>NW_025421998.1:62667500-67667500 GCF_011764305.1 Mustela putorius furo | reverse complement strand
AGTTGCTTCAAGTCTCACACGTAAGTCTTTAATCCATTTTGAGTTAATTGTTATCAGTGGTGTAGGGTAGGGGTCCAATTTCATTCCTTTGCATCTAATTTTCCAGTTGTTGTAGCACCATTTCTTGAAGAGACTGCCCTTTGCCTACTGTACATGCTTGGCTGCTCTGTCATAAATTAACTAACTATATATGTATGAGTTTATTTTGTGGCTCTCTATTGTGTTCTATTGATCTATATGTCTGTTTTAAAGGCCCAAACCATACTGTTTTGGATTAGTAGAGCTTCTTTGTAACGTAGTTTGAAATCAGGGACTGTGATGCCTCTAGCTTTGTTCTTTTTTCTCAGGATTGTTTTGGTTATTTGCGACTTTTGTTCCATAAGAATTTTGGGATTGCTTTGTCTATTTCTGTAAAAAGCAAACAAACAAGCAATTAGGATCTTGACAGGAATTTCACTGATATCTATGTCTGTATCTATACAAATCTATGGATAGCTTTGAATATGAACATTTTAACATCAATTCTTCCAATCTATGGACATGGGTATCTTTCCATTTATTTCTGTCTTCAAATCTTTGACCAATATCTTACAGCTATTGATGCACAAATCTTTCATCTCCTTGGTTAAATTTATTTCTGAGTATTTCTTTGTATTTGGTGCTATTGTGAGATTGTTTTCTTTGTATCTCTTTCAAATAATTGGTATTTCGTATGCAGAAATGCTACTAATTTTTATAAGTAGATTTCTGTGTCCTGCAGCTACACTGAAGTCATTGATACGATCTAAAGGTTTTTGGTAGAGTCTTTAGGATTTTTCTATATATAAAGTCACGTCATCTGCAAACAGATAATTTTACCTTTTCCTTTCCAATTCCAATACATTTTATTTCTTTTCCTTGCCTAATTACTTTGGTTAGCACTTCCAATACTAAGATCAATAGGAGTAGTGAGAGTGAGCACCCTTGTCTTCTTCCTGATCTTAGAGGAAAAGCTTTTGACCTTTCACCTTGAGTATGATGTTAGATGTGGGCTTGTTATAATGACCTTTATTATGTTAAGGTATGTTACCTCTATACCAATTTGTTGAGAGTTTTTATCACAAATGGCTGTCCGATTTTGCCAAATGCTTTTTCCCCATCTATTGAGATTATTATATGATTTCAAAATTTCATTCTATTAAATGTATCACATTTATTGATTTACATATGTTGAAACATCTTTGCATCCCATGGATAAATCCCACTTCATCATAAGGTATGATCTTTTTCATGTGTTGCTAAATTTGGCTTGCTAGTATTTTATTAAGAATTTTTGCATCTATACTCACCAAGGACTTTTGCCTGGAGTTCCCTTTTCTTGTAGGGTCCTTATCTGGCTTTGATATCAGGGTAGTGCTGATCTAATATGGGTCCGGGAGTGTTCCCCCTACACCCTTGCTCAATTTTTTGAACAAGAGTTTGAAAAGGATTAGCATTAACCCTTCTTTAAATTACCATTAACTCTTCTTTAAATGTCTCGTAAAATTCACCAGTTTAACCATCTGGCCCTAGACTTTTCTTTATTAAGAGGTTCTTGCTTATTGATTCAATCTCTTAACTCATTATTAGTCTGCTCAAATTATCTTTTTTTTTTTTTAATGACACAGTATTGGTAGGTTACATGCTTCTAGGAATTTACCTATTTCTTCTAGGTTATTAAATTGTTGGTATATAGTTGTTTGTAGTAATCTCTTCTGAGTCTTTGTGTTTTCTTTTTTTTTTTTTTTCTTGTTGTTGTTAAGGGGGTTTTTTGTTGTTGTTGTTAAGGACTGTGCTGCTTAATTTCCATGTATTTGTGAATTTTCCAGGTTTATTCCAGTTGTTGATTTCTAGTTTTCCACCACTGTGGCTGGAGAAAATACTTGATATATTTCCTAATATCTTGAATTTGTTAAGACTTATTTTGTCCTCTAGTAAATGATCAATCATAGAAAATGTCCCATGTGCACTTGAGAATAATATGAATTCTTCTGCTATTGGATGAAATAGTCCATATATATCTGCTAGGTCAATTTGGTCTACAGTGTTGTTTCTTATTAGTTCTCTATACAAATGATCTATCCATTGTTGAGAGTAGGGTATTAAAATTTCCATCTATTATTGCTGTTTATTTCTCCTTTTAGTACCTTTAGTATTTGCTTTATATATTAGGTGCTCTGGTGTTGGGTACATAAGTACCTATAATTGCTCTATCTTCTTGATTGATTGATTGACTCCTTCATTGTTACACAATGACCTTCTTTGTCCTTTTTTGACTATGTTTCTCTAAAAGTCTATTTTGTCTGATGTTAAGTATAGCTACCCTGATTTCTTTTGTTAGCTTTGTTAGTTTCTTTTGATAGCGTCATGTCTATTTGATTCTTTGTAATCCTTGATTCCTTGTATTAGTGTTTGCACATCTGAGTAAGTAGTTTTGTTCTCCAGACTCCAGCTCAGATTTGAGTTCTGAATGGGTCAACTGGTAGCATCCTTGGGCAGGTGGGGTTTGCTGTCAGTATCTCTATTTGGGTTAGGCCACTGCTCATGCTCTAAAATCAAGGGGCATGCCACTGGCTGGAGATAATGGGATAGAACAGCAGGCTTGATAACTTGCTCACGTGCCACTGTATGATGGGCTCTCTGGCTGCCCACATGCTCAGGTCAGGCTCTCTAGCCAGCTGGGATGGGATGCTGTATTCAGCAGTTGGGCAAGGCTGCAAACATGCCTCCCTGCCCAGGTGGAGCCACAGAGGGGGTTACACAGCCATTATGATTCAATGGCTGGGACCCAAATGTGGCAGAACTGTCTACCCTGCTCTTCGGCCAGATGGGGCAGATGACAGATGATGCAAATAAAGCAGACAAGTAGAGCTGTAACCTACAACAACTGCTATGATTTAAACTCAACTTGAGAACTCTTAACTGAGGCAAGACAATTCTAACTAGCTATAGATTAGAGGTCCATAATTTTGAATCTTTAATGTATCACTTACATGAGGCATTATAACACAGGGTTTCATGTGGATGCAAGAATAACTGTCACTGATGCTTTTAAGTATTTACTTCAGCAGGCAGCAAAACAAACAGGGATAGAATAATACAGGCCACAAATGTATATTAGAATATCCATTACCTCTTTTTTTTAAACAAAAGGTATTTTTTTGAGATATTTTTGAATGTTTGATTTTCCCAACTGTTTGTCTTATTGGAATTATACCTATAAAAATTACCTTATAATAAAATAATTTCTTAAAGAGTTTAATTCAGACATGAAGTTGATTTGGAGACACTATTTACCTAATATCTAGAAAATTCACAATATTCCACCTTTTTTCCTAGCATCATAATTTTGTTTACCTTCATTCTGGTTATGTCCATATCATATGATTAGGTTGGCCACAGCATGATTAATCTAGAAATTTCAGTCACATTAATAAACCATGTATTAAAAGATACACTATTATTATTTTATTTCTATATTACCTATCTTTCTTTCTATTTATCTATCTACTCAAAGTTAGTATAGTTATGCTCTCAATTGAACCTCTTATTTTTGTTTTCTTTCCTTTGGAAAAACTTCCGTGACATATCGTATTCTCTGAATGATTTATAATGGGATACTAGATAGGCTGTATACTTGGAACTTTAAATACATCCATGCGTGGTACCCAGGTGGAAAGATAGACTAGGAAACAGGTATCCAAGTAAAGGTTGGGGAGTGGTGTTGAGGTCCTCGGATAACAGATGTGAAAAAGGCAAAGAATGCCATAGCTGCACAAGTGTTAGGAAGATATTGTCTGCAAGTGGCAGGGAAGAGCTAGGAGAATGAAGTGTCACCTCCGGATTAAGTGCTACACAGAAGTAAAAGAGTGAACACCCTCCACTCCAGGCAGATAAACAAGGAGGACCAAACTTAGTTTCTCCTGCTGCGATTGGTATTTCCATTCTCCCTACTGCTTTTTACGAAACAGAATTTGTGTTTTGAAGAGCGATATACAATCATTGTAATGCCTAATACAGGTCAGCTGAAATCTATCACATTCACAAAATAAGATTGATGATGATGATGATGATGATGATGATGATTAAAGGCAAACACTTCAGATGTATTTAATTCTTGCTACAAGCTTGGAGAAAGACACAATTTTTACTTTGTATGAATCAGGAAAATAAAGCTCAGAGTGATTAAGTGATTTGTCCAAAATTAGTTACTGACCTGGCTGGGATTTGAATCTAGGCTTATCTGCATCATATTTGTTATTCTTAGCCAATTACTTTGATCTCAAGAATGGTCAAGGATAGTAACTTTTCTTAAGTGGAAAAAAAATATATTAAGAAATATTACCTTAAATTTTACACAGTAAGCTTTAAGAATCCACTAGAAATTGTACTTAAAAAATGTGAAATGGGGTGACTGGGTGGCTCAGTTAGTTAAGCATCTGCCTTGGGCTCAGGTCATGATCTCAGGGTCCTGGGATCCAGGCCCATGTCACAGGGCTCCCTGTTCAGTAGGAAGCCTGCTTCTCCCCCTGCCCTTGCCCCCCCCCCCTCTTATGCTTGCTTGCTCCTTTTTGCTCTGCTCCCTCTTTCTCTCTCAAATAAAATATTTTTTAAATATATGAAGTAATTAATTTCTTCTCTACAAAATTTGGAAAATTTTATAGGAGACACTTGAATGAGGAGATCTGAATTCTAATTCTCATTTCACAACTAATTATTTGTATCATTTAAGTCACTTAACTTCACTGGGTCTCAGTTTCCCCATTTATACACTAAATTTAGACATATATCTGCGATATCTCCAAAACCCTTCCTAGCTCTCAGGTTATAAGATCTCTAAAATGTTGATTAATTTATATTAAAAGTAAGAAAAAAAAAATCCATGTAAGGTCTTATTATCTTACTTGATATTTATTTTTAAATAATCTATATAAAATGTCTTTAAAAAGTGACTTTGCAGTTATGAAAATAATTAGAAGTAAATCTATATGAAATTTTGCTAGTCATAAAAGCTGAGACATTTAACACCTAACATCTTAAAATTATTTTTCACAATACTTTTTACCTTATAGCTATGGACAAAAAGGTTTCCATTTTAGCATGACAAATAGATTCCACTTTAGCAGGTACTCCATAGGTTGAATGAATGTTAATGTTAATGTAATTATTTTATAATACTGTATAGGCTTATCATCGAAGAATTCCAGAAGGAATGCCCTGAAAACCAAGAAACTGAAATGCCTTACAATTCAACAGAGGTTATCTTTTGAAAATGTGGACCCATTCATCTACTTGCTTTTTTCCAAATAGAGTTACAGAAAACTTGGGCAACTAGGATATATAGTTGAGCCTTATCCCCAGTATTTGGAATTTTAGTGCAAACAAAGAGCTCTTCAAGCCCGAGAACAAACTGCATTATAGAGACTGAATTAAAATATGAAATCAGAGATTCCTAATTTGGGGCCTTGTACCTTTTAACTTTAACATGTTTTACAAAATGTTCTAATATTAACTTAGTAAACTATACTAAGTAAAAAGTAGTTGCTAACAGTCTGAAATGAATTATGACAGTATCATTTTCTAGCTTAGCCGTGGGGTTGGATCATTTTATTTAGGATAACTGCTGGAAGACAACTAAAGGAGGTAGACTGGCTACAGAAGAAAGGTTTCCCAAGTCAGCCTGAGTATTTTTCAATTTGTCTTTTATGACTGCACTGATTCTTCAGATCATATAACAGTTCCCTTTCTTTTTGTTTTCCAAATGTTTTGTGTAGTCAACTTCAAAAACTGGTACTTGTAGTTTAGTCTCAGTGCCTACTGAAAAAGGCCCTTTCCTTTGCCTCCCAAATAGTATCTGCGGAGTTCTTCCAAAGATAAAGACAATCTCCACTGCTACGGACTCTAAATATAGTAAAAAATGATATGCAGGGTTTGGGAAACATTCCTAAATTCTTTTTTCCCAGTCCATCAGGAGTGTTTGGGGATGACAGGACACTAAAGTCAGAGAGAAAACATAAATGTTGTGAGTTGTAGGTTTTGTCCTATACTCCCTAGATGATAGGGATCAGATGACATAACTTAGATGTCTGAATTTCCATCTGGAAAGGAAAAAAAAAAATAAGTATCCAGACATGCTTTAAACACATAATAAATCCTGGATATCTGAAACCAAATGCTGAAATTGGTTCTTTTGTCCCAGTGAAACTGCTGAATGGACATTGTGCAAATACGAAAGAATTGATAGAGTGGATTAGTACTTTAGACTGAAAACTTGTCTCAGATGGCATCATGACAGCTGGCGAAGTTTAGATAAGGAAAAATGAAATGTCAGAATTCTTGTTTTAGAGGTTTGTAGTATGCTGGCATATGCTTTGGTTGAAGCTGTAGGCAACCCTAATCCAATTGTTGAAACTGCTGGTTGTAAAAAACAAAAAAACAAAAAAACAACATAATTTACTTCCTACTATGATATATAAAAGGTTCTTACTTAAAACTGTAAGACAACAAGAACACTGAGATGATATATACTCAGTTTTTCCAGTTTAGAAAATTAGAGAAGGAAACCATCTACATAGTACTCAAAGGAAAAGACAACTTAGAAAAATGTATGCAGGGCTATTTTAATAGAGAGAGAGCAACACTTTAAAAAGATTAAAACCCTGGGCAGTACCTGGCTAGCTCAGCTGGTACAGCATGCAATTCTCAGGGTAGTGAGTTCAAGGTCCACGTTTGGCATACAGCTTACTTAAAAAAAATAAATAAATAAAACCCCAACAATTCAGCCTGTGCTGTGTGAAAGCATCATTGCAAGGGCACTTTTACTGAGGCTTTTCAAAGACAGGTATGGATGAGTGCTACTACACTGCCACCTGGTGCTTAGGCAGGTAGGAGGGATTGGAATTAAAATGCCTGACAAAGATGTCAGAGTTTGTCAATGAATATTTCATATGCTGAGTTTCTCTAACACACCCAAATTTGCTAGTAACACAAAAAAATGAATAAATGTTAATGTAATTATTTTTATAATACTGGATAGACTTTCAGAAGAAACACCCTGAAAACCAAGAAACTAAAATGCCTTACAATTCAAGAAAGGCTGTCTTTTGAAAATCTGGACACATTCATCTACCTGTTTTCCAAATAGAGTTACAAAGAATGCTAAATTCTTTTTTATTTATTTTTGTTTGTTTTGTTTGGGTAAAGGAAATGTGCAAAAACTCTTTGTGGAGGTTCAAGAGTTAGTGACCTATTTCTGAAAAAAAATGGAAAAGAAGGCCATGACTTAAATTTCTTCTATTTCAAATGGTACATTTTATGTTAGCAATCTTGACTCGCACTGTCAAACTACTCATTCAATTTAGAGTTACTCATTGATTTTATAATACTGCCTTTTCTTTTATAAATGATTTGGCCAAGAAAGAAATGGCTTCCACAGTTAGAAGTTGAATGTCAAAAGCAACAAATGCAAACAGAGGGAACAAAAGATGTCAGCATTACATAAAGTTGAATGTTTTATGTTATCTTTTCTTGAACTGTTGAGAATTAGAAACAATTTTAATAAGCAAATACAGGTGTTGAGACAACTAAATTTAATTAACATTTAATATTTAATCTACACAGCTCATTTTTTGGACAAACTTGTGCATTTATCTAGTCACAGGTACAAAGAGGAAATTTAAGATTTACATTTATTTCCCTGTTTTCTATGTTCACACCGACTAAACTGTAAGATAATCTGTGAAGAATGAGCAATAGAGCAAACCAAAGGAGAACCAGTATGGCAAAGTCAACTACAGTGAGTTAGCTATTCCTCAACCGATCAAAAATAATTTCAGAAATTTGAAAACTACAAAATGGGTAGAGTTCCAATTAGTGTTTTTATACACATAGCATATTCTTAGTGATTGTGATAAATTATGAGAAAGTAGTTGACCATTAATATGGATTTCCAGGTGATTTAGATCATCTCTTTTCAGACCCCTATTCAAATTGTCAAATCATCCAAGCTTTATGTTAGATAAATTAATCATTTACTTACAACCACCTTCAAGTATGCATGCTTAAAGAAACCCCACACTGCTGGTGATAATATGCATAACTGAATAGTTTATCTGATCTACATACTATTCTGTAGATTCACTATATTTATAAGAGGCTGAACATGTGCTTCTCGTTACTGCAGAGGGTGAGATCTTACCAGTGTATCTAGGGAGTTAAAAAGTCTATATAAAATGCTGGGTGACATACAGTGAAAACAGTCCTTTGGTGAGGGATGGTGGTGGGTATTTTGATGTTTATAGTGCTGTACTCATATCCTAAAGAAGTATTTTTTCCTATACTCTCAATTTTCATCCACTCATGGTATTTTTATTCCTCATGTTTTCATGTTAGTGCATTAAACTTATTGACTCAACTTGTCTAAGAGTCAAAATTGGAAAGCTAATTTATTTGAGCAGGAATTTGTTCACTGTACTTTGGTAAGAAAAAAAAGGCACCATGAGAAGCCTAAGGGAAGAGTACTGGATAAAATATTTAGAAATAGAATCTTTTTCTTAATGGACAATCACACATAAAATACTGTGGGCAGTTCTGTTCATTGCTCTTTTGAAGGACAATGAGAGATGAACTATTTATTTTCTTCTGTAACTGGGGCATGCCTGTTCCCATTGTTTCTCCCCTAGGCCCATATTCACAATACTCAATTGGGAGCAAAATTTCAGCTGAACAATTTGAGAAGCACTAAATAAGTGACAAAGAGAGAAAGGAAGTGAGAAGAAGAATCCTGCTATACCTTTGCACTATAAACAGGCAGGGAAGTTCATGCTCAGCAGATAGTGGGTACAAATAAATCTTGATTAGACTGAAATTTCTGTAAGTGCAGTCTAAAAAATCAGTTTTTCAGTTTCTAAATAGGAAAGCTAAAAGAATGTATTTCTTTAGAATCACAAACAGCTAGTACAGTTTGTCACGTTTACCAAATTTCAGAATCTCCCTTAAGCATGCTGTTAGTAGGCAGAGTGCTTTATAGCACACAAAGCATTTCAATACTCTTTACCGTATATTCTTTTCCCAACAATACTGAAATATACATAGTATTCTCATTGCAGATTTGAAGAAGCTGGATCTTGGGAGATCTCATAACTCAAATTAAAATCAGTCATTTTCAAATACTTGCAAATGAATGGAGATTTTTAAGGCAAATAAAAGAAACCCTGCTTAACATACCATATTTGAACACACTGATGTGAAAATGTTGGAATTCAGAGCAAATGGTCAAGAAAGAATTATCTTCAGTACAAAAAGGGTGGTTTTATTAAAGCGTGGAGACAGAACCAATGGGCAGAAAGAAACAGACTGTGAGGATTGTGAGGAGTGACTAAGTACATACTTTCAGATTGTAGGGAGCGGTTAGTCTCTAAGGAATTTGGAAGCAAAGTTTCCAGGATCTTGAGGAGGTAGCTATCGTTGGGAAAAGGTCATTTAGTACTGTCTAGTAAAACCTTAGGCATGAGACCCTTCAGATGTGTATCAGTGGGCCATATGGTTTGAAGGATAATTGCTAACATATATTTTTGGGGGGACAAAGATAAAGGACGTTTCCAAAGGGAGTTTACAGGATCCTAGAGATTGGACTAATGTCAAGCTAAGGTTGCCATCTTTTGCCTCTAGCAAAACTGTTAACATGGAGGCAGCTAAGCTTCTTGAGGAAGGTCACTCTGCCTGTTTCAAGTACTTGTCAATGGGCTGTTATAAGGAAGTTTAATTCTTTTTCTTTTGCCTTTCTCCACATTGTTATTACTTTGGGAAATTATTAGGTACAAAAAGGAATTAATCCAACAAAATTTTACAGATAATAGAGTTCTATTATATTTAGGGTTATTACAGTTGTTCAGTCTTAAAACATGGAGGGTAGATTCCCACATTAAAATACATGTTTCTTGAAAACATTGAGAGTATATGTAACTTTCACTCTCTACATCATAAAAAATTTGTAATGATGAGTTTTTCAAAAAAGGCAATGTGATTCTAATTAATAAGAGCCATAACTATAATATAAATGCTTTTGAAAAGCATTACTCAACATTTATAATATTTGGAGGAAGTTACAAGTATAATATAGACCCTTCTATAATGAAACACTGCGCACTGTTAAAATAGTATCAAATCAAGATTTAATCAATTTTATACTTATTTTGTTAGATATGGAAGCACATGAGGATTTATTTGTTCCATATTATGGTAGAATGCAAATCAAGGAAAACTGTTCAAAAACACTATTATGTTTGCCCAACTTTGTCTCTAAAATAAGAAAAGCAGCTGGGTTTTTTATTTTGTTCTGAATACAATACTTTAAATTATTTTAAACTATGTATACAAGACTTTGAACAGGGAATAAACCAAGGTAAATTATCATAGGAAGCAATCTACATTACTGTTCTCTTTATTCTTCAGCCTCTTTTAATTGGTGGGCTTTGTTGATTGTGTCCATCCTCCAAACAAAAAGAAAGGAAAATGAGTGACTCTCAAAGAACAGCCCCAAGTCTCCTGGGTCCTTTAATAGGTAAGCTTCTCTATTGTCTTAAGTTTTGCACTTGTGACATATATAATAGAGAAGGAAAACAACTGAATCAGAATAAGAATCAAAATGTGTTTTGTAAATTCCTTTTATACAAATTCATTCTCTAATCTTTATTTACAGAAGAAAGAAACCAGAAGATGTGTGCATATTAAAATGACATGCTGGCAACTTGTGTAAGCTTTTATACTATACACACTTATTCTTTTATACACATAGAAAATCTAAAAAATTTTTTTTTCTTCCTGAGGGACATATTTTTTTTAACATTACAGTGTAATTCAAAACCTTGAAATATATTGTTAAATATTATACCTGGAGACAGAAAAACAGACTATAATGTTAGAACAGTAGATTAGGGGTGCCTGGATGGCTCAGTGGGTTAAAGCCTCTGCCTTCAGCTCCGGTCATGATCCCAGGCTCCTGGGATTGGGCTCTGTGCTCAGCAGGGAGCCTGCTTCCTCCTCTCTCTCTCTCTGCCTGTCTCTCTCTGTCAAATAAATAAATAAATAAATAAATAAATAAAATCTTAAAAAAAAAATAGATTAACTAGAATGAATTTTCCTATTTCTTTTCATATCTATCACTTATACAGATATAAGATAGAATATTAACAATATTTTAGGTTTTCTCCTTTTTTTCTGGTCTAGCCAAGGGTTTGTAAATTGCATTTATTTTCTCAAAGAAACAATTTTTGTTTTCACTGATTCTCCCTATTGTTTTTCTATTTTCTATTTCATTTATCTCCTCTCTAATCTTTACCATTTCCTCCCTTCTGGTAGCTTTAAGTTTCGATTGCTCTTCTTTTTCTAGTTAAGGTATAAAGTTGGGTTATCTATGGGAAATCTTTTGTTTTGCTTTGTTTTTTTAAGATATAAATTCACCACTATAAATTCCCCTCTAAGCACTACCTTCACTGCATACCATAAATTTTACTATGCTATGTTTTAATTTTTATTCCCTAAGTGTTTTCACATTTCTTTTGTGATTTCCTTTTCGACCCACTGGTTATTTAAGCATATGCCTTTTGATTTCTATATGTTTTTAGATTTTTAAGTTTTCCTTCTGTTACTGATTTCTAACTTCATTCAGTATTCTACCTTTATGGGCACAGAAGATAACTTTTTATAATTTCAATCTTTTCAAATTTATTTAGACTTGTTTTCTGGCCTAACATAGTCTATCCCAGAGAAGGTTCCGTGTGCACTTGATACATTGGTCTACTCTTATTGGGTGGAGCGTTCTGCTTAAATCTGTTAGATCCAGTTGGTTTCTGTTTTTCCCTCATATGTATTAGATGTCATTAATATATAACATGGTATAAGTTTAAGATATACAATGTAATGATTTGATATATGAACATATTCTGAAATGATTACTACAATAAGGTAACACATCTATCATCTCACACAGTTGAACAATTCTTGCGTATTTTTGGTAAGAACTTTTAAAATCTACTCTCTTAGCAACTTTGAATATATAATAAAGTATTGTAGTTGATTTATAATGTTGTTCAAGTCCTGTATTTCCTTTCTGATCTTCTGTCTAGATATCCAATCCATTGCTAAAAATGGGATATTGAAGTCTTCAACTGCTATTGTAGAACTATTTCTCTATTTAATGCTGTCAACAATTGTTATATTTTGGGGCTCTGTTGTTTCTTGTATATACGCTTATGATTGTTTTATCTTCTCAATGAATTAACACTTTTATCAATATTTAATGCCTATCTTTGTCTCTCTCTCTCTCTCTTTTTCTTTTTTTTAAAGATTTTAGTTATTTATTTGACAGAAAGAGATCACAAGTAGACAGAGCAGCAGGCAGAGAGAGAGGGAGAAGCAGGCTCCCTGCTAAGCAGAGAGGCTGATGCGGGGCTCGATCCCAGGATGCTGGGATCATGACCTGAGCTAAAGGCAGAGGCTTTAACCCACTGAGCCATCCTGGCACCCCCTTCTCTCTTTTTTTTTAACTTAAAATTTATTTTGTCCATATTAGTATAACAGTTCTCTTTTGAGTACTATTTACATGAATATTTTTTTCTGTCCTTTCACTTTTAATAACCTATTTGGATCTAACATATCCTCTGTCAAGAGCATATATTTGGCTCATATGTTTATATCCATTCTGTTAATCTCTGCCTTTTGCTTGGAATGCTTAATTCATTTACATTTAATGTAACTGCTTATAAAGAAAGGGCATACTTCTGCCATTTTAAAATGATTTCTTTATGTTCTATATAATTAATTTCCTCTATTATTATCTTTTGTGTTTAGCTGTGTTATTTTTTGTTGTTTTTGGGGGGGTATGGTAGTGCTGTTGTTAGTTCATTCTAATTTTATGAACTAATTCTTTTTTGCATATTTGTAAGATATTTTTTCATTGGTGACCATGTGATTACAATGAACATCCTAAATTTATAACAGTCATGTTGATACCAACTTAGCTTCAGCAGTATTCAAAAACTCTGCCCCTATATATCTGTTTCCTCCACCTTAATGTTGTTATCATCACAAATTATATTTTTATATGGTGTGTATCCCATAATATAGATTTATTATAATTTTTATGCATGTCTTTAAATCATACAGGAAATAAAAAGCAGAGATACAAACTAAAAATGAAATAATTCACTGGCTTTTATATATATTTATATATACTATCTAATTACTTTTACCAGTGATTTTTATTTCTTTATATGGCTTCAAGTTACTATCTAGAGTTCTTTCATTTCAATATGAAGGGCTCTGTAGCATTTTGTGTAGGGTATCTGCTAATGTAATGGAAGTGAAAATGTTACTACCAACTTTACAAAAAACAAAATTCTAATTCTTAGAATTATAAGAAAATTCTATGAATAATTATTAGCCAACAATTACATAATCTAGATGAAACAAAGTTCTAGAAACAAAGATTACCCAAATGAATCAAGAAAATAAAGAAAATCTCAACAAGCTTATAACAAGGAAAACATTAAATCAGTAATCAGAAACCACTCAAGGAAAAAAGAAACCTAGGATCAGATAGCTTCATTAGTGAAATATACCAAATATTTAAAGAATTATCACCAATCCTTCTCGAACTTTTTTTTTTTTTAATTTATTTGACAGAGATCACAAGTAGACAGAGAGGCAGGCAGATAGAGAGGGGGAAGCAGGCTCCCTGCCAAGCAGAGAGCCTGATGTGGGGCTTGATCCCAGGATGCTGGGATCATGACCTGAGCTAAAGGCAGAGGCTTTAACACACTGATCCACCCAGGTGCCCCCCCTTCTCAAACTCTTAAAAAAAAGAAGAAGGAGGAGGAGGAGGAACACTTCCTGACTAATTATTTGAGGTCACCATTACCCTGATGCCAAAGGACTATTCATGGAGAAAGAATTGTTTCTTTAACTTATGGTATTGAAACTAGATGTCCTCAGGGAACATACGAAAAAAATGAAATGCTGGATGCCTACCTCTCACTATATTAAAAAACAAAAAAAAAACAACCAAAAAAAAAAACCTCAAAATGGACCAATGACTTAAATATAAGAGCTAATATTATTTAACATTCTTAAAAGAAAACATAGGATAAATCTTCATGACCTTGAATTTAGTAATGAATTCTTAGATATTCTTAGACACCAAAAGCAGAAACAAACAAACAAACAAAAAAGACAGGCAAAACGGACTTCATGGAAAATACAAACTGTGCATAACAGGACATCACCAATAAAGTAGAAAACAACTATAAACTAGAAGAATATATATGGAAATCATATAACTGAAAAAGGTCTTGTATACAGAACATATAGAGAGCTATTACTACTGAACCACAAAAAGACAAGTCAATTTAAAAAATGGGCAAAGATCTTGAATAGGTATTTCTCGAAAGAAGATATTAAGTGACCATCAAGTACATTAGAAGGATGTCCAACATCATTAGTCATTAGAGAAACAAAAATCCAAACCACAGCCAGGTATTACATTATATCCACTAGAATGACAATACCAAAAAAAAAAAGGAAACAACAAGTGTTGGAAAACATGTAGGAAAATTACAACACTGGTACACTGCTAATAAGAATGTAGAAAGGTTCAGTCACTGGAAAATTTGTCAGATCCTCAAACAGTTAAAGAGAATATAACATGAACCCACAATTCCATTTAGTTATGTATTCAAAAGAAGAAAAAATGGATACTCAAATAAGTACATGTACACATATGTTTACAGCAGCACTATTCACAATAGCCAAAAGATAGAGCCCAAATGTCCAGCAACAGATGAATAAACAAATTGTATTTATACAGATACATTATTCAACCATAAAAAATATGTAAGAATGTGAATGAACCTCAAAAAAAATTACACTAATTGAAAGAAACCAAACATAAAAGCTCATATATCATAAAATTCTGTTTATAAGAAATATCTAAAATAGGTAAGTTCATAGAAACCAGACTGGTGATAGCCAAGGGGCTGTGCTGGGAAGAGAGAAAATTGGGAAGAAAGTGCTTAATGAATAAGGGGTTTTTCTTTTAAGTGATGGAAATTTTTAATTTTTTTAAAAAATATTTTATTTACTTATTTGAGAGAATGAGAAAGAGAGAGCTCTTGAGAGGAGGGAGGGTCGGAGGGAGAGCAGACTCCCCGCTGAGCAGGGAGCACAATGCAGGACTTGATCCTGGGACTCCAGGATCATTACCTGAGCTGAAGACAGTTGCTTAAACAACTGAGCCACCCAGGTGCTCTGAAATGTTTAATTTTTTTTTTTAAGATTTTATTTATTTATTTGTCAGAGAGAGATCACAAGTAGGCAGAGAGGCAAGCAGAGAGAGAGAGAGAGAGAGGAGGAAGCAGACTCCCTGCTGAGCGAGAGCCCAATGCGGGACTCGATCCCAGGGCCCTGAGATCATGACCTGAGCCGAAGGCAGCGGCTTAACCCACTTAGCCACCCAGGCGCCCTGTTTAAATTTTTTTAAAGACAAAAATATTTTGCATCTATATAGCAGCAAGCTAACTCTGAGAAGAGTTAGAAGGTCATAACTTCATTCTTTGTGCAAACCTTGTGAGTTTCTGAGATTTGGCTTGAAATCTGGAATTAGAAATTGAAATCTGATTACTCTATTAGAGAATGAAATAGATAAGAATTGTGTGATGTAGCTGGCTCTTTTGAGCAATTCCTATTCTCAGTACAGGAGTATAGCTTGGCAACTGAATTATCAATCCTCTACTTCCTAGTCGTTTATCCACTTTGTAACAGGCAAAATGCATTTACCGTAGTAAGTATTTTAAATTTGTTATATATATATATTTTTTTCTAAATTTGGCATTGTTATGTAAAGGATTTTACAAATGGATAGATTCTAATAAAGGTGAGAAGCAACATCAAAAAAGTAGTTACAAGATTTTTAGACGAAGTTCAGGAAGAAATCAGAAAGAATATAATAAGAGAAAAAATACAGTTACATTCCTTCCATCATTCTTCAATTTTGACATTCTCATTCCTCTCTCTATCTTTTAAAGGTAATTTTCAGTGTTGTACCACAGTAGGCAAGATCTACCACTTAAGAGCCTTTTTTTTTTTTTAAAGTATGAAACCCCACGTGTCCTCTACCATCCTTCCATTAAATGACAACCATGTGGCAGAGAACTTCGTGGGAATACGTGAATCATAGAAAAAACTGTCAGAATCTAAAGATCATTAAAGTAATGATGATTCCCGTGGAGTCATATTAATAAGTAAAAGCCTCAGCTGTACTAGAAGAAGGGTCCATGGTGAGTTCAGCATCTAGTACATTGTTCTTGAATTCACAGATTAATGACACTTAGAAATTATACTCAGCCAGCACATGAATTAATTAGGGTAAGTAAAATGTACTATTTCCTATTTTAGCAGTTAACTTAATATTATATTGTTTATAAGCAAATTTAAAAATGTCAAAAACTTCAGGCACATTTTATATTTTTCTTCAACGTATCTTCTTTTGCTTCATATTACATATAATTACATGCTGCAAAATGGCAAGTATTTACTTGCATTTAGATTGTTTTTTTTGACATTTTTGAAGAGTAAATATAAATGGAAGCTCTAAGCCTTTCTCTCAAAGTGTTTTACATTAATCTTGCAATTAAAAAGATGAAGCATACGAAAAGATGTTGCACATCAGATTTAATCAGACAAAAGGCAAATTAAAACAACAATGAGATACCACTACGATCTATCAGAATGGCCAAAATCCAGATCACTGACCACATTAAATCCTAGCAAGGATATAGAGTAATGAAAATTCTCATTCATTTCTAGTGAAAATACCAAATGCTACAGCCACTTTGGAAGACAGTTTGGTAGCTTCTTTAAAAATTAAACATTCTCTTACCATTTAGTCCAGCTATCATTCTCTTAGTGTTCATCCCCAAAAATGAAAACTTATGTCTACACAAAAACCTACACACAAGTGTTCACAGCATCTTTATTCATAATTGTCAAGATTTGGAAGCAACCCAGATGTCCTTTGGTAGGTGAATAGATAAACTGTTCAACATCCTGACAATGGAATATTATTCAGTGCCAAAAAGGAATGAGCTATCAAGCCACTGAAATACATGAAAGAGGAGTGCCTGGGTGGCTCAGTCCTTAAGCATCTGGCTTCGGCTCGGGTCATGATCCCAGCATCCTGGGATTAAGCCACACCCGCATCGGGCTCCCTGCTTGGCAGGAAGCCTGTTTTCCCTCTTCTAGTCCCACTGCTCGTGTTCCCTCTCTCGCTGTGTCTCTGTCAAATAAATAAATAAAACCTTAAAAAAAAGATATGAAAGAAACATAAATGCATATCACTAAGAAGCCAATCTGAAAAAGGCTATGTGCTATATGATTTCAACTATATGACAATCTGGAAAAGGAAAAACTATAGAGACACTAAAAGATCAGTAGTTTCCAGAAACTGTGGGAAGAGATGAACACATGGAGCACGAAAGATTTTTAGGTAGTGAAACTATTTTGCATGATACTACAATGGTGGGTACATCTCATTATACATTATACATGTGCAAACCCACAGAATGTACACTACCAAGGGTGAACCCTAAACTATGGAATTTGTGTGATTATGATGCATCAATGTAGGTTCATTATTTCAACAAATGTACTACTCTGATATGGAATGTTGATAATGGGGAAGACTATGTATAGGGACAGAGCACATATGGAAATCTCTGTATCTTCCTCTCAATTTTGCTATAAACCTAAAACTTCTCTTTAAAAAATAATTTCTAAAAAAAAAAGCAAAAATTGATCAATGGATCACATTTTGGTTAGTAAGGCTTTGAATAGTACATGTTTTGTAATGCCACTCATATCACAGAGCCACAGAAAAAAATATATGACTAAACGTGCAGAACAGGGAAATAAATTCAGGAATAGTTTTGGAGGGCCTATCAAAAATATTTTCAAAAGAATGAGTTTTCAAGAATTTGCAAATAAAAAATGTTTTTAAAAAGACAAATAAAATATATCATTAAAGAAGTAGTTTAAAAACACTGAAAATTATATCATTGTCATGACCAAAACTCAAAAATAGGACGGTTCAGGGGCACCTGGGTGGCTCAGTGGGTTAAAGCCTCTGCCTTCGGCTCAGGTCATGATCCCAGGGTCCTGAGATCGAGTCCCGCATCAGGCTCTCTGCTCAGCAGGGAGCCTGCTTCCTCCTCTCTCTCTGGCTGCCTCTCTGCCTACTTGTGATCTCTGTCTGTCAAATAAATAAATAAAACCTTAAAAAAAAATAGGACAGTTCAGTATATTTTAGCATATTATAAGGACAGTAAAAGATAAGAGCAGAGCAACTGAAACAGAACTAGCCATCCAAACATAAAAATTACAAACCCTAGATAAAACATTATCAAAATTCAATACTTGAAAGAACAAAAACTCCACTTGGAACAAACGGGATTTACAAGGTTTTTCACTTACAGGAAACTGGAACTTAAAATGAAATCCACCATTTTACTGGCTGAAGAAGTTGGAGCTTTGTGATAAAGGCTTCTAGTATTTGGGAAATGAAGGGATGAATCTTAGAAAGGTGGGAGTCACAGAAGAGAAAGCCCCAAAATCTATGTACATATTCCTCCAAATCTTTGTATGACCACAGAACTGTGCATGTGCAGGGAAGAATCCAAGGTACCCAGTGAAAAGCAGCAGGTGGATGTTGGCAAGAGGAGGTTTCAGCTGTTGAAATTAACAGCAGAGTTTGGAGTCAAGCCAAAAAAACTGCTCACTAAAACAAAAATCTGTGTTATTCAGAAGAAAGCATTAGCTAGCAGAATCCATACCTTAAATGCTACCTTCAAGCTCATGAACAACTTGTGAGGTATTCTGGATACCAATCCTCACCATGAATGATGTCACAGACATCCCTGATTTACTGGAAATCTAAACTGTACAAATGGGCCAAGATTTGCAATATTTCTGATTTCTTCAACTTTGGGAGAAGCCTCAGCAGTTCTTATTAGAATGATAATCCTGTCAGAAACTACTTTGTTCCTAACTTTCTAGTCTTCTTAGTAGATGTGACATTCATTCTCTCCAGTGAGGTCCAAGAAATTTCCTGCCATGAGGAAAACTGATAATCTTCATATTGACTTATAAACTGTTGAATATCTAGAATTAGAAAACAATCCTTCTTTGACCTGGAAGACTATAAAAACCAGGTGCTTTTGGGTTGCTCTCCTCTGGAAAATACTGCATGCCACACCCCGACATTGGTAAAAACAAAAATTAAAATTAAAAACCCTGAAATTATTGAAATGATCTCCTATTAAGGCAGTAAACCTTCATTTTGAAATGGTAAAATAAAACTCTATGAAACCAATAGTAAAATGTACTATGTCCACTGAACTGTAAATTTCAGCTTATCTAAGGGCATGTTTTCCAAACAATAATCATGAATATCATATTATATCCATGAGGGCTGCCTGGGTGGTACAGTTTGTTAAGCATCTGACTCTTGATTTTTGCTTAGGTCATGATCTCAGGGTCCTGGGATCCAGCCCTACATCAGGCTCTGTGCTCAGCAGGGAGTCGGCCGAGGGATCCCCTCTCTCCCTCTACCCCTCCCTCTGCTCATCCAATCTCTCTCTATTAAATAAATAAGTCTTTAAAAAAATTAAGTATTTGCTGAGGTATATAGAGGTATCTGTTAAAACACAGGTGTGTCATTAAAAAAATTCAATAATCATAAAGAATGACACCCATCCACATACCCAATATCAATTATTTGCTAAAGCTACCATCTGCAGAAATCATATAAGTCCAAAGAAAATATTATTTATTTCAAGGTGATTTTTCCCCTTTTGCTATGCTTAAAGCTATATATCATCTTTAAATAAATGATAACAACAGTAACTAATAATTCTAACAGAGTCACTATACTGCTTCCATAAAAATACTTAGAGGAGTACCAATCTATTCATTTAGACACACAAGACATTAGCTCCACATCTACTGACTGGTTATTTCCTTGTTAATAGCGTGCAAATATAAATATTTTGTGAGATGACTAGATTTTTACATACTTACTTACTTTGCCATAGTAGGTGGAACATTCAAGCCACTTTGCATTTAGATTAAAAGTTTGAATTGCATTTGAAAAAAGTTTCTAAGTTATTTCCAGAAAAACATGTCCTGAGTTAGTAACTGGTGGTGCCTTACTCAGAATAATCTGTTGATCTGATGAACTTGTTTGATAATAGTGGTTCATTGTGAAGGCTTCATAATTTGTAAATAATTAAAATATAGTTTATCCTATGTATACCTGGCACAGTGAAGTATCTGGTCATTGAATGTCATTCTATTGTTTCAACTTCACAAAAACACTTAAACAGGTACCCATGCACTTAACTTTTTTACATCTGAATTGTAACCAACTTAATTCCAGGAAGATGAAGAAAAAATGCTAAAGTTTTCATCATACACATAAGCAAATTCTTTCTATTTATATTTTCTAATTTTTAAAACTTCCTTATTTAATAAAGAATATGAATTCACATTTATCACAATTCATAGAAGAAGGTGTTAAAGTCTACAACTCTAAGTGTGGATGATTCTATTTCTTCTTTTGGTTCTAATAGTTTTCACTCCATATATTCTGAGACCTAGCTGTTTGCTGTGTACACATTTAGGATCATTGCATCTTCCTGGTAAATTGATTTTTTCATCGTTATGTAATGTCCCTCTTTGACTCTGATCATTTTCTTCACTTTGATGTTTAGTTTACCAAATACTAATACAGTCCCTCCTTTTTATTATTTTAATTAACATCTGCATGATATAACTTTGTCTTACTTTATTTTCAACTGTATTGTATCACTGAATTGGAAGTGAGTTTTTGGTAAGCAGCAAATAGGTGGGTCACTTTTTATTGACTACTAATCTTTGTCTTCTAATTGGAATATTAAGACTATTAAGATTATTTAGGATGAATATTGTTATGTTTACAATTAAGTTTTCCATTTTACTATTTGTTTCTTCTGACTTTCATTTTTTTTTTCCTTTTACCTACATAGGGGCTACTTTACTATTTCATTGGATTCCATCTTAATTTATACACAGTGTTTTTTTTTTTAAAGATTTTATTTATTTATTTGACAGAGAGAGATCACAAGTAGGCAGAGAGGCAGGCAGAGAGAGAGAGAGGGGAGGAAGCAGGCTCCCTGCCGAGCAGAAAGCCCGATGCGGGACTCGATCCCAGGACCCTGAGATCATGCCCTGAGCCGAAGGCAGTGGCTTAACCCACTGAGCCACCCAGGCGCCCCTATACACAGTGTTTTTGAGTGTATCTCTCTGTATAGTATTTTTGGTGGTTGTTCTGGGTAATACAATATACATATTTAACTTAGTATTTTACTACTTTGAATGAAATGTGGAAAACTCACTTTCAGTTAAACCTTTTTATATTTCTAATGTTCACATATCACTGTCTTGAGTAGCAGCTGGTATATTACTTTGCTAGGTCATCTGTAACAGGTACCACAAACTAGGTGGTTTAAACAGCAGAAATTTACTTTTCACAATTTGGAAGACTAAAAGTCTGAGACCAAGGCATTGGCAAAGTTGGTTCCTTCTGCGGGCTGTGAGGGAGGTTTTATTCAAGTTTTTCTCCTAATTTCTGGTGGTTTGATGGAAATCTTTAGCATTCATTGGCTTGTAGGCATATCACCCTGATCTTTGTCTCCATTTTCACGTTTCCCCAGTGTCCTTTTTTAGCCAATTTCATTCCTTCTTACCCATGCCCCACTGTCTATGGCAGGGTTAAGAAAGATTTAGGGAGAAAGCAGCATCTGGACTGGGCCTCTTGTGATGACTGAGTACCTCGTGTTGGTTCTGCCTGGCTGCCTTAGTATCCCTTAGTAGAAGAGAGAAATCTGGGGCCTGATGAATATGGAAAACGCTTCCCTTGTCTTCCCATTTTTGGAACTTCTAAATGATCCTGCTTGATAGTTGGGCCCTCCTGATGCTGTAAGCGACACCTGTCTAGTCAATGGGAGAATGAGCCTACCTGAGTAGGTAGATAATAAAGGTCAAAAGTGTCAGATTTGGGGGCGCCTGGGTGGCTCAGTGGGTTAAGCCGCTGCCTTCGGCTCAGGTCATGATATCAGAGTCCTGGGATCGAGTCCCGCATCGGGCTCTCTGCTCAGCAGAGAGCCTGCTTCCCTCTCTCTCTCTGCCTGCCTCTCCATCTACTTGTGATTTCTCTCTGTCAAATAAATAAATAAAATCTTTAAAAAAAAAAAAAGTGTCAGATTTGGGTGGCCTTGTTCTGTTGGGTGACCATATGCAAGACATCCCACTGCTGTGCTGTTTCCTCCAGTCCTGGGATCCCAAACCAACTCACCTTCATGCAAAGTTCTCCTTTGGTTGTCCCTAACATTTTTAAGGTTTACAGTTGTGTTTAGCAAGGAAAAGCAGAGAAAGAGGTCCATATTATCTTCTCTGCATCAGAAGTCTTAAATAAATTTCTAAAAGGTTGTTTTACATAAAAATATAAATTATTTTTATTTTTAATCTAGAATTTTTGTTTCTAGAATGTTCCAGCCTAATCTAACTGAATTTCTTTCAACAGCTTATAATAATTAGAGGTTAATCGTATACTTTGTTTTCAGCCCAATCATTTCCCCCACGTTATGGATCTTAGGAACAGCATTATATATTACTTATGCAGGAATGATAGGTGGGCTTAATTTTGGATAGTTTTATCATTTATTTTTGTTTCCTTCCTTTTCTGTGTTAGATAATCACTTTCAAAGGTCAGCAAATAGTCACCGTGAATACAAATCTCCAAGAAAGGACTCCAGGAAGACACTGTTGTTAACTGGAATCTTTAGTCACATTTATACCCACCATTACTATCACCATTATCAGACTTGCTTTTGAACTAGAAAGACAATGGTAAAGAAGAAAACACTTCAGCTATCATGCTTTGGCAAAAAGCTTGTCTGTGTAACTGCTTACTTGGAATGAAAATTATCCCTGGTTAAAAACATATCTGAAGTGGACTCATCCACTTTTATCTTGGTGTGGAGACTATAGAGACTGTATTTTTTCCTCCGAGGTATAATATTATATAGTCATTAAAAAATGCAGGTTTAGGGGCGCCTGGGTGGCTCAGTGGGTTAAGCCGCTGCCTTCGGCTCAGGGCATGATCTCAGGGTCCTGGGATCGAGTCCCACATCGGGCTCTCTGCTCAGCAGGGGGCCTGCTTCCTTCTCTCACTCTCTATCTGCCTGCCTCTCTACCTACTTGTGATCTCTGTCTGTCAAATAAATAAAAAATCTTTAAAAAAAAGAAAAAAAGCAGGTTTAGTATTAGTGCTGACTCTAAAATTTCCCAACTGTCAGCCTTGGAAAATTTGCTTAATTTCTCTCAATATTTCATAGCTTTGTTCGTGTATTCTATTAGATAATGCTTAGAAAGTTTTTAACACAGTGACTGGAACACAGTAAGGGTTCAATAAATATTAGTGAATATTCCCATTCTCTTCCTAAGCCTCATTGTTTTAGAAAAGACTGTAGTGGAAATTAGCATAGGGTAAGTAGGAGTGCTGTAAGTTTCTTGCAAGTACCTTTTTTTGTTGTTGTTAAAGATTTTAGGGGTGCCTGGGTGGTTCAGTGGGTTAAAGCCTCTGCCTTTGGCTCAGGTCATGATCCCATGGCCCTGGAATCGAGTCCCGCATCGGGCTCTCTGCTCAGCGGGAAGACTGCTTCCTCCTCTCTCTCTACTTGCTTCTCTGCCTACTTGTGATCTCTGTCTGTCAAATAAATAAATAAAATCTTAAAAAAAAGATTCTATTTATTTATTTGACAGAGAGATAGAGAGCACAAGTAGGCAGAGCAGCAGGCAAAGGGAGAGGGAGAAGCAGGCTCTCCAGAGCAGGGAGCCCGATGCAGGCTTGATCCCAGGGCCCTGGGATTATGACCTGACCTGAGCCGAAGTCAGCCGCTTAACTGACTGTGCCACCCAAGCACCCCTCTTGGAAATATCTTTAATCCAAACTTACCACTTCTGGTTTGCTTAGGAATTTTTGTCTTTTGTTACTTTCTCCAAACATGATTAAATGAGAGGTTCCTGGAATCTAGCCCTGCATCAGGCTCCCTATTTCGCAGGAAGCCAGCTTCTCTTTCTCCCTCTCCCCTGGTTTGTGTTCCTTCTCTCTCTGTCTCTCTGAAAAATACATAAATAAAATCTTACGGGGGGGAAAAAAAGACAGTAATTGCATTTTGAGACAAGTCATTGATTATTTGTCCCTTTGGCCAAGTCTACAATGCACACCATGATGTCAATTAAACAGACACTTAACAAAATTATCTATCAAAGTCATCTTTGTATTAGGCATAATAACAATAGTTACGGCTTCTACTTCAAGTGGTCTAGATGATAAATGAATTCTGAAGAGTTGGCAAACTAAAATTCTCTGGAATTAAGTATCACATTTTGTGGTTTGTTTCTACAAATGAACTAGAAGAAGTAGGATGATGTCTGCAGCTTCTCTGAATGTGTAGATGAACGTGGCCATTAGTTTATGGTGAAATCTACAGTACCATCAAGTAGGGGAGGGGAACATACTGTCCAGCACTTGACAAACTGATTCTAAGATTAATGTATGGTAACAGAGAGGGCTGCTGCAACAAATTGCAATGTTAATCGGTGAAAAAATACATATAATGAATTCTCCTTATTTAAACATTTTAGAGAGTGGGACACTTATAAACATTTGATGCTACAAACTGTTAAGAGCTTACATGACTTACAAAATTTTCTATGCTCCTAGACCAACAATTCACCTAACTGCACTCTGAGTCCAGCTACATGACATATGGAAAAACTAAGGAAAAAGGAAAAAAATGAAGCTAAATAAATCATACTTAATTCTGTAGAATCTTAATCTTGTTGGTGTTATTTGAATATAATCTATTCAATTTAAACTTATGACCCTGAAGGGCTATGAGGACACTATGACTATTTTCCCAGTAGTTGTATTTTACTTTCACAAATGAGCCATCAGGTTATTCAATAATTAAAAAAAAAATAAATGGCCTGGTGGTAGGTATTAAGGAGGGCATATATTGCATGGAGCACTAGGTGTGGCACATAAACAATGAGTCTTGGAACACTGGAAAAATAAAGTTAAATTAAAAAATAAAATAAATAAATGGAAAATGTGAGAAATCAACAGCATAGGGAAACATGCATAATTTCAATATACTATAGACAACTCATACAATTTGCTAGTATATGCTAATGCCTGATACAGATCTATAAGGACTTGATAATTAGTCATATATTAAGAAGTTGCCTTTCTTTTTAATTAGAGTAAATACAACTGTATGCTCAGAAATATGGATCCATGTCTTTTTATCTGTCCTTTTTATTCCTAATAAATCACGTCTACAATTTTTTAAAGATTCTATTTATGGGGTGACTGGGTGGCTCAGTGGGTTAAGCCTCTGCCTTCGGCTCAGGCCATGATCTCAGGGTCCTGGGATCAAGCCCTACATTGGACTCTCTCCTCAGCGGGGAGCCTGCTTCCCCCCCACCCTCTGCCTACCTCTCTGCCTACTTGTGATCTCTGTCAAATAAACAAAATCTTAAAAAAAAAAAAAGATTTTATTTATGTATTTGAGAGAAAAGGGAGAGAGAGAACAAGAGAGACCTAGTTGGGGGAGGAGCAGAGGGAGAAGGAAAAGCAGACTCCCTGCTGAGCGGGGAGCCCAATGCATGGCTCATCCCAGAATCCCAAGATCATGACCTGAGCTAAACACATACGCTTAACTGAATGAGCCACCCAGGCACCCTTCTCTAGAATTATTCCTGTAATATTATTGACTCTTGATCAACACAAGTTTTTGGGACACTGATCCCCATGCAGTAAAAAATCCATGTACAATATTTGATTCCTCCAAAACTTAACTACTAGTAGCCTACTGTTGACCAGAAGAAACCTTACCAATAACATAGTCAATTAACATATAAATTGCATGTCACATGAATTACACATTGCATATATGCATGTAATGTAATACATACACATGTATATATACATGTATATATGTATATACATGTGATACACAGGTATATACATATATGTGTACATACATGTAATACATACATACATGATTTATGTAATGTAACATACAATATTACATATTACATATTGCATAGGATAAAGTTAGAGAAAAGAAAATTCTAAGAAAATCATAACAGAAAATACATTTACAGTACTGTACTATACTGTACTAAATCATCCACATACATATAACTGGACCCACACAGTACTAACCCATGTTGTGCAAGGGTCAAGTACATTTACTTCTATCAAAGCAGACTATCCTCTAATTCTTATGCTACTAAAATTTATAACCTAATCAAAAGTCTTTTCTCTGAGTCCATCATTATCAACTGTAAAAATGATCGCTGAGATTTCAGGTCAATGAGTAAAGATTCTGGTTGTGCCAAGTTTTAGACAACGAACTCAGTTTTATTTGTACCTCCCCACGAGCCTATCTGGGAATATCAAAACAAAGCCAAAACTGGTTAGAGTTCTAGAATGCAAATGCAGAAGCAGGTAGGGCAATCACCCAACTATATCTGAAGCCAGTAGAGACAGAGGATTCATAGGAAAACATGCTTTGCCAAAAGTATCAAAAAATGGTAAAAGGGAAAAAAAAGTCGTATCTATCAGCCAAAAGATGAGGGTGGGGCTCCCAAATGAAGTAGAAATTAGAGATCAGAAGTCAAGCAAATACTAGAATGGAGTGAAGCAGGAATGAAGGAATGATCAAGAATTTTTTCTTGTAAAGCTAAATCATCCTGAACTGCCTGTCAATGGAGGCCTGGTAATGAGGTGTTTTGCATAGATTAGCATATATCAAAGGCACCGATCAAGAGAATTAAATTACTACTATGATTATTAAACATTATGCACATTACGTACACATATATAAATATATACCCTAAGAAAGTTTGAGGTCAAGTTCAGTTTGGCAAGACTAATATAACAAAATGCCTAAATGGAAATCTGGTTGTCTCAGTTTTGGTATAATTCTTGAGATCATAGTTCCAGATACCTATACTATAGAAGGTGAAGATGAAGTTTGGTTATAAAGTGGTTTTAGATTTGTCCAAGAACACTGCCAGGAGGAAAAGACCAGAAAAGAAAGAATTTAGAAGTATACATAGGGATTTAGAGGGATCATGGAAAGATTTATTTCTACCCATCCAAGAAAGTTCAGTTTGGAGTTCTCCATTGATTGGATAGAGGGCTTATCCTCCAAGGAAGAATACAGAAAAACAAACAAACAAACAAACAAGCAAAGCTTTTGTATTGATTGTTTGAGGGTTGTAAATATTTTGCTTCTAATTATCTTGATTAATTATAAGTTCACAGTACTTCTGTACCTTTCTCAGGCTTTCTAAAAATCATAATAAACATCATTCGATATTAAAAATAAATAAATTTTAAAAAAAGGCAGTGGCTTGTCTTCAAAGCATCCATAGGGGCTCCAAAAGAGAAAAGGTCAGTTTAAACACCTGCCAAGCCAGGAGAGTACATCTGGTAAACCAGCATGCAAGCACGAGTCAGTTTCTGCTTTGAAGGATCCTAAGATAGCATAAAGAAGAGAGAGGAATGGAAACTCAAGGTAGAGGCAGAGGAAAGCTAGTACCACACATTCCTTTCCCACAGCTGGCATCCAGCTATAATAGAAACATGGCTGACCTGAATAGACAAATATTTGTAGGGGTTCCTCTAGGTGTTAAAATAATACATCCTAAATTATCACAATCTACTTCAGGGAAAATACAGAACTTTTCTCTAAGATAACTGAATTTTTCCTTTCTTAGTACTATTATTACTATACACACACACATTTATGTATTTATATGCATGTATATGTATAAAATCTTTGTTTTTCTCTCTGATCTGCAACTGGATAATTCCTGATCTATCTTTATGATTCATCCAACCACCTTAAATAGGCTTTTATATACACTTAATGATTTCTTTTTACTTTTAATGTTTTATTTTAATAAATAAACTTTATTTTCTAGAGGAGTTTTAGGTACCCAGAAAAACTGAGCAGAAAGTACAGACGGCTCCCATATATTCCCAGCTTCCACACACGCACAATCTCCCCCACTACTCTGGAAAAAGAGCAATACATTTGTTACAAATGATGAACCTATAATGATACAGCAAAATCCTTCAAAATCTATAGTATACATTAGGATATATGTTGGTGTTGTACATTCTGAGTTTACAAATGTTCACAAAGATGGACACATATCCATTATTGTAGTATCATATAAAAGATAGTTCACTGCCCTAAAAATGATCTGGCCTCTGCTTTATTCATTTCTCCATCCTCCCTAACACCTGGCATCCACTGATCTTTTCACTGTCTCCAAAATTTTGCCTTTTCCAGACTGTCATAAAGTTGAATCACATATAGTATATAGCCTTTTCAGAATGGCTTCTTTCATTTAACAATATGCATTTAAGGTTCTTTTATGTGTTTTCATGGCTTGATAGCTCATTTCTTCTCTGTGCTAAATAATACTCCATTGTATGAATGTACCACAGTTCATTTACCACCCTCCTACTGAAAGATATCTTGGCTGCTTCCACGTTTTGGCAATTAGGAATAAAGCTGCTATAAACACCCATATGCAGGTTTGTGTATGGACATAAGTTTTTAATTCAATTGGATAAATACCGAGAGGAATGATTACTGGATCATATGGTAACGGTATGTTTAGTTTTTAAGGAACTGTCAAACTGTCTTCCAAAGTGACTGTACCAATTTCCATTCCCACCAGCAATGAAAGAGAGTTCCTGTTGCTCCACATCCTTGTCATCTAATGAAATTTTAATTTTGGTTATTATACTTTCAACTCTAAATTTCTCATTTGATTCTTTTATACTTTGTATCTATTAAGATTCTTATTTTGGGGCACCTGGGTGGCTCAGTTGTTAAGCGTCTGCCTGCCTTTGGTTCAGGTCAGGATCCTAGGGTCCTGGGATCAAGCCCTGCATCAGGCTCCCTGCTGAGTGGGGAGCCTGCTTATTCCTCTCCCACTCCCTCTGCTTGTGTTCCTTCTCTCGCTGTCTCTCTCTCTCTCTGTCAAATAAATAAATAAAATATTCAAAAGAAAAGAAAAAAGATTCTTATTTTTGAGACATTGTTCTTTATAGTCCTAGGATACTTAAAACTTAAAACCTTTTCATAATAGCTACACTGGAATATTTGTTTGCTAAATTAACATCTGGGCCCTCTCAATTTCTATTGTCTGCTTTTTTTTCTTCTCTTTCTGAGTGTGTGTCTCAATTTCTTCTTTCTTCTCATGTCTCTTCATGTTGAAAAATGAAAAACAGATAATATGTTATAGTAATTCTTGATTCTGATTTGCTTCTTCTGAAGGTTTTAACATACAAATTAAAATTATGTTTTCCTCAGGGTGTGCAATCACTGAGCCATTTGTTCATGTTTTGTCATTTTTATTTTACTTTGCTTGATTTTCTAGTGGTTGCTCTTGTGTCATACAAGATTACATACACAAGTGATCAGCCAATTATTCTGAATTGATCTTGTCAAAAATCTCGAGCCAATAAGGCTCTGACCCTTTCATTGCTAGATTTGTGTGTGGATTTTTGAGCACAGTTAAAGTTCAAATAACCACTTTAATGTTCACTTTCTGTGGGCCTGTCACTGATCTGCTTTGTGCATGTGCATAATTTCTTAGTCAGCGATGGATATGTGGAGAATTTATGTTATCTTTTCCATGGCTCTCTCACATACTGAATTCCCCCCAAAATTTATGGCTGCTCTCCCATTCCTACAACCAGGTCTATAAAATCAGGGCAGTGTAACAGTGGATTTTTCCCATTTGTTTTCTACTGAGTTTGCCACTTCCACCAACAAATCTCCAGCACGGGTTTTTACCCTCTGCCCAAAATCAAGTCTACTAACTCTGGTAGCAGGACTGCTGAATCCAGTGATCAGCCTTGTCCTGGGAACAATACAGACCTAGAAGGAATGGGAGAAGCTCCAGGCAAAGAGACTGGAGTGTCCTACTATTTACTATAGCTTTCATGATAAAAGATTTTTAAATTTTTTTGCTTTCAGATAATTTTCAGAAGACTGAAATTATTTTTATAACTATTTTGTCCAGATTTATATACTTTATATATGCCAATCTCTTCAGGAAGTTATAGCCGAAAAGTCTCATAGTTTTGCAAGGTTTACTTAACATTAGAAAATCAGTTATTTTTCTACACTAACAGTTTCCAGTAGAAACATTAATATGACTAAGTAGACAGATGCAAATTTAATATAGATAAAATTTAATCTTTATTCATTAATTTAATTTCTTAATACCAGAATGAGCCAGGAGCTCCCTTAAACTAAAACCACAACATAGGGAAAAAATAACTAGCAATAATAATACTTATTTTGAAACACTGAGGACAATCACTATAAAGGCAAGAAAAAAAATGGTGCTAGCCAGCACCATTTCTATTCAACATTTCTCTGAATCCTAACCAATGAACAAACAACAAAAAAATAAGTTAAATAAGGAATGAAACTGTTATTACTTAAAAATGGACTGATATTACATGAAGAAAACCCCAAGAATTTACAAGTAAATTATATAAGAACTGCTGGTTAAATTCATAAATGTTAAAAAATTAGAAGCCCAGGAAAAAATATGGAGGAAAACAATCATTAAATTTACACAAAAAACTACAAATATCCATTCATAAATGGAGAAGGAACATCCTGTAGCACATTTTGTAAGTTCAACATTTCAAATATACTACAGACCACATAAACCAATTTTGTGTCTATGTGACTAGAACTACAATTGTTTAACAAAATATTAGCAAAATAATTTCAGGAACATATAAAACAGTGCAGCTTGACAGAATAGGGTTTATCTTGAGAATACAAAGATGGTTTTCGTTTAAAAGACAATCTGTATCCTTCATTGAATAAGAGAGAAAAATCCAATGGTCATTTAAAAAACATTTGATAAAATTTAACACCCATTTAAATAAAGGCTGATAAAGGCAAAAATTCTACAGATAGCCTTACTTTTAATGGCAAAATACTGAATGCTTATCCTCTTAAAATTGACAATGAGGTTAAGGATGCTTATTCTTACCATTCCCATTCACCAGTCTATGCAGGAGGGATGCAGGGCAAATATAGCTCTTACAATATGGGGAAAAAAGAAAGAAAAGCCACACACATGGCAATTGAAGACATAAAACTTCTATTTTCAGCAAACATGAATGTTCACATGGGAAATCCAAAGCAATCTATCAAAAAATTTCAAAAATTTACAATGAATTTAGCAAGGTAAATGAAGAAAGGTTAAATTATAAAAAGTTTTGTTATTATAAAAAACAATTTTAAAATAAAGCATGTTGAAAATATAAAATACTTAGGAATAAATTTAACCCAAGACAAATAAGAGTTTTACTCTAACTACTGGACATAGCTTAGAGAAATTAAAGGACACATAAATAATGTTTCTAGATCATAAAGCACACTATTTTTAAGATGTCAGTTTTCTCCAAATAGATTATAAATTCAATAAAATCAAGATAAAAATTCTAACATGCTATTTCGGAGGAATTGATGAGCTGATTCTAAGTGCATATAAAATTTCAAACAACCCTGAATAGCCAAGGTCATTAAAACAATAGCAACAACAAAATCAAAAAGTGTTTACACTACTTAATTTCAAGAAATAACACACAGTACTCAAAACTGTAAAAAGATATGAATTTATATCAATGAAACAGAATAAACAAGCTTAGAAATGATCCATGCATACGTGGATATTTATATGGGAAAAAAAAAGAAACCATCAACTTTTACCTCACACATTACACAACGATTTACCAATCTTGTCACTTGTCATTTAAGATCAGATATTCTTTGCTATAGATATTTTTCCTATATATTGTAAGATGTTTGCCTCACCCCTATCAAGTAGGTTTCTATAATATCCTCTCCCCAGGTATAACAACCCCCAAAGTCTCCAGATATTGTCAAATGTCTCCAGGGAGGAAAATCATCTCTGCTGAGAACCACTGCCTTACCAAGAACTGATCTGAAATGGACTTAAATGTAAACATAAAACCCAAAACATAAAATTTTAGAGACAAATTTGGGAGAATACCTTCATCATGGGATAGACAAAGATTACACAGGAACCAAAGAGTATGAATAAGAGAAAATATGATTAACTGGTGTTTATCAACAATAGAAACACCTTCTATCACAATTTATTTTCAACCTTTAACTGACTGTTCAGCAAATACCACATAGCAAAAAAATCCACAAAAACCTAAAAGATCTAATTATCTCAGTGAATTTTGTTCATTACTGCACCTGTGAATTTACATATATATTATATATTACATAGATATATGTGTATGCATGTATATAATAACACACACATACAATGAAAAGCTAAGAAGAGCTTTATCTTTAAAAGTAATAAACTTATAGAACTTGTACTACCACATATGAAGGCTTATTAAGTAATTAAAACAAATTGGTATTGGCACAAGAACAGACCAAAGAAGCAGTGGAAAAGAACAGAACTCACACATATATAGTAACATTATGACAAATGTAAATGAGATAAATGTCCAGGTAATAACATAAATCAAAAGAAAGCTTAAAGGCTATACTAACATCAGATTAAGTAGACTTAAAAAAAAGTATTATCAAGGATTAAAAGGGACATTACATAATAACAAAAAGGGTAAATTCCCAAGAAGAGAGAAAAGTATAAATTTTTATGTACCTAAAAACAGAACACCAAAATCATAATGCAGAAACTTGCAGAACTAATAGAAGAAAAAGACTAACCCATAATTATCGCTGAGTATTTCAACTCTTCTTTCACAGTAATCAATGAAACAATTACAGATAAAATAAGCAATGATATCAAAGACCTGAATAACACTATTAATCAACTATCCCTAATTGACATTAATGGAACATTCCGCCAGCAATAGTATAATAGATTTTTTCAATAGAACATTCATGAAGATAAATCATTTTCTGAGCATAAAACAAACCTAATACATTTTTAGAAAATGAAATTCTACAAAGTATGATCTGTGAACACACTGCAATTAAATTAAAATTGGTTAACAGAAAGAACTAGAAATTCTCAAATACCTGAAATCTAACAACACACTCACAAATAACCCAATGCATCAAAGAGGCTGTGGTGGGAAATTTTTTTTTTTTTAAATTATGGAGTGAAAATGAAAACAGAACTTGAAAAACTGTTTGACCAGCTAAAGCAGCATGTAGAAGTAGGTTATAGCATTAAATTCTAGTTTTAGAAAAGAAAATACACAGATCAAATCAATGAAATAAGCTTCTACTTAGAAAATTATGAAGACAGAATTCAATCTTGAGCAAATAAAAGTTAAGAAAAAGTAAATGCAGAAATTAATAAAATCTAAAAGAGAAAAAACTATTGAAAAAAATGAATGAAACCACAACTGGTTCTTTGAAAAGATTCTTGAATTTGATAAACCTCTAACCTAGTCACTAAGAAAAAAGATAACAAACTACCAGTATCAGGAAGGAAAAATGGGAGATCAAAACATTAAAAGGATAAGAAAAATATTATACACCAATTTATACCAATAATTCAACCTCAGCTATTTTTTCATATCTTTATAAAAATTAAGTCAAAATGGATCACAGATCTAACTGTAAATGTGTAATGATAAAACTTCTAGAAGAAAGCATAGAAAGAAATATTTGATCTTAGCTCAGGCAAAGTTTTCATAGATCCTACCTATATGTATGCATGACCCATAAAAGAAAAAAATGAAAAATTAGCCTTCATCAAAATAATGATCTCTGCTCTGTGAAAAATACTTTAAAAGGATTAAAGAACAAACTACAGATTAGGATAAACTATTTGTAAATAACACATCTAGGAAATGTCTTGTAATCTAGAATAAATAAAGAACTCTCAAAGTTCTATAATAATCAAAAAAAGCCAATTTTTCAAAAAATGGCAAAAGACTTGCATCCACTTCACACACACACACACACACACACACACACACACACACACACACAAATATATGGATGGTAAATAAGCACAGGAGAAGATGTTCAACATCATTAGTCATTAGGAAAATGAAAATTGCAATAAAACATGCTACCACTCACTTATGAGAATGGCTAACCACATATACACAAAACCTAACCAACAATTCCAAGCGCTGGGAAGGGCATGCAGTGACTGGAGCACTCATACATTATTGGTAGGAATGTAAACTGGTGCAGCCACTATAGTAAACTCTTCAACAGCTCCTCGCGAAGTTAAACATGGCCTTAATATATGACCCAGCAATCCCACTGCTGAGTCCATAGAAATGACAACTTATGTTTACATAAAAGCCTGTACACAAATATTTATAATGGTCTTATTCATAACTGCTAACAAATACATACAACCTAAACACCCTTCACCTTAAGAGAAAGGAATATAAATTTAGATATGTAAAGATTTTTTTCATCAGAAGACATCATATAAAGGTAGTGCAAAGACAAACTTAGAATCCTTTATCATATATAAAAATGTGTTCCAGGGCACCTGGGTAGCTCAGTGGGTTGAGCCTCTGCCTTTGGCTCAGGTCATGACCTCAGGGCCCTGGGATCGAGTCCTACATCAGGCTCTTTGCTCAGCAGCGAGCCTGCTTCCTCCTCTCTTTCTCTCTCTGCCTGCCTCTCTGCCTATTTGTAATCTCTCTCTGTCAGATAAATAGATAAAATATTTTTTAAAAATGTGTTCTAGCCAATTAATAACCAAATAAATACATATTTTAAATCCATAGTGAGATAACCATTTCACATTCAACAAATCAGCAATAACTAAAAAATCAGATATTACCAAAATTTGGCAAGACACTGAAACAATCACAACTTTCCTCTGCAGGCTCAAGTGTATATTGATAGAACATTTTAGAAATTATTTTGGCAATTCATAACAAAGCTGAACATGTGTTTATTCTGTAGGCCAGCATCTCTGCTACTAGACATACACATTAAAGAAACTCTTACACATGTGCATCGCAGGACACAGATATGAATGTTTGTAAGCAACATTGTTCACTTAATAGCAAAACAGAGAAATGGGGAACGACTCACATATCCATTAATAATATATTTAATAACTACATCATAGTTTATTCTTGCTATCATGTATTAAATAGCAGTGAAACTGAATTAACAGCAGATACAGGTATTTATATGTGTGGGTCCTAAAAACATAACATAGAAAGGAAAAACGAAGTCACTAAAGGGTATACAGCTGTACATTAGCAGAGACAAAATTCAATAACTTGCTTTTTCAGAGAAGTAGACAGGTGTTGATTATAGCCAAAAGCAAAAGAATGATTTACACAGAATTAACCAGAATGGTTACCTCCAGGTAAGCTTCTGAATAAGAATATTCTATATTTCTCCTTGGGTTATAAATATACAGATGGCCATTTTACTATTATTTTTAAAACTCCCTGTATGAGTTTTTATACTTTCTTTGCATGTGTTTTCTTTCTTTCATTCTCTTTCTCTGTCTCTCCCTCTTCTCTGTCCTCCCTCCTGATCTTTTTTAAGAAAAATGATCTCATCTGTCCTTCAGGTTTGTGGCTAAGATGCCTGAATGGAAGAAAATGTGCCTTCATTCCCAAATTACTTAGAGAACACCTGAAAAAGAGCAGATAGGTGGGGAATATCCGAATATCCGGGTACAAAGGATATCCAGGGAAGTTGTACAGCATGTCAGCATGTCTGAAATTAAAGACAAGGCTCGGCACTATTGGCAAAATGTGATATTTAAAACTTAGAGTAGTCAGTATTTTCCAGGAAAAGTAGGTTGTGTGAGAAGAGTCATTACTGAAAATGAAACCCTGTGGAATACTAACTTTTGAAGGGCAGATATAAAAAAAAATACACTGATAAAACAGAGTGGGCATGTATTTGTCCTCAAAGAAAGAGTGTCACAGAAGCCAACCAAGAAAATGGTTTAAAGCATAAGGCCACTATCAACAATGCAAAGTGATACCAGTACAAGTAAATGAAGAACAGAAATAGGATTATGGGGTTGTATATTAGCTACATTTTCTCAGCCCGCTTTTCCTTGTCTCAATCTAAAGGATGGGGAGGGAATAGAGAAGGGAACAGAGTATTAGTATTAGTATTCAATAAATATTTATGAAACAATAATTACTGAGTACTTACTAAGATTCAGGTAAGAAAAAACTCTCTTCATCATTTGTTTGCTTTTCAAATGAAGTGTCAAGAATTGATGAAGAATAAAAGGACAGAAAATTATGGGTTAATATTTACCCAGGGTGCTCAGACAAAGCCTCCTAGAGAAGGTGCTATTGAAAGAGACCTCAACAATGTGAGTCCTAAGAATATCTAGGGAAAGAATATTCCAAAAAATTAAATAGCAAGTTCAAAGTTCTTGGATTGGGAGTTTGTCGGACTGTCTTGGCACAATAAAGGCATCAAGAGAAGGTCAGCACTGTTGAAGTGCAGAGAACCTCAGAGAGAGGTAGGAGATCATGTCAGAGAAGAAACAGAGTGGGAAGCCAGAGAAGACAGTGGGGAATCTAGATTTGAACCCAGCCATTTAGGTTCTAGAGGCCCCATATTCACCATCTCCCTGATATGACCTCTCTGTTTAGAAAGGGTGTCTCCATTCTGCAAAACATTTATAGAAACTAGGATCCTCTGTACTCTTGACAGAGTCTATATTTATAGGTCAACAGAATTCCCAGTTTGGCCCTGAAAGACATGCCAGTTCATAACAGAATTTTTTTTTAAGATTTTATTTATTTATTTGACAGAGAGCATCACAAGCAGGCAGAGCAGGCAGAGAGAGGAGGAAGCAGACTCCCTGCTGAGCATCAAGCCCCATGCTCGATCCGAGGACCCTGAGAGCATGACCTGAGGTGAAGGCAGAAACTTAATTCACTGAGTCACCCAGGGACCCCCAGAATTTAACTTCTGAGTACAGTTTCCCTTAGACCATCAGCCTGGTCTTCCTTAGAAGCCAGTTAAGAATTCCTGAATTTAAAAAAATAAATAAATAAATAAAAAGGAATTTCTGAATAAGCAAAACAGCATGCTCCTTAGATTAGATTACACCAATATATAATTTGCTATTTCTACTATTAATATAGCTACTACTACTATTACAAATAATAGAAATAATAATTACCTCATTAGTTTCTTGAAATGGTTATTATTTCTCTACAACAAGGTACGTAATACCCTCATAAATTCAACTACACATTATGAGGTAATATGCTAGGAAAGATGGACTAATTGGCATTGCATATTCATTGGGTACAAGAATTCAGCCACCCCCCCGGGGCTAGGCCTCACTAAGACCTGACCCCAATATCTCTTAGGCAAGTTAATAATCTAATACTAAGACAAGCTCAAGTAGGCTATAAAGCCAAAATTTTTTTTTTTTAGCATTTTATTTATTTTGACAGAGAGGGACACAGTGAGAGAGAGAACACAAGCAGGGGGAGTGGAAGAGAGAGAAGCAGGCTTCCCACCGAGCAGGGAGCAGGGAGCCTGATGTGGGGCTCAATCCTGGGACTCGATCCTGGGACTCTGGGATCATGACCTGAGCTGAAGGCAGAGGCTTAATGACTGAGCCACCTAAAGGTGCCCCTAAACAAGATTAACAGAAGGGTTGATTTCAGTTTTATTAGGTAAAGACGCAAATACACACACACACACACACACACACGCACACAAATACATCTCCATTAAGAACAAACAAAAAACTTGAAAAGGAACTCATTTTTTTACTACCAACTAAAACCATCCATACTATTTGCGTCCAAAAATTTTAAGTTGTCACTTGTGCTATTTTCTCCTTATTTAGAGGATAGCAAATGAAAATGACTAAATCTAGATGATAACCTAAGCCCCATTTGTGAAAACAAAACCCAACAGCAGCTTTTCCAGTTTTATTAGCACTTGTAATATCTGCTATGTAAAGAACAAAGACATTTCTGAATCATTTACTGTTAGTCATTATGCACATATCTATAGCTACTTTCCATATTTCTTATCTTTCCTCTACTTAAATTTTAATGATTCAAATTTTTAAAAGATTTCTTTTTTTTTTTTTTTTAGATTTTAGTTATTTGAACAGACAGAGATCACAAGTAGGCAGAGAGGCAAGCAGAGAGAGGAGGAAACAGGCTCCCCGCTGAGCAGAGAGCCTGATGCGGGATCCAGGACTCTGGGATCATGACCTGAGCCGAAGGCAGAGGCTTTAACCCAGTGAGCCACCCATAAGTGAGCCACTTATAACAAACTTCCAGTTTGTCTCTCACTACATTTTATCAAAAATTTAGGGCCAAAGGGGTCAGAAGCATTTCCCCGCATACTTTTATCTTTCCTGTAGGATTTGTATGTCATTTTCTTTACACATATATTCATGGCAAAGTGAGGCACAGGAATTTAGGCTCTATTTCTCAAGGACAAGTTAGAGGTTCTTGTAGGTTTTTAAAAGCAAGACACAAATGTTCCCATTTCCTCCAAATCAGTTCCCCTTCTCTGCATAAACTGTACTGAACAAAGGTGAAAAACCCCTAAGTTTCAGTCTCATGTTATTGACAGCACAGACTGCTGTAAGTTGTGTTATTTAGGGAATAAAGAGGATCAACTAGGTGTTGAGACTACCACAGGGGCTAACAGCTTGGACCATCACCTGGTCTTTAAAAGTACCAGGTTGGCAGAGTGCCTGGGTGGCTCAGTCTGTTGGGCGTTTGCCTTCCACTTGGGGAGTGACCCCAGAGTACTGGGATTGGGCCCTCGCTGGGCTCCCTGTTCCATGGGAAGTCTGCTCTTTCCCCTTTGCCCCTCCCCCTGCTCATGCTCTCACAAATAATTAAATAACATCTTTAAATAAATAAATAAATGAATAAATAAATAAATGTACCAGGTTGGCAATTATTTTGTTCAAGTATTTGTCATATTAATGATATAATTTAAATAGACAGGCAGACAGATAGGTAGACAGATAATGTACTTCACAACTGCCTTCCAATGAATTGATGACCTTGGAGAAGTGTCTCATAAAAAAGGAGACTTATTTCCACTAGGTTTTATCCCATTTTGCAATTTGAAAATAGGAATGGGCTCTTTTCTATTTCACGACTTAAATTAAAGCACTCCAGCAAGTAGATGTATTACATTGAGATAAAGAGATAAAAAATATTTCTTTAAGATGTTGATGCCCTACATAAAAAGAGAAGCACATTTCTTGAATGGGAGAATTTAGTATCATAAAAAGATCTATTATTACCAAATGAATACAATGACTTAACACACTTCTGATCACAATAAAAATTTTCACTTTTCTGGACAATTTGAGAGTAATAACTTGTCAAAATTATTTTGAAATACACTGTAAATGTTTGAGAAATGACAAGAAATATTTGCAAAGGGGTAAGAGAAAGAAACTTTTTTACCATACCAGAATCTGAGATAAATCTACTGTAAATAAAAAGTATATTGTTTGTATATCATTATGCAAAGTGGATGAATGAATCAAAATACTGTATCTAGAGATGGATCCAAAGATATCAGCAAAAAGAAGAGGACACAAGAACACTCTTACCATGGTCAGTTTTAAGGTACCGATGTCATGACAATCAGCACGTAAATCCCTGAAAATTCAGCAACTGAAATCTGCAGCACACCACTGGCAAGGATGTTATTTCAAGTCAGCTGGAAAATCATATTTGCTTAATAAATGGAGCCGGAATGATAGGCTATGCAATTTAAAGGAAATACAGTTAAGTACTTAACACATTTTACATAAAAATAAAATCTCTATTGCTTAAGGATCCACATGAAAAATACCCACTTCTACTGCATGAAAAATGCTGGCAGATAAAAATGCACTGAGAAAAGCTAAAAGAGAACAGGCTAGGAAACAATTTGAAACATTTATTGAAAACAGAAGTTAATATTCCTCAGACATACATACATACAAAAAGCTCTATAAATTAAGAACCAGGATAAAACTTCACAAGAGAACTGAAAATTAAGAAGAAGAAAGAGAGGAAGAAGAAAAAGAAGAAAAATTATTCTCAACATCATGGTAGATAAATCACTGCAATATGTCAATTTTTAACATATTAGATTAATAAAGTTTTTTTCCTTTTTTTTTAGATTTTATTTATTTGACAGAGATAGAGCGAGAAAACGAAGGAGGGAACACAAGCAGGGGAAGCAGAGAGGGAGAAGCAGGCTTCTGGCTGAGCAGGGAGCTTGATGGGCTCTGAGATCATGACCTGAGCTGACGGTGGATGCTTAACCCACTGAGACACCCAGGCGCCCCCCAGGCTAACAAAGTTTTAAAAGCCTAATGATATCCATTATTAAATGGGGAAAATGTGTATATGAGAATATTTTATGAAGAAATGTGATCTCACACATTCTGTAACAACTGTGAGTTAAAAATATACACAACCTAACTTAAAAACCCTATTTTGGGGACCATGTTTGGGTCCATTTCTACAGTAAAAAAACAAATACAAGTAGAAGTGTATATGTCTACAGAGACTTTTTAAAACATAGTCATAATAAAAGATTTTGAAAGAAGATACATATATGCCAACAGAGTAATGTCTGAATTAATTATAAAATACTAACATCATGAAACATTGCCCAGCCACTAAAAATGAGTTATATATCTTACTATTGACAGGAAAGGATATAAACGATATAACAAATAAAAATATATATATTGTGTATTTGTAAAATCGTATTTTTCCCTAGACAGTAGTAATTAAAGAATCTATATGTACCTTCGTGTTGGCACACTTTTTTTTTTTTTTAGATTTTATTTATTTATTTGACAGAAAGACAGAGATCACAAATAGGCAGAGAGGCAGGCAGAGAGAAAGGGGGAAGCAGGGCCCCTGCTGAGCAGAGAGCCCCATGCAGGGCTTGATCCCAGGACCCTGAGATCATAACACAAGCCAAAGGCAGAGGCTTTAACCCACTGAGCCAGAGGAGCCCTGGCACACTTGTCTTTAAACAGGAAGAAAGTTATGGGATACCTACACTAATAAAGAGAAATTCAAGGAAGCTGTATTTGGAAACCTTATGACACTCACCATTTTACTTTTATATCTCAATAGTATTTGACTTGTTATAAAGTGCTATATGAATTTATAATTTAAAACAGGCTGAAAGTTTGAAATAATTGGCTAGATCAATTATATTAAATTGGAAGACTGCTAAGACACATATGAATAAAACAAAATGAATAGTATTATGAACAAATAGGGCCTATTTAAAAAATAAAAACAAAAGTATGTGTATGTGTGCTTAATGTACATGTTAATATAAATTTTTTATTATTATTATATCTGTTGAATGGTACAAAAAGAATGTTAGAGAGACTGAAAAAAAATTCTACTCTTCTATGGTATTTGTGGGAATATAACTGGTACTAGCATTCAGGGGATAATTAGGCAAAAAATATGAAAAGGCTTAAAAATATGTATGCTGGTTTCCCAGAAACGTAACTTGAAGTCATTTATCCCGAGGAAATAAATCAAACATTTATTCGTCAAATAAACTGAGCAAAGATTTAGGCATGTCACAACTTAAATATTTACCAAGAGGTTAACTGGTTATATGAACTGTTGATGCCACTGAGACTGATCGGCAGGGTACTCCAGCAATCCCAGTTGTTAACATTGGCATCTATTTCTGTTATTTGCTTTTTGGCCATTGTTTGACAGCTGGTACCCACACATAGCAGGTATCAAATGTTCTAAATATTACTCCCGAATATAACCTTTCAGAATATAATATACAACCACTAAAAGTGATATAATAGAATGCAGTTTTCCAACTTTAGTCATGTACTAGTCCACACTTAAGATTTTTGCCATATATATGAGCCACTTGAATTAGTATTTTCTTAATATAGTTCCCTAAGTCTATTAAATATCTTATCAAAAGTAGAAACCCATATTGATTAATGTAATTAAGAGTAATGATCAGTAAATATTGAAAGCAGTATTATTAATTTTGAGCTGGATAAACCTTTTAATGCATTTTATAAAAAGGTAATCAGCGAAAATTAGTTATTTAAGTCAGACTAAGACCCTCTTTATATTATCTGAATGATCAGAATAATTGAAATAACAGAAAACAGAATAAAGTTCTTGCTATAAGATTTAATATTGCTTAGTATCTTGTCCAAAACCAACATGAACTAGATTTTGTAATCATAACATCAGCAATATGTATCCTACGTTTAAGGAGAAACCAAGACATATTAGAAAGACATATTTAGTTCACAGAAAACTTAGTCATAGTGTCTTTAATAATTTTTGTTCCTTTTTCTCTAAGTAAACATAAAATAAAGGAATCTAGAGGTAGTCAGTGCTGTCCTAGGTGCAGGGATATTATCTCCACGATCCTCTTTGCCTTTCGCTCATGAATCCAAGGTGGATATTACAGCATTAGCCTTCACACCTAGAGGCAAGTCAGAAGGAGGTAGGGGAAGAGAAAGAGAAAGAACCAAGACGATTGCACCCATCTTATTTAATTAGAAAACCAAAACTTTCCTGGAACCCCTTCAACTCTCTTCTCTTAAACCTTACTGGTCTGAACTGATCATGTGTTCACTCTACATGGTAAGGAAGTCATAAAATTGGAAAATAAGATCATCATAAATGGCTTGAACCAATTCCCATCCAGCTTCTTAAATTTTATAAATACATTGCAGCTTCACAGTATATCCTATTTAGCAGGAAAAGAAGGAGTGAATGTTAGTAACTACATTGCAGGTAGCTAACAATTTCTACTATAATCTGTAAGGTATTCATGATATATTTTGACATTTAAAAAGTAGTTTACAAAAAATATATACAGTTTTTTTCCTGAAAAGATTTAATGCATCTGTGTATGTACATGTATATACACACGGGAGTATTTATAAATGAAAACGTGCCTCTTTGTGTTAAAAGAAATGATGGGTGATATTTTTAAAAATTTAACTCTATTTTAAATACTGTATTTATACTATTTCTAAAAAACAAGATCAAAGTATTTTGTTGCATCCAATTTAGTTAAATTTTAGAAAATAATGCTGATCTTTGGAAAAGCTTTGGTCAGTCAGCTCACCGAGCATCTTAGTATCCCAACTACCAAAATCTCTGTCTACATCCTGTAGTCCTCAGAGTTTCTTAACTGGGGTAAGAGGTGTTACATGTTTCTTGCTCAGCAAACACATCATTTCACTTGGGAAAGTTTAAACTGCAGATAGAGATCTGACTTTCACCTTCTATTTATCCCTTCATACTACATAAAGGGCTGTGAAGCCAGTGTAGGGCTTACAGTTTTGACACAAGAGCTTCTCTCTTATCTAATTCTTGCAGAATCCAGATTTGGTGGCCTTTAGACACAATGTAAGCAACATCTGTTTGATTTAACAATTGTATAAATTTTATTACTGTTGAGACAGAAAGTAACCCCCAAGAAAAATAATGGATTTCCAACATCACATCTGTATGTATTTATATGAATTGCAAAGCTCTGTCATTTTGTTCAGCTATCAGAGTGGCTGTCTGAGGGTCCCCTGGGATTTTAGTGCTTTTTAAACATTCTGGCACAAAGCAAGGCTTTTTCTTAGTCATGAGGGTTTTTAAATACACACACGTATATTTTTAATTAATGATTAACTGCAATGATGATTCATCTTAAAATCAATTATGCACTGAATAAAGATTTCCGGAAACCAAGGAGATAACCTTATGCATATGTGATATTAAAACAAGGTCAGAGGCCCCTCCCTGTCAGTAGTTACAGCTCAGTCCAGAGTCCATGAGCATAAAAGGCCACTTGATCTGGCAAAGGATCACTACTTTTTATTTAATGCCACTCAGTTTTCTCATTAAGTAGTAGAGGCAGAGACTTCTCAATCTTTTCTGAGATTTTAGACAGAGAGATATAAAACCAACTTCAAAATAATGGCTATCTTGGCAGCTCTGCTGACTTGACCTTATTTATTACCTATATAACGCAGAGATACAAATGCATACATACACACACACACATATGTATATACGCACATACCCACACATATATATGCATACATATACAGATATATATATATATATGTGCATGCACACAGTCATGCAGGTAGAAAGAAAAGAGGTTGTCTATGCCATTGCACTAAAGGCTTTAGTACAGTCTGACAATAAGCCATAACTACAATTACTGGAAATTAAAAATTCAAAAGAAAACAAACTTTGTCTCTTCACACACCTGTATTCCCTCTGCCCTGCTTATCCCAGGGGAACATCTGGACTCAGTATTTAAAAATCACTGTATTAGCAAACTGAGAGCCAAGGCAGCCAGCATGAGGGAGATAAGATCCAATGAATCATTCATATCCAAGAGTCGAGCTGATTCATTTTGGAGCCATTGAAATGGACACAGAGCTTTTCACAGAGGACCAGCATAAAATACCTTCCAGTTGTCAAGCCAGATTGAGCAAAGAAGCAAATTATCTAAGCATCATTTCAGGAAGTGTCAAAAGAAATGCCAACTGAGTGGCGGCAGAGATTTCTGAGTTTCTAAACTGCATGATTTGTCATGACAGAATTTTAACCATTTTATTTTTTATAAGGTATTCCAAGGATGCAACTATTATAAGTATTTCTCTCTTATGCTGACATTTAAGGGATATGTATGTATAAATATGTGCTTCTTTATGTAAAATAATGAACTCCAAAGAATTCTCTAACTCCATTTGTGAATATGATCACTGAGGTATAAAGTTTTAATGATAGGAAACTGGAGCTTGTAAGTAAGAATAGGCAAAGATGACCCCAGATAGTTTTGTCAGGTTACCTAGAAGGAAGCAGGCTATATTGCCTTTGTGCAATCTCCTTCCTCTAAGTGTGGGCTACACATAGTGAGTTGTTTCTAACCAAGAGAATAATGACTAAAGTGATGAAATATCCCTTCCATGATCAGGTTACAAGACTGTGACTCCCCTCTTTCTAGCTCTCACTCTCTCTCCCTTACTGAAACTTATTATCCCTTGCCTTTTTGTTTTCTGTTTTTCTTCTTCACTTTGCTGAAGCAAGCTGCCATGCTGAAAAGGCTCATACAGTAAGGAGCTGAAGGCACAACTGCACCCAAGAACCCGAAAGAAAATAAATCCAACAGCCTACAATGGACTGAATCTTGCCAACAACCTCGCTGATATCTTAATTATAGGTGAGAGATCCTGAAGAAGCAGCCCCAGTTTAGCTGTGCCATATTTCCTGGCACACAGGAACTGTGAGATTATAAATGTATATTACTTAAACTCTCAAGTTTTGGAGTAATTTCTTCCAGTAATAGATAATTAACGCATTTACCTAAACTACCATGTCTCCAAGTCTCCAAGTGCTAAACAGCTCCTATCTCACAAACAAAAATCACCAACACTAAATCCAGATAGACTAGTAACCAAATTAATCTGTTAGTTCAAGGCAGTTTTCACTTTTGAGCAGATGTTTTGTTCTGTTTGTTTGTTTTTAAAGAATTTATTTATTTATTTGACAGAGAGAGATCACAAGTAGGCAGGGAGGCAGTCAGAGAGAGAGAGGGAAGCAGACTCCCTACAGAGCAGAAAGCCCAATGCAGGACTCGATCCCAGGAACCTAAGATCATGACCTGAGCTGGCAGCAAAGACTTAACCCACTGAGCCACCCAGACGCCCCTGACCCAGGTTTATGTCAAGTTGTCTTTACTAGAACCAAATCCTGACCTGGGCTAAAGAAGTCCTCCTGGAGAAGCATGTTACGGAGTGAAAGAAACTGGTTAGGGAAGATGAGGACCAGTCAAGACATAATTCCAGGCAAAGAATGGAGAAGAGTAGCTTTAGTCTGGTCCCACAAGGAAACCCAGGAATATATGGTACTCCTCACATCTGTCTGGCAAAAGGCAAGAGAGGTAGGTGGTGCAGACGGCTAAGCATCCAACTCTAGATTTTGGCTCAGATCGTGATCTCAGGGTCATGACACAGAGTTGCTGCATTAGCTCACACTTAGCACAGAGGCTGCTGGAGATTCTTTCCCTCTCCTTTTGCCTCTACCCCTCCTCCAGCTTGTACTCGAAATAAATAAAATCTTTAAAAACAAAACAAAAGCCAAAACAAAACAACAACAAAAACAAAGGCAAGAGAGGTGGGCTTTCATACTCTCACAGCTATTCCTCATTAGCTAAGGTGTCCTCCTTGAGTAGTGGGAAAAATGTAACCTGCCAGTTGTGCTCTGCTCCTCGTGATGATGGAAAAACAACTCTAATAGCTGTGATGGCTGTGTGATGAAGAGAAGTCTCAGGCACAGGCCATTACAAGCAAGCGCACTTGAAAGCTGGAGATGGAGAGCACTGAACTCGTAAAGCGTATCTGAGGAGATCTGGATGGAGGACCAGCTGTGTTCACCATCACAGCCTGTAAAACTGTAGCGAAGCACAGGAGGGCTAGCTCTTCGGTGGTGCAAGCATACCTTCCTGCAGGGCACTGAGAGATGGGGGGCCCTGGGCATTCAGTGCTCTTGTCCTTGCAACTGTCAGCTGGCAAAAGTGAGGCTGTTTCTCTTTAGACCTCAAAATGTAACAGAACTTTGTACACTGCCTTGAATTTATTATGGGGTTCTCTCTGGACAGCAACTTGTGAGCACAGGGGATGGGAGCAGACCCCATCTGCATTGTGCCTTTATAACTCCAAACATCCAGATTCCTTTACCCAGCAGATTATATCTAGTCCTTTCCTTAGAATTATTATATTCACAATATTATGACTTCTCATTGTATCACGATCTGAGCCAAAATCTAGAGTTGGATGCTTAGCCGTCTGCAATATTATATTCATGATTATTATATCAATAAATGATACCATACCAAGCATGGTATGTTTGGTTATCAGTCAGTGGCTGTTTTAAGTTTCATAATGGATTTTAACTAAGTAAAAAAATTCTCTGATAGACACAAACACCATGTAAAGTGAATTACACAGATCTCCTGAATGTCAGTGTAGTTGGCTTCCCACAGTTCCACAGAGCTCAGTTCCTTTAAGAGTTCAGGACCCAAGATACAGGGCTCCTCCCTGCACTGTAGTCACAGCATGTCAAAATTAGAAACAACCAAAGGCAGCCAGTGAAATGAAGCAACAAGGAACCAAAGCAGAGTGATATCAGGACACCGTAACGGGTGAGATGTCGCCCACATTTGCCTTCATCTGGTGCCAATCTGCAGGTTGATTCTGATGCACATGGGAATGGCAGGTGCTGTCAAGCTACCTTCAGCCCCTGCCTGTCCATCTGTCAAAAGAAGTCACCTCTGAGTGCAGAGAATGGTTGCACAGTCTTGGGCAGACAAACTGATGTCACCAAGGAGAGAACAATCAAAATGTTTAATAGATCAAAACTGACAATCATCCACCACTCACTCGCTGGCTTATGAAGGAAGAACATTCAACACAACTTTGGCTGATTAAAGAGGGTTGGCAGTGCTCTCTGACAGAGGATTAACCCTAGGGAACAAAATTTTCCAGCACTTTCCCAGAAAAAAACAGTTAATGAAGTGAAATTTCAGAATTGCTAACCTTCCAGTTTGACATTTGAAGTCTACAGAACGTTCTGAAAGATCCGTCACTTTTCAATACTTTGGTAAAGTCTGACTAACTTTATTTTCCTTCTCTTTTCCTATATATCATATTCAGCGGAGATAAATTGTGAGCATCCCCAGAAGTCCCATGTACTAAGTGTAAGTTCAGGAATAATGAGGGTGAGCAAATGACAAGATAAAGGAGATGTATCAGTGCACTTAAAAGAGTATAGCTTACATTCTGAATATTACGACTATGAACATTTCTGGGATGGCCCAAAGCAGTCCTAAAACTTCACAGAAAGGCACCTATGAGAATTTTTACCTAAAAACAAAACAAAACAAAACAAAACTGCTTTTGGAGCACATAGGTAGTTCAGTTGGTTAAGCATCTGACTCTTGATTTCAACTCAGGTCATGATCTCAGGACCCTGGGGCTGAGCACCCCCTGGGGCTCCTTGCTCAGTGTGGAGTCTGCTTGAGAAGTCTCTCTCCCTCTCTCTCTGTCCCTCCCCCTGCTCGCACACGTGTTCTCTCTAATAAATAAATCTTTAAAAACATTGCTTTCTTTTTCTTTTCTCTTTTATAATTTCAAATTTAAAAACATTCAGACGTTTTTCAGGAGGAAGATTTTGAGATAAAAGGCCAATATGCATTGATTTCTAATGGGGTTTCTCATAGGGATTTTTCTACCTGGAAAATGAATCAGATGAAGAAGAGTTTACTGCCATCACAGGCATTTCACTTCCTCATTATCAGGTTCTCTGGGCTGGTTTGACCCCTGTTTTCCCCAGGCTTTCTAGAAAAGCCTCGGCTCATTATTTTGAAGCACCTAGTCAAATGTTAGCTTACTACAATCACTTGTCTGCCATCAGATGGTCACAAGTCTTTAGAATATGCAACTAGTATTTTGAATGTTAATACTAATTCAGTAATGTGTCATTTCTTTATAGCCATGCATGAAATTTTCACTTTTTAATGGGTACTACAGATCATGTGGTTTTTTTCATTGTAGATTATTATTTTCTAATTCAGTTCTTCAGATCATCTTGTCTTTGAACTAACATACCAAATTGGAAGAGTAGCTTAGTAAATATAAGGAAGGATTATTTTATTATTATTGCAATGGTAGACCCTGTATTGGGGAAACAAGTATTGATTTACCTACAACTAATTAGCTGAGAGACCAAGGAATACATGTCAAAGAAGTTCTGGGTTGTTCGCAGAATTAGTATGTGTCATCTGTGAGGGACTCCATGGACTCCAAGATTGGACTAGTCTTTGAAGAAAGCAGCCATCAGTGATATCAGCCATAGAGCTTCCCAAGGAAAACTGTACTCCATAATTATTTTTCCTAATTTACCGCTTAAAAAGGGTTGCCAAAACAAATTCCATCAGTATTATATAATTGAAAAACTCTCACACAAAACCCCCATTAATGTAGCATATGTCTTAAAACTATAGACTGTACACTATCTGTATTAATATCTTTTCTAAAGATATTTTCCAACACTTAATTATCCTGATTGTATTTGAAAACTAAAATTCTGCACGATACATCAAGAGGAAAAATTAAACATCTTTATATTCCTATTTTCCACCTATTAAAAGAATTTACCTCTTTATCACTGCAAAGGAATTCTGAAAAACATACTTTTTTTTTCTTATGTAGACTCTTGTATCATCTTTTCTGTATCACTGCAGACTTTTTCTGTTTTAGTCACAAAATTCAAGTTCTAATATTTTTCAATCTGAAAAGATCTAGGTAAATTTTAATCTTTAACTCTTTGTGTGGAAAAAAATATCATCAGTATCAATATATCAATAAATCTTACCTTTTTAAGATTTAAAATTCCTTTTTTTAAATGAATTAACACATTTTTATATAGGAGGTATAAGGCACTGCTAGTGGCAAAAAAAATAATTATATTAATTAGAACAGTTTTTATTCTCAAGGACTTTAAAGCAGCCTTGGCAACAAAATTTTCAATATAGTATATATTCAACATCAAAGGTATGTCTGGTGATGTTATAACAGGAAGAAACATCAGCTCTGCCTGGCTAAAGTCATCTACAGATGGCTTCACAGAGAATACACTTGGGCTGGATGTGAAATTGTGGGCAAACATCTGAGGAGAATATGGGCTAAAGTAGATTCCAAGGACAGGAAACAGTAGATTCAAAGACATGGTACAGGGTAGGTGAGTTAGTAAGATATTTCAGAAAGGATCTGAAGATTAAGTTGGGGCTTAAACTACTTTGACCTATTAAGTACCCACCAATTCCAGAATCCATGGCTCACTAATCTATCTCTGAGAAAACCCTGGTCTTTTTTTTTTTTTTTTTTTTTTTGGTATGCAACACATCAGTGAAATCTAAATATATGCTTTTGTTAGAGTGAAATCAGTTAAATCTAAATATATGCTCTTGTTAACACAATTTGGACATAATGGTAGTAAAGATTAGAAAGATGATAGCAATCTTGATGAAAGAGAAAATAATTTTCACTTGATTTTGTGACAAAATTATTCTGCTAAAAAATCACCTGGGGAGTTATAAAAGCAAACATTCTGCATACAATACCATAAGTACTGAATAAAAGTTTGGGAGCATAAGAAATTATATTGTTAATAACATCCTGGTTGACTTTGGTTATTTGATCCTTGGAACACACTCTGAGAAACTATCGTCTAAGAAAAATTAATCAGAAAATCAAACTAAAAACAAACACAAACCATGAGACACCTCCTCATACCCATTAGAAGGGGTAGTGTCAGAGAAAACAGAAAATTTTAAGTATTGGCAAGGATATGGAGAAACTGGAACCTTTTTGTATTGTTGGTCAGAACATACAATAGTACAGATGCTGTGAAAAATACTATGGCATTTCCTCAAAAAATTAAACAGAATTACCATATGATCCAGCAATTCCACTTGTGAATATATATATATATATATATATATATATATATATATATCCAAAAGAATTGAAAACAAGGTCTCAAAGAGATATTTGTATACCAGGTTCACAGCAGCATTATTCACAATAGCTAAAATGGAGAGGAAACCCAACTCTCCATGGACAGATAAATGGATAATCAAAATGTAGTATATATATATACATACAGTGGAATATTTTTCAGTCCTAAAAAATAAGAAATACCTGACATTTGGTACAACATGAATGAATCATGAGAACATTATGCTAAGTGAAATAAGCTAGTCACAAAAAGACAAATACTCTATGATTCCACTTATGTGAGGTACTTAAGGTAGTCAAAAATCAAAGAGACAGACAGTAGTATGGTGGTTGCCGGGGGCTGGGAGGGAGCAGTGGGGAAGCAAAATGAGGGGTTATTGTTTAATAAGTATAGAGTTTCAGGTTTATAAAATAAATGCGAAGAGTTATGAAGATGGATGATGGTAATGGTTGCACAATGGAAGTATGTATTTAATACCACTGAAGAGTACACTTAAAAATGGTTAAAATGATAAATTTTTATTATGTGTATTTTACCACAATAAAAAAAAAAAACTGAGGGAAAAAAATGGGAATAACAAACTGTTTATATGCCAAAAACTAATTCAACTTCGTCTTTTCCGTAAAGCTTTCTGAAATAGTTTGAGCCAGAGTAATTACTCAATTCCTCTTTTGTACTCCCATATCATTCTATTCATACTGTAATTATTGCTTTTATCACACTGTATTATAATTACCTTTTACTTGCATATCTGCCCAACTACGTAATTCCTTCAATCTAGGCTTATCGTTGTAAATCCAGACCCTAGATTAATGTACAATGCATAGCTGGTACACAATAAACATCTATTAAATTGATTGCCAATAACTGTAAATTGCAGTATAAAGACTGACAAGATAGAAAAAAAAAGTTGACGAAAATGGGACCATAAACAAAGCCTCAGATGCAAATTACTTCCTCCTCACTATTTCAACTGCAAAAATGCCAAAAATTATTTTTAAGATACCACTGCTATGCTTTCTATGATGTAGTAATCAATTTTAGTGTGGCCAAAAAGACTTAAGAATCAAATTTTAGCTGTCTGTAGCAAATTAAATGTAAATATCAGGGAACCCATCAACTTTGCAAAATTATACCCTTGGAGCTTCATCAATATAATTATTTGTGAATGAATTAGTAAATATCTACTTTAGATAAACCATTTGTTAGATTTACAGTGGATAAATCTAAATAAGAAGTTACTAATATTTACTAATTTACTAATATTTTAGTAATTTACTAATATTTACTAAATAATTTACTAATTTCCTGAGAAAGTATGAAAAAAAAATGCTTTGCAATAAAATAATACCTTAAACTCAACAGTGTGGCAGAATACAGAAAGAAATTGTGCAAAGTAACTTCCAAAATAATTCCACAAAGAGGATAAATGACCTTTGATCACATGAATCTACTTTGCTTAATGGTAGCTACATCTCTCTAGAAGGTCAACACTGTACTGACTAAATTGCCCACAGGTGGTTTCAACAGATCAGGGATACTTTAGGGCTAAAGAAGGTTTAGCAGCTAAACTATAAAACAATTAAAAGCAGTAGTACCTGAGTGGCTCAGAGGGTTAAGCCTCTGCCTTCAGCTCAGGTCATGGTCACAGGGTCCTGGGATCGAGCCCCACATCAGGCTCTCTGCTCAACAGGGAGCCTGCTTCCCCTCTCTCTCTCTACCTACCTCTCTGCCTACTTATGATCTCGGTCTGTCAAATAAATAAATAAAATCTTAAAAAAAAACAATTAAAAGCAAAGGTAATTTCTTAATATGAAGCAGTAAACTCTTTTCTAAATGTTGGCAATAAATGAAGATGAGAAATTCAAAAAATGGATTTTAATGCTTGATACTGCTAAAATGATCTCAAATTTCCTGAATATAAAATAATCATTTCAACAAACTACATTAACACATAACTTAAAATCTTCTAAAGCCGAATTCCTTAAGAGCTAATGATGATGATCCTTGTTTTCCTAGATACGTGTGTGTGTGTGTACACACACCTGTGGAGTCAACTATTTCAACCATGCATAAGAAAAGAAATGCATGTCTAGAACAGACTGAACATAAGGGGAAAAGAATATAAATGTGACTACCATCTTTATCAGTGCAAAGATACTGGTAAGAAAAATTACCATTAAATACCTGCTTCAGTCCCAAGCATGTAAAAATGCAGTCTACCCACAATGTAGCACCAACATGCAAAACCCTGAGGATTAGGATCCACTTCTGTTACTAATACATAAAGATAATGTACAATGAAAAGTCAAGAAATACAGGTTTGAATTTGAGACATGATGTAATCATTACCCTTTTCTTTTGCTATGGTAAAGTATGGTAACTTTAAGAATTTCATCTTAATAGCAAAGATTAAAAAACTGAATTTAAACAATTCCACAATAAGTTTTATCTCCTTCCAGTTTCTTACTTTCAACTGTATTAATGTGCTTACCTTTATTTTCTTTGTAGCTAATTACAGTAATTAATTGGATATTAATAAAAACAACTTTAAAGGATCTTTGTTCAGATTCATCAAATGAGAATTTACTTTATTAACATAAAAGCTAATGTAGTGAATTCTTATAAGTCAGTATTAAACAAATAAATCTGAATGCATAAGTAAAAGGAGCCACAATTATTTATACCATAAAATGACTGTTTTCTACTGACAGCATTAAAATATTGAGCTTTCTTTATAAATTTTAAATATACTATTAGCAAAAACTGCAATTGCCATTGTGTCATTATGCATTTCTTTTGGAAACTATGTTGATGAGATTCAGACCTCTGACCACCTTATCTTGGGCCATGTGGAAACTGGTATGTTTAAATGCCACTTGTACTCATCTAGAACCTGCTTGCCATTTCTGATAAGCTCGCAGAGCCACATAGAAGTACCTTGTACTCTGCTGCTGCCAATTTGGCAGAGGGAAGAACCCTGAAGAAGTTTGTATATTGTTGTTGTTTTAATAAATTAAGCACTATATTGTGGTTTTAGGATGTGGACATTTTTGCTCAATTTTTCGTTTTCTATGAGAACTTGCAGCTGTTTTTGTAAGACTATAGATCTGCTATATAAAATATGTCCTGTAACCTAATACATTTCATGAATTTCCCTCTCCATTCTTATTTTACATATACTTTTCATTTTGCCTTACATTTTTTGGCAAATATGTTCCACATTTCAAAAGAAATTAATTTTCATAAAGTAATTAATTTTCATAAATAAATTAATTTTAAAATTAATTTCTACACAAAAAGAAATAATAAATAAGGTAGATGTATATCAGGTATTCTACAACCAAATATTTGTGAAGTCTCCATGAGAAGAAAATTATATAGATACTACCATATGACTTTAAATATGTATTAAGCCAGGGGCACCTGGGTGGCTTCATTTGTTAAACATCTGACTCTTGGTTTCAGCTCAGGTTATGATCTCAGGGTCTTCAGACAGAGCCCCAGATCAGGCTCCATGCTCAGTGGGTACTTTGCCTGAGATATTCATTCATTCATTCTATCTCTCCCGCCACCATTTGCCCCTCCCCCGCTTCCACATGCACTCTCTCTAAATAATTTTTTTAAAAAGTATTAATCCAATGCAACAAAATCAGTAATATACTTTGATGTAATCTTGGTAAGTATGAAAGAATTAAGGAAAAGACTACCTAGAATAACTATATTCATTACTAGGGAGCTGGACTTGATTCTGAGAAGATGAGTGACATGATGACATCTGGTGTTTGAAAAGGTAATTTGTAGTTAGTGTGATTAATGATTGATTGATGGTCTGAGAGGCTACAAACAGGAAGTCAATAGGGAGAATGAAGGTGAAGGATAGTAACAGACAAGGACAGGGAGGAGTAAGTGAAAATGGAATAGAAGAAGAAATAGTTGGGAGGGACAGGAATCTATCTGGACATATTAATTTGAGGATTCTCAAACAATAGCAGTACACAGCTCAAGAGAAGATGAGATACTGATAGATGATCACATCACACTATAGATACTAGAGTTGTGTCATTTAGAGCAAGAAATAAGGGGAACAATGATATTTAATAGGTAAAGAGAGTGAGGAGAACACACAACAAAAACATACATGATCCTTATTTAGTACGTTTTCCCTTTCTTCTTTTTCTTGTTTAAAGATTTTATTTATTTATTTGACAGAGACAGAGAAAGAGAGAGAACATAAGCAGGGGGAGTAACGGGCAGAAGGAGAGGGAGAAGCAGACTTCCTGCTGAGCAGGGAGCCCAGTGCAGGGTTTGATCCCAGGACCCTGAGACCATGAACTGAGCCAAAGGCAGACACTCAACCAACTAAGTCACCCAGGTGCCCCTATGTTTTCCCTTTCATCTTGCATACATATATTTCAATTTTACATATAATTTATGAATAGGATAAACTAATCTTTTGAATCTCAATATTTTATTTGTCTCTAAATATCTGAAGTAAAAAAAGCATTCCTTTCTGTTAATATCTTTGTTAAATCAAGGTATAGGGGAAGAGAGAGAGATGAATTTTGTATGTTTCCAGTATAAATAAGTGAAGTAAGCAGTTGCCATCCTAATATATTTTCTCAAAGTTTTCCATGTATACAATATACTTTTTTCAAGGACCTCCCTGAATTATTTCCATTAGAGTCGCCCATTAAGCTAAGTAACTGTTTTCAAGAGGCTTCTGTGTAAGCAAATGGCTTATTTCTTTAGTTTGTAAACTGTAATGAACAATTTTGTGTTAGTAAGCTTTGTAATCTTGGTTAAGTAATTTTACCTTTCTGTTACTAATCCATGAAACAATGCCAATAATGGTATCTACCTCACAAGACTACTGGAAGAAAGGAAGGAAACTGGGGGTATAGAGCACCCAGAATGTCTCAGTAAATGAACTATGAAAGAAGCTTTAAAAAATGGGGCAAAGATAGTTAAAAACAAAATGGAAACACTGAGGAAAAATTCACAATATATGTTAAATTAAAATATTGAGGAATTATAAAGTGAGTGATTGAGAAGAGTGTAAGAGAGACAAATAAATAATACATCTCTAAGGACAGACCCTCATAAGGCTTCCTTATACACACCAGGTGATCAGTGCTAAGTAACGAATGATTTAAAACATAACATTTTTATGCTTGACCATTTATTCAAAAGCAAGGTAATAAAATAAATGAAAAATGAAAAATACATATGCAATTACTAAATCAGGAAAAAAGGCAGATATGCTTAATTTACTGTTTTATGAATCACTAACAAAATTAGATGCATCTACTTCTAAACTAAGAAAATTATTGAAAACTTTAAGGGCTGTGGTCAGTGTGATACGACATCTTTTAATCTATCTTCCCATATAACTTAATTACCTACCCCCAGGGAGGTTTTTGAGGTTTCTTATATGGCATTATCAATGATGGTCAACTGTATTTAAAGTGCAAATTTAGACACACCATTTCCATAATAGTCTGTTAAAAAAAAGTAGGAAATCTTCAAAACAGGGTGTCAAGTTTCTCATATTAACATGTAAAATACTCAAGTATTTATCTAATGTCAGCAAATCAAACACTGAATATCATTTCCATTCTTGACTTTGAATAAATGGCATTCTGTCTAAACTAATTTTAGTTAAGGAGGAGTGTTAAGGACAGCCTGAGTTTTACATGTCTGCAAATATGTTTAAATTTATTACTGCTGTGTACTACGAAATTTAAAAATCTGGCGTAACAATACATTTAAAATTTTCTTTGAGGCCACCATGTCCACAGTCTCTGAGGCAGTTATTCATTAACTGCAATAAACTGACAGTTTTTAACCTATTGTTACAAATATAAGATGACACAAACCAGATTATATTTGTTTTGATTTTATAGTGTTCATATAGCAGTTCTAATTAGCAATCAAATAGTTGAGATTCAACTCTCCTCAGGCAAAGCTAGAAAATCTTTGAGGGAAGAGAAAGTTTTTAGTTGTCACTGAATTTTGCTTTTTATTTTTTTCCTTTGCTCTCTCAAATGTCAAAGTGATAAATCAGGAATTTGAAAACCATATCGAAGAGAGGCAAGCACATGTTGTGGCAGGTTTGTGCCAACAGTGCATCAAAATTCATACCAGCCGACTCCTCGACTGAGGTGCTGTGCAACCTACCATTGAGATGCAAGGCACTGACCTGCTCTTCTTGTCATTTTCAGTCACTCATTCAGATTCAGCAGGGACCCATCAGATATAAAGATCAAATGACAAAATAAGCCTATATCATGAGTTGCTACAGCATGGGAGCATGACTATGTCTACTGTATGTCATTTTGACAAGGCTTGTCACACAAAGCTAAAGACTGATAATAAAAGAATATCAACAAATTACTTTTTAAAAAGGTTATTCACTATGTACTTTCATAGGAGAGTATCAAGGACAAACAAAGGTAAGTCATTTAAACTGATACTAACCAAAAAGAGAGAGAGAGAGAAAGAAAGAGACTGAGTTGAAAACAAAAGATTAAAAAACAAAACAAAATAACTATGAAAATGAAACCCTTCTTCCCACCTGCACCCTTAAAACCTCCTCATTGGTGAAAGCAAAGGCAACAACACGGATGTATTTTGATGTCAGGGCTCCTGAACTGAAGTCACACAAGCTTCTTTGTATGTCTGTCCTGTGAATCATCTATTACTCAATTTGTTTCCTTCCCCCATCCTGGGTATCCACTGAACTTCAAAGGGATAAAGGAAAACAAAACTATCAATTTGAGAACCAATTTGAGTGCCAGCTCTTCTTTAAGCAGTATAAGAGGCATAAAAATTTTAGTTTGCGTGACAAGATGGCTGAAATATTTACATTGGTTTAGAATCTACTGAAAACTCCTTGCAAAGTGGCACATTGCATTTGCATGTCTGCCTCATAACTGTCTCACAATGACTGTCATTTATATCTGCAGGAATAATATGGGTTCTGATCAGCCAGATTTTTTTTTTTTTTGTAAGATGCTGTATGGAACTCCTGTATTGTGTGCAAAAAATAATCATCAGAACCGGGAATAGAAAAATTTTAGTCATTAAAAATAATTTAAGTTTCAATAATGTAGGGGGGCAGTTAAAACAAATTGCCCCAAGATGCTCCACTTTAGCATGTGAATTATTTCAAGCTGAAAATAAACAAGGCCCAAAAGACTCAGGAAAAAAATTTAACCTTCCCTCTTCCTACTTAGAACAATTTAGATAAAGGACCTGCTCCAGGAAGGGAGCTATCATCAGAGATAAATACATTATAATATGAAATCGGAGTGGTAGTTAAGGAGGAATTTAGCAAATTCTGTGTTAAAATTCCTCTCCATATCGAATTGTTTCTGTGTGGGTCAGCAAATATTTGTTTGTCAGATATTTACTCTTTTTATCCTCCTGTTAACTGCTTTCCTTCCCTTTCAAGTCTTGGACCCTTATATCCTTTTCCTTAGTTCAGGATGATATATGCCTCATTTTGCCTGACTTGTCTTTGGAATCCCTCATGTTTATATGGATTCCCTGTACATACATAATTAAATTTTATTTTCTCCTGTTAATCCATCTCAAGTTAAATCTTAGACCAGCCAGAATATCCAAATATAAAGAAAATTTCTTCCTCCCCAACAATAACATGCTTTCCTAAAATAAAAATATAGTAATTTTAATATCTATGACTATACACAAAAATTTCTTTAAGTAAAAGTCAGTATCAATCAACTTAGAACAGTGTGACTTCACAATGATAAGAAGATAAAACTATACAATATTTAGACTGTATATGAAATTGCTGATATATGACTAGTTTTTACCTTAAAAAATGCATTTCATATGGTTTGATATATTAAAATGTGCTCTATATGAATAATGTCTTCACAGATCTTGTAAGCATCATTTATGGTATAAACATGATTATCCCTTTTCATGACTAAACATTCAGGTCAATCCTTATTCTTCAAAATCCTTTCAAGGTAGGAAACTTTATCAAATTATCTACAAACCTGCCTTGCTTTGTTTTATTTGTTTGCTTTCCTTTCACACTTGCGTATCTATAGCAAAGCTTGATGGCATTTAGAAAGTGCATCTAATTCACATAGTATATCATTTGTAGAAAAGAAAAATCTATTTTGTACAGCTTGAGTAATAAACCTCAGTTTGGCTGAGAATTCAAACATTGTTAGTGGAGGCTTATTTGCTAGAAAACAGGTAAACTTTCCTCAGAAGTCTAAGCTTGAGCCAATTATTCTGGAAGACAGAATCCTCTAACCGGAGCAGTTACAACTGGGAAATCATTACCAATTCTGGTCTGTGAAATCTAGCTCAGTGGTTAAAATAGGGATTCCAAAAATGCCTTCCTGACAACCAAATCTTGTATTACTTCACGAATAAATGTTAACCCCCTAACAAGAGTGACAAGTGTAGGGTATCTTGCGGATGGGGATATAAAGCAGTTACAGTTCACAAACAATAGGATCTTCTAGTCTTATGGCACAACAAGCAGTGTTAAGAATTTAAGTTACAAGTGTTATGCTGAAAATAAATTTAAAAAAATTTAAAAAAAATAAGGACATAAAAAGTCGATATACATAGAAAGTAGATGTGAGTGGGGAATTTCACTGGAAAAAAGTGTCTTAATTTAAAGAAGAAATACAAAAATAAAGTCTACTAAATTAAAAAAAAAGAATAAGTTACAAGTACACGTATCTTTGTAGATAAATATCACATTACTACAAGTGCTTAGGTACTTGTAATGGTAAAAATGAATTAAAGATTACCCCCCCTTGCCTTGCTTTTGGCATATTTTTAAAGTCTTATGAAACTGGATCAACCTTGGTAACTTTTTACAGTATAGACTTGTCAGTTATCCATCTACATATTTATTGTGAAAAATTCTATCCTTAAGTTTTTAATTTTTACATTTATTCTCTGGAAATAACAACACAAACTTCCACTCACCAAGGGCCACCTATCTATAGCCACTACTAAATGCCCACTCTACTAGCAGCAGAGACCAATACTGAGTGCCTGATATGGCACCACTGTCCAAGATAATCAACCAGCTAACTGGTATCAAGTTGATTAGACGAAACCACTTCAACATGGAAAAGGCAGTTTTTTGTTCTTCCTAGATAAGGACATTTATTCTGGAAAGGGATCGCCCTTTCTTGCATGCATTGCTTCTACTTAAACTACCATCCACGGACTTATAGAACGCCATGTCCACCATCATGGCATGCAACACATTTTTTTTTTAAAAGAAAGATAGAGCTATTTATTTATTTATTTATTTAGTGTGCATGAGTGGAGGGAGGGGCAGAAGGAGAGAACCTTCAAGTAGACTCCACACTGAGCACAGAGCCCTATGTGGGGTTCCATCCCATGCATGACCCACCCCATACATGAATTTATCACCTGAGCCTAAACCAAGAGTCAAATGCGTAACCACCTACCTAGGTGCCCTCTCAACACATTATTTCTGATCAAAGAACTTACTTCACAGTAAATGAAGTGTAGCAGTGGGCCCATGTTCATGAAAATCATTGGTTTCACCATGTTCCCCATTATCCAGAAGCAGCTGTCTTGACAAAACAGTAAAATGGCCTTTGAAGATCAGTTACAGCACCATCTAGCTGGCAATAATTTGCATGGCCAGAACAATGTCCTGCTGGTTAGTGTGTATGTTCTAAATCAGTATAACAGTGTTTTCTCTCTCATACCTAGGATCTAGGAGTCCAGGAATCAAGTGGCTCCATGAATTTTTAGTCCCAGTGATTTACTAGCAAAATTTTTGTTTCCTTTCCCACAGCTATGAGATCTGATGGTCTAAAGGTCTTAGTTCCAAAGGAAGGACTGCAACCACCAGGAAACACAATGATGACCACTAAATTGGAAGGTGAGACTGCCATTCAACCACTCTGGGCTCCTGCATGCCTCTGAAGCAAGAGGCAACGAAGAGCGTTAAATTAGTGAACTGGCTGGAAGAACTGATTCTACCAAGAGGAAATTCTGTTGCTGTGATATAAGGGAAGTAAGGAAGAATATGTCAGGAATACAAGATATCCCATAATGTGACTTACAGTGGTATCATATCCTATGACATAAATCATTAGAAAACCACAACTCAATTTAGGCTGGACTTCCAATGGTTCAGAACCTTAGGGAATGGAGCTATGAGTCACCTATCAGGCAAAGAACTACAAAGAACTGTAACTAACTGAGGTCCTGCTGAGAGTAAAGGGAATATGGAATCAGTAGTAGTAGAACGTAGCTGCAAATACCAACTATATCACATGACCAGTTGCAAAATGAGAATACTTATGTGGAGTGGCTAATTTTGTGTGTCAAATTGGCTAGGCCATGGGGCCCAGTATTTGATTGACTTTATTTTAGATAATTCTCTGTAGGTGATTTTTGGATAAGATTAACACTTATAATTTTGAGTAAAGCCAAATAAAATCTCCGTAACATGGATCCACTTCATCCAATCAATTGAAGGCCTTAAAAGAACAAGATTGACCCTACCCAAGCAATAAGAATGCAGCCAGTGAGCTGCTTTTGAACTACAACTTCAACACTTTCCTGAATCTCTCATCTGCCAGGCCACTCCATTAGATTTGGTTCTCACCAAGCCTTCACATTGATGTGAGCCAATTCCTTAAAATAAACCCCAATCAATCTCTTTTCCCTCTCCCTTTGTCTCTGTCTCTCCCTCTCCGCCTCTCCCCTGCCATCTCTTCTCTTTTTCTCTCTAGAGCCCTAATGCATTATGAGTATTTTTTTTCCATTATGAATATTTCTTCCTTATTTTGTTTGAATATATCTAGTTATATATGTATCAACACAATATTTTTATTTTCTTCCCTCTCTTTTTCCCTTATCATTTAACATAAGATACATTAATGGCAGCTAATTTTATATCATAAAACTGAAGTTACTAAACATCAATGGAGAAAAGTGAATATTATGTAATGTCTTTGCATCCTTTTATAGAGAAAGGATTAATATCTCTTTAGTTGTATGCAAGATAGCTATATTATATATGGCAAAAATATGTTATCATTACCTTTATTTAGGGATTAATATAATTTAAGGAGATTTTTGTAGGGGCGGCAATGAATCTCCGATTTGTGTGTCCCACTTGGTTAGGCTACAGTCTCCAGCTATTTAGTCAAATATCTATTCCATTGTTTCTGTGAAGGTATTACAAAGATGTGGTTAAAGAACAAGTGAAGTATGGGAAATTATCCAGGATACCTGGATTAGTCTGATTCAATTAGTTAAAAGTTCTTAAAAGCAGAACTGAGGCTTCCCTGACAAAGGAGACATTCTGCCTGAAATCAGATGGTCAAACTTGTGCCAGAGTTTCAGTCTGACCTTTCTGATGGCCTGTTAACATAGATTTTGTACTTGCCTAGCCAGTCCCTGCAACAGCATAAACCAACCCTTGGAAATAAATCTCTTAGTACACATTGCCTAGTGGTTCTATTTCTCTGGTTGAAGAGAACCAGCAGGAGGTATGTATTATCTCCAACAGATACAATAATAAACACTGAGACAAGTGGAAAATAAGGCGCCAGTCTTAAAATGTTCCATCTAGGTACTACATAAATCTCAAATCACCATACTATTTGAAATTCAATTTTATTCCTTAAGATACATTTTTAAGTGGCTGTTCATATTTTTTGACAGTGTTTATCAAGGTCAATTCATCAAATGCACCATTAGCAGAAGTTAAATATCCAAGAATCTATATTACACAGTACTTATCCAGCCTTACTGAAATACCTAGAACATTTAATACAAGGTTGAATAGAAGTGATGTGAGCATACATCTTTGCTTTTAAGTGAAAATCATTTCCTTGAGGATTTCCATAAATGCTCTTAATCGTGTAGAAGAAAGTTCCTTCTAATATGTATTTTTTAAGATTTTATTTATTTATTTATTTGACAGAGAGAGAGAGAGCACAAGTTGGCAGAGGCAGGCAGAGAGAAAGGGGGAAGCAGGCTCCCCGCTGAGCAGAAAGCTCAATGCAGGGCTCAATCCCAGGACCCTGAGATCCTGACCTGAGCTGAAGGCAGAGGCTTAACCCACTGAGCCACCCAAGTGCCCCCCTTCTAATATATTAAGGAGTTCTTTTGGTCATGAGTGAGTATTGGATTATTACAACTGTTATTACTCTTATTAAGGTGATTATGTAATATCCTATTCTTTCTATCCTATTAATGTGGTAAACTATTTTGAGTTTCAGGTAAAATCCACCTTGAATTCCTGGTACAAATTCTACTTGGTTATGAAACTTTTAACATGATCCCAGAATCCATTTCCTACTATTTTGATTAGAATTTTGTATCTACATTTATGTTCCTTAGATACTAAGTCATCCAAATCCAAGTCACTGTATCCTCCCTCCACCCCATCACATCTTTTCTCTTCCAAAGATAACTCTTGTCCAAAATGTTATGGTAATTTCCTTGCTTTTTATAAATTTGCTACATAAATATGGAGATAATATATATTATATTATATATATTATTTAATATTGCCTATACCGAATTTCTATATTTTTCCAAGGCTTTTCTTTTTGCCTAATGTGCTTTTGAAATTCAATCTTTTTATCTTATGTAGCACAATCATTCATTTCCAGTACTATATAATATTCTATTGCTTATGCATATCATAATCTATTATTTATAATACTGATAAAGATGTGGGTTGTTTTTGCTATTGCTTCTGTAATGAGTATGCTTCTGCAGGTCCCCTGATGCATGTGAAATGATTCCTCTAGATTACATATATAAGAGTTGGATAGCTGGAAACCAATGAAACACATGTTTATATTTATAATTAATGCTAAATTGTTTCCAATATGGTTACCAAATTGCAGATTCATCAACAAGATGTGAAATCCAATATATGAAATCAAATTTTATTGAAACTCCAATCACTTTCTATGTATGCGAATGATTCCATGTGTTTCATGACTGGCTGCATGCTGATCAATTATTTGCATCTATCTTTGAATGAATTTATACTTTCTTCACTTGAGTTTAATATGCTGAGTAAACCTATCCATTGAATTTCTATTACCAAATTATATAATTACCACATATATAAATGTATTTCACTCTTGAAGTTCTTTTTGATATATTTGATTCTATTTGAATTCTGCCTCTTCTTTCACTTTTCACCATCAATGTACCTCAATTTTATAACCAAGGGCCTTCTACTGACTCTTCTACATACCTTTATTAGCTGTTTTGCTCTAAATTCATTGCTAATTCTAAACAAAAAAACAAACCAAAAAAACCTCCTTTTGTTTTTTGTTTTGTTCTGTTTTTAATATGATGCCAAGAAGGTAATTTAGTACTGCTTTCTCTTTACTAATAGCCTTCTTTAGTTGCCTCTAATATTTCGTCAAGTAGCCCTACTCTCAAGTTTTCTCACTAGAATTTCCTACTATTATTATTTAGTTGTTTATTTATAAAATACTATTCATTCACTTGTTCTCAAATCTTAAAATTTTGAAAAAGTCTTCATCCCCTTTAAGCTACCCATTTCAATTTAGTTAATATAAAAATAATCAGAAAAAAAGAAAAAAGAGTTGGACATCTATAAACCTATAAATATATTACATCTATACATATATTTTAGCATCTATAAATATATTACTTCTTAAAAATTCTTTAAATCTAAAATTTTTTAAAATTTTAGAGTTTATTCACCATTTTCTTCATTCCTGTATGATACTAAAGAGTCTAGAGGAATGACCTTACTAAAAAAAAAAAAAAAAGAATTCCCTTCGAAAGTGTGTCATTTCCTTTCATATGATTCATCTAGAAACAATGCTATACTTTCCTGACAGTATCCAGAACTGGTAAGGCTTTAAAATATTTTCCATATCACATTAAAAAAAAAACCTGACATATTTTTGGGCAGGCAAATTCTGAGTAACTAAATGTGACATAATGTGAAACTGAATTATATATGTTCCTCCTTTGAGATAGAAAAAATATTGCCAATGAAGGTAACTACCAGGGGTATGTTGTATCTGTGCTGGGTATTTTATAAGAGATTAAATATCAATAGATGGGGGAAGAAAAATTAGAAATTTAAAATGAGAGATTTTTAGGATTAATAACATAATCATTTGTTATTGTTCCTTGGAAACAGTAAAACCTAATAGATCACTTCACCTTTCACTGTTTGTTAGTCAATATGGTTCACAATTCTGAAACCTAAATAAACTGGTATTATGATAGGTTAATCAATAAAAGTTGCATTAAAAATGAACCTCAAATGCGTAACTCAGCAGTTAATGTGCCAGCATGTTGTTAATTCAAAAGTTCACTGACTTGAAGCGAACTTTCATATGAGATTTCATATGAGGTGCTATGTAAAGTATTTTTGGTGAGGGTTGTATGAGTCCATGCTGGGAATCTCTAAATGTCCAAGGGAAAAGAAGACAAGAAAGCTATAATAGCAGCAGAAGTTCCAAAATGTTGTAATTTAATCAAGTTGTAAACTTATCAGCATGCTAGTTTATTTCCTTCCCTCCTTCCTCTCATGCCTCCTTCCTTCCTTCCTACTATATCCCTTCTATAAAAGTAGCATATCTCATTCAAGCAGAACAATGGACAATAGCCTAGCATATAAATAAGTTTCATAGGATCCTATGATATTATTTGTCAAAGACTCATGAGGTACTCTTCTATACTTTTACTACATTGATTAATGGGGTCACTAGTACAACAAAAAAATTATATTAGTTAAGCTCAAATGCATAACTTAATATCTTCACGCTTATATTACATTTTAATACAGTGAGGTGGACATGCAGTACTCTTCCCTAAACTAAAAACTTCATTAAAATCACAAATAATTACATTCCTTTCTCTAAGCAAAGGCAGTAGGAAACAAATCAATCTGCTCTGCCTTGATATGTCTGATTACTACTAAAGTTGTTTTATTGTAAAATAGATCACTTATTAAAATACTTAAAATTACTCCTCAAGATTCTCAAATGCATGTTCACTGCAGACATTAATATCTCTGGAAACATCATATTTTGCCCTTTGAACAAATTACTTCTAACAATAGAGGTCAGTTACTCATGAAAGCTCAAAGTTTTCCAGTAGACTGATCAAATTTAATTTCGATAACAAATTCTAAAATGTTTATAAATACAATTCAAATAAATATTTTACACATGGTACCTAGATGGCTTAATAAAAGTCTGAGAATTAAAATTATTTTGAGAATAAATTCCATTTACATATTTAAACTTAAAATATTGGGCAATTTCTACAGGGAAAAAAGTCATCTATTAGTAAATACATTTAGAGTTTTTACTTGCACACAGAGGTTCATAGTTTAAAACTCTGCCTCATGTTTGGACAAGTTAGTGTAAGATTGAGCTGCCAATCTCCATTGAGATGTCAGGAGCTGAAATAGGAGACATTTTGTATGTCAGTGCTGGACTACTGTATCATGACCATGGACATGTTTGTATATTGCCAGCCTATGCTATCTATTCTTGGCACCACTAAATACAATAAATCTTCACCTCAGAGACTGTAAATGCATTATATAGCTTCTCTTTAAAAAATACTACCACTGCTTCCTATAAAACAGAACTGCTTGTAAAACCTAAATGTTGCAGCAACAATAGACTTCTTGCCAAATAATGTGTGACCAAGAAAAAAGTAATTGACTTTACTAGCAATGCCATGAGCTTTAGATGAATTATATTTGTATAAAACATATGAACCTGTCTTATAAACACACTTTACCAAGGAAAGTTTAATGAAGAAATTCTTTTATTCTGATAACTTGAAAAGACTTTTGATATTCAAATAGGGTTATCCAATATTTAGAAAGTGAATTTTACTCCATTCTGAACTTTTAAAAAATGCCTTCATTTTGGCACCCTCTGACTGCATAATTATGTAAAAGTGTGATTGGATCTATTATGAATTCCTACTCTTCTCAGGCTTAGAAATGTCATGAACATTATTACTCTGATTAATAAGTAGAGAAAAATTCCCTATCCCCATTCTGGAGAATACTCCACTCAATCTTCTAATCCATGTCTGTCACCAGGTTCACTCAGAAATGACAAACTTTAACATAAGCTTTAACATAAGTTAAAGCTTTCTTCAATTCTTACCCATTTCTTTTTTGTAAGCATGTGCTATGATCACCACTATCCAAACCTTTTAGGGATAACATGTAACTGGCTTACTAACAGTTGTATAACTTTAAGAATACACATATTCTTCAGTTTCTATAACTAATACATAGTTCTGTAGTTAAAAGAGGACCAAAAAAAAAAAAAGTATCCTTCAAAAATACAAGCTTCCATCACTAATCAGTTATACATCACATATTTAAACTTCAGCTCATTATGATGCTGTTCTTCAGGTTTGAGTCAAGGTTGCTCACCACAGATAAAAATTAGATAGCACCAGGGAAATTAATAATGGTGTTTTAAAAATTCTATTCTCTGATAGTAGATACACAGCAAATTTTAAGCATGCCCTTCTGGTGAGATAGAAGAAAGCTTTTTGAGACATATTCATATTACATCTGGTGCCACACATTTAAATATTGGAAATATCCAGGCAGAAACTGAAGAACTGTTTTTCCCGTTAAGGGTTAAACTATAACCATCATGCGGCCCAAAGACATTTTCAGGTACTCAGAAGGGATATATATTTGATGTACTGAAACTAATGTGTTAGATTACATTAAGTCAGTGAATTCATATAATGAAACTCAGCATAGGTTATATATTTTTCCCCAAAATATTAGATTAACAATTGATAATACACTATAATAAATATTTGGGTGTAAAATGTGAGACGGTAGCTGGCACTTGAAATGCATAAGATTTTGCTTTCAAATCAGAATGATTGGCAACATTTTTGGATGCCAGTGTTGATCTGACCTTTGAGAATACCTAATTATCAAAACAAAGGCTGAGTCTAACACTTTTTAATAAAAAGATATGTTAGTGCAGGATAGGTGCAAGATAATATTCTTGGCAGTTCAGGAACTAATTTTCTTTAATTACTGCCAATAGCAATATTTTTGTCAAATAAAAAAATATTTTACCACATTTCTTGGTTGAACTAATTTAGACTTTTTTTTTAAATAAAGGTAATTACAAGTGTTAATCTCCCTAATGAATTCAGAGATAATTTGCTCGTGAGAATTATCAGTCACAAGTGATAATTTAACTCCACTGGATTTGATGACATTGAATCCACTGCTGTTTCCCTACTATTTTAACAAAAGCTGGGAGAGTAACCTATACTAATTACAAAAAAAGAACAGTTCAAAATAAAATGATATCAGGGTTGTAAGAAGGAAACTATCATATTAGAATATAGTAATTGTTAATAAATTATAAATTGGGACTATTTTGGTGAGTACCAAACAAGTTCTTCTCAAGTTTTTCAGATCCAATGAATAAAATGATATGAGGGTTGTAAGAAGGAAACTATCATATTAGAATATAGTAATTGTTAATAAATTATAAATTGGGACTATTTTGGTGAGAACCAAACAAGTTCTTCTCAAGTTTTTCAGACCCAGTGATGATGTATAGACAAAACAAAATGAACTTGGTATGTTATTGTCTACATTCACTTTTTACATTTAGGAAGAAGTCAGGCAGAAAGAACAGATGTTGAAATCTTTGGATCCAATTCTGTCCTAGCTTCCCATATTAGCCCAATGGTCAGTTTCCTCATCTCTAAAGAGGAGATAATAAAGCCTACCTCATTACATGAAGATTTCAGTTCCATTTCAGAAATGCTTTTTACTCCAGGTTATCAGTATTTGAACTAATATTGTTAGAGTTGTCAATTTTATACTTTTTTCAGTAACAAAACACAGGTTTGTAGACATTATTGTTCCTCCAAAAGGAATTTTTAAAAACCATTCAACTTGGAAATTTTAAAGTGACACCTAAATTTTAAATCTTAAGTACAAATAGTTGAAACTATGTTATTATTTAAATATTATTTAAATATTGATACCTACAAAACAAAAATATCAAAATAAATTAATATCATTTCTACTCTTTTATGAAAACACAAACAAGCTATATTTTAATAGTAGGAAATTTGGGGGCACTTGACTGGCTCAGTGGGTTAAGTCACTGCCTTCAGCTTAGGTCATGATCTCAGGGTCCTGGGATCTAGCCCCGCATTGGGCTCTCTGCTCAGTGGGGAGCCTGCTTCCCCTGTCTCTCTGTCTGCTTTTCTGCCTACTTGTGATCTCTCTCTCTCTCTGTCAAATAAATAAGTAAAATCTTAAAAAAAAAAGTAGGAAATTTTATATCATTAATTTTGTCTCTGAATTTTTTTTCTCATTCCAATTCAAATTCCATTCAATTAGTGATCCTAATGTAATAAAATTTTATACTTGAAAGTCTTCTATTGAACACCTTATCATTCTTCTCTCTATATAAATATTTTTAAAATTTAAGTTCCTAAAACATAAGGCTCTACATATCTTTCAGACTGACCCTTTATTACAAGTCTTATTAGCACTTTATCTAAAATAGCAAAATATATTATGAATTCCAATAAATATTATTTTTATAAAGTATAATTCATTTAAAAAATGTTAATGAAAATGATTATAGATGACTTACTTGAAGCAATTGTGGAAACATTCCATTAATGTTTACACATTAGGCCAGGCACTGTTGTGAGTTTTGAGTTAGCCATTTGCCTTTTTTTTTAAGGACCACTGTTAAAGGCGGTGATGGGAAGGAAGAACCTCAAAGCAGACACGTTTTCAGGCTGATCAATTTTATAACAGAACAGACGACTACAAATAAAATTTAATAATATATCTGATTTCCTTTTTTATATTCAGTTAGCAACAGTATAAGTACATCATTAGTTTCTCATGTAGTATTCTACGATTCATTAGTTACATATAACACACAGTGCACATCACAACTATTAATACTTTCACATAGCTCTTTGGTAAAACTTTGGGGTCTGTCAACAGTATAAATTTGAAAACTGTTTTTCTAACATTCAGTTGCATCAAAACAAGACACTCCTCAGGCCTTATACTAATTCTGAACAGTCAATAATCTTTCCAGTCTGTTTTCATGAATGACTAAAATGGTCTCATGTGTAACTGAAATAGAATAATGTAATTCAAGAAAGGTTAAATGGACCTAGGTAAGTTCAACCTAAGTAGAACCCAATCAGATTAATCATGGAGAGAATGTGTGTTTACAAGCCCTAGCCGTTCTCTCTAATTCTGAGGTTTTTAAGTCTCTGAAATAGAGATAGGGCTAAGGTCTCCATTATAATTTACAGAAAACAGTACCTATTGAAAAATGTACCATACAGGGGCTTAGTAAGATACTCTAGAAACCCTTGAATTTAGATCAATATAGAATGCTAAGCAACTGTTTTCCATAGCACTGAGTCCAAAGAGCAGCCTGAGAGAGAAATCTCTGACAACACTGTTGTGGGGGCCTTGACAAAAATGTTGTAAAATGATGAAGATTAAACTTAGAAAGACAAACCCATTACAGAACACTTTCGTTCTGTTTGTTTTCTGTATAGCTCAAACGGAGATTATTTTTAATTGACATACAAGATCCTATCAGGTTCAGGTGTATATCATAGTGATTTGACATTTTTATACACTACAAAATGATACCCACAATAAGTCCAGTTATGCTTAAGTGTAGTGATCTCTGCAGAGGAAGCAGGGATAACGGGCAGAGTTCCTGTGCAATTTAAAAAGTATTTTCAGAGTTTTGCTTTTTATTGGACATTTGAATCACTCCAATTAAAGGCACTACATGCTTTTTTTGTGGCTCTTAATTTATAGTCATAGATTCTTTGGTGAAACACAAGGAAAAAAGTGAATACCTAGATGAACACTCTCATTTGAAGAAAGATAAAACAGTAAATCTGCAATAGCAAATGCCATTTCCAAAATCATACAACTACTGGCAAAACTTAATTTAGAATGTTAGAACTTTTTCCCTTTATCTTAATGCTAAAGTAAGAGTTCTCAAAGTGTAGTCTCCAGACTAGCAGCATCAAAATCAACTCAGAATTTGTTAAAAATGCAAATTTTCAGGGCGCATGGGTGGCTCAGCAGGTTAAGCCTCTGCCTTCAGCTCAGGTCATGATCTCAGGGTCCTGGGATTGAGCCCCGCACTGGGCTCTCCATTCAGCTCAGCAGGGTGCCTGCTTCCCCTCTTTCCCTCTGCCTATCTCTCTGCCTACTTGTGATCTCTCTCTGTCAAGTAAATAAATAAAATCTTTTTAAAAAATGCAAGGTTTCTGGACCCACCCCAGACTTTGGATCTGAAACTGTGGGTATGGGACACAGTAATCTTTGTTTTAACCAGCCATCCAAGTGATTATGACATAAAGTTTGAGAATCATTTTAGAAAATAGAATCCAAAACCATAAAAGAATTTCTAACAATGAGGTCTTATATGGCCTTGGCATTAGTATACTAAGGTAATGCCTATGTCCTGCCTTTGGAAGACCATCTTGTCACAAAACAGATGTGCCATGTAGTGTTAAAATGCTGACCTATCAACATTAGTTGTTAAATCCATCTCTCATTTCAATTTTACACTGTTTTGATTTTTAAAAATTACAAAATTTGAATTTTAGCAATCCCTTTTATGTTTATTAAAGGTCTATATAAAGAAGAAATGGTGGGAGCAAACAATAGCCAGAAGGCAAGGAGGATCGTACCTGAACTGTGAACACACAAATACAACAAGATGTCTTTTATACGTGATACAACCAGAGACACCTTTACCACCAGCCTTTCAGGGACAACCTTATACTCACAAGTGAGAAATATTTCAAGAGGCTATTTGAAGAGGAAAATCTGATAATATATATTTCCAAATAGATCAAATTAATGTTTTTTAAAAGTTAAATTACATTTGAAAAACAAAAGTTATAGTAACTGTTCAAAAGAAAGAAGCTGAAAATGACACTGTATTCTACAAAGAAATACTGATGTGAGAATTAAATTTCTGTTTTTTAAAATATGTGGCATCTAATGGTTTAATTATGGAGGAGCTCATTTCCTCATCAGTGCCCATGGAATATATGTATACTACTGAGAGAACACAACAGAATATTTTAAGGTATGAACCTTATGTTTATGTAAAGTATAATAATCTCTGCTACTGTGCTACTAGAACTATAATCATATTTATAATTAAATAGAAATTTTAAATTCTTATTTACAAAGGCTTATTTCATTATTAAATTATTGTTCTCACTCAAAACACTGTCATATCATTTCATAATATAAGCATAAAATTAGTACACATACACACTATCAGTACATTAAAAATGACATTCTTTAAGATGTTAACATGTGATATTTAAATGCCTTCTTTACAGCCAAGAAATTTCAATCATGAAACATGCTATAATTGAATGAGTAAACGACCTAAAAATTCTTTTAGGAATGATCATTTTTTCCCCTCAAAATGAACACATCCATACACCTTTCTCATTCCTATTTATTTTTACAACTCAATAAATTTAAGGACACATAAAGAAAAAATGAATACTGGCTCTTTAGACATCTTTCCCATATGCTTCCAATATACAATTTGGAAGTCAAAAGAGTGGTTGGTAACTAAATTACTGAATATATTTCCTTGCAGTAAAAAGAAAAGTGCCTTTGTAGAAATACTGTGGAATTTTCCTATTAAACATGGAGGAATAATTTCTTACCATCTGTAGCATTCATTTAAAAAACGTAAACAGTGGTATATTTGCCATCTGTTGGAGAGACTTTTTATGATACTTTTGAATCTGTCATTCAATGATATCACCAATTTTATCATCTAAGGATGATACTTAAAACTATGATCAATGACATTTTTGGTAGCCAGACATGCATGCTGTGGAAGTGAAGCAGCAAAGGGCTATAAAGATGGCCACTAACAGCCATAACAGTTCTGTTAACACCAATAAAACAGTACAGAATGGCTATTTAAAAGCATTTAACATCTTGCTGAAGGTGAAGAGAAGAATATCTGGGGAATGAGTAGTGCATATCAGCTTACTCCAGGTAGCTATTAAACAGGTAAATTACAATCGCAGCCCTTCCCACATCCTTGGAAACATTTTGAAAAATACTACTGCCCACAGAAATTCTCACCATGTTTTCTATTCAGCCTATTGTTCCAAGATAATTAGTAAACTTTTCTACATATTTGAGAAAGGAAAATATGGACTAATCAAAAGTTTACTGAATAGCTAAAATCAGAGTAGACACACATTTATCTTCATGAAAATGCCAGTGCACCCATTATGATTTCTTATCCTGGTGGCATAAATACTCAGATATTCATGACATAAGATAGGGTAATTATTATTTCTCATGGAAGTAAGAGAACTACCAGGTTATGAGGATTGGAATACTTAAACAAGAGAAAACAAAATCACTCCCTTACGACAGCATATTACTTTAAAAGAAAAAAATATATATAACTTATCTTCCCTTAAAATTACAAAGAATCTGAATAATTCTTGGTAATGCTTCACCACTTACTATTTTTGGCCTGTGACAGACTGGTGAAGCAAACACAGAAGAAAGTCAGTATAAATGGTAATACAACAGAGAGGATGGAAGTTCGAATCTTTAGTAAACCTCACGAATGGCAAATAGAGCTTCTACCTATACCAAATAATCTTCAAGATAATGTCTACAAAAATATTTTTTTTTCTTTCTAGGTTCAGTTATTAAACATCTTTGTAAAATTCCCTGCTAAAGATATACTATAGAGATTCCTGTTACATCTGTATGAACTTTTCATGGAGTTAAGGATTGGGGCTTCCTAAAGCACTATATATTTCATAACGGTTGTTTATCAAGATAATACAGAATAACTTTGAAATATAATTCATTACAACCAGAAACTGGACTCAGAAATAGTCTACAAATAGTCATGCACAAATGGAAATAAAAAATATAGTTAGAAAACGTATGTTAAGACTTTACCTATAATCAAAATAAATTATTTGTCATATTGTGTTCCTATACTATTTATATTTAAAATATGCATTTTAGTAGCCATTGATATCCCCTCTTATGGGTTTTGGAGTAGATCTAATTTCCCCAAACCCAGACAGAGGTATGTTTTATGACAAAATATAACTACTCTAAATCTGTCATCCCAGAGTACAGTGTGGCTGTGAAAATTTAGCTTTCATAATTTGCTGATAAATTTACTTAAATATAGTATATCTGAGGGAAGACACATATGAGATTTTAAGGCAGTATCAATGTATTCTTAAAATACCAAGAAAAGGGGTGCCTGGGTGGCTGTGGGTTGAAGCCTCTGTCTTCGGCTTGGGTCAACATCCCAGGGTCCTGGGATCGAGTCCTGCATCGGGCTCTCTACTGGGCGGGGAGCCTGCTTCCTCCTCTCTCTCTGCCTGTCTCTCTACCTACTTATGATCTCTGTCAAGTAAATAAATAAAATCTTTAAAGAAGGGGCGCCTGGGTGGCTCAGTGGGTTAAGCCGCTGCCTTCGGCTCAGGTCATGATCTCGGGGTCATGGGATCGAGTCCCGCGTCCGGCTCTCTGCTCAGCGGGGAGCCTGCTTTCTCCTCTCTCTCTCTCTGCCTGCCTCTCTGCCTACTTGTGATGTCTCTCTGTCAAATAAATAAAATAAAAAAAAATTAAAAAAAAAATCTTTAAAGAAATAATACCAAGAAAAATATGACATAATATTTGTGGTATAAATGACTACAGTAAAATAGCTTGATATAAGATAAATGCATGAAAATCAATAATTTCCCCATATAATAGTAGAAATTATAAGATAATACTGTGGACCCAATCATGAGAAAAAATATACATAAAACATAAAAATAGGTGTAACAAGGAAAGATGACAACTTTACCACAAGACAAAAGGATTTAATAAAAGGAAACATCACAGATTTGAATATGTGATAAAATATAATAGGTTTAGCACACTTTAAAGGTTCTCGGAGAAAAACAAGAAAGATAAATCAAAGATTATCTGTAAAAGCACTGTGCATAGCTCAGGCAGTGATTAGGAAGAGATATGAAAGGAATTTTTTGGTCTCCTGGCTATTTAAACATACAAGCATTAAAACACTATGGTACTGGTATAAGACCTGAGACATAGATAGAATGAAATAAACTGCCCTGAAATAGATATTAATATATGTAACTAAATATTTAAGTAAAGAAAAACTAGTCAACAGATGTTAGAGAAATTGTGCTATATTTAGAAAAGAAATAAGGAATATATTAAAGAGCTAAATATGAAGGATGAAAACGTAATAGCTCTAGAAGAAAGCTGTAAACTATTAAATTATCAGTGAGATATATTTTTTCTAAATATTACATAGAAACTATACAATAATATCAAAAATGTTTTAAATTATGGTACATAAAAAATATACCATAAAACCTAAATGAAAAACTGCTAAGCATATTTGCAGTAAGTATGACAAAGTATTACACTTATGATTATAAAATGCTTTTTAAAAATAACCAGAAAAGCACTATAAAAATAGGGTGAGTCAACATGAAAAAACAATTCATAGGGAAAAATGGGAAATAACAAAACATGCAAAATCATTGGTAATTAAGGAAATGGGGATTAGAACAATGAGAGCATTTTTTTCTTACCACATTATAAAAGTTCATGCATTTTACATTTGCAATCTAATAATTTTATTCATAGCAAAATTCTTTAAGAAAATAAGCTGAGGTTCCAAAAAATATTACAGTATCACATTTAAAAAATTTAAGACTGCTAAGAAACCCAAGAATAGAAAAATCAATTTAAAAATCATGGCAGAGGGTGCCTGAGTAGCTCAGTCAGTTCAGTGATGTCCTAAATGGAGCCCTGCATCAGGCTCCCTGCTCAGTGGGGAGTCTGCTTCTCCTTCTGCCACCGTCCCTGCTTGTGCTCTCTCTCTCAATCTTTCTCTCTTAAATAAATAAATAAAATATTTTTTAAAATAAAATAAAAAATAAAAATCATGGCACAAACACAGAAAAGAATGTAGCCATTAAAAATTATAATTTGAGACTTCCAGGGAAGTGAAGTAGGAGGATCTAAGCTCACCTTGTCACATGGATACAGCTAGAGAACATCCACATTAGTGTAAATAATCCAGAAAAAGACCTAAAGACTAGAAGAACAGGTAAATGTAGAGAACAGTTCATATTGAATAAGGTATTGAGGGCAGAGACTCAGTCAGGAGCTAAACAGACCCAAAAAAATGTCCACAGGAGGGAGGGTCACTGGGACCATAAAGAGGAGAGAGGACTAGACTCCCACAACAAGCACTACAGGCAGAAGGTACCAATGGGGAAGATCAATCCCTATAACATTTGGCTTTGAAAATCAGAGGGGTATAATTTCATGAGTTCTTACAATCAGCAGCGTCTAACACCAGGAACTTTAAAAATCAGTGGCTTCAGCTCTGGGAGAGTCAGAAGAGCAATAGGAAAATGAATCCCTTTCCTTCAAGAAACAGTACAACAAAGAGCCCCACTGAGATACAGTAGCAGTTTGAAAAAGGACTGGAGTATATGGGAAAGAGATTTGTTTTCTAATCTCAGAGTTTGTTCTAGAAGGGCAGGGATCCTTGGGAGACTTCTCTAAAAACAAAAGAGCTGGTGGACCCCACTGCCATCCTCTATTACTCTAGCTTAGATAGATGGACACATGCAGGAATCAGCACAGTACAACACTCTCTACGCAGACTGCTAACAGCACACGGGGGCCCCCTCACACTTCTGCAGATCTGCCCACCAGCCTCAGCTTCAGGTCTCTTTCCCCAGCAGATATGCACAAACTTCGTAAACACTAAACACCACACCCCTGCACTTTCCTGCAGACCTGCCTCCTCAGATACACCCTTAGCCAGAGACCACCCAAAGTGATGCCACCAGTCTGGCAGCAGGCAACCAGTCCTGATAGGGGCCAGCAGCACTACAAAGTGTCTCCTGCCCTGGGGGAAGGGAAAATAACCACACACACACAAGTCTGACTGCAGCCTTAGCTGCTGGCTGGGGGCAGACATCTGTTCCAATTCCAGGCCCTGTCCACCAATGAAAGCTTCTCAGTGGACAACACAGGGAGAATGTAGTTCGGTACTAGAGCATCTCTGCAAATGCCTGGTCTCAAGCCCAAGGTAGTCCCAGATGGGCCCACTGACAACAGAGAGCCCGAACTCTGTCCACAACAGGTTGAGAGTCTCTGCAGAAGAATGGACTGAAGGCAAATATGATTTAGCCACAACAGAAGGGACCACACAACACACACAGGGGATACCCCTGAAGCACCTGGTTCTGATGACCAGGGAACATTGCACTACAGGGCACTGCAGGATCTCCTCTTCATAGGTCTCTAGTTTTAAGAGCAGGAGATGTAGCTGACTTCCCTAACATACAGAAGCAGATACAGAGAGTTAAACATGAAGAGACAGAGCAGTATGTACCAAATGAAAGAACAGTCAAGGGGAACATGAGTGGCTCAGTTGTTAAGCATCTCTCTTCGGCTCCCGTCATGATCCCAGGGTTCTGGGATCAAGCCCCACATCGGGCTCCCTACTCCGTGGAAAGCCTGCTTCCCCCTCTCCTGCTTCCCCTGCTTATATTCCCTCTTCTCACTGTCTCTCTCTCTCTCTCTGTAAAATAAATAAATAAAATCTTAAAAAAAAATAAGAAAGAAAGAAAGATAGAATAGGACAAAATCACAGCAAGAGGGCTAAACGAAACATAGATAAGTAACATGTCTGGTAGCAAATTTAAAGTAATTGTCTTAAAGATACTCATTGGACTTGAAAAAAAAAACTGGACAGACCCTTTAAAAAAGACATAAAAAATAAAAAGGAACTAGTCAGAAATGAAGTACTAAATAATTAATTAAAAACATACTAGTTGGAACAAACAGTAGACTAGTACAAGCAGAAAAATCAATCAGTGACCTAGAGAACAATAACAGAAAGCAACCGAGCTGAACAAGTGAGAACACGCACGCACAAAAAATGAAAATAGACGGAAATCAGTGCCACCACCAACTGCAGTAACATCCACATTATAGGGACCCCAGAAGGAGAAGAGAGAGAAAGGGGATAGAAAATTAGTTTGAAAAAATAATAGTTGAAAACTTCCCAAATCTGGGGAAGGAAACAGAAATATACATCCAGGAGGGACAGAGAGCCTCCAACAAAATCAAACTAAGCAGGTCCACACCAAGACACATGATAATTAGAATGGCAAAACGTAGTGATTAAGAGAGAATTTTAAACACAGCAAGAAAAAAAAAAGCTACATACAAGGGAAACCGCATAAAACTATGTTCATTTTTCAGCAGAAACTCTGCAGATGACAAGAATTGGCATGATATATTCAAAGTGCTAATAGGAAAACAAAAAAAAACAAAACAAAACAAAAAAAAAACCCTGCAACCAAGAATACTTTATTCAATAAGGTATGCATTCAGAATAGAAGGAGAAATATTTCCAGGTAAAAAATATCAAAGTAATTCATGACCACTAAACCAACTCCACGAGAAATGTTAAAGTGGACTCTGTGTAGAAAGGAAAGACCGTAAGTAGGAGTAAGGAAAGTATAGGAAGCACAAATCAGTAGAATTAAGAGTATCTATAAAAATTAGTCAAGGGAAAAGAAACAAGATGGGATCAAGAGGGGGACAAACCATAAGAGACTTTCAATTTCACAAAACAAACTGAGAGTTGCTGGGGTAGGGAGGGTCGGGAGAGGGTGTTGGGGATATGGGCATTGGAGAGGGTGTGTGCTATGGTGAGTGCTGTAAAGTGTGTAAAGCTGGCGATTCACAGACCTGTACCCCTGGGGCTAATAATATATTATATGTTTATAAAAAAGTTTAAAAATTAAAAAAAAGAACCAGAATCTCAAAAGAAAAATAAAATTAGTCAAGGGATTCACAAAATAAAAGAATATAAAGTATGACACCATATACCTAACACATGGAGGGGGAGGAGGAGTAAAGAATAGTTTCAGACTTCAGTGACCATCAACCTAATACAGACTACTATATACAGAAGTTATATATAAACCTAATGGTAATCACAAATCAAAAACAAGTAACAGATATACAAAAAATCAAGAGAAAGGATCTAAGTATATCACTAAAGAAAGCCAGCAGACTATAAGAGAAGAGAGCAAGAGAAAAAAGGAACAGAAAAGAACTACAAAAACAAACATAAAACAAACAAGAAAATGGCAGTAAGCAAATACCTATCAATAACTACTTTGAATATAAATGGACTAAATGCTCTGATCAAAAGAGATAGAGTGATAGAATGGGTAAAAACAACACTCATTTATAACTTGCCTACATGAGATACACTTCAGACCTAAATACACATGCAACATTGAAAGTGAAGGGATGGAAAAACATTTATGCAAATGGAAGTGAAAAGAGAGCCAGGGTAGCCATATTTATATTTATATTTAGAAATATTTATAAAGCAGACTTTAAAACAAAGACTATAACAAGAAACAAAGAGGAACACTACATAATCATAAAGGAAAAAATCCAAAATATAACAACTGTGAATATTTATGCACCCAACATGTGAGCACCCAAATACATAAAACAATTGATAACAAACATAAAGGAAGTAATTTATAATAATACAATAATAGCAGGGCACTTTAACACCCCCCTTACATCAAAAGACTGATCATCCAAACAGTAATTCAACAAGGATTTGAATGGCACACTGGACCAGGAAGATCTAACAGATAAATTTAGAATGGCCACCCTAAAACAGCAGAACATACACTCTTTTCAAGTGTACATAGAACATTCTCCAGAACAGATCATATGTTAAATCACAAAACAAGTCTCAACAAATTCAAAAAGACTTAAGTCATACCACGCATCTTTTCCAACCACAATGCTATGAAACTAGACACCAACCACAAGAAATTATCTGGAGGGAACATAAATACATTGAGTATAAGTACCAGGCTACTAAACAATGAATGGGTCAACCAAGAAATCAAAGAGGAAATAAAAAAATACATGGAGATAAATAAAGATGAAAACACAACAGTCCAACATCTTCGGGATGCAGTAAAATCTGTTATAAGAGGGAACTTCACAGCAAAACAGGCCTACCTCAAGAAGCAAGAACAATCTCAAATAAACAAACTAACCTTATACCTAAAGAAATCAGAAAAGAAGAGAAAACAAAACCCCAAACCAGTAGATGGAAGAAAATAATAAAGATTAGAGCAGAAATAAACAAAACAGTATCTAAAAAAATCAATAGAAAAGATAATGAAACCAAAAGCTGGTCCTTTGGAAAAAACCAACAAAACTGATAAACCTTTAGATGGACTCATAAGGTGGGTTGAGGGGGGACTCAAACAAAACCAGAAATGTAAGAGGATAAATGACCAACATCACAGAAATACAAGGATTATAAGAGAGTATTATGAAAAATAATATGTCAACAAATTGGACAACATTCCCAGAAATATATAACCTCCCAAAGTGAATCAGAAAAAAACAGAAATTTTGCACAGAATTACCAGCAATGAAACTGAATGACTAGTCAAAAGACTCATACAAAAATCCATGACTTCAGAGGTAAAGTCCAAAAACACTTAAGGAAGAGTTAATATCTACTATGCTCAAACTAATCCAAAAAAATAGGAGAGGAAGGAAATCTTCCAAATTCATTCTATAAGATCAGATTTACCCTGATACGAAAACCAGATAAAGACCCCCCTCCCCATAAATAGAACTACAGGGAAGTATTTTTATAAAAATAGAAGCAAAAAGCCTCAAAAAAAAATTTGGCAAACCAAATCTAACAATACATTAAAGATCCAAGGGTAGTTCAATATTCACAAATAAATCAAGATGATACATCACAGCAACAAGAGAAAGGATAAAAACCATATGATCACTTCAACAGGTGCAGAAAAAAGCATATGACAATGTATAACATCTGCTCACAATAAAAATCCACAACCAAGTAGTAGAGGGAACATAGGTCAACATGATAAAAGCCATCTATAAAAAATCCACAGCTCAATGGGGAAAAACCGAAGCATTATCCTCATAGGGAAAAACTGAAAGATTTTCCCTTAAGATCAGGAACAAGACAAGGATGTCCACTTTTACCACTTTTCCCCAATAAAGTACTGAAGTCTTAGCCACAGCAATCAGACAAAAAAAAGTAATAAAAGCTATCCAAAGTGGTAAGGAAGAAGTAAACTTTCACTATTTGCAGATGACGTGATACCATATATAGAAAACCCAATGACTCCACCAAAAGGCTACCAAAACTGATAAACGAATTCAGTAAAGTTGCAGAATACAAAATCAATACAGAGAAATCCACTGCATTTCTGCACACTAATAATGAAGTAGCCGAAAGAAATTAAGAAAACAATTCCATTTATAAGGCACCAAAAAATAATAAAATACCTACAAATAAACTTAACTGAGGAGACAAAAGACCTGTACTGATAAAACAATAAAACACTGCTGAAATAAACTGAAAATGACACAAACAACTGCAAAGATACTCCATGCTCCTTGATTGGAAGAACAAATACTGTTAAAATGTCCATACTACCCAAAGAAATCTACAGATTCTCTGCAAGCTCTACCAAAAAACCAACAGCATTTTTACAGAATCAGAACAATCCTAGAATTTCTGTGAAAACATAAAAGACCCTGAATAGCCAAAGCAAACTTCAAAAAGAAGAAAATTGGAGTTATCACCATTCCAGATTTCAAGATACACTACGAAGCTATAGTAATCAAAATAGTATGCAACTGGCACAAAAAGAGATACATACATCAAATGAACACAATAGGGAGCCCAGAAATAAACCCACAACTATAGGGTCAATTAATCATCGACAAAAGAGGCAAGAATATGTTATGGAAAAAAAGACACCACTTCAACAAATGGTGCTAGGAAAACTGTACAACGACATGTGAAAAAATGAAACTGGTCCACTTTCTTACAATGTACCAAAAAACAAAAAAATCAAAATGGTTTAATGACCTAAGAGTCATAAAAATCCTAGAAGAGAGCACAGGTAGTCATTTCTTTGACTTTGTCAACAGCCACATTTTTCTTGGGTCAAGAGAAAGAGTAAAATGAAACTATTGAGAATACATCAAAATAGTGCACAGCAAACAATCAACAAAACTAAAAGACAACCTACTGAATGGGAGAAGATATTGTCATTTGTAAATGACATATTGAGTAAGGGGCTAATATCCAAAAATGTGTAAATAACTTACACAATACCCAAAAAACAAATAATCCATTTAAAAATGGATAGAAGATATGAACATATATTTGTCCAAAGACGACATACAGAATGGCCAAAAAACACATGACAAGATGCTCAACAACACTCATTACTGGGGAAATGCATATCAGACTACAATTAGCTATCACCTTACAACCTGTCAGATGGCTAAAATCAAAAACAAATAATAATATGTTAAAATGTGAGGATGTAGAGAAAAAGGAACCCTTGTGCACAGCTAGTGGGAAGGCAAGTTGGTATAGCCACTGTGGAAAACAGTATGAAGGTTCCTCAACAATTAAAAATAATTACCATGGAATCCAGTAATTGTATGAGAAGGATATGAAAACACTACTCCAAATAATATATGCACCACTGTGTTTATGGCAGCATTATTTACAGTAGTCAAAATACGGAAGCAACCCCAGTTCTCACTAACAGATGAATGGCTCAGAAAGAGGTGATACATACATACACATACACATACACACACACACACACACACACACCACATGCACAAAGTATTAATCAGCCATAAAAAATGAAATTTTGCCATTTGCAACATGGATGGGGAGCTAGAGCATACGACGCTAAATGAAAGAAGTCTGTCAGAGAAAGGCAAATACCACATAATTTCACTCATATGCAGAAATTAAGAAATAAAACAAAGAAAAAAAGAGAAAAACCAAAAAACACTCAACTCTATGAGAACATACTGATGGTTACCTGAGGGGAAGTGAGTAGAAGAATGAATGAAACAGGTGAAGGAGATTAAGAGCCCACTTACCATAATGTGCACTGAACAATGTACAGAACTGCTGAATCACTGTATTGTATACCTAAAACTAATATAACACTGTAAATTAATTACACAGAGGTTAATTTTTTTTTTAATTTTAAATTGTAGTTTTGGCTTTTCTTCTTTTTTCTTTTCATTCCTGAACAAACTGGACTCAAAATCATTAGGCAGTGCAGAGAAAAATAGGCATTTCAGTATCTATATATTAAAAACAAATTTATTACAACTTTTTCAATTCTAATTCAATACCACATAATTTATTCTACTTTTCTCCCTTTCCGAATCTGTCAATCCCTTCTCTTCGGTAAGTAACAAACTTTCAGTATTCTTCATAGATGTACTTTCTATGTTCAAAACACGTCTCTTAAGGAAAACTGCATATGCCCTAGTGGGTGGGGTAAAGAGGATGTCCCCACAAGAGACAGCCTGGGGTAGGGGGTTAGAACTAGAATAGGGTAAGAAAAGCATCTGCGCATTGAGTAGGAGTCGTCATGTGTGAGGTGTCAGAGCTGAAGTGCAATGAGAAGAGAACTGACAAGCTGACAAGGACGGATGTTCTGGTATGAGTTGTCAGAGTGCTGGGTGCTGGAGCCCGAGCAGGGAGAGCAACGCGTGCATGCAGTAGTTGATGGGACACAACGGAAAGTATATCTGAGCTTTGTTTCTCTTCACCACAAAGAAAAGGGGATTGACAAATTTGGAAAGGGAGAAAAAGCAGAAATTGTGGGTCCAGCAGTAAATAGTTTGAAACTCTAACCTTCCAACTTAGCATCTATGTGATGAGTTTGAAGAGGTAAGCTAATCTCTCAGAAGGGCTTGTGAAAGAACTAAATCTGGTAATATATCTATCACATAGTAAATACCCAATAAAATATAGTTATAAATTATGATCTCTGTATCACTCAGAGAAGACTAACTGCTGTAACAAACAACTGCAACATTTCAGAGGTTTAACAAAAAAATTATGATTTATGTACAGTCTTATGAGAGACAGAAGGGAGGCTCTGCTCTTTTCAGTCACTAGGAACCTACACTCTATTCATTGTGTGTCTCTGTCATTTTTGAAGGTATTAGATTCTTTGCACCTAGTTGTCACATACACACACACACACAAAACATGTGGAAGGTCTATCCCCTCTTGGTAACTTTAGCAATGGTTAACATGCATTATTTCAGCTCACAGTCCATTGATAAGAATTAATTACATAGTCGAACATAGCTGCAAGAACTCTGGAAAATGTAAATTAGTGGTAAATGCAGGGTAAAAAGAAATAATGGATATCATTGAGCATTTATGGTCTTTGTTACAATATGCCTTTCTGCTCTCCAAATATCTGTTAATGCCCTTCTTTGCAGAGAAGGCACATCTAGCTATCCCTACAGCAGACAACTCCAAATCTCACGAAGTCACTATACCAGCTCAAAGTCCAGATTACTAAGAGACAATTCTCTGGGAGTCTTTCATGTTGCTGTACAGCTTGCTTCAGCTTTCAATCCAAACTGTCAAGGTAGTTTGCATAGCAAACAAGTTGGGAAGACAGAGATAGTGCCTCTCTCAGGAAAAAAAAAGGCACAACTGTTTGATATCCAGAAGAAAAATAGAGGTAAATTTTTTTTTTTAACAAAATCTTGGCTAGTATTTATTTTTGGGTAGCCTTTTGGTTACTGATAGTTTTCTATTCCTTGAGCTAAATAAGGCAAATAGGTGTTATATTATTTTATAATATACCTACATATTTATTAACATTTATGTAAGCATGTATCTAATTTTTTTAAATAAAAAATTAAAAAGTACAGGGGGAAAAATATGTACATATATACACTTCTCCACAAAAGCCTATCCATATACTGCACTATAATCCACTAGTTAAATGGAAAAAGTCCACAAGTTCCTAACAATAAATGCAAAAAAAATGTTGATAATATTCAACCTTTATTCATGATAAATTAAAGCCTATTTATGAACTAGGGTTTAAAAATATAATTCCTAATCTATTAAAGTTATTTCCCAAAAATCTCAAACATTACATTTTAATAGTGAACTGTTGGAAGCCTTTAAACCAAGAACTGAATGAAACAAAGATACTGCCAATCACTGCTCATATAAATATCATACCGAAGGATATAGTTAAGGAAATTAAAGTTAATAGATAAAAAATGAACATAAGTAAATTATCTGTACTTCTTTATACTAGAAAAACACAAGTGTGATTTTTAAAAAGGGATCTATTTCATAATAATAGATTAAAATAAAAAATATGTGCCTCGGGTTAAATTTAACAAATAATATATGTGAATTCATGAAGAAAATAATAAAATTTTAATAGAAGATATTAAAGAAGCACAAATAAATTGTAAGATGAACTATTAAGTTCAACTAGGTGAAACTGGTATTAAAATGGTCAGTCAAAAATGGTCAAACATTAGGAATTTCACATAGTTCAACTAAATATATCCATGAAGAACAATGTTATGAATTTGACATTTCTCTCAATATCAATTTATAGACTCTTCTGCTCTAATCAGAATCCAACACAAGGTAATTCTAAAGCCTACAAAGCTTCAGGGTGCCTGGATGGCTTTGTCTGTTAAGTATCCAGTCTTGATTTTGGTTCAGGTCATGATCTCAGGGTTGTGAGACTGAGCCCTGCACTGGGCTCTGTTCTGGGTGTGGAGCCTGCTTAAGACTTTCTCTCCCTCTGCCCCTCCTCCCTCCCTCTCTCTCTCTCTCTCTCCTTCTCTAAAAAAAATAAAAATAAATAAAATAAATAAAAATAAAGTCTACAAAGTTTTAAGACTTTTTCAAAAGACTTTATTTATTTTAGAAAGAAAGTGAGAGAGAATAGGCATGGGGGGAAAGGCAGAAGGAGCGAGAGAATCCAAAGTAGACTCATCACTGAGTGTAGAGCCCCCATGGGTCTCAATCTCTTGATCCTGAGATTATGACCTGAGATGATGTAAAGAGTCTGACACTTAACCAACTAAACCACCCTGGCCCTGCAGGAAAAGACTTCTTTTAATAAGAATGTAAAAGGACATTACCTTTACTTCACCAGAAATAATTATAAAATTAAAATAATAAATAAGGAGAAGTTTTGGTACATAGATAGGGAAATGACCAATGGAATAATATTAAGAGTCCAAAAACAGACTCCCCAATTTTGCTACCCTTAAATAATCCAAATTGCGTCTTAAATCTTAAAATCCATCTGAGGAAAGAATGGACTGTTCAATGAAAAATGGTTGGACAACTTGTTAAATATTTGACAAATGATAAGTCTGGATACTACTTCACACTATATACTAAAGTCTAGATGTCAAAAATCTGAAAATATGGAAACAGAACTTTAAAGGTTTTATAAGTAAATAGAGAAGATGTCATGAAAGTAAGGTAGGAAAGAATTTGTTTAAAAAGATATAAAAAATTATAGCTCATAAGGAAAAGATTTATACATGTAAAGCCTTCTATTCATCAAAGGCAACATTTTAAAAATGTAATTAAAAGCCACAAATTTTTAACATATAAGACTGGCAAGGGATTCATATACAGATTAAATTAATTACTCTTACAAATGAGGTAAAAAATTCAATCAAATTAAAAATTAGGCAAAACACAAGACCATGCATTTTAGATGAGAAAGGCACACATGACATATAAAAATATGAAAACATGCTCAACTGTATTTGGCTATGGGAAATACAAATCAAAATATCAAATTATCATTTCAAATTAATAAGGATTGACAAAACTTTAAATATTTTGCCTATTTCATGTGTTGTTTTTGATACGGTGCATTGGGAACTATTACAGAGAGCCAGCAAGAATGTAAACTGGCAAACCACTTTATAGATAAATTTAAATTCAACCAGTGAAGTTAATGATATGAGTCTAATGGCCCACCAAGTTTATTCCTACACATATACCCTAGAGAAATCCTTGCCCAGATGCCCAAGGAGTCATATAAAAGTATGTTCACAGCAGCATTATTTATAATGTCCGAAAAACAAGGAATATTCCAAATGTCCATCATCAACAATGCTTTTCACATACAGTTAAAAAAACATGCAAAACTAAATAATGCATATTTTAAGGATACACACACACACACACAGAGCAATTCTTTAAAAAAGCAACTGTATGATAAATACAAAAGTGGAGATCATGATTACCACACAGAGGGGAAGCAAAAGGCAAGGGGCAGGAAGGAGTACACACACAGTTTCCCTAGTACTAATAATTCAGTAACTTAGGTTGTATGATTATCTATACCATATAAAGGTATTAAAAGATTCCCATTTATAAATAAAATGTTTCATAAAAAATTCTAAGACAGAGAATGAATTACTGCTCAGAAGCCCAAAATAAGTTAGGAAACAACAGTGTCAAATCATTTAAATTAATTAGATATTCTTGGATCAAATAAATCCAGCCTTCTTTGAGCATGATTTAAAATCTAGGCCAGCCCTGCACCTGACATGGCACACAGAAACACTCATGTATATTTGCTCCATCAAAGATTCTTGAAATATAATCTTAAACTAACTTTATCTACCCTACCCGTAAAGCAGCTAGAGAAAGAACAGCAAATAAAGCCTAAACCCAGTAGGAGAATAGAAATAATAAAAATTAGAGCAGAAATCAATGAAAAAGAAACCAAAAAACTAGGAACTGGTTCTTTCAAAGAATAAGTAATACTGATAAACCTCTGACCCAACTTATCAAAAAGAAAAGAGAAAGGACCCAAATAAATAAAATCATGAATGAAAGAGATCACAACCAGTAACAAAGAAATACAAACAATTATAAGTATAATGAGCAACTATATGCTGACAAATTAGACAAAACCAGATGATCCCACCAAGAAGAATTACAGACCAATATCCCTGAGAACATGGATGCAAAATTTCGCACCAAAATACTAGCCAATAGGATCCAACAGTACATTAAAAGGATTATTCATCACGATCAGTGGGATTTATTCCTGGACTACAAATTTAGTTCAACATCAGCAAATCAATCAATGGGATCACTGCATTGATAGAAGAAAGGACAAGAACCATTTCATCCTCTCAATGGATGTAGAAAAAGCATTTGACAAAGTACAGCATCCTTTCTTGATTAAAATTGTTCACAGAGTAGGGACAGAGGAAAACCCTCTATGAAAAACCCACAGCAAGTATCATTATCAATGGGGGAAAACTGAAGAGTTTTTCCCCTAAGGTGAGGAACATGGCAGGGATGTCCACTATCACCACTGTAATTCAACACAGTACTAGTACTAGTACTAGTACTAGCCTCAGCAATCAGACAAAAAAAGAAATAAAAGGCATCTGAATTAGCAAAGAAAAAGTCAAACTCTCATTCTTTGAAGATGACATAATATTCTATGTGGAAAACCCAAAATACTCAATCTCAAAGTTGCTAGAACTCATACAGGAATTCAGTAAAGTGTCAGGATATAAAATCAATGCACAGAAATCAGTTGCATTTCTATAGACCAACAATGAGGCAGAAGAAAGAGAAATTAAGGATTCAATCCCATTTAGAACTCTACCCAAAACCATAAGATACCTAGGAATAAATTCAACAAAAGAGGCAAAGGATTTGTACTCAGGAAACTATAGAATACTCATGAAAGAAATTGAAGACACAAAGAAACGGAAAAATGTTCCACATTCATGGTTTGGTAGAAGAGATACTGCGAAAATGTCTATGCTGATGAGAGCAATTTACACATTCAATGCAATCCCTATCAAAATACCATCAACTTTTTATATAGAACTGGAACAAATAATCCTCAAATCTGTATGGAACCAACAAAGACCCTCAATAGCCACAGGAACATGGAAAAAAAAAAATCATAGCTAGTGACGTCACAATTCCAGACTTCAAGCTCTATTACAAAGCTGTAATCATCAAGACAGAATGGTACTGGCACAAAAACAGACATATAGATCAATGGAACAGAATACAGAATCCAGAAATGGGCGCTCAACTCTATGGTCAACTCATACTTGACAAAGTAGGAAAGAATGTCCAATGGAAAAAAAGACAGTCTTTCAACATACGGTGTTGGGAAAATTGGATGGCCACATGCAGGAGAATGAAACTGAACCATTTTCTTACACCACAGACAAAAATAGACTCAAAATGGATACAAGATCTAAATGTGAGATAGGATTCCATTAAAATCCTTGAGAATACAGCCAACAACCTCTTCGACATCAGGGGCAGCAATTTCTTGCTAGACACATCTCCAAAGGCAAGGGAAACAAAGGCAAAAATGAACTATTGGGACTTCATCAGAGAAAAAGCTTTTGCAGAACAAAGAAAACAGTCAACAAAAGCAGAAGACAACCAACAGAATTGGAGAAGATATGTGCAAATGATATATCAGATAAAGGGCTAGTATTCAAAATCTATAAAGAACTTATCAAACTCGAACACCCAAAGAACAAAGAATCCACTCAAGAAATGGGCAGAAGACATGAATAGATATTTCTCCAAAGACATCCAATGGCCAACACACATGGAAAAGTGCTCAACATCACTCGGCATAAGGGAAATATAAATCAAAACCACAATGAGATACCACCTCACACCAGTAGAATGGCTAAAATTAACAAGACAGGAAATGACAGTTGTTGGTGAGATGAAGAGAAAAGCAGAACCCTCTTACATTGCTGGTGGGAATGCAAGCAGATGTAGCCACTCTGGAAAACAGTATGGAGGTTCCTCAGAAAGTTTAAAATAGAGCTACCCTACAACACAGTAATTGCTCTACTAGGTATTTACTCCAAAGATACAAATGCAGTGATCGAAGGGACACCTGTACCCAATGTTTATAGTAGCAATGTCTGCCACAATAGCCAAACTATGGAAAGAGGCTAGATGTCCATCAACAGATGAATGGATAAAGATGTGGTACACACACACACACACACACACACACACAGGAATATTACAAAGCCATCAAAAATGAAATCCTGCCATCTGCAACGACTTGGATGGAACTAGAGGGTATTATGATAAGTGAAATAAGTCAATCAGAGAAAGACAATTACAGGATCTTACTGATATGTGGAATTTAATAAACAAGGCAGAGAATCACAGGGGAAGAGAGGAAAAAATAAAACAAGATGAAATCAGAGAGGAAGACAAACCAGAAGGACTCTTAATCTTAGGAAACAAACTCGGGTGGCTGGGTGATAGACACTGGGAAGGATATGTGCTGTGGTGAGCGCTCAGTATTACATAAGACTGATGAATCACAGACCTGTATCCCTGAAAGAAATAATACATTATATGTGTAAATAAATAAATAAATAAATAAATAAATAAATAAAATGAACTCAGTGATAGGATATTTGAGATGTACTACAATAAATCCAAAGGTAACAGCATAATTGAAATAAGCTGGTCATGAGTTGGTAACTATTAACTAGTTATACATGCATCGTAGCTCACTGCAATATGTATACATTTGAAACTTTCCAAGAGAGTTTATAAAATAAATTCAGTGGCCAAAAATATTTTCTTGCATATACAAAAATTAAGTCAGTCCACTAGCTTTTCTGACTACTTACAGGTAATAAAAAGTAAATGATCACTTTAAGTCAAGAAATACTAACTCATTTCAGAAATTATACTTCTAAGACCCATATAATGATAAAACATTATATTATCAAATTTAATCTTCATCTCCCCAGTTATGACATTCTGCAGGCAAGAGGCCAGCAAACAGGGTAGGATAGTTATGTGGGTTTTTTTCCTTTTCTTATTTATGTGTCTATTTGCAAAAGAGGATTCTGATCTCCCTCACGTTTGAGTCTAGGGATGAAAGAGAATAAGAGGGAACAGGAAAATTCTTACTCAACTGGTGCTACAATTAGATGTCTTTGCAGTCCCTGATATTGCTAGTGTTTAAAACCTACTTTTATGAGGCACTTTTTATGGGCTTTTTGAAGGTCCCACTGGGAATGACTACCGCACTGCCCAAGAAGTAGACAGATGCATTTTTCTCTTCCTTCCACACCTCAGCTAATCTTGTTTTTTTGCTGGTATACTCTCTTCTACACAGATCTTTTCAGCTTAAAATGCTACCAGGCTAACTCTCAATCCCTTGTAGCCAACACTCCTTCTGGGAAATACTCATGCTTTTGCTCCAATGAACTCTGAAAGTACATACACCTTTTATTCAGCTCATCTACCAGCCACTGCCTAGATCATGTATAATCCTTGTATTTTTGAAAAGGAAGTCAAACACATATCTAGTATTCAACATTGTAGGTTACATTACTAAACTTTGTCAACAGTTTTGTTAAAGGTCCACTCACCAGGCTTAATTATTCCATTCTTACTCTATAGGTCTCAAGAATATAGCTACCTCCAAAGAAATCTACTTTTTAAACTCACCCTTCTTAATCTCAGTAACATGAACAATAGACAAATTCAGGGCTGAAAAACTTATTTTGAAAATTTCCATGTTGGGATAACCCCACATTGATATGTGGTCTTTTTCAACTTATTATTCTGTTAAAAATTACCCCAGGGGCCAAAGAGACATGTTGAAGCAATCTTACAGTACTGAGCTAGACGGTCTTTGAAAGATGATGATGAATGGAAAGTAGCCAAAAGAATTAAGATCCGTAAGTATCATGATTAAGAAAAAAATGAATGTTCTGGAAACCAAAGCTAACTGGTAAGAGTTATGTTGATTTCTGGAATTTCTAGAAGGGATTATCATATTTTGATTAATATTTAGGCAATAAAATAATGAGAATGGAAGCGCCTGGGTGGCTCAGTGGGTTAAAGCCTCTGCCTTTGGCTCAGGTCATGATTCCCCGGGTCCTGGGATCGAGTCCCGTATCGGGCTCTCTGCTCTGCAGGGAGCCTGCTTCCCCTCTCTCTCTGCCTGCCTCTCTGCCTACTTGTGATCTCTGTCTGTCAAAATAATAAATAAAATCTTTTAAAAAAAGAATGAGAATGAAGAATCAAAGTGGTTTACTATTAACAAATACAAATGTATTTATACATATTTATCTAAATATAAATCACAGACAATAAAAATAGTTATACCATAAAATTAGTGAGGCATTTAGTAATTTCTTTGCTATCATCAATTTTCAGATTAGGCTTAATTTATGGGCTAAAAAACAGTACTATGAGATTTTAATTGAATATTTTTATGAAAAATTGTCAGTTATTAATTACGTCAGTATAGAGGGAAATCACTCACAAAATACTTTAATACTTTCTCCTATTCAACAATTTAATGATTTATTTAGGTAAAAATACATAAAATATGCAAATACTAAATTAATATTTTTATTTCTTTGTTATGTATAACTTGCTTTACAACTAAATTACTAATTAAACTTCGCTTTTCTTTTTTCTTTTTTTTAAAAGATTTTACTTATTTATTTGACAGACAGATCACAAGTGGGCAGAGAAGCAGCAGAGAGAAGGGGAAGCAGGCTCCCTGCTGAGCTGAGAGTCTGATGCAGAGCTCAATCCCAGGACCCTGGGATCATGACTTGAGCCAAAGGCAGAGGCTTCAACCCACTGAGCCACCCAGGTGCCCTGAATTTCATTTTTCTTCATTTATTGTTTAATCCTTCTGAAATTTACAATTTAAAATAGCAAATTACCTTAAGTAGCAACTATTGACTGATCAGTTTCACAAACATTATTATTTGATTAGTCTATCTTAATAGCCTATATTTCTCAAACATTCTGGAAGTCAAAGGTTTAGCTCAATTAAGCAGCAACAAGTCCAAATGTCTGTGGCATTCAAGACTAAAAAAATGAAACCCAGGGCACCTGGGTGGTTCAATCTGTTAAGCATCTGCCTTCAGCTGAGGTCATGCATGTGCCTTGCATTGGGCTCCATGATCAGCAGGAAGGCTGCCTCTCCTTTAAAAAAAAAAAAAAAAAAAAAAACTAACTGAACATAATAAAAGTAAATAAATAAACAGAGAAACAAATGAAACCCTGAAAATGAGCCAGGTATTTTAATGAAACGTGTTCCTTCTGGAATTTAAGGTACATGGTACACTGGAATGCCATGTGACACAGGTTCTGCCAAGGATAAACCAAAATAATCGATGATGCTTTCCCCTTTTGTCAGTAAGGTGCTTTTTTCAAAGGTGATCTTACTCTAGTAAATCGAAGACCATGTGGCATACAGACTACTAAAGCTAGTTAATTTATTTTTATTGCTCTTTTGAAAATTGACATATCAGTACTTCATAAAGAGCAGATTTTTAGGTGGAAAAGAAAAGGCCATCCTTATTTTCTCTTATCTAATTAATACTACTGGGTGCCTGGGTGGCTCAGTGGGTTAAAGCCTCTGCCTTTGGCTCCCAGGGTCCTGGGACCAAGCCCCTCATCAGGCTCTCTGCTCAGCAGGGAACCTGCTTCTCCCTCTCTCTCTTCCTCTCTGCCTACTTGTGATCTGTCTGTCAAATAAATAAAATCTTTAAAAAAAAAAAAGGGCTACTTCTCTAAAAAAAATATTATTCCATGAAAACATGCTTATCTTTTGATTTTATAGAATTTAAAGAGTGACTGGGAAAAGAGAAAAAATTAACGCAAAAATAAATTTAAAATGCAGAAGTGACAATAAGAGAAAGAACATAGAAAAGAAAGCATGAAAAGTAAAATGCTTAATTTACTGATAAAAATCATTAGAAGCATCAAAAGAGGAAGAAACAAAAACCGAATTGTGTCTTTGCTCTCCCTTTTTCTTTGTATCACACCCAAATCACAGAGCTGAGACACTTCTTCTCGATGAACATCACAAGGCACTCCTATATCAGATAACTTAGCAACTTGTGTTGTTCTTTTAAGGGGTGGTAACTGCGCTTTTAAGGTAACAGACTATTTTGTTCTAATTTAAAATGCAGTGTCCAAAAACACCTCACACTGCATACTTTTTGAAAATAGAAGCATATTATACAGTGAGATTGCAGTTCAATTAACATTGAAAAGTGGCATCATTTTAATAAACATTTTCCATCTATCGAAGGGATATGGCTCTGTGTATGTCTATATAAATATATATATTTCAGTTGGCATTATCTCATTGCATTGGCTAAATAGCAAAAACAAGAGCTAAAATCATACACTACAAAAGTACACTTAGTTCAGGAACAGAAATTAATAATTCTTATGTCAGAGTATTCAAATACCTTTGAAAATCCTAGTCATAGGACCATAACTCATAGCTATAACTTTGGGAAAATCAGAAGAATTACATAAAATAGATAAAAGCCAATATACTCTCATGCATATAGACATCATGTAATGCTATAATCTGGGTTAAGAGCTGGGAATCAGGATCAGCAGGAGTCCTCATGGGGTAAAACTAGCTCTAAACATATTTGTAGGGTGACCAAAATAAAATATGTTTGTGTTAAATTGTGTTTGACAATAAAATATATTATAGAAATTTTACCACTAGACAAAGGAAATTGTTTTAAATTTATTTGTTTTGGATTTTGAAAGTTCAAAAGCTACCCCAAATTACAGAATAGATAAGATTGAAGTATCCAAGTAAGATGTTATGTGAAAGATTAATATAATGACTGAGAGATTCGAGTTTTTACACCATGAGATTGTTTGGAAAGCCAAATCTATAATGGGATTAGGGCATAGGGCTTGTCAAAGTTAAATTAAAAACCACACACACACACACACACACACTTTCCAAATCTATGATGGGATTAGGGCATAGGGCTTGTCAAAGTTAAATTAAAAACCACACACACACACACACACACACACACACACACACACTTTAGGCATAGGGCTTGTCAAAGTTAAATTAAAAACCACACACACACACACACACTTTAGTAATGCAGTCCAGGTGAAGCAAATGGCCTAGAGGCAGTAAGAGTATTAAAAAAAAAAAATGGGCTTTAAATTTCCCAGTCCCTAAGTTCCCTGAAATAAAAGAATACAGAGACAGAGCCTGGGTCAAACCAATAGAATTCATTTCTGCACTTAATTTGGTGATGAGCTTGAGGGTGTCAGAGGGAATCTTTGTATATTCTCTAAGTCAAGCTAGAATCTAATGTAACCTGTGCAAAAACTATTAAGGTTTCTGGCTTTGAAACTTTCAAACTTTTCTGACCACAAACCATAATAGTGTTGATTTTGCAGAATACAATCCATATACACTTGGACACATAATACTAAAGAAAGGTTTCATGAAGTACTGCTCACTGTGAGAGAGTATGATTCTGCTTTTGATATCTGACTGCTCACAGCTTCCATAACCCATCATGCCCCCTTTATCTCTTACCTCCACCTGAGCAAGTAAGAAAGTTCCCTCCTTTGGAGCTGAGAGGTGTGAGATTTCAAAACCGTCAAGGCCCAGGCTACTTGTGGGAATGTCTGCCTCATCTCCACACCCTAACCACCATAAAAACCTCCAGCCATTCTTCTTCTGCGACACTCTCAAGTCATTTTGAACTGTTTAACTTTTAACTTTTAACTCTTCTCTGCTCTCCCAGAAAGCCTATCATATAAGTAATTATTTTTGCCACTTTCTTGGTGCATGTGTAACATCCTGTCTCCACATGTGAACTAAACTTGAGGGCCATCCCATCTCCAGGGTGACCACAGCATCTACCTAACTATATGTGATGAATTTTCTTATTTTCTATTCATTTTTATGCTATTTCATTTGTAAGAATACTTATCATAGGGGCACCTGAGTGGCTCAATCAGTTAAGTGTCTGCCTTCTACTCAGGTCATGATCCAAGGGTCCTGGGATCAAGCTCAGCCAGGCTCCCTGATCAGTGCGGAGCCTGCTTCTCTCCCTCTCCCCCATTGTGTGTGCTCTCCCTCTCACTCGCTCTCTCTCTCTCAAATAAATAAACAAAATCTTTAAAAAGATAATACTGATTATAACCTTTTACACTGATAGTACAACCCACTAATTGTATTTTATTTAATTACTTTAATTAAATTTAATTAAAAAATATTTAATTATATTTAATTACTAATTAATTTTTAGTTGAAAATTCTAGTTCAAGACAAAGAATGCAAAAAAATTCTGATTCTCAAGATTTTTGGGGTCTTTTGATTTTTAACGTATTATATGAGTGGATAATAATAGTAAAACCTTGCATGACAATCATTTTAAGGATGCCATATCTAAGCATAGTCAAGACTCCAGCTCTAACTCACTTCTGTGACTCAAGCCATATTATTCATATTATAAAGGTGATATATAGCTGTGCTTCTCAAAAGTTCACAATACACCAATTACCTGATGACCTTATAAAAACGCAGATTTTCAAATAGTAGGACTGGAGTAGGGGCAAAACTTCTGCATGTCTAATGACTGTCCAGCTAGTATCAATATTGCCAGTTCACGGAGCACACTCTGAGTAGCAAGGACAAAGGGGATAACTATGGAGCTGTAGACATTTGCATTGTCATTCCCCCTATTTCTTTGTCCATACATACACACAAATCATCTGAATCGTTTGACAGTAAGTTGTAGACACGATGCCCTTTTACCCCTTAAATACTTCAGTGTATAGTTCCTAAAAGTCATGATTATAATCACCATACAATGATCCAATTCAGGAAATTGACATTAAAACAACACTATTATCTAATTTACATTTCTTATTCAGATTTCAATGGTCCTACTAATGCTCTTTATAGCAAAAGAAACAAATTTATGGTCCAGGATCCAAGCCAGTCCATCCAAGCCAAATGTTGTGTTTATTCCCTGTTAGTCTTTTATCTACAACACTTCATTGTTCTTCACTTATCATGTCTTTGACATTTTTAAAGAGTGCAGGTACTTTATTTATGGAATAAATTCAACTTTCTCTGATGTAGTTTCATAATTCAAGTTAAACATTTTGTTCGGGACACCACAGAAGACATGTACTTTTGGTTAATCGTTCTTCAGGAGGCACCTGATACCTATTTACTATTACTAGTAAAGATAATTTTGATCACTTGGTTACAAGTATCTTTCAGGTTTCTACACTACAGAGTTTTTGTAATTAGTACCTATCTTATGGGGAAGCATTAGAGATTTCTATCCTCTCAATTTAATAGCTATTAACAATTCTTGTCTAAACAATTATTATTGTGGTACCAAATGCTATTTTTTTAGGTTTTTATGGGAGTTTTTAATATAAAACAAGAAATTACTAATAGTGATTTTAAAAAGTAAAAGAACATATGAATAAAGCTTAGTAATTTAGAGTTTACTTTTATAAAAGCAAGTTGACAAATACTAAAATGTTATACCTGCATTATAAACATTGTAATATAACACACAACACATCCACTGTTAAACACTGATCTCCCATGCCTGACTTGAATTTAGATATTAAATATATTATATATTACAGAAAGAAACTTTCCAAGTTTTGTCAATGCTTGTGGTATATATATTATGATTCCTCATCAAAATCTGCATTAAATCTAAAAGGCTGGTATTAAAAGTACTTACTTCTTTTCTTCAATATTCTACAACATGCCAGTTTGGAACAGCCTTCAGATTTTCAGGGCATGAAACGTATACAAAGAGAGCACCCCAAAATACGTTTGAACACATTTAGGATAAGTTTGTTTACAATTGCAACAGAAATACCTTCAACCTTTGTATCTTTCCATTTTCAGTGAAAAAAAAAGTATCCTAAGCAAATAATTTGAGGGCCAAGTTACTTCTCTGTAAAAATGATATATCATGTTGTTCAACTTTTAAACCAAATTCTTAAAAGCATGAAAGTGTGTATTTTATAATCATCAATGCATTCATGTGGTGTTAGGAAGATAAAAGAAAACATATAGAAACAGGGGCGCCTGGGTGGCTCAGTGGGTTAAGCTGCTGCCTTCGGCGCAGGTCATGATCTCAGGGTCCTGGGATTGAGCCCCACATCGGGCTCTCTGCTCAGCAAGGAGCCTGTTTCCTCCTCTCTCTCTGCCTGCCTCTCTGTCTGCTTGTCATCTCTCTCTGTCAAATAAATAAATAAAATTTAAAAAAAATTCATAAAATAAATAAATAAATAAATAAAACATATAGAAACAAAAATCTCAAACTATCCCGATTACTAAAATGAGAAATTTTCAAATTAAGAAATAACCTTTATTGCTTAGAAAATAAGCTTTATTTTTCATCTCAAACTCACTTTAAATGCTTGACATATAATTCCATACCAAGTAAGACTATAGGTAAACTATTTGATTAATATTTATAGGGTGATACTTCTCTGAGCAGACATTTTACACAATAGCTTCCCATTAACATTGGGAAAAAATAAATCACTTGATAATTTTAATCACAATTAATGATTGGCTGATTAATGGATTAATAATTTTCTCAGTAATTTAGATGGCATAGATCCAATAAAGGAACCAGTCTGATGATTGCTCACTGTGAAATTCTGTCCACTCATATTAAGCCAAAAATCTAGACACTCCATTCAGCTAGATTACATGCTTTCATGTACATAATTTCATCCACAAAAAATAGGTACACACTGTTGAGCTTTCTCCTTTTCTTTCTTTCTTTCTTGTTTTTTTTTGTTTTGTTTTTTTTTTTTTTTTAAGAGCGGCCCAATGATTGTGGGGGTTGGTTAGTACAATACAGAGAACACAGGGGGAAAGCACAAAATGGCACTTAGCAATGCCAGTACTCATCTCATTATGGTCATTAACTAAGGATATTATTATTTTTTGTATTCTTTGCTTTTCTTTATAACTTAGTCAAAGCCATAAACTTGCATTTGAGGTGTATATACACAAACTTATACAAAATAATTCTCATAATTAACAGTACATTTTAAAGTACTAGAAAGTGAGTATCTGTGCTGATTTGTATTTTGACTTAATGGTACACTAAGAGAATGCACATTCAACTAGGGAGGGTTATACTGGTAATAAGGTTCTTAAAGTGAAAAATCTCTTCTTCTCCCTTTGTACTTACCATAGACTATACAATGTCCTGAGAGGATTCATTATGAGAAAAACAGCAATCACAGCTTCGAAGACCTTGCTTTGGAAGAAACTAATGAGAAAGCAGATTAGAAAGTGAGACTTCATCTTTGTTTTCAAATAAGTGGTCTTAATTTTTTTCTTAAATTTTCTTAAAATTTCTTAATTTTAGAAAAAATTTAAATCAGTTTATTATAAATTTATCTAAACCATTAATTTTTGCAGCTTTCAGGTAAAGTCCAGCACTTTGTTTATACAAAGTCTATGAGGAGAGGTCAGTAGAGATCATCTAATCTTAAATCATGACATCATCCATTCAAGTACTTGGCACAATCCCTCACCAGTAAGAGCACAGCATGCCTGGATATGCCACTGGTGATCTTTAATAGAAGTTAGTTTCAAAGACTGGGAGATTTCTGCTACAGTCATGCATTCTTTAACATCTTGTTTATTAGCAAAAATCAGCGATCCAGCTTTCCATAGGTCCTCGTGGGCTAGTTACAGAAATCTCTAGTTACAGAATAGTTACCTCTTCTCTAGTTACAGAAATCCTTTCTCTGTCTGTACTGTCCACAGCAACTATTACAAACTCTGTGTTAGTATAGTAAGTGTTTGAAAGAGATTCTTGGCCACCAATATCCCACATTAGAAAATGTGTATTATTAATCACTATTTCTTCTATGTTACTTCCTGTTGTAGGTGATGTATGTACAAGTTCATTCATAGAAAACTGGTAAAGGATGGTAGTTTTCCCTGCATTATCCAGCCCAGCAATGATAACTCTGTGCTCCTGGTGATTGAAGAGTCTCCATATCCTGGTGAGGAGAATTCCCATTCTTGGGCAGCAGACCCCCTCCAGCCACCCGGGCTGCCTGGCCTCCCCTGAGGCAACTGACACACCAGAGCCTCCGCCCCCGCTAGGGCTGCTGCTCCCATGTTGGCAGCCAGTTCACTTCCTGGGAACCCGAGGGAGGCTGAAGCCCAGGCTGCCCTGCTGGTGCAAGACCCACCCCTGCCACTGAGGCACTCTGCAACTGAGCCTCATGGGCCACCATCTCCGTCCCAGTTCCCCTTGGGCAGGTGCCCCAAAAGCTATTTTTAGTTTCACGTTTCCTCCTGCCTAAACTGATATTTTATTGTAAGGAGCATTTCAAGATGACAATGTAAGAAATCCGAAAACTGTTTGTAATGTCTCACTTTCTCTCACTAATTATACTATTTAATCATTTAGTAACTGCTTGAGAAATGTATACATATAAAATAAGTAAGTCACTACCATCACTATGAAATCAATGTCACATGTAAAAATTTAAATGCCCTGTATGAAATCACAGGGCAAAAGTATTTAAAAACAACTACAACAATAAGAAAGGATCAAACCAAAAAACTAACCAACCAACCAAACAGCAAATGTATGGAGTGATTTTACACTATCAGCCACCTGAGAAAACGTGACACTTTGTTGAAGCAACTAGAGTCTTAGGATCTACAAAACAAAGTCATAATGAGGGGGTTCAAGATTCTGAATCCTTTTATCCAATTATATCCTGCATACAGATTAGCCATCTTTATCTACAGTGGGAAGGTCATTAGATGTGCCCAAAGCAAAACTTTCCTTCTTAACACTAAACTAAGTGAGAATTGATTTTACCAAATGTGTGTAATAATTTGTGAAATGCCCAAACCTTTGTATCATTGACCCTGGAGATTTTCAAAGAATAAAAATCATATCCAGCTCTTTGTTGGGATGAGAAAGAACCTTTGTTGGTTAACTTAAAAGTAAAAATAGCCTCCTGACAGATACCCCAAAATAGACATTGCCAATGGGAATATCACTTAAAAGTTACCAGAATGGACATTCTCTTATCATTACTATTATATGCTTTATTGATTTAAAAACCATCCTCAATGTTTTCTCCAGCAGCTCAAATAAAACAGCCACAAAGCTATAACATCTGTTTGGCAGTATTAGCATAATACATTCAAAAATCAAGTTATCAGAGGCATTTCAGTCTACAGCTGCACTGTTTTTCTTGTTAATGTCCTATGGCCAATGTAATATTTCATCTCTAAAAAGCAAAGCTCAGATTATCTGATTAAGTTTGGCACCAACAAGAATAATGACCTGCATTATCTTAAGACATGAGTGATGTATTTGCACACAGACAGATACCACTACCAATTATGAAGTATTAAGGAAAGCAGTAATAGATAAGAAACTCTATTTTTTTCTGCATATAAAAAGATTTTAGAGATCGGAAATATCAAATTTATGGATAATGACCCCAGATCCCTACTAGCCGAAGGACCAGAAATTAATATTTTGATGTATGTTGGAAGGAACAAAATGATATATTTCAGGAGAAATATATGTATATATGTAATATTTCAATGTTAAAATTCAAACACATCCACATAAACATGCTTAGAAACAGATATCCTCCTTGTGTGAAAGGTAAGCAAGTCTACATATTTCAATGACTACTGAGGGCATTGCTGTAGGATCATAATTTGTTCATGATTACACAGACTTAGCAACAAAAGGTAAAACCATGCTTTCTGTTTTCTGCACAAGAAGGCAAAGGGGGATATGATTCATTTAGAAGAATTTCCTAAAAAATATTTTTAATTTTTAAATATTATATTCCAATATCTGGAAACTAGAAACAATGATTCTGTCCAAAAATGAGAATGATTAAGTATACCATTTTTTAAAAAGAAGGAAAAGAACTACAGCACGATATCAAAAGAGGCTGTAAAATCTTTCTTGTCTTTCATTCTTTTAACTTTCCTGTATTTCCTCAATTTCTATAATCACCTGACTACAAATAACATCCATAACTCTTTGATAATCTGGATGATGATTTATTAAGGGGATACAACACAGCAGACAAAACAATGTCAGCATACCTTAATTTCCAGAAAAAGGAAGCTGGCATACTGTCCCATAGATACTGCAAGCATACTGCTTTGCTGAAATAGTAAAATATTATAAAGTAACTGTGAATAGGTACAACATTTAAAAATCCACACGGCATTTACATATGAACTATTCATTAAAAAAAACCTGATCATATGCCATTAATATGAAAACTATATTTAAATTATACATGATTATGTTCCATTTACTATGAAAACTATATTAGGAATTAAAGTAAAACTGAGCCTCATGTATTCTGATTGTTTACATTCCAGTAATGTAATTACTGCCAACAATAGCAAAAAAAAAAAAAAAAAGAAAGAAAAGAAATAAACTGCCCAAAAAGTCTTCATTACTTAGTCATTAACAGAGAAAGAAAAAGCTCTGGCTAACCAGAGTTCAGGAGGGAGAAAAAGATGGGTAATTGCTTTGCTTTCAAAACAGTTATTTTAAATTAATGATCCAATGCCTGGTACTTGTGAGACAGGGAAGCAATTCTCAGCTACAATTGAGAAAAACTTCTCGAATAAGCAATAAGCAAAGAGAAAATGTATAAACATTTTATTCGTAGTAAACGTAAAGGACAAGATATGCAAATCTTAAAATCTGGTAAGAAAAAAGTAAGGTCCGAATGGTAAGTAGTTGGAGGATCTGAAGACAGAATTCACAAACTGCTTAACAAATTAGGTAACGTGTTTCATCATCAGGTATCATCAAGTATGATTCGCAGAAGTGTGGATTTGTAAAATGCTTTTTCTCTTCCCTCATTTCTGTCAACCTGACCTCCATTGAGCTCATTCTCAAAGTCTCCCTGGATTAAATTATATTAAAAACTACTGTATTTAATAACAATTTAAAAAAATCAGTTAAAGCAAATGCAGAAGAACACAAATAAGTAAATTTTAACATTACCTACAACAAGACTAGTTTGAAAATTACCTAAAAATTTAATTAAGTAGGGGTGCCTGGGTGGCTCAGTGGGTTAAAGCCTCTGCCTTCTCCTCAGGTCATGATCCCAGGGTCCTGGGATCGAGTCCCACATCTGGCTCTCTGCTCAGCAGGGAGCCTGCTTCCTCCTCTCTCTCTGCCTGCTTCTCTGCCTACTTATGATCTCTGTCTGTCAAATAAATAAATAAAATCTTTAAAATTTTTTTAATTTAATTAAGTAAATTCTACTCTTATCACACAATTAAATATTAATTTCATATTTAAAATTATGTTCAAAATAAACAACTCTGCAGTTTTAGAAAGTAAGGATATGTGTGTGTGAATTATGTTACTAAAAGGAAATAAAATTATAGAGGAAGAAATATTGAAAAAAGAATAAAATACATCAAAACATTTACTGACATTTTCTTTGGATAGATGACCATGAATTTTTATTTTCTGTTATTCTTATGTTTTCCAGGATTTGTACAATCATATAACAATGTTGGAAATAATAAAGGAAGGTGAACCACCATACTGTTTTTTGTGGCAGAACAGAATCAGCAATAGTATCTCAGAAACTTCTAGGATTATGAGAATAAAACAGCAAAAGACAAAAAAAAAATTTAAAAAAACACATTTTTTCAATGACTTTTTTGACTCTTAAGGTATTTACATAGATTTAGGCTTATTTACCCCTTGACAATAATTTCACTCATTTTATAAGGCTGTACCACACCCACTTTATAGATAAGGACCTTTAGATAACAAAATAATGTGCATAATGTTTTATAGCAGAGTCCAAATAAGAACTCAATTTTCTTGCTTTTGTTCTTTTATTACCAAACCAATGAAGATTTCTGATGACGTTAGGAATGATAAATTAGTTACTATTTGTATTTCAAACCAGATGTAGGTTTGGCTTTACAATTTAATCAGTCACAAACATTAAGTAACTCCTGTCTCATATTCTGAACTAAGTTTCTTGTCTATAAACCCATCCTTTTCCTCTAGCCTGTATGTTCAGATTTTATACCATGGATCTTTGCAACTACTCCAACTAGGGTATATTTATAATACCAAGAATCTGTCTATAGTTTGAAATTTCTCATTGATCACAATGAGGAGTCAAAATTAAAAAAAAAAAAAAAAAAAAGAACAAAAAACATTAAGGTTAGTAGCCCAGAAATCACTCCAATTTTTGTTAACTTTTTTTTCCTCTCTCTTTTTCTCTCTCACTCACTCACAGTCAGAAGACGCCAGTTTTCCTTGGCCATTCTTAGCTTATGATAACATATGGAAAGACGTTTCCAATTCAAAAAGGTATTCCTACAGAGTTAGAACCCTGTAGTAGCGATGATCATTGCACAGAATCTTCCAGGCATGACCCCACAACACAAGCGGCCATCGACAAGGCTACTATCAAGCAGTGATTTGCTCGAGGGTAGATTTTTTTTTTTTAACACATAGTCTCTTCTCACATTTCTGTCCTCCTCACCTCATTCGAGTTCATTCTCCAAAAAGTCCCCCTGGATTAAATTTTTCAAACGGCTGTATCTCATTCAGCCCAGTTACATGGGGGATAACACGAAGAGGCTCCGTACGCGTGAAGTTCCCAGATGCCGGCTTTCCCAAGACGAAGCATGTCCAACTGCATTTCAAAACCAAGGAGACGACCAATTTGTAACGTGACCAAAATTCTCTAGGAACAAGCCGCTTGTATGTATCTAACAATCAGGGTCTTACAAACTTACAAAGCTCCTGTTCCTGTGTCAGCCACACGCCTCCCCCAGCCCACAACCTGGAACAACTTTGCTCCTGCGTCTGTATTCGCCAAAGAGGGAAGACGACTCCCACCTCAGGGGCCCGCCGCACCCTCTGTCCAGGGCGAGGGGCAGAAGCGCCGGAAGTGCGGAGCGCGGCGCTCCCTGCGGGCAGGCGGGACAGTCGCCGCTGCGCAGCCGCAGGAGGCGCCGCGCGGCGCTGCGCGAGGACCGGTTTCATGCCGCCACCAGGGGGAGCGGAAGGAGTCCCAGCAGGTGGGACGCGAGGGACACCGCGACCCGAGTTACGCAGATCCGTTTGGAGCCCGTATGGGCCATGCGGGCGTGAAGACGGTGCCTCTGAGCAGAAGCACCAGTTCTCTAGTTTGAAGGGCAAACATCCCCAGTCCTGCAGGTTCCTGCAGGAGACGACCACAGCCTGCTCACCCCCAGCCACCTGGACACCTCTGAGAATGATGACGAACAGTTCCATTCCCTGCCAGACATTCTGAAGGAAGCCAGTGATGAGGGGAAGATGGAGAGAACGAGGACCGAGTCCCCATCAGACTGAAGGGGAAGAATGACCCTGCCCTCCGTGACTCTTGCCATGGTGGAGAGGTGGCAGCAGTTGGCAAAGCTTCGCCTTACTCCAAAACTGTTCCACAAAGTTTTGGAGAAGTTCTGAGTACCCAAAGAGACCAGAAAGGCCAGCAAATTCTAGCACCGACAATGCTATTATGTCCCATGCTCTGATCACCTTCTACCTCAGAGACCTTTCCGCTGCATTCCAGAGGCTGCTGTTTTGAAAGACCCCAAGGGATAGCAGCAGAACGCTGCAGGTGTCCAGCATGCCCTGGGGGGAAGCTCCAGCTGGAGAGCAAGGGCTTACCAGAGCTCAGTCATACAGCTGGTGGCCTGCATGGCAAAGGTAACAGTAGCAACAGCTGTCTTCCAGCATATCAGCAGCTTGATGCTCTACTATCTGACCTTCCGCAGGTTGTGCCACATGCTGCTCAAGAGGACAGTGGTCCTACAGAGCACAGGTAAAAAGACACTATAAGTGCTGGACTACTGGTTCTCATCAGGGTCTGCTGACACAAGGACACTGTCCTGAGTTTGGTCCTCAATGAAATGTACATCACCTAAGTTCTCTCCCTTAAGTCCTGCCTCTCATCAGCTTCATGTAGCAGACCCTGATGAAGCTGCTCATCCTGGACACTGTGTCATCGACCAGCAAGCCTGCTGCTACATCTGCCGGCTCACCATCCATCTGAGGACCCCACTCACCAAGTACCACAGGCAGGGGTGGAAGCCGAGGGACCAAGAGATCCACCTGGAGATCACTGAAAATTAGTGGCTAGACAACTTTAACTCCCCAGAAGTAAAACGAAAGGAGGTGGAGGACAGCAGGCAATTCAAAGAACTCTTTGACCTGGAAAGGGGCAAAGAGGATAATCCCAGGACTTCCCAGAATAACAGGGACAGCTGGGTCTGTGATGGCTCAGCAGGGGTGGGGGCGGGGGGGGGGGAGGAGGGGTGGTGGTGGCAGGAAGAAGTAGGAGGAGGAAGGCAGCAGGAGCCGCTGAGAGGGAAAAGTCAGCTACTCAGGGGATGGAGGCCCAGAGACAAAGGAGAGTTGGACCCCTAGTGAGCTATAATGGCTTGCCCAAGGGCCTGAAGACAGGTAGAGGGATGTAGTTCTGTCAGAGGACAGAAAGCTGCCTACCTGGAGGCCTGTAAGGGCTGCTGTGTAGTGTTTCCACCTTGAGATCAGCCAGGCATGTAGCTTCCTGGCCTGCACTGAGCCCAGAGGCCCTGAGTCAACACCCATGAAGTAGAGGAAGGACAGTTGGATGGTGGACAGAGCTTTATTTTTATAGCATGAAAGACCAGAAAGTAGGAAGAGGTTTGGCCATCCTTGGAACAACTGCCTTGGGGTGGAAACTATAACCATGGAGCCTGCCTATTGCTGCCTCCCATGGTGGTGGGTTAAATACATCAACCTTATTAGGGAAGCTGGCCCACAGTGGGGATCTACCCTGACCCCCTGCCTGAGGTCAGGATCCTGAAAACCTCGGGAAGAGCAGCACCCCTTCCAGAAGGAGACAGTAGACATAGCCAAACACAGATTGGTGCCTCCTCCTGTCTTTCTACCTCCTCTGTTTTTGGTTTTCTGCCATGGATGCAGAGCCCTGGGAGTGGCCCCAAGTTTGGATCCCCGGGGCCATCTGCACCAGGCTCCTAAAGTGAACCCCCCAAAATCTCTGGAAACTTGTTCCTTTCCTCTTAACTTACATGTTTTCTTTTTGAAATATTCTTTTTGCATCCAAAACCAAAAGGAGGGAAAGGGCCTTTGCATCTGCGTGGCCAACACTGAACAGGTTCAGAGATCTAAGTTGCCCACCCACTAGCTTAGCAAAGGGTAGGAGGGGTCTGTTGTACCTGGTCCCATTCTCCTTCTTGAGGGAGGCTCCACCAGTAGGGAGTACCTCCCCCATAAAAGGAAGTGGCCATTGCTGGGAATGGGGACTGCCCCCTCATGGTGAGCTCCTCACTGGTACCTGTGGTATTGGTGGCTTCAGTGACAAAGCCACTGGGAAGCTGGCCATGTGGAAGATGTGACTCAGGAGCTTGGCCACCTGTGGAGAGATGGGCCTGGGTGTGGGTCTGCCCAACTGCTAGCACAAAGCCAAAAAGCAGCTCAGTGTGCCCCTTCCATTGTCTGAAGACCACTGCCTCCAGCTCGCACTCACTGGGCCCCAGTGTGCAGTCCTGAGTGCAGGCCCTAGCTTCAGCCCCATGGTGGTCAGGAACTATTCCTTCATTACTTCCCAGGGGTAAGGGCTCCCCCTGGATCCCCTGTTCTCTGAAGACCTTGTCAGGGCAAGGGGTTAGGGCCTAAAGGAATAGTGCCTGGTCACTCTGCTGGATCCCCTCAGTCCAGCAAGGGCTGAGCATCCTTGCATTGCTCAAGGCTTTCCAGAGAGAGCAGAGCCATGAAGTTCTGATCGTGCAGCTTACAGGAAAAATTTTCAAATGAAAGAAAAATCTTTGTGCTGGGCATTTGTCAATCTTGAAGGCAAAAGGGGTATGGGGGCTGGGGTGAGCATACAAACTGTCCCTCCCTCTCTCCGTGTAGTTTTTAAGGAGGGGAAATTTCAGGTGCGGAGAGGCACTGAGGAATAGTGCTGCCCCATCTATCCCCTCCTTTCCAGGGAGAGATCAGCACCATCTTGGGCAGGTATCCCGGATCTCCCCTAGGGGCATGTGTCCCAGCCCACATACAAGTGCATATTGTCCACAGCCAAACAGGCCCCAACAAACTGTAGACATCATCCGCTGCCTACTTGCTGACATCCTTGGAGGGTGTGGCCTCCTTTCCATCCAGGCAGACTCTCTCAGTGGCTCCTGGGTCAGGGCCCCCGGGGTGGGAAGGTTGTTACTAAGACTCTGGCTGACTCTTTCCTTTGCTCGCACCCATCTGCCTACATTGGCTTGCCCTACTTCTTTAGAGATGTTGAATGATGACTAAAAGGGATTTTTCTCCTATGGACACCCTCCTTAAGACCTTTGAGTCGGGGACAAGGTCTCCTTCTACCCCATCGAAGATCCAAAGCATAGAGAGTGCTGCCAACTCCAAAAATACATAAAAATAAGACAAATCTAATAGATCTTTGTAAATCTCTAGATTAGTGAATATTTGCCTTTAGGCATATTGATTAGCTAAGAGTTTCTTAGCACTCTTGGTTTTATTTTTACCCCTAACATCAATGTCAAGTATTTGTCTTTGGCATGTACTTTTTTTAAAAATGAAGAATTTTTTTTTTAAGATTTTTTTTTAATTTATTTATTTGAGAGAATGAGTGAGAGAGAGAAAGCATGAGAGGGGAGAAGGTCAGAGGGACAAGCAGACTCCCCATGGAGCTGGGAGCCCGATGGGGGACTCAATCCCAGGACTCCGGGATCATGACCTGAGCTGAAGGCAGTCGCTCAACCAACTGAGCCACCCAGGCGCCCTGAAGAATTCTTTTTAAAGATGTTATTTATTTATTTGTCAGAGAGAGAAAATGGAAGGCAGAGGGAGAAGCAGACTCCCCACTGAGCAAGGAGCCCAACGCAGGACTCAATCCCAGGACCTGGGGATCATGACCTGAGCCAAAGGCAGACACTTAAGCAACTGAACCATCCAGGTGCACCCAAAATGAAGAATTTTTAAATTTCTTTTGCTTTAAAATCACAACCTAAAATTACAGCCATAAAATAAAGCATATAGAGCAAAGCAGCTATGTGGCATTTCAGTTGCTGGACAGGTAGGTAGGTTTACTCACTAGCTAAAATGTGCTTGTCACAAATAATTGGGGGAAAGGTTAAATCTGCAAGTGTGCCAAGGTAGAATAATTAGTCTACTATAACCAGTGAGATTGTTATTTTTATATCTTTCCACTGGATAATTAATTGGTTATAGACTAAATATATTTCTGAGTACACTGTCTTCTTTTTGAGTCTTGGCCTGTGTTTGTGACAACATTTGGTGCATAGACATCCTTTCACAACTAGTATTCTAAATCAGAGTCTCAGTGTTCTTATCCAGTTAATCCCAAATGTCCAGCTTCCATGAGAAAGCACTTTACCTTTCTTTAGACAGCTTTTATTTCAAACAAGGCCTTATTTATTTAAATGTAGAATGTTCAGGATTAAGTGATTTTGATAAAATTTCATTCTAGACTAAAAAAAACTTACTGTAATATAATTATTTGCGTCAATAATTTTTAATCTTACTCTACTGCACTAGTCAAAACACAATGTTTCTTTTTCTTCAAAAAACATCTCAAAAGCAATTACCTACAAAATTTGCCCTTAATAATTTGAATGGAACTTTAAAAAGTAAATATGGAATCTTTACCCAAATTATCTCTTAAAAAAGGAATGAGAGGAAGAGAAATCTAATATATCAGATGAATCTAGCCTCTTATGCGCACATTCTTTTTTTGAGCTTTTAATAAAACTTCAACAATACACCCAGTGAGATAGTTACTATAAGTCGTACTTTACAAGTTAGTAAATGAGAAGAGAGCTTAAGTAATTTGTCAATACTCTATCTGTTTGCCTTCTACCAACCTTGCATTTTCTTTTGACCATAGATTTTACTTTTTGAGATGAACCTGGCTTCAAATCCTGCTGCTCTGTTTAAACATTCATTACAAAAGCAACATATGACTAGGAAAAATCACCAGATGCAATCCTTTTAGTTTGTCAATGAAGCGGGGAGGGGAGTCAGGGTGGCTCAGTCCCTTAAGCGCCTGGCTCTTGGTTCTTGACATGAGATTGAGCCCCCATGTTCAGCTGCCCATCTCCCTCTTCCCCCACCTCTTTCTCTCTCTCTCTCTCTCCCTCTCAAATAAATAAATAAATAAATAAATAAAAGAGAGAGAGAAGGGGGAAAAACATAATAAGCACATCCAACTTGTACATTATTTAAATGATGGTGCTAAGTGTTCATTCTTCATTAATTGGCTTGCCTGTTAGTAGATATTTGAAAACTATTAACGTTAAAAGTATAGGCCATTTTAAATCTTCAATAAGTATTATTACATCCAATTTAGATATTTAAATGTTCATGCATTAGTGATCTTTTGCACCTGAGAAATCAATCAGACCTTTAAAAAACCTGATTCCTTGGTATGAATCTAAATTTCAAATTCTTCCACTTAAGTCCATTTATCCTTTGAAAGACTAAGTGGGGTCTAGTGGAGAGAAAAACACTGGCTAAAAGTCAAGACATTTGGAATTCCTGTTCTTTCCTCTAACTACTGTATAAAGAAGGTCATGGAATCTCTCATGGTGTTTGTCTTCTCACGTGTAAAGAAGTAAATGCATGCTAGAGTATTTCTGAGTACTCTGTTGGGTAACACATTATATGAAATTATTGGGGTTAAGTAAATGAACATCTTTCTTTGTAGACCAACAATATAACTTTACAAGTTTACAACAAATTATAAACTATGGAGTTCCTTTTTATGTCAACCTCCAGTATAGCCCTTACTTTATTTATAATCTTTGTGATTTAGACAAGTTTTTTTTATATGATAGCTACCTATCAAAGTGTACCTGTTCTAGTTATAATGATAAAATTGCCTGCTTTCTTTTGACAAAGAAGCTGCATGATATGATTGCTAAAATGACCTGGAGAGAAATAGAATCAGGTTCTCACATCTTCCTACTATTATTCATGACCTGCTTCATGAATTAAAAGAAGTCACTTATGACATTTTGCTGAAGACTACACTTACTGCTCCATTTCCTCCGCTTGGAATATGCTCCATTTCCCCAAAATGAAATGCAGTAACAATCCTGTGAAGACAAGGAACAGTGGTTAAGGATAATGAATCCAAAAGCAAGATAGGTGAGAATATATCTGGGAATTTTTCTCTTTCTGATTTGAATACGGACATTTTTTCACTAGTCTGCAATTACAATGATAAACTCTATTTAAAGTTTTTGGGAGGCAGAGAGGGAGATATTAGGTGAACATCAGAAAAGGGTTTCAGGTATAGAAAGTGCCCTTATTCAGGATGATGTAGAGGGAAAAAAAATTGCCTACCCTTCTAGGTTCTTTTGGCTGGTCTGTTAATTAAATTAGTATAAGACAGATTAATAGGAAAAAACAATTTAATTATGTTATGTATGGGATCCCCATAAGAATATGAGACCCAAAAGCAGTCAGGCAATTGAGATTTGCATGCCATCCTGAGCAAAAAAGAAGGGAGTAGGGGTCAGAGACTTCAAAAGGGAAGAAGACAATTCACAGGAAGATGGGAAGAACAAATGTTTGGTAAACAAATGTTTGCTACACCATATAGAGATAATGGGACACCGAGAGGAATTTGATATCAGGTTCCCTAGCTTATCACACCTGGTCCATTTTCTTTGTAGTTTTCTCTGGTGATAGCTCTTTTCCTAGACCAGACCCTTTATCTAAATCCTTTGAGGCAGTTAAGGGGGAGGTAAAAGCTCTTCCTGAGACTTTTAGGCCATGATTGATTTCAACTCAAAGTAATCCACAAGCCAAAATGCCACATTTGGGGAGTCCTGTTCTGAACCCCTTCAATGGTGAAGAACCAATGTTGACCTTAACATTTTTCATGTAAGGAGACTTATTTTGTGATCACCATTTGCAGGCTATATTAGCCAAAACAGAGGTCAGAATCATTGTAGGACATTCCATTCTGATGGCTACTCATCCCTCCCCCTGACGCCAATTAAATCAGAAGCACTGGATTTGGGACCCAAGTAGAGGGATATTCTAAATGTCTTCAGGTGATTCCGGTACACACCTAGGGTTAAGAACTAAGTCCCTAGAGAAGTGGTTTCCAGACTGAGCTGTGTATCAGATATTCCTGGAGAATCAGAAGGAATGCTGAGTTCATCCAGTAATTCTAGTTTGTTGGGTATGGCCAAGGAATGTGAAATTTTGAAAAGCATGCAGGTATTTCTGATGCAGGAGGTCCACGGATATCAATAAAAAAACACTGTCCTAACCAGTAGTCCCTAATGCATGCTCACAGTGAGGTGAATTTCTCATAACAGTCAATTACTAGATAGGCAAAATTACAGATTTGAGTAAAGCTGAATACAGTCAAGATATCTATAAAAGAACAAAGTACAGTTCATTGTTAAAATGCAGATTCCTGCAGGGGTACCTGGGTGGCTCAGACAGTTAAGTGTCTGCCTCTTGGTTTGGACTCAGGTCACGATCTCAGGGTTGTGAGACTGAGCTTTGTATTGGGCTCCACACTCAGTGAGAAGTCCGCTTGAAGATTCTCCCTCTGCTTCTCCCTCTGTCCTTCCCCCTGGTCACATACCTAAATGTTCTCTCTCCCTTCTCTCTCAAATAAATAAGTAAAATCTTTTTTTTTTTTTTTTCCGACAAAATGAAGATGCCTGGAAAGTAGACCTTTGGGTATTTGGGGCCTTGGGATCTGTATCTTCTAAGTTTCTTTTGTCATAAAATAAGCCCTGGTCTGGCAGATATCTCCAATGCCTTCTCTGAGATTCTTAAATGCCTTCGTGACTAGTTGTAAGGTAGCAACTAAGATGGCTAGTCTCTCTGCATGAGAATTATAAATAAATAAATAGCAATAGAATAGGGCTAGATATGTCTTACTTGACATCCCTGTTTTCATTAGGAACTTAAATCCTGAAAGTGACTTACTTATCTAGATATACTAGTTACTAGCTATAGGACCAGTAAAGGCTCTGTGCTTGAGGAGATTTGCCAATAGGAAGACCTAAGGATAGGAGAAGAGACAATAAAATTCTAAAATACTACCAGGTCTTATAGGCTCAGTCCTCCTACACGTATTTGGTTCTTAATTTCAAGGGGTTATTTCAAGAGCAGGCATTCCTAGGCTACCTCACTATGTCAAGGCTAATATTTCTAAAATTTGAATGTATACGTGAATGACTATGGCATTTTGTTAAAATGCAGATTCTGATTCAGTATGTTTGGGATGGGGCATAATAGTCTGAAATTCTAACAAGCTCCCAATTATTGTTGATGCTGCTGATCTGTGGACTGCTCTTTGAGTTGCAAGAATCTAGGCAATTTCTGTGGTTCTGACACCAGGTTACACTCTTAACTCTTCTCATTGGCTTGTAAATCAGATTATTGATCATAGACCACATTGCTCTGACAGTAGTATATGGGTGCATTGCTGCCGAGCCATCATACCATCTTCTCTTGAGTGGGACTCCTGTACATTCCTCAACTCTGGGAGGCCTCCCAACCCCCCCTCCACCCCAGTATTTCAACATCTTAATAGCTATTTAAAATAATTAATTTACAAAAATTGCCACATTTGTGATTTATAGAAACCGTGTCAATGCTACTTTATCAGCTTTACAAAAGAAAAACTGTGGTTCCAGGTAGGTTTCAAAACTTGCCCAGGGAGGCTCCATGGTTCAACTCATAAGATCATAGGGACTCACTTCCAAGACCCCTAATTTGTTAAAAATTATTTTCTCTAACCAGTTTCCTATGTGAAATATGATGTTCTGATTCTCCTTACCTATTTGGACAACATATCAACAACATAAACAGGACTCCCATGCGTAACTTTATAGACTTGGATATAAAACTCTCTATAAATTTTAACTAAACCTCACAATACTCATATGGAATACCATTATTTTCACATTAGTATAGAGAGGAATAAAATGGAAATTAAAATCACCTAGTTTAAAACCAGCAGAATGTGGAATACAATTTATGATAAATTAAAATGAATCATCACGTTCCATAGTCACACATATTATAATAGAAAAGGTGTAAAAACCAAACCAATAAACAAAACAAAACAAAACAAAAAGAAAGAAAGAAAAAAGAAAAGGTGTAATTGGTTCACAGAGGGATACCTCCAAAACTCATTTTATGGGTTACCTGGAATGTTAACTTATTTAATGAACCCCTTTCAGAAGGAGCTGGTCATCTTATTCAATGAGCATTAATGTCTATTTTGCATTACTATCTAACACAAAAATTAAAACAAAACAACATTTTTTTATAAAAAGTAGTACTTTACAATATGATTCCTGTGGCTTCAGAATAAAATATATTTTATTTATTTATTTTTTATTTTCTTTTACTTTTTTTAAGAAGGCTCCACACCCAGTGTGGAGTCCAACATGGGGTTTGAACTCATGACTATGAGATTGAGACCTGAGCTGAGATGCTAAACTGACTGAGCTACCTGGTGTCCCAGAATAAAATGTGTTTTTAAAGTATCAATATAAATTTAAAAAATAAATTGTTCTCCACATTTTAATTATTACTATATTTATAAAATCAATGCAAATGCCATCATTCAACAAATTCTCCTCTGCAATAATAGTCCCTGTGACCTTTCTTGGAGTCTCTACTTCTCCACTAGAGAAGAAAACACACCAAATGAAAAAGAGGGAATTGAAGGCAGTGGACTAGGATGAACTCAGTAACTCTGTACCAAATTACTATGGAGAAATGAGACTGCAAAAAAACCTTCTCACCAAATGATTTTTCAATATATCCTTAAGCCAATGATTTGAAGCATAGTCGATGATAATGATAATATGTTGCACTGATGGTTATTTCTACCATTTCTTGCACTGCCACTGAAGTGTCTCTATATGGATGAGATTTCACATACTGACTACAGAAAACCTTAATGACCAACTTTCTCAAACACGGTTCATACCGTTTGAAGCTTGTTGGTAAGGACTTCATCTTTTCAGGAAAGTGAGGAATTACACATTTTCCGTGCCTTTGCATCAACCTCCAATAAATTTCTTTCATGTGTAGTATTAATACTATTATTTTCAGTTATTTTGTTTCACCTATATAGTGGACTTATTAAATTTGAAAATGGGAAAATTATCTGAGACAACAAAGTACGAGAAGGATATATTACAGAATATGAGTAGCAGTTTGGGCTGCTTAAAAAAAGACTGCACTTTAGTGCATCCTTAAAAAGTTGGAAAGTGAAGACATGTGTGATATCTGGAAAATATTTTATATAATATCTGGTATTATCATTCATTTTTTCCTTCTTTTTTTAATCTTTGTTTTACTACACTCATTTTACTTTTCTTTTATACTAAGACTAGTTTTTCTATCATGTCAATACGAACTTCTGGTTGAAATTTTTAAAAATATATATCATCACAGTTACATTACATTATGTAATCCAAAAAAATTGCTTAATCAAATTCAAGATGCTTTCTTCCTGAATTATTTAGTTAAACATAAGGAAGTTAACCCAGCAGAATTGTACCTTATTTATGGTTTAAACACAATTGAGACACATTAACATTATCAAGCCTGTGGAAAAGATAATGAATTTTTCTTTGTTATGATGCATTTCACTTCCAACTTCCAAGGACAATTACTGTGCACTTTTGTTTATGAGACAGAGTATTGTCTGTGACACTTGGCCATTTAGAACACTACATTAAATTGAGTATTGTAAATTATTTCCTTTTATTTAGAGGAAAGAAAAGTCTTTGAAAATAAAATATAGAATTTTCTAAATAAAATAGAACTTTGAGTTTGCTTCCTGTGTTCCGAATTTCTATACTTCTTTGCTATTTCATTTTAAAAGAACTCTTCATTTGAAAGAGTCAATTCCACTTTCAAAATGGGTCTCTGGAGCCATAAAAAGCAAAACATCTTCATTACCTGAACACTGGCCAAGTATGAAATAGCAGTAAAGTATAATTATATAGATATATTATAAAACATATTTCTAGATTGATACTAGATTAGGGTAAAATAAAATTTCCTAGGGACACATGCTTCTGTATTTCAAAGAACTTTTTAAATATTCTTCCCACCAATTTTATATTTGAAGGATAGGTATTTGTTACTTTTAATTTAATGCGCATACAGAAATTTAATTTCTGATGTCATTAAATTATGTATCAATACGTACTAATACTACAAGAATTTAGAAACTTAGGGTGGTACAAAAAGTAAATGCCACATCACCAATCATTTAAAAATGGCTACCTTTCTCCTAACACAATGATGACTGTATTACAAATAAAAATAGTATTTTGTGTTAAGATTGTTGACCAAACAACTTTCTGAAAATCTCAAATGACATCTTATGTGTCAAGCCTCCAAAAGAAGGGAGTCTGTGTCTACGGCCATACCACCCTGAACGCGCCCGATCTCGTCTGATCTCGGAAGCTAAGCAGGGTCGGGCCTGGTTAGTACTTGGATGGGAGAAGGGAGTCTGTGTCCAAATTCCTGGTTGCAACTACCCAAAGCATACTAATAAACTGTTATAATATGTGTGTGTGTGTGTGTGTGTGTATACACATATATATGTATATTATATATAATATATAAATAAATATATTATATTCCTAGCAAAGGAAGACAGAGCCCTTCTTAGATTTTTTTGAACAATACAGGCAGACAAATTTATCATGCCAGGCCCCAGAGTTATTGGTGGGAAATTTTTCTTTTTCTGTGAAATTACACATGATTTTTTTTTTCTGTGAACACCAGCCAGGTCTAGATAGGCCATTGCTAAAATGATTGCAATGCCAGGCTTCTCTTTTTCTTATAGGTGACACCAATTTCAGTTTTGTCAGGCCAGTAGACATAGATTAGATACAACTTCTCTCAACTTGCCAACAAATCACTATAAAAACCAAATATCATAAAAAAAAAAAAAAACTAACATGAAAGAACAGATACTGTCTTGAATATTGGAGGATTTTACACGGAAGCATGTGGATCTGGATTGAGAACAAAACCTTCAAAACATAACCATAAATTTTTTCTTGACATAGATAGCTTCCACATTAAGAAACAGTTCTTCAGTGGGAAAAAATCCAAGTAAAACACTCTGATCCTCCTCCTTTGTCTTTCTCTCTTATCTGACTCACAGAACAAAAATATCTAATGACAAACCAAATGGGGAATCCCTCTCTACGATGTGTGAAAACTGATTTTTGAGGTGTCAAGAAGAGCACATGAGCAAAAGTGATTCTTATCATCCAAAGTTTGAGCCATATGAAATTCCTGATATGTAAATGTTCATTGCTAATAATGGTAAATTAATTCACTTTATTATGTCTATTCAGAGGCAGCAATTCCCAAAAACTACAGGATGTGAAGAAGAGTAAATGCTTGTGATTATTTCATCCTGAATGAGGTAATATCCTTAAGTTTTGTTGGTGGCAAAGGTTTTTTTTTTTCCCTAGAAATTTTAGTTTTTTGGAAGAAAGTAGAAATTCATAAGACAGGAAACATGACCTATACTTTGAAAATTATAAATATAATAAATAACTCAAATCCTGTTTATTTTTGGAAACAATTACAACACAGCAAACCATGCAGCTAACTTAATCAATAAAAAACTGAGAAGGCAAAAATAGACCTTGGTGATAAAATTTTTAAAACACATCAAGAATTAAATTATGACACTACTTTGCAGACCTCTTTGCAATGAAATTGAAAATTCTAGATTAAATGGATAATTTAAAAGTAAGGTACACTATTTTCAAATCTACTTCATTAGAGATAGTTCAAACAGACCAGTTTCCACTGAAGAAAACTTCATTAAAGAACTGTTTATATAAAACATCAGACCCAAGTAGATTCAGAAGGAAATTCTGCTATTCCACCAAAACCAGATTATTGCAACACTACAGACATTGTTCCGGAGAATAGAAAGTGAAGGGAAACTTGGAAACTTTTTTTTTTAAATGGGTGAAATAAAATAAAATTGTGATTGCACCAAAAAATAATAGATAATTGGCCAATATAATATATGAATATTAATTTTAAAGATATATTTATAATATCACAGCCAGAATGCCATATACTCTGACAATATGAAGTTTATTTTAGGAATCAAAGATTAGTTCTTAATAGGAAATCCATTAGTGTGATATACCATACATTAAAGGCCTCCTTATACACAAACAAAAAAATTATTATAGCCAAAGTATCATTTACAATAACACCAAAGAAACTGAAATATTTAGGAACAAATTTAAAAAGTGATCAAAACCTATGTAAGGACTTTAGAACGCACATGTAAAGCATAAAAGGATATTTAAACAAATAGAAAAATATTCCTTGGTTTTGGATAAGATGACTCCGTATCATAAAAGGGTCAGTTCTCCTCAAGCTAAAGTACACATTTTACACAATCTCAATAAAAATAGCACTTAAAAAAAAAAAAAAGGCAGACATCGATGCTACAGTTATTACAGAAACCAAAGCACACAAGAATAACTAGAAAAACATGAAAGAAAAGCTATGGAAAGAGATAGAAGAGGACTAGTCCTGCCAGATAATAAAGAATTTAAATCCTTAACAAATAATGCAGTGTGGTAGTGATACACGAATAGACGGGTCAGTGAAATATATAAAACCCATGGGGTGACCCACATATATAAGCAAATTTACTAAATGATAAAGAAGCTATCACAGATCACAAGGAAAAAGATGAGTGTTTTAATGAGTGGCACTGATGCAACCAAACAGCCACACAAATTAAAATCCCCATCTTACAACATATCCAAGAATATTCTCCAAATAGATCATAGATCAAAATGCAACAAATGAAACCATACAATTCCTAGAAGAAAATACAAATGAATTCCTCTATAACACAAGCACTGGAAAGACTTCTAACTATGACCCAAAATCAAGGTGGACAAACAAAAAATCAAAACATTGTACTAAATTAAGAAATAAAAAGTATCTTTGCATTAAAAAGAAAAATAATCCATTTTGAGTCTATTTTTGTGTGTGGTGTAAGGAAATGGCCCAATTTCATTTTTCTGCATGTGGCTGTCCAATTTTCCCAGCATTATATGTTTATAAAAAAAATAAAAAATTAAAAAAATTTAAAAAGAAAAGAAAAAAAAAGAAAAATAATCCCAGGCCAAACCAAGAGACAAACTGACAACTTTGGAAAAAATATTCCCAACTCATATCATAGGAAAAAGCTACCATCCATAACATACAATTTTTAAAGTTTAAACGATAAGTATAAAAATCCTATAGAAATTAATGGGCAAATGAAATTAACACATAATTTTAAGAAACAAATAGTAACATCATCCATAAACATGAAAATATATTCACCTTCACTCATAACAATATAAATTAAAACTGCATTGAAATTTCAGTGTTCACACCAAGACTGACAAAAAACAAAAGCACAGTTAAAAACACAAACTTGAAAATATCTTCTTTTATGGGGAAAGAAGATCTGTCACATATCACTGGTGGGAACATAATATGGTACAAGCATTATGGTGGAGAATTTGAAAATATCTTTTGATCTATCAATTTCTTTCCTAGGCCCATCTGCTCTAAAGATTCACCCCAAAAGATTACTAAGAAAATACAATGACCCAAGACAATTCACTGAACCATCATTTATTATATATTGAGGATCATGGGAGCCAGGTTTCTCACAACTGGAGAAGAGAGTTACTAATAGAGTCACAGAAATGGACTCTGAGATGTTAACCTGGAATCAGTAGGAGCCCATGGTTTAAGAGATGATGGATAGCTAACTAGCTACCTTGCTAGATGATTAGATAGATAACTAATAATTGTATATGCCTCTTAGCTCTATCTTCTCAAAAAGCATAGAAACAAAAATATCACAGTAGCAATGAGCATAAAGCTCTCAGATCTGTTTCTAGGTAGAACCAGAGCCCTTTCGGGGGAAAAAAATTGGTGATTCTATAATTGAGACAGAAAAGTACAAAGTGTTAGAGGTTAGCTGGGAAGAACAGTCACTTAAATACACTATGAATTGTTAAGTAATGAATAAACAAGACAATAAAGTAGTCATCACAGGAGAATATTTGAATTAGTGATTTAGGGAAGTATGTAGTACATACACTAAAATAACATTTTATTTAGAAAAAAATAGTAATCAAAAAGAGAAAAAAGATTGAGAAAAAAAATTGGCCTATGATTTTCCTTAACAACGCTAAAAGAAAATGTAAAAACATCTACAATATTTTCAATATAAAACATGGCACTCCTAAAGTAAAAAAGTCATCTTTCAGTTATTAAGGAAAGAGATTCTTATCAAATTCACCTGTTCTGTTAAGACAATAATGCTATTCCGGCCAAAACGAATTATTTTTTACTCAGCTGTAACATTTTGATTGTATCAACCCATCATTACTTGGTTTCATTTAGTGGTATACACATTATGGAGTAATCCTGATATGTTAAAAGCATAAGAAAAAATAAAACCCCACGAAACCAACAGCAATGTTTTGTTAAAAATGGAGTACTAAGATTAATTTTTTTAATTAAACCTTTCACCGAGTTTTTTTTTTTCTTACTTCCAATTTTAATATATCTCTGCCTTCTACGATTGGTCTCTAATCTCCCTAATACATCATGTTGGCAAAAATCATAAAGCTTGAGAATATAAACTATTGGTAAGTATGTAGAGAAACGGATACAATCATTCACCGCTGGTAGCTGTGTAAATTTATGCAGTCACTTTGAAGGGCAGTCTGGCAATGTTTAAACATTTTTAATATGCATACTTTATGATGCAACAATTTCTTTCAAATTTTTTTACTCCAAAGAAACACTCACTTATATGCTCAATGAAGCATGTATATAGATATTAATTTTAGACAACCCAAATTACCATCATTAGGGAAAAGTCTAGCCAACATGTTTATTTATACAATTCAATGCACTAATATGCAACAGTTAAAAACAAGAGGTAGATCTGCATGTACTTACATCAGTAAAACTTCAAGATATTGCCATGAACAAAAGGCAGGTTGAAGGACAATTCATAAAGAATAATGGTATTTATGAAAAACAAAACCATATACAAACCTAGTATTTTGTGTTTGTGTGTTTGTTTGGGTATGTGCATGTATTAAAAGATAAGCAGTAAAAAACACAGCATTACGGTTGGTGATCTGAAGGGAAATATACTTTATTTGTAATATTTTACTTTTATAGTAGTAATTACTCACCTATTACTTACATATGAAGGACAGGAAGAGATAGCATACAAAAATAGAAATATGCATGTTTTTAATCACATGTAAAATATGCTAAATCACTCATACTTAAAAAAGTGCAAATTGAAATACCAGTTCTATACTTGAAGTCTCTTTTGCCCTATTGCAATAGACCTGAAATTCAATCTGCTTTTACTACTTTAACTACTCTGCAGCTCTCATTTTCTTTGCCAATAGGACACACACACACACACAACCAGGTAGGAAAATGTAAAAGAGAATCATCTCACAGACAAAGGCAACAAAATGTATTTAGGGATCATTTTAATTTAAAAGGATGGATGGAATAAATAAGAAAGCTTGAATGGGGAGGGCATGTGCTATGGTGAGTGCTGTGAAATGTGTCAGCCTGGTGATTCACAGACCTGTACCCCTGGGGCAAGTAATACATTATATGTTAATTTAAAAAAGCAAGCAAGCTAGCTAGCTAGCTTGAAAAGCTGACTGAAAGAAAACATGTTAGGTCATCTCACACCAGTCCAGATTGCCCAAAGGTAGTCTCTGACCAGAATTCATTGTGATTATTGGTTCCATTCTGGGTGGTAAGTATCTAAGCACATTTTAATATTTTTCTGACTTAGAGTTACATGAGAAGACCTAAGTAAGTGGAGAAATAGAAGGAGAAATATTTCTGTGTACAGTTTCTGAGTAGTTGACTCAATAACTGATGATGGGGGAGAAGAGGCTGTCCTTCTGGTGGGGGGTGTTGGGATCCTGCCCTCACAATGCACCTTAATATAAATTTGTGTTTCATTTTAGAGCTAAATATTATTTTAAACCTTTATGGTGAAAACTTAACATTTTAGAAGTTGGCCACAGCACTTTTCTTATGGGGATAAAAAGTGTCTTCTTTTTTAAAGAGAAAGATCTTGATAAGTCATTTGCAGGAGGATAGCTTGGGTGTTCGGCAGCCAAAGTAAATAAGGCAGTCACGAAACAGCTCTCCTTAGCAAGGAAAAGGGAGAAAACAAAGGAGAGATAAGAAAAGAAAAAAGAGAGCAAGTAGTGAGAAAGCAGCAGGGGGAATACTGTGTAAGACATCTACTGGGGAGCCTGGGTGGTGCGGTTGGTCAAACGCAGGACTCTTGGTTTCATCTCAGGTGCTCTGGTTGTGGCCCTGTGATCGCAGGGTCACAGGATGGAGACTTGCTCAGACTCCATGCTCAGCAGGAGTCTGCTCAGATTCTCCCTCCCTCTCCCTCTGCCTCTCCTGCTGTCTCTCTAAAATAAATAAATCTGGAAGGAAGGAAGGAAGGAAGGAAGGAAGGAAGGAAGGAAGGAAGGAAGGAAGAAGGAAGGAAGGAAGGAAGGAAGGAAAAGAAAAGAAAGAAACCTATAGTGGTTGGGGCTAAAAAGTTTGAGTACTGAGAGCCCAAGGAGGGTGGAATTGACTCAAGGGTAGTGTACAAATAGCAAAGGTCCAGGGGTGCCAGGATTTATCATGGGGAATGCACCTAAAACAGCAGTTAAGACTCCCAAACTCTCAGAGGTCTATTAGAGGGAGAGGACCCCTCAGATACATCATCCTATATTTGAGAGAAAATTAGACCGTGAGTTTCAGTCCCAGATACCTGTGTACTGGGTTATTCTGATTTCCATAAGTCTCCACACCTTGACACTATTATTAACAATAATAACAATACATTTCATGCATTACCAAAAAGTAAAAGATCGATGAGATAAAAGCTAAATAAAAGTGACCATTTTAACAGCCAGCAATTCTCTGACCAGTGAACTAATTTGTATCAACTCAAATTGCACAGAGGAAAGTTAATCACCAGAAAATTGAAGTCCAGCCTACTCATCTGCTCTGTTTTTGCTGGGACTGCACTAGTGTCAACAATATGGCAAGAAGGACATGTAACAACCGATACAAAAAGTAAACAAGCAACCCTAATGGAATCAAAGTGATCATACATAGCTATTCTCTCCAGTTAACAGGGAGTCAGTGAGACAGTGAAGTGGGGTATGTGTATGTATATGTGTGTGTTCACCAACAGACATGGATAAAAGCACAGAAAGGGCTGGGAAAATTCAAACATTAAAAGACATTAAGTGACAAGGTACTGCTAATTGACAAGAATTATTTTTAAAAGTTGCATATGCTCTGTTAGATGTAGGACATCTTTCTTTCTTCATTCAGCCTTGAATTCATTCTTCCCTTAAAAATATTTATCAAAAACCTATGATGTACTATTTCTAAAACATAAGGTATCAATATGAATTCATCAGAAATTAAATAAGCCAGAGTGCCCAAAGTTCCTGTCCTCATAGATTTTGCAAGTGTTTCCAGTGCCTTAAGGAAACATAATTAAGGAGTTCTGGGGTATATGGGAGAATGACCTCTGTCTTCACATAGCCACACACATCTACATACGGTTATGTAAACACAACATTTTCCAAGATGCATTAAAATGATGAGGACCTCTTTTGAGATTAAGAATATATAAGAAAAAAAAGGCAACAGAAGCATGTGTTCCTTCTCAGAAGACAGGAAGAAAGTATGCTATCATCCCCATTAGCAAAAATTTAAATGAAATAATGTAATAAGAAACACTACTTACATTAAATAAACTTCTCCAAGTAAATGCAACTGTGTACAATTTCTTAACTATATGTATGTAACCATGCACATGTTTGTGTGAAAGGGCAAAAAGAGAAGAGAACCAGTGTACAATGAGCAATGGACCTGTTCCAAGCATGCTCAGAACAATTCTGTGAAATAAAGTGCATTATGTACATTTTACAGTTGATGGAACTCTTAAAAACATAGTAGAGACTGGTGGTTTTACATTTCTAACTTCTTTTTTTGCTTGAAAATGACTTTGAAAATATGCTAAATATTTTTCTGCCAGCTTACCAAATCTGTTAACTGCAATATTGCAGTTATAGAGTGGTCTGAATTTGAAAGAAAATAACATATTTCTGTCTGACTCTCCTTAGGACTCTTTCTTAAAACTTTCACAAGTGGGAAAGGTCTGATAGGCCATACAAGGTAAAGGATGGGAGGACTAACTGTTGGAAAGATTAGTAAAATAGCATCCCAAATTCCAAAAGGCATCTGTGTTCCAGCAAAACAGGCAGTCATATCCACAGTGATTTGGTGGTGATTTCAAGGATTATCTGACCAAAATCACGAGTCTCAAGGCTTTCAAGTATTCCAATATTATTGTTCAAAAAGTTCTGAAAGCATCTTTTTTTTTTTTTAAGATTTTATTTATTTATTTGACAGACAGAGATCACAAGGAGGCAGAGAGAGAGGAGGAAGCAGACTCCCTGCTGAGCAGAGAGCCAGATGCGGTACTCGATCCCAGGACCCTGGGATCACAACCTGAGCCAAAGGCAGAGGCTTTAACCCACTGAGCCACCCAGGCGCCCCTGCTTTTTTTTTTTTTTTTTAAGATTTTATTTATTTATTTGACAGAGAGAGAGAGGGAACATAAGCTGGGGGAGTGGCAGAGGGAGAGGCAGGCTCCCTAAGGCGCAGGAAGCCGAAGTGGGGCTCAAATCCCTGGGATCATGACCTGAGCCTAAGGCAGATGCTTAACCAACTGAACCACCCAGCTACCCCTGAAAGCATTTGCTTTTTAACTGACTTAATATACCTGCTTGCTTAAGGCTGGTAAACATTAGACTAAGTAAGGCATTAGGCAGACTTAAGTTTTACCCTTGCCCAACTTCTTAGCAGAAAGGATAGGCTTTAGGAAATGAGTTACTGATTTTGACAAGGGATGGTGATACAAAAATGTTTTATGAAATGCCACCCAGGCATCAGCCAAGAATAATGGCAACCAGGCAGCAATCTAAAATTGCAGAACACATTAGATAAAAAAGAAGAGGAAACAAGGACAGGTTAAAAGAGACCAAAACAAAGAATTTTCTCCACAACAGTCTTAGAAGAGAGAAAGATTCAGGGAAAGGGGTGCTAGGACTAAATGAGATACAAAACTTTTTTAAGTAGAGACTGTTTATGATAAAAACAAAACAAAACAACAACAACAAAAAGCCCTTATAATGGGATCTTTGAAGAAAAAAACAATTGGATTTTTAAAAATAACAATGTTAGAAAATTTGCATTTATTGTAAATGAAGTAACTGGAATTAGGCAAACAAATCTTTTTGGGGAGGTTATCTCAGAAAAAATTTTTAAATGAAGATGTAAGAATGATTTCCAATTAAAATACAGTCTCTGAGCAAGGAAGTAGGAGATTGCAAAACTATTTGATGGCGAATGAAAAGTTCCAGCTATGAAGCATTTTAAGAAAGCCCCTCCCAGCAGCAACCTACCCTTGCTATTAATTTGTTTACTGAGATATTTGTTTAGAGATATTCTAAAGGAAATACTGGTTAATCGCCTTCAAAATTATGAAAAAATAAAAGCCATTGAAATCCAAATTAATGAGCTTTCACTACATTACATTTTTGACTCGGAATAAAAAGCTACTTAACTGCTAGAATAAGCAGGGAATTTAATAAACATAGTGAGGCTCTGGGTCTTCCACGGGGTCAGCCATGCTAAAAAAACATTTCCCTCTCGATCGGCTGGGCCAGCGCTCTGGCATTGGCATCCGCCAGTGAACTCTAGTGGCTGGATTGGTGAACTAACACGTCCATAATTTGAGCTTTCAGTAAGGCATGGAGTCTTTTAATCACTTCTGTACATGCTGGGTTGTGAACTCCGTGGTCCATGAGTTGATGGTCAGAAGGTTAATTCGACATTTTTCTGTGAGGATTTTGTATTTTCTCAGGAGAAAGCTACTGCAAAATTTCATGGGTGTCATTATTTATATCATTTCCCCGTTACCCATTTTCTTTTCTCTAAAACTTTATGAGGTAAAACAAACTGAAGTTTTCAGCTGCAACTCTACCGAGACAGTTACCAAAGCAAAGAAAAAATTTTAATGTCTGGTTTGGTGATAGTACCATGTTGGTCTCTTCTCTTCCTCTTGCCCCTTTGCCAGCTCCCTACAGGTTTCGTTTCAGAGAGTTCTCAGGTACACTGTAAAATGTCTCTCCTTTGCAGTTATTGGACATGTTCAGTACTCACGGCCATTTTTGAGGTCCTCCTGGAATCTTACAATTTTAATGAAACATTTCAGATAAACAGATTTTTCTCTTCATTTGCACATATTCTCTTTTTTTCAATGATTCCTCCTGGGAAACAGACCTGGTTTTTGTTTGTTTGTTTTTGTTTTAGTTTTTTTTTTCCAAGCACATGGAAATTTCCTGCTACTTTTGTGAGACGTTTTTCCCCCTAGTCAAATAAAGATTAAGCCCTTCCCCTTTTCACTGGAAGAAACAGAAAAAAGGAGAGAAGGGGATGTAGTAAAGTAAAAACTACTAAAGTCTTACTTCATGAATCTAGGTAGGGCATAGTAGTGAAGTCTGCTTCACTTTCCCATGAAAAACTACATTACATTAGAACCCTAACTGTAACTTTATTTACTTATTTATTTAGAGAGAGCCCGCGAGTGTGGGGGTGCGGGCGGGTGCAGGGGGCAGAGGGAAACAGAAAGAGAGAATCCCAGACAGACTTCCTGCTGAGGACAGAGCCCAATGCAGGGCTTGATCTCATGACACTGAGACCATGATCTGAGCCGAAATCAAGAGTCAGACACTTAACTCACTGAGCACCCATTGTAACTTTAAAAATCTCGCAAAGTAGATTTTATATTAAGATGTCACATGCATCAAATGTCAAACATCAATTGGTGAAGGGTGACTAACAATCTTAAAACGTTTAAGTGTATTGCCTTAATCTAATAGTTTCCTTAGATTTTAGATTTTTCCCTACAGAATGGTAACTCATGCAACTGTTTACAAATAACTTACTTGCTTTGCAAAAAGGGACAGCTTGAATATGGGTATCCTAAGTTGTATCATAAGATTTTAAATAATGAGGTTGGTTTTCACATGTCCTGTATGGAATCAGTTTCTTGAACATGAGTGAGAGACATATCTCTAAAATAAATCTTAAAATAACAAAGATGATAATTTTCTAAATACCTGTGCAAAAACATTTTTAAAAGTAAAGCAATTGGGGCACCTGGGTGGCTCAGTGGGTTAAGCCTCTGCCTTCGGCTCAGGTCATGATCTCAAGGTCCTGGGATCGAGTCCCGCATCGGGCTCTCTGCTCAGCAGGGAGCCTGCTTCCCCCTCTCTCTCTGCCTGCCTCTCTGCCTACTTGTGATCTCTCTGTCAAATAGATAAATAAAATCTTAAAAAAAAAAAAGTAAAACAGTTTATATTCAGCATGTGAGACAGGAACAGAGAAGAAGAAGAGAAGTAATCCAGAAGGACAAAGAAGTGCATTAAAGGATGGTAAAAAAACATGTGCTCTAGAAACAGAGGCATCTGGGGAAATGGGGATTTAACTTCTGTCTCTGCCATGTAAGGAACATGGGTATCTGAATCTCAATTTCCTAATCTTGTACATAGGCACAGCCACTCCAGGGTACTGGGATCAAGTCGTGTGTTGGGCTCTCTGCTCAACAAGGAGTCTACTTCTCCCTCTGCCTGTCACTGCTGCTCCCCCTGCTCCTGCTCTCTCTCTTTCCCTCTGATAAATAAATAAAAATCTTTTAAAAAATACTTTAAATGACTTCATATCATTTCAGCAATGCCTATATTTCACAACATAGAGCTGTAGATAGTAGCATAGAGAAAAAAGGATACTCTATTAGGATGTGTGGCCCTGGTGGGGCCTCAGAGCAATCCCTTAAAAGAGTTAAGAACCAAATTGGGGAATTAGGATAAAACAGGAAAAAGTAACCTGATGGATTCGAAACATCTTTTAATGCCAAATTCAAGTCAATTCCTTTGTGAAGCCTTCTCAAATCTTTTTGGTTGGGTTTATTTGCTTCAAAGTAAATGATGCTTCTTAAATTGAGTTGAATTGACATTTGAAACTGTTCCATCCACCTAAATGCAAATCCAGGCCTAAATTTCTAATACTCATTATTTTTCCTTCTCTGATTTCACCCCAAATTTTCTTGGTAACTATTTGTTACTGAAGCTCCAGAATGTATACGTAGGTATATCTTCATGTGTATCACTGGGACTTTAGGTAACAAATGTGCTCTATTCTGATGTCATGTTCAAAATTTAAATAAAAGCATATGGGCATGTGGAAAAGAGCATGGACATCCCTGGAGAGATGAGAGTGACTGAACTGGAGTTCTATTTTACTCTTGAGGAGGGAAAATATTAATTACTGTGATAGTACAGATTTTCCAGATTATAAACCCTAGTCAGCTTTTGTTTGAGGTTTATTTACTGTGAAGTTAATGTTGGGGAGGGAAGATTTTTTTCTCTGCCCTCGTAGGTTATTTTGATAGGTCTATTAATTAAATTGACACAAAATAGATTAACAGGAGAACAACAAATTAAATTACATATGTATGGGAGCCCCATAAGAATATGAGACCTAAAACAAGTCAGGTAATTGAGGCTTATATGCCATCCTGAGCTAAGGAATGGGACAAGGGCTTGGGTTTGAAATGGGAACAGGGTAATTCATAGGATGCTATGAAGAACAGATGTTTGCTAACTGGGTGTTTGCTCTGCCATTATGATAGGTCTTTCAAATAAAAAGTTATCTCTGGTAATAGCTCTCTTTCTCAGCCAGGCTACCAATCCAAATTCTTTGGGTGGTTATAGGAGAGCTAAGGTTTTCTTGAATGTTAGGTCTTGATTGCTTCAGCACAAAATAATCCACATGGCAAAGTGGCATATTTGGGGTTACTTATTTTGTTCTACTTTACTAATAAAGCCTAGCTAAAGGCTCTTTAGCCAGTCTAGCTTCTTTTAAGACTCTGCACCAAATTTTGTTTTTCTGTAATTTTTTTTTTTAAAGAAAACACTCAGAAACGTATAAGCTTCAGGCCCTACAAAACCTGGATCTCCCCCAAACACTAAATAAATGGTGTTTTTTCTGAAAAAGATTTCAGAAGCTTCTATTGCTGAAAATGACAGTGATAATTGTAATAATAATTTTATTATTTCTCAGTATGGATTTCTCAGGGCCTTTCTTTTTGCTACGTATTGTATGGATATTTTACAAACATTATGCTTAATCCTCAGAATAACTGTGCAGTGTAGGAAACTAGGGGAAAAGTACAGTAATACTTAAGGTGCTGGCAGTGAGTCAATCCATGGTCTGCCTCACTCAAAATATTTTCTAAGTTATTCACACCACATCATTCCTCAATGTGGTAAAAGTGGCTACTTTTAAAAAATTCTTTTACATGTCACTAGGCACTAACTAAAAATCAATATAATAGCAAAGTGAGTTGGCATATGGCTTTTAAATTGTTTATTTAGTTATAAGTCATGTTATGTCAAATCACATCCAACTTTAAAACACCAAATAATCCATTTACAAGTAGGGTAATAGTCTGTCAAGTCTGCATGCTGGAAACATTAGTGGAAGATGAATTAACCAATCAAAAAGGTAGTTAAATGCTAGTAGCTATAAGATCTGAAAGGGTGAGTGTTAATTCAAATAATGTTAAATGGTATTCATGGGATAAGTGAACTATGCCTAACACTTAAAAATAACTCAGGTACGGAATGGTTCAAAACTGCCTCCTTGAGGATATTTATAGAGACACTATAGTTTTATTTCTCAGTTGAGCTGGCTTTCCATTCAAGACATTACACTTAATGTGTATGTGACCATTTTGTGAATCTGGCCAATGGAAAGGATTTTCTGTACAATTTTGAGTGATAAAAACCCTTGAGTATATTCTAATTTTAGGCTTTCAGGCTCAGAGAACTCAGTAGTTTGTTAGCCTACTTAGAGTGGCCCCATATATCTGGGATAACTACACATTTCCTAAGCTGAGGATACTGATATATAAAACTTGAATGCAAAATAAATATGTTGCAATGGAAATTTAAATGCCAAAATGGCTCCTGCAAACACATGTTCTTTGGCTGGCCCATCTTTCTCCATGGGAAAGCTACATAAAATATAAATTATAAATAAAGTAAGAGTGAGTAAGCATGGTATCAGAAAATAGCTAGCATTAGATGATTCTAATCATTAGATGATTCTAAAGTCTAGACTTAAACTTCCTGTCACTTACTTGTTGCACAATAAAAATTTTGTTGAATCAATGAATGACTGACTGAATGAAAGACACTAAAATAATATTTTCTGTTGTGGTGGTTTGTTTTTTGTTTTGTTTGGCCAGATGGATTCCCACAGGTCAGGGAATGAACAGAAACAGGACATCTTTCCCTGGAAAGTAATTTCAAAGTCATTATCCATACACATGAGGGGGAGCAGAATTTCCTACCTCAAAATATGCCTCTTTGGTATAATGATTATCTTGAGCTGGTAACTTTTAAGCAGCAGACACAGAAGCAGCAGACAGAGTATAAGTAACTCTTTTGTGAGAGATATTTACATTTATAAAGGAAATGTCCATTTGTAAGGGTGTCTGCTTCTCTGTACCAGGAAGGATGACTAAACTCTAGAAATGATGTCTGCATAGGAACCATAACTTCATTTACTATACTTTGTCTGAAAAAAGGTTTTACTCCCATTACTACCCCCTGGCCCCCATCATCTTCTTTTATCTTAAGTACTTAAGTACTTCAGACGATACCTTGGCCCATTTCAGGGAGTTACTCCGTTTTCCTCCTTATCTCTAACGTATGCAGGAGGTATACAGGTTATTAAACTCCTGCTTATTATTCTCTTGTTAATCTGTTTTTTTTTATTCTGGGTGTCTCAACCAAAAACCTTGAAGGGTAGAGGGAAAATTCTTTTTCATCTCCTACACATGGCTCTCTGATTTTCTTCTTGTAGCTCCAGATGTTCTGACTACCTTTATGACTGCTGCATTCTTTACAAATACTTTATATATACTTCTCCCAACTCAGCCCCTCCTCCTGCCCACCCCTGGTGCTGTTGCATATTCTGTTTCTCAGTGAATGAATCTGTTACTCTACTCATTTTCAGTTGCAAGTCTGAGAGTCACCTCTGCCCTTTCTCTCTCATCTCCATTCAATTTATTCAGAAGTTGTCTACTTTGCTTCAGGAATAGTTGAAGTATGTTCACTCATTCTCATTTCTACTACCTTCTGACCAGCTACTGTCTTATCTAAATTACCACACTGGCCTGCTAACTAAACCCTCATATATACTCTTTCTCTCTCTATTTAATTTCCATATCACCACTAGAGTGTCCTATTTTTCCCAAAGAAATTGAACCATGTCAAGACCCACCTTTCTCTTTGTCCAGACACTTTGATGGCTTCATTTGCTTTTGGATAAATGCAAACATTTAAGGTAGCCTATAATATTTTGCATGGGCTCTTCCCTACTTGAACTCCCATTGCAGATTGCACTTTGCCCCTCCTTTCTCTGGGGCTCTACCCTCACTGACTGCCTCCTTCTCCCTCAATGCCGATGATTCCTTTCATCATGGGGCTACCTTATGTTCTGTAGGAGCCAGCTGCCTATACACACACTCACCTGAAATTAATTACCTAATAGGGATTCCTGAACTGTAAAACTAGCAAGACACTCTTAAAAAGATTTACATCTCAAAGGGGGAGAGAAAGAAATTACAATCATAGATTTTCAAAGTAAAGCTCTAAGAAAAGGGAGGTCAGGGGCCTAGAGACAGGAAGAACCATGTGTACGTTTGGTTAAGTTGAAGGGATAGTTAAGACTAATTTCATCAATTTGTTACTCCCCTGATTAAATTGCCCAATGGCTTCTTATCACACTTTAAATTCAATACAAAATACTTACTATATGCCTTTGTCTGCTTAGGCTGCTGTATGTAAGAAAAGATCAGAGTTAGCATAAACTACAAACATTTGTTTCTCACATTTCTGAAGGCTGGAAACCTGATCTGAGTGCCAGCATGGTGAGTTCTCACTCACTTCCTGGCTTGTAGAGAGCCACCTTCTTGCTATGTCCTTGTATGACAGAGAACAGAGAGACAAACATATTTTCCTATTTCTTCTTCTTCTTCTTCTTCTTCTTCTTTAAAGATTTACTTATCTATTTGAGAGAGAGAGAGAGAGAGAGAGAGGGAGGGAGAGGGAGAGAGATCACATCCGGGGAGAGGGGCAGAGGGAGAGAATCTTAGACAGATTCGACGCTGATTCCAGAGCCCAAAACAGGGCTTGATCTCACAACCTTGAAATCACAACCTTAGTGGAAATCAGCAGTCAGACCCTTAACCTACAGCCACCAGGCATCCCCACTATTGTTTCCTAAGGACAGTCATCCAGTCATGAAGTCTCCACCCTCATGTACTAATTACCTTGCAAAGGCCACATCTCCAAATTCTATCGCTGGGAATTAGAGTTTCAAGATATGAATTTTGGTCTAACAAAAACATGCAAGCCAAGACACTATCATGGGGCCCAGGAAGAGCCACTGTCCTTATCTCCTCCCATTTTCCCATTTGTTCATTAAATTTTCATTACACTGGCTTTTTTTATGCTCCATAAACAGGTCAAGTTCATTCTATTCCTGAGCCTTTTATACTAGTTGTTCTCTTTTTCTGTGTGGGTTCCATGAGGGTAAAGACTTTTTTTTTTTTTTTTTGAGGGTAAAGATTTTTGTCTCATTTTCATTTCTGTACCCTCAGTAATTTGAATAGTGTTGAATATATAGGAGGTGCTTAATAAAATTTGTTGACCGAATAAATAAGTGACTGAATAAATAAATAAGTGAATGAATTCAAAAGCATTACAATCAAAATTTGTGGCTTTGGAGTCAATCATCAATCTTTTTTTATCATAACTTCAAATTATTTTGGCTATTTTCATTATGAATAGATATTATATAGTTCAACCCTCACTTGAAAATTGTATTTCTTTATACTCAAGTTTATTGGTGAAATATCACTTTAGTTCCTAATAAACACAATCCTATTAAAAAGAGTTAAGTACTATTAAAGACTGAATATAGGCATAACAAGAATGCAAGCACAGACAAATAATCATATTGTGTAGTACGTAACAAACAAGAATCATGCAGCCCGAAGATGAAGAAAGTTGGAGACTCCAAGAAACCACCCTGGTTGGAGGCAGAAGGTGAAATGGAAGTCAGAGAAGAGGGTGGAAATGCAGTGGCCCATAGAGAACATGGATTCTACGGTACAACAGATTCCACTGTGTGCACCCAACAGGAAGAGTACCATTAGGAAGTGGTATCCAGTTTCATACTTTAAGAATCCTGTCAGGTATAATAGAGAATGAGAGCACAGCATTCCTATCCTTCAGTGGTGTCTCCACCAAACACAGCAACAAAGGATCAGACATAAATATAGGTTCTAGCATTTAACATCTAATACATTTTTTACTGATGACGTAAGTGAAATAGGTTATTTTCTGGTTCAAAAAAGTGTTGCATTTATCAACACATTCTGTTTTCAGAACATTTCTGTTATAAATATATTGAACCTATTAGAAGCTTGAGGTGAGAATAAACACATTAACAATTTGAACTTAATCATGAACCGAATAAATCAAAGGCTGATTTGTTATATGGAATACTGGTTTTTCTGACTCCTTCCAAATATTATATCAAGGACTGCAAACTACGCATTTTTAAAAGATTTTATTTATTATTTGACAGACAGAGATTACAAGTAGGCAGAGAGGCAGGCAGAGAGAGAGAGAGAGGAAGAAGCAGGCTCCCCGCTAAGCAGAGAGCCTGAAGCAGGGCTCGATCCCAAGACCTTGAGAGCATGACCTGAGCAGAAGGCAGAGGCTTTAAGCCACCAAGCCACCCAGGCACCCCTGCAGACTATATTTTTTAATTTCTCAAAAGACCCATTGCTTTTCTGGTCATCTTTGGAGTGAACTGGTATCAATAGAAAATAGAACCATTAATAGAATGAAGACTGATCACTGAGCATGTTGGGTCTCTACTGTAGCTTTGACATCAGTCACCCAAAGAAAGCTTTTCTAGAGAGAACTATTGCCTAAAAATAAAAGATTCAGGTCAATTTAGCCTATACCTAATGCAATAAAATATGATTGGGTAATAATATAAGTATTCTTATACACTTACTGGGTTTATTAAAAGAAGAAAAAAGATAGGATAATCATCACATGAAATAGTGCTATGAAATGCTTAGATGATCTAGTCAACATACAGCAGACATCTCACCCCTCTGACTTCATGTTTTTTATTTTAGACAACCCATCCAAATACCATGAAAACAGAACATAAATATGTTTATTTATGAAGGAGTCCACGGATGGGCTAGGATTGTGATTTCATTTTATTAAGGTTTTCCTAAAAAGAAGGGAGTGAAATGATGTCAGCTGCTTACTTTGAATTCATTGAAAAAGTGAGATGGATTAAAAGATGGAAAGAAAGATAAATAGATGGCTGGATATATAATCAAGCAATATAGTAAAATGTTAATTATAGAATATACCTGGTGGTTATTGAAGTGTGCACCGTAAAAGTTTTTCAAAGTTGCTGTATGTTTGAAAAAATTTACAATATAATATTGGAAAAATTAAAAATAGCATTATAGTGATTCTTAGAGAGGACATTGACTGGAAGAGGTACAAGAGGGCTTAGGGAATACTAGGAGTATTCTGTTTCTTGATCTGGCTGCCGGTTACTAGAGGTATTTACTTTGTGAAAACCCAGGAAACTGCATATATATGATGTTTAATTGCATCTGTATGTATGCTCTATTTCAACAAAAAGTTTAAAAAGTATTATTCTGAATCCCTTCATAGCAAGTAACAGAAACCCAGTCCTATGTAAAGAAAAATTACTCATATGGTTGGTAAGTCCTAGTGCACATTGGGGTTCAGATAAATCTGGACCAAATGGCATTGTCTGGCTCTGTATTTCCAGGTTATTGACCTCTGCTTTCCTTACTGGGTCCAGGTGCTGGTATGTTGTCACAAGGGCCTCCTCTCTCTCTCACTATTCTCTTTTTCCTTCTCTTTCCAACCATTAAATGACAGTCACTCTTCTCTTAGCAGGCCACAGGGCTGTCAGTGGCCCCATATTTATGTAATACAGAGTAAATACTTTGACTTAGAGTGATTGTCTATTCGGATATTTGACTGGTAAGCCACAACAATGACTAGCTTCAGTCACATACCCTCATTGAAATAATCAATGCAGATGATGAAGTTCTTTTTTTCACCCATCCATGATTTTGTACCTGCATTTGCAGCTAGAGGCATGGAGATAGTTCTGACAATTTGACATCACAGTGAGCTTATCATAGGAAAGAATCAAATTAACATCAGGAAAAAAAAGAAACATGAACAAGGACACAGACACACACGAGATATATCTACTATATTCATCAATCAGTATGATATTAAGGTAAAATTCTATAAGAGTAATTGAGTTGGGGCAGGAAGGTTAGAGAGAAAGGAGATATGGTTTCTGGAGCCTCAAATGTAGCCTATAATATTACCATGGTGAAATAAAACCAAAACCAAAACAAAACTGAACAACCTAGGTTATGATTATTCTATGCATATTATCTATGTGTATAAACACACACACATATAATAATACATAGTATATTGCTATATACATGTATACATATGTATGCATACTTGCACGCATATATAATTTATATACATATATACATACAATATTATATACAATACATTCATATAATAAATGCATACAATAATATAATATATATTATCATTATATGTGTGTCAATGTATAGTGCACATATAATACGCACTACTTTTGTATTTTCTATATTATCAGAATCACTCTGCTTATGGATGTGCTAATAAAATTGGGATCTGTAGTTTGTTTGCTAAGTAAAAATTTATGCCTTTTTTCAACAGCACATCCTGAGAGTCAGGGTGGTAGGAAGAATAAAGAGTCTTAAAAGCAGATTCAAATCTAGAAAGGCAATGAAAACTCAGAAGAATTTGTCAACCCCCAAATGAATAATGAGTTGGACTTGAAAATACTCTAATTACCTACAGAAAAGAAACTGGAATAAAATTAATGTCTGTAGAAAATAAATAATGTGATTTCTTCAAAAGGACAGCAATACATCCTGGGATTTACAAATCAGACACAGTTCAGGCAGTTGGAGTTGAAGGAAAAAAAAATACTGTTGCCAAATCAATCTTGAGATGACTCTAATGATTTATTCTTTTACTATACAATGAAAGCCAGATGATATTATCATTCCCAGAAAAAGGCTTATGCAAGATAGAGGAACTCTAAGCACTAGAGTATCTGTTTTTCTTTTTCTTTATGTTATTTTATTGTTCTGTTATTTCATAGGTATACAAACAAATACAAAGTACATTAAAAACTACCTGGGAACTCATCACCCAGGAAAAGAACTATTAAGGCAACTATTTATGTGCCATTATACCATATTAGGTTTATTTTTCATGTTTTCCACACACATGCACATACATACACACACATATGTAAATAATACCATATTTGTGCTTTAGTAACTTATATTGTTATTTAACTTCTAGCTCTAGTTCACTTTTTTCCACTGCTATATAGCATTCCTTTGTGTGGATATTCCATGATGTAGTTGTTCTTTATCATGTTTATTCATATTTAAGGTGACTAAGATTTTTATTTAACATTAATTGAAATACCGAGGTTTTATTTTGATTATTATATCCCCAGTACATACATTTCCATACTTTCAAATTCCCTTTCCCATTATGTTTTAGGTGTATATATAAACAACACATGGATGGGAGATTTCTTTTACACAAATACATTCTGACAACAACTGTCATTGATAACAGGCAACTTTATGTCATTATAGGCACTATAATGTTTGGATTTGTTTTGACAATATGTATCTGTGATTTATTTACTTTGGTTTTTTTTTTAATTTGTCTTTTTTTTACGTTTTTGTACATTCCTTCAGATTGATAGAAGGTTTTTTCTTTCTTTTTTATCCTGATGATCTAGAAATGATACCTAATGCCTCTAATATTCTGATGATTTAATCTGATTACCATTTACCAATGTTATTTAAAATTTCCTCCATTTTTTTGGAGATAATGATGGAAGTTTCTTCATTTTGATAATGCTGGCAATAATCTCTGAATTCTGATGATCTGAGAATGTCTCTATTTCTACATTTCTTTGAATATTTTACCTTGATAGAAAATCATGAATTTTCAGTTATTTTTCTCAGCTCTTATAGAATATTTTTGGTTTGCTGAAATTCCATCCTCAGTCTAATTGGCATTCTTTGTAATGGCATTTTTTTTTTCTGGTTTCTTTTAAGATCTTTTCTTTGTCTTTAGTGTTTGGCCCAACCACTACAATGTGGTGCAGGTTTATTTGTTAGAATCAAACTTGGTATTTTGTATGTTTCTTAATTTGGATGCTTCCTTTACTACTTCCTAACTGTCTAATGTTGTCTAACTGCTGTCTAATGTTGTTCTCTTTAATTTATACTGACAATCCTGATTATCTCCTCATATACCCTTATAATTTTGGATTGTTTACTAAAGTTTAGTGTAACTTCATATATTGGAATCTTATAATGCATTAATTGAAGGTAACTTTCTCAATATAAAATTTAATCTTTTTTTCTACCAGGTAGTAGGGGAAAGTTCTATAAGAGATTTGGTTCTTATTTTCATTGCCATAATAATATAAACAGTGTAAATTTAGATACCCAATTGTTTATGAGGGCAGGTCTGTAGTTTTGTTTTTTAAAGAGACTATTGTTTCCCAGCCAGAGTTCAATTTGAGATAGAAAAATATGAACAAAAATAAAACAGTAAAACAAAACAAAATTGTTATCTCATCTTTGGATATGATTGTGGGTTTTTTTTTTTTTTTCTAACTTAGTCTCTCATTTGAGGATACCAACGTTAGGCAGGTGTTCCAACTCCCTAATTCATGCTGGCCAAGGTCTTTACTGCTGTTCCTGGGTTGGTAATTAGCAGTTAATAATAATTAACTGTCAATACTGAAGGTCTATTTATGACCAAGGTTGGCAAATTCATTCAATATGACCTGCAAAGCACTCTTCTTTTAAAACAACTTTTTTTTCAATCCCTGGAGATTTTCTTAATTCAAGTAACAATGCATTTGAAAGGAACTTCACTTAATTTTATCCAGAATTCCTAGAGGGTTGATTTCTTTTCTCCCAAGTAGCTGAGATGCCACAGCCAGAAACCAAATTCTGTTTTTATATATCTTTCTCTGACTAATGCTTATGACCTAAGAGGATTTCAAATTCTATTCATTAAAATGATTCAGTTTGATTTCTTGTATTATAAAGCTATGATAATGTTGTTGAAATGAACTTTTATATTAAAGATTTTATTTATTTATTTGACACAGAGAGAGAGAGAGATCACAAGTAGGCAGAGAGGCAGGCAGAGAGAGAGGGGGAAGCAGGCTCCCTGCTGAGCAGAGAGCCCGAAGATGCTGGGCTCAATCCCAGGACCCCAAGACCATGACCCGAGCTGAAGGCAGAGGCTTAACCCACTAAGCCACCCAGGCGCCCCAAAATGAACTTTTATATTTACAGGATATTTAAGCTCCTGTGAATTTATGAAATAAAATGCAAAATAAAAATCAAAATACAGTATGAAAAGTCTGGTTCTGTGTCACTGGATTCCAAAAGGAGAGAGAAAAAAATTTTTTTTAATTTAGATACAATGAAAAAAACTTCCTAAATTGGATATTCCAATTGGATATCCCTGAAGTTTATTTTGTTCAATATATTTTTTCTCTCTCCTATACAAATGGATTATTTTCATTTGTTTATCTTTAAGTTCTTTGACTCTTTCTTCTGTCATCTCTATTTTGCTATTATGCCCACTTAGTAGGTTTTAAAATTTCAGATATTTTACTTTTTCACTTTGAACATTTCCATTTGGTTTTTAATATAACTTCTATTTTTCATTAATTCCAAGATAATTTAACATTACCTCAATAGTTGCTTTAAAGCCTTTGATAACTCCAACATGTAGGAATTTTTAGTTGTGGATTCTTTTTCCTTGTGAATTGTTCATATTTTCCTGGCCTTCCAAATGTTGATAATTTTAGATTGTAACACAGCCATTTTGTATATTATCTCGTGAAACTAAGGTTCTGTTGAAATCTTTTGAAGAAAGTACATTTTGTTTTATTTTGTTTTTGCAGTCAATCAATCTAGTTAGGTTCAGACTGTAGACTCTGTCTCGCCTTCTAGATGTCATTCTAATGTAAGCTCTATTTTCAAAGGCTTTGCTTTGTCATTTTGGGTCCATCTCATGCATCCATCTTTTGGGTGTCAGCCTGAGATTGAATTTCAATTTATACAGTTGTTTAATTCTCACAGCCTCTGATACTTCTGGTCTGTTCCATGCACTGCATTTCAGAGGTGAATCTGGAACTTGTTATTTCATACACTGAGTCAGGGAATCCTCTTCTTTGGCTATCTTCTCTAAGAGGATTTCTCAAACACTTGAAAGCTTCCAGACACCCCGTTTACCTACCCTTCAGACAGAAAGACAAAGAAGAAAACACGGTGATCCTATACCCTACTGCTGATGAGAGCCTTATTTTCTGGCAGAAAGATAGGGGTTATCATAGAAGTTTTTTTTCCACACTTACTCCGTAGTCCCATACTAGAGACACCTTCAGATTAAGTTGAGAGATAAAAGATTAAAAAAAAATTTAGAGGGGCGCCTGGGTGGCTCAGATCATGATCTCAGGGTCCTAGAATCGAGGCCTGCATCTGCTTCAGCATCTCTGCTGAGCAGAGAGCCTGCTTCCCCCTCTCTCTCTGCCTGACTCTCTGCCTACTTGTGATCTCTCTCTCTGTCAAATAAATAAATAAAATCTTTAAGAAAAAAAAAAGAAGAAGAAGAAGAAGAAAACTCAGTCTGGTTACAGGCTATTCTTCAGTTGTGGTTCTCTTCACTAAACTCCCTACTACTTTTTTAAAAATAAACATATAATGTATTACTAGTTTCAGAGGAAGAGCTCAGTGATTCATCAGTCTTATATAATACCATGTGCCCTCCTTAATGTCCATCACCTTACCCCATCCCCCCACCCGTCTCCCCTGAGCAGTGCTCAGTTTGTTTCCGATAATTTAAGAGTCTATTATGGTTTGTCTCCCTCTCTGATTTCACCTTGTTTTACTTTTCCCTCCCTTCCCCTATGATCCTGTTTTCTTAAATTCCACATATGCATGAGATCATGTAATTGTCTTTCTCTGATTGACTTATTTCACTTAGCATAATACCCTCTAATTCAATCCACATCATTGCAAATGGCAAGATTTTTTTTGATGGCTGACTAATATTCCACTGTATACCAGGTTGTATATACCACATCTTCTTTATTCATTCATCTGTCAATGGGCATCTAGGCTCTTTCCATAGTTTGGCTATTATGAACATGGCTGCTATAAACATTGGTTGCAAGTTCCCCTTTGAATCACTACATTTTATCTTTGGCATAATACCTAGTAGTGCAATTACTGGGTCACAGGGTAGCTCTATTTTCAACTTTTTGAGGAACCTCTGTACTGTTTTCCAGAGTGGCTGCACCAGCTTGCATTTCCACCAACAGTGTAAAAGGATATAGATTTCTCTATATCCTTGCCAATATCTGTCATTTCCTGACTTGTTAATTTCATACCATTCTGACTGGTATGAAGTGGTATCTCATTATGGTTTTGATTTGTATTTCCCTGATGCTGAGTGATGTTGAACATTTTTGCATGTATCTGTTGGCCATGGGATGTCTTCTTTGGAGAAATATCTGTTCCTGTATTTTACTCATTTCTTGAGTGGATTATTTGTTCTTTGGGTGTTGAGTTTGTTGCCATTTATAAATTCTATATACTAGCCCTATATCTGATAAGACATTTGTAAATATCTTCTCCCATTCTGTCAGTTGTCTTCTTGTTTTGTCAACTATTTTCTCTGTTGTGCAAAAGCTTTTTATCTTGATGAAGTCCCAATAGTTCATTTTTGCCTTTGTTTTCCTTGCCTTTAGAGACAAGTCTAGCAAGAAGATCTTGTGGCCAAGGTCACAGAAGCTGCTGCCTATGTTCTCCTTAAGGATTTTGATGGATTCTTGTCTCACACTTAGGCCTTTCAACCATTCTGAGTTTCTTTCTGTGTATGGTGTAAGGACATGGTCCAGTTTCATTCTTCTGCATGTGGCCATCCAATTTTCCCAACACCACTTGTTGAAGAGGCTGTCTTTTTTTCCACTGGATATTCTTTACTGTTTTGTCAAAGATTAGTTGACTATAGAGTTGAGGGTCCATTTCTGGGTTCTCTGATCTGTTCCACTGATCTATGTGTCTTTTTTTGTGCCAGTACCATGCTGTGTTGATGATTACAGCTTTGTAATGGAGCTTGAAGTCTGGAATTGTGATGCCACTAGCTTTGGTTTTCTTTTCCCATGTTCCTTTGGCTATTTGGGGTCTATATAGATTTTAGGATTATTTGTTGCAGCTCTGTTAAAAAACTTGATAGTGTTTTGATAGGGATTTATTGAATGTATAGATTGATCTATGTAGCAAACACATTTTAATAATATATGCTCTTCCAATCCATGAGCATGGAATATTTTTCCATTTCTTTGTGTCTTCTTCAATTTCTTTCATGAGAGTCCCATAGTTTTTGAGTAGAAATCCTTTGTTCTTTGGTTAGGTTTATTCTGCTTACTATTGTTAACAGTTCAGAGTCCTTGGGAGGTGGTTTTGTATTTTGTTCAGATTTTTAGTTGTAAACAGTGGAAGAGATAGGCGATAGGTTTTGCAGGTGCTCGAAGTTCTTAGCTAGCAGTGTTAATTCCTGTTCCTAAAATAGATTCAGATTCCCAAATGTTCCAATATCCCAAACCTGAACAATTCATTTAATGTTAATTTTCAATGACCATTAATGAAGTGGGCAAGGTATGCATCTTGTTTAAAACTAATTTATTTCTATGTGATACATACTTATGCTAGTTTGAATTTACAAATTAATTACATACCAGAATTTATGTCATTCTGATGTTTCCAAGTGTTCCTCAGATATTTTTTTAAATAAAATATATTGAATATCTGTCTTGTTGGAAAGTTCACAGTAGCTTGTGAAGACAATGTAATTAATTATAAGGTACAGAACTTTTAAATACTAATGATGAGGATTCTTTACTAACCATTTTCTCTAAACTGTGGGGAAATATTTTGAGAAGCAGAAACTAGCATTTTCACATTTTACACTTCTCTCCTTTAATTCTATTGAAATTGCACTAAACACATTAATTCCATGTCACTATCATGCCTAGAGTTCAATATGCTTCCTTGTAGCTTTGTAGCTTGATGAAGAGGCTATAAAGCTTTCCACCTGTTCTTTTATTTTCAGCAACTTAATAAAAAGCTAGTGGTACCTGCTTTGTGCTGGTTTCCTTATTTTTTTTTTAATGTTCACCAAGGAGATTGTCTCTTTATATCTTTCTTAGAGATTTATAAATGAACACAAAATAGAAAGGAAATAATTAGAGATGGCTAGAATACTAAAATCCATGCATATGATCCAGGGACTAGAAATCCCTATTCATCATTTGGGCAGCTTTTCTCCAGAGGACTCCCCAAGAATCCACTGATTTAGAAGTGACAAAAATAATCAGTTAGTCTGGTTTTACTTTTGTTGCCTGAAGTGATAGGGTACCTAGTGAATTAAGAAACCAAATCAATCACTTACTTTCCTGAAACTAAAGCCATTATTATTCTACTATGAATATTTCATATATGAAATAGAGGGACAAATTCTGATCTTCAATTTATGCTTTTTCTAGACATCAAAAGATGAAGGATTGAGAAAAGCTCACTCAACCTTGTTTCTGTTCATATTTTCATATCTCCTTTGCACTGCTGTGTATTTATTCAGTTGAAGAGAAATTAGTCAAAATCTTAATTGTCATCAAACTAAATCATACACAAAAAATCAGTATTATCTTCTAAAGCAATAATTTTTGAGTGGCAATTTGGCTCAAAAAATAGACTTCTGGAGTACTGACAGTTATAAATCATATCACCCATTCTTAGGAAGTTGTGATCTCTTGTCATTTGTTTTGGATAAAAACAGTAATGTTAGATTCCCACTGTAACTGCATCATCAAAATAAACTGATAGATTAAAGTTTTGTATAAAAACTATGAAACTGTAGGGGCGTCTGGGTGGCTCAGTGGGTTAAAGCCTCTGTCTTCGGCTCAGGTCATGATCCCAGGGTCCTGGGATTGAGCCCTATATTGGGCTCTCTGCTCAGCAGGGAGCCTGCTTCCCTTCCTCTCTCTCTGCCTGCTTCTCTGCCTACTTGTGATCTCTGTCACATAAATAAATAAAATCTTAAAAAAAATTATAAAAAAAACCCAAACTATGAAACTGTAAAATTCCTTGAAAAAGTGTGATTTGAGTATCAGTATTCAGCACTTTTAAAATATACTGTGGCCAAAACTCACAAAACCCAACATTAAAAACAAGGACTAAAGGACAGAGTTAAAGTAATTGCACATATCAACTAGCATGGGACCAACTGCCTTAATATTTTGTAGTAGTTTCTTATTGCTGCAAGACAAATTAACCACCAACTTGGTGGTTTAAAACAGCACAAATTATTCATCTTACACTTTTGGCATTCTCTCCAAATATGGACCTTACTTAATAGGCTAAAATCAAGATGCCAGTTGAGTCATATTCCTTCTTGGAATCTCTAGGGAAGAATTCATTCATTGCCTTTTCCAGCTTCTAAAAGATGCCCACATTCCTTGGCTTATAGCTTTTTTCCACTCAGACCTCTGTGTCTGGAATCATGTCTCCTTCTCTGACTCACCTTCCTTTTGATGAGTTTGGGGAGTACAATGGGCCCATCTAGATAATCCAATAGATTTTTTCCATAATCTTTAATCATATCTGCAAAGTTTCTTTTGCCATGTGAGGTACCACATTTACAGATTCTGAGGACTAGGATGCAGACATCTTTGGGGAGGGGTGGGGGTGATTTCTTTATATACTGTATGTACTAAGGACTCCTTTACATCAATAAGAAAATAAAAAAAACTGCATATAAGTAGAAGAAAAGAAGATGAAAAACAGTTTATAAGAAAAGATATATATATAGGCTGTTGTTTACTCATAAGTGAAAATTTTGCATGTTTTATTTTTTTCTACCACATAATACCACATGTTGGCAATGGTGTAAGAAAAGGAAAAAAAGGCACACACAAATGTTGTAGGTGGGAAGTATAAGTTCAGCGATTTTGGTAAAGAAATACATATGTGCTTTGACTAAGCTATTCATGGAACATTATTTGCAACTGAATAAATTGGGGGAAATACTCAATTGGCTATCAACAGAGCACTGGTTAGTCACATTCTATTCAGTAATCAAAAATGGAGGGATATAAAAATAGTAGTATATGCAATATTTGTCATCTTATTTATGTAAAAGTAAATATATATGTATGTTTGTGAAAACAGAAGATTAGAAGGCCTATATTCTTTAATTCAAACATGAATTAGAAAAACAAAGGGAAACACAGACACCATAAATCTCAGTTAGCAGTCTAATGAAGAATATTTGACAAAGGAGAAACTGTTAATGTTGGTGTTAAAGATATTAAGCACTTATCTGCTTCTTACAGTTGTCTTACTAAATACAGGAACAAAAACGGCAAGTAATTCATCACATTGTTGATATAACTAAATGAGTTAGTATATGTTAAAGTGATTACAACATTGCTTTAATATGCAGACAAGAAAAGGTTTACTGAAAATTTATATGACACTATATAGATTTTGTATAAAGGTAAATTACTATCAACATCTGTATGCTAATAAGGGCCAGGATCTTTCTAAAGTATTAAAAGTTTTTACAACTGTATTCTATTTTGATCCATAACTGTGAGATAGTCAACCTTTAAAAGTTAGTGTTATTTCCTGTGGAATATAGCTCTTAATAAAGAAGGTTATGTTATACATGTTCGGATTTTAAAGAAAAATTCTGTTAGTGTATTATAATAGGAATCTATGTTTAAATATTTTTTTTAAAAAGCTAATCACTTGAGGGACCCTTGGGTGGCTCAGTTGGTTAAGCAGCTGCCTTCGGCTCAGGTTATGATCCCAGCGTCCTGGGATCAAGTCCCACATCGGGCTCCTTGCTCCGCAGGGAGCCTGCTTCTCCCTCTGACTCTGCCTTCCACTCTGTCTGCCTGTGCTCGCTCCACTCTCTCTCTCTCTTACAAATAAATAAATAAAATCTTTAAAAAAAAAAAAAAAAGCTAATCACTTGAAGTCACACAATTATGTGGTCATAGAAAGTTGATATTTACTTGCCAGTCCTGTGATAATTATCTATTATTTCACTGTCTTTAACCTGAAACCCCAGGATTATATAAGTAATTTGATGTGTCTGTGAGTTAGCATGGCAGAGTCATTTACTGCTATGTGACTAGCATTGTGCTTTCCAGCACATCCCAGCCCCACTTATTGTAAGGCATAGAACCTTAACCATGCTGGCCAGTGTGCAATACGAAGTGAAGTGTACCACTTCCAGATTAGAGCTTTACAAACGGCCTACTTGTTCCCAGTTGGTAAAACTACAGAATTGGAGTTTTTGTAAACTGGGGCCCTTGAGTGACTTTATGGAGCAGAGTTTCCACTAATTTGAATTATACATGTAACCCAATTGAAAAATAAACCTCTGTTTTACTAATCCACTGAAATTTGAAGAATATGTTCTTATCACAACCTGAGATAATCTAACAGGACTAAAAAAGTTTGAAAAAAATAGTATCCATGTTTTAGTATTTCCTCTGAGTTATCTGTCACAAATGCAATAATTCTAATTGAATCAATTCTAATGGAAATACAAATGTAAATTTCACACATATGTACACAACTTCACCAATGCATAGTGAAATTTTGTAATGAGGGCATTTCCCTTTTTTAAAAAAATACTTAAAACCTCTGTATATAACTTGCATTTTTAAAGCCAGGGTCATTTACGATTTTATAATAAAAATAAACTAGAAATCTAAGAATGTTTATTCCCCAAAATTTCCAGACCTCAGCTCAAATTTTGTTTCTTTTTTGCTTCATAAAAAATTACAGCTGGTGAGTGCTGTGAAGTGTGTAAACCTGGTGATTCACAGACCTGTACCCCTGGGGATAAAAATATATGTTTATAAAAAATAAAAAATTAAAAAAAAAAAATCTTAAAAAAAAAAAAAACAAAAAACAAAAAAAAAATTACAGCTGGTGAAATTGTAAATGGGATTGTTTTCTTAATTTCTCCTTCTGCTACTTCATTGTTAGCATATAAATATGCACCAAAAGTAATAAAATACCTAGGAATAAACTTAACCAAGGAGGTCAAAGACCTGTATTCTGAAAACTATGAAATACTGATGGAAGAAATGGAAGATGACACAAGCAAATGGAAAGATATTCCATGTTCTTGGATCAGGAGAACAAATATTGTTAAAATATCCATACTACCCAAAGCAATCTACACATTTAATGCAATCTTTATCAAAATATCAATAGCAATTTTCACAAAACTAGAACAAATACACCTAAAATTTGTATGGAATCACAAAAGACTTCAAAGCGAATTAATGTTGAAAAAGAAGAACAAATCTGGAGGTATCACAATCCCAGATTTCAAGAGATTCTAGTACTACTGTAGTAATCAAAATAGTTTGGGACTGTCACAAAAATAGATATACAGTTCAAAGGAGCAAAATAGAGAGCCCCAAAATAAACCCACAGTTATACGGTTAACTAATCTATGACAAAGAAGGCAAGAATATGCAATGGGGAAAAAAGACAATCTCTTCAACAAATGGTACTGGGAAAACTGGACAGCTATACACAAAATAATGAAACTAGACCACTTTTTTACACCACATATAACAATAAACTAAAATGTATTAAAGATCTAAATGAGATATCTGAAACCATAAAACTCCTACGAAAAAAAAAAACACAGGGAAAAATTACTTCATTTCTTTGTGCTTGCCTGACAGGAAAAAATGTTTTTTTAAAACAAAAATAAAACACAATGCTCTTTGACCTAATCCTCTTTTCAACTATCTTTTCTTTCCTTTGCATGTTTAAATTCTCTACCATACTTTATCACTCTTATTCTCAATTTATCAATCTTTCTACCAAATAACTTTTTTCCCCCTTTAACATATTCACATTCATCTTGTTTTCTTTCTACTCCTCCTATTCCCTAGACAACAACAAAATGCACGAGCAATCTCAGCTCCAGTTCTTCTTAAACTTCCACTGCCTAAAATCCAAAAAGAATATATATTTGCTTCATGCCCATGGGCAATCCATGAATTCGGCTTCAAGATCTTTATCTTTGTCAATAGGTTCAGTTTCATCTCTGTGTCCACATTCATCGTCTCTTCTTAGTGAATAATTCTACATGATGTGTTCTAACTTAAATTTCCTCTGTTTTACATGAAACTAATCACCTTTTCCACAAATTTATTCTTCCTCTGACAACTTTTTTCAAGGTAACAGAATCTCCCTGTTTCTCAGACTTGAATACTCAAGGTTAACTTGACACCCTTTCTCACCTTCTCACATCCTTCAGTCTGTGCTGGTCATTTGTTGCTTTGAAAATCTTTCCAGCATTTGGAAATTTCTGCTCTGTGAGACAGAAACTGGAAACTTTTACCCCACCCTTTAAAGGCTTGTCACCTAAACTCTGAGAACCCGACCCAAATATTAGACTTTGGTTTGGAAGAGAATAAAGTGACAATGGACATGATAGAGTGAACTGATTCTGGTAAGGATGGGAAACAAACTGAGCTTTCAGAAGAGGGCATGTAGACGTCCTGACTCAAGGTTTTGTTTTCATAATTGTCTCAGTGACTTGCACTGTTTCCTTTCAATTATGGTAGCGCTAGCACCTGCACATTTTAAGGAATGCTGTTTCATTGGGGTTGTAAGAATCAAAATCCTTACAATCCTCTGTAAGATCCCCCAAGATATGGCCTCTGTTTTATCCCTCCACTGTCATTCAACAGCACACCTTTTTTTTGCCTACAGTGTTCCAACCACAATGGCCTCTTTGCTGTTCCTTGAATCCGCCAGGCATGCTTTCCATCCACAGCCTTGTTTTATGTCCCATTTCTTAGAAAGGTTCTCTCTAGGTTTCCAAGTCTAATCTTTCCATGTACTTTTCTTAGGGATCCTTTGAGGTATCTATCTTATGCTAAAATCCTTTTGTTCTTTCCTAGCAAGAGTGCAATTTGGTATTTTCAAAGAAGATCCTTAACTGATACACAATCTTTTAACATAACTAAAAGACAACAACATCAACACCAAAGTGTCCTACACCACACCCTGTTAACTCCTTTCCATTTCTCTTCAGTTCTAAATCAGGCCCTATTATCTTTAGCCTGAACACAGCAATACTCTAATACTAATACTTCTTTCTCTAGTATTATCCTACCCTAATTTATCTCTAATTAATCTTATTAAAACTCTAAATAAAGTACTTCTAACACCAAGACAACTTATCAATAGAATGGGATGGGTAAGAGAAAATTAAAGTAGCTTTTGAGTATTGAACAAATTCAAAAAAATACTTATTTTAGTTTGTTTACATTTCAACTGGCTGTATCTGAATCAACTGAACACACCCAAAAGATATTTAAGTAAATACTAGATTTTTTGTTAGAAAAATAAAATAATAGAATGATTTTATAAGAACCTCTAGATGTGCACTTAAAATCTTATTGCTTATTCTTTGTTATGGGTTATTCCTCCTAAAAGACATGTTATAGTCTGACTTCCCAGTACCTCCAAATGTAGAAATAATTTGTTAAAATGAGGTCATATTGGAGTAGAGTAGGACCTTACTCTAAAATGACTGATGTCCTCATAAGAAGACAGTCATATGAAGACAGATTTACAGAGAGAATGACATGTGATGACAAAGGCAGAGATTGAAGACAGGTAGCTGCAAGCCTGGGAACACTAAAGATTCCTTGGAAACCACCAGAAGCTAGGAAGAGGCAAGGAACAAATGCCCTATGGGTTTCAAGGGAAGATGGCCCTGAAAACACCTTAATTTTGAACTTTAAGCCTTCAGAATTACAACTGCAGAACTGTCTGTTGCTTTCAGACACTCAGTTTGTGGTACCTTATAGCAGCTATAGGAAAAGAATATGCTATCATGCGAGTAGAAAGGATTTCTTTGTAGGGTGCATCTCAAATAACCAGAGCAAAGAAGACTAGTCCACTTTATCTATAGTATAGTCATATATGATAAAATATAATAAACAAGAGCATAATATTTAAACATTTTTCTGGAAGTTGCCTCTATTCTTCTTTTTTTTTTTTTTAAGATTTTATTTATTTATTTATTTGACAGAGATCACAAGTAGGCAGAGAGGCAGGCAGAGAGGGAGGAGTAAGCAGGTTCCCTGCTGAGCAGAGAGCCTGATGCGGGGCTCGATCCCAGGACTCTGGGATCATGACCCGAGCCAAAGGCAGAAGCTTTAGCCCACTGAGCCACCCAGGCATCCGTCTCTATTCTTGAATGTAGTTTTAACACTGGAACTCATAAAAAATCCCACAGAGTGATTCTATACTGGCATGTAGAAGCATACATTACTGATGCCAATTGCCATTTATTTGCTTGTGTTTACAGGAAAAAGTTCTAAAGCAATTTATTTCTATGACATTTGTTCACATAAATTGGCATTATGAGTAGATTAAATTTCTTTGGACCTGTGAGCAGGAATTACTAAATTCTAGCCTTTCTATTTCTAGATGAACATCATTCATTCATTATAAAAAAATGATAATACCTAGTTATAAAGAAAACAGATTTCATAGCTCTGTCTATAGGTTGTGGTAGTCTAAGTCAGCTTAGACAGGTAAATATTTAAAATAAGGCCATGGTATTACTAATACTAATGATAAATTCCTCATCTTGCACTTTAAGCCTATTCCTTGTTCTGCCCTTGATTATAGAGAACATCTAATCATGCAAGCTTCATACCTAGTAGTCAAACAGTAAATATTTAGTACATTGAAAATAGTGACTCTATCATTTGAATATCACATATACCTATTTCAGTGTGTTGACACAGTTCTAAATATTACACATCCTTTTTATCTACAATAAAGCATAGAGGCATTATATAAATGAGATAGAGAAATGCATACCTATTAACAGTGAGTTATAGTTTTCCTCTCATTTTTACTTAATCCTTGTGCTGGTTATATTCCACGTGGCACCATCTGCTCTTTACCTTTCTCTGCCCTGCTCTGAGTTCACAGTGGCTGACCCCTGCAGGTCACTGACTGGTTTGCTAAGTGATTTGGCCAATGAGAAGTACCATAAAACATCAAAGGACAGTTAAAAGGGAGATTAAGAATACCCCTATCTTCCTTCCTCCTCTTTCCTCCATGCTTTGGGACCCCAAATGACTATAATTCCTATAGGGAGACTTTTCCATGGCAAGTGGGTCTGCCTGGTAACAACATCTGATGGTTACTACGGACTATGGACTATAGTGGATTAGAGACTGCCCCACCTAGATAGTCATGCATTCATTAGTTCCCACAAGGCATATTTAATTCTGATACACTATTTGTCTGGTCCTTATTCACATTTGAATACACAACTCTTATTTTAGATGATACAAACTCTCTAATTCTAGCATATATAATCAATCTTATCAATCCATCCTACTGTAGAGTTCCAAAATAAAAACTTCTTTCTCTGTTTGTTTAGTCTGTGGAAGCATCAGAAGAGTTCATACCAATGAGTGTTTAAGGTAAATATCCAGGCCACAAATATTTCCTACAACCAGCTAGTTTCTGTGACTTGAGTACTGCAGGACATTCAAAAATTGAATGAGACATTATTTCTGGTTCTGGAATTCAAGATCTATTGAGGAGCAATACTTTATATTTCTACCTATTCAACATTCAATTCACAAAGTCTATTGTTCTGTCTATTATTACCTTTGTTTTATTGGAGGGCTTATGGGATAAAGTCTTTATATTAACTGTGTAAGCCCATTACTATTCATATCACCTTTGTAAGAACAAATTTGGTTTTTTAATTGACATGTTTTTAATTATATCAAATTCCTTCTTTTTCTAATCCAACAGAAGATATTTCTCCTACCTGAAATATTTTTGCCTTTTATTTTAGAAGGCCTTTGTATGGATAACATTTTAGAAAAAGGTATTCACCCTAATTTCCACTCAACTATGAGACATTTTTGAAAAAAAGGTATTTCTTATTTAATCCATGAGGCCATCAAGCAGGACACTGTTTGCCTATGGCTAGGGAGATGGACTGATAAGGGCATGAGGGAATTTTCTAGGGTGATAAAGTGTTCTATATTTTATCTAAAATGTCAGTTACATAGGTATATGCACTTGTCAGGACTCAACAATCCACATTTGAGATTTACATACTTTACTGTAAGTAATTTTAGCACAATAAAATAACAAAAAATAATTTCTTATTTTGTATAAATAGGTAAATACTGTTTTTAAACAATGGAAATAATACAATCGTTATTGCCAATATTGTGGGCATTGGATGAGTTACTTTACAAATAATCTTTAATTTTTTATTCATTATTGTAGGTTTCTCTACCTTATTTTTCTTAATAAAAACAAAATTGAAGTTAAAAAACAGAATAATAGTTTTGAATACATATAACAAACTGAGACATAAGACAAAAGATGTATCTTTGATCAGCCACAATTAAGAAATTGCTTCCACTCATCTATTTAAGTAGTCAGTATAAAATAGTTACATAATCTATCAAACCTCTTAGATTTATTTTTCATTTTATACATAACATTTTCATAACCAATCTGAGTAAGAAAGACTAGGGCCTTCTGGAAATGAAAAATTTTACTCTGATTTAATAGAATCTCTTTTGTTAATTTGCTAGTCAGATGAGTCATAGTCATTTTTTCTAGAAATGTAAAATGTTCAAAATTTACTGATGACTTTTTTTTAACGGTAGGATGTTAAATTGTCCTTGTTTAAGGATTTTAGGTCTAGAATATTCTCTCTACACTGATGTAACATGTCATTATTAGCTCATCAGATCCAAATATTTTATTCTCAGACTACCATAAGGTGAAGATTATAGGGTTAATTTCCTTGGGGGATAGTTACTTTTATGTAGCATTTTGTAGGTTTCCCAAGGCACTGCTGCATGTACTGACTTCTGTCCCTACCAAGATTGAAATAGACCAGTCCTCATTAGGATAAGAGAGTTATTCTTTCTCTGAGATCTGCATTAAGCCTTGGAGGCATCCAGTAAGCCTCTTGAATTATGGCAGATTTACTTCCCAATTTTTCAGTAATCCATAGAGTACACATTGGCATCATCTGCCGCACCCACTATTCTCTGAGCTACAATAACCCTAAACCTTCAACAATTTTGCAGGTAAGAAGAACTTTTATATAATGTTTTCATTTTTTTTTTCTTTCTCTGCAATATTTTGCCTCCATCTCCCAGGAGAGTTTCAGCACGCTCCTAACCCTTCAGCCACTCTCGCAGCAAATGACCATAAAGTCTTACTGTTTCTGGTGTACATTAAAATTGTATGTCCAGGCTTTACAATACTGTGCAGAAAAATTATGTATTTTTACAAAATGTTAGATAAATGGAATGACAAATAAGTGAAAAATGGAGTTCTGTGTGATGTCCATTTTTAGTCCATTCATACTCAAAAAGTTAAAAAAATTCAAGTAACAAAAGAGACCATACTTCTGAACTATTTGAGAAGTCTGTAATATTTATTCAAAAGTGCTTTATTTTATGAGTCCCAACATTTCACAAACATAAAAAAGAGAAAGTAAAGTGATATAAGTAACACTGAATATATTATTTCTAGGCCTTTATCTTTCAAGGCACAAAAATAACTTAAAAATGCACTCATTTAAAAAAAACTACTTTAGGTAATGAGATATAATTATTTTTATTTTATTTTTTTGAGATATAATTTTTTTTTAGATTTTTATTTATTTATTTGACAGATAGAGATCACAAGTAGGCAGAGAGGCAGGCAGAGAGAGAGGAGGGGGGAAGCAGCCTCCTGGCTGAGCAGAGAACCTGATGCGGGGCTCGATCTCAGGACCCTGAGATCATGACCCGAGCTGAAGGTAGAGGCTTTAACCCATTGAGCCACCCAGGCGCCCCTGAGATATAATTATTTTTAATGTAAGTTCCCTGAGGGCAGTAGTTATTTCTTATTCATCTTTAGTCCCTCTTCATAATAGAGTGTCTTCTAAAGTGTAGGTAATTGTTAGTTGAATAAACATAATTGTCATTATTGGTATTCATTATTTATAAACAATACATGTATGGCCATTTATAATTTTCAAATCACTTTTTTTTTTTAGATTTTATTTATTTATTTGACAGAGAGAAATCACAAGTAGATGGAGAGGCAGGCAGAGAGAGAGAAAGGGAAGCAGGCTCACTGCTGAGCAGAGAGCCCGATGCGGGACTCGATCCCAGGACTCTGAGATCATGACCTGAGCTGAAGGCAGCGGCTTAACCCACTGAGCCACCCAGGCGCCCTCAAATCACTTTTGTATTTAAATTTCTCATGTGATGCTTCAATTAACCGATTCATTAAAAAATAATTATGGAATTGCAATTATAGAGTTACAACAAGCTTATAGTCCAGAGAAGAAAATGGACAAGTAGATTATTATAATAATGAATGATGGAGTATGGGAAATATAGCAAGGAGATAAAATCAAGTTTCAAAGATAAGGGAAATCGTCCTGAATGAATAGACACCTATAAGATGACTAGAAGTTAGCTTGAGAAAGAGTACTCAGAAAGAGGAGCTTCCATAAAGAAGAAACAGCATATGGAAGGCCCTTAACTAGAAATTCTACTCGGAACTGCAATAGGTTTTCTGTACTTTGATGTCCCTAAAATGGATATAATAACAGCACTTTCTAATTATAGTAATAGTGAGAACTAAAAGAGCAGGACCTTCTATAAGTGTTTGTCAAAAATCAATCCATGGGGGCACCTGTTTGGCTCAGTGGGTTAAAGCCTCTGCCTTTGGCTCAGGTCGTGGTCCTGTGGTTCTGGGATTGAGCCCCGCAATGGGCTCTCTGCTCAGCAGGGAGCCTACTTCCTCCTCTCTCTCTGCCTGCCTCTCTGCCTACTTGTGATCTCTGTCAAATAAATAAACAAAATCTTAAAAAAAAATTAAAGAAAAAAATCAATCTGTGGATAAGTCAGTCAATGGATGCCTGGGTTTTAGAACATAGGAGGGGACAGAGACAAGATAATCAGATGCCATACAGTAAAATAATAGTCCAGCAGGTCTATTGGTTAGAACTCTGAGTGAGGAAATGGGATAGAAAGACATATTTGGTAGGTATTGCAAAGATAGAGATGATGAAATTTGGTAATAGAATACTTACATAGAGAAAATGGTAGGGAGAAATGAGGATGACTTGCAGATTTTGACTTGAGCAATACAAAGAAAATGACAATTACAAATACCTTCATGCCCATTTCCTATTCATCTCTGCAGGTTTGCTGTTAGTCTTCCTCTGACTTTTATCATATCAGCTACAATGAACAACTGGAGAAGCCCATTCCCCCCCCCCCTCCTTTGAGTTTTTACATAGTGGTTTCCCATGCTTATATACTATCTTGTTCTTTTTTTTTTTTAACCTAATTTCAATTTAACATTCACATCTCAGTTTACTTATCACTTCCTCAGAGAAATCTGCATATTCATCATCTTTCAGTAATAACCTCTTTTAAAGGACACTGGATAACCATAATCATTCTTAGTTGCTTATTATATGGGGAAGTTGCCTTCTCTTCCAGATTGTGTATTACATGAGGACAGAAGACATGCTGAAGTAGTATCATCACTATATCACTGGTATCTAGCACAGTGCCTGGCCATAACATGTGCTAATAAATATCAAACTGTTAACTGACTGATTGCCTGTGATAGAGAACATGGCAAGGGGGGAATATGGATGAGGCCGAAAAATTCAGATTTGGACCTACAAATATTCAGGAGCCCTTGGGAAAGCCAGTAGAGACAACTTGAAGAAAACAATATATTCATGTGCAGGACTCTGGATAAAGATGGGTGTATACATTTAACATAGTATCCTCATTTTGCATGATATTGTGTTAACTAAAACACATGCATATAAGAAACATATCTTTTCATGGTAACCATGCAAAATGCAGACATGGTTCCAGTGAGCAGATGTTTCAGTCAATATGGTACCATGAAAGAAAAGAAAAGACTGCCTATAATTTACACTGTAATAAAAAAGGCATGGATGTGGATAAGATTGTCCAAGGAGAATGTGCAGAGTGAAACCAATCAATCAATCTATCTATCTTCTATCTACCTATCTATCTATCTCCTATACAAAAAGAAGATCAAAGGAAAGAGGAGGAAAAGGAGAATGAAGAAGAATAGAGAGAAAATCAGTATATTGTTCTTATGGAAGTCAAAGGAAAAAAGGTTTTAGAGGTGATGCCAGTATGGAAAAAAAAAAAAAACTGTGTTATATGTGAGCAAAAAAAACCTGCTATATGTGAGCAGAAGTTAGATTTCAGTGTACGGGTGGGAAGTAAACTGAAAAAGAAAAAACAAAGAGGGACTGTTAATAACACAACAATCTGGGTTATTAGAGAAAGGGAAAGAAAGGATGACCTGTGATGGACAAAAGGGTTTGTAGGATAGTTTGTCTGGATTAAAGACTGATGAGATTTTAAAGTACTTAAATAAAGGAGTATTTACTTTCCTAGGAAGAAAGAAAACAGAGAAAATAAAGAGGATTGCCTTAAAAAGAAATGAGCTTCCAAGCCATAGAAAGACAAGGAGAAAACTCAATGCATATTCCTAAGTGTAACCAATCTGGAAAGGTTACATACTATAAGATTCTAACTATATGACATTCCGAAAAAGGCAAAAGTGCACAGATGGTAGAAAGATTAGTGGTTGCCAGAGGTTGGGGACAGGGACAGATGAACAGGCAGAGCATACAAGATTTTTAAGGCAGAGAAATTATTCTATATGGTATTTTATTAGTGGATACATTTGCAAAAACTCATAGAATGTGCAATATCAAAAGTAAACCCCACTGTATATTATGAAGTTTGGATGATAATGTTGTATCAATATAAGTTCATCATTTTAGCAAATGTACCACTCTGATGAAGTATGATACTGATGGTCGGGGAGGCTGTGTGGGTGTGGTGACAGAGGGTATATGGGAAGTCTCTATACTTTCTGCTCAGATTCTTTCTGAGCAGTGAGCCCCAGATTTCTTTAAAGAATAAATTCTATTTTAAGACATGACGATGAAGCTATAAAACAGAAGAGGTAATCTATAGGTTCAGGTCACTGAAGAAGCAGATGACGAGATTCGAAGTACAGGTAAAGAGTAACATCAGCTTTTCCACTAGGTCAGATAAAATTGGGGAAGCAGATGAGCTATGCTGTAATTTTATAGCTCTAAAATGTTTATAAAGATAAAACTTTGGGGACTTCCTATGTGGATGTTCCAATTTTTTGTTAACGAAGAGACAAAAATGAGGAATAAAGTATTGAGTATTTGAGAAAAGCACATATAGCCTGGAAATACCACTGTGGAGAATTCTCCACCTGGGAAATGGAGATTACTGGACAGTGTTGGAGCCCAGCTGAGAGTGGAAGACGCGCATTTATAGCAGCACCAATATGTTATTTTTCTCCAGCAGGGCTCCATAGTCACAGCTAGGAAGAAGAAAGGCAGTAGTTGAACTAATCCAGAGCTGAGGACTTAACAGCTAGCATCAACAGTGTGTTCAGAGGACAAGGCAACCAAGGACACTTACAAAACACTGAAGAAATGGATCACAGGGAGATCGAAAGACAGAATGAAAAGTAACGACTGATAAAGACAGAGGAGAGGAATTAGGGAAGTATTTGTCTTCCTGATGTGACATCCCCAAATACAAAAAGTTCTGTTCCTTGAAACAGCCCTATGGGGTAGGCAGAAATAATATAATGGACTGTTGGGCTGAGGCACAAAGAAGATGTAATCTGTCATTCAATCTCATACAACAGTCTGCTTGACTTGTGACTGTTATACTCAGGACTGAGCCCCAGACCTTCTGCCTCTCGGCCTCAGACTATTTCCCCGCATACTGAATCTCTAGCAACAATTTACGGGATCAGATTCATCTGACACAGAACAGTTAATGTTTCTCACTATTTTCTGAAGCTTTCGAGGTGTAACTTTGACCCTTCAGATCATTATCCATGCTCTCATATGGATGAGTCCTCACTGAGAACTTAAGTCTCTGCTGGGCATGATGCTGTACATTCAATTCCAACAACATTTCCTTCATTTTTTAGGTGATATTACACACTCAAAATGTCAAATTATTCTAAAGGATACAATTTCATTAAAAAAGGCATTGATGAGCTACTAAGTTCCTAATTACAAGTGTGTCTCTATAAAGTGTGTGTAAAGTATGTCCCTTGAAAAAAAGAACACAGCACATGAGAAAAATATACTTGAGTGCTGACTCCAAACCTGCTTGGAACCAATGAGGATGAAAGTGGCAGCAGTGGGAGCTGAGAGGAGGAAGGAGAGGGGAACAGCAGGGGGTAGGGGATATCCTTGAAACTCTACCTGCATTGACTGGTAAGAGGAGAAAATGAGAAATTTCTAGGTATAAAGGCTCAGTAATGACCACAGAATATGTTCTATTACTTCAGGCTTCCTGGAGATGGAATCATGATGTTCTTTTTTATTTTTGGCTAAGTGGATTGGTCATTGATTTTATTGGGGGACTTAAAGTTTGAGTTCAAAGGCTGGTACATATAAGGTAATATTTCAAATTTATCATTTATGGCCAGATTTTTCAAGCTTTAAGATTAGTAGTTAATTAGCATTTAAGCACTATACTCTTGCTGTGTCTTGTATACATGTTAAGGCCTACAGGGTTGAATTAATCTAGATAACCAAAGACAAGTTGTATCCGAATGTGGCATTTGCCAATAATCAGCGCAAAAGAGGGCCTCGTGGTGAGCAAGATGAAGATCTATACTAGAAAATTCTCCTTAAATCTTTAGGGAAGATAATAAATTGTGAAATTTCTTTTTACAGAGTGCTAACTAGTGTTAAATAATAGTCAAAAAATAAACAAGGAGTGATTGTAATTTCAATGGTTAGTAATTCTTATGAAACACTATGTTAAACGGAATGAAGCAGGATACCATACTACAGGCTTACACATTTTTCAGTAGCCAAATATAATGTGTGAACTACCAAGAAAGGAATATACTTTGACAGTATGCAATATTTCTCAAACCAAGTCTCTCATATAATATTTTTCCTCAAGGAGCATCTCAGGAGACCAGGTCTCTAAGGAATATATTGTGACAAATGCTGCCAGCATACACATGGTTTTTTTTCCTAGATAGAAATATTTTCTGTGCTTCCTGGCCAAATAAAGCTAAATTGGATGTAATAAGAACAGGAGACTGTACATGGCTTTAGAGGTAACATAATCATAAATTTTGGTCAGTGTGCAGAGAACTAGTAGCTGAGGAAATTCAAGCCCTGAGAGGATTCTTCCCCATACTTTAATCAAATCCTGCTCCCCGCACCCATCCTGAGTTTGAGGAATCCACACCTGCTGTTCCAGCATGTTACTGTCTCTTAATTCTTTCTTCAGACTCCACTGAGGAATTACCACTTCTTTTCCACTCCAGTTTCATCTTCCATAATTCTTTCTTTGCTCCTTACATTGTTGAAGTGTTGCCGGCGGTAACAATAGTGGTAGTAGTAGCCCCTTACTATGTTGACTAAATATTTTACAAGTATCAACACAACTAATCCTCATAAAAATCCATGAGGTTGGTACTGTTAGTATCTCCTTTTATCAGGTAAGAAACTTGGAGCAGCTAGAATTTCTGTGACTTAAGGATCTTCATCCTTAATCATTGTACTATAAGATTTCCCAGAAGTTAGGACAGGCTGTACAAAGTAACATTTAAACTGGGTACTCAAGGGTGCCTGGGTGGCTCAGTGGGTTAAGACTCTGCCTTCAGCTCAGATCATGATCTCAGGGTCCTGGGATCGAGCCCCACATTGGGCTCTCTGCTCAGGGGGGAGCCTGCTTCTCCCTTTCTCTCTGCCTGCCTCTCTGTCTACTTGTGATCTCTCTCTGTCAAATAAATAAATAAAATCTTTAAAAATAAATAAATAAATAAATAAATAAACTGGGTACTCAAGGCAAGGGGTCAGAGGTAGTTCCAAAACCAAAAGAGCATGTAGAAAGAGCTGGAAGAAGAAGCTCTGATGCATTTGGACTGCAAATGTGGTCAGTGGAAGTGTTTGGAAGACTGTGGGCTTTCAGAGACAAAAATTGACAAGAGGAGCCTAAAAAATTATATGGTGATCAACTGATGAGAAGCCTTTTATACCAACCAACACAAGGGTCTGAAATATATTCTGTGGTCAGCTGGGCCCCAACAGAGGAGAAAGAATCACTGTAAAATTAATTAAATGAATAAATAAATGAATTATGAATAAATGGATTGTTACGATAGCATTACAATTAGAATATCTCTCTTTTTGTGACAGCTTCTACTTGATGATTTTGTGAACTAGTTAAGATTTTTGTTGCTGCATTTCCCAGGATTCTTCCTTCAGCCATGCAATCATTTTGTTTATATCATCGAGTCACACTTGATTTACACATATTCCTTATATACAATATTCCAAATCTTTCTCATTATACTGGAAAACTGTGTATCTTTGTTTCTTTACCACTAAAGTAAATACAATGGCACATTTGACTATATATTATATATTTGTTAATAACTTAAGATCAAATTTTTTTTAAAAAATGTGTTTTATGTAAGTCTAGATCTTATGTAATGAGGAGCACCAAAATTCTAAAGTCTAAATGCTCTTTAAGAAGTACAGTCACATTTTCTGATTTCATAGTAAATAATTTATTTTTCTGGACTTGTCTACTTCGTTTAATAAGCTGCATCAGTCACCCTGCAATTATTACTATTATATAAAAATCTATTTAGAATCCAGCTGAGATAATGCTATCCTCTGGCCTTTTGCTTGCATTTTCTATAAAACTTCTTCTATATATTATAAGTGACAGGAATGTTAAGTGCTATTAATTGGAAATAACATGCAGATTTACATTTAAGTTATAGCTTTTTAAAAATTTCATAACTCACTGGAGAACATCCCAGTTTATTATCTTTTATATACCTAAACCCAATGTCAAGATAAAATGGTTCATAAATCATTTGCTTTGTGTGTTGCATCCTTCAAAGTAACAAACTATATATGTTCTTAGAATATTCACAACATTCAGGAACTGATTGTGATTCAGTAATATTTAAGGAGAGTTAAGACCTGACTTCCAGAACAGTGTATTGAGGACCTCTGAAAATTTAGTCTTTCATAAAGTCAATGATATTTGGCAAAAACTGTCACATTTACTTTTTAGAACTCTGGATATAAACTAAAGAATGACAATAATTTGAGGAGTGTTTATTCAAGAAATACGGCTAAATCTGAGTATGAGGAGTGAAAAATGTGGCATTTTAGTTTGCTATATCCATCGATCTCTCCCCAGCTCTGTGGCATCTTTACAAACCAACAGAGTTGCTAACAGGTAGCTGTGAAAAACAGCGGCTTGTTAGCCTGGATGGAGCAGAACAGATCTGGAGTTCCTAAAAGCCTCATCATTTGACCATTCTGAAAACTCTGAAAAGCTCCATTCTCTTGAGTTCAACTGACTCGGGACTCACTTAATATGAACAGCCCTAACTGCAAAGTATGGTTAAAAAAAAAAAAATCAGAAAAAATTGTTTAACATAATGACCACTGAGACAGTGTAAAAAAATTGAAACTTACAAGAAACTTACTAAAAAATGTAAAAGGACATATGGAGTAATGAGATGTCCATAGGGTCTTCTAAAAAAAAACCTCTGATAATATTGGAAATCTATAAACCTATACATATGCACAAGGTTGTGCACATGCCCAGAACAGTCCTGAGAGGGTGCAAAGTTCACATCTCTGGCTGACCTCAAGGCTCTAGACAAGTGCAAAGTGAAGGATAACAGTACTGAAAGGGTCCTAAGGTCTCACCTCTGGCTGACCTTGAGGCTCTGCACAAGCAAGAAATGAAGGATAAGGCAGAGTTGCACCTTGCCCATTGACGTTTTGAAGTTTTGCCCCAAAACATCACTAAGTTTCTTAGCAAAGGCTCAGAGACTTATTAGCTTAAGGCATTTAAAGAAATCTCTGTCTGATCACTGTTAACTATTAAGTCAATAATGCGGAGACTTGGGTAATAGGATACAATAAAGAATATAAAATTTAGTGATTTAATCCCAGGAGAATAAACAAATAGCAGTAGCAGCACAAGAGTGACAAGCAACAATAACAAATCTGAGGCAGGAGACATAAATCTGATTTCCAGAGATGACATACTATATTATTTAAAATATCCAGGTTTAAACAAAAAATTATGAGATACAACAATTGAACAGAATAGTGTGTTCTATTAAGGGGAAAAAAGCTGCTAATAATACTGTCTCTAGGATTACCAGATGCTGAACTTACTAGAAAAAGCCTAAATCTATTTTAAATAAATTTTTTGAAGTAAAGAAAACCATGCCTTGAGAGTCAAGAGAAAGTCTAAGAGTGATGTCTCATCGTAGGGAATGTTAATAAAGAGATAAGAATAATCAAAAGCAAGCAAACAAAGAGAAATTCTGGAGCTCAAAAGTATAACTGAAATGAAAATTTCACTAGAGTGGGGATTTCAACAGAAGATTTTAATTTTCATTGGGCAAGAAAAAAATCAATGATACTGAAGGAAGTCAACCGAGATTTTTCAGTCTGAGAAATTAAAAAAAGAAAATAATAATGAATAATGAATAGAGTATTAGAGAAATTTTGATTGCCATCAATAATACCAGTTTATACATAATGGGAGTCCAAGAGGAGAGGCAACAATGAAGATCTGAAGAATAGGCAAGGATTTAAATTGGTATTTCTCCAAAGAAGATATATAGATGACCAATACGCACATGAAAAGACACTCTACATTATTTGGCCATTGTCAAAACTACAATGAGCTACCACTTCACACCCAGTACAATGACTATAATAAAAAAAGGCCCGAAAATAACACACGTTGCCAAGATTAGAAGAACCTTCATGTTACTGGTGGATATGTAAAATGGTATACCCATCTTGGTAAATATTTTGAAGTTCCTCATAATGTTAAACACAGAGTTACTATACGATCCAACAACTATACTTACTGGTGTATACCAAAGAGAATCAAAGACACAAAAAAGCTTTTACATAAATGGTTATAGCAGTATCATTAATAATAGACATATAGTGAAAATAACCCAAATTTCCATCAACAAATGAATGAATAAACAATATGATATATCCATACAATGGAATATTATTCAGCTCTAAAAAGAAATGAAGTTATAGTACAATATAGATGAACCTTGAAAACATCATGCTAAGGTTGAAAAATGCCAAACACAAGAATTCTCTTATTATTTGATTTCATTTATATGAAATGTCAAGAATAGATAAATCTGTAGAGACAGAAGGTAGGTTAATGGCTGTCATTGGCTGAGGGTAGGGGAGAGAAAGGTGTGACTATAATGAATATGGAATTTCATTGCTACAGTATAATATTTGATGTATACTTTTTTCTTTTGAAAAAAATTACTCTTAGACTGAAGCCTATTAATAGAAATATAAAACTAAAATAAATGTAATATATTTCATCATATTGACTTTACTTGGGCTTTTTCTGAGAAAAGAAAAAATAACCTTTGAGTTTTCCTTTTATAAAGAGAGTTATGACACTATCCCCACTTCCCTTGAAGTCCCCATAAGCAGGAATTTGGTTAACATTTTTAAGTTATTTCACCTATTTCTGAATTATAGGCAGTATTCCTTATGTAATTCTGATTTACACATATGTAATTATACTATATATATTTTCTAAGACTATTTTTCATTTCACATTATATTTTAGAGATAATTACATTTGAAGCATAAACCTAATACTCATACTTTCTAAACTGTCCAATGAAATTCACCTCCAGGGACGCCTGGGTGGCTCAGTTGGTTAAGCGGCTGCCTTCGGCTCAGGTCATGATCCCAGCGTCCTGGGATCGAGTCCCACATCGGGCTCCTTGCTTGGCGGGGAGCCTGCTTCTCCCTCTGCCTCTGCCTGCCACTCTGTCTGCCTGTGCTTTCTATCGCTTCTCTCTCTATGACAAATAAATAAATAAAATCTTTAAAAAAAAAAAAAAAGAAAGAAATTCACCTCCATTCTCCTCTGTCCTGCTCTGTACACTTGAAAGCCTGACTTTCATGGACCATCGACAGAATCTGGCTTCCTACTGAGATCAGCAAATAGCAGGTATAAGCAAGAGATCAGAGTGGAAGAGATCAAGGGCACAGTGTTTATTTCCTCTCTTTTCTTTCCATGACTCTTGATGGGATCATGTGACCCTGTATTGAAACCACGGCTATCCTGTGAAGGATAGCTCTCTCCAAATAGCTGTCTGCTCTTCCGCAGGCCCATGCAGGCCTCGTGCAGCTACATGTTCCCACCTTTATTAGTCCTGGGATACTCCACTATTTTTTGTGGTTTTCCTAACTCTGCTCATGTACTTGTAAAACTTTATTAAACTCCTTCAAATTTATCCAATTTGTGTGCCCTTTCTGTGTTCTGCTGGTAGTCTGATATACTAGAAACTTTTTTCTTTTGTTTTTATCATCTAGGTAGTGAGAACTAGAACTAGTTCTATTTACTGACATAACAGAAGATACATTGGAAAGAAAGTAGATAGCTAGGGGAGGAACTGGGTGGAGAAAATATTAGGGCTTTCTTTTTGGAATACTTATATTTAAGATGTCTATGACACATCAAAATGGTGATGTCAAACAGGCACTTGGAGGATGTGAATCTGGAACTCAAAGGACAGATGACATATATAAATAAGGAAGTTATCATCATAAAGTTGGCATTTAATGGGTGAGAATAGATAAGATCACCAGGAAGATCATGTAGAAAAAAACCCTGAGAGCTAAGATTGAGATTTTATGCTTAATAGCACAACTATGGAAAAATGAAAAGACAGCAGCAGTTATAATATGGTAAAATATGATGAATAAAATTATTGAATGAAAAACAGTATCATGTTTGTAGTATTGAAGTATTCAATTTATAATAAGCCTATATCCCTTAAATTTTACATGTAAGCCTTAAAGCATAGGAGAAAAATTAATAGAATTATAACATTAGTAAGACAATTTAGCTTATAAATTTTTTAAAGATTTTATTTATTTATCTGACAGAAAGAGAGAGAGATTACAAGTAGGCAGAGAGGTAGGCAGAGAGAGAGGGTGAAGGAGGCTCCCTGCTGAGCAGAGAGCCCAACACAGGGCTCTACCCCAGAACCCTGAGATCATAACTGGAGCCAAAGGCAGGGGCTTAACCCACTGAACCACCTAGGAACCCCTAGCTTATGATTTTTAGTCTTGATGCAATCAAGTAAACAAAAAGAGAACTTATGATTCCCATAAACTGAGATTAAAACTTTTTCTAAATAATATGCAATATTTAAAATTTATAATATAAGAATAGGAAGTACATATTCCAATACATATGCCAATACAAACTAGAAATCAATAGTAAAAATGCTAATATTTAATTCCAAAACTTAAAAACTCTCAAAGGTTTTCTATGGGTGGTAGAAGAAGGACCATTTTTGAAACATTCCTTATCCATAATCTATGAACTTTCTAGCTCTTCTACAATAAACACAAATTACTTCTGTAATTTAAATACAACCATGTATTTTTTTTTAAGATTTTATTTATTTATTTGACAGAGAGAGATCACAAGTAGGCAGAGAGGCAGGCAGAGAGAGAGGAAGGGAAGCAGGCTCCCCGCTGAGCAGAGAGCCCAATGCGGGGCTCCATCCCAGGACCCTGAGATCATGACCTGAGCCGAAGGCAGAGGCTTTACCCCACTGAGCCACCCAGGCTCCCCTATGTATTTTTTTATAAAGTTTTTTTGTGTGTGTGTTTTGTTTTTATTGAGAGCACATACATGGTGGGCAGGGGGTGCAGGGCAGAAAGAGAGAGAGAGAAATCTTAAGCAGGTGCTCCACTCTGCACAGAGCTGGATGTGGGGCTCAATCTCATGACCCTGAGATCATGACCTGAGCAGAAACCAAGAGTCCAACGCTTTAACCGACTGAGCTACCCAGAAACCCCACCACACATTTTTTTTAAGAAAGAAAATCTAGAAAACATTTTAATATCAGTAATACCTTTTTTGTCATTCTTTTTTAGATGAATCCTTATGGTATGTCTCCTACAGCGCCCCCCCGACACACACAATTTATCCCTGAAAATTCTAATTTTCTAATGGGAACTATGACTCCAATCCTACAGAGAATCACCAAGAATCTGTTACTTCTCCTGCTTTTTCCTTACATGTTTTTTTGTTTGTTTGATTATGGCAAGGATTTGAAATCTCTTCCTGCACAGTAATGACTTCAGAGTTAAGGACAGGGGAGTGAAGAAAGTGCTATGTTTTGCCCACTGCACAACACATCCAAAAGGCAGAGACAGAGGTCAAGATCTATTGTTGGGCTCTGGATTTCTGAATTCAAGATTCCAATGATAAGGGCACAAGGTGGGGGGACATGTTACACAGTGCTCTTCTCTTCTTATCTTTGCCTAGGCAGTCTTTATTCTGTAAAGGGAAGACATGTATAGACTCCTATAGCAGGAGTCGATCACATACCTCTCCCAGTCACTCCCCACCAAACATATTTGTCATATCTTATAATCAGAAAAAGCTCCATTCATTTTCTATTGCCTAGGTTTTATTTTGTCTGTCATTTGTGACCTCTTAAAATCTTGTTCTGTATCTTCACTCTACTTTAGTGAGAAATTGGGACAGAACAGCTGAGTGATCCTATTCTGACCTTCTAGTTTTTTTGAGTTGTAACGGTGTGTACTGTGCAGTGACAGACATTCTAGGAGAGGCACAAGTATACGTTTTAGTAGCATTAGAGATCCTGGAGTACCCAGATTACTCTGAGAAACAGGATTTGTCTTACTGCATCATGTTGATAAATGGGGGAAGATGTGGCAGAAGATAAGAAAGCCACATGCTTATTCTTTGCAAATTTGCGAAAGTTTTTCCCACTTTCAAATAGAATACCAGCTAGGCAGAAGTGTCAATCTTGCACTATTGAAGAACCATACCAATTATTCCACAATTTCAGCCACAATAGGACTAAGGTAGATCTACTTATTTAAGCAGTAACTGTATGTTCTTTTCTTGGGTAGCTAGAACTAGAACTATTCTATCTGAACAATTTCTGAGGATGTAGGATCCTCCTAAATTCTACTGATTTGAACTGGTTTCCTAATGGCTCTATCTAGACTAAGCTGCTAGAATAGTAGTTCATAAAACATTGTACTGTGCTCTGAAGTTTGCTTCTAAAGAGCTTAATCCTGGACTATGGAGCTCTATGAACAATAGACAGGATTACAACTCTGTAAGCACTGAGCTATTTCACCTCAGAACACAGCAGTCTAAGTGCAAAGACTATCATGGAATTCACACACTGCGTGGCCACTTGGCTTTAGTCTGGTTTCATTAGAAGAATTGATTTCTCAGTTTTGGGGTCTTTATCTATCCTGGTTCCATGTCACATTGATTATACTTTCCCCAACTCATTCCTTATCCAAAGGATCATTCTAGAACACTTCCTGAGTCTTTACTGTGCATTGGACATTGTATATAACCATCCTTTCAAAAAGTAGCTGGTTTGAAAATACTCTGCTTAAGAGCAACTAAAGTTATGCCAAGTAAGCCTGGTTATTAAATGATTCAGACCCATGTCTCAATAAATGTCATCTGAATTGGAATGAAAAGGCATGCTGCTACCATAGCTCTCTCAAGATCATAGATCTCCTATCAACCTTTTAAAGAAACTTAAGTAAAACATTTGACAGCAAACACTGTGCTAGCTCTTTTTCTAACTGATGTTTTAAGGAAACTCCTCCACTCGTAAGTAAAGAACACATTAATAAACAGACCTGATACATTTTTGCCATCATAAAAATTGCTGTAGATAAGAGGAACATACTGTAACAACTTCATATATTTCCTTAATTCACAGGCTCTTTAAAGATATTTTTAAAATACTAATTCATAAATCCTATAATTTAACTTGAAACATCATAACCTCAACATTATCTGTCAAGTAATTTGTGCAAAGGTTTGTAATAGGGCAAAATTGAAGCTACTGATAAACTCACCACATTACATTATAAAACTTAAATATAATTTCATTTATGATTATGTACCTTCTTGAACTATCAATATCCATTTTTGTTTCTGGTACTTTTTGTATTGCCTTCATCTATTTCAAATACACAGATTTGTTTTTAAATAAAACATCTTGATACTAGTAGTACTATCAAGGCAAAAAAAAATTAGAAATCTTGATGTCCATGCATTTTGGAAGTTTTTCAAAATGCACTTTTAAGAAGAGATTATCATCACATTTGAAAGCATTCACACTATTCACAGTATTAGTAGTAGAATGGGTTTCCATCCTAAAATGTCAAACACAAAGTCATTACCTTACCTATTGTTTTATCCACCCATTACTAGCTCAGCTACTTTGTGCCTGCTATTACTGTCTCAGAGTTTCCATTTCCCCATTTATAAAATGGAGATGAAATAGTACAACCTCAGGTCTGTGATATGATTGAAAAAAGATAAATCAACTAAAGTGCTTATCGGACTACCTGACACAGAGTGTTTAATAAATGTTAGCTATTAAAATGGCAGAGGCATCTGATAAATAATAAATATGAATTTAATCATGTATCCTTGGTAATGTGGCTCCTTAAAGCCACCTTAAAGCACTGGCTTGAACTTAATATTGTCCAAATAATAAATCTCTAAACACGGACCACTGAAAAATGGTATAGCTAACTTTGTCAGTAAGCAGGGATGCATTCTCACATTAGCTGAAAATGATGTTATCTTTCGAGGAGAAAACGAGGAATTTGCACTCCATCTTATACTTTAGTCTTCTTTATCTTGTTGAATTTAGTTCAATTCAATAAATAAGCTTTTAAGATCCCAACTTGGTGTTCTATAGATACACAAGGATAGATAAGACCTGCCCCTGTCCTTAAAGGCTTTTATAATCTAGTGCCATAGAAACATACCTGGATAAATTTAAAAATTGGCTGATTAACTTTTATACGGTGGAAGTGTAAACACAGGGATCCAGCCACAAAGGATGGTATGATTTAGACTGAGAACAAAAGGGGGAGGATACATGAAGTAGATGGCATTGGAACTAGGCTAGCCCATGAATAGGTTAAAAAAAAAAACAAAACAGAAAAGTGAGAGGGAAGTGCTGTCTTTGCAACTCAATAAAACATATGGCTCAAAGGCAGAGAAGCAAGCAAGGATGTTCAAGAATACTAGCACATTGGACGAATTTGTAGTACACATAAATATAATGTGTACATTTGAAAACACAGGATCTAATGTCAATATTTTGTCTTAAGAAGAGATGCCAATGAACTGAGACATATTTTCCTGAATAAAATTTGTTTCTATGATCATTTTAAATTTTGTTTAACAAAAGGAGTTCAAAATGTTGTGTATGTTTTACTACAGTTCTTGTGCTTTTTAAAATGATGTATTACTCATCAATGACATGGGAATTTCTAGCCTTTTGAAATACATTTAAATACAATTAAGATATTTCAAATTCAGAAGCATCAAAGTATATATATATTTTTTTAACTTCAAGTTCCAGATAGGAATTGTAACTATTTCCTATTTTGTGGCTTAGTGCCAAAAGTAATTTTATTAGTCAAATGAAGTTAACATATTTTCATTTAACTAAGGGCAATTGACTTCCTGCTGGTCATTTATAGTTTCCTCTCTTAATGACTGATTTAGTAAAAGCAAAAGATTGCCTAAGGCTGCTGCTCAGCAGGTTATTAACAAGTTGTAAATGAAAGGGACATTTAGACCATCATTTCAATCGTATGTATGTATCTATATTTTTAAAAAATTTTAAAAACTAAATTAGATCATGAGAACTCTCACCTGAAATACCTATTCCATTCTTAGCTGCATGACACCCTACAGTCCAGATAATCTAAACGATACTCTGGTGTGGAGTAAGGTGTAAGAAGGTGTAGTTCTTGTTTTGTTTTGTTTTATTCCATGCTTTATCACAAAAATGAATCCCATGTAAGTTACCTCTATCAAGAGAAAAAACAGCAAATGGAACCCTCAAAACCCCACTCCTCATGTTGTCCTATCTAAACCACCTAACCTCCCTTCCCATTCTAAGATAACCACTAACCTGACATTGAAGGAAGAGCCACTGGCTTTTCTTCATAAACCCCGCTGGTTCTTTAGATGCCAACCAAGTCTCTGTCTAAACACTGTAGTTGAGTTTCTCCTCATTTTGAACACTGAATACATAGTACTTATATTTTTTGTCTGGCTTCTTTTGTTCAACATTGTTTTATGGGATTTAACTATGTTGTTGCACATAGTAGTACTCGTTTCATCATTGTTATTGCTGTATATCATTCTACTTTATCAAAAATATCTGCTTATTCATTTTAAATATTGATGGACAATCCAATTTATGCCAACTATGCATATTGCTGCTACTGGACAGTTTTTTTTTTTTTTTTTTTTTTAAGATTTACTCATTTACTTGACAGAGAGAGCGAGCCAGCACAGGCAGACAGAGCAGCAGGCAGAGGAAGAGGGAGAAGCAGGCTCCCTACTGAGCAGACAGCCCCATCTGGGGCTCTGATCCCAGGACCTTGGGATCATGACCTGACCTAAAGGCAGATGCTTAACTGACTGAGCCACTTAGGCAACCCAGGCAGTTTTTTTATATCCTCTTGGTGCCCAGGTGCATGAATTGCTGTTAGCTATATACCGAGGGTATGATTTTGGAGCTTAAAACATGTTAAGCTTCAACTACAGTAAAGAGTGCTGAACTTTTCTCACATTCAGGAATTTATGTGAGCTTGATAGGCTATACACCCTTACCAACATTTGACATTTATCAGAGTTTTAAATGTAATGATTCTGGTTAGTGTTGGAGAGGTGTATCTCATTACAGTTTTAATTTTCATTTTCCTTTTTACTAACGAAATTGAGTGTCTTTTCATATGCTTATGACCACTGGATATCCCCTCTTGTAAACTGTCCATTATGTCTCTAACCCATTTTTCTTTTTGTGTTTTTTAATGCAAACATAGTAGTAGTAAAGTATATATCATGATACATGTGTTGTAAATATGTTTTTCCATTTCTTGCTTTATACTTTCCATTCCTTCAGTAGATTCTTTTAAAGAAAATACATTTTTAATTTTAATGTAGTCCAATTTATCCACTTTCCCTTTCTGGTAAGAGTTTTCTGGCCCTTACTTAAGAAGTTCTCCATACCCAGAGCTCATGAAAATAACCTCTACTATTACTTTATAGAATCTTAATAGCTTTGCTTTTTGCATTTAGCTCAATTTCCCCCTCCTCCAACCCAACATGATTTTATGCTTGGTATCTAGAAAGGATAAAGTTTTCAGAGTCTGGTTTTTTTTTTTTTTTCTGATTATCCGATATCTGATTGTTCAGTACTATTGATGATAATGGTTTTGCCCTACCGCCAGCAGTAATCTCATTTTTTTTAAAGATTTTATGTATTTATTTGACAGAGAGAAATCACAAGTAGAAGGAGGCAGGCAGAGAGAGAGAGGGAAGCAGGCTCCCTGCTGAGCAGAGAGCCAGATGCGGGACTCGATCCCAGGACCCTGAGATCATGACCCGAGCCGAAGGCAGCGGCTCAACCCATTGAGCCACCCAGGCACCCCAGTAATCTCATTTTAAATCAAGCATCCACATGTGTCCAGGGCTGTTTCATAGCTTTCCATTCTGTTACAATGATCTGTCATCCGATACTAGTACTCTTTTTTCTTCTTCAAGAGTATCTTTGCTATATGTGATTCTTTGAGTTTCTACTCATATTTTATAATTAGCTTTCAAGTTACACTCATACCCTCATATAAAACCTACAGATTTTTTATTGAAATTAATATCACTGCACCTACAATTCAATTTACAGAGACCAAAATCTCTATATTATTATCTTCTAGTTTACATAAAAGGAATATCCTTTCATTTATCTAGTTTTTTTTTTCTTTTATTAGTACTTCATAGTTATCTGGAAGATGTCTTAGGTATTATTATTCATATATACTTGATTTTGATAGAGTCATAGATGGCACATATTTATTTTATTGTATGTATGTTAATGGTATAGAGAAATGTAGATAGAGTTTTGTATGTTGACCAGGTATCTAGCAACTTTTTAATTGATTGTAATCCTATTCATTGACTTTTATTTTGTTTTAAAACCTATGAACATAATATCTTCTGAAAATAATAGCTTTCAGGTGCCTGGGTGGCTCAGTGGGTTAAGCCTCTGCTTGCGGCTCAGGTCCTGATCCCAGGGTCCTGGGATTGAGGCCCACATCTTGCTCTCTGCTCAGCAGGGAGCCGGCTTCTCCTTCTCTACCTGCCTCCCTCTCTGCCTATTTATGCCTACTTATTTCTGGCAAATAAATAAATAAATAATCTTTTAAAAAATTAGTAGTTTTTTACATCTTGCATGAAAATCCTTATATTTGTTTCTATATTTTGCCTACCTCAATGGCAGGAAATAAAGAATTGGTAATAGCAGGCATATCTGTCTCATTTCAGAACCAAAGGCAAAGTTTTATTTTTTTCCCCAGAATGGGTAACAAACTCATGCAATGCTTTTTATTCATCCACGAAGATAATCTGACTTTTTTCTTTATTTTGCTAAAATATGAATTACTTGGTTTTTTAGAAAAAATTTAGACAACCTGTATTCCTAGATTCAATCCAACTTTTCAGGATAATTTACCCTACTCATATACTGGCAAATGTGGTTTCTTAATATTTTCTTTAGGATTTTTGTGTCTAGTTATCTAATAAGTTAGGCTTGTATTTTTACTTTTTTGTATGATCTTTACAATTTTCAGCAAACAGGTAATATGCTGATAAATGCTCATATCAAAAAATAAAGATAAATTGTGGCACATGTATAAAGTAGATATCTGTATGGTAGAGTTCAAGGAATAAACCAAGATGTAGACAAGTCTCCAAAATATAATGAAGAGTAATAAAAGAAAAGCTAAGCTGTAGAAAGATCCACACAATATGACACAATTTTATAGTGATAAAGGTATAAATAATCTAATTATGGAAAGGTTATTAGGTATAAATATGGGGTTAAAGTATAAAACCAGGGGTGACTGCTTGTCTTAGTTGATTGAGCATCGACTCTTGATTTCAGTTTGGATCATGATCTCAGGGTTGTGAAACGGAACCCCGTGTTGGGCTCTGCAATGGGTGTGGAGCCTGCTTAAGATTCTCTCTCTCCCTCTCCCTTTGCACCCCCCTCACTTTTGTATTCTCTCTACAAAAAATAACAACAACAACAACAATAATAATAAATATAGTGTAAAACTATACACAGAAAGGATAAACACTGACCAGGATGGTAGCCTCTGGGTAGAGATAAACAGAAGTGAGACTAGAGAGAGAGCCTTCAGTTTTTTCTGTGATGTGTAATTTGTGCTTGCATTTAAAAATATTAGAAGCAAACATGTTATAAAACTGATGGTACATATGAAATCTTTAGTATATTTTTGCACAATTTTTATCTTTACATTTTAAAATATTTTTAAATAAGTAATGAAAAACAAATTTAAGGGATAAAATTGAGAACTTCTTTGTATGAAATTAAATAATAATAATATATGAAAATCACTGTCTTCAGAACATACCATATATTGGTTGTCAAGGACATAATCACATAACAGTTCTAATAATATTACCCTGATATGAATATCATATTCTCATATCATATCACATATAATCATCCATATGATAAGAGCAATAAAATAATATAAAAATATTTTAATTTCCTCAGAATTCCTGTGACATATAACTAACTTAATATAAATGATTTGTGTAAAAAACTTGAATACGTTTTGTTTCTAAATTGAGGAGCTCTTAAGGATTAATGAGGACTCATTCAGCTACAAGCTAAGAGACTAAAATAAAGCCTGTATAATTTATAAAATTACTGGATTATATGATTAACAAGTCTTAGTATTACTCGGTTTTCAATACAGCTTGATACAACAGTTGAAATTGCACCGGGAATCTGTTCTCTCTACCTCCTTGCTCTGTTTTCTTCATTGAGCTTCAAGGTCGTTCCAGGATGGCCCAAACTCACACACTGCTCTACCAACATACCATAAGTTGGGTAGCTTAAAAACAACAGAAATTTATTTCTCACAGTTCTGGAGCCTGGAAGTCCCAGATCACGGTGCCAGCATGGTTGAGTTCTGGTGAGCTCTCTTCTGGGTTGTAGACTCCTCACTTCTTGCATCTTCACATGGTGGAGAACATAGATAGGAGTCAACCTCTCTCCGACTCTTACATGGGCACTAATTCCAATCTTGAGAGCTCCACCCTCAGGACCTCATCTAACCCTAATCACCTTCCAAATGCCACATGTCCTAATATAGATTAATTGATTTCTCTTGAAATATAGTAGTTAGTATATTTATAGATAAAATTTCTTAGTTAATCTGAATTCAAAATTTTTTTAAATGCTGTTTCAAAATATGCATCAATTTTATAATAAATTCATCTTATTTGATCATTAATCTAATGGTTAATAACACCAATTTTTAGGTCCATATACTGACAGGAATTGTCCATTTGGAAATTCTACATATTTGCTTGCTATATACCTATCTGAATATTTTCTTATCATCTGTATCAAAATATTGAAAAATGTGTAACAGATGCATCATTGAAACTTCTTTAAATAAAAAACAAACAAATGCATTTAAATCACATCTAACTTTTTTATGATGCAATTATGAATTAGGTCCTTCTTTTTTTGGTAATTAGAGTGTGAAACAGATGGTGTAGACTTTGGCAAAAAGTGATAATCTCTCCAAACTAACATGTTGTCAACTGATTATTCACAAAATAAAGATCTATTCCCCTGATCAAGAGTCTGTTTTTAAAGGTTAGGAAATAAGAAATATGTTTCAACTATGGAGACACAGTATTTCACAAGCAGAGAACATCTTCTTGATGCTATGAGTCTCTGGTACTTCCTATTAACTGTCATTCATTTGAAAACTGCATCAGTAAATCCTTAACATGATGATTTTAGTAAATTTCTCTACTATTGCTAGCAGCCATCTATGTATCCAACTATTCTAATTAATTATTAGTAAGCAGAGGAAGAAATTCCCCTGTTCATCATGCATTTCGACCAAACTATTCTTTCTTTGAGTTCTTCAGAGAGTTCTCTGTAAGGCTCTCCAGGTATTCTGGGGGACTCCAAAGATTTTACAGGGAGCCAGAACACCTCATCTGGACTGTGGAATTGACTCTATTTCAGATGCAAAAGTAGAAGATAATCTACACAATCAGGAGGCCCAGGGCCAACTTTTATAGCAGAGACTTAGGGTATATTATAAGCCCAAAGTGATTCCCAGAGCCTATTTCTTGATAGATAAATAACCAGAAAAAAGGCCAAAGGGAACAGCCTGCCTCGGTTCTTAGAACTGACTGCATAGTTCTACTCCATGGCTTTCTTTGTCCTGATCCATAACTCATAATTCTCGTACCCATGTCATGTTCCTATCTGTGGTCTATAAGCCTCTGGCTAATATAAGTCCCCAAATCAGTGTAATCCCAAAGACATCTCGGTCTTACTATCTCATCCAGATTTCTCCACTGTATACAAAGATAGAGAGTAAGGGTGATAAGGAATGTAGTATACACAAGTGTATGGAAGGTGAATATATGTATACGCTGATAAGCAAATATATGAGTATCAAATGAAGGAACTGAATGCATGTTGGTTGGCAAATACAGATTTGACAACTTTGTTGAAGCAAAAAAAGTACTAAGTGTCACCTTCATATTCAAAGAAGTTAAAAATCTTGGTGTCTAGAGAACTGCTAGAAAATGTAAAGTTCTACTCTTTAAGAGATTCACATAAGGTGAAGAAGACAAAAGGTACATTCAAAAAATGGATAAATGCTTCAAAATGTTACAAAAGGACCCACTAATTACACTACTGGTTATTTACCCAAAGAACATGAAAACATTATTTTGAAAAGATATATGCACCCCTCTATTGACTGCAACATTATTTAGAGTGGCAAAAATATGGAAGCAGCCCAGAAGTGTCTATAAACAGAGGAATAGAGAAAGAAGATGTGATATATCATACAATGGAATATTACTCAGCCATAAAAACTAATTAGATTTTCCATTTGCAAAAACATGAATGGATCTAGAGGGTATAATGCTAAGTGAAAGAAGTCAGTCAGAGAAAGACAAACACTATCATTGATATGCAGAATTTAAGAAACAAAACAAATGAACAAGAGAAAAAAGAGACATATAAAAAAGCCAGGGGAGAGGGGAGATGGGTGAAACAGGTAAAGGGGAAACAGGAAACAGGTGAAGGGGATTAAAAGAACATTTATGTCAATCAGCACTATGTAATGTATAGAATTGTTGAATCACTGTATTGTACACCTGAAACTAATATAACACTGTATGTTAATTGTATAGGAATTTTTAAAATAATAAAGGAAAAAATAAAATGGCTAATTTAAAAAAGTAAGATAATTTTAAGGGTTGATTATGTAAGAGTAGACTGTCACAAAATTATGAAAAAATATTCAGATATCATAACTTTTACAAACATAAATATGTGTATCATAGGCTTATCCTTTCTGAAGATATAACTTAGGAAAACAAGGTAATGAGGGCATAAATTAAAGAGATTAACTCAAAAATTGTAGTATTAGTAAATTTAAAAAGACAGATTTGATGTCCAAAAACCATTAAAGAAGATTAACTAATTTTATAAACCTTAAAAAATTTATGTCAAAATAATTTCTATAATCAAAATATGTAACATTAAAAGATAGGATTGTTAATCTGGGTCTAAAATTCCAAACTGCATAAATGAAATAAGAAAACTGGTATGAGAAAAATGATACAGAAGTAAAATTAAGCTTATAAATTTTATCTTACATATGAGATATGAAATAAAAAACTTTTTCATTCCTACTAATTATATAATGTATTTTGAGCTTAAAGGCATACCGGTATAAATAGAGACATTATTTATGCCTTTATAATTTCTCAAAAATAGCCTATAAAACATACTTTATACTAATGAAGAGAGTAAAAATAAAATACAAAGTAGATGATAGACAACCAAAATAACACTTATGACAACCATTATAAATGGATTAAATTCCCCTATTAAAATTCAAAGACTGTCTGATTGCATTAAGAATACAAAAAATTCATGCTTTTCTAGAAGTGGCAAACATAAAGCTATGTGAACAAAATGGATTTAAAAAAATGTCTGTGTGTGAGTGTGTGTGTGTGTGTGTGTGTGTGTTTAGTGCCAGTCAAATATAGGGGTCTACTAGAGATATGTTTAATTTTCTATCCTAAGAAAATTAAAACTTTTCAAGTTCCTATTATATCTTTTAAGAATCACATAATCTTCCACATTACTATTAATGATATCCCTAGTGCAGAGATTATTAATAATTTTCCTAGTGCAGAAATGTGCTCAAACAACAATAAAATAAAATTAGACATTATCCATGAATATATATCAATAAAGAACACAATATTGGGTGTGGCTAGCCCCTTTATATGTGTTTATGTCTAAATACATTGATACCATATGTTTATTTCCTTTCCCTCATAAATATTAGCTAAAATTATAGAAGAAAAAAGAAGGATTTCCCAAATAAGGGTAAGAGATTTGGTGGGCGAGGCATAATTGAATAAAAGATTTTAAACAGATTTTTAAATAATAGAAAGAAAGAGAAAGAGAGGGAGAGAGGGAGGAAGGAAGGAAGGAAGGAAAGGTCTGATTTCCAGAATAACCAAAGAAAAAAATTCTGGATGCAGGGTCACCAAGGTAGATAGAGGTCAGAAAACTTAAGAAAGGAGGCTTAATGAAAATCTGTTTTCTAAGTTGAGGACTTTTTGGCAACTTTTTCTGTTCCCTTCCAGAAAGGCATCAGCCATCCCTAACATGAACTGCTCTAACACTCCTCCCATGTGCCTGATACCATCCCTACTCCTGGTAGGATATCCTTGTATGCCTCTGCATCCAGGCACATAGATGCCTCTAAACGTATAAAACTGAAGCACCACTCACATAAATGGAAGGTTAAATCACATTTTTAAAGCTTTACTCAGAATTCTGAACAGGTATCAAAAATAACTAGATATGAAATAAAAATAAGAGATGAATGGAAATAAAATCAGAACTCAAGAGTAAGTGAAAAATAGAGAGAGTACAGAAAGCAAAAGATGGATTCAGTCGCCTATAATTTACATTGTAGAAAGTTAAACATAAAATTATACACTCAAAATCAAAAAAGGACATAGTAAAGAGGAATAATCAGAAAATAAGAAAATTCATGAAAATTAAAACTTGAGAACTTTCACTGGATATAGACAATAATAGAAGGAAAAGAACAAAAAATGGTTAAAAAAATCATGAAAAAATTTTAAAGATCCATTTGTGTATCTACTCCAACATATAAAGAGCTTAGAAGCTGTTATTCCTATCCTTACATCAAAAAACAAAAACAAAAACAAAAAAAACTGTACAATTAATGACTTTTATTAAACCGAAGGTAAATCACCACTCAAAAATCTGGGAAAACAGGGACTTCATCTGCTTCTCAGAGAGATGCAGCTGTGATCTGATTATCTAGAGCAGAAACTGATGGAGTCATAAACTTATATAAAACATTTAAATGTCTATTTTTGACAAACTGTAGGCTAACTGTGGACTAGTATGAGAGTGAAAAATTCTCAGGTCACAGTCTTAGGGGAGATTCCTAACTTTTATGGGATTTGGGGACCCAAAGTTTCTAAGCATAAGAATCCAAGAAAAATCCCATTGTGGTTCTGCAGAGTAGTTTTGTTTGTTTGTTTGTTTTTTTTTGTTTGTTTTTTTTTGCAAAGATAACAGAGTCACACCATTTGATTCACCAATTCCATGCCTAGGATTTTACTCAACTTTACTTGAAAATGAGCGTCCACAAAAATACCTACATTAAGAGTACTTATAGCAACTTTATTACTAAAAACTGGAAACAACCAAAAGATCTTTCAACAATCCTTCAAAGTTTGGATAAACAAACTTTGATATATCCACACAATGAGATATGATTCAGGGTAAAAAAAAAAAAGAACCAGTAGCTTTGAAAAGATTAAAATAGGTCACAAATACATAATATGAAATGAAAACGACCCATCAGAAAGTCCATTTATATGACATTCTGGAAAAGGTAAAATAATAGAGACAGTAAGGAGATCATTGGATACTATGAGTTCAAGAAGCAGAGCTGACTAAGTGAAGTGCAGAGAGTATTTTAAGGTAATAAAACTATTCTGAATGAGACTGTAACATTAGATTCATGACACTATGCATTTTCAAAATCCACATAACTTCACAACATAAAGAGCAAATCTCAACATATATAAATTTTTAAAAAGAACAAGAATCATTATGGGGAGTGGGGAATCCCAGAATGTAATACAGTGTGACCCAAAACTGTACAGCAAATGTATGAAACAATCACTCTGAAAGGAGGTGAAAAGTCTCGACTTAAGTAATTTTGGTAATACATGGAGTCCTCAAGAATAAAGGCAAGAAGAACCATGGATATTCTGTATTCTAGTTCGTAAATCTGTTTCTCACAAAGGCAAGGATTAACAATTATGGAAACACTGTACATGGATATTCTGAATTGAACAATTAAGTAAATGAATGGTAGATGGTGAGCGTCAGGCTTCAAACTGTTGGATGGTTACAGATAAACAAGGGGAAAAGTCTAGACTGATCTATCTGGTAATGGATAGAGTTGGAAGCATTCGTATAAACACCTATTAAACTTGCTATAGACACATATGATGGCATACGAAAGTATTTATAGGTAAGTAAGTGTGTATTTATGGGTTAGTATACATGTATTTCCTTTTCTGTTAGCTGGAAGGGCCTAGAAACAATGATACACAAATAGCAAGAACAACACTAAGTACTCAGATCCTGGCTTCTAATATCCTTCTCCAGTGAAAGGAATCAGGGCTCCTGAAGGAGTGGCTGATTCCAGGACTGGGGCAGGAAATACATGAGAGGGGCTGGAAGCATCTTGTAGTGGCATAGAGTTTGGAAGTAGTCAGTGAGGGGGGTATATCAAAGGGACACAGGAATCCATAAAAGAGTTCCCTAATGCCAAAATGATATAATTTGAGAAACACATTAAATTAGACAGTAGTAGGGGCGCCTGGGTGTCTCAGTGGTTTAAGCCTCTGCCTTCGGCTCAGGTCATGATTTCAGGGTCCTGGGATCGGGCCCCACGTCGGGCTCTCTGCTCAGCGGGGAGCCTGCTTCCTCCTCTCTCTCTGCCTGCCTCTCTGCCTACTTGTGATCTCTCTCCTGTCTATCAAATAAATAAATAAAAATCTTAAAAAAATTAGTAGTAGATTAAAATCTCCAGTATAAAATATATATCACTGAGCCCATAAAGATACCAAAATATTTTGAATAAATATATCAGGAGAATAGACAAACTACTTGTGCAAAACAATTTCAAATAATTTATGTGGATATTCTTTCCTCACAGAGATGGAGTGTTACTCCCTACTCTTTGTAGTCTACTCATACTGACTTTCTTTCAAATAGTATGGCATGTAAAAGGAAAAAGAAATTACAGTGACAAACACTACCTCAGTCAGGTGATCACAATGAACACAAACAGTGATAAGTCAGTCATGTTGATAGTATATACCTTTGATATGATGCAACAAAAAAGACACTTCACCACAGTGGTCTTCCTTTAAAAAAAAAAAAAGATTTTTTTTTTATATGTATTTGAAAGGGGGAGAATACGAGCAGGAGAACATGAGCAGGGGTTTGGGGAGGGGCAGTGGAGGAGCAGTGAGAGAGGCAGAGGGACAAGCAGACTCCTCACTGATCATGGAGCCCAATGTGGGGCTCGATCCCATCACCCTGAGATTGTGACCTGAGCAGAAGTCCGACACAGCCAACTGAGCCTCTCAAGCGCCCCCACAGTGGTCTTCCTTAAAAAGAAAAAAAGAAAAATAACCCCAGGTCTAGTCATGAGAAAAACATCAGAAAAGTCCCAATTGAAGGACACTGTAAAACTACTTAACCATTACTACTCAAAACTGTCAAGATTATTCAAAACAGAGGAAGAACTTTTAGAACCAAAAGGAAACATGACAACTAAACCTTATATTGTGTTCTAGATGGAATCTTGCAACAGAAAAGGGTCATTAAGTAAAATGAGGGAAATCTGAATATAACATGAACTTTAATAATAATGTATCAGTATTTGTTCATTAATTGTGACAGATGCACCATACTAACATACAATATTAATAATAGGGAAGACTGTGTGGTACATGAGAACTCTCTTTACTATTTTTGTCACTTTTCAGCAGTTTAAACCTATATTAAAATGAAAAATTCTTCAAAAAATAAAAGAAAAAGAGGCACCAAAAAAAACCCACTTACAACAAATACAAATATTGAGATTAAAAGACTACATTTATCTTCAGATATAATAAATAAAATGTAAAAAAAAAAATGTATTACGATATTTCATTGCTAAGCTTAAGAACACTGGGAGGTAAACAGAAGGTAAAAAAAGTTACCTGAGAGTAAGACACCTCCCAACACACACACACTGACAACAACAAGAGACTGGATTTCAACATAGGAATAAATATCAGAATGGAATCAACTTCTTCATGGATATATATTTCTTAAATAATTTACCTAACATTCAGTTTCTTTGGAAGTTGTTGGATGGTCTGTTGTAATAACAGGAGAGTAAATCACATCTTACTTGAGCAGAAGAACTATCCATTTCACTGCATTTCTGAAACAATTTTAACAAAGTGTTAGAGAATATACCCACTATTTTACCAGTGACCTGAATAGGTAGAGAATAAAACTTAATCATTTGTTTTGCTTGGTGTTCTTATAATCTTTAAGTAATAATTGAATAAAAGGAGGATTTTTTTTTAAAGAAAATGTGATTGTGTGGGACGTATTTTAGGTCATGTTGGTGTTTTCAAATAATAAGAATAAATGAATTCACTAAATGAAGAGCAAATATTTTTAGAAGGGCATATAATTTATTCAATTTACACAAGATTTTTCTATTAGAGTTAATCAGGATTGTTAATATTGTAAAAAGAATGTCAAAAATTAACACATCATATATATAAATTCACACTGATTGTCAAACTAAAATTAAGACATCTTATTGCTATTTTAATACATTTTGGAAAGATAATTTCACCCATTTTAAAAACTACCCTTTGAATAAAGAATACAAAGTTTCTCCATTAATCTAATCTTTAACTGCTTTTTCATCCATATTTGAAGCAATCTTTCTGCCATAAAGGGGGAAACACCCTTTGTCTACCTCCCCAATAAAGATTTATATAAGAACTTTTTCTTTTTTCTCATTTTCTTCTCTGTAACAGATGTGCCTTCTCAAAATACCCCACAGGAATGATTTGAGCATGATAACAACCAACAGGCTGCTGCTTTGTATTACTTTCCTAGACTAATTATAACAGAAGCTGGAAGATCTGCTTTGCCTCAAACTTTACACATGAAAAATAAAATTGGTTCAGAATAAAGATTTTATGCTCTTATCCTAAGGAAAAAGGATGAGGGCTGAGTCAGTGGAGCTACAATAAACAACAAGTACTAAAAGAGGGTCTTTTGAAGCTTTTATTCATTTCTTACTGTACTATAGAGGAATTTAGGAGAAAAGTTTCTTAAAACTATAAAAAAAACTTAGTTCTTCAAAGAGGCTTAAATAGAGAACAGAAATGATGAAAATAAAAAAGATAGTCTGTAAATCCATAAAAGCTCAGGTGTGGAAGATTTTCAAAGTAATTGCATATTAATTTCATAATGTTTTCAGAATATTTAAATTTTATGCAAATATGATAAAGAAAACATTTTGCTTTCATTATAAAGTACTTTTCTTTATCTACTTCAAATCACTGCCATCATTTCATTTAAAAAATACTTTTAAAAGTTCTCCCACATTATAATGCACAATAAATTATATGATATTCATTCTACTAACCATTCCTTAAGGTGCGACTCAGAAAATATATTTATTTACTTCTGATTCATTATCTTCACTGTCTGTTGGAATTATTAGTTTTGTATCTCTGGCTCTGCTTTGAAATTATCATTTTTTCTTCCTGACAGGAAATTTTACCTGGGATGGCATATGAAAAAGAAAAATTGTTTTCATTTTTATTACTGGGACACTTTTCTCAAATACTCATGTTTCCGTTATTTTGTTGAAATTTGATGGTGGAAGAGGATGTGTTGTTATATTAAAACATTCTCAATGTAAATCATGAATTACTTGTTATTAAGGCCCAGGTGTAAAATAATACCTTTAGATTTTGATACAGACTTAGAAAGGATACAAATTGTAATTAGTAGAAAGGGTAAGATAATATAGTAGTAAACTTGAACATTCAGAGCACAAATATTGTTCTAGATAAACATAAAATTGTTCTAGATAAACACAAAATATTGTTTTAGATAAACATAATTCACTAGTAGTATTTTCACACATCATTAAAACATCATTTATGCATTAATTTATACACTAACTTGGAAAAATTTCTGCTGTGGAATTTCTAAAGTAGTTAATAAAAGCCTCTGGACATAATAATATAGTATGGCCTATGACATGTTGAAAATACAGTTGGCCCTTGAACACACGGGTTTGAACCATGTGATCCACTTATACATGAATTTTTTGTGATACAGTATTGTAAATGTAGCTTTTTTCTTTTCTGATGTTAACATTTTCTTTTCTCTTTATTATAAAAAATATGATATGTAATGCATAAAAACCAAAATATGTGTAATTGGGAAGGCTTCCAGTCAACAGTAGACTATTAGCAGTGTTCAGTTTTTGAGGAATCAAAAGTTATATGCATATTTTTTACTATGCCGGGGGGTCAGTAACCCTAACCCTCCTGTTGTTCAAGGGTCCACTGTAGTCAGCAGTCTATAATTAACTCATATATTAGCCCACTCCAGGAGAATATGTGGGGTGAAAATGAGATGAACAGCAATAATTATTCACACCTACAAAAATAAAATTTTCTTGCAAAGACCATGAGACAGACTGCATATGGGCAATGAATGGAACTCAAATTTATAAACAACGTTAACCCTTTACTCATTAGAATTTAGAAAACATTATAGATTTATGGTTTTGTTTCATAACACTTTTTCTTTGCATTCTTTCCTCAGTAAAGACTTTTTGAAATTTTTTGATTAATTTCTTCCTGTTTTCTCTAAACTAAGTGGAAAAGTTTTTATTTACGCCCAACCCTGAAGGGTAAAGGGAAGAATTCTGAAGATCAGAAGTCTGAGTCATAAGGAGGCCATTATTAGGAGAATGTTAAACTCGTGGCAGAATCACAAGGGTCTGGTGGTGGGAACCACCATCTTTCCATGAGCTCTTTGTGCCAGTTCATTGAGGATATTTGAGAGTGTGTGTGAGTAGGAATATCTGTGATTTCCTCCTTCTTTCCTGAGGCATTCAGAATTGACGTGGACTTTAAAGCTGGTCATAATGTTTATTAAGTCCAAGAAAAATGTTAGTTTTTGTAATGTGTAATTTCATTCTGACCTCACAACTAACTGAAATACTATTAGTATCTATATTGTCTTCATTTTACATATTAAAAATATCAGATGTAGATAATGGTCATTTGTTTAAAATAGTAAAGGACACTAAGGTCTCACAGTCCTCAAGGGAATAGTCTATTTCTAGACATTGCACTGATTGAAAAATGCCCCACAGTTCATATTTCTTTAACTCCAACTGCTCTTTTTTAATCAAATGCTTAGAAAAGTCATATTTAATAGACTTCTTCAGAATAACTCTGTATGTAACCTTATAATCAACTATGAAAATAATTTTAGTCTAAGGATTCAATATTAAATGAATGGCAAAATAACTCATCTATTAAAGTATGTGTCTAAACATCCAGAGTATTGATTTCTAACAGAATTGATTATATTTTGTATATTAACTCAAAAAAATATTTATCTGCTCCAAATTCTTCTCAATAGCTCAGTGAGATCATTTTCTGGATAAATAGTAATGAATCCCATTATTTTTTCCAAATAAGCATAATTTCCAGTGATTTGGTCAACAATTTTAGAAAAATGTAAAGATTACATTTCTAAAGGTAAATTTTCTGCACTAGTCTATACAACTCTGAGAAGTTGGCATTACCAATTTAAGTATTTATACACAACTAGACATGTGTTTAATTGTTTTACAAACGAATTGTTATTAAAAACTGTGAGGTTGGGGGTTCTGAAGACTAAAATGGAGCATTTTAAAACTTAAATTGAAATCACATTATAAGTTGAGGAATGGAAAATGAAGGTCTATGGACCAGAAATTTTAATTTTTTAAGTAAAGCTCTATGCCCAACATGAGGCTTGAACTTAGGACCATGAGGATCAATAGTTGCATGCTCTACCAACTGAGCCAGCCAGGAGCCCCTGGATCTGGATTTTTATAGTTTTATAGTTTTTAAGGATATATACACAAGCACCACAATTCTAGGCTAAAAAAACTGGCAAAAAGACCAGAAATAGAAAATAAACCAATAATTATCACGAGTTTGGCAATTATTCTAAATTATTTGAATACATCATTAAAACAAACAACACCAAAATTTAGACAAACACCATTTCCACAAAGACCAAAAGAATTAAGTAAAAATGGAACAAAATCTACACTAGCCAAAGGCTTTTCTAAAAAAAAAAAAAAAAAAAAAAGCAGAAATCAAAATATAAATAGAAATCAAAATATAATCTGAAATAAATCTACTAAATGAAGCTTTTATTACTTGAGAGACAAAAGTTATGATAAAGGATAGTTATATGTAATTAACATATGTAAATGAGTCATTTAACTCAGAGAAAATATTAAAAATTTTAATACTATTTCCTCAGTATTTAATAGTTAAGCAGAAAAATCAAAGACATAGATAAATTAAGTTAAATAATTAAATGTTAAAGATGATATAATAATTATATTTCAAATTTTCACCTTCCAATGAAAGCATAAATCTTTTTATAGTGTCATTAAGCATTTACAATAAATTATCATATGGTGACCTTAAAGAAAATTTCTGTAGACTCTGAAAATCAGAAACTCTAAAACAAAGCTTTTGGGAAACAAATGAAGATGAGCAATCAAGTTAAATACAGAAACATATGAATTATAAAAGCAGGAAACAATAAAATGAGTAAGTAACTGCAAGGGCTATATCTTTGTTAACTAATAAATCAGACAAATAATATTCAAAAGTCAATGAAAAAGGAGATAACATGAGTACATATATAAATTTGAAGTAGAATAGACAATATTATAAGAAAATACTGTGTGCAATTCTAAAACAAACAAACAAAAATTAAAGCATAATTTTTCCATGAGAAAAGAAAGGCCTAAAAAGAAAATTCTAAAGCTATAAAATTCAAACTGTTATAAATAACACTAATTCCATAGAGTTTTATTCATGAGCACTTTAAATTTTTCAACTCCACAGAAATAGTTTTCTTACATACTTAAAATACTATTACACTGAAAATAGTCATAAAAAAATCAGAGCATTGAAACACAATGGGATAAACTTAAAATGATAACTGATTTGCAGAAAAAAGAATAGATTTTAATAAGAATTATAAAGGAGAACTGAATAAAGGAAAAAAAAACCTGACACCTTTTCATATGCAATTCAATATTGATGTTATTTCTTCAAGTTAATGCATATAACTAAAGCTATTTCAGTTCTACAATTTTTTGAGATATTTTAAAACATATAAGAATTTGTTTTTAAAACAATAACGAAATGCAGAAACAAAAATACATCCACTAAAGACATGGTAGTTTTTTTTTTTTTTAACAAAGTTGGAATGTAAATCAGTAGAGTTATTTTTAAAAGCTGTAATTGGTGGCATATTTGGTCAAATATTTTTGGAAGACATCATTACAACCACATTCTCAAAAACCAAGTGAATAATTTCAAATTAAAATAGAAATAGGTTTGCCTAATAAAATACAGTATGCACAATTTAATTAGAATTTCTGATAATCAACAGAAGTTTTCAATATAATATATCCTATGCAAAAAAATAATTATCAGCTTTTTATCTGAGGATTTAACAGTGTCAATTTTTTTTTAATTTTTAATTAATTTATTTATTTATTTTAAAGATTTTATTTATTTATTTGACAGACAGAGATCACAAGTAGGCAGAGAGGCAGGCAGAGAGAGAGAGAGAGAGAGAGAGAGAGAAGCAGGCTTCCTGCTTTTTATCCCCAGGGGTACACGTCTGTGAATCACCAGGTTTACACACTTCACAGCACTCACCAAAGCACATACCCTCCCCAATGTCCATAACCCCACCCCCCTTCTCCCAACCCCCCTCCCCCCAACAACCCTCAGTTTGTTTTGTGAGATTAAGAGTCACTTATGGTATTTTCTAAATCTGGCAGCTATAGAGATAAGTTAAAAAGAACACATATTATAAAGGAATCAGAATTTTAAAAAAACTAAAGAATAAAAGCAAGAGAAAGATGCATGAAAGTAATATATTTGACCAAATAATCATTTTCTAAGAGACATCTTTAAGAGGTATATCTTATATTTACTAAGCAGGAAAGTTAATAATTTAAATAATTTTTAATGTCACTCTTTCAAATCATTGAGAAAGGTATCCAAGTAGACAAAAGAGATGATAAAGTAATTCATTAAAAATAGTTAATGTTGGGACTCCTGGGTGGCTCAGTTGGTTAAGCAGCTGCCTTCGGCTCAGGTCATGATCCCAGCGTCCTGGGATCGAGTCCCACATCGGGCTCCTTGCTCAGCAGGGAGCCTGCTTCTCCCTCTGCCTCTGCCTGCCATTCTGTCTGCCTGTGCTCGCTCTCTCCCCTCCTCTCTCTCTCTGATAAATAAATAAAATCTTAAAAAAAAATAGTTAATGCTAATAAAGACGATTAATCTCCCATTTCATTCATAATTGTAGAAATCAAAATTTAATTTTTAATTTGAACAATTGTATTACTTAGGTCCAGTTGCAGTCCTAGATGTTATATAGAAACACCTGAGGGAGAACAGCCTTTGTCCTTTTTGTCCCTGATTCCTGACATCTGTATCCTCCATACAGGGCCTGGGCTGGAACAGCTCTTATCCTACTCTAGGCTCCATCAGCTAGCTGGTTTTTGCACAGAACACCTCTAAGTGCCTCTCAGATCCAGGCTACCAGTCTATCACTCCTTTGAAAAGGGCCTATTCTATTTGCATTTCACAAAGGAGAGGATTTGTCACCCAGCAAACACTCACTCCAATTCAGTAACTCCCTGGGGAAGGGGGTGTCAAGTGGCACTTTTAAAATGTAGATGCCTAGATCCTCTTAGACCAATTAAATCAGGATATCTGGGAGTGGGACCAGAATATCAGTGTTTTAAAAAACTCTCCTAATAATTCTAATGTGTAGTCAGGGTTGAACTTCTGACAAAGAAGAAAAATATAAAAAACTTTCACAAGGTGCCTTCTGAAACATGACATAACACATACAAGAAAAAGAATGACGGACATCAGCATATGAAAATTGTCAAGTTTTATATAATAAAATATTCTGGAAAAGTTCCCAGTGACCTACATTGCAGAAAATGTTGAAAAAAATATTTAAAGACAGGAGCACCTGGGTGGCTCAGTTGATTAAGCATCCAACTCTTGATTTCAGCTGAGGACATGATCTCATGGTCCTGAGATTAAGCCCCTTATCAGACTCCGCGATGAGCATGGAGTCTGCTTGGTCTCTCTCTCCCTCTCTCTCTGCCCTTCTTCTCCCCTTCCCCTCTCTAAAACTAAATGAATGAATGAATGAATGAATTTAAATGAGTAGATTTAAAATATTAAATATTTATATTTAAAGACAAAAGGTCAAGGACCTTACTTTCAAATAATTTCTGTAATATTTTCAATAGAAAAAGAAAAATAATATAATAGAAAAACAGCAAATGATCTGAATGAAAAATTTACCAAACAAAATATGCCCAATGAACACTAAATCTCACAAATAATCCAGAAAATATAAATTAAAATGAGAAAGTTCTTCACCTCATAAAAAGACTCATAATATTCAAGGTAAGTATCCTGAAATATTGTTGATGAATGCACAAATCATGTCTTTTCGAGACAAATTTAACACTATCCATACAGCTTAAATATTTGGCCCAGCAGTTCATATATACAAAGATAAATGTAGAATGACAGTCACTCAAACAGTGAAATGGTAAAAATTTGGAAACAAAATAAATGGCACACACAAAATCTAATGACCTAATAAACAACTTCAGCCTTTATTGTGTCTGGATAGGAAAGGCCATGGTGTAGTAATAAACATCCCCAAACCTTAGTGGCTTTTAACACAAAGGTTTATTTCTAACTCATGCCTCACTGAGGCAGAGGGAACAGACCTAGCAATTAAATACCCTGGCCAGGGGCACCTGGCTAGCTGATGGGGTCAAGCATTTGCCTTTGGCTCAGGTCATGATCTCAGGGTCTCACTGGGCTCTCTGCTCAGCAGGAAGTCTGCTTCTCTCTCTCTCTCTCCCCTACTCTGCTCATGTCTCCATCTCTCTCAAAGAAATAGATAAAATCTTTTTTAAAAAACCAAACAAATAAGTAAATAAATCAATATCCTGGCCAGGAAGTGGCATATGTTCATTCTACTAATAGAATGTGATGGCGCTTTATTTACAGTGAAGGAAATACTGATAAAATGTTACACAGTATCAATCTGTACAACAAGGTGGGTAGCACAGTGATAGTTGTGCGTGCGTGTGTGTGTGTGTGTGTGTGTGTTGATGTGTTTACATCTGTGGAGCATTGTACTAGATGGCTCATTTCCTGCTGTCCCCCCAGTGAAGGCTAGGCCCAGATCCCTCTCTTGGGTTGAAACAGAGAAGAGAAAGAGAAAACAGAAAAGAGAAACAGAAAAGTAACTCTGAAAATATTATCTCCACTCAAAATCTTCTCCTGAATCTACTCTATAAGAAGAGGACCAGGGCTATATGGGAAAGATGGTTTTAGTGATGTGATGTATTAGGGGTGAGAGGGTACTTTCTCCCCTCTCAGCAGGGGATGGTGTTGGAGTCCCACTTAGCTCAAAGCAAAATGAAGGGACAGCTCTGGGAAATTGGCTGGTGGATACTGAGAGTGGTTTTCTACCAAGATGAGCACCGTCTTTCCTCCCACTCTATGCTTGCTCAGATGCTGACACGGGCCTCTCTTTTCTGGCCCAAACAGCAAAACGTTGTGATGGGATCTCTGCAAAAATTGGACCTCTGTTTCTGGAGTTTGGGAGTAACTGAATTTTGAGACTGGAGACTACATTTTGTGTGAGGTTTCTGAAGGCAGAGGTTTTTGAGAGTAGCCACCAACAGGCTGAAAAAGATCTTTGGGACGGTATGCCTAAGAGGAGGACAGCAGGCTCCCATAATCAGTCCTGTACTTCCTGGAGAAGAAACAGGGTTTCATAAAGAAGCATGAAGCCTAGGGTAGGGTAAGAGCTATTCAAGCTCAGGCCCTGTACAGAGGATAGAGAGTCAATCGGACAAAAAGGACAAAGGGCGTTCTCCCTCAGGTATTTCTATATGACATCTAGGACTGCAAGTGAGGTTAAAATCCTTCTCAGGAAATCATATGCATTGTGAACTCATAAGCCACAAACCAGTAGAGGCCAACAGTGAGGAAAAAACCTGAAGGAAACAGGACAAACCTACATGAGCCTGGGGACTTCTCCTACTGTTGGTGGTGAGCTCCCATTCACAGGAAACCCCTCATCCCCACCTTTCCTCTTCCCCATTCCATTCCCAGATGGTTAAGACCCAGAGAGTTGGGGCTTCTAGTGAAAGAACAGTCCCTTTCTTTTCTTTCCAATTTCAAGTCCTATGACCTCTCCCTCTCCACCCATGAGAAAAGGAAAAGAAAATACAAGTGAGGAATGCTGGAGAAAGGAAAGCTGTTGAATTCGATATTAGAATCTTAATATGTACTGAATATTGACTTAAACTTTAATAAGTAAAAGTAGTCAGAAATTTAAGGGAAGAGGTACTTGACAGAGAGGATACATCCTTTATGAAGATAGAAGAAAACTAAAACCACATTATGTTTTATCCATTGAATTATGACTCTTCAATAAATAGGTTACCCATAGGTAGAATGATTACATGTTTACATGTTCATAGAAAATATCTGGCAAGTTACATATTAAATTGTTAACAGTTGTTGGTTATTTCTAAGAAACAAGATTGAAGACAGTGGTATTGTAAAGGGAAACTTCTATATTTTTAGGTTGTAAGACTGTCTTATAGACCTTTTTATAACAAAATATAATAAAATATATCAATTCTATGATTACAGATTAATAAGAAATGACTTCACAAATTCAGTTGCATAATGTTCAAAATTACTGTATGCCTATGGAAGGAATGGAATAAACTCTGTCTTGCTTTTCAGAAATAGCTGGGTTTCTTTACATTTAAATATTCATTAGTGTTGTAGAAAGGGGATAATTCTACAAACTAACACTGGTCATGTCTTAGCTAACACATTTTGTTTCCACTGCTTAGAAAGGGCAAAAATTTTTATGTATAATTGCCTTGTCAGAAATGGCCCCCTCTCAATTATATGTGGTAATGACAGCCAAAAACTGCATGGATGATTAAAAGCCAGAGAGAATACCCTCATGTAAGTTTTAGGTAGTATTTTCAATCTTTCTTTCCATGTAAGCTCTTAACAGTACTAGAAGCAACTACAAATATAAACTGGTTCAGGTTTTACAGTCTGTCATCCTCCCCCTGCACTGTGATAGACCTACTGACACGAAGTGAAATGAGTGACAAGTAGTCATCAACAGAAAGGAGGGGCGGGGAGGTGGGGGGGGGACTCTAGGAGTCCAGTGCCATGTCGTCAGGATATGAAACCCAAAAGTGAAACATAAAACGTTAATTGTCCTGAATTTATGTGACTCTATTTCTCAAATAAATGGTAGGCAGATGTCAATAGCTCACTTAACATTTTATTACTAAGGCGGTTCTCTATTTACCCACAGCTTCTCATATCCCTTTCGTCGATTATGGCATTATACTGCATGAAGATGTTTTAATGATGGCAAACTTGATAAATGCACACTATTTTTATTATTGCCTATACCTTCCATCAATTCAGTTATATCAATTCCAGCCCATATAAAATCAACCATGGGCTGTTAAAATGGCTTTTTAAGAGAGGAGCATATTCAGTGAAATGAAAACAGTGTCTTGATAATTGTTTCTTAGCACTAGGACATTCTTTTCTAGTGGTCGCAGCTGCTCTCTCCTTCTGTCTCTTATTCTGTTGACTAACTGGGCTTAACTATAGTGACTAACCCATCTACCCTCACTGACTTCTCCTCCTCAATTCCCAGTGCTTACTGGTATTTCCTGGCCTTTGTTCCTCATTCTCTTTTTTCAGGTATTAGAAATACTGGAGTTCTATTTTCTTTGGTTCCTCATAGAAATAGAGTTATATTTCCTACTTTGGAGCATGTAAAAAGGCCACTCTCTTCTAATTGCTGTGGTTTCTTTTAAAAATCCCAGCCAACTCTTATTCAGCTCTCCACTAAAGTTTTGTTTCCCCTCCCTGCCAACCAAATGTCCTTTTACAAGATTATACTGCTGTCAGGATTAACTCAAAAGTCCTATCCTTAGATACTAATGGAGCTAAATTTTAAGGTACTGCTATTCTCTTACTTCTTGTGCTGTCTTCAAAAACCTCAACCACAGTCTGAACTCTGTTGGTTCGAGGGTCCAATGTATTGCATTTAAATACCCTATTCCATTCAACAACCTTATGCTTTCAAAAAAGGGTAAGTCATTTAAGAATTACTGATATTTAAGGAATACAACTCTTATTATTCTATCAATCACAAAATTAAACATTCTAAAATAAAGTGCGTTTTCCAGGAAGACTATCATCTGCTACAGTCCTTTCTAGATTTTGTTTTATTTTTAACGACCTTCCCTGATCACCTGATGCGTGAAACACAAGAGATAACTCTCCAACAGCATATTTTATCTAAATAAACATCGGTGTAGTCATTTTGTTGAAAATGTATACCCTATGGATGTAAACAAAACATAATTTTATTTTTAAATTTTATTCAGTGGGGTGGCTTATTTTTCTTTCCACTGGATGAAAATGTGTGCTCTATGACTTTTGGGCTAAATCTAGAGTAATAAATTGTTCAAGATCTATCTCAAGTTATAAAACATGGCCTCAATTTATTTATTATTAGAAGTGTCCCCAGTATAAGATATTAATCAATATTTCAATCTTCATCCAAAGCATGATGATAGTTCTTTCTCTCTCTCTCTCTCTCTCTCTCACACACACACACACACACACGTCTTAAAAAATCTTTTGCCTTCTCCAAATTTAATACATTTTTATGCCCTTGCCTGAGGGGTTCCTGAGAATCTTGAATCCAAATCTTTTTTCTTTCTCTTTGTAATACTGACCTAATGCCTTCAGTGGCAATTACTGTTTCTTGGTGCCTAAGCTAAAATTTCAGTTTTGACATCCTCTTACACTGACATTTTTAATGGCTCAGAAAAACTCCTTCACAAGTTCACTGCTTCCTATCTCAAATATCAAGAGAAACTTTCCTTACTTTCCTTAATACAAAGATATAACTCATGCCAACTTAGCCAAAAAGGTAAATGGCTTATGCAAGAAAATCTAAATTTTAATTCAGGTACACCAAATCCTTCACAGATTGTCCAGAGTTACATATTAGCTTCATATTCAAACATGAAAACTACATATTTGGCCTGAAAACAAGGTGTCAAGAGAAAATGACCTACCTAAATGTTGAGAGAAAGAAATTCAGATTCATGGCTTGTGATATGTCAGATATTAAATAAGAGCATATTAAGAAAATTAGTAGAGAGCTTGACTATCTAAACTGAGCCAAATATCCTCAAAACAATCACAAATTCTAGGTGGACTACACTGATGAAAATAGTACAAAATTCAACCAACCTTCTGAACTTGAAGTTCAGAGAAAATAAAAAACAAGTACTACATCCCCAAAGTCAAAATAAAAATGTTGATCAGTTACAGATTAAACAAAATTTGCCTTATAACAAGGATTTGACAATCAAAAACTCAGAAGTTTAGTAATAGAAGACTTCATAGCGAAGAACTACATAGATCAGTGCAACTGGACCCAGATATGTGTTTTCAGACATGAAAGTGAAGACTTAACAATTTCCCAGTTGCTACCAAAGCTTTTTTAACATTAGATACTTGATAAACTGATGTGTTAATATTCTGGAATAAGACTGACTTTTTTTTTTTTTTTTTTTTTTTTTTTTTAGTAAATAAGCTTGTTTTAGCCAGGGTCCTTTGGTTTGAAGGAAAAAGAAATGCCATTCAAAAAGGGTAAGGTATTGGTTTTGTTTTTGTTTGTTTGTTTGTTTGTTTGTTTGTTTTAAGACAGAATCTGAGGGAACCCAAGAGGAGAAAATTGGGGCTTCAGATAAACTGGAATCAAGGCATGGCAAGTCTTATACCAAAGAATTCACAGTAACGTGAATTTCTGATTCTCTTTTCAGGTGTGTGCCATTCTTCTTGCTCAACCAATGAACTGTCTTCTTTTGCCCTTTGCACATGGACCCTGAAACCACTGGTGCCGACATTAAACTACTCTGCCTCTGCTGAGAACCATTCATCTCCCCTATAAACTATCTGGTAGGTTCATCCTAGCCCCTCTGGTCCAAACTGGTATTGACAAAGAGACAGATTTTGTGATACACTTTTCCCTTCTAGAAATGTGGCTATTATTGCTATGATTTTATATTGTTAGATTTGAGGGAGATCTTACAATGTAATTATTTCAGTACTTGTCTTTTACTGCAATAGCCCTAGGGTAATAGTTTCACAAATGCACGTTAAGGAATGGAATGCAAAAGACTAACATGCCACTTGTTTTACCAATATTGCTCTCTGTTCTTTTCTGGAACAGCTCTGATTTTGAATGTGCACCACCTCTCACTCACTAGGATTGAACAGGAAGACTGCGTCTGGGCAGCAGAAGTAGACTCTCCTTAATCCAAGAAGAACTATTCGTGTAAAATAGTTTTTCCAGAACCAGTTGAAAATACAAAAACATTAGTCCTGAAATGTTGTTACTCCTCTGCCCAAATTTAATAATTAGGATTCTCCTAGTTAAAGTGATATAGAAATGAGGAAATGCATATGAGAGCCTTTACCACACACAGGGCTCAATAACAGGTATTTAGAATGTATAATTTGAGTTAATGTGATTTCTACTTGGCATTGCACATATCTCACCTTCTATTCAAACCTGTTTCTTATTTTTCCATATGACCAAAGCCTAGCATGTCCTTTCTTCCTGCTATCCATCTCTGTGTTTTTTCATAAGGGCTAAGTTGTAATTTGAAGACACAATTCCATTTAGCTTCAACGAGTCTGTCTCTCTAGGCTATACTGGGAAAAGCTGAACTCTTGGGGGAGTGAACAGAGAGTACTTAAGTACTAGGTCACTTAGCCCAAACCCTACCCTTACCCCCTTGTGTCTATTTTCTGGCACATGAGCTTTCCCATAGCAAAGATCCATCTGCCTTCTGGGTTCATTTCTCCTCTTGCATGACCCTTCACTCAGTTATTAATAATTCATGTCTCACGCTCTGCAACCCCCCAATTACTTCCCAATCATAGAGTCAAGCAGCTATAGAAATTATATTCAAGAGACTTTGATCCACCTAGGTTGTATTAAATCTGTTTGTGTCATATGAAGCCTGAGAGAGGTATTGATTGCTGCTTCCAGAAACATATCTCCTCTCAAAAACATTATTATTTTATTATTAATTATTATTAACAAAATAATAATAATTATTATATTAGTAGTAGTAGTAGTATAGCAAAGCACATCAGGCATCAGGACTTTGGGTTTAACAGACCAATATTAATCTGCAACTCCCCTTTCTTCTTTTTTTTTTGAAGGATAAAGTTTCCATCATCTTAAAAGTTTCCAACAAAATATATTTATTTCCCTCTGCAGTGATTCTGCCTTAAAAATGCAAATCCTACACTAATTAGCTCATTAATTCAACAAACATTTGAGTTCCTTGGAAGACCAAGGAAAAGGGAAAAATATGAATAAGACACTTTCTCTACATTCAAAGAGTAAAGAAGATATGTGAACAAATAATGGCAAGACAGAATAATATGTGCTAGAATAGAGTTTGTACATGAAAGCAAGGTAGTATAATGGATAAAGAGAAAGTTCCTATCCAAAAGATCCTGATCAGAGTGTATAGCAAACAAATTAGAGTACTCACAAGTACTTAAGCCACCTCCTTTAAAATATGAATTAAGTCCTCTCTGGATATGCTTTAATTACTTCAAGTCCTTGAATAACAATCAATCATCAATTAAGTAGTATTATGTTCCACATGATTTTAGAAGCTATAGAAAACACAGAATATTTTCAAAGCACAATCTCTGTCCAAAAAAGTTTACATAGTCCAGCACATTCAGTAAATTAAAGTATATTAATATCATTGAGAATAGGTATTTCTAACTCAGCTGGCCTGGTTAGATTTCTTTGTTTGTGAAATGATTACAATAAGAACATACTTAGATGATTTTAATTTGAATATTCTACTTAGCTTACTGCCAGATATCTTGACCATGCTCTACTTGAAAAAGTTCCCCCTGAACCTCACAAATGCTTTTAAGTCAAAACCAAAACCAAAACAAACTAACACAAAAACCCCACAAACAAACCAACAAAAACCAGAAGAGGGCCAGGTCTAATGATTCAAACTACTCTGTACAATACCCAGACCAAGCTAGTAAGGAAGAAAGAACAGAGTGGTATACACAGAAAGGTATCAGAATTTAGAGAAAGCTAAATAAGAAATGCAGAATAAAGTAGAAAAAAGGATGGTTCCACCACTTCATGTGGATAAGGATTTTTCAGTAATCTCAGGAAATGGAGATTTGGAAAATTATATCAGAGACCCACACTATTTTATCTTTTGTGATAATACTAGTAGTCACAGCAACGTAAGGTACCAACTTTGGAATGCCTACTACATTTCAAACTCTGGGAATTAGCAGGCAGCTAAAAGAATCAGAACTGTGCTTTAGAATGATCTGGGAGGAACCAGGCTATAGAAAGGCTATTGAAACCAGGCAATAGAAAGGCCAGGAGAGGGGCACCTGGGTGGCTCAGTTGGTTAAGCAGCTGCCTTCGGCTCAGGTCATGATCCCAGTGTCCTGGGATCGAGTCCCACATCGGGCTCCTTGCTTAGCAGGGAGCCTGCTTCTCCCTCTGCCTCTGCCTGCCATTCTGTCTGCCTGTGCTTGCTCCCTCCCTCTCTCTCTCTGATAAATAAACAAAATCTTAAAAAAAGAAAGAAAGAAAGGCCAGGAGAGAGCCAGAAAAAAAATGAAGAAATTTTCATCATTAAGAGCAAACAGTAGCATGGAGTAGGAGACAAAAGTTGAATTGGAGGAAAGTAAACAAGTTCAAGAAATGACTAAGAGGTAAAGCTGAAAATAAATCAATTGACTAGTCATAGTTCCCCACAGCACAGAAAAAGAAAAGATGGCTTTCTATAGTTTTGTCTTGAGTAGCTGTGTAGTGTTCTAGGAGAAAGCTGAATGAGAACTCAACAGACAGCTGGTTTGTGGACCCTGAGCTCAGGAGGCAATTTTGGATATGAGATTTGAAATTCATCATTACTTAAATTATTTTTTTTAAGATTTTATGTATTTATTTGACAGAGAAAGACTCAGGGAGAGAGGGTACACAAGCAGGGGGAGTGGGAGAGGGAGAAGCAGACTTCAAGCTGAGCGGGGAACCCGATGTGGGTCTCAATCCCAGGACCCTGAGATCATCACCTGAGCCGAAGGCAGATGCTTCATGACTGAGCTGCCCAGGCACCCCTACTTAAATTACTTTTGATATTAGGAGAGTAGACCAGACCACTGGTCTGGAGATTATGCAAATAGCATTAAAAGAGCTCGTGTAATTTTATTTCATCTTGAAGGTAATCTGTGAAATAGGTTTAACAGACTCATTTTGCAGTTGACAAATTGAAGCTCTGTTCATGAATTAGTAAGTGATTACTTTGGGACCTGATCCCCATATATGTTTGATTCCAAAGCCCACGATTTCATCTATAAACTAGACTACAATTTAATGCTTGTAATTATGATTGCTAACTTATATAGTATAGCATGTATGTAATCCTTATGCTGTAGATTATAGTCTGTAAGTGCATACTCAATTATTTTCTTTTCATCATAAAGTTTTGAATAAAAACTCAGGTTTTATATAGCTAAATATCTGACCTGAGAATTGATGCCTATTTCACTAAAATTATTAGTAACAAGATAGACATAACTGCTATTACTTTACAAGGATTTATCCCTTGTTGTACCCTACATATTGAGCATACACACACATACATACACAGACAACCATCAACTCCGCTTACCTTAAAAAGAATGAAAGATTTTTAAAGGAAATTTCCCATAACTGGAAGAAAGAGGTAACTCTTACAAAGAAGTAGTGAACAAAGTAAGTAACGACTGGCCAGGATCGTGTTAATATTCCCCTCTGCTTGTCTGAAATTTTGACAGGTTTCTCCCTGACTATAGGCCCCTGACTTCCCTTTTCTTAGGGCATTACTTTGTCAAACCTGCAATGTGAAGTCTTTCTCTGCTTTCTGAAGTACACATAAATCCTCTCCCAGCTTTTCTGGGCAGTTTTACAATCCATGAAATGTCTTTGTCAGGAAGCTGGGAAACATCTCTTTAGAATGTCAACACTGGGGGTGCCTGGGTGGCTCAGTCAGTTAAGTGTACATTTTGTCACTTGATTTCAGCTCAGGCCATGATATCAGGGTCTTGAGATCAAGCCCCCATCAGGCTCTAAGCTCAGTGTGGAGTCTGCTTGAGATTCTCTCCCTCTGCCTCTGCTACTCCCCTGCTTGCGGTGTCTCTCTCTTAAAATAAATAACTAAAATCTTTTAAAAATAAAAAAGATAAAATAAAATGTAAACACTGAAGGAGAGAGAGCACATCTCTCTTGTAGTCTCTGTGGAAGAATAATAGCTTCAGTGGGTGTTGACTGCCAAACATAGATAACCTAATCACAGATAAAAAGCATTTGCAAACTCAGGAGCAACTCAACACCCCACCCTCCCATTCCTGTCTCCCATTTCCACTGCCTCTAGTATTTTTCTACTAGCCCATGCAGCACATAAAAAGTCTTTCTCCTTTCATTTCACTGGAATTGAGTTTACTCTCTCTTTTATTTCGATAATCTTGAATAAAGTCTTCTTCCCTCCTTGAGTTTACTTTCTCTCTCTTATTTCAATAATCTTGAATAAAGTCTTCCTTACTTTCCTAACTTTGTCTGGTGCAGTCTTTACTTTGACATGAAGTGGGTTTGTTTTGTTTTTGTTTTTGTTTTCTGTTTGTTTTTTAAGATTTTATTTATATATTTGACTGAGAGAGAGACAGAGAGATAACAAGTAGGCAGAGAGGTAGACAGAGAGAGAGGGGGAAGCAGGCTCCCCACCAGTAAAAAGCCGGATGCGGGGCTTGATCGTGGAACCCCCAGATGATGACCTGAGCTGAAGGCAGAGGCTTAACCCACTAAGCCACCCAGGCACCCCCGACATGAAGTTTTAAACAGAACTGCAAATCAAGGATAGCCAGAAGAGTCAAAGGGGCCCTAAAGGAGAAGAGGGGACTGCTACAGCCCTGGAATCACAGGTGAGCTTTAGCTTTTAAAACAAAAATGGAGGGGAAAAAAAGGAAAGCACTTCCTAATTAATGAAAAAGATTTAAGTAAAAGTTCAAAGGTATAAATGAGCAAGCCAAACCCACAGAACAGTGAAAAGGTATTCTAAAGCAGGGAGGTGCTTCTCCAATCACTAGATGTCAGCAGCTCTCCCCCAGTTGTAGAAACCAAAAATGGGTCGAGACTTTGCCAAATGTCCATAGGGAAGCAAAATCACCCTGATCGAGAATGACTGGAATAGACTGAAATAAAACCTATATATGCACATAGTTATTGTGTTCCCTCCAAAGGACCCAATTTTCATATCGAAGAGTTTATACCTCACAAAGCTTAGTAGTTCTCCAAATGATCTATTTCCGTAAGTAATATGTAGCCTATGGAACACATAAATGGGAAGTATGACAATTACTTAATGGAAGTTCAATCGCCGGCTGGCACAGTCAAGAAAAATAGAGACCTGCCAGTTATTGTGTTCACTCATCTCTGTGCTCCTGAAAGCAGATGACTGGGTCAAATGAATATTTTCACTAATTCTATGTGAGTTTGATTCCGTTTGACTCTGGACCCACAGAGTCAGAAATACATCCACACTTGAAAACTTATCAGAAAGTATGTGTGCAGAAGAAGGGAGTTTATAGTTGTCAAAGCTCTACAAATTTTTTCATGGATTTTTTGAGTCACTTATTTTTACTTTTGAGATATTCAGGCTCCATTCTGATTAGGTGTAGACTTATCTTATTCCCCTAGGATTCCCTTTTGTTTCAAATCAGACAGCCTGCCTGGTATAAAGAGCATCCTAATGGAGATTTAACTTTGCCTACTACCTTTGTTTACCAGGATAGCTTAGAAAAAAATCTCAGTACCAAAAGGTTTGTCTCTGCTAGTGTTTAATCTTCTTGCCCTGAAATACTGGTTTATTAGATGAATATATCTATAAAATGGTTCTATATTGCTTTAACAAAGTTTATCTGTAAACTTTTAAATGACATCAGAAATTCAGTCAAGATAAGAATAAAACCCTCAGATATTTGTAGTTCAAATTTTGATTTTTAAAAGCTTTCCTTTTGCTAAGTGTAGTCTACAGTAATGTTTCACTCTAAATAATAGCCTAACCTTTGCCAGAAATTAATGTCAATGTCATTAAATTGGCTGTATAGCTGACTGTGAAGGAGAATTGCTAATTATTACAAAAATGGGAGATGCAAATGCAAATAATACGGAAGTGTTTGATCTCAGCTAGCAGAACTAAAAATAATCTAACAATAAATAATGCCACCTCAGTAGCTCTTAGGTGTGATTTTTGGCTTCCACAACAAATGCACATTCAAATTTTTCATATGTAGCTCATGGTATGATACAATTCCAGGACCAATAGGTCTTTTGCACTTAGGGAAATGATAAGCTTTTTATTTTTCCAATGTTTTGAAATGAAAACTGCATCTCCTGCTAGATTGTTTGTTATGTTTTTTTTTTTTACAAGATAACATTTAGGGACAGAACTGAGAAAGAACTATACATTATATTTCAGGGCAAATGGAAATTTATGTCTGCCACAATGGCCCCTCAAATCTTGATGTACCAAAGTCGGAATTATTCGTCTCCTTGCATGCAATGGAAAACAAAGTTTCCATGAAAAAAAAGTCATTTATAAAAAGCAGGTTCTTTGTGCATGTTCTGAAATGATTGACCTTGAATCCTGTTTATTAAAATAATCATAGAGAGTTTTGTATTTTTAATTATTGGGGATATCACGGAAAGTGAATAAAATGGAAAGCACATTTAATTATCAAGATTATATTCCTTAACAATTCATGGGAGAAAAATAATTCATATACCAAAAACCTGAAAAACCTTTCAATCCCTAAATAATTAGAAAGGGTGGGGCACCTGGGTAGCTTAGTTGGTAGACAGTCTGACTCTGGGTTTCAGCGCAGGTCATGATCTCATGAGTTGTGGGACTGAGTCCTGTAAGGGGCTCAGCAGAGAGTCTCCTTGAGGACTGCCTCCCTTGCTCCTCCTACCCCCACACATACGTGTGCTCTCGTGCGCTCTTTCTCTCGAACACAAATAAATCTTTAGAAAAAAATAATCAGAAAGGCAAATTAAAATTTCGCACCTATAGAAGTGGAAAACACTTTTAAAACCATACTATGTGGAGAATGTTCAGAGATGGGCATTTTCTTGCTTGCCACTGTAGTAATCTACACTAACCTCTTGATCCAGGGATACCATTTCATATACATTACTGGAAACCAATCAGAGATTTAGACAACAATTTTAAAAAAGATGAATGGGATAGCATTATTAGTCACAGAATATTGAAATACATTTAGTTCATGTTTTGATAGTATATTATTCACCCATTAAAGTCACACATTCAAAGTATATTTAGTAACACACAAAAATGTTAATGACATAAATTTAAGTGAAAAACTTGAATAAAGGCCTGTGATTTCAAATTTTAAAAAGGAAATTCACTAACATTTTATAAAAATGATAACAAAGAAAATAAGAAGAAATACGTTTGCTAGCAGGGTTTATATTTGGTTAATGAGAAAAGAGAAGGATTTTGGTTCTTGTATATTTCATTTCTTAAAATAGAGGAAATGGATTCATTATTTTTAAAAGTAAAAGTAAACGTCTGGTAAGAAAATTAATTGTGTCAGTGAAAGTCTATATTGTACCAAGGAAAGTTATACAATTTTTCAGGAGAGGTTTAAACTTGGGTTTTTATAGAAGCTAATTTCAAAGTCTTTTGAGAATTAAAGACTAGACTCCCAACAGGAGCAGGTTCCAAGAATAAACAAACAAAAACAGTAACTGCTTACTTGAATGTGTACCAGTTTTTGTTTGTTTATTTGTATCCATAACATGTACCTGAACAGTATGTGTAGAGTATCAGTGCCCGTGACATTTCCATATCTAATTGTAAAGATGCAAGTTTAAGGTACTATATTCAATCATATTTGCCATTTTAAGGGAATATCCAAAATTCATGTTAATCTAGACTTAGATTTTTTTGCAACCAACCAGTTTCCAAATCGTAATGGGATTTAAAATGTGAATATCTTAATAAAGCTAGTTTAGGACATCTTCTCAGGACATCCTCACCTTTGGAAATAAAATATCCAAAGTTTTAAAAATCCTCTCATCAAGGTCTTTCAAAACATGTAACAGATTTCATGGCCTCTTTAAATAGAGAATAGTATTAAAAAATGACTAACTGGCTGTGATAGGAAATAGCCATGAACTGATCAAACTAAAAGATCTATATCTTATGTACCTCCAAATTTGTATCCATCTGTCATATAACTTCTAAATTTTTATGGACTCCATGAAGTACAGTGGTGTCTTTAGAGAATATGTAATAGATAAGGAAAGACATAAAATCATAACCTGGCTTCTTGCTACCTTGTTATAAAAGGCTCAGCTGACAGCGATATTTTGAGTTATCTTTTTGTTGTATATTATGGAAATTTATACAACTTTGGGAATTGCACCACATTAATATTAAAGATAGATGAAAGTATGCTTTTTCCTGGTAAGATGGGAGAAAAGAGAATATGAAAGGGAAGACAGAAAAAGACAATGGTCAAGATATCTCCATCATAGGTATTCTTAGGTAGAGAAGTTTTAGGAAAGAACACATAGATAAAAATCTGTCTACAACTATGTTATCTGTGGTATGACCTACCATAAATCTGTGACACAGTTTGATGATCACTGTATTAAAGCATTAGATTGTCTAACAAAATATTTTAAGATGTATGACTAAACTAGATAATTCATGACTATTAGCATCTAATCAAATATCACTCTGCTAGTTATCTAGCCAATGGCAGAGTTCTGATGGGGTTCTGATCACAATGTGAGTATCTACAATGCAAGGGAGAAAGACCAAAGAGTGAGGAAAAGCACCTGAAATGTAGATGTATGGCCTAAATTATAAATTTACTCTATTTTCAGTCTTTTTCTTAGGATACTAAAACTAGTTGAAACGTTAGAATTTTTTGAATGAAAGTTAAATCTCGAAGCTCTTAATTTTAGTGTCCAATATTACAAAACATAAAAGCACCAATGTTTGAACTTTTGATTACTGCCAATGTCCAATTAACAATATCCAATGACAATTTCTGGATACTTTGGTTATCTTTTCTGTGTAAGGCAACTTGTTAATTACTCTGTCAATTAAGATTTTTGTCTACTTCCCTATCTCTCCCCCAAGAGCTTATATTACTGTATGCAAAAATAATTAGCATGCAACATTTTCTATTTGTGGTATCATGATTAAGCCAAGATTAAAATATGTATCCCAGTACCTTCAATTTGAGAAACAATTACATATTAAGTAAGCTAGGTTCTTCTCCACTTTAAGCAATTTATATTTATATTGCATGTTACAAAGAATAAATTTAAAATTGTCCAAAGAAGAAAAATTCCCACTTTTCCATGATAATTATTATCATTTTGTTTCTAATAGGACTTTCAAAGAAAAAAGGTTTGTCTCTCACAATTTTGAAGGATTCTGCTATTTCCTTTACCTACAGAAAAGAAGGATTTTTGTGTTCAGAATCATTGATTGAAAGGGACTGGCTTCTGCTATCTTCATATTAATCTTAAAATAGTTATTTCCTTGAGCAGCCATCAAATACATAACATTAGCATAAAACCATAACTTTGCTTTTCACTTTTGCCAATATTAGGATTACGCTGCCATCTGATTCATAGGCCAGTTTACAGGCATCCATCAAGTAAATATATTTTAGACTCTAAAAGTAAATTACTCATCAGCTTTTTATTTACTCTATGTCATGTATATTCAGACACACAGACACGTGATCAAGACAGACACTGCTTAATCTTACAGGAGGACGGCAGAATTTAGATAGAATTTGGTAAGATTTGCAACTATTAAGAAACTGGCTATAGGAGAAAATACAGTTCTGAAAGTAAAAGAAAATATGGTCGGGGATAAGAATTTTAACATCCATGCTTTTGTAGGTAAAAAGTTGGTCAGTGATTAAATTGGTGGACAAACTGTTTAACTTATGATAAGAATGGACCCATATAGAAATACAAATCAAAACCACAATGAGATATCACCTCACACCAGTCAGAATGTCTAAAATCAACAAGTCAGGAAATGACAGATGCTGGCGAGGATGCGGAGAAAGGGAAACCCTCCTACACTGTTGGTGGGAATGCAAGCTGGTGCAGCCACTCTGGAAAACAGCATGGAGGTTCCTCAAAATGTTGAAAATAGAACTGCCCTATGACCCAGCAATTGCACTATTGGGTATTTACCCTAAAGATACAAACGTAGTGATCCAAAGGGGCACGTGCACCCGAATGTTTATAGCAGCAATGTCCACAATAGCCAAACTATGGAAAGAACCTAGATGTCCATCAACAGATGAATGGATCAAGAAGATGTGGTATATATACACAATGGAATACTATGCAGCCATCAAAAGAAATGAAATCTTGCCATTTGCGACAACATGGATGGAACTAGAGCGTATCATGCTTAGCGAAATAAGTCAAGCAGAGAAAGACAACTATCATATGATCTCCCTGATATGAGGAAGTGGTGATGCAACATGGGGGCTTAAGTGGGTACGAGAAGAATAAATGAAACAAGATGGGATTGGGAGGGAGACAAACCATAAGTGACTCTTAATCTCACAAAACAAACTGAGGGTTGCTGGGGGGAGGGGGTTTGGGAGAAGGGGGTGGGATTATGGACATTGGGGAGGGTATGTGCTTTGGTGAGTGCTGTGAAGTGTGTAAACCTGGTGATTCACAGACCTGTACCCCTGGGGATAAAAATATATGTTTATAAAAAGTAAAAAATTTTATTAAAAAAAAAAGAATGGACCCATATAAATTTATTCCATGCACATAATAACAAAAGATGGAAACTCACTCAGGAGTCTTTGAAATCTGAGAATACCTTAACCTTTCCTAAGCTATGAGGTTGTTTCCTTCTGCACATACTTCAATAATAATAAAAGTATCATGGTAACGCCCACTTTTGAATAACAGCATTATTGTTATTAAATGCACTATTTATAAAGATAAATTTTGTAAAAAAGATACTCATTTTAAAAATATTTTATGTAAATGGAAGATATATCACATTGTCAGGAGATCTACTTGATTTGAACTATGCTATAATTTTTTCTTCATCTGAAATGGTAAATGAGAGTATATGAAGGAATTAATCCATTTGTTAATTTAATAACATGTATCTGGTATCCACCATCCACTCTTCTAGATTCTGGAGATACAGTGAAGTATACATAGATAAGATTCAAATCACTTAGCACTTATATTCCAATGGACAAGAGAGATGATAAACAGACAAATAAACAGAGGAAATTTCAAGTAATGATAAATGCCATAAAGAAAAATAAAGCAAAGGAAGGAGAATAAAAAGAGATGCAATTTCAACAGATGGTCAAGGAAAAACCTCTCTGAGAAGGCAGTATTTCGGCAGAAGTCTAAAAGATGTGCTAAAGAAGTCATGCTACCATTTGGGAAGACTTCCAGAAAATGCAGCAGAGGCCCTATGAGGAGAAGCATTCCTGGGAGTACCAAGGAGGTGAGTATAACTGAAGAACATAGAGAGAAAGAGAAAAAGGAAGAAAATAAGGTAAGAGCAGTTTTAGAAGGAGAGATAGCAATTTCAAAACACCTGTCCAACCTCATGAAAATTACCATGAAGTTCAGAGAGTAATCACAAAGAATTAGTACATGTAAGTAAAATCTTCCCTCAGTAAGAAAACAGCAACTAACTGTGCTGAAGAAGGTGGTTTTTTTGTTTGTTTTTGTCTGTGTTTTGGGGGGTTGTTTTTTGTTTTGTTTTGTTTAGATTTTATTTACTTATTTGAAAGAGAGAAAGAACAGGTGCGTGCGTGCACAGCAGGGGGAGCAGCAGTCAGAGGGAGATGGAGAAGCAGACTTGCCCAGCAGGGAGCCTGAAGCAGGGCTCTATCTCAGGAACCTAGGATCATGACCTCAACCAAAGGCAGACGCTTAACTGACTGAGCCACCCAGGCACCCCCGAAGCTATTGTTTTTAGAAGTGCCCAAACCTGGGATGCCTGGGTAGCGCAGTCAGTTAAACATCTGCCTTCAGCTAAGGTCATGATCCAAGGGTCCTGGGATCAAGTCCCACATCCGGCTCCTTGCCCAACAGGGAGCCTGCTTCTCCCTCTGCCTGCTGCTTCCTCTGTGCTTTCTCTCTCTCTCTCTCTCTCTAATAAATAAATAAATAAAATCTTTAAAAAAATAAATAAAAGTGCCTGAACTTCTTAAGCAAGAAATATTTAAAAATAAACATACTCTGGAAACAATAAAAATGTAAATTTGATCTAAAATTAATAGAAGATTCTGAATGCAATACCAGAATGTGGTGATACACAGCAAATCCATCGTCCCCAAAGCTGCACTCACCAAAATGATTCCACTCAATATAAAAGTGAAAGAACACCTGAAACTAATGTTTTACTGTATGTTAACTAACTGGAATTTAAATAAATATTTGCAAAATTAAAAAAATAATAAAATAATAAAAAAGTGAAAGAACAATTAACATCAACATTGTATCTTGTTTCTAGAATACAAAATTTAACTGCAATTTTAATAGCAAGTCTAACTATGACATATGCAAATTCCTTAGAAAAAAATGACTTTCTATTTTATACCTTGAAAAACTGGAACAAAAACACATTGATGAGCCAACTTTTGGTATAGATGTGAACTTTAAAACATCATGTTTTGGACCCAATCTGAAGGATTCATGAACTTGACTGCTCTCTGTAGTATCTGTTATAGTTACATGAATGTATTTCAATAATTGGCCCAGATTACATAATATTACTAACCCAATAAGGTTTTATAAAATGCGTTGATAAATGCTATTATAGATTACAATCCTACTAACAATTTATTCGTGTTTTTTTTTTTAATCAGAATGTTGCTTTAGTAACCAAGAAACTTAAACTCAAATTAGTTGCCTGATGATGGTCATTAGCTATACTCAGATATAGAAGGAAGTTCCTTGTTTCCTTTATTTTGTTTTTATCCCAGTTTATTGCTTTTATGTATTTTGTTTAGTCTACTGAATACTCAAATCTTTTAGAACACATCTACAAATGATAGGTACTACTAGTCTGCCTTGATTAAGAAATCTCTTGGGTGCTATTGCATTGTCCTAAATACAGTGACCAGGATTCCATTTTTTTTTCTTTCAAATTTTTATTTAAGTTCCAGGTAGTTAATATATAATGTGTTATTGGTTTCAGTGGTAGAATTTAGTGATTCATCACTTACATCTAACACCCAGTACTCATGACAAGTGCCCTCCTTAATCCCCATCGTCCACCAACCTCCCCTCCAACAACCCTCAGTTTGTTTCTTATAGTTAAAGCGTCTGGTTTATGGTTTGCCTCTCTCTTTCCCCCAGCTAGGTTCATCTGTTTTGTTTCTTAAATTCCACATATGAGAGAAATCATATGGTATTTATCTTTCTGTAATTTATTTTGCTTAGCATAGAATACTCTAGCTCTATCCACATCATTATAAAGGCAACATTTCATTATTTTTTTGGTGTAGTTATATATTTCATTTCATATATATATTATCCATTCATCAGGTGAGGATGTGCAGAAAGAGGAATCCTCTTACACGGTTGGTGGGAATGCAAACTGGTGACACCACTCTGGACATCTGGGCTCTTTCCATAATCTGGCTGTTGCTGCTTCTTTTTTTTTTTTTTTTTTCTTAAAGATTTTATTTATTTATTTGACAGAGAGAGATTACAAGTAGGTAGAAAGGCAGGCAGAGAGAGAGAGGGAAGCAGGCTCCCTGCTGAGCAGAGAGCCCGATATGGGACTCGATCCCAGGACCCTGAGATCATGACCTGAGCTGAAGGCAGCGGCTTAACCCACTGAGCCACCCAGGCGCCCCACTGGCTGTTGCTTCTAATGATGCTATAAGCATCAGGGTCCATGGGTCTTTTCGAATCAGTATTTTTGTAACCTTTTGGTAAATACCTCATAGTGCACTTACTGGATCAGAGTAGTTCTATTTTTAATTTTTTGAGGAACTTCAATACTGTCTTCCAGAATGGCTGCATTCTAGAATTCTATACAGTTTGCATTCCCACACACTATTGTGTAAGAGGGTCCCCCTTTCTCTGATGTTGCACGGGATTCTTATTAAATCTTCACAGCTACATGTGAGTTATAATACTACCGTCTCCATTTAGCAGAGGAGAAAACTGAGGCTGGAGAGGACAAATATCTATGGTAACAGGATATGAACTTTTGTGCTCTAAACTCTAGACCCAAACTTCTAATTGCCATTCTAAGCTGCCTGTCAGGGAAACAGGGCAGAGAGCCTGGATGGTGATGTTGGTGACTATCTGAATCTCCATCATGAAAGCACAGAAGTTACTCTCAGTAAACACATACAATTTATCTGAGTAATGAACTAATTGCTTTGATGATGAATTAGCTAAGTCCTAAGCTCATTACTATATAATTATATCAAATTAATAGATTATAAAAATAAAAATGAGTGTTGTCATAGAAAACTGCATACATTTTATTTGGGTCAAAAATATCAGGGATCTTCTCGTACCCACTTAAGCCCCCATGTTGCAACACCACTTCCTCATATCAGGGAGATCATATGATAGTTGTCTTTCTCCGCCTGACTTATTTCGCTAAGCATGATACACTCTAGTTCCATCCATGTTGTCGCAAATGGCAAGATTTCATTTCTTTTGATGGCTGCATAGTATTCCATTGTGTATATATACCACATCCTCTTGATCCATTCATCTGTTGATGGACATCTAGGTTCTTTCCATAGTTTGGCTATTGTGGACATTGCTGCTATAAACATTCGAGTACACGTGCCCCTTTGGATCACTACGTTTGTATCTTTAGGGTAAATACCCAATAGTGCAATAGCTGGGTCATAGGGCAGTTCTATTTTCAACATTTTGAGGAACCTCCATGGGAGGGAGACAAACCATAAGTGACTCTTAATCTCACAAAACAAACTGAGGGTTGCTGGGGGGAGGGGGTTTGGGAGAAGGGGGTGGTATTATGGACATTGGGGAGGGTATGTGCTTTGGTGAGTGCTGTGAAGTGTGTAAACCTGGTGATTCACAGACCTGTACCACTGGGGATAAAAATACATGTTTATAAAAAATAAAAAATTATATTAACAAAAATAATAAAATAAAATAAAATAAAATATCAGGGATCTTACTTCTGTACATGAAGATTAATAAATGAAGATTAAATAAATTATTAGAATAAATAAGATTAATGAGTGACGATTAGGCTGAAATTTTTCATTGTTCAGGTTGTTTACAACCCAAATAAATATTTGGACTCTGAGCTACTGGAGACAATGGTTTCTTACTGATTAGGTATGTTCCCTTTACAAATCCACCCACAATTAAGGGTTAATACATTTCTTGGTTTTGAAAAATCTCTCTTTAAGAGCATTCTATAGAAGGGCATCTGGGTGGCTCAGTGGGTTAAGCCTCTGCCTTCGGCTCAGGTCATTATCTCTGAATCCTGGGTTTGAGTCCTACATTGGGCTCTCTGCTCAGCGGGGAGCCTGTTTCCCACTTTCTCTCTACCTGCCTCTCTGCCTACTTGTGATCGCTCTCTCTCTGTGTCAAATAAATAAAAAAAAAATTTTTTTTAAAGAGCATTCTATAGAGAATACATAAGAACATCTTCACAAAATTAATATCATCGAGGAATCCAAAACAGAGGTAAGTACATGTTTAATGTTGAACTTGGTTTTAATTGAAGTACTTCTTATAACACAGCTGGGTGCTATTAAGAAGGAGCACTTATATCTGAGTCCATTTACTCTCTAGTATACAACTTTAATTCTATTAATTTTAAACACCAGTTATGCAGTGGTTTTGAAGAATACTAAGTGTGAGATTTAATAATGAAATTATTAAATAATTAAATAATTTCATTATTAAATCTCATTCCATAAAACTGTCCTACTTATTTCAGAAACAATAAAGGGTATCAAAGACTAGAAGCCTATGTTGGTAGACACCAGCCAGTCAGATTCATTCTTTTCATATCTAGCCATATTATCTCTTTCAAAGCAAAAGGCCAAATGGTACATCAAGGGATAATATAATTATCATCACAATACAAAATTACATGGCATAATCTTGATTTTATCATATTAGTATAATTTTGAATTTTCAAATCTCATCATGAAGATCAGCCATTTTTAATATTCCCATTGTTCCACATAAAATACATTATTTCAGTGCAATAAAAATGATAGCACTAGAAATCACAAGCAAAGCAGTAAAACAAGGGATTGAAGAGTAGGTCCAACTGCAAACGTAAATGTGTAATATGAAGAAAATTAAAGTGTACTGATGTTAACATGATCAAATGCAACAGGGCTTTAGGTTTTATGCAGAAAATTATGTCAACGTACGGACAATTACACTGAGTCACATAAAACCGATTGCTGCATCAACATGCTATAAAAGAATGAAAGTAAATAAAACATGGCTAGATTATAAAGCATCTGAAAAGGATTTAAATATGAATCAAAATTATGTATTTGGCACATAGTAGGCACACAACACATATTTGTTAAATGAATAAATGTGAAAGGTAAAAACATATATATTTATTTTTCTCTCAGTCATTGGACAATATTGTTACTCCAGGGATTGAGGCCTAGAGGTTAACTCCCAAGAGCCTCACAGGGGCCCTTTATTGCCTTAATGAATTGCCTTTGATCTAGGACCCAGTGGTCAACTTTGAAGACTCTGCAATCTAAATACGAGATATTGAATGCCATCAATCTCCTCAGAAACTAAGTCTCTTTAACCAAGATAATGAGACTTCTTTGCAAAAAACAGAATGTTAATTTATTCATTTCTAAGGAGACATTTCATGCCATAATCTTTAAATTTTCCCCCTAGAGGTAGATCTATACGGGAAACCAGATCTTAAACTGAAGGCTCACTGGTGGCCTTGAATGGAAGAAGTAAACTTTAATGGCTTTGATGTACAACAGTATGATATGTCCATTTTATAAGCTTTTCTTAAGGGACTGATGGTTGAGAACTATGTCAGCTAAAGCACCCTCTCTTGAATATTACTAGTGTTTGCCACTACAAATTTTCTTTTCTTCTTTCTTTCTTTTTAAAGATTCAAATAACCATTCCCTTTCTGATTAACAATTTTTCATTAAATGTCTAATGAGTAGTATCAGGCATGTTTATCTCATTAGCCAACAAGAGGATTGTTCTGACTCATTATGTCTTGTACCTACAACTTGAATTTAAAGTATATCTCTATTGACTCTAAAATACATCTTAAGGAAACTCCTAATCTTTCTCAGATTACCGTATCTATCTGAAAATGGGCACACTTCTACCAGAGCACCATGCGGAATCATGTGCTCACTTGCATGTCCAGAAGTTTCTGCTTTAACTTGTAGGGACATAAGCATGATGGGAAGGAGAGAATACATGATTTTAGGATTCACTGACATCAAAGATTCCTGGATCACTGGGTACTTTAAAATGACCCCTGGATATTACCATCTTCTCTCTGCAATCCCAATTGTTGGGGAAAATAAGAAGAAAACACTTTGCCAGTCACCCATACCCAGGGAAGAAGTAGAAGGAATAGTGATCACCCCTTATCAGACTGTTTGTTACATGTACTATTCTCCTTTGGCATAAGTATCATCAATATTTTAAAAACTATATTAGGTTGGGGGTTAAATACCCACAGTGAGGTTTTCATATCTCTGTCAGTAGTTAATTGTGTAACATTTGGCACATTATCTAATCTCATTTGTAAACAGGGTTACCTAGTTATCAGTTCTTAATGCCATTATATTTGTGGCATTGACACAATCCAATCAGTAATTATGGTTAATTAACCCAGTGACTTTTGAATGGGTAGTGGGAACACATATTAAGGAAAAAATGTATTAGATTTTCAAAGTTGAAGGAGAAAACACACTTATCTTTGATAAACCATTAACTGAGGAAGACTGGATACAGTTTCCAACTTTTCTCAAATACTAACGGTTGCTAGAACTCTCTTAGGTCATGGAATTCATAATGTTTTTTATATCCAAAAGGTAAAGAAAAATATATGCCAGTGGATATCAAGAATCAGTAGACTGTAGTAGTAGGTTTGGTCTCTCCATTTTCCCGCTATATTATACTTCTGCTTAATAACTGCTGAATACAGAAATGATTGCTTGATGTGGAATCATGACTACTTGTAACTCATGGGCTAAAATATGTGTAATGATTTGACATCAGATTTAATTTGCGTTAAAATTCCACTATTTTTTTTCCTTGAGGTGTTCTTGTTCTTACAACAAATAGATGGATTAATATTTACATGTAAACACTTTATTGGGAAGAAATAGGCATTTAGTTATGTCTCTGGCCAGAAAAAATAGAACAGCTTTCCATTACTACACTTACTGACTGATTTCAAACATGGAAGGGAGAGAGTCAAATATGAGGTAATGTGGAGCTCAAGTCCCAGAACAAATATTTTCCAATTTTTACACCAATGGTCAATCATTAACCTCTTTTAACCTTGGTTGATGCATTAGTCAAATATGGAAAAAGTAACAAGTACAGAAGAAAATGTGATGCTTTCTAAATTGAATTCATATTCATAATATTCATGATGTATGTGAATAATGGTTGGCAGACAACCAAAATGGGGGGTGGGATTCTTTTCCTTTTTCCTCCTTCTTCTTCTCCCCCTCCTATTTCTTCTCTTTCTTTCACTCTCCCTTCTCTATATTATTATTAAAGTCTAATATGCCAAATTGTGAATTTGGGTGGGAGGAAGAAATTAAACCCTAATTCATGCCATAATGTCTCTACACATGTGCCAGTTTGATAGGAAATGGTAGTCCTAATTAAACTAAGTAGTACCATCTGGATAAATAATAACAAGTGAATAATGAAAAGCATATTGTGCATCACTGACTTGCATATATGAAAATATCTTTCCAAATCAGCTCCTCTTTCTGACTGTCCACTTTTGGGTAATGGCATAAAATCTGTCACTCAGGATTAAAACCTTCGGTTTATGTTTGCTTGTTTGTTTTTTTTTCTTTATTTCAGCACATTCAATTACATGCAAGCCCACAATAATTAATGTGAATTATACCTACTATCCAATCATATCCACTGCTATGATCCATCTCTAGCTCTGACTTTCTCTTGTGTGGACTTTTCTAGCAGCTTCCTAAATGTGCTATGTTTTAATAAGCATGGGCACCCTCACTTCCCATCCTTGTGAGAGATAAATCTGAATGGACAACAGTTCAAAATGATAGGTTGGTAAGTGATAAAAAGACCAGACAGACAGAATGCTAAATCATTAATTAAGGCTTCCTGCATGCTAGGAATTATTGTTTTTAATCCTTAGTACTTGAATGATTTCTAGTAGTTTAGATTTACATGGCTTATTTTTACTAGAGAATTTTGTGGCAATATAAAAAATAAAAATCTTGCCAAAGATTAGTGATGAGTTTCTGCTTAGTGTCAAAGAGAACTTGTACTATTAATCTGTGAGTACATTCATTCATGTTTTCAATTTTTATATCCACTCTGTTCCTGGCTCTTGATTTCCTCTGTTACTATTTCATACTATATTCCAAGTTCCACTTATTTTAATGGCATCACAAAAATTGAAAGTGAAAAGATGTTACTTTGCTGGATGGCTGGGTGATGTCAGTGATTGACAAATAAAGGTAAAAGCCCACAAGATATATTTTCCATTGCATTTCTTAGATTTCAATAGCAGCAAGTATTCATAGCTAAAATATTCATCTAATTTCAAAGAATTTTAAATTATTCAGATAGCTAGAATTTTAAATTTGTGTTCTACTTACTTCTGAAAATGTTTGAAGTGAACTGCAAAAAATAAAATCTACAATATGTTTTCAGAAAATGGTAAATCATGTACTAGATGGGAATAATCTGATCTGACTCAGTAGCTGAACATCTACTAGGTATTGGGGTCTTAGATACAAAGATGAATAAGATAGGGGTGCCTGGGTGGCTCAGTGGGTTAAGCCTCTGCCTTTGGCTCAGGTCATGATCCCAGGGTCCTGGGATCTAGCCCTGTGTCAGGCTTTCTGCTTGCTTCCCCGCAACTCCCCCACCCCTGCCCCACCTGCCTCTCCACCTGCTTGTGATCTCTCTCTTTCTGTGTCAAATAAATAAATAAAATCTTTTTAAAAAAATGAATAAGGGGTGGCTGGTGGCTCAGTGGGTTAAAGCCTCTGCCTTCGGCTCAGGTCATGATCCCAGAGTCCTGGGATCGAGGCCGCATCAGGCTCTCTGTTCAGCAGGGAGCCTACTTCCCCCTCTCTCTCTCTGCCTGCCTCTCTCCCTACTTGTGATATCTCTCTCTCTCTCTCTCTCTCTGTGTCAAATAAATAAATAAGATCTTTAAAAAAAAAAAATGAATAAGACAGAGTCTCTGCCTTCTAATTTACATGGCTTAAATCAGGAGACAGACACATGTAACAATTATGATGCAGTATATTACCACATGTATTAATTTAGACTACATAAGAAACAATTTCAGATTCTCAGTGGCTTAAAAAGTAAGAAACTATTTCTTGCACACAGGTTCAGCGGATCTAGGCTTGGCTGGGCTTGGCGGCATCGCATTAGCCTTTGAAACATCTGGGCCTGTCTCTAGCCATGGACTGGAAAGAGATCTGCTCAGTGTTGCTCCTGTCCTCTTTTTACTAGTGGCCACATGGAGCATTTTCTTTTCATGGAGAATGATACTGGTACAACAGAACAAGCCAAACTATGCAGGCCCATTGAAAACCTTTGTTTGCTTCAAATCTGCTCAGACCCCTTTGACCAGAACAAGTCATATGGCTAAGCTCATGTACTGCAGGAGTGCATACAACCTCAAGGAGACAGAGAAGAGTAAATATCTGACAAACAACTCAATTCACGACTGCACTATATAGAAAAGTAAACTCTTAAGTAAGCCCCAGTCTGAGCTTGGGCTTCATTGTATAATCAAGTGGGAAACTTTTGAAGATACTTGTCTTTCTTCCTCCCAAGCTACCTCTCTTGCCTTGGCTTCTGGTTTAAATGATAAGAATAAGAATTATGTGAGGTCCTGTTCCAGGACACTGATTAAGCTCCATTTATTGGTATGTATCTTAGCAGACACACAATCTGGTTCCCTCAGGCACCCACAGCTTACCCAGTCCAGTCAGCCCACATTGTCTCTGGTGTTCTTCTACTCCTTGAGAAACTGACTCAGGAAGAGCTGGCTATTAGCAGGCTAGGCCAATTTTATTCATCCTCAACCTTATCATTCATTGTACATGCCCATGTTTGGGGTTCAAAAGATGGCTTACATTAAGATTTTCAAATCTGTTCTTAGAGAAGAAAGAGTGTTCTTTCCTCCATATGAAAAGCCTATGAAAGTATAAAATTACACCAGAGTTAAAAAGGCAAGGAAGATTTTAATAAAGACTATTTCAACACAGGAGAGAGAATGGCCTCAGTTCCCTTCAAAAAAAGGGGCTGTTGAGTTCTTAAGAACTGAAGTCTTGGGCCATCTTAGACTCTAATTTTACTAATTTTAGCTTGCTGAAAGGTAAAGTAAATTTTCTCTTTCATCGCAGGAGGTAGTTTCACAACTTGGAGCAGGGACCCACTGAAGTTAGGCTCCCACCTTCCCATAGAGACTGGGAAATTGGAACACTATCTTTTTGGATTATTACATTTCAGTGGGATGGCTCCCAGATTCTTGAAAAAGACACTCCCTGGAATATCTGAATCTTAAAACTAGAAAGAGGTTTTTAAAAGAGTTTTATGTATTTTTCAAAGGGACAAAGAAAAAAATTCTGCAATATAAATTTTCAAATGCTCTAAAAACAAACAAACAAACAAAAACCCAAACAAACAAAAAAACGAGGTCAGGGGCTTATAGTCAGGAAGAAACATGACTAAACTTTAGCCAAGCTAAGGGGAATGTTGAAAACATCTTGGTCAAGCCACAGGTTCAAACCTAGAGACCCTTGTGCTAGGGACTCGTGTAGAAGTCAAGACCATAAAACAGTACCTTCTTGTTATTTGCTACTTTTCCTCCTGCATACATCTCCTTCAAGAAACTTATGAGGAAGAAGGTGACTTAGATATTTCTAGGTGTTGTGGCTATATAATCATCTTAATGCAAAACAAAACTAAACAAAATTCATCCTTTACTTGAACATATTTTAAATAGATAAAAGAAATAAACTGATTCGTACATTATCTACAAAAATGATTATTGATCAGTGTGCAGAATGGGGACTGGAGAGGCAAGGAAATCACTAAGAGGGAAAGATAACTTTTACTACAGCATTAAGAGTAGTGAATGAAAAGAAAGGGGCATATTTTTAAAAATTGGTAAAACTGACAACATTTAGAAAGAGGTTGGATTAACATGATATGAAGGCTTCCAAGTTTTTAACTTGGGTGGCCAGGTGAGAATTTGTCAGCTCTTTTATATTTGGTAGCAATAAATGATTTTGCAAGGATCTATTAGAACATCCTACCCAAAATGCTATCTTAAGAATAGGTGAGATCAAAAGATCATCAACTAAATATGTCACCAGGGTAGAAATTCTTTCCTTACCATCATAAAGATGATTATCCTTTCACTGAGAAGTGTTTGTTCCAGTAATGAGAAGATTACTTCCCCATAATATTGCTTTCTAATAGGTTGATTTTAACTACTAGCTACTCAAATGCTATAATATGAAATTTCCTGTTCTTCATATGATATAATTTCTAGACCCTTTACCACCAACTTAGCACTTTTTCTGTTTATACTCCATGGTTTTTTTTTTTTGTTGTTGTTGTTGTTTGTTTTGTTTTGTTTTTTGTAAAGAGATTTCTGAAATCAAATTGTTGAAACCTAATATATTACTTTACAATCAGCTGAGGGCTCCTCCTCTTTAAATAAATTGTTAGTCTTAGCTTCAAGTCAACTATAATTTTTATAAAAATTTTTATATAAAATAGGCAAGTTTTTTCTCGAGAAACCTCTAACAGGTTTTCCTACTCATTAGCATCAGAGAACATTCCTTTTTTTCTAGGTTTGAAATGATTTAGTTACTATTTCTTCTAAAGATTTAGTTTAATGTTCTATATATGGAATCTCATTTTTGTTTTAATTTCAGCCTTTAGTTTGTCTCCTCATTCTCTTCAGGGTATCTTGTTAATCTAAGAACTGTTAAACACTGCTCAAAACATTTTAAATTCCAGATTTTGTTGTTTTGTCCATCTTCTTTACTAAATTTTCATACTCTCTAGTCAGCCAAATGTAGAATGCCATTTCTCAAATTGCTACATATTTTTCTTTAGACAATTGATGGCTTGTATTTATGACACTTGTGCTTGTTTACTAACAAACACCATAGATCTCACAGGCTGTTCATATGAGTAGACACTTTCTGAAATTTTAGGTTCTTATTTTTTCCTCTTCATCCTTCATCTTAGACTTTTTGTTAGGAAGGTTCTGAGAAAGCTGTCTTTCATTAACTTATTCATCCTTCCATTCTTATATTGTATATTTTGTCCTGACCACAAAATGCTAGAAAGTGGCACAAAAAGATAGTGAGGAACATACTTTACACTATGGGAGATGGGAGATCACATCTTAACAGAACACAGGAATTTTATAATAGGTAAGTCAATTTGGTAAATATCACAACAGAGATACATACAAGGGGGGAAACAACAGGGTCAACAATGTTGACCCTCCTCCCAGCAGAGGAGACCATTGCCTCTGAAAAACAAGTCTGTCAGGCTATAGAAAGAAAAACTATTCAGGCAAGCTAATCTACATTTGCTGAGTGTTAGCTTTTTTTCATACAGCACCCTACAAACTCCTAAAATAATATTCTAAATGCCTTGCTCTCTGCTTTATATTTTGTTATAACAGCTCTGCTCATTTCTCTGATGGCCCATCTTCTTATACTCAAACAAATGGTCAGGTATTTTATATATCTGGTTGAATTTATTTAATTTATTTCATATTACCTAACTCAGAATATCATAAAGATGCCTGTCATATCAAAGATAATCATGAAAGATGTTTGATTTGTTCTGAAGAAAGGAATCAACTTTAGTTTGGCCATAGTTTTAGACATTGTGATATAAAGAAGGAAAGAAATTAGGAGAGTGATGTCAGCAAGATGGTGGAATAGGAATTTTGAGCGCTCATTCCTCTCAGAAAAGTGATTTTGACAACCACTCACAAATGAGAGTACCATTTTTGTAGCTGGAGAATCTAGCAGAGTGGCCACAGCACTCTGTTGAATCCAAAAATCTGAGAATAGATGCACTGCAGAGGAAAAGAAGAACAATTTCACTTTGCATATCTCACCTCTCTTCCAAGAAGAAAACAGTATGAAGAGAGACCCATCGAACCAAGACTTTTCCAGTAGGGAAAGTGAGAGTGTAGCTTCTCCAGCTTCTCCAGTCATATGGGACATTGCCAAGAGACCCACTTCTTTCTTGCCCCACCCAGAAGACTGGGGAGATTAGCAGACTGAACAGTCTAGGAGTAGCTGGAGCAGGGAAAAGGGGTAGGAAAAGGGGTAGGAGCTCACAGCACGGGGGTACAAAACTCAATAGAGTTTTGGTTTCTACTAAATGCCTTACGAACTCCACCAAGAGAGCTTCCCATGAACCTAGTAGGGCATATCATCTGAAGACCTCTTTATTGGTAGTCCACATTGCCCCTCCACACTGTAATCAGTACCTCAGTGGAAGGCTTTTGCAAACTTTTACAGACCATACACAAGCACATGCAGAGAGCTGCTTGACTTTGCTGGACTTGGGGAAAGAAAACATAACCTTGAACACTTCAGGACAGTGATCAAGAGAAATTAAATGCGAGGTTCTCAGCACCTACACTGGCTTTATGGAACTGAGAGAAGGTATATAATCCTATATAATCTACTTCTGGGTATATATCCAAAGGAAATGAAATTAGGATCTTAATGAGATATTTGTACTCCCATATTCACTGGAGCACTATTCACAAAATCCAGAAGTGGGAATAACCCAAATATCCATGGCAGAATAGTGGATTAAAAAATGTGAGCTATGTAGACATATTTAGATCCATATCGATATATAATGGAGTACTACTCAGCCTTTAAACTGAAGAAAATTTTGTCATTTGCAACAACAAATTTTGAGGATATTATGCTAAATAAAATAAGCCCATCACATAAAGACAAATATTGTGTGATCTCACTTACAGATATGGTTTAGAAAAGTCAGACTCATAAAAGTACAGAGTAGAACTGGTATTTACCAGGTCCTGACTGTTGGAGGACTTGGGAAGATGTCATCACAAGGTACAGATTTTCAGTTACGTCAGAGAAGTTCTGGATATCTGATGGTACAGCGTGGTGACTCTAGTTAATAATGATATATTGTATACTTGAAATTTGCTAAGAGAGTAGATTTTACATGTTCACACCTCCCTCCCCCTGCCCGCCCTAACAGTAAGTATGTGAAGTGACTGACATGTAAATTAGCTCGACTGTCACAATCATTTACAATGTATGCATATGTCCAAACATCATGTTGTACACCTCAAATATATAAACTTCTAATTTGTCACTTACACCCCAGACTGAGGAAGAAACAAGAAGAGAATAAGACACTGCAAAAAGTTTATAAAATAAATATTTCCAAAGTACTTGATTTTTCTTTGAAAGTCTATGCTGAGGTACATATTCCTTTTATTTTTAATGTAGTCGTTTCCTGGTGGATGAATTATGTCTGTGAAGCTGAGTCTACTTAACTGAGTTGTTCCCACACCATAATGAAAGAAAGGGATGCCAGTACATGGAACTAAAAAGCCTCCCTTTGAATGTTCATGACAAAACAAAAGCAACAAGAAAGCAACATCAGCAGAACATACAAAAGCAGCAAAAAAGAACTGCCAATCATTCCATAACCTTAAGGAAATTTACTCATTGAAAACAAAATGAAAATTTATCCTTAGTGCTTACAGAAAAGAACAGTGCTCAAATATGGTCCCCCCATTGGAATGAATGCTTTCTCGACGGGATAACAAATGAAAATTGGATCAGGGACACATTTTCAATGAAAAAGACGCACTGCCAGATGGCTTCTTGGCAAAGGAAAGGGAAGAGTTGATTAAACTGTCATGTGATGACTTCAAATTCAGCAAAGTGCAGTTTAGCAACTTTTCTTTTGAGAAGGATAAAGAAGGACATTCAGGTACTAGGCTTGGTTTTGACAATAAGGTTTAAGATTACTTTGCAGCTTCATTGGTTTTCTGCCATTGCTCTCAATAAGGGAAAACACAAAACTAATCTCAACCAAGAACAAAATTTCTGCTGAACACAACTCAAGTTTCTCCAGGACGAATTCTTTGAAACCTTGGTGCTAAACTCACTCATCATAAAGCATGGGTTTTTACTTAAAAACATAATGTGCATGCTCATTTACAAACACTGTTACCTCCAGGTGAATTCAAATTTCACACCTCTTAGCAGATAAAAAGGGGCTACCATAAAACTTGACCCAAAATACAAATATATCCCCTAGGGACTTGTTACTCTGTTCATGTAGGGAAGGAAAAACAATTTTCACTCTACTTCTCTGGACTCTTGGCTGAGAATCCCTGTAACAAAGGACAGATGAACAGAACAACAAACAGAACCTTAATGACATATATGCCTCCTGTATACAAGGGAGATGCCCAGAAAACCTGTGTAACTCTCAAAAATGGCCCAAATCATCACTTTAAAAAAAATTGAAGGTTTTGTTTATTTATTTGAGAGGGAGAGAGAGTATGGGGGGAGGGAGAGGGGCAGAAGGAGAGGAAGAAGCAGACTCCCTACTAAGCAGGGAGCCCAAGGAGCAGGGCTCCATCCCTGGCCCTTGGAACCATGAGCTGAGCCAAATGCAGCTACTTAACCAACTGAGCCACCCAGGTGCCCCCAAGTCACCACCATTTCCAGATAAAGATAAAACATGCTGGGGTGAGGGAGGCCAGGTAACAGAAGGTTACTAGGAAATGGGTTATGGCTGCTATGTAGATTCAAGTTCATGCCTTCTCCAGTGATGATCGTTTCTAGAGATTTAGTCATCAACCTCTTCCTAGTATGGAGAGGGAGATACACTTAAAATGGAGATTTCCCTTATAAAGGTAAATGTCTCTTACATTACAGGGTAACTTCCACCTCTGGTTTTGAGAGCTTTTCCTGTGTCTGCAGCCTTGCAGAAATAATCAGGCCAAAATAATCCTTATGCCAAAAAGTATATTTGGAGATGGTAAATGCTACTTCTTGTCAATGATCTTTCCCCCTTCCTCTAATAGGGGAGTACTAATTTGCTTCCTTAACTGTACTGACCCCATATGCAAGAGTTGTCAGTTAGTCGGTTTCTAATGCACCTGGCTTGGGAGGGCCAACAACAACACACACACTTGGATACTGTGCTTGGTGCAGGGTTGGGCATACAACAAGCAGACCAGTCAGCATCAATCTTGGAACTAGAATGGATGTTGGGAGAACGTGTCTCTCTTCCTGATGCTCCTGGACACTAAAAGCATGCTAGACAATGGCTGCTACAGAATGAAAACCTGCCCGAGAATAAAAGAAGACACAGAAAGCAGAGATAAAAATGAGAGGAAAAGCCAGACATACTTCTCAAGGCATTGTTTCCATGCCAGGCTGCTGCTTTGCTTAACAGCACCTCTGCTCTTAACGATTTTCAACTATAAGCCACTTAAAATTTTTTTCTTTAATTATTGGGATTCTGTCTTTAAAAAAAATAATAGTGTCTCGGCTAATACACTAAAAATCTGTGTTTGGGAGGTAGGCTGCCTGTATTTTTGTTAAAAAGACAAGATATTTACACCAAACTAAATAAAAAGCATCCCAGAACAATTCCTCTAATAGAGCAATAGTCTGCAGAGTTGCAGATCTTTGAGGTAAGACACTAGATCATATACAAATTTTTATCTCCTCATAGTGTAGGGCTCATAAGACTTTTTCAATCTAATTGAATACTGGATTTCCTGCCTATAAAATAGTATATATGAACTCATCAGAGAACACAGTTTGTACCTATTAAACTCATGAATAAATTATTTCTTATCCCACTGCAGTTTATTTTTTGCCTTTAAGTGTTTTCATTTTGTTCTCTTATTCTTGTCTGACTCTATAACAGCTGGCATTGGAAAAATAATAATTAGATATTCAATTAGAGAGTGTCCACAGTCTTAAATTCTTCTATTTATATTCTTCTAGAGAAAACTCCATGAAAACATAAATGAGAATTTTCATTCATAATTGTAATACTTCATGAACGTCACCATAACCCTGTTTTTTCTTAGCATCTTTGTACTGCATAAATTACTTTTATATGTATTTTCATTTGCTGTCTGTACCTCCTTTTCAAGGAACCTACTATGTTATTACGTACTTGAAAGAACATCACCCAGCCACAAAGTCATTAACAAACAAACCCCAATCAAATAAAAAATGCTCTCCCGGTGGTTGTTTCAATATTCCTCAGATATATCAGTAATACATGTTTTACCAAAGTTTTCATAGCAGAGATGGAGAAAATTTACATCACATGGCACTGAAATTTTCAATGAAGAAAACATAATTAGACATCTTTTCAATTTTCTGTTGTGAAGTCACAGTCTGTTCTCCCCTTACAAGGCTAGTTTCCTTAACACCTGCCTCACCCTGGAACCTCTCTCCCCTACTTAAACAGAGAAACCTGGCTCTATCCCCACCCCTACATCCTTTACCTCACTCATCAAAAGGATCCAAACGTTGTGAAACATACTTCTCAAAGCTTAATATGCACATGCATCACCTGGGAATCTTGTTAAAATGTTGATTATGGGGTTTGGGGAGGGAAACTGTCTGGGATTTTGCATTCCTAAAAGCCCAGATGACACAGTTTTTGTATATCTGAGGATGACCCTTGAGTAGCCAGGCTAGAAAACTGAGGATGATATTAATGAACAAAACCTGTTTTCTCCCTTTCTACCACCAGTTTGTGCCAGTCTGTTTTTATGGGGTACAATTTGCTCATCTATAAAACGGAAATATATATGGTCATTGGTAGGCAGTAATTGTGAAGTTTAAATAAGCTTTTGTACTGAAAATGCTTTGGAAACTGTGAGCAATGACATAAATGTAAGATGTTACATATTCAAATTCTATGTATGTATCTGTGCCATTATCCATGAAATAACTGTAGAGAGTCTCCGAGTGCAAGGTATTGTGTTAGATAATGAAATGACATCAATGAACTATCAAGACAATCTCTCCCATTATGAAACTTAGAATCTAAAAGGAAAGCAAGATATTAGCATATTACAAAGTGAATAAGTTAATTACAAATGATGATCTCTTCTAATAAGAAAAAGTGTATCACAGGAATGCCTGGGTGGCTCAGTAGTTAAGAGTCTGCCTTTAGTTTGGGTCCTGATCCCAGGGTCCTGGGGTCGAGCCCCGCATTGGGCTCCCTGTTCAGCGGGAAGCCTGCTTCTGCCTCTCCCACTTCCATTGCTTGTGTTCCCTCTCTCCCTGTGTCTCTGTCAAATAAATAAATACAACCTTTAAAAAAAAAAAAAGAATGAAAAATTGTATTATGGCATGTGAGAGTGACCCCTGACCTACTCTAGGAGTCACATTCGCTTGATTTTTGACATTTCAGCAATAATTAACAAAGAGAAGAATAGGAAGCAACCGGGCAGAGGAAACTAAACAGGCTAACACTATGCAATAGAAATCACATGGTTTGTTCATGGAACTATTTCAATATTCAACCCCTTGTGATTTTTGTTTCTTTCACATTTATTATGATAATGTGTTGTGTAACCGATTGATTTTTATTTCATTTTATATTTAGGGAAGAAAAACAGAAGTTCTTTCACAATCAAAACTACAAAATGGCTCCGAAATCTTAATTCATAGTCAGTTTATTGACTACACAAGGGTACAAACTATAAACCTACTTTCCCAGATCTCTTTTATTTTTTATTATTATTTTTTAAAGATTTTATTTATTTATTTGACAGAGAGATCACAAGTAGGCAAAGAGGCAGGCAGGAGAGAGAGAGAGGAGGAAGCAGGCTCTCTGCCAAGCAGAGAGCCCGATGAGGGACTCGATCCTAAGGACCCTAGGTCATGACCTGAGCCATAGGCAGAGGCTCAACCCACTGAGCCACCCAGGCGCCCCCCTCCTCCCAGATCTCTTTTAATGTCAGACTCTCCTTGTTGTAATAACTCACATTATTAGAAGAGTCTCTGAAGAACATTTTTTTTGTGGCCATATTCATAGTTTTAAGTTCAAAGTTCTTAAAAGTTTATATTAGGAACAAAGAAAGGGAACATGAAAAAGGTGGAAGAATTTATTTATAATTTATATAGATTTTATAGAAGAATTTATATAGATTTATTGGGGGTTATTCTCATGAAAGATAAAGGGGAGAAGGCATAAAGGTAGGCAGGTGCCAGTAGACCAAAATGGCTCTGGGAGACTGAGAAAGTAGACAGAGAGAAAGGAAAATTTTTTAGGAAGAACAGCTTGTGAGAAAGACCCTGCCAGCCGGTTGAGAAGGACGATACAAATACTGCCCCTGTACTGGGCAGAAGTGGTGAGTCCTTATAACATTACCTTGTTCAATCACTGCCTGGGGCTCTGAGGAGGTACCTGGTAGCAGAGACAGATCCAGAAGACATCTTCAGAAAGAATGAAATCTTGCTATTTGCAATGATGTAGATGGAACTAGAGGGTATTATGCTAACCAAAATAAGCCAGTCAGAGAAAGACAAATACCATATGATTTTACTCATATGTGGAATTTAAGGAAGAAAACAGATGAACATAGGGGAAGGGAAGGGAAAATAAAATAAGATGAAAACAGAGAGGGAGACACACCACAAGAGACTCTTAACTATGGGAAACAATCTGGGGGTTGTTGGAGGGGGTCTGAGGTAAGGTTAACTGGTTGATGGACATTAAGGAGGGCACATGATGTGATGAGCACTGGGTGTTATATATAACTGATGAGTCACTAAATTCCACCTCTGAAATTAACAATACAGTATATGTTAAGTTGAATTTTATGTTAAAAAAAAAAAAAAGACATCTTCTAGCTAAGTGACCTCCTTGTGGAATGCTTCCCTCTTGAAAAAAGAACTTATTCAATTCAGTGATTACCACAAACTCTTTTACCATTTTTCTCAGTTGATTTTTTTCCTCCCCAACTTTATGACTTTGGTTGCATTTTGAATGGTGCCATATTTTTGTCTTTTTATTTATCACATTTTTTTCCCTCAGGGCTATCCTTTGGCTTCTTACTCTAGACTCTGCTTCTAGTCTTGCTAAAGGAAAATCTCACTAGCCCCCCAAATATATAATTTTCTAATATTATTATTTATAAATTACTAAAATTTAAATCTTAGATTTATTGAAATTTATTATTTTATGATATAATTTATATTTGGGAGGCAATTATTTCATTTTGTTCCTTCCAGATGCATAACCAGTTACACTGCTACCAGGTAAAAAACTATTAAACTACCTTTTGCCCACTAATTTTAAACAACACATTTTTTCCCATATGTTTTTCCATACTGAGTTAGACTCTTTTATGAACTTTTACCTATAGACCTGTAAATTATTTCCATTCCAGATTCATGCTGTATTAATCATAGTTAATTTACTGTAAATTGTAAGTACATTGTTATATCAAGATTCCACTCAATACTCATTTTTTCAAAGTGTATGACAGAAAGGAGGGGTTGAAAAATACCTTCCCCCCAAAGAAAACTAAAAAATTGGGCAAAATATGCAAAAAAAAATAGCTCTGGAAACTCCTAAAGACACACCACAAGTGGGAGAGTCTTTATTCATGAAAAGTTGCCAGAACCTTGAATAAGGTCCCTGGGAGACTGTGGCTGTTTTGCCTGGACCTGTTTTCATAGCCATTCCCAGCTCAGTTATGTGTGCTGACCATGTGGAATATGAACTTCACTGCCCAGGGAATGCTATCATGACTTGCAGCTGAAGCAAAAGCACACACTGAGTGGCACTGTCAGCAAAGTAGAACACTCAATAAAAAGAACCGGGGAAAGCCTTCAATTCTGCCATTCTCAGACTGCAGTCCCATTTGTTGGGGCTATCAGTTGACCTGCCATCTATTCTACAGGGAAACTAAAGGAATGAAAGGGCAGTGGAAGAGTGAGACAAACTCTGGGTGACTGGCAGGCTGCATGCACATGCAGGGGAGATCCAAGAGGACGGAGTGGAAAGCAAATGTCCAAAGAGACTTGAAGCTGTCAGAACTTTACATGTGCTCCCAAACAAACACAGATCTATCTGCAGAGGGCAAAAATCACACAGGTTCCCAGTGTTTGAGCACAATTTCTAACCAATCACTAGCTGATCATTGGGGTATGTGGATGCAGGAACCCCAGGAAGCCAGGCTAAAACATCAAAAAGAAGAAGAAGAAGAAAAAAAAAAGCAAAACAAAACTGAGCAGAGACATTTGCTACTGCAGAATCCATACTAGGTATAATGTATTATCTAACATGCCAATTTTCAACAAAAGACTATGAAACATGACCAGGAAACAGAAAATATGACCTACACTCAAGAAATACAGCAGTTAATAAAAACTATCCTTGAGTGGGGACAGATGCTGACTCTAATAAAGACTTTAAAGCAGAAATTATAAATATATTCAAAAATTAAAAGGAGCCATGTTTAAAGATTATAGAAACATGTCAATAAACAACACAGAGAGAATCTAGATAAGGAAACAGAAACGATATAAAAGGAACCAAATGGATATTCTAAACTTGGAAAGTACTACAGCCAAAATAAAAATAGACTGGCCCAAGAGTATATTTTAGATGGAAGAAGAAAGAAACATCAAACTCAAAGACGGATCAATTTCATTTATCCAATCTGAAGACAGAAAGAAAGATTTTTAAAAAAGGAATAGAGCCTCAAAACCTATGAAAGAAAATGAACCATACCAACTTACATAAAATAAAAGTCCCAGAAGAAAAGAAGAGAAATCTATTTAAAATGGACTAAAATTTCCCAAATTTGATGATAAGCATTAATTTACAAAGCCAACAAGCTCAAAAAACTTCATATGGGACAAAGATATATCTACATCTTGACACATCATAAATAAACTGCTAAAAAACAAAGGTTGAAAAATTGTGAAACAGCAAGAGAAAGATGACTAATCATGTACAATGGAACAACAATATGATTAACTGCTAACTTCTCATCAGAAACAATGAAATACAAGAAGGTAGTAAGATGCCTTTTTCAAAGTGCTGAAAGAAAAAATTAAAACCTCTCCATTCAGGATGTATACCTAATAAAGCTATCATCAAATAAGAAAGAAAACAGGACATTTAGAAGTAAACAAATATTAAGTAAATTTATTGCTAGCAGATATGTTTTAAAATATATTAAAGGAAAGTGTTTAAGTCTTAAAGTACATGGCATCAGATGGTAACTCAAATCTACAAAAAATTAAATTGGGAGCAGGATAAATGAGAAAATGTAGATAAATATAAGTGAGTGCAAATACATTTTTCCCCTCCCCTTAGAGTTAAAGAAAATATTGAAGGAGCCAATAAGTATAAGACTATATTGTTGGATTTATTACATACATAAATGAGATGTACAGGAAAATAACAGTACCAAGGAAGGAATAAAAATGTAACCATATTGGAGAAAAGCTGCTATCAATGTATTAACCTCAATTTAACTAAGTATTAACTTGAAATAGATTATAATAATTTAAGATTCATATTGTAATTTCTAGAACAATCACTAAGAAAATAACATTTAAAAGAAAAGTGTTAAAAACAATAGAGGAATTAAAATGATAGAATAGAGATTTGTAATAATCACAAAACAAGGCGGTACAAAAAAAATAGAAACAAAAAAAGACATGACACATACATAAAATAAATAATAAAATGGCAGAGGTTAATCCAATAATATCAGTAATATCCTAAGCTTGGATAGATTAAAACTCTAATCAAAAGATAGAGATTGTTAGACTGAACTAAGGACAATATTCAATTATAGCCTATCTGCAGATCTACACTATAAAATTCATAAATATAGACAGATTGACAGTAAAAGGCCAGAAAAAGTTGCATCATGCAAATAGTAACTATAAAATAGTTGCAGTGAATATATTAATAACAGACAGAATAGACTATAAACAGAAGATATTACTAGAGACAAAGAGGGACAGTTCATAATGACAAGAGGATTAATATATCAGGAAAATGTAATGCCATTAATACATATGAACATAACAACTGAGCTACAAGGGACAATGGAGCAAAATATAAGCAAACTGAAAGTGTAATTAGGCAACTTAAAACTCATAGGTATAGATATTGGTATCTATCAAAGATAGATTGCTTTAAAAATAAGGTAGAAGGGAAATTGGAAGAGGAGGTGAACCATGAGAGACTATGGACTCTGAAAAACAACCTGAAGGTTTTGAAGGGACAGGGGGTGGGAGGTTGGGGGAGCCAGGTGGTGGGTATTATGGAGGGCACATATTGCATGGAGCACTGGGTGTGGTGCATAAACAATGAATCCTGTTACGCTGAAAAGAAATATTAAAATAAATGAAACGAAACAAAACAAAACTTTTAAAAAAATAGGCAGAAAATTAGTAAGAATATACATGATCTGGCCAACACTAACAGACTTAGTTGACCTAACTCATATTTATAGGCTATTCTATCATGCAAGAAAAGAATATATGTTCTTTTCATGTAAACATGCATTTGCAACATAAATCTTGGGCTAGACCATAAATCAAAAGTCAATCATTTTAAAGGATTAAAATATTTAAAAATATTGAATCAGAAATAATAGAAAAAAAGGCTGGGAAAATTCCCAATACTTCCAACAAATAATACATGTATCAAAGAAGAAACTACAAAGGAAATAAAAATATTTTTAATTAAATGAAAATAAAACGTGAATATTTACAAATGTAGGGATGCCTTGGTGGCTCAGTCAGTTAAATGTCTGCCTTCAACTCAGGTCATGATCCCAGAGTCCTGGGACTGAGCCATTCATCAGTCTCCCTGCTCAGTGGAGAGTCTGCTCCTCCCATTCCTTCTGATGCTAAGCCCCAGCTCATGCGTGTGCTTGCTGTCTCCCAAATAAATATATAAAATCTTAAAAAAAATTTATGAATATAGATAAATCAGTTCTTGGAGGGAAATATTGCAGTTTTAAATGCCTATTTTGGTGCAGAGATAAAAGGTCTTAATCTAATGTCCACCTTAAAAAACTAGATGATAAGAGCACCTGGGTGGCTCAGTGGGTTAAACCTCTGCCTTTGGCTCAGGTCATGATCTTAGGGTCCTGGGATCGAGCCCCACATCCAGCTCTCTGCTCAGCAGGGAGCCTGCTTCCCCTCATCCCCAACCCCTGCCTGCCTCTCTGCCTACTTGTGATCTCTGTCTGTCAAATAAATAAGTAAAATCTTTAAAAAAAAGTGGGGGGGAGGGGCACCTGGGTGGCTCAGTGGGTTAAAACCTCTGCCTTCGGCTCAGGTCCTGGTCTCAGGATCCTGAGATGGAGCCCCACATCAGGCTCTCTGCTCAGTGGGGAGCCCGCTTCCCTTCTCTCTCTGCCTGTCTCTCTGCCTACTTGTGATCTCTCTTTCTGTTAAATAAATAAAATCTTAAAAAAAAAAACAACTAGAAAATAATAAAACAAAAAAATAATAACTCATGCAGAAAAAAATAAAATGTGGACAGAAATAAATTAAATGGAAACAGGAAAACTACAAAGAAAAATGAAAGAAACCAAAAGCTGAGTCCTCGAAATGATCAACAAAACTGACATAATTGTAGGTATGCTGACCGCATCTCCCATACTCTGACCTTGAGCATACTTAGTGAGCTTCCCCTCAGCCTAACAAAAGCTCCACATTGACTCTGCCATTGACATTTCCAGCAACACTGGATCTACTGAATCACGTGGCCCAAGGGGCAGAGCAGCTTGCATGGAAATCTGGATTAGCGGTAGAGCCTTCAGTTTTGGGCCTTCCACTCAAAACTAGCAGCATTTCAGGTCACTTGATAAATGAACCAAAGTAACACACCCAAATGAAAAATAAGTTACCTCCAAAATCCAAAAAGGAGTGCTCGCTTCGGCAGCACATATACTAAAATTGGAACGATACAGAGAAGATTAGCATGGCCCCTGCGCAAGGATGACACACAAAATCCAAAAAGGACACTAGGCATTGGTGCCTTCTTCTTTTTTGGTTGTAGGAGGGGCAAGATATAATAATCTATGCTTCACCTTAGAAGGGGTATCTCAATGCCTCACACCACTCAGTGGCATTTACTAAGTAAGAAGTATTCATGAAAAAACAAGTGAATTGAAGGTATATTTTCTTTAATGTAAAAGACATGGATCAAATTTAATTAACAGTACTGATTTAAATTCATGTATTCAGAAGATGTTTTCCAGGTCAGCCAGATGATGGGAAGAGAAAAACCCAAAAAGTGGGAACAGGTAGAAACTTAGAATATGTGGTAATCTTCCTAAACACACAAATGAGGGGAACCATGAGCCTCAACGATTAAAAACAAGTTAAAGATGTGAGTCAAATAAAATTAAATTTAAAAAATTAAAAAAAAAAAGATCTGAGTCAAACCTGTGATGGGCCTTAACTACTCTTGGACACACCTTCTTAATGGTGCTAATGTAGTGAGAAAAAGAAGTACTCAGAATATTTTGAGCAGTACGACTCTCTCTTCAATAAGTCTTTTGTTGATGTTCAGTATTTGATGAAAAGAAGGGGAAGCTGCTCTCACAGAAACAGAGAGGAACAGAAGCTCAGAAACCTCTTGTGCATTCCTCTGCCTTTCCCTCAGGCAGCTGCCAAGACACCTTCACCAAACCCACTGTCTGTTCCTCCTTTAGCCTTCCAGTTAGGCTGTGTCTACTAGTTATATAAGAATCTTACATATTTTTTCTTAGGTGCAAACACCAAACATTATTAAAAGTAGAGTAAAAAAAAAAAACTTTCTTGTCGCTGACAAAGTCACATTTCCTGAGTTTAAATGATTCTTGAATTTAAATGAAAGACACACATTAATCATAAATTACCATAAACAGGCAAACAGTATACATTTTACCTTCTGAGAACAATGATATTCCCTGAAATGATGACTATTTTTTACAGACTTAAGTCTGTCTGTAGCTGCTGTTAGGCCTGAGCACTGTGTTTGAACTCTTGTTCTCAGACAGCCCTATCATCTTTGGGTTGTAATTATTTATTTTCTCATCTGTTTTTTCCTTTTGACTAGGGAATTAATTTTATTTGAATTTCTGTCTACTCTCAGCCTGTGAATTCCATGAAGGTAGAAAATGTATTTATGAATTTCTTATACCCCAGAGCCTAGCAAAAAGTCTGGTATCAAATAGGTGCTCAATCAATATTTTTCAATAAAATTGAAGCCAACAAAATACATTCTTCCTTCCTCCATAAAAATAAAGCGGGTAATTTTACAGACATATTTTCAAAATGACTTATTTTTTATGGTTGTGACAGTTGCTGCGTATGTCCTAGAATTTTTTTTTCTTTTTTTAAAAAGGAAGAAATAGCTAACCGCTCTTATTATCTAAAGTATTTTGCCATAAAATTTGGAAAACAGACTGATTTTCTTACATTCTTGGGGCTTGCTCCAGGCATGGGAGCACATATTTTTAAATAAAATACAATTAGTGATTTTCATAAAGGCAGAAACCATTGACTTCATTTTATTCTCCTGTGTGAGCTGATGCTTGGTGACAGTTCCAATCCTCCATGGACTTGTCTAACAATTCTGACTAGGCAACTCTATATTGGAACAGGGTAGGAATATAATTGTGCTCTTGTTAAAACATGCTGTAATGTCAGGCACACTGAATCTTAATTCCCAAGGTGGATTCAGATAATCAGGAAATTCTTCAACTACAGGAGGATTTTGAAATAGCATGTGACATTTTTACAGCTGGCCATAATTTCATGCTTTGCCACCTTTGATCAAAGTGTCACCTTAAATGAAGGCAAGAAGACGGGAAATGCTACCGTGAAATCCGCAATGTATCCAATCCACCTGAATCTATAGGTAAAACCCTCGGTAATAATGCTCTCCCCAAAACTCACATGCTGAGGGAAGCCAATTAAGTTAGAAAGCTCCTATAGCTAACAATATATTTTAAACTATCTCTAATATTATTTTATAACTTAAACCTATCACAAGTAATTTCAAAGTATGGGAATTATAGAGAAGGCATCAAGTTAATAGGAAAATACAAATTATTTATATACTGAATTGGTCACATGAGGCATAAGAACATTCAGATTCTGTGATAAATAATATATAAGTAAGCATTCTCCAAACTACAACTGTAACCTGACAAGCCAACATATGAGAATCCATTATTGACTCCTTCCTGTACAAAAGCAGCTCTCACTGAGAAATCATCAAGGGTTAGTTTAGGAGGATGAAATATTTAGGAGTGTTAACAATATTGAAGATACTACACTACTAGGTGTTAGGGAAGAAGTCATCTGCTCTCAAACCTCCCAGGTTTGGTACCATAAATTTAGCCGTGACATGTTAAAATATTTGCAACTTATCTTAGTCTGTTTGGGCTGCTAAAACCAAATATCACAGACTGGGTAGCTTATAAACAACAGAAATTTATTTCTCACAGTTCTGGAAGCTGGAAGTCTGAGATCAATATGCCAGCCAGCATGGTTGGATAGAGGCCCTCTTCCAGGTGGCAGACTTCTCTTTGTATCTTCACATGGTGGAAGGGGCTAGGGACCTCTGTGTAGTCTTTTTCACAGGAGCAAATACCATTCATGAGGACTCCACCATCATGACCTATGTACCTCACAAAGACTCCACCTGCTAACATCATCATACTGGGTAGGATTTTGACACATGACTTTCAGGGAGACACAAACGTTCAGACTACAGCGTGACCTAATAACTGTACTGTAAATTTCAAAACTACATATATTCCTGTTGCCTCAACATCTCCCAAAATAGACTATGAATGTCTCATCCAAGTAACCAGGTATACCCATATGATGAAGTAGCCCCTGCCACAAGTTCTTCTTATGTTCTCCTTTCTGTGACCTACTGTCCTCAAGGGATATCCCATCATTCCTTTTGCTTGTGTACTCCACCTGACCACCAGTTGTCCATGGCTCCTTGTGCTGTCTGCTCCCCACCTGCTTGTTTGAGCCGATTCCCTTTACACTCCCCGCTATGTGGGCCCTCATGACTCCTGTCTCTCTAGGACCTGTGAGTATACTAAACTTTGTTTTCTTGTACCTCTCCTTTGTCCCCTCTTGTGGACGCACCCGGCCAACCATCTATTTAAAGAATACAAGAGGGCGCCTGGGTGGCTCAGTGGGTTAAGCCGCTGCCTTCGGCTCAGGTCATGATCTCAGGGTCCTGGGATCGAGTCCCGCATCGGGCTCTCTGCTCAGCAGGGAGCCTGCTTCCCTCTCTCTCTCTCTCTCTCTGCCTGCCTCTCCATCTACTTGTGATTTCTCTCTGTCAAATAAATAAATAAAATCTTTAAAAAAAAAAAAAAAAAAAAAAAAAAAAGAATACAAGACAGTGATAAAATCGGAACTTAGAAGAGATTTTTCAAAGAGAGCCATAAGTTACTATGGATAGGCAATCTGATGAATTAATTTTACAGATGAAGAATTTAAGATCCACAAAGGCTTGATCATAGTCTCCAAACTAATGAGTGGCAGAGCAAATACCTTATCTCAGGATTTTTTTTGTCCTATTAATGAGGTGCAATATCTCAGGATTTTTTAATAGAAAACCTAGTATTCTCTTGTATAAATACAATATACCAAGGCTCTAACTATCCAATTTTCTTGCATATTTTTATAACAGGTTAGATCTCTAAATTAAGATAGTTAAGACCAGTAATTATTGCAAAGATTATCCACACATTAATAAAATTTGGGGTTGGTTAATCTGCTCAAATAACCAAGTTTGGACTTCACCTCTGCATTTTTTTGTTGTCCACTATAGTGTAAGTAGCTACCCTACAACTTAGTATTCTTTAAAAAAAAAAACCTCATTATTATAAGTCATAATTTGGTGGATCAGGAATTTGAGTCAGGCTTGTATGGGAGATTCTTCTGCTTTAAATGGCATTTATTGGGGCCATTCCATGGTGTTCAAGTGGTAGACAGATGGTGGAAAAGTTGGTCTCAACTGGGTCACTTTCTTTCTCACTGTAGCCTCAGAGCATCTTCATGTGTGCTTTTCAGCAGTCACTGGACTTCTTACACGGCATCCTAGGGCTCCAAGAGACTTAGGAGGAAGCTGCCTGTCCTGCTAAGGGCTAAGCCCAGAACTGGCATAGTGTCATTGCTACCACACTCTGTCAAGGTAGGTAGAAGGAGAAGTAACCCCCTAATGTTTGACAGAAGGAATGTTACTGTCTGTGAGGCTATCCTTAATCTTCTACATTATCAGCAAAAAGTTTATATTCAAATACCTTTAATAACTGCATTCTTTTCTTTAATCTTCTGATTTAGAATTTCTAAGCCTTCTTAATAAATGTTTAATACGAATTTGTTAGTCTTAAGACCTTCTTAGCCATATTGAACTATCACTAAAGTTGCCATTTTTATTTTAGATTTACAAACAATCAGATACACTTAGTTAAATAACTTTCCTACTTATGAAGATTCATATTTTCGGTTTTGCTATTGCTATATTATAGGGTTTTGATATAATTGAGACTCAAAATTCAGTTAAATTTGACAGGAAAACCTCCCCCCCCCACCACTGCTTGGGTTTATTGCATATTTTTTAAGTGATTTTATGAGTAAACCATAGATAATATAACTACATCATCTTTGAATAAAATTGACAAGAAAGGGAAAACAAACAAAAGTATTATTTATAAGCAGCTATTCAATGCTAGGTATACAGAGAGAAATGCTAAGTAATACATTTTACTTAACTGTTGTAACAGTAGTAACTGGTATTAAATACATATAATTAGCTGGATTTTTACCAATGAAAGAATGTAGTCTAAGTTGGGAGAATGACAGCAAACCTGGGAAGGTATGCCTCCAAACTAAGAGTTTTTATACTTTATGGCACTGAGGTATAATCTTGATTGGGTATTTATATGTACTTGAATCCCCAGTTCACCATAAAAAATATTAAATGGACATGATCACATGTTTCTTATAGTCTATAATCTACACATAAAACTGAGGTTAAAACAAGAATAGAGTTAAGTTTATATTACAGAGTGGTTTGGATGGTAAATGAAATAGAAAGATCAAATATTGTAAACCAGTTTCAATGTGGGTATAATTTTCAAATGGATGGAGAGTTTTTAATTAGTGGATATATAATAAAATATCTGGGCAGATATTTTATTACAAAAACTCAAACTCTATGTACCATATTTTTCTGACAGAAGAGAATCCTGGAGGCAGCTGTAGCCAAAATTGTATTTTCTCACATGGAAAACTGTGAAACCCCCAGAGATACTAATATTATCCAAGAAAGGAGCCAGGTGATTACCAAGGCTAATCAGGATTTCTAAGGACTCAGATAAATTTGAGACTATAATAGGATTACATTCTCTGCTACTCAAGCCATTGATATTTGCATATTAAGCTGGTAGGGTTTAGAAATTGGGATAGCTCTACTTAGCCCAGATTTATGCCAATAACAGAAGACAGAACTTTTCTTGACTTTCCTTTCTACAAAGAAATAATAGGGAAAAAAAATAAGCCCCCCTCTACATAGTTACTTTCAATTCTCATGATTCAATGAGACTGTGTTATCAAAAGGGGTGGGGGGGCGATGAGGGGTAAGGGAGTGGGGGGGGAGAAACTCATTTCAAGTGCTAATTATATGAGAATAAAAATTCAGAACATAGAGAATATTTTACTTTTATAAAATTACCTTTTAAAAAGGTTCCAATGTGGGGTGCCTGGGTGGCTCAGTGGTTAAGCCGCTGCCTTCGGCTCAGGTCATGATCTCAGGGTCCTGGGATCGAGTCCCGCATCGGGCTCTCTGCTCAGCAGGGAGCCTGCTTCCTCCTCTCTCTCTGCCTGCCTCTCTGCCTACTTGTGATTTCTCTCTGTCAAGTAAATAAATAAAATCTTAAAAAAAAAAAAGGTTCCAATGTTGAAAAGTCACATGAGACAGAATTTAGGTAAAAGAAATGTTTTCTCCTAAAAAATAGGAAAGAAAGTTATGTTACAACCCATCACATAAAAATACATATTATTAAATTAATACTGCATACCTTATAATATTTTAATACATAGTACCAACAAAACAGAAAGCATGAATTCAATATTACAAAGTGATTTCCTCATAGCTAACCAATTACAGTAGAGTAGAATCATGTACTATTTTTGACTGATAAGCATCTAAATGCTGAGTCTGATTGCAAGAGAGTTGATTGACTTGACCTGCCAAAATAGATCAAGGTGACTGATGGTGTTGAGTCACTCCCTAAGCAGTTCTTCAGTAGCACATATTACATTGTTCACACAAAAATAACAATTTTACTATATTTTAAACTATTAAGTTGAAAACGACACTTTCTGCCCTCTAGCTGCCACCCAGAGAATCAATTCTAAATACATGAAAGAAATGTAGCCTACCCTCTCCATTAAAAGTGTCACTAATCACATAGCGCTATTTCAGTTTAAACATAAATGAATTTAAAATGAAATAAGGGTGTCTGGGTGGCTCAGTCGTTGTTAAGTGTCTGCCTTGACTCAGGGTCCTGGGATTGAGCCCTCCATCAGGCTCCCTGCTTGGAAGGGAGTCTGCTTCTCCCTCTGCCCCACACTCCCACTTGGGCTCTCTCTTGCTCTCACTCTCTATCTGAAATAAATAAAATCTTTAATAAAAAAATAAAATTAAGTCTGTAGTTCCTCAGTCACCTTAGCTCCATTTCAAGTACATTACAGTCACATGTGGCTCGTGGCTACCTTATTGGTCAGTGTGCATATAGAACCTTTTCATCAGAGCAGAAAGTTCTGTTGGATAACCCTGAACTAGACAATTTCTTTGGTTGGAACTATGCTTTAGTGTGTAATATTAAGGGCTATATAATTACTAAGTCTTGAAAGACCTTTCAAAGACACGATAATATTGAACAAAAGATTACTGATATTACCATAGCTATTACTTTCTACAAATGGACAAGTAAAATATAAATAATAGATTTTTTTCTTAATTGGCCCAGACTAAAAACAGGCTGAAGTCTAACTCACAGACTAGAATATGAAAATAAGCATAACGTAACTAACAGTCAAAAAAAAAAAAAAAACAAGGAAGAAAATTGATGCAATAAGACTGTTTTTAGTTTGTTTGTTTGTTTTGTTATGTTTTAATCTACAAAATTGGCAAAACCAAAAAAGTGGCCATTTTCATTCAGAGCTGGTATGAATATGAATTCAGCAAATGATCTGATATTATCTTGAACTGTTTTTTTTTTTTTATCTTGAACTGTTAAAAAACACACATTTTGGCCCACCTTCATGAATCTGTCCAATAGAAATTAAGGCCTTATAGCTTATTTTGCATTACTTATAATGGCAAACCTTGGAGACAACATTAATGTACATCAATAAAGGAATAGTTTGATAGGTTATGGTACACTCATCATATAAAAATTATACAATGTTTTTTAAAAAATACATTACATCTTCCTTCTTTCATGTGTAGAGATCACACTTAAACTACACAAACCCGACATACTTTAAAGTATAAAATTAACCATAGAACAAAAACAGAAAAATAAGGGTATGCATGAGGAGAAGAATAATGGGGGAAAACAATTACCAAATATAAAACCAGAAGTTAAATATATGTGCACACACAGGAGCATGAACAAAGTTGTGAAAGGTTCTACACTGGGCTTTTAAAATGACTTGTCTTTGAGAGTTAAGAAAGGAATTTATAAGAAAGTTATCAATTTTGTCCTTACATATTCTTTCATTGTTTCTCTTCTTCAAAGGACCATACATTATTTGGTAATTTTAAAATATTTAATTAAAAATAATTCATTGTATACCTGTTATAAATAAGCCTATTCTGCAAATCACAGCAATAAATATTAGTAAATTGGACTTAGTACTTCATAATGTATAAAGTACTTTCATACATATTTGATCCTTACAAGGGACCCGTCAGTGTAGTTGGGCAGAGGATAAGTGTTCCTTTTTGAAAATACACCCAGTTAATAAAAGGTGGAGCCAGAATTAGCACCAAGGGTTCTGAATCTTTATTTCATTGTCTTTCTATGATATCACAGCACCTCCAATGAATAACCCCAAAGAACAAATTTTATACAAGGAGAAAGTGAGTCCTAAAATAGTTCACATGTCAAATCTTTCCAATTCTTCTATTTTAGTACTCATCTTAAGCATCATCATGTCTTCTGCAACTAAAATCCTTTTAAACACTTCTACAAAAAGAGAAGTTTATAATTAGGATAAAAAGTATGTGTGTGAAGAATTGTAACTTGCTTATTTCAAAGATATACTTTATGTATAAAAGAATATTTAAATTTTGGAAAATTATTTTTAACTGAAGTACAATCTTCCTTATTTTATTCATTTGCAACAAGGAGTAACACCCTTTTTTGAAGATATGCTGCACAGATAGATTTCTGGGTACTTTAAAGTTGGGGCGATCCTTAGACATCAAGTATTGAGGAAAAGCACAGCATCTCTTCCAAATAATAAAGATAAAAAGGGGAATGTAAGCACTGCAGAGCCAGGAAGGCAAGGAGGGGTACAGAAGGAAGTGGGGGTGGTGAACTGGATGGCTTCATTTTGCCTTTATTTTGGGGGTTAGGATATTTGTCCACGGTAAGTGAATTTAACTTACAAATAATGTGGTACAAATGTATGGGGTCTGATTTTGTTATAATAATGAGTAAACTGAAATTGATATATGTAACATTTATCCAGGATGGATCTATTAACATTTTAAAATAGTAATGAGTTAACAGCAGTAGAGACATATATAATCTCACACAGAATGAATCAGTTCAAACATCAGAGCTGTTGCTGTGTATTATGCTGAGCTGTATGGGTTTATCTGATGTCTGTTTTCAGTATTGATAAATATTGTGATTTTTTTTAAACTGGTGTCTTTGCCAACAAAGAACACTGTGTAACCTGTTCAAAACTTCAGTTGGAAAGGACTGTACGATAATATGCTTTCCCTACTTGAGTTTAAATTTCAGTTCAGCCTCTGTCAGTTTGTTTTCAGTTCAGGTTCCCATTTGCTTTTAGTCTCCACAGTAACTAGGCATATTAGGGAGCTCAGACACTTATAAATATCATAAGCCAGCTGCTCTCTTACCCATAGGATTTCTGAAAAACTTCCAATGGGAAAAATGGGCTGGAATCCAGAGCCAAAACCCCCAAGTCTGAAACAACAGAAATAGAAACTAAGAACTGGGAGGAAAAGAAAAATAGGATATTTAGTATTCACTCTCATTGATTACTAAATCTAGCATCTTTGATTTTTTCCAGGTGATTGGTACCATTCAACACTTGATACTTGAGTTTCAGTATAAACTTTTGTTTCATTATTTTGCTTATACATCTGTTTTCAGAGATGGATACAACTCATATAAGGCATTTCAAAAGTAGTACATCTGTTGGAGTTGAACATATAATGCCTTTTGAAAAATAAAAAGGGAGAAAAGGTGATCTCATGAATAAGAAAGGAAAAAGAAAGTAATCTGCCAAAAGGAAAATCTGATTAAGCTCCAAAGAGTACGAGAAGATTTGAGATTTTCACATGTGTATAGACAAACTAGTGTGGGCTCATCACTATAAGATGAATACATTCAAAGGGATGAGTTCTCTCCAGTTCCAAGGAACCCAGTATCATGTCCTGTGGAGCGGGTAACTAGCTACTAGAGATTTCCAAATTCAGATGGGAACTCTGTGGGTGTCAGTAGCCAAGTGGAAAGGACATAGAAATGTGTGGACAGATTTTATTAAAAGTTATTTAGAGATATCATTTAAAATGCTAGAGAGGTGTGGTCCTGGTTCTGGGCCAGTGGGGAGGCAGCTGCATTGGGAAACTCCAAGAAAGACAACTGACAGAATGGGAGAAGACATTTGCAAACGACATATCAGATAAAGGACTAGTGTCCAGAATCTATAAAGAACTTAGCAAACTCAACACCCAAAGAACAAATAATCCAATCAAGAAATGGGCAGAGGACATGAACAGACATTTCTGCAAAGAAGACATCCAGATGGCCAACAGACACATGAAAAAGTGCTCCATATCACTCGGCATCAGGGAAATACAAATCAAAACCACAATGCGATATCACCTCACACCAGTCAGAATGGCTAAAATCAACAAGTCAGGAAATGACAGATGCTGGCGAGGATGCGGAGAAAGGGGAACCCTCCTACACTGTTGGTGGGAATGCAAGCTGGTGCAACCTCTCTGGAAAACAGCATGGAGATTCCTCAAAATGTTGAAAATAGAACTGCCCTATGACCCAGCAATTGCACTATTGGGTATTTACCCTAAAGATACAAACGTAGTGATCCAAAGGGGCACGTGTACTCGAATGTTTATAGCAGCAATGTCCACAATAGCCAAACTATGGAAAGAACCTAGATGTCCATCAACAGATGAATGGATCAAGAAGATGTGGTATATATACACAATGGAATACTATGCAGCCATCAAAAGAAATGAAATCTTGCCATTTGCGACAACATGGATGGAACTAGAGCGTATCATGCTTAGCGAAATAAGTCAAGTGGAGAAAGACAACTATCATATGATCTCCCTGATATGAGGAAGTGGTGATGCAACATGGGGGCTTAAGTGGGTACGAGAAGAATAAATGAAACAAGATGGGATTGGGAGGGAGACAAACCATAAGTGACTCTTAATCTCACAAAACAAACTGAGGGTTGCTGGGGGGAGGGGGTTTGGGAGAAAGGGGTGGTATTATGGACATTGGGGAGGGTATGTGTTTTGGTGAGTGCTGTGAAGTGTGTAAACCTGGTGATTCACAGACCTTACCCCTGGGGATAAAAATATATGTTTATAAAAAATAAAAAATTATATTAAAAAAAAAACAAGTGCAAGAATAAAGGTAAATTTCAATATCTCATGTGCTGAATTCACTGCCAAATTTTTATTTCCATAAGCATGGAAAAGAAGTTGTAAGGTTTTACAAAAGCATACAAATATTTTGCTAGAAGTTTGATATTTATAGAATTGTCAGTTAATGCATTCTATGCATATGGCAAGATCATTAGATACCCAGTAAACCTACGGAAACACGTTGTCAACATCTTTCGTTTTAACAATAAGAGCTGAAATAATCTGCACTCTAATATTCAACACAATTCTACAATACCTTCTTAATGCTTATTCTTATAGATGTGAGGGTCCATTCTCCTTATTTTGTTGTTACTGGGTCATGGATGGAGTTTGTCACCCCCTGAGAGAATTAGTCCATTTTAGCTTAAATATTCTGACAGATTCTGTGGCTAGCTAAACCTTTCTGGACTGTGGGTGCCATACTAAGAATCTTCCAAGTGGCAGGGTGCTTGGCCTTGGCAGCTAGTGGAGACACAAGAAAGAACCCATCCTCTGCCTCTCGGCTCCCTGAGCCTGGAGTTGTTGGTCAGTTCTCTGGCAAGAGACAAGTCTCACAACCCCAATTCATTCCTCTCATTCATCCTCAAAGTGAATATAAGAATGCTAACTCTCCAGTTGAAAAACAGGGTAGAGGGAACACAAGAGACAATCTGTCAATAATAATTATTTGTGTTATTTTAAGGCTTGAATGTGTACATACCTGGCAATTACAGGTCACTGTATGAGAAAAAGAAGCAAAGTTTGAATTGGTTTGTTTTTTACTGCACTGCTGATTCTATTTCAGATACGAATTAATTAAGTCTATTTACTTTTATGCTTTAATTATGGGGGCAAGCTACATACAATTATGGGTAAAATAACAATTTAATGCACAGTTTCTGAGTGTGCCATAGACTGCAATTAACAGTTATCGATAAGGTCTGTTAAACTAGTCTTACCACTATAATTTCCCTTAGTATCATGATCAATATTTAAAAATATATTTTAAAGTTATGCTTATTGTTAATCATTTCCTAAACCCTTTACCATCCTATAATTACAGAAGGTGTGTTTATCTTAACCACTTGCCTGGTAATATTCTGTATTCAGAAATACTTGTTGGGGTGCCTGGGTGGCTCAGTCGGTTGGGCGTCTGCATTTGGCTTGGGTCATGATCCCAGAGTCCTGGGGTTGAGCCCCATTTTGGGATCCCTGGTCTTCATGGAGTCTGCTTCTCCCTCTCCCTCTGCCCCTCCTTCCTGCTCATGCATTCTCTCACTCTCTCTCAAATAAATAAATAAAATCTTTACAAAAAAAGAAATATTTGTTGAATGAAAGAAAGAAGGGAAATATCTATAATAAGAGGATAGAACATTGTAATAAAAGCAAAATTTGTGGGGGAAAAAAGAATGAAATTTATTTTAGCTGGAGGGATGTCTGAACAATAAAGATAGGAAGACAGAAATACTCATGGTCATTTCAAAAGACCATGATGAGATCAACCTGATGAGCAGAAGTTTCTGAAAGAGAGCATAAGGAGACAGAGTTGAAGAATCAATATAGAGCCAGATTACCAAGGACTTTGAAAGTTAATTTAAAAATCAGATTGTATTCTGTAGAATTAAGAGTAAAGGAAAGATACGGGCCAACAGAAACATCTCCCAGTTTTGGTAAAATGATTACTAAATATATAATACTGCTCACAAAGCAGATAAGAAAAATAACTTTTGTGCATGATCCTCACGTTTATTAAACCTTCTAGCTAAATTTGGAGCCACAAATCCAGATTTATAAAAAGTCAAAACCTTTAACAAATTTTCAGTATCTCATAGCAGTAAAGGCAAAACTCCTAGGGAAAAAAAAGAAGAAAAGAAAAGCATCATTAATATTTTCATATCATATTCCATGGTTCACTATATACTTATCAAAGTAGCATCCATCTCCAGGTGGAGTTCAGAAACCTCCATAGGCATTAAAATTGGGTTATGGAAACTGGGGCACCCCAGGCTAGGGATGATTGTGACCTGGAGATAAGGCATTCTGGGAGCGTGTCAGCAGCAGAAGGGCAAAAGACAGAGTCTAATATTTACTGAAGGACTGCTATGTGCAAAGCCCTGGGCTTTCAAAACACAATCTCATTAACAGGCATTTGATGAGTTCTAGGCAAGTAGGAACTATGCTACAAGGGTAGGTGTAATGGAGACAAAGACATTTCTACTAAGTAAATAATCAAGACTTGAACTATACAAATCTCAAGTATACAGCATGAGAGAAGACCACAATAAAACACTTTGAAGAGAAACAGGCAGCTACTATTTGCTTACCTTTTTTCTTGAGCACAAACTATTAATTAATAGTTAATTAATTAATTCTTTTTTCAATTAATTCTTTTTTTCAAATAAAAATGCACATTTCCCCCAAACTGTCTTGTGTCTACATCTGGGGTAACTATTAAATCTTTCAGTCACTCTCAGCCATGTGACAGTTGTGACACATTAGTCAACTCTACGTGAGTGAACATAGTTGTTACATGGAAGTTTGACTAGAAAATTGTGATTACTTAACAGTTGAATCAAAAATCATTTAGAAATCAATTTAAGAAAGCTATAGTTATAGTTCCGTTGAGAACTTCCAATGAAATATTTTATTTTATTTCTAGCACCCAAACTGGAAAAATAAGTCACTGGCTAGAAAAATAACACACTGATCCAATAGCTGAAGATTCTTTTTAGCAATGCTCGTATCACAATGCTGGTAGAACAGAAGACGAAATTGTGAATTGCAAAGGTATTAAGAAAAGCCAAACTCAGAGTTTTTATAAGTTTTAGAAATGGCTTCATTAATTTATTTTGCTTATATTTTCTTTTGCTGCATGCAAATAATGCTATAGGATTTTACGTGTGTGTGTGTGTGTGTGTGTGTGTTTATTTTTTTAAAGGTTTTATTTATTTATTTGACAGACCGTGATTACAAGTAGACAGAGAGGCAGGCAGAGAGAGAGGAAGGGAAGCAGGCTCCACTGAACTACCCAGGCACCCCTGCGTGTGTGTGTGTGTGTGTGTGTGTGTATTTAAAAGAACTCTTTCAATAAGTATAAAGTGAAATGTCTGAGTGTTACTCACTATTGAGTTATAGTACAATTATTCTTCTTCAAAATAGAAATTAAATAATCATGGATCTTTTAAATCAATGACATCTTAGATTTGATGAAATACAGTATGTTCCAGGAATTATGCTAAGAGTTCTATGACTAAAACTTTACTATATCCCCACACCTTGTCTATTTTATGGTCTATACTATACTCCAGATGTGTAAAATGAACCACACACGTGAAGTCCATTTCCATAATCCTACATACAGTTAACAGCAGTTCCATTAGAACCTATTAACATCCAAAACAGAGATCAGCCTTGAAAATTCCCTGAGCAGGAAAAAACTATGTTATTCACTTAAACAAAGCTTAATTTAGCTTATTTTGTAAGATTAACTTAACCTGGGTCATTTCTTGCTTATGCCTCTGAAGAAGGAAAACTTAAACTGTTTCCCAAGATTAATAGGAGATAACCACTGACCAATTCCCTATCATTTATGAAAATTCTAATATTATAACCAGTTGCTGAGAAGAGTAGCCACTGCCTTCTCATTATTACAAGTTTCTTTATAACAATACACCCCTGAGTCTCATTCCATGTTTTGATTTAAGTGATTCCTGTTTATAAACTGTATTTCAGCTTTGTGCACAATAAACTTTCAGTGATTCACTGGTTTTACTTTAGCTATTTCTGAACTTTTTACAAATCCCTATCTGTCTAATTCTGAGATTTGCTCTGAATTCTGATGGCAGTGGATCTCAAACTTCAGTATGCTTAACCATCAACCAGTGAGTTTGATAAATATTTAGATTTCTGAACTAATTCCCAAGAGACTGTGCTTCAACACACATAGCATAGACTGGAATACACATTATGAACACATCTAAATTGATTTTTTAGCAAGAGATTTATATACCTCACTAATCCTCTCCTCTAATGGTTGGCGGTGGAACATAAGAAAAGGAGTCTAGTCAGCCTATTTGGGGCATACAGTCAATATCAGACAACAGTAAGGCAAATTAGAGTCTACTCCTCCAAGTTCCCTTGATGATGATATAAGACAGAAACCACAGTCTGGGGTAAAATAGGAAAGAAACACGTAAACACTGAACGGCACCACCTGTGAAGCTTAGACAGCTGCACAGGTCGACAGTCAAGCATGTAACTGTTCAGCAGATATAGGTAGTATAAATTATTTAACCAAGTCATTATGCATCTGAGTTGCAAAGATACTAAAAATAGTAAGTCTCAGAATGTTTAGAAGTTTTAGAAATAACTTACCAATTTGTTTTGTTTATTTTAATGTTTATAAATAATGCAACATGAATATTTGTATGTGTACATGCATATATGTTTTAAAGTTCGGTCACTAAGTATAAAACAAAGTGTCTAAGTTTCCAAAGATGGAATTGATGACACGTAACCTCCTTCAAAAAGCAATATCCCACGTTACTTCTTCAGGTTTAACAACAACAATGTTAAATGCAACAATGATAACAATACTGTAAATTTTCGGGTAAGGTAACACCTGCACTTACCTAATTTCACTGGATCTATTCTTTTTTAACTTTTTTAAAAGATTTTATTTACTTATTTGATAGTTAGCATGAGGGCTGGGGAGCAAATGGAGAGGGTGAAGCAGACTCCCTCCTGAGCAGAGAGCCTGATGCAGATCTTCATCACAGGATTTGGAGATCATGACCTGTGCCAAAGCAGATGCTTAATCATCTGAGCCACCCAGGCGCCCTCTCATTGGCTCTACTTCTTAAATAAACAAACAAAAACGTTCATTCATTAAAACTATATTTTAATAAATTCAAAAGGATATCAGAGTGATAGCCACAGAATACGAATTTTGATTAATTTCTCCCATAACCAGATGGAAGAAAGGAGATACTCTGTTTCCCTCCCTCATAATACAAAGGAGCATGGAAATAAATGGAAGGAGACCTGGAAAAGCTTTATTTAGAACCCTTATCAATTAATAAGAGCTGGAATCAGGAACAGATTATGGGGTATATACAATATAAACATCTCCCTCAGTCACCTTTGAGAAGCACACCAAACAAAGGCAGTCACACTGAATTTGGATTTTGTAGTAGTGCTCAAACAAGCTTATGTTTGGCATGGATAGAAACATGGATCCCTTGTTACCACATAAAATGCAAAATACAAAATTAATTGACACAGAAGTCAAGCTAATATTGGTGTCTACTCTTTTCCCAACAAGTTTCTGTGTTTCTAAATTAGCAATGTAAAGTTATGACCATGTTAAACATTTTTACTTTGTTTTGTTAGAACTGAACTATTTGAACATGTTAAAACAGACACTTGAACAGAACACAAGCAACTGGACAGAAATTATCCCAATTTTCAACTGGAAAAGAAGAAAATTATCTAAAACATGTTTAATGCCTCAATAAATGAGAGAATCATACTCTAAATAAAAATAGGCCTTTCAAAAACTCCTTCAAATTATTTATGAAACAATAAAAAAGAACAAAATAAATTTTAGAATATTTATAATTTTATCCTCAGTGATATTGAAGAAGAAACTGTATCTATACAACTTGATAAAGAAGTCCTGATTAGGAGCCATTTCACTGAGGAAAAACTAAGTGGAATTTTTAAAAGAAGGAAGTTAAAACTACAATGGAATCAAAGAATAACAGATTTGAAATAATAATTTTTAAAAAGCTACTGTGAAATAGCAGTCAAATCTAAAAGTTTTTCCATAATGAGAAGAAAGGGGAAAAAATGTGATAAGAGACAAGATTTAAGAAGCATTTTTGTCTATTCTAACATAATATGGCTACCAGGATAGGAATGAGAAAAAAATCCTCAAAGCATTGAAGAAATGGAACGTTAGTTAGAGTTGATCTGGCCAAAGTCTAGTGGAGACTGGAGCTGTAAGGAGAGAAATGAAGCTAATTTTCCCCTGATGGCATTTACCAAATACTGAGTCTCAGATTTTCTCATTTTATGGGGCAAGAAGTATTAAAAATATCCACTTTCTTTTTTCTTTTTCCTTGCCTACTATAATTTCCTTATTCTTTCTCCCATCTGGCTATAAAAGTCTTTCGCTTTATACTGCTTGGTTATTGCAAGGTTACTTTCCTTCAGGGGATGACAAGAGTCTATTAGGCAGATTATCTAAGTAGTGCTGATCAGGCGATTCCTGATTGACTGGTTTAAGATTCCATTTCCAGGACAGCCAATACTAATTAAGTTTGAGATTGGTGATGTGGGGCCTAGCATATGGTATTCCATTTTGGGCCTGTTGTTTTGTTTTTAATAGATTACAGAGAAAAAAAAAATCATCCCAGATGTAAGGGTGGAAATATAGTAAGGACTGTACACTGAGTGCTTCTAGTCCAGGAATAATGGGACAAGTCAAAAAACAACTGAATAAAATATTTAAAAACTATCTCATTTAAGCCATCTAAGAGTTACTTTAAAAAGATGAAATTTGGGGCGCCTGGGTAGCTCTGTGGGTTAAGCCTCTGCCATCGGCTAGGGTCATGATCCCAGGTCCCAGGGATGGAGTCCTTCATCCAGTTCTCTGCTCAGCAGGGAGCCTACTTCTCCACGCCCTCTGTCTGTCTGTCTTTCTGCCTACTTGCGATCTCTCTCTTTGTCAAGTAAGTAAATAAAATCTTAAAAAAAAAAAAAAGATGAAATTTTAAGCCAATTATTTAGGAGAAATTGGAAGTCAGGTAAAAATGATATTGGGTGCTGTTTTTCCACCATGCTGACTAGCAGTATCAGAAGGTATGATCGATAGTAGATCTTTCCACAGTCTCATGGGTTGGGGGTTGGGGAAGTACAAATCAGGACCTGCTGAACTGAGGTTTGAGAACCTAAAGAACTACAAAATATAATTAAAGTTGAAATTAAAATAAGCCAGAGAGTAAAGACCAGCTGTGATCATTTCAAGGCCTGATTGTATTAATTAGGGGGGCCTAGAAGCAGAGCACATAGACTGCATAGATCTTCATTTCTAATGCCATTCTCTAATAGAAGGAGCCAGTAGCTGGTGGAAAAATGGATAATTCTAGGACTGGAGCAGGAAATATATAAGACGAACCTGGAGCATCTTATAGTACCAAAAAGTATGGATATGCATCCTTTCCCCCAAACATTATGTACACAATGACAGGGATTTGTCAAAAAGAATAGGAGCCAACTGAAAGATCTACCAATAGCTAAAGCTGGAACAATCTGAACAAAATAAATAAATCAGAGTTTAATTATATCCTATAGTATAATACATCTGTGAGTCTCATAATGGTATAAATAAATGACTGAATTAAAGAAATAAGTGTGGGCAAACAGAACACATTCTAAATAATTCCTTTGTCAATACTCCGTTCTCAAGGAGGAGGTAACTTCCCATTCATTATGTGTTGGCTGTATATAGTGACTTCCTTCCAAAGAGATTAATATGGAAACAGGAAAAAAAGTAACTTTACAATGGAAACACCTAACAAATGCTACCCCAACCTCAAGGTTACATCATCAGTAATAAGCCAGGTGGACACTATGTATCACTGATATGATGCATGAGAATGGCAATTTTCCTTTCTGGCTTCCTCCCCCAAACATACAACACAGTCTAACTATGGGAAACGCATCAGGCAAATCTTTCTTGGAGGGCCCTCTACAAAATTACTGACCAGTACTCCCCAAAATGTATAGGACATCCAGAACAAGAAAATTCTGAAAAACTGTCACAGCCAAGAGGAGTCAAAAGAGACACAAGGACTAAAAGTAATACAATATCCCATAACAGGAAAAATTTGATAAAGAATATGGACATCTGCATAGGTATAGATTTAGTTAATAATAATGTATAAAATTGTTTCATCAATTTACCACTTTAATGTAGGATAATAACAATGGAGGACACTGTACAGGGTATATGGGAACTTTCTGGACTAGCTTTACAATGTCAGATCTAAAACTGTTCCAAAAAATTTTTTAACTATAGTATCATATCATCTGCGAAGAGTGATAATTTAACTTCTTCTTTGCCGATTTGGATGCCTTTAATTTCCTTTTGTTGTCTGATTGCTAAGGCTAGGACCTCTAGTACTATGTTGAATAGCAGTGGTGATAATGGACATCCCTGCCGTGTTCCTGACCTTAGCGGAAAACCCAAAAGACTCCACTCCAAAACTGCTAGAACTTATACAGGAATTCAGTAAAGTGTCAGGATATAAAATCAATGCACAGAAATAAGTTGCATTTCTCTACACCAACAGCAAGACAGAAGAAAGGGAAATTAAGGAGTCAATCCCATTTACAATTGCACCAAAAACCATAAGATACCTAGGAATAAACCTAACCAAAGAGACACAGAATCTATACTCAGAAAACTATAAAGTACTCATGAAAGAAATTGAGGAAGACACAAAGAAATGGAAAAATGTTCCATGCTCCTGGATTGGAAGAATAAATATTGTGAAAATGTCTATGCTACCTAAAGCAATCTACACATTTAATGCAATTCCTATCAAAGTACCATCCATCTTTTTCAAAGAAATGGAACATATAATGCTAAAATTTATATGGAACCAGAAAAGACCTCGAATAGCCAAAGGAATTTTGAAAAAGAAAGCCAACGTTGGTGGCATCACAATTCCGGACTTCAAGCTCTATTACAAAGCTGTCATAATCAAGACAGCATGGTACTGGCACAAAAACAGACCCATAGATCAATGGAACAGAATAGAGAGCCCAGAAATAGACCCTCAACTCTAGTCAACTAATCTTCGACAAAGCAGGAAAGAATGTCCAATGGAAAAAAGACAGCCTCTTCAATAAGTGGTGCTGGGAAAATTGGACAGCCACATGCAGAAAAATGAAATTGGACCATTTCCTTACACCACACACGAAAATAGACTCAAAATGGATGAAGGACCTCAATGTGCGAAAGGAATCCATCAAAATCCTTGAGGAGAACACAGGCAGCAACCTCTTCGACCTCAGCCGCAGCAACATCTTCCTAGGAACAACGCCAAAGGCAAGGGAAGCAAGGGCAAAAATGAACTATTGGGATTTCATCAAGATCAAAAGCTTTTGCACAGCAAAGGAAACAGTTAACAAAATCAAAAGACAACTGACAGAATGGGAGAAGACATTTGCAAACAACATATCAGATAAAGGACTAGTGTCCAGAATCTATAAAGAACTTAGCAAACTCAACACCCAAAGAACAAATAATCCAATCAAGAAATGGGCAGAGGACATGAACAGACATTTCTGCAAAGAAGACATCCAGATGGCCAACAGACACATGAAAAAGTGCTCCATATCACTCGGCATCAGGGAAATACAAATCAAAACCACAATGAGATATCACCTCACACCAGTCAGAATGGCTAAAATCAACAAGTCAGGAAATGACAGATGCTGGAGAGGATGCGGAGAAAGGGGAACCCTCCTACACTGTTGGTGGGAATGCAAGCTGGTGCAACCTCTCTGGAAAACAGCATGGAGGTTCCTCAAAATGCTGAAAATAGAACTGCCCTATGACCCAGCAATTGCACTATTGGGTATTTACCCTAAAGATACAAACGTAGTGATCCAAAGGGGCACGTGCACCCGAATGTTTATAGCAGCAATGTCCACAATAGCCAAACTATGGAAAGAACCTAGATGTCCATCAACAGATGAATGGATCAAGAAGATGTGGTATATATACACAATGGAATACTATGCAGCCATCAAAAGAAATGAAATCTTGCCATTTGCAACAACATGGATGGAACTAGAGCGTATCATGCTTAGCGAAATAAGTCAAGCAGCGAAAGACAACTATCATATGATCTCCCTGATATGAGGAAGTGGTGATGCAACATGGGGGCTTAAGTGGGTACGAGAAGAATAAATGAAACAAGATGGGATTGGGAGGGAGACAAACCATAAGTGACTCTTAATCTCACAAAACAAACTGAGGGTTGCTGGGGGGAGGGGGTTTGGGAGAAGGGGGTGGGATTATGGACATTGGGGAGGGTATGTGCTTTGGTGAGTGCTGTGAAGTGTGTAAACCTGGTGATTCACAGACCTGTACCCCTGTGGATAATAATATATGTTTATAAAAAATAAAAAATTATTAAAAAAATTTTTTTAAGTTTACTAAAAAATAGAACAGGTGTGACACCATTTATATTAGCACTGCAAAAGAATAAAATATGTAAGTATATACATGTAACAAAATACATATAAGATCTATATGAGGAAAATTACAATACACTGATGAAAGAAATGAGACAATCTAGGGTGCCTGGATGGCTCAGTCGATTAAGCATCTGCCTTCAGCTTGGGTCATGATCCCAGGGTTCTGGGATCCTGCTCTGTGGGGAGCCTGCTTCTCCCTCTCCCTCGGCCAGCCGCTCCCCCTGCTTATGCTTTCTCTCTCTCTCTCATTGGCAAATAAATAAAATCTTCAGAAAAAAATAAGAAATGTGGCAATATAATTTGTAATAGAATAAATGAAAGAAATCATATGGCCATATGCAAATACAAAAAAGCATCTACTTATGAATGAAAATTTCCCAGCCAACTAGAATTATAATACCAATTCTAAAAAAAGGCAACAAAATCATGCTTAATAGATGCTAAGATTGAGAATGAGACAGCAATATTCTCTCTCATCATAATTCAATGTTGTATTTGGGGTCATGAAAAACAAAATACCATTGAAAAATATTGTTCAGGGACGACATAATTATGTAGACAGAGTATCTAAAGGAAATTATAGATAATGCATTAATTTGTAAATGTATTCTTCAGTATTGTATGCAAAGGGTACCAATATACAACTTTTTTCATGGTTACCCTGACCACAAAGATTGTAATAGATCTTCAAGTAGCACCACTGCAAAAGTGAAAAATAAATTTGGGTTTATTAGGGAGTAAGTTAGAGAATATGTTAAAGGTCTAATTATCTTGAGGCCAGAACTAGACAGATTGATCCTATTCTTTGTTTTGTTATGTTTAATCTTGAGAGGAAGGTGGTTTTGTTTGTTTGCTTGCTTCTCTTTTGATTATGAGGTATGGGTATTCATAAAGTTAGAACTGAAGGTGTAAATTTTGATTCTACAAGGAAAAGTGTTCCTATAACAGAACAGAAATAATTTCCTCAAATAAAAAAAGAAGTAACAAATCCAAAATAAAAAATGGGCAAAGGAAAAAAATATAGCAGTCAATTCAGAGAAGGAAAAATCTGAACCAGCAAATCAATATTTGAACTATGTTCAACTACATGACTAATCAGATATGTTTAAGTCAAAGTTAGAGTGAGATATTTTCCACACTAAAACTTAAAAATAAGGGATTTCAAATGTGGTGAGAATGTAAAGCAATGAGGCCTCTAATATGCTGCTTGTGGAGGGAAATTTGTCTATAAAGATGAAATTATAAAATAAATACTCAGTAACGTCTCTTCAAGATATACCCCCCATTAAAAGTTTCACATATTTGCATAAGAGACATATGTGAGCATTTACAGCCTCATTGTTTGCAGTCAAAAAATAAAATTCTTGGTAATGCACATTAAGATATGTTATTCATAAAATACATTTATATAGAAATTAAAATAAAATTATTAGAACAAGAGATGGCTGGATGGATGGCTGGATGGATAGATGGATATATCACAAAATATGAATTTAAAAAGCAGCAGAAGAGGGACACTTGGGTGGCTCAGTTGTTAAGTGTCTGCCTTCAACTCAGGGATCAAGACCTGAGTCGGGCTCCTTGCCCAGTGGGGAGCCTGCTTCTCCCTCTCCCACTCCTCCTGCTTGTGTCCCCTCTCTTGCTGTATCTCTCTCTCTGTCAAATAAATAAATAACATATTTTTAAAGTAATAAAATAAAAAGTATCAGAAGAATTCACGGACTATAATACCATTCACAAAAATTAATGAGTACAGCAATATATATACTGTGTAGGGTATATTTTGCTGGTTTGAAAATATGCCCACAAATTATCTGACATTTCTCTTCGACAGGCGGAACATAATGTATCTCCCTTTAAACGTAGACAGCTTTACTGATTAGTTTCTAACAAACAGAATGCAGAAGAAGTGGCAGTATATGATCTCCAGGGCTAGACCAAGTGGCCATCTTGGCTTCTGCCTTAAACTTGACTCACTTAATTTGGGAGAATCTGGCCATCATATCCTGGGGACAATTCAATCTGCCCTGTGGAGAGGCCAACATGGAAAGGATGCTGGAAGAATGTGAACATCACCCCAATCACTCATATCAGCGCTCCAGGCATCGAAGTGAATCAAATAAGAAGACTGGAAAAAAGAGAAAATATGTGAATGTAATGTGATACATTAAGAACTATAATTCAACTCTTTATATATAATTTATAATTAGTAATATAGAATTAAAAGGCAACTTTATTAGTTAATATTGGGATGCATAATTCAAAGTTGCAATTATTAGGAACCTTTGAATACTGTTGGGCATGCAAATTAGTGCAACCACTATGAAAACAGTATGGATGTTCCTTAAAGAATCAAAAACAGAACTACCATATGATCCAGCTATTCTACTGCTGGGTATCTACCAGAAGAAAATAAAAACACTAATTTGAAAAGATACATGAACCCCTATGTTCACTGCAGCATCAATTATAATAGCCAACATATGGAAACAACCTAAGTGCCCATCAATGGATACATGAATAAAGAAGATATCATATACATATGATTTCACTCATATGTGGAATTTAAGAAACAAACAAGCAAAGGGGAAGAAAAAGAAAAACAGAGAGAGAAACAAATTAGGAAACAGACTTTTTTTTAAATGAAAAGATTTTATTTATTTATTTGACAAAAAGAGAGATCACAAGTAGGCAGAGAGGCAGGCAGGGGGTGGGGATAAGCAGGCTTCCTGCTGAGCAGAGAGCCTGATGCGGGCCTAGATCCCAGGACCCTGGGATCATGACCTGAGCCGAAGGCGGAGGCTTTAACCCACTGAACCACTCAGGCGCCCCAACTAACTGGAATTTAAATAAAAACTTACAAACACATGGCTGGCATACAAACACACACACACACACACACACACACGCACACACATATACACACAAATATTACTCAGCCATAAAAAAGGAAATTTGCCTCTCAAATTCCTCATATCAGAGAGATTATGGGCAAAGAGGGAAAAAATGAAACAAGATGAATTTTGGAACACACACGCACAAATTAAATTAAATTAAATTAAATTAAATTAAATTAAATTAAATGTTTTAAAAATGAAACAAGATGGGACCAGGGAGGGAGACAAACCATAAGAGACTCTTAATCTCAGGAAATAAACTGAGGGTTGCTGCTGGTGGTGGTGGGGGGTGGATAGGGTGGCTGGGTGATGGACATTGGGGAGTCATGGTGATGGACATATGGTGAGTGCTGTGAAGTGTGTAAGACTAATGATTCACAGGTCTGTACCCCTGAAGCAAATTATACATTATATGTAATTTAAAAAAAAAGAAAAGGAAGAAAAAATATATCAGCAGATACCCACCAGAATGAAGTTAAAAAGACTAATAACCCTAAATGTTGGTAATATTATGGAACAAAACTCTTTGCTCTTTTTGGAAAAATGCAAAAAAAGGGGAAAAAAGTGGTAGAAATAGAAAATGTTACAGCCTTTTTGGGAGAAAGTTCTATATTTCTTTTAAAACTAATTAAAAAATAAAAAATTATATTAAAAAAAACTACATTCTAGAAATTCTACTCCTAGGTATTTACCCAATACAAATGAAAACATATTTTTACAAAAAGATTTTGTACAAAACAGTCAAAGCAACTGTATTCAAAGGAGCCTAAAACTGGAAACATTCCAGTATCAATCACAGAAGAATGGAAAATAAGACAGATTAAGCTACAGGTAGAAGAACAGATAGACAGGCAACAAAGCAATTATAGCAAAACAATAATATTAGTATCTTGATGGTAGTTATATGGGTTTCCATTGTAAAATCTCTTAATTTTTGCTATACTTTTATAAGTTTCCTTTATAAAAGATTAGGGAGAAAAGTGGGAGAAAAAAAAAAGGCAATCTGTCACAACACGGACGGACCTAAAGAGCATCATGCTAAGTGAAGGAAGTCAGAGAAAGCCAAATATCGTACTGATTCACTTACATGTAAAATTTTAAAAACAAAACAAATAAAACAGTACTCATAGCTACAGAGAACAGACTGGTGGTTATCCGAGGGGAAGGGATTTGAGTGGTGGGCAAAGTACATGAAAGAGGTCACCTGTATGGTGAGGGACGGTAATTAGACTTATAGTAATGATCACTCTGTAATGTTTACAAAACTCAAGTAGTTATGTTGTACACCTGAAACTAATATTATATACCAACTTCGCCTTAATAAAAAAAAATTTCAGGGTGCCTGGGTGGCTCAGTCAGTTAAGCCTCTGGCTCGCGGTTTCACTTAGGCCATGATCTCGGGGTCGTGGGATTGAGAGCCTTATATGGCCCTCAGTGTGAGGTCTGCTTGAGATTTTCTCCCCTCCCACTGCCCATCCTTCCCACTTGTGCATGCTCTTTCCGCTCCCAAAGAAATAAATAAAATCTTTTAAAAAACTGCAATTGTCTTGAAACATGTCAATCACCTACAGTGAAAATACAAGAAAATTAACTTATTTTTAGACAATTAAATTAAATAAGAAATTTAATTTCTTGGGGCGCCTGGGGTGGCTCAGTGGGTTAAAGCCTCTGCCTTCTGTTCAGTTTATGATCCCAGAGTCCTGGGATGGAGCCCCGCATTGAGCCCCACATCAGGCTACTCAGCGGGGAGCCTGCTTCCCTTCCTCTCTCTCTCTGCCTACTTGTGATCTCTGTCTGTTAAATAAATAAATAAATAATCTTTAAAAAATAAATAAACAAAAGAAAAAAATACTTAAAAAAGAAAATTAATTTCTTATTTTTAGACAAATTACATAGAAATTAACATACATAAATCATTTTTCTACCTATGAGTCGTTTGTATCAAATAGAAATGTAACAGAAAAAAGTGTAAAAAAATGCCACATACACACAGAACACAAACAGATACACACAAAAATTTAAAAATGGTCATGTATAAATGAAAAAGGAAAACTATCAAGCTTTCCTAAAAGTCACAGAAGAAGACCTCAATGAACTGATAAAGAACATTTTCCTATAAGAGAAAACTTGTCATTGTAAAAATGCCATTTCTCCTTCAGTTACTCTATAAATTCCTATAGGACTTCCATGAAACTTGTCAAACCATCTTAAAATGTATCTGGAAGTGAAAATGTGCTATTATTATAGCCTCATACGTTTTGAAAAGAACAATGAGCAGAGACTTCTCCTGACAGATACCAAAACACCAATTTATAGTATTTAACACGGAGTGGTATTATCAAAGGTGTATGTCATCCTCATCGTCCTGTACCCTACACATGAATAATGTTTTAACGTATTAATTTTTACACTTATCCCTTAAAGACTCAGCTGCTTTACCAACAAATGCAAGCAGATACTTTGATCAGTTTCAACCTTTAAGTCTTTGTATGGTATCATCCAAAATATAAGCATTATCTTTTTTTCTTTGAACCACTTATCTGCTGTGCTCCCTCATTCTTTAATTCTTTGCCACACCAGAGTTCTCCCTTTAGGAGTCTGTTGTTTTGGGTGCCTGGGTGGCTTAGTCATTTGAGCATCCAATTCTTGATATTGGCTCAGGTCATGATCTCAGGGTTCTGGGATCGAGACCAGCATGGGGTTCCACACTCAGCACAGAGTCTGATTGAGGTTCTCTCTCTCCTTCTCCCTTTGCCCCTCACCCTGCTCACTAGCTCTCTAAAATAAATATATAAATAAAATATTTAAAAAAGAGATTGTTGTCGTCATTTTTGTGAATTTCTTCCCTACTTGTCTATTATCAGAATCCTAAGAGCTTTTTCACCAAGAGAGATGGACAAAGTGTAGTGTAATTCTGACAAATTAGGCATGTTATAGCTCTAATCTTACAAAACTCAAGTAGTTTTGCATATTTACTAACATTCTGCTAGTGCCAGCCAGCAAAGGCCTTCCTTTAATCAAAATGTGCTGTTAGGAATGCAGTTCTCCAAGTTTAGAATCTTAATTTTACACCAATCCATCTATGAAATCCAAACCAAGTTAAATGATGGATTTAACTACATAAGATTTTATATAACCAAAAGCATCATAAATAAAGATCATAAATGACACAGATAGATTAAATGTTTACAGTATATAAAAGAGATCAACATCCCTAATATATACAAAAGTCCCATAAAACTAATCAGGAAAAACAAATTACCAATGGAAAATGTTTCAATTAGAAAGAAACAATAATCAGAAGAAACAAAAATTGGTGATATAAAAAAAAACCTTAATGTCCATAATCTATCCTTAACAAGGATAAGTACAAATACAAGTAAACTGGGTAATAAATTTTTTAAAATGAGATTCAACTTTTAACTGAACATATGAGAGAGAAAAAAGGAAATTATGAATAATGCTGATAAGGGTTAAGAAATTCAGTACTTTCCTACACTATTATAATACTACCATTTCATGAATATACTTGGAGGCCCATTTGGCAAAAATTATCAAAATTTAATGTTTTTATAACTTTTAAACTAGTACTTCTCAGGATTTCTAAGCAAAGATACATGAGCAACGATGTTCATTGGTGCATGGCTTGTGAAAACAAAACACTAGAAACCATCCCCAAGTCCATTAATGAAGCAATTGCTAAATAAACCATGGAACCTCAGTACTATGGATTACTGTGCAGTAATTAGAAATAAAATAGAACTACATATACAGAAATGCACACCATAAAGTTATATTCTTAAGTGAACCTCTTAGGGGAACACAGTGAAAGCAGATACATGGGCTTCCCACAGAAGCAGTCATCGTAGTACCCAAGAGCACTGGCTCTTGAGCCAGATAATCTAGGTTTGAAACCCACTTTTACTACTTACTTTAAAAGTGCTCTTGGGTACAAAACCAGAGAGGGAGACAAACTGTTAGAGACTCTTAATCTCAGGAAACAAACTGAGGGTTGCTGGAGTGGAGGGGGGTGGAAGGGTTGGGGTGGCTGAGTGATGGACACTGGGGAGGGTATGTGCTATGGTGAATGCTGTGAATTGTGTAAGACTGATGAATCACAGACCTGTACCCCCGAAACAAATATATGCTGTATGTTAATTTTAAAAAAGAAAGTGCTCTTGGGTGAGTCACTTTAACTTTCCAAGTCTACTCTTTCTGTCTGTATGCCCTGAGGGAAATTCTTTAGCCCTGAGTGTTGGTATTTCCTTTTGGCTCATTTTAGAATGTAAGATGGCACTGAAGAACTTTTGTTCTGAGCTATGGACACTGGACAAAATTCATGGACCAAAAGCAGAGACCTACAGGGTTCAAAACAAAACAAAACAAAAACAAAAACAAAAAAAACCAGTCTTGAAAGATATTACAAACCATCTTAAACTTATAAGTGGCTATCAACTGAAAGAAGTTTCAGATTAGATAGCATTAAAAAGATACCTAATTGTTATTTTCTTGAATCTGCTGTCTTTGGATTTAAAGTATGTATAATCAAATACTGTGTAATTTACATAGATTTTTTAATCAAGGAAGAAAAACAAATCATAAAAAAATAACAGGAAGCAAGCAAGATAGTTTCCTACTGCAAGAAATTTTTGTTTTGTTCTGTTAGCACACCACATTTATGTTTGCCTTAAATAATGTACTATATGGCTCCTGTGTTTATTTAGATGCTTCATTCACAAAATGATTTATAAGCAGGACTTCAAAGTCCATTCTAAGCTTATCTAATCCACCAAATAAATGTTGGTTAACAAATTCATCATTTCTCTAGTCTGCAAAATTTAACATTCAGAGTTAATTTTTTTGTTCTAAATGAAGAGGGCTCATGACTTTATATACACTTGGAAATACAACTTAAAAGATCACTAGTTAGTTCTTTCTTATATTTGTAAGAGGTCAAATGATAAAACAAAACAAAACAAAAACAACCCCTCCCCCCAAAAAAACCCTGAAGACCCTCAAAGAAACTCTAAAGAACGAATGAGTAAGTTTTATTAATGGTCATTTTAAAAGATTCTCTTTTTTGCAAATATAGACATTTTTATATTTTAAGCACTCTATTGTCTGATAAAGGTGACCAAAATGTACTATCCAATTACAGTATAGAGGCATGTACTAAGGACTTATTTCACAGCACCAGTAGATCAGAAATAAAAAAACCTTTCTTTTTATATACTGAATATCATTACATGTTTCAGTTAAAATTTTAAGCTTCCCAATAAAAAACAGTTTCTGTCATTTTTATCCCCCTTGTAAACATGTATATGGTTACTTTGTGGGTTCTGATTAACATACAGTTATGTATGTGTTTAAAATTGATTTTGAACAAATGAAAGTTATAGCAGAGATTATCACTATAAATGCATTAGTACACATTAATGTATTCTAAAAAGTCCAATATAATATGGTCTTTTGGGAAAAATATATTAAAATGTTTTGTTACATGGGATTCTTGGGTACGACAAAGCAATGTAAAATCCTAAGATATCAGAGCAGTTTCATAAAAGCATCTGAAAACTGAAAACTGTAATGAAGATTACAATTAATGACATAAAGATATAATATAGTAAGACATTATTATCTTTTCAAAATATTGACTAAATTGATGATAGTTAGGCATGCTTAATAAAATTATAAGTTCATCTAACAAGAGTTTTTGGTTTCCTACTAAAATAAGGATTATGAATGTATAAAGATGCTGAAGTATTTCATCACGCTTAAGTTAATGCATTGAGTATTATGCTTTTTATATATCCTGTCTTTCTTTAATATAACATATTATTTGAACATTTATTATTTTTATTCATTTCTATCTACCATTTTAATTTCATGCGCCTACAACCTCATGAAGGCAGAAGTCTTATCTCTCTTGTTCACATTATCTCCAATGTCTGCCATGGCCAACATGGGCTATGTATTCAGGATATATTAATTGCAGGAATAAATATTTTTTCTTACATTTATTCCTTTTTTACATGTCTTATTTCTATTCACATATTCCACTTACTTTGTTTTTCTCAGAACTTATCGTCAGTTCCGCTTATTTCAGCAACTTTAATTTTTAAAGTCTATGTCTATTTACTGACGTGGTAGAATTTTTTTAGTCATTCTCGACTAAATCAATCTCTAAACTAACCCACAGCCCCTGTTCCTTCTATGAAACATACTGATGTCTGTCTGGAGCCAGTCCTCCAGAACATTTCTTCTCCCACCATCTCCCTGAAGTCAGTTACATTTGCTCTCAAACAAAATTATGTCATATTCTTGTTAAAATTTTCTAATGTAATTTTATACTATAGTAACCATGAGTGCAAAACAGGGAGTTTTCTTCCCCCTAGTTAAACTAATCCTTGATGTGCTTTGAAAGCATCAATAAAAGAATTGCTAAAAATAATTTACTATTGAGTTATGGTTGGGAGAGATGTAAGGCAAAAAAATAATGATCTAGAAGGATTCTGCATGCAATTTATATCACATAGCTTCATTTTTCTTTTCTTTAAAGAAAAATTTGGAAATCACATATAATGTATTTTAGATATGATATATGAAAGTAAAACAATAAAAAATTCTAATCACCATATCCATAATCAAAGAAAATAATTTATTCACTTATTAAATGTTTTATGAATGTGTACAACACTATATGCATAATTTTTGTGCCTCCAACTTTATCCAATATTTTAAAATTATGATCAATTATAAGTGAATTATTATTCCTGACTGAATTGGTAATAAGCTTCTTTATTACACTGAAAACATGTTCTTCAAATCTTCTACAAAATGAGTATTTCTTCTACATGTAGGGTTGTTAGTGATGACATTTAATTCAATAGCCTATGTTTACTATGCTCATCCCCTTCAACTCCATTATTAATACTAATGCAAAAGCATTAAGTCTATTCCATTAAATGTTTTAAAATAAACTTTTAAGTTACATTTAATCAATAATAATTGATTAAAATGTAAAAAATCAAGGAGGCATTCAAATCCTTGAGAAAATCTTGAGTGGCCTACTAACTATAAAAAATATGTACAATAATGAAACACTGTAGCATTGGTTTAATACTAGATACATAAATCAATATAAATGAACTTCCATTCTGAAATAAATTCAAATGCATTTACTATTCAAAATACAGTAATGTTGGTTTTTTAAGACAGTCAAAAATAAGCATAATTTAATAAATATCCTTTGGGACAACTATCCATGGAAACAAAATAAACAGGTAATATGAAAATTAAGAAATATGCAAATCTCCAAAATCTGAACATTCAGTTTCACTACCAATCAAATGGAGGAGAAGTTAAACAACCATAAAGTATATCTTGTGTACTTGTGTTGGGAGTCCCCAAGGCTACCACCGCTAGGCTCAAGGATTTTCTAGGAAGATTCACTGAATTCAGCATATAAAGTCATCTCACAGCTATGATGTGTAAACAACAAAATCAACAAAGATAAAAGGTACCTGGAGGGAAACCAGATGTGAGATTCCAAAAGCCCTCTCCTATAGCAGTTACACAGAACATGCTTAATTTCCCCAGCAAAAATTTGTGACAATTTGTGTGAAATACTAACTACTAGGGAAGTTCCTAAGAGACCAAATACACAGGGTGTTCACCAGGAGCTGGTCATGTTGGTATTCTCTACCCAGCACATAACAAAATTCCAGACTCCCAGGAGGAAAGCAGTGTTCAGTATAAACCACATAGTTTATACAAAACAGTTTAGGCACAGTGAATCATTCTTCTCATTAAGAGTTGGGAACCTAGCCAAAATCCAAGTTCCTAGAAAGAGCAAAGGGTCAACCTTGTCACTGCACAAAGATAATGTGAATAATGTCAATATTCACACAGTGAAAATAAAATATATGGTATTTCTAAAACCCAGTGTTTCCCATGCAGTCTCTCACTTCTTGGGCCTACAAATTTCTGGTATTCAGTAAGCCTTTATCCACAGAATCATATGCCAGTGTCTCTTCCTTTTAGGTTTTGCCAATCTAGATAAGAGATCCTCTTAGCATTGCCCCAAGCCCTTTCCTACCCCAAAACACACTTTGCCCCTCCAAGGCAAAGAAGAATACAGATCTAAAATAAATAAAATATAATTTTAATGTAATTTCACTGCTGTACAACACTTCTCAATTCAACTTGATGCTTTTCAAAGAAGCCTATATTGGTGAGACCTTATTTAATGTTGAACAATGTGATAAATCAAGGTGAGTAAGATTTATTTCCTCCTCCTTTACAGTTCAACAAACATCATCAGAGTAAGACAGTCTTTATCTAGAAATTTTCTGGTAAAAACAGTGGTTACTATGCCAAGAAGGAAATGTTCATGATGAAATGTTCCATTTTTCTCTTAAGGAAGATGAAGTATTTATTTAGTCTAGGTCACTCATCATTTTGAATGTCTTTGTGTTTCCACACTTACCTCTGGAGATTTGGGACAGCACTTCAGTTTTGTGTGCTCAAGTATTCTTGTTCTTTGCCTTTCTTAATTTCCTATTGAGATATAACTGGTCTGTAAAATATTGCCTTCAAGTGTAAAATCTAATGATTTGATATTTGTACACATTGCAAAATGATCACTACCACAAAAATAGTTAACATTCATCACTATACAGTTATAATTTTTTGCCTGTGATGAGAAATTTTAAGATATACTCTCTTAGAAGCTTTCAAATATACAATGTTATTAACCGTAGTCAACATACTGTACATTTGCATGCCCAGGACTTATTTATTTAATAATTAAAAATGTGCACCTTTTGATCAACTTCAACCATTTTGCCCACCCTCTAGCCCCTGGAAACCACAAATAGATTCATTTTATCTGTTAGCTTGCTGTTTTATTCAGTTTTCCATTCCACATATGAGATTTTTTTGGTAATTTGTCTTTTTCTGATTTATTTCACTTAGCATAATCTCCTCAAGCTCTATCTGTGCTGTTGCAAATGGTAAGATTTCCTTCTGTTTATGGCCAAATAATATTCCATTACGTAAATACCACATTTTCTCTATTCATCAGTTGACAGACACTTAGGTTTCTTTCATACCTTGGGTACTATAAATAATGCTTCAATGAACATGGGGGTGCATCTATATTTTGGTTTCCATTTTTTCCAGATCAATGCCCAGAAGTGTGGTTGCTGGATCATATGGTAATACTGTTTTTCAATTTTTGAGAAATTTCCACACTGTTTCTCATAGTGGATGTACCAATTTACATTCACATGAGTACGCAAGTGTTCCCTTTCCCACACATTCTTGCCAACACCTGCTCATTTCTTGTCTCTTTGATATTAGCCATCTAACAAGTATGAGGTGGTATCTCATTGTGGTGTTGATTTGCATTTCCCTGATAACTGGAGATGCTCATCAGTTTTTCATGTACCTATTAGCCATCTATAGATCTTCTTCAGAATAATGGAATAATGTCTATTTAGATCCTTTCTCCATTTTTTTCAACACATTGTTTGGGTTTTTTGTCTATTGAGTTGTATGAGTTCTTTATGCATTTTGGACATTAACTCCTTATCAGATATATGCAAATATTTGCTCCCATCTCATAGGCTGCCTTTTCATTTTTTTGATGGTTTCCTTTGGTGTAATTTTCATTTGATGTAGTCCCATTTGTTTATTTTCATTATTGTTGCCTTTGCTTTTGGTGTCAAGTTCAAAAAATGATCACCAAGACCAATGTCAAATAGCTTACTACCTGTTTTCTTCTGAGAGATTTGTGGTTTCAGGTTTTATGTTTAGATATTTAACCTATTTTGAGTTGATTTTTGAGTATGGTCTAAGATATGAGTCCAGTTTCATTCTCTTGCATTTGCTTGTTTTGTTTTTTCAACTCCTTTTATTCAATAGGCTATCCTTTCTTGATCATACATTCTTGACTCCTTTGTTGTAAAATAATTGTCCATATATGCACTAGTTTATCTCTGGGCTCTCTACTGTTCTAATGATCTGTGTGACATTTTATGCTAATGCCATACTATATGATTACTCTAATTTTTAGCAGTTTAAATCAGAAAGTGTGATGCCTCCAGCTTCATTCTTTCTCCAAATTTCTTTGGCTATATGGGATGTCTTCTGGCTTCATGAAAATTTTAGGGTTGTTTTCCTACTTTTGAGAAAAAAGTCATTGGAACTTAGATAGGAATTGCGCTGAAACTGTATATTGCTTTAGACAGTAGGAAATTTTAATAATATTATTTCTTCTAATGCATGATCTCAAAATATCTTTCCACTTTTTATGTCTTCAATTTCTTTCATCAATGTCTTATAGCTTTCAATTTGTAGCTCTTTCACCTCATTGGTTAAATTTATTTCTAGGTACTTTAATTTTTTGATACAACTGTAAATAGTATTGTTTTCTTAATTTATCTTTCTGATATTTATTAGTGTATAGAGATATAACTGATTTTTGTATATGGATTTTGTATCTTGCAACTTCACTGAATTAATTTATTATTTCTAACATTTATTTTGGTGGAGTTGCTAGGATTTCCCAAATAAAATACGTCATCTGCAAATAGAGACAGTTTTACTTTTCCCTTTCCAATTTGGATGCCTTTTATTTTATTTATTTATTTGACAGAGAGAAACACATTGAGAGAGAGAATGCAAGCAGTGGGCGAGTGGGCAAGAAATAAGCAGGTTTCCAACGGAACAGGGAACCCAATGCAGGGTTCGATCCCAGGACCTTGAGAGATCATGACATGAGCCGAAGGTAGATGCTTAATGACTAAGCCACACAGGCACTCCTGGATGCCTTTTACATCTTTTCCTTGCCTACTCTAGCTAGGTCTTCTAGTAATTGTTGAGAAAAAGTGGTAAGGGGAAGCGTCATTGTCTTATTCCTGATTTTAGAGGAAATTCACCATTCACAGTTGAGAATTTATCCACTTCTTGTAGATTGCCCAATTTCTGGCATATAATTCTTTATAGTAGTCTTTTGTGATCCTTTGTATTTGTGTGGCATTTCTTGTAATGTCTCCTGTTTCATTTCAAATGTTTATTTAAGCCCTCTTTCTTTTCTTGGTAACACTACTGAAGTCTTGCCTATTTTATTTATCTTCATTGAGCTTTTCTATTTTTGTGTTAGTTTTTATTTCACTTATTTCTGCTTTGATCTTTGTTATTCCCTTCCTTCTGATACCTTTGGGATTATTTGTTCTCCCCCCCACCCCCACCCCCCACCCTTGTTCCTTGAGATGTAAAGTTAACAAGATTTTTTTTTTAAATGGAGCTTAAGTTAATAGGAATGATAGATAATAAACATGCAAAGAAAATAAGAAAAAATACCAAACAGTAACAAATGTGAAAGGATAATTTATAAGGAAAGTAGGGAATCAGGAAATAGCTTTCTAAATAAGTGGCAAAAATAATCAGATACATGAAAACCAACATAAAATGCATTCCTAATAGATGGAACAATTGGTGCAAAAACCCTTAGGTGGGTAAACTGGGCATCTTTGAGAAGCAGAAATCACATTAGTAACATCTGTAACACTGCTAATGCAAGAGAAGAAAAGCTATGCACAGCACAGGGAGGTAGGCAAAGGCTACTATCACACAGAACTTGATATATGAAAGAAAGTAACTTGCATTGTGTTCTAAGTTACCCACTGGAAACCCACTGGAAATCAATAGTTTACTATGGTTCTTAAGAGAAAGACATAATTCCTTATATAGATTACATATTATGTCTGTTAAAATGTTAAAATGTGTTATACAGTTATATCCTTCAGACTTTTTTTGCATCATATTCTTCTGGGTACTGTAGCATAGCTGGCTATCTATCCATCTGTTGAACATCCATGACTTGGATGGACCACAGGACATTTGACCATACTGCTTCTTTTATCTGAGACTGATGAATTCTTAAATAAATGAATGAATAAGATTTAGAGATTGTAAGAAACCAACTAATACTTTGATTTCCCAAAAAACAAAATAACAGGAAAGGAATACATTAGGATACTTCCTCCTAACTCACTTCTCACTTCCACATTGAAGACTTAGTGCCTGTGCCACCATAGTTTCTCGGTCAGCCTTCCCCCTGATGGGGGCCTCTGTGTGGGACTTGGAACCACTTCTACTCTCAGTCTCAGTACTTATATATTATTCGATCACATAATTTTCTATAAGACAACTCAGTGTTAGAAGGTGATCTGTAGGGGCACCTGGGTGGCTCAGTGGGTTAGGCCTCTGCCTTCTGCTCAGGTCATGATCCCAGAGTCCTGGGATCAAGCCCCGCATCAGGCTCTCTGCTCGGCAGGGAGCCTGCTTCCTCCTCTCTCTCTGCCTGCCTCTCTGCCTACTTGTGATCTCTCTCTGTCAAATAAATAAAATCTTAAAAAAAAAAAAAAGGTGATCTGTGATGATGCATTTTATTGTAAGTTAAGTCATGTAAAGTAAAAACAAAATGAACACAGAGAGGTGGACATTCCAGAGAGAAGTTTACAGTGTTTACATGTAAAAGAAGACCTATAGGTTCCTTTAAATTACAACAGGAACCAGGAAAGAAAAATGTAAAATTCTCACCTCAGGGCAGCAGAGCTGCATTATTAAAACTGAATATAAAGTAAAGCCTATGCAAGAGTTATCTAAATATTTAACCTAAAATTTTAGAAAAAAAGATCTGTGGAAATACAGTACATAGACACATTGACAGTCACCTCTGGTCAGAAAAGATCTCTTCTGCTTCAAGACTGCATAAACTGGGAGTAGGGAGAAATGAAAAATAAATAATAATACCGAGGCCTACATAATGTTTTGTAACATAAAAGCATGGAACCACTTTCTTAAAATAGATAGCAGAAGGAAAGTAAACCTATACAAATATTTACTATAAGAAACAATAGGATACATAAAACTATGTTCATTTTGATTTTCCAGAAATAGTAAAAAAAAAAAAAAAAGAAAAAAAACATAGCCCAAGTGAAATATCGTATTAAAAAGTAAATGAAAAGGTAACAAGGACATATAAGAAACAACTGCTTAAAAATTACAGATGAATTCAGAAAACATACTTGCATGAGTTAAGAAAGAATGGAATCAACCAAACCCAAATTCAAATTCTGCAATCTGGAAATCAGACTAAAATTATACCTAAAATATAATAGCTATGAAAGACATGATGGATATCAAAAGCAGAGAGTACATAGTAAATATAAAAAGAATATTGTTCTTTCATGAATGGACAACATTTCTTTTTTTTTTTTTAAGATTTTATTTATTTATTTGACAGACAGAGATCACAAATAGGCAGAGAGGCAGGCAGAGAGAGAGGGGAAACAGGCTCCCCACTGAGCAGAAAGTCCAATATGGGGCTTGATCCCAGAACCCTGAGATCATGACCTGAGCTGAAGGCAGAGGCTTTAACCCACTGAGCCACCCAGGCGCCCCTGGACAACATTTTTTAAAAAACGAACTAGAATACATAAAATACTAAAAAAGCAGAAAAATTATTCTCAGCACGTATTTGTGTGTTTCTGTGTGTGTTTAATCTATTGACTACAAAAATTTACTACATTCCAGGTTCAAACAATGCAAAAATAACCTCAGTTTGACATATTCTGGAAAACCTTTAAATCCTAATGATAAAGAAAATACAATAATAAACACACATGCTTATAAAAATAAGTGACCATTTTTAAGGTAAATAATGTAATTCTTGTTTATTATACTTGCGTAAGCTGCCATCAATATGTAAATATGTCCATGATATGCAAAGTCAGAACATGAAGTAAAAGATGCTCTTTATTATGCCTAAGCCAGAAATGTGCTAATTGAAAATATGAACTAAAATGGAGGAGGTTAGATTTATAGGATAGCATAAGTCCTGCTTCTAGCTCATATCATCATCTCTGTGATAGCTATTCTATATATTTAAAATTAAGTTTAGGTCACTCATTAATTCAACATAAATTTTTTGAGCACCAATATGCCAAAGACTATGCCAGGCAACGGATTGATGAAATAAATAGTGACCAATATGGTAATAAAACTGCAAGAAGAAAAGAACAATATTGATACTTAAAGGATGACATAAAAATTAATAATAATCCTACAAGTATATGCATATATGCAGATTGTATTGCATTGAGAGAAACTGGGTACTGAGAGAGTATTATGTTAAATTCTTCATTCATATATTAAGAGAGGATCATAAGTAATGAAATTATTCTTGAGTATGATAATTTTTAAAACCATAGATCTAACTGCATATATTATTTTAAACCTATTGTATAAGCTCTAAATCATTTATAATAAATGTAAAAAAGATATCCATATAATTAATACTATAAATAATGAAAAAATTAAGTATCATAAGTAATAACATTTAATGACATACCATGTATTATCATTTTTTTAAAAATTAAATTCCCCATCAGGAGAAAATATCTATTTGGTTGGATAAAAGCAATAAATTAAAAGAACATGCTATTGATTTGAAATATAGCTAAAGCACAAGAGTAAAAAAGTAAGAATATGAATGATATATGAAGATAGTTTTGAAGATAGAGAATTTTAAATGTTTTTGTATGTGACATGTATGAGAATGGGTACAGGTAAATCATATACCCAAATATTTTCACTTGTTAGCATCTAATGAACGTTATATGTGATTTTATAATTTTAATTTCTATGTTTCCAGTTTTTCTCTTAAAAGGTAAATATTTTAAGTTGGGAAAAAGGAGGTGAAATTTTTATGAAAAAACAAGTATTTTTGGCTTATTTACTATTTTATTTTTTCAAACTATTTCTCATCTTCTTTGCCTAATTAATGAGCCAGGTCAGAATTTGTTATTTTAGCAAAGATGAATAAATCTGGGATTTAACAGCTATCAACAAGGAATACTCTTAAATATCATCACCTTGATTTTAATGTGTCTCTAAATATATTAGATATTAAATGAATTGGAACTTGTTTATTTTTCATCATTTGAAGAAATATTTATTCTTACCTGATGTGCCTGCCCCTGCTCTTAAGGTTTATATTTCTACTTTTCTATCAACTGACATTTTTGAAGTGTTTATTTCATTTGAAAAGTTGGGCATACACTGCAACTGTTTAAATAGAGAAAAACATCACCATGATTCCAACTTGCAGTACAATTTAAATTTTAAAATTGTTAACCATTTTTATAAGTCTCCTTTAACCAGTCATCAGCTCCCCACTTGTCCTATGGTTCCGGCGTCCAGACAGCGATACTTTCTATTGCTGCACAGTGTTCTCCTGTTCCAAAGCATTTCTGATCATTCAAAGGCTCACATATCCAGAATTAATTTCTTAAAAATCCATCACACATTTTCCTCTTGTTTAATTCCACCTTAAAATACCATTATTTTGATTTACTTTTGCTCCTTCTCCCTCCTCTGTATGAAAGTCTTCCTGGCTCTTTTCCCTTCCCTTTAGCTCTGAGATCTTTTAATCCTTCTCTTTTTAATGCTAGATTAAAATCAGCCCCAGTTTTTCTCCACATACGTGCATATCCTAATTTATGCCAAAGCTCAGCAAAGCAAAAGGGCTTCTAATAAACAGGACTCTCCTCATTTTGAAGTCTTATTCCCCTACCCCAAAATGAGTATTTCTTCCTAATACAAAGCATACTCTCCCCAAGGGGAGTCCAGTGCATTAGGATTTTTCTGTCTCTATCCACCACTATAACATAGTTTCTACCACTATAAAAATGTGGTTCCTAGGCCAGTCTCAGCAGCTCTGTGATCATGTGAGCAATGCAGATTCCTGGGTCCTAATCCATATCGACTGACTCAGAAATTGTACTTTTTTTGGTGATTCTGATGTACAAAAAAAATTAACAACCAATGAATATAATCTGTAGCAACATAAAGGAAAGGTAACACGCATGCTCTCAAAATATATTTCTTGGGATCAGGTCTTATTAAGAATGGCTGAATATGGATGGGAATGGGGGTGAAGCACTGAGGAGTACATTTAAGACAGAGTTCTAGTCAAGCTGCTCTGAACGTGTACCATCTCTACCTTCAATACTCGATAGCAACTTTGAGTCTGTTTGTTCTACCCCCACCTGTTTCCTCCAACACACAGCCTACATTAATTCATTGCTGGATTCCTACACACCTGGCTGGGATCCTAACTGTTCCAAAACTTTCCCTGTGCTTTCCACCGACAGAGCTGACCATCTCTCCCAAGAGACTGACTCTTCAAGGCCTTTTTGTGTCCTTTCCCCAATTTCCTGCTTCCGCAGCCCTGAACCACCTGATAATTTCAAAGACCTGGCATAATTTCACTAACCCTAATAAGGAATCTTATCAATGAAATAATAACTGCGCATTTGAAACTAGTCTCCTTTCACCCACTGCTCTAACCAATGAACAATACAGTATGACTCCAAATTATTTTTTTACTCTAAATTCTTAAAATTTCTAGGTTTTTTTCTCCTCCAAGATTCTAATTACCATTCCTGAATGGTAGATTGGTGACAGACTGCAAAGAAGCTTCAAGATACTTTATCCTCTACACAAAGGTAACAGTTCAGGATTTCAATGAGATTGGAGGTGTCCTGTCCTGAGGGTGGAAAGACAAGGACTACCTATGGAGAAACCAGGAAGAAGGCTTTGGATAGCCCGAGTGAAGAATTATAGTAATAGTTTGGTCTAAAATCGGTACAGTTAAGCTTCAGGAAAGCAGAAAAACTCAAGGAAAATATATAGCACTTTGAAATAGGATAAAGGGAGAAGGGTGAGAAGAAAGTGCTAAAAGCAGTTCTTAGATTTCTGTCTTGCATCAGTAGATGGTGAGGGAACCATTCAGTGAGATAAGAAGTCATGGAAAAGAGGGGGTGGGGATGGATGTTAACTATTTATCCTTTCTTTCATAATAATTATCTAGCAGATATTTTTGTTCCCTTTCTCACCTATGTAGTGGAGAAAGGCAGTCATAATTAACCTTTACCAATTATTTATAATATACAAAGTTTTGATATATATATGTAATGTATGTATATGTATATCTGAATATACATATTGAGAATGCTATATTGCCAATCTCAGAGAAGAGGAAACTGAAAAACAGAGGTGGATGGCTTAATCAGAATCACACAGTTAATGGTGGCAGAAGTCAAACTTCAGAGTTTGAATTCTGAGAAGTGATACATAATAATCCCTGATCAGGCCAACTTTTACTGCACTAACTCAGTCTAACTGGAATACTGGATTCTTTCCTGTGGCATATATCTTTTCTAAGAATTGCTTCTTCTTAGCAGAATCCCATATCAGGTATACCTCTCTACAATGTTTATTCTGTTAGATTCCCCATACTGTACTCCATCATAAACAGCATAAAATTTTGCCCCACATTTTAACATCTCTAAAGCTAGATCTCTTAAAATTCATTAATAAGAAAATCTTGCAAAGCTTAATTGGCACACATTTTTTCTTCTTAGTGGCACATACAATTGGTACATCTTACAAATAAAGCTATCTTAGATTCTCTAAAAATTCTCTATTTCCTGATTTCATATCTTCAGAGGAGGTCATACACCTATATTAAATGAGTTTATAGCTTATGTGATTGAAATACCATAAATTCAAGTGGCCCTAATACTATCTAGCAAATGATGTTTTCCTAATCCAACCATTTATCTACTCATCTACTCTTCTGGATTGTCATTTCATATCTTCCTGTCTCCTCAAACTTGCAATACTACGTCTTCTCTGCTTATTCTCAATTTTAGTAAGAAAACAGAATGAGTATTCTGAAATTATAGGACACAATGCCCTGTGCATATCAAGTACATATTTTGCTAACTGTGGCCTATTAACACTCATTAACATTGGTTTGTTCTATCAATTATTGAAGAAAACCAGCTAAAATCTACAGTGGTAGACAGTTGTAGATGTTTCCATTTCTTCTATTTATTCTGTCAATTTTTGCGTGAATCATTTAAGGCTATGCTTTTACATGTATATGTTTTTATAGTTTTATATTCTTATATAGTGGAACATATCAATTTTTTAGTATTTATGTACATTTAATGTAATTATTGATATGATTACATTTTATCTATCATCCTGTTATTTTCTACTTTACTCATTTGTTCCTTGTTCTTTAGTTTATGCTTTTCCATTGTTACTTGAATATTTTCTATTATATCTTTTCACTATTGGCCTTTTATACCGGTAGCCCTAAAGATTACTACATACCTTAGCATACTCTAATTTTCAAATACAATTTCAAGTAAAATGTGAAAATTTCAAAACTTCAAATCTGTCATCTTTCATGGTTTTGTTTTTAATTTTGACTATCTAGAAATGCACAATTTTCTAATTCTAAATATTTTGGAACATTTTCATACAGCAGATTCCTTAGGAGTGCCTGTGCTAGGAGCACTGTGTGTGTATGATGCAGGAAGGAGAGCTCTCTGGAGAAGGGGCCGGAGGGAAGTAGGATAGGAACAGGAAAAAAGAGTAAGTCAGGCAAGGATGTGGTTTGGACCAGAGGAGAGCTTCAGCCTCGTCGCACAAGACGTCTGGTACATGAACTAAACCATAGAGATGTTCTCTACCATGAGGCAAGGGGGCCAAGTTTATGATTCTCATCTCAGTCAGTCATTGACTGATGGCTATCCTGGTAATGAAGGTTTTGGGATAGGATGTATAACTTCCCAGGCAGGTTTGCTTTTATCGAGCTGAAGGAAATTCTCCAGTGAAAGCGTTTAAGCCTTTACTTGCCAACATTCATCCTGCAGGTAAAAGAAACTGGAGTTAGGAGAAATTTTTTTAAAAAGGACCCACTACAGTCTTCAAAATCAAATAAATAATATTTGGATATAATGAGTATAAATACAGGCTAAATAAAAGCAGCATTAGGACTTAGTTTTAGCTACTTTTTATAAGAAGAAGGCTTGTCAGTTCTAGGCTTATTCTATAGAGTTGAGTTTGTTGAAAAAGTAGAATGTTTTACCATAGATCTCACAAAATATATTTTTACAGGTCTGTCTATAAATCACATCTCTAGTTAGTCTGAGAACTTCTAAATTATTCAAGTTAAACTGCCTATATTATCTTGGAATATCTAAAATGTCTAATGTTTAATGTCAGTTAGCTTTGTTCGATAGCAAGAGAAATTTCCTATTTCTACTTAAATTGAATAAAGTTTTGAATTTGAATAATTTCTAATTCAGAGGTGAAAATCCCAGAAAAAAACTGATAACTTTGATACCTCAAAATTAGAAATTCATATTTATTAGCAATAATCGCGCCTCGGATAAACCTCATTGGCTACGATACTGCCACTGCGCAAAGCTAGAAATTCATATTTATACAAGGATAGTAGAATCATCGATTTTCTTTATATATAAACATGTACTCTTGGTAAAGAAAAAAAATGATCTCAAGAGAGTTCTTTTTTTTTTTTTAAGATTTTATTTATTTTTTTGACAGACAGAGATCACAAGTAGGCAGAGAGGCAGGCAGAGAGAGAGAGAGAGAGAGAGAGAAGGAAGCAGGCTCCCCACTGAGCAGAGAGCCCGATGTGGGGCTCGATCCCAGGACCCTGGGATCATGACCCGAGCCAAAGACAGAGACTTTAACCGACTGAGTCACCCACGTGCCCCTCAAGAGAGTTCTTTAAGTCATTTTGTGCCTTCCTACAAGTGGTATACAACTTCCTTCCTATTCGTTTTGACAAGATGATAATCATTATTGTTGGTAATATTTACAATCATCTGCTTCTCTCATGTATTTAGAACACTTATGAGAGGAAGTCCTTCTTAAAATAATTTGGTAAAGATATTCTTTAAAGTTCCAAAATTGAATTTGCATACCTGACTTCACTACAATTAAAAATACTTACGCAGAAAAAGCTTGTTCTTGATGTTTACTAGGTATTGAACATTCATCATGCTGCATGCAATGCTCTTTTGTTTTCTTTCCCTCCTCCAAAGAAATGGAAATCATTTTATTCAACTCTAGCCAGCAAAGAAGAATTCTCTCCAAAGATGTATGCATTTATGCACATTTACAATCTCCTGAGGGTGATCTATAATACCTGTTTTCAATTAAAGTGCAAAAAATATCCTGTATAATGCATGTTCTGTCAGAAAAGCAATATGGGAAATGCACACTAACATGTCATGAGGCTGCTACATCACTTCATATAGAACAGGGAGGTCAATCAATCAGTATTTGAAATAAAATTGCTGGTATGCATTTTATGTGAAATACTGCACTGCATGTTTAAAAAGGAAACATATTAGGAAAACCAACTTCTCAAAGTTTTTGCATTATAATTGGTGGCATCTTAGTACGATGGGAGCCAAAAAGAAGAAAACAAAATTTTACCTTCGGTATGTGAGTGGGAAGAAATAGTACTGATGGGATGTGAAATTAATGAAGACTTGGAGTAAAAGAAAGGACACAAAAAGAAGAGGGGAGGCCTTTCCTTATAATCTCCTTAGGATATAAGAAGAGGGTTGCTTCACAGACTAAATAATTCCTAAACCTATCAGTAATGGGAGGGGGAAAAGCCTCAAAATAGGTTTCGCAGAATAAGCAAATCTTTGCACACCTCCAAACTTGGAAATAAAACCTTAACATCTTTCAGAGAAAAATGTTGCAAACCTTCTAAGACGATTCATAGTGTTAGCCCTGTAGCCTCTTGAGACTTATACCGAGAGACTTCTGTGAACCTTAATTCACTTCCCAACGAGTAGCTTTGACAGATTCAAGAATTAAAAAATCAAGGATTGGTCAGTTGTCATTCTCTTGCCTACCCTGGCAATTCATTTGGCATTGTGTGGACCTACACATAGAGCTTAGCATGAAAGACTCTGTGAAGAACACTTGAAATTGAAATGTTTGAAATTTCAAAGGACTTAAATGAAGTTGGGTTATCCTGGCCTCATTTTCCTGGTCAGTGAAGGCTTTTCAGGGAGTGAAAGCCTACATTTTAGCAGTGTATTCTACATAATTAAAAGAATCTTCACATAAGACATCTGTTTTAATTAAAGCTGGAAAATGGAATGCTTCATTGGAAAAACAAAGCTATCTCTTTTCTCAGCTTTCTAGTCTGTAGGTACTTTCCTGAATTTAAAATCAGAAATGTTTAAGTGGTAACGGCAACACATTGGCAGATCTCCCCAACCCTCTGAAATATTAGAGTCATTTCCACTTGAGTATGCTCACATAATTAGTGTTCAACTCACCATCCACAGAACTGGAATGTCTATGAATTTTGCCAGAAATAAAACACATCATCATCTATTTGTTGTACTATGTTTTATGCCACTAACAACTAAAAACTGTCCCCATCTGGGGATTTGAGTAGACCCTGCCAGGGGGCCAATGACAGGTAAAGAGAATGAATTGGAGCTGGCATCCCAGTCAAAGAGCTGGGAGAGAACAACAATGGTACTCAGTCAACTTTCGTAGAGAACAGTAGCATTAATTCCAGAAACACAGAACCAACAAACAAATCCAAAGGCGGGAAGAGGACAAAAAATGCATATACAGCCGGACCAGGCTCTCTGAAGTTGGAGAAGGGTAGTAGGATGAGTATGAAGCAAGGGTCACGCAAAACTACTACTGCAAATGTGACTGGTTACTGCTCTTTGCTGAGGCAGCAAGTTTTTCAAAGGGTGAGACTGGAGCAAAGGTGTGAGGTCAGGATAAACAGGTTAACAGGCAAGACTGAAATCTGTAAAATGAGATAATATAGTAAAGGCTTCAGCTATGACACATTATATATTATAGTGAGAAAATTCACATTTATTGTAGTGCCTGGTATAGAAAATGTATCAGAGCATTTTGTTGTCATTAAGATCCTTGCTTGCCAACCTCTCATTATATATAAATCTGCCTTTGTTACTCCAGTCACATGTTTAGTTTAACAATAAAGAGTATTCTCTAATATGCCCTACACTTAGGCATCTTAGCCAGAATTTCCACAATATCCATTAGCATTGCAGGCATATCTGCTACGTATGATATGACTGGCCTCTTGGATATGGTACCCATATTGCCATCTACTGGAAATTACTTCAAATTACAGATAGACACACAAGATGAGCAAGGATGCTGCTAAAAGAAAACTCAATTCTATATACAGTGACATAATGGTGAAATTTCTGATGGATAAGAAAGGTACAAATAAACACTGTGTGATAACTCAGCTTTCACTTCTAAATGAACATAGTCTGTGTGAATTTCTTCATTCAACCTGTCTTATCTGATCTTGTTGGAGCAGTCAACACCTCATCATCTGATTGTTCTAAATGTTCTGTTTTTGATACATAGGGATGTTTCAAGCTTTTTTTTTTTTTTTTAAGATTTTATTTATTTATTTGACAGAGAGAGATCACAAGTAGGCAGAGAGAGAGAGGAGGAAGCAGGCTCCCTGCTGAGCAGAGAGCCTGATGAGGGACTCGATCCCAGGACCCTGAGATCATGACCTGAGCCAAAGGCAGCGGCTTAACCCACTGAGCCACCCAGGCACCCGGATGTTTCAAGCTTTAGTAAAAAAGAAAAAGCTGGGGCGCCTGGGTGGCTCAGTTGTTAAGCGTCTACCTTCAACTCAGGTCATGGCATCGAGCTTCACATTGGGCTCCCTGCCACAGGGAGCCTGCCTCTCCCTCTGCCTCGCCCTCTCCCCCTGCTTGTGTTCCCACTCTCACTTTGTCAAATAAATAAAATCTTAAAAAAATTAAAAAAGAAAGAAAACAGCTGGAATTTATTCTATAAAGAATTTTGTATTTCTTAAATTCATTTGTTATTCTAAACACTGATATTCTGATACTGCATATTCTTAGTATTCTTTTCATGATGCTTACTCAAAGAAAATAGAAAAGAAATGCCATGTGTCATAAAAAAGTATAATTTAAAGCAAATGGCACAGATATTTGAAAACCAAGGAAAATGTAATATAATGTGTCAAAATATAGACTTTATGTACAGCTGATAAATTAAGCCCAGAAAGACAGATGATAAAAATCACAATCATGTATTGATAACATTTAGAATAATACCAAGCCTTTGAGGGAGTATGATTTAATTTAATTGTAACTACGCAAAGCCTTTTAAGAGGGCTCAATTTTCATTACATTTTTAAAAATAAGATCTTGAGGATCCAGAAAAGATTTTTTAAAAATAAAATTAAATATTTTGGGGGTACCAACAATGTATGGTATTTGTCTAAAAGAGAAGTGGTATTTCTTATTATTTCAAAAATGTGCTGATTCCAAATAAAAGTATCAAAAATTATGTCATTAGTACATATTATTATAATAGAAACTGTTTCATATAATAAAGTAGAACCCTTAGAAAGCTTATTTTATTGGGAATTTTACATTCTTTTCTGGAAATTAACAAATGTTAAGAAATGAAAGAGTTCAGTATCTACCATTGATCAATATCTGTAAATATTGCAGAAGTGATTTATATTTGCAACAGTGTACGTATACCTCTGCCTTCTGACCTTTGAATCACACTTCTTAAAATATACTGCATCAGTCTTGTAGAATTTATGATGGCAAAGATCCTTGAAAGGGTATATGATTCATCCCGTTGACTTCACCTGGAAATGCATGAGTCATGCTAGACAGGTGAGTCTTATTACTAAGTAACTAACCAGTAGCAGAATCCATGAATCCTCTTCCAAATAAGTCCTTTCTTGAATTCAATGGCCTTTGTTATCAAACAGTCCTCAATATATGTGTCTGAATTTATGCTGCCATAGGTTAAATTTATTTCCTCAGTGGAAAGTGCAACATGACATTATACACTTATGATTTTATCAGTGAGTTCCACAGAATGACAGCTAATCACAAGAAACCTTGGCAAAAATCCCTTTCTTGTCAAAATTAATGTTTAAATATTCAGTTTATATTATATGCAAGTCTCACCTTTCTCTTTTAAGGAATAAATTTGTTCATTTATCCATATAGATCCCTTTCTGTATTACAAGGTTATTGTTTTTAAGCTTAAGGGAAAGTTTCAGTATCCTGTTTTAGCTTTGACATTTCTGAAGAACAAATTATAAGTTCTTTACCTGGATTTCAGTATATTGATTTTTTTTTTTTTTTAGTACTTTGGATTCAATTCTTTCTGTAGCAAGAGAACAATAGACTCATTACCTCAGGAGATTTACCCTTGGTCATACATTGGTTAGTATGACACAGAAACACTACAGAGAGAATATCCATCCAAAACGTTTGACTTAAAGAGAAAGAGGCTGTAATCCCTTTCCCAAGTCTCCACTCACCTTCCCTAAAGTCTGGAAGAAAGAGTCTCTTAAATATTTCCCACTGCCACAGAACACTGATCCTGAATAAGTCTGGGTTTAACAACTGTATAACTGTTTAACTCTCTACCTTAGGAGGGAGACTCAGGTTTAATGACATAGTTCAACTGCACTGAACCATCACTGCAGTTTGTGATATCTTCTAGGTACATCCAATCAAATCTATCACTGGTACTTGTGTCTACACCGTCTTTTGCATTCATCTTCTCTTCTGATTTAATGATTTCAGTCTAAGAAAAACAATGTATCTTCTCTAACTAAATCAAGACTCTGAGCTGGCCTGGCATATAGAAATTCATTCCCAATGATGATGATCTTCAAAAGACCAATAATGTCATATAGTTTGTAACAGATTCTTTTTCATCTTAGTCTTTCTTCTTCTATCCCCTCTGGTTTAACTGCGTCTTCTCCAAAATGGAAAGTTTCTTAGGAAGAATAAATTTGGCTAATGCAGCAGATTATCTGATTAGAATAACAGAAATCACCCACTAAAACAATTAATGGATTCATCCAGTCAGCAAGATTTTCTATAGCTATGTTATATACGCAGCTCACTTTCCTAAGTGTTATAATTTCATGGGTAAATACATTCCATTAAAGGAAATATATATTTTGGGAAAGTTTAATCTGAAATATATACTTGCATTTTGTCCTTTCAATTTGGTCCTTTGAACCCTAAAATATAAAAGATTTTATCTCGTGTATAGCATATTTTTGTCAGCATTGTGTTTATACACTCCATCCAAATTGTATGTGCAGTTGAGGTTTGCTGATTTTCAGAGCAATAAGAGGTTTCACTGGATAATTACATCACAATAATTTACCCACCCCATTCTTGGTCATTTTTGTTATTTCCAGTTTTAATTAATTACAAATAACTCTGCTATGAACATTTTTGACAAGTCTTGCTGCATGCGTTGGACCCACATGGAGAGAGTGGGATTTCAAAATCGAAGAAAGTTAACAGATCATGGCAAAGGCTTTTTCCAAAGTGGTGATGTTAAATTTTACTTCACCAGAAATGTAAGAGAGACCCTGTTGCTCTCAACTCCTGTGAAAACAGTACTGTCAATCTTTACAGACATTTGGGAGAATGCTTAGTAGTCAATTGTATGGACTTTGAGTTGTATTCCCATAATGATTAATGAAGCTGTACACCTTTTCTAATTTTTATTAGTTATTTTGATATCCTATTTTGTGAAGTGCCTGTTTAAGTCTTCTTCCCATTTTCTTTTGGATTCTGTGTTTCTCCTATTGATTTGTACTTTTTCTATACTTTGGATGAGTCTTGTCTAATTATATGCATTGCAAATATTTTCATTCATTGTCTTTTCTTCTTAATGGTGATTTTTGAAACAAAATTTTAATGTAGTTTTATTTTCAATTCATTTTTATTTTATTTTTTAAAAGTTTTTTAAAAGATTTTATTTATTTATTTGACACAGAGAGAGAAGTCACAAGTAGGCAGAGCTGCAGACAGAGAGAAAGGGAGAAGCAGGTTCCCTGCTGAGCAGAGACCCCGATACAGGGCTCGATCAAGGACCCTGAGATCATGACCTGAGCCAAAGACAGAGGCTTAACCAACTGAGCCACCCAGGTACCCCTAGATTGTTTTTATTTTTAATGCTTTAGAAGTCCTGTTTAAGAATATTTCTCTATGGGACGCGTGGGTGGCTCAGTCATTAAGTGACTGCCTTCAGCTCAGGCCCTGATCCCAGGGTCCTGGGATCAAGCCCCCGCGTCAGGCTCCTGTCAGGCTCCCTGCCCAGCGGGAAGCCTGCTTCTCCCTCACCCACTCCCCTGCTTGTGTTCCCTCTCTTGCTATCACTCTCTTTGTGTCAAATAAATAAATAAATAAATAAAATCTTTAAAAAAAAAAAAAAGAATATTTCTCTACCCAAGGTTATAAAAACGCTCTTCCATGTTTTCTAAAACCTTTCATGTTTTGCCTTCCAAATTCTGCAGTGTACAAGCAATTGTTACTTTATCACATGAACAAAGGTCATGATCTCAGGGTCCTGGGATCAAATCCTGCATGGAGCTCCTTGCTCAGCAGGGAGCCTGCTTCTCCTGCCCACTGCTCTTTCTGCCTGCTCAGTCCCTTTGTCTCTGAAAAATAAAATGTTAAAAAAAAAAAGAATAGTGGTTAGATAGTTTGTGTCTGAGAAGTCCATCAAATAGACTTTCTGAGGATCCTTTTTTATAGCCTCTTTTTTCATTCCTTTCCTTCCTTCTTCCTCCTCCTTGGTTTTGCTCTCCTTCTTTCTATTTTTTTTTTGTTTGTTTGTTTTGTTTTCTATTTCCTAATTTCATCTCCTCACATGCCTAGGAGGTCCTAGAGATTTCACAAAATAAAGAAATAATTTAAAGCCTTGGAAAATATATTCACACAAAGAAGCTTTTGCTTTATGCTACTAGCAAGTGGTCAGTAATAAAACAATTCAAAACACCTTTATCTAATTTGGGAGTTTAGAAGGTCCAAAGCTGATGAACGCCAATCTCTTCCACATCACCCTTACTCAGGGTGTATGGGGATCCATCAGTATCCTCCCTCCGTGAAGTTCTCTGAAGACCAATTTTTGTCTTTCAGTCTTGTGAGGGTATAAAAACTCTGTTCTTATTTTTGAGATCTGGAGAAATCAGCCATCCCAAATATGGGGCTTACCTTTCTTTATTTTCCCAGATCTTGACTCTATAATTCTTTACTGCCTTGGTAGCTCTTCTGTGCCTTCAAGCTAAATATTAATAAATTTTCCTTTAAGTCTGGAAACTGGTCTAATCTCCTAGACTGCCATTAGCCTAAAGTTGCATATAGTTTTTAAATAGATAAAAGGAAGAGAGGCAGAAAAAAAAAAAAAAAGCAAACCACCAACAGAAAAATCCCCATAAATTTATACTCTTAAAGGATAGATGCAAACCAAGAAACAGACTCATCACAATAGAGAACTGATGGTTACTAGAGGAAAGGTGAGTGGGTCTGGGTTAAATAGGTGATGGAAGTTAAGATTTGCTCTGTAGTGATGAGCATCAGATATTTTTTATTTTTTCTTTAAACAATATTTATTTATTTATTTATTTGAAACACAGTGAAAGCGATAAAGATCACAGAGCTTTGAAAAGGGAGAAGTATACTCACCACTGAGCAGAGAGCCCAATGTGAGGGCTCGATCCCAGAACTCTGGAGCATGACCCGAGTCAGAGGTAGTCACTTAACTGAATGAGCCACACAGGTATCCTGAGCATCAGGTGTTTTATGGAAGTGTTAAGTCACTATATTGTATATCTGAAACTCATATTACACTGTATTTACCTATAGGAATTTGAATAAAACTTTTAAAAATATTGGTTTCTCTAAGGCATGACTTATTCTTGACTTAAAGACATAATTTGTCAATGTTCTTATACTTCAAAATTAACCTTACAAAAAGGCTAATCGGTAAAATTTCCTAGAATTATGTTTCCCAAATGCATTTTTCAATAAACTCTTTGTGGGAGAGAAGTTCATAGACGAGTTCTCTTAATATTCTTCTATTTAATGGATTTGCCACTGACTCTTCCCTGGTCTAGAAGATATTCTGACTTATATAAACAGTATGCTGATTATTTGTGGATGGCTTTTTGAAATGTGCCTCTGTATTTCTGCTCATTGCCCATCAGGTTGGGTGACTCGTCTACACCATAAACTACTGAAGCTTGAGGGACATAAATATCATATTTATTCAACATTTATTGCTGGTTCAGCAATATTCTTAAGAATTTTTTCTTAATGCTTATGCAGATTCACTATGTTTCCTTACAAATACTGAGAATCAAAGCAAGATTGGCAAATGCTTTTTATGTCTCACCCTTAAGAAATAATGTGATGGATTTATTCTTTTTATAATTCAGAGCTAAACCAAAGAGGAAACACCATAACTATGTCAGTACATTCATGTACATATGCACACACACATAAATACATGTTATTTTCTAGCGCTACCTTATTTTTCCCAACTTTTTAAAAAGTGGGTACCATTTTTTTGTTCCTGAATTTTCAAAGAAATATTTTTAGTACATATATTTTCTTTTTCTGTGTATTGTTTTTACCCTGTGTGCATATACATGAGCCTTAAGTAACATTTTTTCAAAACAACTACTATAAGAAGCATTTGGGAAGACAATTTGGGAAATTTTATATGTAAATACATGAACTGATAACAGTTCTCTAAAATTTTTATGTTTCCAAATATTTTTTCATACTGTCTCATTAAAACATTGTTAAAAAATATATGTGATTAAAAAAAATACATGATTCAGAACAGGTGATTTCCAATTTTCTTGAAAATTCAAAGATCACATGGTAGTTAAAAAGCTTTCTACCTTATCCATTTAATCATTTAAGGTCTACTCTTGAGAAACCCACTGTGTAATTTTATGTGGTATAAAGTTAACATTTATGGTAAGATTCAGTGAAGCTCTATTAAAGGTAAGCCAACCTTCAGAATCAGAGGTACTGTATTTCTATCATCCATTATGTGGACAATGGTCTTCTTTCTTCCTATAAAAATGCGTGCTACATTTTCATTCACCATAAAAATACATTAAAAACTCGTAATTATGGCAGTAATGATGCCTTTTAAATAGTGCTAAAAAGTTTAAAAGTACAACACCTCTCAAAAGACTTATATAATATGCAAAATAAATTATTATGCCACTTCATTTAGTGAATATTAAGTAAGCTTCCTTAGCTACTTGTGCCATCGGTTTATTTCACTCAGCTGAATAGTCTAATAATATTTTCATTAAATATTTATATGAACAATCAAACACTGCAAATGAAGAGCATATCCCTTGACATTCAAGATGGTTTCCAGGCTGATATCAGCAGTTTGTTATGTTGGTAGGGCTCATTTGCTATGGCTTAGAATGATGTTTTCCATTAGCTGTGAGTATCTTATGTCTGACCTTAGAATAAAGGCTATTCATCATGCCTTCTAATTTCTAAATTTTATTTCTTCATTGAGAAAGTACTGACGATGGAAAATTAAGTGCATTTAAAAGCTGGGGTAATGTTATACTAATTCAGTCAAGGAAACTGATTAACGCAGATTATTTTTTAAAGCAATAGAAAATACACTCTTTGGTTTTATGTGTTTAATACTATCCTGTTCATATAACTTATACACCCATTAAATAAAGGTGAATCTAGTATTTGACTTCCAATTTATATATGATTTTTTGATTAATGAATGCATGATAGCATGATGACTGCTATAACATTTAATTTGAAATCCTACAAATGTCATTATATGCTAATTCTGTACATTTCTCCTGAAATATTTATTTAACTTTCATGGATACTATTTGAGATTACTAGAAGTTAATATCAAAATGATGCTGCATATGATTTAGAATATAAATCCAGAAACTAGATTCAAATAAACACAAAATTTTGGGGTGATCATTTTGAGTATTTAAAGAGTTATAACTAAAATTTAAAGGAGTAATAAATAATTATTAACTTTGTTAAAATTTTCTATAAAATGTGATATTAGAAATCTGTAATCACAAACTTGGAAGTACACACAAAAAATTATTTTATTTAAATCAAATTAAATACAACTTAGTTTCATCCCTTGGGGTTAATGAGCAACTTAACCTGGATCATTACTAGGACTTATGCATAACGTGGCTCAGAGCCATGTGAAGGCCCCAGGTGTCTTTCTTAACTTCAGGCTTTAGTATTACCTGTTTGCTAATATGGAACATTATCCAAACCTGCATAGTCCCTGTGGTCTGACTGTTTTGCTACTTCCATGATATATTTGGGCATTGGAAATTTTGATGAGGACCAAAACCCTGGTGTCTAACATAAAGCCTTTTAGTCACAGTAAATAGGCAAATCTTCCAAACTCTTCAAGGTATTACAAGGACCATAATCATTATCCTCACTTGTTCCAGAAACTGCAAACCTTAGACCAAGCTCTACTGTTGAAAAACCTCTTCCCTATCATAATATTTCCAATTTCCCACTCCATAGTCACTAGTTAATCATGTTCTGTGTATTTCTTGAGAACACAGTACAATGTTCTCAGTAAGTTATATGCATTTTTGTTTCTTGTTTTTTTTTTTTTCAAGAGTTTATTTATTTACTTGAGAGAGCAGAGCAGATGAGCAGGGGGAGGAACAGAGGTGGAGGGAGAGGGACAAGCAGACTCTGCCCTGAGCATGGAGCCCAATGTGGGGCTCGAATCCCAGATCCTGAGATCATGACTTGAGCTGAAACCAAGAACCAGACACTTAACCAACTGAATCATCCAGGCACTCATTTTGGTATTTTTAATTACTGAAACAAAAAAGATTGAAAACTGCAACTTCTAGAAGAACCACTTATGTTTTTATAATAGCTTGAATGACCATATTATTTGTCATTCAAACCAGAACACTTTGAGAAGGGATTAATAATCATGGCAAGGAAACAGATACAGCTAGTTCTCTCAGATTAGGCTCCCAGGAAGAGACCCTGATTTGTAGTAAAGTGCTTTTTAAGATATAGTCCCAAGAAAATCTGGTAGATGAATGGGGAGGTAGAACTACAACAGGAAAGAAACCAAGAAAGAATGCCATATCCAGTGAAGTCCCACAAAAGTTGTGGGGTGGGGGAAAGGCAGGGAGGAGTACCAGATCACGTATAAGACATCCAGTTACACTGGGTTTAATGTTGAACAAAAATTAATTGTTTGGTGTAAGTATATGTAGAATATTGCATTCTTCTTGGGCATCCTGTATTGTTATTTGCTATACTTGACAACCCTACCTAAGAGGTCTCTGGAGAGAGAAAAAGTATCGGTCGCACTTAAGAGAGCCAGGGGACAAGGGAGCTAGAATATTTAAACCCCTGTACCCATCAGTCATTAAGTGTAGTTCTAGATGAATATCAATTCCCAGGTACTTCCAGCACTCTGTGTGCTGCCAAAGTGGGTTACAGGAGTCTGAGAGTAGCCCTCCCAAAGAGAAGACACAAGTGCTCGCTACTGGGACAGAAGCCACACTTACATGAAACAAATCTGAGGGGGTATATGGGCAAAGCCCCGACAGCATCTGTTGCCCGCATATTAACCCAGGAAAACAGAAATATGTGGTCATCCTAGCACAGCTAGCAATCTATACTTATAGCTTGAAAGAGCTCCCAGACACCAAGAAATACTTTTTTGGAATTGAAGGATAAGGGGTTCTTCCAGAACACTGGAAAAAATAGCATACCCTCCCACATACTCATAGATTTATACATCTCAATAAATTACTTTGCCACAAGAATTAATTGGGACACATACCTTCCATTTTCCAGATATGGAAATCAATTGATTCCCTGAAGACTCTTTTAACCTGACAGAAATTAAAAGGTCATGAAATGAAGCTTCTTGATTTATTTTCACACAAATTTAGCCATTTGTGATATATTAGTGTCCCATAAACGGAGCTAACATGCACATTATTTACACTCTACCTGAAGATTTATTGGACTTCATGTGGTACAGAAGGCAAAACCTTCCCCAATTAAAAGTGAAAAAACTCAAGATATAAGTCATAACTTGAAAAAAGCATCCATTTCCTTTTAGGTTATTCTGGTAATTTCATATCCTAAACTTAATGTATAGGCATCCTAGATAATTAGGATGCTAATTACGATTGGAGTTTTCCTCTTACCCAAAGGACTTCTACAGTTAAATTATTCTAAAAGTTAACTACAGTTTTCTGACTCCTTGGGGTGAGTTGGAAAGTCGCATAATGAAAATGTGCCTCGAGGTTAAAGAAGGCCTTCTCCTGTAATATATACTGCCTAATTATTCAAGATAGAAACATTACTGCTTCACATAGACATTCCACAGTTTCTATTCTACCACTGGATTGGCCCTTAATTACCTCATTGCTTCTGTTACTACATGCACGTAAGTATGAATATAGTAGGTAATGGTTCACGAAATAGTTAAATGGTAAGGTAATTAGGTTGACATCCTAGAGACAGTGCTTAATAGCACTACAGAGCCCAACACGATGTCCTTTAAGAAAATATGAAAAGTAACTTTAAGTTCAGAGCCCTAATTGGGATGTATATATACTTTCCAGCAAGCCGCATTGTATAGATCTTCCTCTCTTCAGAGCCATGGGACCAAAGGTATACAATGTTGGGTATACCCAACATAAGGAACAACTTGTTCCATATTCTAGAAATATGCTTCTATTTAAATATGCTTCTAGTTAAATTCTATTTAACTATGGAATTAATAGATATATTCTAGAAATATTCTAGAAAAAGAAATAGAAATATTCTAGAAATATGGAACAAGTTGTTCCTTAAGCATTAAAAATCTTGGCCCCTCCTAATTCGATTACATCCATGTTCCTTTAGTTAGCCTCCAAGGTCTGCTTTTATCTGACCCCAGCCTCCTTCCTAACCTCATCTCCTAGTGGTCCCCTTTTTAGCACATACTATTATAGACATACACAAAATTAACACTGTATCTTCCCTTCTTCTTTGCTAAATCAGCTCCATCAGCTCCATGTAGAGACTACACATCTAGAATGTGGTCTCTACATCCCCTTCTCAGCCTACTAAGCTAATAGATACTTATCCTTTAATATTCAATTCAGGGAACACACTCCACAAAGCCTTCTCTTTGTTTCATAGACTTGGTCAGGTATTTGACTAAGTCTCCCACAAAGTACAGTATATATCCCATCTCCACGACTTGATGCGTTGGTGTACCTTTACCTACTTATTTGTCCCATTCCCTGGAGAGAAAATTTTTTAGAGGAGAAGATGAGACCTAACTTCTTTACATTCTCTAAATTTAGCAGAACATCTAGAACACATAGAAGGATTTCATTAACAGTCTGCTGAATGGTTGAGTAATGGATGAATGAATAACAAAGACTCCGGCCAACTATGAAAACTCAAAATCAATAAGCATGAATGTAGGATAAGAAGATGTCAAGACTTCTGTTTAAATATGGGTCTAGTTCAGAGCGTATCATGCTTAGCGAAATAAGTCAAGCAGAGAATGACAACTATCATATGATCTCCCTGATATGAGGAAGTGGTGATACAACATGGAGGCTTAAGTGGGTAGAAGAAGAATAAATGAAACAAGATGGGATTGGGAGGGAGACAAACCATAAGTGACTCTTAATCTCACAAAACAAACTGAGGGTTGCCGGGGGCAGGGGGTTTGGGAGAAGGGGGTGGGATTATGGACATTGGGGAGGGTATGTGATTTGGTGAGTGCTGTGAAGTGTGTAAACCTGGTGATTCACAGACCTGTACCCCTGGGGATAAAAATATATGTTTATCAAAAATAAAAAATTAAAAAAAAAATTTAATAAAAAATAAAAATAAAGTTCCTCCAAAAAAAAAAAAAAAAAAAAATATGGGTCTAGTTCGGGGGTGCCTGGGTGGCTCAGAGGGTTAAGCCTCTGCTTTCAGCGCAGGTCATGACCTCAGGGTCCTGGGATTGAGCCCCGCATTGGGCTCTCTGCTCAGTGAGAGTCTGCTTCCTCTTCTCTCTCTCTCTGCCTGCCTCTCTGCCTACTTGTGATCTCTATCAAATAAATAAATAAAATCTTTAGAAAAAACGTTATAAAAAAATATGGATCTAGTTCATTCTAAGTTGACCTTTAAATAGGGCTATAATGCAGATAATTGTTAGCTGGCAGATTTATAAAATTATCTATTAATTCCATAGTTAAATTGAAACATGAATTTCATTGTAGAGTTTTTTATAGGTCTATCATGAACAAAGGCATGATATAATATACACAACATTTTTAAAAATCTATCTATCTATCTATTTATTTATTTATTTATTTGACAGAGAGCAAGAAATCACAAGTAGGCAAAGAGTCAGGCAGAGAGAGAGAAGGGGAAGCAGGCTCCCCACCGAGTAGAGAGCCAAATGTGGGGGTCGATCCTAGGACCCTGAGATCATGACCTGAGCTGAAGGCAGAGGTTAAACCCACTGAGCCACCCAGGTGCCTCAATATACAAAACTTTTTTTTTTTTTTTTTTTTTTAATTTTTTATTTTTTATAAACATATATTTTTATCTTTTTACATCCTATTTCAAATAATTGTTTTTCATCTCTGTACATAGGTGTGTATATATTTGATAATGTAAATTATATATAAATGATTATAGTAATTTTACTCTGAAGATAAAATAGTAATTATTCATGTGCATATGTCTATATCATCTATGCCTTAAGAGTTAAGGAAGATAAGAACTAACTTTTTAATAAAGACAATTGATTAGTTCTATCAAAATCTGTTAATAACAATATTTAAAATGTCAGACCAACTCCAAACCCTTTCATTTTAATCTTTCTTAATTCCCATGAAAAAAAAATTTCATTTAGTCTCATCAGAAAAAAAATAGAGGTTGCCTAAAACCAACAAGTTAGAACTGGATTCTAGTAATCAAGGACTCTGCCTATCATCAAAGCATTAGACCATTATTCTCTCTTACTATTTAATTAGAATCTAGTAATTGTCATTTTGCACATAAATTAAATTCTTTGAGGAACATTAGATGATACCCTAACATTTAAAATAGTGCTTTTCATCTTTAATATAATTTATAAACATGAATTAAGTAATCTTCCAAAGTGGCTATTTGAAAATTTTATCTCCCTTGAAAGTAATTATGCTTAAAATTTCTACTTAGTGGCATTGTACTTAATTTTGCAACCATTACACTTCATAACTAAACTAATCCATCACTTTCTCCCCAATTACCATTTACTTTGATACTAAATGAGATAAGCATTAGACACTTAAATAGTAATTTTATCAAGGACTTAGACCAGTGAACAGTTTTATCCTTCACATTCTAGCTCTTGTTCTTCTTGGGCCATTCTCAAGGTGCAGTTCAGTTCCTCAGAAATAAAGTGGGCAATGGTCTCTTATATCCCATTCTTTAGGAAGAAAAAATGTTCACCACTACAAATATCACTTAGGTGCCATATTACTGGTGAAATGAAACGAAGAACTGTCTTATGTATTATCTACCTGTTTGCACTGAATGAACAGAGACACGTTTGGGTAATGCAAGTAATACAAATTTATAAGAGAACATATGGGGGAATAGGAAAGAAGAAACGTGTCTGAGAATGTCACATACAAAATTGCCCACAGAAGGGTTATAAATGCCCCCTTTGTGCTCTTAGTATATCCCTACATCAAGCCATAGGCTACTAATGTTTTACTTAGTAAGCTGGTTACAGACCAATTAAATGCCGGTCAGAATGGCAGGGTCACGGGGCACAAGGTATGGTGATCTTTATATAAAGATTTTCTTCATGGTAAGCTGAACAACCACCACGTTCTTAACAAATATCCAAAGGGGACAAAATAAGATTTAGGTACCTGATGCTTATCAGAAGAAACGCAATGCAACTATCAGTGATGGTGAAGCTTCAGAGTTTTTCAGGTATAAAAATAATCATTTCGGGAGTAGTTACTTTATGTGATGTGCACTGCATATGTCAAATTATTTTATTTAGTCATTATAACAGCACATGAAGCTAAATATTGTTAGCCTTATTTTATAGATGAGGCCCAGAAATTTAGGGAACTTGATCAAGTTCACACAACTAATAAGTACTATAACAAAAATATCAACTCAGGTTTGGCTGATAGTAAACCTAGTTCTTTCCTCAATTAAACCACACCGCCTTTCACAGTAATTACTACAGAATCAATTAATGGTTACAGGTTGATTCTCATGCTGATTAGTGACATGCATACATACTAATTTCTCACTCTTGGAAACTTGGAGTATATGTCTCTCCTATTTGGGAGAGGGAAAACAAAAATGTTCATGGCTATGAAAAAAGCAGTTCTTTTTCTTTGGCTCAGAACTAATGGGAGAAAAAATTCAGGTGCATTCAACAAAGAAAAGATCATTAGGAATAGTCAGGGAAAAAAAAAAAAGGAATAGTCAGGGAGTACCTTATCCCTTGTCCTCTGTTTTCTAGGCTGGTGCTTCCTGAATGATGCCATGTTGCCTCTTTGCTTGATGGCCTTTCTACTGGATAGCCAGCTCATTCTTTTTATAACTAGGAGAAAAATATTAATAGTTCAAATCATGGGTAAATCAAATATACTCTGATATGCTGCACATAGCATTTTGTTCTCTACAGAACAAATTCTGTGTTCATAAATAACCCTTAGAAAACCACATATAAAGCACACTAACTCCAAGAAGAATTTAGACCTTTGATCCTTGGACAGAATATGTTGAATACTAAAACAGGTTTTCTCACTAGAATTCAGCAAAACAGTAGTATAATAAAAAGAAGCCTTTGGATTTTGCTTATTTTGAAAAATTCGTGTATTTTCCATATTACAATCAAATTTTTACCCCATACGAATCAATGAAGCTGGTGGTGATAAAACAGAAGAAAAAACGAAACAGCAAAATATTTCTGAAGCATACCATGCTCTTCTTTTACTGATACAAATTTTGAGAGGTATCTTTGAACCTATAAATTGAGCTGCTTGGAAAAACACCCCAAAATACATGATAATAATGTGATTTGTGAGCATTAAGTCTTTCAAACCAAACTCTAACCCTAAAAAAGCCTTGCTTCATGTATTTATTACCTGAAAAAGAGGAAGCACTTCTAAAGGAGTTTTTACTTCTATTTTTTTTAAATATATATTTTTTATTTTCTCTGAAAACTGAGAGAATACCCATAAAATTCAAAAGACTGTAGGGAGCGCTTGCTCTTATATAAGCAATAAGAATTCTTGTTTTGCCCAGAGGCTACAGCAAATCTTGTTCTTTTTAAGAAAACTTGTTTTCTTGGCCTATGGAAGTCTGTTTAAAATGTGTTTTGCCTTATGAGTAATGTAGTTTCTCTAGTACTTCTATCTATGTAAGACACTTTGTTCTTGTGATGCTAAATAGCAGTATTAGTCACTTAAGGTATTCAAGCTATCATCTCTCTGGATCCCTCTGGCCAATACCATTCTCCTTTCCTCTCTTCCTCCCCTAGAAACTAGGGTTTCTATTTAAACAAAGTAGTAAAAATCATTTGTTCATTTCCAAGTAGGAAGTTAAATGCAAATATGTTCTCTCTTTGCACAAGGTAAGGGGTCAAATGAGTAAGATATTCTGGCAACACCTCAACTATGAGAAGGTCTTGAGAGTAGGGTCTACTAACTCAGCAGCCTTATGTGGCTCGAAGGCTCACACAGACACTGGCTTTTGCTTCCACACAAAGCAGGAAAAGGGAAACCTTGGGATTTTGCTGTATTCTTGGCACATCACACAGCAGTGGCATGAAGCCTCTTCTGATCTAGCTGCCAGAGGGGTTCTGCCATCTCTCTCCTGGGAACTCTAAGACACAATAGCTTTTCATCTTTAGACTTTCCTTTCATTCTCCTCTCTCTTTCATCCCAGACAGGGCAGAAATATTAACCTTAGGAATAGAAAAAAAACTGACGTTGACTGTTCAAAAACATCTAATCCTTCTGCCATATGGAATAGTTGGAAATATCAAAAAAAGAAGCCTCCATCTGTTTACGTCTCAAAACATTATCCTCACATACTTATTCAAATTGATGTCTTTTCGGCAGATATCTTTGCCTGCTAAAGACAAAAATGTCACAGAAATTGGGAACATTTGACATCTCTTTATACTGTAGATGCTTTTTAAAATCATGGCTTGAATCCTTTAAAGCACTATAGAAAGAATCCAAGGCAGTTTCCAAGACATAGTAAATATTCAATTAATGATACATATTTATTATTATTATTATAAAACTAAGTTTATAATTATTTTGAGTAGGACATGCCATGAGGGGAATGGGACCCAACTTCAAACCCTGTTTAGGTTGACCTACTTCCTAAGGTATCCCAGATCCAAAGTTACTGTTCTTTTACTGTTTCTAGTCTTTTAAACTGAACTTGAATTTTCTCACTCATTTGTTCGTCACCTTTATTCAGGAAATATTCAGTAAGGCAGCAAGCACAATAATAAATAAAGAGAAAATAAAATAATAACATATACTGAATTCATAGTAATTAATAACACCCTGCCTTCATATCTACAGTCTAGTGACAGATTGGTATTAACCAAGTAATTACCCAAACTGGTATTATAGTATGTGTTAGGTAGGAAAACTGCAAAAGATCACATTTGTCAGAGAGGTCAGGGAAGGCTGCATCGCTTGATCTGAGACCTAAGAAATGTCTCACACTCCTTATTCTGTTAGGAACTGGATCAGAAGGGAAAGAAAGTACGTGCCAGGCAGTGAAGATAACATATACAAAGATCCCTGGGTAGAAAAGAACATGCCAGGAACTATGGATTGTAGGAAGGTAGAATAGCAAGGACAAGAGAATGTGTAAGATGAGGCTGGGCAGTGAGATATTGGTGAGGTCATTCAAGCTCCTAGCCTTTAATGCGGACTTTAGCTTGACATTCAGAGCACAAATGAGGGCTGAAAACATGAGAGTGACATGGACATAATTAGAAGTAAATTGGGGAGGGAACAAGTACGAGAAGATTGACGTGAGAAGTGGCACTTTTCAGTTTTACTGCGAAGATGCAGAGAAGAGAGATGTCAGCTTGCAAGAGGAGCAGAATGGCAGCAGGGAGAAATGATGGCGTCTGCAATATTTATGAAGTGAAGTCAACATTGCTGCTAATTGACGGCACGAGAGGGAGGTGTTAAGGATGACTAACAGATTTCTAGTTCTGAATTGTAGGGAATAGGTTGGGAAGAATTGTTTTAAAACAAGACAATGATGTAGGCAGTGCCTTTCCCTTCATGGCCTGTTTTACTCATGTGTGTAGAACAGCTACTACTCTGATGGCAGGTTGCCTATGATTTTCTATATATTTATAATTATCCCTCTACCAGAAAAAGTACAAAGTTTAGTTTGACTTGATTTTCTGTTCCCACCCCATATGATTATTATAGAGGAGTAAGCCAATACACTCAATAAAATAATGTAATGTTAGCAATTTAAAGGATTTTAGGAGGGCGCCTGGGTGGCTCAGTGGGTTAAGCCGCTGCCTTCGGCTCAGGTCATGATCTCGGGGTCCTGGGATCGAGTCCCGCATCGATTCCCGCATCGGGCCCTCTGCTCAGCAGGGAGCCTGCTTCTCTCTCTCTCTCTCTGCCTGCCTCTCCATCTACTTGTGATTTCTCTCTGTGAAATAAATAAATAAAATCTTTAAAAAAAAAAAAAGATTTAAAAAATTAAAAAAATAAAGGATTTTAGGAAACTTGTGCCATTTTGAGAAAGGAAAAAAGTGACACAAGACTACAAGTAGTAGTAAATTCTTAATATGTTCCAGATATTCTCTTTGTAACATGAAAAATAAAGACATAGGACCTATCAGTACTTTGGAAGATATAAATTCACTAGAATGTCTGACAGTAGTAGAAATTCTTCATTTATTTCTAAAATCCATGTGTACAGATTAATGAGCACATGATCATCCCCAAGCCTCTAACAGCATTTGTATGGACTGGATTTCTACTAGTATTGTACTCTAACTCAATTCTAAGACCCTATAAAGGAGTACACTTAATTTTATGTCATTGCTTACATTCAGTGTCATGGCATATGCTGTATAAATCCTGACTATGGCCCTCTAACCAATGTCATAATCCCATATAAATATATATAACTTATTTCAAAGTTATTGAAATGCCTCTTATTAAGAAATGGTGAGCATAAGTGATTTCTTCCAAAATATGTTAATAATTAAATAAAATAATGCTGTTTTAAAAATAAAAAAATACATACTCCATATATATTCATTACTTTACAACAGTGTGATCCAAGTTAAACCCCATCTCCAAGTTCCACCAAGCATACATTCTTCTTTTATGAGAATATATATGACAGTTAAATTATGTGTTTATCATTTTCACTGAAAATATCTGACATTTATAGGTTGTGGTAAAAACAAATTGGGTAATTTTGCTGCCTTAAAAAAGACAAACCCATTATAAAAACTGGATGATCTCTCCTCTCAAAGGAGTACAGATTCTGTTTCAAATGGGGTTTTTACATTTTTTCTCTTATGTACATAAAATAAAAAGAATTGCAGACACTGACAAGCTTTGTCAACCAAATTTTTTTTAAGTGGGATACATTAGCTCTTGGCTAATAGAAATTTAAAGTCATTTATTGACTTAAATGAAATAAAATAATGAAAACAGAATGCTTTTCTTGTTGGCACAATCTGTGTTATTATTCCTAGGTTGTTCTGTTAAAGCACATTTATTTTGTATTGTATCTTATGACCAAGGTTAGAGGGGTTCTCTGAAAGTATGAATATAACTAAGCCCTATCACCCAACCAGAATTCTTCTGCACCTTTTCAAGGGCATTACAGTGGAATTTTGTATGAAGGTGATTGCTTCACCCAAAGGAAGATCTAGAAGGTCTAGTTCTCTCTTTATATTCTAGGCCAAAGAGAACAGCTTGACTTTCAGGTCTCCACCTTCTCTTTGGGAAAGGGAGGTATGCATTAGATTCCACATAACCTTCCAGTCATAGCACTTAAGCTACAGTACTATAGAATGCTTGCTAGAGATTCAGGTTCTGAACTGCAAGATAGAATATCTTTAAGTTCTTCTATGCATTCTCAAGGAAATAACCCAAGCTTAAAAGAGAGAGGGGATTCTTCAGTTACAAACAAAATTATGTTTATAATTTTGAATATATTATTCATCCTATAAATCATAGAGGCCCTAATGATACCTTCTCTTCAACAGATCATTAAGACAACAAATTATGACAGTATTATTTAGTGTCCAATTTTCAGATTCCATGTCATCATGATGTAAGACCTTTAAATAGGGAAATAAAAAAAACAAAATGGCAACTAACAAATACCACAGTTTTATGGCAAGATGGCAATGTCTGTGACTTAGGGCAAGAAAATCTGAAAAAGCATTGAGGCATCTAATGCAGCAGGGTCCCCTGTTAAACTTGTCTCCATAAATTCCACCATTTTGAATTTGGAATTTGCCATTTCTTCCTCCTTTCAAGCTATACATCCCACCAAAAGGGTGTATGACTCTACTTCTACTGGTACCTCAGGCCCTGCCCTTGTGGGTCATTTATTCACATCCTTTCATTTTCACTAAATATATTAACTCTTTTTTATAGGTACCTGAAAAAAGACTTCCATACTGGACATATTGAAAAGATAGGCTTAATTTTAGCTTTCAGTCTTATTTTTCCATGATGTATCCCTGCTTCTTAAATACCATAGAATCTTTGCATTGTTCAAAATGTGGATCAAAAAGTACACTTCTCAGGTTTATTATAAGAATGAAATGAGACAGCGGAATATATTAGCGGAATGTCAAAAACATTATAAATCTCAGGGCACCTGGGTGGCTCAGTCGGTTAAGCATCTGTCTCCAGCTCAAGTCATGATCCCAGGGTCCTGGGATCCAACCCCATCAAGGCCCAGGCTCCCTGAGTCTCCCTCTCCCTCTGTACACACATCCCTTTTCTTGTGCTCTCTCTCACTCTTTCTCTCTCTGCCTGAAATACATAAAATCTTTTAAAAAAATTAATAAACCTCAAAAAAGGAGAACAGAGGGGAATTCCCCTAATGTCAAAACTTCAAAATATGAAAACTCTCACAAGTAGTTTTGGTTTAAAACCACTACAGACTGCCTAGAAATGGGCAATATGAAAATATTACTTTAATAGCCTACTTAAAACATCTTAAGCAATGCTTAGAAAAATAATGAATAATCTAATGATTTATATTACTAAGCAGAAAAAAATATAATGAATATCCAACCTAAAAAGCAATAAGGAAAATAAAACATATATATAGAAAAAGTAATAAATAACATATATCAAATAAATAAATAGCATATATTAAATTAAAAAGTATAATATAGTTAGATTTCTGAGAAATTAATCTAAAAGTAAAATAAAGAATAAAACAGATAAATCTTTAACTTTTAAAAAAGGAAAATAAAAATACACCAAACAAAAATAAAAGATGCAAATTTTCATAGAAGATGGCATTAAAGATTTATAAACAATGAAAATCAATTTGCAAATGTAGATAAAATAATCAATGATAACTCACTCAAGGTAGCTACAAATTAAAACATACAGATTACCAAAGAAGAAAGAGAGAAATTTGTGAAAGAATAACCTCTCACACCTCTGCATACAAACCAATCCAAAATAAAGCACTAATCACAGATACTTCAGGAAATTCATGGAATTTCTCAACTCCTTAAAATTACTTAAGCAATTTAACATTTATGCTATTTAAATTGTTTAAGAGCATTTTTAACAAATATAAACAAAATGAAAGACAAACAAAATAATAATATGTTTTCACTTATTGGACATAAATCCTAAATTTAATATTATGAGACAGAACATAGGAGCATAACACAATAGTAATATATTATTAATTAAAATCTTACTGGATTCAGATATAATTCAACAGAAGGAATCTACTTATATGTAGATTCAAATATAAAATATATATAATCACTTCTTAAATGTGCACTATTGGGTATTTACCCTAAAGATACAAATGTAGTTATCCAAAGGGACACATGCACCCGAATGTTTATAGCAGCAATGTCCACAATAGCCAAACTATGGAAAGAACCTAGATGTCCATCAACAGATGAATGGATCAAGAAGATGTGGTATATATACACAATGGAATACTATGCAGCCATCAAAAGAAATGAAATCTTGCCATTTGCAACAACATGGATGGAACTAGAGCGTATCATGCTTAGCGAAATAAGTCAAGCAGAGAAAGACAACTATCATATGATCTCCCTGATATGAGGAAGTGGTGATGCAACATGGAGGCTTAAGTGGGTAGAAGAAGAATAAATGAAACAAGATGGGATTGGGAGGGAGACAAACCATAAGTGACTCTTAATCTCACAAAACAAACTGAGGGTTGCCGGGGGGAGGGGTTTTGGGAGAAGGGGGTGGGATTATGGACATTGGGGAGGGTATGTGATTTGGTGAGTGCTGTGAAGTGGTGATTCACAGACCTGTACCCCTGGGGATAAAAATATATGTTTATAAAAAATAAAAAATTTAAAAGAAAAAAAAAAAGTATTTGATAAAAATTTAACAACCACGTTTGATTTAAATAGCACATAAACGTTTATATCATGGATATTTATTTGACATTAGGAAATACAGATTTAAGTTGAAACATATATTTAGATCTAAATCTAGAATATGTAGTATTAATATGGGTATAGATTTTCATGTGCAAATCAGTGCTCTTGTTAAATTTAGAAACAGTGAAAGGATATTCACTATCACTAATATTGTTTAACATTTATTTGGATGTAACAGCTTATGTGATTGACAAAAGAGAGAAATAAGAAACAAGCGAAACCATCGTTATTTACCCAAAACAACACTGTGTGCCTGGAAAACTAAAGTAAATCAACTGAAAAACACTTTTAAAAAATAAGGGCAATCTCTTGGAGGTTGGAATTTGAATTGCCTTCCTCTATCAAAAACAAAACCAGTTTGACAAGCATCCACTTAAAATAGCAACAAGAAAGGATTAAGATTACAGAAATATATTTAAAAAGCAATGTTCAAGATTCATGTGAAATAAATTGTAAAACTCTCTAGTGGGGAACATAAAAATAAAATTTGAATCAATTAAAAGGCAATACGCTGTCCCTAGGCTAGAAACACTCAGTAAAATAAAATGTTAAATTTTCTTTCTTTTTTTTTTCTTTCTTAAATCTTTTTTTTTTAAATTTTTTATTTTTTATAAACATATATTTTTATCCCCAGGGGTACAGGTCTGTGAATCACCAGGTTTACACACTTCACAGCACTCACCAAATCAATGTTAAATTTTCTAAATTAATATTTAAAGTATAATCTGTTACCAAAAAACCACCATGCAATTTTTTTTAAACAAGTGAATTTTAAAGTTTCTACATACAGACATTAAAAATAACAAGAAGAAAAAGAATAACAACAACAGCAACAGTAAAGTTCTGGAAATTCTATTATTCTGGTACTGATGCAATATTAGACAGAGAAACCAAAAGGAAGGAGAAAATAAGTAGTCTTAAATTAGACCTTTATTACCATACACACACACACACACACACTCTCTCTCTCTCTCTCAGGATTTTTGCATAAAACATCAGTGAGTTTTTATTATAAATGAAAATAATGGATTATTCAATGAACACTCTTGGGACAAATTCGTGTCTTGAGAATATATAAAACTACTATCTCATAGCTTACACTAGAATTAATTCTTGATGGATTCAAGATTTAAATATGTAAAATAAACTGCAATTGTACAAGAAGAAAAGTATATCTTCAGTGTGAAAAAAATCTTTCTGAATTTCACATGAAACATGAGAAGCCATAAAAACAGTATGTAAATTACAATAAAGTAGTCTCCTTGGCAATATATACTATTGCAGAGTCAAAAGCAAACATCAAAGAGAAACAAAGCAAAAACAACCAAAAACAACATCACCAAAAAACGTCTAGTAACAAAAAGATGGTTTCCTTCAGAGTTCATTCAAATCCATTAAAACACACACACACATACACATACAGAAATTAACTGATAATTTGTAAAGGGAACAGTGATAGTTCACAAAGAAAGTAAATATGTATGAAAATATATAGGAATAATAAAAATAAGTTAAACTTGTCTTTTATTCTGGTATCATAGTATTCTACTGCCCTCTGAAAACTCATAGATACTGAATAAATTACAATAAGTATATTTTAAGATGCATTTCTAAGTCTGTAAAAAATTGGGGGAAATCCCAAAGAACCATTTAGACTAACAGAGGTGGTAAATTGAAGAAAACAGTAAATACTAAGGAAGGGACAAATATCCAAATCAGAAAACCAGAGCACTGAAAATTAAGATGCTTAACTCTCAAAGCTCTAGTTAAAGGGCCAATTGGGAAAAAATAAACTATTCTTGGACAATGAAGGGTGAGAGTCCCCAGGCCCTCCAGCAGTGCCAACCAATTAAACTTTCCATGTGGAAGTATTCCATAGCTGTGCTACCAACATAATAGTCATTAGCTGTATGAGGCTATTGAGCACTTAAAATATGCCTAGTGCAGCTGATGATTTAAATATTTAATATTATTTATTTACCTTATTTATTTATTTTTTTTAAAGTAGGCTCTATGCTCAAGGTGGGGCTGAAACTCATGTCTGGAGATCAATGGTCCCATGATCTACCTAGTTTAAATTTTAAAAGACATACAGGGTTGGGACCTAGTGTATTAGCAGAGCTAAGGAGCCTTTACACCAAAAAAAGACTGGGTTACACAAGCTCTCTTTCTATGCAAAATGGTGCTAACAATGAAAGTTGAAACTTGGTATCTTTAGATCAACACTATATAGAAAAAGAGGAAAATAAATATTGCGTTAGAAATATATTATTTATTGATTATGGGAATACTAAATCAATATGTTAAATTAGACATGTTTTTTTAATTAAAAATAAATTTATAAGAACTAAATAGCTGGACATTAAGTCCATGTAAACTGGGCGGGTATGTGCGTGTGTGTGTGTGAAATCAAAATGAAAACATCCTAAGCTCAGTGAATTATTCAGAAGGAAGTTAGACACTGATTAACCCTAGAAATGGTAATAAAATTCACAGTTGTATTGCAAGTTTAAGAATATAAATGGAAAGAAAAATTTCAAATCTAGTACAAGGAGAAAAACTGAATGGGAAAAAATGATGGTTAATAAAGGAAGTAAGAAAGGAAAAAAAAGATAGAAAAAAGGATGACAAGAATGTTGAAATGCATCCAAAAATATTTAAAATTATCTCAATAAATGCTAGTAAATTAAGTCAACTGAAAGACAGAGATTGTGGGTTGGATTAAAGATCCACTCTAACTTTTTTTGATCACAGTAAGATGTTTGTTCCAAACATAAAAACACAGAAATACTGCAAGGAATGGTCTGGAAACACATACAGGAAAGTGGCAACTGAAAGAATGCTGAAGTAGTGTGATTAGGATAAAACAGAGATTTTAAGGTGAGAAGATTTACTAGAGGTAAAAATGGTGACTATAGAAACATAATAGCTTTAATTGACTTAGAAGATATTAAAATTCTAAATTTAAATTCATTTAATTAAACATCTTATCTTATATAGCGAATTATAGAAATTGATGAACCCATGATCACAATGGGTATTACAACACGACACTTACAAATTACTAAGAATACTACATAATTTAATGGACATACGCAGAATTATATTATCAATAATTACAGAATAAACACACACAGAAACTTAATAAAAATTAACCTAACAGGGGCACCTGGGTGGCTCAGTGGGTTAAGCTGCTGCCTTTGGCTCAGGTCATGATCTCAGGGTCCTGGGATTGAGCCCTGAGACGGGCTCTCTGCTCAGTGGGGAGCCTGCTTCTCTCTCTCTCTCTCTCTCTCTCTCTGCCTGTCTCTCTGCCTACTTGTGATCTTTATTTGTCAAATAAATAAAAACCTTTCAGAAAAAAAAATTAACCTAACAAAGTTTCAAAAACAGATATTTTATAGATTATGAAATCTTTGACCAATGCAGTGAATTTAGAAATCAATTACTAAAAAATAACTAATGCTTTTTGTATGCAAAAATTTACTCTACATGTACTAAAATTAAAAATGTGAAGAACTCTTAAAGGTTTTAGAAATAAGTATCAGACACACCTTATTTATCTAGAAGTAGTGAAATATTTCCTAAATCCCCCAAATGTATACATAATTTTAAAAGTTGAAAAATCTGATTACATTAAAATTAAGAATTTCTGCTTAATAAAAGACCCTCAAATATGAGAAAATATGTATAACAAAAATAAAAAACAATTTCTATCCAAATTACATAAGTGGTTTTTATTAATAACTATGAGAAATATATGCAACTCAATAGAAAAAATATATATATAGGCGTTTCCCAGATAAGTAAAGAACCAGTAAGTAAAAAAGTTTAACAATGCCAATTTTTGGTGAAGATATGGAGTAAAGATCACTCTCACAAACTGTTAATAATATATATAAACACATACACAAAGTTGAAAAACACCATAGCAGTATCTAATAACATGCAAGAAGACTGCATGTACTACCTGTTGATAAAAAATAGTTGTAAACACAACTATTTCTTTTCCTTAGTGAAAAATATTTTAATGTCTACTTAATTTTATTTTAAAGATTTTTTAAAATTTATTTATTTATGAGAGACAGGGAGAGAGAGGCAGAGGCAGAAAGAGAAGCAGGCTCCCTGCTGAGCAGGGAGGCCAATGAAGGACTTGATCACAGGACCCCAGGATCATGACCTGAGCCAAAGGAAGATGCTTAATAAGCATCTGAGCCACCCTGCCACCCCTTAATGTCTATTTTAGAAATTTAGCCCACTGAAGCTCAATTCTTACGAAGAAAATACTTTTTCATCAGTAATTCAATCTGATAAAAAAATATGCCAATTTATACAGAGAGATAGCAGGTATTAACAAAAGATTATGAAAGTTCTTAAACTTATTTCTGAAACTGTTTTTGATTTGTTTTGATTTTAGCATTAAACAAACAAAAAAACACATGAAGATAACTTAATGAACAATCTATGCTCCTGAAACGCTGAGACCATAATTCTTCCTGAACTATCAAGAACCTATCCAATTTCCTTATTGTTTCAACATCCTTCTTCAAATTCCTACTGCTCTCAGAAACATTAGGTTTATATAAATTCTCTAACACTTTAAAATGTGAGTTAATTAAGTACTCCAGTATAAATATATGACTATGAAAATACATTCTGTCACACACAGACACACACACACAGACACACACACGCACACAAAGTTCTCAAAAAGCTTCCCATATAATACATTTTTAGAAATATACAATTTTAGAAATATTTAAGATGACTTTTTGTTTCTTCTCCTAAATCTGTCTTTGTAGAATTTTAAAAACATTTTTCAAATATGGCATTTCCAGCAGCAGTTAATTTTCTTTTTAAATTATATAGTGCATATGTACCAAATGGGTGTTCAATTTCCTGACATTCATCCCATCTATACTTGATGAATGTCTTTATTTGCAAATGGTCACTAGGTTTCTTTATTTAGCACTGTATTTCATGGAAGATTAAATCTTCCCACTGCCCTGAAGTTACTGCTCTGAAGTTTGATTACTGATGATGATATTTCAGAAACCTATTTTCCTTTTCATATTACAGTAGTAATCTGAGGTGCTTAGAAAAAGCTCTTTTAGTTGGAAACTCAAATTTAACCTGTTTAGATCTAGCTAATCACTGCACATAAAGTTTTACTGCCTAGAGCAGATGGATGAAACAATCAAAACTCATTAATAGGTATTTCCGTATATTTTTGTCTTATTTGACATCGTAGAAGAATTCTATAATTTAGGAAACAAATAGTCTAGAAACCCTTTCCTTTTTTGGCTCACATAAAATTCTCCTCTCTCCTAATATTGTTCTTCTGGCCCATTACTCCTTGCTTTTCTGTTTGGCCTTCTCTTTCTCTACCTAACCTCTGGATTCTATAGTTTTTTTTTCTCTTTTTTATCTGAAATGTCCCCTAATTACTAAATTAATTAACAAATGTTGACTAAAGACTTTCTTTAAGCTAAATGTGATCTCATCGAGTCTCGCTACTTATAGACTAATTATGCTTAATTTCATATTTTAACTTAATATTTCTCTCAGAATTTCCTTTTTGTAGCTTGCCTGCCTAAATAATATCTTTACTTTGATAATAGACCTCTCATTCTCAGTATATCAAACTGAACATTCAAACCAAACAAAATATAAAACTAAAAATAAGAGAAAATGTATAAATGGGAGATGACAACTATTAAAGATTGACAATGTTAGACCTGAAATTTTTATTTCTATCATAACCTGTTTGTGCATTCATTTATTTGCATTACCATCTATTCACTGGTATTGACCAAATGTTGACAGAAAAACTGTAATAGAAGATTACATGTCACTTCAAAAACACAAAGAAGGTGTATAAACAATAACTATGTAGTAGGATCCAAATAATTAACCAAAATACTTAAAAAAAAAAAAAAGCTACACAGATCCTATTCCTTAACCAAAATCAGAAAAGCTGGAAATATCTAAGTAAAGAACAAAAGAAAAATGTTATAAAAACTTTTGAAAAATATTATAAATAATTACACATCCCAGGAAAATGTATATGGAATTTAGACATATTTATTATAGAACAATAATAAAAGCATTACATATAAAAGTTGACTGATGCATATTAAATATTTCTTACAGGAAAATGATCATCAGTAAACAATCATACTAGGAAATAAGAAAATGGAATTAGCCCAGTATCTAACTTGCAAAGATAAATATAATTAAAACAAGAGTAAACCCATAGGAAGTAGAAGACATGAAAGGGTAAGAACAAAAAAATTAATGTAAGGAAAAGCAAGAAACTTTACAGAGAACATACACTGAAAAATAATCCTTTGAAGATACTACTTTGGTAGATAAACATGATGGATGAAAGAAAGGAAGAAAAAAATAAGGAATAATAGCAATGAAAAAGGTCCTATGCTTACAGATATAGTACTGGCTTAAAATTAAAATAGTATTTTAATAAAGTTACTAACTTCATCCTTAAAATCAAAAAGGAAAATTTTTATAGAAATAGAAATTATGAAAATTGATTTAGTAAGAATGAAAGAACCAAAATAGATAAAAGAAATGATATTAGTAGTCAAACCTCTAGTTGATAACTACTAGATTTATATTTTTATATAAATAACTTTTTGTCAAAATTTCAAGGAATAGAAACTCTTAGACTAAAGGAAAATTCTAAAGGGAATTCTTAGATTCAACTTTACCTAGTATAGTTAGAGATACACTAACCTAGGACCCAGAAATTTGATGCTTAGGTATATGCCCTTTTTAATAAGAGGCCAAGGTGTAAATATTTTAGGATACGATGGCCATATTCTTTTTGTTGTAATTATTATGCCACTGTAGTATGAAAGCAGCCAAAATATAAGTAGTCAAAAGATAAATAAACAGGTGTGGCTATGTTCTCATGACTCTTTATAAAACCAGGAGGTAGAACTGGCTTGGGTCAATAGGCAATAATTTGTCAACCTCTGTACTAGAGGATGAGTTTCATTCAACCAAATGATGAATAGAAAATTTCAGGAAAAGAAATAAGTATGTTAAAATATGTAAATGTACATATAAAACAAATGTGTAGGGTAAAGACTGATGACTAATATACAAATGTTGTATATTGTATTAAAACTATCAGCCAATACAATTAGACAATAAAAATCAATTAGATGGGCGCCTGGGTGGCTCAGTGGGTTAAGCCGCTGCCTTCAGCTCAGGTCATGATCTCAGGGTTCTAGGATCGAGTTCCACATCGGGCTCTCTGCTCAGCAGGGAGCTTGCTTCCTCCTCTCTCTTCTCTGCCTGCCTCTCTGCCTACTTGTGATCTCTCTCTGTCAAATAAATAAATAAAATCTTAAAAAAAAAATCAATTAGAGCCAAAGAATAACTAAAAAGGAAGTAAAACAATCTGTTTGTAGATGATATGATAGCATAACTGAAAAAATCCCAGAGAATCAATGAGAAATTTATTCAAGAGGTAATTAAAATTAAAGAAATACCAGTATAAATAATAAACACAAAGGACAAAAACATTCTTTTTGTACACAAACAAGAAACACGACATAATGGTAAAGAAACCCCTTTTAATAACAATACAAAAATCAATACTTAGAAATAAATTTCAGGAGAACCATACAAACCTTATGAGTAAATTTTAAAACATTCTTGAAAGACACCTAATTAAATTTGGACAAATGGGTGGGGGAATCCCTGATACTTTGGACAGAGAAAATTACGCAAAAATAAATGTGGCAACTTGTTTAATGCAAAGAAGGCACCTTAAATCACTACTTGAGGATGAATTTTTAAATAAATGGTGTCCTGGCAACAGGATAGTAATTAAGAAAAAAGTAAAATTAGAATTGTATCTTAATAATAAATTCTAAAGGGGCATCTTGGTGGCTCAGTCATTAAAGTGTCTGCCTTTGGCTCAGGTCATGACCCCAAGGTCCTGGGATCCAGCCTTGCATCCAGCTCCCTGCTCAGCAGGAAACCTGCTTCTCCCTCTCCCCACAACCTTGCTTGTGTTCCCTCTCTCACTGTCAAATAAATAAATAAAATATTTTTAAAAAATAATAATAAACCCTAAAAAGATTAAGGATCTAAATGTAAAGAGAATGAAAATAGAACTACATGAGTACCAGGAGAAAACATGAATGTTTTCCTCTTTAACTTCGGTATAGGGAATGGCTACTCACCTATGACATAACATCAAGATGTAAGAAATGAAAAGATTGGTAAATTTGACTATGTAAATAATTAGAAATACATTAAATGATATAAGCAAAATATAAAAGCTGGAAAAACTGGGGGGGGGGAATTTTACAACATAAAACATAAACAAAGAGTTAGTATTCTCCTATATAAAAAACTCTTTAAGTCAAGGATAAAAGGTCAAAAAAACTAATAAAAATTAGGAAAAAGTACAAATAGAAAAGTAACCCAAAAAAGACATAAAAATGGCCCTTAAATGTATGAAAATATGTTCAAACTCTCTTGAAAGTAGAGAATGCAAATTAAAACAATATTGAAATATAATTTCTGAACTATCAGACTGAAAATAATTTTAAAACATGACAGTACTTTCTGTTCATGTGGTTGAGGGGAAACAGGCACATTCATTTGTCACTAATGCCACTGGAAAGCAATACAACCTTTCCAAGGAAATATTTTGGCAACACACAATAAATTTTCTCATACATTTACTTTTTCATTCATCAATGGCACTCCTAGAAATCTTATTGTTAAATTCACCTCTAGTATTATGAAAATAAGCACAAGGTTATTTATTGCAGCACTGTTTACTACAATCTAATGCTCATACATGCGAGAATGGTTGAATAACTATGGTAAAACCACACAAGGCTCCAGCACATGGGGGCACACTGAACCAGAGCCCGGCAGATTCCCTAATTTCAGAAGATGGAAGTGACATACTGGGAGACCAAAGTAGGCAGAGTTCACAGGACAGAGTACTGGCAAAAAGAGAGCTGCCAGGACAGGGAAACCTGGAAGTCTGCAGATAGGCACCGGCAGCCCTGATCAACGCCTGTGTGAGACGAAGCTAGTCAAAGTTAGGGAAAGAATCACCCAGAAGCCTAGAGCCAATGGCACTAGAACTCACACAAGGCAGGAGATAGTGCTCATTTCCACTGACCAAACTGGAAAACTTCAACATGATTCATGGGGCACTGGGTAAAGTATTCAGAAGAGTCTTGCCTTGTTGTGAAGAAATAATTAGTCCAAAATTGAGCACTGCTCTGTTCCCACCTAGCAAATCTTAAAAGGAAGAACTGACAGGATTACTCTATTTCCAAGAAATTTATGTGCATCCCATAACAAAGCTCAAGTATATTTAGAGCAGTTATAGGGGAAGAAAAATCTCTTTCTCTAACTATCATAGGTTCTCCAGCTGTGGACCTATAAATTAGATGGACCTAAGATAGATTAACAAAGGAAAAACAAGCAGATATTTATTAATATGTATTGGGCATGTAACACATGGAAGTACACAAGATAAATAAGACAGAGGTTTGGTTAGAACTTGGACTTAGAAAGCATCTTAGCAAAGGAAAAATATACTTTTAGACAAGTGGTGGGACAAAGGACTCTTCGTCGGTCTCCAGGTCTGGCAAAATTGTGGGAAAGCAAATATATGGGAAATTAATGGCAGATAAGGCTAGCTAGTAATGTTTGTTTTATAAATTCCTCTGATACTTTCTCTAAGTTGATAAAGATCCTAAGTTGCCTGTAGTGATTAACTTTTTTCTACCTTCCTGGTAGAAAAGAGGGCACCTTTGTAAATTTGTGTCCCGTTTTAAGACAAATAGGGAAGTGCAGATAGCTTTTCTTAAACCTGTTTTTTCTCACTTTCTTTTAGCTCAAAATAAGCTTTAAGCCAAAATAGTGTATTTTGGGGTGGCATATTTTGCCATCCAACAAAACATAAAAATATTGAGCACTGTGACCCTTGGTCGCTCAATCCATTAACTATCTTTGGCTCAAGTTATGATCTCAGGGTCCTGGGATCAAGCCTCACCTCAGGCTCCCTGCTCAATGGAGAATCTGCTTCTTCCTCTTCCTCTACTGCTGCTTCTCTCTCTCTCAGACAAATAAATAAATAAAATAAAATAAAAAATACTGAGCACACAGCAAGGTGGGATATTTCATATTAGAGAAGAGCAGCTTTGACAAAACTTGGAGTAGACTCAAAAAAGAGAAAAGTATAGTTTTAAGTCTTCTGCTTATTAAGCCATTTGCTCTGTGTTATGGATTTCATTGTGTCTCTCAATAAAATATATTGAAGTCAAAATCTCTAAATCTGTGAAGATTACCTTCTTGTGAAATAGAGACTTTACAGATATAATCAAGTTAAGGTGGGATCATACTGGATTAGGGCCACCTAAAATCCAATGACTGATGTCCTTAGAAGAAAAGGGAAATTTAAACACAGACACAGGTGGAAGAAGGTACTGTGGAAAGTAAGGCCACGACTGAAGTGACACATCCCTAGCCAAGGAACACCAAAGATTGCTAGAAACCATCAGAAGCCAGGAGAGGGGCAAACAACAGATTCTCTCTCAGAAATTCATGGAAGAATCAATGCTGCCACCATCTTAGTTCTTAACTTCAAGCCTCCAGAACTATGAAAGAATAAGTATCTGTTGTTTTAAGCCTCATGATTTTTCGTTTTTGGTACCCTTGTTAAGGCAGCCCTAGGAAACAACACAATTATCAAGTACAGAATTCTGGAAAGTGCTCCTTGGCCCTTCAAGAAATCACTCTAACAAATTTTGTCAATGCAAAGGAGACATGCAGTTAATCTGGAGGGTACTGAATTGTTCTCCACCATAGAAAAAGAGGCGATTTTTGATTTAGGGAGACACCACCAGAATGAACAGGAATAAGAAGGCTACAAAGCCGAGAGGCTCATCAAGGAGAAGTGAACTTGAAATCCAGTGATTAGATACAGCTGCTGAGTGATTTCAACGTCTACACTGTGCTGTGCTATGCTGTAATTGCTACCCACACACAATCTTTGGAACCTCACTATTTGATACTGTTATGCACTTATTCTATTTGGGTGGGACTGTGGGAAAGTGAAGGAACTTAATAATAGCCTAGTAGGGGTAGAGAAGCGTGATAGTTCAGCAGGAGACAAAATGGAGATTGATGTAAGAACTGAGTTATAGACAAATATTTGAAATAGCCCTCCCCCCCTGCCCCAAATCCCTGGAGATTTGAAAGAGAAAACAGGGTTCCAATGGTATATTAAATGAAAGTAAAATGAATTTTAATTAAAATACTAATTGAATTTAAAGGTCATAGTAAACCATCAAGCTGGAGTTAAATGAGAATTCGAAGAGTTGAAAACTGAATTTCCTAAGTGTCTTGCTACCAGCAAACTTTATGAATTAGCTGGCTTTTAACCACTGTTCTATTTTTGAACTGTTTTATCATATTATTTCAGTTTAATTCCTATCATGTCTAATGGGAATCATTCTATATTTTTGAAGATAGTGCTTAGTTATGCTATGCTATGTTGATTTTTTTATTTAGCTCTGAGTAAATTTGTCTAATTTTTTTTTTAAGATTTCATTTATTTATTTGAAAGAGAGAACACAAGCCAGGGAATGAGAGGCAGAGGAAGAAGGAGAAACAGACTCCCTGGTGAGCAGGGAGCTGGACCACATGGGGCTTGATCCCAGAACCCCAGGATGATGACCTGACCCAAAGGCAGATGCTTAACTGACTGAGCCACCCAGGTGCCCTAATTTGCCTAATTTCTAAAAAATTATGCCCTCTTTATCTTACTTTTTTTTGGCCATCCATACCCCTCACCTCTGGTAACCAGTGATATGTTCTGTTTCTATGAATTTGGGGTTTGTGTTTTGTTTTTTTTCCCAGGTTCTACATATAAACGAGATCATAAATTATTTGTTCTACTCTGACCTTTTTCACTTAGTATATAATGCCATCAAAGTCCGACCATACTGTTGCAAATGGCAGGATTTCCTTCTTTTTATGACTAAAGAATATGTGTGTGTGTGTGTGTGTGTGTACCAAATTTTCTTTATCCATCCATCAGTAGACACTTAGGTTGTTTCCACATTTTTGGCTATTGTAAATAATGCCGCAAAGAAAATGAGGGTGTAGATATTTCTTTAAGATAATGATTTCATTTCCTTCAGATGTATGCCCAAGAGTGGAATCACTGGCTTATATGTTAGTTCTATTTCTAATATTTTGAGGACCTTCCATACTGTTTTCCATAGTGACTGCACCAATTTACATTACCAAGGACTGTTTTATCTCTGATTCTACATATTTACAGAGATGTGTATGGCATTTTACAGTTCATTAATATGTGCATCTACATAATTTTACTTGTTTCTTAGAAAAATACATTTAAATAAGATTATTATCTTTCTTTTTCAGATTTTTTTTAGAAAGAGAGATTCAGAAAATGATTTGCTGTTCTCAAAATGCTGGAATGTGGCAAAATTGGAATTCAAACTCATGTTTATTGACACCAATTTCTTTGGTCTTTCAATATATATATAAAATTACCTCTTGCAAAATTTACCCATGATTTTTACTTGTGAGCATACAGTTAGTTAATGTGGTTAACCTGGCTAGCTAAGATGTTTTGAATCCTAAAATTCATTTGCTTTCAGGATGGAAGGAAAAACAGAGAAAAAATGTTATTTTTCTGATCTAAAATAAGGCAATGACTACTCCTTAAATAATCAGTGATGATAGGACTAATCAAAATAATTTCCCACACAGACCATTTTAAATTCCCATTCAATGAAAGAAAGTAAAAACCTGAATTTCAAGGATAAGTTATCCTTGAATCTATAATTGTTACACTTCTCTGTTGTTATACATTTTGACAGGCATTTCATTAATGATGAGAATATACATCAATTCTATAAATATAACTTTAAAGAATAAATAGAAAGTAATGTCTTTGTGTCAGAAAGTTATATTTGCTTGTAAGAGAAAATGAGAAAGTAAATGCAATGTTTCTCTAATCTTTAATTCATTTCTTATTAAAACGGTAGCTTACATATCTGAATGTCTGATTTCACAGACAGTACAATTATTTTGAATTATAAAAGACTACATAGTGTCTTGATTAAATCAAGGTGTTTTTCAGCATAGGACAATGTGTCACTGATTTTTGTCCTTCTAATGTGCTAAACTGTCATAAAATTTAAAAATGACATTTTATGCTATAACTCATTAGCCTTTTTGTGGCAATTTCTTATTTTTTTAGCTTGTAAGAGTTACATATTCTGTGTAAATTTCTATGAGAATGAGTCATTTAAAAAATTGTATTTTCAAGACTAAGGAAAGCAGCTATATACATTGAACTATATACTAAAATGTTATTTGAACTGTTTTTTTTTTTAAGATTTAATTTATTTATTTGTGAGAGAGACAGTGAGAGAGATCATGAGAGAGGAGAAGGTCAGAAGGAGAAGCAGACTCCCCATGGAGCAGGGAGCCAGATGTGGGACTTGATCCTAGGACTCTGGGATCATGACCTGAGCTGAAGGCAGTCACTTAACCAACTGAGCCACCCAGGCACCCTGAACTGGGTTTTTTAAAAAATATTAGATATTTGAAGTATCTGAAAACTTTAAAAATACTTTATAATAAAGGAAACATTTCAGACCTTTTATAGCCATCATATAAATGAACATATGGTGCTGAATTATTTTTTCCCACACAAAATATACTTTCATTAGTTTAGACAAATAGTACACAGAATTTATTACAGAAAACCAGATGGATTAGTAAAAGTGAGGTGGTTTTCTGGATATTTTGATTGTTCTGAGGCAAATGGAATTGGTTTGGGGAAATGCCATGTACATTAACTACCATTCTGTTCCATAAACAGTTCAACAACAGAGCACCTGACTTAAAAATAATAATGGAAATATTAGAAATAGTAGAAAATAACAATCAGTATTTGAATAAGAAATTCAGTATTACCTTAACTGCGTAATCAATATGGTCAAAGTTGGCCTTATGGACAATTATAATGATAAGCACATTTGATTAATTCTTCTATAAGTAAGGCAATACAAATTCTATAAAGCTACCCACTTAAAATTCCCTCAAAGACAGTCATTTAGAAAATAATAAACACAAGAGGAGTGCCTGGGTGGCTCAGTCTGTTAAGCATCTGCCTTCAGCTTAGCTTATGATCTCAGGGCCCTGGGATTGAGCCCTACATCAGGCTCCCTGCTCAGCGGGAAGCCTGCTTCTCCCTCTCCACTCCCCCTTACTTGTGTTCCCTCTTGCTGTGTCTCTCTCTGTCAAATAAATAAAATCTTAAAAAAAAGAAAATAATAAACACAAGAGAGGAGGAGAAGTCAGGTATGCAAGCAGTGAGGCATTTTTTTTTCCACACTGGAATTGTATTCAAGATTTAGAAGACAAGGGGCACCTGGGTGGCTCAGTGGGTTAAGCCGCTGCCTTTGGCTCAGGTCATGATCTCAGGGTCCTGGGATCGAGTCCCGCATCGGGCTCTCTGCTCAGGGGGGAGCCTGCTTCCTTCTCTCTCTCTCTCTGCCTGCCTCTCAGTGTACTTGTAATTTCTCTCTGTCAAATAAATAAATAAAATCTTTAAAAAAAAAAAAAGATTTAGAAGACAAAGTGAAAACATATTACAGACTCAAATATGTGGTCTATTGCTATGCATCATTTCTCCCACCTGAATCCTTTGCCTCCTTTTGTACTTCACTTGTGCTCTGAACCTCTCTGACAGAGAAAAGAGCCCCCCCCACAAAGGATAGAAGGAAAGAATAGGAAAGAGAAAAAAAGGGGGAAAAATCCATATTTTTTTAAAACTAGAAGAACACAAATTTCTATAACATCTAGGACCTTTTGTGTACACTTAAGAGCTTAGAGAAGGAACATTATAAAGCAATCTAATAGATATTCATTTTACATAAGTCTAATAATTCTTAGTGTTAGGAAAGAAGTTTGTTCTCAACTAGAGGAGAACTAAAATGGCTTTTCTCTGCTGCTTTGTTCACCCCCCTTTAGGGGTTTTAGAAAAGTATGATGCTTCCAGCACATATGGAGAGTTTGGATAAGCAATGGGCTTTTGGACCCAGGTCTTCTGATGGGCCTATTCCCTGCATGCAAATGGAAAAGAAACCTGACATTTCACAAAGTTGTTCTAGCACAGGCACCAGCAATTGCCCAGTAAATTGCTGCCTTACCCCCATTTCAACACAAAATTAATTCCTATAACGTCCCTGACTCCTTATTTTCATTTGTTTGGAATACACACAGAATTATATAGCACTCTATGGCCTGAAATACCTTCCTCAATTGGAATTTAGTATCCTTTGTTGCTATATGCTTCTAAAATCATTTTTTACACAAGCTTCTGACTCTTGACAAGCTTTTGCTATCTCATCTGCACTTTTCCAGTTTTATGGGCTCTCTGGTTTCATCACTCTTCCTGACTGGCAAAATTCTTTGAGAACAGAACACATTGTAACATCACAGCCTAAGCTCAAGCAGTGGGAATGGGACAGGTTAAGTGAAAATGTGAGCATTCTGGTTTGTTACTTCTTTCTATTGTTCCTCTTCCTCCCCATGGTCTTCCATTTGTTCCCTGGCTTCAGAAGAAAGAATTTCTTAGACATCTTCTTTAACCCTCTTTTTTATGAAAGTTTGTTCTCAGTTGGCTAGTTGTCTTTTTGGAAGGTAACTGACAATTGATTTAATCCTCAAAGTCTGACTTTGCTTAATTAAAATCCTCCCTGCCATCACGAACAATGCACATACTAGCTGCATTATAGCAGTTGATAATCCTGGTAGCTAAAGATTTAATTTCTTTAACAGTTATAACATATTCATGAACTGAGAGTGGTGACCATTTAGAAGACCAGAGCCTTCTCACAAGCACAGTGGGGAAGCATCTCCTGTGCTTCCTCTGAAGGCTGGATTTTCTAATTTGGCTTTAACAAACTTTTACCATCTTTCCAGATTTTCACCCATGTGGAATAAAGTACACAGATGTTCGGATGTGCCAGACTCTAAATACATATTGGAAATTGGCTGGAAGTCAGTTATGTTTAGATGCAAGCTCCTAAGGTTTGGTCTTTTTTTTTTTTTAAAGATTTTATTTATTTATTTGAGAGAGAGACAGTGAGAGAGAGCATGATCGAGGAGAAGATCAGAGGGAGAAGCAGACTCCCCATGGAGCTGGGAGCCCGATGCGGGACTCGATCCCAGGACTCTGAGATCATGACCTGAGCCGAAGGCAGTCGTCCAACCAACTGAGCCACCCAGGTGTCCCCTAAGGTTTGGTCTTATTTTGCCTCTCTTAACATCAAGGGGAAGATGGTCACATTTTCTTTTTCAACTCTGAGTTCCACATTCCTTTGAAAAAGAATATGATTACTATCTTTGAGCATGGTAAACAAAATACAGAGTAAGTCTATAAGCCACCTTAGGTTAGAAGCCATAATAACATAGTTCAGGACTTCAGCCCCTAACATAGCTCATATATATGCATATGGTAAATGCAAAATATGTATTTGTTAATTGTCAAATGTAATATCAAATGATGATGACAACGTGGTTAAAGGTAAATTGTTAACTTAGACTAACTAGGCCTAAAATAGATTCCAGAATATACAGGATACTCCATGAGAGGAAGCACTAGTAAGGGGTTCAGAAAAACTTACTTCATTAAATAATTAAATGGTTATTAAAATTTAGACAGTATGATACTGGCACAAGATCAGGCAAATTCAACAAAGAAACCAAAAAGAAATCTCACCAATAATCCACACATTTGGAAACTGGATATATGTAGAGGTGGCATGAGATAACAAATTCCCTTGGAATTTCCTGGGTGATGATAGTATCTTTTGTTCTTATGAGGCAGTGGTTGGTGGGTCCTGAGTGGGGGCTGGTCACCAGAAGGACTAAACTATGATTAGAAGCTTGAAAATTTTAGCCCCATCTTTTAAGTTTTTAAAGTGTGACTGATGGGCTAGAATGTACTCTGGTACATTCTTGGTAAATGTCCCATGTGAGCATGAACAAAATGTGTATTCTGCTGTTATGTGATGTATTCTCAATAGATGTCAATTATATCCAGTTAATTGATGGCACCGTTGAGATCAATTATGTCCATACTAATTTTCTCTCTCCTGGATCTGTCCATTTCTGATGGAGGAGTACTGAAGTCTTCAACTATAATGGTAGATTCATCTACTTCTCTGTGTAGTCCTAGCAGTTTTTGCTTCACGTATTTTGATACACTACTGTTAAATACATATTTATTAAGGATTGTTATGTCTTCTTGGAGTATTGACCTCTTTATCATTATGCAATTCCTTCTTTATCCCTGTTAACTTTTCTTGCTCTGAAATCTGCTCTTGCTGAAATTAATACAGATGCTCACTCTTTTGATTAGTGTCAGCATTGTATAAATTTTAGTATCTGTTTATTATTAATCTAATATGTCTTTTTATTCAAATTGAGTTTCTTGTAGAGAATATATATTGGAATCTTACTTTTTGATCAGCTTTGACTACCCATCTTTTTAATTGTTGCATACAGACCATTAACATTTAAAGTGATTATTGATATAGTTGGATTAATATCTACCATTATTTGTTAATTTTTTCTTCTTGGCCTTTTTCCTACTTTTGTCTTCCACATATTTTCTGCCTTTGTGCTTTTAACCGAGTATTTTATGTAACTCCATTTTCTCCCCTTTTTTAAGAATATCAATTATACTTCTTAAAAACACTTTTTAAAAGCATTTGAAGTGTTTCTTTTTTATGCTGATGCTTACCCCTATGTCTTCTTTCCTTCCATTTTGTGATCTCTGATTATGAGCATTTCTTTTCTTGATCTTACTCTGTGTGAATTCTAAGGGCCTAAAAGTGAGATACTTTAAACTATAAAGGGTTTCTGTGTGCTTCTGCTATGACCCAAAGAGTTCTGGTAACTACTTGGGGCTCTTGAACCTCCTGGCTAGGCTCCTGCACACTGTTACACACTCTCCTAACAGCACTTAATCTCAGGGTTAACATGGGTATTTACAGTTTGGACTAACTCAGCTCTGAGGTAAACTTATTCATGACTGCTTCCTGCTAAGGTTGGTTGGTTGGTTGGTTGGTTGGTTGGTTTATTTTAAAGATTTTATTTATTTATTCGACAGAGAGAGACACAGCGAGAGAGAGAGAGAACACAAGCAGGGGAAATGGGAGAGGGAGAAGCAGGCTTCCTGCTGAGCAGGCAGCCCAATGCAGGGCTCTATTCCAGGACCCAGGGATCATGAACTGAGCCCAAAGCAGATGCCTAACAACTAAGCCACCCAGACAACCCCCTGCTGTGGTTTCAACACATAGCTTTGCTGTTTGCTTGTTTGGGCCCTCGAAGATTTCACTTATTTCTTGAAACTCAACAATGCATTTTCGATATAAGTTTTGGCTGTTTTGTAGGAAGAGAGCTCTTTTGAGTGTCTAAACCACTACTCTGCTGGTAATAGATATTTCTGAAACATGTTTTAGTTCTATAAAATTTTAAATGTTAATTTTTTCAGTCAAAAGGATTATATGCATCTCCCTCAAATATTCTTTAGATTTGGTGAGAATACACTACCATCAGCATTTTAAATTTGCAACTCCTAAATTAGTTCAAATCCCTGTGACTGAGAATGTATTATTTAAAATGTATCATACTGATAATTTAAGCCATTTTCTAATCACAAAAATTAAAATAAGAAAAAGAGTAAGACAAGCACAAGCTGTTTTAAAATGACTTTCAACATGTAGCCAATCTACAAGGGGAAAAAAAGTTATCTGAATCACCCATCTATGTCTTTCCAATTAGACAGCATTCCATTGATTATCTTAATTTTCTATGTTGGGCATTTGGTACCATAAATATACAGTCTATTTTGCTACAATAATAGTATCTTCTTCAAAAAACAAGACTTACAAACTTACATGATTTAATATTAGCTTTAGCTATTTCTATTCCATTCTATTACACACTTCCTGGATATTAACAGAATTTGCAAACACCAGAGTCTGAGTATCACTATCAATTTACATTAACATAAAACTCTTCTTCATACTGTCTGTAATTATTTCATGCCTCATAAATCCAACTTGGTCCTTGTGTATTAATTTACCCATAATTCTTCCAAGTCTTGTCGCCAAAATCTTGGCATGTATCTTTATAGCACATTTAGTTATTTAAATGTGCCTATAATTTTCCAGACTGTTATCCCTCCCTTCTCTAAATTAGTAATAGGTACTTTGCTCATAGCTGGGGAAAACTCACCTTGTCCTGTTTGCTCCACAAAAACTTATCATACAAGGTGGTCAACTTCATCCTGAAATTATAAAATGACTCACTGGATAGCCATATTCTCCTGTTCTTTGCCCTTAGCAAGTTTTCAAATGTCATTTAGAGAAAATTAATTTGTCTCCACAGGACGTTCTAATCAGTGACATTGAGGATATATTTTCAAGCATTTCTTAGCTTTTAAAGTTAGCAGGAAATAAATCCACCGGAGTTATGACACCATTTTTTCCCTGTTATATAAAACCAATGGAAATGAGAAACTATTCTCTGCCATCACAGCACTCTGAGCCTGTTTTCCCTGGGGCAAAACATACTTAGATAGAGAACAGAAACTAGGGTGAAACACTATGTTTGAGTGTTAAGGAAATTGTTCCTTAGAGGCCTGAAAAGTTAATGTGTCTCATTAAATTACGACCATGGAACAGTACAGGTTGCATAGAAAGTCAAAGCTCGTAGAGACTGAAGAAATCACCTAACTACAAAAATCAATTTCTAGGTAAGAAACTCAAGACCAGGAAAGTTATGTGATTTGGTGAACTAATTAATAAAAGATTAAAGATTAGAACTTATGTTTCTAATTCTTTCATAGAGGTATTAGTCTGTATAACTTTGAGAAGGCATTAATCCTTTTTTAATTTGATTAACCCTAATAATCTACCCTTTAATTAAGTAATTAACACCTCTTGAACATATTTCAGATGGGGGACACATTCCTAGGAGTTAGAGCTCAGGAGGTATTTCGTAGACCTCATCATCAATGGACTCATAATTCAAAAGAAGAGATAAATATGTAAATAATTACAGAGTGCTATGTAGTGGGGTAATGAGAATAGAGGACAGGAGCCAATTCTGCAAATTTTCTTATTCCACATTGAGTAATTCTGGCTTTATCTTAAGGGCCAAGAAAAGACACTGAAGGATTCCAAGGAGACAAGAGCTAAAATAATTTCACTGTTTCACAGAGTTATACTTATGCCAACATTTTAGAAGGTGACAGAGGGTGAAGAACAAGAGACTACTCAATACGCTATTGTATTACTAACACATAAATACAAAGACTATAAGGCTAGCCCATAGCTATAATGAATATGGAAGGAAAAGAACAATTTGAGAATTTTTTTTTAAGTAGATAAAATTGATAGAAGGTTAAGATTAGGCAGCTAGTACCACATGCAGGGATAAGGGATACTCTGGGAAGAACATATTTGTGTTGGAAAGCTAACGCGGTTTGGTTTGGTTTGGTTTGGTTTGGTTTGGTTTACGTTAGTTGAATCTGAGATAGCTGTTGGATATTCAGATGAATGTCTGCTGTATATGTGGTAAAACAGAATCGAAAAAAGATTTGGTCTTATGATAGAGATTTATGAACATAAGAATAAGTGGAAATTGAACTAAAGGATATAGATGAAATTTTATAGCCTTAAGTAGAGTTAAAGAAAAGTTGAACAAGGGTTTATGGAATAACAATATTAAAGAAGAGGGTAGAGAAAAAAAAGATAGAGTGGCTAGGGAAGTTAAAAATAAATAAATAAATAAATAAATAAAATGAAGCTATCCTGAAAGACCATGACAGAGAGAACTTCAAAATACACAAAAGTGCCCCAAAGATCATGTCCTGCAAAGAGGTTAAGTGAGATAAGAATTCATATGCTCATCGTGGGTTAGTAACACAAAGGTCTCTGGTGACCTAAAAAATAATAATTAATCTGATAAATGTTAAGAGAAAAGCCATATCAGAGAGTTGAGGTATTAGTAAGTCAGAGTTTTAGATGTGGAAAAATGCATGAAATCTATTCTTTCAAAACCTTCTCTCTGAAGGAAAAGAAAAGAAAATTAGAAAACCAGAGATGGAAAACATAATAATGAGAAAAATGGGGCGTGAGGGTGGCTCAATGGGTCGGCCTCCAGACTCTTGACTGCCCCACATTGGCCTCCTTAAACAACAACAACAACAAAACAGAACAAAGTTGAGAAATTCTATTACAATATGAAAATAAAACACTCATTAAACATATTAAGTGAAGACATTTTAGAGACTCTTGCCAATCTGCTCACACATATAATTAAGTCCAAAGAGGATAAGTTATTTAGATAAGTAACCACTGCCAATCAGTAACTGATCTGGGACCAAAACTGATGTCTCCACAACACAACATGGTATTGCTGTGTTTTCAACTCAATTCAACAGTTGGTAAGGTTATTGTTGTTCGTTTGTTTTATAAGAAACTTCTATTACTGAGGCAACACCAATAATACTGATCAAATATGGAAGGGGAATTTGAATAGATGTGCTCATTACCAATGGTAAACACAGATTTGGGAAATGATCATTCCTGCCAAGTTAGCATGCATTAGGAACCACGAAGATAGAATATCATATGAAGGGATTCTGTGAAAGAAAAGTTGCAGATGCTCTAAAAATCTCTTCCAACTGATTTTAAGGACACTTAATTATAATACTGTCACTGTTTTTTGTTTTCTAATTTCTGTCTCTTACATTTCTATCACTGTCCAGTTAATTTTTTTCTTTCACTACGTGTTATGATAAGTATTTTGTTTTTCAAAGATTCCCACAGATTAACGACTTTATTCATCTATACTTGTTTTCTCTTTAAAGATATTCCTACACTTTACTAGTTCTTCTCTGAAGATAAACTCTAAAAGGAATTAGTTGAAAAACATCAGGCATTTGAAAGCATTGATTTTCCTTTAAATTCTGTTATTTTTAATATCAGTTTTACTACAAAGTTCTACCTAAATAGGACAGCTTAGTTACAGTTTATGTGTGTTACATTCTAAAACATTTGAAATGCCATAAAATGTTAATATGACTATTAAACAAGAAAGCCTGAGATGAATGCTCAGAAAACTGACCTGATGGGGTCTGTTTCCTTCAGTGTTAAACCTTAGCAACCTAGCTCCCATCCCAGAACTGAGTAAGTGCAACTAAATGAAATACTGACAAAAGTTCCCCCCTCAAAAGTAAAAATATATTCATTAGAATATGAGAACTTTAAGCTAGTACATTTTGCAATAAATTTACAGGATCTGTGTTTGTGGTGAATTATTTATCATTAGCATGAATATTTGTCTCTCTCTGCCCAGTTATTTTGTATAGTTATCCCTGTGTCTGGCCTGGTTAGTACCTCCTTTCATTTTCAGAAATATCCACGTTTCTTTTTTCATTTTTAAAGATTTTATTTATTTATTTGACAGAAACAGACACAGGAAGAGAGGGAACACAAGCAGGAGGAGTGGAAGAGGGAGAAGCAGGCTTCCCGCTGAACAGGGAACCAGATATGGGGCTCAATGCCAGGACCCTAGGATCAAGACCTAAGCCAAAGGCAGAGTCTTAATGACTGAGCCACCCAGGTACCCCACTATCCATGTTTTGACAGTTATTTATGTAGTCATCATATTCATTAGCTGTACTCTCCAGTTTACTCATTACCTACACTCTTTCTTCCTATACTTTCTTAAATCTTGGATAATGTTGTGAAAATTGAAAATACAGTTGACCCTAGAACAAGATGGGATTCGGGGCAATGACCTGCATACAGTCAAAAATTCAAGTACAACTTCCGACTCCCCCAGTACATTATACTAATAGCCTACTGGTGACTAGAAGCTTTATATATAACAAACAGCCAATTACCACATAATTTTTGTATGCTATATGAATTAAATATTCTATTCTTACAGTGAAGTAAACTGGAGAAAAATCTTATTAAGAAAATCATAAAGAAAATATATTTACAGTATGGTATTGTGAAAATATTGGTATATAAATGGACACATGCAGTTCAAACCCTTGTTGTCCAAAGGTCAACTATAACCAGCAGGGAGTAGAATCAAACAAATCCAGTCAAAAAAGTCTATAAAAAGGGTAGGTATAAACAAAATGAAGTGAAAGTTAGAATAATTATTTGCATTAATCTGAAAATATTATTTTTTTGCTTTATCTAAATAGCTCAGGAAAATGTTTTGATTGAGTTTTAAGTGTTGTAGAAATGAATTCCCTCTAAATCATATACTTGTTAGAAAGAAATAAACTAAGAGATATAGACAAGAGCAAGTATGGAGAATTTAGAATTTGGAATGTCCTTCTAAAGACATTTTAAGAGAAGGGAATATCTATTTTGGGTAAGGAGAGCTAATTGTTTCCCTGTGAACATATTTCTAAAATGATTATGTAATCTGATCAATAAGCTGAGGCAACTTATTTTATAAATTTATTAACTTTATAATTATGGATCTCTTTGATTAATTAAAAATAAAGTTCTTTTTAAAAATAACATGCATTGCTAATCTACAACAGCTTTTTAACTCTATAGTAATAGGAACATTTAATAACAGTTCTTCTGTACTCTGAATTTGTTTATTCCATTTATACTAAAAATATATATTTTTGGACTCAGAGAAATACAGCTCATGCTTTCAACCTCATAACCTTCTGAAATTATGGCAAGTATAAATTGATAGGAAAGTTTAGTTTCTATTTACCCAATAACTTGGGAATGAAATAATAAGCCACAACAACTATTTTAGCAAACCAACCATATAAAGCCCCATGCTTTTGATCAGGAAACACTATTTTAACTTAAGAAGCTGCCCTTCCCTTTCAAATATCATCTCTTGAGGAAAGATAAGTAATTTAAATAAATAGCAGTCAACCCTATAAGGCCACTATGAAGAATATTTTAAAATTATTACTTAGTTAACTGCAAAAATGAAATTAAGCTACAGTTTAGATATATATTTTACTTTATTTCCCCAAATGACAAAATATTATAATACATAAGAGAAAATTACTGCAAGGATATAAACTGCTGCCTTCATGTGGCTTACATTCCACTGAGGATATTATATGATATGGGGAGGAAGTCAGGGGAAATAATAAACAAATAATGTAGAATAGATTATATGTGGAATGATGATAACATGAAATTAATGACTGTTCTCTGTGACTGAATGTGCCAATAATTACAACAGATCTATCATGAAATCACAGAAAACTACTGACTTTCTTCAGTAAGCCCAGAAGTAAAAAAAAAAAAAAAAAAAAAAAAAAAAAAAAAAACCAGTAGTTGGCAAAAAATAAGAAAAACAAATAATTATTTAAGACAAGAAAATTAGCCAAACCAAATACTTTTTTTAATGGGCAACTTTTACTTTTTACCACTTCACTGATATAAAATACTTTAAAACTCATCCAACTAAAAAGGCTTTTGAATAAATGAGGACCGCTAGGCAAAAAGAAAGCATAAGCAATAAAAATTATAATGGAATAACAGGTGTTTACTAAGGTATGTGGTTTGCAAATTATTCAGGCTATTACTGGTTCATGCTCCTTTGAGTAAAACAAATTACAGTATTCCTATGAAGACAGATTTTCTAATACTTCTTTTTACTCTTTTCATGAGTCTACTCTACCACAATGATCTCTTCTCTCTCCTCAATAACCACCCCACCCCACCCCTCCAAATCCAATAACCAATAAGGGGAAACTCTCTGCAATGGCAATGGAGCCACCTTGAAGCTTTGCTCACTAACAAGTCCTGGACCAAATCACACCTCTGCTGTCTCCAAATGTCTAAAATGGGCTCAGCAACCAGCATTATTAAACCCAGCATTAAGCTCCTCAAACGATATCGTCATGTTTTCAACCACTGCTTTTTAAAATATGAAGAAACTCATTGTCACGATAATTAAATAACTAGATTTGACAGGACATATCATTGACTCATTGACTATTGTATCAAAGAAATAGAAAAAAAAAATGAATATTTTTTAAGCCCTGTAGCTGAACTTCCTTTTATTCTCACTCTTTCCTGGTCAATCTTCCAAAAGTCTTTGGTTTTTAACCATGTAGAAAATATATTTTCCTTAAGGAGGAAGACTAAAATCATCAAGTCAGAAAGGAAGTCTGCTTTAATCCCCAGTTGGATTTTAATGATAGTTCGTTGCCTCCCTATTTATTTACATTTTATCTTTCTCATACAAAATTCTTGATGTCTGACATGACAGAATCAGAATGGGGCACGTGGGTGGCTCAGCTGGCTAAGCATCTCACTGTGGATTTCAGCTCGGGTCCTGATCTCAGGGACTCTTCACTTCAGCAGGGAGTCTGCTTATCTCTCTCTGCCCCCCCACTGCTCACACACACTCTCTTTCTCTGAAAAAAAGAAATAAATCTTAGGAAGGAAAAGGGAAGGGAAGAATAAATTAGGATTTTTCTGGCCTTGATTTATATAGATGCCCTCTTGATGCTCTGCTCTATTCCTTGTGGTCATGTTAACTTTCTGTGCAGAGCCTCTAGGTGCATACTGGTTACCCCTTCTTTCACAAAAGAATCATACCTTTTGTTCAAGAGAGATCTTTAGCCAAAATCAATTTCTTAGCCTCCCACTGGGTATGTCCGTATTACTAAATTCTTACATACTTATGGCATGAGTGGGGATCCTGAGAACGCTCCTTAAAGGGAACTGACTTCCCTGAGGTATCTGACCTCTTCTCTTTCCATCTTCATCCTGTATGTTTACTCAAAACCCAATCATGTTGGCTAGAGCATCAGAAATTATGTTGGGCCATAGGAAAACCTCAGAAATGGAAGCCATAGACTAAACATGAAGAAAATTAAACTCAGAAGCAGGACAGGACCCTAATAACACTGTTGAATCAGCATCCTAGACATGGACTATCTGCATCCAAATTTCTTCCATCTGAGAGAGAATACTTTTCTTTAATCCACTGTCATCAAATTCCTATTATTGACATCTCTACAACTTTTCATGGATTATCTTGCTCTCTGTAACCTGGGTGAATTCTGATCAGTGACTCAGATTTACAGTAAGAAATTATTGCTCCAACCCTATCACTCCATCTTTCTTGTCTGTAATAGCAAAAGTACACTTTAATCTTCATAGTAGGTTCTCTGACTATCTTCTATAGAAGGAGAGTTAGGGGACTAGAATTTATTTTTTCTCTATCTCAGTTATTCTCTGTGGGTAAATACATCCTATCACACAGTAGTTGGTCAATGAGGAAGCTACAGCTGCATGTCAGGGAGGAGGAATTTCTCTTTTCCTGCCTGTTCCAGTGAACACTTCAGGATTTTTCTTGAAACAATGATTTAAGCTCAAGCTATTCTCTGGGAAGGGATTTCTATACCGTTCTCAAGCCTGACAGAACTGGACTTGGTATCTGGCCTGGTGTTTCTGGTCATCCGTCCTTGCACTATTACACTAACAATGCACTCTCCATGCCTGCCAGGAAACTTGGTAGTGCAAGCAGAGTGCTTTACACAGATGCTCCCTAGGCTTTCAATGTATGATTCATGTGAATCTCCCTCATTTCTCAATCCATTTGAGATTGGAACCCATTTAGTTTTACTCCTTAGACATGCATATTTCATACCTTCATAAGCCAGATTTCAATGACTTTCTTCCCAGCTCAAGTCCTGCTGTGCTTACATCAGAGAGAGAAGAGGACTATATATCAGGGACTTTGAATCCCCTAAAATACAGAGAGTCTAGTCTGGAGAATACAGAAAGGACAAGAAAGAGTGAACTTCTACTTTCTCTCCAAGTTTAGAAAAAATATGACTCCCATGAAGGATAAGCAGATATAATCTAAAGGCTCACTTTTTATTCCAGAAATTTTCTCCTCAGATCTGGAAAAATTGCTTGTGGCTGTGTATTTAGATAATCTATAGAAATTCTAGAAAATGATGACTTTCTACTTGACCTTGTGACCTTTATATTATGTCGAATTATCATCAAATCTCTAGCTTAATCAAAATCTCTATTTAATCTTTAGGCCTTTTTCTTTCAAAGAGAGTTTCTCTTCTAATTGAGTAAACCAAGTTACAACTTAACCACAGATTCCCAATATCATATGGCTAACAATTTACCCAACTATATTATGTATCCATAGATATTAAATTTTAAGCTTTTATTCTCTTGCAGAAATTAGCAGTGCATTATAATCAAAACCATAACATAATTCATTTTAAAAGCAAGTAATATTTCCTTTCTTCAACCTTTCTTTCTCTGGATCCTACTATATATTAATAAATAATTTATTCCTCTGTATCAACAGACTACTTAATTTAAGTTTAAAAAGTATATAAAAATAAGTGCTATAATCATACCACCATCGTTAATGACTCACAGCAAGCTCTATATTAAATTATGTCCAGAAAGAATCTTTTAAAGGGTTCATTCTATCATATTGCTCAATATAAAGGAGCAAAACGCATCCAAGTGAGACTTTTGGTTAATATAATAACAAAGAGGTAATTTAACATGTATTAATTATAGTTATGATGTCTTCTATAAATAATACTAATTTTAGAGCTCCATCATTATTAAAATGTAAACAGTTCTTATAGATTGGCTGAATTACAATTATATTAAGCCAAAGAGTTAAATTTTTAGCCAATCAAACACTCTTCTGGGAGGTTAAGGCAACAGGGGTTCTTTTGCCTTCCTTCTAGCTCTCTTCCTGCTACTTTCACACTGGGGGACTATCCAGGTATGATCACAGTTATCCACCATTCCCAAACTGCTACTTCCACACACAAATAAACAAAAATTACTGAAGTGACTCCCTTATTCTCCTGTGAATTATTATGAAGAGTAAAGAGAGAGGGATGTCTTAACTTTCCTAGTTGTTAACTCAGCCTACCCAGATGTTCAAACCCCAAGCTGATAAACATGGATCACAGTAGTAGTATGCCAAACCAGTTCACTAAGAGGGACTGATTTCCCCCCACAACTTAAATGCTTATGCATGCAGTCACAAAGAACAAATGCTTACTGAAAGAATGAATGATTAGAACAATATAAAACCCACAATGATGTGTAAGGAACCGCACTATACTTTAAGCTAGTCTTCTTGATTCAAGACAGGAATGTAGAGAGGTTGCCTCAAAGAATCAAATCCAATCAAATTTATTTATTGAACTGAGTTAATAAATAAAATGTTTTAAGAATGTTAGATTCCATTTTTAAGTCTCACAAAGAAACGTCTTTTTCACCTTTCTTAAAACATCTTCTCCTTCAATCTGACAAATCTTTGACCATTTTGACCCTGTTTTCTCTTTACTGTCATTCATGTTTGCCCTGTAGATTTCGTTATTCATAACCAAGGGCAACTCTGATGGATATTGCTTAAAAGTCAGGTGGTAATGTGATAAAAGTAGTGATTTTTAGATTTTCTTTTAGGATTGATCCAAAGAAGTCACAGTATTATACATCTTTCAAGATTTAGACGAAGGTTTACAACATATATTTTAAGAAATTAAAGCTTTTAGATAGAAAGCAACCATTTCTAACATGAGTAGCAGAAAGTTACACATCAAAAACATGAAAAGGCAATAAAAGATTTAGAATGTTGGTATTTTTCCTATATAACATGGAGAGTTCTGCTGATGGAACATAGGCACTGGATCATATTTGCCCTTTCATCTTATTCAAAAATCCACTTGACATCAGACTCATAATGAACAAAAGTTTGTAACCGTTGTATCTATTGGTGAAGATGACTAGAATATACAAAACATGAAGAAAGATTATGAACTGAGAAAGAAATGTGGGTATAAATTCTTTGGTATCTTCGTAGTAGCACAATCTTGACAAATGTCCCATACACAAGCAGGATTGAGAAGAATTAATGGTTCCCGCCATAAACTAGATCTCAGATTATAGGGAAGTAATACACAATTACTAAACTGGCATTTCAACACATTCAAATTTAGTTCTTCATAATATCAAATGCACATCTCTGCTCCCTCACAAAATATCACTGATGACTTCATAATGTCAGCAACTTTTTTCTTAAATGAGAAAAGCTTGTTATGAGGACAGTGAGCAATAACTTCCAAACTATGATGTTGGTGTCACTTTTATTTTTAGAGAGGCAAAGTTTTATCTGCTTTACCTGTTTGTAGGCATGTCTTTATTTTTTTCCTTCCTCCCCTCCCCATCCCTCCCGCCTTCCCTCATTTTCTTAATAACAACTACTACTGAGCATCTTCTGCAGGCCAGATGATTTTCTAAGTTCTAAGAGGTTAAACTTGTCCCTGTAAGCAGAGCATATAATTCTACTAGAGAAAGACTGATAATAAACAAATGAATTTAACATCTTTTAAATGATGATGAATGCTATAATGAAATCTAAAGTAGGGTAAAGGGGACAGACCATGTTCTTGGCTAGAGAAGGACAGACACTATTTTATATATACTAGTAAGGAAAGGCCTCTGGCAAAATGATCTTTGACCAATGACCTGAACAAAGAAAAGTGATGAGACCAATGGCTCTTCTGGAAGAACATCCAAAGTGGAGGTAACAATAGATCCAAAGGCCTTGAAGCAGGAGAAGGCCCAGTTTATCCACCTTTCAAGTAGAACAAAGGCTTACAAGGATGAAATTGGGAGGATAGAGCTCAAAGAGATGGTAGACAGAAAATTCCTTTGCTATTTCCCTGTGACAGCTGGGACGGAGTTTTTGGTGGATTACATTTCACAGTACATGCCTTTGTGGTTCTTGGCCTTCTCATGGCAACTCAACTCCTGCTTCGTATACTTCTCGAATCAGTGCTCAGGATTATTATCATATAACAGGAGTATAGAGGTCTTTAATTAAAGCCAGCATCTGGTTCGAACTTCCCTATGGGCATCTTGGCTTAGTGTCTATTCAGTCTTCTTCCTTCGCTTTTCAAATGCTGTGGATGCTTCCATTCTTGATTTCAAGCTTAGCTAGCATTTGATTTATTCAGCTATATATTCTATATGTTTGAGGCAAAAAGTGGATACCCTGTGATATTACATACCATCATATTTACCTAAAAATGACTGCTTATTCATGTCAGCTGACCAAGGAGCCCAACTGTTTGACCAAATTGACCATATTCATAAAAATACATTTTTAGTGGAATAAATTCTCTTATCTAAGCCATATTCAGAAGCTTAAAAAAAAAAAGTAAAGCTATCTGGTAAATTCACAGTTTAAGCTAATAGAAGACACCCTTTGTGTCTTTTTCCTTAGTTCTTTTACCTTGTTGATATTCCACATAATGTTGAAATTTATATAATATGGACCAATAAATACAAGCAAGATGAAATATCTAGCAGCCAGATATCTCAACTTTTTAGCCTAAATGTAGAATATATTTGATCATGCCAATAAATACATAAAATGGGGTACAATGTATAAGTAATTTTTAAATATGAAATATAAGGAACATTTAAAAAGAAACTAGCTCAAGTATATGCCACTATTATATAACAAAAATTCAGTTTCCTGTTTTATTGAAAATATAATAGTTATAACAACATTTTCAAAGTCCACACTAAAGGAAAAATGGCAAATAAATCAGTGAAGCTCAGACTATGTCCTTACAAGTCACTGAATTAAATGCTTAATTTCCTCCACCAGACTGCACAGAAAATGAAATAAAATTTCATCAGATTTACAGATTCATCTAGCTAATTCTTTAATAGTGAAGGCTGGATTATATTTTAATAATTGGTACTGGGAACAATAAATTTGGGGATCACTGAAGAAAAGAAAACATTCACAAGTAACAAGGACTGACTTGCTGTCAGCTAGCAGTCACACAAATAGCTGGTAAACAATATACTAAGTGGTTGTAAAAACACTGTGCTATCCATGCCCTTTCATGAAGGGATGAGAAAATAATAAGTTAAAATCATGCTTTTACCTGGCAAAACAAAGGCTCATTTTTCCATGATCCAGCCACCCAGATTTCTAATTACTCAATGTGTAGTATACCAATAGGCTATACTAAAGTCATACAGGATTATAGCTGGAAAAGATGCAAAAGAAGAGACAAAACCAAGGACACTAGAGGCATTTAGAATATCTGGAACCTACAACAACACCAAATTTTAAATACCATCAAACACCAACCCATATTGACATAAATCTTCATACTAGAGGCTTATTTATCTCAGCTCCTACTACCCAAAACAACATGTCTAAACTTCAACAAAAAACTAAAAGACACACTAAAAGATGAGAAAAAAGATGGACTGTAGGAAAAAAAAGCAAACATCACGACCAGATTCAGGTATGACATTGATGTGAGAATTATCACATAAAGAATATAAAATAACTATGATAAACATGTTAAGGGCTCTAATGAAAAAAAAAACAGACAAACATAAAATAACAGATGGATATTGTAAGCAGAAGTATAGGAATCTGAATTTATAATCAAAAGAAAATATGGAACCAAGAAAAAATTTTAAAAACATGATATACAAGTGAAGAAATCTTTAATGGGTTCATCAATAAACTTGAAATGGCAGAGGAAACAATCAGTGAGCTTCCACATTACTCGGCATCAGAGAAATACAAATCAAAACCATAATGACACCAGTCAGAATGGCTAAAATTAACAAGTCAGGAAATGACAGATGCTGGTGAGGATGCAGAGAAAGGGGAACCCTCCTACACTGTTGGTGGGAATGCAAGCTGGTGCAACCACTCTGGAAAAAAGCATGGGGATTCCTCAAAAAGTTGAAAATAGAGCTACCCTATGACCCAGCAATTGCACTACTGGGTATTTACCCTAAAGATACAACGTAGTGATCCAAAGGGGCACGTGCACCCAAATGTTTGTAGCAGCAATGTCCACAATAGTCAAACTATGGAAAGAACCTAGATGTCCATCAACAGATGAATGGATAAAGAAGATGTGGTATATATATACAATGGAATACTACGCAGCCAAAGAAATGAAATCTTGCCATTTGCGTCGACGTGGATGGAACTAGAGGGTATTATGCTTAGCAAAATAAGTCAATCAGCAAAAGACAACTATTATATGATCTCCCTGATACGAGAAAGTGGAGATGCAACATGGGAGGTTTAGGGAGTAGGAAAAGAATAAATGAAACAAGATGGGATTGGGAGGGAGACAAACCATGAAAGACCCTTAATCTCAGAAAACAAACTGAGGGTTGCTGTGGAGAGAGGGGTCAGGAGAGGGTGGTGGGGTTATGGACATTGGGGAGAGTATGTGCTATGGTGAGTGCTGTGAAGTGTGTAAAGCTGGAGATGCACAGACCTGTACACTGGGGCAAATAATACATTATATGTTTATAAAAAATATTTAAAAATTTTTTAAAAATAGGGAAAAAAAAGAATCATGAGCTTACAAATACAGCAATAGAAATGTCCAAAGCTGAAATGGAAATAGAAGGCGAAAACAAACAAACAAACAAATCCAAGAACTTTGAGGACAACTTCAAAAATGTACCATATAAATATTTGAAAAACCGTTTAAGAGGGGCGCCTAGGTGGCTCAGTGAGTTAAGCTGCTGCCTTCAGCTCAGGTCATGATCTCAGGATCCTGGGATTGAGTCCTGCATTGGGCTCTCTGCTCACCAGGGAGTCTGCTTCCTCCTCTCTCTCTCTCTGCCTGCCTCTCTGCCTACTTGTGATCTCTCTCTATCAAATAAGCAAATAAAAAAAAAATCTTTAAAAAAATATATTAAAAAAAAGAAAAACCGTAAGAGAAGAAAAAACATAAAAAGCAGAAGAAATATTTGAAATAACAATGGCTAAAATTAATGATGCACATCAAACCACAGATACAGGAAAACCAAACACCCAACAGACAGAAAGTAAACAAACAAAAACAAACAAACCCTAGATATATCATACTCAAGCATTATAACACCAAAGACAAAGGAACCATTTTAAAAGTAGGGGGTGGAAGGATTACCTACAGAAAAGTAAGTTTAAGAACTACAACAGACTTATCTGAAAACATGCAAGCAAGGGGACAGTGGAGTGAAATATTTCAAGTGTTAAAAAAATCAATCTACAATTCTGTATGCAGCAAAATTATCCCCAAAGGTGAAGAAAAAATAAAGACTCTCAGACAAACAAAGGCAGAGAAATTATCACTAGCAGACTTGCCTTGTAAGAGCTATTCAAAGAAGTTATTCAGAGAAAAGGAAAATTAAGTCAGAAACTCAGATACAGATAATGAAAAAAAGAACAGTGGGAAAGGAATAAATGAAAGTAAAATAAAATATTTTATTTTTCTTATTCTTTTTTCTAGCTTTGCTGAGATATAACTGACCTAAAATATTTGAATAGCTTAAAGAGTATAATGGGATAATTTGATATTAGAATAGTGTGAAAAGATTATCATAAAGTTAGTTAATACATCCATCAGCTCAGTTATCTTGTGTGTCTGTTTGCATGTGATGAGAACTTTTAAAATCTACACTCTTGGGGCACCTGGATGGCTCAGTGGGTTAAAGTCTCTGTCTTCAGCTCAGGTCATGATCTCAGGGTCCTGGGATCAAGCACCACATCGGGCTGTCTGCTCAGCAGGGAGCCTGCTTCCCCCTTTCTCTCTGCCTGCCTCTCTGCCTATTTGTGATCTCTGTCAAATAAATAAATAAAATCTTTTTTAAAAAATTTGAAAAAAAAATCTACACTTAGCAACTTTTCTTTTTTTTGACCAGTGTTCCAGATTCATTGTTTATGCACCATACCCAGTGTTCCATGCAATATATGCCCTCCTTAATACCCACCACCAGGCTAACCCATTCCCCCAGCCCCCTCACTTCCCAAATCCTCCATTTGTTTCTCAGAGTCTATAGCCTCTCATGATTCGTCTTGCCCTCTGATTTACCCCAATTCACTTTCCTTTCCTTCTGCTAATGTCCTCCATGTTATTCCTTATGCTCCAAAAGTAACTGAAACCATATGATAATTGACTTTCTCTGCCTGACTTATTTCACTCAGCATAATCTCCTACAGTCCTGTCCATGATGACACAAAAGTTGCTTTCTGATGGAGGCATAAAATTCCATTGTATATATGAATATCTTCCTTATCCATTAGTCTGTTAAAGGGCATCTTGGCTTTTTCCAGTTTGGCAACTGTGGCCATTGCTGCTATGAACATTGGGGTACATGGAGCCCTTCTTTTAACTACATCTGTATCTTGGGGTAAATACCCAGTAGTGTATTTGCAGGGTCATAGGGTAGCTCTATTTTTAGTTTTTCAAGGAATCTCCACACTGTTTTCCAAAGTGGCTGCACCAACTTGCATTCCTGCCAACTGTGTAAGAGGGTTCGCCTTTCTCCACATCCTCTCCAACACATGTTGTTTACTGTCTTGTTAATTTGGGCCAGTCTAATTGGTGTAAGGTGGTATCTCAATGTGGTTTTGATGTGAATTTCCCAGATGGCTAATGATGATGAACATTTTTTCATGTGTCTAATACCCATTTGTATTAGAGAAGTGTCTGTTCATGTCTTCTGCCCATTTTTTGATGTGATTATCTGTTTTGTGTGTATTGAGTTTGAGGAGTTCGTTATATATATTGGATATCAGCCCTTTGTCTCTAGTGTCATTTGCGAACATCTTCTTCCATTCCATGGGTTGCCTCTTTGTTTTGTTGACTGTTTCCTTTGCTGTGTGGAAGCTTTTGATCTTGATGAAGACCCAAAAGTTCATTTTTGCTTTTGTTTCATTTGCCTTTGGAGACATATCTTGAAAGAAGTTGCTGTGGCTAATGTCGAAGAGGTTACTGCTACGTTCTCCTCTAGGATTTTGATAGATTCCTGCTGCACATTGAGGTCTTTTATCCATTTTGAGTTTGCTTTGTGTATGGTGTAGTCACAGGCTGGGCAAGCCCAGAGCACGGCTGGAGACCAGGGAGATAGGAGTGACTGACCCCTTATCTATGAGGGTGCACTGAGGAGTGGGGCCCTGAGCCCTCGGCTCCTCCAGGCCAGAGATTGGGAGGCCACCATTTTTATTTCCATTCTCAGAGCTCTATGGAAAGCATTCAGAGAACAAAAACTCCCGAGATCGAACTTGAGCAGATTTCTTAGCCTGGCCGCTGGCAAGGGTAGTACAATTCCAAATCAGGGAAAGACACAGGAGAATCATTACAACAGGCCCCTCCCCCAAAAGATCACCAAGAACATCCAGCCAAGACCAAGCTCACCAATCAAGAAAAACAGCGGAACTCCAGAGATAGGGGAAAGAAATGCATGGAATTCATGGCTTTCTCCCCATAATCTTTTAGTCTTGCACAGTTAAATAATTTTTTAAATTTTTTTATTCTAATGTTTTATTTCCTCTTTCCTCTTTTAACATTTTTAACTAGTTTATAACACTTTTCTTTAAAAAAATAAAAACCTTCATTATTATAGTCATATTTTATCCCTCATTGTATTTAACCTAATTTTTTGTATGCATCTAGGGTTTGTTTTTTATTTTTCTAAAAAATTTTGGGATATAATTTCTGCTAATAGATCAAAATATACCCTAAATCTACCATAGGGCTTTATTCTAGTTTCCAGCCTGAGAACATTCTCTCCTTTTTTTTTTCCTTCTTTCTTTTTCCAACCAACTTATCAATTCCTTTTTTAGAATTTTTAAAAAATTTTCATATTTACAGTCATATCCCATCCCTTCATCATTTTACCCTTATTTTTATACATATATAAGTTTTTTCTTCTTTCTTTAAATTTTTGGTAGTTTCTTCTAAGAGACGAACATAAACCCAAAATCAAGTGGATGGCTCTATTCGATTCACCAGTCTAATATATATATATATATTTTTTTTCTTTTTTTTAAATTTCTTTTTATCCCCTTTCTTCTCCTCCTAGTTTTGCATCTCTTCTGAATTGGTAAGAATACATTTTTCTGGGTTCTTTGCCACCTTTTAGTATTTTAGTCTCTCATTAATATATTCTTATCTGGATAAAAAGACAAGGTGGAAAAACTCACCACAATAAAAAGACCAAGAGGTACTACCGATAGTTAGTGATCTAATCAATACAGACATTATAGTAATATGTCAGATCTAGAGTTCAGAATGATGATTCTCAAGGTGCTAACTGGGCTCAAAAAAAGGCATGAAGGATATTAGAGAAAACCTGTCTGGAGAATATAATCCCTTACTGGAGAAATAAAAGAACTAAAATCTAACCACGCTGAAATCAGAAAAGGAATTAATGAGATGCAACAAGAATGGAGGCTCCTACTACTAGGATAAATGAAGCAGAAGAGAGAATTAGTGATATAGAAGACAAAATGATGGGGAATAAAGATGCTGAGCAAAAGAGAGATAAACTACTACAGGACCATGAGGGGCGAATTCAAGAGATAAGTGATACCATAAGATGAAACAATATTAGAATAATTGGAATTCCAGAAGAAGAAGAAAGCTAGAGAGGGGCATAAGGTATAGAGGAGCAAATTATAATAGAGAATTTCCCTAATATAGCAAAGGGAACAAGCATCAAAAGTCCAGGAGGCACAGAGAACCCCTCTCAAAATCAATAAAAATAGGTCCACACCCCATCATCTAATAGTAAAACGTACTAGTCTTAGTGACAAAGAAAAAGTCCTGAAAGCAGCTCAGGAAAAGAAATCCGTAACATACAATGGTAGAAATATTAGATTGGCAGCAGACTTATCCACAGAGACCTGGCAGACCAGAAAGAACTGGCATGATATATTAAGAGCCCTCAATGATAAAAATATGCAGCCAAGAATACTATATCCAGCTAGGCTATCATTGAAAATAGAAGGAGAGATTAAAAGCTTCTAGGACAAACAAAAATTAAAAGAATTTGTAAACACCAAACCAGCCCTACAGGAAATACTGAAAGGGGTTCTCTAAGCAAATAGAGCACCTAAAAGTAGTAGACCAGAAAGGAACAAAGACAATATACACTAACAGTCACATTACAGGCAATACAATGGCACTAAATTCCTATCTTTCAGTAGTTACCCTGAATGTAAATGAGCTAAATGCCCCCACTCAAAAGACACAGGCTATCAGAACAGATTTAAACACAAAACAAAACAAAAACCTCATCAATATGTTGTCTGCAAGAAACTCATTTTAGACCCAAAGACACCCAAAGATGTAGGGTAAGGGAGTGGAAAACAATTTACCATGCTAATGGACACCAAAAGAAAGCTAGGGTGGCAATCATTATATCAGATAAATTATATTTTAAGCCAAAGACTATAATAAGAGATGAGGAAGGACACTACATCATACTCAAAGTGTCTGTCCAACAAGAAGATCTAACAGTTTTAAATATCTATGTCCCTAACATGGGAGCAGCCAACTCTGTAAACAAATTAATAACAAAATCACAGAAATACATCAAATACAAAGAAATACATCAACAATAAATAAATGAAAGAAGTTTCAAAAATAAATCTCTGAAAGAAATAAAGAATATTTACAAACATGGTTAGTATTAATCAAAACATATCAATAATTACTTTCAATTAAAATGTTCTATATACACCAAAGAAAGAGTAAACATTTTCATACTGAGTGAAAAAAAATTTTTGTCTAAAATAAAATCATTCAGATATAAAGATTCTGATAGGATAAATGCAAAGGAAGGGAAAGGAATAATCATTCTAAGACTCATCAAAAGAAAAATGGAATAACAGTATTAGTTTCAGATAAAATAAACTCAGAACAAAGAGAATTACCAGCAATAAATAGGATCATTACACAATGGCAAATGGGTTAATTCTCTAAGAAGGCATAACAGTCCTAAAGGGGTATGAACCTAATGATAGAGCGTCCAAATATGTGAGCCAAAACTAATAGAACTGAAAAGAGAATTAGGCAAATCCACTATTGTAGATGGTAATACAAACATCCTCCTTGTCAATAACTGATAGGTCAAATAGGTAGAAAATCAAGGAGGAGAGAATGGACCTGAACAGCAATATCAGCCATCTTGGTCTAACTAATTTAGAATACTCTCTTCATTAACAGCCGCATATTCCTTCTTCTCAAGTTCATATGGAATAGTCATCAAAATAGACCACATTCTGGGCCATAAAACAACCTTAACAAATTTAAAGGACAATACAAAGTATATCCTCCAACCATAATGGTATTGAATTAGAAATCAGTAACAACAACTTACTTGGAAAATCATCAAATATTTGGAGATTAACTGGTAAATTTCTAAATAATGCATGGATCCAATAAGATGTCTCAAGAGGGGATTAAAACGTATTCTCGACTAAATGAAAATGAAAATACAACTTACTAAAATTACTTTCATGCTGTGAAAACAGTGCAGTGCCTAGAGGAACATGTACAACATTTACTGCATATGATATAAAAGAAAGATTTAAAATCCATAACTTAAGCTTCCACTTTAAAAGACTAAGAAAAGATTATCAGTTTAAAGCAAGCAGAGGGGAAAAAGGGAAGTTAGAACTCTAAGCCTAAAACTGAAAATGAGAAAACAAAAGAGAAAACAAATAAAACCTAAAGGTAGTTCTTTGAAAAGAGCCATAAGATCCATAAACTTATAGTCAGGCTAACCAACTAAAAAAAAAAGAAAGAAGACACAAATTATTAATATAAGATTTTCAAGGGATTGTCACTGCTGATTCCATTAAAGAATAATATGAATAGTTCTATGAACACAAATGTGAAAATTTAAAAATGGACCAAATCCTAGAAAGACACACACTACCAAAACTCACTCAAAAAAAACCAAATTACCTGAAAATTCTATATCTAATGAAGAAGTTGATCATAACCAATACATTTACAAACCAATAAATCACCAGATCCAGAGTATTTCACTGGTAAAGTCTAAAGAACACTTAAGGAAAAAATGGCACCAATTCTCTCAAATAACTTTCAAAAAAAAAGATGTAGAAGGGACACTTCCTAACACTTTCTCTGAGCATAGCACTGCCCCAATACCAAAACAAATAAAGACTTTACAAGAAAAGAAAACTACAGATCAATATCTCTCATGAACACAGACACAAAAATTCTCAAGAAAAAAATCATCAAATTGAATGCGTTGATGTATAAAAAAGTGTCATACACCATAAACTAGTGAACTTATTCCAAGGGTGTAAGGCTAGCTCAATATTTGAGAATTAATCAATAACATCAATATAAACAGAAAAATCATACAATCACATCAATCTATTCAGAAAAGCATTTAACAAAATCTAATATCCACTAATTATAAAAACCCACATAAAATCCAGGAATCAAGAGAAATAAATTCTTCAATTTAATAAAGAACATCTACATAAAACCTATAGCTAACATCATAGTAAATTATGTGTATACTTTCTTCCTAAGATCAGGAACAAGAGAAGAATGTTTTTTCTCTCTATTCCCATTAAACAATGCACTGGAAGTCAAAAAACAAAACACAAGGAAAAAATAATACAAAAAGACAAAAAAGAAGAGATACACAGATTGAAATCGAAGACATAAAACTGTCTCTAGTTACAGATGATATAATTGTCTATATAGAATATTCCACAAAATTCATTCCTTCTAACAACAAAACTCATCCCAGAACTTTTTTTAAAAAGCAAGCATATCAAAGCTGCAACTTATGGGTATTTATTATATTGTATATTATTGTATTATACAATATAGTATGTAATATATTGTAAATTATTGTATATAATAAAGCACATCAAAAAAATACTTAGGTATAAATCTACAAAATACATGCAGAATCTATATGCAGAAAACCTCAAAACACTGAAAAAAAACCAGAAAACATAAACATAAATAAATGAAGAAATATTTTGCGGTCACAGATTGAAGACTCAATATTTTTGGAACATATCAATTTTTCTGAAATTGATCAATATATTCAACATAATCCCATTAAACTATAAGGAAGTTATTCTATAGATATCAACAAATGAATTCTAAAGCTTATATAGAAGGACAAAGTTCTGGGGTGCCTGGGTTAAGTGGGTTAAGGCCTCTGCCTTCAGCTCAGGTCATGATCCCAGGTTCTTGGGATCGAGCCCCACATTGGGCTCTCTGTTCATCAGGGAGCCTGCTTCCTCCTCTCTCTGCCTGCCTCTCTGCCTACTTGTGATCTCTGTCTGTCAAATAAGTAAATAAAATCTTTATTTTATTTGAAAGAAAGAAAGTTCAGTAGAAAGAAAGGAAGAAAGAACGAAAGAAAAGAAAGAGTTCCTAGAATAGCCAATATAATATAGTAAAAGATGTACAAAGGTGCAGGACTCAACATGTCCAGTTCTTGTTTTTTTTTTACTTCTTTTGAGAGACAGAGAGCACAGGTGGGGATGGTGGTGTGCAGGGGAAGGGGAGAGGGAGAGAGAATCCTAAGCACGCTCAACACCCAGCGCAGGGCTGGACTCGGGGCTTGATCTCTCCACCCTTAGGTCATGAACAGAGCTGAAATCTAGATAAGATGTTTAACGGATGTCTTGGGGCATTGCAATGCCCAATTTTAAGAGCTACTATAAGGTTACAATAATGGTATTGCAAAAGAATAGGAATAGATAAATGGATTGTGGGACTCAAGTGATAGAAGACACGTGACTTAATCACACTGAATTTCAGAAGGCTAAGTCACAGGAACAAAAGCAAATGCTGTGACTGTACCTTTCATTGTAAGCTGATCAAAATCCATTTTTGAAGTAGGAAAGAGTGGATAACAAATAGTAAATAATGAATAAATTGAAATAAGAGTGGTATGAGCTTACAAATATTGTGTTTATGTTAGTACCTGCCAAAAAAATGCTTCCTCTTCAATCTTATCTATAGATTTACCAATTTTGGAGGGGTGGGTGGAGTTTTTTGTTGTTGCATTTTCCTATTACTGAGAAAGGTATATCCCTTTAGGGCTACTGTACCTGATTCAGGCACCAGACTTTTCTGCAGGTGTTACTCTAATTTCCCTTTTTTCTCTCCCCTCACTCCCTCACTTACAGGCAGGACAGGAGTTTGTGGAGTGTGGATTACCATGTAGTCCTAAAATCAAAGGGAAATAGGTTTAACTCCATTGTATCTCCAGCTATATGTCAAATGTCAGGCAGATGTTTAACCTGTGTGAATCAGCCAGTATTAATTTTTCTTTCTTCCCTTTAGCCTATAAACGTATTAAAAGACATTCTAAAACAATCTTCCTTGTATATGTCTGCCCTTCTAAACCTACCACTGAGAATAGTTTGCAAGGAGATGCCTGCATACGCTTCCTCTTACGTTCCCATCCTCAACTTCCTGTGGTTAGCCAACCACTCCTGCTAGTCCCTCACATTATTCAAAAAGGAGGAAACTAAAGAAAAAAGGAAGGAAGAAGGGAGGGAGGGAGGAGGGAAGGAAAAAGGTATTAGTGACTTTCCATTTTCAATTCCAGAGACCACTTTTCAGTTTCCTTGTATTTATTCTGAGATATTTTTGCTATTTATTTAATAAACAAATAACTTTATTCCCTAAATCTCTTAGTGAAACAGTGTAATTGGTTCTTTTTTTTGTATACATATATATATATATATATATATATATATTTTAATAGACATATATTTTTATCCCCAGTGGTACAGGTCTGTAAAATGCCAGGTTTACATACTTCACAGCACTCACCAAAACACATACCCTCCCCAATGTCCATAAACCCATCCCCTTCTCCCAACCCCCCTAACCCCAAAAACCCTCAGTTTGTTTTGTGAGATTAAGAGTCACTTATGGTTGTCTCCCCCCAATGCCATTTTGTTTCATTTATTCTTCTCCTACCCACTTAAGCCCCCATGTTGCATCACCACTTCCTCACATCAGGGAGATCATATGAAAGTTGTCTTTCTCCGCTTGACTTATTTCGCTAAGCATGATGCGCTGTAGTTCCATCCATGTTGTCGCAAATGGCAAGATTTCATTTGTTTTGATAGCTGCATAGTATTCCATTGTGTATATATACCACATCTTCTTTATTCATTCACCTGTTGATGGACATCCAGGTTCTTTCCATAGTTTGGCTATTGTGGACATTGCTGCTATAAACATTCGGGTGCACGTGCCCCTTTGGATCACTACGTTTGTATCTTTAGGGTAAATACCCAATAGTGCAATTGCAGGGTCATAGGGCAGTTCTATTTTCAACATTTTGAGGAACCTCCATGCTGTTTTCCAGAGTGGCTGCATCAGCTTGCATTCCCACCAACAGTGTAGGAGGGTTCCCCTTTCTCCGCATCCTCGCCAGCATCTGTCATTTCCCGACTTGTTTATTTTAGCCATTCTGACTGGTGTGAGGTGATATCTCATTGTGGTTTTGATTTGTATTTCCCTGATGCCGAGTGATATGGAGCACTTTTTCATGTGTCTGTTGGCCATCTGGATGTCTTCTTTGCAGAAATGTCTGTTCATGTCCTCTGCCCATTTCTTGATTGGATTATTTGTTCTTTGGGTGTTGAGTTTGCTAAGTTCTTTATAGATTTTGGACACTAGTCCTTTATCTGATATGTCGTTTGCAAATATCTTCTCCCATCTGTCAGTTGTCTTTTGATTTTGTTAACTGTTTCCTTTGCTGTGCAAAAGCTTTTGATCTTGATGAAATCCCAATAGTTCATTTTTGCCCTTGCTTCCCTTGCCTTTGGCGTTGTTCCTAGGAAGATGTTGCTGCGGCTGAGGTCGAAGAGGTTGCTGCCTGTGTTCTCCTCAAGGATTTTGATGGATTCCTTTCGCACATTGAGGTCCTTCATCCATTTTGAGTCTATTTTCGTGTGTGGTGTAAGGAAATGGTCCAATTTCATTTTTCTGCATGTGGCTGTCCAATTTTCCCAGCAACATTTATTGAAGAGGCTGTCTTTTTTCCATTGGACATTCTTTCCTGCTTTGTCAAAGATTAGTTGACTGTAGAGTTGAGGGTCTATTTCTGGACTCTCTATTCTGTTCCATTGATCTATGTGTCTGTTTTTGTGCCAGTACCATGCTGTCTTGATGATGACAGCTTTGTAATAGAGCTTGAAGTCCAGAATTGTGATGCCACCAACGTTGGCTTTCTTTTTCAATATCCCTTTTGCTATTCAAGGTCTTTTCTGGTTCCATATAAATTTTAGAATTATTTGTTCCATTTCTTTGAAAAAGATGGATGGTACTTTGATAGGAATTGCATTAAATGTGTAGATTGCTTTAGATAGCATAGACATTTTCACAATATTTATTCTTCCAATCCAGGAGCATGGAACATTTTTCCATTTCTTTGTGTCTTCCTCAATTTCTTTCATGAGTACTTTATAGTTTTCTGAGGATAGATTCTGAGCCTCTTTGGTTAGGTTTATTCCTAGGTATCTTATGGTTTGGGGTGCAATTGTAAATGGGATGGACTCCTTAATTTCTCTTTCTTCTGTCTTGTTGTTGGTATAGAGAAATGCAACTGATTTCTGTGCATTGATTTTATATCCTGACACATTACTAAATTCCTGTACAAATTCTAGCAGTTTTGGAGTATTTTGAAGTATTTTGGATTTTCCACATATCGCATCATCTGCGAAGAGTGATAATTTGACTTCTTCTTTGCCTATTTGGATGCCTTTAATTTCCTTTTGTTGTCTGATTGCTGAGTCTAGGACTTCTAGTACTATGTTGAATAGCAGTGTTGAAAATGGACATCCCTGCCGTGTTCCTGACCTTAGTGGAATAGCTTTCAATTTTTCTCCATTGAGAATGATATTTGCGGTGGGTTTTACATAGATGGCTTTGATGATATTGAGGTATGTGCCCTCTATCCCTACACTTTGAAGAGTTTTGATCAGGAAGGGATGCTGTACTTTGTCAAATGCTTTTTCAGCATCTATTGAGAGTATTATATGGTTCTTGTTCTTTCTTTTATTGATGTGTTGCATCACATTGACTGATTTGTGGATGTTGAACCAACCTTGCAGCCCTGGAATAAATCCCACTTGGTCGTGTGAATAATCCTTTTAATGTACTGTTGAATCCTATTGGCTAGTATTTTGGTGAGAATTTTCGCATCTGTGTTCATTAAGGATATTGGTCTATAGCTCTCTTTTTTGATGGGATCCTTGTTTGGTTTGGGGATCAAGGTGATGTTGGCCTCATAAAATGAGTTTGGAAGTTTTCCTTCCATTGCTATTTTTTGGAACAGTTTCAGGAGAATAGGAATTAGTTCTTCTTTAAATGTTTGGTAGAATTCCCCAGGGAAGCAGTCTGGCCCTGGGATCATGTGTTTTTGGAGATTTTTAATGACTGTTTCAATCTCCTTACCTGTTATGGGTCTGTTCTGGCTTTCTACTTCTTCCTGGTTCAGCTGGGGTAGTTTATATGTTTCTAGGAATGCATCCATTTCTTCCAGATTGTCAAATTTGTTGGCATAGAGTTCCTCATCGTATGTTCTTATAATAGTTTGTATTTCTTTGGTGTTAGTTGTGATCTCTCCTCTTTCATTCATGATTTTATTTATTTGGGTCCTTTCTCTTTTCTTTTTGATAAGTCTGGCCAGGGGTTTATCAATTTTATTAATTCTTTCAAAGAACCAGCTCCTAGTTTCATTGATTTGCTCTATTGTTTTTTTTGGTTTCTATTTCATTGATTTATGCTCTATCTTTATGATTTCTCTTCTCCTGCTGGGCTTAGGGTTTCTTTCTTTCTTTTTTTTTTTTTTTAAGATTTTATTTATTTGAGGTGGGGAGAGAGAGAGAGAGAGAGAGAGAGCGAGCATGAGAGGGGAGAAGGTCAAAGGGAAAGCAGACTCCCCGTGGAGCAGGGAGCCTGATGCAGGACTCAATCCCGGGACTCCAGGATCATAACCTGAGCCGAAGGCAGTCGCTTTACCAATTGAGCCACCCAGGTGCCCTTAGGGTTTCTTTCTTGTTCTTTCTACAGCTCCTTTAGGTGTAGGGTTAGGTTGTGTACCTGAGACCTTTCTTGTTTCTTGAGAAAGGCTTGTACCGCTATATATTTTCCTCTCAGGACTGCCTTTGTTGTGTCCCACAGATTTTGAACTGTTGTATTTTCATTATCATTTGTTTCCATGATTTTTTTCAATTCTTCTTTAATTTCCTGGTTGACCCATTCATTCTTTAGAAGGATGTTGTTTAGTCTCCACGTATTTGGGTTCTTTCCAAACTTCCTCTTGTGGTTGAGTTCTAGCTTCAGAGCATTGTGGTCTGAAAATATGCAGGGAATGATCCCAATCTTTTGATACCAGTTGAGTCCTGATTTAGGACCGAGGATGTGACCTATTCTGGAGAATGTTCCATGTGCACTAGAGAAGAATGTGTATTCTGTTGCTTTTGGATGAAATGTTCTGAATATATCTGTGATATCCATCTGGTCCAGTGTGTTGTTTAAGGCCTTTATTTCCTTGCTGATCTTTTGCTTGGATGATCTGTCCATTTCAGTGAGGGGAGTGTTAAAGTCCCCTAGTATTATTGTATTATTGTTGATGTGTTTCTTTGATTTTGTTATTAATTGGCTTATATAGTTGGCTGCTCCCACGTTGGGGGCATAGATATTTAAAATTGTTAAATCTTCTTGTTGGACAGACCCTTTGAGTATGATATAGTGTCCTTCCTCATCTCTTATAATAGTCTTTGGTTTAAAATATAATTGATCTGATATAAGGATTGCCACTCCTGCTTTCTTCTGATGTCCATTAGCATGGTAAATTCTTTTCCACCCCCTCACTTTAAATCTGGAGGTGTCTTCGGGCTTAAAATGAGTTTCTTGGAGGCAACATATAGATGGCTTTTGTTTTTTTATCCATTCTGATACCCTGTGTCTTTTGATTGGGGCATTTAGCCCATTAACATTCAGGGTAACTATTGAGAGATATGAATTTAGTGCCATTGTATTGCCTCTAAGGTGACTGTTACTGTATATGGTCTCTGTTCCTTACTGATCTACCACTTGTAGGCTCTCTCTTTGCTTAGAGGACCCCTTTCAATATTTCCTGTAGAGCAGTTTGGTGTTTGCAAATTCTTTCAGTTTTTGTTTGTCCTGGAAGCTTTTAATCTCTCCTTCTATTTTCAATGATAGCCTAGCTGGATATAGTATTCTTGGCTGCATGTTTTTCTCGTTTAGTGCTCTGAAAATATCATGCCAGCTCTTTCTGGCCTGCCAGGTCTCTGGGGACAAGTCAGCTGCCAATCTAATATTTTTACCATTGTATGTTACAGACTTCTTTTCCCGGGCTGCTTTCAGGATTTTCTCTTTGTCACTGAGACTTGTAAATTTTACTATTAGGTGACGGGTTGTGGGCCTATTCTTATTTATTTTGAGGGGCGTCCTCTGAACCTCCTGAATTTTGATGCTCGTTCCCTTTGCCATATTGGGGAAATTCTCCCCAATAATTCTTTTCAGTATACCTTCTGCTCCCCTCTCTTTTCCTTTTTCTTCTGGAATCCCAATTATTCTAATGTGTTTCGTATTATGGTGTCACTTATCTCTTGAATTCTCCCCTCGTGGTCCAGTAGCTGTTTTTCCCTCTTTTGCTCAGCTTCTTTATTCTCTGTCATTTGGTCTTCTATATCACTAATTCTTTCTTCTGCCTCATTTATCCTAGCAGTGAGAGCCTCCATTTTTGATTGCACCTCATTAATAGCTTTTTTGATTTCACCTTGGTTAGATTTTAGTTCTTTTATTTTCTCCAGAAAGGGCTTTTATATCTCCCGAGAGGGTTTCTCTAATATCTTCCATGCCTTTTTTGAGACCGGCTAGAACCTTGAGAATCGTCATTCTGAACTCTAGATCTGACATATTACCAATGTCTGTATTGATTAGGTTCCTAGCCTTCGGTACTGCCTCTTGTTCTTTTTTTTGTGGTGAATTTTCCTGCCTTGTCATTTTGTCCAGGTAAGAGTATATGAAGGAGCAAGTAAAATACTAAAAGGGTGGCAACAACCCTAGGAAACTATGCTTTAACCATATCAGAAGAGATCTCAAATCGTGAGCGGGGAGAAAGGGGATAAAAAGAGGTTCAAAAAGAAAGAAAGAAAAAAAAGAATTAAAAAAAAGAAAACAAATAAAGAAAGGTCAGAAAAAGAAAAAATCTATATATTAGATAAACTAGTTAAAAAATGTTAAAAAGGAAAAGGGTAAAAGTTAAAAAAAATTTTCGGAAAAGAAGAGAAAAGAAAATGAAAAAGAAAAAAATTACTTTAACTGCAAGACTAAAAAATCACAGGGAGAAAGCCATGAGTTCAGTGATTTGCTTTCTCCTCCTCTGGAATTCTACTGCTCTCCTTGGTATTGAAACCACACTCCTTGGTATGTGAACTTGGTCCTGGCTGGATTTCTTGTTGATCTTCTGGGGGAAGGGCCTGGTGTAGTGATTCTCAAGTGTCTTTGCCCCAGGCGGAATTGCACCACCCTTACCAGGGGCCAGGCTGAGTAATCTGCTCGGGTTTGCTTTCAGGAGCTTTTGTTCCCTGAGTGCTTTCGGTAGAGTTCCGGAGGACGGGAATACAAATGGCAGCCTCCTGGTCTCTGGCCCGGACGAGCCGAGAGCCCGGGGCCCCACTCCTCAGTGCGCCCTCATAGAACAACGCCTAGTTACTCCCGTCTGCCTGACCTCCGGCCGCGCTCCGAGCTCACCAAGCCTGTGGCTGGTTCAAGGTAACTCCGAGCTGTGATCCTACTGTCCGCTCTCTGTAGCCGGCTTTCCCGTTCCAATACCCACAAGCTCTGCGACACTCAGGCACCCCCGATCCTTCTGTGTCCCTGCGGGACCTGAGGCCATGCTGACCCCGCATGGCCTTTGCCCTGGTTTAGCCTCTGGAGCGATGTCCCTCAGCGCAACAGACTTTTAAAAGTCCTGATTTTGTGCTCCATGGCTCCGCCGCTTGCCGGGAGCCGGCCCCTCCCCCCGGGGTCTATCTTCCCATCGCTTTGGATTCACTTCTCCGCCGGTCCTACCTTTCAGAAAGTGGTTGTTTTTCTGTTTCCAGAATTGCTGTTCTTCTTCTCTTCGATCTGCTGATGGATTTGCAGGGCTTTGCAATCTTTAGATAAGCTATCTAGCTGATCTCCTGCTAGCTGAAGTAGTCTCAGCCTGCTACTTCTCTGCCATCTTGACTCCTCCCTCAGTGTAACTGGTTCTTATTGAATGAAATATGTATTAAACTGATTCAATCCATCTGACCCCAACTGATTATCCAATGTAATTTAGAATTACCAAGACGTGAGTTATGATTCTTTGAGAAAAACACAAACATCTTGATTTAAAAGAATTTCTGTATTATACATTCAATTAGTTATTCTAGTAAAACACTGATTTAATGAAAGAAATTCTTCAGTTCAGTAAAAAGGCTTCCAAAGGCTTAAGATTCCTTCTCTTCTTTTTTTTTTTTTAAGATTTTATTTATTTATTTGACAGAGATCACAAGTAGGCAGAGAGGCAGCCAGAAAGAGATAGAGAGAGAAGAAGGCTCCCTGCTGAGCATAGAGCCCCATGTGGGGCTCGATCCCAGGACCCTGGGATCATGACCTGAGCCGAAGGCAGAGGCCTTAACCCACTGAGCCACCCAGGCGCCCCAAGATTCCTTCTCTTCTTAACTGATTCAGGATGTTGTTTTTTAGACATAAACACACTCAATGCAAAGTTTACTGAAACTGCTCTGCTTTGGGATAAACACCAATATTAGCTGACTGTTAACATTTGAAGCAAGGGTAAATACTAATACAAATGTTTTCAAATAATCTTAATGGTAATGTCACATTTATGAGAATCCATCTTTTACAATTAACTGCAAAAAGAAGCAAGGGCAAATGGAGGTCAATAGAAATAGAGGTAATTTTAAATTTTAGAACATGTGAATATTAAATAGCATTCAAAGTGAGATTCTTTTTCAATGTAAGTAACTGTAATGAAACAAGAGAAAAAACCTCATAAAATACTCAGTCCAGGGGTGCTGAGTGGCTCCAGGGGTTCGGGAGTTAAAATACCCAGTCCACTTTATTGTATTAAATATAAAAAATAAATATTTTATTAAATATAAAATAGTTGAATTTGAATATTTTATAAAAATACTATTTTATAAAACAAAAAATATTTTATTAAATATAAAATTAAACTTTATTTTATTAAAATAAAATACATGCAGTAAGCACTGTGCCAAAAATTATTTTAAAATCTATTCTCTCCATGTTTTTTTTCCCTTGGGATTTGAATATTAAATGTTTTTAAAATATTTACAGCATGAGCATTATACAATTCAAGATCAAATGTAAAAGTTGAATAATCTCTTTGGACAAATTTTGAACTTGCTTTATATGCCCAAACAAATGTGTGTTAAAATCAATCCTCATAATAATTATCATTGTGCCAGTTACAACTGTCATAAGCAGAAAGCCCTATTGAAAGGGAACCAGCTCTTGTTGCAATATGCCATTTACAACAGAACCTTTTCCTATATTTTCCATGTAATCCTCTCAACATCCCTGTGTGGTAGCTATTAGTAACTCCACTGAGAGAGGAGAAAATTGCCTGACTTGCCCAAAGTCAAATATCCAATATTAGTAGCTTTGAATTCAAATGAGGCTAGTTCAACTTCAGAGTCAATAGGTATACAATATATTCATTTGCTGGAGAAATGAGAAATCCGGGGATTAGCTTGTGTGACAAGAAAATAAAGAATTCACACTTCTCCTCTTTGTCTACTAAAGAGAATTCTGTATCCCTGCACAATTTCTGTTTCTTCACTGTTTTGAGTAAGAGTGATGATTGACTTGAAAATTTTAGAGACACACAATCAACTTCATTTTGTGTGGTTGTTTTTTTTTTTTTTTTTTTTGCAAAGTATGAAAAGCCACCGGTGGGGTTGATGCCCAAAAGGCGGCTGGGGAAGGAAAGAAGAGACAATTTGACTCAGCCTGAGTAGATGAAGAATTTTCTGGAATTTTAGCAAAAGAAAAGAGGGTTTAAAGAGCTATCTGTCAGACGCTAAGAGAAAGAGGTAACTAAGGACATAGAATTTTCAGGAACTTTTTCTTTGCATCAGGAACTTTTGCATTGTGTTGATGTTTTCTCAATTTAACATCTACATGTGTTTAAGATTGCTTTTAGATATAGAAATTTACTAGTCAAAGATACATACTGGGTGAAAACTGGGTCAATGTGGAAACTGACTTTATTTTGATTACAGCAGACTAACTAGCATTGCTTCACACTTTAAAAAGCCCCTCCCTTCCTTTATATTACAACCAAAACCCCTGGCAATTAGTGTAAATCATTGAGCCTAAAAATGACTTTATCCTCAATGGCTGTCTCCCTTGGGTCTTCTCCTGAAAGTGAAAGATCTTTTTTCTTTGGCAAAGGAAGTTTCCAACCATTAAATTGGTCCTCCAAGCCTTAGAGATTTCATCTAAGAGGTAAACTGTCTGGCAACAGGTGACAGCAGTTTAAAGAAAAACTTGAAAGTTTCCTTTCAGCCAAGCTGGAGATAGAGAAGCAGCCCTTTTTTGAGGAATTTGACAGTTCCACTTCTTACGTATCAGACAGGGAATATAGTTAAGAAGATGTCTTAATTGCCTGGATTCTAAAGTACAATGGGACATCACCTTTGGGAATTATTTCTTAAGGGGAAATTTGCGGTGATCAAGTTAGAAACCAACTCAGATTGACTGGCAGGAATCCCTGAGATGCTAGTAAGACCCAGGGTAAGAATGTTCATCCAGTCTGCAGAGGAACTACACTACCTCCATGTGTTAATGCAGCCTGATCAAAGCAATGCACAAAATCCTCAAGGATATAGAATATGTGATATATGAGAACTTGCTTCACCTGTACTAAGCAGCCTAAAGGACCAAAATACCTTCTTCTGAACCCTGCACCTTCTGACATCAACTGACCTCTAACCACAACAGGCTAACTGCGAGACATTTTCCTCTCTGCACTACAGAATCATGTTCAAGGGCCCATTTCAATGATATCCTAACAAGAAAAAGACATATATCAATCAAAAATAGATACACTACATTCTCCGTGTTGGTCCCCTCCTCATACAAGCAATGCCCATATATCCATAAACAATGCTGTCTCTATGGAAAGCCATGTCACCCATGTCTAACTTCTGCCTCTGAATTATCTTCAGGTTTTGGAGAATCTCTTTTGTAATCCTCTAATCGTGATTCTGCTTATCTAATGATCATGAAATGAGCACTAGGTTTGGAAGAATACTTCCATTGCTTCATCCCATCTCTTTGAGAGCCAAATACCTTGAACAAGTTGTCTGTTCTCTACCACTGCATTTTCATCCCCTACTTGTTGTTCAATGTCCTTCAATTCATTTTTCCATTACAAATGCTTTCCTGAGCTACTTCTTGCTAATTTCACATGAGTTCCATGTTGCTAGATTAAATACTATTCTTCTAGTTTCAGTTCCTCTTTCTTGACTTCTGAAGACATTTTCCCATCCATTTATTCAGTTTATTCTAGTAATATTTTTTAAATACCTACCTTTCACAAATAGTATTCCAAGCAATGAGAATAAAGCAAAGATCCATAAAGAAATGAAGCACGTATTTTAGTATGGGAGATGGTATCAGGCAAATAACAATAAACTTATGTTTAATTAAAAGCTAAGTAAGTCCTCTAAAGGAAAGAAACTCAGTTCTTTAACAATTGAGTCTGGCTACATTGGAAGTTGAGGTCAAGAATTTCTAAAGAACTGAGTCTTGAACTAAGATCTGAAAGATGAATGAAACTATCTAAGGAGGTGAGGAGACAAGCACGCTGAGTAAAAGACTGTGTCAGGGTCACATTTTCATGTACATTTATCCTCAGGAATACAATGGGAGATAATAAAATGTTTTAAAGGGAAAACGGTGATGCATAATTATAATTTAAGGTGTCTTAGGGCTTTTTTTTTTAATACCCAGGGACCTTTGAGACATCATTTTCTTTTTTTTTTTAATTTAAGAATAATTAACATACAGGGTTATATTAGTTTAAGATGTACGATACAGTGTTTCAACAATATGTACATTACTAAGTGCTCACCAAGATAAATATTCTTAATCCCTTTCACCTATTTTGCCCATCCCTCACTCACCTCCCCTCTGATAACCATCAGTTTGTTCTCTGCAGTTGAGTCAGTATTTCTGTTGCTCTCCTATTTGTTTTGTTTCTTATTACACACAGGAGTGAAATCATATGGTACTTGTCTTTCTCTGACTTATTTCACTTAGCATTATACCCTCTAGATGCATCCATATTTTTGCAAATGACTTTTTTATGGCTGACTAATATTCCTGTACATACATACTTGTGTATGTATATACACACACACAAACATATACTTTCTTTTTTCATTCACCTATGAATGGACACTTGAATTGCTTCCATATCTTGGCTACTGTAAATAATGCTGCAATAAACACAATAGTGCAAATATCTTTTTAAATTAGTGTTTTCATATTCTTTGGATAAATATCTAGTAGTGGAATTACTGGATTATATGGTAATTCCATTTTAAATTTTTGCAAAGCCACCATACTCTTTTTCACAGTGCGTGCACCAGTTTGTATTCCTACCAAGAGTACACAAGGGTTCCTTTGTTCACACCTCCTTGCTAATACCTGTTATTTATTTATTATGTTGTTGATTTTAGTCATTCTGATAGGTGTGAAGTGGTATCTCATTGTGGTTTTGATTTGCATTCCCCTGATGATTAGTAATGCTGATCATCTTTTCATGTCTTTTGGCTATCTGTATGTATTCATGCCTTCTCATTTTTAATTGGATTTTTTGTGTGTGTTGAGTTGTATAAGTTCTTTATATATTTGAGATATTAACTCCTTATTGGATATATCATTTGCTGGTAACTTCTCAGTAGGTTCTTTTGTTTTGCTGATAGTTTCCTTTGGTGTGCAAAAGCTTTTTATTTCAATGTAGTCTCAATAGTTTAATTTTGCTTTTGTTTCCCTTGTTGGAAACAGAACTAAAAAATATGTTTCCATGACTGATGTCAAAGAGATAACTGCCTATGTTTTCTTGTAGGAATTTTATTGTTTCAGGTCTCACGTTTAGGTCTTTAATCCATTTTGAATTTATTTTTGGTCTTTATGACATTTGATCTTCAAATGCTCCTGAGATAAGCAAGTAAGTATTCTTATCCTCTACTTTATGGATGAGGAAATTGAGGGATAGAGGGTTCATAATAACAGAGTCCTGATCAGAAGCCTAATTCCTGAACCCCAGTGAGATACTTAAATGCAGAATCCCAAGATAGTCTCTTTCTTCTCCTTATATACCTCTGGTCAGATCTCAGCCTCCTTTGCAGACTCTTTTTCATCTAATCTTTAAAGGATTCTTCTATGTTTGACCCTCTGTGGTAGTCTCTGTTCACTCTACTCTTTTTCCCAGGCAAGCTCATTCACTACCATAACTTCAATTACCCTCTGACATGTAATGAATCACACACTGATGCCTTTGACTTTGACCTCATCTTGAAGTTGCAGAGTCTTAGACCCATTTCCCTATTTGACATCTCTATTTGTAGAGGCATTGCTATCCCTCTCTATATAAAACTTAGATCATTATTTCTACCCAAAAAATCAATAATTTTATATCCTTTATTTAAGTGACTGGAACTATTATTATCCAGTTATGCAAGAGAGAAACTTGATTTCTCCCTCTTGCTTACTCCTTATATCCATCCAAATACCATATCCTTCCACCACCTTATTCTATATCTACCCTGCCACTTTCCTGAATACTGAAGTAGTTTCCTTACTACTTTGTTTAAATTCATTCTTGTCGTCACCCCAACACATTCTTCATAGTACTCTTTAAAGATAAATCTATTTGTGACATTTCACTGATCAAAGACTTTCAATGGATACTCATTCTAGTACAAAAAAAATGAAATCTTTAATATGGTTAAATAGGACTCACAGGAATTTACCCCTGTCTACAACTCTCTAGTTCCCAAAACTCACATTCATAACTCAGTTACTCACGTTCATCATGCTCATCATTCTGCCACAGATATCCAAAGAGACTGCTCTCTCTGACTATAGTATTTATCTATCCCTCTCTCACACATTTTCTAAAAACTGTACATACCCTTTGTATAGTTTCCTCAAAGATACATTTCCAAATGCCCTAAACTAAATTCGATACCCCCTTTGGTGTACTCTTTTTACACTCCGAAACTTCTCTTTATAGTAATCTTTTTTTTTTTTTAAGATTTTATTTATTTATTTGACAGAGAGAGATCACAAGTAGGCAGAGAGGCAGGCAGAGAGAGAGGGGGAAGCAGGCTCTCTGCTGAGCAGACAGCCCAATGCGGGCCTCAGTCTCAGGGCCCTGAGATCATGACCCAAGCTGAAGACAGAGGCTTTAACCCACTGAGCCACCCAGGTGCCCATCTTTATAGTAATCTTAACCATTATATTCATATAATAAATTGTGTAATTGTGTAATGAGGTTATTAAAATTTGTCTCTTCAGTTAATATGTGAGATTCATGAAAGAAAGAATCATATTTGTTACCTGCAGGCTCTATCTCCAATGCTGTTAAGAGAATGGGTAATAGGCACATATTGGTCAAATTAATGATAAATTGTTGTTACGTCAGTTTATCATTAATGACTGCTCCTCCTAACCATCTATAATGATTTGTCACTGTCCCTCATCAAAAATATCCTTTTTCATCATTAACAGTGGATTCCTTTCCTGTTCCTGACATTCTTTTGGAAAAAAACCCACAATCTTTGTAAGTTCCCTGAGGATCTCTAGAAAAACCTCTGCTTCATGAAATTCTACCAATGAATCAGCCACCTGCCTTCCTGTGCTCTCTGCTTATGCAGCAAATGGACACTAACTGCCCACACAGCACCTCAAGTTCCAAACTGATGAACCAGGATTGAAGGGAATGAGCTTGTAAGTTGTCTAACCTGTGAGCCCAATGATGACATGGACCATTTCTATTTTGGCTTGTCCTCAACATTTAGTACGTGCCTTGGCATTTGATAAACACTCATTTTAATCATTTTTAAATTTTTAAACAAAGTGATAAAGTGAGTGATGAGGCTCTCGTTAATGCCTTGGCAACTGCACTCCTTGTTAGTTGGAAAGTCCATTCCTGAGGACAACTGTCAGAAGTCAGAACTCACTTCTCCAAAATGGAATATATAACAGCATATTTAAAGATTTTTTTTTTTTTAATTTATTTGTCAGAGAGAGAGCAAGCAAGAGCAAGCATAGGCAGACAGAGAGTGGAAGGCAGAGTCAGAGGGAGAAGCAGGCTCCCTGCGGAGCAAGGAGCCCGATGTGGGACTCGATCCCAGGACGCTGGGATCATGACCTGAGCTGAAGGCAGCTGCTTAACCAACTGAGCCACCCAGGCGTCCCTATAACAGCATATTAAAACCACTCACTAAGAAAACCTGAAAAAAATCCATCCCCTTCTTACTTGTGTTTAAGGGTCCATGAAAAAGGGGTAGCATTTCAAGTACATTTACTGTCCTTAAAAATGTACTTTTGCAAAAGGTAGAAGGCACAGAGCCCTGTAAAGAGAATCTCTGATAAAATTCTTTTGGCACAGAGAATTCCTCCACATTATCTTTTCCTTGGACAAGAGCTCTCATCAGAATTTTACATTTATTTCCTTGACAGTATCTGGATTTTTCCTCAGTTATTTGTTCTGTTTGGCATTTAATTCTGGTTTCTCTATAAGATGATATCCTTCTTATTCGCCCTTTATTAACATGTACCACAGCCCATGGGAAAACCCTCTCTGCAACATTCCTCCAGCGCAGGCTCCTGGAACACCACATCTCTGAAAGCACAAGTCAGACAACGTTAATTTATATGCCACCTCTTTCCACAAATGTATTGAAACTAGATTCACCAATTTTATGACTATTTTCATAGTGGTTAGATAAAATCATAGAAATAGCATAGGTTGAGTGTAAGAATATGAAGAAAGGAAGAAGTGGGGAAAAATGCTAAAACCTGAAAGGTTTGTCTGATGGCCAGAGTTGAAATTAAGTACTTGTCCAGCTAGCAATGATCTAAGTGCTCTAGAATCTCCCCCTCATATAAGAGAACATGCACTGAAAATTCATGAGCCAGACTAGGATGAGATGAAGGAGGAATCAGAGGACAACTGTCACTTGCTGAAATAGTTTGTCTGAAGAATCCACAGCACAGCAAAGGGCTGCTTCGATGAGAGTTGTCTTGGGAATGGAGCACTAATTTGGAATGTGGCATGTTCCCTCAGAAATGATGGGATTGGTACTGAAAGAGTCATAATAAGCAGCTCCTTGGGGAACATACAATTTATGAAAATGTTACATTCTGCAAGTGTCTCCTAGCCCCATTCCTCATTAATCACCCTAACCTTCCTGTCACTGTGTGGTTAACAGCCACTGACTCTACATCACACACATTCATAAGAGAATGTCATGCCTTGTCTTATCAGTGTGATCCAAAAAAGTCTGAAAATTATGAAGATTCTATCAGGTTTAAAAATATTCTTTTTTCCAGAGTGTAAAAAGATAATAGTTCTTTTGGTAACTGCTATCTGATAATTTAGATTTTCTTTTTTAAAATTTTAAAAAGTTATTATTATTATTATATAATATTATACACCTCTACAATAATATCCAGGCCATAGAAAAAAGATTCAGTATTAGGAAAGAATAATGTTGTTTTTTGCCCTAATGAATAAAGTGTACTAGGTATTATTAATTCAGGTTTTATTCTATTATTTTTATAAGTGTACAATTATAAATACTGTTTCAGATTATATGTACTTTAAAGGCAAGAGGAATGTCAATACAAGTATAATAAAAATGTTTAAATAAATTTTAAAGGGGCCTTTTTTGGTATTCTGAGACTCAATTTCCAAAGTAGAAAGCAAGGGGGGGGTGGCTATCCCTTCACATCAACAAATAATTCAACATGGCTGAGTTGGAGAACTCAACTCATTTCTTACACAAGCTACCCTGGGATAGCATCAGATTCCACAGGTAAAGGATCGGCCCTCCACCCCCTACACACACACACACACACACACACACACACACACTTCAGATGCCAGTTTCAAGGCCTGCTTATCAACTGTTCTTCTGATGCACTGGCTGTAAATCCTGGCCCAGGATCTCCTTGCTTTCAATTAACTTGCTAGAGTGGCTCATACAACTCAGAAAAACATTTTACTTACTAGACTACTAGTTCATTATGAGAGGGTATAACCCAGGAAGAGCCAGATGGAAGAGCTACACAGCACAAGGTGTGGACAAAGGGTACAAAACGGCACAAAATCCCCATGCCCTCTCCAGGGCACCTTGCTCACAGGTGCACCAACCTGGAAGCTCTCCAAATCTGTTCTTTTGGGTTTTATAGAGGCTTCGTTACATAAGCACCATTGATTAAATCACTGGCCATTGGCAAATGAACTCAATCTCCAACTCCTTTCTCCTCCTCAGGGGTCAAGGGGTGGGAATGAAAATTCCAACCTTCTTTTTGTTTTTATTTTTTAAGATTTTATTTATTTATTTGCGAGAGAGGGAGACAGAGATAGCTACAGAGCTAACCAGAGAGATAACAGGAGTGGGGGGCGGACAGAAAAGGAGGCTCCCCACTGAGCAGGAAGCCCAACACAGGGCTCAATCCCAGGACCCCAAGATCGTGACCTGAGCCAAAGGCAGACACTTTGCCACTGAGCCATCCAAGTACCCCTTAAATTCCAACCTTCTAATCACATGGTTGGTTCTCTTGGCAACCAGCCTAGGTATTTAGAGGCTTTTCAAAGCTTACCCTATTAGCATAACAAAGGACACTTTTTATCACTTTCCAAATTAAAAACTCCTATGGTTCTGGGAGCTGTGAGATAGGAACTGTGAACAACGACCAAATATGTATGAGAAATATATTTGGCCATCTGAATGACTAAATACACAACATCACAGGGGCACAGTCAATAACTTATTTATCAAAATAGATCCCAAACTGGTTTGTTAAATCCAATATAAGAAATATGGGGCACCTGGGGGCTCAGTAGGTTGATCGTCCAAACTTTTGGTTTCAGCTCAGGTCTTGATCTCAGGGGTATGAGACTCTGCAGAGTCTGCAAGAGATTCTCCCCTTCTTTTTGCCCTTCCCCATGCTCACATGTGTGTTCTCTCTCCCTCTCTCAAATAAATAAATCTGTAAAAAAATAATAAAATAAGTAAACTATACCATTTGGCAAGTTTATTGGTTTTACCGACCACTCCCCACCATCCTTCCGTTACCTCCTTGCCACATAACTAGATTGGCTAGTTTTAAAAACTGATTAGCAGTTATCACAAGCTCACCTATCTACTATTCAAGACTTGAGGTCAGCTATAATATCAAGCAGTATTTGGACCTATTATCATTTTGAGTCTGGTTCTTCAAAGAATTGAATATGCGGAACTGATAGTAAAATATAGGTTGACTATTCTGGCTCCCAGTTAGATATGTGTGTCTGTCTGTGTGTTTTTGTATGTATGCATATGTGTGTACAGATGGGTAGGAGAAGAAAGTTAAAGTTTAAAATATTCTGTAACTGAACTGTGCAAATTAATTACCAAATATAAGACGGAGTTTTATTTTTTAGCAGATTTTGACAACCTGACACATTAGAACACGGTTATATTCAGTCACACCTTGGAGCTCATGTACCAGGAAGTTCGATAGCTTGTTGGCTGAATCATCCAACTTAGAGAGCTCCTCGATCCCAGGAGTTGAGAATTTCTTTAAATGCTATCCCATCATTTATGCTGGTCCAGAAAAATTGTTTTTAACCTAAACCATACATAGCTTTGAAAGTGTGGGAATGATAACTATTTTTTGAGCACAAGCATTTCATGTTTTAGATACCAATCTTCATAATCTCATTATCACATCACTTTAGATGATTTGTATATACCTGAGTAACAAAATGATTAAAATAGGATTCCTGTGTTAACTTACAGGAGTAATAAAAAAATCAATTAATAAACACGTTTATTTCTGAAGAATGTGTAAAGCAAGGGGAGAAAAGTATTAATTTGCTTCATTTCATTCACTTTGATTTTTTTCCTACCATCATGAATGAATCTGAAACATTGCTTAGTTAGTAATCCACAACAGCAAATGAAACCTCTGATCATTCTTAGGTTAACAATCACACTTATCATTCCAAATTAAGAACCAATAGAACTTAGAATAGAAGGCTGGCTTTGAAACAAACTGAATTTTTTTCTTAAAGGTTTAAGCAGTATATTAACATCTTCAGAAGCAACCCTTTAAAACTACCTCAGTTTTTTAAACTTTAAAGTGCCGTCATTCTTAAATGACTTACTTTAGCTGTTGTCTCCAATGACTTTGTGATGAGGGCTGGTGGCATGTACGTTTGCCATTGTTTCACATTACCTGCATTTAAACAAAAGTCCTACATGTAAGGACTCCTTCAACTTAGAAGGCAAAACCTTTTCCCAGAAGTCAAATAACATCTCACCTTGCTGGAAGCTGGGATTGAAGCACTTACTTCTGAGCTTTAATTGGAAGCCAGTAGCATGAAGAAGAGGGAGTCACACAGAATCCATTCTGGGAGAGATCGTGACAGTGGCGGGTGCATCCTCTTTGCTCAGTGCTAAGAGTATAGCAGTTGATGACACAGCATCCAGAAGCCAGAGGCAAATGTCATTGTAGGTATCAGAGGCACTGGTGGGATAGGCTGTGGGTATCTGAATCCAGCTGCAAGATCAGTCCTTGGGCCTCATCAAATTAGAAATTGTTTCTTGCTGATTAGCCTTAAATTCCAGCTCCCCAGATCCCCAGGGGTTCCTGTTACCACCCACAGAATTCTTTTTATAACTTCTCTTTAAACTGCTTTTCTGTTCATATTAGGGACAGCTGATTGTTTGTTATCAATATTAAGAGCCCTGCCCAATATATCTGTGATTGAATAAGAGTGCAGGATTGAGAATAAAGGTACTTTATTAAAGATTTTACTAAGCTGTCTCCTGCTCTTCCTTTTGGCATGACCCCAGAAAATGTTAAAATTTGTATTGCAGACTAGGACTTAAGGCAAGTCTGCTCACATCTGTCAGTGACAGGTCCAGGGAGTCCATACACTTTACATAAGGGTTGAAGAGATAAATAACTCAGTGCCTCTGTAACCATTAACTGAGAATGCATTCTTTCAATTCTATCCCTTATTCAATCTCTTATTTTTGCTTGTTGAATAATGAAAAATAAATTCTACAAAATTACAAAATTTAAATAGATTTTATTATGAAAATATCAGAACTGTATGGAGCATCTAGTTTAGAAAGAAACACACACACACACAAGCTCCATGGAGGCCCCTTTATTGATATTTATGTAAATAAAGAGATTAGAATTAAGCACACCCTTGTGACCTTTAATACTCAAGGCTACTCCCATCAGAATCCCTAATGTGTTACAATATAAAGAAGTCACAGGACTCTAGATCCAGTTAAAATAATATAAACTAGTATAGTTTAATCAAGAGATTATTAAAAATCTATGAAATCTGGGAAATGTTCCACAGTCCAACTAAAAAGTCTGTCCGAAACATTGACTGGAGGTATAATATGCTCAACTAGCATGCAAATAGGTCCCACACAGATTTGGCTAAAGCATTTGGTCAGCATATTCTCAGAATACAATCCCTGAAAACCTTTGTTCTTGGGCTCTGTCATAAGCAAAAGACATTTTGGGGGATAACAATAAGACAAATGTCTTCAGGAGTGAGGCAGGTAACTTAACTGGCAGTACCTATACAGTATACTTACTTTGAGTGTTTAAATCAAAGAATGTCCCAGCATTGGTCTAGAAACTTAATTTCAGTGTCCTCAAATTTTAAGTGAGAATTATTACAGTGCCCACCTATCAGAGTTACCTCTTGTGGAGTAACAGAACGTAGTGGCTTAAGGCAACATTTATTATCTCTCAGTTCCTGTGGAAGGGAAATGTGGCTGTGGCTTAGCTGGATCCTCTCTATTCTCTGGCTCATAGTCTCTTTTTCTCTCAAGCCCTCTATCAAGATAATGGCTGAGACATTTGGCTTCAGAAGCATCTGCTTCTGAGGTCACTTGGTTGTTGTTAGAACCTGTTTCTCTGGGTTACTGGACAGAGAGCCTCAGTTTCTTCCTGCTGGTCAGAGGCTGCCCTCTTATCAGCCACACAGGAAGACCTCTGCTCCGGACAGCTCACAACATGTAGCTGGCTTCTCTCAAACAGGCAAGTGAGAGCAAGGGAACAAGAAAGATATCTCAGTTTCATGCTGCCTAATCTTAGGACAAATATTCCATCAACTGTGCTTTGTTCTAGTTATTGTAACTGAGTTCCTAGATCTAATCAACACTCAAGGGTGGGGCATTACACAAGAATGTATCAAGAGTGGAAATGACTGGGGGTTATCTTAGATATTATCATACTGCCTTATAGAACTTGTTGGAAATTCAGTGAGTCAATACAGTATATGTAAAGTGCTTAAAACAGTACTTGGATATAGTAGCGTTATGCAATAGGGCAAACTAGATTCTCTTGGAACTCGAGAATGCATGTACCATTCAAAGATACTGATGTTCATATACTATTTTAAAAACACGCTTTTCAATGAAATATATTCATATGATTTTTCGATACTGGAGGTGTGAGTTTATGATGGCTGCCAAGGCAATAAAACTTTTTAGTGACACAAATATCATACTTCTTAAATTCTATGATAGTATCTTCAGGATTTTGAACTTTTTATTTTGAAAGGATTTAAAATTTTCAGATATGTTGCAGAAATAGTAAAAGAAATCCAACTCATAATAATAATCAATCCATGTCATTATACATTTGCCCAAACCTATAAAATCAACAAGAGTGAGCCACAATGTAAACTATGGATTTTGGCAATTATGGTGTATCAATGAAGGTTCATCAATTGTAACAAAAGTTCTGTTTTGGTGAGGGATGTTGATAATGGGTGGTAGGTGGAGGCTATGCATATGTGGACACAGGGAATATGAAAAATTTCTGTATCTTCCTTCCTTCTAAGCTATGAACTTAAAACTACTTTAAAAAATGCAGTTAAAAGAGAAGAATCTCAGTATACATTTCACCTGCATTCACCTTCTGCTTTATTATTTGCTCTCCTTGTATTTTTATATATAAAAATATACCTGTCTATATAAATATATGGCTCACATATATTATTTAATACATTTTTATCTACCACTTAATGAATTTAAAACATAACAATCCCATCTTTTCCTTGTACTTCAGTTTGCAAAAACTAAAAATAACAACTTTTCCTACATAACCAAATTATAACCATCAGAATCACAAAACTAACACTGATGCATTAAATCATTATCCAATTCATAGAGCCCACTCAATTTTGCTAATGATCCCAAGTAAGGTTTTTTACACACCCAGGATCACATGTTGAATTTAGCTGTCACATTTCTTTAGTCTACTTAAAATTGGAACAGCTTTTCATTGTTTCCTTGTCTTTCATGACTTTGACATTTTTATTGAATACAGGTCAGTAACTTTATAGAAAGGCTCTCATTTGGGGTCCTTCTGATTTTCCTCATGAATAGATTGTTCCTTTTTTTTTTTTTTAATTCAATGATACATTGTTTTCTTCTCAGTCTATCATACCACAGGTACATGATGTTGCTAACCCTCATTACTGATGATGCTAAATTTTATCACTTGCTTAAGCTCATACCTGCCAAGTTTCTTCACTGAAAAGCTAATAAATGATACTTTATATTCAGTAATCAGTGAGTAATCATTTTATGTGGAGATACTATAAGGTAGAGCTTCCTTTCTACCGAATTTATGTAGGTATTCATTATTAATTTATATAAATATGGGTTCAGGGTTTCGTAATGTGTTTAAAGTGTTTAAAATTGAGAACTGTTTTATTTTGATTTTCAGTTTGCCCCAGTAACCATGTGAATATGTCGCCGTTCTTCTTTCTTTCTTTTTTTTTTAAAGATTTATTTATGTATATATTTGACAGAATGAGAGGGAGAGAGAGCATGAGAGGCGAGAGGGTCAGGGGGAGAAGCAGATACCCTGCTGAACAGGGATCCTGATGCGGGACTCGATTCTGGGACTCCAGGATCATGACCTGAGCTGAAGGCAGTTGCTTAACCAACTGAGCCACCCAGTTGCCCTGTTGGTGTTATTCTTTGAGCACTTCTTACTTTCTTATACAAAACATGTTCTAAGGTTACACTGTATTTTCCTTATACCAGCAATGGAGTCAGACATTTCTCCAGTGAACTGTAGTAACTTTCCAGCAGAATGGGATTTAGAAACAAAAGGTGAGGTCTCCAAATGTAAGTGCACATACTTCAGAGGTACTCAAACCAACCATCAGAATGGGGGGAAATACTATTAGACCTTATATCTATTTAGGCCTTTTACTTATTTTAGCTATTCTTTAAGAACTTCTACTTTTGGTGTATTTTTTCTAATATATTTAATATATTAGTAGTACAATGGTGCATGCATACAAGGAACAAGCAAAACACATATTAGGGTATATGCTAAAAAATTAACTGATTTAAATTCTTAACCAAAGAATCGTATAGAATGGTGCCTTCGATATCAGCAGAGAGGCTTTCACCTTGAAAATAAAAATTTTTGCATGATGTAATCCAATAGAGTAACAGAAAAATTTAATTCTGAGTTAAGAACTAACAAGCATTGTCTCCTAATGTGTCTATCGGAAAAATCTGAAACTTCTAGATCGGCACTGTTCAGTAAGTAGCTATTAACTACACATGCATATGAGCTATGATACTGTCAATACAGAAGAAGGAAACATTAAAAAATTTGCCTCTATTGGAATTTGCATCATCACTGACTCCTTTAAAACTAAGACCAGAGGAATAGCTACTCTCTCACAGTCTAAACCAACTATTAATTATGATCCTATCCTACATAAATTCTGATAACCTTTCCTAACATAATCCCCAACTGCATATTTTATAGAAGGTAAAGAAGGTAATTGAGGACCTGTATTTTGAGGTCCTTACATAAAAACACGATTTCAACAATTCTCTAGAAAGATTCACAGGGTTCGAATTCAGTTGCATTCACAGCTATAGTTTATTGCAGCTGTCTGCAAGGGAAAAAGACACATTAGGTGGAATCTAGAGGAAACCGATCACAGTTTTCCTACATTCACCTTACTCCAGCAGCAAAATATAATAGTACTTGTTCAGTATTCCTGCTCAGTAAGGCCACTTAAAACCTCAAGGTATTTACTTTGAACTGGTTACAAAGATACACTCTGCTTTTGTGATCAGCCACAATCATTAAAATTCCTGACTCTCAGAAGGAAAGTAAGAGCTCACCATTGATCAGACTGTTTGTATACAGTCTAGACAAGTTGGACCACAGAATTCACTGTCCCAGGCACATAGAACAACTTATTATACGAAGACTATTTCAAAAGCCAGCCAAGGATCACCCAGAAAGGCACTCTTCTAATAATCAGCCCTTCCAAGTTAACTCTTTACCACACACATGCTAAAGTACTAGTTGTTACAAAAAACACCTAGCCCCTTACCATTATGCTTTCACAAATCTGTAGTATATTATATATGAAAACACAACAAAATCATCAGGTTATTAGTAGTTACATGATATTGACCTCCAATTTTCCTAAGGAAAAGCCTTCAAAATTAATGTTCTGTAGAGAACAATAAAACAGATACATCCTTCAGGAAAACCTCTCATGGCCAAATATAAGAATATAAAATAACTGATGATCATACAACTCAATAGCAGTACCACCACAACAACAACCCATAATCCCATTAAAAAGTGGACATAGGATACGAATAGGTATTTTTCCAAAAAAGACATATTTTTCCAAAAAAGGCTAACAGATACATGTAAATTGCTTAAAATCACTAATCATCAGGGAAATGCAAATCAAACCCAAATGAGATTATCACCCCATACCTGTTATGATGGCTATTATCAAAAAGATAAGAAATGACAAGTGTGGAGAAAACAAAGTAAAGGAAACCCTTGCTTACTGTTGGTGGGAATGCAAATTGGGGCAGTCACAGTGGAAAACAGCATGGAACCACCCTATGACTTAGCAATTTTACATCTGGGTATTCATCCATAGGAAACAAAAACACTGACTCAAAAAGGTATCTGTACCCCATGTTCCCTGTAACATTATTGAAAATAGCCAAGAAAGGAAAAAAACCTAAGTCTCCATGAGAGGAATATGAATTATTATAGATGACCAGTCCTGAGAGTGAGAAATACATATTTGTCATCAGTTGTATTTTTTCCAAAGAATAATATGCATTCATAATTTCATAACAATGTTTATACCTATATGAAACATAAAAAATAACTCAAGAATATGAAAAACAATCAGGGAATTATAACATTAACCTTGAACTGCCCTCTTCAGAAGTTAATGATTTCTTCTGATGAGTATTTCTAACATAAGTAATCATATTGTATGTAATATGTTTTAAATTCATTTGGTAAATGTAATGATTGAGTCATAGTTTTAGTTTGCGTGCCACATTTTTCTAAAATACACTGACCTCCTTTTAAATTCTTCTTCATTTCTAATTCCCAACATAATTCTGTAAACTGAGGTATGACATGTTGTTTGGGTTCAAAAAATTAAAATGAAAAAAAAATTAGTCTGCAGTTGCTAAGCAGAGAATTAAAGTACTCTTCAGGAGGAGACAATAAGAAACTTAAAAGATCAGTTATGTCTGTAGGGGGTAAATTGTCCTTGAGAGAAATAAAGGAAGCATAAAGAGGAATTTATAATATATCTCTGGGGTTCAACAATATTAATTTGTCTTAACCATCTTTGAAGTCCTGACCATAGTGATACTTTCCTAGGTGCATTTTAATTAGCATGATACTGTCTCAATAAGCTACCCAGAATTCAGCAGAGAACAAACCATTATCTCAAAAGCATTTGTCATGGAATATATTAAAATCTCAAATTAATAAATTAGTGCCCATAAGAGAACAGAAAGTCTAGTATTTGAAAAAAACCAGAAAATTATTTCAATGGTAATTCACAATAACCTCAATGATTTTCAATATACATATTTAAAAAAAAAAAAAAAGCATTGAGAAGAAGTGGAAGAAGTGGAGGAAGTATTTTCCCATCAGAGTCTTAACTGTTGAGATTTTTATATCAATATAAGGTGTTCAACAAGCTGGGTGTTGTGTCTTTCACCCCCCAAAGTCCCACCTTTTTCATCATTTTAAGTACTGAATCATCCACACTTGTGGATAAGCCATCTGCTAGAAGCAATAATTTTAGGAACAATGTCCCAAAACAGCTTCCCATACATAGCTGCTGGCAGCTCTGGCATTTGGGAGCATAATCCTTATAAATTGAAATCTACCCTCATAGGTACAGGTTTCCAGATCCTCAAAGCATCATGAGTTCTTTATACTTGTGATGGAGGTCAAGTTAAAGAAAAGGACATTTAAGCTGATTTTCTTTCTCAATTGTGTCATTAAGTTTCAAAGTCCAAATAATCAAGAATACGCTGAAATTCTTAATGAAAACCCAACATTAATCCTTTGGAAACTATTAACATCCATGATTCATTTGAAGCTGAGTGAGCCTGCATTTCCTAAATCATAGATGAGCAATCCATCTTCTCTATGCTTATATTTTGTGTTTCAGCTTGATTTTCAAACCTCCTCTCTTGCAGTGCACATTTAAAATACTTGATAAGCCCTTAACACTGAGTGCCTTCTCAAAAGAGCATTGTACAGGGTGGGAAAAATACCCTAGAATAAAACATTTTGAATATTTATTCTCTCACAGATATTGGAAAAGTCACGGAAGTTTTATAACATAAAAGGAGTGTCCTAAATGAGTTATCAGATACATTTAATATTAAAGATATTGTGATTTAATTCCTTATCTGTACTCTTTAATTATTATATTTATCTTATCAAATAAGATAATTCAAAGATCTAAAGCCAAATGTTTGGTAATCTTCACAAAGTTAACATCTGACCATTAGATTTAGAGATCTAAAATTCAGTATATTTTGTGAGATAAACCTAGCAGAGCAATATAGGCTATCTAAATGCTTTGGGAAGAAATATGCAAAAAGAAAAGGAATACTCTGACCCAGGACTAAACTAAACTCATTTGTCATAGACTTTTTTTTTTTTTAAGATTTTACTCATTTGACAGAGAGAGATCACAAGTAGGCAGAGAGGCAGGCAGAGAGAAAGAGAGAGAGAGGAGGAAGCAGGCTCCCCGCCCAGCAGAGAGCCTGATGCGGGACTCGATCCCAGGACCCCGAGATCATGATCCGAGCTGAAGGCTCAGGCTTAACCCACTGAGCCACCCAGGTGGCCCTGTCATAGACTTTTAAATAAAACTTCTTCATTTTAAGGGGTAAGAGATGCATGTCATGAAACTGATTATCTGTAAGCAAGGTGTGCCTATGGTCAACATAGCCATTTATTCAGAGTATTTCAATTGTTTTTTTTTAAATTATTGAAAATACCCATTTACAAGGAAAGAATACTCAAGGATAGTGAGATTTCATTTGATCCTCTTAGTTTTTTTCTATTAGCTGAATTTTTTTCCTTTAATCACAACATAAGTAACGTAAAATAGTTTTACATGACTATAAAATAATTTTAATGATCATGGCTGGGGAATTCTTCTGCATATATTCATTTTATGTTTTGACATCCTTACAGTAAGAACAAGTTACACTGGTAAGTAATGGGACAACTTGTATAGGAAAAAGGTTTAGAAGGCCCAAAGCTACCATTCTGAATGCAATTGTAAGAGAGGGTTATCTAATTTTTTTTCAAATTATGAATTAACTGTATAGTCAAGGATATTTTATCAATTCTTTATACTACAGAGATAGGAAGATAATCTGCATCTAATAAAACAAATTTTTTTATAATTGGGGATTTCTTAAATGTTTACTTTTCTTAGAATAACATTAAACAGTCCAATTTATGTATTATACATAATTTTTCTTTTCATGGATAATCTTTAGCCTAATAATTTGTATATGTAAACACATATTCTATTTTCATGGGTTTTGCCTTCTCTTTGCATTTTTATTAGCCACTAATAAATTATATACAATTAAATATCTAGAAAATCTAAACAGATAATGAAATCTTTTACATAATTCTGATAGAAGAAATCCTTTTCTTCTAATAATCCTATTCTATTATATCAGGAAATTTTGGAAGGACTGGAAAGAATAACTTTCAACCTCTCTCCTCCTCCTCATTCACGTATGATACTGGAAAGACTTAGCTATTGATTTTAGGGAAAAAACTGAGCATGTATGCCTTAACCTTTACTCTTTCTTTTAGAGAACCTGTACTCAGGACATAGAGTATGCATATTCCATGCTCCCCTATTTGTTCTGTGAGAGACCCTTCATCTGCAAGGTGAAGGGCATGCAGGATGGAGTGGGTAATTTCATGTACACATGAATAATAAAAAAGAAACTGTGGCCTAATAAAGCAGATATGTTACTTTCTATTTACATTACTTGCCTAATTTCTCTGTTAGTTTGGACCTCAGAAAAGAAAGATTTACAAATCACCAAGATTCATCCAAAAAAAAGTAAAGTAAAAATCGCTAAGAAGATATGAATAGGATAGACCTTGATACTATTAAGAATGGAATTACATTTTCAGAAAGAAGAAGAATTGACTAAATTTAGGCACAATTAATCAGTTACCTCAAAAAAGGTCAATTCCCTTTGAAAATAATCATTACACTATCATTATCATTATCATTTAGAGCACATTTCTTTGAGAACTTAAAAATGCCCTCCATATGCTGTTAATTAAGTTATTAATCTTTACAACATATTTATCAGGTAATAGTGAATGCTGGAGAAAAATTGGGAAAGAGTTTAAAACATTTAAAAATGGGAAAAAATCTTACTTAAGCTAAAAATTATTGGTTCTTACTATGTGCCTAACCATGTAAATATTTTCATATATGTATTTCATTTTTCTACTTTTTTATTTAAAAAGATACAACCATAAATATTATCTGAGAAAAACTCAGGAAAACTGATAACATCATTCTAAGGATACTCTGAAACCAATAACTCTTACAATTTTTAAAGCTATAGTTGGAAATAAAAAGGCAAAGCTGATATGACCTTCTAAACAAAGAAAATTCCAAAAAATATTCATATGAAAATTTTCCACAATTTCTTCTCTTTATTCTGGAAACCTAAAAACAATCCAATAAAATTACATCCACAATTTATACATGTTGCTCTGGAGAATTTGAAATCACTCAATAAAGCTTATTTGTAATAAAAATTAAGACACAATTAATTTTCATAAGGTGGCTAGCCTTCCAATATGGTCTTCCGATTGACCACATCTCCTAGTGATAATGGCCTAGAGTAGTATTCCTTCCTAAAATCAAGACTTAGCCTTGACCAACAGATCACAGTGAAGCGAAATCATCAGAAGCATCAGAAGACACACAATTTCTAACTGGGTCACTTGGAACGCTTGCTGTGATGCAGCCTTTAGGATCCCGACCGTTAACTCTGCAAAGCTCAGGTGACTGAGAGATCACAGTCTACAGTCCAACAGAATCATTTCAGTCTATAGTAATGATCGCAATCAGAGCCAAGAACCCATACTAGCTATGTGTGTGATGCATCTTGGGACAGTCAACTAAGCCTACTGTGTCCCCAACTGTTATTTAATGGCAACCGCATAAGAGAACACAAGTGCTTACTTAGCTGAACCTAGTCAAGCAACACAGTCATGACAGATAATTACTTCCTTAAAACTGTTTTTAGTAGTTAAGGTTTCAGATGATTTGTTATGAAGCAGAAATAAGGGGAAGAGAAATTGGTACCTAGAATGGGATTGTGGAGGCTTGAAAGGTATCAAGAAGATTATTAATGAAAGAGAAAAGGACAGTAAGAAAATTTTTTTTGGAATCTGGAGGAAGGATGACTTCTATTATAAAACAGTTAAAAGTTTAGTAAAACTGTGATTTCCTATGATAATAAGGAAAATAAAATGTACTAAATAAACTGGTACATTTTGCCAAGATTTCCACTTGGTTTCAAATACCACCTGGTTTTCTATAACTGTATATGATAAGGTATAGATAGAGAGGAATAAACAAAACATAAATTGTTCCAATTTCAAGCAAAATTTAGGAGAAATAAAAATAAATCTGGAGTTTCTGAATTTTTTAAAAAGGCATCATATTCTCCCGGGCTCTCTAAATAGAAAAAGAAGGTTCTCAGAGTAAGAAATGTCATGGGGCTATGGACCATTTTAACAGCATGGCTGCAGAAGGATTTATCAAGACTTTAAAAATATTTGGGAGCCTGGGTGGTTCAGTTGATTAAGCAACTCCTTCGGCTCAGGTCATAATCTCAGAATACCAGGATCGAGTCCCACATCAGGCTCCCAGCTCCATGAGGCGTCTGCTTCTCCCTCTGACCTTCTCTCCTCTCACACTCTCACATTCTCTCTCTCCCTCAAATAAATAAATAAAATCTTAAAAAAAAAAAAAGGACTTTAAAAAGATTTAATTGCCATCCCACAGACCCTCCCGGTAGTCATAAATGCTTCTAATACACACTCACACCCATAATTTGGAATATTAAGGAGCCATAAAAAAGTTAATCTTGCTATTTGCAATAATATGGAGGATATTATAATAAGAAAAATAAGCAACACACAGAAAGAGACATACTGTATGATCTCGCCCATATGTGTAATTTGAAGTAGCCAAATTCATAAGAAGTGGTGTGTAGGATGATGGTTGTCATGGTTAGAGGGTGGGGGAAATGGAGTGAAGTTGGTCAAAGACACTTCTGGAAATATGAAGTGCAGCATGGTAACAAAGTTAACAATACTGCATTGTATACTTGTAATTTACTAGCAGGATAGATCTTAAATCTCAACACACACACCATGGTAACTGGCGAGGTAATGGATATGTCAATTAGCCTGACTCTTGTGATCATTTCACAGTGTATGCATATATCAAAATACCAAGTTGTATATCTTAAATATATATGACCTTTATGTCAATTATATCTTAAAAATGCTTTTAAAAAAAGGAGTGGGCTGAATGGGTTTCCTCTGTAACAGCCTAACGGCCTTCATTATCCCCAGTCTCCCTGTAAAGCTGGGCCAGCTAATCAGTGGCACAACCCATAAGCAGGTTACCTCTGTCCCTGTACTGAGTTAACTTTTTTAGGAAAACAGGAAAAAATACTTCTAAGAATTTTTAAAGAATTGCTCCAACACTCTGACAAGGAAAGGCTCTGTCTTAAAGAGATTGTTAGCCATGGCTTTTTTCTGAGTAAATCTATGATATTCACAAGAAAATCACAAAGGTTTCAAGTATTTGAGAAAAGATTGTTAACCTACATGAAAATGGAAAGATATAATTAAAAATGAAATAAATCCTTTAGTCCCTGAACCATTTATAGAGAGAAATCAGGCCGAGAAAGCTACAAAGCCACCGCTTTGATTGAGAAAGCATAGTCAAGAGTCCAGACAGCAAAATTAAGAGCCTACATATATATGATAACCACCTAAGAATATAGGCCATAAAGAGTAATTTCCAGAAAACAGTACTGAGATATAATCAAGGAAATGGTATCATGTCTGGCTAAATTTGAGAATTGCTATGCACAGGTTATTTGCTCTGTGCTCTCATCTCTACCATTCTTAAGTAACAATATCCTTTATATCACCATTGTTTGTTAGGGTATGTCTTTTCATTGAGATGAATTCAGATTGAGAGAAATACTATTCTAGAAATAACATGCCAGAAACCATCTGCATTAGGCTGAATAATGTCTCTCAAGGATGACTATGCCCTAATCCCCAGAACCTGTGAGTACATTACCTTACATGACAAAAGCAATTTCACAAATAAGCATAAGAATTTTGACACAGAGAAATGATCTTTATATCAGGTTGGACCCAAAGTAATCATAAGGGCTCTGAAAGTCAGAGAAAAGAGAAGACATATGCTGCTGACTTAAAAGATGGAACAAGGAACCCATAAGCCAAGGAATGTAGGTGGTCTCTAGAAGCTGCAAAAGACAAGGAAACAAATTCTCCCTTAAAGCCTTGAGGATGCATACAGCCCTTCCAACACCTTGATTATTGATTTCTGACCACCATTACCATAAGAAAATTACTTACATTGTTTTAAACCACTAAATGTGTAATAATTTGTTACAGCAGCAATAGGAAACAATTTCTGGTATTTGTGCCTTTGTGTAGTCCATTCTTCTTGGGTCTGTCCTGGTTGTGACTCATTTTGACCAAGAGAATGCAGTGGAGGGAACCTGTGCAATTCTTATAAGAAGTTTTATAGCTTCTTCTTGGGTCTCTTGGGATGATTTCTCTCAGAACCCAACCCATGCTGTGAGGAACCTAAGTCATGCAGAGAGGCCGTGTAGGTACTCTGGTTAACATGCATATTTGATGTTATCCATTAAATATAAGCCATATAAGTGAGCCATCATGGATGGCCAGATTAATCAAGCTTCTAATCTATCCACAAGCACCTGAAAGAGACTAAATGAGAATTTACCAATTAAGTTCAGGTTACACATATAACTTTGAGATATAATAGTGAATTATTTTAAATTACCAAATTTAGGATTGGTTAATTGCATAACCATATATAACCAGAACATTTCATTGTATTATAAGACTTTAATAAATCAATCACAATTTATAGAAAATTAATATTAAGTTTTTTGTCCCTTTATAGAGAAGCAAGGTATCGAATACTAAGTGGTTAAAGTTTTACCTAAGATATTACAAAAATTAGAGATAGAGGAGAGAAAGCCATTCTTTCCTTATTTCATTAGTTAATACCTAAACTTAAAAGCTTATATAGAGGTATACATAAAGGTATATGAGGAAATAAAGGAGGCATACTAGTCAAGATGAACTTTTAAAAGAAATAATTCTTAAAATAAAACAAAATTTGAATTAAACCTAGATTATGGAGAGAGTAATGATTGTATAGAGTATAGATCTACTATGAAAGATGAAAGAAATAGTATGTACTTGAACAGAGACTGAATGAGCAAGAAAATAAATATAAAAAAATTACAAAGAATGCAGAACTGGTGGAAAATAAGAGAGTTAAAAGATTAAGATGTTCTAACATGCATATAATTAGATAATGAAACAGAACCATTATTTGTATATACAGTGAATCGGAAACTCCAGAATTAATAAAATACCTAAATATCCTTACTTTTGAAATGCAAGCAATCAAGTAAGTTTGAATAAATAACATATACAAAGAAACAACACAATATCACTATGAAACAAAAATAAAGAGGAAATCTTAAAAGGATCCAGAGAGAAAAACAGACTTCTTAATGGATTGAGAAATACACTGAGAATAGATTTCTCAACAGTAAAGATGTAAACTTCAGATAGCTGAAAAATAAAAGTGCAGAGAGAAAATAACTGCAACCCTAGAATTTTATGTCCAGTCAAGTCTTAAAAAGCAAAATCAAAGCCATTTCAGACAAATAAAACGGGAAGGAGTCTCTCGCCAGTTAAATCCCACTAAAGAACTTCTAAAAGATGTATTCTGAGAAGAACACTGAAACCAGAAGGAAAGACTAAGATAAAGTAAGAAATTATGAACAAAGATATTGGTATGCATGTAGCTAAATATGAACCAATAAGTACATGAAATTAACAATAATTACAATAATAAATGTGGCAGAATAAAAATAAATCATGGTTGAATTAACATGCTGAACAAAATGCTATGTAAAAAGAAAAAGGAAGGATAAGAATAAGAAAAAAATGGAATTTTAAAAAAATAGTTTATTCAATCCAAAGGAAGATAGAAAATAAGAAAGAAAAAGCATAAAGGACAGAAATAAAGATCTATTACCACTGAAATAAATTCTAATGCACTAACCTTCCTAGCCAACAGAGATCAGTTTAAATAAAATTACAGTAGTACCTTCTTATCCATGAGGGATACGTTTCAAGACCACCACTGGATACTGAAAGTGTGACGAGTACTGAACCACAGACATACTATGTTTTTTACTATACATATACACCAATGATAAAGTTTAACTTAAAAATTAGGCACAGTAAGAGATTAACAATAACCACTAACAATAACTACAACAATTGAAACAATATACTTTTATAAAGATGATGAGAATAAGCTTTTTCTCTCAAAATATCTTATTGTACTGTAGTCACCCTTTTTCTAACTGTGATAATGTCTCCATGACGAAATGAAGTGAAGTGAATGGTGTAGGCATTATGCTGCAACCTTAGGCTACCACTGACCTTCTAGTGAATTGTCAGGAGAATCACCTGCTTCCACCAAACCACAGAAAGCAAAACCATGGATGGGTGGCAGGGAATGGGAATTACTATAGATGAAAATACACTTTCCATGAGATAGCAGAGTTGACAGCTGACAGAACCTGGATCTACCTTGTCAATGGCAGGCCCTGCTGGGGAAATAGTGTGTTACTGATACAAGGGATGGAGACACTGGCTGGGTGAATTTGTGAATTCTAAATCTCTTAATTTCCCTGGCCAGAATTCCATGTCTTCCAGCACTGTTTTATGTCCAGTTCAACTTTCACTCTCAAAGCATTCATTCTTTATAAACATGTGAGAGTTTTAGCCTAAGCATATTAGACAGCTCATCCCGAGCCAAGGTCTTTCAGAAGTCCCTTACAGAGACTACTGGCCATATGCACAGCTTCTTCCTCTACCTTGCCCCATTCCACAGATTCCAGCTTGCCTCTAGTGCCCTGGATTGCCATGTCTGTGTCCTCAGCTCAGTGGAGTGGCTGTGATCTGCTTGGGCTCCAGCTTGCTGATAAATGGTCAAGATACTATCCTCAGGGAAAAAGCTATGGTCACTATGGGTCTCCCTCCATGAATTTCCCTTCTCTCACAGATTGCATTCACAGGGTGTCGTTCAAAACCAGAACCTGGGGACTCATATACTCTTTCGGTTTTATGATTCTTCCATTTGAAAATTCCATTTTCCATTTTGGTATATATAAAATGAATGTACAATTAGCCCTTCCTAAACTCTAATAGTTCCCTTGTCAAATTCCGTAAGTTTACTGGGCAAGCAATTATTTAATATGCAAACAATAATAATCTCCTTTCTTCCAATTCTTAGGTCTTATTTCTTTGTCCTGGATATTGAAATAATTAAAACTTCAGAACACTGCTTAATAGATATGACCAGTAAAAGCATATCTGTTTTTCTCCTGATTTTAATTAAGATGACTCTAATTTTTCACTGCTGAGTATGATACTCATTCTTATTTTGATATAAATATTATAATCACATTTTTAGGCCTACTTTGTAGAGTATGTTTAACTTTTATTCCTACATACCAAAAGGGAGGTTGAATTTCACCTTATCCCATATTTTGAACAGTAAGACAAATAGATTTGATTTATAGAAAGTGAATAAAGTTTTTCAATATGCTTATTGAATCTTCCTTACTTGCTGTTTGTACTGGCATCACCAGCCAGTGAACACTCAAAACATGTTAATAATAATGATAATCACTAGGAAGTAGTAAATCTTTTCCATAGCCCAAACATTCTTCCAAGTATTTTCACACTCATGTTGTCTGATTTCTACAACATTCCCATGCATTTGAGACTATGATTCTTCCTACTTTAGATCGGAGCAAACCAAAGCTCAAGTCGCTAAGAATCTTGCCCAACTTCACTCTCCTCGCAAACAGTACAGGTAAAATTTCAGTTAATCACATTATTCTATAACTTGAGTTCTTTAAAATCACATTCTATTTTTAATTTTCATTGCCCAAGTATCGGGAAGCTAAGCTATCACTCTTGGAGTGGCCAGGTACATCTTTCTGCAAATGTTTCCCAGCATGTCTTAGAAGGTATCTCACATGTATCCTCCAATACCCCCGGCATCACCACACTTACTATGCAATATCTATGCTATTCTTTTTTTCTTTTTTCTCATTTCTATCTCTTGTTAACAAAATCATTAGAAAAAAAACAGATTTTAGTTAAATCTAGCAGAATCTGTACTCTCCCTGCATGGGAGATGTCAACACATTTTTGGAAGCTGATGGAAAGGTAGTAACTGATGGAGCAAACTAGAAAAAAAGTAGAAATTTAAGTAACTGTGGTAAGTGGCAGTCAGGTGTGTGTGTTTGTGTGTGTGTGTGTATGCGCGCGCACGCACGCACGCATGTGTGTGGTGAAGAAAGAAGTCGAATAGAAGCCAAAAGCCAGAATTACTGCAGAAAACCTCAGAAAGGCTTAGAGGCTTAAGAACTGTAAAACTTTCTAGAGTTTATGACCCTAGAAAGTCCATGAAATAACTGTTTTTCCTTCTGTTGTTTGCAAACTGAAATAATTGTTTTTGCTCACAATCCATTTTCCTGTACTTGCTTCTTCTTGTTGCCTGGTACATTCTTTCATTGGCCTTTTCCCACTGTTGTAATGACAACATGCTTAAGCACCTTATACATCATATCTGCATTAGGAGTTAAGGTAAAAAAAAAAGTGGCTTCATGATTTATTTTGTCTCTACAATATTGTTCTGCTTCTACCTAGGCAAAATAGAATAAAAATTCAAGTAAGTATGTTTAGTTTACCTAGCTTATTAAGAAATTATTTTCATGATAATAAATCTCACCGTAAAAATCTTGGAGATTATTACTTTGACTGTTTTTGTTTTCTAGACTTCTAATTTCCTCTGATACTTTTGAAAAATGACTGTAGGAAGGCCAAATACTAGTATGAAATATTCTAATACTGTCATCTGCTTTCCCTTCTTCTTCTATCCCCAGCAACGTAGACTTGTAGGTCATAGTCACATACAATTTTCTTTTTTTTTCCCCTAAATCTGTGGTTTTGTCCCTTTTCTCATAACTAATTTTGTGTTGGGGTGTTTATATTTTTGCTGTGTTGGGCTACCTAGAAATTTCTATTTTATTCTCTCCTGTTTGAAGAATAGCAGAAGGCATTTTTACTAATTTCCATTCAACTGCTGAGATGTTTCATAATATATTAATTACTGCTTTAATTTTTATTAATGCATTAATTTTTTACTATTTCCTAATGTTGTAAGTTATGATTAGTTCATTTATTTGCCTGCTGCCTTTTTAGTAATGAATGCATTTGTTGCTAACATTTACCTCTGATTATGTCTCTTCTTACTCTGTAATCACTACTGAACACATCCTTATTATTATAAAGTCATGGAAAACATGTTACACGATCAATTTCTTTTCAGTCACATTGGAAATACAGTACTAATACCTATCATATTACATTAGTGTTTGAAAAATTATCTCATTCAGCATGACTAAATATTTAGACACAGTACTATAATCAGTCCCTTCTATTTCTTAGCATTAGCAATACAGATATAATGGGCCTCACAAATAAATTGTCCTATAGGCTCCAAATATTTCCAAAAATGTCATTTATGCTATGGCATTGCTTTGGTACTTTAATGTTTGGCTCTGTGTAACTAATTTTCAGAAGGCTACATAATCCATTGTACAAAACAAAGGTATATACTTTATGTAAGATACAGATAATAATACAATTTTTAATTTAATATACATTAGTCAAAAATAAAATCTTTAATCAGAAAAATAAAAAAGAACAGCACATTAAATCCATTAGAACATGGGGGGCACAGTGACCTAAACATATTTTGGAGTTTTTCTCACTAATACTTAATTCACTACTATCAAATCCAACCTCAGCTCTACTGTCTACCTGCCTGACATACCAAGGATCCTCAATTTTAGCTGCACCTCAGAATCTTTTAATTTTTATTAATAAGGAACTTTTAAATGATATAATTTCCAGGCCCAAGCTTGGACGAATTGAATGAGAATTAATATTTAATTTTTCAGATAATTCTAATGAACATGAAATTTAAGTATCATTTTACCTTTTAAGGCAGTGGGCTTTGAGCTCTTAACTATAATTTCTAATGCAAAATATGTTAACCAATATTCAAGCAGAAAACTTCACATATACATACATATATGTATGTCTGTGTACCTGATATGATATTATATGGTAGTAGAAGTTGAAAAAGCATTGTGCTATCAATATTAAAGTAATAAATGAAGTAATATTGGTGATGTAAGAAGCCCTTAATAGAGTGGAAAATATCAATGAACCTAGAATATTTCGATTGGAATATATGATATTATGAAGTACACAGAAGCAGTACATGATAAAGTCATGTCTTTAAGAAGTCAACTTAGATTAAGATATAAACATAATATGGAGACATTTTAAATGAACAAATTTTAAATGAAAAATATTTTATAAGGCTGAAAATTAATTCCAGATAAATAGAAATTCAGGGTTAACTTTACACATTGCTGAAGGACTTACGGAAGAAGCAGCAGCATTAATGAGCTTGAAGGATCATCAGGTTTTAAACATACAGAGAAGGAGGAAGCACATTCAAAATAAGGGTAAGATCTCTGTGTATATCAAGGAACTAAAGTTTCTGTATAAGATCTGTGTGTATATCTCTCTGTGTATACCAAGGAACTGGAGTCATACCTCCTGTTATAGACTGTGTATATTAGGGGGTCCTGAGAGAACCAGGGAACGGTAAGATCTCTGTGTACTTCAAGGAACTGCAGTCATTTCTACTGTTATAGACTGTATGTTAGGGAGTCCTGAGACAAACAGGGAATGGTGATATAAAGATAGAGGCAAAATGAAACTGGAAATCTAATTACGTCTAATATTTGTAGTGCTGATTTTTCTTTTTTACCAGTTTACTTAACCATTCTGAGCCCTGAGTTACTCAAAAGATTTTAAATAGGGGCCATAATGTCTATTGTATAAGACTGTGATTTATCTAACATACATAAAATGAAGCAGTGTTCCATAATACTAATGTATTTAATAGTTTTATATATAATATTTCACTTACATATTATAAATATAATATAGTATCAAAATAATTACAAAAATTATAACAAAACAGTAAAAGACATGGCTAGAATGAGGAATCTTATGAAGTTAATTATGGCTGATAAGAAATGTCTTCGAGAAGGGGAACTCTACCTATTTCACAGGAAATTAAGGTATATGTTCAAGCTACAGGACAATGATAGCAGGCATTTGGAAAAGCAATACAGTGGCATCATAAAGAATAAATAGAGGAAAAGAATGCAGAAAGTCAGAAAGCTATTAAAAACTCTGGTAAAAGAAAAGAGTTTAGATTAGGATGACTTGGATAAGTTCTAGATATGAAACTCTGTATCACTTATAAGGATTCTTGGACTTCCCCTTCAAGCAATTTAAAAAAGAACAAAATTGAAGGACTACTACTACTTGATATTAAGGCTTAGAATAAAATCTCAATTGTCAAGACACCATGGTATTGGTGAGTGGATATACATGTAGATCAATGGAACAAAGAGGCCATAAACAGACTTTCATATATATAATCGACCATTTTTTTGTCAAAAGTACAAAGATAATTCCATGGACTAATGATAGTCTTTTCAAGAAAATATGCTACAACATTTGGACATCTATATGCAAAAAAAGTAGATCACAAATCTAAATATAAAGCCTAAAAGTACAAAACTTCCACAAGAAAAAAACAGAAGAGAAAAATGTTTGATCTCAGGTTGAGCAAAGAGTTCTTAGGTATAACACTGGAGACACAATCCGTAAAAGCAAAGAAGCTCTAAATTAGAATTTCTCAAAGAAACCTTATGCTACGTATATAACATTTTTAATAAAATGAAAGAAGAGCCACAGACTGGGAGAAAATACTTGCTAATCATATATCAGAAAATATATAAAGAACTCTTAATTTCAGTAAGAAAGTAACAACCTAATTTTAAAAAATGGGCAATATTTGGCCTAGTATTTAACCAAAGATTTATAGATGGCACAAAAGAACATGAAAAGATTGGCCATTAACTACATGCAAATTAAAAGTACAACAGATACCACTTCACACTTACTGGAATGGCTAAACAAACAAACAAACACCTGATGATACCAAGGACTGCTGAGGATACGGAGAAACTGGAACTATCCTTCATTGCTGGTGGGAATACAAAATATCAGAGATAATTCGACAGTCCCTAATAGAATTAAATATACACTCACCATATGATCCAGCAATCGTACTCCTTGGTATTACCCAAAAGAAATGAAAACTTATGTTTTTAGTGGCTTCATTCATAAACACTAAATCTGACAATCTAGTATAACCAGACAATGAAACTCTAGTCAGCAAGAAACAGGAACTATAAATAAATGCAGTAACATGTGTGAATCAAAATCATAAAGCTACTAAATAAGTTCATTTATATGACAATTCAGAAAAAAGGCGCAATGTTAAGACATAGATATATATATATATATATATGAATGGTCAGCTGCTGCCAGGGTTTGGTGGTATGAAAGTGGCAGCACGAAGAAAGTTTTTGGGTGACAGTACTATTCTATCTTTGATTGTCATAGTATTTATACAACTTACTCAATTGCCTGATCTCATGGAACTATATATGAAAAGGAGTATACTTTACGAAATGAAATAAAAATGCAGGGGCACCCTGGTGGCTCAGTTGGTTAAGCCTCTGCCTTTGGCTCAGGTCATGATCCTGGGGTCCAGGGACGGAGCCCCGCATCAGGCTCCTTGCTTAACAGGAACCTACTTCTCCCTCTCCCTCTGCTTGCCACTCCCTTGCTTGTGCTCTCTTTCTCTCTGAAAAATAAATAAAATCTTAAAAAAACAGAAAAGAAAAATGTGACCAAATTTCATAAAAGTTTCACTGAGTAAAAATACAAAAGGAGAAGGAAATGTCTTGTTTTTCTAAACTAGCTCATGTCTCAACACGGTATTGAGCTAAGGAAAACAGAAGATCAAGTTCCCTGGCATTCATCTGATTGGTAATACTTCATTGGCATATATATCACTGAGATAAAATTGTACTAATGATAATCAAGCAAACAATCTTTCTTTCTGACAGGCTTTCAGGAAACTGTCTAACTTTCTGAACATAGATCTTAAGAACTCAATCCTGCTACAGAAATAATTCTCAAATCAGAGTACCTTCAAACAAACAAGTGATTGTATCTTTTCCATCTAAACAAATAGCACCATTAATGGCCCCCCAACCTACCCTATTGTTCATGCCAAAGACAGGAAATCACATACAATTCTTTCCTTTTCACTTGTCACCCCCAATAAATGTACTAGTTGCTCAGGTAGGTTTTCTCTCCAAAATATACATTGAATTTTTACCTTTTTTTCTGTCTTTACTAGTGTCTGGGCCAAGATACTATTATGTCTCCTGAAAAACCACAAGTAGCTCTTAACTGGTCTTCTTGAATCCATTGCCACCTTCCCAAAATCCAGGGACCAAAAAACATGAATCAAATCACATCATTTCTCTGGTCCAAACCCTTCAATGGTTTCCCACTACATCTACACAAAACTAAAAAATTCTTGACCTATAATGTCCCTCATGAGCTTGCCTCCTCTCCTCTCCAACTAACAGCACAATACACACTGATCCTGCTCTAATTAGACTGCCACCAAAATGCCTTCCTTTCTGTAACTCTACAACTTAAACATTTCTTATTCCTAGAACTTTCTCTTTTTGCTGTTCCTGTTTTTGTTTTTCTCCCTGTTATGACTTTTCCCCCAGTTATCATCATGGCTAAATCCTTCATTTCAAGTACACTGTCTCCTCTTCAAAGAGGCCTCCGCTGATCTTAATAGCAACAAATGTAGTACAACTAAGTCACTACCTCAGTCCCTACTGGCTTCTTTGCAGTGGTTAGAACTATGGTTGTGTATTTGTTTCCACTACTGTGTTTGTCCATTCTCTAAACTAAAATGTAAATACTAGGAAAACAGGAACCAGATCTGCCTTGTACAGCACTGAGTACTCTGAGCCCAGCACAATTCTTCACTTAAAGAGATAACCTATAAAACTTAAGTGGGTAAATAAAATCTGCAATCATTTATCCATCTTGACTTTTCAGAGTGTACCATCACCATTTTATTACAAGACCCCCTATTTTTTTGTCCTGGATTAATGGCTTAAGAACAAATACCAGACATGATCCAAGTAAATTATCCATATTCCACATTATTCCATGACGGTAAAGGAATACATAATCCTTCTTCTCATGACCTACTCCCCTGTTAAGCTGCTTCCCTATGTGTATGTGAAGTTTCAGAGTCCAAGGCCAGACTGTCAGGATAACTCCTCTTGTAAAGACCTAATTTAAAGTTGAATATTACTGACTTAAAACCTTTAAACTATAATTGAAATGTAAAATCACAAATACTATTTTAACAGTGAATTCCCTCTGATTTCAATAAAAATATTCCCATTTGAGATAAAAGAGGGATGATTGCGGCAAAGGAGAGTGATACATACAAATGTCTGCATATATAGGAATAGAGATTTTTAACATGATTTCCTGCTTTACAACGATGTGGTTTTATTGTTTTAGATTTTATTTTAAATGGTCCTTGAAGTTTTTAAGTGCCACATTAAGAACTTTATGCCTTGAGTGGTTGTTACAGCAGAAGTAGAAATAAATTTCTTAAGATATTCCAGAACCCCCTCCAGCTTTTCCTCTATTATTGTTACTAATATACTACTTAGAATAGTTTTACTACTCAGCTGGGAGTATAAGGAAATTGAAAACAATATGCATGCCTTATTTGTTAAATGAAGTGCAATAAACCATGCTACAAATCCTGACCACCCTAGTAAATCAGATGTTAATGGGTTTTCCTATTTATTAACATTATAAAATTCCTTTAAATGGTCCTCTCAATTTGAGGAATTGAAGGTAACTTTTGCTCTCCTTTATGATTTTAGAAAAATATAATTGAAAAAAATGTATTTTTCCCAAATACAAAAATTGAACATTTACAGAATAAGTAAATGGGCTTTTTAAAGATCATATTGCCCCAAATTCTTCATCATATGTAATTATATTTTGAAATTATGTATGTACACCTCAGAGCTAGTTTGTAAGAATGTATTGGACAATTGTTCACACTGATAATGAAGTTCAAGATGTTAGTTTGTTTTGCTCTGTTTTTTTGATCTTGTTGCTGCTTTTTGAAGGCCTATATAGGCTCATGCAGGAAGAAGCAAAGATCAATAGCATCAATTTTATCCACTGCTCCAGCCAGCTATCTAATAGAAAAAGTCTGTTGATTAGAAGGGAATATACTGAATAAAGATTTTTCAAATAATCAGTTATGAAAGAATAACTCTAAACCAATGTTCCTATACCTACTGGCCCACAACTACAATAGAGATGGCTCTAATTAAAATGTCTGATTATTGACAGTTTCAAATCTAAACATTTAAGTTATAAAATGTCTATGACTATACATGCAAATCTAAACATTTAAGTTATAAAATGTCTATGACTATACATGCAATATGCATGTTTTTATTAAATTGAAAAATATTATTTTAAAAAATACAGCTATGTGCGCCTGGGTGGCTCAGTGGGTTAAGCCGCTGCCTTCAGCTCAGGTCATGATCTCAGGGTCCTGGGATCGAGTCCTGCATCGGGCTCTCTGTTCAGCAGGGAGCCTACTTCCCTCTCTCTCTCTGCCTACCTCTCTGTCTACTGTGATCTCTGTCTGTCAAATAAACAAATAAAATCTAAATATATATATATATATATATATATATATATATATATAGCTATGATTGTGTTCCTAAGGAGATAATGTTTTAAAAAATATAAAACTTTGGGCCATATGGGTGGCTCAGTCAATTAAAAGTAATTTCCAGGGTTGCCTGGATGGCTCAGTGGGTTAAGCCTCTGCCTTCGGCTCAGGTCTTGATCTCTGGGTCCTGGGATCAAGTCCCATATCAGGCTCTCTGCTCAGCGGGGAGCCTGCTTCTCCCTTTCCCTCTGCTTGCCTCTGCCTACTTGTGATCTCTCTGTCAAATAAATAAGTAAAATCCTTAAAAAAAAAAAGTAATTTCCAGTCAGGACATTATCTCGGAGTCCTGGGATAGAGCCCCATGTCAGACTTCATACTAAGCAGGTAGTCTGCTTCTCTCCTTCTCTCTCTGCCCTTCTCCCTGCACATCCTGTGCACATTCTTTAATAATAAATAAATTTTATTTATGTCAACATTGGTGGGAAATTCTAAGGAAACATTTTTGTGAGTTTTAGACATTTTTTTCACACCTTATCTCCTTTGCATAATCATAGTTAATAATCTACAAAAATCTAAAATTCTGAATTACACAAAATAACTACAACTTTCCATCATTTTGATTCTTTATATCCCTTAACCCACTCCAGTTCTTTCTTGAATCCTTCAATTCCTCCCATGCCTTTGTCTCTGACTTTTCCCTCCCAATCCAATAGTATTCTCCAAGACTTATTTATCCCCTAACACTCTCTACACTACTACTACTCTCTTCCTTCTATTTCAACAGTTCTTTTCCCTCTGTTTAAAATTGTCCAATTCTCTTCCTTTCTGGTTACTTAGAGCCTGACTCATTCCCACAATCATCTTACCTCTCTTGGTGACAGAGCCCTGCTGGAGAAAAGGACATGACCCTCAGAATTAGTGAAACTAAAGATCCATAATCTCAAACATCAGCTACACAGTCAAAACTGCAACCAAAGCTATGTTCATTCATTCATTAACTTATTGTTATTATTCATTAACATATCATTAACTTATTGTCACTCTTTGGCCAATAAATCTTTATTTAGCCATAACCATTGACTAGGCACTGTTGACACTATGGTGAACAAATTTAAGTCCTTACTAATAGCTAGCTAGATAGACATAGAGATATCAGACAAATATATAATAATTACAGGAATTAGCAAGTTCCAAGAAGAAAAATTAAGTGGTGCAAGGAGACATCTGGGTCAAATATTAGGAAAAGGATCTCTGTTAAGGTGAGACTGTACAGAGATCTTAAGAAGTGTGTGTGTGAGAGAGACATATTTACATATTGGGGAAGAGTTTCCTAGGAAAGGGAAAAGTAAATGGCTTCCAAAAAATCACCAATAGCCGTAATTGTTAGGAGCATAGCCTCGAGTCCTACTTTCTGAGTTTGAATCCAACTGCATCACTTACAAGCTGTATGCCCTTAAAGAAGTTAATTAACTTCAACCTTTATTTGTGAAATTTCAATAGTATTTGTCCTTATCTCTGGGTGGGAAAAGTAAATGGGTTAATATATGTAAAGCAATTTGACACATCCCTGAAACATAGTAGGTACTCAATTTATGTAGTTCTTAACCTCACTGGAGATCATTTCACTCTTGCCAAATTTGACTTTTCTGTACAATTTATCTCCTTCATTCACTTCTATAGTAATACTGTTTCTTGGATTTCTACTTATCTCTTTATAGAACTACAAAGAATTTTTCCCCTTCTATTTGCCAACAAATAATCCATGGGACAAATACTCTTTTAGTATATGTGCTGCTGAAGCGAGCACAAGGGGACAAATACTCTTTTAGAGGGTATTACTTTGATTTACATGTATACCCAAGAAATTTCTTGTCCTCAGCACTTTTCTCTATCTGCCCTCAAGGATAGGTAATTTCATGCATTCTTGATCCCACAGTTACATGCATACTTTCCATATGCCCCAGACCCTCAAATTGGCATGTGTAGTTTAGATTATTTACCCTGAACACCACAGACTCCTAAATCCAACTGCTAACTTGACGTCACCATTTGGACCCACTCTAAAAGATGTTACAACATTAAGATGGCTGAAACTAGTACTGATTCCCCACAGCCTCCGTAAATCTGTTCTAGACTTGTAGTCTTCCTTAAGCCAGTAGATAATAATCACCATTTATTTTAGAGCTTAATTCTTGGAATCACCCTTGATTCTTCTCTTTCTTCCCACCTCACAATCAAAACATCAACAGAGTTCTGTAGCTATACCTCCAAAAAATAGGCAAGATTTAACTCAAATCTTCATTGCTGTAATCATAGACCAAGACTACTGCAATAGCCTTTATTGGCTACATTGCCTCCACTCCTAACATAACACAACTTCTTCATACAACAAGAAAAATAATTTCTTAATCAAAAATGAGATCCTTATACTTCTCTGCTTAAGAGAGCCTTCAAATTGCTCTCTATTGCCACTAAAATAAAACCCAAACCTGTGGCCTACAGAGTCTGTAAGATTTAACCTTTACCTAAATGTCCAAGTGTATGGTCTCACCCCATCCAGTATATCCAGCCAAACTGGTTTTTGTGTTCCTTAGACACATCAAACCTCTTTTGGTCTCAAGGTCTTTTGACTTAATGCTTCATCTACTTGTAATGTTCCTTCCCTGGAGCTTATATGGCTGCATCCTTCTCATGATATAAGTATGAAAGCAAGTGAAGACAGTCATCTCCAAGCCAAGCATACACTTAACAGGATTTTATATAGGGATGTATTGGAGGGCTTGGGCTTCGCCAACATTTCCTGGACTCAAATATTAATTCTATTATTTACTTATGTAAAGGCAAACAGAAATTAAAAATAAAGAAGTTTAACTCTTCCTGTTGAATAAAAGAGAAAGTAACCTTTCCCTTTTTTCTTAGCACATTTACTTTAGAAAATTTAAAATTGTAAGTTCTTTCTCTGTTTCTTAAAACCTATGTACACTTTTTAAAAAAGCTAAACAAGTCTTGTGCCAGTTTTACAACCTAGGTATGTCTATCTCAAGAATTTGGAGACCATCTCTTTGATAGCCAATCATTAAGGAAGATAATATTCTTATCTCCTAATTTCTTTGGAAAGTTAGGAGCCTAATTTTGACAGGTGCCACATTCCAAGATGTAAAACTAACTCCTGTCATAAAGATATGTTTATTTTTCCTTTGGATAAAGCCAATAAGCTAAAACAAATGGTCATCACAATTACCAAGTGAATCTATAGTGATGTATGTATGACCAATGGTGCCATCAAGTCTCTTTCTCAAGGACTATTTATTGTTTGTCTTGAAAATGTGTATATAATGGGTTATATTCTACTTAGCTATATTTAAGGTAAGATTTCTTTTTGTCTTTGAAATCTCTTAATAGATCGCCTGTGGTGCATTTTAGTTTAATGCTTATTCAATAACAAAACTGTTCTCTTTCTCTTCTACTTTTGTGAAGAGGTTATCTGGGATAGGAGATTTTGTTTTAAATTATTTTCTCAACACTTACTAGCTATGAACTAGCAAGTTACTTAACATTTCTGTCTCACTTGCCTCCTATGAAATATAAGGAAAGGAGGAGTAATAAGGAGAAATAACACCTCCTAAGTTACTTTAAGAAGACAAATAAATTAAACCAAAAGAAGAGTACCTGGTTGATACTGGTTGCAAGTATGGTTGATAATTACTAAGTGTTGTTAATATTCTAACAGCATAAAACAATCCTGAGTAATATCAGAAGTCTTCTTTATTCATTTTAATGTTCACCAGTTTACTATATGCCTCCTTCCTCAACAAAATTGACTATTCTCCTTCTGTTTCCAGTGCCTTCTCATAAACACCAATTAATATTCATTTACTGATTGACTAAGTAAATTTGAAGAAACAAACTAGAAGATGACAACCATTATTAAAAGGGAGCTGTTTCTTTGCTTCCTTTTTCACAGCCTGTAAGAAGCCATAAAGATGTTTTTAATATTTTATAAATATTTATAAAAATATTTTACAGTATATATAAATATATAAAAATATATATGAAACTTAAAGGGCATGCCTTTGTAGCCATTTATTTTTAAGGAAAAAAACCTTCAAATTTTAATAGCTTACGAAATTTATATCTTTGGATCATCAATAATAGAATAACATTTAGTATACTCGGCTTTAAAAGGAGAAAAGTTGTAACATTTCAAACAATAGTAATATTTTTAAAGTTTCAGTGCTTAAGAGAATGTTTCATTTATCTGGAAGATTCACTTCTATGGGAAAATAACTTATTTTAAATAAAAACAAATAAACTGGGTATTAGATGTTTTATTTGCATGCTTTTTCTCTCAATTACAGATATGCACATGTCTGTATGTATATATGAATAGATGTCTATTAGTAAATGCTTTGAGTTTTAAACACAAGAACTTCGGGTTTGTATGTCCAAAACAGAATCAAATTAAAATTCTGCTCACATTGCAGTGATATAGTCTTTACAGTTTAATGAAAATGCAAATGAGTTAACAGCTTAGATGAATACATGTTCCTGTATGCTGTATGTACTAAAAAAAAGAAAAAAAGAAAAAAAAATCCCTCAGATAATTGAGTTACAAATCCCAGCTCATTTTCACCATTTGGTGGTACAGTATACCCTTTATGGGATATAAAGATTGGTTATTGTCTCATACCAGTTAAAAGGCCCCATATATAAACAAAATATTAACACAAAATAATTACTGTTAGTAACTCTTTCAGAATGCCTCACATATTCATTGTATTACTCACATAAGAGAATTTTGAAATAATCATCATTTCTAAGGTATAAACCCAAGTACAACAAATCCACATTGCTCTTATAATATGTCTTTTTTCCTCTGTCAAATTCATAGATAATTTTTAATTTTTAATCTTCTGCATTTACTAAGAAAGTAAATAAGGACAGGCAGCAGTTAAGTGGACATAATTTTTAAAAATGTAGCTTTGAAAAAAATCTTAAATATAACAATTAGGCTTTGCTTTCACATAAGCTTTTGAGGTTTTATGCCATTATAGTCAGCAGAGAAATAGAGGAATTTTCATTTCTTACTTCAATTTCCTTTATAGTACCTGCTTTAATTAAGAAAAGTCAATGTCCACCTTCTTTTGGAGATACACACTAAATCTCTACAAACATTCCTTACTCAATATAACTTACCTTCTCTCAATTTCCCCTGAAAATAGCTATGTAAATGCTACAAACAGTACTACTTAGGTATGCAGCAGTTTCTGCGGCCCATAATCTTATACCCAGTCCATTGTGTGAGTTAACATGAGTCTTGTTACCTGTATGGCCATACCTGCTTCAAGGCAAAGTATGAAACCCACATACCTTACTGAAGAGTACAGCCTTGATGGTCATATTTTTTATTACACAGACCTAAGTGCAATCCCTACCACAGCTAATTGGGCCAAAGTCTAATCCCTTCCAAAAAGCTTGCTTTGAAAAAACATACTACACTTAGGAGATTCTCTCTCACTAATTTGAACAGAAAACAAATTAGTCGATTAGCAATGGGTTTTAGAGATGAAAGACTGACTTGAAAGTACATTGAGGGTTATGGTAAATCAAAGTGAAGTGTTCAGAGAAGGCATGAGAGGACAGAAACTGTAAGTAAAGAGAGGAAGAAAATAAATCAGGAAAAGAGAGCTCATGTGGCATAAGAGACATGTCCTGGGTCATGTCCATGGTAGGGGACCCAAGTGGAGATTGCTATGGCTGAGTCCTTAGCATACTCAGAATTCAGCATTAATATCCAGGCTAAGCTTCATGAGAGTTGGCTTCATGAAGTCTCTTCTTTGTGGATTTCTATTATGTTCTACTTATATCTTCATGTTAAATAACACTTGGCTAAACCTAGCTTCTTTCACCCTTTCTTCCCAGAAACAAAAGTATCTAGGACAGAAGCATGGTCAATGTGGCAATTCAGCTCAAATCAAATGCATCTTTTCAAGCAAATGTGGGACTTTCAAAAAGTCTTCATTTGAAACTTATCATTGTCCATTGTATATAACCTCAGTTAGTGTTTCATTACGTCTTTGAATCACAAAATTTTAGGTCTACAAGTGACACCAGATACCATCTATTTTTATGTTATCATTTTAAAGAACAGAAATTTAGAATCCCAACTACATTTTTTCATTTGCTCAAGGTTATACTGTTCTAAATCAATTTAGCAGAGACTAGAACTCAAATATTCTAACACCTGCCAGAGAGGAGAGACAAAAAGGGAGAAAGAAAGATTGACAAAAACCATAAATAAGTGATATTTTTAAAAATAACCATTTGGAAAATTTATCTGAGTGTCTACCTATTTAATTTGAGTATTTCTTTGTTACCAATAGTACCTATTTGGAGATAATACCCTTTTATTCGAACAGATAAAACAAATAGGACTTTTGACATAGGTATCAATATTATCATGGTAGAAGAAACTGCAGTTTTTTCAAAAAAATAAAATACAATACAAAGAATATAGATTGTCTTAGATAAAAGATGAAAGATGAAAGAGAGTGCGGAAAACTAAACATTGCAAGATTGTAAGTCTTTGTGGCCCTTATAAGAAACACATATGCCTATCAAATATTTTTACACTGTATTATTCATATTATTGTGTATATATAATTAAAGTAGATACCTGTGAAGATTAAATCAATTTAAAGGACTTAGCGTTGTCCCTCCCTCATAGTAAGAGCTCAATCCACATTAAGTGATTTTTTTTTAAAGAATACATATTTAAAGAGAGAGACAGAGAAAGGGAGAGGGAGACAGTAGTTATATCTTCACCCTTTATGGTCATTATATCTTCACCCTTTATCATGGTACAATGTTGCAATGTGTCTCATTTCATTGAATGTTTGTTTTTTCTTTATACTTTGTCTATTCTTCCAAATTGAATAATTTTTCCACTAAAGAGCTTAAGTTTTAAACCAATGGATATATTTCATTCCTGATCATACTGGTTTATTGTTTTGCATGAATTGATTGTCAGTTTATAATTTTACTCAAGGCTGTTTAAAAAGGTAAAAAAGCTAAATATATTATGATGATAAAGAGCATCACATAGAATCAAAGTCAGTAAGTACAGCTGGATACTATCAAAACTAATCAAAATTCAATAAATATCAGAAACCCAGATTATTAACAATAACATTAATATATATAATAATTATTCTGTGATTTTCACTAGATATGAACATTTATTAACTCTCAGAGGAGCCAATATGACATACAATTGGAAATTCTCATTTACAAAGTTAGTCTCTACATTACATATCTATTAAGAAACATTCCCTATTGGCCATATCAATTTCAAAAACATAGTGTTAAATCTTATCAGCATGTGTATGAAACTAAACACACAGTTCTTTATTTTTTCTCATTAGCCCTAAGGAGGATTTTCCTAGAATGTGCTCTAAGAGGGGAGGAGGGGATTGTACACCAGATAAGATTTTTAGCAGAAGAAATTTAATAAATGGTGTCTTTCTATATATTACATTATTGTCAGAGAAGGATTTATATTTAAGGGGAAAGCCAAGGTACTTTAATGTAGAAGACTGGGGAACAATAGGAAAGGATGGGAGAGTTCAAACTGAAGACAGCATTTATAAATTAATGGTTGGGCCACGTAAAGTTTTGATGATCCAAATGTAAATCTAGTTGTGAAGTCAATTTATCTAGCTTCATGGTCCATTCCTATTTGTTATTTATGCTTTTAATTTTGGCTTAGACAGCAGTCATAAGTTTACTAAAAGAAATAAATATAAGAGTCTTTCTGGGTTTGCCTTAGGGAATCAAACTGATTTCATACATCTTTTCCTTGAACTGGATTAGACCTTTTGAAGATAAATAAAACTGTGGAATAAAAAGGAGTTTGTTGAAGACCTAATGTGATTAGTCTTATCTTCAAAACAGTTATCATTCCTTCTGAGGTAAAAATGACTTACTTTTTAAGTTCACTGCAAAAAAGAAAGTATCTTCTGTAAGTGGTACTCAAAGTTTAGTTGCAGCAGTTATTAAGGATTATATGGAAATCCTGGAGAAGAACAATACCTCTTTGGATTTGGGCTTTAAGAATAAACTGTAGAGTTTATTTTCCCCATTCCTGAAGATACACACATTTCCTAAGACCACCATCAGGGAAGTTTACTGACCAATCAGATTACAAAAACAAGTTTTATTTTTTTCAGGATCTAACTAGATTTCCAGTTAGAAATAATGGAAAAATTGAAATAATGGAAAATGGAAAAGTGATGGGAAAGAGTATCAAGAGAACAGTGAAGTGAAACACAGGTAGAAAGAAGTGTTTCATGCATTGGGTTAACCGCTGCTAATGAGTCAGGTAAACTATAATTTCACAGCACAAAGTCAGCATCACAATTACATAAGGTTTAAGATTCAAAGGTGACTTCAAAGACTACATATCCAGTTCTTAAATACTCTCTAGGACTCATTTGCCTAGTAATAAAATGCATGTATTCAACTGGGGGTTTCAGCCCTAGATACACATTACAATGGCTGGGATTTTTTTTGGTGGGGGGGGTGCAAAATGGTGTTTTATTAAAGCATGGGGACAGGACCCTTGGCAGAGGAGAGCTGCTGCCAGCTGGGATCTTTTTTTAAATAAAACAAAACAAAAGAAACAAACTACTAGCTCTCAGCCACAGAAGTTCTGATCAATTCTTCCTGGGATGGAATTGAGATTTGCTTTAACATACAAAAAACAGCCCAGTGCCTGGAGTTAGACGATTGCCATACGTATGTATGGTCTAAGATTCCCACTGTGAACACAAAGGCAATCCGTTTGCTTGTTTGCTTTTTGTTTAAGGAGATTGCAACACACGGGTGATATTTTTAACCTACTACCAACTATAACCTCTGGACAATTTTCATACCTTATAAAGCCATCTCCCCTCTTTTGCTCTTTTTACTCTGGAAAATGCTGTGATGTCATATATACTTTATATATGACTCCAGATAAGTTAAGATGCTCTGGTAACATGGTTTATTGAAAGAATTTCAAATATACAGCAAACAATGTAAGTTAACACAGTTATGACAGTGGACCAGTGGGACAGATCATACTACTCAATCCCTCCCTGTGCCTCCTTCCTTTTCTACGATTAGCTCTCTTGCATCACCCTTCCCCACTATAATGTGGCTATAAGGCCCAAAGTCGAATGTAGTCAAAGTGGCTTAGTTGAAGACAACTAAGGTGTCTGGAGTAACACACATGTTTATTTTATGAAAACGATACAGGGGCCAGACTCCAGACCAGCAGCTATAGCTCATATACCTTGCAATGCAGCTATAGCTTGTTTCTACATGTCTCTGAAAAAGGCTGCGTGAGGCCCCTGGATGACACAATGGGTATTTCACTTAAAGGTGTTATAACTCATAAAATTTGATGCTTCTTGAGTATGTAATACTTGTTCATTCTATCTCCTTCCATCTATGTCAGCACACATATCTGTATCTAACATGTTTCAGAAGCTTCTTGCTTAACATCTGTATTTTATTTTACAATCTTCTATTGTTCATTTTTCTTGTTCTCCATAATACAATGGACTAGTCTTAAATGAAATCACAAACACAAACACATCACAGCTCACAAAAATTATTACACTATCATCTCTTTGTAAACCCTAATTACAATGAAAGATACCGCCAATACTCATCAATTGCTCTAAATCATAGAGCCAGAGAAATTATTTACTTCTAGATGTAAGTATGAAACACTATCTATGAAGTCGTTTTGCTAGAACTTTACACCTGGTTTTGATCAAACTTCTAAGTCTACCTCCCAATTCAAAAGGAAAGAGTAGATAACAGACAGAAACGTGTTAATAGACATGTGGGAATGTAATCAGCAACATCCAGATTAAAACTTCCTAAGGATATGCCATTGGTTTCTTCAGTAAAAAACAAATGCAGGGGTGCCTGGGTGGCTCAGTCGGCTAAGCATCTGCCTTCAACTCAGGTCATGATCCCAGAGTCCTGGAATGGAGTCCCACATTGGGCTCCCTGCTCAGCGGGGAGCCTGCTTCTCCCTCTCCCACACCCCAGCTTGTGCGCTCGCACACTCTCTGTCAAATAAATAAATAAAATCTTTTTAAAAGTCTTTAAAAAAAACAAAAAATAAATGCAAAAGAAAAACAGGTACAGCAGAAGAACGCCTTTTAAAAAAACTTAAGAAACATATCAACCACTCTCAATTTATGAATGAAATTGTGTAGTGTCCAAGATTTGCCTCAAAGTGATTTTGGGGAAGCAGGAGCTGAGAGTATCAACAAAATAAGACTGACCATGAATAGGTAACATTTGAAGCTGAGGACATGAAGATATTATACTATTTTGTCTCCTTCTGTGTATCATTGGCCTTTTCCATAATAGTAGAGAAGAAAAAAGGATTAGAACCATTTTGCATTTTTTTTCTCTCCTCTGAGCAGCTTCGATTAGGAGACAAACAAAAATAGACAATTTGACAATTTAGAAAAATAATTTAAAAGAATAGGACTTAAGCCAGGGTGAAGTCATAAATTTATACCCTAGTATGATTTTCTTATATAACAGAGAGAAAAGACATGAGTTTACTCCTTCATTTTCAGAAGTAAAATGAGAAAAAAAAAAATAGTATTCAAAGGAGAATAGAAAAAAAAAAAATAGTATCCAAAGGAGAACAGAAAAAAATTACCCAGTGAAGGTATAGCAAAAACTGAATTAGGTTACACAAAGACAAAATAATCAATAACTACATTCAAGGAAAAAAACCAACAACAAATAATTAGACCCTTGAGAGAAGTTTAATAAAAGTAAAAAAAAAATAGAAATAATGATAATTAGAATGAGAAGAAAACATAGTGAAAATAAATACAGCAAGTAAAAGTTATAAGAAAAAAAGTTTTAATTGCATATTAATACATTTGAAACAAGGGAATCTTATTAATATTTCTGAAACAAATGATCCATAATCACATCTAATATATACCAAGCATGAAAGTCTAGATGTATTTTAGGAAGTTTACTAATATCTTACATTAAAATATCAGTAAAAGCCATAAAGGAATAAGGAGCTTCTTGTTAGACACTCTTTTAAAAAGTAGAAAAGGAGAACTAAGCCCTGAAAAGATAATTTTTTCTATTTCAAATTAACAACTAGATTTTGTTTCCTTTACGGTTGTTGGTTTTCTCTCATATGCTTTGTCTTCATTGTTATAGTGCTACTTATATTTATTTCTTCTCTGAAAAAAGTTTTGCATTAGGGGTACCTGGGTGGCTCAGTGGGTTAAAGTCTCTGCCTTTGGCTCAGGTCATGATCCCAGGGTCCTGGAATCGAGTCCTGCGTTGGGCTCTCTGCTCAGCAGGAAGCCTGCTTCGCCCGCCCCCTCTGCTTGCCTCTCTGCCTACTTGTGATCTCTGCCTGTCAGATAAATAAATAAAATCTTTATAAAAAAATTTAATTACTTTTCCAGCTTCATTCTCTCTACATTTATTACTGACACTATTCAACAAAGAGAAAATATTGAAGTTTCTTTCTATTTCTATCAGAATCAAATCTATACCTTTTAGAATTAATAAATTCACTCTAAATTTATGCATCAAATATTTGAGTATCTATTATGTGCCTGGCCCTTCATTTATCTCTCTGGTTCTACTTCTCAATTCTATTTGTAACAGCAAAAACAAAGCAAAGCATACACAAACAAACAAAACTTAAAATAAATAGAAACCCCAAGGCCATAAGTAGGTGGGTTTTGTTCTCTCCCCTTCCAACACTCATCCTATATTATTGTTTTCTTTATAGCCTTTATAATTACCTGATGTATGATGTATCGTTATTAGTTTACTGGTTATTTTGCTTTATAGATAATAAGCTCTACAAAATGAGGGCCTACAAAGTTTATGGCCTTTAATGATGAATTCCTGAGACCCCCAAAATACCTGAAACATAGAAGTGCTCAATTAATACCTGAAGAATTTCAATATATAAGTAATAGATATGTAAACAATAATATATCAAAAAATCCATGGGAATTATGTTAATTAAAATGATAATCACAAAATATCCAGAAATAATTCTAATTAATTAATTAAATAATTAAATTAATAATCCAGAATATTTATAGGAAATATTTAAGTATTACTATACAAAAAATTTAAAAATTAAAAATTGAATAGATAAAACAGCTGAAAGGAAAAATGTCACAACATTCTTATTACCAATGTTAACATACTAATAATATTCTTATTCATTAAGTAATTTAAATTTAATTTAAAAAATGTGAAATTCCTTCAGTTTTCTATTTTTAAAATTTCCCATGAGATTTAGAAACTGTTTATAATATGAAAAATTAAAGGATATATGATATATTTGAAATCATTATACTTCAGCTTTTGTTTTCAATTAATATACCGATTTTCCTTAGGTGGAATACTTTCCGGTTCTCTGTTATCATGTAAGGTCTACAGAGAAGGCAGGTTTTATAGAACATGTGCACAATAAAAGAAACCAAAGAACATGAATGTAATAAATTTTACAATGAAGTCTAAACAACTTCATGTCTCAGGGTAAATCAACATTAAATAGTATCCAAAAACTAGGGTTAGTGTTTTAATTTCTTGTGCCATCCAGAAGTTTGCTCTATTAAGGCTGATGAAGAGCACTGCTTTAATTTCAATTTGATTTCATAATCATAATCTACGATAATCAGAAATCATTATTAAATTATCAGAATAATCAGAAAACATTATTGAAAATAAAATGCTACCCATTCTAAATATAGTCCTTTTAAGGGAAATCAGGAAGTTACAATTTTGCCAAAAATATATGTAACTATATATACTCCTCACAGCAGGTAATTTGGTTCTTTTTGTCCTGACTTATACTTTTAGTGACACATAAGTATAAAATTATATTAGTGACTTTTTCACTTACTCATGCATTCCTATCTCAAACTTTTCTAAACACTCTTTCAAATCTGGGCTGTGGCCATTTTAGGAGAGGTGGACTGGAGAGTTTTCTCAGGGTTGCATCGGAACAGAGACCTGAATGAGATCCTAATAATATGTTGTTATTTTTAAGTGAATTATTTAATTTGCTTTCAATTAACAATAATCATAAACTTTTAGAAGTGTAATCGACTATAAATATCTAGTACGATTCCTTCATCTGATACACTGAAATGAAACCCAAGATTTTATACAAGCAAGCAAGAAGACCGAACAGTAATTAAGAAAATCAACAATTTTTAAAATGTTAAAAATTTTCAGACATTTTTTCCAATAATTAAATTCTTAACAATACTAAATATTGCTTGAAAGGCTACAGCAATTATTATATTTCTTTGTATCCTATATACAACATGGTACTGGCCCATTACACTATAATAATTAAAATTATGGATTTTAAAGTCAAACAAATGGGTTTAAATTCAACTTTTGCCCCTTATTAGACATATAACATATAATTAATAAGTTATTTATTTAATTAATTTCAAAATTCAGTTTCTTCATCCAAACGATAGGGATTAAAACTCAAAGGAGTTTGTTTCTTGTAAGATTTAATTGCAATAATATTCCTATAAGTATTTACTACTGTTTAGTAAATAACTTCTATTATTAATTAAGTAAACTCTCAATAAAAACTGATTGAGAGAGGAGGAGTCAAGATGGCGGAGAAGTAGCAGGCTGAAACTACTTCAGCTAGCAGGAGATCAGCTAGATAGCTTATCTAAACATTGCAAACACGTACAAATCCAATGGGAGATTGAAGAGAAGAAGAAAAGCAATTCTAGAAACAGAAACTCAACCACTTTCTGAAAGGTAGGACTGGCAGAGAAGTGAATCCAAAGCGACAGGAAGACAGACCCTGGGGAGAGGTGCCGGCTCCCGGCAAGCGGCAGAGCAACAGAACACAAAATCAGGGCTTTTCAAAGTCTGTTCCTCTGAGGGACATCACTCCAGAAGCTAAACCGGGATCAAGCCCACGCAGGGTCAGCGTAGCCTCAGGTCCAGCAGGGTCACAGAAAGATGGGGGGTGTCTGAGTGTTGCAGAGCTTACAGGTATTAGAAAGGTGAAGCTGGCTACAGAGACAGAGCCAAGGAGTGAGCTTTCGGCTCCGGCTCCGGGGTACCTTGAACTAGTAGCAGGGTCGGTGAGCTCAGAGCCCGGCTGAAGGACAGGGAGACGGGAGTTATTGGGCACTATTCTCTGAGGGCACACTGAGGAGTGGGGAACCAAGCTCTCGGCTCCTCTGGGCCGGAGACTGGGAGGCCGCCATTTTCATTCCCGTCCTCCAGAACTCTACAGAAGCGCGCTCAGGGAACAAAAGCTCCCAAAGTGAACCTGAGCAGATTACTCAGCCCGGCCCCCAATAAGGGTGGTGCAACTCCTCCTGGGGCAAAGACATTTGAGAGAAAATCACTACAACTGGCCCCTCCCTCAGAAGATCAACAAAAATCCAGCCAGGACCAAGTTGATCTACCAAGGAGTGCAGGTTCAATACCAAGGAGAGCAGCAGAAACCCAGAGGAGGAAAAGCAAATCACTGAACTCATGGCTTTCTCCTTATGATTCATTAGTCATGCAGTTAATTTAATTTGATTTTTTTTTCAATTTTTTTTCTTTTTCTGCTAAATTTTTTTTAACTTTTACCCTTTTCTTTTTTAATGTTTTTAACTAGTTTATCTAATATATATATTGTTCTTTTTTATATTTTTTCCTTAATTGTTTTCTTTTTTTAATTGTTACTTTTTCTTTTCTGAACCTACGTTCATCCCATTTCTCCCCACAATGATTTGGAGTCTCTTCTGATTTGGTTAATGCATATTTTCCTGAGGTCTTTGCCACCCTTTTAGTATTTTATTTGCTCCTTCATAAACTCTTATCTGGACAAAATGACAAGGTGGAAAAATTCACCACAAAAAAAAAAAAAACAAGAGGCAGTACCGATGGCAAGGGACCTAATCAGTACAGACATTGGTAATATGTCAGATAAAGAGTTCAGAATGACAATTCTCAAGGTTCTAGCTGAGCTCGAAATAGGTACAGAAGATATTAGAGAAACCCTCTCGGGGGATATAAAAGCCCTTTCTGGAGAAAAAAAGAACTAAAATCTAACCAAGGTGAAATCAAAAAAGCTATTAATGAGGTGCAATCAAAAATGGAGGCTCTCACTGCTAGGATAAAGGAGGCAGAAGAAAGAATTAGCGATACAGAAGATCAAATGACAGAGAATAAAGAAGCTGAGCAAAAGAGGGACAAACAGCTACTGGACCACGAGGGGAGAATTCGAGAGATAAGTGACACCATAAGACGAAACAACATTAGAATAATTGGGATTCCAGAAGAAGAAGAAAGAGAGAGGGGAGCAGAAGGTATACTGGAGAGAATTATTAGGGAGAATTTCCCCAATATGGCAAAGGGAACGAGCATCAAAATTCAGGAGGTTCAGAGAACGCCCCTCAAAATCAATAAGAATAGGCCCACAACCTGTCACCTAAAAGTAAAATTTACAAGTCTCAGTGACAAAGAGAAAATCCTGAAAGCAGCCCGGGAAAAGAAGTCTGTAACATACAATGGTAAAAATATTAGATTGGCAGCTGACTTACCCACAGAGACCTGGCAGGCCAGAAAGAACTGGCATGATATTTTCAGAACACTAAATGAGAAAAACGTGCAGCCAAGAATACTATATCCAGCTAGGCTATCATTGAAAATAGAAGGAGAGATTAAAAGCTTCCAAGACAAACAAAAACTGAAAGAATTTGCAAACACCAAACCAGCTCTATAGGAAATACTGAAAGGGGTCCTCTAAGCAAAGAGAGAGCCTAAAAGTAGTATATCAGAAAGGAACAGAGACCATATACAGTAACAGTCACTTTACAGGCATTACAATGGCACTAAATTCATATCTCTCAATAGTTACCCTGAATGTTAATGGGCTAAATGCCCCAATCAAAAGACACAGAGTATCAGAATGGATAAAAAAACAAAACCCATCTATATGTTGACTACAAGAAACTCATTTCAGAACCAAAGACACTTCCAGATTTAAAGTGAGGGGGTGGAAAACATTTACCATGCTAATGGACATCAGAAGAAAGCAGGGGTGGCAATCCTTATATCAGATCAATTAGATTTTAAGCCAAAGACTATAATAAGAGATGAGGAAGGACACTATAAGATACTCAAAGGATCTGTCCAACAAGAAGGATCTGCCCAACAAGATCTAACAATAAAATATCTATGCCCCTAATGTGGGAGCAGCCAACTATATAGACCAATTAATAACAAAATCAAAGAAACACATCAACAATAATACAATAATACTAGGGGACTTTAACACTCCCCTCACTGAAATGGACAGATCATCCAAGCAAAAGATCAGCAAGGAAATAAAGGCCTTAAATGACACACTGGACCAGATGGACATCACAGATATATTAAGAAAATTTCATCCCAAAGCAACTGAATACACATTCTTCTCTAGTGCACATGGAACATTCTCCAGAATAGATCACATCCTTGGTCCTAAATCAGGACTCAACCGGTATCAAAAGATTGGGATCATTCCCTGCATATTTTCAGACCACAATGCTCTGAAGCTAGAACTCAACCACAAGAGGAAGTTTGGAAAGAACCCAAATACAGGGAGGCTAAAGAGCATTCTTCTAAAGAATGAATGGGTCAACTAGGAAATTAAAGAAGAATTGAAAAAAATCATGGAAACAAATGATAATGAAAACACAATGATTCAAAATCTATGGGACACAACAAAGGCAGTCCTGAGAGGAAAATATATAGTAGTACAGGCCTTTCTCAAGAAACAAGAAAGGTCTCAGGTACACAACCTAACCCTACACCTAAAGGAGCTGGAGAAAGAACAAGAAAGAAACCCTAAGCCCAGCAGGAGAAGAGAAATCATAAAGATCAGAGCAGAAATCAATGAAATAGAAACCAAAAAAACCAATAGAACAAATCAATGAAACTAGGAGCTGGTTCTTTAAAAGAATTAATAAGATTGATAAACCCCTGGCCAACTCATCAAAAAGAAAAGAGAAAGGAACCAAATAAAATCATGAAAGAAAGAGGAGAGATCACAACTAACACCAAAGGAATACAAACAATTATAAGAACATACTATGAGCAACTCTACGCAAACAAATTTTACAATCTGGAAGAAATGGAGGCATTTCTAGAGACATATACACTACCACAAATGAACCAGGAAGAAATAGGAAACCTGAACAGACCCATAACCAGTAAGGAGAATGAAACAGTCACTAAAAACCTCCAAACAAACAAAAACCCAGGGCCAGGCGGCTTCCCAGGGGAATTCTAACAAACATTTTTTTTTTTTAAAGATTTTATTTATTTATTTGACAGAGAGAAATTACAAGTACACTGAGAGGCAGACAGAGAGAGAGAGAAGGAAGCAGGCTCCCCGCTGAGCAGAGAGCCCGATGCGGGACTCGATCCCAGGACCCCGAGATCATGACCTGAGCCGAGGCAGCGGCTTAACCCACTGAGCCACCCAGGCGCCCAATTCTAACAAACATTTAAAGAAGAACTAATTCCTATTCTCCTGAAACTGTTCCAAAAAATAGAAATTGAAGGAAAACTTCCAAACTCATTTTATGAGGCCAGCATCACCTTGATCCCAAAACCAGACAAGGATCCAACCAAAAAAGAGAGCTATAGACCAATACCTTGATGAACACAGATGCGAAAATACCCACCAAAATACTAGCCAATAGGATTCAACCGTACATTAAAAGGATTATTCACCATGACCAAGTGGGATTTATTCCAGGGCTGCAAGGTTTGTTCAATATCCACAAATCAATAAGTGTGATACAATACATTAATAAAAGAAAGAACAAGAACCATATGATACTCTCAATAGATGCTGAAAAAGCATTTGACAAAGTACAGCATCCCTTCCTGATCAAAACTCTTCAAAGTGTAGGGATAGAGGGCACATACCTCAATATCATCAAAGCCATCTATGAAAAACCCACAGCAAATATCATTCTCAATGGAGAAAAACTGAAAGCTTTTCCGCTAAAGTCAGGAACATGGCAGGGATGTCCATTATCACCACTGCTATTCAACATAGTACTAGAAGTCCTAGACTTAGCAATCAGACAACAAAAGGAAATTAAAGGCATCCAAATCGGCAAAGAAGAAGTCAAACTATCATTCTTCGCAGATGATATGATACTATATGTGGGAAACCAAAATGACTCCACTCCAAAACTGCTAGAACTTATACAGGAATTCAGTGAAGTGTCAGGATATACAATCAATGCACATAAATCAGTTGCATTTCTCTACACCAACAACAAGACAGAAAAAAGAGAAATTAAGGAGTCAATCCCATTACAAGTGCACCCAAAACTATAAGATACCTAGGAATAAACCTAACCAAAGAGGCTGAGAATCTATACTCAGAAAACTATAAAGTACTCATGAAAGAAATTGAGGAAGACACAAAGAAATGGAAAAATGTTCCATGCTCCTGGATTAGAAGAACAAATATTGTGAAAATGTCTATGCTACCTAAAGCAATCTACACATTTAATGCAACTCCTATCAAAATACCATCCATCTTTTTCAAAGAAATGGAACAAATAATTCTAAAATTTATATGGAAATTACAAAGCTGTCATCATCAAGACAGCATGGTACTGGCACAAAAACAGACACATAGATCAATGGAACAGAATAGAGAGCCCAGAAATAGACCCTCAACTCTACAGTCAACTAATCTTCGACAAAGAAGGAAAGAATGTCCAATGGAAAAAAGACAGCCTCTTCAATAAATGGTGCTGGGAAAATTGGACAGCCACATGCAGAAAAATGAAATTGGACCATTTCCTTACACCACACACAAAAATAGACTCAAAATGGATGAAGGACCTCAATGTGAGAACGGAATCCATCAAAATCTTTGAGGAGAACACAGGCAGCAACCTCTTCAACCTCAGCCGCAGCAACATCTTCCTAGGAACATTGCCAAAGGCAAGGGAAGCAAGAACAAAAATGAACTATTGGGATTTCATCAAGATCAAAAGCTTTTGCACAGCAAATGAAACAGTTAACAAAACCAAAAGACAACTGACAGAATGGGAGAAGATATTTGCAAACGACATATCAGATAAAGGGCTAGTGCCCAAAATCTATAAAGAACTCAGCAAACTCAACACCCAAAGAATAATCCAATCAAGAAATGGGCAGAAGACATGAACAGACATTTCTGCAAAGAAGACATCCAGATGGCCAACAGACACATGAAAAAGTGGTCCACATCACTCGGCATCAGGGAAATACAAATCAAAACCACATTGAGATATCACCACACACCAGTCAGAGTGGCTAAAAGTAACAAGTCAGGAAATGACAGATGCTGGCGAGGATGCGGAGAAAGGGGAACCCTCCTACACTGTTGGTGGGAATGCAAGCTGGTGCAGCCACTCTGGAAAACAGCATGGAGGTTCCTCAAAATGTTGAAAATAGAACTACCCTACGACCCAGCAATTGCACTACTGGGTATTTACCCCAAAGATACAAACGTAGTGATCCGAAGGGGCACGTGCACTACTGTTTATAGCAGTAATGTCTACAATAGCCAAACTATGGAAAGAACCTAGATGTCCATCAACAGATGAATGGATCAAGAAGATGTGGTATATATACACAATGGAATACTATGCAGCCATCAAAAGAAATGAAATCTTGCCATTTGCGACAACATGGATGGAACTAGAGGGTATCATGCTTAATGAAATAAGTCAGTTGGAGAAAGACCACTATCATATGATCTCCCTGATATGAGGACGTGGAGATGCAATATGGGGGTTAAGGGGGTAAGAGAAGAATGAATGAAACAACATGGGATTGGGAGGGAGACAAACCATAAGTGACTCTTAATCTCATAAAACACACTGAGGGTTGCTGGGGAGAGGGGGTTTGGGAGAGGGTGTTGGGGCTATGGACACTGGGAAGGGTATGTGCTATGATGAGTGCTGTGAAGTGTGTAAACCTGGTGATTCACAGACCTGTACCCCTGGGGATAAAAATACATTATATGTTTATAAAAAATAAAATTTAAAATAATTTTTAGTAATGTAAAAACAAACAAAAAAACTGAATAAGAATTATCACTAGAAGATCTAAATTATATAGTTTATGTGTAAATTATTTTAAAATAATATAATCTTACTTATTTTATACCTATACTTACTTATAAGATTATTTGTTATATATAACATTATTTATAAATTATAAATATTATTCCAGTAACATACTAGGTTTTTCTTTATGAGAATGGCATAACATTTATTTTAAAATTAAGATCAGGATATAAATAAATGACATATATTTAAGACTTTGTTACAAGATTTCAATTTGAAATATAATACCTATGAATGTATTAGAGTTATAATCTATGGATTAAAAACAAGAATTAGGCAATTTTTGATGTGATATATGGACAATAAAAGACATAAAACAAGATACAAATCTTTAATGTGATTTTTCTACAAAAGAGCCCCAGGGCACTTCTTACTACAGCCATCATCTATGCTGTTACTTCTTATCTTGGCATCTGAAAATCCTTCCACAATGAAATTCAAAGATGAGCCTTAACTGCCTAGACCTCAAATAGCAAGAGCTATTTATTCTTATGAAGAGCTCAGAATAATTATAATAAATTATATTTCAATCATATGGCATTTGATGTCCATCTCTCTCTTTGGTAAAATGGGAAATCTTAAGTATTTCTTTTCATAATAAGTGAAACAGATCCATGAATTAAAATTGAGAAAAAAATCTATATTTCCTTCTTTGAGTTATGTATACCTAACTAATGTTCAATTTCATAAGCAAATTCAGCATGTTTTTTTATACTAACCATTTAACAACAAGATATTTGAAACTAACCTGGCTTATCTGAGCAATGGGCCAAATCACAGTGGGCCAAAAGTAATTATATGTTTTATAAATGACTAAGACACTAGAATTTAAAGATGGATCAATAGCATTTCCTTTGGTAAAAGATTAGTGCTTACTGAAGGGAATTTTCTTTCAGTGTGAGATGTTTCTCGCTGATTATCACATTCCACATTACCCCCCTGAAATATTTTTTTCATCTCTTTTTTACCAGAAAGAAAACCTTATTTGTTTAAGAAAAAGACTACAGCAATTGCACTATGAGATATTTACCACAAAGATACACATGCAGTGATCCAAAAGGGCACCTGCAGCCCAATGTTCATAGCAGCAATGTCCATATTAGTCCTTATTAGTCAAACTGTGGAAAGAGCCCATATGTCCATCAAGGGATGAATGGAGAAAGAAGATATAGTATGTATATATAATGGAATATTACTCAGCCATCAGAGAAGGATAAATACTTACCATTTACATCACTGTGGATGGAACTGGAGGGTATTATGCTGAGCAAAATAAGTCAATTAGAGAAACAATTATCATATAGTATCGCTCATATGTGGACTATAAGAAACAGAACAGAGGATCATAGGAGAAGGAAGGGAAAACCGAATGAGAAATCATCAGAGAGGGAGAAAAACAAGAGACTCTTAACTACAGGAAACAAACTGAGGGTTGCTGGAGGGCAAGTGAGTGGAACGGATAGGGGTAACTGGGTGATGGGTATTAAGGAGGGCATGTTTTGTGATGAGCCCTGGATGTTATACACAAGTAATGAAGGAAATGACTACAGAAAAGCCCTGATGCTGAAGTAGAAATAGAAAGCTCTAGAGGCATTTTTACTTTAAAAAATGTATTTCCTTCTTTGAGTTATGTATACCTAACTAATGTTCAATTTCATAAGCAAATTCAGCATGTTTTTTTATACTAACCATTTAACAACAAGATATTTGAAACTAACCTGGCTTATCTGAGCAACACCCTTCTCTTCCACTCATAATTACTGTAATGTCTATCTTCAGTATAACTAACACATTTAGCTGTAGAATAAATATTGCAACTACATAGATAGATAGATAGATAGATACTTAAGTAAGCCCTACAAAAGCTAAATATTTAAGTTAAATTATAAAAGCTTCAGTGATCCTTTTGATGGTAAACATACTCTTAAATATACTGCTTAAGTTAATTATTATCATTTCCAATCTCAACAACTTCTCTGTTTGGAAGCTGTTTAACTTTACCATAGAATAAATACATTACCACTTCTTTCCTTTTTTTACTTAAATCAAAAGCTGCCCTCCCATGACAAACAAAAAACAAACCAAAAAATACCCCACAACACTTTAAATTTTAAAAAATGCCCTAAATATAAACTGCCCTAAATATAAGCTCCAGCCCCTTCACAAATGCAACCAAGTTACATATTCACATATTCTCGAAGTCATCTCATTCTGTTCTGTTTTATACCTTAAACTGTTTTTCTGAGAATGTGCTCTACCTATTCTATACAAATAGTTTTGTGACAGCCTTTGGCCAAAATTGTAACCTTCTAACACATCTGACCTAAATTACCTAACTCTATTACTTACTGATTTAAATTAAAAATAGATCTGATGGTAAGATTTTTTAAAAGAAATAGTATTTTACAATTTACAACCATTTAAAAATATTTTACCCAAACAATTATCAAGTAGGAAGCCAACCTCAACAGGAAAAGTGATTAGAGATCTTTTCTCCTAATGGAGGCTTTATGATACTAATCACATACTGATGAAGGTAAACTAACTTCCTGGAGATTAGCAAAAGCTTTTCCCTCTATTTTTTATTTTAGTGATGCTCCAGTCCATATCTTCAAACAATCCCACCCACAAGTAGGTTTGTGTGACTCACAAGGGTCATGCAGAACTTCTAATAAATTTTTGGAGAAAAAAATTATAGTCATTCAAAGCCAATTGTAGTCCCATCTGTCCTTGAAAGTGAGTTAAGTTTAAATAGATGGCAAGTTCATGTTCAACTGAAATTATAAATCAAACCATAAGAAAACATTTGTGTGATATTATGGCCCTGCTTTGAATGAGATGATTTGTTCATTCTTTCTTGCCGGGGTCAAAACTAAAAATCAGTAATTTTGAAAGTATATATCTTCTATCTTGAAGTAGGATTTAAAGACATGCTTTTAACTGACAGCAATCATACAGATGCCTGACCAAAATTAGCACTCAATTAAACACTTCTTTCTTTTTAAATGTATTATAAAAACGCAAAAGCAAAGACAAAACAGCACACAGTAGTTGAAATATATAAGGAAATTAATATTTTATACCTAATTTTAAAAATTCTAATATTATGGAATTTCTATGCTTCACTGGCTATGGAGTCCCTTATTTCAACAGCCTATGAGTCAAGTAATCTCAAAATTTTAAAAACTTTCTAGTTAAAATTCATTTTTGATGTTTCAACATACATTTTTCCAATAATGGGAGTAAAAATATATTCACAGTAAGCTAAAGAAGGAAAATCTGGTTAACTATGAGACTACTTTGCCTTTCAAATCACCTCCTCACATCCCTACACTGTGACACATGAATTCTAATTGTCTCTGCCATTCTCCTGATTTCAGAGGTTCAAGGAATAGGGATAAGAATATAACTGATTCTTTCCCAGATTTATTTAGAAACCAAGAAGCAGTTATATAAAGAAGATATATATCTACATATATCTAGATCTAGATCTAGATCTACATTCTTCATTAACATTCCTAATTACGACAGCTCCTTCAGGATAGATCTTTTCAAGACAGATCTTTTCCTCTTGTGCCCATCTAAGATTTAGATTCTGGTTTCCAAAATAATATCTTCAAGCAAAATCTTGCCTTCTCATGGAATGAGGCCACAGGACACTCACATTTGAAAGCATCATAGAAAGCTTTTAAAAAGATACATACATACTGAAGTTTAATAAAAAAGAAGTTATATTCTAATTGGCTTCTTTCACTGTACTCGTGGAAAGAAGTTATTTACAGTCCATTTTATAGAGGATGTATATGTTGTGGATGCTGAAGAATGGATTTTATAACTGCTAATTACTCAAATGTCCTTTCCTCTGTGGCTTCCTCACATCACATGAAAACTGCCAAGCTGTAGTTAAGGAAATCTAGAAACTGACATATTCCAGGGCTTGCTAGGCTCTCTACTCACTTATTCATTTAGTGGTTCTCAACTCTGAGTTTATATTAGAATCACGTTGGAGAACTTTTAAAATACTGATGCCTGGGCCCTACATTTAAGAGATTCAGCTCAATTATTCTTGCATGAGGCCCAAACTTTAGTATTTTGAAAAACTTAAATTATTCTAATATACAGCCAGAGTTGACTGGTTTAAGTAATGTAGTTAGAAGAAATCAATAAAATGTTGGAAATAATATGAATAATTTATATATATATACACATTGATTATCTTATACCATACTATGCTAAACTATACATATATACGTTCATTCAATACAGGGTCCACTCAGGGTATTCTTGGGAAACATGAGACTAACACTATAATACAGAATTTACTAGAGGCAGATTACTTTAGTCTATGATTCAATCTGAAAATAAAATATAGCTTGTTGTTAATTTTTGTGTCAGTAACCCAGATTTAGCATTGATTAAAACTGTACATACTGGACAGAAAATAAACTAAAATGTCTCATTGGCTCAAAGGATATTTCAAATTGTTTTATTTTATACACACACACACACACACACATATGTATTTATTGTGCTTTTTCCAAATCCTCAGTCAGCTGCTCACCTCCTCAAATAACACTGTTTTGACAGTAAAGAGTGAATGAACAGAACACTTGCAATTAAAAAAACGCACTGTAGAATCATCAGTATGAAACAATGGTATGTTTCTAATTCCATGAATTTGAGATAGTAAACAGTAAGTGCTTTCATCTTTTAAGTGAAATTCAGAAAAGAAGACTATCATTATTCACTTTATTTCTAAAGTGGGTATTTATATACCATCAAAACTGAAGTGTATAATATATTTTTATTTTGTTGTGTTTTTAAAATAAGGAGAGCCACACCTACGCTTACATCTTCTAAACAGGCAATATTGAAAACTTAACACTTAAGGACCTATTCAGTCATCTGGATACTCTTTTCAAATAAAACACTTTTCAGAGCTGTATCTTTTCCAGTGACTTTCTCAACCTGGGTGGCTGATAAATAATGGGAGCATGGTGGAAGACGTTTCTGGAAGACAAGAGTGTCAAAGGTGGAAACTATCACACAAAATAGTTGTTAGAATCTGAAAAGGTCACACTTGTGGCAAATACAAGAGGAAATACAATATAACAAGGACCTGAAGTCAGTAAATTAATAGCTTGGAAAGAGAAAGAGGTCACAGTCACCTAGATCTTGACTTAAAGCAGAAGCAAGTTAAAATTTTGAAGACGCACATAAATGATTGTAATTTACCTTTCTCTTTTTGATAGCAGAGTGTTATCAACTGTTAGAAACTTAAAGCATCTTAATTTGAGGAAGAGATGGATTAGGAAAAATTAGAAAGTAGTCACTTTTAATTTTTAATTAGCAGTTTTGTCAAAAGATTTACAATTTTCTAAGCAGTATTTTACTTCAGCTCCCTCCATAGACTTTAAAGATTCTTATTTAAAAGAACACAATAAAATTAGTATTTTTGCAATATCATCATCAAGAATCAAAGGCCTTGGGGAAGAAATTTGTGGAATGGCAGTGGGGTTACAATGACTCTTTCTTCAGGCAAAAATTAAAAAAAAGCATAGAGGTAGAGAGGAAATGGAAAAGACAGGTAGATAAGAGCCAATAAGATTTTCACACACACAGACACTCTCTCTCTCTCGGAATGTCAGCTGTCTGCCATCATCAGAAGTCACAAGTGTGAGTAGCAAATGACAGCAAACGACAGTGTAGCTCAGGGAGCCAAGGGATGCCCATATATACACTGGTTCTGCTCTCTAGCTATGAAGACCACCCACATGGTGAGACCGCAATAACATAAATACTTAAACATTCTTCAGTAATTGCTAAATTATTACAAAGAACAGAAATCTGGTAGGCAGGGATGATATAGCAGTTAAGGAAAAAAATGTCATGATGCCTACCCTAATGAAGTTTAAAGACCTTCAAAAACCTTTAAAACATTCCATAATTTAAAACAACAACAAACAAACTCCTTCCGTCTTAAGTGTAGGAGAACATCCATGTATTACAATTTTGGTGGCATAGGGAGTAGTTGCACAGAATGATCTTGGAAAGTGACTTAAGTTACAGAGTACATAAGCATGTAGAGACTAGGCTTACTGAGATTTTAAATAATACTGTAAAATGGACCTCCTCTTATCACAGCAGGTAAAGCTTAGATTGTATTTGTTATGTACAATATTGGTATTAGGGAGAAAACAACGGAATGTATGGCATCAATGAGGATTATAAGACACCTGAGGGAAGGGATGGTAAACCTTTATGGAATCTACAAACATTCTGGTTGGTTCTTGGAAAGGAGGCAAGGCAGGGGTCTTAAATAATCAGTCAAAAATTTTAAAAAGGAATTAGAAAGGCAAGAGGAAAATAGAGCAGTAGAGGCAGAAAAAAAGAAAGCCTTAGAGACAGAAGGCTAGAGAGCTCACTCGTGCCTGGAGTGCAGCCAAGGCAATCCAAGATGTAACAGATAGGCTCAGAACTTGAGTTCTAAATCGAAGGGAAAAAGAATGAAGGAAGTTTTATAAGCAGAATCCATAATTGCCAGCAATACCCATATTCACTGACTGCCTTATACTATTAGGAGACTATTCTGGTTCAGTAAAAGTCAACAGAACCAAGTTTTTGTCCTGAAGCCAAGAAGGACTAGTTCAGATAGATAAGGATTTACTTTCCCTATGGAATGATGAAAACATAATTTATCATGTTTTGGGGTGAAATCAGGAAAAAATTAATATATGTAAAAGTGTACACTACTTAGAATTTGTGACATGCTAAAAATAGAGCCTAATAAGGAAATTAAATCTCAAAATTGTTTAAAAATAAATCTGTGTCTATTTAATACTATATATTTTTCCTACTTTAAGAAAAACAGCTGTGGGAATGCCTGGGTGGCTCAGTCGATTACATGTCTGCCTTCAGCTCAGATCATGATCCCAGGGTTCTGGGATTGAGTCCCGTGTTGGGGGTCCTTGTTCAGTGTGGAGTCTGCTGCTCCCCCTGCTTGTACTTTCTCTCTCTCTCTCTGGAAAATGAATAAATAAACTCTTTAAAAACTTTTTTAAAAATTTTTAAAAAAGAAAAGCAATTGTGTACAGTAACAGTCGTTATGAAGACATTGGAAGTTCATTATATAGGAGTGATTCATCTATATGTTCCTCATTCCTTTTATAGTCATTAAAATATTTGCAAAAATCATTTAAAAATGTGGATACTCATTTTCACATGTATGAATATTTATAGCTGTATACTGAATGTAAAAACAAAACAAAAGAGAGGAACCAAGTATTTAAAATGATTTCGTTCATGACTGACCTGTATGTATGTATACACAAACTAAAATTGTCTCAAAGGTACTCATTCATTAATGTGTCCTTTTTCTGTAAGAAAAAGGCCTCTTTGAGGTAGGATGGTTTTAAACAGTTACATAGTCCACTTGGTTCACAAGGACTAAATCAAAACAATATATGCTAATAATAGTACCTTTGATTTGCTAATCCCTTACCCTGGACTGAACCAAATATGGCTTTAAAAACTCTCTGGAGGGGCACCTACGTGGCTCAGTGGGTTAAGGCCTCTGCCTTGGGTTCAGGTCATGATCCCAAGGTCCTAGGATCGAGCCCCATGTTGTCTGTCTGGCTCTCTGCTCAGCAGGGGGCCTGCTTCCCTTCCTCTCTCTCTGCCTGTCTCTCTGCCTACTTGTGATCTCTGTCAGTCAAATAACTAAATAAAATCTTTTAAAAAAAACCCTCTCTGGATACTTTCTTCTTTAATTTTCATGAGCTAAAATGTGGGCAATGAAAACTAAAACGTGATCTTATCATCATCCTCAATAAAGTAGCATTTTCAAATTCACTTAGCTATTACATTTAAAACAGAACACAAAATTTATATGTATTCACAATTACATGTATTCACAAAGAAAATAATAGAAAATAAGTGCTCATCAGATATAACTGCTTTTATGTGTTGTCCCACACACAGAATGATAAGCCAACATCCGGAAAGTCAGTATTAGCCAACATCAGCTTTTGAGGCATTTTGGTAACCAATTTTCTGGTCATTAACTCAGACCCCACTGTGTTAATCATAAAAAGCCACAGACATAATAATAAAAAATGACTACAAGTAAAGAGGTCTCTGTTTTTTCAACCCAACTTTAATAATCTCCATTTCTTTTTAAGAAAAAAATGCATTGCTTCTATCAGGGAGAATTTTACTTTAGCTCAATGGAATTTTTTTTTTTTCAGAGTCTTGTGCTAATCCATAGCTTTATACTTACATTCAACGAAAGACTTTTAAGAGTGATTCCAGATTTTTCAAAACATTATTTGAGAATGACTTCAATTTTCAGACCTTGTTACTTCCCAGAGGCAGAAACTCAAATAGTCCCAAACACAATATGAAATGAAAATTGGCCAAGCAAATTCAATGCCAAAGATGCTGAGCCAAATTGCAGTCCAGAAAAAAAGGTGAGTTTGCTAGGTGGTGAACAAAAGGTGGGAAGAATGAGTTCTTATTTGCCTTAACGATTCATTCCTCTAGCTGGAGAAAGTACATATTGCCCACCAGAGTATTGGGAATTATTTACTAGCTCTATCAGGCTGGTTTTACAGAAACAGGCATCCTTAAGGGAAAAAATGAAATTTGGTCTACAGCAAAATTTACTTTGGTAACTTAAATGAAATGATACCATAGTTCACTCTAAAAAAAAGTAATTTTGTTGTCTTTTATTTCTCTTCAGCATCAAAAGAAAATGTGATAAGTAAAAACATATTAATATAAAATAATTCTGTTCACTAATTTACCACCTACATCAGTCTGGTTTATCTATTTTGTTCTTATTGGGTTTTGCTGTCCATTTCACTAAATTACTATTCAATGTAATCTTGAATGCATCAAATGAAACAACCCCATTCTCAGAACATAAAAATAGTATGCTATTTAATTGCCAAGTAATGCCCATAACAAATTGAAATTATGTGTAAAGATAAACTCATTTCCTTGAGGGAGGAGTCAAGATGGCAGAGAAGTAGCAGGCTGAGAATACTTCAGCTAGCTGGAGATCAGCTAGATAGCTTATCTAAAGATTGCAAACACCTGAAAATCCATCGGCAGATCGAAGAGAAGAAGAACAGCAATTCTGGAAACAGAAAAACAACCACTTTCTGAAAGGTAGGACCCCCGGAGAAGTGAATCCAAAGCTATGGGAAGATAGACCCCGGGGAGAGGGGCCAGCTCCGGGCAAGCGGCAGAGCAACGGCGCACAAAATCAGGACTTTTAAAAGTCTGTTCTGCTGAGGGACATCACTTCAGAGGCTAAACCGGGACAAAGCCCACCCAGGGTCAGCGTGGCCGCAGGTCCCGCAGGGTCACAGAAGGATCGGGGGTGTCTGAGTGTCGCAGAGCTTGTGGGTATTGGAACGGGAAAGCCGGCTACAGAGACAGAGCCGACAGTAAGATCACAGCTCAGGGTTACCTTGAACCGGTCCCAGGCTCGGTGAGCTCGGAGCGCAACCGGAGGTCAGGCAGACGGGAGTAACTGGCGCTGTTCTCTGAGGGCGCACTGAGAGTGTGACCCTGGGCTCTCGGCTCCTCCAGGCCCGAGACCAGGAGGCCGCCATTTGTATTCCCGTCCTCCGGAACTCTACGGAAAGCGTTCAGGGAACAAAAGCTCCTGAAAGCAAACCTGAGCAGATTACTCACCCTGGTCCCTGATAAGGGCAGTGCAATTCCGCCTGGGGCAAAGACACTTGAGAATCACTACAACAGGCCCCTCCCCCAGGAGATCAACAAGAAATCCAGCCGAGACCAAGTTAGCCTACAAAGGAGTATGGTTTCAATACCAAGGAGAGCAGCAGAATTCCAGAGGGGGAGAAAGCAAAGCATGGAACTCATGGATTTTTCCCTGTGATTTTTTTTTTAATCTTGAAGTTAATTTATTTATTTTCTTTTTCATTTTTTGTTTTTTTTCTCGCCTTCTGGTAAATTTTTTTTAACTATTACTTTTTTCTTTTTTAACGTTTTTTAACTAGTTTATCCAATATATATATATTTTATATTTTTCTTATTTGTTTTCTTTTTTTTTAAATTCTTTTCTTTTCTTTTTTTTTTTTCTTTTTTTTTTTCTTTCTTCCTTTTTGAACCTCTTTCTATCCCCTTTCTCCCCCCTCATGATTTGGGATCTCTTCTAATTTGGTTAAAGCATATTTTCCTGAGGTTGTTGCCACCCTTTTAGTATTTTACTTGCTCCTTCATATACTCTTATCTAAACAAAATGACAAGACGGAAAAACTCAACACAAAAAGAAGAACAAGAGGCAGTACCGAAGGCTAGGGACCTAATCAATACAGACATTGGTAATATGTCAGATCTAGAGTTCAGAATGACAATTCTCAAGGTTCTAGCCGGTCTCAAAAAAGGCATGGAAGATTAGAGAAACCCTCTCGGGAGATATAAAAGCCCTTTCTGGAGAAATAAAAGAACTAAAATCTAACCAAGGTGAAATCAAAAAAGCTATTAATGAGGTGCAATCAAAAATGGAGGCTCTCACTGCTAGGATAAATGAGGCAGAAGAAAGAATTAGTGATATAGAAGACCAAATGACAGAGAATAAAGAAGCTGAGCAAAAGAGGGAAAAACAGCTACTGGACAACGAGGGGAGAAATTGAGAGATAAGTGACACCATAAGACGAAACAACATTAGAATAATTGGGATTCCAGAAGAAGAAGAAAGAGAGAGGGGAGCAGAAGGTATACTGGAGAGAATTATTAGGGAGAATGTCCCCAATTTGGCAAAGGGAACGAGCATCAAAATTCAGGAGGTTCAGAGAACGCCCCTCAAAATCAATAAGAATAGGCCCACACCCTGTCACCTAATAGTAAAATTTACAAGTCTTAGTGACAAAGAGAAAATCCTGAAAGCAGCCCGGGAAAAGAACTCTGTAACATACAATGGTAAAAATATTAGATTGGCAGCTGACTTATCCACAGAGACCTGGCAGGCCAGAAAGAACTGGCATGATATTTTCAGAGCACTAAACGAGAAAAACATGCAGCCAAGAATACTATATCCAGCTAGGCTATCATTGAAAATAGAAGGAGAGATTAAAAGCTTCCAGGACAAACAAAAACTGAAAGAATTTGCAAACACCAAACCAGCTCTACAGGAAATATTGAAAGGGGTCCTCTAAGCAAAGAGAGAGCCTACAAGTGTTAGATCAGAAAGGAACAGAGACCATATACAGTAACAGTCACCTTACAGGCAATACAATAGCACTAAATTCATATCTCTCAATAGTTACCCTGAATGTTAATGGGCTAAATGCCCCAATCAAAAGACACAGGGTATCAGAATGGATAAAAAAACAAAAGCCATCTATATGTTGCCTCCAAGAAACTCATTTTAAGCCCGAAGACACCTCCAGATTTAAAGTGAGGGGGTGGAAAAGAATTTACCATGCTAATGGACATCAGAAGAAAGCAGGAGTGGCAATCCTTATATCAGATCAATTATATTTTAAACCAAAGACTATTATAAGAGATGAGGAAGGACACTATATCATACTCAAAGGGTTTGTCCAACAAGAAGATCTCACAATTTTAAATATTTATGCCCCCAACGTGGGAGCAGCCAACTATATAAACCAATTAATAACAAAATCAAAGAAACACATCAACAATAATACAATAATACTAGGGGACTTTAACACTCCCCTCACTGAAATGGACATATCATCCAAGCAAAAGATCAGCAAGGAAATAAAGGCCTTAAACGACACACTGGACCAGATGGACATCACAGATATATTCAGAACATTTCATCCCAAAGCAACAGAATACACATTCTTCTCTAGTGCACATGGAACATTCTCCAGAATAGATCACATCCTCGGTCCTAAATCAGGACTCAACCGGTATCAAAAGATTGGGATCATTCCCTGCATATTTTCAGACCACAATGCTCTAAAGCTAGAACTCAACCACAAGAGGAAGTTTGAAAAGAACCCAAATACATGGAGACTAAACAGCATCCTTCTAAAGAATGAATGGGTCAACTAGGAAATTAAAGAAGAATTGAAAAAAATCATGGAAACAAATGATAATGAAAATACAATGGTTCAAAATCTGTGGAACACAACAAAGGCAGTCCAGAGAGGAAATTATATAGCGGTAGTAGCCTTTCTCAAGAAACAAGAAAGGTCTCAGGTACACAACCTAACCCTACACCTAAAGGAGCTGGAGAAAGAACAAGAAAGAAACCCTAAGCCCAGCAGGAGAAGAGAAATCATAAAGATCAGAGCAGAAATCAATGAAATAGAAAACAAAAAAAAACAATAGAACAAATCAACGAAAGTAGGAGCTGGTTCTTTGAAAGAATTAATAAAATTGATAAACCCCTGGCCCGACTCATCAAAAAGAAAGGAGAAAGGACCCAAATAAATAAAATCATGAATGAAAGAGGAGAGATCACAACTAACACCAAAGAAATACAAACTATTACAAGAACATACTATGAGCAACTCTAAGCCAACAAATTTGACAATCTGGAAGAAATGGATGCATTCCTAGAAACATATAAACTACCACAACTGAACCAGGAAGAAATAGAAAGCCTGAACAGACCCATAACCAGTAAGGAGATTGAAACAGTCATTAAAAATCTCCAAAGAAACAAAAGCCCAGGGCCAAACAGCTTCCCAGGGGAATTCTACCAAACATTTAAAGAAGAATTAATTCCCATTCTCCTGAAACTGTTCCAAAAAATAGAAATTGAAGAAAAACTTCCAAACTAATTTTATGAGGCCAGCATCACCTTGATCCCAAAACAAGACAAGGATCCCATCAAAAAAGAGAGCTATAGACCAATATCCTTGATGAACACAGATGCGAAAATACTCAACAAAATACTAGCCAATAGGATTCAACCGTACATTAAAAGGATTATTCACCACGACCAAGTGGGATTTATTCCAGGGCTGCAAGGTTGGTTGAACATCTGCAAATCAGTCAATGTGATACAACACATCAATAAAAGAAAGAACAAGAACCATATGATACTCTCAATAGATGCTGAAAAAGCATTTGACAAAGTACAGCATCCCTTCCTGATCAAAACTCTTCAAAGTGTAGGGATAGAGGGCACATACCTCAATATCATCAAAGCCATCTATGAAAAACCCACCGCAAATATCATTCTCAATGGAGAAAAACTTAGCTTTTCCGCTAAGGTCAGGAACACGGCAGGGATGTCCATTATCACCACTGCTATTCAACATAGTACTAGAGGTCCTAGCTTCAGCAATCAGACAACAAAAGGAAATTAAAGGCATCCAAATCGGCAAAGAAGAAGTCAAATTATCACTCGTCGCAGATGATATGATACTATATGTGGAAAACCCAAATGACTCCACTCCAAAACTGCTAGAACTTGTACAGGAATTCAGTAAAGTGTCAGGATATAAAATCAATGCACAGAAATCAGTTGCATTTCTCTACACCAACAGCAAGACAGAAGAAAGAGAAATTAAGGAGTCAATCCCATTTACAATTGCACCCAAAACCATAAGATACCTAGGAATAAACCTAACCAAAGAGGCACAGAATCTATACTCAGAAAACTATAAAGTACTCATGAAAGAAATTGAGGAAGACACAAAGAAATGGAAAAATGTTCCATGCTCCTGGATTAGAAGAACAAATATTGTGAAAATGTCTACGCTACCTAAATCAATCTACACATTTAATGCAATTCCTATCAAAGTACCATCCATCTTTTTCAAAGAAATGGAACAAATAATTCTAAAATTTATATGGAACCAGAAAAGACCTCGAATAGCCAAAGGGATATTGAAAAAGAAAGCCAAAGTTGGTGGCATCACAATTCCGGACTTCAAGCTCTATTACAAAGCTGTCATCATCAATACAGCACGGTACTGGCACAAAAACAGACACATAGATCTTTGGAACAGAATAGAGAGCCCAGAAAGAGACCCTCAACTCTACAGTCAACTTATATTTGACAAAGCAAGAAAGAATGTCCAATGGAAAAAAGACAGCCTCTTCAATAAATGGTGCTGGGAAAATTGGACAGCCACATGCAGAAAAATGAAATTGGACCATTTCCTTACACCACACATGAAAATAGACTCAAAATGGATGAAGGACCTCAATGTGCGAAAGGAATCCATCAAAATCCTTGAGGAGAACACAGGCAGCAACCTCTTCGACCTCAGCCGCAGCAACATCTTCCTAGGAACAACGCCAAAGGCAAGGGAAGCAAGGGCAAAAATGAACTATTGGGATTTCATCAAGATCAAAAGCTTTTGCACAGCAAAGGAAACAGTTAACAAAATCAAAAGACAACTGACAGAATGGGAGAAGATATTTGCAAACGACATATCAGATAAAGGACTAGTGTCCAGAATCTATAAAGAACTTAGCAAACTCAACACCCAAAGAACAAATAATCCAATCAAGAAATGGGCAGAGGACATGAACAGACATTTCTGCAAGGAAGACATCCAGATGGCCAACAGACACATGAAAAAGTGCTCCATATCACTCGGCTTCAGGGAAATACAAATCAAAACCACAATGAGATATCACCTCACACCAGTCAGAATGGCTAAAATCAACAAGTCAGGAAATGACAGATGCTGGCGAGGATGCGGAGAAAGGGGAACCCTCCTACACTGTTGGTGGGAATGCAAGCTGGTGCAGCCACTCTGGAAAACAGCATGGAGGTTCCTCAAAATGTTGAAAATAGAACTGCCCTATGACCCAGCAATTGCACTACTGGGTATTTACCCTAAAGATACAAACGTAGTGATCCAAAGGGACACGTGCACCCGTGCAATGTCCACAATAGCCAAACTATGGAAAGAACCGGGATGTCCATCAACAGATGAATGAATAAAGAAGATGTGGTATATATACACAATGGAATACTATGCAGCTATCAAAAGAAATGAAATCTTGCCATTTGCGACAACATGGATGGAACTAGAGCGTATCATGCTTAGTGAAATAAGTCAAGCAGAGAAAGACAACTATCATATGATCTCCCTGATATGAGGAAGTGGTGATGCAACATGGGGTTTAAGTGGGTAGGAGAAGAATAAATGAAACAAGATGGGATTGGGAGGGAGACAAACCATAAGTGACTATTAATCTCACAAAACAAACTGAGGGTTGCTGGGGGGAGGGGGTTTGAGAGAAGGGGGTGGGATTATGGACATTGGGGAGGGTATGTGCTTTGGTGAGTGCTGTGAAGTGTGTAAACCTGGTGATTCACAGACCTGTACCCCTGGGGATAAAAATATATGTTTATAAAAAATTAAAAATTAAAAAAAAAACTCATTTCCTTTATAATGCTGGTTACTATCTCCCTGAGAAATAGAAACAAACAAAAAAATTAAGTAGATACAAAATGAAGCCCCAAACCACCCTTTGTTTATATAGTTTTGACATTTTTCTTCATAATTAATGAATTTTAAAACTTATGTTTTCTTAATCTGTATGTTTACCTTCACCCACACACAGCCAAACTCTTTTCTTCTATTAACCTCATGTGTCACTGTTGGATATATGATGATAAATGAGACTTCCTCTTAAATGTCTATCTTTTTCCTAGTTGTTATTAAAGCATCTAGTTCATAACTATTTTTCCTTACTCTCATATTTACATTGCACTTTATTCCCTCATTTAACCATAAATTTCTAAAACAGAGACTGTTGGAACTGCTTAGCTCAAATAAGAAACACATACTCAAGTTTCACAGGATATTTACAGTGAATAGTCAGAGTTGATGTGAATTACCAAAAATTTTGGAAAGCTAAATATCACCCTTCAATTGTAAGGAAGATATATGAAGCTATTATTGTATTATCTAATCAATTTCATTAATTAAATTATCAGAAGCAGCTTAAATAGTAAAATGAAATATAGTGATAGTACATTAATAAAAATCAGAACACAATTTAAATCTTTATCTCTAAGTATAGTTTAAATATCAATTCTGTCTAATCATTCTTTATTTCTTTTGTATAAATACCCTGCCTTGGATTTCCATTAGTATGTTAAATAAAAGTGGTTAAGAGTGGACATCATTCATTTCTTCTTGATTTTGGGGGAGAAAGCATTCAGTGTTCCACTGTTAAGTACGACATAAACCAAACGTTTTTTAGAGAGGTTTTTTTATGACATTGAAGAAATTTCCTTTCATTCCACATTTGCTGGAAGTTCTTGTTAGGGATCAATTTGGGTTTTGTCAAATGATTCTTCTGCATTGTAAAACCACAAGATTTTTCTCATTTTTATGTTTTATGTCTGTTAATAATGGTGTATTATATTGATGGATTTTTTGAATATTGAAACAACACTGTATTCCTGGAATGACTCCATTTTGTTGTGATACAGCTGTTTTCATATGCTGCTGGATAAGATTTTCTATTATTTTACTGAGGATTTTCTACATCTACATTCATGAGACAGCCATTTATAGTTTTCTTCTACCATCTTCGGTTTTGATATCAAAGCACCACTGACCTCAAAAAAGTTAGCTGGGAAGTACTATTCTTCATTTTTCTGAAAAGAGATGTATAAATCTTGTTTTCTTTCTTATATAAATAAGAAACCCACTTGGGTGAAACCCAGTGACACCATCTGGGCCTGGAAGTTTCTTTTTCAGAACTTAAAAAATATATATATATGTATCTATACAAGTTATCTACAACATTTTGAGTTACTTTTTGTAGTTTTTTCCCTCAAAGAATTGGTCTCTTGCATCTAAGCTATTAAATTTATGTGTGTAGAGTTGTTTATACTATTCCCTTATGATCCTTCCAGCATCTCAGGGCTTGTGGTAATATATCCTCTTTTATTCCTCATATTGGTAATGCATATCTTCTTTTTCCCTTTGTCAATTTTGTTAACAGTTTATAAATTTTATTTTTTTTAATGAACTAGCTTTTAATTTCATTGATTTTATTTGTTTTTTTATTTTATATTTGATTCATTTCTGCTCTTATCTCCTTCCTTTAACTTGTTTTGCAGTTATTTTGTTTTCACTGTCTTGAGGTTAAAGCTGAGCTTATTGTTTTCATAGAATCTCACTATTTAAAATGAGCATTTGGTGCTACAAATTTCTCTTTAAGCACTGCTTTGGTGCATCCCACAAGTTTTCATATGCTGTCTTTTTGTTTTTAAATAATTCAGTGTTGGTGGTGGTTTATTTTCCATGAGATTGACTCTTTTATTCAGGAATTATATACCAGTACATCATTTAATTTCTGTGTTTGAAGATTTACCCGATGTCTTAATTAATTAAGATGATGCTATTAATTTCTAGTTTGACTCCATTAGGGAAAGAGAACATTCTATGTATGTATTAATTAAGTATGTTGATGTTTATTTTATAACCAAGGATAAGGCCTATTTGTGAGTGTTCCATAAGTATATGACAAGAATACATATTCTATAAATATTTGATGGAGAGTGTTATAAATTTCAACTAGATCCTTTTGGTTGATGTTACACCCTTGCTGATTTTTCAGCTGGTCATTTCTGTTTTGAAAGAAGGGCCCTGAGAATCCCCACTATAATTATAGGTTTGTCCATTTTTCCTTTGAGTTCTATTGATTGTTGCTTAATATATTTGATAGTTCTGTTGTTTGGTGCAGACACATTTAGAATTATTATATCCTCTTATACTTAGCGGATTGACCCTTACGTCATTATGGAGCATTCTACCTATCTCTAGTAATTTTCTTTCTTCTGAAATCAATATGCTCTGATAGTAGTATACTCATTCTACCTTTCTTTTGTGTGATTGGTATTTGCATGATTTATTTTTTCATCCCTTTAGCTTACTTTTGTCTTTATTTTTGAAATGAGTTTCCTATAAAAAATATAGCTAGATCATATTTTTTAATCCAATCTACCAGTTGGTATCTTTCTGTATTTAGACCATTTATATTTACATTTATTATAATTACTGATAGGAATTAAATATGCCACTTTACTATTTGTTTTCCATTTATATATTCTATTTGTTCTGTATTTCTTCTCCTGCCTTCCTGTAAGTTACTTGATCCTCTTTAATGTTTCCTGTTGCTTCACTATAGTGTTTTGAGTATATAACTGTATAATTTTTTTGGTGATAGTTCTAAATATATAACACTATTAACTTATATTGATATTTTGGCATTTCAAGTGCCTAAATTTAGCACCATTTAGTTCCTGTTATCCTCTTTATGATTAGTTGTCATAAAGATACCATTTACATGCATTGATGATGCTGTCAAAAAGATAATACAGTAATTCTGCTTTTAAGCAGCTAATATAATTTTGAAAACTCAAATGTTAAAAAATATCTTTATATTTACCTACATCTTTCCCTTTATCATTGTTATTTCTTTAGTTCTGGTATTTCAAGTTTCTTTCTTTTGTCATTTCCTTTTTTGCTAAAGAACTTTAACAATCTTTTGGCAGTTTGTTTTATTACTTCCAAGGAATTGGTCCATTGTGTCTAAGTTGTCAAATTTATGTGTGCAGAGCTATTTGTAGTATTCCCTTATTATCCTTCCAAGGTCTTCAGGATCTGTAGTAATAATTCCTCTTTTATAGCAGGGCTGCTGGTGATTAATTCTCTTCATCTAAGAATTCCATTGTTTCTGAAGAATATTTTTGCTCTATAAAAAATTGTGGGGTAATTTATCCTTTCAGTAATAGAAAATTTTTGTGCTGCTTCATCTGGTTTCATGGTTTCTGGAGAGAAATCTGCTGTCATTTGGATTATGTTTCCTTATAGGTAATGTTTTATTTCTCTCTGGTTGCTTATAAGATTATTTATTTCTTCTTAGTTTTGAGACATTTTATTATGATATGCCTGGGTGTGTATTTCCTTAGCTTTATTTTGTTGGTATTTGCTGAGCTCCTTAAAACCGTATGTAGATTTATGTGTTTTGCTATATTTGAGAAATTTTCAGCCATTATGTCTTCCAATTACTTTTTTCCTCCCCATTTCTTCCCTTCTGGGACACCAATGACATGAATGTTTGATCTTTTGCTATTGTCCAGAGGTCCCTGAAATTCTGTTCATTTTAACCTTCTTTTTCAGATAGGATAATTTCTATTAGCTGATAGTTTCTAAAGCTGATCTATCTTCAACTTCACTGAATCTTTCTTCTCTCAACCCAATTCTGTTATTGAGTCCTTCCAGTGAGTTTTCATTTTATATTTTTCAGTTCCAAAATTTCCATTAAGGTTTTCTCTATATCCTTTGTTTCTCTGCTGAGACTTCCTAACTTCTTAAATTTTCAAGAGTTTATAATTGCTTATTAAAACATTTTAAGGATATTTACTTTAAAATTGTTATTTCTCAATATTTATGTCAACTTTGTGTTGACATCTGTTGGTTGTCTTTCTTATTCAAGTTAAGATTTTCCTGATACATGATATAACTATTTTCAATTGGAACTTAGACATTTTGGATAGTGTGTAATGGATTCTAACTCTATTTAAACATCTCTGCAGCTGACCAGGCCAGTATTCAGAGTTCCTTTCTCACTCACAGCCTTTGCAGATGGTCATTAGCCAAGAGGCATAGACATCTCATTATTATGGGATGTGTGTCTCCCATATTTATTCTCATTCTTGGTTTTTGGAATTAATGGCTGATTTAATTCTTGGTACATTCTAGGGATTCTGATTTAGTCACATTGCTCTGATTCTATCTTTGGTTCCCATAGATTGGATTCCCTACCCTGGTTCCCCCCCCCCAAGTTATGAATAAAATAAGCTTGTGTACTGAGATTCCCAATGGAGATTATCCAGACTCCTAATAATGTGGAGATTTATAAATTGAAGGACAACTAGTTGCAGGTTTATGCAATAAAGTTTAAGTACAATCCAAATCTCAGAAAGCTGAAGAGTTGTCTGTATAAATCAGGCATGACTACATGAAATTTTTAAAAATTTCATTAAATAATTTTCATTCTTATTTATGTCAAGAAAGAATATTAATCATGAAATAATGCTAGAATTAGAAATTAGAAAGCACTGAATCTATGCTAAAGATTTGATAAGTTAAGTGAGAGAATAAACAGAAAGGGAAGATGAAAGCTAGGTGGTTTTTTGGTGGGGCAGAGGGAATAGGATGAGACAGGAGAGAGAAAGATGCTCAACTATAGAGAATGATACAAGAATGGAAACTGAGCTAGAGATACTAGCATCTAAAACTGCAAAATTCAGGTTATCTATTTTGGTATTCTTTTTACAAGGGCTTTAGCAAGATTATCCTGGCTGCAGAGAACTATTAATGCACCAGTTTATTGCATAAACCTAGCTGTCCTCTAATGTCACAGGGAGTGTGATGCAGCTGAGAAAGACTACGAAGAATGAAGGACAGAAATACAGATATGTAATCTATTTGCATCAGGACTGAGATTAAAATTCTAAGTGTTATAATGGAAGAGGATAGGACCAAGAGATAAGTAACTAGTTACATAACAAATGTTAATAATGTGTTTTTTTAATTTATTCTTTCAATTTTAACTTCTACTACTTCAGGTCTGCCTTCAGATCATCTTCCCACTTCAACCCTACTCTCCTTTTCTTCTACCATGTCACCTTATGCAAAATTTTTCAACTCCCAAAATAATACTGGCCCCAAAATATATAGGTCAGATTTGTATTAACTATTCAAGACAATGTAGGATATTGGCATCATGTCCTGGAGAACTATCACTGCATAAAGTCTGTGTTTCATATTTCTTATCCTAAAATGTCTTATTCTGGGGATGAGTTATTCTTAATAATGGAACAAAAATAATTCATTAAGTTTGAGGTTGGCTGAAATAGGAGCTTCTAAGAGTCTTTGTGTATATGATAGTAATTGAAAATAAAGTATATGATTTTATTTTCATTGCAGGGTTTTTTGATTACCAAAGTTGTAAACATAAGGCTTGTTTCATTGTTATTAACATGCATCTTGGGGGCCTAATATATAATATGCAGTTAATGTATGTCAAGTAGTACTCTAGATGTCTTATGAGCATCTATTTTAATATTCAAAATACTTCTTAGAGATTAGATATTATTAATTCCATTTTTACAAGACTGAAGATTCAGAGAGCTAAAACAACCTGCTTGCAGTATTTCCTTTGCTCCCCTTGGAGGATGGAGTCTTGTTCTCCTTAGCCCAATTCCCCTTACTCTCTATACTTTACTTCCTTACCTCTTGACCTCCCTATTAATTACCAACCTCCCAATCATCTCCTGATAATTCCTTACCTAGAACAGTTTGGCAGTCTCCACCTCCCTCCAGCTCCCCCTTCCTGTGTTCTCCCAAATTACACACTCAGGCTCCAATTTACAGATCTAAAACCATACTTTTGAATAAAGTAATTTCCTGAAGTAAAGTCTATTCTCTCATTAAGTGTTCCTTGATTTTATCTATACTCTAGAGTATCTATTTAGTTTACTATCTATGAGATTGGTAAATATAATTCAATGTGGGAAAGTATTTGTCCCAATTAATTAATTTGCCTCAACTAGTTTATAAAGGTTCTCATTTAAAAGACTATGCCTATAGCAATGTGTGTATATTTTTGTTTTATTATTTTATATATTTTATATGTATACCTTTTAAAAATTATTTTTAATGATTACCACTACTATGAAGATGATATGCTTAAGAAATGTAATATAATTAGCTAATAAGATCAGTGAAGTGGTAAAGTAGTCAGCCATAGATGAAGTATTTGACACCTATCCCCAAAAGAGGAAAAGTTATTTTCTAAAAAGCATGTCAACTTTAGAACTGTCATGGTCTCATGGAATAGAATTTGAAAACTCAAAAGTGCCTTTGAGATGATGAAGCTGAAGCTTGTTACTCAAGGACTGAAGATCACTCTCTGGGAAAGGCTAAAGTACATCAGGCACCACTTAATATGGACACAATACAGAAAAAATGTACATAAACTCTAACCCATGATTTTTCAAGGTTTATGGAGAAAGCCACAATATATATCAATAATTTTTACAGAAAATCCAGCAATTCAATAAATGCAAAATAATGAAAATAAATTTAGTATGGTTTCTATAGTTTTATGAACAGAAGTTTATTTGCCTGAATGAATCTTAAAATCAAGAGAGAGGGCACCTGGATGGCTCAGTGGGTTAAAGCCTCTGCCTTTGGCTCAGGTCATGATCCCAGGGTCCTGGGATTGAGCCCTGCATGGGGCTCTCTGCCAGCGGGGAGCCTGCTTCCTCCTCTCTTTCTCTCTCTCTGCCTGCCTCTCTGCCTACTTGTGATCTCTGTCAAATAAATAAATAAAATCTTAAAAAAAAAATCAAGAGAGAAAAGAAAAAAGAGAGTCTAGGCATATTATCTGTGCACATGAAATCTTAGTTTCTCCTCTTCTTATTCCTACTCTTTTTCTCTCTCCCTCTTACTCCTTGTCCTTGCCCCTGCTGTTTTTCTCTGTTCTCTTAGTCTTCTGTCTTTCTCTCTCTCTGTCTTTCTCTGTGTCTCTGTGTGTCTCTCTCTCACAGCAAACAATAATTCTATTGAAATTTAGTCAGTACATCACTGAAGTCATCCCATTTAGAATTCATTTTTTAAAAGTTCCAAGTGAACATTAATTACCTTAATTAAATAAACATGTATTAAAACCTCACTTTGTGCACGTGTGGAAAGCACTGGAGGATCACGAAAATATATGATGCAACTCAGCTCTAAGCAAAGGAGAGAAGGTAACATACATTTATCATTGTTCAGATATTTTAATTCTCATGCACACTACTTACTATATGCTGATAACTTAGGAAAAGCTTAATTTGGTCTTTATATTTTATTTTCTCCATATGTTTTTATGCCATATAAATGAACTTATTAAAAGCATTCAAAATAGTGCATTTGTCAAATTCTATATTTCCCAACCAGAAGAGAAAAAAGAAACTATCACCGACTGAAAATATATCTAAGTCACAGAAATATAAAAGGAAGAAAGAAAGAAAGAGGAAAAGAAAAAGGAAAAGCAATTTTTTAGCACCCATACAGTAGGCAGGGACGACTCCTGTTCGTGATGTCATTTTGAATAGTGAATACATGGCAATAAGAGTCTACTGTACTTTAACTTTGACATATGAGGCTTATGATATACCTTGACTTCAACTTTGTTTCTAATTAACTCACCTGCAGGGCTCAAATAATAATTTTGCCTACACCCCCTCTTTTTTGCCTATTTAATTGTTGCTCTCTTAACAACCTAAATGTGGTTTGTCTTCTTGGCACAGAATTGAATTCTAAGCAAATAATAGAAATGTTTAATCTACTCTTCTAGCTCAGCTAACATATAAAAATATTCCCAAATTGAACTACTACAGAAAAACTACACAGAAAACAGGCTTACTTTAAGCTAATTATAAGCTCATTTTAAGTCAAAACATTATAAACAGAAATCAATTTTCTTGTATGCACTTCAAAAGACATTTGAGTTTGGGTTGTAGTTTTTCTGGTTAAAATATGATTATCCAAAGTAAATAGTCTCTAGATCTGGCTTAATCAAATTTGCTTTTGGTAAGTTTGAAAATATTTTACATGCTGCCTGTTATATTCCTATATTAAAAGCTGAATATTAATACTGAATATTAACATTGAATTCCATGACTCATTTGATTTCCACATAGAAATCATTTTAAAGTGCAATAAACCAATTTTGACATTTATAATCACTTTTCAATACTAAAAATCTGTTTAAATTTATCTTATGATGGGGCATCATGTGCTAAACATAAGAAAAAAAGAGCTTTACATTTTAAGAAATGTGCTAAATTGAAACAAATAAAAACCTCTATTACTTCCTCTTAATATTTTTAGGATTCTAAGAGGCTCCAGGCTTTCCTATAGTATTTTTTTACAAGTGGCATTACTTATAACGACTTATGCAGGGGAAAAATTATGTTATTCTAATCTTTATTAATTCTAGTGGGATTATTTTATATAGAAGAAAGAGGAAACTGACTTTTACATAAAAAAATAAAAGCATTAATACTTTTTTGTAGAATCTAGAGAAAATAAAATGATAATTATTATTGTGCCATGTTTGAAAGCAGGAAACAGGAGACATATATATGTACATGGGTTTTAATGCATGTCAAAAATGAGAATTCAAAATTGTAGAATATATTTCTTGAGTATGGACAATACCTGCTCGGTGATTATTATAAAACAAAAGAGAAGGAGAATGAAAATGATAGGATTTAAAACTTTCTTATACTTTCTATTTGTATTACATCTAGAGTTATTTGATATTCTTAAATATTTATACTAACATTCCTATGAACTGCTTTTTGAAATGCAATAAACAATTTATCTCTTGCTGTGAGAGATATATAACTGAACATAATAGGTTATACACTAAAATTTAAATTATTAGTTTGTTGTATTACAAAAAATATGGTTCAATATTAAAAAAATGCTCTTGATTCATAATTAAAGCCCTTGCTTCAACATTTCACTAAAATTAATTCTGAGTCCAGTAACACTATAATAACATTTAGTGTCAATCATTTAAAAATTGTTCTGTGTCATGAGGGAGAAAAGCTATTATCAGGCCTAAGAATTAGTAAAAGTGTCAGGCAAGTAAATAACCTGTCATACAACTGTTAATACTGATTAATCTCTGAAGCACCATCCCTTTCATAAGTGAAGAGGAAACATGGAGGCTAAGGAGGGTAGCAAACACTAACAAAATATGCAAGAGCAGCCGGCCTGGTCCTAATCCAAATTTCACTTATGCTACTCTGTCAACAAGTTTAACACAAGGAAACAAAGTAACAAGAAAAAAAAGAACTGTCCGACAGCAAGGGTGTTGGGTTTTGTTTTGTTTAGTTTAGTTTTGCTGTTGTTATCGTTTTTTTTTTTTTTTCTGAAACAGAGAAAGATGAAATAGATACATAGAAAAAGATTTTAAAGAAAATAATGTTTTTCAATTGGCAACTCAACAAGAGTATCTTTTCCCTTTGATTTCCTAAGTTTAATTTGTAAAATCATGTTTCATTTATGAATGGTATTCTATCACACGGACACACCTTAATTCTTTAACCATTAAGAGCTATATTTAAGAATCATAATTAAGGGCGCCTGCATGGTTCAGTGGGTGAAGCTTCTGCCTTCTCCTCAGAGTCCTGGGATGGAGCACTGCATCGTGCTCTCCGCTCAGCAGGGAGCCTGCTTCCCCTTCTCTCTCTGCCTGCCTCTCTGTCTACTTCTGATCTCCTTGTTGAATAAATAAGTGAAATCTTAAAAAAAAAAAAATACCGACAATTTAGTTCACTATGGTTTTTTACAACTGTAAAATCTTTCCCTGCACTTTCATGTTGTATCTAACTGATGGTTCCAGAAATGAGTAAGAAGCATCAACAAACCTAGTTCAGTGACACAGCTGAGAACAGAGTGAAGAAGGAAAGGTGAGTAAAAGAATAACCACTGACAAGCTGTCTGTGCAGAATTGGAGAAGCCCAAATCCTGTTTTTAAATTAAGTTTTTCAAAATTGGTCCTTGGCTTCAGAATTTAAATTTAAAACCCAAGCATGTCATTACAATATAATTTACAAAAATAAAACTGTATCTGAATTTTTGTGTTATAAGCCTTCCAGCCAAATATAAAATATACAAGAATATAAGTAAATAGACAAAAACTGCTATTTCTTTCCAAAACGCAAGATGGGGACTACTTGGGGTGCCTGGGTGGCTCAGTCGCTTAAGCATCTGACTTAAGCATCTGATCTTAGCTCAGGTCTTGATCTCAGGGTGGTGAATTCAAGACCCACAGTGGGGTCCACATTGGGCATGGAACCTACTTAAAAGAAAAAAAAAAAAAGGTGAGGACTAACTAAGGACTTCAAGAGATTGCTGCATTTACTCTCAGAGCTGAAGTTGGTCTTGCCACATATTCCATGGCCGACTGTTAAATAAAGTGGTGGAATTCTCAGCAGCATGCTCTAGAGGAAAGGACTTAGCTTCTAAGCTCAACTGTGCAATTAATATCACAAAAATACACCTCTCAAGAATATTATAAAACACTCACTCCACAATGATTCTATATAATCTTTGTAATATTCTTATGAGGTATGAATTATGCATAATCAAAGAGAGAATTTTAGATATATTTTTTAAATAGACTATAAACTGAGAAAAAAATAAATTACCTAGGGTATCATCTGTTTTACTGAACATGATGCTGTCATAAATAAAATAGGTAAGCAGTGAGAGAAATGAGGGTAGGCAATGGGAAGGTAGTTCTTCATGGATGCTTTTCTAAGAGAAAAATTGTCCATGTGTTTAATAATGGCGAAATCTCAAGCCAATTTGTAAACAGTCCTGAAAACCATTGGTTCATGAATCTTCTGCCAAAAGGTACCCTTTGGGTTCCTTACACGTGTGTGAGAGAGTGGAACTCAGAGCCGGAGGGCCAACTCTAACGAGAGCAGTTCAACTTTATCCTAATTTTCATGTTCGCCTTTTTTATGCAATTTTGTTTAAACACAGATTTCTTAGACTGCCATCTCTGATACAGTATATTATAACTTTACTCCATGATGGTGGCTTAGAGAAAATTGACAAGGTTGATCCCAAGGTATTTAGGTTTCAAGATGCTGTGCTTAAGGAGAGTTCCAAAGTGCACAGATGTTGCAGTGTAGAAACCAATCCATTTCATTCTTCAATAGCAGACTGAGTAAGAATCTCATGTGAGAGGGAAGGGATGTCAGAAATACTCTATAAACGGTGAGTATGTCAATTACGGGAAACCTCCATTAAGATAATATGAAAATGTGATCCTCAAGAATTTTAAAGACTGGGCGGGGCACCTCGGTGGCTCAGTGGGTTAAGCCTCTGCCTTCGGCTCAGGTCATGATCTCAGGGTCCTGGGATCAAGCCCCACATCGGGCTCTCTGCTCAGCAGGGAGCCTGCTTCCCTTCCTTTCTGCCTGCCTCTCTGTCTACTTGTGATCTCTCTCTCTGTGTCAAATAAATAAATAAAATTTTTTAAAAGAGTTTTAAAGACATTTTCTTTTTAAAAATTATTTATTTATTTATTTGACAGAGAGAGGTAGTACAAGCAGGGGGAGCGGAAGGCATAGGGAGAGGGAGAAGCGGACTCCCTACCGAGCAGGAAGCCTGAGGGTGGAACGGTGGGCTTGATCCCAGAACCCTGGGATCATGACATGGACCAATGGCAGAGACACTTAACTGACTGAGCCACCCAAATGCCCCTTAAAGACATTTCTATTGATCTCCTATTTTCAATCTAATATTTTGAAGTCACTAACTATTCTGTTTCTCACCAGAGAAGTCCCAATTAAGAGGTAAACTTTATGTTTTGAGAACTACAGCTCTAAAAACAATTCAATATTAGAAACATATTTCTTAATTTCCTTTCCCAAATTGCTCTAGCACCTTGAAAGCATGAACCAAGTTTCTCAACTCCAACACTGGTGGATGATTATCTCATGTTTCTAAATGCTTGATTCTCTGACATTTTGAATCAGGGGATTAGATAAGCCACAATTTTCAAAGATACAAAGGAAAGAAAAATTGCATTAGTATACTGTCATTGCTCTGTGAATTTAATTAAAAGTATCACAATTACTTTATTATATGATGTTAATAAAAAATTTGCTAGAGGCTTTCCAGTAAAGTTAAGTTTTAAGTAAATAATTACTTGAATCAACATTTTTATTAAATTAAGTCATTTATAATTATGAATTTGACTCCTCAGCAATTTTTCATTATAATATTAACATACTCATAAATTTTATGAGGACAAAAAGCCCCTCAGCAAATATGTTATCTGTGAAATTCCACAATTTATGTAGCTCTAACCTCATTGTTATTTATAACTATGAAGTTACTTTACACGGGCAAAAAAACAAGCTCAGGTAAAAGCAACCAAAATGTTTCCATATTCCCTAGAAACCTGATGGACTAGTACTAACTTCAAACTTATCAAACACTTATAAGCCATTTATGATATGCAATATGATTTTTACAAAACATACAAATAAAACTAGAACCCTGATCCAGCCTGGCCAACTAGTATAAACCAGTTTGCTCATGCTCCTTCCAATTCAATCTTATCTATGAGCTTCCTGAGTGATTCTGCTACCTGCAGTCCCAAGTCCTTGGATGGCTGTATGCCCCTATTCTAGAAGAAATATGATTATTTGAACATATTGAACATAGGTCCAAAGATAATCCCCAAATTGAAGTGATTTAAGTAACAGCCAAATGCTGAATAAGTAGGTAGGTTAGAAAACACATACTGTCGGGACGCCTGGGTGGCTCAGTTGGTTGGTCGGCTGCCTTCGGCTCGGGTCGTGATCCCAGGATCCTGGGATCAAGTCCCACATTGGGCTCCCTGCTCAGCAGGAAGCCTGCTTCTCCCTCTGCCTCTGCCTGCCACTCTGCCTGTGCTCACTCTGACAAACAAAAAAAAAAAAAAAAGAAAAAAAGAAAACACATACTGTCAAGTTATCTATACTTGAGTTATTGTTTTGAATATTGGGTGGTATATAAATGGCAGGAGGAAAGAAAGAGAAAGAAAAAATTAAGCTAACAAAAGAAGGAAGATCATACATATTGCAATTCTATGTATACAATAGGCGATCAGCATCTACAGAGGTAAGATTATAAACAAATATCCCTGTTAGCAAAGGAAATCAAATATCCAGGAAAATAAAGGAACAGATGGTGGGAATTAAATAAACAAGTCATGAGATAATTTAAATACATAAACACTTGATTTATTCAACTCTTATTAGGAAGTAACCTATGTGTTTAAAAAAAAACAGCTATTTGCTCTACTTCCCCTCTCATCTTTTCAGCATGGGCTGGAGGGAGGGGAAAGCAAGAAAAATGATGGAGAAGGTCGGTGGTGATGGAAGGGAGAAGAGGGGACAGAGGAAAAGAAAACACTAGACGGAAATGGTAGACGCTGAAAAAACCTGGGAATAAAAGAAACATGTCAAAGCTGACAGAGTGTTGCCATCAAAGAAACAAGTCCTGACACCCTGACTCCAACAATTAATAATTATGACACATATTTTTATGTGTCTCAATTCTAAGACACATAGAAAAGCATCCATGAAGAAGAACCCTTCCAATGCTCACCCATCACATGAGATGCCCTCTCAGGGTCCTAATCTAATTTAGGCAAGTCTTTCTTCAAATCCTCTGATTCCTTTCCTTTCCTTCCCTAATTCTCAATGGCTTTCCATTATCACAGCGCAACAGTTTCCATCTCACAAAGTGCACCTAGTTCCAAAACTTCCAAAACTCTTTTCTAACAAAATAAAGAGAAAGGTAAAGAAAGAGTAAACAAACAAACAACTTCCATTCTCTGAAGCCAATCTCCTACAAACGGATTTCAGTAATCCCCAAAGGAAATTCGTTAACTCCAAAGATGGCACAGTGTTTGAGATGTAATGAATCTTTTCCTTTTCCACTCAAAGCCAGTCCTTTCTACAGAAAACCTCGATTACCACAGACCTATTTCTTTACCCAGGTAATCTGGAAATAGAAGAAGCTAATCTGAAAATTACATTCCATAATTTTATGAATTTTGAAAAAATTTCTATATAAGTGAGCTTATAAATACTTGACTTTAAGAAATGACATTCTAATGCAATGATAGTATAGAAGATACTATGTGTTGCCTCATTAATGTGTTCTTAGGATGTTAATGGCCAAATCAGAGGCATCTAGGAATTATAAATCTGCAGTGAACAAATAAAACAAAAAAATGAGCAGGGAGAAAATAAGAAAAATTACCTAATTCAGTGGAGTATTATTTATAAAGATTGCTGAACAGTAATTTCTTTCTCCTATTAGCTATGAATTTATCAGATGCTGTACCCATATTTTATCACCTTCATTTCTTTTTTTTTAATAATATATTTTTTTAAGATTTTATTTATTTATTTGACAGAGAGAAATCACAAGTAGTCGGAGAGGCAGGCAGAGAGAGAGAGAGAGAGGGAAGCAGGCTCCCTGTTGAGCAGAGAGACCGATGCAGGACTCGATCCCAGGACTCTGAGATCATGACCTGAGCTGAAGGCAGCGGCTTAACCCACTGAGCCACCCAGGCACCCCTATCACCTTCATTTCTAAGGAGAAAATCAGAATCTTCCCAAAATAGTTAGATGAATATATGAGAATATTCCATATATATTCACTGAGACTAGAATTTCAAATTTCCCAACACATTCATCCATCTTCCTATCTATTAGTTATCTCCTATCTATCTATCTATCTATCTAATCTACCTACTTTATTTATCTCTATCTAGTTTTTCCATGTTTGAACTGAGCATGACGTCATTCAGATTCCTCACTGGAAGTTTTTTAAAAATAATTACTCTAGCAAAGGATTATCCTGATATCCAGAGAAAACCCAGCAGCAGTTTCAGGATTTCATCAAGGCCTACCCAGAGGTCTGCTAGATATATAATATAAAGGTTGGCACTCAACTGGCTTTGACAAATGGAGATCAATGCTCAGGAACAAATGACCATTTCCAATGATAACAATCATGGCGCCAAACAAATGGAAAAGACCAGAAAAAGGCCTGGTCTGCAATATAGGGAAGCCCTCAAAACAAAACAAAAATACACACAACATGCTTTGTTAGTTTCTTAAAAATAACCATCCCAGATAGGTTAACAGTTCTAATTTTACTCCTTAAGACAGAATATGCACCTTTTGCACACACCACCAAAAACAAGTAACTCCATTCTTACTAAATAAATTCCTGATAAGCTTCACACATGCTGTGCTCATATAGAGTGAGAGGGCCAGCTTAAAAAATAAAAAAGTCACCAATTTTAACATAGAGAAAAAAAGTGTTTATAAGAAAAGTGTTTGTAAAATATGTATGTGAGTTAATCACAAACAGCATTTGATAAAATCTCCTTCCTCGTTTGGAAACTAGTCTTTGGTTTGTAGAAAATTTTAAGTCGATGTTCCAATAACTTGATTATACAGATTGTATCATATGTGAGATGAATGAAACCATGTATACTCTTCATAACCAAATATATGTCAATGAATCACTGAACTATTTTAATGTCTTAGTTTTTTTAAAACAAAATATGTACACACTTGTCACACACATTGTTCTCATTTTTGGTGTTCTATCTTTGATCTCCTATCTTTGGAACTCCTTCTTTCTACCCTTCCTGGATTGTTGATGTTCCCATGTCTGCCTTTTAGGTAAGGAATGCTAGTAATAACAACTAAAATTAGAATCCTACTTAAAAAAACAGATGATCTGATGCATCAAGAAATAAACTCAAGTTCTGGCACTTCTTTTTTTTTTTTTTTAATTTATTTGTCAGAGAGAGAGAGGGAGAGAGAGCGAACACAGGCAGACAGAATGGCAGGCAGAGGCAGAGGGAGAAGTAGACTCCCTGCCGAGCAAGGAGCCCGATGTGGGACTCAATCCCAGGACACTGTGATCATGACCTGAGCCGAAGGCAGCTGCTTAACCAACTGAGCCACCCAGGCGTCCCTCTGGCACTTCTTAATTAAGAAATTTTTTCTGAGATATACAGAGAGAGTTAGTGACTATACAGTTAATGTTAAAATGCATTTTTCAATACCAATATGTTATACGCACAAGCTTTCACTTTCATTATTAACAGTGATTTTTAAAAGCATGCAGAAGTATATTTATATGTATCCTTATATTGCATTACAACCATAATTTCACAATAAACTTCAGCAGACTTAGATCCCTAATACCTTAAACAAAAACAGATTATTTAAAAAATCACAAATTATATACTGCATATTTAATAATAAATAAAATGTACAAAATTATACTGTAAGTAAAATTTCTCTACTTGTAGTATTTTAGTATTTCAGGTAAGCTTTGGGTAAAAATTATGTCAAAGAAATATGAATATTGGTATTTTGATACATAGAAAGAATGTAAAAGCCATCATATCCTTATGATTCAGACCTACGTTCTGCAGAAACTATGTGTATAAAGAGGAAAAAAAAAACCCAACCACGTTTTTCTCTGGATCATCCAAAGCTTTGCTGTACTTTCTCGCTGGCTGAAGCTAAATATTTAGGGAAGGAGGTGTTTATTCCATGCAAAAGAATTTGGGGAAAAGTTTTTTTAAATTAATTTTTTTAAGATTTTTTTAAAAATTAAATTAATTTTTAAGTGTTCCAAAATTCATTGTTTGTGTATCTGAAAGAAAGTGAAAGAGAGCGAGCATGGGTTGGGGGTGGACAGAGGGAGAAGCCAATTCCCTGCTGAGAAGGGAGCCCTATACAGGGTGGATGGATCCCTAATCCCAGGACCATGGGATCATGACCTGAGCCGAAGGCAGAGGCTTTAACCCACTGAGCCATCCAGGCGCCCCTGAAAAAGTTTTTTAACTGTGTTGCCTGCTCACATAAGAATGAACAAGAGACTTTAAACAATCTATTGTAAACTCCTCAAAGGAAAATGACCAATGTACATTAACTTTATTGTTCCCTAACCAGGTAAATGTTTCAACTAAATATCATAACAATATTGTATTCTACTCAATTCTCACTTAACTGAACTTTTACTTCTTTTTAGAGCTCAGAATGACCACAAGCTCATTGATTATCTCCTGTTTCCTCAGGATGCTTTGCTCCAGCTATTTTTGGAACAAAATATATTTGCTCTCTCTTTCCATAATCAAGACAGAAGTGCTAGGGAAGGAAGGTTCCCCAGAAGCGTAGCTCAACTGATAACTCACATGAATTGGTGAACATTCTGTATCATTTTCCAGATATTCTATCTGATATCTAATATCACTTTCAGTGATATTAAGCTCTATGTGCTCACAGAGGTAACTTGCTTAATGAAATCCTCTTTATTGGCCTCCTTGCCTTTGTTGTCACACCTCCTCACTTCTCTACTGGCATTTCCAGGGATTATCTTCCAGATAAACTTCTTGTACTCAAATACTTTTTCTCAGGGTCCGTGCCTGGGGAAACCCAAACTAAGATACTTGCCTTTAAAATGCTAAAATTCCCCATATCTTAACATCTTTGAAATTGGGATATAATATTTATTTAGCACCTATATATAGATGGCTTCTTTTTTTTTTTTTTAAGATTTTATTTATTTATTTTGACAGACAGAGATCACAAGCAGGCAGAGAGGCAGGCGGAGAGAGAGAGGAGGAAGCAGGCTCCCTGCTGAGCAGAGAGCCCGATGCGGGACTCGATCCCAGGACCCCGAGATCATGACCTGAGCCGAAGGCAGTGGCTTAACCCACTGAGCCACCCAGGTGCCCCTATAGATGGCTTCTTGACTCACAACGAATATTTCAATGGCCGTATCTGAGCTACATGATTCTTCTCTCCCCATCATAGCTGACTGGCCCAGTAACAGAAGTATATGACCCACGGTGGTCAATACTATCTCTACCAAGGAATTAAAATCTGAATAAAAATCTGGTGGTCAATACTATCTCTTACAGGGAATTAAAGAGAGACTAAATATGCTCAGGCATATTAGAGAACATGTACTATAGAGAAGAATGACCAACTTCTTTGTTGAGGTCCCAAAGGTCTCCCTGTTTTCTCCTTTTCCAAAGGTTGGTACTGTTCCTTAATACTATGATGTTATCTCAAAGCACTCCAATAGGTGCACTTGGGTGGCTCAGTGTGTTAAAGCCTCTGCCTTCGGCTCAGCTCATGATCCCAGTTCCTGGAATAGAGCCCCACAGCGGGCTCTCTGCTCGGCAGGGAGCCTGCTTCCCCCTCTCTCTCTGCCTGCCTCTTTGCCTACTTGTGATCTCTGTCGGTCAAATAAATAAATAAAATCCTCAACACACACACACACACACACACAGAGTCACTCCAATAAATCTCCCTCCCAGAATTTTTTTTTAATATTTTATTTATTTATTTGCTCCATCCCAGGACACTGGGATCATGACCTGAGCCAAAGGCAGAGGCTTTAACCCACAGAGCCACCTAGGCGCCCCCAGAATTGTTTTCTGTTACATAAAATGCCCCTCTCATCCCTTCCCTCACCACAAAAAAATATTTAATGCTCAAAAGCCACAAAATTTCTGATCCATTTACTTCTCTCCTATCACCAAGAGACTCATCAACACTCTTAATTTTATTTTGCTTTTAATTAATATGCAAGTTAATAATGTCAGTCACACTGAATCTTTATTGGAAGTATGATACACATTTTGGAGAACATGTAATCATCAAAGAGAGAAAATATGATTTGAAATCTGACAAACACTATTTAAATACCAACTAATAAACAGAAGGTTCATTTAAAAGATTTTCACTGAGTGTCTGTTTTATGATGGTCACTGTGCTGAGTAAATGTGACAGAAATTAAGGGTCTATCTCCCTTTACTCTTACTCTGTAGAATTATTTTTTGGTTTCTGAATATTTATTTATAATGCATAGGTTAAATCTCCCCCTTCAAAGTTAATAGGCAGAAGAAACTATAAAAGTTTAGTTCTAATCCTAAATTCCTGGATGAAGAACTCTGACAGATCCAGCTTTTTCAAATGTTTACCCCTCAAGCACCCAATTAAGGCTGGGACACAAGAGTTATATTTTACAAAAATGGTTGCTGAAGGCTCATCATTGCTGTGAGGAGGAAGCAGGAAGTTCCTAGCACATGGGACTGCCCATAACTTAAAAGAGTTATCTGCCCATTTTAGGTAGGGTGTTCATGCATTTTTGTTTTCCTGTGGCATTCTAGTTTATGCCTATGTTTTAGGTATAATCACTAACACTGTCTGTCCCCTTTTGTTTTCAAGAGCTCTCCCTTGGATGATACATATCATCTTAATTACAGAGATCATTGAGGGTAACGTCGTTCTTTTACTTGAGAGGACAACTGAGACCTAGAAAGAGTAAGAGACTTTTTCAAGGACATCCAATTAGTACTATATCTAATAGTAAAATTCAATGTGCGTTAAAGCATTTTAGTTATTAGTTTGTATTGTCAAATCCATTTTCTTCCATCATTCCACCTTGTGATTGACAGCATATTATTGTGAAATGTTTGGTTAAAATTCAGCTGAATTTCATAATCACGGAATAGAGCAACACCAACTCAATTCAGGAACACCAGGATCCTAATTAGCATCCTGAACAAGAGGCCATTCAAAGATGGTAACATTGTTCTGCAGAACTTTTCTTGGAATGCAAAATGCTATTATAAATACAGTGTAATGTCACATTGTTTTTTGTTTGTTTCCTTCACATTGACTGAATGGAACCTTGTCTTGACTCTACCATTAAAGGTATCTGGGCTCTTTTTAAAGTAACATTCAGCCTGAAAATTTAAGCACTAGCAAAAGAGAGCTTCCCTTCCAGAGGGCTACATAAACCAGAGGATAACATCTTGAAACAACTCTTCTCTCAAAACAGACATCTTTACCATTCCAAAAAAGATCAGAAATGTAGCCCTTCGGGGAAAATATCCCACTCCTGGGGAAAGGTGTACTTCTGAGCTTAGTGTGAAGCAAATGTTGTGAAGGAGGCAAATTTGGTAACATTTTAATATTCTTAAACCATTCCCTCTCTCCATCCTTGGTGATAACACTTCCCCCATCCTTCCCTCTAATCTCCGAGTCTTTTTATTTTCTCATCACTTTTTTACTTTGACAATTTGTTCTCTGGAAAGGAATTTTCACATTTCTATAAAAAACAGATTAGATATTCAGTTAATAGATTTAGTTATTCAGTTTAGTTATTCAGTTATTTCTCCTAAAATTCCTGTACCATAAGTCTTATGTATAAATCTCAAATGTTTGGAAATCTAGAAATTAATTTTTTTTAAGATTTTATTTATTAATTTGAGAGAAACAGAGATAACCAGAGAGCATGAGAGGGTGGGGCAGGGAGAGGAAGAGCAGGCTCCCCACTGAGCAGGGAGCCCACAGTCTGCCATGCCATGGGGCTGGATCCCAAGACCCAGAGATCATGACCTGAGCAGAAGGCAGACACTTAACCCACTGAGCCACACAGATGCCCCTAGGAATTAAATTTGAGGTATTAGCAAACCACAATATTTTGGGGGAAGGTGGGACTTCAACTCCTCAAACCATGCTAAGTGTGTTGTACTCCACCAACTTCACCTAATAAAGGCTAGTTCTGCCTTCTAGTTTAAGGTATCTATCTATCTATCTATCTATCTACCTATCTACCTCACAGAGCTGATTGAAGCCCCCTTTCAAAATATTCCAAATTGGAAAATTAAGTTCAGAGATTTCCAGTTGCAAAAGCACCCTAAAAATACGTCAAAATGATCAATAACTACTATATATTTCAACGTCAGGAGCTGAGAGAAAAAAATCACAGGCGAAAGATGGAATTTAGATGAGTTCCCTAAGGGAAAGCTTTAGATTTTTGCATCTTGATAGGTGATTTTCAGAGGAAGCTGAATTATGACTTTTCCCAATCAACTCAAACTTAAAAATGTCAGCAGCAGCACAATACATTGAACATGCTCACTTAAATATATGCCAGCTGAAATTGTGAAATAGATGAGCTGGTGAGCAGGAATTTAAGTTGGGAAAAAAAGTTCTCATACTTTTTACATGATATTAAAAATAAGAAAAGTAAAAGAAACGTTAAGACCCTGGCTTCATTTCTTACTGTTAATTACTAAAGCAGAAATTCAACCATGTTTTCATTCCCTATAGTTAACTATTGTGTTTTGTTGCATTTTGAATAGGAGAAAGCTCTAAAGAACCAATGACTTTATTAAAATCTAAATTACTGCCAAACTTCAGAGCTAATTTTTTTAGCTTCGTGGTCCTCATTTTTGAATAATATTGTATATCTGATTATAACCATACTCTACCTATTTTGATGGATGAATATTAGAAATAACTTGATGTTACCAAAATACCTTTCAAAAGTCTTAATAAAAATAAGTATAAGATTGCAAGGTATATTAGAGGGTACTGAAATGTAGAAATTGCACAAAAGCATAGCCTCAAGGGGTTACTAAATGAGGGATCCCTGAATCAGTTGGAAATTTTCAGCAGTACAAATCAGATGATGATATCAGTGACTAAACTGAAAGTTACTTTAGAACTCCGGGCTGAGGTTATTGTATCATCACCTATATCATTGCATATTTCTAATTAATTTGTCATATTTTAATCCAAAATATTACGAATTTGTTTCCTTACACCTTCCAAGCTAATTTTTAGCTCAAGTTATCACTGTCACTAACAATTTTGAGTGGACAATTATTCAAGTATATAAAGACATGAGGAGATAATGTATGGGTGATTTAGCTTAATTCTTCTCTTCTTGAATCCCGTTGGAAGCATAATATGTAAAGGTACTCTCTATATAACTATTCAAAATTATAATACTTTCATCAGTTTTCAAATTAAGGTCAATTTAGTTGTCTGAACTACTGTACTAGGTTGCTGTCCATTGTCTGATGACTGGATTATATTCCCTTAAATTGTACCTGGGAACCACATTCTTGAGGAAATACATTTTACTAAGGAACTTGGGAAAATATTCTCCAGATTTTTAACTGTTTGCAACTAATTTATTTATTTAGGTCCATTAAGTCAGAGGGGAAGAAGCTAATTCCATCTGATTTCAATGGTTTGAAAAATGACAGTGTGCTCCCCTGAGATGCTGAATGATAGAGAAAAACATCTTTAGCTGGGAGCCCCAGAGACTTCCTTCTTGTCTTGATTCTGACATTGTGTGACTGAGAACAAGTTACTTCCCCAACTAAATGGACTTCAGTTTCATCAGTTTTTAAAGAACCAGTCATTATGGATTATTTTTACAGTCACCTCCATTTGAAAAAAAAATTATGCTTTTGTTATTCATATTAGAGCAAAAAACCTCCTTGATGCTACAAAAGGTCTGCAACAATAGCCAAAATGAGTAAATACTAAGATGTGTAGTTTTTTTAATGTTTCTTTCATTTTATTACATTTGTTATTAGAAATTTCTAATTGCTATTATTTCTCAACAGGTTGTACCTTTTCTTAGAAAGTGTACAATTACAGATGAAACTTGAACATTTCAGAATTGTTCAAAATCCAGCATTCCTAGGCCTCAAATGATCCAAGTACCTTATTATTTTAGTTCTATTTCTCCACTTCCCCTTATTAAATTTAACTGTGGTTTCTTTTCTTCCTTATTAAAATTATTTCACATTTATAGGTCTTTTCTCCTTTATTCAAAGTATCTAGAATTTGAGAACTGAAAGTTATCTAGCCCATTGTGGGGGGGAATACCATACTTTTTTCTCAATGTGAAAAGTATATTCAGAAAAGTATATGTCAGAAAAATATGTAACCTATAAGTAACATATTAGTCAAAATTAGAAACATTTGTCTACCAGCTCTGCTGTTCAATATGATTTTCTAAATGACAAAATTTGCTGAATATTTATTTCAAAGACTACACTAGTCTTTGTGATAACAAATCTGTTTGATTTCTTTAGTATTTATTGTAACAACTAATGTATTTCCTTTTGAACCAGCTTTATGTTTTTCCTACACTAATGGGTCTGTTTACACAGGGAAAGTTTCCTAGAAAGATACATTTTCGAAGAAAAATAATGTTGGTAACTACCCTAGAATTTGCTAAGATTTCAATACAAAACTCCAAGTTCTTAAAAGCAGGGGGATTGAAAAATAAATAATTCATTATGTTATTATTAAATCTGGAAATATTTATTGAAATCTGCTATTTCTTGGATTATAGTAAACATGTGGTTATATGAAGTTCAAAAAGATAGATGATATATTAGCTTATACAAATATTACTTTCATCACCTGCCTCTTAGCCACAGTCCTTGATTGATATTTGGTAATCAAAAAAGATTTCTTAAGTGGATTGATTAAAGATACATCATTCAGTTCTTTATGCCCTTCCATCAAAAATACCAAATCAAGGGGCACCTGGGTGGCTCAGTGTGTTAAAGCCTCTGCCTTCGGCTCAGGTCATGATCCCAGGGTTCTGGGATCAAGCTCCACATCAGGCTCTTTGCTCAGCAGGGAGCCTGCTTCCTCCTCTCTCTCTCTCTCTCTCTGCCTGCCTCTCTGCCTACTTGTGATCTCTGTCAAATAAATTAATAAAATCTTTAAAAAAATACCAAATCAAAACCAACAAAAAAATCTAGTAAGTAAAAGGTTTAGCTTGTACATTCTACAAACCAGAAGTACAATAAACAACTCTAGTCTCATAAATATGACAACATAAATAAAATTAAAGAATTTCTTCAAAGATATAAACTATTAAAACTCACAGTAGGAATATTTACAGTCTGAAAAGACTTATAACTATTTAAAAATTAAATCAATAATTAATATCTTTGCACAAAAGTAATCACCATACCCAGACAGTTTCACCAGTGAATTCTTCCAATCAAGTGGTCAGTGGGGGAGTGGGGAGGGGCATGAGGGATGACACCAATTCTCCAAAATCTCTTCCAGAAAACAGAATCAGAAGAAACACTTCATAAATCATTCTATGAGACCAGAATTACCCTCACATCAAAATCAGAAAAAAATTACAATGGGAAACTACATATCAATACTCAATACTCACATGGATATAACTGAAAACATCTTCAATAAATTATTAGTAAGTCAAATACAACAATATATGAAAAGAATTATATACAATCACCAAGTAGGATTTATTCTAAGTATACAAAGTTGGTTCAAAATTCAAAAATTAATGACTATAAACCACCCCACCAACAGACTAATGTAGGAAAATCATATGATCCCATCAATTGTCAAAGAAAAAGCCTCTGACAAAATCTAATACCCATTCATAATAAAAATTCCCTGTAACTAGGAATAGAGATAAACTTCATTATTTGATAAAGAATATTTTCAAACAATCTACTGCTAACATCCTATATAATGATGAAACCGGATGCTTTCCAGCTAAGACTGGAAACAAAGCAACCCCTCTTATCAGACCTAGTCAACATCATATGGAAAAATCCTTGTAGTGTAATAAGCAAAAAAAAAAAGGAAATCAAAATTACACATTTTGGAAAGGAAAAGATAAAACTAATGCAGGATACAAGATTAATATACAAAAATCAATTGCTTTCCTATATACCAATAATAAAAAATTTAAATTTGAAATTTATAACAAATAGTAAATTTTAATATAGCACTCAAAAATTTCAGCAAGAATGTGGAGAAAAAGGAACACCCATGCAGTGTTGATGGGAATGTAAACTGGTACAGCCTCTGTGGGAAAGAGTATGGAAGTTCCTCAAAAAATTAAAAATAGAAATGTGAGATGATCCAGTAATATCATTCTATTTACTCAAAGAAAACAAAAACAGTAATTTGAAATGATAGATGCATAAAGCTAACAAAATATCTATAGAACCCAAAAGGAGAAGTAAAAAACACTAGTGAAAAAAATCAAAGATCTCACTAAATGAAGGGATAGTCTATGTTCATGGATTGAAGATTCAATTTTGTTAAGATGCCATTCTTCCCAACATGATTTATAGAAGCAAGGCAGTCCCAATCAAATTCCCAGAAAGCAATTTTGTAGATATTGATGAATGGATTATAAATTTTACATGAAAAGTTTCTAAAAGAGCCAACAAAACAATTAAGAGAGGAAGCTGGAGAACTCCCTCTATATGATTTCAAGACTTACAAGACTACAGTAATCAAGACTGTAATAATGACAAAGTTATAGTCACAGCCATCAATGAAAGAGAATAGAGAATCCAGATATAGCCCCACAGGAATATAACCAACTGATTTTCAGCACAGGAAAAAAGGAAATTAAAATCATGTCTTTCCAACAAATGCATAAGGAAAATAAGGTGTATGTGCACGCACACACACACACACACACACACACACAACCTAGAGCATTACATGGCCATAAAAAAGGATGACTTCCTGCCATCTGTGACAACATGGATGGACCTAAAGGGTAGTATGCTAAGTAAAAGGCGGCAGACTGAGAAAGATAAAAACCGTATGATTTCACTTATATTTGGAATATAAAAAAAAAAAAAAAAAAAAAGAACTGGGGCACCTGCATGGCTCAGTCAGTTAAGCACATGCATTCAGTTCAGGTCACGATCTCAGGGTCCTGGGATTAAGGCACCCATTGGGCTCTCTGCTCAGTGGGGAGTCTGCTTCTCCCACACACTCTCCCTCTGAACTCTCTCTCCCTCTCTCTCCATAAATAAATAAAATCTTAAAAAAAAAAAAGAATAAACAAACAAAAATCAGAATCAGACCTATAATACAGAGAACAAACTGCGGTTGCCAGTGGAAAGTGGGATGGTGACATGGTCAAAATGGGTAAAGGGTTAGTTTCCAGTTATGGCATGAATAAGTCACAGGAATAAAAGATACAACAAAGGAAATATAGTCAATGATATTATAATAGCATTGTATGGTGACAGATGGCAGCTACATTTGTGGTGAGCATAGTGTAACATATAGAAAAGATGAACTACTATGTTGTATACCTGAAATTAATGTAACATTGTATGTCAACTATACTCAAAAACAATTTTAAGAAGGAAAAGAAACTGAAAAAAATATATAGAGAGAGATGGCAAGTAATCTGAAAAAATATATATACAGATGGTAAATAAGCATATGAAAATGTATTCAACTTTATCATTAATGAATTGCAAATTAATTAATACAGAAGTGGCTGATGGGATCTAGGTATCTTACTCTGTGAGTGAGAGGGACAAATAAAGTAGAAGGCTAAAATGGCCCATGTGATAATAGGCTAAGGTCAGAGACATCAGTAAGAACACACGTTTAGGTCAACAGACAGCTACATGTAAAAATACCACGTATGTGAGTATTCATGTATTAGTATAGACACATTTATATTTTCAGCCCTGTTGACTTAAAAGGACCTAGAAGCAATGACACACAGTTATTCATTATACAATAATGAACACACCTAGCCCAAAATCTTGGTTTCTAATATCACTCTGCAATAGAGCCAGGGCCCCTTAGAGAAAAAGCCAACACTAGGACTGGGCCAGAAAACACCGATTAGTATGGAATATTTGGGGAGCAAATGCTCAATGGACAAAGCTGAAATAATTTAAACAACAAAATAAATAGTACTGGATTTATAACCCAAAGTATACATTAAACAGCTTATACTGATATAAATAGTTGAATAAATAAGTAGGAGAGACTAGACAAATTTCACATGCATAAGAATTTCAAAAAATTTATGCAGATACTTTGTCCTTAAGAAGATGGAGCACAGCTCCCTATCCCTGACGGGTGGGCTGCACATTGTGGCTTCCTTCCTGAAAACTCAGTGTAGAAAGGAGAAAAACCACAACTTTATGGTGGGGAAACCTCAAGGCAGGTGACCAAGCTTAACATCAACAGTGGTAACCGGTTAGCACATACTATGTGACCTTGATATGATGTAATGAAACGGCAATCTACCTCTGTGGTCTCTCCCCAAAACACATAATCCTGATATAATCATGAGAAAAACAGCAGGAAAATCTCACTTGAGGTACCTCCTACAAATTACCTAACAATTTCCAACAATTGTAAGGTTCTCAAAAACAAGAAAAGTCTAAGAAATTTATAATCAAGATAAGAGTAAAGAGTCATGACGGGGAGAAAAAATGTAATGTGGTGTTCTGGATAGGATCTGGCAGAGAAACTAAAAAAATCTGAATATAAATTATATACTTCAGTCAATACTAGTTTATCAATATTGTTTAATTCATTGTATAAATGTACCAAACTAATTTATTAGCAATAGAGGAAACTTGATGTGGTGTATATAAGCACTTTGTATTATCTCTGCAATAATTCTTTAAATCTAAAACTATTCTAAAAAAATTTAGATGTCTGTCCATGAATACACGCACATGAAAAATATTTCGCTTCCAATCAATGAAATACTGACCTGGTCTTTCCAGCTGTCTCTAGAATGCTTATGTCCTTGATATACTGGTCATCTAGAAAAGCTAAGCCTGGAGATTTGTTACTCTTTATTTTCTCTTTGTAAAGGATATTATGGGAACCACAATGACAATCTCACTAAATATTGTCAAAGTGCAGAACACATTTTACCCTACAATAAACATAAATACCTCATTTTGATCCTCCTAATAAGTCCACTATACAGATAGAACAGGTGTTTTTCCTATTTTACTGATAAGAAAACTAAAGTTCAAAAAAATCTAAGCATCCATGGAGTTGCTTCAGTGACCTGGAGTAAGAAGGCTTTTCAGGGAATGCATGGGTGGTGCAGTCAATTAAGCATCTGCCTTCAGCTCAGGTCACTACCCCAGGGTCCTTGGATTGAATCAGCATCAGGCTCCTTGCTCAGTGGGGAGCCTGCTTCTCCCTCTGCTGCCACTCTCCCTGCACCTGACAAATAAATACATAAAATCTTAAAAAAAAAAAAAAAAAAGAAGAAGAAGAAGTCTTTTCAGAGAGCTAAATTACCCCCTGCTTTACAGATAGGTTTTTCTATATAACATTTAGTAAGAAGGTATCCTTATAATTTAAAAATAGTTTATTTGCTCTATATTATAAGGTCTACTGGGACTAAAATTATCGAATGTATTAATGGAGGAAGTGAAACACACAATACTGTGGGCAAACCAAAATCAAACAAACATATAGAACAAAACAACAAATTTTTAAGTCAAGCTCTTCCATAGGCCTAAGGAATAAGAAAGTTAAGTGTTAGCACTAAGCGATTTTGTAGATCCTTATAACACAAAATAAAACACAGGAAGGACTTTGCCTCTAAGAAATATTTAAAATGGACTTATTTGGTAGTATGTCAATAGTTTGTACTAAATCTGGCTTTATTCTGCTCACAAGGTATGATGGTTTGGTTAATCTGAAGTGAACCTGAAAACCTTTTGCATTCAGACCAATAAAATGAAAATTAGTAATATATAAATTTGGTTTGGTTTGGTTAATCTGAAGTGAACCTGAAAACCTTTTGCATCAATACCAATAAAATGAAAATTAGTAATGTATAAATAACCCCAATTACTGTGCAATATTAGAGGGAAGAATTAATTTTTTCTCCCTTGCCAATATCTGCAAAACACAGTTCTTTTAAATTAAAGTCAGTTGGGCAAGTTGGAGAAGTTATCTATTCTAAAGCTTAGTTTCTATGAGTCAAGGTTAGCTTTATGATTTAGCTCAAAGGCTTTTCTACTTACATCTTCAGATCTGTTTTGACTTGCAAATAGTTCTTACTAGGAAAACTAAGTAATGAACATAAAAACAGCATTTTTGTTCCTCTTTTTAATAACCAACTTCTTCACTTATAGAATTTCTACAGGGATACTATATTTAAATACTTGAATATATTCCATATATCCTAATTCAATATTCTCTAGAAAAATGTCAGCCTCTGTGTGTACATGTTTGTATGGTTGTGTTGAAGTCACAAAACCACTACTGAAGTGTTAAAAAAGAAAACAAAACCCTGTGCTTCCTTTACAATACAGCTATTGTATCTGATAATTTGTAAACACGTTTCATAGCTGAGCTGGAAGGCCCAAAATAATATTTTCTGTTTTATAGAGAGTTCATATTTATATTTCAAATCACACACACACATCAAATATATGCAGTTTATTTTGGGTGACATCATTAGGCAACAAGTCATTTGGCTTCACTGTTGAGGGAGTTATTTCTAATTAGATTGCTTTGGCCACCTCTGTATTTATAATACTTTGTATTTATTTTGGACATATTTATGAGAGCTGTTTTAAAATCGTAGCCTTCTTATCCCATGAACTATAATTTCTGAATCTTTTTATACTGATCAATTTTTTTCCTGATTGTGAATCATATTTCCCTGCTTTAGTGCCTATCCGGTAATTTTTATTTGTTGCAATGCTCTACTAAATATTGTGTTTTGACTGTGTCTATTTTGCTATCTCTTATAGAAGAGTGTTGAGCTCTGAGGAGATAATTCGTTTACTGGCAGATCCCATACTCTGCCAACACTGAGATTGGATTCGTTCATTGCAATAGTATCAAGATTTCTAAAGGCGAGTCTACTTAAATGAGGCATCTGCTCTTCAACTCACCAGGATGTTCACAGGGTCCCAAAGGCATTTAAGCCTAGGACTCTTGATCTATATAATGTCCATTAGCTTGTTTTTCAAGCTTCTATCTCACTCAGCTCCCATTTTTCCTCCTTGCAGTCCTCACCTTTATCTACAGGAATAAGGTCTCTGGCATCCTGCATTTCTGTCGGCTTGAAAAATGTGTAATTATTAATGTTGAGTGGCCTGGAGAGCATATTTTTAATTCTAGAGTGCATATACTACAAAAAAAAACTCTAAGAGAAAAATGTTTCTCAAAATCTTTCATTCTAAGCACTCAGCAACTCTTTCTTTCTTTTTATTTAGAAATTACTTTGAGTGCCAGGAAAAACACAGCAGCTACAGGGCTGCTTTTCTTCTCATACAAACAACAGTGAGAGGCAATTCCCAACTGGGCTGGATTATTCAAATTAGCCATAACTCAAAATCCTTCACAATGAGCTCGGGAATTTATTTTATGATTTATTTTGCAACTGGAATATCATATTTCTAATTAATTTTTTCTTAGACTAATGCTAAAATGAGTTTGCCTTTCCTGAGAGCTCCTACATGTCAGCTGGTTCAAGTACAAGAATGCAAAAAAAAAAAAAGGTGATGTAAAATATATAAAACTAAAGATATCTCCTTGGTAAAGAAGAACTTTTTATATGAAACTAATCAAGAATAGGTCTTTTTTTTCAGATTGGAGAAAAGTTTAATGTTTTAGAAAATAATTATTCTGGGCACCTGGGTGGCTCAGTGGGTTAAGCCGCTGCCTTCGGCTCAGGTCATGATCTCAGGGTCCTGGGATCGAGTCCCACATTGGGCTCTCTGCTCAGCAGGGGGCCTGCTTCCCTTCCTCTCTCTCTGCCTGCTTCTCTGCCTACTTGTAATCTCTGTCTGTCAAATAAATAAATAAATATAAAGAAAATGATTATCCTACCTTTATGCCTTTTAAATAAATACAATTGCAGGGCTGTATATGAGTAAAATTAAGATAATATCTACTTCCTTTTTAAAAAGGAAAACACCACTACTCCTTCTACATTATTAACAGAATTAGGGGGAAATTCCAGTAACCGAAAAGAGCACATTGCCTTTCTTTCTTTTTTGAATCAATATAAATCACCCGGTTTTTTTCCATGACTTTTTTTCCCCTCAAAAATAATCCCTTAACCTGCTGATCTCATCAAACTTCTATAGAGAACCTTTCCATGCTATGAAAATATCCCTGAGAAGTACAGAGTTGGCTGGGTCACACAACTGGAGGTCCACAGGTCAGAAGGCAAGATAGTTTTCACAGCTCATGAAATGGAGTGTTTAATGCCCTCACTTCTGCAGACCAGAACTCTAACCAGGGCTTCTACCCATAGCTAATTCAAATTACAATCATCAGGTAGAAAAATTTCTGACACTGGCAGCATTAAATCTTAAAATTCTTTCTTAAAACTATCTTTATCTTGGTGTTGAGTTTGGTAAGTTCTTTATAGATTTGAGATACCAACTCTCCATTCAAGAAATAGGCAGAGACATTTCTGCAAAGAAGACATCTGTTGGCCAAAGAAGATGACAGGAAAAAATGTTCAACATCACTCAGCATCAGGGAAATACAAATCAAAACCACAATGAGATACCACCTCACACCAGCCAGAATGCCTAAAATTAACAAAGTCAGGAAACAACAGATGTTGGGGAGGATCTGGAGAAAGGGGAACCCTCCTAAACTGTTGGCGGGAATGCAAGCTGGTGCAGCCACTTTGGAAAACAGCATGGAGGTTCCTCAAAAAAGTTGAAAATAGAGTTACCCTATGACCCAGCAATCGCACAACTGGGTATTTACCCTAAGGATACAAATGTACTGATCCAAAGGGGAGTATGCACCCAAATGTTTAAAGTAGCTAAGTCCACAATAGTCAAACTATGCAAAGAGCCTAGAAGGTCATCAACAGACGAATGGATAAAGAAGATGTGAGATACACACACACACACACACACACACAAATGGAATACTATGCAGCCATCAAAAGAAATGAAATCTTGCCATTTGCAATGATGTAGATGGAACTAGAGGGTATTATGCTGAGCAAAATAAATCAGAGAAAGACAATTATCATATGATCTCCCTGATATGAGAAATCTGAAAGGCAGGGTGGGAGGTTTGGGGGGTAGGGAAAGAAAAAATGAAACAAGATGGAATTGGGAGGGAGACAAACCATAAGAAACTTAATCTCAGAAAACAAACTGAGGGTTGCTGGGGGAAGGAAGGGTGTGGAGATGGTGGCTGGGTTATGGACACTGGAGAGGGTATGTGATACGGTGAGTGCTGTAAAGTGTGTAAGCCTGATGATTTACAAACCTGTAACCCTGGGGCAAATAATGCACTATATGTTAATAAAAATAATTCTTTTAAAAAACTATCTTTATCATGGTGTATGTGTGTTTGTTTGAAAAAAGAAATGTTAACTCAAAGAGCTGCTTCTAAATTGTCAGGGAACACTTTTCCCACTGGCTTCAATACTTGTTTCATTCATTTAACATATTAGAGAAAAAAAAAAGTCTCCAGGTGAAAACTTTTTCTAAGATAAGAAACAATACAAAGTTTCCTAAAAGGTTGAGGCCTCAGAAACAAGCTATTTCCATTTCTACTATGGGATAAAATTTCCCCAGAAAGTAACAAACCCTATACACGTTTTCTGAAAAAGTGGTTGTCAGTATCTGTTTTTGTTTCTTTATTCCCCACACGCCTCAGGTAACAAGCTCAAACTCAGTTTTTCAACACCATGGAAGAAAATGTCTTAGTCCCTTTTCCTAAATAGGTGAAGTCTGGGAGATACTATTTTAAAAACAAAACTTTGTCAATGGAAACAATCAATGTAATTAAAATGATTTATTTAAAACAAGTCATAAAGTCACTTTATATGAAAACTATGCAGTTTGTTTATGTGTGAGTATTACCAGAAGGGAAAACAACAAACTGAAATGAAAACTGGTTTAAAATATTAAAATAGCAAACATTGTAACTTGAATTGGGACATTCCCCATAGTTGAACAGAAATCACAAAACTGGTCCATTTTCAAAACATATCTCCCATACCATCTTCCACCTGGATGATACACACATTAAAATCCTCTACAGATAAGACTGTGCAATAAATAAGACATCTGAAAAAACTAAACCATATCAATTTCATTTTAACCTTTGCCCAAGGAATAAAATTGTTCAAGATTTCTTTGATGACATATTAAAAGATTAAACAAGTAAATTCAACACACATTTGTGAACACGATTAAAAATCTGAAGGAAAAAGAAAGCCCAGTACACAATCTGAGGACGGTGTTCTCTGAAAGCCACTATTCTTCTTCCTAAGTGATCATAACTTTTTTCCCCATTTCATACCACTGGCAAAGCTGACCTACTGAGCCAACCAGACTTAGAGGAAAGTTGTAGCTCCAGCTCCTCTCTATCAAACAGAGATTTACTGAAAGTCCCTGATTCAGTTTATTTGCTTACAGGCTAGATGAGCTAATTAAAAGGAACTTGTTTTCCTTTCCCCTCAGAGTTTAAGCCTTTATAATTGCTAAAGGACAAAAATACCCAGCCTGGATAATTGTTTCTATGACTCCATCACCATTGCCTACGAATCCAATTGAGCTCAGAAAGAGCCCCCAGCCCACTCTTCTTCCTACCCACTAATATACACAAAGGACAATTTAACTGAGTACTTAGAAAATCCCCTGCAAAAGTTGGAACATCAACACCTACTTGTACTTTGAGCATTTGAACTCAATACTCCGGCAACTAAAAAAAAATCTATGTCATTCTTTGCACAATTCAGTTCAATAGCATGACCCAGAAACTGCCCCAACCCAATGGCAGCACTTTGAGTGCTATCAATTCATCGGGCTGCGTGTGAAAAAGACTACCTTAGATCATGTGACTGAGACACACTTTTATGTAGAAAATGTAGATGATGTAGATGTAGATCATGAATTACAATCCAAATCTAATACACTATGGCAGCTGGTATAGCTATCAGGCTCAATCCTTCTCTGTAACTCTGGTCCCTAGGCAGGTGAACATTTAAAAAGAAGCCTATAGGCAAAAGGTACAAGACGACCTAATGTAGTATAGGGAGTCCAAGTACAATTTTTCCAGGAGACTGATACTGGCAGAACAATTAGGAATTCTGGCAGGTTGGGGCAGAGAGAATCTGCCCCCCCCCCAAATTCTTATCTAACCTAAACTCTAACAACTACCATACATGAACTCAATGATCCAATCAAGCCAGTTTATTTGGTATCACTTTAAAATGTGTTGAGTCTCTACTGATGATATGGACCAAATTTTAACTACAGCTATCAAATTAATGAGTACCTTTTAATAGGCAGCACTAGTGTCACCTTCTCCAAGAAGCATTAGCTGATCTTCCCATTTGAATATGACCTCTCCTTTTCTAGTCAGTTTTGGTTATTTTGACTTTTCATAAGAACTTACAACTTATTAAGTCAAAATTTAAAGAAAGCAAGCAATGATCATGGAGTGGTATTTTTCTACAGTATTTTACTAAATATATAGTTAATAGTTCTCTATATGTAGTAAGTTCTCAACTAATATTTGTTGACTGAAAAAAACAAAATTGACCTGAGAAAGCTTGCTCTTTAAAGAACGTCAAGGTGTGCCTGTGTGGCTCAGTCAGTTAAGCGTCTCCCTTCAGTTCAGGTCATGATCCCAGCGTCCTGGGTTTGAGCTCTGAGTGGCAGAAGCAGGCTCCCTGCATCTCCCTCTCCATCTGCTTGCAGCTCCCCTCTGCTTGTACTTCTCTCTGTCAAATAAATAAAGTCTTCTAAAAAATTAAAAATAAAAGAATGTCAAAATGCTGAGTGCTTAGATAATTCTTTCCTGTTCTAACAGCAGCAACAACAACAAGAACAACCAAACACCACGGCTCTCCTTTTAGCAAATTAATTTCAAATTAGCTGAATAATGGATATCACATCATGCATCATATATTGATGAATCCAGAACACATAAGACAGGATCTCCTGCCTTCAAGGACATGATAAATATAACTTTGCCTCTTTACTATACAGATATATATTTTTTCCTAATATGCATTAAGCCTTGTAAGATGGTCCAATTTTTAGAGTAATCACAGCCCTATGCCTGTTGGTATACAGGAGTGTTCTACATCATAAATGATATGCCTAGTACTAGTTACACTCTTCTACTTTAGACTCTCCAAGCCTAAAAGATCTCAAGAATTCATTTAATTCATAGGCTGACTTACCACTCAAGATCTGACAGGTAAGTCTGTCCTAATTTTTAAGGCAGCAGAAAAGCACATTTCAGTGTCCCATGGTAACTTATTATAAATCTTTCACTACCTAGAAAAGGTATCTTCCTTATATTGAATCAACATAAGACACAGAGGAAATGAAGAGGTAAAGAAACTATAAGAATTAAATTCAATATTCAAGCAGAGTACTAATGGCTTTACATGTGTATATTAAGCAATCCTTGAAAAAGCCAATGTACTTAAAATAGGAACTATTATGCCAACTTCATAAATGAGAAAATTAAGAATCAAAGGATGCATGCATCATGCTCAAAATTATACACCTAATAAAGGATAATTTAAATTCTCTAAAGAAATATATAACACTCAAAGAAAGGGGCATAGTAGAGTCCTCAATTTAATTACATTCTTCAGAAACTCCTTCAGAGAGTTCCCTTTGTGCATCAACAGTAAGTTCAGTCACATACTTCTCAGCATTCTTCCCATATGTTCTCCCATTTTTCCTTATGAAACTCACAGCCTGAAAGAGGCAACTCTACTTACCCATCAACTTATCTACATACTCAAGAAAATTTAGTCAGGCTAATTATGTATCTGTAACTGCCAGAGGCTCTCATCAATACACTGGTCAATAAAACCTGCAGTCTTCTCTTCAGGAAGTTAAAGACAAGCAGGGAGACAGACACAAAAGAAGCAAATCACACTAAGATGTAATTGCTAACTGTGTCAGGCAACAGACTCACAAGTAATTAAACAACGTTCTTAAGACTGGGAGGTGAGAAAGGGCTTCCTAGAGAAGATGACATTTAAAGTGTAGGATAAGTAAGAGTTAACCTGGTAAAGAATGTGGGGAAAGGGCTATGGAGGGGAAAATAAACAGTTCATGTACAGGAAACAAAGTATAAAAAACTTCGAAGTAGGAAAAAATCAAACATAATAGAGGAATAGAATAGAGGTCAGTATCTAAAGCATACTGATGAAGACAGAGCAGTACAAAATATGGCAAAGAAGCAGACAGTTGGAGCCATACAGGTAGAACCGTGTGTTCCATTCCAGTGGAAGAGAAGCCACTGATAGGTTTTGAGCAGAGATGTGACACGGTATGATATGTTTTTAAAAAGACTTCTCTAAAAATATGGCTAATATTTATCCCTAACCTCTACTAAAACAACATTACAATAAGTTTTTAAAATCCATAAACTTGTAAAAAAAACAAAGAAAAGGAGAAAAGATGATAGAAGCAAAATCTGGAATCTGAAAATCAGAATAAATAATGTCTGGTTTTGAACAATGGAAAACTAATTCCAATTCAGAAGGCATGCAATGAGAAGCAATTTGGTTTGCACTTTAGAATCTCCCCAATACTATGATATCTCTGAAGGAAGTATGAGTATGAAGTTTGAAGTATGAAGTTTTCCAAACAGGAAAACACGTTGAAAAAAATTTTCTCCCACTCCCAGCTCCCTCTAGGACCCTGCTACAGTCCTTTCCCCAATGGGAAAAACCAGGTCACTGGTACACCTCCTACCTCACACTCAGCTAGAACAGAAAACATATTCTCTGAAGAATGAATTTCTTTCTGAACTAGAAGACAACAGCCAGAGGTGCCATATGGATAACAGAAGAACTAATGAAAGTTTATATATGGTTATATATGGAGTATCAAGACTGTACCTTTCTTCCTTTGTTCTATTCCTAGAGTTATAGGCAGCTAACTTATTTGCCACAGTTGTAAGAGTAAAGCTTATACTCTTCACCAAGTGATTGTGAAAGATTCCTCTCTGTGGTATCAGAGAAAAAATTTACAAATTATGATAATGGAAGTTTTCCATTAAAAGAGCCCTCCTGATTCACCCTATAATGAAACTCTCAGATGACAATTCCATCATACGCAATCCTTTCATATATGACCAGAGAGCCAAGAAGCACTAGACATTCCAAGAAATATCCTAATATGAAAGGTACACACAGACACCACAAACAGAAATATGAAGTTTGGTGCAAAGACAAACTTGTGGAGAAGACTTAAACACACACACATGCACACATGCATATAGATATAAATATAGATATAGATATATAGAAAGATAATACCCACAACAGTAACTGCATGCTAAACAAACTGAAAATCAGAGGGAGAAAAGAGATCATAGCAATGAATAATATGATAGCAGAAATGAGAAACCCAATAAAAGTGTTAGAAAATGAAATTGGTTAAATCAAGTAGGAAAAAGAACATTAAGAAGAGGAAATAGAAAATTGGAGAAAATATAAGAAAATTGGTTCATTAATCAAGTATGCCCAACATATGAACAGTGGGAGTTCTAGAAAGACATTACAGAGAAAATAGTAAGGGAAAAAATTAAAAAATGATTCATGAAAATTTTCCTGGGCCAAAAAGATTTCCCTCATTATAAAAAAAAAAGCAAAAAACAAACAAAAACAAAAACAATAAACAATAAACAAAACTTCATGTATCCAGAAAAAAGGATGAAAATAGATTCTTGTTAAAATATATAATTAAGAAATTTCAAAACACTGGGTCAAAAAGAAAATTCTAAAAATTTCCCTGTGGAAGATATATTTTAGATTAGAATGGTTTCAGATTTCTCAAATACATGTGAATATAAAAAACTGGTGTATTCGTTTTCTATTGCTGCATAACAAATTATCAAAACTAAGCAGCTTAAAACAATCCTCATTTATGTATTACCGCACAGTTCTGTAGGTCAGAAGTCCAATAAGGCATGCCTGGACTCTCTGCTTAGGCTGAAATCAAGGTGTCATCTGAGTTGAGTTCTCATTTGAAGACCAATGGAAAGATCCACTTCCAGGCTCACTGTGGTTGGCAGAATTCAGTTTCTTGTGGTAGTACTGAGGTCCTTGGTTCCCCACTAGTTGTCATCCAGGGCCTGCTCTTAATTCTTAGCCACTCCCATTTCTCACCCCAAAGGCTTCCACCTGCTTAAAAGCAGTAAAAGTGCACTGAAACCTTCTAATGCTTCAAATATTTGGCTTCCTCTTCTGTGACTATCTAAAGAAAACTCTCTGCTTTTAAAAGACTTATTTGACTGGGTCAGGACTACCAAATAATCTCCCAGTCTTAAAGCTGACTGATTCAGACCTTAAGTATTTCTGCACGATTCCTCTGTAGCAATACTTAGATTAATGTTTGATTAAATAACTGGGAGACAGTTATTTAGAAGAAAATGTTCATTCACAATACTTGGTAAAGTAGTAAGGCACACTTTATTCAGGACTGTCCTGGTGGGTATAGGGACCACTGCAGTAGGATTTAGCAGTACAAGACAAAGCTGGGCTCAATTCCAAATACAAGGAAAAGTAAGAATGTGTGGCCAAGGAACCAGGTGAGAGTGAGTGGATGGAAAATAGGAAATATCAGGGGTTTAGGGGCATTCTGGCTAAACTGACATGACAAGATTCTTGAAGGAAGGCCAGGGTGATCAGCCATCACCTCAGAGATGGTAGGGGATAAGGAAAATGATTAGATATTGAGGGTGGAGGTTTTTGGCTCAAAATCTTAGGAGATCACCTTAGAATTCTGCCTACCACAACTGGAAAAAAATGATACATCAACACTTCTTTTTATTTTCTTTTTTTATTTATTTAAAAATTCTGTTTATTTATTTGACAGACAGAGATCACAAGTCACCAGAGAAGCAGGTGGAGAGAGAGAGAGAGAGGGGGAAGCAGGCTCCCTGCCAAGCAGAGGACCTGATGCAGGGCTTGATCCCAGGACCCTGAGATTGTGACCTGAGCCGAAGGCAGAGGCTTAACCCACTGAGCCAGCCAGGTGCCCCATACTTTGAGAATTCTAAGAAAAAAATATTTCTGAAACCAGAATAGACACCCAAAACTATCAGCTAAGTGTAGGTATATATGAAAGCCATTTTTAGACATGTTGATGTCTTAAAAAATTAACCTTCCATACATTTCCCAGGTAGACACTGAAAGATATGACTACAATCTCAATAATTATATTATGAATGAAACAGCCAACCAGCATCAATTTTTTGGACTGCTTTGCAATTTTTTTTTCAATTTATCATTTAGCTAAACAAATAACTTACTGCTAACAGCCTGAGCTGAGGATAGTATGCATTCATGTGACAATTCTAATTAAAACTAGAGATTGACTCTCAGTTATTTTAAATGTCAAATGACAAGTAAAACACTGTTTTCTGGATAAATATAACACATATCTAAAAGATCTTCTAAAGCACAGGTGTCAGCAATGGTAAAGTCTTTGTTGGTAACCACAAAAGAGAATAAGATTATCCATACATTATTTTGGGAAATACTCAGAGAATAAGGTTATTAAAATGAACAGGGAAACAAAAAGAACTCTCTTTATTCTCTATTATTTTCATCCATCTCCATTCCTATGTGAAAAACTACATTAAATTGTCTCTAAGAATTGATTATACAATAATATAGACATCACAAATCAAATATGAGCTATTTGGTAAACACATTTAGAACAACCAGCTTACAATTTTAAGAAACCAACTTAGACCTAACTTTATATATCAGATTCAATTTAAGATGAATTACTCATTTGATATTTGAAAGATTATTCTGCTATGATTGTGGAAAACGGACTGCATAAAGCTAGAGAAAGCCACTAGTTGGGAAACTAATAAACAGACAATGAGAAATGACAAATGAGAAATAAGGGTAAAAAAGATAAGATGGATTCAGAAAGGAAAAAAACAAAAACAAAAACTTGATGAAGATAACTCTCGAATATGCAGCTTCAGACTTCAGATGTAAGTGGATAATGGTTTTCTTAACTGAAATCAGACTATGTGAAGAAATGCTTAAGGAGCAAAGCCTCTGAGTTCAGCATGTGACATATAGGAACCCCAGCCAGGCCTAGAGTTGGTAACAGTCTAGGATGAAAATACAGAATTAGTACTTGTGCTTCTACAGAGTTTGAAGCCATAGGAATGGATGAAATGACTTAGGGAGACAATGTAAGGAATAGAAAGGCAAGCACAGAATCTCAGTGGTGACAAGATTATAAGCCAAGTACTGTACCTCAGAAAACACAGAAGAACTGCAATAAAAAAAGTATGATGGCATAGATATGAAATGCAGCTGAGAAAACTCAGAAGACATCAAATGCCCTGAAATCTCTAAATTGGGCAATTAAGAGGCTATTGGAGATCCTAGAAAAAAGAGCTTCGAAGGAAGATGGAGGAAGAAGCTGCATGGAATATAGTTTGGGTATGAGTGAGACAGGAGGAAAAATCAGTTCTCAAACTTGAAACAAAAAACAATTTTAAGATTTTCTCATGTGATAGTCTAAGGTTTCACTTATCATAGGTCACTATATATTTAAATGGCATCAAGTCTGGTCCGTTAACTCATGAAATAATCAAAATTTTACTCCATAATTCAAGCACCCTTAACTTTGTTTCATTTCCCAGACAAAATCAATGAATGGTCTGATCCCATGTTTGCTTGGTAGGCGAAAATACTGGTATGCCTACTACATATGGATTCTGGTGACATGAGGGTATTTCATCGTTTGATATTTTGCTGATTTTGTTCTTAGAAAAAAAAATGAGGGGCACTTTAAAACATCTTTTTTTCTCCTTAAGGAGAGATAAACTATCTTTGAAGTGTCTCCATTGAAATGTAATAAGCATACATAAATCACACAAGAAATAGGAGTTAAAAAATAAGCTAGCAAAAATAATGAACAGATATTGGTGAGTCAAAGACTCTCACATTCTAGAATTCTTAGAAAAAAGAATCCTGACTGATCAGGTGGGACAATGTATCATCTGATGAGATATCACTGGAAAATACCCAACTGAGATATGAAGGACTATGCTATGAATTTCTATGTTATGAAATTCTATACCTTAATAGAAATGAAGCTTTGAAGATATGCAAGCATGTTGAGAATATTCTGGCTTAGAAAAAGACTTAATTAAGAAGCAAATTTAGTAAAAACAGTCCCCTAGCAAAATCAAAATTTTGGAATTCTGAATACATACTACAAATCACCCCTGTTACTAGAAATTCACAAATGAAATTTAAAATAATTTGTTGCTGTTTGATGATTTTCCCATGAAAACTACCTAAGCTAGAAAAAAAGCAGGTGGTGGGGGGCCACCTGGGTGGCTGAGTCAGTTAAGTGTCCGACGCTTGATTTTTGTCTCAGGTCATTGTGTCGTGGGTCATAGGATGGAGCCCCATGTTGAGCTCCACACTCAGCTGGAAGTCTGTTTCTCTCCTTCTCCCTCTCCCTCTGCCTCTCTTCATGTGCTCTCTCTCTCTCTCTCTCTCTCTCTCTCTCTCAAAAAAATAAATCTTTTAAAAAATGCTCAGGGAAAAAGAGGAAAATAAAAATAATGTGATAAAAATTGACTCATTTTTCTAGCAGAAAATGAATAATTTACTTCAGTAAACATGGAGATCAGCTTCTTGGGTGAGGTCCAACACTTCCTATAGTTAATAGCTTCCCAAAAAGCCAAGCATCTTGGATTTGGAGAGATCTAGGAAGATCTTTAAAATTACTCATATATATTATACCTAAAAGAAACTCATTTAAGCAATGGAGAATTCATAGGAGGTAAGGAGAGTTGGTGGAAAAAAATGACCAATGTGAACACACACACACACACACACACACACACTGTATTTTTTCATTATACCAATAATTGCAAGAAGTATAAAATACATGGGAGTTAAAATGCACATGTATGACTTCACTACAAAATTTTACACATTCTGTTAGTAGCCACACACCATACACAGAATCAACACTATAGGGAAGACAGTTTTACATGTCAAATGTTTATAGGTCTGTTAGACCAGTGACCAATTCATAAGAAAGATAATGGATTAAATCTTGCTTCTGGATTATGAAAAAACCTTTATGACAGCAAATTCTGAAAAGAATCCTGCTTTGGTTAGTCAATATACTGAGTGCAACAACTGTTGAGACATTGATCACACCCTCTATTTAATTGAGTAAGTTGAGATGCCATTCACACAGTTGATTCATATCCTGGTGGGTCCTCTTGCTTATCATGGGCTCATCTCTACATTAAAGCTGTGACTTCCTTCTGGCAGAACTTATGCTTCCTATATTTTGTCTTACTATACCCCAAATAATTTTGCCTATATTGATAAATGGGGATATTACACTAAGAATGAATTAGAAATACAATGGCATTATGACACGTCAAGAATAATACAGTTAAAAGGAACGCTTGAAAAGAAGTAAAACAAAATAACAATCTATGGTCAGCTGTCTTTTATGAACATACTAAGAGCCTAAAACAAAAATATGGTTAAGAGTGAGAGACACTCCCAACAACTCCTCAGCATAAACTAAAAGGGAAAAATAAATCTCATTCCAAACTGAATTTTCCCCTCCTGTACATCTTTTTATTTCTCTACTCTTACTGATTTTTACCCACAAATTATACCACTTCTATTCTTTCCACTTTTTCCCCTGATCACCTAAATAAGTTATTCTTTCCTTAGAGTATTTCTTAAATAAAAAACACAATGAGATATCACCTCATGCCTGTTAGAGTATTTATTATCAAAAAGACAGAAGATCACAAGTATTGGTGAGGATGTGTAAGAAAAGGGAATCCCTGTACACTGTTATGTGAGATTTTTTCTTCAAACTTTTTTTTTAATATAATTTTTTTATTTTTTATAAACATATATTTTTATCCCCAGGGGTACAGGTCTGTGAATCACCAGGTCTACACACTTCACAGCACTCACCAAAACACATACCCTCCCCAATGTCCATAATACCACCCCCTTCTCCCAAACCCCCTCCCCCCAGCAACCCTCAGTTTGTTTTGTGAGATTAAGAGTCACTTATGGTTTGGGAGGGAGACAAACCATAAGTGACTCTTTTCTTCAAACTTTTACCTAAAGCTTTCAATACCCTCTCAAGCAGAAGTCGAAGAATAGTTTGAGCCAGTCACACCCTGATTAATGGATGATCGACTATCTTTTTATCTACCCCTACATGTACCAATTTTAGCTAATAAAAGGCCCAGTGGCCAAGCATCTACAATTCTTCCAAATTCAGTTAGTAATTTACAAAACACAAATTCCTTATTTCCCATTCATTCCTAACCCATATTCTAGTGCCCTCTGAGGCCAAATTTTTTACATTAATATATCTATGTTCAGCTTAGATTAGAGCCAAAAAGGATTTAAAAATAGTCAATATTTATTTGCTTTCTCCTGGGAAAATTAATATCCATCTCAAGAGTTTTATACTTAGCGATTTGCTGAAAATCCACCTTACTTCTCCCACGTTTTGCTAGAAGATCTTAGGAATATACAGATCCTTTGTGGACTAATTCTAGTCTAATAAGTAGATATCTTCCATTAAGTAAATGTCTCCTTAATCTGGAAACTCAAAAACTGACTCCATACATCTATTCATCAAGATAAATAACAAGGGACACCAAGCTTCTAATGAAAAATTCTAACTCTACAAAACAACTGCTCATTCTAGGCTATGATCTAACAACTAAATGAAGGGCATTATTCAAGGGAAGATTACGATACAGATTATCCTATACTTCTCAAGATGAATAACTAAAAGACAATTACAGAAATTTCTCATATTAAACAGATAATTGTACATATCAGATACCAAAATTTTCTGAAATAGAAACTCTTTTTTCTTTTAAGATTTATTTCTTTATTTATTTGATGGTGGGGGTGGGGAGAAAGAGCACAAGCAAGGGGGGCAGCAGGCAAAGGGAGACAGAGAAGCAGGCTCCCCACTGAGCACAGAGCCCAGTTTGGGGTTTGATTCCAGGACCCTGGGATCATGACCCAAGCTGAAGGCAGATGCTTAACTGACTTAGCCACCCAGGCACCCCTGGAATGCTCTTTTATAATATGATTAAATAAAACATCTCAGAACCACTCCATGAGTCACAGAAACTGAAGAAGTCTTAAGTGAGCTCAAAATATCTCTTCAACACTACTTCTATGGTCCTACCAAATCATTATAATTTTGTCTGCAAGAGAAAGTTTAGGCCATGCTCTAGGGCATTAACTCAACAACGCAACACAAGTCAAAGGCCACTGCTTATAGCCTAACTAAGTAGGCTCTAATAAAGGCATATCTTCTTCCTCACAAAGACTGTGAAACCTCTGGTAAATTAGAAAAACTACTCAGTTTTAAAACTTTTATCTACATGGAAACCTGTACATGGATGTTTATAGCAGCTTTATTCACAACCGTCAAAACTTGGAAGTAACCAAGATGTCCGTCAGGAGGTGAATGGATAAACTGTGGAATAGTAATGCAGTGCTAGAAAGAAATGAGATACCATGCCATGAAAAAAAAAAAAAAAAAAAACCACAGAGCAAACTTAGATGAATATTACAAAGTAAAAGAAGCCAATCCAAAAAAGACTATATACTGTATAATTCCAGCTATATTACATTCTGAAAAAGGCAAAACTATGGAGACAGTAAAAAGATCAGTGGTTGCCAGGGGTTAGTGGGGAGGAAAGAAGAGAGGATGTTTAGAACAGGGAAAATATACTATATGATACCATAATAATGGATACATGTTATTATTTATTTCATGACAAACCCACAAAATGTACAGCACCAAGAATAAACCCTAATGTAAACTACGAACTCTGGGTGATAAAAATGTGTCAATGTAGGTTCATCAATTATAACAAATGTACCATTCTGTAACAATGGTAATGGGGAAGGCTGTGCATGTGCAGGGGATATATGAAAAATCTATGCACTTACCTCTCAATTTTCCTGTGAACCAAAAACTGCTCCTAAAAAAACAGATCCTTAAAAAAAAAATCTATTCAGTTTTCATGATAGACGCACTTTCAGACTGGAGGTCATCACATACACACAATCTCTACTGCTAACTGAAATCATCCAAAAATTTTCAGCTTAAATACGCTAATTAAATAAAACATAAATATAAAATATTCATACTTCTCTTTCTCATATGAAACATATATCTAATCTCTCAATTTAGCAAGCTTAACTTTCGTATTTAATTGGAAAATCTAGTGATTATGTTTCTATAGTTCAAAAATTATCCATTTTCAGAACATATTTAGAAATTCTCTTTAAAAATCCTTACTCGATATGCCTTATCTCACAAATGAAAAGGGAAAATATATGGCTGGTTTGAATAACTACTGCAGACTCCCTCACAGAAGCCAGCTTCGTACTGGAAGAAATCAACTCAAGTGACTAAACTTACAACACTTTGTAGGTTAATTTGATTAATATAAAAGGCTAAATATAATCACAGCTGATAGGTTTTCATAATTCATAACTTTGAAATGAACTATGAAAACAAAGATGATTCTTATCCTTCTCAGGTACTCCTGTATAAAATGGACAACAAATATATGAACTGCTTGATGTTTGATGCTACCTGATGAAATTATGGTTATAAAAGTACAGACCCACCATAAAAGACATTAAAAATGCATATAGAGGAAATGCTTATTCAGGTCATTATGGTTAAGCCAGTTACGCTGACTAGGGTCCTATGCAAAGATCTCCTGTAAAGCAAATGAAAAATCTATGGAGAAGGTTAAAAATTTCATTTATAGACACACAAAATTTGGCTACCAGTTCTGAAACAGAATACTGAGAATGACTGGAATACAAGATAAGTAATAGCAAAGTTAGGTTGGCTGAATACTGGCATAAGGTAACTTCAAAGGACATTCCTGAAATCCTTCAGGAAATAACCCATAATGAAAAAATAAAAAACTGTCCACAATATTAATCAAACACTGGTGGACAAATTCTTCTTAATATCAGAGGATATATCCAGTTCATGTCTTATCTACAGCCAATATAATCCTGAAATAATGGAATGGTTGAGCATAGGCAAGAATTGTGCTCTACTGGACCTCAATAAACAATTCCTTATATATTTTTATACAATTGCCTTTCCGCATGAATTATGCATATGTTCTAGTGATTATTTTTTCAAAACGTATAACCTTCAAGCCCCAAATTCTACTGCTATTACCTCATTTCTTATAAACTTTAGTTGTCTTAGACTTCTCTAAGAGCAAGGTTAGAATTTCACATACATCATACACAGTTCAGTGGGAGACAGCAGCTCTAAGGCCCAGGTGTGACTCAGTTAATTCTATAAGTTCCATACTTTCCTGTTATCCCAGAGAATGTATGTAATACACTACTAAAGAGGGAAACACTAGGGCCCAAAGGGTCAAACATTAACCAGTGAAAGAAAGGGCTGGCAGATAAATTGCCTTCTCTTCCTTCCCTTGATGGAGTATTCTAAGACTTCCTTCCTCAAATGGATTATTCTAAAATGCAGTGATTACATACGACCTCTGCAGGTATATCATTTATTACCTAGCCACCAGCTATGTACTCTTTTGAAGCTGTGGTCAACTCTATAATACATCATATTTATTTGATTTTCCTCTATTACTGGGTTGCTTCCTTTCTCCTCACTTTTGACCCCCTGGATGGAAGATTTATTTTAGATGCTGTCTTCTAGGAAATCTAGGCTAAGGCAATTGAGGTCAGAAGGGACCCAGCAGGCCATCAGACTTGTAGTTTGACAATAGCATTGTCAGAAAGCAACAGGAACCCTACTGCTGATGATAAATGAGGTAGTATCAGTCCCTGAAACACAGTGAAACCACAATTACTAAAGCTCTTTCCAGTGATTAATTAGCATAATGTATAGGTAGAACACAAGGAATCAGAAGATCAAGAGATACTATTCTGGTCAGTATGCTGTAATGATAATTGTAAGGAATTTGGTGTTTGGTGGCTTCATTGAACAGCATGGGAAGTCTTGCCAAAAAAAAAAAAAAAAGATGGGTTCTAAGAAGCTATTTGTCAACACAGTCATGCTGTGGAACCAGAGTTTCAATGGTAGCTTTAGAGAAGACTGTTCTCTTATACCCAGAGGGAACACTGCTAAAAATTTATCTGATTATAAGGGTGCAGAACTGCAAAGGAAAATAATGTTCAATGGCTGAGGTCTTCCACTGTCAAATAGATGTCCTGATAATGAAAGAATGGGCCCTATGACCTGGGGGTTAGAAAAACTGAATGACTGAACTTCTGACTCTCCGTTAACCCTCCTGGCAAAAAAGAGCCACTGCTTTCTTCATGTTGTGGTAGTTATATTGCTAATACTGCCTGAAACTGTGCAATGGCTTCAAATTAAGCCACTGTCTCAGATGATAACTATTCTCTTCAATACCCACCACCTTATTGCCACAAGGATGATAACCATAATCAGTTCTCAGCATAACCTGAGAGGTGTAACCTCCGCTCAGGGAAGAAATCACACTTGCCAAAGGAATTGTAGAGACTAACAGATGAACCGGTTTAAGCAAGGACAATGTGTGTGAAAGTGGATCTTGACAGTCTGGCAACCCAGAGAAGTGTGGTATATAGCTAGAAGGAGGGGGTTTTATTGATTTTGAGGGAGATGGAAAAAAAAAGAGAGAAAGAGATTACAAATGGCACTGATAAAATTTTCCATGACAAGTAGAAAAAACATTGAAGGATTTTAAGGAATTGATGCTCCCCCTAAAAATATGTCATCATAGGTATCAATTCATACTGGAAACTCACAGTGAACCACTAATTAAGAGATCTACTCTGTGGTTATTTATTCAGGCCCTACCTTCATAATTGGAATGATATATTCAGAAGCTAACAGAAAGGCTCACATGGGTTCCATGATCTGTATAAGGGTCATTTTATAGGAAATGCTAGATAGATGATTGAAACTGCAACATCCCACCACAGGACAATATAGTACATTGGAAGCCATATTCCCAGAGGAATAGGGAAGATCAATGCCACCATCAAAGAGGAGTATCACAGGAGTGGTAAATTCCATACTATCTCCATTGAGTTTATCTGTGTTGGCTCTGAAAAACCAGATGAATCATGGGTGATCAAGGCCAGCTGGAGTAAAACTGATCAGGTCATACTCCAAATAGAAGAGGCATGCCAGGGGTGCCTGGGTGGCTCAGAGGGTTAAAGCCTCTGCCTTTGGCTCAGGTCATGATCCCAGGGTCCTGGGATCAAGCCCCACATCGGGCTCTCTGCTCAGCGGGAAGCCTGCTTCCTCCTCTCTCTCTCTCTGCCTGCCTCTCTGCCTACTTGTGATCTCTGTCAAATAACAAAAATAAAAAAAAAAAACATGAAGATGCATGCCATATGCTGTATCTTTACCAAAGCTTATTAACAAAGATTGTATATGGTTACTTTTGTGTATGTCTGTGTGTGGTTACATTTTGAAAGACATTTTTTTTTCCCCTCAATCATCTTATGATTGAGCTGTAGAGAGAAGAGAGAAGATGTAAAGAGATTGAGATGTAGAGAGTAGAGAGAAGAAAAACCCCTGTCTTGTTCAGGTCTATAGTAAGTCTTACAATCTTTGTCAGAATATAGTCCTCAAGAACTTTGGTCATCTTGACATTCCAGTGAAAAATCACACCAAGTTTATATTATTATGACATTATGCTAATGACACCATGCACAGCTTGATAAGTATTCTAGATGCTCTGGTAAGATACATGCATGACAGATGTGGTATAAGCCTTCTGAAATTCAGGGAACTGTTACAATGTTTAAGTTTTTGCAAAAATTTCCACCTAGCAGCAGGCATGTATTTGTTCTTTCAGAATTATTTCATACTGCAAATATCTCTTTGCTTTCCATGCTTGCAGTGACTTTCATACCAACAGTATACAAGAACTTATAAACTTATTAAGTTACACAGTATCCCACATAATACTTCCCTGGACTAGGAGACACATTTTTATGCCAAAGAGATGCAACAAATGACACAGGATTCGCCATCTGACATTGTACCCCTTACCAGACACAGGCAGCCTACAAACACATTTAAATGGCCTATTGAAAGTTCACTTAGGGTGTCCCAGTTCAGGCATAATACTTTCAGGATTTGAGTACTGAATGCTGGGGTGTGGTATATAGACTGAACTGATGGCCAGTATGAATAACTATCTCTCAATAACTACAATCTATAGGGCCAGGAGGTAAAAAGTGCAAATCAGAAGTGGCTCCTCTCACTATCACTGCCAGTGATCTACTTGATGAGTGTTTCCTTTGTATTCATAAAATCTTAAATCCTCACAACCTAAATGCTCTAGTTGCTAGGGGTAAAGACATTGTCGGGGAACACAGCAGTCTCCATTAGACTAAAAGATGCAGGAGACAGGTAACCACCATACTTTTCACACTACTGTATTGGTGGGCATACAGAAAAGTTGCTATAATGGTGAAGTAATCATGAGGCTCTAGGTTTGCTACTAAACTATGTGGGGGAAAGAGTAATATTTGTAGAACCCAGGTGATTTACTGGATGTCTCCAGTGCGTCCATGCCAAGTGATAATGGTGAATGGACAATTAAAGCAAACGTGGCTTCTAAAAGACAAAGAAACTAAAAGCTTGGGTACTTTGAGGAAGAAAGTATGAGTTATAACATCAAGAAAATCAGACCAGCAAAATGTGGTGAGGGAAATCTAGAATGTGTGATTAAAGAAAGCAATCATAAATATCAACTATAATATTCTCTTGCAACAAATGACTTCCAAAACTTTATGACTTAAAAACAACAATGTGGGGTACCTGGGTGGCTCAGTGAGTTAAAGCCTCTGCCTTTGGCCTGGGTCATGATCCCAGGGTCTTAGGATCAAGCCCTGCATCAGTCCCTCTGCTGGGCAGGAGCCTGCTTCCCTTCCTCTCTCTGCCTGCCTCTCTTCCTACTTGTGATCTCTGTCTGTCAGATAAATAAATTTAAAAAAAAAAGAAAAAAGAAAACAAAAACAACAATGTGTGTGTGTGGGGGGGTGGTTGTAGGTGGCTCAGCCTTTAGCTCAGGTCATGATCTCAGGGTACTGGGACTGAGCTCTACATTCAGCTCCCCCTCTCTTTGCCCCTCATTGCCACTTGTGCACATGCACTCTCTCCCTCTTCCTCTCTCTCTGAAATAAATAAAATATTTTGAAAGCAACAACAACACATTATTGTCTCATCATTTTGTGGGTCAGGAATTTGGGAAAGGCTTGTGTGGGCAGCTCATCTCTGCTCCTCCCAGCATAAACACTTTTTTTTTTTTTTTCAAAGATTTTATTTATTTGACAGAGAGAAAGAGATCACAAGAGAGGCAGGCAGAGAGGAAGGGAAGCAGGCTCCCTGCTGAGCAGGGCTCCATCCCAGGATCCTGAGATCATGACCCTAGCCAAAGGCAGAGGCTCAACCCACTGAGCCACCCAGGCGCCCCGTCCAGCATAAACTCTTTTAAAAAAGCTCTACCGGGGCTGAAGGAGCTATGGTCAGGATGGCTTACTCGCAGTGCTTGCAAGTTACTGCTGGCTGTTATTTGGGAGGAAGAGTTAGCCATCAGCTGGGAACTAAACAGAGCCTTTGGGCCATGTGCTTCAGCTCCTCCCCATGGAGCTTCCTGGGCTTCTTCACCATATGCAGCTGTGTTATTATAAGCAAGTGTTCTAAGAGACAAAGATGAAAGCTGCAAATACTTTTTCTGACATAGGCTTAGAAATCCCAGAAAGTTGCTTCTTTTGCATTATGGTAGTCAAGGATATTATTGACCCAGTCCAGATTCAACAAGACGGCAAATGAACTCCACCTATCAAACAATGGAGAAGCAAAGATTCTGTTGCTGCTTTTAATCTCAGGTCCCTAGATCAGTTATCACAAAAGAAATTGCAGGCTGATTTGATAATCCTTTTAAAGCATTCTTTAGGATCCATTTATGCTTCTTCCCAAGTATTTTTTTTTTTTAAGATTTATGTATTTGAGGGGCAACTGGGTGGCTCAGTGGGTTAAGGCCTCTGCCTTCGGCTCAGGTAAGGATCCCAGGGTCCTGGGATGGAGCCCCGCATCCGGCTCTCTGCTCAGCAGGGAGCCTGCTTCCCCCTCCCTCTCTGCCTACTCATGATCTTTCTCTCTGTCAAATAAATAAATAAAATCTTAAAAAAAAAAAATTCATGTATTTGAGAGAGCAAGGGGGAGGTATAGAAGGAAAGAGAAAAATCCCAAGTGGACTCCCCACTGAGTGCAGAGCCAGAGGCAAGGCTCAATCCCACAACTTTGAGCTGAAATCAAGAGTTGGACGCTCAACGAACTAAACCACCCTGGCGCCCCTGCTTCTTCACAAGTATTTAGTCTTACCTATTCTTCGGGATTTTGCCCAGTTTCGTGTTTCCTGTCTTGAGTGGCCCCTGTGGAAGATCCAGTCATTTCTTAGGCTATGAATCCTGGCTATTTTAACAGTCACATTTACTTCATCTGCTCACAGTTGTCTCAGTTGTCCTTAATGGTAGGAAATGGGATTATGATTACTTGGGTTCTCACTATTCATGGCGGAATCCACAGAGACTTTAGCTCCTCAATCCAAACTGACTGTACCCAAAAAGGCTCTAGCTTCTCATGGATTGACTTTTCTTTAAATAATAACTTCACTGATCTATAATTCATGTGCCATATAAGTTACCCGTTTAATGTGTACAATTCAGTGCTTTTTAGTATACTCACAAAATTGCACAGTCAATACCATTGTCTAGTTTTAGGACATTCTTATCACCCATGATTTTGAATTTTGATCTACAAGAGACGGGATGAGAGGCAGCCAGGAGGTTAAACTGCTCACCTTCCACCCAGTGACAGTTCCATATGGCCTCTCCGGAGATACTCTGCTGGACCGAACAACCAGCTGTGATTTCTTGTAAAACAGGTGACAACTCAGTAGTGTAACATCTTATATTTGATTTCCATCCTGTCTGCCTCACTTGCCATAACCTTCTGAGACTGAAGTACCCAATAAAGTGTTAGCATTTAACCTTTGTCCCAGGCTCTGTTTTCTAGGATATGGGCATTCAAGAATCTCCACATTCTGACTTCCATCATCTCTCCCACCACAGATACAACCATGTGTTATTCATTATCCCCCAACTTCTTCAGACTATTCTTTTCTTAAGCAGTCCATTCCTTTTCTTATGCTATTCCTTCAGTCTACAATATATAATATATTTTCCTAATTATTCACTCATTAAAATCTTGTTTTTTCTTTTAAGGCCCTGAGAAAAACATATACTGGAGGTCTTACGCTCTTTCCTTTGGTCTCTGTCTTCCACTTATACTTCTAATGAAGCACTTACTGCATCCTACCTCGCATCATAGTCAAATTTTAGCACCTCCTACATGTTAAGATTGCACTGAGAGTAATCTCTTTTGTTTAGTCTCCTTTGACTTTGTATCCCCCAAGTTTCTTGGCATAATATCTTGCACATAGGGGATCAACCAATGGTGAATTGCATAAGTTCCATAACCAAAAAAAAGTAGTATTTCAGATTGATACATTGGTATTAATTTCAAATGAGGTTAGAACAGCTATTAACTATCTTACTTGCCCTGAAGGTTTCATGTTACAAAGCCTTTTAAATCGTCAAAGAATATTTTTCAATAGATGTGAATTATTTCATTGTATCTTCCTTAGTAAGAAGAAAAATACTGAAATTGGAAAATAAAAATCCATCTATATATTCAGTTCTTCCCTAGGTAGAACTGCCTTTTTTTTTCCAGAAAAGAGTTTTGACTGTATATCCAAGAAAAGTAAAGAACATGGTAATTTAATAAACCACATAAAAACTCATGCTGCCTAGGAAATATCACTTTAACCGGAATATCCTACTTTTCTCAGAAAATTCAGAATCCTTTCCAATAAAATCATATTGTTATGAGGTATTAGCTAACACTGAATTCTGATAAGCCCCTAACAAAAATTTTTGAAGTGTTTATTGCCTTGTATGTTTCCTGCTTTCTAATATTAGACAGCCACTCTTTTAAACAAGCATTGCTTCTGCAGCAAATAAGCTTTGCCATAAATAGCAGTGGGCTAATACATTATTAAACAGTGTACTAATTGCATTTCATCTGGAAAGAAAACCTTAACATGTAGTGGAATTTACTAATATGCTTCACTGTAGTTTCTCAGACAGCAAAGCAAGCTCAAATTATTCCATTATACAAATAATGAAATGATGGCTCATTTTTTAAAGTTTTTATTTAAGTTTCAGTTAGTTAACAGACACTGTAGTATTAGTTTCAGGTGGACCAATTTAGTGATTCAATACTTCCATACAATACCTAGTGCTCATCACAAGTGCACTCATTTAAATGATAGCAAACAACTTATGATGACAGTGTGTCATCAATCTTTGCATCACCTACACGACAACATTCTAATAATCTGCTACTTAGAAAGCCGTGTTGAATGTTAAATAAATGGTTTTTGCTCTTTGCAGTGAGAATCAAGCCACCCAAGGGAGGATCTCAAATAATTGAAAGACTGGAGAATCAGACTCTGAGAAACAAACAGGATTTTGGAAGGGAGGAGGGTGGGGGTTGGGTAAGCCTGGCGGTGGGTATTATGGAGGGCACGTATTGCATGCAGCACTGTGTGTGGTGCATAAACAATGAATTTTGGAACACTGAAAAAAATAATTTTTTTAAAATTGCAAATAAAAAAAAGACAGAAGTTTCATCAACCCATTAATTACTTTTATTCATATACCAATAGTGTCTTTTTAGCAGCAATAGATCAGAAAGGTAAGTTGAAATTAAGATATTTTACATTGAGATATCTTAAGATAATTTTGACAACATGATAGCCAAACAGATATTTAATATATCTTAGCATTATTTTAAGGTTTTTCTGTATGCCATCTATGAAGATTTATATAGGGATTAAAATTACATCCAACCAGTCTCAATAGACTATGAAGACATTCTCATTAGGGTCTTCCTTTTAGAAAGGTACAAGAAGTCAGGTTGGTATCCAGGTTAAATAAAAAACCTACAGCAGATGAGGCTTTTAATATACTATCATGTGGTGAAGAGTATCTAAGCAGACTCATTAGGTATGAGGATATTACTGAATCTGGTGCATTAATCTAATAGGTGACTCTGAAATATCACTATACAAGAAACAAAACCAGACTTAAACTATATCCCAATTCACTTCTCATCAACTCTGTTTAGCAGAACATTTTTCAAAATGATGCCAAACCTACTGTGTGATAATGTTATTCCCCTGGTTAAAAAAATAATAATTTCTTATTAACATCATGTTTACAAAAATTACAAGGCATATCTTTGGATAGAGTGTGGCACACAAATGAATGTTTATCTAGGCTTAGTCAAAGGAGAGAAAAGTAAAGAAATGGTGAGTTTTGAAGTTTTAAAAGACTGACATGAAGTTCACCTGTACATATATTTAAATAAAGTATAAAAATTTTATCAAAAAGATTATAGTGAAAAAAATATTGAAATGAATAGGTATAAACCACTGGCTTTAAATTTGTTGTTTTAATAGTTCAAGGGTCAAAGCAGCTTACAATATAAAAGCAGTATAAGATCAGGGCATATAATCTGCAGTGAGTACGGGCATGGTACCACCATTCAGAGTATCTGGCTTTCAATCAATTCCCCTATTTTCTGGTTGTGTGAAACTGAAAAACCTTTTCACCCCAATTTCTATATGCTACACAAAAAAGAGAGGAACACACTTACCCCTTAGATTTGAGAGGGCTGAATACACGTAAAGTACCTGGAACAGTGCCAGGCGCCGTAGTTCATAACAACCAGGTATGGCTCATGGATTGGGAAGGAAGTCAAACTGGAAGTAACATGACTCTGTGGAAGGCCACGGCATAATGCCGGTAATGAACAAGGACAATGACAATGAGAAAAATGGCGAGGACTGGTCAAGAACTGCTGTGGAGTTTCACTCTGCAGGACTTGACAACTATTGGAAATGAGTAATGAAATAAAATGATGAAGGATGAATCCTAGATTCCTAACTTGGACAACTGGATTGATGATTAGTACCAGCTGCCTATACCAGAATACTGTAAGACAGACTGGTTCAAAGCAGAAAGACTGGTTCCTACCTCTCAATGTTGAGGTATGTTGAATTTGAAACACACCTAAGATGTACAAGTAATGATATCTGGCAACAGTTGTTTTATGCACATAAAACTCAAAAGATAGTCCTGGGCTAGAGACAGAAATTAGGACTCATGAACTTATAAGTAATAGTAAACCCATGGGTATCTGTGAGATTACGGAGACTAAAAATTACAGAGAATGGAAGATTTATTGGGTTGTGACAGGACTTTAGACAGGAATAAAAAAATGATAAGGAAAGATTTTATGTAAGGTCTGAAAAACGGTTTTATTAGCAATGCCAAAAGTGTCAGGATGGTCAAGTAAAGTAAGAACTTAAATGCATCCTCATCCTCTTTCCTGGGCATAACTCCTCTTTCCAATTCCAAGCTGAAACATTCTGCCTAGATGTCTACTAGAATCACAAACCCAACGTCTCCCTAAATGAGCTCCAGAAGATATTCTTTACATTTCTATTGCCCTCGCTAGAATATAAATACTTTAAGGGCAGCATCTCTTCTTTTCTTCATTTATTTTCTTTTCATCTTTTTTTTTTTAATCTCTATATACCAAACCTAGTACATTGACAAGCGCAAAGTATACTTCCAAAAAATATGAATACAAGAGATGAATCCTAATCTTTATTTCCCTATCAGTGTCTTCCCATGTCCATCCATGGCTTTCACATCTAAGGCCTTCAAAATTATTTTCAGCCCCTTACTTATTCATTATTTATCATATCTAAATCATTTTCTAAGCCACACTGACTCTATCTTTTCAATGCTCTCCATGACTCTTCATTTATAATTGCACTATCATAATTTTATTTGAAGCCATCATTTCCTCAAGCTTCCTAACTTTGATTTCTTCCTCCTCCTTTCCTGCCTAGGCTCGTATTACTGCCATTAGTGGCCGAAAGTGGAGTTCTGATCATGTCACTAACTTTCAAAATTTATACAGTACATTTTTTAAAAGCCTCTAAAATGCTTGGAAAGAAATTCAAAACCCGGCTCCATGTAGGTCAATCTACCTTTCAAGGCTTTCTTCCCACTGATCCTTAAACAATTCTGTTGTTTTTCTTAATACTTACCATTACCCAAATATGCCTTTATAATTTCTAGTTCTTCCCTCTTTCTTCATAAAATTCACAGTTCATAAAATTCACAGATCCACAATATTTTTTTGTAGTACTTCAAACAATTAGAACCTATACTATTTTCAAGAGCAATTTAAAATTTCATTTTCTTTTTGAAGCATTTCTGGACCACTTTTCCAAACTTGAAAATAATCTCTCTCTAATGTATTATCTTTCACATGACTGCCTCCTGAGTCTAGCAAGCTGACTTCTTGGCACCTTAGCACATCATTTTCAAAACCTGAATCATTGTATCATCTTCTGTGCCGTCTTCTACCTCTTATTCTGTTCTCTGTTTTCACCATCAGCTAGGCAGAAATCCAGATTTCTCCCCTTGCCCTCAACATCCAATTTGACCTAAAAGCCCTAATACCCTCCAAATGACTCAAATCCTTCATCCCTGTCACCACACGTCTTAGTGCATCTCTCAGTCTTCCCCAATCTGGATTAGCTAATTAAACTCTTCCAGTGAGTGCTCACTGATCACAGAATAAATCCGAACATCTTTAAAACAGGACTTTTTCACAATATGTCACTATGCCATCCTTTTAGGCTCATCCTTAAGTCTTTCCCATCTTCACATTTTCTATTCAGACAAGCTGAACTACATTTCATCTCCAAACATACCAAGCTTCTTTGTGCCTCCACAGTATTTCCTATATTCTTCCCTCTTCTATAGTTCCTACTTTCTTATCCTTACTTATATACAGCCAGCTAAGATGTCATGTACTTAGAAAAAGTCTTTCCCCTTCCCAGATAGAAACATTTTACTTTTTTCTACTACAGCCTTGTAATCATATCCTTAGCATTTCTTTCTACATTCTAGTTCAATTGTATATTTACATGTCTACATTCTACACTAAAATGAAGAATCTTTTATGGAAGATGGTCTCAAAATTCCCTCACTGGCATGTCCCCATTTATTAATACAATGTATGGCATATAATAAGCACCCAATTAACACTTGTTGGTTCAAAGACTATAAATAACTTTTGAGTTAATCTACTAACCTCCTGGACCATCCCCCAAAGATTATCAGTTCACTCCTTAAAAACTGCAGACACATCTCCAAAAGCAAGGGACACAAAAGCAAAAATGAACTTTTGGGATTTCACCAAGATAAAAAGCTTCTGCCCAGTAAAGGAAACAGTCAACAAAACTAAGAGGCAACCTATGGAATGGGAGAACATATTTGCAAATGACACTATAGACATAGGGCTGATATCCAAGATATATAAAGAATTTCTCAAACACGGCACCCACAAACAAAACAAAACAACAACAACAACAAAACAACAAAAAAACCTCACAAATAATCAAGTCAAAAAATGGGCAGAAGACATGAACAGACACTTTTTCAAAGAAGACATACAAATGGTTGACAGACACATTAAAAAGGGTTCATATCACCATTAGCCATCAAGGAACTCCAAATCAAAACCATATTGAGATACCATCTTACATAAGTCAGAATGGCCAAAATCGACAAGGTAAGAAAAAACAAATGTTGGAGAGGTTGTGGAGAAAGGGGAACCCTCTTACACTATTAGAGGGAATGCAAGTTGGTGCAGCCACTTTGGAAAACAGTGTGGAGGTTCCACAAAAACTTACAAATAGAGCTACACTATGACACAGCAATTACACTACTGGGTATTTACCCCAAAGATACAATGTAGTGAAAAGAAGGACCACATGCACCTCAATGTTCATAGCAGCAATGTTCAAAACAGCAAAACTGTGGAAAGAGCTGAGATGCCCTTCAACAGAAGAATGGATAAAGATGTGGTCCATATACACAATGGATTATTACTCAGCCATCAGACAGGATGAACACCCAATTTTTTCATCAAAATGGATGGGACTCGAGGACATTATGCTGAGTGAAATAAGCCAAGCAGAGAAAGTCAATTATCATATGTTTCACTTATTTGTGGAACATAAGGAATAGCATGGAGGACATTAAGAGAAGGAAGGGAAAAATTAAGGGGGGAGAATTGGAGGGGGAGATGAACCGTGAGAGACTATGGACTCCAGAAAGGGTTTTAGAGGGGAGGGGGATGAGGGGATGATTAGCCTGGTGATGGGTATTAAGGAAGGCACATACTGCATGGAGCACTGGGTATTATATGCAAACAATGAATCATGGAACACTACATCAAAAACTAATGATGTACAGTATGGTAAATAACATAACATAATAAAAAATAAAAATAAAAACCAGATAATCATAAATGGAGTGGAATTGGTCTTTTCAATCTAGAAGAATACAGATTAAAGAAAAGTTATTATTAAGGATAGAGTTATTAGCATTGTTGAGAAAAGTCCTTCTTGATATAAAGAAATATATGAGAGACTTGACTTTGTGCTGTTTCTTTCTCCTACATTTTTTTTAGCTCACTCCAATTTCTGAAGTCAATACCTAGTTTAAAACCAACATTAGGCTTACTAAGTAGATTTTGCTAAGTAGATTTTGTACCAATTTTTACTTAATAGTTAATGAACACCAGATAAACTTAAAACAGTATATTATAGAAAATAAAAAATAATTTAGGCTAAATTTATATTATACTCCTTAAAAGCATAAATTATAATTCATCATAGCTGTGATTCTAATGAGTATAATTAAAAATTTTATTAAAACATGCAATTAAAAATAATTATTTTCATAGGTTCATTCATGAGGAACTACATAGACAAATTTCCTATTAAATCCAGGATGGGATTTAGGTATTTTGGTCCAAGTGATTACAATATATTCTGTAATTAAACAGAATAATCTGTATAAAGTATATTTTGGTGATTACATCCAAAGCATATCACATCTTAAAAGATAACCCAGGAAGATATTAGAAGCTGAATTTCACAAGCATACAACTTATATCAAAGCCACCACTATATTTTTAGCAATTCATTTCAAGATTTCTTCATTAATTCATGTATGTATCCATCAGACATTCATTAAGCAACTACTTTATAACAGTTTCTGTACTTAAAATTGGTGATATAAATAAGATACATAAAGATAGGTACATGACAGAATAACGACGAAGCTTATATGATATGCCAAGAAACTGAAGAAATGGGAGCACTTATCTTGGTCCTGGTGGTGAGAAAGATTACACAGAGAAAGTAAACATACCAATCAATTTTAAAGAATGACTTAAAATTTGCCATATAAAATGAACTCTGAGAGCTTATTTACCTCTAAAATGTGAGACAAATGCTTTTGAAGTGAAAATATGCCTCAAAGCACTCTATCTTGTCCTCTAAACAAAGCAAAAGAAAAGCAAAATGCAAAACTGCTATTAGATTTAAGTTTTAGCTAGTGCTCCTTCTACTGTTATGTACCTGTGTTGTTTAAAGCAATGTCTAACTGAGCCCTTCTATTTCATTAAGGCAATTTATAATTTCTGACAAATAACACTATTCCCCAAAAGTTGGCTACTCCCTCTACTATAAATTATTTCAAATTTATCATGTTAACCACTAAAATAGAGGTGTGTTTAACTGTATTCATTAATAAGTTCAGTTAATAACATTTTATAAGAGAAAAAGCCTTCACTACAAAAAACAATTACACAAAAACTTCAATGCTTTAGCACCATTAATAGAGCTTTATTTCCCATTTTTTAATTACATTTAAAGAAAATGACTGAACTCATCACTGGGTGCTGTGTCCACAAAAGGGCATCTGCATTTATTGTTGGTATTGTTCAGTAAGCCTGCAATACATGCATAGAGTTTCAATGTTAATTCTATCCTACTTAATCAAAATGATAAGAGTCAATGCAATGGAAAAAGAATTGAACAGTCAAACGCAAATAAGAAATTGCGATTTTTTTTCTCTGTTGTAGGTTTCAGATCTGATATTATAAAGAACGCTTGACTCTGTGTATAACACCAACTTTAAAGTGGTGCTATACAAATCAGACTGGCAAATTTACCATCGATGATGTAGTTGAGATCTCAATTTCCATAAAATGATATAATAAACTTAATTTCTGAAAATAGGAAGCTATAGAAATAAAACTTACATAACTCCTAAAGTTAGCAGATGAACTCCTTCCCACAGCTAGTAAATACAACAGAAGTGCAGGAGGGGCAAATGAATATGGGATGGAAACAAATAAGCAAGTGCTGAAAGTATGGATATAATGACAGACAAGCTTGACTTCTCTTCATCTATTATTTTATGCTTAAAGCTCTTAAAAAGCTCTTAAAAAGCTGTCATTATTTATGGCTGACCCACAACAGAAAAGAAGGGGAAAGGGGCAGGAGAGAGTTTGCTCATTGAGGCTTTGTGATATGATTAAGTTCAAATTTTAACAAAATGATTGGCAAGGCTGGTTTAAAATGAGGACCAACTCTATATCTAAAAAACAAAGCTAAACTTTCAAACTTTTAAAAGCCAGCAAACTATATAATTTACATGCATCCCTTCAATACTTCTGTCAATACTCTTTACACATCTCCCTTAAATATTAAAACAATGTTGATTGGCTATAAACACATGATCCTGTTCTTCTTATTTATTGACTAATGATTTGGGAAAACAGGAAAAATGTATGATAATATTTTCATTTCTGCTTGTCTTTTTTCTCTACTGCTGATCCTGTGACATGAAATCAGTCTTAAAGAAACAACTCTTTCAATTTGTATAGAACAATGTCAGAAAATACTGACCACATCTAATCATGGAAAATAATACTATACTTGTTTTTGTATATCAACAACAGAGAAAACTGTGACCCACACTTGGGATAACAACAATAATAATGGTTAGAAAAAATAGTTCTTTGCTAATTTAACACACTAGTAATTTCTTAAAGAATTAAATTTCCTATTTTCTAAGAGGCTTTTGTTCTTATATATGCAAACAAAATAAAATATTTACTTTCCTTTTAGAAAGCACATTAGGAACAAGATTGGACAGAGTTAACCCTGTGTAAATACTGTGAAGTCTCAAGAGAATTATTTTAAAAACAACAGATGTGCTTAAAATTTTCTAGTACCAAATATCCACTTTCATAATCAATGGATATTTTAATATTTCAATTAATTGCTTTATTATACCAAACGATAAAATTACACTGACGTTCCAGAAAATGCCAATATTCCATGCCTGACTCTTAGACAAAAAGAGTTAATCGTTTTGCATACTCTATTCATTTTAGTTTATATTCTCAACTCTCTGAGTTTGTTTATATCCTTGTTTTGGAAAGATACCCAATCCACTAAATAAAATTAAGTTAAACATTTTTCTGTAATGTATAAAATCACAATGATAGTTATTTCCAGCTGAAAAAAGGACACGGCAAGTTGCTGCACCTGATTATGAGATTCAAATCTGCACTATGACACTTTTTCTCACCACTTGTTTGAAAACACAGCAGCATCATTATCATAAAATTAAAAACAATATTACTTAAAGCAAATGAATTACAACTTTAAAGCTTTAAAACTGTAGTATGTCTATTTTAAAACTATCCCATGATGCTGATTTGATGAGAGCTAAATTCTATCTGCTGTGGAAGTAATTTTTACCTTAAAGTAAGTGAGATCTAAATTTCAATACCTTTATTTCTAAATAAATTTAGAAAAATTTAGGATAAATTTCTAAACCTTTGAGAAGTGATTTACACTGCCTGGGTTAAATAGTGTCATACTTACAACAAATTCAAGTACATTTTGTCATATTGAAATCAAATAGATGATTCTAAAACTGAATTGGGTCCATTCAGACGTATAGCTAAGATAACATTAATTGTTCACATCATTTATAATGTGAACTGTGTCAAGAACATCATTAAAAATTTGCAAGAAAAGAAAAATTTGAGACAAAAATATTTTCATCTAAAAAAATATAATTGTAATACAGAATTATTTTCAATGAAAGGTCTTTGGTTTCACCAATCATATAGAAAACTCAAAAATTACACTTCCAGAATTTAACAAAAATCAAACACAATGTATACTATCTACTTGGGATTTTAAAAGCTCTAAATAAATTCTGTAAATAATTTTTAAAAATCACAAACATCAGAATCTGGGTTGAATCTCATTATTATATGCTCCTTAAATTTAGCCTACAAATAAAAGTTTACTGAAACTAAGGCAAAACAGACATAAAATCACATGGAAATAATCACCACTTACAAAGGTTAATTTGCCTACATTCCTTTGGGAAATATGGGGTGCTACTGGCTATTGCTAGAACTGAATTTACATCTGTGCTTTTGAGTTCTCTGGAAGAATATGTGAGGAGCAATTTGGGGTTGTTGCTAAATCCCAGATGATACTGAAGCAAATTGTGTCCAAGAGGAAAGGCAGACTTGACGTTATAACTCAGTGTGGGAGACCGAGGTAGGGTGAAGGGAGAAGAGAGGAGTCATGCAGTAGGGGCTGAGGAGGGGCAGTTTTGAAAAAACTGCTAACCATGAGCTAATAATGACTTAAACTGGTGACATAACAGAAAGAGCAAAATGTTAAGCAGGGTTGAATGTGTATAAATCAGTGATATGCCATATCTTAAAAGAGCTTTGAATGAAATGATTTCTGAAGAGTTGTCTTTGAAAGAGCCATTGGAGCTCTAGCATGAACATGTCCTAATCTGTCCTAGACCTCTGATGTTTACATACTCCTGTCCAGCATCACTAACAAGAGCATTCCATTCATAATCAGATATGCTTCCTGGTTCGAATGATTAAACTCTATAGTTATGGTTAGTCTGGAGTGAAAAGCAGATCCAGAGAGAATGCTTTGTATGCCAAGTGATTTATTAAAGAAGAAAAGCTCCCTGAGAAAACTGGTTAAGGGAATAAGAAAAGCAAAACAGGAAAAGGGAAGAAGCCATGGAGGTATGAGTTCCTGTAAAGTCCCGGTGAAGGTGGCTTTAGCTTGTTCCTTCAAGGTATGTCTGAGTATAAGTCACACCTCAGAACTTGAGGTGGTAAACAGATGATCATTATCCTGTACCCTAGTCACTGTCAAAAATTACTCCTGGGTACTTCCAGCTCTCTGCAAGAGTGGGTGAAGTGGCTCGAGTACCTGAGGACAGCTCTCCAAGAACAAGCAAGGGAGAGCACCAGTACTGGATATGAAAGGGCACAGAGAATTAGAGAGAGAGGATGTGGACTAAGCACCAGCAGTATTCACTACAGTGCCCCATGTGGGTCTCGCTCTGACGCATCTTGCAGAAGACTATATATCAAATTGGGTTCCATGGATGAGTCTGGCAAGTCAATTATACCTCTGGAAAATATAGGATTGATTTTTTTTATATCTGCCTATCTGTGCATTTGCCCAGAGAGAATAATGGCTTTTTCCTTTTTTTTTTTTTTTTAAGATTTTGCTTATTTATTTGAGAGAGTGAGCGAGAGAAAGCATGAGAGGGGAGAAGGTCAGAGGTAGAGGCAGACTCCCCACAGAGCTGGGAGCCCCATGTGGAACTCGATTCCAGGACTCTGGAATCATGACCTGAGCTGAAGGTAGTCGCCCTACCAACTGAGCCACTCAAGCACCCTGGCTTTTTTCATATTAACAAAAAAGTCCAGGATCTAAATGAGATTCTGACACTGTTACAGGAGAAACCACAAGAAAGCCAGTGTCTTGTGTATAACTGTTTATGCAAAAAGAGTACTGGTTCAATTCCCCAGTAACTTCATTTGGGAAGAAGAGATTTTTTAAAATTTTTGTACATGCTCTTCAGAAGGCAGAAAGACATCAGACAGGAAATCTAACAGTGTTGGAATCTCAGAATCACTAAGTGGCCTTAAGTCAGCAGCAGTAATGCTGAATTTTAATCTGACCCTCTTATTTCTACGATAAGATTCATCTGGGCAAAAGAACATTATAAAGAAATTGTTCTTTTTACCTTGCCACCCTATCAGTGGATTCCACATTTAGTCAATAATTATCAATAAATTGTCAGAAGAACCTTTGTGAAGTTGTAGGAAATAGGAAATTGGGCTACTTTCATAAGTGTGCTACCAAACCTTTACATTTTCATTACTATACACACAACCTCACTTTGGATAACTCCCTGGAACAACTCCTAACTAGGCCAGTAATAAATAATTTCTTACTCTTCATTTCACATAGCTCGCCACTGTCAGCACTAGTACTGCTGATACCTCCTAATTCTTGTGTCACCACACCTTAAATGTGTGACATTAGCGTTCACTCATTTATTTCTGAGACATTTAGCAACTTCTTGGTACACAAAAAGAGATGCAAAAATGCACTTGCTTTTTCAAAGTGGAATCTTTCATTTTCCTCTAGAATGGTTTTCTTTCCACTTTGAACTGTGAAACATGGTATTCTTAACTTAAAATTTTCAATGTCTAATTTTAAAGGTATTTTCTATCTTGTCATTCTTATTTTTGAGTATTCATTACATTACTATATTTCTACATCACATAAGGAGAAACGCAAGTCATATTCAAATGAGAAAAGTGACCATTAAGTTGAAAAGAAATACTAAAAATTAAATAGTTATATGTCAGCCAAAATAAATTTTGAAAATTGATTTGTGGTTTGAAATAATAATCAAAACAAAAAGCTATGTTTTTTCCATGACATTTGCCTAAGATGTTCTTTCTGTTACTTTATTTTTACAATCATCTTTCTCTCTCATCAAACTCAAGCTTTTTATGACTCCCAATACCCTCCATCATTTATATTCCGTGTCTGCCATCATTTCCTAACATGCCCCATCTGTAAAAGCTTCTATACACAGATTAGTTTAATACCCTATGTTTCATTATCTTCCATATGCCTCTTTAAGTTCTAGACCCTATTTCTTTCAACCATCTTTTTTCGTTGGAGCAATTTCTAGGAAACACTACTTATACTTCAAAGGTCCTGGTCTAAAAATCAGAAGTAACCATAACACCTAAGTAGTTAGATCACAAAAAAAAGTCAGTGCATGAAAATGTGTTCTACTTTTCAAATTTTAGATCAAGAGTTGCACATTCTAAACATTCTCCCGCATTCACCAGCCACACCCTTCCTCCAGTCTGAATGTAGATATCATTACTAAAAGTAGTCTCTGTCTGACACCCAAAGAAGCACAGAAACATCTGGGGAAACTGAGGATGGGAACCTGAAAGTTATCCCATGCACTCACAGTGATGTACTTATTAAGAGGTGATAAGAACTCCTTAATGCTGGGTCTTAATGCTGCTCTACTCTATTCCTCCAACATTATTCAGTAAGATGAAATAGTTAGGAAGTAAACAAAAACCATTACAAATTGACCAATCTTCTGGACACAATTCAGAAAAACATACTCAGAATTTTTCTAACTTTCCCTTGACTCATGCAGCAAGTTGCAAAATACTTCTAATGCCTACTTGCCATCACGTGTGGCAAAAGACAGAAAGATGTCTGACAGACTTTAATCCCAGCAATCTTCGAGGGTTGTTACATTCATTTCACATGTTGCTTAATTTTTAATGTAATATTAAGAGTGGGTTCTATGTAACTGGTCATTATTTTCCCTGATACCTATGATCATAACACCAAGAATGACATTAAGGAATACTCTTACAATATGCAGATGAGATCTACTGAATAGAGAATTTGGTAAGAAGTCAAAACACCAGTACTCTAATCATAGAATCCTGACTTAGTTAAATCATGTTTATCTTTAGCCCCCAAAACTAAATTCACATACAGCCAATGTAAATAATTAAGAAATAATTTACTTTTCCTCTTACTTGAACACTGTAAGAATATTATCCAATTTACTAATTTTTTTTTAATCACCAGAATTTTTGTTCATTTTTTTTACTTCTGTATTGGCTGGATTATTTGTGCAGTTGGCAAAGTATGTTTGAGTGTCTCTCTCAAATATATTTATATCACAAAACCCTTGCTGCTTACTAGACAAAGAAGACATATAATGAGCAGGGTATCAGCCCCAAATGCCAGCATCTTAGACTGTGAATATCTCCAATAGAAGGAAGAAATAGGGTCATGAAATGTTACTCTATTCAAAGATGCTATTCCAGTACCTAGAACAAGTCTTTTGCAATCATCTATGAATGTGTTATTTCAACACAATACAAATGAAAAAAAGGAAATGGATTTTCTGACTTTTTAGCTTTTTTCAAGAAATAAGACAAAAAGACATTACCTGACAACACCAAATGCTAATGAGGCTGTGGAGCAAAAGGAACTCTCCTTTACTGATGGTAGGAATGCCAATGGTACAGTCACTTTGGAAGCAGTATGTTAGTTTCTTATAAAACTAAACATACCCCTACTATATGATCAAATAATTGCACTCCTTGGTATCTACCTAAAGAACTGAAAACTTATGCCCACATAAAAATTTGCACATGGATGTTTATAGGAACTTTACTTAAAACTGCCAAAACTTGGAAGCAACCAAGATGTCCTTCCATAGGTAAATAAATAAACTGTGGTATATGCAAACAATATGGAATATTATTTAGTGCTAAAAAGAACTGACCTATCAAGCCATGAAAAAACATGGAGGAACTTAAATGCATTTTACTTAGTGAAAAGAGCCAATCTGAAAAGACTACATACTATGTAATTCCAAATATATGACATTCTGAAAAGAGCAAAACTATGGACAGTCAAAAAAAAAAAAAAAAGCACAGAGGATTTTGAGTGCAGATAAACTACTCTGTAGGATATTATAATGATGGATAACTATCATCATACCTTTGTCAAAACCCATAGACTGTAAATACTAAGTGAACCCTAATGCAAACTATGGACTTTATCTGATAATGATGTGTTAGTGTGGGTTCATCATTTGTAACAAATGTATCACCCTAATGTGGGATGTTGCTAGTAGTGGAGCCTATGTTACCCCAGGCGCAGGGGGATGGGGGGGGGACAGTGGACGGGACCTGTACTTGCTGTTTCACTTTTTGTTGTTAACCAAAAACCGCTCTAACAAACAAATTGTATTTTAGAAAGACATTTTATTTATTTTTAAAAGTGTTCATCATCACTAGCCCTCAGGGAGATTCAAATTAAAACCACATTGAGATATCACCTTACACCAGTTAGAATGGCCAAAATTAACAAAATAGGAAACAACATGTGTTGGATAGGATGTGGAGAAAGGGGAATCCTCTTACACTGTTGGTGGGAATGCAAGTTGGTGCAGCCTCTTTGGAGAACAGTGTGGAGATTCCTCAAGAAATTAAAAATAGAACTTCCCTATGACCCTGCCATTGCACTCCTGGGTATTTACCCCAAAGACACAGATGTAGTGAAAAGAAGGGCCATCTGTACCCCAATGTTTATAGCAGCAATGGCCACGGTCGCCAAACTATGGAAAGAACCAAGATGGCCTTCAATGGACGAATGGATAAGGAAGATGTTCCATATACACTATGGAGTATTATGCCTCCATCAGAAAGGATGAATACCCAACTTTTGTAGCAACATGGACGGGACTGGAAGCGATTATGCTGAGTGAAATAAGTCAAGCAGAGAGAGTCAATTATCATATGGCTTCACTTATTTGTGGAGCATAACAAATATCATGGAGGACAAGGGGTGTTAGAGAGGAGAAGGGAGTTGGGGTAAATTGGAAGGGGAGGTGAATCATGAGAGACTATGGACTCTGAAAAACAATCTGAGGGGTTTGAAGTGGCGAGGGAGGTGGGAGGTTGGGGTACCAGGTGGTGGGTATTATAGAGGGCACGGATTGCATGGAGCACTGGGTGTGGTGAAAAAATAATGAATATTGTTTTTCTGAAAATAAATTAATTAATTAAAAAAAAGAAAGACTATCAAAACAAAACAAAACAGTGTTTACCTTATAAATAAACTTTAGTAAGTTTTAAGATGGTATGCCAGGGGGTAGCACACAGCCTAGTACTCACATTTATAAATAATAGTGAATGGAGACATGAAAATCAAGAGAAAGAAGAAATGTGTTATTCAAGATGCTAACAGTGAATTTAAACACAGTTCTTTCAAGTAAGTTTGGGAAACAATTGATTTCTTTATATCAAGCATTTATCGTGGCTTTCACAATGTTAATACATCTTATAACTATCAAATGAGGTTTACATCATGCAGTATTCTATGAACTTATTTGAAAATAAACTAGTTTTTTATAAGCAGTTCTTGAAACCAGGAACTGGCTGAATATGCTTTTGTAAATGTTCTCAATCACTGTGCTATTTCCATTTGGTTGTGAGAACCATCATATTTGATAGATAAAATTTGCTCTGCCAATATTCCTGACTATATAAAAACAAATGAGGCAGAATTCCTACCCTTAAGAACTTTATTCTCTGTGTGTAGATGGGGAAAAGGGCACACATATACCATAAAGCCCGGCAAAAATCATACAATATAAATACACACAGAGATATTTAAGAAATACATATGAAGTTATTGTTATTCTAAACCTCAGGTCATCTAACTACAGACCGTGGGTGAAACTGATCTTGCCTCGCCAGTTTTTGTAAATAAAATTTCATTGGAACACAGCCACGTACATTCGTTTATGTATTGTCTATGGCTGCTTTTGCAGAGTTGAGTAGTTTTGACAGGCCATCTGGCCCACAAAGCCTAAAATATTTATTATTTAGCAATTTACAGAAAAAGTTCACCAACCAGATAGATGTAAAAACACACTTTTAGCCACCAGTGTTCTAACTGGCAGAAATAAACGTAGCTCTATGGAAAGTTGGGTAATTAATAGAGAATATTATGGTTTCATCAGAAATTTTGTATGTTCCATAAAACACATCCAATTATTAATGCATTCTAATATGGTAGGACAAGCCCCTGGTCAGAAGTTGGGAAACTCACCTCCTTGTTTTCATCACGTAAATTTGGCTTTTGGCTTACAGAATCTGAATTTTTAGCTAGCTCTAAAACGTTATATTTATGTTCATTTCAGACCGACCCTGGCTAAAGCTTCTATGCATGTATTATAACCACTTGAATACTGAATTTGTATTTTATCAAGGGCAAAATTAACAGTTGCACTCCGCATGCAGTAGAATTCCAAAAATAAAAGAGAAAATGCTAGACTAAAATTGAGAAAGATTTTAGACCCTTTTTTTTTCTTTTATCTCATAGGAAGAAACTGATATTTAGAAAAGAATTCTTCAGTAAAGGACCAAAGAGACTTTTGGAGACTTTCGTATAAAGGATTAGAAGAATCTTTAACTATGCTACTGCATTAAGTCTGCTGTAACTTCTTTTTTTCTTTCAAATGGCAGTGAGATACTTCTCCCCCTACCTGAAACCATCAGACTCACACAGTTTTAAAAAATTAAAAATACCAGTTGAGGGAAACAACTGCTTTTATTTACTGAATTTACTGGCAATTGCACTGAACTGTCCATTTGTTTAAAGAAATTAGTTTGGCATCACAAAACTAAATCTGTGTTCTTTTATCCCTTGGTTGTTATGCTGTCAGTATTCATTTACTTCCTCTAGATTCAAAGGATCATTGTAAAAGCATGAATAATGCAACTTCATCTATGAAGACACTTGGATCCTTTAATTAAATTTATTTGCCTGAAGCATATGATATGTTTTAAAATACCAGTAGTAACAGCATTCCACTTTAGGATAATCTAGTGCTTTAATTTTTCTTCTTTCATTAAACACCTCACGAAGGAGCAAGACACTTTCTTCATATAATAAGCTCAAACTAATTTTAAGTCACTATCCAAATGAAGAATTTTTAAACCTGCCTATCATGTCTTTCTGAAAGATTTATTTCAATAAGGACTTTGCTTTAAAAAGCTAAAACTTAAAGGTTTAAATACAGCTGTTATTCCTATTTTCATCTTAATTCTAAATTAGAGTATATCTGTCATTCTAACTATAGCAAAATATTAATATAGACTCATAATCTAATTCCTATTTCATTCTACTGTCTTCTTTATAAAATACTACTCAAGGCCTAAACTGTGTTCCTTGGAAAATAGCAGTAATATAGCGATATATAGTAACATACAGTGATATAGTTAGAACATCCAAGACTACAAATCCAGTCTGTCTTCTATTTATGCTTTCCTAATATGCCTTGGTAGATCACCACAGTCTCTCTGGGTCATTTATGTCATCTGTTAATTAAATAAATTTGATAATATCATATATTTTAAAATCTATAAGCCGCTCAGTGTTGGGGAACTTTTTTCAGTTCACTTGAGGTTCTATATTGACATGATTATGCATGCAAAATTCTGTACTTACATATCTTTCATATGCATGTTCTTATAAATGCATTCTGAATAATTCAAGTTTTTGCTTAATATTTGAGAGGAATCATCTCTATATGTTCATCTATAAGATATCTTTCCTCATGATAAATTTGAAATGCTTAAGCATTGCTTAAATTAGCTCTTATGCCTTTCTCTTATCTCAAGGTTCACCTCAAATAAAGCACTGTAAGTATTATAAATCTAGTTTCTCATGATTTTTCCTCTAAAATAGTCTGTAACTACAAACCATTTTTCTCATTTTGCACGAACCACTTTCTATGCTTGATAATAAAATATAAATGCGTAAATTTAAGAAGTTCAACATATCCCAAACAGGATAAAACAACAGAAAATTATATGAGGCACATTAAGATAAAACTACAGAACACCAAAGATATAAGCCATAAGAAAATTCTAAAAGCAGCTGGAGGAAAAAGGACAGCAAGATCCAAGAGAATAAACATGAGAATAAAATGCTAACTTTTCATCAGTAGCAACACAAACCAGAAGGCAATGAATATATTTTTAAAGGAAATGAACTATCAATTTAACATAATCTATCCAGTAAAAACATCCTCCAAAAATGAACATAAAACAAAGATAAACAAAGGCTGAAAGAATTTGGCAACTGGTTCTTCAGTGTAAAGAGAAATGAAACCAGTTAGTAAACATGTATTTATGACAAGAATGGAGATCATTTAAAATGACAAATATTTGTTAAATATAAAGCAATTTCATTATTTTCACTAGGGTGCTTGAAAAACCTTTGCACTTTAAAGCAAAGTCACACTGTATTATGGAATATCTAGCATATGCATTTATAAAATAAATGAAAACCATACCATCTAGGATGGGAAGGGGTCAAATGAAATTAAACCATTGGTGGGGCGCCTGGGTGGCTCAGTGGGTTAAGCCGCTGCCTTCGGCTCAGGTCATGATCCCAGGGTCCTGGCATCCAGTCCCGCATCCGGCTCTCTGCTCAGCGGGGAGCCCGCTTCCCTCTCTCTCTCTCTCTCTCTGCCTGCCTCTCCATCTACTTGTGATTTCTCTCTGTCAAATAAATAAATAAAATCCTTAAAAAAAAAAAAAAAGAAAGTAAACCATTGGTAAGTTATAGTATAATTCATCAAATGCATCATATAATTAATGTATTATAAAATGTTGAGTTAAAGATATACACAATCTCTAAAAATTTATCTGAGCACCACAACACACAAATACACACACAAACTCACTAAGATGATTAGATTCAGAGCTAAGAGAAAAATTAATATTTTTTGATCAAAATAAGAGAAGTAAGGAGTACCAAGGGAAAAACAACAGAAGAAACAAACAAGATAAATCCTAAAAATAGCCCAACAAAGCCAATAATTACAGTAAATATAAATGTTTAAGAAATCAATTAAAAGTCAGATATTATCACAATGAATTAAAAAAAAACAAAATCCAACTACAGATAGCTGAAGGAGTATACACTAATATAAAGACACAGATTGTTTGAAAGTAGAAGAATAGAAAAAAAATGAATGCAAAATAAACACTTATTATGAAAAGGCTGGTGTGTGTGTGTATATATATTTGAAAATAGAGGATATAAATTTCAACTCTGGAAGTAGTATCAGAATAATGATTGATATTTTATAATAACAAAAGGGCTAATCCACAAAAAGTTCTAACAATTATAAAAGTGCATACCTAAAACAAAACTTTAGAGAATGTGAAGCAAAACTTGATATAATTAATGGAAGAAATGGGCAAACCCATGGTCATGGTCAGAGAAATAACACACTTTTTTATGAGTTGTTAGACTGGCCCCAAATTGCTAATGATATAAGAAAATAATATTATCAGCCAACATTGCTTAAAAGACATTTATAGGACACTACATCCAATATAGGATACACATTCTTTTTGACTGCACATAGAGCATTGTCGAAGATAACAATATTCTAGCCCATAACAAGTAAGTCTTGACATACTTAAAAAGGTTAATAATATATAATACATCCTCTGAACAAAACATAATAAATATATAATTAAAGATAATAAGATCTCTAAGAAAACCTCAAAGGATTAAAAATAGTAAGTTCTAAATAATTTATAGATCAAAGAAAAAAATTACCAAAGAAAATTTTAAATATTTTTAACTCAATGGTAATACAATATATCTTATCAAAATTGAGAAAATGCTGCTTCACAGGTGCTCAAAAGAAAATTTATGCCACCAGATGCTTACACAGCAAATTTAGATAGCTAGATACACATACAAAAAGAAAGATGACCACCTATGCTTTTCCATGCCTTTTTGGGAATATAATAATAATAAAAAAAAATTCCCTGCCATCCTAGATCTTGTTGAAGAATACAGACTAAAAGAAAAAAATCTAGAAATGTGTATGATTAGAAAGCAATAAATTTTATAATCAAAACGGATAAAGAAGATGTGGTATACATATATACAATGGAATATTATTCAGCCATGAGAAGGAAGGAAATCCTGCCATTTGTGACAACATGGATGGACTTTAAGGGCATTATGCTAAGTGAAATAACTCAGATAAAGAAGACAAATATTCAATGATTATCACTTATATCTGGAATTTTAAAAAGCCAAACTCATAGAAAGAGAGAGTAGAATGGAGGTTATCAGGGACTAAGAGATAGGGAAATGGGGAGATATTGGTCAAAGCATACAAACAACCAGTTATAAGTTCTGGGGATCTAAGGTATAGCATGGTAATTATAGTTCATAATGTGTTTTATATACTTGAAAGCTGTTCAGAGACTAAATCTTAAATGTTCTCACCACAAGGAAGAAATGGTAATTATGTGATGAGATAGAAATGTTTGCTAAGGGTATAGTGATCATCACTTTGTGATACATAAATGTATCAAACTGACATTATACCTTAAATGTACTCAATGCTATACATTAATTATATGTCAACAAAGCTGGAAAAATCATAAATCCAAAACAAATAATAAACACACAGAGAAAAGGAAAGATAAGGGTCTGGAGAACACCACTGTATTTAAGCTTTTAATAAGGTGTCAAGAAATGTCTCATTGAGGCGCCTGGGTGTCTCAGTGGGTTAAAGCCTCTGCCCTCAGCTCAGGTCATAATCTCAGGGTCCTGGGATTGAGTCCCTCATCGGGCTCTCTGCTTGGCAGGGAGCCTGCTTCCTCCTCTCTGTCTCTCTGCCTGCCTCTCTGCCTACTCATGATCTCACTTTCTGTCAAATAAATAAATAAATAAAATCTTAAAAAGAAAGGTCTCACTGAAAAAACCTACAGGAATGAGGAAGGGGGTATGTGGAAATATGGGGAAAATCTTTCCAGGAGAGTAAATAGCAAAGGCCCTAAGGCAGGAATGGCTTCAGCTGTTCAAGACCAGAAAAGGGACAGTTGTCAGGGCAGGTAAAATAAGAGGGAAATAAGCAAAAGTGCAGTCAAGGGGATCAAGAAGCCTAGAACCTGCAGGGTCTGTGGGCCACACTTAAGTTTTAATACCAAATAAAAGGCAGAACCACTGGAGGCTTTTAGCTGAAAAGACATGATAGGAACTAGAATCATTTGTGGAGGGAAATAAACTTTTGTATGATAATGAGGAACAACCAGTATGTAGTAAAGAATGAAATACTGATAATGCAGGAAAGAGACAGAGGGGCTTGGAATTCTTTGAGGAGCTGAGAGCACTGGGATATAGAACACACACAGAGCAAGTGTCCTCAGAGAAGCATGGAAAATTCCTTCATAGTAACAAGAGGGGGTTAGCACATATAGGCACAGAAGGAGGCCAATGTGGAACTGGAGATGTTCTGTTTTGAAGACTTTTTTTTTCTCTCACTCTCTTTTGGCAAATAAAAATCAACGATCATTACCCCTGAACAAGAATGGAGGAAAATGTGTTAAAAATTCGAGAGTGAAGCTAAAGCATGAAAACACCATCTGGGAAGGCAAAAGGCTCAGCATACACTGGATGATGATTGGGCAGCACTGATGGTCCATGTGAGAACAATGGTCAGGAATTCAAAGGAAGCTTACTCAATATTTTTAAAAACATTTTCTCCATGGGTACAGAAAACTGAACAGAAAGTAGAATTAACCAGAGGAATCTCTAAGTAATCTCAAAAAATTTCTACAAAAGGAAATGGCAGTTTTAAGTATCTCTTAAGCCTCGAAATACTATGACTGTATGATGCAAGGCCACGCCCATTCTTCCTAATTCTTTCTCTCTTAGCCTGACCCTGGAGGGGTCAGAAACAACAGTCAACTTAGGAGGAGATGATTATGGCCTGCAAAGGAAACTGTATTTCCCCTGCTACCACCCATGACTTCAGGCTTTCAAATTGAAATAGGCCTTAGATAGTGAGAAAAGAGTAAGTATAATTTTGAGATAAGTTAGGAATTATCCTATTACATTGGACTGTAATTATTCGATGGAAGTTTTTAGAATGACAAATAGACCTTGGCAAATCTTTGGGATGCCCCCAGAGAAGATCATAAGGGATGCTGGATAAAACTGTAAATCCTAGTTACTTAAAAAAAAAAAAAAAAAAAAAAAAAAAAAATTGGACCCCACACTTCAAATATTCAGTTATTTGCAAGAGATTGTAGTGGAGAAACTTCTAAAGATTCCCTCCCTTCAAGATTCCCTTCCACTGGCTATTCAATCACTAATATTATGTAGTGCTGTGAAAGAAGTTTGCAAATGTAACAAGTCCCAAATTACCCGACGTTCATGTTAGCCCTGTAAAAGCGGAGTGTGTTCTCTAGCTGGTGGCCAAAGAAAGAGTAAGAGAAGAGAGATCTAAAACGTGAGAAGGACTCAGTTGTCATTGCTGGTTTGAAGATAGAGGAACCACAGAAGATGGCATGATGGTGACTCCTAGGAGCAAAGGCAGTCCCCAGCTAACAGCAGATCCAGAAATGGGGACTTCCGATCTAAAGCCACAGGAAAGCAGGTACGGTTTAAACCACTAAAGTTTAAAAAAAAAAAATTATATTTTAAATAAACTACTAAAGTTTAGGGACTAAATTTAAAAGGGGGCACCTGGGTGGCTCAGTGGGTTAAGCCTCTGCCTTCCTCTCAGGTCATGATCTCAGGTCTTGGGATCAAGCCCTGCATCAAGCTCTCTGCTCAGCAGGGAGCCTCCTTCCCCCTCTCCCTCTCTGCCTGCTGCTCTGCCTACTTGTGATCTCTCTCTTTCTCTCTGTCAAATAAATAAATAAATAATAAAATCTTTAGGAAAAAAATTAAAAAATAAAAGTTAGCTAAGTGTGGTAAGTTTGTTAAGGCAGCAAGAGAAAACAAATGCAAAGAAACCTTCCTTTGTTTCACTGAAAGGAGTTGATTCGAAGGCTACGAATATTTCTTTTATTCTAGTGGAAAGAACCTCAGAATTTGCTTTGAATCCCTGCCGCCACACCATTTACTAGTTCAACCTTACCTTGAGGCTCTTTGTCTTGGTTTCTATTTGATAAAACACAGATACTAATAACTATCTTCCAGCATATCATGGTAATTTTAGATAAAAAGTAAACACTTCTCATAAAGCTTTAAACTTAAAATGCAAGCAGTAACATTCATAACTATTAATAATGTTAATAATACTATCGTGTCCTAGGATATACATTTTCTATCTCCTCTAAATAGCTCTGCAAATCCAGTGTTTCAAGCAAAGCAGAAGCTCTGATGTTCTACATTTGTTTCGAGGATTCCACACCCAGTCCAGTAACACTGAAACATGCCTTTTGTCAGCTGGTCTTTTAATACCTTTACCACATCAATCATTCTATCTTTCCACTTCAGTTATTTAATATCTTCAGAGCTCTTTGTTAATCTTTGTTAGTGTATCACTGACATTCATAACCAATTTAATTTAGATTTTAAATATGCCAAGGCTTCCAATAAGGACACTGATAACTTTTTACCTGTCATTAGTTTCTTTATAGCCAAAATCTCATCAGGAACTCTGCTTTGAAATTTTTTTTAATGTTTTTCAGTTAGAAATTTATATGGCAAACTGAATGAAACTGTTAATTGTGATGTACCTTATTTTCTTAATGATGAAATCATATTTATGGTAGGATAATATTAGTCAAAACTTCCATCATGAGACATTCTCAAAGATTCAGTAAATCGATCATATATTTTGATGGCTTATTTAATAAAACTGTATATAATATTAATTTTTTTCTTTCCCTTCATTATGCCTTACTGGATGCTTTCACAACACAATTCAATCAACATAGTCACATGATTTGTGGACTGAAGCTGCAATTATTGTTAAGGGTTGACTCTATCACAGGGTATGTGGAAATGAGTAGCAAAATGCAATTTGGATTGTAATAGGAATATCTGCTCATCCACTGCAAGAAGAGCTAACATTTTAAGCCATGGTTTTGAATTTTAGGTACCTGAAATGTAATTTCACAGTCAAATTTACCGGCATGGTAACTTCTCAGATCAGATCAACAGCACCAGGGAGAAAAATGAATTACAAGTGAAAACATCATTTTCTTAGCACATTCACAATATAAATTTGCCTAGACAGTTAGTTAAATAGGGGATATTTGTCGATTTGTTGTTCTCTTTCCTGTGCTTGCTATTAACTATCAATTCTCATTCTCTCCCCCATCTCTCTCCCTACTCACTCTTTTCCCCTCCTCCAACCCTTTGTCTTTCTATTGCTCTATCTCCCTACTTCCTCCCTCCCCCACTTTTCTCACTGTCTACCCCCACCACTTCTATCTGTCCCTCTCTCTCTCTCTCTTTCTCTCTCCCCATCACTACTTCTTTCTCGCTTCCTTCTCTTCACTTTCAGGTTCATTTTCACTGTGTAGAAGAGCCTTGCCAAGTCTGTCTATCCCTTCTTTTATCCAAGTGTGTCACTAACTACAACTTGAATATATGACTTTAAATCATTTAATGGAGTCATCTGTTTAGCTTCTTGACTAAAATAGTAGTTAATTTTATTTATTTATTTATTTATTTGACAGACAGAGATCACAAGTAAGCAGAGAGGGAGGCAGAGAGAGCAGGGGAACAGGCTCCCTGCTGAGCAGAGAACCCGATGTGAGGCTTAATCCCAGGATTCTGGGACCATGACCTGAGCCAAAGGCAGAGGCTTTAACCCACCCAGGCACCCCTAATTTTATTTTTTGTAAGATTTTATTTATTTATTCGACAGAGATCACAAGTAGACAGAGAGCCAGGCAGAGAGAGAGAGAGAGAGAGAGAGAGAGAGGAGGAAGCAGGCTCCCTGCCGAGCAGAGAGCCCGATGAGGGACTCAATCCCAGGACCCCGGGACCATGACCCGAGTCAAAGGCAGAGGCTTCAACCCACTGAAACACCCATGCGCCCCTAGGTGTTAAATTTTATAAGTTCTTTATGTATTTTGGATCCTAACCCTTTCTCAGATATGTCATTTGCAAATATCTTCTCCTATTCTGTAGGTTGCCTTTGAAGTTTTGTTGATTGTCTGCTTGACTGTGCAGAAGCTTTTTATTTTGATGAAGCCCCAATAGTTTATTTTTGCTTTTGTTTCCCTTGCCACAGGAGACATATCTAGTAAGAAGCTGCTATGGTCAGTGTCAAAGAAGTTATTGCCTATGGTCTTTCCTAGAATTTTGATGGCTTCCTGTCTCACATTTAGGTCTTTAATCGATTTTGAATTTATTTTTGTGTATGACATAAGAGAATGGTCCAATTTTATTCTTTTGCATGTTGCTGTCCAGTTTTTCCAACATCATTTATTGAAGAGACTGTCTTTTTTTCTATTGGATATTCCTTCCTGCTTTGTTGAAGATTAACCAATCATAAGTTGTGATTTATAGACATGTAAATTTAACAACTATTTATATGTTGCCATATTTGCTTCATTTTTTTACCTAAGTTTTTTAAAAGTAAACTGTAATTATTGTTACATTTCACCCTTAAATAAGTATAATTCCTTCTATACTAGAAGTACTATATCCTACTTAACAACAACAACAACAAAATCCTAAAATAACACCAACCAATATAGCTCATTAGTTTAAACCAGTAATCAATCATGAGTTATGCCTTATGTTTGGTTGCTGTAGCATTTAAATGCATTTTAATCTAGAATAGACCAACTTTCTTCATGGCATCCACTGTTGGAAGATAAAAGGCAAGCTGTCCTGTAGAATGTCTCACCTTTTGGATTTGCCAGTTTGTGGTCCTGTGATATTAAATCCATTTCTCTGTTGTCTACCTTTTTTGTAAACTGGAAATTAGACCTAAAATCAGTCCTGATTAGAATCATTTTGGTAAGAATACTTGACAAGTAATACTGTGGATCAACATGCATTGTATCAGAAAGCATCTAAAGCCAGTGGTCCTGCTATTGTTAATGTTATAATTTGTCAGTGTGTTACTACATTAGGAACAGCCAGCACTCTCCATTGAAGTAGTCTATATTTCCCACAGCAACCAACAAATAATCTGTCCTCATCCTTTTCCAAGAAGCTAAGACCTAGAAGGGAAAATTGCTCAAGTTCCCACTTTCTCCAGCTCATCCCAAGTACAGTTGTTTAGTTCATAGCCTCCTTCCTAATTCTATTTTAGCTGAAGAAAAGGACTTCTTATTTAATTCACATAAAGATACAGGCCAGTATATCCTGACATCCAATTTGGAAAGATCACCCTTGTGAGAGATAGAAAATAAATTTGTGTGGGAGTAGGAAGAAAGTACAGATTCAAGTAAAATATATTTAGCCCAAATGAAAGATGACACAACCCTTTAGAACACGAGTTGTTATAAAAGTTGGACGAGAGAAAGAATTTAGGAAATACTTAAACAGTAGATGGATAGGAACCTTAGATTTATGGAGGCAAAAATATTTGTATTTGAAGTTAACATTAAATATCTCTCCATCTTTCTAATGAAACAGAAATAATCAAAATATTGCATAGAATAAACTAAAAGCAGAATTTCTGAGTGATCACAAATATTGTATTTGTGACACTAGTTTCAGGTTTATTAATAGCTTTAACATTACAATGATAAGTAACACTGCAGTCACTTCAAGTACAGAATAAGGTATAGTCATATAGGTCTTCTTATTCATAGAAAAATCCCAAATAAATGATCAGGCAAAACTGTGAAAGAGAAAATTTCCACCAGACACTTGTTAAAAATGGCAAGGAAGATTTTATTCAAGACTATTGCAATAGGGGAGAGAGCTCAAATTCAAATGTCCTGAAAGAAAGGCAGAAGGATTTTTAAAAGCTGGGGTAAGAGAATTGAAAAGCACTAGAAAACCCTGAGGAGGGGGCAAGGTTTGTTCAATGTCCTTAGGCTGTGTTTCCTACTTGTCACTTGCAGATGTTGGGCTCTTATACTCACACAGAAACTAGGAGACAGAAATTCAAGCTTTCTTAAGGATTACATTACAAAAGGATGGCTCCAAAGTCCTTAAGTAAGAAGTTGCTGTTGTAGAAAATTTACATCTCAATACAGCAGGGCAGAGAAAGACAAAATTGCAAGTTTTCTAAAATAAAGTCTCTAAGAAAAAGGAGATCAAGGGCTTTTAGTCAGGGAGAAACCTGTCTAAAGTTTAGTCATGCAGAAGGGAATAGTAAGGCCACCTTAGTCAAAACTTACTCAAGAAATAGAGGCTAAAAGCAAATAAGCTGTCTGGAATGAGACCTTCTGAAAATAAATAATATAATTTGCATTTCTGTGTCTAGTTCTTTATTACTAAAATACCATAAAGTAAATGAAAACACATTTTTTAATAATAATGAGAAAGACAAATGCCAACAGGAAAAGAAATTCATCTCCTGATTTTCAATTTAAGAATTTTGCAGCTACTAATTCACCTTGAAAGACTTTAAGCTCAAGCAAACTTCAGAAATACACAAGGCCTGGCACTGTGTTCAAACAGGGAGACGATTGTTCCCTGTATCCATAAGGCAGAAATAGCCATTTGACATAATCTTTTCTAATTGTTGGAGTGGATTTTCTGTCTAATTATGTGCCTTCTCTCTCTGCTCTAAGTGAGCTTAGATGATCTGTACATTGACAGAGAAACAAAGGAACCAACTAGACAAAGGTAATTAGCCTTACATGAGAGGGAAACCTCTGCTAGTATCAAAATTAAAGTGAGACATAAAGCTAAAAGCTAACTTAAAGTTTTTACATTTTGTAATGGAAGACAATATTAATTTTTAATGTTTTATTTGCATTTCCTAAGACAAGTTATGTCTTAAATTGTGTCCACCTCAAAGAAAGATATGTTGCAGTCCTAACCTCCAGTACCTTAGAATGTGACCTTATATGGATATTTGCGGAAGTAATCAAGTTAACATGAAGCCCCTGGGGTGGCGCTAAATCAATAGGACTGATGTCCTTACCCTGAAATGGGTAAATGTGGCCACATATACAAATGGGCATAAAGGGAAGACAATGGAAGAGACACAGGGAGAAGAGAGCCAACTACATGCTTAAGCAGAGAGGCCTGGAATAGATCTTCTCCTTGTAACAAACCACCCTCAAAAATTATCAACCCTGCTAGTAACATTTTCATTCAACTTCTAGCCTTTAGAACTGTTAAACATTAAATTTCTTTTATTTAAAACACTCGAAGTGCTCCTTCTCTACAGCAGCTCTAGCAAACTAATACAAGAGTGTCAGGACTGAAAAAACTGTATTTTTAAAAAAATTTTGGAGTTGCTAATTTCTCACTAAACTGTAGTTTGAAAAAAGCTTTGCTTCTCACTTGTATTGCCCTTTGTACCATTCTGTAAGTCTACTTACTTTGATTCAATTAGTCATTTATGCAAAGCAATTTTGATTTGATTTCTAAAAATGAAACTATCATGATTCTTGGGATTTTGTGTAAACAAATATTTACTGGCAGGTTGAGTCTGAATTCTAAATCCTTTTTAATTGACTCAGTAAGAACTTGGATAATATATACACACATACACACAAACACCTCCCTCTAAATCGTTGGTAAACAATATGCCCAGGTCTACACAAAATAATTAACTTTTCTATCATATGATACAAAAAGCGTAACACAACTCCTCTTCTAAAGGAGATTCATGTATGCACATTTAAATGTTTATCATCATTGAGAACCAAAGTAAGACTGGGTATGAAGTATACTCAGTAACTTTACAAAGAATACAATGATCTGAGTTTGAATTTCTGAAATTAAAAAAAAAAGAATATGTGTTTAATTCATAAAATAAATAAATTCACAAATAAATAAATAAATGTGTTTAATACAAAAAATATACATGACTTTATGAACAGCTTTATATTTAAGACTCAAAGAAGAAAAACGGGGCGCCTGGGTGGCTCAGTGGGTTAAGCCGCTGCCTTCAGCTCAGGTCATGATCTCAGGGTCCTAGGATCAAAGCCTGCATCAGGTTCTCTGCTCAGCAGGGAGCCTGCTTCCCTCTCTCTCTCTCTGCCTGCTTGTGATCTCTCTCTGTCAAATAAATAAATAAAATCTTTAAAAAAAAAAAAGAAAGAAAAACGATGTTTAATATATAAAGGTTTAGAGAATTATTGAAAAATACAGGTTTACCTTTAAAATAGCTGTCAAATCAACTACTGCATTTTTCCTAATGCAATCTAATTGTTATTCCTTATTCTGAATTTGAAAGATTCACAAATTATTCTAGCTTGTTACCAAGAGAAAAACAAACCCACTAGTACTAAATTATGATGCTAATCAGTCCTAAGAAAAAAATCCAGAGGAATGTACTTTTAATAAAGAAAATGCCAGGTATACAAATTATTTAATATTTAAAGCCCCAAAGTTTTATTTCTTTCTTAATGAAACTGCCTTCAGCTTTATCTTACTTTCTAATGTTCTTGATGGATCCTAAGGATACTGCAGAAACATGAATTCTGAAATCTTTAAATACACGAAAACCCATCATAAATAATGCATTTTTGCATTTATGTAAGAGATACTGCTTGGCTATTTTAAAGTTAAAAAACAGGATCTATTCTGCTTAGGTGTCTTTACAATAAATCAAATACTAATCATCATTTTCCTTATATTTTACTATTTGTCATCAGGACTATCCTACCATAAAATGATATACAATAATCTCTCCTGATGACAGATTAATTCTCTGTGTCTCATTTTAGAATATTTAAAAGTACCACACTGGGCTAGAAATCCTAATATCTGTTCTAGGACAGTGCTTCCAAAACATTTTATAGATGAGTTCTGAAAAGCTGAAGCAGGTTCTATATACACTTGTGATCCCCTCTTCTTCCCAGTTCTCTATAGGGAATAACAAAACAACCAACCCAGAGATGATGTTACAGCCTGCATCTCTAGGAAAGGAGAAGATGTCCATTCTCAACTGTGTTGCTGGGAAGCCATGTGCCTTGCCTTGGATCCTTAGCTTCTGCAATTCCCATCCCTGGAATATTCCTCTCTAGAGATTGACTTGGCTTAATCTCTAGTTCCTTCAAGTTCTTTCTCACATATCTCCTCTTCAAGGAGAAGAATTCTAACTGTCCTATTTAATAACAGCAAACTATCTCTCTCTTCTTAGCATTTGAGATTTCCCTCATCTTCCAATTTTTCTTCTTCTGATAGCGTTTTTATACTTATGCTTTAACACCCTTAAACACTTATAAACACATCCTTCATTCATGAGGAAAACTTTTTTCTGTTTGTTTCCTGTATATTCTGTGCCAGGAATACTGTCTGATATACAGCAGACATTCACTAAATACTATGAATGACTGAATAAATGAGTGGCTACAGAGGAGAGTACCTGCTATTCCTTGCTGCCTAGATAAACAAACCAACAACCCTGACCCCCTGTGAATGCTTTGAGAAGCTCGGAGTCTGCATCTGCCTGCCTGCTGTGGATGTAGAGAGAAGCTGCTCAGGTAAGCTGAACAGCTCACAGATCCTGCAGTGGAGCCAACTGCTTCTTGCCCCTCAGGGAGACAATAGAGGGACCAGACTTCCAACCCACTCGCTGTTTTCAGTCCAAAAGAGGAGAAACTGCTTTGCTTTCCACTATATACTGGTTTCCTGCTACAGGACAGATGCCAAAAAGCTGAACTTCATGGATTCCGAAAAATCCCCAAATTATGAGCCAAAAAAATTAAAAATGCAATTCACTGAAGGACACTCAGTTACCTAAGGGAGGAAGACCAAACTGAAAATCAAGGATGGGCAGTTTCTACTTTAATACAACTGGAAAAGAGGCAGGAAAGAATATTATAAAGCAAGACAAACAAAATAAAGAGGTCACAAAAAATGTTAAAAAGCCAAACCATGCAACTAGACTCTACCCATACTCTTTCAGAAAATAATGAAGATTTTGCTCTCATTTTATGAAGTCTGTATTATCTTTACATCAAACACAGCAAAAGATACTATATACATTAAAAGAAAACTACAGACAGATCTTCTTCATGAACATAGACATAAAATTTCATAACCAAATGCTGGCAAATTAAATTTAATTATATGTTAGTAATATGCACCATATGACCATGTGACCTGACCAAGTCAGATTTATCTCAGGAATACAGGTTTATACAACATGCAAAGAGCAATGAATGTAAGTCACTGTTTTCAGACTGGAAAATTAAAGGAAAAAAAAAAAAGAAAAGAAAAGAAAGAAAATAAAAACATGACCATCTCAAGAATTATAGAAAACGTACTTATCAAAATCCAACATCCATTTGTGATTTTTAAAATTTCTCATTACGCTAGTAATAAAGAGGAATTTCCTCCACCCAATCAAGAACATCTTTGAAAAAACAACAACAACGTTAACATTGTATTTAATGTTGAAACATTGAATGCCTACCTGTAACTTCAAGAAAGGTGACAAGGGGTGCCTGGGTGGCTCAGTGGGTTAAAGCGTCTGCCTTTGGCTCAGGTCATGATCCCAGGGTCCTGGGATTGAGCCCCACATCTGCTCAACAGGGAGCCTGCTTCCACCTCTCTCTCTGCCTGCCTCTCTGCCTACTTGTCATCTCTGTCTGTCAAATAAATAAATAAAATCTTAAAAAAAAAAAAAAGAATAAGGTGACAATATCTGCTCTTACAACTTCTATTCATCTTAATAACAGAGGTCCTAGCCACTGCAATAAGGAAAAAAATATTGAACAAAATACAATAAATATTCGAAAGGAAGAAATAAAAGTGTCTTCATTCACAGATAACATGACCATACCCAGTGTAAATTATAAGGAATGTGCAAAAAAGCTACTAGAAGTAATGAGTAAGTTTAGGGAGGTCAAATATTCAAGGTTGGTATGGAAAAATTAACTAATTTCTACATACTAACCATAAAATTGGGAATTGAAAATAAAAAAATACCATACAACTTAGAGATAATCTTAAAATATGTGAAAGGACAATGCACTGAAAACTATATTTTATAGTTTTAATGAAATTGCTGAAAGACCAAAAGAAGAGTATCACTTGAATGGAAAAATAAATTAAAATGGCAATTCTCCCCAATTTAATATACAGATTTGTTGCAATCCTTTTCAAAATCATAGCAGGGATTTTATATAAATTAGCCAACTGACTCTAAAACGTATACTGGAAAGACAAGTGGAATAGCCAAAATAATACTGAAACAAAAATCTAGAACTTACACTTCCCAATTTCAGAATTATTATAAAGCTATTATAATCGAAAAGTCCGTTTTAACAAAAGAAGAAACACACAGGATCAATAGAAGAGAACTGAGAATCCAGAAAAAAGCTCTTGCATTCATGGTCAATTGATTTTTAACAACAATACCAGGGTAATTCAATGAATAAAGAATTGTCTATTAACAAATGGTGCTGAGGCAATTGTATAATAATAGACAAAAAGATAAAGCTAGCCTCTTAACCCTCGACATATGCTAACATTAACTCAAAATGGATCAGAGACTTAAAGCTAAAATCTCTAACTATTTTAAAAACTGGGAAAATATGAGAATGGATGCTTTACCAAGGAATACTCACAAATGGCAAATAAACACATGAAAATAAGCTCCAAATCATTAGTCACCAGAGAAACAAAAATTAAAACAGTGAGTTACCACTAAAGTAATTTAGAATGGTTAAAATTAAAAAGAACTAAAATACCAAGTTTTGGCAAGAATGTACAGCAACTCCAGCTCTCATACATTGCTGGCAGGAATGCGCTAGAGCCATGTTGGAAAGCAGTTTGGCAGCATCTTATAAAGTTAAACATGCCTTTAACATATAACCCAGCTATTTCACTCTGGAAAAATAAAACATCTGAACATCTGTCTACACAAAAAATTAATACTTGAATGATCACAGCAGTTTTATTCATAACAGGATAAGGTCTATGAACTGGTGAGTGGGTAAACAATGGTGAAATATCCATTCAAGAGAATCAATCAAAAAGGAAGCAAAGCAATGAAGAACTACTGAAACTAACCACTGTTATACACACAATACATGAGTATTTACAAGGATAAATCTTTAAAGCATTATCCTAAGTGAGAAAAAGTCAGACTCTCCCAAAAGCATATATAGTATGATTCTAATTATATGAAATTCTAGACAAGGCAAAATTATAATGACAGAATAAACAGATCAGGGGTTAATAGGTTCTATGGGTGGTGGTGGGGAATTAATTATAAGAAGTACACTTAACTTTCAGGAGTGATGCAAATGTTCTTAAAACTCACAAATTTTTAAATTATAGTATGTCCAAATTATAACCCATAAAACTGATTCTGAAAAATTTGGAAAATGCAATGAAAATATCCCTCCCTGTCCAAACTCATTATCTAAATGTAGGGACCTGCATTCTACAAACTGCTACTTTCTAAAAGACCAGGAGCAGAAGAGTACCAGTAACCTGGAAAAGTGCAGCATCCCTGAGCCAAGAGGCCTTGGGGCTAGCACCCTGTCTGGAATGTACTTCCCTTGCAAAATGTTCTCCCCAGCAGTGCATGTGGGGCCTTTCGAAGACCTCTGGTAGTCTTTGGTCTCTGCCATGCCCCCATTACCAAAACATTCTCCCAGATTTTTCAAAGAAAATTCACTGGATCCTTCATAAAGGAAGTAGTATTTTCATTCCAATATTCCTGTAAACTATGTTTCCAACTAATAACCCCCCCCCTTTTTTTAAGATTTTATTTATTTGTCAGAGAGAGTGAGAGCATGTGAGCACACAAGCAGGGGGAGGGGCAGGCAGAGAGGGAGAAGCAGACTCCTCGCTGAGCAAGGAGCCTGATGGGGGACTGGATCCCAGGACCTTGGGATCATGATCTAAGTCTAAGACAGACATTTAATCAACTGAGCCACCCAGCCAACCAACACAAAAATTTTAAAAATTCAGTGTTGAATTATTATATTTTACTTATATTTATCTACCCTATTTTTTACTGCTCCTATGAATCCTATTTTGGGGAATTATTTGTTGTGGCCTCACAATGCTTTGATATAGTGGAATTAACCCAGTAGCAGTCGGGAAGGATTCATTTTCAAATAAAGCATATTTCAGCATTTTGTATGTATACACGTGATTGGTCCAGAAGTCTACAATCATCTTTAGGAACTTCTTCCTATGATCCAAGCTATTAGATATAACCATCTTTTCTTACAAACTAATATTTCTTATTAGCTGAAGTCTGAGAATTTAATGCCATTCCTGTTTGTATTAACTCTGAATTCTATATTAACTCTATATTAACTCTGAATTCTATTATAGATTAGGAAGAAGCAAAGTGTTTATGTGTGAATGTATATGTGGGTTCTTATTTACAAATTACATCATATACCTATCAGATTATCAATTATTTGATTGATTACGAGGTCTCCTGTTAATATGAAAACAATCATTGTGTTTTTTGGTGGGTTTTTTTTTCTTCCATCTTTGCCTCTTCTTTCCAGCTCCCTGTTTGCTAAAGTAAGAAGATAATTTAAAAACAAAGAAACCTATCCTCTCAAAATCATATTAAGGACATCCATACTTGAAGAATTCATAAGCATTTAAAGAGTATACTTATAAACTTAAAAAACAAGTATTTATTAAAACGTCTATAGTGATAGGATCTTTTTTTTTTACTATTCCCATTTACTGTTTGAGGGGTAGGTGATCACAAAATATTAATCAGTGATAATTCAAATTATTCATATATTTAGATAATATATTTATAATTTATATGTTGAAAAGCAATTAAAATTAGAAATTTGTTAAAATGTTCTATATAGGCGCACCTGGGTGGCTCACAGTTAAACCTCTGCCTTAGCTCAGGTCATGATCCCAAGGTCCTGGGATCTAGTTCGCCATCAGGCTCCTTGCTTTGAGTCTGCTTCTCCCTCCACCTACCGCTCCCCTTGCTAGTGCTTCCTCTTTCTCTCCCTCTCTCTGACGAATAAACAAATAAAATCTTTTTAAAAAAAAAAAAGAAAGAAAATTAATCATGAATGTCACCCAAAAATAATCAATAGATTCCTCTTTGTAGTTCATACAAAGCTTATTCTAATACATATTTTTGCTGTCTTCCAGCATCTCCAAGCTTCTAATTACCCATAGATACATTTAGGTTTGCATTAAGTAAAGAGGGATAGTTGATGTTAAGAAAAAATATGTATCTTAGAAAGTATAAAGCTAATAGTTCACTTTCAATGAAAAGAAAAACTTTATTCAAGTATAAATGCCAACTGTGAACTGACATCATTCAAGCTTGTTCATGTTAGTTATCCACCACTTCAGAGAATGGAGTTGTGTACAGTCTTGCATTTATACTAGTGACCCAGAGAATATGTTTAATCTCACTGATTAGAATTCCAGAATTTCAAATTTGATATCTCTCACTTCTTTGTATCTATTGTGGCACCATTTTTGTGTACACTGTTCAGTTTTTTTGAAAAGAAATTCTGCATTTGATTCTTATTTATAAAAGCAGGAAAAACTGTAGTTAATAAAAAATATGAACCCTGAATTGGATTTTTTTTCTATCTAAAACACTGGCCTAGAATTTCATGGAAAATCATAGACAACAACAAGCACTGTACCAAAATACCAAGTAAACCACTGATAATTATCAGTTCATCTCCTATAGATCATCACAGGGATGGTACAATGAATTGTGTTTCTCTATTTCAGAGAAATGCATGGATAAAAGGGACCTTTTACCATAAAAGTTCCCAGAAAAAAGGAGAATGAGCAGAAATCATGCACTCAAAAGCACTTCTGTTGAATAATTTGGTATTATGACTAGCACCTTCAGCCTACTTAATTAATAATGTTCAAACAATGTTAAATATATTCTTTAAAAAAATATTGTTTTTTAACCTTTTAATACTCATTTTGAAATTGACCCTTCACAATTTTCCTTATCTCAAGGGAACCTCAACTCCTGTTATCTATACTCACTAATGTGGAGCAATTAACAAATACCCCAGCAACTTAAGTTCTGTTTGACTGTGATTATTTTAAAAGTGTCAGGGGACTGAAACCATCTCTTAGAAGACAGGCCATGAAATGATGAAACAATGTTTCTAAAACCATGGGCATCATCATAGTTCAACTGGTTTAAACTGAGAGGCAGTTCTCCAAATATCTTTACCCTAGTTAATGCCTAGCAAGGATTTAGTTATCTATTCTGTACTGTATTACTTTGACCTGGAGATTTAGCAAAGCACATAAGAAAGATGCTTCCAAAGCGAAGGGGATCAACTGGCATAAATCCTTAGCCGTAGGCATTAGAGGGTTTTAACACAGAGATAACGTAGCTCAAACACCACTTTTTACAGATAAACAGAATCCTAATTTAGTTGTTATCTATTCTATCTCTCTAATCCACCTATGTATCTACCTATCTAGTTATCGTTTTGTAAAAACTCCAAAATTTAGTAGTTTTCACAATCATTTTATATCACATTGTTCTGGAAATCAGGAAATCAGGCCAGGGTTGGTTGTGTATTACTTCCATTATGCAAGGCACTGAGTGGATCACTCAATGGTATTAAGCTGGTGGCTGAGCTGGTCTGAAGACTCTAAATGGGTACAAGCATATGCCTAGTAACTGGACAAGGAGGCTGGGAGGCTGGAGACAGCAGTACTTTTCTTCTCTATGTAACATCAGAAATGCTTTTTGTTCTCCCCAGCAGGGTAGTGAGATATTTTATATGGAGGCTGAGGACTTCCAGAAACTAAGGAAAGAGCTGCCAGTTCTTTTTGAACCTAGGCTCAGAATTAAGATAGTATGACTGATTAGTTTATGAGTCAAAGCATTCATATAGAGGCCTAGATTTAAACAGTGGGGAAATATCCCTCACTGTTCATTAGAATGACTGACACGGAATTTTTGCCATTTTTAACATGCCATACTTTCCCTCTTTGGCACAAATTATTTTCATTTCTACCACATGCAAAATACACTCAGCTCTTCCCTAGATCCCTGAAGGTTTTATCCCATTTCAACACTGACTTGGAGTTCAATATCGCATCACCTAAACTAGGTCCAGATGTAGATAGGATTCCCATGTAAGATTCCTTTTAATCCAAAGATCTGTGAATTAAAAAAAATAAAGTTACATGCCTCCTTCTACATACACATATAACACAGAATGATATAGAAGGCATGGGGAAATATTAATAAACATTCCTTTTTCAAAAACAAGAACAGGAAAAAAAAAAAAAACAAGAACAGGAGACATAAGTCAGTAGTCTATAGAAATTCTCAAATTCATCTGGCCAATGTCCCTCATCCACTGAGCCGAATCCTTCCTGGGACAGATTTCTCTGCATGTCTTAGCTGATATCTATGCTGTGTATTCTGCCTTCTGAATCATCTTATCTTTTCCAACTCAGCCTTGGTTTGCTTCTGATGTTGCTGCAGAAAACCCTAAGAGTCTTAAAGACATGGTGTGCAAAGAAGAGGGTCTGAATTCTTGCAAAAGGTTGTTATAGCCTTACATTTATCTCTAATATCATGCTTTACTGCTCTGAATTTATCTTTGACCTGAAGCAATTACTTAATTTGACAATCTTTTGTTGTCTGAAAAAACCGTTACGAATACTATTTATTTCATCAAAATTCAACTGGAAAACCAAACAATTCCTTCCTTAATGCATCTGTGAGAAGCCACTAGAACTCAGGTGGCCCTACATAAATTATGCCTGAAAATCTGCTTACTTTTTTTTTTTTAACTCTTCTTTTTAAGTAACCTCTACATCCAACATGGGCTTGAACTCACAACCCTAAAACCAAGTCACACACTCCACCGACAGAGCCAGCCAGGCACCCTGAAATCTGCTTAGTTTAGATAATTAAGGCATTACGTATAGTTCCAATATTCAATTTACTATACGTGATAGTGTTGCTAAACTTTTACCACTAAATAAAAAAGACCACTTTTATTCCAGCCATCAACACACTTCCCTTATTGTCCTTCATCTACTTTTAAGCTTTCACTATTGATCTCGAGTTTCTCCAAATGTCTATTCACTTCTGTCCAAAGTCAGTGTCCTAAGTTTTAGGATTTTGTTATAGTAGCACCCCATTCCCAGGCAACAAATTCAATGCCTGTTATCTATTGCTGCATCATAAACTATTGGATACTTAGTGGCTCCAAACAAACACTTTATTTTTTATATCTCATGATTTTGTGTGTCAGCAAAAGCATGATCTGCAAGAGTAACACTCTCAAGAATACTTCTGTTGAACAAATTGTTAGTGTGACTAGCAAGTCTACCTTATTTAAACACAAAATGATCAAGCAATGCAGAATGTATTCTCTGAGAAGAGCTACTTGTACGAAACAATCTAAGTTGCCCAGTTGCCTAGGCAGGCAATTCTGCTTCATATGCCATCCACTGGGCTACCTAGTGGTATTTAGCTTTTATCCCAGCCATCAACACACTTCCCTTATTGCCCTTCATCTACTATTAGTTTTAGTTTATCTTCAATGCAGTTTAGTATTATCTGTTACACTACTGATGAGCATTTGGTTTATTCCCACTTTGGGACTACTACAAATACATTTTTTAAAGATTATTTATTTATGTATTTGACAGAGATGACAAGTAGGCAGAGAGGCAGGCGGAGAGAGAGGGGGAAGCAGGCTCTCCACTGAGCAGAGAACCCGATGCAGGGCTTGATCCCAGGACCCTGAGATCATGACCTGAGCCGAAGGCAGAGGCTTTAACCCACTGAGTCACCCAGGCACCCCTAAAAATACTTCTTATATAAACTTTATTGTACATGTCTTTTGAATGTCCTATCTGTATGCAGGTATTTCTTTGGAGCATATACACAGGAATGGGATTGCTATCATTGTTTTGCCAACTACAATACTTTGTCACTATTTTTTATACATTACTTTTCCCTCTATTGTTTATTTTGCATCTTTTTATATTTTCCAGACTTTAGTGTGAATATTCTTTATTGGCCTGCCTTCTATTTCCCTAATCCTGTATTACACTAAATTCATAATATTAGATAGTTCCTTTTTCGTGTATACCATTTTTATTTGCTACTTTAATAAATTCACATTCTCTGATAAAGTTCTTTATGTTAACCTATTTTCTTCATACTTTCTTGAACATATAAAGTATAGTTCTTCTTATGTCCTAGGTAGCTAATTCCAAAATCTGAGTCAATTATAGGTCTGTTTCTATTTTCTATTATTCCTCTTAATTTCAATTATATAGTTAAGTCCCTTGTATAATCAGGTTTTGGGGGGGTGGCTTTTGTTTTCATTTTTACCAAATACTGCAAATAGCATAAAAATATGAAGAGTCTCTGGGTTATGTTAATTCCTTCCAAACAGGATTCACCCATTTCTCTTCTAGCAGATGTACTAGAGTATTATGTCATTTGATGTACTAAAAGGCACTCTGTGGTAGGTAATATTATCATTCCCATTTTAAAGACAAAAGCATCAAGGTTTTGACTAACAGTAATTGACCTATTACTGCCCCTGCTTAAACAGATATCTTCCTGGTTGAGTCCTTTTTTATTCAAGTGGCAATCCATCCATGTTCCTCTTGACCCCACAATGTGTAAGGAAGCTTATAAGTGTCCCAAAATACTAAAAGCCATGTTTCACATGAGATATGATAAGGAACATTAATGCTTGAAGTCATTTCATCATCTGGTTCCTTCTAACTTTCCAACCGGGCTCTTCTGCAATAAAACAATACCAATACTACTACTTATACTAATTAATAAGAAGTCTCTATTCTCCTTCTAAAATATATTCCTTCTACAATTTAAACTGTGTTGCTACTCAGCATGATCTCTCCTTGTACCTCAGGCCACTCTCTCATAGTATTCAAAAATCAGCTCTGTAAGAAATTATGTAAGGAGAGAATCACACTCTCATATTTAATTTGACAATTTCCTTTAATCTCTGCTTCTATTTCAGTGTGGGTTGTGGTGGGCAGGAGTGAAGAAGGAAAAGGATATGAGAAAGTAAAGGTGGAGAGAAATGTTCAAATTAACTCTATCCAACTACCTTGCCACAATAAATTAAGCAAATTGCCTAGAACAGCATTGTGTGGAAGAAACTAAGTTTGCCTTGTCCAGGTGGACTGTTTCTTAAACCTCTGCCTACCAGGAGGCTCTCCTTGACCACCAAATGTTTCCCTTTAAGGATGATTAAGTGTCGCCTCCATATTCTCAAAGACTCCCAGGCTACCTTTGTCCTAGGATACTACACTGTGTTTAAAACATCTAAACATGTTTGTCTCCTTCTGTATACCATACGTCACTCTAGAGGCCAAGAGTAACAACTTATTTATCATTTTACTATGGTGGCTCTACACTTTCACACACACATACACACATATTACTGAAGGAAGTTGACATTTCTTCTGTACTTTCTTTTGGTCCCTTCACTCCTTACCCCAATGCAATCTACCTATGCTGTCTCAATACACCAGAAGTCCTCTCATTAACAATATTAGCTATTATCTTACGTTGTGTCAAAATAGCCCTTATTATCAAGTCCCATAGGCAAACTTTAGGCTATCTTATTTAAAATCTCTGGAACAAATAACTACTAATTACTCTCTCTTGAATTTCTTACTTACGTTTCCATGACACTTTTCTCCTTTGATTAACCTCCTATGCCTCTGGCTATCCCTTTTCAATTTTTCTTTTTTTTTTTTTTTAATTTTTTATTTTTTATAAACATATATTTTTATCCCCAGGGGTACAGGTCTGTGAATCACCAGGTTTACACACTTCACAGCACTCACCAAAGCACATACCCTCCCCAATGTCCATAATCCCACCCCCTTCTCCCAAACCCCCTCCCCCCAGCAACCCTCAGTTTGTTTTGTGAGATTAAGAGTCAGTTATGGTTTGTCTCCCTCCCAATCCCATCTTGTTTCATTTATTCTTCTCCTACCCACTTAAGCCCCCATGTTGCATCACCACTTCCTCATATCAGGGAGATCATATGATAGTTGTCTTTCTCTGCTTGACTTATTTCGCTAAGCATGATACGCTCTAGTTCCATCCATGTTGTTGCAAATGGCAAGATTTCATTTCTTTTGATGGCTGCATAGTATTCCATTGTGTATATATACCACATCTTCTTGATCCATTCATCTGTTGATGGACATCTAGGTTCTTTCCATAGTTTGGCTATTGTAGACATTGCTGCTATAAACATTCGGGTGCATGTGCCCCTTTGGATCACTACATTTGTATCTTTAGGGTAAATACCCAATAGTGCAATTGCTGGGTCATAGGGCAGTTCTATTTTCAACATTTTGAGGAACCTCCATGCTGTTTTCCAGAGTGGCTGCACCAGCTTGCATTCCCACCAACAGTGTAGGAGGGTTCCCCTTTCTCCGCATCCTCGCCAGCATCTGTCATTTCCTGACTTGTTGATTTTAGCCATTCTGACTGGTGTGAGGTGATATCTCATTGTGGTTTTGATTTGTATTTCCCTGATGCCGAGTGATATGGAACACTTTTTCATGTGTCTGTTGGCCATCTGGATGTCTTCTTTGCAGAAATGTCTGTTCATGTCCTCTGCCCATTTCTTGATTGGATTATTTGTTCTTTGGGTGTTGAGTTTGCTAAGTTCTTTATAGATTCTGGACACTAGTCCTTTATCTGATATGTCGTTTGCAAATATCTTCTCCCATTCTGTCAGTTGTCTTTTGATTTTGTTAACTGTTTCCTTTGCTGTGCAAAAGCTTTTGATCTTGATGAAATCCCAGTAGTTCATTTTTTCCCTTGCTTCCCTTGCCTTTTGCGTTGTTCCTAGGAAGATGTTGCTGCGGCAGAGGTCGAAGAGGTTGCTGCCCGTGTTCTCCTCAAGGATTTTGATGGATTCCTTTCGTACATTGAGGTCCTTCATCCATTTTGAGTCTATTTTTGTGTGTGGTGTAAGGAAATGGTCCAATTTCATTTTTCTGCATGTGGTTGTCCAATTTTCCCAGCACCATTTATTGAAAAGGCTGTCTTTTTTCCATTGGACATTCTTTCCTGCTTTGTCGAAGATGAGTTGACCATAGATTTGAGGGTCTATTTGGGGGCTCTCTATTCTGTTCCATTGATCTATGTGTCTGTTTTTGTGCCAGTACCATGCTGTCTTGATGATGACAGCTTTGTAATAGAGCCTGAAGTCCGGAATTGTGATGCCACCAACGTTGGCTTTCTTTTTCAATATCCCTTTGGCTATTCGAGGTCTTTTCTGGTTCCATATAAATTTTAGCATTATTTGTTCCATTTCTTTGAAAAAGATGGATGGTACTTTGATAGGGATTGCATTAAATGTGTAGATTGCTTTAGGTAGCATAGTGGACCACGAGGGGAGAATTCAAGAGATAAGTGACACCATAAGACGAAACAACATTAGAATAATTGGGATTCCAGAAGAAGAAGAAAGTGAGAGGGGAGCAGAAGGTATACTGGAGAGAATTATTGGGGAGAATTTCCCCAATATGGCAAAGGGAACGAGCATCAAAATTCAGGAGGTTCAGAGAACGCCCCTCAAAATCAATAAGAATAGGCCCACACCCCGTCACCTAATAGTAAAATTTACAAGTCTCAATGACAAAGAGAAAATCCTGAAAGCAGCCCGGGAAAAGAAGTCTGTAACATACAATGGTAAAAATATTAGATTGGCAGCTGACTTATCCACAGAGACCTGGCAGGCCAGAAAGAGCTGGCATGATATTTTCAGAGCACTAAACGAGAAAAACATGCAGCCAAGAATACTATATCCAGCTAGGCTGTCATTGAAAATAGAAGGAGAGATTAAAAGCTTCCAGGACAAACAACAACTGAAAGAATTTGCAAATACCAAACCAGCTCTACAGGAAATATTGAAAGGGGTCCTCTAAGCAAAGAGAGAGCCTACAAGTGGTAGATCAGAAAGGAACAGAGACCATATACAGTAACAGTCACCTTACAGGCAATACAATGGCACTAAATTCATATCTCTCAATAGTTACCCTGAATGTGAATGGGCTAAATGCCCCTGTCAAAAGACACAGGGTATCAGAATGGATAAAAAAACAAAACCCATCTATATGTTGCCTCCAAGAAACACATTTTAAGCCCGAAGACACCTCCAGATTTAAAGTGAGGGGGTGGAAAAGAATTTACCATGCTAATGGACATCAGAAGAAAGCAGGAGTGGCAATCCTTATATCAGATCAATTAGATTTTAAGCCAAAGACTATAATAAGAGATGAGGAAGGACACTATATCATACTCAAAGGGTCTGTCCAACGAGAAGATTTAACAATTTTAAATATCTATGTCCCTTTTCAATTTTTCTATGTGCTGTAATTTCTCTATTTTGTCTCTATGTGCCTATAGTCATTTACAATCCTCATTTCATTCTGTACACTTCACCTAAGATAGCATCTGTTGGGGCCATCTACCCCTAAAGAGAATTATACCAGTGTACCACATGGCCATTTGATCCACTGATTTCACTGATGATCCCTTCATCTCTTTTCTTCACCACAAGTGTACTTACTTATCTTTTTCAGGAAAAACAACAACAATAAAAACAAAACTATGGCTGTTGAGGAAAACTGACTTTCTGGTAAAGTGCTATCAGGAAATCCATTCTTCTGGGAAAGGAGACAACTCTATCAGCATGGTAAAAATATTTACCAGAACCAAACGCAGAAAGTCAAGGGAATGTCAATCCGTGGAATTTCACAATTCCACAGAAGAATGTTTCCTCTTGCTCTTTTATTGTCACCTATGTCTGGATTATATATTATCAAATTGGTTCCATGACATCTAAATCCTACTGTAGACAAACAGAATCCATTCTTGTACATCTTCAGACACCAATTACAGCATTTGGTAGAATTCCAAACCCTCTTCCTTTCTCTCTCTCTCTTTAGTTCTCTCTCAAATAAGCAAATAAATCTTAAAAAAATATGTTCTTGGAAATAATATAAATGTTCCATTCTTTGTGAATATGCTGACCCATCTGGGATGTTAGTTCATAGATCATTTTCTCTATAAAAATACTTTAAGAGCATAGGAGACAGACAGTGTTTAATGTGAAATCCTCAGAACAACGGAAAAAAGGAATGTGAACTTTCAGGAAAGTTTTAGAGGTAAAGCGATCTTATCAGTGGCATCTTCTCACTAGAAAGAATATGAAGGGGGCAATACAGTAGTGGGCAGGTGTGAGGGGCCCTGAGAGTAATGGTAGGAGGAATGAGTCAGAATTAATCCTCCCCAATCAATTCTCACTGAAACCATGTTCCTTTAAAGTATGTACCACCAGTCTGATCAAAAAGGATAGATTACGACTTTATATTGTCCTCACACTTAGCAAAGACTACATTTTGTGATTACAAAACTGTAAGTTGAAATGAAATTAGCTTATTTGATTTTCCTTTAAAAAAAGAATGGGAATTAAATGCTTATATACCCAAAGCCAATGCCCAACTTTTATAGAAATGACCACAGTAGTTATAAACTTGAAATTCTGAACCCCTAGAAAATAAATTTATTAGCTGCATGTAGATTACTACCAACTAGATGGCTTACTACTATAGAAATGTATTCTCTCATAGTTCTAGAGGCTAGAATTCTGACATCAAGGTATCCACAGCACCATGCTGCCTCCAAAGGCTCTAAGGAAGATTCCTTTCTATCTCTTTGTATCTTCTGGTGGTTCACAGTCATCCTTGGCATTCCTTGTCTTTACATATCACACCAACCTGCCCCTGTCTTCACATTGCCTTCCTCCCATGTGTATTTATGTCTTCTCCTCTTCATATAAAGACAACAGTCACTGGATTTAGAGTCCTCCTAATTCAGTATGACCTCGTATTAACTAATTAACATTAACATCTGCAAAGACTATTTCCAAATAGGGCCATATTCTGAGATTTCAAGTGGGTATGAATTTGGGGGAAATTTTATGCATGTACAAAGAGGTTTTTCTTTTTTAAAGAAATATTTAGTTATATTTGTGGGGGGTTCTTCTGCATTTTAATACATGAAGAACAGAGGGTCTTATCATAATGTTAGCTGAAAGAGATACAAGGCTTTAATATAACCACATGTGACAATAACATACTTCTTTATTGTCTTCTCATCCAGTTCCAACTATGTATCATCAATATTGTGAATCACATCAGTAGAAGAGATAGCTTCATTGACATTCATTATGCCAATCAGTTTACTCTGTGGGATGGACTTCTATAAATATGGAGCTCTGCATTGTACGTGAACACAAATTTTCCAAATTGCAGCCACCTTTATAAATTGTCATATATGCCTATAGCCCAACAATCAACCTGGGATATCCTTTTCACCATCATTTTAGAGGTTCTTTGTCTTTTTTTGGTGTTGTATCTCCTGTTTTACACCCCAGTCCCACGTTTATTCATTAAATTCTCCATTTTTTATGAACACATTTTCTAGTACTTTCCAAAGAAAGGAAATGGGAAATTAAATTTTCCCTTTCTTATATGTATTAAATAAAACTTCATAGCTGGGCCTGGTATAGAACTGTCTGTTATAAATTATTTTTCTTCAGCTATTTGGAGATATTATATTGTTTCTTGCTTCCAGTCTTGCTTTTGAAAAATCCCAGACTTTAACTGGTCTTCTAGTTTGTTATGTTTTCCCTTTACTTTTTTTCTTCTTCTTCTTCTTTTTTTTTTTTTTTTTAAATTCTTTTTGTTTTAATCTCTGGGAGAGTTCCTCAACTTCATAACACAGAAGTACTTTTCCCCCTGTGATCATTTTTAAAATTTTATGATATTCTTCATATCATCTTGTTTTTGTCTTAAAAATAGTCTCTATGATCACTGTTAGGATATTAACTTTTTCTTTCCGCATCATATTTGTTCCCTCGAAGTTGTTTTTTCTTTTATTTCTATTTCTATCTCCCCTTTTAAACTTTCCTGCAAGATACCTCATAATTTATTTGCTTACTCATGATTAAGAATGGCAGGAAGGGGATGCTCAAAAGCAAACTGAAAAGTCTGAGCATCTGGTATGGACTATCAAACCTGAACCTCACTGGAGGAGATCTGGACAATTATTACAAAATCCTGGATGTCAAGCTTTTTGTTTTCTATTTTATAAGAAGGCAAATTTCCCAGAGATAGATATCCTAGTCTCCTGTCAGAGAAGAGAAGTCTGGATGTCCACATCCTAAGAGCCAAGTGAAGAGAAAAAAACCTTGGCATTTATATGTATGTGGTCTATTCACTTTTTTCTTTATAATACTATACATTCACTCCCAACAGTCCAATCCAAGAACAATTTACCCTTTGCTAGCAAACAAATCTCCAGAGCACTATCAAAGTAAAAGAAAAACAATCTAATGGAATGGAAGAGGTTCTAGGAATTTGGTTTTATCTTGTTTTGTTTTTTAATTAACATATATTATTTGTTTCATGGGTATATATCAGTGACTCATCAATCTTATATAATACCCAGTGCTCATTACAACACATACCCTCCTCAATGCCCATCACCCAGATAGCCCATCACTACAACCCCTCTCCCCTCCAGCAACCCTCAGTTTGTTTCCTATGGTTAAGAGTCTCTTACGGTTTGTCTCCCACTCTGGTTTCATCTTCATTTTTTCCTCTCTTCCCCTGTGATCCTCTGCCTTGTTTCTTAAATTCCACAAATCAATGAGGTAATATGTTAATTGTCTTTCTCTGATTGACTTATTTTACTTAGCAGAACATTGTTGCAAATGGCAAGATTACATTTTTGATGGATGCATAATATTCGTGTGTGTGTGTGTGTGTGTGTGTACACACCACGTCTTCTTTATCCATTTGTCCATCGATAGACATCTGGGATCTTTCCATAATTTGGCTATTGTGGACATTGCTGCTATAAACATAGAAGTACAGTTGCCCCTTTGCATCATTACATTTGCGTCCTTGTGGCAAATAGCCAGTGGTGCAATTTCTGGGTCGTAGGGTAGCTCTATTTTCAACTTTGTGAGGAATCTCCATACTGTCTTCCATAGTGGCTGCTCCAGCTTGCATCCCCACCAATAGTGTAGGAGGGTTCCTCTTTCTCTACATCCTCACCAACATCTGTTGTTTCCTCACATGTTAACTTTAGCCATTCTGACTTGGGTGAGGTCATATCTCATTATGGTTTTGATTTGTATTTCCCTGATGCTGAGTGATGTTGAGTACTTTTTCATGTGTCTGTTGGCCATTTGGATGTCTTCTTTGGAGATATGTCTGCTCATGTCTTTTGTCCATTTCTTGATTGGATTATTTGTTCTTTGGGTGTTGAGTTTGATAAGTTCTTTACATATTTTAGGTACTAGCCCTTCATCTCATATGTCATTTGCAAATATTTTCTCTATTTGCAAATGACATATAGGAATTCAGTTTTTTAACCATCAGATCTTCCTTAAAAGCATACTGCTTCACTCCTAATTCCAGAGTTTTGTCAAATTTTTAGTTTTTGGCTCCTTTTCCTATTTCCAGGTGAATATTAGGGAAGTAGGCCTTGTACATCCACCTTCTAATTTCCAAAAGGCAGTTACAATTGCTTTCTCTCCTTGTTTTTTGGGTCTATGTCTTTGAAAAATAATCCTTTAAAATAGTTTTAGTGAAGAAAGAATCAGTATTGAGAGAATCAGTATTAGGTACATGTTTTTAATGTCTTCAAAGGATAAAACTTCTAGGAGAGATTTTATTGTATAAATAACAGAAAGTAAGAAAGTAATTTTCAATCCAGAAAGGTAGACTATTATCTTGATTCAAATACTACAAAATGTGGACTTGACTCAGATTTACAACAATGGTAGATCCCTGGCTGAATTTTGTCCCAGATGACAGGGGTCCAGAATACTAGAGGTTAAGATAAAAACCTAATGAAAGAAGCAGCACCACTTGCAATAAACATATCATGCTTATATAGGTAATAATGACATGGAAAGAAAAAAAAATTATGGAAGTTATAGAGTAACTAAAATACATCATTTTATTAAAAACAGGTAATGATCATCAGTGGCTACTAACATCATAAAAAAAGACCACTGGATTTTATGTACCTCCTGATTTAAGTGCACAATAAAGCTATATAGTTTTGGCAAAATATTGGACATAAATCCAATAAGACTCTTAGATGTAATTATCAATTTATAGGAAATACAGGTGCCAGAATATGTCAAATGACATGTAAAGGTGTAAAAACAACAACAACACTTTACTGAGGGAAACTCTGGGGAAGAACATTCCAATACAACTTTGATAACAGTGTAATTGCCCTATATCTACATTATTTAATACAGTAACTATATTAGGTTATTAAGCAATTGGAATGTATTTAATGTGACATTTTAAATTTTACTTAATTCTATGTTAAATTCTTATTTAATTTTAATTCTTAAAATTTAAATAACTACCTGTGGCTAGGAGCTATCATATGAAAGCAGATAGCTCTTTAGGTCATTTCGACAATAACTAGCAAAGAAAACAAAGAAGAAAAGGGGATCTTATAGAAAAGACTCAAAAATATGTCTTCCAATTACAATGAATAAATGCTTTTGGATTTTATTTTAAAGATATCGTACAAAATTATACTACTAAATATTTGGAGGAACGTGTACACTTATATTTGATGATATTAAAGATTTAGTGTTACTTTGGGTATGATAAGGGATGTTATGATTATGTTTAAAAATAGTTTCTATCCAAAATATTTATGTAAAATATTTACAGATGAAATTATCTGATGACTTAGATTGGTTCAACAAAATCCACGGTTGGGTGGAAATACAGATAAAACAAGGTTGCCTGTAAGTTCATTGTTAGGCTAGTGATGGTCATCTGTGAGCACATTACCTTATTCTTTTTACTCTTGAATATGCTAGAAAATTTCCACCACTTACATTTTATTTCAACACCCACATTCCAACATTCTGACTCTAAGGAGCAACTGTTGTTGAGATCTCTAGGACAAGGAGAGAATGTAGTCAACTTTTTAGGAAGATCTCTAAGTGAAAACAGTAATATTTTAAAGACATTGTATAAAGTATTGTATATAGTATTGTATAAAGACATTGTATAAAGAAATCCCATCCTTACCCTTCAGGAAATTTTATTGCATGATTACTTCACATTTATTTGAGCTGTTATTATAACTCTAAGTGAGAAACCAATTTTTGAACCAGAATTCTGGTACATGTTCAAGATCAGAACATTAAAGTTGGAGAAGCAATGGATACAAATAGATACAACTTTTCAAAGCATTCTTATCATGCTGAGGCTAAAGAGGACTTCATTCAAGAGAGATGGAAAATTGTTGCATATGTCCCCTATAAATGTCTTCAGAAATAAAACCTCAAATGTGATAAGAGAGTATAAATACAGACATTCATCTATCATTAAGATCACTTTAGGAACCCGGAAACTTATCAGTATGTTTTAATAATTAAGATCAGATATGACAGAACTAAAAAAGTAACAGAAAACTCCAAGACTATAGCAGGTAGAGCCTTTCTCTTACATTGACTGAGATTTTGTTTTTGATTTTTTCCCCTCTGACCATAAAACATTTTTTTGTACATATAAGTTTAAGAAGTAGCCTTTGGGGGGTAAAATCCTTAATTGAATTCCCTACGGCCATAAAGATATGCATCTATATAATAGCAGGCTTTACAATGACTACAAAAAATACAACTTTCTGATAAGTCTCTTATAAATTGTCATGTGAATTAAAATCATTATGGATGTTCAAAATTTGCAAGCATTAATTCATGATTACAGGGTTACTCCTCCTATTGCTTATTTATAATGTTCCTACTAGGATAAAGGAAAGGAGAAAATTAGCATGCCTGCCAATCTATATATTTTTTCTATTTTAATTCTCTTGTCAACTTTATTATCACCAACTTACAGTTAAAGAAAGTAGATTCAGAGAGGTTAATTCAGTTGCTCAATGTCACAGTTAGTGGAGGAGTAGACTTTAAACCAAGTTTGAATCAAATCCCAATGTGATTTCCATTATGGTATTCTATCTTCTACTTCACTTTGCTTTTGTGTAGCTTTGACATGTATGTAAGAAAAGGAGAGAAAGAGAGAGACAGAGAGACAGAGAATTCCAGACACATTCTGTTAGAAAAGATGATTACCTAAAACGAAATGCAAATGATACCTGCAAATTTCAGAAAAAGTGAATGCATTTCTTTTTTAAGATTTTATTTATCTATTTGACAGAGAGAGATCACGAGTAGGTGGAGAGGCAGGCAGAGAGAGAGAGAGGAGGAAGCAGGCTCCTTGCTGAGCAGAGAGCCCGATGTGGGGCTCGATTCCAGGACCCTGGGATCATGACCTGAGCCGAAGGCAGAGGCTTTAACCCACTGAGCCACCCAGGCGCCCCAATGCATTTGTTTCTTAGGGATACCATAACGAACTACACACTTGGTAGTTTAAAAAAATAGAAACATGTTTACCCAGAGTCTCCAGCAATTTCAGTGTCTCTATCTTCCTCTGCACCCATCTCTCTGGCCTCTGTCTCTGGGACTCTGCCCTTGGAGTCATTCTTCCTTTTCTTGAAAGGCAGCATATATTTGCTGCCGCTGATATCTATCAGTCCACTACCTACCTGAAGAACCTCAGAAGTCCAACAGCCATCCTTTATTTCATCCTGTATCTATCCTCTTCTGTCCAAACTGGCAGTGTTTCTGCTAGCCTGGCAGTCTCAAAAACCTTGCCTATTTCTCATGTATGTCAAAGGGATCTACAGCATTAGACAAGAGGGTTCTCCACAGATCCTTCCTGGATAATCCTTTATCTATTCCTGACTTCTGCTGAGAGGGTTAATTGGATCCATGATCATATACACAACCAATTAATCAACAAAACTGAACCTCGAATCTCTCTCCCGAACATGCTTTCCTACTAGTAAATCTCCCACTATTAGTATCCTTTGCAATCTCAATAGGGTAGGAACTCCCCCAAAACTCAAGTTCTGGTTTCATATTGTTTAACAGCTCTTTACTTAATTTATCTCTTTCCTCTTATATTTTGCCAAATACAAGAAGGAGAACCCAGGCCACACCTCTTATACTTTGCATGGTAATCTCTTCAGCTAAATACCCAAGTTTATTGCTGCCAAGGTCTGCTTTCCATCCAACAGAAAAGTATTAAACCAAGTTTTCAGCCACTTTATGACAGGGAACACTTCTCCAGTTTCCAATAACATGTTGAGGTCTTATTTCTGTCTGAGGTCTCACCAGAAGCATCTTCTAGTGCCCACATTTCTACCAATAGCCTTTTAAAGGAAATCTAGATTTTTCTCTGTTATATATTTAAAAATTCTTCCACCCTCAGACCCACTGAATTCCAAAACCACTTCCATATTTTTAAATAATTTTTATAGTAGCTCTCCACTCCCCAGTACCAAAATCTAATATTAGTTTCCAAGGGCCATCATAATGAACTATCCCAAAACTTAGTGGTTTTAAAACAAGAGAAATTAATTCTGTCACAGTTATAGAGGCAAAAAGTCTGAAATCAAGGTACCAACAGAGTTACATTCCCTTCAAATTTTTTTTTTTTTTGTCTCTCCTGGCTCTGGTGGCTACCAGCAATCATTGGCATTCCCTGACTGGTAGATACATTATTGTAATCTCTTCAACTATCTTTATATCGCCTTCTTCTCTGTGTGTCCTCTTCCTGTCTGTATAATCTATCTCTGACTCACTCTTGTAAGGACACCTGTGCTTGGATTTTAGGCCCACCCAGGCAAAGAGTGATTTTACCTTAAGATTCTTTGGTTAATTACATCTGCAAAGCCTGTTATTCCAAGTAAGCTTACATTCATTATAAGAAATTAATACTTAAGACAAATCTTTTTGAGGCTCTCCATTCAACCTACTATACTGGACTATGTGTATGTGTGTGTTTAACTGCAGAAAGTCTACAGCTACATAAATCTGATTACAGTTTCGTAAGATTCATGAACAGAATTTATCTCCTACTGGTGCTAAAATTCAACTTATATATTACACTTAAGACATTCTTCTATATCTAATGCAACTACCATATTCAAAAAAATAAGTTAATAGGAGTAAATAAATCTTCCCCCAGAAGAGTGATTATCAAACTGAATGCAAACATGAAACCTACTGAAAATGCAATCCTTAAGGAAATGGTGAGTTTATATTTGCATTCGGTGTTTTGTCACTGTTTAAAAAAGATACCAGTTGTCCGTTCTTTAGGCACTACCATCAAGTCAGTTTTGAGAAATAGATGATGTTAAATTAAAGACACTGGTCAAAAAGAATTGTTTTTTATATTTATAGCACAGAAATAAGATGAACCTAAATGTATTCTGAAACTAGAAGAAATATCTTGATAGTAAAAGAGGTCTGTCCAAGCTTCCAACTTGAATCGTAAAGTCAACATGCTTTTTGTTTTATTATTTATCCTGGTTTGGAGATAATATACAAGTTAATACACATTTTTAATTCACTCCTGTTTTTAGTGTCCAGGTACCCATTAATTCACACCACATTCACACCTCTCTATAATAAGCCTACTCTTCTACAGAGAGGATTTCTCCATAGTGTTGACCATACAAAGATTATATGTGGATGCCTATGTAAGGTTGATAATGCTCCCAGGACAAAGCACCAATTCTTTAAAATTCACAACCATTATATCCAACTATTTTGCTAGGAATGACTGTCTTAAAGTAGCAAACTTACTATTTTGTGTAAATGAAAACAATCATTTATCTGTACATGAGACTTTTGTTCACACACAAAAAATTTTAAAACCTTTCTTTTCTAAGTTGCTAGTATAAAACTTTTCTTTGTGGAGACCTGTTTTTATTGAGAGAGTATACTATTCCTAATTAAGCCTGAGCCCCTAAAGACTGATTGTACTTAGAAAAATGTCTTAGTTAGATGAAGTGCAGAAGAACTGCTCATCCATGAGAGAGGAATATAGTTGTCCCTAGGAAACAGTAGGGGAAGAAAACATAGAAGGCAAGATTAAAAGAAAAAGATCAAAGGCCACTATCAAGAATGTGAAAAGACAACACAAAGAATGGGTGAAAATATTTGCAAACTATATATCCAATAAGGATCTTGAATCCAGGGCACGTGGGTGGCTCAGTCATTTAAGCATCTCCCTTTGGCTCAGGTCATGATCCCAGGGTCCTGGGATTGAGCCCCGAATCAGGCTCCCTGCTCTGAGGGAAGCCTGCTTCTCCCTCTCCCACTCCCCCTGCTTGTGTTCCCTCTCTCACTGTGTGTCTCTCTGTCAAATAAATAAAATCTTTAAAAAAAAAAAAAAGGATCTTTTATCCATTATATAGAAAAAGCACTTACACCTTAACAGAAAGACAACTCGATTTAAAAATGGACATGGGGGAGTGCCTGGATGGCTCAGTGGGTTAAAGCCTCTGTCTTTGGCTTAGGTCATGGTCCTGGGGTCCTGAGATCAAGCCCCGCATCAGGCTCTCTGCTCAGTGGGGAGCCTGCTTCCCCCCCTCTCTCTGCCTGCCTCTCTGCCTCCTTGTGATCTGTCTTGTCAAATAAATAAATAAAATCTTTAAAAAAATTAAATTAAAAATAAAAATGGACAAGGTACAAACTATGGAAAGAACCTAGATGTCCATCAAGAGATGAATGGATAAAGAAGATGTGGTATATATGTACAATGGAATATTATGCAGCCATCAAAAAACCCAAAAAACAAAATCTGGGGAACCTGGGTGGCTCAGCGTGTTAAAGCCTCTGCTTTCCGCTCGGGTCATGATCCCAGGGTCCTGGGATTAAGCCCCACATCAGGCTCCCTGCTCAGCGTGGAGCCTGCTTCCCTCTCTCTCTGACTGCCTCTCTGCCTACTTGTGATCTCTGTCTGTCAAATAAATAAATAAAAATCTTTTTAAAAAAGATTAAAAAAAAACAAACAAACACAAAATCTTGCCATTTAGATGACATGGATTGAACTAGAGGGTATTATGCTAAGCAAAATAAGTTAATCAGAGAAAGACAGTTATCATATGATCTCTCTGATAGGAGGAATTTGAGAGGCAGGGTGGGGGTCATGGCAGACAGGGAGGGAACAAAATGAAACAAGATAGGACTAGGGAGGGAGACAAACCATAGAGACTCTTAATTTCAGGAAACAAACTGAGGATTACAGGGGTGGAGGAGGGGAATAGCCTGGCTAGGCTATAGACATTAGGGAGGATATGTGTTATGGTGAGTGCTATGAATTATGTAAGACTGATGATTCACAGACCTGTATCCCTGAAGCAAATAATACACTATGTTAATACAAAATTTAAATTTAAATTTAAAAGAATGGGCAAGGGACTTGAACAAACATTCCCAAGGATGATATACAAATGGTCAACAAGCTCAACATTATTTGCTATTTGGAAGTGCAAATCAAAGCCAAAATTAACTACTGCTTCACACTAGGATGACTTTAATTAAAAAAAAAACAATGGAAAATAATAAATGGTGGTAAGGAAATGGTGAAACTGGAACCCTTGTCTGCTGCTGATAGGAATGTACATTTGTACAGCTGCTATGGAATATAGTTTGACAGTTTCTCAGTAAGTTAAATATAGAATAACCTTTGACCCAGAAACTCCATTCCTGGGAATGTATCCAAAAGATGTGAAATCCAGTGTTCAAACAAAATTTGCTCAAAAATGTTCAGAGAAGGGGGCGCCGGGGTTAAGTGGCTGCCTTTGGCTTGGGTCATGATTCCAGGGTCCTGGGATCGAGCCCCACATTGGGCTCCCTACTCAGCAGACAGCCTGCTTCTCTCTCTTTCCCTCTCCCTGCTGCTCTGCTTACTTGTGCTCTCTCTCTAGCTCTCTGTCAAATAAACAAATATTTTTTTAAAAAATGTTCAGAGAAGTACTATTCATAATTGCCAAAAGATAGAAACAACCCCAATCCAAGTGCCCACTAATTAACAAATGGATAAAAGTGTGTTTAGACACACCCAACATATACATTCAATGGAATATTCAGTCATAAAGAATAAAATACTAATACATAATACAGCTTAAAGAACACTGAAAACAATAAACTAAATGAAAGAAGCCAGAAACAAAAGGCCATATATTGTATGACTCCATTATGAAATACCCAGAACAGGCAGTTTCATAAAGAGAAAAAAATTTATTAGTTGCCAGGAGTTAAGGGGAAAGGAAAATGGGAATTGACTCTAAAATGGGCATGGAGCTTCTACAGGGATGAGGAAAATATGCTGGAATCAGATATTGGTTGGACAACAGTACACTATAAATGTACTAGAAGACACTACTGATAAATTTTATTTTGAAGTTGTTAATTTAAAAAAAAATGTTTTTAAAGAGGCTCCACACCCAACATGGGACTTGAACTCACAACCCTGAGATCAAGAGTTGCATACTCTATGGACTGAGCCAATCATGTACCCCTAAAGATAAATTTTATATGTATTTTATCTGCATAAGTATAAAAACAAAAGTACTAGGGGAAAAGGATGAGTTTAAAAAAAAAACTAAGAAATTACTGTATGATCTGTGCATTATCTTCTTTTACCATGACCCTATAGTACTTTGGTCTTTTGTAAAAACCAGAGAAAATCACAAATTTCCTGGTGTATTTCAATTTCTTTTAGAAATGGATGTCAAGGCTGAGTTATGTGTCCTAATTAATGTTATGTCAACATGACAGACCTATGAAGATGGGGTAGCTATTTGATATCCACATTTAATTTTGATATCCACATTTAATTTTAAAAATATTGATAACCTTCTCTACCACAGTTCTGAATCTTGGGAGTTAGAAAGCAAAATAAAAAATTTCTTTATGGAATATAAGAAGCTGGCCTCACACCAGTGCTTTGAATCCCAAATTACCAGATTAGGGTTAGCAGATTGCCCAGGTTTGGAAGGGCTGGGACAGATATTTGAATGATCACTTAACTAAGCCTTCACAAAGACACCAAGGAAGTTGAAAGAATGTGCACTATGAGACATGTTGTAGCCTAATGTAATTCAAGGATACAGAAGTACTGTCAAGACTCATAAAAAAATTCCTTCGATGCACTGTTTTTGATAAACATGGGAGTGAAAGAAGTTTGGTAACTATTTGCTTGACTTCCTTATGAAGGTGTTGGTCTCAGGTCTTCAAGTACGTGCTCAAAACACATGGAATTGGGATACCTTAAGAGTACCATTGTCATAAAGTCATTCTGGATACAGGATTCATATGACAATGTTTATCTGTAAGACTATGTTTTCAAACATGAGATTTCCAAAAGAGTATATCCAAACAACTTAAGTGATATTACATTTTTATTTTAATGCAAATTATTTATTTCAAGTCTTTGTAAATGTTCACAGCTTTGGGGGAAATTTTTAAATTCATCTTTCATTACACCTTATTATACCCAGGTAATTTGCCAAGTTGCCAAAGTATTGATAACTCCAATAAAACTACTCCTAAACTCAGAATAAAATCTAATTCACTGAAGAATTACTTGATTACAGAAGGTTTTTACTAGAGGTGTCTCTGTAGAAGAATTCATTAGTTGGTAATACTGTTAAGGCTGCACAGATCTGGAGGAAAGTATTACATGAATTGTGGTCACATTTGATTAGGTTTGAACCGGAGGGAATAATTCCATACATCAAGGTAACAGGAGAATGAGCTCACCTGCAATGCTTTGTCAATGACGAATTTCACTCTCTGCCAAACGTGAAACTTAATTTTTAAGGAGGATACAGGAATCATATGCATACTACATTTAGAGGTGAAACTATTTAATCTTATACTTTGCTATAAAATGTATTTCAGATCTAATGACTGGATACCAGAAAATAGCCCTTGCTGCTAAAATAAGTCAGTAATTTATGTGTCTCTGACAATTTAAAATTGCTTAGCTTGCACCTCTAAAGGGAAATTTAAAAATTAGCAACAGGAGGTGATATACTTCTGTCAGGAAAAAATAAATACTGTAACTCTAACTTATATGTGACATATTCATGATGACTTTGAGCTTTTTTTCTTGTACACCTTTTTTTTCCTTCTTCAGATTTTCAAGGGAATTTATTAGCCCTTTACTTTTTTCTGAGCTTAAAATTTCCAAGGAATGTAATTATGGGCTAGGATCCTATTATTTTAGTAGGAACACCAAAAATGACTTTAGGGAAGACAATGCAGAAAAAAATATTTGTTTTATGTTACACATTTTGGTAAATGATTGATTTACCTCATCTCATTATACATTTACAACAGCTTTTCAAGGCAGATGTAATAGGATTCCAAAATAGAACTAATCTTGTCTCAAATTTGACTGAGACCCTGATGGCAAAAGAGCAAAGCTATAGGTCTGAAGCAAACTGCATGACCTACAGAGAATGCAAAGGGGTGTCTGACATACAGTTCTGCAAATCTAAGTTCAACATCCAAGTCAGTAATATTGATAGGAGATTCGGAGAAATTTTTTTTAATTAAATATTTTTATTTATTTGACACAGAGAGACATAGTGAGAGAGGGAACACAAGCAGGGAGAGTGGGAGAAGGAAGAAGAATGATTCCCGCTGAGCAGGGAGCCTGATGAGGGCTCAATGCAGGGCTCTATCCCAGGACCCTGGGATCCTGACCTGAGTCGAAGGCAGATATTTAATGACTAAGCCACCCAGGTGCCCCTGGAGGAAATTTCTCTGGAGGTGGTAAAGAGGCATGGATTTCCTGTGCAAAAAGAGGTACTTCATCCTCATTTTAAGACAGGTAGAGGTTACATTAAGACTCAGAGAACTTAGCTTTGTCCTTCATGAGATATTGAGACTGATCTCTAAAAAGTTCCAAATATATGAGTTTGTGGTTATTTAGTTGTCCCCAAGAGTATAGAGGGATGAGTTGGGAAGTCGCTGCACTTTCACTTGTCAGCCACAGCGTTTCAGGGGAACTTACTGTGGGTATTTTGACAGGAGCCAACAAGAGCTTATTTTGGATCACAACAAATAAAGACACAACGAGATTGCACTATAAGGGATCTCCCTCCAAACGTTCATTTATTTACTCATTCCTCAAAAAAAAAAAAAAGTTTATTGAATGTCTACTACATATTTTTAGGCACAGAAGATACAATAATAAATAAAACAGGTAATCTCTGACTTCAAAAATCTCATATTCTACTGAGGGAAGGCAGACAATAAAGAAATAAATATGTCAAACTGTGAAAAGTACTTTGGAGAAAAATAAAGTCATGAACAAGGATAAGAGAGGTTAAGTAGAAGAGGATAACCAGGAGCTCAAAGAGGGAATATGGTTAGAGGTTCACAGGGAGGGAAATCAAAATACCCTGATTTTGATTCTGAGAAATCAAAATACCCAAGGCAAGAATTAAAATTCCACTCTACCGAGCTTAGAAAACACAAATGCCATTTCATAAGAAGGCATTTTCTCACATCTCCTCTCTCCCTGGACCCACTCTAATACTAGAGGAGCCCGAAGCAAACTAACAAGTGAGGAGATGAAATATTATAGGATACAAGAAGAGGAAAATTAGCAGAACAGTACTTCAAGAAGCTGACCATACCTGCCTTCACTATTGTTGGTTTTCATCCTGCAAAATATTCAAGGTGTGAGAGGGCAGGTGTTTTAACCTCAAGTTAAGGTTGGAATTTGAATTGTTTAAATGTACCAACATTTTAATGAAATAAGAGCAAATATTTTTTGACTAGAAATGCCCTCAGGACTTTTTTTTTTCTCTTTCTTTTTTTAATCAGAGAGTGACTACAAAATCATGGGACTTTGAGATTCATGCTAGGAGAGACCAATAACTAACTCACCAAGAGCATCAATGATGTTGGAAGAAAAGAAAAATGCTTAATGACTGTGCCCTATTGAGTACTGTTCTTTCAACTTAACAGTTGGCATTACTATCCACAGAGAAGAAGCTGAAGCTTAGAGACTGAATTAACCTACTGAAGTTTACACAACCATGAAATACTGAAGCCAGAAAGCAAATATGGGAAAACAAACAAAAGCTGTACTTGACTTGATCAGAAAGCACACTCTTTGGCCCCAATGCCTTCAAGAGGAAGATCATTCAAAAATAAGAACTACTATGTGAAAGATTCTTTTTTTTTTTAAAGTTCCTTAAGGGCCACACAGCTTGAGGTTCAGTTTAAGTTCTGTGTTGAGAAAGGGAGCATTTCTTCACTAAATATATAGTCTTAAGTATGGTAGCATTGTACTCCCACTTCCATAGATATAATTAGCCTATCTTTTCTTTTGCCCACTCATTTGCCCAAACTGATCAAAACTCATTAGCCTTGTAAGGTGTAGTTCTAAACTAATTATTAATATTGACATAGTACTTAGATTTACAATGTACTTTCAAGCAAATAATTATGTACTCTTACAATAACCCCCACAAGAACAATTATTATTATAACTACTTTATCCTAATACTAGAAAGTAAAACTGAAGCTAAAACAGTCTGAATGAATTGCTCAGAGTCATAATGCTATTGTGAGACCTTGAACATGACTCTTCTGGCTCATAGTTTAATATTCTTAAAGGAAACTTAAGAAGATTAAAGAAAGCACTTATACTGTAATAGATAAAAGAAAATTAACTATTTGTGTCAGAAACAGATATGCCAAATAATTTGCAGTTTCCACCACTTTTAGATTTAATATTTGCAAAAGTCTTTTTTCCTTTAGCTATACAAATGCCTTCCGGAAATCTCCACTGAGAACAGTTGTTTATTTGAAGGTTTTGATTAAATTGTCTTTGGGCTCTCCTCATTTATAAGTCAGGAAAAAACTCAAGATTCTCTAGTTAACTTTTACAGCCCATTCCCAATGCTTCATATGTACGGGAAAATTCTGGTGCTTATTCTTAAAGGTAAACAATTAAGGCTTTATCTATGAAATTCTAATAAACACATATTAAACACAACTCTGTTCATGAATTTCACACATTCAGGTTGAAATTTTTCTGTTTTTAAGAAATTAACATACATACATTTGAGATGGGTTAATATACCTAATATGCATTATTTAAACTTTCACAAAGTATAATAAAATGAGCTTCAAGATTGTAAAGCTGTTAAAATATCAAAAGAATCTATTGTATATAAATGTGCAATCATTTGTTCATTTGAATAACTGATCTTCACTCAACTTTTATTTAATGTCTCCAAGTCTATCATTTGTTTTGGATTTGATGCTATATGGTATTCAAAAAACCTACAAATGTATATTTTTCTAAAATTAAACATAAAAAATTTTCTAAAATAAACATAAAAAATCTATAATGATTAATTTATATATATGTGTATTTACTTCTTCAGGCATCAAAATATTTTACTGCATATGTCCTTCAAAGGCAAATACATCCCATCAATTAACCAGAATTTAGAAAGTTCAATGATAAGAGTGTTTGCTGTTTGACAAAAATAAGTTGTATATTACTAAGTTCAGATTAATATTATAGAAAGGATTTCATAATTTGTTAAGTATGCTCAGGTGCTCAGAATCTTTTTCTAATAAACCTTTATAAAAAGAAAATCAACCCAGGTCTTTCCCTGTATCATAGCTTCCAAATGTGCTGAGTAACAATATTCTAGACTCCAGAATAGATCACATCCTCGGTCCTAAATCAGGACTCAACCGGTATCAAAATATTGGGATCATTCCCTGCATATTTTCAGACCACAATGCTCTAAAGCTAGAACTCAACCACAAAAGGAAGTTTGGAAAGAACCCAAATACATGGAGACTAAACAGTATCCTTCTAAAGAATGAATGGGTCAACCGGGAAATTAAAGAAGAATTGAAAAAAATCATGGAAACAAATGATAATGAAAATACAACGGTTCAAAATCTGTGGGACACAACAAAGGCAGTCCTGAGAGGAAAATATATAGCGGTACAAGCCTTTCTCAAGAAACAAGAAAGGTCTCAGGTACACAACCTAACCCTACACCTAAAGGAGCTGGAGAAAGAACAAGAAAAGAAACCCTAAGCCCAGCAGGAGAAGAGAAATCATAAAGATCAGAGCAGAAATCAATGAAATAGAAACCAAAAAAAAATAGATAGAACAAATCAACGAAACTAGGAGCTGGTTCTTTGAAAGAATTAATGAAATTGATAAACCCCTGGCCCGACTTATCAAAAAGAAAAGAGAAAGGACCCAAATAAATAAAATCATGAATGAAAGAGGAGAGATCACAACTAACACCAAAGAAATACAAACTATTATAAGAACATACTATGAGCAACTCTACGGCAATAAATTTGACAATCTGGAAGAAATGGATGCATTCCTAGAAACATATAAACTACCACAACTGAACCAGGAAGAAATAGAAAGCCTGAACAGACCCATAACCAGTAAGGAGATTGAAACAGTCATTAAAAATCTCCAAACAAACAAAAGCCCAGGGCCAGACGGCTTCCCGGGGGAATTCTACCAAACATTTAAAGAAGAACTAATTCCTATTCTCCTGAAACTGTTCCAAAAAATAGAAATGGAAGGAAAACTTCCAAACTCATTTTATGAGGCCAGCATCACCTTGATCCCAAAACCAGACAAGGATCCCACCAAAAAAGAGAGCTATAGACCGATATCCTTGATGAACACAGATGCGAAAACACTCAACAAAATACTAGCCAATAGGATTCAACAGTACATTAAAAAGATTATTCACCACGACCAAGTGGGATTTATTCCAGGGCTGCAAGGTTGGTTCAACATCCGCAAATCAGTCAATGTGATACAACACATAAATAAAAGAAAGAACAAGAACCATATGATACTCTCAATAGATGCTGAAAAAGCATTTGACAAAGTACAACATCCCTTCCTGATCAAAACTCTTCAAAGTGTAGGGATAGAGGGCACATACCTCAATATCATCAAAGCCATGTATGAAAAACCCACCGCAAATATCATTCTCAATGGAGAAAAACTGAAAGCTTTTCCGCTAAGGTAAGGAACACGGCAGGGATGTCCATTATCACCACTGCTATTCAACATAGTACTAGAGGTCCTAGCCTCAGCAATCAGACAACAAAAGGAAATTAAAGGCATCCAAATCGGCAAAGAAGAAGTCAAATTATCACTCTTCGCAGATGATATGATACTATATGTGGAAAACCCAAAAGACTCCACTCCAAAACTGCTAGAACTTATACAGGAATTCAGTAAAGTGTCAGGATATAAAATCAATGCACAGAAATCAGTTGCATTTCTCTACACCAACAGCAAGACAGAAGAAAGAGATATTAAGGAGTCAATCCCATTTACAATTGCATCCAAAACCATAAGATACCTAGGAATAAACCTAACCAAAGAGACACAGAATCTATACTCAGAAAACTATTCTAGACTTGAATAGGAATTTGAGATTACTTAATTTTACAACTGAGAAATATAAATGGTTAGGAAGAAAATTAGTTACAGAACCAGATATTCTGAGTTTTGGACAATTATAATGCATGCCTCTCTAACATGTGATGCCATTTAATAGGTCATTGCTCAGTGCTGGCTATAATTAAGCAGCAGTTACAAACCAATGTACCTTAGATTTTAACATTGAAGACTCCTTTTGGAGAAGGAATTTTAAAGCAAAATTTCCATTTTTTTAGTGAATCAGGATATATAAAAATACTTTAATGTCTAAAATATGATAATTATTAATTTTTATAGGTACACGTTGATTTAGGTATAGAAAAATTATGCAGTTTTTTCCCAAGCTGCATGTTAAGATTAACATTTTAAAATAAAAGAAAGGACTGGAATCAATGACTTGATGGTTATGGAGAAACGCAAAATATTACCTCTAGGAAGCCAGTGTTTTGCAACCCTATTTGAGCAAATATATGTCCAGGTGTGTGTACGTATGAATGTGTGTGCTTTAGAAGGCCCTGTTTTCACCATTTAATTGGCTAATAGTGGAATTTAACTGTCAGGTAAGGAAACTATTATTTTTTGAAATTCAGGGAATATACAAAAGTCCTATTAAATCTGGAGAGCCTATAATTAAATCAGAAAAGATTAAGGTAAGTCTGGTAGGCCCTACAAATTATATGGAATCCATTCAATAATAATGACCACACATAGCTATAGATACATGAATATAATTCTCATATATTACTGCTGCCATGTTAGATAAATTTACAAATAATGTATGAAGAACATCATTCACTCGGCATGTCTAGGAGCTTTTTACTGCTGAGTTAAGTAAATATAAGCTGATAGGTTATTATTAAAAAAAAGTCATCCCCCTTTGCTAAAATCCATTTTATATTCTGGAAATAATATTTTTATAATATAATAAGCTCAAATTACATTATTCCCTTTGAATGGCTCAGAACAACAACAATAAAATAGCAAAGTTTTCATTTATATTAAAGACATTTAAATCTCATAAAGGTATAAAAAAATTTAATAAACTATTCCTTTTCATCACATATATATGTATTGTGATCATCTCCTATTCACCGAAATGGTGAAGGAGGGATCTCCTGCACTAAAACAGTACCAGAGAGCTAAACATAAAACCCAAAACTGGTCAGACTTGACAGCAGTTCTTCAGCCAACTATATCCACAGTCTAGGGGAGAAGGACACTGCATGCCATGCAAGGCCACATGGAATTTGTACTTGGGAATAGACTGAACAGAGATGTGGAAGCAGGCTCTGGAGTAACAAGAAGATAAGGTGCCCCCTGGTTCCTTTGAGAAGATGTGACTGATTTGTTTGATTAATTCCACAGGCTGGAAAATTTAGGTTGAGGACCCGGTAGAGCACAGCTGATCTGGCTGGTAGAGGAACAAGTCAGGTGAGGAGCCTTTCTTACTGGGAAGGGAACGGTGGGAACACATACTTGGTAAGAGCAGGGGAATGTTCCTGGTTAGGCTTTTGTGACCCTGTGAGGTTCAAAGATGTCAAAGCAGCACTTGGAATTTTAGACCTTACAATACAGTGTGTTTCCAAAGGTATTGGATTTTTAATGGATCACTGAAACTAGGTATTAAAAAATACGAGGACTTAGAATAGCCATATTTTTAACTAGATTAATCCCTAATGGAGAAATTTTAAACTTGATACATCAGATAGATCTAAAACAAAACTCAAGTGTTAGCTATTTTTGGCATCAAGATATCAAATACAGATTTACATCTGAGTTTAGAGACCTGAATGCTAATGTGGAGAACTGCATGTATGGATTACTACAGTAACTTTGTAATACTTTGCTATTTTCTTCACTTTGTTTATTCTAATGAAACTTTCTATTTGTAGACTTCCAAGAATCATGCTTTCAAGAAAACAAGATTTTACAAAAACAGGTAGGCAATAAGTATAATAAACCCAATTACTGAGATTTGTTCATTTTAATCATACAAGGAAAACTAAGCCATTGGAGAAAAAAATTTAAATATTATATATAAGAGCAATTTAAAATTACACAAAATCTCTGTATACACAGAGAATGATAATTAGTACAGTTAGTAGAACACTAAAGGTATTCCAGTTATTTGCTTTTATAAAAATATGGAAACTTTAATATCTTTGCAGGTATATCATACACAGCTGAAAATATTTATTCTTCTTTTAAGTAAAAATATGTATTTACCTGTGTATAGACCTATAAACAGAAAGACATTTTAAAATAATAAAAATAATATATTCCAACTTATGTGGTGTGGCTCTTTCTAGCTTATGTCATGTAACAGTTGGCTGAGATAACACGGCTAAACTCATATGACTAATTCCACTAACTTCTGCTTTATTTTTCTAGTGGAATAATCTTACGAACTCTTGAAACCTTACTAAAGTTCAGACTAGGTACAATGTCCAAGAAGTAAAGTGAAACACTGATATGATGAAATCTGATCTACTGAGCTCATATTTGCCATCCAAGCAGAAAACGTTAAGAGTTCTATGTTGGAGGGGCACCTGAGTGGCTCAGTGGGTTGAGCTTCTGCCTTCGGTTCAGGTCATGATACCAGGGTCCTGGGATCGAGCCCCACGTCGGGCTCCCTGCTCAGTGGAGAGCCTGCTTCTCCTTCTCTCTCTCCCTGCAGCTCTGTCTACTTGTGCTCTCTCCATGTCAAATAAATAAAGAAAATGTTAAAAAAAAAAAAAGAGTTCTATGTTGGAAATGGGAGAATATTTTAATTCCCAATTCCTTGCAGGTATTCATTTTTCATTTTTATTACTCCTTGGATTAACATTCAGATTTGAATTTTTCCACATTTGTTCTGATATACTCAAAATATGGTCTAAATAAATAAATGTATCATAGGTGGTGATATATTGTCAGTAATATATTAAATATGTATTATATTTGTTTTCTAATAATCTTTCACAAGCTTTATCATATTCTTTATGTAGCAATAAAGCCATTTCCATTGCAAACTTGTAACAATAATGGATAGCAACCTTCAGGGGATACATTTCTGAGAAATTTATTTCCCCTCATGTTGCTCAGCCACCCAAGGAATGAATTTGTTTCCATGACAGTTAAGGACTCCACTGATCATTTTTAAAATGGTCTTGGGGCACCACAAATCAATAACAGAAAAAGAAAATGCAAGATAATAATATTTCTTTTCATTAGGTTGATAGATGGCATTCCAGATTTATGTATCGAAATTGTCTCTTTAACAGTTATTAAATAACCTTAAGCATACATCTTGGCTGTGTGGGTCCTGTTTTATGGTGAATAATCAAGACAAAGATAAATTCTTTTGGTACCAATGCAGTTATTTACAGAAACATAATAACAAAAAAATATGTGTAAGACATTTAAAAGAGAATATATTTACTATAAAGCATAATATTCTACATTTAAATCTAAAAATCAAATAATGTAACTTTAATTTTTCAGTATAAAAAATCCTGCAATAAGACATCCCAGAAGAATGTTTTTGTTCTTTTGTTTTGTCTTGTTTTTTAAACTCTCACTTGAGCAATAGGTACTAATAATGGTGTTCTACAAAATTGTCATGGGAGAAGATATACATTTCATCGGCTATTTTATATTCAGCAATGTTGAAATTTTTTGTTGCAAAAGTATGTGTTTAAAAGTAATTGGAGACAAACTGAAATTATAGCATTTTAAAGGGATTTTTTTCCTGATTGCTCTCATTTTTCTCTGAGAGTGTTATATATGCCTGAATTACATATAACAAATGGAAAAATGCTTCTTTTAAATTTCCAAAACATTCTTTTAGAAATGATTTTGATGTTTTCCTTATATAAGAGCTCTTTATATTCTACCTATCACTCAGATATCAAACTTAGATTTTTTGAAGTGTCACTTTTGAGAAACTTACCAATGACTATTGAAAAATGGAAAATTTAAGTAATTCAGTGAAGGGAAAAAAAACCCTATTTGACGTAAAATTCTATTTGATTCACCATTCATTAGTTTGCTAAATGCATGCAAATATGTGTCCAGACTCTTTTGAATAGTTTGACATAGTCCTCATGAAATATGTCAAATCAGTATCATTTGTAGAGTTTGATAATAAAGTATGATTTTACATGTAAAATGTATTTCCCATTTCATTCCTCAAAATAAATGTGTACAACACATCAGTTAAGGTGGCAGTTTGCTAATAGTATGTGACAAAATTCTTCCATGATCTTAAGTATATATCAACCATATGCCAGGGTACTGAGAAATGTCTATTAATTTGCTTCTAATGATAATTTATATTCTACATACTAGAAATTAACAATCCAAAGTGAAATTAAGAAAAATTCCATTTATAAGACTACCAAAAAGAAAAAAATACTCAGGAATAAGTTTCACAAAGGAGGTTTGAGACTTGCACATCAAAACAACAAAACATTGTTGAAAGAATTTTTACAAGACCTAAATAAATGAAAGATAATCTGAGTTAATGACCTGGAAGACTTAAGTTTGTTAAGAGGGTAGTAATAACCATGGTGCTCAAGAAATTCAATGCATTCCTTTATCAAAATCCTAACTGCAATTTTGCAAAAATGTAAAAGCTAATCCTAAAATCCATATGGAACTGCAAAAGATCCTGAAAAACCAAAACAATCTCAAAAAGGGAGAACAAAAAGGAGTCACAATTCTGGATTTCAAAACTTATTATAAAGCTACTGTAATCAAAGCAATAGCATACTAGCATAGGATAATTACACAAAGTAATGAAATAAAATTGAGAATTCAAAATAAACCTGTAGGGAAGGGAAGATTGTGGTAGAGTAGGAGGCCCTTAGGCTTGCCTTGTCCCACGAACACAGCTAAATAACTATCAAATCATCCTAAATACCCCCAGAAATTTATATGAAGTCTGGCCGAAAAAACTCCACAATTAAATGTAAAGAAGAGGTCCCTTCAGAGAAATTAAGAAATGTGGAGACACAGTTTAGGAAAAGCCACTATGGTGGGAAGGGAGACATGGTTACAGAAAAGGGCAAAAGACAAGCACATAGTGGGAGTGCAGGAGGAAAACGAATCCCCACAACCACCACACTGGAAAGCAAGAGGGCCCAAATTTCATGCACTCTTGCAACAGAGCTTAAAACCTGGAGTTTTAAACGTCAGCATGCTTGGCTCTGGGAAAGCTCAGAAGATATTAGAGAAGAAAAAGGAGGGAAAACATCCATAGACATATAGTGTAGAAAAAGCAATCTGAAGATTGTCTGGGTCAAGCCGTGGGATGGTTAGTTGCTCATCTCTGAGTATGTCCCAGTGAGGCAACTTTCATGGAGAAACCCCTCTGAGAACAAAGGAACTGGCCAGCACCATTTCCTTCCTCCATTCTTCAGCATAAACACAAAGCCAGCTGCAGGAACCATCATAACATCAACACTCCCAAATTAACTTGCTTATATCAAGGCCCACCCCACTGCACACTAGAGAAAACTGCCCTTCCCAGCCAAATCTGCTTCAGTCCCAGCACAGTGGGACCTTCCCCTCAGAAGATGGTCCCAAATTCCTGCAAATACATGTCTCCCTCCTGGGGACTTTTCCAAAGCCTCAGCTCCCATTGGTGGTGGCAACAGGTTTCATTGCGCAAGCAGACCAGAACACACCTTGTTAAAATGCACCACAATCAGGCCAGAGAAAAACACTGTCCACAGCAGGCAAAGAGAGCCTCTTCAGATGATTGGTCTGAAGGATAAAGCAGCTAGGACACAATAGCAGAGCACACACAGCACACATTAGAGACACATCCAGAAGCCCCAGGCCTTGGGGGACAGGCAACACTATACTACAGGACATTATGGGACTTCTTCTTCATAAAGCCACTATCCTTAAGAACAGGAGGTGTAGCTGACTTTCTTATCACAATGAAATAGGCACAGAGACTTAGACAAAAAAGAAGACAGAAGAATTTGTCCCACATAAAAGAACAGGGTAAGACCACAGCTGAGATCTAGTTGAAACAGATATAAATAAGATGCCTGATGGAGAATTTAAAGCAATGATTATACAGATATTCACTGGATATGAGGAAAGAGTGGGGGACATCAGTGACACCATTAACACAGAGATAAAGAATAACATAGTAGAGACAAAATGCTCAGTAAACAAAATAGGAAACATGTTTGATAGAATAAACAGCAGGCTAGAAGAAGTAGAGGAAAACGTTAATGGCCTAGAAGAGTAACTGAAAGTAATCAAGAGAAAAAAAGAACTGGGCACAATGATAACAGACTTAGGGAACTCAGTCACTGCATCAAACAAAGTAACATTCATATTTTACCAGTTCCAGAAGAAGAAAAGAAAGAAAAGCAACAGAGTATTTATTTGAAGAAATAATAGCTTAGAACTTCCCTAATTTGGGAAGGAAACAGATATACAGATCCAGGAGGCACATGCAACCAACCCCCTCCAAAAATCACAATAGCAGATTCCTACTAAGACATATTGTAATTAGGGCGCCTGGGTGGCTCAGTTGGTTAAGCAACTGCCTTCGGCTCAGGTCACAGTCCCAGAGTCCTGGGATTGAGTCCCATATCGGGCTCCTAGCTCCATGGGAAGTCTGCTTCTCCCTCTGACCTTCTTGCCTCTCATGCTCTCTCTCACTGTTTCTCTCTCAAATAAATAAATAAAATCTTTTAAAAAAAGACATATTGTAATTAAAATGGCAAAATACAGTCATAATGAAAAATAATAAAAGCAGCAAGAAAAAAGAAAACCGTTACATAAAAAGAAAACACAATAAGGCTCTCAGAAGATTTTTTAGCAGAAACTTTCCAAGCCAGAAAGGAGTGCCAAGATACAGTTAAAGTGCTGAATCAAAGAAACCTGCAGCCAAAAATGCTCTGTCGAGTAAGGCTATAATTTGGAAGAGAAGGAGAGAAAAAGAGTTTCCAAGACTAACAAGAACTAAAGAAGTTTGTGACCATTAAACCAGCCCTGCAAGAAATACTAAAAAGCACTCTTTGAGTGGAAAGGAAACACCAAAAATGACAGTAGGTAGATAGGAAACACAAAGGCAGTAAAAATGAATATTTCTGTAAAATAACCACAACGAAACTGTCAAGGAAGGATGTGGTGATGGGTGGTGCAGTCACTAGGCATCTACGACTCTTAGTTTCAGCTCAGGTCGTGATCTCAGAATCATGGGACTGAACCCTGCACTGGGTTCCATGCTCAATGCAGAGTCTGCTTAAGACTGTTTCTCCCTCTCCTTTTGCCCCTCCCCCAACATTTCTCTAAAATAAATAAACCTTTCTAAAAATGATGTAAAATATGACACTCTACACCTAAAACATGGGGAGGAAAGGAATAAGAATAGGTTCAAACTTAAGCAACCATCAACAATAGAGACTGCTATATGCAGAAGATGTTGCACACAAACCTAATGATACTCACAAAACAAAAAACACTAAAAAATATGCAAAGAATAAAGTGAAAGAAATCCAAATATATCACTAAAGAAAACTAGTAGGGGTGCCTGGATGTCTCAGTGGGTTAAGCCTCTGCCTTCAGTTCAGGTCATGATCTCAGGTTCCTGGGATTGAGGCCTGCATCAGGATCTCTGCTCAGCAGGGAGCCTGCTTCCCCCTCTCTCTCTGCCTGCCTCTCTGCCTACTTGTGGTCTCTCTCTCAGTCAAATAAATAAATAACATATTTTTAAAAAAGAAAGAAAAACAAGGGTCAGACAAAATCTTCAGAAACAACCAGAATAAAAGTAATAAAATGGCAATAAACACACATCTATCAATAATTACTTTGAACACAAATGGACTAAAAGCTCCAATCAAAAGACACAGGGTGACAGAATGGATAAAACAAAAAGCAAGAGCATCTGTATGTTGCCTATAAAAGCTTCATTGTAGACCTAAAGACACCTGCAGATTCGGAACACCTGGGTGGTTCAGTTATTTAAGCATCTGCCTTTGGTTCAGGTCATGATCCCAGATTCTGAGGACCAAGTCCCGCATTGAGATCCAGACTGAAAGTGAGGGGATGGAGAAACATCTATCATTCACATGGATGTCACAAGAAAGCCAGAGTAGCAATATATATTTTGCACAAAATGGGACTTTAAAACAAAGACTGCAACAAGAAACAAGGGAGGACATTAATAATAAAGGGGACAATGCAAAAAGAAGATGTTACAATTATAAATATTTATGCATCCAACATGGGAGCACCCAAATACATTAAATAGTTAATAACAAACATAAAGAAACTGATCGATAATAACAATAATAACAGGGAACTTTTAATACCTTACTTACATTAATGGATAGATCATCTAAACAGAAAATCAGCAAGGAAACAATGGCTTTAAACGACACACTCGACCAGAAGGATTTAACAGATATTTTCAGAACATTCCATCCCAAGACCACAGAATACAGAATCTTTTCAAGTGCACCTAGAACATGTTCCAGAATAGATCACATATATGGCCACAAAGTAAGCCTTAAAATATATGGAAAGATCAAAGCCAAACCATGCTTTTCTGATCTTTTTTGACCACAATGCTCTGTAACTAGAAGTCAATCACAAGGAAGAATCTGGAAAGATCACAAATATCTGGAGGTTAAATAATATGTTATTAAATAATCAATGAGACAACCAGGAAATAAAAGGAAAAATAAAAACTATGTAATAACAAATGAAAATGAAAACACAACAGTTCAAAACCTTTGGGACACACCAGAAGCAGTTCTAAGAGGGATTTTTACAGCAATACAGGCCCACCTCAAAAAGCAAGAAAAATGTCAAACAACCTTAGCTTATACCAAAAGAGCAGAAAAGGAACAATAAACAAAACCTAAAACTAGTAGAAGGAAGAAAATAATGAAGATTAGAGCAGAAACAAATGATACAGAAACTAAAATACATACATACATGAATGACTTCACAAGTAAATAAATAAAATCACCAATGAGAAAGGAAAGGTCCTGACCAATATCACAGAAATATGAACAATTATAGAAGAATATTATGAAAAGCTGTATGTCAAAAAGTTGGGCTACCTACAAGAAATGGATAAATTCCTAGAAATAGACACATATAACCTACCAAAACAGAAGCAAGGAGAAATAGAAAATTTGAATATACTGATTACCAGCACAGAGAATGAATTAGTAACCAAATAAAAAAAGAAAAAAAACCAACAAATAAAAGTCCAGGGCCAAATGGCTTCAAAGGCAAATTCTACCAAACATTTAAAGAACAGTTAACACCTATTCTCAAACTTTTCCAAAAAACAGAAGAGGAAGGAAAACTTCCAAATTGATTCTATGAGGCCATTATTACCTTGATACCAAAACCAGATTAAAAACCAAACCAAACCAAACACACACACACACACACACACACACACACACAGAACTACAGGCGAATATATCTGATGAACACAGATGCAAAAATCCTGAACAAAATACTAGCAAGCCAACCCAACACTGCATTAAAAAAAAAAAAAAATCACTCACCATAATTTAGTGGGATTTATTCTTGGGTTGCAAGGGTGGTTTAATATTTGCACATCAATCAATGTGATATATCACATCAGTAAGAGAAAGGAAAAGAACCATATAACCATGTAAATAGATGCAGAAAAAAACATTTGACAAAGTACAATACCTGTTCATGATAAAAACTCTCAAAAAGTAAGTTTACAGGGAACATATCTCAACATAATAAAAACCATCTACAAAAAGCCCACAACTAACATCCTCAGTGGGGAAAAAGTGAGAGTCTTTCATCTTAAGGTCAGGGATAAGACAAGGATGTCCACTCTCATCACTTTTACTCAACGTAATACTGGAAGTCCTAACCACGCAAATCACATAACAAAAATAAATAAATAAATAAAATGAACCCAGACGAGTGAGGAGGAAGTCAAACTTTCACTCTGCAGATGGCATGATACTATATATAAAAACCCAAACGACTGCACACACACACAAAAAAAACCTGCTAGAACTGATCAATGAATTCAGTAAAATCATAGGACATAAAATCAATTTACAGAAATCTGTTGCATTTCTAAATGCCAATAATGAAGTCACAAAAAGACAGATTAAGAAAACAATCCCATTTATAATTTGCACCAAAAATAATCAGATACCTAGGAATAGACCTAACCAAAGAGAAGAAAGGCCTATACTCTGAAAACTATAAAATACTGATGAAACAAACTGAAGATGACACAAAAAAAACAGAAAGACATTCCCATGTTCATGGACAGGAGGACAATTATTGTTATAATGTCTATATTACCCAAAGCAATCTATACATTTCATGCAATCCCTAAGAAAATACCAACAGCATTTTTCACAGAGTAGAACAAACAATCCTAAAATTTGTATGGAACCACAGAAGACCTCAAATAGTCAAAGGAATCTTGAAAAAGAAAAGCAAAGCAGGAGGCATCATAATTCTGGACTTTAAGTTATATTACAAAGCTATAGTGACCAAAACAGTATGGAGTTGGCACAAAAATTGACACCAAAGTCAATGGAACAGAATAGAAAACCCAGAAATAAATCCACAAATATATGGTCAATTAATCTTTGACAAAGCAGGGAAGAATATCCAGTAGGAAAAAGACAGTCTCTTTAACAAATGGTGTCAGCAAACATGGAGTAACTTGCAAAGAATGAAAGTGAACCACTTTCTTACACCATACACAAAAATAAATTCAAAATGGATTAAAGACCTAAATGTGACACCTGAAATCCTAAAAATCCTAGAAAAGAGCACAAGCAGTAATTTCTCTGATGTTGGCCAAAGCAATCTTTTTCTAGATAGGTCAGGTCTCCTGATGCAAGGGATGTAAACTACCTGGGATTCATCAAAATAAAAAGCTTCTGCACATGGAAGGAAACAGTAAACAAAACAAAAAGGCAAACTACGGAATGGGAGAAGATATTTGCAAATGACGTATCTGAGAGGGTGAGTATCCAAAATACATAAAGAACTTATAAAACTAAACACCCAAAAACAAATAATCCAGTTTTTAAAAGGGCAGAAGACATGAACAGACATTTTTCCAAAAGATATACAGTTGGCTAACACACAGTAAAGAATTCTCATCACCACTTATTATCAGGGAAATGTAAATCAAAACCACAATGAGGTATGACTTGTAACTTGTCAAAATGGCTAAAAATAACAACACAAGAAATAGCAGGTGTTAGTGAGGATGTGGAGAAAAAGGAACCTTCATGTCCTGTTGAGAATGCAAACTGGTGCAGCCCTTGTGGAAAGCAGTATGGAGGTTCTTCAAAAAGTTAAAAATAGAACTAACTTATAAGCCAGTAAGCGCACTACTGTGTATTTACCAAAAAAATTCAAAAATATTAATTCAAAGGGATACATGCACCCTGATGTTTATAGCAGCCTTATCTTCAATTGCCAAGATATGGAAGAAGCCCAAGTATCTATCAATTGATGAATGGATAAAAATGATGCAGTGTATATACAATGGAATATTATTCTGCCATAAGAGGAATGAAATCTGAGCATTTGCAACAACATGGATTGAGGTAGAGAGTATACTACTAAGTGAAATAAGGGTAAGACAAATACCATATGATTTCTCACATATGTGGAATTTAATAAACAAAACAAATGAGCAAAGGGAGGGAGGGAGAAAGAAAAGAGACTCAACTATAGAAAACAAACCAATGGTTACCAGAGGGGAGAAGGATGGAGGAAAGGAGGAAAAAGGTGATAGGGATTAGGGCCTTGTGATGATGAAGGCCAGGTAATTAAAATAAAAACTAAAATAACAATAGTAGGGCGCCTGGGAGGCTCAGTGGGTTAAAGCCTCTGCCTTCGGCTCAGGTCATGATCCCAGGGTCCTGGGATCAAGCTCCACATCGGGCTCTCTGCTCAGCAGAGAAGCCTGCTTCCTTCTCTCTCTCTGCCTGCTCCTCTGCCTACTTGTGATCTCCGTCTGTCAAATAAATAAATAAAATCTTTTAAAAATAAAAATAAAATAATAATAGTAATAAATCCATGATCTATGCTCAACTGATTTTTTTGGACAAGACACCAAGACCATTCAACAGAATAAAGAATAGCCTCTTCAACAAATGCTGAGAATACTGGATATCCACATGTAAGCATACACCTCATATCAAACACCAAAGTTTATAAAACAAAATGAATAAAACACTTATATAGAAGGGTTAAAACTGGATAGATCATAAGAGAAAATATAAAGATAAATCTTCATGACCCTGGATTTGGCTATAGGTACTCAGATATGACACCAAAACATAAGTCCCTCCACCAAAAAAAAGAAGAAGATGACGACAACGAAGAAGGAGAAAATAGATAAGCTAGATTTCATCAAATCAAAATTATATTATCTTATGCCCCTAAAGACATCAACAACAGAGTGAAAAGGAAATCCACACTATGGGATAAAAACATTTGCAAATATTACATCTCATAAGGGTCTAGTATCCAGAACATTTAAAAAAAAATTGACAACTCAACAACTAAAAGACAAACAACCTATTTTAAAATCCAGCAAAGGATTTGAATAGACATTTCTTCAAAGAAAATGGACAAACAACTGTGAGCAATGAGATGCCCAATGTCATTTGGGAAATGCAAATCAAAACCCATGAGACATCATTTCAGACCTATGAGTGTACCTGTAATTCTTTTTTAAAAAAGAAAAACTAGGGGCGCTTCAGTCGCTCAGTGGGTTAAGCCTCTGTCTTCAGCTCAAGTCATGGTCTCAGGTTCCTGAGATGGAGCCCCGCATCGGGTGCTCTGCTCAGCAAGGAACCTGCTCCCCCCTCTCCCTCTGCCTGCCTCTCTACCTACATGTGATCTCTTTCTCTGTCAAATAAGCAAATAAAATCTTAAAAAAAAAAAAGACAAAAGACAAACTGGTATTGATGAGGATGTGGAGAAATTTGGATTCTCATACATTGCTGGTGGGTATGTAAATAACTATTCTGGAAAACAGTCTGACATTTCTTTGAAATGTGAAATATAGAATGACCATGTGACCCACCAATTTCACTCTTAAGTACTTACCAAATGAACTGAAAACATGTACAAAAATTAAATACAAATGTGCATAGCAGCAATATTCATAACAAGTAAAAAGTGAAAGCAATTTACTGTCCATTAACTGATAAACAAACAAAATGCAGCAGATCCATAAAATGAAATATTATTCAGCCATAAAAGGGATGAAGTAGTGACACAGCTAAAACCTGGATGGACCTAGAAAACATTACACTAAATGAAAGAAACTAGATACAAAAAGTCACATATTGGGTGATTTGTTTTATATGAAATATCCAGAATATGGAAATCAGATTAGGAGTTTCCATGGACTAGAAGGGGGAAGAGAATAGCTGTTAATGAGTGGATTTATTTTGGAAGAGGTAAAAATATTTCAGAAGGAGAGAGTGGTGATGGTTGCTCAACACTCTGAATGCAATAAAACCACTGATTATACATCTTTTAATGATTAAAATGGTGAGATTTATATTACATAATTTTACTTCAATTTTAAAAACCAGAGTGAAGTAGTGATGCATACAATAGCATGGATGAACTATAAACTATGTAAAGGAAGCCTGATATGTAAGAGTACATATTATATAATCCCATTTATATAAAATTCTAAAAAGGCAAAACAAATATACAATCAAAAGGGGAGCAATGGTTCATCAGGACAAAGAATCACTAAAGCGCAAAGGAAACATTTTGGGGTAAGGAAAATGTTTTGTACCTTGAGAGAGTTAGGGATTACACATTTTTAAGCATTTGTCAAAGCAGAACAAACAGGGTGATTAAGAATTCAACATTTCATCCCTATGACGTTATTTCACCCACTCACCCATCCACTTCCCCTCTGGTAACTATCAGTTAGTTCTCTATTAACTGCAAAATTCTTCCCTCAATTTCCTTCCACTGCTTGAGATCATCTTCCACTGTTAGGATAGCAATCTGATTAATTTAATCTTCAGAAATGGGATTGGGAATTTTTATTGTTGCCCAGGAGCTTCCATTTAATCATATTGTATTTGCTTTCTTTAGCATAGTTTGGCTATGGGAATGGGAAGGGGAAAAATACAATTTGATTATATAGAGAGAAATATATATACTTCTCTAACAAAGAGAAGTAAAAATCTTGGGTGGATTTAAAGTAGAAGTTAGTACCTTCTACTATGGTTCTGCCCTTCGATTGCCTCTTCAAGGTATTTTCAGTAATACTAGAGTGGCTTCCTTCTTCTCTCTGAAAAAATATACTGATTATAAACATTTTCCTTTAACTGCTTAGTACTTTGTATGAAACATAATAATAATTATGTATGTCATTAAGTGACAGTTATTTTGGTCCTCTGTTTGCTTGTAATTGTAAACTCCCCACTTAAGTAGTTTACACACATAATAAATGTTTCTGTCAGTTAAAAAAAGAATTATGCATTTCATGGAATAATCAGATCTTCTATAGTATTTGTTTTGATAACATGAATTTTTTCCAACATGATTAATATATTAGGGAATAGTAGGAATAGAATTTTGTGTTTGTTTATGCATGATTTAGTCCATGAAAGACACTAATTGAATGCCAAAAAGAGCATGTAATTTAATTCAGTCAAATAGTACCCAAAATGCACATACCTCAAACACCTACCACCTGCCTTAGCTTACCACACGTTACAAGCCATTCCCATTCTCATCCATTGTTACAATTTTCTGATTTCATACAATACATTGTAATGAGTTGACCAGTGTCCTTCAAAAAGCTATGTTCACATGGATCCTATAAATATGACTCTGTAAACAGAGTCTTTGCAAATGTAATCAAGTCAAGGTAAGGTCATACTAAATTACAGTAGGCCCTAACTCCAGTATGCCTGATGTCTTTATAAGAGGGAGACATGGACACAAAGAAACAGTACACAAGGGAGGAGGCTCAGTGAAGACAGTGGCAGAGACTAAGTGACCATATTTATAAACTAAGAAATCCCAAGGATTGCCAGCAACCACCAGAGACTAGAAAAGGCAAGCAAGAATTCTTTCCTAGAACTGTTAGAGGGAGCATGGACTTGCCAACACCTCCATTTTAGACTTGTAGACCCAAACACCATGAGAGAATAAATTTTTGCTTAGACACCCACTTTGTGGCAATTTGTTATCACAGCCCTAGGAGAGTAATACAGCCACCTCCTACCACTTCATAAATAACTTATAAGCTAAAACCATTCTGAAGTCCATTTCCACAATCATTAGGATTTCTTCAAATCTAAGTATTATATTATTTTTTTCAATCCATTTTACGTGTCTAAAACTACCATGCTACCATTTTTACTAGGTTCCTATCGTGTTCCATGTCACTAATATACGACACTATGTATGTACTATGCCCTAAAACACATTTTCCTCATAAGCACTGCACTTCGTAGTGCAATTTTCCACAGCATAGTGCATTTCAGGAACACATGCGTCACATTCTAGCATAACTGTCTGTAATTTTTACCTCAATATAAAACTAAGAATGCAATGCTTGGGTATAATTTAGAGCTCTAAATTAACATTAGAAATAAAAAGGATTAAAATTAATAATCTAGGGGCACCTGAGTAGCTTAGCTGGTAAGCTCTGCCATTGGCTCAGGTCATGACCGTAGGGTCCTGGGATCATGCCCCACATCAGGCTCGCTGCTCAACTGGGAGCCTGTGTCTCCCTTTCCCTCTGCCTGCCACACTTGCACTGCTTGTGCTCTCAACCTCTCCCTCTGATGAATAAGTAAAATCTTTAAAAAAAATAAAATAAGTTAATAACCTAAATATTAGTTTCAAAAAGTTAAAGATGATTTTAACTTTGACTTATGATTCCTATAACATAAAATTTAACCCACTGTAACTGTTCAGTGAATTTTATTAAGTTTAGAGGGTTTTGTAACTATCACCACAGTGTAGTTTAAAAATACCATTATCATTCTAAGAGTTTCCCCATGTATATTTGCAGGCACTCCTCATTTCCACCAGTAGTCTTAGGCTGTATGATATAGTATAATACATATAACTGTATTCTACATATGGTATATATTCTTAATTTTCAGATATTTAAACTATTGTTATAGTTATATTTTATTATTTTCACCAATATTATAAAATTATCAAATATAATATATATTCATATATATCTGTTATTGTTCTTCCAAACAAGATAGAAAACTCTCTCTATTCTTTTTTTTTTAACAGTAAAACCACCTATCAGCTTTCTATGTGCACATAGTTTAATTATCAAATAAGGCAGGCAGACAGCTTTTTAGTAGCATTCAATTATGAAAAAATCAAATTGTCTTGATTGATCATATATATTTCTTAAGTTTTCATCTGTACAAACATTGTATAAGTTGACTTCCTCCACAGTTAATTTCACATTTTCTGGTATCACTGTCAGAAATTCAACAGTTTCCTAATCTTAAAAGTATCTTCGTTCAAAATCTCTAGCTACTACTTACCCTACTCCTTTCCCTGTCAAACTAATTAATATCTAGGTTACCTACATTCTGACTCCTCCTCACTTCTCAACTACATCTATATAGATTCCATTTCTTCTTTTCAACTGAGATTCAAACTCAGCAATACTGACAAATAGCTGCTGTTTTCTAAATTTAGTGAACACTAGCCCAACTTCTTACCTGATGGCTTGGAAGCTTTTTATCCCACTGACTTCTTTCTTCTTCTCATGATTTTTTTCAGTACTTATGCAAAACCAGTTCCATAACATAACCTCTCCTGGTCTTCCTCCTCTCTAGGTGCTTTACATCATTATTGTGGCATATTTTTCTTTCCCTGTCATTTAAATGAGGATGTTCTTCAAGCTACTGATTTTTAATGCAAATCAGCATCATCCTGGCGAACTACAAGATAAATAGAAGTGCTAACTTGAACAGAGTTCCAAGATAGGCTTTTTACTGTGGTTCAAGAGAAGTGATGTGAAAATCATTTGTATAAGAAGAGTTATTTAGAATGCTATTTCCAATTTATTCAGTAGTACTGAACATGCCACTTAATTTTTTTTTGGTTATGGTTTCTCTATCTTCCAAATTAGTATATATATTTTCTTTTTACCTTACTGAAATGCTAGAACATTTCTAAGCCGTTTGCAAATTGTTTTTTAAAGCCTTTGAGGATGTGTTATGTAAGCAACCAATAAATGAAAATGTTACCATAGCCATAGCTCGCAAATATTTTTTCAATCTCTAATATCATTATATGACATTATAATTTGCCAATGCTCACAGCTGTAAATTGAACTTCTAGCTTTAAATTTAGAGGCATCTTCCCTAAAGTATTTCTTTCATTTTATAGTTGTTTTGAATCATATCAGATACTAACAAACATACAAATCCTTTCTTAACAAAGGTTGTCCTGGCCTGCAATAATGAATCATCTTTATTTTGGGTTATTAAAAATGAACAACATATCCTAACTAAAATAATTCACCAAAATAAGTTGTAATGTCATCTCTTTTCTACCATTTGAACACTAATCAGTAGCTAGATATATTTCCAGACCTGCATACATAAAGACATACTCCCAAAGACATATTCTCTTGTTGTTGCTAGATCTCTCCTTATTGAGTACTTGAAAAAGACAGGTATAATAGTTTTATAATCTCAGAGGAAGAAGAACCCTAAGAACTTATGTGCAGTGGGCAGATATGCATCACAGTGTGGGCTCCACAGTCAAATGGACTGCACTTCATTTCAGAGTCTGTTACTTAGTACTTGTGTGAATTTGGCAAGTTATTTAATATAACTAAGCTCCGTTTTCTTATCTGTAGATTGGGTAACAATACTACACTGTAAGAATTGCTTACATTAAATAAAATATATATACAACTAAGTAATGTGTTTAATATATATTAATTACTATTACTACTATCTATTATCTACTTCAGCTCTTAGATCTTACATAAGCCCATGCCATTCAGCTTACATGTGGTCATTTTATAAGGAAGACCCCACCAGCTCATGCAGAACTGTGGATGGATACTTCCATTTAGGAGAACTAATTCTCTTTAGAAAAACCTTTGGTACAGTTTCCAATCACATCAGGATTATTACATTGTGGTTCCATATTTATATTAGTGTCACCAATTATTTCATACAAGGTAGTTGAGCAGAGAATAGGAAGAACAGAAGAACGGTCTTCAATATCCCTCCAAGAAATACATCACAGGAGTCAAAAAAGGCAAAAAAGAAAAATTATACTGGTTAACTGCAGGCAAATTTTGTTTATTTTTGTTTTTGGGTTTTTTTTTTCAAATATTGTTTTTCTGAAGTTTGTATTTCTTTGCTGAAATAGTAGCACAAATTAAATGAGATGTTTGCTCTAAAATTAGTTTTTTTTCATGATTCATTCTACTTCGTAATTATTTAAGATTCATTCAATAGGGATCATATTGAATTAAATGTTTACAGTGTAATTTTGCTTTTCAAGAAAGGTTAAATTATTTCATGCCATAATTTAAAAAATAGAAATCAAGTTCTTTCTAGGAAATATAAGGATAAAATACATTAAATTCTATAACTCTAACTATTGAAATGTGAATCTGAGTAACAAAAATGAATATGTTTTCTATCCATTAGAGTTAGACAATGTCTATAAATCTATTTCTTTCCTTTAAAAACTACACTTGCTCCCCCTAAAAGGGGAGTTTTATTTCATTTTGGGCTGGGAAAAAACAAAAAAGGTAATATAGAAATGAAGAAAAACTATCTGTATTATATCCACCTGTTATTGTGTCTGCTGCTCTATGGGCTTAACATCCTCCTATAGTATGTTTTAATAAAGCCAGCAATTACAACAAGCTGTTTTTCTGTTAACCAGGATAGTCTTTCCAGTTGATTCTCACACAGTAAAACCAATGAATATTTACCTTAGTTTAGAATAGAGGAAATCGGTTATTTTCTAAAATAGCAATTAATACTTCTATTTGAGGAATATTAAAACATTATTATATGTTTTCATAATTATTTTATTTAAATTATACCAATATACAGTTTATTGTTTTTTTATACAGGATAGAAAAATTACCTGATTATATGTGTTCCTTTCAAATAAGTAAAAAAATTTTATGAAAGCCTTACAAAACGAATGGTATTCATCCAGATACAGAAAAAGCTGACCTACTTGTCACCCCATTCTTTATTATAGACTACAACAAAAAGCCACCCTGGAAAAAAAAAATGTAATTTATACCAGACTAAAAAATAGAAGTGTTCTACTAAACATACTCATCTGAGTACAGACAATTAGAAACATGTACTCTTTTTGTATTTTGCACCTATGTTTGAATAATTGTGCCACAAGCTAAAACCTTGTTAAATTTTAGTAGTATAACTACACAATTTCTTTTAAAAGAACTTAAAATCCAAATGATTAACAAAAGAAGGAAAACAAAGATAAACCATTACTATCAGTAACCATTCTGAAAAAGAAACACAATACTCAAAGCTTCTCTCTCTCCTTTGGCCCTATATTGCATTCTTCCACATTGTACAACCTGTTGTGATATGCCCTTACATTGCCATTAATTAAAGAGATACCCAATCAGATGTTTTATTCTGTGTCTAGAAGTTTAGGTATAAGCTTCACACATTTATACTTCTAATGAGATCCCAAATGCCCTTGGGACTCACTCTTTCCCTCCAAGAATGTCTATACGAGTTCCCATACTGTTCTCCCTAAGATTTAAGCTGCATAGGCCAACAGTTTTATTGATTCTGAAGACTCACTGGTCATGCATCTATGTCAGTCATACTTCTCTGGGAAAATAACATGGATCCTTCAGAATCCAGTGGAAGTCCTGCAATTTCTAGGAAAGTCTGACTCTCTTATAATCACTCCCAGATGCCTTGAATTTCTCTGAACCCTTCTAGCAATACTTTGTACCAATTTTTAAAATCTTATGTAACACTTTAATCTTATAATTTTAAGTATATATGTAGTTTCTCCAGCCAAGCCTTATATTCTAGTATGTTTGCCCATAAAAGATGCTTAAAAATACTATTCGATATACTGACCAAATCCCCGCTTTTGATTGGTGTTTATGTCTTACATTGTTGAATTTGCTGTTTTTTTCAAGCCATGCCTCATAAAACATATGATGCCTTGCTCAAAATATGGCAGGATGGCCAAATATTATATGATGAAACTCAAAGGAATTCAATATAAACTAATCTCTCCAAAATATCATCATCTTTGATTACCTTTCAGAAAACAGAATCTAGTGCTTTATCATACATGAAGTTTAACATCCAAAAGTGGCTCCTAGAAAAAGCCACATGTGCTTATCACATGGGAGAATTAGATGTGAATGCTGGAGAGCACAGGGATATTTGTCAACAGCATTTTCTCAGCTGCTAAAATGTAGTGCAACAATGGAGAGAATACAAAAAAATTCAATACAGCAGTTGCAAACCAATGTATCAAGAACATGCAATGCTATCTTCTTATTTTCCTCTGTGTCTATCTTGCTCTTCTAACCAAGCTGTTGTTTTCTACAGCTGTTGTTTTCTGTTGTTTGAAAAGAATCTTTCAATATATATGTGAAAAGCTTATGATTATTAAATTTACTTTTTAAATGTCCTAATATAGGAAGAAAATTACTGGCATTTGGAAAGGGAGAATTTAGTCCAAGCAATAAATGACTAATGACAGATTTTGTTTTATCACATGCAATGCACAAGGGTAAGAATAAATACTGAGCACAATAATAAATACTGTGAGCACTTAAGCCAAATTCCGTAGGTAGCTGCCTATTTTGCCTTCCAGAGGTAAAAGCCCACTCCAGTGTACTGCACATGGTTCAATTTTATCTCCCTTCATCCTAACTTCTACTATCATCCTGCCCTTGAATCACTCAGCCACATCCAACATATCTCTCTGCTTCTATTCTTGCCCTTCTCCAATCCATCTTCAAAGAAAAAAATTAGCATTGGTGGTATAATGGTGAGCATAGCTGCCTTCCAAAGAAAAAAATTAGCACACACCACAACCTTGATTAAGCTATGCACCACCTCTATACTAGCAATAAGCCATGGCTTCTCACCCTACTTATAATAAGGTTCAAGTTCCTTATGACCTATAAGCAATTCCTTGATCTATCTTCTCCCTGTCCTCCTGGCATCATTTGAATCTTATAAGCCCTTTGTTCCATTCCACTGGCCTTTCTTCTGTCCTTGATGATACAGTTTATCCCACCCTGGGCCTTTTCAGTTGCTGTTTTGAGTACCAGGTAAACTCAGATCAAATTTCATTTCTTTGGAGAAATCTCTGTTTCTCTATCTAAAGTCTTCTTATCCCTGAGGCCAGTCACATTTTCACATCATCTTGCTTTACGGTCTCCACAGCAGAGACTAATATTTGAAATTAGCTTTGTGTTATTTTTGGTTATCCCCTTTAAAATGGATCTCCCTGATGTATTTTCTCTTTAGAACCCAGAACAGCTCCTGGCACAGAGCAGGTGCTCAGTGTATAATGGCTAAATAAGGAATGACTGAGAGCAGAGGTAACAATTTCTCAGTTCTGAGTCACTTAAGCTCCAAAGAAATGAACAAAGGGCTGAATTTAAAACAAAAATGGGAGGAGGAAAGTTAATTCTCCTGTGGAGCTAAAGAGGCCTCCGACACTTCCAAGATTCAAGATTCACCACTGTTATTATTTGACCCTTATATAGTGAAACAAAAAATGCCAGTGAAAAAGCCAAGATAGTGGGACAATTATGTAAGCAAATGGAAGAGTGAATGTGTAAGACATTCTGAGACAGTTTCAGTTGTTACTCTGAAGAATCCCTGGGAATAATAGTTAATTCCTTTTACTTTATCATTTTCAAATGTAACAGAAATATATACATGTTTTTTATTTTTTAAAATTTTTTAATTAACATATAATGTATTATTAGCCCCAGGGGTACAAGTCTGTGAATCGCCAGGTTTACACACTTCACAGCACTCACCATAGCACATACCTTCCCCAATGTCCATAACCCCACCCCCCTCTCCCTACTCCCCCACCCCCACTCCCCACAACCCTCAGTTTGTTTTGTGAGATTAAGAGTCTCTTATGGTTTGTGTACATGTTATTTAAACTAAACAGCAAACTATTTATGTGTTAAAGTATCATAACATTTAATCTCCAACTGTGAATAATCCACCTTCAAATATGCGCACTTGACAGACGAAGGCTTAAAGAGAGCATTGGTAACCTCTAGTATTAAATTGTCACTTACCCTGTATTTTCCTGCATTTCATGAATTTATTTCTCTTGTTTCCTTATAAGACAATTGAGTCTCTGGCTGCATTTCTTCCTCTCCGTCCTAGACAAGCTCCTATTGTTATGCCCTCACAACCAAGCCACCCCTATCTATTTGCCTGTGACTTAACCCAAGTAACCCTGCTTCCTAAAACACTCTCATCTGATCTAGTCATTGAGATGCTTCTCCTCCTTCAAATTAATCCTCAGCTGAATCATCAGGTTAGCTGGGTAATCAACAGTTCAGGGGAAGCCTATTTCCTTTTCATTTTTTCCCTATGTATGAGGATTTTTCAGCCTCTCTGTTCAACAAGGCAAGGAAAGTACTTTTATTTTGGTGCCACATTTTCATCTTTTGCTTAATTTAGAAACAACTGCACTCTGCAAACAAACCTTGTGTATTTATGAACATGAGCAGGTTAAACGGTCATCTTTTATCTCTGTAATTCTGTAAGGGAGTCAAATTCTACTTCTAGGTTAACAGAAATAGTTCATGGAGCATATTTATACAACTCTAAACATCATGAAAAATGTGTAGTGTAAGTGAAGCTTTTTTGTTGCATCTTTTATCCTTTCTGCAAAAGGAATGTATGTATTTAGTAGCTGGGAAGACTCTAAATTCTCGAGTCTTGTTATTCCAGTTTAAATAAAAGTTTTCCATGTTCTATCACAAGTGGGAGTGATGGGTAGACAATCAGTCCTGCAGTGAGTACTACATGTGTGTGCTTACAATGTAGAGAAAAACTGAGTTGGCTAACAAACATTCAAATAACCTTAGAAAGTAAAAGCTTTGGGCTTTTCATCTGAAACTATTTTTTTTAAAGGGGAAAAACTGAGCCATTGATATAACTTTAACTCAGCAGTATCCAAGAATCAGTACATGTGGGTTATATTCTCAATGCAAAAAAATATAAACAGTCCACATCACTATTTGATCCAAAGAGTACTTTACTCAGCTCCTAATCAAAATGCTAGGAACAATTACTATATTTTACTTAGAGCATTCCCTCAAAGGAATGCTTTGTAAGGTAATGGGCTAAAGTATTCACATCACCCCTTGAATGTAAATAAAGCCAATAATTTGCTGTTGTTGTCAACAGTCATTACTATTGTTATTATTCTTAACAACCGCAATAATGGTTGTTTCTTTCTAGCCTTTAATTTTCATTAAAAATGAGTGACACAAGAAAAAGTAGTGTATATCAAAATCTTTTAGAGCTCTTCATTTGGATGCCACTGTGAGAAAAACTAGGAGAAGGAATATGAAAGAAAGAGACAAAGACAGAGGAATGTGAAGAGAGAGAAAAAAATATTTTTAAATACCACTCAAAATTTGAATATAGGTAGAGAAAGAAACAAATCACATGTATATGAAGAAAAAGGAGAGAAAGCATCTTCAGCTTATGAATAAAAAACACAATAAAGATAAAATCCTAACACCTTTCCCTTCTACAACCATTGTGTCTTCTAGGATAAAGTTGGAAAGCCTAGAGTTTTTCACATCCAGCAACCAAAAGGCCTTGGCTATCCTAAAGTTGTACATTCTACCACAATTTTATGCAACTCTTGAGCTCCTAAAAAATTAGGAGGTTCCAAAACACGTTAATTCTCAGCCTAATCAGGTACCGCTCTTTATATGTATCAGGCCTGAAATCTCATTATTCTTTCTTTCTTTATTTTTTTAAAGCAACCTGTTTTAAAAAAAAAAAAAAAAAAAAAAAGGCATGACGTTTCAAACAAGAACAGAAATGACTGAATAATGGGACAGACGAGTACCAGGTCTGGGGAATAAGAAATAAGAGCAATGCCTGGGGAGAAATAAGAGCAATGCCTGGGGAGAGAAGGCACAGGAGGCCAGCCATATTTCAGCATGATGAAAGGGTGCTCTGAAGACCTGGGAGCCACTTGACAGTGAGCCTTTGCTGTGAAAAAGAAGAGTTACTCTAAGTAGAGAACCATAATGAAGTTCTATTTCCAGTTTCTACCAAAAGAGTAGTTTTATAGTACAAAAAGAAAGTGTATGGAAGAATGAAGCAGAGGTCATAAAGTAATCCTGTTACTTTCCACAACATTCAGACATAAAGCCTCCCCCTCCAGAAGTTTCTTACATTGTCCCATTGCCTTGAAACTGCAAATAATAATGATGTAAAATGCCTAATCACTCAGCAAGTATTTACTAAACACCTAAGTATCTACTCTCTGCCAGACACTGAAGACAGAAAGAGGACTACAGTGTAATCTCTGTCCTCACAGAATTTAAAATGTAGAGAGCAGACTACAGAAGAAGGAAGCCAAGAGTAGCACAGCCTGTCACATGACAGGTGAGTGCTGAGGCTGTGGGCTGGGTTGGAGAGGAGGAGCACCAGAGAGCAGGTAATGAAAGCATCCAAGACAGTCATCAATTCAGGGGAAGGAACCAGTGAAGATCTCCTGGAGATGATGATGCATGAGCTGATTCCTAAAGAATCAGCAAAAGCTACGCTGATAGAAAATGGAGGACTGGAGCTCTGGAAAGCAGGGCAGGAGCATGACACACTTGGGAAGGTTAGTAATTGTGCTTTATATGGAAAAGTGTCAGCAGTTGAGACAAGAACAATTAGCTGTGAGGCTGAATTGAAAAGAATTTTTAGGTTAACCAGCAAATCTGCCCTTTAACATAAAGATATTGGAAATCACTGTAGATTTTTAAAAATCAATTTGTATACTCATTTGAAGTATACAATTCAATGAGTTACGACAGCCCTGGAAAGCTGCATAAATACCACTATAATTAAGATCAGAACACTTCTGGCATCCTCCCAAATTTCTTTTTTAACTTATCCCTCCCTCCCAACCCAGCACCAGGCAACCATCAATCTACTACTACTCATTGTCTCTACACAGTAGTTGGATTTGCAGGTGGGGAACAAGTGGTTGCTTCCATTTGGTGTTAATGTAAATAAAGCTGCTACAAAAATACTTGGGTGTGGAATATATGGCTTATAAGGTAGGTGTATGTTTAAGATCTTAAGAAACTGTAAGTTTTCCAAAGCAGCCCTATAATTTTGTATTTGCACCAGACATGTATGAGAATTTCAATTGCTCTGCATCATCACCAACAGTTGGGTCTTACCAACTTTCTAATAGTCGTTTTATCAACTTAACAACTTTCTTATCAACTTATCAACTTTCTATAGTAATATCTCATTGTAGTTTTAATTAGCATTTCCTTGATAGCTAATGATGTTGAGCATTCCTTCATGTGCTTTTGTCCATTTAGGTATCTTTATCAGTGAGGTGTTGGTTCAAATATTTTAACCAATTATCTGTGTTGAGGAGAGGACATGTTTGTTGTATTTTTGAGTTACAGAAGTTCTATGCCTATTCCGGACTTAAATTCTCTATCAAATGTGTTATTGTGAATATGTCCTTCCATTCTTCATCTTGAGTTTCACTCTCTTAATGGTTTCTCTAAAAGACAAAACTTTTTAATTTTAATAATATCCAATTCATTGTCTTTTTTCTTTATAGTTCATATCTTTGTGCCCTATCCAAGAAATCTTAGACATGAAAGAGTTAACAGAACCCTAGAACAAAATTCTGTGTGAATATTTTTGTCTGTTCCATGTTCATATTAACTGTTTTATCCTTTTTGCTGACTGGAATAAAAAAGAATGTGTACCATAAGCCTTTACCCATATTAATTTGCTCAAGTAATAGATACCACATCTAATGCAGCATGTATGACTAGGGCTTCAACTTGTTTAAGCTTATAGTTAAGTCTGGACGCCTGGGTGGCTCAGTTGGTTGGACGACTGCCTTCGGCTCAGGTCATGATCCTGGAGTCCCGGGATTGAGTCCCGCATTGGACTCCCAGCTCCATGGGGAGTCTGCTTCTCTCTCTGACCTTCTCCTCATTCATGCTCTCTCTCACTGTCTCTCTCTCTCAAGTAAATAAATAAAATCTTTAAAAAAAAAAAAAAGCTTATAGTTAAGTCTATGGTTATTCTTCAATAGTCTTGTGATTTCTGCAGGAGCCAGACTGATAAATTAAATGGATATACAATATCCTGCATCCTTGAAACTCTTAAATTAAATTAAATTAAATTAAATTAAATTAAATGGATATACAATATCCTGCATCCTTGAAACTCTTAAAGATGGCACCAATTTCTGCCAACCCTTCTTCCACACACGTACAAGAAGGATGAGATACTGTTTTATTTCTCACCACATGAAAGGAGGGCAGACTTTCTCACAATTCTTGTTATTTCCCCACAGCTCAAGAACTCAAAGTAGCAGTTATTCTTACTGCCAACTACATTAGTTCCATTTATACATTCAGAGACCAGGCGGATGATTACTGATTGGGTATATGGACCCAGTAAACTTACTACAAGCCAGATTTGGGCCAGGACTCCATTCACTACATGGCCTCCAAAAGTTTCTACTCCTGGTGTCAATCAATGATGTTTACTCCAGTTTTCAGATATGAATCTCAACTTAAACTCTATGTCTGATAGTCTTCAAAATGTCTGGGAATTCCTCTTTCCACAGGGTACATCTACCCAAGAAAATAGCTACAGATCCTTTTGGGACATCATTACAATAAATATTTGCCATTGGTTTTATAGGATCCTTTCTATGGACAATGCTACCACATTGGTAGTGGTTTCTGGGTCTGTAAACTGTCTCAGGCAACTGTTAAAAGGATCATGGCTTTTTATTGGGAAAACCATCTTCAGCTCATCTATTCTTGCAATATTAAAATTATTCATCAGTATTTTAAAAAGGGTATTTAACAGTAGCTTTCTTGGCTGTCCACCTATTTTGCCCATAGGGATCCCATATCCATTAAAAAACTTTTGGAAGTTTTGGGCATTACTTCTTCTTTTTTTATTTCCTGATCCATTCTCTTTCTCCTTTCATTCTATTCAGATTAACTATAAAGTTTGTTGAACTTTTTTAACAAGTCTTTAAAACTCCTATTTTTTAATATATTTGATCTCTCATCTTTAGGGTTTATTTCTTCCAAATTCACTGGCTCAATCATATTTATTATACTACTAAGCCCATGCAGTAATTTTTTAAAGTTTCATATATTCTATTTTTCAACCCAAGAATTCCCATTTTTCACTTTTTATATTTCCCATTCATCTTCTGAGATAGCCTAACTTTTCTTTCATTACTGAATTGGGCATACATATAATTAACTACTTAAAGCTTGTCTGAAATTTTTAAAAAAAAATATGGATCACCCAACACTTCACCTCAACTGATTGTTTTTCCCCCTGAAAATGGCCAATTTTTCCTAATTCTTCATGTTTTAAGCAAAAATGGATCATATTCTAAGAATCACAAAATTTGTGTTGTGGAGTCCCTAGATTTTGTTATATTGCTGTGAAAAATCTTCATGTTTTTGATTTAGCAGAAAATGCAAGCAGTTAATTTGATTAGATACAAACTCCAACTCTGTTTCACCTGCAGCGGATGGCAAATTAAATCTCAATTAAGTCCTTACATGCGTGGTCTAAGCCAGCATGACATTTAGGTGGAGTTCACACATTACCATCAGCACCCATACTCTCTGACAAATAAATGCAATGTTCAGTGTTTCTCTCTCTCCTGAGTCCTTACCTTGCTTTCTTTTACCTTCCAGCAACTTGTTAATTTATATGCACTTACATTGTCACTAATTAAAGAAGAGAGAGTTAATCAGACACTTCCATCATTCTCTGTCTAGAAGTCTTCAAGCATTTATTATTTCTAAAGAGTTTCCCACACGCCCTTGGGACTCACACCTTCCCTCTAGGAACGTCTATAGGCATCCCCATATTGTTCTCCCTGAGCTTTAAGCAGCAGGGGCCAACAGTATTATTGATTCTGATGGCTCAATGGACATACATCTTCGTCACCCTTCTCTGGGAAAATGATGAAAATACATACATGATAATAAATGATAATAAATACAATTATTACAAATAATGATAATAAATACAATTCAGATCCTTCAGAATCCAGTTAAAGTGCTAGGATTTCTAGGAAAGTCCACCTGACTCTCTTACAATCACCCGCAGACCCTTGAATTTCACTGAACCCTTCTAGTGACACAGGCATCAGTCAATTTACAAAATCCTACATACCATTTTCTTTTATAATGTTGTAAGCTTGAGTCTCCACAAAAACCTAGGGCTTCCATTTTCTGGCTTTCTCCTCTCAGCTTCCCATCAGCTGTAGCTGCCATAGATTCTGTCCTCTATTCCTCTGGTCATAGAGGCAACAGGTTTTCTAGAGAAGTTTCAACTGCCCTACACATAGACATGAATTTCATCCCCAGACTAAAACCACAAAAACAGGGAACTTGCCATTTGCCATTCCCTTTTCCAAATTTTACTTCCCTCCCAAAAATCTATAGGCTGAGCTTAAGGCATATGTGGAATATCCAGTGAGAGATGTTGAGTATGAAAACAGATGGACCAAGAATGGATTGGGACCCCAAACTGTAGATGAGCTATCCATAACTATATACTCCTCATCTATCTCCATCATAGGAGAAGAAAGCTTAATAATTAATTTTACAGTCCACGCTAAGATTATAGATAGCCAAGTAACATTTCATCAGAAATATATCTGAACACATGCTTGGTGGAATTTTTAGTGAATATTTTGCTTTCTCATAAAAAAAGAGACTCAACTACTTATCAGTTCCTCCATGTTCCCTTTCTGGAACACAGATATGATACTAGCAGACACAGCAGCCACATGACTAGGAAGAAACAAGCATTAGGACAAAAGCTGAAAGTTCTGGAGCAGAAAGACAGATGAAACTTGACTCATTAATGATTAGAAGTTCTTCTGCAAAAGCCAAGGAATGACAATGTCTGGACTTATTAAGTGTGTGAGAAAAAGCATGCCGTTTTTTTCAGCTATTTGTCAGATTTCCTGTTAGTTACCACTGACACAGTTCTTAATTGATACAATGAAAATATAGAAAACTCAAGAAAGAAATCTAGGCTGAAAACAGGTCAACAGTCTAGACCTAGCAGTTGAAGCCCTGGTTTTGAATGAGATCATCAAGTGAAAATAGGATAAAGGAAAAGGAAAACAGGGCTGAGAATCAAGCATTATAGAACATTGGCACTTAAGAGGAACTGGTAGAGGAAAGAAGCAACTGAAAAAAGACAATCATAAAGAGAAAGAATTAAAAAGAAAAAAAATGACCTAGAAACCAAAAGAAGAAAAAGCAGGTGTCAGTGTTCAAATGCTACAAAGTAAATCCAAGTGCAGGAAAGTGTCCATTAGGTTTGGTGATATCAAAGTAGAGCATTTTAGTGGAACAGGAACCAGGTTCTAATAAAGCTGGCTTGTGGACAATCTGTTTCTCAGCTTCAGACTGAACTGCACCCACCACCCCAGTAAGTGTACCTTTCAAGCCAGCTGTTGGTCCCAAAGTAGATCATGAAAGGGTATGTGGACGGATCACTGCTTCAACTGGAAATACAATTCAAAGGGCAGGTTCTATTGACAGAAGAACAATAGGACCTTTCTTAATATCAAAGCATATTTTATATCCCTTGAAAATAAAAATAACAGCCTAAGTTCAGAATGACCTACCAAGTAGGCAACAGAGTGGATTTTCCCAACCCTTTCACTTAAAAAAAAAAAAAAAAACACAGCAAGATTCTAAGGTTCAGTATCTGCCTGGTTCCCTGAAGCTGTTTCACAGGTCTCAAACAAGCTTTGAAGATAACAGGCACTTGAGTTGGTGATATAGGTGCAGAAAAGGAGGAGCGGACGGAATAAAATAGAATAACTGAAATGTAGTGAAGAAAGGAACTATTAAGTGTTCCTTTCTTCTTTCTGTCAGTAATCAATAACCTGATAATATTAGCATAGGATTTAAAGACATAAGTTCTAAAGAAAAAGTTATTAAAAAGGAACTACAGATGGAGAGAGTGATTAAAATGGAGGCAGACCAACTTCCAATGTCTAACTTAGCACTGAGGGGTCTTCACAGCTGCAGGAAACATTTTTTTCTTTCTATTGCTATGGAATTGGTAAGAACAACTTGAAAAGGCATGTGAGAATTTAAAACTGTTTCTTTATTCCTGTCTTTTTGAGAACTCTTTCAACTAAAGAAGATGTATGGAAAACCCACAAAGCAATTAGTGAAAGTGAAAAGATGGTTAGGAACAATTAAAATCCTTTCTGCTTCATTAGCTTTTCACTGTTAAATGTTGTCACTGATTAATGCCAGGCTGAGATGCTGAATATGTTTCTCAAATAGCAAATATATCAAGAAATGAATCAAAGAAAAAACCAATACGATAGCACTCAGAATAAGCTTGTTAACAACATGACATGGGTTAAAGGCTCAAAATGAAAGTGTACATCTCTATTTTGAGCATTCTACTAGGCACCTGGTCCTCACAAAACTATGTATGCAGGGTTATCTGCATTCTTCACATTTTCCAAAACATTCCTCACCGATATAAATATAATACAGGTTAACAGGATTAGCTACATGTTTTTTGCAGGGCCGAGCGCGAAATGAAAATGTGGGGCCCCTTGTTTAATAAGAGGGGGAAAAAAAAATGCCTCTAAAAAATAAAATCGTATTTTTTTCCATTCCTCTGCAGTCTCTCTCTAAACTTTTCGTTGTTTATTATTTGCTATTTAACATAATTATAAATGTTTTAAATTACAATTTTAATTTTACCGTTCACTTCATACTTTGCAATGACACTTTAAACAAGAATGAGAGGATTTAACTCATATGCAGCATCACAAAATAATGCAATTTTTTAAAAAGATTTTATTTATTAATTTGACAGAGAGAAATCACAAGTAGACGGAGAGGCAGGCAGAGAGAGAGAGAGGGAAGCAGGCTCCCTGCCGAGCAGAGAGCCCGATGCGGGACTCGATCCCAGGACTCTGAGATCATGACCTGAGCCGAAGGCAGCGGCTTAACCCACTGAGTCACCCAGGCGCCCCATAATGCAATTTTTATACCTCAGCTTGCACATGTATATGTATGTCATTCTCACCAGAACAGGGGAAACATTCCACAAAAGCGACTCAACTGGTTTATTCTACCACTTCTTTAAACTAATTTCTAGTATTTTTAGTTGTAGTTAAATATGCGTTAACATAAAATTCACTATCTTAGCTGTTTCTAAGAATATAATTCAGTGGTCTTAGTATGCTCAAGCCATTGTACAATCACCACTAGCACTTTTCCCTCACGTCTCAATATGCCTACACTCTACACCCTACCTTTGACTGACTGACGTGCAAGGAAGAACCAGAATGGGGTGGTGGGGGGCGGAGGACAAAATACAGGAAGCCCTATTATTCCTTTCACTTTATTATTTTCAATGTAAATGGTCTATCGCAAAGAGGTACGGAAGTAAGGGTATGCTCGAGTTCCTTGGCTGCTTATGGATTTTTTAAAAGGCCATCACTGTATTCTTTCTGCATTAGCACCAGGCTTGTTTCTACCCCACCCCTGGCCACCACTTACTCAGCCTCGTCTTAATATGATCCCTCCTAGGGGCTCTGAGTATAACCTAAACCCCAAGTATCAGGAGATTCTGCGCTGAATGTAATTTAGGTGGCAAGGAGCTTCGGACATGCGTCTTATGCATATTTTGTTTGCTTCCTCCTGTGCTCCATTTTCCCACTGACCTTCATTTACAAAGCACAAGTTAGAAGACAGAATTGTTAAGCCTATCAAGATGGCGGCAGCGTGACATTCACTCAAGCGCGCGGCTTCCGGAGAACAAGGTTCTGAGGGATTGTACAGCCCACGCGCCCAGGAGTCTTTTGCTGCAGATTACGGAAGCCGAAAAGCAGGAGGCTTCGCACTTACACTGCACCTTATTGGTTACAGAACACACGCACCCTTTTCCTCACCTGTGACGAAGAGCTACCTCTGTTAAACTCAACCGGAAAGCCTTTAAAGGGAGCAGGTGCTAACGTCGGGGCGGTGCACGCAAACAAAATGCTGAGGCAATAACCAATCACAAACACTCTCCCATAAGCACCCCCATCCAAGAAACAACCAATCACAAACAGCCTCCCATCACACACACACACACACACACACACACACACACACCTCCCCCCCACACCACCCACACACACACACACCCCTCCCCCCACACCACCCCCCCACACCACCCACACACACACACCCCTCCCTCCCACACACCACCCACACACACCCCTCCCCCCGACACACCACCACCACCACCCCCCGCCCTCCACCCCGGCTAAGAAACAATCTCCAACAGCCAAGAAGGCTTTCAGCCATAGCTGTGGGAAGTTTCGTTTATTTGCTTCCTCTCTCTAGCGCTCTTTTCCCTGTCTCCCGTGCACCTTCCTCTCCTAACCACTCACTGTGTGGTTATTTTTATTTTTATTTTTTGAGATTTTATTTATTTATTTGACAGACAGAGACCAGAAATAGGCAGCAAGGCGGGGGGGGGGGGGGTGGGGAAGCAGGTTCCCTGCGGAGCAGAGAGCCCGATGCGGGACTCGATCCCAGAAACCCGAGATCATGACCTGAGCCGAAAGCAGAGGCTTAACCCACTGAGCCACCCAGGCGCCCAGGTGTGGTTTTTAAATTACACAAATTTTGGCACTGCCCAAATCAAATCTATTTTTAAACTTCTTTAAAAACTTTTACCATTTTTTTTTTTTTTTTTTTTTTTTTTTTTTTTTTTTTTTTTTTTTTTTTTTTTTTTTTTTTTTTTTTTTTTTTTTTTTTATAAACATATATTTTTACACTTCACAGCACTCACCAAATCACATACCCTCCCCAATGTCCATAATCCCACCCCCTTCTCCCAAACCCCCTCCCCCCGGCAACCCTCAGTTTGTTTTGTGAGATTAAGAGTCACTTATGGTTTGTCTCCCTCCCAATCCCATCTTGTTTCATTTATTCTTCTACCCACTTAAGCCTCCATGTTGCATCACCACTTCCTCATATCAGGGAGATCATATGATAGTTGTCTTTCTCTGCTTGACTTATTTCGCTAAGCATGATACGCTCTAGTTCCATCCATGTTGTTGCAAATGGCAAGATTTCATTTCTTTTGATGGCTGCATAGTATTCCATTGTGTATATATACCACATCTTCTTGATCCATTCATCTGTTGATGGTATCAGATAAAGGACTAGTGTCCAGAATCTATAAAGAACTTAGCAAACTCAACACCCAAAGAACAAATAATCCAATCAAGAAATGGGCAGAAGACATGAACAGACATTTCTGCAAAGAAGACATCCAGATGGCCAACAGACACATGAAAAAGTGCTCCATATCACTCGGCATCAGGGAAATACAAATCAAAACCACAATGAGATATCACCTCACACCAGTCAGAATGGCTAAAATCAACAAGTCAGGAAATGACAGATGCTGGCGAGGATGCGGAGAAAGGGGAACCCTCCTCCACTGTTGGTGGGAATGCAAGCTGGTCCAGCCACTCTGGAAAACAGCATGGAGGTTCCTCAAAATGTTGAAAATAGAACTGCCCTATGACCCAGCAATTGCACTGTAGTGATCCAAAGGGACACATGCACCCGAATGTTTATAGCAGCAATGTCCACAATAGCCAAACTTTTACCATTTTTAATGTTTCAGTTCATCTTTCAACATGCCGGAGAGATGCCTGACGAGCCCAACTTCCACGGCTAACTAGGGAAATTAGGTGGACTATCAGCCAGGCATCCTGATCCCTGGTTAGGTACTCATCTCACACTTCTCCACTCTAAAAAGAGCCGCTACACTGCAAACGGAGCAACTACATTTGTATGTCCTTGGGACGCGTTTTCTGCGTAATCCCAGAGACAGCAAAAAGCCATTAAATTACCGTACACGGAATATATTGTTACAGAACAGTTCAAAGGATGGTCAGACTCGGGAGGAGTGACCCAGGGAAGCCTCCCAGCAGGGCAGAGGTTTTGAGGAAGGATCTGAAATGAATATTGAGTAGAGACAAAGCTTGTGTAGAGAAGAAATGTCCTCTACAAAAAAAGAAAATGAATGAACAGAGAAGTCAATCTGGAAAGTCATAATTTTCATGTATTCATGAAGAGTGTCAGTTGAGGGGCGCCTGGGTGGCTCAGTGGGTTAAGCCGCTGCCTTCGGCTCAGGTCATGATCTCAGGGTCCTGGGATCAAGCCCCGCATCTGGCTCTCTGCTCAGCAGGGAGCCTGCTTCCCTTCCTCTCTCTCTGCCTGCCTCTCTGCCTGCTTATGATCTTGTGATCTCTGTCTGTCAAATAAATAAATAAATTAAAAAAAAAAAAAAGAGTGTCAGTTGAAGAGGCCATGTTCGGCATGAATTAATTTCATCTTAAAACCCATCTGTCTACAACTCTTCCCTCTTGCATCCCTTACATAGTTAAACCAGTGGTGTCTTTTGTTCTAATTACCAAACAACCCCTAGATGGCAAATACAGGCAAATATATGTAAGACATCTTTCTGAATTCATGGTTTTGTTTGGTTGACTTTTAAATAAGACAAGTTAGTAAAACAAATAAATACACACCAAAAAAAAAAAAACAAAAAACAAAGTCGCTGAAAATACTAAAGTAGATAATACATAAATTAGAAAAAGATTTAAATACATTTCAAACTTTCTCAGTAACGGTAGCTGTTAAAATCATTTATTACTCCTCGGTCTAAAGTTAATTCCTGCCACCCAGCTAGAAGAGAACCCCCCTCTTTAACTCTTGATTGTTCGGTGTTTTTTTAGACTTGGCTTTTCTACAAAAACTATAACCAAACTACATCTAAAGCCATTTCAAGAGATTTTATTTGAAGACATTCTCAAACAGGTAACTACCTATTTACTTATGAAAGAAATCCTCTCATTCAATATTCTCAGAAATTCTTATCTGGACATAACTGCCAACATCTCACTCACCTTGAAAGAAAGTATAGAACATCAGCATAAGCAGCACAAAACCCCCGTGATTACGTTTCCCCTAGTTGAAAAGAAAATCATAATCACTTCATTCCCTACTCTGTTTCTTCTCTCCCCCACCCCCCTGCCTAAAATTTTCCTTAAAAAAATTGATTTCATTTGTTACTTCTACACTCTGACAATAAAAACACAATAACCCTTTTTTGCCAAAACATAACAGTTTTAAGTCCCTGATAATAGAAAGTAACTTGGTGAAGTGATTTCTTCACCCAGTGACTTGTTATCACAATGAGAAATTACCTGGGGTGATAGAGGATGAGATAAAAAACAGTGGAGAGCCCAGTGACAAGGTGCGACAGCTAGATACCAACACCTTGGTGCTAGCATCTGTCTTAATTCAATCCCTTTTCCCCCCAAACCTAATACAGTGCCTGTTTTGCTATTTTAGTCAGAAAAGTCTACATTTTTCAGTATTTGACTCTAAAAATGGAACATTGAAACTGATTAGGAAAATTAACCCAGAATTTAAGATAGATAAGGAAAATTATATTCAGTCATTGCTCTTAGCGTGAATTTAAAGCATGACATTGTTTTTACCAGCTCTGCTTTTAAGAAGGCAAATAAAGATTATAAAAGAGCTCAAATATACAGATTCCTCACCTGAGCCACTCAAGCAGATAGACAGATGATCCACTGTCACCAATATATACAGGGAGATAAGTGGATTGCCAGAAGCAAAACAGCCTCCTTTATCCTGCTATGCCCTGTTTTTATTTTCTGTTGGTTTTGGGGTTTTTTTTTTTTTTTTTTTTTCAGTTACTTAGTGACACAGGTTGTATCTCTCAATCTTATAACCATGCAACTATAAATTACATAATCTCCCTCAGGCATTCTGTGAACAATAAAAAGAAGTTTCCAAGAATAATAATAGTAAAAGTCAATGAACTATATTAGTACAGTATAAAAACAAAGTTGTTCTCTGGCAATTTGGTGGCATAAGGTAGAGGTTCATTGAAAATTCTTAACTAAGAAAAATTTTTGTTACCCCAGGATCTCCTTTATCTTCCTCTGAATATCCAGTTTTAAATGTATAAAGATTATTTTATAAAAATCCTACATAAAAAAGAGACATAACCTTCCCCTTCCAAGAGGAAAAAAAATCAAATGAAACAAAATCTGTTAATAATAACCTACTGATAATTTTGGCTAACACTATAGTATTCTCAGGCCCAGAGTAGAGATTGACCATACCCAAAACAATATTTTACCAATGTATGCATAAATGACCTGCAAAATTCAGATTTGTATGTCCCACACAAGTCTATTAAATTATAATCTTTGAAAATGTGGAGATCTGCGTATTTGACAAGGTTTCTGGGTGAACCTTTAGTATACTGAAGTTTGAAAACCACTAGTCTAGAGTTAGCTGGTTATTTTCCAGATAGCATTTCTGGACAGCATGGTGAAATAGTGTATCACGTGCCCACCCAAAATGCATAAATGCAAACTCATTCAAAGAAAATCGTCTACCCAGGCACTTGTCTTCAGTAGTTTTTTAATCCAGTCTTTTTATTATAAAATTACATCAACTCTCCCTGTTTCCCAGTTGATTCTCAAAGAATTTGGGTATGTCTTTCATAAACTATTTCAAAATTCTGTACTTTTGAATCATTTTAAGGAATATAACATTGGAATTTCTGATGTTCTATGCATATAAAATTCAGTTACAGAATTTTCAAAGAGTATTAACTGAAGGCTGCTCAGTTCATCTCTCCGTATGGATATTCCAAAATTATCCCTGAGTCAAACCAGACTAACGACCAAGCAGTGGCCATACTTGTTCCTGATAGGACAACTGAACTACTTTTACAAACCTACTCTTTGATTGCTGTGGTGTGTTAGCAGGGAGCATTCGCTGAAGTTTGTTGGGAAGATATAGGTGAGTACTTTGTTGAACACATCACAGTGTGTATCTGTTATGAAGACCCATGGTTTGCTTCAAGGAAAACAATAGCTCTTCCTTAACTGTAAATGATCTTGTATTTCTCTTTCCTTTGCTCCTTGGGTTAGTCATATGAAGTATTTAATGCCATAAGTTTCATGGTAAACCTTAATTCTAGCTGACATTCTTTCCTTTCTTAAAATTTTCCTTCTTTTTCTATTGAGCCTGTTTTCTTCACCTACTTTAATTTTCACTTGCTTGCTTGTCATTCTTTTTTCTTTTTTTTTGTCTGAGGGTTCTTGAATCATTTTGGAAAAATAAAGGACGTAAGCAAACCTTTATTTTACCAATGCTTCAGAGCTCCATAGACACAACTATTCAAAATCCCACTGGATATAATTCCTATTATACAAATTTTATCTTTCAACCCTCTGTGTAAATTCTCTAATATATATAGATTTATAATAATTTATATAATATATATCTCCAATAGATATATAATAATTTATAATATAATATAATATATATATTCAACATTTAACATTACACTTATAGAAGAAAAAATTAATCATTAGGACTTGAATAGGATGGGCAATCATGGGGATATAGTGAATTCTCCATTATCAGAGGTAATCAAGGTAATAAAGCAAAAGCTAAGTAACTACTTAATAAGAACATTATAGAAGAGTTTTATGTCAAATAACATATTGGATGACAAATATCTGGAGTCTCTTCCAAATCTAATACTCTTAAATCTATTGCTTTAAAAAATTTCAAAGTTAATGTTGTCAGAAAAAAAAGTCAGCAAAAGAATTAAAGAAACACACATTTCTCGGGAAAGTATTTCTAAATACATAACCAGGAAAAAATTTTATTTTTAGAAACAGACGGAATAAAAAACTTGTCATATTGTATCTTTTTTGTTGACATTAGAAGGCATGCACTGGGTCCCCAGTTTCTATCTCAAATTGTATGAATGAACAAGCTACAGTGAAGTTTGAGAATGATTTAAGGACTTAAGTGCAGCTTTTTGCTTCATATATCTTCTGACAAAACTGTTTTTAGAAGTATAATCTTCAGGGGCGCCTGGGTGGCTCAGCAGGTTAAAGCCTCTGCCTTCGGCCCAGGTCATGATCCCAGGTCCTGGAATCGAGCCCCGCATCGGGCTCTCTGCTCAGTGCAAAGCCTGCTTCTCTCTCTCTCTCTCTCTCTCTGCCTGCCTCTCTGCCTACTTGTGTTCTCTCTCAAATAAATAAAATCTTAAAAAAAAAAAAAGAAGTATAATCTTCAGTGCCAGGAAATCAATTAACTTTAAAAATTGAAACAAGATGGAATTGGGAGGGAGACAAACCATAAGTGACTCTTGATCTCACAAAACAAACCGAGGGTTGCTGGGGGGAGGGGGGTTGGGAGAAGGGGGTGGGATTATGGACATACCCTCCATTATGGAGGGTATGTGCTTTGGTGAGTGCTGTGAAGTGTGTAAACCTGGTGATTCACAGACCTGTACCCCTGGGGATAAAAATATATGTTTATAAAAAATAAAAAATTTAAAAAATAAATAAATAAATAAAACACATTTGAAAAACAAAACAAAACAAAAAAATTGCCAACATTGCCAATAACCTGTAATATGAATATAGCCCTTTTGCATCTAAGGGCAGAAGAAATTAAATGACCAAACACATTCCGCTAAATCCAGCCTTGAGCGAAGGTTGCTTTTTTGCAGTGAGGTTCTTTGAAATGAGAGATGGAAACAGCAGTGAAGGAAAAGGCGTTTGAGTAATCAAACAAAGCCTTCCAAGTGGCACTCGGTCCAGAAGACCCTTTTGTTCTGTCCAAAGGAACAAAAATCCATGAAGACCCATCTGACTCTAGTATTTCAGGGCACAATGGGCCTCTCTCCACAAGAGAGCCCTTCTGATAAGGTGAGATTTATGCAAATTGTCAGTAACAGTTATAAATAAAAATGATGATCACGATAGTGAATATTATTATTGAATTCCAGAATAGATATAAGCTTATAATGTAAAATTAAACACAGGGATGTTGTAAATACAGAGATTGAGAACTCTATCCAGTTTATATACTAATTCTGACACTGAATAGGACCAGACCAGATGCAGCACAGAAAGAGGTAATTGCATTTTTTACTTTTTTAAGTCTCTCTTTCTGATGTAGAGTAGTGGTCAGCAAATGACGCCTGTGAGCCATAGTTGGTCTGCCCTGTAATTTGTATTAAAAGAAGGGGGAAAAAAAGTTCTATTAGAACACAACCACAACATCCCGTATGTCCTGTCCCTGGCTGCTTTCACCTTACAGCAGCTACACTGAGTACTCGCCACAGAGATGATAAAACTGGCAAAGCCTGATGGCCTCTTACCTAAAGTGTAGTCAAGTCTTTATGAACATCTACCTGTTCTTCCTTTTGAACTACATTTTTAACAATTCTTTATGAAAGTATTTGCAAGAAGAAAGACTGCTTGCTTTTGTATCACTAGGAATACCTTAACTTACTGCTCCTTCTTGAATGATGCTTTTATTCAGCATTTTAAAATAGCATTTCCTTGTCCTATTGTACTTAGCATTGCTGATGAGACATCTACTGTGATTGTAGTTGCTGAGTAAATAACTTGTCTTTCCTTCATACTTACACTTGAAGTTTCTTTTTCATCCTTGATATTTTCAGTTTGGAGATAACATTTTGGTGTGATTTTTTTTTACTCTCTATCCTGCTGCACCATGAGTGTGTTCTTTCAACATTCAGTTTATACAAGTCTTCTTGCTTTTGAAAAATTTGCAGCCACTTTTTTTTTTGCATATTGATTTTTTTTTTATTCCCTTCTTTTCTCTTCCTTAAGCTGTGTCTACTGCTGTTACTGTTATTCTACCTTCCCTGTTCCACAGGCTCTCCTTCACATTTCCTCTCAACACCTTACTTTATTAATATCAAGGTAGCTCACAATCATTTTTTGATTTGTTGAATTCTCTCTTCAACTGTGAACAGATTAGAGTCTATATTTTTCACTTCCAGGATTTGGAATTAGTTAATTGTCAAATACATCTCTTATTGTTTGCTTTTGGGTGCTCCTCTTTATAGATATCAGTTCATCTTTCATACCTCTGAATTTATTAATCAAATGTTTCACATCCATTTCTAAATCTTTTATTTTCATTTTATGAGCATACTCCCCTCCCCCCCCCCCATTAATTCATTTGGGAGCAGACTTCCTTTGTTTGATGTACATACTTTGGAGTATTGATTTATAGACTCATCTTGAGAAGGGGTTTTTGTCATTATTGTTGTTGCTGTTCTTGCTAATGCTGTTGTGGTTTTCAGTCCCACTCTGAAGGCCCATTCTTTTCTAGGAATTTGGGGGTTTCCCTTACCTGGCATTCTTACCCACTCTCCCACGCAGAAATAGGTCTAATACTAGCAACTTTGAACTCCTGATATTTAGCCCCTGCCACAGAAGTAACAATACTTTTTTCCTAATTCCATACATTTTCAACATCATATAAGCCACAACCTGGGCACTTATCAATCACAACTTTCTTTCAGGGTCTTTGGAAAACCTGGTTTCATGCTGTGAACAAGTTCTGGCCCTTTACCTTGCTTGAGATACGCTTAAATACTGTCATCCCATAAGAGATAAATTCTTCCCAATTTCAGACCCAGAGTCCCACCTTGCTTGAAGCTTGGGTTTGGTTTTTGGTGGTTGTTGTTGTTGTTGTTTCCATTTCTAGTCCACAGAAATACCTATCTTCTTTCAAGCACTGATACATCCTTTTAGTTTCAAGGTTAAGTGTTTAATCTATTATTGCTGTTTTTGTTGCCAAAAGAGGAGAGATTCAAACCACAAACTTTCCTTTGACATTCTGAAAAGATAAAAGAGTGAGCACTGAAATTAGAGAGATAATCAGACTGGTAAGATGTTCTAGAGTTATGATCCAGAAAGTCCATTATTATTAGGTTTATACCCAATAGAAATGTCTACCCATATATTTACCAATGACATGTACCAAAATATCAATAGACATACTATTCATAATAGCTTCAGACTGGAAGCTATCTAAATGTTCCTCAACAGTAGAATAGATAAATCATGGCATAATCACACAGAGGAACATTTTGAACATTATATAATAATGACAGTAAACAATCTGCATCTGGTCATAATAATATGAATAAACCTCACAAGTAGAACGGCAAGAGAAAGAAGGCAGACCAAAAAAGGCCTTGTTATAGAATTCCACTTGTATCAGTATCAGAAGATAACTATCAGGTTGGAAGCCAGAGTAGCAAGTACCCTTGGTAGGGGGTTAGTGACTGGAAAGGACACAAAAAAGGCCATTCAGGATGTTAGCAATGTTGCTGATTCCACAAGATATGTTTAGTTAAGGAAATTCATCAAGTTGTATGCCTGCGAGATGTTATAAAATAATGTTACTGTGAAAAGATTTTCAAAATATATGTTAAAGCTTTATCAGTTTCATGGTTTTTCAAACCCCACTCCTAAATCCCTATGGATCTATGGACTTCAGGGCTAGTTATTGTATCCAATTAATTGTAGGTTTGGTTTCGTTTGGTTTGGTTTTATTCTCTCAAAAGGATGCTGTTTTCCACACTCACAGCTATTGAGTAGGAAGAATTTAATCTCCAGCAGAGCAATCAATTAAAGAATTACAAAAATCATTTTCAACTTCCTTAATCAATAGCATAGACTTACAAAGAGATTGTTAAAAGTATATTTACAGAGAACTTTAAAATATGAATAGAACTTGAAATTTCTGGAAGATTATTTTCTTTATGTCTTTCTAACTCTCGATTCTGAGCCTGGTCAGAGCTTTCTTGCATATGTTTTAACCAGCCTTATAATTGAACCCAGGTAGAGAAATAGAAGGAACCTCATGACATTGCCCATAAATCCAATGCCACCAGTCCTTTGATTAGAGTGCACTGTTAACTGGATTCCTACCTCATTCACAATTACCCTGCTTGGTTTTCTAGCCTTCCATTTTAAAAACTTGCCTCTGTTTTATAGAAAGTCAGTATCTCTAAGCTAGAACTTCTGTCTATTACCTGCTCCAGCAGGCAGCTAGGACCTTGGATTCTGACTGAAGTTGCAATGAGAAATGTTGCATCCATCATTTCCTTTCATTAATGTATCTTTTGGTTTTAAAAATCCACAATAGCCCCCAAACCAGAAGTTCCTACTGAATCACTTTGGCCTACAAATTCTCAAATTGCATAATTTTTTCCAATATTCAGAAGCAATCTATGACTGTGCCTGTTTTCTCTATAAGCCTATCTTTGAAAAAGCAAACAATCAAAGAAATTATTATCTCCCCAAGCAATTCTCTTTTGACTGGGAGGTACGATGTTATAAAAACCCAGTGAGCATACTCAATGGCTTACCCTAAACCAACAGAATCTTTTTGGATTATATTCCAAAATCCAAGAGGAAGATGTATAAACCAGAAACCCCAAAAGAAACACTCATTTACAGCATTCTCAGCTTTCCCCAGCCGGAACATTCTGAATTTTTCACCTCAATTTTTTGATCCCAAGCCAAGAATCATCTGATTTAATGTAAGTCCACGTTCTTCTTCAAGTTTGGGTTCAGGTTGTCTTTTATATTTATTTAGTTCCTAGAATATACATGCACAGGCCATCAATTCATCATTAAACCCAATATCTGCTTGACATTAGGAGCCCTAAAAATTTTCAGCCCTAATCTGAGCCCTGGCTTAAATAAGGACCATCTATTTTGAAAGGTCTTATTCAAGGTAAGATCACTCAGACATTCTCCTGATCACTGCAGATATAAGTAATTGATTATGACACTCTCACCAGGCTTGAAATTGGCTTCACAATACATCCCCATAAAACAATTCAAGTAGCCACTACTAATTGATTGGAGTTTTCTTGAGAGATAAAATGTTCTCAAATTCAAACTTAAACCCTACACAAGTTTTAGTTTAATTAAATATAGCCCACTCTAATGTGTAAAACAATAGATTAATCGGATTGATTGATTGACAGGTTTTCTTTCTTTTCTAAGCTCCTACATTTCTAATTCTTCACATGGCCCTAGTTCTTATCACATATACATCTTTTAAGATCTATTTTATTAATTTATTAAACCTCTCCTTAGTTTATCATTTGCTTTCTTAACTCGCATCCTGTCACATTTGGTGGGGACATGGAGGGTATCATTATTCTAGCAGATAAGAGATCAAGTCTACCTTGTCAGTTATCTTCTAAGGAGGCTTTTAGCTACACCACATTTGGCAACGTATCATTAGCAATCCATTCTACCTGATGCTTTCTTATTATGACACTTCCTACATGTTTCTGTAACTTTCTGGCTCATGACTATCCACTCCCTATATCTACTGATTTTTTATACTATATTTAAAAAATAGGAAACCTGGATGACTCAGTTGGTTAAGCATCTGCCTCTCCCTGTGCCCCTCGCCTTGCTCTCATGCTCTCTCTCTCCCCCAAATAAATAAATAAATAAAATATCCAAAAAAACAAAGCAACTATGCTTTATAGATTAATGAACAATTAATGAACTTTTTCATTAATGAACAATTACTCATGTCCCTTTGTCCACACTTGTTTTCTACAAGACCACTTAATTAAATGTATTATATTATTATTTTTCATTTTTTATATCCCATGTACTTCATTACTAATACTTTCACTAACCATATTTTACTTGCACTAATTTCCTTCTCAACAAGATTTTTTGACCATTCAGCAGCTAGTTCCTGAACTAAGTAATTGCTTGAGGATAAGTCCAAATCTCATGCTAGAAAAAATAATAATTCTTTTTGATTAAAAACCAAATAACAAACAAACTTGTAGTGGCTATTAGAGAGGGACTCTGTCCTAAAAGCCAAACTGTAAAAGTGATGAGGAAGAAAGTCATCCTTTGAGTATGTCAGTCTCTACCTATGATAAGAAGCCAAGCTTCTCCCTGGGGATTTTATACTCTCCTCTCTAGAACTAGATGACAACCAGGAGTAGTACATGGCAGTATGAGGAGAGCTTCATATATTTTCCTATCACTATCTAAGACACTGAGATGGGTCAGAGGGAAATGAAGACCTATGAAAGTTGACAGTGAGTACAAGCAACATTCAAGTGCTGCATTGCCCGGAAACTATCTCCAGTAAGGTAGCATGGACTCCGGAAGGGTCTTTGGTTTCTCTTAACTACAAACTGATGCTTTGAAGTGCAAATTAAAATTGAGAACCCTGTCACTCAAAGAGACTGCTGATAGCCTTTAGGTGGCTGAACTAATCTCATGCCAAGATAGAAGAATGAATTTTGAAGAAATTTGCAAAGTAAAATATGAAATATAACTTGGAGGGATCCAGAATGATGTTCTTTATTAATTTGGTATATGGACCCAGAATATGTAGTAAAACTCTGCAATACCATTCTCTATAATGAGCTTTTGCTTTTGCAGGCCCAGAATAATTTTCAGTGCAAAGTCACTGATAAAGCCAAAGTATATACTTCTTACAGTTTGGGGCATCATAGATAGGCTTTCCAATTATTTTTAGTTTCAATTAGATCGGTGAATTTCCCTGTAACTCATCTGAGTCTAATCATATAATTATGTTCCATTTAATTGAAAATGAGTAGCTGAAAATGTTTGGATTTAAAAAAAAAAAAAAAACCTAGTAACCTTCAGATGATGAAAGTTCTATCAAATATTCCGAACAAGACTTCCAATGTCATAATCCTCTGGATCATAGACCTTGGACCAAAGATTACATAAAATGTCGAAGTAAAGTTAGAAATACGCAAAGAAAAATTGAGTGTAAATTATTAAGTACGGATTAGTGGTTAGAAATCTAAAATTTAGTGTTCAATTTCCAGTCTTAATAACAAACTAAAAAGCATTTCTTAGACTCAGTGTCTGCAAAATGTAAATAATCATGGTTACTACCTCTGTTGGGCACTAGGTATCCATCCCAGCATCCTGGTGAGCACTCTCTTAGAGCAAGCCTGCATTCAAGATATGTTCCACCAATTATAGGTACTTCTGCATGCTTGGAAGAAAAAAAAAGACCAAGCAAAGACCACCTCTTCCTCATTGTGGCTTGGAAAAACAAGGGCATGGAGATGTAAATTTAGTTTTCTTTTACAGTCATATTCCAGTATGTAGCCCCAGTTAATGAAGGTCAGGTGGCACCAGTGGAAGGGCCATAGTTAGACTCCATATTCCAGTGTATAGTCACTAGTTTCACATGTCTTGACTGCTAAATTTCTTCATTGGCAGCTCCTTGAGGTGGTTTCCTGACCTATGGATTGCAACCATGGCCATGTCACCTCACAGTTTTTTAACAGATAGATACCACGGGAGGCTCTGATTTTAGTAGAAGTAGGAAAGCATCTTCTATGTAGAAGAAGATATATTTTAGCCATCTGTGTATCTTCTTTTACAAACTGCCAAGTTTTTGTCCTTTTGTTTTATTGGGTGTCTGCCTTGTTTCTCTTTTATTTTGAGGTATGATTAACATGCATTGCCCTTAATGTGTTCAACTTAATGACTTTTGATTCATGTATCCACTTGGGTAACCACCAATCCCCTTAAGATATGGAACATTTTCACTGTCCTAGAAAATTCCCATTCTTCTCCTATTTACTAAATCTATACTACCTCAAAAGCTAGCACTTTCTGCTTTCTAATGCATTATTTCAAGTTTGCTTATTCTTGAAATTTATAAAAATGGTATAATATACACTACATTCTATGATATCTGGCTACTTTCACATGATTAATCCATATTGAATTCATTCCTGTTGCTGACTGAACCATCAGATTCTTTAAAAAAAAAATTATTCCTGAGGAACATTCCTTTTTATAAGGAATCCACTTTCCTATAAGTTTATCCATTTTCCTACAAATGGACTGTGGATTCTTTCAACTCTGGCTATTATGAATGAAGCTGCTATAAACTTCTTTGTACAACTGTTTTGTAGACATATGTTTTCATTTCTCTTGGGTCAATACCTGGGGCAAAATTGCAGTTCTTAGGTGGATTATATTGAATGTTATAAGAAATGGCCAATTTTCCAAACCAGTTGAACATTTTGTACTCTCACCACCAATGCATGAGAACTCCATTTCTCCAAATAGATGGAAATACTTAATGTGTCAGTCTTTTCAATTTTAGCATCTTGTATTATAAAATAGTATATCATCATGGTTCTAATTTGCATTTTCTTTTGCTTATTGACTATTCATTTGTATTCTTATGAAATGGCTGTTCAAGTATTTTCTTGATTTTTACATTGAGATGTTTAATCATTTTAGTAAGGCTTTATATAGTCTATCTAAGACTCTTTCTTTTAGATATATGTGCTAAGAATGTGTTTTTCCTAGGTTATAACTTTCTATCAATTTTACAATGTTTTTTAAAGAAGAAATTATAATGTTTACAGAAATACATTTTATCAGTGGTTTTTCTTTTACCGAAGTCTGTATTTTGACCAAGTAAGCATTTCTCAAAATCTTGAAGCTATTCTTTTTTTTTTAATACTTTATTTTTCTTGGTTTTATTTTATGCCCATGATTAATCTCAAATTAATTTTCATGGACAGAATAAGATTGGGGTCAGGATCCTATTTTTTCACAAATTCAACAAATTGTCTAGCACCATTTTTTTTTTTAATGTATTTCCCAACAGATTGCCTTGATGGCTTGTTGAAATCCAATTGCTCACCTGTGTTGAGTCTTACAAATTTAATTGTTTGTCTGAACTATTTGTCTCTCCGTTACACCAACACCACACTATCTTAATTATTGTAGCTTTATAGTAAGTCTTGAAACGAGGTGGTGAAAGTCTTCCAAGTTCTTTGTTTTTCAGCATTGTTATGGCTGTTCCAGAATGAATTTTCATATGAATTTTGGAAATAGCTTGCCTCTTTTTCAAAAGAGCCTGCTGGATTTTGGTGTGAATTACATCAACTTTGAGATTTATTTGGAGTGTGGTATTTATTCTTTCTTACAAATACACCTTACACTTCCATCTGGCATTGCAGTTGATTCTTCCATAAACATCATGGTATAGAACTGCACAGAACCACTTACATTTGGATTTTTTCTGATATAGCACTGTAAATGTATTTTCTCTTCCTTATGATTTTCTTAATAACATATTCTTTTCTTTAGCTTCCTCTATTGTAAGAATACAGTACATAATACATATAACACAAAAATATGTGTTAATTAACTGTTTATGGTATCACTAAGATTATTGGTCAACAGTAGGCTGTTTGTAGTTAAGATTTAGGGAGGTTGAAAGTTATATGTGTTTTTTCAACTTTGTGGGAAGTTGGCATCCCTAACCCCTGCATTGTTCAAGAATCAACTGTATTCACTTTCATCCTGAATACTTATTTTAGCCATCTTTGTAGTGCAGATCTGCTCCATACAAATTCTTACAAACTCTGACACTGAAATATCTTTAGTCACCTATATTCCGAAGGCTATTTCTCTGCGGAGTGAACTCTAAGTTGCCAGATTTTTTTTTTCATTTTAAGCAATTTAAAGCAGTTTTCCACTGCTTTTTGGTCCATTTCTCTTTTGCTGTGTGCTTAGCAGTATTTTGTGTCATGTTACCTTGTACACAATGTATCTTTTTCCATCTTTTCCATTTATATACAGTCTCCATATCTGCTCTTCATCATGGCTATAATATGCCCACATGTGGATTCTATTTGCTCTGTGTGTTTTTCCCCCCACTTAACTTCTTAGGAATATAGGTTAAAGTCTTTCATCAGTTTTTAAAAATTTTTAAAGTAGTTCTTCAAATACTTCCTTTGTTCCATTCCCACCTCTTCTCATCTCCATTTGCAAATGTATTTTATACCACTGGTTATCAACTAGGAGCAATACTGTTGTCCCCCGGAAACATTTGACAATGTCTAGACACATTTTTGGTTCTCTACACTAGAAGGGTATTTGCTACTAGCATACAGTGGAGAGGAGCCCAGGGTGCAGCTAAACATCCTGCCATGTCCATGATGTCCTCCCACAAAAAATACTTGTCTGGTCCAAAATCGTCACAGTGCCTATGTTTAAAAACCACATTTTAGACATATGATATTGTTTCATAGGTCTGAGACATTTTATCTTGCTTTTATTTCACTCTTTTTCTTTTGTATTTTAGTTTCAATGTTTTCTATTGACTTAACATGAATTTTACCAGTCTTTTCCTCTTCAATATTCAGTGTTGTAAAACCCATCCAGCATATTCTTTATTTTTTATATATGTTTTTCTAGTATTTTTAATAACATCTATATCTATGATAAATTCATCTCTTTTCTGATGATGGCTACTCTTTTCACTAGAAACTTTAGCATTTTTATCATACTTACTTTGAAGTATGTTGCTCACGTTTTCCAAAATCTGGGCCATCTCTAGGTCTGTTCATTGACTATTCTGTGTCTTGACCTTAGGTCCCATTTTTTGGCTTCTTTGTATGTTTTTTCTTTTTTTCTCTTTTTTTTTTAAGTAAGCTTTACACCCAATGTGGGCTTAACTCAATGAACTCCATTAAGAGTTGCAGGCACTACCAACTGAGCCAGGCAGGGACCTTTCTTTGTATATGTTTAATTTTTTGTATTATATGACAGCTATTTTGTGTAACACAATAACAATGAATGAAGTAATTAATACCTGTTCACAGAAACTGCAATGTTTTTTCTTCTCATAGGCTGCTAGAGTGGAGGCCTAAATTATTTTGAGATAAAGACCAGCTGAATTTTTAGCTTGTGGTAAATTTAGTTTGATTTAGTTCTCTACTGGTTTTAAGTACCTTTTGAATAAAATCAATCTATTCTTTTTATTAAGACCTGTGATGTCTTAATAAATGAACTCTACCAGGATTCTAGAATTGCTGATGCTTCTTAGTAAGTTGTCAGCTTTCAAAACAGAACTTTCAGAACTCCCTTTGCTTTACAGTCTAGCTTTCAGGTTTTTAGAAATTTATAATATCATAATTTTTTTAAAAAACATTTTATTTATTTACTTGAGAGAAAGTGAGAGGGAGAGGAAAAAGCAGACTCCCTGCTGAGTGAGGAGCCTGATGCAGGGCTCAATCCCAGGACCATGAGATCATGACCTGAGCCAAAGGCAGATGCTTAACAGACTGAGCCACCCAAGTGCCCCTCTCATTTTTTCTGAGCATGCACTTGCTATCCAGTACCATGTCCTGCTTTCTGGATTTTGGTATTTTCTTTTAGCTTTGCTGCCCAGTATAAAATTGAATAGATGTAATGAGAGTGGAGGTATTTATCTTATTCTCTGTCTTAGGGATAAAGTCTTCATTATTTCATCAGTAAGTATGATGTTAACCAGAGATTTGTTGCAAATACCCTTTATCATAGTAAGGAAGTTTTATTTACTCCTAATTAGCAGAGACAGTTTATCATAATGGGATATTGACTTTGGCCAGATGCATTGTCAGAATTTTATTAAGATGATAGTTTATCTGCTTTTTTCCTTTAATTTAAAAAATTAGATCAAGTTTTTGGATTTAATTTACATAAAGCAAAAGTCACTATTTTTGGTGTAAGGTTCTATGAGTTTCTACATGTGCATAGATTCTCATAATTATAACCAGGGATAGAATACAGAAACATTCCCTTACCTCAAAGAATTATCTCATGAATTTCATTTGTATTTCCTGGAAACCACTGACTTGTTCGGTCTTCCTATATTCCTGCCTTTCCCAAAATGTCAAATAACTGAAAGGATGCAGTATGTAACATTTTAATATTGGGTTTCTTAATTTAGCATAATGCATTACTGATTCATCCATGCTATTGTACATATCAAGTTTACTTTTATTATTTAGTTGTATTCCATCAGACTGATTTACTTTTGAATAATAAACTAAACTTGAATTCTTGATAGGAAACCTAGTTGGTCATAGTATAATTTTGTTATCTTTTATTATATATTGCTAGATTGATTTGATATATTATTCATTAACAAATGTTGTGTCTCTATAAGGCACATTGTTCTCTAAATTTGTTTTCTTATAATGGCATTGTTAAGTTTTGAAATCACCGATATCTTCAGTACATGAAACAATTGGAGAAATCATCTTTCTGTCTTTATTTTCTGAAAGAACTCTTGCAATACTGTTGTTTCTTCATTAAATGTTTTTTAGAGTACACCAGTGAAGCCAAAATTATTTGTATGAAGACTTTAAATTACAAAATTAATTACTGTAATTTATATATGGCTAATCAGGATTTATTATTTCTTCTTGATTAATTTTAGTATGTGTGACTTTCAAAGATTTGTTCATTTCACACAAACCATCAAATTTATGCTCATTTATAAATCTCCTTTATTATCTTCTAAATATCTGTACAAGCTATAGCAATATCCCTTTCATTCCTCATATTGAGAATTTATTTTCTCTTTATTTCTTGATCAGTCTTCCTAAGATTATCAATTCTAATAATCATACCAAAAAACAATCTTGATTAAATTTTCCTATTGTTTGTTCTTTTCCCTATACAGTTTCCTGTAGCTACATTTCATAAATGTTGATATATTCCTTTTTTGTTATCATTCAATTCTCAGAATTTTCTATTTGTCTTTTGATATTAACATTAGCCCACATGTTGTTTAGAATTGTGTTATTCTCCCCTCAAATATTAGGGGACTTGTGTAGATCTTAAATTTCTAATTTAATTATATTGTGGCAAGAAAACATAACCTACCTGCTTGATTTCAACCTGTTTAAATTGATGAGATTTATTTCATAGCCAATTAAATCATCAGTAGGTGGCATTGGCCTGCACTGGTAAACATTCCTTGGTCAGTGGTTAGGATGGAATTTTGATTACATCAAGCTGTCTGATCTTGTCTATCTTTTATGCTTACTAATTATTTTTTGTCTATTTGCTCTATAAATTAATGAAAGAAGAGCATTAGAATTTCTAAGCATTATTATAAACTATTTCTCCCTTTGGTTCTGCCTGTGTTTGCATCATGTATTTTGAAGTCCTGTTATTAAGTATTTTGACATTCTGCCTCACTGATAAAAATGATCTTTTTATCATTTTGAAGTACTTGTTTATCATCAACAATACTCTTTATATTCTAGTCTACCCTGTCTGATATTAATGTAGATGTGTCAGCTTTCTCATACATACTCTTAGGATGGCATATAATTTGTTATCCTATTACTTTCAACCTACCTTGTCTCTAGATTTAATGTGCATCTACTTAGACAGCACATAATTTTACTATGCTTATTATTATCCATTCTGGTAATCTCTATCTTCTGACCGCAGTTTTCTTTATTTAAATTGAAAATGAGCACAGATATAGTTGGGCTTATGTCTAACATTTTGCTATTTGTCTTCTATTTATGCTATGCTTTAAATTCTCTTTACTTCCTATCATTTCCTCTTTAGGGTTATTCAAATTATACTCACTATTCCATTTATTTCTCCTATGTGATTTTTAGCTGTGTAGGCATTAATATGTACCGAGGCTAGGAAATACAAATATGGGATGGGAAAATGTGAGAATGAACCCTGTGTTGTTGGATGTGATTTATAAGTATCAGTATGAACTAATGATTATTTAAAAAAATTTACTTCCAAACTTTTCCACTGCTCAGAAGAAATGTCACTCAAAGCAATGAGTACATATAATCTAATGCCCAGATATCGGATTTTAAATGTCACTTCTAACTAAAATATGAGTCTGAAACCAAAAAGTAAAAGGTGAGCCTGAACTATTTTGTTGCATCAGAAATCAAAAATATGTTCAAATACTAAATGAGACATATTAAAAGAGTATGGTAGATTATCTGAAAGGACTTCCACAGGTAAAAATGTAAAAAATTAAATATAAAAGGATGATAATGACTTATAACACATTGACTTAAAAAGAAGAAAGAAGGAAGGAAGGAAGGAAGGAAGGAAGGAAGGAGAGATGGATGGACATATCCAGGGAGTTACCTTTTGAGAAAAACAAGAGGCCAAGAGTGAAGAAGAGATCTTCCTTATAGAATCAGAAATGGAAAAAATTCACCATTTTGCAACCAACAACATAAATAATTTTACAAATTTCATGAACAAATGCTAAAACCAGAACAGAAGAAGAAAGATGTATTCATATTTGGAGATTTTAATACCCCATTTCATTAATTGATAGAACAAGTAGAAAAAAAGCCAGTAAAGATATAAAAAATATCTGAACAACACTATCAATCAACCTGACTAATTGCAAATTATAGAACACAATAACAACTAAACAATATACATCTATTTCAAATGCACAAGGAATATTCACAAGGATACCATATGCTCAGCCAGAAGGTAAGTCTTCATAATTATCAAATAATGATATTAAATTACATTCATTTGCAATCAGATATTCACAAACCCTCAAATATTTGCATATCAAACAAATACCTCTAAATAACATGGATCAAAGAAAAATCACAGCATAAGTCAGAAAATATTTTCAACTCGATAGTAATAAAAATACAACATATCTATATTTGTGGAATGCTGGAAATGTAGTGATTAGATGGAAATATGTAACTTCAAATGCTTAGGTTAGAAAAGAAAGGTACAAGTAAAACTAAGTGATCACTTTAAGAGGCTTGGGGAAAAAATGAAACTGAGCAAATAAAGCTCAAAAAGAAGGAAGAAATTATAAAACTAAAAACAGAAAAGAAATAGAAATAGGGAGGAAATATTTCCAACTGACAGGCTCCTTCTATTTAGCTGAAGTATCTATTTTCTCATTTGTTTGTTCACACAACCTATATTTATTTTGCAACTAACTACTTGGCCCTGAGTGAGATGCTGTGGAAAAGCTGTGATTACTGTCCCTTTCCTCACTGTTCTTGGGAAAATAATTATATAAAAATAAAATTTTGTATTTTGATCCATTCTATATACAACTTCAGGATGCAGTAAGATGTAACAGAGCATTAAAACATCTCAGATGGATTACAGATTACACAGAAGGAAGGAGCACATACATCACCCAAAATGTTCAACTGATTTTATTTAGTACTGCCTAAAGGTTATAGAAACTTAGCTGAAGTGAGGTGACCATACAGCAGAAGATACAACAGAATTTCTTGAGACCAGAACCATTTCTTGCTCCCTCCACTGAAATCCTTTGTGGCGATGGCAAATAGTCATTATTGCTAAGCACAAATATTCTGGTCCTCTTCCTTTGGAGTGAATGATAACATTGTAATTCTAGGAAACATTTAAATGTACGATTTACAATTTAATTAAAATTAAATTTACAATTTAAATTTACAATTCATGTGTGCTCTTCCCGCATCGTAATGATCATGAAAGTTAAAATGGAGCCTCTGCCTTAGACCCTAACAGAAAAGATATATAGCAGAGATTTCAGCTGACTCACAAAGGACATGTGGCATGAGCAAGAAGTAAATCTTTGTTGTTTCAAGTAAAGAAAATCTTGGGAATGCTTGTTAGTGCAGCATAACCTACCTATTCTGACTAATATAGGGTCAGGAAGCTGCTGGTATCCTGGGGGTCTTTCCAAAACCAGGTAGATTAATATTGTGCTGTAATATAGCACTTTAAATAAAAGGAGGTGACATCATTATTTAGATTTACATGAGCAAACTACATTACCCTGGCAGAAAAAAAGGACATTCAGCTGTTTGGTGACCCTGCATCATTTTTCTGCTTCAAATTATCCAAAATCCTTTAAAGCTCATGTCTGCACAGAGGCTTAATCAGGTCGGTTCTGGTCAGGGATCATGCAGAAGTGGTCATTAAGGCTCCCCTGAGAAAGTGAATATGATTCTAATGTATTTAGAAATTCATTTATTTTACCCTGAAAAGAACAGTTTCCTTTTACACCTATGCGCAATTCCCTACTAAGAAATAACTTGGTATTCTATTAGATCATCTGTGTTTTTTACAAAGGTAACATATAGGAAATAGTAATTGAGGTGACTCATAAGTATATGTTAAGAATGTTACATAATAAAATTTTTACAGAGCTAAAAGTGTAAGTAATGGAATACTAAAACCATGGTCAATGGCCTTAAGTAATTAACCACATCAATAATTAGATATCCCTAGTGAGGTGAAACTAATGACTGAATTTCAGGATCTATTATATCACAAAGGAGTATAATTCTTGCTTATGTGGCACTAGTCTGGTATCAGTGAAATAATTTAACTTTCTAATGACCTTTTCATTCAGATTTGATTAATTCCATATCATGGCATTAGCTCATACAGTGAGCCTTAATGCCATGGTAGATATTATAATTACCTAGCAGAATCAAGGCCTATAAGCACTCAGAATTGCAATAGAAAATGTCATTATCTGAAAGTGCTTTGGCATTGGAGACAGATATAGGGCAAAATTATCTATTATCCATATAGCAATCTAATATCTAGGTATCAGAGAGTATTAAAATGTGCTTACATTCTCCATAACTTCAAATTATCCAAGGTTATTACTAATAATATCCTAATGCAAACAACTTGATTGCTTTTCAAAAATATAAATTTGTTTTTCTTTCTTTCCACTTATGCACCAGGGTTAGCTTTTGGCTGCTTCCCCAGAATCTGCTGGTCATATTCTATTTCCAGGGATGCTCTAGGCTGATAAAAACTCAGGTGTACTGAGTTGCCAAACATTTTAAGAAACCATCAATCTATTATTGGAAAAAATTAATAGTGCTTAAACAAAAAGGTGTTGGGGATTTGTAAAGAAGTCCAGAACAGGAAAAAAAAAAAATCTAGCAATTTATAATAGAAAGCATTTCCAAGAGAAAATGAAATGCCATTCTGTTTCTCAGGTAATATATGGAAAAGTTCCTTTCCACGGAGCCCGAGTCAGACTCAGGAGAGTAAAGCTCTTCTGACAAATTGCTACCCCAAATGTCTAACTCTTCAGTAAATAATTAGATATTACTTTAGCACCTTAAGTTTACAAATTATTTTCACATTCGATCCTTATGATGGTTCTGAGGAGGTATGAATAGTATCATTCTCCCTTCATGGAGGAGGCTACTGAGGCCAGAGTATAGCACAAGTGACTAAGTCATTCACTGTTTGATGTCACTGTGAAGAGGGTGTCAAAAAGAAAGCCTAGGCTTTGGTCAGATATACCTAGAATCCTATCCCAATTACTTCTGTGCCAGCGGTGTGTTGTTGGTACTGTTTCCAAACTCTTCTGACCTCACTCTCCATATCTACAAAGAGAAGATGATACCTATCTCAAGGACTTTTATAGAATTAAGTAAGAGAATAAAAGAACATTTCAGCGCTTGCCAATAGTAGTATATTGCCAAGTATTAAACAATTAGCAAGTATAAAATTAAACAAGTATAAACAATTAGACTCTCAGAAGAAAATGTATGCATTGTATAATAAACAAGTTTATTATAAATGTTATTACAATAAAGGATGTTTAGCACACAATTGAAAAATCATAAAAAATACACAATACTCATTATTGCAAATTCTGCACAGCCAATTGATGCTAACAGAAAGCTTCCACTGGTATTTTCCAACCTCTTCTACTGGTAGCCAAATTACTGCTCCGACTCAACCAGGATTTGACAAACAGAACTTGATCTCACACTGCTCTCTCCTCCCCCAATTGATGTATCATCAATAAATCTGATACATGACATGAATGTTGGTTGTTGGTATTTTTATTTAATGAGTTAAGACAAAAGTGAAGCAGACAAGATGTGCATCAGAACCTCACTTGCTCATCAATGATGTGAATGGCATCTTTGCTAAATCAGGTTAAAGTTTTCAAATGATAAATTATAATGATAAATTGATAATTTTCCTCAATTTTATACTACCCAAATTGCAACTGCATGACACATTTTCAACTTTAATCTGCACTATTAACATTTCTTATGATTAGACAATCAACAAAACAATAAATCAGTATCTACTTTGTAGAATTTGCCGACCATGGCTAATATCAATCATCAATATGATGTCACCGAAAACAGAGTTGAGAAGAGATGGGAGAAGTGTGCTGTTACAGAGGATTTCCACCACACACGGACAATACATGTACATGGCCTCCTCAAGAATACAGAAAGAGGCAAAATGCAGAAAAATAATTTGGAAGTGATGAGCTGTGAGAGTTCACTATCTTTGCTTCAAGTTTTATATAAGTGTAGGTTTACAGAATTAAATTTTAAATAATGGATCTTTTTAATAACTGGCTTGAAGATTTCTTGAAAATTTAGGGGCACTGGGTAGCTCAGTTGTTAAGGGTCTGCCTTCGGCTCAGGTCATGGTCCCAGGGTCCTGGGATCAAGACCCGCATCAGGCTCCCTGTTTGGCGGGAAACTAGCTTGCTTCTCCCTCTCCCACTCCCCCTGCTTGTGTTCCCTCTCTCACTGTATCTGTCTCTCTGTAAAATAAATAAATAAAATCTTAAAAAAAATTTTTCTTGAAAATTTAACGATGTGCTTTTAGGTGAGCCCATACCAACTGGCTACCATGCAACACTGGAACCCACAACATATTGGAACCCAGTGAAAAATTCTTTTCCCTTTTTTTTTTCCTATTGTCCTGTTAACCTTCTACCCATCCTCCTTCTAACAGTTAAAGGCTCTACCCAGACCAATTTAGCATTTCTGCCTGCGGCACCTAAGAGATTTGGGAAGCTACCATGATAGCTGCTGTTAATTAAGTCAGCTTCAAAAACTTCCAAACATGCCTAGTTTCCCTCAACAGTCATTATGCAGCTAACATATAAATTTAGCAGAAAACATTTTGAATCCATTTTTATAATCTGTCTGTTTGGGGAGAAATGACAACTAAAAAAAAAAAAGAAAGAAAAAAAGATTACTTTTATTTTGTTCTCTTTAGAGCCAGGCTATGGAAAGCATCAACATCTATTAGTAGCTTTTCTCTTTGCAAGATATTCACTCTTTATCTAGGAGACCCTCTATCCTAAGAATCCATTGCTGACCCAGCCAGTTAGAATCCTGGCCAGAAAGAGGCTATTAGCGAAGCCTCAAAGCTCCGTTGGGATTCCACATCACACCATATAGCACATTTCTTCTAGATAAGAGACTATCAAGAGATCTGTCTGGCCCTCCTTGTTATTCCTCTCGCTCACACATATTCTCCTCAGAGGTTGATGGAACCTCACTTGATTCCTCTACCAAATGTCATAGAGGCTTACTGGGATGTGTGATGCAGAATATAATGTTTATTCATTCTTACCATCTTGATTACTGTCACACCATGTGGGAACAAGCCCTAAGTAAACCTGGGGCTTTTTAAAAAATATTTTATTTATTTATTTATTTATTTGAGAGAGAGAGCACAAGCACTGGGTGGGGCAGGAGAAGCAGTCTCCCTGCAGAGCGGAGCCCAATGTAGGACCCCAAGATCATGACCTATGCCAAAAGCAGATAACTAACCAACTAAGCCACTCAGGTGCCCCAAGCTGGGACCATTTTTACCCACTAATTATGTTACAATTCCGATAGGATGAACACCTACCTAGCATTGCTTTACTTTTATCTTTCTTTCTTCTCTAGTTTTTTGGGGGATGGGTGGGGAGATGGGTTATAAAACGTTAGAAAAGCATCTTGTTCTCTCAGTCCATACAAAAACCTCTTCTTGATTCCTCTATCTCCAGATCAAAAGCATTCAAGTGTCTGTTGAGAGGTCACATGTTTTACAATCCCCTAATAAAAGAGATCTTCTCCCAGACTCAGGGAAACCAGATGAGGTCCACTTTCTTCATTTCATCAACACTTATTTCAACTGCTATTCACAACTGCTACACAGATTTCAGTACAGACTAAAAAGTAATTTGTTAAGAACTGTCCCCCACTCCTTATGGGAATCTTTGTTAGATTTTGTTTCATATCCTAAAATAACCTCTCTACTAGGTGCCAGTGTCAGGCCTTCTGGTTAATAGTTTTATGTCCTTAGACTTAGCACAATGTCTAGTGTCTTCTGGAAAATGCAGATGAATAATACATTCTTACTTAACTGATCAAATGTTTGGGAAATCGATAAAAAATATATGTTAAAGTGTTTCACAAATGGAAAGATACAATGCAAGCAAAACATAATATTATAGTTTATGTTTAACCTTTCAGCTCCAACATAGTTACCTACTGTTTTTCAGAGACAGACAGAGCTTTGGACAAGGAGCTTTATCATCCTGCGGAGTCCAGTTAAGATACTAGAGTGTTTCTAGGAATCGTCACATGTTTCCATGAGCCAGCCACTCATTCTGAGAGGCCCCAGAGAGAGAGCGAGAGATGGATTTAAAAAAAAAAAAAAAAGCAGAGCAGGCAAGGTGACATTCTTGCTATGTGGGACTATTGCTCCAAACACCAAAGGAGGATCCTGGTCCGGGAGCTGGATTTCAGGAAGCAAATCCTTCTTACCAAGAGTTGAAAATCTGTTTTCGATAACGGACCTGGTGTGACTGTGGAGATCCGTACGGATCGGAAGATTCCATAGACACCATTTGCCGTGACACATTGTGATCATTGCTTTAGGAATGCTGGACTGGCGGCTCTTAGAACTCCTCAGTGCAGTTACCAAAAATACCCACAACCAAGTCATTCATCTCAACCATCATGCTCAAGTGTATTCTGAGACCCTCTGTCCAAGAGACCACTGAAGGAAAATTATTCTTTTAATAGGAGTAGGAAATAGGAGTGGGAAAGAAACCTCTTTTCCAAAGTACCTTTTCAGAGAAGGGAAGTTTAAAAATTCCTCTTAAATTTTCTCTTGCTGTTCTTCTCTAGGTCTCTATAATTGACCCAGCCTATGTGTTTAAATAGTAAAATGCTAAAATACGGAAAGAAGATTATTAATATCCAGATCAGCACCCATTTCCTAAGCCATGCTGCCTTTCTGTCTGTCTGAGCAGGTGTTCCAGTGACCTCATCTTTAGAAGTCATAAAGCCCAGTAAGGAGGCACACTAATAAAAGATTTAGGCCTCTCTTATCGACACATAACTGTTAGCAAGTAATGAAGAATTAGGAAACATTAACAATAGATGATCCTTCACTATAAATTTCTTGACAGGTGTGAATTTGAACATTTTACTCTTAAATGTGTTCCAGGGTTTAAAATCTGCCTTTAGAATTATAATAAAACCTGAGGGTTTTTTTTTTTTCCCCTTTGCAGTTTCAATACCAATTCAATTCTCTTCATCTTCAGTCTGATTCTTAGGTCTTTAAAATAAGAGTTTGAAAAGAAAGTAAACCACAAAGAAGGGCAATCTCAATATGCAATAAGCAACAAAGATAAAAAGGGATGGGTAATCCTTAAGCGGAAAAGCATCATTTTAAGGAATGCTCAAAGAGGATTTCTTTCCCTCATAAATAGGTCATATTCATGGGGATTTGCACCAACACAAGCACTTCAAAAAGATTGTACATAATCTCTTCTTGGATTTGGCATTTAGAATCAAGTCCTCTACTCCCAAATCATAGGCCTCCAAAGATAGAAAAAGTCACCACATTTTCTACCAACACCTGCAAATTCATTTTTGAACAGAGTATTGGCCTATAGAAGTGGTAGGTATACGTGACTAATAAAAGCAGGATAAAGTTCTTCCCTAACTGGGTCTTTCGCCCTTTGACATCAAGTAAAGCCAATCAATTATAGTAGAAATTGATTAGTAATGCAGCACCAAAATTTTTATTCTATGTAATATTTATAATATATTACAGGGGTGTTATATAATTTATTTTCTTTAAGATATTCCCAGAGATATAAAATTTGTATAGGGCCTAGACCTGCACACTATACCAATAAAAACATAATCATTGACCTTTTATAGGACACATAGAACACCATCGCCATAGCATGCAGCATGACGGTAGTGCTCTATTAACATTTGTGACTTTATACCCCAAATTGTTAGCTTATTGGAAGCAAGGATATTTTATATTTGAATTTGTAATATTGAGGCTTATCATAATTGTCCATGCATAATAGATACATGATAATTAAGGGAAAAGATTTTGTTGCAAAAATATGGAGAAAAATAGATCTTCAACATAAGCTATCACCCACAAGAGGATATATTTCATCAAAAGAAAAATCCAGTAACGGTAGTTGGTAGTGGAGAGCATGCACCAGATGGAAAACAACTAGTATCTTAAAAAGATTGTGCCATTAGGGTGCCTGGGTGGCTCAGTGATTTAAAGCCTCTGCCTTCGGCTCAGGTCATGATCCCAGAGTCCTGGGATAGAGCCCCGCCTCAGGCACTCTGCTTAATGGGGAGCCTGCTTCCTCCTCTCTTTCTTTCTGCCTCTCTGCCTACTTGTGAACTCTGTCTGTCAAATAAATAAATAAAAACTTAAAAACAAAAAAAGATCGTGCCATAAACTATGAATGTGTTTCAGTGATTAGGCAAGTGTGCATGTGTACAGTCTGCTTAGAACAGAAAATCCATCCCTGGCTCCAATAAACTCAGGATACAGAATCAAATTATTGAGGTAAAATGAATTGATAAAAATCTATGATATTAAATAAGTTTTCTTTGATACTAAGCAAAGCTTGCTCTCAAAATATAAGAAACTGAAAAGTCAAGAGAAAGGGTGAGTGAACCTACTGTGTAATAAAAAATAAAATGCTTTGAACCCACTGACCATTCAGAATACATATATTAGTTATATGACAGACTAGAGAACTTTAAACTCCTTGGTGACAAAGTCTGATCTAGCAAAAGTGGGAATTACCTTGTTTTAGACAATGCAAGTTTTGAGTTGTTTTTTGAGAAAAATAACTTAAACCATATATTTAAAAAGAACCTCTAGTGATCCACGTGTTAGTACAGAAGAAAAAGACTTTTGAGGAATGGAAGTCCCAGCAGGGGAAACGGAAGATTCAACCTCCTGCAAAGAAAGAGGTAAGATCCTCCCCTCTCCTACTGCCTTAAACCATACAAAGAACTATTCTCTACCCAGATTAGAGTGCTTATTTGTACATTTCAGCAGCAGTCTCAGTACCTGAGAACAAATGGCAGAACATTATTTCACTTTTCTGAACAGAACCTAACAATTTAAACAGCAGGAGTTCAAGTGTTTTATCAACAGCATGCTACTATCTACTCTAAAAAAGTAAAAAAGAAAAGGAAAAAGTAAACCCACAAAAACAAAGCCCCTTAAGGAATGCAACATGAACATTCCGTGAACTGTGTGTTTGTAACAGAAACGGTGTCACAGCATGCAACAAGATGGCAGTCATTCAGGAGTGCAGTGAAATTATCTTTTTGCTTTTCTAGCAAAAGCATATTTAGCTTCCAAATATGACTTCTACTCTATTCTTCCTTCTGTGCTATGTGTAGGAGGAATACACTGTTTAGAAAATAACTGCTTCCCTTGGGTTGTCTATTCTGAACCTCGTTGATTACCCCATTGGTCATCATCAAGGAAAATGATGACTCATCTCTCAATATCATCAAGCCATGAACACTATTGAGTTGTTACAGATCATCAGATTGACCCTGTGCTTGGTGTAAGCCTTACTGTCACTGCTGAATTAAGACAAGGTCCCTACCTAAGTTTCTGCATTCCAGAGAAAACTCAGAGCTCCCATAGCCATTCCAAACTTCACGAGGAGATGGAATGGAATAATTAAACATACTGAACAAATTTGGGGATCCTATTTAAAGTCCATGTTAGTGTTCAGTACATAGAAATTGTAGGTATTACAACAATTAGAAATACTTTTAAAGGTTCCCATAACTCATGCTGTGTTAAAATCTGCTTTGACCACTCATTCTAAATTAATATTTTTATTTCATCCTATAAATTGATGTATTATTTCATAAATTTTTATGCCTTCAACAAATGCACCAGAATGCAAGATACTGGGGGTTGTAGACAAGACTTAGCCTCTCACTTGTAGGAACTCACTGCCTACATGAAAGCCAAAATACTGGTACGTAATACATTAAGAAGGAACATGACATATCCAGCATGCAAGTAGGCAGAACAAAGTCAAAATCTAGATGAATGGTTAATTAAATAAATGCTAACAACTTCAGAGTTAGAAAGAAAATTGGCATGAGGTACAATAAAAAATGGATCTTGAAAGACAATTAATATTTGGATGGATAGAGACAAAATAAGAAGCCATTTTCAATGTGGGCCAAATGAAAATGAACCTGGTTTGTATGGGTACATGAAGGTGACAAAACTGATTACAACTAGTGGTGTAAAAAGATGTCCTTGGAATTAAGATATGAAAAGTAAATTGGATTTAGATTGAAAATGACCTGCATTTCATCTTAAGATATACATTTTAATATTATTAAGTGATATCGTACCTTGGTCTGAAATGATTTGAAGTAGTTTATAACCAAGAAAAATAACCTAATTTACACATCAGGAAAAAAATGAGTCAAAATTAAAATTAAGATTTAAAATGGTGAGGTGATCCTAGGAAAGAAGTTAATTTTTTAAGAAGCTTACTAAAACAAGTTATACATTTGTTAAAATGGATAGACAAGATTACATTTTCACACACTAAAAGGGAAAATCAGGTAACTGATTCAATATGATCAAGTGATATAAGACACAGACTAAACAAATGCTCAGAAAATCACAACTTTAGTGAGACAAAAGACCTAAAAAAGAAGTCAGTAAATAATATGATAAGTAAACAACATCCTCAACAACACAGCAAGAAGTTGATAGAATGTTTTTTCAGAAAATACCTTAATATAAGTCAACAATAGATGTTAAAAACACAGTAAAGTAATGTCTTTGAGGAATGAAACTGTCCAGATATGTTTTGCATTCATTGCCCTAATATAAAATTCATTGACTTAATACAAAAATATGAGCTTAAAAGTTATGAGAGACTTTTAAATAGGACATCTACATATTTAAAGGCAGACATCTGCTGTGAGATTGCCTCCAGGGCCCCTTTTTGTAGCAAAAATACAGAACCTTTGAAAGGGTTTCATCTACTAGCAAGTGGACATTGTCCTCACAATTTCTCTTTTAACCCTAGCTCTGTGAAAGATACTCATTCTCAACAAAAGTATGTTTTTCTTCTCTGAGTTACCAACAACATGAGTTTTAAGGTAGGTGCAGAATTGTAGAGACCATCCATTAGAACTTGGAAAGCTTTCATGTGGAAAGAGAGGCATCTGGTTATCAAGGGCACTGTTGGCTTTTAAATTTGTGATGGAGATTTGCATTACTTCATACCCCACGCATAATTAGAGGGTCTGCCTGGTGGAAAAGGCAGTCCCTTGTGAAAAAGGTGCTACTGCAATGACGGAAATAGGTCATGAATTAATAATCTCGTTTGAGGAAGTTTCGTGACACCTGCCAACACTCAACACAAAGAAAGCTCTTCTCAGTCCGGCGCTTTCATGACTGGTGAATTAACTCATATATTTTACAAAAGAAGTGCTCCTCCTGTAATCATTTCTGTCTTCTGACATCTGCTCTATGCATATCGTTGTCAATCTAAAATATGCCACTTGTCAGTTATAAGTCAATCAGGGTATATAAAAATATAAAAATACTACTTTACATTAGGAAGATGTAAAGGGCCTTAGCAGAAATTGACAAAAGTCACCAAACATAAATCACAATCTTTACCCTAGAACAGACAACTTAAAATTTCTCATCACAAAGCTTGTTGAACAATCTTAAAAGAAGTAAGAAATCCAATTAACCCAAATTGTGATATATATTTCATTAACCTTGTATGATTTTTTGAATAGTATAAAATGTTATTTTAACTATTAACTGTTTTACAGTGATATATTTTACATTTATTTCTATATATTATTTTATATTTAAGTGCCTTTGTATTTTTATCTAAAAATCATGAAAAGATATAAATCCTTCAATATGATAATACTCTCTGATAAATGGTACATGTGGCTACCTTTTTCAATAACCATAAAAATGGAAATAAAATTATTCAGCAAAATAAATAACAATTCTTTAAAGTAATAATATGCCATGTTATTTAGGGCAGTGTTCTGTAAGGACGAAAATGGACTATATACTACAGTTCAAATATTTAAATCATTTTTATAAGTAGTGGTAGTATCTTTTCTACATTATAGTGTTGCTATAGTAGCATGCCTTTGAAATGGCTTTTCTAAAGAAACCAAATAAAACTGTGATTATGAAAATGAGCTATGAATAGTGTTATTGTGGAATCTATCAAATTAATAAGTGGTTCATCATTTTTTAGCTACATTTTTCCTGGACATACTTAGGTTCATTTCCACACCTACAGTGTACCCTCATATAATTATATATGATATATAATATATATATATCATATATATAATATATATGATATATATAATATAATTATATTATATAATTACATATAATCATGTAATAGAAACTACAAGAATGTACAAATATATTTGACTCAGAGAGATTTTTCATCTGTTCAATTTCCTTTTTCACAAAAATGCAAAGTCAGAGTGTGTACTCTCTCTGATATGCCTACTAAAGGCAATCTTTTCTTTTCTTTAATTGCATGGATGTATGTGTGTGTGTGTGTGTGGTTGTAGTAGTAGTAGTAGTAGTAGTAGTAGTTAAGCCATCATGTGGCAAGTAGATGATTTCTAAAATGGACAAAATAATAAATTTACTTTTCTAAGTACCATTACAACTTGTATAAAAAATGCTTGCTTTGTCCTTAGCCCACTGATTCCTAAATACTTGGGGAAAAAAACAGCAACAAAGAGAGGAAGCATGAAATCAAAGGGCTTTGGACTGATGAGAAGAAAGTTCCCAAGTAATAAGAAAAGTTAAAAGTGAAGGTTCAAGTTAAAGGTAAATGCCCCAAAGAGAAATGTTTGACATCTATTACTAGACTTTTCTTATAATCTTTATCCATTTATTGTTGACAACAGACATATATTTTTGTGTGAGAAATACTCGATGAGGAACTACAGGTTCTAGAAAGTATTGGTTTGCAGAAGAATATTTAGAAGATGTGGGATACTATCAAGTCAGTATACTTCCACACAGTGATTCCACTGTATGCAGCTATTAAACTTTTATAGTAGAAATATTGCTTATAATATCTTATAAAAAGAAAAGAACCATAGATACAGAGCTCTTTCATTTTTTATAAACACATACGTCCATATACATGCATGATGAAGGTAAAAGGAAAAATTAAACAATTATTATCACAGACTGGTTGGAATACGAGGAGGTTTAGTTTTTAATCATATGCATACTTTTCTATATTTTCCATATTCTCAGCAATTAACACACGATAATTATTAGTGATAATTTTAATGTACAGTGTTAATATCCAATACAAAAAACAAGAATTATTTCAGATGATTAAAATCCTGGTAAAAAGGGGACGCCTGGGTGGCTCAGTTGGTTAAGCAGCTGCCTTCGGCTCAGGTCATGATCCCAGTGTCCTGGGATTGAGTCCCACATCGGGCTCCTTGCTCGGCAGGGAGCCTGCTTCTCCCTCTGCCTCTGCCTGCCATTCTGTCTGCCTGTGCTCGCTCTTCCCCCCCACCCCGATAAATAAATAAAGTCTTTAAAAAAAAAAAAAATCCTGGTAAAAGGCACACCCTTTCAACCCTTATATCACTGTATTTGATAAATTTAAACAAATCCTTATCAATAATCACACAAAAAGTAAATGAACAAAAATTCTTGCTCTGCTCAAGATGGCTAAGTGAACCCCAGCCGATTTGTCATGCTGACTACAACAATAAAAATGGACAGAATGCATGAAACAACTATTAGAGGACATTAAAAAAGTAAACAGCAGGCACACTAGCTAAGAAACTGAATAAACACAAGAACTGCATTGCATTGACCATTTTTTAAAAAGATTTTATTTATTCATTTGACAGAGATCACAAGTAGAGAGGCAGGCAAAGAGAGAGAGGAAGGGAAGCAGGCCCCTGCCAAGCAGAAAACCCGATGTGGGGCTCGATCCCAAAACCCTGAGATCATGATCTGAACCAAAGGCAGAGGATTTAACCCACTGAGCCACCCAGGCGCCCCATGTTGACCATTTTTCCCCGCTTTGGACTTCTAGTCCTGAATGCTGTACCGTTACAGAAGTGGTATCACAGAGGGATAATTAAAGCCTCAGCTTTCTGGGCAGAGGACTGAAAAAGGAAAACTCGTGTAACCTGACAGTACCAGGGAGATCACAGAGGGAGGGCAGGACTCGGGGGAAAAAATAAAAACAACTACCTGTAGAGTTGTTTATGAATTCCTGGACTCTTCACCAAGCTGTGCATCTGTAGACAGAATCCTAATCAGGATATCAAAGCTACTGAGAGCAGAACTCATGCATAAACCACCAACTTGATCGCAAACTTGTTACTGGGTGGTACGCACAAGGGACAGGTCCAAACAGCAGTACAAAGCTTACGGAAACGGAACTGAAATTGGAACCACAGACCACAGAAGGTAAGTTGGAAATTTCAGCATAAACTGAACCAGGTTGACTGCCTCCTGAGAGCAAAAAATGTTAACATTTTCCTAGGGATGTAAAATAAACCACGGGCTTTATGGCATAACACTCAAAATGTGCAAGATACAGGCCCAAATTGTTCTCCATGTGGAAACCTAGGATAATTTCCACTTGCAGGAGAAATGACAACCAACAGATTCCAACCACAAAATGACACAGCTGTTGAAAATATCTGAAAAGACTTCAAAATAGTTATTCTACAAATGCTCCAACAATCAGAAACACTCCAGAAATGAATGGAAAAATTGATATTTTTGGCAAAGAAATAGAAGACATAAAGAAGACACAAATGGAAGTTTTGTAACTGAAATATACAATAACCACAACACTGGCAGGGAGGCTCACTAGTAGAGCAAAGATGGCAGAGAAAAGAGTTGGTGAACTTGAAAATAGATCAATAGAAATTATCCAGTCTAAACAACAACCCGTTATCAGAAAATACACATGTACCAAGATCAGTATCTATTTTCTATTCTGTAAAAAAAAAAAAGTTATGAAATAAAATTATTTAATTATATTAACAAAAAAATAGAGTATCTAAGGATAAATTAATAAGAAAAACACAGGACCTATGTGAAGAAAACTGTAAATCCAATGGAGAGAGATAAACAAGACCAGAACTGATGAAAATGTATATCAGGATATTGGATATTCTGATCAATATCTAAAAATTGCCAGTTCTCTGCAAAATTAAAACAATTATAATACAAATCTAATTTGTATTCCTCAATGATTTTTTAATAGATAGATTAGGTAGAAATAGCTTTAATTTTATGCAAAACTTAAATACCAGCAAAAAGCCAAGAGAAGTATTGGGGAAAAAAAACAGTAAGTAGGTAATTGATTTACCAGATACCAAAACATACTCTAAAACCACTTTAATCAAAATAATATGGTACTATTGTAGGAAAAGCTTAAAAAGCAATGGGTAAAAAAAAAACCAAAAAAACAGAAAATCCAGAAATAGACCCAGGTGTGTGTGTGTGTGTGTATAAATATATATATTTAATATATTACAATTTTGGCAGTTAACTCAATGGGAAAATAATTATTTACTTAATAAATAATGTTGGAAAAAGTTACTATGTTTTTGGAGCCAAATAGAAGAAGGAATAAAAATCTATATATTAAAAACTTTAAAAATCCTAGTGCTTTGGCAGCTCAGTTAGTAGGGCAACTCACTCTTGAACTCAGCTCAGATCTTGATCTCAGGGACATGGGTTCAGGTCCTGCATACAGCTTAAAAAAAATCCTAAAAGGGAATCTAATACATGAAATTAATACTCCCTCAACTGGAAGATATATTTGAACCCATCATTAAACCCCCAACTTATTAAAAATAATTTAACATGCCAATATATAAAATTTTAAAACTTCTATATAACCATCTAGAGTTATAAACAGTGAATTAGAGCTATAGAAATTGAGTGATATTAAAAAAAGAAATTGAATGATATTCAATATTCATGAACTGTTTATGTAGCAATTGGAGGACTTATAGAAAATTGCATAAAATAAAACTCCATTTTGTACAGCAATGATAAAAATTCCATGTTTACACATGTAAGGTATGTATGTGTACAAAATGTCTAGGTGGAAGTATATGAGAATGAGAAACACATGAGGGACTCATAGTATGTGTTTAACATGAGCTGCTGAAGTGTGAAAAGGGAGTTCTCGTGACTGAAAAGAAAAAAAGGGGAATTATGGAATAAAGATTTAAAATTGTAGACATATATTCTACTTTTAAAATGTATGTAATGAGGAAGGGGGTGGTCACCTGGGTGGCTCAGTCGATTAAGCATCTACCTTCTGCTCAGGTTATGATTCCAGGGGCCTAGGATTGAGCCCAATGTAGCTGGGCTCCTTGTTCTGCAGGGGGCCTGCTTCTCCCTCTGCCTGCTGCTCCCCCTGCTTGTGCTCTCTCCCTGTCAAATAAATAAGTAAAGTCTTTTTTAAAACCATGTAATACTAGATTATATTTATGCAAATTAAGAATATTAGTTGGTGGCACCATGGTCTTCAAATGATTTATGTTTCACCCAAGAATTTTGAGGTCAAATCTTTTTTAACTATAAAGAGCTCAGATCTATTCTTTCTTTCTCTAAAACAGAAATTTAAGCAACATCTGTTTTTAAGTCTCATCTAGATCCTCACTACAGAGTATTATTATGAAGACAAATTAACAAAGAAAAGCTAATTTTAATCTGTCTCTTTCTTATAAGCTTATGGAGAGAAGGAATTTTCTTACATATTTTTTAATCCTTCACAAAACAGCAGAGTTGTATGTAAATAAAGAGGCCCTTAAACATATTTTAAATTGGATATATTTTCTTTATCAGTTCTCTTTATTTGATACTAAGGCTCTTATTAAGTGCTTTAGGCAATAACAATCATGAAGGTCAAATATAGTAATAGTAATGTCAATACTGATATGTAATGACCCTGGCTGAGAAGTTGACCCTTTGGAACAGGAAATGTCTAATTACTCTAGCCCATTACGCACAATTACTATATTCCTTCCCCCACAATGTAATATCACATTGTCTATAATAGATCTGTAATTTCTAGAGAAGGTGGATGTTCTATTGCCAAGAAGAGGAAGAAAGATGTCATGAGAGACTTAAGAGCTGTTGAGCTCCTGCTCCATACAGTCACCATGATAAATTTCCAGGTTTTATCTGAGTTAATCAGCCTAAGAACTCTCTCAAGAAGAGATAAAATTACTTTCATTTTTTCCTTAGATGAGGACTGTAGGTCACAGAATTTAAGAAAGATATGTAAGTTTATAGTGAGTGGCAAAGTTGGAATCTAATGCCAATACATTCTTTTCTGATGCAATTCTATCTCTACAACCAGAAAACTAAAAGTTGAATATTTAAGAATGTCAGCATATATGTGTTAAAGTGAATTCTTCATTTTTGTTTGATTTGAGTGTACATTTTGTTTTGCCAGTCATATATCAGAATATGCCTCAAAATAACAAGAAATAGATTATCATTCAATGTTAGATGGAAGGATTTTTTAATCCTCCTTTAAGAGAGACTCACTGTATTCCAGTTGAAAATGAAACAGTTGCATCATGGTAGGAAGAAGCAAGACCTCCCTCTTGTCATTATTTAAGTATGCTTTGAAGAAGTACATATTGCTATCAAGTTCAAGTCCTAGAAACAGAACTCGATTCATGTGTTCCAAGGAAACTCCATTCAGTGGGATATCCAGGTAGTGTGGCCCACAAATAAAACCATCTTGGCTTTTCACCTCCCCTCTCACCCTATAACACTGGGGAACACAAAAACATCAGTATCATATTCTACTTACACATAGCCTGTAGGTGTCAATTAATGAGATCCCCATTTTCCCTTTTCCTTTAAAAATGAGTATTTAGATGCCAAGTCAGAATAAATTTATGGGATTTAAGATAAGATGAAATTTTGCATAACATTTTATAATGGAAAGAAGACTGAAGCAAGGTGTCTATAAGTCTTATGTAAGGTGTCTATAAGTCTCTAAGTCTTCCAGGAAAAGCTGGCGTATGAATAATCAAAAAGAACTACAGGTTAACCATGAGCAATAAGATTTAGCATGGGGCACCTGGATGGCTCAGTCGGTTAAGCATCTCCCTTCGGCTCAGAACATGATCCCAGGACTCTGGAAACAAGTCCCACATCAGGTTCTCTGCTCAGTGGGGAGTCTGTTTCTCCCTCTGGCCCTTCCCCTTGCTTGTGATCTCTCTCTCACAGGTACACACTCTCTCGCTCTCTCACTCTCTTTCTCTCTCTCTCAAATAAATAAGTGAAATCTTAAAAAAAAAAAAAAGATGTAGGATGATCTTGGAGGCAGGAGACTGTTATTACAGATGACAAAGAAAAGCCTTTTCTCTTTGTTAAATAAATGGATCAGTATTCCATTAGAGAATCAGAGCCACTACTACTGATTTTTAAAAAGGTATTTATCATAGGGATTAACTTCATGCAATTATAGGAGCCGAAGAAACATTCTTGGTTCAGCTATTTCTTCTGCTTCTAGTGCTGATTTTGGAGTCACAGTGCAGAAGTTCATTAAGGCAAGAGAGACATGAAGCCAGGGAAAGAAGGAACCACTGAAACATGCAAGGAACACCTGTGACCTCCATCCATTTCCTGTTTATCTCTCCTCCTCAAGATCATTAATGACATACAGGAAAAGTTTGCTCTTGTTACAGAGCCGTATTAGCACCTGATCAAGGATTCAAGAAAGCCAAAAGAAAAGAATCCATGGAAGTAGTAGAACCTAGGGTCCAAATGCTACCCATGTTAGCCAAGTGAGCCACCAGCAGCTCAGAAACATGCATGAACAGCAACAGACTTGGCCTACTTTAAACTTTAGTGAGTAAGTATGACTACTGCCTCTCTCACCTCTACCTTCCAAATATTACACAGATTTTCCTTGTGGTCAGCTTTACTCAGAAATGCTTAGAAACATTGTTCTGCTTATCCAAGATGATACATTACAGAGCCACCACTGTCCATCCCTCATCACCATGGTGCTACTACTATCCCATGTACAATAAAAAACATACCCTCTCCCTAAAACACTATTAAAAAAACAAAAAACAAAAAACCTTTTTCGAGTGATGTTTATTCATTTTTCTAGCTGACTCACAGTCTACTTTTGAAATCCTATAAATTAAATACTAAGAGAAAAACCTAACTGCTATTAAGACATTTTATGTTCAATGGCAAAGTAAGAGGAGGAGGTTATAAAATATTATTAAAACTTACATAAATGTGCTCATTTCAAAATATGGGGAAAATGTAATATAACTATTACAGATCTTGTTTCTGCAATTTTTTAAAACATTTTATTTGACAGAGAGAGAGAGAGTGCACGCATAAGTAGGGGGACAGAGGGGGAAGCAAACCTCCTGCTGAGCAGGGAGCCCAATGTGGGGCTAGATCCCAGCATCACAGGGATCATGACCTGGGCTGAGGGCAGATGTTTAACCCACTGAGCCACCCAGGCTCCCTTGTTTCTGCAATTTATCCCATGGCCATAGTATTTTTTTTTAAGATTATTTATTTAGTCATTTGACAGACAGAGATCACAAGTAGGCAGAGAGGCCGGCAGAGAGAGAGGAAGGGAAGCAGGCTCCCTGCTGAGCAGAGAACCTGATGTGGGGCTCCATCGCAGGACCTGGGATCATGGCCTGAGCCGAAGGCGGAGGCTTTAACCCACTGAGCCACCCAGGCACCCCAGGCCATAATATTTATAATGACCTTCTTCCACTACCCATTCCATACACCATTTACTCTCAGCAAGCACGACAGCTGGTTAAACCCTCTTGACTGGGGTGGGGGTGTGAGGTGCATGACTGAAATCTTAATTCCTTAAGAGAGTGTGTCATTAGTGGCTCTATGTGTTTATTGGGTTGTTGTAACATGAATCAAAGTACGTGGAAAAACTGAAAAACACCCTAGGGGAGTTCCTGCATTTCCACTGCAGATGTATTCATCTTTCATCCCTCTGCTAGTTATTCATCGCTGTTTGTTAAATTACCTCAAAATCCACCAACTTAAAATAACAAGCTTTTATTATCTTATACAGTATCTGAGCGTTGGGAAACTGAGAGAACCTTAGCTGGATGATTCATTTTCTCGTGGTCACTTGCAAAGTTTCATTTATGAAGGCTGAAGCTCTTGTCATCTGATGGCTTCCCTGAGTCTACCACCAAGAGAGAAAGGGAAGGCAACCAAGATGGGAGTCAGAATCCTTCTAGAACCTAATCAGGAAAGTCACATCTGACTTTTGTGAAGCGAGTCAAGAGAGCCAGCCCACACTCAAAGAGAGCAAATAACGCAAGGGGAGGAGTACCAGGACAAGGGGATCATTGGATGGCCTCTTACAGGCTTACCACGGCATTGCTCAGAATTAGGCTGTATAAAGACTGTAAGAAAAAATATATTTTCTCCTGCCAAGTGATATCTCTTGCATTATTATAACTGACAGTATGACAACTGGAATTTAAAAATTTTCATCTAATTAAAACCACTTTATTTATCTAAAGCCAGTTCTACATGGGGTTCCCAAGTCTGTGACTCCATTTAAATATTAAATGGATTTTTAAAACACATTAAGACAACAATTAATGGAAAACATGAATTATATACCATTAGTTCTACCTGTAGTTGTATGTAGAGTTTTAAAATAGAGATATTGTATACATATACATATTTTATTAAATAAGTCAAAATCATCACACCACATTCCTTTAAAGAGAGTGATTAATTTGGAAAAGGCCTTGGACAACAACTAGTTCAACCTCTTGTTTGTAGAAGTCAGGAAGATCAGGAGTTACTCAAATGTTCAGGACTATTTGGTGGTTAAGGGTCATGCTGAAACGGACTTGAATAGGCTTGCAGGAATTAATTGTGCATATCTCTTCCTAACTCCACTTTCAGTGACATCATGTTGGTAACTTGAAATTGGTCACAGTGGGAGTATTTACACCACGGAAATTTGCAAACATTACAAATCAATCTTTTTTTCCAGTGAGACAAATCATTAAACATTCACTCGTATAACACTAGGCTTTCAGATCTCTGGTAGTTCTCTGTTCACTATACTGATTGTGTGTCTTTACCATGAAGACCAAAGCTGCTGAAATAATTATCTTACATAATGTTTTATCCCCTCAACCTGACCTGGACTTTGTACATAATGTTTCTTTGGAAGTTACATTCAGTCAAATGCACTGTTAATGAAATGAAGGTTTATACACCCATAGTAATTACTGGGTTCTCATGATCTGTGAAAAAGATGGACATCTATTTTTTCTGTTCCAAATTGTTTGCCACAAGAAAGCAATTAACCTTATTTAATGCCTACATACTGTGGCTATATTTTTAACGCTGCTATCCAGTATTAACCATACTCGTGGCTTTTCATGTGATCTATGTAACAATTAGATTTAAAAACCTTGTTTCTTCATGTTATGCATATTACAGCAAAATCTCTTAATTTAACAATCTCTTGTAGGGGCAACAAATACAAAGAATATAAAACATAAGCCCAAAAGTTAATGAAAAATAATTTATTTTAAAGAGTCCTCAAACTCTTTCTCCATCCTGCCCTGATTTTCACATTCTTATTTCTTGACCTTTATTATCATCTTTAATTACTGCATAATAATATCATATGGTCTTTTCTAATTAGTAACAGTAACAAGTAAAACAAATCTGTCATTCTGGAACCAGTAAAAATTGTGAGTGACAAAGTTTCAACTCTTTGAGTATGTTTGTTTTTGCAAGGATTTCGGTGAAATTGTTTATATATCAAATATAATTTCAGTAGCTATTTGATAACATAATTGTCGTTTAAAAACCTGTGTTACTGGGGCACCTGGTTGGCTCAGTTGGCAGAGCATGGAGCTCTTGATCTCGGGGTTGTGAGTTCCTGCTCCATGCTGGGTGTAGAGATTACTTAAAAATAAGATCTTTAAAAAATAAAAACTTGCATGACTGTAATTAATTATCATATGCTAGTTATCACCAGGAATTCTTACATAGTGAAATGCAAAAGTAAATCTGCTGGGTTTTTTTCCTTCAAAATTTATCTAGAGGGTGCCTGGGTGGCTTAGTGGGTTAAAGCCTCTGCCTTCGGCTCAGATCATGATCCCAGGGTCCTGGGCTCCAGGCCCGCATCGGGCTCTCTGCTTAGCAAGGAGCCTGCTTCCTCTTCTCTCTCTCTCTCTCTGCCTGCCTCTCTGCCTACTTGTGATCTCTGTCTGCCAAATAAATAAATAACATCTTAAAAAAAAATTATCCAGAAACTGACTCACCATCTGTGCAATTACAAATCTCACGCAGTCATCATCTTTTACCTAGATCATGGCAAATATCCCGGTCTTGGTCCATTTGGGCCACTATAACAAAATACCACAGATTGGGTACCTTATAAGCAACAGAAATTTATTTCTCAAAGTTTGGGATGCTGGGGGGGGGGGCAGTCCAAGAGTAAAGTGCCAGCATGGCTGAATCCTGAGGGTCTACTTCCTGGTTCAGAGCCTTCTCCATGTCCTCAGATAGTGGAAAGGAGAGGGATCCCCCTGGGGTCTCAATTAGAAGGCCCTAATTCCATTCAGGAAGGATCTGCCCTCATGATTTAAGCAGCAAAGTCTCCACCTCCTAATACTAGCCTTCTGGGGCTAGGATTTCAATTTACGGACTTGGGAGACACAAACATTCGGATCACAGGAGTCTTCTAGGTGGTCTTCCTGTTTCTATCCTATTCCTGTTTCTCTTCTATGCTAGTCTATTCCTGTTTCTAAAACGGCATTACTACAATCAATTCTCCACACAACACAGAGTCATCATTCAAAAGCTCTGTGAGATCTGCTGAATCCCACGAGGACTTCCCATCTCACTCAGAGCAAGAGCCGGAGTGCCTGTAATGTCTTACAAACCCTATGCAGTCTGACCTGTTTTTTCCCCTCTGACCTCATCTCCTCTCTCTCCCTCCCTCTATCTGCTCCAGCCACAATGTCCTCCCTGTTTTGTCTGGTTTTTTCAAAAGGTGCAGTCACGCTTGCATCTGAGGATCTCGCCCCCCATCAGTCTTTGCCCTCTGTCTGAAGGTGCTTCTTTCTGACATCACATACCTCACTCTTTCACCTCTCTCAAGTTTTGCTTAAATGTCATATCTCTGTGAATTATTTGCTTGTTACCATTTCTGAACACAAAATCTGCCCTAATATCTGGCCTTCTGTTCTCATTTTTTCAGAGTATTTGCAACTTCCTAACTTACTCTAATTTTACTACTTATGATATTAATGTTTATGGTCTGTAATCCCAAGCCATACTAGAATATGTATGTGTGCATAAAGTCTGAAGTTGGTATTTTCAAAGAAAAGAAGAAAAGGAAGGAATGAAGGAAAGAAAACCAAAAAAGGAAAAGTAAAATGCAAAAAAAAAAAAGAGAGAGAGAGAGAGAGAGTAGTGAACATAGAAATTAGTAACCATGTTGATAAACCTATGTAATTACAGACTTTAAAAGCAAATTAATAAAGATAATAAATAGGAGGGCATAGACCTAAGAGACCTGATCATGATAACATGAAAATAAAAGAAAGAGAGCTGCATCAGGCTCCCTGCTCAGTGAAGAGTCTGCTTCTCCCTCTCCCTCTGCTGCTCCCCCTGCTTGTGCTCATGTTCTGTCTCTGTCAAATGAATAAATACAATCTTTAAAAAATCTTAAAAAAAAAAAAAAGACTAGAATGTGGTTTAAAATAGGGACATTTGTTAGGCAAAAAATAACCTAAAAAAGAAATTGACAAATCTACATAGTTAGAAATTTTAGACTTCTTCCTCAAACTGAACTTCAAACAGACAAATTGGCAGTAAGATTATTGAAAATATTAAAAAAGGACATTATCAGAGTGCCTGAGTGGCTCAGGAGGTTTCAGCTCAGGTCCTGATTTGGGGTTTGTGGGAATGAGCCCTGTGTCAGGCTCTGCACCAGCAGGGATTCTGCTGGAAAATTCTCTTCCTCTGCCTCTGCCCTGAGTCACACACACACTCTTTCTTTTGCTCCTAGATAATTTTTTTAAAAGAATGAAATTATCAGGTTTTATTATATGAACATATAGACAACCATTATGGAACAAAGAGAGAAAATAAATTCTTTCAATCACAAAAATTGCCTACATAGAAAAAAAATCTTCTATAAACTATTTTTTCATTATAATGTTATAGAATCAGAATAGCACACACACACACGCACACACACACATACACACACAAGTAGTAAAAATATACTTCTGAATAACCCACTGCTCAAAGAATAAATTGCAAGGAAAGTTACAAACTAGAATTGCAAAACGATGAAAGTAATAGAGATTAAAATGTGTAAATCTCTCTTAAGGCAGTACACAGAATGTTTAACTTTGATATCATAAAATCACAAATTAGGACTAAAAATTAAGGAGCTAAGTGCTCAAATCAAGACATTAGAGACAGAATGACAGAGAAAGTCCATAGAATAAAATCATAATAGAACAGAAACTATTTTTGTAAAAAGGAAAAATAGAGAATATCAACAAAATCAAAGATTCATAAGGCAAGACTGATAAGCCATATTAAAAAGAGATAAAAAATGTTTAACTTTTAACATTTTTGAAGTTGAAGAGGACATAACTATGAACAGAAATTCAAGAGCATCAAAAGAAAATATTATGGAAAAATTAGGCAAATAAAATTGAAAATTATATTAAAGGACAGTTTCTAAGAAAATCATTAGCAAAATTGACTCAAGAACACATAGAAGGACAAAATAGAACTGTAACCATTAAAACATTGATGTAGCAGCAAAATTCCATCAATTACAAAAGATGACATCCTGACAGAGTTACAGAATTTTATCAATCTTAATGGACTAATGTGATTTTTAGTATATTTATTGTTGTGCCCCATCACCACTCTCTAATGCTAGAACATTTCCATCACCCTAAAAGAAAACATGTGCATGTTAGCAATCAGTCCCAATTTCCCCCTCTCCTTATCCCCGGACTACTACATAATACTTGTTTTTAAATTATAATCATTAACAGGGGCGCCTGGGTGGCTCAGTGGGTTAAAGCCTCTGCCTTCGGCTCGGGTCATGATCCCAGCGTCCTGGGATCGAGCCCCGCATTGGGCTCTCTGCTCTGAGGGGAGCCTGCTTCCTCCTCTCTCTCTGCCTGCCTCTCTGCCTACTTGTGATCTCTGTCTGTCAAATAAATAAAATCTTTAAAAAAAATCATAATCATTAACATAAGTGAGAGCGTTCACATAGATAGACTTGAATAAATCCAATTTGCATTGGAAGGCAAAAGGAGTGTTTCTTTCACTGCTGTCTACTTCATGTTAACTTTAAATAGGAATCAATATGAAAACTTTTCTATTAAAAGGAATAACTTATTTCTCAAGTGAATTTCTCTCCTGATAGTAGTAAAATTAACATTTTTAATAGACATGTTTTGAAGTTCAGTTCCTGAAGAGTCAGTTATAAATTCATAACGCCAGCTTGTACCATGCTGCATTTTTAAGATTGTAGAAATGTATATGCACTTGTATATCATACCTTATTGAATTGAGTCAACATCATTTAGCTGTATTGAGTCACTATGACAGTATGCAAACCTCTTTAAATTGGCTAATGTATTAGCAGCATTTATACTGCTTCAGCATAATCTAGTCTAATGCTTCTATTGGGCAAGGAAGAAATTTGAACTCCCTTCCATGGAGTATCCTGGTCTCTAAAACTCCAACCTTCCTGGGCCTGAGACAAGCATCACCTCCCCCAGAAAACCTCACTTGATCACTTTCAAACATAGACCTTCCCTTTTTGGGTCTTCCTCTTTAGCACTTATTCATTTTAGACACCTAATGAACACTGTGTTACTGTTGTGTGAACAAAGGCCATGAGGGATATTTTTAGCCTAACAGGTCTTTGCATCCGAGTGTTTTAGCACTAGAGTCCTGGCAGAAGCAAGGCACTCATTTTAGTGATGGGACCATGACTCCAATCATCTTGTTAGCTATTGCAGATCATACAGGGCAGTTTTCTAGGGTATGTTAATATCTTTTCTGGTGAGGATTCTTGGTACCCCAAGAAAATCACTTTCCTTTTTTGCCTCATTTTTATTTTATTGGTTTTTTAAAAATTTTAAATCCAATTAATTAACATGTAATGTCTTATTGGTTTCTGTGGTCCACATTTGTGATTCATCAGTCTTACATAATACCCAGTGCTCATTACATCACATGCCCTCCTTAAAGTCAAATCCATCACCCAGTTTTTAATCTCATCTATGTACTCTGACACTGGTGTTTACTTTAGATCCTAACCTATTGTTTATATATTGAGAAAAAAAAAAGAGAGAGAGAGAGAGATTTTTTTTTTTTCTCCAAGAGGAAGTTGAGTGTATAAACTTTTCCACAAACTGAGCATTAATTTCTTTATGAAAACACCCTAAAATATACTACACAATAAGGGACTTCTTAAAGCATAAGTCTCTCCTTCTAGGAATTCCTAACCTATTTGGAAAAGCAAGCCATTAAAGACCCATTTGTCAACAATATGCCTTTTTTTTTTTTAAAGAGTTTATTTATTTATTTGACAGAGAGAGATCACAAGTAGGCAGAGAGGCAGGCAGAGAGAGAGACGAGGAAGCAGGCTCCCCGTTCAGCAGAGAGCCTGATGTGGAACTCGATCCCAGGACCCTGGGATCATGACCTAAGCTGAAGGCAGTGGCTTAACCCACTGAGCCACCCAAATGCCCCTATGCCTTATTTTTTAGTACATAATTATAAAATTTACATATACCTATTAATACAATGACAGTTGTCAAGCATTGGTGCTCAAAAAGCAGAATAAATGATACAATCACAGAGTTATTATTTGGTATGAAATGTAGAAAGGAGCTTTACTGAAACAAAATTTCAGAAACTAGAGATACAGGTTAAAAATGGAAGTCAAGAAAACTGAAAGATCAAGGAAAAAACTAGTTGGTATGTCTCCTGCATTGCCCAAGGAAACTGAGGGGAAACTGTTGTATCTTATAGGATTAACAGTCTCTTTCAAAGTTCTCACTTTCTGATGACTGAAAAAATATATCCCATCTTTAAGAAAAACAAACCTACAATCATGATACCACCTATACATATATGCTAAATGACTCCTTAAGCAATTATAATGACCCTTTTAATCTCTTCCTAAATCCTGTGAGGTCAAGGAGTGTATGTTTTGTTCACTCACAAGTAGTAGATGCTAAACAATACTTGATGAAGATTTTAAATGAAGGATTAGGCTCACTGATATTAGTTCTTAGTTGAATACTTGGTCAATGCAAATGATACTGTCAACTTTGGAAAATTACTTGAATTGAAACAGCTGATATCTCGCATAAAATTTCCCATTTGTCTCAAGGTCACATTTTATGAGAATTCATTCTTACCTAGTAGAGGAATATAGTTGGTAACTTATTTTCTTTTCTTTATGAACTTTGTTAGTTATCATGAGAAAGGACTCCCAGAAAGCACTTGAAGAAGTGGGATAATACAGGGGTACCTGGGTGGCTCAGTGGGTTAAGGCCTCTGCATTAGGCTCGGGTCACAGTTCTAGGATCCTGGGATGGAGCCCCGCATCCGGCTCTCTGCTCAGCAGGGACCCTTCCTCTTCTCTGCCTCTCTGCCTACATGTGACATCTTTCTGTTAAAAAATAAGAAGAAGAAGAAGTGGGATAGTGCAAAGCTTTAGTGTTTTTGTTGATGGAGATGTCAGTAAATGCATCATCTTGCTGAAATATCAAGGCAATGATTGTCAGGTCCTGGGCTGAAAATGGCTCCAATCCACCCGTCAGGAGGTATTTAAACAAAATTTAAACAAAAGTCTTTTTCAGGAAAGAAATATTATTGTTGATGTTCTTTGCTGTTAACATTCTCATTTTCATGCCATGTAAATCATGCCAAGTGATTTAAGAGTCTTAAATCACTTATTTTTTCAACAATTAACTTCTCATCCAAGTCTCAAACACCATGTTCATGACAGCTTTTTGTTGGATGCAGTTAAATCACTTGATTTTTGCCTTGCTGTTAATTGATTGTTAAGTATTCAGCCTTGAAAAAAAATTGCTACATAAGCAAACATCATGATACACTCTTTTCAATAAAACTAACAATAAATTAATTCATCTAGACAGATTCTTACCCTTTATTATAGCGCCTTTTCCCTCAACGAAGGATTAAGACATGAAATTAAAAACTGATAAACAGCTCCATTCAGTGTACACATCTATGAAGGATCCAAGAGAGTTATTTCCTGTTTGATTACTTGCCTGACTAAAAAAATGAATTGCTTAAAAGATAATTGTAAAAGAAATCATTTTCATACTATGTATCATTTTGACCCCGAATAAACAAACTGCTACAAAGAGGTTGCCTTGTGATTTCCATACTCATTGGTCACGGAGAAGGACGTGGCTGCAGGTAACTGCAGGACACAGTGTTTTGTCTGTCATGATTTGACTCCATCTGAGCCTCTACCTCTCTAGAGACAACTCTGTTTCCTAAGTAGCATGATGCTTGATAAAAATCACACATTAGCTGATGAAATGTGTTCACAAGATATTTGCTTTATCATTATACATGGTGCAAATTATCATGTCTTCGTGCACATATTTAAAAAGCAAGACATTTAACTGATTAGAAGAAGCTAAACTTTCAACAAACAAATTGCATCAATTTTCATATATTTTATTCCCTCCGTGGGCTGCCTTCCTGTATGCCATGCCCCTCCTTCATCCCTGGATGGCCTTCCTGTAAATCATAAAGACTGGATGCCTTTAGCATATTTGGTTTGGGTCCTTTTTCTGGTCCTGTTTACTTTGCACTGGTCATAGTAGCACTAAGTCCTTCCACAGCACACACACACACAAACGTATTTTTCCAATCACTGCCTACACATTGAAAGTTTCTATGCTTCAGATTCTTGGAGACAAAAATGGAAGTTCACCAAAATGGAAAAGTGATACTCTTACAATTTTGCTTGTGAATGCACCATGTGAGAAATACTGAAAGAGAATAAAAATGTGATGTTTTCCAAATCTTTGAGGAAAAATTCACAGCACAGAAATATGACTTTCTGCAGCTGTGCACATCTTTACTCATCAGTATGCTAATATTCTCCAATTTGAAGAGTATTCTAGAAAAGATATGATCCAGGACATGGAAGGGGTAACCCTGAGGCATTCGAGTCATATTTAACGGAAAACTGAGTCTTCCATTTCCTAAGCTGGAGAAAGTGTATTTCTGTGTCTATTTTATGTTTCTATCCATGGCTGACTACCTGGATATAGATATTCCATAAGAACTCTTTAGAACTACAGCAAAATAGGATTTGCTCTCTTCAGGGTAGCTTGCTTTAGTATTTTCCACTGCAGTGGATGAGCATATAATGGAGGAAAGCGGAAAATAATATATTCCCAGGACTTAACTTTTGGGAAAATTTAAGACTTTATGTGACAACATGGAAACTTTTCCATTTCATAAAAGTACTTCAGCTTTCTCTACAATGCTAGTTCTATTTCTCCATTTCAACTTCTTTTCCACTTCTCCACCCTGCCATTGACTTTCACTGCATCAGTGGTATTTACCTATTATCTTGAAACTTCTATTGCTATAGGATGAAAGTATTATCAATACCACAACCACCTGAAAAACAAATACAGGATTTGTGCTCACATATGTAAAACACAGTATCGGATGAGAATTATCTAAAATTAACATGTGTTCTCCAAGTTTGTCCATGAGTATCTATTAGGGATAACTGTACATAAAAAATCTAACTCAGAAAGTCACAGAACACTAGGGTAAAATTGTGTTGCAGGTAAAGATCTTCAAAAAGCATACACTGAGATAGAGACTGGCATTCAGAAAATGTGTAGAGAAATGCTCTTAGGATCAACGTGTGTGGAAGGTGAGGGAAGGAACATGACTGGGTAGAGGAAAGAGTTGGAATGAAATGCATTTTCAGCAATGGTAAGAGCCAAATGCCACAAACAGCTTTGTAGGTGTGATGGTCCTTCAGATTTTTTCCCACATTATTGTGAGGAAGCCAACATTCTAAATATATACTGTATATATATATAGATATCTAGATAAATATATCTAGATATATGATATATATTTATATCTATATTATATATCTATATATTTCACTATAAATATATAATATAGATATATATTATATAGATATGTAGATTATATATATAAATATATTTAGATATATTTATATACATATTATATTTATATATATTCTCTTATATTCTCAAATTAACCAGTCATTGGATATAGTACGTCTATGCCTAAGAAAGGCCTATGACTTTAGGGGAACAGCTCCTCCAACCAAGGGTTAGTTCCAGGAAGGATGACAACTGAGGTTTTTAACAATTAGTGTAACAAGCTATCTAGTACTGCAGAGGAATTTGAACAGCATATCACAGCATCTGTTGCTGATTATCATTTTTCTCTCCAAGTCATGAAGTGTCCATTGACCTTTTCAACAGACATTTCACAAAGTAGATATTCCTTACTGTAGAAGGAAATGAAAACTCACCTAATTATAAAAAGTAGTATATTTTTTAATATTAAACATTGGAATATATAGCCTTGCTTGATTTTTGTTTTATCTCCATTTACATTTAAAAACTTAATTATTAAAATAATTGATAAAATTTATTGAAGCCCTTCTACATTGTAGGCACCAAGCGAGAGGCTTTCATATAATCCTGCAATAAATCTAAGGGCTGGTTACTGCCACACATTGTACAGATGAAGGAAGGAGTCTGAAGAAAGTTAAGTACATTGTCCTTGATCACACAGTTAATAATAGATGGCTGAGTTGTGTCTAACTCCAGAGCTATGTGCTTTCTGGTATTCTGCACTGCTACTTTGACAAAATGGAAAATATTAATAATGTAACTTTGTAGTTTATTAACCTTAAAATTCTGGATCCTTTGTCTACCTCATTTGCAAATCACAGTGGACACTGTTCTTTATCTTGGTAATTCAAAAACGCATCTAGGTTTTTTGAACAAGTTCCTCAAGTATAAAATGGGAATAAAAAGTATTTTCCTGGAGAGCCTGGGTGGCTCAGTCAGTTAAGCATCCAACTCTTGATTTTGGCTTAGGTCATAATTTCAGGGTCATGAGATCAAGCCCAGTGGGGAGTCTGCTCAAGATTCTCCCTCTCCCTCTGTTCCTCTCCCTGCTCACTTGTTCGCACGCTCTCTCTCTCTCTCTCTCTCTCAAAAACAAATAAATCTTTAAAAAAATATTCTCCTGGGGTGCCTAGGTGGCTCAGTTGGATAAGTGTCTATCCGCAGATCAGGTCATGATCCCAGGGTCCTGAGATTGAGCCCCATGTCAGACCCCCTCTTCTCCCTGCTCATGCTCTTTCTTGCTATCTCTCTCTCTCTCAAACAAATAAATAAAAATCTTTTTAAATTTTTTAAAAAATAAAAAATATTTTCCTTATCCATGCAATTAGCTTATGATGAACAAATGAGATAATGAATATTTGAGTTTTTAAAACTGTAGAGTGCTAAAAATACATTTTTATATGATACATAATTATGACAAAGCAATTACATATTACAAAATACATAATCATTATTAGGATTACTTCTTTTACACTGGTTCATGCTAATAGAACTTAGAAAATAGACTTGGAAAATTTTAATAGTGACAGCAGTCATATAAAGGTACACCTTGTTTTGTAAAAAATCGGGCACTAGATGATTAAGAACAGTTTAGTTCTTGAATTCTACCATTCTTTCACCCTCTGGACTTCCACATTCATATGATCAATAGTCAAATGGGGAGGAGAGTATAAGATGAAACTGGCTGGGCAAGTTTCCTATAATTCTACCAATGCCAGGTTACTTGGCAAAAGCTGATTTGCAGAATGTGGCTAAAGCGCAGACTCAGTTGAGTTTTTTTTTCCCTATGCACCAGAAGAACAGTTCAGTACATCCTGAAACTGTTTACCCAATAAACTGCATGGAAATGCGGCCCGACTTAGAAATCAAATAGCAACCAGATTCATCAAATACTCAAAGGATGTGGACCATGACTCACATGGGCACTGACCTTTGAGACATAGCCATCCCAACAAACAAAACAAAACCTAATACAATGAGCTACTCTACCAAAATGAAGAACTGGCAGGTGCGTGAAGAGAGAGGCTAAACAACACAGTAGATGTTCTTCTCTTCTCTGAAGTAAATCGGAACACACACTGGAAAGACTGCATGTCTTACACGCACAGGCACACACGTGCGCGCGCGCACACACACACACACACACACACACCCCTAACATGTAGATGGATTCTCTGATTAATTCTTTAGTAAATGAAGACACAATTCCTTACGTTAAAGAAAAAAGTGTTTAAAGGAGACATAAAGCAAATCAATTGCAGAATTCAATGTGCTAAAGATGCCAACTATACCCAAATACATCTGAAGATTCAATGCAGTCTTAATAAAAATCCTCAGGACTTTTGTCAACTTTAAAAACATATTCTGAAATTTATACGGAAAAGCAAAGATGAAAATAGCCAAAATACACTTTAAAAAATAAGAACAATAAGAAATACTTGCTCTATTAGGTGTCATAATTAAGACACATCAAGGCACATCTTAATTGTCAATTAAGACAATTAAGGCACATCAAGGAAAAAATAAATCAATGTAACAGAATACAGTCCAGAAATAAACCTATGCATATGTAAATATTTGTTAAATGTAGCATGGCAGATTAGCAAGGAAATAACAGATTTTTTTTTCCAGGAAATGCTACTAGGTTATTTTTGTATATATATGGAATAAATTAATTAAATCTCTACCTTATACCATCTATAAAAATTAATTTCAGATAAATTATAAGACTAAATGGAAATCTGAAAAACTACAAAGCTTTTAGAAGATAATAAAGTGAATATTTTCATTACTTTGTGGCAGGGAAAGAACTCTTATGACGCAAAAAGCTAAATTTACCACTTTAAAAGCAAACATTTCTGTTCATCAAAAAACACCATCTAGAGAAGTAAGAGAAACTGAAAAAACTGTGGAGAATATATTTGCATGCTATTTAACTGAAAATGGACTGGTATCTAAGATACATATAATGTCTAGAATCAATAGACATGCTGTCTAGGGAACCAGTAAATTGCACAAAATATCTTTTTTTTAAATATATATATATATATATATTTTAAGATTTTATTTATTTATTTGACAGAGAGAGATCACAAGTAGGCAGAGAAGCAAGCAGAGAGAGAGAGGAGGAAGCAGGCTCCCTGCTGAGCAGAGAGCCTGATGCGGGACTCGATCCCAGGACCCTGAGATCATGACCTGAGCCGAAGGCAGCGGCTTAACCCACTGAGCCACCCAGGCGCCCGTTTTGCACAAAATATCTTAATAGACGCTTCAGAAAGAGGAAGTTTATAGAAATGCCTTATCTCATAAGTTATTATGAAAAAAATAGGAATAACACCAATTTCACATTTAATCTGATTGAATAAATCCAGAAGTCTAATGATTCCTACACTTATGAGCTGCAGTTATGAGCGTCATTTGGAATAATCCCTTTGGAAAATCATTTGATGTGACCCAGTAAAGTTGAAAATGTGCATAGCCTAGGATCCTGCAGTTCTCATGCTACGTACAATCACAGAGAAACTCAAACACATGTGTGCCAAAAGACATGCAGAAGTAGTCACTGTGTAACAGTTTCACACTAGAAACAATCCAAATATCCATGAAAAGGAGAGTAAGAAAATAAAGAATGGCACATAATAAAATTCTATACACATTTAAAATGAGTACACTACTGTTCAGAAAATAGAGTGTGTTGAATGAATGAAACAAGTCATGAAGTATACCAGCAGTATGATTTCATTTGGATGGTCCATTTCACAAATAGATGAAACCAAATTATCTTGTTCAGATGTGCAAACACAGGTGGTGAAACTATAAGAAAAAGCAAGGAGCTAATTATTAATAAAGGTGATTTCCCCCCCAAAAGGAGATGTGTTTATGAAGACATATAGGTGGCGGGCGCCTGGGTAGCTCAGTGGGTTAAAGCCTCTGCCTTCGGCTCGGGTCATGATCCCAGGGTTGTGGGATCGAGCCCCACATCTGGTTTTCTGCTCAGCGGGGAGTCTGCTTCCCACCCCCCTCTGCCTGCCTCTCTGCCTACTTGTGATCTCTGTCAAATAAATAAATGAAATCTTAAAAAAAAAAAAAAAAAGAAGAAGACATGTATGTGGGATAGCTGACACGATGATGACAAATAAACAAGTTTGGCTGGATTAGGCATTTCAAATTGGAGTTAAATTCAGAAAGATCAAAAGGTCAATTCTGGAAATTTCTCCGTCTCTTCCCTGCCCACCTACCCATAACCCTACCACCAATTAAGACAACTCTTACTCATTCTTCAAATCTCTACAATTGTTTTGCCTTAGGGAATGCTCCCTTTCATCTTTGAATTAGGGTGAGCTCACTGCTGCATCATATAGCCATCACAACTCAAATATAAGAAGTTTATTTCTTGCTCGTGTAATACCACAGGACGGGAGAAGATTTTGTCAGCCTTCCTCCACAATTATTCAGGAAGTCATGACTACCCAGGTCCTGTGATCTCCATCATGTGGCTTGCATGGTAGTTCTCGGTTTTCTATCCCAGCAGTCACACAAGAAGCAGATCTGGGAGATGCTGTGAAGTGGAACAATTTTATGGACCTGAAAACAGATCCCATCTACTTACATTCTTTTTTTTTTAAGATTTTATTCATTTATTTGACAGAGATAGAGACAATGAAAGAGGGAAAACAAGCCTGGGGGAAGTGGGAGAGTGAGAAGCAGGCCTCCTGCTGAGCAGGGAGCATGAGGTGGGACTTTATCCCAGGACCCTGGAATCACAACCAAAGAGAGACACTGACTGACTGAGCCACCCAGGCACCCCACATCTACTTACGTTCTTATGGCCAGAACTTACTCAAATGTTTACATACATCTAGAAGGAAGGGAAAAATGTGGTATATCTGTATATATAGTACATAGCTTATTTGTAAGAAGAAGAAAACACGTTTTGATGAAGAGCTAGCAATTCCTTCCACATACCTTTAAAATAGTGACAGAAATTTTGAAAAGAAAGGGGGAAATTGGAGCGTCTGGGTGGCTCAGTGGATTGAGCCGCTGCCTTCTGCTCGGGTCATGATCTCAGTGTCCTGGGATCGAGTCCCGCATCGGGCTCTCTGCTCAGCGGGGAGCCTGCTTCCCCCTCTGTCTCTGCCTGCCTCTCTGCCTGCTTGTGATCTCTCTCTGTCAAATAATTAAGTGGAATCTTAAAAAAAAAAAAAAAAAGAAAGAAAGAAAGAAAAGAAAGGGGGAAATTTGTCAGTATAGTCCTTAAAGAAAGATAGATGGTATCAAAATGTTATTTAAGAAAAAAAAGATTTCATTTATTTATTTGACACAGAGAGAGAGAGAGAGACCACACAGGAAGGGGGAGCAGCAGACAGAGGGACGAGAAGCAGGCTCTTGGCTGAGCAGGCATCCCCGATGTGGGGCTCAATGCCAGGACGCTGGAATCATGACCTGAGCTGAAGGCAGATGCTTAATGGACTGAGCCACCCAGGTGCCCCTGATGTCAAAATGTTATTATGAGAGAAAACAGACTAGAAAGCCAGATTCATTAATAGAAATGAACTGGATCACCGAATAATAATGATATTCAATTAGCAAAGAAAAATTAGTTAAATCTAAACACATCCACTAACATAAAATATATATAAAGCCAATATTAACAGAACTGAAAGAATTTCAGAGAGAAATTGACAAATCATTATGGGAGCTTCAAACATGCCTCTTTATATAATCAAAAATTTAAAAACCGCCGGGGAAAAAAGATGAGATCATAGAAGACTGGGACAGAAACATTATCAATCTTGATCTAATAACCACATACAGAACTCTGCACTTAATAATTAGATAATTAATTTTATAAAAATGAAACATGTTGGTTACACAGAAATACATGTGCTAAAAATCGTTAATCTGCATCATCAAGGCTTATACACTTATGGTATTAAGTTATGGCTTACTAAGAAACACAGGCCATATAAAAGGCTATAAATTAAGCCTAATCAAACTCAAAAAATAGAAACACACATTTTATTTTATATGGCATCCTATGATCACAATGTATTTACACAAAAATGAGCAAGAATATGATTTTTTTAAAAAACACCCTAAGATGCAGTAATTGCACTACTGGGTATTTGCTCAAAGAATATAAAAATACTAATTGAAAGGAATACATGCATCCCTATGTTTATTGTAACTTTATTCACAATAGCCAAATTATGGAAGCAATCCAGTGTCCATCAATAGATGAATGGATAAAGAAGATGTGTTATGTATGTGTGTGTATACATATATATATATATATACACTGTATATATATATATATGATTGATATATATATTATATATTTAATATCATTCAGTCATAAAAAAGATTGAAATCTTGCCATTTGCAACAACATGGATGAATCTAGAGAGTATAATAGTAAGTAAAATTAAGTCAGATAAAGACAAAACCACATTATTTCACTCATGTGTAGAAGAAACAAAACAAAAGAATGAAGGAAAAGAGAGAGAAACCAAGAAAGAGACTCTGAACAAGAGCAGAGAATGCACTGGTGGTTACCAGAGGGGAGGGAGGTGGGGGTTGGGTGAAATAGGAGAAGAGGAGTAAAGAAGGCAGTTATCCTAATGAGCACTGGTAATGTATAGAATTGCTGGATCGCTCTATTGTACACCTGAAACTAATATAACACCGTTATGTTAACTATACTTGAAAATATATATACTTAGGGACACCTGGGTGGCTCAATGGGTTAAGCCTCTGCCTTCGGCTCAGGTCATGGTCTCAGGGTCCTGGAATCAAGCCCCACATCGGGCTCTCTGCTCAGCAGGAATCCTGCTTTCTCCTCTCCCTTTGCCTGCCTCTCTGCCTGCCTCTCTGCCTCTGTCAAATAAATAAATAAAATCTTTTATTTTAAAAAAAGAAAAGAAAAAAAGAAAAAATATATACTTTTAAAAATAAAACAAAATCAAACATAGAATTAAACATTACACTCTAAACAATTATGTTCCAGTTCCTTCTTGGTACCTTTTAGTTATTTCAACCTGCAAGAAACATGTCAGAATTTGTACTCACTCTACACTCGCTTCCTTGTTATTCACAGACCCTCATTGCTATCTGGGTAATATCAGGCCTTGTCATGAAGCACAAAGTAGGCTCAGACATATTGGCAGCAAGTTTTCTTCACATCCAGGGTTCTCACATATTCCTCCTCCCCTTGCTATTGTTCTTTTCTTCTCCCTGAATACATTCGTGTAAATGAAGCCATTACTTTGGAGCGAGAGTGACAGGCAAATCAGTACATGTCATTCTCATGCTCACTGACAGATTCGGGCAGCGTGGCTCTCTGCCTTGTCATGACTTGCCTAGCACTTTATTTATTGAACACCCTTGGCCTTAAACATAAATTTACTGAAAACTCCTTGGCCCTGAATTGATATTCGGCACAGGATAGTACAAAAGTTCTAGAAGTCCACATGACTCTGAGTATTCTGCTATTCTGGCACTACTTTCCAGAGCCCTGGGAAAACTGGGGTCCTACATAAATGCAGTATCTTTTTGTTAAATTTTGTTTTAAAGATTTTATTTATTTGACAGACAGAGATCACAAGTAGGCAGAGAGACAGGCAGAGGGAGAGGAAGAGAAGCAGGCTCCCTGCCGAGCAGTTAGCCCAACGCGGGCTCGATCCCAGAATACCTAGGATCATGACCTGAGCTAAAGCCAGAGGCCTCAACCCACTGAGCCACCCAGGCGCCCCATAAATGCAGTATCTTAACAGCCTCCTTCAGAAACTTGAAAACTAAAAAAATACTACATAATATAAATTTTTAAAATTCGACTTAAAGGCATTAAAACTTCCTGGGCCAATGATCCAGAAATTAATACAATGTACATTATTTAGCATCAAGTCAAACATTTACTCGGTAATGTTTTCCTCTGCACGAGGTGGTTCTACTAGGTACCGATCTAGTAATTCCCATTTCCTCCCTAGCTACAGTGTCAGGTACCCACAGACAAAAGAGTCCCATACAAGTCCCAGGTAGAACCCGTCCAAACCCAGACATGTGAGGGATTCCTATGTAGTGCTCTAAGTTCAAAACCACAAAAATAATTAATAATTCCTTTTATGCCATTTAGCTGCTTTGTAATAGATTAAAAGACAAAATATCAAATTTGATTGTAAAATCAATGGAATGCATTTATATTTGAACAGCACCTCCATAAATAATACTAAGACATCCTAAACCTAAATATTACCAAATACTTTGGATTCTATAAATGAGAATATATTTATAATATAATATTGTACTATACATTTTTTTGGTGTTAACTATAAGATCAGGGGATACAATCAAATTGAATACAGGACACAACTATAGAAGAATTCTTTTCCCACCACATCTCCTCCTTGAGGCATGACACAGAAACAGCTTTCCCTTGAAGCAACTCCAAGCAGAAAAAAAGAGGCAGGCCTACTTTTAGCACAGTAATTTCCTGGAGACTGACTTGGAGGTGATAATATGCGTACAGTCAATGTGCTAGGTTTTTGTAAAAGTTTGATCCTGATGCCCGTCCTGATGCCTGTCCAATGACAGGCATTCTCATCTCTCCGCCTGCAACAAAGCCAAACTCTCTCTAGATCAATTAGAAAAAAAAAAAAAAACAAAACAAAGTTCTACATTACAGTAAGAATGAAACATCAAGTCCAGAGGACAGTTTAAACCCTCGAGGAGGGTAAGGAGATCAGAAGGAGTCCCAGGGTAAGGTTTCCTGAGGGGGATGGGGAGACAACCCCAGCAGCTCCTCTAAAAACCGTGTCCACCATGCCTGATAAAGAATTCCAAGGAATCCAGCAGACGACTAACCCTAGATGGGGACTGGTGGCTTGTGCAGGAATAAAGCACAGTGTTGCACAGTCTCTTAATTCCATGGATGCTTCTCTTTCAATGACAGCAGTCTGTCTTGTCAACAGTGAGAAATGATACAACTCCAACCTCTTCCTCTGCCTCTATATTGGGCAGACTCTTCCCTACGTATTTCACAATGGTATTTGTTTTCTCTCAGCTATTGTTAAAATGTGATCGAATTGATGCATATGGTGATCTTCTCTTTTTAAGAAAAGGAGGCAGTTACTTTAATTACTTCTAACCTATTTTGAGTTTCAAGCAGAATGATCAGTGTAAACTATGTGCTTGTAAACATTTAAGTACGGTGACAAAATTATTAGATGAAGAGTCATAAAACTCAGCTTCATTCTAGAGGCTGACACTTACTTGATCAAGTGACTTTTGGCCTCACTATCTTCTCAAAACTGGAGAACCACAAAATAGCACTGTACCACCTAGAACTTGATGTTAATGTGAAACCAAGTGAGGTAACATACACGGAATGGATTTTAAATTAAAAAATCATACACTAAAGGAAAAGATCAAAGGGTAATGCAGAGACTGTTCTACACAGAATTTTTTAAACATAATTTTTCATTTAATGAATATTTAGAGTGTCTCCCACATGCATGGCTATTGTGAGCTCTAAAAAAAAGTGAAGGTGTAAGAGGGAAGAGGGAGGAGAGATCATACAAAAAGCACCATGGTTATTAGCTCAAAGAGCTTATAATGTTATGGGAATCAAAACACACACAAAAAAATTGAAAGCAAAATAACAATTTAAAGAAGCAGAGGATTAGATGGTGAGAAACCAGGAGAGATAATTAATGCTAAAAATGGTCTTTGGAGAAAGGCCATTAAGTGAGTGCTGGAAACCCCAAGCCCCTCCAGGCCTTTAATCCTTTAATTACCACTCCTTAGTACCCTAAAATATTTTCAACTTTTAAAGTCTGTGTTTTTTGCACAAGAACTACTTGAATACATTTTCATGATTCTACAATCTACAGAGTACATAATTAAAATCCCATACTGTGTCTCCACCTGTTCCCTAACTCCAGCAAAGTCTAATCCTAATCCCATTTCTTTCCCCATCAAACACCACTGTTAATAGTTTGGTGATGTGTATTCTAGAAATTTTTGTGCATTCACTCCCCCCCCACACACACACACATTTGTAACACCAAGGGAATCCTAACATAAACTCTTCTCAAACTTGCTGATTTTTACTTAACAGTGTGTGTTAGTAACACCACTATGAAAACAGATGTAACTTTATCTTATTCTTTGTTATCAGTAAATCATACATTACCTTTTCTCCTATTGTAATAATCTCTATGTTTCTACTTTTCCAGTCTTACAAACCAGGAAGCACCACTGAGGATTCATAGGATATCTGATCCACCAGCATGAGATGCCATGTAACCTCACATCACAGCAGGGGACCCACTCTACAAAAAAGAGGGACCAGGTGTATTACATACTGTACTACTCAGAAGTGGCTGGCCTGAGAGAGCTTTGAAACAGCTTCTCAAACACTCTGTGAAGATAGAGAATGGTTTTTCTGTATGCAATATACACCTTGAGTCAAAAACATTTACATATACTGTACCTTGAGTAGCAAGAATACATGGTTCTGGGAGCCAGGTGATTAGAACCAGGGGAATTTTGCTTCCTATCCCTTCAACAAGTTCGGGATTGGCAGACTTAGATGTCCTCATTCCCCCAAAGAGGCATACCTCTGCTAAAGGACATACACAAAAGTCCCTTTGTTCAATAACCTAGTATTGCCCTCTGAATCCATTAAACTCTTCATGTCTGGGGCCAGCAAGTAAGGAAAGGAGTTACCACCATGACAGGAGCTACTGACTTTGATCATCAGGAGCTGATAGGGCTATTATGCAATGGGCTTAGGGAGGAATATATGTGACATATATGGGATCCACTGGGCTAACTCTTGTTCACTCTTGCTCAATTGTGGTGGTAAATAAAGTGCAGGTGCCCCTGGGAACAACCAACCTACTCTCTGTTTCTTTCTTTTTTTTTTTTTTTAAGATTTTGTTTATTATTTATTTGAATGACAGAGATCACAAGTAGGCAGAGAGGCAGGCAGAGAGAGAAGGGGAAGCAGGATCCTCACTGAGCAGAGAGCCCGATGCGGGGCTCAATCCCAGGACCCTGGGATCATGACCTGAGCTGAAAGCAGAGGCTTTAACCCACTGAGCCACCCAGGTGCCCCTACTCTCTGTTTCTTTAATTTCATTTTTTTTAGATTCCATATGCATCATACAGTGGAGTACAATATATACACACAAATCATACAGTATTTGTCTTTCTGTCTGACTTATTTCACTCAGCAAATGCCATCAAGGTTTATCCACATTGTCACAAATGGCAGGACTTCTTTCTCACGCCTGAACAATATTCCATTGTTTGGATGGATGGGTGGATGGATGGGTGGGTGGAGGGATGAATGGATGGATGGATGGATGGATGGATGGATGTGTATGTATATGCATATATACATTTTTCCTTATCCATTGATCCATCAATGCACACTTAGGTGTTTCCATGTCTGGCTATTGTAAATAATGCTACAGTGAACATGGGTGTGCATATCTCTCCAAGTTAGTGTTTTCATTTCCTTCAGATATAAAATAGTCTCCCCTTATCTGCAGGGGATACATTCTAAGACCTCCAGTGGATGCCTGACACCACGGATACTAGCAAACCCTATATATATTATACTTTCTTCCTATACATGTATACCTATTATAAAGTTTACTTTGTAAAATAGGCACAGTAAAGATAAAGGAGAAGAAGGATCATCTACTTCTGGACTGTGTTTGACCCTGGCTAAGCAAAACCAGGGAAAACAAAAAAACTACATAAGGGTGCACTGCTCTATACCCAGAAGTGGAGTTGATGCAACATAGAGTAGCTTTATTTTTAATTTTTTGAAGAACCTCCATACTGGTTTCCATCGTGGCTGCACCAATTTCCATTCCCACCAACAGAGCACAAAGGTTCCCTTTTCTCCACATCCTTGCCAACGCTTGTTATCTCCTGTCTTTCTAATAATAACCATTCTGATCTGCCTTTCTCTGGTGATGAGTGATGCTGAGTGCCCTTTAATGTACCTTTTGGCCCTTTATGTATTTTCTTTGGGGGGAAAAAAAGTGTTCAGGTCCTTTGCATTTTTTAATTGGATTATGTGCCATTGACAACTGAGTTTTCTTAGTCACTTTAATGTATTTTGGGATATTAACCTCTTATCAGATATGTGGTTTGCAAATATTTTCTCCCATTCCATAGATTGCCCTTTCGTTTTGTGGACTTTTCCTTTCGCTGTGTAAAATCTTTGTATTTTGGTGCAGTCACACTTGTTCTGTTTTGTTTTGTTTGTTTCCTTTGGTTGTTTGTGCTCTCCGTGTCATAGCCAACAAATCACTGTAAAAACCAATATCAAAGAGCTTTCTCCCTATGTTTTTTTTCTAGGAATTTTACGGTTTCCTTTCTTACATTTAAGTATTTCATACATTTTAGGTTAATTTTTGTGCACAAATGTGAGATAGAGGTACCGTTTCATTCTTTTGAATGTGAATATCCAGTTTTCCCATCATCACTTACTGAAAGACTATCCTTTCTACCTTCTGTAATCTTGGCTCTTTTGTGGAAAATTAATTGACCATAAATTCATGGATTCATTTCTGGGTTCACAATTCTGTTCTGTTGCTCTATGTGTCTGTTTTTATGTCAGTACCTTATTTTTTTTTTTTTTTGATTACTATAGCTTTGTGATTCAGTTTGAAATCAGAAAGTGTGTACACTTGAGGTTTTTCCTTCTTTCTCAAGATTAGTTATTCAGGGTCCTTTGTGGTTTCATACAAATTATAGCTTTTTTTTTCTGTAAAAAAATGTCATTGGGATTTTGATAGGTACTGCACTGATTCTATAGGTAGCTTTGGGAGGTACACAGATTGTAACAATTTTAATTCCTCCAATTCATGAACATGAGACATCTTTCTTTTTATTTGTGTCTCCTTCAATTTATTTCACCAATGACTTTTTGTTCTCAGTGTATAGCTCTTTTACCTTCTTAGATAAATTTCCTCCTAATTATTTTAATGCTTTTAATGCTATTTAAATGGAGCTTTCTTTTTCAGATAGTTTGCTGTCAGTATATGGAAATGCAACTGTTTTCTGTGGGTTTTTGTTTTTGTATCCTTCAACTTTACTGAATTAATTAATTAGTTCAAACAGTTTCTTACTACAGATCTTCAGGGTTTTTATATATAAGATCAGGTTATCTGCAAACAGAGATCATTTTACTTCTTCTCCAACTTGGAAAATTTCCTTTTTTTTCTTTTTGCCTGATTACTCTGAGAAAGACTTCCCGTATTATGTTGAATAAGAGTGGTGAGAATGGGTACCTGTGTCTTGTTTCGGATCTTAGAGGAAAAGCCTTCAACATTTCACTGTTAAGTATGACATCAGCTGTGGGTTTGTCATAAATAGCCATTATTATATTGAGGTGCATTCCTTCTTTGTCAAGTTGAGTTTTTTATCAAAACTCAACTCAGTAGGTGCTTTTCTTGCACCTACTGAAATAAATATAATTTTTATCTTTCACTCTATTACTGTGATATATCACAATTGTTGACTTGCATATGATGAACCATTCTTATATTCCAGGGGTGAATCCCACTTGATCACAGCATACGACCCTTTTAATTAGCCATTTAATTTGGTTTGCTAGTATTTTGTTGAGAATTTATGTATCTATATTCATCAGGAATACTGGCCTAAAGTTTTCTAGAAGTGTGTTCCTCTGCCTTTGGTGACAGGGTAACGCTGGCCTTGTGAAGTGAATTTGAGAATATTCCCTCCTCTTAAATTTTTAGAAGTTTGGAGAAGAATTGAGAATAATTTTTGAAAAGAATTAATTTTTCAGATGTTGCTGGAATTCACCTACAAAACCATTTGGTCTTAGGCTTTTCTTTGTTGATTACTGATTCAACCTTCCTAGTAGTTATTGGTCTGTCCAGATTTTCTATTTCTTCATAATTCAGTTTTGTTAACTTGTGTATTTCTAGGAGTGTATTCCTTTTTTCTAGGTTGTCAACTTTGTTGGCATATAGTTGTTCAACAGTGTCTCATAATCCTTTCAACATTCATTTTCTTAATGGTGTCCTTCAATGGTCAGATGTTTTTATGAAGTATAATTTATTATACTTTATTTCTTTCTGTGTCCTAAGAAGTCTTTGTTTAAACCCACGAGGCAAAGATATTTTCCTATATTTTCTTCTAGAAGATTTATAGTTGGGGATTTACATTTGACCTACAGTCTACTTTGAATTAATTTTTCTATATTTGCATAGATATCCAATTATTCCCATATCAAAAACTAGAAATAGTTTTCTTTCCACCTTTTCCAAAATTACTTCATCACCTTTATCAAAACCAATGGCCAGATAAGTGTGGATCTGTTTCTGTAAACTCTCTGTCCATTCCCTTATTCTATTTTTCTGTCTCTATCCTAGCATCACACTATTTTTAATACTATAGCTATGGAATTTCTTAAAATCAGTGTAAATCTTCAAGCATTGCTGTTTTAAAATATTTTTTATTTTATTGTTTTTTGCACTTTGGGTTCATTTTGTTTTTCCATGTAAATTTTACTATTATATTGTCAACTTTTTATAAATCCTAAGAAAAATAGTTTGTTGAAAATTGTATTGCATTGAATCCAGGGTACTGAGGATATTTGGAAGAGGAGTTGGCCTAGGAATTAAACTATGCTCCTTAACTTCTCACAATCTACTTACAGGTTTTGCATTATATTACATTTTATTATTTCATATCATAACAATATAGCCACTAGGCAGCCCACCATCTTTGTGCTGTTACAGTCACATATATTATGTCCACATATATTGTAAACCCTGTAACATGGTGTTAGAATTTTTGGTTTAAATGGCCACGTATTTTTAGAAAAATTAGGCCTGGGGGGGAAATATATATATATGTATACATACATATATATATGGATTTTTGCATTTGTTTATGTATTTTAAACTTCTGGTCCTTTTCACTTCTGTAGAATCCAAGTTTCCATTTGGAGTCATTTTATTTTAGCCTGCATGACTTTCTTTAGCATTTCTTTTCTTTCTTTCTTTTTTTTTTTTATAATAGTAGGCTGTTTTTTAAAAGTTTTATTTATTTATTTGACAGAGAGAGAAATCACAAGTAGGCAGAGAGGGAGGCAGAGAGAGAGGGGGAAGCAGGCTCACTGCTGAGCAAAGAGCCTGATGTGGGACTTGATCCAAGGACCCTGAGATTATGACCTGAGCCAAAGGCAGAGGCTTAACCCACTGAGCCACCCGGGTGCCCCTCTTTACATTTCTTATAGTGCAGTCTGCTGGCAACAAAATGTCTGGTTTATTTTTCTGCTAATATTTGCCTTTCACCATCAGTTTCAGAGCACATTTTTGCTAGATATGGAATTCTAGGTTGAAACCCTTTTTAATTTTCTTTCATTCTTTTAAAATAGTCATTCTGGTGTCTTCTGGCTCATTCTTCCTCATGAAAGAAACCACTTATCACTTTTATTACTGTTCCTCTGTATGTACTATATTGTTTCCTCTGGCTGCTTTTGAGAATTTCTTCTTTCTCTTTGTTGCTCAGCAGTTTGCTCATTGATGTGCCTGGTTGTAGTTTCCTTTGTATTTTTTTCTGCTTAGCATATACTTAGTTACCTTGCTCTACGGGTTTATTATTTCCTCAAATTTGGCAAATTTGTGAAAATTACTTTTATAAATATTTACATTCCCTATTTTATATCTTGTTTCCTTCCTCACTATCCAGCTTCCCTGGCCTTCCTGATCTTTGTCCTATGACTCTAGTATAGTTGTGCTCTTTTACCTCAATTGTAGCTACCCCAAGACCATGCATCCTGGGGAGGGCCCTCAAGTACAAATTTTACCCAGTGCAGTCCCTAGATTCAAGAGACAACTCTACTCCAGTTTCTGCCTCTTTTTGGGTCTTTGTAGTCCCTTCAAGTTATTATGTGGGGTTTATTTCTCCAGAGTTTATAATAATTGTCTATGGGAGAAACTGGGACAAGCTCTTCCACAATTATCTGTGGGGAATCTCTGCACCTAAACATTCATGAATCCCTTCATTTTCCCCTGCACTTAACCAAAAAGAAGCTGCTTTTAGTTTTTCAAATATGCTAACTACTCTTTCCTGCCTCAGACCTCTTGCAATTATTCCATCTTCTTAGAGCACTTGCTTTCCATACCAACACATTTGCACACACACGTACATGCTCATGCACATGCAAGCGTGCACACACACACACATACACACACACACTGGTTTAGACCCATGTGTTCTTTAGAACTCAAGTTAATGACTATATATATTGTAATAAAGCTTCCCCTTATCTTTTGGACTAGATAAGTTCTTCTCTGTGTCCCTAAAGCTTCCTATAATCTCATAACCCTTATCACAATTTATAACTTAGGCTTTTATCTGTGGCTACCTGATTAATATTTGTTTCATCATTAGAACTTAAATTCCAATGATTTGTGTTCACTAATTTCTACATAGGCGAATCTTGTACATTTTACTAAACATTTTATGAGAAGTGCTGAGCAAGTATCTTATACATAGTGTGTGTTCTCAAAATATTAATTTAACTAATTAATTCATTAATTGATAACTGCTCACCTGTATTGCATCTTGACTGTTTCTAATTAAACTCATGGGTACCTTAAACATCTTAGGCCTCAAACAGAATACATTTTCTTTTTACCATTCTTTACCTATCCTCTTTTATTTCTAATAAAAATTAATTATAACTCTGTATATCCAGGTGCCCAAAGTAGAAACCTCAAATCATTTTTAGAGCTTTCCCCCTCTCTCATAAACACCTCCCATAAATGTACTCTTTTGGAATATCTCATTAATTAAAAATCCTATCACCTTCCCATTATCAAACTGTCCTAGTTAAGGGCCTTATTTTTGGGTAGGTTATTTCTATATGTTTCTACCTAGTTCTGCTGGTTTTAGTCTTTCCCCTAGCCATTCTGCCTGTACTATTCATCCCTACTCTCTCAACAGATGGATATTTCTAAAATAAAAAGCTGTCAGGCACTACATTAAAATCTTTCTAAATGTCTCATTTTTAATTGGAGATAGTTCAAGACCTTTAACATAGCCTACATTTTTTTTTTTTTTTTTTTTTTTACCGAGCCCCACAGTTACACAGTAAGTTCACACATTTAGGCACTACAACCCAAGGAAGACCTCGGCTATTTCATCTTACATAAGTGATCAGATCTTCCCTACATAGTCCCAACCTGTTGTATAGACTGAGCTCTGTGTTCAGTGTTCCTTCCATTCACAGGTATTCTTACACCTGGAATTTACGGACTCCTCCAAACTGTACAGAGCAGAAGGAGTCTAGATAGCTCCCTCAAGGCTATCTGTCTTGCCCTCTCTCACTGCCAAAGGGTCACTGATCTGACAAGATGATGGAAAGAGCCCCAAGGCAAATACTGTATACTTCTCCCAGGGTCAGTAGGCTGAAGGCTGTCTTCCAAGTAGACCCTGAACCTGATGCTCCTAGGAGATTCCACACCTGTCTGCATGTTTTAGAGCTCCCTGACACCACAGATCAATGTTGAACTTGCCATGGTTCAAATCTGGTGCCTGATCTCCTTGATTTCCTATTTCCCTTCTTAGCCTGCTCCCCTGGAAGGGGGTAGGAGCAGACTTAGCTATAACTGAAGATCTAAAAATATTATCCTTATTACCCTAAATTTATAGAGTTTTCCATTTTATTTCTGGCCATGTCCTCTTCTCACCACCTCTAGGCAGAATTAATTGCTATCACTTCTCCCACAGTACCTTATTCATATTTTTATCTTATCATTTAGCACATTGTAACTATGATTAGCTTCATGTTTGCCTTTCCCACTAGACTGTGACATCCTCAAGTACAAGGACTAAATCTTACTCATTTCTTTTATTTCACCAGAACATACAACAGTGCCTGATAAAGAGGAGGTGTCCAGTGAGTGTCTGTTCAACAAATGAGCAAACCTGCTAGGAGATGAGGCTTCCTATGAAGGAATAATGAATGGGATGCGGAGTGGGAAAGAAAAATTGTAAGCACCTGATGCAGCTCTGATTTTGAACCATAATCCTGCAAGAGGTATCAATTTTATCTGAGAGAACAAAAATTTTTGAAGATTTTCAGTGACTGATGGCTGTATTTTTAATAATTAAAATATCACTAGAGATCTGCTATACATAATGTATCTATAGCTAACTATATTATATCGTTCATTTAAAAATTTAAAAGGATAGATCTCATGTTAAGTGTTCTTAACACAATTTTAAAAGCAAACAGTTCAGAAAGAGAACATTTACTCTGTAACATATCCTGATCTGTTACCTACAATAAATAAATAATAAACTTTCAGCATTTAAAAAAATATATTAAAGAACATTCGTAGTTTTAAAAGCTTTTAAAATTTACTTATTGATAGGGGTGCCTGGGTGGCTCAGTTGTTAAGTGTCTGCCTTCGGCTCAGGTCATGATCCTGGGGTCCGAGGATGGGGCCCCACATTGGGCTCCCTGCTCAGGGGGGAGCCTGCTTCTCCCTCTCCCTCTGCCTACTACTCCCGCTACTTGTGCTCATTCTCTCTATGTCAAATAAACAAATAAAATCTTTAAAATTTTTTTCTTATTGATATTTCAGAGAGCATCAACATCAGAACATAAGGAAAATAGTACATCTGAATTTTTCCCAATTAACTTTATACATCCACCTAGATGTCCGATATTCCAAATAGATGTTTTAGATGATATTCTTAATTCAGTAAGATTTTAAACATACTTATTATAAATTAGTTTGGTCTTCTACAGAGTATTTTTTTAGATCAGTGAATATACCATTTTATCATGATAAAAACTAGGTAGGACATAGCTCAACAACACTACCATATATATAATAACATTACACATATATTTATCATATAACCACAGCTCCCTGCTCAGTGGAGATCCTGCTCCTCCCTATCTCTCTCCTGCTTCCCCTACTTGTGCTCCTTCTGTCAAATAAATAAAATATTTAAAAAAAAATGACAAATGCCAAGAAGAAAATGGAATTTGGGGCTAGAGATGGGTGGAGGTTGGACGATGTGCTACTGAAGCAAAGAGGGCAAGTAGAAGCCTCTTATAGGAAATGATGCCTACGTGGAAAAATAAAGAAGATGTCAACCCTACCTGGTCTGGGCATCAGACTTCCAGATAGGATGGACAAGTCATGCAAAAACCCCAGTGGGCAGAAGTCACAGTGTTTTGGATATAACTTTTAGTCTGGGCCACCAAGCGTTAGGGACAGCTACTCTGGCCGTGAGGTCTGTTTCAGCTCTCAGACTTCTGTTTATTCCACCCCAAATGTTCATAATTTGGGAATTACTCTGGATTGTGCTCCAGAGTTGTGTCTGCTTGCTTATTTCCTTGAATGTATAATTTTCTCTTTTTTGTATTTTACTATTTGTTTATTAGTTGGTTTTGTACTTCCTTTGATGGATATTTGAGGATGGGAACTGACTAAAATTGTCTATATTATGCAATCTTTATATTCTGGTTCTAATTAGTTTTAATGTAAGGGTATCAAATTAAAGGTATGACTACACAGATCCATACTGATGATAAGCCACTTGATGTCATTTTGATGAAAACTTATAATGGAAACACTATTTTTTTCAAAAAGGATAATCAAATGTGAGTCTTTCAAAACCTTCTGAAGTAGCAGGACATGTCCAGTATTCCTTCTGGTAGCTACTTGACCAAGTACATATGTCAAACATATGTCAGACTAAACCTCTCATTCATTCTATGTTTGCTTAACACAAATTACCTTAGAAATACCAGAGGAAAAACATCTAATATCCTGGTACTACATATGGTAAATAAATTATCCTTCAACTCATCAAATACATATAAATCTTAAAGCGTTAAAAGTTCACTTGATAAAAACAAAGTTTATGGTATCAATAAATTCTGAAGGTATAGTTTGTCTAGAATTTCAACTGGAATAAAATTGCATTTGCTTTTAGGTTGCTTCTCCATTTTCTCCTAAAGAGGAAAGAGAATAAAATATGCCACTTGTTTGAAGCAAACGTGGATCTTGAAATATTTTAGTTTTCCCAGGTTGTAGATCATTTTGTATTTTTTTTAAATCTGGAAGCATACATTTGTAAATCTTAGCACACACTGAACTATCACTGTGTATACTATCAAATCTTATCAAGGCCCTGTTAAATGCAGGAGTTTAACTCTCTAAGGCATCAACTTTATCAAGAATATTCTGCCTTTTCCCACTGTGCTGCTACACCTTTGGAGGACAGACTCTGGAAGCAAGTTTCCCAAGCTATATAAGCTGCCTACATTTTTTTTTTCCCTCCCAAACAAACAATACCATAAGAACAACAACAGACAATTATCAGTAAGCATTTCAAGGCCAAGGCTCAGAATTCAAATCAGAAGGTAAACAATGACTGCATTTTTAAATTATTTTTTAAAAAGATTTTATTTATTTATTTGTCAGAGAAAGAGAGGGACAAAGCACAAGCAGGGAGAATAGTAGGTAGAGGTAGAAGCAGGCTCCCTGCTGACCAAGAAGCCTAAGGTCGGACTAGACCTGAGCCCAAGGCTGACACTTAACCAACTGAGCCACCCAGGCATCCCACAATGACTTCTAAATTAATCCCATGATTAAATCTTCTCCCTTTCTCATACTGAGGTATTTTTCTTTACATTAAAAAAAAAAAAAGAAAAAAAAGATAGTGCATTGCAGATAACAGTGAAGTCAACTCTGAAACCTATTTATTCACCTCTCTCCTCTCCAAAGAAGAGAATCATGAATTTGGTGAGTATATGTCTCTTATCAGGTGTATATAAAAAATGTACAATATAGCCATTTATAATTAATAGAATATGTAACATACAGTATAGCTTGGTGTTATTTCAAAAGTACACAGAGCTATCATACATTAAGTATCTATTTGCAACTGGCTATTTTAATTCATCATTAGGTTTTGAGATTAAACCATGTTGGTAGTCATTTATTTCTTTCATTTTAATGACTGCACAGTAGTAGTTATATAAATATACAATTGTAACCTAATCTTTGGTAAAAAATTATTTCTATTTTTTAACTATTATGAATAGAGATTCAACAAATTTATTTTTTAATCTATCTACATTGAAAATAATTACAGGAATTTAAAATGCTTTCACTTTAATTTCTCATGTCATTTCTCAATCTATCGTGGTTTGGTTTTCTGTTTTTTCTTTAATTTTACCCAAATTAGCTTTTTAAAAAATACTAATTATGTATTGAACCTTAACAATACATTTACCAATTTATTTGTCAGTATTGTTTTTTGCATTCTACTTATTTTTCTGAGTTCAGTTTTCTTTTGGTTCAATGCAACTTTAAGTAGCTTTTTCCTGGAATATATGTGAGTTGTAAACTTTTTTTTAAAGATTTTATTTTTATTTATTTACTTGACAGACAAAGATCACAAGTAGGCACAGAGGCAGTCAGAGGAGGGGGAAAGCAGGCTCCCTGATGAGCAGAGAGCCCAACACAGTGCTCAATCCCAGGACCCTGAGATCATGACTCCAGCCAAAGGTAGAGGCTTAACCCACTGAGCCAGCCAGGCGCCCCATGAGTTGTATACTCTTAATCTTTGTTTCTCTATAAAAGTCTTATTCTCCACTTGCTCTTTATAATCATTGTATGAATATAAAAATGGGTGGACAAGTATTTGTTTTCAGATTTTTGGAGATATTTTTCAGTTGTCTTCTAACAGAAATAGACATAGATAAGTGTCCATAAAAAGTCTGATTGTTATTCCTCTGTAGGTAATCCGTGTGTGTGTGTGTGTGTGTGTGTGTGTGTGTATCCTCCTAATAGAGAGCTTTTAAAAATCTGGTGTACTGCAATTTCACTATGATGTTTCTAGAAGTTTGTTTTCACTAATCCTGTTTAGGAATTAACATATTTTTAAAAAAAACTTTTGATAATTCTCACTCTATTTTAACTTCATACACATTTTTCTACCACTTCTATCTTCTCCTGATTTTGCATTACAATTATGTTGGCTCTTCGCTTTCCATTGTTCACACCTTAAAACTTCTGTTTTATACTTTCTATCTTTAACTCTTTATACTGCACTCTTGGGTGATTTTTGTAGATCTGGATACTACTAATTCCTTAACTCATCAGCTAAATCTAATCTTACATTTAACCTTCACATTGAAATTTTTATGTCAAGGACTGCATTTTTCATTTCTTTAAACTTCTATGTGGTACTTTTGCAGTCCTCCCTTTAGACTAATAATTTAGTCTATTCTTCTCATTTCTATTTTGTGTTTTATCTCTTTGATGTACTTTAAATTCTCTTGAATGTGCTCCGCCATCTCTCCTGTATCTTATCTGATGACTCTTCGAATGGTGGTTTGTTTTCTCATCATGTTTGTTGTTTCACCATAAACTTATCTTGGTCAGGAGTTACTCCCGGGACTCCCACATGTCTTAGAGCACGGCAGTATCCCTGCAGCATGGTTTCAGGATTACCTCTGCGTTGGGACCCACAAGGGTCAAGTGTTCCAACTTGGATATCCTCGTGCAACTACCTGCCTGAATCCAGACCCAACCCTGCTCCAGGCTTGAGGGCCTCTTCTTCCTCAGAGGTAGGTCTTGTTTCCACCCTTGAACTTCTGCAGTTGGCAAGCTTCCTTGCTGCTCTCCTGGACTGAATGGAAGTCAAACTTTGTCTTTATTTTACATAAAACCTGATCACTCATGACTACTTCAGGAATGAAGTTCGGTTCCAGAGCCACGATTTGCACAGTGCCTCAAGCTGAAATTGTCTTCCCGCTTCAACAAAATAGCTGACACACACACACACGCACACACACCATGGAAAGTAATGCAATGATTAAATCCATTAAAAGATTCCATAAACATATTACTTTTGAATTCTACTGATTTTGAATTCTTTCTTCAATTCTCTGAGGATCTTCTGCTTCTTTTTTTTCTTTTCTTCCTCTTCTCCTTCTTCCTCTTGTTTTAAAATTTCAAGCCCAGTTTTCTATTTAATATTTTTGTATAAGTTTATATTTTATCCAAAATGCACTTGCTGAGGGAAGGTGATTTCCTATGCCAGTTTAGTCTATTATAGTAATTGAAAGAACATTTTCAGTTTCTATTTGGATTTATGGGTACATAAAGCCACTGATTTCCACAGACGACTCTTGGTTAGAAAATAATCTTTATTTCACTTAAAAGGGTGTTCTAATCCTTTAGCAATTTTACCATTGAGGGCTTAGTTATTAGAAATCAAACTTTTTGACTCTAGGAAAAATTGTAACTCTTCAAAGAAATCTGGCATACTTTTATTTCATAATGTCATATTCAGCATCAAAAGGTTTTATTGAATGAATAAATTTATATATGAGTAAACATGTTATTTCCCTCCTAAATATCAAGGCCTAAGATTGTTTTCCTAAAAATTTAGTTTCTCATTTAAGAAAGGGTAAGTTTGGGACTGTGGTGTTTTTTTTTTTTTTTTTTTTTAGCTCATTCCCTGTTTTCCTCTCTTCCACTAAAATTCCTTGTTATTTTTTCCTGAAATGGGTATTTTCTAATTCTTATAAATTTGTTATAGAACTTGGTTTGCACATTATAATGCCTAGTGTTCAAATTATTTTGTCAAAGAACTCTCGACCTTATTCATTTGTTTCCCTTTTCCATAGAATATAGAGAAAGAAGGAAGAAGTAATAATGAGAATGCAGAATCTCCTGATTTTTAATGACTTGATCCATAAATGAATTGAGGGAGAAATCATCAATGAACTGAGTGCAATTAAAAAAATATTTCAGAACTTTTTATTTGTTTTCATTTTAAATCAGTGGTATATGAAGAACAACTTGCTCAGAGCCATATAGTTTATTTCTAGAAATATTTTTTATTCTGTCTTTATATAAGCAATTCCATTTATTTATTTAACTATTAAAAATAAGAATGATAATCTCCAGTATTTCCTGTTTTATAAAGCTAATCAAATTGAAATCCACTCCTTCCTTTTACCAAATAACTTTACAATTTACAACTAAGCCTCATAAACCTTTTCAGGCATTTTATAATGGCAGATCTCACAGCCAGATGCTCTGAGGTCTCAAAGAGTATAGAATGCATAAGAACATTAACTGATTATTAATTGATGAGAAGTGTCATCTTTTAAACAATGGCCAATTAGCAAATTCTAATAAAGTTTTCAGAGGACTCATGAAAGTTAATCACGCTTAAATTCCTGCATAGAGTCACCTCACTTTAGTGTTCCTAAAAATTACATGTCAACTGGAAAATTGACATGTAATTGAATGTAACATGTAACTGAAATGGAACTTTAGGGTTCCTAAAAATTACATGTCAATTTCCTAAAAAATTACATGTCAATTGAACACTTACATGTTAAAGCATATGTTTCCATGGACCTGATTTATCAATGCGGATAAACTTTGTCTTCATTTTTGATTGAACTGGTATAGGCAATGGCTCAAATGTAGTGTGTTTTTTTCAGCTTCTTGCTTCTTTGTCAAATAACAAACATTCCCATACCGCAAGGGAAATTATCACTTAGAGCATGTTTTTGGTAAAGTGAATAATTGTTCTCCTCTTGATTAAGAAAGACAGGAACACTTACAATATGGACACAGTTATTGCTAAAGTATTATAAGAGATTCCTCTGGAAAATATGAGGTGAAGATAATAGAGAAACTCTATAAGGGCAAATTCTTTCATAGTTATCTCGTTTTTTAAAAAGATTTTATTTATTTATTTGACAGAGAGAGAGAGAGATCACAAATAGGCAGAGAGGCAGGCAGAGAGAGGGGGGAAGCAGGCTCCCTGCTGAGCAGAGAGCCTGATGTGGGACTCGATCCCAGGACCCTGAGATCAAGGCAGAGGCTTTAACCCACTGAGACATCCAGGCGCCCAGTTATCTCATTTAAATTCACAACACTCCTAAGAGGGAAGAATTCTTGTTCCCATTTAGAAAATTTAGAATCAGTAGTTTTAGAGAAGTTAAGTGCAGAGGCAGGATTTGAACTCCTCCCCCACCCCTCCCCCACATCCCCTTTAGTAACCATCAATTTGTTCTCTAAAGTTGAAAGTCTTGTTTCTTGCTTTGCCTCTTTTTTTTTTTTTTTTTTTAATCTCTTTACTCATTTGTTTGGTTTCTTAAATTCCATCTATGAGTGAAATCATATGGTACTTGTCTTTCTCTGACTGACTTAATTCATTTAGCATTATAGTTTCTAGCGCCAGCCATGTCATTGCAGAATATATCATGTAAGGAACTGAATATTGCAGAAGCCTTAAAAATGTTTTCTAGGAGATTATCTCTGAACAATTTAAATTTTAAATTTAAAGATCTGTTTAGAGTTATAAGTGTGATGATTCCAAATAATCACACAAATCAGTAGATAGTAGAAAGGTTTCTCAAAATCCACTAATTCAACATTTTTGAAAATGGCAGAGTGGATAGAACATACCTTTTATTAAGATATCCTTGGAGAAACACAAAAACTTTAGCTAATGAAAAATATGCAAATTCACCCAGTTACATTTTGCTATTAAGTGAATACATGGAGTAATGTTGCATAAATGAACTCTGCAAATTTGGAAAAGGTTTACAATTTGTTCCTAATGGTAATATAGAAAAATTAATTCTTAATTGTAATACCTAGGGCTCTAAGGACAAGGATCGGCTGCCCCGTACAGTTTTTATTGAGTCATAAATAATCTTAATTTTGTGCACTTTTACCTTTATGTAATGGAATTCATTTATGTAAATAATCTATGTAATTTTTAAACATCTTTCCCAGTAATATGGACAGAATGCATGGATATCACTTTAGATAAAATGATCTGTTATCCTACCTCAACCCAATATTAAACATAAAAGCAAAATTACCAATAATATCTAGTTGAAGACAGGGCTCTGGGACTCCATCATAGAAAATCCTCCCTAAACCCCAGACTGATTCAAGCAAGTCGGCTTTGCTTCTTCGTCCTCTCTCCCTCTACGCCCTTAGTCTTCATCCCAAAGAAAAAGAAACATTTTGCCCACACAGCAACAGAAACTAATTTTGTATTACTATGAAAATTAAGCAGCACTGAGCTTGTGAGCACAGGAGGCCATTCACATGTCAAAACTGAATACAGTTGAGATGTTATATAAACTCTCTAATAAAATACAAGTGAACTGAGAGGACTGAGAAATTCAGGCAGTTTGATTCACCACAGATGGTTCACCTAGATTAGGAGCAGTGGGAATACCTGTCCACAATATTTATAAGGTAATCTTATTGAAGTATAATCAATCTGACACAAAACTCATGATTACATCATGTTTGGCCATTATTGCATCTAAACGTGATCTCCATCAAGATATTTAAGACAGTAGATCTATTTTCATTTTTGAAAAAGATGTCTGTGTAAAATCCACTTTAGCAAGATTTATAACAACCACAAACTGAGTTTCTAACATCCCCTGCAAATGAGTAGTTGCTATATATTCTCCTTTGATTGGATGCACTTAAAAGTTCTTTGCTGAATTTTATACTTCAACAGGGAATTTTAAGTTTCCATTTATATGCTACATACAAAAGGTAGTTGTAATGTCTGACTTGTCATAAAGAACGGAGTTAAACCATTTTAAAGTGAAAAATCAAGATGTCCCCAAAAGGCAACTAGAAATAATAAATGCAGTTTCTAAAATATGATTCTATTTCATTTCATTCACACCAAATGGATGGAAGGGAATATTTAAGGGAAAAAGTGTTATTTAAATACTTTTTTCCTGAAATCAATGAGGAACACCTTGCATTTACTCTAAAATTTTTAGGGTGTTGGAGCCAGTAACATAAAGATTATGTATTATTTAATTACACAAGAAAACACAATTCATAAAATATTCTGCCTCTTCAAAAATACTTCCGGTATTTTACAAGGAGCAATATGGTTAGAGTACCAAAAATATACACAACTGCACAAGCAATTAAAATCAGTAATAAAAATCAAACATAAAATCAGTGTACCGTGCCAAAGGCCTTTTGAAATAAAAGAGCTTTAAACCTACAGAACATAAAAGGAGGCTAATTCAGTGGTTGTCCTCAATTGAAAAGAGAGGACGTTCCATAGCCCTAGGCTAGAAGACAGAAGTTCTTCTGTCTGTGCCTGTAAGTTTCAGAATGAAAATTATATTGCCCCGAAAGTTCATGAGTTCTTTAATATTTCTCTTCTTTTCAAGATATTCTGCTTAGAATCCCCTCACCAAAAAGATCTTAACTATGAGCTTCAATTATAAACATATAAAGATATGTTCATTTTCTATCACCATGTTAGCCTATTAACTTTGTGGAAAGCAAAGTCAAATTTAAAAATAAAATTATTCACTGTTTGTACTTCCAACATCAGTCAAGTTTCCTTGAGAATGTACAAATCATTCATTTCACCTGTGGATGAAATGAAAAATAGACGATAGTTTTGAGCAAACCAAAACTACCTCTTTCTAGGAAAAACAAAACCAAATGAAAAACTTTTCCATATGTGTGACTTTCTGATAGGATGGGAAATGCATTCATTTGTCAAGAATAAACCAAAAGAAGATCCAAATAAATTTGTTGCTAAATGTTAAAATGCTACTTTAAAACAGAGCAGACAGAGCTCTTACTTCTTAAACTTTATAAAAATCAAACTGCCAGCTTCTTTATATGAATAGCCAACTGTTACTCGAAGGCTCCGATCTTAGCCTAGATTCACTGCATGAAGTATACAAATTCTTATTCCTCTACAAGAATGAACTCCAAGCCATTGCAATTTAATATGCCCTGGCATATGGTTGTGATATGAAAAATGGAAGAGAGATACCTTTGTCACCAAGAGTATATATTCAAGTGAATTTCAAACACATATATTTTGTTGAGTATATTTTTAGTTTTTCTAGCATCAAGGTGTTTGAAGAAAAAACTTCACACTTCTTTTCCACCTAATCGGAGGAAGCTTTGTGAAATTCACAAGGATGGAAAATGGAGAAAAGAACATTCACAGATATGAAAAAAAGTTTTATTTTTCTCTTCCTTTTGCATTAGGAGAGAAGTTGAAAAAGAGAAAAAAGTGAGAAGCTAAAAAGGATAGAGGAGTCAAACCAGTTTACCTGAAAAAGAAACTTAAGGTCAGAAAACAACTCTTGCCTGCTAACTTCTCCTGATCTGGCTTTCAGTACATACCAGAGTTTTTGACAATAGCCTAAAACTGACAGCTTCTGTTCACCACTGTTGGGATCAAGTCCTATGCCTGAACAAAGAAAAGAGAATATTCTGTGCCATCACCATAGGGGATGTGTCAACAAAAGAAAGCATTATTCAATATATGTTTTATTTGAAAAGAATTATACATAGAATATTTGTTTTATCTGAACCACTTCCTATCCTTGTCTTGACCCAAGAGGTAGAATAAATATTTGATATCGATATGCTCTTTAAAATCCAATATTGTCAAATTGGCATGTACTAGGTGACAGTCACTTTGGTCTGACAGGTTTCCTTCACATCTTCGCTGCTTTTGGATTTTAATGAGGGAAAAGAAACTATAATAAAATTATAATAAAATGCTTACAAAATTTTTTTTGTCATCCCAGCATTAACTTCAATTTGCTCAAATGGTAAGCTGATTTTATATCCCAAAAAGCCCTTCAGTTCATTCTGGAATCTTTTGGTACATCAATATGTTGAGAGAGCTAATTCCTATTTTTTAACTCTTTATATCTTTAAAATATCACAAAAGTTGTTTATAATTTTTAACATTTTTTAGAATATTTTGGGCTTTGGAAGCTCAAACAATCATAAACCCACATTCAAGTACGCACACATGTATTTCATTGTATATCACTGTCATGACGAAATGGGAGCACTGGGATAAAGGTGGTGACACCTAGCTTCTGCCATTGACCCATGACTGCTGAGAAAATCGATACAGTGCTGGACAAGGCCGTGTGTGCTATTCTGGTAGCCTACAGATGAGAGAGACATGTCCTAGAATTTTCGGTGCATACCTGCAAAACTACATCCAGTAGTTCCACCTAAGTAGTCCTGTAACTTTGGCTCAAACATTTCAAACTTCTCTGTGATTCAGTTTCTTCCATAAAGGGGCTACAGAATCCCAAATCCTATGACGTTTATGATACTAAACATTCTCCTCTAAAGGTTTAGAAGACATTAAAAATGCTTCTTACTCCCTTTCACTTCTATGACGAGTTGGGAGTAATCAGTGCTAAGCTTACATACGGCTTCAGCAGTAATATTTCTATAGTAGGAATTCACCACTGAAAAGACCAAGCTGAGAAAGAGTGAGCATCAAGAAATAGTCAAGCGAAAGACTCTTAACCATAGAGAACAAACTGATGGTTACCAGAGGGGAGGTGGGTGGGGATGGACGAAACAGGTGGTGGGGATTAAGGAGTACACTTGAGGGACACCTGGGTGGCTCAGTGGGTTAAAGCCTCTGCCTTCGGCTCAGGTCATGATCCCAGGGCCCTGGGAATGAGCCCCACATTGGCTCTCTGCTCAGCAGGGAGCCTGCTTCCTCCTCTCTCTCCCTGCCTGCCTCTCTGACTAGTTGCAATCTCTATCAAATAAATAAATAAAATCTTTTTAAAAAAAGAGTACACTTGACCTGAAGAACACGGAGTCATGTATGGAAGTGGTGAACCACTGTATTGTATATCTGAAACTAATACTATACTATAAGTTAACTTACTAGAATTTAAATAAAAAGAAATTAAAGAAACAGTCTTAGCTAGAGAAGTTCTCAAAGAGTGAAACAAAATCACAAGGAAATGGTATTAAAAAAACAGAATAGATCATTTTAAGGGCAAAACAAGACATTAATTGACTTCTTTGGTGTTTGCTTAATAGTTCAGGCTTGAACCTTTTGATTAGGGTAATTTTATTCTTATGGAGTGCTTCTCAACCCTGAACAAGGTTCATTATCAGAATCAGCTTCAGAATTAGCTAACATAAGCCAACTCAAAGTGATCCCACAGGAAATATCCTGTGATAAAGTCTCATGTTTAAAATAAGGAAATGCTTTGAGTTTCTTGGCAGCTTTGGGTGGAACTGTATTACCTAAACACATTGGTAATCTTCCATATTATGTAACACACAACTATGAGATCTCAAGACAGGCTTCTGGAAATTGCCTGATTATAACTTAAGTTCTAGTCTGGGCGAAAAAAAAAAAAAAAGAAAAGAAAAAAGAAAAGTTAAATATCGATTGACCTTCCCTTTAAGAGAGAATACAAATCTGATTCTTAAAGTTTTATGGATATGTTTGTTCCCTCTCATCAGTAACTAAAATGGGTATGTATAGTGTAAGGAACATCTCAAGCAAAAGTCAGTACTGCAGAAGTCAGTCTTAACTGGCAGAGTTCACTGAACACCAGATGACAATTGAGGCAGTTAACTAAGGCTTTGAATATTTTGAGCCAAAATTGTTTAAAACCTGGATTTTCATACATAGCTCAAACAAGCAAATGAAGACCTTGTAGATAAGCAAGAGACATAACATCGTTGGCCAGGCAGATTTCCACAAAAGAAGGGGAAGGAAAATGCCAACCAACCATTCATACACAGTGCCATGAAAGGGGGATCCAAATATTGGGAATCAAAATGAGGGCACAGAATACATGAAAAAGAAATCCCAGCGTAACTGTGGAGCAACTGTTCTAAAAAGCAATTTTTTGTTGTTGTTGTTGTTGTCAGAACAGGAAATCAGAGGGATCACAGAAGATGGGGTCTTCAAATAAAAAGTGGCTATGATTGTGATCACCTAAACTGTATGATTAAGAAACTAAATTAACGGTAAAGGGAAGGTATGTACTCTCTTCAACAAAGGAAAAAAGGAAGACAACTAGAAATTCAAAAGAAAACAAACAAATTATACATTAAATTCATAGTTCGACTAGGAACCAAAGTAAAATGCAGCGTAATTCTGGCAATTGGGAGAAGGTGAGGAAAGAGAATTAATTTTATCATGACACTTCAATTTCATCATGACACATCTTCCAGCAACACTGAGTTAGTGACATGGGAAAATATTTTGTTGGCAATGTACAAGTAATGATATATCAGGAGAAACAGGGTTGAGGGAAGAGTTGGACTCAAGAGCAGAAACTCCGAATTTCTCACTTCGTAATGCTGAGGTTCAAGAGACACTCCAATATATGTTGATTTTTTTTTAAAGAGTATATTTATTTATTTGACAGAGATCACAAGTAGGTAGAGAGCCAGGCAGAGAGAGAGGGGGAAGCAGGCTCCCTGCTGAGCAGAGAGCTGGATGCGGGGCTCGATCCCATGACCCTGAGACCACGACCTGAGCCAAAGGCAAAGGCTTAATCCACTGAACCACCCAGGCGCCCCTATATGTTGATTTTTAAAACCGAGTTGATTATTCTAGTTATGGAGCAGAAATAAAAATTAGCCATTAAGAAAAACTGGGAGAGGGGTGCCTGGCTGGCTCAGTCAGAAGAGCATGAGACTCTTGATCTCAGGGTCATAAGTTCAAGCCTCACATTGGGTGTAGAGATTACTTTAAATAAATAAAATTTTTTAAAAAATGGGAGTAGAGGGAAGGAATAGATGGTCTTTTCCATGATATTGAGAAGATACTAGATTTTATCCAAATTGCTGAGTGAAGAAACAGCTTATGAAAATCGTTTCTAGGTGTTTTGAGAGTGACCTTCAGCAATACACACAGAAAGGGGTAATATTTTATAAGATAAAATTAAAAATTAAAAGTTAAAAAATATGCCTCTGTGCAGTGTTATTTCAAGTCCTCATATAAACCTTTCCCTTAATTCAAGCAATGCCCTTAGTCACACAGATAGCCATAACCTAGAATCATTTCTGTGGACCTACAGTTCCTGTTGTTTGTAAAACTGTAGTTGATTTTATTAGCCAATATGATATTCACTGTACTGAGACCTTTGAGATATATATTCCTGTTGAGTGCAGTGTCACAAAAATATATTTGCCTCTGCAGATAAATTGTGTCTTTTCTTTTGTCAGAAAATAAAATGTGAGGCCTTTGGCTGTCAGGAAACTTAAAAATCAAGGCACTGCTCATCAATTCACCTAGGTGAATTAGGTAGTTAGCAGTTCACTTAGGCATCTAAACTTTTAAATCATCTTTATTCTGTTCTTAATCTTTCATTTCCTTTGACAAAATAGGCATTTGAAAGCTTCCTCAAACACTTCAATTACTACAACTTATACTGATGCTAAATATACAAAATGATATTAGATCTAGTACTATCACCAGTGTTTGCCTCAGTCATAGTTGTGCCTACATTGTTCCCTAAAATATTTTAAATGCCCTGATCATACCAATGTATATCATGTATTTATATCCTCACAACTCTGGCGAGTGCTATGTATGCAGCTGGTGCCCATGAAATGTTTCCATGTTGGACTAACTTAATCATGGTCACCATAGTTTTTCAGTTTATGGTCAGCAGTAAAAATATTTCCAAAGTTACATATAAACAAAAAGAGTTTTACCTCTTAGCTATTTTTATATCTACTAATAAAATTCACTTATAAGAAACAAAGCAAGTATAAAAGACTAACTTGTGATTCATAAACACAGTAATATTGTAGTTACCTTTCACTGAATAATTTTAAATGCAATTTTACTTCTAGAAATGAATATGTACTATGAGCAACAACAACGAAAAGTCCTTCTGATACAATCCATCATTAATGACACATCGTAGTGGGAGGTCTTTTTCTCTACAAACTCCTACATTTAACAAATATCTGAATGTAAGTAGGAATGGAAGGAAAAAGCCCAAAAAACTGATATTATTTTGAGAAAAATCAATTCCTACACCTTCAATTGAGAGCCCAATCTGTTAAACACTCAGTAGTTTCACACATGGAAGTCTGCTTTCAAGGGTCATTGAGCAGTGATGTTTTCCGGTTGCATCACAGTCATAGAAGTACTTTGAAAAATAACATTGTACCATTAATTCATAGTGAAGTATCAATGTTTCATCACTCAGATGCTTCCCTTTTCTCTTCCTTTTTCTTGTCACTTAACAAGCTGAAAAGGTGGTATTACCAAACGAGACGCTCCTTTGCAGAAGTACAAGAGAACACTGGTCCATGGTGTCACATGGAGACCACAGACTGGCTTACCTGTCCTCAAATGTTACCCCCATCAACTTGAAACAGAAACAGAAACTTCCCACTATTGTTAGTCCTTTGGGTCATGGCATCATTAGTTAAAGGTTACAGTTAACAGGACAGAAGCTTACCGGAGGTACCACATTCAAATATTGGCAACATTGACATAAATACCTGTATTACAAAAGATATCCAGCAACTAGTAGACATTAAAAATAAGCAAGAGGATTGGGGTATTTCCCTGGAGTGTAAGACTGAGAGTAGAAGGAAGACTCAGTGATAGTGCAGAATGGGGAACCCATGAGTCACTTTGAGAAGCAACAGACACTGAAATGAAAAGAGAGAGCAGGGCCAAAAAGGAATGGGCAAGTAGGTCAATATATATAACATCATAGATTTTTCCTGTGGTCTCATGCATACTGAAATTTTAAAAAATGGTAAATGAAAGTTAAAATTAATCACAAAATGTAGATTTTTATTACAGTATGTCAATTGTTATAAGGCAGAAGATAAATCAAAATCATTGACCATTTACTTTTCCTTGAAGAAGTACTTCTTGACCAGAGCAAAACAACCCCCTGAGAAAAGAAGAGTAATACAGAACGACCAGTTCTGGGTGAAATCCTTAAGAAAATTAAACCCAAAAATGGTTCCACAAAAGGGACATTTAACTATGAGTAAATCATCAGGAAGTTTTAACTAAGAATGAATCCTGACTCTCAGCCCTTACCAGAGATTCTGATTTAACTAATCTGGGATGGAACCCAAGTATTAACATTTTTAAAGGTCCCTCAGTGACTCTAAGGGGCAGTTAGAGTAGCAAACAACAGCTGAAGCCAGGATGTAAGCTTCAGGATTCGAGAAGGTTTGGAAGCTGTTGCTTCAGATCTTTGTTTGTGTACAATACTTGTTTCTTCTCATATTTTTAACTACTGAATTGTTGAAGTCACCACCATAATAGACATGTGAATATTAACAGTTCTGCTCTGGAATAGCCTTCCTGTTGTGTGGTGGACCTAGATTTACCCACTTTGTCAAGGCACAAGTAACCAAACTCTAAATGCTGCACTCGTGGTTGGGAGGCTCATGAATTTAAGTGTGTTGACCACAAAGACGTCTGGTGTTAAGAAATCTTAGCTTTTTGGGAACCTGGGTGGCTCAGCTGGTTAACTGTCTGCTTTCACCTCAGGTCATAATCTCAGGGTCCTGGGATCGAGCCCCTCAACAGACCTTCTGTTCAGCAGGAAGTCTGCTTCTCCCTCTCCTTCTTCCCCTCCCCTTGTTCTTGTGTGTGAGCGGGTGGGTGCACTCTCTCTCTCCAATATATAAATAAAAGAAGTCTTAGCTTTTTAAATTGGTGAGTGTCAGGGAAGTATAAGAGAGTTACTTACAACGGAGCATGGAAAAATGTTTGAGGGTAATGGATAGGTCCCCTATCTTGATGATGGAGACGGTTTCACAGGTGTGTATCGACATGATGGAACCAACCAAATTGTATACTTTAAACATGTGTCCTTTCTTGAATGCCAATTACAATTCAATCAAGTTTAAAATATAAAAACTCTTAGCTTTTTCTATCCTCCAAGTGCGTTACATCTTTTATAAAAACGACAAAAGAAACATTTATTTCATATCTTCAAATCAATTACCTTAAGTGTCTTTAAAGATCTAGAAATTTGAAATCAAAAGTGATTAAGAAAGACCCCAACCCAACAACATCCCTCCTACTAACCCACGATGGTACGTGAAATCCCTTCCGGTAGTTGAAGCTAATGCCATCAATGTCAAATGGGAATTGTGATGTTCTCCTCTCTGTGGCCATATTAGCACCACATATTCATACCCACCTCCCAAAGAGAGAGCAAAAACAGCAAATCTGAGCTAGAAAGAGAGAAAATGAGGAGCAAGGAAACCACCCAGTTTGCACTTGGAAATTCGGGACACCTGACTAGTTGGCAGGGTGAAGGTGCTGTGATGTAAGGGGTCTACAAATGAGAGCTGTGGTCATCAGAGAACAATCCATGCCATAAAGAGCATAAGAGGCAAGCTAATCCTTATTGGTTTTGCTGACATTGCAAAAATATCTGTTCTTCAAGAATACTTATATAAATAGTCCTTAAATAATCGATGTCCCTGTGATTATTCAGGAAGACTCTTTACTTATTGATGTTCTCCAAATGCATTATTCTCATTAAATATAGAAAGCGGAAGATAAGACGGTTGTCACTTTGATACAGATCGACTGAGTCCTACTAAATTTTATACGTGCATAGTTAAGGAGGCAGATACTAGGATAGGTAGTCTCAAAATCCCCACACTTATATCAGAGTAAGAACCCCACATAATAAAGAATTTCTAACTTAGTAAAACCCCACTGGGTGAATCTAGGATTTAAAACAAACAAACAAACAAACAAACAACAGTATGAACAGATAGTGAGTTTAAAATGAAAAAAACACAGAAACTTGTAGCTTCTAATTTATACTATAAAATACAGAGTTTCTATTACCATCACCCTTTAATTCTTTTAAGATTCATATATTAAAATATATATATATCTTCCAAGACCATGAAATCCCAGGCCATGTTGTGAAAAAAGTAATATTTTACTAGGAATGCCAGGAAGCTAAATTTATACCATTTTTCACTAATAAGCAAAAATCAGCTTCTGTATTATGATAGTGAATTATCTACCATTACAAAGTAGTTTATGGTCCACTCCAGAGACATTCAGTAGGACTACCTGGTATCAAAGAATATCCATTTATAGTCATTGCACTAGAGTAAAAGGAAACACTTGAACTTGGAAGAAAAACTGCTGTCACTCTAGTCATTTCCTAATGGCTTTCCCAGAGTAAAAGCTTTAATGGAGATTTTTATTATTGTTCTTAATTAGACTAAACACCTCTAGGGAGATGATCTCTTGTGATTCAGATTAATTTACTGAGAACCATGACAGTATTCTGAAAATAAAGGAAAAAAAGAAACCAGCAGAGTGAATACATACTCTGAAAAGAACTCTCATTTTCAAAATGCTGAGCTTATTCAGTCATGGAAATTTATTTACAATATTTACTTTGTGTCTTTTTTAAAAATTTAGGCATTTCCAAGGCCAGCCCTTGGCAACATTTTGCTTAGGGAACCCACAGGGACAAATCATTTTTGTTTTTGTTTCCCTTTCAAGGAAGTACCTCCTATTACTCAATATTCCCTCACCCACCTCCTCCCTTACCTCATTAAAATCTATCTGTCCTATATTTCACACCTCTGGATCTGTGTCCTGTTAGAAAATTTGATTATTTTTTTCTGGTATGACTTAAGGTATAGCTAACAGTATATAAAGCCTGCTGGAAAAGATTTTTTGCATTTCAACAGGGATCATAAATTCCTCTGCCAAAAGCAGTAAAGCATGATGGAAATTTTAGACATAATGAAAGGTTCTAGAGGTCTCAAAAGATCTCTTCGAACAAAACGGCTTTTTCCATTGTTCTCCAACAGGACCCCAGAGGCACTCTGAGGCAGACCTATAGCAACTCAAATGAGTTACAGATATTAAGTGCTCAATAAGCATTCATTTAACTAAATGGAGCATTGTTTAACTAAATGAAAGAGAGAGAAGAGAAAAGCCAAAGAACTAATCCCACTGAAAATATGTATGAGACTGGAGAACAAAGTCCGAGTCAGGATCAGAGAAGCAGGAAGAGAGCCAAGGTAGAAATGATCTGCAGAATCCAGTGGGGAGAGAATATTAAAGAGAATTAGGATTATCAATATTGTAAAATCCTACAGTTCTAGAAAGCAAGGAAATGAGGACTAAAGGTGATATTGACTGGTTTTTATTATAATCTCCAAGAGAGATTTTTCTTTTTTCATGATGTGATGGGAACAGATAAGACTGTAAACAACTGAACCAGAGAGAAGCTGGAACGGGTTAACAAAGGACATAGACTACTCTTATAAGGACCCTGGCTTAAAAGAAGAGAAAAAGAATCAACATGCAAAGTGTTGACAGGATCAAAAGAAAGAATATTTCCACAGATGGGAGAGAGCTGAGAATGTTTACACTTCAGGATAAAGAAGCAAGTTGAGTGGAAGAGATGTTATCTATGAGAATAAGGAATTCAAAGAAGATCTAAAGAAGGTTAGAAATAGGGTGTTAGGTTTAGAAATAATAGAGTGAAAAAAACAATAGAGTTAACTACATCATTTAAAGAAAAAAATCATGAATTTAAACTTAAATGTGAGAGAAGGAAGAAGTGAACTTCTAATCCATCAAGCAAAAGTTGAGATCACGGTCATGGTTTGCTAGGGAGTCGAAAGATTCAGCAGACATTAAAATCTGTGGGAAGAGATATCAGTATCCAGAAAGAAAACACATTTCCTTTAAAGGACAGCTATAAAGTCTAATGAAAATGCAACAGCAAATTTTAAATCTTGAAGAAATGAAATGTGGAAGTAAACAAATGAAATGTGATGGTGAATAAAGCAATGACTCTACATGCCAGGCCTTGCACACGGAAATTTTATTTATTACAATCAATGTTTTAAACTTTAAAACTTAAATATAGTGGTCCAAGGCCATGTGTTACTTAGATAAGATCAATAAAAGAAATGTGTTCTAAGCTCTTCCTTTAGTGAGTGGACAGGGGGCATGGTACCACTCCTTTTCTCCATGGTGTCTATATAGTAACACTTGAAAGTCTAGCCATTTCAGCTGGAACTTGTGTGTGTGTGTGTGTGTGTGTGTAATGCCATATTTAATAGCAAAAGACTGAAAGGGAAGTGCAAATTTTCAGCTAAACGTACTAATCAAACATTGGGAAGTTTAGCTGACTGGAAGCAAGGGTGAAAGCAGGTTTCCAGTAGGGTTTTTGATTGGAGCATTTAGGAAGATCTCTGAACTGACCTCTAATTGCTGAAAAAGGGAGAGGAAAAGAAGAAAGATGTAACTTCTTTGCTCTCAGATCTACTCAGGACAAGGTCAAAAAAAAAAAAAAATTGCTAAGGGACTCCCTTTAAAAGCAGTAAGAGAATTCAATCATCCCAGCTGCTCAAAAACAACAAAGCCACCGCTACTGAAACATCAATAGAAACACAACACATTGCAAAGTCTTCAGACAGTAGGAAGTTAAGACAGAAGCATTCCATCACAGCTCGTGGACTATTCAGTGCAGGCTGGGCATGCTTACTGCCAAATACTGCTTATCAAGAATGCTGGTGAGTCAGGAGGAATTTACCAGCCCATGGAGATCTGTAAGCCAGCAATCAGATGAGATTGAGCCATCCCTAAGGTATGCATTGGGAAAATGAATTTATTATACACACTCAGGATTGTGGACTGGTAAAATATATTGGTTTCACTCAGAATGCTGTGACAATGGATATTCTTGAGGGCTTCATCAGAAGCAATTTGATCTCTTTCATTCATACTGCCTGACTTGGATCCCAGTCAAGAAGCATCATCCTTTGGTTGATGACTCCCATTTTCCCCTCCTTATTTCTGGTCTTTTCACTAGAGCTTCAGCCTTTTATATCCAGCTGCACTACAGGACGTATTTTCTTGGTTGCCATCTCACACATAACATGATTAGGCTTATTCTCACCTTCTCTCCTTTCCTAAATTTCCTAATTGCACCCCCCCCCCAATCTCCTAGCCCAAATTTCCCAGGCTTCAGAAACCTTTTGGTACATTTAAATGATTATCAATATTCAATTTTCACTTTATACTTGCAAAAATAGAACTTCATATTGGTTGAGTTTCTCCAATTCCCCTAAGCCTTTCTAGGAATCTCCGGGGGGGGGGGGGGAGTATCTTATGTCTCTGACCTTTCACAGTGATGTACATAGATAGGAGAGATGCTCCTTCCCTGCTCTATACCATACCCTTCCTCCAGAAGAAATAAACAACTTGTTTCATGGGTCTCTTAAATGAAAATGAGTCCTCCCAAATCAGCCTCTCTAGCCTCTCTATTTTAATTGCTCAGACTTAATCTTTGAACTGGCCCAAGGATCCTGTGCCACCATATCCAATCATTGCCTCAAGATCGTGTGCCTCCCACCCCCCGCAGTGTCCCACTTCCCCAGGCAGAAAACTTTCTCCTTCAAGCAAGGATAATCATGCAAATACTGGTCTGAGAGAGAGAGAGACTAGAGTCCAGTATTTCTGAGACTGATGTTCAGTCTAGGCACAGCTGAATTTGTGCTGCTCTATGTCAGTGACACACAGGCTCTCATTTCTCCAAGCTGTAAAACTGGATGCCCCTTTTGAGACAGTCTGTTCTTTTATTCCACAGAGTGAGCCCATCAGAAACTTATTCATTCTTCAGCTTCTTTATGCCTGAGGTTAAATGGGTGACATGCCGGAACTAGCTCATACTGTCTCGCTAAAGCCAGGTGTTTTCAGGAATTTGGTGAATCTGTTGACATATTACTAGCTTGAATTCAGACATTGTGAAAGTATTTGCAACACAGAAAGTGGCAAATTATTAAATTAGGGCATCTCCCCTAGAGTCAACTGTTAAATATTTACCAGCACACCACTAGATAAATCCACTATTTCATGCAGAATGGTACAATTCATGAATACCCAGATTTTCAGGGGTGCTTGGGTGGCTCAGTCATTAAGCATCTGCCTTTGGCTCAGGTCATGATCCCAGGATCCTGGGATGGAGCCCTGCATCAGGCTTCCTGCTCAGCAGAAGGCCTGCTTCTCTCTCTCCCACTCCCCCTGCTTGTGTTCCCTCTCTTGCTCTCTGTCAAATAAATAAATAAAATCTTAAAAAATAAAAACCAATAACAGATTTTCAGAGTAATCTCTTAGTTGCTTTCCATGCCCACTTTCCATCTCACATAAACTCATCCAAATCAAATCACTGATTCGGGCACCTTGGTACCTCAGTCAGTTAGGAGTCAAACTCTTGATTTCAGCTCAGGTCATAATCTCAAGATCCTGAGATCGAGCTCCAAGTTAGACTCCATTCTCTGGGGGGGAGTCTGCTTGAGATTCTCTCCCTCTTTCTCTTCCCCAACTTGCACTCACTCTCTCTTTGTCTCTCTCTCTCTCTCAAAAATAAATAAATAAATATGTCTTTAAAATAAAATCACTGAATATTTAAAGATTTACATTAGTCCTAATGCTAAGGGATCAGATGTACATGTGAAGTCTTTCAATATATTGCTGCCAATCTTCAAAAATGGATTCCATGAGATAATCAATATAATGCACAGAGCACGATGCTTTGGGCCATACAAACCATTCAGTAAATATTAGTTGCCAGTATTATTTTTTTTAAAAGACTTTTATTTATTTATTTATTTGACAGACGGAGATCACAAGTAGGCAGAGAGGCAGGCAGAGAAAGAAAGGAAAGCGGGCTCCCTGCTGAGCAGAGCCTGACATGGGTCTCGATCCCAGGACCCCAGGATCATGATCCGAGTGGAAGGCAGAGGCTTCACCCACTGAGCCACCCAGGTGCCCTGCCAGTATTATTTTTATTGGCACTAACCTGCTATGTGTTATGTTTATCCTCACTTGTGTTCAGAGAACCTCCATATTATTCTTCAATACACCAAAGTCATTCTTATCTCTGCAAGTTTATTCCCCACCTGACATATTCTCCTATTTTCCTTTCTCTTAACAAATACTTTCAGATGCTGAACAAACATTATCTTTCTCAACAGTGTACTCTGAATAACCCCAGACCACAACTATCTCTTCTGAATTCCTTAAGTACTTTATTCTTGCCAATACTTCAGCACTTATGAATACAATGCCACTAATACTATTCTGAGCCTTTATTTTTGGCAGGTATATCTGCTTTCCATGATAAAGCACAAGTTCCTCAAGAGCAAGAACTGTAATTTCAACTTCTGGGAACCAATTCATATATAGACTTTTTACAAGTGGCCTTCATCTGTTCTCACCCACTCGCAACAGAATATTGTTCATGCGTGTAGATGTCGCGTATAGGAAGCCCACTCAGCAAACACAATATTAATCAAACATAACCTCATGACTGTTGAGCTTCCAATGATCCATTCTAGTTCTCACTTGAGAGAAAATGGCAGTCTAAGGCAGAAAATACATCTCCTTCCAAGCTGTGACCCCTGTGGTACATCCTTATTTTCTTTAAATCTAAGAACAAATTAAAAATAATTATAATATGAAGCAGTTTTCATTTATTTTTATTACTTCATAATTCCAGCCATTTATAACTCATTTAAGTATTGCCTATAAATTTCAAAATTATGTGGCAATAAAAGTAATTAAAAAACAGAAGTTAAAACAATGCCAATGGCAAATCCTTTCCAACCTTAATATGAACACTGTCAGCAAAAAGGATGTCCAAATTCAGAAGGGGTGAGATGAGTCTTACATTGGGATTTCAATGTCATGAATATCCAGCTAGAGTCCATCCCCAATAAGACAGTAAGGGAACTTGCTTTCCAAGGCTAAAAACCCCATGTGACCAAAAAGGCCCTGATCCATCACAGAAGGAAAGCTAAGCACACTGATTAGCTACGTGTCTATTCTGAGTGCATTTGTTCCCCTGGGGTCTTTTCAGGATTGAATATCGAATCCATCAATATGTTCTCTGTTCCACCCAGATGAGAAGAGGTTTATGGAAATTGCAAGGTCCAAGATGGAGGTGACTGTGCAACTCATTTAACACTCCTAAAGATATAAGATACAATTTAGCCCTTAGTTAGCTTAGAGGTGGGAGGGAAAAAAAAAATGTTTTTTCCCCAGAAGATACATGATTTCCATGGTGTTTATATGTAAGTGTGAGTGGGGGTCTGAGTGTATGTGTGTGCATGCATTTACTTCATTAATGGACTATTCAATGTACCATTAAATAAAGTCTTTGAGCTACAAGTAAATAGACATAAAGACCACATATGTTAACAACAGCACTGTTTGAAAAATACAATGACTTCATCAGCTTCAAATTATTCTCCTTAGACCAGAATTACTCTTTGGAGCCAAAGCTGATTTCCAAAAATCATCTGCTAAAATTCATATCTAAATTCGTATGTAAGCCAAGATGAGGAGGGGCATTGGAAAGGATAGCCCTGCACTCCATGTATTAGTCACAAACAAGAATTCCAACAATGGTTTTTATCACACCAGGGAAATCAAAATGTATTTTTGCAGAGTCTTGACATTCTTGTGATTTCAATAAATGTCAGCAATCTTAATCAATAACAATAGATGTGTTTCTGGAAATAATATTTTCATAGATTATTTTCCATAATTATTGTTAAGGTATAGAACTCACCTTTTAAATACAAAGTAGTTATTAATCACCAGTACACACACTGGTTTCAATGATGCTGATACCACTAACACTATCCAAAGCAAGGCCCAGGTAAAATGAAAGCAGCAGTTAATTGCAGGAACTTAAATGTAACAAAAATGGCTGACCTTAAAAACATTAGTGGAAAGTAAAAGGTATCATTTGACTTGCATTTATGTCTGGTGATGTAGGAGGAGAACATCCACAAATACAATTCTTCAGTTGATTAAACTGAACCATATTGTCTGAATTCCTAGGACAATCTTAGCATCTTCTAAGTAAGAAGTCAAAAGTGTTCTTTCAGGCAATCTCCATTGCAAAGCTTGCAGTTCCGTGCTTTCAGCCACAAAATTTGCAGACTAAGAGTGACAGGGCAATTGAATTTTCATGGATTGGATTAGTGCTGATTCCAAAGAAGGAAGAGTTTACTCCCAATGTTGCAATCTATGATAATGAAATGAAATATTTAAATTAAATTTCAGGTTGAGCACAGCTTCCCTGCAAGATGGCCCTGGCAGCTGTCTCTGAGTTTCTCAATACAGTACATCACCCCCTACATAAATTGCACGTTTATGCAAATGAACCTGCAAAAAAGCAAGAAGTCTGAGTACAAATTACTTCTTTTCCAATTGATTCAAACCACCATAAGAAGGAAAGTACTATGCAGTATTTATTTCAAGGCATCAACTTTTAGAAAAGGATGCCTATATTAATTTTTTTAAGAAGGAAGTAATGAAGAAGAAGAAAGACAGAAGCAATCACAATGAAGGCTTTTCTTAAAAGTAGCTCATTCTTCCATGTACCTCATTCAAATGTAGCAAGAAACTGAAGGCAGAAGCCTGTTATCAGAGAAAAAGCTAAAATTGCATTTTAACATCCTTAGATTCAATCTACAGCTTTTCTTCTTTTCTGCTCTTTTTATTCATGGACTCTTTACAACTTCACTCAAAGTATGTTACCCAATCACCAACTCTACAAACAGAACTTTTCAAAGCCTTACAACTACATTGAGGAAGTAATTCTAAAAATTCAACACAGTGACGAGGAGATATATCCTTTGCGTAAAACTCTATTAGCTAGTGATGGTGCTGGAGGGTGAGGCAGAATTAGGGTTTTACTTCTTCTACTGATAGCTAGAGTTTTCAGGGGGGGAAAAAACTTACTGCAAAAAGAATAAAAGGCAAACCAATTTAAATTTGTGTATGACCAAAAGTTCTACACGTCAAGAGCAAATTCTCAAAAGCCAGCAAAAGGTGAGGAACTCAGCATGCAATGTTAGGGTCCATACATTGCAACTATCAAGCAGTCGCCATGTATTTGAGTATCTATATCAGTCTCCCCCTTAACCCTGAAAATCAAGAGTTCATTCAGTGAGCACTTATTAAGCACCTACCCTAGGATGGGATCGGACTCCATGATCTAGAGATGAGTTAGGCTTTAATACAAACATATATAGACCCAAATAGTATGCAATATTTCTTTATTCACAAGGCATCCTGGAAAGAGTGGGGAACAAATAAAAGAATTTATACATTTGCATTACAGCTCACTTTAGTAGTAGCTAATTTTTACAACAACTGAATATTCTGAACACTAAGTAAAATTACAGTTAAAAATGTTTAAATATAAGATAGCGTTCTAATTGTTATTCAAATAACTTTGACAAAACAACGTCAGCATTTCCCCTCTATATCCATTTTAGGCATTAGTCAAGCAATCTGACTGATGTTAACACTACACACAAGACAATGTTATACCTACACTAAACAGGCAGTAATCTCTTAGGTTTGGAGAAAAAAAATCCAATAATCTTTCAACGCCACTTATATATATTTTGTAACTCTTACAAATAGAGTGTCTGCTTTCTTTTATGCCATAAGTTCCAATAACTCCTACTACTGGTATGGTTCAATTTTAATGAGAATGACACACACATATAGTTTATATACATACATATATAATTGTATCAGATTTATAAACAATGACTTCAGGAACTTAAGTTAGGAACATAGACTGTGGATAAGTATTTACATGCAGAATTTGATCATACTACTCTGAAATTTATTTTGTTTATATTTAAAGGAGTAAAATGGTTAGTCACATTGATGTTATGCAATTAATGGAATTTCTTTCCAATTTAAACTTCAGAGGCTATAGAGAAATTAAACTAATTACATTTCTTGCAAAAATTCTTGTAAATTTTAAATCTTCTACATTGTAAATGTAAAAGCCACTTATAAAGAAGTTTTTCTCTAGATTTAAATTACTCAAGACAAGCTCATTATCAAAAAAAAGAAAAAAAAAAGCCAAGATGCCCTCCAACAGACAAATGGATAAAGAAGATGTGGTTCATATACACAGTGGAATATTACTCAACCATCAGAAAGGATGAATACCCAGCTTTTGCATCAATATGGACAGGACTGTAGGAGATTATACTGAATGAAATAAGTCAATCAAAGAAAGTCAATTATCACATGGTTTCACTTACTTGGGGAACATAAGGAATAGCATGAAGGACATTAGGAGAAGGGAAAAATGAAGGGGGAGAAGTTGGAGTGGGAGATGAACCATGAGAGACTATGGACTCTGAGAAACAAATGGAGAGTTTTAGAAGGGAAGGGGTTGGGGATGTGTGAGCCTGGTGATGGGTATTAAGGAGGGCATGGACTGCACTGAGCCCTGGGTGTTATACACAAACAATGAATCCTGGAACTCTACATCAAAAAACTAATGATGTACTACATGGTGATTACTATAACACACACACACACACACACACACAAGTTTAAAAAAAAAGCCAATGTGCTGAAAAAATTTTTCTTTCGAACTCATTAAAAAATATTTGCAACTAGATTTTAATTCACAACTTTAAATATATACATTCAAAATTAGCAAAGAATATGCTAATAACTTCAAATATTTCTAAGAAAATATGTAATTTTTCTCTTAAAGTTTTAGAATCTTAGATATATTTTTGTTCTTAAATTATTAATTAACTCAATGAATGCATCCTGTTTAAAATATGACCCAATTATGAAGCACAAGGAAAGACTGAGGAACTTTCACACAAGGGAGGAAATTAAATAGATTTGACAGCAGAATGCAATTTGGGATTCTTGACTGGGTTTTACAACAGAAGAAAAGGACATTAATGGAAATTTGTTGGGATTCAAATATCACTTGTAGTTTAGTTAAAGTATTATGCCAATATTGATTTCCTGGTTTTGATCACTGGACAATATCTATGTAATATCATAACATTAGGGGAAGCTGGGTGAAGAGTACACAGGAATTCTTTGCATCATTTTTGCAAATTTTCTGTAAGTATAAATTATTTCAAATTAAAAGTGTAAAACAAATCCCTGAGTAGAAATGTTCTTTGTTTCCTTATGCAGTTGGGTAGTTTGGGGCTATAAATAAAATATTTCTTGCAACATGCCTCAGGGAAAATCTTGTGATAATAAGAAAAACAATTCCTCACCATTTTCAGAACATTTATTTGATGGCATCATTTGCATGAGTAAAAATATAGTTTTCATCTTGTTAAGGAAAACGCTTAAAAATTCAGCAATTGATGACTTCCAAAAACTGTGATAATAATGACAATGATTGAAACTACCTCACTGCAAGCTGTATCCTCTGCATTATTATGTTAAGCTATAATTATCATGCTTTTTCTCCAGAGTCATTTTTGATTCTAAAATTCTATGGAAAAAGTGCTTTTTCAGGTTGCATTCCACAGTGTTCTTCGGGACCTTGTCATAACACCATAAAGTATAGCAGAAATCAGGAAATGTAAGCTAAAGGAGTCCTAACCCAGAGGGTTTACTAAAGAAATGACTAATGGAGTTCAGTATGAAGCAGTTTCATTTCAAGTTTATCCCAAGAGCATTAGCCCTGAGGGCTGTGTTATTGGGAAGTTTAAGTTCAAGCTACTTTCCTTGTAAGGGCTGCAAAGGCCATAATTATAGCCTGTCTTCAGATCCCTAAATTTTAACTTTTTCTCCAAATTATCCTTGGTACACCAACATACTTATCCTTAACGGAATGAAATATAATGTCTAAGAAATAGGATTACCTTTACTTTAGAAAGTAAGCAACTTTGTTATTTTAAGGTCACTATATATCACTCCTTCCCAAAGTCAACTCTCTTTCAGACCTTTCCCATGACATTCTACATTTCAGACACTTTTTGGGTTTAAGTTTTCTGATGGCAACAGGCTCGCAAAAAAACCCAAACCTATTACTTACAAGGGCACCCATGGGTCCAGTTATCCACTAACAGATAAACTAATAATAGGCAGATTGGTTAGTTTTTAACTCAAGAGAGAAAGAGGACTAGCATAGATTAGGGAGAACCTGAAAGTCCAAACAAGAAGCTTCTGTCTGGAGAAGAAGGTAAGGAGAAAGAGACTCAGGACCTAGGGAAGAGGGAGAAGAGGCAGAGGCACTAAGGCAAAGTTTCCCAGCTTATAACTGGCTAGAGGAAAGTCTTCTCAGACACCATCTCAAAGGCCATGATGGTGGTGCCTCCTTCAAGCAGTCACGGTGCCAGCAAGTTGTGCTGAGAGCAGAAAACACTTTCATAGCTGTGAAACTATACTGTTCCAGATCTCAAACAATACAAATCATAAGATGCTACTTACAATATTTACTTGGAGGTCTGGGCTCAAACAAAATGAAGGGTAAGGAACACTCACAAAGTCAGTCACTGCAGAATAATGGCTATTGTGAAAGGGAAAAAAGAGTTTTGAAGTTGTTTTGAAACCACAAAATACTACATCAAAGGTCACAATACAGGGTATTTATTGTCAAGGTAATTTTCTCCCCATTGGAATAATAGGATCATGCAAAATACAGTGTTAGGGGAGAAAAAAACACAAAGAAATTATACAGTTGAACTACCACATACACTTTATTTTAATTATTTTAAGGCTGTGGGGCATTACAGGTAAACTAAATGCCTCCAAACTTTTGAAAGCACCTCTTCCCAATGCTTCGCCAGCCCCTCTAAGAGATTTCTTGTCAGTCTTTGTGCCCCTGTGTGTATCTCCAGCTGGCTTTCCAATCTCTTGAAACTATTTGGAAGAAACCACTACAACTCAGATAGAAAAATTTAATTGGCATAAACAAAATTATCACATGATTTCAACACCTCCTCTTCCCATGGTGCTCCTTCCAAAACTATTTAACTAATTATCCTTTTAAGGACTTGGCCCAAACACAATCGTAGCTTCTTTGTCAAAATAATTTCTCACCTTTTAAAAAAATACTCTGGCAGGAGTAGCTTAGTTTTTATTTTATTATATTTTATTTGTATTTTCCTGTGGGTAATAACTTCTAGAGTCAAATCCAGTCCTGTGTGTCTATCAGATTGAAACCAGAGTCCCCATCATTCCTAGCAGGACTGGCTTCGTGGGTCATGGGACATGTGCAGTCACACATGACCCCATGCTCAGAAGTGCCCTGTGCTTGGTTGAATACTCTGCTGTCACTCTCTGAAACGTGACAAGGGTCCTGCATTTTCATTCTGCGTTGGGACCTGCAAATTGCATACCTGGCTTCAGATGACACCATCACAAATCCCAGCCAGAAGTCCCTACTCTGTGGCCTACATGGGTCATAATGGAATTTCTACCAGGAATCTGGCTAGATCCTGAAGATATTCGACTTCCTAGAGAGATGTTTTTCAGAGTGTTACTATAGATTTGCCTTAGCTGGAACCAACTTTCAAAAGACCAGGTAAGTAATGGGGGGAGGATAAAGAAGTGTTATAGGGAGGAATCTTAGAAAATGTTTTGTGAGGGTTTTTTTTGTTTGTTTGTTTTTGTTTCTTAAATTGGACACATTATCTTGGGAGCTTCTAAACAGCAGGCCTGAATTAAAGTAGAAACATATCAGCATTAGATATCCCAAAGGAAACATGGCTCTCTTATCCCTGAGCTCCTGGATAACAAAGGGAAACCTCCTTTGGTTACACACACACACACACACACACACACACACTTAAATAAACAGCAGGCCCAAATTCTAAGTACCACTCACTCTGGATGTGTACTGTAGTCAGTACTGAAAAAGCAAACAAACAATTTTAACTTGATGAGCAAAGCTGAAAAAGTAGAAGAGATTCTAGAAATTTTAGAAATCTTAGATTAAATTAAAATTAAAATTAAATTTCAGAAATTTTAGAAACCATGTAGATCATGTTTCTGTTTTACCAGCAACATAAAGATAAAAAAAGTCCAAAGGCTCATAGATAGTGAGGACTTCAGCAGTGAAGGAGTCTAGGCATTGTGGTTCCCATTCCAGGGGAACAAGGACACCGCTCACCCTCTGAAAAGCTAAGTGCCCCACGCACAGGACTCAGGATATCACCCACTCCTCTGTACAAAGTGCCCCCCATCCCCCCACCGAGAGCACCAAAGAGCTTGTCACACTAATTATGTGAACAGCAACGCCAGCTTCTGCCTGGCTGGCCTGGATCATGGTGCTCACCGTGGGTCTACACTGCTGTAAGGGGGAGCTGGATCTGATAGTCATAAAGCATATTTTCTATGTATTTTTTATCATAGAAAGTGTATAATGTAGCTCTTGTATATAATCCCATATTTTTGACTTGTTTAAATATTGCTGGTTTTGAATAGTGGTCCTGTCTTTATTTGTAAGTAACAGTGGCATATGATGCCCCCCAAACACATTTTTTTCCAGACCCTTTTCATTTTATTAATGATTTTTAAGGGGGGGGGGTGTCCTTTGGCTATAGGTAAAATTTGAGGACAGTAGAAAGAGTTCAGTTCTGGTTTTGTTGTGAAGTTAGAGCTCCCTCCAGTGATCTCTCTGGCTGACTGAACTTAAAAAAACCCTTCCTTTCCAACTGTTCTTCAACACACACAAATAAATCTAAGCTTTATTAGCCTTTACAGTGCAGGTTTTTTTCCCTTCTAAAAATTAAACTCAGCCAGTAAATACATGCATATTGATTTCTCCTAAAATCTTGTTAAATATCCATAGTCATTTATCCTCCAGTAGAGAATATTTAGAGGGTAGAATCGATACAATAAGACGCGGTCAAGGAACTTTCATTTTGGCCGAGACAGTGTCCATGTATGTGTTATTACATATAAAACTTCTCTGACTCTGCAGGTGAGAGATAACTTTCACAGTTATTAGCAAACAAAGAAAGACACTGGACAGGGTAAGAGTCTCCCATTGACACTGGAATTGTTATTTGTATTTCAGAGGCTTTTTAAATGAACTGAAATAACTTTTCAGATTTATCACAGCCATCTCTAACATTCCTCCTTTAAACCACCTTCAATTTACTGGCTTCTACAAGCCAAGCATGACACTGCCCATATCAGCAATGCCACATAACTCGATCAACCACAGGTAGTACCTAAAGGGATACATGAATTATTCATGAAACTAACCGAGGGCCAAGTAGATATTAAATCACTTTTGACTGTGAGGAAACCAGTTATGATTCTTGTGATTTATTTAGTTACTTACCTATTTATTTAATTCCTCCAAATACCGCATTAGGTACTCCTTTGCTCAGTATCACGGGATCACAGCCAAGGTAATTGGTGAGATGACCTCTCAGCCACGCATTTGCTTATTTCCTCTCTTCCCTCCTCTCACTCCTCCTCCACTTATCTCTCCTAGTTTATATTTCTCTTCCTTTCCCTTCCCCTCCTAAAAGGTCTCATGGAGGCTTAGCTTTAGACCTGGTAACTACACTAAACATAATCTGATACAATCCCCTTTGATTTTATGGAAGGGAAACTGAAGAGGATTGAGAAGTTTGACCAGTCACACCAGTTTCCTCTTCCTTCCTCCCTTCTTTGCAGCAAGGTCTAAAGCTCCCTTTAGGTTCAGCAAAAAACCTGGGTGTTTCTTATACTGCTTGCCCATGTCTACGGTTTGGGTTAATGGTCAAGAATATGCATACAACAATGAAACTAGAGATGGAAGAAATAGTTTTCTGTATAAAGAGATTTTAGAAAATGAAGGCTCTGGGAAAATTACATGAGCATGCACTATTTCAGAACCATGGAATCCGGTATTTTAGGTTTTCTTCTCCTGAAAAATGCCTTGTTTTTGCCCCTTTAAACAAACCAAACAAGAGAACTTGATTTGACATCGCTTTTCATGACAATCATGGTAATGATGTTGCATTTTATTTCTCTTTATACATTATACTTTACCAAGTTTTCTCACCTAGTGTTCCACTCCAGGTAACTGGAACATGATCACCTTGAAACTCATGCACTAGGACTACATAGGGCAGAATGTAAGGAAGCAACAGAGACCGCAGAATGCCCTTTTACATTTCATGCCACCATTAGCTGAGGGTTATTGCATGGCCGAGTTCTATGTTCGTTACAATGTTTATGCAGTTTAAAGGAGATATCAAATTTAGCCCTTGGGGGAGAAAAGGGTTATCAAGGTGTAGACAGTTAAAGCAAATTGCCTAGCCAAGAAAAGTTGCTGTAGGCTCTGTAGCAAACAGAGGTGTTCTGTCACCTTGCCCACTGCCTCAAATCCAGCAGGAGGAGTAAATCTAAGGACAACCCTTGCTGTTTAACCTGATCTGCAGTCTCCTTTAAAGGAGTCCACCTATGTGGGTCAAGATGTTCAGTGAGAGAAGGTTTCAGGAACATCCAGGCATCTTGCTAACCTGGATAGTTCGGCCAGATGTAAGCTATTTTAGTGAGAAAGTAACTGAAACTTACAGAGAGAACAAATTCACTCTGTGGAGAAACAAAGCAATGCCAGTTACCCACACATTGCAAACAATTTCCCTAAGCAAGAGAATGGCTTCTACAACAAAGGCAAACCAAACCTTTTAACCCCATGCGGTGGATCTCAGATTCTAGTAAGCATGCACATCACCTGAAAGCCTTGTTAATGTGCAGATTCCAAGACTGCCTCCTCCAACCCTGTTTCAGATAAGCTAATGATATCTTTCTTTTAACCAGGAATTTGAGGTGATTCTGGGTACTGTGCTTTGAGAAACAATATGTAAACGATGTCAGTAAAATATGTATTCAGTCCAGGAGGAGGGTTGATGACCCCTGTGTTATTTTCAATGACTTCCTTTGCCACAGGACGGGAATGGAAGGGGCTCCATTCCTGCCTTGGCACTAGAGAATCTCTTCAGCTTTTGAGTGAGCGTCAGCGACCTCATCTTCTAAGATGTGCTTTGCAGAATACACAAGGTTACATGGAAGATTTTTTCAAATAACTGTATGCAACACCAAGGTCAAGTGTTTATTTTACTAAGGAATGAAATGTTAAGAATCAGCATCACTTAAAATGTACAGATACATACAGATACATACTTCAACTCAGAACTACCATATCTCCTGATCAATGATGACTCCCACATACACATTCCTTGGAAATTGGAACAAAATGAATGAGAAAAAAAAAAAAAGAATTACAATATCTTCTCTCCTTTACTTGATTATTGAAAATGACTTAAGTCAGCTCCTCTAAAAGGGTATTCCTATGGTATGAACTCCTCGATGAAGATGTACAAGTTACAAATGGCATCAATAAAAAAAATACAGCTTTGCAAAACTGAACTTGGTCCATCAGTGTGAGAAAGGAATACTGCTCAATTTGCCCCAATTTTTCTAAGTGGCTTAAGTTAACTTGAAAATTGAGTCCACGTTCCTCACCAAGATAAGCCAAAATAATAAGAGCAGGCATGCTGACCTAAGTAAAGATGAGAGGGCCTTGGAATGGGACGAAGAATCTCCAAGTGTGCACTAAATCAAAGCTCTGCGTCATCTTAATACCTCAGTCCCCTCATCCAAAAAATGGGGATTAATAATGTTTTCCTCCCCTTGAGGGTTGTTTAAAAGGGATAACTAACAAAGTAAATGGTTGTAAATTATTTTGCGGGCCTGCTGTGTTGCTGCCAAATAGGAAAATTTCAATTTAAAAGCTGAGATCTTTAGAAGCTCCAAAATATTATAAAGCAAGTCACATTTCATGGCTAATTTAAAACATCAGGGGTTCCCACAAGTTGCTTATAATGATGTTTTCCAATTCCCATGTTATTTGATGATTTACACAGCTTCAACTTTTATGGTTGAATCCAGCCATTCCTGTCTGGCCATGATTCTCTTTTATCAATACTACCAGCTCACATAACTGTCTATCTCTTTGGGGGATTAAACACTATTTTTTATCTGGACCTGGAAAGAGTAAATTCGGAGATGATAAGAAATTTTGGGTTGCAAGTCCCATGTGTTATTTATTTCGATCAGGAAAAGAGCTGTTATAGACAGCTTTAGGAAGACTTTTTAAAGCCCTGATAAAATCTTTGTGTGTCATGGAATGACACTGAAAATATTTTAATACCTTAAAGCTCTTAAGAGTTGAACTAAACTTTCAGTAAAAGAGTCCAATTTTCCTTCTGGATTTTTGGCCTTCAAAAGACAAAAACCAAGCCAAGAAAATAAAATAACAGAAAAAAATTGATTGCACCAAATCTTCAAATAACAATATTAAGGTAAACAGTGTCTGTAACTGAAAAGGAACCAGAAGAATTGAGAAACTGCATGGAGATGGTATAAAAGATATTCAGGGTTTGCCAAAAGTAATTTATACTAAGACCTGGGCAGGGTATTAGATAAAAATACAAATTCCCAGACTCCACTCTAATCTTCCTACACTTACACAAGCAAGTTTCTAAGATTCTTGCTACATAAGTTATTGTCAGTGGACCAGCACCATCAGCATCACCTAAAACTTGTTAGAAATGCAGAATACCAGCTTCCGCTCCCAAGCTGCTAAATCAAGACCTGTAATCTAACAAGCTCCCCAAGGTATTTGTATATACACAGAAGTGTGAGAAGCGCTGCCCCAGATGATCCCTACATCTGACAAGCTCAGGAGAGAAGCGTAATGGAATGAGCCCAGCGATTAAGGTTCGGGTCAATCCCTCTCTTGGTCCCTAACCTCAGAGGTTCTCCCTGCAAAAGCCTGGGAGTAAAAAAGAGATTAAGTGTGAGTTTGGCACCATCATTTTAACTACAGTGAACCATTCAAGATGCTCTTCCTTCCAAAAAAAAGAGAGAGGAAAGACTAGCTAGACAAGAATTGTTACTGAACAGTTGTCTAGGGCTTACCATGGGACAGGTAAGTGCCAGGCAGTGAGGAAACTGCCAGACTGCAGAGAACAAAGTGTACACACACACACACACACGCACGCACCAATAAACCTGGTGCAATCTGAGGTCAGTGCACTGGACCAATGACAATTCCCTGGTTGTGAGAGTGTGCTAGTTATACCACGTGTTGCCATTCGGAGACACTGAGTGCAAGGTATACAGGGTCACTCTGCATTATTTCCTACAAGTGCAAGTGAGCCTACAGATCTATTAAAAAGTTAGGGAAAAACACAAAAAAACCCAAGCCCACAACAAGGATCCTCATTTTGTGTTTGAGAAATGTAAGGGTTGGGAAGTATAAGTAATTTGTCCAAATGTCCTTACTAATAAAATAAGTGATTTTTGAAACAGTAGCCTATGGTGGGTGGTGCATTAAAAAAGAAATTTGCAGACTAGACTGCATTTCTGTGTCTTCTATATTATGCTTTGGAGTATGAATGTCATTGCTTGTATCCTATTCATTAATACAGGCACTACTGAATCGACATACTGTATTAATTCAGCATAAATCAAAGCAGGCAGAAAAAGGGAAAAATAAATCTATTATAAAAACTATTAGATCTACTATCAGGGAACAGGAAATGCAATGTTTCTGGTTTTTTTAAAAAAAGATTTTATTTATCTACTTAAGAGAGAGTGAGTGAGAGAGAGTACGAATGGGAGGAGGAGCAGCGGGAGAGGAAGAAGCAGACTCCCCGCCTGATGCAGGGCTGGATCCCCGGACCCTGGGACCATGACCCAAGCTGAAGGCAAATGCTTCACCGACTAAGCCACCCAGGTGCCCCAGGGAACCAAGGGTTTTAAAAGAAAAAAATAACTCGGGGTGCCTGGGTGGCTCAGTGGGTTAAAGCCTTTGTCTTTGGCTCAGGTCAAGCCCCACATCGGGCTCTCTGCTCTGTGGGGAGCCTGCTTCCCCCTCCCCCTCTGCCTTCCTCTCTGCCTACTTGTGATCTCTCTGTCAAATAAATAAATAAATAAATCTTTAAAAAAAAAAAGAAAAAGAAAAAATAACTCATTTTAAAATTTCAACCTCTTTCTTTTACACCTTAAAGTGGAAATATTTTGCTTCTTAAGAGGAACAAGCACTAAATACCCACTCCAAATTGTAAATCAAAGTCAACAGAAAATCTTTTCATCTTGGAAGCGCTATTTCTTTAATGTTGTTTTAATAAGTATTTCTAGTAAAATTTGTTTACTTTAAAGAAAGAAAAAGAGAGAAAGGCAGGAATGAAAGCAGGAAGGAAGGATAAGAGGAAAGAAGGAAGAAAAAAGGCTAATAAAAGAAGTGCACCGTATAGTAAGGGCTGAACAATACACTGGACAAATAAGACAGAACAAAAATAAGAAATTCATAAAGTAAACAATCAGTCAATAGAATTTTGTTTTAAACATTCCGCCTCAACATGAGGATACACATTCTTTACCTATCAAATTGAAAAATATATAGTTAAAAATTGTAAGTTCTACTAAAGATGTGGCAGTATAAAGCTATCTTGTACTTACTAGTGGAAATGGAATTGGCATAGCCTTTCTGGAGTAACTTAGATAGTATGCCTCCAAAAGTGGAAAGACTTCTATGCAAGGACATTCATTCATCATGTCATCTAATGGTAAAAAATTAGAAATAATATTAATGTCTGACAGCGATCCATTAAGTTATGAAACATCATAATGGAATGAAAAGTTATTTAAATAACATATTTGAATAATATTTATTGACCTGGAAAGTAATGACTATATTAGAAATAAGTATTTTAAAATACTAAGAATGGTGGTTTCTGGAGGGTGAATTATTTTCTTTAAATAAAGGATTTTCTAGATTTCTCTCAAAAAACACACTTTAAAGATTAAGAAAGGATGGCTCTGAGGTCTACCCTGGAAAAGAAAGAGACTCTTTCTGGGAAGGTGCTGTCTCACTCTGTGATTTCCATTTTTTCCACTAAGTTAAGTACCTATGGGAAGAACAGGAAAATAAAGAAGGTCAAGGAAAGCTCAAAGATTGGAAAAAGGGCTGGAGGTATGTCCCAGTCAGCATTTTTCCAAGACAATGAGGTATGGCCAGTAAAGAAACCAGGACTGTCAGTCATGTGAGCTCTGCCTGCCCAGCCGCTTTGTTAAGAGTGAAAAGATGAGATATTTCCCATTCATCAGTGGACTCATCCATTTCCATGCTTTTTGGTGTTTTCCTTTCCCTAAGTTTCTTATTAAAAGCTTGTATGTAAAACTTCCATCTTGTTTTGCCTTGTTTTCCCCATCTTGGTCAGGCTAGACGAAGAGCAGAGTCACACCTGTGGGAGGCCAGTGAGAGTGGTTTCAGGTGCCATCGCTGCTTGGACCAGGAAGGGGCACTTGGAGATGAGGAACACTGAAGAGGTTAGCCAGCTGCAACTGCCATGTTCCTCCCTTTTCCTTTTGGATTTGGCTTCTAGTTTACACCCCAAATGAGCCAGATTCTGGCAGTAATTTACAATGTCACAATAATACTGAAATAAGGGTGTCTTTAACTATGACATCAAAGGAGTTCTTGAACAAAAATGGATATTTAAGCAACAGAAGTCTGTTGACTTCTTACATTTTTACAAGTCAAATGTTTGGCGTCTGTGTATGTACATGAATGTACGTGTGCAGGGTATCCATGTGTGCTCAATGGTGAGATTTCTTCCCTCCAAATGAGCATAAAACAGAGGACTCCAGCTCTAATAAAAAGTTGAACTTCTTCTTGAACATAAAAATTCCTTTTTAGTAAAGAGACCAGTCTTCTCAGGGAGAAGGAACGGACAAACAGAGGCAATTGCTTAAAATGTAGCCGAACCCACGATAACGATCAAGGCCTGTGCCTTCCTCCCTCATGTCAAAAGGCAATTTTGGACGCTGTTCTTGCCCTGAGTCCTTCAGGGAATTGGCACACATATGAATTTCCAAATACTATATGTGAACACAAGAAATAATTAAGAACTATTGAATAAAACCCCAAAACACAATACTTAAGGTAGTAAAGAATATGGGACGGGAAGGATAAAAACTAGGCAAAGAAAGCATCTCATAATCATAATTGTTCTTATTTCTGTACCAATAGTTTATGGAAGGTATTCTATTTTGATTTCTGATGAAAAAAAAAAAAAGCAAGATGTAAATAATTCCGAGTCATGCAACCGTGGTCAAATTCTGTCTGAAAACTTTCAGTATTTTTGAAGCGTCAGCCCACAGAGGTGAAAATCAAATTATTCACTGGATCAAAGAAGTTAAGAGGTAATAAGTGGAGTTTCATAAATTAGCAAAATAATATTGGACTTCTGAAAGTCTCTTCTTCCAGTTTGCCTTTTGATTTTCACAGATTTTCTCTCTTCACACTCAGAAACATCCATCATCATAGAAAGCTTACGTAGACTTAATATACAAGTGGCTTCCCTTTGCTGAGTGCCAACAGCTGCATATTTCTATACGTATATAGTCTTAGAGTTTGTGCAAAAGAACATGCTTACATGCATCTATTACTTCAGTAAAAGGCCTCTATATTTTACTGTTAAGACAAGCTGACTGTTACTTCTTTTTTTTTTTTTTTAAAGATTTTATTTATTTATTTGACAGCCAGAGATCACAAGGAGGCAGAGAGGCAGGCAGAGAGAGAAGGGGAGGAAGCAGGCTCCCCGCTGAGCAGAGAGCCGGATGCAGGGCTTGATCCCAGGACCCTGGGATCATGACCTGAGCCAAAGGCAGAGGCTTTAACCCACTGAGCCACCCACACACCCCCTGACTGTTACTTCTTAGGAACGGATTTCTTCAGCACTAAAACATAGCTTATTTCCTCGTTATTTAGCAACACAATCACCCATCGAGTCCTTAAGCCCCCATTCAAAATCAATGTTGATCTAGGGTGAATGTTGATCTCGGGTGACCATATAATGTATTGGACAAACTGGAACACTTTTGATAGGGAATGGAGACACCCAATAGACAGGCAAACCTGGACGCCTGGTCACCCTACTCCTGTCCCAAACTCAATAGCTGCTTTTTGGTGCATCCTTCATATTGCAATCACTCTAGAACCGAATAAGACACAATTCATTTTTCCTACAATTAAAAAAAAAAAAACATTTTAAAGGCCAAAATTCAGAAAGGCAGAATGACAGTAATGTAAATGATTATAAGGGGATAGCAGGAAAATTATTCATTCCTACCCACTCTCTCTGGGTTTGCTCCTTTCTGGCTCAGAGACCCTTTCTGCCTGGACTTTCTGCCCCCGTCCTGCTCCTGCCAGGCTGCAGGCTACACACAATAGAGCATTAAGCGAGTTACAATACCAGCAAAGGCCTGATGAGGTGATTATTTCAAATAGAAATGGGATGCAAAATCTGTCACAGAGCCACTGTGGAGAACATGGTTCCCCTAGAAAAAATGAAAATTTGTCTTTACATCTGTTTGCAGTTTCAGTGCTGGAGAAACCAAATCTCAGAAGACTTTATCGATCTTCCCTTCTTTTCCCTTGACACCTGCTCCCGCTACTGATACATACTCTTGAAGGTCGTGAAGCACTGGCATTCTCACTCTGACTAGTCTTCCCCTTGGCCACTCCTAGAAGATTCAGCCTTTAAAACTCGCAGATACACATACACATTTGCATTCTTAAAATGTACAGAGTAATAAGAACCTTATTTGTTTTCTGCCTTTTTCATTTTGATATCTGACATTCCCGTGGATATTTAGTATACATCCAGAGACATCAAGCTGAGTGATTTTCAGAAAGAAATTAATCCTGAGAAAAGAAGCCACCATCTATTCTGTACTTGCCACATTTCTGGTAATGGAGGGGGAAAATAAATAAGTTATTACTTCCAGAGCAAAAGAAAGGAATAAGATGAGAAAGGGAATTAGATCGCATTCTATATATGGCCCTCTATCTGTCGCCAAGTAGCTCTTAAAAGGATATTGCTCTAAGCCAAAGCATTATTTTTTTAATGTAAAATTTCATCTAGGTATGACAAATACAAGTTTACTGCTCAACGAATTTTCACAAACTGAACATACCTATATATTCAGATTGCAGATCAAGAAATAGGACAGTAATAGCACCTCAAGCTATCTCCATGACCCCACCTAATCAGTATACCTCCTTCCCCATAGGTCACAATTATTAACTTCCATCACCAGTGATTAGTACTTCCTGCTTCAGGACTTTATTATAGGATATGAAAACTCTTTTTGCATCTGGATGTTTTTAGTTAATATCAGGTTTTTGAGACTTATCCGTGTTGTTTCATTAAGTAGTAGTCACTCATTCTCACTGATGATTGGTATTTCCTTGTATGATTATATCACAATTTATCTACTCTATAAATGTTGATGGACATTTAGGTTGTTTTCAGTTTGGGGCTAAGACCAAGAATCATGCTACAAATCTTCCTGAGTAAGTCTTTCAGTGTCTATATATTGGGTGCAAGAATAGAATTGCTAGTCAAATGGTATTTACATTCTGCCAAGCAATTTCTCAAGGACTTATATTACTTGAATGCATAAGAGTTCCCATTGTTCTACATTCTCATCAAAATTAGTACAGCCTGGGGGCCCCTGGGTGGCTCAGTGGGTTAAGCCTCTGCCTTCGGCTCAGCTCATGATCTCAGGGTCTTGGGATCCAGCCCCGAATCAGACTCTATGCTCAGCAGGGAGCCTGCTTCCCCTCCCCCCCCTCTCTCTCTGCCTGCCTCTCTGCCTACTTGTGATCTTTCTGTCAAATAAAAAAATAAAAAAAATCTTTAAAAAAAAATTAGTACTGCCTGCCTTTTAAATTTCAACCATTCTAGTGGGTGTATAGTACTATCTTATTTTGGTTTTAATTCAAATTTCATTGATTACTAATGAGATTGAAATATCTTTTTACATGTTTATAACAATTTGAGTATTCTCTTTGTGGAAAGTTAGTTCAAATATTTTTTCGATTTTTCTACTTGGTTGTCTTTCATTTTTGTATTTATTTGTAGGAATTCTTTGTATATTCTAAATTATATACATATATGGTTTATGCTCTGTGCTTTTGAGATGCTATTAATGTTATAAAATATTATTTAAAAATTTCCTCTAGAGGAGCGCCTGGGTGGCTCAGTGGGTTAAAGCCTCTGCCTTCGGCTCAGGTCATGATCCCAGGGTTCTGGCATCGAGCCCTGCATCGGGCTTTCTGCTCAGCGGGCAGCCTGCTTCCTCCTCTTTCTCTCTGCCTGCCTCTGCCTATTTGTGATCTCTCTCTCTGTCAAATAAATAAATAAAATCCTTTAAAATAAAAAAATCTAGAAATCGTACTGTTTTTATTTTACATTTAACTGGAATCTGACTGTATCCATTAAGTAAGATAGAAAGTAAATATTCATTTCTTTCACATAGATATCCATTTTTAAAAATTTATCAATTTCTAGAAAAACTCATACTTTTCTCCCTACATTCTATGTCACCTTTGTCATAAAATAAATGGCTATATGTATGAAGCTCTATCTTTAATACATGAATATAAGGCTTTCTCATTTTGATATTTATGCATCCCAAAGTTTGTATATGCCTTATGTTTTTATAAGTTAATACAAAATATCTTCTCATTCTCTTGTAGGTTTTAGGTTTTATTTTGTTTTGTTTTACTCAGAGTTTTATTCTTCTTAGAAAGTGTGTTGCTTGTTCCCAAACATTTGGAAATATTCTAATTATTTTGTAACTGATTCTCAGCTTTAATTCTAGTAAGATCAAAGGAAATAGTTTCATGGTTTTTATTAACTTAAAATGTATTAATGTATCAAAACTTGAATGGTACAGCATTAATCTGATACCAATTTAGTTATAAATCTCTTTTTTTGTGTCTACATGTTATATTTTTCCTAACACTTGATTTTCAACATTTCTGTTTCAAAATTTTCTTTTGTTTAAGGTATATTTCTTTCAAATAGCTAATAGATGTATTTTGTTTTTCATCTAGTCTAACATTTTTCTTTTAATGGGAAAATTTATATTGTTTATATTTAATGCAATAACTTCTATAACTAGGTTTAAATCTATCGTCGCATTTATTACTAGTTTCCCCCACATATTCTATCTTCCCTTCTTTCTTCTTAAAGCAATGGATAACAGATTATATATTCTTTCACTCATAGGGATAACATTAGAAATCCTTAGTTAATTACAACTGGACATAAATTAGAATTTTACCACTTCCCAGTTAATGGTATGTTTTTAAAACACTGCAACTTTATTTTCCTATCTCCTACCTTTTGTGTTATTATTGTATAAATTTTAATTCTAGATATGGTTAAATACCTTGAAACATTTTTTGTATTATTATTTTCACTTAGGTTTACTCACATATCACCTTTCCCATTTTTCTTTTACTTTTCCTTACTTTCTTATCTGCTATTGTTTTTCTTCTGCCCAAAGAGATTTTTTTCACATTTATTTTAATTCAGGTCTGCTGGCAACAAATTCTCTCAGTTTTTGCTTCTATAAAAATACCTTTATCTGTCTTTTAAAGGATATTTTTACTTAGCTCATAAATCAAAATTGGCAGGTATTTTTTTTTCTCCACACTTTAAAGATGTCATTTCATTTTCTTTTTATTTCTATTGTTTCTATTAAAAATTCAGTTCTGTTTAGCTTTTTAGTGCTTATCCTCTTGGCTTCTAAGCCTCTTTCTCTGTGCAATTTAGGACCCAGCAAACACCCCAAAGGAAAAACTATTGTAGACTATGGACTTTCTTCTTTGCATTTCCCTTCTGTCTATAACCTTGGGCTCTCAAATCTTAGGTGTTTTGGCACTTTAAAGTTCCGATTTTTGTCTCCTTGGTCTCATAAGACTGTTTTAAACTGTACTGGCTTCCCAGCCACCTCAGCTGATCTATCCATGGCTTCTGAGTCTCTCACTGTGTGCTTCTTAAGAGTCAATAAATGCTCTTCAGCAGAAAGCCATGTGTAGAATGTTTGCCCGAGTCAATAGCCTTTCTTCTTTCCAAGATACCAGACTGTCAGGGCCTCGTTGCTTGATGGGCCCTCTGATATCCTTAAACACACACACACACACACACATACACATATACATATATATATACATACATATACAGCTGAATTTTAAATACATACATTTAAAATTCAATAAATATATATAATAGATATATATGTTATATATTTCTTATTTATTCCCTCTATATATTTATATATTTTATATAAGCATTATATATAATATATATACTACATATATAAATATATATGTAGTATGTGTGTATGTGTCTATATAATATATAATATATATATACTTTTTTTTTAAATTCAGCTATTCCAGTTGTTCTTAACAGAAGCACTGGTCTACAACTAACCATTCCACAGATCTGGAAGCAGAAGTCAAAATGTTGTTTCTTGAAACTTTCCTATTTCCTAATGGTCTTTTCAAGAAGGTTATGGTAGATTTTAGTGTTAACAATCATAAGCTTTCCCTTAGCAGTGGCATAATATATCCCTATATTCATTGGCATCAGCCTGGCCATCTGACTTCAACTAGAATCTTGAAGAGGCAGTTTATGGATTGCTAAGCCTGTTTTCTTTTTCTTTCTGAAATATTTTTTTTCTGAAATATTTTATTTATTTATTTGACAGACAGAGATCACAAGTAGGCAGAAAGACAGGCAGAGAGAGAGGGGGAGATCTCAGGACCCTGAGATCATGACCTGAGCTGAAGGCAGAGGCTTAACCTGCTGAGCCACTCAGGTGCCCCCCAGGCCTGTTTTCTTTCTGCTTGAGACCAACAGTGATCCAGATACAGGCTGTTTTTGGTTTTGTTTGTTCATTTGTTTCTGTTTTTTAGATTTAATCAATTTATTTATTTGAGAGAGAGAGAGAAAGAGAGAGCCTGCATACAAGCAGGGCTAGGGGCTGAAGGAAAGGAAGAGAGAGAGAGAATCCCAAGCAGACTCCACACTGAGGACAAAGCCCAAAGTAGAACTCCGTATCAGGACCCATGAGATCATGGCCTGAGTCAAAATCAAGAGGCAGACACTTAACAGACTGTACCGGCCAGCAGCCCCCAGATACACACTGTTCTATTAGCATGGATAGCCAAAGCTGACTGGACATAAACAGAGAGCATTTATTATTATTAGGGCCTAAAATTGGGGGTTGATTTTACTGCAGTGTAACCTACCTATCCTGACTGATACACGGGTACACAAAGGAAATGGGCACATATAATTCATGCGTCTCCTTCATGATATATCACTATAGTGAGAACCCTTTGGGCCAAAGACTGCCTTAATAGAAGGAAGTTGATCACTAAGAGCCAACTTCTCATTTCTATACCCAGAAGAGTCTTTTGTTAAGATTTCCAAAGGCAAAGGAGATGGAATATATCCCAGTGTGTTTTTGACTTTGACCTTTCCCTAAAATATCCCATTATTAGAATTCAAACCATTATGCAAATTCAGTCATTGAAGAACTAGCTTCTTTTACCAGAAAAAATCATTCAAAAGTTTTTTTTCTTTTTTTTTTAAAGATTTTATTTTTTTATTTGACAGAGAGCGAGATCACAAGTAGGCAGAGAGGCAGGCGGGGTGAGGGGGGGAACAGGCTCCCCGCTGAGCAGAAAGCCTGATGCTGGGCTCGATCCCAGGACCCTGAGATCACAACCTGAGCCAAAGGCAATAGTTTAACCCACTGTACTACCCAGGCACCCCCATTCAAAAGATTTCTAAGCTTTCCTTCACATCGAGTGGTAATGAAAACATTTTCCCTGACCTATTAATTTCAAGCAGTTGTTAGAAGACTTACATGAGGTAAATTCTTTCAGGTAAAAGAAAGTTTCATACAAATGCAAGAAAGTAAAAAATATATATACATATGTATCCTCTTACTTACAATTATATTAACCCTAATTGTTTCCATTTAAAAAAATTTTTTTAAAAGATTTACTTATTTATTTGGGGGGTTGGAGGGCAAAGGGAGAGGGAGAGAGTCTTAAGCAGGCTCCCATGACCCCCAACATCACAATCTGAGGCAAAACCAAGAGTTGAATGCTCAACTGACTGAGCCACCCAAGTACCCTCAGACTGACTTTTTTAATTCTTGTTTTTTTAAGTAAGCTCTATGCCCAATGTGGGCCTTAAATTCATGACCCCAAGATTAACAGTTGCATGCTCTACTAACTGATCCAGTCAGGTGCCCTAAGCAGACTGACTTTTAATAGGTTTAATTATGTATTTTACTTTTCTACAGAAAAAATACCCACTTATTGTTTGCACTCAGGAGGTACCATTCTCTTCACCCTCCCTTGGCAAACTATTGGAAGGGAAGAATATTATACTGGAGTATAGTGGGGAAAAAAAAAAAGAAGAAGAAGAAGAAGAAGTTACCATTACAGGGATGCCTGAGTGGGCTCTGCCGGTTAAGCATCTGCCTTCAGCTCAGGTCATGATCCTGGGGTCCTGGGATTGAGTCATGCATTAGACCCCTTCTTCAGCAGGGAGCTTCTCCATCTGCTTGCTTCTTTCCCTTCTTGTGCTCACACTCTTGCGCTCTCTCTCTAACAAATAAATAAATAAAATCTTAAAAAAAAAAAAAAAGTAGTAGGCCTAGAATATGACTGGATAACACAGAATGGTCTAAAGTTATACATATGTATATATGTATGTTTGCATGTAGACTCCACACCCAGCATGGAGCCCAACACATGGCTCAAACACACAACCCTGAGATCAAGACTTGAGCTAAGATCAATAAGCAAGACGCTTAACTGACAGAATTACCCAGGAGCCCCAAGTTATACTTCTTTATTGACACAAGCTTCTTCCTTATCTATTTTTTCAACATTAGGAGAAAAAATATATTGAGGAAAGTGAAAGAACTCAATAGAAGAAATAAGTTAAAGGTATATTAAAGTGTTTTCTTTGGTAGCTTAGTAAAACTGATAAGAATACCATATATATTTCAGGGTATCCACACCAAATGAGAAGCTATTTTTGTGCTCTTGTCTAACACTTGTAATATTGGGCTCAACCTGAAGCCCTACGTTGTTTACTCTGCCTGCTCTTCACCTGGTCCAGATCTGACTGCAAAGAGGATCTGAATATAAGTGAAGATATGCATGATTCAGCCTAATTTGATGAATAGGGTGCTTGATGCTGAAGTGGCTCAGAAGGGATCGCTTTGGATTAGAAGGGAATAGTTATGGGGCACTGCCACCTGCAAATTTGTTCATGGATTTGCCTGAGTTTACAGCTGAGCTTTGGGCTGAAAAGCTCTTAAACATGATTTATCAACAGCTTCAGAAGTCTCCATGGGGTCTGCACTAATTCAACTAGGACTTTCTGCTACTGCAAAGAATTTAAGCACCACTTTTCAAGGGCATCCATGACCTTCACAGATCAATTTAACAGGTTATTTCAAAGTTAGAAAACAAAAAAAAAAATTCTTTTCAAAGCCACTCGACAAAGTATTTTTAATTTAATCTACAGTCTCATTCACATGGTACCATATCATTCAGGTTAGAATTTGCTTCCTTCCTACTTTCTGTGATAGGATTTCTGTCACAGTTTTATTGTAATGAGAAGGCACTCGCTCAGAGTTATAAAATCTACCCATCATATCAGAACTTCATTTGCGGGCAAAATCTGGGTTCCAGGTCATACAACAGAGGACCACAACTAAGATGCTGCCACCTATGTGATTAAATAATTTTTAGATTTTTTTAACTTTGTAACTTCCATTAATTGTCAAGGAAGAAATATTGCTCTCTTGGGTAAGCATAGGATGAAGCTGTTTGGTTAACAAGTTTGAATTCTAATCGTTTAAATTCATTTATTAAATGTTCAAATACTATTTGAATGAATACATTTTAGAAAATAAAATAATCAGGCCTCCTGGGTAAAGCAGTCAAGTCGGTTAAGCATCCTACTCTTGGTTTCTGCTCAGGTGATCATCTCAGTGTTGTGAAATAGCCCTGGGTAGGGCTCTGTGCTCAGCAGGAGTCTGCTTGTCCCTCTCCCCTGCTCCTCCCTCTGCCCTCTCTCTCAAATAATAAATAAATATTTTTTAAAAAGTAGATTTTCTTGTTATTCCTTATGCTCCACAAGTAAGTGAAACCATATAATAATTGACTCTCTCTGCTTGACTTATTTCACTCAACATAATCTCCCCCAGTCCCGTCCATGTTGATATAAAGTTGGATATTCATTCTTTCTGGTGGAGGCATAATACTCCATAGTATATATGGACCATATCTTCTTTATCCATTCGTCTGTTGAAGGATATCTTGGTTCTTTCCACCATTTGGCAACTGTGGCCATTGTTGCTATGAACATTGCAGTACAGGTGGCCCTTCTTTTCATTACATCTGTATCTTTGTGGAGGACATTGGGAGATGGAGAGAAGTGAGATGGGGGAAATCAGAGGGGGAGACAAACCATGAGAGACTATGGACTCTGAGAAACAAACTGAGGGTTTTGGAGGAGAAAGGGATGGAGGGTTGGGTGAGCCTGGTGGTGGGTCTTATGGAGGGCACATATTGCATGGAGCCCTGGGTGTGGTACATAAACAGTGAATTTTAGAACACTAAGAAGAAATAAAACAAAATGAAAAAAAAGTAGATCTTTTTAACATTATCACCATTATGATTTTAAAAGTTAGTGGTAAAATACTCTTCTCTACAAACAAATAAACAACTCCTAGGGCAAAACACTCCCAACAGTCTAGCCATTGGTGTATCACTGTCCCCTCATTCCATTAATTGCTGCCTAGGTCTGCAAATATTAATTCATCAGAAATTCTCTTCTCCCTCTTTCTCTCCTGGAGAAACTTCTCACAACCCTTATACTCAGTTAATAGGTCTTCCATGAAAATGTTGCCAAAAACCCCAGTCAACGTTCTTTGGATGTTTTTAGTGCATTACCTTTACTCCTTCCACATACTTCTCTTAAAGCTCTCAACACATCATGTTGTATTCACTGACCACATGGCATTTTCTTTTACCACATCATCTCTCCATCTTTACCCTCATCACTACCCTGCATCCTTCTCATGGGACAAAGGCAATATTGGCATAAAAAGGGAGGCAATGTGCTGGGGTGTAGAACTCGTGAAGATGTAATAAAGGAACAAAATCTAAAAGACCCAGAGAGGGTACATCTTCTTCTCTAAGAGTGGATGAATTCATTTTTAGGAAGCAATTTCTGAGGTTTTGACCTCAAAAGTAAACCCCAAAAGGTGAACCTAAAGAGAATCATTTTGAGAATTGCTTTGCCCATCTCCATGCCTTTAGAGAATAAGGAGTAAAACATGCCTATGAGGAGTGAAGATAGCTCCATATTTGGTACAAAATCCTCAGGCAGGAGCAAAAAGTATCTACTTCAAGAGATTATTTCCTGTCTTTGGGGATAAAACCTAGCTATAGGCAACTGTGTGGTTAAGGAAGATAAAAGATTCATTCCGGGTGATAGACCACTAAAATATGATACATTCAGCAGAATTAAAAAAAAAATAAGATCAATGTCATGTTTCTGCTGGTGTCCCCTGCTTCCAGCATGGAACCTCGTGACTTTCACTGAGTGTTCAATATATGATGATTGAATTAATTTTAAAAATCACCTTAAGTGCCTTCTGGAGATATAAATACATCTTTAAAAATTAAATTCCCATTTTGAAATAACATCTCAACTTCTTATCTTCTCCACTAATTCACAGAAAACATGAATTTAGTAAGAAAGGATAAAGAAGCACACACTCCCAACTGTGTAGATGAATCTGGTTCTCTTTCTGAGTTTCAAGTCTCAAGTGGAACTTGCTGATGACCATAAGCCTCTACCTTAAAGCAGCAGGCTTCGTTACTCACTTGCTTTGTTGTTTTTAAACATTTTATTTATTTGACAGAGAGAGACACAGCGAGAGAGGGAACACAAGCAGAGGGAGTGGGAGAGAGAGAAGCAGGCTTCCCACCGAGCAGGGAGCCTGATGTGGGTCTCCATCCCAGGACCCTGGGATCATAACCTGAGCCAAAGGCAGATGCTTAATGACGGAGCCACCCAGGCGCCCCTTTAACTTGTTAAGAAGGAATACTGGCACAGATGTTTGCTAACATCCAAGCCAGTAATCTTAACTACCATTGGCTCTCCAAGGAAGAGACAGCAGATATCTTCCTGTGCCTGGCAACGAGGAAAACAAGATGGGGGCTAAAACACAGCTTCACTTCCTCAGCCCTTGAGTGGCCAGATGCCTGGGTTGAAAATTACTCATCATCTTGCTTACAAAGCTTTTGACCTTGCCCTGCGTTGTCTGTAGGGACAAGCCATGAGACTTCTGTGTGAGGTTATAGTACACTGGCACTGAAATCGGATAGACCACGACTTTAGACAAGGCTATCAAATTCTCCTGCTCTTATTTATAAGAAAAGGGTAAGAGTATTATCTGCCAGACAGTGTTACTGTGAAGACTGTACTGTACTATAATGCAATGCATTCAAGGGCCCACTGTAACCCTTGGCACATGGTAAGAGGTCATCAAAAATTAATTATTACAATCATTACTGGATCTCTTGGATTCCTAGGGCCGCAAAACAAACTAACACAAACGGGATGGCTCAAAATAAAAGAAACTCACTGTCTCACGGTTCTGGAGTCTATAAGTCTGAAATTAAGATGTTGATAGGGCTATACTCCCTCTGAAACCTGAGACACAATCATTCTTGCCTCTTCTAACTTCCAGTGTTTGCTAGAAATCCTTGGGATTCCCCAGTTTGTAGGCACTCACTCCAATCTCTGCTTCTATTATTACATATCCATTTCCTTCCTGTGTATTTCTATCTCTATAGCCCTTCTCCTCTTCTTAAAAGGACACCAGTCATATTGACTTAGGGTACACAGTAATTACCTCATCCTTATAGGAGTACCTCTGCAAAGGGCCCGTTTCCAAATAAGGCCCCACTTATAGATACCAGGAGTTAGGATTTCAAAATATCTTTCTGGGGGAAACACAATTCAGCCTTAACAATGGGACTAGACCCAAGAATTGTCACCTATCTAAATGTATACAGTCAGATTCAAGGGACCACCCCCTATAGAAATTTTCTGAAGAAAGCTAATTAAATGCACTCAAACTACCCCACAGTTAAGTAAGATGTCTGAGTACAAATGCAAGGATAATTTGTTGAGAGTCTGTTGACTACAAATGGGACAATAATGAGGGTCTGTGTTTTCATTTGATCAGAGACTTTTCTTGGTCTACTGTCTGAGGTACCTTCTCTACCCATCTTGATGTCTTGGATTAGTTGAACATATCTGAATTAGAGAAGCCTTACTAATTTATCTTTTCCTCTCCAGAACCTTCCCCATCCAATATAATCTTCTCATTGCACACAGAAAGACCTCAAAACAAGTTGTTCTACTTCTCCAAAAGATCAGGGCCTCAGTGCCCCCCTTCTTCCTTGTTTACTGCCTGTTTATTGGTCAGCACTGGGGCTCACTCTCAGAATCCTTCTTGGGACTTGGTCTCTGCTTTGTCAAATGGACTGGACTTTGGCTTACCTTCAGGCCCATTCCCACTCGTGTATTTTTGTTTGTTTGTTTTAATTTAAAAGATTTTATTTATTTATGGGACAGACAGAGATCACAAGTAGGCAGAGAGGCAGACAGGGTGGGGGAAGCAGGCTCCTTGCTGAGCGGAGAACCCGATGTGGGAGTGGATCCCAGGACCCCGGGACCGTGACCCGGGCTGAAAGCAGAGGCTTTAACAAACTGAGCCACCCAGGCGTCCCCCACACTTGTGTTTTGATACACGTATTCATATGAATTCTCTGTGCCAAACAACCATCCATCAACCTAAATCCTTTCATCCTTCAAGGCTTATATCCATTTCCACTTCATTGCAGAAAAAATCACTACAAATGCAAATTCTTTCTCCTTCCTCTGTATTCCTGCGGTTCTTACATCTATTCCACTGACTTAGTACCCGTTCATTTGTGGCCCGGTAATGGCAAATACTTTGAAGACGCATGTTTTATTCCCAAAATTACAAAATGAAGTTCTCAAAGAGAGTTAAAAATGTCTTATGTTTTTACCTCGTACAATGTTTTGTAGATGTTAAATGCTTACTGATTCCTGTTTTGTTAGGCAGAATATGTTCTCTGAGAATTAGGGCCTTAGGGACGGACACCACAATGGGAATCACCTGGAAGGAATGTTCATTAGCCCCAACTTCCACAACAGAGCCAACCATGCTAAGACTGAGCTTGGGGTCTGACTCAACACAGTTTATGTGCACAACAAACTCCTTCAAGTCTCAGTAAAATTTGAGCCACGATGGTCATTCGTAGAGGAAATTAATTTGCAATAGGTAAAGAGAAAAGTGTGACCAAATTGTTCCCTATGCCTCATTTCAGGATTTCTGGTCATGAATTCAATTTAAGGACTGAGGTAAAAGTAGAGGGGTCTGACTGAAGAATTTCTCAGTTGCCCCGATAAGCAGGCCACAGATCTGTTTACTCAGCTCAGTATCTGAGGTTTTCCTCCAGTAAAAATGCACCTGGAATGACTGACTCATGTGGGGACTTTTTCCAGTGTTCTCCATGTGGTGTGTTTTAATCAGCATTACAATTTAGCAGCTGCATTAATTAATTAGCACATTAATCAGGAGAGCATTTTAGCAGCTAATCCTTGGCAAACTAGCAGTTCGTGATAAAATGTTAGCAGCAGGAGAACAAGCAGCACATCAAGTTATTTTTCAATGTTATCATCACTGTGGGCCTAGCAAGGGCTGAAATTATGCAACCAAATTGAAACCTTTCCTAAAATATACCTATGCAAGGCACATTTGAGAAATTGTATGCTTCGTGGAGCAAGGTTTAACAATTACTACTTTTCTCTATAAAGCAGCAGTTCTGAAGAAAACTGTCAGGCTCTCCAGGAAACAAACTCTCCAAGTGTTCTTAAAATAGTCCTTGTATAACTTCAGAAGAAATCAAGGATCCTCTTCCAGCAGCAAGATTATTTATGCAATAATGAGAAGTTTCAAGATATTATTTTATGGTTACTTATGTGAGCGATTAAAAGGGAAAAACTTGCCTTCGCAATGAAACTGTTGCAAGTCTAATTTTTAGCTCTTTAAAACCTTTACAGTGAACCTCATACTTGGAAAGGGCACAGAAAACATATTTCTTCCAATACAATATTTAGAGATAAATGCATGTAGCACCACAGCCAAATGTAATATACTTTTGAGGAAATATAAATTGGAAGATTTCACACGGAAACATCACTCCTTTCTTGCTTCGTTATATCCAAAATGCAGTGACATGTGCTTTTATTGAATCCATGCATATTGAATTCCACATGTTCCAAAATTTAAAATTTGACTGAAAAGTCCCACAGGCTGATATAAAAACTTCCCTTCATTTATGCAAGCTGGGGATATTGAATTCTTATACACTGCAATCTATTAGCCTGAACTGTTAGGCAGTTCTTAATCTTCACAGCATTTCCTGGGAGAAACCAGCTTTCTTTCATGCCTCCACATCACTTTCTCACCCTTAGAATGAAGAGGGTCAGGGTAACCGAGGGAGCATGTGCTGGCTAAGCATTTCCGTACATTTCAAACTCTTGTTATATTGATTTTTTTCCCTCTGGTTCATGGAAATTGCACTCTATTTAAATCATATAATACAACTTGAAGAATTTTAATTTCCACTCTGTTTTTTGTCTCCATTGATCAATCGCATTTCTATCTCTCAATCTTAAACCCTCTCTTTTTAAAATTTTCGACTCCTCACAACATATTTAATCGCAGTTCCACTCCAAGCCCAAAGAAATTCCAAAATCTTCTGGGGAAAAACAAAGGACGATGTGCTATTTCTCTATCAAAAAAAAAAAGTATAAATTATGGCATTTAGTAAGGATGTGAATGAGCTATTTTCTTATAAATGCCTCATAAATCAAAGGCCTACTGCTGACGGGCTACCCGTGCAACTCCAGCTACAGTTCTTAGGAGACAATGTCACGTCTTGTAGATTCCTACATGCGTAGGTTGAAATTTATGCATACCTTTTGTCACAGCTAAAATCACTGTAATTATGTTGTTAGTGTATTACTTGGCTTCATTTGTGAGCACAGTATTTGTTACCAATAAATGCCTTATGGATGAAAAGCCTCTTTGACTATGAGTCACCCTCTATTGATGTAATCCTTTCTTTACGAACTTTCACAATTAACATAAAGTTTGCCTGGGCTCACATTCTTTCTCACTGACTGAATGTCCTGTTCCCTTCTGCAGTCCTAGTTGCCTCGGATGGGAGTACACACACACACACACACACACACACTGATGTGAACACTCACACAAAAACACACATAGACACAAATACCAGTCTTTCTCAGTACCATCCATTGGAGGGGCCCCAGGTGGAGTATTGATTAGTATTGCTCTCTATGAAAGCACTGAGTGTTGCAATACTCACTTGTCCTCTCCTTGATGGCAGATTTTTATACTAAAAACTGGATTAAGCCTAGGGGCGCCTGGGTGGCTCAGTGGGTTAAGCCTCTGCCTTCAGCTCAGGCATGATCCCAGGATCCTGGGATCGAGCCCCGCGTCGGGTTCTCTGCTCAGCGGAGAGCCGGATTCCCTCTCTCTCTCTCTGCCTGCCTCTCTGCCTACTTGTGACCTCTGTCAAATAAATAAATAAAATCTTTAAAAAATTAAAAAAAAAATCTGGATTAAGCCTAAACTAGGCATTCCCCACTGACTGGATCAGTGTGTACTTCTAAGAGAGGAGACTAAATTAATTCATTTATTTGACAAATACTTATTGAAAACCTACTACATACATGGCTTTTGCTCTTTAGTTCCTCATAATTTATCAGGTCTGAAATAATACTTCTAACCTGTCTTTCTGAATTTGTCTCCCTCCACCAGTGAACTATCAAAGTTCACACTGTTGCTACAGTGATCTTCATAAAACATAAACCTGTGTTCCTCCCCCACATCAAATCACTAAATGTTTTTTTTTTGTTTTGTTTTTTTTTGTTTTTTTTTTTTTAATCACATGTTGGATCAAAGTTAACCCCCTCTGACAGCCTACTACATCCTCCAGATCTGGTCCCTGTTTACCTGTATTATACTAGCTTGGTGTGATGGTTTATGTGTCAACCTTATTGGTCTTAATGGATGTCGTAAAACATTATCTTGTAAATAAATGCTACTGACAAATGTTGGTAAAACATTATTTCTGGGTGTGTCTGTGAGCGTGTCTCTAGAGGAGGTCAGCATTTAAATCAGCACACTGAGGATAGCCCTCATGGAGGGGGTGGGCCTCATCCAACCTACTCAGGGCCTGAAGAGAACAAAAAAGTGGTAGAAGGGTGAATCTGCTCTCTTTGCTTAAGCTGAGACGTCCATCTTCCCTACCCTTGGACACAGCACTTCTGGTTCTCAGGCCTTTGGACTCAGACTGAATTATACCATGGGCCCACCAGTTCTCAGGGCTTTGGACTCAGACTGAATTATGCCACTTTCTTGGTTCTTCAACTTGCAAACAGTAAATTATGGGGCTTTTAGATCTCCACAACCACGTGAGCCAATGCCTATAATAAATCTCCTCTTACGTCTAACTATCTATCTATCTACCTATCTCTATATCCATCCATCCATCCATCCATCCCTCCATCCATCCTACTGGTCCTATTTCTCTGGAGAACCTTGTCTAATAGACACCTCTAGTCATCTCTCTGCATAAACCCACCATTCCAGTTTATTCCATATGTTGCTTCCCAACAGACTACGCTCTCTTGCTTCTGTGGCTTTGTGGGTGCTTTTCCCTAAATATGGAGTGCTTCTTCTCTCCTTGCCCTGCATAACACATGTTCATTAATATAGTGATTTGACAGTTTCATATATTACTCACTACTCATCAAGATAAGTGTACTTTTAATTCTCTTCACCTATTTCTCCCCTACCCCACCTCCCTTCTGATAACCATCTATTCTCTGTAGTGAACAGTCTGTTCTTAGTTTCTCTCTTTTTTCTATTGTTCATTTGCTTTTTCTTAAATTCCACATATGAGTGAAATCATATGGTATTTGTCATATGGTATTTGGCTTACTTTGCTTAGCATTACGCTCTCTAGCTCCATACATACTGTTGCAAATGGCAATATTTCATTCTTGTTTTTGGCTGAATAATGCCACATGGCTATTTTTTAAGACTCATGTCTGGTATCAGGTATTGCTCCCCAACACATTCTGTCCTGAAGTAGACCTATGTTTGTTGCCATCTATGAGCAAACCTGCATTAGCTGCTTTCTTGCAACAGAATTCTAGCTCTCTTCTTAAAAGTTACTAGTTTTAACTGCAGTGATTTTCCTGGCAGTTTTACCCACTGCACTGTGAGCCCCTTGATGTCAGGGACTGTCTTCCATTCCTTTTTCCCCAAGACTTTGCAAAAAGCCAAGTATATTAATTCCTAATGATGTTGGTTGAATAAGAGGAATTTGGGATCAGAAGTAGAGGATGGTATGAGACTAAACACAGGCTGTTGTTAAAGCTTTAGGGTCCCAGAATGGAATAGTGCTAGAAAGAGAGGTGCTTTAAAAACATTGCATACAACCTCAAAGTGATGCTGGGGACTTTTATAAAACATGGACTTTCGCAAATCTCATGAACCATGACTAGAATTAGTACTAGAGTAAAATCCTACTATGGATTTGTCTTACACCTTCTAGACAAATCAACCTACTTTTGAACTCATTAAGGGATAGCACACTTTCATTGTGCTAAGCAATGGCAATTTGGGAACAATGAAATTTGCATCACCTCAGTGGTCCAATCTCTCAGAATAAGTCATGTAACTCATGAGACGCTAGCAAGAAAAAGGTCTCATCTCAGAGAACGACAGTCCTATAACCCAATAAAACACCTGTGACCCCTATTTTAGATAAGGAAATTGAAGCTCAGAATCATTTAACAACTTGCCCAAAGTTGCACTGCTAATGAGTAGTAGATGTTGGTGTCATACTTAATCCCTGAAACTAAATCCGCTCTGCTCTTTAGACTATAAACCATGCACCAACCTATTAAAAGTCACAAAAGTAACCAGGTACTTGGACGAATAAAAGTCATAACTGCTACTGGTTGTGCATGTGCTTCTATCTGGGGGAGCAAGAGGTAGTGGGGAGGTGGGATACAATTAATGAATACCCTTCTAACACTGAGTCATCATTATTTTTTAAAATATTTTGTTTACTTATTTGACAGAGAGAGACACAACGAGAGAGGGAACACAAGCAGGGGTACGGGAGAGGGAGAAACAGGCTTCGCCCGAGCATAGAGCCCGAGGTGGGGCTTGATCCCAGGACCCTGGGATCATGACCTGAGCCAAAGGCAGACACTTAACAACTAAGCCACCCAGGTGCCCCTCATCATTATTATTTTTATGTATTAAGTAACATAACACATTTTGGAAACTAATTTCCAATTATTCATTATTAGGAATAACTCTTTTCAGACAGAAGTAAAGTGACAACCAAGCTAAGTGTGCTGCTCTTATGTCTCCTGAAATTAATCTTTTCTGAAAATGGAAGGTTGCCAGTTGGGCCAAGAAGAGAAATGATGGAGACTTTACACTGGGTAAGTACATTGATTAGTTAATAAAATAAAGTTATATCCAGCAATAAATGGTGGTTTTATATGGCTTCCCACTATAGTTATCACCAAATACTTTATAGAGAAAATCTCTCATAAGATAAGAGCAACAAGAAAGCATGGGGAGGTCCAGTAACTCAGGAGGAAAGAGATGAAGATCTACAAGGTACTACAAAACAACAAAAGGCCACAAACAAAAATGAAATTCTGTCAACACAGAAAGAAATGTTAGAAATTAGGTAGAATTGGTGGGAAAGAGGAAGCCACCTTGAACACTTACACTTACCAGCGGCTTTGAAGAGATAGGCCACCTCCCAACAAAGGAGAAATGTGCACCCTAGCTTTATTGCTTTTATTCCTAAGTTCATTCTCTGGAGGACCTGAAATTTCTTGCAAACTTAGCTCACTGATTTATGGGAAACATTAAATAATTAATAACTAATTTCTTTTTGAGACACAGATATTGTTAGGGTTAGAGATTTATAAATCGGAGCAGTTATTTGGGGGCACCAACATTAGATTTTAAAAAAAAGTCACTCTTCAACATCTAGCCCGCATTCTTTTTATTTTTTTTTAAGATTTATATTTATTTATTTGACAGAGAGAGAGAGAGAGATCACAAACAGGCAGAGAGGCAGGCAGAGACAAAGGGAGAAGCAGGCCCCCCGCTGAGCAGAGAGCCCGATGTGGGGCTCGATCCCAGAACCCTGGAATGATGACCCGAGCCGAAGGCAGAGGCTTAACCCACTGAGCCACCAGGCGTCCCTACCCCACATTCTTAAGAGCCTGATGTACATGGAATGCTAACAGAGGCACGGTGAGAATAACCATCAGCAGCACAACTTGTCTATAGTTGAATTTCCAAACCATAGCCTGAAATAGTGATCTGGGGAAGGGTTTGGGGAGTGAGAGAAGGACAGTTCTGTTGGTTGTTACTGATGTATGTGGTGGACCCTCCACCAGGTCTGATCTTCATGACCAGCCACTGTGCCTCAGAAGCAGAAGTGAGAGGGGTGCCTGGGTAGCTCATTTGGTTAAGCATCCAACTCTTGGTTTCAGCTCAGGTCATGATCTCAGAGTCAGGCTCTGCTTGAGATTCTCTCTCCCTCTACCCCTTGCCCCCCTCTCTAAAATAAATAAACAAATCTTAAAAAAAAAAAAAAAGGAAGTGATAATGTGCCCAACTCTCATTGTAGAGGGAAAACTCTCACAAGTGACAGCACCTCTCTCTTCTGGTAGAAGACAGAGCAGTAACATGCAGCTCTGAGTTATCATGGAATCAATAAACGTTTTCTGTGCTTTCCTCTTACAAGGACTGCCTGGCAATTTTTATCCTAATGAGTCTAAATTTGATAGCAACAGAATTATAAAGGGTGTTGGTACTCTCTTATAGGCATAGACTTGTATAACTTCTGATCAACCATCTGTTCCTAAAAAGCAAAATTAGCCTGAATTCCTCAGCAAGAATTGTAGGGGCAAATCACAATGTAATAGTTGAGCAGTTATTCTACTTGGGAAACACTTTTCCTACCAAGCAAATTTTGTAAGTCAATCAACTTTATTAAATTGCAGATAAACAGCAAATAAGAAGGCATCAACTTCAACAGGTTCACTCAGTTGTAGAGTACACTTATTATCATCAACTATCACTCCTTAATAACTGGAGGCAGGGCGAGTATCACTATAAATTAGCTTCAAAGTCCTTAGGAGATTTCAGTGGGACAAAGGAAGGAGACTGTAATTTAAAGAACTGAAAGGATGAAGCACAAAGGCAAACCTTGCCAGCAATTCCACTGCTAATACAAAAGTACGAAGAACCATGAAGGGGAAAGACAGGAGGAGAATGCTAAAGCCAGAGAAGAAAATCCTGATAAAGCAAACCATTGGCAAGTAAATCAAAGATGAGTTGAAGATGTGTAATTAGTATCAATCATAAGTTTCAATTAATAACATATCCCTTAATCTCAAAATAATGTAATTTTATTGATGACAACAGAAATTTCTCTTCTACATGAAGGGGTCCAAAATACATTACTAATGCTCTTTCTTTCTTTAAGTCTTCCTTTTTTTCTTTCTTTCTCTTCTGTCCGTCCTTCCTTCCCTCCCTTGCCCCTTCCTTCCTTCCTCCCTACCTTCCTTCCTTCCTTCTTTGTTCTTTTGTAGGCACTTCCCCATTATTCCAACTACCGGTTGCATTTGTCATTCCATTTTCTTGACCCACATTAAAATTAGGCAAGTATGAAATTAAAACTCCAAACATTTGCAAAAGCTATTTCAAATTCAGAGATTTATATCCCTTGCAAAATGGGATTTTGACTTTGACGCAGGTCTGGGATGCATTAGATCCCTAAGCACATTTCAAGACAGCCATGGAACAGTTAGGGTAGTGTGAGGGGTGAGTAATTTTTTTAAGTATCTGAAAGTCCTTTGTGACTAACTTTTCCAGGTTATTTATGTGTGGCGCTTTTGACAAATTCTAAATAGGTTCTTTCCAAGTAAAGCAGAATGGACTCTATTTTCTTCATAGCATTTAACTTATATAATGACATACCAGTGTTGGAAAAAAGATAGCTCTTTGATTCTGTCCATACTCAGAATCTAATATAAGAAATGCCACTGAAGGTCATAAAATGCCCTCTAAACCCAATGACAACACGAAAGGCATAGAGAAAGGCAGTCAGTATACAGGTGCAGACTCTCTCCAGCTTGCTCTGAAATCCATGGTAGAGGGAATGTTTCATTACCACTTAGAATATAAAATGTCACCTTGATTAATATTCGGTAAAAATAAATGCCTAGAAAGACCTTTCGTAAAGAGTAAAAATTTAGAAAGAGCTTGCAGTTTAGCAATAAAAATGTTCCACTTAATACAAATGAGGGCAGTTCCCTATATACAAAGAGCTTTTAATTAAGCTGAGAAGAAAACTCACATGTGATAAATCAAGGAACCCCCTTTTTTCTTAAAGATTTTATTTATTTATTTGACAGAGAGATCTCAAGTAGGCAGAGAGGCGGGTGAGGGGGTGGGCAGGGCATGCAGGCTCCCCGCTGAGCAGAGAGCCTGATGTGGGGCATGATCCCAGGACCCTGAGATCATGACCTAAGCTGAAGGCAGAGGCTTAATCCACTGAGCCACCCAGTTGCCCCAAAGAACCCCTTTTTCATACACACACAAACACACACACATTGAATTAAGTCAGAAAAAGTGTTTGCTTAAATCCTGTAGAGTACATCTGAAAGTGGGAATTTTAGGCAAGCATGCCTGGACTTATTCCCAGCTGACATTTACTGGCAGCACAACCGCCACATCAAGTTACTTAACCTTCCTGAGCCTTGGTTTGCTCAATACAAATAGGGGAGAATATTAGGACCTCCTGCAAAGATGACTGTGAAATTGAGCTAGGAAAATGCAGAGTGCCTGATATGCAGAAAACAGTCAATAAATATTAGTGAGAAGAGGAGTCTGTCTTCAGTGCAATAAATGTAAGATTAAATTCTGGAGCTCCAGATACTTCCAGTCCTTCCAGATACTTCCTTCTTAATTCCTTTAAGAAGTCAATCTACAAGCAAAACTGTGAGTTAAAATTCATCTTCTCTACTGACATTCCTCATTACCACTCTCACCATCTCATATATTCCTTTCTCTTGTTCAGACAGATGCTGGTCTCTCATTTAACCAAATAGGCTCAAGACAGGTGAAATCTCAGTTGCACTCCAAACTTTCTCCAATATTTGCCCTGCTAGTTTGTCTTCCTAAAACTCACTCTCTACTAGATCCTCCCTCTTTTTTAAAAAAAAGATTTTATTTATTTATTTGACAGAGAGATCACAAGTAGGCAGAGAGGCAGGCAGAGAGAGGGGGAAGCAGGCTCCCTGCTGAGCAGAGAGTCTAATGCGGGGCTCAATCCCCGGACCCTGAGATCAAGACCTGAGCCAAAGGCAGAGGTTTAACCCACTGAGCCACCCAGGTGCCCTGATAATAATAACTTTTGATAACATAGGCTTCTGCATGGGGGAAAAGGACTCTCTGGTCAACTTCTTCTGTACCCCACTCTCCCAGTGGATCACTCCAGATGGCATTTTCCAATGGATCAGAAAAATGCAATGACTCAACTAAACACAGAGTTATCTGTACACTTAAAACTATGCACTTGAAAATCCACTTAGGAAAAGCAAGTCATTTCATACTTATGAAGGCAATATAGGTAGTTTTGCCATTTACTGCATATTTTTATGTGTTTCAAGACACTTTACATATGTTATATGTCACTTAATATTAAAAATTCCATAAATTAAAAGAAATCCATGAATTAAGTAATAGTATTTATTTTGTAAGCATAAACCAAGGTTCAGTGAGGGTAAGTGACAACAAGTAAATATCAGAGCATAAACTCAAGGACATACTCCTAAATAATTCATGGGCTAGCCACAGCACTCACAATACTCAGAGACTTTTTCCTCCCTCACTTCAATTTCTTTTTCTCCCAATCCTATTCTTTTATTTGCTTAATTGCTCCCCAAAGACACCCCCATGGATGCATATATCATCCATATACAGGCTTATTAATCCTTTAATTAAAAATATATAGCTAATTAAAAACAAATTATAATTGAAATTACTAAAACTAAGAGAATTCATGATAAAACACTGTTAAAAATAGCTGGATTTAGGGGCGCCTGAGTGGCTCAGTCAGTTGAGTATCAGATTCATGGTTTCAGCTCAGGTCATGATTTCATGGGTACTGAGATCATGCACGCATGGCCAGGCTCGGAGCTCAGAGGGGAGTCTGCTTGAGGATTCTCTCCCTCTGCCCCTCCCCTACTCACATGAGCACATTTGCTCTAGTAAATAAATAAATAAATATTTTAAAAATATATCTAGATTTAATAAATCCATAAATTGAGTATAGCTATTTGTCAACATTAATCATGAGACAAGGCTCTGAATGAATCACTCACAAAAATGAAACAGAAAACCTTTTACTGCCTTCGTATCCTCACCTTCACAGCTCACTGTGCTCTTCCCGCTATAACAGTTTTCACAGTGACTGTACATGTTCGTAGTTCTTATCCCTTATAACCAGAGGTAAGAGAACTCCATTCTATTTGCCAAAATTTTATGGAAATTGTATTTGTGCACTGAAAAACTTGTGAAATGCATGAAGTCTATCTCCACAATTAAGAGTGACAAATCTGATTTCTAATGATAAGTAGCATTACTGTGTCTACCATTTTGAAAACTACTACACAGCAATTTCACCCAACTGTCAATTAATGTTAGCTTCTGGGGTGCTACTTATTTTTATTTGATATCCTCAAGACTTCATTTGACATTTATCCATTATATGTTAAATGTTAGTAATTCAAACACATTTTCTATCTCACTGCCAAACTAATATGCATGGTTCCCCACTGCTAAGTGGGGGATATACAGAATTACATAAAACCATTTAGCTATTCCTGTGATATTAGGCAGCTCAATAGAGTTTCCAGAGGAGAACAGGCATTGTTTTGTTTTTTCTAATTTCCTTTATTTCTTCCTTTTTTTGCTTCTCATCAATCTAAATGACATACAGGTTTAGTCTAGTTCTCATGTAAAAAAATTAATACCAATCCCCAAAGAAGGGACATCCCAGCCTCTAGATTGCACTGGCAGAACTGTCTGATTTGTTTCTGCTCATAATGGGATATATTGTTATAAAAATATGCTTAAAGTACATATATTATCCCTCTATATTTATCTATATATATGTGCATAATTTAAACCCTTAGAAGAAACCACCCTCTTCAATACAATACACAAAAATCTCTACATTGCTATATACTTCCTGTTTTTCATTATTTTCTCTCTCTCCAATATTTGTCATATTTAATGTAACCTTCAAGATCCATAGCTTCACATTGACATAGCAATTGTTCCGCCTATGAAAAATGGTAGAGTCACCTTAGATCTTGTGACTATGTTTATCAGGGGAGAAAGTGGGCCACATGGTGTTGAAACAGACTTTGCCAAGGCAACTAAAATTTTTCTCTGACTCCATTTTTCCACAATCTATTACCTTTAGTCTAACCTGTGCACCAGCAAGGCCACTTAAAACATCAAGGAAAGGGGCTCCTGGGTGACTCAGTGGGTTAAAGCCTCTGCTTTCGGCTCAGGTCATGATCCCAGGATCCTGGGATCAAGCCCCACATCAGGCTCTCTGCTCAACGGGAAGCCTGCTTCCCCTCCTCTCTCTGCCTGCCTCTCTGCCTAATTGTGATCCCTGTCAGTCAAATAAATAAATAAAATCTTAAAAAAATATATCAAGGAAAGAAAGTTTGCAAGTGCCCTATCTAAACAGACCCATAATTTCCTAGAGATCTGGAATATTAAAATAGCATAATTATGAGTGTGGGATGTGAGGTGTATCTTATAAGGTTAGCACATATTTTTGTCTAATTTTTGGCAGACCTTTTCCCATATTTTCAGGCAACTCTCAACTGACTTCTGACCGTTGCTCTGTTTGGGAAGACACTTCCTTCCAACATTCAGGGCTAGCTCAAATCTCCCCCATTTGAGGAAAAATAAAACCAGCTGTGTTAAAAACATAACCTAAATTTTCTTGCTGCCACAATTTCCTCCAGACCAATATTTTGGGGAATCCATAATACAATTAAGTGGGCACTGTGTTAGGGAGTTGCCCAGTGTGGTAGAAGGTACAAAAGAAGTAACTAAACTTTCCAAGACTTTTAAAATTATAAACAGTGATCCATAATCTAAAATAATGTGACAGAATGACTTTTCAACTTCCACATATGTACTTTACAAGCTGTTAAAGTTGGCATTTCTCCTTTTCAAGATCCCTTTGCCTTTCATTTAAAAATGATTGACCTGTTGAGTAATGTTGGCATGGAGAAAGAAGAATCAATAACAGAGCTCTGGGCAGTGAAACTAAATATTTCTGCCTAGTATTTGCAATCACCCTTACTATCAATTTATCTTCTCCACCTCCTACTCAGAAATAGGTTAAATGACCAGTGAAACCAGACAGAGGACCAAAGCTGACTTCAGGTGGGATTGAAGTATAAGATAGTTCATCAAACCAAGAAATCCAATTAATTGCTTTTTAGTCAGTCAACCTCTTACCCAAATTCAAACAAGTATGGTTTGACTCTCTATAAAGTGGCACTGACCAAAATGACAGAAACAGCCATAGAAATATTGGAGGATAACTAGTCCAAAGAAGGCAAATTTGGGTGCTTAAAAATCGAGTTCATAGTTATGTTGAATACCTCATTTAATCCTTACAACTTTTTTTAATAAATTATGCTTATAACTCTTATTGATAACTTATATAATTGATTCCTGAAATATCAGATAATGCTCGAGATGAAATGAGAAAATATACCTCCTTATTACCAAATTAACATTTCTCCTTTCCAGTAATTTATTTAAAATTTTTCATTAAGAACATGACCATAAGACAATAGTCCATTCTTAACATTTTTTATATAGATTATTTTGAGAATGTGAATGAGAAAATCATGGGTCTTCTTTCCCAGGAAAATGTGCCTATAGAATGTGTATATATACGCAAAATTATTGACACAATTTCAGGAGACACCACTGACATAATTTCACAATTTCATGGCCCCCTAAGAATCCTGATCCTTATTTCAATACCTAGTACATTGTGCACACACACACACCCCAAATTCCCAAAGACAGCAGCCTCATTCTTTTTCTTAGTCCTTACGCCATAACCTAATACTTGATACCTAATTTTTAGTTTTCCCCATTAATTTATTGAACAAAGTCCTTTTCAACCACGAAATAATCTGTTCAGAGAAATGTGACTTTTAGATTCCCGCTGGCACACAGAAGACGCTCAAGAATCACTTGGGGCTTAATAGAAAGGAAGATGGAAGTAAACGAAAGCCATGATTACATGAGATCCTACACATTGCCCTTGGAATGTGGAACATTTCCACCTGCAAAATGCTTAGATAGTCTCTAATCATTGCTTCTTCTGTACCTTTTATCCATCAAATCAAGGATTGCAGCATGATTCTGTGATGTTTTACATAATCAGTGTCCAGCTCTGTCCAATAGCTAACTGAATTTCAGCTTCATTGAGCCAAATCCACACACTTACAGGACACAAAGTTGGAGCCCAAGTTTTGGAGCTTTAGAGGAAAGAGATCCTTACTTCTTTCTCTATCTCTGTTCAGCATGATACTCCCTCATTTGATGTCTGCACTGTGGGGTCAAATCTCTTTGCCTTTGTGTCTGACCTAAGGCCATTTAAAACTACCAGGCAAGGACTAGAACTGCCATGGGGCTTCCTTTCATGTAGCGACGTAACAGAGCAAATATGCTCATCCTGGAGAGGAGTTTTGTCACACTTTGGTTATAGCTAGGTAGGTCAGTTATGCTCAGTTGGCCACCTTATGAAGTCCCCTGAAAACAGAGTAGAAAATTGGTATCTGATGCTGAGAATCACAGAAATCTCAGAAAATGTTTTAATATTTGATCAGAGCTGCAAACCTACTCCTCCTCTACTAAAAAGACAAAACAAAAATAAAAACATGTGCTAGTGTGATTACAGGTATCACATGCAATGCCATGTTATTTCAGCTTCCTTGAACCCAGTTATCATCCTGAACAAAAATAAATGAAAAAGCCCTTTTAAAAGGAAGTCTGTACTAAAGATTGCTTCCTAGATAGTGGCTTAAAGACAAAGAATTTATGATGCACATAGCTAGTTTTTTGTTTGCCTTCCCTGGTTTTATCGTAGTTATACTATATGAATAATTAGAGAAAGAGGAAATAAGTATTTCTTCAATTATTACTGGCCATTTGCTTATTTTATAGACTCTATTCCTCCCCATCTTGATTTCTCAATGAAATGATCAGTTTTTCATTTAGTCAGGGCTGACTCTACAACTAAGAAGTTCATTCCCAAATTTGCCATTAAGGAAACGTAGGGTGGACGAGTGTGCGAGGTTTGTGTGAACCTCAGAAATACCAAAGTAAGCTTGTGTTGTGACTTAATGAAGGGCAGCTGGTGAACAGTGGCTGGGAAGAAGGAGCGGTCCCAGGGACACAGACTGTCTGAACAAGGCCTCTGGCTAAAGGATCATTCAGCAGCTACCCTATAATGAATAACCTGTTGAATCTTGAAGTTAACTTTGGGAAGAACTCACAATCCTAGATTTGGAAGCAACTTTCGAGTAAACCCGGGGCAGGTGCTCTAGTCACTGACCTGCCAAAGGCCACAGAAAACCCATCAAATGGTAACCAAAAGGAAAGAACAAAAAAGGGTAAAAGGTTGGGGGAGGGGCTGAAATGAGAAGGACACTGTGAGGCTGTGAGTCCTTACAGTCTCCGCATGTAAGGGGCAGGTGGAAACCAGGACACTCTTCCGTTAATAGGACATCAGAGACAACTTTTGAGTTCTCAGAGAACAAATGTCACTTCAAAGACCTTCTTCAGTGCTGCTAAGAGCCAAATGGTTAATCATCAGAGGAAATTTGGCCTTTTTCCAAAACTTGGTGATGATCCGAAGTGCCCTTTCATTTACAAAGTAGGAAGGAGCCAGAAGTCTGAGCAGAGGCCATACTCCACCAGGCAGAGGACGAGACATGGCTAGGTAATCTATTATTATTCATTTCTTTATTGTCCATACATCTGAGTGGAGCCCTGCACTCGGATGGGGAAAAAAAATGAGATAGGAAAATCTAATAAAGGATATATCCTACCAGGGGAAAAATAACACAAAATGTTCTTTCCACCTTCTAGTACCAGCCCCCTGTGTAGACTGGAGTGTAACTCTAATCTACATCAGGTGAAATCTGAATCCTGAGTTTTGACGGAGTTTAGGGTTACATCTGGGGTAAATCTGTTTCACCAGTTTTTCAAATGATGTCTCTTACGGATATATGAAGCTATTAAGTGAAGAAAATAGTTCTGACCTGAGTCTAAATATGGTTTCTCTAAAATGAACCATTTATTTAGGAGGAAAACTGGCTTTAATAATCATACCACAATAATAATAATAATAATAATTCCATATTTTATTTATTTATTTTTATACCACATTTTAATTCAGCCTCCAAAACCTAGTCTCTGCACCAGACACCATTAGTCCCTTGGCAAACTGCGTCCAACAGTTTTTCTGAAACTTTTTTGTTTTCTTTTCTTCTTATTTTCTGAGATTTCTTCAAAGTAGAAACAACAATGATGAATCATGAAAAAATTCCTTTTGCCTTCCAAAATACTCACATCTGGTCTTTGTTTAAATAACTCTAGCTGTCATTTTTGCCTACAAAAATCAACAGCAAACAATGAAAAGAGACATCAAGTTTGGTATCATTTTAGCTCCCAAAGGCCTGCCATCTTCGTATTGGTTTCCTCAAAAGGCAAAACCACCCAAATACCACAAGAATCACTACCAGCCTGTATTTCTACCTGAAGTGATCACTCAGTGAAATAGTAAATGTTTCATTCCTGCAGCTACTGGTTCTTGCTGTCTCCTTTCATTTGTTTCAGCCTCGGTGAGACATTTATTTTTGACAGTTTATTATTATATGAGGAACTAGTCATATTGGATTGTAAAATACCGGAATCTTTTTTAGTAGAGTTACTGAGCACTTCCCCTTCCATCAAAATATAGGCTACATCTTTACAGAATTCCTATTAAATACCATTTATTGCAGTACCATCACTGAATGACTTTGCAATGTGATAAAAGCAGGTGATCCAAACTGCCAAGTATTTGGCAGTTTCATAGACAAAGGAACAAGGATTTAGACCTTCATTTTTGTGGAGAAGAAAACAAGTGATTTTATTTTTTTAAATATTTTATTTATTTATTGAGAGAGACATAGCAAGAGAGAGCACAAGCAGGGAAGAGAAGGAGAAGCAGGCCTCCTGTGAGCAGGGAACCCATACAGGGCTCTATCCCAGGACCCCGAGATCATGACCTGAGTCTAAGGGAGCCGCTTAACTGACTGAGCCGCCCAGGCGCCCCAACAAGTGATTTTAATACTCTCTTGACTGTTCCTAATCTTACTCAGTAAAGAGGCCCTAACCTTTCCCTTACTTTGACTAAACTTAGACATTCTTTTTCCAGACTTTAGGCCCTGATCTCCCTTTTCTTTCTTTCTTTCTTTTTTTAAGAGCATTTACTTTATAAAATTATAAATTCTTTCTTTGCCCCTTTAAGATGTAAATTAAAAAGGAAAAAAAAAAAAAAAGGTTTCTCACCAGTCTCACAATTCAGGAATGTCTTTCTCAAGGATGTGGGAGCCCTCTCTTTGAAAGGTAAACACCCAGGAAGCCAGTGCCCCTACTATCCAGTCTCTTTGACTCAGAGAGTAGGAGGCTAACTTTGGTGGGCACCTTGCTCCGAGTTACAAAATTACCTTCTGTCATGAAGATTACTTTTCCTTTGGGTAAAGTTGATTAAAAAACCCAGATGGTGCGGTGCCTGGGTGGCTCAGTTGTTGAGCATTGAGTGTCTGCCTTCAGATCAGTTCATGATCCCAGGGGTCCTGGGATCGACCCCCGCATCCAGCTCCCTATTCAACTGAAAGCCTGCTTCTCCCTCTCCTACTCCCCCTGCTTGTGTTTCCTCTTTCCCTGTGTCTTTCTCTGTCAAACAAATAAAATCTTAAAAAAAAAAAAAAAAAAACCAAGGAAGAAAGAAAAACAAAAAACAGATGGCCTAGACCCCACTTTCTCATACATGTCTTAAAAAGACTTTCCCACTCTTTGTTCTAGTGAGCTGAACTCACACTCTGTTCTTATTTCTCCTATCATTTTGGCCTTGAAGAAAGTCTTCCTTGCCATGTAACTTTGTCCAGTGCAATTTTTTCTTTGACAAATGTTTATAATATTATCTTCTATAGTATCAGTAAAATCAAGGTTTTGCCATGCCAGTCTCCTGACATATTTTTTAAAAATATTTTATTTATTTATTTGACAGAGAGAGATCACAAGTAGTCAGAGAGGCAGGCAGAGAGAGAGGGAGGAAGCAGACTCCCTGCTTAGCAGAGAGCCCTATGCAGGCTTGATTCCAAGACCCTGAGACCATGACCTGAGCTGAAGGCAGAGGCTTTAACCCACTGAGCCACCCAAACGCCCCTCCTGACAGATTTTTAAATATAAAAAAAAGAAGACATAAAAAACGGACTTACGGCTATTATGAGATAACAGGACTGATATAAAATCAAATCAGCTGCTAACAAAGCTATTGAAATGTTTATGGAAAAAAAGTGTTCATGAAAAAGATGACCCCTCCCCCAAAAAAGGTGATTTATTCACTTCCTATATCTTTCTTCAAAGGACTCAACCTAGTTTGGAATCAATAAAATAATAAGCACAGGTAAAAAATAAAAAGGAAGAATAATACAAACATTCCTCCCAGAAGCAATAACCATAGGTGCTGTGATTAAGCCTCATATTTGGTTCTGAAGTTCCTGACAGCCAGGAAGAGAAGGAAAAGCAGTCAATTCCTCAAGGCAACTTTTCTTCAGTAACTTTAAAACAATGTGTTCATGTAGAATTTCATGAGGATACCAAGAAATGTAACAGAGAAGGTTTTCATGTGAAATGTGAACTGGGTAGGTTAAGTGACAGTCTCTTGGGGTTTGGTCAGGTCATGATTTCAGGGTCATGAGATCGAGCCCCACATCAGGCTCTGCACTGAGCACAGGTCTGCTTGGGATTCTCTCTCCCTCTGTCCCACTCCCTCCCTCAATAAATAAATAATTAAAAAAAAAAAAGAATGTGAACATACTTTTGTGTTACAACAAATGTTAGAATATATTTGCTATGGTTATTTCTTTCTTTGTATTAATTTTGCCTCTTTTTCTTATTAAGAAGCTAGAGGGAAAAAATGAAACAAGATGGGATCAGGAAGGAGACAAACCATAAGAGACTCTGAATCTCACGAAACACAGTTGCTGGGGGTTTAGGGGGTAGGGATAGGGTGGCTGGGTTATGGTCATTGGAAAGGGTATGTGCAATGGTGAGTGCTGTGAAATGTGTAAGACTGATGATTCACAGACCTGTACACCGGGGGCCAATAATACATTATATGTTAAAATAAATAAATAAATAAATAAATGTAGATTAAAAAAACACATTTAAAAAAGAAAAGAAGCTACTGTTAAGAATAGCTTGAGACTTACAGAAAATTTGCAAAGAAAGCACAAAGTGTTCCCTATAAACCAAACTTTTCCCTCAGTTTCCTGAGTTATTAACATCCTATATCTGTAAGGTACATTTGTTGCAATTAGGGAAAAATACTGATACATTATCATAACTAAACTCCAAACTTTATCCAGATGTCTTTGGTTTTTACCCAGTGTCCTTTTTCTCATAGGAGCCTATCCAGGATACTAAATTACATTTAGGTCTCCTTAAGTTCTTCATGTGATAGTTTCTCAGGCCTTTCTTTCTTTCTTTAATTTCAGTTAGTTAACATACAGTGCTGTATCAGTTTTAGGTATATAAAATAGTGATTCAACAATTCTATACATCACCCAGTGCTCATCAAGGAAAGAGTACTCTTAATCCCTTACAGTTATCTGTTATAGTGGCCACTGATAAAAGCAAAGGGCTTAACCCAGAAATATGAGAAGGTGCAGGAAAGGTGTTCTAGAAGGCAAATAATGTCTGCTTGCATCAAGCTTTGCTTGTAAAACTAAAATTGAGATTTAAGTTTGAATTGCTGTAAGAGACATGATACTCTCTTTTTCTCATTTATGCTTTGGAAACAAGCAAACCCCAGTGGCAGAGTTGGTTTTCTATTGTGAATTTAAGAAAGCTAAGAAATGTTCAGAACTGGATGGAGGTCCACCCACCTTTGTCCAGAAATAGAGCCTAGAGGCATCACTGATGTTTTGCACAACTCCAGGAGGCACATTTACATAAAAGACAATGTGATTCGAGTTTTCTGGCACTATATGACTTATGGCAGTGCCAGAATTTGGGGAATCAAAGTTAGGATTTTGAGGCTGCTTTAGACAACCTCTAACACAAGAACACATGGATTAAGTATATACCAGCAAGAAGATTTTTGTGGCTGGAGGTAGTAGTCACATACTACCACTTAGAAAAAGTTTAATAATAATTCCAAAGTGATCTGATTCTGAGAAACATGGCATATGGTGGTAAGAAAAAGAAACTGTAGAATTTTCTGTTGATAGTTCTTTTTTCTCTCTCAGCTATCATCTGAATTGTGAGATTCTCCAAGTTTATTCCCCTGTAACTATAATAATAACAACAACAACAACGAGAACAGTAACATTATTGGTATTTGTTATGTGCCTCACAGTGTTCTAAGAAAAAAAATATATATATATATACACACTCACTTAAATTTCATAACACCTCAATAGCAAAAGTACTATTGTTTCCCTCATTTCACAAAGAAAACTAAGGCAAAGTCCAGTTAAGTAACTAGTCTAATGTAATGCAGCAAATGCATAATGGAAGGAGGATTTAGACTCTTGACACTGACTCCAGAGCTCATTCTTTGGATAGAGACAGAGAGCGCCCTTCAATTATTAGAAGTGCTCCCTTGTAATCTTCAGACTATCTTGCTGGAAAAAATGAGAATGGAGTTGTGTGACTTCCTTACCATTTAGCTATCAGTATAAAGAACATGGGTCATTTCCAGGATGAGTAAGTTAAGATTTAATGTATCTCCTCCATTCTTATAGCCCCCTATTATAGTGAGTTGGAAGCCACCTATGAGATGGCAGTGTCACAAGTTGGAGAAGGGCCAGATCCCAGAGTTATCAGATGGAGGAAAGCACCCATCAATCTAAAAAGACTTTGTATTAAATGAGAGCTAAACTTGAAATTTTAAATGGAAAAGTCATTTATTATCCCACAAAGTCTTTTCTACTTTTACTAATATAGAGCTCTTAAACACTACCTTATGGTTCTCATTCACAGCTCTAGATCCATTTTTCTAGATGATTATATATTTACAGTCTTGATTCTCAATGTTATCTACTGATTTCCAAGAGTAAATCTAAATTTGATACTCCCACATATAACTACCATTTAGAGGACATAGATTCAGTATCTTGAAACTAGGAATAGAGGGGAGCTTTTTCAACTTGATAAAGAATATCCTCAAATAATCTATGGCTAGCATCATATTTAACTGTGAGAAACTAGAATCTTTCCACCAAGATCAAGAACAAGGCAAGGATGTTCCATCTCACCACTTCTTTTCAACATCTCAACACTCCTGGAGGTCTTAGCTAATACAATGAGATAAGAAGGAAATAAATGCTATAGATATTGGAAAGGGAAAAAAAATAAAAAATAAAACTCTATGAACTTTGTTCATAGAGGACATGATCACCTATGTAGAAAATCTGAAAGATTTGACAAAAATTTCCTGGAACTCTTTTTAAGTGTTTATGACAAGGTCGCAGAATACAAGGTTAATATATAAAAGCCAATCAGTATTCTACACATTGGTAATGAACAAGTGGAATCTGAAATTAAAAGCCAATATCATTTTTATTAGCACCATAAAAATGGAATACTTACATATAAAAATGTGTATAAGATCTATATGAAAAAAGGTTATAAAACTCTGATAACTGAAATTTTAGAAAGAACTAAATAAGTGGAGAGAAATTCCATGTTCATGGAAAGAAACACTTAATATCATCATGATGTCAGTTCTCTCCACCTTGATCTACATATATCCAATACAATCCCAACCAAACTCCCAGAAAGTTATTTATGTGATATTGACAAACTAATTCTAAAGTTTATATGGAGGAGCAAAAGACCCAAGATACCCAACACAGTATTGGAAAGAACAAAGATCTCAAGATGTAATATAAAGCTATAATAATCAAGACAATGTGGCACCGGTGTAAGAAGAAACAAATAGATCAATAGAACAAAATAAAGAGCCCTAGAGCAGACACCCATAAATTTAGCCAACTGAGAGGCTGAGACAAAAATAATTGTTGGCATAGAATTCTGCATCAAACATAACACTCTTTTAAGAATGAGGATAAATGAAAACATTCTCAGACAAGCAAAAGCTGAAATTGTTTACCACCCTCACTAAAGGAAGTTTTAAAGACTATATTTAGGATGGAAGAATATCTGCTAGAAGTTAAAGATGCCAAAAAAAAAAAAAACAAGCAATGAATAAAAATAATGGTAACCGTTGATAAAAAGTAAGCAAACTACTGACTTAGAGGTACTTCTCCTAAACATTTAGAAACATGTCTACAGGATCAGTGGGGTGGGGCAAGGGTAGATTGTAGGACACCTATGCTTGTGAGTTGGTTTTACCCAAAGGAGAAGTAAACTTTCTCATATCTTTACAATAAGAGGTAATTTTACAACTTGGAGCAAAGGCACCCACTAAAGTTAGGCTCCTACTTTCCCACAGAAACTGGGAGATAAGGACACTGTCCTCCTTAATTTTTATATTTCAAGGGGATGGCTCCCAGGGCCTTGAGAAAGACACTCCTGGGTCCATAACACTGGCAAGAGGCTTTTTCAGAGACGTGTATCTCAAAGAGCTAGAAAAACATTTATAAAATCACAAATTTCTAAAGTAAATCCTTTAAGAAAAGGGAGTTAAAGACCTGAAGACAAGAAGTCTGTCTTAAGTCAAACTGAGAAACACATCAAGGGCTTTCTTGGTCAGCATGTGTTATGGACAGAATTGTCTCCCCCCGATTCAGATGTTGAATCCATAACTCCAAGTATTTGGAGACAGGGCCTTTAAGGAGGTAATTAAGGTTAAATAAGGCTATAAGAGCTGGGCCCTAATCCAATAGTAATAGTATCTTTATAAGAAGAGGAAGAGACAGAAGAGCTCACACACAAAGAAAAGGCCATGAGGACACAGTAGGAAGTCATCCAGGAATAGAGGACCCACCTTACAAACATCTTCATCCTGACTTTTAGCCTCCAGAACCATGAGAAAATAAATTTCTGTTGTTGAAGTCATATAGCTCATGGTATTTTACTACGATAACCTATGAGGACTGAAACAGTAGATATGAATAAATGAAATAATGAAATGAACATTACTTCCCATTATTAGGTATCCATTTAAAGGCAAGTCCAGTGAGGTTTGATTAAAACATGAGAATCAGCTTGGCAAATGTGGCATTCTTCTGGCACATTGATATAATTTTTGGTGATTCTGTTAGTATAATTCAGACCAATGAATTCATTAAGAAATGGTGCTAGTTTCTTATAATTTAATACTGCAAATTAAATATGACAAGTCTGAGGAGGTGGTTAGCAAAAATCGAAGGATTATAAATCAAAGCACTCAGAAGCTCATCATTAAGCTCAGTAATTGGAAAAATGTACTAAGAGCCAGGACTACCAGAACAATAAGATTTACTATCTAATTTCTAAAAGAGAACAATGAAGGAAGCAGTGGTCTACAAATAGGCACTTTTGATCTAACAGAATGTAGGCTTTAAATCCATTCTTACTTCATTTCTTCTTTACTTTAAATCTTAACATGTCTTACTTATGCTGCCATTTAATAAATTTAATCATAATCTGTTTCCATGTAATTCAGAGTTTCCTATAAGATTTTGATTATTAATTACTACTCCTGAACTTATAACTTATCTATGATATTTCTGATATTCTAGAGGAAATTACCAAATGAAAGGACTGAAAATTTGTAATTGCCTTCTAATCATGTCTCATATTCTACTAGTCCAAACAACAGACTTCAAAATCCCTAGAGGTAAGCTTGATTTTTATTTTATTAACTCATTCAACCAATATTCATTTGGCCCTCTACCAGACATTATGCCAGTTGCTGGGGCAAGAGTGATGAATTTAATATATTTCATATATTCTCTGAGCTTACCATTTAATAGGAGACTCTCATGTAAACTAAAAAGTACAAGGAGACGGGATAGCCAATTCAAATTGAGTGAGGAGAGCATACATCTTAAATAAGAGGATATACAAGCTGGATTTAACCTATGGGGAGATATTTTTCAGGCACCAGATGCATAAAACTGAATTGGGGGAACAACAGCCTGGAGGCTGACAGGATTTTAAAAATTTCACAAAATATTTAACCTAATTCGAACAACTGAAAGACATAATACATTAGGTAGTAGAGTTTGTAAGACAACACATTGTACTTTATACCTCAAGTCCTTATCAGAAACATTTTCTTGTCTACCTAGGTGTGTCAAGTAGATCCAAAAGCACCCATATATTTTTATCCAGAATATTTGTTTTACCTTTCAACTGATTTGTGTATCAAGATCTAGAGAGACAATTTAAAATTATGTCAGGAAGGAAATTGATGTATTTATAAAATCTGGGAATTCTGACATGGAAGCTATTTATGATCTTTTAAAATACCTTAAATATAAATGTTTCTTTCCCCCATTATAAACATAAAACATATTCATTGTAAAAGTTTTGGAAATACATAAAAATATGAAGATCATCTGTTAATTAATATTTATACCAGTTAAATATAATGAACCTAAAAGGTATAGTTTCTATTTTTACTTAAATTACATTGTTGTTGTTTTTTTTTTTAAGATTTATTTATTTATTTGACAGACAGAGATCACAAGTAGGCAGAAAAGCAGGCAGAGAGAGAGAAGAGAGAGAGAGGAGGAAGCAGGCCCCCTGCTGAGCAGAGAGCCTGATGCAGGGCTCGATCCCAGGACCCTGAGGTCATGACCTGAGCTGAAGGCAGAGACTTTAACCCACTGAGCCACCCAGGTGCCCCGATATTGTTGTTTTTTAAGATAAAGTCAAATCGCCCATTGGGAATGTGATACCAACTTATACTCCCACCAGTAGTGTAAACTTGTAAAAAAAAAAAAAAAAAAGTAGGTGGAGGGGTTTTGCAAATTTAGTAAAAAATAATGACATTTGATCATTTTAATTTGCCTTTCTTTGGCCATTAGAGAACTTGGACTTATTTACATAACTTAATTGAAGTCTTGCATTTCTTTTCTTCAACTATTCTCCATACTCTTTGCCCTTTTTCTAATATGGTTTTCTTGTTATTCTTAACGATTTACTTTTTATTATTTATTTATTTATTTATTAATCTGGGAGAAAGAGAGCACACACGTGCAAGTGCCCACACAGAGAGGGAGAGGGAGAGAGGGAAAGGGACAGAAAATCTCCAGCCGACTCCACACTGAGCATAGAGGCCCATGCAGGGCTCTCTATCCGGACACTGAGATCATAACCTGAGCCAAAATCAAGAGTCGAACTCTTAACCGATTAAGCCACACAGGCACCGCTGTTCTTAATACATAAGAGCTGTTCACACATTCAAGAAATTTAGTGTTTGTCTTACATCTATTGGCTAATTTTCACTTCTTTGTTTTGTATTTTTAACATTGTTCATAAAGCTTATAGAAAAGTTTTCTAGTTTTACTTGTTTTTTTGGTGTTATGCTTAGAAGTGCCTTTTCAGATATGAGTTCAGATAACATATTCAATTCCATCTTATTCCACTTGTTAATTTCATTTTTATGTTGAAATTTTTAATTTATTGTGGTATAGAATACCAAGGCAGGAGCCCAGCACTCTTTTTTTTTAAAGAAGTAATTAATCAGTTGTTCACGTATCATTGCTGAAGTGTCTCTCCCTTTCCAGAGAACTGGAGGTAACTCTTTTACCATATTGATATTAAATATGGCCTCAAATTATTTTCATAGGACCTTGTATTCATTTGTGTGGATTTTATATTCTTGTTTTGAATCACATCATTACTTCAACCATTATGATTTAATGGTAATAAACTACATTTAGTGGTAATGACCTACATCTGGTAGTTCAAGAGACAACATATATTCAGATTTGGGACTATAAATGTTTTGAAATGTTGGTAACATTTACCCTACATATGTGTATCACCTCAACCAAAAAATGTAAAGAGCAAATGTTTATTTTAGACACTTGAATGTTTCAAAAGCAACATAGAAGTCTAAATTATGTCAAATATAGTGTGTCCTCATATTCTTTTGCAAGTACAGCAATTTATATACATACACAAAATGGTGGAAGTAGTAACAACTGGAGCAATATTTGTATTGAAAACATCAGAATATGAAAATCCAATTAATTTTTGCTCACTCTACCTAATATTTCCATTATTTAAATGGCTGATAGAGGAAAAAGGAGTGGAAAGAGAATGTTGCTGCCAGAATTTAAGCAAATATTCCAACCACTAGATATTTAACATCAGAGCCTTTTTTAAAACATTCCCAAATCAATCAACATGATACATTGCATTAAAAAAAAACAAAGGACAAGAACCATATATTCCTCTCAATTGTTCAGGAAAAGCATTTGACAAAAATATAGCATCCTTTCTTTTTTTTTTTAGAATTTTTTTTTTTATTTTTTTAATTTTTTTTTTATTTGGGTTTTTTATTTATTTATTTATTTATTTTTTAATTTTTTTTTTAATTTTTTATTTTTTATAAACATATATTTTTATCCCCAGGGGTACAGGTTTATAGCATCCTTTCTTGATTAAAACTCTTCACAGTGTCAGGATAGAGGGAACATACCTCGGTATCATAAAAGCCATATACAAAATGCCCACAGTGAACATCTTTTTCAATGGGGAAAAATTGAGAGCTTTTCCCCAAAGTCAGTAAGAGGACAAGGATGCCCACTCTCAGAACTGTTGTTCAACATAGTACTAGAAGTCATAGCCTCAGCAATCAGACTACAAAAAGAAATCTAAGTCATTCAAATTGGCAAAAAAGAAGTCAAAACTCTCACTCTTCACAGATGACATACTTTATGTGGAATACCCAAAAGACTTCACCCCAAAATTGCTAGGACTCGTATAGGAATTCAGCAACACAGCAGGATATAAAATCAATGCACAGAAATCAGTTGCATTTCTATACACTAATAATGAGACAGAAGAAAGAGAAATTAAAGAATCAATTCCATTTATAATTGCACCAAAAATTATAAGATGCCTAGGAATAAAACTAACCAAAGAGATAAAGGATCTATACTCTAGAAACTACAGAATACTTATGAAAGAAATTGAGGAAGACAAAAAGAAATATAAAAACCTCTCATGTTCACGGATTGGAAGAATAAATATTGTTAAAATGTTTCTGTTACCCGGAGCAATCTACGCATTTAATGCAATCCCTATCAAAACATCATCAATGTTTTTTTCACAGAGCTGGAACAAATAATCCTAAAATTGTATGGAACCAGGAAAGACCCTGAATAGCCAGAGGAACGATAAAAAAGAAAACCAAAGCTGCGGCATCACAACACCAGACTTCAAGCTCTATTACAATCTGTAATCATCAAAGCAATATGGTACTGGCACAAAAACAGACACACAGATCAATGGAACAGAACAGAAAACCCAAAAGTGGACCCTCAACTCTATGGTCAACTAATCTTCGACAAAGCAGGAAAGAATATCCAATGGAAAAAAGACAGTCTCTTCAACAAATGATGCTGGGAAAATTAGCCACTTGCAGAGTGAAACTGGATTGCTTTCTTACACCATACATAAAAATAGACTCCAAATGGATGAAAGACCTAAAATCCTAGAAAGACATCAAAATCCTAGAGGAGAACACAGGCAGCAACCTCTGTGACCTCAGCCACAGCAATCTCTTCTTAGACATGTTTCCAAGGACAAGGGAAACAAAAGCAAAAATGAACTTCTGGGGCTTCATCAAGATACAAACATTTTGCACAGTGGAGGAAACAGTCAACAAAACTAAAAGGCAACCTACGGAATGGGAGAAGATATTTGCAAATGACATAAAGATATAGGGCTAGCATCAAAGATCTATAAAGAACTTATCAAGCTCAACATCCAAAAAAACCCAAATAATGCAGTCAAGAAATGGGCAGGAGACATAAACAGACATTTCCCCAAAGAAGACATACAAATGGCCAAAAGAAACCTGAAAAAATGCTCAACATCACTTGGCATCAAGGAAATACAAATCAAAACCGCAATGAGATACCACCTCACACCAGTCAAAATGGCTAAAATTAACAAGTCAGAAAACAACAAATGTTGGTGCAGATGCAGAGAAAGGGGGAACCCTCTTACACTGTTGGTGGGAATGCAAGCTGGTGCAGCCATTCCGGAAAACAGTGTGGAGGCTCCTCAAGAAGGTAAAAATATAGCTACCCTATGACTCAGCAATTGCACTACTATGTATTTAGCCCAAAGACACAAATGTCATGATCCAAGAGGCACCTGCACCCCAGTATTTATAGCAGCAATGTCTACAATAGCCTAACTGTGGTAAGAGCTGAGGCATCCATCAAGAGATGAATTGATAAAGAAGATGTGGTATATATACAACAGTTTATTATTAGCCATCAGAAAGGATGAATACTTACCATTTACATCACTGTGGATGGAACTGGAGGGTATTATGCTGAGTGAAATATGTCAATCAGAGAAAGAAAATTATCATATTTTTTGACTCATGTGGAATATAAGAAAAAGTACAGAGGATCATAGGGAAAGGGTGGGAAAACTGAATGGGAAGTCATCAGAGAGGGAGACAGACCATGAGAGACCTTTAACTCTAGGAAACAAACTGGGGGCTGCTGGAGGGGAGGTGGGTGGGGGAGGGGATGATTGGGTGACGGCAGTAAGGAGAGCACGTGATGTGATGAGCACTGGGTATTCTATGCAAATGATGAAGTATTTAACTCTACCTCTGAAACTAGTGATGTATTATATGTTGCTAATTCAATTTAAATAAAAAAATAATAAAGCATATCAAATGAACTTCATTAATTATCTGAGTTCAGAGTCTATTAATACACTAACAGCAAATAAAAACAATTAATTACTTGATCCTTTTTAATAAAATTGATTTTTAAGCAGCTAAGGAGTTTCCATTCAACTGGTGAAAAAGACTGCACATTGAGAGGGGCTTGCCAAAAAGTAGCTTACCTAAGGATGTTCAATTACTCAGTTTAATGATAATTCATTAATTGTAAGCAATTAATAAATAACCTACCTTGGACATTCAAAATGGTAGTGTACCATGCTGCAGCCTCTTAAAAATGTCACTCAATTTGTTAATCTTCCACCATAAAATCATGCCCGTATTTGTAAAATAAACACACGAACTTAGAATGCAGCTCTAACTTCATCTTGGGACATTTTTTTTTCCATCTCATTTATGTTATCAAATAAATAGCTTAGATTTTAGATATATTTTCTTTTTTTTAAGATTTTATTTATTTATTTGACAGAGAGAGATCACAAGTAGCGCAGCAGGCAGAGAGAGCGGGGAAGCAGGCTCCCTGCTGAGCAGAGAGCCCGATGCAATGCGGGGCTCCATTCTAGGACCCTGAGATCATGACCTGAGCCAAAGGCAGAGGCTTAACCCACTGAGCCACCCTGGCACCCCTAGATATAATACAAGATACGAATTTATGAGACTATCATGTCTAAAATGTAGTGACTTCTTTCTGATCTTAGTGATATGAAGAGTATAGTCCCTACAAATATTTTCCAAAGAGCTTACTAGAGAATCATTTATGGACAAAATCACCCATGGACAGAATGCTCCATGATCCAAGGTTTCAAAACTCCTTGCCTAAAAATAACCAAAGGGCAAGACTTTCTGCGCTAAGAAGAAATATAATAACAGTCACTGCCTCTTTTTTTTTTCTTTTTTTTAATATTAGTTAGTTGCAGTGATTCATCCCATTTTCATGGAGGTAAACATCTCCTTTATTAAAGTTTCTCTAGTAGAAACCAGTAATAAAAGGAGATAATCTCTATCTCATATACCATGTCTTTCTTTGGGTAGCATATTTTTCACATCATTCTTTTAGTTTTATTAAAAAATATTGTCCTCCTAGCAGAGCCAACTTTCAAACTTTTAATATAATACCTTCCTCCAGTCTTACTTCAGAAATTGGGCTTGTCTTATGAAATGGGATGTACATAAATTTTTAAAACATGATAGTTTTAGTTTCTCTCCCATGTTTTCCGATTATTTGAATTGTTTATTTAAATAGAGGGAGCTCGCTGTGAGGCGGGCAGCCATTTTAGAGATGGGCAAATTTGGCAGATGATGCTAGTGCTGGATATTATCTATCCTACTCAAGAACTAAATTTACTTCTTCAAGAAAAAAATCCTCATGCAAAATAAATTGATTTCCTAAAACACAAAAACCAAATGCTTTGTCTAGCATAACAAAGTTTTTAAAAAGTAAGCAGGTAAAAACCTAACCCAGGTTTTCAATTTTCAGAAAGCAAACAAAAATGTAGCCATCAATATGCCAGGAAAGGGATCTAGGAAAGCCCTGGGGGTCCAATTAGTTTAGTACCTCCAACTCGGTTTTTTCCCTATTGGGAGATGTATAAAAACAACAGGTGACATGTTTCTTTAAGGACGAATGTTCATGTGTGTTTGTGTGTGTCTATGTTAGTGCATACAAGGCCAGAAGAGGCCCTGCTCTTGTTGTCTGTGACAATTTAAAAGTTGAAATGTGCAAACCCAGACTGTCAAATTCTGTCACTCTCCTTTCTATTGGCTTGTTTCCGCTTCAAGACTGCGTGTTTTCTCTAAAAACACTATTATTGGAATGATTATAAAATAGGACAATCAAATTCAACCATTACAGTAAATCAACATGCATATTTTCATTGATTCTCAGTGGGAATGAGAATGTAATTTACTTAAAAATGGCAAATGTTTGTAAGAGTTTTAAAGAGAAGTAGAAAAGACATCATTCCTAAGTGCAATCTTATAGCTACATGTCAGGTTTGATGTAAATAGCTTCAGCACAGAATTACCCCTCTCCTCAGCCTTGGACCTTTTGCCTAAAAAAATCACTTTGCTTTTGGTAAAAGGTCACTTGATTTCTTATGCTCTGGAGTCCCTTCAGAAAAAATATATTCTTTTGAAAGCTGCTATTGTATTCTGTTAGGTTCATCAGTCATCGGTTGCAATTCTAAAAAGCCCAAAGTTCTATTTAAGTAGAAATTTAGGTTTATTACTTGTTGGTTGCTCAATTGCCCTTATTTCCAATATAAAGGAGAACATTTTATGTGAGATTTCAATCAGGAGAAGAAAAGAGAGCCAGGAGGTAACTACCTGTACCTTTCTATGGCACTGAGAGCAGCAAGGGCAACAGCATAAGAATATGACAAAATCATTTGCTGGAAATGAAATACTGATACACAAATAATATTTGTGTATTATGATATTTACCATTTAGGGGACACAATTCCCTCCTTACAACTAATGACAATCAAGAAAGTAAGTATTTTTTTAAAAAACTAAGTGCTTAAGTCAGTGCGTTTCCTGATTAGAAATAAATTCGTGTGTGTGTTTGTGTGTGTGTGTGCATGCATGCACACACGTGGGCACAGGCATACATATTACATTTAGCCCTAAGTTGTGCTTTGTTTTGTTTTGTTTAAAGATAAAGTAAACATTCAAAGGTTTGCCTTTGCTTAATTGGGCTGTAAATCAGAAAACACCCTAAGCGCTGTGAAAAGTATTTAATCCACTCCAAAGACCCAGGCTATTATACTTGCCAAGTAGCCAAGGTTCTCTAGAAAGTGGAGCTCGATGCAAGAAATTAAGTGCTGATGCTTTACTTGACAGGTACAAAATAAGATAGCAATGATGATAAAAAGAGAAGTGGGGCAAGAAAGGTTACAAAGCAATGGCAGGTGAGGCTTTCCCTGCTGCTTTCACTTCCCCAGAAGTCAGAGAGAGAGGGCAGCAGGATCCGCAGGTCCAGCCACGTAGGCCATGAGTCTTCTCTGGACCAGATGCAAAGAGAAACTATGCCTTGAAGTAACTGACACCAGCTGAAGGTAAGGAAGTGAAGAAATTTATCTGCCTGCTCCCTCCTGATTTGCTTCCCAACAGTCACCTCTTGGGGCATCAGTTCCTGTAGCACTCTGGGACTATTTTCTGGCAGCCCCTTCCACAGCTGCTCAGAATGTCAGAGCCTACCCTGGTAGCTTGGTGTTTCACCAAGTCCGGAAATGATAGGAAGAGCCAGAAACACTGCTCACGTGTCCGATTGGCTTGGCAGGCCATCCTGGTTGTGAGTGTGGCCAAGTAGAAGGGCCCAGCTCTCCCAGGGTAAGGGACTGACCAACAGACTGACCCCCCTGTCTCAGGGACGGAAGTGAGTGGACCTTACCTTCCGTCCAAAGAGGAAGGGACTGAGGTGGAAGAGAAGCTGGAGGCAATGCCGGGGAAACGGGAGGAAGAGCGTCATGCACACACGCGTGGTGGATAAAGTCATGGGTGAGACCAGAAGGCAAAAGCAGGAAACATACACGGGAGGATGCCCAGATAGAGAAGTCATTCTGTGGCAACAGGATGGGTTTTTTTTAAATGGACTCGATACCAGATTACACTAAGTCACTCCAATTCTTAGCAGTTTCTGTTTGACATCATAGAGCTGAAAGTTGCGAACGGTCCATGTGACAGTCCATGGCAGACCGTCAAAGTGATGGAAAATAAGTCAAAGCTACTAGCGCCTGCATTCCAGAAGATAAAGACATTGTGGGATTCACATACCACTGATTTCACTTCAGACTGAAGGAAAACAGGTAATGGCTGATGTATCCAGTCTCTTTCCCCATGATACTGTGGACATCAACAGAGGCTCTGTAAACAATTATATCTTCAAAACTTACCTATCATGGCTAATATTAAACAAGACAGAAACGTCAATGAAATCTGAGAGTAAAGTCAGAAGAGATGAAAAACAATTTGCTAAAACTTATCTTTTTTTCCAATTGCCCAGAGAGAATAACTTAAAGAGATGTTTTATGCAGGGGCACCTTGAGAATCAATGCCTTGGGGCTGATTTCTGCTCCATGTCTCTAACACTGAACCAGAAAAAAGTGGTTTCAGTGACAAATTACTTCTGGATAGAGTTATACTGACCAAGTATACGTTATTTTTCAGTCAGTCTCATGTACTTGTGACCAGGGGGATGAGAGGTGGTTGTCTAAATTCTTGAGGGTAATGGACTGTCCATGAAAGAATTCTAGGTCAAAGTGTGTTTCTTAAACCTGCTGTAATCCTTATTTAAAATGCTGACACCTCGGGGCGCCTGGGTGGCTCAGTGGGTTAAAGCCTCTGCCTTCAGCTCAGGTCATGATCTCAGGGTCCTGAGATTGAGCCCTGCATCAGGCTCTCTGCTCAGCAGGAACCCTGCTTCCCCCCCTCTCTCTGCCTGCCTCTCTGCCTACTTGTGATCTCTGTCAAAAAAATAAATAAAATCTTAAAAATAAATAAATAAATAAAAATAAAATAAAATGCTGATACCTGGGGCCCGCCAGAGTCCCAAATCATATTTGTGTGGGGTGAGGAATAAAATCTTCATTTTAATAAAAAAAAAAAAGAAAAGGTGATTCTGAAATAAAGGTTATTAAATACTGACTTAATGTCATCTTCAAGGAAAAAATCTAATTGATGCCCATAAATGCTTTTGAATATTGAAAAAAAAAAATCACCTGATACCTCAGGGTTCCTTTCTAATAGTAAAGGTGCTAAGGCTTCAAGCCGATATTTCCATTACAGACCTGAGACAAGAGTACTCCTGTGCTGTTAATTAACAACTTAGACCTATGATCTCCCCACCAATGAAAGGCTCTTAAGTAGCTCTGACTTGATCTCCCAGCACTAATAACTTAATTGGAAACATAAAAGACCATGCTAATGGAACATTAGGAAAAAGTCTTATTCAAGCACTGCTCACTAAGTAGAACTGTTAAATTGCTTGATGTTCTCTAGTCTTAACCCCAGTTCTCATTTCTGATATCCACCCAGTTTCTGTGGCTATTGACATATGTCTGTGCCAAAGCATCCTTTAACTCAGATCTTTACAAATGTTCTAAGACTCTCTGATGAAGAGGGAATTTTATGTAGGAAGAACACTCACCAAATTTGTACTTTATATTAATTACTAGATATTAGTAATTATGGGATTGGCAGAAGCCAAATCCCATAATAGGTTCTGCATTCCATAGGAGGCAATAGACCATATACAGAATTCAAAAAGGAAGTTTCTGGGGACGCGTGGGTGGCTCAGTTGGTTGGATGACTGCCTTCGGCTCAGGTCATGATCCTTGAGTCACAGGATTCAGTCCTGCATCGGGCTCCCAGCTCCAAGGGGAGTCTGCTTCTCCCTCTGACCTTCTCCTCGCTCATGATCTCTCTCACTGTCTCTCTCTCAAATAAATAAATAAAATCCTTTTTTTTTTTTAAAAAGTTTCTGGAAACTATTCACATGTGGTTTAACCACAAGTTCACTAGAAGAATTTAAACAGATTAAATTTACATATTTGAAGAGCATGTGGAGAGAGATTTCTCTGGGGAAACTGTGTTACAAGACCCATACATCCCTTGGGAGGGTTATTGAGAATCTGATGGGTGCAGACTACTGGGAGAGTTTCATACATGTCACACCCAGTTTAGAGACACAGTGGGTAAGCATCTGCCTCACACTTAAGAAATCTGAAGGGTGAGAGAGAGGGCAGCTTGCTGTTTTGACAACCGACTAAAAGAGCTGGCACTGGCTTATACATCCAGAATCAGTGCAAAGAATGCACGCTTACTTTGCATAGACCAGAGGCGGGGAACACACAGGAGAGACCTAACGCGGGGTCATCTCAAGTCTCACCCAAAAGAATCACATAGTAGTTGACAGTGACAGAAAATTTGAAGGTATCAAGAAATTTTAAAGGGCCGAGAAAGCAGTGAGCAACTATCCAAAATAGAGATGCCCTTGACAAAACTTAGGTAAGATTTCCTGAATGAACATACTCGGGCCAGGGAACTGTTTTTAAAGTAAAAGGAAGGAGCCCGTTTTCACTTTCTAATAGTCCCGGAGAGTATGTACAGCTAATTATAGTACCAGTCAGCTAAGAACTCTTCTCCATTCTTCTCCTTCCTTCCTATACCCTGGCTGCAAAGTGGACACAAATACAGTTAGCTAGATCACAAGAAGGAGAAGGAGATGAAAGTGGAAGTGCTAGAAAGCCAATCAGCCACATCTTTTCCCAATTTAGGATTCCAGGTCGCAGCTGGCTCAAGTTAGGAATAGGCAGAAATCTCAAATTTAAGTTTAGAATTTTGATTAGTACATGGGAATGAACATTTTAATTATTAACTAGGCACTGTGTCTGAACTTAAGGCAACCACAAGTTGAAGAACCACAGACTTGGCCCTGTTTTCAACAGAGACAAAAAAAGAACTGGCCCTCTATTAGAGATTTAAAAAAGAAAAAAAACAGCAGAAGACAAACATAATTGTTTTATGATTACATCTTGGGAGTCATTTTGGTTCAATGTAATGATTCCTTTTACTCAATGCTTAATTCATTAAATCCACATAACTGAAAAGCAAAACTTGGGAGATCGATTTTTGTGGACATTTAGGTATTAACTGTAAAGTTGATTAATTAAATTCCTTTAAGCAATTTAGATGGCAATTAGCAATTCGCTGTGACTGATTCTTTTGAATACTTTAAATACCCTAAATAGCAAATAAAGCATACACAAACATAATGAGTCAACGATTCCATAACTGTTCAATACTTTAGAATCATACTGGTAGCCAAAGTGCTAAGTAGCATGAATGAAACTTTAATTCTTACTTTTACATCTTTACAAGGTTCTAATTTTCATAGAACTTTCCATACCAATGTTTAAACCCTTTTCAGGGAATTAACATTTTTTTCCAGATCTACGTGAAAAGCAATGCCAAAATAAAATACCGGAATTCAGGTTGTTGGCCGGTTCATTTAAGTTTGTGGTGTGACACTTGGTAGTATGGTCCAAGGTAAAGCAAGCTTATGTCTCTGCAATAGACCAATTGCCTTTTCATATAAGACTTTCACGCACGGGCCTGGGTGGCTCACTTGGTTAAGCATCCAAATGGGCTCAGGTCATGATTTCAGGGTTGTGAGATCAAGCCCTGCATTGGGTTCTGTGCTGGGTATGGAGTCTGCTTAAGATCCTCTCTCTGCCCTTATATCTGAGAGACCACTGTCACTCTCTCTCAGAAAAAAACAGAAAACTTTAACTCACTATATACTGAGAGATCCATGTATCCCTGCCTTTAATACAAATTTTAATTTTTGAAAACTTGTCTTTCCTTTCTTACAGCTGGAAATACTTATGCTGATGCCTTGATATTAAGACACATTGACCTGGTTTGTTTTAATTATGAAAATATGTGTATTCCTTATTAGTATATTAAAATTCATAGTTTATTCATAATAAGTAAAGGCTTCATCTCCTTGGAGATGAGGGCTTAAACCTCTACACTTTTCTTTTCAGAGCAGTTGGATCATTTATAAATTTGGAACATCCTGTTTTGTAATGATCATTGTGTATGTCTGTATGCCATAGCTATACTCAACTTTAATAACCTGTGAGTCATTATTGTATAAGGCCATTAATTCTGATAAGTCCTTTAGCATTTAGTATGTCCCCCTCTTCTGGTCATTTCTATATTAAGACAAACGTTTACCTGATTGTGTGGAACTCCTGTGACATATTGGTTCATTCACGTATTTTAATTCCTCTTTCTTACACAAGACTATATCCACATCCACTAGACATATAGAAGCAAATACTAAACAAAGAGAATAAAATGTCATATGTCATCACTTTTCTCCTTATTTAAATCAATAAAGATCTAAAGATCCTACTGGAATAATTATTTGGTTGTATTAGAAGTACCTCGTGGCATACTTCGTGTTTTTTCTTTTGAGTATGACTGTGAACGCATGGCTTTTTGCAGGCCTCCCTTGTTCCAATTTAGCCATTAAGTGTTAATACTCTTATTATTATTTGCTGGCTCTTTTGTCATTGAAGCGCTACCCCTGGTGTTTCAAGAGGCAGCTTTGATTTCTGGTTAACAGATTGCTGTGGATCCATCTCATTTTGTCTTTGTACTAAACTTAGAGGCAACTGCCCTCCAGGGAACAGAATTTGGGAGAGAAGGGTGAACATGAGGGTTGGTAATGAATTAGAGTAGTGCCCCTGCTGTTACGCCATTTATGATAATGATAGAGCTAGAAAATAAGTCTTCTAAAGACATGAATTCACACTGATTTTTCCAATGTAACATATACTGAACCCAACTTTTCTTGTAGACTTGCTTTTATGCTTTTAATAAATATGTAATAAATGGAGAAAATGCATTACTTTCACAGTTGGTGCTAGAATTCTTCCTCAGGAGAAATCGACCTCTCCTGGGAAAAATGTTTTGATTCTTTGGAAGAAAAGCTGGGCGCTTGCTTCTCTTCCCAATTCCCACCATCCAGGTCTAAGAAAAAGCTGACCCCAAAGTTACAGTGAAGCATGTGGCTCTTTGAGGGCTGCTCAGAAAAAGGGGTTTGAACACAACAGATAAAAGAAGAGGAGGAAAGCAAGGCTTGAAGGTGTTACTGCGTCTCGCCATGATGCACCAAATCACTACGAATCACACACACTAAATTCTTGGTATGCGTGTGTGGCAGTGTGTGCTGGGGGAGTTCATGAAAACTGAAGTAAGGGATGAATGCCATAGCAGTCTGAGGACCTGTGAGACAGAGTATGCAAGAGTACAGACAGAAACACAGACACGGAGAGACCTACAAATGCAAGTTCTCTATAAATTTGCCAAAAATTTGGAAGACCCCTTGAGGCTTCCAGAAACTAGAGTTGGTGAGTTTGACACCAGTTTCATTTAGGTAATGATAAGTAGGAAAGTCTTCTGTCTTTCTCTCTCTCTCTCTCTTTTTTTAAGATTGTATTTATTTGACAGAGATCACAAGTAGGCAGAGAGGCAGGCAGAGAGAGAGGGGAGGAAGGAGGCTCCCTGCTGAGCAGAGAGCCCCGATGTGGAGCTCAATCCCAGGACCCTGGGATCATGACCTGAGCCGAAGGCAGAGGCTTAACCCACTGAGCCACCCAGGTGCCCCAGAAAGTCCTCTGTCTTTAAAATAGAACACTATTTGTCAGATTTAACAAATAAAAACACAGGACACCCTGTTAAGTGTGAAATTCAGATAAATTTTTTAAAAAATGTTTTTTAGTGTAAGTATGTCCTATGCAATATTGGGGGCATATTGATCCTACCAGGAAATCTAACAAGAGAGATCGAATTCACCTAATGGAATGGAATAAAAATTATAAACAGTGATAGAGATCTCTATGTGATCTATCTCAAATTATGATCTATACCAAATGTGATATAGATCCCTAAAACTACATATGTTACTCGGGGTCATTATATCATCTGGATCCCTTATCATTATAAATATACAAAATCCTTAGTTGTGATTAATAGAAAAAGCTCCACCCCATTTATTTTTGTGCTTATTTCTGTTTTGGTCGTCTTGATTTTGCATTGTTTCTTCACCCTTTGCTTTCCATGGGCCCTATGTCATTTTGTAACCACTCATGGTTTGCTAAAGCTACTTTCCAAAATTTTCACCGTATCTATGTGTGATTGCTAAAGAGTCAAGTAGAAGGTCTATAAACTACTTCTTTAGCTCCAGTTACCTCTTCTTCAATGCACAAAACATACCTTGATCTGGAACACCCAAAGACACCAAGTTTTATAAAGTGATGGTTGTGATGTCCCCCCAAAAATGGTCCTCTCACATCTTCCTACCTCATCGAGCTCATCAGAGCCTTTTCAGCTTAAACTACCTTGCAGTGATGCTTTGGAGAAGGTGGAAAGTTCCTTTCATAGAAATAAAAATGGAATTTGGCAGGAATAAAAAAAAAAACGTGGGTTGAGGAAGATGTCTGCTTCATCCTACAGGAATCCTACGGCATACTGGGAGACATGGAGCCTTACCTGCATTTTCTCAGCAATTTTTCCCCTCTTCCCTGACTTCATATGAGCTGCACTCACTCTTTCTGCACCCTCCAGCGTCCTGACTTCTCAAGCATTTTCATATCCTGGGACTTTTTGCATGCAGTGATGTGAAGGGAATTCTCAACTTAGTTTTGTCATATGATGAATCGGAGACACAAAATTAAGAATCCATGAGGGATATACATATTTCAAGTGAAAACTGCATAACTAAAGATCTTCAGCAAGAAACCAGTGGTTTATGCAAAATCCTTTCCAAATGAAACACAGAAAAAATTTGTAAAAGTTACTAAAAACTTTACAGAAGGGATTATGGAGCAGTGAACTAGATTTGGAAAAAGTCAAAAAATAGCACTCTCCAAGCTGAGACTGCTTCAGCTAGCCGGAGATCAGCTAGATAGCTTATCTAAAGATTGCAAACACCTGAAAATCCATCGGCAGATCGAAGAGAAGAAGAACAGCAATTCTGGAAACAGAAAAACAACCACTTTCTGAAAGGTAGGACCGGCGGAGAAGTGAATCCAAAGCGACGGGAAGATAGACCCCGGGGGGAGGGGCCGGCTCCCGGCAAGCGGCGGAGCAACCGCGCACAAAATCAGGACTTTTAAAAGTCTGTTCCGCTGAGGGACATCGCTCCAGAGGCTAAACCGGGGCGAAGCCCACGCGGGGTCAGCGTGGCCTCAGGTCCCGCAGGGTCACAGAAGGATCGGGGGTGTCTGAGTGTCGCAGAGCTTGCGGGTATTGGAACGGGAAAGCCAGCTACAGAGACAGAGCCGACAGTAAGCTTGCAGCTCCGTGTTACCTTGAACCGGTCGCAGGCTCGGTGAGCTCGGAGCGCAGCCGGAGGTCAGGCAGACGGGAGTAACTGGGCGCTGTTCTCTGAGTGCGCACTGAGGAGTGGGGCCCTGGGCTCTCGGCTCCTCCGGGCCGGAGACCAGGAGGCCACCATTTGTATTCCCGTCCTCTGGAACTCTACGGAAAGCGCTCAGGGAACAAAAGCTCCTGAAAGCAAACCCGAGCGGATTACTCACCCCGGCCCCGGGTAAGGGCGGTGTAATTCCGCCTGGGGCAAAGACACTTGAGAATCACTACAACAGGCCCCTCCCCCAGAAGATCAACAAGAAATCCAGCCGAGACCAAGTTCACCTACCAAGGAGTGCGGTTTCAATACCAAGGAGAGCAGCAGAATTCCAGAGGAGGAGAAAGCCAAGCACAGAACTCATGGCTTTTTTCCTGTGATTTTTTTTTTAGTCTTGCAGTTAATTTAATTTTTTCTTTTTCTTTTTTTTTTTTCTTTTTTTTTCTCGCCTTCGGGTAAAATTTTTTTTTTTAACTGTTACCTTTTTCTTTTTTAACGATTTTTTACTAGTTTATCTAATATATATATATATATTTTTTACATTTTTCTTAGGTGTTTTCTTTTTTTAAAAAATTCTTTTCTTTTCTTTTTTTTTCTTTTTCTTTTCTTTTTGTTTTTTTCTTTCTTTCTTCCTTTTTGAACCTCTTTTTATCCCCTTTCTCCCCACTCACGATTTTGGATCTCTTCTAATTTGGTTAAAGCATATTTTCCTGGGGTTGTTGCCACCCTTTTAGTATTTTACTTGCCCCTTCATTTACTCTTATCTGGACAAAATGACAAGACGTAAAAATTCAACACAAAAAAAAGAACAAGAGGCAGTACCGAAGGCTAGGGACCTAATCAATACAGACATCAGTAATATGTCAGATCTAGAGTTCAGAATGACAATTCTCAAGGTTCTAGCCGGGCTCGAAAAAGGCATGGAAGATATTAGAGAAACCCTCTCGAGAGATATAAAAGCCCTTTCTGGAGAAATAAAAGAACTAAAATCTAACCAAGGTGAAATCAAAAAAGCTATTAATGAGGTGCAATCAAAAATGGAGGCTCTAACTGCTAGGATAAATGAGGCAGAAGAAAGAATTAGTGATATAGAAGACCAAATGACAGAGAATAAAGAAGCTGAGCAAAAGAGGGACAAACAGCTACTGGACCACGAGGGGAGAATTCGAGAGATAAGTGACACCATAAGACGAAACAACATTAGAATAATTGGGATTCCAGAAGAAGAAGAAAGTGAGAGGGGAGCAGAAGGTATACTGGAGAGAATTATTGGGGAGAATTTCCCCAATATGGCAAAGGGAACGAGCATCAAAATTCAGGAGGTTCAGAGAATGCCCCTCAAAATCAATAAGAATAGGCCCACACCCCGTCACCTAATAGTAAAAATTTACAAGTCTCAATGACAAAGAGAAAATCCTGAAAGCAGCCCGGGAAAAAGAAGTCTGTAACATACAATGGTAAAAATATTAGATTGGCAGCTGACTTATCCACAGAGACCTGGCAGGCCAGAAAGAGCTGGCATGATATTTTCAGAGCACTAAACGAGAAAAACATGCAGCCAAGAATACTATATCCAGCTAGGCTATCATTGAAAATAGAAGGAGAGATTAAAAGCTTCCAGGACAAACAACAACTGAAAGAATTTGCAAACACCAAACCCAGCTCTACAGGAAATATTGAAAGGGGTCCTCTAAGCAAAGAGAGAGCCTACAAGTGGTAGATCAGAAAGGAACAGAGACCATATACAGTAACAGTCACCTTACAGGCAATACAATGGCACTAAATTCATATCTCTCAATAGTTACCCTGAATGTGAATGGGCTAAATGCCCCTGTCAAAAGACACAGGGTATCAGAATGGATAAAAAAACAAAACCCATCTATATGTTGCCTCCAAGAAACACATTTTAAGCCCGAAGACACCTCCAGATTTAAAGTGAGGGGGTGGAAAAGAATTTACCATGCTAATGGACATCAGAAGAAAGCAGGAGTGGCAATCCTTATATCAGATCAATTAGATTTTAAGCCAAAGACTATAATAAGAGATGAGGAAGGACACTATATCATACTCAAAGGGTCTGTCCAACAAGAAGATTTAACAATTTTAAATATCTATGCCCCCAATGTGGGAGCAGCCAACTATATAAACCAATTAATAACAAAATCAAAGAAACACATCAACAATAATACAATGATAGTAGGGGACTTTAACACTCCCCTCACTGAAATGGACAGGTCATCCAAGCAAAAGATCAGCAAGGAAATAAAGGCCTTAAATGACACACTGGACCAGATGGACATCACAGATATATTCAGAATATTTCATCCCAAAGCAACAGAATACACATTCTTCTCTAGTGCACATGGAAACATTCTCCAGAATAGATCACATCCTCGGTCCTAAATCAGGACTCAACCGGTATCAAAAGATTGGGATCATTCCCTGCATATTTTCAGACCACAATGCTCTAAAGCTAGAACTCAACCACAAAAGGAAGTTTGGAAAGAACCCAAATACATGGAGACTAAACAGTATCCTTCTAAAGAATGAATGGGTCAACCGGGAAATTAAAGAAGAATTGAAAAAAAATCATGGAAAAAAATGATAATGAAAATACAACGGTTCAAAATCTGTGGGACACAACAAAGGCAGTCCTGAGAGGAAAATATATAGCGGTACAAGCCTTTCTCAAGAAACAAGAAAGGTCTCAGGTACACAACCTAACCCTACACCTAAAGGAGCTGGAGAAAGAACAAGAAAGAAAACCTAAGCCCAGCAGGAGAAGAGAAATCATAAAGATCAGAGCAGAAATCAATGAAATAGAAACCAAAAAAAACAATAGAACAAATCAACGAAACTAGGAGCTGGTTCTTTGAAAGAATTAATAAAATTGATAAACCCCTGGCCCGACTTATCAAAAAGAAAAGAGAAAGGACCCAAATAAATAAAATCATGAATGAAAGAGGAGAGATCACAACTAACACCAAAGAAATACAAACTATTATAAGAACATACTATGAGCAACTCTACGGCAATAAATTTGACAATCTGGAAGAAATGGATGCATTCCTAGAAACATATAAACTACCACAACTGAACCAGGAAGAAATAGAAAGCCTGAACAGACCCATAACCAGTAAGGAGATTGAAACAGTCATTAAAAATCTCCAAACAAACAAAAGCCCAGGGCCAGACGGCTTCCCGGGGGAATTCTACCAAACATTTAAAGAAGAACTAATTCCTATTCTCCTGAAACTGTTCCAAAAAATAGAAATGGAAGGAAAACTTCCAAACTCATTTTATGAGGCCAGCATCACCTTGATCCCAAAACCAGACAAGGATCCCACCAAAAAAGAGAGCTATAGACCGATATCCTTGATGAACACAGATGCGAAAATACTCAACAAAATACTAGCCAATAGGATTCAACAGTACATTAAAAAGATTATTCACCACGACCAAGTGGGATTTATTCCAGGGCTGCAAGGTTGGTTCAACATCCGCAAATCAGTCAATGTGATACAACACATCAATAAAAGAAAGAACAAGAACCATATGATACTCTCAATAGATGCTGAAAAAGCATTTGACAAAGTACAACATCCCTTCCTGATCAAAACTCTTCAAAGTGTAGGGATAGAGGGCACATACCTCAATATCATCAAAGCCATCTATGAAAAAACCCACCGCAAATATCATTCTCAATGGAGAAAAACTGAAAGCTTTTCCGCTAAGGTCAGGAACACGGCAGGGACGTCCATTATCACCACTGCTATTCAACATAGTACTAGAGGTCCTAGCCTCAGCAATCAGACAACAAAAGGAAATTAAAGGCATCCAAATCGGCAAAGAAGAAGTCAAATTATCACTCTTCGCAGATGATATGATACTATATGTGGAAAACCCAAAAGACTCCACTCCAAAACTGCTAGAACTTATACAGGAATTCAGTAAAGTGTCAGGATATATAAAATCAATGCACAGAAATCAGTTGCATTTCTCTACACCAACAGCAAGACAGAAGAAAGAGATATTAAAGGAGTCAATCCCATTTACAATTGCATCCAAAACCATAAGATACCTAGGAATAAACCTAACCAAAGAGACACAGAATCTATACTCAGAAAACTATAAAGTACTCATGAAAGAAATTGAGGAAGACACAAAGAAAATGGGAAAATGTTCCATGCTCCTGGATTGGAAGAATAAATATTGTGAAAATGTCTATGCTACCTAAAGCAATCTACACATTTAATGCAATTCCTATCAAAGTACCATCCATCTTTTTCAAAGAAATGGAACAAATAATTCTAAAATTTATATGGAACCAGAAAAGACCTCGAATAGCCAAAGGGATATTGAAAAAGAAAGCCAACGTTGGTGGCATCACAATTCCGGACTTCAAGCTCTATTACAAAGCTGTCATCATCAAGACAACATGGTACTGGCACAAAAACAGACACATAGATCAATGGAACAGAATAGAGAGCCCAGAAATAGACCCTCAAATCTATGGTCAACTAATCTTCGACAAAGCAGGAAAGAATGTCCAATGGAAAAAAGACAGCCTTTTCAATAAATGGTGCTGGGAAAATTGGACAGCCACATGCAGAAAAATGAAATTGGACCATTTCCTTACACCACACACAAAAAAATAGACTCAAAATGGATGAAGGACCTCAATGTACGAAAGGAATCCATCAAAATCCTTGAGGAGAACACGGGCAGCAACCTCTTCGACCTCTGCCGCAGCAATATCTTCCTAGGAACAACGCAAAAGGCAAGGGAAGCAAGGGAAAAAATGAACTACTGGGATTTCATCAAGATCAAAAGCTTTTGCACAGCAAAGGAAACAGTTAACAAAATCAAAAGACAACTGACAGAATGGGAGAAGATATTTGCAAACGACATATCAGATAAAGGACTAGTGTCCAGAATCTATAAAGAACTTAGCAAACTCAACACCCAAAGAACAAATAATCCAATCAAGAAATGGGCAGAAGACATGAACAGACATTTCTGCAAAGAAGACATCCAGATGGCGAACAGACACATGAAAAAGTGCTCCATATCACTCGGCATCAGGGAAATACAAATCAAAACCACAATGAGATATCACCTCACACCAGTCAGAATGGCTAAAATCAACAAGTCAGGAAATGACAGATGCTGGCGAGGATGCGGAGAAAGGGGAACCCTCCTACACTGTTGGTGGGAATGCAAGCTGGTGCAGCCACTCTGGAAAACAGCATGGAGGTTCCTCAAAATGTTGAAAATAGAACTGCCCTATGACCCAGCAATTGCACTATTGGGTATTTACCCTAAAGATACAAATGTAGTGATCCAAAGGGACACATGCACCCGAATGTTTATAGCAGCAATGTCCACAATAGCCAAACTATGGAAAGAACCTAGATGTCCATCAACAGATGAATGGATCAAGAAGATGTGGTATATATACACAATGGAATACTATGCAGCCATCAAAAGAAATGAAATCTTGCCATTTGCAACAACATGGATGGAACTAGAGCGTATCATGCTTAGCGAAATAAGTCAAGCAGAGAAAGACAACTATCATATGATCTCCCTGATATGAGGAAGTGGTGATGCAACATGGAGGCTTAAGTGGGTAGAAGAAGAATAAATGAAACAAGATGGGATTGGGAGGGAGACAAACCATAAGTGACTCTTAATCTCACAAAACAAACTGAGGGTTGCCGGGGGGAGGGGGTTTGGGAGAAGGGGGTGGGATTATGGACATTGGGGAGGGTATGTGCTTTGGTGAGTGCTGTGAAGTGTGTAAACCTGGTGATTCACAGACCTGTACCCCTGGGGATAAAAATATATGTTTATAAAAAGGAAAAAAAAAAAAATAGCACTCTCCGAATCCTGCAGACAGAAGGGCTGACTTAACTCTGCCCAGCTATGATAAAGGACTCACAGTGACCCCAAGCCTTCACAGGGATAAGATAAGAAAGGAGACGAGGCTTGCTGGGCTTGCCAAGAAGTGGGAAATGCTCTTCAAGCCTCATGTTATCTGTACAGAAGGGACTGGACTCAATCAGTGTTCTACAAGCTGTGCACCAGAACTACCTGGTGTTTCCGTGGCGACGCCGAGATGGAGAGTGTGGAGCAGAGTTCACTTTCCTGAACCAGAATAGATCTAATTTTCTTTACATACTGGAATCTGCAGAAAATTTCCATCGAAATAAAGGCTTAGCATCTCTCTGTTTCCCAGGCTGCCATCATAAACACAAACCTAATGGCTTAAAACAACTGAAAATTCTTCCCTTGGTCCTAGAGATCTGAAGCGTGAAGTCAAGGTGTGGGTAGGACTGTATGTACTCCCTCCAGCAGCTTTTAGGGAGATTTTGTCCTTTGCCTTTTTCAGCTTTTCCTGGGCATTTCGTGTCTTGTGGCTTCTTAGTCCAGTGCCTGCCTCAGGCTTTACATGGCCTTCTCGCCTTCAGGCATATTCTGCCCTGTTTTCCTTCATAAAATCACTCATCATGGATTTCGGGTCCACACTAGCCCAAGATGATCCCATCTGGAGATCTTAAATAAATTTCAGCTGCAATGATGGTTTTTCCAAATAAGATCACATTCACATGTTCTGAACGGACACATCTTTCGGGAGGCAGACATTCAACTCAACTTTGGTTCTTCTTATCTACATTTTTTCAAATATGGACTAACACATGCTCATTGCAATAAACAACACATACAAAGACATACAGAGAAAAGCTAATTATCTGCTTCCCTCCAAAGTCACCTTTCCAACATTTCTCTCCAACTCATTCATATTTACTGTCCCTTCTCCCAACCAATATGATAACCTATGTTAATAACGCTGCATTTGTAGTTCTGGGCTTTATTTCAGTCTCACATAATCTTACAGGTACAGACACACATGCACATACCTGTACATCTGCATTGATAGGGAGTCTGGGACTGATTATAAAACTTGCATCATATTAGGCACACTCCTCCATATCTTACTTTTCTCACTTAAAAATGCCTTGAGTACAACTGGTACTTTCTCATGTTTAATGGATGCACAGCAGCAAGATACACCACAGTATCATCGACAAACAAGTGCTTATTTAAAGCCTTCCCTGTGTATGGACATTTAGTATATTTCCAGCTTTCAGTATTTTTGCCTGCCTGAGAAATTCTGTAATACGTGATTTTGTACATATACTTTTATAAGCTGATGATTTTATTACTACAGTGGACCCTTGAACAACACAGTTTTGAGCTGCATGGGTCCACTTCTATGCGAATTTTTGAGAGCACAGTTCTGTAAATGTATTTTCTGTCCCATATGATTTTAACATTTTCTCTCTAGCTTAATCGGAAGAACATAGTATATAATACACATAAAAATATATGTTAATCAGGTGTTATTGGTAAGGCTTCCAGTCAACAGTAGGTTATTAGTAGTATTTTGGAGGAGTCAAAGTTACAAGAATTTTTTTTTTTTTTTGAATGAGAGAGAGAGAGCATTGAGCAAGGAGCCTGAAGTAGGACTCCATCTCAGGACCCTAAGATCACGACTTGAGCTGAAACCAAGAGTTGGATACCTTGGATACTGAGCCACCCAGACACCCCAATTTTAAGGTTTTAAAAGTTCATCCTATTCATATTTTACTTAGGATAACCTCTGAAATTTTGTCTAACATGCTTTCAGTTTCTCCTGAAATTACAAGCCTTTTTTCTCCTTTACTTTGTTAATTAAGCAAATTATAATGAGATTTTGATATTGAACCACCTTTGAATCTGTATAAATTTTAGGTGGCCTAATAAATCTTCTTTTGATACCATGCCAGACTAAAATACCTTTACCAGATTTGGGAATTAAGGTTATACTGACTTCAAAAACAATTTGAGGAACTTTTCATCTTTTTCTATTGTGTAAATTGATTAACATGAGAGAGATCTATTCTTTCAAGATTATTTAGAACTCAGGAAAATATCTGGTCACAATGTTTCTTTTTAATATGAGAAAATATACATATACAATATAACACAAAATCTACAATTTTAACCATTTTTAAGTGTGCAATTCCACAGCACTGAGTACATTGACAATCTTGTGCAATCGTAATCACCGGCCATTTCCAGAAATTTGTCATTAGCCCAAACAGTCACTCTGAACCCATTAAACAGTAACCCCACCTTCCACCTTTTCTCCATCCCCAGGTAACTTCTAGCCTACTTTCTGTCTCTTTGTCTAATCTAGATAACTCATACAAGGAAAATCACACAATATTTACCTTTTATGGCTGGCTTATTTAATTTAGCATAATGTTGCTACATATTGCAGCAAGTGTCAGAACTCATTCCCTTTCGTTGATCCATTGATCTGTTGATGACACATGGGTTGCTTCTACCTTTTGGCTCTTTTGAAGAATGCTGCTATGAACACCAGCATACAAGTATCTGAGTTCTTGCTTCCAGTTCTTTGGGGTATAGACCTCAGAGTAAGATTTCTGGATCATATGGTTTATGTCTAATTAATATATAAAACACTAAGCTGTTTTCCACAGTTCCTGCATCATTGTACATTTCCACTAGCAAAGTAAGGCTTCACATTGTCTCTTTTTTATGGGATCATCTTTCTCACTTCTTTGGTCCTGAGCATTCTATTATAGCTCTGTACTTTGTTATCAATTTTGGTGATGTTTGCTTTGCTGAGAAATCAATTTGGGGGGAAGGGGATTTTCAAATACATCTCATTCTCTTTCCCTTTTACTGTACCACTTATCAAAAGGATTTAAAAGTAAATTTTCTTTTTCCTGTGTTCCATGGAATTTGATATTCACCCTGTTTTACTGTTTTCAGGTAGTCTGATTTCAGTTTTCATGCGGTTTCGATCTATGAGCTAACCAGGAACGCATTTGTATTTTCCAAGTAGTTACTATTTATTTGGGCATTAAATAGAAAAAAGAAGATCATCATTTCATTATTTCTAATTTTTAAAATATGGTCAAAGAGAGTAGTCAGTAAATATTATGTTTTTTAAAAAAATATTTATTTATTTATTTGAGAGAGAGAGAGAGCAGGGGGAGAGGCACATGGAGAGGGTGAGAGAGAATCTTAAGCAGACTCTCCACTAAGCAAGCATAGATCTCACAGCCCTGGGGGTCACAACCTGAGCCAAAATCAAGAGTTATACATTCAACTGACTGAGTCACCCAGGTGCCCCAATATTGTGCTTTTTAAATTTTATCAAGATCTGTTTTGTGGTTACATAATCCATTTTCTTAAATTCCATGGACACAGAATATAATTTATATTCTATATTCAAGGGATATATGCTTCTGAATTTTTCTTTTTGTTTTGATCTCCCTCCATAAGAAAATGTGTTGGCCTCATTGTTCAATTCCCCTATATATTATTCTAGAAATGGGTATTAAGGTCTCCCCTTACAATTGTAGTTTTGTGACTTATCCTTGTGTATCGAATAGATACTGCTCTCTACATTTAGTTATTACGTGATCTTGGGTACTTTTGTTTGGTGTTTCAGAATTTTCATAAAGTTCGTTTAGTCACTTTATTACTATAAAATGACCCTCTGTCTAGCTTAAATAATACTTTTAATTCTATATCCCTTTTTTCCTGCTATTAACATTGTTCCTGCTATTGCCATTCCTGCTTTTTTTTTTCTTTCTTTTTTTCAATGTTTGCCATTTCCTTGTATCTCTCTACTCATCCCTATATCATAATCATTTCTCTAGGTCCTGTGACCTTGGTTCTCAGGTGTTCCGCTCACCCAGAGGGGAGACGGTGCCCACCAGCATGTCCATAAGAATTAAACCTTCATCAGTGGTCTTATTTTCAAACCCCAGGGCAGGCACATCTTTCTTCCTCTAATAGATGATAAACTCTGTTAGATAAGAAAGCAGGTGACTGTGACTGGTGCCTCCTTTAGGCCACAGTATTTCCAGACTTCTCTCATCCTTCATCGTTTTACTCCTTGATAATTTTTCTTGTTGCTCTCTACTCTTAAATTCCCTTACCTAAATGGGTGTGTGTGTGGGGGGGGGTGTCTTTACAGAGACTTAGGAGACTTGTGTTTTTAATAAAACTCTGTCAATAGTTATGTGACATTAAGCAAGTCAGTAATGTCTCTGAAGTTATGTTCTCAGTTGTAAAATGTCCAAACTGACAAGACGACCTCTAGGGTTCTTTCTAGCCCCACAATTCAGTTTCTACCATTCTAGAGAGGAAAAGTCAAGAAGGGAGGGGGAGGATGTGAAAGTACAACAGATGAAGTACCTAAGGGCAACTGCAAATTTGCAGGGCTAACGACAAAGAATCTTTTTCCATCTTAATTGTATAACAAAATATTATAAACAAAGCTACTGTACGGCATCACTAACTTTTAAAATAATGGAAGTGAATTGGGCTATGTGTTTTAAAGCCAATTCTATGGTTCATTTAGATACCTATTAATGTAAATCGAATACCTTAAGATTACATACTAGCCTCCATAATTTTCTAATCCAGCCCCTAAGTGAGGAACAATCATGCAATTGCTATGCACCTACTTATTAGAGAAGGGGTTATTTTGTGTGTATTTATTTCAAGTCACGGTACATTTCTTATCAACCATTGCAGCTAAAAAGTCAGAATCAAATTCCATAGTATAATAATCCACCTCTCCAAAGTTTAATGGTGAGAGCAGGTTAAATTGTGCAGTGTAAATTTTCACATCCACTCACAAAACCTGCAGCATTTCTCTTCTTTACCTGAAGGAAGGAGAGTATAGCAGAAATAATCCCTTAGAATTCTGGTAAATCTTAACACTTAATTGACTGTCCCAAAGCCTCTCTACATTCCAACAAGTGAGAATTCTGGGAAACAAGTCACATTTTAATGCTTCACCCCAAGTACACTGTTTCTTACGTGGTCTGAATATTTGTAGAATCTAAAGTCAAAGCTGGGATTTTGCTTCTCTTGAACATAACTAAACCAGACACAGGCCTCCATTCTCAACACTGTGCTATTTGGAGCATTTAAACCAATAGCTTTACTGAGTGCCTATTATGACCATTAGTTTGCCTTAACATGTAAGATAATAAAGCAGAATAAATGTAAAAACATAGAAGATCTGATATCTATTCTTAAGGAATTTACAACCTGACTCGGGAAATAATTTTTTTTTAAATGCTATACAAAATAAAATGAAAAATAGCTACAAGACAAACTCAGACAATCAAAACATCATTTGGTCAGCTGAATAATGGCTACCCAAAGACATCCATATCCTCATCTCTTAAATCTGTGACTCTATTACCTTACATGGTAACACTGCCTTTGCAGATGTGATTAAGAATCTTGAGACAAGAGATTTTCCTGGATTGTATGAGTAGGCAGAGTAGAATCCCAAAAGTTCTTATGAGAGGGAGACAAGATGGTCAAAGACAGTAGCAGGAGACAGATTAAAAAAGCAAACACATGGAATGACACATGGAAAGGACCAGAAGCAGGGAGCCTCTATAAGGTAAAGAGGCAAAGAAGTGATTCTTCCCTCACAGCCTTCAGAGACAGTCAGCCTTCTCTTCTGCCCATCATACCTTGACTTCTGCCCATCAAGACTGATTATGGACTTCTGGCTTACACAAGTATTGTTTCAGCCATTAAGTGTGTGGTAATTCGTCACAGCAATAGTCATGGTATGATTGAAGAGATAAAGGTGGAAGGTAATACCAAATTAAATAATGAAATAAAACATAATGGAAATGAATTATTGATAACAATGATAACATTGCATTAGATGGGAACTTCATCTCCTGGTCTTGATTTCTGTGAGGAAGACTATCTCTATCACACTCCTTCTCTCTCCTGACCTTTTATTCACTCAGACCCTGATAATATAGAATCATGTCTCTGGTGAATTTGGAAAGACTATATGTGTATGCTCAGCCCAGTTCTGCTTGAAAAAAAAAGCTTCTTCTGGGGACGAGCGTATTTTGCTCTTCTTCCTTTTTCCATGGGAGGGCTGGGCCAGGTGGTGCTGCTATAACAGGTAGGGTGAGGCTGCCTAATTTGGGGCATTACATACACTCAGCAGGCCAATGTGTCTGTCAAACTAAATTGCGTTCTCCAGCCTTTCTCCATCTTTAATACGGAGCTATTTTACCGGTATATTTATTTTTTCTAAAATTCTCAAGTTATTCAGAAGGCGGGTGGAAAAGATAAGTGCAATTTTTTTTTAATTTTAAAAGATTTCATTTATTCATTTGAGAGAGAGAGAGAGAACATGATGGGCTCGGGGCCCAGCAGAGGGAGAAGCAGACTCCCCGCTGAACAGGGAGCACAATGCGGGGCTCAATCCCAGAACCCCGGGATCATAACCTGAGCCGAAGGCAAACACTTAACCGACTGAGCCACCCAGGGGCCTTGAGAAGTGCAATTTCTTTTAGGGAGGAGGAGTGGGTCTCGAATTCTCGAATGTTGATATTTATAAAGGGCATATTATGCACCAGGTACTATAGAAAGCATTTTACATATGATTTGTCATTTCATTCTCACAAAGACTTTATGAGATAAGTACTACCATCACCTAATTTTATAGCTCATAAAACTAAAACACAGAGAGGTTAACTCACTTGGCCAAGGTCTCACAACTTAGAAATGACAAAGTTGTGATTCACGTCCAGGTCTTTCTCATTTCAAAGCCCAGGCTTCTGAACACTCTGCATATTGCCCATCCCCCTGGAGGCCATGAGGTTGAAACTGAATACTAATGACAACTCCTAAAGAAAGCTCTGTCTTCTTGGCATAAATCTTGTTTTGACATCTGTCTAAGAAAGTTGCTAGATATAAAGCTCAAAAAGAAAAAAGAGAGAGGGAGAGAGACCATAGATCACAGCATACTTGCTCTGTATATTCATTTAAGTGCTATTAATTGTCTGGGTCACTTAGCTTGAACATAGCTTAGATTTGATTACAAAAACAAACCCTCTTTGAAAAGATTTCACCATTTAAAATACGGCCACCCAGAGAGCCTTTAATCTTCCCCGCCATGGAACTATCCTCAGTCAATCAGAAGCTTCCTAAGGGGTAATCTCAAAAACTGATGCCTATGGCTGAAAATTAAGATATCAGACTTTCATCTCATTTGACCAGTTTTATTTCACCTTTGATTCCACTTCCTTCCCCTTCTCTTATCCTACAGGCAGTGGACCATAGATTTCTCACTTCACAGAGGATTTAATAGGTAGTCACAATTCTACAGCTGGACATCCCACAAAGCAATATTCTCCATGATAAATTTCAGCCATTTTTGACCCTCAGCTTTCCTTTGAGAGCCATATCAACCATATTGATAAGACCTCGTATTACCATCTCAGGAGTATAACAAGGTTAAGACGATTGCTGTCTCAGCAAGATGCTGAGCTTTTGATTCATGCTTTTCTAACAACAAGGCTGGATTACTACAATTTGTTGTTGGCATCCCTCCCAGAATGCTCACTGCTTTGACTTGACTTTGCAGAGGATTCAGCAGTCCGGGTGTTCAACAACCAATACACAAATGCCTCCACATCCCATATCAGTACCGCAAACATTAGGCTGAAATATAGAATTGGTTTGAAAAATTGTAGGTACAAGTCCTTGCTTTTAACCCTGTGAAACACAGTAAACCTTTTCCTTCCAGAAACAAGGTTTTCATAAATAGAACCAACTGAGGCTCAAGAGGTCTAAGCTACTTTGGAAGAGTGTGACACTTCACTTGACTCAAGGCTCTGGTCAGAATCTGGGGGAAACTGCACTTTGGAAGAGCATGCCAATTCCCACTTGCCTGCACACTAAGCTATATTTCAGTCAAAAGAAAAGAAAGAGTAATATTTATCCTACAATAATATTCCATACTCTGCATTAACATCTTAGAGAAACTCAAAACACCCAATGTCCCAGTGTCTAAAGTCTCAATGAGAAGTATTGATTATTGATTCTTGTGATATCTGGATCAAGTCTCTTTCATCCACCAGACCCGAACTTAACACAGAATGCTCCTGGAGGGCGCCTGGGTGGCTCAGTGGGTTAAAGCCTTTGCCTTAAGCTCTGGTCATGATCCCAGAGTCCTGGGATCAAGGCCCGCATGGGGCTCTCTGCTCAGCAGGGAGCCTGCTTCCCTTCCTCTCTCTCAGCCTGCCTCTCTGCCTACTTGTGACCTCTGTCAAATAAATAAATAAAATCTTTAAAAAAAAAAAAAAAAAGAAAGAAAAAAGAAAAAAAGAATGCTCCTGGAACCACCCACTTCAAGGTCACCCAGAGTTTCATTAAAAACACAGATTTCAGGGTTCTGCTCCTAGAATCACAATCTCTGGGGTGACGGCCAAGAATCAGCATTTTTTTTTCTTAAAAGCTTCGCAGGTGATCCTACTATACACTAAAATTTGAGGACCTCTGTATACTAGCTACTGTAACTTACAGAGCTACTCAGTAATGTAAGTCCTAGAGTTCTAGGAGTGAACATTCAGAAAGCCTCCTTCAGAACCCAGCATGCTGGCTCTGGTAGGCAGCCAGTTTCCACCAATGATGTGTGAGTAAATGAGCCATTGAGGAGTCCACAGGGAATTCACAAAGGCCAAGGTAATGCCCTTCTCTGCTCTTGTGATCTGCTCAGCATTCCTGACAGAGGTAGACAAGCCATGAGTAGAGTTGTGAGACTGAACAAAACAAACAAATAAATGAACAAAAAATGAAAACAGAACACCCAGTGAAATTTGAATTTCAAATCACTAACTTTAATATAAGTTTATCTCAGAAATATTTGGCAACGTTAGCCCGGACTACATAGTCCAATACTGACCCAGTGTCTTTCTTGGCTGGTGTCCCCTCCAGCCGCGGAAGAATTAAAGATCAGAGGATCCCTGCGGGGAAGCTGGAGGGTCTACCTTGTGCCTCCAGGAGAGCTGTGGGCTTTACCCTTGAGGAGCAAGATGAGACCTTCCTTCTACTCTCGTCACCACTGCCTGGACAGAGCCTTGTCCAAGTGATCCTCTGATATGTCATCTATTTTTTTTTTTTTTAAAAAGGCAAAAATATTCCCTCCTAAGGGCTGCTTTGGAGATTAAGTGAAGTAGCAGTATAAAGCTTAACAACAGTGTTTACTTCCTCACCTTTGCTCTCTTCAGAGCTGTATCACTTCACTCTCAATATTAACACAGTTTCATCATCCCCACCAACTCACACACAAGCACACACAGGCACAGATAAGTGTGCACGTGCTCACCCTTGCACAAACGCACCCACGTGAGCATACACACACACTTTCTGGAGTCCCACTTACGCTCTAGGCAGGAGCTAGGCATGTTCGCAGAGAGGTCAAGAGAGAGAGGGTTCTCTAAAGACGCGCATTTAAACTCCATCTCCGCCACTTATGATTTTTGTGTGACTTTGGCTATTTATACCTGAAATTCCTCATTTGTAAATGGGAATAATAATGCCAACGTTCTAAGGTTGTAAAGATTAAGTACATTCCTACAAGCAACCACTTAGAACAGTGCCTGCACACAGTGAGCTTCAGGAAGTATTAGCCATCAGCTCTTGTTATCTTTATCGCTCTCACCGTGGTCATCATCACCATCTCCACCTACCCCAGATGTGTTCTTGACACTCAGGAACCTCAATGACTTCCCTAAGTAACCCCTCTCACTGAGGACAGGAACGACCTCCAAATGCCAATATTTTATTCTCACTAGGACCTAGAAAAATAGTTGAATCATACCTCACTAAACTGGTTTCCATCCTCTCGCAATTTCTAAAACATATTTGTTATTGAGATGCTCTTTTAATTGACCTACATAATGACAGAGGAAAAGCTTAGAATTCTTGTGACTCTGCATTTATTTTTACAACTAGTGTTTGGTTGAAAAAGCTTATCCTTAGAAATTGTCAAAACATCAAAATATGGGGGCGCCTAGGTTGCTCAGTGGGTTAAGCCACTGCCTTCGGCTCAAGTCATGATCTCAGGGTCCTGGGATCAAGTCCCACATCGGGCTCTCTGCTCAGAAGGGAGCCTGCTTCCCTTCCTCTCTCTCTGCCTGCTTCTCTGCCTACTTGTGATCTCTCTCTGTCAAAATAAATAAATAAAAATCTTTAAAAAAAACACATCAAAATATGTAAGCCATTATATTTTAAATATTTCATATAAACATAGAGGATCAAAACGTGTACATTCTTGGGAAAAATGTGATTCCCGTTGTCATTGCTAATTTAAATTTTTGTGACGAATGTGCCTGGTTCTTCCTCATTGACCATCACTCTCTCACTGAATGCCTTCTACCCAGCAGATAACCCTCACATACATGGAGACCAACATGAAAGATAGTTATATGTCATAAATATTCAGACTGCCTCTACATGCAAAGTGCTGTAGGTAACAGTAAACAAAGCATACACATACTGTTCTCATGGAGCCTACATCCCATGGGGGTAATGGGTACCAACCAAAGGGAAAATACATAGGATATCGTTTGGTGATAAATTCTGTGATGCAAAATAAAGCAAGGATTTGGCACGGGAAGGGTAAGGAATACTGGACTTTTGCTTAGAGTTGCCTGGGAAGACCCACTGATACTCACACAGACACCCAGGAGAGGTGATTAAATAAGTCCTGCAGATACCTTGGCAGACAGGGAAGCCATGCAAAGACTTTGAGAGAGGATAGTGCCTGACACACTTGGTTAAGAGAAAAGAGATCCATGTGGCCGGAGTGAAGGAAACAGATGGAGTAGTAAATGGTGTCAGAGAGAAGCTGGCGGAAAAAGGGCATCGTAAGCAATCACACGGACCTTTGCATTTCCCAGGCTGGAATGAAACAATATTGGAGGGTTTTGAGCAAAGGAATAACAGGATCTGGCTTATCTGTTAGAGGCTCATACTCGTTGCTATGCAGGGAATGACAGTTGTGGGGAAAGTATACTAGAAGGATACCTATTTGGTGTCATTGCAGTAATCCAGATGAGAGACGATGGTGGCTTGGACTAGGATGATAGCAATGAGGGGGACAAAGAGTGGATGGATTCTGGATATATTCTGAAGGTACAAACTAACATGGTTTATGACATCTAAAATCTAAGAACACAATTAGAGTCAAAACCCAAAACAAATGGAAGTGTAGTAGAACATTCCTTAAAATTTTAAATTTTGAATCAGCAGTGATGTTCCAAGGTATGAAGTTGAGAAGCTACCCTGGGAGCTATGCAAGGAGAGATCAGAAAGAAAGAACATGGGGAAACAGCCATCATACATTTCTGAGGAGTTAGATGAAGGGTGTAGATAAAGAACATTGTTAAATTTGTTGTTAAATATATTACTCACTTTTACTCTTCTCAAATGAAGCCTGAACAATAGCAGTATAGCTTTAAGTGACTTGTGAGAAAAAAATACTAGTGCATGTGTACTATCTCAAGCCGTATTTACACAAGTAAAACGGTGCCTTTTCCTTCAGTAAAGGCCAAGTGCTTTTTAGAAGGCAGTACCATGTTCTAGATGAGTACTGTAAGTCAGCAGACCAAGCCTGCTTCCTGATCAATGCAATCAGGGAACAACCACCATTCTGCTTTGTGCTTTCTGCATCCCCTTGACTATAAGAAATCTGAATTATCTATGAATTGAACTTCATCTGCTAACACTTCGATTCAAATATAATGTTTTTCCCAAGAATCAAAGAAGAACAAACATGGACAGGAAATGGATCTACAAGTGAAAGGAAAATGGGCCAGAAGAACCCAAACAAGCCCTGAGAACACAGATGAGTAGGTAGCAAAGATGAGATTCAGAGACTTTTAAGTTTCCTCAAAAGAGACTTTCGGTCAAACATCATAAAAGGTTTAGAGAAAACTAAAAATACTTAAAGTTTTGAAAATTGAATTGTTTTTTGTTTTTGTTTTTTAGATTTTATTTATTTATTTGACAGAGAGACACAGCAAAAGAGGGAACACAAGCAGGGAAGCAGCAGTGGACGAGGAAGAAGCAGGCTTCCTGTCAAGCAGGGAGCCTGATGTGGGGCTCAATGTGAAGCTCGATCCCAGGACCCTGGGATCATGACCTGAGCTGAAGGCAGATGCTTAATGACTGAGACACCCAGGCACCCCTGGAAACTGAATTTTTAAATATTGTAAGAGTACTAGAAAATGCAACCTGAAGAAAAGGTAACAAATATTGGATATAAATTGGCTTTTAGAATAAACATATCAAAATTAGAATTTACTACTAAATCTTGTCCACTGAGAACATATCAGACAAAAGCTGCAACCCAATTAAAGTTGACATTATCTTGTGACCCAGAGTGATAATTCCAAAAGTCTCTACCAGCAATATCAATAATTACAGACAATTCATATAATCCTTATGAATTATTATTCATAAATAATAGAAATTTTACATGGTATCCTAATGGTGGCTATCCTATTGATTTCTGAAGCAGAACTGCTCTCTAAACTAGTCTGATGTGCTTTTGCTTTTTTCTTTTCTTAATCACTAAAACAAAACAAAACAAAACAAAACAAAAAAACACTGATTTGTCTTTAATGTTTATTTATATTAAAATGAATAAAAGGGTGTCCTATAGGGAAGACCACACCTGCTAGGGGACCTACCTAAGAAAATAGATTTTCTCTCCATAAAAATTCACTGTGACAAAGACTGAAATATCTCTTGAAAATGTATGTAATCATATTTTGCTATCTTCTTCTGCTAAGTATATTCCTATTATGGTGTCTGGGACTGGGAAATGCTATTGTACACACTTAACTTACAACACATTAGTATGTTCATATGCCCTTATAAATCTTCATTATATTAATAGTTTCTTTGTACCACAAACATATTTATGGGCAAAATTGTTATGAATTCACTTGATGATGTACACAACAGTGTCACTTAACACAATTTCAGTTACAAGGCAAAAAACCAGAGAGCATTTAAAGTCATTGTAATAATAATAATTACATTTATTGAGTCCCTAGATGTATCATGCATTTTACATATATTATTCTGAACCTCACAACAACCCTGCTGATACCCATCATTTCCCTCATTTTTTGTATATGAAATCCTTTTCACATAAATTTAATTTCTTGAAGGAAACAGAGCCAGGAAGTGATAATGTTGATATCTAAAGCCACATAAATCTAAATTCAAAACTTCTGGGCCTTCTACTATAGCCCATCATGTTTTTAGTAGCATTTATTCAGTTTACATGTTTAAATTTGTATTTAAATCACTGTTTCATTGATGACATTTTAGAATACTGAAGACTGAAAAATTTTGTTAAAAATGCTATTTTGATTTATTCTTGCAAAATCAGTGTGTGTGGGCAACATTTTAAAATGATACTTGGAACTTTTACTTCTTTAGTATTCTACTATAGCTAGCATTTTTAGAAGCTGAAAAGATTTTAGTATATGGGCTCTATCAGTGGTGAATTCTGTTCTACAAAATAAGTGAACTCATTTTGCAGTGAGACTTGAAAAATTGAAAATTAAGAACATCAGCTCCCATCAAAAACCATGGTTTGGTAGGCTTTCTGAGAAGACTGCTCAAGTGGCCAAAGCAGGAAGATCGCTTACACAAGAGAGACCCTTGACCTCAAAACTTTGACCTCCTAGTGTCACATAAGGACCTTCCGAGAGTCATTGTAAGCCCCAGAAAATACCAGAATGCATTTAAAATAAAATTTTAAAAACAAAACAAAACAAAACAAAAACTTTATTCCCTGTTTCAGAGGGGAAAACATGTTTCAGACAAAAAAAATTCCGAGGATTAGAATGTAAATTTCCCTCCCTCTGAAAACAAATAAAACAAGCAATAAAATTCAAAGCATCTAGATTACCTCTAAATTACTTAGGTTAAATCAAGCCATATAGACTCCATGATGAAGATAATCTGTGGCCCAGACCCAAGGGTTCTCTATCAGGCCACCATTGTATTGATTCAGCAGCTTTCCTGTAATGAATGGAGTAAGAAATTCAGTGAGTGAGCTAAACGCTGAAGAATCAAAAGACTCTCCTTACCCATGTTACTCTCATTTTGCTGAGGCACTTACTCACCCATATCCTCTCCAACTGCTCAGGGACACATAACTGGGCCACTAGGAATAGTATCAATTGCTCTGAGAAAGAAAAAGGGAGGGCTTGTCTTAGCTTGGTTGTTCTTCAACACTCTAATTTCAGTGGTGATCGGGATAAGATTATAAAAAAAAAAAATGAGTATTTTTCATTCAACATCTTAAGTTGATTTTAAACAAAACAAAACAAAAACAGCACTGAAGAAAAATATGAATGCAGAGACACTTCTATTGAAAAAGAACACTTTCATTTCATGGTTGATTTTTTTCTGTCAGAGTAGACAATGAAATGCGTGACAATGCTTCTGTATTTTCCTCTCCTCCAACAACCACACAACATATATATTTAGATTCTTTATAAATCGCGCTTGTGAATATTCATCAACCACAAAATCAAAACCCATAAAAGCTACACGTGATCAGAATATTTTGGTTGCAATGATATCTTCTATAGACAGAAAACTTGACTTTAAACTAGTTTCTGAAAAAATAATGGCTCTTATAACTGAAGTATTTTATGTAATTTTAGTTTAGATACTACTTTTCCAGAGTTCAAATGATGTCCTCAGGACCCAGTTTCTGAGTGGGGAAGGACACAGGATTTTAAATCAAGTCAGGATTCTCAGGCCAGCTCTTCCACATTCTATCTGGGGACTATTTTGGAAAGCAGAAGTTCTGTGAATTTCAGGTATTTGAAAAATGGGGATAATAATAACCCTGTGAAGTAGGAGCAAATGAGAAATGTAGCGAAAAGTGTTGTTAAACTGTAAGGTATCATACAAACATTAGAGATGAAAGTATATGACTTTCCTACAAATAAAGTGTATTAAGGAAATTTCAGCTTTGAGAGTAAGGGAGCTAGTGGAGGAGATGAAAATGGGGAAGTTGGAAGAAATGTGTAGAGAAGTGGGTAAGGAGCATGATAACACTGGACGGCTGACAGGCAAAGGAGAGAGAACACCTGGAATCTGGAGTGTGGCGTGGCAAGGGAAGTGGGAAGTCTTATAATATGCCTGTCCCTGTTTGTCCAGCTGCATGGCATAAAGTAAACTATTCAGTGATGGCAGAGTTAACACGAATATCTCAACAAGTAACTGACAGAGGCCCTTTTCTATAGTCTAAGCCTTCGACTACAGCTTTCTTCTTAGTTAAAAAAAAAAAAAATCAAAGTTGAAGTGAAGATAATTTAGTATGTATGTAGTATGATAATTTAGTATTTATGTATGAAATACAAGATACCCTGACACTAGCATCTGGCTGGCAAGCCAAGACGTAAGATGCTTGCAAGTTTGTATTTTTTCATTCTTTGAGCAAATGTGCACTGAAAATCAGTGCTTGTCAATGCGTATACAAAGGTAAATAAAACACTATCACTATTTTATTGGAACTCAGTCTGGTCAAGGAAACTTCTATAACTAAACAATGAAAATATAATGTAAAAAAAAAACTGTCTAATAGGTATTTGCATGCATGTGAATGAAGCAGAGCAAACTAGCTACCTCTGCAGAGTTTGGGGAAGGAGTCACAAAGGAGAAATAATTGAGGTGTCACAAAGAAAGAGTGGGAGTTTATGGAAAATGAGGGGAGAGGCATCCAGGAACAGGGAAGAACATGTGCAAAGTCACATGAACCTGAAGACTGGCATCTTGCTTACTCTAACTGCACCAAGGGAATGTTGGACCATGTCACTGACAAGATAAAGATCAGATCTTACAGCATGTGGTGTGTTTGGGTCTTACACTGGGGACAATACATGCTGAGAATACTTACTAAATAAGAAGGGAATATGAGCTGACTTATCTTTTAGTGTGCCAACTCCAGAAGATTCTAGACTGTAGATTGGAGTTTAATGGAAAGAGGGTGGATAGAAACAGAGACACTGAAAACAAAGTGTGATGAATTATTTGAGGGATCTCTAGAATATAGTATTACAGGCCTGGCACCTAATTGGATTTAAAAGATAGTAAGGAGTTTCTCAGAAGGAATCCCAATTTCTACCTTTGGCAATAGCGACAGCGTCATTAGTAATGTTTGAACTTGAAAGAGGAAGAAAATATTTGGTTGTCATTTGAAATGACTCTGGACTCTTGCACAACCCAGCAGAAAAAAAAAAAGTCTGGAACTCAGGAGAGAGTCCGGAGCTGAAGACATGGGTAGTTCAGGAATATCAGCATAGAATTAAAGTTGAAACTGCAAATAATGTGAAGTCCCCAGCAAGACAGCAAGCAGTGTAAGAAAATCTGCCAATCAGTGAAATGGGTTGGGGAGTAAAATGCAGACAAGAATCTGGAAAGAGTGATTGTCAAGAAGTCTAATAGCATCTTTCTCTGGATGCTGCCAAAACACCTTTCCCTTCTCAGGACCTAGCAAGATAAATGACACACAGCAGAACTTTTCAGTCTGTGAACTTCTGGAGCAAATGAACTCTAAATTATTTATCATGTTATCCTTAAGATACAGACAGTGTCTGGTTTTCAATGAATGTTGAAGAAATGAAAGAATGAAGGAGAGAATGATGTTGGGGGGAATGCTATTGCTGGAAGGGAAGAACAGAGCAGAGACAGAAGAGATTTTATTTGGAATGGGAAATGGAACATAAGAAGCTACAAGTTCGGTGGGCATTGGTCATGAATATGCACTGAGAAGACTAAATGACTAACTACACAAATAAATGAGGGAGAACAGATGAATCCTCCTTACAGAAATATTGCAAATAATACATGTATATAGTCCTCTTGCCTTGTGTGTAGGCTGGAATTAATTACTCATGTCCAGACACTAGAAGATGAAAAGGGAAAAATAACTTGACAACAAAGAAATGCAACAAGCAAGACCTTAACCAAGTGATGAAGGTTAACACCATTAGTGATGTGCATTGATCTTCTGTACCTCCTAATATGATTTGATGAGAAAGGGCCTTCATCTATGTGGTATTCCTCCCCGAAATCTATGACTCTAGCTTAATCAGGAGAAAAACATCAGATAAACACAAACTGAGAGACATCCTAGGAAATAGTTGATCAGTACACCTCAAAACTGTCAAGGCCATTAAAAATAAATAAGCAAAGAAAGAAAAGCTGTTCTCTATTGGGGATAGCTAAGGAGACATGAAAACTAAATGCAAAGTGTTATGTTAGATTGAATCCTCGAATAGAAATAGGATGTTAGTGTAAAAAATTAGGGAAGTCTGGGGAGGCCTGAATGGCTCAGTGGTTCAAGCAGCTGACTTGGTTTCGGCTCAAGTCATGAACTCAGGGTCCTGGCGTCAATCCCTGGGTCAGGCTCCTTGCTCAGTGGGGAGTATGCTTGAGAGTCTCTCTCTCCCTTTGCCCTTCCCCTTGCTCATGCACACATGTTCTCTCTCATTCCCTCTAAAATAAATGAATATATTTTTAAAAGATTTTATTTATGTATTTGATAGAGAGAGAAAGAGAGAGAGAGAGCATGCACACGCAAGCAGGGGGATCAGGAGGCAGAGGGAGAGGGAGAAGTAGGTTCCCCACAGAGTGGGGATCCTGATGAGGGGCTCCATCCTAGGACCTGAGCTAAAGGCAGCTGCTTAATGACTGAGCCACCTAGGCACCCATTAAATGGATAAATCTTAAAACAAATCAAACACTAGAGCAGTCTAAATTGAGACTAGAGTTTAGCTAATATTATACGATCATTGGTTTCCTAGTTTTGATAAATGGAAGATGGGAAAGGAAGATGGAACATTACAGGAAACCACATGGGGAGTGGTACTGGCTTCCCAGGCTGCCATGACAAATTAGTGCAAACTTAAATCAACTGAAGTATATTCTCTCACATGTCTAAAAGCTAGCCGTCTGAAATCAAAGTGTCAGTAGAACTGGCTCCTTTTGGAGGTTCTGAGGAAGATTCCATTGCATGCCTCTATCCTAATTTCTGGAGGCTTCAGGCAATCTTTGGTATTTCTTGGTTTGTAGAGTCCAATCTTACCTAGCTTCCTCCCTCTTTCTTTTCCTTCTTCTGTCCCTTATAAGGATACTTGTCATTGGATGTAGGGCCTACCTATATCCACTACGATCTCTTCTCATGACAATTATATCTGCAAAGACCCCATTTCCAAAAAAGGCCCCATTCACAGGTACTGAACCTAAGATTCGGTCATATTGTTGGGTTACTCTCCAAACCACTCCAGGGGACATGAGAAATCTCAGAACAATCTTGTAACTTTTCTGTAAATATAAAATTATTCCACAATAAAACATTTATTCACAAAAGAGAGGGGGTAATGTTTAATGGGAAGTAGTATGATGGTGAAACCTTAGATATTTTTAAATTTTATTTATTTTACTTTTTTTTTTTTAAAGATTTTATTTATTTGTTTGACAGAGAGAGATCACAAGCAGGCAGAGAGGCAGGCAGAGAGAGAGAGAAGGAAGCAGGCTCCCTGCTGAGCAGAGAGCCCGATGTGGGACTCGATCCCAGGACTCTGAGATCATGACCTGAGCTGAAGGCAGTGGCTTAACCCACTAAGCCACCCAGGCGCCCTATTTTACTTTTTTTTAAAAGATTTTATTCATTTATTTTGACAGAGAGAGATCATAAGTAGGCAGAGAGGCAGGCAGAGAGAAAGAGGGAAGCAGGCTCTTCCTGAAGAGGGAAGCAGAGATCCTGAAGCGGGGCTTGATCCCAGGACCCTGAGACCATGACCTGAGCTGAAAGCAGAGGTTTTAACCCACTGAGACACCCAGGTGCCCCTGAAACCATATATATATATATATATATATATATATAAATATATATATATATATATTTTTTTTTAATTCCTTAGGCATGAATACAGATGTGTAGGCATGTAGGTAAGATGTCAGGACTGTTTGTGGCAAAAGAATCCCATTCACTCTAAATATGACATAAAAGTTTTAAAAGCAAAGCAGGGTTGGGAAAGGGAGGGAGAAAGGGAAGTCTGGAGAAAAGATCGATGCAGTGTCAGACCGTGGGAGAATTATGCTCAGGAACAGAGCACTAAGCAGTCTTGGGATCCAGCGGAGGTCACAAACCGTGACTAGCATTGACCCCAGTCCAGTTAGGTGATTTCCTCTGGCAGTCTTCAGTACAGCATGGGCATAGCAACAGGAAAAGATGCTGGTGTGATTGATCCAAGGAGGAGACTGGTCATGACAGATAAGCATCCTGGTGAGGAACAAACTGCAATATGTGAGCTAGGCAGGAAACAAGGTGAGTGAAAACTGTTGGGTGGGGGTGGGGGTGGGCCTGAGTGGCTCAGTTGGTTAAGTAAGTATCTGACTTTGGCTGAGGTCATGATGTCAGAGCCCTAGGACCTAGCCCCAAGTTGGCTCTTCACTCATGGAAGAGTCTGATTGTCCCTCTCCCTCTATGCCTCCTCCTGCTAATGCTCGCTCTCTCTCTCTGTCTCTCAAATAATTAAATAAAATCTTAAAAATAAAACAAAACTTTCATTAAAAAAAAACTGTTAGAAAAATCTGAAAGTATTAGAGCAGTCCTTCTCAAATTTGTATGTGCATACAAAGCCAGCCTCTGAGGATCTTGTCAAATTGCAGTAGGTTTGGGGATTGGGGAAGGGCCGGGACACTTCCAAGCAGCTCCCAATGTCAGAGGCCAATGTCATGGCTGCTGGTCCATGGAACTCATGTTGAGTAGCAAAAGAGAATATGGAGGTCTCAAAGGTGTCAAAATGCCACACAGGAAGGCCCCAGAAACCACAGAAAGGAGTGAAGCTGTGGAGATTCAAGGTTCCTGTTTTCGGAAATGGGTTCTCAGTAGAAGATGGCAGAGGCCCAGGGAGAAGCTCTGGGCGTGACCTGCTGAATCAAGCAGCAGGGAGCATCATTTGAAGAGTGCTTGGGGGTGTGTAACGGGTCCTCCCTAGACACATTTAAGCCACACAGGAAGAGGACAGTTGAAGTCCTGAAGAAAACGGTGGCCAAGTATCAAATTCTTCCATGCATCTGAAGAAGAAAGACCTAGTGGTTACTGAAGGGTGTTAAAGAGAGACTGTCTGAAGGGGTAGATTTCTATCCATATCCATAAAAAGTGTCTGGAAAATACTAACCCCCATTTCTAAGACTTAGGAAGTGGGAGAACATGCAATCTCCTGTTGAAGCTTTTCAGATGAGTTTCACAAACAACCTGAATTTACTAATAAATTCCAGTTAAATAAGACGGTAGGAAGCAAAAATCAATGAAAAGGATCAAAGTGGGAGGAAATCAGAATGCAGGGCAAAAAGTCTGGAGGGAGGTCAACAGAGGATGGCTGGAGAAAGGTAGTGCAATGGAAAGAGAAAACCTCCAATGGTGGCTATCACCCCACGGACGAGGGCGGAGAGAGCCAGGACCAGAGTGGGGAAGGGCTGGTGGCCAGCATTTGGGGCCAGAAATAAGGTCAGTGTATTCCCAAGATATGGTAGAAATCATGTCCAAAAAAACCAAAAATACTTGTCTCTCAAAAAAAAAAAAAAAAAAAAAAACCCAATAACCAAAAAAACCACATACTTCCTAGTTCTGCACATGTATGTAAACAAGAAACAGCAAGAGTACTTCTTTGACAAACTTTTAATTCTAAGGAAGATGGTATCTGTGCAGCAGCAGTGGGTTGAGGACTCTACAGTGGTATGATTATCAAGTTTATTTTAAATTCTGATACACAAAAAGGTAGCTTTTTTTTTTTTTTTTTTACCTCCTGCTGTTGATTCTCGTGGAAACCATGCTTATCACAGGTTGAAGGAAGTAGAGCCCAGGGGCCCTGCTGATTGACAGGAGTGCTAACAGTGGATGTAATCCAGAATGGCGGATTAGAGATGAGAACTTTAAAGCTGTCCTGCATTCTAATGAACCTACAGTCATGAAAGATGTAAGCATCAGACATTGACATTGTCACTGTAGACAAGGACAAAAGTCATCTAATTTGTATTAATATGAGAGAAGTTTAAATCTACCCATTAAATATGGAGAGTTTAGGCAAACTTTCATTAGCTTCTTTGGCTGATAAATGAAATGCTGAAAAAAACTGTTAAAGCCACATCATTTATTCTATAAATTAACAGAGAAAAATCATCTCATGGTAAATTACCCCTTTTATCAGCAAAAATATCTCTGAACTGGAGCAAACATGAGAGTATTTTATTTTTGTCTTAAAAATCTTACTCTTGTTATTTTTAGAGCCATTTACATTACTGTCTATCCCATGAATTAACATTAGGAGAAAATACTTTGGTAGCGAATTGTGAAATCTGGAGATAATATGGAAGATACTTTATCCTTAAAAATATACATCTGCTTTTAGTGTTTTATTCCTCCTAATTCTTTAGGGAAATGTGGTATGTTTATAGTTTTAAATGCTTCGGTCTACTCCCCTTTAACTTTATTATACTATTGCCTACAGTGATTTAAAGATATAAAATCAAGACTCAGATTTAATTATTAAGGTAATGCTTAAAGCCTTTTTTTCTTTTGAAGTTGCAGTGCTTTCTCCCTTACTCCTCAGTTCTAATATAGTGTTATAAGCCTTTTGCAGAATAAAGGAAACATTCACATTTACTAGAATTCCATTGATGGATGTAGGTAAAAGGCAAACCAACAACCACTATACTTCTGAGAAGAACTAAGTTACAACTTGTTTCCTAACTAACAATGCATCCTAAACTTGGACTTAGTCATTTAACAAAAACACTTGTTGACCTTTAGTGTGTCCCTGAACGTTACTAAGTATTTGATTTCCAGGGAGGTTTAAAACATGATACCTATTCTTAAGGAGTCTAAAGCTTAAGTAAAGAACAGAATGTATAAAAATGATAAAGATAACTAACCATCAAGGCATCATATGATTAAATCAAGGACACTAATCTTATTTCCTTCATTAAACAGACTAGGTTTTCCCAAAAGAGCTTACCTCTAGAATCATTACCCAATATTTGGCCTTTAGAAGATCCCAGTTCATTCTAGAACATATTCTCAAGGCTTACTATTCTTTTTGTCAAGGTCTTAGTCATGAACCATTTCTTTTAGTGTCTAACACATAGTAGGGACTCAACAGATGACTGAACAACTGGATGACTAAGTGAACCAAGGGATATTGAGAGAAAACCCAAGATATACAATATTCCTCAAAGTTTCTTCTTCACCTGGAAACATGAGAAGTTTAGTTAAGCGAACCCCAGGTTTTGTCACTGTTTCTTAAAACAGAGCTAGACATTAGGTCCAAGTAGCACAGCCTAGTAAACAGTACTGTTCTTTCCAACCATCCCTTGCTCACCCATACGGCTCTCTCTCCAGTGAGGTTAGAACTGTTTTCTCAGTAGTGTTGTCCTGGGTGTATGCCTTTCTCACACTTCTCATTTATTACCTATGTTTTTATAGTAACTATTTTCAAGAAATAAGAAGCACACTTGAAGGGTCCCTCATCAACTGATGAGTCACATGAGGCCCCAATATTTCCCTCCTCTAGTCACATGAGGCCCCCATATTTCCCTCCTCTAGGCCACACTTGCCCTTCAATTTCTTCCTGTTCTCAGGAGATGCTGCTCTCTTCTTTGACAATCTCCTCCAAATATTTCCATGTTCTGAGTCAATCCGTGCTGTAAAGATGCCTTTCTTTTAATGTTATTTCTGCTAATTTAGGATGATTATCTTTAAATCTTTTTTCTTCCATTTTAACATGGCTGTGAATCATGTTGATACTCTGGAGTAATAGGAATAAATTGTGAAAAAAAATTTAATGGCCCAATTTAGAAATATTTTTATTGCTGTTTTCTTCCCCATCCACTTGTTCTCATTTTAGAGTCTGGGTAACCATGCTGTCTCTTTCTATGCCTGCCAGAAGGCAGCTACAAAAATAAATTTCAAGGAACAACAGAAAAAAAAAAGGTAACAAAAGGCATAATACATATTAATAAACCTGAAAAATATTCAACCAACAGCCCATTATTATTCTTTACATCAAAAGAAAACACAGGAACTGAGCCTCAGAAGTGAAATGAAGGGAAAAGATGATAAGAACAGAACTTGGAAATTAGATGAAACATCAGAAGGCTGAGGGGGTTCAAGGAGAGAAGTCAAAACATCCAGAAGGAGGTAGAAGAGATGAGCATGGCAAGGGTTATAAATATGCTACTGCATGAGGCGATTGGTAACTGTACTCACTCAGAATTAACATTATCTTAAAATACATTCTTTTCAAGTTTCACCCCTATGATTAAATCATGAGGTACTTCTAATGTAAATTAACTTAATAACTAGTTATTCATACAGTCATTCATCCGAAATAAAACGTCCTTACTAGTGAAAGAATTAATGCACCCAACTTCTAGAAAATTTCATTCCTTGCCAAACCCAGTCGATGACGTGCTTCATGAGGACTTCAAAAGACCAGGGTTATTCCTCACTCTAAGTTCCAACGATTTCATATTTTTATCATGACTTCAGATTTCTGACAAGATTTTTAAAATGAGTCACACACAAAACGTTACCAGAGAGAATGAGCAAGATACCGTAGGACTTGTTACGAGTGGGTTGTCTACTCCATCCATCAAGACGCATAGAGAGTAAGACACTCCACTAAGGGAAATGCTTTGTTCTCTCCTGTATTCCCACCACCTATTCCTAATGAAAATTAGGACTGGAAAGACTTCCCAAAGCCATTCATAAAACTAGTTCAACAATTAAGTGTCTTTAGCTACATCTTCCCTATTTTCCACTATTCATTATTCAGTATTTAAGGAATAGCATAGACGTAAACTGAATAGTAAATTCAAACAGGGGATATTCTATTCATAGTATATTCATATAACCTGATATTAACATTAAGAAAACAACTTCTTGAAAGAGGTATTAGTGACAAAAAATTAATCCGACTGATGATAGGTCTTTAAAGAGTATTTAAAAATGTGGCAAGTGTGACAATTCATAACTCATATTATACAGTCCAAGCTTGAAAGCATGGGGGAGAAAACACAAGGAGTTTCTTACCTAATAAGCCATGGAGAAATTTTACAGAATTGGGCAAAAATAAAGGAATAAGTAAAACTGGTATTCTCCAAATAAAAAGGACAACTTCAAACAGACAAGGTAAATGTAATACATAGGATTTAACTGGGCATAACTTGAAAGCATTCTTAGCCCTGGGGAACCTGAATCAAAATGAAAGGGCTGCCCCCAAATAGAGTGCCAGATACACAAGGGCAGGCAGCAGCACTGGAGGACTGTGAAGACAGCCGGGGAGTCACAGCTCCATGAGGACAAGAGGTATTTGCAAAGAACAAGAGACAAAGAACCCTGGAATAAAAGCCAAGTTATAGTAGAAGGCATGAGAAGCAGACAAAAAGCAAAGGGTGGTCAGTACCTGTCTCATGAGGGGATGAGTGGGGGACAAATAAGTTAAGTGAATATGTGCAAATTTTAGCTGTTTTAAACAACTTCCTTTAAAGAAATGAAATGTTTTCCCTACAGAAATGATTCTCAAAGTGAGGCGATATAAGAACTCCGAGGTTCTTAAACCCAATGCACACGTCTTGGTGATTTTTCTCTGGGAGGATAGCTTTATAACATAACCATAGCTATAAAGTGTGTCCATGGAGAGGAATAACTAGTTTCTTAAAACATGGCCTGACAATTATGTATTGGGGGGGCCGCTGAGTGGCTCTGTTGGTTACAGGTCTGACTCTCAGCTTCAGCTCACATCATGATCTCAGGATCGTAAGACTGAGCTCTTCTTCAGGCTCTATGCTGAGCATAGAGCCTGGTTAAGACTCTCTCTCTCCCTCTGTCCCTCCTCCCTCCTGCTCCTGCTCAAGCTCTCCCTCTCTCTCATATAAGTAAATAAGTAAATAAAGTATTTATCGTGATGAACAAGCAGGCTTGGAGATACATAGGATATTTTAACCACTTCTTTTGCCCTATTAAGTAGTCCACAGACAACTTTGAAAAATCAAAAGATAATGAATGATAGGAGAAAGTTAAAAACATAAATCTGGTATAAAATGTTAAATAAATAAATATCCTGGGGATCAGAAGGAGGTAACAGACAAGGGCTCAGAACAGAAAAAGAAAAAAAAAGAAAGAGGCATGAAATAGGGAGTGGATGAGGGGATGGGTAGCAGCGGGGAGCCACCAAGATGCCGTAACTTCACACAAGTTTCCTCCTGGCTTTCCTTTTCTTCAGGCATTTACTCTAGAAAACTTTTCATTGTAAACTCCTGCCCTGCCCCTTTCAAACATATGTAAATTTTTCCAAAAACCTCTTGATGATTTCAAATCCAGAGAAGAACCATTTCTGTACACTGTGAGGGTCCAGGAAGATAGCACCCCCATCTACCTACTTCTGGGGGAGGTAAGGAGACTTCCTACAGAGGGCCTGTTTTGCTCCAAGTTTTTAAACCACCTCCTGTCACAAAAATACAAGAGCATTTACTTTTCCTTTGGGGTAAAACCAACTAACAAACACTGATGCTTCGTGTTCTCCCTCTCACTTCAGTGTTTAAAAACCTTCACATCCTCTATTTCTGGGGAGCTGAGTTCCGACTGAGTTCTGGTCTTTCACCCCTATTGCAACAGCCTTCAGCAAAGTCTTCTTTACCTGCTTAGCTCTGTCTGGAGCTATTTTTGTTTTGACGAAGCAAAAAAATTTTGACAAAAGAGAAGGGAGAAGAGAGATCAGTAATTATTAGTTTAAAAACATGATAAATGAAAGTGGCTGGTTAGCTCAGTTGGTTAGAACGTGGTGCTGATAAAAACATGACAAACAAGAGCTCTTTTTCATCACTGGTTTTAACTGAGCATTCAGTAGATCTTGAAGCTACTCGTGCATCGAACATGCTAAACCACCACAAAATGGACATGTCCATTGCATGAATCATTCATCAAGAACTCACTGAGCCGGTCACAGAGTGGGCTCAACTAATAGGCAATTGGGAACCAAAGGAATGCAGGCTGGTTGTGAGGAGGAACAAACTAGTATGGGAAAATAGAGGTACTGGAGCCCACAGCTGCTGACTCGGGTGTAGGGCTGTCTGCTGAAGATGATCTTTGACCTGATGCTCCCCATCTCAGTGCTGGGCAGAAGCACCCTTGTTCAGGCGGACTTTGTAGACCAGGCTAACAAGAGGAGAACCACAGCAGAAAACCACAGCACATGCAGATCAAAGTTGAGCCAATTTCCAGAGTACCTTCAGTAGTCAGGGCATGGGGAACCCAGTGGCTTCTTCTTGTGGGAAGGACTTGGCAAAGACTCAGGGAAGAACTAGCCAGAGAAACGTAAGCCAAAGACCAATCAGATGGCCTCAACGATTCACAGTGGCCTGGTGGGCTGGAGGGAGACAGCAGATCAGTGGACATACATGTGCTCGTGACTTGTAACAGGTATCCTTAGTATTTTCCTTCTGTCAGCAAGACAAACTCCTGATTACAAAGGCCAAGTGGGAAGACTATGAAAACACATCCAAAACACAGGACTGTCTTAGATGCTCAGAGGCAGGAATGGGAAACGATGATGGGTCAGTGACAAGGACTGAGCCTTTAGAGGTAGAGAGAGGCAAGGCTCAAATCGGAAAGGGCTGGTCAAGACTGGGCATCCAAACTGCCTTCATTCTTGCTAAACAGTCCGGGGCATTGTTTTTTCGAGCTTTTTAAGAACTTTTGAAAACTCTTGCTACTTTTCTCCCTAGGGGCAAGCACAGATATTTATTTAAGGGTGTGATACACTAAACTTTTTCATCAAACTCACAGAATGCGAACCCTTCCCAGAGAGCAAAACAGCACACTCCTATTGTCTTTCATTTCCAAGTGCCAGAGGGGAATAGCTTTTAATAAATACTTTTACACTGCACTTCAGTCGAATTGCTATCGTGCGAAAACAGGCCTGAGGAGAATAACACATTGCCAAAATCCCTCCAGCGAGTGCAAAATAATACTGTAGGTTCTGGCAGAGAAATAAAATGGAAATCTGATTACTTTGTTTTATTCTATGTGGAGATAATGTGTGAGCACATTTAAATACATAATTCAACGTATTTCAGCTATGGCCCTAGATGATGATTTAATGTCAGCCCTACACTAACCTTGTAACATGAGAGTTGCATTTAGAGCTGACAACTAAAGAGAAAGTTGATGAAATTACACTTTATTTTATTTTCTGCAGAGCTAAGCAGACCTGTTTATTCCATTCCTAATGCCAACTACTGCCATAAATTTGAGGAAACTAAACCTACCCAGTGAAGGCCATACATATTAATAAAGCTGAAAGAATTGTCTGCTTTCCATATTGGAATAGAGTCAACCAAGAAATAAAAAAAATAATAAAATGTGGAGATAGTTTTCATGGGTCAAATTACAGTAAGTCATTTAAAGTTCAAATAGTTACATAATAACTTAGCTTTTAATTATATAAAATCTACAACTGTATTAGAGATAAATAAACAGCTATTTTGAAGAAATACAGAACCGTTTTGGGAAATGGATTACAGAAGATAATTTGCATAAACAGTTAAGAGTTTAGGAGTCCACTGGTAAGACATTAAGGTGAGAAAATTAATATTCTTCAGTAGTATTATAGAGAGTTGAAATAGCTCACATTGGGAAATAGTTTTAATGGTAATAATTTCAGGATGATCATTTTAAATTTGGGTTTCTTCCATTTCAGATACTTTATTTACTTCTTTGGCAACAAGCATAGGGTAGCCCAGAAAATGGAAACTGAATAGTTTTAATCCTAATAATAATTTTCAGGCCACAGACATAGCAGATGATACACTATTAGGAGATTTCCAGAATCCTATGAAGCTGTTATGATGATGAAATGCTTCATAATGTCCAAGTCAAATCTAGATTACATGGCAATATTCACAACTACAAAGCAGTCTCTTCAAAGGTCAGTTTTACAACCGCTACTTCTGCGAGTCTAGAAGATAGCTATCTCCTCCCACAACACAAGCAGGAAATGAAAAACTGAAATTTTAGAGGGCCCACCTAATCCAGCTATTTTTACTTCTTTACCTGCATGATTTTTTGGTATGGAAATTTTTGTAAACAAATAAGGAAATTATAAACTGATACAGTAATATAGGAGAACCACCCCTAATTTTACTAGATACTTGATGGATTCTGTATGACAAGGGGTGTATTCTCATTTAACGTCAGATTTCTGATATCATCTAACCACAAGTAAGCAAAATAGAGGCCCAGTATTAAAAAAAAAAAAAAGTTATCTTTGATATCAACTTTTGGGTGCTAAAACACTTCTTTTGTTGATTATATTACTTCATCTGTTTTACAACATAGATTTGGGCAATATTTGTCTATTTATGTTTGAATTAATAAATTACAGCTTTTTTTTGTTGTTAAAAATAAAAGGAGAGGGAGATTTGAAGCGACTATCTCCAGCTTTGTCCTGGCTATAAGTTTCTTTTGAATTCACCAATCCAATTAGGAATATATAAACCTGTCTGCCTTAATTGCTACTGTTGCTACCTCTGTTTCTACTCTTCTGCTACCACTAGTTTTCATGTTGCTTCTACCTCTGTCTTTTTGTAATTACAAAATTGCACTGAATTGCAGAAGAGGCTTGGAAATGCCTGTGTCTGCTTGGGAAATTCTATGGTTATTTAATCTGCTGCATTTGGCACAGAGTGGTTTGGGCCCTGACTGGCAGCAGAGGGCTACAGGGTGCCCCCACGGGGAGGCTACACCACCTTCTGACCCTACTGAGGGTTCTCTCTTCAAAGCCAAGTCCCCTTCTCCATCCTCTCAGTCTGATGAGTATGTCCACCAGGGTCCCTACCAATGACCTTGTATAAGTGTAGTTGCTTGCACAGTCGCTTCTGCCCTTCTGCAAAGGACTCTGGATTTCCTATTAGCCATCTCAGCTGTCACATTTTCTAACAGCCACTTGGGCCCTGCATTGGGCTCCAGGCTCCCGTGCTCAGTACAAAGGCTGTCTGAGATTCTCTCCCTCAGGCCCTCCCAAGCCCACCCCACCCCCCTCTCTCGGAAACAAATAAATAAATCTTTTAATGCATTTCTAATGCATTTTTAATGCATGAATCGGGGGCAACAGGGTGGCTCAGTGGGTTAAGCCTCTGCCTTCGGCTCGGGTCATGATCTCAGGGTTCTGGGATGGAGCCCTGAGTCAGACTGTCTATTCAGCAGGGAGCCTGCTTCCCCTTCTCTCTCTGCCCGCCTCTCTACCTACTTGTGATGGCTCTCTCTCTCTCTGTCAAATAAATAAATAAATAAATATTTTTTAAAACTGCAGTAATCATATTTCTTAAAACATTAAAATACTTAATAATATCCAGTCACTTTCATTTAAACTTGTTAGAACTGGTGAAACCTTTGAGGAGGCAATGTGGAAATATGTGTCTTTATAAATTGTGACAATGCTGTGTCTCTCGGTTTCTTCAACTGAAAATGGAAAAATAGTAATATGTATAGTATGTTGTAATAAATAAACTAGTTAAAATATACAAAGTAATTAGGATTGTGTCTGATACACACACACACACACACACACACACAGAAACTACATAAGTGCTGGTCATTACGATCATTACTATTATTACCAAGATTTAAAACAAGCAGCCCTTTGACTTAGCAACTTCACTTACAGGAACTTATCCCAGAAACAGAGGCAGATCTAGATTTTGGGAGGCCAGAAGCTTATGCAATCTGGGAGGCCCTCCTTAAGAAAAAGAATACAGCAGTGTGAATTCAAAATTAGTTACAAAAGTGAATATTTATAATGAGAAAAGAAATTAAAACAAATTCAAGACATCTTGAAAACCAGGTCTTTTCTTTTTTTTAAAGTCGTCTTTAGGATAATTACCAGAAATGCTCACTTAGAAATACTTTCTGTTTGCATCCTGATTTCCCTTCCACCAAAAATACTCCACAACTCTTGGCATTTAAAGAGCCATGCAAGTGAGGGGTCCTGAAGCTTCAGATTCATTAAATTCAGAGGAAATCCACCTCTGCCAAGAAAAATGCTCACATATGTAAACAAGGATACCATTAAAGGTTGTCCTTTTTAAACATACGTGCATTTATACATGCAGTAAATTTCTAGAAGTATTTTTTAAAAAAAAAGGCTGTCCATTATAGCATGGCTTATACTGGCTAACGCAGGGGAAAGAAAATTAATATCTACCAATAGGCAGCAAAGCATGTCCTTTTCAGATGAAAAGTAAATGCTGATGTCAGATGGACCCAGGTGAAGTCAAAGCCCCCCTACTCACTGCTGTTTCATTATCTGTAAAACAGAGATAATAAGAGTCTCCATGTCATCAGGTTATTATAGAAACTTAATGACTGGCTATTTATAAAGTGCTCAGAATAGTGCTCGGCACTCAGTAAGAGCTATTTAAATATAAAATAAATACAAATCTACTTAGAGGTTAAGAAAGTCCACACATCCATACAATAGAATGTTATATAGGCAAGAGAAAAGGAGAGATACATTTATATTAAAATTGAATATTGATATTGAAAGATGTTAGGTTAAAAAAAGGAAATTGCAAAATAGCAAAATTCAATAGGATACCGAGTATAGGGGTGGGGGAGAAAGAGAGTAGTTTATAAACTACTTAGAGGCAGGGTGGTTAGCTGTAATACCACTGAGAGATGCTCATCGTGTCTAATGTAAGGGAAAATACAGAAAACTCATTATTGTACACTGTTCATACTTACCGAATTGTAAAAACAAATAGCTCTACAAGTTGACTTAACTGCCATAAAGAAATGAGATCTATTTCCCTATCTTAGAATCTGGGCTGCGTCTGTTCCAGGAATAGACAGGGTGAAAATGACACCACCCAGTCTCCAGGCTCAGGCCCTGAGCAACTGGCAGTTTCCCCTTCCTGCCTCTTGGAATAGTCACTCTTGAACCCAGCTTCTGCTCGGAGGAAGCCTAGTTCACAGGTCTGCATTCTGACTCGGTCACCGGTCTACCCTCTGGCTCACAGCCTACTCCATGAGCCGCTGAGGCCGTCAACAACCAGCATCAACTACCACACAAAGCAGCTACTACGCCACTGGCTGACATCAGCCCTAGCCTTCCAATCTTTCCAGCAGAGATCCTAGACTGTAAGGAGCAGAGACAAGCCATCGACACTCTGCTTTGTCCAGTTTCTGACCCCAAAGTTTTTAAGTATTAGAAATTGGCTCTCTGGTACCATTACGATGTGTGTGGGTTGTTATGCAATAGGTCGATAAGAGGCAATAGATGACTGGAATAATACTGCTTCCCATGATCTGAGTAAGTTCTCAAACAACGATGGTATCTTTTTAGCAGACTATGCTGTATACTTCCAACCAGTGAGTGAGTTCCCCATAGAACAAACAGAATCAGTGAGGTCTATAGCTATAAACCGAGGGAGGTCCACAGCTTTCGTTATTTGCTGAGTCATGACCTATCTTTCTGCCATTTATCTATGTACTACCAAAGAAATTAAATCCATAATGGTTGTTAAAGGTTTGTCAGTGTCAGTGCTAGTCCTACTACAAAAGAAAAGTTCACAATGCTGCTTAAAATGCAAGCTTTGTGATGCACAAAGGGCTTTCAAGAGAATGGTAAAAGAAATCAAGGAAAGCCTCAGCCAGCAACTGAGAACTAATAGAAGTGCTTTGACATGAAGGACATGCAGAACATCATCCTAATCCGAAAGGATTGGGAAACAGTTGCATGAAATCAATGGAAAGCTGGGAAAAAACTTGGCCAGAGGCAAGAGAGGCAATCTCCCAGAGAGTAAATAAACAGGGGAAAGTAATTGCTCCACAGGCGCGTGAAAGGCACCTCCGAGTGGATAATGCCTTCCACTGTTTTTGTGTCAATTCGCTAAGAGTTCCCCAGGAACACCACCCCGTCCTCTGTCAAACTGTGTGTGGTTTGGAGAGCACCAGCCCGTGGAGGGTGGAGAGGGTGTGTGTTTTCTCACATGAACTTTTATATGAATCCAAAAAATGCCTGCAAGCATGTGTAAGAAATTCATAATAATAATGTTAATAATGGATCCTTGGGGAGAGTCTGGGGATAGGAGTTGAGGAAGCAGATGGTCTGTGGGAAGGGTAGGGAAACTTTACTTTTTTATTTCTTTTTTTTTTTTTTAACAAGAAGAATGCATTCCTTATATAATTTAAATGGAAAATCAATTTTAAATAAATGAGTCCAGTTAGAAGCATGGGGTTTATAACTTCCCTCCTTGGCTTTCTCACAGATAACATGGCAGAATGTTTTTGAACTGGCAGGATTCCCTCCACTCCCTCTCTGAAAATGACAGGACTGGATAGTGGGTTGTAAGTAGTCATTTTTAGCATGGGATGGTTACAAAATGTCAAACCCTTACACGTTTCCTTTATATTATTTAGCTCCAAAGATTTCCAGGTTCTAAAAATAAGATACGTTCTTCTGAGTTTATGTACCTTGGGCATGTTTTAAGTACACAGTAGTCATTTATGAAGTGTGTATCTAAAGGTGGACATCAAACTGGGTTTGCAATAATCATTTTTCTTTTCAAGCTATTTCAGAGCAATCCCAAGAAATGTTCTTTCATGATCAAAGCAAATCATCTCCTGGAAAAATGCACTATTTTCAGTTAACTCGGCTACTAGCAAGTGCCAAACGCATTTGAAGACAGAATGTTTCACACTAGAGAAAGTTAAGTACAGCAGTAAAAAGCAGCCATGAGATCACCAAGAGATTCTACACAAAAAACATGTGGGCAGACTGTACATGTTTATTCAGGGCAAAACCACCATCAGTGTGCAAAATTTAGTTTTATATATCTCACAACATGCCCCAGAGAATAACCGAGACTCGAAAAAGACAGAAGGAAAATGTGCATGGCTCTCAACTGTCAAAACAGGCAGTTGGGCAACTATATTAATCGTGATTGAAAAGCCTTATAACAAATTCTATTTCAATGGTATCCCATCTTCCCCTGTGTGGAAAGGAATCTAGTCCCTGTAAGAAAATGCAACTGGCAGTTGAACTAACTTTAAAGCCCTGGCTAAGGACAGAGATCACAGAGTTTCTGTTTCAGTGGAGGATATTTCCTGATTGAGAAGACCACAAACCCTACAGGAAAGGGAAAGTCACAAAGGCAAACTCACAGACTGGCTTCTGATTAAGGAAGGCTGGTCACCACCAACACGTTCTCCCTTTCTGCTCTTCCTAGCTAAGTTAATATTAAATTAATGATTACTAAGAGGATACACACCTGATTATGGGGAGCATGACAGTGGAAAGGGGAACCTACACGATCTACTTCACAGGAGTTACAGACTTGCTACTAATAATGACTCAAAAAGTCACCTCTCATTTGCCACACAGCTTGTCCCTGTTACTATGCCACCAGAGCAGTCATTTTTGAAGTGGGATGTGGGAAGAAAATATTGAGCTTCCCTTTATTCTTGTCTAGAAATAAAAAAGGCAATTAAACTTCACTAATAGTTACTGTTGAACCTGGGTTTCCACTCTTAGTCCATTTGTCAGACTCAGCGTCACATGCACTCTGCACAGGAGACTGAGGAAAGGGCAGGACCTCCCCAGCTCACCATTCCCACTGGTTCCTTGGTTTCCTCCATACTGCAATGAATTACAGATGGTACGTGCCTAATTAGATAGATTTAAGGCTATATTTATAAGGTTTCCAACTAAACTAAATCTCAAGGTGGTCAAAGAGCTTTCAAATCAATCTTTGTGGGGCGCCTGGGTGGCTCAGTGGGTTAAAGCCTCTGCCTGCAGCTCGGGTCGTGATTCCAGGGTCATGGGATCAAGCCCCGAGTCAGGCTCTCTGCTCTGCAGGAGCCTGCTTCCTCCTCTCTCTCTCCACCTACTTGTGATCTCTGTCAAATAAATAAACAAAATCTTAAAAAAAAAAAAATCTTTGTAAAGAAATGCAGATTGAAAGTAAACTAATGAGGTGAGTTCAAGCAAATAGAAAAAAATAAAATGGCAGAGTTAAAGGTCTGGTCTTAATAGGAGTTCTTTGCCATGCTGTACATAAAAATTAAAATGATCTAATCACATGAGGCCTTATGTCAGCCCCCAGGTTTAAAATTGTCAAAAGGTTGGGGCGCCTGGGTGGCTCAGTGGGTTAAGGCCTCTGCCCTTGGCTCAGGTCATAGTCCCAAGGTCCTGGGAACGAGCCCCCCCATCGGGCTCTCTGCTCTGCGGTGAGCTTGCCTCCCCCAACCCCTCTCTGCCTGCTTGTGATCTCTGTCTGTCAAATAAAGAAATAAAATCTTTAAAAAAATTATCAAAAGGTTTAGATCTCCTCTCCCTAATGATGAGCTTCTTGTAATTGTATGTTATTCCCTGAGATATTAACTAGAGGTGGTATACACAACATATAAATATATAAACACATTTTGAGGAGTGCAAGCTCATTTTCTTTTAATGATAGGTGTTCATATTCAAAAATATTGAGGTCACTCTTCTAGAACAGAACAAGGGATAAGAAGAGACCAGTAGAGAAAAAAAAAGCATGGCGATTTCTTAATTTCTAGTTGATTTCTAGTTGATTTGTTCTGCAATGCTGACTAAGCCCATTTTGTAAGGTAACACTAATTCAAACACATACACATTAATGGGACTGTTGTTTCTTTTAAAACCACCTTGTTTTGCTAATGTCGGCCCACCCACCTCCAGAGCCATTTTCCTGATGTGATTAACTTAAGAAATGTACAATGACACACTAATCTCCATGTGGAAATGCTGATTCACTTAAATAAGTGAGTAATTTCCATCTTACTCAAGTAGTTTAAATGCAAATGATCCATTTTATGTTTTGTTTCTTAGTCTTCTCTTAGGAGAAATATGCATATTATTTCACAGTGAAAGTAGAAAAGCTTCCTTTGAATATTAACAGCTCCTAACAGGAAAAACACCTGCCAAGAGGGCCTCTGCTCCTTTCCCAATGGTCCAGCTGGAAGGGACCTCAGAAATCAGTCCTCCCAACCTCCTCATTTTACAGACACACTTAGGGCATGGTAAGATAAAGCTACATTAGCAAGACGTACAGCTCACAAAGCCACACAGCCAGGACCATACTCTTCCTGACTCACGGACCAATCATTGTGCATTGTAAGGAGACAGAAGCAGCAACACTGTGGTATCCTTAGCATGGTGTCCTTACTCGAAAAATTGATTCACCTACAACTGCTTTTCCTAAAAGGACTACCTCCCATGAAAATAAAACCTAGGAAAAGAGATGAAGAGCCAAAAAGAGGGGGAAAAATACCTTAGGATATAATACAACCTTTAATGGGGTTTCAAAGTAATGGTACAGCCGACTGTTTTGATAGTTGGGAACAGCGCACATTTTCGTTCTTTCTACAAAATCTCAGCTACTCCCTGGGAAATGTCGGAGGATAAACACATTTGTGATAGTTTTACCTAGCATAGAGAGTCTCCACTTGTACTTAATATCCTCCAGAAAATTGTGTAGATTCTCTTTAAGATTGGTAATCCAGTGACCTGATGACTTTTTTTGGTACGGTATCTCTCTAGTGTGAAACAGTCCTATCTTCAAATGCATCTGGCACCTGTAAGCAGCAGAAGTAACTTTAAAAAAAAATGCATTTTTCCAGGAAGTGATTTGCTTTGATTACAAAAGATTTTCCGGGGCACCTGGGCGGCTCAGTCAGTTAGGCGTCTGCCTTCAGCTCAGGTCATGATCCCAGGGTGCTGCGATCGAGCCCCATGTCGCCATCCCAGCTCAGTGAGAGTCTGCTTCTCCCTCTCCCTCTCCATCTGCCCCTGTTCCTGTGCATGTGCCCTTTCTCTCAAATAAATAAATAAATAAATAAAATCTTTAAGTTAAAAAAAATATATTTCCCATGAGCTCCTTACCAATCTAAGGTAACATTTTTTTTTAAATACAGAATCTTAAGAGATTCTGATTCATTGGGTCTGGAAACTTGCATTTTTAAAAAGCACCGCCGTGATTTTGATGCAGGAGCACACTTCTGCCCTTCCGATAAGTCTATCACAAAACTTGTCTTGAGATGGAAAAGGGGAACTCCTACTCGGGAACTTTCCCCTTTATGTCTCCCACGTATCCAAAATTCCTAACAACACCTATTGTCTTCTAAATGCTACCTAGAAGAATAACACCTATCCATTAATGGCCATGCATATGTAAATAAAACTGATTTACTAGAACATGGGAGAAGGAACTCATGCCTTAATAAGAATTCAACCCAGTAGAGATCAAGATGAGATTCTAGGTTTGGTGGCCTGGCCTGGGAAGGCTTGCCTTAGAAGCAGCAGTACAGAATTCAGATAGCTAGGAGAAGCAAGAGGAACTGAAGCCAAGGAAGAAAGATGAAAGAAGAGAGGAAGGAGCTGCTAAAGAGAAACTAAAGCTGCTTCACAACCTTGGTGCTGTGCGGACCTTGTCTCTTAGCCCTTGCATCTTGAACATCCGTCCAACCGCCTTCCTGGAGGTGGCAAGGTGGCAAATGGAAGCGGTTCAGCTAAGGTTTACAAATCCAACACACCAGAATAAAAAATCCAAGCCCCAACACTAACGCTGTGAGCTTCTATGTTACCTTAGCTCCTCGCAGCTCCTCATCTATAAAATGGGATCATAACTGCTACCTGCGGAACTGTGAGAATTCAAGCAAAGCTCCTGATGCTTGATGGATTCCTCTGCTCCCCCGATCCAGTCCTTATCTACCCACACTTCAATGCACGGAAGAAGAGAAGGGCAGGGGTTTCTCCCCAGTAACACATCTGAGGCATCTGTGAGTTGATTTCTGAGTTTCCTTGCAAGTATTTGTAGCTTTTTACAAATTCTGTATCATTTCCAGGGAGAAATAAACATCACTTCATGAATATGAGCTGATTATGTCTCATTTTCTGTCATTTCAGTACTCTTGTAGGAAAGGTGAATATACATTTGGAATATTATGCATCTTATGAAATAAAACAAACCCAACATTAATTCACTGAGGCTTCACTGGGTCTGGCAAGAGAGGAAATGCAAAGAAATATAAGACACAGTTTCTGCACTAAAGAAGTTAACAATTGATTAGAGGCTCAAGGCAAGCGAAAAGTTTCAGAGCCATAAAAAATTAAACAATAGCTCAAGACATAATAGGAAAGATGTCATGAGGCAGCTTGTGATTAATTTCAAAATGAATAGCACAGACATAATTATTATATGAATTTAGAAGAGAAAGAAATCACTCCCGTGTATATATATTGAAGCCAGATTTGAAGCAGAAATGGGTGCAAATCAGTGGCCTATAGGCTGAAATCAACCAGCAGGTCTAGAATTTGAAAGTCTTCCTGTTTGTCTTTAGTTTTGTGTCATATTTTTTTTAAGAAGTTGCCAACATCAAAAATGAAGAGCATAATGCCTATAGTCCAGGGAAGTCCTTTCCAGAATAAATTGGTTTTTGTGGGAATTTAAAGAAGAACAAGAGAGAACATCCAATTAGAGTCTTCTCCTCCATTAGTTCATTCACTTATGAAGAGCATCTCTTTTCCATCCCAGCATTTCTCGCACTGAAATATATCCCCTGTCTTCTCTACTGTCAAAAATTCTTGTTAACAACTACTATTTCACTATTTCTTGAGCAACCAAAGATAATTAAAATCATGAGGGTAAAAGCTAGCAGTTCTTTCTCCCAGGAGATTATCAGCTTGGAGCCAGCTTCACAGGTTGACCACTTCATAAAGTGAACAAGTAGGTAATTAAATCCTCAGATCTGTAGGAATCCACAGGGACTAAATGCCAACAAGCAATTTTGCACTGGAGACATTTTGGGAATCAGGCCAATGAATAAACAGAGATCTGAGATTTGATTCCAGCAAATACCCTAACTGCACAGCAACAAAATAAAAACAAAGAGCTTTGTTCCCAGGCACTGTCTTTTTACTCAGCACCAATATATTAGCAGAACATTGAAATATTCCCATTTAAATATTCAGAAGCCCAGGATGGTTTGTTCTCCAAAACATTTTCTTTATCATATAAACATATGTCTATCCTTGTGCACTTAATTGATATTTACTGCCTCAAGTTGCTTTCAAAACTTATTCACTGCAAACACCAAACATTCTGTGAACCAAAATGTATATCCAAAAGATCTTCTTCATACAGTATTTCAAAGATGGGTCTATTCATACCCTGACTTCTACTGAGTAGTGTAGCACATTTTAATATCTTAATAACATTTCTGGTCTCTGAATTTGCCTTCTGAATTTTAACTGACACCCAGGAGAATTACTCATATCCATATGCAGTGTTAGGAGCAATGGTTTGGAATAGGAGAAGGAAAAATAAATATTTTCTAGCTGAGTAAAGCCACTTCACCATACGTATCATCTTCATACCCACATAAAACAACTCAGCACATAAAAAACTTAGCTTTAAAATAAGAGGCTTATTCACTTTATAGAAATTTTGAGCTTGTTCCATGGTACCCATGACAATGCCTCAGTAGACACTGAGTAGATAATCTGCACATAGTAAATACTTGATTCATTCACCAAATGGGAATTAAATGACGAAACGAGATGTTCACCAAAATCCACTATGTTCACCATAATTTTCTTAGAAATATGTATACTTTTATTATTTGAAGATACTTATTCTGTGGTGTTTAAGATCATTTTTACCCACTAATCTCTTAAAGAAAAAACAAAAATAATTCGTTTTGGTCAAGCCTGGGGAATCTACAACCTAGTCACGTTTAAAGTTAGCCCTCAGGATATCCAGGAATCTGCTGTAAATTCTTTCAATTTATAGAGTTTCAGAGGATGAATGGCATTAGACCACTAACCTGGCAGTTCAGCCACTTGGGGTTATAATTAAACAGATTGCAACCTTTCATTAAAATGTTCATTTTTGTAGATACAGAGAAAAAAATATGGAGATTAAAGTGACCTTTGTCACTGCATAATACTAATATATTTTCCACCTCTAGTGCTATGGGGAAATGGAGAAATAATAATGAGGTTGCTTTAAATTTAAAGCAGATGAGGCTATGCCAGAAGCTGTCCTAGACAGGACCAACTATGTTTCCTAAGGTGCATACAGTCCTGAAACTGGGACAGTGTTTAAATGAGATCCCTCCACTAGGCAAACTATGCTTTCAAAGAAACAATACCTCTTCCCGGACCGTGGTGTAAGTATAAAACAATATATAGCCACAGGGTTCACAGAGCTGAACCAATCTCACAATGAGGGCCAGCAGTCAAAGTTGTTCTAGAAGACACGAGCTCATTTGGTCAGCAGGGGGATAACCCAGTCCTCTGAAGCTCAAGCTTCTGCTTTGTTCCAGTCTCTGCGGCAACGCTCTCTACATCATAGAGCTGAAAACAGAGCAAATATTAGCTGGGTGTTCAAGGGGTGAGTTTAGAAAAGGAGAGATTTCGCTGTGTGGTTTTTTTCTCTTGCTGTGAAACCTCCTATTCAATTATCATCCCCTCTTCAGCTCCGGCTTCCAACCCTGTTGTACTGAAACACATCTTACTGACATCACCCACGATTCCTAATTGCAAAGTAGTGTTGACATTTTTAGACCTTACTTGAATACACCTTTCTGTAGCACTGGATATGATCATTAATCCAACCCCCTCTCCCTCATGGGCCTCATGAACTTGCATGCCAGCTCTCTTTCTACCTCCTGTCCATCTTTCTCCGTCTACTCTGTAGACCTTTCTTCCTCCATCTCCTCCTAACACACCAGTCTTTCCAGTTTTATGTTCTCTCTCGACAAGGTTTTGCTTTCTCTCGTGGTTTTAGTTAACAACTTTTCATTCACAAAATCCACGATGGTGGCCAGGGGCAGGGGGGTGGGGGATGAAGAGAGGGAGAGTTGTTGCTTAATGAGTATGAAGTTCCGTATTCGCAAGATGAAAAGTTCTGGAGATCTGTTTCACAACAATGTGGTTATACTTAACACTACTGACCTGTATACGTGAGCATGGTTGAGATGACAAATTTTATGTTGTGCTATTTTCCCCATGAGAGATGAATACATAGACAGACAGGGAGATCAATCTCAATCCCAAATTTAGAATAATTTTGGTTACAAATAGCAGAAAGGTCACCCTCCGCATAATGGCTAGTTCACTCCACAGGTTAAAGATTGTTGCACCTGCTCAAGGCGGCACATTCACACATCAATGGCCTTATGAGCATTAAGGAACTCTCCCAGCAGGTCCCAAAAGACATCCCTTTATTTCTCATTACCAGAACGGAATCACCAGTCACTTCCTAAGCAGATCAACGGCAAGGGGGAATGGTTTCTCTATGATCAAGCTGAGAGGAAATCCTTACTGAGAATGAGGTCAGTCTTACCATCCCAAACTGCACAGAGGAGGGGGAAGGCACAGTCAGAGCTTGACCAGCAAGAAAAGAGGTGAGATATTACAGATTTTGTTGGACAACAACTATATCTGCTACACTGATCTCTCCTCTGAGCAAGAGACCCATGGATACAACTGTTTCTAAAACACCAGCTCTCATATAAAACTTAACATTGTGAAAAACCAATGTCATTGTCTGCATTCCTTCTTCCATAAGAGCTTTTCTCATCTTTCCTATTGCATTGCATAACACTTCCATACAATCAAAGACTGAGTCAGAAACCTGGGAAAGTCTTCAACTTTTTTCTCTTTAGGAACAATCCCCATTTCTGCTATTTTGATTCCCCATTTCATTTCTCTTGCCACTACCTCCAAACTCATCTACCAGCCTGTAGTCTGGCTTTCTCTCATCCAGTCCAACTGCTGAACAGATACTAACCAGAGCAATTAATCTAAAGCACAAACCTGACAATCTGACTTTCTTTAAGCACCATCTACAACAGGGGTTCTTTGGACTATGACTCCCCTGAAATTAGATGTAGAATTTTTTGCATGTATAAATATGTGAAAATTTCTGGTAGATTACCCAAGAGGGATCCATGACCCACTAAAGCAAAACAAAACAAAACAAAACAAAAAATCACTTTTGGCATAATGGATAAAAACCTAAAATTTTTTTTTAAACTATACTATTTAGCGTGGAATATAAGACCTTTTATACACTGTTCCCAACCTACCTCTCCAGATTCATCCTTTACATCTCTTTCCCTTACATCTTATGTCCTACTTAAACTACTTACAGATACTCAAGCACATCCCTGTGTGTATGTATAAATCATTACTTCTTTCTAGATTGTTTTTGCTGCCCTAATTTATTTAGCGCAGACCAGTATATCCTTCAAAACCCAGTTTGTATATCACTTTGTCTGTAGAGGCATTATTTATAGCCCCAGAACATTCCACTTCCCTTTACGTACTTTTATGGTATAGATATTTTTTATTTATGATATATTTGATATATAATGTGTATTTACCTATTCCTTCAGCAAACTGTGAGCTATGGAAAAGATGGTGTCTCATTCTTTTTGTATCCCTTTGTCCTAGAATAAATCCCAATACAACATATATGTATATGAAATATTTTTTGAAAGTAACCGTTTGAAAATATATATGCCTATAATTAATAGTGAGATTATGAATAAACCTGATATTGAGCATTATCCTTATAACTGCATCCTTTCTTTTACCTCTGTCTGATAGTAATGGTCCTCAAATTTTAGTGTTCATCAGACTTATCAGTGAAGCTTCTTAATAAAACAGAAAGAAGCTTTGAACCCTATCCTAGACCTACTATGGCCAGAAACTCTAGAGCTGGAGCCCTGATATCTGCTTTTTAAATAAAAACATTAATTCTCCAGTTCTTTAAGGTATAAAGAAAGCTGGTGTATTCTGGATTTTTTCCAATTTTTTTTTTGAGTGAGGCTTGGTTGGCTATGTACTTCCCTCTTAGGACCACTTTTGCTGTATCCCATAGGTTTTAGACCAATGTGTCTTCATACTCATTGGTCTCCATGAATTGTTTAAGTTCTTCTTTGATTTACCAGTTGATCCAAACATTCTTTTTTTTTTTTTTTAAGATTTTATTTATTTATTTGACAGAAAGAGATCACAAGTAGGCCGAGAGGCAGACAGAGAGAGAGAGAGGAGGAAGCAAGCTCCCTGCTGAGCAGAGAGCCTGATGCGGGATTTGATCCCAGGACCCTGAGATCATGACCTGAGCCGAAGGCAGAGGCTTAACCCACTGAGCCACCCAGGCGCCCCTGATCCAAACATTCTTAAGCAGGGTGGTCTTTAGCTTTCAAGTGGTCGATTTCCAGTTTCAAAGCATTGTGGTCTGAGAATATGCAGGGAATAATCTCAATCTTTTGGTATCTGTTGAGCCCCGATTTGTGACCCAGTATGTGGTCTATTCTGGATAAAGAATGGATGAGCACTTGAGAAGAATGTTCATCATCATTAGCCATCAGGAAGATTCAAATCAAAACCACATTGAGATACCACTTTATACCAGTTAGAATGGCAAAAATTAACAAGACAGTAAATGACAAGTGTTGGAGAGGATGTGGAGAAAGGGGAACCCTCTTACACAGTTGGTGGGAATGCAAGTTGGTGCAGCCACTTTGGAAAACAGTGTGGAGAGCCCTTAAGAAATTAAAAATAGAGCTTCCCTATGACCCTGCAATTACACTACTGGGTATTTACCCTAAAGATACTACAGATATAGTGAAAAGAAGGGCCATCTGTACCCCAGTGTTCATAGTGGCAATGGCCACAGTTGCCAAACTGTGGAAAGAACCAAGATGCCCTTCAAGAGATGAATGGATAAAGAAGATATAGTATACACATACACAGACACACACACAGACACACACACACACACACACACACACACAAAATGGAGTATTATGCCTCCATCAAAAAGAATGAATATCCAACTTTTATATCAATATGGACAGGCCTGGAGGGGATTATGCTGAGTGAGATGAGTCAAGCAGAGAGAGTCAGTTATCATATGGTTTCACTTACTTGTGGAGCATAGGGAATAACATGGAGGGCATTGGGAGATGGAGAGGAGAAGTGAGTTGGGGGAAATTGGAGGTGGAGACGAACCATGAGAGACTGTGGACTGAGAAACAAACTGAGGGTTTTGGAGGGAAGAGCGGTGGGGGGTGGGGTGATCCTGGTAGTGGGTATTAAGGAGGGCACGTATTGCATGGAGCACTGGGTGTGGTGCATAAACAATGAATGTGGAAACACTGAAAAATAAAATAAAATAAAATAATTTTTAAAATTGCATAATGTATGGAATCATCAATTCACTATTTTGTTGTACACCTGAAACTAATATAACATTGTATGTCAATTATACTTCATCAATCAATCAATCAATCGGCAAGCTGCCTAGAAGAGCCTCATGCACACCAACTCTTAATGACTCCACCAAAGCCGGATATTCTCAAGCACTGAAAGAAATCAGTTTCCATTCCAGGATAAAGATAAGAAAATATTCTTATTGTCTTCCCATTGTGACCTCAGGTAGAAGGTTCTGTCACCACTTACCACATCAGAGAATAATCCATTTTAGTCACTGCCGACCTGCTTCCCTTAAAGTTCCAGAAGAAATGTAAAAGGAGTTTCAGTCCTGGAAGTCGTTTAGACAGTTCCAGTTGAAGAGCCAAAGCAGAAAATTAACATTCTAGCTCCCAGAAACTTTATTTCCACATTTCTTCTGGGCATAAATAATTTGTAAATCAAATAGAATTGTTCTGGCTCTAGTGATTTTACATAATGACTCAAAGCATAGCTCACAGTCAGTATTATTTTCTTTCCGTGTCCACAGAAGATGACCACACTCTTCCCCAAGAGCCTCCAGCCCACACTCAACCCCGTTGCCCAGGCTCATAGGCCATGGAAAGACAAAAAGGGAAGAATGTTCTATCATAAATCAGAAATGGCCCAGAAGATAAACCTGGCCAAAGACTTGAGTGCCTACAGCCAGACTACAGCTATTTTCTTTTTTGGTTGAGGGAGCAAGCACAATTCCTCAGACTCTCTCAAAGTCGGCTAATCAAGACGGAAGTTCTCTGATCATTTACTCTTTAGGAGATGGCTCAGACATTGGTGTTTACTTATTCTTATAATATAGCCTAATTACTTATTACCATATCACATCTTCCCAGTTTTATTTATGGAATGCTTACCTGGGTAAATACAGGAGCCATGGAGCTGTTTTACATTGCCATTTAACAGAACCTACTGTGGGAAGTATAGCTATTATCCCTTTGGATTCACGGGGCAATTATTTTTCTCAGTACACTTCCAGCCAACGACTTAGCTATTAACCCAGGTCATTTTCGCCTGCCATGGACTCCTCCAATGGGCAAATTTTGCTCTGGGCTGAGACTTGCCAGGATTCCATCAAAGTCTGAGTCTTCTACTACCTTCTACTACCTTCTACTACCCTTCTACTACCTTCTACTACCCTTCTACTATCCTTCTACTATCCTTCTACTTTCCCTCTTTCCTTTCATAGATGTCAGACCTTCGTTGCGGTGTGAAGGCTCTGATGATTCCGCTCCCTCTCTCTTTATTCGTCACAGATGTTTACCCTCAAGAACTCTCCTGCCTATCTAATCCCATCTTGGCTTCTCCAAAGACCCAAAACTGAAACAGAGTTTGCTGTGTTAAAAATCTGTTGCAATTTTTTTTTACAGTTACTTCCATTAAAAGTTGGAGACTCAAGGAGCCCAGTCTTCCAACCAGCCACACCAGGGATGATGTCAAGTGAAAACACCTGGGAAACTGCTGACCAGTTCACCTGCCAGCTGAGTACGACTAAGTTAACCCCATTAAGATAATGGAGGAGTGGAAAAAATCACCCAGCCTAGCTCTGTCTGAATTCCAGATCCATAGAATTTTGAGATTAAATAAAATTGTTGTTTTAGGGGTGCCTGGGTGGCTCAGTGGATTAAAGCCTCTGCCTTAGGCTCAGGTCATGATCTCAGGGTCCTGGGATCGAGCCGGGATCGGGGGTCTCTGCTCGGCAGGGAGCCTGCTTCCCACCCGCCCCCCTGCCTACTTGTGATCTCTGTCAAATAAATAAATAAAATCTTTAAAAAAAATTGTTGTTTAGACATTAAGTTTTGGGGGTAGTTCTCAGGAATAGATTTTTCTCTCTTGTTTAGCTGAGTTAAAAATTAACACCCGATGTACCTAATTCCTCACAAAAGAAAAAGTTTTAAGACTTTATAAGAGAGTATTTTCCACAGTCTCTCAGGCTATACTTTTTAAATGTTAAGATTAGGTTTTTATTCAAATCTAACCTGTTGGGCTCAATAGATACTTCTAGTAAATTCAGGTGCTAAGAAAGCACTTTTCAAAAGCTCCCCTCCCTATGGGTTTTTAATTCATTAGCTTATTTCTACCTTAACATTATAGGAAACAACTTATTAATCTTCCAGTTAGTATGCAATTCTGTGAGACTTTTATGCTGAAAAGAGGTAGGTGGGGGGTGGAGAGTTTAGTGGGAAGGTTTTAAAAAAAAATGGGGCTGTTGAAAAGAGCATGCTGCTGCAGGCAGATCTGAAATGGAACACTGATTTTATTTTGATCAATAAATCCAGATAACACAAGGCATTACCATTCTCAAACACCGCAGATTTTGCTTCATTTTAACTGAATGTGTCTTGTGGAGTCTTGTTTTATTCTATAAAACAGAATGACAATTTTTTTTCCCCAGCCAGACAAGCTAGACCTATCTGAAATCAATCTTTCAGCATGGCAAATACATTGTAAATTATAAGGCAATGTGTATACTAAAGCAAGTGTCGTAGTTAATTTTAACAATTTTTTAAAAGCATGTCAGGATTTTGATAATACCAGGGAGATGAAAATTTCTTACAGCATGCCAGATCAGCACAGTTTTCAATTTGAGATTATAGGTCATTGACTAACATGTCATAAGGTTCACATAATATTTATGGTCTATATGCTCAAGAAATTAAAAGCATTCAATCTTGGGCAAGCTATACATGTAAATGGCTAACACAGAAGACCTGAAAACATTACGGTTGTGATAAATACATACCTTTAATAAATGTTTTGATTTATCCTCCAAGGAACCCAACACCTGCTTTAAAATCACAAAGCCATGGAAATTTCCTAAAACTCTGGTGTCACCATGTCCCTTAGAGTCACCTACAATTCAATACCCTTGTCCTTAAATTAATGGATTCCCAGAGAATAGGACTGCACGATCTTAGTTTTTTACTTTCTCTTTAAACGCCATTTTTTCTTTAACATTGCTCAAAAATCCCTACTTTTTTGAAGCACAAGTCATTCATTTATACATACATATATCCACTTTACCCTCTACTGGGAAAGGATAAAGAAGAAGAGGAGGAGGAGGAGGAAGAAGAGGAAAAGGAGGGGGAAGAGGGGGAGGGAGAAGAGGGGGAGGGGGACAAAGGGGAGGGGGATGATGGGGGGGCGAAGAGAAAGAAGAAGTAGTAGTAGCAGTAGTAGTAGAGGAAAAAAAAAGAAGAAAGTTGTTTAGCAAAACATTTTTCAGGGGAAGGGTGCTTGTTTGTTTTGCACTGTTAGTAGTTTGGCTGGTGATCAAGCCTGGAATTGATAAAGACAGCTAGTTGGAAATGCACAGATGTCCGGATCTGCATTCCTATCCTTTCTACGCTCGCTCTTCTGTCTTTTCGCTGTCTTTTTTGGTGATCCCATGCACCCTTTTAGCCACAACTGCCACCTCTGGGCAGACGAACTACCATCTAGCTTACGATTCTAACCCAGACTTCTCTCCTAAGCTCAGTTCTGAATTTCTGCCAGCCTTTGGCACATCTCCACAGAGTTGTTCTCTTTACAACTCAAAAATCAACATTTTACTAAAGTTCAATAAATATTCATTTAATCTAAAACCTGCATTTTCTGGATGTGAAAACTGAATCTTGGCATGGTTTACTAGGTTAGTCTACAGCTGCCTCTTGCAAACAAAGCTATTTCTCTAGAAAGAACCAATAAAACCTGAAGTTTGTTCTTTGAGATGACTACAAGAATTGAAAAACCTCTTGATTTATCAAAACAAAATTAAAGAGGCATTTAAAAAGTCACCACCATCAGAAAATGATAATTTTCAGTTTTTTACTTCCACTTATTCTTTATTACAGATTTCAGCTCTCCAGCAAAGTTTTCCGTTTTGTCATTAATATTTCCTACACAAAAAAATTTTTTTAAAGATTTTACTTATTTATTTGAAAGAGAGCGAGTACAGGTAGGAGTGGGAGGGGCAGAGGGAGAGGGAGAAACAGATTGTCCACTGATCAGGCAGCCCGGCAAGGACCACGACGACACAGGGTTGGATCCCAGGACCCCAGGGATCATGACCTGAGCCAAAGGCAGAAGCTTAACTGACTGAGCCACCCAGGTGCCCCTCCTGAACACAACTATAAAAGTTATTTTAAATTCCAATATCTGAACCACCTGTGGGTATTTCTTATTGTCAACTCTTTCCCCAAGTTTTATATATATATATACATATATATATATAAAATAAATCAGGACAGTTTATAGAAAAATGGTAGAGGACCCAAAGGGTGATTTCATCTCCCTCCAAAGGGCCTTTCTTAAGCTTCTAGAAGGCAGTTTTGAGTAAGAACAGAATCATTAACCCACTCAGGGCTTAAGCTTTGTCAGGCCTGATCTGTTTGTTTCGCCCTTATTCCTTGCATGTTGACACTAAGGTCTTTCAATTGAGAATCCGGGCCCATTCAGCTGGCAGGCCCTACAGTCCAGTTTTTTATCTCCCCGGTACCACCGGACTTCCCAGAACTGCTTTTTGCTCAGCTTTTCTGACTGGCCTAGACTGCCTCAGGGGCAAAAGTGGCTTAGAAGGTAAATCTCACTTCTCTGCAATTCTCTTTATTCTGGGATTATGACTCCTCAAATCCTGGCTGCCTTGGAAACCATATAATGCCTTCAAGCAGATGTTTTTCTATATTTTATCCAGATTTTCTAGTTGCTCTCAGCAGGAGGATTAGTTAGCTCCAAGCCAGTCCATCATAGCTGGAAGCCAGGATATATTTTGAACATACTGTGAAGGGATCTGCTGACAAATTAGACGTGAGAGGTGAGTGAAAGAAACTAGTCAATAATGACTCCAAGGAGTTTCGTTTGTTTTTTGTTTTGTCCTATGAAACCTTAAAAATGCAATTGCAAGTAACTGAGATGAGCACGTCTGGGTGGGGGAGATAGGTTTTTGGGGAAAGCTGATAAAGTGAGTTATGAGTGCATTAAAAGTGAGACACATTACATACATAAGAGGCGATGTTGAGCAGGCAGCTGGATATACTTATCTGGAGTACAGAGAAGTCCAAGAAGGAGACCTGAACTCGTGATTCTTCAATCTGTACGTTTTGGTGATTGCAAGGTAGAGGCTGAGATGCACCTACTCTGAGAATGCAAAACAGTGAGTGATCAATCTTTAGAAGATGAAAGAAGCCCCTTCGTGAATCTTCTAGAGTTTTTAGCAGGATTTTCAGATTAGAGTAACTCAAGGGGCACAGGACAATGAGAAACATTGGGGGCAGGTTCTGCGCTTACAAACAAACCCTACCGTGCTCCAGTTTCTCTCAAGGCAAATGATCAGGACTACTTGTCTTCACACTCAGGCAGGAGGTTTGGCACCATTAAGTTTCCTTCCCACTCCTCCTCCTCCTCCCAGAGGACTCCATCTGGAGAGAGGAGCCCGAACACAGAGAGAGAGAGAGGTGTGTATTAAAAGGAAAATTACCCAAGGACTTGGGAAAGAGAATGAAAAATGAGGAGAAGGAGAAAAGGTGAAATAAAAACACCAGACACTTGAAAACAAATAATCCTTTTGTTCTTGATCCGGACTTATTTCTATCTGCTTATATTAGCAAGTCTAGAGATGTTGTGTTTGTTTGTTTGTTTGTTTGTTTTGTTTTTTAAAGAGTTTATTTATTTGACAGACAGAGATCACAAGTAGGCAGAAAGGCAGGCAGAGAGAGAGGGGGAAGCAGGCTCCCTGCTGAGCAGAGAGCCAGATGTGGGGCTTGATCCCAGGACCCTGAGATCATGACCTGAGCCAAAGGCAGAGGCTTTAACCCACTGAGCCACCCAGATACCCCTAGAGGTATTTTGTTTGAGACTAATCTCAGTTACCTATAAAGAATACACAGCTTTATCATTAACTAGTGTTGGGGTCGATTCCACGTTAAAACATGTTAACCCCCTAGGGCCTGCCTGGGCCTACTTAGCCATAGTGACTCCATGTTGCCTAGGTAGACATTTTGTTGTCTAGAAAAGTTACTGCTCTCGGTTCCAGGTAACTGTTACTAAAACACAACACATAAAACAAGGTAACTGTTACTAAAACACACACCTAAAACAAGGCCATTTTGTTGTCTAATAAATGCCTCAACAGTTACTAGTATTGGTTCCAGGTAACCGTTACTAAAACACACAGGTAGGAGACATCCAATCAGCCAAAGCCACATATGCAGATGTATGCGATTGTGCCCTATAAAAACTAGCCTGTAAGACCAAGGGGCATCGCTCTCTTTGGAGGCGGCCCTGGCCGGTCAGTCTGACTTCTAATGCTTGGCATAGAATAAAGCTTTACATAACTTTCACTTTGTCTCAGCCTCATTTCCCTGGCTGGTCAGCCTAATTTCTAAAGCTTGGTATAGAATAAGGCTTTGCATAACTTTGTCTCAGTCTCATTCCTTTGATAACGGACCCAACACTAGCAGTGGTCTACTTATTTAACTTATGAAACAGCTTTTCAAGAAAGAAGAATAAATTGCTTTTGTAAACTTAGGAATCCCTATATCTCCTTTTTGAAAAGTCATTTTTTCCTGTTGGTTCCCAAAACACTTTTATTTATCACTTCACATTATCATCTCCTGAGTGAGAATCCACATGAGACAAAATCAGAATCACAAAGGTTGAGGCTTGGGTGGGCACATTTTCTTAATTTCCACAGATTTCAAAGCCTTGGTTAGGATCCATGACAAATAATTCTTCACCTTTTCCCATTATTGATATTATCCAGTCACTGATTGCTATAGACTGAATGTTTGCATCAAAATCCATCTCCTGTGTGATGGTATTGGGACATGGAGCCTTTGGGAGGTAATCAGGTCATAAGGTCATGACCTCACAAATGAGATTAGTGCCCCTATAAAAGAGACCCCAGAGAGTTCCCTGGCCCCTTCTGTCCATCTGAGGACACAGTGAGAAGATGACAGGGAACCAGGTGGCTGGCTCTCAGACATAGAATCTGCTCATGCCTTGATCTTGGACTTCCCAGCCTCTAGAACTAGGGGAAATAATTTGTGTTGTTTAAGCCACCCAGTCTAGGATCTTTTGTTCCAGCAGCCTAAACAGATGTAGACACTAAACACAGAGTGGTTCACAGCTGCCACCATCATTGGAAGCTACATTATCTCGTGTCAATTCTGGATCACCTCGGAAGACTCTGGTATCATTTTCCTTCCCCTGGTTTCTACCTGACTTTTTGCCAGTATCCCTATAACTGATAAAATAATCTTCCTAAAACATCATAAAATCACATCACTCCCTGATGAAGAATTTACCTTGGTTTAATGCTATATGCAGTTCCTTTTCTTTTCTTTCTTTTTTTTTTTTTTTAATTCAAGTCTCCCTAAAATAGCACCATCATTCTCTATCCTGGCCTCTAATGTCAATCTCTCTAATGTGTCATGTAACAAAAATTCAATCCTGTTTATATTTTATTTAGTTTCATAAAGTCTTCTTATGATTTATAATGTACTGTACCGTTTGTGGATAATGTATGATGTAATTAGTAGCAGACTCTTAAGGGGCTGACTTTCTAAGTACTGCCATAAAGGGCCACACCTCAGGGAAGATTAGGAAAATAAGCACTTCATGACCCAAATGTTAGAAGATCAGAATTCTAGCTTCGGCTATGATAGTAACCAGTTATGTGACCTTAGGAAGATCATTTTATATCTTTGAGCCTCTGTTTTGTCTTTTGCAAAATGTAAGGCTTATATTCAATGATCTCTCAGGTCCTTGTAACACGAAGCCTTTATGAGGCTCTTACCTCTCATAAAGGGGGGTGAATTAATGACTAAAAATAAATAGCATTAGCTTACAAGTTAGTGATTTTATAGGAAATAGGCATTTGAAACAACTTAATAAACTTTACAATACTGTATTTAATAGATACATAAATTAGCAATGTATTCTTATAGAGATTTTTATCTGTTTCTTGTTTTTGTCATTTGTGCAAAGTGTTTTGGCTTGTGTTTATAATCTACAGCAGTCTACCTCTGACTGATGTGTCTGCTTTACAAAAACTCTAACATTTCCAGACAATTCCAATTGCTCTGAATCTGCTCGCATCTGGTCATAATAAAGATAAAGCTGTGATAACATTTCTAAAAATAAGTTAAAATTATCTGAGAAGCCAAAAAACAATAACCGTAATAATAGAGATCACTACATCTGGTGAGAAATGAAGGGAAGTGCTGCAGATTTCTTGCATCTTGGTCATTTTTGCTTCCAAACTTTGCTCCGGCGCTCATCCACACAGATTACTCTGTAGGGTGCTATCAGCACAAACTCCTTATTTCTTTCAAGCTCAGGCTCAAAACTCACTTCACTGGCCCTCCCCCCGCCCCCCCCCAGCGCTCCCTTATTCCTCACGAGACAGCAGTCAGGCTTAATTCCACTTCAGTTCCTACCCAGTGCTGAGCTCCCTCTCCCACCTTAAACATCCACATCAAAGCACCATCATCTCCATGATCAGGATGGCCTGTTCTTCTGGCTTATCGATATATTAAAGCAAAATACATTGATGACCAAACAGTAGCACATAGGTTAAAATGAAAATACATTTATTAAAAAGGGCAGGTTATGAGATATTTGATAGTGTGGAAAAGGGGGGAAAAAAAGACTTCTGCATTGCAGAGTTAGCTTTGTCATATATGGGTCTGATTAGAAGACAAACCTTCCGTCAAAATGGAGGATGACACATGGAATACAGAAGAGAGAGAAACCATTTCACTAATGCTAATAGCCAAGTTACCTACGAGGAAGAATGAAGCTTTTGAGAGACAGTAAATGGCAAGGGTTCAGGGCACCAGTTCTGGATTCAAGCTGTCCCCTTTGCTAATTACCAGCACAGAGACCTGGAGCAAGTTACTTTATGTCTCTGTGCCTGAGTGTCCCAACAATGCAGTAGGGATGGCACCACTTCCTACCTCATGGAGTTTTGTGCCAACTAAGTTGTTCACACATATGTTAAGTGTGTAGAATAGAGAAGCATTTCCAATTATTGTTGCTGTTATTACAAGGTCCCTCAATTAAACTCATAAAGCAGCAAATTAAGAACAGACAGAGAGCTGGTAACAAAACCTGCACTTTAAGTGTGAGTTTTACCAATTATAAATGAAACAACTGAGAATTTCCAGCAATTAATCAATCCTGATTCAAGAAGGGAAATCACGCAATGAAGAACCTGGTGACATACAAGAGACACAGACGCAAAGTTTTCAAAGAAAGCAGACCCAGAACAGATCCAGCATAGAACATTCTTATAGCATCCAATTCCTTAGTTAACTATCAATAGTAGAAGAACATTGGGAATCCTAGTGGAGTATAATGTTTATGGTTATTTAGTAGTATTGCATTAATTAAATATGATTCATATATTTGGGCTCAGCTCCTCATCTAGTCATACCTAATGTTGTTTTGTAAAACCCAGGCTCACAAGAAGTGGATATTTGTACCTTGCGATCCAAGCATCTGGAGTGTCTAGGATCCTGGACCCGAGATGGACAGGCTGGGCAAGCAGCACTTCTTTCCGAATGGTACTTTCCAGGGCCTATTCCTTGTTGTGCTGCCAATTCAATCACAATTCCTCTGAAGTGTCCTGTGAGTTGTTACAAAAGCATCTGAAGGCTTAACTTAAAGGAATGGGTTCAATCATTTCACAAAGTCCACCTCCCTCCCTTCCAGACTCTTGCCCGCATACACTCCAGCATTTGGAGACAGCCAGCTGCTTCTTGCCTTCTTCCTCCCATTTCTCCCCTAGGCTGCTCCGTCCACACCTTTCTACTCTGAACTAATACCGTGTCTTCTTCCCAAGAATGCTTTTTTTTTCATCTAGCCAACATGGTGTGTGACCCCTCACTTTCTGCCTTTCTTACCCAAAACACAGTAATTCTCTCTGATTTTCACTCTCTAATCTTTTCACACGTAATTTTCCTCTTTCTGTATCTTTCATTTAGCAAATGATGTGCCAGACCACTAGTGTCAGTCATTAACCTCAGGAAAATGTGTTCCCTCTTTTCATTCTATCTATGAGCTCAAAAGCTAGCCTAATCTTGATGATTTAATAAGTGGTGACAACATATGTGTGTTAATTAAAAGGAAAAAATTAAGTTTTATCAGGTATGGGGCATAATATTCTTTTTCTTTTGAAGATTTTATTTATTTATTTGACAGACAGAGATCACAAGTAGGCAGAGAGGCCGGCAGAGAGAGAGGGGGAAGCAGGCTCCCCACTGAGCAGAGAGCCCGAAGCGGGGCTCGATCTTAGAACCCTGAGATCATGACCTGAGCCGAAGGCAGAGGCCCAACCCACTGAGCCACCCAGGCACCCCTGGGATATAATATTCTTATCTCAACTTCTTTACAGCAAGGATCCTGTGTTCTGATACTAGGGGACTTCATCCTCACCATACCTTATTTCTTCAACTTATTTAGAAAAGTATGGTGGTGATGTAGCTTGCCAACAATACCTTTGGAAACTTGACTGTTCTTGTCAAATGACAATGAGAACAATAAGACATTAGTCCGTGGGAAAGAGGTCTTTCCTTTACTATGGCTGGTGTGGGCTGTGAACTCTATTTGAATATAATATCAGGGCTTCGTGGCCTTCAGTAGTCAAGAAAAATCTAATCTTCAAAGAAGACAGTAGGTGCCCACTTCATGAACAGTAACAGAGGCACAACTCTAGGTGCATACCTGGGAAAGCAGACATGTTTATCCTATAAACAGAGAAGACACCACTCAAGAGGAAAGCTCAGTACTCTTATAAGAGCTAAGTACATATTTTTAAAAAATATTGGCAAAGTTGTACTTTGAGAACTCTCAGACTATCCATAATGCTACCTGCCTCAAGAGCCAGAAAACAAGAAAAGCTGTGATTGCCCTTGGTGAAAATATCTGTCTGACCAGGACAAACAGCGCAACCGAAACAATGCGAGAGGTGGGCAGCAGGCCCAACAAGCCTCTGGGCCCACATCAGTAAAAAGCCACAATCTGTTAGGACAACAGGCAGCACACAGGGACTGGAAAGTGTGGAGCAGCAGTACTACGGTCAAGTCCCAGACTGGAAGTCATACACTATGTTTGCATTTCTTCCTGATAATGCCAAGAGCTGGACCATCTCATTTCCATTTCAGAGACGAGAAAACTGAGATTCAGAGAAATTGACTCACTTTCCTAAGGTCATAGAAGCCATGAGGGAAACCAGTCTCCGGAGCGTCTGTGTGACTTTACCTCTCCACTGCACTATGCAGGACCCTCAGAAGAAGGACAGTGTGGGGAGGGAAGTATAGAGAAAGAATCACAGCAGGGAGTTCACACCTGAATGAGAACATGGTGAAGCAAATTCCTGAGAAAATAACTTATCGTAAGTGGCTGAAACCGCATCCTAAAACATTTATAAATACCTTATTGTATAGCTAATTTAAGGATAACATTCAACAACTACAGATAATCTGTTCTTGGGGTATGGATGAAAATGTCCAACCCCTTTTAGTTTAGGAACTTTTGAAGAATGCACAAAGGCAGGGCTACTTGGCCACATTACGGATCCAAAATAATGTCAGGAAAGGCTCTACAGAGGGGTGACTCTACCTGAGCTTCATAAACCAGCAGGCATTTGCCAGGTGGAGAGCTGTTAGGGAGAAAGTAGAATACAGGGAATCCCAGCAGAAGACATGAACAAAGGTGCTGAGACCTGATGGGGCATAAACTGATCTATAAAGAGCAAACTGTAGGAGTCTTCTTCAGTACAAGTTACATGACTGAAATGTACTTTGACGAATTTAGACACACATATTCAACTGTGTAACTCACACCCCAGTGAAGACATAGAGCATTATTGTCCCCTGAAAAGCCCCTTTGTGACCCCTCAATTCAATTGCTACCAACCATAGTCAGTATCTGTTCTAACTTTTATCACTGTGGATTGGTTCTGCTTGTTCTTGAATTTCTTCTTTTTTAAAAAAAATTTTTTTAAAGATTTTATTTATTTATCTGACAGACAGAGATTACAGGTAGACACAGAGGCAGGCAGAGAGAGAGGAAGGGAAGCAGGCTCCCTGCCAAGCAGAGAGCCCGATGCTGGGCTCGATGCCAGGACCCTGAGATCATGACCTGAGCCGAAGGCAGAGGCTTAACCCACTGAGCCACCCAGGCGCCCCTTGAATTTCTTCTTAATGGAATTATTGGTATGTACTCTCATGTCTGGGTATCAACATCAAGGTTTTGAGCTAGATGCATCAGAAATACATTGCTTTTTGTTGCTGAGTAGCATTCCAATGTATGGATATACTAAAAGTTGTTTACCTATTCAAGGAAAATGTTGTTTGATGGCTAATGCACAGAATTTTTATGGTGATGGGTTGAGGAATGGTAAGTGTATCTCAAAATAAATTGAAAAAAAAAAAAAAAGACTGGACAAAAATCCTGGCATATGGCTAACTGAGGAATCTACACTTTATCCTAAGGGCAACAGGGAGCCATGAAGAAGTTTTAAGGAGTTTTAAAAGGACGGGGTGAATATATAGTCAGATACCAATACCCAGCCTATCACTGAGGGTAAATCCCAATCTCTCAGTAATTACTTACATTTCACTTCGAGGTCTGAGTCTTTACAAATGCCATCCAGAGTGGAAGCATTCCCTCTAATACCCCTCACTTTCATGTTGAGCTAACATATTTGGTGCCTCTACTATAAGTGAGGCACACTATTAGTAAATGCCACCCACATAATGGGTCCTAAGGTTCCTGATATCCTCATTGCTCCCGAAGGTATTCTTACATCTGCAAGACCCACCTCTACAACACAGTCTGGCCGTGGGAGTCTGCTCTGCATTCTCCAGTTGCCCTGTAATAATGGGAGGATTTGATTCAGCTCATTCCCTTTTGGAAGAAAACATAATTTTGTGATTGGAATTGCAGCTGAAAACAGGTCTCCCCCACAGCACAGAACACTGTTCCAGGGGCTCAGAGGTATTAGTGTTTAAACATTTCATGTTCAGTCTCATATAAGCTACTGGTGCCAGTTGGACAACCAGTTGGCAAAGTGTCAGTTGGACTGGCAAGTTAGGGCAGTTTTCTGGATTAGCCAATGGAAAGATTGTTCTGACCCTTCTGATGGGACTAGAGCCAAAAATGCATTCACACAAATGCCCTAGACTCCATTTGTCACAGGTGGTTCCAACGTAGTAAGTGTAAAAAGAACAAGGACCATCAATTTCTAAAGCTTTTGAAAATATTCAAAATCATTTGCTTGTTTTATCCTCCTCCATTTAAAACTGCTTCCATTGAGTACAACTATTTAAGAAAAATCAGATTTTAGCAAGTGTAATTGTTCTAATATCAAAAAAATACTGCTCACTTATAAAGCACTATATGCTTCATAAAATGCTTTGTGAGTCGAGTTTTATGTCAGGGAATGTTGGAATACAGGTTAGCAGATGATGCCAGACATTGTAGGGAGAAAAGAAAGAGAAATAGCAATGCCAGAGGAAAACAACTGAAAGGACATTACTGTGCCCTGGTCCAAGATGAAAGGTGAGTTATCTGCCAGCAGTGGACCTTCTGGAACTCAGGGAGCAAAGACTACAATGAAGATAGACTAAGCTCGGGGATCCCAGGGGAAACTGAATGCAGATTTTCTGGCAAGCAGGAGAAGCTGGGACCACGAATGCCTGCAAATTGGAAGTGACCCACATGGCAAAGGCCTCTGATGGGCAACTGAGAGCAGAAAGACCCACTAGCCAAGCCCTCAATGACCATGAGGCAGATGGACATTTCAAAGACTGATTGTTTGGCTGGATTCTCATTTGCCCATACTCAGTCTATAGATAAAATATGTCTACGTGTGATATGTGTAGAACAGGATAATTTTAGGATATATTGTTTGGCCTGCATTCTTGTTCCCTTCCTTTGCCTTGAAACACAGATAGGCTCCATGTTTGCTCGTTTCAGAAGTTCACAGTAGAGCAACCTGGTCTTTCTTTTCACAGACTCAGAACTTTGGGAAGGATAAGGTTTGAAATGAAAAGAATGTCCCCAGGATGAATTATGAGCCTTTGGACTGGAATTGGTACTGTAATCTGTGGTCACACAACACTTGAAAGAAACTGAATCCTACCTGGGTCTTCTGGATTGACCAGAATCCCATAATCCGAGAATGGCATGGGGAACTCAAAGCAAGCTGACCGAAAGAGTAAGGCAGGTTGGGATGATAAGTATTTCAGTGGTTCTAATTCCTTATGATCTCCAAGCAATCCCTAACCTTCAGAGCAATAATAAGGGACAGAAAGAACAGCCACACAACAGACCACTATAGCTACCAGCCGAGCTGATGGATGGAGGAGGGACAACTGGTTTTTCAGTACAAAGTCGCTTTCAGACCACAGGTAGATGGGAAATACAGGCAGGACCACGTGGATTTGCAATTGCTTAGTTGATTGTCACTGAAACATCATTCATGCTCTTTTTCCCAGCAGCTTTTAAACCTCCAGGATAAATTTAGTCTTTTGTAGTTAAAAAATTACTTTCCTCATCATTTTCTATTTTATCTGCAGGATGAAACCATCAAAGACTTATCCCTGAACTCTCCCACCCCCCAGATGAAGCTGTAAAACCATATAATCCTCTAGTTTTGTTCCCTGATGTATGGTCTTTCCTCTGCTCCTGGTTCAGTCTCTAATAGCCTCCTTCAACTTAAAAGAAACCCCTCTTGCCTTAATCCCAATGGAGTTCAGCTTTGAAAACAAAACACATGAAGCCCTCCCACAAATTTTTCTAGACAAAGGAGCAATAGACCTCACTATTTCCTTGAAGAAAGAAGAAAAGGAGTTTTCTCATTATAAAATCATTATAAAATTAAGACTCATTGGGCAACTGGGAGCAGAACAGGTACAGTTTCACCACTTCTGAAATGTTAATTCTACTACGTCTAACATCTCCATTCTCGGTTTCTCTCCTTCATTGGGCTAAAAGTATGAAGAGCTTTTTATGCTCTAGTCAACATCTTTCTCAATTTACCCTCCTCACAATGGACATTTCAACTGAAGTGTCCTACAGGAGAAAGACGACCAGTGGACCACCAAGGCCAACTCAAAAACTTGGTAATATATATGGAACCTCACTAACGTATATGAAAGGGAAGTCACAGGGAAGACTACCCTCACGTCCCATCTAGCCCAGCGGGGAGAGAGGCAGAACAAACCTTCCATTGTCCTCCTAGAAGAAGCAGTAATTTCAGGCACAGTCTCACCAGCCAGACTATCTGAGTGGGGAATCCCAGCTCCATCAGGATTACATGTCTTTGATAATGTATCTGGCCCCCCTGTGCCTTAAATTCCTCACCAGCAGAGTGAGAATACCAACAGTATATGTCTCAAGTTTGGGTGGGATGAGGAAGTCAAAATTTATACTTGATCTTAGCCAAAAGGCCGAGAAGCGATAGGAAGTCAAAATTTATAGATATCCATATGACAGACAGTGAGAAGAGAAAGCTGAGGGGAGAGGACACTCCCCACCAAAGGTTCACATACTGCTTCTCCTTATGTCCCATTGGCCGGAATGTATTCACAGAGACACACCCTGTAGACAAGAGAATGTGATCTTTATTCTGAGAAGCCATGAGCTAAGACTTCGGGCATTCTGTTTCTAAGAGAAAGGGAAAAGAAATATTAGAGAATAATTATCACTTTGTACCAGAGATAGCTCTTAAAAGACTGACTTTATGAACGCAGATTCATTCCTGCTCCATAAGCTTATTTCGTCTCCTTCAACACCCTGTACTGAGGTCTTGCAAGATGCATGAGGTAAAGAATGTTGTTTTTCTCCAACATGATAAGAACTTCGACAAGATTGGGAGAAGATATGCTAATGAAGGGATATGAGCAAAGTAAGAGTTACTCAAGAGTAATTTCATCTGATGCCAAATCTAGCTTATATGGTGGACAGGAAAAGCACTGTAATCCTAAATTTACAGATTAAGAAAACTGAGGTTTCTTACTGTTATAAAATTTGGTCTCTTATCCACAAATTCTGATCATAAAAACAAGTATTCTTTTCATTAAACTAAGTTTAGTTTGTAGCCTACCTAAATAGCTAATCACTATTTACAGCACATTTTACAAGAAGAAATGGCTCTAAACAAAGCAGTTTTATGAGAAAGTTGTATTTTAGAAGCAGGACATCTGAATTCTGTTCTCAATGCGGCTGCTACTTGGTTTATGTCTTGGACAAGTGAGTAACATTCGTGCGCTTGACTTACCAGATTGAAAAATGTGAAAGCTTTGTAACTCTACTCTTAGTTCTATATAATGTGTCACCAACTACAATACAAGCTATTCCCAGGCAAAAATCTAGCCCTTGTATAAACAGATGGAGAACTACCTGTCACTGAGCATACAAAAATAACTCTATACGATGTGATCTTTTGGACTAGATGCCCTCTAAGGTTATATGGAAAAATGTTTGGATACCCACCAAGCATCAAGAAGCATTGAGCAAATGTCTGGTGAATAAGTAAAAGCACCTCTGATTTGTACTGTTTGGCTAAATAAATCATCTGATACTTGTGGAAAGTGAACCAAAAGGAAATTGAGATATTCTAGGAAGCAAGGTGAATCAGACAAGACTCTGGGAAAAAAAATTATTTTTTAATGAATTTAACCGCTGGTAATTAGGATTGGCAGTAGAAATTAGCATAACCACACCATCCAAATGATAATGCAACTAGAACATTGTTATAAATTCTTAATGCCTCTTTTAAGAATAGAAAATGACAACTCATCAAAGAACAATTCATCAGGGTTCACCCAGCACTGACCTGAGCACTTCATTGCTCTGAACTGTGGAACCCTTTCCAATTTACCAGGCAAAATGCTTAGAGCGGAGAAAAAAGAATTTTCATACATTAATAGTCTAGATTGGTAGGTTTCAAAATTTCTTGGCTGAAGAAAATTGTTCCATTTTTCAAAGGAATTAGTAGGCAGAAATCCAATGTAATAACAATAATAATAGCAATAACCAATATTTATTATAACTATGTGCCAGGTACTATTCTAAATGTGTATATTAATATATTTAAACTTCATAGCATTACACAGAGATCGGTAATATTATTACCCCAGGTTTACAGCACATGAAGAAAGTTGGTAATAGTGACATTAAGTAAATTGTGGAGATCACCCAAGTTATAATGGAAGGAGCCGGGTTTCAAACAAGTCTAGCCCAGAGCTCAGTTACACCTTTTGCTTCCATATATACCAGAGCTGTCTGGTTGGAAGTGAATGGATATGAAGGACCACTCCTCCCAAGTCCTGCCTACTGGTCTAAATGAAATCTGCCTTCAGAGTATCTCATATGTAGATATTGGGAAAAGTACTTCTGAGGTTGTCCTTGGATTTACTAAACAGAAGTCTCTCCTTTTATAATTTACTATTTTTTTTAAATATATCTGACTCCTTTCCTTTTAATTTTCCAGAATCACCTCTAAGATACATTCATGTCTGAATGAGACACAATTTTTTGAAGTTTCCTTTCTGGAGCAGAAGTGCAGAAGTAAACAGTAGACTGTCCGTAAGGAAAATGAGTGTTCAGAGCAGCCACATGTAACTATGATGGATGGCAGCTGCTTGTGGGGGAGTAATGACCACATGGAACTCTGTCCTTTACATGTTCAACATGTAACATGTTGTTGACCACCAACATGTTGTTGACCACCATGGTTGTTGACCATCAACAACCATGGTGGTCAAAAGGATGCACAGAGAAGGAAAATGTATGGTGGGTGTTTCACTTCAGTCTGTTTCTAGACCAGGACTTGCACCTGTAATCATGGCGTACTCCCCTGCAAATGTCAGGCCCTTCTCTCATTCTGAAGCCCTATTTTTTTTCTTTCTGTATTGAATAAAGCAGAATATATCCATAAATCACAGACCCCTGGTCTGTAACACATGCAAGTGACCAAGACAGACTGAAGCAAGAGACTATGACCAACAAACCATTATCAAAATTCAACTACCCCAGGAGACACTCAAACACAGCACCCTGACTTTACATCAGTCTGATACTGTCTTGTTAAAAAGGCAGCATAATTTTGTATCCACAGGAACACAGACCTCAGAGAGTAGCAAGGAAACTTCCATATCCTTTAAAAATGCCTTCTCATAACCCGACTCAGTAAAGATGTATCCAGCCCCCAATCTGCTGTTGGCACCAGTCATATCAAGAAGACAGTGGCACAGTATCATTCTGTCAGTGTAATAGAGTAATCATGATCATCTTTGCTCATTTGTAAACCTTTATCTGTCGATCATTTCTCTCTTATTATGGGTGAAAGTTCTCATCCTTAAATACTTTTCCCTCAACAGTAAAAAACTCCAGTGCTTCTCCTGACTTGGCCACAGTAGGAAGTACTCATTTCAGCATCACAGAAACAGTCTCAGAGGCAAGGAGTTCCCAGGAGAGGTCCAGGCTAGGGTTCATTCCCCGGAAATTTAATCAGCTCTGTTAGTGGGTATGAAGAATCCTAGGGCACTGACCACATGTAATAATCATTGTCTTGCTTTGGTACTTCTGTTATGGAAGTTTTCCTGGCTGGATGAATTGGCTGTTCCAGAAGAAAAATCCTCCATACAAGGGAACAGTGTGTAATTGGAATAGATGTGACAGATGATGGTATTGAAGGAGGATTTTTCATGCCCAAATTTAAAAATTCTAGTTTATATAACCAGAGAAATGGACAGGAAGATAGAATATATGCACTGGAGAGAAAATTAGATTTCCATGTCTAGGCATCAGTTCCTTACAAAAAGTTTTAATTATTAAAAATCTTTTCAAAAAACATAAAAAAAGAACATACATAGTTCCAAATAATACTAAATTTAGCTTGGAATTTTGAAAGCCTATTATTTAGATATGCAACTAGATAACTACTATTCCTGCTGTGATCAGAGATTATAAAATATGCAAGTATGAGATTGCTATGCTTCACTGATTACCTTTTCTTACATTTATTTTTAATCTTTTTTTTTTTTTTTTGGAGGAAAAACAGATGCACGTACAGCCCTTTGGTGAAGTATGACTAACACTGTATCAGGAGTTCATTGGAAAGTTTATAATTGACCACAATAATTTAGTAGTACTTTTTTAAAAAATTGATAAAATTGCTGCACAACTCTGGAATGCACAGAAGTTGTGCAATTTAGTAGTCATTTACAAAGGAACATAAAAAATAAAGTACCCATTTTTCCCAAGAGAAATGGAAATGCAATTTCCTAAGCAAAATCTATTCATGTTGGAATTTTTATTAGCTTTCTGTAATGGAAAGGCTATTAAATATATATTGTTTTGTGCTTCTGAACAGTTTTCACATCTTCTTAAGTGAAGACAAGATCAGTATTGCAACACAAAAAGTACCATCCATGCATTGTAAGCACCAGTTCCCAATGCAATGGGCTGGATAAGGCAAAATAAATTCCAAAACCTAAATAGGGCCAATGTGTTCAGATGAGTGATAGCTTTATTACTTACTCCACAGTTGCCATGGAAAGGAACACAAAACCTAAGATTTGAAGCTTTAGTGAAATGGTCCTTCAAGCCATTTATTTGAAAATGTGATGACATCTAGTGGCACATTCAGCTCATCACTACCGTGGACTCTGAGAGACCTTTGGCCAGCCACCATTCTAAGACATTCCAAAAATAGGAAAATAAATCTGGCGTTTGGGGTCAACATGAAAGATGGAAAGGCAGTTATTTCAACTAAAAAAGCAAGTTTTCATTTAATAGTCAAGGCTGACTAAATGAGAACAAGACAGCAATTTGAGAGAGGGAGGATGTTGTTCTCTCTCTTCATATTCCCATGTATTGGTGCTCCACATGAACAGAAATTTTCTAGAGTCTGTTCCCTCATTTCAATGAGGACAATTAACAAAAAAAACAAAACAAAACAAAACAAAAACCCGTGTTAATATCTATTCTGGTAACATATGAAAATGTCTACTTATTCAAAATAATGGGCAAAAGTATGGTCTCAATCCAGCCTCACTTCAAGTGAACGATGGAGCTTCAGCCATAGTATCCCAACAAATTTCCCCCTCATCTCTAAGAGCTAAATCCAGTCAGATCCTCGGAAAGCATTTACTGAGAACTTACAGGCAGGTTAAAGATCCTTTCTTCATATATGTCTGCTTAGACACCAGAGGCTTACATGGACAATTTCTCTCTTCAGACATATATGCTACACTACATGAAATATTTAGGCCAACTTTAACACCCAAAGAATCCTCTACCCGGTGATATATAAACTAGAAAGTACTGGGTTATCTGTGGAAATGGTTTGAGATAGTTTGAGATTTCGTTAAAAGCTCCATTCACAGGGAGTTATACTTGGTTCTTAATTTTAATCAAAGATGTATTCAACACCTGCTAAGCCCCAGGCACTTTGTCAGACCTAGGAGAAATGCAAAAGCAAAGGCAAGCACTGGATAATTTCATGAGACAGGTAAGATGTTACCTACCCCATTTTGTGAATGAAGAGGGAGGAAGCAAAGAAAATGAGAAAAACCCTGCTCAGATGGCATTGGCGCTGACTTCTAATTGTTGAATAAGGCAGAGACAGATGGAGAAACGTATGGGGCGGGGAGAGGGTGGAGCTTCAGTAGAAGGAAAGATAAAACCACAGTGGGGAGAGCACAGGACCTAAACAAAAAGCAAATCGTTCCGCACACATTTTACACTAAAGGTAATCAGCTATCTTTGAAGGATTTTAAGAAAAAACACTTTTCTTGGGCACCTGCATAGCAGAGTTGGTTGAGTGACCAACTCTTGGTTTCCACTCAGATCATGATCTCAGCGTCATGATCTCAGGGTCGAGCCTCATGTCAGGCTCTGTGTTGGGCAGGGATTCTGCTTGGGATTCTCTCTGTCCCACTCCCTCTGCCCCTCCTCTCTCTCTTCCTCTCTCTAAAATAAATAAATAAATATTAAAAAATAAATAAATCTTTTTTAAAAAGTAGAAAAGCAATAGTGTTGAATTGAAATTTTAGAATGATCACTGCTCCCGGAGTGAGGTCTCCATGAGACCTGTTAAAGTCACAGAAGACTATATAGGAGACTGTTTACTGGATTTTCTGAGGAAAAAACCAGTCCCACCTAATTTAATTCTAAGTTGGCTAAAGTTAGGCTCAGCATCTATGTAGCTTGGTCAGAGAATCTCATAAATTGGCAAACTAGTCATTTTTTAGCCAACAACTTTCCATCATTTCAATAACCTAGAAAATTTTCAATCTTACTCCTCCTCCCTACCAACAACAAAATTTTAATAAAGAAGAGGAGAAGATGATAAAACTGACAGTGGTAAGAGTCCTTGTGAGTGCTTTCCTGATGCTTTGACTGCTCCCGGACGGGCTGGCCATCAGTCACTACTAGAACTAATGTCTCTGAGAAGCACAAACAGAGAAGCAACACATGGATCAAGAGAACTTGGGGAGAACTGTCAAGTCTAATCCCTCTATGGACTGACTGGTGGGTTTTATTGCTTTAAAAAAAATTGCAGGACAACCTTTTGGACTCTTACTCTTCCAGATACCATTTGGAGCCAGGCTGCCCTAAACTTCCCTTGAAGCACAGCCTGAAAATAGGACTATTTTTCCAGAAAACCTCACAAAACAATGAGCAAGGGTTGATACAACTATCAAAAGTGTTACAGAAGGAGAACTTGGATTTTGTTACTGGTATCTTTTGTACACACAGGAGGAATGGAAGGAAGAAGGGACCACAATGCAAAATGCAGACAAGAAAACAGATACCACGAAAACCAATGACTAAGGCTGCTGCAGTTTTCAAGACAAGAAACGATGTGGATCTAAACAAAAGCAGTGAGAACAGAGCAGGAAAATGTAACCTGTTTTGGAAATACTAAGGAGATTGAATAAAACTTGCTGACCAGTAAGTAGAATGTATAATATAGAGGAATAAAAAAATCTGAGATAATGCCCACATTTCTGGCTCAGAAGGCTAAGCAGTGATGCCACTCAACAAAGCTTAAAAATGTAGGCTGAGCTAAGATTGGTGAACAAAGTGAAAGAGAAAGAATTAAGTTTTGTTGAAGCAAGGCTGAATTTTCTGTGGGACATCAGTGAGCTCTCTTTCAGGGCACTGAGCTGAGCAGGGAGTCTGATGCAGAACTCAATCTCAGGACCCTGAGATCATCACCTGAGCTGAAGGCAGACATTTAAACAACTGAACCACCCAGGTGCCCCTATTATTTTTATATTAACCTGGAAAGGAGGCTGTATCTTGTCAAATGCTTTAGATTCTGCATCAATTGAGAGGACCACGTGGTTCTTCTCTCTTCTCTTAATTATTTGTTCTATCATATTGATTGATTTGCAAATGTTGAACCACCCTTGCATCCCAGGGATAAATCCCACCTGGTCCTGGTGGATCATTTTTTAATGTACTGTTGAATCCCATTAGTTAGGATCTTGTTGAGAATCTTGGCATCCATATTCATCAGGGATATTGGTCAGAAATTCTCCTTTTTGGTGGGGTCTTTGCCTGGTTTGGGGAGCAGCGTAATGCTGGCTTCATAAGAAGAGTCTGGAAGTTTTCCTTCTGTTTCTATTTTTTATTTATTTTTTATTTTTTTAAATTTTTATTTATTTGACAGAGAGAGATCACAAGTAGGCAGAGAGGCAGGCAGAGAGAGAGAGAGGAGGAAGCAGGCTCCCTGCTGAGCAGAGAGCCCGATGTGGGACTCGATCCCAGGACCCTGAGATCATGACCTGAGCCAAAGGCAGCGGCTTAACCCACTGAGCCACCCAGGCGCCCCTGTTTCTATTTTTTAAAACAGCTTCAGGAATATAAGTATTATTTCTTCTTTGAATGTTTGGTAGAAGTCTTCAGGGACTCCATCAGTCCTGAGCTCTTGTGTTTTGGGAGGTTTTTGATCACTGCTTTAATCTCGTTACTAGATAATAGTCTATTCAGGTTGTCGATTTCTTCCTGATTCAGTTTTGGAAGTTTATATTTCCAGGAATGCATCCATTTCATGTAGGTTGCTTGACTTATTGGCATATAACTGTTGATAATAATTTCTGATGATTGTTTCTATTTCCTTGGCGTTAGTCATGATCTCTCCCTTTTCATTCATAATTTTATTAATTTGGGTCCTCTCTCTTTTCTTTTGGATTAGCTTGGCCAATGGTTTATCAATCTTACTGATTCTTCCAAATAACCAGCTTTATTGATGTGTTCTACTGTATCTCTAGTTTCTATCCCATTGATCTCTGCTCTAATCTTATTTCCATTCTTGTGCATGTTGAGGGGGAGGGGGTTGGTGGCTTAATTTGTTGTTGATTCTCCAGTTCCTTGAGGTGTAAAGAGAGCTGGTGTACTCTGGATTTTTCAATTTTTTTGAGGGAGGCTTGGATGGCTATGTATTTCCCCCTTACAACTGCCTTTGCTGTATCCCATAGGTTTTGGACTGGAGTGTCTTCATTCTCATTGGTTTCCAAGAACTGTTAAAGTTCTTCTTTGATTTCCTGGTTGATCCAAACAATCTTAAGCAGGGTGGTCTTTAGCTTCCAAGTGTTTGAATTCCTTCCAAACTTGTTCTTGTGGTTGAATTCCAGTTTCAAAGCACTGTGGTCTGAGAATATGCAGGGAATAATCTCAATCTTTTGTTATTGGTTGAGCCCTGATTTGTGACCCAGTATGTGGTCTATTTTGGAGAAAGTTCCACATGAACTCAAGAAGAATGAGTATTCTTTGTTTCAGGGGCATGCTTACTTCTTAATGAGGACTTCACTTTTCAGGATGATGTTTCCTTAGCATCCTCCTATATATACACTGACTCATACATGCACATAGCTCCTCTTTGGAATGCTCCATAAAGGAGTGGTTCTGTTTTGTTCTACAGTGGGTTGGGGTGGCTACAAAGCAATCTCTAAGAAGCAGAATCAGGACAATGAGGTACATGCATCTACTCTAACATCCCTTCCCTCTATGGACAAAAGAGGGGATCCAAACCCTTCTTAGCACATATGGGTCACTATGAAACAGACTTGGAGGATAGATCCATCTCTCTAAGGGGACCCTCAAGGTTCTCAAGTCTGACCATGTTTTGCATCTTCTGAGTTAACTAAAAACCCCAGGGAACAGGTCCAGTCGGCCATTCTGAGTTCTATTTCAATACTGAATTCAAATTATGATGACAAATGTCAATACTGATCATATGGTCCTTCTGAAATCACAAAACCAAAATTACACACATAAAAAGTCTCACCTAACCTCAAATAATTTTTCCCTGACTTTTGTTCTCATTAGAAACCTTATTTTATTCACTCTATCCTCCAGCAAAATAAACTTATTTAAAAAATAAAAGGAGGAGCGGTGTGCCTGAGTGGCTCAGTGGGTTGAGCCTCTGCGTTCAGCTCAGGTCATGATCTCAGGTCCTGGGATTGAGCCCTACATCGGGCTCTCTGCTCAGCAGGGAGCCTGCTTCCCCCTCTCTCTCTGCCTGCATCTCTGCCCACTTGTGTCTGTCAAATAAATGAAATAAGATATTTTTTAAAAATCCTTTTAAGGGGCGCCTGGGTGGCTCAGTGGTTTAAAGCCTCTGCCTTCGGCTCAGGTCATGATCTCAGGGTCCTGGGATCGAGGCCCGCATCGGGCTCTCTGCTCAGCAGGGAGCCTGCTTCCTCCTCTCTCTGCCTGCCTCTCTGCCTACTTGTGATCTCAATCTCTCTCTGTCAAATAAATAAATTTTAAAAAAATCCTTTTAAAAAAAAGGAGCATGTGTCAAGAACATAAAAGCATCTATTTTAAACAACCTTATTACAATGTGATTTATTATATTTATTCTAACACAAAAGTTAGCCTTTTTTTTTTTTAAGATTTCATTTTTAAGTAATCTCTACAACCAGTGTGGGGCTCAGTCTTACAACCTGAGAACAAAAGTCACACACCCTACTGCTCCCCACTGACTGAGCTCACCAGAAACCACACAAAAATTCACATTATAAAATGCTAATGCCTTTACATGTAACCTTAGCTACAATATTCCTATGTATGAATAGGGAAACCCTTTCACCAAAATATCAAGTTGCATGTAATCCAGTACCAGTCCAATGGTCAACTCTGCTTTGCTGTAGTTTCAAAAATGCAGCAGTTATTTAGCTCTTCTTCTTATAAGCTGATGCTGTACCACATGAAAGTGATGGATGAGAAAGTCAGTTCTAACCTCCAGAAAGCACAGGGTCTAGTCTTGCAAGAGTGCTTCGTAACCCAGGAGCACTGATAGAGTGCAGTAAGGGTTTTGCTGCTGGCACAGAGTTATGATGTGACAGGCTCTTTTAATCTACTCCTTAATTAGATGAGTTAATTCACGTCAAAATCCTAAGAGTGAGTGGCACACTATAAACTCTCAATAAATATTAGCATCTTTGGGAGGAACATGTTGGTGATCCATTTGGGACACGATTGAAACAACATACAAGAGAGATTAATAATTCAGCAAATTAGCTAGAGTGCAGAGAAACTGTGATCAGCACTGATGTTGGTCTGCCATCCAAACTCACAACCTCTGCACACTGCCCCACTAGTCCTCAAAGTGTGCAGAGTACCCACATGAAGAAGGCTTCATTCCACCTCTGGATGGGGAGTTAAGGAAGGTTTCAAAGAGGCAGCAGCCCAAGAGCTGGGACTTGAAGAAAAAGTTCATTAGAAGGCAAAGAGCTACAGAAGTAAATTCCAAACAGGGGAAAGCATCTACAAAATAATCAAGGATCAGATGGACATGGCACATTTGGGGTGACAGCAAGTAGTCTGGTGTGACAGGACAGTTAGAAGTTTAGGAGAAGATGCAAGAGGTGGTGGGAAAGACAAGGCTGAAAAGGTCACCCTGGAACAGAGGAGGAAAGGCCACAAAGACTGTGCTCATTGACACAATGCTCTTGATAATGAGCAATCATTTCTTGTTTTAAGAAGGAAAGAGATGAGGGGCGCCTGAGCCTTCAGCTCAGGTCATGATCCCAGGGTCCTGGGATCAAGCCCCACATCGGGCTCTCTGCTCAGGGGGGAGCTTTCTTCCTCCTCTCTCTCTCTCTCTGCCTACCTCTCCAGCTACTTGTAAACTCTGTAAAATAAATAAATTAAAAAAAAAAAAGAAGAAGAAGAAGAAGGAAAGAGACAAGGTAGGGGTGAGTGGTGGCAGGTGGAGGGCAGGGAGGGGGAACGTTGGAGAAGGAGGAGAGACGAGGGCAGCAGAGGAGGTGAGGAATGCCGGGTACTGGGCTAGAGGAGCTATGGGCTCTTGGGAAAGAGATGATGATGAAGAAGCTTTACATCAGGAACTTGATCCCCACCGTCACTGCCAACAACCCCTGGCAGCTCTTTGAGGACAGGAAGCTGCCGTGGAGGGACAGGTCCTGCTCAAGTCTGACTACGCCTTGGTGGGCTACCCCAACCCGAACTGGGCCATCCGCACTATCGGATAAAGTGGAATTGCATGGGAAAATCATGGAAGTTGATGACTCAGTCTCTAAAAAGCTCAGGAGCAGAAAAATTCAGATCCGAAACATCCCTCTTCACCTGCAGTGGGAGATGCTGGACGGACTTTTGGCTCAGTATGGGACAGTGGAAAATGTAGAACAAGTCAACACAGATACAGAAACTGCCATTGTCAACATCACATATGCAACAAGAGAAGAAGCAAAAATAGCCATTGAGAAGCTAAGTGGGCATCAGTTTAAGAACTACTCCTTCAAGGCTTCCTACATCCTGGATGAAGAGGTGAGCTCCCTTTCCCCCCCTCAGCAAGCCCAGCAAGCCCACTCTTCCCAGGAGGAAGGCCACGCCCCTGGGCCTCTTTTCGGGCCAGACAGATTGATTTCCTGCTGCAGATCCTGGTTCCCACCCAGTTTGTTGGTGCCATCATCAGAAAGGAGGGCTTGACCATAAAAAACATCACTAAGCAGACCCAGTCCTGGTAGACATGCATAGAAAGGAGAACTCTGGGGCTGCAGAGAAGCCTGTCACTATCCATGCCACCCCAGAGGGGACCTCAGAAGCATGCCGCATGATTCTTGAAAGCACGCAGAAAGAGGCTGATGAGACCAAACCAGCTGAAGAGATTCCTCCGAAAATTTTGGCCCACAATGGCTTATTTGGAAGACTGACTGGAAAAGAAGGCAGAAATTTGAAGAAAATTGAACATCAGATGGGGACCAAGATAACTACCCCACCCCTGCAGGATTTGAGCATGTACAACCCCAAAAGAACCATCACTGTGAAAGGCACAGTCCAGGCCTGTGCCAATGCAGATGTAGAGATCATGAAGAAGCTCCATGAGGCCTTTGAAAATGATATGCTGGCTATTTATGAACAAGCCAATCTGATCCTGGGGTTGAACCTCGGGCACTTGGCATCTTTTCATCCAGGCTGCCTCCAACAGCAGGGCCCCGAGGAGCTCCTGCCACTTCCCATTACCATGCTTTCGCTACCCACTCCAGATACTTCACCAGCTTGTACCCCCCTCACCAGTTCGGACCTTTCCCACATCACCACTCCTATCCAGAGCAGGAGACCATGAACCTCTTCATCCCAACCCAGGCTGTAGGTGCCATCATCGAGAAGAAGGGTGCATGCATTAACCAGCTGACCAGGTTCACTGGGGCCTCCATCAAGATGGCCCCTGTGGTAGGCCCAGATGTCAGCGAAAGGATGGTCATCATTACTGGCCCACCTGAAGCCCAATTCAAGGCCCAGGGGAGGATATTTGTGGAAACTGAAAGAAGAAAAACTTCTTTAACCCCAAAGAAGAGGTCAAGCTGGAAGCCCACATCTGAGTGCCCTCTTCCACAGCTGGCCGGGGGACTGGCAAGGGCGGCAACACCGTGAATGAACTGCAGAACTTAACCAGTGCAGAACTCATCGTGCCTCGTGACCACTCGCCAGATGAAAATGAGAAAGAAAGTGATCGTCAGAATTATTGGGCATTTCTTTGCTAGCCCGACCGCACAGCACAAGATCAGGGAAACTGTACAACCACTGAAGCAGCAGGAGCAGAAATATCCTCAGGGAGTCGCCTCACAGAGCAGCAAGTGAGGCCCCACAGGCACCAGCAAAACAACAGATGAATGTAGCCCTTCCGACACCTGACAGAATGAGACCAAACAGAGCCAGCCAGCTCGGGAGCAAACCCAAGACCATCCTGAGGAATGAGAAGTCTGCGGAAGCGCCCTGAGAATCCCAGGGGCCAGGAGGGAGGAAGGAGGTCAGCCCGGGGCCTTTCCCGGCCTCCTGCCCACCGCGCACCACCGGGCCTCTGCCGGCTTCCCAGCCAGCCACTGCACCATCCACTCACGTCTCTCCATAACTCCCACCGCGCTATCCTTTTTAGTTGAACTAACATAGGTGAACGTGTTCAAAGCAAAGCAAAATTAACACCCTTTTCTTTTTGTGGAAATTGTCTCTGTACAAATGTGTACATATTAGAAGGAGAAAGATGTGAAGATATGTGGCCTGTGGGTTACAAAGGGAGCCTGCAGCGTTAATATATTTTAGAAATAATATATCAAATAACTTAAAAAAAGAAGAAGAAGGAAAGAGACATGGGGTGCCTGGGTGGCTCAGTTGGCTAAGGGGCCACTCTTGATTTCAGCTCAGGTCATGATCTCAGGGTCATGAGATTGAGTCCTGGGTCAGGCTCCATGCTGGGACTGGAGCAGGAGAGAGTCTGCTTGAGATTCTCTCTCTCTCTCTCCCACTGCCGCTTGCCCCAACTCTCTAAGTAGAAGAAAAGAAGGAAAGAACATGATAAAGGAAAGGTATCAGAGGTAATTTAGCAGAAGCGTGGAGAGGCACTAAGACACATGAAGACAAAACCACTATTAGGAGGCTACCTGAATAGATGATTGAAACTCACTCTGCAATGAAAAAAGCCAGATGAGGGGAAAGGCAGTAAAAAAAATGAAGGAAGAGAAAAGGAACTCCAAAGTTACTTTTGATGTGCCATCAGCAAGACCTACTGATTGGTTCCTGGGGATGTGGGAAAAAGGAGTCACAGATGTCTAAGTTTCCTGAAGAGATGACTGCAAAGTAATTCTAAGTGGGGAGACATGCAGAGGAGAAGGAGCAAGTTTACCAGAAAACAGAGTTAGCTCTGTGATTTTCGAGAGGCCTTCAGTCCCACCAGGTGAAGCTGGTAACGGGCAGCTCCACCATGAGGTCAGGACTGGAGACAGACGTTTGTGGAAATGAAGTGCAGTGGACGTGATGGCAATGGATAGGAGCATGAGAACAGCAAAGAACCAAGAAGTCATCCTTTGATAACAGCAATACTTGCAAGCTCCTGGAAGGAAAAGAAACCTAGAAAGAGACCGGTGAAGAGTGGTCAAAAAATTAAGAGGAAATTGCAGGAGAGTAGTGATTCCCAAGACAAAGGATGCTTCGTCATGGCAAATGCCATAGAGGTTGAGGAGAACCGCTGAAAGGAAGCCATTCGGTGAGACGGGTGGGAGGCTGGCAGAGAGTGACCTCTAGAAACCAGCTTCTGTAGAGTGACGGCTGTGAGAATTCTGGAGGAGACACTGAAGCAAGGAGTAGAGACTTTTCTTTCAAATTCAGCCGCGAAGGACGGTGATGATATTGAGTGATAGGGGTACCTGAGGGCAAGGGAAGCAGGAATAATTCCATGTGGACATTTTTATACATTCACGAGCTGATAAAGGGCCAGTGAAGAGGAAAACTGTGATGGTATGAGAGAGCTGGGAAATAAGACTAACTCCTAAGAAGAGTCAGAATGGAGTGCTGAACGATTAACCAAGTTCTCATTTTATGTGTAGGTTTTCCTGTGGTCCTCTGCCAGTGGCCCGGTGTTTTTAGAGGAACAAACTCAGCTCACAGGTGCTAGGAGCCCAGGATAAATTCTTTTAAAAGACAATAATTGGCCTTTTTCAGGCTGTCATTTTTTATAATCTCTTCAGACACACAACCCACTATTTTTGCAACGTTCTGCAATCTCGGTCCTCAAATCAAGGTGTTTAGTGGCAGATACCGACAGTTTCAGAGCATGACGCCTCGTCAGTGCCTTCCTCCCTCTCTTTCCTGCCAGGCCTTTTATTTATAGCTAGCTCCCCTGCACGTTCTCTCTATCTTATAGATCTATCATGCATACATATCTTATATATCTTGTCAAATGCTTTAGGTATAGAGCACTCTCTGCTTAATTCCCTCCTCACTTACTCCAGGATTTATCCCACCTGCTACTCAAAATGGGCATGATTTATAACATGCAGCTTACTTCCAGCCATTGAAGGCATCTAAGTCTAGCTCTGAAAACTTCCCAAACACTATTCCAAACCTCACTGAAGCTGAGCCCCCCTCTTTTCACAGAATACCTTGGAAAGAAGTGCTGAAGGCAGCCCAAGGGTCCCTTCACCTAGTGCACAGGCGTCCCTCTAAGAGACAGTTACACTACCTTAGACCTGGAAAAAGCTTCAACTTCTTTGCCTTTTTTTAAAGAGAGAGATATCTCGAATCCATATCGAACCTTCTATGCATCTGTTCACAAACGTGTCACAATACCTACTTCAGAAAATGTTTTCCGAATGCCTGAAGGGGATTAGTTCTATCAGTGAGAGTTTAGGGAGAGCCACAATATCGAGGCAGGTGGACGGACTACTCTGTACATTCCTTTCCCGTGTGGCAGAATCAACTGTATACTCTCGAGACCATAGGATGAACTTCTAGGTGTTTAGTCCAGGTGTCCGTATTTCCTCTTTAGTTACCCAAATTGGGGCCATATCTTCAATGTTCCTGAAATGGGGGAGACTAGTAGAGGAGCAAGTATGGGGACAAAGAAACAAGTGAAGACTGAGAAGCTTCTGAGGAAAACCCAGATGGAGGCAGACATCTCACTCTGAAACTTATGGTGAAGTTCAGGCACAGAAAGTGAACCCCCTTCTTCCTTCAGGAAAGAGCCCTGATATTTGCCGGGTGGGGAAAATCGCTCAGATAACATTATGTTTTATTTTCTTCAAATTGGCACTCGGCAGTCCCGATGTAGGAACTGTCATAAATGACGAAGATTAGTACCAGTTTTCCAAGGATAAACATCCAAAAATAGCTCCAAGCTTTATAGATTCTCATTCAGCAACCAGAACATAGAGTAGGAAACAAATGGTGATGAGATTTTAGATGATTAGTTTTCATCCATGGTATGAAAATAAATGGATTCCATTTAATCAAGTGGATAGTTGTTTCTTAGCTCATTTTTCCCTTTATCCAGCTTTCAAGCCCATACAAATGACCACAGAGTGGGCTGGGAATGGGGCAAAAAAATTAATAGTAAATCTGAGATACAGAAGCATGAAGGAGGTAAGATTTGGTATGCATCAGCAAAAAGGAAGATGTGGAATTCCTATAAGAAGTTACCATTACAGGGGTGCCTGGGAGACTCAGTGGGTTAAGCCTCTGCCTTCGGCTCAGGTCATGATCTCAGGGTCCTGGGATCGAGCCCCGCATCGGGCTCTCTGCTCAGTGGGGAGACTGCTTCTTCCTCTCTCTCTCTCTCTCTCTGCCTGCCTCTCTGCCTACTTGTGATCTCTGTCAAATAAATAAATAAAATCTTTTAAAAAAAAAGAAGAAGAAGAAGAAGAAGTTACCATTCCAGGGACGCCTGAGTGGCTCAGTCAGTTAAGCATCTGCCTTCAGCTCAGGTCATGATCCCAGAGTCCTGGGATGGAGTCCCAAATCAGGCCCCTTGCTCAGCAAGGGGGCTGCTGCTCCCCTACTTATGCTCTCTCTCTCTCTGTCTGACAAATAAGTAAATAAAATCTTTTTTTTTTTAAGTTGCCATTACAAAAAAGTACTCTGGAAAAAAAATTTTCTCCTTGTTTATGAAAACGGAGATAAATAAAATAAATAAAACTATTTTCCTAAAAACAACATAGGCATCACTTCTGCTTTCCTTTGATAAGCCATCATAAAGGGAAATAATGAACTATGGCATCTTGTAACCATTCATCCACAAAACTTCCTTAGCAGAGACATTTTCTGTTCCACAGTTTATAAATGGATCTAGGCCTCCATATTCTGTATGAAAGTCTTATTAAATGAATCAACTGTATTCTGTAACAAGGTCCTGGGTTCTCTCTAGAAATCACAGCTGCACATCAAATCCCATGGGAACAGGCTGTCTAACATGATGTCTTATACCTTTAGCGCACAGCATTAGGGAGACAGCACAATGTAGTATAAGGAATTTAGGCTTAAGAATTCATCAACAGGTTCTATCCCTGCAACCAACTAAAAAGTGATTTCCATGAGTTACAAAGTCTTTGAAGATCAGTTTCCCCATCTGTCACCAAAAAAAAAAAAAAAAAAGGAGGGGGAGGTATGCCACTCTTAAAAACTTGATTTTCTTGTTACAACAGAATTTGGTTGATCACAATTTCACATCACTTTTTTTTTATAAATTTTTTTTAAAGATTATTTATTTATTTATTTATTTGACAGACAGAGATCACAAGCAGGCAGAGAGGCAGGCAGAGAGAGAGAGGAGGAAGCAGGCTCCCTGCTGAGCAGAGAGCCCGATGCGGGACTCGATCCCAGGACCCTGAGATCATGACCTGAGCCGAAGGCAGTGGCTTAACCCACTGAGCCACCCAGGCACCCCTCACATCACTTTTTTTTAATGAGAATGCATCCTTAAAAAAACCAGCGATGGGTGCCTGGGTGGGCTCAGTGGGTTAAAGCCTCTGCCTTCAGCTCAGGTCATGATCCCAGGGTCCTGGGATCAAGCCCCACATGGGGTTCACTGCTCAGCAGGGAGCCCACATCCCCCCTCTCTCTCTGCCTGCCTCTCTGCCTACTTATGGTCTCTGTCTGTCAAATAAATAAATAAAATCTTAAAAACAAAAACAAAAACAAAAAACAACCCAGTGACAGAATTACATTATTAATTCTTTTTATTCTTGTCTGAGTTATCTTTAATTGTAATCATAGTCATACTGCTTAATAGAAAAAGTAGATCACGTAATTTATATTTTATGTTGAGACCAGTTAATGTGTTCAAAAAGACTTTGTTCTTTCTGAAGTCCTAATTTCCATATGAATCATAAACACCTTTGTTAGCAGCTGTTCTACTATAATGTCTTTCTTGGAGCACGTAGGTGTGATAGTATTAAGACCCACAAAATGCACAGAGAGATAAATATCCTCTTAGCCTATTCCAGTCATACAGTATTTCTTCCTGTGGTGAACATTTTCTAAAGAGTCATTAAAACACTATTTTCCCTGCATAACTAATAGCAGCATGGGGTTAAGTCAAGTGAATAAATGACTAAACGGAGATCATTTTCTTAGAGAAATTGTTTTCTCATACATCTAAAGCTTGTGAATTGTCTGATATTTGTCTGACCCATCATCATTTTTAAACACCATGAAGTAAACAACACATGTGCATATTTGCACTCATTTACATATCACACAATAGAGAAATAGACATCATGTCCTACTATAAAAGCCTGAATGGCAGCACGCATCTAGAGTTCTAGAAGGTGAATCAGATAATTAGCTTCAAACAGTACTGATTCCCATGTCTTTCAGGGCACAGACCTCACCCTGACATGCCATTCATTCGTGGGTTCGTTTGTTCATTCAAATACAGGCTAATGTACTGGGTCCCTGGCTAGATGCTGAGAAAATATAAAGATAGTTCCTATGATCAAACACTCCTCAATTGATGAAAAAAGCAGACATGTATTCAATACTATATATATATATATATATATATATATATATATATATATATATATATATCTTATACCTTATAACTATGCCAATATACCCTTTAGTAAAGGTATGTTCTGGGGACTAGCTCCTGTAAAAGAGAGCACCTCTGTTAAATGTTGTTCAATTGTCCTTCCAGATTCCCCTTCTACTCTTCTCTGTGGTACTCTCAGAAGGCAGATTCCATGGCTATTTCAACATCCTTACCTTCTGGCTTCACACTGAGCTCGACAATGGAAGGCATTGAAAACTGGACAGAAGGTGCAAGGTTCCTGAGGACAGAGTATCTATTCCCCAATTCCTCCTTGAGAGAGAGCTACAGGTTGTACAACAGACCAAACACATCTCTAGTTAGGTGATCGTCTCCAGGGTCAGCCATAAGGCACTAGCTCCTCTTGCCCCATCAGGGGTTCCAGCTGATGGCAATTCTAAGTGCTGGTGGCACTATCCTTTATGGGTTGTCCTTAATCCTATCTACACCTTTGTAAATAATCCCTATTTTAAACCCTCCTCAAATTAATTATTTCGAGTTTCTGCTATCTGTCTCCTGCTGTTTTCTTGATACATCATCCAGACCAAAAAGGGGTGGGAAGGAACACATTTAGGAAGCCAAAGTGTATCACCTGGTCAAAAGAAGAGTAGAAGTGGGATAGGCAAAGAAAGGGGTTGGGAATGGACTGACTGTGAGAGTGGAAGGAGCTGCATTCGCAAAAATGGAGAGGTAGAGGAAGATCTGATCTATCTGAAGCATCTGGAGTCATTGGGAAGGCAGCACAACAGACTGCCAAGGAGGCAGATGGGGTCAGATCACGTAAGGCCTGATACCATACTATTCAAGGGAATCTGAGACTCATTATGAATGCAACTCATTTTCCTCAAAGCATTTTGTTCAGTGCAGTTTCAAAAGGTCACGATGGTGGCATTTTTGAAATTAGAAGGGAGAGAAGTGAAATTGGAGATAGGGAGAGCATTTATCAGTTTATTACAATTATCAAAACAATGCAGTCGAAACATAATGCACATCTGGACTAAGGTCATGCCTTCAGGGATTGACAGAAGGAAAGGGAGAAGCATGTATTTGATAGCACTTTGTGACCAATTCAATATTGGAAGAAAGGTAATGAAACATGCTGGCGTAAGTGGTTAAAAAATGGTATTTCGGGGGGGATTTATTATGTGCTAAGTACTGTTCTTACAGTTTTACATATTTTGACTTGTTTTTATCCTCTTAAAATCTCCTAAAAATAACAATAATTTCATTCCTATTTTTTCAAATGTAGCAAGCAAGGTATAAAGAGCTCGAGCAACTTGCCCAACATTACATGAGTAATAAGTTCAAAAAACAAGATGGCAGGAAAAAGAAGAAAGAGACTGGAGAGGGGATTAAGCAAGATTATATCGGATTGGAATACCAACAGTCTCTCTAAAGTTGGAAGATAGTCAAGTAGAGAAATCTGGTGACCAACTGCATATACTAACATGAGATACAGAAATATACAGAACATATACAGAAATATAAAAATATAATGGCCAGAGATACAAACTGGAAAAATTCCAACACATGTTCTTTCTATCTAAAGTCTTGGAAGGGGCTGTGAGGTCCCTAGGGAGATTATTCAAAGTGAAAATGGGTTTGAGGTTGGAGACCAAGGTTAACATTACACTTAAGGAATAGAGTAAGAGGGACTTGCATGGTAGACTCCACAATCTAATTCTGTCCTAAAACTCTTCATGAATCTTCCACCTTGACCACTGAGAAACACTCCAGACAAATTTATCTCCTATTTTGGTTCTTCTGATGAACTCCCTTTGGAAGATGCCACTTTTGTGTTCCACTCATCCAAACCTTTCTCAGTCTTCAGGGACCACTTCAAATCCTACTTCCTCATTGGAATTTGGTCCCAATTACCTCATTCTAGGAAGCGTAAGTAGCACCTGGCTGTAAAACTCAACAGACGTTCTCGGTTCCTTCTGCGGATATTCATCTTTACTATTGCCCATCTCTGCTTTTTTCTGTAATGATACATTCCCAAATACACCACAGACTCCCTAAAGGACAAAACGTTCTTATTTCTATATCCCATTGCTCCCAAAATAATGCCTCATACGTGGTGGGTATTTGGTAAATAGTGGACACCCTCTGATTTCGAGATGGCACCCATCTTAGCAAGTATGTGCTTTACTAAGTCTCTGGGGACAACCATCAGAGCTGAAATCTTTTCTTCCACTACCATTCTTTTCTCTCATATGCCCAGCATATTCGTGTTTATCAAGCTCACTCTCTCTGAGGAAATGTCATAGGCTCTGCACCCTTTCTGATCTCCTCTATAAACTCATCTGACCATAACTTCATTCTCCCACTGCCATTCTTTTTTGCAAATGAGAACTGGTTAACGTAGATTTTTTTTCCCTCCTCCAGAAAAAAAAAGGTGAAATTTCCCGTCTCCATGTAGAAGAAGTGTACTAGGCCTATGAACATAATTTAATGGCAGTAATCTAGGCACTACAGAATATACTTTGAGACAAGCTGGATCTGTAATGTTCTTTAAATCTTCCTACATATGTCTCATTCCTCATTATTTCTAGAATCTTGACTTGAAATTTACTAAAATATGAAGGCACTTGGGGGAGAATTTTCCCAATTTATACACCCAAAACTTTACCATTTCTTTTCATGTGGCTTTTGAAGAATTTTTAGGAATAGAATGTACTTCACTTCAAACATATACAAGGAAAAAAAAAAAAACATATACTAGGAAGAACATCCTGTTCCCATTTATGCCATCTCATACGTTTGGCATGACGGGACTATCCACTTGCCTCAACTTTACACTGTATAAATCTTAACGTCTAAAATAGGTTGTAGGTCCACAACTAATGTCTGCTTCACTTTTAAGATGAATTCTGTACGTCTTTTTAATTTTTCAGGATAATAGTACATGGATTATTAAAAATGGCATGTGTAAGTGATAATATAATAAAATACTAATTTGTGCTCTAATAACAGTCTCCCACTGATAGACAAATGCGAGGAAAGATATGTTGACATTATTTCTGAAGCAGTTTTAGCTCATTAGAAGAACAGCAAAATCATCTATCTTTTTTTTTTTTCTAAAATAACAGCTAAGTTGCAAACAGCATCATCCATTTTACTTTCATCTAAAGCAAGGAATGATCTTGATGGCTGAAAGTAGCTGTAGAATTAATAAACTGGATTAAGTGCTATTTCTCACTAATTAGTTTTCCTTTCTGAGAACTAAGCTTCTCACTTAATTTTTTTCTTTTTCTCTTTTAGGAAATAAACTCAACATTTAAAGAATCCATCTAGCTATGTCCATATTAAATATCTACACTGACCTGAAATTGAGGAAGTTCTGTGTGCTTGGAAGCAGGTTTGAGTTTTGTATTACTTACCAGCTCAAGTTTTAAATAGTGATTCTTCTCACCTATAAGGACCTTAATAATGGGCAAATCACACGACTACAAAGATTCAATTAGCTACTAAATGTAAAAACTTAAGTGTTCCTAACTGGAAAAACCCTACATAAATATAACTTAACATTGCCCTAGGTCTTTAAAAAGCTTATAATTCAATGTGATATCATTGAGGGAAAGTGAGTTTTGAGGTTCAACACCACTTCCCACTTAGGGAAACGGATCACTTACTTAATATCTAAATACCAAAAATCTCAGTCATTGAAGTTCCACTTTGACTAAAGATGCAGAGAGCTACAAGAAAATATCACTTAAGCCATTGTTTCTAACAACAGCAAAGAAGTGGAACAATTTACACAATCATAGTACTCTGTGACAGTGTTGGAGAACTGGAGCTACCAGGTGTCCAAACGAACTAAATTCCAATGAGTGATAAGCATCTGGGCAGGGAAATAGAACATACAGACCCTTTCACCTTTGGCAGAGCATGGACAAAGAAGTAACTGCAGTAAAGACAGAGAAGAAGAGATATGAGAAACAGATACGACGTCAAGGGCTAGCACAATACATTAGCATAACTGGGGTAACTTAATAGTTATGACTGAGATTTTTGGTATTTAGAATTAGACAAAAATGACTGAAGAAGAAGAGGAAATTAGGAGAGGCTCCCTTGGCGGCATACATGTGCATAGGGCGATCAGCAGCCCCTGCAAACAGAATTAAATTCTGACTACTTCCCCATACCCCTTTCTCATATAAACTGAGAGCATTAAGCTATGAATTACTGAAGCTAAAAACTAGTAATAGAAAGATATGTGGAAAACCACTGAAGATTAGAAACTAGCCACACAATTTTAAGTGCATCTATGGATCAAAGAGAAATATCACAAAGGAAATTAGAAAATTCCTAATGACTGCAAAATGAAAACACAACATATCAAAACCTGTGGCACATAGCTAATATAGTGATTACAGGGACATTTACACCATCAATTGCCTTTATTAGAAAGAAAGAAAAATAGAATTTTTTTTAGAGAAACATAAGAGCAAATTAACACCAAAGCTGATGACTGGTAAACAATGAAATTAAAAACAGAAAAACAACAAGTAAAATCAACAAACACAAAGGCTACTTATTTTAAAAGAGCAACACATGGATAAACTTCTAGATAGACAATATCTGGATAAGAAATGTTGATATTTTGATAAGAAAAGGGCACATCACTGCCTATCACATAGTTAAAAGGACACTTGGAGGATATTATGAACAGAATAATACTGGTAATTTAGATGACTTAGATAAAATAAAAAAAAAATTTCCTGACACACTATCAAAATTCACTCAAGAAGGAACAGATGAATTTAACAGCCCCAATGACTATGCAACAAATTTAATCTGGAGTTAAAAAAATCTTCCCACAAAGAAAAGCTGGGGCCTAACGAGCTTTATTAGTGAACTCTATTAAATGACAAATAAATAAATACCAATTCTACCCAAAATCTTCCAAAAAATAGAGGACAGGAGACATTTCTCAACTCATTTTTTCCCATCCAAGTACTAACCAGGCCCGACCCTGTTTAGCTTCTGAGATCAGACAAGATCGGGCGCATTCAGGGTGGTATGGCCATAGACTCAACTCATTTTCTGAGGCTGACGTTCTCCTGAGACCAAAACAACGTTTTAGAAGAGAACAATAAAGGGGCTCGGTTAGTTAAGCATCTCCTTTTTTTTTTTTTTTAAGATTTTATTTATTATTTATTTATTTGTCAGAGAGAGAGAGAGAGAGAGAACAAGCAGGCAGAGGCGGAGAGAGAAGCAGGCTCCCTGCCACGCAAGGAGCCCGATGCAGGACCCGATCCCAGGACCCCAGGATCATGACCTGAGCGGAAGGCAGCGGCTTAACCAACTGAGCCATCCAGGCGTCCCTAAGCATCTCCTTCTGGATTTCAGCTCAGGTCACCATCTCAGGGTTATGAGACTGAGCCAACAAGGGTGGGCTCCACGACCTGCTTAAGTTTGCTACACTCCCTCTGTTCTTCCCTTCTGCTCACAGAGAGAAAGAGGTTCTCTCTCAGTCTAAAAAAAATTTTTTTAAAGATTTTTATTTATTTATTTGACAGAGATCACAAGAAGGCAGAGAAGCAGGCAGAGAGAGAGGAAGGGAAGCAGGCTCCCCGCTGAGCAGAGAGCCCGATGTGGGGCTCAGTCCCAGGACCCTGGGATCATGACCTGAGCTGAAGGCAGAGGCTTAAGCCCACTGAGCCACCCAGGCACCCCCTAAAAGAATTTTTTCAATAAATTAAAAAAAATAAAAAATACTCTTAAACATAGATATAAAAATTCGTACAAAAATATTAGCAAATAAAATCCTGTAAAATAGGACTAAGTAGGCTTGAACTTAGGAATGCAAATTCAACATCCCTAAATCAGTCAAATTAATTTGCCATGTCAACAGACTAAAAAAGTGGAAATGATATGATGATCTCAGTATATGCCCCCTCAAAAGGCATTTGACACAATTTGGTGTCCATTCATGAATTTCAGTAAACTAGAATAATTAGGAATAAGTATAATAAAATATGGGTATTAAGTACATGCTATAAGCTAGAAAATATTAATGAGAAAAAAATAAAGTAAATCCTGTTCATGGACTGAAAGATTTATTATTGTTAAGATGTCAGATCTGTCCAAACTGCTATCTAGATTCAGTGCAATCCAAACAACATCCTAGCTGGGGTTTTTGTTTTCCTTTGTAGACATAAACAAGCTAATTATAAATCTTATGGCTATGCAAAGAACTTAGAATAACCGAAATAATTTTTATTTTTGATTTTAATATTCCTTAAAGATTTATTTATTAATTCAAGAGAGAGAGAAAGAGATTAGGGGGAGAAGCAGAGTGAGAAGGAGACAAGCAGACTCCCCGCTGCTGAGTGGGAGCCCTATGCAGGACTCGAGCCAAGGACCTTGATTGAGATCATGACTGCTGCCAAAATCAAGAGTCAGATGCTTACCAAGCTGAGCTACCCAAGCACCCCCAAAATAATTTTTAAAAGAACAATGCTGGAGGGGGCACCTGGGCGGCTCAGTGAGTTAAGCCTCTGTCTTTGGCTCAGATCATGATCTCAGGGTCCTAGGATTGGGCCCCGCATTGGGTTCTCTGCTCAGTGGAGAGCCTGCTTCCCCCTCTCTCTGCCTGCCTCTCTGCCTACTTGTGATCTCTGTCTGTCAAATAAATAAACAAAATCATTAAAAAAAAAAAAGAAGAACAATGCTGTAGGACTCACCATCATTGATTTCAAGATTACTATAAAGCTAAAGTAATCAACCGTTAGTCTAAGGACACATGTACAGATCCATGGAACATAATGGAGAATTCAGAAATAGGTCCACATATCTTGGTTCAATTGATCTTTGACAAAAGTGTTAAAGACAGAGATAAATGAAGACAAGATAGTCTTTCAGGCAATAGTGTTGGGATTTCTACATGCAACTAAATAGAAAGAGACAGAGACAGAAGAGAGAAACAAAGAAAAAAAGGAAACAGAAAAAGATACTTTCCTCTTACTGTGTACCATATGTAAAAATTAACTCAAAATTGATCAGATACCTAAATGTAAGAGCTAAGACCATAAATCTTTTAAAAGAAAATGGTGGTGAAGATCTATATGACTTTATGTTAGGCAATTATTTCTTAGGCATAACTCCAAAAGCACAATCCATAAAAAAATAATAATAATAATTGAGACAAGCAAAATTTTAAAACTTCTGTTCTTTGAAAGATATAGTGGGACAAAAGGCCAAGCCACAGGGTGCCTGAATGGCTCAGTCAGGTAAGCATCCAATTCTTGGTTTCTTTGGCTCAGGTCCTGAACTCACAGTCCTGAGATCAAGCCCCAGGCTGGGCTCCATGCTCAGCACAGTCTATTTAAGATTCTTTCCCTCATCCTCACCCTCTGCCCTTGGCCATCTTCTCTCTCCTTCTCTCTCTTCTGCAAATAAGTAAATAAATAAAATCTTTGAAGGGAAAGCCACAGACTGAAAGAGACTATTTGAAAAATTCATATCTGGTGAATAACTGTTATCTAGAATACATAAAGAATTTTCACAGCTCATTAATAGAAAAGAAATAATCTAATAAAAAATGGGAAAAATACTTAAACATTTCATCAAAGAAAAAAATAATGGTGACAAATAAGCACATACAAATACATCATTAATTATTAGTGAAGTGAGTATTAAAACCATAATTTGACACCATTCTATACTAGCAGAATGGATGAAATTAAATGAACCGACAAAAGCAACTGCTGGAGAAAATGAAGAGCAACCGGAAGTCTCAAAGGCTGCTGTGGGAAACGTAGAAATGGTAGAATTACTTTGGAAAACAGATTCTTGTAAGACTTAACAGACACTTGCCATATGACACAGAAATGGCACCTATAGGTATTTACCCACGAGAAATGAAAAAAAAAAAATCTGTTCACACAAAGACAAATACACAGTACCATGCACTGAGTTATGAGAATATTCTAATTGCTTCTCATTTTTGTGGATGTGAGCTCAATGATGTGATTTTCAAACATCTTGTAGACTCCTGCATCTTTGGTAACGTGGAACCCATGCAAGACTTGGTGCTGGATTGTTCCCTCTCTAGAAGTACTGAAGCAAAGTTCTATGGGAAAAAGTTACTCAAACCCAAACTCGGTGCCAGCACAGACCCACTCTCAGTTGAATGAAACAGAAAAAGAAAATTAAGAGAGCAATCTGGAGACTTGAAGACTTAATTTTATCATAATATGTGGAAGGAAAATGCATTCTGAAAGTGTACTTTCTCTTTAGTACCAGGGACATTATTTCTCCTCAGCAACAAGCAGACTGAGGTGAATAGATGCCTATTATATTGTATGGCTTTGAAATTAATACTCTCTATCCATCTCTTCAGACCATTAGACATTATTAGAAAAGCAGACACACTTAAGTGATGGTAGAACCTCCCTGACACTCCTCTACATTTCCTCTAAGAGAAATGGCCTGATTAATTGTAACATTCGATTTTAAGCCCAGTGGTTTAAAGAAAGAACCAAAGGGAGTGGAACATAATGTGTATGAGAGGGAAGCCTCTCAAGATTCTCTCCTTGCACCATCCTTCTTTGGACCTTCCTTAGAGAAGAAAACAATGTTAATCTGATTCCAGGACACAGGTTAGCCATGTTTACTAGTGAATACACTAACTGTATTTAAATGAATGAAAAAATGAAATGGCTCATAAATACAGCTATCCCCTCACTCTGTTTTTGTTTATGTTTTTGTTAATATTTTATCTTTCTGCGCAGTAGCACAGTGAACCCTCAAGCTTGGAGTGAGAGGCAAGGAAAAGGTCAAGTTATAAGAACTCTCTGTTGGAACTTCAGGCCCAAGTAATAAAGGGTTTCTTTGCTTCCATGGTTATATTCCTTGTGCATATATCTTTCTTAGGACCACAGAGAAGGGTCAACTCTAATTTGGTGCAGGATTTAATTATCCTTGATTATCTTTGGCATAATAATGCCATGTACCCCCCATCAAAACCTAAGATTTCCGATATATATCATAATAAAATTGAGAGAATATTTTTACTGCTGATAGAGCATATTTGCTACCAGAACAAGGCACATAACTAGCTATGGAATGATCAAAAGCTTTATAGGAACTAGTATTTATTGGAACCATACCAAGTGCCACAAGGTGTCTACCAATAGCAACAATTTATTGAGGTCCCACAGTGTGCCAGGGATGACAGTAGGTGCATAATGTGCTGTATTGACTTTAAATCTCAAAATAGCTCTATAAAGTAAAGTTTATTACTCCCATTTTAAAAAATGCACTGAGGGTTAAGGAAAGCAAAGTCAAAGTAACTCTATCAGTAAATTGTATCAGCAACTGGAGGTCTAATTTTCCTACTATATCACATTGCTTGGTTAAGCCATTTGAAGTTATTATTATAGTAACTTAATAACTTAAAATTGTGTAATGCTTTATAATTTAAAATTTTCATAATTTCCAAAAATAATAGCCCTTGATATAGCACAGCCTTGCAAAGTGTAGCTTCTTATTCTTCCCATCTAGTCCCACATAGCTCTCTATTTATATTTTGAGGTCCCCCTCTCAGGTGCATCTCCCATCTCCCAATGTAGAAATTCTATCTTGTTGTGAAGCACATTGTTTCCAAACATAGCTCTCCATTTGTATGCCCCCACTCCACCAAAGAAAACCACAACAGGTATTAGAAAAGATGCAATATCTGTTTCCCCATCACTCCTAGACCCAAGTATGGGATGTTATCATTGCAGTACACTGAAAGCCATATTCAGCACACATTCCAAAGTGCAGGAGTAGATGGAACGAGAGGAATTTGCTCCCAAGGCTATGTCAAGTTCATCTAGAAAGAACGCGGTCAAAGTTGGATGATAAGACCTGGCTGGAAACCAGAGAATGGAGAAGCGATGGACATATGGAGCTGCTTGTACAGAGTTTGATAAAGCTCTTGGGGAAAAAAACAAAAAGGTAGCATATGATAAAACACAGTCAGGATTTCTTTGACAGCACAGCCTGAAACAGTTCATTGCTTCAACTACATTGGGCAGGAAGGAAAACATGCATGACAGGTCGCTGTACATGATGTATCAATGTGTGGTGTCCTTGCCTACTTGCAAGTATTGCCCAATTGATGCTCTGAAATTCAACCAATTAAATTAGCATCCCTTCCCTTTGGGGAGGACTGAGGAGGGAAGTAGACGCAAGGAGGCTGCAGAGTTTCTGCATCAAGACACCAACACTATGTATTTAGTAAATGATTTATAATAAATAACAATCATCAAATCTTTAGAAAGGGGTACACTTTCTTCTAATGATCTTTTTCCGTCATTGTAATGACCTTCATGTCTCCGGTCTTATTCTCAAAGACTTGATTGATCACATTCCTCCTTATTTAGTATCGTTTCTTCTTAGGTTCTAGCTCTCCTCCAAAAAGGGAAATTATCTAATAAAGGTACTGAGCCTCATTCCTCTTTGTGCTCTTTATTGTGCCTTCCATATATTATTGGTTCTACCAATATTACTTAATGGAATTAATCTTCCTGCTGCTCTTTTCAAACAAGTAGCCAAGCCAAAAAGAGAGAACTCAGAAGTTTTATTTTGCTTCACACTCGGACTCAGCTAACATATTATTGACTCTGAGTTGGAAGGTAAATTTTAGCCAAGATTTTATTACTTCTTAGCAAGGTACTTCATTATAACTTTATTTGTACTTTCAAAGTTTTCACTAGAGAATAATGGTTAGTCTCAGATCTACTAGACCAGATGACAGAAATTCCATTTGGCATCATTTATTATATCCAAACATTATTATACACTGTCATTAATTTTGTCATTTCAGCTGTGAGAGATCTAATCTTACAAAATGACTTAGAGGAAAAAGCTGAAATATAAGTGGCAGCCCTTGTGGTTTCCCTGTGGAAAGACCCATCAGCTGAAAATCTAGAGTAAGTCATCATCACCAGTCCAATCACTCATCACATCAGAAAATATCAGAGCTAGGACTTTCCTTCCCCTGCTGTGTATTTGGAGGGTCAGGAAGATCAGTTTTATAGATGATTTTAAAGCCACAAGCTATTATAAGTATTGTATAATGGAGAAGCTACTTTTTTAGGTTGAACAACTAATGTTTGGAGGGTTCTACAATATGTAAGGAGTTTGGGCCAAACCGGTTCTCAGGACTGAAGCAGGGCCCTGTACAAGGTGAGAGACAATAGTCCAACATGTTTTTCATGTCCTGTTCTATGAAATGGTGTTACTTAATGTTTCTTTAGTAGCTTTCCCTTGAATTTCCTTCTAAGACAGTACAATGTGGTTTTGAAATCCACTTAAACTCTACAGTTCTAAAATACTGAGGTTAGTTCGCATGTTTGTTGGGGAAATACTAACTGTAGCAACAATTTGGCACGGAGCTGGAGATCCCAGTCATTTACTCAAGACATCCTGCACCACGAAATACTTCTGAATTAAGTCACTCTCTGACTGACCAGCCCAAGACTCCCTGCTTCCCTAACCACTGGTTCTCTATCAGTTTTGACTATTACCTCTCCTTTCCTCAGTCACTGTCAGCAGCTGCTAATCTAGAACCTCTATCAATCTTACAGATATCTTCTTAGAAAGACCTTGTTAGCTCTGCTACAGTCTAATTTCAGCTACAGCCAATAATTAAGAACAAACTTAGCTTTCATGAAGCCTAGACCTTATCCAGGTGTGGTTGAAAAACTGACCTGGTCCCTGGGTGTGTCTCAGATTAACCAAACACCTCCAAATCTAGGCTTTCTGTTCTTTGTAGAATAAGCTAGTGTTGATCAAAATAAGAAATTCAGATCAATACATTAACCATTAAAAGAGTGGGGGAAAAATCAGACAACAAATAAATTTATATTTAAAGGAATTTCTTTCTCCCCATTAAAATTATATACACATTATACTTTAATCCCTTTAACTCAAATTAATAACTGGAAATCTTTGGCAGTCTGAAGTCTCTTGGGTTCCTCATATCCTATCCATCATTCACCTATTCTTTGCTGAAGAGTTTTCTTTTGCAGCTATTCTAGAAGTAAACTTACTTGTTTCATTTAATTTTATTTTATAAAGTTGGATTACATTTCTCATGGAAATATATAACTAAATCTCTTCTGTTGCCAGAGAGGTTGTTTTAAGAAACAATTGTTACTAGATTTTGCTGTGACAACATAAAAACAAACTCTCTTTTGACACACAACTTCTCATAGAAATTATGGAGAAATCAATCAATAGAGAAAATGTGACCTGAGTCTTCTTGCATTCAAGAATCATTCTTTCCTCTGCCAGAATTGATTCATTTTACCTAAAAGTACTAAGAACTCATTTACCGAACTAAACTCAGGAGCTTCTTTAGAACTATAATTTCAATTCTCTAGTACACTTACTTGCATGATCCATAATTCATATTTTTTGCCAAAAGGTACGACCTTTCATTTCATGAGTATTATTGACAAATAGCCCAATTAGTTTTTTAAATAAAAAATACTGTATTAGGATCAAAAGGTCTAATGTCTCTGAAGGGATCATAAAAACTTGAAACTAGAGGTCAGAAAACCAGTAAACATGTCCAGAGTTTCAAGTATCACTGCCATACCACCTACTTCCTCTTAAATGTCAAGTTCACATGGGTTAAATGTTAGAAGTCTACAAAGTTGTAAGATAAAGGTCTTGGATGCATAAATATGTTAAACAACTATGAAGGAAAAATCTTTATAGTTTTAATAACTTAAGAAAAAAGAGGATCATCCCAAAAGAAAATCATGCCCAGCTTTCTTTTTTATTGAAATGGAAATAAAATTACTTAGTAAATCTTTTTATTATTATTTTTCGATGCTTATGACCAAAGCAGATCTGATAGGAAAAAAAATTGGTATTATCCTTATTGAGTATCTCTTACATAGCGGAGAATCCTTCAATTTCAACATAAAAATATGGTTATCGCTGCTTATGGAATGTTCAGCCTGTACTTGGCACATTCTCAGGGAAGGCAGAGGTATGGTCTCTGCTCAAGGGAGTTACCAACTAAGAAATACAGACAGAGCCATTTGCATGTAACAAGAAAGCCAATACTTAGTTAAATGTCAGAGTTTCAGAAGTACAGACTCTCTAGCTACTCTTCAATTGTTTGCCCTTTCTTCCTCCCATACGTCCTTTTTTTCTTTTCTTCTTTCAGTTCCTTTGCACAAAGGATTTTTGTAGAAAGGGTAAATAATGATGCGTGGAATTTGAGAAACAAGGCAGAGGATCATAGGGGAAGGGAGGGAAAAATGAAACCCGATGAAACCAGAGAGGGAGACAAACCGTAAGAGACTCTTAATCTCAGGAAACGTAAGTGAGGGTTGCTGGAGAAGAGGGAGTGGATGGTGATGGACAATGGGGAGCATATGTGTTGTGGTGAGAGCTGTATATTGTTTAAGACTGATGAATCATAGACCAGTACCCCTGAAACAAATAATACATTATATGTTAATAATAATACTAAAAAAGAAAGGATCAAAAAAACACTTTCATGTTAAGCACAGAAGACTAAAGGAAGGGACAGTTCCAAGCACAAAGGGCTGCTGAAAACACAACAGAGAAGAGGGGAAAATCTAACCAGGACACAACAGACTAAGAAGTGAGTAAGGCAGAGAGATAGAACCAATTTCTGGAACAGTTCCTGTGTCTTGACTAGTGGAGACTGAAGTAAATATTCGGGGTTATGTGGTTTTCTTTGAAGCCACTGGGATTGTGGAGGAAAAGGCAGAGGTTGAAGCCTTGCTTCATAAACCCTTTGCCTGTAATCCTACAGACAGTGGCCAAAACAGGCAGGAAAAAACATCCTAAAGGACAACATGACATCCCATTTGGCTCTGAAATATTATTATTTTAGGATCTCAGAAAAGTTAAGTTTAAGTGACTGTAATTACTTACCTTATTTTAGAATAATTATAAAAGCTGCCTGACTTGATTCCACTTCCCTTTTGTTTTCATCAATCGCATAATGAGATAACTTTGAATGAATTTATAGAAGCAAATGGTGATCATTTTTTAATGATACGGGGAGAAAAGGAGAGCTAGAACACTTTTGTTCTGCAAGTATTACCCTAAAAACTCCTCACAGGAAGTCTCCAGGTAAAAAACTGTCATCATCCCTTTTTTACAAAAGAGGAAACTGGAGCTCAGGGAGGTTTAATAACATGTTCAAGGTCACACAATTTGTGAGCAGTAGGTCAGGATTTGGACCCACTCCTGTAATTCCAGAGTCAACACCATGATCCACTACACACACCCTTCCCTAAGGAACTGGAGCTGATCTGATAGGGAAGATACGTTCACAGTTTTTCACAAAATGTGGTACACAAAGCACTGGTAGTGTTCAAGATGAATTTCTGTGCTGTACGGACAGACTTTTCAAAGTGTTAATACTAATGTGTTTACTAAGATGTGTGAAGAATGAACATGACCGGCTTATTTCACCCATTATGTCATGGATTTTTTTTGTTTGGCATGAGACTAAATTTTTAAAAGTGAGTGGTTCAATATGAATGCAAGGGAAAACATTCAAGGAAAAGTAACAGGGCAGATGGGAACTTAATGAGGGAAAAGGTACAAAGATAAGAAATAAAATTTCGGAAACAAAGCACTCCAAGCTGAAGGAAGCACTAGCATAAAGTCATAGGGACATAAAAGCAAACAGCAAATGTAAAGAAGAGCAAATACATCATTATGGCTAGAGCATACAGTGGACAGAAATGAGACATGGGAAGTTAGCATGTTAAGAAGCTTAAAATTTCAGGGCGCCTGGGTGGCTCAGTGGGTTAAGCCGCTGCCTTCGGCTCGGGTCATGATCTCAGGGTCCTGGGATCGAGTCCCGCGTCGGGCTCTCTGCTCAGCAGGGGGCCTGCTTCCCTTCCTCTCTCTCTGCCTGCTTCTCTGCCTACTTGTGATCTCTGTCTGTCAAATAAATAAATAAAATTTAAAAAAAAGAAGCTTAAAATTTCAAACAAGAGAAATTAGGAGTCATTAATAGATTTGACATGGTCAGTCTACAGGTAAGAGAAAATGCTCTAGAGGCCCCTGGGTGGCTCAGTCAGTTAAGTGTCTGCCTTTAGCTTGGGTCATAATCTCAGGGTCCTGGGATCGAGACCCACATCAGGCTCTCTGCTTGGCGGAGAGGCTGTTTCTCCCTCTCCCACTTTCTCTGCTTGTGTTCTCTCTCTCTCTCTCTGTCAAATAAATAAATAAAATCTTTAAAAGAAACAGAAGGAAAGAAAGAAGAAAGGAAGGGAGGAAGGAAGGAAAAGGAAAGGAAAGAAAAGAAAAAAAGGATAAAAGAAAGGAAAAAAGAAAAAATGCTCTAGCTATAGTGAAGAAGATGGATCAGATCCTCTCAACAAAGCAGGCAGGTAAGTGATCATTACATCACACTCATTACGATGGCTACTATGAAAAAAAAAACACAAACCAGAAAATGGCCATTATTGGTGAGCATGTGGAGAAATCAGAATGTTTATGCACTATTGGTAGGAATGTAAACTGATGCAGCTGCTGGGGAAAACAGTATGGTGAGTCCTCAAAATATTACAAATACAATTACCATATAATCCAGCAATTCCGCTTCAGGGTATGCAGGGTATATACCTACATATACAGGAAGTATTACTCCGTCTTAAAGAAGAAGGAAGTTCCGACACACGTTACAACATGGATGAGCCTTGAGGATGTTATGCAAAGTGAAATATGTCCGTCACAAAGGACAAACGTTGTATGATTCCACATAGGTGAAGTACCTAGAAGAGTCAAGTTCACAAAAACGGAAAGTGGAAAGGCTGTTCTCCAGAGCCAGAGGACTGGGGGATAAGAACCAATGGTTTAACGGGTAGAGAATTTTCACTTCGCAAGATGAAAAGAGGTCTGGGGTGGGGATGGCAGCGTAACAGTGTGAACACAGCAAATGTCCTTGCACTGTGCCGCTAAAAATGGTGAAGGTGGTGAATCTTATGTGTATTTTGCCACAATGTTTAAAAAAAATTAAAAACAAAAAAGAGGCCACTACAGTAATCCTCGTGCAAAAATATGGAATGCTTTGCTAAAACCTGAACTGAGTGAATGAACTAGAGGAGTCACTGACCCCTCCTCACAGTGAGGGCTGCGTCCCCAGCAGGGCACAGTTAACTCAACTGTTTGCCAAAGATGTTTTCAGTAGCATCATGTATTCATGGAGCCCATGAATGTATTTATATAACAAATAATTATCGAATACTTGCCGTATACTAGGCTGCGTAAGACCCGATAAAGCAGTGAACAGAACAGATACTATCCCTCTGATTTTTTAGGACAGGAAGGATGACAGGTTTTTCCACACTGACATGTGTGTGCCCTTCAATTATTCTTGCCCCGTGAGTCCAGATGGCACCTTCCATCCCCGGTCCATTTCCTTAGCCAAAGTTTGGACCTGGGAGATGCCAGCTTCTTATTTTGATAAGGAAAGATGAAGAGCTTTTCAATTACCATCAATTCAGAAAAGGAAGAAAATCCTAACAGGCAATAGTCTAATGCTAGACATCATTTTAAAATAAATAAAGAACAATCCAATAAATATAGTTTTAACTTAAAACCTGGACATTATTTTTCTTCTTTTTTTTTCTTTTTTACCATGGAAACAATAAAAGCATCTTGAAGGGCATTCCCACTCCTTTGGATATTCCTCTGGATTAGCCGTAAGGTTCCTTAAAAATCTGGGCCAGGTTATCTCTACCTTCTTTGGAATAACTAATGGCTTCATGGGCTCCTGCTTTGGCTATCTTTGAACATTAATACCTATAAATAATAGATATAAATAATAATACCTATAAAATTCCAAAGGCTTCCACGAGACCTCTAGCAGTCCTTATAGCCATTAAATGATAAATTCAATTCAGACTCAGATAATAGGCTAAGTACTAGAAATAAAAAGCCCCCTCACTATGGGATGGAGATATTTTCTATTATCCAAACTGGGACACTTCTATGAAGTGTCTAATGAAACAGGGCTCTGTTAATACTTAAGCCAGAAAAGCTGACCCAAGCAAATTATGACATAAGGTCTCCCTACTTGTGGAATTCACAAGTTGATAAGTATCATGATCAAGTTGTTATAAAACCTTATTTATTCATTTGGGGGGGTGATCAGGGAGACTTCCAGAGAAAGTAAGCTTTTAATTAAATTTCCAAGAACTGGTAGGATTTTATTTCCAGGAAGAAAAGGAGAAGTACACATGAAGCAAAGGAAACAGAGAAGAGCTGATTAAAATATTGGTTGCAATGCTAATATTATCAATTACAGTCGAAAATATTAAGGGTTGGTAAAATAAATAGTTGTCATCATTCTTTACTTTAATGGAGCTTATCATTTTTAAACACAATTTTTAAAGGCAAAATAATGGGCAAGGCTTTTCCCTAGACTAGAGAACACATACACAAGGTCCAGATAGGAACAAACTACCAGATTAAAAAAGGAGGTGGAGGGAGAAAAAGTGAAAGACAATTCACCAGTACAGCTCGGCAGGTTTCTTCACCTCCATAACTTCCAACATGACAGCTTTCTGGGTTCAAGGGAGAGCCCAAGGATGGAGGGAGGGTAGATTATGTTACAGACTCAAGGACCATATTTTCAGGAGCTGTTGCTTTGTAGTTCCAGAGTCACTAACAGAAGACAAAGCTGATCTGGTTTATAAAATATCTGAGTTGTTTTTAACAACATGAGGTGTTACTTCCGGAGCTCAATGGGTGATTGCCTCCAACCCCCTCCAAGGGTTGCACATTTGAATTAAATTTAGGTATGACACCCTCTCCGATTACAATATTTTATAACCTTCTCCCAGGTTCAGCTTCTTCCCATCATCGTGACAACCCTGTAAATTATCAGCCTGCCACACAGCCCTTTACTTTCTAATCTCTTTGCTAATTTTCATAATATTTTCATTCTTAGCTAAGCATCATGGCAGCTGGTCCTCATGTTCAGTGTCACTAAACCACGCAAATGCGAAACTACATAAATTCTGCGTATTAACTAGGGCCATGTTTCAAAGCATGTTTTATTGGCCATCCACCTCAGAACTACCTGAGTAGTACTTACTAAAACACAGATTTTTTTTTAATATTTTATATATTTATTTGACACAGAGAGAGAGATCACAAGTAGGCAGAGAGGCACAGAGAGAGAGGGGGAAGCAGGCTCCCCTCTGAGCAGAGAGCCCAATGCAGGGCTCAATCCCAGAACCCATGTACTGAGCCGAAGGCAGAGGCTCCACCCACTCAGTCACCCAGGTGCCCCTACACAGATTTCTAAGCCTAGTTTCAAATCATTATTCCAGAAGCTTAAAAGATGGGTTCCTGGAAATTTGCATTTTTAACAAGTTCTGTGGAAATTTCGCCTCCACACTCCCGCCATTAAGATATGAGGTTTGAAATAATTCCCATTTCTATCTGAGCTACCTTAACAACTTGAAGTAAAAAGGCAAAATAATCTCAAAAGGAAGGAAGAAAATGCTATCTCAGAGGCAACAACTAGAGATGTTAGAAAACTGGTAAATGGTATCGTCTGATAACTTACTCAGCTACAAATAGATGATGTGCTGCAACTATTTTAAGAGATCATAAAATTTTGTAACTGAAGGGTGTATAGGAGTCATTTAGTGAAACCTTAACTCAACTTCCATATTAAAGCTGAGGAAATCAAGGATTATGGGATCCAGTTATTATCTATTATTTTACTCATTTTGAAATGGAAGATTTTTTCTTGCTTTTTCAAGAATCACACATAATAATGACACATATAAAATAAATGCATTTTTTTCCAGGATAGCCATTCTCCCTCTCCACTGAGGGAGTATAATCATAGCAGCCTAACTTATTTTGCTATAATTTAATCCAATTATCTAAACTCCAAATGTGGAAAAAAGAAAGAATTTATGTGAATAACTGCTTCAGTCTCAGTTATAAATAGGTTAGGATGTGTCAATCATCTTACGCCTTCAGAAGGCAATGAAGATACAATTTCAAATGTCATGCTTTTGCCTGCTAGGAGCCACATGAAGGTTACTGAATTTTAAACATATTGGTATGCTTAATAAGTACAGATTCTTCTGTACATATGCCACATGAGCACTAGTACATTTTGCTTATTTCTGTGCTATGTTTACAGAAGCATCTAACATGACTCAAATCACAAAACACCATAAAAATGAGATTTTTTTTTCATTTGGAACATGCCCCATTGAAATAAGCATTTGACCAGAAGCTAAACAGATTTAACCAAGACTGTCCAACAGAAATCCACAAAATGCAATCCTCAGCAAGAGAGGCAAAGTGGTTTCTTTTTTCAGGACATATAACTAACAAAATGTGTTTTCATTGGGAAAATAAAGTTGTTAATCATACATTGTTATAATCACTCTAACACCTGCTTCTGTCTTCTTGCTCTCAATGCAAGTTTCCATTTCACTGAGAAATTAGATGCAATCTTAAGAGAATATCCACCAGTTCTGACCATAGCACAAGCACATTTGTGCTTATAAATGCTGTCTTCTCTCCTTTAACAGGAATGAGCTATCCATTCTCCTCAAAAAGGCCAAGCTCTCCACTCATACTAAATCTTAATCCTCTTATCTTCTCAACAGAAATCACTCCAGGGACTATTTCTCCCACATACTCAATGGTTTTTCCTCTCTAGTAGCTTATTTCTGTGGGCATATAAAAATATGCAATATTGCACATCAAAGGACAGGAAGTAAAGAAGGGAGGGAAGGTGGGGGGGCATGGGGGGGAGAGGAGAGGGGAAAAAAGTTAAGGAAAAACCCTCCTACACCCCTCTGCTGCCTCTCTGGTTACCTAAGGGATAAGCCTCACCTAGTCAAGACTAATCTCTAGTCTGGGCTCCTAGAAAAGAATTCATTGTCCTACAGAGCTGCCATGGAACCTGGGGAGGTAGTACTTATTGTACTGGCCCACCAGAAACTTGAATCCCAGCCCTGTGAGCTGGTAAGGCAGGGGCCGAAGGAATCAGGCTGGAATCAAAAGTATCACTACAGTCTCATAACATCAGGAGAGGAGCTCGTGCAGCTTTAAAGCCCCACAACCTCATGTCAAAGTAGCTCTTCTGGAATCTGACCCTCAGCCCTGCTCGCTCTTTTGTTTCTGCATGTATGTCACTAACTCACCTCTCAGTCTTCCACGCTGATCCTCCAACTCCCAACCCTCAGCTCCAGAACTTCTCTATCTGAACTTACTCCCGAAATGGTCTCTCCTGGTTTCCTTATCTTAAATGGAATTAAATGTCAATCTTAGGCTGATGACTCCCAAATTCACCTGTGCAGCCATGACCCCATCTCTTGAAACTAAAAACTCAACACTAAACTCTCCAACGTCCAGACTTGACATCTTTGCTTGGTTGACTTCACACTCAACATCGAATCCATTAGGAAACTGTCACCTCTATCTCCAAAATATGATCAAAAAATCTCAACACTTTTTACATCCTCTATTTTTATCACCCAGACCCAAACCTACTATCTCCCATTGCCTGAACTGGAACTAGCCCACCCTAGTGTTTCTCCAGTCCACCACGCTTACATTACTCCTGCAGCTCCCAGACTTATCCCTCTCAATGAAAATAAGATCAGGTCACTTTTGTCTTATGACTCTCTCCTGGCTCCCCACCTCATTCAGAGTAAGAGTCAACATCGTACAATGGCCTCTAAGGCTTTATAAGATCTAAACCTGCCCCCCTCCTTGGGGATACCTGCTATTCTCGAAACCACACAGGCTTCCTTGCAGTCTCTTGAACATACTCCTGCCTCAGGACATTTGTCCCTGCTCTTCCTTCTGCCTGGAGTACTCTTTCAACAAATACCTAGATGGCTGATGGCAGCTTCTTTAGGTTTCCAGAGTGGCTTTCCCTAGCCACAATATGTAAAATGCCCACTATCAATCCCCATGCACTGGCGTCTTCTATTGCCTCGATCACTCTCTATCACCTTCTACCAACGTGCTCTATTTTTCTCTCTATAGTACTTATTGCCACTTGGCATATTATATAACATTTTTTAATTGTGAATATTTCTCCTCCAGAATGGAAACTCCATTAAGACAAGAATTTTGTTTGCCTTGCTCTCTAGTGTATGTACCCCCAGAGATTAGGACAACACCACCCCATTGTAGGTGATTATTATTTGCTGAATAAGTAAATAAATATATAAATGTTACAATGATGAACAAACTAAACTATGCTTTTTTCTATTTCAATCACAGTTCGACTAAAAATACAATTATTTCATATTGCAATGAAAGGCTTTTAATAGTCATGCAAGAAATTACTTTCAGATGGCTGATTAAGTATTTCATTTCCCAACTAAATCTCTACTCTCGGGTCACACTTTCAAACAACCTCTCAGCCCCTTTGAAAGAACCCTGCATAGATTATTATTTACTCTTTTCATTTTTTCATAACACTCTCAAAGATCAAGTAAAAAAACACATGTCAAAGCAATTTCTCCTTGTTTCTTCTGATTAAAATCAATATTCTCCCTGCTCTTAACAGCAGTAAAAATCAACACAACAGTTTCTGTTAACTCAATAGAATGTCAAGCGATATCTTAGTGTATTGTTACCAGCAGGGATATCAACAGAGGACTACCAACAGCCTATAATCATTGCTGTTTTTATTATCTACAAAATGTCATGTGTGCATATGGCATTTTACAAAACAACACAGTGAAAACAAGGCTCCTATCTCAAGCAGCTTAGAGCTTATTTAGACAAACAACTAAAGAATGGGGAGCCATAACTTAAAAGGAGGGCCTGCTGTTGCGAGAAAAGAATATGATTGATCCAAGTGTTCAGGACAGGATGGTAAGTCTCATTCCTTACGTGACTGTACTGCTTGATTCTGCTCTTTAGATCACAAACAACAGCCATAACCCTAATTGCCTTTCTCCAAACACTGAGCCTGTTAGTCATAAAGAAGATAGCTCAGAATATATCCATCAGCAAATGCACTGTTAGAAATGTCCAACAACAATATAAAGACACGTCCCACCAATAGTTGCTAGCAATGTCTTGTAATATTTAAAGAAAACTGATCTTTCCCAAAAAGTCTCATAAAAAATAACTTGAGCTAAGCTTAATGGCAAATTTTTAAGTTTATATAATTTAGAATATCTGATTAAGGATATTTACAATAAGGGTTATTAGTAATAATTAATAGTAACTTATTCAACTACTAATAAATGATTGTACAAATGCATAAAATGTGCAATAAAAGGACTAAACACAGTAACCAAAAAATGGAAACAACCTAAACGTCCAAAAAGAATTAAAATGATTGCATAAAATTAATTACATCTATACCACACAATACTAAAGAATATCAATCAGTCTTCAAAAACAAACCTTTGGATCTATATTGATTGCCATAGCAATGCGCTTTTTTTTTTTTTTAATTACAAGGCAGCATGTGTCTAATGGTCTTATTTTGATATAACTATATGTATATGCCCACACGCTTACACGTATATATTCATATACTCCATACATATGAATATGAATACAGAGAATGTAAAAAACAGCAAGAGTCTGACAGAAAGAAGATCAAAGGCAGAGAAGCCAAAATAAAAAAGAGATAGGGAAGCCCTTACAGAGTAGAGAAAAGCATGTTAAAAGAGAAAGCTCAGAAAAGAGGAAAAACAAGACAACCCAAACAGGGCCACCAGAGACACCCAGAGAAGGAGGCACACAGACTGTGTTATACCTACACAGGTTCATACAGAGGGGAGAAAGTCAGAAAGGATATATACTAAAAGGTTAATAGTAATTAAGTCCAAGTAGAGAAGCTACAGCAAAATGTCACTATACCTTTCTATATCACTTGATTTTTTTACCATGAAAACGATAAAATAGAAAACTACTTACAAAAGAAACTGAAAGTCAAGAATGAAATTGACATGCTTCAAACATAGATAAATAAAATCTCCAAATTCTTAAGTGCTGAAATTTAATGAAAATTTCAATCATCCTTTAAAATCCTGGAAGGTTTGGTCTTTATTTAATCAATAGTGAGTCTTAGTGTACTCATAAGAAAAAGCATGGAGTCTGTCTTCCAAGTGCCTCTTAATTTATTCTATAAGACCCAGTGCATGCCAACAAAAAAGTTATTTCTCATTCAGAATATCATTTCCATATGAAAACAGCACATACGTATTTGTATTTCATCTTTTCTTTAAATCTCAGAACTTCAAAGCCTGGAGGCAATCTCAACATATCTAAGTAGGAACAAAGGTAATCACCATCATGTTATCCAAAATCAGATACAGAAGGGAGTTTTTCAGAGAGAAACAGAATTCTTGATCAGAATTATATAGTTCTTAAAAGTCACTTCAGAGACAGATCCAAATGTAAGGAAAAGTTTGCAAAGGTGACACACAATTTTTGCTTTAGAAAAGATCAGAAAAGATACACAACTTCGGCAAATCATAAAATAAGTCACTCCATATGCCCAAGAGTAATGAAAAATGGGCTGTTTTTTAATTCACCAAATTAGGATTTTTTAACTCTTTTCATCAGAGAATTCATTGGTCCAAAGAACAAAGCTAAAGATGATCATTTTTTTAGTAAGTAAAAAGCACTGGTACATAAGTTTTATTTCTGAGCTTAAAAATCAATAACTTTTAATTCATTAAAGAAAGTGAAAACTAACAGTATGGTAAAAATCGATGATTTTTTCCACTTAAATTTCTTATCATATAAATATAGTTGTGTACAACAAAATAATAATAACAATGTATGTTAAATTTTTGACATCACGCAAACAATGCTTGAAGAATTACAGATTAGAGTTTTCATTTTTACCAAAATTTTGAATAAACTGCATTTAAAATCATATTATTCTAAGTATATTAATTCCAAATACATAAGTAGAAAAACGCTGAATCGCTGGATGTTTATTGGTAAATATTATTTACAGAAACCATATTAATTCCCTTAAAATACATCATTCACAGAACCACAATTAAAATAATGTGGTATTTCATTGTCTCCAAAATAAAAAACTAGAATTAAGTACTCTCCATGATTTTCTAAGCTACTATTTTCTATATCTACTATTCCTTAACCTTAATCATAAGATTTATTCATTAAATCTCTTTTTTTGCTATTCACATACATATTTATTGCCACCTAAGTTGAACTATAACATCAATAATCAATTAGATATATAATTCTGAAATATATATTATATATATATTATAAAATATAATATAGAGAGCTATAAAAAAAATCAGAGGTCCTCAAGGCTTACTATCAGAAAGCCTGATTTAGTAAACTGAGGGTAGGGGCACATGCATCCAAAATTTCAAAAAAAGAACCAAAAAACCTGATTTAACAAGTTTGTTGAAGGACTTGCAACTTCTAGATCACAGTCCTGGCTACACCACCTCAGAGTATTACATTACACTTTGCACTTTCCAGCACTGCATATAAATTAACCTAACTGATAAATGTCCCATTCCATCCCAAGATCTCCCCACTGCCACTTCTCAACATATTCTTTGTCTCCTTTGAACTCTATTTATTTCATAAAGAAAATACTTTGGCACAATTCTATATAGGGTGTTGAATGACATCATGAATGTCTTTATGTACACGTATATTCTCTCTCTAACTCATGAGTTTGTGATTTTATCTTACACCCCCCTGGTCGTCTTTCCTCTTCTGTTCCTGCATCCCCATGCAGTTCTGTACCTGTTTCCACATCCCAGACCACTCCTTCCCTTCCCCATCTCTCTCTCATTATCTCACAGCTGACCTCCTCTTACTTCTTTCCAATCCCAGACTTCGCAATTCCATGACAAATACTCCTCTACCTCCTCCGCTGTTTTACAGGGTATTCTTCTCATTCTTGTGCTTACATAAAAACAAGTCTTTTTTTTTTTTTTTTTAAGAGGATAAGACTTTTCTTCCAACTCCTCTGAACGGAGGCTGCCCTTATGCTCATGGCTCACATACATCAAGGAAAGGAGGTGACATTTGTATATTCTTGGCTTCCCTTAGGCACTTCCAAATCAATTAATTCTACCCACCTAAGTGTGAAAAGAAAACGTTTCTCCTTTGATTCCCATACCATCAGACACTCTAACTTCTCCCCTTTCCAATGGTGTCAGTTCAAAATTATTACACATTCATTGCAGATGTTAACATTTAGAACACTCAGAATACTTCCAGTTTTTATCCAGAGGGACACCCATACCAACGGAGAGCTTCATAATCTCTTGACCTGCTCAACCAGTATTACCTTCACTCCTCTTCAATATTTCTCCTATAAAACTATATAATGAACCTCATCATCTAGTCAGAAATCTTCTATCTCTGAAGAGAAGGAATTCAACAGCCAAGTCTCTGGTCATATGATCTTAAACAGCAGTGGTCCCAGGTCTTGGATCTACCCCAGACATTCTCTCCTGATATGTTTCCTCGTTGGGAAATCTCAGTCCTGCCAGTAGATTCAACTTCCCCTTATTCCCTGATCACCACTGAATCCATCTTTCTAATTCAGATTGCTCCCCTAAACTACAGGTCTATATGCTTAGCTCTGCTGTAAATTTCTATTGTGTTGTTTTATAAACACCTTAAACGAATAACTAAAACTCCAATTTCCTGGCCCAACCTCTCATACCTACTCCCATATTCTAGGGTCCAGTGTATCACAATAAGGATGCAGTCAACTGCCAGGTAAGCACACACCTGGGAGAATCATCCTAGATCCACCTCTCACCTGCTACAACTACCAGCTGTGCATTTCACCAACCAGACAGTATCTGTCCCTCTGTCCCTTTCCCTCTCTCACTCACTCTCTCTCTTTCATTTTCACTCTACTACCTCTCACCTGAATCTAGGACCTCAACCCTCACCTTCACAATTACAATAAGCTTCCAAACTCAATAATTCGAAAACTTTGTTTACAAAAGGATCACTTGATGTAGATGTTTAAAAATGCAGATTGTGTTCCTTGCTCAGGAATACAGTTCAGTTGCTAGAATCTTCATTATTAACTAAGTACTTTATCCTTTGCAAATGATTCCAATCCTAGTGACCCATTCAGTCGCACTTTGGGAAGCGCTGAACGATCCAGTCCCCCTGCTTCTTCTATTTCTTTTCATCCCATTCTCCCACTGGCGACAAAATTGCCTCTTGTTATATTCAACAATCATGTCTCTGATTCTTCTAGGTACCTGTATTAATAAAAGTCTCCAGTTGCAAATGGAAAAAACCCAACTCAAAGTAATTTAAATTTAAAAACATACACATGTAAATTGGTTCATGAAAAAAAAAAACAAAAACAAGGAAAGGAGGATACAGTTTGTATGATGACACCAAAAAGAAAGCTCTCAAGTACTGTAAAGAATTTATTTTTCCTCTCTTATTTCCACTTCTCACTGCAGGTTACTCCACTCTCCCTGACCAGCTTCTCCAGAGCAATGAAATAGTGGTGAAGAATCCTGACTCATACCCTAACAATCTTTGACATAGAAAAGAAACACCCATCCTCAAACTATAATGAGAAAAATCCACAGAAGTATCCTGACCAAATCAATGAGGAGTTCCCATCCTTGGAAAAATCTTTTTTTTTTTTTTTTTTTTTTTTTTGACAGAGACACAGCAAGAGAGGGAACACAAGCAGGATGAGTGGGAAAGGGAGAAGCAGACTTTCCACCAAGTAGGGATCCCAACGTGGGGCTCGATCCCAGGACCCCAAGATCATGACCTGAGTCAAAGGCAGACACGCAACAACTGAGCCACCAAGGCGCCCCGGAAAAGTCATTATAATGGAGGGGCTGGGATAATGATTTCTCTAGCTGTAATAGTGGTCCACCTCTACCTTTCAAAACCCATGGCTAAATCTGCAAAAGGAGCAATTCTTCCAGAGAAGGTGAGTATTGATCTCTGAATAAGAAAGCATACTGAATAAGCAAAACATTAGTTTCCTATTAGGTTAAAATCTTAACTGCTCTATGGGCCTCGTAAGAGCCTTCATAATCCAGTCCCTCCCATTGCCCTTGGTGCAACTCTATGCTCCAGTCAGAGCCCCTCCTACTATGCCCCCATTGTACCCTACCTTTATCTCCCTCATGGTACTTACCGCATTGAATCCTATTTCTCTGAGAGATGGGTGATGGTATGTCTTAATTCCTGGAAAATCTCGGGACATCTTTATCTTTATAACTTTAGTGTCTTGCAAAGTGTTTGGCATAAAATATGTGCCCCATAATTAATAAATATTTGTGTACTGATTATGTAAATAAATTGTAAATTTAGAAGCAAAAGGCTGAGGTCTCTGACCTAGACTCCAACATTAGTGACCTGAAATAAAAAAACTCTTTCATTGCCTTGTAGGTCAGTGAAGACATTCATTCCCAGATCCTGCTACCAAAGCTGCAGTTAGAAAAGATATGTTCCAAGCATTCCAAAGTAGAACACTGAGTTTCCCCATTACAAATATAATTACAGAGAAAGCTTAATTTCTAAAACCACATTCCCACAGTAATATTTTGGGCATGTTATATAATAATTTTTTATGTTTGTGCCCAGAAGCTAACATTATTTCTGTGATGGTAAAAAGAGTATGTTTTAAGTCACAACTAACCATCAAATCTCTGACCATAATAGTCCATAAACTGAGAATTTTCTTCTGAATATACTTTATTTGGCTATATTCACTGAATTCTCTTAGCATATCAAAATTGTATTTATAATATATATTACTCTTAAGAGGAGGATAATCTCCTCCAAAATATTTCCTCTTTATTGAGACGTTATCAGCTATTAAGATATGACAGCCGGTCACTGCTATTAGAGTCCCCACCTATTTGAAGAACATAGGTACTGTCTGGTTTCCTTCTAGTCATTTATAGATACAGTCAGCTGATGTCTATGAAATATCAAATAAATCATCATTAAAGTGACTTGTTTATGTACATTTCAGGAATCACTGTTTTTATCAGTTATTACTATAATAAGTGTTCCTAATAGTATCAGTCAGGATTCTCCAGAGAAACCAAATGATTAGGATATATATAGAAAGAGATTCATTTTAAGGACCTGGCTCATGTAATTACAGGTCCTGACAAGTCCAAATTCATAGGGCAGGACAGCAAGTCGGAAACTCAGAGAGGAGCTGATGTTATGGTCCAAGGCAAAATTTCTTCCTTTTTTGGGAAACTTCGGTTTTTGCTCTTTTGCATGTGTGTGTTTGGGTGTGCTCACTCAGTGATAAGACTGAGTTTATTTTTTTTTTTTCCTCAAGATTTACTCATTTCAGAGAGACAGAGAGAGAAGGAGCGGGAGAGTAGCAGAGGGAGAGAACACCCAAACAGACACTCTGCTGAGAGCAGAGCATAATGTGGGGCTCGATCCCACAGCCCATGAAATCATGACCTGAGCCAAAACCAAGAGTCAGACACCTAACCAACTGAGCTACACAGGTGCCCCCCACCCATAGTCTCTGAGCTTAAGAATGAAGCCCATGCACATCCTCGAGGGTAATTACCTTTACCTAAAGTGTGTAAATGTTAACCATTGCAAAATCACCTATGGGAGTGTTGGATTAAATAAATGGATTCCATAGCCCTAGACACACTGACACTTAAAAAGAACCATCCCACTATCGATAGGACGTATGTCTGGCAACTTTTCGGTAATGAGGCTTAGGTCCTCAGGGTTACTGATTTTGAAGTACTGAGGCACCAAGATATATCTCCTCTGTCTTAATTCTCTACAGGTTAACCTTCTTCCCTGAAGAAGTTCAGTTTTTAGTTTTTCGGGACCTTGCAACTTCAGGGAGAAGAACAAAAGAACCTACACCAAGTTATCTGATTGCTCAATATTGAGGAGGAGGAAGAGAAAGAAGGGACAAAGATGAAGACAGAGATTAGGAAGATGACAAAGACAATGGCAGTGCTGAAGAAGAATAAGGAGGAAGGGCAGGAGGGTTCTGAGGAACGAGAGGAAGGAGGAGGAGAAACTGGATCCTTTCGAAAAGAACAACGGATTTCAAGACGCGTGATTATGGAAAATCTCTCGCTCCTTTATATATATAGAAATTCAAAAAGTATAACACAGCATTGCAAAGAGCACAGGAGCTATTAAATGTGGACTCTGGGGGTGCCTGGGTGGCTCCGTGGGTTGAGCCTCTGCCTTCAGCTCAGGTCGTGATCCCGGCCGGGGTCCTGGGATCGAGCCCTGCCTCGGGCTCTCTGCTCAGCGGGGAGCCTGCTTCTCCCTCTCTCTCTGCCTGCTTGTGAAATCTCTCTGTCAGATAAGTGAATAAAATCTTTAAAAAAAAAAATTGGACTCTGATCTAGATACCTTAGTCAATCAGAGTCCAAAACCAGAAACTGTCTTTGCTCACTGTGCCCTATTTATGTGATGATGGTGATGGGAGTGTGACCCTGTGTTTGAGTTTAAGTGGGAGGGTCCCTGAATCACATGAGTACCCAGATTTGGGGGTGGGGAGTTCTTTAAAATCACCTCACATCTGATAGGATGGCTACTCAAAATAATAATAATAATATTAATAATAATAAAGTGTTGGTGAGGATGTGGGGAAAGGAGAGCCCTTATACTGCCGGTGGGGACACCAATCAGTGCGACTGCTGCGGAAAACTGCACTGAGGTTCCTTAAAATATTAAAATTTCTTGTGATCTAGCAATCCCACTTCTGGGTATATAGAACTGAAATCAGGATCTTGAAGGGATATCTGCAGTCCCCTGTCCACCGCAACATTTTATTTCATTATAGAATATCTTCAAAATCAATACCGATTTTTCTTAGGTATGGAAATAAGGTATGGAAACAACTTAAGTATTCATTGATGGATAAATGGAAAAAAGGGAAACGTACCTATGATGAAATATTATTAAGCCTTAAAAAGGAAAGAAACCCTGCTGTATGCCACCAGATGAATCTCAACCCAGAGGATGGTGTGCTAAGTAGAATAAACCAATTATCAAAGAATAAATGCTGCAGGATCCCCTAACCATTAGGTACCTAAAATTGTCAAATTCATACAAACAGGGTACAGTGGTGGTTACCAGGGATGAAGGGAAAGGGGACCGGAGCACCGTTCTCCAGTGGGGATAAAGTTTCAGTTCCGCAAGATGAGTATGTTCCAGAGATCTGCTGTACAACATCAGTGCCTATAGCTAACACTACTGCATGATACACTTATAAACGTGCTAAGATGAGGCACCTGGGTGGCTCAGTGGGTTAAAGACTCTACCTTTGGTTCGGGTCATGATCCCAGGGTCCTGGGATCGAGCCCCACCTCAGGCTCTCTGCTTGGCAGGGAGCCTGCTTCCTCCTCTCTCTGCCTGCCTCTCTGCCTCCTTGTGATCTCTGTCTGTCAAATAAATAAATAATCTTATTTAGAAATGTGCTGAGAGAGTAGACCTCAGGTTAAGTTGTTCTTACCACACACATACAAAAAACAAACAAACAAACAAAACACCCACATAAAAACAAAGCCAAACCATGTATTTTTAAATATGCCACGGCAGAAAGGATACATGCACTGAAAATATCAAAATGTTATTTGAATCAAAATAAGACTAGTTAAAAAAAAAAAAAGACTAGTTTCACTGATTCATCTGGTTCCCATCTCTCACTCAAGATATATAAACTTGGAAAAGCAACAGCCTCTGTGCTTCATTCAGACTCTTCCACTGATAAATCTGAAGGAAAAACCGATCCGTTACTTTCATTCATTCAGCAGATAGGTACTGAGCGGGCCAGTACAAGAAGTCACCGTATTAGGTGTCCCACGGTAAAGAAATGTAAGATGACGTAGCTGGAACCAAGAAGCCTACGATCTAACGGTGCAGACATGTACATCAACAGCAAAACATTACACCAGGGAAAATGAAATAAGCGCTGCAAGTAGAGCCAGAAGTAAGTTGCTGCCAGAGCACAAATGAAATAGCATTTCAAATGGAAAGGGACAGACTTCAAGGAGGAGTCTGCACAGAGCCCTGAAGGAAAGTCATTGTCAACTGCCAGAGACAGTGGGGTAGTTGACAGGTTTCGTGGGGCAGGAGTGAGAATATGCACAGACGGTGAAATTGCACAGCATGTTCTGGGAATAGTAAATACTCCAATGGGATAAGGATACCAGTCAGGAGTAGCCCTGAGGCACCTCCTCTCTCCACGTGGTTAAATGTTCATTTTCCAGAGTGTGCTTTCCCTGGAGCATGATCACCCTGGAGGGCAGATCATTTCATTTTCTTCGAAAATGTTCTCCCACATAGTAGAGTGAGACACTATCCTATAGGCAACATTCCCCATAAATACATGTTCACACAGAAACGCAAAAATGTGTCCACAAAGTACAAAGACAAATGGCAAAAACGTTCCCCTTTTGTCTGCCTCTAAGTCTCTCTCTTCATCTAAAAAGTAAAGCAAGTCTGTACAAGCCCCATGAAGTACACAACAGTAGAGCCACACTGCAAGAACAGCAAGCAGGTAGAAATGTGGAAGACTATTCTAGAAAAAGATTTAAAGTAAGAAATACAGTTCTTGGTGGGGGGGTGGGGGTGTAGAATAGGAATCAAGGTCCCAGAGACTGAAAAGACTGCTGTACCTCTCCACCTCTCTTGCTATCATATCCTGGTTCGGAAAACAAGCCTGGTCTGCAGACAAGCTTTGGTTCAATCTCAAAGGAGCCCTCAGAGAATGTATTTGCCCTCCCCCTAACCCACGCTAGGGAAGAGCCGTTGTCTTCCCTCTCACAATCAATTTTCACCTTGTTCTAGGAAGAGCCCACAGATTTCCTTTTGGACAGCTACCTCTCACAGCTTGGAAATATCTGAGAAAATGAAATTGGTGCTTGACTAGCGACTAGAAAGAAGGCATGTAGGAACTGCTTTAAGGCATGATGTGAGTTTAAGGGTCAGTATCCCAATGGAGGCGCACGCTGTTATATGCTATTTTCCCCCTTGCATTAACTGATTGCTAATCTGATTGCTCTAATCCCTCAGAGTTTTGACTGTTATGAATAGGACAGCCTTTAAAAAACAATTCTGAGGGGCACCTGGGTGGCTCAGTGGGTTAAAGCCTCTGCCTTAGGCTCAGGTCATGATCTCAGCGTCCTGGGATAGAGCCCCGCATCGGGGCTCTCTGTTCAGCAGGGAGCCTGCTTCCTCCTCTCTCTCTGCCTACTTGTGATCTCTTTGTGTCAAATAAATAAACCAAATCTTTAAAAATAAATAAATAAATAAATAAATAACAATTCTGAGTAGCTAAAAGAAGGATTTGCTCTCCAATAAGAAACAACTGCTTTCTCCTCTCTTCGGCGGGCCCATTGTTGAGGTTGAGACAGAGCTGCAGCCCCCTCTAAGGACAGCTAGCTCTCAGCCACCCCTCAGGTCGGCACTCCAAAGACAACTTCATAAGCCACATTTTTAACATTATGCCTTTGCAAGAGTGACTGCTATAGTTTGACAAAATCTCTTGTTAAAGTATTCACCATTCCACCACAGATATTAAATGTACACCTTCTTGTCTCTAATGGTGAAGAAAAAAGGAAGGGAGGGCGGGCGGGCGGGCAGGCAGGGGGGAGAGAGGGTTAGAAAAGGCTTTCTACTTGGGAATTCTTCTCTCATTTTCCCCCTCTGTAAGATGAGAGAATAGGCGATTTATAAAGTTCCTTTGGCTCTAATAACCCATGATTTGAAAACACACTAAGCATTTCAGTTGGCAGCACTGTCAGGTAGAGTGACCCTCACCCTGTGTTACCATTTGGATGGCAAAAGCGATCATTTAGTACGGAGATGCACGGGCTCAAGACACTTGACATTGCTGCACCAGAACCTGCAGATACAAAACCGAAGTCCGAGACTATCTATAAGGCAAAAACACCAGGATTCACGGGCCAGGAGCTGAGAGGTAAGTTTGGGCTGGGAGGGGGCTGTTGTCTCCTCTATAAATGTTAAGTAGTTCTTATAAATCCCATTTAACAAAAAGACATAATCATAATGACATTTCCAAGGAATCCCATAAAAGACACAAAGTACAACCAGCCCCTTTGTCAATGTCTTCTATTACAATATGAATGATTTAATGAAATTTGAAGTTGACAGTAATGGTGTCATAAAATGACATACTTTAGCTCAATAAAACAAAGGTGAAACAAAATAAAATCTAGAGCATATGTCTTTTATTTTATATTTTAAAGATACATACTTGCAGCCTACCACAGGAGTCAATTATCCTGACACATTGTATTTATGTATATTAGTGTATGTAAAATATGCAGCCAATTAAATGTTTCAGTTTGAGTCGTGGGCCAGCCACGGCAGACGCTCCAGCCATTAGTTACATTTTCCAGGTTATGTAAAATGCAGAGTGGGTTTTCCTTCACGTTGTACCTAGAATTCAACTACTTTTTCTCCACTTCTACAGTAGATTGCTAGCCCCCTGAACAGAGCTACCATCTTCTCTTATATGATGACTACAATAGCCTCCTTTTTGGATGCTCTGCTTTCACTCTGGTTCCCTCCCATCCATTTGTTACATAGAACCAGACCATGCTTTTAAAATGCCACTCCTCTACTGCTTCCTATCCAACAGTTATATCATTCAATAAAAGCTAAGTGTTTACTATGACCTACTGTGTTCTACAACATAGCAACATCATCTGCAGGTGTGTTAGACTTGTAAATTCTCAGGGCACCTGGGTGGCTCAGTCACTGAGCATCTGCCTTTGGCTCAGGTCATGATCCTGGGGTCGTGGGATAGAGCCCCATGTCAGGCTCCCTGCTCAGCGGCAAGTTTGCTTCTCCCTCTCCCTCTCCCCTGGCTGGTGTTCCCTCTCTTGCTGTCTCTCTCTGTCAAATAAATAAATAAAATCTTTAAAAAAGAAAAGTAAATTCTCAGGTCCCACCCCAGACCTATTGAAACACAAAAACTCTGGGAGTGGGGCCCAGAGATCTGTTTCAACAAATTCTTCAGATGATAGGGACAAAGGCTAATGTTTGAGAACCACAGACTTAGAGGACCATACATCTCACTCCCTCTCGCTACCTCTTAGACCCCTCTCCAATTCTTCCCTTTGAATACCACATTCAGGTCCAACTACAATAGCCTTGAACTTGCCAAGCATGTCCCAAGCTCAGGTGCTTTGCACATTTTGCTACTTCTACACATAAGACTCTTTCCATGATATCTGTGTAGCTTGTTCCTTCACATTCTTCAGGTCTCTGTACAAAAAGTCATTTTATGTAACAGCCTTCCCTAACTACTCTATATAAAAGTGTGAGTCTTGACTCCAGAACTCCTTTTCCTCTTTACCTTGCTTTGTTTTGTCCATTGCAGGAATTATGCCCTGACATATAACATGTATCTATTAATAGTCTGTCTCACCCACCAGAATGTCAACTCCATGAGGATGGAGTCTTTGTTATTTACAAATAACCAGTGTCAAGAACATTTCCTAACATGGTGCAGACACTCACATATTTATTAAATGCATAAATTCAGCTCCCAAGTCTGAGAAAGAAGACATAGAGACCCAGGACCAGACCAATGTGTGACTGTAACTTAAATATCTAAAAAAGTCCCTTCTTTTTAAAGGCCAGCTTTCCTATATCATAGATTCTTATAGCATTAACAATTACATCTCCTTAAAAGCCTTATTAAGGGAAAATTCATTTTTACTAGGTACAACCATATCAGAGATATGTTTACTAATCAAATTAATCACCATATATACACACAGAACATAGAATATGTAGCCTATAGCACACCGGCTTTTTTGGGGGGTGGGGGGAGGGCGTTGCAGGAAGGTGATAGAGGGTTGCAGAAAAAGCTGGAAGCTTATTGAATAGATCCTTCACTGGCAGTGAGCAAAAAACCCATTAAAAGAGAGTAGGGAGCTACCAAACAGCTATAAAAACAATTCTGTCACGGACATTACTGTAGATATCAGGAAATGGGGAGCTGGAGTTCATATGGTGGGTGCCAGAATCAGAATCACAAATGAGTGGAACAAGAGACCAAACATCCTAATTCGAAATGAAGAAACCAAAGGTGCAAGAAGAAGGGGAGGTGGTTTAATGGTGTCAAAACAGAGAAGAAAAGGAGGACTTCAGCTGAATGCAAGTGCAGTCACGTTGTACAAGTACTAGAAAAGTTTTTGGGAACAACAGTTATTATTTGTAAAATGTAATAATTAGGAAAAGGGAAGAAATAACTGCCCCCTTTACTACGCAGGTAGAATTGGTGTGGCATGCTCTGACGGGTCACAGACCAAAGAGAATTGGTCAAGATAAAAATAAACAGAATATTGAGAGGGAACAAAGCCATGTCATGTGGGAACACCCAACTCACAGGAGCTAACAAAATCTGGGACATTTACCCACAAAAATAGAAATATGAAAAAAAGGAGATATTAATGGTTGCCTGTAACTATATAAAGGATTGCCATACAGAGACAGAAGTAAGTTTGTCCTATGTAACAAGAGGAGAAACTAAGAAAAATTGATGGAAATTCCAAGATGGTGGATTGACTCTGCAAAAGAAAGACTTAATCAATAAACAGAGCTGTCCCAAATTAGTAGAGGGTGGCCCCAAGAGGTGTGCAGACAAATTCGGGTCATAATCCAGGTCATCAGCCCTCTGCCTGAGTTACTGCCATGGCCTCCTTGGTCTCCTACCTGCACCAGCTCCTTCTCCAACAGCCTAGCAAACCATTTAAAATATAGAACTGCTTTGATTCCTCCACTTAAAATCCTCCCAAACACCCTTGTCTTCAGGAGAAAATCAAAACTCCTCCTTCACAACTATACATTTCCAGCTTCCTTGTTTGCAGTCCTAACACTATACTCTGGACTTCAGCTCAAACATTTTCTAGATCTTGAACAGGATATGCCTCTTTCACCCCCAGACTTCAGCTCTCACTTATGCCTCCACATATCATACAATGGCTTCTCAAAGCCTGGGAAAGTTCGTTTTGTCCACAGATTGAAACTCTGGTACCCAATTCAGATCTCCTTCTCTATCTAACCAAGCTAAAGTCACCCCCAAGCTCACATAAACTAACACAAAAAAAGAAAATCGTGGTGATTGTTTTAAAATATAAACCAGACCACCTCACTCCCATGCTCAAATCGTCAATGGCTTCTACTCATGTGTAAAACAAAATCCTCCTCACCATGGTCTGCTAAGCTTCCTGGTCTGACCTCTGTCCATCTCCAGCCTCACCTGCTACCTGTCAGCCCTGCCCTCAGCTCTAGCCATGCAGGTCTCCGTGCTGGTCTCCTTGCTCCAGCTCTAGCCATGCAGGTCTTCTTCAAACACATGATGCATCCTTCTGATCTCAAGATCCTTCCACTTGCAGGCACCTCTACCTGCAGCAAACATTTTCTAGATATTTGCAGAGTTGGTCTCTCACTTCATTCGGAATTCTGTTCAACCATCACTGCCTCGAGATATCTCCCGCACCATCACCCTATCGAAAACAGACCTCCCCACTCTTTCCCTTTCTCTTTCATTACATCGTCTCATAATCTGTATCACGATGTGACTTCCTACCACACATTTTTTTATGGTCTATTGCTCTTCCTTAACAGAATTAAATGAAAGCTCCATGAAAGAAGAGACTCTCTGACTCTCTGTGTGCCTAGCTCTTAGACCACTCTCAAGAAAACACTCGGCACTCGTTAGATTTTAACATAATGAAGAAACAAATCATCTTGTTCTTCTACATGGCCTTCATCACTCCCTAAAGCTGACACCATTCATTTCCTCAGGCGCCAGTGTACTGTGTCGCTACCTTCCAGACAGAACGTAAGTCCTACGAGTTTATCTGTTGAGCCTCGCTAGAACAGTGCCTGGCAAGAAAGAACAAAGTGACGGATTAATGAGTTCGTTTAGAGGACATATTTTTAGAAACATTCACGGACACCCCCCGTCTCTACTCCACCCAGATAAGGTACATGTTTCTTATACGTTTCTTATACAGAGGAGAGATAAAGGAAGCATGTCAAGTCTTGCTTTAGATTAGGTAATAACTTCCAGGTTGTCTGAGCAAACAGGGAAAGACAGAGCTATTCAGAATTATTATACGATAGACGTTCTGTCCTGTGCGTCCCCTGCCATAGTCTTTGTACTTCACAGTATTGCTTGTTTCACGGGCTGCATTTCTTGCCTAATGGTAGGCTCAGAGAGGTCAGGAATGTGGTCATTTGCTTTGCCAGTCAGATCCTCAATTCTTATCACTAATCTTTAGTACAAAAACTCATTTCATGAGTGTATTCGTGTTTCTGCAAAGAAGGGAGGGGGTGGCAGGAAGGACAGACAAAGAGACAGGAGGAAGAATGAACTACCTTTTCCAGGATTTTAAGAGATTATTCGGTTTCTAATACTGGCTGAACAAAATGGCCATGGAGGTCTTTGAGTTTTCCCAAGGTAAGTCACAGTGGGGTACATTTCTAACCTGGGGTTCTAAATGAGATTCTAAGATGAATGGAGTCTCGGGATCCAAACGCTTGTTTTGGTCACACATATGTCAAAGAAGCAGTGCTCACATTAATGTCAAAGACAGACCAGTCACTTGCATAAACAGTGTTCAAATAGTTCAAATGTTTTTGTTTGCAGGACCTGAGGAAAATTCTGTTTTTCTCCTTGTTTTTCTTTCCCTTGTTTCTACAGCATGCTATCTTTATATACATATCTACACTTGAAAGTCATTCATTATCACCTTATCACTGTTCCTCTCCCACAAATGTAGAAATTTATTTTTAATTTCCTTTAAACACAAGGCTACACATTTTCTGTGAATGAAGAATTCATTAAAATTACTATTGGTATAAACGTGATAAAATAATCTACGTCTATTAGCAGATATAAACTTATAGATACACACAAACATAAAAGTGTTAACATATAAAGTAAAAATTATGAATACAAAAAGTAAAACATCATTGAGACTATCTCTTGATAAGAAGGGGAAATTTCTAGTGCCTTCGTTAGAAGAATAATGGAACTGTCCCTCTGCTGCTATCCTGAAGGCTCTGAAGTCCCAAGGTCATGCTCCAGAGTGAGACTCCTGATGGGAAAAGTAGGCTTTTCATTTGTAACACAGGTAAAGAAGGGCATTTTGAGGATGGAGAGATAGCGAAGAGAATGTCTACTTCAGATGATTGCTCAAGTAAATCAGTTTTAGAAAATATCATGTATGAAGGCAATTTGCTGGAAAATGGTTTTCCTTAAAAATGACCCACCAGCATAACACTTGGAAAGTCCTTTGTATCTGGCCTGAGGATACTGGTGGGCACTGCCCTGTGGGAAAACCTGTGATGCTCTCCTCCTCCAGGCGTGCCTCCTGCACTCTCCTCACTGCGCTTCAGAGCCCTGCTTCTGAATTCCAGACCATCACTCCCAGCCCCATGCGCGGCACTCCCACAGGCACAGCCCACCTGTCAATTCATACTCCACATGCACAACAGAACTAACCCTGTCCCACTCCCAAACAAACTACCCTTTCTTATATTTCCTATTTCACATCATGGTATTCACCAGAAACTTGCAAAAATTACAAGAAATACTATTCCAGAGTCTGGAGATATGAAGAGATTGTAGTGCTTTGAGCTAATATTTTGCTGTCTTCTATGAAGACTTACCCGAGGGAGGTGCATTGGACAATAATTACTAATATGTGAATATCCCCACAAACGTTGAGAATACAAGATTCATTCTCTTTCAAAAGACAGAAAATCAACTTAAGTGAGCTGAAGGGGAAAAAAGACAGGATTTCTTAGTTCATGTAAATGAAAAACTCAAGGATGTATCAGCCTCAAACACAGCTGTACCAAGAGCTTCATGTTGCTGGCTTTTCTCTCCATTTTCCAGTTCCGTTCTCCTATTTAGCCCAATTCATTGCATCCAACTGGGGAAATGGAGGGAATAGAGGCTGGCAGTTCCACACTGTGATCCTCACAGCCTGTGATACACAAAGGAAGAAAGAGTCCATACTCCCAGTCTTCTGGGTGTGGAGAGGCTCTGACTGACCTAGCTTTGGCCATATGCCTGTCCTTGAACTAATCATTTTGGTCAATGGAACAAGGGAGTCTGGTGGTAAGTCCTGGAGGGGAGGAGGTGAGCTGAGATGGGGCGACTTTGTTGTTGTGATTTGGGGCAACTTCAAAAAGAGAAAGGCAGTGTTGGGTTTGTGTGAAGAAAACGGATGAGAGATAAAGGAAGCGTGTAAAGTCTTGCTTTAGATTATGTAATAACTTTCAGGCTGTCTCACCAAACAGGGAAAGAGAGAGCTATTCAGAATTATTGTTGGGTTTCTAAATTATTCCTTTGACCACTTCAATAGGACTAGATCCATTATTATACAAATACATTCCATTTGTGTTTGCATACCTATCTCCCCCACTAGATGGAAGTCTCCTTGACTGTAGTAGTTGTCTCTTATACTTATTTCCATTGTGCTTTGCACACACAAAGGACTCAAAAGTGGATTTGATGAATGAATGACAAATTCATGATATGTGATTTTCCTACTCTCAAGGCACTCCAATAAAGTGTGCCCTTCAAATTTTTGAAAATCTGAAAGAAGGCATTTCCATGGCCTCCAATTTACCCTGACTTTAAGTAAATAAGAATTTTTTTGTACCTTTCATAAATTCATTCTAAGGCACGTTCTCTCTTCATCTCAATCAAGATAGGACAATAATAATCCTTCAATATTACAGAATCAAAGGAATTCAGGCATAGAAGAGAACTAGAAATATACCAACTTTTTGGTTGGGTTTTTTTTTTAAGATTTTATTTATTTGTTTTTGCAAGAGACAGTGAGAGAGATAGAGAGAGAGCAAGAGTTCAGGGAGGGGCAGAGGGAGAAGCAAACTCACCGCTGAACAGGGAGTCCAATGTGGGACGTGATCCCAGGACCTAGGGACCATGACCAGAGCCGAAGGCAGACGCTCCCAACCAACTTCTTGTTTTATGGAGATGAAAATGAGATCTCTTTTTAGTTAAAATTATTTGTTCACACAAATAGTTATTTAATGCCTAAAACAAGGACTTGAGTTCCTAAACTTCAGTTTCAGGACAATGTCCACATATCATCTTGCCCCTGAGCATTATACATTATTTATTACAAATTATTATCTTAAAGACACATTCAAACCTCTTCTCTTCTCTTCATACTAAATAAACATAATTATCTGTGCCCTTCACATAGTTCCTTGAACATAGACTGTGTATGAATAATACGGGTAGTATAAAAACACAGCTCTAGGGTGCCTGGGTGGCTCAGTGGGTTAAAGCCTCTGCCTTCGGCTCAGGTCATGATCTCAGGGTCCTGGGATCGAGTCCTGCATCGGGCTCTCTGCTCAATGGGGAGGCTGCTTCCTCCTCTCTCTCTGCCTGCCTCTCTGCCTACTTGTGATCTCTTTCTGTCAAATAAATAAATAAAATCTTTAAAAAAAGAAAACCACAGCTTTAGAGTCTAACAAGTCTTGAGTCTGCCTCTTTAATGCTCCAATGAAAGTTCGTTTAATATGAGTGTAATAACACCTATAGCTACTGAGTATTTATAAGGTAATGAATTGTGAGCAAATAACAAGATAAAACACTCAATATATCATAGACCCTGAACAAGTATTAGGGTTTTTTCCCTGCCAAACTCAAAGTCCCAACCATAATCAAATAACATTTATGAGAAACACTGAAACATACAGATTTCTATGCAGGAAATTTATTTTCAGGTCAATGAAGAAAGTTTGATTGGAAGTTGGAACAACAAGAGATTTGGGTACTCTATATTAAATTAACCATTCTCCAAGTTAATAATACTTCTTGACCAATTCATAGTCTCATCATAATACTAATGAAATGAAATACTCCTTTAAATTTATTTTTCTCATGAGAATATTAGCACCAAACAAGTGCTGTAGACCAGACCACAAAGTACTCAATGGGGGTCTATGGGATTTACTTAAAAGACAAAATTATTTTGTCAGTAATAGTAGCAGAGATTAGAAACAAAGTAACAACTCCCTTTTTCAAACATTACCACCTAATTTACAATACCATGGCAGCAAAGAGAGTAGTGGTATAGATAAAGAGTAATTTGACAAAATAATGGTTGCCATTTTTCTATTGTAACTGCTCTGCGACATAATTTATAGGGACCATACTTCTCCTCTTCTTGATGACAGGTAATGGGAAAAGTTCAGCGGCAAACCTTGATAGTAGGCTATGGCCACTGGATCAGTACAAATAAGTCATTTTTAACTGATTCCTCAATTCTTTTATTTTTCCCAACTTTTACTCCACTTCATCAAAAAGAAGACAAAGATTGAAGATAAAAAAAAAAATCTCTGTTCAAAACTGAGAGTTGTAGATTTAAAAATATCTCTAAAATTATTTTCACTCTATTATAAGGATAATGGTTCATTTTCTACATTGAGGTGATCATGATTTAGTCTACAATTTGTTCCCATGAATATTAAAGTACACAATAAAGAGTTCCATCTACAACTCTTGTAAAAATGAAGCTCATAGTTTGTTTGTTTGTTTGTTTGTTTGTTTTTTGGTTTAATTGACTCTGAGCCTTATGCATTTCAAATAAATCCTGAAGTAATTTAAAGATTATCACAGATTGCAAAATGTGATATTTAAGAATAAAAGTGAAAAGGATCACCTAAAGAATGCAGGTGGAATATTCCTTTTAAGCACCTGAGTTGAGTTGATTAAGTTCCTTAAATCCTAAATTTAGCTGCTGAGTTTCTGGAATCAAAGAATATAAATAATGGACAATTACAGTAATTTTCATTTTCAGCCACTCACATCATACTTTTCCTCACATTTTCTATGGATTCTAATTTCTCCTTTACTATTTCAATTACTCTTTTTATGACTCTTATCCTGATCTTAAAATTATGTGGAATAAAATGATAAATGGATAATTTAGATCTTTGATCTTAAAAACTTGTACTAGTGATAGCTCAGGATGCCACATCTCTATGCAAGATAACAGGAAAAAGATGATTTAAATACTGAAAGTTTAAACAAGAAAGTTAAGAAATGACCAATTATATTTTATAAATATGTGGTAAATATGACAACTTGGATTATGCTACTGATGTTTAGCTATTCCTTTTGGTAACTGCTGAAGAAAAATAAAGGAACATGGGGGGACGCCTGGGTGGCTCAGTTGGTTAAGCAGCTGCCTTCAGCTCAGGTCATGATCCCAGCGTCCTGGGATAGAGTCCCACATCGGGCTCCTTGCTTGGCGGGGAGCCTGCTTCTCCCTCTGCCTCTGCCTGCCACTCTGTCTGCCTGTGCTCGCTCTCGCTCCTCTCTCTCTGACAAATAAATAAATAAAATCTTTAAAATAAATAAATAAATAAATAAATAAATAAATAAAAATAAAGGAACATGAAGAAGAGGAAAACATTTCAGATATTATTAAAAATTAGTGCATCACTAGCCATCAGGGAAATTCAAATCAAAACCACATTGAGATACCACTTTACACCCGGTAGAAAGGCCAAAATCATCAGGATAGGAAACTAGTGTTGGCGAGTATGTGGAGAAAGGGGAACCCCCTTACACTGTTGGTAGGACTGCAAGCTGGCACAGCCACTTTGAAAAACAGTGTTGAGATTCCTCAAAAAATTAAAAATAGAGCTGCCTTATGACCCTGCAATTGCACTACTGGGTATTTACCTCAAAGATACAGATGTAATGAACAGAAGGGCCATATGTACCCCAATGTTCATAGCAGCAATGGGCACAATAGCCAAACTGTGGAAAGAGCCAAGATGCCCTTCAACAGACTAACGGATAAAGAAGATGTGGCCCATATATACAATGGAATATTACACAGCCATCAGAAAGGACGAATACCCAACTTTTGTATCAACATGGATGGGACTGGAAGAGATTATGCTGAGTAAAATATGTCAAGCAGAGAGTCAAGTAACATATGGTTTCACTTACTTGTGGAGCATAAGGAATAGCATGGAGGACATTAGGAGGAGGGAAGGAAAGGTGAATTGGGGGAAATCAGAGGGGGAGATGAAGCATGAGAGACTGTGGACTCTGAGAAACTCTGAGAAACAAACTGGAAGGGAGGGGGGCGGGGGGATGGGTGATACGGGTGGTGGGTATTAAGGAGGGCAGCTATCGCATGGAGCACTGGATGTGGTGCATAAACAATGAATCTTGGCAAATGAAAAAAAGAAAATTAAGATGTTTAAAAAAATTAGTTGATTTAGATTGATATTTTTCAAGGCAACCAGTGAAAACATCTTTAGCAGGAAGACTCTGGAGCAACAAAATGTATGTAAATATCTTATGAAAGAATCTTATTCCAGACAGAAGAGCATCTTCCAAGGTCTGGAGACAGGATATTAGAAACGAATCCTAAAGTATAAACCAGGCTGCCGCTAATTAAGAAGAGAATTCCATGTAGTTTTATATGCTTCCTCTCTCTAAGTGGGTTTTGACAACAATGTTTTGAAAGACTGGAGAAATAATCAAAAAATTAAAAATAGGGGCGCCTGGGTGGCTCAGTGGGTTAAAGCCTCTGTCTTCAGCTCAGGTCATGATCGCAGGGTCCTGGGATCAAGCCCCTCAATCGGGCTCTCTGCTCAGCACGGAGCCTGCTTCCTCCTCTCTCTCTCTCTGCCTGCCTCTCTGCCTACTTGTGATATCTCTCTCTGTCAAATAAATAAATAAATAAAATCTTCCTGTGCATAATTAAGAAATCTTCTAATCATCCTTGGCAATTTTCTCTTATAATATGAAATTGGTTTTGGCAGCAACCAATAATAGAACACATGTCTTGAATTATGCTTCTTATATAAAATATTCTTTGAGGAAATGATAGCTCAATTGTTTCTAAGTGAAAGGAATTTGAAATGTGTCTCAAAAACATTATCCATAATTTCGAAGTAATAAAGTAATCCCTAACCTGAGATAAGCAAAAAAAAAAAAAAGTACTAATTTAATTTAATAGTTTGGCAAAGATCAGGGCTCATCACTGAGGAAAGATTCTGTAGAGATGTTCCACTTGACCTGTGATTCTGAGGGAAATGGGGCTGAACTAGCCTAATTGTGGTGGAGGCACTTACGGATGCTCTATAAAGAGAGGAAGTCTACCATGTGGATACCACAGTGGAACTCTCAAGGTTTTATGAAGAATTCAGCAACAACTAAAATTGCTTTCTTTGATACCTCAGCTGGCTAGCTCCAATAAAAATATCCAGCCTGGTCTCTCTGCTAGTTGCCAAATAATTAGTTTACCCCCAAAATGAACAAACAAGATTTTTTTGTTCTTAGGTCAACTATAACTGTTTTTTCTTTTTTGAATTCCCTCACCGCTCTCTCTTTTGATCCAGATTTTTCCTTTGTCCCTTGACTCAGCCTACCAACTCTAACATTTGAATGTATAATTTTTATTCAAAATAGTTTTTAAAGTGTACAACACCTAGCTAAGTGTCTCCAAGTTATACCTTGGTTAATCTGGGCTTTAAAACACTGTTCTTAAAGTAGATTGATCCTTCAAGAACCTGATGAAAGTTACTGAATCCTTTCCCCCAAAATGCAATGCATGCATAGACATCAAATTTTACACAAATGCGCAGGCTTCCTGAAGCATCCCCTCATTCTAAGTACATAAAAGGAAGAGCCCCTGGCTGATCTAGAGTTGCGGACTTTTGCCATGCCATCCACAAAAAGCTTTAGATCCATTTACAGTTCAGATAAATACAGACTTACCCTTGAAGTCATTTACAACCTCTAGCTCTTCCCAGTTCTGCTCTAACATGAAGCCACACCAGAGGCACAATGTCTCCATATCTGTCACCAGCCTGTCTCAAATACCTGATAAAACCTGCCTCCTTGGAGAGTGTGATATGTTTCCATTGTTATGTGAGCCAACTAATCCTTTGAGTGGATTTTATGGACATGCTTATGACATTGTCAAGACAGTTTTATCTAATAGTTCTGGCTTCCTATGGGATTTTGCCAAATAATAAAGTCAATATGATCGCTCTGTTTCTTTAATCAAGTCTGATTGTGGTAAATCTACTCTGTTTCACATAATTAGAATTCCTTCTTTCAGACTCATCATATGTGAAATGTCCTCAAAGCACAAGAAATTCTCCAAAGGAAAGACAAGATCTGGACTTATCTGTCATTGCTTTACCCTTCCAGTTCAGCAAATCATCAGCTTGCTGGTGAGATATTTACAAAATTTACATTGGAAACTATCATTTCACGTGCTCAACAATATTATTATACCTTAATGAAGAAGTTCAATAAGTTGGCATTGTATCTGCATTGTGAATACATATCCATGTTAAAGCTGAGATTGTACATGGACTCGAAAAATGGAGAAACCTACCTTGCTTGGTAAAGTGAGTAACTTGAGTGCTTTCTCAACTAGTAAAGAATCCTATTTGTTAAAGTTAAGTAGATGCTCAATATCGATGTGAGTGTGTTCTAAATGCTCTTCATTGTCAAACTGAGCCTGGGTCTTAGCTAAGTCACCTTACATAGGTATTCGGCATCTCTCAGTGCCTGATTAAAAACAGTTGGGATAACCACAGTACCAAAAGCCTACAGCTAGATCAACTAGCAAAGCTCAACATTAAAGAGTCTCAACATGTCTTATGACAGCTATTGTCTATATTAACCATGGCTTAAGAGTCTTGCAAGATAAAGACAGGGTCTCCCCTCTGGGGAAGATGACAGATTTTTTTAATGCCAAGAATGAAAAAAAGAGAAAAAATCTCCCTTTGGAATAAATTTTGGCAAACTGGCTAGCATCTTATTTATAAGAATAAGGCTCAAGATTCCTCAGCTGTGACACAGATCCACTCTGGGCACACCATTTAACTTGGCCAGTCTACATCATTCCATAGGACTTGGGGGACAAGGGGACCCATTGAGAATATGGAGCTCAAGCTTCTTTGCTATAGCAAGAGTAATAAATCCTTTGTCTCTGATCCAGGAATCTCATGTCTTCTGCCAGTATTCTAAAACTGTGGCAAACTAACTGGTTAGTTTGCAAGAAGGATACAATCTCGGGCCCTTCACCGTTCTTGACACTAAGCTAAATAAGCAAAAACAACTGGGATAGAAAATAATATCCAGGGATCTCTGCATCTGATAGGGTAACAAGCCAAATTTATCTTCATGCTTAAAACAACCTCCACACTGAAAACAATGCTTTTAAGACATTCAGACATCAGGCAGTGTAGCACAGGACAAGGAATAGTTTGTGTTCCGAACAGGCAGAATGTAAAACTCATAATTGACAGAGAGTAGAAGAATATTGTCTCCATAGTGGGATCAAATTATCCTTAGACCAAAGATTACTCTGGATCCACCAATGCTTCCAAAGGATCAAACCGCTTGCAAGTTAACTTAGTGGCATCCTAGTACAAAGCTCAAGAATACTTGTAAGAATATAAAAATATACAGCGTCCAACAAGGTAACATTCATTATGTCTGGCATCCAATCAAAAGTTACCATGCCTGGGAGGGTGCCCGCAGGGGGGAAGAAAGTCACTAGACATGCAAAGCAGCAGAAAAATGAAGATATCCAGGGATATTCTCTCTGTTCAAAATGTGGTTCCCAGACCAGCAGAATCAGTGTCACCTGGGAGCTTGTTAGAAATGCAGAAAAACTGAGGACCCACCTCAGCTCTACTGAATCAGAATCTGCATTTTAATAAGCTCCCCTAGGAGTTAAAACACACATTAAAATGTGAGACACAGAACTAAAACTCATAGTCAAGGGAGTCTCTCTCCAATTGACTCAGAGGAACTACTTGTTCAGAGACTTCTATGACAAATATGTGGAAAAGGAATATTTATTCCAGATTTCATATATTTTCTTTCCTAAAAATACCATAAGGTAATACATGTGCTTGTTTTAACAAATTCAGTTCTATAATAAGTGTTTTAAATGAAAAGTAATGGTCCCCCAAGCCACTTTTCCAATCTGAAGTCTGGCTTCCAAAAGGTGACAACTTTTATCTTTTTATTGTAGCTCTTCTAATAATTAGTTGCTTAATGCTTAAAAACATACACTAAAATCTCCTGATCTGTCAAATCTGACTCTGGTATGAAATATAAAGATATAAGCTTAATACTATTTCTACTTCCTCTCTCTACCCTCCCCTAATTTTTGATGGGCACTATATATTTTTACTATAAATGGGCTATTCATTTCTACTGGATACCTATGTAATTTTAAATAATAAATATATAGAAATATTATATTCTTTTTTTTTAAGATTTTATTTATTTATTTGACAGAGATCACAAGTAGGCAGAGGCAGGCACAGAGAGAGGAGGAAGCAGGCTCCCCACAGAGCAGAGAGCCCGATGCTGGGCTCGATCCCAAGACCCTGAGATCATGGCATGAGCCAAAGGCAGAGGCTTAACCCACTGAGCCACCCCTAGAAATATTATATTCTTTTCATATATTATATATTATATTCTATATATTATATTATATATATATTATATGCATTATTATATATTATATAATATATAATTATAATAATATTATATTATATTATATTATAATAATATTATAATTATATATAATAATATTATTATATATAATTATTATATATAGATATATATATTATAGATATCATATATATATTATAGAATATAATATTTCTAGGTGCCCCTAGAAATATTATATTCTTTTTCCATGAATTTGTGGCAGTATTTCTATACTCTCCACTCCGTAGGATAAGGCTACTTGTACCTTCTCTTATCTGTCAGCTCTATCTTCACTTTTATATCATTAAGTTTGATAACATTTACATTCTATTCTGTTTATTAAAGCTTACTATGTTTGTCTATAAACTGATTATTGAAACTGCACTTGATCTTAGCCAAAAGGCCAAGAAGCGATGATGATTATTGAAACTGAAAAAAAAAAAAGCGCTAGTAGCACTTCCATTATCATCGCTATATACATACCATTTACTGAAAGCTAAGTGGACTAGGATTTGGTCTTTGTTATCCTAGTATCCGGGTCACAGGACTTCTCCTACACCCCACTAATTTCTCAAAAGCTGCCAATCAGTTTACTTGCTTCATATTTGGATTATGGCTTTCCTACAAAGGTTTCTGTGTGCAAATGTGTGCTTGCTGGCATTTTTTCCTGAATTCAAATGTGCCTCTATTTTCTCATGTTGAGAAAGGTAATTTGTCTTCTCTACTATATCACAAATGTCTTCTAGTCACTTACTTTAACTCGCAGAATTCTTAATCTACTGCTTGGATTCTACTCCATTCTTCTTCAGCAGATTTTTACTGATGCTTGATTCAAGGTCTGCTGTGTAGCTGATATCCTGAACTTGTTTACAATAGACTTTGGAATTAATTCTACATTTGTTGAGTCTCTCATCTTCCCTTTTATTGGTTTTCAAATTTGTAGCGCTTGAAAAATATCCTCAAGTAACTTCCTTAAAAATACATAACAGATGTTAATTTTCTGTGCCTTTGCATATCAGAAGGGTAATGACCATCAGATCTGAGTGAGTATGGAATTAAAGATCCAAAATAATTTCCATCAGAGGTTTAAAGGTACTGCTCCATGATTTTCTAGTATTGAGGATTGCCAACGAAAAGTTTGATGCCAAATGAGAATTTTTTTTTCCTTTTCTATTTGTAGGATGTGTGCTTTTACGTTTGGTGTTCTAAAATGAAATGATACAATAATCACAATAGAGTTGTGTGTGCTTGGGCACACGTGTGTATATGTGTGTATTTTCGCTCACTATACTTTATAAAATCAAAAACATTTTCAATCAAAAAACATTCATTTTTCCTACTATTGGTTTGATAATGTCCTCATTTTTTTAAAAAAATTACTTATTTATTCTAAAGAGAGTGAGAGCGAGTGTGAGCCGTGGAAGGAGCCAAGGGGAGAAGGAGAGAGACACTCCAGCAACTTCTCTGCTGAGCAAGGAGCCCGATGATGTGGGGCTCGATGAGGGCTCGATCTCACAACCCTGAGATCATGACCTGAGCTGAAATCACGAGTCGGATGCCTAGCCAACTGAGCCACCCAGGCACCCTATATAATTTCCTCATTTTATCTTCTTTTGTCTATTTGAAATTCTTATTAGATGGATGTTATGCTGACCTCCCTACAGATACTTCCCTCTCTCTCTCATACATTCTCTTTCTTTCCACTCTGGGAGATTTTCTACTTTACTCCCTGACTAATTACTGACCATGTTCTTGTTCCTTTTGTGTGAATCTTTCTAATTTTTAAGAGTTCTTGGTTTTGTTTTCATGATATGTTGACGTGGTTTTATCAGTCCTTGTATCTTACTCTTCCTAAGTATAAAAATCAGAAGTTTGGAATTTATTGTTTGTATTTCTTTTAAGCTATAGTTTGCCCTCTGAATTAGCTCTTCTTCCTTGGAGATGTTTTTTTGCTGTTGTATACATGTGTCTTTTTTCCTACTACATCTCTTCTACGTAGGAAGTTTGACCAGGAGCTGTGTTATGTGGACAGGACTTACGACCTGACAGATTTTACTTTTTTTTCCTTAAGATTTTTATTTACTTATTTTTTGAGAGAGAGATAGAGAATAAGCCAGACAGAACACAAGCAGTGGGACAGGGAGAAGCAGACTCCCTACTGAGCAGGGAGCCTGGTGTGGGGCTCTATCCCAAGATCTTGAGATCATGACCTGAGCCGAGGGCAGACACTTAACCAACTGAGCCACCCCGGTGCCCCTTACCTTTCACTAAAGGTAAGAAGAGAACTCAAATGTCAGAATTGCAACCCAAACTGTTCCCGGGAAGTTTAATTAATTTCTGTATAGAAGAATCTTCTGGAGTTTCTTGTCAAAGTTTAAATATTGAGTCGTCCACATTCTGCCTGCCAGAGAACAGGAAAAGGCAAAAGGAAGGGAGGTGTGGAAACCAAAGTATTTTTGTTCTAGCAGGCACACTTTTAATTCCCTCATGCCTGTTAACACACTTTTCCATTCTCACCCTCCTATACTGGCCCACGACAAGTCTGGTGCCTTTTGGGGGGTTCTGCCAGACTTATTCTGGCCTCTGGTCCCAACCGAGCTGCATGTACCAGCATGCTCCTCTCTGCTTCATCTTCCAGATAAGAACCGAAATACCCTGTCAGCTGTTGCCCCACTCTCTTCACCACTAAGAATATTCCCTGTCTTAGTCCTTAATATTCTATGGGGATCTCGAGAAGGAAAGGAGGTTGATTTGTGTGCTCAATTTGCCATCTTGAATAAGAAGCCGAAACAGGCATATTACATACATTACTTCACTTAGTGCCAATGTAGCCTCTGACCGCAAGATGAAGTCAATCTTTTCATCAGCTTCTGACCACACAACAAGGCCATGTTTCCTTTGTGTGCACATATTATGATCACATGATTTTTACCCCACATCATGGCTTGATTGCTCTGCTTATTTGGGGAGGGCCTGAACAGGTCTTAGGTGCTTCCAAGAGCAGTCTGCCCCCACAGCCATCTTCTTGCACCTGGATAGTCTTCCTGACTTGGGCCGCCCCACGTGGTCACACATGCAGCCAGAAGCTTCTCCAAGAAGCCTCAGCATGTTGAACAGCAACAGCACATACACGCCGTGTGCTGCCCGCCAACGTTCCCAGAGGCTGGGGCGCTGCCTGCAGACATCCCATAGCCTTGGCTCCTCAGAATATCAGAATATTGAGATTCTTCATCACTCAGTACCATGGCACTCTCTAATATCTGTCCCCAAAACCATTCTGCCTGTACCTGGAAACTCAGGAAATCTAACCTGTTCTCACAGCTTCCTCAAGCCCCTCTCTGAGAGCTCAAAATTTTAGCCCCCGGAACCAGGTAAGAAATGGATACCAAACTCTCCTCTTCGTCATCATTCTCACTCCTTCCTGCCCTGCCTCCCTTCAAATCCCCCCTCCTCTCTCCTTGATGCATATGCAAGAGCCCTCAAAGTTACCAGCAATACTTACTGCTAGTTCCTATGTGACTTAAATGGGAGTCTTGTGGAAGAGAACTCTTAACTCCTATGGGAAGTAACTGGTACTAACGTCACACTGATATAAGGAATGTTTAGGATACAGCTGTGAATAACATATAATGTTTCTCAGGTTATCTATAGGCAAACGTGGAAATCAGAATTCATTGTGTTCTTTCCATTTCCCCTACAATGGGATATGGTTCCTCAAAACAGATTTGGTATTAGCTTTGAATCGCTGGTAAATAGTTATTTTATTTTTATATTTAAAGAGAACTTTGGGGCGTCTGGGTGGCTCAGTGGGTTAAAGCCTCTGCCTTCGGCTCAGGTCGTGATCCCAGGGTCCTGGGATCGAGCCCCACATCGGGCTCTCTGCTCAGTGGGGTGTCTGCTTCCTCCTCTCTCTCTGCCTGCTTCTCTGCCTACTTGTGATCTCTCTCTGTCAAATAAATAAATAAAATCTTTAAAAAATAAAAATAAAAAATAAAGAGAACTTTGGTAGAGTGGATTTCTTAAAGTATTTTAGTTCCTGTCTTAGTTTTCCATCCTGAGACCCAAATTCCACGGCTCAGCTGAACCCTGAGGAGCATGTCAAGCTTGCCATGGAGAGCAGTAACATAGGGGAAGCGTCTCATGCCAAGACAGTCCAACAAGGTCTTTTAAAATCTGCCACAAGGGGCACCTGGGTGGCTCAGTGGGTTAAGCCTCTCCCTCCGCTCAGGTCATGATCCCAGGGTCCTGGGATCGAGCCCCACATCGGGCTTTCTGCTCTGCAGGTAGCCTGCTTCCTCCTCTCTCTCTGCCTGCCTCTCTACCTACTTGTGATCTCCGTCAGATAAATAAAGAAAAAATCTTAAAATAAAATAAAATAAAATAAAATCTGCCACAAATCTGAAAGGGAGAATCATACACCCTATGACAAAATGGAAATATTACCTGACTCTTTTTTAAAACTGGATAGGCTCAGGCTTTAAATAGACTTCAGAAACCATCCATTCTTCTACAGTGAAAGAGCAGACCATGTTGCTGATAGTATATAATATTTCTACAAACAGACAGAAACGTGTAGGGAAGGATCAGCCTGAATTTGGCAGCTATGAAAATGGTAGTTCCCCTTTCTCCAGAAAATAACCACCATTAAAAAAAAAAAATCTTTTTTATGTTAGAAAAGAAATTCCTGGGTCTTTTCATGTTCACTCAGATGTCTATACTAGCTTGATTCACAAGGGTGAACCGGTTTCACTGCCTGAACTAGTTCTCATCCCCAGTACTAAACCTCTGCTTATGAAAGGTTTTTTCTATTAGGCTGTAATTGTAACCATCTCTGAGCTATCGGATTATCAGCACTGACATGAAATTTGTGTTGGATAGACAATCCTCCTCATTTTTGCCACTTGGACTGCTCAGTTCCTTCCCTGAAGAGAAATATAATTAAAGGAAGGTAAACATGAAAAAACCTGTCCATGGCAAGCACCTACTCACTAAAGAGATGAGACCATATTAAGAACACATCAGCTGAGTAATTCAGAATCACATTCTAAGCAGACACAGTTCACCAACGTGAACACTAAACCTCTCTTCCAATGGCTACAGACTCTGCCCAGACAATTTAAAAATGCAAGTAATTTTTGTAAAAGGCAAGTTAATGGCTCCGCACAATCCCACACCACTCCTGGAAAATGTAGACAGGGTTTGGGCCGTCATTTGTGCCAAAAAAAAAAAAAAAAAAAAGTAATGCTCTTGAGGGCATTCTTTTTTTTTTTTTAAGATTTTATTTATTTGACAGAGAGAGATCACAAGTAGGCAGAGAGGCAGGCAGAGAGAGAGAGAGGAGGAAGCAGGCTCCCTGCCGAGCAGAGAGCCCGATGTGGGACTCGATCCCAGGACCCTGAGATCATGACCTGAGCCGAAGGCAGCGGCTTAACCCACTGAGCCACCCAGGCACCCTCTTGAGGGCATTCTTATCTCATACACAGAATCAGACCACAGATATCTACACACCCAGAACACTACCCCAAAGAAAAAGTATTAACCGTGCCTAAATGAAAATGTTATTTATGGTACTCAAATGACTCACTCACTTACTCTCCATCCACATTTGCAGACTCCAGAAGAAAGATCGTTTTCCTTATCATTTGAATTAAAAAAAAGCAAATTCCTAGTTCGGTAGCCAAAACACTGGTCCCCTTTAGGTCTCAAGAGCCATCATTAAAACTGACACTAATTGGTATCATTGCTGACAGCGCAGAGTGACAGGGAAGGCTCTGCAGAAGAAGCGCCATGCGTCCCTGGGAGTGCCTGCCAGCTTATTCATGGATGGGGAAATTCAGGTAACCCCACGTGGAGCCTGCCCTTGTCAGTCATACTCTGTGAAGACAAAGGACGACAGGACTTTTGATCCACCACTTTCTCCAAACACTGTTTACAGTCTTTGCCTCTGCGCATCACCTCCCTTCCCAAGCTGAACTGATGAGTAGGAATTCAAAGGCAATGAAAGCTCGCCTCTGATCAGTGATCCACGCATGGCAGGTGCTGAGAGGCCCACGGCAGTACTCACAGCGCATTTGAGTGTTATGACAGGAGCTCAAGACTGTGATGCTAATGAAGCCCGTACAGCAGAATGCATTTTCCAGCCCAAAGAAGCACTACACACCTGAGTGATAGGAATCTTCTTGGGTTCCACGGAGGCTCACTAAAGGTGTGCATAGCAAAACTCATCCCACTGCTAATTCTGTTTTACTCACGTCCTTCCTATCTGCCCCGAAACGCACTCAGCTTCTCCGGACCATAGTCCCCATATTCCATACCCACGTAATTGCTGTTGAACTGTAAGAGTGTATCAAAAAGTTTGCATTATAAATCCAAAAGAACATAGACTTTCATTGGACCTACTCACAAGAAGAGTTTGTTCCTGTTAGGGTGTGATCCAGAAGATTCATCTCGACACAATTTATATACAGATATAATCACTAAGTGAAACAAAGATAGAACAAAAACAGCCTTAAGAAAAAAAGCATCCATGTACAAAATGGAAATTTTTCAAGTCAGGAAAGCAAAGGAGAATAATTTCAAAATCAAATATTGAGCAGTCACTGATGCAGGAAGGGATTCATAATAAATGTATAAATATAGTGTAGTATCTTGAAGAGATATATTTTTATAAATCTATATACATCCTTTTTTTTTTTTTGCCTTATCTTCAGCTTATAGAATAGCATAGGTTTCACAGGTCACTTCAGAAGTCACTGTAGGGGCACCTGGGTGGTTCAGTAGGTTAAGCCTCTGCCTTTGGCTCAGGTCATGATCTCAGGGTCCTGGGATCAAGCCCCGCATCAGGCTCTCTGCTCAGTGGAGAGCCTGCTTTCCCCTCTCTCTCCCTGCCTGCCTCTCTGCCTACTTGTGATTTCTCTCTCCGTCAAATAAATAAATAAAATATTTTTTTAAAAATTTAAAATTTAAAAAAAAAAAGTCATTCTATTCATCCCAGTAACTCCATGAAGGGAATGAGATGCCATTAATAATACTGGGGTTTACCACATGTTTCCAGTCCCCTGCACAATCTTTGGGAAGGTATGTCCTTATTAGAAAAATCATCTTCTATATTAGAGTGCACAGAGATAAAAATAATGAGTTCTATTTATCCAAAAATAACAGCCAGCTAATCAAATTTGGAAGAGAATTGCACTTTGAGATTAACTGTTGGGTCTAAGACCATGCTAAATCCAGAGGAGAGAAGGTCATACTGAATCTGTGTATCTTGGACTCACCCACTACAGCCCATTCAGAGGAATGAGTTATATCAACACATAAACCACCAAGAAGATAATATAAAGTAACTACAACACTTAGGAATGCCTTAAAGCAACAAATTCATAATAAAAAGATACAAAGTGGAACTTTACATTGGAAATAAATATTCAGTCTACGGCCATACCCTTTGAACATGCCCAATCTTGTCTGAAAACAAGTATTCATAAGAAAAAAAAAACTGTTGAGGAGACATGTTTGACACTGGGAAGAATGAAAGTGATTTTTTTTCAAGTATGGTTATATCACAGCAGAAACCTCCCATTATTCAGGGGTAGATGAAATTAATATTATTATGCTACTTTAGCATAGCAGCACCCAAAACAAAGAGTACCACCCTTCCCCATGAACCCCTTAGGCAAAAAATGAGGAAGATGTAGGAAGTAGGATGCTAAATGTCTTTTTCTAAATTCTTCTTTGGTATCCCACACATCTTCTTACACATCATTTGGTAGATCCTTGTTGATTAATGATAAAGTCCTTAGAAGGGGATAAAGAGCTCTAGCAAGCAAGCTAAAATGATTTCCCTCAGGCAAGAAAAATTATACATTACAAGCTTCAGATCAAATTTTAGAGATCTGAATTCAACCTTTCATTTTTCTGAAGGGAAAATTTAGGCCTAGAATGGTAAAGGATTTTTCCCCAAGGTTATTCAGTTCATTTGCTAGAAATGTCCAGTCCCTTCAGGAATTCAAGGTTTCCTTTGCTCTTTCTGTATGTCAGGACTCTGCAAGACATAGCCAAGGGTAATGCCTTCGTGAAATGACAATCTTTGCAGAAGGTAGACATTTAAAATAGCTGCTATGGGAAATGAATTGTGTTCCCCCAACAGTTTTAGGTTGAAGCCCTAATTCCTAATATTACTGTATCTGGAGATATGGTCCTCAAAAAGCAATTAGTGTTAAATGAGGAGATAGGGGTGGGACTGTGGCCTTATCTTAAAAAAAAAAAAAAGCACTCTTTGTGTGTGTGTGTGTGTGTGTGTGTGAGATGTGAGGACACAACAAAAAGGTGGCTATCCACAAGCCAGGAAGAGAGCACTCACCAGAAACTGAACGCTGCTAGAAACTTAATATTGGACTTTCCATCCTACAGAACTGTAAGGAAGTAAATTTCTATTATTTAAGTTACCTAATCTATGGTATGGTATGGCAGCCTGAGCTGATTAAGACAATAGCTACAATAATGTGCAGGGAAAGAGAACAGACAGAATTCTGCATGGACTTCAGTCCAGACCTCAAGGAGAGCAAGCACCACAGGGATCCAAACTGAGACCCTCTCCCTGATGATGGACAGAGCTGAGAAGGGCAGAACTTCAAGAGCGTGAGAAGGAGGAATGGCTGAGACAAACTGCCCAACTGCAAAAGCAGACCCAACAGAGTGAACATGAATGAAGATGTATCCTATTGAAATCTGTAGGTCAGACATCCACTACTTGGTGCATGAATATTTATTGAGTGACTTCTTAGGCAGACACGCTGCTAAGTAATGAGTTATCACAGCAGTGATAACTCAAACATTGGCCGTACCCACAGGATCTCACTTCTACAGGGGAAGAACATCTAACTGGGCTGCCAGCAGCCCTAGTGTTTCCTGAGAACCCAGTGAATTCTACAGATTGTCCATAAAAATCTGTCTCTGTCCATCTTATTCTACACTTTAGCTTCTAATGGTAAGAACTTCTGATAGTTTTACAAACTTCTGCTACAAGCTTCCTGATGTCACCTTTGAAGAAAACGCACTAACTGGACCACAGTCTATATGAATTCCTCCCTGTGAATGATACCTGGGCTCATGAACCAAGTCTTTGTGTATGAATACAGCCAACCAGACTGCTAACTTTGCTTGTGGCCAGGCAATCAATTTGTGCAACCTAAGAACTGGGATGGCTAATCTACCTCTTGGCCAAATAAATCCATGATAATCTTGTCCTCTGGATCTCCAAAGCAGAGCCCTCAGAAATTCGCCCATTAAGTGGATTATTTGCTAAATGCAAGACATAAGTCACCATTAAATGCATGCAGCAAAGGCCGCCAATGTTGACTGGCATGTAAAGCCCACTCTTATTAGACCCTGGTGTTTAGGAGACAGGGTCTAGATATGATCTCTGACAACTATGACTAGTCAATACTGCCACCCAGGAAGTAAACATCAAGGGCATGTTTTAATACTGCAACAGGCAGCCATGGCATTTTCAATGGTTGAAGTCAATACTGAATGTTAAGCCCTTACTCACCCATAAGTCTCCTCTAGAGAGAGCCCTGGAGATTTTTAAGAAACCCATGAAGGATTTGAGATTGAAATCCATGCTCAAGTACAAATGCCAACAGCCAGAAATCTCTGGTGCTCTGCCCTCATTCCCACACTCAGCATTTCAGAGATTAAATGTCTGAAAAGGATAGCCTCTGATGAAGAAATTTCTAATCAGTGGTAAAAAATAAATTGATATAATGCATTTGAACAAGATAGTTTTAAACAGAGAGGTGGTTGGTGTACCTTAGAAATGCAATTAGGAACAGATTTCAGAACTTGTAGCCAGAATATTTTCATGTAGAGCCAAGCTCAGCAAAGGAAAGCAAAGAAGCCAGGTGCTAGAAGCTCCCCTTCTTCCTAGGATTCCTTAGTTGGGCAAGAAGATTAGGGTTCAATTAGGTTCCTCGTTCTGCTATGTGTATGGCCAGGAGCAGGGGTTGGTGAGTTGTAAAGAGACAAGTTCATTAAGTTATATCTGACCTAGAAGCCAATTTTAAAGGAAACCTATACTCCAAAGTCTCAGACAAGGGGTTGGCAGTAGTTTTAAGTGCTTTTTGATTTGATGATAAAAAGAGACTAAGAGAAGGGATGGTGCTCTACAGAATAATCAAACAGAATTTTACGTGAGTTTAAAACCACACTTTTCTTTCCCTTAATGCTGAAATAAGTTGCCAGAGACCTGTCAAAACACAAATCGAATGAGGATTATGATAAGGAAATCATGGTAATCTCTGAAAATACGTCACAAGGGGTCTTCCAGGATAGAGTCCTTCCGGAGAAGCTAACATTTAAACTTGGTCTTGACAAATAAATGATTAGGAGTTGGCCCTTTGAAAGGAGACTGGAAGTGGGAAGAATGTCTTAGAGGAAACACCATGTGCAAAAATCCTAAGATAAGAAAAAAGAAGGTGCATTCAAGGCACGAAAAATGCTCAGAGTGATACACATGAAAGAGAGGAGGGAAAAGAGATGAGGCCAACAATCTAGAACCAGTCCAGGTGGCAGGCCTCATAAACTGAATTAAGAGATCTTAACTATGTCTTCAGGATAATGTATAACCATGGAAGTAGTTGAGTATGAAACCTAAACTATAAAAAGGATTTAAGAGAAACGTGATCATAACCGGGAAGATTAGTCAAGAGCTGTCGGAGAGTTGCAGGTGAAAGGGGGTGGCCAAGATCAGAGAGGTGGCAGCCAAGATCTGAAGACGACACTCTACACACTTGACACTTCCTGCTTGCGCAGGCGGGTCTTGGGGTCTTCAGAAGCAAAGCATATTCAAAATGCTACAAATGATTTTCAGTCTTTTCAAGTCCAATAAAAGGCATAATCATCCTCCTGGAAGTGGCAGTCAGAAACCTTGGAGATATAATAGATCCTTCTGTTTTCTTTATCCCCCTCCACCCCCAATCCCCAGCTCCCTATCCACTCTGTTCACAAATCCCATTAATTCTACCTTCAAAATTAAATTTCCGTTGTCTTGGTTCATGATAGAAAGAGACTCAGAAAGATTTGCACACAAGAAGTCTACTGGGGGGCGCCTGGGTGGCTCAGTGGGTTAAAGTCTCTGCCTTCAGCTCAGGTCATGATCCCAGGATCCTGGGATTGAGCCCCGCATCGGGGTCTCTGCTTGGCAGGGAGCCTGCTTCCTCCTCTCTCTCTCTGCCTGCCTCTCTGCCTACTTGTGATCTCTGTCTGTCAAATGAATACATGGGTAGGAGAAGAATCAATGAAACAAGATGGGATTGGGAGGGAGACAAACCATAAGTGACTCTTAATCTCACAAAACAAACTGAGGGTTGTTGGGGGGAGGGGGGTTGGGAGAAGGGGGTGGGATTATGGACATTGGGGAGGGTATGTGCTTTGATGAGTGCTGTGAAGTGTGTAAACCTGGTGATTTACAGACCTGTACCCCTCGGGATAAAAATATATGTTTATAAAAAATAAAAAATTTAAAAAAAATTTAAAAAAAAAGAATTTCCAAAGATACTGGATATGATAATAAAAAAGAAATATGAAAATATTTTTTAAGGTTTTTTAATAATAAAAAAACTCAAGATATTTAAAAAAAAGTCTATTGGGGATGACACAGGACAATATTTCTAAAGGAACAGGGAAGCAGGATGGGCAGAGGCAAAAGTTAAACTGTCATGTAGCTGTACCAGAAGCCTCAGCTGATCCTACAGGCACCTATGGAACTAGAATGGTCTTCCCATGTTGTCCTGACTCAAGGTAAGAGCCTTCTTCTTCTTTATTGACCAGTTACTGGGTGTGAGCCAACCCAAAGGCATGGACTTAAATGAGACATTCCAACTGGGCAAAGGACAAGTCCTGGAAACCAAGTAGGCTCTAAATTGTTAGCAGTCAACATTCCTAGTAGCGAGAAAGTGCCTCAGTCTTAAAGGGGATCTCTGGGTAGCACAGCACAGAGTCCTCCACATCGAGATTTATTCACTTCCTTCTTTATTGCTACCAACATTATTATAAGCCATTATCATCTCTCACCCTGACAACATGTTAGCTCTGAATTTGGTTTTCTCTGCCCCCATTCTTGATGTCCTCCAAACCATTCTCTACCCAACACCAGAGGTATCTCCTTGAAATGGGAGACTGACTATGTTACTCTCCAATTTTCAATGACTTCCCACTGCAATGAAAACAAAATGCAAACTCCTAATCCTGCCTATGTCTACTAATTCCTGACCCTTCCTGTCCTGGTTCAATCATGCTGCTGTAACAGAATACCACAGACTAGGGGGCGGGGAGGTTATACATCACAAAAATTTACTTCTCACAGTTCTGAATGAGAAGTCTAAGATTAAAGTACTAGCATATTCAGTGTCTGATGATAACCCACTTCCTGGTTCATAGATAGCCATCTTTTTGCTGTGTTCTCATACAGCAAAAGTGGCAAAAGACCTCTCCAGGGTCCCTTTTATAATGTAGTCTCCCTATATTATCAGTTCTGTGAGATTAAGACCATAAAGATATTTTGACCTCTGTATCTCCAGCATCCAGCACAGTGCCTGACAAATACTTATGGAATGAACAAGCTGATGAATGAAGAATACATCAGGAGATATTTAAGAAATGCTATCAATAGAATTCTGCCAAATGCAGTGGACGACTGGGTGTGATGGCTTAGGGAGAGTGACTCCTATGATTGTATAATGTACATTTGGGTGCCATCTACTGAGATGTTACAGGAGAAGTGGTTTGTGGGGAGTGGAAGGAAGGTCATTTAACCCTGACTCATGATATCATGTGATTAACATACACTTTATTCCCCACAACTGTAAAAAAAGGACACTTACCAGACATGCATTTTTTTTGTATAGTCAATTTCTCTCTCAATTGGCAACTCCTCTAACTCTGAACTTTCTTGATCAGCAAACACTTTGATTCCCCTTATTTTCTTCCACCGTAATCTGACAGATCTTTTTTTTTAAAGATTTTTTTTTTTATTTATGTGAGAGAGAGAGAGAGAGAGAGAGCACAAGCGGGGGAGGGGTAGAGAGAGAAGCAGAATCCCCACCAAGCAGGGAGCCAATGCGGGACTTGATACCAGGACCCCAAGATCATGACCTGGGCTGAAGGGAGATGCCCAACCAACTGAGCCACCCAGGAGCCCTAATCTGACAGCTCTTAAGGACCCCCTCAGCCTCTACAACATGCCAAATTATACCTGCTCTTAGGACAAAAGCATGAGAATCAGACAAAAATACAGAATTTGAAAGAGAAAGGGGGAAGAAGAAATTGAATATGGAAAGGAACATACAAAGAGGGGGGAAAGAGCCAGAAAGAAGAGAAACCTTTGCCCCATGAAGACCAAGAGACAAAGACTCAGCTCTGGTTGTATTGTGTTTAAGGGTAGAGACCTCATAGAAAGCAGTTAATGGCTTCACGAGTGTTGTCTTTGATCTTCCACAGATGCTTATTTGCAAGTATGTGTTGTACAGGAAGCACAGAAATAGTCATCTCTGTGGTATCAGAATTCCAACAATCTCTCCTGCTTCATTTTTTCATTGGTTACAAATATATGCATTTAATATCATATCACACATCTATAGCAGAACATCCAAAAGACATCTGTATTTATGTCAACGTTCAACTAACCTTGCTGTTTTAAGTCTGATAGTATGGATAATCCCAAACAGCATTAAAATTAAAATCACATATACAGGGCTTTCGTTATTATATAAACTTTTGGCTATGCATTTGCCTTTCCCGAATGCATACTCCAGAAGTGATCTGTGACTCAGCAGTAGTTACGAAGATCCTCACAAGTTAAAGAGAAAGAAAGAAAGGAAGGAAGGAAGGAAGGAAGGAAGGAAGGATGAAAGAAAGAAAGAAAGAAAGAATCTTCCTCATATTTTGATGGGGAAACAGACGTCTGAGGGGTCATTGTGACTTAGCTCAGTTGTATGCTTATTTTGTGGTGGAACCAAAGTTCAAAATTCCCGATGCCCTATTCGGCATGGTCTGTGGTAAAACCAAAATAGCATGGAGGAATTGTTTCTCATGACCCAGTGATTTCCAAACTTAGAGAGTTTCAAGACTATTGATGGCCTCTTTAATGTTACCCCGCAAGATGACTTCAATCGTCACTTAGAAAAATTAAAGAACCCTTCGGATAATTGGGAGCATATTCCAAAGTCTAACAGGGTGGCTGAGAATTATAAATTGTGCAGTTATTCTTCATTTAGACCCTTAAATTCATTCTTATTTCTTCTCCTCCATTCTGTATCATTGGAAGCCTGTGTTGATGGCCCATAGCATCTTAGCTCCTTTGTGGTCTGGCCTAAATAGAGCTCAGCCCATGGGCATCACCGGAAGGAAACCAGAGGGTGGGAGGACAGAGAAACCAGTATTATTTCTCCCCCTCACACTCTCTGCTTTGGACCACATTTCTGCCAATTATATTCCTCCAGGACTACAATTAATACTAGTTGATCCCTTCTCTGAATCTCCAACTTTCACTAGGTTTAGGTAATGCTATTTCCCTGGTGCTCAAATGGCTTCCTTTGTTGCTAGTTTCTGGGTGCCCTGACATCCCTTATTTGTTTCCTTAATGCTGTTCACCCTCCATAAGTGGCCCTTGAACCAACTGACTTATATATTTTTTTTCTTCTGGAACTTGACTGGCCCATGCATATAGCAACTAAATACTAACATTAAGGTGACTCGATTAAAAATATACCCTTGAAGAGGCAATGGTGTATGTATACATAACTGTAATTAGCTGAATCTTTAGTAGAAACGGCAAGTGGAAATAGTTATAGTTTGCTTGGGGTATTGCTTGTGCTTTTTATCATAAGGAGTAGCAGACATAGGTCTATAAAGACCAGCTCAAAGCGGGGGAGAATCAGAGAAAACCAGATTTGGGTACTTGGGAAAGTGTCACCTCTCTCCCCAATCCTGGACTTATGAAGTAGTTGAAGTTCATGCCTCAGAAACACCAGTCAAATAGAAGTAGTATTAATTACATCTAAAACAGCGATGCTATCAGAAAATGCCAGAACCCTGTCTGAAAAATTGCTACATTACCTGCAAGTCCCTGACAGCTCAATTCGACGTTAAGGTGTTTTCACCAAAACAATGGCTTAATCACTCCATTACAGGCAAAACTGCTGTATTAACTGATAAGGCTTATGGTGCACCATCCCTTATCCCTGGCAGCAGCGGATAGGTCAGCCCATGAGAGGGTGACTCGCAAGAACATATATCATAAATCCACGCTTAGAAAAACTTCAAGCTTCAGCAGTTCCTGCGTTTCCCATGGACTGCACTCACTTGGAGACTGGGAGAAACAACACTGATGTTTTGTGTAAGAGTTTTTTTTTTTTTTTTTTTTTTTTTTAAGATTTTATTTATTTATTTGTCAGAGAGAGAGACAGCAAGCACAGGCAGACAGAATGGCAGGCAGAGTCAGAGGGAGAAGCAGGCTCCCCGCAGAGCAAGGATCCCGATGTGGGACTCGATCCCAGGACGCTGGGATCATGACCTGAGCCGAAGGCAGCCGCTTAACCAACTGAGCCACCCAGGCGTCCCTTGTGTAAGAGTTTAAGGAAACTGAGAAGCCAGGACTGTCATCACTGTATCATCTGCTAGGATGCATGACTTAAGAAACGGCCTATAGGGGCACCTGGGTGGCTCAGTGGGTTAAGCCTCTGCCTTCAGCTCAGGTCATGATCCCAGAGTCCTGGGATCAAGCCCTGCATCAGGCTCTCTGCTCAGTGGAGAGCCTGCTTCCCTTCCTCTCTCTGCCTGCCTCTCTGCTTACTTGTGATCTCTGTCTGTCAAATAAATAAATAAATAAATCTTTAAAAAAAAAAAAAAGAAAGAAAGAAAAGAAACGGCCTATACCTAGAACTTTTTTTTTCAAAAGCCAACAAATGACTACACGAAGGGGAAGAAATATAAGCCTGACCCATGTGGATTATTGGTATTTTATATTCATTTCTTATATTTAATGAGCTGAAAGTTATAGGACTTTGGTCATTCTCATATCCATTATTTATTTGATCATGCATTTATCTGTTTGTTTGTTTAGTGGACTTAGGGACACTGAGGTTCAGAACAGTTGAGCTGCATTGGGTCAAATATGTCTTAAGAAGCAAAGCCCAGATAAAGAAAAATCTTCTGACTCCAAGTCCCATGCTCTTCCCTCCACCCACGTTGCGTGCTTGTTCAACTGCTGAAAAGCACACTACCCCTTCGAAGAGAAAAGTCAATAAATACTACTCCAATTATACTTACAAATATGTCCCCTATTCGATTTTTCCCTTTTCTTTCCCATTTCACTATTTCCAGCTGCCATCATTTCTCCTCTGGACTTCTCCTATAGTTTTCCAATTCATCTTCCTGTTTCCAAACTTGCCTGCTCTCACTCCCACAGCTCTCACCCCACAGAACAGCAAGAGAAACTGTTTTAAACATAGATTATATGATGTCACTACTTCACCTTGAAAGTCTAATGTTTTCCCACGGCAATAAGAATGAAACCCAAACTCCTTACCTGGCCTATAAGGTCCTGTATGATCATGTTCTTGTCTGCCATGCTGAGTCTCATTCTAATCACCATTATTCACTCCATGCCTAGCTATCTTGGCCATCTTTCACCCTTTGAGCAATCCAGGCTCATTTCTGCCAAAGGGCCTTTGCACCTATTATTACCTACATCAGGACTGCCTTTTCTCCAACTCTACCCATGATTTTCTCTGCTTGTTGTTGAGCTTTCATCTAAAGTCGCCTCTTGTCTGACCACTTTACCTAAAGGAGCTTCTTCCTCTATATCCAGATAATATATCAGATTGCCTGATTATCTTTTTTTTTAATTTTAAGGATTTTATTTATTTATTTATTTGAAAGAGAGACAGAAAGACAAAGAGCATGAGTGGGGGAGGAGCAGAAGAAGAGAGAGAGGGACAAGCAGACTCCCTGCTAAGCGGAGAGCCCAACATAGGGCCCTATCCCAGGACCCTGAGATTATGACTTGAGCCAAAGTCAGACACTTAACTGAATGAGCCACCCACGTGCCCGATTTTACTTTCCTTGTGATAAACATCATTCTCAAAAATTCTTACTCACTTGGAGCGCCTGGGTGGCTCAGTGGGTTAAAGCCTCTGCCTTTGGTTTAGGTCATAATCCCAGGGTCCTGGGATTGAGCCCTGCATTGGGCTCTCTGCTGAACAGGGAGTCTACTTCCTCTTCTCTCTCTCTCTGCCTGCCTCCCTGCCTACTTCTGATCTTTGTCTGTCAAATAAATAAATAAAATCTTTAAAAAAAATTATTACTCACTCATTTTGTTTTATTTATTTTTAAGATTTATTTATTTATTTATTTGACAGAGAGAGATTACAAGTAGACAGAGAGGCAGGCAGAGAGAGGGGGGGGAGGAAAGCAGGTTCTCCACTGAGCAGAGGCCCGATGCGGGATTCGATCCCAGGACCCTGAGATCATGACCTGAGCCGAAGGCAGCGGCTTAACCCACTGAGCCACCCAGGCACCCCACTCATTTTATTTTTTGAGGCAGATTCAATTATTTTCAGCAAAGAGTCACTCTTTGCCACACTATTCCCCGTGAAAGACGTGCACTTCTCTAGTCCATTGATCTGACACTTGGTCATATGACTTCCTTTGGCCACTGATGTGTAGCTGAAAGTAACAGTGAGCTTTAGGGAGCATAACTCTCATCAACCCTCTTGTGCTCCTAATCCCCACTGCTCCCACCCCCCATGGGAAGAGCTTGTTAGAGGCAGCCACTGCCCCTTCATCTTGGGTCCCGGAATGACATACACATGGAACAAACCAGAACCCATTCATAGTAACAAAATCATGACAGTAACCCCAGATCTAAGAGCCTGAAATAAATGTCCTTTCCTTAAGGCATGGTGAATTTATCATTCTCTGTTGCTGTAGCAAAAACACAAAGCATTTATCAATCCATGAGTTATGTATATGTTTACTTGTTTAATGTCTATCTCACTGGCTAAAAGGTGGGCTCCATGAAGGCAGAGATTTCCTCTCAGTCACAGCACCCAAACTAGCATCTGGTTTGCAGTTGGAACTCATAATTAGACCTGTTACAAGTCATTAGCAGCGTCTAATACAATCTACAGCTGCAGAAAATGTAAAACTCCTTGAACAATATGAGGTTTTAAGATGTAACATTTAAATATCAAAATGTGGAACAATTCCCTAAGTTATTCTGTTAGTTGGTAGCAAAAGGAGTTTTTACGATTCCCCAAAATCAAACCAACTGAAAATGAAAACAATTGAACAATAAATATATTAGGCAGCAAATAGGAGCAACCCTGAGCTGCTTCTCCAAGAATAAAAAAGAACTGCATGCTGAGAGTCTGACTGGGTCAAAACCTAAAGTAGGACATGAGGTCTCTAACCTCTCTCCCACTCAGACTCTCCAGCTCCACGTGGCCCAGGTCTGCCTTCCCGCCTTTGCATGTTGGCTCACATTCCCCCCTTTATCAGGAGCATCCTATCCCACGTCTCTACGTTTTAAGATTATAGCTATTCTTCAGATGCCAGCCCTTTGCAAAATCTTTTCAGTCTTTGCCATATGGAATTAATCTTCTCCTGGGAACTTAGGGAGGCTATTTGTACTCCCTATATAATACTTGTCACATCTGGCCTTCTATCTAGGCAGGAGGACCTCTAATAAGCTATGAGAGGACAGGAATGATGTCTTATTCACTGCACACTGCCTTGCAAACAGTGTATTTCCAAAAAAAATATTTGTCACTTTGAAAAATATACTAAAGTTTCAAACATCCCTTACCATCATGGCATGCATGTGGTCTAGAGAAAAGAGAAGAGACTACATTACTAACCAAGCTTTCTCACACTATGGGATTTTTGTGGAAGTAGAAAGAGAAGTCAAAACTAAACCTGCTTCTTGTAAGTTCAAAGACACATATAGAGGCTGAGATTTTTCTCTTATGGCTGACATCTGCAGATAATAACTACCCAAGTTGATTCCAAAATGCTTTGTATATATGTTTGACTTTGCCGTTAAATAATACTTACAAAGCTTATCACTTCTTTCATGGAAAAGTCAATTTGAATATCTCTGCATCCAAGCAGGGCAAATTTGTGGGAAAAAGAACAGACACGTGCATTATTTGGTATGATTTGAAAAATATCAAAATATACCACCCACTAAATACAACACATCATTCAAGCTTCATTTCTGTGGGGTAAAAGGTATCCTCTTTTAAAATTTAGATACACTTGAGACGTCCACAGATCAAGCTAAGTAAGAGTTATTCATATACTAATTGAATTAATTTAATGAGTTTGCATCCCTTCTGATGGCAAGTAAAAATTGTTGGCCCTGGAAAAAGAAGGTTTAAAAATCAGAGTGTGGACAGGAAACTCTAACAAATGAAACTGCTCTGGGAACACATTGCTGATGGGAACTGCCGCTGACCCTAAAAAACAATCAGGGGATGTTAGGAACTGGGGAGGGAAGAGATGCCACAGATGAAATGGGGAAGCAAAAGAGAAGATACAGGGGTGCTAATGAAACTTCTAAAACCTCGCCTGACAGGGCCCTGGGACAACATTCTTGTAAGCTGAGTTTTTATGATGCCAAGTAAGTTCTTTGGGTTCAGACTTTATTATACTGGAGTGGGGGGAAAATCAGTATTATCATCAGACTGTTTTACCTGTCAAATTCCCTGATTCACATTAAGAAATTTCATCCCCAGGTAACTCAGAGGTTGTGCTGACATGATGGCAAAAAGAAAATTACTAAATGTACATTGAAAGGCACCCAGAACAAATGTCTCTATGACCAGCTGATCTCAAACAAAAATTCAGAACAAAGAGTTGGCATCATCCACGAACACATTAAGATGAACTACTTTCTTCACCATTTTGATTCAGATATTCGAAACCCTGCTATGATCCAGAAATTGGAAAGTGGATTAGAAACAAAAATAAATAAGACAGATTTGGTGTCTTCAAAGAACTAGTCATCTAATAAGGCAGACAGACATAAAGAGGTAATTTCAGCACAACGTGAAGGAAACAAGCAGGTGCGGCAGAACGGGGCCTCACGCAGAGTGAACAGAGGAGTGAGCCGTCTGAAGACCCGATATTAGTTCTCTCTGAACTATGAACTGGCCAAAGATGGAGGTTTTTTTGTTTTTGGGGTTTTTTTGAAGATTTTTATTTATTTATTTGACAGACAGAGATCACAAGTAGGCAGAGAGGCAGGCATGAGGCGGGGGGGGGGGAAGCAGATTCCCTGCTGAGCAGAGAGCCCAGTGTGGGGCCCGATCCCAGGACCCTGGGATCATGACCTGAACTGAAGGCAGAGCATTAACCCACTGAGCCACCCAGGCGCCCAAAGATGGAGCTTCTGTCTCATGCAGGACAGAACTGAGACAGCCTTCTCTGCCATGCTGGGCAACCTCAAGGCTCTTCTCTAGGGAATCAGAATCTACAGAAGGGTTTCAAGCAGTGGAGTGAAATGATCGAAAGTTGGTGATGTGGTTTAGGGCTGGAGGTGTGCAACAGTTGAAAGAATATCAACCAACAGCATGAACAGGGCAGAAAGTCGGGATCAAAAATGACAGGGCAACATACCGCTAACGTTCTGGCTCTTGGGAAGGTGCTGGCTTCACTGGTGTTCTCTCTTTTACTAGAGGAAGCACACATAAAATAACATACATACTTTTTTTCTGTATTAAATGTCTGATTTAAAAGAAATAAGAAAGAGGATATTTGAGTGTTCAAAATTGATCAGATATGTGGGTAAGAATGGAAAAGTATCTAGAATGAGGACTGTCCCACACAATTAATGTCTGTCATACCTTGAACTGAGGGGGAAGGCGCTGACTGAAATCCAACCTGATCTTTACTTATCAAGTAGGGTTTGTGTATGCATGGAGAAAAGTCAGCTTCTTCTGGTTGTCACAAAAGCACAGCTTGGGCAAGTGGCAGGTTACCCTGTTTAGGGTAACCCCCAGTTTTCTGTCTTGAGCAACTGGATGAATATTGATAGCACCAGTGACTGATCTACTAGAAGAGGAGCTAGAGGCTAACACTGGGGCGGGGGGTGAAGAACAATCATCATAATATGAATTTCAGGCCATATATGATATCCAAGTGAAGTCATCTGCCAGAAATGGGTATATATGATTGTCAAAGTTGAGGGAAGGAGCAAAGCTGGCTACAGAGAGCTCAGTGGCACATACAGGAGTTAAAGTATAAGAGTAGGAGAGGGTAGTGACTACAAACAAAACGGTATCATTTTGTCTGGAGAAGGAGGCAGAGATGAGCTTGAGAAAGTGATCACTGAGCCTTTTGCTCTAACCAAAGATTTAACATTCCCTAAAATGTTGTTTCAGTGACATCTTATTGCACTTACAATTTTCCTGAAAACTTAAAGCTTGTTTCCTACCGATAACGTATTCAATCCCCTAAAGCACCAGCAAGCCCATTTCTCATCAACATTAAGGCTTTTAACTATGTCCTTATCTCATCTGGAAAAACAACCGATTGCCTGTCATTGGCTTATACTTTTCAAGATGGATTCTATAAAAGGTATTTCATCTTACACATTGCCTTAGTCAACCAAGGATATATTGCCTCGTGTTTCAAGACACATTCAGTTCAAAACTGAAATTTAAGCCTCTGTCTTTAGTACTATGGCCTTTGGCCCCAGTGGAAAATGGAATTTTTATATAATATTTTTGGTGATACTCTTGCCATTCAAATGGCCCAAACATTTTTTAAAGCCTCATTGTACTGTAACATCTTATTAGTAAAAAGGAAGAAGTCGGAGGTGGATTTCTGAAGGAGTGCTGTAAAGTACTTTCACCCACAAACCGTGCACAAGGATCTTAGCAGGTGACTTCTCAGCCAAATATAGTGGGGTTATCTAATTAACAGAGAATTTACTATTATTAGTTACTTCTCTTTCAAGGGAGAGGTCAGGCTTTATGTTAGACCTTGGGAATTCAAAAAGGATATTATCCCCACACTTTAGAGATTCAACTTAGTAGATTATCAAGAGTAAAATAGCACAAATTGTCAGTTACCATTTTCTCCAGTTCTAATTATATGAGAAAATATGAAGAGGTCTCCATCTTTATTAAAATTTTATTTTGATTTTGCTAAAAAATGTTTTTTCATAGCCCAACTCACTCCATTATTGCATCCTTTCTCCCCTAAGTTTTTTAATTTTAAGGCTCCAGAATAAGACAGGCTTATATGACTTATTATTTATGATATTTTTAATATACTCATCACTATTCAAGGTAAATGCTATACAAAAAGAGATAAATTATATGTCCAGGAAGGCTACAGTTCATAATTCTTGCTCTCTTTAACGTCAGTGAGCCCTGGACAAGTTTTCAGGGACAAACTAGCAGTTAATGTAGATTATGTAGATTCAACCTTAACCATCATTTTATGATCCAGAAACTCCTAGATTTCCAAGCCTGAATTACAAATCAATTTGCTATCACATTTATTTTTATTTTATTCACCTGATGATACCCTGCAAAATAAAATGAAAAGTCCGAGGGAGTATATCATGTCATTTTCTCTTTGGAACCAACAGAACATGTACCTTGTCCACTCATCCAACAAATAATAATTGAGTAAATACACTGTAACAGACCCTTTATTAGTTAAGAATGGAGTCTATGTTAGTGACTATTACAGTCCCTGACTTCTTAGAAACTTAGTACATTTCTATCACATTTCTTTCTTTAAGTTTTTATTTCATTCCAGTTAGTTAACTTACAGTGTTATAACATGAAAAAATATTCAACATCACTCAGTATCAGGGAAATACAAATCAAAACCACAAAGAGATACTATCTCACACTGGTCAGAATGGCTAAAATTAACAAGTCAGGAAATGACAGATGTTGGCCAGAATGCAGAGAAAGGGGAACCCTCCTACACTGTTGGTGGGAATGCAAGCTGGTACAGCCACTCTGGAAAACAGCATGGAAGTTCCTCAAGAAATTAAAAATAGAGCTATCCTACGACCCAGCAATCGCACTACTAGGTATCTACACAAAAAACACAAACGTTGTGATCTGAAGGGGCAGCTGTACCCCAATGTTTGTAGCAGCAATGTCCACAATAGGCAAACTATGGAAAGAGCCCAGGTGTCCATCAACAGATGAATGGATAAAGAGAATGTGTTATAGATACACACAATGGAATACTATTCAGCCACCAAAAAGAATAAAACCTTGCCATTGGCAAGACATGGATGAAACTAAAGGGTATTATGGTAAGGGAAATAATTCAGAAGTCAGAGAAAAATAAGTACTGTAAGATTTCATTCATACATGGAATTTAAGAAGCAAAACAGATTAGCACAGAGGAAGGGAAGAAAAAATAAAATAAGAGGAAAATTAAGAGGGAGACAAACCATAAGAGATGCTGAACTCTATGAAACAAAGTGAGGGTTGCTGGACTGGGGGTGAAGGGAGGGGATGAGACAGTTGGGGGATGGGCTTTAAGGAGGGCACTTGATGAATGGGCACCCAGTATTATACGCAAATGATGAATCACTAAATTCTACCTTTAAAACTAATTAAAAAAATACAATGTTATGTTAGTTTTAGTGTACAAAATAGTCATCTAACAATTCTACTTATCACCTGATGCTCATCACAATACCACATTTCTTTATAAGAGTTTGTAAATTCTCAAAAAAAGACACTTATTATCTCCTAAAACTATATTTGGGGGGGGGGGGAGAAAGAACTATTTCTCAGGATGAAAATTATTATAAGCTTATTTTAGTGGAGTCAAATTACATAATATCACAAAACAACCAAAAAAAGGTTATAGGGAAGAACCTCATCTTTAGCTCAATTCAAATGAGTTAATTGTATATTTTTATGGTTATCACCATGTGGTTCAAGGACTAGAAAATCCACAACTGATTTATTTGACAAAGACAAAATTGTAAGTTCTGGTAGTTTGGGCATTTTTAAAGGAGTAGACAGACTATCTTCTATCTTCTCAATGAAAACTGTAACATATTTAGACTATTCCATTTATTTCTTTTCCAATCCCCTACACTTCTCTTACCATTCTCTTTGAAGATAGAGAATGATCCATCCTAATTTTTCTTCTCCTTCTGAAACCATGTTTAGATTTACTATTGCTCTTAGATTTTCGATTAACTCCCATAGTGCTTCTCCAGGAACTGATCTGGATCTCTAAAGAGCTTCCAAATATGCAATTATTTTTGTGTGCTTAGTCAGTTGAGGATCTGCCTTCAGCTCAGGGTCATGGTCCCAGGGTCATAGGATCGAGCCCTGCATTGGGCTCCCTGCTCCTCAAGGAGCCTGCTTCTCCCTCCGCCTGCCACTCCCCCACTTGTGCTCTCTCTTTCTGCCACATAAATAAGTAAAATCTTTAAAAAAAAAAAAATCAATGTTTAAGCACCTGGGTGGCTCCAGTGTTCAAGCATCCAAGTCACAATTTCAGCTCAGGTCATAATCTCAGAGCTGTGAGACTGAGCTCTGCATCAGGGTCTTTGCTAAGCACAGAGTCTGCTTGGGATTCTCTCTGTCATTCCCTTTTGCCCCTCCCCTACCTCACATTTTTTTTCCTCTCTCTCTCTCAAATAAAATCTTTAAAAAATAAAAAAAAAATCAGTGTGTAAAAAATGTAAAAAGTATATGCTCAAATCATCTCCTGCAAATCTAGTTTTCTAATCTTTAAAAGATATTTCCCTTGACTATTCAAAATAACTATTCCTCTTACACACACACACACACACAATTGCATTTATCTTCTTTGTCTCTGACCAGTATTCAAAAGGACCTGAATTTCAGATATGACAATTGCAAGAAATAAAATAAACCAAGGAAAGAACAGATCTATAGACTCTTAGTTGAATAAAACATCAGAAATAGCCTTATAAACAGTAACAATTTCAAGTAGGTCTTGTCCTATTCATGACGAATCATCCCATTCATTAACTCTACCTATGAGCTGGCTTCTTTCTGGTGACTACCCTCTACAAGGAGCGAGGCTCAAAAAGGTCATCTCTTTATTTTTTTCAGCGTATATTTGGCATTCACTGGTTGGAACAAAGCATTAAATCACATTTAGTGACTCACAATAACCTTGAAAAGGAATAAATGTCATTCTTCTAAGCATATTAAAGAGCAAAGGTTAATATAAAGGCAAAGATTTTTTTTTTGTCTTACTTTTGATTAAAAAAAGGTATAAGAAGCCATCATGTTATTTTAAAACACCCAAGTTGTTGGTGTACCCCGATATTCCACAGTAATTCATGGCCTAGTAAAGATATATATAGAGAGGGAGATAGAGATAATATAAATATTATATAATTATATTTATGTTATAGAAGTATTTTATGTAATATAATACTACACCTACATACATAGTATAGTACATACACATATATAATACTATTACCTATAATATAATATAATAGCTATACACACACACACACACACACACGTCCATACCACATTTTCATAAAGTCTGCTACATCCAAATGTGCCTTTCTGGCCAAAGCTGACTGGAAGAAAAAGCCTAAGCCAAGCCAATTACATGGTTCCCACTGATCACGTTCAAGTTAGAACTAAGAGACCCCAGTCAGTCTCTTGAATATTTTAGCTATGAAATAAATTTTAAAATATTGGAATGGTCATTTTTTCACCTAATTCAAAATGATGTTAAGAGAGTCAGTTAACAAAAAAACGTGAGAGAATGAAGCCAACACAAGAGAACTGGAGAGTTGGAGACCCTGAGGACAAGAGAGCCAGAGATAGTGACTGCCTTGCCCTTGCATGACTTTTCACATTCAATGCCAACCCTTCCCGAGGTCAGACTGCATATCCTACCTTTGAGTTCTGTAAGATCTACTAAATCCACCTTCTGTCATGGCATTTTTGGGGGGGGAGGGGTGTCACAGCATATTTTTAATAGGTTCTATTTCATATAGTCAAATTACATTTGATTCAAACATTGATCTCTTTTAAGTACAGAGGTAAAGGCAAGGTGCCAGGCATTGTCAGAAAGGCTGACTTTGGCCTTGTCTTACAGTTAATTTCCAACAGAGGATATCTGGTTGTCAAAGTGCTGTGTGACTTAGGAAAGTCATGGTAATTTTGAGTCTACATTTCTTTACCTTTGAAAGAAAGGCATAAGGACTTCTCCATTTGACAGTATGACAGATGAGGTACCCCAAACGCCTTTTGAATAAGATAAAATTTCAGGTAAAAATTTTTAAGTATTTTTTAAAATGCATCACTGAGCTAACACAAAAGTAATAAAGGTCTCAGCCTCGAAAATGAAGTAACCCAGAAACTCTAGGAGATAAAACAATGCCTAGGCCTAATTTTGAGCTGAAGATTTTTATTGAAGTTGTGAGACCTCAAGCTTCTACTTTGACAACTACTTATGAGGGCAGGGATATAAGATAAAGCCCAGGGCTCCTCAAGCCTGACTAATCTAATAGGTGGTTCCTGCCGTCCCCCACCGTGTAAACGTGAGGGACACGTAAACCCCACTGCCTACAATGGAACAGGAAAGAAACTTACCTATGCCAATTAAGCTCTCTTAAAGGGAAAAATATATATATATTTACCCTAGTAATTCCTAATAAACCATCCCTACCCATATTTGCAATCTGAGTTCACACTACCTATGTGATCTGAAAAAATTCTCAAGACGAAATTTTAATTTATGGTGGTTCAAGTTGGTAGAGTCCCAGGGAACTGGCAAAATAACTGCAAATCTTATTTTGAGGTGTATTGATCACGAACTAATTAAAGAATAATTCAGACAGTAAATTAAATGCAGCCCTATTTTCCAAATGCAGCCCTAAATTCCAAATCAGATCACTCCTGTGCTCTAAAAATGCCATTATCTTTTAAAAGTCACACTCTGTTCACTTTCCTTCCAGTCACATATACTGACCCACACCCAAAGTGTTTTGTCTCCTAGCCCCAAATATCAGAGTTGTTTAAAGGTTTTTACCACACAAAGAAGCAAATTCCTACCCAAGGGAAGAATTTCTACCGCAGAGCACCAAGAACAATGCCCTGAAAACGGAAGCTTTTGACCATGCTGGGATCCTCACTATTGGGAAAATAAGCCGAAGACCTTGTTGACCAAGACCCTAGAGTAGTTACTAGTAGGAAGTGAGTTCAGGGAGAATGGCTGAAACCCAGATAATTCTCTGGGGCACATTTTTTTACAAACCGCTTAGTGACAAAAATTAATAACTTGACTTTTTAAGTGGGTAATGGACTTGAATAAACATTTCTCCAGGAAGGCATACAAATGGCTACCAGGTATAGAAAAGGTGCTCCCGAGCACTAAGGATTGGGGAAATGCATGTAAAAACCACAATATTACCTCTCATCTATTAGGATGGCTATTATTAACAACAACAAAAAGATAAGTATTGTCGAGGGCATGAGGAAATTGAAACTCTTGTACACTAGTGGTGGGAATGTAATGTGGTACTGTTGCTATAGAAATGATATGAAGGTTTCTTTAAAAATTAAAAACAGAACTGGGGCGCCTGGCTGGCTCAGTGGGTTAAGCCGCTGCCTTCGGCTCAGGTCATGATCTCGGGGTCCTGGGATCGAGTTCCGCATCGGGCTCTCTGCTCAGCAGGGAGCCTGCTTCCCTCTCTCTCTCTCTCTGCCTGCCTCTCCATCTACTTGTGATTTCTCTCTGTCAATAAAAAAAAAAAAAAAATTAAAAACAGAACTACCATATGATCCAGCAACCCCACTTCTGGATAAATTGAAATCAAGATCTTGAAGAGAGATCTTCACCCCCACATTCGTTGCAGCATTATGGACAATAACAAGGATATGGAAACAAAACAAAGATCCATTGACAGATGAATGAATAAAAAAATGTGCTATAGGTTTCCCTCATTATAAATAGAACAATCCTATAAAACCTTTCATAAATCAAGGAAGCAATTGCCATTAATTTATATGGGGAAATTTTTAACATTCCCTGACCCCCAAAATAACCTCTCCTAGGCTTTCCTGAGGCTTGAGGACATATTTTGCTAATAGATACACAAAATAGATTGAGATAAAGCCCAGATGCTCACAGACACAGTTCAGAGCTATGAAGGCTCGATGCTCAAGTGCTGAGTTCTTGGGGAAGGAACTTGTGGGACCACTCTTGGGGCTCGGGATGTGTGCTGTTGTTATTATGGCTCTTTGCAAAACAAACACTGAACACTCTTCACTTTGTTTCCTAAGAGTGAAAAATCCTTTCTGGATTTCTTTCTGTTGGTGAAAGCAGCTACTAATGCAGGTCTTCCGTAAAAGCAAAGTGTTATAAAGCAAACTTCCAAAAAGCAGGAATACCTACCTGTATATAGCTAAATGGAATATTATTCAAACTTTGGAAACAAGGAAATTGGGACAACTGGGTGGCTCAGTAGGTTAAACATCTGCCTTCATCTAGGGTCATGATCCCAGGGTTCTTGGATCAAGTCCAGCATCAGGCTCCCTGCTCAACAGAGAGCCTGCTTCTCCCTCTCCCTCTGCCTGCTGCTCCCCCTGCTTGTGTTCTCTCTCTCTGCCAAATAAATAAATAAAATCTTCAAATTAAAAAAAAAAAAACACAAAGAAAAGGAAAGAAGGAAATCCTATCATTTGTAACAATACAGATGAACTTGGAGGACATCAGACTACATGAAATAAGCCAGGACAAAAGCTGTATGATTCCACTTATAAGAGGCATCTAAAATTGGCAAATTCATGAAAACAGAGAACAGAATGGTGGTTGCCAGGAGATGGGGGAGGGAGAAATGGGACACTATTGTTCAACAGGCACAGAATTTCAGTTATGCAAGAGGAATAAATTCTAGAGATCTGAACAACACCGTGCCTATAGTCCACACCAGGGTATTGTGCACTTACAAATTTATTAAGAGGGTAGGTCTTACATTAAGCCTCCCTACCACAAAAGAAAAAAAAAAAGGCAAGGGGAGGGAGGATACAAGGTAACTTTTTACATCATGACAGATATGTTTATTACCTTCATTGTGATACTATAATGACAGTTTCAAGGTGTATGCCTATGTCTGAACTCACACAAATTAAGCAGGTGCCATTTTTTTGGTTCTACCTGTTTTTGTTTATACCTTGATAAAGCTGGTAACAGAATCAATGGCCATGAAGAATCAATGGCCAGGGTTTCAGACATTTAAAGAAGGCATACCTGGAACATAATCACCAGACCAAAAAAAAAAAAAAAAAACCCTACCACAGGCAAAGGGAACTGTAAATGGGTAGTGGAGCAGAAATCCTGAGTGCCAGAACTAGAAACCCTAACTCTCACTCGTATTCCCTTCATTGCTGGGTCATCTGTTTTTCAGTAATCACCCTTCTCTTTGCCGGTGCCCTCCACCAAAATGGTGTTTAGTGATGGTGATTAACCTTGTCATTTAGTCCATAATGTGGGTAATATCAGGATGGACAGATCAGAGGGAAACCACAAGGAATAAAACACCACCTAGACATCTCACACCCCCATTGAAATGCAGGAACCAGCTACAACTTCAGGCTGTCTCCTTCAGGGAAATGAATGAATATAGTGTAGGTCATAAATAACCTTAAGAGGTAGGAGCGTTTTTTGAAACTTTGTTACCAGTGTTTCTCAACCTTTTATTAGTATTACTCCCAAGGAGAAAAATTAAATTTAATTTAAATCTTCCCTAAAGAGAGAAATTAAATAGTAAGCAATAAGGGTTTGTGATGTAGGGCTGAGCTTTGGCAAACCACAAACCATTACAACACTGGTTTGGTTCCTAATCCTGCACAAACTATTTCAAGGTAGCAGCATAACACACAATTTTTTTCTCTTACAGTTCTGGTGCTCCAAAGACCAAAATCAGTTTTACTGGGTTAAAAACCAAAATGCTGGCAGGTCTCTGTTCCTTCTGAAAGCTCTAGGGAAGAATGTGTCTCCTTGTCTTTTCCAGATTCCAGAGGCTACCTGCATTCCTTGGCTTCTAGCTCTCTCCTCCACCTTCAAATCCAGCAGTGTAACTCCCACCAATCTCTTGCTTGTGTCATCACATCACACACTCAGCCTCCTGCTTCTCCCTCTTAGCAGGACCCTTTGAATACACTAGACCCACTCAGATAATGCAGGATCATTTCCCCATCTCAAAATCCTTAACTTAGGCAACATCTGCAAAGTCCCTTTTTACCAGGTGAGGTCACACAGTCACATATTCTGGGGATCAGAACATGCATATCTTGTGCACTGATGACAAATATTCAGCCTACCACAAAGAACTAATATCCCTTCCACCTAAGCAACAATTTTGCCCCTTTGAGAGTAATTTCAGCTTCATTTAGAATGCAAGCTATATTATACAAGGAAGGATACATGTGGGTGCTAAGTAGCCAAAGGATGAACTAGACTGAACAGCTCTGGGGTCGGGAGCGCTTCCATCCATTCCCCACTTTTCTTGGTACTAGCAAACCAGATTTCCTTTGGAGAGTGGCCCTTTCTTCATTGTGTACAACCTTAACAGACCCATATATCAAGGTGACCACTTTCTGGCAGTCAAGGTGCAGGCATCTGGTGGTCAAGTAGACCTTCTCTGTGAGCAATTTAAAAAGGGGTTGGGGTTTCATTCAGCATGCATGTAAGGAGACCATCCCAGGGTCCTCATGTCCTTAACTCCTGGCTTTTCTGCTTTCCTGGTTCTTCAGCCTCCGCTTACTTCCCATTCCACTTCTAGGATTCCACCAAATCTTTCCAATATATCTCATTTTTTACTGAGTTGGTTAGAGCTGACTTTTTTTTTTTTTTTTTGCATGTACCCAAATCACTCCAATTCATTCTCAATAAGATGTTATAATTTCGGATATTAATATAATACTTTGGGGGTCTAGAATTCCAGGAAAAATGAATAATCACCAAAGTCATTTTACTTTCATTTTAAGTCAAAGTGAATCTGGGCAATTTAATAATGAAATAACTACAGGAATGCTAGCCAAGAAAACGTTCTGCGGTTCTGGTAACATCCTGCATCTGTGGTGTCCAATCCAATAGTCTCTAGCTAACAAGAAGCTAACCAGTACTGGAAATGTGGCTAGCAGAACGGAATTTATAATTTTATTTCATTTTGACTAACTTAATTTAAGTGGCCATGCGTGACTGTTTCTTCAGACTGGACACAGAAGAACAGGAGCTATTATATTTTTAGTATTAAGAATGATCCTATATATGATATAGCATCTTCAAATAAATGATGAGATCTTAAACCATGAGAACTAATTACTCTAATTTTTATAAATACTCTGGAATTTAATAACAAAGCCCCATGGCCCCCGGGCTGGGTATTTTGTTTGCCCCTCCCAATTGAGCCTCTATCCTTCTCTTTAACACTTTTGGGCCCTTAGGCTGATGCCTAAGGATTATATAAATGGATTCCTTTGCCCTCTGGCTTCCACTGAAGGTTGATAACTGGGAATTTCCTGCAGATGGAAGGGAAGAAGCAGAGCGAAATTTGTTGACTTAACCCTCCCTTCCTGTAAGGTAGCTATAGGCTAGCAATATCCCTCCAACACTAGTCACAGCTGCTTTCAGGCACCTGCCTGCCCTTCTGTCTCTAGGTCCTGGGAACTAGCCTTCCTTCTGCCTCTTCTGGCCTATAGTTGGTGATGGCACCCCCCAGTTAACTAGCTCTCAGGTATTTACTGCCACCATTATTTATTATTCCGTTTAAGTACCCTATCTCTTCTCTGCTGAGACATTGACTGATAGACTCGGTCAATATTTTCATTTAATAATATTTTAGAATAAGGCTTAAAACCATAAGCTAACAAACGGATATATCTCACCATAGAGCTAAAAGAGGACCCTAATCAAAGATGTCATTGATCATTGCTATACACATTAGTCATTTAACACATACACACATACACACAGTACAAATTCATACACTCAGAGTTAGGAATAAAATCCAACTCAGAGCTCACAGAGATAGTAACAATATTTCTGTCATTAACAGCAGATACCAAAGATTCTTCTACAAAAGCAATTACAAGTGTGTTGACACAGATTCTAAACTGCAATTTGGTCAGCCCCCTGGGAGCTTGTTTTCAAATGCAAGTCCCTTGGAAAAGAAGATAAAATGTCAGTGGATTCCCATCAGTTCAGCCTAGTTAGGTTACTATTAATCAAAAAGGAAAGTGGAAGCAGAACGGAGTGTTATTTGTCAACTAAACACAGCTGGAAACCAAAAAAAAAAAAAGGAAAAACTCAGGTTTTTCCAGGAGGACGAGATTATGTTATATCCAAAAGAAACTTTAGAGCTCGTGTAACTGAAAATATTCCAGAATATGCTGTGAGAGGTCCTCTAGGAAGCTTTTACAGAGCCATCTTTAATCTAATCTGACGGGAGGCAGCCCTCCACACTCTGTTCAAAAGAAGCAATTCTAAAGATAATCCCCCCCAATTTTAATTTGAACAAACAAGTCACTGCTAAAAAAAGAAAAATATGAAAGTCACTTCAACCTCAAAGCCATCCCTACTTCCCATTAAAAATGGGGTCCTATCCAAGATAAGTTAAAGGGTTTCCCCAATGTCAAATATCTTGCCCCCCCAAATCGGTCTCTAGAGTATGTCCTGATTGGTCTTACTATTCATATTCCAGTCATTTCAATTAAAATATCATCAACATTTTCCTTTCACATATGTGTTTGTGAGTAATTGTCTGTGTACTGTATCTGTATAAATTTCTTATACATAAAATACACATCCATTACATATATACACATACACATATATCTATATTTATTTATGTATAAACTTTTCAAGGATCTTTACAAGGAAAGTATGGTCCAAAGTTTAGTTACTGTTTATACTGGTCAGAGTAATACTAGCTGCCACATTGTATATTGCTTCAAGCTCAACAGACTTTATTTCTTGCTGGGCAGGTGACCAGATCAGCGGGGTTGTCCTCCTCAGAGTCATTCAGGGACCTAAAATGACAAGAGCCTTTGCCATCTTCAATACGGAGCCTCCGGGGCTCTCGTGGCCATCTCCCTCCCAGCCAGCCAAAAAGAGAAAAACAGCATGGAAGATCACCCTTGGAGGATTTTTCAAGGCCGAAAAAATATGGCATGCATCACTTCTCCTCACATTCTATGAGCTCAAGAACCCAGTCACATAGCTTCCTGAACTGCAGGAGAGGCTGGGAAATGAGCTTCGCTGTTTGCTCATGAAGAAAAAGAGAACGGGGATCTGGGAAACATCTAGAAATCTCTGCCACAGGGGCACTAAGCCTTTCTTTCAACCCCTAAAACATATAACCAGGAAACAAGAAGAAAGAAAATAGCTCCCGTTTCCTTTTTTTTTTTTTAATTTTTAAAGTTATTTATTTATTTATTTATTTATTAGACACAGATCACAAGTAGGCAAAGAGGCAGGCAGAGAAGGAGGAGAAAGCAGGCTCCCCGCTGAGCAGAGAGCCCGATGTGGGGCTCAATCCCAGGACCCTGGGATCATGACCTGAACTGAAGGCAGAGGCTTTTTAACCCACTGAGCCACGCAGGCGCCCCTAGCTCCCGTTTTCTAAACAGGAAAGCTAAGGTATAGACAGTGTGCTGATAACAGAAGCAAAAAAGGGAGAGCCCTTCAGCAGACAAATGGATAATGAAGATGTGGTCCATATACACAATGGAGTATTACTCAGCCATCAGAAAGGATGAATACCCTTCTGCATTAACATGGTCGGGACTGGAGGAGATTATGCTGAGTGAAGTAAGTCAAGCAGAGAGAGTCAAGTATCATATGGTTTCACTTGCTTGTGGAGCATAAGGAATAACATGGAGGTTATTAGGAGAAGGAAGGGAAAAAATGAAGGGGGGGTAAGTAAGAGGGGGAGACAAACCATGAGAGATTGTGGACTCTGAGAAACAAACTGAGGGTTTTAGAAGGGAGGGGGTGGAGGGATGGGTGAGCCTGGTGATGGGGATTAAGGAGGACACAGATTGCATGGAGCACTGGGTGTTATATACAAACAATGAATCATGGAACACTACATCAAAAACTAATGATGTACTTTATGGTGACTAACACAACACAATTAAAAAGAAAAAAAGGGATCTCCCCCTCCCTCACCATCAGGCTCGAGGCTATTCAGTGTTTGGTGTTCCAAACTTGCCAGAATGAAACACAGTGAGCTGAAAACACAGCTTACACTAGAGGAGAGGAGTCACCATTGGCCTCATTTCCTGCTTACTTCACGGTATACCATCTGCGAAATCCGCTGCGCACAAGAGGGGAAATTGAACCTGATGAACTGTGCCAGAAGACTATACCTCTGTGGGTTATTTCTCAAATCACCCCGTGGTCTAGGGCTAAACCCTCTAGAGTAGTCTCAAAGCCTCCCCGCGGTGGGTTAAGATAACACTAGCTACTCAACAAACCAGAAACCCTAAAATCTCAGCAGCTTAACACAGAAGTGTATTTTTCCTGCACAGTAAAACAAAATGAGTCCTGGTCAGCTACCTTCATCCAATTCACTGCTCTATTTTCTTTCTTTTTTTAAAAAAATATTTTATTTATTTATTTGACAGACAGAGATCACAAGTAGGCAGAGACACAGGCAGAGAGGAGGAAGCAGGCCCCCTGCCGCAGAGAGCCCAATGTGGGGCTAGATCCCAGGACCCTGAGATCATGACCTGAGCCGAAGGCAGAGGATTAACCCACTGAGCCCCTCTCCTATTTTCAACATGACTTCCAAGGATGCCCCACGCGTGTTCATCCAGCCGGCAGGTGAGAAGAAGAGGAGATAGAGAAGGTATGTCTCACGCTTGCCTCGCTCTTCCTGCAAGGGACACATGCCAGCTCTGCTCACATCTCATTGGCAAGGCCACCAGCCTGGTCACACCTAGATGTAAGGGAGGCTGGGACAAATGAAGTTGTTTCCCAGCAACAGCTTTATACTAGAACAGCAAGGACACACATTTTTGATGAAGAGCTAGCTCTCACTGCCACAACCCACTAGGAACCAGTGGAAACAATCCTTTTACTTGACGAGTTGTTATCGGTGCCACAAAGAGTTCTGTTTCCATAAATAATTACTGACAGTGGGTTTTCTTTCCCCTGGTGTGGCTGAGCCTCAGAGGTAAGTGAATACTTTGAAATACATTCAAATTTTCATGAGTGGGTAAGGTTACATTTTTTAAAAAGACCCCATAGCCTTTATTTCAGATTTTCAGAGAGCTTCAAGACCCCCTAGATATTTTTAAATCATTGCCACGTAGGGATTGTATAAATTCGCTTTGTCCTTTTGGGCCTCATTCCCTAGCCCAGTGGTTTGTGAACTAAGGAACCACACCTACTGAGAATCACATCGAATGTGCAGATTCCAGGACCCTACCCCAGCCCTCCTGCACTGATATGGGGGGGGGGGTTAGGCAGTTGGGGAATATGTATATTTTTTTTAAACTTTCCAGGTAGCCATTGCTCTTCCCCGCTGAGCTAAACCAAACAGGTGCCTTACTTGTGAAAGAGAGGAGAGCCTGCTTGCCCGCCGCTAGTGCTACCAGCGATTAGCTCCCTTCACTCAGAGCTTACCCACATTCCCTTCAGTCCACCCATAGTTCTCAGCCTGGTTCTAACATATACGATTTTCCATCTATTCACCAGACCCACTTTCACATTCACATAGCCCTTAAGGATCTCTTTTTAATTACAATGACTGATTAAGAAACTCTCATGGGCCAAGCACCATGCTTATCACCTCACATTTCATGGAAAACTCACAGCCACCCATTTGCAGATGGATAGACTGACTGGGGCTTCTAGACCTGTACCATCCGTCCATGGTCACAGAGCTAGCAAGTGCCTGAACCTACAGCCAAACCTCACTGCCTGATCCCAATCTCTTTGTCTGATATGAGGACCTATTTTTAATCCCTTTTTCTCTTCATAACATTGCAGAATACTTTCAAGGCTTTATTACTTGCCTCTCCTGCTCTCAATAGTTTTGCTCTGCTCAAATATTACTTGAGGTTTTTATCTTCCCCCAGTTTAAAATTTTAATTCTGAGTCACCCGTGTACAAAAAAGAGGAACTCTGTAACTGTTTCCCAGTGGAAACAATGCATATACTATTTGTCATCCATTTTTCAATTCGGAAGCACCAAATGAAGTAGATGTGAAACATTCAGGATGTCGGGTTGAGCTACAGAGTTCTTTTTCTCTGCTTGAACAGAAAAAGAGAGATGTTGGCTGCTACAAGTCTACAGACATCCTTAGAGCTTTGATCACAACATGCACAGCTGAGTGAAGCTGTTAATGACAAACACTTCAAAAAATAATTAACTGTTATATCTGACTTCACGTCTCAAGGAATCGAAGGTGCCATATCAGGAATTTGTGTTGAGACTGTAAATTATTTTGTGGCCAGATGGCACATGGTTACATCTCCTAAATCATTCTATATAAATGTCCCACACTGTCTCATCCAGAGTCCCGTCTCTGCTCTCACACTCTGTGGACATGGTGTGATTAAGCTCCACTAGGAAGGGCCAGTCTGGGATCTCCAACACTAGAAGGAAGTGATTATAACTTGTTAAGTTGCAGGAGGCTCCTCATCATAGAAACTTTAATTTTCTTACTATGTAGGCCACTTCAATCACTTGGTTGGAGCTGGGGGAGGAGGAGAGCGTTTTGTTAAATCTTTTTGCTGGAGGAGATGTTGGAAATTTTTTTTCTCATTAGAATTTTTTTCCTGGGGGTAAGAAGGAAAGGAAAGAAAGATAAAAACATAAGCCAATCAATGACACTGTATTTCGAATCTCACTAAAATATGAGGCAGATCCAAATGGTTAAAAGTAGGTTTTTTTTTTTTTAAGTAGTTAAAAATAGTTTTTAATGAACTATTTGGGGATTTCAATTTGTTCCTGCCATCATTATACCCACAACATGGTTGTCTGAAAAAAACACCATAGATAAGAAAAAAGGAAAAGGAAAGGAAATGCCATCACAATAATAGGAGATCAGAGACAGACTTGGGGCAGAGATCAATGACCTAATAAACCAATTTAAAAGTTAATTAGGCAATGTGCCTTACATATACATATACATACTTCATAGTTACTCACTGGTATCCAACTCACAGACCCCTAACACCCTCTCATTCTGAGCTGTCGAGGTGTGTGCTGAGCAGGAGCGAAGCAGCCCGGAGTGGGACGCAGCCCGTGCCAGCTTCTGGGAGTTGCTCCCTTCCCCCAGGATGTCAGGAGCCCTCTTGTTTGGGAGCTTGTTCTCCCAAGGGGCTCAAGGTGGCTGCAGTCAAGTGTTCCCACTCTGCTGGTCTAGCTACGGGATCCTCACTTGGTGGAGGGGAGCCTTGCCCCATCTCCTTTCCCATCTCTCTGGATGTGTTTCTGTTTTACATCTGCCAAAACAAACTGCCTACACTGAAAAACACAGTAACGTGGAATCTTGTTCAACATTACTTTCTCTTAGCTTCATTAGTACCGTAATTTTTTTCCAACCCTTCAGTCCCCTTGCCTCCTCCCGTCTCTTGCCCCTGGCTAATAAACACACCCAGATTTCTTCCATCCTAAAACTGTATCCTTGCTTGATGCCTACCTCTAACTCTGTGCTTGCTTTCTGTTCAGCCGTGTCTGAAAAACATTCTATTCTAACTCTCTCCACATCCTCGCTTCCCATTCCCATTTTCTCCCGACCACGAAAAGCTGGTTTTCACCTCCTACCCACCCCACACTTGCCTCCACGCTGCAAAAACTGCTCTGGAAATGGCAACCAACGATCCTCATAGTGTCCAAACTGCCAATTGTCTATTCTTATACTACGGGTCCCTTCTGTCCCGTTTGAGAACGATAGAGACCCAAACCTTTCTAAAACTATATATCCTCGGTTTCCATGGTATTATTTTCTCCGAGGTTTCTCCCCTCTCTGACTATTCTATGACTATTTCCTAGATGGGTATTTTTGCTTCTCCTCTGCCTCTTTCTTAAAAGTTGATGTTCCACAGGGTTTTGCTCTCTTCTCACATCTTCTGCGCACTGCCTTTCTCACCTTATGCTCTTCTCAGGTAGGCTCCTTTGAGCTAATGATAGGAACTCTGACTTACGTGCTAAGGACAACAAAAGCCAGTTCTCCAGCCCTGCCCTCTGCCCTGAGCTTCAGACTCAACCACTCAAGTGCTTTTTTACATATACCCCCTTAGATGTGTACAGTCATCTCCTGTTCAGTACAGACCAACTTCAATGTGACACCTTCTCCCCCAAGATACTTCATCTCCAAATTCACTCCCCATTTGTTCCCAGGAACACTATTGATAATAATATGTTTGAGGATGATACCTCGGCCATATAATCATAGAATCATTTCCTACCATTGCCCCTGCTTAATGGACTTAATGAACTATTTGGGGATTATATTATATTATATTATACCCACAACATGGGTATAATATAATATATTATATTATATTATATTATATTATATTATTATATATAATATAATATAGGCCATTGATTCTCCCAACCCATATAATCATAGAATCATTTCCTACCATTGCCCCTGCTTAATGGACTTAATGAACTATTTGGGGATTATATTATATTATATTATATTATACCCACAACATGGGTATAATATAATATATTATATTATATTATATTATATTATATTATATTATTATATATAATATAATATAGGCCATTGATTCTCCCAACCCACAGTTGAAGACAGAAAGACACAGACTTTTGGAGTGCCGCTCAATCCCAGGAATGGTTAAGCACAAATCAAAAAATGCATGAGCTCCCGCCACTAAGGTTCATGGGCAGCTTTGAATCTAAAACTACCACACTAGTGAAACCCAGACCTCTTCTGACTCCTTGAGCTAGGAGAGAGCCTACTTGTGCTCAGCACACTTGAGAAATGTCTCTGCTTCTTGCTACCAATATAATCCTGACCAATAATAAATAACAACATGTAGCTTTAAATCAAACCGAGCTCAACACTTGAATAGGATTACTGTGGAATCCCTATGAGTGTAAGTGTCTCTAGTCCTCAGAGATCCTCATCGCCATGGAACCCCCAAAATTTACTCTAACTATAACAAGGCTGTCTAAATGCATCCAGCTAAGTCAGATCTTAGGCAAGGTACTATCTCTGTTCCAATTCTCTTCTCACTCAGGAACCGCTCAGAATCTAAAATGTCAAATATAAATTATTAAAGAATACATTTAAGAAGTCATTTCTGTAGGTTTCCAGAATTCCTGGGGCTGCATTATTTGCCAGCTGTTTTAATAATCCTCTTTTAAAGTCCATTTGTCAAATTACCTTTAATCAACAAGAGTGCCGTGGCATGAGGTATACAAATGGGAAAGAACAAACTGTTCCTCAAGGTGCCTCTTCTTGGAATGAGCCCGGAAAGTGACACCTGGGTAGACTTGATTTTAAGGAAACGAAAACTCTGAGTTCTAGCATGAAATGTCACACTTGATCGTAAAGGAAATCCAGATATACTAGGCACTGCCTGACATCACATGCTAATATTCATAACTGTTAAGCTTAAAAGCATTTCACATATAATTGCTTCTTTCAGGAACAAAATGAAGTCCTTTCTTCAGTCTTGGCTTGCGATTCTTTAGTGAGTCAGAAGTGATACAGAGTAGCTAAAGGTCAAAGCAATTTGTCACAGTCACATGTGAGCAATTCAAAGTTCTTCAACCCCTCCATTCTGAAAGGATGTTTTCCTTAAAAGCAGCCTCTAACATTATTTTATAGCCATTAAGTAGCTCATTGTACATAGGAGAACACGAATCAGTAACCAGCTTCCCTGACATAACTCTACAAGGAAAAAAATAAAGAATCTTCCAATCTAATTCATTTTTAAAAGCCTGAACTGGATATTTTGTTAGGGTTCCCATCTTAGAGAAATGATAAATACCTCCAGCTTATATCATGCTTATCAAAAATAGTTGACCCTGTATTTCTCAAGCAATTGTGACCACCATGAGTCATGGCGAACAGGGGGAACAAAGGAAATCTAAGGGGAAAAAACCCCACCAGGTTGAGCTACATTTACTCACTCAACACCTTGGTTATTTATTTAGCTTTTGAAAGTCACCCTTTAGTCACACTCCCAAAAGCTTGATGCTGTATTCAGAGCAAAACATGAATGTGAAAAACAGTTCCAAAAGAGTTTGTTGGACTTTTCCTTTCACGTGGGCCAAGTCATCATGTGAACTTATTTGAGCTCCGCTAAAATCTGGAGATAGACATTTTTATTAAAAGGCTACAGTCTTATTTGGTCTACTCATGAACTCAGAATGTCATCATCTTGGTTTTCATATGTGGGATATAAGAACACATTACCATATAGTTAAATTGCCAGCCTAGCTTGTCTAGGACATCATCCTAGGACTCGAGTGACATGCTGATGATGCACATTAGTACATTCTAATAAAAATGGAAGTTTCTGATTATACTGAGTGGGGAAGAAAATAGGATCATGAAAAATGGCTGTCAGTAATACAAGATAATAAAATCAGCTTTCCACTCTACTACTTAATATGCTGCTTTGGAATTTCAACAGATTTCAATTTATACACACGCATACACACATTCACATATTCTCCCATATAACTTGTGCCAAAAATGACAGACTGGGATTACCAAATTAGAAGAAATGTGGATTGTATCCTACCAACTTCAAAATATACTTAAGCAAGGAGAAGAATAATTTATTATAAGTAAGATAGACTACAAGTCCAGTATTTACCAAAGTATTGCTGTATAGAAGAGGTAACTCAACAAACTATATGTAAAATTCATTTAAGAAATAATTCCATAGGGTCCCTGGGTGGCTCAGTCAGTTAAGCATCTGCCTTCAGCTCAGGTCATGATCCCAGGATCCTAGGATCCTGGGATCCAGCCCCAAGTTGGGCTCCTCCTTAGTGGGGAGCCTGCTTCTCCCTCTACTTCTGCTCCTTCCCCCTGTTTGTGTGCTTTCTCTTTCTCTAATAAAAAAATAATAATAAAATTGAAAGAAAGAAAGGAGGGAAGGAAGGAAGAAAGAAAGAAAAGGAGAGGAAAGGAAGAGAAAAAGAAAGAAATGATTCCATGACCACAAGGAATATATTTTCAAATGAGAAAGACAAAAGAATAAAAGACATGTGAAAAAAGATTAAGGGCAAAAGGAATTGGGGAGAGGGAAAATTCAGGTGGACTTTAGAAATTAACAGAGTCTCTCTCTAAAGCAGTAGTTCTGAACCTTGGCTGCACATTAGAATTACTTTGATTTCCCTCTATTCGTGTTCTATTTTAATCGGTCTGAAGTGTGGGCTAGGCATTAAAAAATTGTTTCACTCCCCAGGTAATTCTAATGAGCAGCCACAGCTGAGAACCACTGCCCCATTAGGTGTAAACCTTGAACTGCTTCTATGATCAGGTCAGGATGAATAGAAGAAAGCACACCATGAAGGGGGGAATGGAAAGCACCAAGTCAGGCACTGTAATTTGAAAGGAGAGGTGAGCTAAGCAAAAAGTACTACTGGCAAAAACATCAGCCACCTGGCATCCCGGTCAGAGCTTCCTGTGAGGGCATTTGCTTAGTGAGCGCCCCACACCTCAGACCATGACCTTCCATTTTACGTGTTGGAGAGTATCAATTATCAGCTGCTCAATTCTCAGATAATTCTCAATAACTGGACCCACATAATATTAAAGTACGGGTCAGAATGTCAAAGAATGCCTTTTTGACAAAGGGCGTATCAGCCTAGTGTGTCAGATACCACACTGACATTGGGGCAAAGCTTTATGGGAATACAGATTGCGGTCAAGCGTTTAGTGTAAAGAATCAGAACAAGGATAAATAATTGTACAATTTCCATAGATAATACAGCAAGCATGGAGAGCTGGATGCTTCCATCTCATCTATATATGCATACGTGATTCATGGACCAGATCCCCAGGCAATTTCAAAGCAATTTTTCTCCAAGATGATGCTCTTACTCCTCATTATTCTTTGGTTTCATGCTCTTGCCTGCTTCTGTTGGTAAATTCTTCCTTTAGCAATGTTAATACCATTGATTATATTACCTTTAAGCTTGGTTTATTCTTTTAGATTTGAATCTGGGAAACATATTATCTCTTATAATTACATATTGATTGTTTGTTTTTTTTTTAATTCTCAGAGATCTAGAGAAACCTTTATTTTGTTACCTACAGAAAAGAATTGGGAGTAAAAGTCAGAGAGCTGAAGCAGAGGAGATAGTTTCAGAGGTAATGAGAAATCAGTTTGTACAGCTCTGATGAGAACAAGAACCCTGAAATATGGTATACTTATTCATTTATACCCGTCAAGACCTCTATCAAAATTCTGAACATAAAACAGGCTACTTATTTGAATGTTACATATGAATATTTTTATACATGTATTATATATACATATATTTATAATTTATGTATTATATAATTCAGCTCACTGAGAACTTATTTATTTGTATTTGTTTATTCTTAGAGAGTAAGTTAGCTGATAGTAAGGCTTCCCTCTTTCCTTTTTGCAACTGTTATTTCTAAAGGAACTCTTCTTGCTATAGTGCTATCCCCAAATTTTAGATCAGATTGGCTTCTGAATCACAGTACTTAGGCGATTTCATGAGATTAATCCCTTTTTCATTTCAACAAGACATTAGTGTTACAAGAAGAAATCAATACCTTGATTTTGAAAAATTCAAATAAGAAGGAAGTACCATGATAACCTGCCCAGAAAGCCTCTATGAGTGTTGCTGCTGAATTATAAAAAGAAAGGAAATATCACTTCTAATCACTGGATTTAAAAGTAAGTTAGTCATTTTAGTTCTTCCTTTGAGTGGAACTGAAATCTTAGTCTATTGAAAAAAGAGGGAAACAGAGATTAAGACACCAAATACACTTAGGTTTCATTAGGATTGGTTAGCTCTTAGATGATACCTGACTCGTTCTCATTCTACATTTAATCAGAGATACATCTCAAAGCATTTCTAGAAGGTCTGTGTGATTCACAAAAACTTCAGTTACCAAGAAATTGATTCAGAGGAGCTACGTTCATGAACTCATGTTCTGGATTCTTAGTCCATTGGCTGGATTAAAATCATGCTTAGAGGGGCGCCTAGGTGCTCAGTCATTAAGCGTATGTCTTTGGTTCAGGTCATGATGCCAGGGTCCTGGGATCAAGCCCTGCATCGGGCTCCCTGCTTGGCAGGAAGCCTGTTTCTCCCTCTCCCACTCCCCCTGCTTGTATTCCCTCTTTTGCTGTGTCTCCCTCTGTCACGTAAATAAATAAAATCTTTTCCAAACAATAATAAATAAATAAAATCATGCTTAGAGGCTGAATTTACCCCTATGTCATGACCTAACCGATCAGCTCTCTTGCCAGGCATTCTTCTTCCCAGTTCTCTCTTAACACTCACCCAAGAGTTTCCATGGCCCCTGATCATCTATCTCACTTTGTATTTTTTCCACTGTGGAACTCACTTTAACAGACTCATACCCATATACCTGAAGTTCTGCTTGCTTTCTTCCCCTGCTCCAAGTACTTTGGTTTACCAAACATTCCATAAATTAGTAAGAGCACCCCTCCAACATTTTCTCTCACTGATCCTCAAATCAAAAACACAGAATCTTAAAACTTTCCCCCTCTTTTTCCTCAGATGGATTCATTGGTTCAGATGGATATGGATTCATTGCTTTTCAACAGTTGAAGCAGGTGAATTCCAAGGAAGAGGTCAATATCTCCTTTTTCTCTGAACTTGTAACTATACTAAATGTTAATGGTTCCAGAAACTCTCCAGCATTCTTCAACATTTTTAAAAAGAATTCAATTGTGTGAGGTAGGATTAGATGTATCTATCGAGACACCTTCTCAAACTATCACTTCAGGAAAAATAGATGGTTAAATTCTATCAAATATTCAGGAAGTTTGGGAGGTTATGGATATCTTCTGTGTTAGTGAAACAAACTTTCTTCTCAATGATCATTTTCAAGCCCTATAGGAATTTTCATCTGGATAAATACAAATCACTATTAGAACATTAATAGTATCTAAGGACATTCAAAATATTTTAGTTTTGTTTTTCTTTTCTGAATATTATTGTTGTTGTTTCTAATCTAATCATTTTAATATAGTTGCACCCAGTCAATTTCAGCCAGACAGCTCACAGTCAGAAAACAAATTCATGAAAAAAAATGGAAGAGAGCATGGGAGAGAAGGAGAGGTGACGATGAAGAACAAACATGTTTCTGAGAACAACATAGTAAACTCACACTTCTTAGTCAACTTCTTTCATACCCAAAATTCTCCATAGACTTTTCCAATGCATTAAGAAAAACAACTACAAGTCAGTGTTCTCACATCTTTCCATTCCTACAAAACCGCAGGGTAACAGTTCTTGTTCATACTTTCAGACACATCATTGTTGGAGCTCCCTTCTCATTGGGAAAATTGGTGAAGTCAAAAACCTGCTGGGATTTCCATTAGAAATAAGAGGCACAGCCATTATTCAAAAAGCAAGACTTACTTTATGAAGATTTAGCCACCTTTGTAAGAGCTCGGTTGCTCTGTCCATCTCCCCAGCTGTGCAACAGGCACAATAGCACCCACCATGGTCGTTGTAAGCACAAAGGATAAAGCCTAGTCCAGGGAAGGAAGTTTTTGGGAGTTACTACTGCTAGGTGATACTTCTCTAGGTAACAATTGAGGGAAACTGACATTTCTAATGCTGCCTTAAGCAAACAATAATTTTGCCAATGGGTGAATGCAACCAGAATTCATATTGTCTCTGGCAGGAAAAGAGTTGAGAGAAGCCCATAAATACTCTACTTTAGGAGTGGTAATGGTTTTTTTGCACACAGTTTCTGTATTTTAGGGCACAAGTGTGATATGGTTATCTCATTCCTTTAAGTTAATTATTTTGAATCATCAGTCATAGCCACTATTTATTGTTGTAACACAATCACCTCTGGTATATGTGTTAGGATTAGTGAGCTCAAATTTCTGTTTTCTGAAAGGTTCTGTTTTCTTAAGGGACATTTCTGTGTATGGCCTCAAACAAACACATCCTATAGATGGCAGGCTAAGATCTCTCACAGGCCAGCGATGGTCGGTCAGAAAGATTACGTGTACCTGGAAACTGAGTCCAAGGGTCACTTTTGAAAATGTGATTATGAAACAACATTTCTCTGCTGTTCCAAGGACAGAAAATTTGGAGAATGCTTTAGAGAAAATAAACAGGTATTACTGTGGAAAGCAGTAGAACGTCTCCCTCAGTGAAGAATATGCAGAGGGAGCATGAAAAACCCACATAAGGCAGGTCCCAAAGGGAGGCTGAAACTCCAGAGAAAGCTTTTTGCATTACAATTCCTTAAACAAATGTAAATTAGCAACATTAAATACATGTTCTGCTTCCCTAAGGAATGGCCTCAGGAATCCATGCTCCAACTCTGGAATTCATCCAGGCCACTCTCCCACTGGGACGCCTCACAACACTGCTCTCCTCAGCACAGGTTCCCACCCACCAAAATCCCAATGCGCAGCTTTGCTTCACGCTTCAGCTAGGTTTTCTTGACTGAGCCAACAGATTTTCACAGCTCAATCTTTTGTCTTTGACACTAATACTCTTCAAAAACCAGACTACCACTATGTGCAGGAGCTCGGATTATGGACAGGAGGCACCCAAGCTGGAATCCTAACTCAGAAACTGAAGGAATAAGCGGCCGGACCTACTCCTCATGAACAGCTCCTCTCCAGAGGAAGGTGATGGGACATTCCTCAGAGGCAAGAGAGAGAAATCACGGAGCGAAACGTCTAAGCAAGTTGGAAGTGGTCTGAAGGGAGAGAAGCAGTCCTGGATGTCTATCTGCTCATTCACCTCATGAACAAATATTAAGAGTCATGCGCTAGGTGGTGTTCTATACACTGAGATAAAGGGATGAGTAAGACAAGGTCTGGTCTCCTGAAGCTAACTTAGTAGTTGGTGGGGCGGGGGTGGGGGGGACAGACATCAAACAAATAAAAAATAAATACATACATAAATGCATAACTGAAACACTGATAGTGCAATAAAACAGAGTAAGGGAATGGAGGCACCTCTTCAGAGTGGGCGGTCAGGAAAGTCTTCTCTTAAGACACTTAATCTAAATAAAGAAACAAAGACACTCATGAGGGGATATAGGGTAAGAGAATTCTAGGCAAAGGAAGTGGCACATGTAAAAATCCTGAGCTGTCTGCACACTGGGCAAGGCGAAAGAACGGGAAGATGTTCCACGGGGCTCGAATGCAGCAGATGAAAGTAGAGGATGCTGGCAGAGATTAGTGGGGTCAGGATACACAGAACTGTGTGAAAGCATGACCGAGTGTTCAGATTTTATGCTAACAGCAGTGGAAAGCAATTAGAGGGTTTTAGGTAGGATAATGTATGGTGTGATTTATGTTTTAAGATCTCGCTGGCTATGAAACACAGTATACATTATAGGGTTCAAAAGGGGTTGCAGGAACAGCAGTAAAGAGACTCATGGCCAGGAAAGACACGACGTTGGCCTGAATCAAGACTTGCGGCAGCAGCAAAGCAGCTACATAAACTGAGCTGGCGTGTATTTTGAATGGGGCACTGGCAACTGGCTGAAGGGCCATTTTCTGACATGAGAAGTAGAAGAACTAGTCTGGGGGAATCCTGGATTCAGGATTCTTCTTGGAATCTATTACTCTGAAATGCCTCTAGATATAGAAGGAGAGACATCCTTAGTCAGTCCAGATTGCTGTGACAAAATGCCACTGGCTGGCTGGCTTACAAGCCACAGATCTTTATTTCCCACAGTTAGGAAAGCCAGAAGTCCAAGACCAGGGTGCCAGCATGGTAGGTTATGGTGAGAACCATTTTCTGGGTGAGACTGCCCGTTTCTTGCCTCCTCACATAAAGAAGGAAAAGCGGTTGAGAGAGCTCTCTCCGAGGTCCCTTTCATAAGGACAGTAATCCCATTCAGGAGGGCTCCACTCTCCTCCCAAGGGCCTCCTGTTCTAATGCCATCATGCTGCAGGTTAGAATTTCAACATTTGAATTTGAGGGACACACAAATATTTAGTTCATTGCAGGAGTAGACAAAGGTTAGATTTATGACTCTTGAAATTGGTAGCTTGGAATTATGAATAAAATCTTGGACGCATTGGCACATAAAGACGTGAGACTAGATGAGAGAAATGAGATGGAAGGTCATCTAGGACGGGGCCCTGGGACACACCATGCATAGATCAGAGAGCAAAGAAGCAGCCAGCGAAGGAGACTGAGAAGAGAAATCATGGAAGCCAAGAGAAAAAAAGTGTTTAAAGAAGGAGAGTTTAGCTGTGTCGACTGCTGCCAAGTCAGACGAAGACAGAGAAGTGACCGGGGTCGGAGTGTGGTGGGGCAGAGGCGGGGCCTGCCTGGCACTGGCAGACCTGGAGAGTGTGTGCCTCCTTAAAGTTCAAACCGTAGACACCACAAAAGCCTCACCCTGGTTCCAACTCTGTCTGCAACTCACTGTTAAATTGGGCAACAGGGAGGTGACTGATGAGCTCAATGAAAAAAAAATGATCGGTGGAGAGGAAGGGACAGAGCCCAAGCAGTCAGGGATGGGAGGAGCAGCGACGGGGAGGACACACGGTGTGGGCTGATAATGACACTTGCACTCAGTCGTTTCCAGCAAGGGAACAGAGACCGGAGCACAAGCCGGGGCAAGACGTTAAGCGAGAGTAGTGGCGTAATCATAGTAAATACTGAAGCATTGTCTGATGCTCATGGGAAAGATCCATAGGGAACACAGTTAATGAATAACAGGAAACTGCCATCCCAAGGCAGAGAGAGAAAAAAAAAAAAAATGTCCCTGCTCCAGGGGGAAAGAGGGAGAGGAGAGAACTATAGCCAGAGGACCCCCCTGGAAAGAAGCCTGGGCTTCCCGCACATAAAGCAGCCACTCTAAACTCCGTATTGCAGATCCGTAAGTCAGGCTGCCGAAGAGGTGCCCTGCTCCCAGACAAGTGATTGAAAAGCCTTAGCCCTACAACGCTAGCAACATTTCAGGGCTACACGGAAATGAAAGGCATTGCCAGCACCAGTGGGTATAGCCCCACCCGGAGGGTCACAGGGAGATGGCAGACATTGTGGCTGTAAGAGCTAGCCAGAGACAATAGGACATTTGTGACAATGGCACATGGCTCAGCTTCAGAGCACAGAGGGGCTCAGCAAAACATCTGCAGCACTGATGTCATCTGTCACATGGTAAAGGGGAGAGGGAAGAAGGAAGAAGAGGAAGAAAGAGAAGACCCAGCCCTACTCTTGCCACAACTAGTTTGTTTTTGTTTTGTTTTGGTTTGGTTTGGTTTGGTTTGGTTCTGTTTTGTTTGGGCTGCAATTTATAGTATGTGCTCAGTACATTCTTTCCTATGCTGAGAAATTTCAGGAACATGTACACCCTGTGCTAGGGACCTTCTATTGTGTCTAATCCACACAGCAATCCTGAAAGTTGTATGTTTTTATCCCATGCTTACAGATGAGGAAACTGAGGCCCAATGAGGGCAAATGATTGCCTGTGGTCATAGAGCCATCAGCAGATTCAGGATTCAAACTGAGCCTGTTTGAGTCCCAGGCCTGTGGTTGCTGTGGACAGAGAGCAGGAGAACCTGGAAGACAGCACTCGGGAGTTGGACATCCGCTAGCCCTGGACAGAGCCACAGCACAAACCATTCAAACAGCACCTAGGATTCTGTCCCGACAGGCAGGACCATGGAGAGAGCAGGAGCCGGGGCATTTTCCTGCTGAACAGAGATTATGAGGATCCTTCTGGATGTTGCTACTGTTGCTGTGATCCAAGGCCTGCCCCTTTAGGGTGATGGGGCAGGGGAAATACTGCCCTCTCCCTGCATAATTCTGCAGCTCAATACACACTGTAACTTCCCACTCTGCCCTCAAGTTGTGGCAGCCAGAAACGGGGCGGGGCGGGAGGGGGTGCTTATCTCCATGTGTACAATTACATCTCTACAGAGAGCAGTGTTAGTCCTATTCAAAGACATCTGCGTTCCCCCCGTTTTATGAAAGAATCATGAAAGTGTTCCTTGCTGAGTCGAGTTATGTCCTGGAATCTTTGAAGAAAACTTAAGTCTCTCTAGACTTACCTAACTCTCTTGAAGTCTGTAAAACCTGAAGGAAAGATAAGGTTGCATAAGCTTCAATTAAAGTTTCTTTTCAAATATCCACAACTCTATACACATAAAGAGAGCTCTCGTTATTATTCGCTGGCACTATAAACATTTGATAATGTTTTCAAATGTATACTCCACGGAAGAAGCACATTGTCATACTTAAAAAGTTTTCTATTTTCATATTTGGAAAGTTGGAAAATGGGTTCTCTGGCTTCTGACTGACTCTCTTCTTTAACTCTATAAAGCGTCGGGTTTTTCCACCACTGATACTCCCATCTCCTCCACCAGTCACCGAAAAAAGTATCAACCCAAACGGATCACGGGCCTAATTGTAAGAGGTACCACTATACACGTTCTACAAGAAAACCCAGAAGAAATTTGTCAGGACCTCAGGTGGAGCAAGAGTTCTTAGAAACAAGAGCAAAAACATGACAAAAGAGAAAAAATGATAAACTGGAGTTTAACCAAAATTAAAGTCTTTTGCTTTCATAGGACACCATTCAGAAAATGAAAAGACAAACCACACACTAGGAGAAAGTAGTTGCAAATCATATTATCTAATAAAGGACTTGGACCCAAATATATATAGAGAATTCTTTCAACTAATTATAAGGAAACAGAATGCAATCTTAAAATGGGCCAGATATTGGGGCACCTGGGTGGCTCAGTGGGTTGAAGCCTCTGCCTTCAGCTCAGGTCATGATCCCAGGGTCCTGGGATCAAGCCCCACCTCAGGCTCTCTGCTTGGCAGGGAGCCTGCTTCCCTTCCTCTCTCTCTGCCTGCCTCTCTGCCTACTTGTGAACTCAGTCTGTCAAATAAATAAATAAGTTTTAAAAAGGGGGGGGGCCAGATACTTGAAAAGATACTTCATAAATACAACATGGGGAACGTGCTCAACAGCGTTAATAATGAGTGAAATGAAAACAAAATTAAACTAAGATACCACCAGACACCCACCGGAATGGCTATAACCAAAAAGACAAATAGCAGTAAGAGTTACTGAGGATGTGGAGAAACCAGAGCTCTCAAACACTGCTGCTGGGAATGCAAAATGGTATAGCTGCTTTGGAGAACGGTTGGGAAGTTCCATTAAAAAGAGAAACGTAAACTTCCCCTTTGATGCAGCAATTCTCTACCCCAGACATTTCCCCAAGAGCAATGAAAACATATGTCTCTGTAAAGGTGGGTACCCAAGGACTTACAGCAGCATTATGCATACAGCCACAAAGCAGACACAAATCAAATTTCCATCGGCTTGTGAATGGAATTTCCACATAATGGAATACTAGTCAGCAATAAAAAGGGTCAAACTACAGAATGGTGCTGAAACTTGGATGAATCTTAAAAACACATTAAGTGAAAAGAGAAAAACATGCAAGGCTGCATGATTCAATTCAGATTTACATTCTTTAAAAAGTATGATTCCCTTTAGAGGAAATGTCCAGTAACGGAAAATGGATACAGACAGGTGGAAAGCAGGTCACTGGTTGTCTGAGAGTAGGGGTAGGAGTAGGCACTGACTGCAAATGGGCAAAAGAAAACCCTTGAGGATGATTAAATTGCTCTAAAACTGGATAGTAATGATTGCAACAACTATAAATTTACTAAGAATTATGGCATTTTATGGATGAACTTTATTGTATGGGTGGATTTGTAAAAAAAGAGCCATCAGGTACCTGTTGGTCAGTACACTATATCTATAGCTTTCAAAAAAGAATTCTTTAATACCCTGGTAAGAAATATTTTAAGATACCCATTCATTTGGCAAAAAGCTTATAGTCATTTAATACAACATGCTGGTGAACAGATCAGTCAGGATATGCTATGTTATACGGCAGTAACAAACCAGCTCAGAATCTCTGGTCTAAAACAGAGGTCAGCAAACTTTTTCTGCAAAAAAACGGTCTAGTAAATATTTTCAACTCTGCAGGACACAGGGTTTCCACTTTACCTACTTTTCCACTTTAACTACTCAACTCTGACAAAATACAACAAACGGGCATGGCTCTGTTCTGATAAAACTTTACAAAAACAGGCAGTGGGCCACATTTGGTCAATAGGACATGGTTCTCAAATCTCTGATTTAATTTATTTACATCACTGATTTATTTACAACTCACACTTTATTGCAAGTCAACTGGGGACATCAGTCCACGTCATCTTCACTGAGACCCAACATGGTGAAGAAGTCACCACACAATCATTAAAACTTGCTGAGGCAGAGTCAGTGAATGTGACAAATGTCTCACTGGCCCTTTAGAGTCTGCTCACATTTTATTGCCCAAAACAAATCTCATGATGGGGGCGCCTGGGTGGCTCAGTTGGTTAAGTGGCTGCCTTTGGCTCAGGTCATGATCCCAGTGTCCCAGGATTGAGTCCCGCATCAGACTCCCTGCTGAGCAGGGAGCCTGCTTCTCCCTCTGCCTGCCACTCTGTCTGCCTGTGCTCACTGTCTCTCTCTCTCTCTCTGACAAATAAATAAATAAAATCTTTAAAAAAAAAAAATCTCATGACTGTGCCTAATTTCAAAAGGGGTGGAAGAGTGCAAGCCACCACATGCCGAAAAGGCAGAGAGTTAGAGGTCGCCGGTGAACTCGGCTTCGTTACTACAGTGGAGAGAATGGAGGGAATTGTGTGGAGGGAATTGTGCGGAGGAGCACATAAGCTGGAAAACCACTTCGAGGAATCATTTAGCACATACTGTTACATATGCTCTACAGACCAAAATTTCCACCCTCAGGTGGGTGACCTGCAGAATCTCCCACACAAGTCCGCTAAAAAATACATACAATGGTGTTCACTGCAGCATAGTTTACAGTAGGAAAAACTGGATGCACCTTCAATATCTATTAAGAGTAGAGTAGATAAAATTATTATTTCTAAAGAAAATGACATCATACAAAGCGGCCAAATGCATAACATATGGATTAATGAAAACAAATTACTTTATCCATATGGATACATCGAAAGAAAGTAATTTTGAATGAAAAAGGAAAGTTGCAAGAGAGTGCCTACACAATGATTCTGCTTATTTCAATTAATTGTTTAAAGATACATTTATTTATTTATGTATTTATTTGAGAGAAGGGGAGGGACAGAGGAAGAGGAAGAGAGAGAATCTCAAGCAGGCTCTCCATAGAGTGCTGGAAGTGGGGCTCCCTGGGACCATGACCTGAGCCAAAATCCAGTCAGACACTTAACTTTTACTTCAATGTTTACTTCAATGATTAAAAACACATGGCTGCTGGAGACATCATCTTAAAAAAAAACAGGCACATTAACTTTATAACAATGTTATCCCTGAGGACATTAGGAAGTTAAAGGACCTTCCTATCTGCCATGCTGTATTTCATTCAAAGCACCTGAAGAAGTTATATCAAAATATTAATATGCATTAAGTCTGGAGAGTGAAAACTGTGGGCTTCTGTTATATTTCTTTTGTTCTTATTTGTATGCTTGAAATATCTCTTAAATTAAAATGAAAAATAATGACTGCAGCCAGTGTCTGCCTGTCAGCGGAGAGAAGTGCCATAGTGATATTAAATGACACAAAAGAACTGGCTGAGCTAAGAGCAAGACAATGAGTTGCCCTTACAAGCTACAAAAAAATGAGCCATGAAAGGGAACAAACCAACCTCACTAGCTGAGAGACTGAAAGCGAAAATAACAGGACTCGACTCTCTGATTTAGGAAAAGTTGATAGTGAATAAAACCTCAAAATAGAAAGTCCATCTTTTCACGGCTTTGAATAATCCCTTGTGGTCATTTAAGAGACTGCTGTCAGGGCTCTTATGATATAGCAATTATTGTGCCTTCCACATTGGGAAAATGTTCTCATATAACAAATAAAATAAAAGTGAAGAAGGGAAGAAGGAATAAAGAGAGAGAATGAGAGAAACACGGAATGGGGGGGTGTCTGTGGGGAAGTCAGATAACTGAGCTCTATCCTTTGGCTCTGCCACTACATCTGTCTTGAGCAAGTAACTTCAGCTCTGTGAGTCTCAGTTTCTTCTTCCTAATAAGAGGACAACGACCTAGATTCCAACTTTATATGCTATGATCCTTGAAATATCCATTCAGGTTCACATTTGGAGAAGAGGTATTACCTTGGGATAAAAACCCTCATCTTCTCTCTGATCCAGTGAACAAAGTACTAGAATCAAAAGCCAGGGTCACAATTCAGCATGAAGGTCAAAGCCACACATCATTCATCAGGGCAGTTTCTATGCACGGGTAGGTGGGGTGGGAAGTGAGTGAAGGTAACGTAGGCAAACTGCTGGGCTTCAGACTTCCATTTATGATGAGCGGGGTCCAGGGGCCACACCCTCAGTCAGGAAGCCCTAAAAGAGGACTGTGAGAAGAAGAAGAGATTGATGTTCACCTCCAGTTTCTCCGGGTCCCGGAACAACATAAGAAAACAGGAAACTCTGGTACCATCAAACCTTTCACTTGCCCCAAAGTTTGTGGGACAGGTTTAGATTATAGGATGTAGGACAAAGGCTCACCAGAGTGGTTTCTAGAATGCCAATCATGGGCCAACCACTACCCTAACACCAAAAAAGAAATATAGAAAGATGGAAGGAAGGGAGGGAAGGAATGAGAGACCAAGGGAAGGAAGGAAGGAAGGAAGGAGAGAAGAAGAAAAGAAATAAAGAGCAAGCCTCAGTTGTTCTCCTCCCATGACCCATTCCATGTCACCTCACCCAGAGCGTGTCAGCCCCTCCCTACAGAAGCCACAACAACTTGTACCATTTCCCTCCAGCCTCAGCTCTTTGCCTTTCAAGTGAGCTTGGGCCACAACAAGAAGCCATTTTCCCTACACTGGAACACAAGAAACAATAGAGGAAATCGAATTTGGAGGGGTTGAAGGAGGCTTGTGGGTCCTGGGATCTGGAGAAGGTCCCCCTGAGAAGCAGAATGTCAGAGGTTTAAAATAATTTTTCTTCAGAATTACACGTAGATACTCTCCGGTGAAAGTTTCCCAAACAATCCAACCATCTTTACATTTGATATGATGTCATCACAAACCAGGATCTCTCCATTAAAGTGTCAAGACTCAGATTTATACAACAGACATAAAAATAAAAGCTAAACACGGAGGCAAAGAATGTTAATGGAAGTTATGTACATGCATTAAGGGGAAAATGCACCTCTGAGTGTTGTTTATGTAAAAGGCTATTTGTGAGTTTGAGCCTGCATTTCCTTAGACATTATTTGAAAGTGTCTCTATTACTGATGTGCTAGAAACATTTCTCACATTTTAATTATGCTGTGGAATATGCTGATTCCAATCAACACATTCAGGACAGTTTTAAAGTCCATGAGCAACAAAGAATTCTCATTCATACAGAGTCAAGGCTTTATGTGTAAAGATATCAGCATGCATTTAGTATCTACCATGTGCTTTACTAAACACAGGCATTTTTTTAAAGATTTTATTTATTTGAGAGAGGGGGGGTGAGAACACAAGCAGGGGGAGCAGCAGGGGAGATGGAGACGCAGGCTCCCCACTGAGCAGGACCCTGGGATCATGACACAGCCGAAGGCAGAGACTTAACCAACTGAGCCACCCAGGCGCCCTAAACACGGGTCTTTGTTAAACACAAGTATTTAGGTATTCATCCCTCTCTGCTGCATGGATAATGAGGCTTCCCCATTGTGCCCCCAAGCTGACATGGGGATGACATTTTCTATGTGGCCGACAGCTGCCAGACAGCAGCAAAGGGAGAGCAAGCAGAGGCCAGACTGCAGAAGATCTTGGGTGTCAGACCATACATAACCTCCAAAGCTATAAAAACTAGAGAAATGTTTCATTTCAGGAGGTATGGGTTCAGACTTTCATTTGTTAATGATCATCCTGGCCAAGGTGGAAAGAACAAGGCACGGGCAAGGGCAAGGAGATGGGCGCAGGGCCCCTATGGTAAACAAAGGGCTTGAGTGTGGGGGACGTTTGAAAAGGCCCATTGTCCTAATCTGGTGACCAAGTGAAATGGAGGTCAACGACAGAAGGCGAGGAGAACTCACTTCCCTGGCTTCGGAGACCAGGCAGGAAACGGCACCACCGGCTGAGAGAGAGAACAGAAGGAGCAGGTTGGCCAAGAGAGCAGAGTGATAGTCGGTGAGTTCAAACCTGAACTCACCTGAGTCTGAGGCAGCCGTGGGCAGTCCCTGTGGAAATGTGCAGAGAGCCCAAGGAAATCTGTATGGAGCTCAGAAAAGATAGTTAGGGAATACTTGAGACTTTGAGTGTAGACGAGCTCCTGCAAGGAGAGTCTCTCTGATGGAAGAGACTGACAGTGATAATACCCAACGTGTAAAGAGTGCTTCCTATGTGCCAGGCCCTGGTCTAAATCCTTCGCATGTATTAACTGATAGGTTCACAGTGCCTGTGGCACAGTTAATATAAGCAACTTGCCCAAGGTCACACGGCGCTCATCAGTACCAGCTGGGATGTGAACCCAGGCAGACTGTCTCCAGCCTGGACTTTTAAATCTCTAAATGATACCGTCTCCCTCAGACAGGATGGGGACTGTGGCACCCTGGAGAGCAAGGATGGGAGAGGAAGGAAAGGATCATTTGAAGAATATTGAGAATGGGAAGCTAAAAAAGGGAATGGAAAGGCCAAGGGAAGAAATAGTTTTAAGAATTCGGGGGGTGTCAGGGGCACCTGTGAGTAAGTGATCTCAGGGTCCTGAGATCAAGCCCCAGGTGGGGTCCCGACCTCAGTGTGGCATCTTGCTTGAGTTTCTTTCTCTGTCTCCCTCTGCCCCTCTACCCAGGCTATCTTTCTCTCTCTCTCTCTCTCAAATAAATGAAATAAGTCTTAAAAAAGAAAAAAAAAAAAAGAATTAGGGAGGGATAGGGAATGTCAAACACCGAAAATATCATTACCCCATCATTTGTAAACACGCAGGAGGAGAAAAGAAAATTCTCTAAAAAGAAACCAAATAAAATTTAGAAGCCATCCAGTAACAATATTACAAACATTCATGTTGAAATTATAGAGGGTTTCTGTCCCCAGTGACCACATAAACACGAGGCGGTGGGGCAATGGGCATGACTTTCATAGTACAAACGTATGTTATTTAAAATAAAGTTTCCTTCTGTTCCACTTCTGTATAGTTACCTGGACTTCAGCTTTGCCTTTGGTAGGTAAGGGCCACTGAAAACCAAAACGATTCATCCTGCTGGGACATTGTGCCCAAAGGAGACAGAGATCATTGAGGGCATTTCCCATTTAATACCTTCCATAATGGAGGGTATTAAACCTCCCTTATGGCCAGGGCTAACTCCCCATTGCCACGGCCACAGAAATGAAAAGAGGAGGCAGAGAGAAGGCAGCTTTGCAATTGGTCCTTGAAAGAGCCACAATTGGATTGGATCAAAAACAAACAAAAATCCTTAAAGCCTTTGGATATGTTCATTGAAGCTGCAAAGTGTCATAAACCTTGACATATCATGCCTATTCCAAGAGTCTGCAAGTAACCGAACATCCAGGAATCTGATCTCTCATCCCCAAAAGAAAGCAGTACAGCCAAACTTTAGAAAGTATACCCTTTTCTCATTTTCAGTTGGGGAAATACATTACAATATCCTGCTCTGAAAAGTTTGAAGTTGGTATCTCATTAGCTCCGTTCTCTCCGTCAGTGGCAATCTATCTCCCTCTTGTGGATTTCTGGGATATTTCCACCCAGGAGAGTCCCTTCCAAATCACTCCTCAGACTTAACCGCTAGGTTGTACTGAGTTCACTATAAGCATAATAAAAGGTGAAATATCTACTGTACCTCCTAGTAACTGAAGTACTAAACAGAATACACGCCCTAGCAACCGCATTCATTCTTCTTCTGGAAATGAAGTAGCTGTTAAAAAGAACTGTGATCATGTATCAAATATTTATTGAGCGATTATGAAAAGCATGGACACAGGGCACTTGAAAATAGAGCTTGTTTCAGTGAAAATTTACAACCTAAAAGAGAAGAACCAAACAGTCTGCTGAAAACTGTGTGTCAGGTCCTCTGATGGTTTAAAAAAAAAAAAAAAAAATCCTTGGACAGGGACCGCTGCCCAGGTGGAAATCCCCACCTGTGCCCAAAAGGGCCCAACAACCTAGATTGCAAACGATGCAAAATCTGGGGTGAAGTATGCTGAAGTCCTGTGACGATGAAACTGATATTTTCCCTTATGTGCATTAAAAGTCAGTCAATACAGAAATGAAATTCCATCATTATGTACAGAGATAATGCCTCCAGACAGAGACACCACTGAGTTCCTGTACTTCCATTAAATTTTTTCAATATCTAGACCTACCTTTTCTTTATTTTCTCCCATTTCATTTTTTTTTTCATTTCTTCTCAGTGTTCCAGAATTAATTGTTTATGCACCACACCCACTGCTCCATGCAATACGTGCCCCCCTTAATACCCACCACCAGGCTCACCCAACCCTCCCCTCCAAAACCCTCAGTTTGTTTCTCAGAGTCCACAGTCTCTCATGGTTTGTCTCCCTCTCCAATTTCCCCCAACTCCCTTCTCTTCTCCATCTCCCAATGTCCTCCACGTTATTCCTTATGCTCCACAAGTAAGTGAAACCATATGATAATTGACTCTCTCTGCTTGACTTATCTCACTCAGCATAATCTCCTCCAGTCCTGTCCATGCTGATAGAAAAGTTGGGTATTCATGCTTTCTGATGGAAGCATAATACTCCATAGTATATATGGACCACATCTTCCTTATCCATTAACCCATTGAAGGGCATCTTGGTTCTTTCCACAGTTTGGCGACTGGGCCATTGCTGCTATGAACATTGGGGTTCAGATGGCTCTTCTTCTCACTATATCTGCATCTTTGGGGTAAATACCCAGTAGAGCAGTTGCAGGGTCATAGGGAAGCTCTGTGTTTAATTTTTTAAGGACTCTCCATATTGTTTTCCAAAGTGGCTGCACCAACTTGCATTCCAATTCATTTCTGGAAAGCATCATTCCCTTCCAAGGGTAACACTTTCACACTTTTCTTAGCTTCAAACTCCCCTGCCGGCTGCTTTTCTGCTACCTACAATTGTGCTTAGTTCTTTTCAATCCTCTCCACTGACACTTCCTTGAACTATGACGTCCACTAGAATTAATTCCATTCAAATTAATCTACTATGTTTCATGCATTTGCTAATGAACCCCCAGCACTAACAACAGTTACATAGTAGATACCAATAATTTTTTTTAGTTATTGTCTGTGAATGTCTTAATTGAAATATAACTCATACCAAAAAAAAAAAAAAGAAAGAAATATAACTCATACCATAAAACCCCAGTGTACAGCTACGTTGTTAGTATATCCACTAAGTTGAATGATAGTGGTACAGTTATCACCGTTATCAATATATTTTTTTTCTTTTGCAGCTTTACTGAGGTATAACTGACACATAAAATTATATTATACTTAAGTGTATAATGTGATAATTCAACATACACACATATTATGAAAGGATTTCCATCTCAGCTTTTATAAATGCATGAGCTAAATTCTCATAGTAAATAAATAAATGCAAACATATAGATTCTGTTCCCCTGGAAACCCTAATACACACAACTTTAGGAAAAACTAGATAATCTTAGTGATAACCTTCCCATCATAGATAACTCTTCTATCTCATTCAACTAGGTATCTTTTGGCTGGAATCACAATATGCATAGTTAATTAGAAAATCCTATAGATTTTGTGTGGCACCTGGGTGGGTCAGTCAGTTAAGCATCTGACTTTTGGTTTCAGCTCAGGTCATGATCTCATGGGTCCTCAGACTGAGCCCTGCTTCCGGCTCAATGATCAGCAGGGAGTCTGCTTGAAGATTCTCTTCCCCTGCCCCTCCCATGAGTTGCTTCCACTCTTTCTCTCTCTCAAACAAATAAATAAAATCTTTTTAAAAGAGAGAGAGAGATGGGGCGCCTGGGTGGCTCAGTGGGTTAAGCCGCTGCCTTCGGCTCAGGTCATGATCTCAGGGTCCTGGGATCGAGCCCCACATCAGGCTCTCTGCTCAGCAGGGAGCCTGCTTCCCTCTCTCTCTCTCTCTCTGCCTGCCTCTCTGCCTACTTGTGATCTCTGTCTGTCAAATAAACAAATAAAATCTTTAAAAAAAAAAAAGAGAGAGAAGAAAATCCTATAGATTTTATGATGTTAAACTTCATTCCCTTAAGCATATAGATAAACTATATAAATTACCAGAAAACTACATTTTAATTTGCTACAAAGTTTTAAAAATATGGGTGAGCTCAGTGACCATTTAAAAACAACTGATTTAGATCAAATAAAGCCATGGCATATTTTCACCATCTAATAGAAACTATGTCAGGCACTATAATCGCTAACATTTTCACCTGAAAAATAAAATTCCACAAAACTACCGATACCCCTCTCAACATTCAATTTGTTATTGCTATGGTCTGAATTTGGGGTCCTCTCAAAATTCATGTATTGGAATCTTAATGCCCAAGGTGAAGGCTTTAGGAAGTAGGGCCTTTGAGAGGTAATTAGGTTATGGAGGGTGGAACCCTCATGAATGAAATTAATGCTCTCATTAAAAAAGATCCCAGAGAGCTCCCTTGCCCCTACCACCATGTGAGGACACACCAAGAATTCTGCAAACTGACAGAGACCCCTCTAACGCTGGTACCCTATTGTGGGACTTCCAGCTTCCAGGACCTTGAGCACAGTCAATTTCTGTTGTCTACAAGCTACTCAGTCTGTGGTGTTTTGTCATAGAGTCTTAAATGGACTACGATGGTTGTGTTCTATTCTCTTTCTAGTGGTCATTTTGCCTCCATCTGATATTGAGAAGAAGTAGCAATCTGCTGTGGTTTTCTCAAGAAAGACAAAGGAAGAAATGAATGAGGTATCTCCAGCTTCTACCTCAAGACTCCAAAATAAAGGATGCTTTGATGAACTGAAATGTAGTTCATTTTTAAATACAATAGAGTGGTGCTTCTCAACCTATGAAGGCATAACTATCCCAGAATCCCATCCTGGAAGAGCACAAGTACAAAAAAAGCACAGTTTATTATCTTTTCATGCATTCGATTCTCTGGAATGTAGGATTCCCAAAGGAATTTATACTATTTCCTGACAACCCATAAGTATAAAATTAATAAAGAAGGTAAAAGAAAATTTGCTCTAGAGATCCAGAGCTGATTAACTTAAGCCATGCCCGTCCGTCACTCTCTGGAAGCCAATTAAGTAAAGTACTCAAATGCAACACTTTAACACCATAAATTAAAGTTGGCAAAAAGTTCAAATTCTATCATAAAATTAACCATTGTAAGTGAAGTAGTTGTGAAAATGTACCTTTTAAAAATAAAATATATTTATGTCCTAATTGCTAAGCAAAATAAAGGAAATTTTTATTCTGAAACAGCCAAAATGACCTCATCAATCTTTTCTAGCTTTCCATTGGGGGAAAGAAGATCTTTGCAGTATAAGATATGTGAAATTAATCTTCTCCAAGGGTATTATTCTGCAGAATCTTATTTTTAAAAAAATGTATAGTACCTTAAAAATAAAGATGGACAATTTACCAGATTACATATTCCTCCCCTGTAAACTATTAAAGTTGACTCAGGGCTGCAAGATGGTCAGAAACAGAAGGAAGGGGATTCATGGGCCTGGTTTATTGTTTCCCCTCAGTAATTTATTCGTAGATAGTGTCACCCCCAATTGTACGTCCACACAACAAATAAAGAAGTGGAAAGACTGATAAACTAGTCCTCCAATGCTAGAAAGCATGTATGCATTCTCTCAATACATGTTGCTTTGGGTTTTTTTTAACTCAAATGTCAAACACCTGGCTATTGAACCACAGTTTTTATGACATATTCAGGAAAAAGGTCATTATGATGAGGAAGAAGAGTCCCGTGTGCTAAATCTAAAAGGCCCTGAAAAGAGCGAGCCCTGGTTAATTGATAATACTGGTGATTCTAACATTACATACTACCTCAACCACTCACTCAATTCCACCTTTATTCCATGCCCTACAAGCACCCAATAAAAACCACTCTTCCCCCATTTCCATAGTAACCTTGACATGAAGAGGAAGGTCTCTTAACTTTCCAAGCTACAGATAAAGCCCTCCTATATTAACTCTCACCACCTCTCTGCCTTGAGACTCAGACTGAACCCTTTATTCCTCACTCATTTATCACCTGTAGAAGCTCATACTACACCTCTTTACATAGGCCCTCATCCCTGGGCTCTCCTTACCAGATGGCTGTGTCTCTACCTTCTTATGAATTCATCTCCCACCCATCCTCAAGTCCTAAATCACTTCCAACATGTCCTCTAAAACCCAACATCAACCATCAGCAAAATCCCTTATATCTTAGTATCATCAACTTGACCTGACTCCCCCACAACCGCCACCCAGAATATGGCATTCATTCATCACCTCAGACTATCAACCCACTACCCCTCCTTGTCCCAATGATTGACAGACATGGGGCCTTCTCTACTCCTTCAAGAATTAATTTCCTAACTCACTATTCTCTTTCAGCACTCTTCTTGTCATTATTCTGGGTGATTTCAACACCCACCTGATGATCCTTCAATCCATTTGAACTCACCCCCTCCACCGATCTTGTCTTCCACCTAAGCCAGCCACCTTGTCATTACCAAAAGAGCAACTCGCTCTTAAGCTCAGTATCGAGCGTCCCACTCCCCGACCACCGCCTCTGGTTCTCCAATATTCCAATCCCAACCCTGACCTCTCACTTTCTCCTACATTCTCTTCATATATTTAACATCCTCTTTATGTAGTTTAGAATCCACAGACCATTATCTCTCTTTTACATAAAATGTCAACTCTTTTTTCCCTCCTTTTACCCCATGGTTCTAACTTAGCAAAACTCTAATCACAGTTCATCTGACACGCACATGCTCTGTCCTGACACCCATGAATCGAAATGTAGCTGAGGAAAAATAATCTCACTGGATCTTTAAATCATGATCATTAATCGCAGATACTCTGAGCATTTAATTTTAAACGATATTTCTCTACTCTGCTCATTTTCTCACTGTCCTGACTTTTTCACACCTCTTCTTTCACCTAAAAACTCCAGAATCTCCTCATCTTCACTGTTTGGCTTCCTATGTCTCTAAGGAAAGAAGAGTTCTAGAAAATACTGCCACCATGGAAAGAACAGTTCTAGAAAATACTGCCGCCACCTTTACCCACCCCGACGGCACATACTCCACTTTGTTTTATGTAACTACAGGTGAATTTTCCGTGTTTTCATCCAGAGCCAACTCCTCTGCTTGAGCACTGGACCCCATAATTTCTAAAGTAAACTGCCATTAGTACAGAAATTGTCCTCTCTTTCATGATTTTCTTCATCTCTACTAGGTCATTCTGTTAAGCATGAAGTCACCAATTCACCAATTCTTCTATTGTCAAGGTCACCTCCATTTTTCTAAATTAGGTCTCACTCTTCAAACTAAATGACATGTCTGCAATATCTGACTTTGTTGATCACACCCTCCTCCCTGAAAGACTTTATTCACTCAGGTTGCAGGACACCACTCTCTCCTGATTTCTCTCCTACCAATGGGAAACTCCTCAGTTTCCTTTGCTGGCTCCTCCTCCCCTTTTTGACAATAGCACTGAAGGCCCTTAAAGCTCCATCTCTGGATCTCTTCTCTATCTGTACTTATTTTCTTTCTTTCTTTCTTTCTTTTTTTTTTTTAAGATTGTATTTATTTATTTATTTGAGAGAGCAAGAGAGAGAGCATAAAAGGGGAGAGAGAGGTCAGAGGAAGAAGCAGACTCCCTGCCCAGCAGGAAACCCGACGTGGGGTTCGATCCCCACACTCCAGGATCATGACCTGAGCCAAAGGCAGTTGCTTAACTGACTGAGCCACCCAGGCACCCCCTACTTACTTCCTTTATGATTTATCAATCTACAGGCTGATGACTCCCAGGTTTATATTTTTAGCCTGACCTCTCCCATAAAGTCCCTATTTAACTGCATTATCTAACTGCATTTGCCATGCTCTGTTTTAACAATGCTTTATAAAAGATAACCCCCCAAATTTCAGTGACTTATGATGATGCATTTCTTGCCCATGTATGTGCAGGTCTCCCAAGGCATCTGTGCTTCAGGCTCCAGAACCAGTTCTGGTCTATTCCAAAGGTATCTTATTCTCAGAATAGCAGCTTCTCAAGGTCATGCTCACTGCATGGCAGAGAGAGGCTTCTTCAAGGGGATTATCACCTTTTTGCCATACCACCTATAGCCTTGGCTCAAATGGCACACTGTTATTTCTACCCACACTTAACTGGTGAAAGAAAGTCACGTAGCCAAGTCCAGCATCAATGAGTCAGAGAAGTATACTCCACCCCAGGGAAGCTGTGATAAAGACTGAGAGGTAAAGAAGAAATTTGAACAAGGGATATAACCTACTGCACCAACTCCCTATTCAACATCCTCCAATAAACAGGTCAAATAAAAATCTCCAAACTTGAGGTGGACAAAGCTGATTTTACCTTCTAAACCTGCTTCTCTTACAATTTTCCCCACATCTACAAAGGAGAGTATCATCATTTCAGTTGCTTCAAAAGCCTTAAAGTCAGGGCGCCTGGGTGGCTCAGTGGGTGAAGCCTCTGCCTTCAGCTCAGGTCATGATCTCAGGGTCCTAGGATGGAGCCCCACATCAGGCTCTCTGCTCGACGGAGCCTGCTTCCCCACCCCCCGCCTGCCTCTCAGCTTACTTGTGATATCTCTCTCTCTCACTCTCTCTCTCTCTGTGTCAAATGAATAAATAAAATCTTAAAAAAAAAAGCACCTTGAAGTCATCACTGACTTTCTTTCACATACCACATCCAATCCTATTGCTTTTATCTCCAAATATGTCCAGAATCTGACCTCATCAACTCTATTGCAATCACCTTAGGTCAAGTCACCAGCTTCTCTTATAAGGAGTATAATAATAGTCCCCTAACCAGTCTCCAAATTTCCACCCTCATCTTCTTATGGGGTATTCTCAATGTGACAACCAGAATAAGGCTTTAAAAGTAAGTCCTACTGAGGTACCTGGGTGGCTCAGTCAGTTAAGGGTCCAACTCTTGATTGCAACTCCAGTCATGATCTCACAGTCCTGGGATCTAGCCCCACATCATGACCTGAGCTGAAGGCAGACACTTAGCCCACCGAGCCACCCAGGCACCCCTGGGGGATTGTTTGTTATGCAGCATAACTGCAACAAAAGTCTGAAGGTATTTTCATACACAGCATCAATACCGTGTAGAAAGGTTGCTACAACACTTTCTCCATTTTTTTCCCCCACAACATCTTACAAAGAGTTTTATCCTTTCTCTAGCACCCAGCTACCACTATCACTCTTTCTTCTTCCTGAAGCAATAGTCTATACATATATGTCTCCTTTTACTCGCTCCCCAATCAGGTTTACATCTTGACGTCATTGAGACCATTTTCTCAAATCATTCATTCCTTTACCAACGGAGCAGCTACGACACGGAGCTGGGGCAGTAGGAGTCATGACAACTAAGCCAATCAATAAGTGACAAGAAAAGTGTTGCCTTGAATTGGGGAAGGAAATAGGAAGTAACTTGAGAAGCACTAAATTTTAAATCTACTGTTTAATCCTACCCCCCTTTCAATTTGTGCATTAAAAATTAAAATAGTTTATCTGCTAGATGAAGAATCAATCTCAGTTTTCTCAAAAACTGATTTGGTAATTTTATGCAATGACACTTCAGTTCTCTGGATTCTGGTATTTCCATTCATAAGTTTAGAAAGCTAAAGCACATGGTTTTTAAGCAGAAACTTCTGAGAATCTTTCAGAATTCAGAACCAATGTGCCTCCTACTCCTCCAGCAACTCTGAAAGAACCCCTTAGGATAGAGGAGGACTTTGGCAATCTGAAATGCTCAGCAATTGATTTCTTATCTTTTCAAGCCCTATTGTACATCCCTGACAAACATGCACACTGGACAATCAGGACCACTGAGGCAGATATTCTCCAACATCCCTTTAAATACTTAGTAGGTATGTTTAAGTCCTTTAGATTGTTATCTGAACATATTAACTTAAATACTGTTTTGTATCTCTAAAGCAACCGTGTATGCTGCTTGAATATAAAATTTCGGGTTTTTTCCTTTTAGAATATCCATCAAAGCACTAGATGTTAATACTCTTCTTATTAACTTACCCTTCCACACCCTCAAAATATTGTATATGCAAGTGCTCTTATGTCAAGCCAACAACTTTGCAGTGACATATATTAATTTCTTCACATAACCCATAGTATGGAGGCTAAGGAGAATTTGAAAACTAGTATGAGTTTGGTAGTTGAGTACTTTAGATATAAATTTATCCCATGACATAAACATTTGAAAGCATTATAATAATTGAATGTTTTCTTCATTTCATTATCTCCCTATTCTGAAAAATGATGATTATACAATTTTAATTTAATTTGAGATTTTAGGATATAAATGCATTTCTTTTTTCATATTTTTCTTCACTCATTTCCATATAAATTCACATACATACATATGTACCCACCTTCTAAAAATCTAATACCCCTGCTTCACAGACATAACATCAGGCAGTTTCCAAGGGAACACTGCTTCAAGGCAGGATCCTATTAAAAAGATCCCTCTGAGAATAAATACCTTTTCCCTTCAATATCATTCAGAAGCATTAAATTAGAGCCACTCCTCTTGAAATGAAGAGAACAATCCTGCACTTAACCATCACAGGGTAACAGAATGTTCCCCTTAAAAACATAACTATTCTACAGGGTAGCAGTACTGGTATGGACCATTAGCTCTGACAGTGAAAAGCTTCTAAATTCCTCTACAATTGAAAAGTTGCTCGAGACGACAAGAGATCTACAAATCATGATTATCTTAAAATCAGAGAATTAGGCCATGTAGCTGAAAAGACTCTTCAGAGATCTGACCCAAGTCCTCTCTGGCTTAGGCAAGGAGCATAGCCAAAAACTAGCCTTGTTGAAGGGTCTTTAGGGTGCTGCTTGCCTAGTCCTAGTCATCAGAGCACCAGAATACCTCTTTAAAAGTTATTTTTGGTATTTTTCTCATTACAAAAACAATACAATTTACAACACACAGAAAAGCACAGCGAAGAAATAAAAAGTAACCATACACCTAGCATCTAGAGAGACACTGTTAACATTATGGGACAGTTCTAAACTTACTGTGACCCCATATTGACTTGTTAAAGGTTCAGATGAGTTCATGAGCATACACATAATGTACTTTTTCCACAGAATACTTTGTTGTAAGTATCTCCCCATATTACTACATTAAGAATAAAGATTTTAAATCCCTGAAGTAAATTCCAATTTACAATACGGGAATTTTTTTTTTAATAATTTTTTTTATTTTTTTTATAAACATATAATGTATTATTAGCCCCAGGGGTACAGGTCTGTGAATCGACAGCACTCACCATAGCACATACCCTCCCCAATGTCCATAACCCCACCACCCTCTCCCTACCCCCGTCCCCCCCCCACCCCGGCAACCCTAAGTTTGTTTTGTGAGATTAAGAGTCTTTTATGGTTTATCTCCCTCCCGATCCCATCTTGTCTACCTCCCAAACCCCCCATGTTGCATCTCCATTTCCTCATATCAGGGAGATCATATAAATACCTATTTTGACACACTTGGATTGTGACTTCCCCTCTTCAAACTAAAGAGGGAAGTGGACATCCTTAAACATATATCTTTATGCACAAGATATATAACTTCCACAGAACAAATTCCTAGAACAATTGCTAGATCACAGATATAAGTGTATTAAGACTCTTGATATACTTTGCCAAAGTATCCCTCAGAAAGGTAGTAATAATTAAAAGTCCACCATGAGGTACTGGGCATGAACACCAGATATGGCATTGGAATCCTTGAATGAGATCCATGCAGGACAGTTCTATCTGCACATAGCAATAGCCAGGGGAATTCTGCTACCTCTTAAAAGCCAGAAATTGGATCACTTAGGAATTTTAGGTTTACATGAAAAATTAAGAACCAAGTTAGACTTACTAATAGTGGTAATGTATAATAATTTCTAAGCATTTACAGATAACGCCAAAGAAAAATTACAGCAGCAAGCTCCAGCTCCTCCTCAAAATTGAGAATATTGACCCCCCCCCCCAAAAAAAAAAAAAATGAGAATACTGAGCCAGAGCTAAAGAAGTTTTCTCTTTGGTTTGTTCTGGAAACTTTTTACTGGTTTAAAAGAGCCCCCTACTGGGCACCTGGCTGGCTCAGATGTTGAAGTAAGCTTCATATTGGGTGTAGAACTTTTTTAAAACAAAAAAATTTTAAAAACAAAGAATCTTTAAGAAAATAAAATAAGATAGACTCCTATTAGTGCTCAGCATCAGTCTTTTCTTACACATCCTTGTGACAGGATAAAAGGGCCCTCACTACAAACGCCGGATTATCAGACAGCATCAACTCAATCACCTAGAAAGCCCAGACAGGGATATAAAGATACAAACTTTGCCAACAGGAAAACAATGGAAGTAGTGGAGTCTATAGCAACCTGGAAAAAAGTACTTTAATTCAAGTGTGTGGTTTTTTTCTTTTAATCACAAAAGACAAATTATATTACAGAGACACCTTTTTTTTTTTTAACTATTTTTTTTCGAGCAGGTTTAGGTTTACAACAAAATTGAAAGGAAGGTACAGAGATTTACTATATACCCCTGTCCAAACACATGTATGGCCTCTCTCATTATTCACATCACTCACTAGAATAGTACTTTTTCTTTAAGATTTTTATTTATTTATTTGACAGACAGAGATCACAAGTAGGCAGAGAGGCAGGCAGAGAGAGAGAGGGGAGGAAGCAGGTTCCCTGCCTGGGCTCCATCCCAGGACTCTGAGATCATGACCTGAGCTGAAGGCAGAGGCTTTAACCCACTGAGCCACCCAGGTGCCTCAGTACTTTTTCTTTTTTAACCAAGGATGAACCGACACTGACACATTATAATCTCTATAAAGTTAATGGTTTACTTTAGGATTCACTCTTGATGAGCAACATTCCATGGCTTTGGAAAAATGTACAATGATTATATCCATCATTATAATATTATATAGAGTATTTTCACTTTCCTAAAAATCCTCTGTGCTCTGCCTGTTCATCTCCCCCACCCCTTCTCTAATAATCACTGATTGTTTTATTGTGTCCATAGTTTTGCCTTTTCCAGTAGGTCATATAGCTGGAATCAGACCAGTGTTAGCCTTTTCAGACTGACTTCTTTCACTTAATAGGATATCATGGTTGTTTCTGACCTTTGACCATTATGAATAAGGCTCCTATAAATATCCCCGAGCTGATTTTTGTGTAGACATAAGCTTTCAATTCCTTTGGTAAGCCCTAGGAGCACAATTGCTGGGTTATATGCTAAGAGTATGCTTAGTCTTATAAGAAACCACCAACCTATCTTCCAAACTGGCAGTACTATTTTAAGTCCCCACAACCAATGTATAAGAGTTCCTGTTGCTCCACACTGCCACCAGCATTTGGTGGTGCCAGGATTCCAGATTTGGCCATTCTAATAGGTGTATAATAAAACAACACTGTTGTTTTAATTTACATTTCCCTGATGATGTATCATGTGGATCAACTCTCCACAAAAATACAAATACACAAAAACATATGTGTATTTGTCATCTATATGTCTTCTTTGGTGAACTGTCTAAGGTCTTTGGCCCTTTTTTGATTCAGCTTTTTTTCTTATTATTGTTGAGTTTGAAGGGTTCTTTCTATATTTTAGATAACAGTCCTTTATCAGATGTGTTTTTTGCAAATACTTCCCATCAGTCTATGGCTTGTCTTTTACTTCTCTTGACATTGTCTTTCATAGAGAAGTTTTTAATTTTAATGAAGCCCAGCTTATCAATTGTTTCTTTCATGGATTATGGTGCTATATATAAAAAGGCATCACTGTACCCAAGGTCATCTAGGTTTTCTATGGTTATGTTCTAGGAGTTTTATACTTTTACACTTTATATTTAGGCCTATGATCCATTTTAATTTTTGTAGACAGTGTAAGATTTGTGTCTAGACTGTTTTGCACATGCACATCATTTGGCTCCAGTACCATATGTTAAAGAGACTACCCTTGTTCCATAGTATTACATCTGCTCCTTTGTCAAAGATCAGTTCACTACATTATGTGGTCTATTTCTGGGCTCTCTAGTCTCCTGCATTGATTTATTTTTCTATTCTTTCACCAATGCCATGTTATCTTGGTTATTGTGTTTATAGTAAGTCTTGAAGTTGGACAGTATCAGTCCCCCAACTTTTTTCTTCTAATTCCTCATTTTTTCAAGGTTAGACTGGCTAGAGGTTCAACGATTTTATTGCTCTTTTTTCTAAGAACGAGCTTTTGGTTTCATTGATCTTTCTCTACTGATTTCCTGGTTTTGGTTTCACTGGTTTCTGCTACAATCTTACTATTTCTCTTCTTCTGCTTACTTTGGAAGGAATTTGCTCTTATTTTTCTAATATTCTAAAAGTGGAAACAAATTATTAATTTCAGATTTTTTTTTCTTTTCTAATATATTCATTCAAAGCTATAAATTTCCCTCTAAGGACTGCTCTGCAGCTGCCTACAAATCTGTAAAAGTTGTGTTTTCACTTTTATTTCAAATTCATTTTTAAATCATCCTGACAGGCAAAACATATTAAGGGGAAATTTTCACTCATGGACCTCCAGATTGCAGCTGTTTTTGTTGTTTTGTTTTGTTTGTACTATTATAGATAAATTCTTAACTCTGACTAATCATTGATCAAAGTATGCTTTGAGCAACACACATTTATTTAGGGATTTTTTTAAAAGATTTTAATTAATTAATTAATTTATTTGACAGCTAGAGATCACAAGTAGGCAAAGAGGCAGGCAGAGAGAGAGAGGAGGAAGCAGGCTCCCTGCTGAGCAGAGAGCCAGATGTGGGGCTCAATCCCAGGACCCTGGGATCATGACCTAAGCTGAAGGCAGAGGCTTTAACCCACTGAAACACCCAGGTGCCCCTCTTTAAAGATTTTTATGGATGTTTGCTTCAATGCATTCTTCAAAAGGAAGACCCAAACTATAACATCTTATTTACTAATACTGAAATGGGGTTTCTTTCTAATATGAGCCTATATCCTGTGTTGTCTGTGTTCTGCCTTGTTGTAGTCATTCGTGGTCTCCAGACCCATGAAGTGGAAAGCCATTGCAAATTTATTTTGTTAACAACAATAATAACAACACTAGATAATATTTATTGGATTCAGGTCAACTGACTGCCTTCGCTAAAAAAAGACAATTTTTTTTCCATTACCCACCTCCCCACAGCAGCTCTGGAGATATTCCTTATAACCATTTTACCCACAAAAACATAAAAGTCCTTCCCTTATGATAAGGATAAAGTCATTCAGGTTCCAAAAGACTGAGTTGCCCAAAGTTAAATGGTGCTTTTTGCCTTCAATAAAGCAGCATTCTCTAGTCACTAATCATAGAGTTAAAATTGTTAAAGCTCTAAACCCATACAACTGAGTCTCCTTTATTGCAAGGCCTCCCAAAACAAGTGAGAACACAAGCAAGGAAGGAAAGAAATGGGCAAGGAAATGCAATGGGTGGCCCTTGTAAAGTCTGATTTTGAGTTGGTGAGGCTGACGTCCCAAGGGAGTAGAACTCTATTTTAGCCTAATGCTTTTGGGGGGATGGTAAATTTATTGAACTCACAAGCTGAAACAATCTCAAGAGGGCTGTTTATTCAGAAGAGACATATTAATCCATTAAGCTAATGCTTTAACATAAAAGGCTAGACCTACTACATTAGCTTCGGTGACCCAAGTGATTTTACCCATTTGAATAAAATAACCTTTGGTGTGAACAATATAAAAAAAAAATGAGCATCAAATTCCACTCTCTGTGCGTGTGTGTGTGTGTGTGTGTTCCATCTGTTGGGTTAAATTCCTAACCTAGGCCTTCATATTACTCTGAAAATCACAAAATCTCCCATATCCTAAAACATGTCTCTGATCTAAAAAGTAATTGCAACCAAAGGCCTATACTTACCTGGATAAAATGAAAGTTTTCTGAATGAGTTTAAGGGGAAAACGCTGCATAAAAGGAAAGACAAGTTGTGACAACTTTGGGCTCTAAAATAAAAATGAAATAAGATGGTATCTGAATTATAATTAGAAAGGTTTGGAGAGTACTGAAATGTGAGTAAACCATTAATGTTTCGGGGCACCTGGGTGGCTCAGTGGGTTAAGCCGCTGCCTTCGGCTCAGGTCATGATCTCAGGGTCCCGGGATTGAGCCCCGCATCAGGCTCTCTGCTCTGCGGGGAGCCTGCTTCCTCCTCTCTCTCTGCCTGCCTCTCTGCCTACTTGTGATCTCTGTCTGTCAAATAAATAAGTAAAATCTTAAAAAAAAAAAAACATTAATGTTTCAAGTGAAGTTTACTCCTTAAATATGTTGAAATAAAATTTTGACTAAATCTTAATAAATCATTTATGGCAGATGTTAAGTGTATCAGTATAACAGGATCATCCAAAGAAGTTAGTATTCCAACGTAGTAAAAGCATAAGGGAAAACAAATGTGCACGATTAACAGTGACAGTTTAAGAGAACAGCTCTAAGCAATTTAGAGATGCAGGGACCAAAAGGATCATAAGAAACAAGTTACCTTCATTAGGTGACTAGAAGTAACTTTAAAATTGGTATTGTTGTAAGATGCTACTTAAAATGAGCTACAGAAAAGGAATGAAAGAGGACCATTTTATTCTTGAACAGCCTGTTCTGTCAAGGTTGTTGGAGAACCAATTATTCTTAGGAGTTCGTCAAATAAATGCCTCTGAGCCTGTCTCAAGCTAAAAAATTACATACAAGTATTTAGCATGTATTAGTTTGACCCTGTGAGCTGACCTCATTCATGAGATTTCAACAGAGTTGTTGAAAAATATTTCAACATGCTAGCATACCTTAATTGAACATGGCATGTTTTATAGCAAAGGGTATAATGTGAGAAATTGCATGAAAACGAGAGTAAAAAAAGAAATTAATTTAATGTTGTTCTAGATCTCAACACCACTCAGAATTTAACAAGAAACACAAACTATACAACCACTAAATTCTGGTTTCATCGATCCAAAACCCCTTCAGCTTATCCAATCAACCCACTCACTTGCCTTGTTTTAAATATTTATGAACACAGCCCTTATCTGGAATAATTACCAATTGCTAATTGTTATATTAATAATAGAAAATTACATTCAACACTGAAACAGATGGCCTCCTTTCATTACACTTCAGTCTCTTTATCTTATTGAAAACTCTCCTAAAAGCCAAAAACTATCCATCAGTTGAATGGGTTTTACAATATGTTTATCATTCAAGATGGGGTGTCAATGAATGCTTTTCTTAGTGAGAGGTAATTATTTTGATGTGGAAAAAGTTCACAATATGTTTGATAATCAACATTTGCCTAAACATAAGTATTTTCTCTGTTTTCCCATTTTAAAAATGTAATCTCGTACCTTCCAATCTTTTACTCTTTGACAGTTTATTAACTATTAATCTGGTGAATATTTATTTGATATTCAGTGAAAATATAGATAATATATTTACATAAATTTGAGAGCATCTCTTTAGTGTGGCTTCTCTGGGATTTGGCGCCTCGTGAATATTGCCTTCTCTCTCCATTCTGTGATCCCCTTCTGTGGCCCCCCACGCTTCTCTAACAAAAATGGACCCTATGACCTGTTTGGAACTCCAGATACTTTCCCAATTAAGTCATCCTCATTCATTCAGACACAGTATGATTGAAAGCCAAGAAAACCTTCCAAACATAAGCATACTGTATATGTGATATTTAAAAGCATAACAAAGATATAAATACACGTTTGATTTTTGAAGGTCTATGTACACATTTTATAGCTCAGCTTTATTTCAATATTTGTATTTATTTTCTATGAACGTAAGAAAATTTAATGGTCATAATTTTCTTATTTATTTATTTATTTATTTATTTTCAGCGTGACAGGATTCATTGTTTTTCACCACACCCAGTGCTCCATGCAATCCGTGCCCTCTATATTACCCACTACCTGGTACCCCAACCTCCCACCCCCCACCGCTTCAAACCCCTCAGGTTGTTTTTCAGAGTCCATAGTCTCTCATGGTCATAATTTTCATGGAAAAGCTAATCAAAAATAAGTTCTTATAAAGGAATTGGCAGCAAAACACTTCAGACTCAACAGGTGAATTATAAATATTTTAGTCATATTACTAAGGTAAATAACACTAGTGTCAATTCTTTATTTGCTTAAAATGCTTTTAAGCTGAGTATTTTCTTTAACCATAATGATTAAAAAGTATTTCAATAAGATAAATGTGTCTGTTTTATTTGTCCTAAGCAATGTTCTTGTTTCCTTTCATTATTCAATTGCATTTCAGCATGAAAAACATTAAAATTAGGATAGCCAGTTTACTTCAGCTGTTGCCTGATTATTTATTAATAGGCTAAGATATCAGTCAGGAAATGGTGCATTCCTGCTTTTTCAAATCCTAAACTATTTCTCCACTGCAAATAATTTAGCAAATAGAAACCATTCTTTCTAAATCCACAGAAGGAATTCTGTTTCTAAAAGTTGATTGTCTCTCCAGCACTGGTCTGATCACTTTCTTGGGGAAAAAGAAAAAAAAAAAGAACTGCAAACAAGACAAAACTCTGAGATGGAACTTTGTCCCTAAGAGTCAAAGGGACTCTTGATTCTTGGTGCTAGATGCCCTAAATCTTAATGCTCAGGCAACTGAACCCCTGAACACCCTCTGGAAAGTTTTGCCCCACCTCCCCCCAACCCTCCCCTCGACTTGGAACAGAGTTTCACTCAGAACTGCTGCACCGATTCTAGTAGAACTCTTGTTAATTTTCTCCCCAATAGCTGAGAACAAAAAGGACAGAGGGAGATTCTCGATAATAGGCAAGGCAGGGTATAATAAGTCAAAGCTAGAGACACGGTGCTGAGCATCAGGTGGGAAGTGAGAGAGAGGCTGTACCTAGGAAAATAAATCAGACATTAAAAGTGTGAGGGAGGGGGCGCCTGGGTGGCTCAGTGGGTTAAAGCCTCTTCCTTTGGCTCACCTCATGATCTCAGAATCCTGGGATCAAGCCCCGCATCTGGCCTTCTGCTCAGTAGGGAGCCTGCTTCCTCCTCTCTCTCTGCCTGCCTCTCTGCCTACTTGTGATCTGTCTGTCAAATAAATAAATAAAATCTTAAAAAAAAAAAAAAGTGTGAGGGAGGGGCGCCTGGGTGGCTCAGTGGGTTAAGCCTCTGCCTTCAGCTCGGGTCATGCATGATCCCAGAGTCCTGGGATCGAGCCCCACGTCGTCAGGCTCTCTGCTCACCAGGGAGCCTGCCTACCCCTCTCTCTCTCTGCCTGCCTCTCTGCCTACTTGTGATCTCTGTCTGTCAAATAAATAAATAAAATCTTTTAAAAAAAAAAATGTGAGGGACAAGGCCCATGTCAGAGTAGGACACCCCAAAGGGAAGCAGGCAATCACTTCAGGATGTAAACTAGGACCAGCGCATGGGTGTTCTGGGATCCAAGCTCTATGGCATGGCAAAGGGCTTTATAGCTAACAGGAGCACGGAAGTGTTAGTTTCTATTCTGTGGGCAATAGTGTCATTCAGACTCCTGAGTAGGAACATGGCACAGTCTGATATGTGTTTTAGAGATTTCACTCTAGAGTCTGTATAATAGATTGGAGAAGAGGTCAAGTTAGCCAAAGGTAGCAAGGACATTAAGAAACCAGAAATGACAAGGGGTAAATAAATGAGGGCACTAGAATTGGGGCGTATTTGAACAAAAGGGAATACAACGGGTGGGAACTGGTAAAAATTGGCTGCTGGGTCTGTGTGGGGGCCTAAAGTGGTATTTTTGTATAATTTCCCAGTGTGGGAGGGCCAAATGTGAGGATAGTAAGTTCATTTGCAAAAATGGGGACAGAGAAAGAAGAGCAGACTTTTGAGTAAAATAATGGGTCGGTTTTGACACTTCTATTAAACAAGGTAGAAGTATCCTGACCACAACAAAGGCAGGCCAGGCCTTCAGCCACTCTGGCTTGGTAATCCCATTCTTTGGGAGGAAGGACAACTTATAGCCAGAATCTCACTGTATTCACAAATGCTCAGAAGTGCCCATAAATTATTATTACTTTATTTATTGCTTTCTTTTTAGTGTAAATCTAGTATTTCTCAGTGAACCAATTTTAAGAGGCCTTTTAAGAGGTGGCAGAATCCCTCTTATTCTTGCTACATACTGTCCTGTTGGGGACTTGCCCAAAGACTCCAGGATTCATACACTAATGAAGGACTTTCAATTGTTAGGACCTCTCTAAGGAAAACTTTGGCAAAGTGTATCAAAAGTTTTAACACACTTATGTCCTATGATCTAGCAATTCTCCATCTAGAAATTTGTCCTAAGGAAATTGCTGGAGAGGTACACAAAGATTTAAGTATGATACTGTTAGCCCACTAGTTAAATGCTGAATGAAGAATGGGATTGTTTAGGAAGCAACTGGAAGGAGCCGATCCCTCGTAACCCATCTCCTCCATTCAAATGGTCATATTCCACCTGCAGACTCCATCCTTCTTCATCTCTGGCATCTTCCCCTGATCTTATTCTTGCCCAAGTTGCCTGTTCTGTGTTTGACCAATCCTGCCATCCCCAAGACTATCCTGCACTCTCAAGTTCACCTCTGTTCTTCAGCTGGTCCTCACAACTCTGGTCTTCTCAAGATAAGAGACAGTTAATCTGATATCCAAGTGCATGAAGCAATACAGGCAGAGGACCAGAACCACTGTATGCTCTCTGTTCTTCTCTAAGACGAGATGTTTCCTTTATAGTACTAATCTCCTGAACTCCATACAATTTCTTATGCTCACAAAGATATGATTCCAAGCACAAGCATTCCAAAGAAAACAGAAAACAGGAATGCCATGGCAGTGTGTCAGGTAAATACTTTAGGAAATGAGGCTTTCTGGGATCACCCTTCCATCTGGTCATTTCTTCCAGTCTCCAACTGGGTCCATCCTGGTCTCTAATCCTTTTAAGGGCTGTCTATGTACTGGTTTTCTGGAAAGTTAAAATCAGCCTTTCTGAAAATATTTACGGGGGGAGGGGGTAACTGGGTGATGGGCATTAAGGAAGAAACGTGTTGTGATGAGCACTGAGTGTTACACGCAATGAATGAATCGTTGAACACTACGTCCAAAAATTAATGACATACTTATATGCTGGCTAACTGAACATAATAGAAAAAAAATATTTATCTTGTGAAACATTACCATTATTCCTGCAATACACTGAAGTAATTATGGCAGAAGGATGCTTAGCAAGTGTATGTACATAGCCAATACCTTCTTCAGCAGGTAATGACTAATACCAGTGCAAGAACTGAGAATGCTATAAGAAATGTAGCTTTAGATAGTTAAACTATATTACTATGTATCATAAAACTTTTAAAAATACATTGTCCTAAGTGCTGCCCTTCCCAAACTGCACAGAGCCAGCCAGGGGAGCCAAAGTAATCCGTGAGGTGCCAATGCACATTTTAATTGTCAGAGGAAACACAGGGACAATGGTGACTATCAGACACCATACAAACTGCGCTCTGAGATAAGTCAGTTTCAATGTCAGATCTGCTTACATTCCTCCTGATGATGTTATGTCTTTTTTCCCAGTTTGATTAAGATACAATCAGCATATAAAACTGCATTAGTTTTAGGTGTACTTCATGAAGCTCTCATATATGGACGTATTGCGATACCATCGTATCCCTGTGAAACATTTTCAAATGTGTCTGTGATAAACAGCAAGAACAAAACAAGAATCAGAACAAAACCAGAAAGGAGGGTGGTCGTTACATCTGGCTTTACAGTTTGAGAAGGTATGCAGGGCCCAAAAGTCAGACACATACTCTTAGGAAATAACTGTAGGTAGTTAAGAATAAAATAAAATATTATTTTTCTTTTCACTCTATGTGTATTATTTTTCCAAATGGCTTCATGACATTAGGGCATAAATACTTACTAAGTTACTTGGGCATAAATACTTAAGAAACAGGTATGCTAGGTATTTCTTTTGGCCGAGCGACAAGGTGAAAAAAGTTACCAGACACGATGGTACTTGGTATTTACAGAGACAATGTGGGCACTTCTGCCTAAATGCTATGAAACTCTAGACATAAACTATACATTATTACTGCATCTTGGCTCTTTGACAAAACTGAATGAAACAATTTTCATAAAATTTTATTTGACCATCACAAAAAGTATTTAACTTCCAAATATAAAGAAATTCTGAATATTGACCCATTTTTATGAAACTCTGTTAGCCATTGTATAGGATTTTGTAAAGATAAACATTAAATCTTTAGTTTCAGAAGATTAAGTTTTTCCTTCTATCTTCGGCTTCATAATTCTGTAATTTAAGGAAGCATAGACTTTAAGGCAAAAAGCCTCCTAACTAGTTGCCAAAGAATTTATTTGTATGGAAATTGCTCTACAGCCCTCTCTCCTGATGCATAAATATCGTACGTAAAGTTTAACCTTATTCATATAGGAAGAAACTCCTGAAGCATGCCAATCATACCAAAATCTGTTATAAAATTGCAGGTGTGTGTTTTGTTTTCAGTATCTAAACTAGAACCAATTATTCAAATCAGCATACTCTATGTAAATTAGTCTTTTCAGAAAACTTCCTTAATCCAAGTAGTTATTGAGCGAAATGGGATTTACCTCAACTAATGTCTGCCCGAAGAAGGAAAACACACACAAGGGAAACCCTACCACAGGGAAGAACTGGGTTCTCTTTTGTTTACTTACAATCCCTCCTCAGGCAAGAACAATGAGCAGTATATGTATGCACGTATGTATGTATTTATTTTAGAGAGGTGGGAGTGGGAGGGTAGAGGGAGAGAGAATCTTAAGCAGGCTTTACACCAGGCAAGGAGCTCAGAGCCCAACATGGGGCTCCATCTCACAGTCCTGAGATCATGACCGGAGCCAAAATCAAAAGTCAGGTGCTTAACCAACTGAGCCACCTGGACAACCCATGCAATTATTTTCCTGATCATCATTTTTACAGTTTTAATTTGACCCTGCATCTTAAGGAAAAGAGAAGAGGCATACAATGAAGGAGCCCTGTTTTTTCGATACCGGTCTGGCTTAGTGATTAAGAAAGGGAGACATCAATTTTGCCACTAATTTCAAAAGGGACGTATTTAAGGAAACCTGTACCTTTGTGCTTGGAAAGTAGGACAGACCAATTTTCCAACTGGCATGACTATATTGCGCTGCTCAAAATCAGAAAGAATTTTCACTAGAAAATAGATAACCAACTTGGATTCCCCTCTCCTCATTAGATAGCAATATATTTTTTAAAAGTAAGAGCCTTCAAGAAGATTTACATTTTGGGGATATGAATCAAGCACAGATTTTACAGCATTAAACTAAAGAAGTTTAACCAGAAGGTGAAGGTCAGAGTTTTGATGTCTGTTTGAAAAAAGTCTCAATTGCTGTACGTCATAATTAAAGAATAGCCTGAGAGAAAACCACTAATGTTTGGAACAAATCCACAGTCACTGGTGACAGACTTTCATTCTTTTATTTATGTTCAGACCTTGCATGTGCTAATTGAAAGCTGACAAACAAAAGCCTTATCACCTGGAAGCCTGGGGAAATGAGTTCTTCTCACAATGTCCCTTTGTAGGTAGTGGCTCACATCCCATATTCAATAGAAAGTGACACTTAATTTGGCAGACTCCGGTTTTAGGAACCCAAGAGAATAATACTGCCCTGATAACAGGAGGCACACAACTGAGGTTGGGTCAGGGTGGAATTCACTTTGTCAAAATGTCATACGCAGCCTAAGTCAGAAGCCAGGGTGAAGCCAGGGCAAGGGGGATTTTGAAGGAAATGACAGGATTGATGTTTGTATTTCTCGCTATTTTAATTTTTCTAACACTTGTAGTTCTCCAAGTGATTTTTTTTATTAGTTTATTATATGAGACATTCATTCCAGACTCTAAATAAACATAAATGAACCTGAAACACATAATCATTGTCATACGTATATACCATGTGATCACCACCTTCCCAGTCCCAGAGGAACCCTGTTAAAGGAATGCCAAGATGGTATTTTTGGTCCCCCTGACGTTTTGAATAATCAGTGCATAATAAACTGTGAGGCCTAAGTAAAAGTCACCCATAAAAAATGGGAACAGAATTAGAAAAGTCATCTTCTGCAAGTGAAGTTTATATTAATTAATGTGGAATGAACGTGATTAGCCTTCTGCAGGAGTGACCATCGAGAGGCATTCTGAAATGAGTTGTGCAAAAGATCAGAGTGTCTCTAAATCTCCTTAGGTCCCCAGTTCACATATAAATCACTACAGCCTGGGCTTCGACTTTGGATAACCTAGATGACTCCATGCTCATAATAAATGCAGACACAATGATGTGGCACTGTGCATGAAGTCGAGAAAATGTAAAGACGAAGAAGAATAATTTGTTGGGGTTTATTCAGAGAGACCTGGAGAACAGGTCATTAGAAATACATACTCAGCGGTAAATAAAACAGGAGTAATTCTCTAGTTTCTGCCACAACCCCAAGAAATATCCTTCAAGGCTACTCAACTTATTGTACCATCATCTCACAGGTTCATGTTTGCCTCTCAGTGCCTTGATGAGCAGCCTGGATTCCTGGGAAGTTCAATAATAGGAAGGGCTGCCTTCAGTGAGGGTTTTCTAGTGACAAGAAAGGCAAAACCCCACTGACTCGTAAGTTAGCCCTTGTTCATAAATAAAACCATGAGACTTGTTAGCCTGAAGTCAGTCACCAGGAGCTCATTATTCCTAAGTGAACTGAGAGCATCATATTTCTTGAAACTGGATTAGGGACCCACTGATAGGGCTTTCCTATCAGTCCCCAAAAGAACCCTGCTTGAGCAAATGTGCGAAATGGTTCAAAACCAATGTATAAGGCATGTCATCATACATTTCTCAAAAGCCATAGGATGTACCACACCAAGAGTGAACCCTAATGTAAACCATAGTCCCTGGGTGAGAATGATGTGCCAGTGTACGTCCATTGATGGCAACAATCATTGAGGGATTCAAGCCCCATCTCAGGTATAGAGATTACTTAAAAATAAAATTGTTAAGGGTGCCAGGGTGACTCAGTCCGTTAAACATCTGCTTTTGGCTCAGGTCATGATGCCAGGGTCCTGGGATAGAGCCCCCCCAACCCAAATAAATTCTTCCCTGGTCAGCAAACAAATGAGGAAGTAACAGGTGAGTCTTGAGAAAATCTGCAGCTCAGAAACCACTCAAAGAAAAGAAATTCACTGCACAAAAGACCAGATTTTAAAGAATTTGCAATTTTCATGTGAGGAATTGGAGTGATATAAGTCAAAGAGGCAAAGCACTATTTTCAGGGCTTGCTAATAAGCATTAGCATAAAAAAAAAAAGTATCCATAATCTAATAGGGCCAGCACATGCTGGGTTTAAAACATCAACAGTGACAAAGAGCTTTCTTTACCACAGGATTTTTTAGCACTTTTAACATGCAAATGTATTCTGTGTACCTCCAAGAGGAGAATCTGATGTGGGGCATTTCCCAAACTTATCTAGTCCAGCACCTCTTTTTCCAGGCTCCTCACAGGATATGTCCTTCTACCCATTCTAGGATCTGAGGCTGTTGTTCAAGAAGGGCAATAAGGAGTCTCAGCAGGAGAGGAAGGTGAACAAACTCCAGGCACGGAGCCCTGCGATCTGTAGAATAAAGTGCAAACGCCTAGCCCGGCCCTCCCGGCTCGGCCACATACCGCACCTCTTCCTCCACACGTCTCAACTCCCTCCCTCCGTGTTCTCCAACCCTGGACAAATCGGACCTATCCTTTTCCCCTGAGCATGTTTTCAATTCCCTTGCTTCTGAGCACTTGAATGGTCTCCTTTTGAAATTCCACTTCATTTTCAGGATACGGCTCAAAGACTACTTCTTCAATCAAGTCTTTCATGATCCCCTAAAATCATGTTAATAACACTCCCTGTGTGTGTTACTTTTATTTCTGGCCAGCCTATATTTCATTCTATTTTGTCTAACAGATGGCAGTGCTCATGTGCAATGGGAGAAAGTTAGGGGGTGGGGGACGCTGGTGATCGCTTGCCAGAACCACCCAAGGACCAGTTCCAAATTTTTCCTTCGCTATCACTGCTTCCTCTTCCTTCGCCCAGTGACTGCCCTACCTCACCTACACACACACACACACACACACACACACACACACACACACACACAGCAAAGACTACCAAAATAGCACTCAATTCACACAAACGTGCAGAGAAATTTCAGCTTCTTTATTTTGTCTGTAACCGATCTAATCTTTCTCACTAGTACCCACCTGCTAAGTAGTGATAAAAGCTGAGTTTATTCCAATCTTGTAAATTAATCTGCTTTTTTTCTAGAGAGTCCAGTCTTTTCTGGATAAATGGCCAGCCTTTCACAGGTCCTCTCTTCCTTCTCTCCTGCAAGAGGAACATCTGGGCATACAAGGTGTGTTTCCTGTGTCCTCCTGACAGGAGGGGAGGTCTAGGATTTATATTCCCCAACCTCATGCTTCTCTCTGGACTGGCAATCATAGACATACCACTGAGCCTGTCCCTGAGTGTTCTGCTATTAAATCTGGCAGCAGGAAGTAGGATTCATGGTCTGCCCTCTTTCTGTTTCCTTAAGCGCTCCTTCAGGGTCTGATTTAAGCCCATCTTCTTTCATTGAAGGAGTTGGTCCTGGCCCAGGTGTTTTATCCATGACTCTGAGCTATAAGGACACCTCCACTTTGCCACAGCAATCCTTAGCATCCCAGAATATCACCTCATTTACTCTCCCCCACTTCCCCCAACCGGGGCCTGCAAGATAATCTGGGACTCCATCCAAATAGGACTGAAACAAAAAGAGCTTGAGGAAAGCTAAAGTCGGTAGATGCTCAATAAAAATTCTAAGAAGAGGGGCACCTGGGTGGCTCAGTCATGAAGTGTCTGCCCTCAGTTCAGGTCATGATCCCAAGGTCCTAGGATTGAGCCCCCACTCAGGTCATGATCCCAGAGACCTGGGATTGAGCCCCGCATCAGGCTCCCTCCTCTGCGGGAAGCCTGTTTCCCCCTCTCTCACTCCCCTGCTTGTGTTCCCTCTCTCGCTGTCTCTCTCTGTCAAATAAATAAATAAAATCTTTTTTAAAAATTAAAATAAATTCTAAGAAGAAAATTTTTACACATTTTAATGTTACCAGTGCCTGCAATATCATTTTCAAGAAGGTCTTACTAAATGAAAATACAAATTTTATCCAAAGACGTCAATGTTTCTTACAACCATTTTAACACACAGAAATTTGATCTTAGTTGTTTTAACTTATCGTCATCACCATCCATTTTATAGGATCATCATTTTACAGTAACCAGACCCTGACCCTTAGATACTTTAAATTTTAAGAAAAATAATCATGATAGAGATATATGAATGAGGAATAAGCAAGAGCACCATTGTAGCAGAAGGCTCCCACCCGCAGGGACTTCAAATGTTAAGAAAAATAATCACAGTATATATGGAAATGAGGAACAAGCAGACAAGAATACTTTAACAAAATATAACCTTTAAATCAGCAGGAAGGTCAGGACACAGGAACAGTCTGAGAGTGAGATGAGGGAAGCCAAGGCCTGAGACAAGTGAACTTTGGAATGCAGGCAAAGTAGGATCAGGGAGTTTCTGTCATTAGATATTCTCCATAAAGGTAACAGAACAACATTATTCAAAGGACATTAAGCATCTCTAAGAGTGACCTGAAGCTCTTCTTCAAATATGAGACTATCCAAATGCAGTCCAAACCGACAGAATCTTTGAAACCGTCCTCTAAAACATAGGTTCAGAATAAAGAAAATTAAAGAGAAAAGAAAACTAATCCCTTTCTAATACACTAATCACACCTTCTCTTCCTCTTCTGTATTAGTTCACAGGTCAGAGATTGGCTTCCAGCTTCCTGCTAATTGTGACATTAGCAAAATGTAATGCTTGCTTTTGAAGGAGACAGAGAAATCTAGACAGCTTTTAGCATTAGAGTAATTAATCATTTAGTAGATAGTAGTGGATGTTGAGTCGGGGAAGGAAGATTAGAAATCATTTTAATGGTGGATCAAAGAAAGGCAAGAGCTTGAGAAATCATTTTCCTTCCTGGGAATATCCCAGAAGTTGTCATTAAAAAAAAAAAAAAAAAAATTATATGTGATACAGAGTCAGGAGTTCATTGGTTTATTTCTTTTTATATTTCACTTTAAGTAAAGTCTTCCCTGAAGATTGCTGCACCACATAAGTATGAAGCCAAGGATTGACTATTTCATCACACCAAATACCATCTCTTTTCCTCTGAAAGGTGTTGAAAGGTTCATTTAATCCAATGACTCAATTGGAAACTTTAACAATGCATTTTATATGACACACAATTTATCTAGGTTTTAAAAAATGCATTGGAAGAATCCCTTTGTACATTTCAATGACCCTGAGAGAACCCCAGTTACTTTAGATTATATGGATATTGTGCTACGACCTGCCTGCTTAACTGTAAACTTTTATCTCCAATTAACTTCTGCCTATGATCGATTTAAACCCTCAGAGAAGGGGAGAGAGGTAAGAAGTCAGGAAAAGCATTCCTCCTGGAATAAGGCAGTTCTCAATGTGCTCATAGGTAGCAAAGGACGAGGAGGCCAACAAAAGCTGCAGAAAGCAGGGTGTTCTGATTTCATTCAGCCTAGACGCTTTCTGGTGGGCATGACCTGGCAAGCTGAGCTGAAACATAGAACATTCCAAGTGGGCCAAGCAACAAAGAGAAGGGCCTGGCCAGTCCTCCCCAAGCTCAGCAAGCATGGACTCCCTGTAGCCACCGGAACTCCAGATCATAAGATCCAAACACGAGAGGGCCTTCATTAGCACAACGAAGACAGCAGGAATCAAATCCCACAGGCTGTGCAAGTCAGTTGGAAGAAGGCGGTGTATCATAGATAACCTATAGCTGATCCAATAATAAGAGAGCCAAGGCCCATTACAAGTGAAGCCAAAGGAAAGACGAGAGACAAGATGTCACCTCCCAAAGGGAGCTGTGTCCACAGAACTTACAGATCAGTACAACTCTTCGGGGAAGGTGGACAACTTCCTTCAGTATGCCTCTCAAGACATGCTCCCTTCCTTCCTTAAGGAGACTATATCCTCTTGATGGTGTACACGTCTGTAACGTGCTAAGTTCTACAAGCATTTAACTGGTATCCATAGCACTAACTCTTCCAGAAAGATATTAAACTCCACAGAGTGCTTGTTCTGGGTTACCTAATACCTCTAACAAGTCTGGTACAATGGTCTGCTGCTCTCCACTAAGCCACAGCAACTAATCCTTGTCACAATGTCCCATAGCCCTCTGTGTCCTGGGCTCCTGCTTACAACAGACAGAAAGAGGATATCCAGCAACTCCAGGTCATAGTTCCTCATTAAGTTAATGATCTGGTTCAGGGTCAAACCCTGGGCTTCACATTTAAATCACCTGGAGAACGCCTGCAAAACAACCAGAGTCTGAGAAAGGCCTGGATATGGATATTTTTTAGAGCTTCCTGGAAGAATGTCACATGCCCCCGAGGTTCGGCATGATTGTCCAATCGAAGGCATCACACAAAAACAGTAGGAAAAGACAGGCCTTACAGTTTTTCAAATCAGGGAAATCTCTGAAACTTGCTAACTCCTGTGTAACAGGATCATTCCTACCCTCCAGAAAAAAATGATTCTAAATTGGTCTGTTTGTTGTTTGGGCTGGGGGGCGGGGGGGTTGTTGTTGTTAATATACTGGGAGCCCACCGTGAGTATGTCTAAGAATCTCCCAGCCAGGAAGTCCTCGGTGCTATGTATTCATTTAACCCAGGCTTTCTTGGTCCACACAGAGCTGCAGACCAATCCTACCATAGGATTGGTCTTGCAGATAATCACAAGGTGATTGATTCTACCCCAAACCTCCCATCCTGTCCTGGAGGTCCTGAGTGGTTCATATTCTTCCTTTGCAACATTTTCTACTTTTCTGTAGCCACTGTCACGGGTGTTCCTTTTCCTATAGGTCCCACTATCAGAGGCTTATGAACCAACCACAGGGTAAGCAGGAGTCTGGGTCCTCTAGATAGTTACTCATCATGCCTTCCCTGGCCATGTAGGCTGGGTTAATTAAACTTCCCACATGCTGAAAGAGCTCACTCTACTTTCTTTCTAACAAGAACTTCTCTTTCAGACTCCATGCGTGCCTGTTTTCTTGCCGATATACCCAACATAACGCACCATGAGAGTAGCACTGGGGTTTTAGCCATTATTCTATCTCCAACAATTTCCTCTCTCTAGTCTGAAGCAGAACACCCTTAGAGGCAGTCCACTCAGAGGCAGCCTGACACTAAATCATACTGCCTGATTTTAAATCCTGCCTGTCACTACCTGACTCTGAGACCCTGGGCACGTTTCTTAGGCTTTCCATGCAAGCATCCTCCTCTCTAAAATAAGGATAATTTTTTAAAAATGACAATAATAAATAATAAATGTGTTACTAATCATAAAGTGTTTAGTACAGAACCTGATATCGATGGCCAATGGCCCTGGCTTGCCCAGGCCCAAGCGGGCTCCCAGGACGTAAAACTTTCAGTGTTAAACCTGAAAAAGTTTCAAGCAAACCCCAGGATAAGCTGGTTACCTTACTTGGCACATAGTAGACAGGAGAAAGCATGTTGCTTTTTCTGGCTGATGGAGTTGATGATGCACAGAAAGATGGTTCTTGTTGGACCATAACTAGATTGTTGTCACAGATCTCTAATTTCTGTTACTTTTCCAAAAGTCAAGTCATTTGAGCAGGGTGCATACCACCTGAACCATTCATCCGACGCGAGGCCTACTCAGTGTGCTTATGGATTCTTTAGTCTTCAAACGTATCCAAAATAGAGGACTGAATCACTTCCATTTCATCCTCCCCAAGGTTTTTACTTAAAATCACCAACTCATTTCTCATTGGTTCATTCGGGCCCACTTGTTAGAAATAGGCTTACTCCGTTGTTGGCTCATTTGTTTGATCTTGTTTAATGAAGCAAATTGTTGTAACACTAGGAGGTAAAATATTATTACTGTCAACAGTGCCCAGTGTTATTTGGCTTTGCATCATAGTGCTTGCTATGCATAAACAGATGGCATTTCTTCACCTTTCCTCATCTCTCAAAGCTACATAATCACAAGCGATATTAAAATAGCTCTAATGCACTGGCCCAAGCTTACGCAGATAGGTTTACATGTAACATAATTAAAAAGTAATGTGAATTTTCACAAACACAACAGAACTTAGAATTGCAAAATGACGTCACACTGGAAGGAAACAACAGCAAGTATAAAAAGAACAGAACTTCAGTGCCAAATAAATCCCAACTCCACATTCGTTCCAAGGGATCTTAAATCACCTCAGCCTTTTGATTCTGTTTCCTTTTCTGGCCGACAGGGATAATACTTGCCTCATAGGACTTCTGGGAAGATTAAACGGGAACAATGTGTATTAATCACTGAGCAGCCTTCTCCCTTTTAAATCCAAGTTAGCCTGTTATCCAAGTTATCTTCCACAGAAGAGGCACGAGAAGACCAGTCCAGAGACGATGCTGCTACACAAAATATTTTGGGATTGCTTATACCTCAGCCTTGCACACTTCTAAACAAACACAAATTGATCCTGACTCCAGCTGGAGGACTGAAGTAGAGGACGCAAGCAGGGCAACACCCTCCCTAGTAAAAATACAACTCCCAAGCGCTAAGGGATGCTCCTAGCCACTTCCGATTGGCACCGCCCAAAGGGTATCGATTTGGGGACAAATAAATTCTTAAAATGTTTAAGACGCCTCAATTTCTCTTTCACCAGTCCTGGTGTCAGAAAACGGGACCAAAGGAGACACCCCCCCCCCCCAACAGCCACCAGGAGCAAAAAAAAACAAAAAACAAAAAAAAGGCAACAAGATGTAGGTACCTTGAGCTCCGCTGCTTCCTTGCTGCCTCTGGAGATGGCGGAAAAGCCGCTTCCGGATTTTGGATCCTAGCTTCAAAACTTTTGCCTTAGGAGTGTTAGGACTTTATTTGGGTTTCCCCCACGCCCCTGCCCCAGACTGGTTCCAGGAACTGGCCACACTCGGACTGGGTCTGGAGTTGGAGTAGGATCTGACTTAGAAACCCTACCAAAAGGAAATAAGGCTCCATGCGACTTTAAAACCACACTGGAGGGGGAGGGGCGCCTGGGGGGCTCAGTGGGTTAAAGCCTTCGCCTTCCGGTCATGATCCCAGAGTTCTGGGATCAAGCCCCACATGGGGTTCACTGCTCAGCAGGGAGCCTGCTTCCCTCCCTTCCCCCGCCCCCGCCTGCCTCTCTGCCTACTTGTGATCTCTGTCAAATAAATAAATAAAATCTTTTAAAATAAAATAAAACCACATTGTGTCCAGGGTTAGTCCGGCTCCAAACTTAGGAACCAGATTCAGACCTGGAGGAACTGGATCCAGGGAACGACGGGGTCTACCTTAAAAACTGGACTGGATCTGTGTGGTCAGGTGGGGTCCAATTTATAAACCAGATTGGGCCCAAAAAAGATTGGGTCTGGAAATGGCCAAGGTCCGACTTAAAAACTGGACTGGATCCAGGGTCAGACTGGGTCCTACCCTTCAAGCCAGATGGGGTCCAGCAAGGACTGGGTCCAGGGATAGACCAGTTTTGACTTAGAAACTGGGCTGGAACCCACTTAAAACGGGACTGGGTCTCAGACTAGGTCTGACCTAAACTGGGTTGAGGCTAGTGTGAGGCCTCAGGTGAAAAAAATTTTGTTTTAATGCTGAACAAGAATGTTAAACTTAATCAAAAATAATCTTGGTTTTAACCATCTCAGGTATGCTTATCCATTTATGAGGCATCCTAGCTAAAAAGGGGTTTCGGCCAAGCACTCCCTAAAAAGGGTAGAGGGGAAAAAAAATTTTTTGTCTATATACTTTCTGATAACCAGGATGAGACCCACTGAGACACCTCACTCACTATAGACAGCGTCCTGGAAAACTGGCAGAAGACAGCTAAAGGTAAAAATTCTTACCAAAATCACCCCTTCCAAGATTTCTCTCTGTGGTGCTTGGTTGAGAGATGAAAATAACATTTCATGTTCTTTGCCAAATTCAAATTGCAGGGAAAAAACATTGGTTATCGATTCTTTCTCTCCCAGGGACAACTGCTGAGTTCCTTGTCTCATTTTCTGTCCTGAGATTTGCCAACTGCCATGCAGGGGGGGCTCCCAAAGTAGGACAAGACAGGACTGTGGGTCACACCTCATTTGCTACTACAGTCTTACCAACTGATCCCAGCACTTAGGGAAAGTGCCTAAGTCTTTCTTTCAGTTATCTTTGGGAGTGGCTCTGGATCTTGCAAGGGTGTATCTTTGGGACCTTCTTTGGGGAACCCTGTTGTGTCCATGGGATTGTTCATACTGCCAGGAATATTTACATTTCTCCCAGATAAAACCTGACATGGATTTTTTTTTTTTAAGTGCCTCTTAAAAGTAGAAGGTTGCCCACATTGGGAACTAATATTCAGAGCCTGATAAGAACTTTTTTTTTTTTTTTAAGGACTTTTCCCCTAAGCGAAAATGAAACTATGTACCCAGAAGGGAAGAAAAACCTTCTGAAGCCATTGTGGAAGACTTTACTAAAACTTTCCAAAGAAACACAGCTTTATATCTAGAACACAGGAATCTTCTGATTTCTATCTTAGTTGAAAATCTTCTCCCCAATATGAAGAAGCAAATTGAGGATTAAATGTAGTAGGATGGTTAGGTCTGTGTCTTGATATCATTCAGGTTGCAACCCAATTCTTTCAAGAATTTAAAATAATTGTACTTGTCTTATAATTGAATCTCTATGAGAACAGAAATGCAGCTCTAGAAAGAATCCAAACCCCACCTGTCCTTTTTTACCAATCCTCAAAACTCCTCTTGAAGAGCTTGCAGATATTGTAAAAGTTCTAAATTGAGGAAATAAAAGCCCTTCTTTGAAAAAAGTCACATTTTTTTTTCTCTGTGCTTTTGAAGTGTAAATGTTCTACCAGATCTTATGTAGGAACTCAAAGCCATCTCTCAAAAAGCAAACTAAGAGGTCATTCTTATAAGAAAAATAAAAAAGCTTTTTGGAAATTAAGCAAATAAAAAATATTAAAGTCTTTCCCACAAATACTAGTAAAATTTTTAGCCATCTGTCTTAGCAACACTTTTCTAGATATGTCTCCTCAGGCAAGGGAAACAAAAGTTAAAATAAACTATTGGGACTACACCAAAACAAAAAGCTTTTGCATAGTGATAGAAACCATCAACAAAATGAAAGGCAACCCACTGAATGGGCAACCATATTTGCAAATGACATACCTGACAAGAAGTTAACATCCAAAATAAAGAACTTATAAAACTCAACATCAAAAACCCCCCAAGTAATTGATTACAAATGGGCAGAGGATCTAAAGAGACATTTTCCCAAAGAAGAAATACAGATGGCCAACAGATACGTGAAAACGTGCTCAACATCAGGGAAATCAGGGTCATCAAGATAATCAGGGTCATTAGGGAAATCCAAAACAATACCACAATGAAATATCACCTATACCTGTCAGAATGGATAGACTCGGGGGGCACCTGGATGGCTCAGTGGGTTAAGCCTCTGCCTTTGGCTCAAGTCATGATCTCAGTGTCCTGGAGATGAGCCCCGCATCGGGCTCTCTGCTCAGCAGGAAGCCTGCTTTTCCCTCTCCCACTCCCTCTGCTTGTGTTCCTTCTCTTGCTGTGTCTCTCTCTGTCCAATAAATAAATAAAATCTTAAAAAAAAAAAAGAAAGAAACAAAAGTTTTGGCAAGTCTGTGGAAAAAAGAACCCTTGTGCACCGTTGGTGGGAAAGCAAATTCGTACAGCCACTATGGAAACTGGTACAGAGTTTCCCCCAAAAATTAAAAATAGAAACACCAATCCAGTAATTATATTATTAGGTATCCTCCCTACAAAAAAGTCACGAAAACACCAATCAATGAAAATTTATGCACCTCTATGTTTATTGTAGCATTATTTTCAATAGCCATGATATAAAGCCATTGGGTTCCCAATGTTGGGTCCCCCAATAATGGTCCATGGTCAAAGGAGCAAGACTGATACAAAGCGAAAGTCAAGCAAAGTTTTATTTCGAGCCAAGCATCAAGAATCAAACCGACCATCAAACAGAGCAGTTGGAGCCGCCCCTTACAGAGAAGGCAACCCCTCCCTGCCTCACAGACTAACTTTTATAGAGCAAAGACCATGTGGTTGGGCCTGGCCACACACAGGTGGCAAATGAGATTGTAACACACAGAGAAAGCTGCACAGTCATGCTAGGTTACACATGGGTGGTCAATTGAATTACAATTCACCCCGTAGTAGCTATTTGAACTAGCCTATCACATTGGTCAGAATTGGTGCCCAAAAGACGCCCCAAAGGCGGGGCCCACACTCCTTGGTAGCTAGGGAGATAGTATGTGTGCTTTACTGACTGGATATCTCCCCCTGACCCCACTCATCCCTCATTCCACTGTTATCTCCACCTGACCTGACCCACCCTTGTATTTGGGCTTTGTTACCTAGAACTGGTTTCCCAGACTTGCTTTTAAGTAAGTTCCCCTGGGGGGGAGTGGGCAGAGCACAGGGTCAGTTTAAGTTTTACTGTATAAACAACAAAATAGCTGTTCAACCAAGATGGGGCCGCTCTGGCTAAAGAGGTCCTTACAAAGCAACCTAAGTGCCCACAGACAGATGAATGGATAAGAAGATGTGGTATATAATAATAGATTATTTATATATATATGTATATATATCTATAAAAAATAGAATATTATATTATTAGAATATATGTGATAGAGTATGTTATAATAAGATATATATAATAGAATATATATATATATATCTTTTGTATATATATATAGAATAGTATATTACTCAGCCATAAAAAGAGTTCTTGTCATTTGTGACAACATGAATGGACTTAGAGAGTATTGTACTAAGTGAAATAAGTCAGAGAAAGACAAATACCATATGATTTCACTTATACATAGAGTCTAAAAAAAACAAAACAAACAAGAAGCAGAAACAGATCCATAAATACAGAGAACAAACTGGTGGTTGCCAGAGGGGAAGGCGTAGGGAGATGGGCAGACTTGGTGAAAAGGTGTAAGAGGTACTGGGTTCATTCCAGTTATGGAACAAATGAGTCACAGGGATGAAAGGTACAGCACAGGGAATAGAGTCAATGGCATCATAATAGTGCTGTATGGTGATAGATGTGGTCCCTTGAGGTCAGCACAACATAAGTACAGACCTGTAGAATCACTATGTTGTATACCTGGAACTAATGTATATAGTGCAAACTATACTTGCATTAAAAAAAAAAAAAAAAAAAGAGTAACTCTAAAAAAAAATTTCAGCCATCTGAGCAGTTAACTTTAACTTATTCAATCTGCCAGAAATACAGTCATTCAATCATTCTTTGATAAACTAGGGAGTTTTGCATCATCATCATACCTGACTCATGGCTAAAATTTCTTTTTTTAAATATTTTATTTATTTGAGTGTAAGCAAGAGCGAGAATGAGAGAAAGGGAGAGAGAGAGAGCCTATGAGCAGGGAGGAAGGACAGAGGGAGAAGGAGAAGCAGACTCCCCGCTGAGCAGAGAGCTGAGTGCAGTCTCCCCCACAGGACTTTGGGATCATGACCTGAGCCGAAGGCAGATGCTTAACTGACTGAGCCATCCAGGAGACCAAGATGGTTAAATTCTTAAACGAAAACTAAGAGATCTGTGTGTATATATGTTACAGATGTGTGATATTTTTCTACCTCTGGATGGTATTGCCAAAGTTAATTTGTAAAGAGCTCTATTAAATTGACTTAAAGACAAGCATTTAAATGAATCAAGTATACTCTCAGAAATATAGAATCTCATCCCAATGTTTGTTTTAAATTTATATGATCTAGGCTAATCTTCAGTAAATAAATGCTACTTATAGCTACTTAAGATAATGGTTAATTGTTTAATTCTCATGAAATTTTCATGAGTTCTCTAAATATAATTGTTAAGAACAAGTAAATTAAATGGGTGTAAGAAAAATAAAGGTTTATAAATAAACTTTTCATGAATTATTATGCTTTATGGTATGTCTACTTAACAATAATTTCCAAAATCTTCTTGGTAACTGGAAACCTTAAACTTATCCTGAGATAAGTTGAATGATAGATATTCACAGACTACCCAAGAGCATTTTTATCTTTAAAAACCTACAAAACTTACAAAATGATAATGAAACATTAATTGCTGAACATAGGTTTATCTGCTGTTGGCTTCCTTTCTTACAGAAGAACTAGAAATTTTTAGTAAATTCTATTAGTAAATTAGTTATTAGTCTATTAGAATGCTAGAATAACAGCCCACAATTGCTTGCTTCTTAGTTTTCCCTAGAAATAAAGGATTCTAAATGTTAAGAATAGAAATAATAAGGGTGAAAGGAAACAACTCTGTATGAAAAGTAGGTAAGTAAAATAGAACAAACAACTGGTTGTTCCGGAATGAGAAAGACAAAAAATATATAACACAAAACCTGACTGGATTTAAAAAAAAAAAATTATAGAAGGTACATGGACAAGGAATCTTTGAAAAGGAATTTTAAGTGTGGTCAAGGTAACTAAACTTGGAATTAATTTAAGTTTTTATTTTTTTTTAAGATTTTATTTATTTGTTTGAGAGAGAAGAAGAGAAAGAAAGAGAGCACAAGCAGTGAGAGCATCAAGTAGAGAGGGAGAGGGAGAAGCAAGCTCCCTGCTGAGCAGAGAGCCTGACCAGAGACTCAGTCCTAGGAACCTGGTTATCATGACCTGAGCTGAAGAGGCCACTTAACTGACTGAGCTACCCAGGTGCCCCATGGAAGTTTTTAAAGAATGCGTTTTAATATCAAGGGTACATTGGTGCAAAATTAGAATTTGGTTTTCCCTTTGTTAAAAAAGTGATGGTTCCAGGTGCCTGGGTGGCTCAGTTGGTTAATAGACTGCCTTTGGCCCTGGTCATGATCCCAGAGTCCTGGGATTGAGTCTCGCATGGGGTTCCCAGCTTCATGGGGAGTCTGCTTCTCCCTCTGACCTTCTTCCCTCTCATGCTCTCTCTCACTCTGTCTCTGTCTCTCTCTCTCAAATAAATAAATAAAATCTTTTTAAAAATTTTTAAAAATTAAAAAGATGACGGTAACTTGGTCAGCTCTTGATAAGAGATTTGTGTCATCTACCTGGAAAGCAAGATTTGTGTCTTACCAAAATAATTCACTGCATCTCATGTTGTCTGTATGAGGTCTCTGATTACTAAGAAAAGTCAATATTCTCATATTAAGAGCTAAATTTTATTCACAACTATGTAACTTTGTTTATTTGCCTTCAAAATCTTCTGTTGTCACTTTAGTTAAATAGGTATCTTTTCATAATGAGCCGAGATTCTTTGTACTCAAGTGTTCAAACCCCCTGACATTTTGACATCTTCTTAAAATAACTTTCCAAATGGAGTCTTTTTTACCTCAAAGTAACTTTGAGACTTCCCAGAGGGTCTCTGAAAAAATCTCGAAGGATTTGTCTCACCTTGTAAAATAGATAGTCAGAAGAGCAAGTGACTCTTGATCTCAGGGTTGTGAGTTCAAGCCCCAAGTTGAGTGTGGAGATTACTAAAAGATAAAATTTACTTTTTCTCCCTTCCTGATTTCTCTAGAATTTAAAAACTTACTGAGGATTCTTATTTTCATGGCAACATAGTTACTTGTGGAAGTTCAGTAAGAATCTGTTGTCCTTATAACAGGACATATAACTGAAAACATTGGTTCTATTACTAAGGTTTGACTAGGATATCATATTTGAGAACATGCATGAAATCAGACATAACAAGACAGTTTTAAGGAACTAGGGTTGACATTATGGAGCCAAGAAAAGCCACTTGAAAAAAACTGGTCTTGTACCTTGCATATAGAGTTCCCAACAGTCTTACCAGCTGACTATGAAAAGTCACTTCTTGGCAAGCCCGGGAACCTCAGGCAACCTAGGCAACTTCCCAAGGACAGGAGTTCACCAAAATCTATAGGTATTCCAGGCAAAGTCTGATGGTGAATTCTTGGCTTGGCTTCTAAGCCTAAAGAGGCTTTTCAAAAGTCCAATCTAAGATTCCTTATGAAAATTTCCAGCAAAGCAGATTTAAAAAGAGCCTAACGGGATGATCACAATTCTTGCTGCGCTTATGTAAATAATCAGGCCAACAGACTTATTTTATAAACAAATTAGCCTTGCTGTGATTATCTTTGATAGGAATGACAGCGATTTTAGAGGAAAGAATATATTTCTGTAAAAAATTATAGCACAACTTTGCAGATACCAGATCCTAGTCCTGTTCGTTGTCTCTGAGTTTTGGTTATATATCTATAAACAAAATCAGATCAGTAATTCTTCTATTTTCCTCTAATATCCTACATCTCTCCACACTAACACTTCTGGCTTCCACTCTCTGATTTGGAATCAGTAAGAACAAATCCCGCCCTTGAACACTTTAGAAGGAACCAAACCCAGTCCTCCTCACTACCCCAACGGCAGCCAGACTGCAGGTAGTTGAACCCTGGGTCCACATACCCCATTCAAAAAGGGTTCCTTCAGTTACACACTAGCTGGAGATATAACATGTAAATTGATTAGCGAGGTCTCCCTTCAAAACCAGACAGCTTCTTCAAGTAGACAGCTCTCCCAAGATCACAGATCAAGATCTTTATTTCTAATATAAAACCTTTATTCCCTCTGCCTTTTTGCTACTTCCTTTTCCTCTCTGTTCACACATGGGAAGACGTTGCTCCTTAACTTTGGCAACTATTGCTGAATCTTCTGATAAGACTGGAGCTGCACAACAGTCCCTCCATTTTCTTCCTAAAGTGGGCTTAGATTGGAGATGTGTTAGATTGCCTGTTGGCTGAACAAGGAGAAGTCAGTGCTGCGGCAAACACCTTCCGCCGTAGCTGGATCGAGGCCTCTGGTACTGTAATAAATACAGGAAATCAACAAACGAGCCACTTCGTTAAAACAAGCTGATGCTCCTTTAGGTTCATATTTTGTGTTATTTCATACTAAATAGCATGGTTGATGGGGGTCCTGACTCAGAAGCAGGTGTCAGTCTCTTGGTATGATCTTCCTAATAGTTATCTTTGTAGTCTCCCTGATGCACTGTGTTCTTATAGGTCTTAGATGCATGTTCATAAGCATCAGCAGTACGTGGATGGTCTCACAATACATGAAGAAACAGAAACAAGATGAACAATGAGATGAACCGTAAAGGCCATTCTTCCCCAGATTGGACAGCACAACCTATGAGTTTCATAATGAGATAAGATCAGCTTAACTCTGACAGTGACTGAGGGCTGCATTAATACCAAATCTTTGGACAATCTCTCACATATGAGAGGATGACCAAAAGGTGAGAATTAGCAAATTAATTAAACAAGGAGACCATTAGACTGATGTGGCTCTAATCTCATGGCAGCCTGTATAAGCAAACCAAAATCCAAGGCCTGAAATACCTCAATGTTGAGAAATCAAAGCTTAAGGAAGAGTAATCACAAACCACCCACGAGGCTGTCCTATTATAGCCAATCAATAATTTCCTCACTTCTGCCTTTTCTCGATAAAAGTCTCTCCCTGAGCTCCTGACGGTGGAGATTTCCTAGTCACTTTAGGTTTGGTGCTCCTGGTTCCAACTGATTTTTGTTCAAATAAAATCTTAACATAAACAAAGTAATAAAGTAGTAAGGAGAAGTAGATCATAAACAAACTCTGAGACAATTCTGATAAAGGAATTTCAAAAACATTTTGAAAATAGTATAGATAGAATTTTTCAAACTCATTTAAATTCCCAAGATAATTCCTTAAAACAACAACCCTAACCTGAATGATTGCTTCTGTGTTCATTTTTTTTTCTTAAAGATTTTATTTATTTATTTGACAGAGATCACAAGTAGGCAGAGAGGCAGGCAGAGAGAGAGGGGGAGGCAGGCTCCCTGCTGAGCAGAGAGCCTGATGCAGGGCTCAACCTGAACTGAAGGCAGAGGCTTTAACCCACTGAGCCACCCAGGTGCCCCATCAATGTTCGTTTTTTTTTTTTTTTTAAACGCCATTTCTTTTCATCTCTTTTGTATAATTAACATAATTCTGATTTCAGACACTGGTTTAGATGCTCTAATTACCATTGATCCTTGATATGTCATAAACCAAAGTTGAAAACTTTTTTCTTGTTATATACATTCCTCAGGTTTGCATAATGAATAAGGTTGTATATATTACACACATTACTCTTGTTGATGGCTACCTAAAGGGCAGATTTGCGTTTCTCATCTTGACATTTAGGATAAAATACCCACATAAAATGGTTAAGATCTTTTGGTTTCAGTGTGATTAAATAATATGCTTGCATCAGTATCTGTTCACTTTGCTGTGAACTCTTGCCCTCAATATGCATTATCAGAAACAGTGAAACATGATTCCAGTTCTCTTATTTCTCCAAGAAAGAAGTTTTTCTACTAGTACCAGCTGCTGTAACTGTCTTAAAGAAAAAAATATGCTCTTGGCCACAAAGATAAATTACAGAAGAATTTTAAAAAAGTTAGGTTTACGGATTTAAGAGGCACTTGGTGAGCTTTCAGACCTCAATTAAGGCTGCGATTGGAGAAAAAGAAAATGAATTTTCCAAGCAATTAGGTGGTAATAGATCTAATGGCTTTGGGGGGAAAGAAATGGGTATTTTTAACTTTGACAACTGTCTGCCATGCATTTGTTATATAACCTCTTTTGATAAATATTTTTGCTCCAAATACCTTTTTTAATTATCTGAAAACACCTTTTGCAGGGAATTATAAAGAGGAACAACCACAAAGGAGACAGGCATTCTGCCCTACAGAGTCAATGGCATTCACTTTTCTAAAAACATCTCACGTTAATTTCATAATACTCATTTAAAAGGTCCAAAAATATGTGCTTACCGATAAACCATATGGTCTCAGAAGGATATTTTACAAGAAAATGTGTCAGCTTTCATAAACTTCCACAGGGGACCCTTTTCCTTTTCAAAGAAAAAACCTGACATTGAAAACACAGTGGAATTTGAACATGAAAAGATTTCTTAACAGCATGAGAATGTAATAGAATCCAACAAAATCAGCGTATTTCATATTAACGTGAGGCCTTGTCTTCAGCTCATTCGTGGGACAAAAGAACAAACCATTGGTTACAGTGATGGAGCAGGGGTATTCAGAGTTAATGGAGATTTAAGTTCCTCATTTACTTATTGTTAAAGGAAAGGCTAAGATTGATTCATCTGAAAATAGAGCCATTTTTCTATACCTTATGCTATAGGCAAAAATCTTTTTTTAAGCTTTTTTTGCTCACAGTGTGCAATTTTCTTCATTATTTAATCCCACTTCTCCCCAACCAATTCTAAAGAATGTCAAATGTGCCCTATGAAATCCCACAAAGATGCAAATCCTCCATCCACCACTTTTGTATGAGCAGGGAATAAATTATTCGAGCTTTATTGCCTTCCTCCTCTAGGCCCCAGGAGTTGGCCTCTCTAACCTACAGAAGGGTACAAATACTTGGCTTTGAGGGAGCAGAAAATATTTCAACCTAATAACTGAATGAGATTTCTCTAAGTGAGGACATAGAAAATTAAAACGCACAATGGTTTAACCTAAAACTTGGCTGGAGACAAAAGACGTTTAATGTCCTCTTTGCTAGCTATCGTTGGAATAATTGTTCATGAAATGGGGATTTTTCTGAGATCATACCATCAATCAATCCATGACTAATGAGTGGAACAATAGCCAACTGATTCAGTCACTCTACCCACCCTGATAATGAATATTGATTTCTAAACCCAAGTCACTGAGGAGGTGGTCTGTAGGGTTTACTCAGGTGACAAAACCAACAAGTCAGTCCCAAGGCCCACCCGGCACATTAGTGGCAGATTCAAAGACTTCTTGCTCTTGCTTGAGATCAGAACATACAGATATGGGTGCTAATAGAAAAGTAGGAGCTCTCCTAATCTCAGGAGCCTTGTCTCTAAAGGAAGAAGCAAGGGGACCCTAGGAGAAGCAGAGGGTGTCCCCAGATCAAGAAAAGCTGGGCGGGGACCTTAGTGTCACAGAGTGAAGCAGAAAAAAGCAGCAACAGGTCACAGAGCCACAGTGACAGAGGATCAAGCTAAAAGCAAAAACACCTAATAATAACAACTGGCACATACTGAGCATACATATGTGTCAGGAATGGTACATATTATCTCAGCAAGTCTTTTTTTTTTTTTTTTGAAGATTTTACTTATTTATTTGACAGAGAGAGATCACAAGTAGACAGAGAGGCAGGCAGAGAGAGAGGGGAGGAAACAGGCTCCCTGCTTCGCAGAGCACCTGATGCAGGGCTCGATCCCAGCACCCTGAGATCATGACCTGAGTGGAAGGCAGAGGCTTTAACCAATGAGCCACCCAGGTGCCCCTATCTCAGCAAATCTTGACAACAACGTTGGAGCTAAGTTCAATCCCTATTTTAGGAAGAAGGAAACTGTGACTCAGAAAGCCAGTGGAGGAATCAAAGTTAAATCCAGGCAATCTAACATCAGCGTTCTTACTTCTGCTAGAATCTCTCGGGAGCACTGGCCAGAAGTGAGGAAATAGCCAAAATGAACATGAACCTGAATTAATCAGCCAAACATGGAAGGAGGGGTAAAAGGAGACAGAGGGCGCACGTTCCAGTGGCTGAGCCCTATCAGGTACATGTGTGAGGCTGCTTTGGAAGCCTGTTCCCGGCCGCATCCAACAGCTACGGCCGGTCTCCCTCTCATCACTGGAGATTACGAGCCCCCGCAGGGAAGAATAACTAGAAATAGCCACGTTGGCAAGTATGGGTAATTCAAGAGCAAATTCTGCAGGTCAAATAGAATTCTTTCATGTCTCCTCACATCTTAGGAAAGCGATTATTTTAAAACCCATCTGTAAACCTTGCTTGAGAGGAGGGTACTAATGTGGAAGAGCATGTCTGCATCTGAGACGCTTGGAACATTTCACAAGCACTCTCACGGTGACCCTAGGAAAAGGATCCATTATTCAGTGCCCTGAAGGGAGGGCTGGAAGATTAGAGAAGAATCCAGTGTATTTCTATGGCCCTGAGGGGTATTCTGCACTTCTACCCAGGGTAGAGAGAAAAACAATGGTGATTTAGAAATTGGAATCTCACGGATTTTTATTTATTTATTTATTTACTTGGTAGATATTACACACGTTTCTGGAACCACTGAAGGATGAGTGTGTTGCTTACTGTGAATCCAGGAATCGGCAGCAGAGTCTGCGGGGTCTACCAGATTAACTGCTTTGCCTGCGCAGATTTGTTGAGCAATTAGAACAGGTGCCATGTAACATCTTACACCCGTTACATCGTGCTTGTGAGGAGCCAGCTTTAATCTTCAGTACCTTTAAATGGTTGCCATTATATTCTATGGTCCTCAGTGGATCTATACATTTGTTTATAATCCTTCTGTTTCTGTAAGTGTGGTTTGTAGAGAAATAGATCTGACCTGTGAAACCCGTAGTATGAAATTAACTTTACTGAATATACATATAACACTTGACCTTTACAAAAGATTTTGTTGTTGCTGCTGGTCATCTTTTTCAATGGATCTGAAGTCATAGGCTGACACCCAGCATAGTGTTTCGCCCCCATTTTTTCTTTTGCTTAGGCAAAAGGTAAAAAATATGGACACTTAGCCAGTTTCTCTTTTACTAATCATTATAGATACACAGGTTGAATGATTTGGACCAAACCCTCTCCTGATCATTTTACACCGGTAGGAGCATTTCTGTCAAGAATTACTTACTAGGGGGGCTCCTGGGTGGCTCAGTGGGTTAAAGCCTCTGCCTTCAGCTCAGGTCATGATCCCAGGGTCCTGGGATCGAGCCCCACATTGGGCTCTCTGCTCAGCAGGGAGCCTGCCTCCCCCCCTCTCTCTGCCTCACCCTTTTTCTCTCCCTGCCTCTCTGCCTACTTGTGATCTCTGTCAAATAAATAAAGTCTTAAAAAAAAAAATTCTTACTAAATAGCATATGTACTGGTATTTATTTTTAAGATTTTATTTTTTAAGAAATCTCTACATCCAACGTGGGGCTCCAACTCACAATGCCGAGATCAAGGATTGCATGTTCCACCGACTGAGCCAGCGAGGCACCCCAGTACTGGTACTTTAATTTGCTTTTGTTATTAAGATTTGAGTGCACACATGTTACAGACCAAGCACTCCACTAGCTCTCTAGGGCTGGGCGGGCAAGCACAGACACAAAAGGCCCAGGCCCACTTCAAGTGACAGTGTGCTCAAAAAGGCACAATATATAAAATGTCCTGAAAAACCAGTGTACCAAAAGTGTGTGCCAATATTCAGGTCAAATCTTAATGAATAAAATCCATTTGCAGAACTGCTAAGAGGAAACTTCCTGAGCCACAGTCAATAGCTGCCTGGTTTCAAACAATATTTAGCCAAACCAAATCCCAGCATACCAGATAAACAAGGAACATTCTTTAGACTTTGGTATGATGGTATTTGGTAGCATAAACTGAGCGGATATGGGGAAAGAGTGGGGTTCCAAGCCCAAAATTCAACGGCACCTGGAACTTGTTAGAAGTACGTGTCCTCAGGCCCCTCCCCCACTCACCCAAACAGAATCTCTGGGAGGGGAGCCCAACAATGTGTTTTCATGACGTTCCCAAGGAATTCTGAAGCCCATTAAAGAAGAGACAGCTGCTTATGGTGGAATGAGATCAGGAATGTTTCTTTTTTTTTTTTTTTTAAGATTTTATTTATTTACTTGACAGAGAGAAATCACAAGTAGATGGAGAGGCAGGCAGAGAGAGAGAGGGAAGCAGGCTCCCTGCTGAGCAGAGAGCCCGATACAGGCCTGGATCCCAGGACCCTGAGATCATGACCCGAGCCGAAGGCAGCAGCTTAACCCACTGAGCCACCCAGGCGCCCAGGAATGTTTGAAGGAGGAGAATCTTGAGTCAGACTTGAGAAGAAATAGAAGGCTTGCCTGATATTCTCTTGACAGAAAGCTCCACAAGCAGGCCAAAAAACCAAAAACAAACAAACAAACAAACAAAATAAAAACAGAAAACACCAAAAAAATTTTTAAAAAAAGAAAGAAAGAAAGAAAAAAGAAAAACCAGACTAAATATTTACTTTTCAAATAAGTTTAGGTTCTGTTTAAATACTAAACCATATCATGCAACTACTTTGGCTGATCTGTTTTTCCATGGATATTTCAGCCTCAAAAATATATACTCCCCAGGCAGCCAGTCAGCTATCTTAAGAAAACTGATAATCACTCCCAAATACTTGAGATTTCACATGTAGTCATTCAAGATGAAATGTGAAGTATTTCCTTCACTGACAATTGTTAGTTCTTTTCTTTGTCCGTTTTGTAAACCATATGTTCGCAAAGGTGACATTTGTAGGAAATTTACAAAGTATGAAGAGCTAAATGAATGTGAACACGATGTTACAAAGGTTGAAAATTCTAGTCAACATTTTTTAAAGTTCTTATTTCTTGCTAGAGTACAATTTTCCTTAACATGAATAATACTACACCTTTTCATTAGGCTCCCTTTGATAACAATTTTGGTGTTCTACTTCCCCCTTGTGGTGAAAATTAGGATTTTTACTATTTCTAAAATCTAAAGGTTGACAGAGGGAACACCAAAGATGGATTTATGCCCAGCGTCAAGTTTAAATGCAAATCGACAAAGTCAGCCAATTATTTCATTGATTCCTCTATAACACCCAAATTCAGAACTTTTTAAAATACCTGATGATTGGAAGAATTTGTTCCTTTTCATCCTGCTACGTGAATTACCTAGATGCAGACAAAAACAACTGATGGGAGTGGCCAGTCAATATTTTTTTCAAACAACGTTAAATGTTAATTCTTTAGTGTGCCTGAGTATAGAAAATCAATGCATCAGAATAATGCAATCGTTACTGTTAAATACAGAGAATTTTTTGGCGGCTTCTCAACAAATATTTTGTAAATATTGCACTAGTTAATGGATAACTAACACTAGAATTTAAAAAAAAAAATAGCCCTGTTTAGTCAAAACTTCACTATACAATCTGAAATTTATAGATGCAGAGTTGACTTCTCAATGGTGCCAGATTAAGTGCCATCACAGCAATAAATATTAGTCATTGATCAGAGTGTATTTTGGGTTGAATTACTGGGGTTATGAGTGTGGTGTCAAGACTGACAACTTAAAATATAAAGCCCTCAAAAGTCAAAGAAAAAAAAGGAAGAAATGACAATTTCAACAACTATGTTTGCATTCATGTTGCATTCGAGTTGTCAACTCCTATATGGTGTCTGTGTGACGATCTCAGAAGGTTTGATTATATGGGCCAAATGATGAACCACACAGGAGTCTGATTAATGAAGGTAAACCAGTTAGGAGAGTCAACCTTAATCCAAGCAAAACTAGGAGAAACAGCAATGGACCCAACCTTCAAAGAATTCTAGTTTCCTTCATCTCTAAGATTGTTAAGCAATGACATTTATTAAATAGTAGCTATACTCAGGATGCTGAGCTAATGAGATACCCATATTGTCCTTCAAGGACCAGCTCAAATGTCGGTGTATCTCTAAAGCTGGACAGAATTAATTCTTCCTTTTTACTGCTAAGATAGTGCTTTATTCCTACAACTGGGAATGTGCTTCACACATTATTTTGTAACTATTGTGTGCCCACCTGTCTTTCTCACCCAGGCTCTGAATTCCTTGAGAAGAGGAACAACATCTAAATCATGTAGAACTACTAACATCTAGCATAGTGCCTAGTACATAGTAGGTGATCAATAGGTTTTTCCTAAATGAATTGAATAGAAAAGCATGAAGTGTATGATACAAAAGAATTGAAAGTACAATCATTGCCCTCAGTTTATGGTTTATCTGCATAGGTTCCCTAAGTGTATATTGACCGGTGAGGTCTTTGTATGATTGTAAGAAGTATAAGAAAGTGTGTGATCCCTTCTGCAGTTAAAGAGAACTAAGAGAGGGTGTTTTATTTGCTAAATGCCCTTTCAGTCGGCTCTTCCACTAACCCTTTCTCGAAGACACAGAACTTGCTGTGTAGCGAAGTGAAACTGGGCCCCTTTTCTTTTCTCGACAACAGCTGTATGGCTCTCAGCTAAGACTGCGCATGGGCAGAAGTGGAAAGTGGTCCACAACGTGTGTTTTTAAGCATGTAAAGAAGATCCCAAAGGTCTATGTGAACTACAAATCCACAAAATAAAATTGATTCCATTGTGTTGTAAATTTCCCTAACCATTTTAAAATGATTAAAATGGTTTAAAATATCCCCTGGGAGGGGCAGCCCACCCCGTTCCTGGCACCTTGGTATATGTTGATGGTGATTAGACTACCTACCGTCTGTTCTGACAAGAACTGAGAAAGAGCATGAAGACACTGGGTACTTAAAAAGGAAAGGGAAGTGCTGAGGGGTGAGAATATAAATGCTCTGACGGTCCATCGAGGAAGCCCTACCATTCTAGAGCCCTGTGTTCTTGGGCTGCCAGGGGACCCATGCAGCTGGTCTTCCTGTATATTTTCTGTCATCACCTATCCACTCACAGCTTATGACTACGATGCCTTCCCTTCAAAGTGACTGCTGAATAGAGAGAAATCATTCCTTAATACTGTGAACCCTCAGAATGTTCTTCCTTCCCAAGTAACATATGCTAGCTTATGGGATGTGGCAGGCTGTGATTAAACCAAAACCCTGCCTCCGCTTAGCTTCCAAACAGTAAATGCCATTCCTACCAAGGTATGAAAGCTTTCCTTTCATAGCCTTGGGGCAGAGTAACCTGGGTATCCGGTGAGGAAGCCGTGTGCTAACAGCACACAGACCCAGGGCGAGACGCGGTGGGGCAGCTCCTCCATGATCCTGCCTCCTCCATAAACTAGCAAAGCCAGCATCCAGCATTTCCCAGAAGACACTGAAAAGACACTCTGCCCTCCAAATTACTAGATGGTAATTTAGTCCTTCAAAACTGTGCTCTGGGCCAGAGTTTAACTAAAGGCTAACAAGTCTCTATGATTAGCAATATAAATACTAAAGCAAGAGGGAGAAATGCTCTTGCAGACAGGGTGCCAAGAGCAGCCTGAAACACTCAGCAGAGGACTCACCCTGGACAGACCCCTAGATCTGAAGCAAGGAGTCCAGTGGACAACAGTCATTATTGTTGTCATTGCTATTATTACTGGTGGACCTAACAAGATTTCTTCCTTCCTTCCTTTTTTTTTTTTTTTTAAAGATTTTATTTATTTATTTGATAGAGAGAGAGATCACAAGTAAGGCAGAGAGGCAGGCAGAGAAAGAGGAGGAAGCAGGCTCTCCGCGGAGCAGAGAGCCCGATGTAGGGCTCAATCCCAGGACCCTGAGATCACGACCTGAGCCAAAGGCGGAGGCTTTAATCCACTGAGCCACTCAGGCGCCCCTCTTCCTTCCTTCTATTCTAGTACCCCTTAGGAGAATTGCTTCTCCAACTCTCTGCGAAGTCTTAGTGGAATGCTACCTTACCTTAACCAGAGACTGGGCAAAGTCATGGACTAGGACTCCCTCCCTGTATGCTGAATATATTGAGAGAGCTGCTACATATACTGGATTTGGAGAGGAGTAATTTTTGTTGAAAAAAAAAATCTTTGGGCATGTTCATTCTGGAGCAGAGCTTGTAAAAGATGGCCAGATACTTTCCACTGCTGAGAGACTGGCCAGACTGCCTTGGTTTTTGTTCTTATTCTGTGATTGTGTGGAAGTCATCACATTTTTGTGATGCATGTGATGCATGCATTCTGTGACGAATCCTTCCAATAAATTCATTTTTTGTTAGAGTTAGCAAGAACTGGCTAGGTTACTTATAACTAAGGAGTCCTGACTAATATACATTGTAACACAGAGCCAAATACATAATAACTGTATAATAAATCTAGTTATTATTCTTGAATACCTATGCCAGGTATCTTACCTGAGTGATTGAAGATTTCCATAGAAGGCAAAATCAGGTAAGTGGGCACATAATTCTGTCTCAGAACTTGTTTTTCTGTGTATATGTCACGTGCTACATTTTAATTTTATCAATTTATTTCCAGCCTCTTTTTCTGGATGATCTCTGAGCGAGTCAGATCAGAAGCAAGGATAGAATGTTGAGCATAATCTTCTTGACTTCATGGCATAGACCTATTGAATGGAGAATTCAATCTCAGTCCCTTGAAAGGGGGAAAGAAGTTATTTCTTAGATGAAGTAAGGCAATCAATAAGTGGTACCAAACCTCTATTGCATGTATTCTTTGCTTCTCTCAGTCCCAAGGAAGATTTTTCTTGTGATTAGGGCATTTTGCCACTGGGTGGATATGGCTGGCAGCAGATTCGCATTAAAATTATTCTTTTTGGACTGTCACTGGGCTGGGTCACCACCAAGGCTCCCCTGAGAGAGCTAAAGAGGCCAAGTCCAGTCGGTTCCTGTGTGTCTTTGTCAGTTTGAGTGCTATAAGAAAGTACATAGACTGAGCGGTCTATAAACAACAGAAAGTTACTTCCCAAAGCTCTGGAGGTTGAAAGACCTAGATCGGGGTGCCAGCACAGCTGGGTTCTGGTGAGAACCCTTTTCCAGAATGCGGACTGCTGACTTCTCATTCTATCCTCACATGGTAGAAAAAGAGCAAGAGAGATCTTTGACATCTATTTCATAAGGACACTAATCCTATTTATGAGGGCTAATGACCTAATTACTTCCCAAAGGCCCCACCACCTAATACCACCACATGGAGGGTTGGAATTTCAACACTTGAATACACAAACATTCAGTCTGTTGCACTGAATGACAGAAAGGTTCCTATGACAAAGTAGTGTCAGGTTGGACCTCAGGCTCCATTTCCTGATCTATCTGCTCCATGTTACCCACTCCTTCTCAAAGACAGAGTTTCATTGTTGTTGGCTTATTTACCCCAAGGCACCACTCAGAGAAATGAGGGTTTAATAATTTTAAGAAGAAAATTATTTTCTCACAGTTCTTGAGGCTAGAAGTCCAAGATCAAGGTGCTATCAGTGGTGGTTTCAGGTAGGACCTATCTTCCTGGCTCTGGGGTAGGGGGGCAGATGTACAATTCAGCCCATAACCAGCTGCCATAATAAAATACCACAGACTGGCGCACCTGGGTGGTTCAGTGGGTTAAAGCCTCTGCCTTCGGCTCAGGTCATGATCAAGCCTGACATTGGGCTCTCTGCTCAGTGGGGAGCCTGCTTCCTCCTCTCTCTCTGCCTGCCTCTCTGCCTACTTGTGATCTCTGTTTGTCAAATAAATAAATAAAATCTTTAAAAAAAAACACAGACTTGGAGGCTTAAACAACAGCAATTTATTTTCTCGCAGTTCAGATAGGTTTCTTCTGAGGTCTCTTTACTTGGCTTGCAAATGTCCATCTTCTCTCTGTGACTTCACATGGTCTTCCTTCTGTAAGGTTTGTGCTCAAATTTCCTCTTCTTATAGGAACATCAATCATACTGGATGAAGGCTTACCCTGATGAATTTTTTTTTTTTTTTTTTTTTTTTTTACTTAATTACTTCTTTAAAGACCCAGTCTCCAAATACAGTTATATTCTGAAGTACTGGGAGTTAGGTCTATATCATATGAATTTTAGGCCATAACAGTAAAATAATAAGTCCAGAAATGGGGCAGATGATAATAGGAAAGATGATGAGAATAAAGAGTGAGACATATATCAAAGCTGGGTCCCAACCCTGCCTCTGAGGCTAAAAGCTGCCAACACAGAGAGAGGACCCTGATCAGTTACAGGACATGCATCGTGCTTTGCACATGGATTTAAATGATGCTCTTCCACAGGCTGTGTGTTTTTGTTGTCTAATTAAAAAGTCATGACTCTAATGATAAGAGACTCAAGCCAGGAAGGGAAAAAGGAACAGCACCATGACAGTCCAATGAGAAATGCTTTTTTCAGTAGTTACAATCTTAGGAATTCCTTCAAAATATGGTCACAGGGCAACTATCTGTATTTTAAGATTCTAGAGGCAGAAAGCGTGCCCCCAAAGAGGCCAGTGTTTCATAAATAATATATACTTTTATGTGTTTTTCTGGGGTAATTTTAAAAAATTATCTACTGCAGTTATTTTAAACAATTGCCTAAAATTAACTAGTTTTTGTTTTGTTTCGTTCTTAGAAAGACGGGCAGCAGGAGAGGGAGAGAAATAATCTCAAGCAAATTCTCTATGAATGAGATGCAGTCTAAACTGGATACTCTAACAGCTAGGATAAATGAGGCAGAAGATCAAATTAGTGATCTAGAAGATAAACTAATAGAAAGGAAGGAACAGGAGGAGGCCTGGGACAAAGAGCTTAAAATCCATGAGAACAAACTTAAATCAATGACTCCATGAAATGTTCCAAAGTCAGAATTAGTGGGATCCCTGAGGAGGTAGAGAGAGAGGACTAGAAGATATATTTGAGCAAATCCTGGCTGAGAACTTCCCTAATCTGGGGAATGAAACAAGCATTTGTGTCCTAGAGACAGAGAGGACCCCTCCCAAGATCAAGGACAACAGGTCAATGCCTTGGTATGTAATAGTAAAACTTGCAAATCTTAGAACGAAGGAAGCCATCCTGAAAGCAGTTAAGGGGGAGAGATTCCTTATGTACAGAGGGAAGAACATCAGAATAATGCCTGACCTGTCCATAGAGATCTGACAAGCCAGAAGGGGTTGTCAAGATATATTCAGGGTACTAAATGAGGAGAACATGCTGCCAAGAATACTTTATCCAGCAAAGCTGTCATTCAGAACAAATGGAGAGATAAAGAGCTTCCAGGACTGGGAGAAACTGAAAGAATATGTGACTACCAAGCCAGCCTGGCAAGAAATACTGAAGGGAACTCTATAAAAGAAAGATCCCAAAAGTAATATAAAAGTGAGCAGAAATTTACAGAGACAATCCATAGAAACAGGGACTGTACAGACAATATGATGACAATAAATACATATCTTTCAGTAGTAACTCTCGACATGAATGGCCTAAATGCTCCCATGAAATGGCACAGGGTTGCAGACTGGATACAAAAACAGGTCCCATCCATATGCTATCTATAAGAGACTCATTTTGAACCTAAAGATACTCAAGACAGAAAGTGAGAGGATGGAGAACCATTTATCATGCCAACAGACCTCAAAAGAAAGCTGGAGTAGCAATTAGTATATCACACAAATTAGAATTTAAACCAAAGACTGTAATAAGATCCAGAGGTACACTATATCATCCTTAAAGGGTCTATCCAACAAGAAAAACTATTGTAAATATCTATGCTTTCAACATGGGAGCAGCCAACTACATAAGCCAGCTGTTAACCACAATAAAGAATCGGATCAACAATAGAACATTAATAGTAGGAGATTTTAGCACTCCACTCTCCACATTGGACAGATCATGTAAACAAAAGATCAACAAAGAAACAAGAGCTTTGAATGACATATTGGACCAGATGGACTCCATAGATATATACAAAACATTCCACCCGAAAACAACAGAATACTCATTCTTCTTGAAAGCACCCAAAACTTTCTCCAAAACAGACCACAAGGGTCACTGGGTCACAAGTCAGGTCTCAGCCAGTGCAAAAGACTGAGATTATTCTCTGCATGTTATCAGACCACAATGCCTTAAAACTGGAACTCAATCACAAGAAAAAAAAATGGAAGGAATTCAAATAGTGGGAAGTTAAAAAGCATCCTACTAAATAATGACTGGGTCAACCAGGAAATTAAGGAACTTAAACAATTCATGGAAACCAATGAGAATGAAAACACATCAGTCCAAAACCTAGGGGTACTGCAAAGGTGGTCCTAAGGGGGAAATACATAACCATCCAATCATCTCTCAAAAAATTAGAAAAATACCAAATGCACAAGATAACCCTATACCTAAAGGAGCTGGAGAAAGACCAGCAAATAAAACCTAAACCAAGAAGAAGAGAAATAATAAAGATTAGAGCAGAGATCAATGAAATAGAAACCAGAAAAACAGTAGAACAGATCAATGAAACTAGAAGCTTGTTCTTTGAAAAAAATAAGATCAACAAACCACTTGCCAAACTTATCCAAAAGAAAAGAGAAAGAACCCAAATTAATAAAATCTTGAATGCAAGGGGAGCGATCATGACTAACACCAAAAAAATAGAAACAAGTATTAAAAATTATTATAGCAACTATATGCCAACAAATTAAGAAACCTGAAAGAAATGGATGCATTTCTGGAAACTTACAAACTACCAAAACTGAAAAGGAAGAAATAGACAATCTAAATAGACCAATAACCAGAAACAAAATTGAAGCAGTAATCAAAAACCTCCCAAAAAACAAAAGTCCAGGGCCTGATGGCTTCCCAGGGGAATTCTACCACACATTTAAAGTAGAAATAATACCTATTCTATTGAAGCTGTTCTAAAAAATAGAAACAGAAGGAAAACTTCCAAATTCCTTCTATGGGGCCAGCATTACCCTGATCCCCAAACCAGGTGAAGATCTCATCAAAGGAGAGTTACAGACCAATAAGGAGAATTACAGACCAATATCCCTGATGAACATGGATACCAAAATACTCAACAAGATCCTAGCTAATAGGATCCAACAGTACATTAAGAGGATTATTCACCATGACCAAGCAGGTTTTATGCCTGGTATGCAAGGGTGGTTCAACATTTGCAAATCAATCAATATGACAGAGCACAGCAATAAAAGATAAGACAAGAATCATATGATCCTCTCAACTGATGCAGAAAAAAACATTTGACAAGTACAACATCTATTCCTGTATAAAACTCTTCAGAGTGCAGGGATAGAGGAAGCATTCCTCAGTATCATAAAAACCATCTAAGAAAAGACCACAGTGAATATCATTATCAATGAGGGGAAAGCTGAGAGCTTTTCTCTTAAGATCAGGAACACAACAGGGGCATCTGTTGTTCGACATAGTGCTAGAAGTCCTAGCCTCAACAGTCAGAAAACAAAAAGAAATAAAAGGCATCCAAATTGGCAAAGAAGAAGTCAAACTCTCCCTCTTGCAGATGACATGATACTTTATGTGGGAAAAAAAAGACCCCACCCCTAAATTACTAGAATTCATACAGCAATTCAGCAATGTCGCAGGATACAAAATCCAATGCACAGAAATCAGTTGCTTTTCTATATGCTAACAATGTAACTGTAGAAAAAGAAATTAGGGAATCAATTCCATTCACAATAGCAACAAAAACCATAAGATACCTAGGAATAAACCTAACTGAAGAGGTAAAGGATTCATATTCCAGAAACTACAGAATATTTATGAAATTGTGGAGGACAAAAAAAGATGGAAAAACATTCCATGCTTATGGATCAGAAGAATAAACATTGCTATAATGTGTATTCTGCCCAGAGCAATTTACACTTTCATTGCATCCCTATTAAAATACCATTGGGGGCGCCTGGGTGGCTCAGTGGGTTAAAGCCTCTGCCTTCGGCTCAGGCCCTGGTCCCAGGGTCCTGGGATCCAGCCCTGCATCAGGCTCTCTGCTCAGCAGGGAGCCTGCTTCCCCCTCTCTCTGCCTGCCTCTCAGCCTACTTGTGATCTCTGTCTGTCAAATAAATAAATAAAATCTTTTTTAAAAATTAAAAATTAAAAAAATAAAATACCGTTGGCATTTTTCAAAGAGCTAGAACAAACAATCCTAAAATTTGTATGGACCCAGAAAAGACCCCAAAACACCAAGGGAATGATGAAAAAGAAAAATAAAGCTGGGGGTATCACGTTGCCTGACTTCAAGCTATATTACAAAGCTGTGATCACCAAGACAGTATTGACACAACACCAAAATGGTATTGGCACAAAAACAGACACATAGACCAATGGAACAGAATAGAAACTCCAGAAATGAATCCTCAACTCTATTGTCAACTAATCTTTGACAAATCAGGAAAAAAATATCCAATGAAAGAAAAAAAACACAGTCTCTTCAGTAATTGGTACTGGGGAAATTGGATAGGTGCATATAGAAGAATGAAACTAGACCCTTCCCTTACACCATATACAAAGGTAAACTAAAAATGGATGAAAGACCTCAATGTGAGACAGGAATCCATCAAAATCCTAAAGGAGAGCATAGGCAGTAGGCTCTTTGACATCTGCCACAGAAACTTCTATCAAGACACATCTCCAAAGGCAAGGGAAACAAAAGCAAAAATGAACTTTTAAGACTTCATTAAGACAAAAAGCTTCTACACAGCAAAGGAAATAGTCAACAAAACTAAGAGGGATCCCACAGAATGGGAGAAGATATTTGCAAATGACAGTATAGATAAAAGTCTAATATCCAAAATCGAAAAACAATTTCTCAAACTCAACACTCAAAAAACAAATAACCCGTCAAATGAGCAGAAGACATGAACAGAGACACTTCTCCAAAGAAGACATGGTTGTGGTTAACAGACACATGAAAAAATACTCAACATCACTAGTCATCAGGGAAATACAAATCAAAACCACAATGAGATACCACCTTACACCAGTTAGAATGGCAAAAATCAACAAAACAGGAAAAAACAAATGTTGGCCAGGATGCGGGGAAAGGGGAACCCTCTTTCACTGTTGGTGGAAATGCAAGTTGGTACAGCCTCTCTGGAAAACAGTATGGAGGTTACTCAAGATGTTAAGAATAGGGCAACCCTATGACCCAGCAATTGTACTACTAGATATTTACCCCAAAGATGCAGATGTAGTGACAAGAAGGGGCACATGCACCCCAATGTTCATAGCAGCAATGTCCACAAGAGCCAAACTGTGGAAGGAGCTGAGATGTCATTCAACAGATGAATGGGTAATGAAGATGTGGTACAATGGACTATTACTCAGGCATCAGAAAGGATGAATACTACCATTTGCATCAACAAGGATGGAACTGGAGGGGATTATACTAAGTGAAGTAAGTCAAGCAGAGAAAGACAATTATCATATGGTTGCTTTCATATGTAGAACATAAGCAATAGCATGGAAGACCATAGGGTAAGCGAGGGAAATCCAAAGCGGGAGAAATCAGAGAGGAAGATGAACCATGAGAGACCAGGACCCCAGGAAACAAACTGAGGTCTTCAGAGGGGAGGGGATGGGGGTAACAGGGTGATGGGTACTAAGGAGGGCACATGCTGTGATGACCACTGGGTGTATACATAACTAATGAATCCCTGAACATTACATCAAAAACTAATGATGTACTTATACAGTGGCTAACTGAACATAATAAAAAAATAATAACTCAGGAGAGGGAAAAATAATTCTTGAATTTATAGATGAACAAGATTTGTTATGAATGGCTCATTGTTGGATCTGGGACGTGAATACCTAAGGATTCATTTTATTATCTTCTCTCCTTTTCTGTAGATTTAAATTTTTCCATAAAATGAAGAGAACTCTCTTTAAAAAAAAAAAAAATGGAAGTTGGGGAGAGGGAGAGAGAGAATCTCAAGCAGGCTCCATTCCCAGCACAGAACAAGACGCAGGGCCCAATCTCACAATCCTGAGATCATGACCTAAGCCAAAAAATCAATAGACAGACACTCAACCAATGGATCTGCCCAGTCACCCCATTACAGTTCTAATTTCTCAATAACAAAAGTCATGTGGGATCCTTAGATCTAAATAGACTCTTCCTATTCTCTAGCATGTCTAGGTCTCTTAGACACCACTACAGCTCAATGGGTTAGAAATGAGGGATATCCAGGTGCTGGAATCACAAAATTCAACCTCTAACCCCATATCCTGAGGAGACAAGAAGGCATACATCAGGATAAATGGCCAAAGATACATTGTCAGTCCTTCTAGTCCTATTCAGAGATAAAATCTATCTACAAAATGAAGATAATTATCAAGTAAGCCTCCTTTTCTGCCATAGATAGGAAGCCTTAAGTAGTGCTAAAGAGACATGACTTAGGAGATAGTCTAAGTCCAAAGTCTAGAATCACATTTATTTATTTTTTATGAGAGAATACTTAAACAAAAGGTTACATTAGTGTCAGGTGTACAACATAGTGATTCAACATTTCTATCTCTATGTAATGCTGTGTTCACTACAAGTGTAGCTACTGTCCCCATACACCACTGTTACAAGAGCACTATATTACCTATTCTCTGCCTTTTATTTCTATGACTTTGTCATTCCGCAACTGGAAGTTTCTATCTCCCACTCCCCTGCACCCATCTTGCCCATCCCTCTACTCCTCTGCTTCCCTCGGGGAACTGTCAGTTTTTTCTCTTTATTTATAGGTCTGATTCTGTTTTTTATTTATTCATTTTTTAATTCCACATATGAGTGAGATCATATGGTATTTATCTTTCTCAGTCTGACTTATTTCACTTAGGATAATATCCTCTAAGTCCATCCATGTTGTTGCAAATGGCAAAGATCTCATCATTTTTATGACTGCATAATATTCCATGTATACATATGTTTCCTATATCTTGGATATTATAAATAATATTTCAATAAGCACAGGGGTGCATACTTCTTCAAATTAATATTTTTTGTTTTTGTGTGTGTGTGTTTTTAATAAATACCCAGTAGAGGAATTATCTGGTCACATGGCATTTCTATTTTTAAGTTTTCTAGGAAACTTCATACTGTTTTCCACAGTGGCTGTACCAGTTTGCATTTCCACCAATTCCCTTTTCTCTACAACCTCACCAACACTTGTTACTTCTTGTCTTTTTTATTTTGATGGGTTTAAGATAATACCTCACTGTGGTTTTGATTTGCATTTCTCTGATGATGAGTGATGTTGAATATCCTTCAAGTGTCTGTTGGCCATCTTTGGAAAAAGTTCTACTCAGGCCCTCTGCTCATCTTTTAAATGGGATTATTTGTTTCTTGGTGGTGTCAGACTCACCATTGATTAAATAAATATATGGCCTTGGGAAGTTTCATTAAGCTCTCTGCATGCTGGTTCTTCATCTGTTGAGGAAGAGAACAACTGTACCTATTTTGGGGTGTGTTATAAGAATTTAGTTAAATATGTAAAGTGCTTACAACCATGTCTGGAATGTGGTAAGTGTTATTATTATTGCATATTTCCTTAAGCTCTGAAAATTATATGTTGGTATAATCAAATTTCTATCTTTCAACTAGAAATGAGAGAACAGTTTCTGCCATATGTGCATATTTACATGGCCCCAACTGTATCTTGTATTGTGAACAAGGTTCATGTATTCCGATATGTAATAAGGGACATGAGTTCCTCTGTCAATGCCTCATAATGAGACACTTCTGCATTTAAAATCCCAAAGGAATTCTCCTCTTTCTGAGCTGTTGTAATACCTTGCAATTCAAATCGAATTAGCTATCTGCTATCACTCCAGGTCCAGGCTTTACACCTTTGCTTCTCCATCTGGGTGTTTTTATTTAAGATTATTTTTCCCAGATGTGTTTGTGTTCACTTTTCCTCAGTTGACTCTTGTGTTTTTGCTCAAATCTCCAAGCTGCCTTATGTCTTTGTAAACTCTCTTGGTCTGTGGTGTTAGCACGTTCATTTTTGCCGTATTGTAAGCTTCATTGCATGTCTTCTCTCTGCGAGATCACTAATGATGCTTTTAGAATTTACATCCAAGACTTTTTGAGTCCTTTTCTTGCATCCATATGCCTTTCTCTAGAAAATGTCACTGGCTGGCTTGCTGGTTCTTTCCCTTTGTTCTCAGTCATTCGTTTTCTCTTCTTTGTCCTTTTATGAATGAAGGGAAACTTCGCTGCCCAAATAGGCTGTTATTCAAAGATGGCTTTTCTCCCTTAGTGAACTCCATGCAGATACATAATTAGTATAGAACATATTCGAATGGGATAATTTGTTTTATTAATTGCAGCCACAGGTTCATCTGCTTTTCTGTACTTTCTCGTCTTTTCCCTTGTATCTAAAATAATCAGATTTACGCTAGCCCTTATGTTGACTCCCTGTTGTTCTTGTGATATGGGACATCTGTTATTTTACAGTACTTAACTCATGTGCACTGGCAGTCAGACACCTACTAGAAATAACAATTAAGGACATAAATAACACACATGTGCATGAGTTCTGCTACTCACTGAGGTATTAACTCTGCTCACCATCTTCCAGATTTATTCTCTTCTGCACTGTAACAGCCGTTTGATTTTGGAGAGTTTAGCTTCCCGTCCTGTGGAGATTTGGGTATACAGTTTTATAATGATCTGTTTTTGTAGGATGGGACTAGTGTGTGGCTGTGTATGTGTTGTGTGCTCTGTGATAATTGCACATTCAGGAGAGAGAGGCACTCCCCATCGTATTCTCCTACTGCAGTGCTAGCCTTCCCACCTGAATAGTTTTTACAACAGCATCAAGCATGACTCATTGGTAATCCCTGCTGATATAAAATTCATATGCCTGTGTGCTTCCTTCTGAAAGCAGTGATTTGCATTTCTGTTGAGATCTGAAGGAATAGGAGAGGGTTATTATCTGTTATTATTTGCTGGCCACCCACAGCACTCACAATGGGGTACGAGAGGCAGAAAGGAGAGAGGTCAGCTCTTTAAAATGTACGTGTAACTAGCTCAGAGCCAATGAAAGCATCTTGGTGGCACTTTAATTAGCAGCTTCCAGGGTCAGAGGACTCTAAAAAGCTTCCTAACATCTATGTGGAGCCCATGGAAACTGTCACTTCACAGACTCGCGAGATGAGAGGGCTGCCAGAGAACAGCTGTGAATTCTCTCTGCTTCACTGTGGAACAAGAGGGCTAGTGCCACCTCACTCCTACTTTTTAGAGTGTGGGGCTGGAATGCTCCACGGATGTCACAGGCATCTGTTGGGTGCAACACAAAAGCCTTAAATGTTTATTCCCCAGGCCACCCCACCCCCCAAGAAAACAGAAACAGAGGAGGAAGGAATCATCTGAACTCAGTGACTGAACAGTGCCTCAGTGGGTGGGTTTTAATGGCAGGACAAGTGAATTCCACTGGGAGAGAATGGAGCTGGAACAGAACCCAGAGGAGGAGGATTCTGATGGTTAAGTCAGGCTGCAATCCTAGAGCCATGCTTCCCAGAACTAGCCGTCAGAAAGAGAATGAGGAGGTTTTTCTTTTTTCAAAACAAAACATAGCTTGTAACACTAACAATTCTGTTACAGCAATCTTTTTTTTTTTCCCCCTAAAAACCTTTCAAATGTTTCTAAATAAAAGAGCACAAGGCCAGAGAGTTTTCTGTTTGTTTTTGGAGGATGACAGATGAATGAGAAGGTTGAAATAGGTTATACATAAACTGTGCTTTCCAAACAACATGCAGGATTCTAGCATCAGAGATGAGAGCAAAGCTCTAAGTTCTAAAATATGTCAAAATATAATACTAAAACAAAACAAAAATCCAGATATGCAAATGTCCAATGACAGGGAAATGGTTTGATTATGCTATATCTATATGGTGGAATTATTAGATAACCATAGCATTATGCTTTCAAGTCATTTTAATGATCAGGGAAATGCTCACTGTATCATGCTAAGTGAAAGAAGCATAATAACAAAACTATACCTTTAGTATTATTTATGAGAGTATGTACAGATGTCTACACACACACACACACACACACACACACACACACCAGAAAGGAAACACATCCAATTGTCAATGACACTGTTGTATCCAAATGGGAACATTAGGGATGATTTCATTTCCTTCTTGATTTTTCTCAATCTTTCCATTATTAATGTATCTTAGTATGAAAGTCAAAAATAAATAAATCAATGTTTGTAAATGCCTAGCCTGCTCTGAAGAGATAACTCATCTCACCAGTAGGACATTCACTCATGTGATACAAATTTAAGATTATTAGAAGTCCATCTTGGGGCTCCTGGGCAGCTCAGTCAGTTAAGGGTCGAAAGCTTGGTTTTGGCTCAGGTCATGCCGTCAGGGTCTTGAGATTGAGCCCTGCGTTGGGGGATCTCTATGCTCAGTGCAGTCTCCTTGAGATTCTCTCTCCCTCTTCCTCCCCCTCTGCCCCTCCTCTTCCCTTACTTGCACTTGCATGCTCTCTCTGTCAAATAAATAAATAAAATCTTAAACAAAAATAAGAAAAATGAAAGTCCATTTTATCCCAAATCTCTTCTGCCAGTATCCCGCAGGTACCCCAAATTCCTATAGTTAGAAATTCACTCCACAACATATTTTGAACAAATAACATATATATTGCATGATCCTATTTTTTTTGTCTTTTTAAATAAGTATCTATTCTAATATCTAGTTATTTTTATTTATTTGTATTATTATAAGTGTGTCCTGAACTGACCCAGCCCAACTGGATCACAAACATTAGGTTCTTTTTGATAGATGGCCGTGGGCTCCAAAGGTTAGAAGTAGGTGATAGTAATGGTCTCTTCCCCCACAACTGCCCCATCAGGAGCTATGTGATACAATGAACACAGGTCTCAGAAAGACTTTTGCATAGGACACAAAGACTTACTAGCCGGCATGTACAAACACAAGCATGGTCACTTCTCTTAGCTCAAAGTGCACACAGCACAGAATGGAATCCTCAACATAGTGTGCCAGGCTAGGGTAGAGGACAGGACTTAATAAATCCTTTCTCCCTATTCATCAGTTGCAGGTATGCTTATATAGTATTTTTAGCCAATTTCACATCTTGAATACTAATGATTTTACAAAGGAAAAATTATTTCTAATATCCATTATATGCTAAAAAACAAATGATTGGAGAGCTTATAGTAGTTCTTCCAGAGTGTGGTCTTCTGATTAGTGTTTCAATGGTCACTGACCATCCCTTGAATGTTTACCTTGATCAGTGCATGTCGAAGGCAAGCTAATCAGCTCTAAGGTACTGATTAAAGCTAACATGCATATGTAAGTAATTTATAATAAGTTATAGAGCATATAATTATATGCATTCACCAAAAAGAATATGAAGAACAACCAGCAAGTTATTATTAGTGGTATTCTCTAAAAAGAATGGAATCAGGAAGAAGGGACAGTTGGTTTCACACTCTCTGTATTATTTGAAGAGTTTAAGCAAATATTACTTTTGTAATATATATTTATACTAATGAAATTTTTTTAAAGGATGGGATACATGATCATTGGGATTTATTCAGAAATAGGGATTGACCTGCCTTCAGAAGTGCACAGCAGTGTGCTGGGGATTTGGAAAAGCACAGAATAAACAAGCCCTTACAAGGGTGAATTTTGCTAGGAATTTCAGATGGGGTATAGCAAATGGTAAGCAACTTAAAATAGGTTTTGAAGCAGTTTCCCCTGGCCTTCCTTTCCCTAACCCTATAACCCTACTTCCCGGTCCTGTGATTTTAGTGGGAACATTTGAGAAGTTGGGCCCTTCGTTATTACTATGCATTAATACTTGTTGTGAATTGGTGTATCAAATTATCAGAAATCATGATGAGACAATTACCTACGAGGGCCAAGGAATAAGTGAGAAAAGGATGTAATTGGGGACAGTTAGTGGTTGGGGGAGTTGAGGAGGAAAGGCATGAAGGAGAGAAAGAATAATCTGGAACTGGAAGGGCAACTGCGAGGGGATACCTGAACCCTGGGGGCAACCAAACCATGCCTTCATCTCTTGGGGGACTAGAGCTCTGATGTGGTGAATGTTGGGGGCTAGAGAGGAACAGTGGAGCAGAGAGGTCAGGGAGCATGAACACCAAATAATTTTATTCCACAATTTTATCCCTTCCTGGAAAAAATACAGATATAAATTCAGCAGCAGACAGCGCTCTCTCAGTCATAAGATTTGCTGCTGCTGATATACATCTGTCAGCTGATTTGCATCAAGCAAAAGAGCTGAAACCACAATCTGTGTTCATGATAAATGGAGATTTGGAAGACATTTGCTTTATCCGGCCTTTTGCTTACTTAGGCATCCTGCAGATACAAAAGACACTGCCAGCATTTGCTTAGACAAAACTGAACATGGGGTAAGAGTGAGAAGGAAGGGAGAAAAATCACGATGAAATATTGCCACTTCCATTGCAATTCTGGAACCATCATTCTAAATTGTGAAACGCTTGCTGCTGCAGAGCCTTTCCTGACTCAAAGGCATTGGCAGGGGCTTCATTTGTCAGGGCAAGAAAATGCCTAATTCAAAAGGAAAGTCACCTGGCCCTGATAACTTGAAACAAATGAAGCAAAACTTCATTCTTTGATTCAGTGCCAGGGAACAACTCCTGTCCCTCCAGAGAGGGAGAGACACCCCCAGCCCAGCCCCCACCATTTCTCTCATGCTGTGAGACCTTATCAGCCTAGTGAAGGAAGAGAGAGGACATTGGGAACATCATCAGGCTAATAAAAATTAACTGCTTTTTGTGTATTTGACCTCAGTAGCCTTAGGAAAATAGCACCAATCTCTCACTCACTCATTGTTCTCTCCCTGCAGGACAGCTTTGACTCTGCCTTCCTGTGTCTGAGTGATTACAGGCCATCCAGAATGTCTGCTACCTTCTTCCTCCTGACATTCCCCCTTTCCCCCTTCCCTTTCTTCACAACCTCCCTCCCCACAAACCCAAAGTCTAACGCAGGCAGCTAGTGCAGGATAATGGGTCCTCCATTCGTCCGTGCCCCCCATCCTTGACAAATAGTTATTCACAGCCTGTTATGGATGAGATGTTTGAGAAGGGAGAAAAGGCACCCCTACCACCACTGCTTCTGTGGTTTATGTTCCTAAAAGATTCAGAAAACTCTGGCCCTAAAGTGATTGTAAACAGTTTGCTGCTGTTATCTGTATAGATCTATACAGAGAAGGTGTTACCTAAAAATTACAAATCTATTCTAACAATGCTCAGTGATTTCTAGCTGAATGCTACCCTCCTCCTTCAGTAGCTAAGTAAAATGAACCAGCAGAGCAAATAGAATCTGGTGCCCATGGCAACATACATTCCTGCTTTGAACTTGTCAATCCACCACAAGGAAATCACATTAATGGGATGCTTTTCTGCTACAAATAGCTTTTGCTTTCACATTTTAATTACAGGAATAGATTTTTCTTCATTTCTAAATTCTTCAAAGACCTGGGCAAAAAGGGGAAAAAAGTAAAATAAAAGTAATATTGTTTCAAAACGTCCTTGAAATTCCAAGCAGCCTTTCAGTTGAGGGAAGGAAGGTGGAGGAAGAGAACTTATTTGTTCCCATTTTTCCCCACTTACAGGACTGTGAAAAGTCAAAGGCTGAGGTAGATACTTTTTCTGCAATTTGTTTCTTGGTCTTTTTAAGATAGTTTCCTCATCTGTAAAAACAGAGATAACAATATCTGCCTCACACAGAGTGTTGTGAGGTTTAATTAATGTTCACAAAATGCTGAGGATAACTGTTAAGGATTATCAATTAATATTGCTGGTTAATCCTGGGTAAGGGAGCCTCAGTTTCACCTCAGGCCCTTAGCTACTTCATTCAGTCATTACCAGCCTGAAAATGCTCATTTTATCTATATTTAATTGCTTAACTGTGGACCATGACTGTACAAGGTTACGAACACATTTTATGAACAAATTAGGAAGTTCATAAAAGGTATGAAATTAGAGCTAATTTCTACTACTGAGGAAGCTGGGGACATAGGAAATGGCACCTAGATACCATCAAGGGCTCTATAGGAAACTCTAAGAATGACAGATTTGATCAATCAGAAGGAAAGAAACCATGACTCTTTAAGTTGTCGATTTTACTGGTCTTCATTCTGACCTAAAAACAAGCCATGTGATGAAAGGGCTCTGTGGTGGGGAGTGGGGTTGGAAATAAGCAATGTAATTGAAAAAGAGGGTTGAGAATTTCTGATTTGCCAGAGTCTATCTCTATAGCTTTGAATCTTTTTTTTTTTTTTTAAAGATTTTATTTATTTATTTGTCAGAGAGAGAGAGAGCGAGAGCGAGCACAGGCAGACAGAGTGGCAGGCAGAGTCAGAGGGAGAAGCAGGCTCCCTGCTGAGCAGAGAGCCCGATGTGGGACTCGATCCCAGGACGCTGGGATCATGACCTGAGCCGAAGGCAGCTGCTTAACCAACTGAGCCACCCAGGCGTCCCAGATTTGAATCTTTTAACTTCAATTTTTGAGATGGCAAAAGACAAATCTATACAAAATAAAGAACATATTTGCAGGCCTTGGCTCTACTCACTTTGTCTACCTGTAGGCATGGAAGATAAAAGAGGTAGAATAAGACTCAGAGCTCTTGGGCCACCTAGCTCTTCATTCTTAAGAAGGAAGACCTGATGGGGCACCTGGATGGCTCAGTGGGTTAAGCCTCTGCCTTCGGCTCAGGTCATGATCTCAGGGTCCTGGGCTTGAGCCCAGTTAAGCCTCTGCCTTTGGCTCAGGTCATGATCTCAGGGTCCTGGGATCGAGCCCTGCATCCAGGGAGACTGCTTCCGCCTCTCTCTCTGCCTGCCTCTCTGCCTACTGATCTCTCTCTATCAAATAAATAAATAAAATCTTAAAAAAAAAAAAAAAGGAGGAAGACCTGGTACTTTAGGATCTGGTTGACCGAGGAAACGGGACCAACCTCAGCCACTTCCTAACAATCATTGCCATCTGACCGTCTGCTTCCAGTTTGTTGGACAAAGGGGACCTCACAGGGCATAGAGTGCATGCAGAGAATGGCTATAGGTTCTCCCCTCAACTCTCTACACTGGCTCTCACAGCTGGCTCTTCTGTGCCCTTGAAGGAAATCCTGGACAGGTCTGTAGAAAATTCAGATCCATACAGGTAATAAGAAGTCCTCCAGAGTGTTGGTGAGGATGTGGAAAAAGTGGAACCCTTGCGCTTTGCTGGTGGGAATGCAAAATGGTGCAGCTGCTACCAAAAGCAGTTTGGCAGTTACACCAAACAGAATCAACATAATCCAGCAATTCCACTCCTAGGTGTATATCCAAAAGAGTTAAAAAATAGGAACTCAAATATTTGTAGGCCAATGTTCATAGCATTATTCACAACAGCCAAAAGGCAAAAGCAACTGAAGTGTCCATCAGCAGTTAAAGGGATAAACAAAAGGTGGTACATGGGGCACCTGGGTGGCTCAGAGGGTTAAAGCCTCTGCCTTCGGCTCAGGTCATGATCCCAGGGTCCTGGGATCGAGGCCCACATCAGGCTCTCTGCTCAGCAGGGAGCCTGCTTCCTCCTCTCTCTCTGCCTGCCTCTCTGCCTACTTGTGATCTCTGTCTGTCAAATAAATAAATAAAATATTAAAACAAACAAACAAAAGCACAAAAGATGGTACAGACATGCAGTGGAATATTATTTAGCCTGAAAAGGGAAGAAAATTCCTGCACGTGCTACAACGTGGATGATCCTTGAATACACGATGCTAAGTGAAATAAGTCAATCGCAAAAGGAAAATTTTGTGTGATTCCACTTATATGAAGTGCACCTAGAATAGTTAAATTCATAGAGACAGAAAGTAGAATAGTAGTTACAAAGGGCATTGAAGATGGAGGAGAGAATGGGAAGTTATTGTCTGGTGGGTACAGAGTTTTAGTTTAGAAGAAGAAAAAGTTCTGGGAATGGACATGGTGATGGTTGCAATGTGGATATACTTAATGCCACTGAACTATACACCGAAGAATGGTGTATAGTTCAGTGGCATTAAGTATATCCACATAAAATACATATTATATGTATTACATCATAAAAATGTAAGTCCTCTAAGTATTTGGGGCCACAGAATATCTGACCAAATTAAATATCAAAACTTTAGTCTTTAACCAGTTTTACGCACCCCACCCCGCCCCGCCGCTTCCTCCATCTGCAGGACCTGTCCTCAAGGCCAGAAAACTTGCACTGGGGAAGCCCAATGCATAAAAGCTGTTCAACAAGCAGAGTATTAAATAAACCAAATATGCCTATGGATCCAAATGAGAAAACGGGACACTGAAAAGGTAGGTCTTTTTTTTTTTTTTTTTTTTTAAGATTTTTATTTATTTACCTGACAGAGATCACAAGTAGGCAGAGAGGCAGGCCGGGGGCGGGGGGGTGCAGGCTCCCTGTTGAGCAGAGAACCCCATGTGGGGTCTTGATTCTAGGACCCTGGAATCATGACCTGAGCGGAAGGCAGAGGCTTTAACCCACTAAGCCACCCAGGCGCCCCTGAAAAGGTATGTCTTGATATAGATCAGGAATGCCATACAAGTATCCTTTGTGTCCAGGAGCAGGAGGCAGCTGGAGGAGGTGATGTGTTGGGGAAAATGGAGGGAAACCCCAGCCTTCCTCACAGTGGAGCTTGTGCTAGTAGCAGTTCTGCCCTCTGATTTTCCTACTGTCCCCGCTTCTGACTTGATCCTTTCTTTCTTTATGGCCCTCTCCAGAGGACAAAAGAATGAACAATGCACAATTGATGGCTAACAATAGAAAGAGCAATGGAACACAGAAGGAAAAGGAAAAACTCTGTAGAAAGCTATTCATTTTACAGCTCACCGCAGGGCCCATGCTGTCCTCAGCTTTAAAGCAAAGCAAGGCCTCCATCTAGTGGGGAAGAAGAAGTATCCAAATGTTGCAAATGTTAGCTGCAAATTTAGGAAACCCTCCTCCACCCTCCATATTAAATTTGGCAGCTGTTCTAAAGCTATATGCCAACTAAATCATGCTTGACAATCATATTTGTTTCTGGCTACTTAATTCATTCATTTAGTCCAGTAATAGATATTAACATTATATTCCCTACAGCAATGCAAACAATTACAGACATTTGTAATGTTCCAGTTTCTGCTGTGTCACAGAAGCTAATGAATCAGTGAAACTCAGTGAAAAAAAATCTGTCCCTCGGGGAGTAGGCTAAATAGAATAAAGGTTAATTTTTTCTTCTTTACCAGTAATAATGGAAAAAGTGAACAACCTGGCCATTTTGAAAAAAGTCTTTTCACCTTAGGGAAATATGTCTTTTAATCCATCTAATTAAAACAAACAATACATCTGAAATCACAATTCAACCAATATATACCAAGTGATTTTTATAAGAAATAATGGCAAAGTCACTATTTATATTGTAGTTTAATGTGGAAAATTCTTCAATATATCTGAAAATTAGCATCTGACTACCCAAGACATAGTCAACAAGTAAAATTAAAGGTCCGAGAGTTTAGTCTATACCTTCCTATCACTACTCAGAGTAGTTGGGGGTGGGAGGAGTGGCAAAAATGTGACCAAGTACCACCAATATAAGAACTTATTAGTCCAATTAGTGGTATGGTTCCATATGAAATGAAACTGAATTGAGTTTTCCCATGTTTTTATTATACAGCAGAACCTGTAGTAACTATTACAACTCAACTTCTAGTTAAAAGCTTTGGGCAGTTGATTGACAAATGATAATTTTTTAAAAATGTGCTTAGAATTCAGGGGAATGGCAGTCAGAAGAAAAATCAGAGAGTGGAATTAAAAGAAAGCTTTCAACAAACTGCAACCAGCAGAGTTCACAGGAAAAAAAAACACACACACACACACAAAAAAACCCAAAACTAGTTAGAACCCCAAGAAAGGATAAGTTCATGCTCATTCATGACCATCAGTGCCTTTAAGATAAGAGGACAACAGCTGTCTTCAGAAATGAGAACAGAAGGACTGAGAAGGGCCTAATGGCTTTCACTGAGGTAGGAGACCTGGCCAAGAACAGAAGAAATGAGAACTACAGTTACTCGATATTGCTGAAAGTAGATGCAAAGTGAAAAAGACACCAGGAAAGCTTAGTGGTGATTGTCAACAAAGAGGGTGTCGTGCTATTGCTGGTGAGAATAGTGTCAAAAGGAAGACAGGCATAATCTTCAAACAATAGAAATCCTCCAGGAAAAGGACAGTGAGGGGTTTTACAGACATAGTTGTGAAGACTTGAAAAAGTGACTTCAAAAGAATATAAGTGAACAAAATTCAAAATTGATGTTATATAATTGGTAAGGAATATTTTGGGGTACAAATTTGTTTCATGATACTCTAAGGCAAGCACTGACTTTTCTAGATAAAACTAAATCTGGTTTGGATCCCATACCTACCTGCTGGTGGGATGGTCATTGTCTGCCACCCTCTGAGAAATGCGGGGGAATCCTGGGCTAACAAGTGACAGCACCCTGGGGCAGGCCTGGCCTTTAGTCCGTATCTGTCATCATCCTCTGTGTTCATTTCCTATTGCAGCTGTAACAAATTACCACAAACTCAGTAGCTTAAAAACAACACAAATTTGTTATAGTTTTAAAGGTCGAAGTCTGAAAAGAGTCTCACTGGGCTAAAATCACAGTCTGTATTCCTATCTGGAAGCTCTAAGGGAAAACCTGTTTTCTTGCCCCATGTGGCTCCTAGAGGCTGCCACCATTCCTTGGTCAGTGGCTCCCCTGCCATCTTCAAAGCCAGCAAAAGTAACTCAAGTCTTCCTCCAGATACCATTTCTCAGATACAACTCTTCCATATTCTCTTTCCCACTTAAAGACCCTTGTGAGTACATCTGGCTCATCTGGAAAGCCCAGGACAATCGTGTTATGTTTAAGTCAGTTGATTAACAATCTTAATTCCATTTGCAAATTTAATTCCCCCTTGTCCTGGACATATGCACAGATTCTGGGATGAACATGGACATCTTGGGAGGGCCATTATCCCACCTACTATGGACACTATGATAGAAGCGCCACGTGGCAATTCTCTTCTAGTGCTTCCCAATCTCTTTTTATATCAGGGAACACAGTGGAAATGAAAATATTCTGTAGCATACTGAGGCTATTTTACAGGAACTGGATAACCCTGTCGTGCCCAGCACAATTTTGGGGGGACCCTTGCAGCCTACCCTAACCACAGGACTGACCATAGGGGCTCACACTCCTGCTGTTAAAGCTGAGGTACTCATACACCTTGTGTTCTGTCTCCATGGAATCTTCCAGGGGAGCTCAGTGAGAGGGGAAGCTCTCTCACTGTCATTTAACTTGCCACCCCTACTTCCTCCCATTCTCGGGGAATCATTCTCCACCAGGCCAGCACATATTTGTCTTCTTATCTAAGCATTACCTTCCCTGTGTCCTACCTTCCCCTTTCCTTCCATGGGACAACTCAGTGTGATTCCTTGCTGCTCCTGTCACCTGACGAAGGGTTTATTTGAGGGACAAGTGCTGGAATTCAATTCAGATTGTCTTAAGCAAAAAGAAGTCATATTTGGACTTCTACAACTGAAAAGTCTGAGAGGAGCGCTAGCTTCAGGCATAGCTGGATCCAGAGCTAAAAGGTCCTGAGATCCTCTGTGGAAACTCTTTTTCAGCTCTCATGAAGGAGCTCTTGGCAGAATCAGGTTCATGTCAGTCTTTCCGTTAGCTATCCAAGTAGAAAAAACACTTTAAAATCTAAACATGAATTCATTGAGATTTCTTTTGGCCTACTTTATGCTCAATTTGAAAATATTCTAGAAGTATTGGGAAAGACAAAATTCTTTTGTTTATAATTATCAAATAAAGGCAATTATCAGTATACCATTTATTATGGCTTTAAAACGAAATTTAAATTATATGTTTAGGTGCCTCTGCCAAGACACACAGCTCAAAGGGTTTGGGAGAAGGAGGATTCTACAAAGGTTTTTAAAAGATAAGACCCCACAACCCCGCTCAGGAAAGAATGTCTATCTAAAAAGAGTTAACACTTGACTTTAACTTCTTAACTCAGTAAGTTTTTCCAAAGTTCTCCTTTGGTCTTCTTATAATGGAGGGGCAGAATCCTAGTTTTCTGAATATCTAAAGAACTACCGATATCCATATATAAACTGATTTTTCTCTCCTTTCAAGAAAAATTTCTCATGAGACAGTATCTCTGACAGTTTGGATATGGCATATGAACAGGAAATTATTTTCTAACACTAAAATGTCTGACAAAAAATAATGAGAAAAAATTAATAACAAAAGAGATGTTACTTGGGATTAAAAAAATTGCTGGATGACTGTCAGATTCTCAGTATCTTTATCAACAGATGTCACTCTGATTTAGTATAGTCAAAATAACTCTATTCAGATTAATCTTTTATGAGATGAAGGATTCTGTAATGTTTCAGAAAATCAAATTGCTGAGATATGTGAATTGGGTAGGATGTCAAATTCATTCTTTCATTCACTATTTATTGAGTATTCACTCTACGGCAGTCATAGATTTAGGCACTTAAGACACCCAGTGAACAAAATAGAGATTCTTATCCTAATGGAACTTCTATTCTGTCAAGAGGAAACAGATAACATACTAAGTAAGTAAATAAGTGCTGTGGGGAAAAAATGGAGATGAAAGAGATAAGGAGTGTGGAGGATGGATATGGTGTGGTATTAAATAGGATGCCCAGGAATTCCATTGAAAAAAGAACATTTGAACTAAGACTGGAAGAAGGTGAAAGGGTTGGCTCTAGGGTAGAAGAGTGGCCCGAAATAGAGGAAATGACTAGTGCAAAAGCCCTGAAGAAGAAGCATGCTTGGCATGTTCCTGGAGAAGTGAGGAGTCCATTCTGGCAGGAACAGAGAGAAGAGGGGATTAAAATTAGTGAGTTAAGGGGAGGGGTGGGAAAATTATATAGGACTTTGTAGACTTTTGTAAAGGACTTAGCTTTTATTGTGAATGAGAAGGGGGTAAATAAAAAGCTTCTGGCAGAGAAATAATAAGCTCTGATTTACCTTATGAGAATAATACTAATTGCTGGTTTGATAACAGATTGTAAGGGGTAAAGGATGGGCATGTACCTTTACTCCATGATCCATTTGAGATGATAATGATAGCTGCATTGGCGGGTGATAAGAAGTTGTGAGATTCTGGAACTAGTTTGAAGGTATAGCCGGTAGGACTGACTATGGGGTGTGAGTGCATGAAAGGAATCAAGTCACTCCAAGGTTTCAATGTAAGCAGCTGGAAGGATGGATTTGCCATCAGCAGAGATGGAACTGATTTCACTTGGAATATGACAAACTGTATTTTGGACGTGTTGACAGGAGCTGTACTTTAGATCGTTGAATATATAGAGTTTAGGATAGACCTGGGTTGGAGGCAGAAATTTGGAAACGGTAGGTATATTGACAGTCTTGAAACCATGAAAAGAGGTCATATAAGTAAGAAGTATAATAAGAGAATAGAAGAAAAGAAACAGGAAGAACAAGGATGAAGAGGAAAGAGAAGAGAAAAAGAAAGAAGTGGAAAGAAGGGAAGAACCAGGACTAAGAAGGTGCAAAGGACAAGAAAAATCAACAAGAGAGACTGCAAAGGAGCAACCAATGGTGGACAAGACAGACTGAAAGTTTGTGTTCTGAGAGCTAAGTGAGGAAAGAATATCAAGGAGAGTGTTGAACTGTGTGTTGGGCAATGCCTGAGAAATGATCAATTTATTTTTAAGATTTTATTTATTTATTTGTCACAGAGAGAGAGACACACACACACACACACACACAAGCAGGCAGAGTGTCAGGCAGAGGCAGAGAGAGAAGCAGGCTCCCTGCTGAGCAAGGAGCCCCACGTGGGACTTGATCTCAGGACCCTGGGATCATGACCTGAGCAGAAGGCAGTGGCTTAACCGACTGAGCCACCCAGGTGTCCCTGATCAATTTATTTTTCACATCAGTTTTGAAAAGTGGAGCTCATCAACAAGAGAACGCGGACAAGAATGTGTGGGTGGAGAGGTGTAGCAGAACTCCGTAAGAAGTAGACATATGAGACAGCAATTGGTTCACAAAGTGGAGTCAAGAGAAGAATTTGTTTCTAATGTGGGAGAAATAGCCATAAGTTTGTGTGTGGGAATAACTGAATGGAAAGCAAATCTTGATAAGAAGGGAAGAATTTCTAGAGCAATGTATTGAATGCCCTGAGTGACATGATCCAAGGCACAGTGTAAGGGTTGGCTTTCAGTGGAAACATGAAGAGTTTCTTGATGGTAATGGGCTCATGCAAAGGCACAGAAAATCAACTTTGTGCTTTAGGATGGTGGGAGACTTGGGAAGTTCTTTTTGGGTTGCTTGTTTTCTCAGTGAAGAATGACGGTTGCCAGCAATGAATGAATATGGATGCATTTGCCTTTCCATTTTTTCCCGTTCCTAATTTCCCCAATACTGGCTTTCTATGGTCATAATTTTTATGTCATTTTCCAGATGGCAAACAAACATAGAGAAGTCAAAGAGCACTCTGGGGATAAGAAAAGGAGGACTTTGGGGTTCTTACTCCTTTTGAGATGTATTGCCATAATCACGGGTATTCTATCTTTATGACTGACATCCAACTTTAATCTGGAGCTTCCTAATATTTATACAAAAAAAACGCAAGGTAACAGTACATGTGTACTTTGCACTTTTTTTTTTTTTAAAGATTTATTTGACAGAGACAGACACAGTGAGAAAGGGAACACAAGCAGGAGGAGTGGGAGAGGGAGAAGCCGGCTTCCCACAGAGCAGGGTGCCAGATGCAGGGCTCGAGCCTAGGACCCTGAGCAGAAGGCAGACGCTTAAGGACTGAGCCACCCAGGCACCACTGTACTTAGCACTTTTAATATAAATCCCTTGAAATCACTCTTCTAATAAATTTCCTCTACTTCCTGCAGTAGCTCTCTAGGGACATAAATCCTAGCACTTGTTCATGGAAAGCTTTTAAAGTTTTTAGAAGTTTGTCTTTTCTATAAATATTGGTTCTTTAATTAGACCTAAAGATATATCTAGTCCACAGTTTCCAAAGAGTATCACACAGAATTCTTTTCCTTGATGGGTCCAGAAAACTACTTGAAAAAGAGTTTTTGGTCGTAGATTTTAGAAATACCTCAAACTGCATCTGCTTCTTGGAGATATCCAACATAAATTAGCATATTAATGACTTTGAGAAGTCTTAGGATAATCAGGAAACTTTCATGATTCAGTGTTTTCCATACTTGACTCTAGAATTCTTACTTTTATTAAACACACAAATAATGCACTTTGCAAAAAAACTAGTTTAGTACCTTTTAGTACCTTTTACGGATATATTGTATTCCTATTAAAATCACTACACTTATTTTGCTAATATTTAAGAATGTGAATGTGACTAATACATTACTGCAGCATAGACTAGCCCAAGACAACTAACATACACCTCTACCTATACAGGAAAAGAAATAGAGATGAATGGATCATAACTTTCCCTGAAAAGCAAAGAAAAATGTTTTTCTCTCTACCTTATATGCCAGATCTATCTAGGCCTATATTCTTGATCTATGTGTCAGAGAATGAGAATCAGTATTACCTAAATGACAAGAATGAATACAAATAACAAAATTATGTGCCTTAGCAAACACTGGTTCATTCTGGTTTTAATTATGAAATAGGTAATATAGAAAATACTAAAGTAAAACACCCTTCCCCTCCATCCTTCCAATTCCTCTCTAATAGAGCACTACTTTTTTCTCTGGATGTGAATACTTTTCCAGGAGACCATAAGTTGTGGGGGGAGAAGAGCTCCAGGGCATGTGGTCTTGACTGGCCAAAACCAATCATGGTCGTCACATTCCTCTTGTTAGTGACTGGTCTATCTGTGGACATGTAACCACATGAAACATTTCTGGACAATGACATGGGAGGGAAAGTTCTTTTAAGGCCTTCCAAAAGAAGGTTTCATTGCTCATAACTAGCCATCAGAATGAAGCCGACACAGACATCAGAGGAAGAAAGCTACAGAGAAGCAAAGCCAGATTTCTGGCAAACTCCTAGAACTAGCTGCCTGACCTCCAGACTCTGTTAGACAAGAGAAAAAGCATTTTATTGCTTGGGTAAATTTAGGAGTTTTCTTTTAGCTGTAGGCATCCCAACAGATAGACCAGGTTTTTTCCTTTTTTTTCTAAGTATATAAGAATGTAGGAAAAAAAATACATTCACAACCAGAAATTCAAACATCAGAGATTCATGTAAAACGCAAGTAAGTTTTCCCTGGCCTCTCAGTGCTATGCCACAGAAATGATGATGTTAGCAGCTCTTCTCATGCTGGTCATTAAAACTGCAAGTAATATATGCTTAAATCACTGGTCTTTATCAACTTTCAATAGAATCAAATGATTACCTACCATGAAAGATGATAGAATTAATACACTAATCTTTTCTTCCACCTTGCCTTCTCTCCTTTTTCCATTTTCCAATTATGTGAGATACATTTTACATAAATCCTACAAAAATAATTAAATATTCTGTGTATTATTTATAGACTGAAAAACATTTATAATTATATAAACAACTTAATTGTAAATTGAGTACTTAGATCCATGAAAGAAGCAAAATTCTTATTTTCCAAGTGAGAAATTCCCAAGTGTCAAAATCTAATGTATGTTCTTGATTTCTTTCTAGCTTTCTTTATTTCTTCACGAAGATAAACACTCAGCTGTCACTGTCTTATTTCCCATACTGTACCCTGTCTTGCACATAGTAATTTAAAGTAAAAATTATTATTTCTCCATAAAGGATATGTGGGTAATAATCTTTTGAGTTCTTGCATTTTTAAAATGGCTTCGTTTTAGTCTCACCTGCTGTTAATAATTTATCTGGTTACCAAGTTCTAAGTTTAAAAGTATTTTTTCCCTAAGATCTTTGAAGACATTGCTCCATTCCATTTCATCACCTGCCGTTATTTTTCAGATATCTGTTAAATTAATTCTTGCTACTCTGTAGGGAAACTTTTTAACCCCACTTAGCCAACCAATGTTCTCAGCAGCTCTTCCCAACACTCTGTACACTGCTTTTCTAGACTTGGTGTCTTCTATTCTCTCTCTCTCTCACCATTTTGTAATAATTTTTTTGGTGTGGTTGGGGTTGGGAAAGAAACTAACTCTTATATTCTCTTACAAGATGAGACCATTTTTCCAGCATTTGCTTGAAACTTTATTATGAAAGCTGGCACTAGGAATAAGGTCAATAATTTTTTACTTATGCATATATACAGAGAAAAAGGAACTAATTCTCAAAAGACTGATAAATTATTCACTATATTAGCATTTTGATCTGTTTCCATTTACCCCATTATTTTGCAGACACAGCCAAAGGATATTTCACCAAGAAAATGTATGTATACCTATAGGAGTGGGTGTGATTATTCTATTTCTTACTGATCAGTGAGGAATAATTCGCTACTCAACTGTCAGAACCTGTTTGATACACTAGCTGCTAATACGGGTCCAATTAGTAAAGGATGATACTGTAAGAATCATTTGCTCTTTATCCTAATAGTCACATTTAATTCTTCTGTTCTCAAATACTATCCTATTTTTAAAATATAATTTAGAAACAATGACTGGTTTTCATTTTCTTGGGAGAATAAAGGAGTCTTTCATTTAATTAAATTGTACTGGCCTATTTTGTTTGGTGATGATTTTTATAGTGTATAGTCCTGAAAAAAAAACAACAACATTATTTAAATAGCTATAGCAGTGATCAAAAAAAAAAAGCACGGTGATGAAATGTAGGTGAGACTAAATAAAATCATAATCGGTCTGCTAGGATCTTTTTCAGTCATAATTCAAACAGACGAGAGAGAATGGGAACACAAGCATATCATTTTTGCTTTACTTAAAGTATCACTATTTAATATGTGTTCATGCACATGTTCAAAAGATTCATTATGATTTTTTACTCAGTTTTGGTAGGTCAGTATTTACCAAAATTTGTTGGTGGCATACATGGATATAATTAAAGGTACTTGCTCTTGGATATAGTTAAATGTTTCCATGGTCTAGTAAATATGGCACACAATAATTGGTAAATAATTGGTAAATATGCTAGGAATTCATAATACCAACTAGTATATTGAAAGCTCTGAGAAGCCACTAACAGGGTATGTTCTGGGACACAAATTTCCAATGCATGAGGGCATGTTTTCTCCCCACACCACAAAGCCATGCTCTGGACACCAGCTGGTGTCCTACAATGCAACTCACCTCTGACACTAGCTACCTGGAGAAATCATCAGATCCCATGGGTTAAGGGCTCAGTCCTACTAGGCTGTCCCACTTCAGATGCCAAATGCAAGCCCAGCGCATTACTTGTGTGTGTGTGTGTGTGTGTGTGTGTGTGTAATTTTTATTTATTTGTCAGAGAGAGAGAGAGAACACCCTCAAGAACACAAGTAGGGGTAGTAGCAGGCAGAGGGAGAAGCAAGCTCTCTGTGGGGCAAGGAGCCCAATGTGGGACTTGATCCCAAGGACTCTGGGATCATGACCTGAGCCCAAGGCAGACACTTAACGAACTGAGTCACCCAGGCATCCCCACTACTTGTGTTTCTAACTGGCTACATGATCAAAGGTTCCCAAGATTTCCTCCTCAGGTTGGATTAATTTGCTAGAGTAGCTCGAAGAACTCAGAGAAACATTGTCCTTACGAAATTACAAGTTATTATAAAGGATATAACTCAGAAACAGCCAGATGGAAGAGAAGTACAGGACAAAGTATGGGGATAGAGCATGGAGGTTGCACTCCTTCTCCAGGCACACCACTCTCTCCAAACTTCCACGTGTTCACCAACTGGTAAGGAAGGTTTCTGAACCTTCTTTTGGGTTTTTACTGAGGCTTCATTACTTAGGCAAAATTGATTAAATCATTGCCCTTGGCTATTGATTCAACCTCCAGCCTTGTGCCCTAGCTGGAGGACTGGGGATGTGAATGAAAATTCCAGCTCTCTAAACACCTGGTTGGTTCTCCTGGCAACCAGCCCCCTCATTGGGTGTGGTCCCAAAATCTAATTAAGAAAACAAAAGACACAGTTACTCTGTGAACTCTGAGCTAGGAACTGGGGACAAAAACCAAATATATATGAGAAATATGATCATCTAAATAACAAAATAAATATTTCATATAATTCACAATACTATACCCACCTATAAAGAAACATTTGACATGGTTTGACTCTTAATCCCAATTTCACAAAATTATTTATTTATTTATTTTTTTTTTTAAAGATTTTATTTATTTATTTGACAGAGAGAAATCACAAGTAGACAGAGAGGCAGGCAGAGAGAGAGGAAGGGAAGCAGACTCCCTGCTGAGCAGAGAGCCCGATGCGGGACTCGATCCCAGGACCCTGAGATCATGACCTGAGCCGAAGGCAGTGGCTTAACCCACTGAGCCACCCAGGCGCCCCACAAAATTATTTAAACATGATTTCTTTTTTCCCAACATACTTATTAACATCCTACAGAACACTATTCTGAAGAACAAGCTATTTGCTATACAGGAGTAATAACTGAAGCTCTATTAAAATATCCATGTTAAAAATTCTGTCCAGAAATATATTCACTATATTTTCCAAATAATTTCTCTAAAAGTACTTGGTTGGACTGCCATTCTCTTAAACCTGCTCCAAACTGGTGGAGGAACCCCTTCCACCTGATAGAAAATGGTCTTGTCAAAGTCATTTCTGACCTCTACATTGCTAAAAAGAAAAAAACAAACTCCACAATGGTCAGTTCTTAGGGATTATTTTACTGGACCTAATGGCAGCATTTCACAAGGTTGATCACTTTCTACTTTTTTTTTTTTTTTAAGATTTTTTAATTTATTTGTCAGAGAGAGGGAGAGCGAACACAGGCAGAAGAATGGCAGGCAGAGGCAGAGGGAGAAGCAGGCTCCCTGCCGAGCAAGGAGCCCGATGTGGGACTCGATCCTAGGACGCTGGGATCATGACCTGAGCCAAAGGCAGCTGCTTAACCAACTGAGCCACCCAGGCGTCCCCACTTTCTACTTCTTGATAGAGTTTTTTCACTTTCTCCCAAGACACAAAACTCTTAAACACATTGGCTATTTCTTCTCATACTCCTTTGTAGGGTCCTCATTTTCTCCTTGTACTTTGAGAATACCTGAGGGCTCGGTTCTTAGATTGCTTCTTTTTATATTTATATAATACTCCCTTGGTGATTTCATTTAGTCTCAACGTTTAAAAAATATCATCTGTATGTTGACAATTCCAAAATATACATTTCCAGCTCAGCTCTCTCTCCAAATTCCAGATATATCTCTCCTCCCTCTCAACATTGTCTCAAAGTTGCTATGCCCAAACCAAACTTCTGATCTTCCTTCTTAAATGTCTTTAACCTGTGGCCTTCCTCATCTTAGTTAATGGCAACTATCTTTCTGGTTCTCCATAAACATCAAGCTTGGAATCATCCTGTTCTCCTCTTTCATGCCTATGTCCAAACCATAAGCAAATCTTCCTGGCTCTACTTCAGATTATGTGTGGTGTCCAAACACTTTCTACCACCTCCACTGCTACCATCCTGGTGTACTGTGTGAACTGCCGCAATTCCTCATTCCGGAATACTGAAATAGCCTAACTGGCGCTCCTATTCTACTGTCTCTCCACAGTCCATTATCAACACAGCTGCTACAATGATCTTTTTTAAATGTACAGAAGGTGAAGTCATTTATTGCTCATAATTCAGCTATCACATCACATTTCAAGGCCAAATTCTATACAAAAGCCAAAAAGCCCTATATAATCTGTCTTGCTCCCTACCCTTACTACCTTTATGAACTCATCTCCAACTACTCTTCCTTGTTCACAGGCCTCAAGCTACACTGGCTTTTTTGTTGTTCTTAGAACTTGTCATACATGCTTCCATCTTCCATGCAAACAATTCAAACCTATGCAAATCCACCTTCTCAGTGAGGCTTACACTGACCATCCTGTTGATAATTGCAACATGTGCTTGGCCTTCCTGCCCTCTCAGTATTATGATCCTCCTTTGTGCTACATTTTTTTCTGTAGAGTTTATCATCCAACGTAGTAATTTACTTATTATGTTTATTGCCTGTCCCCTTCTACTGGAATGTAAGCACTGGCACCCTGTGACATTATAATGAGTAACAATAAACAGGACGACACAACAAATTATCTACTGTAAAGAAGTAAAAATAATTTTCCCTCTTCCTTTCCAGGTTGTTGACTGAGATACCTCTTCCTCCACCCCGCCATCTTGTAAAAAAAGACAGGTTAACAGGAGAAAAACAAACAGATGTTTAATAACATGTATACCTCCTGTATACATTGGAGATACCCAGGAAAACACAAGTAATTCTCCAAAATAGTTCAAGCTATCACCTCAAATACCATCTCTAGAGAAATATAAAAGATGTTGGGGTTGAGGGAGCCAGTTATGAAAGGGTTTTGGGTAACACACTGTAAAGGTTGTAACAGCAGTTCAAGTCCATGACTTCTCCATTGGTCAGTTTCTAGAGATTTAGTCATCCTCCTCCTCCTAGTGCAGAGGGAGACACTCTTACAAATGGAGATTTTCCTTACAAATGTAAATGTCTTCTACAAAAGGCAACCTTGGTTTTCCTTTCCAAGAGGCTCCCTAGGATTTTTTTTTTTTTTAGAAAATTAATCAGCCTAAGATAATTCTTTTTTTTTTTTTTTTTTTTTTAAGATTTTTAAAATTTACTTGAGAGAGAGAGAGCACAAGAAGTGAGAATAAGACTCCCTGCTGAGCAGGGAGCCCGATGCGGGACTCAACCCTGGGAATCCAGGATCATGACCTGAGCTGAAAGCAGTTGCTTAACCAACTGAGCCACCCAGGCACCTGTGTAAGATAATTCTTATGCCTAAAAGGTGGCATATTCTGCTTTTCACTAGATACTTCCACCATAGAGCAAGGTCTGGAGAAAAGTTGAGGAGGAATTTGAGTTGCAAAGTTGAGATAAGAGAAGAATCTGAATTTTGTAGAAGGGTCAGAGGCCGCAGGGCAGGAACTTACATACCGGGTATCTACTGTTACCTTTCACTGACTTTGGTTGTAGTTGATGTACACGTAAATTGCTTCATCCACCCTTTCTGACACCATCATCAGATGGAAAGAAATCTTGGGAGAAGCAGATTAGGTAAAACAAGGACCTATGCCTGATTCACTGATGCAGTATTTCATCAAAAGTCTGGTAATGATAAAATTTTAAATTACTTCCTAGTATTGCAATTATCTCCTGAATTATATTTCTTCATCGGGATTGGATGTTGGGGTTCCTCTTCCCTGCTATTAGTTTTCTTTAAATATCTGATATTCCTTAAGCATCTTTTATGAAGGATTACATCAAAATGCAGATGCTGTGAAAAGCAAATTTCCTCAGCAATTACCTATGCCTGCATTAGACATCCATTTTGAACAGAAGCTATGGTTAAGTTGTTAGGACATTTCAACCAGCAGGCACCTACAAGTGAGTATGTGGTCGGCATGCAGAAGTCATTGTTCCCTACACAAGCCCAAGTAAGGAGGCTTACTCTGGGATTGGAATGCTGCCATTACTCACCCTCGACATCCCCAAGTGAAAATTCACTTTACCTACATTCTTTCTATGGCACCTCAATATCCTCCCTAGGAATAATCTGTATCTTTGAAGAGTTATTCTCTTAGGCTTTACCCTTAGGTAAAGAGTTATTCTCTTAGGCTTTACCCTTAGGTAAGTCCTTAGGACTTACCTAAGGGTAAAGCCTAAAAGCTATCTCAGTAACAGTTTGGCTGGAAGAAAGAAGGGGGGGGGGGGTAACCCAATGCAATTCTTAATGAATTAGCACGATTGAGGATTGGCCCATTCCTTCTCTTTGTCTCCTCCCATCCCCACCCACCCAAATCTGAGCCTTAAAACTACTCCAGGACACCTTGGCTGTGATTATTTGATTTTTCTCTCAATCCAATTCGTTCTGCTTTATACCTTCCTGGACTATCTCACAACTCCTCTTGTTTTCCAAGCATTTTTATGACTTCACTCTTATATCATCTGCCATCGGAACCAAGAGAGAGGGGAAACAATCATGGCTGGTGATTACATTCAACCTCTCATCTGGAATTGAAGGGACCAGCATCAACATGAATATATAAAACTTTAGAAACCTACTAGTGGTACCAGTATCTTCTTTATTCTGTTTGGCAATGGTCTCTTTTTCCCCCAGTGTGTTCTTTCAATTGCTAAACAAACTTCCATTTCAGAAAATTAAAGTAACAACTCCAGGAATGTACACATTTTTAGTTGTCCTTGGGCAACCTGAATTTTCACAGAACTAATCTCAGAATTGAAACTGAAATTCACAGCACAAAAACTGTCTAAGATCAACCATCAGATCAGGAGTTAATTATACCAATTCTAGAGCACCAAAAAAATCTCATGTCTACTATATGCCCTAAAGCATCCAATTCAAGACATATTCAATCCAAAAAACTTGAAGAATTACAGAAATGTGTTCAAGACAAAGACTAAAAGTCATGTTTTATATATATAAATATGTTATATATATATTATATATATATATATTACTGTTTTGCCTAGAAGCAAAAAAGAGACTGACAGATTTCATGAGTTGATTTATGTAGGGAGTATAGATTAAGTTATTGCATTGGTCATTTTTTAAGTACAGAAGAAAAAGTATAAGTTATGGAGGAAACTTCTATATTGATTACTGGTCTAATTTCCAGTACCTTATCCATCAAGCCACACAAGTACACACACCACATATATCCTTAGATTACCTACGTATCTTTTTGATATTTAGTTTGTACCTTCAGTGCGTAATGACTCAGGGTCCATTTTTTCCTTGCAAAAATTATGCAAAAGACTCAAAAGGGGGATTTTTTTAAGAGAGAGAAAGAGAAAAAGAAAGAGGAAGAGAAGGGGGGGGGGTTCAAAAACATGTTCAGAATGGGAAAAACAAGGAATAATCCAGGCCCTAAAGAAAAGGGGGACAGAAGCTAATAATATAAAGTTAATCCTGACTTGAAAAATATTTTTTCTTGCCTCATTCATTCTATTGATAGGATTCAGATTATCCTTAGACCAAAATTCAAGGTATGGCTATTTTCTGGTTATCAAACAAAAGCAGTAAGTATACCTTCCAGAAAATAATTTAGATACATAGATTTAATAATTTCATCTCCTTCAGAGTTTTCAAATTAAAGATTATAATCAACAAATATAGCTTTATGCAATGTCTCACCTTTTCCCCAATGAGGCCTAAAAGAGGAAAGAATACTTGCTCTTAGCAAGCAAATACAACAAAATTATAATTAACAAAATCTTTAAGCTACCAAAATTTTGAGGGAAGAGGATGATAAGAAAGTAAGAGAAATTACCAAATGTCAAACAAACAAGGCTGTATCAGGGTTTTCAGGTTAATCAAAAGTAACTTCTGGAATATGGTCTACGGTCAGCATAAGCAGCCCCATTGTTTATATACCCTCCATAGCTCTAGAATTACAGCATAAACTTTTAACAATAAAATGAAAACCGAGAACATCATATTGTAAATATTATATTTCTCTCACTCACACACAATGTTGTATGAGACTTTACTAGTTTTAATATGTATCCATAGGATTAATACTCATATGGAGTATAATGCAAAAAGTGCTGAACTAAAGAAATAAGTCTATATGAAAACAAAAGCACACATTTCTTAGGATTTAAAAATATTGCACATAATAAGGTTACACAGAAATTACTGGCTGTTTTTACAAACAGAATGAGGTATTAGTCAATCTCTAGATAAAGATGAGTGCAAAGAAGAGGAACCACACACACACACAAAATACATAAATCCATATAAGACTTAGAGAGCCAACAACAAAGAAAGAAATGTGAAATGATATATAAATTAGCTATGATTTCTACACTACAAAATCATTAGCCAGGGACCAAGCATGTAACAATCTCTTGGTAATAATTCAAAAGTTTTCAACTTTCTTTCAGCCAAATGGCTATGAGCAGTATGATCATTTCACTTACTCCAATTTTACTGCAGAAAGGTACGGTTCTGTGGTAAATATTAATCTATTTACTTTCTAAAGTTTTCAGTGGAAAGATACTGCTATCCTTTGCTGAATAACTCAATTACAGTTTCGTGTACATTTAGCAACCCAAATCAGAGATGCTGCAGAGCATGCAATTTTAAATTAGCAAAGGTTTCACTGCAAAAACCATTCAAGTTCACACAATTTAAATCTACAATAAGTTTCAAAGTTTAACCTTTAAATATATATCAGGCAAACTCAATCTTTTCTTGGTAATAAAACTGGCCACGCAAGTAAGCCCGAGGGCAAGTAGAGAAAAAAGACCAGGCAGAATTATAGTATCTTTGTTGAAGAATCTTTCCTATCAGGGAAATTAATAATTAGCTATTTTCTACTGAGTGTTGCTGAATTTGTCAAAAACATTTAAATACATTTAATATCTATATCAAGTTAAGTGAAATCATGCACTTGTCAAAATAGTTCACAGAAAATTGTTTCGCATCAAAGGGTATTGAAGAAAAGTCAAATAGTTGGCTTTAGTGAGAACAGAAAAATAGTGAACTACTGTCCTGAACAGTCAGTGTATGTAGTAACCATATTTCCTCTTCGTTGAGTCACAGTCCTGCAGTGCTTGCTAGATCCGTGGAATCTATTTTCAGTCTGTACTGTATGCCGATTGGTGGTGTCAAAACCACTAAAAGAAAACATTTTCTCCATATCTTCAAACATGTCATCAAACAGTCCACCTCCAAAAGAAAACTCCTGGAAATGATGTCTTTGTCTACTGGAACCATCCTGGCGTGTCTGGAAGTGATTCTCAAAATGCTTCTTGGACCGAGTGTTTTGGTTTTGACCAAAAAACCCAAAGTCTTTAAATAAGTCATCAAAATTGAAGTTAAATGATTGCCCAAAAGGACTTCCGTTACCTCTTTGTCCTTTACCATTAGTAAAAGCACTGTGTCCAAGTGTATCATACTCTTTTCGCCTATTAGCATCTGAGAGTGTTTCATATGCTGAAGAAAATAAAAATACTTTAGTAACTTAAGATAATGAAAATTGCATATACCCAAACCTCTTCAGATAAGTGAATTCAACTCTCTATTTTAGGGAAGGATTTCATACCACCAATAAAACCAAAACATTACAAACATAGGGAAAAAGAAAAGTTAAAATGAAAGTTACAAAAGGCAGGGCTTTTGTCCTATTTACTGTACAGTATCTACTGTCAGAATAATGCCTGCCCCTAGTAAATATCTAATAAATATTTGTTAAATGAATGCTACCATCACTTACAAATAAGCATGTGGGCAGTAATTATGCAGTTATTTTTCATATTATTTGGGTAAAAACATTACTTGTATAAACAATTTAATGGTCCAATATAACCAATCAAGAATTCAGATTTTTCACTTCCTTACTAATTGAAGTGTTAAAGTTTATCTCCAACTCTCTACTCAATTACCTTCACCACCATTAGTTACTGAATTCTCAGGTGGTCTAATTTGTTTTAAAACTAGTCTTAAATCAAAATTTGTTTAATATTTTTCCTTCAAAGATAAATGTAGCTTTTAAGTATAGATCAAGTGAAGAAAAAAACCCAAAACATTTCAAAGTCTATTTAAATTTTTTATACTTAGTATTTTTGTATTTAATCTCCATATTTGGTAAAAACTGTTCCATAAGTTAGCTTCCAAGTTTTGGGTATCTAAAATTCCTTTTAACTTGGAAACAATAAGCAATTTCATATACAACAGAAGAATAAAGTGATACATTTTTAACAATTTAAGATCTATGTGACAATAAAAATTTATTCTACCACTCAGCTATCCATCCTTGAATCAAAGTAATTGTGGTAGGAAGATAGTCTCAAGAATCTCACTTTATTTAAATGTAGACCCCATCCTGCCACCAATCATCGCAGTATCTCCAAATACATACACTTCTTAGCTATCATTCTCCCTTACTAGTTAGTATCTGTGAGACCTCAGAGATAGCCATTTACTTACCTTCTGCAATCTCTCTGAATTTTGCTTCAGCATCAGGGCTCTTATTTTTGTCGGGATGGTACTTCATGGCCAACTTGTGAAAAGCTTTCTTGATTTGGCGCTCTGATGCTGATTTTGGCACACCTAAGATATCATAGTAACTTTTTGATGCCAAAATTAATTCCGTTATCATTAAAATGCAGATCGCAAAGACGAAAACTGACTGGGGAGTAGCCATTTCTAAAATCCTAAAAAAGAAAAAAAATTATTCATGAAGCTATTCTTAAGACTTTTTCTTTTAAAAGAAACCAGTGGGGCACCTGGATAGCTCAGTCCTTAAGCCTCTGCCTTCAGCTCAGGTCATGATGCCAGGGTCCTGGGTTGAACCCAGCATCGGGCTGCCGCTCAGTGGGAAGCCTGCTTCTTCCTCTCCCATTCCCCCTGCTTGTGTTCTCTCTCTCACTGTGTCTCTATCAAATAAATAAATAAACTCTTAAAAAAAAAAAAGAAAGAAAACCAGTGAACTTTTAGGATACAAGGTATATTTAATGTAGTATCAACATGTTAAGTATATAGTAACTGTCCTGTGCTTTTTCCCCATGTTATTTCATTTCACAGGTTTTATTATCTCTATGTTGGTTGTAACTTTTTTTTTTTTTTTTTTTTTTGGACAGAGAGAGAATACAAGCAGGGGAGCAGCAGAGGGCGAGGGAGAAGCAGGTTTCCCACCAAGCACGGAGCCGGATGTGGTGCTCCATCCCAGGACTCCCAGGACGCTGGGATCATGACCTGAGCAGAAGGCAGCCGCTTAAGACTGAGCCACCCAGGCACCCCTGGTTGTAACCTCCTTAAATGCAAATGTTAATTCAACCAAATTGAGAAAAAAGTCTTTCTTCACTTTACCTTTTCACTAATACTCTGTGGTCATACACAGAACAGTAACAAAAGTATTCAATAATGTTTTTTACCAACAGACACTGTGAAGACTTATCATTTGTAAACAATGTAAAAAGGGTAGAAAATCCAAATAATTTTAAAAAGGATGTCAATTTTCCTTTCAAGAATCCATATTCTAAAAGTATTAAAAATAAAAGTATTTACTTCAGGGGGAAAAAAGTATATTACCAAGATAAACAGCCCAGTATATGTGAATTGGTAATCCTCCCTCCCTAAAGCACCAACTTCAGCTTTCATTTCGGCAAGGTCAGCAAGGGTTGCAAACAGAAAATCTCAGTATCATATTAATACTGACAATATGATAGACTGTAATAATTTTTTCATTGCAAGATCCCAAATATTTAACCAGAAAACATGTATTAATGGGTTTTGTTAAAAACTCATAATGGCGGGACGCCTGGGTGGGTTAAAGCCTCTGCCTTCGGTTCAGGTCGTGATCTCAGGATCCTAGGGTCGAGCCCCCCATAGGGCTCTCTGCTCGGCAAGGAGCCTGCCTCCCCCTCTCTGCCTGCCTCTCTGTCTACTTGTGATCTCTCTCCCCTTGTCAAATAAACAAATAAATAAAACCTTAAAAAAAAAAAACTCGTAATGGAATTATTTCTGCTAAGGCTACCAGAAAAATAAACTTTCACAGTCTATACTTCAGATAAGTTAAATACTTATGTTCAAACTTCCCCGAAGTCATTTAAATATTTCCCTAACCTTAAATAAGCTTTCCCTAAGAATTCAACTTGGAATTCTAGACAGTATAGATTTAATGACGAATGTGATCCTGTTTTTTGAACTCTGTACGAGGAGTTAACAATCTATGATGACATAACTAGGCTGACGAAAGACACTACGGTTTGTGGAAACCGCCTGCCTTCCTCTCCTGTGGCCTCTTCGGAGCGTAATTAGCAGAAGGATTCCTCCCTTCCAAAGAGTTACTCGTACTCACGGGTACTAAAGATCAAGTACAACCCCTTCGTTTAAAGAACGCAAACCGAGGGAGTACTGGGGCCGCCACCGGGACTGCAGGCACTTCTGCAGTCAAAGGGCGGGTCTAACACGGACAGAGAGGCACACTGCTGGTTTTAATAAAGCTTACTCCACTGCTCAAGTGTATTACCTGACACTTTCTGAGTAGGCCCACGTTCGTATTATACTGACTTCCACCCAAGAGGGACCCACCGGACGGCGGCCTGGGCCTTACGCCCAGAGCCGACGGCCGGCTGGGTTGCGCCGTCCAGGCTTCACCCCGAGACGACCGATCCTCGTCCGGTCCGTCCAGGCACCGCCCTCACCGCTCTTCTCCGCCCGGAGGCCAGCCCTGGGAGGAGCTGTCCGACGCCCGAAAAAGCCGGCTGCCAACCCAAAACACAAAACGCCCTTTTCTGTGGTTTGGTCATCTCCTTTTTCCTAAACCCTCAACACCACCAGGCAGCCTGAAGCCCTTGCGACGACCGTGGCGGACGCCGAGGCCAGGTCAGGCCACAAACACCGGCCGAGGCCTCGAAGACGCTCTGACCACCCTCCCCGCGACCCCGGCCTCATCCCTCACCCGCTCCCTCCGACTGCTGCTGCTCCTCCGCAGAAGAGGCGCCGGCCGACTGACGAGCGGCTCCACACGGCCCGGCCCTTCGCCCCGGTCTCCGAGGCCTCCCGCAGCCGGCGCGCGCCCCAATCCCGCTCGCACACAGACCTAGCACTCCTCCAGTCGCCGCCGCGTCCCCTCTCAACCCGCTCCTCACTGGCCGGCGGCCCGCAGCTGCCGCCACCTCCGGAGAAGACCTACACGAAACGCTTCCCGATTGGCTCTTGCTACCCCACCTGACCCTGGCGCCCTACGCGCACGTGGAAAACTGTTGTTGCCGCTCAGCCTGTGCATCACTTCCGGCCCCAACCTCCAGAAAGGGCGGTGCTGCAGCCCGCAGAAGCGGAAGTGAGTCGACGATTGCGACGCCTTTCCGCTCGGCCGATTCTGGCGCAGGCGCAGTGCCTCGTGAGGCCGGGATTTTCTCCTATATCTTGGCGAGGAGGTTCCCGGGCCCTGTCGCAGGCCCTGATTTGGGGGGCCCCACCCGAGCGATGCCTCGGTATTGCGCAGCGGTTTGCTGTAAGAACCGTCGGGGACGAAACAGCAAAGACCGGAAGCTGAGTTTTTATCCGTAAGTTGTCCCTGGAGCAGAAGTGTCCGCCTTACCTTTGGACCACGGTCCTGTGGCGTCTGGGGCTAGGGTTTGAGGTGTCTGGAAATTCGTCCTCTGCTCTCCCAGCGTGTTCCTTCACTGCGCCGGAGGAGGACGCGAAGGCTCGAATTTAGTTTCCCTAGAAATGGGTCCTAACTGAGCAAGGTCGCGGGGCTGCTGGCGAAGTGTAGGGGCCTTTTGGGGGTGTTAAGCCCTTAAAAATGTGCAGTTTGGGCGGTGCTCCGTGGTTTTCGGAGTGTTTTCCCCACCTCAGCTGATCTCCTGTGTCATAAAGGGCGTTAACCACCAACTAAGGTACACCTCAAACCTGCCAAGCGGCAAGGTGCACCCAGCAGTTAACCTGCGCCTTCTGTGAGGTTACACAGATGTTCCTTAATTACATTTTTTCTCCCGAGGAAACTAAGGGCTTTCAGAAGGGTTATTGAAAGTTTTGTAAGAGAGCCGGAATTACAACCGGTCTCCTGCTCAGGGCTCTCTATATACTCTTCATTCGTACAGAGAACAGGGTAACTGTTGTGCCAAATTCCTGCTGCCAGGAACTAGTTCCGTGAAACCACAGAAGTACTCATTTTTATTTAGAAGAACAGGGAAACAGTATTGTGTAGGCATTTAGAGTCCAGGCTCCAGAGCCAGACTCAGTGGGTTCAAAACCTGGCTCCACTACTCTGTAGCTGACCGACTTTCTGCAAATTATTTGAACTCTGTATGCCTCAGATCTTTCACCTGTAAAGTGGAGATATTAATCGTACCTACTTCATGTAGTGTATAAATAGGTAAAGGAGCACTTGACATTCAGTGCGTGCTTAATATACATAAGAATCAACATATTTACAATACTCTATTTCCTTTTTTCTTGTTTGTGAAAATATATCATTTAGCTCTAACCTGGTCGTCTTTTGCTCTCTCAGATTTTTTTCTAGCTATTTTGTGAAGTCTGTTTATCTTTAGACCAGAAGCTCTCTGTTGATGGACACGGTTCCTTTCCATTATCTTTTTTTTTTTTTCCTTAAGATTTTATTTATTTATTTGACGGAGATTACAAGTAGGCATAGAGGCAGGCAGAGAGAGAGGAAGGGAAGCAGGCTCCCTGCTGAGCAGAGAGCCCAGTGCGGGGTTGGATGCCAGGACCCTGGGACCATGACCTGAATTTAAGGCAGAGGCTTTAACCCACTGAGCCACCCAGGCGCCCCTGCTTCCCATTATCTTAACTAGTGGGAAGAAACCTGATAACCTGAGATAATTCACATGTGGCAGTATTTCCAGGATTGTTTCCCAGTTGAAGCCCACAAGGTGCAGAGAGGGATTTGCGGGGAAATGCTAGTATCTTGAAAGCTATGGCTCTTGAAGGTTTGTAACAAATCAGGCGGAACTTGACTTAGCCCCATTTCCCAGACTTACTCAGCCTTCATTGCTGGGGGGGGGGGGGGGGGGACCAAACCTGACTCCCAGATTCCTTAAATCTTTCCATAGTTACCGATTTATTTATTTATTTATTTATCTATCTATCTATTTATTTATTTATTTGACAGAGATCACAAGTAGGCAGAGAGGAAGGCAGAGAGAGAGAGAGAAGCAGGCTCCCAGACTTACTCAGCCTTCATTGGGGGGGGGGGGTGGATGACCAAACCTGACTCCCAGATTCTTTAAATCTTTCCATAGTTACCGATTTATTTATTTATTTATTTATTTATTTATTTATTTGTCAGAGAGAGATCACAAGTAGGCAGAGAGGCAGGCAGAGAGAGAGAGAGAAGCAGGCTCTCTGCTGAGCAGAGAGCCCGATGCGGGACTCGATCCCAGGACCCTGAGATCATGACCTGAGCCGAAGGCATCGGCTTAACCCACTGAGCCACCCAGGCGCCCATAGTAACCGTTTTTAAGGAGGTTAAAATAATAATATCAGAGGAAGTCAATTATAAAGATTTTTTTTCCTCAAAATGTAAATTTACTGAAACTGGATTTTTTATGATTTTTTTTATTTCCATGTGTAATCTGCCAAGTAAAAGTTGAATCAGTTTTATTTCCCTAATAGCACCAGACTTGAAGAATTGAATTTGTTAATGCTAACACTGTAGCAAGCTGTACTGTATATAAATTTGAGAATTCAGCTTATGTGTGCATATAGTCTTGAGTTTATACTGTGATTATTTTGTGCCTTTTTGGGAATTAATAAGCTGGTGAAACAAAATTACTGAACAAAATGAACTACTGCAAAGGTACTAAGTTGTTTAGGAAACCTATTCCAGAAGACTGCTTAGAGGTTTACCTGCTGAGAAAGCACTGCATTCCTGTTACAACAAGGATATTCATAGAGTGATTTTTTTAAAATTGTTTGGTAATATAGTATATAGGAACAATAGAAATAATTAACAGACAGCATCCTTGTACTTGAGATTACATGTGAAAGTATTGTAAAGGGCGTATTCTCAGTTTAGATGTAGCAGTAAATGTATGTACTTTTCTATGGCTAACAGAGTTCAGGTCCTCTGAAAAAACTCTTTGTCTTTAAATGCCTTTTCTGGTTATGTTTCTTATACTTAGAACCTGAATTCTTGATGTGTGCAAGGTTAAAGAATTTTCAAACAATGTGTGAATGTTGTATCTGTGGTGAGAACTTCAAAGATAGATCATTGATTTTTCCATATAAGTGTATTGGGGTTAAAAATTATTTCCTATAAAGTACCCATATTCCCTTTTCCTTAGCATCTTATAAAGTTATCAATATTTGCTGGGATGGGGGAAGGCATGCTATTATAAACCATAAACTAAATGTCCGGGATTAAGAGGGAATGTGTAATTGCTGCTTTTTTGTATGAGAAACCTTAAGTTACCTTAAGCCTATTTTAAATACTAATTAAAAGCCTAATTAAATTTTAGGCTTTAAAGCCTAATTAAATTTTAATATTTTATGCTATTTTTTTAAAAACCTTAAGTTTTTTTTTAAAATAGGATATTAGACTGTCTCATAAAATCATTGAAAGAAACAAATAGTGTTAACTGTTCAATACAGTTTTAACTGAAATCTCTTTAGACTGGTAGGAAAAAGTTTTCTCTCGTTTTTTCATTGGCCCAGTGTTGCCTATAAAATACATTCCAGTGTGTTAGCACCAACTCTAAATAAAGATTATTGTTGGCACAGGAACAACACATATAAAGAACTGTCTTACCTATCTCTTTATTTTCTCCTTCATTTATTTCATGTTAGAGAACATCTGAGTGTTCTTTATAACGTGTTTAGTTCTTGTGTCAGTTTTCTTTCAAAACTTGAATTTTAGGGTTCTCAGTTTAGAAATACTAGACTAAATTACATATGGGTAGAATTGAGGCTGACTGTGGTAAAGGGAATAGAATATTAGTGGTTTTATAAGATTTAGTAGTGATTGTCAATTAAATCACTTATTTGAACTTCTTATTTTTTTAAATGTTAATAAGAGCCTAAAGTTTAGTACTTCCTTGAATTACAGACAGGACACCATTTCACTTGTTGTGTCAGTATAGATTACATTTGAATGGGACTTTGTAATTTATATAGTTCCAGGCAAAATATACAACAAAATAAAAATAAAAATAAAATATAATGCACAGAAAATATGAGTAGATTTTATCCTTTGTTGGAACACATATTTTACTTGAAGGGAATTGTTATATTTTACCAGCCTTTTTTTTTTTTTTTTTTAAGATGTTACTTATTTAGAAGGAGAGAGCATGCATGTGCATGTGTGTGCAGGAGCAGGGGGAGGGGTAGAGGGAGAGAGAGAATCTCAAGCAGGCTCCATGCTCAGTGCAGAGCCTAATGTGGGCTTGATCCATAACCCCAAGATCATGACCTATACAGAAATCAAGAGTCAGATGCTCAATTGACTGAGCCACCCAGGTGCCCTTACCAGCCATTCTTCTGAAAAGCTTTGTCTTCTAGCTTAGTCATTTTTACTGTAGAGACGATGTAGTGATGCCTTACATGGTGTGGATTGTTGCCTTGCTTTTTTGCAGCACTCAATGCATAGATTACCTATATATGCATTCCTGGAATTTGCAAAAAGTACAGCAAAGTTTTCCTTTTTTAATTTCAGGTTTCCTCTACATGACAAAGAAAGACTTGAAAAATGGTTAAAGAATATGAAACGAGATTCATGGGTACCCAGTAAATACCAGTTCCTGTGTAGTGACCATTTTACTCCTGACTCTCTTGACGTCAGATGGGGTATTCGATATTTGAAACAAACTGCAATTCCAACAATATTTTCTTTGCCTGAAGACAATCAGGTATTGGAGGAAGAACATAGAGGAGTGGGGGATAATGCTGAGCTGGGTGGTAGGTTGCAGGGTGGCAGGTAATGAGGTTAAGGGAGGGAGCGGGAAAGGTGACTGCTGGAAAACATACTTAAGAAAAAAGGAAAATTAATTTACACTTTCACTAAAAGTATGGTAATTTAAAAAAATTTAAACCATTAAAAAAATTTAAACTGAAGAACAAAAGATAACATACATAAATCATTAAGTTATTAACATAAGTTAATGATCTGAGATTTTGTTACTAGTATTTGAGTGATCTGAAATATTTCCATCATGTATTGAATATGCTTAATACTTTTTAAAAAACACTTTAAAGTATGTATGGGTTGTTATATGCTTAGAACATTTTTTAACTGTGTAAATTGACTTGACCAATATACTGCTCAAAGTTATAATTAAATACTCAGAACTGACTAATAACAGAAAGAGGTTAGTGAGGACATCTTTAGAATTTGAAAATGTTATTTTCTAGGAAAAAGACTCTTCAAAAAAAAAATCTCAGAAGAAAAAATTAGATGATGAGAAAGAAGTATGCCTAAAAGCCAAGTCACAAGAATCATTTGCATCAAATGAGCTAAAGAAAAATACTGTTAATACAGATATTCTCCCTGAACACACAGAATTACTTAATTCATCTACTTTGGTGAAGCTACCAGCTCCAAAACCAGAAGGTATACAAAATAACATATTAACTCTTAATCTGGTTAAACAAGATATTAAAAAACCAGTATCTACCTTGGAAACATCAGTTACCCAAGACATAGATATAGGTGGTTTTCACACATCTTTTGAGAATCTAAATTCTACAACTATTACTTTGACAACTTCAAATTCAGAAGATATTCAGCCATCTTTGGAAACCCAAGAAGTGTTTGAAATAACTACAAATCATCTTGCTAACCCAAACTTTACAAATAATTCCATGGAAATTAAGTCAGCACAGGAAAGTCCATTCTTATTCAGCACAATTACTAAAACAGTTGAAGAATTAAATGCAAATAAAGAATCTGTTATTGCCATTTTTGTACCCACAGAAAATTCCAAACCAATTAATTCTTTTGTATCTACTGAAAAAGAAACCGTGGAAATGGGAGATCTAGACCCTGAAGGCTCCTTATATAAGGATATAGACTATGAGACAGAAGTCTTACAAATTGAACATTCTTACTGCAGACAAGATATCAATAAGGAACATCTCTGGCGGAAAGTCTCTAAACTACATTCAAAAATAACTCTTCTTGAGCTACAGGAACAACAAACTCTTGGAAGATTGAAGTCTTTGGAAGCTCTTATACGGCAGTTAAAACAGGAACACTGGCTATCTGAAGAAAATGTCAAGATTATAGAAAACCATTTCACAACATATGAAGTTACTATGTTATAGAGTGTAAAGAAGTTTTAACGCTATGGCTTATATGAGCTTTTGCGGCCAAACCAAATTACATGTAAAGTGAACTTTTTCCTGTATAAGTTCTCATCTTAAGCTAAGAAAGTGTTCTAACGTTAAAAACTGCATCCTGTTCTTGTAATGTTCATTTTTAAGGAAAACTAGAGAGTTCTTGGGCTGTAGAGAACAAATTTCTCTACTTGGTAATCTTCCAAATTGAAGTAGAGTGAATAAATAATATGATTCCTTAAATCAGAGAACATGAATATGGTGAAAGGAGCCCAAAAGACAAATTAGGCTCAGGTATCCGTCCTGATTCTACCATTGGCATATCACATGGGCAGATTACTATTGAGCCTCAGTCATAATCTGTAATCTGTAAAATAAGGGCACTTACTAAATCTAGTCTCTTTAGTTTCTTTTCTTTCTATTAAGATAACTTTCTTAATAGAACAACTTTTTTATAAGGTAATATATATATACATAATACTATATGTTGGCTGGTATTTGATGTTATTTACTGTTGGATTATCCTCAAAATTGAATTCTGTGATGTTTGATTGTTGACTACAGTTATTTGTAATAATAAAGGAAAGTACTCCTTTTATTATTTATTCCAGTTTAACTAAAATAACCATCCATTAGCCCAGTTCATGGGAGAGGTACTTGAAGCTTAAAACAATATGTTATTTCAGTACCTTATATGTAGCTGACCATCATTATACGTAGTCACTTAATCTTAACATTCTGTATTTAAGGTTATAATTTGTAAACCAAAAGTTTTAATGAGGTTAATTTTTAAAAAATCTATATATTACTATATTTTAGAAATCAGCTTTTATCTATTTAATGTGTAGCTTTTTAAAATGTGTGCTTTTGTTATTTTTAAAATTACAGAATGATAGAGTAGTACTTGATATTATACATGCCCACTTATATATATTTTATTAAAATTTATAAGCAAGAAACTATAGATAAGTGGTAATGTTCTTAGACAAGTAGAAAGGAATGATGGTGATATAAATAAAAATACTGCCTCTCTCCCTATGAATGTTTTAAAATGTGAAAGCAGACTTGGTTGGAACAACAGAAATGTGAAAAATAATGATCTTGGGGCGCCTGGGTGGCTCAGTGGGTTAAGCCGCTGCCTTCGGCTCGGGTCATGATCTCCGGGTCCTGGGATCGAGTCCCGCATCGGGCTCTCTGCCTAGCAGGGAGGCTGCTTCCCTCTCTCTCTGCCTGCTTCTCCGTCTACTTGTGATTTCTCTCTGTCAAATAAATAAATAAAATCTTAAAAAAAAAGGATCTTCTAAAATTGGCAGTTAATATAATTAAATGTTACTGATAATATTATTGAGCAAGTTCCTATCAACCTGATTCATACTTGTTTTATAAAAAATACTATTAACTGTCTTGGAGGGTTTTGAGAATTCTGTGAGTAACATGTTTTTAGTTCTGGAAAATAGGAGGTGCTCAATAAATATTAGTTGACTGCGTAGCAAATAGTATACTGATTATTTTGTAAATTCATGGTGATTATTTTTGGCCACACTTTAGTTTTTTCAAGCTAATAAAATTAATTGGTATTATATATAAATAAGTGCTAAATACAAATGTTGATTTAAAGATACCTTTGTTATGTGACCATGGGAGAAAAACAAACCCTTAAATTTTTGCATAAATTATGTGCAGATAATTGGTAGAGTTAATAAGATGTTTTTAAGTATTCCCATGTTGCATTTTACAGTACTTTTAAAAAATAAATAGTACAGATGAAAATAACCTTGGTAAGTCACTATAAAATATGTTCCAATTCTATTTTTAATTGTCTAGATTGTGTTTTCTCTTAAAGGTTGTAGTTTACTCAGGAATAATTAAACTAGTTGTGTTTCTTTAATCTTAATAAATTATAAATATTTAAGATATTTACTTGGCTTGCCTATATTCAGTTCAGGATGTTTCCAACCTGTTCATTTCTAAATATATTTGGGGGTTCTGCCCTACTTTATTTCTTAGTTGGATTATTATAGGGTCTCTTAACTAATCCTTGCCAATATTTTCAGTCCCTTCCATATCATTCTGTATTCTGCGGTCAGCTTTTTACTTCAGCTGTAGATCTAACTATATCATCCACTCATTACTTAACTTTCCCAACTCAGAAATTGGAAATTACCCTTGAATACCTACAGAATAAAGCCAAACTTGTTACCATATATGATCCTCTGTGATGTGCTTCATCCTGTGTTTTAGCCACAGTGGACTACTTAGTATTTTATGTAGCATTTTTCAAACATGCCATGCAGGTGACTTTCTTTATGCTTATTTTATAACCTAAATTCAGCCAGTGAATTGCAGCTTTGGTTGAATTTTGTTTCTTTTTTTCCAGTCAAAATTGTTTCCTTTCTGCTCCTCCAGGGCTTTGTTTTATAACATTGTAACAGTGTTTGCCTTTATACTTTTTTGTATCAGATATCTATGCCTGCTCTACTAGATTGTAAGCTTTTTAAAGCAGGGTTTTCATTAATCACTAGTTTCTTTGACAATATAATTTACTCAATAAATGTTTGGATGAATATTTTGAATTTGCCTACTTGTTTCTTGTCACTTAAAATCAAGAACCTTCTTACAAGATGGGTCCTTGATACCTTTAGAATGTTTAGGGAAGGACATAGATCTTCACATAATCTTTGAAAATTCCATGTCTTCAGTGGACAGTATAATTTTACCAAGTGTCTGCTATGCCATCTATGAATTGATTTTCTTGTGGAAGGCTATTCCCACTCCAAAATATTTTCTGCTTTTCATCCTATATAATTAAAAAGGAAGTAAGTCCAAATATGGCTATAGAATGTATCTTATTCTATATTCTCTTGTGTATTCCCTTAACAAGAGGTGGAATTAATTTCTCTACCTTTTTTAATCTGGTGGGCTGTGTGAATCCTTTGACCAATAAAATACAGTGAAAGTGATACAGCCAGTCAATCTTAGACCTTAACTGGCCTGGCAGCTTTCACTTCCTCTTTGGAATAGTATTTTAGAATGCCAGATGCCCTACAAAATGTGTGATAACCCTGAGACCATGCTGGAAAAGCCAAAGCCACATGGAGAAGCTCTAGAAAATGATACATCAGACATATTAGTGAAGAAGCCAAGAAGCAACTCTATTTCTATTACAGAATCGTGAAAGACAGTAATTGAAGCCAAAAGATCCCTGGAATTTGAGGAGAGGGTGTGAAGACATGTTTAAAAAAATGCAATTAATATTAAGAAGTCATCCCACAGAGCTTGGCCTTTTCTAAACTGTCAAAAAAGATTCTATTCTCTAGAGAGGATGAAACAGAAGTTCTTCAGAAAATATAATGGGCAGGGATGCCATACTGAGTAGAGGTATTAAGTGGAAGTTTTTTAAGTTGAATTACGAGCTTCAACCCAGCCTCTTTCACGTACTTGGTTTCCAGAACTATGGCAACCAAGCTTACACCCAGTAGTTTTCTCTTGGGATTTTGACACACTCATGAGAAAAGAACCAGATTTCACATCGGAGATTCTGAGTCCAGCTAAGCCACTGCAGCAGTGATAATTCATCTTTATTGCAGCAAAATCACTTGAGAAGTTTAAAATTTTTTTCCTTATGCAAACTAGCTAAATCGTTCTGGTATAAAACCCGAGTATCTGTGGCTTAAAAATTTCTAATTATTCTCATATACAGCAAAAGGTGAGAATCCTTGCTTTATAGTAAAGCTTATGGAAACAACATCCCTGAGTACAGAGATTTTCATCATTGTCCTGTCAACTGACAGTCAACAGTAAACAAAGTTAATATTAAAGATAGCATCAGACACATGAAAAAATGTTCATCATCACTAGCCATCAGGGAGATTCAAATTAAAACCACATTGAGATACCACCTTACACCAGTTAGAATGGCCAAAATTAGCAAGACAGGAAACAACGTGTGTTGGAGAGGGTGTGGAGAAAGGGGAACCCTCTTACACCATTGGTAGGAATGCAAGTTGTGCAGCCAATTTGGAGAACAGTGTGGAGATTCCTTAAAAAATTAAAAATTAAAAGTTAAAAATTGATATTCCTTATGACCCTGCAATTTGGTATTTATTTTGTAAATACCAAAATATCTTTGGTATTTACCCCAAAGATACAGATGTAGTGAAAAGAAGGGCCACTGTACCCCAATGTTCATACCAGCAATGGCCATGGTTGCCAAACTGTGTAAAGAACCAAGATGCCCTTCAGCAAATGAATGGATAAGGAAGATGTGGTCCGTATACACTATGGAGTATTATGCCTCCATCAGAAAGGATGAATACCCAACTTTTGTATCAACATGGATGGAACTGGAAGAGATTATGCTGAGTGAAATAAGTCAAGCAGAGAGAGTCAATTATCATATGGTTTCACTGGAGCATAACAAATAACACGGAGGACATGGGGAGATGGAGAGAAGGGAGTTGAGGGAAATTGGAAGGGGAGATGAACCATGAGACACTATGGACTCTGAAAAACAATCTGAGGGTTTTGAAGGGGTGGGGGTGGGAGGCTGGGGGAACCTGGTGGTGGGTGTTATGAAGGGCACATATTGCATGGAGCACTGGGTGTGGTGCATAAACAATGAATTCTGTTACACTGAAAAGAAACTAAATTTTTTGAAAAAGTAGTAAATAAGAAGAAAGCTGCAATTTAGAGAAAACACTATGTAAGTAGAAGAAATATTAGGGGAAAGAATCCAACTATACCAAACATTTACTGAGAAGTATGTTGCACACTAGAAAACAAAAGCAGTAATTTTTTTTTTAAAGGTTTTATTTATTTATTTGACAGAGATTGAGAGAGAGAGAGAGACAGAGATCACAAGCAGGCAGAGAGGCAGGCAGAGGCAGAGAGAGAAGCAGGCTCCCCGCCGAGCAAGGAGCCTGATGCGGGGCTCGATCCCAGGACCCTGATCATGACCTGAGCTGAAGGCAGCGGCTTAACCCACTGAGCCACCCAGGCGCCCCGCAGTAATTTTTTTTAAGATGAATATTAATGAAAATAAAAAGAGCTCTAGTAATTTAAAATGTGGTATTAGGGACTCTAAGGCAGGTTTTTGTTTTGTTTTGTTTTTTAAGATTTTATTTCTTTATCTGACATCACAAGTAGACAGAGAGGCAAGCAGAGAGGGAGAAACAGGCTTCCCACTGAGCAGGGAGCCTGATGTGGGGCTTGATTCCAGGACCCTGAGATCATGACCTGAGCTGAAGGCAGAGGTACCCAGGTGCCCCGGGGCACATTATTTTTAAAAAATCAGAACTTCAGACACAAAAAGATTTTACCGACTTTCAGCAAGGGAAAAAACCATAGAGGGTCAAGAATAGAACAGCTTCAAATTTCTGAATGGCTACACTGGAAGCAAGAAGACAGGAGATCAATGATCTGAAAATTCTGAGGTAAAAAGATTGCCAAGGTAGAATTCTATATCCAGAGTCTCAAAATGTTGCCACCTCTGTATCCTCTAAAGCAGCCTTTGGAAAATGCATCCTACAGAAATAAGGCCATTAAAGAAAATCAAGAGAATGGCTTCTAAAGATATTTCCTAGATGGTAATTTATCATTCAGTTGCTCCAGAGATTAGAAATAAGAAAAAGGAAATCCATATCAAGAAAGAAGCTGAGGAAATTACAAGTTCGTGGTTAGGGGAGGTCCCAACATAACAGCCTGATCACAGGCCTACAGAGCCACCAGTCCAAACTGCAGTCAGACTCCGTCAAACTTGAGGTCAAAAGGCTCAAGGAGGGCACCTGGGTGGCTCAGCGGGTTAAGCCTCTGCCTTTGGCTCATGTCATGGTCCCAGGGTCCTGGGATCGAGCCCCGCATTGGACTCTGCTCAGCAGGGAGCCCACTTCCCTTCCTCTCTCTCTGCCTGCCTCTCTGCCTACTAGTGATCTCTTGTCTGTCAAATAAATAAATAAAATCTTAAAAAAAAAAAAAAAGGCTCAAGGACAGAGTTCTTCAAGAAGATGAAAACTGATAGAATAAGTAATGTGTTAACACCTTCAGAGGACTTTCACATACCTGGGGTAGAATTGAGGGTTGAATTAATAATAATTACAAAGAAAACTATACAAACAAATCAGAACAGATGTTAACACGAAATATGTAGAAAGGTCTAGCCATCATATCTTAGTACAAACTGTATTTACATAGTGGAAATAATGCAAATGAAATACAAACACCAATACATTAGGAAGAAAGTGTGTGGGTGTGCATTCATGTTTGTTCTGGGGCCTGGAGCAAGGAATAGGATGATGTAATTAGAGAAAGCCAAGTTCTCATCAACCGTGATGGAATATCAAAAGATAATGCCTAAAGGCAAAAACTTTAAAGATAGCAATTAAACATGTTGAGATAAATAGGTAAATACATAAAGAATCCAGATATATCGGGGCTCCTGGGTGGCTCAGTGGGTGAAAGCCTCTGCCTTCCGCTGGGGTCATGATCTCCGGGTCCTGGGATCTAGCCCCTCAACCGGCTCTCTGCTCAGCGGGCAGTCTGCTTCCTCCACTCCCTCTCTCTGCCTGCCTGTCTGCTTACTTGTTATCTCTGTCAAATAAATAAAATCTTTAAAAAAAAAAAAAAGAATCTAGATATATCATTAGAAAGATTTGACTGAAGAAATGAAGGACTGCAGTTTTTTGTAACAAGGCATAAAGGATGCTGACTTTTTAAGCATATTTTTAAGACTAATGTGTTTTTTTCTATTCATCCTTTAGGACTGACCTATTCATTATTTTATCTAGAAAGTCTTCATTTGCCTTTCCAAATGCCCTCTGTATTCAGTCTATTAGCTACCTTGTCTATTAGCTACCTTTACTTATCCTTGTCATAATACCTATCTTCCAGTATCATTATTGCTTCTTTACTTGTTTTTATACCCCCAGTATAAATTTTCATGCCTTCAAATTGTAAGCTTTTTACAAGCTTTTAAGTTTTGTTGTGTAACATAATTTTTTTTTTTTTTAAGATTTTATTTGTTGGGGACAGCATGAGCAGGGAGAGGCAGAGGGACAGGGAGAAACAGACTCTCCACTGAGCAGGGAGCCTTTTGCAGGGCTCAGTTCCAGGACTCAGGGATCATGACCTGAGCTGTAGGCAGATGCTTAATCAGCTGAGCCACCTGGGTGCCCCTAGTACAATTTCTAATACAGAATGGGAGCTCCATAAATATTTGTCAAGTGAACAACTTGTCATGTACTAAACCATACTTCAGGAACTATTTTGTTGGATCTAATTCTGTCTCCACATTGAGATAGTCACCAGATAACCAATTTGCAGCTCCATGATTCATTATGGCCCCATTATTCTGGCAGGCTTTGTTAAATTCATTATAATGTAAATTATGCTACTTATATTTTTTAATTTTTTTGAGTTTGGAGATGTTACAACATCTAGTGTCTGCAGTTTGTAATCTATACAGACATTTTCTATCAATTTCACAAAACTTGAGAACTAAGCTCTGACATGTGGTAATACTTTAAATCTTTCTTTGGCATGCTGTATATAGTACCTAGTCAGAGTGAAGTAGCATTCCTTCCAGACTTGACTTTTGTAACTTGGAGTCTGAACTACAGGAAGTCTCCAGAAGGGTCACTAGATCCCCTAAAATTTAATGCAAAATATTACATGTATAGACATTTTTCTGGAAAGAGAAACCATAATTTCTATTATTTTAGGAAAGGGATAAATGACTCCAAAAAATTTAAGCAATGCAATTATACCATATATTTTACATTGTGCCATAAATCATAAATCAGAAGCTTTTTACATATTTGATTCCCTAAGCACTCTGAAACAAAAAAATTGGGAAGGTTCTGTTCTAGATTTGAATACACACACACACAAACCCCCACCGACTTAGCTAAGTGGAGTAGAACTGGGATTAAAAGGAAAATCAGCCCATATCCAAAAGTGGGCTGGGTAAATTCTGCACAGAATTCTTAAGAGTTTCAGACTAGTGTTATTTCATATTTTCTGACAAATAAATTTTAATGTTTAAATTACTATATAGACCGTCAGAAAAATAAAACCAAAGAGTATGTAAGTACTATTTTGATTATTGGGAAGTACTATTTAAGCTCAGTTCACTTGTATATTGGTTACTGAAATATAATTCAAATGAGAAGAAATGGAGCAGGACCCAATTTCAGAGGAAGCCTAATCTTTCTTTCAGCGCATGGTTCAGATTTTCATTAATAAAAATGTGTAGTGTTTTAATATGCACAACAGGCTAGCATATCGTAAGTGTGAAATGAGGTTAATTTTATTGAACTTGCTAACTTGCTTAGTCTAGGTGAAAATGAATTTACTGACATGAGACTAGAACATATCTGAACTATGAATGAAAAAGAAGTCAATCTGTTCAATGATGGAATATTAAAATATGAGAAGGAGTTTTTGACGGAATGAGGTGGAGAAGCAAAGTGCCTCATTCAGATTTTCCAAACAATCCCCAGTCACTAAATAGGAAAGCATTCATCTATTACTCTTTGGAATATTTAATGATATGTTAAAGAGAGATTTGGTTTGCTTTGTTAAATTTGGTGCTTTGGAGGTCTGAATATCAAAAGTTGGCATATCAACTTGCAGTCCACCTGCAACTTTAGTTTTATTAACTTGGGGAATGAGAAAATGTGAAAGGAAAATATGTGGTAGAATATGGGAGGGGCGTAGAGCTAAGACTCAGGACAAAAAAATCTGTCTTGCCACTGTAATATAATCTAGTCTCCTTTGTCAGTAGGCAGAAGCACATTACTGGGTATCATCACAGACTGTAATATAATCTAGTCTCCTTTGTCAGTAGGCAGAAGCACATTACTGGGTATCATCACAGAAATGCATTTCTGAAGAAAAGTACTGTAATCAAAGCCTTTTAATGAGGAAAAAAAGACAGCCAAACCAGTCCAAGTCACACGGAGGTAAGCTGCTCCTTCCTTAGCAATAGCGAAATACTGAGGATGAAGAGACACCTCTATTCAGAATAGAGAGTGAAGCACCTAGTTTTAACAAGTATTGGTTGGTAAGGGAGAAATTGCTCCAAGCTTAGATAAAGTGGTCCCACAAATTTCTCCTTTCTGTCTTCTTCTGTTAATCTGGGAAAAACTGAAATAAAAACTTCATGGCGGCGGACAGGGTCGGGGGGTCGGGGGAAGGGGTGGCTTCTATGTATCACTGAAGAACGATTTCAGATGTCACTTTTTTTTTTAAGATTTTATTTATTTATTTCACAGACAGAGATCACAAGTAGGCAGAGAGGCAGGCAGAGAGAGAGAGAGAGGAGAAAGCAGGCCCCTTGCAGAGCAGAGAGCCCTATGCGGGGCTCGATCTCAGGATCCCTGGATCATGAGCTAAGCCGAAGGCAGAAGCTTTAATCCACTGAGACACCCAGGCCCCCCAGATGTCACCTTTTCTATGTGATCACACACACCAGATAGTTGTTCACTCCTCTGTCTTCACAAACTCTGTGTCATTATACCTAGATCATTATTTGTCATAATTACTGCCTTACTTACTTAATTATTTGTCATAATTACTGCCTTAGTCTCTGTTTACATTGCAAGTTACTAAGAGTTGGAGATCAACACTTACTCATCTTTGGCACTATAGAGAAGGAAAAAAGTTCTCTGCCTTCAGAGCATTCAGTGTCTGGGCCTGCAAAGAAACTTGATAAAAGCTAGATTAACCAGAGAAAAACAGTTTATTAGCACATTAACACATGCATGGTACATATATGTGGGATAACTCAGTGGTGAATTCAAAGGGGGCTGGTCAGAACCTGGGGTTTATATAGCATCTTTTTTGAGAGAGAGGGAAAGAGCGTATTTGCCCATGTGAGCAGGGCAGGGGCAGGGTGGGGGTGCGGTAGGGTCAGCAGAGGGGGAGAGGAAGAGATTCCTAAGCAGACTCCATGCTGAGTGCAGAGCCCGACACAGGGCTCAATCTTAGAACCTCAAGATTTTGATCGCAGCTGAAATCAACAGTCGGATGCTCAACCAACTGAGTTACCCAGGTGCCCTGCTTATATAGCATCTTAACAAACAAAAGCGATAAGATAAAGGAAAAGCAATTGAGGTCCCTAGGGATGGAAAGCTGTGAGAAGGTAAAAATATGGGGGAAGATAAGAGTTGTTTCAGTAAGATTTTGTATGTAGCTTACTCTCATGCTTCTAAGAGACTAGAGTTGTCTCTGATGATTTGGAGTTATCCTGCTCTTCCTAGTGTAAGAGAGGGCTTGGAAGTTTTTTGTGTCTGCATCTGAAAACAGTTGTCTTCATCTGAAAATAGTGCTTATGGCAAAGTGGTATGTTTTAGCATGAATCCTTTTGAACCTAGTAAGTCCTCAGTTAGTTTTGGAAAAACATGATAATAATATGCTATCTCTTATGGCTGTATTTGAATGATGGATGGTGGACAAATTATATTGGCTTATGCTTAGATATAGTTACTTTTAAATGCTATAGAACTAACTTAAAAAGAATTTTAAATTGTTCTGTTTCAAAGCCTGTTCTAATTTTGTGCTGGCTTTTTTGCCCTAATATGTAGCATCTCAAATTTAGCTGTTAACAGCAAATAGAAGAACCTTAAGGTAGTTAAAAATATGGACATCACTGTTTTCAATTTGAGGCCCCTCCCGGAAAGTCACAAAATATTTAATCCAAAGTTTCTCTTTTCAACTGCAATGTGTAGAATGATTTAAAAATAAATAAAACTCAAAAATCTAAAAATCCAGTCGTGCTAAAGATAACTTATTGGCCATTACTGTCTTCCTTATGTTGGATTTACCTGAATTCTAAACTGAAATTTAAATCAAGCCTTTAATTCTATACCAGATAGTTATCTTCATCTTGAGGAATTTATCTCTTGATTTGGATTTTATTTTATGAAGTTTAAACTCAAAGAACTTCAAAGACACATTATTTCTAGATGTCTTTGATTCAGTCAGTTATGAGTTTCACAATTGAATGAGAGAGCATACTAAGTATACTTGGAACTTTATAGAGAACCTGCCATTTGGCCTTATCGCCATGGGATGTTTCCTGCTAACTCCCTGAAAGTGACACATACTTACTGTTTATGATTGTTCTGGGAACTACACTTAACTATTTAGACTTGAAAAGTCACTTTTATACACTTGAACACAGTTCGGATTTCTGAATGTTACATCTTAACGTGAATAATGCTATGCTTCATTTACTGATCTTCTTGAACCTTGTATCAGTTCATTTTATAAAGTAATTCAACTGTTTTGTCTTCTTTTAAATGTGTCTATTTTTTAAAATATGACATCAAATTCCACATAAACTATGGCAAGTTACATTTCTCTGAGTAAGACAAAATGAAACAAAATATAATTTGGAATTATCTTTCCTGGGACATGTGTCTAGCAAATTTGATTATTTCTTCCTCCTAAGCTTGTTTTACTGCATTTCCTATGTGGGATTTAAAGAGAACCTGTAGAAAATTTGTTTCACACTCATTTTTACAATCCCCCCTTTTTTGTTCTCTTGTTTTTGTTTTTTTTTAGCCTTTGTCAATGTCCTTTTTTATTTAGAAGATTGAAAGTTTTGACCATGATTTATCTCATTTTCTTCCTTAAATTCTTAGTAGCAAAATCAGCTGAGCCTGGAGGTTTTGTGTGTGTGTGTGTTAAGAGGTTTCTGAGAACAAATTCAATTTTTTAAATAGAAACAAGGCTATTCAAATTTTTTTTTTGATCTTGTGTTTGTATTGGAAGTTGTGTTTTTCAAAGACTTTCCTTGTTGCATCTAAGTTATCAAATTTATTGACATATAGCTATTCATAATACCCTTTCATTTTTTTTTATGTTTGTAGGACTTGTAATGATGTCTGTTCCTTCTTTTATTCCTATTATTCACTGACCTCTAAGTTAAGTATCATCTTTAACCTCCTTTACATGTGCGAAAATAAGGCACCAGTGGTAACTTGTATAACTTGCTGGCTCAAGATGGCATGATTTGCTACTAACCTCTGATTTGCAGTGACTGTTTTTCCGTGTGTGTGTTTACCTGAAATATCTCACAAAATTTTATTCAGCAAGCAGTCAAAACTATAACTGGGCTGAAAAATAATATGAAGGAAGATTCAGATCATGTAGGTCTTGAATAACCTTGGCTGGAATAATTCAATATAGGTATTAAAAATAATTGGAAATATTTCAGACCTACAATTGAAAAATTAAAGCTCACAGTTGCTACAAATTGCAGCATTTTTAAAGACAACTTTTCTTTTCTTTTTTTTTTTTAAAGATTTTATTTATTTATTTAACAGATAGAGATCACAAACAGGCAAAGAGATAGGCAGAGAGAGAGAGAGAGGAGAAAGCAGGCTCCCTGCTGAGCAGAGAGCCAGATGTGGGGCTTGATCCCAGGACCCTAGGATCATGACCTGAGCTTAAGGCAGAGGCTTTAACCCACTGAGCCACCCAGGCACCCCTAAAGACAACTTTTCTTTTAGAAAGTAATCATTTGCTGATGCACTGCTTAGCATTGGTCCCTACTATTATGTACTATTATGATGGTAGACGGCTATCATCAATTTTTTTCACTCCTTGTTCAAGCCTGTTTTAATCCTATCAATACGTACCAGAGAGAACATACTCCCCACCTTGAATCTGGGCTAGCCTTAGTGACTTGCTTAAGAAATAAAGTGTGACAGAAGTGGGACTAACAAAGCTAGATCATAAAAGCCTTGCACTTGTGCCTGGGCCTTTTACTCTATCTTGGGGAAACCAGTTACAATATAGGAAGCTCACCGTGTTCTAGAAGCCATATGATGGTGTTTCAGTCAATAGTAGCATTCTAGTCATATCCACCAAAGTGCCAGACATGTAAGTAAAGCCATCTTGAACACTCCAGACCAGCCAGTCTGCCAGCTGAATGCCACTAAGTGACTAGTAAATGCCATGTCGAACAGAAGAAGCCATGCCCAGTGCCTGACCAATGAAGTTTTGAAATATAATAAAATATTTATTGTTTTAAACCACTAAGTGTTAGAATTGTTACACAGAAGATAACCAGAACAATGACTATTATGTAAATAGTGGCCCATATCCCTGCCATCTAGCTTTATAAAGATTTAATGTGATATTCCTGATTAGTTGAAAAAGAACCTGGAAAAATGCCACCATTAAATCTGCCATGCTAAGTGGTATATCCCAAGCAACTTTGTTCTCCTCCACAGTGCTAAGATGGGAATACAGTTTCTAAAATATATAAAAATTCTTGCTAACACAGTTATTTCAGTTTAATGTTATTAACTATTTCTGGTCTTCAAGCCAGTGAAGACTTGATTTTATGTTTAAGATACTGTAATGAACAGGACTTTCTGATTACTGGTTGTCATTTTGAAGAGAAAATAAAAACATCTTTATGTATAATGAAATATTTGAGTTGTAATGCAAGAGCTGAGCTTTGGGGCTTTGACTGGTAAATATACTGGGCTAGCTCAGATTTCAGGATGCTTTGAAACAAATCTCTGATTGAATGAATCTGTAATAGAGGGTTTGCTTCCTGAGAGAATTATCTCTTACTGGAATGTTAAAAAGCTTTATGTTGGATGCCCACAGAGCCTCATGCAACTTAAATTTAGTCTGTGCCTTGCAGCTGTGTTAGCCAATAAGATCATAAACAATATAACAAAGGTGAATGTATTTTAAAAAATGACTGCTAAATTTAATCAAATCTCTAATACTTTTTTTTTTTTTAAGATTTATTCATTTGCCAGAGAGAGAGAGAGATCACAAGTAAGCAGAGAGGCAGGCGGGGTGGGGAGGGGGGCGGGGAGCAGGAAGCAGGCTCCCTGCTGAGCAGAGAGCCCAATGTGGAGCTCAATCGCAGGACCCTGAGATCATCACCTGAGCCCAAGGCAGAGACTTAACCCACTGAGCCACCCAGATGCCTTCAAATCTCTAGCACATTTAAAACAATACCCGGGATCATAAACTACTTTTAGTAAAAGCCTAAAACCTAATTTGGCTTGGTGAGAACTTAATTGGAAAGTGTATATAAAGTAATTGAATAATGTCTATTGTGAGTTTTTAATCTTCCTTTTTATTCTTTAATGAAGAATAATTGTCTAGCAACAGACAACGCAGTCAATATATAAAGTCATTGATTTCTTTTCACATAAGAATCATTCTCATTAAACAAACAAAAAAAATGTAGAGAAATAGTTATCATTTAAGAATCATCTCCTTGGGGGCGCCTGGTTGGCTCAGTGGGTTGAGCCTCTGCCTTCAGCTCGGGTCATGATCTCAGGGTCCTGGGATCGAGTCCCACATTGGGCTCTCTGCTCGGTGGGTAACCTGCTTCCTCCTCTCTCCCTCTCTGCTTGCCTCTGCCTACTTGTGATCTCTCTCTGTCAAAAAAATAAGTAAAATCTTAAAAAAAAAAATCATCTCCTTGGGACATATTAAAAATCATTATAAGCCTTCAATGAATGTCATGTTTCTATAAAGTTAGCTCTTTGTATTTAGCTTGAAAGTGATAACTATCAAAATTGTTCAGCTCACTGAGGAAAATAAGAGAAGGTGAACTGTCTCACATGTCTACTGGAAGGGAACAGTTGAATGACAAACTTCCAGCCTTGTTTTTAGCTCAAAAGGGCAATTGTTAAAAGTACTTTTCTATTGCCTTAACAAAAGTAAATACAGGCCAGACTTTTTAAAGAAAATGGCTTATAAACAGTAAATCATACTTTTCATAAAGCTCAGCGGTTACATAAGTTCATAATAATCACCATTTTAGGAAGTGTTCATTTCTCAGGATACACAAAGGCCTATATCAGTAGCAGAGTGGCTTGTATTTGATAACCATTGTGAGAAAATGAGTAGAGAGTAGAAAAGTGTCTTATCACTTGAGGCTAATAAATTATAGAGATATTTTACTCTCTAAACAGACCAAATTGTTTCATGGCTTATAATTATATTATAATGCCATAAAAGCCATAATAAAAGCTGTTATTTGTAATTATTTATATATATATCAAAAGATACATTATGAATTAGGGGCACCTTCATGGCTTAATTGGTTTCAGCACAGGTCGTGATCCCGGGGTCATGGGGTGGAATCCCACACTGGGCCTCCCTGCTCAGCAGGGAGTCTGCTTCTCCCTCTGCCTCTCTCTCTCTCTTTCTCTCTCTGTCTCTCATGAATAAGTAAATAAAATATATTTTTTTAAAGATACACAATGGATTATTCCTATACATTATGGAAGTTATTGCTCCCTCCCACATCCTGAAAGATTCATTAATTCATTCCTTTATCAACATTTTATAAGCCTATATTGCTAAAAATTGTTCTGTATCCTGAGTTTACAGCAATAAACAAACCAGAAAAAAAAATCTCTGTTTTCTTTGAGGCTTTCATTCATTTTGAAGAGGGAAAATGGTTTTAAAATTTTAAATAAATGTATTATATAATCCCTGAGAGTAGGAAATATTATGAAGAAAAATAAAGCAAGATATGGAATGCAGTGTAATAGGAATACATTTTTGGTGGGATGATTGGTGAAGGTCTTTCTGGAGACATGACACTTTTTTTCGTTTGTTTTTAGATTTTTTTTTTTTTTAATTTTAAGGTAAGCTCTCTGCTTACTTAAACAAAAGTTTGAACTCACAACTCCAAGATAAGGACTCCTGTGCTCTACCAACTGAGCCATCTAGGCACCCCAGGATGGGCACTTTAGACAAAATGTAAATGAAATGGAGGCTAAAACCATGGAAATATCTGGGGAGAGAGTGTTTCACACAGAAACAGCAGGTGTAAAATTCTGAGGCTGGAATTTGGTTGGTATTTCAAAGAATAGCAAAAAGACCTGTGAGGTTGGAGTGAAGTAACCTAGGGAATGATCATCATGATGCTGGAGAAATGGCCAGTAGCTTTGGATTTTACTGTGTGATATGAAGCCATTTAAAAGTTTTGAGCAGAGAAATAAAAGATTCCTCTAACTGCTGCATAAGTGGCAATATGGGAGCAAATAAGAAAGCCCTAAGAGCAATTAAGAGCATTTAGGAGGCTATGGCAAGAAAAGATAGGGCCCTGGATGAGCATATGTTCTAGCTTTGTCTGTTTGCTTCTCCAGATGAACTTTCTATCTTCCTTCATGGTGTTTTGTGCCCCAGGAGGCTGGTTTGATTCAGCCAATGGGGGATGCCGGCAAAAACTGGAGCGTGGGTAGAGAGTAAGGAGAATGTCTCTCGTCCTGGCTTACTTCCTGCAGAGTCACAGGAATTGGTTTGTTCCTCTAACCCTAGCTCTTCCCAGTAGCCTTCTTCAGATGTTTATTCTTTCCAGGTCCTATGACATCTACCATTCATCCCACCAGACCTTTGCTAATGAGGGCTCTATCTCTTGTGAGTTTCCTAACTCTACTTACACCTCTATATAGTCCCTTCAATATACTCTCAAATTACCAAGCTTTCATGAGCCACCTCAAGGCAGCCATCACTCTGCCTTGATGGCACAGAGTTATAATGATGATAAGAAGTGGTTGGATTTTGGATATATTTTCACAGGATCTGCTTAAAGACTGGTTGTGTGCATATAACATGAGATACAGAGAAGGGATACAACTTGCTTTTTCCCCTTAACAATAGGGAGGTTTTCTTCTAAGTCGAAATATATACCTCTATTCTCATTTAATTCATAAAATTGCAAAACACGGATACACCATAGCTTATTAAGTAATCACCCCCACTTAAAGACATTTAGTTCCTTTATGGCTTTTTGCTAATATAAATGGTACTGTAGTGTGTCCCTAGTGCAGATACCTTTGCAGTGTACATCCTGTATATTTGTGCATGTGTGGATTTCTTAAGGACAGGTATATGAAAGTAAATTGCTATACCAAGAGATAGATGTACCTTTAAAACTCCTATAGATACTTCTAAATTGCTCTCCAAAAAGCAGTACTAATATACCTTTGAACAACAGCAACTTTTACTCTCACAATCAAGAGGTGTTGTCAAGCTTTAAAAGATCTTATGATAAAAATGTTTTGTTATCTTATTTGCCTTTCTTTGAATGCTAGTGATATTGAACATCTCTCCATGATAGTTGGCCAATGTTTGATGAGGAATATGATTACACAGATTCAAAATAGCTCCCACAGAATACTTAATTACAAACAGAAATAAAGACCTTCACAGTGGAGAACTCTGGCAAACATTATCTTAATCAAGTGGCCAAGGCACCTGGGTAACTTAGTTGGTTAAGCACTGGACTCTAGATTCGGCTCCAGTCACGATCTCAGTGTTGTGAGATTGAGCACTATGTTGGGCTCTGTGCTCGGTCCACTTCTCTCCCCCTTGTGCCCCTCTTCCTGCTTGCATGCTTTTATGCTCTCTCTCTCAAATAAATAAATAAAATCCTAAGAAAAAAATCAAGCGACCAAAGTGAATGTAATGGGACAAATCAAAATTGTGGACCACCTAGTGGTAATGATATATATTAAGAAAACATTGTCATTTCTGTGGTCTTAACTACCAAAGATACATAATATGAATCTAATCATGAGGCAAACCCAAACTAAGAGATAAACTACAAGTGTATAGTTTAAGGTCATAGAGTTTGTGTCAAGGTCATAGAGAATAAGGAATGACCAAAGAACTATTCCAGAGTGAAGGAGACAGAAGAAACATGACAGTTAAATGGGATCAGTGAATTAGGTGGTAGTCATGAATCAATATTAACTTCCTGATTTTTAAGTTTGTATAATGGTTTGTAGGAGAAACTGTCCCTGTTTGTGGGAAAATTTCATTAAAATATTAGGAATTGATGGGGCAACAGGTCAGCAACTTATCCTGAAATGGTTTAGAAAAAAGTTATTTATATTCTATTTGTAATTTTTCCGAAAGCTTGAGATGTCAGAAAAATCTCAACAACAACAACCAACGACAACAACAACAACCAACTTTTTCACATTAGAAATCACAATACAGGGGTGCCTGGGTGGCTCAGTGGGTTAAAGCCTCTGCCTTCGGCTCAGGTCATGATCCCGGGGTCCTGGGATCAAGCCCCACATTGGGCTCTCTGCTCAGCAAGGAGCCTGCTTCCTCCTCTCTCTGCATGCCTCTCTGCCTACTTGTATCTCTGTCTGTGAAATAAATAAATAAAATCTATTTTAAAAAAAAAAGAAATCAGGGGCGCCTGGGTGGCTCAGTGTGTTAAGCCGCTGCTTAACATGATCTCAGGGTCCTGGGATTGAGTCCTGCATCAGGCTCTCTGCTCAGCAGGGAGCCTGCTTCCCTTCCTCTCTCTCTGCCTGCCTCTCTGCCTACTTGTGATCTCTCTCTGTCAAATAAATAAATAAAAAATCTTTAAAAAAAAAAAAAAGAAAAAAGAAATCACAATACATGTTCCTCATGAATACTTCTCTACTTGGCACCCAGTGAACACCATATATTTATTCTTGTGGCAGAAAGGATAAATCTTAACTTGCTTTCTCTTCCCTGGATTGATTGATTGATTTTTTTGCTGCTAATATAGGTTCCAGCAGTCATAAGTGACATACTAGTGGTTAGAGAAATATCTCATCGCACTATGTACAAGCCAGAAGAATAAAGGTTTCTGAGAGCTAGTCAGAGGCTGTCACTGGAGGGAAAGACTTATGTAAGGTACAGGCTTGTTCCTCATAAACTCCAGCCTTTTCAAGATTTCAAATATAGGGAACTTTCCTGAAACCCTGTCTTAAAATCTTCAAACTATGGAGAGAGCATAGATGTCCATTGACAGATGAATGGGTGAAGAAAATATGGTAGATACATATGAAATGAAATATTACTCAGCCATCAAAAAATGAAATCTTGCCATTTGCAACGATGTGGATGAAACTAGAAGGTATTATGTTAAATGAAATAAAAGTCACTCAGAGAAAGACAATTATCTCACTCTTATGTGGAATTTAAGAAATAAAACAGGATCATAGGAGAAGGGAGGAAAAAATAAAACAAAACGAAATCAGAGAGGGAGACAAACCATAGGAGACAAACCATAACAAACTCTTAATCATAGGAAACAAACTGAGGGTTGCTGGAGGGGAGAGGAATGGGGGATGGGGCAACTGGGCGAGACACATTAAGAAGGGCATGTGATATAATGAGAACTGGGTCTTTTATAAGACTGATGAATCATTGAGCTCAACTTCTGAAACTAATAATATATGTTAATTAATTGAATTTAAATAGAAAATAAAAAGAAAAAAGCATTCATATGTTATGCTAATTGACAGGCATTCAAAACAAAACAAAAACAGTTCACTGAAATCCTAATCCTCTACAAAAACCATTGTGTATTCTACACGTTATTTGTAAGAATCAATTTAATTTGGGATCAAAAAATTAGTTGCAATAAACCATTATTAAAATAAAGTACTAAACTCTCTACATATGAGTAGAGATATATGTCTTCAGAATTATTTTTGCTTTTCTAGCTAGAGCTATATTTATTTTAACAATATTTTTTCAGCCAACTTACACAAGAAAATAAAGTTGCTATGAAATATTTTTTTAAGGAGAAAACCCCCAAACCTGAAAATCTAGTTCAGACTTCTGAAAATGCCAAAGAATTATTATTTTTACTTCATTTTCTTTTCTCTCCCCGTCCTGTTTTTAAGTAAATTAAGCTTAAAATTCAAGTAACAAGTTTTGAAGAGAAGATATAATTTGTTACTTTGGGCTGCCATCTAGTGTTACAATAAAGAAAACATTTGCCTTTCCTTTTTTGCCTTTGTAAACTTTTGTATTGATATTTTCAATATGATGGAAGGTAAAAGCTAATACTATTGTTAAAAGATTTTTTATTTTAAAATTTGTAAAGATTTTTTTTAAAGATTTATTTATTTTAGAGAGAGCTGGGGGAGGGGCAGAGGAAGAGAGAGAATTGTGAAACAGACTCCTCATTGAGCAGGGGAGTCCAGCTTGGGGTTCAGTGTCACAGTCCTGACTGAGATCATGACCTGAGCGAAAACCAGAAGTTAGCCACTTAACTAACTGAGCCACCCAGGTGTCCCAACATCTTCCTAGGAACAACGCAAAAGGCAAGGGAAGCAAGGGAAAAAATGAACTACTGGGATTTCATCAAGACCAAAGATTTTATTTTTAAGTGGTTACTACACCCAACATGGGGCTCAAACTCAAAACACTGAGATCAAGGGTGGCATGCTCCACTCTCTCATTAAGAGATTTTTTAAAAATAAAAATCAAATACATTTAAAGTATATAACATGTTGATTTGATCATATACATATACATATGTATATGTATATACATTCATAGTGGAATGATTACTACAGTAGAGCTAATTAACATATCTCTTCACATAGTTACTATATTTGTGAGAAATCTACTCTTTTAGCATATTTCCAGTGTCCAAAAATTAAATATAGTCATCATGCCTGTACATTAGATTTCTAAACATTCATCCTACAAAGCTTCACAGTTGAACCTTTTAACCCAACATCTCCCTATTTCCCTACCATCCCAGTGTCTGGTAACCCCATTCTACTCTCTGCTTCTATAATTTTGACTTTTTTTTTTTATTAGATTCTACATACTCTAAATGGTGTCATACATACACACATAAATACACATGCACACACACAGATGACCCTTGAACAATGCAGGGGTTGGGGTACTAACCCCTCACATAGTCAAAAATGCAGGTATAATTTTGGACTCCCCCCAACTTAATACTAATATCCTACTATTGACCTGGAAGCCTTACCAATAACATAAAAAACCAATTAACACGTATTTTGTATGTTGTATGTTTTATATATGTATGCTTACAAAAAGTAAGCTAGAGGGAAAAATGTTAAGAAAATCCTAAGGAAGAAAAAATACATTTACAGAATGTGCTGTATTTATTGAAAAAAATCCATGTGTAAGTGAACCTACCCAACTCAAACCTGTGTTGTTCAAGGGTCAACTGTATATATCTTCTTTATCCATTTATCCATTGATGGACACTTAGGTTGTTTCCATATCTTGTCTATTGTGAATAATGCTGCAGTGAACATGGTGGTGTTACAAATATCTCTTCAAGATCTTGTCTTCAATTTCTTTGGATATATACCCAGAAATTATATTGCTGGTGCATATGATAGCTCTATTTTTAATCAATTGAGGAACCTGTGTACTGTTTTCCATAGTGACTGTACTAATTTATATTCCACCAAAAGTGCACATGGTTCTCTTTTTTCTACATCATTATCAACATTTGTTACCGCTTATCTTTTTGGTAATAATCATTCTAACAGGGTGAAGTAATACCTCATTTTATGGTTTGGTTTAAATTTCCCTGATGATTAGTGACTTTGAGCATCTTTTCATGTACCGTTCGTTTGGTCATTTGTAAGTCCTAATTGGCAAAATGTCTACTCAGTTCCTTTGCCCATTTTTAATCAGATTGCTTGGGGGGGTTTGCTATTGAGTAGTATATTCTTGATATATTTTGGATATTAACCCCTATCAGCTATATGATTGCAAATACTGTCTTTCATTTGGTAGGTTGTCATTTCATTTTGTTGATGGTTTCCTTCACTATGCAAATGCCTTTTAATGTGATGTAATCCCACTTTTTTTTAAAAGATTTTATTTATTTATTTGACAGAGAGAGAGATCACAAGTAGGCAGAGAGGCAAGCAGAGAGAGAGGGGGAAGCAGGCCCTCTTCCGAGCAGAAAGCCCGATGTGGGGCTCGGTCCCAGGACCCTGGGATCATGACCTGAGCCTAAGGCAGAGGCTTCAACCCACTGAGCCACCCAGGTGCCCCTTCCCCACCTTTTCTATCCTGACCACCACTGCTAATCCTACCCAAAATGTGATACCTGGTGTTGACCACTGGGCTTTTACAATGTGTCCCAGGTTGAAGCCTCCATTTCGTACATTTTTGATATTAGGGCCCAGCTCCTAATCTCTGGAAGTTTCAGACAATACATTTACTCCTTCAGGTAATAGAACTTGCTCATTTTTTTTGAGTTCTGTCTTGTCAAATATCTGGTATGCCCATTTTGTCACAGAAATAGCCTCAGCCGTGCAATGGCCAAAGCTCTTCTCAGGGTCCAGCTGATGCGTAGTTTTGGATATCTGTGGATGCCTTTTTATATCCTGAGCCTTCTCAGTCTTATCCAAGCAAATCCACCATCCCTGTGTCCCTTTACTATAGGGTTTTGTTACCAACTATTTCCAACTTGCTGTAATCAGCTCCATCACAAAGAGAGTTTCCTTGTTCTTCCCACTCCCAGTAAATGTGAGAGTCCTTGGTCTATGCCTCCTGTTATTAGAGATTAAGTGGCAAAATCTACATAATCTTAGAAATGGCATTCACACTTTCACCTCACTGATTTCCCACTCAAGAATCCATGACCAAGAACATCTCAGCTCAGTTCCCTCCTTTACAACTGCTTTGTTAACCTAGGAATGCAGTTTTAATGGCAGCCCCATTGACAAGGATTAGAGGAGGTTTGGGGGATTTTACCACTTCTTGAAACATTCTACATGAAGCTCATTTCACCTACAGGTAAAATAGTTTCTTTTTTCCTAATTTATGTCAGGTTAAGGAGGAAGGGAACTCAAAGAACCTTTCAGAGGAAACTTAACAAACGAAGGCTGATTAGTAAAGCTTTTTAATGGGTGCCAGAAGCAATCTTTCTTTTTGTGCCTCAAAAATTGTCATTATCCCTGGGATTAAAATCTGGTAAATATTGACCATGAGCAAATGTGAGAGTTGTGAGGCTTAGGGAAATGCCTTTGTCTTATCAAAAAAACAAAAACAAAAACAAAAAATCCACATGTATTTTCTTAAAGGTTGCATTTACTCTTTTAATCGATACAGAAAGAAAAGAAATAATCTAGAATTGAATCGAGTCGAGGGTAAGTATTCCCAAAATAGGGGTGCCTGGGTAACACAGTCAGTTAAGCTTTCAGCTGAGGTTGTGATCTCAGGATCATGAGATTAATCCTTGACTGGGGCTCCGTGCTTAGCATGGAACCTGCTTATCACTTCTTAGCCTTTTGGCTAAGATCAAGTGTAACATGGAACCTGCATGAGATTCTCTTTCTCCCTCTCCTCCTTCCCCCGCCAGCTTGCACACATGCACATGTGTGCATGCACTCTCTCTCTCCCTAAAACAAAAACAAAAACAAAAAAACCTCCCAAAATCTAGGAATATTTTTTTTCTATTCATAATGTCATAATTGGTAAATCTTTCTTTTAAAGTGACTGTACTAGCTCAGTTGGTCTCAAGGCTTGGAGACCCAAAGCCTTACTTTTTATCCCAAATATTTGGTAACACTTGTACTATTCTAAAACAAAGTTTACAGATAATATAACCCTCCTACAATATTATATAGTGTTCTAACTGTAACAAATGAATAATGAAGGAGAAAGTTGTTTATAATAAAGTAATATATATTTTAATGTATAAATGCTCAGAGATGTTCACAAAAGGAGAAAAATTAGGCAGTTGGATGTTAGCACCTATATCTAGTATCTACCTGATTACCACAACTACAAATATTGTTTACAGGTATGTTGTGTATTTTAATGCCACAGATAGTATTGACATTGATGATGTGTTTTTCCAAAGGAATGAACAACCCTTGGTAAAGTTCTGAGGAAAACAGAATAAAAACTTTCCTCCATATCCCTAGTAGCTACATTTTCAGAAAATTTATAAAATTAAAACCATACCAAAAATACTATGTGTTTATGAAAACTGAATAAAACCTGACTAATTATTATGAGCATATGTTTCCTTTCACAAATGTTTGGAAGAACATTCAAATACACAACAAACCTGGTAATTATTTACTATGCAGAGAGCTGTGTGCAAGGCAAGATGCCTAGTCTCTGGTCCCAGCAACAAAATGCCAGTAGTACACTCGAATACTGCATCTCTGTATTTTGGGTAATATTTCCTATAGATCTGAAGAAATAAGCCCTTGATTATAATATATAATAATATAGAGAAAAGCATAATCACCTGAGCTCAACATATTTAGAATCTGGAAGAGATTATAATATAACTTACAAGCTAAAAGATAGTAAGACACATATATAAGAAGAGAAATTTGATGTAATTTCCCAAAAATAATTGTTTAAGAATGTTAATATTTTACTATTTATATCATCCTATACTATATTATATTTTACTATTTTCTTATTATGGGTAAAACAAATTTCTTAAAATTTTCATAGGTCTTAGAAATTTTCTTACAAATGTTATAAGTCAAAATGAGAAGAAAAAATCTAAGAAACAATGGGAAAAGAAGACAAATAAGAAATTATGGAAATATAACTTAAAAAAGAAAAAAGGACATAAATTTTAAAACAGGAAAATTTTGGGAACAAGTCTGTGCAGCATGTTGTTGCTTTTTTCGTCTAAATTAATTTCTATGACTCAACAATTTTAGTGATTAGAGAAACCCAGGGATATTTCTTATCCATCTGGTAAATTTATAGATCCATAGATTATAACAAATTAAGAAAAAAAGTCTTTAAATTCTGATCCTTCATTTTTCTGGGAAAAAAATTTTTTTACATTAATTCATTCTATTCTTATCATAAATTGCTTTAGTTCTGAAGCATTAGATATAAAACTGGATTGGTTCCTTGTAAAGTTTCAAAATTGTGAAACTTTGGGGGAAATAGTAGAAATATGGGCAGGAAGGGAAAAAGCCCACAAGCCTATGTCTCAACTTAGTAGTCTAACTAATCTCATAGTCTAAATTAATTGTTTTATATATTTCTCAAAAGTTCTTTTTTTAAGAATATTGTTTTCATTTATTTAAATATTCGTAACCTTAAGGGGAGAAGGAAACTGTAAAGAGTATAACATTCTGTTTCCAAGGTAAATCTAAATTAACTGGCCCAAGACATGTAAAGATTTTTCAAAAAGCGGTAAGGGAAAAATGTAATCACTTCCCTCAGGAACTCATTTTCGTGCCTGGCAGCATATTGGTCAGGAACATTCTTTAACTTATCGTTTCACTCTTATTTAGTAAGATTGAAATGATCTTAGTTACATTGTTATTAATTTAGTTACATTATTACATTATAGATTATTTAGTTACATTTTAGTTACATTGTTTAGTTTAGTAAGATTTAAATGATTTTTAGAGTTATTGAGGATGTTGATCCCATGTCCTTAAACTTGACCTCTCAAAGAACTAATCTGGATAACCTTGTTAAAGCAGAAGGTCATAAGGACATGTTTCTCTTGATTTTTTAGATAAGTGACTTCCCACCAAAATTATGATAATCTAGAAAAGTTTCTTTCTGATCTCCCCCCTTTTTTCGTTTGTCAGGGTGGGAGTTGAATAGATATCTTATCTCATCAGCAAACTGGTGTTTGTATCTTTGGGGCTGATTTATTGCCAGGGCTCATTTACCTCAGGTTAAGTGGAATGAAAAGAACTAGAGGGCTGAATCTAATCCAAAGCCCAAATAAGGTCATGTTTCAAACTGATGAAACTAAACTAAGCTGGTAAAGCTCAGAAACCATTAGACCTATGGTGCCCAGATGGGCCACGTAGACTTTTTTATATAGGAAAATAATGCAGTATTGCAACTCCAGGTGGACTGAACATCACTAGTTTTTCTCTATGCATCATTTAGAGGTGGTAGGGTTAAATAAGGACTGGAATGAACGCTCTGACATTTTCTAGTCCTTTTGATTGGCTGCATTACGGCACGGCTTTAATCAAGTAATGAAATAACCCTTCCTACCTCTCTATGCCCATTACTACTCCCAGTATAAAAGAGTTCTGAATACTGAAGTTTGTGGCTAACGGCACAAGAGGCAATTCCATAGGTCAATTATCTTTTGCTTACAGCGGCTTCCTCCAAGAACAAAGAGCAACAAATCAAAGCAGCTAATTGCTGTTACACTCAAGAAGATTTCATTATAAAGTGCAGCAGTATCGTTACAGTCACGTGAGTGTGCCACCGTGTACAGGTAATAGATCCTAAAGAAGTGGTAGGGAAGGAAGCAAACAAAGATGACTCCTATAAAAAATAGGTTTTTCAGCTGGGCCCAGAACTCCTGGTGGGATAGTAAGGAGTGGCCTAGCTTCCGCACCATTGACACGATGATGAAGATCTGGAAGACAAGGAGAACCACCGCAGTGGCTATGACAGCAGTAACTATCATATAGTTGATAACTCGCACATATACACGATCAAGCTCTTTGTGGAATTTGAAACAGTGTTGCTCGTCATACACCTGGTGAGTTCCATACTGAGACGCAAACACAGGTACCACAATGACAATCACAAGCAGCCACATGCCGGTACTGGCAGCCACAGCGTGCAGCTTTCTGTAGAATTCCACTTTGTCCTTGTGCTTGAAAAAGATGAGGTACCGAATGACCAAGATCACCACGTAGAACAGGAATGTGAGGTACATATGGATGTGTAGCATGGCACTCACAAATTTGCAGAAGGGCAGCCCAAATATCCAAGTTTGCTTGATGAGGTATGTCAAGCGAAAAGGCACTGTCAGCAGAAAAACGCTGTGGACCACCACCAGGTTAACAACTGCTGTGGTAGTTACAGATCGGGTGTTCATATTCACCAGCAGGAACAAAATGGAGATGACGCCCGCCAGCCCTCCAATGAGTACGAGGAAGTAGAGCCTGGTTAAATGGGGTGTCAGTATAGGACTGCAGGATGAAACGTTGTGGTGAGCCATACTTCAGAAGTCACCTGGAAGAGACAAAACACCAGTGTAACTGACAAATTTTCAGAGCTTTGTTCTTATCTCCTTCTTAGCACTAGCAATGTGATTTTGTCATTTATCTATTTACATGATGTAAACTTTATGTATCTTAAGAATAAAGACTATGTCATATGCATATCTGTATAATCGAGACTGAAAACATAGTCAGTTATTGATTCTGAAGCATTAATAAGTTAAAGACCTCATTGAGAGGCCCCCAGAGACACGTGTGTGTGTGTGTGTGTGTGTGTGTGTGTGTGTGTGAGAGAGAGAGAGAGAGAGAGAGAGAGAGAGACTGTGTGTTTGTGTTTGTGTGTTTGTACATACGTAGTGAAAACAGTTTGCCTAGGGACGCCTGGGTGGCTCAGTGGGACTGCCCTCAGCTCAAGTCATGGTCCCAGGGTGCTCTCTCTCTCAAATAAATAAAATCTTTTAAAAAACAGTTTGCATAAAACTAGACTGCAGACCATATGAAGCTGATATATGGATACTAGTACTGCGACAGCCAGTGGGGGAGGGGGGACTACGACATGGAAGGAAAGTCGGATGTGTGTGTTAAGTACACAAAATTTTTTTTAAGTGTGATTCTAATTCTCTAATTCCTTTCAACTCATCAGCAAATGATTTAAGAATATACATAACTCATTTAGAATACTGATTAATTTGGACAAAGAAAATTAGCTAAGCAACAATCAATAGGAGTGTATATTTGAATTTCTTGTCATAGTTTTGTTTTCATCTAGCAGTGAGACCTTGGCTAAGTTTTCATGGGTCCCACTGAAAATGCAGCACATCTCCCAATTCTCCTATTCCCACCCCCTCAAATTCATAAAAGAGCCGCTATCGTTTTTCCTCTGGAAATATCCTTTCCCTAAATAGTCTTGGTCCCTTCTAACTTATTATCCACATCCTAATTTATTATTTATTAAGTGAAAGATTTAATAATCTTTTAATTACACTGATCAAATCCTTTCATTTTCTTATTTAAATCCCTTCAGTGACTTTCCATTTCTTTTACAATTAAAAAATCCTTCCATGTCTAGAATGTTCCGGGTCATAGCAAAATCTGATCCCTTGAGACCAGATTCAAGAAATATTGTAGAAGTGGGGCACCTGGGTGGCTCAGTCAGTTGAGTATCTAACTTTGTTTGACTGGGTCATGGTCTTAGGGTCCTGGAATCAAACAACGCATCTAGCCCCACATTGAGCCCAGAATCAGGTTCCGTGCTCAGTGTAGGGAGTCTGCTTGTTCCTTTGCCCACCCCTCCTTTGCCTACCTCTCTTTAATGAATAAAATCTTAAAAAAAAAAAAAAAGAGGGAGAATCTAGAGGTGAAATTAACAGAATTCGATGGATTGTGTATGGGGAAACAAAGGGAAAGAAGGTATCTCAGTCACTCCTAGATTTCTAACTTTAGCAATTGTGTGATCAGAAATCTGCTTACTGACAACAGGGAGGCTGAGGATCTAATTTGAGGAAGAACAGTAGTTGAATTATATTCTTAGTACCTTTGTAACACATTTGCAATTAGTTTTACTCACTTCATGAATGTCTCTTCATATAATCAAAATTACCCAGCAACAAAAATGAATCACTGATGAATCACAAAAGCATTATACTTGCATACATGTAAATCACGTATTCTCAAAAGTGTGTTCTTGAGGTGTGAAAAAAAACCTCAATTTCTATGTTTAAAACATATACATAAGTACATAAAAAGAGTATATCTGTGGTATTAAAATTTCATAAGGAGGGGGAAAACAGGGAACAAATGGCTTTAAAAGGCTCTTTGTGAGGGAGATAATTTTAAAAGTTAAGAAACATTGTGCTGAATAAAAGATGCTAGCCACTAAAAGCTACATATTGTATAATTTCTTTTTCTAGAAAATCAAAATTACTGAGACAGAAGATCAGTCTAGCCCAGGGCCTACATTGCAGGGGAAGGGATTGACTTCAAAGGGATATGGGAGAATTTATGGAGGGATGGACTGTTTTATATCATGTTGGTTACAATTCTAGTTATTTGTCAAAGCTTGTCAAATTGCACACTTAAAATTGTTGAATTTTCTTGCATATAGCTTACTTCTCGATAAAACTAATTTAAAAAAATAATAATAACCTGACCCCAGGGAAGCCCTGCTTTTGTGGGCATGGAATAGAATTTCCATATGACCCACTTAAAAGATTGCTTCATGTTATATCTATTCTATGTGATGTCTAATCTCTTTATTTGTCTATTATTTTCCCCTTTGAAAAGTAGTTCCCCTAAGTAAACATGTAGTTATATTGTGTTTGTATCTGAATTAGGGGTGAATGTGCCATCATAAGTTCTGTCCATCATTTTCTCTAGCTATTGAACTAGAATCTGGACTGACTTCTGAAAGAAAAAGGTATAATCAGTTGCATATCATCTGTCTCAAATCCTCTTTCTTTCTTATAAACTGCTGTGATCTCTCTGTAACAACCAAGCCTGGTTCCAGACATTCCAAGATACATTGTAAGATATTACAGAATATAGATACCTTCCACTTAAACCAGCTAAAGCAGACAACTTGCAATTAACAACCTGTTCAGAAGTAACATGGTGATTTTTGTTTTTGTTTTTGGTTTTGGTTTGTTGTTGTTTTTTAGGGGGGCTGCACATGTACATGTAGAGTTGGGGCAGAGGGAGAGAGAGAATCTTAAGCTGGTTCCACACTCAGCATGGAGCCAATGTGGGGCTCAAGATCATGACCTTGAGATCATGACCTGAGCTGATATCAAGAGTCAGATGCTTAACCAACTGAGCCAACCAGGTGCCCCAATTATTTTTAATAATGGAAAGGGTGAAATAATGGTGAAAAACCACCTTGACTTTATTAAAAGTATTCTTGATAGAGCCCCTTTGGATCTAATCCAGTAACTGATGTCAGATCCCAGAAATAAACTATAGACCCAGAGCAAACTCTCCTAAGGGCGCGTAACTGTCTTCCTGTTTCTCCATGAACCACCTTGCCTTGGCAGGGCTCTCTTCTTTGTGACTAACCCCTGAAGCTCAGCAAACTGGATGCAAATTCAGTTTCCCTCTGTGCTCTTTGATTGCCCTGCTTAAAATCCTTTTTTAGTTCCTTTGGCATCCACCATGTCTTATAAGCCCTTTGCAATCTAACCCCAACTTGTGTTTCAAGGTATCCCTTGAAGGTAGCCCACCACTACCTCCATTTCCTCACCCTCATCCTTTGCCCTGGATTTATAGACCTTCATACCTTTCCTACAATATTATTTTTCAAACCTCTGGGTTTCTTCTCTCTATAGACACCAAATGTACAGCTAGACACTGAGGCTGAAGTCCAAATTCTATTATAAATGATTTTATGTCTCTTAAAAAACTTCCCCTGGTCTCCCATTGTCTATTAGAGATGTGTAAACTTCTTAGTGTGCCATGCTAGATCCTTCCTACTGGCCTTTGTAATTCTCTGTCTAGCCTCTCTGCCACCAGAGCACCAAGACTCCCCCATCCTGCCTGAATGATTTCTTCATTATTCTGTTCTGACCTCAGCCTAGGTACTGCAGAGCTTCTCAGCTTAGCCTGTGGTTTGGCTGGGGGCTATTTGTCTGTGTCTTGGCAGTTTCCTTCTCAATGCTTTGCCCATAAACTTGCTTGGGCCTCAGTGGTCATTGCCCCTGGCCCTAGGACGATCTTAATATCAGATATGAGACATGGAAGTGGCTTCTGTAGTTGTTTCATAAGGAATCCATGGTAGAGCCAACAACAGAGACCAGTCTACAAAGTGAGAGTCCTAAGAAATTTGTAGAGTCCTACCAAATGGCAGTAAGCAGTCCATGTCCTCATGAGTGCATAATACCTTAGGTCCCTTATTTCTAAACAGAAAAGTAGCTACAATCAACTTGGGATTTTTCATTTTGTTATTAAATAAGTCATGTCATTGCATCTTTTGTATAGCACACAGTGAAGATTCTGAGACAAACAAAACACATCCCTGCATTTAAATCTCTTTTTGTCTGATAAGGGAGGAAGAGGTAAATAAATTATTTTCAACATCTATAGGTACATAAAAAATGCCAAAGTAATTCAGAAAGAGGAATAATTAAAAGACAGTGGAGAGTGAACACATCAGAATGTAGTGGCAATAGAGTAATTCTTGGGCACATAACTGGTGCTGGAACTTAAAGGATGCTTTGAAGTTCCAGATGCAGAGAAGGAGAGATAGAGTACTCCAGGTATAGACAAGGGTCAGAGAAAAAGCATGGATGCATGTTCAGAGAATTACCTATAGTTTTATATACCTGGAACATTAGGTAAAGGAGTAGGACACAGGTGAATGTCTGTAGATGTAGATGAAATGTGCCAAATACATAGCATGTTGCCACTCTGAGGATTTCTTATTTTATCCTGAAAATTATAAGAGATGCAAATTTTAAAATATAAAATGCCATTTAGTATTTCAATTCCAAAATCTGTGTTTTGGTTTTACTGGAGAAAAGATCAGAGGAGGGCAAGATATGATGCCATTAGCAGGCTATTATGCTGATTAAGTTTAAATATCATAAAGATTGGTGCAAGTTGGTACTACTTCAGGGAATTTGCCCCCAAAGTAAACAAAATCAAAGGCTCTGGGCTTGGAGAAACCAAAAAATGTGAATTTAAATTGTTGATGAAAATTAAGAATGGTTACTTGGTGAGTAGAAGTTGGTATGGCTTATAAATTATAAGAAGGGAAAATGAAATTCAGTAAAGCCAATAAATCTAAGCAAAAGAAGAAGGAAAAAGTAAAGCAAACTAAGAAACATGGTAGATATATAAGTTTAAAAAGGAAACAAGTCCAGACACATCTGAAATCATAATCGATATAGACTATAGTGTTCCTTAGATTACTTAAAAGAGGAACTGCATGCATCTCTGTGAATATACTAAAACTGACTGAATTGTACAATTTAAAATAGTGAATTTTGTGGTTTAGGGATCATATCTCAATAAAGTCATTAATTAGAAAAAGAAATTATCTGAACTGAGCCTCATTATTGACTGAGAATCATTATTGACAAGACAAAAGAATGAAGAAAGAGTCAGTGGTGCTAAGCAATGGACTGCTTTCCGGTTGGGAGCAGAGGAAAGAAGTGTCACTCACAGGTCCCTGGTGAGACAGCTCAGTGGCCGCAGTGCCAGTGGAGGACTGGGCCAGGCCCATGATAAAAGGCCTGGTCCCTTTGACCTTAAGCTTTATTCTTCTTTGCCTCCCACTCCATTCCTTGATTCACTCCTCCTGTTGCACTCTGAACAGATGGGACTGTGGGCAGATTCATTCAGTATGAGAGAACAAGCACTACCCCAGTCATTTTCTTCTTAGCACTTATCACTCTTATCTCAGTTTTCCCCTATGTTTCATACCCGTCCTTTCCCCCTGAAATGAAGGCAGAAATTAGCTAAATAGCTCCCCCTTCTCCCTTCTTTAGTCCCAGGTACCTCTGAATTTATGCTTTCTTATCAACAGTGAGCATGTCTATTCAACACAGTTTGCTAGTAATGATAGCTGCCCTGCCTCCATTCTTGGCACTATGATGGAAATTTCACATACATTACTTATAATCCTCCCAAGAAGTCTAGGGCATGGGTACTTTTTATCGCAAATATCAGATGAAGAAATGGAGCCTCAGGGGGTGACTCAGTTGGCTAAGCAGCCGATTCTTGATTCTGGCTCAAGTCGTGATCTCAGGGTCCTGGGATCAAGCCCTCCCCAGGGCTCTGCACTCAGGAGGAAGTCGGGTTGAGCGTTCTCTCCCTCTCCCTCTGCCCTTACCCCTGTGCATGCGCTTTCTCTCACTCTCAAATAAATCTAGGAAGAAAGAAAGAGAGAAGAGAAAGAAGAGGAAGGAAGGAAGGAAGGACAGATGGAAAAGGAAAGAAAAGAAAGGAAAGGAAAAGAAAAAAGAAAGGGAAAGGGAAAAAAGGAAGGGAGGAAGAAAATAAAAGAAATTGAGACTCAAGAGAGTTAAGTAACTTTCCCAAGGTCACTCAGCTGAGATGTGGCAGCATGGAAGCCCAGATACGGAGTGTCACTTCACTGGGTTGCAGTAGTACAGAAGTCCTCCTGGACAAAAAAGTGGACATTCCATGTCTGCTTTGTTTTGCCAGTGCACTTGTGTGTGTCTCGTGACCAGAATAAAGACAATTAAATGAATACTAGCAGAAGACTTAGAGAAGTAACTAAAATTGGTCCACCCCATGTTCTCTAAAGTCAATAAATGTTTGAGAATCAGTTCATCAGATTGCAATAAAATAGAAAGAAAAAACTGCATTAAAATTTAACTACCAAGGGACGCCTGGGTGGCTCAGTTGGTTAAGCAGCTGCCTTCGGCTCAGGTGATGATCCCAGCGTCCTGGGATCGAGTCCCACATCGGGCTCCTTGCTCAGCAGGGAGCCTGCTTCTCCCTCTGCCTCTGCCTGCCACTCTGTCTGCCTGTGCTCACTCTCTCCCCCTCTCTCTCTCTGATAAATAAATAAAATCTTTAAAAAAAAAATTTAACTACCAAAATTTAATTTGTCCTAAAGTCAGATTCTTGAGCCCCTTTCTTAATTCCTTTTCGCTTTTTGAACTATTAAGTCCTCAACCTCCCCCCACCTTTTTGAGATTGAAAATCATACTGAGAGATTGTTATAGTAGGTCTTGGCCAGCTGCTCAACCCCAGAGAGATCTGTTCCAGGAAAGACCATCTGTAGCTATTGATAGGCACAAGGGGCTGGTATCTCCAAGTGTCTGCTGCCCTTCACCCAGGAATCTCTGGATAAAGAGCTGAACAGCTGGGGCACAGCCCTCTTCTAGGAGTGCAAGGCTCGAGTCATGCCAATCTTGCCTCTGACTGCTCTTTTGCCTGGTTCCTGGTTCACCCCCCAGCCTCCCTAGATTTTGAGCCTCCCCGAACCCCATCTACTTCTCCTCGTTTTGGCACCCCTTTCTTTCACTCAATGCCCTCTATTTATTTTGTTGTAGCTTTCTGATCATTGACCCTCCCAGAACCAGTCAGCTTCTCAGATACTGATTCCAGCCTGACTCGCAAGTTCTCTAGGGTCTGCTTCCTCAATTATTCCCATTGGTTCCTGTTCCTAAGGGCTGCTCCTACCTCTCTTCATCCTTGACTTATTTCTAATGGAATCCCTGGAGGGATTCAAGCTTTGCCTTATGCAAAGTTTATTTCAAAGTGTATTCCCTGTCCTGTCCTACAGAGGCTGAAATAGTGCCCTACTGAAATCCCCAGAGTAGGTCAGTTTCCCATCTAATCCTCAGCTTCTTTGTTCTTGGTTTGCTATCCAGCTGCCCCTGAACTGCACATTCTAACCATGGCCAAGGTAAGCTCAAAGATTAGATGGTTTATGCCCTTCTTACAACAGTGACTCATGACTCTCTGATATATGTGGCAAAGGATAAGTTTCAATATTTTTGAAGAGAGGAACTAAGCCATTAGGAGCATTTTGGTCCTTTACACAGGAAGACGAGGACCAGTTTGTCTATTAAACAGAGGGTAAAATCCACATTAAAGAAGAAGAAGCTACTAAGAATGCTGGATGAAGGGAGAGGCACCAGATATCCAAATATGGATCAGAAAACTCCTTGGCAGATTGTTGTTCAGAAAATTCATCACTGAATCTGATGGTCAAATTATGATTGATAACCAATCTTGAGATTCTGTGATTTACCAAAGACATGGTTTTTGCTGTCATCTCTTACTCCATCTCTTTGCTCCTGCGCACTTCCACCTTAGGCTCAAACGACGGAACTACCTACAATAGTCCTGGTTGCCAAGCAGCCAAAGGCATTTCTTGTGGGCTTTCTGACTCACATTTCATCTTCTTAAAGCTACCCGGTACCAAATCAGCAGCTTCTCTGGATTCTATCCACGGAATTAACTTCAGTCTTGAAGGGCCTTAAAATAGAATATTCAAAAAGGACTTAGACCTTAAAGTTCCAAGACTGTCTGAAAGAGAAAGGTGGCATTCGCTGGAGATCTCAAACTGGTGTCATTGACTTGCCTTAAATATCTTCCCCTGGATGATGTTTTTTCATCTCAGATGACATGCCAGTATTGCTATTAATGTTCCATATTTATTTATTTATAGCTACAACTGCTATGTACAATGAGAGCAGAAATGCCTTGTCTTTCCCATATTTTCTGAGTGGGATGGTGTAGTGGAATTGAATGGTGGCTAACCCCCAAAGATAGATATCTAAATCTTAATCTTCCAAACCTATGAGTGTGTTTTTTTTATTTTTTATTTTTTAAAGACTTTATTTATTTACTTGAGAAAGAATGAGATTGAGAGAGAGAGAGTGCACACAAGTTAGGGGAAGGCCAGAAGGAGAAGCAGACTCCCTGCCAAGTAGGGAGCACAATGTGGGGCTCGATCCCGGGACTCAGGGATTATGACCTGAGCCAAAGGCAGACACTTAACCCACTGAGTCACCGAGGGGCCCAGAGTGTGATTTTATTTGATAAAAGCATCTTTGTATGGGCGCCTGGGTGGCTCAGTGGGTTAAGCCTCTGCCTTCGGCTCAGGTCCTGGGATCAAGCCCCACATCAGGCTCTCTGCTCAGCAGGGAGCCTGCTTCCCTTCCTCTCTCTCTGCCTGCCTCTCTGCCTGCTTTGATCTCTTTCTGTCAAATAAATAAATTTTTTAAAAAATCTTAAAAAAAATTTTTTTAAAAAAAGAATCTTTGTAGATGTAATTGGGGATCTCAAGATGAGATTATCCATGTGGGCCCTAAATCCAATGATTATAGTACTTAAAAAAGACATGCAGTGGAGAAGCTGGAGAAGAGGAAACGTCTTTGTGAAGACAGAGGGAGAAAAGTAGTAGAAGTCCCTGTTTACAAATAGTAAAGCTTATTCTTCATGTCCCTGTAATGTCTCCCACAAAACCTATCAGGAAAACCTAAAATAGAAGAGTTTTGTGAATCTGAACTCTGCTTGAGGTATTGTATCTCCAAATTCCATGCTTTGAGTGGGCATTTAAAACTTAAAACCTTGAAGTATTTTCATATTCTCTATCACCCTTATTATCTCAGAAGAATCCACACTTATGTGGATGAGGTTCTAGAGTCAATTCCTCTCTCATTCCTGTTTAGGGCAAATGTCATGTTTCCTTTGCCTAAGAGAGGCTTTGTCAAGAAGTTCCATGAATGCGCATTGTCATTCCATTTACTTCCCATCAAGGCTCATCAGCAGAAATGAATTTCTAACTCTCATTTTCTCCAAAACTTTTATTTTACCTTTAAACAACTTTATTTGAGATGTATATGTTTTCCCAAGAGGTGTATAAAGATTATATAGTAATGAATGAGCCGCACAAATAAAACATCATCCTGCCCTCAAGCAGCTTATCATCTATAAAGGAGGGAGACATATGTAGTAGATGTACATGAAAGTAGAAGGAGAGAGTGTCTTGAGAGCAGAGTAGTGAGAGAACAAGCCAAAGTGGGAGAAGGAGAAACCCAGAAAGGCTTCACAGGAGAGGCTGCTTTTGAAATGGAATTAGAGGATAGAAAGGGTTTGGTAGACAGAGTAAGGGAGAGAAGGAGAAAATAGGAAATGTCCAGAGATGGACTCATATGAGCCACGAAAGACAGACAACAAACTTGGAAAGGTTTGTTTAATGAACAGCACCGTTGTCTTCATTACAGCCTGAGCACATCGATCAGCAAATGTACAAACTCTGTGTAGGCTTTAATTATCTAGGCCTGGTTGTTCAGAGAGGTCCTCAATCTACTTAATTAGGGGAGAAGGAAGGTGACATATATTTGTATTTCTCTTTTTATTGGTTCTATTTTAGACCATATGCTCTAGACTAGAGGAAAGAAACATAGCTTTTCCCTTTCATAGATTTGAAAGCAGCTTCTCCTTCTCACGAGGCCTCAATCTACATTTTCTGGTCACATTCCCTGCTCAGGGTTTCTCTGTGTTTAAGAAATGACATAGATGTTAACCGTACTCAGACACATAATTAGGAAGGTGCCTCTAGAACCAGACACCCCATGGTTTGGACATGTCCTTATTCCCTTTGAATCACATCCACCAGGGAAAATGGAGACTCACTGGCTAGGGAGCCTTCCACAAATCTTCTGGAGCACCTTATATAGGGCTAGACTCTAGTAAATGTTTATAACACCCTGGGCCCTATGGGAAGCACTTTATCAATCTCCAGTCTATAAGGGAAGGCCTTCACTTTAATGTTTGGATACATGGCTTGAGTTCAACAACTTTACATCCTCTTTTATAACATATGAGATACAAGCAAATAAGTAAAGTTGAGATTTCATTCAGAAATAGAAATTCTTGGGGCGTCTGAGTGGTTCAGTCAGTCAGGCATCCAGCTCTTGATTTTGGCTCAGGTCATGATATTAGGGTTGTGAGATCAAGCCTTTCTTTGGGCTCTGCACCAGACATGGAGTCTGTTTAAGATTCTCTCTCTCCTTCTCCTCTGACCCTCTCCACCCCACTGCTCATGCTCACTTGCTTGCTCTCTCCTTAAAAAAAAAAAAAAAAAAGGAAAGAAAAGAAAAAAATTCTTAAGAAGGGAACTATTTAAACAAAGAAATATAATTTGCAGTACACTGGCTTCCTGAACAGTAGAATTAATTCACTAAAGAATACAGAATTTACTACTTTTCAGCCAACAAGAAATTATACTTTCATCCACATGCTTATTTTTTGACCATCTTTATTAAGAAACTAATCCCAAATAAAACAGTGAAATAGGGTAATATTTTTTCTTCAGGGTGCTACATTTCTACCAAAGCCCTGGCTATTATTTATTCTAATCTTTGTGTTCATCCTATTCTCTAAAAAAGCTTATTTTTTCCTGTATCCTGATTTCTCCCAGCAACATATCACACATGGCCAACTAGTCCTTTATGTTCTAAGTCATGTTCCAAGTCTTTCAAGAATTTTCTGTTATTCCTCCAGGAAAGTAATTTTCTTTCCCACCTTTTACTGCTTTTGTTTCTTATCATTTCAAGTTTTATTCTAGTTATTAATTTAGTTCCTCCCTCCCCATAATATACATATAGACACCTCAGGAGGGAATTACGTTTAATTTTTTTTTATAGTCTTCCCCATGGTCCTTAGGAAGACAGTTTGTTGTCTACATGATTCATTGAAAGAATGAATAATGTGGATGGTTGCATTTGCCTGCCGCCTGAAATTCTAGTTCTGCCTTCCTGAAAACCCACCTTTTCCATTTCAGAATCTTTGTCATTCTGAAGAAGTTGACTGCATATCCAACTCCAAAGATGGGACTCTATAATCCTAGTCTAAGGTTAACTAAGCTGAACATTTCATTCCCTAAATCACACCTAATCACAATTATTGGTTCAAGACGGATAAATGACCCAAGATGGTCCAGTTGGAAAGAATTTCAGGACTCTTTCTCTTTTTTTAATTTACTTTTTTGTTTAAAGATTTAAAATTTTTTTCACATAATTTAGTTTTTTTAAAAAAATATATTTATTTATTTGAGAGAGAGAGAGAGAGAGAACATGTGGAGGGGCAAAGGGAGAGGAAGAGAAGCAGTCTCCTACCTGAGCACAGAGCAGATATGATCCTGAGATCATGACCTGAGCCAAAATTAAGAGTTAGTTGCTTAACCACCTGAACCACCTAGGCCCCCCAAGAACTTCTGGACTCTTTCTGGGAATGCTGGGCAAAAGAAAATTATCTTTAGAGGGTAGATTATGTATATTTGAAACTTAGAAGTTCTTCAGTCAACGTATATGTTGATACTGCTTGGCAACAGACACGTTTAAGTATCTAATGTAGGAAATATGTTCTAATAGAAAAGAACCAGAGGAAATATCCAAATTTTGAGCCCATCAGTGTATGATAACAACATAAAAGTTAGAGTCCTCTTCAGTTTGCATTAATAAAAATGCCATTATTTCCTCATCTGTAATATGGGACCAATAAAGAGACAAATTATGTAAAGCACCCAGCATGGGGCTAGACACTGTGCAGCTACCCCATAAATCTCAATCTCTCATTCTTTTCCTCCACATCTAGAAGTCTTTAAAAAAAAAAAAATTTAAAAAAACTGAAATACATCAATAATGAAAAATTCTTGTAATAACATGTTTTGAAGAACTTGGGGTAAGATAAATAATGCTCAGGAAAGAAACCTCATCTTTTAGCATTCATGGGGATAAAACTAACCCAAATCAGGACTCACTGAGTTTTGCGAAACTCTTAATGCTTGAGACAGAGATAAATGGCAAGCCACTGCAAATAAGGTAACAACTTATATCCTGTTTCTACACATCAGAGGAACCAACCATGGCGCAACATTACTTGCTACAAAAATGGCAGATCAAAGTGTGCCTGTGTGGCTCAGTGGGTTAAGCCTCTGCTTTCCACTCAGATCATGGTCTCAGGGTCCTGGAATCAAGCCCCACGTTGGGTTCTTTGCTCAGTGGGGAGCCTGCTTCCTCCTCTCTCTCTGTCTGCCTCTCTGCCTAGTTGTGTTCTCTGCCTGTCAAATAAATAAATAAAATCTTTTTTAAAAATTGGCAGATCAAAACACAAAGAAAAGTAAATTCTTGATTCCTTGGACTAGATCTGTACATTAAAAAAATGTTCATTGGAAATTGATTTCTTTGAGACAATTTGGGTAAATTCAAGTTTGCTTGGCTTCTTTTTGGATTATTCTATAACTTGAATGTTTAAGAAGTTATGTAACCAGCAATTAGTTACCAAGAGTCCCAAGTTATTGAAGAATCCTGTTATAAATCTTACACTCTAGAACTTAGTTGACTGTAAGACTGCATAGTAACTCTCTTCTCACAAGATATTTTTAATTATTTTATTGTAATTCAAGGACTACCGTTCTCTTGTTTAGATTCTCCTAGAGCCTTATGGAAAATACAGTCCTTTGGAGTCAAGTTAACTGGCTAGTTCTATTACCAAAAATGCACATTGTCATTCTTGCAATTACTGTGATTAAGTGTAGTCATTTAATTGATGTAAGAGAAAAATAGCCTGAGCCTCAGTCTCAGCTGTGCCACTTATAAATCTCTTTAGTTCAAAGTATTAACCCTCTCAGCATTAAAGAGGATAATAATACATGTCCTGCCACACTCGTGGGCTCTCAGAGAATACAAAGTGTCCCCACCAACATTTGCCACCAAAACAATGGCATAAAACCTACTCCTCACTGTATCTCAGAGGAAAATCTAGAAATCCAGGTCTGGGGTAGATGGTAGGGGGTTGGATATGGGGACTGAAACAAGAGCCATGCAGAAAATAATAGGAAAACTATTGGTTTTGCAGCTGAATACAGCCATATTTGAATTCTGATGCTATTACCAATTTCATCTTTAAGCTATTTATTCAATCTCCCTGAGCTCAGTTCCCTGTTTGTATAATAGAAATTATACTATCAATATTACAGAATTGTTAAACGAGACAACAAAGAGTCTTGCATTAGGAAATTGTTAATAAATGGTTGCTGAAATTACACAGCACGTTTAATTTACACTGAAAGTTTCAGTCATGTAAATATATACTTTGAGCCATGAATTGGAGGTTATTTAGCATCAAGAGAGCATGTCTTGAAGATGGCATATACTTAGAGTGATGGAGAGCATTTGAGGCTATAGCGTTGGGAACTTTCATTGACTAATAAGGCTCTACACAGACAAGTGTAACATTGGCACCATGTGGAAAGCAGAAAAAATTTAGAGAATCTAAACAGCAAAAAAGGAAGAGAAATCTAAACAAGAGCTCCTTGGATACATTAGCTGAAGAATTTCTTAACAGCTTACCCATAGGAAAGTATTATAGATTAGGATCAGAATCTAGTGGTATTTTATCTGAATTTTCTTATATGTATAATATTTAATTTAACTGATACACACACACACTATATATATATATATAGTGTGTGTGTGTGTATGTGTTTATTTATTTATTTATTTATTTATGGCAGGGGCATTATTTGCCTAATTCTTCACTCTCCCATCCCATGTGCACACCCTTTGACATGTGACCTTGCAATCCTTCCTACTGCAGGAACAGGAACAGCCTGTATTTCTAGCCCCCTTGACTTTATGTTTGGGCAGGTGATGTATTTTGGCAAATAGGCTAAGGTTAAAGTTACAGTGTGCCAGTTTTGAGCTTAGACCTTAAGAGGCAGTATTTCTGCATATTACCTGTGCCTTTGCCATTACCATGAAAAGAATGTGCTGGGCTAGCCCCTCATCCCAGGAGGAGGATGAAAATACATAGAGTGGAACTAAACCATCCAAAAGAGCCCAGCTTCAGTCAGCAGACACCAGATGAAGGAGCAAGCTGAACCGAGATCTGCAGAGCTGCCCCACTAATCCTAGAGCAACTGGCTGACTCTTAGCCAACACATAGGTCCATAAAGATAAACAATTGCTTTTTTATGTTACTGAGTCTTGGGAATGACTTATTACACAGCATTTTGCCAGCCGTAGCTAACTGAACCCACTATTCTTAAGAGGTATCTTGTTTTTTAAGGCAGTGTCCCTATCTGCTGACTCATTGCCATCAGAAGGGATGGCAAACAGTGGTTTGCTATCTTTCAGGTATCAAATATGTTTTTTTTAATCCTTTGATTTATGACTTGATACATTATCTAGAGAAGCAGAGAAAGGTGGTATGAAGAATGAATGGTGTATAGTTTTTATGGTCCAAACAAAGATAGTATCAAGTGTGCAAAATTGATCACCCTATTACCCTTTTCATTTTTGTGTTTCCCATGCTTTTTAGTACCTATCTTATCCACTCCCCAAGGTAAAACATGTGAGTAATCTGAGACTCGAAATTACCAGTACTAACCCTTAGGTCCTTCTCCTCCACAATAGCATATGCACCTATTACCACAGGCCTAGTGAATATGGCCGTAGATAAGCCATTGGTATCAAGGGGACTACAGGCAGGAACTCAGTTATTCCTCTCTTATGTCCCAAAACCTGTAGAATCTGTGACACAAAGCTTCTGGAAACTTGAATAAGGGGACCTTATTATAACATAAGGTAGTTATTCTGAGATTGCTGAGTTGTTATGAAGTCAAAGTATTTATCCTGCCTTTTGGGCTATCTGTCGTCAGTTTTTACCATACCCAGAGGGCTGAGATTTCCAAACCACTGACACTTCTGGCTGCATTTAATCAAATGATGAGTCTATTATTCAGGTAAATCCTATATTGTTTATCTGGAGTTGGGAATTTGCATCTCTAAGACACCTAGTTTTCTAGATCACTCCTTGTTCAAGAATGTCTAAACATATCCTGCAGAAAGTATTTAGGGCAAAAAAAGGATACAGGCAGAAGCTGTGAGATTTCAGAGGTTTCCTACAATAGGAGACTCACATAAAATTTCTGGTGGTGTTTAAACCAGGCTTAAATTGAAATCAGTGGCTTCATTTGCCAGCAGAGGTAGAATTTTTTTTTTTTTAAAAGAATCTGATTTTTTAAAGGAGGAGTTAACCTAGAGGAATTAATCTGTCATGAGAATTTGAAGACACCAAGTGAACTGGGGGAGGAAAACTACTGAGCCAACTCACAGTTTACCTGCTCCGCATCCCATGACTTCATTTTTGCAGCACGTGTTCACAGTGCTTTTCCAGAGAGCTCACAGTGAGTTCTTCTGTGCTCTTAACAGATCTGTAGCCAAGAAGATGCTCACTTTGGCCATTTATCAGGAAAGCTCTAGATCGGTGCCCCTCAAGGTTCGTCCATGCACCGGCAGCATTGACTTCATCAGGGACCCCCACCCGGACCGACTAAATCAGAATCTCTGGACTGAGGCTCAGTGATCAATTTTTAAACAAGTCCTCCAGAGGATCCTTGACCATATTAATATTTGAGAACCACTGGCTTAATTCACCCTGAGCAAGTCACCTCTCTGTCCTTGAGGTATCTGTTCACAAAATGAAGGGGTCCACTTGGATGATGGAGCTAGAGCCTTTGGAGCTCTGTCAGGATCATTCTCTCCCCCTTCTTCATTTTTTTCCCATTTTGATTCATGACTGATCCAGTATAAAAGAAGATTTTTGAGAGCCAGATCATATGGTAAGCTATCCCCACTCTCCCCCTAAAGAAACTAAGACACCAGTAGTTACAATAAATATATGGAATATTTGATTAAGCAGACACGGAATTCTGAAACTAAGGTGGAAAAAATAATCATCCAGCTAAATACCTAGTAAATAGCAATTGAAATGTGTAAGCAAAACAAAAATACCTTCTTGTTACATCCTAGCTCTGTCCAGAAATAATGACCTTCACAATGACAGTAACCATCCCTGACATCCAGATTGTGGGCTTTAAATATAATTTCCTCTTAGGAGGAGCCAGACCTACCTGCTGGAGAAAAATGAGGGAGAGGAAAGACTTCTAGGTGTTAAAAGATGTTATAAACAGAGCAATAAAGTGAATGTAGAGGCCCTGTTTGGAACCCAACTCAAGAAACCAACTGAAGGGGCGCCTGAGTGGCTCAGTTGGTTAAGCAACTGCCTTCTGCTCAGGTCATGATCCTAGAGTCCTGGGATTGAGTCCTGCGTTGGGCTCCCTGCTCCGTAGGGAGTCTGCTTCTCCCTCTGGCCCTCTCTCCTCTCAAGCGCTCTCTCTCTCAAATAAATAAGTAAAATCTAAAAAAACAAAAAAAAAAAAACAAAAAAAAAACTGAAAACAGTATGAGGATCAGGAAAATTTGAACAATAACTTTGGATAATACTGAGGAATTGTCTGGGGCAAGATAATAGTATTATTATTATTTTTTTTTTTTTTAAGATGAAAGGGAGGGATAGTGTATGACGGAACAGGCTTTTTTCTTAAAAATTTTATTCATTTGACAGACAGAGATCACAAGTAGGCAAAGAGGCAGGCAGAGAGAGAGGAAGGGAAGCAGGTTCCCTGCCAAGCAGAGAGCCCGACGCGGGGCTCGATCCCAGGACCCTGAGATCATGACCTGAGCTGCAGGCAGAGGCCTTAACCCACCGAGCCACCCAGGCGCCCCCATTATTATTTTTTAAGAAAGGAGTCCTTATGTTTTAGAGATGCATAGCAAAGTATTTAAGGATATTACATCTGGGGTTTTCTTCAAAATGATAGAGTTGTAGGGGTTGGGGAGAGGAAGAAATCAAACCACAGCAGCTGTAAGTCAACTTGGTAGCTGAGTGTAGCTGGATAATGGGTACATAGGGGTTCATTGCTCCCTGTCGTGCTGTGTATTTCAATTTTTCTATAATGGCATTTTTAATCAGTAATCTGAAAAGAAAAGAATAAGGACAGAAAACATCCCTTCCCCCAGACAAACAATGAAGGATAGATATACTTCCAGTTTCTATTATGAAGAGTGAATGTGGTTAAATTCAGTGCCTCCAAAGAAAACATTGCCAGTGGGGGTCCCTCCAGATCACCAAGTGCTCTCACTTTCTGTACTGGGAACCCATCCTTGTTTTCCCCTCTGCAGAGAGGGCTTTGTGAACAGAGAATCCCTGCTGTGCAACAAGTTCATGCACACAACAATGTTCATGCACACAACAGGCTCTCAACATGTTCACTCAGTAAGAAATACCTCAAGTAGAAGAAAGAGAGGCCAGTTGACAAATAACAGACACATTTGAGTCCCTGCTGCTCTGCTCCCTCCTCCCACATTCAGTTCCCAGGCCTCCCTCTCCTTTAGCCCCGAGGCATCTACCAAGTAACTGGGAGTTACTTGTGGCGATCTGATCTTTACTTTGGCATTGGCAGAAACACCTAGTTTAAGACTGCCCTTTACAGATGCTTCTTCTTTTTTTTTTTTAAATAAACATATAATGTATTTTTATCCCCAGGGGTACAGGTATGTGAATTGCCAGGTTTACACACTTCACAGCACTCACCATAGTACATACCTTCCCCAATGTCCATAACCCCACCCCTCTCTCCCAAACCCTCTCCCCCCAGCAACCCTCTGTTTGTTTTGTGAGATTAAGAGTCACTTATGGCTTGTCTCCCTCCCAATCCCATCTTCTTTCATTGATTCTTCTCCTACCCACTTAAGCCCCCACGTTGCATCACCACTTCCTCATATCAGGGAGATCATATGATAGTTGTCTTTCTCCGCTTGACTTATTTCGCTAAGCATGATACGCGCTAGTTCCATCCATGTTGTCGCAAATGGCAAGATTTCATTTCTTTTGATGGCTGCATAGTATTCCATTGTGTATATATACCACCTCTTCTTTATCCATTCATCTGTTGATGGACATCTAGGTTCTTTTCATAGTTTGGCTATTGTAGACATTGCTGCTATAAACATTTGGGTGCATGTGCCCCTTCAGATCACTATGTTTGTATCTTTAGGGTAAATACCCAGTAGTGCAATTGCTGGGTCATAGGGTAGTTCTATTTTTAACATTTTGAGGAACCTCCATGCTGTTTTCCAGAGTGATTGCACCAGCTTGCATTCCCACCAACCCAGTGTAGGAGGGTTCCCCTTTCTCCGCATCCTCGCCAGCATACAGATGCTTTTTTAATCTGTGCCCTTAACGAACTGTGTTGACAAGGTAAAGTGACCTGCCATCAATGGTTTTCAAATAAGTGAAAATTAAAATGGAAGGATCTTTTTCATCTATAAAATTAGTGAAGTAAAATACCACGACCGTCGTCAATCACGATGGCAAAGATGAGGTACCACTATTCGTTAGAGTTGAAATCAGCCTCACATTTCCAGAAGTCAATTTGGCAATTGAAGACTAGGTCACAAATAGTAATCATGCTCTCTGAGGCAGTAATCCCTCTTCTAGGAATTATTAACAGCAATATCAGCAAAATGCACAGACTAGACACAAAGAGACTGTTAACTGTAAGTTATGCTTACAGTTTAATTGCTTAATTATGCTACATGCGTATGATGTATTAAGCCTCTGAAATAATGCTTAAGTAAAATTTTAAAAATGTGATAAAGAAGACAAGACTGTTTATATACTGTTCTCCACATAATCTGAATATATGTATTTACTGAGAATGACTATATCAAATATTTAAGAGTAGTTTGGGTGGTTGGATTACAAATGATTTTAATTTCTTTCTGTATAGTTTTTCAGTGGTTTTTGTAAAAATTTTTGTAATAATAATACTATTTTCATAATCATAAAAATTTTTAAGCACTCGTGTTAATATTTCTTCACCATGCAAAATTGCCCTGTACTTCTTCATTGCCTGATGTTAATAACTGATGATAGAAACAGAACAGCAGCCATAGATAGACTCCAGATTGGTGTTATCGCCTGTGTATCTAATGTAGTTTTCCTTGGCTCAGTTAAAAATATCGTTTAGTAAGAACTCCATCTCAAGGTCATTTGGATGAAAAACGAGATATGCTATAGAAAGAATCTTTATAAGCCTCTAAGTTATGAAAAGATCAGAGACAAGATTCAAATTCAGCCATTTTTCCTCATCATGCTTTACTGTGGCCACTTATAAAATTATATTCTTGAACCTGCTGGGCTGCTGTGAGGGTTTAAATAAGCTCCTCCCAGATCCAAAACCTCTTAGAGGTTACATATTACCTAAGAGGTCATACACACTCCAATGTTCTTTTCACTTTAGGAAATTTCTTTCACATCCAGACACTTCATTGCCATAGAATTCATACTCTTGTCTTGCAAGGCAGTCTGTAACATTGTTACATAAAAATAATTGCTGGAAAGTTCTTTATTATATTGTACAGAAGTTTACTTCCCTATAACAACCCACCGTAGTTATAGGTCTGTTCTTGGGAGCTTTACAATGTCATTTTTTTTTCCCTTTCTTGATACTTTTTCATCAACTCGACATTCCTGTCTTTTTTCTGTCAACTTCTGTCTGTACACTTCTGTACTTACTTCAGGCAAGTAAGTAAGGTCACGAGCATAGTGTAGAATTATAAGCTTTGGCACTGGAGTCCTGCCTTTATCATTTACTAGCTGGACGATCTTAGGCAAGTTATTTAATTAATATCTCCATACCTCATTTTCCTCACCTGTAAATTGGATTATTATAATGTTGCATATTTCATAATGTAGTACTGTTTTACTTGCATGCAGATAATCTATATAAAGCCCATCAAAGGACTTGGTATAGAGGTGGCAGTCTCTAAATGTTCATCAGGAATGAGGGTGACAAAGACAGTATGGTTTACTTCCTCATATGGCCAGACTACTTGGACACTCTGGTTATGTCCTTCTTAAGTTATAATGCCACAACTGGAGGAGGAAGCTTGTGTAGTCAAGAAAACTCAGAATTGGTGGGACATGTACCACCTGACCTGGATATTAGCTATTTGAAACTGAGTAAGTTACTTTATTCTCTAAGCTTTTATTTCCTCATCTATAATATAGGAATGATAAGATTATCTGCTTTGCAAGTTTGTTGTGAAAATTTAGGAATGACAGTTTACTAAGTTACTAAAAATGTACAAACCAAGGTTCTAAGGACTATATTTAAACAGTATGATCATCTTGGCATACAGTACACATTCGATATTGGTCTTACAGGAGAAGATCTGGGAGGTTCAGAGTGCTGCTCTCTGCCTCACGGTGGTATTTTTGCCCTGGGCACAGAGTTCGCGGTTACCCCCCCCTCCCCCCCCCCCCGAGAAACCTCACACATATCTAACCACATTTCTGCCCAGCTCCACTGCCAGATACTTTAACAGGAAGGAGATAAAGGGAAGAAAAAGAGAAGAAGCTTGGGGAAGCTCGGGGAGAAAGAGGAAGAGGGAGAGACCGTGGGAGTTAGAGAGAAGTAAGGAACACACCAGGTGGGTGGTTGCTCTCAGAAAGAAGGAACGGAAGAGCCACCAACACGAGAAGATGTATCTCTTATTTTCCTTCATCCATACCCCGTCTCTTTGCAAGAGTTTATGGTCAATCACTATGATTCATGTGAAAAATTTAAAAAGAACCCCTACACAATCCAAACCATTACTTTCTTTTAAAAAAAACAAGAATAAAGAATATGAGCTTTTTTATCAGAAGCATTTTCCTTTTTTAAAAAAATAATACCATTTTTTCATGTTACTCATCATTAAACCTTCCCCTTGAATATCCGATTCGTAGTGTTACCCTTAATACATTGACTTATATTCTTCACATTGACTTATATTCTTCTTCTGTCCTTCATTTTTGAATTCTTTAGCCCTGCCAGAAAAGTTAGGGCTAACTATAGGAGGATGAAGATATTCCCACTTCCTCTTGGTACCTGCAGGAATCTGGAGGATCAAGAAACATTGTCTCTACTGGGAGAGTCTGAGCCTTCTTCAATCTGAACAAATGCTTTAAGAAGCATTTAGATGTTCAGAGTCACTGATAGGTCTGAGCCCCCCTGTACTCTGAGTTTGGGAAGTTTACGTTTCCCAGTCCAGTGATTCTCAATCTGTTGAGAAATGTGTACCATTTCCCCCTTTCTCTATATCCCCGAGACTTCCTGGCCAGAGTTTAGAGTTCGTTGCTCCTAGTAATAAAGGGTGTCCCTGTGACATTTTGAAGGTGAGAAGTCAAGTCATGACCTCTCCTTTGTAAACAGCATACAGGCCCAGGGGCTTCGGGAGAGAGCAGATAAGCTATTCTGGAGGAGGGTCTCAGGCTTCCACTGAGTCACCCTCCTTAGAGCATAAGCAGTTGTATTTTTTTTTAATTTTTTTTAAAGATTTTATTTATTTATTTGAGAGAGATTTATTTATTTATTTATTTATTTATTTATTTATTTATTTGACAGACAGAGATCACAAGTAGGCAGAGAGGCAGGCAGAGAGAGAGAGGGAGAAGCAGGCTCCCTGCAGAGCAGGCAGCCCAATGTGGGGCTCGATCCCAGGACTCCGGGATCATGACCTGAGCCAAAGGCAGAGGCTTTTAACCCACCGAGCCACCCAGGAGCCCCAAGCAGTTGTATTTTTTAATGACAGTTTTCTGAGATGCCTATGCTATATTTCCTCAAGATTCTGAGGGGGGAAAAATACAGCAGCTGCCCCTAACCTTCCTTCTCTCTGCCCTCCCAATGGTGTGGCAGCATCTGATTTTCTACATCCAGTCCTTCCCTGTTTGGAACACCTGGAGCGGTTTCAGGTTTTGTTTCACGGTGCTCGTACTGATGCCAGCTACAAAATTGAATTGCCTGGAAAGCTTTTGAAAAACATTGATGTATGGCTCCCACTCTGGAGAGGGGCCTAAACATCCATGTTTTTAAAATGCTCTCCAAATATTTCCAGTGGGCATCCAAAGATTGAAAGCCACTGTCTCAATCTCAAGTTGAATTTCCAACCTCAGGCTTTGGTTACTTTTTTGTCAGACCCTCATTTCTTAGTCATTTCAAATCCACTTTATCAAGTTAGAGAACTCGCTCTATCCCTTCCCTCAACATGTTTTCCCAGCACATTGACGAGAAGCCAGTATAAGCAATTTTCAAAGTGGCCTAGGGTTTCTTGATGTCTTACGGAAGGTACCTGGCAGAAGCAACTGTCAATGCTAATATGAAAATATAAAGAAATAAAAAAAGTAAATGAATAAAAGACTGACCAGGCAATTGAAAAATAACCGAAATTGTGCTTTTGAAAATGAAAAAAATCCCCATAGAACCAGCATCTCAAAGGACCTATTAGACAAAGAGAATAAAAATTGGTGAGCTATATAATAGATCTGAAAAAACTCCTCAGAGTGTAACACAGAAAGAAAAATATTTTTTAAAGATTTTATTTATTTATTTGACACAGAAAGAGATCACAAGTAGGCAGAGAGGAAGGCAGAGAGAGAGGAGGAAGCAGGCTCCCTGCTGAGCAGAGAGCCTAATGCAGAGCTCCATCCTAGGACACTGGGATCATGACCTGAGCAGAGACTTTAACCCACTGAGCCACCCAGGCGCCCCTCAGAAAGAAAAATATTAAGAGCAAACACAATGTATACCTTTATTAAACTTTACATATCATTTATCTTATAATCCTTACAGTAATCCTATAAGCAGATACTATTACTTCTCTGTTTTAGAAATGAGGAAACTGAGGCATAGGAAGGTTAAGTAACTTGCATAAATTTACATACCTAATAAGAGAGCCATTATATTCAAGCCAGAGAGCCAGGCTTCAGTTTTGTTACTCAGCAACTATGTTATGTCCTTATCAAGAACATTGAAATCACAAAAAAGAAGTGATGTGGAATCTAAATTTGTTCTAGAACAGAAGATAGAGCAAAGTAAAAGCAGTTTTTGAGAGATAATGGCTGAAAATTTTCCAGAACTGATGAAAATTAATAATCAGATTTGATAAGTTCAAAAAACCTTAAGCAGGATGAAGAGAAAGAAACCCATACTTAGACACAATAAAGTGAAACAGCAGAATACTACGGAAAAGGAGCTGCTAATGTTAAAGGCAGCCCATTTGAGAAGACAGATCACCTAAAAAGAAAATACTTTACACAGACCAATGGCTTCTTATCAACAGCAGTGGAGGCCAGAATACAGTAAGATATTATCTTAAAAACATTGAGTAAAAATAACTATGGATGTAAAAGTTTACCCAGCAAAATTATATTTTTTTAAAAAAATATTTTATTTATTTATTTGACAGACAGAGATCACAAGTAGGCAGAGAGACAGGCAGAGAGAGAGAGGGAAGCAGGCTCCCTGCCGAGCAAAGAGCCTGATGTGGGGCTCAATCCCAGAACTCTGGGATCATGACCTGAGCCGAAGGCAGAGGCTTTAACCCACTGAGCCACCCAGTTGCCCCCCATTTCAGTAATTATTTAAGTGGACCAAACTCTATAGTTAAAAAAGATTATCAGACCTTCTGTCTAAAAATCCATTAGAAGCCCATTACTTAAGACACACCTTAAATAAAACAACCTAGAAAGTTTGAAAGAAAAGTAGTAGTAAAAAGCTACACCAGGCAAGCACCAATGCGGAAGCAAAAAAGGAGAAAAGAAAGTAAGGAATTGTTAAGTCTATTCTATCATGATTGCAAAACAGGCCTGAAGTTCTATATAATGAATGTTATAGTAGAAATAGGTACAGTTTAGGGGTACCTGGGTGGCTCAGTCAGTTAAGTGTCTGACTCTTGATCTCAGGTCAGGTCTTGATCTTGGGATGGTGAGTTCAAGCCCCACTAGGTGTGGAGCCTACTTAAAAACAAAACAAACAAACAAACAAAAAAGAACAACAACAACAAGAAGAGAAAGAGGTACAGTCTATGGTGAGAGAAAAGGGAGCAGCATCTAACTCTTCTCAGGGAAGTTAGGGGATGAATTGGAAGAATTTTTTTAAAGTTCTTATTTATTTGAGAGAAGAGAGAGAAAAATAACATGAGTCACGGGGAGAGGGAGAGGGACGAGCAGACTTCTTGCCGAGCAGGGCTCCATCCCAGAACCCTGAGATCATGACCTGGGCTGAGGCAGATGCTTAACTGACTGAGTCATCCAGGGGCCTCTTTTTTTTTTTTTTCTTTTTTTTTTTTTTTTTTAAGATTTTATTTATTTCTTTGACAAGAAATGGAGAGGGAGGGAGAGAATTTAAATGAAAAAAAGGAAAAAAAAAAACATTTGGCCAATGTTTGTTGAGCAGCTGCCTGTTCCTTGCCCTAATCCAGGGGATTTATTTGCATTCGCTCCTTGTAGTCCTTTGACAGCTCTCTACAGTAAGAATTATTACCTCCAGGTCAAGTAGGTCACCTAGGCAGGGTGACTAGGAAATTGAATTCAATTCTATCAAACCAGAAAAGTCACCATGTGAAAACTGAGCCATAAAATATTCGTGTGTAGAGCTGACAGATAAAATGGAAGATACCCAGTTGATTTGAAATCCAGATAAACAACAAATAATTATTTTTGTACAAATATATCCCATGCAATATTTGGGACACACTTATACTTAAAAAAAGTATTTATCACTTGTCCAAAATTCAAGTTTCACTGGGAGTCCTCTGTTTTTGTTTTCTAAATCTGGCAACTCTAGGCAGAGGTGAAACGAAAGGGAGGGACAGAGGTGTGCCGAGGTATGATAGTGCTTAGCAAAGTCCCCCTTGTGTCACGAAGCAAGACTCCCCTTCTGGCCTCCTGTGACAGCCCACTTAAATGTATGAAAAAATATTTATGGACTACTAATTTCTTAATTGTTATTTAAGGGGAGTTTTAAACTGAGCTTGTGGGTGAGGTAGAACATAGGCTGAATTCTTCTAAATGAAAGACTTATTACCTGGTGGGCTATAGCCATAGAAATATGTAGGAACTGGGTATAACTTAATATATACATATCGTGTATTAATTTGCATGAAATACATCATTGTGTGATATTCAGTTTTAAATACAAAATCATGAAAACACTCATGTGCCAGTTACCCATACACACTTGTATTATTTCTGCACACTTGGGGAATGGGAGATTCTAGTTGAAAATTCCTTTTCACCAAGAGCAGCAGCATAGCCCGTAGTTGGAGAGGTTCAGAGTAGAACATCTCCTGCAGTACGCCCCAGGCCATCCTTCTAACCTCAAGTCACAGACGGCCACAGTCTGATACCGTGGCAACAGGTGATCCTTGCTTGCAGCTGGCACATGATGTTACACACTGCTAAAAGAGGAAACTATAAAAGGGAATTGGGGGCTGAGGCTGGATAACACAATATTGTTCCGATGTTTTGGTACTGAATTCCAGTTTCCACATTTACTCCCAAACCCTAACTTTTCAAAAAGTCAAACCATAACAAAAAGCCCCTTGCTGTAAGTTTATTCTGATCATATGCTCTTTCTTTGAAGATTCAGAGGGTAACCCAAGGGTCTTTTTAAGCTCTCAGACCACCAATTCAATAGTTTATTAAAACTGAGACATAGGGCCCCTCCTGGTAAAAGAAAAAAAACAAGTGAGGCGTAGGGTATAATGAAACAAATGTAAGGCTTAACACCAGCTCTACCGTAGTCTGGGTAACTGAGGATAAGTATTCAACCTCTCAGCTTCAGTTTAGCTAACAAGAATTTTCCAGTAAGGACCAAGGAATAGAAGCCCAGAATAATTGTGAGATAGGCACCTTGGCCTCTTGAGATCCAGTTCCCATTATACAGGATCGCAGAAGCAAATGACCTGAGGCACCATCCTGATTCTGTTATGCTCAGAAGTCGGTAGTTTATTTAAAGTATTTTTGGCAGTTTTTCCAGGCTCCAGAACTGTGAGAAATAAATTTATGTCGTTCATTTGAAAAAAGGAAATAAAATAAAATATACTATGTTTGCTGGTTTTATTAAAAACACCACAAATTTGTATTTATGCATATCTATTATATGTATTTATAGTTTTTTAATTAACAATTTACATGTATTTTTTAAAGATTCATTTGACACAGAGAGAGAGAAACCTGCACACGTGCATGAGTAGAGAAAGGGACAGAGGGAAAGGGAGAGAATCTCAAGCAGATGCTCTACCGAGTGCAGAGCCCACAGTGCGGCTCCATCCCATGGCTCATGAGATCATGACCCGAGCCCAAATCTCAAATGCGTTACTTAACCAAGTGAGCCACCCAGGCACGTCCTACCATTTATACATACTTAATTATTCAAACCATAAAATATATTTTTTAAAAATCCAAGTAGTTTTGGGATTTCTGGCTGCTTATAATGTAGATCAAGGGTTTACTAGCTACAGATTAACAGCCAAATCCTACCTCCCAGCTGATTTTGTAAGTAAAGTTTTATTAGAACACGGCTACGTACATTTGTTCATAGGTGATCTAAGGCTTCTTTCCCACTATATAAGGGACTATATAACCTGAAAACCAAAAATATTCAGTTTTTGATACTTTTACAAAAAAAATTTTTGCCAGTTTCTGATTATAGATCAAAGGATTTTTTCTGTTGTAAGTAAAGTTGAAAGCAATTTATCTGTTTGTTTATTTAGATAAATAAATTTATTTAGATTTTTTTTCTATGATTTTATTTATTTATTTGACAGACAGAGATCACAAGTCGGCAGAGAGGCAGGCAGAGAGAGAGAGAGGAAGGGAAGCAGGCTCCCTGCTGAGCAGAGAGCTCGATGCGGGGCTCCGTCCCAGGACCCTGAGACCATGACCTGAGCCGAAGGCAGAGGTTTAACCCACTAAGGCACCCAGGCACCCCATAGATTTTATTTTTTTAAGCAATCTCTCCACCCATGGTGGGGCTCAAACCCACAACCCCTGGATCAAGAGTCATACACTCCACCCAGCTGACCCAGCCAGGCACCCCAAAAGCAATTTTAATTAGAGTGATTGGTTAAAATCCATTCATAGGTTCCAGTGGTGTCAACATGGTCACAGCATACCATACTGGAAGCTTTTGTGTTAGAAGTCAGTTAGATCTGGCTTCTAACCCCACCTTACATAGATAATATATGACACATATATTATCTATATAACATACTGTGATACTGAGAGGGTTAAAGCTTAGCGTGATGTTGGACATAGTGTCTATAGTTGTTCAATCTCTTTATTTAAACAAACACTAAAATAAGTACCGGGTTTTCCCCCATACTCTTTCATTTCCAAAGTGAGAAAGAGTAAAGGGGCAGTCAGGTATGGTCACCCTGATAATTGAGACAAAAATGGGCCCCTTTGTGATTTTGTCTAAGGACAGACAAAAACAAGGTCACTGAGCCACACATGAAGTACCAAACTTTCCCTTTTTTCAGTTAAAATTAATGACTGCTATTTCTTCACTAAAATATGAAATTGCCTCTGCTTTCTGACAACATCCAGTATGGAACAAACCTCTACTTTCCTAGACCACCCCCCTTCTGACCACCACCGAATCACTCTACCAAAATCCAAATCCTATTAATTGATTGTTTCTAATAACCATCTGACCGAGTTACCCCAGGGATCCCCATGGTGTGTGTTCTCCTTCCCTGCAATGAGTAATAAACCAGAGTCATTCAGCTACAGGGGTCCTGGTGGTCTTTGACTGGATGTCATTGACAGATGGGACAGTGAGATGGGAATAGTTTGTTTTATGATAAGAACTATAAATGCTACAGTGGCAGGAAGAGGGAATAAGGGTGAGAATTATTGAGTAATACTGTGTCCTGGGCATTTTTCATTTATTAATACTTCTGATCCTTACTATTTTTCATTTGAGTTAGATGTGATCTCTTTTACCGACACAAAAGATGAGGCTAATTGGAGTAGACCAAGGAGTGGGACATGGCAGATATGTTTGTCCTGCAGAAGCATACAAAGGCTAAGAGGCTCATGACTTTTTAAGGAAAGCCTCGCTAAAAGGAATAAAGCTATGACTCCCCCTGCAATAGCCCCTCTTGTATGTATCTAAGAGGGCTGGGCACCTGGGCCAGGATGCAGAGATTGTCTCTCTGAATGTTTTAGAAATTTCTGTATTCCTCCTTCTTGGAGGCACAAGCTCTTGGAGCAGCTGTTAGTTGTGCCCATGCTATTCACACTTGAAATAGAAGGTTAGGGGGCGCCTGGGTGTTTCCATAGGTTAAGTGTCTCACTCATGATTTTGGCTCAGGTCATAACCTCATGGGTTGTGAGATGGAGCCCTGCTGGGCTCCATGCTCAGCAGGGAGTCTGCTTGACATTCTCTCCTTCTGGCCCTCCCCCAACTCATGTGCATGCATGCTCTCTCTCTCACACACATAAATAAATAAATCTTTTTTAAAAATAGAAAGTTAGAAACATGGGATGAGAACAAAACAGCACCTAACCACTAAGGGAACTCATTCAAACACTGCTGCACCCTCTCAGACCTGAAAACAATTAAGAGAACCTAAAATTTTTTTTTGAGATTTTATTTATTTGAGAGAGAGCACAAGAGCAAGAGAGATTGAGAAAATGAAGGGGGTGAGAGGCAGAGGGAGAAGCAGACTCCCTGTGGAGCAGGGAGCCCAACATGGGATTTGATCCCCAGACCCTGGAATCATGACCTGAGCCACAGGCAGACACTTAACCAACCAAGCCATCCAGGTGTCTGAACCTAAAAAGTTTTACATGATAATTGTTTCATGAGAAAGAGATCTGAAACAGGCTAATTTAATAATTTTGCTCTAGGTAGAGATGTTTTTAGGATATATTGTATATAAAAAGGTATATGAGGAGAGAGACTGCCAAATTATTTTAATTCTTGTATATCCTGTCCAAATCCCATCTAAACTTCTCTAAATTAGGCACCTGCATAGATAAAGTCTATGCTAGATATAGGTCACTGCTCTGCATGGAGATTACAACCTAGGGGAAAGATAAGACCTGCATTAAAATAATCTTAGGCAGTGTGTGATAAATTACAGGGGTGCTGTTGTACAGGTGTGAAATCATAAGAAATACATATATTTGTCTCTGCTCCCCCGCACCCCAGTCCCTGACACCAGACTTCCTAACCCCTTGTAAATCTCTAAGTGATAAGAGCACTAGGAGCATCTTTTGTTTCATGGTGGTGGTTCTAAATGGGCTCCCAGATAGCTTCTGGATGGGGGCTGGTCACCAAAAAGACCAAATTCCAGTTAGAAACTTGGAATTTTCGGTCCCATCCCCATCCTCCAGAGAAGGGGGGGGGCTGGAAATGGAGTTAATAACTGATCATGCCAGATGAGGAAGTCTCCATAATGCTCCAAGAATAGGGGAGTAGGGGCTTTGGATAGCTTTCAGGTTGGTGAACATATCCCTTCTGGCAGAGGAGAGGATGTGTACCCTAATTCAACAGGGACAAGAGCTCCTGTGCTCTGGGCCCCCACTCAGGTCTTGCCTTATGTATCTCTTCATCTGGCTGTTCATTTGCTCCTTTATCATACCCTTTCATAAACTGGAAAATCTTAAGGATGTATTTCTTGGAGTTCTGCAAGATGCTCTAGCAAACTCTGAGGCTCTCACTTCCCTCTAAAACACTAATTTTTTTCAGTTGTCATCAAGCCTTCAATATAGTTCACAGGCCAGCCCTATAGCCTTTGGGCCAGGCACTTGTTTTTGTAAATAACATATTTAACTGATCACAGATATTTGTTTATGTGCTATCTGTGGCTGCTTTGGCATAACACCTGTGGAGTTGAGTAGTTGTGACAGAGATCGTATGGCCTCTGAAGCCCAAGATATTTATTCTAGTCCTAACAGCTTTTAGAGGGGGAGGGGGAGTAAAAGCAGGAATGGAGGTGGGATGCACTTTTTTGAATAAAGACATTTCAGGCATAACTCTAGAAACATACAAGACTGTGCAGGCTTTTCATTAACACCTCTTAAAAATTCTTAAATTTTTTAAGTCTTAAGATTTTAATTTCCCTAAAGAAGTGAATGAATTACAAACCAGCTATTGTAGCCTGAATTTCTCTTTCAGAAAATGAAATTATTCCTGGGTAGAGAAGAGAGGTACACTTGGATCCCAGCTCATTCTCGACCCCATGCAGCTGTGGGGAATCATCAGTGAGTGGTGCTCAGACTTTGCCACCATCAACTGGCCAGGCAATGGGAATCAGGATGAACTTCTTTATTAGGGAGCATCATGATACCCTAAATTCTATTAGATCTTACTTTTGGGATCCCCAAGGGAGCCTACCATTTATGTGTAATGCTCCAGCTGGTACAACCTCTTACCTGGTCTCAGTAAGAAGGGCTCCGAGGCTGAGCATGCTGCTGTTCCTTAAGCAAAACATCATTCTCCTATCACCCCATCCCACAGACTAGGTTACTAGAACATCTGTAACATGTGCATTATAGTCAACAATCTTTTTTAAAAAGATGGCTTAATCCCCAGGAACTGCAATCTTTAGTTGACCAAGCATTTTGAAATCACAGTTATGTCCAAAGTTGAAAAGAGAAGCAATTTTTGGCCTTGGCAACTGTTCTTAGAGCATTTGGGGTTCTAAGCCTTCAGTATATATGGCACATACTCTGCATGATGGTGTCTTCATCTTTTCGTTCATTCATTCACTCACTCATTCATTCATTCATTCATATATCCATTCCAGAGATGTTGAGCACTTACTTAGTCACATACTAAGTCACATACTTAGTATGTGACAAACATTGTATCCAAATACAAAGATGAGAAAAGCATAGCTCCTGTTCTTAAGGAAATCATATTTTTAGGAAAGAGATTCTGCTTGGGTTACGTTTGATTATGATTGTCATGACTGATACCATTGTCATCAAAAACAAGATGAGACAGTAGAATATTTGATTAATATTTTGACATATTTCGTACTAGATTTGAAGACACTTTGCAACATAATATCTCAGAAATTTCTGACTAATTATAGAATTTTTCTCAAAGTTATTACTTTGAAGGGTATCACTAATTTCTGCATATTACAATCTAATATATTTTTGACATATTATTTTGGTCATAATGTGTTAACATCTACTATAGTGTTAGCACAGTGGCTTAGACATAGTAGACACCCAATAAAAATTTCATTGAATTTTAGATTTGGGAAACATATTTAGGAATCAGCTAGCCCTATACTCCTTGACCTTAAATGGGTTTCAGACCCTTTGAAAATCTGATGAAATATGTGGACCTTTTTTCCCATTAAGAAATAACATATTAAAAAAAAAGAAATAGGGGCACCTGGGTGGCTCAGTGGGTTAAGCCTCTGCCTTTGGCTCAGGTCATGATCCCCGGGGTCCTGGGATTGAGCCCCACATCGGGCTCTCTGCTCAGCAGGGAGCCTGCTTCCTCCTCTCTCTCTCTGCCTGCCTCTCTGCCTCCTTGTAACCTCTGCCTGTCAAATAAATAAATAAATAACTCTTTAAAAAAAAAAAAGAAAGAAAGAAAGAACATATTTACATACACTCAAATGTTTGTATACAATTTTAGGTGATTGGTGAATCACCCTGTGTATCATCCATGAATTCCTACGTCTTCCATTTTATAATTGATGAAGATCATTGCCTAGAACAGGGGCTGGAAAATTATGGCCCTGAGGCCAAATATAACTCATCTCTCATTTTTGTTCTGCCTGTGAGCTAAGAATGGCTTTTACATTTTTAAGTGATTTCATATTACCTTCATATTATCTTCTATTTTGCTTTTGGTCTGCGTGACCCTAACTATTTATTATCAAGTCCTTTATAGAAAAAATTTGCCAACCCCTGGCCTTGAATGGTTAAAAAGTGTTTTCTAAATCACTCATCCAATCACTAGAAAATAGAAGACTAGGATTCACACTATCTGATTCCTCATCTATTGGTCTTCTCATTACTCCTGTTGATCAGTTAAAATATTGACTAATTGATTGATTTAAGCCCAATTAAAATTAAAACAAGGAGTTGTAATTCTGGTCCTTAATAAAATTCCTTAGATTTAAATAATTATGCATTTATGTAGCCAGTTAAAATCCAGGAACTAAGTGACCCATCCAAAATTATATTATAAATTTATTAAAGAAGCAATATTAAGCTCTCAGACTCAAGCTGTACATTACTAACTTACTGTTTTAAGCTTATATTCTATTTCACATATTTGAAGTACAGTACTTCTTGTAAAAAGGAATAAAGGTATAAACGGAGCTTAATGTAAAATTATTTGAACAGATGTTGTTCTTTTAATTGTGTGATTTCAAAGTTATTTTCATCCTTCTCCTATCATGTACTACTACAAAAATAGAATAAAAGAATAGCAAGAACCATTATTACATGTTATTTTGAATGTACTTCTTTTAAAAATTTCAAAGTACCTGATTACTATTGATTGTTTCCTTCTATGGATTAGGGCTGCCAGAAGAGTTTTAAATTATATGTGAGAATATTACCAGTAATAGAGTTTAAAGATTTTCATAATGAAGAAAAAAAAAAAAAGAACATGAAACATTTCAATAATGTGTAAATGCAATATCAGATGCCCTGAAGACCTCTATCATGATTTACCAGACTCCCTTTTTCTTTTTTCAGATTCTGAAACCACTTCTGTTCATATTTAACCACTTAGAAAAACTAGGTGTCACCTTCAGAACAGTACATACTACACAGAAAGAACTAGACAGTGTTTTCTATAAAGGAGGAATTATGGTCAGAGTAAATAAACTTGCTTTTTACAGCAAAACTGAAAATTCTGAATTAGAGCTTCATTGGCAAATTTTACATGCTCTCTCTTTTTTTTAAATTTTTTTTTAAATTGCATGCTCTCTTTATGCGTAACCTTCATTCCTGAGCCCCCCACCCCAGGTCTTCTGCACTTACCTGGAAAAGCTAGATGTCTCAGGGAGGTGCAGAGGTGGGCCACCTGTCTGAATTCCATATAGGATTTTTTTCTAACAATAAGCCTGCTTGGGCACTCCCAAGGTCTGCGTGCACTTAAAAGGTCTGGCCAGTTCGCTAAAGCAAAAGGAAACCAAAGTGTTCTAAGTTCCGCAGAGTGTCAACAGCAACCACAAAACCTCAAAACTATGTCAAACACACTAGCACTGAAAAGCCAACCTCTCAAAATAAAAAGTCTAGGTTGCAAAATGACAGCAAGGCCAATTGTTAAGAAATACAAAGGCTTTATTACTACTGTATGAATCCATTTTTTAAAATATTCATTCAAACTGAATTTTGTAGATAATAGGGGGAAAAATGATATTACCAAAAACAAAAAGGAGAGGGGCGCCTGGGTGGCTCAGTCCTTAAGCGTCTGCCTTCGGTTCAGGTCATGATCCCAGCCAGGGTTCTGGGATCCAGCCCCACATCAGGCTCCCTGCTGGGCGGGAAGCCTGCTTTTCCCTCTCCCACTCCCCTGCTTGTGTTCCCTCTCTGTGTCTCTCTCTGTCAGATAAATAAAAACAACAACAGAAAAGGAGAGACAAACTGTGTGTTGTGTTTGGGATGAAAGATTATAATCTATAATATTTCCTTTAGAACATTTATGGAGTTTTTCTGTAGCTCCTTGGAGACCTAGAACTACTATTCTGATGATAAATTTTGGTGATTAGCTCTGTCATTGATATATAATATTGACTGTGAGATTAGTATGGCTATCTGCAGCCTCACTTTTTAGACTTCTTAACATTATCTCCAGAAGAAATTATGCACACAGTTACAGAGATAAATGGGAAGTATTGAAAGAAAAATAAGTTCCTTGGGGCCCCTGGGTGACCCTCAGTTGACTCTTGATTTTGGCTCTGGGTCTCAGGGTCATAATAAGATCAAGCCCTGTGCCAGGCTCTGGGTTCAGCAAGGAGTTGACTTGAGATTCTCTCTCCCTGGTCCCCTCCCCACACTTGCTCACTCTCTTTAAAACATGTAAATAAATCTTAAAAAGAACAAAAGAAAAAGAAGTTCCTCAAACTTCTGTAATTTATCTGTCATATCATATAACACTAGAGTATTCTATAAGTATTATAATTATTTTGTAAATCATATGATAATGTATAGAAATCTGTGGGTTTAAAATGCTAATTTTAAATATCAACATTTTAAGTGTACTCCAGTTTTTAGCTCTAATTTGACATTTCTGCATTAAAAAAAATATGCAGATATCAAACACATCGTCCCTGGGTTCTCTCTACTTTAAAGGCCCTAGTTAGAATGATAATTTTGGTAATTTGTGATGATTTCTGGTCTCTGATGCTGAAGAATATTCTAGGCAAACATTTTGCAATTCCTGTTTCCTAGTGTTCACATTTCTCATTTTGAGCATAATGTTATTAGTGCACCCGACTTTTGTTTCTTAGTTTCAAGGGAAGGCCTCTTTGTCTGGAAAGTCTTCAGTTTCAGCAGGTGTGCATTCTTTGTCTTATAGGAGTAAAAATGTTACATGTTTCAAAATAACTCATGCTGGAGGAATTTTAGTTTTTAGTAATGGTAGAGAAGACTTCCAGACAAACCTGCCTGAGAACAACGAAGAAAATTGGATAGAATATAAAATCTGTTGGTTTTAAGGCTATAGAAAGCTGTCTAGGCTGTGAAAACCTGAAAGAAAATAAAATCCCCAGGGGAAGGGAAGTACAAATGGTGAATCTGAATCTTTTTTTTTTTTTTTTTTTTTTTAAGATTTTATCTATTTGCTTGAGAGACAGTGAGAGAGAGAGAGAGTCTGGGGGAAAGGGAGAAGCAGACTTCCTGCTGATCAGGGAGCCCAACTTGGGGCTTGATCCCAGGATCATGAGGTCATAACCTGAGCCAAAGGCAGATGCTTAACTGACTGAGCCACCCAGGTGCCGCAGTGAACTGGTTTCTGGACAAAATTAAAGTTCAGGGACCACCGAGAGAGTGGTGCCCTTATAGTTAGGCTTTTGACAGGAACATTTGTAGGACTACACCTTTGGAGAAGACATGAACTAGAAATGCTGTGCCATGACAAGGTTAAAGCCCAGTTTCTAAGCAACTGAATTACTTGGGTAAAAAGATAATCATTGGATAGGTTAGGAGTCACCATCATCATAACAGTCTCCCTCATACCCCCAAACAAAAGTAATCTGTGGAGAATGATAACACTATCTAGAGCAGTAAATTGGCCCTGAAAATTTTTATACATAATGTTCAAGTTCCGGTAAATATATATATTTTTAATTTGAAGGAACAATTGGATTTATTAAGAGACCCACCAATCAGGCAGTATCCCACCTAACAAATGGAAGGGAGTTCCTCAAGTTTCAGTTACTATTTATAAGCATGTCAGAAGATAAGACCTAGGGGCATTTGGGTGGCTCAGTCTGTTATGTGTTTGCCTTCAGCTCAGGTCATGACCCCAGGGTCCTGGGATGGAGTCCTTCATCATGCTCCCTGCTCAGCAGGGAGCCTACTTCTCCCTCTGCCTGCCGCTCTCCCTGCTTATGCTTGTTCTCTCACTCTTTCTGACAAATAAACACATAAAATCTTAAAAAAAAAAAAAAAAAGGTAAGACCTAATAACCAAGATCATGAAAATAAATATAGAATAGCAACAGATGCGTAAGAAGATCCAAATTGAGGGACTTTAAAGTAACCGTGATTAATAGTTTGAAGAAATAAGGTGAAATATAGAGAATTTTATATTTATTCTGGAATCTATATTTTAAAATTCAAATGGAAGTTCTGAAACAGAAAAATAAAATAATGAAATTAAATTATTGATAGGGGCTAATAGACAATGAGACACAGAAGATGGAACTAGAATAAGTCAGAAGAAAATATTAGATTGAAGAATAGAGGAGAGAAGAAAGGAAAAAAGTTCCATGAAATCACAAGGAAGACACAGGGAAAAGTTCTAACATGTTCTTAATTGATGTCCTAGAAAGAGAGAAGAGAAAGAACGAGGCGGAAGCAATATTTATTTATTTACTTACTTACTTACTTACTTATTTTTCTATACATTACTCAGTGTTCATCATTGTAAGTGTACTCTTCAATCCCTATCACCTATTTTACCTATCCCTTCACCCACTTTCCCTCTGGTAACCATAGTTTGTTCTTTTTTTTTTTTTTAAATCTAAATTCAATTAATTAACATCTAATGTATTATTGCTTTCAGAGTTAGAGGTCATTGATTCATCAGTCTTATATAACACCCACTGGTGTTACATCACGTGCCCTCCTTAATGTCTGTCACCCAATTACCTCATTCTGCCACCCCACTCCCCTCCAGCAACCTTCAGTTTGTTTCCCACGATTAAGAGTCTCTTATGGTTTGTCTCCATCTCTGATTTCACCTTGTTTTATTTTTCCCTACCATCCTCTATGATCTTCTGTTTTGTTTCTTAAATTCCACATATGAGTGAGGTCATATGATAATTGTGTTTCACTGATTGACTTATTTTGAAAAGCAATATTTAAAGAGGAAATAAAAGAATTATAGAATCCCCCCCAATATAATAATATATGAATGGGTGAGCAGTCAAAAACAAAGTTTTTTATACTAGATGAAAAAAAAATACATGTGACTCAATGTTAAGAGACACACCTAAAATACAACAACACAAAAACCCTGAAATAAATGAATGAAAAAAGAATTTGAGGCCAGCATAGCTGTATTTTATATACTTACCAGATAAATTAGACTGTAAGGCAAGACACTTTGTTGGCAATGAACAAAGGACATTTTATTATGATAAAAGAGTTAGTCTTTCCAAAACATTAGAGTTGTAAATTTGTTGCACTTAATAATGTTTCCAACTATATAAAGCAAAATAATGATGCAACTAAAAGGAAAATGGACAAATCCATTATCATTGTGAAATTTTAACAGATGTCTCTTAGTATCTAATATACAAGGCAGACAAAAATTCAACATGGATATAGTAGATTTGAACAATGGAATCAATAAAGTTCACCTGATTTACGTACTTTATACTCAGAAAATGCAAAATTTTAAAATGCACATCAAATGCTAAGTCAATTAACCAAATGATGACTCTAAAAGAAATCTTAAAAAATATTAAAAAGGTAAAATTATACAATGTATATTTTCTGCCAACAGTACAGCTAGGCTAGAAATCAATAATGAAACAAGGTAATAATAAAAAACTTTATATTTTGAAAAACACTTAATATACTTATAAATAATTCAGGGATGCCTGGGTGGCTCAGGCGGTTAAGCGTCTAACTTCAGCTTAGATCATGATCTCAGGATTCTGGGATCAAGCCCCAAGTAGGGAGAGTCTGCTTCTCCCTCCCCCTCCTCCCCCACTGCTGGCTTGTGCTGTCTCGCTCTCAAATAAGTAAATACAATCTTAAAATAATAATAATAATAATTCAAACATTAAAAGATGAATACAAATGGAAATCAGGAAATATTTTTCTTTGAATTATAATGACAATTCAAAATCAAAACTTTCAGAACACAGCTAAAGCCATACTTGAATGCCTTTTTTAGGAGTAAAAAGCTGAAAGTAACCTCTTCTTCACTGCACCACTGAAGATCCTGGTTTCACCATGGGTTAACACCTCGCTGGGTGTTACTGGTACTGTAAGAACACGTAGTTCTTCTAGAAGCCTCGCTTCTTCAGAAATGCCCCTGACATCAAGATCTGCATTTTGACCTGGGTCAGAAGAAGGCAAAAGTCGATGAGTTCTCACTGTACGGCTCTATGGTGTCGGATGAATGTGATCCACTCTCCGAAGCCCTGGAGGCTGCATGTATTTGTGCCAAATGTCCCTGGTGACAAGCTGTGGCAAAGATGGTTTTCCCATCAGAGTTGCAGTTACACCCTTTCCACAGCATCGTTACCCACAAGATGTTGTCCTGCGCTGGAGCTCACAGGCTCTAAAAAGGTGTGTGGAGGCCTTTGGAAAGCCCCAGGGCACAGTGACCAGGATCCACATTGGCCAAGTCATCATGTCCATCTGTACCAAGGTACAAAACAAGGAGCATGTGACTGAGGCTCTATGCAGGGTCAAGTGCAAGCTCCACTCAGTTGCTCAAACAGCTGCCTTTGGCTCAGGTCATGATCCCAGGGTCCTGGGATTGAGTCCCACATCAGGCTCCCAGTTCAGCGGTGAGCCTGCTTCTCCCTCTGCCTGCTGCTCTCCCTGTTTGTGCTCTTCACTCTTTCTCTCTCTCTGATAAATAAATAAATAAATAAATAAATAAATAAATAAATACATAATTTTTAAAAAAGAAAATGAAAACAAAGGATATCATAACAGTTTGGGGGGTTGTAATTTCAATGAAATGTTGAAACGATTTAAAAAGCCATAATTTATCAAAATTGCCAAGATACCACAAGGAGAAATACAAAATGCAAATAGTTTATTTAATATCTAGTAAATAAACTGAATCTTTAAAACCCTTTGAGAGAAATTCCCATGCCTGTCAGTTTTATTACTCAATTCTTCCAAACATTTAGAAATAAAATCAACCTTACGTATAATATTCTAGAGCTCAGAAAACAAGGAAAAATTTTCCAAGTTATTTTTTGAGGTCATCTAACTACTTGCTAACTTTGATAGCAAATAATGGCAAGAACATCTTAATAGAGGACCTAAGAGAGGCCAGCTCTCATTTATATAGACACAAAACTTCTACACAAAATATTAATAAATAAAATGCAGTGATTTAAAAAATGATAATAGAACTGCCTGGATGGCTCAGTCAGTTAACCATCTGACTCTTGATTTCAGCTCAGGTCATGATCTCAGAGTGGTGAGATGGAGCCCTGCCTCAGACACTGTGCTCAGCGGGGAGTCCACTTGACATTCTCTCGCTCCCTGTCTAGCCCTCCTCCCACTCATGCTCTCTTTCTCTCTCTCTCTCAAATAAAGCGATAAAATCGTTTTAAAAATGATAATCTATTATGGCCAGGTGACAATTATTCCAGGAAAGCAAGATAGTGTAACATGTGAAAATTGAATGCAATTAACAAACATAAACAGAATAAAGGAGAACAATCATATGATCATCTCAAATAGACACCAAAAAAAATTACTCAATAAAATTCAACATCGGGGTGCCTGGGTGACTCAGTGGGTTAAAGCCTCTGCATTCGGCTCAGGTCATGATCCCGGGGTCCTGGGATCGAGCCCAGCATCAGGCTCTCTGCTCAGTGGAGAGCCTGCTTCCCCCTCTCTCTCTGCTTGCTTCTCTGCCTCCTTGTGATCTCTGTCAAATAAATAAATAAAATATTTTTTAAAAATTCAACATAAATCCATGCTTTTATTTATTTATTCACATTTTTTTAAAGAGAGAAAGTGCACACACTTGAGCAGGTGCACACACTTGACAGAGAGAGAGAGAGATGACAAGTAGGCAGAGAGGCAGGCAGAGAGAGAGGTGGAAGCAAGCTCCCTGCTGAGCAGGGAGCCCGATGAGGGCCTCGATCCCATGACCCTGAAACCATGACCTGAGCTGAAGGCAGAGGCTTAACCCACTGAACCACCCAGGCGCCCGGGGAGAGAGAATCTAAAGCAGACTCCACACCCAGCCCTGTGAAGGGCTCCACCTAAGGACACTGAGATCATGACCTGAGCCGAAATCTAGAGTTGGATGTTTAACCAACTAAGTCACCCAGGCATCCCCGTCCATGAGTTTAAAAAAGAAAGCCGACAAACTAATAGAAGGATATTTACAAAATTCTACCCCAAACACATGTTTCATTTGGAAATGTTGAAGGCTGTCCTCTTGATATCAGGTTTAAGTAAAGGATGCCTTCTATCACTACTTCAGTTCAATATGGTACCCTAATCTAGCATCTATCATAAGCCGGTGTGATGAGGCAAGAGAATCAATAAGAGATATAAATACTGGAGGGGTGGCTGGCTGGCTCAGTGGGTAGATAGAGCATGTGACTCTCGATCTTGCTGTAAGTTCAAATCCCACATTGGGTGTAGAGACTACTTATAAAAATAAAATTCTCAAAAAGGTATAAGTATTAGGAAGGAAGGAAGGAAGAAAACTGTCTCTATTTGCAAGTGACATGATTTTATACATGAAAATTCCAAAGAGTACAGGCACACTAATAGAATAAATTTATTAATTTAGCAAACCAAATTGTTACCTGTTAATTTGCAAAAATCACTTGCATATCACACTTGCAACACACAAGCAGAGAATATAATTTTTTTTTAATTTTTTATTTTTTATAAACATATATTTTTATCCCCAGGGGTACAGGTCCGTGAATTGCCAGGTCCACACACCCCACAGCACTCACCAAAGCACACCCCCCCCCGCAATGTCCATAACCCCCCCCCTTCTCCAAACCCCCCTCCCCCCAGCAACCCTCAGTTTGTTTTGTGAGATTAAGAGTCACTTATGGTTTGTCTCCCTCCCAATCCCATCTTGTTTCATTGATTCTTCTCCTACCCACTTAAGCCCCCATGTTGCATCACCACTTCCTCATATCAGGGAGATCATATGATAGTTGTCTTTCTCTGCTTGACTTATTTCGCTAAGCATGATACGCGCTAGTTCCATCCATGTTGTCGCAAATGGCAAGATTTCATTTCTTTTGATGGCTGCATAGTATTCCATTGTGTATATATACCACCTCTTCTTTATCCATTCATCTGTTGACGGACATCTAGGTTCTTTCCATAGTTTGGGTATTGTGGACATTGCTGCTATAAACATTCAGGTGCACGTGCTCCTTCAGATCACTACGTTTGTATCTTTAGGGTAAATACCCAGTAGTGCAATTGCTGGGTCATAGGGCAGGTCTATTTTCAACATTTTGAGGAAACTCCATGCTGTTTTCCAGAGTGATTGCACCAGCTTGCATTCCCACCAACAGTGTAGGAGGGTTCCCCTTTCTCCGCATCCTCGCCAGCATCTGTCATTTCCTGATTTGTTGATTTTAGCCATTCTGACTGGTGTGAGGTGATATCTCATTGTGGTTTTGATTTGTATTTCCCTGATGCCGAGTGATATGGAGCACTTTTTCATGTGTCTGTTGGCCATCTGGATGTCTTCTTTGCAGAAATGTCTGTTCATGTCCTCTGCCCATTTCTTGATTGGATTATTTGTTCTTTGGGTGTTGAGTTTGCTTAGTTCTTTATAGAATTTGGACACTAGTCCTTTATCTGATATGTCGTTTGCAAATATCTTCTCCCATTCTGTCAGTTGTCTTTTGATTTTGTTAACTGTTTCCTTTGCTGTGCAAAAGCTTTTGATCTTGATGAAATCCCAATAGTTCATTTTTGTCCTTGCTTCCCTTGCCTTTGGCGATGTTCCTAAGAAGATGTTGCTGCGGCTGAGGTCAAAGAGGTTGCTGCCTGTGTTCTCCTCAAGGATTTTGATGGATTCCTTTCTCACATCGAGGTCCTTCATCCATTTTGAGTCTGTTTTTGTGTGTGGTGTAAGGAAATGGTCCAATTTCATTTTTCTGCACGTGGCTGTCCAATTTTCCCAACACCATTTATTGAAGAGGCTGTCTTTTTTCCATTGGACATTCTTTCCTGCTTTGTCAAAGATTAGTTGACCATAGAGTTGAGGGTCTATTTCTGGGCTCTCTATTCTGTTCCATTGATCTATGTGTCTGTTTTTGTGCCAGTACCATGCTGTCTTGATGATGACAGCTTTGTAATAGAGCTTGAAGTCCAGAATTGTGATGCCACCAACTTTGGCTTTCTTTTTCAATATCCCTTTGGCTATTCGAGGTAAAATACCATTTAAATTAGCATCAAAGAACATTTTAAAATGATCTTTCGGAAGATCAGTAAATCTTTTATGTGGGGCACTGTATAATATTGAGATAAATTTAAAAAGACCTCAATGAATGGAAGACTACATATTACTTTCAGATAAAAAGATTCAGTATTGTGAGGATGTCATTTCTCCCCCAAATTACCTGTATTCAATGCTTCTCTCTTTTTTAAAATTTTAATTCCAGTGTAGTTAACATACAGTGTTATATTAGTTTCAGGCGTACAACTGAGTGATTCAAAAGCTCCATATATTACTCAGTGCTCATCAAATTGTGTCCTCTTAAACCCCTTCACCAATTTCACCCATCCCCCTACCCACCTCTCCTCTGGTAACCAACTATTCTCTACAGAGAAGAGTATATTTTTTGCTTTATCTCTATTCAATGTACTCCTTCTTTTTTTCTTTTTTTAAAGATTTTATTTATTTATTTGACAGAGAGAGAGAGTGAGAAAGGGAACACAAGCAGGGGAGAGGGAGAACAGGCTTCTTGCCGAGCAGGGAGCCTAATGCAGGGCTTGATCCCAGGACCCTGGGATCATGACCTGAGCTGAAGGCAGATGCCCAACGATTGAGCCACCAAGGCACCACTATTCAATGTACTTCTAATCAAAACTTAAACAAGCATTTCTGTGGAAACTGACAAGCTGATTTGACGCTTGTATGATAATGTAAAGTATCTAAAATGTCAAAAATAATGAAAAAAGGGACATAATTGAAAGATTTGAAATACCTGGTATTGGGTTGCCTGGCTGGCTCATTTGGAAGAGCATGCAATTCTTGATTTCGGGATTGCAAGTTCAAGACCCACATTGGTTATAGATACTACTTAAAAATAAAATCTTTAGAAAAATAAATAGAATTAATTAAAAAAATAAAATACCAGGTATCAAGAGTTTTAAAAAGATTTTATTTATTTATTTGAGAGAGAGAGAGCATGAGAGGGGAGAGGTCAGAGGAAGAAGCTGACTCCCTGCTGAGCAGAGAGCCTGATATGGCACTTGGTCCTGGGACTCAAGGATCATGACCTGAGCCGAAGGCATTTGCTTAACCCACTGAGCCACCCACGCACCCCACCAGGTATCAAGATGTATTTTAAATCTAAAATAATGTGGACAGGAATCCTTCAAAATCCTAGAGAAGAACATAAGCAGTAACCTCTTCAACATTGGCCACAGCAACTTCTTTTAAGACACCACTCCAAAGGTAAGGGGAACAAAACCAAAAATGATCTTTTGGGACTTCATCAAGATAAAAAGCTTCTGCACAACAAAGGAAACAGTCAACAAAACAAAGAGGTGACCCACAGAATGGGAGAAGATATTTGCAAATGACACCAGTTAAAGGGCTGATATCCAAGATCTCTAGAGAACCTCTCAAACTCAACACCCAAAAACAAGTAGAAAAATGGGCAGAAGACATGAACAGAGACACTTTTCCAATGAAGACATACAAATGGCTAATAGACACATGAAAAAATGTTCATCGTCATTAACCATTAGGGAAATTCAAATCAAAACCACATTGAGATACCACCTTATACCAGTTAGAATGGCAAGAGTTGACAAGGCAAGAAACAACAAATGTTGGAGAGGCTGTGGAGAAAGTGGGACCCTCTTACGCTGTTGGTGGAAGTGCAAGTTGGTGCAGTCACTTGGGAAAACAGTGTGGAGGTTCCTCAAAAAATTAAAAATAGAGCTAGCCTATGACCAAGCAATTACACTACACTACTGGTATTTACCCCAAAAATAGAGATGTAGTGAAAATAAGGGCCATATCCACCGCAGTGGATGTGTCCGCAATAGCCGCAATGTCCGCAATAGCCAAACCGTGGGAAGAACAGAAAAGCCCTTTAATAGATGAATGGATAAAGAAGATGTGGTCCATATATACAATGGAGTATTATTCAGCCGTCAGAAAGGATGAATACCCAGCTTTTGCATCAACATGGATGGGACTGGAGGAAATTATGCTAAGTCAAGCAGAGAAAGTCATTTTTCATATGGTTTCACTTATTTGTGGAACATAGGGGTAGCATGGAGAACATTTAGGAGAAGGAAGGGAAGAACAAAGGGGGAGAATCAGAGTGGGAGATGAACCACGAGAGACTGTAGGCTCTCAGAAACAAAGTGAGGGTTTTAAAGGGGAGGGGGTGGGCGGGATAGGTTAGCCCTATGATGGATATTAAGGAGGGCATGTATTGCATGGAGCACTAGGTGTTATATGCAAACAATGAATCTTGGAACACTACATCAAAAACTAATGATGTACCATATGGTAACTAACATAACAATAAAAAAAACCTGTGTTTTTTAAAAGATAACTTATAAAAGAAAATAATTCGGACAATATGGTATTAGCACAATAATACATAAATAGACCAATGAATAGGATTGAGTCCACAAACTAATACAGACATATATGGACACTTAATTTACAAAAAAAAAAAAAAAAGAAAGAAAGAAAGAAAAAGGTGGCAATACAGAACAGAGGAAATAATGATCTTTTCAATAAATGAGTCTGGGTCAATTGGACATTCAAATGAAAGAAAAAGTCTTGACTCCTTACCTCACACTATACATAAAAATCAGTTCCAGATAGACAGTTGATCTAGGGGCACCTGGCTGGCAGGTGCCATGGCAGGGCCATGGGATTGAGCCCCGCATCAGGCTCTCTGCTCAGTGGGGAGCCTGCCTCCTCCTCTCTCTGCCTGCCTCTCTGCTTACTTGTCTGTCAAATAAATAAATAAAATCTTAAAAAAAAAAAAAGAATAAATAAAATCTTTTTTAAAAAGTTGATCTAAATGTGAAAGGTAAGATAATAAGACTTCTGAAGATAACGAAGAGGAGTATCTTTATGACCTCGGGATAGAGAAAGAAATTTTTTTCTTAGAATACAAAAACCACTAATCACTAAAAAAATACTGATAACCTGAACTACATTGAAATAAGATTTTTATGCCCAGCAAAGACATCATCAAGACAGTGAAAGTGCAAATCATGGGCTGGGAACAGATTTTTATAGTTCATAAACTATATCAAATATGGATCAGCAAGAAAAAGATAATGCAATGAAGTTGTATATACAAAATACACAAATAGGCAGTTTGCAAAAGATTTCCCAATAAACACATATTAGTGAGTTGGGAACTGCAAATAAAAACTGCAGTGGAATGCCACTAACTACACACCAGATAGCTGGAATTTAAATAGAAGTTAATACCTCACAATTAAAATTTAAAATTTAAATACCGTTTAATGACTCTGAATATCAAGTGTTGCAGAGGATGTGGAGTAAATAGAATCTTCATAAAAAATAAAAATTACAAAAAAAAAAAAAGAATCTTCATACACTGCTAGAGGGAGTGTAAAAGCAGTACACTAGAGCTGTATTTTTACAGCTGAAAATACAAAACATCTCATGAACCAGCAGTTGCATTCCTAGGTACATACTCAACAGAAAATGCGTGTGTGTACCGGGTAGTCACAGGAATGTTCATAACAGAAGTATGTAGAACAGTCCAAATGGGGACCATCCCAGAGGTCAATCAAAAATAAACACATTACAAAGACAAAAATATGGAATGTATAGGATTGCTCTTGCCATGAAAATGAATGAAGTAATGCTACATGCAAAAACATGGGTGAATTTTGCAAGCATTGTATTAATATATCATTCCAAGTTTAGTATATGTGCTGCCAAAGCGAGCACAACACTGTATTAATATAAAGAAGCCAGACACAAAGAAGTCAACGAGTGATTACGTTTTATATAAAATTTAAATACTGACAAAACTGATACAGGAAGTCACAAGGAGGAGCCGTGACTGAAAGAAGGACTTCTGTGCTATCTCTTAATCTGAGCGGCCGTTACTCAAATGTGCCAGCTTTGTGGTAATTCATCTGGTTTTATCCTTATAATTTTTGCACTTTTCTGTCTATAGCTTATACTAAAACAAGAAAAGTTTGTTTTTAAAAAAGACCCATGCTGGAATTGCAGTGCTATACGTTGTTTAACACTAATGATTTTCACAGTTCTATTGTTTCCAAGTAAGACTTCAGCCAACATTCTCCTTTCTCCCTGGAGGCTTTAAATGGAGTGTTCTCTTTTCCAAATTACTTGCCTGCTACTGCTCCTTTTCCTAGGTTTGATGCTAACCCATCCTCTTCCTTACTTTGAAATACGCTTGGCCAGGGCTTCATCCCCAATGAAATAAGTGCCAAAACAATTAGCCTCATATCCGTTTTGGGAGCTCGTTTGGAACAAACTTGCGTGTGGCATTTGTGAGCCTCCTGCTCTTACCTATTGTATCAATATGCAAAGAAAACTCTACTTGAACTCTGCTGCAGGCACTCAGAATCATCTTAAGCACATAAAAGGAATGATTTCCGATACTGGGACCCTGTGTAAAAATGAGGCTGGGGATGACATCATGTCAAATATTTAAAGAGCAGGAGAAGGATCTGTGAAGCTCAGAATCACAGTGTTTGAAGATCCCCACTGTTACTGGAAACACCCTTCCAAGTAATCACCCAGTCTGCCTGCTCCTCTTGTGACAGTACTGACATTTAAAATGATTCACTGCTTGCAAGCTGAAACGTCTTACCCTACTATCTACCCACATCTTGAATTCCACCCCCCACCCCTTATAGCCACAGAGAAAACGTTTCATCCCTTTCCTACACAGTAGTCCTCCCAGTACCTGGTGACATTTGCCTTGTCCAGCTGGAGTCTTCTCTTCTCCAAGCAGGGGCTGTGATCTGTTAAAAGAATGTTCTTGTGTGGTGTGGCTCTGAGTCCCTCCACCCTGCTGGCCTCTCTGCTTTCAGTATCCTTCAGTTTATTAAATTCTTTCTTTTTAGGGGTTCATCCAGAAACTGCAGCATATGCCTTCGTTGTACTCAGACCTATGAAATGATATCTCTTTATGTGGTGCTTTTTTAAAAAAGATTTGCCTCCATATCTCCTCCCATCTGTGCTTTTGGAACCAAGAGAAGACCTGTGCACTGATCTTTACTAAATTTTATTTTGCTCCAGGGTTTTTCAGAACTTTTTAGATCCTAAAAATGACCACTGTGCCTTTTATTCAAGTTGTCCAACAGAGCGGAAGTTCAAGGTCTCTACCCTTCCAAAAGTTTTCATCTGAGCACCAGTCTGTTCATGAGTGTCCTTCGGCAATGTTCTCCAAATGCCATACAGCCTGTGTTTGCAGAATGCTGGTATTGCCGACAGCGACCTTGCCAAATGCCTAGATAAAAACCACGTATCTATGTCAATGGATATTGCTCACCTTCATTTGGGTCACCTGGGCAAATATCCCTGTCACAACTTAACTTTCCAGCCACATGAATTAACATGTGGACTCTGCATTCACAGTAGAATGCAAAGATGTGGAAATTCAGCTGCATTCAAGTTCCTCTCTTTTACCTAGTAAACTAGATGTCCTTAGACCACATAGGCTCACTGAGCCTCATTTTACCAGTTAAGACAGTGAGATAATGCTTGTGCCTCTATGGCAGAATTTTTAAAAATTTATTTTAAAAATGTATTAAAAATCTATATTTAAAAATTAAAAAAAATTGTCACCTGTAAAGAAATCTCATTACAAGGGATGGAGATGACTTTGACAACAAGGATGATGGTGATGATGATGATGTCCTGATGTATAAACTCGGGCTCCACCCTAAAGTGTTGCCAGAATAAGTGACGGCACTCACTTGGCTTCTCCAGAGGAGGAACATGAAGGCACCTCAGATCTATACTTCCTCCCAGCAAAGGACTAGATTCAAGGCCTGTGTAATTCTCAGGACTCAAGTTTTCTATTCTTAAAGCAATGAATTGTTTTTCCAGAAGCGGAGCAGGAGCCCCGGCACTTTAGGAGAACACACTCCTAGAGAGAAGAAATCTAATAATATTATAACTTAGGAAGTTCACACACAGGGGAACAATTCCTTGTATTTATTCACGAGTAATTTACACATACATCAATCTAGTAACTGAATCACCAGGGAAAAAACTTTATTCCGGGTTAAGTCAAGCCAACACCTAATTATAAGCTTTAAGCATCCTGATCCTTTTACAGAAATAGCTTTAGACATTTTTCTCTTGACCTTAACCTTAATATCTTTGCTTACCTTCCATTCCTAAATACGCTTGCCTCTTGACTATTTTGCTTTGTCTCCCATTGAGGACTCTGTGCTTGCTTTTTGTAGTGAAGGGTGGATTTGACTTCTTTTGTTCCAGGTAGCCTCCATGCCCGACTGAGCTCTCGCCTGGAGCTCATCATCCCTGATGGTTTCCTGGGTTCCTTCACCCTTACTTCTCAAGTGAGAAGTTCACAGTCCTCCTGAGAATGGCCAGCTCTTGCCAGAGAAACTTACGAGACAGTTATAGCGAGCCTTTACTTTAGCTGCCACTGAAGTTTCGTTTTCATCAAAAGAAAAAAAATCATCCCATATTTTCCTGTTTACTCAACACTTAGGTCTCAGTCCTCATTTTGGGTTACTGCACCTCTACAGTGCATTTTTTCTTAGAGGATGAATTTATTTATTTATTTAAAGGGTTTTTTTTTGTTTGTTTGTTTGTTTGTTTGTTTGAGAGAAAGTGTGTGTGCATGCCAGCAGGTGGGGGGAAAGAGAGAGAGAAAGAATGTCCAGCAGACTCCCTGCTGGGCATGGAACCCGACATGGCGTTCGATCCCACTACCCTGAGATCATGACCTGAGCCAAAATCAGGAGTCAGATGCTTAACCTCCTGAGCCATCCAGGCACCCCTTAGAGGATGAGTTTATTAATATACTGATCAGTACTCTGCTAGATGATATCTCTTTATTTTTGAGTTCCTTTGCCATGGTACACAAGTCTTCCCATTCACACACGCTCTCTCATTTGTTATCATTCCCAACTTGTAAATAAAAACCTTGATTTATCTACCATAATAAAGTCATATGTTTAAGTCAAAATCCACATGTTGTTTACAGTGTAACAGGAAATGAAGTCTATGAAATTAGGGACTATGATTTATCTACAATGACTGACAAACACTTAGCGTAATAACACAAAAACACTTTGCATGTGCTCAATAAATATTTGCTTAGTGGGTAGATAGATGGATGTTTGGATTGTTGGATCAGTGGATGTATAGGTGCTTACTATGTGCCAGGCTGATATTAAGAATTCCGTATAAAATAAATAAGCCCTGGAGATGTGATGTACAGATGGTGAAATCAGTTAATACTGTATTATATATTTGAAAGTTACTAGAAGAATAAATCTTCAGAGTTATCACAAGAAAAAAACTTGTAACCATGTTTGATGGATGTTAACTAGAATTATTGTGCTGATAATTTCACTATATATGCAAATGCTAAATCATTATATTATATACCTGAAACTAACATAAGGTTATATGTCAGATGTATCTTAAATAAATAAATAAGAATTTCATAATTTTAAAAAATATTATTCCCTCAGCAATTCTTGAGAGTAGGAGTCATTGGTCTCATTTTATAGATGGGAAAGAAAGCTCAGAAATATTGTGGTAACTTTCCCAAGACTGTTGTTAACAAATACTGTGATAACTTGGTATTATGTTAGAGGTGCTTTAATGATTACGATTAATAACCCTATTAGCTAGCATCTGTTGAATATTTATGCCTCCAATAAATATTTTCCTCACATTATCTTATATAGTCCTCAGGAAACCCTGTAAGATAGGGCCATCATTATGTCCATTAGATGTAGTCTTTAATGTCACATCCAAAAGTGTCCTATCTGTGCATGAGAATTTGATTGAAAGGTATGAAACACTGTATTTTCACTTACTCACACTTCTCTCTCTATGGCCAATACAGAAAGTGGAGCATATAAAGAACCTCTGCTTCTTCTTTCCTGGAAATGTAAGTAAAATTAGTAAATACCTACAGTTGCTCCTCCAGTTCCCCATTTCTAGAAACAGTCATCCAGATTGCTAAACTGTCAACACTAAATTAATTTTAATTTATCTCCCATTAATAATATGGATTAGGATAGGACTGCAAGGTTTTGTTTTGTTTTGTTTTAAGATTTTATTTATTTATTTGACAGAGAGAGAGGGAACATAAACAGGGGGAGTGGGACAGGGAGAAGTAGGCTTCCTATTGAGCAGGCAGCCTGATGCGGGGCTTGATCCCAGGACCCTGGGATCATGGCCTGAGCCAAAGGCAGATGCTGAACGACTGAGCCACCCAGGGGCCCCGAGGACTGCAAGGTTTTAACATGCTATAATGATATTAAATACATAACTGTAAACATATAATTATATATATTTGTTTTCTCTTACATGTCATCTCAGGCAATTAAATAACTAGCTAAATTGGGTGTTCTTATAAGAAAACTTAAATATGAATTGGGTTTATCTAATACCATCATTCATGATTTTACTTGTTTTTTTTTATTTTTAAATTTGTTATCAAGTTATAATTGACATATAACATTCTATTAGTTTCAGATATACAACATAATGATTTGATATTTGTACATATTGTGAAATGATCACCACAAAAAGTCTAGTTAACATTCTATCCCATACATAGTTACAAAAGTTTTTTTTTCTTGTGATGAGGACTTTGAAGATTTACTCTTTAAGCCACTTTCAAACATGCAATAGAGTATTATTAAGTAGTCACACTTTACTCTTAGATTGACTTTCATAAGAGTCTAATGGTTCTCGTAGGATTTCTTCACTTTTTAAAAATTGTAATTCTCTCTCCTTTTCCACCTGAATAATTTCTAAATTCCTATCCTCTAGGTTGTTTATTCTTTTTTTCATCTGCTCTGCCCTATTACCAAAGCTTTCTAATGCATTCTTCGTCTTACCTATTGACTCCTTCAGTTCCATAATTTCTGTTTTATGGTTTTTTTTAAGATTTTAATTTATTTATTTGACAGAGGGAGATCACAAGTCGGCAGAGAGGCAGGCAGAGAGAGGGGGGAAGGAGGCCCCCCGCTGAGCAGAGAGCCCAAAGTGGGGCTCAATCCCAGGACCCTGAGATCATGACCCAAGCCAAAGGCAGAGGCTTAACCCACTGAACCATCCAGGTGACCCTGTTTCATGGCTTTTTAAAAAATAACTTCAATCTCTTTGGGACAGTAGTCCTTCTGTTCATTAATTTTATTCTTGGGCTTATTGAATTAAATGCCATTCTGCATTTGCTGTAGTTTATTGAATTTGTTCATAACAGCTACGTGAGGATTTTTGTTTTTTGTTTTAAAATTTTTTATCTGAGTAGTAGTTGACACACAATGTTACATTAGTGCCGAATGTACAACACAGTGTTTCAACATCTCTGTGAGTTATGCTGTGTTCAAAAGTCTAGCCACCATCGTTACCATACAACGCTATTAAGATATCATGGACTCTGTTTCCTATGCTGGGCCTTTTATTCCCATGACCTACCCATTCCGTAACCGGAAGCCTGTATCTTGTACTCCCCTTTGCCTATTTTGCCCATCCCCACCCCCCTTTTCCTCTGGCAACCACCGGTTTCTTCTCCATAACAATTCTGAATTCTTTATCGATTAGATTGCAGTATTCGACGTCCTTGAATTCAGTAGCTGAAGAATTGTCTTCTTTTTGTGACACCATATTACTATGACTTTTCATAATGTTTCATGAAATGTGCCTCTGCTGTCGCATTTAGAAACTTCTTTCTGTGGAAGGCTGCCCTTAACTTGGATTCGAACGGTTCAACAGGCGGGCAATCAGAAGCTTTTCTTCTCATGTCCAGAAGGTGGTGCTATAGCACAAGTTTTTGGTTACCCTTCCCGCGCTGTCCACGCTCCACACTTGGACTTGCCGCCTCCTTCGCCGGGACCGGTGGTGGCTGCGCGGCCACCAGCACGATCCCAGCATGGTGCCATGTTGGCTCTCGGGGGGTGGGGCTGCCTCAGCCGTTCCTCCCTGTCCTCTGACTGCAGAATTGTCTGTGTCTCGCTCTAAGGACTTGTCGGTTTCTCCCAGCAGGCGGGCTGGTCCTCCCCAAATTCTCGATTTCCCGAGAGCGCCCAGCTGCGTACTCTCCAGATTCCCTCTTTCCCGACAGCAGCAAGTGGGGGTGGTACACAGCGTCCTCGGAGGTCCTCCCGACCCACTTTCGGATGCGCACGTGGGTGGATCCCCCAGGCGTCCTGGTGTTCTGTGCGGAGGCACTTTTGGTCGGTTCCGGATGCCCAGTTAGTTGTAAATAAATAGGGCGGCGGGGGGGGGGGGGGACAGGTCACACCGCCCTGATGCTGACCTCACTCTGCTCCACAATTTTCCTTTGAAGAGCGATGGCCCCAGGGTAATTAATTTTTCTTGGTTTGCCCAAAACTTGCCTAGCTCTAGCATGGAAATCTCACGTTCCAGAAAACTCCTAGGTGCTCAGGGAGCGGGAATGTTGAGTCACCCTGCATGTCCCTTCAAAACAAGACTCTAAGATCTACCAGCTCCACACAAAACTGGAGCTCCCTATCAGACTACACCTCCATTCTGAGCTAAGTCACATTTCTTTCCTATTTATTAAATATTCCACCTTCTTTGAAAATACAAATCTAAATGATAGCTCTCGGTCCTGGTCAGCATTTATCCTGATGGTGATGGTGCAGAAAGGACCGTCACTCACCAGCTTGGGTGGGACTTGGTGAAAAATAATGCTCACGATTTCGGGGTTCCTGCTGCAGCCCAAGGAGCATCTCCTCAGTGGTGTGAACTGGTCTCTGCTGATGCTTCTTGACAACCAAGTTGATGGACAGAGGATTAAACCTCCTACAGCTGTGGGGCCGATGGACTGGGATATCTGTGGGCACACCCCATAACATGGTCAGTGTCTCCGGTGGTTAGACAGTGGTGACCCAGCAGGCTTTAGGATCTTTGCTTGGCTGGGCTCACAACAAAGTTTACTTTGGTTTGAGTTTTATCCACACTGATACACTCATTCATATTTTGTAGCACAATTATGTACATCCCCCCTTGTGCCTTCATTTAGATAAGCATCTTCAGGAAGCTTGTGTCATGTTATGCGATGCTCTAGATAGGAGTTAAAAACTTTTTGCTGCAAATGGCCACATAGTACATATTTTAGGTTTTGAGGGCCCTATGAGCTCTGTCACAACTACTCAAATCAGCTGTTTTAAGTCAAAAGCAGTCAGAGAAAATACACAAATTGCTGTCTTCCAATAATACTTTATTTATAAAAACGGGCAGCAGGCCAGATTTGCCCTGTGACCTATACTTTGTGAACTTCTGTTATTACCAGAAACAATTGTAATTAGCCACACAGTTCTAGAACAAACAAATGTTGAAGCAATTCTAGAGAGTGTTATATAAGACCGAGTTTTATCCATCTTCAGACTGCTGAAGATTTCAAATCATTGGAACCTTGATCCAGTTAAAATTTTTTTTTTAATAAACATATAATGTATTTTTCCCCCCAGGGGTACAGGTCCGTGAATTGCCAGGTTTACACACTTCACAGCACTCACCATAGCACATACCCTCCCCAATGTCCATAACCCCACCTCCCTCTCCCAACCCCCCTCCGCCCAGCAACCCTCAGTTTGTTTTGTGAGATTAAGAGTCTCTTTTGCTTTGTCTCCCTCCCAATCCCATCTTGTTTCATTTATTCTTCTCCTACCCCCTTAACCCCCCATGTTGCATCTCCACTTCTTCATATCAGGGAGATCATATGATAGTTGTCTTTCTCCGCTTGACTTATTTCGCTATACTCTCTAGTTCCATCCACGTCGTCGCAAATGGCAAGATTCCATTTCTTTTGGTAGCTGCATAGTGTTCCATTGTGTATATATACCACCTCTTCTTTATTCATTCATCTGTTGATGGACATCTAGGTTCTTTCCATTCTTTGGCTATTGTAGACATTACTGCTATAAACATTCAGGTGCACCTGCCCCTTCGGATCACTATGTTTGTAAATACCCAGTAGTGCAATTGCTGGGTCATAGGGTAGGTCTATTTTCAACATTTTGAGGAATCTCCATGCTGTTTTCCAGAGTGATTGCACCAGCTTGCGTTCCCACCAACCCAGTGTAGGAGGGTTCCCCTTTCTCCGCATCCTCGCCAGCATCTGTCATTTCCTGACTTGTTAATTTTAGGCATTCTGACTGGTGTGAGGTGGTATCTCGTTGTGGTTTTGATTTGTATTTCCCTGATGCCAAGTGATATGGAGCACTTTTTCATGTGTCTGTTGGCCATCTGGATGTCTTCTTTGCAGAAATGTCTGTTCATGTCTTCTGCCCGTTTCTTGATTGGATTATTTGTTCTTTGGGTGTTGAGTTTTGCTAAGTTCTTTATAGATTTTGGACATTAGCGCTTTATCTGATATGTCGTTTGCAAATATCTTCTCCCATTCTGTCAGTTGTCTTTTGGTTTTGTTAACTGTTTCCTTTGCTGTGCAAAAGCTTTTGATCTTGATGAAGTCACAATAGTTCATTTTTGTCCTTGCTTCCCTTAACTTTGGCGATGTTCCTAGGAAGATGTTGCTGTGGCTGAGGTCGAAGAGGTTGCTGCCTGTGTTCTCCTCAAGGATTTTGATGGATTCCTTTCTCACATCGAGGTCCTTCATCCATTTTGAGTCTGTTTTTGTGTGTGGTGTAAGGAAATGGTCCAATTTCATTTTTCTGCACGTGGCTGTCCAATTTTCCCAACACCATTTATTGAAGAGGCTGTCTTTTTTCCATTGGACATTCTTTCCTGCTTTGTCAAAGATTAGTTGACCATAGAGTTGAGGGTCTATTTCTGGGCTCTCTATTCTGTTCCATTGATCTATGTGTCTGTTTTTGTGCCAGTACCATGCTGTCTTGATGATGACAGCTTTGTAATAGAGCTTGAAGTCCAGAATTGTGATGCCACCAACTTTGGCTTTCTTTTTCAATATTCCTTTGACTATTCAAGGTCTTTTCTGGTTCCATATAAATTTTAGGGTTATTTATTCCATTTCTTTGAAAAAAATGGATGGTATATTGATAGGAAATGCATTAAATGTGTAGATTGCTTTAGGTAGCATAGACATAATGTTTATTCTTCCAATCCAGGAGCATGGAACATTTTTCCATTTCTTTGTGTCTTCCTCAATTTCTTTCATGAGTACTTTATAGTTTTCTGAGTATAGATTCTTAGTCTCTTTGGTTAGGTTTATTCCTAGGTATCTTATAGTTTTGAGTGCAATTGTAAATGGAATTGACTCCTTAATTTCTCTTTCTTCTGTCTTGTTGTTGGTGTAGAGAAATGAAACTGATTTTTGTGCATTGATTTTATATCCTGACACTTTACTGAATTCCTGTACAAGTTCTAGCAGTTTTTGGAGTGGAATCTTTTGGGTTTTCCACATATAGTATCATATCATCTGTGAAGAATGATAGTTTGACTACTTCTTTGCTGATTTGGATGCCTTTAATTTCTTTTTGTTGTCTGATGGCTGAAGCTGGTACTTCTAGTACTATGTTGAATAGCAGTGGTGATAATGGACATCCCTGCCATGTTCCTGACCTTAGTGGAAAAGCTTTCAGCTTTTCCTCCATTGAGAATGATATTTGAGGTGGGTTTTTCATAAATGGCTTTGATAATATTGAGGTATGTGCCCTCTATCCCTACACTTTGAAGAGTTTTGATCAGGAAGGGATGCTGTACTTTGTCCTGTACTTTGTCAAATGCTTTTTCAGCATCTATTGAGAGTATCATATGGTTCTTATTCTTTCTTTTATTGATGTGTTGTATCACATTGATTGATTTGCAGATGTTGAACCAACCTTGCAGCCCTGGAATAAATCCCACTTGGTCGTGGTGAATAATCCTTTTAATGTACTGTTGAGTCCTATTGGCCAGTATTTTGGTGAGAATTTTTGCATCTGTGCTCATCAAGGATATTGGTCTGTAGTTCTCTCTCCTTTTTTGTTTTTAAGATTTTTTTATTTATTTGTCAGAGAGAGAGAGAGTGAACACAGGCAGACAGAATGGCAGGCGGAAGCAGAGGGAGAAGCAGACTCCCTGCCGAGCAAGGAGCCTGATGTGGGACTCGATCCCAGGATGCTGGGATCATGACCTGAGCCGAAGGCAGCTGCTTAACCAACTGAGCCACCCAGGCGTCGCTGTAGTTCTCTTTTTTGATGGGATCCTTGTCTGGTTTTGGGATCAAGGTGATGCTAGCCTCATAAAATGAGTTTGGAAGTTTTCCTTCCATTTCTATTTTTTGGAACAGTTTCAGGAGAATAGGAATTAGTTCTTCTTTAAATATTTGGTAGAATTCCCTTGGGAAGCTGTCTGGCCCTGGGCTTGCTTTTGTTTGGAGATTTTTGATGACTGTTTCAATCTCCTTACTTGTTAAGGGTCTGTTCAGGTTTTCTATTTCTTCCTGGTTCAGTTGTGGTAGTTTATATGTCTCTAGGAATGCATGCATTTCTTCCAGATTGTCAAATTTGTTGGCGTAGAGTTGCTCATAGTATGTTCTTATAATTGTTTGTATTTCTTTGGTGTTAGTTGTGATCTCTCCTCTTTCACTCATGATTTTATTTATTTGGGTCCTTTCTCTTTTCTTTTTGATAAGTCTGGTCATGGGTTTATCAATCTTATTAATTCTTCCAAAGAACCAACTCCTAGTTTCAATGATTTTTTTTGTTTCTATTTCATTGATTTCTGCTCTGATCTTTATGATTTCTCTTCTCCTGCTGGGTTTAGGATTTCTTTCTTGTTCTTTCTCCAACTCCTTTAAGTGTAGGGTTAGGTTGTGTACTTGAGACCTTTCTTGTTTCTTGAGAAATGCTTGTACCACTATATATTTTCCTCTCAGGACTGCCTTTGTTGTGCCCCACAGATTTTGAACCATTGTGTTCTCATTATCATTTGTTTCCATGAATTTTTTCAATTCTTCTTTAATTTCCAGGTTGACCCATTCATTCTTTAAAAGGATGCTGTTTAGTCTCCATGTATTTGGGTTCTTTCCAAATTTCCTCTTGTGATTGAATTCTAGCTTCGGAGCATTGTGGTCTGAAAATATGCAGGAAATGATCCCAATCTTTTGGTACCGGTTGAGACCTGATTTAAGACCAAGGATGTGATCTATTCTGGAGAATGTTCCATGTGCACTAGAGAAGAATGTGTATTCTGTTGCTTTGGGATGAAATGTTCTAAATATATCTGTGATGTCCATCTGGTTCAATGTGTCATTTAAGGCCTTTATTTCCTTGTTGATCTTTTGCTTGGATGATCTGTCCATTTCAGTGAGGGGAGTGTTAAAGTCCCCTACTATTATTGTATTATTGTTGATGTGTTTCTTTGATTTTGTTATTAATTGGTTTATATAGTTGGCTGCTCCCACGTTAGGGGCATAGATATTTAAAATTGTTAGATCTTCTTGTTGGACAGACCCTTTGAGTATGATATAGTGTCCTTCCTCATCTCTTATTATAGTCTTTGGCTTAAAATCTAATTGATCTGATATAAGGATTGCCACCCCTGCTTTCTTCTGATGTCCATTAGCATGGTATTGTTTTCCACCCCCTCACTTTAAATCTGGAGGTGTCTTCGGGTCTAAAATGAGTTTCTTGTAGGCAACATATAGATGGGTTTTGTTTTTTTATCCATTCTGATACCCTGTGTCTTTTTATTGGGGCATTTAGCCCATCAACATTCAGGGTAACTATTGAGAGATATGAATTTAGTGCCATTGTATTGCCTGTAAGGTGACTCTTACTGTATATTGTCTCTGTTCCTTTCTGATCTACTACTTTTAGGCTCTCTCTTTGCTTAGAGGACCCCTTTCAATATTTCCTGTAGAGCTGGTTTGATGTTTGCAAATTCTTTCAGTTTTTGTTTGTCCTGGAAGCTTTTTATCTCTCCTTCTATTTTCAGTGATAGCCTAGCTAGATATAGAATTCTTGGCTGCATGTTTTTCTCGTTTCATGCTCTGAATATATCATGCCAGCTCTTTCTGGCCTGCCAGGTCTCTATGGATAAGTCTGCTGCCAATTTAATATTTTTACCATTGTATGTTACAAACTTCTTTTCCCAGGTTGCTTTCAGGATTTTCTCTTTGTCACTAAGACTTGTAAATTTTACTATTAGGTGAGGGGGTGTGGACCTATTCTTATTGATTTTGAGGTTCTCTGTACCTCCTGGATTTTGATACTTGTTCCCTTTGCCATATTGGGGAAATTCTCCCCAATAATTCTCTCTAATATACTTTCTGCTCCCCTCTCTCTTCTTCTTCTGGAATCCCAATTATTCTAATGATGTTTCATCTTATGGTGTCACTTATCTCTCGAATTCTCCCCTCGTGGTCCAGTAGCTGTTTGTCCCTCTTTTGCTCAGCTTCTTTATTCTCTGTCATTTGGTCTTCTATATCACTAATTCTTTCTTCTGCCTCATTTATCCTAGCAGTGAGAGCCTCCATTTTTGATTGCACCTCATTAATAGCTTTTTTTATTTCAACTTGGTTAGATTTTAGTTCTTTTTTTTCTCCAGAGAGGGCTTTTATATCTCCCAAGAGGGTTTCTCTAATATCTTCCATGCCTTTTTCGAGCCCAGCTAGAACCTTGAGAATCGTCATTCTGAACTCTAGATCTGACATATTACCAATATCTGTATTGATTAGGTCCCTAGCCTTCAGTACTGCCTCTTGTTCTTTTTTTTGTGTTGAATTTTTCCATCTTGTCATTTTGTCCAGATAAGAGTATATGAAGGAACAAGTAAAATACTAAAAGGGTGGCAAAGACCCCAGGAAAATATGCTTTAACCAAATTAGAAGAGATCCCAAATTGTGGGGGTGGGGGAGAAAGGGGATAAAAAGAGGTTCAGGAAAAAAAAAAAGGAAACAATTAAAAAAAAATAAAGAAAAAATATATGTACATATTAGATAATCTAGTTTAAAAACGTTAAAAAAGAAAAGGGTAAAAGTTAAAAAAATTTAGCAGAAGAAAAAAAAATTAAATTAACTGCAAGACTAAAGAATCATGGGGAGAAAGCCATGAGTTCCGTGCTTTGCTTTCTCCTCCTCTGGAATTCCACTGCTCTCCTTGGTATTGAAACCGCACTCCTTGGTAGGTGAACTTTGTCCTGGCTTCATTTCTTGTTGATCTTCTGGGGGAGGGGCCTGGTGTAGTGATTCTCAAGTGTCTTTGCCCCAGGAGGAATTGCACCGCCCTTACCAGGGGCCGGGCTGAGTAATCTGCTTGGGTTCGCTTTCCGGAGTTTTTGTTCCCTGAGCGCTTTCCGTAGAGTTCCGGAGGACGGTAATGAAAATGGCGGCCTCCTGGTCTCTGGCCCAGAGGAGCGGAGGGCCCAGGGCCCCCCTCCTCAGTGCACCCTCAGAAAACAGCGCCCAATTACTCCTGTCTCTGTGGCTTCCGGCCGTGCTCCAAGCTCATCGAGCCTGTGACTGGTTCAAGGTAACCCCGAGCTGAGAGCTCACTCCTTGGCTCTGTCTCTGTAGCCGGCTTCCCCATTCTAATACCTGCAAGCTCTGACACTCAGACACCCCCGATCCTTCTGTGACCCTGTGGGACCTGAGGCCACGCTGGCCCCGTGTGGCCTTCACCCCGGTTTAGCCTCTGGAGTGATGTCCCTCAGCGAAATAGACTTTCAAAGTCCTGATTTTGTGCTCCATTGCTCCGCCGCTTGCTGGGAGCCGGCCCCTCCCCCCGCGGTCTATCTTCCTGTCGCTTTGGATTCACTTCTCAGCCAGTCCTACCTTTCAGAAAGTGGTTGATTTTCTGTTTCTAGAATTGCTCCTCTTCTCTTCTATCACCCATTGGATTTGTAGGTGTTTGCAATCTTTAGATAAGCTATTTAGCTGATCTCCTGCTACCTGAAGTAGGCTCTGCCTGCTACTTCTCCACCATCTTGACTCCTCCCCCAGTTAAACTTTTTTTTTTTAAAGATTTTATTTATTTTTATGCAAGGGGTGCACACAAGTGGGGGTGGGGAAAGGCAGCCAGAGAAGCAGACTCCCCGCTCAGCAGGGAGCTGATGCGGGGCTTGATCCCAGGATCTTGAGCTCATGACCCAACCTGAAGGCAGGCACTTAGCCACTCAGGCACCCATCCATTGTTAAACTCTTGGGCCACCTCAGACATTTCAGTAAAGCACTGCCATTCTTTCTTTTTGCCCAGGAAGATTGTGGGAGAACAAGTATAGATATTTTGAAATTCACCTGGTTGGAAAAAAAAAAAAAGTTTTTCCTCTGGATTGTCTTTGAGTATATAAACTGGATAGAACCTTTAGTTTTAAATGTTTTCCAGAATAAGCATCTCATCTGAATGCTGGTCTTAATATTTTTCAAATTTCTTTTTTAACTTAAAGACTCATCTCTTCAACTGGTACATAGTGGGCTTCGTGATTGTTCTCTTGGCAGCCACAGAGCATAAAATTTCCCAGGCTCCTCAGGAATTTGCCTGAGTGACTACAGATTGCTTACAAGTACGAGTGCCGTAGCCAGTTATAATCTTGAAGGACACTGTGCTGAAATGAATTCTAAGTTGTATCCTCACTCATTTTAAATTTTAAGGTGTCGTTAAGCCAGTCAACAATTCTTACCATAACTGAATCATTATAAACAAAACAATCTCATTAAATATGGGCTTTTAAAAACTTAAACTTTTAGAGATTTTGAAACCTATCCCCTAAGCAACTTCCCATCCCTTTGCTCAAGATGTTCCAGAATAAATTGACCCCTATTTTGGATATCCACAGCTCCCAGGAATAATAAATCTATTTTCAAACTGTCTGTGCCATAGTCATTTTAGAGAACTTTGCCAGAAGAAAAAGAGATCCCCTTTATTCACATAAGGAAAGTCAGGGAGAAAGCACATATTTATCACATCAGAGAACATTCTTTCAGATTAGACCTATCTTGGGGACATAGGTTCAGAAAAGTCTCTAAGTTGGCAGGTAGCTCACTGGGGACACACACTCCAACCAGCTCTGCTCTAATGATCTTACATAACACTCCCATAACATCTGCAGAGGCATCCGTAAGGTATGAAATTATGGCAAGCTTTTCTATGAGTTTTTCATGGTATAAACAGTCCAGAGTTACAATAATAAACTTAACAGTTTCCCTAATAAAACACAACATCTGCATTTTATACCCACCATGAGTTATCCACCCCAGCCAAGACTTTGAGTTTGCTTTCCCTTCCTCAATAGGTACCAGGTACAGGAAAGCTATTTTAAGTTCCAGATTATATTGATTTTACAGATAGCCACCCACTGGAAGAGATTTAGAAACAGCCCATGTCAGGAGGGCTTTCGCATCCATCTCACACATTGCTTCACTGGCCTTAGAAAAGAATTTTGAGCAATGGATGGTAGAGGCTGGTGGTCCTTTCACATCGGCAAACAGATTCAAACACTTATTATCTTAGACATAAAAACATAACATGGAGAAGGAAATAATGCAAAATAAAATGAATTTCTGTGAAATGCAAAGCCAATCATATTAATACTAAAACCTGACTGGAGTCTCAAACCCCTGCTTGGTCTCCAGCTTCTCAAATGCAAAGCGAATACTAGCTTTGCTGGTGGTAGCAGTGCCCCAGACAACAATTTTTCTGCATACGGTCAGAGCCGACCTCTGCCAACTGTGTCCACCTACTCTCTTCTCTGCAATCAGCTCTGGGAGACTCCTCTTTCAGTCTCTTAGGCCGCTAATTTGTGTTTTCTCATGTCTACTTTGCAATCTTCTCTTTTCTTTTTAATTTCCAAGAACTCTTGTCTTGATCTATAAGAGCTACAAATCCTTTTTTGTTAATTTTTTTGTTGTTGTTTCCCCCCATTAACTCTGCACCCTTATGTATTTCTTATGTTTTCATGATATTGGTGCTTCTGTTTCATGTTATTAGTTTTCTTGAAATATTTGAAAATTTAAAACTCTATGTTACTATTTTGAGTTGAGGGTTTAAATGTAACGCTTTGTTGGTCACAAGTCTGTATTTTCTTCCCCAAAGAAAAATTGTTATTTCCCTGCTGTGACTAGAAGTCCTGGCTATGGACTGTGGTTTTTGGTTTTTGGCTTTTGTTTTGCTTTGTTTTTTGTTTTTTTGAGAGGGGAGTTTGGGGATGATGCTGGACAGAGTGCAGAAGCCCGAGTGATTAGAAGAGTGTTCCCCATTTCTCCTATTACCCAGATGCTTCTCTGAGAGCCTCCCTCAGAAATGTCTCTGCAGGAACTCATGCCTTGGCTTTAATCTAGGGGTAAAGTTTGGTGTCTCTTGTTTGTTCCTTTGCCATTTTTAATTCCTGGCTGTCCCGGAAGGTACAGCCTTATCGCTGCCTTTGCTCTGCCTTTGGGTCCATCTCGGAGTCTCCCCAGGGCTCTTCTTGGTGGGCAGTGTGAGCAGAGAGGCAGCAGGCCCGGCCCAGCCTAGCTATTTTGAAGGAAGACCTTTAATGAGTTACCCTAATTCTTGTTTGCATTTGTTGAATTGGACTTTAAAATTTCTCTTTGGTGTGGTGGCTCAGTTGTTTAAGTGACTGCCTTCTGCTCAGGTCATGATCCCAGGGTCCTGGGGTGGAGTCCATGTGCTGGGCTCTCTGCTCAGGGGGGAGCCTGCTTCTCCTTCCTCTGCTCCTGCCCCTTCCCCAGCTCATGCTCTCTCTTCTCTCTCTCTCTCCCAAATACATAAATAAATTCTTTTTAAAAATAAAATAAAATTTCTCTTTGGGGAGGAAGGGATCCCTTCTGAGATACTTGTCTCCGACTTATATTTTGGGTTGTATTCTTTTAGCTCGGATTCCTTCATCATTGCAACGCCTTATGACTTATGCTTCACTGATAGCAGACTTTCATGTTTTTCCATCACTGTTAGGAATTATTTCTTTTAAACTACATTTTTCAGTGTAGTTGGAACAGAAGAGAATAGATGAAAATACTGCAGTCTTCAACTTAAAGCACAAGTTCCCAGAGGTTTTTTAACCTTGTTAACAAAAGGAGAATCTTGGTAAAAAATATGTGGATTTGCTTACCATTTTTTTTTCTCTCTCTTTCTCCCTCTTTTTCTCTCTCTCTGTTTCTGTGAGTATATGCGTTCATATGTATACACACATATATATGCATATACTTTTCCAAATCTTAAAATAATCTTTTAAAGTATTAGGGTCATCAATTTTATGGATGAAGAAATTCAATTAAGCCTGAAGAACTTTCAATTAACTTGATCTAATTTCAAATAAGTAGGAAACTTTGTACTAGACCTAGTACACCCTTTTGTATATTTTTACCTATTTTAAAGTGATTTGTCCCAACTAGACTTTGAACTCTATCATTTTGGGATAATGGTTTATTCACCTCTGTCACTGGTGCCTAGCATTGGCTTAAATATACAATGGGCACTCAATGCAAGTTTGCTGAATTCAACTGAAGTGAAAACAACAACAACAACAACAACAAACAAAACCCAGGATTCTAAACCTAGTATCTCTGATTTCAGGACTTACATTGTTTTTACCTCACTCTATCCCCAGAGCTAACAATTTCTTTAATGCTTCAGAGTTAAAACACCACTGCCTCCCAATGCGGTTTCCTTACTGCATTCTCATGCAATCCCTTCCTCTAGCCTGAGGCATTTTCCCAAGTGGTCATTCACATAGTCAGAAACTATTCTGCACTGGAGGCTCTAGCCCCAAGTGTTAGGGACTAGAACTCTAGAGAGGACAAGCAACATGTGTCCTGTTTGCTTTTTTAGTTGGTTCCTGCATGCCACAAAGTTAATATATAAGTTGGAAATATTAACGAGATGTAAAAATAGAATCATGTTAGGAGAAACAGCTTTGGGGACAATAGGGGCAACCAGTTTAAGCTGAGGCTGCACGAGTGCTGAAACTCAGCCCTGATCATGACTAGCAAACAGCACTTACAGAACATCTGTTCCCATACATCCTCCTACACTAGTGCTCTTCCTTTGGTTTAAGAGGAAAAAGGAGGCTGTACATGCAGGCTTAGATAGATATATAAAGGCTGAAAATGGACCAATGGGATGCCACTTCAAGTATCTTCCCAAGATCGAATCCGTGGGTTTCGTTCTAAATCCTATGGAGAGTAAAAATCTCTACAAGGAACACTTGGGCACAAGTAGCATTGTGTGGCTTCCCAGACTATAGACAAAATTAACACAGAGTGAGTACCATGAGCACGGTCTTCATTTTTGCTCCAGACTCATTAACCATTGTGATTCTAGCCCTGTGAATTAGTGCATTGATGATGGAGTCTGGAGTAGCCACGTGGTGAACACCACAAAGACCAGGATGTTCACCAGGAGGTGATACAAACCCAGTGGGTACCTGTGCAGAAAAGCAGCAGTCCCTAGATCACACATGGGGGACCCCTAAGAACTTGTGTAGGGAGCCATTTTCTCCATTCATAAAAGTCATGTCTGTTTAGGCATAGTAGTATAGCTTACTTAATAAAATAGGTTCTGAAGTCTAACTGTCCCATATGGGCACAAAATGTTGCCACTTGCCAGTTGTGCCCTGCATTTACTCCTTAACATTTCTGTGTTCACAATACACATCTACAAAATAGTACTTCTCTCAAAGCATCATTGTGAATATTAAATAAAATAAAGGACCCAAGCACAGTATAGGGCTTGGTCCACTCTAAGCATTAGTTTGTGTTAGCTGTATTGTTACCATCATTAGTATTATCATCATTATTATTTTTGAGTTTATCCTCATTTGGAACATTAGACCTGCTCATCCCACTCTACTTTTCATTTTCTCAACACTTTGTGTTATCATAAATATCAAAGGTGTTTTTTTTTTAAGATTTTATTTATTTATTTGTCAGAGAGAGAGAGAGCAAGCACAAGCAGACAGAATGGCAGGCAGAGGCAGAGGGAGAAGCAGGCTCCCTGCTGAGCAAGGACCCCCCCGATGCAGGGCTTGATCCCAGGATGCTGGGATCATGACCTGAGCTGAAGGCAGCTGCCCAACCAACTGAGCCACCCAGGTGTCCCTCAGAGGTTTTCTTAATAGTAATCTGTATGTAAATGCTAGACTTTCACTATAAAGTTTCCCTTTTCTGTTTAATAGTGGTATTTATTGATATTTATTCCTTCACTATTCACTGCATCACTTATTTACCCATTATATAATGTGTCTACTATATGCTAAGGATTTTTCTAAGAACTAGGTACACAGCATTAGTCTACCCTCAAGGAGCTTACATTCTAATGGTGGAGATAGACAATAAAATTAACCCATATAAAATGTAATGCCAGGTCAATGTAAGAGCTATGAAGAAATATAAGGCAAGGTAAATGAAGGACGAATGACAGGCGATATCAGCTTAAATAAAGAAATCAGGAAAAGCACCCCTTTATTTGTAACAGAGCGTAGGGAAGTTCAAGCCCAAGGGCATTAATGAAAGCAGTAGAGTTCTCAGAGGTGAGCAATTAGGAGTCTCCTTAATAACAACAAGACAAATTGTTGAGCAGCTAGAAGTATAACAGAGAAAACCAAAGAACAAGATAGCTAATAAGAGCTCTCCTGAGATAAATCAAGCCTCAAAGACTACCCCTGCAAAAGAGCCCAGCTTTAACTGGATCAGACTGTGGGGCAACTTACCACGGAAGGTGTTGTCAAAAACAATAGAGAAATCAGTTATTAATCAGTGGGGACTAACAGCTAGGTGTGATAACAAGCCTAAAGCTTAACACAGGGCTCAATCAAAGAGAACTGGCTAAAACTGTACTTTCCCTGGGGAAGGAGGACAGAGAAACTGTGCATAACCCTAAAATAGATCAACAGAGATGATATCATCTGAAGAATGGAGAGGGAAAAGGACAATAACCACATGTCAATCTTACCAGACACAGAAAAAGCATTTGACAATATCCAATACCCTTTCATGAAAAAAAAAATTCAACAAACTAGAAATAAAAGGGAATTTCCTCTATCTGATCAAAGTCTTCTATAAAATTTTCACATCGAATATCATAACTTAATGGTGAAAAGCTGAAGGCTTTACCCCTTAAGATAAAGAACAAGACAAGGTTGACTACTCTCACCATTGCTATTCAACATTGCACTGGAGGTCATAGACAGAGTAATTAGATAAGAAAAAGAAACGAGAGACATCTAGATTCAAGGAGAGAAGTAAAACTATCTCTAGTTTCAAATGACATTATCCTTTATATAGAAGACCCTAGGGAATATCTTTTCTCTGAACAATCCTAAGGAATCCACTATTAAATGAGTTAAGCAAGGTTGCTGGATGATCAACTCAAAAAATTGATTGTGTTTCTATACATCAGCAACAAGCAATCTGCAATAACATTAAAAGGAATAACATACCTAGAAGTAAAATTAATAGATGAATGCAAAACTTGTAGTGTTAAAACTGTAAAATATTTTGAAAGAAATTAGAAAAGACCTAAATAAATGCAAAGATATTTACATGCATGGACCAGAGACTTAATATTTCTTAAGGTAACCATACTCCTCAAATTGATGTACTGATTCAATGTAATCATGAGAATCCCAGCAGACTTCTTTGCAGAAACAACATCGTGGGGACTGTGGAGTAGAGGTGAAGGAGGTAAAAGCAGAGTTGGAAAGCCCTCTTTCCAGGCAATTCTATTCATCTAAGTGAAGAGTGATAGTGTGGGCAAGGCTCGTGGTGGTGGGGATGGAGAGATGTGACTAGATTCAAGACATGTGTAGTGGGTAAGATCTGCAAAAATGTGAAGATAAACCTAAGGGTAAATAACGTGAGTCTGTAAATGAACATAATATTGGAATAATTTACTTTAATGAGCTCTTCAGAGAATAACTGCCAGATGAATCTAAATAAATAATGAGAATCTGCTCATTGACTAAGATGCAAAGCTATTCTTCAGTGAGTGTTTTGCATAAAAAGCAACATCTTTCTTAATTGTTCTTGGCAACTTCTCAGAAGTTCTCATATCATTGTTTTATTGTGGAGCAGTAAGTCTTGCTGTCTCTTCCAAAAACTTCTTCCCAAAGTAAAGTCTTAGCAGAGAATGGGGAATAATACAGTGCATGTGCTCAGGATTCCTAATAAAAAATAGAAAATCATTTACTCAGAATGAATATTTAAAGCTATTATGTTATTGACTTAAAGGAGTCAATACATGGGGGTCTGAACTTTGTTTCTGATTTCAGATTGGGTTTTTTTTTTTTTTTTTAAGGCTTTACTTATTTATTTACTTGACAGAGAGAGAGCACAAGTAGGCGGATCAGCAGGCTGAGAGAGAAGGGAAGCGGGCTCCCCACTGAGCAGAGAGCGCGATGTGGGGCTCGATCCCAGGACCCTGAGATCATGACCTGAGCTGAAAGCAGATCTTTGACCTACTGAGCCACCCAGGCGCCCCTCTGATTTCAGTTTTATTGAGTTACAATTGACATGTACAATTTTAAGCTTTTTTTTTTTTTTTTTTTTGGAGTAGACTCCATGCCTAGCATGGATCCCAAAGGGGGCTTGAACTCACTACTCTGAGTTCAAGGGCTGAACTGAATTCAAGAGTTGGACCTTCAACCAACTGAACTACCGAAGAGCCCCAAATTGTAAGCTATTTAAAGTGTGCATCATAGTGATTTGGTGTATATTTACATTGTGAAAGGATTCTCCCCATGTAGTTTAACTAGGACTTTTATCACTTCACGTATTTATCTTATTGGGGTGAAGGTAAAAACATTTAACTTCTGCTCCCTTAGCAAATTTCAATTACAGAATGCAGTGTTATCAACTATCATCTGAACTTTTAAGCAATTTTTTCTTTCTCTCGTCTTTAAGATCCTATCACAGATAGCAAGAAAAACAAATAGGTTAGGTAGTGGTTTTCTTGTAAATATGAGTTCATTCTCAGGTTGCTAAATCAAACAAATTAAACCTACTGCTGTCGATTTAATCATTTAACTGAGTAATGGCATATTTAAGCCTTGTCTTCTATACTTCAGGTTTGAGTTTTTTCCATCAGCAAAATCTATCCTTTTAATTTGTGACTTTCGTTCTAACTATTGATTTTTTGGTACAATTTATTTAGCCCTATTTCTGTACTTGTGATGATCTCATTTGAAGCTCGTTTTATCAAATATTATTTTAACACCTGGTTTTACGTGTGCTTTCAGAATTAGATAGCCTAGAGGAAAAATGCTTTGCTAAGCCAATAATAAAAATGCTATTTAAAATATTCTATACCACCAGATACAGTTGACATGGATTATTAGAATTTTTAGTTGACTATGATTATATTCTAGGATTTTATGTTCACTGAAACCAAAGCTCGTGTTTTTGTGTTGTTATCAGAAGGAACTACATTATTTTGTACAAATAGTTCTGCCAAATAGGTGCTGAATTCAATACTAATATCAAAACTAATGTATTTTATATTTAGCCTTTTTGCTGTAACAGTATTAAAATGTAAACATTTGTAACGTGACATGGTTATAGAAATTTCAGGATCTGAAAATCAGGTATCTTTTATGACAGATAACATCTTTGTTCTAAGAGTTAATTTAGTTTAATTTAATTCTAGGAAAGTGAAAATGAAAAGTTTTGATTAATAAAGTTAAGGAAAGAAAAGTTAGGTCCTTAAAGGAAACACTCTTTGGAAATGTTTTTAAATCAAGAACATTTTATAGATATGCTATATAAATTGTGTGTGTGTGTGTGTGTGTGTGTGTGTGTGTGTCTGGCAATATATAGCCATTTACGCAGGCTCCAGATAGAACCAAGCAAGTGTGACAGACCGTTATACTGGCTGCTATGAGGCTCCATCTATTTGGTAATCATCCTTTGGCTTAAATCAAACTATGTATCTCTCCTTGACAACCAAATTAAGTTAGAGGGGAAGGAGAACATTAGCAGTTACTATGTGCTAATCATGGGGCTTGGTCCCAGCTTCATAAATTGATTTCAGACATTTAGGTCACCAAAAACTCCAATTTTTTTTTTTCTCAGTGATACGGTCTATAATTAATAATAGCACAGCTAACTCCAAAGATACCAGGCCAAACTATTGCCACAAATAAAAAATAATGCATACAGAATTATAGCAAAAAACAAAACTGAGATAGTAGTGTCAAGAAGCAGTTATGATAAGTGTTAATAATTACTCACAAATATTGCAAATATTTCTTGGTGCACTCCATAGCATAGTGAATGCACAGGACACTCACTTTTCAAATCTGGTAGTATTTCAAGGGGAGAGGAGGTGTTTTTGTTGTATGTTCTTTTGTTGTATGTTCTCATCTTACTTGTCCTCTTTGGAAAAGGATTAGACTTTGGATGCAGCCCTTTGAATTCAGCGGGTCAATATTTCTAATGTGATTTGGTCTCAGAGAAGCAGGTGTTTCAGAGCATGTTAAGCTACCCTGTAAGATACAGACGTATAGTGGGTGGACGCATGGCTGACTAGACAGAGAAGTCTCTGCTTCTTGAATACTTCCTATGCATTAGATACGGTACCAAATGGTTCGTGTAATTACTCCTCAAAACAGAACTATTTTCCCCATGTAAAAAGTGTGCAAACAGCAAAGTTTATTATTGTACCAGTGTTAAATGGAGACTGACTAGGAATCCAACCCAGGCTTGTCTGTTTCCAAATCATGTGCTTATTTTAAAAATCATTATAAGGACACCTGGGTGGCTCCGATGGTTAAATGGTCAAGCATCTGCCTTGGGCTCAGGTCATGATTCTGGGGTCCTGGGATTGAGCCCTGCACCCAGATCCCTGCTCAGCGGGGAGCCTGCTTATTTGTATTCCCTCATTCGCTGTCTCTGTCTCTGTCAAATAAATAAATAAAATCTTAAAAAAAAATAAAAATCATTACATTGTGCTCTGTCTTATTATATTAACAATTGCATAGGAGATGTTTGCTGGGTGCTAGTGTGTTTACTCTTTAATTATATGTTATGTGTTTCAAATACATGATCTCATCTGAGCTAGGTATTATTTTACATAGGAGGCTCAGAAAGACCAAATATTAGTTTTATGACCACCAAATCCTTCTGTGACTTCTGTGTTAAGCTTCCAAAATCAATCACTTGGAAAATATGATGTCTTTACTCTTTCAATAATCAATGCATAGGAAGTAAGGGGCAGTATCTTTTCCCCCGTTTTATTATTTTTTAAAGATTTTATTTATTTATTTGAAAGAGAGAGAGAGAGAGAAAGCATGAGCAGGGTGAAGAGGAGAGGCAGACTCCCCTGCTCAGCCTGATGTGGGGGCTGAATCCCAGGACCCTGGGATCATGACCTAAGCTAAAGGCAGTCCCTCAAACTGACTGAGCCACCTGGGTGTCCCTCTTTTTCTTCCTTTTAGATGGAACAATTGAACAACAAAGAATTCAGTGACTTGCAAATTCTCCTTAGCCAGTCAGTGGTAAAGTCAAAATTATAGCTCCTGGATCTGAATTATGTTGTTTCTCTGGAATGTTCCTCACCTGAAGAGGCTATAATCAGCTTTTGTTATTCCACTGCCCACCAAGCTTCCTGACTTTCACATGGCTTGTCTCCTCTTGGTGGTCTCCAAGGAGACCAGGAGAATACTGCCTGGCAGAAACAGTGCCTGTCTTCTAATATACAGCAAGACTATGATGGATCTCTCAGCAGTGGGGGGTTTCTTCCCCATCTATAGAGTGTGTGTGCATGTGAGCATGTGTGTGTGTGTGTGTGTGTGTATTGTTTTTATTAAAAGACACTTTGGGAAGGGGGTAATATGCTGGCTTAACTTCAGCTTAAAAAATCAGTTTTTCTGCTTGTAATGGAAACACTCTCCAAAGATGTGTAAACCTAATAACAATCCATGATAAAGTACTCCTAAGCAGAGCCTGTCTTGCACATACATTTCCCAAGGGGAGAACCAAAATGATTTGCAAAGCAGGATCTACAGAAAAAGCATTCTCTTCCACATAGAGGAGAAGTATGTATACTTTGAGAATGCAAAGACCTGCTTCCCAAGTGGCCCTGGCAGAGAACAGTCCGTATCACCATGACACTGGGTAACGTGGACTGTTAGCTGTAATGGGAGCAAGGCGGGGCCGGCCCCTTGCACTGAGCCAAATGGCCAGTGTTGACAAGAAACACAAAACAGCTGAGGAAGCTCACAACATCCTTGTTCCCATGAGGTTTAGTGAAAATGGCACATACCTAATTAATCAGGTAACCTGAACTAGTTACCTTTCCTGGTCCGTGAAATGATGATAAAAATAGTAACAACTACAGTGGTGACCTTACAAGGAAGATCGCTGAGAATTTTTAAAGAAACTGTGGGTTTGTGCTGGGTGTGTGTGGCATATGTGTATGTAATGTAACAGACCTATGAATATGTATTATGTAGTATATACATAACACAGCACAGTGTTCACGCACTGATCCGTTCATATACTCAAATGCACGGTAGGTGCTGGCTTCTAGGTTCTTTTTGTTCTGCCTCCTTCCCCTACCTCAACCTGCTTTTTGTCCAAATGCTTGGGATGGCTCTGAAATCCCTTCCTCTATTTTCATTTGAATTTAAAACTCATTTTGGTAGTTTAAAGAAAATGTCATCTCTTCTCTTCTACTATAAGAATTATGACTTAGATGTTTCTGTTGGCTCTAAGCAACCAACTTCTCCTCAGGACAGTGAACAACTGAAATCAGAGGGTTTTCAGAGGTTGGTTGTCTTGCCTTCTGAGTCATAGACACAAAAGGCGAAAAAAGAGAGAAGAGAAAACGCATTCCCCTGAATGTGTGCTGCTCTCTTAAAACTCGATCTTTTCCTCCCACAACCTCATTTGCTCAACAGCCCAGAGCATTCCCTCATCCCTGTGGATAGTCAGTAGCTGAGCTGAGTTGGTTATCCTTTATGTTAGGGTCAGAGTATGTTTCCCAGTTAGAATGCCTGAAATAGCATCTCCAGGCAATTTCCTCCTCGTTCTCTGCCTCCGTGTCTTTACACAGACTGTCCCTTATGTCTCAGGCTCTTCAATATCAGCCCTGCAACACTGCCAGGAAGACCCAGGCGGCCCTCAGCCCCTGTGCTATCCCAACCCTTAGTTCTAAGTCCTGTGAAGCCTTGACATCCTAGCCCGCTGCTTAGGTAAATTGGATCCTCTTATTATACATTCTAAAACCAAACCAAACCAAAACAACAAAAACAAAAACCACAGCCTGGTGGTCATATTAAAGAGGGCATGTATTGCATGCAGCACTAGGTTTGGTGCATAAACAATGATTTTGGGAACACTGAAAAAAAGATAAAATCTAAAAAAAAAACCCACCTTTTTTCAAAGCACTTGCCACAGGTTACAATTACACGTGTGTGTGCATGTGGTTATTCGACAAACGTCTGTCTTCTGCATGGCACCACGAGCTACAGAACAGTGGAGTTTGTGCCTGTGTTCTCCTCTATTACATCACTGCACTGCACTGAGTGCAACGCTGGGCACATGGTAGGCACATGTGCGTTTGTTGAATGAATACAGTATTTGTAATGACCCAGTAGGTAGACTCATCCTTATAAATATTCCAAAGCCTCAGCTCCACATAGGATGAACTGAAACATCCCCTTCGAAGAGGTATTCCCTGGAGCACTAAATAGAACGGTCAGAGTCTTGGGAAAAATCAAGGATGCTTTTCAGATCCACCATGGTCAATCCTTCTGTTTAAAACCTAGTTGACATACTATGTATGGTGACAGCTTGTATACAACACCCAGGAAATATGAGCCTGTCTCTCTGTTCCATTACTGTGTCACCCAACAACCTGTGTTGTTGCCCTTCTGAACAACAACAAGCTCACAGAAAGAAAAGGGCATCAACCTTCATAGCTAGCTCTCCTATGATGTACCAGCACTTGGCCTTCACCATTTCCTTGAAGGGAAGGTCCGAAATTCTGCTTATTCACGTTCCTGAAGACACCTCTGTGAGTCTTGGACACACAGCAAGCATTGTATTAATCGTTCATCAATGCTTGTCAAAGAAATTTCATTTATGAAAACAGAGACCCTATGACACATGAGCAACCGTGGACAAAAAAAAAAAAAAAAAATGGTGTTGTATAAGGACGTATTTTATACTTCTGCCACTTAGAAAAGAGAACCATAGCAGGAATGAATTCTGAAAATTTAAAAAAAAGATGTGTTTGCTTCATGCTGTAGGAGAAAGTGTTGAAGTAAAGGCAGTTAACGATGGGTGCTAATCATGGAGATAAATTCTTAGCTAACAGTGAAAAACGAAGACAGCCAAACTTTAATAGGTGTGGATAAGGGGAGCTGATTATACGGCACCTCGGTCCAAAGACATCCTCGACGGTGTCTGTTTGCCTCAACTTAGGCAAGCCCTGAAGATTTTTTTGGCTCAGTCTTCAATCACTTTGAACACCTGGAAAATCTTTCATCTCTATCTCCACCATTTCTCCCCCAAATACCAGATTACTTTAAAACAAATCACTGGTATTAAAACACTTCATTTTTAAATGTGTCAATCCTAAAAGATAAGGACTTTTTCTTTTAATATAACCATAATACCATTATTATATCTTTAAAAAAATTCCTTAGTGTCTTATTCAATCAGTGAGATCTCTCAGTATGTCATAGAAATGCTTTTATTGATTGTTTTTTGTTTTGTTTATTCCCAGAGTTGTCTTGTTGGAATCAAATCCAAACAGGATCCCCATTATGCACTGGTTGATAAATCCCCTGCGTCTCTTGTGATCCATAGTTTACTCTTCCTTTGTATTTTTTTTAATGTATTTATTTGACAGAGATCACAGGTAAGCAGAGAGGCAGGCAGAGAGAGAGGAGGAAGCAGGCTCCCTGAGCAGAGAGCCCGATGTGGGGCTCCATCCCAGGACCCTGGGGTCATGACCTGAGCTGAAGGCAGAGGCTTTAACCCACTGAGCCACCCAGGGGCCCCTCCTCCTTTGTATTTTTATTTGCAATTTATTTTTGAAGAAAATGGGTCATTTGTCCTAGAGAGTCTTCCTCACATCACATCTCATTACTGTGTCAATGGGGAATTGTTTAATATGCCTTTCTATCCCATGTGTGTGCTGTACAGTTGTACTTACAGGCTTTATACGTTCAGGTTCAATGTTTTAGCAAGAATATTTTGCCTAGATCCCATTTTCATTAGGGGTTCTGAAATGTTGATACTCCTAATTCTATCATTCTTTCTGCATTTATCACCTAGAAATCTTTTATAAAGTACATTCTCTCATCAAAGGAATATGAATATGTGTGTTTATGTATATATTCATCACAGTTTGTACACAAAATGCAGGATAAATACCTTTTCTTTGTTTACCAATTTTCAGATTGAGTGGGTTCAGTTTCATCTTCTAATGGAGACCACAAGTTCAATTTTCTTTTCAAAATATCACCATGAACTCATGGATTTAAACATTTTGATATGATTCAACTCGTTGTAGTTATTATTCCTTATTGATGTTTCAGTTCTCCCATTTTTGAGACAAGTGGAAGCCAATTAAAGTCAGCTCTAGAGTCCTTCTGATATAACCCAATGATTTTCAATAACTTCCTTCCTTTCAAGATTGAGGTGTCTGGTTTATGTTGTACATTTGCTGCCGCAGACCTGGAATCAGCCATTTCTCCAGAGTTTTATTGGTAGTTTTCATCTCTATTTCTAGAAGCTCTTTATACATGAGGTGATATAGGAAGCAGTATTTTTTCCCAGTTGGCCTTCTGTCTTTTGACTTTATATATGTGAACACTGCTTCTGGGTTTTGTGTCCTAAGTAGGAAAGTATTCTACTCTCTACAAAGGAATTCATCCATATTTTCTTCTAGAATATATGTAATTTCACTTTTCAAACTTAAGTTTCTAATTAATTTGGAATTTATGCTAGTGCACAGTTGAGGGCTAGATCAATGCTGTCCTTCTCCAATGGCTATCTAATTACCCCAATAGATAGATTTATTAAGAAGTCCAACTTGCTTTTCTCTTCTCTTCCTTTTCCTCCATTTCCAAAACAATTAACAATTAAAGCCATTTAGTGAAGTGTCCCCATGTAAAACAGAGTGGCATGGGCCGAGGCTGAGTAGGGTGAGAAGGCTCAAAGGTTAAAGGACTTACACAGGATATCAGAGTCCAGGTTGGGTCTGAAGAGCATGTGTTTGCATATGTGTGTGTGTGTGTGTGTGTGTGTGTGTGTGTGTGTGTGTGTTGGGTAATGATGACCCAGTGTTAGGAATCAGAACCCAACAATAGGAGGTAGACATCTACATGTGTGGTAATCAAGGTGTGAAACGTCAGGGCCCAAGCAGAGTGAGGAGGGCATATATACATGAGGCTGGCCAGACCTGGGGTCTAAGCCCAAGCAGGGAATGGAGGATGTCTGCATGAGGAAAACCCAGAAGAGATTGTCAGCACCCAAGTAGCATGATGAAGTCATCTCTGGCGGGGAGGAGTGTGATAGCAGTGATGGGGAATGGATTATGTCCAGAGGAATTGATCAAACAGGTAAATATATGAAGGATTTCAAGAGCTGATTATCTCATTATTGGAGAAGGGAGTCTTTAATATAGAACGAAAGAAAACTAAAATCGTCAGCTTTCACTGAAAACTACAGAACAATGCAGAGAGAAATTAAAGAATACCTAAACAATTGCAAAAATATACATTAGTGTATTGCAAATCTCATTATTGTTTAAATGTGAATCCTTCCCAAAGTGACTAGTAGATTCAATATTATCCCATTCAAAATTCCAGCATTTTGTTAAGAATTAACAAATTGATTTTAATATTTATAAGAAAACACAAAGGACCCATAAAAGCCAAAACAATCTGGAAAATGACATTAGAAGAAGAAAAAAGTTAGGAATCTTTAACTAGGGGGTGCCTGACTGGCTTAGTTCATTAGGCATCTGCCTTTGGCTCAGATCATGATCCCAGGGTCCTGGGTAGGAGCCCCCCACCAAGCCCCCGATTCAGTGGGGAGTCTGCTTCTTCCTCTCCATCTGCCCCTCATCTCCCATTTGTGCATGCTCTCTCTCAAATACATAAGTAAAATCTTAAAAAAAAAAAAGAAATCTTTAACTATATGATTTTTAATTTTATAAAATTATAATAACTAATAAAGTATTTTTATTAGGGATAGAAATATATCTATGGTACAGGTTATCTTTAATTTCTCTTTGTCGGGGCGCCTGGGTGGCTCAGTGGGTTAGACCTCTGCCTTCGGCTCAGGTCATGATCCCAGAGTCCTGGGATCGAGCCCCACATCGGGCTCTCTGCTCAGCGGGGAGCCTGCTTCCTCCTCTCTCTCTCTCTGCCTCCCTCTCTGCCTACTTGTCATCTCTGTCTGTCAAGTGGATAAATAAAATCTTTAAAAAATAATAATAATAATTTCTCTTTGTAACAGTTTGCTGTTTCAGTATAGAGATCTTTCATGTTGTTTATAAGCATATTAAGTTTTTTATTCTATTGCAAATGGTATTGGTTTTTAAATTTGATTTTTCAGTTGTTTGTTGCCAATATATAGAAATATAATTAATTTGGGGGCACCTGGGTGGTGCAATCAGTTGAGTGTCCACTCTGGTTTTTCTTCAGGTCATGGCCTCAGGGTCCTGGCATCAAGCCTGGCCACCGGCTCTGCACTCAGAGCAGAATCTGTTTGAAACTGGCCCTCTCCCTTTCTCCTTCTGCTCCTCTTCAACTCCCACCCCTGCTCTCTCCCTCTCTCTGAAATAAATAAATAAGTCTTTAAAAAAAAAAAAAAAGAAATACAATTAATTTTGTACATTGATTTGTATCCTGTGTGCTTGCTATATTTCCTTGTTAGTTACGGCAGTCCTTAAAGACTCATTTAGAATTTCCTACATATATAATCATATCATCTATGAACAAAACTAATTTTAATTATTCCTTTCCTATATACACCTTTTGTTTCATTGTCATGCCTTATTGCACTAGCTAGGACACAATATTAAATAGAAGTGAGAGTGGGCAACTTTGACTTATTTCTGGATTAGGGGAAAAGCCTTCAGTCTCTCCTGACTAAGTATGTTAGGGGTAGGAATTTTTTGTTGATACTCTTCATCAGTTTAAAAATCTTCCTTCTAGCTTTGCGCAGTGGCAGTATCGTAGCCAATGAGGTTTATCCGAGGCGCGATTATTGCTAATTAAAAATCTTCCTTCTATTTCTAATTTGTTGAGAGGTATTGTCATGAATGGATATTTATGCTTTTTCCTGTATGTATTAGCATGATCATATGGTTTCTCTTCTTTCTATTAAGATGATGAATTACTTTGCTTGATATCCAAATGCTGAACTTTGCATTCTTGGAATAAAGCTCACTTGATCATAATGTGTTACTCTTTTTATATAGTTCTTGATTTGATTTCCTAATATTTTGTAAGGAATTTTCCTACTTATGTACCTGATAGATATTGGTGTATAATTTTCCTTTCTTTTAATCTGCTGTTTTTTTGTCAGGGTTACATTGGCTTCATAAAACAGGTTTTGGTATGTTCTTTGATCCTATGTTTTCCAAAAACACTTGAGTAATATTAGTTTCGTTTCTTTTTAAAATGTTTATCACTAAAGTCATTAGGGCCTGGAGATTTCTCTGAAAAAAAAAAAAACTTTTAATTATAGATTCAGTTTCTAAGAGAGATGGAACTATTCACCTCTTCTATTTAAGTTTATGTTATTTTAGATAAATAATGTGTTTTTTTTTCCAAGAAATTTTCCCACTTCATCTAAGTGGTCAAATTTATTAGCATAAAGTTGTTCATTATTTCTTATTGTCACCTTGTCAGTATCTTTAGGTCTTATAAAGATGTTCTTTTGTCCTTCTAAATGTTAGGAATGTGTGCATTCTCTCCTTATTGTCTTTATCAATCTTTTTTTTAAAGATCTTATTATATATTTGAGAGAGTAAGAGAGAGCACAAGTTGGGGGAGGGAGAGAACAAGGGGAAAAGCAGACTCCTCAATGAGCAGGGACCCCAATGTGGGGCTCGAATCCAGAACCTTGGGATCAGGACCTGAGCAGATGGTTAACCAACTAAGCCACCCAGGTGCCCCTATTGTCTTTATCAGTTTTGACAAAGGTTTGTCAATATTTGTATCCTTTCAAAAACTAAGTCTTGGGCTTTTGATATTATTCAGTAATAATTTGTGCTTTTATCTTCATTTTGGTCATTGTGTATCTGTATCTCCAAATATATTAGACACATTTCAATACTCAAGTGTGTTTGAGTGATCTGTTCATGCAAAGAGGCTAATCACTTAGGAAATGAACTTCTGTTTGTCAAAAGTTACAGATTGACTTTCAATAGAAGCTGTTTAATTAACTGCTGGATACTATTCAATTAAGGGAAAAAAGAAAACAAACCCTTTAATAAACAAGAAATACATATAGGAACGTTAATATTATTTGATATTACCTTAATTTTACTGTTAAACCTAAATTTGAGAAATTATTCAAGTTCAAGCACTGTAAAAAACATTTTATCTTCATGGTATATTAAATAATCAGTTGCTCATGGGGGTAAAATGTTTCAAAACCTTTTGACTATTAATGGGAAAAAAGAATCACAGACTTAAACTTTGAGACACTGAAGAAAGTGGTTCACAATTGTATATTTAAATGTATACCATTGTTAATTAGTAAATTAGTTTTTTAGTTAATTTAATAGGATTTTTTTTCCCTAAGAAGCTGACATAAAGTTGGTGATGTTTGTAATTGATTCTATCTCTGAACTCAAGAAGTATGTATTTTGCAGACGAACTGAAATTTTCATTAATATTGATGACCTTTTAGGAAAAGTAAGGAACCAAATTAAAGCAAGATGTGGAAAAAATTCTGAGCTGAACAATAACCATGGAAGAAAAAGATGAAGTTGTCAAAATATAAAAGCTGCTGGCCCCAAGGCATGCTTGATCTCAGGCATGCTTGTTCAGATCATAAAGAAAAGATTATATCTTTGCTATTTAAATTTCTTTTGATCTTATAAACAGATATAAAACTTCCTTATTAATATTAGAAAGCTAGCATAATCCTGATACCTAATTCTAGTAGAAATAACACAGAGGGAAAAAACCAAAACACATTGTATGCTCATTTATAAATGTTAATTCACAAATCCCAATAGAAAATTTAATTCTGAAATATAAATTTCAGAAACTCAATTGTTAATATTAGGATTTCTTGTCATTTCAGTAATTAATTGAACATATCTCAAATGTCTGATGGAAATGTCTGATGGAAAAAGAAAAAGGGGGAAAGCTGAATTACACAAAGTCGAAGAAATTTCCTGGCTGCAAGTCTCCTCACAACCTTAATTTGTTCAAATACAAGGAAAAATTGTCTTCACTCTTTCCCAACTTAATCAATCACATTTTTTTTTTTTAGTTTTTTAAAAGTAATCTACACTCAGTGTGGGGCTTGAACTCACAACCTTGAGATCAAGAGTTGCTTGCTCCATCCACTGACTGAGCCAGCGAGGTTCCCCTGTAAAACTTTTTTTTTTAAAGAATTTATTTATTTATTTGGCAGAGGAGAGAGAGAGAGATCACAAGCAGGCAGAGAGGCAGGCAGAGAGAGAGGGGAAGCAGGCCTGCAGAGCAGAGAGCCCGGTGCGAGGCTCGATCCCAGGACCCTGAGACCATGACCTGAGCCGAAGGCAGAAGCTTAACCCATGAGCCACCCAGGTGCACTCCCCCCCATAAAACTTCTTTAATGCTAGAAATAATGCGCTTTACATCTCAGTTGGAGAAATGTTGAAAATGGCAATACGTGAAAGGGAGATAGCAAGGTGATCATTTTGATAGATGTTAAAAAGGCAAAAGACAAAAAAGAAAAAGAAGAGTAAACGTATTTAAATATTTAAAAATGCTTGGAGTACTAGTGCAAGGAAAGAAACAACAGAAGCAAATACAAAAAGGAAAAGAATATATAGTATGACTTTATAATGACTTGTTATCAGGCAAATAACTCAAAAAAGTCAATCAGTAAACGTTAAAATCATAAAAATGTTCAATAAGGTGATCAGTCAGCAGAAAATAAAAAGTATATTAATAAAAAATAAGCTATTAGGAAACAGGTGGGGAAAAAATCCCATTTTCAATAACCAGAAAATATGGGAAATAAATAGGAAAGGAATAAAATTATCATAGACTTACATAAACAAATGATTCAACTCCAATAAATGACGTAAATGAAGACTTGGATAGTTTGACAACATGACTCTGACAAAAAGAATATCAGGTTATCTAAAGAAATACAATATAAGAAAAGCAAGTAGAGTTGAGACATCTGGCTATGTGTTTGGGGGGAAAGAAACAATTAGTGCTCCACTTCACATACTACATAAATATAAATACCATGTGGATTACCATGTGGTATAAATACCCAGATAAATCATGTAATATTCACATAATCTGTATAGTAGGGAATGCCTTTCTAAGCCCAATGCCAGAAGCAGAACCCATAAAGGGAAATACTGATAGAAACATTTCCAAATGTTGGAAAACATTTTTTTTTAAGATTTATTTATTTGTTTTAGAGAGAGAAAAAGAAAGCACGCAAGTGGAGGTGGGGGAGGGGCAGAGAGAAAGACTCTCAAGCAGACTCTCCTCTGAGCACAGAGCCCAACACTGGGTTTGATTTCAGGACCCTGAGATCATGATCTGAGCTAAAAGCAAGAGTTGGAAGCTTAACCAAATGAGCCACCCAGATGTCCCAGAAAACCTTTTTCCTACAGCTTCTATGCAACAAAATACCCATGAACATAATTTACCAACAAACAAAAATATTTTCAAAATATACTACAAAGCATAAATATCCGTAATAAAAGATCTGATAAGAAAAGAATTAATAATAGGACAAAGTTTTTTAATATGCAATTTGGAGAGAAGGGAAAATTAACCAACTGAAACATGAAAGTAGGCTTTCCTTCATTATTAAGCAGAGGAACACAACCGACAATGAGTTATCATGCTTTACCTGTGAAACTGTCAATTAGAAAACCTGATTGCTACTCATTGGTCGAGGTGATGTAGGGCAGGAGAAAGACTGGAACTTTGTGGGCAAGTTAACAGCATACATACCAACATCTTTAAATACCTTAAATGCCACTGTGAATATTTTATGCCATCGGAATTTTTAGAGATCTAAAATCTAAGCCTTTTAGTGAAAGGTTTTGCTATGAAAGTTTACTGCAGTATTGTCATTTGAGTGAAAATTTGGAGAAGCATAAATGTTCACAATAGGAAATTGTTTAAATAAATTGTACAAAAATAATTTATTCTATTATCATTAATTATGCAATTAATGAGTCTTGTGATATGGAAATACTCACCTGATATATTAAAACGAAATCTTGTGACATGGAAATACTCTCCTGATATATTAAAAAGAACATACAGATTAAGAAACATTAAACAGGGACACTTAGGTGGCTCAGTTGGTTAAGCCGTGGCCTTCGTCTCAGGTCATGATCCCGGGGTCCTGGGATCGAGTCCCACATCGGGCTGGTCTCCCTGTCAGCAGGGAGCCTGCTTCTCTCTCTGCATGCCCCCCCTCCCTCTCTCACCTTCTTGCTCTGACAAATAAGTAAAATCTAAAAAAAGAAAAAAGAAAGAAAGAAATGTTAAACAGATTGACAAACAGGTACTAAGAACAGGATAGAATCACAGAGAAGACGACTCACATGGATATACACTAAGCTGTTAAATGTAGCTATATGAAGGGTTTGGGGTGTGTTTTGTTTTTTTTTTTAAGATTTTATTTATTTATTTGCCAGAGAGAGAGAGAGAGCAAGTGAGCACAGGCAGGCAGAGTGCCAGCAGAGGCAGAGGGAGAAACAGGCTCCCTGCCAAGCAAGGAGCCCGATGTGGGACTCGATCCCAGGACTCTGGGATCATGACCTGAGCCGAAGGCAGCCGCTTAACCAACTGAGCCACCCAGGCGTCCCGGGTTTGGGGTGTGTTTTATTTGTGTTTTTAATTATCCATAATTTTTTTTTTACAACCAACATGCAATGTTTGTAACAACAACAATAAGAAATAAAGTGTATAATCTCAATTGTGAATAATACTACACCAAAATACTAACAATAGTTAGGACAAAAGGACTGAGAGGCTTTTCATTTATATTTTCATTTATAAGCTTTTCTGTATTTCCCTTTAATGGACAGGTATAACTTCTGGAATCTGAAAAAAGAGCATTTTTTGTTGCTTGGTCGGGAGCCTCATGCATACCTACCTCATTTCACTGATCGCATATCATTTTCTGTTTTCATGTCTTTCTCATTCCCCAGGTTCTAAGCTCCTATGAGGAAGTACATTAAAGAGTGATCAAATATTGCTGTAAAAGAGGTCATGAAATAAGAGAATGAATGGAACCAGCCTCCATGTATCAGATGCTGCCATGAACATCTCATTTATTTTATCTCATTGAATCCTAACCAAGATTATATGAAGTAGGTATTATTTTTCCCCTTTCCAGAGAAGGAGATAAAGGCCCAAAGAATTTAGGAATTTGGATCACTCTGAGCAGCCCCCAGCACATAGTAAATGCTATTAATTAGAGAATAAAAGAGCACACAGTCTATAGTAATTTCTCTAAAGGCAAAACTAAGTGAAGAATTGAGCTTATTATCTGGAAAACTAAAGCAAAAAGCACCTTGTTATGAGGATGAGATTGAGAGTAGAAATGGGAATAGATTGTTTACTTTACTTTTTCCTTTTTGTCCTGAATTATTTTAGATGGCTACATGAGTGTCTGGATTCATCTGCATTAAAACCCTTTGAGAATTTTTATAGGTTGAACCAAAACAGAATAATGAAATGAACCCTCCTGGGTAGAAAGGCAGAAAGAGACATGAAAGATGATTTCTCTGAATTATTTGGCCTTTATAGGAAGAACCATGATGAGCTTCTAGAAAATGCATTATTGATGTGATGTAATAAGGTGAGCTTTCTTTTTTCTTTTCAAGTAATGACTTATTTTATATTAACCGTGGTATGAAACATTGCCACTAAAGGTTGTTCTCAGCACAAGTGAATTGTATTTGATTTCACACCCTGCCTTTTCCATCTATTTCAATAGCTCTCATGTTTTGTCAACGAGGTTTTATTCATGTCATTATTCGATTTCTAGTTCAGCATGGATTCAATGGATTCAAGAGATTTTTCTTCCCCAAATCATACTCTCTGTTCCCTACATTGAGTTTCCTTTGATTTCTGAGTAGTTCCTGGTCAGTTCACGCTTACCTCCGTATTTCATTTCATTTCCTTCTATATAAAAAATAACACTCTTTAATTGTGCTGTTGAAAAGTAGATATTTCAATATAATTAAGTATTTTTATTTTAAAAGATAGCCTCTACTTAACATCTTGAAATACATTAAAATCCACAGCTCTGTTCTCCTATTTTATATACAAATCCTACATGCATTCAACATTGTTATTGGGCACCAGGACAAACAAACTCAAAATCCAATGGATAAAGGGACAGTGGTTAATTAGGGCTTGATACAAAATTTACATATCTAAATTATGCAAATATTAATGTTCTTCCCTTTTGTTCCTTCTCATTACCATTCAATAATGATTTATTTGTTGTCTATTTAGCATTCAGTTGGCACAAACATAAATACATACTGAGTGAATGTCCATTTTCTTCCTTTCTACAGCACAGAGTCTCATATGCCAGGCATTGTGCTAGACACAGTCTCTGTTCTCTTGGAGATTAAAGCCTAGAAGGAAGGCAGATGAAGTCACACTAATGAATGTACAATTACAAATCAAGATGAGTGCCCTAAAGAAAAGGATATGGTCGGAGGAATTTTTCTGGGCATACTTGCCAGACTTTTCAACTGTGGTCTCTGGCAAGTCTGTAGCCTACCTGGGCTGCCTGTGATCACACTGAAACATTTTCCCTGCTAAACACTTGAGATGAAAAACTCGCTAGACTTGACCTGGCCTGAATTTCAAAATTCAGTTGGAAAATCTTCTGCTTCTACTGTTAACACTGCAACACATTATATTTTCAGGTCTAAAATAAGAAGTTTCTTCTTGGAGGTGGCTGCCTGCCTGCCAAGGCTTCATTTAGAACATGTGGCCCCAAGTGTTTGAATATCCACAGCAAGTGAGGGTGAGGAACAAGCACTAGAGAAAAATCTTCAAGTGTGTGGAGATAGCGAGGCAACATAGTAGTGTACAGGGGCCTTGGCAGCAATGCATGGTGTTCCCTGGACAACTCTGTCCTGTTTCACCATTGCTCACAAAGAAGCTCCTTTTGTATGTATGTGCGCGTGCGCACACAAACACACACACACACACACACACACACACACACCTTCACATCAAATGCATACACTTAATTAGAAACATTAGGGAAAAAGTGATAAAGCAAGGTGCTTGAATCCCTTAGGAAAACTTAAACCCAAGGAATGAACTGAAGGAGTAAAATGAAAAATTGGCCTTTTGGCAAATATTCATGGTCAAGGTAGACATTGTACTTGGGAATGATTGATTGGGTTTAAGGTTTAGTGAGTTCATGTCAGGTACTTGATGACTTCACATGGGACAACTATCATCTTACCAAATTGAAAAAAAAAAAAAACAACTCAGAAAGTTAAGTCACTTATCCAAGGTCATTGCACTTCTAAGTGGCAGACTAAATTTAAACTTGCTTGCTCAGGGTTCTTTTCCCATCATCATTTTAGGAAAAGATGTTGAAATTAAAAACATGATGAAAAATCCAGAGTTCATCTTGTGATTGCTGGAAAGGCTTATAGAAAGGATCCTGGGTGGGGAATGAAATGTCTTGTGTCCTGGTTGCCAACATAATAGGTCACCACATAAAGGACAAGCCATCCCTCTTTAGAGAGAACCAGTTATTTCTAGGGCGAAAAACAAGGCCCTTGCAAAACTGAAGGCATGGCCCATGAAAGGAATAATTGATAACCTGGACTTCATTAAATTAAAAACTTCTGCTCTGTGAAAGACATTTTCAAGAAAAAGAGAGAACAAGTCACAGACTGTGGAAAAGTATTTGCAAAAGACACGTCTAATAAAGGACTTCTATCCAAAGTATACATAAAACTCTTAAAATGTAACAATAAGAAAACAACTCAGTTAAAAATGGGTCAAAGAGTTTAACAGACACCTCACCAGAGAAAACACAAAGATGACAAGTAAGTGTATGAAAAGATGTTCTACATCATATATCATCAGGGAAATGTAAACTAAAATAACAATGAGTTACTTATTTCACACCTATCAGAACGGCCAAAATCCAGAACACAGCCAAAACCAAATGCTAGTGAGTGTGGAGCAACAGAGACTCCCATTCCTTGCTGATGGGAATGCAAAATGGTCTGGCCATTTTGGAAGACAGTTTGGTGGTTATTTATAAAACTACATATATTCTTACCATACAATCCAGCAATTGCACTCCTTGGTATTTACCCAAAGGAGCTGAACACTTGTGTCCACACAAAAACCTACACACAGATGTTTATAGCAGCTTTACTCATAACTGCCAAAACTTGGAATCAACCAAGATTTACTTTGCTAGATGAACAAGATACATAAACTGGTACATCCAGACAAAGGAATATTATTCAGCACTAAAAAGAAAGGAGCTATTAAGCCATGAAAAGACATAAAGAAATGTGAAACGCATATTATCCAATGAGAGAAACCAATCTGAAGGCTTCCTACTATATGGTTCCAACTGTATGACTGTTCTGGAAAAAGCAAAACTATGGAGACAGTAAAAAGATCAGTGTTTGCTGGGGGCTTGGGGGGAGGGAGAGATGAATAGGGAGAGCACAGAGGGTTTTTAGGGCAGTGTTACTATTCTGAATGATGCTACAGTGTTGGGTATATGTCACCACACGTTTGCCCAAACTTGTAGAATATACAACACCAAGTGGGAACCCTAAATTATCTCTGGACTTTGGGTGATTAAGATGTATCATTGTAGGTTCATTGATTATAACAAATGAATCACTACAGTGGGAGATGTTGACCATCGGGAAGGTGGGGCATCTGTCCCTCCTCCTCCATTTTTCCGTGAACCTAAAACTGCTCTGAAGGAAACAATAAGGTCTTTTTAAAATAAATTGAAAAACAAGGCCTGTATAATATGTTACCTCATCCAGTTCTCCAGTTGATAATCTCTGGTCCAGAGTCCAGTTGGATGAGTGATGATTTTTTTTCTCAAAGATATCCATATGATTTACTCCTTCACTCTCTCATCTCTTTTCTAGTTTTTTTTTTTTTTTAATTTTCTGTTGTGTCGTGTTAGTTACCACACAGTACATCATTGGTTTTTTTTTTTAAGATTTTATTTATTCATTTGATAGAGATCACAAGTAGGCAGAGAGGCAGGCAGAGAGAGAGGAGGAAGTAGGCTCCCTGCTGAGCAGAGAGCCTGATGCGGGGCTCGATCTCAGGACCCTGGGATCACGACCTGAGCCGAAGGCAGAGGCTTTAACCCACTAAGCCACCCCGGTGCCCCAGTACATCATTAGTTTTTGATATAGTTTTCCAAGGTTCATTGTTTACATAAAACACCCAGTGCTCCATGCAATCCATGCCCTCCTTAATACCCATCGCCAGGCTCACCCATCCCTCCACCCCTATCCCTCTAAAGCCCTCAGTTTGTTTCTCAGAGTCCACAGTCTTTTCTAGGTTTTATCCTGATTTCTGTAATAATGTGAATTAGGTGTTTGACAAATATTCGTTTTTTATCTTGATTCTTCTATTCCTAAGTGCATAGTGTGATCAATAGTGTGATAGCAACTTAGCATTTACGAAAAGGGAACTTTTAGGAACTTGTAGGAAAGAAATGTGTACATACTTGCTAGTTTCCAAGCAGTTTACATAATATAGAGAGCACTTAATCCTTATTACAGCAACCTAAGTCAATATTGTTATGACCATTTTACATAAGGATACACAAAGACTCAAAATCAAGGTCATACAGCTCATGTTCCCATATACTATTTGGCATGCAGTAATTGCACTGTAACATCGAAATCTGCCACGATAAGGAGAGGGTGGTATTTAATGATGGTAACAGTGCCATAATATACACAATTCAGGGCTCAATTTTAGGTTGGAAGTTAATCTTCCCACTCCTGTCACCAGAGCATGAAGACCAGTAATCCTGCAAGAGGACACAGCCATGCTGCCACACACAGCAGCAGCAGCAGCGGTCGGGGTGGGGTGGGGGATGCAGGGGAGGGGACTGCAGCATCACCAGCCAATCGTCAGCTAGAAAACAATAGCTAGAGGATGACGACGATGACAACAACGGGCAATAGCTAAGGACTACAGAAGGGGTTATTCCTCCACAATGAAGCACGGAAGGAAATGAATCAGATTCCCCCAGAACCAGGCCATTAGTCTTGTTGGTTAAGAGTTATTACCAGGGGCGCCTGGGTGGCTCAGTGGATTAAGCCGCTGCCTTCGGCTCAAGTCATGATCTCAGGGTTCTGGGATCGAGTCCCGCATCGGGCTCTCTGCTCAGCGGGGAGCCTGCTTCCCCCTCTCTCTCTCTCTCTGGCTGCCTCTCTACTTGTGATTTCTCTCTGTCAAATAAATAAATCTTAAAAAAAAAAAAAAGAGTTATTACCAGTTGCACAGTGAGTGGGGTCTGGCCATTGGTATTAAAACCTCTGGCATATCCTTTAGAACATATCAAATATAACCATAGTTATTCCAGCAACGTGTACGTGATTCTCATCACAGAGTAAGAGCTCACTATCTCTACAAATTTGATTATCATCTCATAAGGGCCTAAATTAAAGCACCTCATGCAGGTGTTTTGTTTTGTTTTGTTTTGTTTATTTACCCCCCAGGGGTGCTGAAATAGCACCAGATGCCACTAGATGGCCGCTGAGAACAGAACCTTGGTTTATTCACCATGATGACTGGGTACAAATGGCTGTTAAGCATCAAGGCAAGGTGGAATTGCTCTGCCTAATCGGGGAGGAAATTATTTTAATGAGATGAGAAGAGGAGGGAAGAAGAGAGCCAGTGGATGCTGTCAGAGGAGACGAAGAAGAGGCTGGCGTCCGGAGACCATACCGCCAGGAGGTAACTTTAAAGAACAGAAATCTCTAAGGGGAGGTTTTAAAATGATTTGCTGTGGAATGTCTGATGTAAGCACCCTCCTCTGCCCCCCACGGACTCTTCAGGAAAGTCTGCATCATTCCCCAATGCCTTTCTATCCGTGGCTTTTAGCGGAGAATTAGCCAGGTACTGAGCAAGAGGCTGGGGGAGATGGCACAGCTGGCCCAGGTGAACCTTGCCTGTGGAGGCCATCTCTGTGATCACTCAGAGTCGAGATTCTGATGTCTCACAGGAGGAAAAGGGGCAAGACACAGAAGAAGAACAAAAAGAAAGAAGGAAAGAAAATGTTGGGAGCGCAGCCCTAGCCTCAGAGTTGTTTAATTTCTTTCTGGATGGGTAGAATTCGGCATTTGAACCCAAATCCCTCGGATCTCCAAGCCCTGCATGGTCTGCTAAAGTGCAAACATACACTCTAATCCGTAGTTGTAAAAGTCAGCCCACCACGTTAACTCAGTCCCTGGTGGTGATGGCAAGAAGCAGAGCAAACTGTAATGGTTTCCATGACAGGGAAAACACCCAAAGTGTCAGAAACTCTTTCCCAGCCTCCCCCCAAATTGCTCTAGACTACTGCCTAATCTTGCTTCTCACTTCCAGGAACAGCTGTAGTCTGCGGCATTTCATGGTGTCGCTTGTCTCCCTCTGGGCTTCCCTTTTGCTTCTCTTTTCCAACCACCCGAGTCCTTTGTGTTCCCTGCTTCCCTGCTCCCAATATCGCCCCCGCTTCGAGAGAGCTTCCCAATTCCCTCCTCGACTCTGCTCACTCTCCCACACTTCTGTTGCCTATCTCAGGTCTGAGGTCGACTTTAGCCATCTGTGCATCACCCCCCACCCAGCCCCAATAGATCCAGCAAGTACAGAGCATGTAACAGTTTCCCAATAAATAATGTTTACATTGAATTTAAAGATGATGGGTCTCTAACATTTTTTGCAGCTAACTTCAATAGCCCCCAGAGGTTTCTCCTAAACAATAGGAAAATCAGATTTCAGTGGTCTAATGCAGAATTTGAATGCAGCAAACCCAGCATAGTTGTCTTGTAATTGGGCGCCTATGACTCTTGGGGCTTGATTTAGAAGTTGCCTGCCCGACCAGATTATATGTTTACATTGGAGACAATTAGGAGGATGAAATGATGCTGGAGAGAAGAAGTCCTACTGATTCTGTTTCAAGCACCTCAGGCCATCAACTGGATCTGTGTGCCAGCCAGATCCAGTGCAACAATAACCAAGGTTTGAGGCTTTCTTTTTTTTTTTTTAACTTTTTTTTTTAAGATTTTATTTATTTATTTGACAGAGAGAGAGATCACAAATAGGCAGAGAGACAGACAGAGAGAGAGATGAGGAGAAGCAGGCTCCCTGCTGAGCAGAGAGCCCAATGCGGGGCTCGATCCCAGGCCCCTGGGATCATGACCTGAGCCGAAGGCAGAGGCTTAACCCACTGAGCCACCCAGGCGCCCCGGTTTGAGGCTTTCTAAGGTGAGCCCTGAGCTCAAGTGGGCACAGTACAGGGGGCCCAGTGGTTGCTCTGGGAGATGCACCTGCTTAGGTGCCACTGGAATTTCCATTTTTTGGCAAATGTCCTCATATTAGCTGGAACCACAACTCCAACAGATTCCAGGAGGGGCTGTCTGCACTGCCCTCAGGCTCATAGCTAGCAGACCTGTTCTGCAGGAATCTAAAAATGCAGTGCCTGTCTCTCCTTAACATCTTAATTGGCGCAGAGGAGATTTCATCCTCCCAAAAAGGCCACAGGGAGGCAGATAGCAGTGTGGTAAATAAAGCATCCTGACCATTGAAATGGTAACCGTTTATCCCATGAGCACTTATACCAAAATGGAAACAAACAAAATCACGAAGTGGTTGATGTCCTTATTTGTTATTGCCGACATTATTCTTTTACAACCATACTTGTTTTCTTTTCCAAAGGCCCCAGTGTGCTTCTCAGATGTCTGGGCACTAACAGTTCTAAAAAAGAGCGGATCCTTTTGAGTGGCATATCTTATCCCTGCTTCAACAGGCTTCTTCTCTAAGTTCAGCATCATTTGAACTTGAGGTAGAAAAAATGGTAAAGGGAGGGAGGATCTAGAAAGACAGACCAGGGATAAAAGTCAGAGACAGCCAGAGAGAAAGACAGAGGAAGAGACAGACACAAGGAGGGAAAGAAGTAGTGTCAGAGGCATAAACAGAGACAGTGTGGTGGATGCACAGATGGAAACACAGAATGTGGCAGAGCAGACAGACAGACAGACCACTATGGCTGGTCTAAGATAGCCTCCCCACTAGCCAGTGCCAGGGGCTAAATCATGCCCAAGACTTTTTTTTCTGCACAAGCAGCACTCTCTCTGTTCTCTCCACCCACTCCTCCATTCCCTCCCCGCCAAACACACCAGCTGTCTAAGACTCCTGTGTCCCTAACTGTGACCCAGCTGGGGTCGGCCTTGACAAGGAGAAGCTTCACTGAGTAATAAAGTAAAAAAGAGAGCCAAGGAAGAAGAATACAGGAAAACCGCTATGGGGAGAGAAAAGGAAGGGAGAGAAGACGGGTGATGCGTAGCAAGGATTTTCACATTACAAAGTACGCCTGCAGGGAGTGGGTCTGGGCAGGGTGAGCAAGGGTTATCTCCCTGCCTCGACCAACTTCCGGAAGGTGGTGGGGGGGGGGCTTTTTCTGTCTCCCTGCTTTATAACTCAGGTGCCAGGCACCTGGTGACCTCTGAGTTCCCCAGCATTTAGGGCTGACCCTTTCTTTCAGGAGTCAAGTGATACGGCTTCTATTTAGGGAATACATGCTTAAGTTTATAGATTTCAAGTGTCATGATGTCCTGCAACTTATATGCCAATGGCTCCACAAAAAAGTAGCAACATAAACAGTAAAAATTAAAATCACACATAAATGAAGCAAATGTGGCCAAATGTTAACAATTCTTGACTCTGTGGTAAGCATGCAAGAAGTCAGAGTGATATTCATTCAACATTTCAAGACGTTCCAACTTTTCATTCATAAGAGGTTGGAATTTAAAAAATAATAATAATAAAAAGGAAGAAATGAGTAAGTAGAAGGCCTGGCTCAGGGGGGAGGACATGAGTGCACTCCCTACATTTCCTCAGGGTGCACCTGCTCTGATCTCCTGTGCCTGCCCCTCCATTACGCTATCATCCTGTTTGATGCTGCCCCTCTCTTTCCCGCACATAGACCCAAGCATGGACTACCGCCCCTTCTTCCTTGATTCCTACAAAACTCCCATGCAAGGCAGGTGTGTGCCATCACTTTGAGCATGGAGCAATGTGATATCCGAAGCCTACAAACACTGTTTGCCTTTATGGTTTTCAAATGTGTATACACTTTAACATCTTATACTTGTAGTAATATTTTCAATCAAATAAGACAACTAAAGGGTGCTGTTTCGAGAAGTTCTCTGGCCAGTCCTTCCACCAAGAAAGCAATCTTCACTTTTTCTGCCAGTCATCTCTCCTCACAACCCAGGCTCCTCAAGAATCAGCCTCCTGCCAGCCAGCAGATTCTCTTTCCTTGTCCATTCCCTCCCTCTCTCTGTCCACACAAACTCTGGATTCAACTCAATTTTTTATGCAGAACCACTTCTCTATAGTCTGTCCCCAGCTTCAAAACCCTAGGTCTGTCTGGGTGGCAGAAGGGAGAGCTGCATTCTGTAGAACCACAGATCTATTAATTCATTTGGTTCAGTGAAAGATCATTTGCCCCCTGAGAGCAATTATGCTAGCATAGGGCAGAAACATCCATGTACTGTTTATTTTAAAGAACAATTTAAAAAATTCTTGCTACCCTGAACTGTGGCTTCACCAAAGAACCCTATTTAAAATGTGGCAAACACTCAATAGCAATTTGTATGGGAACTTTGTCTGCAAAGCTAGCTGCAGAAAAACCGTCCTATTTAGAATGAGCTGTCATTGTGTTTTCCTGGGTCACTACTCTGGGAGAGGACAGTTGAAGCAAAGTAAAGAAGTTTACCTCTGCCCTGTTTTTCCAGCCTGGTGATCTGTCCAACTATCATTGGGATTTGACTCAACACTCCAGCCAACAGCCTCCTTCTGTCTGCTCTTCTTTGGGGGCTTACTTCGTTCTTTTTATGCCAGGGTCCCGGGCCTGTACTGGACCTCACCTGTTCCTGGAAAACATGCTTTATCTGCATTATCTCTACATGGTCCAAGCTGTTTGGCTTCATGTGATCAGGACTCAGTGACTTCCATCCCGCGCATCATTTTGCCAGACCCAGCTTTCACAGACAACATGAAAGCCTTGAGGACCATCAGCTCTGCCCTGTCATTTCTTCCTCTGCTATCCCAATTCCCACAAGACGTTTCTGACCAGAGAGGCTTATTTAAATTCTCCACTTTGAAGGAAGCCAGTGAACTCATGTACTCTTTGCCTTGCTTCTGGAATTTCATACCATCAGAAAGAACTGTGGAACCATTGCTGGTCTATGACGAACCAAAGACCTCCTCCTTTTGGACAAAACCACCTTGGAGTCTTTTCCTTGCCATAAAATGAAAGCTTCAGGACAATAAGAAGTAGAAACTTGTTCAAAGGTCTCACTCTCCCATCCCCTATTAAATGAAGGACCAGGGGATATTTAAAGAGCGCCCGCAGTCTGGATGAAGGAGAACTTCTTCAGATGCAGATCCTTGAGGCCCCAGACCTGCGTGGAGCCCCACTGAGTGGGTGATGGTCCTCGCAGTCGCCACACTCTGTAAGTAACCAGCATGACACTTTTCAGGGCAGGATTGCCGCCTCCGACCTCCTGCTATTTCCATTCAGGCCAAAAGTTATGATCATAGTCTTACCTTACCAGATTTGGGACACTATGGGATAAATGTTATTCTAATTTCAGTTAAAAACATAAAAACATGATTTCCAGACAAACAGGCTTTTAACTTAGGGTTTGGAAAAGTTACATGTTCTCATTCATTGTCATTGCTGCTGCCCTGCAGAGGGGAATTTAGACCTTCTTGAACTTTTCCTACAAATCTGCAATGAATAGCCACAACCTGTTAATCCTCTTTCCCATAACTGACAGGGTCAGGAGTCTCCTAACACCCACGTGCCGACAAGCAGTACCATTCTGAGAACATCTGCCTTCCTTGAGAACCCCACCCCCGTCTTTTTATAGGTATATGCCTACATTCTCCCCCAGTGACTGGTCAGGATTGGCAACCACTTCATTCAGGGCAATCAAAATCCTTCCCATGGACTGAAGCTTAAGGGAAACAATCCTTCCCTCTTCAGAGAGAAGGTTTGGATAAGGTTGAGTCCAGAGCCATTGCCTGCCCCTGTGCCAATCGCATGTCCCAAGCCACCCTCTAGAAAGAGAGAGGGAACCCAATACAAACAAGAAAGGAGAGGTGAATGGTACCCAGGGGCCCAAGTTTCTAGGGTCAGAATTCCTGAGAAGGAATTCCATCCCTGGGTACGGCCTTTCCAAGGTTCTGATTATAAGCTGTGTTTTTCTTTTCTGATGTTGGTTTTGACATTCTCAACTACCCTAGCCCCTTTAATAAATATTTTTATGCTTACATGAATCTAAGCTGGTCTTCTAATACCTGGACCTCAAAGAATCTGACCTGATAAATGGCTCATAATTGATTAATCTTATCTTGACAATTGATATAATTGATATAAAGGCCAGGAATTGTGTCAGGCCTTGAGCAAATGCAAAGAAATAGGATGGCCTCCACCCCACTGGGCTCACAGCCTGGAGGTGGGTACCGGTGCAGTAACATAGCTGCATAGCATTCCTTTCCCTCGGTTCCTGGAGTTCCCACCCAAGTGCCAATGACCCATTCTCAGGATGCTCCATCATACTCACCCCACAGAAGAGGCAGCTGCCTCTTGGCCCCTTTATATTCCTATTGTTTAGTGCAGTCACAGAGACCCTCTGAATATTTGTTATGGGAATAAGTGAAATGTAGCCATAATAACAATGTCACGTCATGGTTTTCAGAGCCCTTTCAGATAAATTATCTCAATGTCAAGAACATCCAGCCCATGGACTCTTTATAGTAGAAAGTTGTTTTTTATCAGGCATCACAGACAAATAGAAACATCCTGTAAGGTTTCCACTTCCTCCCCTTGTATTATCTAATCTTAATTTTGCTAAGTAGGCTTCCTTACTGGGAACAGAATGAGCTAATGGCTGAGAGCAGGAAAGGAACAGCGATCAAGTATCTGATTAGCTTGGTTACGTTTCTTGAAAACAGAAGTCATCCATTTCTGTTGAAGATGGATCTCAAGGGCTCAGGTACCTACAAACGTGATCCTCCAACAGTAACCTGGGAACCAAAGTTTAGAGTCTGCAAAGTTGCAACCCCAACATCTTATTCACTCACCCATTTATTTAGTTCTGTTGGGTCCCCTTATGTACCAAGCATTCTGGTAGTTATGACTGTCTGCACTCTTATGAGTTTACAGCCTATTACAGTGCTTCACAAATTGACTTATACCCTGGAATCCCTGGGAGAGCTTTAAAAAATACTGATACTTGAGTCCCACCCCCTTCCCTGAGATTGTGATTTCATTAATGTGGGGTATGATCTGGATAGTTGGAGTTTTAAAATGTCCCCACATGATTCTAAGTGTCCAACCAAGGCTGAGAACCACTGGTCTAGGAGAGAAAGATAAATAAGCAAGGGATTATTAGGAAGTTTAAGGAGCACCTGGGTGGCTCAGTAGGTTAAGCCTCTGCCTTCAGCTCAGGTCATGATCTCAGGGTCCTGGGATCGAGCCCCGCATTGAGCCCCGCATCGAGCCCCACATCGGGCTCTCTGCTCAGCAGGGAGCCTGCTTCCGCCTTTCTCTGCCTGCCTCTCTGCCTACCTGTGATCTCTCTCTCAAATAAATAAATAAAATCTTTAAAAAAAAAAAAAAAGAAAGAAAGAAAGAAAGAAAGGGGTTAAGCCCATGACGCAATGGGACCCGGAGAGGCCCTCTCCACTCTGGCTTAGAAGACCCTGAGAGGCTTCTGGGAGGAGGCAGCTGAGGAGGCAGGGGATCAGGACCAACCAGGTGACGATGTTTGGAAAATGGGAGAAGAGCATTCTGAGCAAAAAGAACAGTAAATGTCATAAGAAAATGCACTGAAGAGAGGTATTGGAGAACAGAAATGACAGCACAGGAGACATAGGAAATGACAAAAATCGAGCTTGATGAGATGAGCAAAGATCAAAACACAAGAACTGACGTTTTGAGGTGTAATTCTGAAGCCAACAGGGGCTCATTACAAAGAGTTCTGCGGGAGAACAAAAGCTCTGGGCTGTGTTAGAGACAGCCCCGCTGGTAAGCCCTTGCTTATCAGAATGACTCTGATGGCCACGCCTATAAATAGGGCAGCACAGTAGTTGCAAGGTTAAGGTGGATTGATGACTGTGTTCATGATTAATCTTTCCTTTAAAAACCTCATCTATACCTAGTAATAGTGTTTGATCTATTTATTTATAGGCTTCCTTTTCTCCCCAGGAGATCGAACTCACTGCACCATTCTATTAACCTTTGCTTGGCATCCCTAAAGGAGATGGGAAAATTTTTAACACTTTAAGTTTGAAAGACTTGCCAAAAATACAGTACAATAAGCTAAGAAAACACCAAATTCTGAGGCTGCTTTTTCCTCCAATTCTTTGGCTCTAATTTACCTGCAAGACGACATTGTGAAGAAGAACAGGTCCGCTTGGAGCATTTTTTGCAGAGCAAGGTAGTGCTGAGCTTTAAGCTAACCTGCACCTAGAAAAAAATCAGAGGGGAATGAAATTGCTTTTTGCTCAGGGAAGCTCTTCCAATTTCACTTCCAGGGGAAATAGTTAATTCATGAGCCGAACTGTGAGAGAAATGAATGCACTGATTCCCAGAGGAAAAGGGATCTGACCAACTTTCTAACTGCTAATACAGATTTTAGGCTATTTTACATTTGCCCTCACAGGGGAGAGACTAGATATCGCTCATCTAAAACTAAAAGAGTTTTGAATTAGATCTAACCTGGTAGGTTTTCGCTAACACAGCCACCACACGTTGAGGCTGGCCCATTTATTCAGGTTTGAGTCAGTCAGCTGTGTTCCCCAGCAGACTGCTAGCTCTGTTTGGGAGGCCGAGATCTGATCTTTGGCTGCTCTTGCCTGGATAAAGTTCCCTTTCACCTAAACCCCTGGACAAGGAGGTTTAAATTCACCTTTCCATTCCAGCCTGAGTTCAGAAAGTCAGAGTATGGGTTAGACCAGTGCTTCCCACACTGTACTATACCCCCCCAAGTCACCGGGGACCTTAGGAAAGTATACACCCCACATTCTGCCCTTCTGCCACATTCCCGGGGGTGATGATGCTGCAGGTCTACGAACCATACATTTTCTCTACCTGTTCTGAAGCTCTGAGGCGAGCTCTCTTCTCAAAACCATCTTCCCAGGGCACCTGGGTGACTCAGTTGTTAAGCGGCTGCCTTTGGCTCAGGTCCTGATCTCAGAGTCTTGGGATCGAGGCCTGCTTTGGGCTGCCTGCTCAGTGGGGAGTCTGCTTCTCCCTCTCCTGTTCCCCCTGCTGTGTTCTCTCTCTCTCTCTCTCTGTCTGTCTGTCTCTCTGTCAAATAAAAAATAAAATCTTAAAAAAAAAACCTTCCCCATCTACCTGCTTCAATATCTATCATTAGAGAATCATCTGAGTCTCAAAGGCCTTTTGCCCTTCCAGAGTCTCCTTTTTAAAACACTTTCCCTGGAGGATTAGCATTTGATATTCTCTCAGCTAACAGTATCAGGGATTAGGTTTCAAATGGTCAAAATCCAAACCAAAATGGAATGAGTTAGGACCATGGGTACTAAAGGGACAAAGGCAGCAGGGAACAGAGAAAGGGACTCATTAATGACACAATCTTCTCCAGCCAAAGGGAAACTAACAAACAAATGAAAATAAAGCCACTCTTTCTGCCCTCAGAGGAGTTTCAAACCAGAGGTCGTTACCTAGAACACAATGGAGAGTCATAGCCTTGGAGCTAAAATCCCACTATGCCCTAGGATTAGGACTGGGCGTAATTATGTAACCTTCTGCATTAGCTCCCTAATTTGTGGAACAGATATGACAATACCTATGTTCCACCTGGTGTTGTCATTAGGGTTAAATGAGATGTTCCATCTTGGTTATTGCCAAGCACCTAGTATGTATGGTAACCCCAATAGTCACTCAAAGTATAATCAAAATGTAACTAACACAACCAGTGAAGTTTGCTAAGTCCAGATTAGTACAAGAACTCAAGAAGGACTTTAGGAAGAGCTCCAGTATGGGGATGAAGAGAATACAGTTGATCACACAATTTGTCCTGTCAGATCTTGTGTTCTATCTCAGCTCTTGGCCTGGAATGATGTCTTTTCTTCAATAATTGTCCCTGTTAAATTTACCTGTAGAGTTTCCCCCTAGATAAATGTCATATTCAAGAAGAAAAACTGCCCCAGTGATTATTATGGCTCCTTCTTGGTGTACCTTACTTGGTTAGAAGGCAACACTGGAACTCGATTACTTCACTTGCCAGTTGCTAGTTGACCTTGAGCAAATTACTTTCTCACCCTTGGTTTCCTGTTCTGTGAAATGGGAGGGACAGCAGCTGTCTCAGAGGGCCGAGGTGTGGCTTAAATGAAGGATTATATATGGCCCCTAGGTCACTGTAGACGGCAGGGCCCCTCTTCTCAAAATCCCCCATCAAGATCACTTCACTCCATGCAACACATGGACAAGCCCCTTGGGGGCAATCAGCAAAAGATTGATTCTGGCCTGGTTTCTTCATTTTTCCTCTAAACTGGAAATGTTCACTGCTGTCCTCTTAACCCTTGCCCAACCTGAGGCTGCCAGTTTTCCCCCAGATTGTAGCAGCCCAAAGAACTATTGGAGAAGCTGAGTTGAATGCAATGTTGTAGGGCTGTTCTCTTCTAACAATAGATCCAAGCAGGGCAAATTCACATGTCTAAGGAGGTTAGCATCTCTACCACTCAGCCTCAGGGTGGGAACCACTCCCAGGAAATGTATAACACTGGCTGGGGCTCGGTGAGGCCCAAAGAGGGGCTCCCCTTCTCCTGGAACTCAGCTGGCCCCAAGCCAAGAATGGGAAGCAAAATTGCCAACATATGGTTTATTTCCTAACAAATGATGTTCAATTTAGGCCATGATGATTTTTCTAAAATCCCATTTAATATAAATTTTGTTTTATATGAGCTAGCAGATGAGGTCAGAAGCTGCAGAGCAAAATGACTGTACAGTATGTGGTAAGTCTTGTCTGTAGGGTGACAGGCTCCATGTGTCTGTATGGGGTAGGGAGGTATTAAACAGAAAGAAAATCAGGTCACCACCTAGGTATTTTGAAGGTGAAAAAAATCCAAATTTGGAAAACTAGGGTTTGTTAATCTGATATTCATTCATTCATTCATTCATTCATTGAGCTGAGAAATGAAGTGTTGAGACACCTGGAATAGAGCACCACCTTTATCAATGCTCTCATCCTCTTGGGGTCTCAGTTTCCTAACCCAGAAAATGAGTCATCTTTTCAGTCAGAGATGGTGAAGAGATTTCACCTCATGTGCTAACTCTAACCCTTGGCAGGGGCTGCTATGAGGTCTGGCCTGAGAAGTCTGAGGCTCTAGCCAGACTGGCATCACAACAGGTAGTTAATATCTGTCATGAGTCTGGAGTATAGTTGGCCAAAGTTGTGTGAATCACTTGCAGCCCATGGGAATTAGATGGTCTCAGAAGTCCCTTGCATTCTTCATAGTTGTTGGGTCTAATTCACCCGCCACAGACTGAGGGGCACAAGCAGAGGAGGAAGACAGGTCCAAGAGAGAGGAGTCACCTAGAGATCACTCAGGAGCATAGTTTTGGCTGAAAGACATCTTGAAATTTGACTTGCCTTGTCTCTAAACACCACTCACAAATTTAAGCCTAGGAAATAGGTGTAACTCAAAGACCAAAAAAACATTTTTTTAAACAATGAAGATATAGGTCCTCAAGGATCCCTGGCTCTTGGCACCTGTACTGGGTTGAATAGTGGTTTCCAGAAAAGATTTTTCCATTTCCTAACGCTGAGAGCCTGTGAATGTTACCTTATTTTGAAAAAGGGTCTTTGCAGAAGTTAAAAATCTTGAGTTGTGATCATCCTGGGTTACTCAGGTGGGCCCTAAATCCAGTGACAAGTGTCCTTATAAAAGACAAGACAGAGGACACATGAAGAGGAGAAGGCACTGTGATCATGGAGCAGAGATTACAGTGACATAGTCGAGGCCAGAGTGCTGAGAGCCACCAGCAGCTGGGAGACGCAAGGAAGGATTCTCCCCTGGCCTCCAGAACTGTGAAAGAATTCGTTTCTGTTATAAGGCATCCAGTTTGAGGTCACTTTTACAGCAGCCACAAGAAATTAATATAGCAGTCTACAGGAAGGACTAATAGTGGCCTTTGAGTGGCTTGGGCTGACCAGAAGAAGAGGCAGGGCAGTGGCTTTGTGGAAAGGACATCAGCCCAGATTCTGCTCATTCTTTCCTGTCTCCCATGCCCTCCTTTACTCAAGATCTCTGCATACCCCCCAAGTAAGTTGTTCCTGCTTGGATTCTTCTGGGGCTTTCCACTCATCTGCACCACCTTGGCCCTGAAATGGCCTCACCCGGGCTACCATCATGCCAGCCTTGACCTTGGCCAAGTTTTATAGTCAAACTCAGCTACCCGCTTAATCATTAATCGTAATTCTCTTTGTACAGAATGCTCCTCGCCGTGTTGGAAAACCTCCTCTCAAGCTAGATGCCCTCCCCTTTATTACCCAAGTGAGAGCTTACATCTATAGGCAAAATTATTGCCAAGACTCTGCCAGTATCTGGCAGCTAAGGGACAGAGAAAAGGAGGAACTCAAAAACAACCGAGCTCCGTTTATAGTGCTTGATAAGGAAACTTTCTTCTCCAATTTGCACTAAATAATGGGCAAAAGGGTCATTTCTGAAATTTCATCTTTATGGTCTCAGAACTGCAATCTATAGGAACAGAAATTCACAGTAGAAACAAGTGGACCAAACCATGAATTCCTTTTGATGCCATTGTCCTTGCCCTACCCTTTTCAATGTTGTGTACTGCTTGAACATGCTGAGAAAATCTGAATTTCACCATATAACAACCCCCTCCTCCAACCCAGGAACTTGCACAGTCTAACTCCCACTTCTCGCTTCATACCCAGCCCCTTGTTTATACTCAGACTTCTCCAGGACAGACTGTCCCGTGAGCTCCGCCTTCCCACCACTCGCATGGCAAGGGGCTAATCCAGTTTGAATCTCTTACTTTGTGAGAGTTGTGGCAAGCAAAGCCCAGGCCTCAGATTCTAGTTACTGGATGTGACTATATGATATCACACTTTACTATAGTCTGCTATTTACCATCTGGGCGATGTGGTGCATTTACTTAAAATCTCTCATCTATGAGGAAGGAGTAATAAGAACTTCCTTACATGATTACAACGAGAATCAACAGGGGCGCCTGGGGGTTTCAGTCAGAGGAGCATCTGGTCATGGTCCTGGAGTCCAGGGATCGAGACCCATGGTGGGCTCCTTGCTTGGTGGTGGTGGTGGAGGAGCTGTTTCTCCCTCTGACCCTCCTCTCTCTCATGTGCTCTTCCTCTCTCAAGTAATTAAATAATATCTTGAAAAAAAAAAAAAAGACAATCAATGTATCTAGTCCAGGGCTTGGCACTCCTAAAGTCCTCAAGAAATATTAGCTCTCATGACTCCCATTGCTGTTATTGTGATCGTTGTCATTGCCGCCCTCCCCCAAAGACACATAATCCCTTACCTCCCCCTCCACCATTTCTGCGTGCTTCCATGTGTGCTCATATAATGACTAAGGGAAGGATGAAGACAGGAGGCGAAATGTAAGCAAAAACTTGATGCCTGCTGGATCAAAAGAGGTCTGAGCCATTCAAGGACTAAGAGATGCATTTGAATCTCAAGCTCTTTGATTATCTGTTTCATATTCTGTCCACAGAGTCCTTGTGAGATGCTTTTACTTCAGAAATCACAGCAGCCCAACTGGCACTGAACTTTGTCTCCAAAACCACCAACCGACATATGAAATAGACATCACCCCAAGAAACCCTTTTGTTTTGTGAATGATGAGACATGTGACTCCAGAATCACCCATTGTGGATAGCCTCGATCCCTCCCTTCTAACTGATGTCACCACTGGTGTCCTCTGGCCAAGGACAGAGGGAAAGGCTTCTGCCTCTGTTCCCACCAGCCTGACGTTTGTCCACTGAAAGCCTCAGCCTCATCCTTGGCATGCTGGCTCAGTGCAGCACTTTAAACTGTGGTGCCTCTCACTGTATCCCCTCCACCACCTCAGCTCTGATTCCTCCCCTCAGCCCATCCACCTTGCCCTCACCTCTCCATTCAGCCATGCTCTTCTGTAACTCTATACACCTGGCTCTTGACAAAAATACAGACCATTAATATTGTCTCTGACCTCCTTAGGCCAATTTCAAGCTTCCAGATTGTTCCCACCAACTTACCCACCCCAGTTCTGTGCTAAGTGGGAGCAAGACCCTGGGAAGCATGCCTGGTCGTCCAGACGGTTCTCCCAGTTCCTCCAGCAATCTCATCACATCACCCCCGTCAAAAACTAACTTTCCACCATAAAGTCAACCAGTCTCGTGAAAGTGCATCCTATGAATTCATCACATGACCCCATAATGATAAATGATAGATGAGAAAACAAAGTTACTACCCTTGGGACAGGCAACCTAACAGGGGCAGGCATTTCCTCCCCCAAGAGGCAATCCTCACAGGACTCCATTGACCAAAACATTGGGAACAATTTTACCTCCTCAAAAATGAGTTATTTCAACAAAGGTCAATCAATCAGTGTATTGGTTTGCTAGGGCTGACCTAACAAAGTATCACAAATAGAGTGGCCTGAACAACAGAAATTTATTATCTTGCCTTGCCGGAGGCTGGAAGTCAGAAATCAAGGTGTTAGTGTGCCTGCTGCCTTCTGGGGGCTGTGAGGGACAGAATCCTTTCCATGCTTCTTCTAGCTTCTGGTGGTCGCAGGCAATCTCCAGCTTGTAGATGGCACACTCTCTGTCTTCATGTCATCTTCCTTTTGATCATACCTGTCCGTATATCCAAATTCTCCCATTTTATAAGGACACTGGTCATCCTGGGTTAGGAACCACCTTAATGATCTTATTTTGATCATCTACAAAGACCCTATTTCCAAATAAGATCACACTCACAGGTTCTTGGGGGTAAGACTCTACCATCTTTTGTGGGGACACAATTCAACCCATAACACTTAAGTACGGCATATCTTTATTTATGTCAGGGATGCATTCAGGAAAACCTTATGTAATTTTAAGCTCTTATAATCAGTTTCTCTAAAGGAAAATCAACAGTTGAGGGCATGGTGGAAGGATTGTTATCTCAAAATGTATCTATTCACAAACATGTAACATGTTTGCCCTTCATTATTTCTTGTTTCTTCTCTCCGTATTTTCTCTAATGTTTCCCTTTGAGAGTTCACTAAATTTACTGCTTGGCCTGTCTCAGTGGTTGTCTAGCTTCTGTAATGGCATTTTATGTAACTTGCACTGCAAAGTCCCTGATTTCAAGACCCGGTTTTCAGCTCTCACACGAGCTATATGACTTAATGACATCTTGGAGGATATTGTTCTGTGATTTGGAAAGTTTTAAATGCTCAAGTAGCAATGAATATTAAAATAACACCACAAAAGTGACCAAAATCTTTTGCAGAAATTCTAGTGCATGTGAACACAAGGATGACCCTCATCCCACTGACAAAGGAGGCAGGGTTTTTCCATCAAGCAGCTGAAGTGACATTGTCACACATGAAAACAGCATATCGCTCATTTGGCCCTCTGCTTTGAAACTGTATGATTTTTTTTTTAAAAATAAATTTGAGAAATGTATTTTTTCTTTCAATTTAGGTAACCAATTGAGACCATGTTAATATTTTCAGGTCACACTATCTCAAATTCACATAGTTCAAATTTGCATAAGGTGCCATTGGACTGTGTAATAAGCACCCTTACTTCACTAAAAAGAATCACAGAGCAAAACTACCCAGAGGAAGAAAGGCAGAGGGAAGCTACATGTCTCGTTACAGAGGCCAGCCTGGTGTCGATTAGGAATAAATGGATTTTAGCCCTGTCTCTGGCCCTTGGTCTTTAAATTATTTATTCCTTCATCCTCTCTGCCTGGTTCTGAAGTCTACTAACAAAAGAAAAACTACCTTTATTATATGATTTTTTTTTTGTCCTCCCCTGCCTCCAGCCACCAAAATAGGCCTTGCTATAAATGTTAAGCTCCTAAAGCAGAATGACACAAAGGTGACATGAGGCACTTAAGTACTCAGCGGTGCTGTGCTACGGGAGGCCACAGGTCAGGAGTCCTGTGACATGGCTTTCAGTCCCGGCCCTGACACCAACAAGTTATGCTTCCCAGAATGATTTGTTTAATTTCTCTGGGCTTCCATTTCTCTGTAGTGAATGGTTTTGTACGTCTCTGTTAAAGAGATGAAAAGCCAAAGGCAATACACAAGATCCACAACCATTTTCTTGCAGAGAAAAGCAGCCTGGGTTGTGGGAAGGGGTCTCAGATTCCGAGCCCTCCCTTCTTCCTACGACATCCATGGTCCTCCCACGTCCTCAGGTGGAACCAAGGGCTCGCGTGCCCTGGGAAGCACCCCTTGGGCTGCTCTCAATGGTTTTGCCAGTTTTCTTATTATGAATAGCCTCACCTACCCCCACTCTACTCCTGCTTACATCTATCCCTTCACTCAGGCCTGGTGAGGATGAAAGCCTTTCTTTTTAGGACCTTGGGCTGCCTCTGACTCTGAGTGCCTGGCAGGTCTTGAACAGGCTCACCCTTCGGGTCCTGAATAGGAAGACCCTAGGTAGACACAGTGTCCATATTTTCTGAACCAAAAACTCACGATTTGTTTCACAGTAGACATATGAATTTTCAAAGTAAAATAATCTGAAATATATGAAAATCAAATATTTAATTTAGCCTCTAATTAATTGCCTTAATCAAAAAGGAACAAAACTACATTAGATTCCTCTACCCAAGGAAAGAGAACGAGACACATAGCCACACACTCTCCCCTTATTGGTGAGGAATTAGAAGCCTCTCCCACTACCTAACTGCTCTCTGTTGCTAATTCTATAGCCAAGCCCCATTTCTCCTTTCCAAACTTATTTCCTCTCTACATAAAGGAAGAAATTAATTCCCAACCTCCTGAAAAATAAACAAAAGAAAGACTACATCTTCTCCCAGTTTTTAGGAATTTCAATGTAAAAACATGTTCTGTTCGTAGAGCAAACCCTTCTTATTTTCAACCCATCTTCAACAATGGTGATTTCCAGGAAGTTTTGGAATTGTACCTTTTGGCTTCATCCTTAACATCTGGATGGGTTTGTTGATGTTTGGTTGTTCGTCATCTTAGGAGGGTGGGAGTGGAGAAAGAAAGACATTCAATACTCAGCTCCCCGCCTGCCCCACCAGCGCTGGCAGCAACAGGGGTCAGTAAATGAAAATGACCTGGGGTTCCACCATCTGTGAACCAGGTTTCCTGTAGAGCTGATGCAAGAGCTGGAGGCGGGAGGGAGGGGTGGAAGTCAGGGAGACAGTGCCTTCCCTTTGCAAGGTGCAGTGAGGGCAAGTGACTTCTTAAGGAAATAAAAAGGCCTCACAGGCATGAACATCATCCTACCTATTTTCTTCCGGAAGCAGTGCTCAGAAGAGGGCTGCTAAGGCGGTGTTCTGACCTCAGTTATTTTAGGGCCATTTGACAATTTTTCTGTGCTCAACCAAAAGGTCTTTAAAATTGCCAACAGCTGACGTTGCATGCCAACTTATTTGCAGGAGAAACCAATTCTCACAAAGCCCTCCTGTCTCAGATCTGTTTACTGTCGTGACAGCTTTCAGAAAAGAGGAAGAAGCAGATGTTTCCCACACTCTGACTTCAGTGGGCTTCCCACTGACCCCCTCCAGCAGCAGAGACCTGACTTAAGCCCAGTGGGTGCCTCTGAACCAAAGTGCTTCCTCCCTTCTGGCATCTGGTCCCAGACCCCAAGCCTCTTCTGGCCCAATCGGTGGAACCAGGACAAGGTCTCTTCTAAGCTGTGTTTTGTTATTTTGTTTTGTTTTGTTTTTGTTTTTGTTTTTTTAACAGAGAAATTATATTTTTCTGGTTCGGAAAATAACTGAGAGCTTGTAGCACCAACTCTCAAGGTGAACTTGGCCAGCTGAAGTGCAACTGTAGACTCTGTGACCTGCCAACTTGAGTGACAGGCTGTTTACACTCATTAGGAGGCTCTAAGAATTGAAGGCCTCTGTGGATTTCTTGATTTTTTTTTTGAATACTTTAAAAAATAGAGTGTTTTTTAAAAGGGCATCATTTAGGAACCATCCAGCTGTCTTATGATTCCTAATCTGTGTATTCAAACCTCTGTGGAGTTTATCAATACAGCAGAGACATTAGTGATTAATAATTAGTAGTGGGGAACCATAAAGGTTCAGAATGTGTGGTCATGTAGAGAAGCAGCACAGTACATGGTTAAGGCCAAAGCTCTGGGGCCAGCCTACATTTGAACCGTGGCCCTATGACCTTGGACAAGTGACTTGTCCTCTCTGAGCCTATTCCTCCACCAGTAAAAATGGAAGGAGAAAAAAGCTTCTGCACAAGACTGTTTTGAAGGTCGAAACTCAGGCATCAGTATTTTTCAAAACATCGAGATGATTCTCATGTGCAACCAAGCTCTGCAGCCGGCGGTACCCCCTGCCTGTGGCCTCTGGCCACTCCTCAGAGGATGCTGAAGCAGAGGAGGCCCAGATCTGACGTAACACCGGGCAGGCTGAGAGGCTGGGAGCGAAATCCCACACAAGCTTCGTTTCCACGGGCACTGCATGCAGGAAAGGGGTCCCCTCTGCCCTGGATGTCTACCTCGTTACCAGCTGCGGAGTGCTGTTTCTGGGCTGCGGGCCGAGGGCCAGGGGTTCTGGCAGGACCCAACGTTCAACCCAGTGTTCATCAATGAAAGAAAAGGAAGAGATATTTTGATTCTCTAAATATCATTTTTGAATTATTATTACATGGTTTTGAATTTTTTATTCCTAACCTTGTGAACAAGGTTGTTTCTGTCAAGAATTTTTAAAGATCATCATTTAAAATCTTGGCCAGAAACTGCACACATAAAACCTAGTTTTTTAGAGAGTACGTGGAAGTTTTATGCAAATTCATTTTCTTAGCCTACTTATGTAATATAGAAAAATTTATTTTTTTCATCAATAATCATGGAGGTACCCCCAAATTCCCTTCAGCTTCTCCCAGGGTGCTGAGCAAATATCACTGTTTTCTCTGTGTGCCGTGATGGTTCAGGAAGCCTGGCCTCAAAGAGAAACTTTTGCATGAGACACATGCAAGAATGTTTATAGTGAACGAACAGGAAGCTGCCCAAAAGCCCATCAGCAACAGAATGGATAAATGATGCTGTGCTCTTTCACTGAAATAGGTTGCAGCAGGGGAAATCAATGAATTTCAGCAGCATGTCAACGTGCATGAATCTCAAAACCTGCATATTACACAAGGAAAAAAATATCAAGTCACAGAAGAAATATAAAGTTCAAAAATAGGTAACACCAAGTAATACATTTGGGGGAGAGAGGATTCATGATATTTTGAAGGGGAAATAGAGCCATTCATTCGTTCAAGTCCGCTCAGACCTCAGGGACCTGATGTTTGTTGTTTTTTTCCACCTGAATCCTCTTTCCCCAGAGTGCTTTGGTTTGTCTTTCCCTGCAATTAGGTCTCTGTTCAAACAGTGCCTTATCTGTGTGAGGTCTTCCCAGACCAACTGATGTAAAATCCTGCAAGAGAACATGCACACACACACATCCAGCAATGTACGCATGCACACGCCACACACAAGTACACACTCGTCTCTCCCCTGCCATATTTGACTTTTCTCCATAAAATTCAACACGTGGCATACAGATGTTTCCTTTCTGTCTCACCCCAGCTCCCAAGAGAGCGGGAACTTATTTGATCACTTCTGTCTCTCCAGCACCCAGAACTAGGGCTGGCACATCCTAGGAGTTCAGTGAAAGCCTATGGGATCCAAATGAGCATTTATTTAGCACTTACTGTCTTTCAGGTGCAAAATTTGGAGTCCCCAACTTGGGTGTATAAAGATGAAACTTTGTTTTGCCATAATTGTGTTTTATTTTGTTCTCAAACCCCAATTTTCCCTGGGTGAGAAAAATCGAAAACTTTACATTCCAAGGTAAATCTTTCCTGGCTGGATTTTTCCTCAGGCTCTCCTTTAAGTAAATGGCCAATATAATATTTTACCCCACTCACCACCTGGCCCTTGTTTCTCCCCCTCTCCTTGGAGGTGAGTTAGTTCCTGGGACGTGGGCATTTACACAGCCCTGAGAGGGCCCTACCTCCTCATCCTCCATATAGCCTGCTGTATGCTGACGTCATGACGGTGTTACTTGTCCTATTAGATCTTTGTTCTTAGACATCCCTCTCCACGGTACCCACTGAGGAAATAGCTGAACTCCTCCTCTGCTCTCTGCTCTCGGGAGCCACCCACAGCGCTGATTATTTTTGTTCTAACTGCATGGCAGCTCCACCACCTGTGAGCCCCTCTGAGGGGCAGAGGCAACTTTTTTTTTTTTTTAAATTTTATTTATTTCTTTCACAGAGAGAGACACAGCGAGAGAGGGAACAGAAGCAGGGGGAGTGGGAGAGGGAGAAGTAGGCTCCCCGCTGAGCAGGGAGCCCGATGCGGGGCCTGATCCCAGGACCCCGGAATCATGACCCGAGCGGAAGGCAGACACTTAATGACTGAGCTACCCAGGCACCCCTCTTTTTTTTTTTTTTTTTTTTTAATAACTTCCTGTACCTCCCTAGAATGGCAACAGATCCAGGGCAAGAGATGCAAAGGTTTTTCTGTCACACCATGTCATGTCGAGCGCACCTCCCCCACATTGATCTATGGCCCTGCCACCTTTTCATACTTCCCGCCAAAGGAAGACGCTCTGAGGTGCCCTAGACTCAAGGGGAGTCTCCCTGGTGTCTTCCTTCAGCATCCTCCTCTTCCGAGCGAATCAAGCTTGGTCTCAAATCCCCCACAAGACAAAAACAAGACCTTCTTCCATCATCCCAAATCCTTCCCTATTCCCTAAAAACTCAAGGAACTTTTTCTCTCAAAAATCTTGGCTCTGTCTCTATTACCAGAGGCTTTCAAAGTGGTTGGCTCTCTTCAGAAACTCGACTGATTCTGAACCCATCCTCTCCCAGAGCAGTGGATGACTCAGTGGGTGGAGAGCTGGGGTCAACAAGCAAAGTGAGGAGAAGAGGAACATCTGTTGTTTCCTCGGAGTTTTATCTCACCACAGCAGAACCCGTGGCACCATAAGAGCTTAGGAAACAGCTTTATAAGTTTAGGTAATGCTTTATTTATGTAATCCTTTGGGAAATCTGCAGGAGTATTTTTTTTTTCCCTCTAACAGATGTTCACTACCTGCAACTCCCCCCCTTTTTTTTGTTTTTAACAATTCTTGATGGAAATATTTGTACCACATATTTCACACCTTTCAAATCTATTCGGTGCATAATCCAGAAGATAATGGCCTGATTTTCAAAAGAAAGCTGTCTTATCAAGAATATTAATTATTACGGCATGCTATTCAATAGCTCTGGGAACTGTCATGGGTTAGGGAAATGGGCAGGATGGCTTGACTTCCACTATATCGTGGAACAACTGTATCATGGTTCATCTCTTCTTCTTTCTTTCACCTCCTTCGTATATCAGCTTTTCTCAAGGCTGCTAACATGGACCCTGGCATCAGCATCACCTAGGAGCTCTCAGAAATGCAGAATCTTGGACCTCTCCCCAGAGCAACTGAATTAGAGTCTGCATCTTATCAAGACCCCAAGGTGATTCATGGCCGAATTAAAGTTGAAGAAGCACCACTCCAAATTCAGTGTTTCCCAAAGCCAACTAAGTCCTGGCCTCACTCCCAAGACATGTCAGTTCAGTCCAGGCTCAGGCCAGAGCTAACCCCCTACCAAGCCGTCGCATGTAGTTGTGATAGATGACTTGTGGATCAACACTGGGCTGACATTCCTAGGAACAAAACAGCTCCTGGTATAGGATGAGCTAGGACATTTGTTCCTCATCTAGAGTCTGGACTGGTTGTGGGGCACTAATAGGAAAAAGAATGTGATGGGAAAAAAGCAGCCTCAGACATTTTTTGTACGTAAACCCCATCAGATTTCTTGCAACAGTAAATCACTGCAGTTATGGTTACGAACACACGTACACTTTTCCCGCTCAGATTCCCCTCAGATTTCCCCCAGATTCTACTTTTGTGACTTGTGTTTATCCATGAAACATCCCTTGGTATCTACCACGAATTGCTTTGACCTGAATTGCCATGTTCCCTGGGCTAGGAAGACAAGCGTGGGCTGGAGGCGGGAGGGGCAGATAGGGTGAGATCACCTGGCCTCTTCTGACCCCTGTCTGGTCTGTAACTGTAGGTCAGGAGAAGGTGTTCCGGAGCTTGACTGCCTGGGTTCGGGTCCTGACTGCCTGGTCACTGAATTGCGCAGTACCAGTTCGTTCATTCTTTGTCTCTCTCTTTCTTTCTTTTTTAAAGATTTATTTATTTGTTTTGGAAACAGCATGCACAAGCAGTTGGGAGTGGGTGGAGGTGCCCAGAGGGAGAGAAGCAAATTTCCTGCTGAGCGCAGAGCCCAGCTCAGAGCTGGATCCTAGGACCCTGAGATCATGACCTGAGCTGAAACCAAGCATCAGACACTTAACCAACGGACCCACCTGGGCTCCCCAGTACCAGTTATTTCAACCTCCGCCTCAGTGTGCTCATTTATAGTACGGAGATGATCATAACTGCAATACCTCTCAGGGTGAGTGTAAGAATTATATGAACTAGTACATGTGGGGTGCTTAGAACCATTGCTAAGACATAGAAAGTGCTCAACAAATGGTTATTATTATTTCTAAACCCAAATAGAAAGCCTTAAGCCACTTTTCTTCCCTCTTTGAGCCATTTTCTAGCTGTGAGAACTTGAGTCAACTTATTTATCTCTGAACCTCAGTTTCCTCTTCAGTAAAAGGAGAAAAGCTTGTGCTTACCTCACAGTGGATTAAGAGTAAAATGAGAAGATTTTTAAAGAAGCACCTTGTAGAGTATCTGACACATGTGGGCTCTGAACAAATTTTAGCTCATTTCTCTCCTTTGCCATGAAAACAAATAGTCAACACAACTAAATATTATCTTATTTTACATGCAATTCACATTCAAGATGCCAGTCCCAGGAAACACCTACTCGCCCTTCGGGACCCATCTCAAATACCCCTTCAGTGAAGCTTCCCCAGCCTCCCTCAGGGACCCCATCACTCTCTACTCCAACCTCTCCCAAGCATTTAGCCTACGGGTCGTGGCATGTCTGCTGGTATGTACCTCCCTTAAACCTGGCTGTGTACTGTTTGGGGGCAGGCAGCATATTTTATTCATGTCTATATCTCCAGTACCCCAGACAGGGCCTCACCCACAGCAGACAGTGTTTGTGGCATGGAGAGGTGGATAAATTGGTTGGTAGATGGGAAGCTGGGCAGACAGATGAAAGCCTGAGGAAGTTCCTTAGTCCTCCTGACTTGGAAAGATGTAGAGGCCTGTTTAGCTCCTGTCATTTCACGGTTGCGTTGGATGACTGGAGCTACACACTCCAGGTGAAGAGTGCAGGACTCTATTGCGTCATGAATAAGGAACTCTTTTCATCTAGGTGTATCTATAGACAGAAACAGAAACATGTTCTTAGAGTTTAGGTAGCTTCAACTCCATAGCTGAAGAGTATGTATGTCTTAGGGTTGTTCGGAGTTTATGTAAACCCTTTCAGATAGTGTCCTAAGTCCCCTCTGATCTGGCCCCAACCTCTCCTCCCAGGCTTCCTTCTCTACCTCTTCACTACCTCCTGAGGACTGACATTTCAAGAGTATTTTCCAGATGCCCATCTCAATCAGTTGCCCCTTTTCTGTGTACCCTCAGAACACCACTGAATTTTTGTCTTTGCTTTGGTCTTTACCCATTTTACAGATAAGGAATTGCACAAACTCACACAGGTAGTAAGTAGAAGCATCAGGATTTGAATACGGCTGCATAGCTTTAGAGCAAATGCTCTTGAACACCGTGCAGACAGCAGGAATGTTGGGTTCTTGTAGCAGGTGTGTCGGTCGTGCTCTGGAAAAAAAGGTGCTGACGTGCTGCAAGAGTAAAGGCTGAAGTTCAGAGTGGGGTCAAATTAACAGTAATGATTATTCTTTCGTTAGCACTTGTTCCTACTCACTACTGTAGGAATGTACTCACTGCCAAGCTGCCCCAGAATCTGTTTATTTCCATAAATCCTTTTTTTTTTTTTAAGATTTTAAGTAATCTCTGTACCCAATGTGGGGTTCCAACTCACAACCTTGAGATCAAGAGTCACACACTCCATCAACTGAGTCAGCCAGGCCCCCTTCGGGAATCCTTTGAAATGTCATGGACATAAAGGACATGATGGTTACTAACACATGATATGGACCTTCTCTTCAATTCTGTTCTGGACACCTTGGATGAGGCTTGTTAATGTTGCTTCTGCTGTCACTCGTAGGACAGCACCATATTTCCCCCAATTTACCAAAACCATCTTATAATCAGGGTATAAAGCAAGAGAGTATCTCTCTCCTTTATTATTTCCCTGAGGACTCTAAATTCCAAAGTAGTTTTAAATTATCCCAGTGTCCCCAAGATTTTAGCAAGACCAAGTCTTTTTGATGAGACAGTCAACTGGGGAACTGACCAGTCCCCAGTAGGCACTCTCCACTTTTATTCTCTAGAGCTCTACCTTCTCCAGCACTCACTGTCCTCCCTCTGCTTCCAGAACAAGACTCAAGGTTTGCATTTGACTTTGAAAACTCTCTAGACTCTGCTTTTCCCTGTAAATATCTTAGGGCAATAACACCACCTTTTTTTGTTTTGTTTTACAGTTTCTTTCCAAGTAAACAGTGCTTCTTTGAACTTCACCTTATTAATCATTGTCACCAACCTTGGCAATAGGCAAGACTGATATTAGTAGCTGCCCCAATATGTAGGTGAGGCTGCATAGACAGGTATTAAGGAAATACAGCAAATAGCATAGCCCTGAAGAAAGGCCAGGATGGCCTTGTTTAGCGTAGGTGGAGATACCTGGGTCACCATGCAATCATGTTTTTCAATTTCAATTACGCTAAAGTCTCTTACCTAGTAACTTGATGGGGACCTGATGTCCCTTTTCTAAGTTTAGGAAAAAATGAAAAGAAACACTTTTCCTGCAGACTTAGAGTCAGTGTGCAGAAGAAGGTGATGATGAATACAATGGATGACATTAGGAAGGGAAGTTGCAGACAATGGTTAAAATGAGCATGGATTTCCATTTCTTTGGGATTGTTGAAGGACTCTCTGGGAGGGAATAAATTGCGTGACCACAGGACCTTATCTTGTGATTTTGGCTCTTTAGGGCATCCCATTCCCAACATGACCAGAAGAAACCTGGAATATTTTCCAAAGAAGTTTCTGCTCTTCAAAGAAGAGTAACTTATCTGGTCACTTAACTGAAGGAAATTCTGGTTAAGAAAAGTTAAACAGGTTGTTTTGTTGTTGTTGTTTTTGCAGTGTTTCTTGTTTTTGCTCTTGGGGATATGAATCTCTATGGAAAGAAAATAATATTCTCTATTTTCTCAAGTACTAGTCCACATAAATCCTTCCTCCCAGAATACTTTGGGGGGCCCAGTTTCACAAAATGCCCTTTGGGAAATACTGCCCTTGATTCAGTGTGTGAGTGTTTCTATAGAAATGTGTTTGCTTCCACCTTCTGCTTGCCCCCCCAAAGGCAAATATAGCCCCTTGAAACAAGGGATGAGAATGGTCTCTTGCTTGGGGGTGTTTCAACATTTTCCTTGAGAATGTCATTGTGTCATAAAATAAAATCTCTCTACCTCACAAGGCAAGGGAAGATGGGGACAAGAATGAGAAGGTCCTGGGATTGTCAGAAGGCCACTTGGAGTTCATTGAGAACATTAGATACCAGGAAAGAAAGGGTTTTGAAGAGTGCCATGAGCTGAGAGAGGGATGAATTTTATCCAGGGTGGCCTCTTTAAAAAAAAAAAAAAATGCCTAATTTCTCTAGTCTAGCCTTTTTTTACCCAAGTGTTTTAAGACACACCTCTCTCCTAAGCAGCCTTTCCTTTTGGCCCGGCCAAGGCCAAAGGCATACCAAGAATCCTTTCCTAGGCAAAACCTTTTGAAGAGGTGGTAGAGTCTGCCCTTGGGTTTGCTACAGAAGAATGCACAGGAATCCAATTAATTCTGAGGTCTAAGATCAAATTCTCAATCCCTGGCCTTCTTGGTTTCCAGACTCTGTGTTCATTTTCCTAGTCAGGCCATGTTATGGACTGAATTTTTTTTCCCCTCTCCCACAAATTATATGTTGAAGCCCTAGTCCCACTGTGACTACATTTGGAGATAGGACCTTTATGAAAGTTATTAAGGTTAAACTAAGTCATAAGGACAGGGCCCTAATCCAATAGGACAAGTGTTCTTATAAAAAGAGGAGGGTTGCTGGGGGGAGGGGGTTTGGGAGAAGGGGGTGGGATTATGGACATTGGGGAGGGTATGTGCTTTGGTGAGTGCTGTGAAGTGTGTAAACCTGGTGATTCACAGACCTGTACCCCTGGGGATAAAAATATATGTTTATAAAAAATAAAAAATTTAAAAAAAAAAAGAGGAGAGACAAGGGTGCCTAAGTGGCACAGTCAGTGGGGTATCTGACTCAGTTTCCACTCAGGTCGTGATCTCAGGGTTGTGAGATGCCCCTCGTTGGGCTCCACACTGGGCATGGAGTCTGCTTATGACACTCTCTCCCTCTGCCCCTTCCTTCCCTCTCTCCCTCTCACTCTCTCTCTCTCTAATAAATAAAACTTAAAAAAAAAAAATAGGAGGAAGAGACAGATACCAGAAAGCACCCTCTCACTCTGTATGTGCACAGAGGAAAGGCCAGGGGAAGACACAACAACAAGGCACCATCTGCAAACTGGGAAGAAGGACTTACCACAAATCAACCCCAGCGGTACCTTGAGCTTAGACATCCAGCCTCCACAACTACAAGAAAATATATTTTCATGGTTTAAGCCACCCAGTCTGTGACATTTTGTTATGGCAGTGCTAGCAGACTAGTATAGGCCATAAAGATCCAAACAGATCTTTTCAACAATTAAGAGAAATATCCACGCAGTGAAAGTGCCCATAGCATTCTTCAGAGAAATACATTCCTGGGATTCCTTTTGCCCCATTGATTATTCCTTACTCACTAGCTTCTATAATTCCAAGAAATATTCTGCCGCCTTTGAGCAGCCTGTAGAACCAGGATCCTCAAAGGAGAGGCATCACGCCATCTCCACCATAGAAAGAGTCCCTCAGGGACAAGGAACACAGGCATTCTCTTGGCATCTGTGCTTCTATGAAAACAGGGGTTGTTAGAGAAAAGATTTAACCTCCCCACCCCCAAGAATATTGCCGTGAAGTAATTGCTAATGACTTTCCCACTACTGCTTGGTGCAGAACACCTGCAGATACCTGACACAGCACAAATCCTGACATTTTGGCAGCATTTCTTTGTCTTACATAAATCATCTCATTTTCACAAGCAACTGGAGCTGCCAAAAGCCCCAGTGAACAAACACAGCCTGGCAGATGTCACGATGGGACCAAGAATCCAAGGTCCTGGAAAGGGGACTGGCAGGCTTACACACCTCCTTAGGTCCCAGGAGACATAGAGAAGGCAACAGACACAAGCTGACCTGCATGTTAATCTCTCCAAAGTCCAGAGGATAGAACATGGGAGACACGGGAGCAGAAATTGATTTGGAAGTGTTTTAAAGCGAAATAACACACTTCTCAGCATCTTAACCATTGAGGAGACTGTCAGATTATTCAAAGCCAAAGGAAGCCCATAAGCAAGGTACAACCACATAAAAGCTGTTTTTTAATTAATTACTTTTATTAACATATAATGTATTATTTGCCCCAGGGGTACAGGTCTATGAATCATCAGGCTTACACACTTCACAGCACTCACCATAGCTCAAGCCCTCCCCAATGTCCATAACTCCACCACCCTGTCCCTACCCCTCCCACCACCCCCAGGAACCCTCAGTTTGCTTTGTGAGATTAAGTGTATCTTATGGTTTGTCTCCCCACCCCGATCCCATCTTGTTTCTTTTTTTTCCTTTCTTACCCCCCAAAACCCCTGCCCTGCCTCTCAAATTCTTCATATCAGAGAGATCATATGATAATTGTCTTTCTCTGATTGACTTATTTTGCTCAGCATAATACCCTCTAGTTCCATCCACATCATTGCAAATGGCAAGATTTCATTTCTAATGGCTGCATAGTAGTCCATTGTGTGTGTGTGTGTATATATATATATATATATATATACACACTGAATCTTCTTGATCCATTCATCTGTTGATGGACATCTAGGTTCTTTCCATAGTTTGGTTATTGTGGACATTGCTGCTATAAACATTCAGGTGCACGTGCCCCTTTGGATCACTACATTTGTATCTTTAGGGTAAATACCCAGTAGTGCGATTGCTGGGTCATAGGATAGCTCTATTTTCAACTTTTTGAGGAACCTCCATGCTGTTTTCTGGAGTGGCTGCACCAGCTTGCATTCCTACCAACAGTGTAGGAGAGTTCCCCTTTCTCCACATTCTCTCCAGCATCTGTCGTCTCCTGACTTGTTCATTTTAGCCATTCTGACTGGCATGAGGTGGTATCTCATTGTGGTTTTGATTTGTATTTCCCTGATGCCGAGTGATGTTGAACATTTATTCATGTGTCTGTTGACCATCTGGATGTCTTCATTTGCAGAAATGTCTGTTAATGTCCTCTGCTCATTTCTTGATTGGATTATTTGTTCTTTGGCTATTGAGTTTTATAAGTTCTTTATATATTTTGGATACTAGCCTTTTATCTGATATGTCATTTGCAAATATTTTCTCCCATTCTGTCAGTTGTCTTTTGGTTTTGTTGACTGTTTCCTTTGCTGTCCAAAAGCTTTTGATCTTGATGAAGTCCCAATAGTTCATTTTTGCCCTTGCTTCCCTTGCCTTTGAGGATGTTTCTAGGAAGAAGTTGCTGTGGCTGAGGTCAAAGAGGTTGCTGCCTGTGTTCTCCTCAAGGATTTTGATGGATTCCTATCTCACATTGAGGTCTTTCATCCATTTTTAGTATATTTTTGTATGTGGTGTAAGGAAATGGTCCTGTTTCATTCTTCTGCATGTGGCTGTCCAATTTTCCCAACACCATTTATTGAAGAAACTGTCTTTTTTGCATTGGACGTTCTTTCCTGCTTTGTCAAAGATTAGTTGACCATAGAGTTGAGGGTCTATTTCTGGGCTTTCTATTCTGTTCCATTGATCTATGTGTCTGTTTTTGTGCCAGTAGCATACTGTCTTTGTAATAGAGCTTGAAGTCCGGAATTGTGATGCCACCAGCTTTGGCTTTCTTTTTCAACATTCCTCTGGCTATTCAGGGTCTTTTCTTATTCCATACAAATTTTAGGATTATTTGTTCCATTTCTTTGGAAAAAATGGATGGTATTTTGATAGGGATTGCATTGAATGTGTAGATCACTTTAGGTAGCATAGACATTTTTACAATATTTGTTCTTCCAATCCATGAGCATGGAACGTTTTTCCATTTCTTTGTGTCTTCCTCAATTTCTTTCATGAGTACTTTATCATTTTCTGAGTACAGATTCTTTGCCTCTTTGGTTAGGTTTATTCCTAGGAATCTTATTGTTTTGGGTGCAATTGTAAATGGGATCAACTCCTTAATTTCTCTTTTTTCTGTCTTGTTGGTGTAAAGAAATGCAACTGATTTCTGGGCATTGATTTTATATCCTGACACTTTACTGAATTCCTATACAAGTTCTAGCAGTTTTGGAGTGGAGTCTTTTAGGTTTTACACATAAAGTATTATGTCATCTGCAAACAGTGACAGTTTGACTTCTTTGCTGATTCAGATGCCTTTAATTTCTTTTTGTTGTCTGATTGCTGAGGCTAAGACTTCTAGTACTATATTCAATAGTGGTGATAATTGACATTCCTGCCATGTTCCTGATCGTAGTGGAAAAACTCTCAGTTTTTCCCCATTGAGAATGATAGTTGCTGTGGGTTTTTTGTAGATGGCTTTGATGATATGGAGGAATGTACCCTCTGTCTCTACATTTTGAAGAGTTTTGATCAAGAAAGGATGCTGTACTTTGTCAGATGCTTTTTCAGCATCTATTGAGAGTATCTTATGGTTCTTGTTCTTTTATTAGTGTATTGTATCACATTGATTTGCAGATGTTGAACCAACCTTGCAGCCCAGAAATAAATCCCACTTAGTCATGGTGAATAATCCTTTAATGTACTGTTGATCATATTGGCTAGTATTTTGGTGAGAATTTTCACATCTGTGTTCATCAAGGATACTGGTCTATAATTCTCTTTGTTGATAGGGTCTTTGTCTGGTTTGGGGATCAATGTAATAATGGCCTAATAAAATGAATTTGGCAGTTTTCCTTCCATTTCTATTTTTTGGAACAGTTTCAGGAGACTAGGTATTAATTCTTCTTTAAATGTTTGGTAGAATTCCTCTGGGAAGCCATCTGGCCATGGGCTCTTGTTTGTTGGGAGATTTTTGATGACCACTTCAACCTCTTTACTGGTTATGGGTCTGTTCAGGTTTTCTATTTCTTCCTGATTCAGTTTTGGTAGTTAATACATCTCTAGGAGTGCATCCATTTCTTCCAGGTTGTCAAATTTGTGGACGTAGAGTTCCTCATAATATGTTCTTATAATTGTTTATATTTCTTTGGTGTTGGTTGTGATCTCTCTTCTTTCATTCATGATTTTATTTATTTGGGTCCTTTATCTTTTCTTTTTGAAAAATCTGGCCATGGGATTATCAGTCTTATTAATTCTTTCAAAGAACCAGCTTCTTGTTTTGTTAATTTGCTCTACTATTCTTTTGGTTTCTATTTCATTGATTTCTGCCCTGATCTTTATTATGTCTCTTCTCCTGCTAGGTTTAGGCTTCTTTGCTCTTCTTTCTCCAGCTCCTTTAGGTGTGGGGTTAGGTTGTGTATTTGAGACATTTCTTGTTTCTTGGGAAATGCTTTATGACATATACTTTCCTCTCAAGACCACCTTTGCTGTGTCCCACAGATTTGGAACCGTTGTGTTTTCATTATCATTTGTTTCCATGAATTTTTTCAATTCTTCTTTAATTTCCTGGTTGACCCATTCATTCTTTAGTAAGATGTTCTTTAGCCTCCATGTATTTGAGTTCTTTCCAACTTTCTTCTTGTGATTGAGTTCTAGCTTCAGAGCATTGTGGTCTGAAAATATGCAGCTAATGATCCCAGTCTTTTGGTACCAGCTGAAACCTGATTTGTGACCCAGGATGTGATCTATTCTGGAGAATGTTCCATGCATACTAGAGAAGAATATGTATTCTGTTGCTTTGGGATGGAATGTTCTGAATATATCTGTGATGTCCATCTGGCCCAGTGTGTCATTTAAGGCCTTTATTTCCTTGTTGATCTTTTGCTTAGATGATCTGTCCATTTCAGTGAGGAGGGTGTTAAAGTCCCTTACTCTTATTTTATTATTGTTGATGTGTTTCTTTGATTTTGTTATTAATTGGTTTATATAGTTGGATGCTCCCATTTTAGGGGCATAGATATTTAAACTTGTTAGATCTTGTTGGACAGACCCTTTGAGTATGATATAGAGTCCTTGCTCATTTCTTATTATAGTCTTTGGCTTAATATCTAATTTATCTGAAAAAAGAATTGCAACCCCAGCTTTCTTTAGATTTTAGTTCTTTTATTTCCCCCAGAAAGTGCTTTTATTTCTCCAGAGAGGGTTTCTCTAATATCTTACATGACTTTTTCGAACCCAGCTAGCACCTTGAGAATCATCATTCTGAACTCTACATCTGACATTTTACCAATGTCCGTATTGATTAGGTCCCTACCCTTTGGTACTGCCTCTTGCTTTTTTGTGTGGTGAGTTTTTCCACCTAAACATTTTAGCCAGATAAGAATATATGAATGAGAGAATAAAATACTAAAAGGGTGGCAAAGGCCCCAGGAAAATGTGCTTTAACCAAATCAGAAGAAACCCCAAATCATGGGGGGAAGAGAGAGGGTAAAAAGAAGTTCAGGAAAAAAAAATTTTTTAAAGAAAAAATATAAAAAAGAAAAAGTTATATACATATGTGTGTGTGTGTGTATATATATATGTATATATATATATATATATATATATTAGGCTGGTGAATAGAACAGGGTCACCCACTTAATTCTGGGAGTATTTTGATCTCTTAGAAGTAACTACCTCCCCAAATTTTAAAGAATGAAAAACATATATAAGGGTATACACAATGAAGGGATGGAATATGACTATAAAGGTGATTTTTTTTTTTAATTTCTAAAAAAGGAGTTGATAAGATAGTTGTTTGGGAGAATAAAGAAAAAGAAAGTGGAGAGAATTTGCTCAGGCTGGAGACTGGAACAAAGCCCTATGCTAGATTTAGGGTATATTTGGATCTATTAGAGGAAGTTGTATCCCAAATGTTTTTAGAAGAAAAAACCCTATTTGTATACAAAAAATAAAGTTAGATACAATGATGGATAAAATGTGACTGTAATAATGAAGGTTCAAAAAAGATTTTTTATAATGAAAAGTATTGTTAAGATAAACTAGTTTAAAAATGTTAAAAGAGGAAAGGATAAAAGTTAAAAAAACTTTTTGCAGAAGACAAAAATAAAATTTAAAAAATTAACTTTGCAATACTAAAGAATCATGGGGAGAAAACCATAAATTCCATGCAAGTGCAATCTAAAATCATCAGTATGAGTCATGAGTTTCTTCATAATGGCCTTCTGCCTATCCCCCTTCAGTCATCTCCTGGCCCTGGACATCCCTGTACTATCACTATCCCAAACTACTTGCTCTCTTCATCTCCACTTTGCATGTACTCTTTTCTCCTGTACTCTGCTGAATGAGTTATGACTCATTCATCAAAATAGGATTCAAATTTACCCTTCTTTTCCAAGCTTCTCTGATGTCTCTAGGGAGGGTAACTTGCCCCCCCTCTACACCATTGGAATGCTCTATTCTTCCCTCTGGTGTAAGGTTAATATTTGGCACTATGACTATTAGTTAGGATGTAATGATAAATGTTGGGATGGTAAGGCCCACGAGGCAGGTCCCTTTCTTATTCCTCTTGGAATTTCTTTGACACCCTCTAGGCTGAGCATATTCTGTTGGCCTGGAAAGATATTTTCCTATTAAAATATGCAGAAACAAACAAAAACACAAGGTGATTCATAAAATATCCTGAAGCATATGGAAAAGGTAATGTTTCGTGAAACCTTAGAATAGTATATATATATATATATATATATATATATATATATCAACAATCAAAGAGAAAAGGAAGGAAGGAGGAGAAAGGAAAATTTTAAAAGACATTGTTTTGGCATCTTCAAAAAGAAACAGAGGGCGTGACCTCCAGAAAATAGGAACAGGGAACTACAAGGACAGAAGAGCTGAGATGAAAGAATAAATATGAGAGGAACTTGTGGAAAGGAAAAAAAAATACAGAAAAGCAAGGAATTACAAAATGTAAAAGCAAAACCAAGACTGAATTAGAGCCATAAATAGCTATTTCTAATAATTCACCCATGCCCACCTAATACATCAGATACTGGCTTCTTCCTCCTGCCTGGTCTATGCTACAGAAGTATAAACAAAGAAGATCTTCTGACTTAGCCCTCTCCTGTTATAAATCTCTACTATCTGCGGAGTCTTGGCGGAGGTAGGGGTGACAAGAGGAGCATGTAACTAGCCTTCTTGAGTAGGTAAGAGCTTCATCTTTATCACTGGATGTCAAAAAGTTAAAGAAAATAAGTCATCAAAGAGAGAAAAAAACAAAAATAGTATTAAAAATAAGAATAGAGATAAAGATTCATTATCTTTATAAAATTAATATTTTGCTTTTTTAAATATAAGAAGTCATGGATCTGACTCCAACAACAAAGTCAGCAAAAGCAAATATAAGTGGGACTACATCAAGCAAATAAGCTTCTTTCTGTACAAGAAAGGAAATCATAAAGAGAAAGAGAAATCTACCTACCAAGAAAATATTTGCAAATCATATACCTGATAATTGTCAGGGTTATTGGTAAATGGTCAATATCCAAAATAAATAAAGAACTCCTATAACCCAATAGCAAAAGCTCTAAACAATCTGATTTAAAATATGGACAGAGGATCTGCATAGACATTTTCCAAAGCAGATCAACAGACACATGAAAAGATGGTCATATCATTAGGGGTCAGAGAATTGCAAATCAAAACCACAGTTAGGTATCACCTCATACCTATTAGAATTACTATTATCAAAAAGACAAGAAGAGACAAGTGTTGGCAAGGATATGGAGAAAAGGGAATCCATGTGGACTGTTAGTGGGATTCCAAATTGGTACAGCCACTACAGAAAACGGTATGGAAGTTCCTCAAAAAATTAAAAATAGAACTACCATATGATCCAACAATTCCACTTCTCAGTATGTATCTGAAGAAAACAAAAACACTAACTCAAAAAGATATTTTTATTCCCATGTTTATTGTAGTACTATTTATAATAGCCAAGATAGGGAAACCCTGGAGTGTCCATTGATGGATGCATGGGTAAAGATGTGTGGTATATAGGTATGTATGTAGGTATGTCTATATACATATACAACAGAATGCTATTCGGCCATAAAAAATAATTATATTTGCAATAACATGGATGGACTTTGAATGCATTATGCTAAGTGAAATAGTCAGACAAAAAAATACAAATATCATATGATCTCACACATATGTGGACTCTAAAAACAGATAAACAAATAAAAAAATGAGCTCCTAGATACACAAAACAGATTGGAGGCTGCTGGAGGCAAGGTGGGGAATGGGTTAAATGGGTGAAGGGGGTTAAAAGGTACAAACTTCTAGTTATAAAATAATTTATGGGGATGAAATGTACAGCATAGTGATTTTATAATACTGTATTGCGAATTTGAAAGTTGTTAAGAAAGTGGACCTTAAAACTTCCCATCACAAGAGAAAAAAATTGTAACCATGAATGAAGATGGACATTAACTAAACCTATTCCTGCAATTATTTTGTAATATATACAAATATTGAATTATATGGTATACCCAAAACAAATATGTTACATGTCAATTATACTTCAATACAAATTTTTAATAAAAATAATAAGTTATATTTTTAAGACAAACACCAGAATGTTTGGAAAATACCACAAAAGCAAGTATTAAGAATAACTAAAGCCTATCCCCAAATTACCACTAATGTTGTATTTTACATTTTCCCCAAATTTTTCCATGATAATATATAAAAAGTTACATAGTTATCCTACATCCATGGTCCTATCCTACATCATTTCCTTAAGTCCCTCTTGAAGATATCCTATCAGAGTAAATAAATCTAGTTGCTATAAGAGATAAACCCAGAAATCTGCATCTAAAATGATTAAAATGTTTTATGTCCTCAGATTACAGACTACTGCAGACAACAGAGCCATTTCACTCGTCACACCAAGACTCCTTTCAGCCTGTGATGCTAGGAGCTCAGAGGCAACATCTTCAACCTGCCTTGAAGGCCACTGTAGAAGGGCTTCTGAGAAGACAGGACTGGGAGAAATGTGCATCACTTCTGCTGACATACATGGAGACCATGACGTACATGGACTCAAAGGTAAGGGTCTGACTCCAAAATCAAAGGTGACAAAAAGGAGTAAGGATATAAAATATAGCTGGGTGCCCAACACAGAAGGAGACACACAAAGATTGGTGAGCAGTAGCAGTCTTTGGATTGTGTGGTAGTTTTTAGAGTACATCCACCAATTACCCTGGTATTCCTCCCTTCAAAAGACAGAGCCTAATGTCCCTACCCTGGAGTGTGGGCTTAGGTTCTAACAAAGAGATGCAATGGTGTGTGACTTCTGAAGCTAGGTTCTAAGAAGCATTGCATCTTTCTTTTCTTTTTGTTTTTTTTTTTAACTTAGGTGCTGGGTAGACATCTTTTGTTTTGTTTTGTTTTGTTTTGTTTTAAGATTTTATTTATTTGAGAGAGAGAGAGAAAGAAATCAGGAGCAGGGGGAGGAGAAGACAGATGGAGAAGCATCTCCCCCCTCACCTGCACCCCCTGAGCAGGGAGCCCCATATGGGGCTGAATCCCAGGACTCCAGGAGTATGACCCAAGCTGAAGGCAGATGCTTAACCAACTGAGCCACCCACACACCCCAAGGCATTGCAGTTTTCTCCTCACTCATTCTCTCTTCTCTCCTGAATCACTTACTTTGAGTGAATGCTAGCTGCCATGTCAGGAAGGCACTCAATTAAACAGCCCTGTAGAGAGATTGAGGTGATATGGATTTAGGACTCCAGCCAATAGCTGGCAACAACTGAGACAAACGTTGTTTTAACAGCCATGTGAGAGGGCCATCTTGGAATGCATCTTCTAGCCCCAGTCCAGCCTTCAGATGATCGCAGCCCTAGCCAACACTGTAACTGTGACCTCATGAGATATCCAAACTAGAAACCCCCAGGTAAGCTGCTTAGGTTCTGACACACAAAACCCACGTAAATCAATACATGTTTAATATTTTAAGCCACTAAGTTTTGGAATAATTTGTTATGTAGCAATAGATAATTAATGCAGCATAGATCAACACACACAGCATACACCGAGGCAAAGTGTCACCTCGTGACTAGGTGGGACTGTGGGCCCAGACCTGATATTAAACCTTTCACGGAAGCTCAGTGTCTCACTTCTTAAATGTGGCAGCTATGAAAGTAAGGGGCAAAGCTGACGAAGACACTCCCTCCATGCATTCCCCTTAGGCCCAGACTCATATTCTGACTCTCGAATTATTGCCATGCAAACAGCCAGGTAAAGCCATTCCAAGGGATATTGTGCCAAAGAAAAGCAAGGAAGTGGGAGGTGGAATCCGAATCTCAGTAGGTTCCTGGAGGTAGAAGGAGGAAGCAGCCCCTCACCCTTTTTTCAGAAATAGTGCCAGGAGAAAGGAGAGCACATTTGCAGAGAGGGAAAAGAAAAACACAACTTTCCATTCTGACCTGAAATCAAAACCTTTTTCCTTGTTGCTCAAAATTCTCTACATCTAAGTTCTGGGAGTTATTAAATCCTCTTGTTCTCAGATCCATTCACTTTAGAATTCCTCTGACAGGGGATGGGGTGACTGAATGCAGAAGAGCATCATGTCTTCCCTGGAGGCCAAATGGTGTTATTTCCCGGCCCTCTTTTCCTCTTCTGATAAAAAAGGCTGGAGTCTGGTTCAAGTCCATGATAGAATAACAATTTCTAACAATAGCCTGTCTTCTCAAGTGCATTTTCACTGAATAACATCATACTCTAGTACACAGAGTTACTCAAACAAATAACCTACAAAGTGTTTCCAAATGGAGACCCTACTAAACTGCCTTTAATGGACAGAGTACTTAGTGCATTAATCGCTTATATACAGCAGCAAACATGAACTGCATGGGCTTGTTAATGTCTAAAGTTCTTAAATGATTTTTTAAAGATTTTATTTATTTATTTGACACAGAGAGAGAGAAATCACAAGTAGGCAGAGAGGCAGGCAGAGAGCAGGCAGAGAGAAAGGGGGAACGAGGCTCCCTCCTGAGCAGAGAGCCCATGCGGGACTCGATCCCAGGACCCTGAGATCATGACCTGAGCCGAAGGCAGAGGCTTAACCCACTGAGCCACCCAGGCGCCCTTAAATGATTTTTTAAATAAATTAAAACTGTCCCCTTTCATTGAATTATCACTAATTTCTTCCATCTTGACAGATAACCCATTTCAGATTTTAAGGAAATTAATGACAATTCTGAATTTAGTTCAAATTAAAGAAATGTTTTACCAGCAATAGCAATTTGGTTATTGTCCTGCAGTCAATTGTATCCCCTGTTTAAAAGACTAACTTGCTTGGGACACTGGGGTGGCTCAGGCGGTTAAGCGTCCAACTCTTGATTTTGGCTCAGGTCATGATCTCTGAGCTGTGGGATAGAGCCCCATGTTGGGTTCTGTGCTCAGTGTGGAGTCTCTCTCTCCCTCTGCTCCCACCCCTGCCACCGTTCACACGGTGAACAGTGTGTGTTTATCTTTCTCTCTCTCTCAAAAAATAAAAAATAAAATAGACTAAACTTTAAAAAAAAAATTAACTTGCATGGTAGGCCCTTCCCTACATGGATAGAAATCGGTAGGTAAGTATGTAGGGGGGAAAAAAAAACAAGAAAGAGAGATGGGTGTAGAGAAACAGAAGGCACAGCTGAAACACACAGGAGACAGAAAGTCATGATTGCTGGGGAGAAACCACAACACCCTGCCATCCGAGACCTGGTTCTGTTGCAGCACTGGCAAATTTTCCACCCAAAGCAAGTAACTGAAACCACTCTCAAGCCTATGTGCTCGTCTCTGAGGGGGGTCACCACCAGCCCGTCCTGCCTGTGGGGTTGTGGGACTTCCCATCGGCGCAGCGCTCTGAAAGAGCAATCCAGAGCGTGAGACCAGAGATGATGGGGATGAAGACAAAAGCGCCTCACGTGGCTGTCGCCTCCAATTCCAAACTGTCTACTTCCGGAATTGCTTTTGCTGCTAGAATGGGAGTAGAGCAGCCTCTCGTCAGCATTCCAGGGGGTGTAGTTCCTCTGAAGCCCCCTCTCTGGGACCGTAGGCCCAGGCCCTAGAGGATGAGCCACAGAATATTTGCAGCAACGTTCATGTAGATGGTACTCCAACACTTTGTTCTTGTCTACCCGCACCCTTCGCTTCCAGAACGGACCCAAGCTCCTGCTAAAATAAATGTTAACTATAAAGGACTTTCGTATCGCTGAGCATGCAACAGCCAAAACTCAATCTACAAAAAGATTCCCTAAACTCAAATCCCAAAAAGAACAAATTTGTTCATGCTCTCTCCTCCCTCCGCATGTCTAGGGTGTTGGAATGACCTTTGGTGACCTTTGCCTTCCCTCCAGGACTAGTTCTCGTCATGGGCCTTACCCAGAGCCACCAGACTCTCAGCCTTTGACAAACCATCCCCCTGAGCTTCCAAGACAGGCACACAGTTAGTGTCCCCTGAGGACATCCCCATTCCTCTGTCCCCAAACACAGGGTGGTACAGAAAGACCAAGTTCCCTGCCCGTTTGTTCCCATTAGATCCTCTGCTAACCTATGACATGGCGTTTTGGTCAAAGCATTGTTGAATGAATCATAAATGATGAAATAAGATCCCAACCCCCCCTTCACAGGTAGTTTTCAGCATGAGTAGCACCTTACCTTAGTGGATTTGTCACTTGCTTGTTCAGGTTCAAGGATCATGGCAACCTTCGCAGCATAGCACAGAGCTCTGGAAAAACTAGCCAAGAAACCATTCATGAGATATAAAATGCCAAACCTGACCAAGTCTGATGGAGGAGTATACCTATGTGTCATCTTTTTTTTTTTTAAGGTTTTATTTATTTATTTGACAGAGAGAGATCACAAGTAGGCAGAGAGAGGCAGGCAGAGAGAGAGGAGGAAGCAGGCTCCCCGCTAAGCAGAGAGCTCGATGTGGGGCTTGATCCCAGGACCCTGAGATCATGACCTGAGCCAAAGGCAGAAGCTTTAACCCACTGAGCCACCCAGGGACACAGCCTATGTGCCATCTTAATCAAAGGATTCACAGGCCTTCTTGGTCCTCTCAGGATGCTCAGGACCCAGGAACACTTGCATCATCATTGCAACTGTATTGACAAAATAAGTTTCATTGGCAAAAAAAAAAAAACACAAAAAAACAAAACAAACAAAAAAAACCCAAACCCCTAAAACAAACCAAAAAACAAACAAACAAAACTCAGGGATGATCGAGTTCTGTTAATCCAGTCTGAATTTTAGGGGAGCAAGGGAATTCCAGGGAACTGTGGATTTTCATCATCTCTAAGAAACTGAATGAATCTACTGGTCACTTTAGAATCCCTTTTCACCAGTCAACAAAGTGCCACCCTCTTTGGCTTGGTGTCTTAAGTCCCACTGGGAAAACCTCCTAAAAAGCCATGCCCACTTGTTTACTCTAGATCTTCATACCTGTGCCTCCCTCTGTAGCCACCAGAAAATATATTTATTGGAAGCTACCTCAAAATTAGGTAGCTTGTTGTGTTTTGGGGGAGCCTGGCTCCAGCCGGTTTTGCCATGACTTTTGTGACTTTTTTTAAAAAGATGTATTTATTAGAGAGGAGGAGGGGAGGAGGGGTAGAGAGAGAGGGAGAGAGAGAAACTCCGAGCAGACTCCTGCTGTGTGTGGAGCCCAACCTGGGGCTCAATCTCACAAACCTGAGATCATGACCTGAGCCAAAACCAGGGGTCAGACGCTTAACTGGCTGACCCACCCAGGCACCCCTTGTGAATTTTTATTTCCATTGCCACTACTACCACGATAGTCAAAGGATTATGAGAACCCAGATTACTGTCAAACCAAACTGTGGGACCAAATAATGTGAAGGTCCTAAGGGAGTGAGTGTGTCATATTTTAAAATCAGGATGGGAATAAGGCTTTGGTCATTTTCTTATCCTAAGTAAGACTAAGCTCCCAGCTCCTGGACTGTGGCTCAGATTTATGGTCAAAGACATGGGCTTTGTGGCCTTGAGCTTTCTTCACTTTCACTCCTTTCTTCCAAAAAGTGTGCCTGGGGACTTCTCAACAATACAGGTTGCACACGATCAGGGTGTGAGAGAGTAGAACCCTGGGGAGAATCTGGGTAAGTGTCCAGCCTGGCCATGCTCCACAGTTACTAGGAGAGTCCCTAAAAGGACTGAGTTCCCCTTGTGTCCTGAGCCCCCCTTCTCATCTGTGTCCCCTTTGTTGGCTTCTCTGTCTCACTGCACTCTCTGCTTCCACTTCCTGGGATCACCACCCAGGAATCCCCCTGCGCCTAAATTCTTGCCTGAGAGTCAGCTTAAGGATGATCTGAAAAAAATGAAGACATTCCAGTTTCTCTTTATTTTTCTAAACTGTGATGAAAACTCACCTTCTGGGGACAAAGCTGAGGGTGCTGGATGCGTTCTTGACTCATGGGGAATGGGAGTGTCAGGAGCACACCAGTGAATGCCTAGGACATAAGCTGGATCAGCAGGTATGACGCCTAGCCAATGTCAGCAGCTTCTGTGATGACATTTATTAAGAGAAGATAGAGATAAATGTTGCCCTCGCTCCCTTTCGCTGCATGGGAGTTCCCCAGGGTGCTCCAGGGCTGAGTGCCAACCATGGCTGTATCTTCTTGGGCCCTTACTTGTGCCCATACAGAGAGGAGCACTGGGCAGTATCTTACTCAGTCCAGCAGAACCAGAAAAATATGCCGCCACCCCACCACGACACTACCAGCACCAGCAATGAGAAGGAAAGTCTATCTGCTTCTTGCTTTTAAACAGTTATATTTACAAGATGAGAACATTGCTTCTCCAGCAAAGGCACAGACTTGTCAAGTAAACGAGAGCACCAACATCTAGAGCATTAGAAATGCAGCAGGTAATAAAGACCCCGACTTTCAGTGAGACTTGAAGCCCTTGCAGGGACAGGACCCAGCACACAGACTCTAGATGCCAGGAGCCCAATGTCGAGAGCGTGAGAGCTGAGTGGGAGGCAGCAGCAGACTCCGCGAGCCATGCCCACCGCTGCGACATGCTAGCGACCGGGTGTTCACCCTGGGAAGCACACCAAAATTCAGTTTTCTTTTGGTTGCTTGGTGGTTGCCTAGACCTGTGCTTGTTAGAGAACCACCAGAAAAACAGTATCGTTTGTCCCAATTAATCCTTTTGTTGATTCTATAAATATGCAGTTTAGAATCTCCTCCTCCCTCCTCACTGCTAGTGTGGAAATGACCTTTGATGATCTTCGCCTCCCATCAGGCCCCTTAAAAGAAACCTACTGAACCAAAATAAAGCCAAGACTGTCAAGACCTTGGGAACTCAAGGGGTCGTGGCTCTAGGTAAATAGCCACTCTTAAGTTACAGTGTTTCAGGCCAAGGGTGAGATAACAGAGGATACTTGGGGTTCAAGGTCTCAGAAGTCAAACATTTAAAGTTAATAGGTAAGTGACCAACATATGTGTGAGAAAACAGTAAGAAAGGGACATGTTCTTTAGCCCTGGGGAATTGTTTGATGTTGTAAAAAATGAGTAACTGCACTGGAGGAAATTGGCTAATAAAATAAAAATATCAGTGCAGTGAAACTTTAGAGTCAGAAAAACCTAGACTCAAACCAAGCTCTGCTTCATAGCAGCTGTGTTCCTTGTGCAATTTACTTATGGAGGGGGGGGGGGCTGCTTCTGAGCTGGTGGTAAGGCGAGGAGCCACTTGCCAGGCTTTGCCACACTGCTCTCTCATCTACTCGCCACTTTGTTGATGTTAACTCCCTGCCTCCTTCATATGCTTGCCAAATACTATGATACATTCTTTCAGTTTCCTCTCTCCTCATTACTACCTAGATGTGCTTTTCCTATTTCATTATGAGCTTTAAAAATAAATACCGGATCACTAAAGGACGAATACTATACAAGGTACTAGAGTAATCAAATTCATAGAGACAGAAAGTAAAGGGGCGGTTGCCAGGGGCTAGGGAAAGGGGGAATGGGGCAGTTTGTGTTTAATGGGTATAGGATTTCAGTTTTGCAAGGTGAAAAATGTCCTGATGATGGGTGGTGGTTGCAAAGCAATATGAATGTACTTAATGCCACCGAACTGTACACTTTAATAAAGTTAAAAGGGTCAATTTTATGTGATGTATGTTTTATCATCATTTTATAACTTCTAAAAGAAAAGAAATAAATACCTAACTCTATCCATGATAATTACCTATAAGACTCATCATAATGCAAATATTTGTCACATCCAGACCCCCCCTTCTCTAGGAGGAATCGACAGGTTGAAACCCACACCTGCCGCCCCCTCTCCGTCCCCCAGACAAGGCGGCTATATGCAATAACCAGCAGAGGGCAGAAGAGAGTCAAGGTGGCATTTCCCCCTGAATTTCGGTTTTATGATCGTTCTTGCATCTTCTCTATTTTGCTCTATTAATTAAAGGCCATCTTTAAAAGTGAATGTCTTCCTAAGATGGTCACATTAGAGGACAGAGGATAAACAACTCTCCCGCTGCATATCTTGGTTAAATTTTCACATCATTTAAATTATCACATGAAAATACTTGCTCTGTACTGGGTTTTCTAGTGGTAACAGGGTTTCAACTTGACTAGTCTTTTTTTATTGTATTTTGGTTGTATCTCTCTTACCACATCATTTTGGCAAAGTACTCTATGAATACTTGTATTGATGTTCCCACGAAAGGGCACTTGGGACTGCATTAAATCTCAGCAGAAACCCTATTGAAACACCACTGTAAAACTGATAGGCTTTGGGTTTTTAGGTGTTTTCCTTCCACCCAGCTGAGCTACGTTGCCATAACCAAATATCATAAAAGTACTCCACTGGCAAATATCAAAAAGGAAAATACCTTTCCTTCTCTTGATTTCCCACAGTATATTTTCCAGTTACCCTTTATGTACTATAATTACTTGGAGGAGTTTGCTTTTTGGCTTAAAAGCCTGTTGCCGCTTTATTATTTGAGAACGCCAAGGGAATCATTTTCAAGCAAGAGAGCAGCGTTTTCATGACAAGGGTTTTCTCTTCTCTCTTAAAGGAAGCCAGACCCTTCACTGTCACATTCAAGGCTGCAGATTGCTTTCGGACTTCTGGTTTCAAACAGTCTGGGAACAGCATGGATGACATATGGATTCACGACGAAAGGTTTTGTTTAATGGCAAGGAGCATCAGCTGTCGTCGCCTTGTCCCTTGGCTGCTGCCAGGCATCATGTTAAAACAGTGGGGGCAGCAGGATCTGCCCAGGCAGTCTTGGCTCTTCCATTTCTTCAAAGAATGTGGATGCAGAGTCTTTCTCTTGCAAGCATCGACTAGGATTCAAGTTCGAAATACCCATTATTATTTCACCTGCCTTGAAATGGAAATTGTAAGCACTCTGATAAATGATTTGAAAGACTGTCTAATTTCTGTAACTACCTCTGTCAGCTGTTAACTTGCAATTTTGTAACATCTAAAACATTCTGAAATTTCTCTGTGCATACCCCTGAGTGAGCTGACTACCCACTCACCTGTTCCCTGTACCAATTCTGCCCAAAAAAGGAAGGAAGGGAGGAAGGAAGGAAGGAAAGAAGGAAAGAAGGAAGGGGAAGGGAAAAAGGGAAGGAACTATTTTTCTCGTTCTCGGGCGATGGAAGAATACTGTTCTCAATGAGCCCAGCATGGGTGAACAATGAGTCTTTTTCCAAGGACTAGAAATAACAGAGGAGTCTATCACAATGCACAGTAAGTTGGGCTTAATTAATTTAATTTCTATTTCCAGAACACTCCTTTTTCCTTTCTCAGAATCAAGGTGAGGGAAGAAAGGGAGGGAACAAAGCTAGGATGCTGGGAGATGAAAAAAGAACAACAAAATGACTCAGGAGCCCAGTATTGTTTAGGAGGCTGAAAACCCTCTGAGTTGATGAACCATGTGTTGTGTGTTATGTGAATATTTGTTGCAACATAAAGATAGCTTGAGGTCATCTCTAAGCTCACCCTGCTGTCCGTGATGATCAGCTGGTTTATTATAAGCTTCAGAAAGGCCAGGTTTCCAGAGGAGCCCACACCACATTCATGAGCTCTGTAAGAGTTATTTTCATAACCCTAAATCCAGAATTTCCATGAGGACACGCTAAACAAGCGATATAGACTAAATAAACATCGTTGCGGGGAAGGGAGGGCTCCGATGTGGAAATCATGGTGACACATACATTGGCAGAAGTTGCAGGCTACAGTAAATTAAAATGTAAACAGCTTTCCTTGATAGAAAATCCCATATGGAAAATGGAAGCCAGCTGTACACTATAGATCACACAAAACACCGTGTCTCTGCACTGCGTCAGAAAACTAAAGAAGGCAGTACAGGGGACGCTGGTATTTATCTAGTCTGCACAGTGGAGGGTGAATTTAATGTGCTGAAGTTCATTATAAAAGGTGGGTGCGCAGTTCCCCAGAGGCACATTTCCACTCTGGCTCAGGTTTACAAGCCAGAAGTTGTTTCCTTGTGTCCCCGGGTAGGGATGCCAGCTTCTGACAAGGGATGTGAGAAAGCATCTGAATCCATAATGAGTGTTCCCTGTAAGCCAGGCACTAGAAGAGTTTAATTAAACACTTAAAGAGAAAAACAGAATAATACAGAAAATCATTTAACAAGCACTGTCTCCAGATTAACAAATGTCAATATTTTTCTTCGACTTGCTTTAGATCTTTGTGCCGTTGTACAAAAGATGCAAAATATTCTGGTTGAAATGGATGCTCCCTTGGCTCTCCTGACTCCCATTTTCTTCCCTCCCTCCCTGGGGCCGAGAAGTCGCCACACTGCATTTGGTGAGTTTCTTCCTTGTGTGGATTATATTACTGCATTTTCTCATTCAGTCCTTCCAGCAGCTCTTTGAAAAGGATATTATCGCCATGTTACAGATGAGGAAACTGAGACCCAAGGAGATCAGTATTTGCCCACAGTCACACAACAAGTAGGTAAAAGAGCGGAGTCTCAAACCCAGGTTGCTCTTGTTCAAAACTTGTGCCCTTTTTCCTGCATCCCACACCTGGAGGAGCTGGTCTTTCTCATGCCACCTGAAGACTGCGGGATTTCTTCCAGCTGAATTATTGTATCTCTGCGAACTTTGATTCAGAAGCTTTACTTTCTGATTCCTTAACCGAATCATTTTAGATTTTTGCCCTTTTGTAAAGCCTAAACATGAATCCAACAAGAGAGGGATGAAATGGGAGAATTGCACTATCTTATCATATGCATTTGGGCATCCTCTCTGTTTTTAAATATACCACTGATTCATGATTACCTTCTTTTTTTTTTTTTTTCCATGATTACCTTCTTGAGGGTCAACAGTGTATCCCATATGTCACTCGTCCCCTGCCATTTGGGAAGCCATCTGTAAAGTGTTTTTTAAAACCCCTCCATGGATACTTATCATTTGTTTTATAGCTATACCGCTCAAAAAAGGCTTCCAGAGAAAAGTGGGACAAAAACAAAGGATAACTTAGATTCAACAGTGGCTACTATACGAACTGGAAAAAAAAAAATGCGTTGCAAAGCAATTTGATGATATGTAACTGGAACCACAAAATTATCCATAGTGTTTAAGAACTACATTCTGAAAATCTATCCTAAAGAAGTAACCCAAATAGTGGAAAAAACAACATTCAAAACACTTCCTAATTCTGTTATTTATTGAAGTCTGGAAGTGACATAATGGTCCAAGAAATGTTGTTAGATTACTATAGAAGGACCCCTTGACTAAATCATGTATTGTCATTAAACTGATAATTTGAAAGAAAAGCAAGGCTCCCGTCCTCACTTTGCTAATTAGTTGTGTTAAGTTTGCCAAGCTGATTAATCATTCTGATTTTCAAACTTTTCATTTGCAACATACAAAATACTGAAATCTACCTTAAAGATGTGAGAAAATTCACTGGTCTAGAATATGAAATAACTTATCCCACTTACTGATACCGGATAGTACTCAATAAATTTTATCTAATAGAATGATTATCTATTTTAAAAGTTTGGATTTATTACAATTACTACAAAATAAGTCAGTAAAAGAGACTGGATTCAGGGCGTCTGGGTGGATCAGTCATTAAGTATCTGCCTTCAGCTCAGGTCATGATCCCAGAGTCCTGGGTTTGAGCCCCACATCAGGCTCCTTGCTCGGTAAGAAGCCTGCTTCTCCCTCTCCCGCTCCCACTGCTTGTGTTCCCTCTCTGTCTCTCTCTCTGTCAAATAAATAATAAAATCTTTAAAAAAAGAAAAGAGAGAGATACTGGATTCAAATATGTAAGAAGATAATCTAATTTATATTACATGCTTTTTATTACAATGAAAAATTAGAAGTGTCTGAGTTGGGATAATGGTGTAGGAAAGGGAATTTTTTTATTCTACCCTCTTAGGTTTAGTCTTAAAGGCCTGCAAATTAAATATAAACTTACAGGTTTATATTTATATCCAGGAAGGAACAACCTTCCTGGTTGTTCAACAAAGGGACAACCAAAACTTATTTATGTGTATATGGGAATACACAAAAGAAGTGGCTTTCTGAACAGCAAAGATGGGAGTTTCTCTATGCCTAACTTAATATGAGAGAGGAGGAGAAAAAGAAAAGGCTTCTATGGGAGGAACAAATGGATTTCTGGGAGAAAAATAAGAAAAGTTTATGATAATGTTTATGCAAGTCAGACTGGTCTTAGCTTTTTTCTTCACGGCCATAAAAATCTCCTGGAGAGGGGATTCTTGGCAGCCCTACTCCCAGAAATTTCTGCAAAGGAAGGCTTTTTGCTGCATCTATTAATTTTCAAATGTCTTTGCTTTAAAATAATCTTTATATTAATTCTGGGGAACGTAAGTGAGCCTGCACATTGGCATCAAAGCACTTTTCCCCCTATATATTAAATAAACTTGCTGTAATATTGTTAGGCAGATTTTATTAATTTTTAAAATAAATAATATTTCTAGGCTTTTACTGTGTGATCTGTAACAAAGGAACCTTTCCAATACGGGAGAAAAAAGCATAGTCTATATTCGGAGACCATTGTAATGGTAGAAAAACCCCGGAGTAGTAGCCCAAGGACCTCTGGTCATATCATAGAACAGGGTTCACCTCCCATGTTCCATGATCTAGTGCACTGGAACATGCTGGTCCTCAGTTTCCTCACCTGGAAAGTAAGGATAATAATAATGTCTCATTTGCAGATTTCTTAAAAAGAACTTGATAAGATCTGTGTAGTTTGAAAGGTCATTACATTAATAAAGAATCATTTGTATTAGATTATAATACTTTAATGCATATGATCTTATAAATAAGGTGACACTTTATTCATTTAATGAAAAAAAGAAGAGAGGCGGTGATTAAACCTGAAACTTAAAGTACATATATGCCTTCACCTTCAGGGACTGTCAAGCTGGCATTCACCCTTAGGCATTCTGTGGCTCTAGCTTACGTCAGTGCTGGTGTTTTAAAGACAAATGTGGTTTTTTAAAACTGGAGTTAAGTAAGGGCTGGAGACCTTACTGAAATAAAACTGTAGCTACTTAAGAATGACCTTGAGCACCATGACCTTGCAAAATTAGACTGCTATTAGAGAACATTGCTCTGGGTACTTTGGCCTTGTTATTTTCATAGCTCAAATCAGAAATGCCATCCTCTTAATCTGCCGGAGTCTCTGACGTATTTATGAATAGAAACTAGCTGACTATGGCTCATTTTCGCTTGGGCAATCATCAGTTAGACATGGAATTTATCTACTAATTTAAGGAATATTTCTTGATACAGCACCCTCCCCTACTATTATTATAAAGAATTTCCCCCAAACCTTACAGCTTTACCTGGAGGAAACAGTTGAACCATCCAACAGTGTAACTATGAAAATCAACTTCAGAATTGTCCTAACAAGGTCCATATGAATATAAACTTTGGAATAAAGTATGCTGTGCACCATGATTCTTTTATAATATGCTTCTAAAATTAAGCTTTTCATGTGGAAATTATCAAATAAATAGCTGTGCTCATTTCTCCAAGATTTCATTATTCATTACAAATTTTCAAAAGAATTGGTTAAAACTCATATCTGGCTAGCAGCCTGACACAGCTTCTCCTATTTTCCACAAAAATACATACAAAGGGTTTTTTTTTTTTCTTTTAATGACAGTCACAATACAGTTTTTTGTTTTTTGTTTTTTGTTTTTAAAGGCTATTGCCAGAATATGGGAAAAATTTCTCTAACTCCAAAGTCAAACCATAGACAAAGACAAGTGACTAGGTGATGCCTTATCTCTGAAAAAAGTGGAGGCTTTCATTCTGAAATATGGGCAGATATCCCTCATCCTTTCCCAAATTCATCCTCCTGATTCAGACTCTGCCACGCAGTCAGTGTTCTAATGCTTGGGTAGACATTTGTAAGACCACCAGAAAAGACCAGTCAGCCATTCCCCAGAGCACCTTTCCTTTCTCCAGAGACAGAAACTGCGCCCCCCAGAACGACTCGAGTGTGTTGCATTCTGGGCCTTTCCACTTACTGTGCACTGGAGAAACAAGAACAGAGGCCCCGCGTTGGTAATGGGACATGCTAGGAACTGTAGGTTTTTTTAACTTTCTTCATTTGCTCAGAGTATCAGGGCATCTCAAGCCTATAGAGGTACGCTAAATGAAAGCTCACTAAAACTCAAGAAGTCTGCCTTAAAACTGCATCAGACATGGTGAAGAACTACATAGAGGCAGAACAGGGCCATGGGCATCCACGTCCACTGTGTTAACAACCACCAAGCCATGATTCTGGGATGAATAAGTACAAATGGGTGGAGGTAGCTTATGAAATAATAATGCAGATAAGAAAAAGGAAGTATCTTGAACACACAAAGAAATCAGTAATTTATCATTTATATTTTATATTTATAATTTATAATTATAAAATGTCCTGATATTCTCACTTCAGTGTCTGCAACCCAGTAGACAGTGAATGTGTTAGCTGTTGTCCTTACATTGTTATTATAACTACTTTTTTCCTGTATTACTTGAATCTTTTTAATGAGCATGTACTTCTTTTAAAAATCACAAAACCATAGAAAATATATACTTATTACGCACCTACTGTGATCCAGGTCTTGATTACACAACAGTGTGAATGTACTGAATGTCACTGAATTCCACACTTTAAAATGGTAACAATGGTAAAACACACATAACATAAAATTCATTGCTTTAACAGTTTCTGAAGGGCACAATTCAGTGACATTAAGCACATTCACTCTGGTGTGCGATCATCCCCACTATCGGGATCCAAAACATTCTCGTCGGCCCCAAGGGAAAACTCGTACCCTTTAAGCAGTCATCCCTCACTCTCCTTTCTTCCAGGGCCTAGCAGTCACTAATCTGCCTTCTGTCCCTATCTGCTTATTCTGGAGATTTCGCATAAGTGGAGTCAACATGTGGCCTTTTGTGTCTGGCGTCTTCATTTAATACCATCTTTTTCGAGGTTCATTCAATACTTTATTCCTTTGTATGACTGAAGTATATTCTACCATATGAACAAACCATATTTTGTTTATTCATTTATCCTCTGATGGGCATTTGGATCATTTCCACCTTTTGGCTCTTGTGACTAGAACTGCTATGAACATGTATGTACATGTGTTTGTTGGAGTCTATGTCTTCAGTACTTTGGGGATATATACAGAAGGGGGATCGTTAGGTCATATGATATTCTATGTTTAACTTTTTGAAGTTCCAAAGTCTTTTTAAGTGAAGAAATCAATTGCATCATAATATGAAAGCAGTGAATAATGGAGCCAGACTATTGGAGTTTGAATCCTGGATCCACCATTTGCTAGTTTTGTCCCTTTGGGAAACATACCTCTCTATGGCCCCATTTCCTCCTCTGTCAGTTGACCTAATAATAATCCCTATTCCCTTGAGTTGGGAAGATTTAGGGAATTTATATATGTCGTATAATTAGAACAGTGCTATAGGCACATGTTGTTACCTATTATTATTTTGACCTGATCCCATTTGTGTGTGTGTAAGACTACATACATAATTGTTTGCATCAAACAAGTACTTCTTGTTTGTTAAAACTACTTCTGACTTCCTGTCAGAAGCAGATTTGAGGGAGTGCCTGGGTGGCTCAGTGGATTAAGCCTCTGCCTTCAGCTCAGGTCATGATCTCGGGATCCTGGGATCAAGCCCAGCGTCAGGCTCTCTGCTCAGCGGGGAGCCTGCTTCCCCCCACCCCTTTCTTTGCCTGCCTCTCTGCCTACTTGTGATTTCTGTCTCTGTCAAATAAATAAATAAAATATTTTTTAAAAAAGTAGATTTGAAGGATAAATGGTAGGATCACATCATCTTTTATTTTGTTTGTGTATTTTCTTTCTGTAATGAGCATGTACTAGTCTGCATATTTTTTAACTAAAGAGGTTTTCTGTTTAAGGTGCACTGTGACCTACTCAGTCACTCAGTTAAAACCCTTCAACGAGGGAGAAGGTGGTGGGGTTATGGACATTGGGGAGGGTTTGTGCTATGGTGAGTGCTGTGAAGTGTGTAAACCTGGCAATTCACAGACCTGAACCCCTGGGGATAAAAATACATTATATGTTTATAAAATATTTAAAAATTTAAAAAATGAAAAAAAAAAAAAGGTAAAGACACACACACACACATACACACCCTTCAATGATCCTATAGCAATGGGTCCCAAAGACCTTCATGCTGACTGGCCACATTAAGTCATCTGATGAGCTTATCAGAAATACAGAAATACATCTAAACTGGCCCTACTGGGTGACCATTTCTGGTTGGTTCTGATGTGCCGAGATGTTTGAGAACCACGGTGTCCAAGCTTCTTCCATGACCTGGTCCCTCCCCACCTGCAGGTTCATCTTCCCATTTGCCTTCCTAATAAAAAAACCTCCCACCTGTTATAGGACAGGCCCTTCTATGCCTGGAGCTGTCCTTGGCCCCATGCCCCACCTCCTTCCAATTCTTTGAATTATTTATCCCTATTTATGCTTCAATATTCCGCTCAAGCATTGTCTCCTCCAAAACCTATTGTCCATCAAACGAAATATTCCAACAAATGAACAGTTTCCATTCCCATGGTCTCCCAGAGCATTCTATAGCAGCAGCTCAAGCACATCTTCTCTGCATTATACTGAAACTATCTCTTCCATGTCTGCTTCTGCTCTTGCCCATCTGAGGTTTTGAGGACAGAGCCCGTAGTCTGCAGAGCAATTCTCAACCCGAGATTTCACCACGAAATGATGATTTCTGTTTTATAGTGGCTAGTTTAAAATATGTTTTTAAAACACTGTTCCCACATTAACAGTAACTATGTAGTAAATTACAGAGCACAAAGAACAAGGCCCAGTTTTTCCAAACTTGTGTTTAATATATGCATGCACAACATATATGTGTAGATGTGTAAAGTACTTCTGAGTTAAAGTAACCTATGAAGCCAACATTCCCTAAAGTAAGTTCCTAGAAACACTTGTTGCAGGAGCTACTCAGTGAAAAAGGGATCAATGAATTTAAATATCCTGAAATATCCTGCACTAACGTAGGATACTACACTAATGCTGACATTGTTAAATATGATGATTCTAAGAGTTATTTGACTGAGATGCCGTTTTGTCAAGTACACTTATAGACCTTCAGGGTAAGTACAGCTCTGTGGACACCCATTTTGAAAAATGCTGAATAACTTATTCCAACCTGTCCTTCTACTAAGGCGGCAGTCAGGACAGACCCAGATATCATGGCACAGAGAGACTAATTTTGTTGGAGTGGGCTATACTCTTACTATAGCACAGCCAGGAGCACCAGACACATTCTAAGTATATTCCACTGGGTGACTGCTAACCTCACCCTTTTCACTTAGAAATATTCCACTCTGCTTTCACAGGCAGTCCTTTTAATTCAGTGAATAATGTTCTCCCCTTTGGGGGCACGTGTAAATGGATTTCCAACTGTTTTAAAAACCATCAGTCTGTGACAAGAGTCAGGCTCTGGGCAGCAGTTAATTGAGAAAACTTGAGAGATAATTATACCTTACAACTAGGAGGGAAGAAAGGGGGGGGTTCTTATTTTTTTTAAATATCATATTTACTTCTAATATCATGTGTATGATATATATTTGTTTATAGTATCATATTTTCCCAATTAGGGTATTTTTTAAAATTAAGGGATAGTTTGGGGGAGTATGTTCCAAAATGTACTCCTAATTTGAAATTTTGTGTGAAACAAGGGTAGAGCTTAGCTTCTCCTATTTTATTCATGAAATCTTAGCACAGGAAATGCTATACTATCCATTTATGTTTGTGGCTTCATATTCAGCACACAAAACTAAGTTTTCTTCCTGGTGTCATTTGTCAAGTAAGCTTTTTAAAGCAGTCATTTTCCTATGTCCCTTATAAAGGCAGCCTGTTTTCAAAACCGAAATGTGCCATGTTACTCAACAAATTGTCACTAAGGAGAAGGAACAACATGAGAGCTGGCAATTATAATGCTGACCAAGTGCAAAGCAAATAATTTTTTTGACCAATATCTTATCTCAAATGCAAAGATTCAAACATCAACTTTGGTAATAATTCAGAAGGTTAACACTCTGAATTCTGGCCTAAATTCTAAATAAGCATAACTACATTATACACAAAACTGTACATGTGTTGAAAGTACACACTATGCAAAGGTGCCCAATGTACCATAAAATATACATGTATCATATACAAAATAATGAGATGCTAGTTAAATATTTAAGAAATTTCAACTCTGAACAAAATATTTGTTCCAGCGACAATAAATAATTTTAAATATTTGATATCATATATAGTTGCTAAATGCTTAAGATTTAATGATGTCTTAGAGAAATTATAGGGAGTCCATATCTCACTGACTTGTTAGATGGAAAAGTGATTGCTGAATCTCTATCTAGAATCATAAAAGCATTCAAATCAGTTTTTAAAAGAACCTGCAATTACCTCTCTTCACACTAGGTGGTGCAGTCAAGACCCCAAAAAAGCTATCAAATGGATGAATACATTTGATTTAGCAAGGTCAAAACTAAAGGAGGGGACAATTTTAAATTTGGAAACAGGTATCTTATATTAGAATTCCAGTGCATTTAATGAAAAAAAAAAAAAACAGACTGAGAAATAGTGAGGAATGGGAAAACCTGTTCAAATAGCTCTGGGGATGACAGGACTTCTCAAAGAGTAAGTCACCCAACACCTGGGGTGGCAGTTAAAATGCACATTCCTAGCCCACACTGCCATATTTCAGAATTACTGCACCAGAATGGTGAGGATGAAGTGGGGACCCGAGTCTGTTTTCCTAACATACCCTGGAGTCGATTTTTATACAAAACTCTGAGAACTGGTTTTAGGTTGTTCCAAATCTGTCTAGTAGTAAGAAACCCCAGTTGACAAGTTTTTGATGTTTGGAAACTTTTTTTTTTTCCCCCAGCTTCCTGTAGCTGTATCTTGAAGATCAGGGGTTATAGATTTCACTATAAAATCTCCAGGTGACTTTTTGCTAGGTTACCATCCCTGAAAGAAAAAAAAAAAAAAATCAGAGTGACAGATTCAACCCTGTGTGTAATAGAATATTTGGAAAGCAGTTTGAGCTTTGTAGAATGGGGAGAATGTATTTTATGGAATGCAATGAAAATGAATGTCTTCTGGGAGGAATGTGTGGTAGTTACATTAGATATTCAAAAGTCGAACCACATTGATCTGCCTTTTGAAGTAATTACATTGATATCTGGAGTTTAAAGAAATTTATTGCTTGTTCCCTGTGGATATTTTCAAAAACCTTTTTTCTTAAACCAAAGCAGTTTTTTTCCCTCTAGTTTTAGTCACAAAGGAAGGGATTTTCCTGAAGTGCAGCTAATTATTGTCTAGGAGTATGTACATATGGGTGTGTGTGTGTGTGTGTGTGTGTGCTCTCCAGAACCTTCTGAAGTGAATGTTCTGAGTTTCATTTTTTTTAAATGAGATTCTTTTTTTCATAGAGTCAAAATCTTACTCCTTCAAACTCACTTGTTTTAAGGTATTTGTAAATGGGGGTGCCTGGGTGGCTCAGTTGGTTAAGCCTCTGCCTTCACCTCAGGTCATGGTCTCAGGATCCTGGGATCGAGCCCCCCTTCCAGCTCCCTGCTCAGCAGGAAGCCTGCTTATCCCTCTGTTGCTCCCCCTGCCTCTGCTCTCTCTCTCAAATAAATAAGTAAAAATTTAAAAAAAAGCACTCATAAATAGACAATAGGCTAAGAAGAATTTCCTGTCACTTTAACTTCAACTGAATACACCGAATAAAGTTTAACCATTTCTTTAAGACTTAGCACAAACCCTGGGGTGTTCATCTGGTTCTGTTGGTAGAACAGGCAACTCTTTATCTTGGGATCTGGAGTTTGAGCACCATGTTGGGCATGGAGTTTACTTAAACAAATGAGAAAAAAAATCACTTAACACAATCTGTGTGTAAATGTGTTCTGCACAGTGTTTGTAAGTAGCTGTTTCTTCACTGATGACTGTTCCCCCACAGTACACGAAACCAGGCAACTTTGTTTCTCGAATTTCTGCACCGACATTTTGTGGTTTTCTTATTTCTCCCCACCCCTTACTTTCAGTTGTTATTTTGTGTTGCCATCAATACACAAGCAGTAGGAAGGACTCTATTTATTTGTTTATTTATTTAAATGAGGGAGGGAGAGAGGGGCAGAGGGAGAGAGAGAGAGAGAGAGTCTCGGGCACTCTGGAGCACTCTGTGCTGAATGCAGAGCCCAGTGCGGGGCTCAGTCTCATGACCCTGAGATCATGATCTGGACGGAAATCAGGAGTTGGACACTTAACCAACTGTGCCACCACCCCGGCCCCCCAGGAGGATTCCTCTGCAGAGGTCTCATGTGCAGAGGTCTTGGAGGGCTGAGAGCCACATTTAGTTTGTTAAAAATGTGTATGGAGTGAGGAAGAGTAGGGGCCTGGTGGGGTGAGGAGAGGCTGTGATGGTAAAGCAGCAGATACTTAGCAGGGTCTGCTCTGGGTATTTTTTTTTTTTTTAAGATTTTATTTATTTATTTGACAGAGCTCACAAGTAGACAAACAAGAGGCTAGCATAGAAGGGTTGGGGGGAGAAGCAGGCTCCCTGCTGAGCAGAGAACCTGATGCAGGGCTTATTCCCAGGACCTTGGGATCATGACCTGAGCCAAAAGCAGAGGCTTTAACCCACTGAGCCACCCAGGCGCCCCTCTTCTCTGGGTATTAAGTTATTTTCTCATTCTTGATTGTTGTTCCAAAAGGTGAAGCTGCAGGTGGTTGAATCGTGGGTAGTCAAACTATTATTTCAAACAAGTCTTTCTAGTCTATTTTTACTTGTGGTTGTAATCACAACATTTATAGAAAAGCTTTGTGCCCCCCTCAAGTTATATAAATCTTCTTGTTTTATTTTTCGTGTACTGATAGCATATTGTATTTTCTTTCTTAACACAAATGTACTTCAGAGTTTTCATTTCTAATCCACCTAAGTCTATGTGCATATATATGTGTATGTGCATATTCACAAATATAAATGCAGATTCGTGAATGTCTATTTAATGCAGGGCAGAAAAAGGAGCTCATTCTTCCACATTGGGAAACCATTTCATATGAATCTGCTTTCTTTTGAGTCATTTTCATTGCTTGCTTAATTATCTTTATCAAGGTCACTAAATGGTAGAAATGCTAACAGGCGAAGGAATAAGGGTGCTTTACAAAGGAATAGCAAGTCAGGACTGTGACTGTTTGTCCGCTCTCTCTGGGGCAGGGTGGGGGAGTTGGGGAACAAAAGCAACAGTTTCCAAGAATAAACAATGGCATTCTCTGTGACCTGGAGCACAGCTGGCAACACTGTGTCCTCAAACAGCAGCTCCCTCCCTAAGACCAGCTAACTCTTCCTGCAGCCTCTTCTCCCAGGCCAGCATCTCAGACACTTGGGACATCCCGCTTTTTCTTTTTGGTTTTAATAAACATTCCTTATAATGGACATTAAAAAATAACACTTTTATTTTTTTACTTTTTTGAAAAAGATTTTATTTATTTATTTGACAGGCAGAGATCACAAGTAGGTAGAGAGGCAGGCAGAGAGAGAGGAGGAAGCAGGCTCCCTGCTGAGCAGAGAGCCCGACTTGGGGGGCTCAATCCCAGGACCCTGGGATCATGACCTGAGCCATCCTGACCTGAGCCGAAGGCAGAGGCCTTAACCCACTGAGCCACCCAGGCGCCCCACACTTTATTGTTTTTTAATTGAAGAATAACTCCAGCAAATTTACAAATCTCTAAATACATGAGGGCCTGAGATTTTTGTTGAGACTTTGATCTGGAATTGCTAAAGGCTCCCCTGACAGGTGAGCTCAGTGAAGGTACAGACAGTTTCTGCTTTGCTCAACACTGTTTTCCCTGAGTGGCCCAGGGTCTGGCATACAGTAGGCCCACAACATTGTTGATCGACTGATGGATGGTAGTCACAGAAAGAAACTGCCTGTGGGTGGAGATTAAGTTTAGCCCAAACGAGGATAAATCTGATCAAAACATTAATGTGTTTATGTTTTTGTCTCTAGCAGATTTATTTCCTCTTGTTTCTCCTCATAGAGCTTTGAAAACATTTAGATTTTATGAGGAGCAAATGACATGTCCCACTATGCCATTTCAAATCTTCTTTTCAAAATTCATGTTTTATCTGAATTGTAGAAAAAGTAAACACAGAAAAGTATATTTTTGTAAATACCCGTAGTCTCACTACCCAGGAACAACAGCCACTAACATAGTTGTTTCCTTCATATTTTTCTGTAGTTATGTCTTTAATTTATATCTGTGTTCACATAATTGAGGTGATATAGGTATAATTTCATTTCTGCTTCTTTCATGTTCTTTCATAAGCATATGCCAGTCATTAAAACCTCTTTAAAAAGTATAATTTTTTTTTTTTAAAGATTTTATTTATTTATTTGACAGAGAGAAATCACAAGTAGATGAAGAGGCAGGCAGAGAGAGAGAGAGAGGGAAGCAGGCTCCCTGCTGAGCAGAGAGCCCGATGCGGGCCTCGATCCCAGGACCCTGAGATCATGACCTGAGCCGAAGGCAGCGGCTTAACCCACTGAGCCACCCAGGCGCCCTAAAAAGTATAATTTTAATAGTCATGTTGTCATGGTGTGTTCTACCATAGAGAGATGCCGTGTAATCAAGTTAGATTCATTTCTCTATTGTTGAACATTTAGATCATTTGGAATATTTTATCTTTATGACCATCGACAGATAGTGTTTGTGTATATCACATGCACATAATGTTTGTGCACAACACATTACTTTCTTGGAACAGTTTCCTAAAACTAGACCTATTTTCAAGGCTTTTGGTCAAATATTGCCATATTGCTCATATTGCTTTCTGGTTTTATTATAATTTGTGGATTAAACTTCTACCAGCAGTGAATTGGACTGTAAGAGTAACTCATAGGAACTACCTCTTTTTTGTTTCTTTGCCTTGTGTGCCATACACTGTGCTAAATGCTTTATGTCTGTTATCTCATTTAACTGTAACCATAGCAATATGAAGTAGGTATTATTTGATACCCGTTTACAGATGAGAGACTGAGGTACAAAGACGTTACATAACTTCTCCAATGTCATACAACTAGATTTGGAATTCTGATGATTCAGTTCTAGAGCCCTGGCCTTCACTATATAGAAGGAATCTTTACCAACATTGAAAGGTAATGTTGTATATCCAGGATTTTAATTCTTTGCTAATTTCATGAGAGAAAAGACAGTATCCTGTTGTTGTTTCCAAGTTTCATTATTTTAATATTAGCAACTTTATATGTTTTCTTATTATAGTTACTAGCTAGTTATATTTCTTCCAGTGTGAATTGTCTCTTTCTATCATTTGCTACTTAGTGACTCTCCTCCCTTCTTTAAATATAAACTTGTTAAATATTAAAAATATTCTGATTTTCTATGCCTGTTGGTGACTAAATATTGCTCTTGTTTGGTGTATAATTGTATTTATGATATTTGAACTTGTGAAAGTCCTTTTTTTTTAGTGGAGAAGCCCCTCTAAATCATTATTTTTTTAAATTAACATATAATGTATTATTAGCCTCAGGGGTACATGTCTGTGAAGTCCTTTGTTTTTAAGGATTCATATATATCATTTCTTGTTGTGATCCTTCCGTCATTAATTTTATGCTCACATAGTACTTCCATATCCAGATATCAGATATTAACTTAAATTTTCTTTGAAAGTGCTATCCTTTTCCTGGGTGGACCAACCAGTCTGTTAACCTGGAAAGTCTTGCTGGTAGCCACAGGTTTCTTCTATTTGTCTAAGAATGCACTGTTAGAATTCAAGGGGAAACTAGTATTTTCTAATATCTCTGGTACTATGAAAACACAAGTCACAGAAATTTGGAGGCAACAACTTTGTCTGCTCCCTCTCCCCAGAAGAGAAGAACCAAGAAGGCGTAGATACACATTGCTAGTGGTAATGATTTAATATAGAGGATTGGGCTTTGGTCTTGGTTGGACATTCTGCTTTGGTGTCACTGACCCAAGTTCCCCTTTTTGGTACTGTAATTCACCTGAGCTGGCTCTCAGTATAAGGAGCCAAAAGACAGAAGTTACTCATGACATGCCGATTTCTGAACATAAACCCTAAAAGGACATATTTGCAATTACAGATAGCTGCCTTTTGGGCTAAATCACTGTGGAGCAGTGTTTGTTTACAGAGGATCACATTATCTGGCAACAAAACCTCATAATGACACAATTAAGATCCCTTTCATTTTCCAACACTATTCGTGCATAGTTCTTCCCTAAGAACTTCAACATTTCTTTCATTCTACTAATTTATGCCAACATAAATGGGAGTCTAATATTCTGTTTAAAAAGAAGCATAAACATATGCAGTATAAAATCTGAAGCTTAAAATTATTTACATGCAATTTTCAATGATTTATTAATTAACTATATCAACTAAAGTAGCACTGATGTAGAAAGGGTAGATTTGCTACTGGTTCCTCAACCACTTTAACTGCCAGGAAAAGAAAACCTCTAATGATAAAGAAGACATAGGCAACCATGGTCTACTTTTCACAACAAATAAAAATTTTCAAAAACAATTAATGTTCTTTAATGTTTGACAAATTGTTACAAGTACATCCATGATATCTGTTACATTTTTGAAGAAATTAATGTCCACATAACCATGGATCTAGGTGCGTTAACTTTAAGCCAGTTACACGGACGTAGGTTATATTAAGATAAGACTTGAAAATCTGATGACTGTGTTTTGATCCAATTTTAGACTGTTTTATTATGCTTGTACTTTATCAACAACAGTTAATAATCTGGAAGTTACACCATGATTTATAATGCCTGATGGGATATTGAGCAGTTACTACTTGAAAATAATAACTGCACTGGAAATTCAAATGGTTTTCCAAATATAAGGAGCAGTAAATCTCCTCCAGCTCCTTTTCACACCATAAGACTAGAAGATATTTCACAAATTATCTGGACCAGCTTTAAAGAAACCGAATGCAATAAAAATTATTTCCCAGAATCCCCTAATCAGAAATGGTTATTCAGAACAACAGCTGAAATTTATTGATCACCTACTATGTGCCTGAGAGTTTCCAATCAACTAACATGGATTTCTCCGGTACTACGTCATCCTCATTTTATGCTTAAGAAAACTGAGGCTTATAACAGTCAAGTGACTTGTTCAAAGTCAACCTTCTGATAAAGGATAAGGCTGGGACGTAAACCTGACCTGAGTTCAGGAGCTGAGCTCCTATCTCGTATGTAATAAATAAATGTCAACCACATTTTGCCAACCCATCCTATCTAATACATGAGTATTAAAAAGGCTGGCTTTTCCATTCTTCCTAAGCTTCATTCAGCCAACATAATGGTCAAGATATCTGAGGAATTGGATTCCATAAAAAGATGCCAGAAGTGACCCAATTAGCCAAGACACTGATTTTCAAAGGTAACTAAGGTTGTTTGAAGGTCCCTTATTTTTGAAAGCCCCTATTTTTTTTTTTTAAAGATTTCATTTATTTATTTGACAGAGAGAGATCACAAGAAGGCAGAGAGGCAGGCAGAGAGAGAGAGAGAGGGAGAAGCAGGCTCCCTGCCAAGCAGAGAGCCTGATGTGGGGCTCGATCCCAGGACCCTGAGATCAAGACCTGAGCTGAAGACAGAGGCTTAACCCACTGAGCCACCCAGGCGCCCCAAAAGCCTCTCTTTCTAATGCACTACCTTTTACACAGAATCTTTTCTGTGTGGGAATAGAGGTCAAAATAGCCTGGAATGACTTTTCATAGGATCCTTCTTTCTGGGGACACATGCAGTGTCACTGTGTGACCAATTTATAGTCATTCTTTAAGTAGATCAGTAAATTTGGACCCAAACTCTAAATACTAAGCGTACAGTTGAGGCTTTTTTTTTTTTTTCAGTTGAGGCTTTTTGATGCTTATTCTCTCTGACCATGAAAATAACTGCCAATTTCCCAATTGCGTTAATGTGCTCTATTATGTAAGATGGTATCATTGGCAAAAACTGAGTAGTGGGAACTTGGGACTTCTCTGTATTATTTTTGCAGCCCCTCATGTGTCTATACTTTCAAAATAAAAAAGTTTTAAATATTGCCAAATCTCCATCCTTCTAGGGAAATGAACTTCTGGGTTTTGCAGCTTGTAACTAGCATCCAATTAAGGTTCCTCCTGGGGTCTTGGTCATCAATTTGAAGAACCACTGATGTGTGAAATGGGCACAATGTGTTATCATACAAGGACCAGCCGAGCAGATCCATAAGCCTGCACCAGAGGCTCAGCCACATGCCCTTCTCCTGGTATCTAGCAGAGGGCTGGGCTGTTTTCTGAAAAGGCTCTTTAGAAATGAAAGTCAGCCTATGGAGGAAGACTCTCAACTGCCTCTCCTGGCACTAATTCCCTGCAAAAACAAAACTCACCAGGTGACAGGATGAGTCCCAGACCCAGGTCTTCAGTGAGCTGGGAGGACTTAGCTATGCTCCCTCGCCTGGCTGCAGCCTCTGGATTTTTACTACATATCAGTGCCAGATCCTGACTAGGACAGATCACAGGAATGCTGGGTTCTGGAGGGGAATGTGCAGGAGAGAGAAAAGCAGAGGAATCTTTGCAGGTGAGCAAGGCTGGTCCTGAGCACAGCTCCAAGAACTTAACGGAGTCCTGTCATCCGGAGGACTGTTCACATGGTCACCCAGTAAATCTATTCTTCATAAGCTGCCTTGAGCAACTAGGAACAGTTCCCCAAATAAGATATTGATTTGAAAGACTGGTGGAGGGTAAAAGAAACAAAGTAAAGATTTGTTCTGAAGGCCCCTGCCTGAAAGGCTGGTCCCTGCTTTTTGTTTTGTTTGTGTAGAAAGAGAGGAGGTGGGGAAAGAACCCTGGTAGCTTTACCTAGTTAATGAGGCTGATCCTGGAAGTTCCTGGAACTCACTGGCCCATCCTACTCAGAAACAGCTGCCAAAAAAGGAGTTTCACCCCAGTCCATGTTCAGAGGCACCTGTTCAAGATGGTATCTGGAACAAGGTTGCAACTTTGAAAAGATAGAGCCCTGCACACAGCATGAATGTGAGGTGGAAGGAAGATCTGCTAACAGGATTTGGAAAGACAAATGATGGGGCAGAGAATACAAGGAACTCTCGCACGAGCCATTTCATAGACTGCCCCGAAACTGCCCATTCGTCTTCTGCCGTCAACCTACCAAAAGCCCTGCTGGCGTCCCTGGAAATAGATTGCTAAATAAGCCTACACTTTTTTTGGTTCACAGAATTGGTGAATCAAAGGGGCAGAAGATTTATCTTATGCCTCTAAAGATCATTTATAACTTGGCTAAGTGGCCCAGGATAAAACCACAATAAAGGTGATTCATGCAGGAAATCCATTCTGTTGAGGCAGACATGAAAATCCACATTAAATCACAGTCTATTCTGTGCACGGGAGAATTGAAGTGAGCCAAGCTCCGTGGATTCCCAGGCACACTGAAGGCTGAAAACCATTGTTCTTGTAAAATGGGGGAAATGAGACTCCTTTAAAGTGAGAATGCAGCCTCTAGCTCTGAGACCGTAGAGGTACTCCTGACCAGCGCAAGCAGCCCAGGGGCCCTGCCAAGCGGGTGTCTGGGACGATATTCCCGGATGGCAGCCAGCCTAGAGATCTATTCAATTACGGCAAGTTCCTTGCCAGGAGGTTTTTTATCAGCTGCGCTATTTATCAAGACAATTGGACCTAGTACAAAAACCCACCTTTGCAAATCGCCATGAAAGGACTGTCTATGTGGCTGAATAGGGGATGTCTGCTGCCTCTTGGCTTTTGAACTCAATTGCAGAGTTACTGCATTTTCTCCTGGCTGGCATCACCTGAAGGATTTGCTTTCCCCTCTCCTTCACCTTCTTTCTTGGTCTAAGGGTCTCATGGATTGAGGGATGATGTAAGTGCAAGAGCAAGCTCACAGAGCAATCCCAATAGACCCATTATTTTGCGCGTGATTGATTAGTTTTTGTAGGACGTTAAAGTCTCCTCAGCGTCTTTCCTCCCTACAGCTATAACCACACTTCTTCCCATTTTCCTTCTGATAATCTATCTGTTCTCACTCTTGGGCATTGGTTATGACCGAGTGAGATGATTTCCAAACCCACATCCTCACTTCTCAGTGAGAATTTGACCGATGCTGCGTGAGAAGGTCTCAGTCTTATTGCAAGTTAACAAAGATGTAGGGTCTTTTTAGTATACTTAATTTGGGATTTTCCTCCATTGGTTCTTGCCTTTACATTAGCTTTTATTCATATAGTAATGTTGCGTGTGACTTAAGATATGGTTCTGCAGTCATAATGGACAATCCCTAATGCCAGCCAATTGACAGCAAGAGAGTCTGAATTGGAGATAATCCACAAGTGCCTACAGAGCAGTGTGGCACTTGCCATAAATCATTGCTGCTGCTCCTCCGTTGTCTTTACTGAAAGCTGACAGTGGCCATCCCGATTCATTCTAAAGGATGGTCTAAGCATTGTGTTTAGAGCTTGATAAAGGTAGGAACTCCACCCATGATATATTTAGCAAAGACAAAACCTTATCAAAGTAAAGCCCGTTCCCTGAAGACAAGTAAATCTATTAACTTGCTACACTTATCAGAAGTGCTGGTGTCCCTGCAGGTGATTATCAGCTATTTTGTTAATTGACAAAACACTTGAAAACCAGATTTATCTGAGAATCTTTGGCTTTCTTTATTTTATTTATTTATTTATTTATTTATTTATTTTGAGAATTGTTGGCCTGGGTGGCTCAGTCATTAAGCGTCTGCCTTCAGTTCAGGTCATGATCCCATGGTCGTGGGATCAAGCCCTGCACCGGGCTCCCTGCTCAGTGAGAGGCCTGCTTCTTCCGCTCTCCCTCCCCCTGTTTGTGTTCCCTCTCTCGCTGTCTCTCTCTCTCTCTCTGTCAAATAAATAAAGTAAAATCTTTACAAAATAAATATAATAATTTATCTCTCTTCTTATGCCTAAAAGAGATGCACTAAAGCATCAGCAATAAAGAAGGCTTATTTCATGGTGAAAGCAATCTGGTAGATTGTAGATCGAACACTATACTTGTCTGGTCATACAAAGCTTACGAGCATGAACTAAAACATACTGAATGCATCAATTAACCAGAGTTCCTATCGGATTTTTTTCCCCCCAAGAAACTGTATCTCTGGGATGCCGGAGTGGCTCAGTCGGTTAAGTGTCTGCCCTCGGCTCTGGTCCTGATCCCTGGGTCTGAGATCGAGCCCCACTTTGGACTCCCTGCTCAGCGGGGAGCTTCCTTCTCCCTCTGCCTCTCCCTTTGCCCCTTCCTCAGAATGTGCTCTCTCTCTCCCTCTCTCTAAAATATATAAAATCTCTTTAAAAAATTGTTTCTCATCTCAATACAGTCAGTACTTTGATTTGTTCCCCTTTCAAAGACCAAGGGAAAGGATATGTCCCTCCTAACAGGCTGCTGCCCATCAAACTAGATAGAGAGAATTAATTTAATAAAGAGTTCCTATTTGGGAAGAAGCAGTAGGAGGAAAGGGCAACAGTTGGAGCTTCTACCAGGCTGGCTGATGTTTTACATGATGGAGAAGCAGCTGGAAATTTGGATGACAGTTTTGAAAGCCCGGTGATAGGGAAGAGGTCACTAAAATTGAAATGGTGGGTGGGAAAGAGGAGCAGACCAGGATAATGTGGCAAACCTGAAGCATCTCATGTGTGTTAATAAAGGAATTCTATTTTTTTTTGCTTCAAACAGCTTGCTATTCTCTGTAGTGACTACTGTCCCATGAATGGCATAGATTATTTGCCTTTTTTTCTTCCACCTAAATCAATTCTAAAAGCAATTTTTTAAAGTCAGTTTATACAATAAAGAATGTTCCCATCAGACCTGAGTCACATTGTGAACGTGTGTCTTTTGCCTTAGTATGTAGTTTTTTTAAGCCAGTGTTGTTCGCAGACTACCTTAGAAACAACGTGTATATTTACAAAACTAATAAACATCATAGCTCGGAAAATTCCTTTGGCACAGACAAGAGCCTTCAGCCACAAATGCTCCTGACTTAAAAGCTGAACCAAATAAAACTTGACAGCAAGGCAAAATATTTTATAGGCAAAGTGACATTTTATAATAATGGAATAATAAATGCAGAAAAGAAAATGAACCGAAGCTGGAATATCATCTGAGATCCATTGGATACTAAAGGGAGGTGAATCTCATTTAGACTTTTGCTGTTTTTATTACACTAATAATTATCTCTATGACCGAAGCACACTTCAGCTTGGAGAACTCCAGTATTTCTCATCACGTTCTCACATATCACCAATCACTTGTCTGTATGAGCTCTGGACAATTCACTGTAGAAGCCTTGGTAGCATAATAAAATGGATGGAACAGAAAGTAAGTGATGGAAAAATCACAGAACCACTTTATCAAGCACTTTAAATTTGCAACCAAATCAAGCAATGTTTAAATCAACCTGATGAACACAATCTAACCCAAAACACATCGACAAGTTGACATTAAATCAGATTGCCGATGGAATTAATAAAAACCAAGTAAACTTCCTTGCCAATGTCCCGTCGCCCACCCTACAACAAAGCTCAATGACCAGAGTTGAGTTAGGGCAGTTTAGGAGAATCAGCAAAGGTCTGTCAACTGCCTTCCTAGTCCACAGGACAATGGTAAAGAAGATACAAAGCATTGAGGTTTTAGTGTGGGAAAAGAGAAATAGTCAAGGCTGGTTTTAACACAATTTGGGTTAGATTAGGATGAAGAGAGAGCTAGGATTGCAAGGAATGTTGGTCTGTGGATCCTCCCCCATTCCAGGAGATGTGTGTCTGCCATTTTGAAGTGCTTGGTCAAATTCACTTTGGGTTCACTCCAAATGGATGGACTCCAGGCTGGGAAAAGTCCATCGGTCCTCATGTTCATCACACAGAAACAGATATTTCTCGAAAAGAATGACCATGGTATAATACTGAAGACACAAACCAAGGCAACAGGAAACTCAGTCATCAAATCAGTGGATAAAACAATGATTTTATCTAGTGTATTAATTAATTATTCATTTGACAGACTTTTATCATTTGACAGTAGTCTTAGGCATTCATCATTTGACCTACTTTTCCACAGCAATATAGGTAGAGCTGGAGGACCATTGGAAATGACGTAAGCATCTTATCTCTGGATATTTGCTTTCATTAGGTCTGAAGTGGGGTCTAGAAACAGCTTTGTGTGTTTGTTTGTTTGTTTGTAAGTTCCTGAGATGATTCTAAAAATCAGCAAGTTGGGAACCCACCAATCTGAAACAGAGGCTCTCAGTCTGGTTGTCTGGTAGTTCAGGGAGGGAGCAGTAAGGAGAAACCGGAGCTGGTGCAGAAAACATTGATCAAAGCTCCAGTCTCTGTGCCTCCAGCACAGCAGCTGTAAAGGTGTGTTGCTGAGGAAGATGCGGAAATTTTTGTCCCAACACTACGCTACTGCTTAGAAGCTGTGTGACCAGGAGCAAGTAATTAAACTCCTTGAAGGGAAACTTACTACACCTCCTTTCAGAATTGTCAAAGACTCTAAGGGAGATTGTAACAAGGCCATGTCCGGCGCCTGGTCCATCAATAGGCTGAGCTTCTGTCCTCCTCTCTCGCATAGGGTGTAGCCTTTCTTCCCCACCTCCTTTAATGTTAAAAATTGCTTTCATTCTCCACAGCCCAATCCCAGCCTACACAGTCCATGAAAGTATCTTGACACTTCGACCACCCCCACGCCCAAGCTCACTGACGCCCTCCTCTTTGTACTTCTTTGGCCCTTATATTCAAGACCACACAATCTGATCCTTAACTGTCCTCCAGTTTTTTCATGAGTATTGCTTTCGTTCTCCTGTGCTAGTTTTCTTTGAACACTTGGACAATGTTTTCCTCGTAGAGGTGCAGAAGAATTCCTTGTTGGTTGATCAAAAGTACCTGTTGGGCTGTTGCCATAAAAGACATCGAAAGAGGAAGGGGGGCCCCTCAATTTTCTGTCGACACTATGCAGTGGAGACCAGCCAGCAACGCCACTGCTTCTCCTAGGCATTAGTATTCTGAAATAATAATCAGAATGCTAGTCTCCTTCCACCCCCACTCACTTATTTTGTTGGAAAAATGCAAAACCTGCATTTTCCATGAACCAGATCTCACTCTATGCACAGAGTGAATGCAATGTCTGTGTTTAGCATCCCAATGTGATAATTATGCATTATGCTTACTCCATGGCTGAACCTTACATTTCTATACTAAAACACAAAGGAATGACTAAATACTCTAGTGTGTTGTCTTGCCCTTCCTTACCATCGTGGGTTTTTTCTTATCATCTAGATTGCCCCCATGCTGAAATGTGCCTGTAAAAATAACTGAGGAAATTCAGATGTATATATGACTTAAAAGGTGACAGAGGAGAAGAGGTGAATTTCAGGGACCTCTGTCCCAGCAAACACATGAGCGTATTGGAAAGAGGTAGCGTGCTGTGTGTGTGTGTGTGTGTGTGTGTGTGTGTATGCCTGTGGAGAAAGCAGATTTTTTTAATGAGGAACAAAAGCTGGGTTATGTAAGCAGCACTGTTCAAAACAGCTTGTATAGCAAGAATGGAAACAAGGTATGAATATTCATAAGTAAAATGGAAGAAGTGTTCATTTGCAAGGAGGAAGTAGAGATGAAATTCTGAATTTTGTTTGGCCACAATTTTATCCAGGAAGCTTTAGATGTGTAGAACACATAATATAACATACAAACACAAAACCAGCTAATCCCCTTGCCTCAATATTTCCTTTCTTCAACACACTAATAACCTGTTTATTAATATTTCTACATGTTATTCAGTCAGGTTGTCTTAAATTTGATTCTTCTCAGGACACATCTAAACAACAATCATATATAAAAATTAGCTTCAAATGGACCAAAGGATTAAATGTAAGAGCCAAATCTACAAAGCTCATACAAGAAAACAGGAATAAATACGTGTGACCTTGAATTGGGCAATGGATTCTTACATATGACATCAAAAACATAAGCAAGATAAGAAAAAAATAGATAAATTAAAAACTTCTGTGCTTCCAGAAGACACTATCAAAACAATGAAAAGGTGACCCATAGAATGGGAGAAAACGTTTGCAATCATATATATGATAACATCTTTGCATCTAGTGTGTATAAGGACCCTTGTAACTCAGTAAAAAAAGTCAGCAGCCCAGATAAAAATTGGCAAAGTATCTAAATAGACATTTCTCCAGAGAAGATACACAAGTGACTAATAAGTACATGAAAAGGTACTTAATATCATTCATCATCAGGGAAAAGCAAATCAAAACCACGAGATACTACATCACATTATTAGAATGGCAATCATCAAAAAGTCAGATAACAAGTGTTGGTGAGGAGTTGGAGAAATTGCAACCCTCATAGACTGCTGGTAACAATTCCTCAAACAGTTGAACATAGAATTAGCATTTGACCCAGCAATTTGACTCCTACATATATACCGAAGAGAAATGAAAGCACGTGTCTTTGCAAAAACTTGTATACAAATATTAACAGCAGCGTTATTTATAATAGCCAAAAATTGTAGAAACAATCCAGAAATCCATCAACTAATGACTGGATAAACAAAATGTAGTTATCCATATAATGGAATATTATTCAGCCATGAAAAGGAACGAAGTACTGACTACATGCTGTATCATAGATGAGACTTGAAAATGTTATGCTAAGTAAAAGAAGCCAGTCACAAAAGACCACATCTCCTGGGATTCCATTTATATGAAATGTCCAGAAGAGGCAAACCTCTAGAGATGAAGAGTAGATTAGCGGCTACTGAAGGTAGTAGAGGGTGTAAAAGGGCAAGCGTTACAAGGATATGTGGCTTCCTTTTATTTTTGTTTTGTATTCTTATTTTTTAGGGATTTATTCATTTATTTAAAAGGGAGAGTGAGAGTGGTGGGAGGAGGGGCCGAAGGAGAGGGAGAGAGAGAATCGCAAGCACACTCCTCAGTGAATGAGGAGCCCAACATGAGCCTCAGTCTCACAACCCTGAGATGCCAATGATCTGAGCTGAAATCAAGAGTCAACCCCCTATCCAGCTGAGCCACCTAAGCGCCCTGGGGTTTCCTTTTAAAGGGATGGAAAGTGTTCTAATATTGACTGTGATAACGCTTGCACATCTCTGTGATTATACTAAAAACCATTGAATTGCGCACTTCAGATCATATGGTATGTGAATTACTATTTCAATAAAACTGTTGCAAAAGAAAAAAAAAAGAGAGAGGAGAAAAAGGAATGAAGAAGCATTCACCATGCTCTTGGACTGTTAGAAAACCCAAACTTTTTATCAAGTGAATCTCTTTCAGTGGAATCACCAACATACTGAATGATATAAACAACATGAAAAGAAAATGATCAAATGAATCCGATTTCAACCTCAAATGCATTCTCAAGACTTATATCCCATGATGTGCCTTTTTAATGATGGGATCTTATATAAGTGAGAATTTTTTTTTCGCCTCTAGTAGAACTTGGGTCTCTCTCATACCTTTGCCTTGACAACTGGAGAGCTCAGAGGAAAGTTGATGTCAAATGGCGGACTAGAATGTAGCATTTGTCACAGTGTTCGATTTCCAGAGCTTAAACTTAATAGTAATTTTCTTTTCTACATGAAGCCAAGAGCAGATTGAATAATCTTCTAGAATTTGATTAGGGAATCAGTGGATCTTAAGAATGAGATGAAAGTTTTAACTTCGGTATCAGGTATAGTAAGGGCAAAAATTAAATACACTTCTACCTGTTCAAAGTAGTTAGATAATGAGCCCAGAACTGATGGGTAGGCCTGTGTTTTCAGACTCCACTCTGTGCAGCCTTCTGTGGGAGAAAGAGAGTCAGGAGGGTCTGCTCCAGGTTCTCCATCCAGAAAAGATCTACTTTTACCTGTTCTAAATATGGAGTTTCTGCTTAAGGACGAGATACTGTGGGTAAGCAAACAAGTGTTGAAACATTCCATTTTATTTTATTTTAAGATTTTATTTATCTATTTGACAGATAGAGATCCCAAGTAGGCAGAGAGGCAGGCAGAGACAGAGAGGAGAAAGCAGGCTTCCTGCTGAGCCAAGAGCCCGATGTGGGACTCAATCCCAGGACCCTGAGATCATGACCTAAGCCAAAGGCAGAGGCTTAACCCACTGAGCCACCCAAGCGCCCCGAAACTTTCCATTTTAATGCACAGAAGCATCAAGAGCTTTCCCAGCTTCACAAGGGTTTTGGCAAAACCTGAGTCAGGTTAAGGTTCCAACTTTACTCACAGAGGGTATCCTACCAGTTCACAGAAGTCCTGCTTCCTATAAAGGACCTCCCAGCCCAGATGTTTCTGAGGGTCTCCTGGAAGTATTTTGCACACGCTCAAGAACAAGTCACTGTGTATTCATTCAACAAGCATCAGTTTTGCGCCCAGAACAGAGCATTTCTCTGCCCTGCCCTCACCCTTGACCTTTGTTCTTTTGTTCAGGCAAGACTACTACTTTCAATGATGAGGGAGAGACCATCTTTCCAGTCATTTTCAACCGGAATCCATAACACCTGGAGGAAACATGCTCCTCCCTGATTCCTTCAACACACACACATAACAAGATGTTCTGGCTGTTTAAAAAAAGAAACCTAAGGGGCACCTAGCCGACTCAGTGGAAGAACACATGACTCTTGCTCTAGGGGTTGTGAGTTTGAGCCCCACATTGGGAAGATGGATTACTTAAAAAAATAAAGTATACAATTTAGTGGTTTTTTTTTTTTTTAATCTATACTGCCTTGGGTCAGAGATAAAGCTAGATTTTTCATCATGTAGCTTTAGACTATGGGATTTCAAAGATTAATGGAATTTTATTGTTTGTAGAATAAAAAGGCTTTTGAAACTAGCTTAAAATGAGCCATTGCTGGGTTCATGTGGCATCTAACTAGCAGTTTCTGACTTGGCTTCCTCCAGTTTCCCACTGAAACACCCATGGAAACTCAGAGAACGATGAACCCTCAGACAGACAGCTCACCTATTACTAGAACACGTGGGGCACCTGCACTAACTCATTAGTGGAGTTAATATTTGAACAGTTGAAGCCGCATTTGGTGGAACCAACACAATATTTTGATTGACAAATCCTTATCCCTCCCACCATGACTCAGGGACCTGAGTCTCTCCCAGTCAGAACCAACCTTTTCAGATCAAACTAGTGAGAAGAGATCGGGTAGTTTGGTTTTTGTCTCTATGTTTACATTTTTGGCAATATTGCTTCTATATGCGTTTGGCCAACACTACGGTGAAATTATCTTAAAATTAAATTGTGACACAAGGAATTCAGTTTTGTTCGCTGATACATGTCTAGTACCTAGAACAGTGCCCTCCCTGGAAAGAGTAGACGCTCAATTAAAATCTGTATTTCAAATGTTTTTATGTAATTCGTTTTGAAAAGTTAATATGACCACAATTATCTTCTAATCACACCGGTACTTTATTTTTTAAAGAGAACTTAGGTACAAAATTCTTTAATAATGGCTAAAGAATTTTATCATGAAGTTCAGCAAAAGCTTACAGAAATAAAGGAGCTGGCTGACAGAAGGAATAAACATTTAACAGCAAGGGTATTAAAATAGCCTTTGTTTATTAGTGACCTTCAAGGAATCAGCCCCGTGTCCTCTCCCTGCTGAACCAAAGCAAGTGTTACCAAGCCTCCTCATTTGCTGGAGCAGAGCTGGGTTCCCTGTCAATGCGACAGGCTCTGGAAGGAAAAAGAAGTAATTCCTTCTTAAAGCCATGCATTAATTTAAGCACTTGGGAAAATTCAATTTGTGAAAAAGAATTAAATGGGAACAAAAGAAATACTGTGTTTCGTGTCAGAATAGAAAGGTTAGAGATGGAAACTCAACGAACAGAATGAAGTGTGTGGAAACAGCTGAGCTGAAACCGATGGAGAGACCAAGCCCAACGGTAGTGTGGTTGGCATGTATCTCTCCGCCTGCGAGTGGGGACGTTACCCTCTGCACACTACTACCACCGGCTTCCCTCTGTTTAGACAAGGTGCAGAATGCGCACTAACCTCCTGGCAGCCTACTTGCTTTAGGAAGGACTTCCACAGCATGAGCGCCGATCGGAGGTGTAAGATCCGAGGCCGCCTTCATCCTTCTCTTTCCAACCCTGCACCAAACTCCTGTGCTTTCGGTATCTCAATTACTTTCTTCCTTTACCTCCTCAGCTTTGACAGATAAACATGAAATGCTAGATGAAAATGTTTTCGATTCTGCCATTTAAAGGTGCTTCAAGGAGCGCCTGGGTGGCTCAGTGGGTTAAAGCCTCTGCCTTCCACTCAGGTTATGATCTCAGGGTCTTCGGATGGAGCCCCGCATCAGGCTCTCTGCTCAGCAGGGAGCCTGCTTCCCTTCCTCTCTCTCTCTGCCTGCCTCTCCGCCTACTTGTGATCTCTGTCTGTCAAATAAATAAATAAAATCTTTTTTAAAAAAGGTGCTTCAAAATATAGATTTTATTATTATTTAAGTATGATAATGCCACGGGCTCAGAAGGCAAGTCTCCCTGGAAAGATAGTTTGTTACACCTGTAGATCCCAAGAGGGGGGTCATGCCTCGCCATGCCATGGAGGGCTACATGGGGAAGCACCAGGGTTGGTGAGGAGGCAGAGAGAGAGGGGAAAATGTGAGCTGAGCCTTTATTGTGATTTCCATAGGAAGGCGTGGGCCTGGCATGATAAGCAGGCTTAGGATTGGCTGGTTTGGATAAGTTGAGTGGGCTCTGGGGCATAGGGTCTGTCTCTAGTCCTGGGGTGATTAGGGCAAGTGGATAGAGGCCCGAAGTGTGAAAGCCAGAGGAAAAGGGAGGGTGGCAGTGGGGATAAGGGCTCTAGATTGGGTGCTTTGCATTTGAAAGACATGCTCAGGGGCGTGTCATTTGCTCTCTCTAGGAGATGGCTAACCCTGGGATCCTGATAGTCTCTCCAGGGTCAGCACCAGGATGTCAAAGCACCAGAATACTGAAAATAAAAGACACGGTCACTACAAAAGGCACTTGCATAGAGTCCATTTACCTGAGCAGTAAACCAAGCATTTCTCACTTGGTGACTTCCATTACAGTGGGGAACTCCAGGACCGGAAGGTCGGGCCACCTATAAATTCAAACCCATAGAAAACGGTTTCAAAGTAGATATGAATGAACTGCTTCCATTGCCAGGGAACCATCCTCATCCTCAGCCTGGTGATTTGCCCTTTCTGAGGACTAAGAGAAGTATTGCAGGAGGACGCGCTACGCTTTATTATTGACCATTAACTTGTCACACCCTGAAGGAAAAGGATGGTTTAGGACTGCTGATAAGAGCAAGAAGATTTTCTCTCTATCACAAGCTGGAAATCCAACCTAGTGCATCAATAGCAGAAGCTCTTATCACTCAATAGAAGTTCAGAGCCTTGGAGAAATGGGCCTGCAGGAAATTGCTTTCATGGAGGAGAAAAAAAAACGACATCAGGTTATTGGTCCCAAATGGCTCATCCTAAGCTCCAAAAATAAAATACAGATGAAGATGTCAGGAGGAGGGAGACATTCAACCCCATTTAAAACCAAGACTTTCTACCAGCCTGTTACTGGAATTTGGAAAGAATGCTCTCTAGCATAAAAGCTGATGGAATTGGATAGAAAAATACAGTCAGTGGCTCATTCAATGAATGCCAGTTTGCCTAAGGGGGGAAAGTGCTTACCTTCACCTTGCACAGTTTATGCCCTGGCTATTAAAATCCAAAAAGGGGCTAGATGGACTTTTCTTCCTCCAGGATGAATAGGCAAGCAAAACAAAAAACCAAAACAAAATGAGCCCGTGCGGGTAAAAAAAAGTATTACCAAGGGATAAAGAATGCCAAAACAAGATGTTGAGAACTCCAGAGGAAAAATAAGCCTCTGAAATGACTTTATTTCAGAAACCGAAAGAAATTGTTAAAAACTGTCAACCTCAGCAGAATTAAAGAAGACATATCCTTCACGAAAAAGAAGTAGGAAAAAAAAATAGAAGAGGCTGAGATGCAAAGGGAAATGGAAAAGTTCAGGAAGGTATTCAAGAACATTTAATCCACTGAGCCACCCAGGCGCCCCTTCAAGAACATTTAAAAGGTAGTAACAGCAGAACCCAGGAACCATAATTACTGGGGAAAAAAAAAACCAAACTGCTAATTCAGAATATCAAATCAGTGATAGAGACAGCAAGATGAAGAAACTCTTCAGGAGAACAGAGAAAGAGAATTAAGACATTTTTTAAAAAATGACAAGAAAGGAGATGATAAGTATCTAAGATAGAAAATAGAGTCAACAGAATAATTATTTGGTACACCTGAAAAAAAAGGACAGGACAAGAGCAAGAATCAGACATAAATGTTGAATACTTTCAAAGACCAGAAAATACTGGGGAATTCAACTCAATTGGGCTTACCGCGTTTCTAGAAACTTAGATACATACTGAAAAATATTTGCTTTACAAAAATGACAAGAAAATAAAAAATAAGCCTATAAATTGGAAAATGGGTTACATGGGAAAGATAAAAATCAGGTTGTCCTTAGCCTTTTCTTCTATGACACTAAATGCTAACGATAAAAAAATATTGGCAGAGTCTTGAGGCAGAAAATTGAAATATAAGAATTTTATCATTTGCAAGTTTGTTTTCTCATGGTGTGAGGTCAATATAAAAACATTTCCAGAGTTGTAAGCATTCTGAAAAAATATTATTAGCCCTTTGCCCTTTTTATTTCTGAAAAGAAACTAAAACGAAGAGCTCAAGATCATGTATTTAAAGTTAGCCAATCATGTATTTAAAGTTAGCTTAGTTCAAATAACAGTTGAAAATTTAGTTACGATATCAAATGCAATTCTCAAATAATTTTTGAAAAAGAAGATTTCTGTGACAAAAGAATAATTTAAATCTCAAAATATTAATCAAACTTCCCATTGTTACAAAATCTAGGAATTAGGGTGATTATGGTAGAAAAAAAGGTTTTTAAATTCCTCATTTCGTATAAGGAAGACCCAGAGGGTTGCTTTTCATTCTTGATTTTGATGTAAGAAGATTACAGTTTTTTCATTTTATAGTTTATTTTAAAAAACTTTAAAGATAACCAACAGCAACACAAAACGCACACTAAATAACATTCAGGTCAATGAAGATACGAGCAGACATGTTATGATGCGATCCTAGATTTAGTTTCAAAAATGTCTTTGAAAATCTATATGTAACATGGTAGGATTTTTTTTTTCAGTTTTCACAGTTTTATAAAATGGACATCTATTGATTTTAAACATTGAAATGGTTGTTTTTTTAAAGAGATGTGTCGCATACATAAGTGAAAAGAGTTGCATTGGCGTTTTCCAACCAGTTTGCACTAGCAGCATTTGTTTGCTCTGTGCAAGTCACCATCAGAACCGTCCTTATGTGCAGAATCAATTAAACATCCCACGGGAAAATGGGCTTAGTGCACACACTTCCAGTGGTATTTTTGGGAAAAAAATTACCTGTGTCACTTTAAACAATGATTTGCACATCAAGAATCGTTGGCACATTTGCACAGAATTTGTACAGAGGGCTCTTCTTTTCTTTAAATCCTAGAACGGCAACTCCCCGTGTACTTTCATTAGATAGGGATCTCTTTCAAGCCCAAGATTCTGTCTTTTCTCGTTCCCACTACCCAGCCCCGGGCCTGGTTATATGTTTGTCACATTTAAGTGAAATGAAATTGTTCTGCCGGATGATTGTTGCGGTGACCATGTTTATTCTCCTTAAGGATCAAAAGGCACGAAATGCACAGCCTCGGATTTCTTTAGTTGCATCTTGAGCCATTCCAAATGATTCCTTCCCCCATTTTTTTTTAAGTTTACTCACACCTGCAAAACCCAGGTGGTGTTTGTTTCTATATATGCTTTTAATTACCAGTAGCTTAAATGAGCCATCGTTGTGAAATTGCATTTTCTGCTTAAATTTAAGACTATTTTTCCATCATCTGATCTTATTTAGTTCCTGACTTTTCTTCCCCCCAAGCGCTATGGAACTGCATTAATTTTATTTTCTTCTGAAAACTTGTTTGAGCTAACAATTTAAATGTGGCATGCTTTTTCATACCCCCAGGCCTTTGCTCATGCTGTTTACTTGGCCCAAGTATCCTTTCCCCCCAACATATTTATACTCATCTGAATTCAGATATCACCTCCTTGAGGAAGCTTCTCCTCCATCTATGGTTTTTCACTGCACATTGAGCAGTCATTATAATGTTTATCAAATGATGCCGCACCTGTATCTCCTTCATAAACCCAATGTATGGAGAGTTGTGTGCGAGGCCCTCTCCCAAGCTCCCTGGATATAGCATTGAACAGGTAATGAACTATGACTTGGTACTGTCTTCATGGAGCTCCGAAGCTTATCTAGTAAGATAATGATTGCTTTTGACCGAGCCATGATCAAAATAGACGGAATGATAGAATATGTGTGTGGAGGGGTCTACTTTACATAGGAAGTCAAGGCAGACCGATTGGAGCGCCAGCTAAGGCCACAGTCCAAAGTACAAGAAGGAGCTAGACATGTAGAAACCAGGCACTGCCTTCCAGGCAGAGAAAAGAGCAAATGCAAAGGTCCTGAGGAAGACACAATTTCTCTAGGTTAGTATGTCTCAAGCAGAGGGTGAAAATACCCATACAGGAGAAGAGTGGCACAAGCTGTCACTTAGGCAGAGGGACCCATGTCATGGGGGCCCTGCAGTCAGTGGGAAATTTTGATTTAATTCCATTAGTCATGAGTTAACATTCAAGAGTTTTAAAGATTATTTTTATTTATTTATTTGACAGAGAGAGAGGACAAGCAGGCAGAGAGAGAGGAGGAAGCAGGCTCCCTGCTGAGCAGAGAGCCCGATGCGGGGCTCGACCCCAGGACCCTGGGATTATGACCTGAGCCGAAAGCAGCGGATTAACCCACTGAGCCACCCAGGCGCCCCCAAGAGTTTTAAACAGGGAAGTGACATTACCTCATTTTCACTTTTAAAAGAAGTGAAAATTCTTTTCTGGGGAAGTAAGTTAGCAGGAGACATATTTTGGGGGTGCTGGTAGTGCCATTTACTGAAGTTGGGAAGAAGGTGGGGCAGGGGCGTTGGAGCGATGGGGTTACAGATACAGTATATTTGAAAGTGGAAGAACCAAGTAGGTGGGTGGATTTATGAGCTTGCGGTTCATGAGAAATGTCTGGCTCAGAGATATGGTATGGAAGATAGTCTCATATACATGGTTTTTAAGGCTACAGGATAGGGATGGATTTCTATGGAAGGACCCGGAATAGGACTCAGGCCAAGTCCTGGGGCAACCAAATACTTGGAGGTCAGACGGAAGAGGGAATGCTACCACCGGAGTTTAAGAAGGAGGGGCCGGTAATGTTGGGGAGTGTGATTTGAAGGAAAACGAAAGGCTATTACTTGAGAAGGAGCAAACAGCCCAGTGTGTGGAATGCGGCTGGGGGAGTGGATTAAATAAGGACAGATTTCCCTCTGAGCTGATACACCCCAGCTGGCTGGCGGCCCTGTCCAAAGCAGTTTCGATGGGGTGTCAGGAACAGAAGTTGGGTTGGAACGGATTGTAGAGGGAGTGGAGGTGAGGAAGGAACGATGATGGGGGAGTAGCTTTGACAGAAATTTTGCTGTGAAGGAGAGCAGAGAAATGATTCCCACCTATCTCCACAACACATCCAAGACATAGGTTTTTGAACACACTACAGTACTTCTTTTCCAAGACTACTCAAAATATAAGAAAGAATCAACTGACCAAATAGTGATATTTATAAGAAATAGTGTGAGCTGAGAGAAGTCTTCTGTTAATCATAGTACTTGCTTTGTTCGTTTCTGTTCTATCTTGCACAGCTAAATAAATAATAGCTGACATCTTAGGAACAATTGAAATTTGCCAAATAAAATATATGATTTTATTCAGCACTCATAACAACCCTATGAGGTAGGGGTTCTGACTATTCCATCTCATAGATGAGGAGTCCAAGTCTTGGAGAGTTAAGAGATTGCATTGGACCAGAGACCTAGTAAGTGATTCAGGCTGGATTGGAACCCAAGTTTTGAGTTCAGAGCATGCATTCCTAAACTTTGCAAAACAAGAGTTGTAGATAAGAGAGAAGGTATTAATGACATAGGATAGGAAGTAGGATCTAAGCCATCCTCATTTACAGAAAAATGGTCTTTCTCAGTTCACTAGTAATTTTGGTAACAAGAGGAATCCCTTTGTTAAATAATCCTCAGCAGTAATTTAGGTAATTCTGCTGGTAGCTGAGAATAAATGAAAGGAGGCCTTTGATGAGATTCCCCCTACCCCTCACACATCTTTTCATTGCAAGCAGCAAAGAGATTTAGGAAATGCCATCAACGACCCGCTTAATCTGGAATATTTAAGACTTAATATTCTAAAGGTCTCTAACCATATGCCCCAAACATTCATAAAGCAAGTGTTTGAGTAGAAGTAGTACATCCTTTATTTATGGGATTTATGAAAATGTGCTTATAGCAATAGCTTCTAGGTATCTATTTTTCTTAAAAGTAGGTTCCCCAAACATTTGACTCATCAGAACCGACATCCCATCAGTGTTTAAGGCAACATCCAGGTAGAAAAGGTGAGTCTCACACGTTGCCTAAAGAGATCACCAGCTGTGTACATGTAAAGTAAAGACAGGTGGAGAGTGAGCCTGTGCAGGCTGAATGCCCCCTTAACACAGAAACCACTTGGCTCTCCAATGCAAGAGCTGCTCTGTGCGTTCAGAGAGCAGAGAGACACAACTCACCTCGAAGAAATGTTTAAGGCACAAAGTCATTCAGTTATCCATGCACTCAGTCATCTCACAATTGGTTTTGAGTTTTTCAAAGCAGGTAGCATTGCAAAAGAGGCAGTTCAAACTTTTGAGAAAATTGTGATCATCAGGAAGAAGATGAGTTCCGTGGCTTACTTGCCAAGTGCCACAGGAGTCCTAGACACCAAAGCAAGGTGGTTGTGAGAACAGAAAAAAAGAATAGTGAATAGTGTGAAAGACTGCAAGGTGAGAGTGTAATATAGGTTGTTTATGTTTAATTTTTGCAAATTTTAAGGGAAATATGTTGCCCACTGTTTCATTTGCAAAGAAAAGAAGTATAACAAACAGATAATTCATTCTCAGGGAGCACTGATATTTTGGGGTATGGATTTATACAATTGATACTGTACATATATATACAAATATAATGTACACATATAAGTCTCTTTTTTCATTCAGCGATGCGTCATGTTTCCTGTCACATTATATTATTTTCGACATCAATAAAAATTCTTGATACATACAGGACATTTTGATGAGTATTTAATATTCTATTATATGGATAAACTGCAATGGAAGCATTATCCTTTTTTGAGCTTTTGAGTTCTGTGCTATTTTTGATTGTTGTAGCTTATAAGATGACTTGGGACAAACAATTTAGTGCCAACCGCACTTGTTTTTTTCTCTGATTATTTTAAGTAACCAATATCAGAGTGGGAGTATCTGGGTGGCTCAGTCGGAAAGCATCCTACTCTTGATCTTAGATCAGGTCTTGCTTGATCTGAGTGTTGTGGGTTCAAACCCCGCTTCGGATTCCATGCAGGGCTTGGAGCCTACTTCAAAAGAAAAACATTAAAAACATCACCAGAGTGAGTGACACTTCTGGATCAAAAGACAGGGACATTTTTAAGGCTCTTGTAAGTGACTTCTCAGAAAGACTGCAGCAATTTCTATTTCTTCAAGGAATGTATAGGTGTGTCTGTCTCACTAAACTCTAGACTGCCATAGTCATTGTTTTTAAAATATATATAATTATTAGTTTGATGAATAAAACAGTTACTCATAGTTATTTGAATTCCTTGAGTTCTTTACTTAAATTCCATTAGTATTCCATTGCCACCTGCATTTTCCCTTTCATGAATAATCTTTTAATATCCCTTGCTCATTTGCTTTTTGCAGTGCTAGCATTTTAATGATGTGTTTGAGTTCATTGTGTATCAAGAATCATAAGCCATTATCATATTTGTAACAAATATTTCCAAATATCTTCCTCACTAATGGTTTGCCTTTCAATTGTCTTTGCTTTCTGTCAGCGGGATGGGCAAAAGCAGAGGCAGAGATGCGTTAAAGCATCTGATGCCTTTGGGAAGAGGAGGGTCAGGTGGGTATGAAGTTTCTGGACACATGTGTGCCTCTGTCCTGGAAGATGAGTCTGAAAAGTGGCTGTTAAGAGCTCTGTATGGTTCAGAGTTTGGGTTGTTGTTAGGTTACAGTGATGAACTATTGAAGGCTTAAAAGAAAAAGAAAAAAAAATGGAAGTAATATAATGAGACCTATCTCTTAGAAATGGAAATCTAGCAGTAGGGGAAAAGATGAGTTGGAAGGGAAAGGGACTTTCCCAGTCTGTTCCTGGGCTATTTGACAGAGCCTCCTCAGCCATCTCCAAGGGTTAACTTACATGACTTTTTCTTTATGCTTAAATTTAGATATTTACATTTAAGCTAAATAAGGAATGGAGTATGGGATGGAAATTTATTTCTCAGAGAAAGAAAATAGGTAAAGATGGGTGAAGATATCAATAAATTAGAAGTGTTTGTGAGGCTAACATTAAAGGAACACAGGACTTTCTTTCCCAAAATGTGCTTGTTGGGTGAACATATTTGACTAAATCCTAGAAATTAGGTAGAAGAGGAGGAGAGATAAAATCCTAAGAGATAAGCAAGCCCTGAGAGCGGAAGGCATTGAGTGTTAGAGTTTAGAATTATTTGTAGGCGATAGGTAGCCTTTATGTTTTAGACATAAAGTAGCTCATTGGGAACATTAACCTGGGAATGTGTAGTATGGACTGAAAAAAGAGGGACTATAAGCGGGATGATCAGTTACAAGTTTATTGCTTTGATACAACATTTCTGGAGGGCAATTTGGTGATATGTAGCAACAAATATAATACATCCATCTTTTTTTTTTAAGATTTTATTTATTTATTTGACAGACAGAGATCACAAGTAGGCAGAGAGAGAGGAAGGCAGAGAGAGAGGAGGAAGCAGGCTCCCCGAGAAGCGGAGAGCCCGACACGGGGCTGGATCCTAGGACCCCGGGATCATGACCCAAGCTGAAAGCAGAGGCTTTAATCCACTGAGCCACCCAGGCGCCCCTACATCCATCTTTTGACCCAACAATTTCGCTCCTGGGAATTTATTAAAAAAATAAAAGAAAAAGTGTTTAAAGTTGTCTGTGCAAAAATGCTAACTGAACTGTCATTTATAAGAGAGAAAAAAATTTTAAAACCAAATATCCAACAGTAATCCATAAGATGAAATACTATGAAGTGATTGTCATGACACAAATCTGTATTTATTTACCTTGAAATTGTTTCAAAATATATTTAAATGAGAGAAGAGGAATGAAAATAGTATACTTAGAATGCCTCCACCTTCACTTAAATCATATATATCATCTCATCCTGCTAATGCTTGTAGAATTGTCATCTAGTGGTAGTTTCTAAAGCAAACCTTATTTAGAGTAAATTTCACCAACTAAAATAGTCAACTTCCTCTCTTTCCTTCTTATAAGGAAGGAAGTGAAGCAGGATAGGGGCCAGGGCTTGTTTATATACAATCCCTGACCCAAAATGGCATCCAGTATGTCTGTGCCTAATGTTAAATTAAAGCATGTTCCATGTTCTGTAGGTTTGTAATATACATTCATATACAAATTCTGTTTCATTTCAGTAACTGCAGAGGTAGTTTTCCCCCAATACAAATTATCATCTGATAGACTTCAAACCCAAGTCTTCACCAGTCACTGTTAAGTCAGCTGTAGAAGGGTGGCATTGGGTGATCATAGTTCCGGATTGAGAAATCTGCTTTCAGTCCTCATCTGCCACTTCATAGTGAACTTGGCAGGTCATTTAACCTCTTTGAGTCTGTGTTTCATCCTGAAAATGAGGATAAGAAAATAGCTTCCCTTTAGTTGATGTGAATTGGACACAAAGCCCTTCCTTGACTTAATTCTTGTCTCTCTAGATTAGGAATTTCAGGCAAAGAATATAAATACTAGACTGTTTTACTTTTTTATCTTAATTAAATTAAAAGTAACACACCCAGGGGCACCAGGGTTCTTCAGTCATTTGAACGTCCTATTCTTGGTTTTGGTCAGGTCATGATCTTGGGGTTGTGGGATGGAGCCTTGCCTTGGGTTCCATGGTCAGCGCAGAGTCTGTTTGGGATTCTCTCCCCTTCTCTTCCTTTCCCCTCTCCCTTTCCCACTGCCTCTTCCCCTGCTCAAGCGCTCTCTCTCTCTCTTAAATGAATAAATAAATAAAATCTAAAGATAAAAAAAGTAACATACCCTCAACCCACTGTCTAAAATGCTGAAATATGTTTCCTTTATAATTAGTCTTTTTGGAATAAACCATAGATTATTTTCCTCAAATATAAAACTTCCCTATTTTCCTAAGTGTATGTGCAAACTAAAGAGGACTTTGCCTTAATTATGAGTATTTAAGATAAATAATTATGTTATTCATGTAACTTACCTCAGATTTATAATCAAATTCATAGTTTTCCAAATTTCCAGAAAAGAAGGCCTACCTTCTTTAGATTCTTCTAAAACTTGCTTATGGAAACAAAATGCTATTGAAGACTTTTCCCATCAGGCAAGTATATAGGGAATCCTACTTGCCTTTTACTTTTCCCATTCATGCCCCTAATACTAGGCTCATTAAGGGAACAAATCCAAATGCTTGGAAATGAGTAATTATTTTTCTTGTCATAAATGGTATTGTATTAACATGAGCTCTAATATTCTACCTCCAAATTTCACCTGAATATTTAGCACAACATTTTTCTTTTTTTATGTAAATCTTAAGACCCATATCAAGTTCAAAGCCTTAAAAATGATCATTAATAGTAAAATTACTACTCTGTCTTTAAATGATCTTTTCACATTTAATCCCTCTGCCCCCTTTTTCCTTTGAAATGAAAGAAGAAGATAAAAAGAAGAGATAAGGTCATATTTGGGGGCAAACAATATAGGGTATTGACAAAGAACTGCAAAAACTGGGACATTGTCTTGAAATAAAATTGATGGCATGGTGGATCTTTGGGAGTTGAAAGTAACCTTCAATCAATCTGGGTCCTAAATCCAAAAAAAACCCCAAAAAATCAATGTATATAAAACTACAGATGAACCAAGTTTCTCTAGATATATATGCCTTTGGAGAAACCAAGCTGGTGGATAAGCTAAGGTGTGCTGACCCCCTGAAGTGTATGCGGTGACCCAGGAGGGGAAGTGGGAAAATGAAATTATGATTCTTAGAGATGATGTAAGGAAAACAGTGGAAGAACAAAGTGGCTCAGGGTGTCTAATTATTAGTGTGTCATGTGCCTGGACAAAGAGGGAACAGTGTTTCAGGAGAATTCGGAGTGGTGTTTGGAGGGTACAGCTGGGTGTTCTATAGCCCAAAAGAAGAGCTTTTTAAAAATCCATTTTAATAAGGCATAATTTATATACAATAAAATTCACCTTTTTTAAAATTAAAGATTTTTATTTTGAAATAGTTGTACCTGCCACGTAGTTGTAAGAAGTAAGACAGAAACATTTCCTTGAACCATTTATCCAGTTTACTGCAATGGTGAAACTAAGATAAAACATAACAATATTGTACTATTGTGCATCTGTTCTTGACTATATCGATGTCAAAACCCTGCTGGTGATATTGTATTCTAGTATTATTGTGAAAGGTAGTGTATACTATACTGTACTACTGTACTGAGCGATGTCACAGCCAGAATATTGACATTGACACAGTCAAGATAGAGAGTAGTTCTATCACCACAATGATGTAGCCCTTATACAGCCACAAGCCCTGGCTGCCCCCACTTTTCCACTCCACCATCTCTGGCCTCTGGCAACCACAAATCGGTTCTCCATTTCAACAGTTTTATCATTTCAGGAATGGCATTTAAATGGAGTCAGGTGGTGTGTAACCTTTTAGGATAGGATTTTTTTCACTCAGCACAATTCCCTGTTAATTCATCCAAGTTGCCCTAAATACCAATAGTTCATTCCTTTTTATTGCTGAGTAGTATTCCACGATGTAGATGACCCCAGTTTGCTTACCCTGTGGAGGACAAAATGTACTAATTTTAAGCTTATGTTTTTGGTGACTTTTGACAAATTGATATCCCAGTGGAATCATTACCATAACCATAAATGGAGAGAGAGAAATGAAAATATATGTTCACCTACACACTACATGAACGTTTGTAGCAGTTTCATTCATACTAGCTAAAAACCAGAAGTGATCCAAATGGTCAACCGCAGATGAATAAATAAACAAATAAATAATCTTTAGAGCACAATACCCTCAGCAAAAAAAAAAAAAAAAGAAATGAAATTCTGATGTAAATATCACACATAGCAAAAGGGCAAGAATACATGCTCTGTGATTCCATGTATGTGTATTTCTAGGAAAGGTAAAGCTTTTTTAGTGTCACAGAACAGATCAGAGATTGCCTGGAGCTGGGTGAACAGAGGGGGAAGGACTGATTGCAAAGGGCTACAAGAAAACTTTTCATGGTTTAAGAGAACATTTTAAACCTTAAGCTGGGGAGACTCTGTTTCTCAGAATAGAAGAAAACAAGGAAGTGCTGAAAATAAATTTATTTATGAGGGATAGTAAAAAGAGTAAACAGGGATCATAGATGCCCAAAGAACCAAGGTGTAGAAGAATAATGAATCCCAAAGGTGAAAATAAAGGAAACTTGAAATCTTCAAACTCCAGAAAGCTAATTGGAGCATTGTAACACCAGGGATGTGAATCTCACCTACCTGACATCAAGTTTGTAATATGCAGATCCCCCCTACTTGGTTTGTGATCTTTGCACAGATGTGTGCCCTGCTCTTCTTTGCGTCCCCAAATAAACCTCAGCCCTGTAAATGCAAAAAGAAAGAGCGTGGACCCTGCAGGTGTGTAAATTCTACAGGAAGGTCATCAGCAAAATTATCTTCATTTCACTAATTGGTAAGACATGAAGTTGAAATTACTTCCAATAGCAGAAAGCAAACAAAGAACAATTTGTTTGTTTTTCTTGGAATTCTTTCATGACAAAATACACTGTGATATTTTCTACTAATGCCCTGCTAGGAGCCCCCTCCATTCTTCCAAACAGTATGAAGGGCTGTTACAGCAAATGACATGCCCATATGGAAAGAAGATCTTTTAGCCCGCTATACATCCCCCACGTCCCCCGACCCCTGAAGGAGACAGTACTTTCCTGGTTGCAGGGAGAAAAACTGGGGCAAAAACAATGAAAGACAATAGGATTGGAGATAGGAGTTCAGTCTAAAAGAGAACATAAAAACAGAGATCCAGAGTCAGTTGAGAGTAGGGAGGAGGGTGTCGATTCTGGGGGGCCTGGAGGTAGGAGAGAAGTAAGATACGCTTACCGGAACTCAGAACTGAGGGAAAAAAAAAAAAAACAACAACAAAGAAACAAACTAAAGTAAGTAGGAAGCAATCTGGAATCAAACTGTAAGTGGGAAGAATGACTGGGAGATGCTAAAACCACTGAGTAAAAGATCGTTGTGGAATAGGATATTCACGTAGTGCAAGAGGTCCTACAACACATTTCTGTTTTTAACAGATTTATTTCAGAGGCAGGGTAGAGGTGTCGTGGGGGATAGGGAGGGAAAAAAATGAAACAAGATGGGATCAGGAGGGAGACAAACTATAAGAGACTCTTAATCTTACGAAACAAACTGAGGGTTGCTGGGGTGAGTAGGGATAGGGTGGCTGGGTGATGGACATTGGGGAGAGGGTATGTGCTATGGTGAGTGCTGTGAAATGTAGAAGCTTGATGATTTACAGAACCGTACCCTGGGGCAAATAATACAGTATATGTTAATAAAAATATATGTAAATCAAAATGCTAATTTACTAATTTATGACAATAAATGAAACCAAAGAGCAGGAAAAAAAGAGATTTATTTATTTATTTATTTATTTGAGAGAGCGAGAGCATGCTCATGCAGCAGGGTCAGAGGGTGAGGGAGAGAGAATCTCAACCAGCCTCCATGCTGAGCATGGAGCCCAATGGGGTGCTTGATCTCATGACCCTGAGATCACCATCTGATCCGAAACCAAGAGTCAGAAGCCCAGCTGACTGCATCACCCAGGCACCACCTCCCCACCCTGCCCCAGGGCAGATTTCTTATTCATTGTAAAGGGAAAATGCACTTTTTCCCTGGAGTGATTTAGCTGTGGTGACACTTTGCAAGTGGTTGAAATTAGTACCACCGAGAGAGGCACAGACAGATAGTGCATATACCTGTGCGATGCGGTGTCAAGTGCCCACATCACTCTGCTAAAAGTGATTAACCGAAAGCCCAAGTCCTACAAAAAAGTACAAAGGATAAAGGGGGACGTGAAATGACACCATAAGAAACTCTAAGAGGGTTTGCTGGGACCCTATCCCTTATTAGTAAGAGTGATTAGAAATACAGGTTCTAGATAGAAGGAAGGGGGCATTTTATCTCCTAATACTGCAGGCCATAGATAAAGTTAATGGACAAGTTAGAATTTGGACAACTAAAGAAGAAATCTCAGATAGACCCTTAGACCCAATGCTTAACAGGAAAAAAACTGGAGGTTAAGAACAGGGTCTCACGGGGCACCTGGGTGGCTCAGTGGGTTAAAGCCTCTGCTTTCGGCTCAGGTCATGGTCCCAGGGTCCTGGGATCGAGCCCCGAGTTGGGCTCTCTGCTCAGCAGGGGGCCTGCTTCCTCCTCTCTCTCTGCCTGCCTCTCTGCCTACTTGTTATCTGTCAAATAAATAAAATCTTTAAAAAAAAAAAAAGAATAGGGTCTCACTGTATTGTGGAATATAAGAAAGAGGAGGAAGGAAAAGGAAAAAGATAAGAGGAACTAGTGAACCCAAAGAATCTGATTGTCATCATGGCAGATGGAGCCCCTTGGTGAGGCATCATTTGGAACCCTAGTATTCTTACCTGATGTGTGGATGTGGGGAGACCCTGAGTGCCTGAATCAAATTTGAAAAGATGTACGGAAGGTTGACCAGGGGCTTTGGTCCCAGATATCAACCCCCTAAGCACAGACATGGCCCAACAATAACACAGCAAAGAATTTCTAGTCTTTGCTTTGTCATTGGATCAGTGGTGAGATAGAGGCATTTGAGAAAGAACTGACGAGACTTCAGACTATATTAATTGTTTTTGGTGGTTAATTTATATGACAACCAATTTTTTTTAAAAACCAAGACTGGGGGAACCTGGGTGGCTCAGTGGGTTAAAGCCTCTGCCTTCAGCTCAGGTCATAATCCCAGGGTTTTGGGATCGAGCTCCACATCGGGCTCTCTGCTCAGCAGGGAGCCTGCCTTCCCCCTCTTTCTCTCTGCCTGCCTCTCTGCCTACTTGTGATCTCTATCAAATAAATAAATAAAATCTTAAAAAAAATAAAATAAAATAAAAGCCAAGACTGACATCCTCCAAGGGAGAGATGGCTAAGATGAGAGATATTTGAAACCATAGGATATGGAAAGGAGTTAGAGTAACCCAAAACATTTCATCCTCAGCAGAGTATGTTTGGCTAGAATTCAATGTCTGCCTTCAAAGATCTATGTAAGGTTATCTCTTGGAGAAAGGATGTGACTTACTCCATGTCAACTGCAGAGGGCAGAGCTGGGACCAAAGGTTACAAGGAGGTGGATTTGCCTAATTGCTTTGCAAAGGGAGACACAGAGTTCCCTATTTACTCTCAGAACAATTACGACAGCTAACATTTACCAAATGCTCATGATGTCTGCACCATAGTTAAAATCTTTATATGCCTTAGCTAAAAAGCTGTGGATCAAATTCTTAGTTATTACAAGTGCCTCACAGCATCATTTAGTAAAGGCTCCATTTACTGACTGCCTATTAAATTACTTCATTTTGATAGTTACCCTGTTTACTGTTATTGTATCATTATCTTTTTACAGATGAGGGAATACAGAAGGTAAATTAGTTTTTTGGAATCATCCTGTTTTAAGTTATTGGCTTATAATGGTCTGGCCCCAAGTCTTCCTGCTAGTAACACTGCCTCCAGAGGGTATGCATATAATAAGAGGTCAGATCAGGGCTGTTCATTAGAAATATAAGCCACTAATGTGATCCATATATGTAATCTTACTTTTTCTATTAGCCACATTAAAAAATGTAAAAAACCTGGTTGGCTCAGTTGGTGGAGCATGGGACTCTTGATCTCCTGGTTGTGAGTTTGAGCCCCAGGCTGGGTGTAGTGCTTACTTAAAGAAATAAAATCTTAAAATTTAAAAAAAAAATGTAGAAACTAGTGAAAATATTTTAAATTATATATATTTACATTTTAACTCAATACAATAACTCAACTGACTCATCCCATTTATTATCTATTATCATTTGTTGAAATGATGTAATCAACATAAAAATTATTAACAAGCTATTTCTACATTCTGCTTTTCACACTGAGTCCTGTGTCCATTTTACACTTGGACAACATCTCAGGACTAGGCACATTTAAAGTGTTCAATAGTTGCTTGTGGCTCTTGGCTGCTAATGAACAGCCAGCACAGGGTTAAAATTTAAATCCCCTTGGGGGCAAGGGTGAGACTGCAATTTAAAGAGTTTTGCCTTCTACCCTAGATTCCAGCGCCTCCCAGTTCCAGATTTATCTCCTTTGCCAGTTTGAAGGGAATGCATTAGTAGCCGCCTTTGTCTTTCCCAGCAGAGCCAATGTAGATATTTCTGATTAGGGAGAGGACAGGTGTTCCTCCTGCAACCTTCCAACGACTGTTATTTCCCTCCTGGCAGCGAGGCTGGGAGTTCGTTTTTTGTTTTTGCTTTGAAGATCACGGAAGTGGGTGGCATTAAAGAGTGTACCCCAAATACCAAACGGGGAGTAGAAAGTCTTGCTTTATGCCAAGTTATGCCAAGTTAGGGAGCCCCTGGTTTAACTGGTTAGAAATAAATCATGTAAATGCACAGGTAACTGTAAGAGGGAACAAAGGTTCTGTTATTCTCGCCACGCTGCTCAAGGGTAGAGGCAAAGCGTGAGAACAAACACAGCAGCCCTTTAAAGTAGCTTTAAAACAACCCACCGAAGTTTCCCCTCAAATTCCAAACCAGTTGCCAAAAATGAAAGCATATAAAAAGATGCCACGCGCTCTCGGTCTCCCGGAGGTGGCGCTATGACGGTGACGGAGTTAATTAGTGCCTGCAAAGCGCCGCGTGTGAGCTCATCCGAGAAGTCATGCTCCGCACACATATTATTTATAGCCGATCTGAGGCGTGCACGGTGTTTGACATTTTCCTTCTTTTTAAGTAGGGGGACTTCAAAAAGTCGTGGGCACCCTCCCCCACCCCCCGCAGGCAAAGTGCGGTGGGCAGGCCCCGGGGTGCGGGCGGGAGGTGAAAGCGCCAACCACGCGTGTCCCGGCGCAGGTGCCGGGGGGCGGCGGCGGCGGCCACTCCGCAGCGTCCGCTCGGGAGGAGAGTTCGCGGTAGATCTCGGGATGCCTTGCAGATGCAAAATGTGTCTCTGGCCAGCAGGAGGAAGGAAGAGGAAGTGAGAGCAGCGGCAGCCGGCGGCGCAGCAGCCGGCGGATCCCCAGTGTAAGTGCGTGTGCGCGGGCGAGGATGGGCACGGGATAGAGGCAGAGCCACCCACACCGCCGCGGCCCTGAGCTGGGGGACAGAGCCTCTGGCCCCCCTTCAATGGTCACGGGTCGCCAGAGCTCTGGTCGCGGGGAGCCTTCGCCGCCACCGCCGCTGTCCTGCGACCACGGGCAGGTTCGTAAAGTTTCCTGGGCTGGCGCCGCGCCGCGACTCGCTGACCTCAGCGCGGCCGGGGAGGGAGCTGGGGCTGGGGCACGGGAGGAGGCGCCCTGCTTTGTGGGGGGACTCCGAGCGCCGCGGAGACACTTTTGTTTCCTCCCCGGGGGCGCCGCGGCTGCAGCGGGGGTGGCCGCGGCGCTCGGCGGGGCTAGGGCTGCGGGCGCTCCCGGGCGCTCGCAGTTGGGGAAGTCTGGGCAGAGCCGGGCGGCTGGTGTGGGAGTGGGAGCGGGAGCGGAGGGAGCGGGCGCGGGGGATGGAGCGCAGGGCCCCGGCCCCGGAACCCGCGGGGAGGATTTGGCTGGGGCTGGCTGGTGGGGGCTGCGGGAAGACAGTGCTGCTGGCGCCGGGGGACTGGGGACCGGAGAGCGTGGGATTTGGGGGTTGGAGACCCGAGAGGCTGCGCTGGAGAAGGGACTGGCGGCTCGGACTCTGGCTTTTCTCGGGCACTGGCAGATGGGAGGGAATTCCTCGGCCGGCGCGCTCTGGGGAGGGGACAGCGAGGGGCTAGAGGGATGGAGGGCCCGAGGGGGCGGTTGGGGCGGCTGGGACTCGCGAGGGAGGCAGTAAATGCCCGCCTCCTGGGGACAAGCCGGGGTCCCCCGCTGGGACCGGGAATGACGGCGGAGGAGGGGGGCTTCTGTGGGAGATCCGGCATGGAAGGTGGGGGGGGGGTACCGGGCGCGCCTTCTGTGTAGGGGACAGCGGAGCTCGGGGGTCCTGGAATCCGAGCTGTGAGCGGCAGCGGAGATCGCAAGAGTAGCTTTGAGGAAGAGGAAATACAGAAGTCAGCCGGCCCGGGGGTGCGCGCGTGTGTTTGGGGTTGGGAAGTCCGTGTTGTGTCGCGGGCGCGCGCGAGGGCGGCGAGCGTGTGAGCGTGTGTGTGTGTGTGTGTGAGAGAGAGAGAGAGCGAGAGCGCGACCGCGAGGGGCTCCAGGCCTGGGGACTTCCCGCCAAAAGACCCTCTCCCGCTTGGGGGCCGTTTGAAGTTCGTTGGCAGCTCCGGGCAGAGGTTTTTGGCGGTCGGACCTGCGTTGACCTAAAGCTGCAGGGCTTGGCCTCCCCCAGTGACCTGGCCCGGGGGGCGGGGGTGGCTCTGGACAGCTCCTGGGACTCACTGAGCATATTTTGTGATACCCTGTGCTTCGCACCCTGGGCCTGCTAACACCCCTGGCCATGAATGAGGCGGACCAAATCCCTTGTATTCAAGATTTCAGAGAAGCCAAGACAAGGGTTTCTGCCTCAGGGGGCAGAATCTGTGGGCTCCTGGTTTAGCGCTGCCCTCGTTTGGGAGTGGGTGGAGGAGGTGGGGCAATGGAAGAATTTAGGATGTGTTTGTTTGTTTTTAAAAGTAATTAATGATCTGTATTTATGCATTAGCTCTTTGAGGGTTAACATTGGGAAGGAGAGGTACATAACCCCACTCAGGTTCACTTTTACATTAAAAAGCCTGGCAGGAACTATTATTAAGGGCCTCTCTTGGTCATGGTTTCTCATCTCTCACCTCCATACCTACTTCCCAAGGTTATTTCAAGGATTTTCCTCCCCCAGTTTGCGGAACCTCAGAAGCCCAGATCCCCTGCTGTCATGTGGCAGACTTCTTTTTTATGGTTGCCCTTCTGAACCTCTGCTCTTTACTATGGTACATTTCCTCTCTCTTGAGGGCTGTGGTTAAATGTTGCCTTTTTTCCTACTACATTTATTACTCAGATTTTTTTTTTTTTTAATTAGATGGACTGGTTGTCTAATTGGGAAATTGAGGGAATAACCTGGAGTGTTGGAACTCTGCAGGGGGATGGGGGCAGGAGGGAATGGAACTGGGGAGGAAGCTTAGTAGGTTATCAGGAAAGGGGAGGTTGTGAAGTAGGCCCGGGAGGTCTGGTTCTGGTGGAATTCAGAAGCAGGCATTGTGCTAAAGGGTGGGTGGTGTTATTAATGGTCGTATCTCCACGCCCACCCCCTTTCCCATGTCTTATCTTTCTGCCTTTTAATTTTTTAAAAGATTTATTTATTTATTTTAGACAGAGGGAGTGCAGGAGGGAGGGAGAGAGAGAATCTCAAATAGACTCCCCACTAAGCTGGGGGTGGGGTGCATGGGGCTCTATCCCACAATCATGAGATCAGGACCTCAGCTGAAACCAGTCAGATGCTTCACAAACTAAATTACCCAGGTACCCCTCTTGCTTTTAATTGCAGCCATTCCGACCACCTACATTCTTCCTTTTCTCCAGCTTCTCTCCCCAGGACCTTTGCACATGCTATTCCTTCTGCACAAGGAAGTTTTCCCCACCTGTCCAGATGGCTCACTGCCTTGCTCACTTCAGTTCTCTGCCCAGTTGTCAGCCTACAGGCAGCCTTTCCTGGTTATCTCATGTAAAATAGCAACCCTTAAATAACTCTCTCTGGACCTCTTAAATGACTCGGTTTTCCCTCTTAGCACTTATTACCGCCTCGCATTATATATTCATTTGTTTATTTGATTATGTCTGTTTCCCCCATTAGGATGGAAGTTCCATGAGGGCAGGGACGTTGTCTTGTGTATAGGTCCACCTAGACTGATTCCCAGCAGACTAGGTGCTCAGTAAATAATTGTTGATGGACTGAATAAGAGATGCCTGTTATGGGAAATATACCAGGGAAATATTGCAGCATCAGTGGCAAGGGGACCCAGGTAACAGGCTTTTGTTTTTTTCTTTGCCCTTCCCACCATACCCAGCTGCTCCTTTTGCAGACCGCCTGTGCTGGAGCTGACTCAGAACTTCAGCCTGAAGGAAGAAAGAGGCAGTTCCTTGGGAGAGTGGAAAATCAGTACGACTTATTGATAACGCATGACCATTTCAGATCTGGTGTTTGTTTTATCATCCTCCTTGGAGAAAGTCTTTTCAAAGCATGTGTTGCTTTAGCCAAAGAAATACTCCTCTAGGAGGAAGGGCGTTACTGTGCCTGGAGTGAAGTCAGAGATAGCCACTGTATCCTGCTCTGCCCTCCCAGAAAATGGAGGTGGAGGCAGAGGGAGAGAAGGGGTAATAAAGGGAGGAAGGACAGGGAGGGAGGCAGAAAGAAACTTGGTGGCAGATGCAGGGGAGAAGACAAACAAGAAATATCTAGGACTAGAAAAACAAAGAGAAGTAACAGATGAGGGGCTTCTATAGTGTTTCTAAATCCTAAGCATCTGTAAAATTACAGTATGGAGATAGGACAGTACTTAAGTGTTTTAAAGTAATTTACCCCCTTTGGGTGTTCAGTGTGAATGGGTGGGGAGAGGTGGAGGAAGGGAGTGCTTTGAAGTCCTTGCAGAGAGGATGTGGCTGGGGCCGTGCCAAGGGGCTCTACTGAGTGCACACTTTGCTTACCTTATCATCTTTCTTAACACTGAAGGTTCAGTTTAGAGCTAATCATTCCTATGGAGGACGTTTCCTGTCCTGATCTAAGACAGCTCTTACCCTGAAGGTTTGTAACTGAAGCCTGCCATCGCTTTAATGCCTGAAACCATCCAAGTGGGTAGTTTGGTTTTTCCGACTTTCATTCTGTTGAATTGGGAAAAGGTGGGGAATTATAAGTGCTCTCTGCATCACAAAGCCTCAAGTGTTTGCAGCTAATTACACAACTCCACTTTGGCTTCCTTCTTGTCAACTAGTCCAGGTTTTTGAAGTTTAGGCTTGCAACCCCGGTATAGATCTGAGTATCAATTGATCAGGTCCAAACCAGCAGTTTAAAACATGAAGTGGAAGAAAATACAACGGACAACTGGGGCGTTTTACAAAACAGACACTAAATTATTATTTTTTTTAAACACACTAAGTCTTAATGTCAAGTGTATTGCTTAATGTGGTATAAAAAAAAAAAGTCTGTTTTAATAATTCTGGAGGACCTAGGAATCTAAATTTTCAACCAGTTTGCCAGGGATGCTGATGACCGTGGTTCACAAGGCCATTCTTTAAGAAATACTTAGCTGCTCCCAGCCCCTTACAAAATGCTTTTGGTTTAATCTCCTCCAAGAGCTGCAGTTTACAAATGTTCGAGCAGATGCAGTAAAGGGGTCCTCCCTGGACTTAACTGATAAAATGCTGCTGCTGATAGGATGTGGTGGTTGTGATTCCGCCCCATTGTCACAACTGGAAATCCAGCTGGTGTGTCACTTAGCGATACAGAGAGGCAGCGGATTCATTCGAAATTCCTCTTTACTCTTACCAAGAATAAAATGACTGAATGTACTCTTTTCTGGCCAAGTTTTAGTTTTGAGCTTTGGAGGTCTTTCAGCTTTCCAGGTCTTGGGAACTCGCCTCTGCTCAACTTTTCATTGTTGACACTCAGTATTCCCCATGTGCGTATTTTAATTACTTTCAGACCTTTGCAAAGACGGTAGTCACAGTTCCTAGTGGCCGCCACACTGCCATGATACATAGTTAGATAAAACATTTTAGGTGACTTGGGCTTGGGACCGGCCAACCAAAGAAGAGAAAGGACAAGAACTTGAGCTCTGGCTGAAACAAGCCTGTTGAAGACCAGCCATCTGAGGGACAGAGTGTGGCTCCCATGAGGCCTAGCACCAGGCGATCAGGTGCAGGAAAAGCCACCCCTGAGTGCCTCCTACATGCACACATTGCAGTTTGCTATCCTGCCCCCCCCCACCGCCCCGGTGATTTAGGTTGTCTGAGTGTTAACAGTTAGAACTTATTCATAAGAGCCTGTGCTGAAGCCCGAATAGGATCCAGGAATAAGTTAGCTGTGTTTTCCACACCTCCCCAGGATAAGTGCAGGTACAGTTTGAGCCGAGTTCTGTCACCGGCCTAAGGTGGAGTAACCGTGAAGTATCCAGGAGGAATCCGCGTGGGAGAAGGAATGCTGGCTCACCAAACGGAATTAACCACAGCAACAACCTGGCGTAGCGCTGAGTGGAGAGATTAGTCACATGTATAAATAGAAGGAGATGACGATTCTCAAGTCAGTGTTCTAGGCCCCCACAAACACTGGTTTCCAGAATCTGAGCAAGATTATTATTGGAACCTCAATTTTAGGAATTGAGGCTGTAGTTTTGGCTATTTTAGTTCTCACGTTAATTCAGGGAACGGAACTTTCCTCAGTTAGAAAATGTTTACTACTTGCTGGACTCCAGGACTGCGGTGTATCTGGTGGGTGGTGGACAGTGGTTGGAGGGCGCCATGTTCCAGTAAGCCCTGACCCAGCATTGCCCTAGAGATCTTGGAGTCACAGGATCCAAGTGATATTTCCCTTCTTGCCTCGACAGCTGACACCCTTCCTCCTGGAATGCGGCTTTGCAAAGGGTAGAAAACAGGCAGTAGAGTGTTATTATCCCATTTTATAGATGTGGCTTAGAGGACTGCAATGTCACAGGGATTGTTGGAGAGTATATCTGAGCCTACACCCAGCTTTGCTGTCTCTTTTCCCTTGTCGTTCCTTTCCCAGGCACCGTGATGCCGGTACTGGCTATTTTCTGCCCTTGTTGGTTCTCTAGCTTGGTCTGAGGCCAGGCCTGCCGTGTTGTGCTATGCTCCTGGGTATCCAGGAAGCCCTTCCCTCCTGTCTGCTGGTAGAAATGCCCTGGGTTGCCATGGCTCCCAGGGAGGTGTCTTCTGCCACTGAGGCCGAATTTGCCTGAATTGGTGCCTCCCTTTGGATATCTCCCCCACAGCCAAAACTTCTTAGCCTTGAGAGGGTTAGAGGATCTTTCTCGTGGGGACAGCATGCCCACCACCTAAGCTCATGATATTGAAGCATATAAGCCAGAATGGAATTCATTAATCAAAAATGAGAACACTGTTTGCCAAGGAGAATAGACACTTATTCTTTAGCAAACACTTTTTTCCCCACTCTGTGGATGAGTCATGGTGAAAGCAAAAGCTTGGAACCCGTCAGTGGTGGGAAGGGACCAAGTAGAGAGTAGGGAATACATATAACGGAGTCTTAACTTGTGCTCTTTCTTCGGCCCCATAGATTAATACCAACCAAGGCGGCCAGAGACTGGAGTCTTTAAACCGGGGTGGTTCCCCATGGGCTGATGCTGAGGCTATTGCTTCTGTTCATTTTCTACTTGCAGGCTGTTGCCCCTTCTATGTTGACCCTTTATTTCAGGCAATCTCAACCTCAGCACTCTTGACGTTTGGGGCTGGATACTTCTGTGTTGAGGGCGCTGGCCAGTGCATTGTAGGAAACACCAGCTTTTTTGGCTTCTACCTACTAGATGCCAGTAGCAACACCCAGTTGTGACAACCAAAAATGCCTCAAGACGTTGCCAGTGGTCCCCTCCAGGGCCACGCTCACCCCCGAGTTGAGAGCCATTGTTTTGTTTTCTTGCATCAGTTAAGACGAACAGATGTGCTATCAGATAGGCTAGACTTGACAGCAACTAGAAGTGCCCCAGCTTTCTCTCTACAGCTTACTCCTCAGACCCTAATGTGGTCCGTTCTCCTATGGGTGGTCTCACCCCTGTATGATCTTTAATTTCCTCCAGATCTTCGCCTTCTATCTGGAGTTTCCTTCCTTCCCGTGTTACCATTGTCTTCCTAACCCAGCTCAGTTTTGCCGAATTTCATGTGTGTTTCTTCCTGGTATGCTATGGCTGGAGAGACCTATAGCGAGTGATTTTATGTTTCAGTTTCCACACAAGGTCTAGAATCCTGGCCACTGGTTGCTGCAGTAACCATGCCCTCTACAGAATGGGAATGTGACAAACGAAACGAGGGAGGTAGTTCATGAGGCTCAGTTTGGCTCATTCAGAGACCTCTGTCACCAGGTTAAGGAAGCGTCTGCGTGGGAATGAGTTAACGGTGAAATGGCGCCTCCCTTGCTTATACAATGTCCCTGGGCTAGTTGGATAGTAACAGATACTGCTGTTCCATTAGTGTGACCTGGACATTGAACCGGTCAGGGGAAAGCCTTTCAGGTGTGTCTCTCTGTGAAGTCCTTTCCTCCTCTGTCCATTAGATTTCTGTCCTAATCTTGCCACATTTATTTTCTTATGTAATTATCTGTCTACCTTTTATTTACCTTCGATGTTTGGCTGCAGTAATTGTGCAGAGCAGCATCTAGTGGCTTAAACAACCTAGAAATACTGCCACTCGGGTACCGGCTCTGACTCCCTAAGGCAGCAGCCTCCTTATAAGTCACAGCCCTATAGCAACCCTCCACCCTTCCTTCCGCCCTTTGTGCCTTTTTTTTTTTTTTTTTTTAAGTTTGAAATTGCCTTTAGAGAGCCAGCATTTGGTGCTGTGGGCTTCTGTGGTTGAGCAGTGCTGGATGAGCTATATTTTCCAGGCTGCTACACACAATTACCCTTAATTTTGAAGCGTAATGCATTTCAAAATAATTTTTTTTTCTGTTTTCAGGCTCTTTAATCCAAATGCAGAGCCGCAGCTGGCTTTGCCCATAGCCCTGAAAAGACGTGTGGCTTGGGAGGTAGAGCTAGTGGAAGGACTTTGGTTAGATTGCGTATTTTTGGCTGAGTGAAGAGTGAATTCCAATAGCACTCAGTAAGGCTGGTTTTTCCCTTGACTCCTGACCACCACCCCCCCTTTGCTCCACCTCACCATTTTCATAGCATTTTTATAGTGGACCCCGTGCCCTAGTTAGTCTAATACTGGGCCACTTTGTGGGAAGTGACGGAGTACTCAAAAATTCAGATTTGGGGGAAGGAGACTGATTCTTTCATACACTTGCTAGTAAGTATGTGTGTCTGTATGCGCAAGAGAGAAAGATGCACGCGCACGCGCACACACACACACACACACATCCACGCAGTTCTCCTAATACTGAAAAGTCTTTAAATGCAAAGAAACTTATTATATCAGCTCCTAAATCCCATTTTCTCCAGTGCGTGTCACATTTATAGCAAGTCACTACAAATCTCATTAAATCAAAACCTTTAGCAAGAAATGAATATGTTTCCATCATCTTTAGACTTACTCTACTGCCAGAAAGTGACTTCAACTCCTTAGGACTGTTTTGTCAATTACCATCCATTCTTCTTCAGTTGAGAGTTTGGGGAAATATTTGCCTGGGTTTATACAAGAGAAGCACAATAAAATTTTATTTATTGTAGTATATTTAAACAAATAAATGTACGACTTACACTTAAAATGCATCTATGTGTTCAAACCGAAATATTGCTAGGCTGACAGCATCTATCACAATACATTATTGACATGATTCATTCAGCAACCATTTTGACTGCATTTTACGTTCTGTAGTCAGGGCACTCCCTGCACAATGTAAGATCCACTTCATGGGAGCAGTATGGGGAGACAGACCCATTAAGAGACACTCACAGTGGAGGGTGGTAAATGTACATGTATGTAGACTGCAGATCGCAGAGGAAAGTTCAAAGTGAAGGGACTTTGAGAAAGATCTGGAAAGCTGAGTATTAAAAGGAAGAACAACATGACATGTCCAAGGAATACAGCAGTCAGGAGAAAGTCTGGAAGAGGCCTCATGTCAACTCCTTGGGGCGCTGGGCATCCATTGAGTGGGAAGGAAAAACAAAGGATTTTAGGGAAGGAAAAGACGTAATTGGAAGTCAGTGAGAAATCCAGCTCCCAGGGCAACAGGGAAGGTAGATTAGAGGGTGAGGCAGGAAGGAGGTGCCAAGGAGAGATGGAAGCTGTCAGCTCCTTCCTTCTGGGCCTACCCTAAGAAACACTCAATCTTGGTCAAATGAAGAAGTAAATAAAGCAGGAGGCTTGCTGTGTAAATGCAACTCTCTGCCCCCACCTGCTAGTCTGAGTAGTGGACCATCCATTTCCTTTAAGGAGACAGCTTCTGGAGACCCCCTGGATGGATGCAAGTCAGAGAGAAAGGATGTTGACATCGATGAAAGAAGAAAGATTTGGTGACTGATTGGATTTGGGAAGAAGCGAAAAAGCAGGAGTCTTTGAGGTTTAAAAGCTAAATATATACATGCTTGTCGGTTGAGGGTTCGAGTATCTTTTGGACTCTGCCTGCTGACGGACTTGGTGAAAGGTAATTATTATTCTCAGCCTCAGTTTTCTTATCATTCTATCTTTTTAAAATATTTTATTTATTTGTTTGAGAGAGAGTATAAGCAGGTGGAGAGGCAGAGGGAAAAACAGACTCCCAGTTGACCAAGGAGCCCGACATAGCCCTCGATCCCAGGACCTGGAGATCATGACCAGAGCCGAAGGCAGAAGCTTAATCATCTGAACCACCCAGGCAGGCGCCCCTTAGTTTTCTTATCATTCAAATGGAGATAATCTAAGTCCCTGCTTCTTGGAGCTGCTGAGGGCATTAAATGGAATGATGATCTTAAAGTAGGATACCCCAATAGCAGTGCATTGGATTTGCTGAGGTTATTATTACTAATTCAATAGTTCCTATTCAGGTCTTTTATTCAAATATCTTGCTAAAATCCTTTAAAGACATGCATTTATTATTTTATCTTCTTTATGAGTTGTAAGTAGCCTAGGAAATTCCTCCTAGGATTTTTGCTAGACTGTTAGTTTGATTTATGTAACTTTTCCTCAGAGGTAGACTGCTGAAATACAGGTCAGGGAAAATTACAATCGATTGTGAATTAAAAGAACTGACATAATGAATCCTGCTAGCAACCTGAGGTCCTGAAGAAAAGTTCTTATAAATAGGTCTCTATCTCCCAGTCACTTGGAACCGACCTGGGGTTTTGTTGTTTTATTTTATTATTATTTTGCCTTGTGTAGAGAGAATGGAGGTTGCGAAATAAGGTTCTTTCCCTTTCCCTAAATCCAGCTTTTTGGCAGGGCTATTTGCACTCGCCCAGTGTAGAAGGAAGACCAGTGAGAAACCCCCAGTTAGTGGAGTACCAGGGGAAGAGCCATTGATAGGAATTTGATTCAGTTGAACTGGGTTTCATGTGATTCTGTTGCCTACTAAGGAAATTCAGTCATTCCAATAAGACTTGGTAAATGTCCCCTTCTGAATCATTTGAAGCATTCCAGGAAGTGGGAGATTGTTAATCTTCATTGGCAGGTGGGTGGTAGCAAAGTGTTAGTAATCTTTCTTGTTTGATCTGAGCCTATCACACCAATTAACAAATACTCTGGGGATAAAGCAGAAAAATTAAGGTTGGATGACTACAGTTCTGAGGGTTAGACCCATGATAGCTGTGTTGGCCCAGCATAATGTCACGTACCAACTTACCCTTTGCAAAGTGTCTCAGACTGGACAATTCATTTTATGGCCACCTGTGGAAGTAGAAGTAGAAGACACCTGTTTCCATTTCTGTTTATTCTTTCTGGCTATTGCCAGTTTCTTTGGGTGACTTATCTGCTTTATGTGCCTTCAGGAAGGCAGCCACTAGCTCACAGACTCACCAGCTCATTAAGCAGTAGCTCATGTACCTGTCACTTGGTAATGGCTTTCATGAGTGGATGGGGAAAAAAAAATCAACCTCAGTACAGATGTTAAACTGCTGTGAAGTATGGGTGTGGAAGAGAACTATGCAGATGGAAACTGCTCTAAACTTGTGTTTTGAAAACGTGTATCTCCCCCCTCACCCCCGACTACTAGAGTTGTGAAAAGTCCCTCATCTAATCACTATATGCAAATCTTGTTCGGCACGTGACAAATGGCACACTATTTTCAGTGTAAAATAAATTTCCACTCACTCTCTCTTCTCCCAAGCAGGGTGATAACTAGGGAACGTTCAGCTGCTAGATTGTTGGCTATAGAGCGATACCTCTACACTATGTATTAGGTTTGGTGTGTAGCTTTATGTGGGATCTGATGGGAAATGTTTGAAGACTCATAACAAGATTTCTACTGTGAAATACAGATTTACAGTAAATCACTGGGGAATTATATTCAGACCAAGGTATGTAACAGTTTCACAGTGATTCAGACCCATTAACTTACCCTGTACCCATTTTACAGATGAGGAAATCTATCTTTCAGAGAGGCTGACTGCCCAACATCATGCAGATCCAAACTGAATGCTCTTTTCTGTAGCACACCTAACGCCAACTCTCCTGCAGCCGAGTCCCCCTCCATTTGTCAAATTTGTTTTTGCCTCCATTGAACCTGTTGTGTTGGGACTTCGTATTGAGTGGCCGTGCTGCTTGGTGGAGAACATGCCATGAGAGCTTTGCTTCAGGAGCCATTGAGAGCACACCGTCAGGGTCATTACCTCAGCCAGGGCTGACTGCCAGCAAGATGGCAGGGGGAAGAGGGCGGTCGTGGTGGATTCATTTATGTTCCCAGGAGACACTTTCCGCTGTCCTAAGAATTGTGTTGCGATTACTGCAGACTGCTTTAGGGCCATTTTCAGTCTTTAAATACGCTACTAACGATTCTGGCATGTGAAATTGCCGTGAAACAGTCTGAGAACCGACCCTGGGAGCTGAGGATGTTAAGGCACCGAAAGAGGTACAAGAGTAAAAGAAGCCAAAGCTCCAGGTTTGTTTTGATTTCAGACTACATCTTTCAGACAATGAACAGGCTTTAGGGTAATTGTAACCAGATCAATGCGAGGCCCAGAGAAATGGCACAATGGCAGTTATAAAATTGAGTTTCACTCTTCTTTCAGACCCTGGAAATTGCATTAAGAAGAGTTGGGGTCATCCATTTGAAGTGAAAAGTGCCAAAGAAGGTACTGAGTGTCCTCTACATGGGAAGGCGAGCTACCACAGGACTTCAGTCTTTAGGGTCCCAGACACACTGGAGCCCTTAACTTGTAAGAGACGCGTCGGGGTGTGCTTGATGGTTACCGTGGGTCTGATTTTGCCTCCAGCATTTCCTTCTAAAATACTTTATTTATTTCTTTTTTATAAACATATAATGTATTTTTATCCCCAGGGGTACAGGTCTGTGAATCGCCAGGTTTGCACACTTCACAGCACTCACCATAGTAAAAATACTTTTTAATTTATTTGTTCATCCACAAATATTTATTGAGCACCTGCTAGGTACCATGGCGGGGGGCGGGTACTAAGGGACACATAAACAATGGTGAGTCCCCTTCCTATGAAAATAGCAGACAGACGTATTGCTGCTTTCTTGGGTTGTTCTTGTGGGGGAAATGTACGATGATCAAAGGATCACATGAAGGAATGTGACATTTAAGCTGGGCCCAGGACTGGGGAAGAAAGGTGCTGATGCTGGAAGAGCCTACGGAAAGGGATTCATGTAGTCAGAGAGGGCTGGGAAGAGAGTGGGCTTCCATGGGGAACAAGGAGTCCCTGCAGATGCCTAGTGAATGTGACGAGCAGATGCCGGGGTTGAAGGAACCCAAGAGCAGAGTGCTGGGGACTGGGAGCTCGCCAGGAATGGAGTAGTGGAGAGGAAGGCTCCTTGGGATCAGGGGTCTGGATCTTTATCAGAGGAGCAGTGAGGGGCGCCTGGGTGGTTCAGTAGGTTAAAGCCTCTGCCTTTGGCTCAGGTCATGATCCCAGGGTCCTGGGATCGAGCCCTGCATCGGGCTCTCCGCTCTGCGGGGAGCCTGCTTCCCCCTCTCTCTCTGCCTGCTTCTAATCTCTGTCTGTCAAATAAAAAAAAAAAAAAAAAAAAAGAGCAGTGAGAAGTCACTGGAGTGTTTCACCTGAGGAGCCATGTGTTCAGATGTATGCATTGCAAAGGTTTTCCTGGCTTCATTGTGTAAATCTTACATTATTTAAAATTGGTCACAACGTGACCGCACTCTTACCACTTTTAGAATCTAACAGCTTCTAAAACAACCAATTTAGTCACTAGTGTCTTCTTCAGATTTTAAACTGCAGCTTAACTAAGATTTAGCATGGATATCACCACTACTTAAGAATGATACAGTAGCTGGTTCCGTGGTTCTCGGACTTCCAGCTGCCCAAGCATTGTGGGGCACCCAGAACTTGTGTTCTTGCGGGTCCCTCAGGACCCAGTGATGCCAGTGGTCCCGACTCCACTTTGAAAAGCATCATCCCCAAAAGTGCTAAGAAGTGGAAAAAAAATATATAAACCTTGAGGTAAAACACTGAGAGGCTGCCAGGAGAGGAGGGAGCCTCTGTTCCTGCCTAGGTTTTAACTTGGACCTATCCTCTTGGTCCTGGAGGGATTTTCTTCTAGTGCACCTGAAATGGATTCTAAATCCTTTGAGTTTCTTCTAATTTATTTCCTAATCCTTTCATATGCAGCTGTTTTCTCAGATCTGTGGCTTATTCCCTCTGTGTCTCTGATATTTCACTTTACATTTTGTTGCTATTTTAATAAGAATCTTTTTATGTAAGTCCCAAATGAGGTTATGGGGCACAGAGGTGGTGGGGAATGCTGGCCAGCCAAGGCAGGGGAATGAGAAGCCCCCTGCGGATTTGCTTAGTCTGCTCTCCGAAGCGGGAGGCTCGGAGTTCTGCCAAAGTGAGACCAGTCCACGGTTCCCGTCCTAGAGAACTGTTTGCGGCTGTTTTCCAGGGAGAGTAGGAGCCCAGAATTCCTGCTCAGGTGCAGTCAGGTTGAAATGGATATCAAGGGCAGACTTTAGAGCAGAAAAGAAGTCACAGAAAAGGCATCCACCAATTCAGTGGGTGAGCCTAGAGTAAAGTGCCCTGGACCCATGTCTCCCTCTGGTCTGCATGGCATGACTCCATGGTCACCTTCTCCAGGAAACTTCCTGGATGTCCTGGGATCCACTCCTAGGACACATTGAGTCCTTCTCTGTACTGAGTAGATGGGAGGTCCCGAAGGTGCCTGTTCCCAGTGCTGAGCTCGTAACAGGCGCTCAGTCAGTGTTTTCCAGAATGAAGCACTGTTACCCATGCACGTGAGCACTGTGTCCTACAGTCCCTTTGGGAAGAGCCCTTAAAAATGGCTTCTTTGTCCCTGAGTGAGGGACACGTGGTTCAGGGATGTAACTCTCATTGTACACAGTTTTGCTGAAGACCAGTCCTGCTTGAGCTCACTGTGACTGAGGGCCAGACCAGATGTCCAAGGTGGGAAGGCCAACGGCCGTGGCTTTGCAGTGTCTAGTCCCGTGGTGGCAACGGTCAACTGCCTTCCTGTCCTTTCACGGCCCCCAGTCTACCCTCGATGTAATGAACTTTCCAGAGGAGGAAACCACTGTTTTGTCATTTGCATTCCTGTCTGCAGAAGTATTTATACCTCATGTCGCTACCTTTCATTCTCCCCTACTCACCAGAAAGCCTTTGGGCATAGGTATCAGAGACCATCCCTTGTATGAATGCTGAAACATTTCTTGGCTTAAACCCTGACACTGCTCTCCCTTTGTGCCTTCATCCACAGTTGAGCCACTGTTGAATCTGGAGAGAAAGCTTCTCTCTTCCTTCCTCTCCAGAGCCTGTAGGCGACCAGGCATTCGTGACACACACTGGGGGCTGGGATCCCTACCACATATGTGGTTACCCACACTTCATTCATTACAATCTGAGAGCACCGTGGCCTTGATAATTTATGTTTCTAGGCTATAATTGCACATTATTTTTCTAGCAGCTATCAAGGGTTTCAGCTAGCAATTGAAACTTGATAGGTGTCATGGCTCTTCATGGCTGGAATGATTAATCCTGATGTTCCAGTGCTGAGCCAAGCCCATTTCTTTGAAGCCAAATAACACACACACAGTAAACCCCAAACTTGAGTGTTCCGAGTTCACTCCAAAAGTAGAGCATATTCAGGCCTTTGGAACCGTATTCCCGGATCTTCCACAGCCCCTTTCTCCCTTAATTAAATAAACAAATAGTGACTTGCTCCCCCCGCATGGGGATTCTGCCAGTTGCTGAGTATGTCTGGTTCAATTATACATTCTGGAGCTGGAGAATGACTACCGATGGTTTCCGGGACCCACTGGAATGGGTATGAGAAAGAGTTGAGCTAAAAACCTCTGATTACCTCAATTCCAGAAGCACCGTCACTGGCTGGTAGGTCACCAGTGACGTTTTGGGTCTCCTCGCATTAGTCAGTTCAGAGCCAGTGTCTAGTAATCCCAAAAAGGTCTGATTACTTTTTTTCCCCAAGGTACATCCCCCTTCCCCCCTCAAAGAAAGCCTGGAGGCCCCTTTGGAGGAAAGCTAGAGGAACGAGTAATGGGATAAATTTTTGGCAATCTGCCAGGGTCCATCCTCAAGGGGATGCGGCCTCCCCTTCATTTAATGGGTCCTGGGCCCCTAAACTGCTTCAAGCCTGGGGTTGGATGGAGAGGCCATGACTGTTTTTATGATTCAGGTCAGACTTTTGTCCATCTGACTTACAGCTTTTCTGCTCCCACCAGATTAAGTAAGAATTTAGTGGGCTTCCCATCTTCCCTTCTGGAAACACTGCGACTAACTATCCAAGACCAATGTTCTGATTGGCCCTTGGTTCTGCTGTCCATGTGTTAACCACACCATGCTAGAAAGTGCTTGGAGCCCCTGCCTGGCTGGAGGGCTGATCTCCCCCCATCCCCAACCCGCCCTGCCCTCCCTTAGACACTTTGCAGAACGGCTTTGGGGGAGCAAGAGGCAGGAAGTGCTTTGTAGCCATACAGACTGAGGTTGAAATCACTCACCGTGTACTTGCTGGCGGCAAATTCGTTATGTTCTCATGACTCCTGTTTCCTACTGGATGAATGGAAATGGTGCCCACATGTTGTTGCAATAGAATGAAAAATGTCACTAAGGAATGGAGTTCTTTGGCCCCAACGGGTGTGCAGTAGATGTGAAAGGGTATATGCTTTCTGAACCTCTTCTCCAGAATTGTGTTTTCAAGCCCATCGGTTGGTTGGAAGGGATAAAATTAGGACTCACAACAGACTCCCAGAATGCACGGTTTGTGGCGAGCTTCCAACACCCTTCAGGTTTGCTCAAGACTCTAAAGTATGTGCTCGATTCTAACTGTTGTAGGAAAAAAAATGGCATTTTATTAGCATAGGTTATGTCTACCAAAAAAGTTCGCATTACCTGTTCTTTGCATTATGATGTAGATTTCAAGTTCATTGTGTTTTCCAGTATCAGAGTTTGGTTGCTGGGTCTTATTTTTCTCTCTTTAGAGAAATAAAGCGTGTTGGGGACAGGTGACCTTCTTAGTACTTACCTGATGCTGTGGGGAGTCCTATTTGTGGGCTCTGTTTGTGGGCTTCATTCATGAACTCATTCCTCAAATGTTCGATGCCAGGGAGATGGCGCTACACAGGGAGAGACTCTGCTCCCTCCAGGGGAGGGGGTGAGCACAGTGAGCACACCCAGAATGCAGTGGCACTAACACCCCCATGTAGGCACCAATCACTGTATTAGCCAAAGGCGTGCTTTATGGAAGAGGTACATGGTGAGCTCTGCAGGCACTGGTGGTCCAGCCATGGTACTCAGGATCAAGAGGCCTGGGTCTTAGTCACAGGATGATATTGAGTCTAACCTGTGTCCTTCCTTGGTTGCCTCAGTTCTCTTACCTCTATAATGCGGAAGGAGGGTGCTCGACATGACGGAGAGATCCCAAGTGAAAAACCATGGAGCAGCTGTTTCGGGATCATCTCAGCTGTTAAAACAATTAGAATCTGGGCCCTCAACATCAGAAATTCTGAGTCTGGACAGGTTTTGGAATTCGTGTTGACACAGAGACTCCCTGCCCTGGCTAACTGACGCATGAAGGTTCTTTTGGAAGGCCCTGGATGACTTCTTTCCTACAGCTCCATTCTTCACCCTTTAAAACCTAACACACTTCTCAATGTCTCCTTCAGAAAGCCTTCTTGACCTCTGACTGATTGGCCCCTTGGTAGGGAATTCATTCATGCCTCTGTCCAAAAAAACACAAACAAAACTTGTCAATGTGCGCCTGCAGCGTTTCCATCTCCCACGACGGCTTGGGAGCTCCTGAGAGTAATGACGGCAGCACATTCATCACCGCGTCCTCTTTGCCCTGCTCACGGGCACGGAGAACGTGCCCAAAGGGGGGTTTTCAGACAGCAAGATAGGAGAGCAGTAAACTGGAAAACTCTGTTGCTGCCTGTCAGCACTCCTAGAAGAGACTTCAGGGATGTTTCAAACGAATCACTCCAGCATATCTGGGATTGCCCATTGCCTTCTTAATCTGTGCCAGCCCTTGTTCCCAGATATCCGCCTGTTCCAAAGACCCTTGCTTTCCTCCTCTGGCCTCAAGACCTCAGGCCAGATGTGGGATGGCTGAGAGAAGGGGGGACAAGATGACAAGTTGGAAACTGACAGCTTAAACTCAGGTGTTTTGCAAATATAAGTACTCCCAAAATATCATTTGGCATTCGCCTCTCTCTACCTCCTCCCTTCTCCGATCAAACAGGACAGGCAACAATCCGTGGGCCCCAGTCCTCCTGCGGACAGAATGGAGTCACACTGAGAAAAGGGAAGTTGATTTCCTGGTTGCCCTCCCACGCATGGAGTTCTGGGTGGTGCCGTCCCACACTATTTGCATCACTGAGCTACACACACTGCCAAGGCTGCATCTTAAATTCAAACATTTGGATGGGGATAAAGAAAGCCTGAGGGGAAAAGGTAACACTTCACCAGAAGTGGTGCGTAAGCGCCGTACTTTCGTATGTTTTACTTCTGGTTTTGGATTAAGGACAGAACGTTAATTAAAAAATAAAAAGCTCGTCTTCTGAGCAGCAATTAATTTGTGTTTGCTCTGCTTTCATCTGTTGAGTCTTTGAATTTTTGAACACATAAAGGCTTGAAAAATAACTCCTAGGGGTCTTTCGAGCACGCCTTCCCATTCGATTGTTTTGATCGCTAGGCTACATGTTGATTTGGAAAGAACCGCTGTTATAACAAGAAATGCCATCACACGGTTCTGGTGTCTGATTGCCATTTGGGTGACACAGAGGTGTCAGGGCTCTCCGCATATACTCCGTTGTTCACGGGTCCGGCCCAGGGCCAGTCCAGAGTCCAGCGTTCCACTTAACTATGACCGCTAGGAAGCAACACAGCTGGATTCATTAGCCCGAGTTATGAAAGCTCCTCTGAAGAGTTATTTTTGTATCCTACAATTTTAATTTTTGGGGACAGGCTGTACCACTTTCCAGGTGCCAAAAGTGATCACTCAGATTTTTTTATTAGGTACTATTTTAGCTTCAAAAATATTTTATTTTTTATGTACTGCTTTGTGTCTTTGACCCAGTTCTCTTTTCCCTGGGATGTGTGTCCTAAGAGGATGAGCTTTATGATGTTAACAATACCTGGAATATTAATTCCTTTCAAATGAAATCAGTGTTTGCATCCTCCTCCAACACATATACACACACACACTCACATACACACGCACACAGCTCTTGCACACAGACTCACGCATTCCACACATCTCTTCCCAAACATGCATCCTTCATATTGATAAAATGTGTTTGGCGCGTGTACGGGAAAACTGATTTTCCTCCCTTTTTCAGCAGGAGAAACAGTAGACAGAGGTCTTGTGAGATACAGCTGACGTAACCAAAGGCTCCTAATTGGCCAACGGGGCAGTGAAGACAATAGTCTGCAGGACTTGGGTACTCATGGTAGCTGTGCCAGGAAGGAGGGACCACAGACCTTGCAGAAATTCGAGAACGTGCCATTCGCGGATGTGAGCTGTCAGCAGCCATCTCCCCCACTGTAATTTGCTACAGCCTAGAAAAGAATAAGTGACAGCTATTAAAAGGGCTTTAGAATAATTGCACTTAAAAGTAAAGATATTAATGAAAAGACATTTTAGACTACCGCTTAGACTTGTTCCTACTCACGATAGGGCTGAACGTTTGTGGGCCATAAATCACTTACAGAGCAGAATCCTTGGTCATTTTACTTATGACTAGTCTACAGTGCTCTTTATGTTTTGTTTTGTTTTGTTTTTCCCCTCATAGTGGCTCTGGTTTTGCTGACATCTGAAGGAGGGCTGTATTGTATTGGAGTGAACTGTGACACATTTTCAGTCTCAGTCGCTGCCAGCGGGGTGAGGTGTCTGGGGGTTGTTTCGCCTGAGGTGTCAGAGTTCTTCACCATGTGCTTTTCCTAGGGGGGAGGGGGCGGAGCAGGTGCTCTCGTTCTTGGCTGGGTGCCATCATCCTGTTATGTGCCTTTTGTGAGTTTTAGCTTTAGAATTTGAAGAAGTCTTTGCCCAAAATGTATCTTAAAAAATGCCTCCCTACTGCCCAGCTAATGTAGCACATTCTGGAGATGTCCTTTTATTCTGTAAATTGAACTGCAGTGGTTGTCCATTTTTGCAAAACATTTTGTTCCAAATAAGTACACACATTAATTTGCTTGACAGAGAAAAAGAGTTGAAATATCTGAACTCGGAAAGTCACACAATCAGCTTTGTGCCCTTGGTCCTTTTTGATTTCCAGCTGTTAAATGATTCTAATCTAGTTTCTAAAAAGGACCCCTTTGATGGTCTGAACCATGCTTCTTCCTTAGGGGGTTTAGGTTAGCTTTGGAAAGTTTAGTTTGTGATTTTTTTCAGGAGAGACGATTTAGAATATTTTATTGAAAGGATCTCGGAGATTCTCTCTTTCTCTCTCTCTCTCCCTCTCTCTCTCTCTTTGTTGTTGTTGTTGTTAAGATTATTTATTTTAGAGAGCATAAGCAGGAGGGGCAGAGGGAGGAAAAGAGAGAATCTGAAGCAGACCCTGCATCAAGCATGGAGATGGTCATGGGACTCGATATCATGACCCTAAGATTACAACCTGACCTGAGAAACCAAGAGTTAGCCACTTAACTGACTGAGACACCCAGATGCCCCAGGATCTTGGAGATTCTAAGTAATGTTTCCCTCGCTATGATATTGAAGAGGGGTTGGGTACTAATGCTGGATTTTAAAATATATTTAAATAATTATTTATTCATTTTAATACATATTTTGAAAGTATAAATGTATCAAACCTATGGTTTCAGATTTTCTTCCATAGGATGAGACTAAGGTGCAATAATCTTTTTTTTTTAAAAGATTATCTATTTATTCAAGGGCAAGAGGAGGAAAGGGAGAGGGACATGCAGATTGTGCTGAGCGCAGAGCCCCACGTGGGAAGCTCAACCCCAGGACTCTGAGATCATGACCTGAGCTGAAACCAGGAGTTGGATGCTTAACCAACTGAGCCACCCAGGCACCCCTAAGATGCAATAATGTTGATATTAAATGTAATAGGGCTGGAAAATGGTCCCTGAAGAGCAAGATTTTGGGAAACGCTGATGTAATCTGAAGGCTGCATTTTGCCTGTGATGAGGCTCGATAGGGATCCACTTGCCAAAGTCTTTGTAGTGGCAAGGCTGAGACTGGAATCCAAAGTATATGATGTTCGTGAAGAGTAACAAGAACAGCTAACATTTATTGAGTGTTTACTGCATATGATGCAGAGGGGTTCACGTACATTATGGGATTTTATTCTCACTGCAGTCCTTTGCGTTAACTTCTGTTAATATTCTCATCATATAGATAAGAAAATTCAATGCTTAGAGAGGGTGCGTCCCTTGCCCAAGGTCAGAGGGCCAGCAAGGGGCAGAGCCCACCGGAAAGAGGGCCTGCACATCGGCTGATCTTAGGTCAATGAGCAGAGTTAACATCAAAGAAGACCCTGGAGAAGAGATCCTTTTGTTAAGAGACCAAAGGCCTGTGGAGCAAATATTTACTGAGAGCTTAATGTGTGTGCTGAGCCGCTAGGTGGCCGGGGCCCAGAGAGCTGCCCCAAGACTCTTGAGAATGAAGGATTTGGTAGCCTCATTGAGTTGGGGACTCCCGTAGGAACTTTCTTGGGGGAGATTCTCTTCATATATTAGCATGTTAAGTGTTGAGAAGCCTGCAGTCAGAAACCTGTTTTCTTTGTAATATTGTTGGTTTTCAAACGCAGTTTAACCACATGTTCCCCTTTTCTTCAATAAAACCTACTACATTTTGCAGAACCAATATTCTGTGGCGCACGCACTTGGGACCTAACCTAATCCTTTTAAGCTCATTTTACACATGAGAAATCTGAGGTCCATGATGACTTGGCCAAAGTCAAAACTAGTAGTTGGCAGAGTTTGTGTCATTCCCCTGCTCTTTCAACCAGGGCCTGCCAGGGGCCAGGCCTTCTAGGAACTGGGGCTTAGCCCTGAACAGATGGACAAGAGGAAGATCTATGAAAACGAATTGGTAATTTTAGGTAACAGTAAATCTATGAAAATTGGAAATTTTTACTTTTTCGGCATTCTTTTCAAGACGGAAGGCACCCCTTTTTCATCTTTGTTTTCCCAGTTTCTAGCACAGGGCAGGAATGCATTTTCAGTAACTGTTTGTTGAATAAATAAATGAGCTGTTGATGATTTGGGTTTTTCCTATTATGTAGCAAAATGGGCAATTAAGAAAATACCAATTGCTGTTGGTTGTGGCGTATGTTACTCTTTGGGAAGTTAAAAACAAAATGTTCTGGGAGGTCCGCAGACTGAAGTGGGTTTCTTGGTCACCCCTGCTAAGAAGCCCCGTTCTGAACAGCATCAAGTTCAAACAGTCATTAGAGGACAGGTACTGTATGACAGAAGTCATGTTTGCAAATCATCTCTATAGGTTTCTCAGCGTTGGTAAATTGTCTTATTGCCTAGAATTTTCAGACCACATCTGTTTTTTGATTCCTGGGCTTTTGGCCATGTTGCTAAAGTGCCAGAATCTCTAAGGCTCTACCCAAATTGCTAATATCAAAAGATTCTTGAGGAGAGTCTAGCTTGTTCAGATACAAGAGAGATGGGGCAGAGAATCTTATTACATGGCCGGTCCTTTATGGCTTGAATTACGGAGTACCTGTGGGTACTGGGCAATCTTTCTGGTGGTTTTTCTGAACTCTGTAGCATGCTGTGCCTTCTAAATCTCTGCCCATGAGTACTGCGACGGGCTAATGGAACCCAAGCATATGAAAAATGGCTGATGTTAGTACAGTATGAAGGTGCCAGGAGTCCGTTGGGCTAGACATTCTGAGCTGGCCAGGTGGTCAGCGCTCATAGGAAAGATCTTGTCAAGAAGATCAGTAAAGCAAATGGCTTTTCCACTTGCATAGCTCCCCCTCTCAGGAATGTGCGACTGTGGAAAGGCATTCTGCTATGGAGGAAATGATGGTCTGACCCCAGCATGTTCTTGGCTCTTTCCAGTTTGCCTTGCTGTCCCAGGAAGAAGGGAAGTGCCGAACTGGACCTTGCTCAGCATTCCGCAGGGGACTCCTTGCTTCCAAGGGATCCCCCTTGAGGTCCCATGAGGTCCAACTGCAGAGGCCTCAGGAAGCACTCACCCAGCACGTCATCTCAAGCAGATCATTTAGTTTAGGCGGGCATTTCAGAGAAAGGCATTTTAGTGGTTAGAAATGCAGCCTTAATTTCAGAGAAAGGCATTTTAGTGGTTAGAAATGCAGCCTCTCTGGTGGAGGGCACTTATAATTTAAAAGAAGAGAAAGGGAAATAAATCTGACACCATCTGTCAAATTCATTTCTAGGTTTCTCATGGAAATCTAGGTTTCCCCAAGAGGGTGTTTCCCTGAGAAGGGGTTATTTCGTTCTGCACGGCTCTGTGCATCACAGCACAGTCAGACATCTATTTCTGGGGAGAGAGGCAAAGAGGGATTGGGGTAAGTATTTGAGAAGTGAAATAAAATGGAAAGCTGCAAGTTTTATTTAGCCTCAGAAGTGAAAGCAGAGTTTTTGGAAGTTAGGTCAAGAGACACAGGCTTAATTGTATCTGTAGGAGTTTCCTGTAGGCTGGAAGAGAAATGTCTGACTAACAATAAATGGTGAAGTGATGGAATATGTTATTGAGGGGAAATGGTAGATATTGTACCCTTCTGTATTTTAGGTAAGTAATCTGTAATATAGAATACATTGGTTTGTGGCAAAGAGCGTGGTACCTAGAGCTGGAAAGAGCTGGACCTGATGTGATTCTCACATCCATTTTTGATGGGAGAATTTAAGCAAGTTATATGATGCTTTGATTTACAGTTTCCTCATCTGTAAAATGAGGCTCGTACTACAGACTCCTAGAGGATGTTATGTGGTGCTTAACAGGCTTGGCACATGAAAAATGCCCAATAAATGGTAGCTTTTATTAGGAACTATAAACAGAAAAATATCTAAATAGTGTCCACCACACCCGGAGAGGAGCTCTGAAATGCCCTTTGGAGGTGCTTTCAGACCTCGTGACTTGATTCACTATGGTGTCATGCTTGTCTGATTTTTTTTTTTTTAATTTCCCAAGAAATCTTACATTGAATTATTACACTATAAGAAATAGGACATTTTGGAGTTTGCACAGTCCATTCTAAAACCCTTTCCCTAAATAGGGAGACAGGTGTTACCTGCTGCCTCTGCCTATGTGTACACCTGTTTCCACATTTTGAAATCCAGCAAAACATTTAAAATCATGAAAGGCACTTGCTTCATGACGAAACAAAATTCCCTAAAAGTGTTGTGTGTTCCTGCCAACAGCTGAATGCTCTAAAAGAGGCAGGAAAACCACATGATCTTCTTTATTAATGCTGTCGATGTGTTGAGACTTGTATCAGGTCCCTCGGGCTAGAAAGAGACAGAGAAAAAAAAAAAAGAGAGAGAGAGAGACACAGATTTGGGAGAGGGGTCTCGGATGAATTAAGTCAATAACTTTCAATCTCTTGGCCAGAGAGATGTAAATGCTTTGTCTAAACAGAGCAGAAATAAGACTCTCTCAGGTCTGCAAACACTTGGATAAATAATGCAAACTCATTGCCTTATTGAATTTATTTCTCTGGATGCTGTATACGTAATTGGGAATCGATAAGTATTGTTTGCTTGCCTTGTGTAATGGTTTCACTTTGGGGTAAGGATGAGTCTGTGCTGTGGAAAGAGAGGAAAGCTAATTTTCTTATGCTGGGATGGGCTTTAATCTTATTAGCCAGATGTTCTAACCATTATAGCTAATCAGTCAGACTGGGCCACAAAAATCTCAGTTGCACAACGGAACTGGCTTGTGGACTGCATTCTTCAAAGGTCAGCATTTGTATGGGACAGAGGCACCTCTTGTCTGCATTTTGGGAGCCCAGGTTGGCTCGCTGCTCTCCCTCAGGTCAGAAACTCTGCTGCCCATCACGTTTGGCCCCGGCTGCTTGTGGTTAAATCACAGTGCATTGGTATGCGCCAAGCACAGGGGACTGTTTTGGCCAGCGAACGTGGTTGACCCTGCTGCCTGGCTCTCTCCCGCTGCTGTTTATGTGGTAGGGCTCTTTCATCCCGGTCTGCTGGAAGAGCATGCAGAAAAATCCATCGCAACTACCGATTTTGATAAAGCCTTTAATTTCCCATCCTTTCCCTTGGCAGCTTCGTCCGTTTGCTGCATATTCAACTCTGAAGAAGCCCGGGTTGAACTGAGGTGATGGTTTCAGAGCGGCCGGGAGTTTAAGAGGTGTGATTACATTAGAGACTCGCCAGCCTTGAGTCTGCTTGGCTTTGAAACCTGGAGGATTATACTCTCCTCACAGGGAGAGATTTATGGCCTCTGGGGAGAGAACACCGCGGCCCCGAATGAAGTGTGATATTGTGATAAGGTCCTTGGGGTGGCTGCTGGATGTAGAGCAGAGTGGGTTTCTGATGGGCGCAAGCAACCTTGAGCCCTTCTGGGGGATCATTATGAAATGTGTGTGCACTAGGAGATGAGGAAATACGTGGCGGGCAATATAGAAAGGGTCGAGTTGGCCCAAATAAGGAAATAGGGAAAAGAAGTCATCTGAGAGAGAACTTGGCATCTATTTGGTATTTGTGTCTGTTTTTCTCTTGAAATGGGCTGATGTGTTGGCAAGATGCTTCTGGCTGTTGTCAGAGATGGGAACATCTGTGCTCCTTTGCAGAAAACTCAGGGTTCTAAAGTGTTTAGGTGGGAGCCCTCTAACTGCCACTCACTCTGTCTCCTCATTAAGGAGTTAAGCCTCTACTGCTCAGAGTGTGCTTTTTAAAGGAGGACTTGGCTTATGGCTCTGGGCTTTACTTTTGCACAGCACATGGCAGAAGAGAGTTTCCAACCATGAAATCCACGGCCCGCAGATTCAAGTGTGCAGACTTGAGGTGAATCAGTTTTGCTGGCTTAGTGGGGGAAATAAGATTGAAAAGATGCCGAGTCAGCAAGGTAATTGTGACCCAGGCCTGCCTGCAAGAGGTGTGGCTGATTCCTGGGAGGCTTGCTCTAGCCACTGCTGTTAGTGGCGACAGACTCAGAGTGTAGTGATGGGTCGCTTCATGGTCCAGTGCTGGTCAGTGGGGTCCCCCTGGGCATCCACATCTGGCCAGCACGGTCCCCGTCTCCTACCCATCTTCCTTTCTCCAGAGCTCAGGCACGGTGGCCAAAGTTAGAGGGGGTTGGAAAAGGTGGTTTCATGATGTGCTTTGGGGAAATGCAGTGGGGATTTCTTAAATACATAGCACCGTGTCTGCCGCAGCCCTAAATGTTCTTCCTAAACCGTTGTGGATCCGGGTTTTGTGGGGCCTGAAGCTTATGCAAGTTTGGGGCTCACTTTAGAAAAGGAAGCAAATTAGTTACAAAAGTGAATCTTCATTTAGAGTGAGAAGAGAAGGGCTCCGTCAAGGGCGAGGCCATACAGATAAAGGTCTTCTTAATGCCACCATAAATGTAGGTCTGTTTCCAGATGTTCAAACATGAAGTGATTTTTCCCCTGCTTACAATGGAACCAAACTGTCCTTGCTCTGTCCACCCCCCCCCCCACCCCTCACCCTGGGAACCAGAAGCACTTGTGCTAGGCCAGCGACCTCACACCACCTTCGGAGTAAGAATTGCTGCAGCCTTTCTGGGGAGCCATTAGGTTTTTTTGCATGGAGAGCCCAGGACCCTGAATGTGCTTTGATTCAGTGGTCTTCCCTCCCCTTCTCTGTGTGCCTGCAAGGGGGCTGGGGTGCGGGTGTGGAGGCAGATCCAGAGGGATTGTAACCCAACCACGCTTTGCTCCCTGATCCTTAACTTCTCCAGACTGAGCATTCCCTGCACTGATAAAATAGGCAGGAACAGAGCCATGTGTTGCTATCAAGATTAGTTGGGATTATGCTTTAAAGTGCTTAGCGTAGTGCCTAGAACTTAGAGGTTAATGCACGTGGTGTATTTTTTATTACCATTCACACCAGGCGAACAAAGATCTGTGTTTGAAGATGTTCAATCTGCATTAGTCACATGTAAAAAAAAAATGAAAACACCCTGTCTGGTGAGAGGTTGAGGCTTGAATTATGTTATCATACAGTGTAGACTGTTAAAGTAATTACAGACGATAAAACATTTTATGCAAGGAAAAAATGCATGTAATAGATGAAAATAGAATGCTCTGAAGAAGTGTGGCCCACTTAGGTAAATGATGAGTAAATTAAAATAACACTGAAATTATGAAAATGTTAGGATTGGTCATTTCTAGGTGATAGACATATGACCAAACTTTATTCTTATCTTTATAGTTTTCTGCATGTCACAAATTGTATGTAATTATTTAAATAATGATATCACTGATCTTCCCTTATAAATAGCAATTTTGCAGCTTTAAATTTGCCTAATATTTACTGTTTCTAAAGTGCCGTCACATCTCATTTAATCTTCACAACAACCCCAAGAGAACCACAAAGAAAAACACTTATATTTTTAATGGAAAACAGATAAAACAAAGAAACCATCCAGCCACTGCAAACTGAATTTATTGAAATTTCCAGATAGCATAGTCACATAGTCACCTTCCTTGAAATTTCTGTCTCCTTCCTCATGTTCCCTAATTAATTCTGCTGCTCACCAAGCCCTGTAACAAAGGTAAATTACTACTCTCTTCTCAATTAATGTGGTTTTCTATTTAGATTTTTAATGACATCTTTTACAAGTATTGGTTTGGATTATTTTTTCATTTCTATTCTAGAACTTGGAAACGTTGCCTTGTTCGATCAGAAAATGCTTTCTGCATTTCAGCCAAGGAGTTGAGAAATACACACTTTGGGTCGCAGCCTGCCTACTTCCTGAGCAGCTGCCTGTGCTCCCTGTCCCCTGCCTCCCCTGCGGCTCCAGCCCTTGGGGCTGTGGAGAGGGGTTGTTGGAACACTCTCTAGGTCCGTAGGGGCCAACACCTCCTCATCAGCTCAGCCTGGATGCTCTTCTATCCTGGCTGACTGGTGTTCTGTACTGGCTTCTGTTTTGTTCCAAGTGCAGAATCCTTGCCATAATAACCCACTGAGAGCTGGTCCCTTGGCTCAGACCGAGGTCGTAAGGTCCTCCTGGCTGTAAGGTCCTTTATTGCGCAAGCTGACCTTTGCTTCCCACCTAAGCCTGGTGACTCATGTCTTCTTATAAGACCTACATGAAGACGGTCTGAGTCTGAATCTGAATCTGACTGCCTGACTGCACTTGAGATTATCGTGGTCCTAGTTTTGCCTTCTCCACACTTAAACCTGCCCAGTGCTGCTGACTTCAAGTCTGCCTCGTGGATGCTGAGTTGAGCTAACTCAGATGCATCCTTGGCATCGGAATCCAGCATTAGACAATTCTGCTACTGCAGAGCGCACTCCCTCCCAGTTGTAGAAGCGGTCTTTCTCCTTGCTTTTGGCCTTGCTCACTCCAGGGACCTGGGCAGATCCAAGTCCAGGTTCTGGACTCTCCCATGGGTCTTGCTTCCCTCATTGCAATCCACTGGGCCAGGCCACCAGATACCGCACTTTGAAAACACAATTTGTTTTGAAGTTGTTAAGGGCTTGGAGGACAGCAGAGTTGCAGGCTGCTGAGGGTGCTGGAAATTGGGTAAGCAGGGTGCTGATCTATATCTAAGGGTAGAATCCTTTTACTTCAACTGTAGTTGAAAGTATCTTTCAAGGCAGTTCAAAATATGTTGCATTTTCTACCTGTAACAGTTTCAAGACCATTAAAATATCCTGGAATAGAAGTTTTCCTATGTTTTCTTTAACAGACAGGTCAGGTTAAGTGGAAAGCGTGGGCAGGGAGGAGAGAGTATTCAGGGAGCCTGGGTGGCTCTGTTAGATTCCTAGGGCTGCCTTAACAAATTGCAATAAATTGGGTGGCTAGAAACAGAAATTTGTTCTTTCACAGTTCTGGATGCTAAGAGTGCAAAATCAAGGTATTGCCAGGGCCTTGCTCCCTGGGAGGTTTCTTTTTTTTTTTTTTAAAGATTTTATTTATTTATCAGAGAGAGAGAAGGGGAGAGAGCAAGCACAGGCAGACAGAATGGCAGGCAGAGGCAGAGGGAGAAGCAGGCTCCCCGCTGAGCAAGGAGCCCAATGTGGGACTCAATCCCAGGACGCTGGGATCATGACCTGAGCCGAAGGCAGCTGCTTAACCAACTGAGCCACCCAGGCGTCCCTCCCTGGGAGGTTTCTAGGGGACGATCCTTCTTCAGCTCTTCCAGCTTCTGGTAGTTCCAGGCATCTCTTGATTTGTGCATGACTCCTGTTTCTACCCCCATCTTCATTTGGCTGTTTTCTTTTTGGGTGTCTCTGTCCTTGCATGGTGTTTTCCTCTTAAAAAGATACCAGTTATATTGGTTTAAAGCTCACCCCAATGATCTCATCTTAACTTGATTCCACCTGCAAAGACCCTGTTTCCAGGTAAGGCTATGTTTGTTCATAGATACCACAGTTAGGACTGCAATATAACTTTGGGAGTCACAATTCAACTCGTAACAGTTGCCTCTGCTCCAGTCCTCCTGTACGTACTCCAGTGGTGTGGCCACCTGCCAGAATGCTTGGGGTCTTTGTCTCCTTGGCTTTAAGTGGAGATAATAATAGTGCCCTCTAATAGGATTATTGAGAGCATTAAATGAGGTAATACTTGGGATCGGATCTGGCTTAGAGAGTGTGCTCAGTAGGTGTTTGCTTTTATGGCCAGTTACTTCCTATCCTTTGATTTCATAAGCTAGTTCATGAAGAAATTGAGGAAGTGAATGAGACACACACAAGCAACACTATGGTAAAGCAGAAGTTAATTCTTTTGATGTTGTGACCCATGGGACTCATCTGTGCACAAGTTTTGCTTCCAAGGTTGTTGTCAAGACTGAGTTTGCCCAAGTGTTTGCTTGATGGAAATCTCCCATGTTGCTCTTTTAAGTGAATGCAAAGTAACTCTCTTGGGCAAGTTCTAGAGAATCTAGGCCTTGAGCTGGAATGAGCAAATGTGTCTATCCTTTCAGGGTCTTCCCATAAGACATGTGGCACGATGCATATGGTGGCCTGTGTGAGTGGCACTGCTGCTGGCATTCCAGGGGACATGGCCTGGGCCATCGTGTGAGGTGGCTGTGGGTTCTTTCCAGGGTTATGTGGGGTTGGCAGGTTGCAGAGTCATAGTGTGAACCTAAAACATATTCTTCTAGCTTAACTCTCTGATGGAAATGTGATTCCCGAGATTCTAAACCATAGCCCATAGCTTTACAGAAAAGGAAGATATATTATGTTACCACCAACATAAACCTAAGAATTGTTCTCAAGTCAACCTGCTGTTTTCTTCCCTATGTTGTCTTTGTGAAGTTTGTGACATCAGTTTTATAACCGGCAGCATAGCTGACTTGGAACTTAGATGCTACATGTTGAAGGCCCAAGTACATCTTAGCTTTAGATTCAAGTCCAGTAAAGGAATGATCGTAGTTCATTCCCTTATTTCTGGTGTAAGTCAGTTGCAGAACTGAAAATAGAGGCTAGAGTTTGCATGCTCATTTCGTGAGGTGAGCATCTGAAATGCCGATTATTAAGAAAGATCGTAGATTTCATCATGGAATATACTTCGAACGTAATTTTATGTGGGTCTATTGATGTTCTGGGAATTTTGTACCAAGATTTGTTGAAGATGTGCTGTAGCTATTTGGTTTATGAATTGTCGAGGTGCTGTTTATTTTTAATATATTCTGTTCTTTCTTCTTCCCAAAGCAAATAATCAAGAATTAATGTTTAACTTTAAGTGAGATTCATTTACTTTATATTGAGAGCTATTGTTACTTATGTTCCTTTTTCCTTGGAGCCCTGATGTCTTTTGGAAGGTAAATCTTTTCGTGTGCTTTTTTTATATATTAATTATTTTTCCTTTCAGTATTACTTACTACAACCACAGCCATGAATGTGATCACACACTTACCATACACCAGTCACTATGGTCATGGCTCTAGATAGATTATCTTTATTATTTAATTTCATATCAATACCAGATTTTTAAGGAGTGTCAGTCAGAATTTACATTTTATATTGAGGGTTTGAGGCCTGAGCAGATAAACTTGCCAACAATATAAGTGGTGGAACCAGAGTTTGAACCCTGATACTCTGACTTGGGGTCCCATGCTTCTCAAATCTTTGTTTCAAGGAATTGCAGATGCAATCCAGAATTTTTCAGTGATTCAGAAGGCCCCTGCATTTTCCTGAAACATGAATTTTGGGCCAGTGGATCGATTCACTTTCCTTAATTTGTTTTGGTGAGGTTGACATTATGCTCATTTGCACACGCAGTCGCTGAAAGCAGTGGGGGATACCCCGGGAAGGCTCCGGGTTGCAGGAGGAATTAGCATGGAATTAAGAAATTCACAGGTTTCATACATAGATAACCTTGAGAACTGACTCACCTGTTACTGAGTATGTGTTTCCAAACAGAATGTTACTTGCTTTTGTGTAATAAATAATACCAAGTCAAATTAATTTAGATGACTGTTTTAAAAGTTGAATAGGTTTTGTTTTCTTTTGTTTTTACTTCAGGAAGGTCTCAAGGCTTTGAATATATGCTATGTGCATTGCAATACTCAAGAGAGAAGAAATAACCATTAAGTGTTTTTGGGAACGAACCTGACAATTGTTTGCTTATATTTGTTCTTACTTTCTTCTGGCAGGTAAGGTTCTCATCATGCACTTAGGAGGTGTTGTTTTAGATTTTTGCAGTGTAGCTGTTAGGATGACTTTGATTGTAAGTAACAGAAGACCCAGTGCCATGTGACTATATATGAGCAAAGGTTAGAGGTATAGTGAGCTGTAGAATTAATCTCATTCTGCCACTTTCTAGGTCATTTAGGATTTAGGTCATTTAGGACTTGGTTTCTTTTTTTCCCCCCCGTCTCTGCCACCATTGAACTTTGGATCTCGACCTGGGGCAGCTTTCCCAGCAAATGAACAGGGTGGTGACCAAAGAAGGCCAGAAGAAAAAACCAGATCTCTTTTAGGAAGAGTGAACGGGCACATGGACATGGTCCACCATGGCCAGTGACTTGGATATGCCTAATTTAGATTAATGAAGATATTAATTCCAGTTTTTCTTTGCCTTGTATGTATCGATATTCTAATGTGATGTATAGAGTCCCCCTCCCCCTGCTAATATTTTCAGTGAATATTTCTGTAGTTACCTCTAAACACAGAAAAGGCTTGGACACTCAGGGGTGTGAGTCTGCGTATTTCAATTTCTCATGTGGGACGCCTGGGTGGCTCAGTTGGTTAAGCAGCTGCCTTCGGCTCAGGTCATGATCCCGGCGTCCTGGGATTGAGTCCCACATTGGGCTCCTTGCTCGGCAGGGAGCCTGCTTCTCCCTCTGCCTCTGCCTCTGCCTGCCACTCTGTCTGCCTGTGCTTGCTCTCTCCCTCTCTCTCTCTGGTAAATAAATAAAATCTTAAAAAAAAAAAAAAAAAAGCTCAATTTCCCATGTGTCAGTCCCATAGATCCAGTACAACATTCATGTTGGCTGCTAACATCCACGAAAGTTTATAAGTTTTCTTAGCAAAATGAATGCTATCATGATGTTGGACCCATTCATTGTTATGTGACTCCCATTTACGCTTAATATTGTTTTGATGTGGTCGTATCCTGGTGAATGTAGATTGACTTCTCTTCATTTGCCCTTTCAGTTTACTGCTTTTGTATTTGCTCTCAGTTCTCAGACAAGTGCTGAAGAGTGTTTTCCTGAATGACAGGTGAGGGACAGTGAGAAAAGGAGGACTGTGGGCTCTAAGTTTGCACGTCACATGGACACTCGTGTTTTGGCCATGGGGATTTTTTTCTGAGAAGTGAGAAATGGCTTCAGATGACTCGGTTCATTTGCTGCTTGCCCTGTTTATTCGCCATATTGCACCAAGAGGTGTTTCCTTCCATTTTTCAGTTGATCGACTGGACACCTGTGACACGCAACAAGGTATGTTGTGTGGATTCCAGGTCGATGGAGACTTTCTTTAGAAACACAGCTTTCTCAGTCTTGCAGTCTGGTCAGGAAGAGGAGACAAGCACACAGATAACCAACACGAAGGATCAAGGGAGGCTCAGAAGTTCCAAGGGGTTGGGAGGAGGGAAAGATTCCCAGTGAGCCGAGAAGTCATGCCTGAGTTGGGGAAGGGACGAGAGTAGGGACTTCAGACAGGGGAAGTGTCAGACAAAGGATAGGTGTTATAGTTTGGCTAGATCCTAGATGTTGTGAGTAAAAAAAGAAAAAGGAGGGGCGCCTGAGTAGCTCAGTGGGTTAAAGCCTCTGCCTTCTGCTCAGGTCATGATCCCAGGGTCCTGGGATCGAGTCCCGCATCGGGCTCTCTGCTCTGCAGGGGGCCTGCTTCCTCCTCTCTCTTCTCTCTCTCTGCCTGCCTCTCTGCTTACTTGTGATCTCTGTCAAATAAATAAATAAATAAATAAAATCTTTAAAAAAAAAAAAAAAGAAAGAAAGAAAAAGAAAACGAACAAAAAAAACTAGTTGAGTTACTTTCTTGTACTAGTGACTTATTGTTTAACAGTTACCCCAAAACTTAGTGGCTAACTCAACAAGAGGTTTCTATGACCTTTCCTCGTTTCCATGGGTCATGGGTCCAGGAGTAGCTTGGCTGGGCAGTTGTGGTTGAGGGTCTGTCCTGAAGTGGTTCTCAGATGTCAGACTAGGGCTGGAACATTTGCTCCGAGATCGTTCATTCACAGGGCTGGTGAGGTAGCACTGGTCTTCTTGACGGGATGGCTGGCCTTCCCCAGAACCAAAGTTTGACACAGAGTCAGTCAAGTGGCAGCTGTATCCATTTTGGGTGGTAGCCTTGGAAATCACACAGCATTATTTCTGAAACATTCTATGTGTTAGAAAAGGCCAGTCTAAGGGAAGGGGGAACTAGGAGTCACTATTTATAGGGAGGAATGTCAAAAATAAAGAGAAGAGTTTCAAAGAATGTGCACAGATATTTTAAAAGCTATACTGTTCTTGAAAAAAAAAAAAAAAGACAGAAGCAGAAATGACAGTTGTATTTGCCATGGTCTTTCTGTAGTTGTTTCAGTGTAGTCTTTCCTCATATTAGCTGGCATGCTAGACTATTTTGCTTGGTCGACTGTGGTATAAATAATGTCTTAAGAACATTTTCATCTAGGGGTGCCTGGGTGGCTCAGTCATTAAGCATCTGTCTGCCTTTGGCTTGGGTCATGATCCTGGGCTTCTGGAATCGAGCCCCGTATCGGGCTTCCTGCTCGGCGGGAAGCCTGCTTCTCCCTCTCCCACTCCCTGTGCTTGTGTTCCCTCTCCTGCTGTGTCTCTCTCTGTCAAATAAATAAATAAAATCTTTTTTAAGAAAAGAATATTTTCATCTACTAGTTATTTAACATAAAAGTTGGTGATTGATTCAAGAGGTATCTTGTAGCCGACACTTACCACAGAAGGTCGTAGATAAAGCAGAAGTGGCTGGGGCTGAGGTGGTAGGCGCAGCCTCCCCCGAGGGCCCCACAAACACTTTGACCCCTGAGAACAGAGCTCTGTTTGAAAGCCATGCCATGGATCCTTCCACTTCTTTTTTGTTTTTCCTTAAGAATTCAGTTTGTTCTTCAGCAGAGCTCTTTCCTATTCAGTGTTTTAGAATGGCTTGTAAAGTGCATTCTAATCGTGACAATTATTACCAGTACTTTAAACAGGTGGTTGGGCCATGGCATGGAGTGAAAGTTAGTATTGTTTCTTTTTTTTTTTTTATAACAATTTTTATTTTAATGACTAATGTGATGGGTTGATCACCTTTTCATCTTTTTTTTTTTTTTTTAAGATTTTATTTATTTATTTGACAGAGAGACACAGCGAAAGAGGGAACATAAGCAGGGAGAGTGGGAGTGGAAGAAGCAGGCCTCCCACTGAGCAGGGAGCCTGATGCTGGACTCGATCCCAGGACCCCAGGATCATGACCTGAGCTGAAGGCAGAGGCCTAACCACTGAGCCACGAGGCACCCCAGTATCGTTTCATTCCAAACATACGTTTTGTGGGTAGAAGTGGGAGGTGGTTGAGATTGAGAAAGAGGACTTTAAACAGAATTTTCGTCTCTGGGGAGCACACATTAGCTAAGTACAGCCTTGGGACTGAAACAGAGGGGTGGTGCTAGCGATGAGAGATATGAGCCACCATTCCCTGTGACAGCAAAACTAAAGCCATCCGTGATGACATAAGCTCAAATGGTCACAATATTACTGCTGGAGTGGGAGGTGCAGTTCTGAAAACGGAGACTCTGCGTACTTTCAGCTAAGTGTTTTTCATAATTACCAGAGGTGACAGGAAATTTTTATGAACCAGATAAAGAAAATTGTGCTCATTAGTCATATGAATATTAGTTTTCTCAACATAACAATATACTGCTAAAGTCCCTCTCCCTAAAAAAGCCATTTTTGTACACTGTGTGCAAGAAAAGAGACCCTCTAATAGAGAAATTGGAAAAGCAGATTATATTAACTCTCTTTAATTTAACACATTGAAAAGGGCAGTCGCCAGCAAAATTAAATTTTTTGCGAAGAAACTTGAGGATGAAATCACGAAGATACTACTTTTTCTCTGCTATCATTTTCTCCTTTCATTGCCGCCACCGATGAAGTTTACCCACTTGCTCCTGGAAAAGAAAGAACACGGAGCTTGCTGCGGAGGTTTCTTTTTAAAATTAAGAAGGGTTGTAGTAAATGCAGAAAACTAGAAGACACTGGGAGCTGATGGACTGCATTTGTTTTCCTTTTTTTTTTAACAGAAGGAGATTACTGTTCTTTGAATTCATCCATTAACAATCACTATTCCTACCTGTGGGATTTCCCATTCAGAATATCGGTGAGGGAGAATTAGTTGCTCTATCTCCATAATTATTTCTTAAAATGGTTTTCTAAGAACCAGCAAAATGCTCTGCTACTTCTCCTTCCTCCTTCCTGTTGCAGCCGCTCCAGGTTTTATTATGAAAATGTCTGCGTGGGAGTAAAAGACCAGGCTCTTACTTAGCAGAGGACCTGGCATGGAAAGGTGTTGGTAAACGTGAATTCCTTTCTTCCTTCCCTTACCCTGATGCCTTCTGCACTGACCCCAGCATCGAAGTAGGGAGGCCGTCAGAAAGAGCTAGGGTAGACGGACGGCTCGTGGACAGCACCCTGTTCTTCATTCAGCTAAAAATCTTCCCACTTCTGTCTTCTTCCCTTTGCAGCTTTACCTCTTTCTCCCCAACATGTAACCCACTGTTTTTTATTTCTTTACCAAAATATAAGTCAGGTTGCCTTCTTTTAGGGCTGGACCCACAGGCCCAATAATGGGGTCTCATTTCTTGAATTGTACTAGCTTTCTCTTGTTTGAGTGAAGAAACTTATTAGAAATTTGGATCATTGTTCATTCAGTTTTCATTCCTGTAGGTCATGTATGCATTCATTTCTTTGTTCAGCAGAGGATTTGTGGAGGGACCACGGTGTAGGGTTGTACGTGTGCTGGAGTGAGACATGCTCATGGAGACTGTGGTGACCTATACAGCCGGCCCTTTGTCCCTGCCTTTCAGTAGCTCATAGTCTGGTGGAGAGGAGGAGAGACAGGCATGTAAGTAAGTAAGTACCTTTTGAATATGCATTTATCCAACTCCTGCTGTGTGCAAGATAATGCTTGGATTTCATATAAATACCAGGTTATGCTGAACTTGATCCTTTCCTTCAAGGGACTTCATAGTTTAATACAGAAAAGAAGACACATATCTCATTTAGCAACAATTTGGAGAGTTTTCTATGTGTCAGTCACTAAAGTGCTGTAGTTGGGAAGTTCAAGTTTATTTTCATGTTATTTACATAAAATAGGCCCTTAGTATGCAAAGAAAGTAATTATCTTTGGAGCTGGTGTATTTAGAGTGGGAACTGAAGAGGAAGTGGGAAACAGTGGTTAAGAATAGTTGAGAAGTGGGGCGCTTGGGTGGCTCAGTTGTTGAGTGTCTGCCTTAAGTTCTGGTCATGATCCCGGGGTCCTTGGATTGAGCCCCTCATCGGGCTCCCTGCTTGGTGGGGAGCCTGCTTCTCCCTCTCCCCCTCCCTCTGCTTGTGTTCCCTTTCTTGCTGTGTTGCTATCAAATGAATAAATAAAGTTAAAAAAAAAAGAATAGTTGAGTAGTTAATGGCTCTGGACTCTGGGAGTCATATATATCTGAATTTGGATCTTGGCTCCATTACTTAATAGTTTTGTGACTTGGGGCGGGGGAGACAGTTAATTACCTTTTCAAAGCTCAGTTTCCCCATCTACAAAATAGGGATAATACTGATAATACTTTGTATTTTTCAAAGATGGCCAAACCAACATCTCTCATTCCACATATTTTTACCAATGTCACTCATTCTGTGAAATGACAGTCCTCTCACTTTGTAATAGGGTTTCTGTCTCTTCTCTTTGATCTTGAGGGGAAGGCTGTGAGCATCTTGACCGACAGAGTGTAGTAGAAGTAGTGCTATATGCCTTGCAAGGCAAGATCCTAAAAACGCTATGCACCTCCATCTTGCTCTCTGGTGTTCCAACTCTTGGAAGCCAGCCACCATGCTGTGAGGAAGATCAAGCTGTTCATGGAGAGGCCCACATGGGAGGAAATGAGGATGCTGGCCCATAGGCCTGGCTGAGCTCCCCGCTGACAGCTAGCACAGCTTGCCACCCTTAGAAGAGAGCCATGCCGAGTGGATCATGGTGGCAAGCCCCAGGTGAGTTGCCCTGGCTAACTCCACATGGAGCGTAGACCACCCAGGCCTGCTCAACTCTGCCAAGCGATACGGTCATGAACAAAATACATGATAGTTGCTGTTTGATGCCACTAATTATTGGGATGGTTTGTTACACAGCAATAAATAACCAGGACATCTGCCATGTAAAGTTGCTAAGGGGAGTCAGTGAAATGATGCATATAAACCAGCACAAAACGAATGCTTCACTAATGACAGCTCTTTTCACTATTGTTACTGGCTGAGAAGATAATGAAAATCAGCATTAGTTCAAAGTGAGGTCAGGATCTGAAATTCCCCACCATGAACTTCTGGTATCTGGTAGGTTTTAGGGAACTTGTTTTGTTCGTTTTTTGTCATCTGCAAAAAATTTTGTGTATCAGCTCCCCGGTGTTCTTTTCTCTGGATTTATGATACTGACTCTGCTAAACTCTGTCCTCCTTTGAGTTAGGGTTTCACTCAAACTTTCAGGGTCATGGCCAGAATTGTAATCAATGTTTAAACTTCCAGGATATTCTGTGAATGTCATGCTCCTGATGTTATTAAAAAACATTTTTTAAAATTGTGGTGAGAAACGTAAAATTTATCATCTTAACCATTTTTAGGTGTACAGTTCAGTGGAACTGAATATTGTTGTGCAACAGATCTCTAGAACTTTCTCATCTTGCAAAGTGAAACTCCATACCCATTGAACAGTAACTCCTCATTCTCCTTTCTCTGTGCTCCCAGCCCCTGGCAACCACCACTCCACTCTCGGTTTCTAAGAGTTTGATGACCTCACATGAGAGGAGTCAAGCAGTATTTGTCCTTTTGTGACTGGCTTATTTCACTTAGCATAAAGTCCACGAGATTCAGCCCTGTCCTGGCATGTTCTTTGGGTACATTTTTACAAGACGTACAAAGTATCATTACAAAATGATACAAAAGACATTTTGCTGAACTGCTTCTTTTGAAGGCTGAATAGTATCCCATTGTACGTCTAGCCCACATTTTATTTGCCCTTTCATCTGCCAGGGGACCTTTGGGTTGCTTCTGCTTCTTGGCTATTGAGATTCAGGGTACAGTGAGTGTAGAGGTGCAAATACTGCCCTGCTGCTCTTTTTCCCACCTTTCCCCAATACCGGAATCTCACTGAGATGCATTTGAGAGAAGTAGGGGCTTATTTGTGTTCGCTGCTAATTTTTCCCAATAGATCTTGGAGAGTTGGGCATCATTTAGGTAGACGAGCTGCCCGGACTCCTCCTGGGGGCTTCATCAGCATGCCTATCTGTTGTGTGACCTGAGCAAGATTAGAATTACACTCCTGTTTGCAGGATTCCTCCATGCTTCCAGAGCAGTTTCACAAGCATGATTTTATTTAACCCTTGCTGAATGAGGACTGTTTCTTTAATATGGGGAACATGAGGATACAATTATGGATGTAAACTCCGTGCAGCTGTGGGTAAAGTAGTATTCATGTTCTCTACCAAAATGGACCTCATTTACAAATAGACTGACGTAGTTTCTTCCTTTATTTTTTAAATTAATTGATGTTATTGTTTTAAGAGAAGTTTTAGGTTTATAGAGAAATCAGTAAGTACAGAGAATTCTCATATGCTCCTTCTCCCTGCACAGTTTCCCTTCTTACTAACGTCCTGCATTAGTGTGGTACATGTGTGGCAGTTGAAGCAATGGATGATGCATTATTATTAACTGAACACCATAGGTTACATCAGAGTTCACTCTTTGTTTTGTACAGTTCTGTACATTTTAACAAATGTATAGTGTAGGGATCCATTGTTACAGTATCACGCAGAATAGTTTTACAGCCCTAAAAATCTCCTGTGCTCTACCTCTTCATCCCACATTTCTGCCCACCCCCATCCAGAGCCCCTGGCAGCTATTGGTCTCTTTACTGTTTCTGTAGTTTAGCCTTTCCTAGGAAGCTGTATCATTGGAATCAGACCGCGTAAGTCTTTTCAGACCCGACTTCCTTCACTTAGACATATGCATATCAGATTCATCCTTTAGTGTGTGTGTGGCTTGATACCTAGTGGCTGAATACTATTCCATTGTGTGGACAGACTGCTCATTATGTGCTCAACTATTAAAGGATGTCTTGGTTGCTTCTGAGTTTTGGCGATTATTAATAAGGTTGCTACAAACATTTGGGTATAGATTTTTGTATGGACGAAAGTTTTCTACTTATTTGGGTAAATATCAAGGAATGCGACTTTTAGATCATACGGTGGAAGTCTGTTTAATTTTGAAAGGAACTGCCAAATTGCCTTCCAAAATGGCTGCATCATTGTGCATTCCCAACAACAACGAACGAGACATCCTTTCGGTCTGCATCCTCACCAGAATTCGGTGTTGTCAGTGCTTTGGATTTTCAGCTATTCCAATAGATGTGTAGTGTTATCTCATTGTTGTTTTAACTAGCAATTCCCCAATGACATATAATGTTGATCATTTTTTCATATGCAACATGGTTTTAATTTTAATTTTTAAAAAATTTCATATTGAACTCATTATAGAGTCCCTAGAAATTAAAAACAAACAAACAACAACAACAAACACGTATAGAGCCATCCCTTAATCCAGCTTCTCCCAATGGTAACATCTGACTTAATTAGAACATTATCAAAACCGGGAAATTGTCATTGCACAATACAGTGAATTAGACTACAGACTTTGCTGGGATTTCCTCAGTGTGTTGTGCACTGATTCTATTTTTGCGTGTGTTTATAGTTCTGAAAAATTCTTTTGCTTATGTGGATTCATGTAATCACAACCCCAATCAAGATACAGAACTGTTCCTTCGCCACACAGACACACCCTAGAACTCTGCCTCCATAGTTGTGGACTCTCCCAAACCCTACCCTGCCCTAATCTGGCATCCGCTGTTCAGACATATGTTTTTAAAAAAGATTCCTGGAATTACTGATCTCATTTTGTGTCTGCATCAATATAATATGAAGTTTATTGATGGATTGATCTTCTTTTGGCTTTGGATATTTGCAGGTCTAGTTTCAGGTTAGAGTGAGCACATGTATCTTCACGTACCTTTTGGGACAGGAATGTTTTCCTCCTAGAATTCAGGTATAAAGAAATTTTGTAGGCTGTGTTGCAAAGTTTTGAAGGGGTAACAGAGAAAGGGGCAATTTAGTGAAATGAGAACACTGCAGGAACTTGGGACAGGTTTGACTTTAATACATGTGTGTCTTGCTACAGATTCTAACGTATAGTCATTAATCGTTAAGGCAGCAGATGAATTAGGCTGGGATTATTGTACAATAAGAACTTCACAAAGGCTTCTTTAGCAAGTTTCTTTAAGTAAAGATGTACATTGGTTCATTTAAACATGATTTACATTTACCCAAACGGGTGCCTGGATGGCTCAGTCCGTTATGTACCCAACTCTTGATTTCAGCTTACTCAGGTCATGATCTCAGGGTTGTGAGATCAAGACCCCTTAAGAGAAAGTCTGCTTAAGACTTTTTCTCTTCGTCTCCCTCTGTACCCCCCCTCCCCCACCTGCTTACATGCTCTCTTTCTCTAAAAAAAAAAAAATAAATTTCCCAAAACATAATTTACAAATAATTTTTCACAGGATATTCCAATTGGTAGTTACTAACTAGCAAATGATACCACTATTTGACGGAAGAATCATGGGAGAGAGAGGTCGAGATGGAAGGAAGGAAGGAGTCAGTGCGAGTGTGAGCCCATTTCAGGCTTGGTGACATTTGACGATAGTGCTGGAGCCCACAAAAGACATGTATTTAGCATGCTGGGGACATTTTAATCTCTCAAGTTTCAAAGGGGAGGAAAGCATGCTTCAGAAGCCTCTGGAGAGTCGTCTTCTTTTCTTCCTTGTCCTTCCGCCCCCGCCCCCTCCTTTTTCTTCTGGGAAAATGAAGCATGGCATGTTGTATCTTGGACTTGGTAACATCCAGACTCCGGCCACTGGCTGCTTTGAAGGGTTATACATGCCAGGGAAGTTAAATTTGTGCCAAGAGATTATTAATTAAATAATTAAAATCTACAAACAACTGTATTCTAGAGCAGTTTCTCAACCTTCGTGCTACTGACCTTTTAGGCTAGGTAATTTGTTATTGGTGGGATGTTGTTCTTTACATCGTAGGATGGTAGCAGCATGTCTGGCCAATACCCTATAGAGTCCAGTAACACCCCCTCCCTAAGTTATGTCAAAGAAAAGTGTCTCCAGACATTGTCACATGTCCCCCAGGAAGCAGCAAAAGGTGATTCACCCCTATTTGAGAACCACCAATTTTATTTGTATATTCTCACAGCATATATCCTTGAAAAATATATAGTATTATTTTCTAATTTACATAAATGGTGTGGTATTTATATATTCTCCATCTTGTTTGGTCTATTTGTTGTTATGTTATTGTGTTTCAACCACGAATGTAAATACAGTTTATCCCTTAAAGTGCTCTATATTGGGTGGCCTTTAGACTGTATCCGCATGACATTTTATTTATCTGTTGATGGACATGTAAGTTGTTGCCAATTTTGCCATATAAAAACTATTCCTGGGGGTGCCTGTGTGGCTCAGTCAGTTGAGTGTCCAAATCTTGATTTCAGCTCAGGTCTTAATCTCACGGCTGTGAGTTCAAGCCCTGTGTTGGACTCCACACTGGGCATGGAGCCTATTTAAAAAAAAAAAAAAGAAATTAGCAAATATTTTTTGTCCATGCCACCCTGAGCATATATGTGATTGTCAGAAATATTGAAGAACAGCTTATTTATTTATTTAGAATATTGTTTGTTTATTTATTTTGAATATTGAAGAAAAGCTTATTTATTCAGCTTTGTTATAAACTACCAAGTTGTTCTCTAAACAGGGTTTATTCATTTATTTACACTCCTAATCATCAGTGGACGTCATCTTATTTACTCCATATTCCTACTGACACTTGATACTGTAGAATTCTTATTCTTTGCTCTGAATATCTTAACTGGTATCTTATTGTTATTTTAATTTATATTTTCCTGAATAGTAATGAGTCAGTTTTTTAAACTAGTCGGTCCTTTGGGATCTTCTAGTCAACTACATTTTTTTTTTTTTTTTTTAGTCAACTACATTTTAATATGAAAAAATAATACTAAGAATGTATTTTTTTACTTCTTTTATATTACTTTTATTTGCTAAGAATATTTTTCTGTCTCATTGTTTTATGTTCCTTATTTTCTTGTGCTGAATTCAGCATCAAATCAAATGGAAACCTTTCACATTGACAGCCAAGGTGGGAAATGTATACGTGGAAAAAAAAAAAAGAAAAAATTTTGATAGTACAAATTGACCAGCCACCCCAAGATGATGGCTGTTTATTGAACTGATTGTGTTTGGCACAGGGCCGAGTCCAGGGAAGGCACTCAAGTATTTGCATGAATGATTGAATGAACCCTGAGATGTAATGAGCTAAAGTCAAAGTCCTAGGAGCAGTTTAAAAATACCCTTAAAATGGCTTTTCTCATCTCTTGGAGCTCAAGTTTGATTTCCTGATTCTGTCTGTACCCCGCAGTAGACGTCAGAATTACTGATAAGGGGAGGAAGTGGCGACATTTTCCTTATTAGGATGGGTTTCGCAGTGAGTTTGACCCATGCTACTGGGGGCAGTCCTCCAGCTGATAGGCCCTGCAGAGTTGACCCCCTGGGGTAGAGCGCTGTCCCCCGAGGCACATGCAGTTTCCTCTGGAAGGTCTCTGGAGAATGACTGGAAGGGGTCCAGCCAGTCTGCACTGCAAACTGCCACGACTCTAGTAAGCTTATCTTCCAGACAACCTCATTGCCATTAACAAGCCCAGCATCCCAGGTCCCAGTAAGTATGCAAAAAATGATTTCAGTGCCCCACGCACACCAAGTTTAATTGCTTTGTGGTTGTATAAGATGCGAGATGAAGGAACAGGATTGCCTGCAAGGAATGCATCTGTGTGTGTAGTTGTGTAATTTATCGCATCACAGATACTCATGTCCATCAAAGCAAATGGAAATGTATTTGTTTTACTTGGTGTTTTGGAAGAATAACGCACATAGTTAAGCTTTCCCTAGAGTTAAATTTTGTGGGCTTATTTTTGTGCTAAATGGTGCACATAATGCATGGTAATATTTTGTCAAACTGAAAAATATTTCTTGTTGAAAGAGATTGTTTAGAAGAAGGCTTTTTAAATCTACCACATGGAGGGTGCTACGAAGTCCATTTGTGTGTTTATTTCTTTTGTGATCCTTGTTTTGAGTAGGCATCTGTGGACGGCCTACTATGGGTAGCATGCTGTCCCTGTTGCAGGAGCTGGAAAGACAAATAAGAGGGAGGCCCTGTCTTTCCAGCTCTTGGTTTAATGGAGATAAGGACCTGTGAACAGATAGTCCCTATGAAAGGTGATAGGTACCAGGTGATACAGGACAGAGAGGAGGAACCCAATACCCACTTTGGGAAAGTTGCAGGTTTCCCACTGTATCCTGAATAATGAATGTGGATGTGATCAAGAAGGGCCAGGGGTGGGGATGAGGCTGGGGGTGGATATTCCAGGCAGAGGGAACAGTATGTGCAAAGGCTGAGAGTTGTGAGACAGCCTGACATTGTGGGGAGAACTGTTTGTTATTATTCATTCTTGTTTGGTCTGAATGTATGAAAGACACCCATGCCCTACTTGTGGGAATGATTCATTCAGATAAAATCCCATTATCACCCCCAAATCATGCTAACTAACACAAGCATTTTAGTCCCCAGCTGGTGGCCCCCATTACCAATGCTTCATTGATCTGGACACAGTGACTTCTCTGCAGGGAATGTGTTTGCTTAACAAATGCCTTCTTCCGGCCAATTTCACAGAGGCCACACTTTCAGTGAGGATCCTGATGGTGTGCCCACTTGCATTTTATTCAGAAGAGATGAGAAAGGAAAAAAAAAAAAAAAAGAGGGGAAGAGAGTTGAGCCAAGTAATCCCTGATTTTTTATTTTTACTACAGTTTTTTTTTTCCCCCATCAAGTCAGTTACCTAACTACAACCTCCGTCTGTTTAGAACTAAAATTTGAAGTCCACATCCAGACTGCAGAGAACACCGTAGAAGAAAAGATCCAAGAAACATTTGGGACTGGCTTGTCAGACCTCCTTTCATAAATATGTACTGAATTCAGAAACTGCTCCATTTCCATGGAGAAGCTAGATCTCCACGGTGGTCGGAGTTCTGGGCCGGGTCTGGGGAGCAGGTGAACAAGGCTTGGGTAGACGAGAATCCCTTTGGAAACCACTTGCAGGACCTGGGAGATTTATTATCGACTAGATTATTACTTCCATTCATGCAGAGAAGCATCTGAAGGAGACTATCTTTTTCCCCCCAGAGATGTCATTATCAGAGGTGAAAATAACATGGGAACCATAGGGATGCCTTGGAAAGCGGAGGCCATGGCTGGGGCTGGTGGAAGGAGGACCCTGATGCGCACGCGCAGGGGCCCAATGCAAATAATGGCGCGCCCTGCTGGAGAGCGTGGATGTGCTCAGGAGATCCCTGCAACAGTGAAGGGGAGATGGAGGTCGTCGGGAGCTGCTTAAGGTCAAGGTCAGAGATCCGTCTTGGTAGGGGTAAGGAGGGTGGTTTGTGGAACAGTGAGGATAGAAGGGCTGGTGCAGACCTTTCCACGCCATGTTGAAACTGAGTGAGTTTCCAGACTGATTTGAGAAGAAAACTCATTAACTTCAGGGATTCTTTGCTTCCCGTCCCCTCCTTCATCTTTCCGCTTCTTCCCTTGAGTTTATTTTTAATTTTTATTATTTTTTTATTTTTAAGATTTTATTTATTTGAGAGAAAGAGAGAGAGAACAAGCAGGGGGTAAGACAGAGGGAGAGAGAGAAGCAGGCTCCCTGCTGACAAGAAGCTGGATTTGGGGCTCGATCCCAGGACCCTGAGATCATGACCTGAGCTGCAAGCAGCTGCTTAACCCACTGAACCACCCAGGTGCCCCTAGACTTTATTTTTTTAGAACGGTTTTAGATTTATAGAAAAACTGAGCAGATAAGACAGAGTTCCAAGATATATTTCCTTTTCTGCACACAGTTTTTCCTGTTACCAACATGTTATATTAGTGTGCTTCCATAAAAAGATTAACGAATCAATACTGATACATTATTATCATTAACATTCATAGTTTACCTTAAGATTCACTCTCTGTGTTGTGTAGTTTTATGTTTTTAATCTTTAAAAAAGATTTTATTTATTAATTTAAGAGGAAGAGAATGAGCAGGGAGCCCAATGGGGGACTTGATCCCAAGATCCTGAGATCAGGACCTGAGCCAAAGGCAGACGCTTAACTGACTGGGCCATCCAGGCGCCCTCTGTGGTTTTGACAAGTGTGTAATGTCATGTATCCTCCATTACAGTATCATACAAAATGGCTTCACTGCCCCCAAATCCCCTGTACTCCGCCTGTCCTTCACAAACCTCGCCTCCCCTCCCCACGCCTGCACCCCAGCCGCCAAAGCCCTGGCAACCGCTGATCCGATCTTTTTATTGTTTCCATGGTTTTGTCTTATCCAGAATGTCACATAGTTGAAACCAAACAGTCTATAGCCTTTTCAGACTGACATCCTTCACTTAGAAACACTCATTTAAGAGTCACCCAGGGGCTCATGAGTGGCTCAGTTGGTTAAGCATCTGGCTTTGGCTCAGGTCATCATCCCAGGGTCCTGGGATGGAGTCCCGTGTCTATAACCCCAGCACAATGGCTAGATTGTATGATAAAGACTAAATGTTTGGCTTTGTAAGAAATTGCCAAACTGTCTTCTGGTGGCTGAACCATTCCTCCTTTTTAACTTTCCATCTGACTTTAGTTTGAAAATAGAACTCAGAGATAATTTATGGAGAAATGCAGGTGCTACTTACGATGTAGCACACTGACTTTAAAGTACCTGTTTTCTTTTACGTAGGATACAGTAGCAGAAGACTTGACCAACAGTGCTTTTTACTATAAGGACATTTATTGTTTACTTAACCAGAAGTCAGCAGCAAGTGGCTTCAGATTCATTAAATAGCTGAAGGACGTCATCAAGGACCCAAGCTCTCTTCTCCTCTTCTTCTCACCCACATGAAGCATGTTGGCCTTTGGTCTTTTGCTTGCTCTTCTTAGTTTCAAGAGGGCTGCTGGAACACCAGGCATTACGCCCTCTTATGCTCAACAGGAATAAAGAGGAAAAGGAAACACCAGTAGCTCTCCTCTTACTTTGGCTCTGCCATCAGAAAACTGACCATTAGCAGATTTCCTCTGACATTTTATTGGCCTCAGGTGGGTCATATAGTCACTCTGGCTGCATTGAGGCCGGAAAGTGGCTGTTCTGAACCCCTCCAATGTTTGGCCAGGCCTCACCCATTTATCCACTAGGCACTTTTTTTTTTTTTTTTTACTTCAGTTGTCATTCATCTGTGATAGGAGGGTAGGTGTGTTTACTCACCTTCAAACTGTGTTTCTATGAGCCCTAAGTTTCTGATGATGAGCATAGGGGTCCCTGCTGGGGAAGGGAGTAGGGACAGAGCGAGCTAGGTTCTGGCCTCCCACTTCTTCTGGACAAGCATACTTCCAACTTCCTCACAGGTTAGAGCTCCTGGAGGGTTTCTTTTGGATAAGGCGGGGCAGCTAGTATTAAGAGTGAAAGAAAGCACCCTGAACTCGGATGACAGTCAATGTTTCTATCAGTTGGAAGAGTCAGATTTTTGGACCAAGGTGAAGCAAGGCTATTCGTTTCCTAAGTGTGTCGTAAAATCCTTGGAATCTTTGTCTTGAAAGCTTTGCCAGATGCACATGTTGAGCACCTGTTAAAAGAAAATTGGTTTTGTCCTCTGTCCTAAAGGAGGAGGACTTTGCCATTTGGAAAGTGGTTTAAATCTTTCTTCTTCCTTGACAAGGAAATGGTCTGGAGCTGGGAGATAAGATGGTCAGCAGCCCGAGCATTACCTCTAAAAAGTAAAAAAATGTGATCTTTCTTCGTCTTTTCAAACATAGCAAATCAAATATCCTTCAGTCACTGCGGGAAAGGATGATTTGTGTTCTCCTCTCCCCTTTTCTAACTTCTGCCCATGTTTACGCGAAATGCGTGGCTTTTCTGATGGGTATTTTATATTTGATGTTGTTTTTTGTGTGTGTGCTGGAGAATGTTGTGGGCTGTTAAAATACATTCAGTTAAAATCCTTTGTAACCAGCCTTTATTTCCTGGAGTGATTTTATGAAACCTTATGGCATATAAAATACATTAACAAAACAAAACAGAACTAGGTGTGTGCTCCTGTGTGCTCGCTGAGGACGAAGGGGTGAATCTGCTGCTGAGTGAAACCGACATGTTTTGTTTTTGTTTTGCTTGCTTCTTTCTTTTCCTTCTCCTTTCCTTTCCTTTTTTTTTGGGAAATAACTCCAGTGGCTCCATGGTTCACACAGCACACTGTGATATATGGACAACATGCTGATGCTGATTCTAGCCTGGGCGCCTGGGCCGTTCTGGTGTTACTGGTACAGTTTTTGAATAAAGAAACCCTGCTGTGTGCAAGACAAAGGGCCTCAGTTCTAAGTGAGCATATGCTTTCTGATGTTTCATGTCGACATGTGTCATCTCATTTACAGCACATAACTCCCTCCAAAGTAAGTGCGATCTCCTTCTGCAGTGGAACACAGTGAAATACCAGACTCGTGCCATATTAGTAAACAGCCAAGAAGCGGCAGAACTAGAGATGGAGTCTCCCCAGAAGCCTGAACAGTTGCCACGAAATCCATTGCCCTGCCCTTCCAGAATAATTGGCCCTTCTCACGTAAATGCAAGGGAAAGAGAATTATTAATTTTGGAACACTTTCTGTGTGTGCCAGATAATTTGCATATTTTACAGTGTTTGCTTCTCAGAACAGTTCAAGGAAAAAGAGAGTTTATGCAGGCCTGTGGTATGAGGGTTACAGTAGTATCCCCATTTTATGTCAGCAGACAGAGGGTTGAGAATTATAGAGGAGACGTGTCCTCCAAGGACATGTGAAGATCTCCTAAGGATGTTGATGAAAGGGTACTCCAGATAATATGGCTTCGGGCTTCTGTAGATTTCTAGAATTGCCCCAAAGCGGTTACTCAGCTTCTTCCTATGACTGATGGCACAGTCATGTGGTCCAAAAGGGTGGTGAATGTATGTTTACTGGAAGAAGAAGATTTAAAACACCCTTTCCTCCTTTCCCACACACTTTCACAGTGGCTCATTGTCCCCGTCCTTGGGGCCTCCCTCTTTGCCTGCACAGGACTGGCATTGGGGCCGACGTGGAGGGCATGGTATACGAGTGTGGCCTAACTCCTCACAGGGCCTTCTGGGAGTGGGTTCATAACAAATCAGTGGTCCCTCCAGTGAGGACTCACTGGCTGAAAGTCTTTACATTAAAATTGAGGTTGACATGCAACAAAATTGCTTGATACTCCCCCTTCCCCAAGTCCTGGGAGAGAATCATTCCCTTCCTGCTCTCCTTTCCCCCAAGAAGTTTATTGAATGAGTTGAATAAAGGGCTTGATTCCAGCCCTCATAGTCCTGTCCTGGCAGGGCCTAGGTAGGCTAATGACAACCAGCAAGACAGATCCAGGAGGAACCAGAACCTGGAATGGATATATGTGCCTCTTGGATTGAGGTGGGCTCCAGATGGGAGGGCAGAAACTTCAGTGGGAGACTGAGGATCTTTGTCCCATCAAGTGGCACAACATTGTATCTAGACTGGAGGCTCACAGGGGCAGATACTGGGTAGTTGCCTTGTGAGGGCACCTCTGAGGAGTCTGCTCCTTGCCCCGTGAAACTTCAGCATGAATGAAGCTGGGTCCAGACTGGCTTCGTCTGGTAGCTCAGTACATCTGAAATGGAAAGTCAGTTTTGGGTTGGAACATGCCAGCAAGGCAGGAATGATCCTTTTGGGAGGTTAGTCTTAAGCCGTGAGTGGTGGTTCCCAGAAAGGAGCTGGGAAGAGCCAGCTTTTCTGTGCCTCTGGGATTGGGGATGGAGGTCCTGGGAATAGTGAGGGAAGGACTTACACACTGGGCACAGAACTGTTTAATAAGTCTGTCAGGGGACTGAGTGTAGGAGAAATAGCACCACAGTGCCAAAGTGAAGGTCATCTTTTATTTCTGGTTTCTGAGTGGGATTTATGGAGGAAGGCGGACGATAGCAGAAGCAGTACACAAGAGTCTGCCCTGTCTTCTCGTCTCTTGCCTTTCTTTGTCATTCCCTGGGGGAGGAAAATTTTGCCCTTTGGTGTCCTTGCTTAGAAAAGTTTTTGTTTGTTTGTTTCAAGTGTCCAGGAATCCTATGCTAGGGGGGAAGTAAAATAATGGAAACAAAGGAAGATAAACAATGTTGGTGAAGTCAGTCCCTTTTGGATTCCCTACCTGAGTTTCCTTATACTGTTTTTTTTTTAAAAAAGAAAAGAGCTTCAGAAGAAAGAACATTTTGATGATTAATTAAATACTTACATTTAAATGAGTATGTGATTGGGTTTTCCTGCGAAAGAAACTTTAAAATACCGGAGGTAGGAAGGGAAAAGAAAAATGAAACAGATACTGACCTCCTTCCTTTCTAGGTGACTGAGAATACAGTTCAAAAGCCCTTTCTTGCTTTTCATGTATTTACACATCTTTTCGAAAGGTGATCCTGGGGGCAGAAAAAAGTAGGACATATTTACTAGTATCTGTTGTGCCTCAGGGACTGTGATAAACTCTGTATGGGTGTGTGCTCATTTAATGCTCACAGAAGTCCCAGTGAAATGTGTTACTGGCCACCTTGGTGAGAAAGTTGAGGCTTTGAGAGATTATGTGGGCTGCCTAAAGAGAAATACCTGGTAAATCCACCCGAGGGATTCCAACCCTGTCTTCACTAACATGCTGTCCTTAACCCTGCTGGTGTGTGTATGCTACCGAAGGACTGGCGTACAGATGCCTTTGATAGCCGTTATTTTTACCCTACATGTTCCTGACATTGATTCAAAGGTGACCTTGCACTTTTCTCTCAGTTTTCTCAACCTTTGATACCTAACCCTTCCTGTCTTGAGTATGACGTATTTTAAGCATTGCTATTCAAAGGGATAAAAAAGTTAAGAAATGAAATTAAGAAAGTTTATACTGTGAGAGGCCATAAAAAAGTATTTGGAACTTCTGCTGGGTCTTACTTTATTTCTTGTCCTAAAATGTAAGTAAACTAAAATTCAACTTATTATATATTTTACAGTTATTCTATCTTAATTAGAGTTCAAGACTGTGCTGAATTTTTATATATCCAGCCAATTTCTTTCTAATGAAAATTCCTCTCTTTGGTCTGTACTATTCTGTCTTTCTTAGGGTTCAGCTCTCAGATTTGGGTTAATAATCTTTATAATATAATGCAGTCATTTTTTTATTTCTTCCTTTTTCTTGTTCAGTGACAGCATTTGATGCTAAGAGTTTTCCTCTTACTACTTTTTTGCCTGAGGCTTATGAGGTTTTGTATATAGCATTATCAAATAATTTTGGTCAATATTTGTTGGACACCAATGATATTCTAGCATAAAGAAAAAAATAATTCTACTTAAAACTTGAAAATAGGCAAATAGACAAAAGGATGACTTTGTGTCTCTTCAAAATCATCCCCTGATTATTGGGACCACCCGAGGATGATCTAATTCTCTAGCTGTATTGTCTTTTTTTGCTTTGCTTTGATTTACTCTTTATTGGCTTTTTCTTTTTAAGATTTTATTTATTAATTTGAGAAGGAGATAGAGTAGGAGCAGGGGGAAGGGAAGAGGAAGAGAGTAGTAGACACACCACTGAGTGCAGAGCCCCACATGGGGCTTGATCCCAGGACCCTGAAATCATGAGATCATGATATAAGCAGAAGTCAGATGCTTAACTGACTGACCACTCAGGCACCCCTACCATCTACTGTTGATTAAGGTATTTTACAAATAGGTAAGGGTAGATGAATACCTATAGTAAATGGTGCAATGCAAATGATTCTTGTCCTTTAGAACAATAATCCCCCAAGATATAATTTTGCTACCATGCAAGGCATTACCCAGTTTTGTATCTACTTCAACAATTTTATTTCAGCTGTCCTTTCAATAACTATATATAAATATCTCTTTTCTCCTATAATCCTCTGAAACAACTTTTCTATCCCATTGGTTTTCTCACTGAATTAAATACATCTTTAATATGTATTCACCTTATATTTGCATGAAGGTCGTGTTTTTAATGTTTGAAAATTGCTTTACAATAGGAACAGTGTATGAGGCTTTCATCTCTCTCAAAAAGACGGAGGGCTGGGCCTTAGTTAAAACAGTAAACCTGATGTTACAAGAACTATTGCAATAGGGGAAGAAGAGCACTGGGCTCAATTCCGAATGCAACAAAGGAAAGTGGAGATTTATAACCATGCATCAGGGAGGGGGTCAGTGGATGGAAAATTACTAAGAGGAAACATCAAGAACAGGGAATTCTTGTGAAACCAACTCAACAGGATTCTTGCTGAAGGCAGGCCAGGGTGATCACCTATCACCTGGAGGATAAGGGAAGATGAAGAATTCCATCAGATACTTAAGCTGATTCATCAGATACTTAAGCATCTCTTAAGCTGATTTAGCAGGACTCTTGCTAAAATTGGACTCCACAGGAACAGAGGTGGAAAGTCATGGTTGGGCTTAGTTGAGCAGAGGACTCAGGAGCCTGACTAAAATTTGCTCAAGGAGAAAATCCTTGTCATATGCATAATGGAACTTAATTTAATCTTCACATAAATCTTAGGTGAGCTTATTACCATTGTCTCTAACTGTACTTAGGAAGAAACAGGCTCAAGAGCATTCAGGTGAGGATAATGTGGAGACACCACACGAGCCCAGGTCTGTGTGAATCAAGATCAACTTCACCATGTCACTCTGAGGAGTCACGGGCTTCTCAGCGAGAAGAGCAATGACAAAAGTGTGACCCGATAGAGTGCACAGAAGAATATGGATAAATAAAAGGAAGAAATAGGTGAAGGAAAAAGTTTGAGATCGCTTACGAAACAACTATGAGACTGTTGTGTTTTTTCCTCCATGGGTCAAAATGAAAATGTGCAGAATGTCGATGCAGTTGTAGAATTGGATAGACTGTACTGGAAAGTCCCTATGTCCTCCCTCAGACTTGAATATATACTTCTTGGATATACGGAGAGACGGGGCCGCAAACAATAAGTAGCTTGCCTTACACTAACGACAACAACAACAAAAAAACCCAAAATGTTGGGAGAGGAGAAGAACTGTGGTTGCTTCTAGGCCCTGGGCAGACATTGGGTTTTCATCTTTCACTATGGAAGCGTACCGTTCCAAAGCTTAGCTTTTTTTTTTTTTTTTAAAGATTTATTTATTTATTTATTTGACAGAGACAGAGAGAGAGATCACAAGTAGGCAGAGAGGCAGGCAGAGAGAGAGAGGAAGGGAAGCAGGCTCCCTGCCGAGCAGAGAGCCCGACGTGGGATTCGATCCCAGGACCCTGAGATCATGACCTGAGCCGAAGGCAGCGGTTTAATCCACTGAGCCACCCAGGCACCCCAAAGCTTAGCTTTTTAACACCATGGGGTGTTTTCACTTATTCTCAAGGATCTCCTAAAGTTCTCACAACAAAATTGGTTATAATTCACTTTACTTAAAAATAAGTACATGAAGGGCGTGCTGTGAAATTAAGTCAACAATATGCTGCTTCAAGTCCAAAATCACTGGGAGGGATTAGGGAGACGTAAGTGGTACGTGGTAGCGAGAGAGGCAGGGGTGAACAAGTACTAAAACCTCTCTGTCTGTCTTCCTGTAAAGCCACTCCCAGCTATGCCCACAGAAGTCACTGCAACAGGTAACATTAGGAGCTCAAATATAATTAACGTGCTAGGGCTGTATCTCTGCATGCCTGCTATCCGTCTTGAGCAGCAAACTCTGTCCTTGAAATACTCTACCGACTGGCTTGACTGTAACTTCCCTGGGATTCCAGATTAGAGGTTGGGAAATTGGTTTTGTGCTTGGAAGTGCTGAATCAGCAACACCTACTGTTGTTACATTCTGGATCCTGATTACAAGTATCCCCACTCCCAGCCATTTAATCCAGAAGCCTTCTGGGCACTCCTGATTCTTTTCTCTCCTCCACTTCTCACATGCCTGCAAAATCCTGTGGATATTGCATTCTGTGCTTCTAAAGAATCTGCCTCTGTTTCCTCCGTACCATTCCAGCCCCAAATGAACCCTCCTTGGCCTCTGGTCTGAAGATGACTTCCGTGGTCTCCTAACATATGTCCTTCCCTCTGTTCCCTGCTTCTTCCTCTCCATAAATGGGTTCCTCTCAATGTTGTAAAAATACCCATATGATCTTGCCAGTTGGCTTGAAACCCTTCAGTGGTTTCCTAGGGCTTACCGATTTGAGCATCCAAAGCCTTTCTGACCCAGCCCCCGCCCCCTCGTTCTCCAGTCTCCCCTCTCCTGGAGTTTACCTTTGTACCAGTCTGATCTGCCATCTGTTTATACTGGCTTTCAGGCAGAATGTGCAGACCTTGCTGAGCCAGCCATTCCTGTGTTGGACCGCTTCCCTCTCAGCCTGGCCTGGGTCAAGCATCTCCTTCTCACCACTGCTCTGTAGCTTTTTCTTTGTAACATTGCTGTAAGAGACCATGTTGTCCCCTAGGGGCAGGGCAGCATCCTGCAAGCATTGGTGTCCCTGTGCTTAACGGGGAGAGGCTCCCCAGAAATGTCTGTGGCTTGAATGAACGAAGAGGTGAAACAGAGTCTTTCTTGCATGAAAAAACTTAATGCAACTAACCTCCATTTAGCTCTGGAGAATTTGTGTGAGAAGGATCTAAGATACTCTGTTGTTCAGCCACAAAAGCCATGTCCTCCCTTCTTTTTTTTTTTTTTTCCTCTCTTCTTTATCCCATTTCTTTATATAAATGCATCTACATAAATCAGCTGTCATTACTGTCACTACAGTGCCTTCCAAAGAGGAGGCAGGTACACTGGAGCAGAGAGGGTTAAGCCCTCCCTAGCTCAACCTGACTTTGGGGTGGGCAGGCATACTTCACAGACATGTAGGGATTTGACCACCACCACCAAAAAACCCCACAAACAAACCAAAAACAAACAACAACAACAAAACCCACCAAAAAAATCCAAAAAACAAAAACCAAAAAAAACAAACCCAAGTTGGGGGAAAACAATAAACATCACCAGCAATGGGACAAATCAAAATCAGGCACCACCTGGTAACATGCGAGGAAAAGGATGCAGCTTCACTTTTCCGTGATTTTCCTGCCAAAAGCTCATAACCTGACTCTAATCACAGGAAGCATCAGACAAAGCCAAACTGAAGGACTTAATACAAAATAAACAGCCTGTAATTTCAGAAACTGCCAAGGTTAGAAAAATCAAGGGAAGACCTAGGGAGGTGTTTTAGGGTGAAGGAGACCAAAGGGAGGTAACAACTTAAAAGTACCTGGTGATTCTGAACCTGATCCTTTTGCTATAAAGTACATTTGGGGGTACATCCTTGTGGTCCAAGGAACAAATGTAACATGTATTACATGTTAATTTCCTGATGATGTTTGTGTTGTGGCTGTGGAGGAGAAGGGTTATAGCTGTAGGAAATACACACCAAAGCATCAGGGAAGCATCAGGGAGTGGTGAGCTTGGGGTTGTTGAGTTACTTTCAAATGCTAAAGAGAGAAAGAAGGATCTTTATACTATAGTTGCAGCTTTTTCTTTTTTTGTAAATTTGAGATCACTTCAAAATAAATTTTTAAAAAGTTACTTATTTAAGAGGCACCTGAGTGGGTCAGTGGGCTAAAGCCTCTGCCTTCTGCTCAGGTCATGATCCCAGGGTCCTGGGATTGAGCCCCACATCTGGGCTCTCTGCTCAGCAGGGAGCCTGCTTCCCTTCCTCTCTCTGCCTGCCTCTCTGTCTACTTGTGATCTCTGTCTGTCAAATAAATATAATCTTTAAAAAAAAGTTATTTATTTGAGAGAGCAGGCACATGCAGGTGTGGAGGGGGAGGGGCAGAGGGAGACTTAGACTTGCCGCTGAACGAGGAGCCTGAGGCCAGGCTGGATCTCACTGCCTTGAGATCATGACCTGAGCCGAAATCAAGAGTTGGACACTCAACTGAGTGAGCCACCCAGGCGTCCGCCAATAAGACATTTTTTTTTTTAAGATTTTATTTATTTACTTGAGAGAGAGACAGTGAGAGAGAGCATGATCGAGGAGAAGGTCAGAGAGAGAAGCAGACTCCCCATGGAGCTGGGAGCCCGATGCGGGACTCGATCCCGGGACTCCAGGATCATGACCTGAGCCGAAGGCAGTCGTCCAACCAACTGAGCCACCCAGGCGTCCCCCCAATAAGACATTTTTAAAGAAAAAAAAGTCAATAGACAAACTTGGACTTGTTCCCACAGACAGGTTGACCTCATAAGATTGGACTCTTGGTGTATTTATGGTGATGGAACTGTGCAGAAGAAGGGCTTGGTTTTCCTTGAGCTGAACTGGAAGTGAAGCAGTGATGAAGTTGAGGGGCATGGCTGAGAGCCAACATGCATCCTGTGTCATCGTCTCCCCCCCACAGCCAGCCCTCAGCAGGTCACCTTACCTGAAAACAGGCTCAGAAGACAGACTGTCACCTCCAGGAGAGCAGAGCTGCCTCCCAGGGGTAAGCGCCATTGGCAGGTTTCTAGCGACTGGGGAGCAAGATGCCAATTTGATGGTGACTTACTGTGAGAAATGTAACCGGGGCCACTGGCCCTCTTTGATGGGCAGATTTCCTTTGTATAGCGGACTTCAAGGGAAGCCTGGTGGTAACCCGGACAGTGGGTGATGAGCAAGGAATCACAATGAGGAGAGCTGGCCAGTACGATCGAGGTCTGGAGGCATCCTGCAAGGGGAGCCTGATTCCTCCATCCTGCACCGGAGCCTCATACTTGGCAATGGGACGTGGAGGCGCAAATCTGTGGCGGGGCTGGTACTCCCTAGGGTAGAGCTGGGTGGCTTCCCAGACTCCAATTTTTCTTTGCTTTCATGGTCGGCCACCTCTCTGCATCTGACTGATGGGTTCTCGCTTTAGATATGGTAATAGCCTCAGCCGGGTTGTGGACTCTCAAATGCCATTGCCTCTCTAGGATTTTGTGTTGACTCCTGGGTTGATTCGACATGTTTCACTCTCAGAGGCATAGACTGCTTTATTCAAGTGCCTTAGAGGTCTCCCCCTTGCCACCACTAGCCACGTGGGAACTTGGGCTAGAGAGAGGCTGTACTCTAGAATAGCAACTTCCCTTTTGCTATTTGTTTTTTTAAAAGTCTGGAGCCATGTAAAAGGAAGGAAAGACCAAAAAAAAAAAAAAAAAAAGGCTTACCTTCTTGGAATATCTTGTTATCTTTAGAGTTCTTTAATTTTCCTAGGTTGCAGAGACTTTCAGAATTTTGGCCAAAATAGATACTTTTCCCTTCTGAGAGCACTGTGCCCCTCCTCTGTGAACCAGAGGTATTCAGATTTCGGAGCACAGTCCGTGTGGGGCTGACTGTTTGTGTGTGTGTGGTGACGAGAGCTCTCTTTCTGCAGCTGAGGCGTGAGACACCCTGGCCTCCTATCCCCCCTTCCCTGGAGTGTTTGCAGTTCCTTCTTGCACAGGTGCTCACATCTCTGCCAGGGCACTGTAAGACCCCTGGGTACTTAGCTCTGGAACTTAAGGTTCCAAACGGCTCCGTATGCAAAAGCCACTTGTCTCCGGGTGGGTGTTGCCTGAGGTTGCCCAGCCTTGGTTGAGGCTTTTGAGTGCCAGAGCTGGTTTTTGAAGAGCTGCCTGAAATCTGGAATGCACATGAGCCCACAGAAAGAAGCAGTGGTTCTGTACAGCTTGTCGGGGAGGGACCAGCCAAAAAGGGTCTGGGTCCTTTTGTGAGTGATGAAGGGCTGGGTGCTTTCAGGTGTGCATCCCAGGTTCTTCTTCAAAGGAGGGTTAGAAGGCAGTTGTGATTTTTGCTGAGAAGGAGCATATACATATATGGATTGGCTTACACTCATCCAAGGTAAGGGTCTTCAATGTAGTATAATTTTATATTTTGTTTTCTCCTCTTTCCATGCCATGATAAGGCCTTCACACAAATGCCTTTAGAAATGATAACCAGGGGCGCCTGGGTGTCTCAGTAGGTTAAGCCTCTGCCTTCAGCTCACTTCATGATCTCAGGGTCCTGGGATTGAGCCCCACGTTGGGCTCCCTGCTCAGCAGGGAGCCTGCTTCCCTCCTCCCCCCTCTGCCTGCCTCTCTGCTACTTGTGATCTCTGTCAAATAAATAAATAAAATATTTTAAAGAAAGAAAGAAAGAAAGAAAGAAAGAGTAACCAGAACATGCCTGCTTTGGCGTCTCCATACAATGGGAAATTGAACCCCAGGTTCAGTTGGGGGTGGGGAAGCAGCATCTATACAGTCACCAGGTCGGCTGCTGAGCGGTGGCATGGCCATCTGTGATCTCTGGGGGATGTCTGCAAACACAGTGTCCTCTCACATGACCGCCGGGTCACCAGGTGCGCAGAGCACCTGGTGGGCAGACACAAGAGACTGGGGGGCAAGGTGGTAAGTGTCTGCAAGGCTGTAGGAGCAGACTTGGTTTCCATTTGCAAACAAAGCAAAACTGAAAGCCCCGCATGATTTCTGGCACTAGTTTTTGCCATCTGTTTGATTTTTTTTTTTTTTTAAACGGGTGAGGGGCTGTGATGAGTATCACACTCTGTGGCCCAGAGAAAGGATTAGAAATAGAATCACCTGAAACATGCTATTCAAAGCAGGTAGGCCCTGAGGTCCGCTGAGGGACCTATAACTTTCACTTTCATTCTGTCCCTGGGCCCCCTTGCATCTGGGAGTCAGAGAATAATAATAAAATAAAGGCAGGCTGTATCAAGAAATGTGATCCTTGGGGTACCCTCCTAAGCTGTGCCTCTGTCAGTCAGATTTTCCATGTGCTGGAAAGAGTTCTGCCCTTCCCAGCTCTGCCAGGCATTCCCCTCAACGAGGGGGCATGGGCTGGGTGTGAAACGGATCCCTCCTCTTGCAAGTGGTAAGGCTGACAGCTGTGTAAGGAAGTGCTCCCTGGAATGGGCTTCGGGTCTCTGCTCCGTCAAGAGGCAGACTTCTATTCCCAATGACAGCTGCAAAGTACAGATTTATGGCAGGGTCCTAGCTCTGAATTCCAATTACCACTTGAATTTCCAAAGAGTCTGCATTTCCCTGTCTGTGGTGCATTTTTACAACTTGCCGCTGTGATGACCGATACACAATCATCCCCAGTGACTAGTATTTCTAACCAAATGATTTACAGAATGAGAGCACAGGTGATGCATATTTAACGCTTTCTGCTCCTTGTGAGGTGAGAGTGCTGGGAAATCTGTTGTGCATTTCTAAAGGATGGAGAGTCAGGTGGGATGGGGACAGCCAGGAGATTGTGGAAGCCAAGTGACACCTACGAGGTTGTGGAAGACATGTATTTTTGTTTACAATAATTATTTTTTGTTTCAGAGAACGGTTCTCCCTGATGAGGGTAGCAGGTGCCAGAGCGTTAATAAAGGATTTTGGGGGACACTTGTATTTCATGCTTTATGCCCGCCCGTAGGTAAAGGCAGTAGCACTCGGTTCTACAACTCTTTGACAGTCTGTTTCCTGTGCTCCAAGGATGGCTGGATTCGCTATTGTTAAGAGCAGGATATTGAGGATTTGGAGACCAGCATGTCCCCTGAGCTCATGCTGTCATCCTTGCCTGTTAAAGCTCCACAGGGCAGGAGGATGGAAAGTGTGTCTCCTAGTTTGACAGTTTGTGGCTCTTCCAGACTCTTGTACAGGGGTCATGTTTTAGCAAGGGATTGAAATGTACAGGTTTCAAGTAACAACTTTGTTGCTTCTGTTAGAGGAAATCCACATGTCTGTCCACATGCACGTCAGCACAATGGAGGGAAAAAAACTCAATGTTTTAAAATAGATCTTTAAAAACATTACCAAGACTACTTAGTGCTTTGAAAAAAAAAATCCTTCTTCTGAACTTTGAAAGTCTTTTTCTCCACACATAAAGGAAAGGCCTTATGTGGCTGTTTTGCTTAATGTGGGTTGGTTTTATTTTCGACTCTTTGAAAGCCAGCATGAAGGCTAAAATTCTATGTGGAGAAGTAAAAGAATGAAAGGAATGATGAGGTTTTGGGTATGCTAAATTAAAGTGACAAGGTACAGATAACAGGGCATGGCTGTGCCCACAAATTAGCCCTCTCTAATTTGCTGCTGGGGAAAGTACTGCTTTGGTGTGCATTGTAATTTCTTTCTTGAATTAAAAGTTTAGAAAGTCTGGTTTGCTCAAAAGTGAAAACCTGAAAAACATATGCCTTTCCGTTTTGAAATGGCCCATGGTTCCCTATGTTCAAAGAAGTGTTTGAGCAAAATCTTGCCTCAAATATATGTAAATTATATGGTTTCATTTTTAGAAGCCACACTGTGTGTTAGATTATCTTGTGTGTGCCTTCAAGTCAGCTTTTCCCAAAGTTTTTGTCCCAATCTGTGTTGGGCAGGTGGCAGCTGTATTTTCTGTGGTCTTCTCTGTAATGGAGGTACCATGTCATGTTTGGAGTGGATTCCTGATGGGCGAGGGAAGGAAAGAAGGCCTGAGCAACTTTCTCCAGCTTTCATGTAGCTCCAGGAAGCCGCTCAATATCAATGGGGATCCAGGAGGACATTTGGTTCCTCCGGCTACAACATGTCCTACCCTACTATTCCTGTACCCCAAGCTCAACTTCCCAGAGGGCTGAAATAGCACTCTGTGAGATGAATTAGCGTATTATAAAAAGTTGGCCACAGAGAAGGTGGCATAGGACTCAGGATTGCTTATTACTGTACTGTAAAAGAAGGCCATTCATGATCATTCACCTTTTGTTTCTAGTTTCTCTGGATGTTTTCTCAAGGAAAGCCCCGCGGCCTCCATATCAGATGGTCTGCTCCTGGGTGCATATGCTGCTCACATGAGGTTTGAATTCATCATGGTTCCTCTACACATAGACGGTTGTGGGGTTTCCTAAACAGGTGCGAGGTAGAAACAGTTTTATGGTCAAATAGATTTGGATAAACAGAGCAGACAGATTGCTTTACTGAAGGACTTTTCTGGGCCTTGAATGTGTATACACACATGTTGTAAACTGTCAGGACAGTGAGTGAAGTGGGCATCTGGCTCAGGAATATGTTCCTCAGTGTGTCCTTGGGGCATGCTACCCCAACGTTTGGCTCTACCTGCCTGTTATGGGTTTAATTGTGTCCCTCCCAGAAGACATAGGCTGGAGTCTTCCCCTTGCCCCCAGTACCTCAGAATATGACATTATTTTGCAATAAAGTCCTTATAGATGTGATTAGTTAAGATGAAGTCATACTGAGGAGGGTAAGCCCTAATCCATGATGACTGGGGCCCTTAATGAAGGGAGTTTTAGAACATAGACACATGCACACTGTAGGACAGTGCCTCGGGAAGCTGGAGTTATGTTGTCACAAGTCAAGGAACTACTGGAAGCTTGGAGGCACCCCTGGGGTAGATCTTTCCTGAGCACCTTCAGAGGGAGCATGGCTTGGCCCACACCTTAATCTCAGACTTCTAACCCCAGAACTGTGAGACAATATATTTTTGTTGTTTAAGTCACTCCGTTTGTGGTGCTTTGTTGTGGTAGCCCTAACAGTCTTTGCCATTCTAGACTTGAGGCTTCTTTTCAGGATGGGCTAGAACCACATCCCTAGCTCTAGAAGCTTCTAAGCCAAGCTACTCACTGATTTCTTCTGAATTGGGGGTTCCTTCTTTGTGTATGTTGTTTGTGGTACTTCCACTAAGGCCTGGCCTTTCTTATTGACCTGGAACAGTGGTTTCTAACTCTAGTTGTACAAAGGAATTATCTAGGAAGCTTAAAAAAGTACTAATGCCTAGACATTACCTAATTAATTAGAATCTCTGGGAGTAGGACTCAAGTATTTCCTCTGAAAGTTCTCTAGGTGATTCTAATGCACATGCAGGGTCAGGAGTTGTTGAAGAAAGCAAGGGCTATGCTGGCTAAGTGTGTTGGAGGGTGGGAGGCTGGGAGATAGAGGCACTGGCCACAATTCAGCAGGAGGTGGTGGATCTCCCGTTGAAGCCAAGGAGCTGGGTTCAAACCCTGGCTCTTCCCCTTACCTAGTGGCTCTATACTGTGGCTTACTCATTTATACAGTAGGGATTATAATGACTACCCAGTAGTCTGTGTAGGTTGCTACACAGTCTGTGTAGGTAGCGCCTCACCAGACTTAGTTCTCACAGTCTGGAGCCTGGGAAGTCTTAAAATCAAGGCGTCTGCACATTTGGTGTCTGCTGAGAGCCCCTTTCCTGGTTCCTCTTCTTGCTGTGTCCTCATGTGGTGGAGGGGCCAAGGGAACTGTCTGGGGTCCCTTTTCTAAGGGCATTAATCCCATTCATGTGGGCTCCACCCTCATGACTTGATCACCCCCCAAAACCCCCTATATCCAAATACCATCACACTGGGAATTAGGTTTCAACATAGGGATTCTGGGAGACATGGACATTTAGTCTGTAAATAAATGAGAGGGTTCAGTGAGATGCGCTGAGTCCAGAGTCAGGGTGTGGGAGATAAGCATTAAAGACTGTTGGTAAACCAATCAGGACACCTTGTGATCCTCTTCTCAGTGAGTCTCCCAGGGCAAGAACAGTCTCCCCCTGCAGCCTGTTGCCCTTCATCCAAACCTATTCCTTGATTACTCTTTCTTATTCCTCCCTCCCTCCCCAACCTCCTGCACACTCAGTCGGCTTCCAAAACAACGGAAATCTGCGTTCTTGGTGCGGATGCCCTCTTGTCAACAAATAAAAACATTGGTTAAGAGAGTATGTTTATTCCTTAAGGAAGTGGGCTCCAGGCCGAGGATGAGGTCACTGTAGCTCATCCCACTGTGGGGTGCAGTTACGGCTTTTCTAGGTGGTCATTCATAGCCAAGAGTGGGCGGCTAAAGCACCGCATCTGAAACACTGCCCTGGAAACCTCCAGAAGAGGAGGAGCCTTAGTCTTCAGTTAATAGGTAGCTCAGCCTCTTGTAAGAGACTTCTGGCTTCTGGCTCTGATTCAGAATTTAGCCTGGTCATGCCTGCCAAATCCAGATCTCCAGCAGCTGGACCTGGTGCGTGCAGTTTCAAGCTCTCCAGGCCATTCTGACGCAAGGGCAGAGTTGTCACCTCCGTATTCTCTACATCTGTGTGTATGTGTGCGTGCATTTTGTTAGGTGAAAACCTAAGCCCTCCTTCAGTGTTTCATTCAACACATATTTCATAGGTGTCAACGTGTGCTGCTGGGCTGACTTCTAGATGGAATATGCTGGAGAGCCAAACACTCACGCTCACCTGAAGCTTCTTTCCTAGTGGAGAATCCAGAACATAAACAAGCAAACAGTTATCTGAAATAATGTCGGGTTTTGAGGAGCACCAGTAAGAAAAGAATGTATGGGAAGCAAGGGGGGAAGGACAGGGCACTGTGGTGCTTAGGGATCAAGGCAGGCTTCTCCAAGGAGGCAACATTAGAACCTGAGTAAAGACAGGGAACAAGCCACAGGGGAATTTGGTGGTGGTGGTGGTGGGGAATGTTCCAGGCAGAGGAGCAGCCCTGTGCTTGGTGTGCTGGAGAACAGAGGGCCAGTATAGCTGGCCTGGAGAGGGGCAGGAAAAGAAGTGCAGAGATGGGTGGAGGCTAGACCATAGAGGCCGACGGGATATAAATATGGCTTGGAATGTTTTTTAAGTGTGATGTGATGCAAGGTTTTGGGCACGGCAGTGACGTGATCTGATCTGTGTCTTAAATGGATGATCCTGGAGAATGGACTCCGGTGGGCCAAGGATGCCTGAGTCCCAGTGAGGACAGCTAAGAGGTAGATTTTCAGGCACTGTCCAAGGAAGCTTACACATTTGCTGCTGGAAAAATATTAAACCAGTTCCTCGGCAGTGTTGGCTATATTTAGAACTTCCAAACAAAGTATAGAATATGTACTTTTTACCCTTCAAATAATTCTGTATATTTTTCAGTATGATATCTGCAGTGTTATTTCAACAAGACCGCAAGTTCAAATAATTTTGTGTTCATTTGCGTTCGTGTCTTTTTATGCATGTGCAATCCTTGATAGTTTTATTACAGATTACAGTAAAAGATGTAGTTTGTCAGGGTCAAATTTCTGAGGCAGGCTTTTGAGTAGATCTAGAATTTAGTGTTTTTCTGACAAATGAATTTTGTTTTCCTGCAATCTAATTATTTTCATCACTCTTGTTTATAAATATTGTATCTTTTCTAATGACTGGTGCTTTTTATTTGCATCTGTATCATTTCATTAATCTTTTTGAACATAAGTAATTATAATTTTTTTTCTTAAGATTTTTTTTTTATTTATTTGACAGAGAGAGATCACAAGTAGGCAGAGAGGCAGGCAGAGAGAGGGGAAGGGAAGCAGGCTCCCTGCCAAGCAGAGAGCCCGATGCAGGGCTCGATCCCAGAACCCTGAGATCATGACCTGAGCCGAAGGCAGTGGCTTAACCCACTGAGCCACCCAGGCGCCCCTGAACATAAGTAATTAAATGTGTGTTATGGACTAAATGGTCGTGTCCCTCCAAAATTCATATGTTGAAAGTTAATCCCCAGTGTGATGGTATTTTGAGGTTTGGGGCCTTTGGGAGGTGGTTACGTGGGAGGACTCTGCCCTCTTGAATGGGGTATGTGCTCTTAGAAGAAGAGTCCAGAGAGCTAGCTCACTTTTTTCTTTCTGCCATGTGCTGATGAAAAGGAGAAGTAGACAGTCTGCAGCCAGGAGGAGGGTCTCACTAGAAATCCAACCATGCTGGCAGCATGACCTTGGACTTCCAGTTTTCAGACTGTGAGAAATATATTTCTGTGGCTTATGTAAGCCACCCAGTCCGTGGTTCTTTGTTACAACAGGCCCAAATGTACTGAGACAGTGTGTACATTGGCATATGATTTGTATGCATTTGTTTTCAGTTTGTGTGACCAGAATAGGTATAGGCATTCCATGGATTCTCTAAGTAACGTGTTCTACACAAACCATAAGTAACATATAGAAGAACCCCCTGAAAATCCACCCCACCTATATATTTGAAAATTTACCAAAAACTGACATCATTTTATTTATTTATTTATTTGGAGAATTATTATTGACAGCAAATATTCCACATCTGTGATCCTCTCAGACGTTCTTTGAAACCATTCCATCAGCCTTGGCCAGTTGAAGAATGGAGTCCTCTGACTCACCCATCCTGCTAATGGCCCCACAGATACAGGTTTTAAATTGGCTGTTGAACCTGCCTGTCCCCTTGTCAGCCTCATCCATGTTCATCTGGATGGACACGTGGTCCTTGGCGATGATAATGTGGTTGCTGGCAGAGTATTTTTGCGGTATGTGGAGGTCCACAAATTTGCCAGCATTCTTCTGCATGTCCAGGACATACCTGCTCCCATTGCCAGGAGCATAGAAAGGAAGCGTTGCATTCCCCGGGCAGCCATAACCAACATCGTTAAAGTGTTGCCTAAAATAATCTTTGATTAGACACTTTTCTTGTCACACATTATAAGATAAAAATGGAAGGTAGTAGAAACATTGTACTTGGTAATAAAAGGAATAAATATGTAGAAAATAAAGATCAAAACTCAAATAAAAACTCTGAAACTGTAACAAAAAATACAAGCCATTGAAACTATGTAAGTAGACTCATTTGTGAAGTATTTCAGAATTTTTGTGTCAGATGCCCTGTAACATAAATGACAAGTAAAAATTCATGAACTTGCTGGGCAGATAGAATTGTAACCAAGTACGCAAAGTTGATACCCTTACCAATGGGACAAACCAACTGCATTACCTCTTGATATGAGGTCTGACACCACTCTTGTTACATTTCTGCCAAAAATCCATTACCAGCATCTCGCTGCAAAGAGACATTAGACAGACCCAAGTAGAGGGATATTCTACAAAATAACTTTTGTAGATTTAACCTTACTTTTCAAAAATGTCAAGGTCACACACACACACACACACACACACACAAAAGGAATGTCAAGGTCACACACACACACACACACACACACACAAAAGGACTGAAGAACTAAGTGATCCTCACTTAGCTGTTGGACTAGAGAAATAAACTCTGTTCTTTTATGATAAATCATTGTGACAGTTAGAGAAATTTGAATAAAGCCTATAGATTATATAATAGTATCGTATCAATTTGAACTTCCTGATTTTGATAATTGTGCTGTGATTATGTAAGTGAATGTTCTTGATTTCCAGAAATACACATTGAAGTATTTAAGGAAAAAAAGCGCATCACGTTTGCAACTTTCTCATAGATGGTACAGGAGGAGGAAGAGCTTATTTCCTCTATTCCTCCAGGTTCTCCAGCTTATGCCCTGCACATTAGACTGACAAAAGGTGGAATAATGAGAGAAAACCAGAAGTCTATTAACAAGTGCAGCATGCATATACACGGGAGAAACTCAGTAATGTGTAACTCAAAGGGGTGGTTGGAACTTTGGCTTATATAGCTTCTTAACAAAACAAACAATAAATTTCAGAGAAGTGATACAGACAAAAAGGGTTTTGGGCTTTCAAGAGTAGCACCTATGGGAAGGTGAATATGTAGGGCAACTACAGGAAGATGAGTGTTAATTTAGTGAGGCTTGTTTGTACAGGTGTATTTCCATGGCACCCCACCTTACATGATAAGATTGTCTTCTTTCTGGTTTGGGAAGCAGGGGACACCTTTATGGGGGAATTTATGTTCTTTTTTCAGGCAGATTGGCAGAGGACAGAAAGCTCATCCTGTGTCTGCTCTTTTAACATTTGCCTTCAGCTCACAATAATCCTTATGCTAGAGCAGCACATTTTGGGGGTGGCATACTCTGAACTCCTTCACTGTTCAGAAATATTACAAGAAAAAGAGATAAATCTACTGGAGTAAAATGTTAGCATAGGGGGATCTGGGCAAAGGGTATATTTCATGTTCCTATTGGAATTTTTTTAGTAAATCTTAATTTATTTCCAATTATGAACTCTAAGTTGAGTTTAGTTTATTTTCTGCCAAATTTCTCCCCCTACCCCCACCAAACTAGTGTTTTCTAAATGGTAGGAGGAAGACTTGTTTTTTTTTTGTTGTTATTTGTTGTGTGTTTTTTTTTTTTTTTAGATGTAAGGCAAGTGTTTCTTAGATTGCCTTTAATATTTTATCAACTAGCTAGAGACACTTCAAACATCATCTTGTATCAACAGAGCAATGTGAGTCTTGACATGCCAAGAGAGCCAGTTAGAATAAAGTGGACCAGTGGGAAGTATTTTTCTTATGCTTGATTCTTAAATAGCCTTAAATAGTCTTAAATTATTGAATGGAAAACGAACGTGTAATTTAAAATATTTAACTCCTACTGCTCATAAACCTGCAGCTTGGTCTCCTTGTTTTGAATGTGTTTTAAAAGAGGACATAAAAATTTACTAAGAAGTGATAAATTCATTGTAGAGGGGACTTCCTGAATAGTGAGAGTGGTTAAGTGCTGGAAACTTGTCAAAGATTTTGTCCACCCCTGTAGTCTAGAAAGAGGCAAGACTATTGGTTTTCTCATGCTCTATGTATAAGTTTACCTGGGTATTGGTCTGTAGATGGTTCAAGCTTTGACTCTTAAAAATGTTTGTAATCACATAAATTCCTATTTTTGTTAATCTCAGAGCCTACGTGGCATTGAGAATTCACCTGCTATTATTATAAATAACTTGGGGTTCCCTTGTGAATTGTCATTAAGAAGTAGTAGCTAGTTCCTGCCATTTAAATTTTAAGTGGTACAGAGTTGTGGATTACTGAGTACTTTTATACAGATGTTTGTCCACTTCATGAGGAAGAGTTTTGCCTCTTTCTATCTGCATTATCTACTGAACTTTGACAAAATGGAAATGCAAGCGTTTTAATCATTATACCTAATGATTATAATACCTTTAATCAGGTATACCTAATACCTATACATTACCTAGAGTAATGGTACTGTTTTTGAAAGAGCACTTCTTTTCTTGTTAGTACTGATCTAATGAATGGACAAAGATTGTGAAATTGGATGTTCTCTGGGGTCCTTCCTTACTCTAGAGCAGCTGTATAACTTTAAATAAGCTTCCACCAGCCCTCACTATTTATGAATTTCATATTTGTGAATTCACATACTTGTGAGTATTTATTTATAACTCTCCATCAGTGCTTACAGTGCTTCTGCAGTCATTCACAGATTGCAGACTGCAGCAAACTGAAAATTTTGAGCTGTCCAGTGAGCACATTGCCCACAAAGGTCTCCTAAGTGCAAAAGGTTGTGCTCTGCTTAAGAGAAAATGTGTGTGTTAGGTAAACTTGTCAGGCAGATGTTACAGTGCTCCTGTCATGAGTTCAATGCCAGTGAATCAGCAATAGATATTAAATAAGATGTCTTTAACAGAAATACACATAAAACAAAATCATGTATTGATTGGCTGACAAAAAATGTGGCCAGTGGCTCATAGGAACCTAGTCTTGTATTTTCCCCTAGGAGCAAAAATCAGCATTTGCTAAGTGTTCCCATTGACTTTAGAGAGCATGACTACTGCAACAAGAGAGAACGGACTCTTTACGTGATCTCTCTGAATTCCAGCTTCCTTATAGGTAGGGTGACCATGTATCTGACTCCTCATATAGCCCGGAATGAAGTGAGAATTTATCAAAGAGTGTGCTGGTTCATTGGGTCAAAGCAAGGACTGTCAAACAAACTGGGTCATATAGTTATCCTATTGTAGGTAGTATGGCGCTTATAATAGCTAATTTCAGTAGTATTCAGCAAAATATTGATGGACGATCTCCTACTTTCCAGGTAGAACATGAGGTAGGATAGAGCCTGACCCTTTGTAGGAAGACCTTAGTGGCTTAAAGGTAATGGACAAGGGAAGAATGAGGCAAGATAAGGGCCTGTTCAGGATTTTAGGAGCAATGGAAATCTATTGAGAGATCCTAAGGAAGGAAGTGAATGAAATTGGGAGTGGAGGGGGAGAAGCAAGTGAATGCAAGCGACCTGTCAGGAGGCTACTGCAGTAGTCCCAGCAGAAGTGATGGTGAAAGTGGAGGTGGAAGAAGACTGGGAGAGACTATCTGACCTATTTAGGAGGTCAGATCTGTTGGTCTCAATGATGAATATGAATGTATGGAATGAGAAAAAAAGAGCTATGGGGAGTGATTCTCAAGTTGTGTGAATAGAGGTCCCTTTTCTGAAAAGGAGCAATGTTGAAGGAGAAACTTCATGGTGAGCAGAGTGAAGAATTTAACAAGTTAGGTAAGTGTATTTACATAAAAGACCATTTATAAACTTTAGTCCCCCCCTTTTATTACTGGCAATAGCAATTTTTAAAATGATTTTTTTTTCTCCCCCTGTGTTTTTCTCTGTGGGTTTGTGCATATTGGCATTCAAATCTGGTTACTGTTCTTTCATTTTCCATAGCATTCTTTTGCACACATTAATTGCAAGCCAGTTAGTGCCCCATCTCTTCGGTTCTGCCACTATCCACAAAGGAGCAGTTTTCCTGGTTCAGGTTTTAGATCTGCTTCAGGTTGCCCAGGAGAGACAGAACCGGGGGCTGCACCTGGTATCTGGTCCAGGTGCCTACACAGGCCACCAGGGGCACTCTGATATTGACCTTCCAAGGATGTGGCTCTTCAGTGAGGACCTCCAGTGCCCTCCAGTGCAGGACCCCCAGGCCAGCATGACTGGTTTTGTGGGAGTTTTCTCCAGATCCTCCCTTTGAACTTGGGTTAGACTTCTGACTTCTTCTGTCTTTGGGATTTGTTGGGAGGGAAACGTTCCTCTCCCCACTTAGTTTCAAAAGGCCTGGGTCCTTCTATTTGACTGACAATAGATTAACTGGCAAAAGGGAAGGTATTTATTTACCTGTGCTCACAGAAGTACTCAATATTGGGTAACTTGCTGAAGTAAAGGTTTAGGTACCAACTAATAAAAAAGATGTTTAGAGCATCAGTGGGAAAGTATAGAAAGTTCTGTTGGGCTTTTTGATGCTAATGAATAGCTGAATTCCCACTTCCTGGTGCTAAGGGTTAGTCTTCTCCCTCTGGTCAGAGAAGCGGGTGGGGGTGGGGGAGGAGTCCATGTCAGTGGAGGATGGATTTGCTGGAGTGTCTGCTTAAGTTTAGATAATTGTCTTTCTGTGGCTGTTGATTGTTCTGATGTTTTCAGTTTAAAGTAATTTTATACCACTTTGGTGGACTGTGAATTAATCCCTTCACACTCCAGGTTTCCTTTTCTGTCAGGACAAACCCAGCCCATCAGGGTCTAATTAAATCGAATGTCCTAAGAGAGGGATTCTGGATCCCTTTTTTCCGTGGGTAGAGGAGAGGCCCTCTATCCTTATGCAAATATATATGCACCTTCTGGTCATTGATCCACTCTGCCTATCCCGGAGTATTGGAAGGGGAAACCCTGCTCAGGTCAGGAAAGGTCACTCCTCCTCCTCCCAAGCACCGGTTCACCCTTCATTTGCATGACTGTGAGAGGCCGCTCTGACTCACCCCCAGACGAAGATCCACTTCTAGTGCTTTATCTTTGTCCACCAAAGGCCAGAGGCTTGGTCTGGCAGTTTCCCTTTTTTGAAACTTGTAAGACCCGCCACATCCTGTGGATACAGAGATTTTTTAACTAATGGGTAAGTAAGAGATGCTGTGAATTAACAAGTTCACAGATTTCTTGCAACTTTTTGATCTTGGATAAATGAAAAATGCTTAAAAAACAGTGAACATGAGGTCAGGGCTTTGATCAGAGGTGTCATCCTAAACCTTTGCTAACTTGCTAACGGGTTCAGCCCTTCCCTCTTGAGCTGCGTGAATCCGCTCTTTGGTTAGGAAACATTTGATAATGTTTATGGGTTCCTAAACACAGGAAGGCTTCTCTTTTTCAGTTAACGAGTTTTTGTGTGTGTGTGTGTGTGTGTGTGTTTTTGTTTGTTTGTTTTTGTTTTTGTTTTTTTTTAGCCGAGAAAGGAGTAACCTGTTAAGATGTGATTGTGTGTGCTTTTGCGTACTGCTTTGCTTCCAAGGAGAGGCGATAATCAGGGAGACAAGAACAAAGAACCAAAAATTACTTAGTAGAAGTTCTAGGTTTTTTTAAAAAAAATGATTAATGTTCCCTTTATCTGGCAAGTGGTAAGGATGCCTCAGATATAGTATACTCAGCTTTTTGCAAGACTTCCAAAAATGTATTAATAAGTTCTTGGACAACATGAAGAAATGGGAGCCGGCTGCTGATACTCTCACTCAGACACAAATACACGCAGACACAAATGGTTGCATAACATCACATTTTCTGCCCCCACCTCCTCTTGCCTTCCTGGGCTTCTTGGGTGTCCAACGTGCTGGCCTTTAGCCAGGACTCACTGGTGTACTGGTCATGGCCTGCGTCCCTTATGCTTGGTCATTGTGGACCCGGTGGTGGTGTTAAATATTTTAAATGTGATCTCAGGGTATAATAAACTAGAGCTCTTGGGAAAAGCTGGGCAAAACTGGACTAGAGCCAGATTAGCTCCTTGGGAACTTCACCCATGGTGCTCACACCCCATATATAATTAAAATGAAAATCATAAAGTAAGTGTTAGGAAATCCAACACAATGCACATTTTCTCTTGATGATGACCTTGTGTTTTTTAGAACTATTGAGTAAAAATGTTTTATTTTCTCCTGGATTGGATGCTCTTGATTTGTTAGTGCCTTAAACATGAGGCTTGGTTGGACTCCGGAGTGGGTCTCCTAAAGCAGCAAGGCAAGGAGAGAACTGGGAATCATGGATTGATTCTGTTTACGTTTTGAGCTTCTATCAGTAGTTGTCTTGGCTTAAAGCGAGTGAAAATTGTTTGCATAGCCATTAAGCGTTTATGATAACGTGTGGAGTTGTTTAAAAGAAAAGCACTGCTTAAATTAAAATAGCACCACGACCAAATAAGCCTTAGACGTCTTGGAATGGAAAGATGAAGCATCATACTCCACAGAGGGATTTACCACAAAACTCTAAATGTATTAAACGACCACTTTTGCATATTGGTTTAGTTAGATTGTTTGCTTTTGGCTTTGGGGTAAGTAAGTGTGCCCCTGCCCAGGACAGACCTCCCCCCCCGCCCCAGCGTCATCTTCATTTTATAGCTGATTCTCTTGCTGTGATGTGAGGTGCTGTCTTGCAAAGCCCACGATGTGGTGGGATTCTGGGTGAGGACCTTTCAGGCCGTCTTTCCCTTCAATGTCACGACACATGGTGACTACTCAGCGCCCAGAGTGAGGTCAGAAGGAGAGAGGGGGCTGTTCTTTTACAGGCCTCAGCCACCAGGGCTGGCTGTGGCTGTATTTGCTATCATCAAGAGCCTGTCTGACCGGGGAGATGAGGTCTCGTGATTGCCGCTCTCTTCCGTTCGATGCCAGGTTGGAAAAAGGAAGATAATTATGAAAAAGGAGCGCTGGGGAGAGGTGCCAACTGCCAGATCCCTTGACGAGTGAAGGATGTATCTAGAAACACAGCTGAAAACACCCATTAAATATGTAAACTAGACTGAAGCAATTGGCAGAAAGGAGAGTGGCCATTATTTATTGAATTACTGCATTTTGATTGGTTTGGAATTTACTTCTATATGTTTCAGTTAGCCCTGGGGAGGACAGAAAAGTTTATTAGTTCGACTGAAAGTTATAAAAAGTGTTATTAAGTGGCTATAATTTCAAAAATGAGATGTGTAGGTTAGGGGTGGATAAAAAGAGGTTATCTTTGGAAGATTCTATTTTGGACCTTCCTGGCTTTGTGATTTGGACGTAACGGTGATGGCATATTGAACATTTATTATGTGCCCATGTCTCGTGGAAGCGTTAGGCGTCATGTAATCATCACAGCCAACCTGTGAGGGAGCAGTACCACCCACATTTCACAGAGGAGACACTGAAGATTACGGGATTTGCCCAGAGACACCCTGCTGCTTAGTGACAGAGTCGTTAGTGATCGTGAGCTCAGAGATTACAGCCTTAATCACAGGATGCCGTGTTTGTTGTCTCAGTCACTGTTCTTATTAGCTTCCTTATTTTTAAAATGCGGGGACAGGACTAAATTATTTATAATAAATCAGTGAGTTTTAGAACTAGAAGCTCATTGCTTTAAAAAAAAAAAAAATCAAAAAACTGAGCAGAGGCAGTGTTCATCCTATCCTCACTGCAAAAGGTCAAGATAATGACTAAGTGGTAATACTAGCAAGTATCTGTAGCAAATGAAGTCATTTCAGGGTTTTCGTTCTGACAATTATTTTTATTAGTGTTAGTAAGGGGGACATGGCAAGCAGGTATTTTTGAACCTCTATCTCCGTTGCGTTCCCATTTCTCTCTGTATCAATCTCCGCCCCACCAAGCCCGTCATCCTCTGGAGTTGCTAACAAATCATGTGACAAGCCATCAGCTCACCCAGGGAGTGATGAGTAAACGCAGAGGGGTGGCTGAGAGAGGGGAATTTCAGGGGAGGGAAAATTCAGGGGAGGAATAAGAAACACGCCAGTGATGAAGAGAACCAGGCAGAGACTGCATTTATTCTGTGCTTTTCAAATGAGAAGGCTCTTTAACTCTACCTCGTTAGAAAACAGGCTCCTTCCTTCTTTGGAAGAGAAAAGATTGCTTCTCCAGCAGACCATAGGTTCTTCTGCCTCATGCAGTTTGTCGAGACGTCCTTCAAATACATACAAGAAAGTTCAGAGATACTTCCATTATTTATTAGTAGAGGAATGTCTCCTTCTTTTGCAACTGGTGTTTCACGTCAGAGGACTTTCTAGGTAAATAAATACCGACACTCAACAGTTTTATTTTAATAAAGTCTGATAGAATTTTACATTTTTGTTAAGTATGCCATCTAGGCAAATGGGGATCTATAATAGATATGCGTTGTTTAGTGAAGAATAGTAAAGTATTAATACACACCCACCACCCAGCTTGAGATACACAATGTTACCAGGAACTTTGAGGCCCTGATCCATTGCTCCTCCTTCATCTTTGTAACCTTTGTCCTGAATATTTCATTCACGATTTTTAAAAAAATTTTTTTTAGGGTTATATAAATATAGACAATATATTTTGGAACTTTCTAAAAATGGAATGATCTGGATGCACTCTGCTGTGACTTGCTCAACGTTGGTTAACATTCTCTTTCTGAGATTGACCCCTATGGATACATGTAGCCATAGTTCCTTTTCACTCTTTGTAGTGTATTCCATCTTTTGAATATGCCACAGTTTTTCTCAGACATTTGAGTTGTTTCTTGCTGTGAGGATGATGCTACAAGTATTTTCGTACACCTCTCCTAGTGCAGAGGAGTAAGAGTTTCTCTAGGATGTGTACCTAGGAGAGGAACAGCTGTGATGTAGGGCGTTTACACACCTACCCTCTCCTAGGCAATGTTACCATGTCCCCAAAGGAGTTGTGCCAAATTAAGTTCTCCCCAGGAGCACATGAAATTCTCGTTGATCCACATACTTTCAACACTTGGTATTGTCAGGTTGTATAAATTTTCTAGTCTCAAGGTTTATAAAAAGGTGTCACATTGGCGTTTCTCTGAAGTTTCCTAATTACCCGTGAGGTTGACCGTTTTTTCATAGGTTTATCAAACTTCATGTTTTCTCTTTCATGAAATGCCAACGTGCATTTTGGTTGCTTATCCTTTTTATATTATCATTATTATTGTTATTATTATTATAGATTGTATGTTTAAAAGTTTGCTCTTTCTGATTCTTTATTGCTGGTGTATGGCAATGAAAATAACATATATATTGATCTTCTGTTAAACTTTGACAAACTATCTTATTAATACTAATAGAGTTTCTGGTAGATAATTATATCCTTGAATAATGACAAATTTGCTTTCCCTCCTCAATCCTTATTTATTTATTTGACAGAGAGAGAGAGAGAGAATGAGCAGGAGCAGGGGGAAGAAGGAGAAGCAGGCTCCTCACTGAGCAGAAAGCCTAATGTGGGGCTTGATCCTGGTATCATGACCTGAGCCGCAGGCAGATGCTCAACTGACTGAGCCACCCAGACGCCCCATCCTCCTCAATGCTTATGTTTGTTTTTCTTGTCTTATTGTGTAGGCTGGGACCTCCAGCACAATATTTAATAGAGAGGTTGTGTATTTGACCTCCTTGCTTTGTTTTCAACTTTAAAAGGAATGTTCAGTGGTTCATCATTGAGAATAATGATTGTTATAGGCTTTTTAGACATCCTTTGGGAAGGAAGTTTCCCTCTATTCCCAATTTTTCTACTTTTCTAAAAGGCTTTAAGAAATTGTGATTGGCCTGTATTTTAGTGATTCTGATGTTCTGTTTAGCCGTGACAGAAGGGAGTTAGATTTATTATCAGTGATTGATGATGATGCCTGCAGTGGAGGTTAGTGTAGGGGAGAAGATAGTGAGAAATAGTATATGGTTGCTATAGTTTATTTCTGCTTGTTTTATATGCTGTAAAATAATTTCTTGCAAATTACGGCATTTTTAAAAAAGATTTTATTTATTTATTTGACAGACAGAGAGAGATTACAAGTAGGCAGAGAGGCAGGCAGAGAGAGAGGGGGAAGCAGGCTCCCCGCAGAGCAAAAAGCCCAATGCAGGGCTCTATCCCAGGACCCTGAGATCATGACCTGAGCTGAAGACAGAGGCCAACCCACTGGGCCACCCAAGTGCCCCAAATTACTGCATTTTGACTATTATTTCTAGCGTTTTGTTTTTATTTTTGTTTAGCGTGTTCTAAGTCCATGACTGTGACTGAAACTTGAGTCCAGTATGCACCAATTTTTCTATTACAGTCTGGTGATACTTAATTTGTACCATGCTTAAGTAACCAGTTCTTTCCTCTGTAGGCTTCCCTAGGTTCTCCAGGTCACACACTTACTAAGTTGAACCTGTTACCTGTTATTTTTCACTGTCCTTTGAGGAATTTCCTTAAAGTTCTTTAAAGAAATAAATGGCTTGCCCCAGATCTAATCACTTTATTTATCTATTGGTTACTCATTCACCAGATACGTATTGAGAGCCTCCTATGTGACTAGAGGTATAATGGTGAGGAGGGCAGCATCCCTGCCTCATAGTTTACACTCTAGACTGAAATTAGGACAAGAAACAAATAGGTGAGTGTGTAATATGGTGCAAGGCAGTGAGAAGTGGGGAGTAAAGGAGGGTGAGTGACAAAGGGAGGAAGAGCGTGATTGGGAATGTATGTGTGCTGGTGTGTGTGGCAATTTTACTGGCATTAGGTTATGTAGGTTATGTAGAGAAGGCTTCTGTGCGGAGCTGGCATTTGGGTGAGTCCTGAATAAGGAGAGCAAGCAGCTGGGGGACGTTGTGGGAACAGTGGGTGAAAAGCATGGTATTTCTGAGGCTCTTCAAGAAGTCCCATGTGGCCGGAAGCACGTGATCCAGGAAGAGCAGAGTAGGAGATGGGGACAGGGAGAAGCAGAGGCCAGAAAATGTTCGGCTTCTAAAAACTCCTTATCAGAGAGATTTTGCTTTCATATTCTTACTGATGTAATGAAACGATATAGTTGTATTTTAGTAGCATCTGATATCTTTTTGTTCTTTTATTCTTTCAGTGATTTCTTTAGCCTGTTGTCTGGTTGCTGAGATTAGAATGGAAAGGCCTTGTGAGCAGCAAACTGGGTTTCCTTCACTCTTGTGTGTCAGGATCTCCAGCTCCACAACTGTGGGAAGGGAGACCTTAATATTAATATTAATAATATAATAATTTTACATATTATATTCTATATTTTATGTATAGATTAGAGGTATATATATTTCATATTATATATAATTGATATAATTAATAATATTATTAATATTAATACTCATATTGTTAATATTTGTGAAATGAGCAAAGAATCTCTCTTTCCCCTTGGAGGAGTTTGGAGAATGCTGTTGCTTCATTGGGGCTCATGCTTTCCATCAGGTTGGGAGATGTTATTCTGTAGACTCTAAAGGAATGAACCTTGGAAAGAGCATGAATAAACTGCATGTCTTTCTAGCCTTGAGTTGCTCTATGGATGAAACTCTTCAGTGTGAGGTAGGAAATTCTGTCCGACTTCCTCTCTTCAGATAGGAACATACAACTTAGATAAGTGCAGTTGATTCGTACACAATCCCGTAACTTTGTCCCCTAACTTCAGCTACCATTTTGAGCCTTAGGTGTTAGGTTATTGGAATGAATCTGACTGTGAGCTGGGTCTTAACTTCTGTGCCTCAGTAATCTATCTGTAAAATGAGATTATGTGACAGGATTTGCTGACCTACCTCAGACATTCTGTGTGTGATGACATGAGAGGGATGTTGGAAATTTGGTTTGTCTGTTTTAATATGTAATAAGTAGTTAATGCTAAAGTCTGGTAGACAATCGTTATTAATAATAATGTTTCTTGTTGTCACATGCAACATAATTTAACTTTGAAGGAGAAAAACAAACTGGATTTTCCATTCCTAAAGGATGTGACTATAATTTCTTTCTTTCTCTTATAGAAGAATGGCACAGTTATGAGAATTGAGGCGCAAAAATAAGGAAACTTCCTAAATTTTCCTTCTAATCTTCTAGTCCCTTTGATTATGATGGGGTTTTCTACTGAGAATTCAGAATCAATTTCTGGGTCACTTTGATTCTTTGGAAACCTCATTGGTAGAGAGGACCTTGTCAGTGCTGAACAGAAGTGAAACCTTAGTTCAATGATTCATTTATCAGATGTTTTCTTATCATTGTAGTGGTTGTAATCTTTAGTAGGTTATACAATGAATATTAACTCTTTCTTTATACTTTTGTACTTATGAAGCTTGAAGTCATTGCACATATTTGGTATGATGACAGCATGGAAAAGAGAGTAGTGTTCATGGTGATACTTTCTGTGTCCCTGTATGCCTAGAAAAAGGTAAGTGATGAGGTGAAATAATTATAAGCAACTGAGACAAAAGTCCACTATTGAGGAAAAGAATTTTCAGACTGTCTGCATTGATTAACTAGTTGGTTAGCTCTTCAGCTCTCCACTTTACCTCAGAAGCCACATTTTCTCCTGTGTCTTCACACTGGGTTTGAACTTTTGTAATCACTGAGATCAAACTTTTGGTCATAAGAAATAATGACTGAGATGAGTAGTTTGTGTTTGAGAATTGGCGCTTTGGTGGTTCTGCAGTAGGTGATAGTTTCCTCTTCTGCTTCTTCTAATGAGAGCTTCTTCAGGGACCAGTACTGAGCAGATCTCCTGCTGCCCTTTATGTCCTGCGGCTGCTTTGGTGTTGGCCAGCGCTAACTAGCAGGAGCCTGGATACCATCTCTTTCCTGTTGAGCTCTGAAGCTCCTGGCTTCACTCCTCCTCGCCACATTTCTACATGATCCCCTGCTGCAAGCTTGGGAATTGATTCACAGAAGCAACTTCTTTCATTTCCAGGTGCTCATTTGAAGGACTCTTCACTCTGTGAAGTTTCACAGCCTTTGATTACCGTAGGACTTTAGGATCACATCAGAGAATTTAAAACACAAAGTGAAAATGTGGCCTGATATTAGAAGTTATTTCAAGCGAAGTGGATGTGTTTTTCCAATCCATGGGAGGAGACAGGAAAACTACTATTGCTTTCCCATTCCATGCAGGCTCAGATGTAAACCTGTGCGGGCAAAGAGCTTTTTTTTTCTGCGGTAAAAGCTAAAAACGTACCCATATTTCTCACTTTTCAAGTTATGACAGTCTTTCACAGCTGTCAATGATAAAGATGTTTTGGATACCATCCAGAAATAATCTCTAACAAGTTGCAGTGCTAGACATATGAGAATTTGTAGAAACTTTCCGAGCTTTCTCAAGAAGGTACTTCTGACTGATCTTCAGTAGGAATCACTTTTTGAAAAAAAAATTTTTTTTTTAAATCCATGGTAATAGGAAAGGGAGTATCCTGAGCTGTCTTGCTGCTGAAGGACAGGATGTGTCTACAAAAGCACTCTACTTTGCTCCCCTTCCTCAAACAACACTTAGAGAACTTTAAGATGGTGAAACAACAAGACAAATTTGCCTTGACTAGAATTTTTCCTTATCTTAATTACTAGAATTAAGAATTCTGGAAAAAGGGGAGCCTGGGTGGCTCAGTGGGTTAAGCCGCTGCCTTCAGCTCAGGTCATGATCTCAGGGTCCTGGGATCGAGCCCTGCATCGGGCTCTCTGCTCAGCAGGGAGCCTGCTTCCCTCTCTCTCTCTCTGCCTGCCTCTCTGCCTACTTGTGATCTCTGTCTGTCAAATAAATAAATAAAATCTTAAAAAAAAAAAAAAAGAGAATTCTGGAAAAAAAAACACCATAGCAGCAATAAAGACCAGAATTAAAGCACTAAAATATGCCTTATAGAACTCATGTGTTATCTTTCCTGTATACTAAAGCTTTTTAAGACAAACGTGAAAAGAGAGTCTCTTTCTCCAATTGGGCTAACATTTAGTTGAAAGCACAAATGGTCAAGTGTGAGTAGACCTCTTCAGGAGATTCCTAACTTAAGTGTAAGTATGTTTCAACATTCTAGATTTTTGTCTGAAACTTGGAACACTTTTAGTCATGGGTTCGGTACTATATTTGGCAGAATCAATGTTAGACACAGCCATATGATGGTCCCCTGAGTATCTCTAAGTTCTCGTTTTGTATTAATAAAGACACAGATAAAGACTGTTTGGAGAATTTGATCCCAAAGGAAAAATGTATTGAGCTTTCTAGTTTGGCATCCTTTGACACCATAGTGGCCCTGAGATGGGAATGTATGGGGGCATTCTCTGGCCATCTGTGGGGAAGAGACTCTTTCATATCTGAGAGATTATGGCTTACGGCATGGTTTTAGAGCTGAATTAAGTGAGGGATTCTTGAGGGATCGGAGTTAAATACAGAAGCACTGATGGGAGTGGGTGGTGATGGTCATGAAGTCATTAGAGTCCTCCCAGGGTACAGTTTTTCAGAGAACCCTTCCCGGGCCTCTTTGGTTTCCTTCTCGCTCTGTTTAATTCCTTTCCCCAGTCCCCAAGCACTGGAGATAACTTCTTTCTCTTTATACTTTTGCCAGTGTTTAGATCTTATGGTAGTCTGAATCCTGAAAACTTAATCTTATCATTTCTTGAGATTTTTCAAGAGTTATTTTTCCCCTTCTAGTAAGAAATGAAAGGTAGTAAGTAAAAGGAGTAGTAAATGTGCTTTAGAGTAACTTCAAGTAGCTGGGGCAGAAAGGAAAAATGGAGAGGAGGGGAGACTAAGTTCCATGGTAGGAATTTGGTGAGCTAGAGCAGCCAAAAGAGGGTTGGAGATTGGGATGGGGGGGTACCGTGGGGAGAGAGAGACAAGGGGAGAATGAGAGCAAATGTGAATGAGGTCTGGACAGGTGGGCACTGGTTGGATTATATAGGCCTTTGTGGACCTCTTAAAGACTTTGGATTTAAGCCTGAGTTCAGTGGGGAGCCATTGAAGACACTTAAACAGAAAAGTCATTAGAAAATTTTTGTGGTTTCCTCTTTGGTGGTGTGTGGAGAAGAGACTGAAGGCCTGTTAGAAAAATCCAGTTGAGAGATGTTGGTTTGGCCTAGGGCATGTCTGTGATGGAGATGGGGAAAATGGAGAAAATGAGATCGATTTGAGAGAGTTTAGTTGGATTGGTGGTGGATGAGAAGTGGCAGATGAGGGAGGAGGAGTGTCAAGGACACCTGGGTTTTCACATGAGTACCTGAAGTCCTTACGTTAGGCAAGACGAGGATCTGGGGCGGTAACAACAGCCTCAGAATCTCAGGCCCGGGCGCCTGGGTGGCTCAGTGGGTTGGGCCTCTGCCTTCGGCTCAGGTCATGATCTCAGGGTCCTGGGATAGAGTCCTGCATTGGGCTCTCTGTTCAGTGGGGAGCCTGCTTCCCCCTCTCTCTCTGCCTGCCTCTCTGCCTACTTGTGATCTCTGTCTGTCAAATAAATAAATAAAATCTTAAAAAAGAAAGAAAGAATCTCAGGCCAATAGCACAATAACACCTTTAGTCATGCAAAGTGGGCTACACATCCAAGTGACCTTCCTGGGCAGCTGTCCTCTAAACTCAATGATTGGACTGCCCACCCCTTGAACAAATTTGGGTCCACCAAATTTGCTGTGACAGGGAAAAGCGGACACGAAGATTCACGCATGGACTCTTCAGTCACTTCTCCGCACATCTCGTTGGCCAGAGTAGGTTGTGTATATGGGTGCACCCTTTTATTTCAAGGAGCTGGAAGTGTAATCCTCTCTTGTGCTCAGAAGAAGAGGAGAAACAGAAAACCTGGTGGAAAGGTCTACCACAATTCCATTTTCTGATATGGAGAGCTCCAAAGAGTTTTGTTTCAGATATGCTATTTGAGATGCTTGTGAGATAAATAAGTATCTGTATCAAGTAGGCCTTTGAGGAGGAAGGAAGGATAGAATGAAGGAGAAGAAGAAAGGAGGCAGAGAGGGAAGGAAGGGAAGGAGGAAAATTCAGGTTTTGTATATACATTCAAAATGTATCTATGGGATTTACGGGATCGCAAAGAGACAGTGTCTAGAGAAAGACTAGGATGAAGAAATGAGCCCTTTATTAGTTAAGCTATCCTGTGGGTCCACTTAGGGGTGTGTTAGAATCTGCCACTTTACACTACACTGTCTGGGTAGAAACTTGGTCTGAATAGAAATTCAGTGTCACCTCCCAGGCACTGGGAAGAATACCTTGAAAGAGGTAGTACCTGGTAACATCTAGTAGGAGGTAGTCATTGATATATTGTATTATATTACATGTCTGTGTCCTTTCTGGTCAGCTTTGTGGAGATAGAACAAAACCAATCACTTTTCATTCAGTGAGTGTACCTTAACCAATGTGTACAGTCGTAGAACCATCACTACAATCAAGATACACACCATTTCATCACTCTAATTTCTTCTTTGTGCCCTGTGAGAGTCAAACCTGTCTTCCCACACCCTAGTAAGCTCTGATGTATTTTCTATCAAAATAGTTTGCCTATTAGAGGATTTCATATAAATGGAATCGTACAGTATGTGTTCTCTTGTATCTGGATGCTTTTATTTAGCATAAGGGTTGGTACACTTTTTCTGCTAAGATTCAGATAGTAAGCATTTTTGTAGACAAGAGGGTCTTTGTTGGAAGTACTCAACTCTTTTGGTTACGGCACAAAAGCAGCCTTGGAAAATATATAAACTGAAGGTAGGCAGCGCTGTTCCTGTGGAACTTTGATGAAAAAAACAGGCTGAGGGCCAGATGTGGCCTGTAGGCTGAAGTGTGCTGACCCTTGATTTAGCACAATGCTCTTCAGAGTAATTTCCATTGTGTGTAATAATTCATTGTTTTTTTTGTTTGTTTTGCCGAGTAGTCTTCCATTGTATGGATGATGTACCACAATTTGTTGGCCCATTCATCATTAAGTTGTTTCTAGTTTTTAGCTTTTATGAAGAAAGTTGCTATGAACATTCACTTACAAGTCACTGTTTAAACATATGCCTTCGTTTCTCTTAGGTAGATACCTAGGAATGGAATTTCTGGGTCATATGGAAAAGGCACATTTAATATTATAAGAAGCTGCCCAAACTGTTTCTTAAAGGAAATCAACAATTTAAAGATTAAAAAAAATATATTTATTTGAGAGAGAGAGAGTGAATGTGACAGGCTGAACAGAGGGAGGAGAGAGAGAAGCAGACTCCCCACTGAGTAGGAGCCCCTGTTCTGGACCAGTCCCGGGACCCTGGCGATCATGACCTGAGCCGAAGGCAGACACTTAACTGACTGAGCCACCCAGCTGCCCCAGAGACCTACTATTAAACCAATAATGTACACGAGTTCTAATTGTTCTGAGTTCTTGGCATTGTAGTGTCTAGTGGAATAAATATTTATTAATATTTAAATGTTAATGGATATAAATGAATCAATGAAAATATATTGAGAATATTATCTAGTATCATAGATTTTTTTATATGTGATTTTTAAAATAGCTACTTCTTCTGGCTTTATCATAAATTATTAAATGGATTTCCTGTTATTAAACCTTAAGACTTTATAAAAATTTCCTGTTGAAAACAGAGCAGTCACCATCTGTGTAGAGGGCAACATGTTCAATACTGCACTTACTGGTAAAGGTACAGAGTGCAATTACTCTCTACTCTTCTTAGTAGCTAGTGGCTACACCATGTGCCTTTCCTCATGGGTTGATCTGGGGATTGGGTTGAAATTCTATGGAAGTTTGATGAGCCTAATTTAATTGTACTTTCGAGTAGGCAGCTACCTTACCTCTTCAGGGGTATGTCAAGGAGTACCCTCAGGCAGATCCTGGATTTTTCTTAGAAGGGTATTTTGTGTCTCTTGGTCCCCCAGTAATTTGTCCCTTAGCATGTGGCTGAATGAATTTTTGCCTGAACAGTCTTTAAGTTAATGTTTGAAGTGTCTGTCTACCTACCTCAGATTTTTTTTTGCTTTTTAAAGTCTTAGTCAAGTTTTGTGGTCTTCTACTTTAAGCTGTGTAACTTTCCAGCGAGCTGACTTATACCTGAGGAAATTGATTTGCTATTTAGGTGTTTGCCAAATAAGCTCATTAAATGCAGGGACCTGATACCAAAAAGTCATTATTTCAGTTTTGAGTGCTTGTTCTGAGGCTATATACTCGGACAGAGCTAGATGTCAATTAAGATTATTTCTTGTTAGTGGGGATAAAATCATGTTATCGGCTTATAAAAGAGCCGCTCTGTTCTTTGTCTAGGGTTATAGGAGAGTATATTTAACTCACGCAAAAGTTTATCCATCCGTTAAGTGGAAAGGTAAAAAGATAGAGGCTGTCAAGAGATCCCAGTTTCACCTGACCAGAAGCTATGCTTGAGCCACGGGGTATTTTTCCTGCAGAGCTCTCGGAGGTAGGGTCAAATTGCAGGTTACAGTGTTACAAATTGTCACAGTGCTAAGAAGTAAGTCTGTGTTGAGCCTGAAAAGCTTGGCCATGAGTTACCTTCCCTGGAGTCAAACTCAGAAGCAAGTTCACTACGTCATGGTCAATATTATGTTAATGCCAAGTGGGAAGGTACAGCAGAGATCCATAATGGAAAAATGCCTAAAGCCTCCTCCTTCCCCATGAACCATACTTGTTGTAGAATCCTGGATTTGCAGATTAAAAGAGCTGATATTGACTGGTTCTCTCTGTGGGCCAGGCCCTGTTCTGAGCATCTTGTGTATATCAAGATCAAAGGGAGTTCAGTGTACTGGTACAGAACACAGACTTTTGGGCTGGCTAGATTGCTAACTAACCAAGTGAATGGCTGGTTTCCTCAGTGACTGCATTTCTTCATTTTTAGCTTGGGGATTATGACAGCACTTATGTCCTAGGGCTGTTGGGAGGGTTGAGTGAGTTCATACACCTGTTCAGTTCAGGAGGGTGCCTAGTGTGTAGTAAGTCGTATAAACACTAGCTGTTATCATCCTCATCTTATTACTCATCTCAAGAGAGCTGAGGGATAGATACTGTGGTTTTGCCCATTTTACAGTTGGATAAACTGAGGCACAGAGAGCAATGATCCCAAGGCCACAAGGCTAAGAGGTGGTGAAGTAGGATTAGAATACATGCAATCTGAGTCCATTCTGTGGTTGTAAACGCTCTGTTCTGATGCCTCTCGATTTAGTAAGAAGGAAATGGCCATGAATTTTAGGTGTAATCTACAGTGAAGCAAAGAGGCTCATAAGGAAGAGATGAGTAAGAGGAGGGTCTCATACTGGTGGCTTGGACTTGACCACTGGTTCCTCTGATTGAATATACATCCATTGACTTGATAGTGGCCAACAGATTGGCCCAGCGTGTATCTTCTGTTTGGAGTAGTCCTACTTCAGGAAATGGCATTGCCATCTCTTCTGTTAAGTGAGCTAGAAGCCTGGGTCTCCCTTAACTCCAGCCTTTCCCTTGTTACTGTATCTGGTATCATTAATTCCTGTTGGTTTTTATTTATTTTTTTTAAGAGTTTATTTATTTATTTGACAGAAAGAGATCACAAGCAGTCAGAGAGAGAGAGAGAGAGAGAGGAAGGGAAGCAGGCTCCCTGCTGAGCAGAGAGCCCAGTTCTCAGGGCTCCATCCCAGAACTCTGGGATCATGACCTGAGCCAAAGGCGGAGGCTTTAACCCACTGAGCCACCCAGGCGCCCCTATTTTTATTTTTTAAATGCCTTATAAATATTTCACCTTCTCCAATGCCAAGGCACTATATCAGCCCAAGCCAAGGTCCTCAATCTCCTTCTTTCCCAACTTCCTCAGTCTGACTACTCTTGCTGCATTCCCCTGTGCTCTTCCCATAGCCTGAGGCAAAAATGTAAATCTTATAATCTTATGCCCTGGCCTAAAACTTTACCCATTTTCACATTCAAACCCACATCTGTCTGATTCCAAAACCTGTCTTCTTTCTCATGCCATCTTGCCTTTATAAAGTTCGGAGCAGTTAGCTTTGATTTGGAGAAATGAAAAAAGTAAGATTCTTAGGTGTCAAGTAAAATCAGGTTTTCTTTGACCTCATTCATTAAATTCATGCCTCAGATAATTAGGTCCTAGAATCTGACCCCATTACCAGACCTGTCAGCAGATCTCAAATGTTCCACAAAGATTTATAATATCTGACCTCTTTTCTGGGCAAGACAGAGTATATTGTAATAGGAAAATGATAAGATGCATGACAGCCTTTTCTAATTTTTTTTCACAATCTTGTTCACTAATCTAGCTGGGTTTTTGGAGTGTGTGTGTGTTAGTTATGTGGTTGTTTTTATTATTATTGGTTTGGTTTTTGCCTAAGTCTTTATCAAAGCAGATATTAACAGGTTGAATCCCAAGTTTGCTAGAACTGAGTGCAGGTAAAAAAGACTTTTTTTTAAAGATTTTATTTTATTTTATTTTTTGAGAAAGAGGGAGAGAGTTCGTGTGTGTGCACATGTGTGTGCACATGAGAAGGTTGAGGGAGTGAGCACAAGTGGGGACCGGGTGGAGGCAGCTGCTGACTCCCTGCTGAGCAGGGACTCTATCCCAGGACCCTGGGATCATGATCTGAGCTGACGGCAGGCACTTAACCGACTGAGCCACTAAGGTGTCCCTAAAAAAGACTTTTAAATCATCAGCATCCTGTTTATTTACTGAAGTAAATTTTTTTTTTTAAGATTTTATTTATTTATTTGACAGAGAGAAATCACAAGTAGATGGAGAGGCAGGCAGAAGAGAGGGAAGCAGGCTCCCTGCAGAGCAGAGAGCCCAATGCGGGACTCGATCCCAGGACCCTGAGATCATGACCCGAGTCGAAGGCAGCTGCTTAACCCACTGATCCACCCAGGTGTCCCCCAAAGTAAATTTTTAAAAAGTACTCAGCAAATGGCCACACTGAGTTAGAAGTCCCTCTGTTTTCCCTTTGTCAGCTTTTAATCTCCCCTCTTCCCAGGGCATGTAAACTGAATGTAGGGAAGGTCTCCCTAGGGGAAAGTGAAGAGGAAATGAGCTTGGGACCAAAAAAAAAAAAAAAAAAAAAAAAATCCATCCTGACCGGATCCTGGGGTTGGCAGGAAGCAGACTGGCAAATCCAGGCTGTAATCAGTAATACTGGTTTTTTCAGGATGGAACTGTAGGCCATCTTTCCCGTTTGGACAAGTTTTATTTTTATCTTTTATTTTTAAATGAACAGGGTAAGGAATTCCTAGATTCACATGCATGCCTGTGGAAGAGCAATCCCTTTGTTCACCAGCAGCAAATGCTGGCCCACTGGATCCACTGTGATCTTGGTGTTTGTGTGGAAAACTCTTCAAGGTGTGGCCCTCTGTCCCTGTGGATAGCATGTGCCCTGACAGCATTTTATCTTAAGGCAAATTGCAGCCAACTTGTGAGGGAACCCAGATAAAAAGCAGAAGAGATTTCTATCCTACAATCCTGAGAGTCTTGACGGACCCTCCCAAGGTGAAGGAGATAAGAGAAAAGTCAGGTTTTGTTTTTTGTTTGTCTTGCTGGGGGTGTGGGTTCCCGCCTCAATACCAGAAAGATAAGCTCTCTAAAGCCCTAAAAATGGAGGAAATTCATGTTTTCCAACGGAATCTTTGCTGAGAAACGTCTCACAGTTCTGTCTGGAGCCAGGATGTGATACCCTAGTAGCAGGACTGTGTCACCATTGGCCATGGTGCCTTTGTTCCCAGTAAAACCCCAGCTTCCCTGGGGAGCAAAGGGGCCCAGGTTGGGCCAGCAAGTTCATCAGGCCCCAGGTGGGTCCTGCGTCCCCTCTGTCAGCTTGCTGGGTAGAACATTACCGCGTTAGGGCTACTCACCTTGAAAACAGGATAGCGAAGTCAGTGAGTGGGGAGCTGGATGGGTCTCCTCCTCATACAGCCAGGTGTGAAGTCACTCCTCAGAGCGGGCGTGACATGTGGCTGGGAAGCTGTACAGGATTAATGAGACAGGTCCCTCTCTGTGTAGACAGCACCCCTGCCATCCATCTTGAGGGACTCTTAACTCTCTCAAAACCGAAGACCACACCCACTTGTCCTTGGAGAGAAAGCATGGAGAAGTTGCGTCTGGTCACCTCCCTATACTTAGGAGAGCTTTCCTATGTGACAGGGGTGGTGAGAGAAAATGGGTCTCTTTTGTTCCATTGGGTTATATGCCTTTGAAAGGCCAGTGAATCCTTCCAGAATCTTAACACTAAACCTTACCCCTTACATTCCTCCCGACCTAGTCTCTAACCTGGAAACTCAGGCTCATCTTTTGAAACTCAGAAAAAAGAAAAAGTGATCATACCTATAAAACCTCCTGGGACTTGGAACCAGCTTATCATTCCTCTCTAGTGTCAGAAGAGTTTGTTTAGTTCTGTTCAGATGCCAAAGGGAGAATGAACCAGCATGCGGTGGGAGCTCTGTGTGTTTCACTAGGGAGGCTACAGGGAGCTGAACCCAGGTCCCCTGTGCTTGCTAAATCATTACCCACTAATACTACCCTAGCTGGCCCTGAGCTCATTGCTTTCTATGTTTAGTCTTCATAACATCCTATGAGAAGGTTCCACTGTCCTTCTGTGTCACAGAGGACAGCGAGGGTGGGGCATGTTAGGTAACTGTCCCCAGTCCCAGAGCCATGGGCACGGTGGGACCCGGCCTGACACCCACGGGGACATCCGACCTCACATTCACTTGCCAGCTTGTGCTCCTCCGGAGAACTAAACCTGAGGGACTGAGGAGGGGGAGAAAGGCAGAGGCTCGTGGTGTCCTGTGAGTGTGGCCCTGGGTTATATGTGTGTTGCTGTTCCGAATGACTAATTCTGTCTGAGCTGTCAGGTGGCAGCCCTCCGCGGCACAGCCCAGCTCTCCGCCTCCCGCAGAAGGAGGCCCTTGCTCCTCATCTGATGCAATCGAATTTCCTAGGGTGGCCTTTAGAGCTCGGCTGTTGTTGGAGAGAGAAGGAGAAAGAAGTTTCACATATTGTTTTTTGATCAGCAGGTTTGGAAACTTTGAGTGTTTGGCTCACAGGATGGTGGAAACGCTCCAGCATTTCCTGTGGCCTCGAGTCTGGGTTCTGAGATAGAGAGCTGGGCCTGAGCTTTGCCTCCTCCTCCGGGGAATGTCAGCACACATCACAAGCCACAAAGCTTGCCTGCTGGGAGCAGGGGAGCGGGGGTGGGCTGGAAGGGGGGGCCGGCAGGAGGGGAGCAGTCAGTGGCATTACAACCAATGAAAAGGAATCTTTCAAACAAATATCCAAAAACCAGAATAAAGGAGGAAAGGTGTGCATTAGTTTGCAAAATAATGAACTTTCCAGTAGAGATGCTGATTCCCAAAGTGCAAGAGAGCTCCTAGTACAGGACAGAGGGCGAAGAACCAGCAGCTTAGCTCCTGTCTGCTTGATTTTGGCAGACTTCCTCCAGGAGGAAAGCAAATCTGGAGTAGGCCCTATTCTCACCTCTGAGAGCCTCTATTTCTAGTCCCATCCGATGGGACAAATGAACAGCTGCTGCTTGAAAAAGTGCCTAAAGGTTTTCTGAGAAAGGAATTCTGGATTTTAAAAATGCATCATTGGATTGAGTAATCCTTCAGTTTTTTTTTTTTTGTTTTGTTTTGTTTTTTATCTCTGACTTTGCTTTTAAGGAACAAGTGATTCATTCATTTATTCATTCCCTCGTCTGCAAACTATTTATTGAGCTGTTATTTGCCACACCATCGGGTCAGGCCCGGAGGTGCAGAGATGAGTAAGATCTATGATCCCGACCCTGGGGGACTGTAAACTAATAGCATCAGCTGTGGCAGGGCGCCGTGGCAGGTGTCTCGCAAGCACCTGAGAAGACACACGGGGCAGTCTCTCATTACCGGGGGCGGCTCTGGGGTCAGGGAAATCTCTCGGAGGAGCTGGCACAGGAGGTTGCTGTGAAGTCTAGGCGGGAATGTTTGAAGCCAACCCAAGGGCGGCAGGGAAGGACATTCCAAGGAGAGGGAACGTTCTGAATGAAGGCAGGAGGCACAAGAATTGGCCACAGCCAGGAAATGGCCCGCAGTTTCCGGGGGAAAGAAAGCCACTGTCTCTCTTGGTGCTTTTCCTCTCCACTCAGTGGAGTGTGGCCCACCTATGTCTGCAGTAATCCTGACATGGCCAGTCTGGGGCTTGCCTGCCATATGCAGAGCTCCCCATAGCCCCTGCAGGAGGACTGTCGATGATCTTAAAGAAAAGCCCGTTTGCCAGACTGACAGAGTTGTTGTGTGCGGATTTACGGGGTGCGGCGCACAGGGGTACAGTTGGAGGGTAGGATGCACTGGTGGCGCTCAGAGGCAGGTGGGAGCAGGCTGTGGGAAGATTATGTGATGTAGGTCCCAAATGACCATTCAAAGTTTTTGTTTTTTTTTTTAAAGATTTTATTTATTTGAGAGAGAGAGTGAGAGAGATAGAGAAGGAGCAGGGGGAGGGGCAGAAGGAGAGGGAGAAGCAGACTCCGTGCTGAGCGGGGAGCCAACTTAGGGCTGGATCCCAGGACTCTGGGACCATGACATGAGAGGAAAGCAGTTGCTTAACCGTGGAGCCACCCAGGCGCCCCACCATCCAAAGTTTTAAAGCAGGAACGGAGATGTTGAGATTCAAACTCTCAGAAATACAATATTCCATTTCTTCTACTGTTTATCCTCTGCTCGTTTGCACAGTAGAAGCTGTAGTTAATTGAATTTTTACTGTCCAATGTGAATTGGAAAGAGTTACTCAAAAGAATTGGGCTGCTTTCCTGGAGATAATCCCATAGACGCAGGTGATGATAATTCAATATGGGACTAAAGGAAAGAGTGTTCTCTGCCACTTTCCACTGTATATCTGGCCAAGACTCTTCAGCTCTTCTTTTTTCCCCCGAGAAACAAAGGAGGCAAGTGGTCTCAAAGCATCAGTTCCCGACGTGTATCCCATGTGAAACTGGTGCCATAAGCTGCTCCATGAAAAAAAAATTTTTTTCTAGAAAGATCCATTTGGGAAATATTATGTATTGCATATGAAAATTTCACAGTAGATGTATATTACATTAAAGACCCAAGAAGCCCTCTACTAAAGGAGCCTTTTAAAAAATGTGGTATAGTGATTTAAAACATGGCTATGCAATCAGACAGAAGTGGATTAAGTTCTGGCTGAGCTCCATATTCTGATATGAGATCTTGGGCAAGGTACTTAGTATCTGTGTATCTTAGTTTCCTAGTCTGTAAAATGGTTTACTAATGGTACCGATTTCATAAGATTGTTACAAAAAGTATATGGTACGTGAACTAGTTGTTTCCATTATTAGCTATTATTGCATTCAGTGTTTTACAAGAGGCTTAACTTTTTCTTTCCTTCTTTTCCTTTCCTTTTCTTCTTTTTTTTTCTTCTTCTTTTTTTTTTATATTACTTGACTTCATATTGAAGGAAGCAGTGTTGTGTGGGAATTGCTGGGCTAAGGCTTATTCCTGAAATGCCTGCATGACTCCTGGTTGCAGGCCGAGAGAGGAAAAGCAGCTTCTGGGCAATGAAGACTCCATCAGAAATGTTGGCATGCAGGTATCTGAGCTCTAGAACCAGTGAATAAAATATCATTCCTGTTTAGCTCCAAGGTCAGACTGTGTAACTTCAGTGGGTGTTTTGTGTGCCAGTTGTCTCTCAAGGGACTGGCGAGATTATAACTCAGGGCAGTAAACAGATATGATGAGGCTGGTGTATTAGGGGTTTTCAATTACCAGTAATGGAAACCTTACTCAAACTCACTTAGCATAACCGGGAATTTATGGGCTCATATATCTAGGGAGAGTATTAGGAGAGCTCAGAGAATGGAAGAAAAAGAGTTAAGGAGTCTGGAACTCAATGTATTAGGACTCTTGTCCTCTTTTCCTCTCTCCTCTCTCTCTCTGCTGCTTGTCTTTGCTTCTCCTTGCCCCATTCCTTCCTATCACAGATGGCCCGTCCCCACATAGAGGGAAGAAGGTTGCCAAACAACCCCCCCACAGGAAGACAGACTCTTTCCTTCCAGGCCTCATGGAAGGATCCCCAGCATTGGATTTGCTTGGATCACGTGTCTGTCCCTCGGCCCAATCAGTTGCTGTTGCCAGGGAGGTGGGCATTGTCATTGGCCCCACACATGCCCACTCTTGGTTGTGGGATGGGACCCGCCACCTGAAGAGAAGAGATGGGAAGGCTCAGTAGACCTTCCCACACTAGAGCTGCATGCGAGAGAAAAGGCGCCTAGAGTAAAAGGTTACAAGATGACCCCAAGTGGTAGCAAGGTTTTCATAAATTTATATAAATTCCCTTTCCTATTGATTTAAGCCACTTAAAAAGATTTTTTTTTAATCTGTTAAATGATTCTTGTTCTACATCTCATTCCCCCCCCCTCCTTTTTTTGCAGTTAAAATAGTATATGCATGGCTGTCACTGCCCACTTTGTAAATTTGGTCCATATAATATGTTTTTATAAAATCAGGATTAGAATCCGTCACCTCAGTTCCCTGCTTTTCAACCAGGGACGATTTTGTCCCTCAAGGGATGTCTGGCAATGTCTGCAGACATTTTGATTGTCTCCAATTTATAAGCGATCATTTGATTGTGTAACTGGCATTTAATACTGGCCCGAGGCCAGGGATCCCTGATAAACTTCCTGCAGTGCCCAGGATGAGCCCCACAGCATAGAATTATTTGATCCCAAATGTCAATAGTGCTGCAGTTAAGAAACCCTGCTTTAGTAGTTTCAGGAGAACAGACTTCTAATAGCCAGATATATTAGTCTACATCTTATGGATTAAAAATAAAGTAATTTTATTTATTTTTAAAGGGCTTTTGCTTTTTTTCTTGATTGTATCAGTGTAAGAGAGTGTTATTTGCCCACATTCTCACCAATCAATAAATGTTTATTTCTTACCAGTGTGACGGACAAAAAAGGTATGATTTGCTCTTTTACTTTGCATTTCTTTTAATACAATTAAGGGTGATCTTTTGGGTATTTATTGATCATTCATTTCCTCTTGTGTGGACTACTTTTTTTTTTTTAGGTTCTGCAAGTTTTTAAAAATATATTCATAAGAGATCATTATTAAGGATATTTATACCAGGTTGCTATAGCTATTGCAAATATTTTCTTGATTTTTTTTTTGTTTTGTTTTTAAATTTTTATGGTGCTTTCTAGAATGGCAAAATTTTAAGGGTCTTTCTATCAATCATCTGCCTCTCCTTTGCTTCCTGTCTTCCTTTGCTAGGGCTGCCATAACAAAGTATCACGGCCCGGATGAGTTCAACGAGAGAAACGTATTGTCTCCCAGTTCTCGGGTCTGGAAGTCTGAGATCAGCGTTTTGGCAGGGTTGGTTCCTTCTGAAGCCTCTCTCCTTTGCTTGTAGACAGTTGTCTTCTCACTGTATCCTCAGATGATTGTCCCTCCATACCTGCCACGTCCAGATTTCCTCTTATACAGGCAGTCAGGAATCCAGCCCTTGCTAATGACCTCATTTTAACCTAATTACTTCTTTAAAGACCTTATCTCCAAATACAGTCATATTCTTAGGTACCTCAACATTAGGTTAGGACCTCAACATTTTTAGGGGAACACAGTAGCCCACCATCATGAGAGAGGGGCCTCCATCACCTCAGGGAATGTGTTAATATTTGGGGGGAAGTTCCCATAATCATTATAAACCTATTATTTGTCACCAGTGGATAATGATGGCCAGTGAGGCAGAGGACAGTTTTCCTGGGGAGGAAGGAAGGGACAGAGGAGTTAAAGCAAATCATTTATCCAGCTGTTTGGTGTTCCTTTCCCATTGATCTGCCTTTTGGCTTCTACTGGCCCATCTGTCGGGCTCTGTCAGTGTAATCGTGGGGACACACAGTTCACCAGGGCAAGTATGTTCATTTTTCCATTACACAGCTCCTATAGGAATGTCCTCTCAGGCTGCTTTTCTCTCTCTCCTCTTAATAGAGTTTGCTGGTGTAACAGAAAGTCTAGAAACAGGATAAAAGAGTTTAAAGCCATTATAGGGACTGAAAGCGAAAACAATATGGGAAATTGAGGGGGGAGGGGAAGATCAGGTATTTGGGAACATTATGCATCCCCAAACCTAATCAAATAGATGGGAAAACATGTAGAGATGTAACACATCTTTAAGAGACTACAGTGAAGTGAGCTTTCAAACTCAGAAGCATATAGAACTCTGGGCAAAGAACAATGTGTAGAGACAGACAGATTTCTAGATGGAATCAAGAACAGTTTCTCTCCGTTGTCTTGGAAACGTGGCCCAAAGCTAAGGAGACACTCAGCAGAATGATAAAGAAAATTTCTACTCGCTCCAGGGTTATGAAGTCACATCTAACTGACACGCAGACTTTGGTAACTAACTCCCAAAGAAAAAGTGATTCCTCCAACTCTCATTAAATTCACTCAACTATAAACAAGCCATTTGACATGCATATTAAGGTTGTAGAATCTCCCTGTTAAAATGGGAATAAAATCAATCAGTCAGCAGGCAAGCAGGGACATTGTAGCATTCTCCACCCATTTCCCAATTGCCTCCAGGGACTGGAGAGTTACAAGACAGAAGGGTTGGAGTGTCTAGTCTAGCCAGCTGCAGAGACTTCCCTCTAGAGGGTCTTAAATTTTAGTTTGCATAAGAATGATTGTATCAGGCTGTTTACATAAATTTACGAGCCTTCTATTTACTGGGCAATTTCGACAGCTTTAGGCTCAGTTTTATTGCTGGTGGCTCTGATGAGCTAGATTTAACTGTTCCTCATGCAAATATAAATTCAAGAGGATAAAATGTGGACTTCCGAGGATAACCCTGTGGACTGGATTATTCATTCTGCAATGGTGCACCTGACTCTACGCCTAAGGAGCCCCATCCGTGCTGTTTGTTAGTGTGGGCAACGCCATGAGGTCTAATAGGACTTGTCAAGTGAATTCCCAGGGCACTCCCCCTAGCCTCTTGGCTTTCTCAATGACTCCTTTGTACACCTCTGCTATCTTGTTCTCCTCGGGGACTCAGGGAGAGCCACAGCAATGTATTCTCACCTGTTCAACAGGCTTGGTCTCAACAGTCTTTGAGAAATAAATACCAGTTAAAGGGGAAGAAAAGCACCTTTGGTTGGTGATTCCTGGGTGGTTAGATGACCCCTCTTAGTGTAATTCTAGACTATTTTGTGTAGAAGGGGGAAGGAGGTGCTCAAAATGCATTTTAATTTTCATTATCCATTCTCTTGCCCCTCAAGATTGTGTGTCCATTGTTTTTAATAGTGTTAACTGATCTTTACACAGTCTGTTTTCACATTAGAACCTGTTTTCTTAATTCTTATTCTGGGGCTTATAATTAGTCTGGATCCTGAATTAAAGTGATGTGGTATAGACATATAGCACATTGTAGGATTCGCAAGAGTAAAAGAGTGTATAGGCTATGAAGAGGAAGATTCCAGTACTGATCGTCTACTTGTACTTACATATATGAGACTTCATAATTATTTAACAGGTTCTTGTTGTAGAATATTCAGTTGTTCCTAAGTTTTGGGAATCATAACCAAAATAGCAGTTGTCATTGTTATAGTTAACTGAATAATTATTTCTTGAGGAAATATTCTAGAAAAGTAAAATAACTTAGAGAATAGGAAGTTATATGGCTTTTGGTACAGTTTTCAAAAAGTACCTCTGGAAAGCTGTACCAATTTATATTCTGAATAGATAGACATGGATATTAACTTTCTCCTTTAGGAGTCGTAAACCAAGATTGTCTAGGGAGTCAAGAATATGAACCTCCTAAGTTATGACCCAGCTTCTATTAGAACTACTTTTGCCCTTATTTGGTTTCAGCCACTTGCCTGTTTCAGGAATATGCCAGGCCTCAGGGCCTTTGCACTTGCTGTTTCCTTGGCCTTTGACATAATTTCTCCAGATGGCCTCCTGGCTCATATCCTCACCTCTCACAAGCCTCTTCTTGAATGCTGCCTTCTCTGGGGAGCTTTCCCAGATTTCCCTGTTTACCAGTGTACTTCTGCCCCTCTCAACAGACACATTCCCATGCTTCAGATGCTCCTTCCCTATTGCATTTTTCTCCCGATCCCTTGAGCCGATAAACAACTGGATTTGCTGTTGTATCCCCAGCTCTTGGCACAGAATAGGTAGGGCTCAGTAATTGTTTGTCAGATCAGTGACTGAACCACTCCTCTGTAGATCTGCTTTTGCCGGTTAGCACTGATTAGCCTCACAGCAGGCTTCCCTCATCATCGTTGGCCAAAGGAGCAGCCGTTTTGTTTGGGTTCATTTCTGGTACTTGTCAGCTCGGTGGAGTCAGTTATTTCTATAACTGCCGGTGTTGTAAGGTGGCCATTAGTAAGTCTGCTATCTCCGTCATCTTGGTGATGTCCAGCTGCCACTGAGATGGGGATCATAACTGACGAAGCTTACTCTGGTCTGATAAAGAGCCAAAGGCACATGTTTGATCAGAATCTTTATACACAGATCAATTTCTGAAAGGAAAGGACCAGAAACCCAATAGAAAAGGGATGAAAGATTTGGGCAGTTCACAGAAACGTTGGCATGAGGACTTTGCCTCTTTATGTTCAACCTCACTCAAGAGAATAAGAGAAATACACATTAAAAGTACATGTGATATATTTTTCAATCTGTTAGGTGTACAAATGTTCCCATTTGGTGGTAAGGCTGTGTGTAAATAGGCAGCCTCATCTGTTGCTGGCAGGAGCATAAACTGGTACGGAGCCTGTGGAGGGATGTCTGGAAATGGCTATCAAAATTCACAGTTGCATATGCTTAGGGCACCTGTTTGGCTCTGTCAGTTAAGCAGTGGACTCTTGGTTTTGGCTCAGGTCATGATCTCATGGGTTGTCAGATCGAGCCTAGAGCTGGCTTAAGATTCTCTTTCCCTCTGCCCCTACCCTCAAATAAATAAACCAGTCTTTATTTTTTTAAAAAGATTTTATTTATTTATTTGACAGAGAGAGAGACAGAGACAGAGACCACGAGAGAGGGAACACAAGCACAGGGAATGGGAGAGGGAGAAGCAGGCTTCCTGCAGAGCAGGGAGCCCAATGTGGAACTCAGTGCAGGGCTCAGTGCAGGGCTCGATCCCAGGACCCTGGGATCATGACCTGAGCTGAAGGCAAACGCTTAACGACTGAGCCACCCAGGCGCCCCAATAAAGCAGTCTTTAAAAACAAAATAAAACTGCATATGCTCTTTGACCCCCCAATTTCATATCTATGCATCTGTCATACCCGCTTATGAGCAAAGTGCTGAGTGCATAAGGCTCTTCACCACAGCCTCATAATAGCCAAAAGTAGGAAATCACCTCAGGGTCCAGGTGATAGAGAACTAGCTTATCCTGTAGGATACTTCCATAAAGAGAACTGCTCTGCCTCTGTAAAAGGAGCCAGGGTGCCTCATTTGTATTAATATATAAATACGCGAAATGAACAAAAAAGGTATGGAATGCTGCCTCTTTTTTATAAAGAGAGGGGGAACTGTAATATATTTTTGTATTTGCCTTATATACTTGGAGCCATTCTGGAGGGTCACACAAGAACTGGATAGCTGGAGAAACGGGTGACCGTGGACATGGGGTAGGTGTGTAACTTTACAAGGGGAGATTCTATGCTCTGTTTTCATAAACACCTTTAAGTTTTGCATCACATGAAAAGTCTCAACCTGTTCAAAAATATGAAGTTAAAAAAGTCATCCTAGAGACAGGGGCTAATCTGGGAGAGGCAGCGGTGGATTACCTTCCTTTGTGAAAGCAACATTGTTAACTCCAGCCAGAATTCAAGGTCCCTCCTGAATGCCGCATCAGCCTCATCAGTCAATTTGCTTCCCCCACTTCAAGGCATCTGGGTGCACTGGCCTTGAGGAGGGAACGTGTGTGTGCCTGTGTGTGAACCTCGGGGCATTTCTCCTTCCTCACCATATCCTGGTTGCTATAGTGCGGAGCTCTATTTGTGACACACAGAAAACACTTTAAAGAAACGCTGCTTCCTGACCATGACTTCCTGGGCAATCTGTTCTTCCGGAGACTGCTGAGCGCGAGAAGTTTCCGTGTATTTCTGGACAGAGTGAGCCCAGCTCATTCAGACCCTGGGCACCGTGTGGAGCCCAGCCCCGGGGTAAGGGACACACTGTCTCTCGCCGGAGCCACGTCTTGGGGCGACCGGGGCTCCAGGCCATCGGCACCTTCCCCTCCCCTGTCTTCTCTCCTCAGTGGCCGCTGGCAGTGCAGTTGGTGCCCTGTGAGTTCTGCACCCAGAGCCGTTTCTCATACCTAAAACCGCCAGTGAAAACAGGAAGTGATGAAGCAGAATTCACCCTGCATCGGCACCGAGCAACTTTTCTTTCTTTTTGTCATTCTTCATCAGGTGTAGACACGTGTGGCCATCTGCACTGTAGGATCCCAGTTCTCCCGGCTTTGGACCCTCGGGGTTTACCATGCCGCCGCCCGCGGACATCGTCAAGGTGGCCATAGAATGGCCGGGCGCCTACCCCAAACTCATGGAAATCGACCAGGTCAGTGATGCCCGCCGCAGTGTGGGGGTGATTCTTGGTCTTCTTTCTGTTTTGGCATTTTCACAGACTTTGGATTGCTCTTTCCCCCCCCCCTCTTTCTCTGTCTGGCTGTGGTGAAAAATCTGTGCAATAATAGTTGCAGTGTAGTTTGATTTCTGTACCACATACAGCGGCGATGGATGGGGTTTTTATACTCGCTCAACGTGCACTCGGATTGTGTCAATACAGGGTTTGTGTCTGAGGCTGTGAGAGAGGCGGCAGGGCCTGCGGCTGGGGCTCTGGGCAGTGGACACAGTGGAGGTCGTCCCAGCCCTGCCTGGCAGGGGTTCATGAATATGGGCAGATTGTTTTGTTATAGGCAATACAAAACTTAATTTTTTGACACACTTTCCCCTTTGATCTTTGCAGAAGCCAACAAGTGCATTATAGTAACAGCCTACTAATGAGGTGATTATTTCAGTGTAGGAGGACTCAGTCTCGCATCCCAGCCAATTATAATTTTGTCAGTATAAAGTGCACTGTGTCTAGTGTATTGTCTGGCATATAATGAATGTTCCAAATATTGACTGAATGAAGAAATATCCAGAAGATGTTTTAAATGGCCTTACCTTTAAAGGCTTCCTTTAGCTTGGATTTTGACAGTCTTTGATTGGATTTGATTACAGGTTATCTCAGGAAGGTTATTTTTTTGTCATTCCAGAGCAGATGATTTAAGGGGGAGAAAAATAAAAGGTTGAGACTTAATGTACACTTTGGGTTTCATAACGCAAATAATGTAGGATTCTAGATGGCTTTCGACATTTTCAAAATTAGGGTACCATGGCAACTCTACTTCTTATTTATGCTCTCAGCACTATTTTATGATTATGATCTATACTTTTTTGCCCCCAGTTGGATTTTATTATCTGGCTGAAGAATACGGCAAGAGTTGGATGGCATTGTGAGGGTCCAAAAGACTCATTAAAATAAATGATAAAGGTCACATCAGAATTAGTTGAGCTTGAGTGTGGATGTGAGAAAGGGTAAAATTTTAGGATTGTCATCAAAAAAGGTGTCATCCGTCCAGCTCATCATGGTCATTTTAACCGCTCTCTGAGGTAGTTTTTGTGAGGCTCTAGAAGTAACCCACACAGATAGAGAAGCCCACTCAGTAGTTTTATCCACATTTGTGTCAGCTAACAGATGTTTGTCCTTTTTCATGTGCTGCTCGAGAGAGGGTGTGAGCTGAATTTTTAAATCCGCCTGGGACTCCTTGGTGCAGACTCAGTGTAGTTAGAATTAGTTTGGCTACAACCGAGAGAGCCAAAGTTTCAAAGAGGAGTTGGCCTGTCCTACCCACATGGGCAGTTCTGGGCTGCCATGATGCCCCAGTGTCCTGGACCCAGACCCCTTCTGTCTTGTTGCTTTGCCTTCTCCATCTGTGTGGTTGAGGACCGTTGCTTGGGCTTTACTTGGGAGCTCCCTGGACATGCCAAGTCTCAAACCCCACCGCATACCTCCTGACCCAGAATTTGCATGTTAGCTAGATCCTTGGGAAATCCCGTGTGTCGGTAAGTTTGGGAAGTGCTGAGCTGGATACCTGGTGCTCGAGTCAGAGCCTCCTCAGAATCACCTGGAGCACTTGTGTAAATGTTCTTGTGGACCCTCTGCCAAGAGATGCTCAGTCAGCGGTTTAGTAAATTACTTCCTTTTCATTCTGCCCCGGCCCCTGGTATTTGGGAACCACTGCTGTAAGACAGCAGCTCCTGATAGACATTCTTCGGGGTTTGTGGAGTCCGTGTCCTGTTCTTGCCTTTGGCGATGGCCTTTGTTCTGTGTTCTTTGTTCTGTCTTGATACTTTTTAAAAAAACTATCTTTTATATTTTAGAACAATTTTAGAGTTGCAGAAAAATTGCAAAGGTTATATGGAGCATTTCCATATACCCTTCAGCCAGTTTTCCCTACTGCTAACATCTTAATATATTAGGATATATATTATCATTCATTCAGGATTCCTTTCCCCAAACTAAGAAATTAACAATGGCACGTGGCTGGTAACTAAACTTCCAACTTTATTGGGATGTCAGCAGTTTTTCCGCTAATGTCCTTTTTCTGTTCCAGGATCTAATCCAGGAATGCCAGCCGCATTGTAATATAGTCGTCACGGTTCCTCACTCTTTTCCAGCCCTTGAGAGCTTCTCAGTCTTTCCCTGTTATTTCATGGCCTGATAGTTTTGAGGAGTAACTTGATTTCAGTACAATTTCAAGTGGAGAAACGGCAAAGAGCCTCTGACCGCCTTTTATCCAGATTCTTTAAAATTATTAATGTTTTGCTTCATATGCTTTATGGTTTTCTCTCTTTTTAGCATATATCTTTTTTCTGAACCATCCAAGGGTTATTTGGAGACATCACCCTCCTTTACCCCTGAATACTCGGTGTGTCTTTCCTAAGAAGAAAATCATTCTTTTATATAACCATCTTCTCTTGATAAAAGCAAGGAAATTGAACCTTTGTTCAAAACTATCATCTAACTCTGAGTCCGTAGCCCATAATCAGGAATTGTCACTTGTCCCAGTAATGTCCTTTATAGGTGATTTCCCTATAGGAGTTTTCCCTCCGGGATCATGTATTATTATGTTTATTGCCATTTCCCTTTGGTTCCCATTGATTTGGAATGTTTCCTTAGTCTTTCTTTATCTTTTGTGATCTTGATAATTTTGTAGAGTACAGTACAGCTTTGTGGGATGTCCTTCAGTTTCAATTTCTCTGATGCTTTCCCCCGAGGTTTTGCATTTTGGGGTGAATTGCCAGAAAGATGACAAGTGTCCTTCTCAGGGATCTTGTATCAGAAGGTACATGATGATTCCTTTGTGTCATTCGTGGTGATGATTCTGGTTTTAGAAATGCAGATACTGAGATTCTTGGAAGTTCAGTGATTTGCCAGTCCATGAGACCAGGACACAAACCAAGGCTTCCCTTACTCTCATGACTGAACTTCTAAACAGTTGGCTAAACTGTGGGCCTCCTGGCATTGCCTCACACAAAGAGTTAGAATCCCAGCCCTTGATGGCCCTGCCTTGCTGGAGTTGGAGGAAGAGCCTAGCGGCAGTGTTGGTATCACGTGTTGTTTCTTTCTTTCTTTCTTCCTTCCTTCCTTTCTTTCTTTCTTTTTTTTTTTTTTTTAAAGATTTTATTTATTTGGGGCACCTGGGTGGCTCAGTGGGTTAAGCCTCTCCCTTCCCTGCTCCCCACACCCCTCCCCCACCGCCTGTCTTTCTGCCTACTTGTGATCTCTCTCTCTCTGTCAAATAAATAAATAAATAAACAAACAAATAAATAAATAAATATTTTATTTATTTATTTGACAGAGATCACAAGTAGGCAGAGAGAGAGAGGAAGGGAAGTAGGCTTCCCGCTGAGCAGAGAGCCCAATGCGGGACTCGATCCAGGACTCCGGGATCATGACCTGAGCAGAAGGCAGAGGCCCCAATCCACTGAGCCACCCAGGTGCCCCTCAGGTGGTTTCTTGAACACATCAGAACTTGGCACAAGAATTAGAAACATATTTGCACATGTAGTGAGGACTTAAGCAATGATTGTCACTTGGGTTTTCTTCTTCTTTTTTTTTTTTTTTTTTTAAGATTTTATTTATTTATTTGACATACAGAGATCACAAGTAGGCAGAGACACAGGCAGAGAGGAGGAAGCAGGCCCCCCGCCGAGCAGAGAGCCTGATTCGGGGCTCTATCCCAGGACCCTGAGATCATGACCCGAGCTGAAGGCAGAGGATCAACCCACTGAGCCACCCAGGTGCCCCACTTGGGTTTTCTTCTAATCTCCCATGTTCAGTGAGCGTCACATACCCTTCCTCTTCCCCCTGGCATGTTTCCTTTGTTCAGAGAGCTCTTTGTTCCTTTTTACCCTGGGTGGCTACTGCTTCATTAAAAGGTTATTTCTGGGAGTTGGGTTAGGGATCGCTGTCTCGTGTTCTAGAGCCTCGAGTGTCCTTCTATTTGTCACCTGAGTTGTCATTGAATGTTGACTTAAACCAGTGGTCTGACTCGACCTGGAGTGTGCCCAAAAATCACCCAGGGATCTTGTGAAAACGGCCTAGTCCCAGCCTAGGTGCAGAGATGTTGGTGCCATTGGCCAGGGGCGGGGGGCTCTTTATCTGCTTCGTGATGAGCACTGAGTGAGTTTGATGGGGTGGGTGGTGGTGGGGGTGGGGGGCTCCCACATGTCCTGGTCCAGGGGCTCATGAAAAAGTCAGGAGTCTGAAAATGGCTCCTTCTCTGAATGCTGTTTCTCTGGTGCCCAGAGAACAGTCCATCCTTAATAAGTAGATATTTAATTAATGGATAACTAGGAGAGGGCGCTTCCTGGTGAGTGTGGATCATATCTGCTCTGCCTTGCCCTAACCATGCCCGTTTGGTTCAAGGGCAAGTCGGCTCGCAGTAGACTGGTTTGTCTTCTTTGTAAATTGTGAGGAGACATTTCTGTGTTTTCCACTCAGCAGGAAAAGGCCCTGAGGGCTTTCTCCAAGTGGTGCTTGTGCTATCATAGGAGGCTGTCAAAGCACGCGTTGGCCTTCTTACTGGCGGCTTCTGTTTTTTCGCTGCCTGTTGCTGGGCTTTCTCCCTCAGGACCCACTTGAGGCTGCCGTGGCTGGGCGTGGGGACGCACTGAGCCTGAAGGGCGCCCGCCCACTCGTCTGGTTATCTCCCCAGCTCTCAGTCAAGAGCATGGAGCCCCTCACCGCTCCAACGAGAGGCGTCCTGCCGAGAGCCAGGGTGGCCTAACCGATGTCCTCCAGGCTCCAGGACCCCGAAACGGGGGTGGCCCCATTTCTGTGAGAGCCTCACTCACCCTCTCGTAGCCTCAGTCTCTTCGTTTTGTAAAGCTGACGTCATCATTTTCCACTTTCATGATTGCTGTGAAGAGTAAAGGAAACGTGCGACCAGAATGTAGGGCATTGCCTGGCTCAGGGTCATCACTCCGTGAAGGCAGCCCGCGTCGCTGCTAGTGTAAGCACGTTCTCATTTGGCTAGAAAATGAGACGTGGGACGCCTGGGTAGCTCAGTAGGTTGAGGGTCTGACTCTGGCTCAGGTCGTGGTCTTGGGGTCCTGAGATGGAGCCCCGTGTCTGGCTCAGCCCTGCTCAGCGGGGAGTCTGTTTCTCTCTCTCCCTCTGCAGCACCCCATGCTCATGTTCTCTCTCGTGCTCTCTCTCGAATCAATAAATAAAGTCTTTAAGAAAGGAAAAGAGACATGCTGGTTTTCCTTTTTACCTGCCTTCATCACGAACAGTTCCCTTTCTCCTTCTTTCTTTGCCTAATGTTGTTAGTGTTTAGGAAGGAGACACAACTAAAGAACAAGCGGGAGGCGTCACCTGGCAGTAAGGGAGAATGCTAACAGGACAAGCAGCCAGTTTGTGCTGTGGAGTCTTCTGTGGCTCCCTAGCACTTCTCTGTGATAGCTGCTTCCCAAGACTACTCACCAGCACTCTGGGCAGCAGCTGTTCTGCTCCTGCACATGCTCCTCAGGCCTCCTGTTTCTCCTGTCCTTGCATGGCTTTCTTCCCAAGCTGCACACCGAGGCCGCAAAGCCTCTACTCCTGTCTGTGCCTCGCAGCTCCTCTGCAGATGCCTTTGCCTCCACGGAGCCCACGACGCCTTTGTCTCCTGCCGTCCTCTTTCCCCTCACTGCCAGCAGAACAGGGAAAGGGTGTGGTCCTGCTTTCTTCCCAGGGCTTTCAGTCTGCCCCAACCCCATCTCTTCGGCTGTTCCCCAATAAGCATTTCTGTTCTTATTTTGGAAGACCCTTCTCTCGACCTAGTAATTCTCTTGCTAGTATGTGATTTATTTCTTGTCTTTCCATTCCGAGTTGATTTAAATGTTGCCAGTATATGCCACCCCCTGTGTGGCATCAGGGTCTACTTAATCTTAGGATGAGTAACAACTTGCCTCTCCCCGGCGCTGCCCTCTGATGGCCGCAGTGCCTTCTGCTTCATTAAATCAAGTGGTCTTTGCTCTGCCTTGGTTGGCTTTGCTCTCCTGGTTACACTTGGCAAAGCTGTTCCTTCTCATCTTCTTGAAACACGCCCTTCCCTTCATTAAGCTGAGATTCTCCCCCCTTGTCTGATTAGGTGTTGGGAGTTTCCTTCATGATTCTATGTCTCTCCTTTTGTCCAAATCTGTCTCAGCCTCAATGCGTAGCCCTATGACACTGATACTGATCCTCTTGGTCTAGATTCCGTGTGCTCTCTGGGCTTTAAGTATAACTTCCAGCTAAGTAATACCAGCTCTGTCACTAGCCTGCCCGGCTTGCAGGCCATCATTCCTTCTCTGTTTGATGGATACATTATTCTCTATATAAACCCTCACATGCCAACGGAACACAAGTAGGTGGTTGGTGAAACTGCCCAGACATAAACCTGCAGAAAGGTGGTCTCATAGGTGTGACTGACTTTTGGAAGTTATTTCATGGAGAAGACGGATGGATCAGATGTGTTGCTTATAGCCCCAGGTGTGTTTCCTCTGTCCTGTCCGTACAAGGAGATGGAGCTTTCTTCTACTGAGGAAAAGCTAGCACACACCATTCTGTCGGGCAAGGGGTCTGGATCATCTCTATTATCTGTGCACCAGACAGACCCCAGGTTCAGGCCCCAAAATGATGACGGGGAGAGATGCATGATCTTCAACCTCAGCTGGATCCTTCTCGAAGATCCTTCTCAGATGCTTCAGGGGTGAGGGCTGTATGCAGTGTGCTTCCACCCCCTCCACATTCACTCCTGCAACAGCAGCTTGTATCGACCTGTGTTGGTTTTGGATGTTTTGGGGAAAGATTCTGTTTGAAGAGAGTATCACAATTGGAAAAAAAAAAAAAATCACGGAGGTGATTCTTGAGTGGTCCAGAGACTTAGTCAGATTGTTGAACATGACTCCATCTGTGTTCCATGATTTCTCTTCATATCATCCAGGGTTCAAGATATGTGCAGGTGCTGTGTGAGATTTTCAAGTACCCTCTTGCTTTAGAGAAGCTGCCCCTTCAGAAGTGTGTTCCTGTGCGCTTATGTACTGGTTCATCACCTGTGGTTTCTTTCTAACAGTCTTTCTAATCCCACCCCGCTGGGATTCCTCCTGCCCTTGTGTTCAGCTCTTCCTTCCTTTAAGTCCTGGCTTTGCGAAGCACTGCCCAGAGCCTCCTTCCTGCTCAGACCTTCTTTTGTGTGATATCATGCAGTTCTTTCTCCATCCTTCTAATTGCTTACACCATTTCCTTTGCCTGTAGCTGTTATTCAGTTAATGTATTCTGCACAGAATGTTCCTTACATTTTTTTTTAAATGTACACATGTCTTTTGAAGTAGATTATATGCTTCTGGTCAGCCTGTGTCTTAGGTACATTTGTAAGCTATGATCCCTCACATAGATTTCTGTTTCTGCGTGTGTCTGCTTTAGGTTTGAACTATGAGCAGTAAGGATGAGAGTAAAACATGGCTAGTCTCCATCCTCTAAACAGAAGAATTATAGTAGCACCCCCCCTACCCGTATATGGTTGGGGATTTTATTTCCCTACAAGAAAATCTAGATGATGTGCTTTTAGGCAAGCATGTACAGAATGACCACCTGCATTTCCCTCCTCAACTGTCCTATTTCTGTAGTTTATTTAAGATGTAATCTAATATGGATAAATTTGATTTGCCCAAGAGTTTCCTAAAACTCGTTAACTGCAGAAAGCACATTTACACTGTTGCGCTTGATGTTGGAGTTCTGCGCATTCTGCCTGTAACAGTGACAGTAGCAGTAGTGACAATCACACGAGCCATGAGATCAGCACACATTCTGTGTGCCCTGCATGGACTCTTCCATGCCCTTACTACAGCCCACTAAGGCAGGCTGTAGACTCCCCGTTTGTAATTTTTCACAGGTTCATCAATCTGTCTCAGGTCACACAGCTGGGAAGCTCCTGATTTGAATCCAAGACCACATGATGCTAAAACCCAAGGCAATTTTGACTAAACTGTAAATCTGTCTGGTAACTCTTCTTCTTCTTCTTTTTTTTTAAAAATTTCATTTCAGCTTTATCAAGGTATATTGACATATACAATTATAAGATATTTAGAGTGTATATCACAGTGATCTGATGTACAAATATACTGTGGGAGTCTTCTCCCCCAGCGAGTTAATTAACACGTCCATCACTTCACATATTTGTCCTATGTGTGTGTGTGTGAGAGAGAGAGAAAGAGAATGTTCTAGTTCTACTCTTAGCAGATTTCAGTTATACAACACAGTGTCATCAGCGGTACTCACCACGTTACACATTAGGCCTTCCTCATCTTACAGAGGATCGTTTCTACTTTTTTACCAGCCTCTCCCTATTTCCTCCACACACACCCCTCACCCAGCCCCTGACCACCACTTTTCTATTCTCTGTTTCTGTAAGTGTGATTTTTAAAAAATTCCGCCTATAAGTGACACTGTGTGTAGCATTTGTCTTCGTCTGACTTCTTTCACTTGCCTGGCCATTTTTCATTTTTCAGATTCTCTGTCTCTTCTGCCCCCTCCCCAGCTGGCCCCACCAACAGCAGCCTGATTCGAGCAGACACATACACCATTGCCAATTTGCTTGTTCTGTCCGCTAAGGGTAGGATCTCCAGGGACACATTCTGTTGTGAAAGCAAAGATGGTATTTTTTTTTTTTTTTTTAAATTAGGGAAAATGTGGCAAGTGGCCTGGGTCACTACAGGAGCCCACCTCCTTCTGCGAGATGTCTTTTTGAGGCCAGGCCCTGCTTACAAGCATGAACTGGGGATAGACTCACATGGACTCAAAGTCTGGGCTGTCGCTTAAGAGCTGTGTGACTGGGGACAGGCCTCCTGCTTTGTAAGGAAGAATTGGCAATATTTGTACATCCTTCCTGGCATTGTGGGGATTCAGTGAGATAATCACTCAGCACTCTCCCTAATAATGGTAACCATTAGGAGTCAATTATGAATTTTTCCGAGTGGTGCATAGAAGATTGCAAGCTTTATGCGTTTCACGCAAGATTGGAAACAATAATACAAATGTCCCCTTGAGTGCATTAAAGCCAGTTCTGTAGCCTGAAAACCAATAATTCCCATGACATTTAAATATGGACAGCCTGGTGCACTAAAATGACAGCTGAGCTCTAAATAAGAAGTTTTGAATTCGGAACTTTGAGATCGCATAGCACACAGAATGCACAAGAGGAGCGTACTTAATACCACTGAACCGTACGTTTAAAAATGGTTAAAAATGGAAATTCTATGTTATGTGTAGTTTACCACAATAAACAATTTTACCATTCCGTAGAATCAGGAAAATGAGACTGAATTTCTGGAATGGGAGGTTCCAACCTTGCATGGCAAAAATTAAAAGTCCTGTGATTTTCCTAGACGGAAATCCTAGAGGATTTCTAGCCTCAGCACCACTGACATTTTGGATCAGATGATTCTCAGTTGTGAGGGCCATCCCGTGCATTGTAGGCTTCAAGCAGTATCCTGGCCTTTACACAGCAGGTGCCAGTAGCATTTCCTACCCCACTTGGAGCAGCCAAAAATGTCTCTAGACATTGCCAAATGTCCCCAGGGCAACAGACAAATTTCTCTCTTGCGAATGGACTGAATCAGTGGTTTCCAAGCTTGGTTCTGCACTGGAATTGTGTGTGAAATATACTGGACATATGGAGAGGATTGTTTGTAGGTACAGTTGGAGGCCCAGGGGTTCCTGTTCTTATCTAGCTCCCCGGTGATGCTGGTGCTCTGGGACCCAGATTTGGAAGTCACTGTTGTGATATCTTCTGGATTTCTTTCTTTCTTCTTCTCTTTCTTTCTTAAAGATTTTATTTATTTATTTATTTATTTGTCAGAGAGAGAGAGCGCGCGCATGTACAAGTAGGCAGAGCGGCAGGCAGAGGCAGAGAGGCAGGCTTTCTGCTGAGCAAGGAGCCCGATGCAGGACTTGATCCCAAGACTCCGGGATTATGACCTGAGCCAAAGACAGTAGCCTAACTGACAACCACCCAAGCGTCCCTGGCCTTCTGGATTTCTGATGCTCTGTGCTGGTGACACCTCTGCCTCCTACAGTAGTTGCCTTCAGCAGGTGCCTCACACCTTGAACCATAGAATGGTCCTACTAATTCTTTGCCTCTCCTCGCTCTCAGAGTCCAAATAGCACCTGCAAGAGCTCCTTCCATTCCATATGACAAAGATGCACCAAAGCCCAGGTGATGCTGTGCTAGTGCTTTCTGTGATGTCATCCTAAGGTAGGATGACATTCTGATGGGAATGGTCATCCCTCATCTGATTTTTGAACCTGTTGGCTTTGGCATTATAGCAGTTATTTCTTAAACTTCCTTAAAATGGAGTGACCAGGCTACTTCCCTTTCTGGTTTTAACTCTTTCTCTCTGCGTGACAGAGTCTATCTAACCTCATAAAATAGAGTTTGCCATGCTTTGGAAGAGGAAAGACAGCAAACGTATTTCTCCTGTCAACCAAGAGCTCAGTTTAATTGAGCAAGAATGAACTCTAGCATTCCGCTTTTCTTTCTGAGAATGAATTGCAGATTTTAGTTTGGTTTCTAGGTGGATTTCCACAGGGAAATCTTTCTGCAATGGGGTGGCTGTGGTGAGAGGAAACATACCTTTCCTTGTTCCCACTATGCATTCTAAATATATTATTACATTTTATTAATTGACTTTATAAAGATTTATTTTTGTCCTTTCATCAAAGCCATCCATAGTCAAAACACAACCAAATGGCTTTGAGATAAGTTGTATCCATTTTCAAAATGGTTGTGGGAGTGTCTGGATGGCTCCAGCGCTTAAGCGTCGGACTCTTTCTTTCTTTCTTTCTTTTTAAAGATTTTATTTATGTATTTGACAGAGAGATCACAAGTAGGCAGAGAGGCAGGCAGGGGGGGTGGGGGAAGCAGGCTCCCCACTGAGCAGAGAGCCCAATGTGGGGCTCAATCCTAGGACCCTGGGATCATGACCTGAGCCGAAGGCAGAGGCTTAACCCACTGAGCCACCCAGGCGCCCCTTGACTCTTTTTTTTTTTTTTTTAAAGAGATTTTATGTATTTATTTGAGAGAAAGGCAGAGATAGAGAGAGAAAGTACACTAGGAGTGGGAGATAGAGGGGAAGTAGACTCCCTGCTGAGCAGGGACCCCCCCCCCCAAAGTGGGGCTTGATCCCAGGACCCCAGGATCACCAACTGAACTGTAGGCAGTTGCTCAACTGACTGAGCCACCAAGGCATCCCAAGTGTCTGGCTCTTGACTGGAGTCAGCTAATGATCTCAGGGTCACCAGATTGAGGCCTGCCTAGGACCCACCATAGGCTGAGCTGGGCATGGAGCCCAGTTGAGGTTCTCTCTCTCTTTCCATTTGCTCCACTCCCCTCTAAAACAAACAAACAAACAAAAACCCCCTAAAACCAGAGTTTTTGTGGATGGGTCATTACTCTGGGACAAGTTTGTGGTGATCTGTTTGGGTTCATAGGAAGATGCTGATCATTTCCAGCTCACTTCCTTCTTGACCTCCTGACCCATATAAACAACTGACTCTCAGCCCATGTGCCTTGCCCATCTGTATGTCCCTTGCTCCACAAACTCAGTATATTCTGAACTGTCCTTATTGTTCCTTCTCCTCCAAAACCTGTGTAGTTTTGCTTCAGAAACTTCATGTTTTCCTCTTCCTAGTGATAGATGTGAATATACATTCAGTTTGCTAAAGCTGAAACTATGTGTCCTCCTGGGCCCTACTCTATCCCTTAGCTTTGCTGTCCAATCAGTTACCTCTGAGAACTTGCTGTCTCTAGTCCCTCTTCCTTGAGTCTGTGGCTGTGGCTCTGGCCAGCCCTGTTCTCTCTGGGCCATGTGGAGGAAGAGAGAGACCAACAAGGGAGGATTTACTCATTAGTGTGGCAGCTATGCCCCAAAGGCAGAACTCTAAAAGAGAGAAGAGAGAGAAGGCAATGTCTACACAAGCGGGAGATTATGAGTACAAAGTAGGCAGATGTACATTGAGGACTATATGGATGTGGGAAAGAACTAACTAGAAATCTTAGAAATGGAAAATACACATATGGTAAGTGAAATAAAAAAAAAAAAACTATCAAAGATCAATAAAGACAATAAATGCATTGACAAAGTAGCCCTAGAGTAGATTTGGCTGAAGAGAGAATTGATAACTTGGAAGATGAAAATGAGCACTTCGGCCAGGACATAACCCAAAAGATGAAAGAATGAAAAATATGAACGCCAAGTTGTGTTAAAAGCAGGGGATCCACACAGAAGCTAAATGGCCTTAATACTTTGTCCAGGAGCCACAGGGGAAGGAAAGGTTTATCAGCAGGGGGTCGACACAGTATGATTTATACTTTTAGAAGATTTCTCTGCTGAAATCTACCTAGAAGGCAGCCTACAATCTGCAATTCATTTTCAGAAGGAAAAGCAGAATGCTAGAGTTCATTTTTGTCCAGTTACACTGAAATCTCAGCCGAGGGGAGAAATATGTTTGCTATCTTTCTCTTTATGTTTTGTGAGAGAGAAAATGAACTAAGAGACATTAATTAGGCAGTCCTTGCAATAGTCCAGGGAAGAAGTGATAGGCCATAGCTTACGGTAGTGATGGGAGACAGAAGTGAGACACGTCTCATCAAGATGTATAAGAAGATTAAATTAACAGGAAACTGATGATTGATTCTATGTGATGGGGAGTTAAGGGAGAGGGGATTTGCTGATGATTTCAAGATTTCTTACGGGAATAGCTGGGCAAAGGGTAGTGACAGCTATCATGATAGAAAACACTAGCGGAGGGATATTTAAATGGACGTACAGTCCAGAACTTGACAAATAGATTCAGGAGAATAAGGCAGCTATCTGTATGGTTGTAAGTCTTTTCATGTTTTCTTTGGGTTTCAGTACAGGCCAATTTGTACACTGATCTGTTCTGTTGGCCACCAGGGCAGTCACCTATCATTAGAGAATGCACGTTTGATTATGTCACTTTCCTGCTTAAAAACTCATGCTAGGTCCAAACTGTTTAGGCATCTTTTGCCTCTGGCTTGCTTCTTGGTTCCCTCTCTCCCATTCGTGCATATGATGACATTGTCAGCTCTTTCATAGGCCACACAAACATCCATTAAGCCATGCCTTTGCATTTACTATACCTTCAACCAGAAGTGCCCTGAGCATCTACTTTTAATTGCTTCTCTGTACCCTTGGGCAGAATAAAGAAGAAAGTTTAGAGAGTTACCCATGAGATTGACTGGGTAGGGCTGACAAATAATAGGAAGGGCAGAGAAGCTGTAATGTTGACTGAAAACTTGCTTTCTGGCTAACTAAAAAATGAGTAAAAGTTGGAAATTGAGAAAGAGAGTTGTGGGGGAAAGGTTTGAGTTTGAGGTTATGGAAGGATACACACTCAAGTGAAAATGGCCTGAGGCAGAAGGGGACTACAGTGAAGTGAACACTGGGGATGTGGATTTGAGTCTGTGATAAGAAGGGGACCTGACCACAGAGAATTCTACTGGATATCAAAAGTCTTAGTGTTGAGCGTTGGTGGTATAGTGGTGAGCATAGCTGCCTTCCAAAAGTCTTAGTGTTGGGGCTCAGTGGGTTGTGTGTCCGACTCTTGGTTTCAGCTCAGGTTGTGATCTCCTGGGTTATGAGATTGAGCCCTTCATCGGGCTCTGTACTCAGTGGAGAATCTGCTTGAGATTCTATCCCTCTGCCCCTTTCCCCAGTCAGGCACGCATGCATTCATGCTCTCTCTCTCTCAAACAAATAAATACACCTTAAAAAAATAGGCTCAGTATTGGGGTGCCTGGGTGGCTCAGTCAGTTAAGCGTGTGCCTTTGACTCGGTCATGATCTTAGGGTCCTTGGGATCAAGCCCTGCATTGGGCTCCCTGCTCAGCAGGGAATCTTCTCCCTCTCCCTCTGTCCCTCCACCCTGCTCTTTCAAATAAATAAATTAATAAATAACTAAGAGAAAAGTTCAGTGTTAACTTAGGATTTCATCATGGCATACGTGAGTAATGCATGATAAAGGGTTATCTACTGTTCTCATGGTAGTGCTAACACGTTGTGCCTTAACTCATATCTATTGTGAATTCACTATGTGCCAAGCTGTCCATAATTCCAGCACTGTTCCCTCTGGGCACTTGGGCTTGTTCACAGTTGCTGGGACTCCAGATGTGAGCCAGAGTTAAAGAGCAAGGCTTCTGGAATTATATAAGTCTGGTTAAAGTTCTGATTTGCTTCATATGCTTTGAAGTTTTGAGCAGCTACTTAATATCTCAAGATCCTTATACAGTTTTCTCTTTTATAAAATGGACTCAGTAATACCATCTTGTAGGGAAATATGGGAGTCACTCAGTAAGTCGCTACTACTATTTTTAAAAAAAATTTTAAGTTTTAAAAATTTAAAAAAAAATTTATTAACATATAATGTATTATTAGGTCCAGGGCTACAGGTCTGTGAATCACCAATCACTTCACAGCACTCACCATAGCCCATACCCTCCCCAGTGTCCATCACCCAACCACCCTCTCCCCTCTCCCTCCCCCCTCCCCCCAGCAACCAGTTGCTACTACTATCATCAGGGTCAGTAAGGCTGGCCAAGTGATAATAGGTAAGAGAAGTCTGGGTTGGTGATATGGCAAAGGTAGGGGAGTTTTAGAAAAAGCGTGTGAGGTTGTAACCCTGGTTTGCATATTACAGACAGTTGAGGAAGAGCCTGTTTTATTATTCTTCAAGGCTGTGGTTCAGCCTTCGATTGTCATTGTCCTGTTCCTGGGACATATATTTGACAACTGGAAGCCCATGTCCTTCTACTGCTTGCTGGCAGATGTCTTAGCACATCCATTTCCATTCAAGAAAGAAGGATGAATTGGTCTTCGTGCATCCACTCACCAAGAAGGAAGCCCAGCACACGGCAAGCAGAGTCAAGAAGGGAAAGTGGGAAAAACTACAAAAACTAAACTCACTTCTTAAAACTCCCTTTACCACCAGTTCCTGCCAGTGTGCTTTTGACTGCTGTCCTATGTCCAGTCTTGGTTGCTTTGCCGTTGGTAAGCCTTCCTAATCCCGTGTTTAAATTGAACCTGAACCTTACTTTGCCTTCAGAGCTTTATCTGGCTTTCTGGTGTCTGCGTACCTGGTCTGATAATACCCTATCCACAGGGGTTGGCAGGCATTTCCGTTTATCATACTGAGCCTGTCTGCCTTTTAAGTTTTATTTATTTATTAAAGATTTTATTTGTTTATTTGAAAGGAAAAAAGAGCATGCAAATGAGCACAAGCAGCAGGGGAGAAGCAGGCTCCTTTCGGAGCCTGATGTGGGCTTAGATCCCAGGACCCCGGGGATCATGGCCTGAGCAAAAGGCAGACACTGAATTGACTGAGCCACCCAGGTGGCCCTGCCTTTTAGATTTTAAACCATGAATATAAATACTAATCACGTTTCACATATGAACTTGACAGAGTAAGTACCCTGTCTCCCATGAGTGAGGGTAGGCAGACCATCAGACCTGACTTGGTTTGCAGAGTGAATCCCTCCTTTTCACATAGAGGAGGACACTCGGTTGCAAGTGTGTGGTAGAGTAAAGTGGTGTGCCAGTCAGCGGAGAGTCGTCTGGGCATAATTCTTGGAGAGGACTGATATTAAATAAGGTTGAGGGGTGTATAGGAATGGAGAAATTGATTGTTGTTGCTGTTTGAGATATTGAAATTTGGGGAAAAATGTGTTTCTTGTATCTCTAGCAACATAGATATTAGGACGATATAAACTAGTCAAGGACTAGGAAGGAGAATCACAGTAGATAATGGATATGAGTGGTGCTTCATTTTTACATTGTTCATTTTTATGTTTATGTCACTTTCGAAAATTGCAGTTTCCCTTACAATTGAAGAAAAATACAGTGTCTGCTGGGAAGTGTATTAGAGTACCTAAAAGAGAAAGGTTTCATCACTTGTCTTTAACCCACTAACACACAAGAGTGCTAATTATTTATGTCTTTGCTCATCGACACAGTCCAGTGATTTTTATGACACAAAGATTATATTTTATATGGCCAAAATATAATATTTAATTAGTTTCATGAAGCTTGGTACAAGTCATTATAAGGAAACCATTTTTGAAACGAATCCTCATTTGTCAAGAAAAAGGTGGCATAGCCTGTCATCTTTCAGTCTTTAAAATTAACATGATACACAGGGTTTTACTACATTGGAGCTGTGGTTGTGAGCCCCTCTGTCACTTCTGACAATACCTGCAATCTTGTGTCAGTGACTCACATTGGAACTGTTGTCAAAATACTTACTTTCCAAGAAACAGCTAAATTTGCCCCAGAAAAGTATGTGTGTGTGTGTGTGTGTGTGTGTTACTCTTCTTCAGATTATTTAGGCTGCTATCAGGTAAATAGAGAAGCACACACACCTCTCAGAGAGCATCAGATTCCTCCACACTAAAGGTGTACGGCTCCTAAGCATGGAGAGTAGTTATAGGGCTTGCGAGGGGGAAGATAGAGCTGTTCTAAGATGACTGGTGTCACTGACACAATGTCAGGAAGCACCTCTGGAACGAGGCTGGTTATCGTATATTAAAGTTTCTTTAAATCCTATTGTAGGCTAAGTCGTAGTTAACATGCGTTTCCCTTCTCAGAGATGTCCTGACGTTTGAGAGCTGGGTTTCTTTTCTTTCTGGGCCAACATTACTCATCACTGCCGTGCAGAATATGTTCAATGAATTTCCGTTTATAAAGCAAAGTAGAATCCCAAGTGCTGTGCTGTATCGCCTCAAAGTGTCAGAATAAAGCATCTGTCACATTCTTTAAAGTATTGGAGAAAGGCGTTTTAAGAGTCTAGGACCAAAAAACTTTAAAGTCTTTGGGGAAAACAGTTTTGCAATTAAAGGACTGCAAGGCGACGGCCATATGGAAGGGCTGATGCCTGGCGGGGGTCGGGGATTGCTTCTGCTTCCCTCTTGCGATGTTCCATCTTTAGCTCCTGCCTGAGCATCAGCGGCAGTCGGAAAGGGACCAGAAAAAAGGGAAAGGAGCTAAACGTCTGAAAAAAAAAGATGAGTTCTTAATCTAACGGTATGCGTTAATTGCATGCCACTGGGGCGTCTGGCACCCACTCACCCGGGAGGTGACCGAGATGTCTTGGAGGCCGTCTCAGCCTCCAGAGCAAGCAGAATCGAGTGGGCCGACGAAATGAAAATGAGCCGAAGAGGGAAGAACAGGAGGAGAGGAGAGCCAAAGGCAACAACGGGGCTGGAGTCTCTCAAGGGAAGAAGAGGAATTGGGTATCTGTCCATGCCCTTATGTAAACAGCTTTAAAAAAAAAAAAAAAAAAAAACCCCAAAAAAGTACCTGCAAAGTGTCCGAAGGGGATAAGAGAATTCAAAGAGCCTGTTCATCGTACACCGTGCAGAGCTGTCCTCTGTCCCGGGTGCTGTCATGGAGCTTCCACCGGGGCTGTCTCAAGTCAGGCTCACGGCACCGCAGGGTGCGAGGGACAGTTTTTATTTTGAGGAAAGAAGACGGAAACACAGAGGGAAGTCATAAGCCTCAGGTTACAAAACCCGGAGCTGCAGAAGTCGGGGGGCTCAAGCCCAGGAAGGCACTTTCTAAAGTTATTTGAGAACACCCGAGTTGAGGCAAGATCTCCGAAAGCAGGGAAAGGATAAAAATTCAGCATTCTAAATGCTTTTCTGGGGTCTGTTAACTTAATGTCATCCCAGAAGGATTCCCGCCCCCCCCCCCATCCCGACCTTGGGTCATCAAAAACATGTGAAATGCGTGCGGCTTCAGTGAAGCCAGGCTTTGTTTGCAGGGTTGTCCATTTTAGGACAAGGTGTTCCTGAGAAGCAAATGTCAGAGGCGAGAGCCGCGGCCCGCAGTCTAGAGGTGCTCATAGGCATGGGGTCACGTGGGCTGGGTGCGGCCAGCCTCCCCGGGCCACCATCAAGGCAGCAGCGTGGGCACCATGGATTGAGAGCCCCGAAGGGAGCACTGGGGCCATGTAAGCCTCCAGGCCAGGGGCCTTGGCCAAAGGACAGCGACAGGTGGTAAATAGGAGCTGTCCCCGTCAGGGGACATGGAAATGGCAGAGCCACAGGGTCTCCAGGGAATGAGATTCGAGGCAGGCTGGACTCTGCCCCCTCCGAAATAAACAAGCAGGGATTCCTTAATGAGCCATCGAGGAGCCATGTGGCTTGGGTGGGAGAATCTTTTTTTTTTTTTTTTTTTGAGATAAAAGGGAGCCAAGAGGAGGATCTGGTTTAGGAAGGAAGAAGATGAAGTGTTAAGCCTGAAGGGATGACGGGATCCACGTGGATCCATCCGCGGGGTTGTCGGAAATGCTGCACCAGACCTTAGAAGCGGGGTCAGAGTGAGAGGCATGGATTCAGGAATTTATTTACTGGCATTTCATTAAAGGCAAGGGAGAGATAATAAAAAGGAACGCAAAAGACCAACACCCACTTTAAGGACCAGAGAAAAGAGAGTGTTGCCAGAGACGAAGATTAAAAATGAATTGCTAGGGAATTTGGCTATCCTCAAAAACCTAGCTGATTTTATGAAAAGTAGATTAAAAAAATCTTTTTGTATAGGAAATTTGCTTTCTGGACTTACAGTTTTGGGCAAATGACGTTCAATAAAGGAATTCTTTTGGAAAATAAGAGTTAAAATTAAAACGGAGGAATAAATCTTTTCTTTTTCTTTTTTTAGAGAGAGAGAGAGAGAGATCACAAGTAGGCAGAGAGGCAGGCAGAGAGAGAGGAGGAAGCAGGCTCCCCGTGGAGTAGAGAACCTGATGTGGGTCTCGATCCCAGGACCTTGGGACCATGACCTGAGCTGAAGGCAGAGGCTTTAACCCACTGAGCCACCCAGGCGCCCCAGGAGGAATAAATCCTAAGAAACAAAAAAAGCTACCCCTTGACTATAACTGTTGGCACATTGTACTTTGCCAATCAGATTCATATGGAAATGCATACTTTGACAAATAAAAATGTTTCTGCCAACATTAAGATTTTCCCAGAATAATACAAAGTGGAGAGATTACTTTTGTTGGCTGCAAGATGACCTCACCATTGCTTAGGGGAAGGAGGAAAAGAGAGTGGTGGTCTGAGGCCTTCGGTGATCCCGGCCATGCTGAATTCTGATAATTGTCTGAACCTCCAGGTTATCTTTAAATACATTCCTGCCCTTCCCATCTCAGCTCACTGCTGAGTCCAAGAAGATAGTTTTGACCTTCAAAACAAAAGCTTAATACATTTAGTTCCTTTTTTTTTTTTTTTTTAAGTTAAGTGGGCTCCATACCTAACATGGGATTCAAACTCACGACCTTAAGACCCTCAGACCCTGGTTTTACCGATGGATCCAGCCAGGTGCCCCAGTTTTGATTTTCCTAAGTTATGAAAACGTCCTCAGGTAGTTAAAATAATTTTGTCTCAGTATTCTAAATCCAGGCATATCCAGAGTGTAGAATGTGATTTCTAGTTCCTTTAGGCTCTTTGAAATCACAGAGAAAAGAACCAATTTTCAGCCTTTTAGATCACATTTTCTTTTCTCCGGAGCCTTTTCTCTCCATGAGGTGAAAGACAAATTGTTTCTCGGGTCTACTGAAAGCTATCAAGATGTCACCCTACTCTCTAGTCTTAGGCATCTGGGCATATAGGCAGAAGCCTCTTTTGTCGCCTGAGCAGACGTTAACTAAAACATGGACAGAGCCAGTGTTTGGCCTGGAGTTTAAGTCAGGCAAAGAGCTCGTGTCAGACTGAAGGCTGTATACAGGAAGTGAGAAAAGCTGTGACACCAGGCTAGCATGTATCGGGGTGTCTCGTTAAGTCCTGTTTATGGTCGTGCTGCTCACCTTCGTGACTTTGCTAAAGGGATGGTGACAGTCATTTGGTATCTGTTTTATCACCTGTTGAGTTTCACTCGTCATCAGCCAGCTTGCTCAGTGCTCTTTCCAGCCACGAATCACGTAACTCCTTCTAGAGTTATCTGTTCGGGGAGTAGTGACAGCCTTCCCGTGTCAAGCACTTACAGCTCACAGCTGCTTAGAGCCACCCAGGGTAGTTTACACGGTAGAAAGGGGGCTGTGTGCTAGTTAATCCAGGCTATTCTTTAGAATAATTTGCTTTATAAGCAACACTTTTTTTGGTTGTTGTGGTTTTTGTTTTAACAAAAAGGGTATCTGTAGATTTTCCATTGACTAGAAATATACTGAGTCTCCTTTTAGATTCTCTTAGTGCCTGTATACGTGGTAACTAGTACTGAAGGCTGGAGATTAACATAGATGAATTAAGATGTCTTGTTCTCAAGGGACAAGAAGATAAGACAGATATAAAGTTTTTAGGAGTGATTTAATGTGCTAAGTACATAGAGGGAGTGATCTCTGTGGGGTTGGGATGTCTGCTTGGAGGAGGTGGCTTTGACATGGAGATAAATGATCCTAAGGATTCACTGTTCACTGTTAGAGCTGAAACAGAAAGAGGAGCATTTCAACAAATGGGGTAAGGTGAAAGAAAGTATGGAAGTGGGATAATTTTGGTGAATCTGAATCTGGAAGCATGGGCAACATGGACAACATTGGTAGAAAGTTTGACTTCTTGAGCCCAGATCGTGGGAGGCCTCAGATGACAAGTTAATTAAGGGATTTATACCATATAGGTGATGGTCACTGGGGATCTGTAGAGGAAATTGGACCAAGAAGAGTGACCTGAGCAAAGTTTGTAGGAAAAGTCCAATTTTGTCTGATGATGGTCCTTGTAGGGGTTGGAGAGAAAAACAAAAAACAAGAAACAAACAACAAAAAAACTGGGGATTTAGAGACTTATTTGCAAGGCTCTGGTGATAGCGTCCAGAGAAGTCTTAACAAAGGTGGGAGTAAGGTCTGGAAAGAATAAAGGGGAGAGAAGTTGTGGAAGAATTAATGATGAGACTCAGTGTAAAGGTGTGTGTCACAAAACAGGGTAAAGAAAAGGGGCAGGCAAAGATGAATTCTCTAGACACGTAAGTGAAAAAACTGCCCAAAGCAGGCAAGTCAAGTGTCGGAAGTCATGAAAGATGGGAATGAGCTTGGTGCACTGGCGAAACATTGGACTCAAAATCTGTGGTGAGTGGTTAGTAAAGAAGGGCTGGTACTCCAGAATGGCGCTGGGCCTTGGGAGGCAGAGCTGGAGCTGATGGGACTGGGGGAAGGTTGGTCTGATAGCAGGAGCTGGGATGAGGAGTGTGGGTGTTTTAGAAGAGTAGTTAGGAGGTGAGAAGTCATGATGTGAAAATGCTACAAAGCCTTGGAACCAGGCCCTCCTGTCCAGTGAAGGAATGGGGGTTGTAAGGAGGCTCTCTGCTCGTGAGCAGGGGTGCTGCCCTGAGGGCAAGACGTCAGTGGGGGTGGGGGACCTTTGAGGCCAGGCTGGTGTTGGGGCAGACTGACAGGTGAGAGCGATGGTTTTTGTTTGTGAGCAGTAAGATGGCTGCAGGAGAGCTCAGTGCTTTATCCAGCAAGCCGGCGGAAATCTGCCAGAGAGTGTTTGGGGCCAGAACTATACATACGCTCCGGCCTTGAAGTGAATGAGGAACTGACTGAATAGGTAAAAGCGGAAGAGACAAACCCAGAAATCTGGAGTTACCCAGAGGCAAAAGAGAAACAATGAAGGCTCTCTTGGATTTTATTGAAGTTTTACTGGTTAAAACCATACAAAACTAAAGAAGATCCCATAGGCACCCTGGAAAGAAGGTTTTAAAAGAAGGTAATAGTCATAGTGTGCGGTAAGGTGGCCGCACTGAGGGAGCTGAGGACTGAAAGGCCCTTGGGAACTAGCTTTGGGTGGTGAGGACTCAGGCTTCCTTGGAACCGCGAGAAAAATGGAGGAGGCGGGTATGGGAAGTGGGGCGTGCAGACTGCCCCCACCCTCACATAACGTGCATTTTAAGTGGTGAACGTGCGTGATGGGTACGTTATGTTCAATTAACTGTGATTCCTTCTTTCATTGGTGGTTTAGAGCTTTTCTGGAATCTTTGTTAAATCTCTGAGATGCCCTGTGGTCTGTACTCTTTTCATACAGCCAAGTGAAGACTATTCTAAATATAATAGTAGCCCGTAGACTGCTGTCTTCTCAGATTTGGTTCCAAATATGTGAATCAGACCTGAACGAAAAATCTAAGAAATTCCTCTCTTGACACCTGAGCCGGGAAGCCTAATTCTGGGAGCTGTTGTTTAGGCGCCTTCTCCTGCTTCAGCAACAGCGCTCTCTTGGTCTGATCTGTTACCTCAATGTAACTTAAGGCTGACATCCCGCCCTGTGATACGAGATTTCAGTTGTGAGGCAAAAAGTAAGAGGAGTGGGCTGGGACTGGCCGGTCATCGCGAAACACAATTAGCCTGGAGAAGGCTCTGGCAGTTGGAGGCACTAAGTCCTAGTCTTCTGGACAGAATTTTGTTCCTAAATTTTCTCTGTCATTTGGTTGTGAGAACTTGCCCCTCAGCGCACTGCTAAAGCCATCAACAGTGGACAAGTTCTCAAGAAGCCCTTGGCTTATACAACGTGTAAGTTCATTTGTAGACCCCAATCTGTTTCTCATCTTATTTTAAAGGAGACCAGCTCAGGATCTCAGGATCCCCCAGCACCTTTCCCCCTCAGTGATTCTAGGTGCCCCTTCTCCCCACCGGGTTTTTAGTTTAGTCAAACATTCTTTTCATCCCATGAGGGTGGACTCAGTGAATAGTGTTCATAATTCACCAACAGGACAGATAGAGTAGCATTGTGTCCAAGGGCAAGGATGTAAGGAGAAGATGGAACTTATCCTGTGATATGAGGGGGTAAGAAGCCAGAACCTGTCTTTTTTTTTTTTTTTTTGAATTTTTTGCTCTTTGTATTAATTCCCATGTAATTTAATTCTTACAGCAGCCCAGAGTAGTGAATAGGCCCTATGCCCATTTTACAGATAAATTGGTTGAGGTTCAGCAAATTATGGAAATTGTAGGTTACATGGCAGACAATTGAACAGGGCTAGGATTTGAAGCCCTTCTGCTTGATTGAGAATTCCTTTTCCCATAGCACATTGCCCTTCAAGAGGGACAGAAGCAGAACATGTTTATATGTAGACAGCTTTTTGTATGTTTGTATCGGAAAATCCAAGACCATGTGTTGTATTTCTTTGATTTTTCTAACCCCTTTGTTTCTGGTCTGTGATTTGTTCTTTCGGTTGACACACTGCCACCCACCCCAGGGGACAGACTGGGTCTGTTTGCATCCAAAGTAGAGAAGTTTCAACATTCCCTGGGTGAGCTGTGTGTGTGTGTGTGTGTGTGTGTGTCTGCCGCATTCCTTCCCTCCGGAGGCAGGCGGAGCACAGCTGTGGCTCTCGGGCCTAGAGCACAGCTGTGGTCAGCCGGCCAGTTGATACGCAGCACATGGTGTCACCATCTCATTACTCAAGTGTGTCCAGCTCAAGCTGCTGCACGGTTTGGCGTTGGTCCGGGCCATGGTTAGGAGAAGAATTCTGTGCACTTTACAGGAACAGTTTCACAATGCCTCATATTCCATTTGCCACATGTTCTCGTAAAACTGCCATGAATCGGAGCACGTTTGCATAAAGCCGAACTGCTTGTTGCCAGCTTCATGTACTAATCCCAAGAAATTGCCATTATCATTTGACCTTGGGGCTTCCCTGGCTCCTGTGTTTTCATCTTGATTTTAAAGCAGCTAAGTTGAATATGATGCATACTTTGTTCAACTAATTACTTAAGAATCGAAAAGAGGACCACGAGGGCAGTAAATCAGTAATATATTTGGTGGTGATGGCAGTAGGTTATACTTTGAGAAAAATAACTGACTTATTGACAACAGCCAAGAATAGCAAATGTAAATTCTCCTTACTTAGATATCTTTTTATTAGGCTTCTTTTTCTTCTTCTTTTTATTTAAAATGGTGAAATGAAACTAACAGCATTTCCCTTTTTTGCTATTTTGCAGAAAAAACCGCTGTCTGCAATAATAAAGGAAGTCTGTGATGGGTAAGTATGACTTAGGATTCATCGGAGTTGCTTCAGTCCACAAATTGAGAAGCTAATAAAAGATTCCCAAACTATTATAAAATATTATTCCTAAGCCACTCCCTGACCTGCCCAAAGACATTACGGATTGCTATGTAAGATATACATGTCCTCTTTTTTTTTTTTTTTTTTTTTAAGATTTTATTTATTTATTTGACAGAGAGAGAGATCACAAGTAGGCAGAGGCAGTAGAGAGAGAGAGGAGGAAGCAGGCTCCCTGCTGAGCAGAGAGCCCAATGCGGGGCTCGATCCCAGGACCCTGAGATCATGACCTGAGCCTAAGGCAGAGGCTTAACCCACTGAGCCACCCAGATGCCCCTATATGCCCTCTTTTACCAAAAAATTACTTCTGTTCCTCAAAGAGCAGAAAGTGTGAAATGGTTGGGGTATGCACACTGGGATCTCTTTTATTTATTTTGAAAAGTTGTGGTTCATTCATCCTACCCAGCAGGGAGCAGTCTGAAGTTCCTGAGGTTAAATACACACCTCATCTGATAGAAATCGAGAGGACCATTTAGGTTCCCATAGAAGATAAAAGAATTTTAAAAGACAAGCTTGTGTGTGGTTTGGCAGCCGCAGGAACTTCCCAGTGTTAGGGCTTTCCTCCTTGTCTTTGGCTGCTCTACCAGTCCAAAGGAAAAGCATGTAGGGACATTTCATGAGGTTTTTCTGCTTTCAGAGCAGAATTACCAAGCGAGTCTTACTTGGGAGTTTATTTAAGACCCCAGGGTACTTAATCGGAATGTTTCCATCTGCAGCAAGCATACTGACTGGGGAATTGTGGAACACAGAGGCAGTGGGAATGAAACAGTTACCAAAAATTTAATGGTATTCATTTCTGTTGTTTTCCCTCTTTCTGCTCCACCCCTCCAAAATGGAGAGGAATGTAACTTTGTGTTTAAATGCCCCTGCTCAAAGCCCTAAAGATGAAATATTCCAGACACTAGGCAGGGAACACGACCAAGAAGACCAAGATCATACACACAGGAAATGGTTGGTCAGGCTGGTGTCCTCGTGTTTTAGGCTCGCATTGTGGGGTGTGTTGGGTGTGGGCCAATTTCAAGTGCAGGATGCTTCATTCTTCTAACCGTGTCATGCTATAGAAATGAAAATGACCATCATTTGTTTTTCTCATCAGTTTGTGCTTCTGTTTTTAAGGTGGTCCCTTGCCAACCATGAGTACTTTGCACTGCAGCATGCCGATAGTTCAAACTTCTACATCACTGAAAAGGTAGGTCAACCACATTGTTTGATCGGGGACAAAAAAATGAAAAAATGAAATAAAAAAATGAAAGCATGACTGATATTTCCTCTGTTCAGGACTAGATGAGACATCGTGCTCTAAATTTTAAATCTCTACGGTCCATGAAAATAGAGTGTACAGAGCAAACAATGCTGCTTTAGTATCAATAAGGCAACGTTCCATTAGCCACTGCCCTTGCCATCGGACAGTGAATTCACTAATTATTTCTCTTTTCTTTTTTTTAAAAATTATTATTTTTTAAAAAATTTTCTTTCTTACTGCCTGGAGAGATCATTTATTTGATGGTATAATGACTCCTTTCTCGGACTCTTTTTTTTTTTTTCTTCTTCCTGAAGAACGGTCTCTAAGTCCTATTTAAAGTAGTTGAAACAGTGACAAGAAACCATTTCAAAGGTGGTGTTGTGTAGACATGGATGGAGTATTCTATGGCTCCTGGGAACTTGGTTTCTTCTTGGGTGATTTTTTTTTTCTTTATTCTTTAAGAAGCTTGGAGGAGAGGGAGGGAGTGGGTGAAGACTACAGTGGTTCCGGCAGCAATAAAAACTAGGTCTTAGGGAGATCCTCGACAGGAGAAGAGAAAGCTAGTATTTATTCAGCACCTATTGTGTGCCAGGAATTGGGCCAGTCCCATTGTTTGTGGGTTTCTTCCTCAAGACTCACCTGTGTTATACACAATACTGGCTTTTGTTAATAGATTAGAAGCTGAATCATAGAGGTCTGATGGCTTGGCCAATATCCCAGGGGTAGTAAATGATAGAATCAAAAAGGAAGTCCAGACTTGGTGCTTCTGTCACTTTGCCTTTTGGGAATTTCTAGAAGAGCTTAGCATTTAGCTCATTGTTATGGAGAATTCACCGAAATACACAGAGCCCGTCCTGTCCTCATGGAACTTTATAGCCTTGTGGGGTGTGGTGGGGAGGGAAGGGTCAACCCTGTGAACAGTTTTCTTTACAACAAGGTGGCCAGTGCTGGGACAGAAGTAAGCACAAAGTGTTCCTGGAGGAGGGGGCATTGGGTAACCTCGGGCCCCAGGCTTTGTTCCTCCCCATGAGCAGTCCCTAGAGTGACTGTGAATTTATCTGTGAAATAAGTGGTGGTGCAAGGAGGAGGCAATGGCAAGGTTCCTATTCCTCTGGAATAGGACTTGCTCTCCCCAGAGGAGTCATGGCGTGTGTGTGTGTGTGTGTGTGTGTGTGTGTGTGTGTGTGTGTGGGTGAGGGTCTGAGGGGTGACCTTCAGTCCAGCCCAGATGGAGTATAGCCAGAGACCTGGAAATCCTTCTTAGAAATTGCTTTGTTCTTCCCAGATGGATCCCGGAATTTTCATAACTGATCAGGTTTTCCTCTTCATACTAATTGACAGAAAGCTCAGAGTAAACAAGTAGACTAGATTTCCCAGCCTGTGTTATGTTTAATTTTGCTTGTTCCTTTGATTCATTCTACAAACAGTTAGTTTCCTGTCTTTATATTCCCTCAGCTTCATTTTCTCAATGTTTTCCATTTATTCTATCCTGCATTTATGTGCTCTGTGCGCTATGCTCTGTGACATAAAGAGGATATAAATAAATAAGTTAAGCGTTTGCTGCTGAATGTATTGCTGTGGCTATCTTTAAGCAGAATTCTACCTCATTTCAACTTGGTTCGACTTTTAGAGATAATTTGAATATTGCAACTTTTTGGCGGTATTACTGGGAAAGCTTGGATGGATTTCTGCTATTTGGAGCATAATATGAGAAAGTGTAAAAATTATTAAGAGATGCAGGTATAGGGCAATAGAAGTTAGAATAAGGTTTTTCAAATATCACTAATTAGTGGGTGGTGATATCAATTTTGTTGGCTGTAATTGCATTAAAAATGAGAATATATTTAATAGGATAGATCACACCACAACATCTGTGTTGTTTGCAAATCCTTGTGTTGTATACACACACACAATACATGTATGTTGTGCTGGGGTTATCCCCCCGGGTTGTGGTCCAGCCACAACCCAAAGTCATGGCATCACAAATACCCCTGCCTTTGATTCATCTGCATTGGCTGTGTCCCCTGGGCTTGTCCTATCTTCTGTCCTCATTGTCAGGAGACCTTAATTTACTGGAGATTGATCAGCTTGAAGGGAGAACCTGTCAGAAATGTACGTTTTCAGATCCCCACCCCCAGAGACTCAGACTGAATCAACCTTGAATATGGCCCAGGATTTTGCATTTTTTAGAGCCTCCCTGGAATTCTAATGTGGAAACCCCGGGGCCACTGGGAGGAATACAGATTTCAGGCTGCTTTTCGGTACCAGTACCCTGTGTACCAGACAGAGGGCATTGTCAACACAAGTTATGTACTAAGTTTGACTTAGGAGTGTGTTTGTGTGCAGCGAATTCTTAGAATAACATAAAAAGTCAAATAATATTTATGCTTCTGTTCTAATTAAAATTAATGTATACTCAGAAAATTAGAATTCCTTAGAACTGTGGGAAAATTGTTATTTTATTAGGCATCCCAGTCATTTCTTTTTTTTTTTTTTTCCTTAAGATTTTATTTATTTATTTGACAGACAGAGATCACAAGTAGGCAGAGAAGCAGGCAGAGAGAGGAGGAAGCAGGCTCTGCGCTGAGCAGAGAGCCCAATGCGGGACTCGATCCTAGGACCCCAGGATCATGACCTGAGCTAAAGGAAGAGGCTTTACCCCACTGAGCCACCCAGGCACCCCCCAGTCATTTCTTTTTTAGAAAATGTTGCATTGCCTGAGGAAACTGTTAATGTTGAGTTTGAAAGGGACAGCCACCTAAGTCTGTCACCCAGTCTGGTCATCTTCAGTGGGCGCTAGCAGAGATTCTTCTTCTATGAAGCATTTAGGGAGTGAGAAGACTCATCCTCCCACTCATTGCCCTTTGTTTGTAAATAAAATGTCATCACTCTTCCTCCTGCAGCTGTTCCTGGGCACAGCTGTGTGTGCATGTGACACAGAGCTCGACTTGACATGCCTAGGGCAGGAGAGGGACCTCGGATCCTGGGACACAGGGGCAAACCAGGGCTGCCTCTAGTCTGTGTTAGGTCCGTCTAGTTCCTTGCAAGTGCTCCTATAAATAGAGCCCATTTTCCATCTTGAAGTAATGTATTTAGTATCATCTTGGTTACTTATAGCCCAGTGAGTTGTTAGGTAATATTTGCATCACCATGGTAACCAGTGACTAATTTTTGAAACTTATGCATGTTCTTCTTAGTTACTGATTTTCTCTTGCCTGTGAGGTGGTCTTCCTCCCTCTGCCAGAGATAAAATATCACCTGTAATTTTAAAAAAGAAGAATTCTCCAGGCTCGACAAGCTAACACATTTTGTGACTGATAGATGGGTGCTTGGGACTCTCATTCTAAGAGCCCCAGGGAGGCACCTCCCCTACGTCTCTCATGTTATCCAAGCATATTTTCCAAAATAGTCTTCATTTGCTTATTGGGTCATTAACTTTGGTTTTTCAGTGCAGTGGGAGAGATTGTCATGTTGTTGGGCAGGGCTCAGTAATAGCATTGCATGCAAATGCCTTATAGAATGTTATGAGTAAGCTACTCACAAATTCAGATTCTGCCCCCAAAACTTTTATATTTCAGGGTGATGTCCCTGAGGGGGAGGTGGGAATAAAAAATAAATAAAAAATGAATTGTCTATCTTTATGTCTATCTTCAGCTTTATGGAAGTATAATTGACAAATAAGATTCTAAGGTATTTAAGTGTACTTCATGGGGTTTTTTTTTTTTTTTTTTAGTGACCTATCTTGGACTGGGGAGGGTCATCAAAGTCTTCCTTAAGGAGTGGCATTTGAGCTGAGATCTTTTTTTTTTTTTTTAAAGATTTTGTTTATTTATTGGACAGAGAGATCACAAGTAGGCAGAGAGGCAGGCAGAGAGAGAGGAGGAAGCAGGCTCCCTGCTGAGCAGAGAACCCGATGTGGGGCTCGATCCCAGCACCCTGGGACCATGACCCGAGCCAAAGGCAGAGGCCCAACCCACTGAGCCACCCAGACGCCCCCCCTCATGGGGATTTGATGATATGTATACACTGTGAAAGGGTTCCCCCCCATATAATTAACACATCTATCACCTCACCTATTTATTTATTTTGGTGGAGTCATTTAAGTTCTACTCTCTCAGCAAATTTCGGTTACATAATATAGCATTATCAACTGTAGTCATCATAGTTTACCTTAGAGTCAGACCTTGTTCGTCTTGTAGCTGAAAGTTTCTGTTCTTTTACCAGGGTCTCCCTATCCATGCCCCCTCCACTCCAGCTCCTGGCAACCACTTTTCTTTTTTTCAAGATTTATTTATTGAGTTAGAGAAAGAGAGAGAGAGAGAGAGTGCGCGCACACGTGAGCGTGAGTGGGGGGAGGGGCAGAGGGAGAGAAATCTTCTAGTAGACTCCCCTACTGATCACAGAACCTGACAAGGGCCCCACATCATGACCCATGAGATCATGACCCAAGCCGGAACCCAGAGTCAGACACTCCACCGGCCAAGTCACCCAAGCACCCCAACTACTCTTCTACTCCTGGTTTCCGTGAGTTTGACTTAAGGGATACCATGTAGTATTTGTCTTTCTCTGTCCCACTTACCTTGCTTAGCGTAATGCCTTCAAGGTCCATCCATGTTGTTGCCAGTGGCAAGCTTTCCTTCTTTCTCATGGTTGAGTAATATTCCTCACATACATGCACCTCCTGTTTTTTATGCATGTGTTGACAGACACTAAGGGTGTCGTGGCTGTCATGAGTAATGCTGCAATGAGCGTGGGAGTGCACGTGTCTCTTCAATAGCTAGCCTCTTTTCATTTCCTTGGATAAATATTCAAAAGTGGGGCTGCTGGTTCATATGATAGTTTCATTTTTGAAATTTTGAGGAACCTCCGTATTATTTTCTCTCTTGGCTGCACCAGTTTACATTCCCACCAGTGGTGTCTGAAGGTTCCCTTTTCTCCACATCCTGGCCAACACTTATGTATGCTTTTGATGATGGCCATTCTCACAGGTGTGAGGTGATACCTCATTGTAGTTTGGATTTGCAGTTCCCTGAAAATGAGTGAGGTTGAGCACCTTTCATGTATTTTTTGGCCATCTGTATGGCTTTGGGAAAACGTCTATTCAGTTTCTCTGCCCATTTTTTAAGAGGATTGTTTCGGTTACTGGCCATTGAGTTGTATGAGTTCTTTGTATATTTTGCATATTAACCTCTTATCAGATATATGATTTGTAGTTGTTTTCTCGCATTCCATGAGTTGCCTTTTCATTTTGTTGATGGTTTCCTTTACTATGAAGTAGGCTCTTCAGTTTGACATATCCCACTTGTTTATTTTTGTGAAGTGTATGTTTACTTTAAGTATTCCAGTGGAACTTGTCTTCCCCAAGAGAGTTTTATATAGAGCAAGTGCTAAACATTTCAGCTCATTATCTCCTTTTGGTCTTGTGATGCATGTGTTATTGTGTCCATTTTACAGTGAAAGAGGTCAAGCAACAGGTTGTTGAGGTCACGCACTTGGGCAGTGGTCAGGCTGAGGCCCCAGGTGGGTCTTTCTGCAAAACTTTCTAGGTCACCTCCTGGAAACCCTCAATCCCCGTTGCCTGGGCCCAGTTTGTTCATGATGCCTTTTCTGTATGGACTCCAGGCCAGTGATCCTGATGGTAACCAGCTCAAGAAAGTAAATACAGGAGGCTACAGCCTGTGATCATAGCTTCAGTCTGTGGCTTCTTTATTCCCTAAGAGGATAACTTGGAGAAAGTTGTAATAGGTAGACTTCCACTCACAAGGGATTAACAAATACAGTTGACCTTTGAACAACATGGGTTTGACCTACATGGGTCCTCTTATACATAGATTTTTTTAAATGTAAATACAGTACAGTTACTGTAAATGTATTATCTCTTATCATTTTCTTAATAACATTTTCTTTTCTCAAACTTTATTGTAAGAACACAGTATATAATACATATAACATACAAAATATGTGTTTATTGGCTCCTTATGTTACTGGCAATGCTTCCAGTGAACAGCAGGATATTAGTAGCTCAGTTTTGAAGGAGTTAAAAATTATATGTGGATTTTTGATTGAGTTGGGCATTGGGGTTCCTGAGTCTTGTGCTATCACTGGTCAATAGTACATTTTCATTTGCCTTCGGTATGGATTGTATGATTGTCTAAGGTAGTATAATTGTACTAATGCCACTCTTCTTAGGAAAGCTGCCAGATCATCCTTACCCTTAAGCATGCAGAGAGTATGGGGCATGGTGAAGGCCACCATTAGTAGACTATATACTCTACCATTAACCGCCTGTTGCCGAATATATAAAGTATCATAATATACCTTAGCAGTATCTTGTTTAGATGAATTCTTACTGTGTAGTAAGAGAGATTAACATGCCTCATTCGGGCTCTCTGGGCAAAGCTGACATCAGCAACCTTTGGGAAGGAAATGAGGTCATTTTTATGTCATTCTTAACTTCCTAGGTGCTCTCAGTTCTCAGAGGTCTGGAGCCTCCCAGAAGCTGGCAGATAGGGAGTGTGTGTCCCTGGGATTTGTATGTCCTGCCCAGTCAGGAGACACTTAATTATGCTGTGGAGTTCATTTCAGTTATCACACACGAGACCTGGCCTCTACAAAGACCTTAGTGAGAAGAATATGTTCCATTCTCTTGATCTCAAGGTCAAGTAGAGGAGAGAGTCTCAAAATGGGCAATTTTGAGGAAGGGAATGAGAGAACCAAGTAATTATAGAAGGAAAGACGGAACAAAAAGGATCCTAGAGCAGGATAACTACATCTGACCTGAATTTGGGAAATATATTCCTTCAAAGACCGAACTCTCTTTGTGAGTCTTAGCACCCTGGTAAGCCAGTTGAGGACTTATTTGGCTGGAGGGAGCAACTGCCATGAGCATTTGTCAGATGCTTACTGTGTGGCAAACTGTCTCTGCCAAGAGCCTCACGTGGACGGCTCGTCTTACTGAATCTTCAGAAGAAGCCTGTGAACCAAGTTTAACTGTTACACATTCCTTTTTACAGAGGGAACAACTGAGGCTCAGCCGTGTAAGTAAGTGAACTGGGACTGAACCCAGAAAGACCAATTCCAGAGTCAGCGTCCCACACTCTTAGACTCTTCTGTGACCCAGGCAGGCATTTCGGCAGTTCTCGTCATGCCCAACCACGAATGGGAGGCACGTCAGGTCTGGGTGCCGGAGATGAAAGCAGATTTTTCCATCCTCTTCTTTTACCTCCCCGGTTTCCTCTGCTGAACGTCCTCATTCTTTGCTCTTGGTCCTCCAGAAAGCCTTTGAATTTACATACACCTTCGACCCAGTAACCCAGTTTGATTGGCATTGCTCAACCAAGTATTTGCCTGAGAAATTCCTCACCAGTAGAGCTTCTTTTCCATTGGGACAAGGCTAGTAAGGCTAGTAAGGTTCCATCTCTGTGTGGGAGAGTCAGCTTTCTACAGAGGTGGTGGATGGCACGTCTGAACGGGCTCAGCTAACACAGGGGCACATGTCTCTATGGGTTGCTACACAGAACAGAACATGGCTGTCGCGTGCCTCGCTCAAGAATGCCATGATGAAAACAATTCAAATTTGGACATATGCCTTGGGGAGTTTGTATTTCAAACATGCCCCTTTTTTGTGATGGACTCAGGCTATCTAATAAAAGGAGAGAGTAAGGATGTTCGTGTTAACCTCATCTTCTTGTTTCGTGTTGGTGTCCTTAAGCACTAGACATCTCACGCCAATTTGGTTCATCTTTTAAAAGTGGCTAAAATTTTGTGGGATTGGAGGTATTTCTGAGAAAAGATAGGGGAACTTTTTTCTATTTTAAGTATAATATGAAAGTGTAAAACTTTTTCAATAATAAAATTACAGAACAATAGAATTAATAGTAGCATTTTCCAAACTGTAGATCATTACTCATTAGTGGGAATGAAATCATTTTAGTCAGTCACAAGAGCTTTAAGAATGGCATATAAGGGGTGCCTGGGTGGCTCAGTGGGTTAAAGCCTCTGCCTTTGGCTCGGGTCATGATCCCAGGGTCCTGGGATCGAGCCCCACGTTCAGCTCTCTGCTCAGTGGGGAGCCTGCTTCCTCCTTTCTCTCTCTGTGTCTCCCTCTCTGCCTACTTGTGATCTTTGTCAAATAAATAAATAAAATCTTAAAAAAAGAAAAAGAATGGCATATAAGAGAGTACAAAAGTAACAGTCTGTTATATGTGTCGTTTTGTGAAATATTTGCTTCTCATACATTCACAGATAATATGTGGATAGTCTTAGTTTTTCCCTTGGGTGGGGGTCAAAAATATTTGAAAGTCACTGAAAAATCATTACAAGGGAGGGTTAACCAGGGAGAATAAATACAAGGGCTGTATTTAAGTGTAATAGTTTAAGGAAGCCTCGTGTTTGGAATGTGCTCTTCCTTGAAAAAAGTAACACACATACACAGACCAACACCACCAGCACCACCAGCAAACAGAATACAGAGCGGACTGAGGCACGTCTTTTCCTGGGGAGCTGTCCTGCTCCTGGTTTCTGGGAGGAGCAGCTCTGAGACCTGGTGCCACGTGTCCTTTTCCTATTGCCCCTCAGCTAATGGCACCAGGATCTGACACCGTACCCTAGCTGGGCCCCCTTGCATTCTCTTCTGAGAATCTGAAATTGTGAGGTGAGTTGGGTGATGGCATTCGCTGGAACAGGAAAGTCCTGTGGAATCACGTTCGATGGAAGACGCATCTTCCTGCAAGCTATAAATACGGGGCTTGGTGGACTGAACCATAAGGGCACAGAGTAAAACCGTCCTGCAGGAAGGATTGAGGTTATGTGGAGATGAAGGGCCCTGAGGGAGTCAGAGGAGGTGGAGAGGGAGAAGCTCCCCATCCTGAATTCCCTCTCTGCTCTCTGTGTCCTGTCTTTGCACCCCTGTGAGAGGACCCTCTGGCGCTTTTCAGTCCTGCCCCTTTACTTAAACTGATCAAAGAACTTTCACTGGGATTGGCATCCTAATTTGAGCAAACCAGAGCCCAGGAATGTTGTAAATTTCCTGACCCAACCACATTACATTGCCTTTTTGCTGCCTGTGGTATAAGATTCTGGATTTGTTCATCGGAAGCCACTGTTGCTGCCTTTGCAAGCCTACCCCTCAGCCAGCTGTGACCAGCACAGGCCACCACCTGCAGGCCTGGGCCAATGCCCTGGGCCTGGCTCTCAGCAGGCAGGAACGCAAAGAAAAATGGTCCTGCTTTTCACCTTGCCCTGTGCCTCCAGCTCTCCTGGGGCTCCTGACTCCAAGCATTTCTCTCGTGCTGCCCCTTTGCTCTCTCCCTTGTCTTCTCTCACAACCTGCTGCCTGCTGTGGACTTGTTAAAGACTCCACGTTCACATGTGCCTCGCTGCTGAGTTCTTTCTTTTGTGACTAGTGATTGAACCTGACTTCTGTTACGGATGCTCCTTGCCCTAATGGCTGCTGGCACGCCTGTCACTAGCTTTTGGAAAGCAGTGGACTCTACTAGACAGGCCACTTGTACTGGATCTGCCCGCTCATAATCCACGTCTGTCAAACAGAAACAGCCATGCGGAGAGGAAAAACAACAACAACCATGTATGCATATATTCGATTAAAAAGAACTTGTGTTGACCTTTGTGCCAGGCACTGCGCTGAGCTCAAGATAGTTCCAACTTTCATGATTCTCAAAATCCGGAAGGGAAGACAGACAAATAAGTATTTACCCCAAATTAACCAGTTATAATTGTAAGTGTCACAAGGACAGATGAAAGCATCCAGACCTAATTTAGCCTGGAGCAGGGGACATTTAAGCAGAGATCTAAGACAAATGACAGGGGAGGCCTTTAAAATGCACAAGTCATATCTAGGGAGTTTTTGCATAAGCCTCAATTCTCAAGACCTTATCAGGCCATAATAAAGATTTTAAACTTTTTAAAAAGTAGGCTTCACATTCAGCATGGAGCTCAACATGGGGCTTGAACTCACAACCTTGAGACCAAGACCTGAGCAGAGATCAAGAGTTGGATGCTTAACCAGCTGAGCCACCAGGTGCCCCTGGGATTTTAAACTGTATTCTGAGAGCACTGGGGAGCCTTCAGAGGGTCTTAAGCTAAATTATAAATGATTGGATTATAGACTCCCCAGTGAGTAGTCTGAATGCACCGTATGGGAAGAGTGGTCAGCCTATGTTAGGAATGGTCAGAAAACCTGTTACTATGGAGAAGAAAGAAATGCAAGGGTATTCTGAAATATATCTACAGACTGACATCAAATACCAGGTGGCACTTTTGATTCCAAGGAGAAAATGAGACCAGATAAGAATCTTCTTGAAATGCTTGCTATCTATTAATCTCCTTGATATCCTGGCTAAGGTTAATAATAACACATTGCTGTTAAATAAAATTGCTCTTTTTATTTATTTTCTCAGTGATAACTTCTTGATGAATTTGTTGATCTGCCCAGCCAGATAAAACGTTAACTTACAGTTACCCAACTAACATATCCAATTTAACTTCCCTTTTGGGTACTCCTAATTTAGAATGTAAAAATTTTCTAACTGATATTCATTGGAAAATAAGTAGAAAAAAAAATCGGTAGTAAATAAGAAAAAAAATAAGTAGAAAAAAAAACCGGTAGTAAATAAGAGTACAAGAGGGAGAAATTTATTTGCTCAGATTTGACAGTTAAATATCTTGAGGTGAGAAAGATAATGAAGTGCCTGATTTCATAGACTTTTCAGTCTGGTGTAGACTAGAATGACACCAGTGGATCACTGTGGGGGTCAAGTTTGGATAGATTATTGAGAATTTGATTTTTGAATCATATTTGATGAGTCATCACCTCGGCCCTGCATTTTTGGATTCAGTACACATTAAAAAAAAATCTTTTAAGTAGGATCTGAACTCTTCTGCTTTATTTTTTAAACATCTGACTCATACACCATATAATCTGCCCGATAATGTATACATTGCAATGGTTTTAGTGTATTTACGGTATAATATGTAGTGCTTTACTCTCTAGATAGTAAATCTGTGTCCTGTTCCTCTCTCCCACCCCTCCACCCCCCCACCCCCACCCCGGCCAGGATATGTTCATTTTCCAGAACAGCAACTCTCATACTTAAATGTAGATCACATGTCAAATCTAGAGATTTGGATTCAGTAGATCAAGACTGGGGTTTGAGCATTTTTAACAAGTCTGGGTGGTCCCGGTGCCATACTGGAATGCTACCACGTGAAGTGGGAGCAGCCTCTGAATCTTTCCCCTGATTCCTGTCGATGATGAAAACCCGTATTATGAATTTGAATTGGCTAATAGGCCTGGATGCTCCCTGAATTGGGGGCCTCATTCTGGTTGGTTTCCACTGTTGCTGAGAAGGTCTGACTTCCTTCCTTCTTTCCCTTGGCCATCAGTGTGCATCACAGTCTAACGCCAGGCAACATGCTCAATGTTGCTGTCTTTCTCTTGTTCCCCCCGCGTTAGACAAACTGCCCCAGTGTTCTCCAAATAAAACTTGGAAATTTAATCCTACTCCCTCTCCCGCCCCTCGCTCTCATTGTGCTTCAGGTACAGGAGAGGTGCTGGGGATAAAGACGGGAAAGGACATACTCCTTGCTTCTGGGGAGGTGACTCTCAGCAACAAACACATACTGGAAACAGTGTTATTAAAATCACCACCACCACAGGCCAGCTGACCTCTCCTTACCAACCCTAAATTCTTTGAGCTGGAAGAAAGGGTAGCGCACAAGCAGTGGGGAGGGGCCCAGGGAGAAGCAGACTCCCTGCTGAGCAGGGAGCCTGCAGGGGGACTTGATCCCAGGACCTTATGACCTGAGCCCAAACTGGCTGAGCCATTCAGGTACCGCTTGCCTGAGATCATCTTAACCCCAATTTTGGAAGTTTTCGTAAATGTGTTCCCTTCTTCTCTACTGCTATCCAGAATCATTGCTGCTTTAGGTTACTATCTCTTAAGTTCATTTGTTAGCTAATCAGAACCTGCATCTCTTTGCTGTTGCCTTGGACTGATGTTTAACAATGTGTGTGCTAATTTGTATTTTCTTTTCCCTGGGCTTAGAAATGCCTTGCAATCCAAAATCCACCCCTAGATCCCCGTCACAGTGTCTCACCTGATTCCTTGAACAAAATAAGTAGGTGTTTGAGGACTGTTTGTTGATTTAATATGATGCAGTTTTCTTTGCAAGATAGAAAGTACAATTAGTCTCTTAATAAATTATGTATGACGTTGGTTAATTCAATTACCAGAATATGCGATACACTTTCAGATTATTCACGGTGGAGGAATTGTAGGGTGAGTAAATGAATCTTAATGCTTCTCTTAGAGTCTTGAATCAGTGTTAAAAGTTTTGGTTGGCTTTTGGTCCCCCACAGCTTATTAATTATCTTTTCCCAAAAAAGTACAGTATAAACATTCTCTCTTTCTCTCTCTCTCTCTACCTCCCCCCACCCCACCATCTATACTTAGTTGGATATCAATTAAAATTTTTGGAAGATTCATGAAGTTTCATAGAATAATAATTAAACCAGTTGCATGGATTAAAGTACTACTCTCTGTTTGGAATACATGAGCCAAAGAGAAAAAGGGGTTGACTTTGGGAATGTATCTCCAGTTCACAGCAATAGCTGTGGGGAGGGAGAAATAAGAGTGCCCCCCCACTGTACCTTATATTATACAAATAGGTCTTTATTGTGCAGATAATCAGCCAGTAATCCACTTTCCAAGTCAGTATTATCATTCTTATTTTTATTGTAGCAAATAACAAAAGCTGAGAATCAAACTGTAGTTGTGAATGATAATTTACCCTTATTTATGTGATAGTTCAATTCTGAGAAAGTGCGTTTTACTTTATCTCACCGTGGGGAACCATTAATATTCATGTGGCTCACCCATCTCAAGTTCTTTATGTCAGGCAATTGGCTCTGAGGAAGCAGTGGTCACAGGAGAGCAGAGAGAATGCTAGGCGTAAATAAATACTTAAGCGTTTCTGTGAAGGAAAATATGGCCCATAACTTAGGAACCTTGTTGGCATTCTCTACCCCCCACAGTCTTTTTCATTAAATGAAGGAGAAGCTTGTGACAGTCACACTCCACTGTGGTGACCCATTTTCCAATAACCAGTAAACCACTGAATGCAACTGTTTGCAGTTGGCAGTACACATGTCCATATGGTGGAAACAAGTCACCAAGAGTAAAGGTTGGAGCCAGAATTTTGACCAACACAAAGAATGCTTTGAAATAGGTCATCCTTTATTTGCTTGTGTCTTAGTCCTTTCAGGCTGCTATAATAAAATACCATAGACTGGCTTATAAATAACCACATTTTATTTCTCACAGTTCTGGAAGCACCTTTGTCTCGGCAGATTTGATGTCTAGTGAGGGCCTCGCTTCTTGGTTCAGAGACCGCCATCTTGTTATTGTGCCCTCACGTGGCAGGAGAGAGAAAGCTCCCTAGGGTTCTTTTATAAGGACATTAATCCCATTCATAAAGGTAAAGGCCCACCTTCCCAAAAAGGCGCCACTTTCTAGAACCATCATCCTGGGCATTAGGATTTAACAAACAAATTTTGGGGAGATACAAACGTTCAGTCTGTAACATCTGGCCATGTGTGCACCAAGAGTGGTTTATATTCATCCCCAGACCTTTCATTTTGAGTTTCTTCAAGTCAGGAACCAAAAGATTACTAATATTATTAACAATTTAGTTTTTATTAGATCTATTAGATTTTTCCCAGTTAAGTAAATGAAGACAAAAGGCTGGCGTTGAGCTATGATGGCCGTATGGCACACTTGGGTATTTGATTGCTGTGGTGATGCTTGGGATAGGAAGGAGAGGTATGTACGGCTTTTGCTTCCCTCAGCCTTTTCTCAGTCCCTTAAGCATAACCTGTGAAAATTGAAACACACCCCCTCACACACACGTGCGTACGTGCCTCAGATCGTACTTTTTGCTCACAAGCTCTCTGGCCCGGGCACTGGGCTTCCACCAGCCATTGCCTTCTCTGGGAATGTCATCTCACCTCTGTCCCGCTGTTTTGCTCTCAGTGACTCAAGCTAAATTGGCAGTAGACTTTCTGAAGTTTTCTGTAAAAACATTTTTTGGGGTGGTTTTAGAATTTCCTAATTAGAGTTCAGGAATTGGATGAGAGCTATCATTTTAAATCATTTGCTGCTTTTCCTCTAGGGAAGACTTGGAAGAATATATACTTATTTCAGGATGAAGGGGGGAAAAAAGCCCGTCTGAGTTGAGTCACATAAATGAGAGGGTGCAGGAGAGAGGAGGTACTGACTGCCATCAGTATTTCTCAGATGTCAGTGGTTTTATGACATGTTATTTAATGTTTACCACTGACTGTGAATGGAGGCTATCATGCTGATTACACAGGCAGCTAATTTTTTTTCCCCCCTTAGGCTCCCTAGCTTGGGTTTGGTAAGATATGACTGCTTCTAGAATTGCAGGCAAAGATAAATGCCAGAGGTCATGATAATTCCATGTTCTCTAGTTCAGCTATTAAACCAATGAATAGATTGACTCAAGTACTCAAACATTTAACTGTGTAATGCTCAGATACACAATGAGTGATACATGCTGAAGACAGGCACTTGTTTACCAAAAATGGCCCTAGAAACACTAGAACACTCCTTCTAAACAAAGCTAACAACAGTTAAAACAAACAAACAAACAAACAAACAAACAAAAAAACCCCAAAACCGGTTATCTATAGAGGAGAATGACTCTGATTGTTACAATGTGTTCCAGAGCCAGCAACTTAATTGCAAATTTCCTAAACACAATCTCATTCATGTTTTTTATACATCAGAAATGAGGTTTATTTTTGTCTAGCTCTTAGACTATGTTTGTCAAAGTTTTAGGATGGAAACACAATGTAGACATCGTGTGCTTGTGTCCAAGGATAAAGGATTCATGAAACAATACTCGTTATACTACTTAGAAATCCTTTTTTTGTTGTTAGTTTTAGTGTGTTATTTTCTGCATTATTTTTATTTTTAAAATGTTTGCTAGGACCCATCAGGATGGTTTTGTAATTATTAATCATTGTGAACCATAGTTTGAAAAACATTCTATTACAAGGTCAAGGGCAAAGTTAGATTTTCTCACTTTTGTTATCCTAATGTCTAGAACAATGCTCCATAAATATTTGTTTCATGAAAAATGAATAACCCTCCAACAGTAAATCAGTGACCCAAGGGCAGACTTAAGGGATAGGTATGAGCAAAGATCCGAAGAAAAAAGAGAAATAAAAAAAGAAAGAAAGTCAAGTAGACAGACCAGAGAGAGAGAGCAGAGGAAAGAGATCTTAACCTCCACCTGCTTGAATTGTTTTCAGGCTGTGACAGTGTATGACATGGGGTTCTAGGTTGCCCACTCTTTCCACTGTGATCTCAGCTAATTTATGGTACTAATCATTGCATGGTCATTTCTTTTTAATCTCCATTGCTCCAGTTATCTGTTGTTGAATCCCCAAGCACCCCAAACCTAGAAACCTAAAATAAAAACCCATTCTCAGTGGAAAGGATTAGTTATACTCACTGATGCTCTGGGTCATGGATTTGGACGCGGCAGAGCAAGGATGATGCCTTGTCATTGCTTGATGTCTGAAGTCTCGTTTGGAAAGACACACATATCTGGGGGATGGAATCATTTGGAAGCGTCATCACTGGCATGTCTGACTGCTGGACTGGGATGACTCAAAGGCTCAGCTCAGCTGGGACTGTAAACGGGAGTACCTACATGTGGCCTTTGCTTGTGGGTTGGGCTTCCTTAGAGTATGTGACAGGGTTCTGGGAAGCTCCCCAAGAGGGCACTTTCTAAGAGCCAGTGTTTTAAGAGAGCCGAGCAGAAGCTGCATGGCTCTTTGTGATCAAGGCTTAGAAGTTCTCTGGAATCTTCTGTTATACTCAGATGATTGAAACTGTCATATGGCCTGCCCAGATTCAATAGGAGACGGTAGGGGAACTTCCTCTCTGTGGAAGGAGTGGCAAAGAACTTTGGGGCTTTTTAATTAAGCCACCGCATGCAACATCTTTTTACCTTGCTCTTTCAGGAGCCGTCAGATGGGTTTACTACTTTCCAGAACTTACTCAAAGATCAAACTCTGCCTTTTCACTTTTGCTAGATTTCAACTCCTTAAGCGAAGAGGAAGAAGAAAATATAAAGTAAGATAAGTAGAAGAAATTCTACATTAGTAAAACAGAGAGCAGCAATGAGATTATTTTCCACATTGATAAAGGATACAGGCGGAGGAACGATCTATTGCTTTTCTTTCTTGCTGGTGGAGGGGGCAGTGATTGTGTAAATAGAGGAAGTTTTCACAGGAATTTAGAGGGAATCCATTAGGCACTTTGATATTTACATGTTCTTTTTTTGAGTACCATTTTGGGGGATATTGGTTCACTTCCTTTACTCTATGTGTACTTTCAAATTAAAAAATGAAAGAGAGTGCTTTGTTGTATCAGCTACACTTGTAAATTGGTGAGTAACTACTCTTCATCTTTCAAAGACAGTCTGGAACTTGGTGCTGTAACTAAAGAGAGATCTGAAAGAGATCTGGTTAGACTGTTGCAGCCCTATCAGGTCTCTCAGACTGGTGTAGGTCAAGATAACTTTGGCTATCAAGCACAAAAATAACTTTAAAAATGATTCATTTTGTGATCTTATTTAAATTTCCCATTTTGTTAAGAGATGAATAGGAAGGGAGAGCTTCCTCTTGCGTTATGACTGTTTAAAATTCATTTCTTCTCTTTCGCCATTCTTTCTCTGCTCCCTAATGTTGAGTTTTTTTCTCCTGTGACACATATCTTCCTGCTGATTTTTTCCCCTTTGTCTGTCTGTGACTTTGTTCCGTCTTTCCATAGTAATATCCATAGTGATATCTTTAGGTTATTAGCCATCTTTTATTTTATTTTATTTTTTAAAAGATTTTATTTATTTATTTGATAGAGATCACAAGTAGGCAAGGAGGCAGGCAGAGAGAGAGGGGGAAGCAGGCTCCCTGCTGAGCAGAGAGCCTGATGCAGGGCTCGATCCCAGGACCCCTGGATCATGACCTGAGTGGAAGGCAGAGGCTTCTGAGCCACTGAGCCACCCAGGTGCCCCTTATTTTATTTTATTTTTTTTAAGATTTTGTTTATTTAGTTGAGAGAAAGCTAGTGAAAGAGAAAGAGCACGTGGTTGGGGGAGGGGCAGAGGGAAAAGGAGAAGCAGACTCTCAGATGAGCAGAGAGCCCCGACGCCAGACTCAGTCCCAGGACCCCAGGGTCATGACCTGAGCTGAAGGCAAACGCTTAACTGACTAAGCCACCAAGGTGCCCCTATTAGCCATCTTAAAAAAAAAAAAAAAAGTCTCTTCCTGGTCTCTGTTGATCTACTTTTCTTTCTCTTCTTCTGTGTTCAGTTGCCCTCTCTCTTGCAGCTTCAGATTCACATGCCCTGTAGTTAGGTTTAGATTTTTAGATATTAAAAAATAGCAAGGTGCCACTTTACTAATTTAATACGACATTTATAAATAATCTATGTTCCATTATTTGCTGCCTCTCAGCAAACTGATATGAAGTATCAGAGTTCATTTAAAAAATTTACATGGAGTAAGCACTTTTGAGACATAGTAGAAGAAAACAAGAAGAGTAAAAATTGTTTAAATGATCATAATCCTGTTACACAGTGCAAACTGACATTTTAGTATACATACAACAAAATTTGAGTTTGGGTGTTTATTAAGTGAGATCATCACTTACATATTCTCTTATAACTTGCATTTGAACATAATACATAGTGGACATCTTAACATGTTGTCAGTGAATCTGCTCTGTCCTTTTCATTCTGTAATGACAGTGAAAATGCTTCAGGCCGGCAAGACAGTGTGCAAGGCGCCTAGCCCATGGTCATCCCTCAGTGAGTCATATTTCCTATTTATTTGTCAAACTTCCTTCATGGCTGAAAGTACTCAACTCTATTTTAAAATCCGTTCTTTCTATTTGGGCTTTTTATTTGCCTTTTTCTCTCTTTCTTTCCCTTCCTTTTTATTTTTTAAAACAATGCCCAGGTTTCCATTCTTCAAACTGAGTCTTATAATTATTTCACTGTTTCCATACAAAATAAAAGTTTAATGATCAGTCAAAGACATTGGGTCATCCTGCTTATGCTGGTCATTTGTTAAGGACCCTCCAGGTGCCAGCCACTGTAATGGGTGATTTCACTGACATACTCAGGGCTCACAGAGGTGTTTGGGGGTGTTGGGGCTTCAGGTTACTCAGCTTCTGAGTATCAGTTTGGAACTGAAACCAAGATCTCCTATATTATCATGAAGAAAGTTCCATTTCGGGGGTTTTCAGAGGTGGTTCAGGACTTGCAGATGTATTTGGTTGATACAGCCTTTTAAAATATTGTTTTGAGCTCTTTAAGCATGAGTGAAAGAATCAACATAAACTGTAATAATAGCTTAATCACTATTAACTTAGGGTGCCAGGTTGAGTTGACTTTCAACAGACCTCAGTAGGAAGCATCTACTTTCCTCCATCCCTGTGCATATATTTACACCTCTTATAAAGGTGTTTTTGATGGGGGAGATTGTACCGTTTTACTTTAAATCAGGCATGAATCCATCCATTCGAGCAAAATCTTCAAGCAAGTGTAGGCTGCTGCACCTGGGTGAGGGCTCACAGAAGATGCTGGTAGGCCAGATAGATTGGCTTAGGAGCATGGCCGGGGTCCTATAATAGGTGAAAATCCAATTTCATTCCATACCTTTCTGTGAGTTTTGAATATTTTTGTCTGACTTTGAGTATTTATGAGGAATGAGTGAGAGTTGAGATAGGTGTTAGGTCTATAGATTTGAAAGAAAAAGTATCCCATTGTATCTTTTCCAAGCATCTGGACAGACTTCTGAGATTTCAAGGTCAGCTCTCAAAAACAGTTCCCATGGACAGGTACATGTTTGTGTGTGGTTGGCAGGATCTGAGGAGGCACCCAAGACACCCACCACCTCATGTTGCATGCCCAGTATAATTCTGTCTCTTCTGAGTGCAGTCTGGACCTGGGACTAGGATGGGATGTCACTTCTGCGATTCTATTACGCTGTATGTTCCAGGGGCTTTGCAGATCCAATTAAGTCCTTAATCATTTGACTTTGGCTTAATCAAAAGGGCGATTATCTCCGTGGACCTGACCTAATCCAAAGGGCCCTTTAAAAGAAGCTAAAGCATTACAAAGATACGCTCCTGTTGGCCTTGAGGAGCGGGTTGTCAGGTTGTGGAGGCGGCTGCAGGGTAAAGGTCGGAGAGCAGACTCTAATTGTGAGCACGGTTCCTGGTCAACAGCTAGCTAAAATATGGGGGGGAAGGGACCTTAGTCATACCACTACAAGGAAACGAATTCGCCAGCACCCGGAATGAACTTGGAAGAGGTCTCCGAGTTGCAGATTAGGAGTCAGCCAACCAACACCTTGAGTTCAGCCCAGGAAGACCCCAGGTAAAGGACCTAGCTAACACGTGCCCCATTCCTGACCCATTGAAACTGCAACATGATACATTTGTGTGGTTTTAAGCTCCTCAAGTTGTGGTAATTTGTTACGCAGCAGTCAAAACTAGTACAGTGTACATATATATCCAGGTTTTCTCCATATTGAATACAATAACAAAACACAAAGTAAATTGAATGTGGGAGCTTGTTACATTCTTATAATAATCATTCACAAGACGAGATATTGAATTTTTATGTTAATAAAAAAGCCTGCTTATTCCTATCGATTACCTGAATAAAATATACATTTACAAACCTAAGCTCATAAAACATGGTAATATGAATACAGTATCTCTTTGTCTATTTTAGCTTCTGAGGCATCATCTGAGGGATTCCTCCCCCCCCTTTCTAGAACAAAAGGATTTCATTATTTGAAAACCACTGGCTTGACTAATAGGCACTTTTTAAAAAGACTGCATTTCAGTTGTTTTAAGAATGTAACTGTTGGCAGGGAAAAGAAGAGCACGATTGTGTGAGGCTCATTTACAGTCCGCACATTGTTTTTAAATACATGTTTATCCTTAATTGTTCCCTCATTACAAAGCAATGCATAGATGTGAGAAATGCAGCCACCGCTTTGGACTCAGACAGCTGAGTTTTGCTCTAGTGATACTGTTGTTTAGCAGAATTCATTTAAATGGTAATTTAAAACTTTGTAATCATGCAGTATTTCAAACACACCAAAAAAGCCCAGGAAATGGTGTTACTGACACCCATATTCCCAGCCATCTAGATGTTAATAGATATTAATAGCTTGCCTATTGCTTCAGATTATCTTTAAAAAAAAGGAAAAAAAAATGTGGTGGTCTGGCCCAAGCCCAGCTCTGTTGTTTTTCCTGTCTCTTTTTCTATTCCTCCCTCCCTAGAAGTAAATATTCGCCTGAAATGGATGTATGTTATTCTCATGCATGTTTTATAGGTTTTCTACATATTTATGTTTTCATGAAGAATATAGAGACTTGTTGAGCATTGTAAAATTTGAGTTATTGCTCTCCTACTTGTAGGTAACATTTTCCAATTTAAGATTTTCAACCAAAGTTATATTTTGAGAAGAATTATCTATAATAAACCATGGCGTGAATAAAACCCAGTTGGTAAGCAGTTGTTTCCCCAATGTAGGGAACACAGCGCTGTGATGAATAGCCTTGTACATGTATGCACGTGACCTCATTTCAGAGTTTCCCACAGGAGAAGGTAGAAAGTGCTTGGGCTAGAGGCTGTGGCTATTCTCGACCTTCTCAGGAATTGCCCAACTGCTTTCTACCCTCCTCTGCCACCCCCAATGTAGAGCTCCTATTCTCTTTGTCCTCACCGGTGCTTGCCATCACAGTCTTGCCTAACGTTGGGCACGCAGATGGGGGTGCCACATGGCTTCTTGTGGTTTTAATTAATTTTCCCTAACTGCAGAAAGCTCAGCCTGTTTCCCATGTTACTATCTCTTCAGACTTTACCTTTTACAAACTGCCTGTCGGGTCTACATCCAGCCGTGGGTGGGGAGTGTTGTACTCTCATTGATGGAGAGGAGTTCTTCTAGGGTACAGACACAAGTTCTTATTTATATATCTCCATTCACTCCATAACTGTTTGTTAACTTTTCAGTGCTGTCTCTTGTCAAAAAAAAGTTAAAAAATCATTTCAATATGATCACATTGATCGTTTTTTCCCTTTATTGCTTGGGCTTCCCATGTCTTGTTTAAATGCATTTTCTCTAGATATCTGCTATAAATGTAGTCTCTTGTGTGTTTTCTTTTGAAAGCCAGAAAGTCTTGATTTTTATATAGGTCACTAATCCAGTTTGAAAATGTGTGTGTGTGTGTGCGTGTGTCTATTAGGTAGGGATCTAATTTTGTCTTTTTTGTCTTAGCACCATTTATCGACTATTCATTACCCATCTTCCCACCTCTGCTGGGAGCCAAGTTTTCTCAAACATAGGCATCTGTGTGGCTCTTTGTTTTGTTCCTTATCATACAGCTTTGGTCATTTACAAGTTGGTAACAAAACTAGATACCTCGTTGGATGAACCTGTCTTCTTTATCTTTATCAAAATCATCTGCCTAATCCATACTGTGCCATTTATATGTACTTTAGCATCAGCTTGTCAAATCCTGTGAGGATTTTAATTAACATTGAACAATTTATGGATTCATTTTGGGGGAAAATTGCTTTCTTTAAGATATTTTTCTGTCTCCTCCCTGAATATAATATATCTTGATTAGAATGTTTTTTCACATTCTTCAATTACAGTCTTGTAATTTTTTTCCTTTAATTACATTTAGTAAATATTTTAATGAACATTTAGCAAAATGTATGCCTAGGCACCTCATAATTTTGTATCCATCGTAAATTATGTGTTTTTAAGCACTTCCACTGTTGATAGCCATTTATATATTTATTGATCATTTGCTGTTTATAAGTCATTCTGTTGAGCTTAATTAATTCTACAAAAAATTACTTCAAAACCACTGAGATGTATTTTACCACTGTATTTCCTGTTTTCTTTTTTAAAGATTAATAAAATTAAGTATTAGAGAGAGGTTAAGTAAAATTGAGTATGATTCATATGAATATGAACATTGTATATGACTAATTGTATGGCCTGGATTTTGACTCAGTTTTATTTAAATCTTTACCTTTTGCTAAAAGCCATGCTTCAAATGGCTTTTTAAATCAGCCTCTTTTTCTCTGATGTATGTCATCTTGTTTCACAGGATCTTTTTATAGTGAAAAATCCAAAACCTCATTATGGAGTCTCTATGTAAAAAAAAAAAAGGCATTTAATTCACCAAGTAGTTGTCCCTTCATAGCAATTAGTTAATTCGTCTGGGTTAGAGACATTTATGACGGAGAGTAAGTCTGTAAAGAAATGCTTTCTCTAGCAGTTATTTTTGGATCATCTCTTAAGGAAAACCCCCTTCGTAACTGAATCGGCACAGTCTTAGTATTGCTGATGACGTCATCGGTGCTTTCGAAGAAGGTAGCATGAGTCCCCCCACCCACCCTGACAAGACAGCTTCCGGAGACAAGGCCTGGGCGTCTGAGTGAGGTGTGGGTGCTGCTGTGAAAAAGGCAGAGAAAAGCTAAAATGCAGATGAGTTGTTAATACTATTTAAAAATTTGATTATTTACTTACCTCCTCTTCTATCTGTTATTCCTACTAACTCCTTGAGAAGACTCTGTTTAAATTCCGATCTCACTCCCCGTGCAAGAATGGAGAGGAGAGGAGGGCATGAGGGCGACTAATGCGGATTCTGACCAAAGCCTCTCTTTCTCCGGTGTGCGCTGCAGGGTATGTCCCTTCCCATGCTGAGTCTGCAGCCTGCTTTCCTAGGGCAGCCCTGGCATGTCTTCTCGTGACAAGGAGCTTTCTCTTAGGGAAGGGGCAGGTGAACTTCTGGAAGTGGTTCTGGACAGTCTTACGAGCTGCAGGCCTCAGTTGTTGCAGAGCCCCCCGGGCTGTTTGTGACTTTGCTCCTGGGTCAGGGTGGCCTGAGGCTGCAGCTCAGGTGAACAGTGGGGTGGGCTAGAGCTCATTTCCTCTCAACACCCTTGTGGACGTGTGGAGTGATATTGGAACAGGAGCGCATATGTGTTCTCTCTTTTTTAAAAATTAAGATTGTTTATTAGAGATAGAGAGAGTGTGAGAGAGCATGTTCCTCTGTGTGGGGCTCCATTTCACAACCTTGAGATCATGATCTGAGCCGAAACCAAGAGCCGGACGCTTAACCAACTGAGCCATCCAGGCAGCCCTCGATTCTCTCTTTCTAAAAAAAATGCTAAATGAGGGACACGTGGGTGGCACAGTGAAGTGTCCTGCTCTTAGCTGCAGCTCAGGTTGTGATCTCAGGGTCCTGAGATTGAGCCCCGTGTCAGGCTTTGCGTTCATCCTGGTGTCTCCGTGAGTTTTTCTCTCCATGTGCCTCTGGTCCTCTCCCTGGCATGCTTTCTCTCTCAAATGAATAAATAAATCTTTAAAACAATGCTTAATGATACATGTGCCTCATAGTAGGTATGCAATAAATATCTACTTGTAGACAGAAGGTTGTAGAATAGAGAAAGGAAGGAAAGATGGTTTAAGATTTATTTGCATTATGGGAGGAAGAGCGGGACTGTATTTCTGTCTTAAAAGACATAAGTGGCTGGTAAGCTTTAGTTTACGGATATGCTCTGGCTCTTCCTCCCTTATTATGATTAAAATACCCACTCCAGTGCTCGCTTCGGCAGCACATATACTGAAATACCCATTCCATTCATTTAAAAAGTGTTTCTTGAACACATTTCACCCACCAGGCATTGTTTTAGGGCCCGAGGATGACAAAGCGTGAAGATGCCCTCTCTTCTCTTGCATACGTTCTCGTGTGTGTGTGTGTGTAGACACAGACAGGAAATTTTTACAAACTGAGCAAGGCATTTATTTTCAGATTGGGGTAAGTGGTATGAAGGAAGTAAGTGACATCTTGTGACAAAGGGGGTAGAGTACAGTAGGTGTGGCTACTGAAGGTCAGCCTGCTAGGCCAGTCCTAGGTTCCAGGCTGAAGAATGGGTCAGAAGCATGACGTGGCTTGGTTCAAGTTAGCAAGTAACCACACAAAAATGAAATAAAGCTACCAGTGTGTGGACTTGGTTTCCAGCACTGGAAGCTTAAGGCCCTTATTTTTCTGACATCGTGAGCCCCGAGAAGAAAACTTATATCTCCTCTCTAAGCAGTAATTCTCTTGTAAGGATTTGTGCTCCCCAAGGCTAATGTTTGGCTTGTGGGTCTTCATCATGGGGTCATGCCTGCTCTAGGGCAATCCGGATATCTCGGCAAGCAAGACCCCGGATGTCCCTCTGTGAGCCTTGGCCAAGATTGTCGGGAGGCATCAGGAATGTCTCTCTAATGAGGGGACATTTGAGCCAAAACTTGATGATAGCGAGACAGAGGATAGCATTTCAGGAAAGGAGCAGCCAGGATGAAAGCCCAGAAGCATAATGTGTGACAGGGAACAAAACAGAATAGGATAGTGAGCTGAGGGGTGGCACGTGGATTGGTTATTGTCGGGAAGGCTGGCTGGGGCCACAGCAAAACTGAGCCTTTTAAAGCATAGTCGGTATTTGGATTTTCCTCTAAGTGCAGTGGAAAACCACCATTTTCACCTGGGGCCCATGAACTTATTTAGGAGGAAAGTTACAGCTCTGTGAGAATATGAAATACTGCGCTACTTCAATCATGAGTTAGGCAAAATGCTGTATAAGCAGTATCTGTGCCAATGTTACCAGAAGAAATAATAGATATTTCCATTTATTACTGTTATTACAGCTACCTCAACATGTCATTTATCACCATTACACTTAATTAGAAATTATGGTAGTTATTAGACCTTATCGTTTATCTTGTTATTTCATGCATTAATACAGGGTCAACAAATTGGCCTGTGGGCTGAATCCAGGCTGCCCCCTGATTCTGTACACAAAATATTTTGGACCACAGCCATGCCCATTTATTTATGTATCATTGTTGCAGACCTTCTGGCCCATAATGCTTACAGTATGTACTCTCTGGCTCTTTCTGCGGAGAGCTGCTGATAACTGTATTGATAAAGCAGCATGTATGTTACTATGATACAATTTTAAAAGTATGTGTATAACTATTTTTTTTTTTTGCAAGCTTATGCATTGTCTTTATGCAGTTAAAGACATTATTCAGAGAAGAGATCCCATAGGCTTCACCAGACTGCCAAAACCTCCATGATCCTGGGGAAAAACAGAAAAGAGAAAGAATCCCTGCACTGCGTTGTCCCAAGGGACATGAACACAGTGGCCTGATCTGGGTTTCCTTTGCTTAGGATTCTCTTCCTCTTCCTTTGTCGGGTGAATTTTGCATATTTTCAGTGCCTAGTTCTCAAGATGCCTCTTACGTATGAATGATGTGTTGTGTCTATATTGTGTGCAAGACAGAGGCTTTATTAGCACTATCTAATTTAATCTCCACACCAGTACCATTTAATCAAGGTGACTGTCTTTATGTGACAGGGAGGGTGGCCAGAGATGTTGTCCTGTGCAGACATCATTCATTGAGTGAATTTCCCTGAGCACCTGCTATGTGCCAGGTTCAGTGCCAAGTGCCTGGGTGACAAAGCTGTTCATGGCAAAGCCATGCCTCAAATCAGGTTCTTCGGAGGCCAGTGTGTAGGTGGGTCACACTAGATCAGGTTATGTTTGGGGTTCCGTGTGATACCGCACTCTCTGCTTGAAGCCAGCCGGCAAGCTTGTTGGCTCGCCCCTTCCTGGTGTCTCCATCCCCCTTTGTTCCACAGTTCTGTGATGCAGAGGTGTGTGTCTTGTTCTCTCTCTCTCTAGTGTGTTGTTTGTGCTGGCTTTGCCTAGAACCAGCCATGGAGTCAACATTTTCCCAGCTGTCACAGCATCCGTGGCACTTCCCACTGCTGTCCTCAGAACAGCCCTTTAAAAATGTGTGGTTTGCAAGCGTGAGCTTCTTTCCTGTAAGTGGAAAGAAAGAAGCACTTCTCTTCTCCAGCACATTGTGGGTTTCTGAGGCCACAGGCTCAGGCTTGCCAGCAACGCTGTAAGCTAGGTTTAAACATCCGCACGTGACTTTTGATTGGAGGGTGGGTTAACACTGAAGGCTAGGGAGAGGAGCTGGAGATCAAGTCTCTCTTAAATGGATGGCAAAACAGGACTGCAGGGGAAGGACTGTTGCATGTGTTCACTCCAGCTTGCGCTGGTTCCTTCTGTCAAAACCGGGGAGGTTGCTCTCTCTCCCCCAGAAACCAGATAATCTTCATTAGTGGGGTTGGGCAAATACCCACAAGAACTGGTATTTTCCCTGCTTTCTTTCTTTTTTGTACCTGTTGCAAGTGAAAAGTGTTGTTCATGTAGTTATCTACATGCGCACCGGTGTTTTTTTTTTTTTTTTTTTTTTTTATGTATACACAGACGTTATTGTCCATCGATTTACACTCAGGCTACAATAGTATTTTGCAACCTGCATTTTTCACCGCACAATAAAATGTGACATGTTCGTGTATTATTAAGCATTATTTTATACCTTCCGTGGCTGTATTATGTATCATTGGCCTGCCCAACCATATTTACTTAAAATTTCCTTAATGTTACAGAACCTTTGGGAGACATTGTATCTGTCAGGGTCCAGTCAAGATGTAGAAACCATACCATTATTTGAAAAGGGGAATTTTATTTTATTTATTTTATTTATTTATTTTTAAAGATTTTATTTATTTGACAGAGAGATCACAAATAGGCAGAGAGGCAGGCAGAGAGAGAGAGAGGGGGAAGCAGGCTCCCTGCTGAGCAGAGAGCCCCCATGTGGGGCTTGATCTCAGAACCCTGGGATCATGACCTGAGCCGAGGCCAGAGGCTTAATCCACTGAGCCACCCAGGTGCCCTGGGAATTTTATTTTAAAAATTGGTAACTAGTAGATGCTGAGCTCGTTAGTTGCTAGGGAGGGAAAAAAGGACTCTAGTGAGTCCAGAAGAAGCAGTCACAGCAAATCAGCTGTGGCCTCTAGTCTGACGAAGGGAGAGTCCGAGAAAGAGAAGGAACTGCACCCCTCCCTAAGGCTCTTCAAAGGGAGCCTGGCTGCCACAGGGACCTGACCACCAATGGCGAAAGGAGGCAGGATAGTGGCGGATGGTAGAAGCACATCTGTTGCCTGCAGGTCAAGTAGGCAGAGCTACTTAGAAGTGGCTTCTGTAAGTGGAAATAGGGCAAGAGGCCTGAGGGCTTCCACATTAAATAATAATGGTAGATGGAAAGAGAACTCCCTTTCTCTGGCCAGGCAAGATCATTTCGGTGCCCTCTACTGGAGAAGCTTAACATTCTCCCAGATGGTGAAGGGGAAATGCTAGGATCCAGGTTGGGTAGGTAGCCCAGGGTGGGGCCCAGAAAGCTGGATTTTGAGATAAGAAACAATAATTAATTGAGATACTTGGGTTTGCTCTTAGTGTTTTTCTCCATTATAACCACTACCGCAGTAGACATCCTTTGTAAGATGTCTGCATCTCCGACGTTTCTATAGGACAAATCCGTAGAATTTGATTGGAACATTTTTAAGGCTTTTGTTAAGCATAACAGAATCACCCACCAAAAATGTGGCCATGTTTCCTCTCCTTCAAGTTACGTGTGCGAGGAAAGTCGTGTATTTTTGTCATATCCCTTAAGACTTACTAGCGTCTCAGATCTTGGGTATTTGTAGGAGCTCGTTACCTTGGAGACTAGAGATGTCTGAGGCCAGTGGTCCTGGTCTGGAGACCGCAGGCTGACTTGGTGACGGGAGGCCTCACCTCAGCCACCTTCCTCCAATTCACTGCTGCTGACAGATTGATTTCTCCGAGACATCCCCTTCATCGTGATGAGACATTTTGCTCAAAAGCCTGAAATGTTTCCTCTTTGTGTGTTGTACTGAGAATGAAAGAGAAGAGAAGAGGCTTGACCTTTGGCGCAGGGCCCCTTGCCTCCATTCTGTGGATGAGGAAATTGAAGCCAATTGACTTGCCCAGGGTCACATGGGAAGTTCACTGGCTCAGGCCCCACCTGGGCTTCCTTCCTTGTGGTCCACTGTGCTCTCCCGGCTCCCAGACCCCTGTCGGTCCAGGATGCTCACACCCTCTGGTTCTCCCAGGGCAACAATGCAGTGAGAGAGATTTTACGAATACATGTCCGCATCCCCTGATGCTCACACTGTGCCCTTGCTGGTGCTGATGCCCCTGTCCAGATTGCTAAAACTGTCCCCCTCAGGTTCTGGGCTTAAGGGAACTGTCTTTTCCCTTCAATTCTGAGACGGAGAGTCAGCTCTGAATAATGTTCTCCCATTCCTTCTTCACAAACTGGACTCAATCAGTTCTGATCTTAGGGTGTCAGAGGGACCTGGATATGGATTGGATTCAACCTCAAGCTTTTGGTCCCTGGGCCTGGACACCAGGTGACGAGAGGTGTGTGCTCATTCCTGCTACGTGAATATGACCAAGGAAGCAGGCAGCTTCCCTGCTTACTGAAAGGCTGCCTGGTTTTCCGGAACAGTGAACATCTAATAGTGTATGTTCCTTTAAGATAAGACAGCACGTTCTTTAGAAAAACACACTGTTCTTCATCTCTGTCTTCTACAAGTGGTTGATTAAAATGCTAAGGGGGACAGGCGTTCTTCCCATGTTCTTCCCATGGGGCTCACTACATCCTAGTTGACTCCCTGGGCCTGCTCGGTGACAACCCACTGCTTTCCACTCCTTTTACCTGGGTCTCATTACCAATGGAAAGAGAGCAAACCAGTTCCTGTGCGACAGGCTGTCCACCTCCATGGTCTGTGTTTACACACCACAAAAACGGAGCTAGTAGATATCTTTCTTAACACATGCCTCGTTCTTCCTTCTCTCCATTTTGGGAATTGTGTACAAGATGTCCGGATGCTGGGAAAAGGAAAGTGACGGAAGAAAAGCAATTGAGAATAGAATCTAATGAGGGGCAGGAAAATAGAGCAAGAAGTCAAATCCAAATCTTTCAATTAATGGGTGGAGATGACCTGCTCAAGCTGTTTCGGGCAGTGGAGACAGGTCCCTGATGGTAAGCAAACCTGGGAAAGGCCAGCATGTTAATTACAGGAAATATGCATTTAGACCAGGTGGGCACCCTTTCTTGCTTATCCCGCTCCCTCACGCCCCTGCCTCAGTCCCTTTTTCCTCGTTTCAGAGGTTCATATTTTATTTGAGGGTATTTCTGACATCCCTCCTCAAATGTTAGACCGGTAGTCCTCTGTCTGGAGGCATTGCTCTGTAACCTAGCAACCAGGATATCATGTACTGTCCTCTGTTACTTCCTTCAGCCTGAAGATTTGAAGATCACTCAAATGGACACACAAAGGACAAAAGGGGTCAGGTTTACATGCAAAATCAGTATTTGTGATGATTGAGCAGTGGATGTGAAGAACAGCGTTGTTCAGTAACAATATATCCAAGGTGAAGACCCCGTCACATCTGGAGAGAGAAAGAGAGGGAGACAAAGACAGAGAGAGGAGGAGAGACAGGGCCAGCCAGAAGACCCTGGAGCTGCCTGTGCTCCAGGAGTCTGCATTTGTGGGGCCGTAAGCGCCCTCCCCCCTCTGACCTTCTCTTTGCCTTGCTGAGTAACAGAAACAGGGGTACCACTTGTATTTTTGACCAGGGAATAATTTGTAATTTGTCTGGCTCGAGAGAAAGTTGGCATACCGAGGAAAAACAAATCTCAGAGGGAAAAATAGGAGAACAGTGACATTTTTCAGCAGGATCTTATTATCCAGCCCACACAGAGGCCGAGTCGCTGAGCTAGCTCTGTGAAGAGACACAAAGACATCCCATCGAGACGACTGTGAATGTCAGGGGCTAGTCCCGCCTGGAACTGCTGGGCATGAGTAAACAGGACAGCGGGGCTTCAGGGGGCTTCCCCTTGGTCACTTCTCCTCATACGCTGTTGGGCACTTGGGGTATCTCCCTGCAGAAATGTTCTTGCTGCTGGTTTTCTCCTCTTCACTTTTGCGGAGCTGGCGTTAGTCTTGTTTGCCTCAGACTTTATATCCTTGAAATTCAGAACATTATTTGAAATGTGCTGGGTAGTCTTCTGAACGAGACCAGGACTATTCCACACTGTATCGTGCATCCGAGTTATTGGGAATCCCATCGAAAATGCAGCATCCCAGGCCCCTGAGTCAGTGGCGCTCGTTGGGGGTGAGAGCCCCAGCAACCAGCATTTTAATGTGCACTTGTGGTGCTCCTAGAGGAGAGGAACCAAAGATCATGTGAAAAATGGAAGATTGAAGACTGATTTCCCAAAGAGGGGCAGGGAGCAGTTTCTTGGCCTGGGACTTGATGAATGCATTCTTCACTTTTGCAGAACACCCCTCTCCACTGGCGGGGGAAGGAGTTGGCCCGTTATTTTCTTTTCTTCCCCATATGCTCTTATATGTTCTTTAGTGGTGGTGTTCCTTGCCCAGCCCGGGAAAGTGAGCCCGAGCTGGTTGAATGCTTCTGGATTGGCCCAGTTCAAAGCTGCTTCCCAGGGGCCACCAGCATAACCCGAGGAGACAAAGCTGGTCAGTGTATTGCTCACTGCGGTAAAGGAAATGACTGCCATGCAAAGCTTTGGCACTGTCTGGGCAGGTGCAGGTCAGGTATTGGTCAGGGTTCAACGAGAGATGCAAAACCAGTGGGAGATATGTGCTAAGAGGCTGACTGCAAGGAATTGGCTTGCTTGACGGGAGGCGGGCAAAGCAAATCCGAAATCCGTAGAGTAGGTTGGAACTCCCAGGTAAAGGCTAAATCTGCTGTCCCCTGGTAGAATTTAAGGCCTTTCAATCTATGGAATCAGGCTTACCCAACATATCTGGGGATTATCTCCCTTACTTAAAGCTAACTGATTATCAACTTTAATCACACCTGCAAATACCTATACAGTAACACCTAGAAGAATGTTTGATTGAATAATTGGGAATGGCAGCCTAGTCAAAAGACCATCACAGAGAGTCACATCAGAATTTACTGAGAATTGGAAGTTTGATTTCACCTGGTCTTTCAAAGCATGTATGGATCATGGTATCCCTGTCCAAGGTTGGTGTTAACAGCTGAGAATTTCCAGTTGAGGGATTCAAAGAATCTTTGGATGAAAAGTTGATATTTTGCACTGAAGAGTTTATGAGACTTTAGGAAGTTCTTATAAGGAAATTCCTGCACTCCTTTCTAGTGAAGGAAGACATACCACTTTTGTTCCCAAAGCATGAGCTCTGTGCTTCTCTTCTTTACTTATGGTGTAGAAGCGTTAAGCACAAATATGGCTGCCACAACATCCAGGTGGCTGCCTCAGAGAGAGAACACACTCACAGACCGCAAGTCAGAGCCAGAATTTTATGCCGAGTATACTTGCCCCTCCCTCTTTAAGTGGTGAAAGGCTGGTATACTTCATGAATGTCGTGTCTTTCCAGTCTTTATGCATCCTTGGCTCATAAGTGACCCCACAGGGCTGTGAGGATGTCTTGTCCTTTGTGCGGTGCTGGGAAACCCTTGCTTATATTTTGAAAAGGGAAGGTTTTTGCCGAGTATCCTCTTTCTCTCTCCTTCTTCTCGTATGGATGTGCTGGTACCAGTGCTGGTCCCCCACTGTAGAGGCCACCGTTGTTTCATGGTGCAGGTACTACACCTCAGTCTTCCGCTTTATTGAATTTCCAGAAGACAGGAGTTAAGTCTTATTTAATTTTGTATAGTGTCTCATCTTTGGCCAGGCACACACAGGTTCAGAATTTTATTCAACCAATATTTATGGAGTCCTGCGCATATGCCAGGTCACAGGTAGCCGCTGGTTTAGAAAGGGTGTTAACAACAGTAGCACGGCATCGACTCCGGCGTGGGGGGTGACGTTCTGAGGGTGGAGAGACACTGCCGGTAGACATGCGTGCGCGCTCGCTCTCTCTCTCTCACACACACACACACACGCATGCCACACACAGCGCTTACTGAATACCAGCGCTTACTGAATGCTTGGAAGACTACATCAAAGAATGCCACTCCAAAACAGAGGTGGGGGCCCACGAATGATAGCACAGTGATTCCCAGCTTCCCAGCCTTTGAGGTAAAATGCACTGTGGGGCACGACGCCTCAGCCACGTTGGTCTGTTGATAGAAGACATGTACGTTTGCGAATATTTGTTCTTTCTGCTGGGCCCATGCTACTGAATTTAGGGTCTTAGGCTTAGGATAACTTAGATTATACTATTATTTTATTGATCAGATTATGTAGAGAGACGAGCTAAAAACAAAGATACGCAGCAGTGTACTTTTTGGGTGGTATTTTTGTACCTAATAATAAAGAGCCAACTTTATTTTCTGGAGTGTTTGCTGCGTGCCAGGCACTGTTCCGAGTACCATGAATGGATGATTTCAGCTAATCCTCAGCACAACCTTAGGAGACAGGTACTGTCCCCATGGTGCAGCTGAAGGAGCTAGCACAAAGGACAGATGTGTCACTTATTTCAGATTCCCTGGGTAAGAAGTGAAATACGGGTCACATCCATAGTGTCCTGCCTGGAGACCCTGCTCTGAACTGAGGCTCCATGTGGCTTGGATGAAATTTATAGCATCAGGACAAGCACAAGCCCCTTCCTTTGCTGCCCAAGTTAGCATCTCTCGGTGACTGGAAGGTGGCATCAGCTGCGGGGAGAAGAGTGCGTTGTGGCTGATTCTCCTGGCTTTTCCTTTGGGTCTCATCCTCTTTTCTGCTGGGACCTTAATGGTTTTCATGCATATTTCACAGCTCTTCTGCATATCTGCTTTTATTCCAAAATGCCAAACACTGTTTTTAAGAACAAGTCTTTCCAAAGGAAGGAAAAGACAGGAGGTGAATGAACTTCTGCGGGAGGAGACGCAGGCAGAGGGATGCGAGCTGCTCTCCGTCTGATGGTGGCAGTCACTCTCGGTCTGAGCCGGTTCTAGGCCAGGCTTGGCATCTGTGGCACCTGTGGTTCTTCCTGTACTCTAAGTAATGACTTGCTGTCCCCATTTAGGGAAGAGAAGAATTGCATCTGTGTGGTTAAGTAGCTTGCACGGAGCACACACAGCTGGTGCGATGCATGTGAGGAATTTGAACCCAGCTCCGGCCGTCAGTGGCTACAGCACTGCTTTGGTTTTCAGCAAACCACCCTCAAGACCCTTTCATCACAGAACTCGTGCTTAGACTCCAGAAAGTCAGGAGTCAGCCTTGCAGGAGTCAACGTGGGGCCAGCTGCTTGATTTTACTGCTGTCATACCCCACCCTATGTCCCGCGGCTGTGGCCTGAGGATCTGCAGGGCATTGTCAACACCACACTTAACTTCCTTGCTCTCACGGACCTTGACAGTTGATGGGGATAAGGACCCTCTGAGGATAAAGGCAGGATCTTGTTCTTCCAGAGGGATCGTGTGCAGCTTCTGGGGTCAGATCTCCCTCTCCCTCCAGGATGGGTTTGCAGCTTCCCTTCCCCCTCCATGATGTTGGGCAAGTGATTTACCTTCTCAGCAACTTTGGTTTCTCATCTTGAAAATGGGCATGGAGTTGGGGGCACTTGACTGGCTCAGTCGGTAGAACGTGCGACTGTTGATCTCAGGCTTGTGAGTTTGAGTCCCACGTTGGATATAGAGATTCCTTTAAAAAAATGTTTAAAAAACTGGGCATAGAGTTATTACGATGGTTAAATAAGCACGACAACAGAACCCAACAATACATCAGCTCGGTGCCTTCCAATAAATGTTTTTTGCTATTATTAGGAATCCCTTACCCCCACCCCAAATTCCAGTAGGAGATATTATTCTAAATCCTCCTGGCCACTTTGTATCAACAGGGCCTCTTTTTCTCCTTGACTAGCTCTTCGGGAAGAATAAACTGGGCCCTTCTTTCCTCTGGGAAGGAAGTTCCGTTAGGTCTTCTAGCTGTCTGCTGGTTCTCACTGTGAGCCTTGTTCTCCATAAAAACTAAGAAGGGGGATATTTTAGGTTTTTCATCTTCTGACTCTCTTCATTCTCGGTTCATTTAGAACCTGAGCAGGAAAAAGGTATGCCTTGGATTCAGCTTCCTTAATATTCTGTCATGAGTGTTTGCTATCTTCTTCTCCCGTTCTCATAGAGTCTTAGGATTTTAGGGTTCAAAGGTTTTTTAAATGACTGAAATTAATTTCACTATTCCTGCTCCCCCCCACGGTGGAATTCAGCCCTTGCTGGAAACTTCCAGGAACGAGGAGCTTGCTTTCTTAAGAGGAAGTGCAGGGTATCTGGGTGGGGGTCAGGGATGCTCTAGATTGGGCCGGAATCACCCAAGAGGGGGTTGGAGCTGGCAGAGTGGGGCTTTCAGGCCATCCTGCACTGCCTATAAAATGTTCAGATTAGGTTTTCTTTGGGAGACAGTACGGGCCTGAAGGCTGCTCCCTTTCAGGTAGTTATTTTAGAAAATTCATTTTCCAGTAAGTGGTCAGAATTGGAGCAGGGAGAGTACAAGTGTTCTATGTGCTTTTGGCATCTTATCCTGAGAAATTTCCCACCACTTCAGTCCACCTGCTGAGGCAATTCTAGCTTGTGACTTGTCTTGAATGATGCAGGACACTGAACCTCATGGCACTTTTATTAACTTCTGGCCTTTATGCTCTACAGCTGGGCATGTGCACGTGTGACTCCCAGCAGGTCACCTCCTGAAAGCTGAGTGTGGTGCGTACTCTGGTGGCAGGAAATAAAACTACCAGGGAAATTCTCCTTCCAGTGCCAAGAGATGCTAAGAGACAGCTTGAGAACACTCACCTCAAATATACCCGCTAAGGGGAGGAGGACTGATTTGGGATCTGCTTATTTATGCTGTTTGTTCTTAACACTGAGGCAACATGCAGGAGGCTCTGGGGCGCCTGGGTGACTCAGTCAGTGAAGCATCTGCCTTCGGCTCAGATCATGATCCCAGGGTCCTGGGATTTATTGGAAGGTCCTGAGCAGGGAGCCTGCTTCTCCCTCTCCCTCTGTCACTCCTCCTACTGAAATAAATAAAATCTTAAAAAAAAAAAAAAAGCAACATGCAGTTAGAGCAGCAGAGGTTAAGAAAGCAAACTCCTTAATAGAAGCTTACAAAAAATAGCTTTACTGAGATAGAAGTCACATTCTCCCAAATCCACTGTTTAACGTGTTCAGTTCGGTGGTTTTTAATGTATTCATAGATTGGTGAAATCATCACCACAATCAACTTCAGAACATTTGCATCCCCTGGAAAGGAAACCCTGCAACCATTAATGTTCATTCTCCCCACCCCTGCCCACCAGCCCCTGGAAACAGCCAATCTCCTCTCTGTCCCAGTGGATTTGCCTATTCTGGACATTTCCTGTAAGTGGAGTCATAACATACGTGGTCTTTGTGTCAGGATTCTTTCACTTAGTGTAGTGTTTTCAAGGTCCCGTCACGCTGTAACATGCATCAGTACTTCTCTTTCTTGCCCAGTAATACTCCGTTGAACGGCGAGACCACATTTTGTTTACCCATTCATCAGCTGACGGACATTTGGGTGGTTTACAACTTTTGGCTGTTACGAATAATGTTTTTTGAACATTCATGTACAAGTTTTTGTGTAAATGTATGCCTTAACTCCAGCAGAACTGCTAGGTCACGTTTCCTAAATAACCTTTCAAACTTGCTTTTTTGGTGCTGTTCTTGGGCCTCATATTCCTGTTCTTTGAATTTATATTCACGTCTGTGCTCAATGTTACCTATGACTTGATAGAAAGTTAATACAGCTGAGACCCAGTTTACAGTTCTTTGTTGAAATAATTAAAAGCCACTCAGTAATTTAGAAAATAAAGTGATAATAAACTGAGTCGTAAGAATTCTTATTATATAGTGTTACTACTAGATCATTTTTGCTTTTGCTTTCTTTTTACCAGACTGCTCAACTTTAAAGATTTACCAAGATTTTATTTTTCTTTTCCAGAATCGCAATGAAATAAAAAATGGCACTATCCTTCGGTTAACCACATCTCCAGTAAGTTGACCTGAGTGTATAGCTTTCCAGTAAATACTTTACTCTCCAGTTCTGCTATATGCGATTAAGAGATGTTAACTTTTGGGGGTGATGTAAGTGCAAAACTGAAGGTCTCTGGCATGTCCTGACATGTGGATTCTGGGTTGGCAGGAATGTCCTTCCTTATATTTCCCATTACAGAGGAGGAAGCTTTTATTTTCGGTTAAGAGCAAGGAAACGGACTTTAAGGTTTGCGTTTGGTGATCATTTCAGTAACTCTTATATTACAGGTATGATAACTCCGCTGCCCTGATGGGTTTTACCCACCTGCCCAACACATCCGCCTAATGCCCTCTAAGCAAATTCAGTCAACAAACAAAGGAAACAAACCCAAAGACAGCCCATTACCTCTCTTTAAAGTCGGGGTGTGTCTGTGTGGAAAAGTGAGAGTGTTGAAGCATTTTCCAGTTCTGGCCAGTGATGATGACGATTGATAATAATGTAGTTTACGAAATGCTTGCCACTTAATCTGTTTCATTGCCAGCTGATCTAGATAAGACACTTTAAGGTCTCCCCAATAAGAGCTGCTCACCAGAATGCTGTAGAATATTTAGGCCACTGTAGCTGGCTGTGTTGCTTATCTTCATCTTTCTTCCTTGCTTGTAGATACTTTGGATAGTAACATTAGCATATTTAAACTAGATTATTTCACAGTGCATTTTATTGCTTTCCTAAAAAATAATCTGCGCAAAATACACCAAGTGTTACTATTTTCACTCTGCATATGTGACAAAAACTGTGTCTAACTCTTATTTTCAGTTTCCACTGAAGCCATGTGGTAGGCTAAAAATAAATTTAAAAATTGGGAAAAGCATCTGGCTGAAGTTAAACTGTGGGTACTGTAACTACCACACATTCTTCTTGCTGAAAATTACATTAGAGGGGCTTTAAAACTCCTAAACATTTTACCCAATAACATCTTGAACCTAAACACAGCGACAGGCTCCACAGAATGCATGGCTGGAGTTGGCCAGACTGTCTTCTGATGCCTTCTTCTCCACTTACTGGAAGTCATCATTCATACTCATTTTTCAATGACCACATGATGAGCTGAGACATTTTTGTCTGACTTAGCATTGACCTTACTTTAGTCAGCATGAACTAATGCTAATTTGACATTTCTAGAGCATGGTTTCAGCTGCGTTTTGTCGTTGCTGTTTATCCTGTTACAATTGCTCTTCTGCTGGCCGGCACAAAGAGTACACCTTGCCTTTTGTTGGGTCTTAGAATTAGAGAGGCTTGGTTTTTACACCAAGATCTGCTCTAAGCCAAAGAAGATGTTTGTTCTTTTTTTATTGCTATAGGTTCATGAACAACATTTCCACAATGTGAGCCACTCCTTGGAAGGTTAGGTGTTTAGCAGGATGAGGTTTTTCAGTGCCCCGAAAGTCCGTCCTCTTCAGATCGTGACCAACACATTCTACACAGGGCAGTATCATAAGATGGGGTCCACATAGAGGATCCTGGTTTACGTGTTCTAAAGGGCCCCAAGCTGAATCACTGGTGGTACTCTAAAAATGCTGCTGTTTGGGTCTCTACAGAGAAACCGAATTACGATATCTAGAAAAGAGGTCCAGGAATCTGCATTTTAAGCACGCATTTTATAATTTGGCTGTGAACCCCAGGATCTAGAACTAGGCATTATTCTATAAGCAAGATATTTTGGCTCTGTAAATGTCACTTGTTGTTAGTAGATTTTTTTTTTTATTATTTTATGTTTAACTGAGAAATATGGGTCAGCATATGCTAACTCTTTCACTTTTTATATACACACAAAAAAATGTTAAAAAATAACATAACTGTCTCCATCAGATTTGCTAGGAAGTGTTAGTGTACCATAAAGAAATGAACAAATGGTGTTATACCATAAAAATGTTCAGTTCTTTCCTCTACCTTGGCTGAACTCTCCCTAGAGCCAGACAGAATGCACAGACACCTACATGTGTATGCATGTGTGTGCACATCCGTACACACACTCTTGCTTTAAGTGATGTGCACCTCTGCCGACTTCTGCCTCTCTGACCTTGGCTAAGTTGCATAACTTCTCTGGCCCTTCAGTTTCCTGTGTACAATGAAGATGGTGAGGATACCTACCTGATAGGATTACTGTGTAGTTTAAATGAATTCCTTCTCGAGGATATTTAGAACAGAGGCTCATAAAAAGCCCCAAGTAACTTTGCTGATTTTATTACTAGTATTAACAGCCCCAAACACTGTTAGTCAGAATTAATACTGATAGCGAGATAATCTTTGAGTATTCCTTCATTATCATCATTTGTACAGTAAATGCTGACATCCTGCTTGGAGAAAAATGTATTTTTCAAGGAATTCAAAGTCATCCACTTGGTTTAAATACATGTTAATGCTGTATGTCCATTTGGAAAATTGTAAGAACAATGTATCTTTGAGTGATTTTAAAAGATGAAATGATTCTTGCTCGACTCTCCCTTAACCCCCTTAAAAACATAGGATTTCGGGTTGGGGTGATTTGTCAGATATCTAGGGATCTGTGAGTGAGTAGAGAGTTCTCTTTCTCCTCCTTCCTTCTCCCCCCTCTTGTTTCTGATGCAACGTGTCAGTTGATGGTTGCGATGGGAGACTACCGTGTGTCTCTGACCAAGTTGGGGAGGGTGTGGGGTGCATTCCTGTCTTGGTCCCTGAAGATTTGGCATGAGTTTCTCTGCTGGGTCCCCTTCTCTCCTGGGGGCTACTTCCAGATGAAGTGAAGGGGGAGACCTGGGCAGGGAGGGAGGGGTCCCTGGCCGTGGAGCCCAATGGGGTGGGGTGGGGAACCTTTGCTGTCAGTACTTGGGTGGATTCCCTGCCTTCCGTCTGCAATCTTAACCCCGTTAGAGCTCACTGGGGGCTCCTTGGATCATTCTCAGAGTTTCTGTTCAGAAGATGCCTCACTGTTGGGGACAACTATCCCCTCTTCTTCTTCCTCTGAAATATAACACGTTTCAGAGAAGAAAGCAAGTAGCCAAGAGGGAGAATATGAAGACGGCAATGGCACATTGCAATTTGGAGTTAAATAATAAGTACTACAGATGTCGAGTTATTTCCATTGAGCAGAAATACAGGCAGAAAAATTTAATATTTTATTTTTCTTCCTGTCTGCCCCAGCTGAAAAGTAGATATGAAAACCATTACTGAAATCTAAACCGTAAGTTATTATCCAGAAGGTCAGCTCCTCCAATATATTTCCATTCCTCCCTGCCCTGTGTGTAGTAGCCAAGGGCAGATGCCGTAAAAAGAAGCCTAATTTTAGGCAAAGTGGCTAATTTGGTTTCCAAATTATTTTATTTTATATTGATGCAGTAATTAGCCGATGCCTGTGAAACACATGGTGTTGAAAAGTGAAATTTATAAGCGCCATTGTGTTGTGCTGGAAAATGTTCAGTAACCGGGAGAGATCACTTGGGTGTCTAATGAAGCTTTTGAACACGGTGTGTAGGCAGTTTTTACGCAGAGTATTGACTGAACAGGTGAACGTGTTGCATAAATTTGTGTAATTGTTTAAGCAAATAGCTTTTTGTCATTTGTAGATAATAATTTTACTTAAAAGGTAAATGTTTTCCCCATTTCCCCCTCCTCACTGCCACTCCAGTTCCATTTCTGGGGCTTTATTGGTTTTGCGCTCTTGCTTTTCCAAGAGATGGAAATATGGGCTCTGTCAGGAAAGTGTTGATTCCCATCATGAAGTTAACAGCCGTTGCCTGAAGGCAGAGTCATTATGGTTGGAAACCTGCCCTTGGTACAGAGGATGCATATGGTCTCCTGCTTTGGCCTCAGTGTCTTGTTTTTCAACGAAACGGTAATTTTCTGTCAGTTGGGGTTTCCTCTATGAACACTCTTCCCTTTGTTTTTGTCCTCAACGAGGCTCAAAACGCCCAGCAGCTCCACGAACGAATCCAGTCATCGAGTATGGACGCCAAGCTGGAGGCCTTGAAGGACCTAGCCAGCCTCTCCCGGGATGTCACGTTTGCCCAGGAGTTCATAAATCTCGATGGCATCTCTCTCCTCACACAGATGGTTGAAAGCGGCACCGAGTAAGCATCTTTTATTCAGACTTCGAGTCCTTCTATTCTCTCCAGTATTCCGGGTATTAGTTACTTTCCTTGCACTTGCAGTTTCTAGTTTTAAAGACCAGAAATTGACTGCTCCACTCCCCCAAATCCTTATGTTCCAGAGTCTTAGACCAGGTCAAAATAGCATCCCTGAAGTGATTTTTTTAAAAAATAATCATTTGAGGGGCACCTGGGTGGGTCAGTCAGTTAAGCATCTGACTCCTGATCTTAGCTCAGGTCTTGATCTCAGGGTCGTGGTTTCAAGCCCCATGCTAGGCTCTGCGCTGGGCATGGAGCTTCCTTAAAAAAATTATCATGTAAATGATAAAGTATATATCTTTAATTATTTAAAATTAAATACAATAAGTATTTACTAAATACTGCGTGCAAAGAATGGAAGTTGGTAGAATTTAAGAAGATGTGAGGCTTGCCATTAAAAAATACATGGCGGCAGAATTCAAGTGACGTCTGATTCCTTCTGAGGGCGGCGAGTCCAGAGGTGGGACCAGTTACAGCTCACGGAAACCGACGGAGGGGGTGTCAGTGAGTGGGGCCTGAAGGAGTTCGAGTTCCGTCACAGTCAGGAAAGGGATGGGCATTTCTCCTTGGGGAGCGCACATTCTCAGGGAAGGCTTTGATTCTGTGGTGTGATTGGGGAGTGTAAAGAGCCAGATCGGGCTGACTCTTGCATGTGTGGACAGACTGCTCCCCTGACCACCGGACGCCAGGGTAGGGTTCACAGGTATCTGCTCATTCCCAAGTGGTCAGGTGCAACTGGCATTCACTATTATAATATGCAAATTATTTCGTGACGATGCCACGAAAGTTAGATATTAATATGCTAAATCAGTGATGTGCAAAGGTGGTATAGATATTTATGAGTAAAGAGTTAAATGTCCCTGAGAATTGGGGTTTAAGCCTGGGCCATTTACATGTCTCTTCAGTACCTGGTGATGCAAAGAATGAGCTGTTGACTGTGCGTGTTGCAGACCCATCTCAGTCCTCTCCCTTCCTTCATTCTTTTGTTCCTTCATACTTTCCTTCCATCTCCTACATGTGGCCTCTGCAAGTAGCACTTGTGACAGATTCTTTTTTTTTTTTTTTTATTGGCAAGCAGGCTTAGGTGATTTGGAGAGGGTTGATTGTAGACAGGTTTTGTTTATTTTTTAAATTTTTTAAAAAAGATTTTATTTATTTATTTGACAGAGAGAGAGATCACAAGTAGGCAGAGAGGCATGTAGAGGGCTCTGGCTGAGCAGAGAGCCAAATGTGGGGCTCGATCCCAGGACCCTGAGATCATGACCTGAGCCAAAGGCAGAGGCTCAACCCACTGAGCCACCCAGGTGCCCCTGTTTATTATTTTTTTAATGAGGGCTGAAACTCAGCTCATTAAATTTTTGGCGAACATCAACTTGGAGCAGAGCAGGGAAACTCAGATTCTGGGGTTTACAGGAATCTCATGGTGCCTGCTATAAATTGGAGCTGGAGTTTGAACAGGCTCAGGGGAATTGAAGTAAGTTTTTGGATCTAAGGGACTTGACTAAGGAAAAGGAGAAAACATTTCATCTGTATTGGATGCCCCAGGCTGAGGTGTGGTGCAGAATGGGCCGGATCCCTCATTCTTTGGTAAGAGTGAGCTGGGGAGTGGGAGCTGTGATTATAATCACCTTCACCGGTCACTGTAGACGACTTCATGTGGGTGCCACATATGGAAGTTCCTGCAGAATCACTGATTGGAGTGGGACAGTGAGCCCTGAGGGGGGGTGCAGCCTCAGTCACATTTACAGTGTGTTAAATGAGTATGTAAAAATGCCCTCACATTTATAATCTGAGTCGCAGTCACTGATGTATCGCAGGCAGGGTGCTAGAGCCAGTGGTAGTGGAACCTGCTAACACCAGGTGTTTTTATCACAGATACCTAAGCATCCAGGGACTTAAGCTCTTGAGCATTCAGAATGATAGTGCTAATGCTTCTAAATTTAGCAGAATTGCAATCATAATTGCAATTGTAGTGTGAAGTATACTGAAAGCAGAGGTCCATGTGATTTATACCCTGAATAGAAGGCTGGGGCCGAGCTCTGAGACTGCCAAGGCTGGCATTTATATATTTTGGCAACGAGGAAAAATGCACATTAGGAGCTCCAGGGTTTTTTCTGTTGTTGTTTTTTTAAATTCCCATTATATTGGTTTGCTAGGCAGCCATAACAAAATACCACAGGCTGTAGCTTACACAACAGAGATGTATTGTCTCATAGTTGTGGGGGCTGGAAGTCCAAGATCAAGGTGTTGGCAGCATTGGTTTCTCCTGTGGTCTCCTCAGTTTGCTGATGGCCGCCTTCTGGCTCTGCCCTCACGTGGCCTTTCCTCTCTCTCACTCATTCCTGAGTGAACCTCTCTGAAGGTCCACATTTCTTTTTCTTATAAAGAAACCAATCAGATTGGATTAGGACATACCCTCACGGCCTTATTTTAACTTCATCCCCTCTTTAAAGGCTCTGTCTCTAATGCGGTCCCATTCTGAGGGACTGGGAGACAGGGGCTCAAGATATGAATTCTAAGGGAACACAGTTTAGGCTCTAACACCCCTCACAGGGACACTGTCCTTTCTGCTTGAGAAGAAAAAGAGTGAACACTAATGCTCTGTATTTATCTTGTCAACATTATTGCTTAGTATCAGTGTCATTGCCTTGCCCTGTAATTCATCTCGACTTGTAGAGGGGCCCCCACAGAGCCATTCCACCTCGGACTGAGGACTGGGGAGGCATGTCTGAATTCTGTCTCCGTGTTGCACACAGATAACCGGAGAGGATGTTGACACCGCACGTGCTTTATGAGAACCGTTGTCATTGAATTCCTTTTTTTTTTCTTTGAAAAGCGTTATTATAGTTATTAGTATTTTAATAATTTGTGATCTGCAAGCCGTGTTAATTTGTTCCATGCAGCTGGGTTTCAGACAGACAAACGACCTGAGGCCAGATCTTGGGCGAGTTCTGGTTTGCATTTATCTCTCATGCGTTCCCGTCGCCCTCTGTTTCTGAGAGGAATGGTGTCTCTCTGACGTGTGTTTGGTGTCCTCCTTACCGACTTGTGTCAGTTCAAAGTGAGGCTCCTTTCGGGACTGGAGGAAGGAGGTGCTGGAGCCACACGGCCTTCTGCCTCGTTCTGCTGGATCCCACAGCTCATTTTAAGAAGCTGCTTATTTGATGCCCGGCCATTATTCAGCTCTTTGGCTCAGATTAAAAAGATGAGAGAAAGACATTTTATTCTTATAAGGAAGCCTGGCTTCTCAATTAAGCTTCAGCAAGACTTTAATTAATTAATAGGCAACTTTGGGAACAGAAATTGTACAAATTAAATAGATCCTGCAATTTGGAATATATTTCACTGTGACTCCTGGGCATATTTCCAGCAGGGGAAGGCAGAGGTTGCCTAAGTAGGACCTGTGGAAATTTTTAGGAAACACTGAAGAAATGTAGCTGGAATTTTCCCCCTGACTGAGGAGCCATAATGAGATTCAAAGATTACTCACCTGCTTGTCATTACTCAAGGCTGAGTTTTTAAAGGTCTCTCTCTCCAGTTGGTCCCAGAAGGGGCCATGGGGCAAAATGAGCAACAGAGGAGCAACGGGAGTGTCACATTGGCAGGGCATAGTGTCTAAAACCTGAACTGAATTTTTCCATCCTTGTGGAATTTAGAAATTCCCTTCCTAGTCTAAGCTTGAAACATATGTGTGGAAGCAAGTGAAGCTGTGGGGAAACGTGTTGGCTCAGCCCGAGAGAGGCAGGGGTGTCAGGCAAGGAAAGTCAAGGAGTGGACAGTGTTTTTCTTTCTTTCTTTTTTTTTTTTTTAAAGCAGGTACTTAGACACTTCTCAAGGGGTTAATATCCAGAACCTCTAAAGAGCTCATATAACTCAATAACAAAAACCAGCCCGGTTAAAAAATGGGCAGAGGGGAGTTCCTAGGTGGCTTAGTGGATTAAGACTCTGCCTTTGGCTCAGGTTATGGTCTCAGGGTCCTGGGATCAAGCCCCACACTGGGCTCTCTAATCAATCAGCAGGGAGCCTGCTTCCTCCTCTCTTCCTCTCTCTGTCTGCCTCTCTGCCTACTTGTGATCTCTGTCAAATAAATAAATAAAATCTTTAAAAAAATAAAATCTATTAAAAAAAATGGGCAGAGGATCTGAATAGACATTCGTCCAGAGAATACATACAGATGGCCAACAGATAGTTGAAAGAGGCTCCACAGCACTCGTCATCAGGGACAAGCAAACCCAAACCACAGTGAGAATTTAGCTTACGCCTGTCAGAGTCACTGCTGTTGAAACAAGAAATAACAGGGGTTGGAGAGCATGCGGAGAAAAGTGAACCCTTGTACACGGTTGGTGGGACCGTAAATTGGTGCAGCCCCTCTGGAAAACAGTGTGGATGTTCCTCAAAACATTACAATTAAAACTGCCATGTGATCCAGCAGTTGGACAACTAGGTATCTATCTGAAGACAATGAAAACATTAATTTGATAAGGTACACACATCCCCGGGCCTATTGCAGCATTACTGACAATAGCCAACATACGGAAACAACTGAGATGTCCACTGATCACTGATGGATGAATGGATAAAGATGTGACATATAGGTCTGATGGAGTAGTACTCAGCCATTTGTGACGACCTGGATGGACCTAGAGGGTATTAAACTAAGTAATACAAGTCAGTCAAAGAAGGGCAAACACGACATGATTTCACTTACACATGGAATCTGAAAAACAAAACCAAACTAAGCCCAGACTTACCATTACAGGGAACAGGTTGGTGGTTGCTAGAGAGGAAAGAGCTTGGAGGGTAGGCAGGATGGGTGGAGGAGATCAAGAAGCATCAACATTCAAGTATAAAATAAACAAGTCCCCGTGATGTAAGAATGTAGGCAGTAACATTGTATTGACTTTGTATGGTGACAGACGGTAAGTAGACACTGTGGTGATCCTTTCACAATGTCTTCAGATGTGGATTTGCTCTGTTGTATACCTCAAACTAACATGATATTGTATGCCAGTTACAGCTCAGTACATGAAAAATAAAATGAAATATTTTATTTTAATTGAAAGAAAAGAATCATACCTGCCACCCTGAGCCCAGTGTAGTGACTAACACTGCCTTTCTTGGGCTTTCAATAAAACATCGTGTTCTTTGTCTGTGCCTCTACACACATGGTCAAGAGGATAGTTTATCTTCTGTCCTTCCAGTGCTAAACAGAAGAACAGGGGGAACATTTCCAAGAATAAAAGGGCAGGATTCTTACAGTTTCCTTCCCACTTGGCTATGTGACAGGAAAATTACGCTGTTGGACTATGAGTAAGCTGTAGCACCACCCTGGGCAGAGAAGTGGAGAGAGAGAAAAAGTTAAATTCATGTATTTACAAAAAACTCGAGACACTCTTTTGAATTAGATTTCTATCCTTAATTAAAAAAATTATACTATTTAATAAATGTAAGTAACGGTGCCTGGGTGGCTCAGTGTTAAAGCCTCTGTCTTTGACTCAGGTCATGATCCCAGGGTCCTGGGATCAAGCCCCGCATTGGACTTTCTGCTCAGCGGGGAGCCTGCTTCCCCCCACCTCTCTCTCTGCCTGCTTCTCTGCCTACTTGTGATCTGTGTCTGTCAAATAAATAAATAAAATCTTTTTTAAAAAAAGAAATAAATATAAGTAAACAGAGGAGGAAATAAGAATCATTTGTAATCTGCCTTCCCAGAGACATTTTTAATATTGTGGTATATATCCTTTTTGCATTTCTTTTATGTATATAAATATATTTAAGATTTTATTTATTTATTTGAGAGAGAAAGCGAGAGATCACAAAGGGAGAAGGAGAAGCAGACTTGCTGCCAACTGAGTGGAGAGCCCAATGCTGGGCTCAATTCCAGGACCCCGAGATCATGACCTCACCCGAAGGCAGATGCTAAAATGACTGAGCCATCTAGGTGCTCCCTTTTTTGAATTTCTTTTAGGTATATGCACACATGCACAGGCTTTGCAAAAGAAGAATTACAATCGTCACACTCTTGTATACCTTTTTATACCTAATAATATTTCCATGTAATTAATATTATTTCCATCATCACTTGTGTTGTTTGTATATTATTGCATTTTTAGAACTTTGTTGAGGTACAGTTGAGGTACAGTGTGACAATTTGAAGGATGTACACAGTATGGTTAACCATTCCACTGTTGTTGGACATTTCCATTATCTTGGTGTCTTTTTCACATTCTCTAATCAGTTTTTCTTCTAGAAAAATCTTTGTGAATATTTAAGTTATTTTGTTGGAATATGATTCCTGATTCAGAGGGTTTTTAAAAAGTATTTACACATTAACACTTTTTTAAAAAAAGATTATTTGAGAGAGAGGGGGGAGAGAGAGCACAGTGAGCGGGGGTGGGGAGGATCAGAGGGAGAAGCAGACTCCCTGCTGTGCAGGGATACCCATGCAGAACTCAATCCTGAGACTCCGGGATCATGACCTGAACTGAAGGCAGTCACTTAACCAACTGAGCCACTCAGGCGCCCTAGGATATACACATTTTAAAGCTGTTTTACAAATAAGAACAGCCCTGCAGCTCGTTGAAATATCCTTATTTATACTTTATTACTTGTGGGGGAATCTATCCATTTCTAACACCCTGGCCAGTACTGGGCTGGTGGTCCCTCAGGGATTCTAGCTTTCCTAAGAAAAATAGCAGTGAGATAGTGAGGGGTTCTCACTAATCTGGGGAATTTACAAGTGCTTTTTTTTTTTTTTTTGGTTGAAGTCATTTCTCCAAAATTTGGCAGTATTAGAAATAGTGGAGAGAGTTCCAGAGTTTGAGAGAGATGTCAAAAGCTCTCAAGTTATTGTCTTAAAGAACAATGTTAATTGTATAAATTATTAGTCCCCTCCCCATTCTGTCCTACATATGTACATAGTTGAGGACCTTTGATGGTGCATATGTATAGCTCTGTGTGTTTGTGTTTATAAAAATTGTTGTCAGCATTCATGAACACACAGTTTCATGTGAAACTTTCATTATGCGACTCGTTTTTTCCAGGCGCGAATCAGAGCTACAGCCATTCCTTAGGAGATGTGAAAATTGGTGTATGACTTGAATTAAGCACCTGAATGATGTCTTGGCATTGATGTTGCCTAGCACCCACAGTTGACAATGGATTTGTGGATTTTATTCATTTAGTTAAGTGTGTATTACTTGAGTGCTGAGTGTTTCTGACGTGGGGTGAGGCACACCGGAGAAGGTGTGTGGGGGGAAAATACAAAGATGGATATGACAGTTTTGGACTATGTGTGACCTTTTTTGAACTTCATCTTCACACAAAAGATGACTTTGTTTGTTTTTTTGAAAGTACCTTTGTTAACCTCTGCGGGCATGGATTCTCAGCTCTAACTTCATGCTCTTAATTCTAAGAATTTGGTGTCTCTCGTAAACCTTGGCTGTTCTGGAAGGCCCGAGCCAGGCCAAGCTGGGAGCGACTCGCTGTCGAGCAGCTAAGTACAGGTCACACGGTGCGTGTCCTGCACTTCACCTTGGACCAAGGCCACAGGGAGGAGCCAGCAGCTCTCTGGACAGAAAGAAGCTGCTCCGTGTGGTCTTGGGGCCCCAGCTGTGAAGACCGCTGGGTCTCCCCAGATCATCTGCCCAATTTTTTGGATTCCGCACTCCGCAGAGTGCAGGGAGTTCCAACTGGAACAGCCTGTCTGGGGCCCGGCCAGAAATTTGCATCATGAACCCGGAAGAGATCAATCCTCTTGGGCTTTGTCAGCGGTTGTGCAGCAGAAAATTCCTTACACTGGATCTTCCCCCTTCCCGGTGCTCTTTGCTTTGTCCCTGGGTCTTTGTCTATCTGTGCAGCCATACCCCAGCAGACTCCACGTCGAGGGTGCATGATAGTCCAGTGAGGCCACAGAAGAGACCGAGAGACAGTAGTCAAGACAGGCTGATTGGGGAAACTTGTAAACAAGGAGGACCGAAGCAGTGAAGAAAGCGTCCGCTGCTGGGATCTCCGTGCAGCCAGCTTTGACAGCACAGCAGCTTAGCCTGGCCAGCTATCTTCGGCCTCTCCCTTCTCGCATGGCCAGCGTTCCAAGGAGATCAAGGCCTGCCATCTGGACACCCTTCAGTGCAAAGGAGACGCTCTGGGCTGGGCATCTCCAGGAGCCCCTGACCCTGAAGGCTGGACAACACATTCTTCTACACATTCTGCTTGATGGGAAGATAGAGGGAGGTGGGATCAGTATGTTCTCAAGATAGTGATTAACAGGGACATTCAGGGTGAGCTTGCTCAAGCTAGCTATTCAGCATCACCCTGGAAGCAAAAATGGAAATGAGAGAAGGTCTCACAGCCTGTTTAGAGAGGAGATTGTCTTCTGCCAGGGAACAGAATGCTGTACCTTGGCTCAGGTAGAGGCTTCTGGCTACCCTGAAATATCAGCCTTTCTAGACTCATTTGTTCCTGGCCATATTTCTTTTAAAAATGAGTATATTGAGAGACAGACAGACAGAGAACACAAGCAGGGGGAGTGGGAGAGGGAGAAGCAGGCTGCCTGCTGAGCAGGGAACCTGATGCAGGGCTCTATCCCAGCACCCTGGGATTAGGACCTGAGCCAAAGGCAGATGCTTAACGACTGAGCCACCCAGGTGCCCCCAGGGGAAAGACTTTTATACAGAAGAGGAGGAAGCAAAACAAAGCAATTATTTGACTGGCTGCAACTTAGAGTCTGGCTGGGTGTTTATGATTGGTTACCCATAGGTAGCGTTTTTTGTTTTTTGTTTTTTTGTTTTGTTTTTCAACCTTATAGCATTTACAGGCTTAGATTTTGGTTTGCTTACTTACATAGGCCTCCAGCCTCAGGGCCACCCCAGTTAATGGCCTCCTTGTTTAATTAACTGAACAGTTCCCTACCTACTGGAAGAGTGGCAAGATCGAGTCTCACACTTGTCTCTGTTGTGTCCAGATTGCACCTTTGCACCAGGTGTTCCGTCTTTTCCTGATTGCGTTCTGTACGAAATGATTCCTTAAGGGTTTCCTTTTCTCTCCTGATTTTGGCAAGATTTAAGATGATAGGTCAGCCGCTTTTAGAATATCCTCCAGTTTGGGTTTGTTAAAAGGGAATTCATTACAGGTGATTTTTAGGAAACAATAAAAGCCTGGCTCTCACACAGATATAAAACTGGACACGTGTTCAAACAGTTTTACTCCCGTGAGGTGAGGGAACAGGGCAGATGTTTCAATGGTTTCAAAGTAGAAGTCAAAAGGGCACCAATTCATGTGAAGCAAAGGGATGTTGAAATCAATTGTAAGTAGAGACAAACTGCATTTTCACCTACAAGGAGGAAGTCCATAAAATCACTGCGAGACGGGACTACATGTACATAGTCACCAGCTGCCTACACTTAGAGACAACTGGGCTGGCGTCTGAGACCTGGGAAGAGAACGCACAGCTTCCCGTTGGAACACAGGTGTCTTTATCTGCAGGTTTATCCTGTGTTGGTTTGTTGTTGTAAACCCATATTGTACATCTTTGGCTGGAATATCACCAATGCTTGTGGTTTCTCCATTACAGCCTGTGGATGGACTCGATGTCTTATCACTGGTGTTCACTTCGACTGCTTAAGAGAGCACTTTCCTGGAGTCTCTCCTGTAACACGTTTACCTCACCTTGTAATTAATAAATAATTTTGGAATGGTTTTGGGAGGGAGGATAGAAAAGAGTACAAATCAGATTTGAATGTTTTCCCGCAGAGATTTGGCTCTGCAACAGTATCAGCACGCCACTCTTTGAAACAGTGGACTCATTTGGTCCTGTTTAATTCAGTAAGCTGTGATCTGCCACTGTTATTATTTATTTTGGTGCACAGTCTGTCCCAGATTTAACTATGGAAGCTTCAAGCAGTGTTCTGTGCCCTTCTGACCTGTCTCCCATTATTCTCTGGGCACTTCGTTCCTTTCTGGCTCAGGGAGCTGTTCCAGGCTTATCTAGAACTTTCCTTACTTCAGTCCTGGCAGGAGTCATTTCTACAAGGAACCCAGTTCCTTTTAGTGGACGGTAGTGCTCAGCCCTTGGGAGGTGGCCCATCCTCTGCTCAAGTGTGCCTCCCTGTGGTGGGCTGGTCACCTACTACTTCTACCCTGCCCAGCGGCTTTTTGAGTGGGGGAAGGAAGGAAGCTGTTAAGTTTTTTGTTTTTTTTTCAAAGACAGGTCAAGGTAGGGGATGGGAGGAGGAAGAAGATGACTATATGCATTTTTTATACCTTCTCCCCTGCCCCTGATTTACCAAACACAAGATCTGATCTCCTGTGGTCAGTTAGGTTTCTGAAGTGGTTACATTTTATGTGGATGAAAATGAAACTTCACTTCATCTGAAGAGCCAAATCATTCATCAGCTGCTTATTATCTACTCTGCACAGACCTGACATAGTACTCAGTCACGGTGAAGGCCTCTGCCTTTAGGGAGCTGGAAGAAGAGTGAGATGTCCTGCCTAAGTCATACTACAGCTGATGTTTCTCTTAGCACGTGGGGGTATGAGTGCCGCCCTCAGTCTGGTCAAGGAAGGAGAATCAGAGGTCAGGAAGGGTTCCCAGAGGAGCCTGGAAGCTGGGGAGTTTGGAATAGAACTTAGCTAGTTGGACAAGCTGGTTAGATGGGAAGGGTATTCAAAACAGAGGGAAAAACATACTTAAGACCAGAGAAATATGGCAGACTGGAGGGATGGGAAGTGATTTGATAGGATGAACATCACTTGTTTCCTCATCTTCTTGACCTCAGTTTTTAAGAAGCATAGTGGTCCTTTCTTGCATTTTTTGCAGGGTACTATCACAGAGCTCCATCTGTTGTCCAAGATTAGTGCCGTATCTTGTGATACCTTCCCTGCAAAGAGGCAGTCTTTTCTCAAGAAAAGTCAAGTGGAATTAGTGGGCATTTTCCCAAAGAAAGATAATCAATTATTTATTCAGTGTTGAGCTTATACTTAAGAATTGGTCTAGTACTTTTTGGCTCCACTTTTTTTTTTTCCCCCATTGAAAATATGCCTGGTCTTATATCTAGGGATTTTCTCCCCTCTGAACACATACTCACTCTGATCTAAATGGAGTGTTCTGGTTGTCTTTACTCTTAAATTAATGCAGCGGGTTGGTTACAGTAGTTTAATTCCTATCTTCGATTGTTTCTTATCATTGGGGGAACACCAGTTTATTACTTCGAATAATGTTTTGAAATGAATAAAGTCATTTACATCATGGCAGTTACATCTCCCCTATATGTAATCCTGACCTTTCTTCAAGATATGTTCTCTGTGTAAAAATTATTGCTTTCAAACATGCTCCTCATATGTTTTTTTTTTTTTCAAATTTTGCAGACGATACCAGAAATTGCAGAAGATCATGAAGCCTTGGTAAGAATTTATGATCAATTAATATAGACGATGTAACACTTCTTCTCTGCATAATTAAATCCTGTCCTCTGACTGACCTTATAACTATGTATCTAGATATTTTGAGTAAGTGATTTTTTTTTTTTTTGCTTGTTTGATATTCTTACTAACAGGTTCTTCAAAATCTTATCCCCCCCCCCTTTTCTTTTGGTTGATCGTCAGAGGATTTTTTATGTTTGTCGCCACACAATGATTAAAACAGAATTGCTATCCTTTTCTGGGAGCAAGGCTAGGCATAATTTTATGTATTACTTTAAACAAAAACTTCCTTTTTTGTGCCTATCTGATGTTCAAAGTTAAGAGTCTTTGATTTTCTTCAGTGGCTCAGTATGAAAAAGATCCACATTAAAAAAAAAAGTTCAGGATTGAAGTATGGTATGAAAATTATTTACTCGGAGTCTCAGAAAGTGTTCAGTCCCCTATCAAGTGAATTGCATGATAATTGTGTCTGGAGATCTCAGAACTTCTTTCTTAGCGCTTTTCCTCCTCGGTGCCTTTCTTGTCCACTGAACAAGGTGAGTCCAAACAGGGTCTAACAAACTCTCTCCAGTGGGCAGAACAAATTTCCATTTTGCCAAGTTGTTAAGCAGATAGTTTCAATTTGAGAAGCAAAACTGAGCAACATCTGAAAATGTGTGTCTTATTTTTTCAGTCCTCAGAGAAAATTCCAATCACCTTCAAGTACATAAAACTGGTCTAAGTCATTCACCTTCCCCTACCCTTCCACATAGAAAAGAAAGTATATACTCCTTAGTTACTAAATCCTAATAAAGTGGAAAGCACTACTGAGTTTTTAGGGTAAAAATTTTTAAATATTCTTTTGATATATGTATTTAATATAGTAGGCACACTTAATGGTAATGGCAATAGAAGCCCTCTTTTATGAGCGTTTGTTCTGGGCACTGTCTCAATGTTTACACTCATTACTTTTAATCCACACTTCTATCCACCGCACAAGATCAGTATAATGAGAATTATTTCACTGACGCAGAAGTTAAAATCGGGGTGGAGATGGGACTCAAACTGAGATTTTCTCTAGCAACCTCATACAACTTACTAGTGTTGAGGAATTTGGGGGCTCTGAAGCCAGAGTAATTTTTAAAAATTTATCTGCCAATAATTTTAATCTTTTGGTATGTAGGGATGCTGGAAGTATGACTACCTGTGAACCACGATTTTCATTTATCAAGCATAGAATAAATCAGTGTTGAGGGCCTTCATTCTGGTAATGGCAGAATATCTTAATTAGACTATTACGGATAGCAATTACAGAATCTGGACAAAGTAGTGTAAACAAAAACACCTAAAAATAACTGCTTGAAGGAACTGGATAGCAACCCAAAGTAGACAGAAAGAAGGAGGTCAGCCCTTGGAAGAACAAATGAGTCTCAGATGAGATTTATGTGTTTGTAGCTTTTCCCTGAAGATCCCCGCTCCTGCAGTTATAATGCATGAAGTGGCTGAAAGCCTGAGTCTTGCTTGGTAGGACACTAAGAAGGTATAGTTTGGGGCTGATGGAACAGCTACCTCATGAGGCGAAATCCATGAAAGGAGGGAAGTTCAGAGGATATGAGACCCTGTGTCTACATACATCCACCTGTAAAATTGGCCCAAGTCAGCAGTGTGAATGTACATGTGTGTGAGTGTAGATGTGTGTGATAAACCTGGGGGGCCTGGTAAAAACAGCAACTGGAAATGAAAAGAATTGAGAAGAGTTTTAAACTGCCACTCACTACAGAATTTGGGAGTTTGATTCTAGCTAGGTTTGTTCCTGCTCTAACAAAACATTCTTCAGAAGAATAAAATTAAAATTTTGAGACTTGGTGGTCTTTTATTCCCAATGTTCAGAATATAATAATAATAAAAAAAAACTAGATATGTGAAGAAGAAGAAAAGATGACTCATTCTTAAGAAAAACAAAATAGGGGCACCTGGGTGGCTTAGTAGGTTAAAACCTCTGCCTTCGGCTCAGCTCATGATCCCAGGGTCCTGGGATCGAGCCCCGCATTGGGCTCTCTGCTCAGCAGGGAGACTGCTTTCCCCTCTCTCTCTCTGACTGCCTCTCTGCCTACTTGTGATCTCTGTCTGTCAAATAAATAAATAAAATATTTAAAAAAAAAAATAAAGCAAGTACCAGAATCTGAGCCTGAGATGACCCAGGTGTTGGAATTAGCAAATGAAGATTCTAAAGCAACGTTTGTAACTATATTAAAAGAAGAAAGTATTTCTGTGATGTGTGCACAGATGAGAAGTCTTGGCAGAGAAATGGAAACCATAAAAAAATAACCAATTGGAGATTATAAAACTGGAAAGTGTAATACTTAAAATGACAAATTCATTGTATGGGAGTTGAAGATGGCAGAAGAGATAGTAACCTCGAAGACGTGTCAGTACAAATTGTTCAGTCCAAAGAATAGATAAAATGAATAGAGAGTAATTGATCTGTGAGATTGTAACAATTGATTTAAACCACATTTAATGGGGGTCTCAGAAAGAGAAAAGAGAGTGAAGCAGAAAAATATTTGAGGAAATAATGACAGTTTCCAAAATTTGTTGGAAAACATAAATTTATAGAGCTAAGAAGCTCAGTGATCCTAAGTGGGGTAAGTAGGAAACTGTTATCTGGAAATATTATAGTCAAACTTTTGAAATTTAAGGAATTTATTTATTTATTTAGATTGAGTGTGAGCTGGGGGGTGGGTGGGGAGGAGAAGGGCAGAAGGAGAGAGAGAATCCCCAGCAGATGCTCTGTTGAGCATGGAGCCGGACCCTGGACTCGATCCCACAACCCTGAGATCATGACCTGAGCCAAAACCAAGAGTTGGACACTTAACTGACTGAGCCATGCAGGTGCCCCCAGCACAATATCATTTTCTAAAAGGAAATTGCAAACCAATCCTAAAACTTGAAATGTGTAGGACCTAGAATAGGCAAAACAGCCTTGGAAAAAGCAACAAAGATGAACCAAGTTGGAGGATTTCATTAACTGACTTTAAGACTTCCTATAAAGTTACTAATACACTACAGTTTGCTACAAGGGGGTAGACAGATCAAAGGAACAGAATAGAGTCCAGAACTGATTTTCAGTTAGATTTTTAAAAAAGGAGCCAAAAGAACGTTTGCATACGAGTCAGGCTATGAAAATGAAGGCAAGGGTGATTTAGCAATTTTTTACCTTTTATGTATATAATTTTTACCACATACAAGAGAAAGCATTTGGAAAAATTCAAAGGGAGAACTATAATTCAAAAAATTCAAAATCAGAACTCTATTTATTAACTTTGGGAGTTAAGGATATAGTGAGTGTGACTTACTGATGACTTTAAAAGTGGCCTTTACTTCCAGCTTCTCTCCACCTCTGCCTGGAATGGCACCCAGTCAAAACATTTGGAGGCACTATTCTTTTATAAATTTAGCTGCTTAAATTTGAAATGCTTCAAGATTGGCTGTATTTAGTTGGAATGAAGATGGTCTCTACTGAGTTGATGAGAAACATTTATTTGAATCGTTCCAACACACATGGTGTGTTGGCTGTGACATGTCTCTCACCAGAATGTAAGTTTGCAGTCAGCTTAATTTGTGGCAGTCGGTACTGCAAAATCTTTAGCTTAGCACTTTATAAAAAAACAAATAAAGCAAACAAATAAAAGTGCTCCTGCATGTGCCATGTGGTTGGGTTTTACTCATAACCCTTTTAGCCTTGATCTTGTGCACGTGGCATTGACTTCAAAAGAGAGCCTTTCTCCTGCCTTTGCCTTTGGAGCCTCAGTCTCTCCTCTAGGGGTGAGAGTCAACATCTATGTCGGGGTTCAATAAGGGCTTTTATAGCTGCATCATTTGAAATTAGATGATTGATTTGGAATGTAATAAAATTTTAGCATGGCCATTTCTCTTTTCAATTGAGGATTTGAGTGTGAATTAAAAAAAAAAAAAATTCTCTCCTGTGGAAACCTAGTATGCCATCGAGCAACCAGTCACAGAGAATTATATATATGTTATATATGCACTCTCTCTATATGTAAGAGTATTATATATGTATGTGTATATTTTATAATGTAATAAATAATATAACCCATATATTTAATAATATCTTTATATGATAAATAATATAAAATGGAATTGTATGGTCTGATAACATATACAGTATATTTTTAAGTATGTGTATAAATAAGATATTATTACATAATATTTCTATAAAATATGAATACAAATCATACAACACTTATATACAATGTTATTAGATGGACCTTGGGAGCTATCCCTACTCTGGGCATCTTAGTGTGTGATGTGGAAGGAGCTTCTCCCACTTACCAATCAGTCACACTTATGGAAGACAGCAGAGCACAGAAAGGCCTATCGACAGTTGCAGAAATAGCACTCCACCTCCTTCACAACCCTGGAGATTGAAATCCTGGGCCCAAAAGCAAAGCTTTGCAGATCTGGAAACCAAGTGATACCTTTTCTCTTTCTCTCCATCTTTCTTCCCAAGTCCTTGCAGCCTGTCTGAGGAGTCCGCGGGCAGAGTTCCAGAGCACTTGAGGAAGCAGGACAATCCCTAGAGGTTACTAAGGTCGCTCAGATTATGGGTCCTTCCAGTGGGGACCAGGGTCATTTTACCTTCGGATAATTAGAGAGCATAAATATTACTTATATTTTGTTTCTAAAGCAGCTAAGGAAAACGAACACCTTCTCTGTTCTCACCCTCAGCTAGCTCCAGGGGGTGTAAAGAAGGGTTTGGTTGCAGTAGCGTGTGCTTTCCTTTGTCACTGTCTCAGTGCTGGTGCTGTGAGTGACGAGACGAGGCCGTGTTTCCACTGTACAGAGGCCGCGGGTGCCATTCTCCAGTGTCATTTACATGGGAGTCTTGTAGAGTTGAGATCTTTGAGCTTGCCAGGTGTAAGCAAATAGTAATGATTAGTTACCATATGCTTGTTTTCCCCCTTTTTAAGCAAAAAAGAAAATAAATTCGCTGATAATGGTGATGACTAATGTTATAATAAAGCAATGCATTAGCTAATACTGTTTACTGTGAGTACTGTACATTATCATGTAATAACGTTTTCACAGCAATACTAATGCCAACACACTTTATTAATAAGTCTTACTAATTGCTTTTATACCTGACTCTCTTATTTTCCTGAGGCAGTTTCCTTCTTTTTTTGTTTTATTTTTCCCCCCAAGCTGACATCTGGATTTTCTTGTGATTCATCGTAGAGTCATTTCTGGATTTTTTTTTTTTTAACCTCTCTTGCTACTCTTTTTAACCCCTTTTTCGTCTTTCTACTGGTTATATATTCTGCTTCAAGTACGTTTGGGCTTTTTGGTTTGGAATTTATTTTGGGGGGCGTGCCACCTGGGGATCACCTGTGAGATTGGTATTGCCCGTCTGGGACTCAGAGAAGCCTTTAAAAAAAAGTAGTTCTTGCTGAATGGTTTGGCTTTCCTTGCTTTCCCCTCCCACCCACACAACACCCTCCCCCACTCACAGCCCCCTGGCTCCAAGGACAGAGAATCCTTGACACAACGAAGGCAAACATTTGAAGATCTTGGACTTTGTTTACCTTCCTACAAGATGACTTTTGTGTAATGGATCACAACTAACGCGTGTTGCTACTACGCTACACACTGCGGGAAGGGCTTGAAGCCTCGTGGCTTGTTCTGTTCCCCCAGACATCTCTGAGTCAAGTATCACCACCACCACTGTCAGTAAGGAAACTGAGGCACAGGCTGAGTCTGTAATTTGCCCGTCGAGCGCTGGAGAGGAGACTGCAGTCTGACTCCACGTAATGGTGTCTATCTGTTCCATCCCCTCCTCTCTGATCTCTGGTAGCTTCGGATCACGGTCTTCTCCTGACAGCCTCGCAGCCTCTGAAGTGAGGCAGAATTCCCAAGGTCATGCCCGAGGTCATGAGCCCCTCTCAGGAGACTCACAAAGCTGTTTTCAAAGAAATGGGAGTCTGTTTTCTGTTCTGTTAGCACAAAATAGATAATAGCACAAAATAGTCTAAATAGCACAAAACAGTCTAAACATTCCATGAGCCTTTGTAGTATAGCAGTTGTGGCATGACGGAGTCTTAGAGATTCAAAATCTGAGCAACCAGCTTCATTTATTTATTGTTTTAAATCAAGCGCGTGAATCTGCGAGGTTGCAGGTTGCGTACGTTGCAGACATCCTGGGGGGTCTCATTCAGGGTACTTGGAGAGAGTACTCACCTTGAGACTTAACACTGATGACGATGGGTTACAGTAGAGGTGAGTTTCTATAAAAGATCCTGAGTGTCTGTTAAGTGTTGTTTTGAGAACATTAGAAACCAGGGTATTGTCTGATCAGGGACAGGAGTGGAGCTGTTTTAAAAGGATAGTGCTTTTGCCTGAGTGTGTCTGATCTCTGTTTTGATTTCTAACCCACACATTAGACCCTCCAGACAGCCCTCCAAATCACAGCAAGTCTATGGCCAGCAAATAATGATTATTTTCACAGATAGTCTATAAAGATAAAATGTAGTATGCCTGGGTAGCTCAGTCAGTTAGGTGGCTGCTTTTGGGTCAGGCCATGGTCCTGGAATTGAGTCCCTGCATCAGGCTTCCTGCTCAGTGGAGAGCCTGCTTCTCCCTCTCCCTCTGCCTGCTGCTTCCCCTACTTGTGATCTCACTCTCTGTTAGATAAATAAATAAAATATTTAAAATAAAGATAAAATGCTGGCCAGTGTAATATAGAAATGAATATGTTTACTTGCATATATATTTGTATCTGTGTGTTTGTGTGTGTGTAAGCACTCCTCCAAACACACACACATGCACGTGTATATATAGACTGCTCAAATCCTCTGCAAAGTGCTAATACTCTGACTAGAATTATTTCTGATTATTAGCTACCCGTGAATAATAAAAGAAGCACATTGCCCTCTCTTGGCTGAGAAGCTTTAAGCGATCTTTCACTGAATACTTACATGCTACACATGTTATTAAGTACAGTACAAATAGTCCTGTGTTAAACAGGTGTCACTCTTCAGTTTTTCAACTGGGAAGACAGAGGCTCAGACATATTAGGGAATAGCCCAGTGAGACATAGCTTATCAGAGTGAGAGTCAGTAGGAGTTCAGTTCTGTGCCACTGAGGCCCTGGCTTTCTTTGTAAAGTCCACCAGCCTCCTTCCCTTTAAATCACTTTTTAAAAAAAAGATTTTATTTATTTATTTGACAGAGAGAGACCACAAGTAGGCAGAGAGGCAGGCAGAGAGGGAGAGGGAAGCAGACTCTCTGCTGAGCAGAGAGCCCCATGCAGGGCTCAATCCCAGGACCCTGAGATCATGACCTGAGCCGAAGGCAGAGTCTTAACCCACTAAGCCACACAGATGCCCCTTGACTCACATTTTTGATGAAGTTTCCTATAGCGCAGCTGTTTATCTCAGTGATATTTCACAATTCTGTTGTATTCACTTTTCTAAAAGCTTTCTCACTTCTGTGCCTGTCCTTGGGCTCAGCTCTTGGCCCGTCTCCATTAATCCTCTTTGTGTTTTCCAGCTTTGGAGACATGCTGTCCTTCACCCTGACGGCCTTTGTTGAGCTGATGGACCATGGAATAGTGTCCTGGGATACGTTTTCAGTGGCATTTATTAAGAAGGTAATGCAGACTGTGCTTTTCTAAGGCTTCAATTACTTTCATGCTGCTGTGCTTTGGAGAATATTGTGTCATTGTGTCCTTTGGTTTCTTTGTGTTAAAGGTAGGTGTGGTGTTGAGAGTATAATGAATATGGGGGTCTGGGCACCTAACTCCTATGTGGAGATGACATCGTCCCCCCACCAGGATCGTAAGGGCTGGGATGTGAGAACCCACAGTCAAGGGAAATCAAGGTGTCATATTGTTAACACCCTCAGACGCAGTCCCTGTGGATTCCCTGTCCAGGACTTGGTTGTTTTTAAGACCTAAGCAGAGTTCCTTCTGTTCTTCTTAAACCTTCTGCCCTCAATGAGGTATTCAGGGAGCAGGAAAGAGGCAGAGTATATTGATCTCTTACATCCATGAGTTTAAAGCAGGGATGTAAGAGAAGGGGGTGTGCTTAGTTTCATCTTCTTAGGTTGAGCTCACTTACTTGTAATCACAGTGCAATAAAGTCTCTGGAATTGGAGCCTCCTTCTTTAGGAGGGAGCTAATAAAGGGCTGGAAAAGTGGACTTGGTGTGGGAATAGCTCCCACCATCCCTGCAGTTGCGTTGTGTTAAGACGCATTTGCAAACTTTTAATTCTGTTTACAGTCTTTGAACAACAAGTAAGTAGTTCTACCTTGATAACTCCTAAATATGATGTTGGATCATGGATCATTATTATTTAATAACTTTTTTTTCTTCTCTCTGTAATTGTGAAATGATTTATAAGAGTATTGGCATTTTTCTTCCTATAGTTGTTTTGGCAGTAAAGAGGTGTTTGGAATTCATTAATTTATTTTATAAGGATAGATTTCTTGGAAGAGTTTTTAAAATAAAGACTTCCAGAGAATCTGTGAAAAAGCTGGAAAGTCAAAGCGAAATCCAGAAGAGCCACTTGAAATTTTTAAACCTTTTATGTTGAAATCATGTAGACTTATAGAAAAGTTGTACAAAATAATACAGAATGTTTCCATATTCCCTTTATCCAGCTTCCCCTAGGTTAACATTTTGCATAATGATGGTACAGTGAACAGTGGTGCGATACCATTACCATTTTTATTTTGGCTTTGCCAATTTTTCTCATAATGTTCTTTGTCTGGTTAAGGACCTGATCCAGGATCCCACATTGGGTTTAGTTGTCATGCCTCCTTAGTGTCTTCCAATCTGACAGTTCTTCCATTATTCCTGGTCTTTTATGACTTTGATAGGTTTGAAGAGTACCAGTCACTTATTTTGTAGAATGTCCTTCAATTTGGATTTGTTTGATATCCGATGGTTAAATTAAGGTGGTGCATTTTGGCAAGAATAGCAGAGAAGTGATAATTGTGTCCTTGTCAGCACATTGTAGTGGGGTACATGATGTCAACAGGTATTAGTAATGGTGACGTTGACCTTGATTATGTGGTTGAGGTGGTTATCTCCTGGGTCCCCTTGTCATGAAGTTACGTTTTTTAATTTCTTTTGAAATTAATCCAGCTCTTGAAAGACATACTGCCTTGAACTGAACGGTACAGGAGAGCCCTAGTCAGCTAAGTGAGGTGTTGGGAATGGAAGCTCCAAAGATCAGATGCTTGCATGTCTTGTGTGTGCATTTCAGACAACAGCTGATGGGAACCCAGGGCCTTCTTAATAGACCTCTGCATTCTCTTTCCTTCTGTAAGGGCATCAAGCCAAAGGAGATGATTAATGGGAAACACTAGAAAAGTAGGCCTCTTTTTGCCTGTATTAGTCAGTGGTACAAATTGCTGAAGAGAAAAGAAACAACTCTGGATGAGAAAGCCAAGGAAATGAAAGCCGTGCGTTATAAATGCAAATAACAAATTGCGGAGGTCTGTACTTGTAGGCAAAAAGATCAAGAGAAGTAAGTTCAAATCTGAGGATACTGGGCTTTGTGGATTTTTTTATACTTAACAAAAATTTTAACTCATTCTGGATTTACGGCAGGCCTTTCTTTCCTACATCCAAATTGCCTCGCTAGTCTATTGTTAGAGCCTCTTTTGCTCTGAAAACAATGCTGTCTTGAATGAGAATTCCTTAATGTTATGTTGTGCTTTCATCTGTAGTGTAGCTCTCTCTTTAAAAGATTTTATTTATTTATTTGACATAGAAAGAGACGAGAGAGCACAGCAGGGGGGGAGTGGAAGAGGGAGAAGCAGGCTCTCTGCTGAGCAGGGAGCCCGATGTGGGACTCGATCCCAGGACGCTGGAATCATGACCTGAGCTGAAGGCAGAGGCTTCATGGACTGAGCCACCCACGCGCCCCTCCATCCACAATATCTTTTGATCTCAGGGAAGTCCTTTCCAGAACAGAACAGGCTGTCTTGCTACTCCGGGCCAGGAGGCAAGGATTTAGTCAGTGGCTTAGGGAGGTTAAGTGATGGCATATGGAGTGGAGCGTCATCGATCCCATGGTTAAGGGCTCCTCCCCCCATGTCATGCACCTGTGCTTTCAAGTGGTGGAAAAAGTAACTCCTGCAGACTTGTTGAACCAGCATCGCCTCTGTTCAGCCCTCCCCGACCTCACTGGTATGGAGTTAAGTGATTTCTTCTGCTCTCCATTCTCCTTGGATCTTGTATGCCCCTGTGCTAACACTTACCACATTCTGTGGATTCTTTGTTCTTTTTACTGGCTCCCACTAGACCATGAGTCCCAAGAGGCTGGAACCACAGCTTTCCGCATGACTTTATCCTTGGGGCCCGGCACAGAGTAAGACATTAATATATTTCTGTGAAATGAGTGAATGAAATTTGGTTTGGGAGCGTTTTTTTTAAACCCTAACACTTCAAGAAGAGACATTGTATTTAAATGTATTTCAAGTCAAATTTCAGTCATGAGCGGAAAGAAATGACAAAACTGTCTTTTGTTAAATGATGTGAGAAGGGATTAAGAATGACAATAATTTAATATCTGACTACTTAAGAAAATGGTTTTCACTCACTGAAATTAAATTAAAAAAAAAAAATCCAAGGAAGCAAAGACTAGCAGTCTTGGTGGTTTAAATAAAAAATTAAATATTTTCTTGAAAGGCAATACATTTAGTGAATCTCATGTTCTCGTTCTTGGTCATTCTCGTCATTCTCTTTCTTTTGCATTGCTACTTAGATCTCAGTCCCTTATGTGAATCTGAAAAGTAGTCATCAGATAATGACCTTGTAATTGATAGTTTTTGTAAGCTTAACTTTTTTATTATTCATTAGCTGATTCAAATTCAGCAGTTAGACAACCCACGAATTGTATGCATGCAACTGTCTTTTAAATGGAGCTTTATCTCGACAAAACTCAACTAGGAAATGCACTGACAAGAGATGCTTATCTCTGTGGTCCAGACTTGGCTTCCTATTAATGCTAAATTCATACCACTTTGGAGAAATATTTTTTCCCTGCCAGCCTCTGTCTTCTTCCTTACTGTCTGTTTTCTTCTGTCACATCTAGGTTCTAGTGTATGAACTTTGTCTACAATAAATGACATTGTTTCATAAACATTTTGAAACATGGAATCCCTTGATGTTAGGATCTGATGTTGCGTTTTAAAGACTTGCTGCTTCAGGAGAGGGTAGGAAGGTATGGAGAAGAAAGAACAAAAAAAGAAAAAAAAAGAAAGAAAGAAAGAAAGAAAGAAAAAGAAAACAAAACAAAATAAAGCAAACACCAAAAGCCTGGAACTTTCTGTATTACGATTTGGTTTTCCCTAACCAAGTATAACCCCAGGGCCTTTTCTTGGAAGGAGGATTTCCTACACATACTTCTGCAACCTTAGTCCTGTGGGAGGGCTTAGTTTACCCCACAGTGTGCTCTGTGTTTGGACAAATAACCAGCCGGTTCAATGTAGAGACCCAGTAATTTTTACCTCTTAAAAACTTAAGAGATTGGGGCACCTGGGTGGCTCAGTGAGTTAAGCCTCTGCCTTCGGCTCAGGTCGTGATCTTGGGGTCCTGGGATTGAGTCCCCGCATCAGTCTCTCTGCTCAGCAGGGATCCTGCTTCCCTCTTTCTCTGCCTACTTGTGATCTCTTACTGTCAAATAAATAAATAAAATTAAAAACAAAAACAACACTCATGAGATTTATGGGCCGCTGCCCGGATAAATTTAAAATATGGCAATGGAGCTGCATGTTCTCTGTAGTCTTTCTACTTTGGATAGCATGGAAGAATTTTAAGATTTCATTCTAAGTTATTCTAAGAAGCGTTTACGTACTTTTAACAGTTTGTGTCTTTGATTCATGCACTGTGATGCCCCTGGGGCTTCATAGAAGCCATGCAAATACTCCTCTAGCTTATTTAGGTAACATTTTAAAATGTCTGGAAACATGCAGAGGTAGTATATATCATTATTGCTAGCTTTTCTTCCCTCTTCTTTCTTGTGGTACAGACTTACTTTCATGCAGCTGTGCTCCTCTTAGCCTGGGTCACCTGCATCAGCCAAAAGTGTGTCATGGAGCCAGGAATAATAGAAAGACAAAGAAAGTCATTTTTTTGGGGGGGGTGACATGGAGGGGGACAAGAGAAATTGAAATTTAACCCAAAAATCATTAATGCTCTGTAACTATACTAACATTCATGGTTTTCAAAATAGATATAGAAAATAACATTTGATTTTTTGGAAAATTGTACGTGCACTAATAAGAAGCCCGTCCACAGTCGTTCTGTTCACTCTGTCAGCGCGGATGCCTTGGTTATTAGTATTCATTAGATGACAGTATTGGGTCATTTAAGCATCTGGCTACAACAACTGACACGTAAAGACAAGAGATAGAAGTTAGTTTAAAAATGCCACTAATGGGGTGTCTGGGCAGCTCAGTCAGTTATGCATCTGTCTTCCACTCAGGTTATGATCCTAGGGTTCTGGGATCGAGTCCCTCATGGGGCTCCTTGCTCAGTGGGGAGCCTGCTTCTCCTTCGGGCTGCCACTCCCCCCACCACACCCCCCTGGTTGTGCTTTCTCATTCTGACAAATAAATAAATAAATAAGTCTTAAAAAAAATTCTGTGGCTAGTATTGGCCCCAGAATTGCACTTAGGTCTCTAATAATTTGCATGCCTGGCAGTACCCAGCTGTGTTCAACAAGATGCTCCGTCTGTAACCTGCTTTAGGATTGTTGAAATGATGGGTTCTTTTATATCACAAAAGAGGTGAGCTAATAGGAAAGATTATTTTTAAAGAATATTTTGATGAAGGTAAGGGATTAGTTGTATAGGAGAGAAATATATAGAAATGGCAAATGGAAATGGAACATGTATGTGGAATTCAAATATGCCCGAAATAAAGCAAAGGCCACAAACTATTTTACCAACATTGAGCAGACGCCTTGAGAACATGACTGCCAAGAATTTGTAGAGAACTTTAAAACCCGTTAGCAGAAGGTGTACTTTGTATCAGAAAACATTGAGAGTTCTGGTTATATATTTTGAGAAAGGAAATGGTATCAAAAGGATATCTGTGGAAGTAGAGGGTAAAATTGTATTAGAGGGGAATCTTGAACAAAGAAGAAGGTGGGAGAAGATGCTATCTTAGGGATCCAGGAATGAGTTGGACCCTGGGCCAGTGTTGTGCTTATATACCTGAATGCGTACCAAAGGGGAAGACATCCCAAATATGTTCACAGGAACAGAACATTAGGGACTGGGACTATGAGTCACTAATGATTATGGCAAATGTGGAAAAAGGTGATTTTTGAGAAAGGAGGATTAAAAAGACAGTGAGATTGGTTTTCACACCATTTAATTTTAGGCTTTGTTGGAATATCTGAATGGAATTATACTTATGGATTCCAAGAATAAGCAATTAATGTACTTCACAGTAAATGCCTTTTTATCTGTTTTTTTATTATTTATTTTTTATTTCCAGCATAACAGTATTCATTATTTTTGTACCACACCCAGTGCTCCATGCAATCCATGCCCTCTATAATACCCACCACCTGGTACCCCGACATCCCACCCCCCATCCCTTCAAAATGCTCAGATTGTTTTTTAGAGTCCCCCCTTCCAATTTCAGAGTCCCCCCTCAGATTGTTTTTCACCTCCCCTTCCAATTTCCTCCAACTCCCTTCTCCTCTCTTTCTCCCCATGTCCTCCATGCTGTTTGTTATGCTCCACAAATAAGTGAAACCATATGATAGTTGACTCTCTCTGCTTGACTTATTTCACTCAGCATAATCTCTTCCAGTCCCGTCCATGTTGCTACGAAAGTTGGGTATTCGTCCTTTCTGATGGAGGCATAATACTCCATAGTGTATATGGACCACATCTTCCTTATCCATTCGTCCGTTGAAGGGCATCTTGGTTCTTTCCACAATTTGGCGACCGTGGACATTGCTGCTATAAACATTGGGGTACAGATGGCCCTTCTTTTCACGATATCTGTATCTTTGGGGTAAATACCCAGGAGTGCAATTGCAGGGTCATAGGGAAGTTCTATTTTTAATTTCTTGAGGAATCTCCACACTGTTCTCCAAAGAGGCTGCACCAACTTCCATTCCCACCAACAGAAGAAGAGGGTTCCCCTTTCTCCACATCCCCTCCAACACATGTTGTTTCCTATCTTGCTAATTTTGGCCATTCTAACTGGTGTAAGGTGATATCTCAATGTAGTTTTAATTTGAATCTCCCTTATGGCTAGTGATGATGAACATTTTTTCATGTGTCTGATAGCCATTTGTATGTCTTCATTGGAGAAGTGTTTGTTTATATCTTCTGCCCATTTTTTGATATGATTGTCTGTTTTTACTAGACTATCAGGTCCTTGAAGTTCAGCATCCTGTGCGTTTTGCTCATGTCTCTTACTTCCAGATCCCAGGACAGTGTAAGCCTGTTTGTGGCAGCCAGTCAATGCATATTATTTGGATGAGTGAGAAGAGGGTGTGAAGACTGCAGGGTGGGGGAGGGAGTTTGGTAGTTGACTGACAGGTAGAAGATTGTCTATGGACCCTTGAAAGTACATTCACTTTGGCTGAATGGGGGCAAGAAAAGGAGCATGGAAGACAACCTGAGTGCCGAGAACATCAGAAGTATTGTCAACAAACTTCTGTGTGAGTTCAGTTTTTTAAGAAGTGCCAGAACTGTGCTGGGATCATGGAAAATGGTGGAGGAGGTGTTGGTGAGGAAGTCGAGGAACTAACTTAGTTGAGCTGAACATTCTGTTTAGCAGAGGTCTAAAGAAAGTGTTAAACCGTGAGCTCAGGATGAGGGTAATTGGATTTTTGTCAGAAAAAGATGGCCTTAGCTTGGTAGGTTGGACAGAGGGGAGCAGATCGTGAGGATTAAGGCAAAGGCTTGCAGGGGACAGTAAACACATTGGAGAAGTTTATTAGCCATGAAAGGAGCTCAAGCAGAAAATTCTCATACTCTTCCTGTTCTTTATGTTATAAAATAGTAGCTTTTTGGGATATAATCATATTGCTATACTATACTATATTCCTTTCTGTCCTGTATTTCCCACCCCTGAGATCCAGGTGTATCTGGGGGCAGAGAGGCTGTTGGGGTCTGTGTCAGCTAGGGAGTCGTTAGCTAGAAACTAGTAGAGATGGTAACTGCAGTTGCCATGGGCACCTTTGCATTTTATCTTGTCCCAAGATGGGGGCTGGGGACGCGGATGAGGAGAAGAGGCCCGATGGGACAGCAGGAAGGAAGAAATCAGAGTCACAGGGGGTGGGGAGACGGGACGTGAGCAAATGTCAATTTGTCACGGAACCAAATTATTGAGCTTTTAAGAAAGCAGTCATTATGTTGATGTAATAACAGCCCTTTAGTGTGAGTTGTCAACAGACAGTAATAACTTTTAATGAGGCCTCTAAAATAAAACCTTTATGGTACCCATGTGTTTGGGTTACTGAGATCCATTATTCTAACCCTTATTTTACTTCCCTCTTACTTTGTGATTTATTGTTTGAAGCCTCCATGATTAATTCCTTAGGGAATGTATTTTAGTGCTTAAGCTATTATTTTAACTTTTAGCACTGCTAATTTAAGTGTGTTCCTATTTGCTAAATTTGAGATGAGAGGAATTTATTTTAACCATAAGAAATTGGAAGAACAGGGGGGAGAGAGTGTTTCCATTGTGGAATACCAAGGAGAGTAGCCAGTGACTGAGGAGTTGCCAGTTGCGTTGTGTTGACAAGTGTGATTTGTGGGAGTCCCTTAAGAATGTAACAGGGTCATAATCTGAACATAAAAATCATGCATCGTGTGGGTGAAGAAGTAGCCTGGGAATGGGAGGGAATGGCTATTAGTATATATTGAAATTACCGCCTCAAAGGAGACACAGGAGTCCTTAACACTGTGTGTGTTGAAATCATCTGCCCCGAAAGCTAAAACCTGGCAGAAAAATCCCAGAAAAACCAGACAATAATTCCTTGAAGTCATCTCCTTTTTTGAACTGCTCCTTATTGAATTATAGAAATAAGATACAGAGGGTGCTTTGTAGTAATATAAGCAATTGTTGCTGACTTGATGTGTTTCTGACAGTTCTGCTGTAATTCCTGATACTTTTCATCCTGTGTCCGGTGTTTCTGAAGTGAGCTCCCGATTTCCTCAACTTACTCCCTTCTGTACTTCTGTGCTCTGTTTACTGCTGGTGGTCAGTTGTGTCCTCCTTGGCTTTTCAGATAGCGAGTTTTGTCAACAAGGCAGGCATGGACATCTCAATCCTGCAGCGGTCCTTGGCCATTTTGGAGTCAATGGTGCTCAACAGCCATGATCTCTACCAGAAGGTGGCTCAGGAGATCACTATCGGCCAACTTATTCCACATCTTCAAGGGTAAGCATGCAGTTGCCTCCTGTGGGGGAGGGGGAAGTGATTCTGGTAGACAGCTGCCATAAAGCCTTGGGAAGGGTTTTAGGTTGGTTTGATCAACCAACCGAATCCAATATGTAGATATTTTTTGATAGATTTTTGATATATATCAAAATATATATATATTGATCAAATGTGTAGAAAAGGAACCTTCATTTGGCATCTAACCACACCATGTACTATACCCATCCCCCACCACACGGATGGCATCGTGACTGGGCCGCCGGTGGTGGGGGGGGTGGGATCCCAGGCCTGTTCTTGGTACCCTTCTGTCCCCAGTGCCTGGCTTTTCGTAGGCAATCACTTTTGATATCAGTAGAATTTTGCTTTTAACATCATAGGACAATTTGCTGTCCTAAGTTCTCAACAGCATCTTTCCTTTGTCATTAAAAATAGTGTTTTCTCTGCTATAATGAGTATTTTCATAGATAATTACGAATCTTTCAAAGCAGTCTTCCTTCTTAGGCTCAAGGTGATTACAGTGACCTTCTTTTGTCTTTTCTAATGCATGTGTTTTGTCTCTAGAGGCTTGAGCCGGAAGACAAGGCACTTAGCAGGCTGCAGGCTTCAGGGCTCTTTCCCTTCTCTCCACTCAGGCAATCAGTAAGGTTGTCCCTGCGAAGGACACCACTGGACAGAGCTTCTCAGAAATTAAAGGATGTGGAGTTGCGCGTGGGCAACAAGCCCCGTGAGGTGGCTTACACCAACAGGGAATTCATTGAAAGGATCCAGGGGGACTTTATAGACCCCAGGAACAACTTAAGTAGCCAAGCCTTGAGAAGGATAGAAAGTGTGGCTTCCTTGGAGTGGCCACAACAGGCTTTTCCTCTGCCGCACTGGCTGGCACCGGTGTGACTTGGCTCCCAGTAACTGCCATTCCTGGTCTCTCACGTCGCATTGACACGTTCTCGGGAGGAAATCGGATTGGCCTGGCTTGGGTTGGGGGTGCAGGCTGGGGATGTGCGGGAACAGTCAGTAGTTCTCCACGTACCAGAAATGTTAGAAATGTTGTGTTTATAAGGCAAACCTACTGAAGTGCGTTAGAGGTTGCCTTCATTTGGGCGGGTGGGGTGGGTGACCAGATTGTAAAATCTTAAGTCACACAAGTTGTGGATTGTGGCCTCAGGGAAAAGGAGCCCATGCTCTAAAATGATGCTTTTGTGTGAAACTGCTCTCGAAATAATACCAGTTTCACATTTCCCTGAATGTGAAGTGTATTAGCTCTACAGCCCGTGTCTTTTCTCTCAGTATCGAGGGCATACTTGTGCATTCACAGCATGCTCTGCTAGAGTGCAGGGTTTCTAATCTGGCAAGTGCCGTGTTGAGGATTTTATATACATTAACTAATTTTACCCTAAAAGCAGCAGCTTAAAATAAGTGTGTTTTTCCCCAGTGTTCCAGATGAGGAAACTGTTTTGGGGACACCCCTCTCCAACCTTGTGCAAGGCTACACAGCCAGCCTGCGGGGCACTGGGGTTTGGATTCCATCCTGCCAAAGGCTGTGTTCTATACTCGGCCTCTTCTGAAATGATCTCCAAATGTAGCTCACGGGCTGCTCCTTGTTTTCTGCCTCGGGTCCTTCTGATTTACCATTTACCATGTGGCTTCTATGAGATTCTTGCTTCCTTTGGAATTTCTGATTTCATTTCTGTGAAAAGCAGTTTTTCAAATTTCACAAATAAAAACTGGTTCTTTTCGTTATTAAAAAAGTTTCTATTTGGAAGTAGATTTTTAGATGATGTACTAGCATTGCCATGGAGACAAAGCAGTTTCCTTTATAATAAGTCCAGGGGTATAAGGGTACCCAAGTCCAGTCCCAGATATACTTACTTCATGCATCAGACAAAATCACAGTCCCGCTCCCCCCCAACCTCATAACCACACGTACAGCTCTGGGTTCATATATTTAAGCCTATTAGAGAAGAAGGGGCAGGCCGGCTAACCACCCGGACTTCCTGCGTGATCTCCGCTGAGCCGTGTATCGTCAAGCTAGGAATAATAATGCCCCCCCCGCCCCCGCAATGGTGTGTCCTTCCTTATGATGGTTGAAATATGTTCTCTCTCAGTTGCCAACTGCATTGTCTGGGCCATATCTTTCTCTTTCATTTTTTTTTTTTTTTTTTTGTGGGGGAGATCATGACCCTTATCACGGTCTGACTCAGAGGTAGCCTATTCTGACTTTCTGTATTGTTCCGGGTCTTTACAGGACAGATCAAGAAATCCAAACCTATACCATTGCAGTGATTAATGCACTATTCCTGAAGGCCCCTGATGAGAGAAGGCAGGTAAGTTGCATTTCTTTGGTCCTAAGACTGTACTCGGGGCTGGCAAATTTGGGGGCAGAGAGTGCCCTCTCCTTCCCATCCTGGGGACTCCCCACTGCCCGGCAGCTTGGCTGGCCAGCCTGGAGTCATTCACAGATGGAGTGGGAAGAAGGTGGAGATGCGTAAGCCCTTGTCCTAGGAAGAATGCTAGGAATGTTCCAGCGGTAGAGCCCTTGCATCAAAGGAAACCCAACATAGGAGCTCGAAACATTAAAAGATGAAAACCTTGCTGCTTTGGGGGCAGCAGAGGTAGAAGCCCTGAGATCTTCTGTCATGCCATTGAATGCTCCCTGGGGCAAGGGAGGTATTGTCCCTATTTTCCTGATGAATACAGTGAGACCCCGAGAGGTGTCCTGCATTGCCCACAGAAGTTTAGATGGAAAGGACAGGAGGAGGACCACACAGTTCGCTGCCCCTGGTTGAGATAATTATTCCTAAGTCAGGGAGGGTCTTTGCTCCATGATATTTCTGTTGTCCATATCTGTATGTGGGGAGAGGAGTGATCAACCCATTTCCCTTTCTCTGTGCACACAAGGGAACCCCTTAAATGTACCCATGTGAAACCCATCCTTTGGTACTCTCCTTTGTCTGTGGCTCTGTGGTTCTTCTGCGGTGAGGTAAAGGATCTTTGTAGAGGGGGTATAGAAGAAGTAGAATTTTGTATGTCTTGGAATATAGCTTGCCCTTCAAAGTCCGTTCATTTTTTTTTTTTTTTTCATCAACATAGCATAGACCATGTACCTTGGTCACACAATTCACTTCATTTAAAAACTGGGTGGAAATATGAGATCTTCCAACCAGTAGAAAGTGTACTGGGAGCTCTGTGACAGTTACCACTAAATCGTTTTAGAAGAATTTAGAAGCTAGCATGCTACTAAACCCTGAACACTCGAGAAGTCTTTTTTTTGTTGTTTTGTTTTGTTTTATTATATCATCGCCAAGGATTTTAAACCTCAGTGACTAAATGTGAGGGTTTCTGGTTTGTTTTCCATTCAGAATTGTTTGTTCATTCCTGGGGCTATGTCTGCACGAATGGAGTGACTTTATTGTTTCCTGTGTATTGGGTTGTGTCTCCTCCGGAGCCAGGAGATGCGGGCCCTCCCTAAGCCTTATGCTCCAGGCTGGATTTTTAAGTATGGTTTTGCAGGTCAAATCCTAGGTGGGTCTGTTTTTTGTTTTGTTTTTTAAGATTTTTATTTATTTGTTTGACAGAGAGAAAATAAGCAGGCAAAGTGGCAGGCAGGGAGAGAGGGGGAAGCAGGCTCCCTGCTGAGCAAGAGCCTGATGCAGGGCTTGAACCCAGGACCCTGAGATCATGACCTGAGCTGAAGGCAGAGGCTTAACCCACTGAGCCACCCAGGCACCCTGGGTCTGTTCTTTTTATATCTAAATCTAAATGCTGGCCTCATGATAACTTCCAGCAGCCCAGCAAACTGCCCGACAGCAGGCTCATATGCTTGCACTCCTGACATAGCCCTGGAGAAGCTTGATCCTCCTTCTGCTGGCGGGACCAAGGACACCTGGCTGAAATGGTAGCTGCCATCTGGTCTGACCTCATGGGCTTTTTCTTTCGCTTATGAAGAGCTTGGATTAGAGGAAACAAAAACCCATGCCCACCCCAGTTGCTATGATTTGGATCCCTGGATCTAGACATCAGTAAGATACGTACACTTTGCCTCTGCCTCTTACACCAAGAACTACTGTTAATCTACTGAGTTAGTTTCGCACGACCATGGAGAAATCGAGAGCCAGATGTCAATCTGTGCTGACTCCAGAGTAACGATCCCCGTGAAATATAATGGCATATCAGTAGAACATTAGGTTTGGATTCTGTGAATCAAAATTTTTTTTAAAAGATTTTATTTATTTATTTGACAGAGAGAGATCATAGGTAGGCAGAGAGGCAGGCAGAGAGAGAAAGGAGGAAGCAGGCTCCCCGCTGAGGAGAGAACCCGATGCAGGACTCCATCCCAGGACCCCAGGATTATGACCTGAGCTGAAGGCAGAGGCTTTAACCCACTGAGCCATGCAGGTGCCCCTTAAAATTTATTTTTTGAAAATTAGAAAATATCTGACTGAGATGACACCAATTGGCAGTCTACTGCTGTAAAGATAATAAATCACAAAGGATAGTTTAATAACATTGGGTAATTTAGGAGAACAATCCAACTAAGAAAGATGAGGTGTCTGTAATCATACAGCAGCATATCTAGACTCTAATTTAGCCTTTGAAATAAAAATAGCAACAACACAGAAAATTAACTTGAACTTTCTAAATTGTGTTGTATTAAAGATGAATCAGTGCCTATTGTTTGTCAAGACAAGGAGTATTTTGATTTTTAATTTAAAAAATATTTTTCAGTGAGTTAAGCAAGAGCTGGCTCTAAAAAACTGATTTCAAGTTCATACTGAAGAAAAGTTTGATGTTATTTTCTGAAGGTTCGTGGAACCTGCAAAGCAGAAGACCACGCTAACTGGGGGTGTCATGTGGGTTATATCCTGTGTTGTTACCAGCTTTTCTTTGGAAAATTAAACGTTCTGAATTTGGGGGGTAAAGAGGAAAATTTACCAAAGCCTGCCGTCCATGATGATACTCAGAGTTTGCCTGTGCCAAGCTCAGTGTTCAGTGCTTTGTGCCTTATTTCAATTTATTCTTCTATCACTGGAAAGCCTTATTTTGCCTCTTTTCAAAAGTGGAAATTGAGAGCCTGAGGGAGTAAGGAAGGGAAGGAGCCACTCAGAGTCCCGCCTAGGCCTTGCTGTGCTCTGGGAGCACCCCATGGTCCGGGAGGCGTCACCCAGAGAATTCTCTGGTATTTGCTGAGTGAAGAACTCCCTGGAGCCTGAAAGACACGAAGCCCGTTTTCTCACTCCAATTAGATTAAAACACAATCTAAACATTTATTTATTGGATTTATAGGAACAGCTTTGTTTATTTATTTTTTTTTTAAAGCCCAAGGACATTGGATAAATTCCACTTCAGTGAAAAAATTTCATTTGTTTCAACTTCTCTTCCCGACTCTGGGCCAGGCACCATCGGTAGGACTCCATTTATCTGGGTTTTTCTTTATTTTTCAAAATGTATGAAATGAAGTTGGACGGATGGACTTGAAACACCTATTTCTGCTTTTACTGAAGAAAAATACCACCCTGGTCAGTTATTTTTACTTGGGAGGCAGGCTAGAGGGATAGTTCTGTTTTGCATTCACTCAGTGGGCCTTACTCAGAGAGCGTGGGGTTTGTAGAGGGACAGGTGTGTTGAGGGCTGGGGTAGAACTTCCTGCTTTGCTTCCACTTCCACTTCCAAGCTCCACTGGGGGCTTTCCGGCAAGTGGGTGGAGCGGAACGTCCTGCTTCCCTGCCTCCTGGATGTGGGACATTCTCCCTTTTTCCACACAAATGAAGGGAGGAGTGTTTGTTTTGCAGAGATGGGGCAAATGGATCCTTTCCCTCACAACTCCTTGCCATTATATTACTGTTCTCACGGCAAGCATGTTGGTGAGGTCCCTTCCAAATTTCTCTACATGTATGTATGATTTTCAAAAGCATTATTAAAAAACCTTTTTGCAAGTTAAAAGATTTGGTGGTAAACTCAGAAAATACAGATTCAGAGGAGGAAGTTTGAAAGACTCCTCTAAGTGCATGCCCCAAGCAGAGAACCCTTGTGGTAAGTCACATTGCATGGCCCCGGTTTGTTCTGGCCAAAGACCGACCTACATAACTTTCTTCACTGGGTGGACTCATACTACTTGCACTGTTTAGCCTTTTTTTTTTTTTTACTGCATTTAAAACTAAACAAGATTTTGTGAATATCTTTCCATGTCAATATCCCTATATCCATATTTAAATCTATCTATACTTTTATGCCATCTCGATGGTATAAAATATTCTCCATGGAGCCTCAAGTTTACTCAGACTGTTTTCTCATATTGAACACCAACAAATTCATGATGTACACAAGGATTTTTCTATTTTCTCTCTGACCAAGCTTCTGTGTTTCTTAGGAGGGTAGTAGAAATGACTCTTTGATTTTCCACCAAACATTTACTGTCTGCTCTGTGTTAGACAGAGTGCTCTGGGCACAGGAACACAAAGAGGAAAAGGACAGTCTCTGTGCCCCTAAGGTAACCGTGGTCTTACGAAGAAGAGAAACCATGCTAAAGATAATTATGACAATTGCCGTACATATTGGAACTATATTATCCCTTCTAACTTATTTTAAAATTCCAAAACTCAATAGGCTAAAATAGGCACGGAGAATATTTTTCTTTTTCCTTTTGTTTATGTGCCAGGCAGTAATTTCATTTTTTATAAAAGAAAATAAATGAAAAGATCCATAGGATCCTTTGGGCCCTTTGTTTTTCATCGGGTCTGGGAGAAAAAGTGGACCTTTCTATTCGCTCTCAGAAGCAAGCCCCACTTTCTGGGGACCATGGAAAGACAGGTTCCTTCCAGATTTTGCCATTTCCCTTATTTCTGAATGCATCATTGTCCTTGCTTTCCTGTTGTCAGCAGAGTGGAAGGTGTCTTGAAACACCTCACGATATCTATGCACTTTTCTCCCCCAGGCAGTGGGTGAGCAGGGGTGTTAACATCAAGTTGTAACCGCTAACAGAGTGCTCTGAATTTCCATCCCTTCTTCTCTCCTGCTTGCTCTCCTTTCTGTGGTGGCGATGGCGCCCTTAGGTTGGTGTAGAGAGCAGTGTTGACATCCTTGATTGTCCTCTGACTGTAAGTCCCCACCTTCTGCTCCTGCCCCGACCTGCCTGCGTGTCCCCCCCTCGCACTTCCCACCCGCGTGTCTGGGCTCTCCTTGCTTCCTGCGAGTTTATTTTCGCCGTGATTGAATTCATGGTTGTGGTTTCGAATCACAGCCTAGTTTCTTCTCTACTCAGGAAGAGCAGCAACTGTAACTCTAAAATCCAGCCCCTCCCAACCACAAGAACACTCAAGTGCCTTCCTGAATATGAGCAGTATTTTTTTCCACTAGCTTACAATGTTTGCACCAAGGTTGTACCCAACTTGATAATTTCAGCTTCATATCTAGGGCTCGATATTTAGAAAGAGTATCTGTGAATCATTTCTTTTACTAAAGTCACCTGCAAATCCTCTGTGCTAGGCGGGCCAAAGCCCCAAACACAACTTACAGAAATGAGTCCTAGCAATGTGGAGTGTGGACTCTTGGAGTCCCTGCTCCATATTTGTCCCTTCCGAAAGCAACACACAGTTGACTTGTATAGACTATTTTCAAGCCCTGGGGTATGTACCACTCATGCTTTGGTTTTGCACAAATTAAGATGATGTGGCTCTTGGAAGACTTGATGACTTAAAGTGATGGTGGTCCAACACTGTGGGACTCCTTGGTGCAGGCACATTTCCTAGTAAACCTCTCTGCATATGTATAGTCTAAGAAAAGCAGGTGAGCCTTTTGAATGGAGAACCATTGCCTTTATCCAGAGTATTTGCTTTTTATTCCATGCTCACTTTTTCCTGCAAGAAGGAAATTCCTAAAACAACGAGAAGTTTGTGGGTGTCAGATTTCCTTCCTTTGCTTTTGGACCAGGCTCTGTTGTCTAAACAGAATATTCAAAGAGCAATTTGAATACTTCTGCCTGTTGGAGTCTGTTGTTCCATAAGAAATACTGCTGATATCCAGTTAGGTAGCACCCCCCAGGATAAAGTCTTTTGAGGCCATGTTGAACTGTGTTTTTCTAACCTAAGGTTTTGTGTGGGTGTGTTTTTCATCAACAGGAGATGGCGAATATTTTGGCTCAGAAGCAACTGCGTTCCATCATTTTAACAGTGAGTACCCGTGCGGTGTGACCACCTTGTTGGGCAGGAATGGCTTGGGGCATTCATTTATCTCCCCTTGCAGCTTCAGTTTGTGGTTGGTTCTGTGACTTGCTTCTGTGACAAGCAGTAGTAACTAGCAAGGAGGAAGAAGTGTGCTTTTGGAATTGGAATGAACGAGGCTTTCCCACAGAAACCGTCTCATAGGATTGGAAGGAGGGGTGTCTGGAACTGCCCTGGGAAGACATTCTGGGAGGAAGGAGTAGTAATCTCTCCCAGTGGGCCAGGTTTATTACACTCACTGTCACTTTATTTTTTAATTTTTTAAAGCTTTTATTTATTTATTTATTTATTTGAGAGAGAGAACATGAGGAAGAGAGAGAGCACAGGCTGGGGAGAAGCAGATTCTCTGCTGAGCAGCGAGCCAGATGTGGGACTCAATTCCAGGACCCTGGGATCACGATCTGAGCCGAAGGTGGATGCTTAACGGACTGAGCCACCCAGGCACCCCCCCTCAACATCACCTTAGCTTTGCATTTAGGAAACCCGGGGCTCTATGACTAAAAAAATCCACTGGTGTGAGCTTACACTGCTTTTAATGAGGAAGCTAACTGGAGGCCTGTCAGACTCTGACAGAGGCTCTGAAATTCTGACCATCACTTCCCTGGGCCCCTTTGCAAGAGACAGGCAGAAAAGACTTACCAGTGGAACCCACTGGTTAACTGCCATGTGCAAATGACCTGAAATGTCAGTGGAAAAGAAGTCCAGCATTTTATGCGGTGAATGTTTAGAAATAAATCAAATGGCATGATTTCCTGAGGCATTACCCGCTATTTGACTTTAACCAAAGACTGAAAAGAAGCACGTGTGATTGATTCCCAGCTTACCAAAGAGGCAATTTCTATTTCTGTGATTTCAAAGAGGAGTTCCACTAGCTTACAATCACACACACATACACGCACACATGCGCACACGTGTGCACACACACACACACACACACACATTCCAATACAGTGAGGCCGTTGAAAATTAAAAACCTTATGAGGGCAAACATAATAAATATTCTAGAATCCAAAGCCAATAGCCATGACTACAATTTGTCATCGAGTTTGATTTTGAACTTCCTGGCTGACAAGGATAAAAAGAAACATATGAGTGTAATTTTCGTTGCTTGATAAAAGAGGTACCCTGGTTCTTCAGGGATGACATCCTTCTCCCCCTGGACCTGGGCTATGAAGTAGGTGTTGGTAGAGCATCCGGATAGATTCTTGGTCAAAGAATGGTTTGGTAGAAGTTGCAGGAGGATTCAAAGCACGGTTAATCGTTATCGTGGTTCTTAGCGCGAGCAGAAAGCACAGTATTCGAGCGTGGTTCAGTGACATGGGACAGGAAGCATGGTCCTGTTCCTGTGGGACAGGAAGAGGGTGGAAAGATGAAGGGTGAGAGATGTTACGCTAAGGTCCGAGCCTGCAGTTCCTACCTGGGTGTGGCGGCCGGAGTTGGAATGTTGGGAGAGGGGCCAGGTGGAATGGCTGTAGCCCCCGTGCCTAGAAGATCAGATGGCTTCCATGGGACTTCTCCTCTGAGACTTCGAAGGCTGGAAGTTCCAGGCTGCTATCCTCAGTCAGAAACTTGGAGTGAAGATACTTTTGAGTTGCTAATAAAATAGATGGCCTATACACACCTTGGATACGAAACATATACTCTGAATTAATGTTCTGTTCTGAAATTGGGAGGATATGGCGTTTTATGCCATTCGCCATATCACCGCCGAGCTTCCCACCTCCATCAGCCCCGATACCTTGGCTCAGTGACTATTTTTCCGTTTCTCCTTCTTCTCCTCACCCCTCCTCCTCTTCCTCCTTCTTCTTATTTATTTATTTATTTATTTGCTTATTTATTTGACAGAGATCCCAAGTAGGCAGAGAGGCAGGCAGAGAGAGAGAGAGGAAGGGAAGCAGGCTTCTTGCTAAGTAGAGAGCCTGATGCGGGGCTCCATCCCAGGACTCTGGGATCATGACCTGAGCCGAAGGCAGAGGCTTTAACCCACTGAGCCATCCAGGTGCCCCCTCTCCTCCTCCTTTAACTGGCTCTTTTGACATGGTACTCAGAGCCGGGGTGTGGAGTCCAAGTGCATGCTGGCTTTGGGACACCTCGAGAAAGTTCTTTCAGACGGCAGGACGTGGTTGGGTATAGCACATTCAAACTATCACATTGACTTGTCCTTGGCGTTTTTAAGGCAAAACCTTGGTCTCTGCTAGAGGGGACGTATGTTAGGCCAACTGTTCAGTCTCCTTTCTGACCTCGCTCCGGGGGGGCAAAGGCCCCCATGTCTAGTCTCCTGCCATTTCTTTTCTATTTGTTCCATTTTGGTTCTGTTTCTAAGGGGAAGGGTCATTTTGTTTTTCATTTAATTGTTAGCAGGAGAGCAAAGTCGTGCACATGAATTAGCTCATTGCCTGTGGTGGTGGTGTTCTCTGGCTAGTTGCCACGGTGAATGAACTGCAGGCCTGATTCATACTCTGCTTTCTTTTGTGTTGCTTCTAAAACATTTCTCCACCTAGATGCTGGATCACCTGTTGGAGACAGTTATAGGGTAAGAGGATGGCAAAGTTGCTGACAACACATACACACGATTTGTTCCTCTGCTGCGTGCAAGGAAGGCTTCTGTTGTAGAATTCCACAGCTCTCTTCAGGATGCTCTCATGTCAGGCACACTTTTTTGGTTTATAGAGCTGCAGTCACCCGTGCATTTCCAATGCCTTTCTTCTGCTCCCTGCTGCACAGAGCAGGTCTTTACCTGGATTCTGGCCTAACCATCAGGAACTTTATTGGGCCCTGGAATAGAAAGGAAAGCTCCAAGTTCACCCACATCCTCACCTTTCTTCTGAAGGGTGGTCCCACAGACCTACATTTCCCGGGCCTCCAAGTGAAGACTTCTGGGGTTCTTCTTGACATAATGACAGGGGTTAATTGCTGTTGGCTTTTTCTTCCTTTAAAAAAAAAAAATCATTATTTCTGAACCATCTCCCCAGCATGTCATCCGAGCTCAGAGAGCCATCAACAATGAAATGGCACACCAGCTGTACGTGCTTCAGGTGCTTACTTTTAACCTTCTGGAAGACAGGATGATGACCAAGATGGACCCCCAGGACCAGGTGAGTGCCAACGAGACAGCAGCAAAAGCACATAGGGGAGAGAAAGTGGTTATTAAAGATCTTTTATTGGACTACTACCAAACCAGGAATTTGTAGATGATGATATTGTTTTATTATCATCTTAAAACTTGGGGGGGGGCTATATATATATATATATATATATTCATTTTAAGATTTAAAAAAAAATTATTTGAGAAAGAGAGCACATGAGCAGGGGAAGGGGCAGAGGGAGAAGCAGAATCTCTACTGATTAGGGAGCTTCATTCAAGGCCCGATCCCTGGATCCTGAGATCATGACCTGAGCTGAAGTCAGACCCTTAATGGACATACCCCAGAACTTGGTGGGGGTGGATTTGTTTAAAATTTAGGTGAACTTGGGCTCAGAGAACAAAGCAGATGGGATTATTTCATTATACATCAAATACATGCATATTTTTCCTTTGTTGGATAAGAAAGCCTAATGTCACATGGCCATGAATCTTGGCCCTTGGTCCCAATACCTGCGATGGTAATGGCTTTGGAGTCAAGTTCCCAGACAACTCGGGCCATCTAGTTGCCCTGTGTGATCCTGATACAGCTGGAGGAATTAATTTCCATTCTCCAGTGCTCAGTGCTGAGAAGCGTGGGTGGGGGGGGGGTGGGGGCGTTCCTAAATTACACCTGATTTCTGGGCTTGCGTTTGTGTCAGTTGGCTATTGTTTTAATTCTCTGTAGGCCTCTGGTGGTTGTGTGTGAAAGGTTATGCCTCCATCCAGAAGGCTTTGGGGGAACTTTAGTGTGTGAGGACAGACTGAGAGGAAACAGCTGGGGACCGTGCCGTAACCCATTTTCAACTTAAGCAGTGCTGCAGCTTTGGAAAGGAAAACACTCATTACTGGCACGTGAGGGCCTGATCTATCGCAGATGTGAGCCCCACGTGGGGAGTGTGTAACTGCCGCAGCCCTGCGTCCATGGCACGAGGCCACGCGATTAAGAATGATGGAGAGGCTTGGAGAGGCTGTCCAGCGTGCCCCGGACTTTGGCAAGGCCAAGTGTAATCATCCCAGAGAGAGGAGACTGTCAGCTTACCACTTCTAGTGACGGAAGGCCTTGCATCTTAATGTGGAACGGCCCTCCCCATTTGGAAATGCTTCCTTCTATTTATTGAAAACATATATACATATATATATGTATATATATATATATATTTTTTTTTTCTTATTGTGGTAAAATAGATGTAGCCAAATATTTACCATTGTAGCCATTTTTAAGGGTTTATTTCCACGTAGTCATTTCTTAGTGGTGGTAGAGATCCCTTGTCACTTGAACGCTGTTTGTAAAACCTGCACGTGCCTCTCACTTGGGCTCGACCAGTGTGGAAAACCCCAGACCCAAGACTTCCATCATTTTTGGGACACCAATTTGAACTTCTAGGTAATTGACCGAAGTATTCCAAACGACGTGGCCGTGAGGATAACCGTGGGATGAAGCCAGGGCTGACCAGCTGACCAGCAGGCTGACCAGAGGGGCGGGGGAACGATGCGGAGCCCTAACTTGGGACATCCGTTGTCTTTCATCTGTTTTTCTTCGGCCTGAAAGCCGTGATTCGTTTAGATCCTGGGGAAAGAGGGAGTATCTGTAATATCACACAGTGAAAGCAGCTCTTCCCTCCTCTTTTTTCTCCCGAACGCCTTCAGGCTCAGAGGGACATCATATTTGAACTTCGAAGAATCGCTTTTGATGCAGAGTCTGAACCTAATAACAGCAGTGGCAGCATGGAGAAACGCAAGTCCATGTACACCCGGGATTATAAAAAACTTGGCTTCATTGTAAGTAAGCTATCTCCAGTAAGCGCTCTCCTTCCAACATCAGGGGTCTGACCTCAGCCACAGAAACCGATGTCTCCTCCGAGCGTGTGGTCCTCTAGCGCCTCGCGGAATAGTTTCCACATTTTCCAGATGTTTCGCTGGTTTCAATAGGATCCCGTAAAAATCTCTTCTGGCTGCAGTGCAGCGGAATAGCTTGCCTAAGTGTGACTAATACGGAGTTTGTTTATTCAGTTTTGATTAAGTGTAGTGAGCCCGGAATGCATGTAGATTTCATTAACTCTGCATCACAAGATGCTTCAGGTTCTATTTGAAATAAATGGGCGATGGCAACTGCGGGATAGATGTTATTATTGGGTTAGTGTTTGGATCACTGACATACATGGCTTTTCTATCAAAATCACATTGAGGGTCTCCTGAAACGTAGTCACGATGAGATTTACGCAATTTGTCCTTTCCTGAAAGTTTTGTCTTGTTACGGATGTTAGTAAGACAGCTCCTTGATTTCCTTTTTTTCAGTTTGCAAATCAGAACACTGCTTGTCCTGAACATAATCTGTTGTTTTGTTTCTACTTGGGTTCTGATCTGGACTTTATCACCATGACATTTCTTCCGTGACTTTGAGCTAATGAATGTCAGCATCTGAGGGTGTAAAATTAGGTTTCCATTTTGGCTGGCATCTTAAGTGGCCAAAAATGAGATTTTGGCTTCAGTGATTAGAAATCATTAGGCATTACTTTGTCATTTCAAACACACTCTTCTTTAGTACACACACAAATATTAATCTTTATGTATATATGTATCACGCTTTGTATGTTATTTGGGAAACCCTGTCTTTCATGGGGATCGTCTTTGGAAATGTTTCCATATTAACATGTATTGTTTCCCATTACTGAGGAGTTTTTCATTTTTGGGATGGACTATAGTGTATGTAACCAAACCCTCTTTCTATTTGCTATCAGTATTTGAAAGTTACCATAAGTCTGAAACTGACTTCTTTGCCGCCCAGTATTTACATGTATCCATGATCATGTTATTTGGATAAATTTGTGGCATTTATTTTTTAAGGTTGTTGATATTTACCAATTTGTTTTCCACACTGAGTCATTTCCACTTTAGCCCAGTGGATCAGAGTGACTATTTTTTTTTTTTTTAATCTATCCAATGTTTCCTAAAGTTAAAAAAAAAGTCTGATTATTTATTGTTTTTATGTAGATAGTCTTTTTTTTTTTGTAGATAGTCTTAATATGTCTTTTCTAATAAGAATACTTGTCAAATGTATTCTGCTTTACAACTTACTTTATAGAGGAACTGTGATATCATTCTTATATCATCATATCTTGTATTTTGACATTCCATTTACATTTTTTAGTAGAATCTATTTTTTGAAAAATTTTAGCAGGAAGTGTCATGGCCAAGAGGCCAGGTAAGAGCTCCCTGTACTTGAAGTGTATTGGTGGTCAAGGCTAACAGGCGGTCCCTGCCCTGCTGTCACCCACCTGTGTATTAGCAGTTACTGGGGATATAGCTGAGGAGTGTGCACGCGGCTCACGTCCTACCTCCCCACCCATTTTTTTCCCCGGGTTTTACTTTTGTGTCTTGAATGAGGCCTGTCCAAATCACTTGCGAAGCTTTGCAAAATCACCCAATCTCTCTTGCCATCCAGTCATATCAAAATGACCTGGGAAGAGATCAAGGCATGTGTATTTCAAAATGCTCCCAATTGATTCTGATACTCCGTCCCAGTGGAGAGCCTGGGTATAGGCTGTGCTCGAGTTACTCCCATTTGATTGCCTTCCTCCGCTACCACCTGGATTTCCAGTGCATTTGAACTGTGTAGAAAACACAGAGCTCTGGTTCTTGATCCATAGTGCCTCCAGGCTCACTCTGCCTCTCTGCCCCACGTCCTAGTCGGGGACGATTGGATCCCCAAATGCACAGTGTCATTTCTCCTTCTGGCTGTGTGCCTGAAGGGTGGAGGGGAGAGGAGACATTGGGGGAAGAACACTTGCTGGGATTCAGATTATTACAGGTTCCTGGGATTATTACAGATCCCTAGGAATGGTATATGTAATGGGTGTCGGAGGTATGAAACATCTCCCTTTTTATTTTCATGTTCTAGGTGAGGTCATCAGAATATTTCATGAGCCAAAGTCGGAGTGACTTTTCTCAGGGTAGCTCCATCTGTGTTAATGTGGTGTTCATTCCTTCCACAGCTGACAAATAGAGTGTATCTCTGTCTTAGTTTTCAGTGTCTGCTGAGCGTTCTGCTTCAAGTAGTTTAGGAAGAACAATGTATTTTTTAACTGAAAGCCAATTTGATGTGGTTTTAAGGCTTTAGCTCTTATGTGGCCTCCTTTCAAAGGACTTGAAAAGTCATTTTAGAAAAAGCAAAGATCTGGAACCTAGAATAACCAAAGAGAGAGAGTGTTGGTTTCCTTTATTTTTCCATGGTTCTTTTTTTAGTTTTCTGTTTTAGTCCTTCCCCTGAAATTTCTTCCAAGCCATGAGCTTGCATCAGAAGAGTTGAGAAATTGGAATGACTAGTTAGTAATGATTTCTAATGGTGGAAAATTTCCTACAGCCTTGAGGAGCAGAGATACTTTTGAATGCCCAGTAAGCCCAAAACAGGCAAGCCTTGGTGAATGGAATCACGGGCTCGTTGCGCCACCTAGAGACCATCGTGCAAAAATGCTGGAAGCCGGCCGGAAAATCTCTAGATGTTGTAAGCTGCCCGGATGCAGAATTCTCTTTGTGCTTCTGAAAGAGGAATAATCTTGCCTATTCCCTTAATGAACTCCTTCCTGTTGCCTCCTTTAGGAGCAATTAAGGTTTGGATAATCTTTTGGTTCTCGTTGAAAAGAAGTTTAATTCATAAAACACAGATTGTTCTTTCTCATTTCCCGTCTTCCAAGTAGGAAGTGCCTAGGAGATGTTAAATGACAGGTTTTTGGAGTCAAGTAGGCCTAGATTTTAATTCTATCTTTCCTGGTTACCAGCTGTTGGACCAGCCAGCCTGTTGTTGAACCTGTTTGGGCAGCAGGTTCCTCAGTTGTGCAGCTGTTTGTCTGTTTTAAGGTCTTCAGAATGTCATCAAAGATCATCTGATAGTGCTTCCCTTCTTTGCTTTTTGGAGAAAACATATCATGGAAATCACAGGCAACCTCTTCAGTTTTCCAAAGTAGAAGGGACAGTTGCTCCAACAAGGCAAGAAGAGCAGTTGTTAAAGGATAAAAAAGCACAACACCTTTGAGAAGGCAGATGGCCTTACATTCCTTCCCAGCACAGCCTCCCGACAGAGCAGATTCTTCTGATGAAATAATTCTGAAATCTCAATTTAAAGCAGCTAAATGGTGTATTACGGTTTGTCATAACACAGAAAAGCACCTGCTTCTAAAACAAAGCTGCTTAATCTTCTAAGATCTCTCAGTTAATGATTCTCTAGTTGCAGAATGGACTTGCAGGTGCCCAGGCGGGAGGAGGGGTCCGGGTTATCTGGGATGATGCTGTTCTTATTAAAAATAAGAGGGTGGGGACGCAGGTAGTTCTCAAGGCACTGGAAGGCAGATTCCCTTATTTAGAATACTTTATTTTGAAAACTGGGGAAATACCTAAATACAAACTGTACCTTGTTGATTATAATGACCAAGAACTGTGCAAAATGGTTTTCATACTCTGAAGAGTTGCATTCCTGGCCAGAGACCCTTCAGAGTTTGTCTTGATGTCAGATTAGCAGCTTCTCTATTTGTGAATTTTACCTTCGTTCGGTCGGTTGGACAGTCATTACAAAGGACATATCTGTAGTTCATTTTTGTGATTGCCCTTGAACCAAGGCAGATGTTGAAGTTGGACAAGGCTGTTGTTTTTGTTTTTTTCTTAAATGCTTTTTCTTTCCCATTCCTTTAGCTTGATTGGGCCCCAGATGAACTCATTTTAAATGAATGAATGAATGAATGAATTTAGTAGGCTCCACACTGGGCATGGAGCCCAATGCAGGGCTTGAACTCATGACCCTGAGCTCGAGACCTGAGCTGAGAAGCTCAAGACCTGAGCCAAGATCAAGAGTTGGACACTTAACCCACCGGGCCACCCAGGTGCTCCAATAAACTCATTTTTAAAATAAACTGTTTCTGAACAGTATAATATGTTTTAATATGAGAAGTTTTGATAAATATTTCCCTTAACGTTTCCGATTGTCCTAAAAGAGAAAAGTGACTACAATGTGGAAGTGAAAAAAGGTCACGAGAAAAAGATGACTTCAGAATTAAGATTCTCTTTTGAAGTGTAGGTTTGATTGTATTTTGTTATGGGGAGGCCACACCTGGAGAAGATGTAATGTATTTACGCATTGTTCTCAAGAGTGGGCACATGGGGGCACAGGGACAAGCCCTGAGGGGTGTCAAGGGACAGAGGGGGTGAGGGGGGAATGTGGACAAGAGTCTTTGTTGTGGTTTCCATGAAGAAAGCAAGGCAAGATAAGGTGGGCAGGTTTAAGGTTGGCCGGTTTAAATAATCTCATTGGACTGTGGAGCATAGGGGCTGCCCCTCGCTGTCTGCCTTGTGGTGATGAGGGCAGGGGACAGTGGACCAGAGTGCAAAACCCTGATAAAGGAGATGTTGGGGTTTGGGATCTGGATTGGAGAGTCTGCATATGAAATGCATGCTTCCTATCGCTAGGAATTAGCTAACCCTGGGAAGGGGCAGGTTCTCCAATCTTAGCAAGGACCCAAGGGATCAGAGGATCAGAGAATACCAAAAATTTAAAAAAATGGCTAATACTACAGATTCATGTTAAAATTTTTAGAGGATTTTCTACTTCCCCAGATGATAGAAGATAATTATGCATCTTTACAGAAGTATAATTATACGTAATTGCATATGCAGTGCTTGGTGTCATTTTAATATAGTTTTTCTCAAATACAGATGGCAGGGAATGAAGTGAGATGCGTGTTTACCCATGTCTTCCTCCATCTCCATCCCCATCCCTATCACAGAAGGAAGCCTCCTGCTCTAAAAGCTACTAGAATTCAACCGTAACCGTGAGCGTGACCTGGGGACAACACTTGGGCTCTGAACGCAGGCTGCCCGCGGTTGACTGCTGACTCTCCCACGCACAGGCTCAGTGGCCTGGGCAGATTACTTGATGTTTTCATGTCTTGGTTTCCTTATCTTTAATCTGGGGATCTAAGCGTTGTCTCTGTTGGTGAATTTGTTGTGTGAATTAAATTAGTAGATACTTGTAAACCCTACAGCAGAATGCCTGGCAGAGAGCAAGCGGACTGGGGATTTAGATGCATTTATGCCGATGTTATAATTACTATTGATACTGTTATTGCAGCATCACACAGTGTCCCATGACCCTGTGACAGGCAGTGATGGGGGTGTGAGAGTTGTAAATCATGCCAGGAGGGTAGTGAGAAAATGTGTGGCTGAAAATACGAGTTACTGGTGAAAGAGCCATGTGCTTGGGACACTGCAAACATGCGTCGCCGGTGCACATTCAGGTTTACGGGAGAGAGAAGTCGAGTTGGCTTTTGCAAGTAAGGAGAGATGATAGAGAATTTTCAATTCAAAGGGGTTTGACATATTCAGTCAATCCTCAGTCCTCATGGTTAATGGATTCCGTATTTGCAAATTCAGCTATTTGCTAAGATTTATTTGTAATCCCCAAATCAGTACTCCGGGTGCTTTCATCGTCATTCGCCTATGTGAGGTCAGAACAAGGAGGGGTGCCTGCCTTCTTGGTTCAGCTCTCCTCCACTAAATGGGGGTCCTTTTCATAGTCAAGCCAGGGCCTCGATGTTTGAAATCTGTGTGTTGGAGGCATTGCTGTTTAAAGGAGTCCCCAAGTATATGTTCATAAGCACACGGAGCCGAAATGCACCTTATGGGGGGAAATGTGGGTTAGATAAACTCAGGTCAGGCGTGCATTACAGTGTCATTGCTGTGAGTTCCATGTTAATGAACCAACAATGTATATTAAATAAGTTGTCTTTTAAAAGTACATAAAGCAAGGTTGTGTATTGACTGATGGACAAAGTCTTGACACCAGAGGCGGGAAGTCATCTCACCCTGTACTTCCCCTGGGAAGTAGCGGCTCAGTATTCATTATCTCAGGATTTGCAGTAACTTCATAGAACATAGCTGGGGGGGGGGCAGAGGGAGGGAGGGGGCAGGGAAGCAGAATGGACTGGACTTTGAGGGCTTGGGGAGCCTTCAGTCAGGGGTGGGCCCTGGAGAAAAGCCCAGGCGGTCCTAGGCTCATTCCTTCCTAGCCCTGTGGCCTATACGTGCTAAGTGGGGGAAGAGAAATTCTACTGTTGATGAGCTGACAGCATGTGAGGCCTAATAGGGCATCTGCCCAGCCCTTGGCACACTGCTCAGGACAGTCCCAGGGGAGCGGGACAACCTACTGAGATTTCATTCATTTGTTTGAAGTCAGAAGCTGCCTTGAAACTGCCGGTGCCCGGAAAATACCACATCCTTGAGATCAGGGGAATTTTCAGTCCACATTCATTGTATCCATCATAGAGGAGGCCCTGCCTCCCATGGGCTTGGCTTGTATTTCTGCATCATTCGTGACAGGACTTTCTCATGAAGTTTTGTTGTTGAGAATGTGCTTCAGTCCCGTGGGGTCCAAGGACAGTGTTAGTAAGAATCCAGAGTACATGAGTGGGAATTGTAGAAAGTGAATTTGGCCATTTACCTGATTTTGTGGAGCTCCTCAACCCTCCCCCTCTTGGTAACAAAACACCTCTGGTAACCACAAGATGAAGCAGTTTTTTGTAAAGTAAGGCACATTTTCCCATGTGAGTGATTTAATAATTAGGATAACCAAACATTTTGCTTTCAAATAAATATGTGACTCATGAACAATAGTTCATAAAAGCAAAAGACAGTGAATTTTTTTTTTTTCAAACCGTTGTTTTTTGAGATTCTCCAAGTTTAAGTCACACAGAATTCAGCAGGTCCCCATGTGGGCTGGGGTGCTCTCCTGGGAAGCGCTGGCCAATCCTTGCCGGTCTATCCGGCTCCAGACAGTCCCTTCCACCCGACAGACCCCTGGGAGATGTTGGTGAGGGATTGCCCAATACTGAGACCTGGGCATGGTGGTGAAATCGCAGGCAGATACTGCGTGTGCCTGTTCCTTGGAGCCTGGTCTTCTGTGGGCTGCTCACAGATGCTGCAACCTGCTCTGCTCTGATCACACACCCCCTGTTCCCATCTGAAATGCCACAAAGCCCCAGTCCCAATCATTTCAACTCTTGCTCCATCAGGGTATAAACGAGCTGGGGAAGTCTTGTTTAGTAACTGGAAGCTGGAGCAGAATCAGCCACCAGGTGGCGCTAAACGATAGCCGTTGACTCCTAACCAGAACCGGGCGCCTTCCCCTGCCCCAAACTTGGACAGCCTGCCTTGGGGACACCCAGTGATGTTGCAGCCCTCCTTATGGGCTTGCAGAGCAAAAGTTGTAGGACCAATACAGGGGCCTTACGATCTTGGGGCGGGGTGGGAGTCACTAGCCTTCATGGGGACCTTTCAGGGGCTAAGAAAACTCTAAGATGCACAGCTGGCCTCCCTATTAATTGAGATTTGTCTGTTGTTTGTGGCAGGTGAGCTTTTATCGAGCACCTATATATATATGACTTTCTTGTTTGTTTTTTTATATCTGAATTTCATTCTCAGTTCTTTTTCCTTAAGCTGTCATGGAGGTCTTTTATATGAGGTACAGTAGTTTGTACATCTAATATTATCTTCTGTCTTAACACAGACATGCAGGAAAGAATGCACTGGAAATGGAAAAGCTAAATGGGTATTGACTGTAGAAAGAATAGTAATGTATTTTGAGTTAAAAATACACATAATTAAAATGTTTAATGCAATAACATGGAGGGGGTAGTAGTTACCAGTGGAGTTGCAGTAAACCAGCATTGTTGGCGTGGGGTACAAGCTGTCTGGGGAAGTCTGAGATGATTTCTTTTTCCTTTACTTTCCTTTCCTCCCCCTTTTTTCCTTTTCTTTCCTTTTTAAACATTTATTCATTTGAGAGTGAGAAGGAGAGCGAGCGCACAGTAGCTAGTGAGCAGGGAGGGGAGAGGGAGCGAGAGCCCCAGAGAGCATGGAGCCCAACATGGGGCTCGATCCCATGACCCTGAGATCATGACCCGAGCCAAAAACAAGAGTCGGACCCTCAACCGACTGAGCCACCCAGGCGCCCCCGAGCTGATTCTTGATACACATTTCTCAGGTAGATAGACTCTTATAGAATCATTTTTCAACTTTTTCTTGTAAGTAGCCACTTCCTGAATTTTATGTTCAAAGATGTCATTGAGACTTCTGCCTTGATGACAGAAAGTACGGGAGCCTTGTGGAACCTCAGGGACCATTTTTTGCTTTTATCTCTGCATTTGCCTTCCTCATGCCAGCAAACAGCACGTGGGATTTGGAATGGAACCAGCCAACCGAGGGCATTCTCTGAGGCTGCCAATAGTTGAGGCAAAAATTTGCAGGCACTTGTGTTGCTCACTTCCTTGACTGGCAAGCAGGATTCATATCTTTCAAGGGACTCCTTCCTTACAGGTAAAGAGGAGATCACCAGTATCCTGTCCTTACACGTCCAGGGTGGGCTCTGCAGTGTCTTCGATGGATGTTTTTGGTTAATTGCTGCAGAGCATGGCACATGCTGTCTTCCCCTTTGGTTTTAAGTGTGAAGACCACAGCTTTGTTGTCACTGTCTGTGTAGAAAAGTTAGCTCTGGAAAGATCTCTCTGGAAGATCAGGTACTGGTTTGTATTTCCCATCAGGGACCCCGCAGAGCAGGTCACTTGGACAGAGCTCCTGCGAGGTGGAGTCTTCAGGTTGGTACAGCGTCATGGGGCCACCTCTTTCTCTGGTTAACCTCATCGTGCTTCCTAGTGCTGGAGAGGGACAGTCGGGAAGTCCCATGCAGAACACTTGGATTATTTTCTTCCCTGATCTTGCTTTGCTCTCTGGCTCCCTTGGGGAAGGACAGTGAAAACGGGCTCAGGGTGGCTTCCAGGGGGCAGCCCAGGTGTGAGCGTTCACAGTGGGAGGTGGAGGGGGACCCCCTTTTTTCTTCTGCCCTTCTCTTGCCGGAGGGCATGTGTTGTCCCTCCCATTTCCATCAGGTCAGTGATTTACATCTGCACCATGCACTTGCCCTCATCCCCACCTGAGCAGGGGGCAGGAGCTCACAGGGGCAGTGGAGCTGGGGATACGATCCCATCTCAGAATCACCCCCCAGACATCCAACATTTGCCTTACCTGTTATGGGTACCCCCTGGAGGTGGTGAAAAGCACATCCGTCCTTACTCCCTGACAAGGGATACGTGAATAATTGTACTCATGATATGTTTTGATATTTTTAAAAGAAATATTTTAAAAGAAAATGAACTATGGTTCTTTGTCAAGACAATTTTTGAACTTCATCTTTCTCTTGTATTTTTTTACTGTAACTTATTTTAACTCTAAGCAAAATTTTGTAGGGATGATTACTGAAAACGGAGTGAGGAGACGGGTTTTCCCTGCTCCCTCTTTTCCCAGGTCCTTTTCTGTTCAACACCCATTGTACGCCAGGGGTCCGCTTAGATCTCCTGTTGGCGCGCGACCTGTTTTCTGTCACTAGGGGGCGCTCCTAACAAAGGGATGTGTTTTAGCTGCCGTCCAGGCTGAAGAAAGGAGCAACTTCGTAAGGAGTGATTCAGATGTGCTGGAGAGGGTGAAGTATTTGGTGGGGTTACTTTATCCGTCCTTTATTTTTAGAGAGAGAGAGACACAGAGAGACAGAGGGAGAGGTGGGGCAGAGGGAGAGGGAGAGAGAAAAAAAAATTTTTTAAAGATTTTATTTATTTGAGAGAGAGAACATGAGAGGTCGAGGGGCAGAGGGAGAAGCCGACTCCCTGCTGAGCAGGGGGCCCGATGTGGAACTTGATCCTGGGACTCCAGGATCATGACCTGAGTCAAAGGCTCTTGCTTAACCAACTGAGCCACCCAAGTGCCCGGAGAGAGAGAATCTTTGCTTAAGATTAAGACTCCATGCCTGGAGCGTAGCCCAATGTGGGGCTCCATCTCACGACCCTGAGATCATGACCTGAGACAGAATTAAGAGTCGGTGCTTAACTGACTGAGCCACCCAGGCGCCCCTAGCGGGGTAATTTTCAAATGGTTCTGAAGAACCCTGCTCCAGCCAAAATCTTTCCACCTTCCACTTTTAGCTTAAAACCTACAAGAACTTTGTTCCCTTTGACACATGACTGTGGCAGGAGGAGGCAACTTACCGAACAGTGTTAGCATTAACTTCTTAGAGTATTGTACACATCCTTTTTTTTGGTCATTTATTTATTTTCAGCATAACAGTATCATTATTTTTTCACCACACCCAGTGCTCCATGCAATCCGTGCCCTCTATAATACCCACCACCTGGTACCCCGACCTCCCCCGCCCCCCCCCGCCACTTCAAACCCCTCAGTTGTTTTTCAGAGTCCACAGTCTCTCATGGTTCACCTCCTCTTCCAATTTACCCCAACCCCCTTCTCTCTAACTCCCCATGTCCTCCATGCTTTTTGTTATGCTCAACAAATAAGTGAAACCATATGATAATTGACTCTCTCTGCTTGACTTATTTCAGAAAGGACGAATACCCAATTTTTGTACACACTTTTTTGACCACCTTTCTTTATACGGGAACTTTGGAGCCAAAGGGCACCACCTAGTGGGAGAATGATTGTGGGAGATGCCCTATAAACAAATCACTTTTATTTGAAACTATGTAGCAAAGCATTGGTGAGCCCCGCCTCTGGGCCAGGCTACCTGTTTTTGCAGCCCAGCTCCATTCCTCATCAGCTGTGTGATCTTGGACAATTGATCTTGATTTTCTCTACGTCGTATCTTCATTAGTAAGATGGGCAGAGTAATGGTTCCTACCTAGGCTTGCTAAGGAGATTAATGAGTTAATAGTTGTTGAGTTCTTAGCAACCTGCCTGGCTCTGAGAAAATGTTAATAAATTCTGATTGTTGATATCACCATTTGGATCTGATGGCCGTCATGAGTCCGGGGTCTGCATTTTCCCCCTTGGATGACTGGGGCAATTCTCCATTTGACCAGAACTGGCCGGGTCAGCAAGTAGAAATGTGTCATTTCAAGAGTGGAGCTAATGCTAAGGAGCGACACGTCCCAAAGGCTATGAATTCTAGAAGATTTTCCCAAGAGGAGTTTTATACCCTTGCATCTTGCAGGAGTTTTATACCCTTCGGAGAGCCTCTTTAATGAAGAGGCCGTTCTTTTTCTTCTGCCTTTTGGCTACTCAGGAGCTAGCACACAGGTCCATGTCCAAGCATGTCCTCATGGATCCAGTCTGTCACAGTAGTCTGCTTCTGGGAAAATTTTCAAAGGCAAGGAGGGCTCAGAACCACAACATAAATATTTTTAAAAATTGTTGTTCAAAATAGAAAGCACGGTTCAATTGGCTGACTCCATCCCAGAGAAACATTTTGAGTGCCTTTAGCTTAGGCTGGACAGTTCTAGAACCAAAGTGTTAGATCAGAGTCTAGAATAGAATGAGCGGTTACGGGATTCTGGCATCTGGGATGGGTTCTTGCAAACATTCAGCACTTCTCCCCCTGATGCTTTGCTGTCCTTGCCTGACTTGGTGGTTTTGGCCCTGGTGGGATCCTCTCAGAGCACTCTTAAGAACAGTCCTGGCTCTTCTGGGGCACAGGGAAGAGGGTGAAGAAGTGGTCAGCCCAGAGACCCCTGGTATAGTTGCCTGCTTACTGTTGACCTTGCTTTGACAGCCGTGGAACAGCTCCCCGTGGTGTTAGGGTGCCTTCTGTTTTTATTCTTTCTTTTCCCGGAGACTTTATTTTTTTCTTTACCTTTTTTCCCCAAATGGTCACCAATTGTCCATGTGTCTCATGGCTCTGAATTCAGTGTGATATGACCTTGGGAGAGGAGGTGTGAGCACGCCATCCAGACCTGTTTCATGTCTGGGAGGAAGTAATTTATACACTAGGAACTGGCTTCGTGGCGTGGGATTCTAATTCTGAGGATGGCATTTTGTATGTGTAGGAAGGCTGTCAAAACCTTTCCAATGGGAAGGGACAAGAACCAATTTGAGAATAATGTGCTTATATAAAAACTGTCCTGGTGCAGGCATCTTGGCACGCTTCCTGTACTTGTTCATTCTGAAGGGGAGAGAAGGGGGGGGGGGGCAGGAGGAGTTCTCTGGTGGACTCTTGCAGACTCCAGACTCTCCAGCAAGAAATGACTCACTCTCCTGAAGTGGCTCTGGAGGTCACATAGTTAAAAGGGTGCCAGGTGTTTATGAACTTCTGGCTTTCTTGTTATTCTTGCCCCTCCTCTTTAAATATTTAGCAAACTGATCAGCCTGCTGAGAATATATGGTTTTTAGGTGGTCCGTGGGGGTTTCCACTGGTTTTGGATCAATAACAGAACACCCACGGCAGCCACCCCGTCCCCACCACCAGTAGCCTTTTGGGGTACGTCCTGGGGCATGGGTCAGATGGCTCCCATGTACTATTTCATTGCATCTCTGCAAGGCACAGGGCACAGTGACTCATTTTCCTATTTTGGAAACGAAGAAAATGAGGCTTTTTAGCTCTGGGAGGTTAAAAACCTGCCAAGGGGACTGCATTGTTTTGGCAGGAAAAGGAAACGTGCAAACTTACTGTGACTCCTTGCATTGTTTAGCTAAAGGAACAGACTGCAGTGCAAGCAAGCGGGGAAGTGGGTAACTGTGGCGTATGTCCGCATGGCTCTCTCTCTGGCCTCTAGGAGCACTGAGTGGGTATACAAAGCTGAGACTTTCTCTACTCCTGTCCCGTCCCCCCAAGGCCGAGAAACCCACCAAATATTTGTCTCACTGTGGCCTTCATTCTCAGAACATCACCATGAATGAAGACTGCACACCAACTGGTTGCTTGCTTCTCTCTCTTTCTTTTTTAAAAGATTTTATTGATTTGAGAGCGAGTGAGAGACCGAGTGAGAGAGCATGTACCAGTGAGGACTGCAGCAGAGGGAGAGGGAGAAGCAGAGCTGCTTCTTCCTCCTTCTCCCAGAGCAGAGAGCCCCGACGTGGGGCTCGATCTCAGGACCCTGGGATCATGACCTGGGCTGAAGGCAGAGGCTTAACTGACGGAGGCCCCCCGCCCCCCAGCCCTGAATTCCTCTGCTTGCTTCTCTTTAAGGGAATGCGTACAGACCATTGACTTTGCTGGCTCTGAAATCAAACCCAGCAAGACCAAGTCCACGTCCTTGTCCGCAGGTAGAAAGTAGAGCTGGGCTTGCTTCTTGAAAACAGAGGGGCTTCCAACACTCAGGGCCAGCAAGCTGCGGCAGTGGTGGGTGTCCAGGCTTGCCTGAGGCCAGTCTCCTCCGCGGCCTCTAGGCTGTGCTGTCTCCCTATTTAAGGAGAAAGGAAAATGCCAGATGAAAGGTCTCACTCTCTGGATTCAGTTCAGGTTAAACAGAGACGCCTTGTTTCCATCCCCTCTTTGTTTCAGGGCTGCCTGCTTGCTCGGTGTTTTTCAGTCATTTAAATCTCTTCAGTTTTGCTTCCAGGTTTTCTTTGTCCTTCCCCTTCTTCCTCCAGATTTAGAGCCTTTTTTGCTCAGAGATGCTTTCTCTGCCCCACACTGATGTTCACCTTGCTGTAGAACTAAGACAGAGTCATGACGGGACGCAAGCGCTTTGATGACCAGCGTCCCGATTGCCCATTTACCTGACTTTATGGGAATCCAGAAGTTGGCTCAAATTCTCTGCCTCCTGTTGCTCACGGAACCTGAAAGTAGCAATTGTGATTTTGCTTCTCTTGACCGTCCAGCCCTTTCTATGGCTCTTTGAGATATTCTAGATGTTCGTTCTTAGCTCCCTGGAAGGGCTCTCCCACGCTGCAGCCATTCCTTGTCACTCGTGAGCAGTGGGAGAAAGAGGACAGGCTGGAGAGTGGAGAACAGGAAGAGGGAGATCCCTGCAGTTTAGCTCTTGTTCTGGGGGCAGGATCCACCCCAAATAGCATACTTGGGACCCGGTCTATTAGGGGAAGAGCCACGCCAGCGCTTGCAGATGGGAAAGCTGCATTAGGAAGCACATTCCTCCCCTACTTGGGGAAAGCACTGCAAAGCTCTGCAGTTTCTGTGCATTGAAGGGAGCCCAGGCTCCAGCTGGCTGGCGCCCACACTAGCTCTCCAAGGCAGGGGAGGAGGCGTGTCCCTGGATGTCAGCGGACTGGTCAGAGGGTCACTGAAAGATGGCACCCCGTGGGGCACCTGTAGAGTTCCTTGATAGTAATGGGCGAGGCAATGGAATAGGGACATACAGAGTAATAAGGAACTCAGGAATTGGCTCATTTTTTTTTCATTCAACCAATATTCACAAGCATTTATTATATTTAAGGGACCGTGCCAATACACCTCTAGTCACAAAGATGAACCAGGCAGAAGCCAAACCTCATGGAACTTAGTCCTTAGCGCATTCTCTGTCCCTCCGGACCTCCGTGCACGGTGTTCCCTCTGCTTGAGCTCACTCTTCCTTCCCTCCTCTCCAGTCTTCAGTCCATGTATGATTCTGGTGGGATGTATTACGTTCTTAGACTAGGAAAGGTGAGTCTGATGGGAGGTCCTGGAGCTTCTCCTGTTTCAGCACCTACCACCCCCATCGTTGTCACCTGATGGCTGGTCTCATCTCTCCCTGGAGGGATATGTCTGGCTCACCATGACATCACTTATACCCAGCCCAATCCCCAAGATTAGATCATCAGTAGGCATACGGCAAGTGTGTGTTCAATGAATGAATGAATCAATCAGTGAGTGATTGTGTCATTCAAGAAGGGAGATGCGTGTGTGTGTGTGTGTGTGTGTGTGTGTGTAAGTTGGAACTTCCAGGTGGAAGTTGATGTATGACATGAGAAAAGTACAGAGTAGAAGGTGCCCTTGAAAGTCCAAAAAGGAATAAGCAGAATTTGAGGAAGCCATGACCACCTATGGAGGGGACGTTGGGGATAGGGTTAAGGAGCAAGCAGGGTTAGGCATGCAGGCATTGGAGGAAGAGCAAAGGGACCAGCATGTGACTGTGCTCTGACAGAGGAGGTGGAACACGGGTGACAAGCAGGGAGAGGCTGAAAAATGGGAAGAAAGTGCTCCTTCGAAGACAGGCCATGGAAGGGTGTGTGCTGGGGTGTTTGGGTGAAACTGGATAGTTTTTAAATTAGGGGCTGGTGGGTGAGAGCTGAGGGTTTCCCTTCGGAAGTATACAGACGGCCTTTCGTGCATATCCTCTTCGTCTTCTCGCTCTGCATGCTGGCGAGGACGCTCTACGACTTCTAATGGGTGTCTTGGACTAGAACTGCTCTGAGTATCCAAGGCAGGTTCTTCTGAGCAGCACATCGTACCAGACTTACCTGTTTATGCACGTGCATTAAGTGTGTGTGCACATGTTCCTCTGGGTATCCGTCCACCAGCAGGAGCCAAAGTGATGGCCAGAGAAAATCGGGTAGCCAGAACTCTCCGATTTATTTGTAAGAGTTAGGAAACATAATTAATACTCTTCCTATAAAAGATCGTTTGCATAGCCCTATTTTAGTGTTTCCTAGTGATGCAATACTATATATATAGTACTACCCTAATTTTAGTGCTGGGCATGAATATATTGCATAAGGCTGTTGGTTACCGAAGAGTGTTATACCTTTAAGCTCTCAGTCCCCTGGGTAGTCCCTCTGAGTACTGGCCTGTGGCCCTGCTTCATTCCCTGATGTCCCTGAGCCTAGCAGAGCTAGTCCCTATGCTGGGTGGCTGTCCCCTTTGCCCTCTACTGCTTATCTAACAGCCTTTTGTTTTCATTCCTTTTATCATCTCAGCAGGAGTTACCTCCCTCACAAAAGAGATTGTGGTGAAAATACCAGCCTGGTCAAGCAGAAGCAGCCAAGGGGCCTTGGTTGATAAACATCATCTTTCTGGTCTTGCCTTGTAAACCCCAGTCTGGTTCAGGGGCTTCGCCGGCTCTTGGCCTCCAGGGGCCATACTTTTCACTTGCCTTCTTTGTCTTTCTCATCCAGAAACGAAGGGCGAGGAGGCGGTCAGAAGTGCTCACAAAGTCCTTGGCAGCATTGACATGGTAGTGTAAATGTGTAACAAACCACAAAATAACGCTTATCAGGGTGAATTCTTCAAATCTCTCCCTAAATTTCCCTCTCCAGATCTGAACACGTATCTGCAATGTTTGATTCTGCTTTCGGTCCTTCGACCTTATGCACATTCTCTTTCCACCTTTTTTTTTTTTTATTAAAGATTTTATTCATTTGACAGATCACAAGTAGACGGAGAAGCAGGCAGAGAGGGGGAAACAGGCTCCCCACTGAGAGCCTGATGCAGTGCTCGATCCCAGGACTCTGGGATCATGACCCAAGCCGAAGGCAGAGGCTTTAACCCACTGAGCCACCACGCATCCCCTCTTTCCACTTTTTAACAAGATTTCTGTTTGTTGCTTCATCTGATGTGGGGCCTATTACAGAAACCTGAAGAAAGCGGAGGCAAAGCAGCCAAGGAAACACACAGGAGACTGCGAGAAATCACCTGTATTCCCAGCCTCCATAGGCAAACCTTGCTCCTTCTAAACCCTGCTAATTCTGTGAACTCTGCTCTTGACACAGTTGAGAAGAAACTGTTCAATTTCCTTTCACTTCCCTATGTCATCAGTAATCCTTGATGGAAATCGTGTGCAGTGGCTGAATACCATTTTGTTACATAACTGAACCTGAATTTACTTCGGCCTTCTCCTGTATAATTAAGGATTTAAAAAAATACAATATTAAATACAATATTAAAAATATTGATTCAGTAAATGTACCGTGTATCACTATTGGTCCATATTTAGAATTATTTCCCTAAGAGGGGTTATTAGACTTTTGGGCCAAAATGTAAGGACATTTTTGAAACCTTCATTTATAATTTTATGTATTTGTAATTCCTGTTTTAAAATTCTTCTTCCTGCTTTCCACGAAGCAGATTTTTTATTCGTATCATTTCTATAAATTTATTTGAAAAAATTTTTTTAAACTAACCTAATTCTAAAAGCAGGACAAGGCTGTTGCAGAGAATTCAGAAATATAGACAACCAAAATGATTTAGCCAAAAATCAGCTGTATTCCTTCATATGTAAATAAAATATTGTTAAAATTTTGGTTAGTATCTTTCCAGATAATATTTTTCTATACTTATATAGATAGATATGCTTTTACTAAAGTTGTAATCATACAGGTTGTTTTTTAAAATCTTCAAAATGGGTTTTATTTGTAAGGTATCTAGTGAAATGCTGGAAGGGGAGCGTTTATTATGCCATTTTACTATCTTCTTAGCTTTATCCGGCAGAGTGTTATGAGAGATCTTCTTCCTTTCCTATCTCAGGTACAAAATGTTGAAAATAAAAATAATTCCTGCAGAAAGCATATGGAGACTTCTGCTCCCCACATTAGTCGTGTGGTTCTTAAATGATAATCATTGCTCTTACTTAATATCTACCTGAGACTAATCACCACGCTGCCTACAGAACAAATGAAAGGGGTCACCTTGGAGTAAAGTAATTTTTTTAATGATCAATAGTCTGTCCTTAGCATAATGTTTATTTTATGCATTTGCAGACTTATTACCACCGGGATTGTAGTTTATAAATGTTAGCCTATTGATCTTTGTGCTCTTTCCTTTGCTGGTAAAGTTTCTGATAAAATAATTTTTTTTTTTTTTTTGGTAGGTGAAAGACAGAACAATAAAGTAAATGTCTAGATATCTGATGACTGGACATGGCTGTAGAAAGATTCAGATTCCAAGGCTGTCTAGTGACATAAATCCCTTCAGCTTTCCTAGGGACCTTACGTTACAGGTTATCCGTACAATCCAACTGATAACAGGTTCTCTTTTAGACAACAATGTAGAGTGAGTAGGTGACATCACATACTTACTTTACCCAGTGTGGTGGTGGTGACTTCCATATGCTTTATCAATGATCAAATCCCAGGATGAATATATACTTGGCTTTATTTCACCAAAGTCTACTGCCATTTATTTTCTTTTTCAAATTTCAGCAGTAATTTAGTAAGAATTTACCTCTGGAAAAGTATCTTTCATTCCTTCGGGAGTTCATTCCTTAGGCTAATAGGGATCAGATTGCATTACGGTAATGAAGATCAGTTCTTGGAATGACCAAAATAACACACCCTTGTACCTCCGGGAGAGTGTCTGCTCTTCTCATGGCCTCTGAGCCTTAGGTCCCTAAGGTCTGAATGTTCATTATCTCTTTCCTCGGGTCTCATGAGCCTTGACTGCCTTTCTTGAGTTACAGCAGGTGTTAGGTAGACTCATTTTTCTCAAAGGTTTGCAGTACAGGTAATTGTCTTTTTTGGGGGTAAGTCACTGGGATCTCTTGTGGAGTGATTGGTGTCTTTATTTTTACCATGCAAAGTGGTAATGATTTTACATGCCTCCCCCCCTTAAAAAGATGTTACACATCAGGGGTAACAGTGTACGCACATGTGGTTTGTAATTTCTGAAGCATCGTGCAAATGATAGCAACAATTGCCATTGGAAACAAGATTTTGACGGCTTTATTTTTAAAAATGTCATGAATAGAGCTCTTGTCGCAAGGTACTAGGAACCATGAAAGTGAGAAGGCTACGCAGCACATATATAAAATACCTCATTTAATGAATTAAGCATTTTAAAAGATTTATTTATTTATTTGAGAGAAAGAGAGCATGAGCAGGAGGGTCAGAGGGAGAGAGCATCTCAAGCTGATTACACGCCGAGTGCAGAACCCGCCGCGGGGCTTGATCTCTCGACCCTGAGATCACGACCAGAGCCAAAACCCAGAGTCAGATGCCCAACCCGCGGCGCCAGCTAGGCACCCCAATCACATTTAATTTATGATGTGTCAGTTGATGAGCATTTCAGTGCCTCCTTCCTTTTGGTTATTAGGAACGATGCTGCATATGAACATTTGTATAAAGTCTTTGCGTGGACGTGTTTTAATTTCTCTTGGCTGTATACTTCGGAGTGGAATTATTGGATCACGTGGGAACTCCACCTTAAACACTTTGAGAAAATGTCAAGCTTTTTCAATGTTCACATTAAATGTTATTCTCACCCAAACTGTCAGGTTTGTAATTTTTCCACATTTGTCTTTCTGATAGTCATTCTAGTGGGTTTGAAGTGGGCCTTATGGTTTTGATTTGCATTTCCCTGGTGGGTAATGATACCGATCATATCACCCTGGACTTATTGGTCATTTGTGTATCTTCGTTGGAGAAATATTTGTAACCTTGGCCCAATTTTAGTTGCGTTGTTTCTCTTTTTGTCCTGTATGTATCCTGGTTTAAGTCCCTTATCAGGGATATGACTTGCACATTTTTTCTCCCTTTTTGTGAAGTGTCTTTTCACTTTCTGGATTGAGTCTTTTGAAGCATATGGGTTTTTAATTTTAATGATGTCTGTTTTTTCTTTTATTGGGAGTGCGTCTGGTGTCATAAATCATCCCGAAGATATATACCTATGTTTCTTCCAGGAGTTTCATTGTTTGAGATAGGGTATTTCTAGCCATCTCTTCCTTTTTTTAAAAGAGTTTGCCTTGAGGAAATAAAAACGTTTTGGAGTATAAGTAGGGCAGTGAGGAAACTGAGGATTGGGGGGAACCTGGCACACCCCTTTATGGTGTGCCCACCTCTGCCGCTTTTCAGAGAGCAAATTCCAGCTCCTCTCCTAGTTCATCTCTCTTCTCTGATGGGCCCTGAATAATAGGAGGTCAGCTTCCAGGACTTTCTTATCTCTTTCTCTAACAGGAGTTGAATGCGTGGGTACTGAATGAATGGACAAAGCTTTTGGGTCACTCAGCTACTATTGTTACCCCGCTGCCTTTTTCTCGTAACTGTCGTATCTTTATTGCAAATGCTTTAGGGTAATTTACAAGAAATAACATTGGTTACTGAGAAAATATTTACAGAGTACAATGGCAGAACGTGTGCCATTTTTCTTTATAATCAGGTTTTATTCTTGTATGGTGAAAAAGAAGGGGTCGATCACTGAAAATAGACCCATCCCTCCTCCACTCGCATTATCTTCCATGGTGTTGGCAGCTTCAGTTCCCTCATCAGTCCTCCTGGGCAGCTTTTACGGGGTCCAGTTCTAAAGTATTCCCCATTAAGGTGGTCCCATATAATCGAGTCCACACACTAATTGCCTTTACCACACGCATCTTGGTCATCGCATTTTGCATCTAGCTTCTGTGTGTTGGCCCTTTTTGACATCTTTTGTAGGGCTTTGAAGGAAGGGAGAGAGTAACAGAGGTTTGAGCTGTCTTTGTGAATCACCAGCCCTAGTCAGGGGCAGGGGAGGGGGAGGAACTAAAAATTTGTTACCTGTTATCTCATGCCAGATCCTCTCCTGGTGTTTGACATACTTTCTTTGTTCTATCTTCACAACCACTTGGTGAAGTAGATGGTTTGGCCCCTTATTTTCTATCTGAAATAACCTGCCCAGAGTCTCCCAGACACTAAGAAGTGACCCTAGGCTTCAGGGACAGTTCTGTCTCATACCCAAGCCTTTGCTGTTTGGGACTAAACCAGGCGGTATGTCTCTGAAATAAAAGTTTAAGAGAACTCAGAAATGCGGATGGGAAAGTAGTTTTAAGCAAGAGTGGTTGATTTACCTTCTGGTGTAATAATTTTTAACCTTTTCCCGCGGTGAAAGTACATGATGGATCTCATACGTACCCCTCCTTCCAGTTTGAGAGCTGTTATGTGGCCTCTCTCCGTCACTCTCAGGGACACATCAGAGCGCAAGTGAAAAGCTCCATATTGTTTTCATGGATCTGCCCATGGTATTTGCCAGTGTGGGAAACACACCAGGTGTAAGGTGCGTGGCCAATGTTACAAAACTAGGGAAAGGGTGAGAAACCCTGGTCTTTGTTTTAGGCTGCTCGCCTCGTGCTGCCAGCAGGGGGCAGCATCCTCACATAGTTGCCTATTTAATGGGCATGTAGGGGAGAGGGCAGTACAGTCATCAGGCTCACCCCAAACCTGGTAGCTCTTCACCTCTTATTCTCCAACCTGACCACCCAACCTTAATTAGGCAAAGTGAATGCAAGCCAGTTTTCAATGTTTTGTTGTTGTTTGAGGAAAAAAGGAAATACTCCTTGTATGTTAGCACACACAAGCAAGTATTTTGTACTTTATAAGAATGGATGTGTTCTGTGTATGTAGGGTTCTTTCCTCTAAGGAGAGTACCTGTTCTCTTTACCACAGCTGCTGTGGTCGATGTATGTCTCAACCACCAGTTAAACCTTGTTTTCCTAAGGAAACACAGCAGTGTTGGAAGGCATTGTACAGGGTTCTGGCACTTCCGGCAAAGCCCACTGTCCAAAGTGCTGATTTTAGAGCCAGCCAACCTGCGTTCAGACGTGTAGCCACTTACTAGCTGTGGGACAGGGAGGGTTGTAATACATTCCTGTTCTCCTTCATTCAAAGGGGAGTTTTTTGTTTGTTTGTTTGTTTTTAAACAGGTAGAACATGGTACTATGCTCTGTGTATAATGGTCTTTGTGTATACCTTCCAGTCCAATTGGACTCTTCTTTCTTTCTTTCTTTTTTTTTTTTTTAAGATTTTATTTTTTTATTTGACAGAGATCACAAGCAGGCAGAGAGGCAGGTAGAGAGACAGAGAAGCAGGCTCCCTGCTGAGCAGAGAGCCTGCCTGAAGCGGGGCTCAATCCCAGGACCCTGGGATCATGACTCGAGCCGAAGGCAGAGGCTTTAACCCACTGAGCCACCCAGGTGCCCTGGACTCTTCTTTCTGTAAATATGTTTTTGTCTCTGTCAGAAGCCCTGGTTGAGGCAGGGAGATTCAATGGTAATAAAATCTGAGAGTATAAAATCAGGTGATCTTGGGTAATGTCAAATTACTTAAGCCAGAGAGTGAAACTGGAATGACCTGCCAGGTGCCTCCTTATGGAATAGTCCTTGCAAGGGTGGGCGGTGGGTATCCTTTTCTCAGCAGCTCAGCCTAGCTAAGACTAGGCTCTGAGATGGAGCGCCTAAGGCAAGGAATTGACCCCTCTGAGGTGGGCTTTCTGTGGGCACTGGGCGCGTTTACAGCGTGCCCGCTAACAGTCGAGGTCTGCTACTTGTTTCCACATTGAATTTGAGCAACATGGGCACCTGAATTATGGATCCTCGGGTTTCTCCTGGGACTCTCATTATTATTTTTACTTTTATTGAGGTGAACTTCACGTAACGAAACTAAGCGTCTTAAAATACATAAATCATTTAGTACATTATACAATGGATAGTCGGCCCTTCTATTTAGTTGCAAAAACTCATTCTAGTTTTTAACGCTTTATTTTGATAGAATTCTGAATTTAGGAAGAAGTTACAAGAATGATACAAGGAACTCCTGCATAATCTTCAACCAGATTCAGTTATAATGTTTACCTTTTCCCACATTTTCTCATTGCTATGCAGTCTTGTTCTCTCTTTCTCTCTTTCTAGATGTGCGTGCGTGCACACACACACACACACACACACACATTTACAATGTACTTATTTATGTATATATTATATATGTATTATAGGAATGATATGTATCTCTATTAAATACAGGATACACACCTGTATTATATGTTTGTGTGTATGTGTATATGTGTGTGTAGATACACACACACACACACACACACAAAACTTATATATGTGTACATTTTCCCCCTTGAGCCATCTGAGAACATGTTGGAGACATTTCTTTCTCACTAAATACTTTGGCATATATATTTGCATACTAATAAGGGTACATAATACAATTACTAAAATCTGAAGATTTAACAATGGTAAATACTTGAATTTCATCAAACAGCTTTCATACCTTCATTTTTTTCTGATCCAGAACCAACCCACAGTCATATACAGCATTTAGTTGCTGTCTTCTTTACGCTCCTTTAATCTGGAGCAATTCTGCTTTTCTTGTTCCTTGATCTTGATATTTTTTGAACAGTACTGGCCAGTCGTTTTGTATATTGTCTTTCAATTTGAATTTGGCTAATACTTTTTGTCATTAGATTCAAGTTCTTAATATATTTTGTACCATCCCCTATGGAAGAATGAGGTCTGACTTCCAAATGCTAGACTTATGAACATCATTTATCATACGACTCTTTCAAAAAACCTTGTGTTTAGTTGGCTTTTTTTTTTTTTTAACCTTCCATGGTGAAGATGCCCTAACCCTGTGCGCTGTGGTGTTAGAATTAGATTTACCTTCCCTGGGACCCCCAGAAATCTGTCGCCATGTGGATTCCGAAGTCATTAAGCTGGAGGTTTATGGCTTCAAGTCTGGAAGGCAGTGACTGAGAATCATGTTGTGAGCCCTCTGTGTTAAAATCATTGTTCTTTGATATCACGGAGCCAAATGGAGTTTACTGGATGTTCATTCACTTGTCAGATGTTGAATGAGAAAATGACAATTTGCAATGTAAATTGTTAAGATAATTAAGTCAGTCTTCTAGGGCATGGCGAAGAATACTCGAGGCTGCCTGTTGGGCTTCTGCACCCCTGTTTGGGGAGGATGGAGCAGTTCATTTCCCTGGCAGTATGATTTCCCTCTGCCAGGCAAAAACATGGTCCTAGCCCGGCAATAAGAAGCAAATCAGCCATGTCGATTTTGATACATGGCTAATTTCTTATGACTACTTTATTATTGTTTGTACAACTACTATTAGAAGCAGACCCAGGGAAGTGATTCTGCCTTTCTGTTCTTTTCTCTGCCTTTTATCCAGCCTCTCCCAAATCTTTTGCTTTTCTTTTTTTATCCTGATGTATTTGATAATTCAACTTTTCTCAAAAGGTTGTTGGCTTTTGTTTTAAAGATGGAAATGAAAAAAAAAATAAACAATGCAGATTAAATTTAGATTATTTTTGGGATGCCTGGGTGGCTCGGTCAGTTAAATGTCTGCCTTGGGCTCAGGTCATGATCCCAGGGTCCTGGGATCGAGTCACGCATCGGGCTCTCTGCTCAGCAGGGGAGTCTGCTTCCCCCCTCTGTGCCCCCACCCTCCTGCTTGTGCTTGCTCTCTCTTTCTGACAAATAAGTAAATCTTTAAAAAAGTAAATTTGGATTATTTTTAAGTTACATGGACAAATTCCTTTGTTCTGTTGCCATAGAGGAAAGTTCCCATGTTGTTGCCTTTAGCTTTTAAACTTTTACTTTTTAAAAAATGTTTTTTAAGACTTTTAAAAAATTTATTTGATAGAGATCACAAGTAGACAGAGAGGCATGCAGAGAGAGAGAGGAAGGGAAGCAGGCTCCCCGCTGAGCAGAGAGCCTGACATGGGGCTCGATCCCAGAACCCTGGGATCATGACCCGAGCCGAAGGCAGAGGCCTTAACCCACTGAGCCACCCAGGCACCCCTAAACTTTTACTTTTGAAATAATTTTAGATTAGCAGAAGTCTGGCAACTCTAGTACAGGGAGTCACTTAACCCTTCACAGAACTTCCCCCAACATTAATGCATAACATATATATCAAAACTAAAAATCGATGTTGGTATATTAGATATTAACTGAACTGCAGTTTCCCCACTAATGTCCTTTCTCTTTCCCAGGATCCCATGATACATTTAGATGTTATGTCTTCTAGTCTCTTCATGGTAGCTTCCCAGTTTACATATATAATAAACTTCCTTGTTCATAATGGCCTTGACACTTTTTCCCAAGATCTAGTCAGATTATTTTGTAGAATTTTTTCTCAATTCGAGTTTGAGATTTTTCTCATTTTTGATGATTAGCCTGGGCTTACGGCTTTCTGGAAAGAATACGACAGAGGTGAAGTGCTGTTCTCCTCACATCATATGGGGTATGCACGTTATCTTTGTCGGCTTTTGAAATGTTCTTATTGTCTTCCTTGGTTTTGCAGTATTAAACATCTTCTCATGGTACTATTTTAAGAATGGAATATTGTGGATCAATTGCTGGGTTGTTTGTGCAAAATCCCTAGAACACTTTATGTTTCCTGTATCACATGGGCAATCTCCAAGAAAGAAAATCACACCAGTGTCTCTCCCTTTTTCTCAAATACTTCAGCTCCACCTGAAAAGCATGGATATACGGTCTTATGATGTGTCCATGTTGAGTCATGGACAAAACACACCAAATCTTGAGATTTCTTTTAAGGTGATTTTTAGTGAACTGGAACTCGTGCATGGGAATAAGTCATGCAGGAGGGATAGGAGAGAATGAGTGGGCGGCGCGGCTCTGAACGGCGCCCCCGAGACCAGACTCAGACTCGGACTTTGAGAGAGGGTGTTTATTTGGCTCGAAGAATCTGCGTTTTTTTTTTTTCTTTTTTCAGAAAGGTGATTTGAATCCTAATATAAACCTATTATAATATATAAATATATAAATTTATATATTATAATATATTATATATTTATATAAATATAAATTTATATTTCTATTATATTTTCTATATTTCTATTATTTTATATTAAATTATATAATATATTTATATATTTATATAAATATATAAAGCCACATCTCTGTGATTCTTTATATTTGAATCCCCTTCAAATATAAAGAATCACAGAGATGTGGCTTTATCTCATGTCCCTTCACTCATGAACTTTCTGGGTCTTAGTTTACAGTGAATATTAAGTAGGAAGTCTGAGTGAGAAAGGGCTTCACTTTGCAAACGTCGTCAATGCGTGACCGCCGTGAGGTGAAATTTGTCACTCTCAAGCTCCAGTTGGTGGTACACTTTAAAAATCTTTTATCATGATGTCGTCTGGAACATAGAGCGACAGAAATAAAATACATATAACAAATGGAAACAAATAGATACGTTTTTAAAATGAAGTCAATCTTCAGAAGGAAAGTTAATCTTCAGAAGGAAGGTCGTCCTGGTTTACTTCCTAAAATTTAATTCTAACTATGGCTCCCAGAACACATTCGGAATTAGTATGGAGAAGCTTGACTATCACTAATTACCCATGTTTCCAATTGGGAAACAAAAAAAAAAAAGAAAGAAAGAAAGAAAGAACGAACGAAATTTAATTAGCTCTGAAGTTTGAGAACTCTGGAAACAAGCACTATTTCCAAGCCACATCCCTGCACTTTCTCTCACAGATGATGCATATATTTGCTAATATTTCTCACATGATGCGTGAATGTATTTGGCAGCCATCACCACGGAGTTGAGATCCGTGAGCTTTCATAAGTCACATATGTTCAGAAGGTTTTCTGATGGGGCAGAGGTAAGAACATCTCAGATCTCCTGCAGCCCGCAGTGCCCCACTAGAACATGCCATGTTTAGAAGACTGATTATTGAAGTTTCTGATTGGAAAGGTGATCTTTTTAAATTCTCTGAAGCTCTTAAATTCAGTTCCACTGAGAACTCTTCCTTCCGCGTTCTGTCTAGTTTTTAACATGTGGTGTCTGTTTGCACGAGTGGGTCTCTTTCCCCACTGGAATGTATGTCTGTACTTCTTCCTTATCATTTAAAAAAGATTTTATTTATTTGGCAGACAGAAATCACAAGTAGGCAGAGAGGCAGGCAGAGAGGGGAGGAGGAAAGCAGGCTCACCACGAGCAGAGAGTCCGATGCGGGGCTCCATCCCAGGACCCTGAGATCATGACCTGAGCCGAAGGTGGAGGCTTTAACCCACTGAGCCACCCGGGTGCCCTTCCTTATCATTTTTAATGGCTGTGCCATCTCCTAACTTTCTCATTAAGTTGTGTACTCCACGTGGGTTAATGACAGTATTGTGTGACGTATATTATATATTTTTCTAATAGCTGTGAGCTGTTTGTCTCTTTCCTTCCTAAATTTTCCTTTCAATTTTTGTTTATTGCATGAACACTAGCCCAACAGTAATTTAAAAAACAAAAACAAAAACAAAAACAAACCCACAAGAAGAATAAGTTCTGTGTGCTCATTTCAATGGATCGGTTATTTCTGTTCTCTGCCTCTTTCTAGACTTTTTTTTTTTAAAGATTTTATTTATTTGTTTGACAGACAAGGATCACAAGTAGGCAGAGAGGTAGGTGGGGGTGGGGTGGGGGGGGTGGGAAGCAGGCTCCCTGCTGAGCAGAGAGACAGGTGCATGGCTCCATCCCAGGACCCTGAGATCATGACCTGAGCCGAAGGCAGAGGCTTTAACCACTGAACCACCCAGGCGCCCCTGCCTCTTTTTCTAGTTTTTGATCCACATGTAAGTGCTAACTTCATTGTAGTCCCAAAGCACAGATTTTTTATATTTTACTTGAAGCATTATATCATAAAGGTTTTTTCATATTCTTGTCTCGCCATCATCCTAATGACTATTTATTTCATTGAGTTGACACGTTGCCCTGTATTTAGATATTCTCAGTTGCCGGACATGAACATTGCAGTGTTTTTCCATTTATGAACAGTATTCTATTGTGTATCTTTGTTCTTAAAGCGTTCGTCTTTGCTTTTGAATTACTTCTCTGTGCTGGTCACTAACCAAAGTGCTTAAAGATTTTCGTGGCTCTTAGGCTCTGTCAATGCTGGGTTTTGCTTGTGTTTGTTTTTAGCACAATGTCATTTATCAGAAGGCACTTTGTCAATGTCTTGGGAGGAAGTGATGTTAAGGAAGCCTATTTTGGAAGCAGCCTTCTCCTGTGATACTGTCTTTGGGATTCTGAAAGATATCTTTGAGCGAAATAGTGAAAGCAAAGCAGCCACTGAGTCTTGGGGAGCTCGTCAAATCACTGGCTTGTGAAAGGCCATTCTGAAACTCCTTGTCTAGACCACTGTAATGTATACTGAAATTATTCCTAGTGACTAAAACGATAGAGTCTTAACAATAGTCAAAAACTATTTTAAAACCTGCTTTGGTGTCCTGTATATCATTCAAAATATCATTTGAAAGCTTTCTTTTATGTCTTGCCCAAATCTCAATCTGCTGTGGCAAATCATTTTCCAGAATTACCGTCTGACTTGCAGTTAAATGTAGCTACATTCTTCTGTGTAGAGAATAGAGGCAAATCCTAAAGTCCTTTGTAGGGTTTTGAGTTGGGCGTGGAGGAGAGTGAACGCAGAGCATCCCTATAGGGTTAAGAGATGTGTTTGAAGGTGCTCCTGGATACCCCTCCAGGGTGGGGTCTCAACATCCTTTCAATTTCACTCGTCCTAAGGGAAGGACTTACTGTGTGTCCTGGTGATGTGGCAGGTGACCATGTTATCCCGTTCTAATCAGACACTCTGAAGATCTGCTGGAGAAAAATATTGTAAAAATTTATTTTATTCCGAAGAGAGAGAGAGAGAGCAAGGGGAGAGGCAGAGGGAGAGGGAGGGAGAGAGAATCTCAAGCAGACTTCCCACTGAGAGAGGAGCCCCACAAGGGGCTCGATCTCACGATGCTGAGATCATGACCTGAGCCAAAATCAAGTCAAATGCACAGCTGACTGAGCCACCCAGGTGCCCCTTTGCTGAACAAATTTATTAGAGAGCTGTAGGCAGTCACTAATTTGTATTGGGTGAGATGATGATAATAAATGACAGGTTCCTCTGAAGACCATACTCAGCATTTAGAAGTGATAACCATTTTATTAATATTCCCCTTCTTAATACCTACTTGACCTTTATTTCTTTTTTACTTTCCCCTCTGTCCTTATTTTTCTCCCTCTTTGTTTCTTTTTTGATGTTTCAAATGCTGGGTTTTCTCCCCTCTTTCAATTCTTTTTTTTTTCCCCCTTTCCAACCCTCTTAACTATCTTAACTCTTTCGCTATCCCTGCCCTGCTATTTCATCTTTAGAACTCCCTTCTTTATTGGTTTCTGCCATTCTTAATTCCTTTCTTGTTCCTTTGGGAAAATAGGCTTTAAATTTTGAGCGTGCGAAGGGAGTGTCGTTTCATAGTGAAAAACTGCAGGATTCAGGGACTGCATTTGTGGCTTATTGATAAAGGGAGGCTGCAGGAGCTGGGGCTTGTAGGGGTGATTTAAGGGTGATGGCTCAGTGTCTCAGGTGGACTTGATTAGGTTGTGGGACAGCTGGATTCCATTTCAGCTTGATTGTGACCTCTCCTTGCCACGTAATTAACAGTGGGCCAGCCACAGATCATAAAGTGAGTGCAGTTCAATGAATAATGTCATGTACTGGTGCCTGGAGTCTGTCTTACCCACGGGACGCCGTGGGCATGGGGTAGGTCTGGATGTCGAGCCAGGAGTGACATTTAAACCGAATTGCCTGGTGCTGGGTGATGAGAGCTCTGACACGCATCCCCAGACAGCTGCTCAGCGCATACGGCTGATGAGCTCTGAAGTCGCAGGCTGCCGTGTCCAGAAGCCCAGGGATAAACTGACCCTTTTCTCTTTAGGCACAGCATCTGTGCTGGATTTTAGAAATAATCAGAAGACATTTTAATTTGTTTTTCAGCCAAAGCTTGTGGGGGGTGAAATTTTGATGATTAAACTAGACTTCTAAATAGATTTCCCCTAACCCTGGACACCTTGAACAAAGATTTGTGTAGTAAGGTGGGTTGGCCTCCCTTGAAGAGTGTTGCAGGGAATTCAGTCCTTTTCATGGCTGTTGTGTTGTATATTGATTAACAGAAAATGAGCTACTGCCAGACACATTCGCAGAAGAAAAGAAGTGGGGGGTTATTCATCAGATAATTATCGTCAGATATTTATATCATCATATCTGTTGTATCATAGGATAATTCATTTACTTTGAGATGCATGAAAGAGATTGAGATAGAATGGGAAGGGTATAGAGCAGAAGATTCTCTCATACACATACACACACACACATACACACACATACACACATACACACACACCCATGCCAACCATGGTTTCATTTACTAATTGAGGAATTTGGCAAGGTAGTTCAGACATATTCAGGCTAAATATGTAAACAGTCTTCCAATAATCACTAAGATATTTTTCAGAACCCAGGCCAGTGGACTTAAGTTTCACCAGAAGTTGGGCACATATGGCCAAGTGGTCAATTAGTAATTAGAGGAATTCCCAGAATCTGAGGGAGCCGCCATGATTGTGGTTTATCTTCGTCCAGCCTCCTGAAAGCCAACAGAGCAGGTGCCATCTGGACTGCTGGGGTTTGGGCTGGTGGTCCTGAGAGGAGCCCCAAGGAGAAAGAGGGGACCTTTAAAAGGGAAACACATCTGTTCTCTAAATACATTCTGAGTTTAACAAGCTGACATAAAAGAAGACATTGACCTTGGGTTTATGCTTCCTGCCTACCTGTAGAAAGATGGCACCGCAGGGAGGGAGACAGAACTCCTGATGGGGGAGGATGGGTGACCAGGGCTGTCCTGCACTCCCTGCACTTTCATTCACTCATTCAGTCATTCAGTCATCCACTCAGAAACAGCCGCACGGGAGGGGAACTATTCGAGCTTTCACAATTTAGCTTCACTGGTTACTTCCGGAAGTTTTTATTTAGGTGTAATTGACCTGCGGTATCCTGTTCATTCCAGGTGTACGTCACAGTGATCTGATATTTCTGTACACTGCAAAAGGATCCCCACAATAAGTCTAGTTCCCATCTGTCGCCATATCAAGTTGTGACAGTATTACTGACTGTATTCTCTGTGCACTACCTTATATCCTAATGACGTCTTTATTTTGTAACTGGAAGTTTGTACTTCTTAATCCTGTTCACTTATATTGCCTGACCCCTCCCAACTCTGGTAACCAGTGTTTTGTTTCTGTATCTATGGGTCTGTTTCTGTTTTGTTTTTTTAGATTCTACATATAAGTGAAATCATATGGCATTTGTCTTTCTCAGTCTGACTTAATTCACTTAGCGTAGTGCCCTCTAGGTTCAGCCATGCTGATGCAAATGACAAGCTCTCATTCTTTTTTTATGACTGAGTTATATTCCTGCGTGTGTGTGTAACATATGTATATTATATAATAAAATATACATCACAAGTTTTTAAATCTTTCATCTGTTGATATACACTTAGGTTGCTTCCATATCTTGGCTATTGTAAATAATACTGCTGTTTACTTTGAAATGAATTCTAAAGGCAATTTTTTCAGTATTCCATTCCATTGCTTCCTTCCATCAAAGAGAACTGTCGTGAACTGGCTTGTAATCCCTTAGTGATCTCTTTCCTTGGACCCACAGATGGTGACAGGGGGTCCACAGGTTGGGCACAAGAAGGAAAGGGATACTGTCCCATGCACCTGTGTCTGCCAGGACTGAGAATAGGGGGATATGACTGTAGTCACTAGATTGAACTTCAAAAAGTGTATCTCTACAGTTAAAGGAGTTTGCCTTAAATTCTGAATGGGTGAAGATGATGTCATCCTTTGAAACATTTTATTAAGGAGATTAAGTTAAATACAGGAAATGCTATCTCACATTTCATTGGAATGAAAATCAAGTCTTGTGCAAGTTGTTTACTACGACAGAAGGCTGTTGTGGATCTGTTTTGCTCAGTTTTTTCATTGTTGCAGGATCTGTGTTCCTGCTGTGCGGTGGAGAATCCAATCTGCTGGGAGCTTGTGGAGATGAGTAAGGGCTCTCTGCCAGTTGTGGGAAATTTGGGCGCAATGAAGACAGTCAGTGAAAACCCCTGTCTGCTCTATCAAGCATGTGGTACCTAAATGCACACATGGAACCTATTTATTTAGCTCCAGCATTGTACCTAAGATGTCCTTTTTCCTTCTCGGCATAGCATGTACAGGCATGGATTTGATGGTAATTGAGTAGTTGACTTGAGTTCTATTTCTGGTGTTGTTGGTGATGTGCCCTCCATCTGAGATGAGTTTTTTTTTTTTTGGCTGATGTAGGCTCTAAAATCCCAGTCAAGGCTGTTAGTACCTCCTGATAGCAGACTAGCTCCTCCATTTGCATAAATGTCACACCAAATCTTACCTTTTCTTAACATAGCTGCTAAGTCTCTGAAAGGATAGGGGGAATGATAGACTGGTTTCTGTGTGGTATTCTGGGTGGGGCTGTGGGGAGGAAACAAAATGAGCGATGCGCTGAAATGTTTCATGGAGCCTTTCTTATGTAAAAAGAAATACTAAGAAAACATTCCCTAGATATTGAGAGTAAATTTCTTTTCGGAAATATCCTGAGTGGCTCAAAAGAGGTTTTCAGTATGAAATGACGTCTTTTTTTTTTTTTTTTTTTTTAAATAATGAAAGCACAGACAATTTTCTCTCCACCTTCAACCCTTCACAGAATTTCAAAGGAGAGGAGAAATAGAAATGAAGCTGACAAGAGAAGCCATCTAAAATTAAAACTCTCCATATGGAATTGCTTTTTCGTTTCCTCTAGATATTGTACTCACTCTGAGTCCTAGAGACTCCGTTCCATCCTTGAGAATTTTCTTACAAGATGGTCATCGGAGGCTCTGTTAACTCTCGCTTCTCTCATCGTGCACAATCTGTATGTTCTAAGTGGGGAAAATATGTTCTTCTAAATGAGAAGTTTTTATTTTAAGAACGTCTTTTCTAACTTTACGTATGTATTGAATAGACAGTAGTACAACATTAAAAAGTTACAGAAGGTAAAAAAAAAAAAAGGTAAAAACTGTACCTTCCATCCCTTTCCTTCATCCTCCCGTTTCCCTTCTCCAGAGGCACATGATACGATGCCCACCTTCTTTGTTGATTTTTAGTCTTTGGTTTGGCAACAGTTGTATCTAGGACCTAATGGGGGTATGAGTAGCTCTTTATACCAGATGTGCTTTATGGGAACCCATCAATTTCAATGTAGTTGGAGAGAGACTACGGCCTGGTTCTGGTAATAAACTAACGGACCATGTTTAGCTACTCACATAAGGTTACCTAGAAATCTCATAGGTAAATCTTCTTGCTGTTCTGTCTACATTTTTGTGCTCATATTTCACTGTCCAAGATGCCATTGATTAGTAGACACACATTTTATGGACAACTAAAAAAAAAAAAAAAAAAAAAAAAAGAAGAGAGAGACCTAAGTAGCTGTTACTCAATATTTCCATTATTTTAGAATTTTTGAAAATATTGTATTTATTGAAAGAGCCCTACCTGACTAAATGATACACAGGTGATTCAGTTTAAGAAGAATCTGAAAAAAGAATTAAAAGCTATTGATGCTGAGCTCTTAGGACATCCTCCTTCTGCAATTTGACAGAGTTAACACACTTCTGATGTTCACTGGGCTGGAAATGTATTGAAGGAGGTCTGGTTCGCCCCAGCTTCCTGGACTCCCCACAGCCATTTGGTGCTTGGGGTTAAAGACCGTTCTAGCTTTGTCTCAAGGTGTATTCCAGACCCAGAAACCCATTCTGCTCTGGTGATGCTGGTGTTTTTAGTATTCACCCACACCCATGCAAAGAAAATTCCTTAGTGACTGAGGTCTGCTCGAGAGCAAATCAAAGATGCTGTTGATGGTAATATTCTACCCAAATTTAGAACTGTTACCATATGAAAAAAAAAAGTGCATCTTAGAATTAATGAAAGATGGTAATATTAATTTTAACTCTTAGTTAAAAATAGAATTAATCTATCACATGACAAGTATCTCTAACTTGTGGACTTTCACAGTGCTTATAAAGCAATTTGACAAGCAAAATCCTAAGTCATAAGTGCCAAGCTTCAAGATTTTGAAATAACTTAGATTCTAAAGTGTGAACCTGCCTTTCCTTATTTGCTCACAAATAACGATGACACGGTCCTTTTTCAAAATACCTTAGGTGAGTCAGGTATTTTGAAAAAGTTTAAATATTTAAGTGGCAGGTTAAAAAATCTACAAACTCATAAGTCAGATTTAAGGATGATCTTTCAATTAAAAAGGGAACAACAACAACAAAAATCTCTGTTTACAATCCAGCTCGTTGCAAGTCATAGCTGTTTTTTCCTTTCTTTGAAATGTGTGGTATTATAGTGTATAGGCTACTAAGAAAAATTATTCAAAACTTGGCAATTAGACAAAAATGTAGAACAGCATAACCTTTCAATGTGATATTGGAGCAGTCAAAATAGTAATAATGATAATGGGCCTGGCCAAGGACTACTTAATCACCTAGGCATACATCCTTATATTTGACTTGGTTATTTACTGTGGTTAGAGCCCAGACACCGGGCTGTGTTACACTGATATGTAGGTGTTTAGCTGGTGGAGCTGTCCAGTAGGAAAGCTTACCCCAAATGCTGAATTGCTCTGTAGCACAGTTTCATAGTTTCCTGCAAACCTTCCCCCTCAGTGCTATTTGAACCAGCTTTACCATCCTGCTGCTTGCTTCATTATTGAGCTGAGGAAATCTTGACACCTGGTTAGTCTATCTTTATGAGTCTTGTTTTTAATTTTCTGAAAATTTTACTTTGTCAAGATTTAAATCTCGTAGGTGAAACAGAGGTATTGCCAGTGACCATGATGTGTATTTGTAGATGGACAAGTATGCTCTGTGACTGGTCCACAGGAACCCGAGAGCATGGTGATGCATGTTCACCAGGTACAAAAGTAGGTTGTCGAGGCTGTGGATGAGTTAGCCTTCATCCGGTGGTTAAGACGTGAGTCGCTCACAATGTGAGGGAAATGATTCTATTTGTGTGGATGAAAAAGTTTTAGGAGCTGGAACTGGGCTTGTGTAAGGAATTGTGGGATTCCAGCCAGGGCCAGAATTGTAGAGAGAATCGTGAGTGCTTTTCTAGGAGAGGAGCCTTGGGGTCCAAGGGTGCCCACAGAGACAGATGCTGGTGTTCACTCCTTTAGTACCAGGAGGGGCTTTCTATTTTTTTTTTTTTTAAAGATTTTATTTATTTGACATACAGAGATCACAAGTAGGCAGAGAGGCAGGCAGAGACAGACAGAGGGGGGAAGCAGACTCCCCACTGAGCAGAAAGCCTGATGCAGGGCTCGATCCCAGGACCCTGGGATTATGACCTGAGTCAAAGGCAGAAGCTTTAGCCCTCTGAGCCACCCAGGCGCCCCTTGGAGGGGGCTTTCTAGACTCTCATCCATGCATGTAGTTTCCCTGGAGTTAACACCCTTGTCCTTCAGGGAGTATCAGACGTTAAATTCACTTAGTTCAGGTGCTCCCCCCACAATTATTCTTTGATTATCTCTCTCCTTCCTCCATCAGTCCCATTTTTTACCCTCTCTTCCTTTCCTCTGTCTGCCTCCTCATCCATTAACAGACGTTCCCTGAATGGGGACTGTGCAGGTGATGACATCATGTTTAACCGGATTATCTATTTATTTGACTACTTCAGGGCTTTCTAGAATGCCTTAGCAGCAGCCTTCACAGTAAATGTCGATCGGTGAAATACACACAAATCAGAGAAGAGAAAATTCCCATGTCTTGTAGCAGTGCATGGATCCCTTATTGGTAGCCCTAAGCCGTTTGGAAGTGACAGCAAACTCCCAAGTACAATGCTGCATTACCTTATGTAACTTAGCACCTGCAAGTCAGGTAAAATGTTGCTGAATGTACAAATGAGTGAAAAATGAGAAAAGCTATTGAATATTCCTTGCCAGAAGTCGTTATAAATAGAACAAGTCACCATCCAGTGGGAGACTGAACATTTCCGTACTTGAATGCAGGTAGACCGAGAAGGTCGAATATCCTCTAGGGTCTCCGGGGGACTGTTATTATTTAGTTAGTTGATGTCTGATCCTGGGGTGGGGAGATGGTTCTGCAGTGTTGGGAAGGAGGCCTTGTGAGCACGGTGCTGGGGAGATCCACGAATAAGTGTGGGCTGAGAGGAGCCCGGGGCATCAGAACCATGTGAACAGGGAGAGAGCTAGGCTTCAAATCAGTGATGGCTGAAGCCTAAAACTCAAGGTCAGTTGATGTCCTGAGGGCAACCAGGACTAGAATACAGACTAGGACTTAGAGCTCTCACAGAGCTGAGACAGAATATGGTAGAGGACAGGGAAGCCACTCTTGATGGAAAGTGAATAACTCCCAGCTACCATTTCCCCCAGGGCTTACCCATTGCTAGACTCTGTTCAAGGTGCTTTCTATATGCTATGTCATTGGAGCTTCTCAGCAGGCCAATGAGAGAGGCGATACCTACACAGTCATGGGTGAAGAAGTGGGTTTTAGGAAGGTGACCTTTCTTTTCTAAGAACACCAGCTAACATGGAAGATTGCATGGGAACCAGGGTTAACTCTCCAAGCCTGGGTTGCTTATCTACAAGCCTTGCTGCCCCTGGCATGGGCTTGTCTTGCCCTGTGTGGTTGGTTAGTCAGGGTCTTTCCTGACCAAGTCCTGTCAGGCTTGAAGGACTAGAGTCTTTCTGACGGGTGAGGAGCCGGGTGAGGTGGAGCATTCGGAGGCCATTTATAGGCCCCATGAGTATGGTGGGCACAAGACCCAAGTAGTCTTTTTCGCAGCACCGGACTCCTGGGGTGGGCTTTTCTGGGATATTTTGGGGCCAAAGACAGCTGTACTTCCTTTGAGCTCTTCCTTGATTTGTTTCCCCTTCCCACCCCATACACACAGGGCCGCTGAGGGCGGTGTACTACCTCTGTGAGCTTTCCAGATGAAAAACAAGCACTTTGTGAATGGGCAGACCCAGCTTGCCCCTTCTGTGTGTTGTCCGCCACGTGAGAAGTCGGCACAACTCCTTCACGTCAGGGTGCTGAAGGAAAAAGAAAATGATCCTTGACTAGAAAATGGGGAATAGGAGAGGAAATCATGCTCTTTTGGAGACAAGAGAGGATTTTATAGAAATACGTTCAGAATGGTTTTACGGAAACTGCCCCTATCCACACTGAGTCTGTTCAAGAAAGGTTCATTTGTGGAGGATTGAAATGTTCTTATTAATATTCCTTATCTAAGAGAAACAGAGGAGTCTACTGAATTTCACGAAAAGGTAATATGAAACCTGATCTTTGAGGGTCGTCTTTAATATTTTCATTTCTCCTTTGTTGTTGAAAATATATTTCTGTCCTTTACATGCCAGCCTACAGCCGAGGAGAAAGATAGCATAATCAGTATGAAAGTAGTAGCAGAGGAAATACCCATTTGCATTTCTGGCAATAACTACTTTTGATCTTATGTCGTATTATTCTATAATATTTAAGGGGCAAAGTCCTGAAGTTATTAACCTACTTTAGTTTGCTGAGGTCAAATAAGATTAAGAAAATGTAGACTTTCTGCATTTAACTTTTAATTATGGAATATCTTCATTAGAGAAAAATAACAATCTGAAAGGCATTCGTGTACATACGCACCACTCAGATTTAATAGCGACTAACCTTTGGCTAAATTTTCTTCAAGCATCTTTATTTTGGAAAGGGGTCTTTTAAGAAAACCAGACATCACAGGCTCATTTGACATCCAACCCTGTTCCCGGTCTGTCCCCTCTCCTTGGTTTCGTCATAGTACAGATGTGTGTTGTTTCCTTGTGTATTTTTTTGTACTTCAAGAAACTGGTTGTGGAAATTTCAAGTCAAATTTTATTCACAAATACATTTTGATAACATGATCAGTTTAAAGCCATACATGTGTTTTTAAAGTTATTTTTCTGGGAGGCATAATTATCAAAGCAGCCAGTTATTATGGGAGCTTGACATTTATAAAATAACTACCAAAAAGCAAGTTAGACTTTCAGGAGTCCTTTCCAGTTTCTCTTGCCCTCAACCCTCTGAGAACCTTTTAGATCCGCCCATGTGTGTGTGGAGGGGGGGCTTCTGGACAAGGTTCCTAGAGCACAGGAGGTTCACAAGGACAAGGACAAACAAGAGCTTCCCCCCCCCCCAACATAGTAGTTTTTAATTCCATCTAATCTGTTTGCTAAGGTTAGGGGCAACTTGGTATTCACATGCTATTTACCTAACATTTCCAGTAGTTCTCATCCTCTTTTAGAGTTTATTGCCTCTCTGGTTGGTAGTGGTCTCAAATTCTGATTTTTCAGATTCTCATTCTCAGGAATGAGGGAGTCACGGTCACTCTGTCTGCAGATGGGCAGATTTATATGGGTGGAACCAAACCAAAGGATTGCCCGCAGTTCTACTGGCTGTGATGAGTGGCACCCAGGAGGGAAGCTGATTTCTCCTTGGTATTGGCGATTTCATAGCAGAGGGGCATGTGTCGCAAGATGTACTTTTAAAAGTTTATTTAAAAAAAGTAATTTCAGTATTGATTTTCAAACCAGATCTGTGGCACATCCCCTGGTCTTTTTATCCTCAGCTCTAGCTGATTCCCTTCGGAGTTGCTTCCAGTTTATTCTCTAGAAAGCATCTCCTTTCAGTAACTTTCAGCATCACTGGGGGGTGAGTACATCTATTTAGCTCAATTGTTATTAGGTTGAACCATGTGAAATTCTATTTTTGTAGGTCATAAATGGTTGGATGTCAGCAGTTTCAGTGGTTCAACACAATAGGTTTGGGAAACCCTGATCGTTTACAGCACAGAGAACTTTTGAGCTGATAGGTCCCATCAAGATCATATAGTTGGGGGCGCCTGGGTGGCTCAGTGGGTTAAAGCCTCTGCCTTCAGCTCAGGTCAGGATCCCAGGGTCCTGGGCTCGAGCCCCACATTGGGCTCTCTGCTCAGTGGGGAGCCTGCTTCTCACCCACCCCCCGGGCCCCGCCTGCCTCTCTGCCTACTTGTGATCTCTCTCTGTCAAATAAATAAATATAATCTTAAAAATAATGATATAGTTGTCCAGCTGACACCATTTACAAGCCATCACCCTGGCACTGGCCTGGGATTGACCAGTTGTCCCCCCACAGACTAGGAGGTATGGTGTGAACTGTCAGGGTCTAAGAGGTGCTGGCTTAAAAGGTTAGGATGAAGGAGTGGAGTGTGTGTGGGGGGGTCCCTTTAAGCCCAAAGGACTGTACCCTGGCAGGGTAGGCAGATCAAGCAAACACCCTGAAATGGCCCAAGTTCGTGAGGCCTCGGGACCTGAGTTTGCCCTAGGGCCTGAGAATTTGGATCAGAAAGGACCTGTTCTGAGCTTCTTCCATCTGAATGAAACCCTTCCCATCCCACAGTGTCTGAAATGCTGTCTGTGGGATCCAGCCATACACCTGCCTACACAGGACTCACTTGGGCAGGTGGAGATGAGCCTTTCTGCCCAGTGTGTCCCTCTGGCATAATGGGATTCCTACTTAGAGGGAAGTCTTCAGCGAAGTGTTCAGAACAGCATCCTGGATAAGAATTCAAACTGTTTCTCATGTTCTTCTGCAAAATGACTTCTGTTTTCTTTTGCTAGAACAATGGGCGCACCTCTAATCAAATATAAGTAAAAATCAATGCATTTTCTTTAAAGAAAATTAGAAAGAAATGTGGAAAGGTAGAAAAAAAAAGTCTCCCACCTTCCCACCACTATAAATAATTGCTATTAATACTTGGGTAGATTTCTTTCCAGTTTTTAAAAGCATTTACATGTTAAGTCTATATCTTGATATTGCTAACACATATATACTATATGTGATAAAAATATATAGAGTACTCTAGATAAAATACACATTGCCAAGGAACACATGCTACTATAGAAATTCTACACAGACTATAACATATATTTTGTATTCCTGTCTTTTTCACGTATGGTACCTAAGTACTCTTCGAATATGATTTTTAAAGGCTGTGTAATATTCTATCAAATGATTTCCCCCCCCCCATTGTGGGTTATCCATTTCTCTTTTTAGAATACTGCTTAAGAACATGAGATCTGGACTTTTGGGTTCAATCCCAGCAAAATGTTTATATGAACACGGCAAGATACTTACACTCACTGTATTTCTGTGTCATCATTTTTAAGAGAGACATAAGAATTCTATTTACTCTGTTGGGGAGAAGAGACCATAGTCTCCAAATTAATTAATTGTTTTATTGTTTTATTTATTTATTTATTTTTCATGGTCTCCAAATTTAAAAGCCAGACTTTGCCATTTACAAGAGCTGCATTGAAGGAAGGAAGGAGGAGAACACTTACCAGCCACAGTGCAGGTTCCTAACATACCAAATTACAAGCAGGCTTCTATACCTGAATGTATTAAAGGCCTTCCGCAAGGTTTGCCTTTAGTAGGGAGGAAGGAGGGGCCCACAGACGCTAGGATGGGGCATGGAGTCGGGAGCTAAAGCTCCTGAAAACATTCTGTTCAACGTAACAGAATTTGTCCTTGGGAATCTTTAAAATAATCACAATATTTATACAGCAGAGTGAGGCACTGAACATTTACAAAGGGGTCATGGTGTTGTCCAGGGAACAAAATATTAGCATTTATTTGTTAGTTGAGCTTTTTAACTTCTATGAAGGAGGGACTGATTTTTTTTTTTTAACTCAAAGGGTCACCATGAGGACAGAATGCATAGAATCAGGGATGGCAAAGCTCTTTTTGCAAAGGGCCAGGTAGTAAATATTTCAGGCTTTGCAGACCATATGCCGAAGCAGCCACAGAATATGTAAATAAATGAGCATGGCTGTGTTCCAGTAAAGCTTGCTTTATGCACTGAAGTGTGAATTTCATGTAATTTTCACATGTCACAGATTATTATTCCTCTTTTGATTAAAAAAAAAAGATTTAAAAATGTAAAACTTTCCTTTCAACACACAACTGTGCAAAAGTAAGTGGTGGACCCAGTCTGGCCTCTGGGCTGTGGGAACTTGAGGCTCAGAATAGCCCTCGGCACCCTTTAAGTGCGGGGTGCACTGGCTCCCACCATCAGCGCTGTTCCCACCGTCACCATCTCTGCCATAGGGCTATGCAGTGCCAGGTCTGGAGGAGGCCAGGGTGGCCACACGTAGGCCCCTGCCTCCCTTTGACCTCCTGGGAATCTGTCTGTAGCAGCTGCAGCTTCTTCAGCTCTTGGCTTCATCATGGCAAAGTGCTCTCTTCCAAAGGAACTTGGAGAGCTGTGCTGAGTCTGAGGTCTGGGCCTCCTGACCGATGAGCTAGGCGTGCTCTGGAGCCAAGGGGGCCCACATGCTGTGTCCTCTGGCCAACCTTCACCCTGTGCTCTTGCTGTGCATGGGTGACGGATGAAGAGAGACGGAGACACCTGCCGTGCATGGCTGCAGCTAGTTCACATCCTTTTCCAAGTAACGGGGGAGGGGAGACAAGGGGTTTCTGAAAAAGGTGGTAGAAACCTGAGCTGGAAGTGGAGGGAAGAACCAGCGGCGAGTCACAAGCATGAACCATGGTGCTTGGATTATGCAGAATCCCGTGTGTGCTCAGCACTGTAGAAAAATTGCAGATATCTTTATAAACCTTGACAGCATTATTTCATTATTCATGAAGGCTTTTTTTTTTTTTTAAACCATAACCAGCTTCATTTTAAAGGAAATTTATTCTCAAGGCATTCTTTTTTTTAATTGAGTTTTTATGGTAATTCTTTGTGTTGACTGTTGAATCAACATTCCAAATAAACTACTCACGTTTATCCTTTTATTCAGGAAGGGCTCAACTCTGCCTGTTCAGGTTAATGAAGTGAGAGGAAACCCAGATTTTTCGGAATTGTGTACATGGCAATTGCATGCCCTTTTTGGACCTCATAAGAGTAATTTGTAAAAAGGACATTATTTTTTAACTAAGGAAATTTGCCTTAAATCCAGAATTTTTGATGTGATCGTCCACTGTGTGCATACATGGAGTTATTTATGAATGTGTATGTGTGTGTGTGTGTACATGTGTGTTTCAAAGCGTTATTGTGAAGACTTCTGATAACTCCTGAGATGGAAGTTTTTTGAAGGCAATTACTGTTTATTTATTTATTGATTACTTAAAAAATGCCTCTTAAAAATTATTTTTTTAAAAAATTCTAGTATATTGAACATACAGCGTTATATTAGTTTCAGGTGTATAATATAGTAATTCAAATACCGTTTTGTGTTAAATTCATCCTGAATGAAACTGATCATGTCAGGCCCCATGTGCCTTGTGCAGGAGCAGAGAGCCAACCTTATTTGATGAGAGGAAGAACGAACCAGGGGCTATGAGGCATCGAGAGGTCATGGCTCCAATCCTCTGCCCTTTCATTATTTCCATGGCCCTACTGCATATCCAATCCTTGTCTCAGTATTTCTTTTTTTTTTTTTTTTTAATTTTATTTATTTGAGAGAGAGAGCGAGAGCAGGTGAGCACGAGCTGGTGGGGGTGTGGAGCTGCAGAGGGAGAGGGAGAAGCAGACTCCCCAGACTTCCCACTGAGCAGGGAGCCTGAGGCAATGTGGGGTTCTATCCCAGGACCAGGGCCCAAGGCAAATGCTAACTGACTGAGCCACCCAGGCACCCCCTGTCTCAGGATTTCTAAGGACAGGAACTTCTCAGCTAATTCTATTTTCTTTTAGCTGCACGGAATAATATTCATCCTTCAGATGCCTTAAGACAATAGGAATAGTTCAACCCACAACGCCCCTCCCAGCTCCAAAACCAAACCACACAACCCTTTCTTTTCTCCCTGGGCCAAATAACCAAATTAGTTCCCCCCCTCCCAACTTTTCTGTTACGCCTTCTGTTCAGACATTTCTGCCTCTTTCTGGCCACCCTTGTGTGCATGATTTCCTGTGTGTCAGGAGCTGGCTCGCTGTGTGTGCTGGAACTGTGCACTGTGTCCAGATGGGGCCTGACTTGAGACCAGTCAGTGGAACCTCCTTTGTTCTTCTTGCTGCGCTCCTCTTAATGAAACCCAGCATGTCAGAGGCTTCTGACTGCCACGTGAGCAGGATTCTTCTTGGACTTGCTGTCAACTCTGACTCCTAGTTCCTCATACTGTCCATGGTCTGGAACTGTCCTGGGTTTTGAAACAGTTCCAGGGCGGGGGTCCCTTCAGTGACAGTAGGTGGTTGCAGATGGTCATAGAGCTCAGTTAAGCCAGAGGTGTTATCCAAATGATGAGCGTAGACTTGCCAAACCAGGGGAAGCAGCCAGGTTGAAGGGCTGGAGGCAGCAGTTGGGGGAAGAGAATGACAGAGAACAGCAAATGTATTAGAGAGGCCAGGCAAGGAAGAGAGCAGGTGCCACTGGAAGGGAGGTACAGTGGGCAACGGAGGTGGTTGAGAATCTACTGTCTTCTACCCTTAGCATCTTACTGGGTGTTTCTTTCATGCAGATCTTTTGTGTTTTTACCTAAAAGAATCAAATTTTAATGATAGGAGCTGGGCTCTGATGAATTATTCATAAGCCAGATTTCCCTCATTCCCTAGATGTGTGCTTGAATTTTTAAAAAAAATTTTTTACAGGACTTTACATTTTTCTGATTAAACTTCTTGCTAATGGGGCCCATCTTCCTAGTCTCCAAAGACCTTTTGAACCTAAATAGGCAAAAAAAAAAAAAAAAAAAAGCTCTAGCATTGAAGCGGTGACTCTGCCACTTACTAGCCATGATCTTGCACGAGTGAGGGGTTCTGACCCTCATCTGTAGGAAGAGATGAATAACATTGATCTCATTCATAATACTCGCTTCACTGGGTAGTCAGGAAGATTAAATGAAATCCCACATTTGGAGTTGCCTGGCATGATGCCCACCAGGACCAGTCCCAGCTGGTCACAGACTTTTTTTTCCTGCTTCTCAGCATATTCGCCATCTTGCCCATTTGTAGGGCAGATTTGATAGGGTACTTTCTCTGTATTCATCCAAACTGTTGATTTTTATTGAATTTAATGGAGAGAGATCAGGGCCAGAATCCAAAGATTTCTGGAAGCTGCTTCTGGGACTCTTTGGAACATTGGTCTGTGTTGGGGATCACAAAGTCGGATGCTATGGAGAGCCTCCTTATATAAATGTGCAAAGTAGCCAGTGACAGAGTGCTGAGGCCTGCATATCCCACCTAGAGCAGGCTGCTGCTGCTTCTTTCTTTCTTTTTAGTAACAGATGATTATCACCGTGGTTTTACGGTTTGTACATATCTAGTTAAACATCAATTGCATGAGATTTTGACATTTCCTTTTGACACAATTCTTTTCTTTTTTCATTTCAAGTCCTATCGTAGACTCTGTGGAAATCTGACCCTAATTCAAACGGTTCCTTTTTAAAAATATTTTATTTTATTTAAATTCAGGTAATTAACATTTGGTGTATTATTAGTTTCAGAGGTAGAGTTCAGTGATTCAGCATTTGTGTATAACACCCAGTGCTCATGGCATCAGATGCTTTCCTTAATGTCTGTCACCCAATTACCACCCCAGCAACCCTCAGTTTGTTTCCTATAGTTAAGAGTCTCTAATGGTTTGTCTCCCTTTCTAATTTCATCTTGTTTTATTTTTTCCTCCCTTCCCCTATGATCCTCTGTTTTGTTTCTTAAATTCTACATATGAGTGAAATCCTATGATAATTGTCTTTCTCTGACTGACTTACTTCACTTAACATAGTACCTTCTAGTTCCATCCACATCGTTGCATACGATAAGATTTCATTTTTTGGATGGCTGAGTAATATTCCATTGTGTGTGTACACCCAATCTTCTTTATCCATTCATCTGTTGACAGATATCCGATAGAGCAGGCATTTCAATTAAGAGTTACTGCATAACCAAACCCTTGTACAGGGAATCAAGGTTCCAACTCCATTGGCTGGTGATGTAAGTCCCTAACGTACTCTCGCTTTGGGTTACTGTGGCATTAGAGCATTGGTTCTCAAAGTATGGCCCAGCAACCATCAGCAGCACCCGGGAACTTATAGGAATGCACATTCTCAGGCCTCCAGATCTACTGAATCAGAACCAGAGTGGGGAAGGGGCAATGATCTCTTGGAACAGAGCCCCTAGGAGATTCTGATCATTCTTGAGATTTGAGACCCACTGATTTAGGAACATGTTCTCAACTATGGTTAGACATGGGATCATCTGGGGAGCTTTGAAAGTTTAGTTGCTTGGTTCCCACCCACAGTTTCTCATTGAGCAGATTTGGGGTACAGCCTGGACCTCAGGATTTTTTCAAAGCTCCCGAAGCGATTTTCAGGTGCATCCAAGGTTGATAACTACACTTCAAAGGAGCCTGTTGAAATGCTCATGGAGTCCTTTTTCCTGGATGGGAGGTGAGGAGTGGGAGGTATGTGTAGTTTGACAGAGCTCCCAAGTGGTCTATTGTACCAACTGAACACTGCCTCCCCTTGGAGAACCTGACCTTAAACAACCAGCCTCATGAAATATCCTTGAGAGGGCTTTCCATGGACTGAATATTCACTCAATGTGATTTGTTTTAAAGGTTGCTTTTAATGCTATATTTGTGCAGCAAATGTAGACACTCGTATAGCACAAATATTAACTCCTAAATTCTCAAAGGCTTTCCCTACAATATGCCATCTGGCAAGCATTATTGTAATCATCTCTTTATTAACCACACTAATGAAGGACTAGCATGGCATTGGTAATTGAAAAACACAGATCATTTAAAAATCATTCAGGCTAGTGCTGGCCCTGTTTTCCTAACCAGGAAGCATTCAGGAGTAGAAAATATTGACTGATGACAGTTTCCTACTTTCCCTGAGGAGTGTAGTAGAGGTATTAGTACATCTTATTTTAGTCAGAAATTTGAGAAATAGAAGAAGTGAGAGGGTTCTAAATTAAACTTACTTTTTTTTTTCCTGTACCAAGGAGTCTGTTTTCTCAATGAGAAGCCCAAAGCCCAAATCAGACAAACAGTGAATATATTTAAAATGCATTTGTACATTGGAACCCGTGGATTCACAGTGTGCTTTAGCAGAAGTGGCACGGGATTTGAGGAAGCAGTGGGTCTGGATTCTAGATCTTATTCTGCTATTGCTTGTGTTATTTGAAATGAGCCTTTCAGCCACCAGTGGGGCCCCAAGTATGGTCCCCATCCAGCAGCATCAACATCACTTGGGAATTAGTTGGAGATTCAGGGTCTCAGAGCCATTACAACCTTTCTGAATCAGAGACTATGGGGTGAGACCAGGACATGGTGTTTTAACAAGCACTCTGGGAGATTTAGATGGCTGCTCCGGTTCGAGCATCATCGCTCTCTACCAGTGTACTGTTTTCTCATCTATTAAGTAAGGCTGCCAGCCTAGCTAATGTCTGAAGGCCATTCCAGCTGTCCAGTGGCCTTGGTGTATGGCCTGGAACAGGTTGTAACGTTCTCCCTCTCAGGCCTTGAATCTTTCCTTGGATGTGTGATTGAAGTAACTCAGCTAAAAAGCTAGCATGTGGGCAACAGAAGAGAAACAGAGCTCTGGGAACTCTATACCCAACCCCGCCCCCCGAATGTTCAGTAGAAAATAAACTGTACTTTTTTCAATGGCTTGGTACCATTTTTCCCAAAGTGATAAAGCCCGGTGCTTTGGAAGGGGAGGCAGACTCTACCCCCTTCTCTGGGGGCCCAGAGCTGTCTGATGTGATTCACGGAGTGGCGCTTCTACGGGCACTAACAAATGGCATCTCAGAAGGATGTGCAGGGGTACACAGGCTTTGCAGTAAAACAAGGGGAAATTTTAAGCTATTTATCAAAGCTCTTGCAGCTTCCATTTCAAGACAGGTGGAAAAAAAATAACATGGAACAAGAAAAGAAAATAAATCTGTATCCAGAGCATCTCATAAATAAGAAAGGAGTAGGGAAGCTGTTGGCCTTGCTGGATTCTCAGAGTATTTTTGTCACAGTATAGAAAGCTTTCAAATGTTTTGGCATGTAATTCGTATACTTTTTTTCATTATCGAAATCTGCGGTTGTAAAATCGTTTCACTGGCTATTAAAATCAAAAGAGAAAAAGGGAGCAAGCATTTTAAGGAGAGGGAGACTGGGGACATGATACCTGAATTTCAAAGAGAGGGAGAGGGAGAGAGTTCCCCCACAAATACAAAATAATTTTTTTTTCATCTAAAAAGCAGTGATGCTTTATAATTTAAGACAAGTCATAGGAAATCAAAGACCATTTTCTAATTGGCTTCTGTTCAGTGAGAGCCTGTTTGTTGGAGACAATAGGGCATGGTTTATTGAACACGAGAGCGCCTTGGGTCTGTTATGTCTGGGAGATGGAGCAATTACAGCTTTTATTAAAAGGGACGGATCGCAGGTCCACGTTGCCGGAGCAGATGACGTTGGTTGAGCAGAACCACAGCTGACGAGGGCCTGCCTTGGTCCTCTTCGGGAAATTCCCAGCAGTGTCCAGGTGACCAGTGACTCAGCACTGAAATGCTGGTCAAAAGCCCAAGCTCTGAGTTCAGATTCGGGCTCTGCCTCATCCTGACTCTGCAGCTCTGGGCAGGCTCCCCAGCCGCCAGCCCGGTTCCTTGTCTTTTGGAGCAAGATAATAACAGAACCTACGTAGTGGGAGTTTTATGAGGATTAAGCGCTGGCTTATGCAAAGCACTGATGCCTGATGAGGAGCAGGCCTTATTGTATTGGGACTATTTGCCAAAGAGCTGTCTGTCTCTTTAAAAGAATCCTAAAAATAAATCACATGATTCCTTAACTGTGAGACCTCCTTGAGAGCAGCAGCGCCCTGTTTGATACCCTCCGTGTGTGCCCAAGGAGGGGGATGACTGATAAGAGGTTCCGCTTGGATCCCGGGATCCCAGTGGGTGCAAGACAGATGACTCTTGAGCCATGGGGACCTGCTGCCTGGTCAGCTTGCCTGACAGAACCCTGCGGGGTTATTCAAACTGGATTCGGAGGAACTAATTTTTGTCATTTGATTTCCTTTTGGTGTGTCTATTTTGGGAATGGACTCAGGCCAATGCTAGAAATAGGTCTGAAGTAAATGTCATGTTTTTTCTCGCTTACATCTGGCACACTCTCCTTTGTTGGCTGGGCTGTGTTCGGAGCAGCTAATATTGATTAGACTGGATTTTTCTCAAATACACTTTTCTTAGGCTATGTGAAGTCTGCGTGCTAGCAGTACCAAAATAAATGCATTCGACTTATAAGCCAGGGGTAGGGAACAAAGTAGGAACAAAAGCATGCTGAGACATATTGTCCAAACAAGCCATTGCCTGCTCTGCCAAATCCAAGCTGGGAGGCCCCAGGCGAGCTGCTTGTCTCATCCGAGTGGCAGTTTCCCATCCATAAAAGCAGGGACAATAGCAATAATGTTATTATTATAGAATGCGTGTAAAGCACCAGCTCGTGCCGGCCCTCAGGACGTACTCAGCAAATACCAACTTGTAAAATGTGACTTTAAAATGTTAAAATGTAACATATCAAAGACAAAATAATAAATTTAGGTATAATGGAGGAATTCCACTCTTCTCTTCTAAAGAACTAAAGCGGTCCTGAAACCTTTCTTTACAAGTTAACTTTTCAGACAGAATCTCTGGTCATTTATTTCCAGCCTTTTGATCCCCTTGTTCTTGAATACAAGCCTGACCCTCTTACTCCAGTGAGTATCAGATGAAGGCTGAACCCCACTACATTTGATCTGCCCAGTGGTTTTCATTTATGTTATAATTAGATTTATTTTAGGAGATATATCTTTCTTATCCTATCTTGGGTTAGGAAAAAGATCTTGCCAACATCTTTTTTTAAAAGATCTTATTTATTTATTTGAGAGAGAGAGCGAGAGCGCACAAGCATGGGGACCCACAGGCAGAGGGAGCAGCAGTCTCCCCTGCTGAGCAGGGAGCCCTATACAGGGCCTGATCCCAGGATCCCAGGGTCATGACTGGAGCCAAAGGCAGACGCTTAACTGACTGAGCCACCCAGGTGCCCTAAATCTTTCCAACATCTTAAATTAATCAGAATAAAATGCTAAAATAAAATATTGAAGTCACTGCACTGACCCAACTTGATATAGAGATATGGACAGAGAAGCTCTCGAAACTGAAATGGGCCAGTTAGTCCTATAATTTTAGATGTCCTTTATTATCTCATAATTTCTTTTTCAAAGCAGAATGGAAAAGACAGTTTAAGTACTCTTCAGTAATGTAGAAAAGTGTCAGTCGTTTGAACCTTGAACAAGTGGACAAGAAGGCCTCCCTGTACTTGAATTAGAAAAATTGCAGTGAACCCAAATTTCCCTGGTAAATCAGAGATTCAGCCTTTTTATTAAGACATATTCAGGAACAAAACAAAAATAATGTAGTTGCATACAAATTACCTGGGTTATGAGGCAAAAGCAGTTTTCTTTATTATCTCTTTAACGTTTCTTTTTCATCTCTTTAACAGCAACAACAACAAAAAAAAAAAACCAAAAAGACTCTCCTTAAATCATTTACCATTTAGATCTGAATTTTCGGGACAGATCTTGGTGATCATTTTTAATGATTAATGATGGAGGGAGACTGGTTTGCAGCTCTGAGCAGCCATCTTGTGGTTTTAATGAATGATCCTGAACATATGGAGAATCTGCTGGGCTTGTTTGTAGCTATTACTTTGTCTCTGTGGCTTTCGGCCCTGTGTGTAGTGACCCCAAAGCCAGAACACTGCCTGGTAGCAGCCTGATGTCAGGACCGTGTAGACTCCTGAATTGTATCAAGTGTCTGCCTCGGAGGCCTGCAGATGGTGTAAGCCTGGACAGGTCATGAAGTACATGGGTGGGTCCAGCTGTACTTAGCCCTGACCCTTGAGGATGAGGAAAGTGCAGAAGGCTGAATGCCAGAGATGTGGCCCCAAATGCTGTTGGTTCCACCAACCGCACAGATCCCTGAAGGGCAGTTTTTACATTATTTTCTTTTCCCTACAGGGCCCTTTGTCCATGAATAATCCTATATTTCACTCTTCAGCTGAGTTTCCTAACCCTGGATAGGAAATCTTCACCTGTAGAAAGAAGCCCCCACCCCAGAAGATTCACACGAACAGAGAAATTCATGCTCCTTGATTATTTGGAGCTGGAGAGAGAATTAACCTGATCAAACATTTTGTTTTCCTCACAGAATCATGTCAACCCCGCCATGGACTTCACCCAGACGCCTCCTGGGATGTTAGCCCTGGACAACATGCTGTACTTCGCCAAGCACCACCAGGATGCCTACATCCGGGTAAGCATGAAGTGTCTCGAAGCTGGTGTAGGTTTCCTACTGAATTTGAATTTCTAACTTGCAGACATGGATGGATTATTCTGAGATGAATGGCTCCAGAGTTGTGACTTTCCCCATTCTGTAAAATAAATGTCAAAATTAAATCAAGAGGGACACTTGAAATCAAGATTTTTGACTTAAATTTTCTCATGTGATGACATTAAAAAAAACACAACAGATACCAGAAAATGTCTTATCTGTAGTTGAATAATGGATTATGACAAAAACTCTCAGACTTAAATAACAAGGAAGGAGGATGAACTATCCACCCCAAACCTGCACAATCCCAGCGTTAGTGGAGACCCCTGAGGCTTATTCCACTTGGTAGAAAAGAGACAGGGTTCTCTCTGGTTCTCCTTCTGTTCAGTCCAATGCCAGAGACATGATAAGATAAACACAAAGAGAAGAATGGGAGAAATGAGGAGGAAAGAGAAATGCCTTTTCTCCTAATTTGTAGCAAACTAGTGAAACTCTCACTCTGGAGAGAGGGACAGACTCCTTTGTGGGCGGGGCAGAAGGAAACCAGAAGGAAGGCGCCCCCTGCTGAGTGGGCAAGACAGGTGTGGGAAGGACCAAGTGTGAACTCCCAGGAGCCTAGGGATGGTGACATAGGGCTGCTCCAATGGAGGCCCTGGATTTGTGCTGACTCCTACCTTGTCTTCAAGGAAAGGGGCCCAGATTCAGTAGGGTTGAGGTATATCATCCAAGATTGAGATGGAGGAGGATATGAATAAATGGACAAGGGAATTGTGAGTGGTTGAAATGACTAGCCCTCAGCTTAGAAAATACTTGATGAATGAATTGCCTAATGCAGCAAGAGTAAGGCTCAGACTTGAAGATGAGTCTATTACACTGACGTTCTCTGTTAGATCCCCCTTGGCGGCACTGGCTTTCTGGAGACCGGGGTTCAAGACCTGGCACCATTGTGGTCTAGTGATGTAAATGTGAGCAGCTTCTTTTGTCTAGGCTAAAGTTTCCTCTCCAAACAAGGAAGCAGTACTTCCCTAGGAGGCATTTGGAAATGTGTGGGTAGGTTTTGTTGTTGCCATGCCAGTGGGGTACTGCTGGCCAAAGCCTAGAATTATGGGACACTCTGCACGTGAAAGATTGTTCTACCCAGCAGCGGCCCCCTTGAAAAAAGTCATGCCAGATTTCTGAGTTCCCTGTAGGCACTATATTTTAACTTTATGTGTTTTTCTATATATGCGGTTTGACAAGCTTTGATTTATACTGAACTGTTATTTATAATTTGATTACGTAAAGGATTTTATGCATTCCAGCAGACAGTTGGGGATCAGGTGCTTGGTCAGAAATGCAGTCTTTCATAAGAAAATTATTTTTTCATGAGAGTTTAATTTGGCTTATATGCACGTATATTTATTGCACAGATTTTTTTTTCTAAGAATATAATCTGCTCTCAAAGTAAGTAAATTAATATTGTTGAGATACCTTATCATATAGCCTTGGAGGGTTGAGTGTGAAAAGAAGAAGCCAAATAGAAATTGAATTTAGCATTAACTGATTAATGTCTGTGGATGAAGGTTTCCAAAATTAGAGCTTATTGATGCTGAATGTATTGTTAATTGCATAAGAAGCATATGTCTCATGAAAAGTAATTTAACGTTTAGAACCCATTTTCCTTAATGCATTCTCCAAACTGTCATAAGCAAATTTAATACATGACCACCTGAAAGAGCTTGACATCTGATAGAAACTTGAAAAAAATAAAACTATTTGTAGGGACACCTGGGTGGCTCAGTTGGTTAAGCTGCTGCCTTCTGCTCAGGTCATGATCCCAGCGTCCTGGGATCGGGTCCCGCATTGGGTTCCTTGCTCAGCAGGGAGCCTGCTTCTCTCTCTGACTCTTCCTGTTTGTTCGTTCTCTCTCTCTCTCTCTCTCAGAAATAAATAAACAAATAACATCTTAAAAAAAAACTATTTGTAAAGAAAAATGTGGCCCTTTTTGTCCACCTGCCCTTTTCTTTTTTATTATTTTTATTCACATGCCCTTTTCTTTGCTGATTAGATAGTATCTATATGTGAGCCTATCTATATCTCTGCGCCTATTACTGAAATGTCTGTTATTTTCTCAAAAGTGTCAGTTTCCTGATGTTTTCTGTGTCCCTTCTGACTTTAGGGCATTAACTCCTGGATGGAAAGCCAAAGCTATTTACATGAACAATTGGGGTTAGGGGACCACATATAAAGTCTGAGGCCTTCTGCAAGGAAGTTTCGGGATGACTCTGGAAACAGTTATCCCAGTAATAGTGAAATGCTACAGGCGGTGGAAACCGTCGTCTCAGACAGCTAATTAAATTTTGAACTATGAGCTGAGTGGTCTCTTCTGAAACGTAAAGTTGGGTTCCTTTTTAGAATAAGCTTATATTGATGAAATTTGCTTTGTTTTTGACCAGATAAATTTCCTGCCTGAATGTAGTTATTCATTTGTTACTTATATCTTTAATTCAATAAACGCTTATTCTGTACCTGAATATGGTCTCACCCGTCACTTTGCCAGTCACAGTACAGTTGAGATCTTTAAAAGGAATTGTAACTCACACGTATACACCTGCACACAGGCGCACACACAGATGTTTCCTCTTCGCCCCGACACCCCCTTCCAGCTCTCCTCTTCCTTCAAACACCGTGTATTTGTACTTTTCTGAATTGTCTTCTTGCCCTATGTTCATTAATCTGCCACTCACTTTTCAATACCCCGTACCAAGGCTTCCACTCATCACTTTCCAGAAGCTGTTCTCCCGCCAAATGGAGAACCGCACCCCGCCTACCCCCCACCCCCTTCCCACCTTTGTCTCAACTGCCTTTCCATTGACACTGGATACTGTTTGCCACTGACCAGTTTGTTTTGTTTTGTTTTGTTTGTTTTTTTGTTTTGTTTTATTTTGTTTTGTTTTGCCTGAAGCCAGTCCTATCTGTCTTGGTTCTCTTTTTGTCCATTCCTCTTAGTCTCTCTGGGGGCTTTCTCTCCTTCTGCCTGTCCTTCTAATGCACACCATCCCAAGGACTCCACTATAGACCTTGTCTCTTCTCAGTGCCTCAGGCTGCACATGTTTTCTGAGTCACTATCAGATGCCCAGCAGGGAGCTAGGTGATGGCGATTCCCCAAGGATCAAGTCCTCCTGAGTCCTGTTCTTGAGGAGTTTACTGTCTGGAGATGGAAAGGCGGGGTGAAGAGATAAATACCAGGCACTTTCCAAGCCACTTGGAATGTATTTTGATTGGGTGGTGGTGGCACAGGGAAGACACTGGGGACACAAGGGAGAGTCAGGTCTGGAAAATTTCCTGGGGGAAGTGGCATCTACAGTAAGACCTACTGGATAATGCTAGACAATCAGGTGAAGGAAAGGGGAGAGTAATCCAGGTGGAGGGAGACATGCAAACAAGTGTATAAAGGTGTGTTGCCTTTTTTTAGGGAACCAAAAATAGTATAGTGTGGCTAAAACGGGGAGTGCTGAATATGATCTTGGCTTGAGGCAGATGTGGGTTGGTTCATTACAGACCCTAGAGGCCCTGGGAAGGTGTTTATTTGGACTTTAACCTCAAGGCATTGAAGAATTTTGGAAGTGCTTAAGTAAAGATGATGGGAGTTAATTTTAGAAAAATCACTTTCCTGCCAGAAAACAAATGTGAAAAATCAAGATGAGACAAAAATAAAAATTGGGGAATGTAAGGGGAAATGGAACTAAGGTAGTGTTTAGGGCACTGGGGAGAAGCAGTTTGAGTGGATTATCTTGGAACTGAAATAAACTGGGCTCTCTCTGAGGAAGAGGGAGACGACTGGCTTGAGTGAATACAAGGATGGTCATGTCATTAATGAGACAAAGTGTGTGTCTGTAAGGGGCTGGACATTTGGCAACATCCACAGCCTTATATGCACGTGGGACATCTGTCCAGTGGATGTACATGTCTAGTAGGCGGTGAGATGTGAGCAGCAGAGTTCAAACCCAGGTAAACCCCACATTTGGTAAATTCTATGTCCTTAACCTTGATCATTACCTTTAATCTGTTCATGTAGATTATTGCTGTTTTGTCTTACTGGCCTTCCTGTTGAAGTCTAGTATCTTCCTAGCCACCTTCCATGCCAGCTTCTAGGATGATCTTTCTAAACAGAGTTCAGAACCCTTTGGGAACTACCCCTGGCCCATAAGCCTCCCTCTTGTGGTCCCTGGCATATCATAGATTTAAATAATTTCTTGTTAATTGATTACAGACTTTCTTTAGTTTTTATTTAAATGACCTCTTGCCAAGTATTAATTCCTATCATTTTCCCTTTTAACAACTACATAAAGGTATATATTTTTTGCAACATGAGTTTATTAACCAGCAGCCTTTTCTTATGTGTTATTTAAATGTACTCTGTAACTGGGTAGTCATGAAAGCACTGGATGTAATTGAATTACCCCACACATGGACAGGCCCAGAACACGAGGAAGAATTGCAAATCTGAGCATCCCACTATGCCTGGAGTAAAATCTGGAGGCATAGCATGATTTGAGACTTCTGGGTCTTATTTACTCTGGGCATAATTGCTTTCATTTTTTCTGGAAATGCTTTACTCCGCAGCTCTCCCCACCAAAGCTCTCTCTGTGAGAGGTGGAGGGTGGCACTTGGCTCGTTCCCTTGAGCCTGCTGTCATTATTTTACAGGCAGGATAATGGTACAGAGCTGAGCGTGTTACATGTTTTGTTTTTGTTTGCTTTTTTTGTTTTGCTCTTTTTCCCCTCCCTGGAGTGGCAACTCTTTAATACATTGGAAAAAAGAAGATTAGCGACTCCACTGGAAATAAAGCCTTTGGACTAATAACGTGTATTCTTGTTGTATTTAATTATTCATTGGGAGCTGCCGAAAAACCCAAAATGACTTGGTTTTACATTTGGTTCAAGAGTCATGCTGGCTGTTGTGGGAGTCAGGATTGAGCCACAAAGCAGGAAGTAATAACGTGGAAATCTCTGGTCTCCAAAACGCACGGTAGCCAGGTCTGAGGAAGAAGGAGGATCATAAAAATACTTAAGACATGTTCCAACTAAAAGAAAGAGTGGCTTCAGGATGCAGTTCAGTCTTTATGGTCCCATTTGTTATCCCATGTTTGATCCGAGAAAATGTGTACCTAGAGGAGGTTGGGCAGCATAAGAGACATGTTGCATAAGTTAGCTCAGACTTGAAGAAAATCCTTGAGAGAAGCACTGTCATCACCATTTTGTAGACTCAGGAACTGGGATCTGGAGAGGTGTAGAGAGTTCCATGAGGTCAAACAGCTAGTAGACAAGCAGAGCCTGAACTTAGGTCTTTGGCCTTCCCATCTTAGCCTCCTTCCAGTCAGTCTCCGGCTTCCTGTCTCTGGGCTTGGAGTGTGGTGAACATAACAGTGCTGTTCTTGAAATGGAGGGAAAGAGGACAGAGTCCAAGACACATGATTAGATTGATGATGCCATCAAGGAAGTGTTGGTATTTACTTACCGTCTTCCTAAATCTAGCCTCATCAGGAAGTCATTCCTAAAGTAAGAGAGGTGGTCCCTTCTCTTTCCATTTAACTACAGACTTTTTAAACTGTGTCACATTGTCTCTATTAAATTGTAAATCCTCTGAAAACCTAGGCTGCCTTTTTCCTCTACGTTACCATATTACCGAATATGTGCCTGAGACTCAAATGATGTTATTTAAAAGAATAAATGAGCCTGGCAAAGGTATCATTGCAGAGCTTTCCAGATTTCCGATGTGGTTGTAAGTTTCAGACTAGTGACATGAGAAGTGACATTTGGAAGATGAGGGGAGCTTCAGAACCTATTGTCAGTCATCTGTCTCCCCCTTGGCATTGCAGCCAGACAGAAGCGTGCTGTGCATTAATCCCAGGCCCTAAAGACGTCAGATAAGCTACTTAAATGTGCAACAATAAAAGCCAAATGCATGCAAATGAGATATTTCTGTTATTGCTTACATCTTTTTCCGTGGAAAAAAAATTCACACAGAAAAGGAAAACAGCCCATCTTCTTAGATGCTGAAAAGCATCTAACTAAAGGAAGAGGAATTCCTTTAACATGCACGTTTATTCATTCACTGACCCACTCAGGAAATATTATCAAACACCTCGCATCTGTCAGGCTGGTGACACGCACAGTGGATCTGGTGGTCCACAAGAAGAGCGGGGTCTAGTTGGTAAATAGCAGAAATTAGAACAGCAGGCAAAAGAAGAGAGTAGAGCTTGTTTTGTCGAGGGTTTTTTTTTTTTTTTTTTTTTTAATTTGCTTGTTTGTTTGTTTGTTTTTCTCCGCCTTGGGATTTTTCTTGTTTCCTTCTGGATTTTTAGATGTGACCTATCCTGGGCAAATCTACCAAGTCACAAAACCTTTACTTGATAGTTCTTTGCCGTTTCCCACAATATTTTGAGCAGGTATATGTTTCACCATTTTATAAATTATCATACTGTTTAACTCCATCGAGTCACTTAGGACTCACTTTCTTAACCAGTGACTTAATTTTAAGGAATGGCACTACTTCTTAGAGAAATATTCTGGTGTTGGGTCAATGGGGACTAGAATAAACCTGACCCCTCTTGTATGTTTTCTTTGGTATAATATTTGTCATAAATAAAATGTTTTCTTAATGAAGCTGTTACGCAACTTGTATAGTATTTCTGAAATCTTGAGGTTTCTAGTAACAAAATTAAGAGTAAACACTGGAAACTACTTGTTTTTCACGCAGCCTGCAATTTTTGCCTCCTAATTTATGATGAACATTTCATCTAATTGGAATAGTTTTGCACCCTGGGTGACGATGCTGGACGTTAGTGGTTTTCCCAAGTGGGGAAAAATAGAAATCCCTTTAAAAATAAGATGAATTATAATGGTTTCAGGCAGCTGTGAACCAGGGCACATGTATGTTTCAAATGTTATACCAAATCAGAGCAGAAATATTTATAATACATGAAGTAAATTCAATTATGGGAAAAGATGGATATTTGTACCTAAGAATTGTTTTCTCAAGCTTCTTCCACTATTTTTATCCATTTCACATTTTTTTTTTAACAGATGAAAAATTTAAAGTGTGTTTATACTATTTCAGAACCTTTAAATGGAGTCTTCCTTCTCATGATGCATACATAGTAAACAACACTTCTAAAAAATAGTTGAGAGAAATACTGGCTTAGACCCTAACTCACCACTGAGTTGTGGAGGCCTAGGTCTGGAGGCAGCACTGAAAAGAAAATGCTCTGAGATGACCTAGGATGAGAAAAGCTATCATCTTTTAAGCCTTTGCCTCATTTTGACTGCTTAACACACATTATTTGTAATCTTCCATGCAGTGCTCCCAGGGATGGGAAGATAAGGTGACCCTTGTACCCTCTTCTTCCAGTACACAGATCTCTGTTTGATGAGGCCTGCTTCAAGTTCAAAGCCGTTTTGGCAAAACTCTTTTTGATTTCTCTCTCCTGTGTCCGAGGGCGTAAACATACTTGTCATAGCAAACACAGAGCTTGCCACGAGGTAACCACTATGCTAAGCACATATATTAATCTTTTACAACACCCCTATGACATCAGCAGTGTTGTTATTTCTATTTTACAGATGAGGAAACTGTCACACAGAGAAGTTAGGTGGCTTGCCCAGAGTCACACAGCTGAGGAAGTGCCAAAGCTGAATTTAAAGCCAAGTACTCGGCTTCCAGTGGCTTTTAGGGGTTTGTAGATTCATATGGGGGAGGGGGGTGTCGCAGCTGCAGTTCAAATGAGTCTGTGGTTGGGTTTGTTTAGTATTTTTAAAGGGAAGAGAATTTGAATTGCCTTTAGGCAGGGCACGCATCCCCTCTTCAAATTACCATGAGCCCCAGAACTCTCTATTACAGTCTGTCTGGCTGCTTCATGCATTCTTGTTACCTGCCTTGTATCTGAGGGACTTGAGTTAGCAATCACCAATGCCAGTGGTCTACAGCGACCTCTGTGAAGTTCTAGATACATTATCAGCAGGCAGTAGGTGCTCAAGCCCTTTTCTTTGCCTTTTCCCTTTCCTCGTCCATAAAGTTGTGCTTGCCTAATGCTTCGTCTCTCTCTCACTAAGAATAAAGCGTCTAAATTTCAGCCTCCTGAGGGCAGGCAAAAGGAATAGGCATGCTTCTCAAATTCTCCGGTTGTAAACTTTAAGGAAGAAATGTCATCAGATCTTATTATAAGTACACCGGACCGGTGTTCCTGGGGCTCCAAGCATGGTCAGCCTTCCACACGATGTCAGACCATGCAGTGGGTCCCTTGCTGCCCACTAGCTGGCATTTCAAGGAAGCAGGAACCAAGGATCTTACATGAACTAAGGCAGGGTGCTGATGGAGGCAGTGCTGAGTTTTAAAATAAATTAAGGAACTTTTAACATTTCGAGGGGGAAATTGGCAGTTTCCCAAGCGGCATAATTACAGGACAGTGTGTAATGTGTAATTAAACTTAACTATGAAGCAAATGATTGGAATAAAGCTTGGTGGCACATCATTTTTTGTTCTCACAGTGCTGACAGATCCTCCCCTCCCCTTGTCCCTGAGATGGCTTTAGCGGCAATTGCTCCTAATTTTTTTTTAAATGAAATTATATGTTGCCAGTTAAACACACAGTTTCGTGTAAAGGAACCTTTTTTATTTGAACGACGTTTTCCTTCTAGGTGATCTGGAGCACAGAATCAATTTGGAATAACAAGGACCCCAAGGCATAGCCTTGCTGGGACTTTAAAATGACTCTTTTTCTATTAATTCATTTACATACTTTATACTTTGCTTTTATTTTTATTCTTTCTTTGACCAAGGTCCACAGCCCGGAGGCTTGTTTTTATGTAGCCTTTTCATGTTACAAAAATAGCGGCATTAATTTCATTGATTGTGAATAACCAAGCTGTTACTGCCAGTCAGGACCCCCTGAGAGTGTGAATATATGTGATTAGATTTACTAATTGCACTGGAAGGCATAATTTCTGACTTCCAAAGTCAGTGATTTGAATGGGATGCTTCAGGCCTTGGGATGAGATCATTGTTCAATATGGGCTTGCTTTTGTCTTTGAAGACCCATTATCTGAGCAAAAGCAGGCAGGTTTCACAGACATGACCTACTGGACATAACAGTGTACACGCTCTGTGTTCACACCACCTGAGTTCTTTTGGTACTTGATTTAGTTTCTGGAATCTGAAGCAGGACTAAAACATGCTAACTACCTGTTTCCTTCTCCTTGGCTACCAGCCCAGGCTGGGTATTAGGTTCAGAATATTTTTTTCAATTGTGTTATGTTAGTCACCATACAATACATCATTAGTTTTTGATGCACTGTTCCAAGATTCATTGTTTACATATAACACCCAATGCTCCATGCAATCCATGCCCTCCTTAATACCCATCACCCATCCCCCTAACCCCCTCCCCTCTAAAACCCTCAGTTTGTTTCTCCGAGTCCACAGTTTCTCATGGTTCACCTCCCCCTCTGATTTCCTCCCCTTCACTTTTCCTTTCCTTCTCCTAATGTCCTCCATGTTATTCCTTATGTTCCACAAGTAAGTGAAACCAGATGATAATTGACTTTCTCTGCTTGACTTATTTCATTCTGCATAATCTCCTCCAGTCCCATCCATGTTGATGCAAAAGTTGTGTATTCATCCTTTCTGATGGCTGTGTAATATTCCATTGTATATATGGACCACATCTTCTTTACTCATTCATCTGTTGAAGGACATCACAGCTTTTTCCATAGTTTAGCTATTGTGGACATTGCTGCTATGAACATTGGAGTGCATGTGGCCCTTCTTGAGAAAAAAATGAAGCTACATAAAACCAAGCTACATAATGAACTCTGTGTAGTGGACACACTGCAAACCTAAGCCCAGTGTGAATTATAAGGGTAAAAACTGCAGACGTCCTCCCTAGAGGACTGGTGAAGCCCTGAGCTGATAATGACTGTCCTGAGATCTCTTAGATTCTATAATACCTTCCCATTCTTTCTCCAAACTGGACCTCTCTCAGTCCACATTGTCCATTTTCATATCTCACTATGCTGAACAAATAAATATTTATTGAGTACTTGCTCTGTGACCAGCTGCCTCCTTTCTGCTGCATTGATCAATAATTTGATCCTCTTCTTTGATTATACATTTTCTACCTTCACGGGACAGAACTCAGTAGCTGCCATGCTAGAGATTTGCTGTTGTTTCTTCCCGTTTTGCTCTCATTGCTGCACCACGTCATAGTGCGGAAGTTCCAGGAGCTGCAGATCACTTCTGCATGTTTTTTAAGGAGGAAAGTTTTCTGGGAATCCTCTCTCTTTTGTGTGCCTAGAGTTGGAAGGTGGTATAGGCCTCATTGGCTTTCCAGTTATTTTTAAATAATAGACTTTATTTTTTAGAGAAGTTTTAAGTATACAGAAAGATTGAGCAGAGATATGGAAGGTTCCCATACATCCTCCTGCCATGCTGCCACTCACAGTTTCCCCTATCATGAGCACCTTGCATGAGTCGTGTACACTTAGTTACATTTGATAAGCCAATATCCTGCAACCTTGCTATCATTGCTCATTACTTCCAGGAGTTATTTGTTGAGTCTTTGGAATTTTCTAGATAGATAATCATGTCATCTCTGTACAGTTTTATTTCTTCCTCTCCAGTATGTATACTTTTCAAGTCTTTATCTTATTGCATTACCTAGGACTTTCAGTAACATATTGAGGAGTGGTAAGAAGGAACATCTTGCCTTGATCCTGATCTTAGGGGGAAAGACTTAAGTTTCCCAGCATAAAGTATGATGTTCGTTACCTGTAGATTGTTTTATAGATGTTTTTATTAAAAATTCATGAAATTCCCTATCAGCATTATTTTGCTAGGACTGCTGTAACAAAGGAAAATGGACTGGGTGGCTCAAACAACAAAAATATATCCCTTCACATTTCTGGAGGCCAGAAGTCTGAGATCAAGGTGTCAGCAGGACTGATTTCTTCTAAGATCTCTCTGGTTTGTAGATGTTTGTCTTCTCCCTGTGTTCTCATGTGGTCTTCTTTCTGTCTGTGTCTGTGCCCTGTGGAAGGACCCAAGTCATATTGGATTAGGACCTACTGTAGTGACCTCATTTTGACTTAATTACCTCTATAATTAACCTGTCTCCAAATAAAGTCACATTCTGAGGCACTAGGAATTAGGACTTCAGTCAATGAATTTATCCCAATTCATTAGCCCAATTGAGCCCATAACACCATCTACTCCTAATTTGCTGAGAGTTTTTATCATGACCGGACTTTGGATTTTGTTAAATGCTTTTTCTATGTGCATTAATATTATTGTATGATTTTTCTTCCTTTACTTGATGAATTACATTAGTTGATTTTTGAATGTTGAACCAGCCCTGCATATCTGGAATAAATCCCATTTTATTATAGTGTATAATTCTTGGGTTCTATTTGATAATATTTTGTTGAGCATTTTGCATCTGTTTGTGTGTAATTTTCCTTTCTTGTAATGTCTTTGATTTTGGCTTAGAGTAATGCTGACCTCATAAAACAAATTAGGAAGTGTTCCTCTGCCTCTGTTTTCTGGAACAGACTGTAGAGAATTGACATCATTTCTTTTTTTAAACGTTTGGTAGAATTCACCAATAAAACCATCTGGGCATGGAATGGTTACTAATTATTGATTCAGTTCCTTTAATTGATACAGGCCTATCCAGATTATCTATGTCTCCTGTATTTTGAGGAATTGGGCTTCTTCATCTAAGTTATCAGATTTGTGGGCATAGAGTTGTTATAATATTACCTTATTACCTTTTATTATCATTGGGTCTGTAGTGATGGCTCCTCTTTCATTTTCAACATCGGTAATTTATCTTCTCCCACTTTTTCTTGGCTAGCCTTGCTAGATTTTTATCATTTTTTTAAAGATTTTTTTTTAAAGTTTATTTGACAGAGAGAGAAATCATTAGTAGGCAGAAGTAGGCAGAGAGGTAGGCAGATAGAGAGGGAAACGCGTCCCTGCTGAGCAGAGAGCCCAGTGTGGGGCTCGATCCCAGGACCTGGGATCATGACCTGAGCCGAAGGCAAAGGCTCAACCCATTGAGCCACCCAGGCACCCCAGAATTTTATCATTTTAATTGATCTTTATCACTTTAATTGATCTTATTATTTAATTGATCTTTTGGCTTCACAGATTTTTTTTGTGCTGGATTTCCAGTTTTCTGTTTCATTGATTTTGGCACTTATTCTTATTACTACTATCTTCCACTTACTGCAGATTTAATTTGTTCTTTTCTGGTTTCCTAAAGTAGAAGCTTAGATTATGGATTTTGCATCTTTTTTGTTTTATAATATATGCATCAAATGCTGTTTTTTACCCTGTAAGCATTGCCTTTGCTGTATCCCACTCATTTCTAAAAACTCTATTTTCATTTTCATTTAGTTCAAAATATTTTCAAAAACTATTTAGGCTTTTTCTTTAAGCCTTGTGTTATTTAGATGTGTGTTGTTCAAACTCCACAAATATTTTGGGATTTCCCAACTACCTTTGGGGTATTGATTTCTGGTTTAATTCCATTGCCAAAGAGCATACTTTCTGTGATTTCTATTTTTTCTGTTAAGATATGTCTTATAGCCTGGATATGATTTATCTTGTAAATGTTCCATGTGCGTCTAAGAAGAATGTGTATTTGACTGTTGTTGGATAATGTATCCTATGCACATCAATTAGATCGAGTTGATTCATGGTGCTGTTCATTTCAACTGTGTACTTAATGATTATCTGCCTGCTGGATCTATAAATTACCAAAATATAGATATTCAAGTCTCTAAGCATAAAATCAGATTTGCCTCGATTTCCTCACATTTTTATCAGTTTTTGCCTAACATAATTCAGTGTTCTGTGGTTAGTGCATGTATTTAAAAATTATTGTCCTTTGAACAATTGAACTCTTTGTCATTATCTAATGTCTCTCTTTTCCCCCTGACAATTTTCCTTGCTCTGAAGTTTGCTCAGAATATCTGAAATTAATATAGTTAGTCATTTTGTTTTAATTCATGTTACCAAGTGGGGGGTGCTCCAGTCAGATGGGGGTCACCAGATGGGAGTGATCCAGTTGGGTGGGGGCCAGCAGAGTAGTTGGTGAGAGAATTCACCCAAGGCAGAACAACAGAGTTTATTGAACATATCACAAAGGAGCAGCAGGCAGGACAGCAAAGGAAAAATTGTCTGTGACAAGGCAGTGGTGAAGGACCACAGTTAAAGAGCAGAGTGAGAAGGTACAGGAAAAGTATGGAATTTTCCCTTTTTTGGTAATCTTAGGAACTGTGCCTGGTTCTAGTTGGCAGTTAGGAATTGTGACTATTTCAAGGAGGGTCACTTAATAAGTCTGTTTGCATTGCCTCTTTGTATTCAGCTTGGTGGTTGCTCTGGGCCCTTTTACCTTACCCAGGTTTCCATTGGTCAAGCTTATTGCCTAAAAGTGGCCTCTACACCAAGATATATCTCTCTCCATCTCTCTACTTTTATAATCTGTGTATCTTTATATGTAGAGTGGGTTTTCTCTGGACAGTGTGTAATTGGGCCTTGATTTTCTGACAGCCTTTGTTTTTTAATTGATATATTTAGGCCATTCACATTTAAAGCAATTGTCGACATAATTGGATCAATATCTACCATATTTGTTTCTGTTATCTATTTGTTGTCCTTTTCCTTTGTGTGTATGTATTTCTTTTCTTTTGTTTTTCACTCTTATTTCTACCCTCTCTGTTTTTAATTGAGCATTTTCTGATTCCATTTCTCTCTTTCTTTGGTATAGCATTCATACTTCTATTAACAATTTTTAGTTGCTGCACTAGAGTTTGCAGTATACATTTACAACTAATCTAAGTTCGAAATAATGTTATACCACTTCACAGCTAGTGCACGTGCTTTATACGAGATTATTCCCAATTCCTCCCTCATTCCCCTTATTCAACTCAATTATCTAGAGACAGTAATCACTCAATACATTATTGGTATTATTATTTTGAACAAACTGTTTTCTGTTAGATCAATTAAAAATTTAAGAATATTTTGTTTTGCCTTCCTTTACTTCTTCTCTAATACCCTTTCTTTCCATTTGAAGATCCATATTTCTGATCTATATCATTTTCTTTCTTTGTGAAATTTTTCTTTTAATATTTCTTGTAAGACAGGTCTTTTGGTGACAAGTTCTCTTATGTTTTTATTTGTCTGACAAAGTCTTTATTTCTCTCTTATCTCTCAAGGAAAAATTTTTTGGACCCAGAATTCTATGCTTTTTTTTTTTTTTCATTCAAAATTTTTAAATATTTCACTCATTCTCTTCCTAATCCTATGACTTCTGAAGAAAAGTCTGATCTAATTCTTATCCTTGTTCCTCTTTTGGTAAGGTATTTTCTCTCTACCTCTTATTTCTTTCAAGGTTTTCTGTGTCTTTGATTTTCTGCAGTTTGCATAATATGCCTAGGTGTAGATTTTTTTGGTATCTATACTGCTGCTTTTTCTCTGAGTTTCCTGGATCTGTGCTTTGGTGTCTTTAAGTAATTTTGTGGAACACTGAGCCATGTTTACATCAAATATTTCTTGTTACTTTCTCTGCTTCTTCTTCTTGTATTCTCATCACATGTGTGTTACAACTTTTGTAATTGGTCACAATTCTTGGATATTCTGTTTTTTTTTTTTTATCAATTTTTTTTAAAGCCACTGAACCATGCTGATTAAGTTAAGAGTTTTTGCTGAAGAGGTAGGCAGAAGACAGATCGTGAAAGATGTTGCATGCTTTGCTAAATAGAGCATTTCTGCATTTATATACTTGACATATTGCCCTTCTGTGTGAGTGAGTATTTCCTTTGGATACAAGGTGTACTTCTTTTTTTTTTTTTTTTAAAGATTTTATTTATTTATTTGACAGACAGAGATCACAAGTAGGCATAGAGGCAGGCAGAGAGAGAGAGAGAGAGGGAAGCAGGCTTCCTGCGGAGCAGAGAGCCCGATGCGGGGCTCGATCCCAGGACCCTGAGATCATGACCCGAGCCAAAGGCAGCAGCCCAAACCACTGAGCCACCCAGGCGCCCCACAAGGTGTACTTCTAAAACTGCTATATTTCTAAAACTGCTATAGACAATAGCAATGGCAGAAATTTTGAGCTAGAGAGTGATGTGGTCTGATTTGCCTTTATGGAAGATCAAACCAATAGTATGGAGAATGAATTGGTGGTATCTGTAACTAGAAACAAGTCATTGCAATGGTCCAAATGAAAGATGAAGAGATTGATGTAGAAGAAGATAGCCGGAATGGGTTTGGGATAAAAAATTCCTTTTCTTTTCAGCTTAGGAAATTGTTTTGTCTTATGTTTAACTCACTGATTCTTTCCTCATCCCTGACCAGTATATTAATGATCCCAACAAAGACATTCTTTATTTCTTTTACAGTGTTTTTCATTTCTAGCATTTTCTTTTGATTATTTCTTAGTGTTTCCATATCTCTGCTTACCTTGCCCACCTGTTCTTGCCTTTTGTCTACTTTTTCTGTTAGAGCCGTTAGCATATTAATCATGGTTCTTTTTAGTTCCTGATCTGAGGAGCCCCAAATCTCCACCATATCTGATTCTGGCTCAGATGTTTTCTTTGTCTCTTCAGAGTGTGTTTTTGCCTTTTAACATTTCTTTAAGTTTTTTGTTGACAGCTGGACATAATGTATTTGGTAACATGAACCAAGGTAAATAAGCCTTTAATGTGAGATTTTATGTTTATCTAGGTAGGAATTATCCTGAATTTAGGGTTTGTTGTAGCTGTGGTATCAGAGGCTGAAATTTGTGGTGTCAGAGGCTGGTATGTTTTTCTCACATCTGTTGTCTGTGTGTTTCCCTACAGACTCCTTCAAAAATAGGGTCTGAGGCTTGTAGTTTTTTTTACCTGTGATTTTCTGTTATTATAGAGGAGCCCTGTTGATGTGATGGCAAAGTATAGGGAGAAGGAAAGTGTCCTATAGTCCTGTGATTAGATCTCTTTGTCTTTTTAATGAGCCTATGCCCTTGTGCTGTGGCCTTCACGTGTCCTTCTCAGTTCCTTTCTCCTCTTTCAGATGAGACAAGAGGGCTGAACATGGCTGTAATCATGTTGGTTAGGTTCTGGTGACATCTATTTAGTTTAGACTCCGGTAAAATAGTTTCCCTTGAGCGCAGGTCACTGTTAAAGAGAATGGAATGCTCTGGGCTTAGTCCAAAATGATTACTTATAGCCCCCCCCCCCCATTGAAGTTAGAGAGGATTTTTCTCTAACCTTTATCTTGAGAACATGGCAGTGCTCCTAGAGGTATAACTCATGAAAGTGTGCAAGACTCCTGTAAGGCTGGGCCCTCAGAGGTTTTCGCTCTTAGGGAACATCCTGTGTCTAGCAATGTCAGTTATCTTTTGAGCGTTCTCAGCAGGCTCTGGCATTGGCTTCTGCTCCCAGTAGTTGCAATCCTCAGTGTTTGTCTGTTTTTCCAGTTTTAAGGGTGACAGTTTGCCCAGTGGCCTCAGTTCTCTGACAGAACTTAGAAGAGGTGTTGATTTTCAGTTTGTTCACCCTTTTTCTTGTTGTGAGTGTGGGAGTGACAACTTCTAACCTTTTTACATGTCAGACAGGGAACCAGAAATCCCTTCGGTTTTCTTAGTAGGAAAAAAACAAAACAAAACATTTGAATTTGAAAAATAGCTAGCAGTGTTGTTCCATTGCTGGAAATTCCTGTACTCAGTCATTCTTTTACTACAAATATCCTAGGATCTACTTTCTTGGGGGTTAAGCTTGGCTAAATCAACTTAGAACATTAATGTTTAAAATTTTTATGGCACTGAGTATAGGTTGCCACAAAAGACCCTTCCAGGAACTCTAAAATCCCTGGCTCAGAGGATTACTCTTCATTTCATTAAGACTCGGTTGCCGTTAACCTCCATCAATAAATTCTGTTGACTCTATCTACAAAATATACATACAATCCCACCTATTTTCCCACCTCTTCTGTCCTTATAATAATCTAATCCATTGGGTCACGTGGGTTGCTTAGCTGGTTAAGCATCTGATTCTTAGTTTCAGCTTAGGTTGTGATCTCTGGATGGTGAGGTTGAGCCCCACGTTGGGCTCCATGCTCAATGGGGAGTCTGTTTCTCTGCCCCCCCCTTCTCCCCACTCCATGCATGTGCTCACTCTCTCTCTCTCTATCTCTCAAATAAATAAATCTTTTAAAAAATAATGTAATTCATTGAATATTTCTCTTGTAATGTTGTGGTAGTCTCTTAATTGGTTCTTCCTGCTTCCACCCTTGTTCCTCTTGTCGGTTCTCAACACAGTAGTCAGAATATTAGGAAACATGAGCAATCTTTCTATCTTTCTAAACTTTTTTCACATCTTGTCACCTCTCTGTTCAAAATCCTCCAGTGGCTCCCATCTCCCTCTGTGTAAAATCCAGAGTCACGCCATGACCCCTAAGTCTCCATGATAATCTGCCTCTCCGTCTTTATGTGCATCTTTTCCTTGCTCATTCCAGCCGCAGGTACCTCCGTTGTATTAGTCTCCTAGAGCTGCCATAGCAAAATACCACAGACTGACTGACTTAAACAATAGAAATTTATTTCCCAGAGTTCTGGAGGCTGGAAGTGTGAGATCAGGGTTGGTTTCTCTTTTTGGCCTCTCTTGGCTGGCAGACGCCTTCCTCCAGGCTGTGTCTTCATGTGGCCACCCTGCTATGCCCTTCCATCCCCCATGTCTCTGCTTCTTCTTACAAGGACACCAGTCGTATTGAATTAGAGCACCTCCCTAAGGACCTCATTTTAACTTAGTTGCCTCTAAAGTCTTTTATCACCGAGTACAGTCATATTCAAGATGCTGAGGTTTAGGCCCTCAACAAATGAATTCTGGGGAGGACACAGTTCAATCCACAACATCCTGCTGACTTTGAACATCCAAGGTCTCCACCAGCCTCTAGGCATTGTACTTGGTTTCCTCTCCTGAGAACCTGCTCCCCAGTTAGTCCTGTCATTTCTTCCCTCATTTCCTTTAGGCTCAGAGTGCCCTTTCTTCACCACCAGGTATTAAGTAATGATTTCATCCTTTTGCTCCCTATTTCCACCCGCACCTTTGTTTTCCTCCAAATGTAATACTTGCTTATTATACTCCAAATTGATTTTTGTATTATTTCCTGTTTATCTGTGCTGATATATAAACCCCATGAGGGCAGACACTGTGTGTTGTGCCTCTGCTATGCCCCAGTGTCTAGAGCAGCGGCAGGCATACAGAAGGCCCTCAGCACATACCTGTTAAATGAGTGCCTAAATCAGTTGTGCTCTGGTGTTTTGCCTTCTGACTGAGATTGCCAGGCACTCCAAGGTAGGAAGCCATGGAGATAGGTTCCCATCTGGAACATGCTATAGCCTTCCTGGCTGTAGACTTTGTCCTCTGTCTATCCTGGAATGGAGACCAAATTAGAAGCTCTACCAGTGTGCCCCAAAATGGCCTTGGCCCAGATATGCTGATGCTTATACTTGGATGAGTCACTGCTGACTTTTGTTTTTAAGTCGTATTCATGTGAGCAGAGTCCAGCTAGTATTAGCAACCTGCCTACCAAATCAGAAGGTGTTTTGTATTAGCGTAATAAAATTTAGGTGGTGATGTTCCCAAATGTCCCATTGTATATGATAAAAATAACTTTTTTCCTTAGGAACTGTACAATACACCTAGTAGACCCAGGAGTGTTTGACATGTCAGATAATTTTAATTTTACATTGACCTTAATTTTATCAACTTTTTCTCTGCATTGGTAAAAACCCAATGTTCCAAGATTTAGTATAAAATCATAAATAATAGACAATATTTTTCTTGCACTTTATAAAGCAATTAAAACACTATTCGTAACAGATATAACAACCCTGACAACTAACTTCTTACTGGCTGGTTTATTAAATTTTATTCTGTGTAAGTATCCTTAATCTGAGACCCCAGTGTATGTCATTCATACCTACTTGTACAGTCACAGTTACCAAGATCGAGGAGGCTAGCTTGGCTGACTTTTCAGGTTTTGAATGGTGATGCTCCTGTACCACAGGACATTTGCACTTTTTGTTCCTACTGACTCAGCCCCTCTTTTCTCTAGTCCATCTTATTTGCTTCCAAGTTTTGGCAGTTATGAATAAAGCTGCATTAAACATCTACATGCAGCTTGATGTGTCCCCATTAGTTATCCACTCCTTCGGGTAAATACTAAGACGTGCTATCACTGGATTAGTATGATAAGAGTGTGTTAGTTTTGTAAGCAACCACCCAACAGTCTTCCAAAGCGACCATACCACTTTTGCATTCCCATCAGCAAAGAATGAGAGTTCCTGTTTCTCCACATCCTCATCAGCATTGGGTGTCGTCAGTTGCAGATTTGGGTAATGAAATGATTTTAAGGGAATGCTGTCCCATTTAAATGGAGTGTGACCCAAGCATCTTGGATGATGATTTGTTGATATATATTAAGTGGCAAAAATACTAAGATCGTTTGATGGAACACTTCCATTTCTAGAAATGTACTTAAAGGAAATAATTTTGTAAATAAACATAAAAAATAATGTTCCCCAAGGATGTTAATCATTAGCCTTGGGTAATGTGCAGAAGAGAGCACTTTGGGGTAAAGGGAGGGGTTTGGACACAGGAATGTGAGTGACGGGGTAGAGCTTTGCACCATGCAAATGCAAAGCCACCATGCCTCTTTGCCTTGGCTGTCATATCGTACATTAAGATTTGCGTCTTTTTTTTTTTTTTTTAAGAAAATAGGAATAAGTAAAGTCTACTTTGGATATAACTACTGTGAGATAACTGATCTCTCTGATATTTAAACACTTATACTCTTTACCATGTTGGCTGCTTAGGCACAAGTATAGCCAGCCTCTCTGTCATGGCCAGGGTATGCCTCATGTGGCATAAGACGGACCTGGTTCATTCCAGAAGGCAGTCTGGGGCTAGTCAAGGTTGCTTCCTGGGAATACCTCAAGCATTGTTTTGGCTTGCATTACTCTCTTTCCCTCTCCATGTCTTCTGAGATTTATGTCAATTATAAAGTAATTAGGAGAAATCTTATTAATCTTGCTATAAAGGAATACCTTTGAATGTCTTGTTTTCCATTTCTCATGTTCTACCTGAAAACATAGAATGAATGGAGAGGCCAGTCATCAGGCAAGGAAAGTGGGGCTCACACTGAGGGCCTCTTTCCAGGTGGAACAGAGGACTTGGAATCAGAACTGCTCCCCAGAATGCACAAAGAAGGAAGGCCTACCAGGGGGCATTATCACCTAGGAAACATGAGTGGGTTTCTCTTTCCATACTTCAACGTGGGATGCCAGCCCTGAAGCTCCCTTTGCAGGTTGTCCCTCTTCTGTCCCAACCACCCATGCAGGATTCCCTTGTAACAGGAGGGTAAGGAGCTGAGCCAACATACCCGTGCAGGGTATGTGCAAAGAGACTTCTTTCGAGATGGAACCTGGCTCCCTGTCATCTCATAATACATTTTTTCCTGCTGGTTCTCACTCACAGTATTTACAGGAAGCATTTATAGCAAATACTTGCCAAGTGTTTTCCATAAACACAACTAAGGACATTTTTCACACATTCCAACAGCTCTGTAAATGTTTGTTTTCACAATGCACAAAGAAGGTGAGTGTAGTTTCCCTAAGCAGGCCTTTGAAGTGTGGGCTTTGGCCCAGTGAGAATTTGCATCTGACTTGGTTCTTGGAGGACAAGTCTCCCTGGGGCCCTTTGGGCACTTGCAGAAGGCTCCCTTTCAAGAGGAGTTTTCCTCCAAGGTTTGGATTCCTGTGCTCCAGCTGTGGAGAAGTTTCTGGGTACTGGCCACCCCCACGAGGAAGGAAAGGGTGAGGTTGGAGGTTGCTGGGAGCATCACAGAAGTCATTGCTGCTGATAAAGTCCACAGGGAAATAGAATGGGGAGTATGGATGGCAGGGCTTAGAAGGTGACTGTAACTCTGTGAAGATAAATGAGGATGTACAGGAAAAAAAAATTGGGAAAATTCTCCTGTTAAAGCTAGGTAAATTAATCCTTACCATAAAGGACAGAGATGTCTACTGGATCCTTGGTGAGTACTGACAGCTCAGTTAGAGGCCAGAGTTGTATCCTGTGGTGTCCGTTGACTTGCATAGTAACTATCTCCTTAGTAAGTCCTAGCTTATGTGTGACTTTGCTATGCCCTGAGGGCTTGACAGGTGATTGAGATGTGGTTCTACCCACTAGGGAAAAGAAGACACATATACTTGCCACAGTTTGGGACAGAAAGTGAGAACTGCTGTAAAAAAGAGAAAGATAAAGGACTGTGAGGTTTTAGAGGAAGGAGCTGTATAAGGTTTTATGAAGAAAGTGACATTGAGTTGAGTCCGAAGGAGAAGGGAAATTTAGACAAATGCTGGAGGGAAAGGGGGGAGGGGTGGAGAGATACCAGGGAAGGAAGTCTGCATAGAAGGACACACCACACTGGGACCCACTCCTGTAGGAGCGCCGTCCCGCAGAAGAGATCTCTCCTTTCGCAGAAGTAGCCAAGATTTGAGATGCTTATATAGAATGAGCTGGAACAAGATGAATTCCATTTAAAAAGCTAGATTTAATAGAAGAAAGATTTCCTTTTCACATGAATTCAAGGAAAACAACAGATGGCCTAATTCCGGAATTGGGTTTCAAAAAGTAATTTTCCCCTTGTAGCTAATTTAGTATGTGTGTCCTCGGAAAATCCGTATTTTCAAGCAGAAAAGGCCGATTAATTATTGTCCAGAAGAAGGTGGTGGGACATAAACAGTTCTCCTCGCCTTTCCAGCCCCTCAAGTCCAGTCTCCCCAACCCGAGGGAATTTATAAATCTGTGAGCGAAGTGAGAAAATGAGGTGTGATCTGACTTGCCGGGATTCGTTTTGTCACTAGCTCTCCTGGAATGTGTTTGTTTCGGAAAGCAAGTTATGTCCAAATATGTTTCAGACAATGCATGTGGAGCGTAACTTTGCTTTAAGACGGCAATAACTGTTAAGGCAGCAGTGACAATTTCTCAGTAAGAAATCAGGCTTGAGAAACGTCAAGCCCAATTTTTCATCTAGCAGTGACTGTCAGACAATGCCAGCATCTCAGTGTCTTCGCATGCCATTGATGGAGATGGAAGGCATTTGTATTCAGTAATGTAATGTTGAGTGAGTCAAAATTCTGCCCCGTGATCTTGTGATTTATTGCGAATACTGCCCAACATGCAGAGGGGCTCCTCTGCCTTCGCTCAGCATCCAATTCCCAGTTGCAATTAATCTTTATTACATTCCATAGTTCACCGCTGGTCCGGAATGTTAAAAAGATGCCTCAGGAGAGAGTCTGGAATCCCATTTCTTCCCCTCCAAGCTTACCCTCTCTGTGAAGTTGACTCTGCTTGCCCATTGCGTGCCGTGTGCAACTTTATCCCAGAAAGTAATACTTCCTTGTAAAAAAATGCAGACAGTCTAGAAGTAGATGATAGAGGGACATCGCAAATGAGAGCCTGTCTACCCTCCAGATCCCCTCCCCTTGTGCCTTTCAAATAGATTATGAGCCCTGAAAAATGTGATGTTGTTCATGGGTGTATTTTTAGCAGCTAGCAAGTTCCTTAACCATAATGAATACTTAAAAGATATACTTGTTGAAAAAAATAATTGTTGGATGAATGAATGAAGGAATGCATGAATGAATCAAACCAACAGTGGGGACTAGAATTCGTATGCCAGATTTGGGAAGCCTAGAGCCTTGCTTTTCAAAATGTGGCTCTTGGTCCTGCAGCATCAGCATCCCTTGGGAGCTGGTTAGAAATGCAGGATCTCAGGCTGACCTCAGTCTGTCGGATCAGAATCTGTATTTTAATGAGATCTTCAGGCGATCCAAGCAGTGCTTTAAAGTTTGAGCAGACCTGAGCAGTGCGTGTCTACAAAATAATATAAGCGTGAGTTTTCACACGTAAATGCCTGGAAGTGTATGTGATTTGCAGGTAACCAGGGTGCAGGGAGCTGCTTGTTCCCCATCCGTGGATAACTGAGGGCTTCATAAGGGCTTCATACTTTACTTCCCTCGTGGGCCCCATGTGGCTGGCTGTACTTGGGTGCCCTACAGGACTGTTACTCCAGGCCACTCCTGAACCTCTGGTGCCTCCGTCTGGTCAGTCCTAAGCCCCAGCTTGGAAATAGAAGCCACCGATGCTACCCAAGAAGCAATTCAAACCACAGCATAGAAGCTGTGAGTCCTGCCGGCAGACTCAGGATGCCGGCACATCACGTGCAATTGTCAGACAGCAGACACGTGACTCAAGCTCCAAGGCATGGTTTCCCCATCTGGAGCAAGTGTTTCTGCTTGACGGCTTGTGGGGACCCAGTGAGTTAGACACTTGAGAGTTTGTTCTTGGTCCTCAGTCCATCTGTATTCACTCTTTATTCAATTGAGATGATACTCACGTCACACCAAATAAACCATTTTGAAGTGAATTATTCAGGGACATTTAGTACTTTCGCATGTTGTGTGCAAACACTACCTCTGTGTGGTTGCGAGACATTAATTAGCATCATCCCAAAATGAAACCCCGTATCTATTAGGCAATCACTCCCCATTTCTCCCCCCACCCTCACCAGCCCCAGGCAATAACCAATCTGCATCCTGTATGGATTTTAACTCATTAATGACATTTTTCATTTGTCACAGAAAAAAAAATCAGAACAATCAGATTTACCTCTCCTTTACCTATTCTTCTTGCTTTTCACGTCTTCAAAAACAGGAGGTTTGCTGTTGATGGAAAATGAGAGCATAGACGTGGCATAACTTTAAATCAGTGGTTTGTAAATTGTAGTCCCTGACTAACAGCATCCATGGTATCTGGGAACTTGTTAGAAATGCACATTCTTGAGTCTACCCCAGAAAAACGGAATTATAACTCTGGGGCTGGGGCCCAGCAATCTATGGCTTTAATAAGCTTCCAGATGATTCTAGCATACGCTCAAGTTAGAGAACCACTGCTTTCAATAAGCAAGATGTTCCCTCTGCAAGCTAGCAGCGATGCCTGCAGGTGCCTACTACGCATGTGCCATCCCTGGCCCAGGAGCACGCGTCGTGGCCTGAGAGGAGGTCTTCTGGTTCGGTTTCTGTGACGCAGGCACCTGCAGGGGCATTGTTCCGGCTATCTGCTGGCCTTTGGAAGAGTCCGCAGAGCTGATGTCTCAGCTTCCTGCAGTGATGCGGGGGTCCCTATGCGGGCATAAACTTATGTCATCCCTGCTGTTGCTGACTCTTTCCTTCCTGGTGCCGCCCAGCTCCATACTCGGCGGGAGGACTCCCCCAGCCGAGTGTGGCTCTGAGTGTTTGGTGTGTCTCACACGTCCTGGGTTGGTTTCACTGTATCAAAGTGCAGGCAGCGCTTCTTTTTGGTTGATTAATGTTCAATTTGAGATCTATTATGAACCTCCAGGCTTTAATTACTACACCATTACCCAGTCAATTCCTTGCCATTTTATATTTATGGCTTTTATTATGCCTCTGTATGTGCAACTGCCTAATTTTATTCTGGAAGGATTTCACCTCATTAGCTGGGTTTTATACCATTCTTCTCATTTGTCCAGATTGTTATTTATCTCAGTTCCCGGTGTGTGCTTTCTACTTTGTTCTCTTCGCTAATCTGACCTCTTATACATTCTTTTTCTCCTTTTCCTGGGATGCATTGTTCTTTTGCCCTTGGCAAGAGCTCTTGAAGTTTTTGCACACTCTGCCCTGGGGGTTCTGTATCCAAGTCACACTCTTGACTCAGTCATTCCACTGCAGCTGCTTGGTGTCCTTGGCCTTGTCCAACGGCCTTGAGGCCTGCCCTTCAGCCCTGGACATACCATGGATCGCTTTATTATCAGATTTATTTCTTCTTCCCCCAACTTCTGTATGTGTAATTGGAAGATGCATAGATGGAAGCTTTTTCTTTTTTTAAGAGCATGCTGCTAAAAATAATTTTAAAAATGTTTTTTGTAATGCTTTGTAACACACCTTCCCTCAGTCCCTCCAGTGTTTCAGAGGAATCTATGGTTTGGTATACTTGCCTGCATATTTTGTTCAGTTACACCTCAGACCTGCTGAATCCAGCTCCGAGGGAGCAGCCCCCCGGTCTGTGTCTGGCAAGCTTCCTGCGATTCAGATGCCTACTCAAGTTTGAGAAGCGCTGTTCCAAAGAGAGGCTGAAAGAACCTTAGGAAATCCATCTAAGTCAGAAATAATATTAATTCCACCCAACTCCTTTTGCCAAAAAGCAAGATTAATAATCTCTAACAGTTTTGTTTTGTCTTCTGTTTTTATTTTTCTTCGACAGCTTTGCCCTAGAATTATAAGAATATTTCAGTAAAGCAAAGAATAATACCCTGGCATGAGCTCATGTAATTACTTATAGCAATAGCAGATCGATCATCTCCATCACTGAAGAAGTCTCAGGCACTGAGAGGTCTTTACCTCCACTTTTTTTTTTTTTTCATTCATCTGTACACCACTCGTGGGTAGGTGTCCCTGTCCCCATTTTTATAGGAGAAAACTGAGATTGAGGTTTAGGAATGTGCATCAAGTCACCACCTCTGTTAGAAGGTGATCCAGGAAAATCATTTCTGTCCAGAGCCACAGTACTGTCTGCTCCTCTCTTAGCGTGGTGAGGACTCCCCTGATCAAACTTGGCAACTGTTTTACTGTCCCCCTTCTCAGTAGGAACAGGTAGAGTGTGTCGCCATGGGAATTGGTAAGCAGGACTGCGTGCTCTTGTGTCAGGTCACCGAAGTTCCTCCGTGGGGTTTCTTTCTGTGCTGTGTGACCTCGGGCAAATTTGCCTCAATTTGTCCATCTGTCAAGAGGGATGGTACAGTATTTCTATCACACAGTAGGAGGTGTCCCTTAAATGAGACAATCCGTAAAAGTGCTTGGAATGAGGCCTGGGAAGTCAGTGCTCTGGGTGAATGGCAGCTGTTGTTCGTGTTGCTCTGCCCTCTTGTCTGCACCTTTAAAGCTGTCTCCTTTAGGTTCCCTCACTCTGGGGCCTCGCTTCCCTTAGCTGTAGAATGGTGACAGTGGATCAGGTGGCTGAGCAGCTGGGATTCTGATTGCTCTGGTTCATTTTCCTGCTTGGCATAGTTTCTAGGATTGTAATGTTCCTTGTTCTCTGCCCATTTGAAATCATCTTATTAGGCTTTGGCGTGTTTGTTTGATTTTATGGACTTGCTCAAAATTCATGATCACAATTAAGCTCTTGTGCAAGTCCCTTGAGGCCACTCAGTGTACTTTCTAATGCTTCTCCCCAGCTTTCTGGGACCAATCACCATTAGCACTTGGTCCCATTAGTACCAAGGGGGAACAGAGGAGGAGTGTTCCCTCGTGGCCCCCAAGTTGCTGGGAGAGGACCTCAAGCTGGGCTTATACTTTGACCTCAGGAGAGGTCTTGGTCTTGGCGATGTGATCTAAGGGCTAACGCTTCATTTTGGGGTGTTTGGGATCCTGGTACCAACACAAGTTATTTCTGTGTTGCAGAGGGAGCCTCATGGAGGGTTTTGTTTGTTTGTTTGTTTGGTTTACTATAGGAGAAGATTGGTGTTTCCTCTGGTGGGTCAGGAAACAGGTTTTAACAGACTTGTAAGGTTTATAGGACTCTGAGGACAAGTGTCCCGTGGTGGCCGTAATGGTTTCGTATTGGGACTTGTTGCCCACATCGGTGGACCGTGACTGGTTCTTCAGGCTCCTTGCTCATTCCTGCACTTGGACCAGCGTGTATTCCCGGGAAGACTCCCACTTGAACACAAGCACAGGGGCTTCCTGTCTGTAGTTTTGGTGTAGGCAAGTGAGGACACTTCTTTATTTATGTGGTTCTCCTGCTGAAACAACGTGAGAGCCTCTGGCTTACTTACCAGTGGCCCCCAGAGGGCCAGTGTCCCTGCAGTCATGATTTTGGTTTAGTTGCTGGTGAAAGCCTGGTGTAGATGTCAGCCTCTGGGTCACACAGGAATAGGAAGAGGGAGGGCGGTGAAGAGATCATAAACCCCAAGTAGGTCAAGTCTGGTTTAGGCGTTTTGCCTTTGTTTTCTGATTGAATTTGCACCACGGTCCTAGGACGTGAGCTCTCTGAAACTTCTGGGTAGCTCACAAAGAGGTGGGGTGCTTTGTGCACGTGAAACTAGTTTTGCCCAGGCGTTCTCAGTTCGATGCTTGTCGTAGCAACTATGCTGAGCTATGCTCAGAAGTAGAGCAAGATGGACAGTTCCTTCTTTTTGGAGAGAACACAGTAGAAGTTCACACAATGTCTTTGGTGGCCTGTGAGGAGACCTCTAGGCTTGATCTGACTCTGAGAGTCAAAGCAGCATGTGAAGGAAGGCTTCCTGGGTGAGAGGCAGTGGAAGAGGCTCTCGAGGCTCTCATCCCAGGGCTGACCATGGGGAAGACAGAATGGATTGGGCCTGTCCTGGAAGAGGAGAGGTCAACAGAGGAATGCAGAGGAACACGTGTCAGGGACAAGCAGCTGAAGAAGTCAGCCATGCAATGCTGAGGCTGAGGCCAAGGGTGGCCACAGGAGTCAGAGAAGGGTTGAGTGCCAGCCTGTAGTTGGCCTTGTAGTTAGCCTGTCAACATCCAAGCCAAATAGGTTGGCCATCTGAACTGGTGGAGAAGAAGAAATGCAGAGCACTCAGAGGGGTACTCAGAATTTAGGGAGGGACACCCTGTGGGCTACTCTATGCAGCACTGGGTCACTCACCTTGAGCAGTTGTTACGGATCTTCACGGGATGAATGAGATAAGAGAGAACCTTATACTTTTGTCTAGGAGGAACTAGGATTTATAGAGCCACTTCAGTGAGATAGAAGAAATTGATCAAAGTTCCTTAGCTTCTTTAGTCATGAAATGCATTGAATTTTATGACAATATGGTACGGGAAGGACATCTTCACAGGAGAAATTTGGAATTTGAGGACATAACAACGAAATTCCATGATGGACCTAGGCTAGGTCTATGTGTGATACAAGTAAGTCTACTCTTCCTCTTGTGCCCACATTTTAAAGAGAATAATAGTAATGCCTGACTTACCAATCATTCGGACTTTGTTGGGGATCAGTTGATAGAAGTTATGTAAATACACCCTGCAAACCAGAGAGTATTTAAAACAGATTTTGTACTTAATATGGCATCAGTATCCAGTATTTTATTTCCTAAGACATGCAGCTGGTTATAACTTCTTCTGGGGTATGGCGTATTCTAAGATGAGTGATAATAGCAGGTTTTTGTGCTTCATCCATCAATGGTTTCTGTTCAAGTATGTTTGCTCTTAAAACTAAAGAGTGAGGAAAAAATGAAGATGGGAAAATATGCCTTGATATTTTCACATGGAACTTTTCAAAATGCCGCCCGTGAACATGGTTAATACCAGAATGTTGAAATTGACTACAGATAGATCAGCGTGTTAATTTTAAAGCAAAGAAGCTACCATGTCGTTTAAGAATTCTCTCTCACTCTAGTAATACCTTATTAGTAAGGTTCATAATCATAGTCTTTTTTGCAGGAATGTAGACCTTAAAATCCACACAGGTAACTTTAAAGACTTGTGTCCGCCTTGTTTAAAGACACCGCTCAAGAAGGAGGGTTTGTTTTTCTTTAGGAGGGTAAATATGGTAAGATGGATGGTACGTTAAAGAGTAAAGAGAAGGGCTTCTCAGAGCTGATTTACATATTGATTACTTAAATTACTCCTTAATTTAGTGCCTGCTAATAAACAGTGCCTTGGAAATGTTTCTGGAACGTTTATTGGCTGCAGTAATTCTATCTACGGTGTATGCAGATCACATCCTCATTAAATATTGATGTGCTCATGAAATGTTAATAGAATGTTAATGTGAAATGCAGGGGAATGTCCTCAGTGGGAGCCAGGAGCTGGCTGAAAGCTACCTGTCTTCTGTCTTCTCTTTGTGTTCAGTCTTCTTCTTGCTCCATTGTTTCCATTCATTCCCCCGCCCTCAGGAGATTTGGATTTGCGCCTTGATATATGGGGTGGCTGTTCCAGATACAACATTTTTAAAAGGCAAAGATTCCCTGATTGATGGGAATGGAGTTGTTTTCCTCTCCTGCTTTCCTGAACTGGAATTCCTGGTTAGAACTAGGAAGAATTCCCCTAGAAGGAAGAGGGTGATTCAGGCTCAACCTCATGAGTCTTTGTGCTCAGGCAGCTTGCCCGGAAGAGACAGTGAAGAGGAAACAAGCCTTTCAAAGCCTCTAGCACTGGTCCTTCCTTGCTCGATTGGAGAAGGGATTTAGTTAGAGTTTACATTCAGCTTTCTCAGAGAAAAAACAATCCACTCATAACATGTGTTCCGTAAAAAGACCGCAAAGAAGAATTTTTTTTATTGTAAATCCCAAGGACAATAATGTTATGTTCCTGGTGATATTCAAGACATAATTATTTATGTGAGCATATGTTCCACACGGTTGAAAAGTCTTACAAAATGGGGTGGTTCATCAACCTCTTGGACCATGATAAAGGGGTAAAGTGGTAACGGGGACGGCTGTGAAAACTGCTCATGGGGGAAGTGGAAGAGGAGATTGAATGAGCAAACTGTGTTGTGATTGTACCTCGGTGTTAATGCAGTGCTGGCAGAAATAGCCCCGAACAGTTAATGTGTTCTGGGGTACTGTGAGTGCATATAGTAACATATGTATATATGTGTGTTACACTGTTTGTGCAGAAAATGGTTGCAGCACATTTTTGTTAGAATCCTCCTCTTTTGGTTTTAAACAATGCAGATGACATTGAGCTCCCTCACACCACCATGCTGTTGGGAACCCTGTCCCTATCAGTAAGATAGCACTTTCGTGCAGTTTTCCTTCTTCCCCCTTTGCTTCTCTCCTTCCAAGTATTCTTTCTTTTCTCTCACTTTTCTCAAAGCCTTCCCTTCCTTGTCCTCATCATTCCTTGTCTGCCTCTATTGTCTTACTTTTCTGTGACCACACGCTGAGTGCCCCAGGCAGGCCCACTCTGAGCCACCCTCATCTCTGCCAGGGATGCTGCCCAGGCGCTCCTTTCTTTCTTCTTCGCTGTTCTCTGTTGTCTGTATTCATAGATCTTTTCAAAACACACCAGGCTGTGTCACTCTTGTCACTTGCCTGCCTAAATGGTTAGTGTCTCAAGGTCTTGGAATGATAACCCACACAGTCCTGGGGCAGGGGCTCTGGCTCACCTCTGCTCTCCCCTTCAGGCTCTTGGAACCCCTAGTGCTGCCCTGCATCACCCCAGGCTCCTTTGCTTTATAGACTGGGCAGTGTGCTGGCCTGTCCCTCATACGTCCTACTCAGCTCAGGGGCACTGTCCTTGATCCCTACACCTGGAACCTTCTTCCTCCTGGACCTTGACATGGCACTCTCTTTTGCATCCTCAATTTCCAACAGTCACTTGGTTATCAAAACTCTCCTCCCCAGGCCTTCCCCCTTGCCCTTTAGCACCTCAATGAGTTAAATTTCTTTTTCATAGGACTTGTGATAAACTGTAATTATCTATGGTTTCATCTGTCTTCCTCAGTGGAAGCTGGTTTTTCCTTTTGTCGCCATCTGATTTTGAAGTTCAGTGTCTTTAAAACAGAGTTTTATTGTTTTACTTTTGTTTAATCCATGTGTACAATGGCTCCCTTAATTGTGGTGGGAAAATCTTAAACTATCTTAAGGGTAGAGGAGAAGTTATCAGACCAGCCGAACAGTTTTCAGGGGAAAGGGTTGAGCAAGTAAGATCTTTGCTCTAGGAACAAGTGGGACAGCCCCTCAAATGCTGCCAAGGCTCCCACTGCCTCTCCTCTCTGCTTTCCTTTGTGTGTGGGCTTGCTTATCTTTAAAAAAAAAAAAAAATTTTTTTTTTTTTAATTGCAGGCTCACATTCAGATAGCTTCTGCACTCATAGCTCTTGGGTACTGTCAGCACAAATGGACCATTTTATTTTCCCTTTTTGTAGGATAAGTCTCAGGGAGGAACTCTGATTGGTTCTCTTTGTGTCACATATCCCTTACGCATGCTCCAGTTAGTTAACATGGGGGGTTGGGGCCCCTGGGTGGTTCAGTCACTTAAGTGCCGGACTCTTGATTTTGGCTCAGATCATGATCTCGGGGTGGTGATAGTGAGCCCTGTGTTGGGCTCTGAGCTGGGCGTGGAGCCTGCTTAAGATCCTTCCTCCCTCTGCCCCTCACACCCCCACTCACTCACTCTGTCTTTCTCTCTTTCTCTCTTTTTCAGACAAACAAAAGTTTCAAACTAATGCCAGGGGTGAGATCTTGTAAGAGCATAGAAACTCTGTGGGAGATACGTGACAAAAAATGTGGGAGTTGAAGGCACAGAAGAGCTGCTACCCCCCAGGATAGGGAAGTTGTGACGGGGGAAAGAGAGCAGTCTTACCACTTCAGTAAATGGTCTTTCTAGTCCTGTTTTGAAAAACTCTCCATCCATAGGCACTTCTGTGTCAGTGTAAACCAACGAGCAAAATATCCTCTTAGAGAGTGGGAAGTTTTAGGAGATTTGGAAAATGTGAGAGTTTTAGGCGCTGTATACTGAGAATATGAATGGAGTATATTTTTTGTTTGGGCCCCAAGCCTTAGTCTGGTAATCTGAAGTGGCTCTGTGTCTCTGTTACCGCAGAGTCAACATTTCTGACATGTTCCACAAACTGATTGCCCTTTCTGACCTGTTCGTTCTTTCCTCTTGCAGATCGTGCTTGAGAACAGTAGCCGGGAAGACAAGCATGAGTGTCCGTTTGGCCGCAGTAGTATAGAGCTGACCAAGATGCTGTGCGAGATCCTGAAAGTGGGCGAGCTGCGTAAGTGACACCTGGTTCCCGCGTGGGCCTGGGGCTTGGCAGGCACCCCACTTCCGGGGCTGTGCCTGGACCTACACGAAGAATTCCCGAGGGGCTGGTGAGCTATGCCTGGGCATCCCTGTGGACCCAGCATTCTTTGGCTCAGGTTTCCGTGTGTGTATTTCTGCATATCTGTTCTGGGAATAACCGTTCTTAAAATCTACAAGAATGGGGAAATTGGCAGGTAATATGACTAAATTTCCAATATTGTAAACATGAGAATATGTTAAAACAGTCCTATGCTTAGTAATCTGTTAAAGAAAGAGATCTATGGCTGCTTTTTAAAAATTCCAGTTTTTTAACCTATCAAAGGATCATTTTCTCTTCTTTCTTTTGAAACCGTTTTTCTCTATAGGGAGAAATTGAATACCTTAATAAGATCCTCTTGCTCCCAGGATCTCCCTTGTTTAGAATGCTTTCTCTAAGCAAGAAGGAATTGTAGAAGAAAATGGGTAGTTGATCATGAGAAATGTGGTCAAAGATAAGCTTATTGCTCTGTTTCTTTTATTACAAAATTTAGGAGGGGACCCCCAGAAAAAAGAGGACATAATGATATTCCTGTCTTTTGTTCATTGGTATAATTTGGGTTGAACCTGTTAGGATGCATCAGATTTAACCTGGCCTGCAGTCATTGTCGGCACCAAACCTCCTTAAAGTGGCTGACTTCCCTCCCCTCCAACATCTCCAAAGCTGACGCCTGTACACATCTTCCCTTGTAGGCTTAATCACTTGGGCGCCAGAGAAAGACATTGGGTGAGAGATGTTGGGTGTATGGAAATGTGGTGAAGGCATAGATATTCAGTTACCTGCTTGAGAGCTTAAAATAATGGTCCGAAATGATAAATGGAAAGGAATCCGATGATTATTGGAAAGGGGGTTGTGCTTCACCTACATCGTAAGAACTGACTCCAGGTGCTGCTCAGGTAAACAAGGAAATGGAGAATGCAGTAAGGAAACGCTGAGAACAGCCAACTCTTACCCTCCTCCAGGGCAGGTGGATGGAGAGAAGAAGATGAGCCGACATGGTAGTGCCACGGAGGTTCATTCCTTGGGAGCCCAAATTAGGGCATCTTGGCATGGAAAGAGCAGCAGCCTGATCTGAGAGAGGTCTGTGTCAGTCCGCTCTGGTTCAGGGATCACCGAGGATAACGTCTCCGTTTATCTGGATCCTTGACCCTGCTCCCCTCCTGCTCTCCATCAGACTAACTTGTTGAGATTTATGCCTGCCGCCGAGCTTACTGTTTATTCGGTTGAAGGATTAAAGTCCTGAATTTGGCAGATCCTACTGAATTCCTCAGTCTGATTACTATGACTGTTTTGTGTTTGGGTTGATTTTATGGGGGAGCTACAGGAAGTCACTTGCTGAGAAGCATTATAAGAGTACCTGAGGTTTTCAGAAGCTGGTCAGCGGTCTTGCTCTACCTGGCTGGGGCTTGTCCTGTCTTTGGTTTTGTTGTTATTGTTGTTGTTTTTGTTTTGTTTTGTTTTGTTTTTCCCCATGTTGCCCCCTTCCCTGTGGCCTGCTTTGGGCTATCAGTTTTCATCTTGATGGCAGCAGGAGGTGGATTCTTTCATGCTTCATTATTATACCCAGCCTCTGCTCTTTTCCTTTGCCCAGCTGGCATGTATCTAGCATGCTACAGGTTAACACAGAACAGAGATGGAGGAGTCGAGGGAGGATGCTGGGACTAATGGGCAGCTCGGTTCTCTTTCTGCCACATAGGACCTTCGTTTCCTTGGCTAATGTACTCAGACTTCGCCATGCTCCTACACCTCCACATTTCCCCCAGATGTAGATTGGTAGTATTTGGGGTGATGATTGGAAGACCTCTGTTCATTTTGGCTTGGTCACAGATAAGGACCCAGGGAACAGATCATATTCAGCCTAGGGAGACTAACTCAGAAAAGAGGGCCAAGTTCTAGGCTGTGTGTGGGCAGGACAAATGTGGATCTGATTCAGACTCTCATCCACGTCAGGGGACCCTATTTGCTGGGCAGGGGAATGGGGAGACTGTGGTGACAGGAGTCTGAGCAGACAGTGCTGCTCAGGTGAGTGGCAGCTCTGTGCTTCGCAGGAGGGAGGGTGGGTGCAGAATAAGGAATGACCCCTGGCAGGTGCAGAGCAATCCTTCCACACTGTTGAGAACCTGGTATGAAACCAGGAACAGGACAGAACCTCATTCCCAGGGGCTGAGATGAAGAGTGGGAATATTTTGGGGATCTCTGGGGGTACCCCATATGCTGTGCTTGCACTGTATATTATTCCATATCTCACCTTCTGCTTCAGAGAAGGTTCCAGCCTTCTGCTGCAGATCATTTAGTACCTGGTCAGGCCCATCTCTGCAGTGAGGTTGGCCTTGGTCACCTAGGGCCTGGCATACTCATGGCAAGCTCCCTTTGTCCAAGATGACAGATGTATGTATTCATCTATTTAATAAAAATCTATTGATTACTTACAGTGTGCCAGAGATAATGATGGGCATGGCAGATACAAAGGTCAATCAGATACAGTTCCTGTCCCCAATAAGCTTGCACTTGAGAAAGTGTAAGAATGATTTGGGACTAATATCTTCCACTCTTAGTTTAAGTAATTGCGTATTTATTTTAAATGCCCATTATCTATTCTAAGGCATAATTTTTCCAGTGTTTTGATAGTTTGAGTTTTCAGATTGGCCTATTGCTTGCACTGCAAAGGTCATTCTGGACATTTTGCAAGGATTATAGAGGACTCCACGTTTCTAGAGTCTACATGCCCAAATGAGTTGTTCTCTGCTCATAAAATATTAAAGGATTGCTACATTCTGATTGAGTGCTAGACATAGAATGATAAAACACCCTGTGGTAAGAGGAAAATTGCTTTTTAATGGATTGCCTTTTGCCCACTGCCATATTAAATAAGTTACTAATATGGAAAACAAATCTGAGTATACCCTGATGTTGAGGGAAGTATCTGTTTTTCTTCTGAGGAAAATTGGTTTCGCATACAAATCCATCTTCCTTTGGTTTAACTGTGTCTGTTTTTCTGCTTCTAAGTTCATGGTTCTCAGATTCATGTCAATAATTGACCCCTGAGATCACGGTTGTGCTAGATGTATAAGCAAGTGTGGAGATCAAAGAAATACCAATTAAAAATCTAACTGAGCAAAAGGACATATACAAAAGTAGAAAAATTCAATTTTCTACAAATGCTTTGTCTTTTGCTTTAACTTATAGTTTTTTGAGGAAACCCACTTCTGAAATACCGGTTATCTTTTGGTGTCCAAAGCAAGCATATTAACATTCAATTAGATTACTGATACCAAGTATTTATGCACAGTGTTTTTAAGACTACTTCTTAAAAAGAACTCAATTTCTGCTTCCCAATTATTAACACTGCAAGAGGCCAATGTTTCCTAGTGTGGCATAAAAAACAGCATCTGATAATTTATATGCTTAGAGCGCTTTATCAAGGTTATTTAATTGAAACCTGTTACAAGATCTTAATCAAGATCAATAACATTTATGTTTATTAATGAAGAGAAGACTTACACTTACCAGATGTTGTCTGGGTCACTGAGCTCAAACCAGTGTTCAGGAAGCCCAAGGAATAGTGCAGAAAGAAGCAGAAAAGCGGGGTGGTTGCATGTTGGCCCCAGAATGACCCGTCTCTGAATCACAGATCAACTACCTAATTGGATGCCTTGAGCATGTTTCCGGTCTGTTCTGAGCTTCTGGTTCCTTATCTCTAAAATAAAGATAATCCCTGTTGCACATATTTTTCGGGAGGGTTCAGTGAGATAATGGGCGCTGCTTCTATTGCAGGATAGATGGTTTCTTTGCAAGTGATAGCATTTTGCTTTGCACAAGTGGACGGCGGCTTCAGTGATGGCAGGAGAACGTTCTGACTTAAGTAACAGCTAGAACCAGGATCTGGAACAGTGACGCTCGTCTCTTCACTCTTTCCATTCTGACTAAAATTATTCCTTGTAATCTGCTTCGTCCATGAGGCACTTTTGAGAGCAAGGCGCTTGTTTTCCCTTAGTTTCAATTTTAAAGATCACGAAGAAGAATCCTTATGGACCTGGGTGTGGTCACAGATCTCCCCGTGGCGTGGGTAGTGCAATTGGAAACCCCAGTTAGAAGAACAGGATTGAAGCGGAGTGGAGAGCGAGACTTCAGAAGAAGAGGTGTATTTGGGGGTGTGTGTGGTGGGTCAGGGTGTTGGGAGGTGGGAGGTGGTGCACTGGCAGAAGATGGGAGGTGTATCACAGACAAATGCAAAGATACTCACTGTAGTGTGAAGTCCTTAGGCCGATTCCTGGCTCTTAACTAGGGCTAAAAAGTGGTGACTATTGTTTGGGTTCTTACAGCCCTGTTCCTAAATCCATAATAAGTTGTTGAAGGATAAGAGGAAAACTTGATTTCTGACACAATAAGTTAATTACTTCTCTTTTGGTTGTTACCTCAGGCAGTTATCTTCCAATATCAAGTGGAGCTAGGGTATTTCTTTTTGTCTCCCGTTCATTCAGTATCTACAGGGCTGTTCTCTATGAGTCAGGATCTACTCTCTGGTGATGTGGACTTAGAACACACACTCTGTCCTCAAGCAGCCTACATGCTGACTGGAGAGTCCTTCATATAAACAAATAATGAGAAAATGCATTGTCATTTGGAACATTATGTTTAAGTTACATTAGCATTACTAAAAGGCAGTGGTTGGTTCTTTCTGCTCATGGGAAGTTGGACAGACTAAAGAAAGGAGAGTCTTGGGAGGTGTGACACAGAAAAGGAGATACTCAAGAGATGGAAAGAATAACCAGGTAAGCACAGATATGTGTATGGTGGGCAGCCACTGTTAAAAATTCCAGGCAGTGAGGTGTAAATAAAAAGACTTGGAGGTTCAGAGAATTCTGGTTCCATGTGGCTAAAGCAGATGGCTCAAGGGAGCAAACAAATGAAAGGGATGCTGACAGAAAAAGCAAGAGTTAAATCATAAAGATTTGCCACACAGAGGAGTTTGGACTTTACAAGCAACGGGAATCAATAGGAGGACTTTTAATAAGAAATGCCCTAGTCCTGGGCATAAAATTCTAGAATTAGATTATGTCTTCTGGTTATGACAAGAACTTGTGAGTGTGATAATGTATGGGACCAGGACCAGGAACAAGCTGACCTCACTCTAGCCCTAGGCCAGCCAGGATAGCAGGTAGGAAGCTTTCAGCTGCAAGTTATAGAAATCCCAACTCAAAATGGCCTACGTAGGAAGAAGCTTTATTGAACATCATAACTAAAGAGTTGAGTAAGTCCTAGAGTTGATTAATTTAGCTGTTCAGGAATATCATCAAGGACCCAAGTTCTTTCTGCCTTTTGGTTCTGCCATCCTTGATGTACAAAATTTGTCCTCAGGCAGATAGAAATATGGTGGCCATCATCATATGGTCCAGAGGAACAAGAAGCTGTGTATTCTAGTGAGTCTCTTTTAGATGTCTAGAAAAGTTTCCGAAAGTCCTTCAGCAAACTTTCTCTAATGTCTCATTGGCAAACACCATGGCTTGTGCCTATGCCTAACTGAGTCTTTGGTAAGGGGAATAGGACCAACATTAGCTATTCCTTAGACTGGGCATGAAATCAAATTCCTTTTTTTTTTTTTTAAAGATGTTATTTGTTTATTTGAGAGAGAGCAAGCAAACGAGAGAACATGAGCAGGGGGAGGAGCAGAGTGAGAAGGAGAAGCAGACTCCCCCTGAGAAGGGAGCCCAGTGCAGGGCTCCAACCTGGGACCCCAAGATCATGAACTGAGCTGAAGGCACAGCCTTCACCAGCTGAGCCACCCAGGAGCCCCGAACCAGCCTTCCTTGAGTATACGACCACAGGATGATAGGTAGCTAAAGAAAATTGAGATTTTGTTCAGATGGGGAAAATAGCTACTTGCAGCCCTTAATTCTTTCCCTCTACTTGGAAAACTCTCTTCTGCATTTCCCTACTGCAGTAGAAAACTATAGCAAATTGAAGTCTGATTACAGCCCTCTGTCATTTTGCCTTTACTGGGAATTGGGGACTGCATTAGAATTTTTTTTTTTAATGTAGCAATATCAGAGGTTGCAGAAAAATGGTAATTGAGTTTTGATTATAATGTATTTCATTTCTCATCACTAAGATGCTCGGGCTCCCCTACCTTACTTTCCTTTTAGCCGATGTCTATTTTTCACTCCCTCAATTATGCTTTTGTATGTGGGTTATTCTCAAGTGTATTTTGAAGGGCAGGATGGACATACATTTGTGATTAAAGTTTTCATATTTCCCTGAAACAATTTTGCCATCATCACCTATTTGACCATATATAATTAGATTAAAACTTAAGAGCTACTTCCTTGTTTTGAAAAAAACAAAAATAAAATCTACATCACACGCTATGAAAATACTCAGCATTTCCCTACTTTGTCTTTCAGTGGCGATATTTATTATAACACACCAGTAGTGCTGAGTGAAGCACCTTGTATAATTCATCACCCAGACACCTCTGCTTTAGCAAGTAAAAATAACACAGACGAGCAATCTGAAAGAACTCTTTGGAGTAGAGCAGCAATTAGAATAGACACAACGCTGGGACATTGGTGTTTTCGTACTTTGAGAAGTACCATCCATCACTTTCACTCTTAGAACATTCTGGCTTCAGAAAACTCAAGAAAAGTAGATTGAACAATTAATTAAGCCTCTTTAGGACCCTCCCCACCCCCCCTTCAGTAACAGCTTATACCCATGCTCCATGGAAAGTTGAAGCCTGTCAGATCTCGTCTCAGTCTTGAATCTTCGTTTTTGATGTCTATTTTCATATCTTACTTCAACGTTAAGTTTAACGTAAAAACAAACTTAATTAATTATTTAATAATTAGTCAATTAATTTAAAAAAAAGTTCGTGGTCTGAGCCTATATTGAGAAAGTTGTATCCACTTTGGGCCCAAATTAAAAATGTCATAGGAGAGCGTATAAAAGTCCATTGAGTGTAGTATTTATGATCATTCTAGAACTGTTATCAGGATTCGTAATAGTGTCACAAGACAGGAGGACCTAATATATAGTTCTTGCGTTCAGAATCAGAAGCAGTTGATAACTGGCACAGCTGAGACAAGTAAGGGCTTTTGTCAAGACAGTTCACCATCTTGCTCCTTAGTCTCCCATTTGGAACCTGGGGATATCGTCCTCACCCTCCCCATCACCACAGCCACCATCATGATCATTCTCATCTCAGAATTAGATGAAGAAATATAGGTTAAAGTGTTTTGTTAACTGTAAAACGCCCTATTTGTGAAGGAGATAACAACCAAACTTCGCACAGATTTAGAGACCCCGAGTTGTCTCTCTTCCTGTCGCAAAGTCAGCTCCATGACTTAAGAACTTGAAGTTCTGCGTGATTGGCTGGCGTTTCAGAAGATAGTACTTGTTGATCCTTCTGAAATCACGAGGTAATTTTTATCGCCGTAGAAAGTAATTGCTGAGAGAAATTAAGCTTAGCCGTTTAAAAGAATATCTCAAGCACATCTCTTTTACCAGTGGATGAAAACAATTCATATTTATCACAGGCAGTTTTTAGCACTTGCTCCTTGTTACCTCGTTTCCGAGAAGACATGTAGCTGAAAGCAACCAGCATCCATTTCTTTAGTCTTTGAGGTTCCAGATTGACAGATGAGCCTGTCTCTGATGTTCTTGATTGAGAGGTGAGCCTGGTAGGTTTGCTGAACCTCATGAAGAGACAGACACAGACCTGTGGAAAAAAACACAGATGCCCACTTGTCTTCCCTCCCACCATGTAGAATTACTTTTCCACCAGCTTCATCTCAAACATCACATGACCATTCTGATTCCTCTTCTGAGTTCCTGCTGAGGAGGACGTCCTTCTCAGAATTCCTATAGCACTTCATCTCTGCCTCTTTTATTATACTTCCTCCTGTTGTAGAAAACTTTTTTTCCTTTAATTCCTGGTCCTGCTTCCCTCAAAGTTGAGGTGGTTTATTGTAAAGTATAGAGATAATTTTAAAATAAATAAGTGGTGAAAACAAAGGCAAATAAAAATTATAACTGAAATGGATTATGAAGGTTTGCAAAGTGCATTTTATTTATTTATTTATTTGACAGACAGAGATCACAAGTAGGCAGAGAGGCAGGCAGAGAGAGGGGGTTGGAAGTAGATTTCCTGCTGAGCAGAGAGCTGGATGCAGGGCTCGATCCCAGGACTCTGGGATCATGACCTAAGCTGAAGGCAGAGGCTTTAACCCACTGAGCACCCAGGTGCTCCCAAAGTGCATGTTTTAAAGGCCTTCATATTTACTAGTGGTAGACTTGAATTTGGCTCAAAGATTTGTCCCAGGGAAGCAAGAGGGGCTCCGTAATGGAAGACAGATGAGTGCACATCTCACATGAGGAAGCTCAACGTGTAAATCCAAATGCTAGTTTCTGTTAAGGCTAAAATAGTATTTGATAGCACTTAATATTTGTTAACGATGATGGAATAGGCATGTTCTTAACATTATTTTTTTAAAGCTTCTGTAAGGCAGCCAACACTATATTTAAAATGGTGATAGCGAAACAGTTTTCCCATTAAATGCTGGAACTAAAAGTTGGGTGCTGTCGAATGCTAATATTCACCAATGTTTATTTCTCCTTGATCTGGAAGAGAGCAACAAATAGAGGTATAGTTCACTGATAGAAACAAAATATTTTAGATTATAGACAATAGACAATAAAAGTATCTCTCTAGAAATTCCTGAAGGAGCGAAAGAAAAGCTGTTAGAATTCATATAGTTTAGAAGAGTAGCTATATGGTGATTAACAGAAAATTGTTTGCCATTCCGCATGTCAGCGATATTTAGTTTATTATAAAATGAAAGAAAAGATTCTTTTTAGTGTCCAGATTAAATGTACAGCTTCAGATGAATCCTAATGGAAAACATCTAAGATTTCGATGTGAAGAAATCCGCCAGGCTTCACGAAGATACACAAGTTTTAAATAAAGAGCGAATGTTGTATTCCTGGAAGGAAAACATTAGTATTGGAGTAAAGACGTGACTTCCTCCAAATCAGTACACTGGCCCGTGTATCATCCCAGACTACCAGCAGAAGCTGACATGGGAACTCCACAGAGGGATTGTGGGGTTCATTTGGAAGAATAAGGAGGGGCAGTTGGTAAGGAAGGACTTATAAGGAGAACAGTGAAAAGTACATGGACCTAAGAATATATTCCCTTTTTAAAAAAAAACATTTTTTTGCAAGAAAGCCCAAAGCACACATTCATATGTACCTTTCACCCAGGTTTACCTATCGTGTTAATATTTTCCGTATTTGCTTTATCGTTCTTTCTTTCTACACCCAGACACACCCATGCACACACAGATGCATAGTCACATGTATTATTAAAATATGAAAACCTTTTATGACTGGAAAAAATTAGATATCATCTGAAGAAAAATAAGGAAATAAATAAAATGGTTTTAAATTGGATCCAGCTCTGGCTGGTGTTCTGTCAGAGGAAAAGGTGCCAAGAGCCCTGCCTAGCAAGAGGCTTCCCAGGAGAGCGGTGGGGTGGAAGGTTTCGGCTGCTACAAGGGGAGGCACCGTCACGGAGCAGTGCCGAGAACCTGGCTTAGAATACTCACCACCGGAAGCCTGAGAGGGGCTTGCTATCACCTGACAGCACCCAGTGCAGGTCGAGGGGTTTGTGCTGGTGAAATTCGTGCCTACCTTGCCTTCTGTTCTTCTACAGCACTGTGGGTATGGCTGACCTAAAATCCATGGTTGTATGCATGAGGAACTATGGATTTCCGTATATTCAGCTTCTTATAGAAGTTAAAACATCATATATATATATATATATATTAAAAAAAAAGACATAAAAGGAACAGGATCCCAGTAGATGAAAGAGGTCATTTGCATGAATGGTACTTTGACTTCTCATCTGCTACATTATTCTAGTATTAAAGTGAGTAGTCTCACTCCAAAAAGTGTAAAATGTAAAACCATCTTTCCCTAGTTCTGTACCCTGGGTTTGGACCCACAGCCTTTTTTTCCGAAGTGGTGCTTTACTCAGCCTCCCCAGCATTTATTGTAGCATTGTGATGTGCCAGGCCATGAGCTTCAAGGTCCTAGGATGCCATAGCGGTAGGACATTAATTTGGAAAGGCAGCATCAAATTAGAAAGTAGAAGCGGAATGCTGAAAGATTCAAATCGAGGGCAAAGTAAAGTAGGCCACGGAGAGAGAGGAATGAAAAGAACCACAGTCCGGATGCCAGACTGCACTGAAATAGTGGTAAAAATGCATCCTGTTAGGTTTTGAAAATCAAAACAAAACAAAACACAAACAAGCACAAACCCCAGAAACATGTTCTCAGCTTTGGTCTTTAACTTACTTCCCACAGATGTGCCCCCCCAACCCCCACCCCTGGGGAAGTCCCCAGTGGTTCGGAGAGCAGCAGAGGATAGAACGTTCCAGGATGCTGTGTGCAGCCTTTCATCCTTCACCCCAGGCCTTTGGATGGAGAGATTTTCCTGGTGGTTGGAGTAGATTAGGAGGTAGATGCTAGTGGCATCTCCCAGCCCTGGGCACTTTAATTTCAATCAGACACCACTTGCTGATTTATGGGGCGCCTGGATCACTCAGCCCATTAAGCATCCGACTCTTGATTTTAGCTCAGGTCATGCTCTCAGGTTGGTGAGATCAAGCCTTGCCATTGGCACTGAGCCTGGAGCCTGCTTGAGATTCTCTCTCCCTCTCCTTCTGCCCCTCCCCCCACTCCTGGGGCACACACTCTCTCTCTCATAAAAAACTACAACCAAAACACTTGCTGATTTAAAGATAAGCAGAAAAAAATTTATTTTTAAAAATGACAATGAATGTTGCCACTTATTAAATGCTTTCTACAGGGCAGGCGATTCTCTGAGGCAATACTCTGTTAACCCTTTCAACATCTCCATTTACAGACGAGGGGCCTGGGCCCCTCAGAGAGGTTAAACAGACCAAGGTCACACAGGCAGTTAGATATAGTTAGCTGTTGTGGGATTTGCTTGTGCTCTTTACTCTTCACTCTTGTGCAATGCTGTAAACCACTGCTTTCATTTTTTAAAATATCTCGTCTTCCTCACAGACTGTAAGCTCTTGAGCAGGAGACTGAGAGGGAATTCATCTTCCATCCTACGCTGTAGCCCAGTGCCTTACGTACAGTGTGCACTTAATAAGTATTTATTGCGTGAATACAGTAGCTTTATAGTTGCTTAAGGGTCAGTTCCAATAATATTTTTCAGATGACACTCAATTTTTTATGAACTTTCTGTGTTACCCCCAAACCTCTCAAGCAGCATTTTTTTCCCCTTAATAAAGTGAGAATGAGTTCTACAAAAGGGTGCCTCCTCAGTCCTCCCCCTTCTCTTCCTCCTCAGGATAATTTAGTGAGAAGGCCTACTGAGTCCAAATTTGAATCAGAAAATATCAACACTACAGTATGTTCCCCAAAGAGGAAAAAATGATCTATTTTCAATCTTGTGTTTCAGAACACACAGCTGTGTGACTTCCTAATTTATTGTATTCCAGACAGCTCTCGACTTGCTTTCTTGTCTCTTACCCACCCCCTAGATCTGGAAGATGGGGCAGACTTTAACCAGTCCAGAGTGTGGGTGCAAAGAAGCCAGAGAACTGCTCCTTCAGGGACGCTTCTTGCCCAAGCAGGGGCGCCCATCAGCTTGGACCTGAAGGGAGCCTGGTTTCCCAGGCTGGCTGCCGCGGGCTCGAAAGTCAGCTGTCACCTCTTTTAGGTCGGTCCCAGCTGCCTATGTGCTGCCCAGGAGGGTGGTCATCCCCCTGCCTCTATCTTTGGCTCCCAGCAATCGAGCCCAACGTGGCTTCCCTTAATTTGGCTCTCCAAGGGTTTGGCCACAAGAACAGATTGCAGCTGTGGCCTGAGCATCTTTAGAAGTGTGAATCATTTTTTTTTTTCCCTGAAGAAGCTATTTTGAGCCTTATAATTGCATATTTCATGTTGTGTGTGTATGTGTGTGTGTGTTTTTCATAGAATCAGGAGAATGACTTGCATTATTTTTTTAAAAATAGATATCTGCTTGTTTCTTTGCTCTTCTATCTTGTATAACCTGGGCCGGTGATTTCTGAATGTGGCTGTGCGTCAGATTCGTTTGGGGGAGCTTCTGGGAAATAGAAATTCCTGCCGTGGAACCCAGAAATCAGTATACTTAATGAACTTGCCAGTTCATTCCTAGGCAGCTGGCTCTTCTCTCCTACATTTGGGAATCTCTGTTGAACTTCCTTCATGGTAATTTGGATCATGGTTAAATGGCTATCTTGATGGGGTGTTGAAAGTACTAGATCGGGCATTAGAGGTCACAGGTTCTAGATCTGGCTCCATTCGGACCAGCTGTAGATCAGCCTAGTCTCCTGTGTCGTCCCTTAGTCTCCTCTGGCATAAAACCATTACTGCCCCGGTAGCCACCAGCTCCAGTACTGCTGTGTTGAGCTAAGTCCTTCTTATATACCCAGTATAGGGACTCTCACCACTAAATAAGTTGACTAAAACTTGGCCATCCTCAGTTCTTGAGAGATGTGTATAACCTAGGTTGGAATTGGATTCTGTGCCAGAAAGTGAAAGAAATGCCCAAAGACCTTGTGAGGCCGGGTTCCTGGTGATAAGAGAGCCTGGCAGCACGGACCAAGAGAACTTGTTTTCTGCCATACAGAGATGACTGCTCTCACCTTCCGAGTGTAGAATTTAGTCTAATGTGCTTTTCCCACTCTGAATTTTTTCCTCCTGTGAAATATCAACTTTATTGCCAGCAAAGAGTTCTTTGAGAAGAATTAGACCTTAATTTTGCCAGAACAGATCAAAGAAATGGCAAAAAACATTCCTCTGGCTTGATTCTCCCCTGCCTAGCTGATTTCACACTGCCGTTTCCCACCTTGATTCTCTCGGCTGGGTTTGGTGGCTCTTGCCTCTCCGTCGTGTGGTGCGGCTGTTGGCTGAAGCAGCTGCCTCTCCCATTTTTACTTGGAAACAGGAGAGTTTAAATAATCCTGAAACTTGGAAGAAGAAACAAGCCTAAATCCAAAGGCTGTTTAACATTTCTGCAAGTCATACCTATTCACACCCTGAGAAACACAGCTCTAATGGTTCTTTGGCTTTTATTGGCTAGGTAATAGTTTGAGGAATTGCTTTGTATCAGAGCCCAGACGAAGCCGACCAAAGAGCACACACTTTATGTCCCATCTCTGCCTGCCCAAGTCAGAACTAATCTTGCTTCTTCTCTGTGTCATTGTTACCAGAGGAAAACCTCACATTTAAAGCCTCATGGGTTGACTGTTCTGATCGGTTAACATAACATATTTCTGCTTTGGGTTAGGTAGGAGTTTACCTTAATGCACATACTGTAACAATTTTTCCTATTCCATTTTATTCTAAAAATGAGCTAATACCATCCTTGGCCCTTTGTCACCTGATTCTTTTTACTTAATGCATTAAATGTGTTACCTCTTTCTTTCCAGTAAATTTACTAATTTGCAGTTTATTCAAACTTTCGATAGTTTAATAGTTTTTCATTTCATATGCATATTGCCATATTGTGGATACAGATATAAATAGTACCCCATCTTATGAAAGTATGGGTCTTTTATCAACAAATAGCTACATTGTTTACGAATTTTTGTTTTTACAAAGAGCACCTGGATGAACGTTTGCCCAGTAAATGCGCCTAGTTAACCCCTTAGTACTTGAGCCATAGCAGTGAAATAAAACAGAATGCCTTCTCTTTCCTTAAGCTGCATATATTTATTTTACTTGGAGAAAAAGGAGACAATAAAGAAAGTATGCCGCATGGTGAAAAGTGCAATGCAGAAAAGTCAGAACAAGGAAGATGCACGGCGTTGTCTCCCTGAAAAGACTGTGTTTATCACAAATATAGGAACGGAGATAGTATTGGGACGAGAGTTTTCCCCAAAGAGGGAATAGTAGTTTAAAGGCCCTGAGGCAGGAGTGTCCAGCCCTGGGAGGGAAGAGCTAGGAGGCCAGTGACAGGAGCAGAGAGAAGCCAGTGGGGAGTAGCAGGAGATAAGGTAGGGCTGGAGAGTGGAGACTTTCTGCCACTGTAACAAATTTAGCTTTTCCTCTTTGTGAAAAGAAAAGCTATGTGATGGTTTGAGCATACCTGTGACATTATATAACTTACCATTTGAAAGAATCATTTGGGTGATCTGTGGACGTTGGAATATAATACGTTCCATGACAGTAAGCAAGTCGAGAGGTGACAGCGTTAAGAACCAGGGTGTCGGCAGTAGAGATATTGAAAAGCGGTTGGATTCCAGGTATATTTTTTTATTTTTAATTTTTAAAATTTTTATTTATTTTATTTTTTTAACTAACGTATAATGTGTTATCCGTTTCAGGGGTACAGGTCTGTGATACATCAGTCTTAACACAATTCACAGCACTCACCATAGCACATACCCTCCCCAGTGTCCATCATCCAGCCACCGCATCCCTCCAGACCCCCTCCACTCTAGCAACCCTCAGTTTGTTTCCAGAGATTAAGAGTCTCTTATGGTTTGTCTCTCTTTCTGGTTTCATCTTGTTTCATTTTTCCCTCCCTTCCTCTATGATCTTCTGTCTTTTTTCCTCAAATTCCTCATGTCAGTGAGACCAGATATATTTTAAAGGTAGAACCAGAAGGATTTCCTTGACAGATTGAATTTGGTTGGGAAATAAAAGGAGGAGTTGAGGATGGGCAGCCAGAAGCATGGACTTGTCACTGAGATGGATGGAGAACATAAGAGACCAGCAGTTTTGTTTGGGTTATGTTAATTTCGAGATGCCTTTTAGACATGGAGTGAAGATGTTGATTTTATAGTTGGATATATATATATATGACTAGAGTTCTGGGGATGATTCTGAGCCAGAGATTTAACTTTGGGCACTATCAGCATGGAGACAGTGTTTATAGCTGAGATTGGATGACAGCCTCCAAGAGGCTCCTGGGTTCAACCATGAAATGCCCCAAAAGTTGCTTGTTGGAGAGAAGAGGAACAGCGAGAGGAATTGCAGGGATGTAAGAAGCAAATCAAGAGAAAGTTCAAGTACAGGTCAAGGAGAGATTGCCGCAGACTGTGGAACTACATGAGGATTTGAGAATTGATCCGTGATTTTAGCAACGATCAGTGGAGCGCAGGAGTGGCCTGAGCAAGAGCAGTTTCAGTGGGGTAGTGGGGAGATATCCTGACTGGATAGGTTGACAGCAAGTGAGGGTACAGAAATTAGGATGGTGAACACGGAGGAGTGACACTCAGCATGGCGTGAGACGGGCTGCAAGGGAGGGGACACCGAGTCAGCCCTCAGAAACCTTTCTAGCTATTTAACACAGCCATGGCATTCGAGCGTGAACATTATTCTAGTGATTAAGTTTTATTGTATTTTTCAAGAGTGTCTGTTTCCAGACAACAGATTCGAAATGAGAAACAAACTGGTCCTTCCCGTCATCATTCGTGAGGTACTGATACAGACGATTATTGAAAGGGGTTTTGCTTTAGAGCAGAGTAGAAAAATAAGGTGGAAGCTGGAGGGGAAGTTACAGTCAAGTGAGATTTTTTTTTTTAAATGATGGTAGAAGTTACAGCTTGTTTATGTACTCACAGGAATGATTCAGTAGAGGGGGAAAGGTGATGATGAAGGAGACCTCTGTCTCTATGGCTATGTCTTTGTTCGCATCTTCAAACAACTTCCTTAATGAAATACCTACCAATGGATCCTGAATCAAACAGTACATGCCTTTCGTGTTTTTGTAATCCAATGTAATTTATGTGTATTCTTGGAATAGTTTTAAATATGGAGAAGGAAAACTAATAAATTGCCCATTCTCCTACCACCAAGATAGGTTGGTTTTTTCTCCCCATAAAATGAGATTAAATTATGTTATTTTAAATGTTCTATTCTTTCCATTTATTATATTATGGCTATCTTCCTACAGCAATAAGTATATATTACATCATTATTTAATGCCTCTTTAATATTTCATTGTGTGGATCAACCATAATGATTTTGATCAGACTCTTATTACAGGATATTCAGGGATGTTTCTATTTTTAGTGGAACTCGTTCTGTGATGAACATCTTTGTAATTCCATCTGATTGTTTCCTCAGCATTAATTCTTGGAAGTTCAAGTTTCATGTTAAGTGGTCTGAAATTTTAGAGCTTTTTATTCCTTTACAGTTTACCCCTAGAAAGACCAAGGCATCTGCATCCACTTAGCAGGCAGTGGATTTCAGGACAAGGTTTAACACAGCTTTTTGATCTACTGAAAAACTGGGGGGTGGAGGAAGAAACCTGAGATGGTCAGATTTGGGGTGATGGTGTATAGGGAGACAGGCAGGCAGGTCAACACAGACCTAATAGATGCAGACGCGGCAGAGATTTATAGCGTTAGATGCGATTGGTATTTATTTATACGCAGCTTCATTATGACTTTCACGAAATCTGGGTACTCTTACCTTCATGGACCCCTTCCTCTTTAAAACTGTATTAAAACTAATAGTTTTGACTACATTATTATAAAGATGAATATCATCCAGGCTGGATTCATTATTGTATATTCATTATTATCCTATTTATGCTTCTCTTCTGATTTTAAAAGCGAGTAAGCTGAAAACATTGCATGGGCTTCCGAAGTATCCCACGCCCTCAGAACTGCGCCCACCCAGCCCGATACAGAGGTCAATCCTGATGATGCTTCTCTGTGCTTTTAATATTCCTAATGATGAACAGATATTACTTAGGACCAAAAAGAAAAAAATCAGAATACATTTATGAATACTCATGGTCCCTAGTAGATTTCTTTAGGTCCCCCCACCCCACCCCACCCCACCAAGGGAGGAGGTATTTTCCTCTTTCCCTCACATCCTATCCCACTTCCTCTCTAGCAGGGGGCTGTAAGGGAAGGCCTAGGTCCTGCTGTAAGGAAAGACTAAAACCGTATACGCTTCTCTCAACTTGCTGCTGCTCTTGATCCCCGGTGTCACCGTTTACCTAATTGTTTGCCTTGGAACTGATGTCCTCCTCAGTCACAGCCTGATGTCCACACCAGTCAGGGACTCAAGCCCTGTCCAGTCAGCGCCTGGAGGTTTTTCTTTGCTTTTCTTTTTTGTAATTGAGATGTAAGCGACCTCTTACCTTGTAGGTCTTAGCAGTGCAAATGTGATGATTCGGGAAGGGAAGCTGATGTATATTCCTGGTGGGATATGATCACCAGAATTAAGTTGAGTCAGCGTCCAGCACTTCAGAAAGTTCCAAGTTTGTGTGTTGATCTACTCTCTTAGCTCCTTTCAAAGATGCAATACAATATTGTTGACTGTAGTCATTGTGCTGGGCCCTACATCCCCAGTAATTTTGTACCTTTTGACCACTGAAGATACCTGTCTCCAATGCCATTACCCTAATTCTGACCACCGCGGTCCTGCCTCCTCACCTGCCCCTCTCATCCATCCCTGCTTCTTCTTGCAACCGGGGCTTTATCTAAGGCACAAATCACGTCTGTTTACTCTTATTTATTAAAATGAGGTGGCCCTTGTGGGCTCCTGTTTTCTCTCAAAGTCTAAACTTTTCACCACCCCCGTGCTCCAGAAATTACACCATGATGTGCTTCTTCTTTACTCTGGACCTTTACACACATTGGCTCCCTACCCTAGAACACCCTAGAACACCTCCATTCATTTGTGCCCCCACCTCAGACCCACTCTTCAGCTCCCCCTCCCTGACAGCACCCTTCCATAGGGCTGCGCTTGACCCCTGAACTTTCCCCATCGGGGCACATCTCACACTATACGGAAATTATTTGTCTGTCTTTGCACATTTTTCTCCCTCCAGCTCCATCTGCTTCATAATTAGTTTCAGTTCCCTCCAGATTCTTGTGTGAGGCTGTCCTTCAATCAGTGTGGGTAAGAAGCTTCAAGAGGTTGCATGGGTGGCAGCCAATGGTGCCATATTGAACTGGACATCAGACAGTTTTGTTATAACGTTGAACCGATTGTCTCTGGGGTTATCATTTGGACAGTTAGTAGTCAATAAAACCTCTCAGTCAGGACCGGCAATGTCATGTGGGATGACAGCAGGCAGTGGGATGGGTCTTCGCCACAGCATTCCAAGAATGTACATATATTACATTGGATTACAAAAAAACACACATGAAGAGCTCAGCAGATACTGTCTGTCCCCATCATCCTGGTGGAGGTGGCATTGGGAATCTGGCCCACCAGGGTTTGCCCTCTGCTCTCTGAGGCTGTCTCTTGGATCGTGGCATCAGTCAAATGGAGGTCAGAAGCCAGCAGGTGAATCCTCTGGTTCCTAGGTTGTCACCAGCGGGATTAAGCTCTCTGTTCTCTTTGCGTGAGAGTGGGGCCCACGTTTCTTTGCTGCTCTTGGCCTTGAGGAAAGATCAGAATCATAGCCCTTGACATTTTCTGAGCTATTTTGGTTAGCTAGAAGGTTAGGTTTTTAGAAAACAAATGATGAGAAAACAAAAATAAGGCAAAGAAAACCCAGGCAAAACCAAAGTATATCTAATCCTCGGGCTGTTGACCCATTTTGCTTCTCTCTTATACTGTTGGTCATCGTGGCTGGGTAGAGGGTACGAAGAGAACCCTAGGACCTTTTCCTCTTTCTTTTTCTGGGATCTTTTCCCCTTAGTGTACCAGATCCTGTGCCATGTGGTTGCCTGCCTTTATGCTTAAGACAATCATATAATTTGTATTGTTTTTGAATATTCCTTGTGAGTCATGACCTTGAGTCATTTGATTTCTAACTTTGAATAGTTCATGAGATGTGGTTGTAGGTATTTTATCTCAAGAAATAAGAAGAAAATATATATCTGGAAGGAGTCAGGCAAATGGATTACTCTTAAAGTAATTACAAATAGTGACTCATCAGGGGTAATGAAATCTCTTTAGTGAATTTTTGAATAGGGTTTTAAAAAATGGAATAAAATAATTTTTAGAGTGCTTCACAAGTAGCAAAGATAAGTGTTTCATTAGATCAGTTTTACATTCATCTGCTTGCATACTGGGGTGCGGCACAAGACGTGTCTTGTGCGGTCGGTCACAGCTGAGAAAATGTAAAAGCGCCTGTCCCCTGCCCAGTCATAAGTCAATTCACTGTGAAATTCCTTACTCAATACAGCATCCTCTGTTTTTGCATTAATGTCTGCATCACACATTTTTTGACTCAAACATGTTCTGCTGTCAGAGTTTATCTTAAGGGATGAGTTGCCTGCCACGTCGTGATCCAAGTGAGGGTAATTATCATCCGTAGACATCTCCTGCATGGTTCCTGCTTGCATCTTTTCTCTTGGTACTCCTTCTGGCTCTAAGTGATATCCCTGAATTCTCAGGCTTGTTCCTCTGAGAAGAACTTCTTTATAGATTAGAAAATGAGAATCGTGTATGCTGACATTTCCTATGGATGCATAAGGGGGAGCCACAAGACACATCTTTAAATGAAAGGACAGTGTCAGTCCTTTGTGCCAAAAATGACTGGTGCCTTAAAACACCTTTTGTGTTGCCGATTTATTTCGGTGTTGTGTCGGAAGGGGGATATTCTGTTTCAAATAATTCCAAATGGAAAGCCAGCAGCCGCCATTTATATAAAAGCCTGTATCTGAAACCCAAGCAGAAATGTCTTGTTCAGTGATAAACGCCCTTCATTCCTCCTGAGCCCCCTTCACTCACAGTCGAGGGAATGTGAATGAGAATAAGTGGGGCGTGAGAAGGCAATTCCCAGGTCCTGACTAACCAGAAAATGGAATGGTCATTCTCTCCTGTGCAAACCCAGGACTGTGGAAAACCTGCTATTGCTTGGGGCCTTTAAAAAATCTGGCCTCTGGGGGTGCCTGGGTGGCTCAGTGGGTTAAAGCCTCTGCCTTCGGCTCAGGTCATGATCCCAAGGTCCTGGGATGGAACCCTGCATAGGGCTCTCTGCTCAGCACCCTCTTCCTGCACCACCACCCCCCTCTGCCTGCCTCTCTGACTACTTGTGATCTCTGTCCAAAAAAAAAAAAAAAAAAAAATCTGGCCTCTGTCTGCTCTTCTGACCTCATACCCCTAAACCAGCTCCCATAACCTTTTAGCTTACATTCTGTTGAGGTAGAATCTGTTTGCAGCTCCCTAAATAAATCAGCCCTCCTCCACTGTGCCTCGGGTCCTTGGCACTTTCTCCTGCAGCTGCTTGTGGTCTAATGTCCACCCAGCTTCTGTGGCCCAGCTTAGGGCCACAAAACCTTTGGGGACCTTCTCTACTCATTTGAATTCACTGTACCAATTTTAATCACCTACTGTATTCTAAGAACAGTACTCAAATATGACAACAAAGAAGACGTGATTCTTGTCTTCATCCTTTCTCCCTGCAGAGACCCCAACTCACAGAATTATTAAGACAAACATCCACTGAGCATCTATGGTGTCCCATATCTTGTCCCAGGCACTGAGACTTTACTGATCTGTGGAAGATAATCTAAAAGTCAGCTGTGGCATTATCTTTATGCTCCTCATTAAATTATATTCTAGAAACAAAATAAAGGCTAATAAGGCTATTTTCTCTCTGGTAATCCTTTGATTTCTATCGCTGTTTAGACAAGTAATATTTTATAGTGTATATTTTATTTTGAAATTTATAACTTTCAGAGAGGGTCAGTATTTTAATTTTTTTTAAATAAATGATCACACGATAATTACCCTTGATTTTTTTCTACCATTTCTCTACCAAAAAAAAAAAAAAAACCCACACATGAAACCAGCCTCATATCACATACATGTATATATATATATTTAAGATTATAAAATGAATACATTAAAAATAATCTTTTTAAGAAACAGTGCACACCCATTGTTGAAATTTTACAAAATGGGAAAGATGTTTCAGGAAGAAAACTAAAGCCCTCACTGTTCTGCACCCTGAAGTGACAGCTGTAGGCACAGTGGTATGTTTCCTTCTGTCCTCTGCTGTGTCTGTATTTGTACCCTCACATCATCGGTATTATATGTATGTTGCATATACATGTATATTGAAAAAATGTGAGATCATGCTGTCTCTATAGTTCAGAATCCTGTTTTCCTCTTCACTCATCATATCTATAACATCCTTCTATACCTTTAAATATCCCTCAGGGACATACTCATTGTTGACCCGATATCATTCCATTGTGTTGATATATCATCATTTATCGAATAGATGTTTATTTTTATATGATGGCAGTTTTTTCCAGTTTTTACTATTATAAACAAATATAAATGATCTTTGTAGATAAATCTTGCATTAATATTTAATCTTTTACTTAGAATAAATTTTTAGAAGTTAAATTGCTCATCAAGTCTGCCTTTAAGTAGTGGATACCTTTTGCCAGACTCTTCTCTGGAAAGGTCATCTCATTGTATGTGTCCCCTCAACAGAATGGGAGCGAGTACCTGTTTACCACACTATGAACTGTCATAAAAAGATTCATAAAACCAAGAAACCAAGAAATCATTAACCTGTAAGCTCAAAATGTTGCCTTATTCATGGCTATTTTATGAGAAATGTTAAACAGTTTTTGATGTATCCACTGGCTGTTTATATTTAGTGTATCAGAATGAGAGATTCTCTTCTAATTATATGAGAATCACAATTGTCTTATGTGGATAAATAGGAAAAAATGATAACACTATCAGGTGGCACATGTTTTTGATACAGGGGCTGGTAATATTCCTTGAGATAATGACACTGGGTGATTCTCATCTGGAAAATGTCACGATTTTACTTAGCTAATTCAGGCTGTTTTAAAAATATTAAAATGAGGAGCTATACATTGACTTGCATCCGCAGTAGTAACAGACCAAGTTGTAAGCAGCCAATCCCTATTCAGAGGGGACCCTTTTAGAAAAGCCTCCTTTCTAGGCATTTCATCACTTTGCGGAGGGCACTCTTTATTGAGTATCCAAAAGTCTATGGGGGTAGTTGGGGGTAGTATTTAATTTTTTTTAAGGTTTTAGATTCTTCTTTATTTAATATTTATTAAAAGGATTGCACATAATACCGTGATGTATTTTAGGTAGGATATTTAAAATAAAGAGAATACCGCTCTCCATCTTCAACTTGTTTCTTTTTGTGTCCTAGCTTTTGGCAGTGACTTTGATTTGATGGGCTCTCCTAGTGCTTTTCAGTTGCATGTACCAGTGTGTGTATGTGTGTGTGTGTGTGTGTGTGTACGTGTAATATTATAGAACTCATTATTTTTAATGTCTAGATAATATTCTGGAACAATATCTGATCTAAGATAATTCCTAAAATGTGAGTGCAGATAGAATTAGGTTTATCTATAGGGAATTTCATTTATTTAATCTGTTGGAGAAGTTGAAGGACCCAGGAGATGATCTTTTTGGCTAATGTTCATAGAGAAGATATGGTAGGATAGGTTTTTTGTTTTTTTTTAATATTATGCCAAGTAAAGGAAGATGATACCAAATTTAATTAAGCTCTTCACTTGATAAATTTATTTAACTTGGGGAGCCTAATTAAATTTGGGGGAGTGGAGTAATGAACTGAAAGTGCACTATCGAGGGGCTGTCTCTGGAAATCTGTCTAAGGGAGTTGAATCACAACATCCAGACCTGATTTCTGTTGCTGAACAATAGTCCCACTCAGAACCCTTACACACAACTGTGAAATCCCTTGCTAGTTTCTTCCTGAGAGTGTGAGGTCAGCTTTTGGGGGAGACATTTTTGGGGAGATAGATTTGGGAGTGTGTGGAGGAAAATGAGGTGTATTTTAAGCTTTGTGAACCAGGGAAGCTGTATTTTGTTTTGCGTTTTCCCTTCTTTATTTGAGTCCGTTTTATTGGGAAAGAGTTACACAGTGAAGTTCACTCTTTTTAGGAGTGTAGTTCTTTAGTTTTGAGAAACATAGTCAGGTCACCACCACCACAATCAGGATACAGACTATTTCCATTTTCTCAAAAAACTTTCCTCTTGCCAGTTTGCTTAGTCCTTGATCAGTAGTTCTCAGCCAGTAGAGGATCGTGGGGGAGGAAGTAGTGAAGTTAAATCTAACGTGACTGACATAAACCTCCAGGAAGCTTATGTATTCATTTCTCAGACTTACACTACTATTCCTTGACGAAAGTGTCCCCCCCACCCCCTTGTGATTCATACAGAAAGGACTATCACAGTAGAGAAAATAGATGGCGTATTTTCCTTTCCACAGGATTACCATACTGTCTTAATCAGGTATGGTAATTCCATAGGATGGGCCAGAACCCTTCCCTGACAGCAAAGCAAAACTGATGTCCACCGTTCTGAAATTCACCACATCCTCTTTAACTGGAAGTCAGTCATGGCCAAAGAAGAAAGACTTGCTCAAGAAAACAAGGGGTCATACGTGACAAATGGAGGATAAACCCACCTCATTTGCTAATCACTGTACCTGACTGACAGAGAGGATCCAGATTTGAGAAACACAGGTTCTAAATATCAGAGACACATGTGCACACCTGCACACGAGCCCACAAAGTTCTCAGATGTCTGTAGAAGTTACCAAGGGGTGTGGTTTTCAGTGAAATAACCAAGGTGATAAATAGGACCTTTCTAGGTCTCCGCCCCTCTACAAATGAAAAAGAAAAAAAAAAAAGAATAAAAGAAGATTGCATCTTTAAACAGTTTTTCTCAGCCTACCATATCCTCTTTTAAGCCTGTTTATCACACTCCCACAAGATATGGAAGGCTCTGGAAGCACTGAAGAACGAGTGACTTCAGCGGCATGGCCTCTTCTACCACCAGATAGTGCCACGAAGGTAGGGTAGAAAAAGATGCAGTTGCACTTTTCCTCTCTTTTACCTCCTCCGATTGCGATCTTCTCACCCCCCTGGTGGAATATCTTCCGTGTCTAATCCGATGAGGTGAAGAAAAGAAAATTGCATTTATTTTAAGCTTAAAGTTTAGCCAGATGGGAGCCAGCTTAAGTTTCGTGTGAATGTAATTTGATTTTTTTCCCCTCGCACCAGCCCATGTTGAGTTGCCTCTGACAACTGATAAAATTCACATTTCCAAGCAAATCTCGGATTTAGATATAAATATGCAGAGTGAGCACGCAAATTAACTCATGTTCTCGAAGTTAAAAAGGGTGAAATCGGACTAACTTCACATAAGAAATTTTCAACTTAATGCTGGTAAAAATGGAGCAAAATAGAATAAAACCCATAATTAGACTCCAGAATTCTTTCAATTCATAATTTTTAACAGAATGAGTAGCAACATTCTAGCAAAGTTGATAACAAAGTCTGAGACCCATTTTCTCATTAACTTTTGGTATAAAATTGGAATGGGTTCCATTTGAGATAATTTCCAAGAGTGACCTAAAAATGCTTGTTATGAAATAAATTTGGGAAGCATTATGAGAAGTGAAACATTAGAAATGTTAGTACCTATCAGTAGTTCACATTACTTTGGGGCATGAAGGCACAATGTGAACATTTCTCTTCTAGGAAATGTCTTCATTTCAGGCCTGCAGCTCCCAGACCTTTCTGCTCTTAGTTAACTAACACTGGTTCTGGATTTTTATCCTATCTTTTAGTTGAAGGGGCTGGGAAGTGATGGGATGGAATTTGGTTTTTCATTCTCAGTCTAAATGAGGTTTAACTTTCTACTCCAGCAGTTTGGATCTAGAGACATTTTTTTTTTTCTTTTTAATAGAATAAAGCAAGCTTTTATATGCTTGAGAGGGAATGGGGCAGAGTTTCACCTCAGTGGCTGGGAACTATGTAACTACACAGCCCGTCTTGTGTCTCCATGGCTTTACTTTAGGGCGCACGTGGAGAGAGGATGAAGCATGTGAACCTTCTTATGTGTCAGAGAGGAATAGCTGACCCACATTCAGCTCCTCTTCAGTACAGTGGTGTGTGCCGATGCCATCCATGGCCTGGGATTACCTCTTGGTCTTTTCTCTTAGCTTACTATTTTGCTTCGGATATGCAAATGTGTTGGGTGCGTCCATAATGCTGAATTTGATGGTCTCATGACATCAGGCAGAGGTTGAACTATTTTATTTATGAGTGAGAGTAAGCTGCCTAGGGTCCATATTTCAAACTCGTCCTTTGGAGATTTGTGAAGGAATCCAGTCCGGGGAGAGTCTACAAGAACACATCTATCAGCCATGTAACCTTCATTTCCAGGAAACTTTTTAACCTTCACAGTGTTAGCAACAGAAGAAAATTCTGCCTTCTTTTAAAATTTTATGTGAGTTCTCAAGATGGTCTAGACTCACAGTTTCTATTTCTGGATGTTTCTTAAGTTAATAGAGATAGCCTAGAACTATAGCTGTTTAAATATTTTAGCAATCTAAAGCCATTTCTGAGATTATTGCCTTTTTAAAATTAACATATAATGTATTATTTGTTTCAGGGGTACAGGCCTCTGATTTACCAGTCTTAGACAAGCCACAGTGCTCACCATAGCACATACCCTCCCCAGTGTCCATCACCCAGCTACCCCTTCCCTCGAACCCCTCTCCCCTCCTGCAACCCTCAGTTTGTTTCCTGAGATTATGGTTTGTCTTGTTCTCCAGTTTCATCTTGTTTCATTTTTCCCTCCCTTCCCCTATGATTCTCTGTCTTGTTTCTCAAATTCCTCAAATCAGTGAGATCATATGATAATTGTCTTTCTCTGATTGACTTATTTCACTTAGCATAATGCCCTCTAGTTCCATCCACATCATTGCAAATGGCAAGATTTCATTTCTGATGGCTGCATAATATTCCATTGTGTGTGTGTGTGTGTGTGTGTGTGTGTCTGTCTGTCTCACATCTTATTTATCCATTCATCTGTTGATGGACATCTAGGCTCTTTCCATAGTTTGGCTATTATGGACATTGCTGCTATAAACATTGGGGTGTATGTGCCCCTTTAGGTCTCTATGAAATTATGTCCCTTTTGACATTTTATTCTTAAACAGAACTTTCTTTTCTGGTGGTGAAACAGGCTCCTATAAATAAAAGAAAAATTAGAAAATTTAATAAAAATTAGAAAATGAAATAAGAAATATCACTGCAATAGCCATTGCTAATATACTTTGCATTTCTGCCAGTCTTTGGTCCATGTGTTTTAATTTTTTAAAAAGATTTTATTTATTGAAAAAGAGAGAGAGCATGAAGGGGGGCAGGGGCAGAGGGAGAAAACGAAGGATAAGCAGACTCCCTGCTGAGTGCAGCGCCTGATGTGGGGTTAGATCCCAGGACCCTGAGATCATGACCTGAGCTGAAGTCAGACATTTAACTGACTGAGCCACCCAGGTGCCCCTTTGGTGCTTGTGTTTAGAAATTTTGTTCATTACTGTATCCCAGCATCCAACAGACTTTCTCAAAGTGGTTACAATGTTCAGCACATATGTGTGGGCTGGATGATCTTTCTTATGTTGATTATTCATATATTTTTTTTAACTGATGGGGCACCTTAGCACCATTTGATCAAAATGTTTACTTCTGAAGCATCATATCTGCAGATCAGTGTGTGGGCTGCCTGCTGCCCCTTAGTAACTGGTGACATCCATAAATTTAAGACCATTATCTAAAAATGGATGAGTTTCCATAGGATACATGGATCCCAATTTTTATGGGATCCTCATTAAATTCTGGCAAGGCTGGCCTCATAAATATGTGTGCAAAATTGTTTCTACCCCTAAGATTGCTCAGATAAAGAATTTATTCCCAAGTCCTCTTTATTGGCTTCTCTGTTCAGTCAATTAAAAATCTTACAGGGTATTGCCACTGACTAGTTTTTACTAACTGGGTAATGCTAGTGGATTTCCAAATAGCAAGTCACAAATACATTGTCCTCCAGTGTCTTTATTTTTAAAATTAATTGTGTTCTCCCCTAAAATTGTTATGAGTCCTGGAGTCCATTTTTCTCAGCATCAGTAGCTCTTTGAGACACTACGGTCCACTGACCTGAAGCCACAATGCCTTTTCAGAGAATCACCCCAGAAGACCTGGGGGCTGGATGCCAAGGGACAAGCTGGTGTCTGCAGTCAGGGGACCTGCATTTGTTCCTGGAGAGTCACTTTGTGCCAAGGAAGATTCCATATTGTCTAGTTCTTGCCATTACCTCAAATCGTTGCATAGTTTTAAAGGAGCTGGGCTCTACACCCAGACATAAAGGTTTGTATCAATGGATATGCCACACCCAGTGGTAACTGCAAAGCTCAGTACCCTACAGGCTTGGCTCCCGCTCTTTCTTCAGTGACTTACAAGACTGACTATCCCTTCTTCCCATCTAGCCTGAATCCTGGTGGAGGCAGGCAGCATTCTTATTCTTGATCTGTTCCTCCTGTCTCCTAGGATTATTGTGTTTTCACTGTCAAAATAGGTACATGATCAGATGAGAGAACACAGAAGAAAAACCTGAGCTAGAGACAATAAATTGTGAGTCATTGCCATGTGAGTTGGTATAAAAGTCACAGCGTTGGTTGAGATTGTCTTGAGAGAACTTCGAGTGAGATGAGCAGGAGACCAGGGTGGAGAACCATGCAAAACCTTCACCAAGGAGCCTCATCGAGGAAGAGAAGGATCCGGCGAAGGAGAGGCTGGAGGGGGAAGGGTACAAGCAGAAGACACAGAGGCACCAGAGAGGCTGCTAAGAATGAGGTCAGAAGAGGACTAAAATGTGTCTGGGGGACGTGGGAGATCTCCGCCAGAGCAGTTTCCACAGAGGAACGGAGATGGAAGGCAGAGTGGGGTGTGTGCGGAGTGGAGGAGAGATTTGGATGTGGAGAAGCCCTGAGGGAAACAGCTCCTTCCAGGTGCCTAGCCAGCCTGGAGGAGCAGCAGGTTGGGTGGGGAGTGAATCCGGGAAGGTTGTTTTGTTTTGGTTTTGTTTGTGATGCTCTTTGAGTTTTTTTGTTGGTTTGTTTGTTTAAAGATGAGAGAAATTACAGCATACATCTGTGATGTGCTAGAGCAAATTATTAAATTTTCAGCAAGCTTGGTGACCAGTTGTTAAACAATTAGTGGTTTGAAATTGGGCATGGTGGCGGTATGCACATCCCAGAAACTGGCAAAGGCAAATAAGCACCTCCCCCCTCCGCACCCCCCCACCCCCACGCCGAACACCAGGAGCTATAGTGGTTACACATTGACCAGCATACCCCTGGGCGTACCTGAGTATAGACAGATAGGTTCTGCTAGAGGAGGAGAGATTGGAGGTGCTGATGGGACCTGGTCTCTGAGGATGGGAAAGCAAATGGAGTCCAGCTAGCTATGGAGAAATTGGCTTTTAAAAGCAGGAAGGGCATGACCTCTATTTTAATGGGATGCCAAGAAAAGAGGATGAGAGAAGAGAGAACCATGACTTATAAAAACAGCATTAATTATCAAAGCTACCATTTCTGACTGCCTCTTGTGAGTCAAGCACTTTGCCGTGAGCTTTGAATTATTTCCTGTAGCAGCCACACACTGAGGCAGGTACTGTCATTATGTCTTCACAGATCAGGCCTCTGAAGCCCAGAGAGGTAGAGTAGTTTGCCAAGCCTATCAGTGGTTATATCAAGGATCCAAGATTCGAACCCAGTGGTCTGACACGGCAGCCATCGTACGTAGCCTCTGTACTCGAGAGTCCATCTCAGAGAACGTGTAGATTCTGTAGCAGGAAGTTGACACAAGTTCTTGGCTGAGTGCTTTTGTTTTCTCTCTGAAGAAGGCAGCAACATCCATGTCCCCTCAGAGTGAGGGGAGCTAACCAGAGACATTTAAGGAAAGTAGAAAATGTGTAAAATGATGTAGTTCTTGGGTGAGCAGGCTGACCGGAGAAAGCTAGTTATGGAGGGGTGGTCCATTGGGATCTTATACCTTCAGTCACTTCAGCTGTTCTGGGTAGGCCCAGAGAAGGTGGCATGTAGGGCTCTTCCATAGTTAGGATGATGATGAGAAAGAATATTGGAAGGACCAAGGAGTTGAGGGACTTGGGAAGATAGACCACAGTTATAGTAATGCACCATGGACCCTGCATGGCAAAACGAGAATGTGGAGATGGGAGGGGCTGGTGGACTTGATGCTTTGATGAGGCTGAAGAACTATAGCGGTTAGTTATAGTCAGGGAAGTAAGTTAGGGAAGTCAGAAGTTAGGGAAGTCAGAAGTTAGGGAAGTAAGAAGGGAGGCTTCCTTAATATTCTCAGTTCAGGTGTGATTGTGGAAGGGATCGCCAATGTGGAATGGGAGTGGGGGTTGCTGAAGATGAGGCCAAGGGTCCTATGTGTGGACTTAAAAGTAGTCCAGGATGAAGGAAGAAGTTGTGATGTCAAGAAAGACCATGACCCTGGTTCTAGAATATTTATTATTAAATAACATGTCATTTAATATCTTTTAATGAATGACCTTTAGATATTGCTGATATCGTTTGATAGTTTTAAGGGCCAGTTGCAATACTAATTTGTTGTGTTTATCAGACAACACAGGTGTGAAAATCATCAGTTGGATTGACAATCACATACGACTTGAAACCTTCACTTTCATATGAGTTTCATTTCCTTATTTGAACTTTCATTGAAACCTAAAGAGAATTGGCATTCTTAAGTAATAGTAAATTACAGTGTGCTTATTGTATCTCCTTTTCTTACTGGCTGGATGCAATAAAATCACATCCTGTGCCTTGGTGTGTAGGGAAAAGGTGCCTGTGTTTATTCTCTTTGATCCTTCTGGAATTTCTGGGCTCACATGCCCTGCCCCGTCACCTGGTCAGGTGGTACCAGTGGAAGGGAACAGTTCTCTTCTTGAGATGAGTTACTAACGTGAGGGTTGTTTGCCCTGGACCTAACCTCGGGGAGAGAGTGCTGCTTTGTTAATGCAAACTTTGACCTACCTGTGATTTCCCTTGCTTAGGGACAGCGTTTCCTTGTGCTCCAAGTGTGGCTTAATTTTCATAACTTAATTTGCTAGGTCCAGGAGGCGAGCTGCAGTTGCTATGGGAACAAGTAACTGAATTTCTTTCCTTTAGTACACTTAACACACCAACAATGGTGCTGTGGGAGCATACGTACCTCTTCGTTGGCCCACTTGGATTTCCTTTTCCTGTTTAGACGGATTACTGTTGAGGAAGGGAGAAGGAGGAGTTAATTTCACAGCTAGTTTAGCTGACCAGTGTGTCCTGATAGTCATCTGGCCAGTGGTTTTCGTGGGAATGACAGGTCCAAACGGAATTTGTGTCTATGTTTTAATTTCCCACCTTGAGCTTGTGCTAGTTCTAACAGGCTTTCTAACATCATGAAGACTCTTGTAGACAGAGAAAAATATTGTTCATTCTCATACCTGGGGTGCCCAGCCTAGTGCCCAAACTGAGTAATTGCTTATTGAACTTAACATGGCTTTGTGTACTATAGTAAGTTGTGTTCATTCACATTTCATCTTGACTGCCATGCGTCATTTCTTCACTAAAATTGAAAGGCCTTTTGGGTTAGATATCTATAAGCACATCGAGCGTGATTGTCGGAGAAGGACTTGCATTGCATTTCTAGGCCACATAATCTTTAGCCTAACATTTGCATATTAATGGATAATTGTAAAACATTATGTAAATGATACATGGTGGTGAATATATTATCAAATCAAATAGCCTTTAGGGGTAATTACAGGATGTGCTGTGTCAACCAGGACGCTGCTGGATGAATGCTGAACACTTTCCATAGAATGAGACATATAACCTGGCTAGGGTTTATTTCCGTCTGGAGTCATGGGTTATCTTTCAGTGTGATTTTTCCTTTTGTTAGATGATGAATCTAACACGTGGGGTGATAGGAGTCGCAGAATATTATGGATTAAAAGCATAAAATCCTGACTGAAATACATTAGACTGTGGAAACTTTTAAGGTTGGTAATTAATCTTAAATATTTGAGTCACAGAGAAAGTCTCGTGAGTATTTATGCCTTTCATTGTACTTACTTTAACGTACTTTTTTTTTCTTTTTTTCTTACACATGCTCAGAGTAAAATGCAAGAGACAATGCAGCCTTCTCAAGTTGCCCCACTGCTAAATGACTTCATTCATCTACTGACTGCTTGCATGTGCCCTCCTTGAGGACTACTGTCTGACTTAACGCTCTGTTAAGTCAGTGCGTGACTAACTTGGTGCCTGTTCTGTATATGCAGAAAAGAGAGCATAGTGGAAGGCAGGAATGGGAGGGAGGAGGCAGGGGTGAACACAGCGGGGAAAGGAGAGAAGGGGGGATAGCAGGAGGAAGAAAGTTGGGCCAGTAAGTACCGTCATCACGGGGCTGAATTCTGGGCAGCCCTAGCCATCTCTTCTGTCATTTGTTAGGCTTGTGGTAGTAAGGAAGAAATAAGGTTTCGCTCAAGAACAAGTCCCTTTCCATAAAGGAGATGAGGGAATTTTGGCTGTATCTAGTGCTTCCAAAAGAGTGGTTACCTTTCTGTAAATATCTCCTGGCGTAAACTGTAGGTAGCAGACCAACTGACCTTTATCACCATTTCAGTGTGTTCCTTTTGAAAAAAATATTTTATGTATTTCGTTTAGAGAGCGATTGAGAACACGCAGAGAAAGGGGCAGAGTGGGAGGAGAGGGACAAGCTGACTCCGTGCTGAGCCCAGCTCGGGACTCAGTCTCAGGACCCAGAGATCATGACCCGAGCTAAAACCAAGAGTTGAATGCTCAACCAGCTGGGCCACCCAAGCGCCCAAGTCTGTTTCTTTTTTTTTTTTTTTTTTTTTTTTAAGATTTTATTCATTTATTTGACAGAGAGAGATCACAAGTAGGAAGAGAGGCAGGCAGAGAGAGAGGAGGAAGCAGGCTCCCTGCTGAGCAGAGAGCCCGATGCGGGACTTGATCCCAGGACCCTGAGATCATGACCTGAGCCGAAGGCAGTGGCTTAACCCACTGAGCCACCCAGGCGCCCCCCAAGTCTGTTTCTTGCTAAGCCCTTGTTCCTGGAAGTCCCAATCCTACTTGGCTTCCATGCAAAATGACCTCCCACCCCCATTATTCTATTTCTGGTTCTCTGAGTTCTCTCTTCCATTTGAGACAACTGAAGGTGAAACAGTTTATCCTAAAGGAAACCTGCTATTATGGCAGACACCCACCCTCCAAAAACAAAACGCAAACAGTGAATACATTTCGAAGATCAAAACCTAAAACCCATTATGGACCAAATCAGTCGGTCAGAGATGTCCTTGCAAATCTGAATTTTTGCACGAGGAGCCTCTGAGATCCAAACTCTTCCATGTCTTAACTCTCTGCTCCTCCTCTTCTGTGCTTCCCTTGTCCCCAGCCCATCACCAAATTGGGTTGGAATCAGGTGACTTGGGTCCTTAACCCCCAATTTTGGACACATTATTGACTCAGTGTAGTTTCACTGTAAATAAAATAAAGCTAGCAATCTCACATTCTATAGGTAGTTAAAAGAATTGTTGACCAAAGTTTTTATAGTTTGGTCAGTTGTTCTAGAATTTTGGAGACCCGTTTCTAACCAGCTACAGAGAAAGGAGTTCTGCCTCGTTAGGAGGTATTTCTGTTGCTTTTTTAGCACCAGAGTTTGGGGTAGATGGTTAAATGTCCCCCTTCACCTCTTGCTGATTCTGGGACCTTGGGCAAGTACTGACACAGGCCCAGCTGCCCTGGCCTTTCCCAGTGTGGGAAATGGTTGTAATTCACAGGACTTGTTGTGAAGCCCCAAGGAGATCACAAAAATGAGCCCCTACCAGAGGGCCGAATCCATAATGGGGCTCAATATGTGTTTTTTCCTGTGTTTGTCTTTTCTTGTTTCCTTCCTCTTCCGGTGATGATATCACAGAAACCTCTAAAAGTGATTATTGCCCAAACTAAAATGCCAACAGGCAGTGAGGTGCAAGTCTGCACCTGCCCTTGGGCAAGTCCTAAATTCATCACTTTGCTTTTTTTTTTTTTTTTTTTCTTCCCATTTCCAGCTCAGATTGGTAATTTGGAGCCATTGGGAACTAATGAGAAAATGAAGGGCATTGTTATCATTATTGCTCTGGTGCCATGAGGTCTCATGTGGGAAAATTTGAGAGAGGAAAAGGATAATAATGGGAGGGGGGATTGCTGGCCAGTATTAAGCTGTGCTATCTAGAGCCTCCCTCCCAGGACTTCAAAGCCACATTTTTTTATGTGGGTGTTAAAGGTTTAATCTCCTTGCCAGTTAGAAATAATTCCTAATGATTAGCATAATAGTGAATCATTTTGTAGCTTTGTGAGATACAATTGATGGCAACACTAAAAAGCAGGGAAACACAGAAATCGCCTCTGCCATGTAATGAAAGAAGAAAATAGAACAGCTAATTAATAGGCTATAGAACATTCTCTACTACTAGGTACTAAAAGTTTTGACACACATGCTGTTAGTTCTCAACAAGGATAAGTTACCCAGTTTTTATGGTGTTCCAAATGCAAAGAGCTGATACACTGGCCCTAAGCTTGCATTCCTGCCTTGAAATCATTTTACCCTGACGCTTGTGACAGGCACTGTAAAGGATTGTGGCTCATTGGACTCCCTGATTTACAGAGCCTCTGTATGTAAAAGTCCCCTAACTCATGCGCTAATTGTCCTCGGCAAATCAGAATGCTCCCCCTTGGTCACATTAAGAGACTTCATCAACATGGACACAGAGGAGTGAAGGTAAGGGAGCTGTCTCAAGGCGGTTTGTTGGATGTTAGAAAAGATTCTAGCAGCCAGCTCTCATCTGAGACTCTCACCACAGGGAGACCTCAGGTGCCTCAGGTGGCCCTGGTGGGAACTCTCAAGCTAACAGGATGCCTCATGGGTAGCAGTACGATGCTTGAAGGGCATTGGCTCCACCTCATAGGCCCCCAGAAAGGAAGGATCCTACCATAGGTTCCAGAAATCCTTCTTGGGTATAGATGAAATCAGACCACCAGCTCTAGACTTTCCAAATAGTTCACCGTCTTTGAGGAATCCTTCCATGAAGTATTTTTGGAAGGGGATACTGCCCAGGTGGAATCTAGGGTCTCTTGGTTTTCTGGAATAATCTTTATACTCTACTCAATACCTTGAGTCTGTCCTGGTTCTGGGGAGCCACCCTAGGGGTCCTTGTACTAAGATTCTCTGAAAGAGAGGTCACGGCATGCCCCTATGAGAGGTGTTCAGACCTTGCCGAACCTGTGGGAGTTGTCTGTGGACACCTATGGCAACACAGAATCATTTCCCATCACCTCCTCTGGTTAGTCTGAAGAAAGCTGAGCAGAGTTCCTCTTCCTCACTTTCTTTCCCAGTACCTGATGGCCTGCCCACTCTCTCCACTGTGGCAGGTGGGGGCGGGGCAGTAGAGGAGTGACCTGGAAGGCGAGAGAGAGCAACTGCTACATGGCTCCTCACCTTTCAGGTTTTTAAACTGAATTTTAAAACCTACAATGAAAATGTGATGAACCAGCTAAGTCTCTCCCACAAGGGTGGCAGATGTAAATTTTTTTTTTTTTTTTTTTTATACAACTCTGTTCCTTTGACTTGAGTGATATATCCCGGCGAATTTAACATTTGTATGAAACCGCTCCACAGAATCAAAGAAAGTGAGAGCAAGTAGGATCTTAGCATAAAGGAGCCCTAAGAACTCTGGCTTGGGGACCATGGACAGAATGTTCCCTGTTCAGCAGCCAGTGATGTATAATCTGACATATAATGTGTGTGTGTGCATGCAAGTGTGTATGTGTTCCTATGAAGTTGCCATCTGTCTTATAGCACCGAAAGACTCGTCTTTTTCTGTATTTCTGCCCTGACAGCTTCTTTAGGGTTAAAAATGTCTTGCTCTCTATTAAATGTTGTTAGTAACAGTAGAGGACTTTTTAAACGGTTTTACTTGACACAATGAGAAGTTAATAACATTATACCAGTTCCCAAATTTACAAGAAAATGTTTGCTACTCTGAAAAGGCCCAAAATAGAGCCGCCTGGGTGGCTCAGATGGTTAAGCATCTGCCTTATCCTCAGGTCATGATCCCAAGGTCCTGGGATCGAACCCCGCATCAGGCTCCTGGCTCGGCAGAGAGCCTGCTTCTCCCTCTGCCTCTGTAGCTTCCCTTGCTTGTGCTCTCTCACTCTCTCTGTCAAATAAATAAATAAAATCTTTAAAAAAAAAAGTTGTTAAAGGCCCAACATAAAGATCATTACCTAGCAGACTGGCAATTCCCATTCCCCACCAAACTTAACTCTTTAGGTGAAGCTCAGAAGTATGAAGAGATGTGTTCTTTCTTATAGATACACACATGCACGTATGTGGGTGCACACATGTACTTACGTCCATCTGAAGCCTAGATATCCTCTTCTGATAATGCTCTAAATATTCTTGGCTGAGGGGTTGTTACTGAGTTGGTGGAGCTTCTATATTTAGAAGACACGTGAAATAAAGAATGACGAAGGTTTTGTAAGAAATAGACGTCATGAAAGAATCTCTTTTACAGACAATTTCATGAGAGCCTCATGGCTTTTGGAGAACTTGACTTCTGTTTCCAAATGGTTTTACCATTTTCTGTCTGGAGTAACAGATGGCAGGACATCTTTTTACCAAGAGCAAGCCTGGTAGAAGTCATTAAGAGTCAGTCTCTAACCCTTTATTTTCATTAATCTTATAAATTTAGGCATTTGTACAAATGATTGATGAAATTTAATTTTTTTTTCAAAAGCATGACAAATCTGCCCTAGGATATCATTGATGTTTCACCTTAAATCAGAGCCAGGATCCAAAGCCCACTAAAAAATGCATAAAAAGAATTAAAAGAATGCAAAAACTGCCATTGGTAATAAAATTTCCCCCAAAATAATCATAATTGATGTCTGTTTTGTTACGTTTGCCTCATTCCAGTTAACAGTTATTTATTAATCACCATACTTATTTTCTTCTCTGTAACATTTTTTTGACAGTAATTTTTTTTTTAAAAAAGAGAGAGAGAGCGAGCACACAAGCAGGAGAAGGAACAGAGGGAAAGGCAGGGAAGAAAATCTCCAGAAGATTCCCCACTGAGCCTGGAGTGTGACATGGGGCTCCATCCCACAACCCCGAGATCATGACCTGAGCTGAAACCAAGAGTGGGATGCTCAACCGACTGAGCCACCCAGGCAATCCTGTGATAACTAATATTTTTGAGTACTTACCATGTGTTATTTTGCTAAGAATTTTTAAATTAACATACAGTGTATTATTTGTTTCAGGGGTACAGGTCTGTGAATCATCAGACTTACACAATCCATAGCACTCACCATTTGCTAAGAATTTTTAAGCCTATTGTCTCATTTAATACTTAGCCATCTTATGGAACGAATAGTACCTTAATCTCCGTTTTACTGATGAGAGAACCTGTTCAGAGGTTTACTGATGAGAGAACCTGTTCACAGGTCCAGGGACTAGCACAAGACCAACTAAGAGGGTCCAGGTAACAAATGAAAGTCAGGACTCTGGCTCTAAGCCTTCGCCATTCATATGGGGTTCCGTCATCATGGTCTTGAGTGTACCATTGCATTTCTTCTCCTACTTTCCCACCACCACATACACACCCACACCAAGTCAAAAGAGGCTGCTTTGATGGTAAACAATTCCATCTGCTAGTTCTAGAATATCTTTCTTCTGCGTGTCCAGTGTAATACACCTTTGATGCATTACAACCTAAGCAAGCTGGGTAATCGTATCTACTTGTTTAGAAAGAACCAGAGGCAAGGGCATATTTCTCTCATTTTCCATGTCCTCCCTCTCATATTTAAACATTGCCAGGTTAAATAGACCCAACTCGTGATAGAGGTATCCTGTTTTATTTTCTATCAGGCATTGACACGCCATCCATTGGACAATGGTTGGGTTTAAACTTTTTCATAGGAGCTGTGGTTGGTCTGATCACGGTGGTCACAGTAGGAGTTCTGAAAGTGAGGCCCTCTCAGCATTAGTTATCTCATGAATGGATGCATGTAGAGCAGGCCCCATCTGGTGCTTTTGTCAAGAAAGTCACTTAGAAGAAACTGTAACTCTTTGTCGCTTTTTAATCTCTGCATGTCTTTCCTCTTGCGTACACTGACCTCATAAAGAACCAGCTTTAGTCAATAAAAATAGCTTGTTTTTATAAATCACCTTTCCTCCAAGACGAAAGAACTACACAAATTCTACTTAAATGAGAATACTTCCTGAAATATTATTGAGGGAGCCAAGACGATTGTAAATCATAAATTGTTTTTGGGCAGGATTGTGGTTTTCCATGTCTCTCGTTCCTTTCAAAGCACCAATGTTGACTAAATATTTCATAATTAGTTGGTTCCTAATTAAGGTGAATGCTGAGTTTTAATGGATTACATGGAATGAAACATGAAAATCCAGGGCTCCCTCTTCTGTGGCCCCCCAGTATGTGTGGCTGGGTATTGCCCATCTGTAGGTGCACCCCTCACACAGCTCCTGGTGTTTATGGTATCCCCTAGAACTGGACACTGTTCAACCATATACAGTAGTGCAGTTGTGGGCACAGCAGGACCCATGACTAGTAAGACTTCACACAGATGTGGTGAGCAGGTTCATTCCCCAGACCGCTTCTCACTCTCAGAATCTGAAGAGACAGAACCGATGGGAGATTCCACCTGCTGGAGGGCTGCAGTTGACACCCAGTTGAACATGACACATAAGCTGGTTGGGGAAGGTCCTGCAAATGGATGGTTACTGACCAGGCTTTTTTGGTTCTTGGCAGAGTGTCTGGGCAGTGAGTCTGTAGAAGGAGGTTAGGTATCTTAACGGCTTGATTCTAGGCTTAAACACATAATCTGAAACTCTGAAATCTCTGTTATAATGGGTCCAGGAGTCTTTGGCTCCTGCTATAGTAACAGTTGTGAAAAAGTTGAAGAAATTGAGGTTCAGAGAGGGAACCCCTTTTGCCCAAATTCCTATATCTACGAAGCTATAGAGATGGAATTCACCAAAATCTTTAAAGCCTGTGTTCTTTGCTATGTATACTCTGTATACATAGTATACAAAGTATAGTATAATATGTATATACATATATATGTATATACATATTATACTATGTATAGTATATATAGTATACATATTATACTATTATACATAGTATACAGAGTATAGTATACATATGTGTACTGTTGCTTCTAGTTTGAACAAGTTTTTTTTTTTTTTTCCTAGTCACCCCAGCTCTTTGTTTCTTGTTATCAACTCTATGTATTTGTCCACTGGCCACAGAAGCCATTTTCTCATATTCATTTTGATGTTCAGCCTTTATGTTGAGGGATGAGTTGCAACTGCTTTTTGACATGGCTGACAGGGAGACATGGTATCGTGGGGAAGCTAAATGATAAGCTTCTTAGAAATCTGTTTCCTGGGTGATGGAATATGCTCAGCTCTATTGTTTGTAAGCAGTAGCATTATTGCTAGGACAAGAAATGCAATACATATGCTAATATGAGCATGAATAGTTGGAAAGATGTTTGAACCAAAGAAGCTTGTCTGTTTCACATTTACAGGCAATGGAAATTGAAATTTTTTTAGCAGGTTTTCAATGAAGATGGGAGAGGTGCCAGAAACTGGAGATTGCTCCATAGTGGTGCCTTCCTCTGAATTACTATAGGCATACATACTATTTGCAAGGGCTTGGGTAAAATTATTGTGAATCTTGAAATCTTTTCATTCTGTAAAATATTATATAATAGAGGTTATAAAAATCCCCCAGATGTATTGAACATAATCTGAGTAAGCAGACATTCTTAAATTTAATTTGAATTCAGATTATACAGAATACTAAAATCACAATTCTTTTCACAGTATCTCTTAAGATTTCTGTAAGGTATCTAATAAAATGTTAGTACATTTTGCCTATTATAACCAACCCCAATGTAAAAGTGGCCCTTCTAACTTTATACATTACTTTATTATAGTACGTATCACTGTCCTCCTAACAGTGCAGTTTTGTGCCCATAACCAATTCCACCTTCTTCCCAGATATTTGAAAATAGAGGCCAATTCCTGTGCATCTTTGTGGCAGGCAGGTGATCAGTATATGCTGAGGGACTGAGGCTGAATGGTACCATTTTCATAGTCTTTGGAAGTAGATTCTGAGAACTATAATCACTGATAAAATTTTTCAGTAGATTATTGAAAGGACTAGTGTTTGGTTTTTACAAGAGAAAGTCCCAGATACTTACAGACATTCTGGATTTCCTAGATCAAATTTCTATCAAAAATCACTTTCCTTTCTGTCATAAATCTTACGATAAATTAGAAATGTTATAAATATAGTGTATCTAGTTTCTAGCATGAGACCATGTTTTAAGAATTTCTTAGAATCATTTTCTTGGAGGGAACATGTATCTATCCTTGGCTGTATCTTTTTAAGGATTTGAATCCACAATCTGAATGAAGGCATGCAAATTATACTTATCAGACTTTTTAGAATACCCAAATTAAGAGAAGCATTTCATAATTACAGATTTTTAAATGTCCTAATAGGCTGAAAGCTTGGGACAAGTATCAAGATTAATCAGACTTTGATAAAATTCTTCACTTGGATTTTAAGAAACCAGTTGCATAAGTTTAAAACTGAGGAGACTTGGATCAATAACTCTGGATAAAGGACCTGAGCATTTTAGTTGCTGACACTGTCAGTCTAATCCCATGGTAAATTGTTAAGTAAAACCAGTACAGTCTCAGACTTGCGCTCACAGAAATAGAGTTCCCAGATCCAAGGAGGGTAGTCTTGTAATGAATATACTTGCCTCAGACCGTGTCTGGAATACTAGGAATCATTCTAGGACACATATTTTAAGAAGGTTTTTAGCAAGCCAGGAGGATAGATAGAGAAGTAAGTAATGATGTCTTTAAGCAACAAGTGAAGAAATGGTGTATGATTAGCCTTGAGTTGAGAAAGCTAAGAAGAGACACATTAACTTTCTTCAAGAATTTCAAAGATTGTCAAGTGGAAAGATATTTGATTTACTGCATACAACTTTAGGGGGTAAACTGGGACCAGCATGTGTGGAAGTGTTGGGAAACTAGCCAACAGTTGTTTGTTTGTTTTAAACACATGAAAGTGTACTGCAAAGTTGTGAAGCAGGACTCCTGGTCCAATAAAATTACATGACAGTCTTTCATGAGTATTGTAGTTAAGGAATTAAAAAAAAAATTTTTTTTCCATGTCTAGAAATGTAAATTCTTAGACTAGTCTAACAAAAATACCCCCAAAGATAGAAAATCAGAACTGTATGGTTTCTACCTGATGCTCACCCCACTCCAAGACATCTGTTGAACAATCCTTAGACAACACACTGGTTCCAGGCTTTCTCTTTGGAGGAGACTAGATTGCCATCCTTTGGGAATCCTGATACCGGTGCGAGAGGGAGGGGTGCAGGGGCACAACATGGCTGTCACTATCCTTGGTGCTGAATGTAGGCAGGGGCTTTTGGGCCTCCTCCCAGGCTAAGGTTTGCATTGTTACATTATCTCTGTCCTGCCACATTCAGGTTGCACCTGTTGCCTGTTGATCTGCCTTCATATTATGGCTCTATACCTTTTAGATTACATCCTTACATCAAGATTTTTGATAATTCTGTCTGCCTTTCTTAAATCTGACTGGCACCTAGCCTGCTTTGACCCCAGTCCACTGACCTCTCAAGAAAGATGAGTTACAGAAGAGATTTGAGATTTTGGTAGGCAGCTGCAGGAGGTGAAACGCAACATTCAGAGCTCTCTCTTGAACTATTAAGCAATTATATTTCCTATCACTTGAAAACTTGTCTTATGGTATAGATTTATTGATTCTTAAACATAGACATGAAGGGAAATATTAGATAAGATAGTTTCTGGCTGAGGAAGGGGGTCTTAAGGGTTTAATGAGGCCAGTGATGAACTAGATATGAAAATTGAAGTTTTTAACCTACAATTTGGTTTCTCTCATACATATAAAGTGCTGTTCAATTCTTTACACTAACATGGCTTTGCATGGAAATGAAAAGCTTTTAGTAAAGGCCACCACATGACAACTAGAAGAAACACATTGACAGGACATCTTGACAACAGAAGCGGAGATCTGATAAACTCAGGCTTTATAGAACAGACAGTCGTGTTCCACAGAAGAGAGAAGGACGCTGCTGGACTAACAGGAACAGGTACTTCTGTCCTTCTGTGGAGTCTTACCAGATGTAGAGAAATTGATGGGAACGTTGTTCCTTGGGGACCCAGGGAGCTAAGATTGAGCTCAAACAAGAGAATCTTGGAAACCTAAAATTAAAAGAAAGAAAAGGAACTACTAATGGAAAAGAAAAAAAAAAAAAGGCTGAAAATCTCTTAAACACTTGATAATTAACTTGTATAAAAACTCACATAGAAGCCAAACCACTTAAGGTTCATAAATTATGTAGTAAAATTCCTTAAGAATTCATTCTAAGTTCACTAGTTATAATTTATAAAACATTTCTATAACCAGTTATGCAGTTAGTAAATGCTTTCTGTGATACATGTGATTTTGATAGGAAGAGGAAAAAATTCCCTTTAAATTAAGGGGAAAAATAGAAACATGATTTCAGGAAATATAACAAACGAAATCATTAATCCTCCAAATTCATTTGGTGAAGTTGTGTGATTAAGTAATATTTTATATAAAGAACTTTGAGAGTGAAAGAATCTATACTCTTTCATAATTTAGACCGGTCTTTTAACAGCTGGTCAAACTCAAGGTCAGATTTATTAGTTTTAGAAAAATTATACAAATTGGGAAGAGTCACTGAAGAAGTAGCCCATTTATTGAATAATTCTCTTTGAAAGGTGTTTTTTTTTTCTGAATAAAATATTCTCCAGAGCTAAGGGGTCCCAGTGTCCATTTGAAAAGCTCTTATTCCCCATTATTATACCCAGTGTGATAAAAATCAAGTAGACAGGCCATTTCTCATCATCTCCTCCATCCCTTATTTATTTATTTATTTATTTATTTTTTTTTTTTTTTTAACTCTGCCACTGTTTCGAACATTTTGGAGCTACTAATACCCATTCTGAAAGAAAACAATATTTGGTAAAGCACTATGTAATAGCCAGAGGAGGAAGGAAACTGAACATGTCGAAGAAAGAATTCCTATGGGAAAGTCCACATTTATGACAGGGCACCCTAGCTGAAACCCTTAGAGTTAACTAGGCACTGCATCTGAGCTGTCCTCCGTGGTTACATTGTCTCCCTAGCTAACCTCAGTTGGAGCACACTAAATATCAGCAACTAATGTGTGACTTTCTTCCACCGAAGCACAGATGAGCCTGTTCTAAAGACACTTAGTCAGCCTCTGAACCCGGCTTCTGTGTTTATGAAATGGAGGTCATATCAACTACCTCATAGAGTTGCTCTAAGACATTTGGATCCTTGTAGGGGCACAATGACTTGGTTTTGTTTTTTTTTTCCCCACTTCATTTTTTCAAGGCTATGTTAAGTACTATTAAAAAAGAAAATTACAAAGTAAGTTTTTATTCTTGCCGAACACCTAAGTAATCATTTGTTGCTGAAAGTCTTACATGTTCATACTCATTGAAGTCTGTGACGGATCCATCTTCTTTCTCCTGACGGGAGGTCACAGGGTGGCTATCTTTTTTTTTTTTTAATTGACTTTAACTTTGAATATTCAGAGCTCATTGTGATTTAAAATTTGAAAAGGTATAATTTATTTTTTAAATTAACATATAATGTATTATTTGTTTCAGGGGTACAGGTCTGTGATTCATGAGTTTTATATAATACCCAGTGCTCACCACAGCACATACCCTCCCTGTTGTCCATCACCCAGCCACACCATCCCCCCACCCCTGTCCCCTCCAGCAACTTTGAATACTAGGATTCAATGTGACAAAGAGGTCCTGCTGACCTAAGCTCTTGGTTTATCCCAATAGAAAGCCACACATGGGGGCACCTGGGTGACTCAGTGGTTTAAAGCCTCTGCCTTCAGCTCAGGTCATGATCCCAGGGTCCTGGGATCGAGCCTTGCATCGACTGCATCGAGCTCTGCATCGAGCTCTGTATCGAGCTCTGCATCGAGCCCCCATCGGGCTCTCTGCTCAGCAGGGAGCCTGCCCCCCCCCCACCGACCTCACCCCCCCACCGCCTGCCTCTTTGCCTACTTGTGATCTCTGTCAAACAAAATCTTTAAAAAAAGAAAGAAAGAAAGAAAGAAAGCCAGCCAGCCACACATAGAGAGTTGGCTGATTGATGTAATTCTAAATTCAAAATTCTTTAAGGAAAACAAGAGATTTTTCAAGGGTCAGAATGATAGGAGGTGGAAAAGTAAGATTTAAAAACAAAAGGATAATGCAGAGTTAACTGCTAACAGGTATGAGGTTTCATTTGGTAGTGATGAAAGTGTTCTAAAATTATATTGTGATGATGGTTGCATGACTCTCTACACTAAGAAACATCGAATTTCACACTTAAACGGGTGAATCTTTATGATATAGAAACTATATCTCAGTAAAGCTGTTAATTTTTTGTGAGGGGTAAAAAAGTGTTATTCTCCAATGCATGGGCACTGAGGACAAGGCTTGGGTTCCCATCCCTGTAAGTTGATATTCCATAGTTGAGTGGCCCTGGGCAAGTTATTAAATGACCCTGCCCCTCAGCTTCCATATCTCTAATGGAGTGGTCATAAGGATAATTGGGACAATGTATGTAAGACATTTACCAGGATGCTTACTTTAGAGAAAGTCCTCAGCAACACTGATTGTTGGAAATGGGGAATTTGGTAGCACTGATAGTGTGAATAGAAGTAGGTCTTAAGTATGAAAGGTTAGAACCTGTAAGAAGCCCTCATGAGAGAAAATTTGACCATCCCATTTTAGGATATATTTCTTTCCCCAAAACTGGATTAAGGAAAATTGAGTTCATTGTATTCCATCAATAAGCCCCTCTCCCTGGGTTGACCTAGAGACAGAAGCAGCTTATTCACTTATATAGAAATCAGACTAAGTTTTAAGCTCTTCAAGGAAAGAAGGGCAGTTCTGTACCTTTAACATCACTGTCATACCCACTTCCCCCCCCAACCTGGTTTCCTTTACAAGGGGAAGGCTGAGTTGGACAAAGAGAAATGGTGTTGAACACGCCCCCTATCTAAATTAGTATAAAAGGGCCACCAGCTGAATCCTTTCTGCAACAGAATGATCTTTTCCTGGGAAGATTATGCAGCCAGAAGAGAGTCCTTGCTGGAAAGCTGAACCAGGAACTTCCTGGAGACAGGACCCTGGGAGTTCCAGAGCAATACTGGCAGTACTCAGGCTGCAGGAAGTCCCCCAGCTTAGATCCTGTATTTATTTCCCCAATCCATTCAATATACATGTATTAAGTATCAGCTGTGGCTGAGGTGGTACAGTAAGTGCTTAGTACTTATACCTGAACAAGACAAAGGTGGTGGTCTCTGTCTTCAAAGCTGACATTCTGGTGGGAAGACCAAAAAAACAAATAAAGAGAAATTAAATAATTTCAGATTGTACCAGATTACGAATAAATCAGAGGGCTGAAAAAGAGAGTAGCAAGCAAGAGTTTGCTTTTCCAGTGGGTCTGTCTGACCATATCACATCACTAGACTAGCCCTTTCCATCCATTTTCATACCTGTAAAGGAGAAAAGAAAAAAAGTGCTTAATCAAGAAATGTAACCAAAGCCCTTTCAGTGAATCCATGATATTCTGAGTCAACTGAACTTTAATTACCCATATAAGTTACTACTTAGCCCTGTTTATAAAAATCTTACAGAAGATAGTGACTTCACGAGTCCAAGGAGAGACAAGGTGTGGAAAGCACCTTGAAAAGGTTTAAAAAAAAACTTAGGTAGGAATCACTCTGATGCTTATCTCGTGGAATTTTGTTTTAAACATGTTTTCAGGCTAAGTCCTTCCACAACAACTTTATTTCTTTCTTTGGAGCAGGATGGGGAGCTGATCCCAAGACAAAGGCTTCTAGTCTATAATACCACAGAGACTAGAATCTTTTTCAGCATTCCAGATAACAGAATAGTCATAGTTATTGTGCAAATACCCAGGAAAAATGCTTTTTATATACTTGATTATGAAATAATAAAAATCAATTTAGACAATGTAAAGAGATTATAATTTAAGGAATTTAAGATTTATAATTTAAGGAAATGTATTTTCTAAGCATAGAATACATAATAAAGTAGGTTTTCCACTAGATTTTAATGACTTAATCAGTGGCTCTCAAGGAGAGTTAGTTTTGCACCCCAGGGCACATTTGGTAATGTCAAGAAACATTTTTGGTTGTCACAACTGGTAGGGATTGCTGCTGGCATCACATGAGCAGAAATTGCTAAAAATCTTTCAATGCACAGGACAGCCCCCTCTCAACCAAAACTTATGTATCCCCAAATGTCAGTAGTACCAAGGTTGAGAAACCCTTGCTTACCTTAATCAGTAAAACTCTTTATCATAAATTTCAAGAAGTGAAGGTTTAGTTGTACAAGGGAAAAGCAATGATTTATGATAACATATAACGATTTTTCAGATAAACTGCCATAGTAAGTATTTAACATGGTGACTTGTATTTTGATCAAAGAAAGCAAGTTTCTCTTAAGATGCCTTTAAAAAAAAATCACCATTTCTCTCAGTAAGAGGATAGGGCAAGAGAATACTATGATCTGAATTCCTTTCTGGGGGCACTTAACCCAATAGCCTCAACTGAATGCAGAAAGATCTCTTGGTGACAAACAGGGAACTTTGAATTCAAGCATTAACAAAGTTCATGTGCTTTACTTGGGAACGTCCCTCAAACTCAGGCACAGGGTATGTTTATTTGTAGGTTAGGCAGAATTCAGTTGTGTTTATGGTGGCAGGTGTGGTTATGCACATGGCACTATGCGTATGGCCCTTAACTAGAAGGGGCCCCGTAACCTAGTTGGATAGAGTCTGTGGCTGTGGTGTAGAGTCATCAACATTCAAGGAAGATCCTTGAATGCTGATGCATGGAGCCCATAGGTTGCAGTGACGCTGGGGTGGCTGCATCCCTTTGTTCTCCTCTGTAACCCTTGTAACCCTCAAGTGCTCATAGACCAAAATGGACCCCACCTAACTGGGGCCAAGCTGGTGTTCCTGTTCATTATCTCACCAGGACCCACTTTGGTGATGAGCCTGCTCTTACGGGTTGTGTGTTTCAAAGCAAGTCAGCTATGTATAGAGAAGAAATTCTGTGACAGGCAGGTACCCTGATTAATGAGCTATTTCTGTATTTAACAAGCTATTTCATTCTGTTGGCCTATAAAATGCAATGCCAGGTCATTTGTATTCAACAAACATGTTTTGCAGACAAAGTGCTAAAGCTGGGAGCGGAAAGGGAAGCCAGCCCCAGCCCTGCCCATCTAGGCATTCACTTACATGGTTCAACGCTTTCTTTTTCTCTTCTGCAAGTTAAAGAAGCACCCGCATCAACTGCTGGTCACAAATGGTGCAGATGATTTTTTTTTTTTTAAGGGTCATGTTTGATTGCTCCTAAGTCGTAATTTCTTTATATGGGAACCTGTGACTTGTAAATACAGAAGGAAGATTTCTGTTTCATTCTAAGCCTCTAGTGAGTTGTCCCTAGCATTTCCTAGTCTCTTCCATAAACTGAAAGGATCTTGAAAACCCCTTTGTGCTTTGTACTGCAATTGCTTAGAGAGTTCCCAGGTTCCCTTTAAAAAAAAAAATCAGAAAGCGAATTTGTATCAGCTGTTATTTTGCTCCAGAAGCTCCCTTGATCTCTCAAAGATCTCCCTTCTCGATCTATCAAAATCTCACGCAAGGTACATATTGTTGTGTTCCCCTTGATCTCTCCATGAGTTTCAGACTGTTAGGGTTAACAGCAGACATTTGCCTCCGTCTTTGATTTGTCTCATGCTTTGATTTTTTTGTTTTGTCCTGTCTTCATCATTCTCATTCTCCCATTGATTCATCAATGATTATCAAATATCAAAACATCAAACCTTAAACTCCCGCTCTAATGAGAGCAGACACACTGAGGTTCTTTCCTCAGCTGATCTAAAGCCTGGAGGGCAGCTCCAAGTGGGATGCTTGCAGTGCTGTCATCCTCCAATAAGAAGGTGGCTGGCCAGAGGCCCGGGCCTCTTTTTTCCTCACATTTGTTAGTGCTAACGTCTTGGGATTCTTTGCGGGAAGGATATAGGGAAGGCTTGATGTTTCTGGAAGAATCGTCTGAGATGGTTTTGACTTCTAACAAATGTTACTGTGTATGTGTAGAAACCAGTTTTCTCCCTTTCAGAGGCTGACCTTGAGCTTGTCTGTTGAAATTGTGTATAATTGCTGGGCAGTCATACATACTCTATAATTTAAAAAGGAGACAGGTAAAATATATGTCTTCGGCGACAGTGAAATTTATTTATGTTCAGGAACCAGGGAAGTGGTGTGTAGGCAAAGGTGGACACCGTGATTATAAACTGAGGATTGATTTAGAATATGGCAAGATGTTTCCATGGGCTTTATGCACAGAAGGCTGCTTCCAGGCTGACTGTGTGGGCTTTGGGGCCGGCGGGGTGGAGGAGAGGTCACGAAGCCAACAGGAAGCTGACAGCCCTGCATGGCTTGAAGGTTTTATTTTGCCTCTCAGAGCCTGTTGTCTCATCTCAAAAGAAGGATAAGGATAATTCTTTTTAAGATTTTATTTATTTATATATTTATTTATTTGAGGGAGGGAATGAGGGAGTGCATGAGAAGAAGGAGAGGGACAAGCAGACTTGGCACAGGTGTGGAGCCCGTTGCCAGGCTCGATCTCAGGACTCGGAGATCCTGGCCTGAGCTGAAATCAAGAGTTCAGTGCTTAACTGACTGAGCCACCCAGGTGCCCCAAAATAAGAATAATGCTAAACCACAGTAGTTACCTGATAGGAGATAATGTATGGGGAAATGCTTTGTTAATTCTGAAGTATTGCCTAAAATATACTCCTTGCCATGGAAATAGAGACTGTTTTGTAGTTTTAGACTATTTGGGAATTAAGGAAAATTAAGAGTTTATTGAACTATTTTCCTTTTCTCTTAATTCCTCTGTGGAATGAGTCAATGCATAAATATATAAATAACTCTTCCTCCCCGCCCCCCCCCCAGGATCAAATATGTGGTATTTTTAAGATTTAATAGAGAATAAAGGACAGGGAAATTGCTATAGAGGAAAAGCAGTCAGAGATGGGGAAAAAAGCATTTTTTAAAAAAGCTTTTGAACTATTGTGATTTGAAAAAAATACATATACCATTTTATCAAAATAGAGCAGTTTTTCTTTTATAACAATGACATGTCTTAAGTTTGAGACAGTAAGTAGACAATGCAAAATCTTTGCTTCTTGTATCACTATTTTTTTAAACAAACTATGATTTTTTAGTACAGTGTTAGATTTACAGAAAAATGCAAAGATAGTATAAAGAGTTCCCATATAGCCTGCACCCAGATTTTGTTCTTATCTTAGTACCTTACATTCATTACCATTAATAATAGTGATATCAGCTAAATTTCATAGTCTTTTCAGATTTCCTTGTTTTTAACCTAATGTTCCTTTTCTGTTCTATGAACCTACCCCAAACACTATTTCATGTTTAGTCATTGACTTCTACTCTAGGAAGTCCAGAGTGTCGTCCTAGGTGGTGGTGAGTCTGTGTGTGTGTCTCTGTGTTAAACTAGCTCCCCTTTCTCCGGATCTCTACTGATCATCCTTGTAAAGCCTGCAGAGCCTCATACGGGGAGAGTACCTTCGCCTCTGTTACAGAGCCCAGCTGTGTAACCACTTTATCTGAGCAACACGTAGGCAAAACCTAGCATGGAAATTTAAAAATAGCCTGGAAACAGCCTCAGTAAATGACAGAGAGTCAACCATATTCATGTACATCACTTCTAGGATTACTTCTCTAATTCTCTAGTTCATTTATTTACTTGTTCTTTTACACACATTACTAACCCCTTTCATACCATAGAGTATTTTGGAACTTTCAGAATGAGCCCCCTACCCATAAACAGCTGAAGGGTACTTAAGATCCTGAAATAAATCTCCGCCAGAAGACCCAGACATTAAGTGTGGCGGAAAATGTTATTCTTTCAGTGATTTTAGCAGCTTTTGAATTCAGCATAATGATAAGTAAAGATGCCTAGGATCATGATAGTCAGAATGTACTAAGTGTTCAAGGATGCATTTAGTGAAACTCAATGTCTAAATCTAGGCTCTACTTATGTCACAGGAACTTTTCTAGAATGATCTGTGGAGTATGTAGATGAACTATAAATCATCTTTTTTAAAGCTGGGAGGAATCAACTCAATAGTTGGGACTTATGGGGGGATCTGGGTGGCTCGGTCATTAGGTGTCTGCCTTTGGTTCAGGTCATGATCCCAGGATCCTGGGGTCAAGCTCCACATGGTCTCTCTGCTCAGTGGAAAGCCTGCTTCTCCCTCTCCTTCTGCTTCTGCCCCCACTCATTCTCTCTCTCTCTCAAATAAATAAATAAAATCTATAAAAAAAATAATTGGGGCTTACTATTTCACCTGAGAGAAGTGGTACCACCTGGTTTGCTCCAAGCTCCCCCCAGCCCCCAGTGACCTGAGAGAGAGGAATGGCCATTACAATCGCTGTCCTTGTTAATTAGGACACTCACCCTCATCCATGGGAGATGGAAGAAAGAACAATGGGACAGAGCTCTTCCCTACCTATGCCTCACTGAGGATTTTCACATCTGCCCCCAGATAGCCTATTTGCTGTATCACGGATAAACAGAACAAAAGCAGAACGTAAAAACAAGCAAGTGTCTGTTTATTGTAATTCTTTGTTTAAAAAAAAAACCTGAGCAAGTTACAGCATTTTTTCCTTATAAACCAACATCCCATGTTTCTCCCCCTGACCCTGACTCTGTCCAATTCATATAAAAAGACTACTCATTATCCCGGCCCCTTGTTGGGCAGCGGGGGGGCATTTCACTGTCATTCAGTGACAGAAACACGTATCTCACAAGCCTCCTATGCCAGAAGCCTGACTTCTTTCCCTAGAGGGGACAGCACGGCTGGCCTCTTTGGCTCAGCCCCTTTTCCGTCAGCTTCCCCTCCTGTGTGTGACTGCCCTGTGGCCACAGGGGCTGGACCTGCGTTGGGCTCCGGGCTGCATGTTCGAATAATGGGGGAGCTTTTAGATCCTGCTCGGATCGGGCTTGGCTTGTTTCATCTAGATCATCTGGGGTACTGTCCGACCTCAGCAGTTCTTCCCTCATTGGGTTTATTGAGATGTAAGTTACACACCTTAGAGTCAACCCTTTTCATGTGTGTACAGTGCCTTGGGTTTTGATACCCACATGAGGTTATGCAGCCAACGCCGCAGTCAAAATGCAGATAATTTGTCTCACTGCCCCCAGCACCCTGGGGTGACCTCCCAGCCAGACTCACACCCCATCTCACCCGTTGTGGAGACTGATTGTTGTCTGTTTTCTGTGGCCTCAAGATTTTTTTAAAGTGGGTGATTGTCATGTGTAGCCAGGGTTGAGAACCATGATCAGTAGAGCTGCCTGGCAGCTTTTAATAAATCATAATAAATTACTTAGTAAATTATTTAATAATAATAAATTATTTAATAAATTCAGGACTCAGGGGAGGAAAGCTGTGGTGTCATGTCAATACCTTGAGGGAATCCATCAGTTTGTCTCCTGTCTCTGCTTCCTCCGTGACTGTTGCTTAGGGTTTGCCAGGGTCGTATGTCTATTTTAGTCGTGGTTTGAAGAGAGAAGTTAACCAGGTTATTGAGGGTGGGAGGTTAGACTCTGCCTGGGGAGGCAGACTTCTGGTATCTGCCTTCGTGGCTGCTTAAGGTCCCCAGATGCATTCTCAGTGTTTTCTAGCTGTCTGTGCTGTTCTCAGCACTGTGGACACAATGAGAGGCCGCACAGATAAGGGTCCTGCCCGTGTGGGTTTACCGCAAGTAGGGAAAGAGAGGCAGTGAATAAACGTGTCATGTCATACAGAATACTCCACATGGACTGAATCAGGTGGTAATGCTAGCGGGGGTGTCACACCGGCTCTGACTGTGCAGAGCTCCCACTGTTAATCTGAGACCCAAATGTCACAAGCAAAGCCGCCAATGCAGAGCTAAGGAACGTTCCAGGCCAAGGAAACAGGCAGTACAAAGGCCTTACGGTTGGAAATGAGATTTGTGGGAGTTAGGATGACAGGAAGTCAAGAGTGACTGGACGTAGGAGCAAGGGAGGGGCTGTGGGGATGAGGCGGAAGAGGCGGACAGAAGGCAGAGCTCTTAGGGCTCCGTAGAATGACAGCTAAGTAGATTTCATTCTAGGTGTGATAGGCATGTGACTGGACGCAGGAAACAACACATTCTGATGTGTTGTAAAACATCACCTTTGGGTACCATGTGGAGAATGGATTCCAGCAGGGAGTGGGGCAGGAGTGGAATGACGAAGTCTTGTTAAGAGGCTGGTAAGGTGAGGGGAGGTGACAATGGCTTCCTTATGCTGGGGACAGAGAGCGGTGGCCCCATGCATGTCACTGTTAGAGATGTGTGAGATGCAACCCCTTGAGGCTTGCCATGGCTTGGGTGTGGAGCACCAGGGGAAGAGCATGAAGCAAGATTGTCGAACTTGCAGTTGAACTTCTGATCCCTTGGCATAGATTTCCACCAGCTTCTCCCCACATAACCCGCATCTCTATTATGGCTTACTGGGCCCAAAGACATTGAGCCATAATCTAATCCTGATGTCACCAAAGTGGCAACTGGGCTCCTCCCACAGAGTAACTCAGGAAAGAAAGAAATCAAGCTGAGACTGAGAGGAATCAATACAGAGTGGGAGAAATGGGGTGAACAAGGAAATGTTTGATTAATTACTACAATATTGCCTTAAAAAAACTGGGTTTTGCAGAAAGACCTGATCTATGCCTTTACAGTGAAGTGCAAAATCAAACGTGAAACTGAAAGTCCCTGTGGACATGTAACTCTCTTGAGCAGAACAGCTGTTGAAAATACATTCAGGAAAAAAAAATCTTTTCAGGAAAAAAAAAAAAATACATTCAGCTCAGGTCCTGGGCTCGAGTCCCGCACTGGGCTCCCTGCTCTGTGGGGAGCCTGCTTCTCCCTTTGCCTCTGCTGCTCCCCCTGCTTGCTCTCTCTCTCTCTCTCTCTCTCTCTCTCAAATAAATAAAGTCTTAAAAAAGAAAATACATGAAAACAATTACTTATGTTGTGAAGCATAAATCATGAACATCTTTATTTTCAAAAGTATAATTAGCTGCAAGTATTTCATCCGGATAGCAAACGACATGAAGAACACCTAAGACCACTTTGGAGTAACTGGACAGACAGCAGCTCAGTTCAGGCTGTGTACACGTGGGGCAGCTGCTCTCCCCTATTGACTGGTGTGTTCTTGTGGGGGAGATCTCCAGTATGCAGAGCTTGATACTCACAGTTTTATTCCCCTTTCTTTGACCAGTATGTCAGGTGCTGTGACTTCATTTTTGTTTGCTGTGTTCCTATTAAACTTACGTCAAAGACTCACCTCCTTGAAAACAATAACAACAACAATAACAATAAAAACTCCTCCTTTTTGCCTCCTTGGTAGTACTTTTCAAATAATGCCTCCAGCTTACTCCCAGTTCCCACACTCTGGCTGAGAATTTCTGGGAGAAATTGAGCAGTATGTATATATTATATCTATATGTAATATAGATATATCACTACTGTTCTAGTGATAACTCAAGAGCCCACAGTAGATTAGCAAGGTGGGCAAAGACCTTTCTATCTGAAATACACCCTGTATATTTCAGGGGTCTCTAGCGCAGCCATGATGAATAAGGTTTCATATGTTCAGGCTTGTGGCTACAAGATGACAAATGGTAACAATCTTTGCATTGTTCCTTTTTCTTAAGGGCATTATAGGAACAGCCCAGATGGTGTAGTGATGTAACCTGGGTATTGTTTCTCTTTATTTCCTTTCCTATAAGGAATGTTAACATTACCTATTATATATGCTACACTTTTCTTTGCTCTCCCCAACTTATATAGAATCTTAATGATACACCTGTAAGGGATGCATAACACCCATTTCTTACACTAGTATATTGTGGCTGATGGCATGGGCTGTAGAATGTCCCATTCCTCCTTCTCTGGTACGGAAATCCACTCACTGGGGGTAACGTGACGTGAGAGGCATGCACTTGAAGCACGTCACTGGCTTCTCTTGTTGCAGGGCCCAGGGTGAATGGAGTCCTGACCTGGGGAGGAGAAGGAATTTGCCACTCTTAGAGTATTGTACACTCTTAGAGTATTGTGAGCATACTCTAATAATAGTTAGGAGCTCTCATGTTTGCATTCCTGCTTTTTCTGTGTTAGTGCATATTATTGGCATGATACTCCTAAATCCTTTCCAGGTGGATTCACTTCTCTTGGTCATGGACTGGAAGACCTACTATGCGAGAACTCTTAGTACACTAGCACAGCAATTTTTTTCTTGGACAAATCACCTGTTTAATCTGTGCTAAAGAGAGTACTGATGAGTAAAATGATCTCAAAATATTTCTATTCAGTTTTAACTTTGTGCTTTGAGAATGTTTTGTCTGATAGTAAGTGTCTAAGTTGAACATCTTTCTTTCTGGAACTGTACTGCCCAGTATGTTAGCCCTTAGCCATGTGTAGCTATTTAAATTTGAATTAAGCAGAAATAAATAAAATTTAAAAATTCAGTTCCTGGGGTGCCTAGATAGCTCAGTCAGTTAAGCGTCTGACTTCAGCTCAGGTCATGATTTCAGGGTTTTGGAATTGGGCCCCATTTTGGACTCACTGCTCAGCAGCAAAGTTGGCTTTTCCCTCTCCATTATCCTCTGCCCCTCCCCTGTTCATGCACTCTCTGTCTTTCTCTCAAATAAATAAATAAAATCTTTAAAAAGAATAATAAAAATAAAAAAACTAAAATTAAAATTCAGTTAAATTAAATTAAAATTCAGTTCCTCAGTCCTACTAGCTATGTTCCAAGTGCTTAATAGCTCCGCCCACCACATACAGGGATTTCCATCACTTCAGGAAGTTCTGCTATACAACGTTATAATGTAACCTTTTTCCTGAGTAAAATGAAAATTGCACGTTGTTGCATTTTTAATTATCCTGGATTGGAGCCTACATTTTAACTTGAATCATCACTATGTTGCTCATTTATAGAGAGAGATAAAACCATTTTACCTCAGACCATGGCATGTCATGATCTGTACCTCTTACCCTTCGCTACATATGTGAGGTAAAGGGCTACCTGTTGTGTGAGCCTGTGTGCACCCATGCGAGTGTTTTTGCAAACAAAATCACATTTACTTATAGCAGCAGTGATTCATTTCCTTAAGTCTTACACAGAACTTTTTCTAACCCTTTGAAGAAAAAAGAAATCTTAGAGTTAGAACTAAGATTGGAAAAGTAATATTAGAACAAAAACATGTAAGCAAGGAAGAAACTTATCATATCTTTTCATTTCTAGTCTCTGTTGCTAAGAATTCGAGGTGCAGGTGAGGCTTAGAATATTTAGAAAAAGCAACAACTTTAATAGTAAGAATTAAGAGAGACCAGAAAGTCTATCCCAAAATATTGTGAGCATCCTTTGGGTCACTGTCATGAACTTAATTCATTGTTTCCATTGTTTAAGATTCTATTAAAATAAGAGAAATTGTCCTGCAAAACCAGGGCATATCTGGGTGGAGTTCTAGGGACATGAGTCTACACAGGCAGGTCGGAGACCTAAAGCGTCCATGGGCAGGATGAACCAGGGGCTAAGTGCACCCTGTGTCCCATGAGATTAGAGCCAGTGAGGCAGGAGAAAAGACAAGAATGCTAGAAACAAGAGCGACGTTAAAACTGAGGGAACAGGAAATGCAAGTGTGCATATAAAGCTGGATGATCCCTGGTGTTTGTTGCCAAGAAGCTCATAGCCTCACGCTTGTTTTCTTTGGCTTCCATTGAGATGATCTTTGTGGTTCCTTTATTAAAAAGCATGGGGGCAGGGGGTGCCTGGGTGGCTCAGTGGGTTGGGCCTCTGACTTTGGCTCAGGTCATGATCTCAGGGTCCTGGGATTGAGCCCTACATCGGGCTCTCTGCTTGGCAGGGAGCCTGCTTCCCCCTCTCTCTCTGCCTGCCTCTCTGCCTACTTGTGATCTCTCTTTCAAATAAATAAATAAAATCTTTATAAAAAAAAAAGCATGGGGCAGGACAGTTAAGGGATCTATCTTTTGGGGGTGTGGTGGATTGTGGGCTGAGCAGATGGGTCCACTCAAGCATTCCGTCTGTTAAATTGGAACCATCATCTCTGGAAACATTTATTATACTCTACTGTAAAAAAAAAAAAAAGAAAAGATTGTATTTATTTGAGAGAGAGTGTGTGTGCATGAGCAAGGAGAGGGGCAGAGGGAGAGGGAGATGAATAAGCAGACTTCCTGCTGAGCAGGGAGCCCAACGCAGGACTCCATCCTAGGACCCCAAGATCATGACCCAAGCCAAAGTCAGATGCTTAACCGACTGAGCCACCCAGACACCCCAACATTTATTATATTATTGATGGAGTCATCAGTGTCTTTCAAGTAGGCTGACTTTTCCATAATTTCTACATAATTTCTTTTATTCCATATTAATACTTTTAGGGGTGTCAGCTGCCCAATTAGCCATATCCTGAAGCCGTAGATGAGTGTATCTGTGTGACCATTTTAGTAATATTCATTTAGTCAGTCAGAATGAGAGAATGTCTTGAAGCAAAACAAACAAACAAAAAATCCTTTGAAAGTGACCTATCTTGTTAGTAAGAGTTTCTGTATTCTGTAAGAAGGATATTCAGAAAGAAGTTCAGAATATAACAGAGATGGAGAGAATGAAAGAGAGAGAGAGAGTGAGGAAGAGAGGAGAAGTATTTGTAGATACAGATTTCAAATGTTACCTGCACTGACCCCTTGTCCTCTGTGTTCATGCACTTAGCAAGCAGCCTGACCTTGACTTCTGACTCCTGGAAATTGGTTCAGGGTTGGTGAGGGAGCCAGGCTAATAATGGATTTCCGTGGGTTCCGTCACAGATTGTTATTTGCCTCAGCTCATTTTCCCTCCCTCCTTCTCCCTCTGTCTGAATTCTCTCCAGAACAGACTTGGCCTTGCTCGTCCTTGTCACATTCCTTTGCCAGGGCCTCCAGGCCCATGTCCAGGCTCCCCCGGCCTTCCGATGGCCCGATTCCTGGCACCGCTTGCTGAGTCCTCACGGCGGGAGGCGGTTATGTCTTCCCAGGTAGCAGTTCAATTATATTCCAGTCTCTTTGGCTGTAGGGGTTCGTGGACAGAATTGGCCAGAACCCAAGGAAAGAATGGCCGATCAGTTTGTTTTTTTTGTTTTTTTTTTTTTTTTTTTTTTTTTTTTTTTGCCAAATTGGAGAAGGAACTGCAAACATAAATACCAGCCTGGAGTGAAAACAAAAGCTTTTAGGGTTAATGGAAATAACAGAAAAACGTGTGTGACTCTCCCACCCTAAGTAGAGGAGCCGTTGGTGTCCGGCCTATTCCCTTGAGAACCCTCTTCATTGCAGATTGTCTTCTGTTAAGACATTAAAAGGCATGTGCAGTCTTTGACAGAAGAGAATCACCATTTTGTCACCATTTTGTGAGAATGACGAGTGGATGCAAAAAATTCCACCAATAAACTTTCAGCTCCTCGTTTTGTTGTTTGGTGGAAGCTTACTTTTGTTCTGTAATGACCTCGTTGGTGTTTTGCACCAGCCAAGTCCTCCCTCGTCTCCATTTGACCACCTCTTCCTCCATCCAGCTTCCCATCTACACCAGCCATTTTATTCTCTTCTGGTTTGTGTGAACTCGGGCTCACAAAGTGGTCTTTGTTTCTTTCATCTTCTCTTCCACATGTAATGTGTCAAAAATCAGTTTTGAATATTTTTCTATCGTGGAAGTTCAAACCCTGATTATATCACTTCTGGGTGACTGGGTCCTTTCCAGAAGCTTCCTTCCAGCCCCATTCTTGCATCTGCTCTGAAAAAGAAGGAAAAACCAAAAAAACAAACAAAAAAAACCCCCAGCCTTTCACAGCCAAAATGCATGGCTCTCCTTTGTGGACTTTGTTCTGATTTTTAATAATTCCCTGGAACTCAGCTCAATTACCACGTATGATACCAGAACATCTTTGAAGATACTTTTTATACATTTTCTCCTTTGATTTTCTCAGCTATGTGAGGCTGTGAGAAATTAAGTAATTCACCCAGAAAACATATGTCTGTTCCGTATTGGAGAGTGGACCATTACTTAAGCCTGTGAACAGTCGGCTTGCTTTCTTTTACACCAGGCTGCAGTGTAATTCAGGGAGTTACTCCCTAACTGTTTACACCCTTTCTTTATCTTCTGTTGTCTGTATTCTGCACCCCTGAATGTTCTGGATCACCCACCCCTTCCTGCCTTGGGCCCTGAATAGTTTTTCTCTGTGTCCCCTGGGTGTTCTCTTGGCTTCTGGAGAATCAAGGCTGATTATCTTGGATGCAGGTATTCCTACCTGGTGGTGAGAAAAATGGCCTCACAGTTCCTCATGCAGATTCTGTATTCTGATAGGAACCGCTGGCATCGGCATCAAAGACAGTGCCTTTGCCTCATTTCCTTGTACACACAACAGCGCCGGATCATTATGCCCTGACCCTCGGAAATGAGCATTCCGGCCTTGGCTGTAGGGTGCTAACTTGCTCAAAAGTTATAATCTAGTCTCTGGTTTTTCCCTCCCAAACGCATGTTCTAGACATTGTTTTCGCTTCATTTTCACCCAACATTCATGATAACAAAGCTCTGTTTTCATAGAGCACTTTTCTCCTAAAGAATTTTAAGTGCTTTGAACATTATCCATCCTTGCAGTGTGCCTCCGAGGTAAGTGGGTGGTAGTATTTTTATCGCTTTCTATTAAAGCAGAGGCAGAATTCACTGCACCAGGATCCCCTGGAAAGCAGAGCTTTCTGGACCCAGTGAGTCTCTGCTCTGTTTCATTTATTGGCCACCATAAACCTGCTCCTGATAGAACTGTGCACAGAAGCATCTTTGCAGGCAGACTTACATGCATTTAAATGGCTTCCAAGAGACGTTGATTATGGAATTTGGAGCCTGAATGTAAGCAGAATTTGAAATGAGCCCGACTGGGAAATTGTTCTGAAAGAAAAACACATTCAGAACTATGAATTAGATGCTACCCACCCTTAAGTCCAATTCAAATGTGAATTTCTCTAAGAAAATAAACCCATCTTCCCCTGGATTTCTCATAACCCTTCGCATGTTCTTCCTTTGTGGTGTGTAACTCAGCGTCTCTCACTCTTCTGCCCTTCAGTGCACAGCCTGTGCCTGAGTCGCCGAAGCAAATAGCCCCTGCAAGTGTTTCCTGGAATGGAACGAAAGGAATTAACCTCTGTTGTTCACCGCCATGGTGGAACCTTCAGCTTCTTCCACCGGCAGCTCTGGAGTGCCCTAGATGAGATCCAGAAGATGGCACTCATTTGACTGTCCTCTCGCTCCACTTCACGTTCACTGCTTGGCCACAGATGATGCTGGATGTCTCTCTCCTTGGTCAAGCGTTTGTATGTATCTTGGTAACCTAACCAAGAGCAAACATCCAGCCCAACAGCAGCTCTGGGAGACCAGCTTTAGGAGCCAGCCCTGCAGAAGGGCTCAGGGCAGTGCCTTCACCTCTTAGAGCGCTCCTGCTCCCCACTGACGACAGAGCAGAGCGAGGCTGGCCAGCTACCGGCCTCTCAGGAACGGTGTGAGCCTCAGCCAGGCCGGGCCAGTAGAGTATCTGCTGCTCTGATGAAAGGCCCTTAAAGCAGAGTTGCTTGTTAAAAATAAATAATGCCAATTCCCGAGCTGCCCCTGGCTCCCTTAGATGTTTCTAAGAGGTGCCCATGAAGCCCGCAAACCATCAGTAATGAAAAGGAAGGGAGAGCACGTTCTTTTTGTCATAACAGTGAACTGTGAGTCATGTCTCCTAACTCGTCGCGAACATACAAAGGAAGCCAATCAGTGGGGTGCACCCTAATAGGATGTTTCTCCAGTGACTCAGGCAGGCCTGGAATGAGGAGCAGCCTGAATCAAGCCAAACAAGTATATTTTTAAATATGGGAGGGCGCGCTTCCTGGTACAACATGATGATGATTCCTACACACTCACATGCTTATTTTAGCCCAGGCACTGAAATGTGTGGGCATGGTCTCTGCAGAGCCTTCTCCCCTGGTCATGTTTTGTTTTGTCGGTGGAGAGGGGTGTTTGGTGGTTAACAGGCACAGGCAAGAATATGTTGCAGTGCAAAACCTCAGTGTAAGGAGATAAGGATTTTTGTATGTTGTGGCTTCCGTCACTTTGGGCCATCAGAAAAGAACCGCTTCCCAAAAAGAAAAGAAAAGAACCGTGCACTCCCCAAACATTTTTTTAAAGACCTGAGTACTGAGGATTCAAAGACAGGGAAGGCATGGTCCCGAGTCCCCAGGATCTTAGAATTCCTCTGGAGAGACACAAAAGCAGACAGAATTGGAAAATTGGCCCAGGGTGAGAGGGAGATGCTTAGAAGTGTCAGCCTCTAGGATATAGGAAGCATTCCATAAAGGTGCTGACCACCGCATCAGATCTTCAAGACCCGTGGGAATTATCGCTGAGAAGGGGAGTGGGTTGAGGAAGGGTGTTGAAGTCATATGTTGGCATCTGGAGGTCTTGCAAATAGTGGATTTGGTCTTTTTGTTCGTACTATGTTTAAGTGCTTTTCTCCCTCTCCCCCAATAAATGCATTCTGGAAGTTTTATTTTTATTTTTATTTTTTTAAAGATTTTATTTATTTATTTGACAGAGAGGGATCACAAGTAGGCAGAGAGGCAGGCAGAGAGAGAGGAAGGGAAGCAGGCTCCCCACCGAGCAGAGAGCCTGATGCGGGACTCGATCCCAGGACCCTGAGATCATGACCTGAGCCGAAGGCAACGGCTTAACCCACTGAGCCACCCAGGCACCCTGGAAGTTTTATTTTTAAAAACTTGCCCTGAAATTGGCTTCTTCAGGGTGAGGCATGGTCCACATTTTTTAAGGATCTTGGACTTTATCTGAGGTATTTTAAGCAGAATGGCTTAATTATGTTCACTATGAAAAAGCACTAGTAAAATTAAAGTCTAGTCATTGCCATATCTGTGTCTTGCTATGGCTGTGACTCAACCTGAACAAACTCTGTATGCAGGCCAGAGAGGAAAACAGATGCGTCTTGAGGGTGGGAGACCATTTTGAAGTCTTCTGTGATAATCTGCGAGATAAGCACTTGAGCCAAGACAGGAGGAAATATGTTTAGTCTGAGAGAGAGTCAACGCTGACCTGGACAGCCAAGTAGATGAGTAGCTGAGGTGGAAAACCCTATAAATTTGGATAATGAGTTCAATTTGGGTCCCTTTGATTTTGAGGTGACTAAGGGAGACTTGTCCAGTAAGGATCTGGTTGTCTGGAGCTCAGGGGAAAGACATGGGCTTGAAGTGGGGATTTGGTAGCTGTGAGCATGGAGTTTGCAGGACTAGATGAGTTTTGTTAGGGCAAGAATGAAGAGTGAGAAGAGAAAGATGAGAACAGAAGTTTGGGTAGAAAGGAAGCCTGAAAACCAAGAACGAGTCTGTGAAGGAGATGAGGGAGATCAGTGGGATTAGGAAGAAGAGCAGTTACCTAGTGCTAGTGCTAGTGCTAGTGGGCGGTTGTTATGTTTTTCCCTTGAAGATCCTCATGGTTGTTGGATAAGTTTGGAGGCATTCATGAAGCCACCTGCATATATCCATGCTAGATACAATGTCTTTCTTAGCAGGAAACATGGCGCCATATTGGATATCTTATGGTACATTCTAGTGACCATGGGAGATGTTCTGGTCACTTATGTATATGAGAATAGCAGTAATAATAAAAATGGTCTCTGTTTTTAGAAAGTTGGGAAAATTTTTATAAAATGGAAGTTCCTGAATGCATTTGTCAGGGGAGAGGGAAAGAACTCTTTCAAAAATATCAAGAACAAAATTGAATGACCAAAAAAATAACTGTCCACAAAGAATGAGAATTAAAGTGTCTGAGAGCATTAACTTTTATTTCATATAGAAGGAAGGGCTGGGAATTTCCAACAGAATCTTCCTACTGAGACTAACAGCACCTTATTTTTAGTCTTACCCTTACTTAGGTTTTCATTAAGATACATCCTTATCTAAAATGACCTCTTTTTGGTGAGGGTTTAAAAAGAAAGAAAGAGAGAAAAAGATGATGGCCAAGAAGCTGGAGGCCAAAAGAACTCTCACTGAATTTGGTTTAAGGCTAACTCAACTGGAGGCAAAGTCTGCAATTGGAAAGCAACCACCCCAAAATATAGGGATATTAGAGAAACTGCAGGGATTAATTACCATTATATGTCAGCCAGACCGGGTGGGGGAAGGGGAGTAGCAGATATTCAGTATAAGAAGAATTTAGATAACTAATGAGGGGTTAAAATATATCTTCACCTGTCAATTTAAGACTGAATTCTTCAGAAATACATGCTTCTAAGACAGTATCTATTCACGCATCCATTCCAATGGTCCAGGGATAAGAAACCAATGTTCAATTCACAGGAATCCTAATTAGTCCACAGTGTTGTGTAGAATGGAAAAAATAATAATAATCTCATTAAAACAATAACAAGAGCATAAACCTAATTTTACTAGTTCTTTTTAATAGGGAAAATCATTTTTACCAACTACAAAACCAGAGTCACTTCCAGGATATTACGCTCAAGACAAGAAGATACGCTCTGTGAGCACATCCTAGGGAATATATGCCATGTTCCACTCAAATTCATGTTGCAAGATATCACCAAAACCCTGACAGCTGGTTTTTTGTTTGTTTGTTTTTGAGCCTGTTTCCATGAAATAGATTTGGTCCTAACATAATCTTTTTTGAAAAAGAAATCAGAGTGCGTGGGATTTTTTTTGATGAGTAGAAGTGCTATAATTTGGCTTTTTATTGATGAGAGAGATTCTAAAATCAGACACTGTGGATGTGTGTGATCGGTCAGAGGGGCCTGGTGGTCTCAGTATGTGAACTCTGGGCAAATTCTTACCTAACTATGTAATGGTTGGTACAGCAGCAGTACAAGTATGTAGTTAAAAAGCTACCGGGGCAAGGAGACCTACAAATGAGTGCACTGGTTATCCACACATTGATTCAGAGCACAGTCTCTGCAGGCCAATGGCCTCCTACAAGCACATTCTAGCTGTGTGACCTTGGACAAATTTCTTAGCCTCTCTGAGCCTTGGTTTCCTCACCTGTGACAGATGAAAGCTAAACGTGGCTTATGTTTAATTCTCATATAATGAAATCATTTAATAATTTTAAAGCACTGAGGACAGTGGCTTGTATATATTAAGCACTATATAATTGTTTGATGAAGAAAAAGATTGGTCTCACTAGTCTGATTTCTTAATCTTTCAGGATATTAGCCTGCATTAAAAGAGATAAATTTTATATCTTCTTTATTAGGATGAGGATCTATTAAGCCAATGAGCAAATAAATGTCCCTGAAATTAAGAGTCTACAAATTGTTGATTTTCCCCCAGCATTAAAACAGTGGTGTTTCTATGGGAATACATGTCTTTCTTGGATAAATTGGTAAAAGCAATACTCTTACCAACTCTAAGAATCACATATCCAAAAATTATCTTCATTAGCAGGACCAAGTCCTCATTAAAATGGTGGGTCTGCGGGGCACCTGGGTGGCTCAGTGGGTTAAAGCCTCTGCCTTCGGCCCAGGTCATGATCCCGGGGTCCTGGGATCGAGCCCCACATCGGGCTCTCTGCTCAGGGGGGAGCCTGCTTCCGTTCCTCTCTCTCTCTCTGCCTGCTTCTCTGCCTACTTGTGATCCCTGACTGTCAAATAAATAAATAAAATCTTAAAAAAAAAATGGTGGGTCTGAGAGGAAGAAATGGAATTAAATTTGTTGTTAAAGCACAGCAAATAGGCGTTCTAGAAAGTAGTTGCTTTCTGCTTTGAAGATCATCTGTGGAGGGAACTCGCTGCTCAGTGAGCAGCAGGAGAACAAGGACTCTGGACCCAAACCACTGCAGACCCTCGCTCTGCCTCCTGTTAGCTCCGTGAACCACGCCGTCCTGCTCCTCTGTGCCTCAGTTTCTTCATCTGCACAGGGGGCTGGTAAGAGCGGCACCTGCCTCATGGAATTGTTTTGATGATTAAATCAGAAAAACCCTCCGGAGCTTAGAAGAGTTCTTGGTACATGCTCGTTGGGATAGTGTCAGTAAGTAACACCCTTTCTCAAGGCTGCGTCTTGTTACTCAGTTATGTCCTTTGCAAGTTTTCCAGCCAGTGGTTTCTGGTTTGATAGGTAATGCCTTATCCTTTAGTTTCCTCATTTTTGGTAGATCTCAGCTTAGCACCTGTGTGAAGCTTGACCTTTCCCTAAATTATTATGGCGATGGTTGAGAATACACTTGGGGCCTGGTGTTCTGTTGGTATCCTGAGGGCCTCGCCGTCGCTCCACACAGACCTGCTCACATAATCCTGGCCAGGAGAGAGGTGTGCCTCTTATCCCCCTGTCTTGTTTAAGAGGACTGAACGGAACTATATATAGGCAGAAATATTAGGGACTTAACTCTGTTTTTGTTCACTGATGTAAATCTCCAGCCTCTCAAATCCCACACTGGCAAAGGCATGACTGTCCATGGATTTTTCCCTTAATATCCCCCCATATCTCCCTTAATTTCAGCTCCCAGTGTGAATGCATTGTTCACATTGTCATGCTATCCTTAAGGCCATAGGCTCCTGGTGACTTGTCCAAGAAGGGCCCAAGATGAGCACTGGGCCCAGTGCTCCTACTCTGAGTGGGGAAGGATGGGGAAGCAAACCCCCTGCCGGGGCCTGGGTGTTGGCAGTCGATCTCCAGAGGAGGGTGATACCTTTGTATTTTGGGAACATCATCAGATTTGGTTTTTTCTGTTGAATTTGTAGGATTAACTTGCTTCCTTCATAATGTTCCTTAGTATTCTTCTAAGAGAACACGTGTCCTTGGGGTTCAGAAAACTGGGGGAAAGGAGGGGGAGGACTGGATCATTTTGCAGGGTGGACTGTTTTAAAGCAGGGGTGAAGCACGTGTGAAGGCTTTTGAGTGCCTTTATCACAGCAGAAGTTTTGAGGCATGTGTTACACAAAGGTGGGGGCACCCCTGCTCTTGTTATTTAAGCAGTGCCCGAAGTGGGGCATGATGGCGGCCATGGGGAAGAAAAGCATGTCCCCGGAGGCCCAAGGAGGGTCATGGAGGAAGGATGCGCAGGCGTGTGTTAGCAGGCGGCTGGCCCTGTGAGAAGCATAAAGAAAGCAGAAGTTCCCAAAGCCTCCTAGTTTTGCAGGCTCATGAGCAAGAGGGGCAATCCAGACAGGTGGAGGAGAAGATTAAAGGTCTGAGGAAGCACAAGGGGAGAGGCCGGTGGGCCAGGCTTGAGTGAAATGCCTTTAGCAAAGGGACAGGTTAGGAGGACAACTCAGTGGCCCCGGGAAGAGGGAAACCAAAGAGCTTAACCTGTAGAAATACAAGCTGGGGTGGTTTATATGATAAAGAGATGGAAACTGTGGTTGATTTTAGGGTTCCACCGGAGGTCAGAGAGAAGTTAGAAGGAATGGAGCAGGGTCAGACTGGGGAGTGCTGAATGACTTGCTAGTGCAATTGCATTTTATCCTAATAGCTATCTGTAATCACTGAGATTTTAATGGGAGTCATTTACTGAGCAACAGAGACAAGATAGAATGATGTGATGAAAAAACCTTGGCATGTCCTCTTTCCTTTATTTTGCATCTATTGGATTCAGGATTACTTATTTTTAGCCCCTTTTGCCAGCTCCCTGGCTCTGGCTAAGACTCTGAGCCTCAGGTCAAGGTGTAATGAACCCATCGTCATGTGATGATACATACAGTTTTGCTAGGTTTTCAATGAGGCAAATCCCAGCTTCTCCTGAGTCTGCCTATATCCCAGCATAACCTTTGAGTGCCCATCTCACATGGTTGGACAGGCAATTATTTATATCCGTGCTAAATTTGCTGTGTGACAGGCTCTTAATGTGCCACTTCTCAGAATAATTTTCCTTATAAAGGAAGTTTTAACAAAGGCATGCAGAAATTTGCTTCTTGTGATGCTCTTCTTTGCCCCGCCTTGGATTATTTACCACCCAACTAGAATTTTCTTCTGTCCCGATCTTCCATTGTACCCTCCCAATGCTCCAGCCACACCACCCCCAGAAGGTAGGTAAAATATAGTTAGCAAGGTAAATGTGCTTCACCCTTAGTTTTTTGCACTGCTAACTCACACTGCAAACCTGATACTCCTTTGCAAAGAATTCCTTTTTCTTTTTTTCTGCTCTTTTTTTTTTTTTTTCTTTTTGGGCCAAGAAAGAGCTCTTTCATAGACCTGTCAGTAGATCCGGAAACCATTAGTTTGCCAACAGATCAGGTGATAAGGCGTCAAGGATCCAAGTTCCATTTTCCTGCATGTCTTAGTTGTTTCAGCCAGAGGACAAAGGAAAAGCTCAAATGCAGAGCTTATCAGCAAGTCCATTTTATAATTATAAGCAAACTTCCAGGGGCCACTTAGCTTACTCTTATCAGAAATCTTAATTTAATGGAATTTCTGCACATTTCATCTTTTTGCTAAATATCTCACAAGAGGACGATATGGTTGCTCTGTAGCTTTCCAGAGGAACTGAGTACCTTCACGAAGGGAGCTTCAAGTAAATAAGATCTCACCACAAGCTAAACCTTGTGTTCAATTCAACATTTGGAAGGGAAAATTACACACTGTATCTGTATTCTGCACAAGGTCTTATGGTTAATATTTATTGAGTGCTTATTATATGCCAGGCACTGTGCTAAGTGTTTTATGGGAATCCTGACGCAATCTTCACTCAGTCGTACAGGCTATGAGTTACTGTTATTATCCTCATAATAAGGGACTTCGAGACATTAAAGAGCTTGGCTGGGATACGCAGTTAAGATGCAGAGGGAGGATTCTAGCCCCAGCCCTAACACCAGAATTGACACTCCTCGTCACTTAGCTCTAACATTTTTATCTGGTTTACCACTCATCCTTAATGTACTAAAATATCAAGTAAATGGATTCCAGAATAAGAGGAATCTTCAAATTACCTGAACATTAATTCCATTAAAAAGAGAAAAAGTAGAGTAAGAAAGGAGAAGGGAACGTGTTGTTTTATCATGCTCCTATTTAAACTGCTTTAATGGCTTCTCACTGTAGGAAGAATAAAGCCTGAACTTTCAGTGTGGTCTTGTCTCCAGAGAGTTGGATAATCTGATTCCTACCTACTCCTGCAGCCCTAACTTTTACTCATCTACCTTTGCTCATGAGCTCCAGGTCCTTTGGATAATGAGTGGCAGAGCTGGGATCCAGGCTTAGACAGATTGGCTCCAGGGCTGTGCTATCTTAACACCTTGCTAGCTGGGTGGATGGACAGGTGGACATGCACATGGATGGATGGATGGATGGATGGATGGATGGATGGAAAGAAGGAAGGAAGGTGAATGAATGAATGAATGAATGGGTGAAGGAAGGGAGGGAGGAAGGAAACTCATTTACAAGAAAGCTGTGACTCTTCTTAGAGTTCATACACAACCAGTCAAATCTATCCAAGCTTTTCCATCAGGATCTGCAGTACTCTTCAGTGAGGTCAGGATCCTCATCTGCAGAAGAAAATGCAAGCATATACTTATCCAGCCAACAGACGAAATTATACTAAAGTCCAGGTATGGAGAGGTGCACCTGACCAACTTTAGAACTGATACCTTAAGTAACTGGACTAAGATGCCTAAACAGGTTACATGCTTCTTTACCCAGCTAGTCAACCTGGCTGAGTAAAAAGCCAAATTCCTGTTTCCAGAGGTGATGGGTAGAGCAAACAGCACTGCTTTTGAAAAGCCCATCTAAATCATCTGCTATAGTTCTACTCTAAAACATTACTGTCCCTTTTTGATCACCCAGAAAGCTCATATTCCACTTTAAAAAAAAAAAAGATTTTATTTATTTATTTGACAGACAGAGATCAGAAGTAGGCAGAGAGGCAGGCAGAGAGAGAGGAAGGGAAGCAGGCTCCCTGCCGAGCAGAGAGCCCGACAAGGGGCTCGATCCCAGGACCCTGGGATCATGACCTGAGCCGAAGGCAGAGGCCTCAACCCACTGAGCCACCCAGGCGCCCCCATATTCCACTTTTTAAAGTTAACTTTTTATGTAAGTGTAACTTAAATGCATAGAAGTGTTCAAATCCTTAAAGTGCAACAAAGCTCAATGAATTTTCCAACCACCAACTAACTATCCACTTAGTTACTTTCCATCTAGATCAAGACAGAGCATATTATACAGCCATCAGAGACCCTTCTGGGGTCTCTATAGCCCTTCCTTTTTTCTGTCTGTAATTTTTTTCTGTAATCTTTCTGTAATTTTTTTCTGTCTCAGAAGAATGAAAGCCTGTTTCCACTATGATAGATGAATTTTGCCTGTTTTGGACTTTAGATAAATAGGACCATATAGTACAATCTCTTTTGTCTAGGGCTCTTTTTGTTCAACATTCTGTCTTCAATTCATGCATGTTATTGTGTATAGCATATTTAAAAAAAATCATTTCTTTATAGTAACTATGCTGCTATAGGAATAAGCTATAATTTATCTAAACTCTTAGATGGACATTTGGTTTTTTTGAGTTTGGAACTATAACAAACAGTGCTGCTCTGGACTTTCTTATATATTTCCTTTGGAGTGCATATGTATGCATTCCTGTAGGGTTTACATGTTTGGGTAAAATCGCCATGTCACACAGTATGACTGTTGTGGTCTAACTAAATACTAACTTGGTTTTCAAAGTGGTTGAGCCAGTTTACACTTGCATCAACAATGTGTTACAGTTCCATTTGTCCTTCATTTTTATCCACACTTAGGGTTTTCTGTCTTTTCACTGCAGCCATTCTGGTCTATCTCTGAAAGTATCTCATTGTTTAGACTTACATTTTCCTGGTGACTAAAAAAGCTGAGTATTTTTTCATGTGTTTATTGGCCACTTAGATATTCTATTGTATGGAGTGCCTAATATACATTTTGCCCATTTTTTAAATTGAGTTGTCTCTCTTTTTCTTAATTGACTTTAAGGGGTATTTATATATGTTGGGTAACAGTTCTTTGTCTGTTAATGTTGCAGGTTTTTCTCTTACTCTGTGGTTGCCATCCTATTATATCTTTTGATAAATAGGAGTTCTTAATTTTAATATAAACCAAGCAAACATTTTCATTCACATAAATGATTTTTTTTTTTTTGGTCCTGTTTAAGTAAACTTTGCTCACCTCAAGATCATGATTATATTATTCTATATTATCTGGAAGCTTCATTGTTTTTCCTTTCACATTCAGAACTGTAATCCACTTAGAGTTGATATGTAGATGGTGTGAGGTAGGGAGTCATGATTTATTTTTTCCAGATGTGTATACAGTTCGCCCAGCACAGGGTTTTGAAAATCCATTGTAGTGTCACTTTTGTCATATGTCTAGTAACTGTATATTACAGGTCTGTATATGGTTTATATTCCATTCCATTGTTCTGTTTTTTCATCCGTAGACTAATATCAAGGGTAGAATGGCTGTGTCCTAGCAATTACTGTTTTTAATTACTGTAGTTTCAAAATGTCTTTGCATCTGAAAGTATAATTTCTTCAAATCTGTTATTTTAGCTACATACAGTAATAACTATTTTGCTATTACATCTGGTAACAACCGATATTCATTAGGTGCTTATTTTATTTCAGTTATATTGAATCATATATTGCTATACCTTTAATCCTAACAGCAATCTGATGAGATAGGAGGCATTGTCCTTTTTTTTTTTTTTTTTTTTTTTTAAACGAGGAAAATGGGGTCCGGGGGAGGTATAATTTGATCAAGGTCACATTGCTATTAAGTAGTAAGACCAAGTTTTGCAGCTGGGCCAACCTTGCTCCTGAGATTCTGCTCTTTTATTAACACACATTGTTTTCCCTGGGATAGGCCTCAGCTCCCTCTTGCTGAATTGGCTGTCCTTTGGTGCTAGAGTGTGATTTTCAATCCTAACACTATAGCTGGTATTTTTTTTTTCCCCTCTCTCCATGTCCTTAAAAAAGGCCCATAGGGAAGGTGAACAATAAAGCATTGGATTAGCTACTGTGTGTCTTTTCAGTGTGGATTTCATACTATTTTTAGGCATGATAGAGGATAGAAAAGAATTCTAGAGTTCTGTTAAACCAGGCTTTGGGAGCTGGAAAGAACTGAGCAGGTTTCAAGCGTCTGATCCCCTGTCCTGAAATAGTCAGGGTGATAGCCTTTCTATCGGTGAAACTCCGCAGTGGCTGGGGAACTTCAGATTCTTTGCCCTCACTCTCCTCTTTTCACCTTTCCCACCTACAAAAGGTTCTGAACTTTCGGCATCTTCCCACACAGTACCAAGCCCCCAAAACCAAGCCATGAAAGAATATCAGGTCTAAAAATAGAAAATTCAAAGGCTACAGGGGTTAAGATTTTATGCAAAGGTAGAAAGGTATAAGTATACATTTGTATCTGAGAATTCATAAATATATTATCTAGACTGACCCTAGAGCCACAAATAATTCTGATTTGAATTTCCATGCTGGGGATAACTAGTAAGATTTTATAACCAGCCTGGCAGTTTTCATGTATTAAACGCTTTTGTGTGTATATGATTTATTCCCTTCTTCCTGCAGCTCATAATTTTAAAAGAAGTGCCTTTAAACCAGTACTTATTTCTTTTTGGTAAAAATAATCAGAATTTGCCTAGTGCTTCCCAAATCTGTGTCCCTCTGGTCACCTACAAATGGGTTCACAGTCTCTTCGAGCATGACAGGTGTCATAGAAAGCATGGAGCAGAGCTTTCCAGCATCTCAAAAATTCTATATATCTTACAAAATTCCTGTAAAATAGCAGAAATTGTGTGCATTTGCCTGGGTCATCTTGTCATTCTCGCTATAGTCAGGTAATTTTCTTATGTAATGGTCTGCATTAGGTGATATTAATAGGTTAGAGGGTATAAAACTATCTAACAATTTTCTTATAAAGACAAAATAAGTACTAGAATAAGTACTAGCTCATTGAATATTTTCCAAGCCTAGCAAATGCCATTGTTTTGTAGTTTCAAAGTTTTTATTTAAATTCCTGTGAGTTAAGCAAATGCCATTTTGATGCCTTAACACCCTAAACAAAATGTGTAGCCATCCTGTCCTTCAAAGAAATAATAATTAAGGAAATAATTCTAAGTTCAGTACAGGTGCAAACTGCAGGTTGTATAATTGTTGTTGGGCATTAGGGAGTTGAAAATATATTATCTGGTTGTGCATGGATGTGTGTGTGTGTGTATAGTCTGAGAATTTTTGACTCGGGGGGGAACTTTACCAGCCCGTCTCATTTACAGGTAAGAAATCTGGATCCCAAGGAGCTGAGATGACCTTCTGAAGGTTATGAGCTGCGCTGTAACCCATTCTCTGTACTCCACTTTCATTGTTTTCTCGTTACACTGCAGTAGGTCTTGTTCTCTGAGACTCCAGTGACGATCCCTGCCTCATCTCGCATTATCTGATGGAAAATAGGAACAAATCTACTTTGAAAGGCAAAGTGTGACAAAAGTGTACAGCATTCTTATTTTTATTTTTAACATATGTACATGGATTATAGCTGCTTTCAAAGCTGGCCTATTTATAAATGAATTCAGTGTCAGCAAATTAATAAGAACCCATTTTACCCTCAGCCCTGAAAATACCTTCGTATTCCAGACTTTGAAACACCATTACATTGATTCTTTTTTACAAAGTAGAATCTCATTGTGTTAAAAATAGTGTGCTTAAAAACAATTTGGTTTTTGAAAAGTCTTACTATTTTTGTCCCATTGAAAGTCTCTCTGTAAATTTCATTTATAAAATCATTGCCTAGTAATTCAACGTTCTTTCTCGTTAGTGTTTTATTTTTAAAAAAGCAGTAATAGCCCTCACCCTCTGTGTTTTTGTTTGTTTGTTTAAGCCTCTGAATGAAGGACCTCATTCTTGAGGCGAGGTGGACTGGCCTGGGATCCACTTGATCCCCGGGAAACATAAGCTATTCTGTAGCCTCGCCCCTGCATTGGGCTTGCTTCTTATAGTCACCATTTCCAGTGAATCTACTGTTGTTGTCCCCAGTTAATAGACGAAGGAATGAGGTATTGACTGGTGAAATGACTCACCCAGGTGGCTCAGCAGTTGTGGAAGAACCAGGATTTGAACCTGGCCATCTGGCTCCCAATGTCTTCACCTCCTTTCTGCCATCACGAACTCTTGGGCAATCCGTTTTTGCCTTTCTCACTGCTCTTCACTACAAAGAGAGGAGAGCAGATGAGACAGTCTGGATGGGCTCTTCCTGCTTGGTAATTCTCAATCTTGAATACCTACAATCTGAACATTGTAGAAAAAAAAATATATTCATATTTAATGCTTTTTCCTTGCCTCTAATACTGGAACATCCTTAAAACAAGGAGTCGTGAATCCCAAAGTACATCAGAATCTTTTCATTGTTTCCCGTGTAACATGTCAAGGAACAAACTTTTTGATTTATTCTTACTGAAGTGCAGTTGACATATAATATTGTATTAATTTCAGATGTACAACATAGTGAGTCAACATTTATATACATTACAAAGTGATCACCATGATAAATCTAGCTACCATCTGTCACCATACAAAGTTGTGACATATTATTAACTTTATTCCCTGTGCTGTACATTGCATCCCTGTGTCTTATTTATTTTACAACTGGGAGATGTTTGCCTATTCCTCACTGCAAAGGATGAGTCTTTTGAAGAAGTTTAGGATAGGGCTCCTGGGTAGCTCAGTCATTGATGCATCTGCCTTCGGCTCAAGTCATGATCCCGGGGTCCTGGGATCGAGCCCTGCATCAGGCTCCCTGCTCGACGGAGAGCCTGCTTCTCCCTCTCCTTCTGCCTGCTGCTCCCTGCCTTTTGCTCTCTCTCTCACTCTCTCTCAAATAAATCAATAAAGTCTTAAAAAAAAAATAAAGAATGTGAGGGTAATGTCATGGAAGTCCCTTCATGTGGAGGGTGTAGACTTGTCTCTGGTGAGGAAATGCTGGGGTTGCTTACATGCGATAGCATGTGACTTACTGCTGTGACTTAGTGCACACAGCAAGTGACTTAATTTCACTATTCTTGGTGTCCTCCTCTGTGAAATGCGGATGGTAACAGGAACTTTGCTATTACTGAGGATTCAGAGTTGCGACAGGCGAAGTTCTTACAACAGTGGCCTGCATCCAGCTTCTGGTAATTGCTGGCTAAGTACTGTTCTGATAGCTCAGCTCCTCTGGTCACCTTTATTCCTCATGAAACCTCCAGTCAAGCTGTATTTCCCAGTGCTACCATTCCTCACTAGGAACACAGACAGGACTGCTCGTCAGTCTCAGGGGTCGCTCCTGCCATGCACGCGTCCCGATGAGGACTCCATCCTGCCGTTAGCCACGGCCCTTCGTCCCGCTGTTCTTCAGTCCCCGAGGCCTCTGATTTCAAAAACACAAAAGGCAAAGGGAAGTAGGGTACTTCCTCCTGTTTCTTCCTGTGTGACTCCCGTCCCCCCAGCCTCCACCGCTTGCCCTTCCTCCCTCGCCAGAAAGGGGAACGAACTGTGTCCTCCCCTCGTACACTGACTTCTGGGGTCTGGCCCTCCGTCGGGGGACTTTCCCACTGTTTACTTTCTAATGAACCATTAGCAGCCTTTCTCTCACGACCAGTTGAAAAGAGCCTGTGAGATCTGGATATTATTTGGAGGTTTGAAGGAGAGGATGGAAACGTAGATTTAACTGTGTGTCAAGGCCCAGCATCTGCCAGACACTCCGCCCTCTCCAGCCCCAGGAGGTCACTAGTAGTGTATCCTTCCTACTGCTGAGGAAGCTGGGGAGAGCATCCCTGACCCAGTGAGAGCCTGAATCGAAACTCACCTGACTCTGAAACATATGTTCTTTTCATTATGTGACACAGTGGGAAGGAGCCAGGTGCTATTTTTCTCTGAAGACAGTGTTGATCTGCCAGGAATGATGGGTACATGTATACTCAGCATGTGAAATTTCAGCTTTAGGTCTCTACCAGAGACCATTCACCAGATTTTTCCTCTTCCTTTCCTTATCTTCTAGAAATGTTCAAGTCTTTAAGAAGCCACATAGTACACTGATGATGATGATAAAAGGAATATTTAATAGCCACTGTTTACTAAATCCATCTGGGTGCTAGGTATCTTATCACAGACTTTATATACATAAAGCTATATATATATACATAATATATACATATATATACATAAGCTAATTTGATGACAATAAATTTTTAAGTTCATATATTTTACAGATTGGGGGAGTTTTGTTTTCTAACGTTACGTGGTATGCTAATAACTATTACACAGTCCTGCTTCCTCATTCCTGCTTACTCCATGGCCTCCCATAATCCTGAGTGTGTGTTCTCTTCTGCTAATGTCTCTGTGCTTGCATGAGTTTAAGTTTCCATATCAGTAATTCTGTATGTCTGAGAGTAATGGAAAACCTGAAAACAGTGACTTTAAATCGTAAGCAAGGAATTCCTTAGGAGGTCGGTTCGCGGTCGGTGTGGTGATTTCACAGTGTCCTCTGGAGCTCCTTCTAAGTCTCCGCTCTAGGGGACAGCCCTCACTTTCATGCTGACAGAATGGCTGCAGGAGCTCCAGCCATTGCTGGACAAGAAGTGTTCTGAACTGGAAGAAGTTGAGGCATGAATGCAGAAGCAAAAGGAACAAGACAGTCAAGTGTCCTTCCTCTTTTAAAGGTCTTTTCTGGAAACTCTACCCAGCACTCTCTTTGTATCTATCACTGATTAGGGGTGGGTCATAATGATCACTGTAAGTTATAAGAGAGACTGAGAAATGTACTTCTTTTTGGGTGGATGCACTGTTGCAGTGAACAAAATTATTATTAACATGGAACCTAACCCACTAATTTCTTGAAATAAGTTTAAATAAATTCATCAAGTCACTCTCCCCAGTGACTCTCTAGGGGAAACTTGGAGTATTTCAAGGCTGAGAATATCTTGAGAAGATGAAAGAGTTAGTTCAATAGAAACTTTAACCCGGTAGACTGTGTCTTAGGTATTCAAGAGAGTTGTCAGGAATACAGCTTGACCCAACCCAAGGGAAGGAAAGTAAGGTCCAGAAGAGGAGTGTAACCTGGTGATTTGAATCTTACACCACTTGGACTGGGACTAGTAGGGGGAAAGCAGAGGAATCCTAGATTCTAAATAAACCCTAAGTATTAATAGTTAAGGTCATGTCACTTGTAAGCTTTTACTTCATAAATATCTTCTGTGGATGTAAAAGCAACTCTTTCATATTTGTGATGGCTGGGGAAGGTGCAGTAGAAGCAGCGTTAATTGGGAAACAATCAGGAAACAAATATAACCGGAGAGTGACGGGCTTTGATGATGGGAGTTGGAATCCCAGCTGTACCACTTACAAGCCTTGTGACCAGGGAGCTTGGAGAAGTCACCTAACCTTTCTAAGTCTCCTATTTCTAGTGTAAAAAAAGAAAAGAAAAGAAATAGACGAACTCTTCCTCACTTCTTTAACAACTGACAACGACTTAGAGCCCAGTGCCTGACACAAGGTGGTTGTGGTGGTATTCCTGCTGTTGGTACTGTCACACTGCACAGTGTGTTGTCCAGCAGCAGGGGCTGGCTGTGTACTTGCTGTGAGCCCCTCGGGACGGGGTAGAGGGGTGGGTCAAGATCCCGGTTTCTCTGGAAGGAGCAGTGCGAGAGAATCTGGGAGAGTGGGTGGGGAAGTTAATTCCCAAAGCAGCAGTGACAAGGAAATGTCCTGAGCTCTTGTTAACTAAGGCAGGAAACCTACTGGGTCACCTAAACTGCAGGTTTCAAATGCTCATTTGGGTCCTGCTAAAGAAAGCTCATGATGGAAGGTTTAATTTCTCCACCTTTTACCTTCCTTATATATAAAATGAAGATCAGCATAACGACTACCTCTCAGGTTGTTGTGAGGATAACACCAATAGAGCCCCTCGGTGCATTAATATGTGCCCAATAAATATTCTCTATTGTTCATGATGTTTCTTCACTCCCTCGTCACCCAAGTGAGAGTAGGGCTCCTCGGTCTCAGTTTTGTCTGGTTATCTTGGCTTTAGTAATCCCGTAAAAACTTTAACTAGATCATGAAGTCCACGTATCATCACACTGGGCCCCAAAAGATATTGTGATAATGTGATTAATAACGAGTTCTTGGGTGGCAGTAGTGTTTTAGAGTACTGCCGCGGACTTGTAAATTCCACTGACTTCAGTGCTTAGGAAAGTGAGACTGACAGCTCATTGCCCGGGGCAGCAAACACACAATCCGCCTGTGTTTACGTTCCAAGTTCTTTAAATAGCTTTGTGTCCCAGGTCAGAACTTCACTGTCTCCATTTTACTGCCAGTGACACAGGCTGGGGGTTGGGGTGACATATGTTCTTGCAGCTCATTTCTGAGATGGGAACGGGCTTGACTAGGAACTAGGTGGGGGGGGGGAGGTGGGGAATCAAAGAACAGCCCGTGTTTGTAGAAATGACACACCAACCCTACGTTCCTTACCATCGCCTTGCTTTATGTTTCCGACAACGTCTGTCCTTTTAAAGCACTTTCCTGTTAGTCATGTTATTTGATCCTCTCCAAAACCTATAGAGATGGGCAAGGAGATGTCATTAACATTTTTTTAGTTAAAAAAAAAAAAAATCAAGGCTCAGAAATGTAAAGGGACTTGCTCTTGATTGTCATGGGCTGGACTTGAACCCAAATCCCCTATTCTCAGAACCAAACCTTTCCTGTGTAACTGCACGTTGCTGCTAGCCTGTGTCCTTACCTCATCTGGAAGAAAACAGCATTTATGTATCTTCGTATCTAGCCATCTAGAAGTCTGGAATCCACCAAGATAGAAGAGGCTGGTGCATTGTAGCTTACGGCCCAGCCAGAGTAGAGTGTGTTCCCTTAGGTTTGCTTAGGGCTCACGTGCAGGGGTCTGCACCAGAGGATTCTTTGCAAGTGGAAACAACCACATGGCAGGCACAGGGCTTTCTGCACATACACAAGGTCTTTGCTATAAACCCTGCTCCAGCCCTTCCCCATCCTCCACCCCTGGCCTTGAAATTCTGCCATTTGGAAACTTGAAGACTAATTGGCCTTTAGAGAGATTCCAATTCAAATAGGAATTCTTTACTATACATTAACAGGTTATACTAAAAACAAAACAAAATAAAACTTGGGTACTCTTTTGGGTAGGGGTTGATCACAAAACCTGGCTCCATCCATGGTCCATGAGGCAGGAACCATGAAAGGCATTGTAAAGAGCCCATGAGATGGAGGTACAAGGACTGTGCAAGTGTAAGTGGCGCCCATATCAGAGAAGAGGAGTGTGGCTGGGATCCTGGTCTGGGAAGGAGGAGAGAAGTAGGCATAGCTATAGAGCACGGGACGCTGGCTCTGACCCCGAGAAGCTCTTCAGTGGGGAGACATGAAGGCAGTCTGGCGGATGTCACTGTTAGGTCCAGGACTGGACCATGTGCGACCTCCAGAGCCATTTGGGTTGCTTTGACCTCCAGCCATCTGTGTCTGGGAATGTAAAACAAATGGTTAATGGCATCAGATGGTATATGATCTCAAATGTCCCCCCTGCTTACTGCCATCAGAGGGAAAAGAGCCCCCTGGAGAAATCATCAAGGATGCGATTTTCAAAGTTGCAATTAATTGCGTGCTCAGGAAAGCTCATCCTCTGCTAGTCATTCTGTCGAGAAAGGGGGAATTAAGGTGATGGAAACTGTGACTGAGAGGCCAGTGTGAATCGTCCTTTATGAGGTCAAAGACACAGACCCAGAGAACAAAAAACATAAGGGTCCTGTGGTGGGGTAGGTCGGGAGCTAACTTCCTTCAGGCAAAATATGTGCCCAGGGATAGGTCTGACTGTCTGACCTTGGACTTCACAGTCGCATGGGGACTGTCCTTAGGTTGCTTTTTCAAAATGCCTTACATCCACGGTGGCTTTGGCCAAACCTGCCTCCCGTCCTCTCTTTGGGAGCCCTCCATGTGGCTGCGGCCTCTCATTTCACCCTGCAAACTTCCTCACTTCCCCCCTCTTTCTTCCAGCCAGTGAGACCTGCAACGATTTCCACCCAATGTTCTTCACCCACGACAGATCCTTCGAGGAGTTTTTCTGCATCTGCATCCAGCTCCTGAACAAGACGTGGAAGGAAATGAGGGCAACTTCTGAAGACTTCAACAAGGTAAGGTGAATCAACAAGGCAGAGGCAGCAGTTTCCTGCGTCCCCAAGGGAGCCCCACCTCTGCGTCATTCTTTAGCTCCCATACCTGTATGGACACGAGCTGTGTGTTGATGGTGCTCTCATCTCTGCAAGGATGAGCCTAGAGCAGCCTTGTTCCCTTTTGGCTAACTACACTGGAGCCACCAGTGGAGACCTTTCCTTGAAAAAATACTGTCTAGATTAATTTTTTCATTTAAGGGCATTAGTCCAGGGTTCCGTGTTACGGCAGCATCCACTGGGGAAAAGGCCTCTCCCTTCACCTGTGTGGATGGCCGTTAGAGAAAAAATGAGACAGGAAGTCTGCTCTGTCTAGGTGATGTGGTTTCTTTGCAGATTATGGATGTGTTGAGATAATCTGTCCTTCGCTGTGTCAAAAAGAGCTTTTATTCAAAAGCAAAATCTCTTTCAAGGAGTTGTTTATATGGCACTTTTTTTTCTTTCTTTCTTTTTTTTTTGTTTAGAGAAATCATTTGATTCTTTGAATGGACGTCTTCTTTGGTTTTCTGTGAAAGTATGAATTTGTGTTTCTCTTTGTGAGTGAATGTTGGGCGACGAGAAGACTGTTGGCCAACTTAGCAGAAGTAGAAGTATCATGTGAACTTGTCAAGAGAAACAGAATCTTTATCCTTAGATAAAGGCCTTGTTGACCATAACCCATGGCCAGTAGTAACTGATGGTTGGGACAGGCATAGTGGGAGAAGTCTTTAGTACCATTCCTTTGGTACTGTTTCTGGATCTGGGTTTGATTGGCTCCATCAACCATGGCTGCTGATCTGGTCCTGGGGACATACCTGTTGCTAAGAGTCCAGGGGTCTGATCACATGGTCGTCCTGTGGGGCCTTCACAGCTGGTGAACAGAACATAGAATTCCAACTGCACTTGATATTCTCATTGGTCTTTGCTTCCCTGTCACCTTTCCTGGGAACTTACATTCCATCCTTCTTTTCCACCATATTTCTGGTTCGTGGCCTCTTGAACCGATACTGGTTAAAGGAAAGGAAATGAGGGAAAGGCAATAATACTCTTCACCAAGCCTCAGTTGGGTTCTAACCTGATCGTCTCCATCAGCATGATGATCATCCCTGTGTGAAGCAAACCCATTCTGTCTTGGGCCATCTATTGAGTTCATTGAAACAGGTCCCAGCGGCACCCCTCTGTGGAGAGTCCTGATCTGCCAGCTACAGTCTGAAGCTGCCAAGGGTCTTAGCAGCTATGCCCAGGAATAGGCATGACTGAAGAAGGGAAGTGAGGGAAAGAAATCCAGTAATGCCTCAGCCTCCTAAGTTTACTTCACTTGATTATGAGGGACTTTCCCAAATCATCCCTGGGAAAGAGGCATAAAGGAGCAGGGAGCATAGTATCCCCTACATGCTGCCATGTAGTGATGGTGATTATGGCTGTGAACAGGCACTTGGAAGCCTGAGAGGCAGAGGGTCCCACCCTATGTACACATATCCCTTGGTCAAGAGTGGATACCAGGAGGGTCAGGGATGAGAATGACAGAGGCTTTCAATTTTCTACATGAGTTATTTTTGTTTTGTTTGCTTTTTTTCTTTTTAGAATCACGCAGGCCTTACTTCTATAACAGAAAAATCTATCCGTTACAAACTATTTTATCATGCATATACTAATTTTCCAGGGTTGTGTTCACACATTACTACAGATTTTGTAGTTGAAATAGTTCTCTCCCACAGCTCGGGTGCTCAGAAACCAGAAATGGGATTCATGGGTTAAAATCAAGGCGTTAGCAGAGCTCTGGTCCTTTTGGGCCCCTCTAGAGGGGAAGCCATCTCTTTGCCTTTCTGGGTCCTAGAAGCAGCCTGTATTCCTTGGCTTGTGGCCCTTTTTATCTTAAAAACCAGCCAACAGCAAGTCCTATCCTTCCCATGTCCCACCTCATCACTCTGATCCTGCTTTGGCTTGGATCTTTCACTCTTTTGGACCCTGTGATTACCTTGGACCACCCGGATAATCCAGGGCAATCTTCCCTATTTTATGGTCAACCAATTAGGGACCTCCGTTCCGTCTGCAACCTGAATTCCCCTTTGCCATATAATGTAACATATTCATAGATTCCGGGGATTGGAATGTGGACATCTGTGGGGGGGGTGCATTTTTTTAACCTACCATAATATATATTTAGTTTGTAGGTGTATTGCATTATATGTCTATCTGTGTGTATCCATTTAAAGTATTGAAATGTGGACAGATGAGCTTTTTGTTGTTGTTTTATTTGCTGGTAGAGCAGTATACCAGTCAGAGTTCTGCTAGTGGTTGCTCAAATACAGATTTAACTATGTCCTTTTTCTTTTATGGCCCTGTTCTGCCTCTAGCAGGCTTTTGAAAAGAGATGGACCCTGTGTGAAGGCCTCTAGGTCAGTTCTTCCTGATTTTTTTCCTGCTGCTTGTCTATCAGCCACTGCTCTGCTTTGCTAGATAATAAATTGGAAAGGAGAGAAGAAGAACTGAAATTTTCACCAGTTCATTTTTCTTCTTGTTATTAACTTGGTAGCAGAAGCTATTGAATTTAGGAAGAAACGTGGATTCAGTGTTATTGGTAGATTGAATGTTTTTCTTGTTCCCGAAGATTGTCCAAATTCGAATTCAGAATATCTTAAAAGAGCCCAACATGAGATACACTTTCTTTTGAACTTTCTTGGACACCGTCTCAGACTGTCGCCACTTTGAACAGTAGCGTGGATGGCGGATTTGCTTGTCGACCTACGGCCCAGGTTCTCTAAGAAGGGGCTTCGCTATCTGCCTTCTTCCGCTCATTACTGGAGAAGCTGTATCCCTCAATCCAAAATTATGATTTTACAAATAATAACTAGATTCCAGCAGTTGCAGGAATTTTTTTTACAGCACCCCTTGCTTGGGACACTAGTTTGTAGATGTCTAGTGCTTGGTAGTGAATGCTTCTTCTGCTGGAAGGGAGGTTTGGAAATACAGCTGCCTTTTTGCTGCTCCAGCCTGGGGAAGCAGAAGATGGGATATATTTTTTTTTTTATTTATGGGAAAGAAGTAGAATTAGAGAGTGATTAAAATATTTATGCTTTGGAAAATGCTTTTTTCCAGTTTCCCAATATAGCAGTCTCTGAAGAATAATCCATTGATTCAGGCCATCGAGTTTGTATTCTGTTTTTGCCTTTTATTACCAATATTTTAGAGCATGCATTATTCATTTTTATGGGCATTAGAGAAGAGCTTAAACTGCAGCCGGATACCTCAGCACACAAGTGGCCCCATAATCGTTTCATTGAAGCCCTCATTTTTTAAGCAGAGTAGGAAAGAAGACACAAGAGATTTGGGTATTTCAGGTGTGGGAATCTCACTTAAAGCTTTTGTTGCAGACTGTGCCACTTTAGAAATTCTAACAAGGGTATACACATCAAAATCGATATTTGTGTGGAGCAGTATTTCTCAACCTCCTCAACCTTGCCCAAACCTTAGAATCACCTGGGGGGCTTTGGAAACCTCTGTCATCCCAGTGCGCACTTGCACAGCATAGCAATTACTACTTTGGGGTGGGGGCAAAGCTCTCAGGAAGATTTTTCATGAAGGCAGATTGGATCACTCAGGGTGAATCACATCCACAGAATGAGCATCAGTTGATACCCATAACACAAACCACCAACTAGCACGAATTGTGTGCATCGGTGAAGTAGTCTGTCCATTGGTTCGTAAGGCCCAGGTTCTAGCCCTGGTTCTGCTACTCAGGAACTCTATGCCTAACAATTAATTAAAAGAATAAAAAGTGGATACCAGTGTCCCATTGCCTTCTCTTACAGTGCTGTGATACTAAATTTAAGTAATAAATGTAAAAATGCTTTGAGGAAGTAAAATGTCATATGCAGTTGTATTCTTTTTGTACATTATAAGATAAATCCTATCTATGAAAAATGAGTAAGTTGCCCTTTTCAAAAGAAAAAAAAATTTTTTTGGCCATTACATTAAAAACCAAAGAAAAAAGGAACAGAGGGGTGGAAGGAAGGAAGGAAAGACAAGGGAAGCAGCTTTTGTACCACAGATTACGTTCTGAATCATTTAACTTTGGCAGAAATCGGGGTTCAACGGAAAATGTCATGCATTTGGGAAGAAATATCTGTATTAGGTACCTTAGTTTTCCATGTGACAAGCCATAGGCAGCAGCCTAAAAGTCAGGTTTCATAAAAGCTCGGGTGCTTAATGGCTGGAGAGAGTTAAGACTCTGTAGCTATTACCTCGCTACACACGGACTCTATGGGGATGTCTGAACCCACTAGATACCTTCAAAATACTTGTTCGTGGCATCGGTGTTACTTTCGATGCGATCAAAATCGCCATTGAAAACAAGATCAAATGACTTTGCCATGCTTTCAAATTGCCGAAATGGAAGAAACTAATGGTTTGAAAAATGTTGTCACTCTTAGAGCAGAAGCACTATTTTGAAACTCGACCCAGCAGAGTAATATGCAAAGCACACATGACAGAGGTTAGGATCTCAGGCTTGCAGATGAGAAGCCATCCCCTTGAAAGAGGAGAGCCTGTGCACAGGGAGAACCCAGGCCCATCAGACAAAGCCGCAGCTGCCCCTGGCTAAGCTACGGGCTCCATCTGAGTCAGTGGGAGAAAATCTCAATTAGGAAGAATTGGAGAGCAGAACAGAGGAAACATCCTAGGAAGTCCCCTGGAAGATTATCCATGGAAAATAACCACTAACTAGTCACATCTAATGGATTATGGGGTGGCATAGAAAAGGGATCGTTTGAGAGCTTGAAGGCAGTGATTGCATGAATGAGAAAGAGAAATATGTTCACTCCCCGAACTGTTTCCAGCTTACTGACTTTCTGTGCATGCTTTTCAGGGGGCAATTATATATTCCGGAGTCCCCTTCCTAGGCCAGCTCAACTTCACAGTGGAGCAGACGGCTCTCTCGCTGGTTAGCTGAGCTGGCCTAGGGAATGAAAGGTGGTCTGTAACTCTCGCCATGAATAAACATGAATCTCTTCATTTGCATGAGGCAGGTGACTGTAAAATATCTTGGAGCAAGTTGTGAAAGGCGGCTTTGTGCATCCGTGCCCAGGGGAAGCTGGGGAGGACTCAGTGTTGTTTATCTTCATTAGAATTCCATCTAGGGCTGCTGGTATTGATCTGAACCGGGCCTGGGGTAGCTAATAAAGTAGGTGTATGTTTTAATTGAAACATGAATATTTAAGTAGAGGAGTAGTCTTTTAAAGGGCCCCGATGTCATACAAGGAGGTTATCCATTTTTCAGCTGTCTGGGCCATTTACAAGTATTTATTCAAAAAGCTGCTCATGTTTCACAAAGGTCTTTAAGGTTTGACATGAAGGAAATCGCACTTCCTGTAGAAGCAAATGCATTATACCAATAGATTTATTTTTTTGCCTTTGATGTTTCCTGTTGGATAGGTAGAAAATGGTTTCGTGTGTGCACCGCGCACACACGTGTGTTTAAATGAGTGCTTTTAAGCTGTTCGCTCAAGGTATTGTTTCCCTTTTTTTAATGGAGTTAGCCACTTCCACTGGGATAGGAATCCAGGAATGTCTTCTACCGTCCTCATCACGATCATTTGTGCTATCTAGTACTGTCCTCATCAATATCAATTTTGCTATCTAGAGACAGCAGAAAGACTGAAAGAGACCAGCTTTATGACCTTTTTTCCCCCAAGAGGTATCTTTTTAAAAAGACCCCGGTGGGTGTACTTTCTAAAAAGAACTGTATTAATTGCAGGTAACATGGGCCCGACCAAGGCAGGTTGCATGAGGTGTTATTTCCCAGACTCTTTTGCATTACCAACCCCCACAAGGATCTCTTTTAGACAGTTTTCCCTAATCACCCTCCCCCTGAGATTTTAATTATGCAAATACATTGTTACCTGTTTATATATTGTCTGTTTATCTATGCTTCATGCATTAAGAAAGTAAGATATTTTTTTTGCTCCTCCAAGAACCAAATTTCTCCCCCTGGGGGCACAATTCCCTGCCCCACTGAGAAAGCCAGGAGGAGGAGGGGAGAGAAGGGAAAGGTTGAGCCTGAGCAGAGCAGGAGAGTCTGGGGGCAGTCCTGGCTCAGGGGCTCCTCCCCAGCGGTATGTCCTAGGGCATATCCTTCAGCCTCCAGAGCCCTTCTCACCTGTAAACTGGTAGCAGCAAAATAACAAAAACAACAATGATAATAGTAACAGTGGTATTTCCCCAAATCACTGTGGGGATTAGGCCCTTAAAGGTTGGCTTTGTAAATTGCCCCATACAAATATAAGGTGCTGGTGTCAACAGACAGAACCTAAATTGACAGTCATTTGCACTTGGTCATGTTGTATAATTGAGCTGCTTTGATTTTCCAAGATAGTTTGTGCTAATATCTAGAAATACAGATTTTCCCATTCCTCTGTGTGGAAACCCATTGAACTTCGGTTTGGCTGCAAAGGGAGACTGACTACAGTGGGGACAGTTCCCTAAATGAGGAGGAAGTTCTCTGTGTGCGTTCTTGCTGGCGAGGGATGTCCCCCGTGACTGAGGGGCTTAGCGGAATCTCAGAGGCACAGCACACTGGGCCTTCAGGAGCCCAGGTCTTCTGAGCTGCATAACTTCGGCTGCGAAACCTTTTGTGCAAGGAATTCAGCCTGTGAACCCCGGATTGCTCATCTGTGAGATAGGGACGGGAATGAGTGTCCCTAGGTGGGCTCTGAGGCCTGGACCGTGTCCGGCAGATAAACTACTCAGCTCAGTCCAGCCTAGAGCAAACACTAAGTGACAGCAGCTGCTAACTGCGGCTTCTAAATGCCTCTGAAAAGGAATAAGGCCAGTCATGGCAATGTTGATGGCAAACATTTTCAGAAAAAGACAAGCTTCTCCTGTGGATTTAGTGATTAAACTAATAGAACACACATCCCAGCACACTATCTTCATGGTGCCTCCCGCACCGGGTCTGTGCAAAACTCGTGAGAAATGGGGTGAGGGAGAGGGGTCATCATTAAGTGGTCCATTTCCAGGGACTGCTCTGGGTCATGCATTTGATAGCCCAGCCGTATCTCTTTATGAAGGGATTGTATCCGGAATCATACCGAAAGACTTAGATTTTGTTGGCTCTGTTTATGTAATTTCCCTAAGAAATGGTAAAACTATTTAAAATTTGTTTGAAGATTAACTGTTAGGTTTTAGTTGGCTGAAAACAGTGCTAGCATGTTTTGCTTTCTTGACATTTGCCATAACTTGAGCATGTATAGAAAGGATAATTACCGTGATTGAGTCTGATGAGTAATTTCAGATAAGCCGTGACGATAGGAAATATACGTCTTGGAGGTTTCTCCGCATGCAAGATCCTCATTTCCGAAGTCTTCCTAGAGTCAGTGTATCTTTCTTTGTATGTGTAACATGTGCTAAGCTGACACTTGCCAATTATAAGACAAAAAGAATTGATAGGTTCTTCTGCTGGGCGGCAGTAAGCTACATCAGTCTCTTGGTCCAGCTGCAGACCATCCCTGATCGTGGAAATAATGACGCCTCTAAGTTAGCTGCCGTGCCTCACTCTGTTCAATGACTTCTGAAACTTCTTCCCCTTTTGTTAACTACACTTTGGGGTGCCACATGAGTTGTGAGCTAGTTCTTCTGACCTGAATTCCATATTCCATTGTGGATTGTGTTAGGGATTTCATAATGGCACAGAAATCATTTTATTAGTCTATGTCCAATTAAAAGGAAATTGCCTACGTTTTAAGTAAGGCATAATGAGATCTAGACATTTTAAATTAAAGGGCACCTACGAATCAGAGTTGGATTGCTAAGAAGAGCATCATTAGATGGGAATCTCTCGCGAAATACGAGCCCTCCTTGATTTAAAGGAAAATATTTATCTTAAAATTGCAGAGAAAATGACGTGCTGTGGGAGTCGAGAACAGAGCTGTTCGAAGGGTATGTTTCCCAAGGTAGGACAGGAGAATGTAAAGGGGCTATCATGTGGGTGCTCTTTATTGCCAGCTCAGGGTGCCAGACGGTAGGAAGAGGCAAGGGATGGAAGGCAAAGGGGTGCCCCAGATGAGATGAGACGGGGAATCAGAATGAGAGCGTAGTGTCAGAAGCCATTACTTAGGACTCCAGTATAAGAGCTGGGAGAACAGAGAAGATCCCAAGTGAAATTTCTAAATACCGCCTGCAAAAACACCAAGACCTAGGGGGTCAGAAGTTTAAAAATACATTTTGTTATTTAAACGTGTATATAATCTAAGTTCCTTCTGTGGCTGTGCGGGTTTTCCAAGAGGGTGCTTTATAGCTGGGAAGCTGTGCATGAGCAGTCCCCCTGGACTGACGGGATAGGAGCCAAAGCCCCCACCTGGCGGTCCACCCCAGAGGCTAGCTGCTCTCTCCCTCTCTAGCACAGAGCTGAGCCACTAGGCCAAAGAGGTCAAAAGCAGGAGCAAAGATGGGGAGGCAAGAGGATGGTACCAAAGCAAGGCTGAATTTGTTACAGAGAGAAAAAGACACAGGGACGCTTGAATTTGAGAGTTGGGAATTCCAAACTTGTAGTTTCTTCTCCTCTCCTCCCCTGTGCCTCTCCTTTTGTTGTTTCTATGTGTCTCCCATGCAGTTCTGTTGAAATGAAAAACAATAGTAGGTGCTCAGTGAAACTGTGTGGGAGGAAGTCACTTAGGCAGGTGGATAATTCAGATATCATCCCTTCACAGGCCCTGTATCTTCCCTGGGAAAGTTCTCAAGCTGGCCATTGTCACTTGTGGCAACAATGTCCTCAGATGTCCCTCAAGGGACCCCCTTGCTCTGGCCCTGTGAATAATACCGTGACCCTGGAACTTACCACAATGAACTGCAGTTGTCTGTTTAATCTTCAGACTCGTTGAGAGCAGAGCCTGGTTTTTTTCTGTATTCTCAGGATCTACTCAGTGCTTGGAGGGGGAGACGGTACTCATGTTAGTATCCCACAGCCACCCTCCACACAGCATGGCCATGTCAGTGCTCCATATCTTGGGTGAATCGTGTCACTGTTTAAACTATACTTCTAATGCTGTCTGTTCTTTCAACAAATACTGTTTTGTGTCCATGACACAGAAAGCATGGTGCTAGACACTGGGAATACAGGTGGGTTCTGCCTTCATGGAGCTGGCAGTCCAGTGAGTTTCTGTTTGGAAGTTTACGGGCTGGTTGCTCCTTGTGAAACCAATCAGCAGCCAAAGTCACTATAATCACTGTAAGGTCCTCTGCTTTCTCATTATTGCCTTCGCTCAGATCTTCCTCTTTCCTCACTCCAGTTCTGGTAGTGGAATGGCTGGTTGCAGTTCCGTACTGCTCCACAGGAGTCCTTGCCATAACCTGAGGGAGTGAAGCCTGTTTCCCTTGCCCTTTAACTTTTGACATAGACCAGTCAGATGATCACAAATGTGCAGTGAGCAGAGGCCTGAATATTGCTTGTGTGGTTGGCTTGGGTTCTTGCACTTCTGCCTTCATCATGAGATAAGGGATGTACCCTGGGTGGCCACTGCCCCTCAGTGTAAGTCTCAGAATGAGGCATATGGAGTCGAGTTTCCCCAGTTAGCCCCCAGAATTACAGCGTAAAACTGCCGTTTCAGCTGACCGACAGACCCGAGAGTGTGAGAAGAACTTGTTGGCCGTTGGGATTATTTGTTACACAGCATTCATGTAGAAGTCACTGACTGAGACACTAGCTGTTGCAGTAACTTATCTCCCAACTCTGAAAACTTCCCACTTTCCAAACCTCCTCCAACACACATCTGACCATATCACTGTTGCTTTTAATCCATCTGTGCCTTCCCCTTGCCTGGCTCATAAAGTTTCACAGCCTTAGCAAGATGTTTAGGTTTCTCTTTAATTAGCCTAATGTAGCTTTCTTGCCTCATCCTCTTTCCTTCACCCTGTACCTGCTCTAAGCTCTGCACATTATGAAGTGCCTACAATTCCTTGTGTAAGCCATGGTACTTTCATATCACAGATATGGGTTTACCCTCCTTCCTTCTTCACTAATGTCTTCCTCCATCTTCTCACTGAAATTCTGTTTTAAGATTTTACACATGGCCACCTCAGCGGTACCACCTTGGATGATTATCATCTCCACTTTTCATTTAGGATGAAATTCTGTATACCTGCCCCCATGACATGGAAGTCTGAACTTCTTTTGGAAAATATCTTCTAGCATGTTGTAGTAGTCATTCATTTGCAAGCTTGTCTTTCTCAATTAAATCACTATAGCATTGGGAGCAAAGAACTGTAGCTTTAACTCTTAATATTCTCCAGACATTTTTGAAATAGGATCTTCCCAATTACTTTGGGTTGGATATCAGATGAATAAATGGCCAGAAATGTGTAATTCACACATTATTTTAAACAGTCCACCTAGCCAGTAAGCTGAATTAATTTACACTGTTTTAATATTGGATGGTCATTCTTTTTTTTTTTTTTAAAGGATTTTTATTTATTTATTTGACAGACAGAGATCGCAAGTAGGCAGAGAGAGAGGAGGAAGCAGGCTCCTTGCGGAGCAGAGAGCCCGATGCGGGACTCAATCCCAGGACCCTGGGATCTATAACCTGAGCCGAAGGCAGAGGCTTTAACCCACTGAGCCACCCAGGAGCCCTGTATGGTCATTCTGGTAATTCCTGGAGACCATAGGTATTCTGTAGTTCTACAGAATGAAGAATTCTCTTGCCCAAAATGCCAATAGCTCTTAATGAAAAATCCTTCTAGATCTTTCAATTAGAATCTCTTCTTCAGATGTCAATACTTTGAGGGTATTACAAAATGATTTTGCCATTCCTTTCTTAACAAAAATGGCAGTAGTAATTATTTCTCCACCTACATAGCTTTATATAAGGTGAATGAAAACCTCAAAGACATAGAACAGTCACAAAATAAATGGAGTTTCTTTTCTGAGGAGAGTGGTTGGATCCCCTCATTCAAAAAGAAATCCCTCTGTTTCTTTTTTCCCCCTTCATCTTGACCCACATATGCTGGCCATTTGGGGAGTAGTCCGTTTTCCATCAGTCTTATTTCCAGGCCAGTGGGGCAGATAATGTCAATAATGGTGCTTATCCTTTCACAGGATGGCTACTGAGAGACGGTCAGTGCAGAGGACAAATGTGCCTGCTGGCAGTCCACCCATTTAGGTTACTACTGTCTCTCTCCCTGAGCACACCCACCTGCCTGTGTAGCAGCCACATTAAATAGTAAACGTGAGCCCACCATGTCATTCACAAAAATTGTCTTTTATATTTTACCTTTACTTCCCAAAGTGCTCTTAAATTAGAAAAAAAATTGCATTTTCCAAGAGTGTCATAAGAGTAGGAAGATTTGATTCGTGCCACAGTGATTGTGTGTTTTAGGTGCTGGAGGCGATCAGCCCCAAGAACTTTTCTGGTCCTAATTTCCTTATTTCTCTTTCACATTTCCGTTTGCATGGCTTGGCTGAATCTGAGGTGTATGGCATATGGCTTTTTGCTGCTTGAGCTGCCATAGAAGTGAATGTCACTGGCATATAATGCCAGATTTCCATTTTGTGAATCACAGAGCATGAGATTCTGTCCAAAAGCTCCCAGGCCACTAGGAGTCCTTCTAGGAGAAGCAGAAAAGGGTAATACCTGTGCCTCAGAGATGCCGTTCCTATTTAACATGTGTCTGTCATGATAAAAGTGCATATAAAATGGAGATGCTCTTCTGAGTGTGTTGGAAGAAGCTGCTTTGGCTTGTTTTATTGTGGTCAGCTCACCGGGCAACCCTGGATTTTTGCTCCCAAGCCTCAATTCAGCAGACCCTGGCCCATCAAGGATGTAGAGTTGGTGTTGAATTTTTTCAAGTAGATAAGAATTCTCTTGTGCACATACCAGAAAAATAAGGCTGTGAGTAAAAGGTATCGATGGGTTTTGGATGCATTTTACCAGCATTTTGTATTCATTGAATTTTCAAGTTATAAAATGCTTTAGGACAGAGTTGGGTGATAATGGGGAATGGAAGCTGCCACAGACAAAGCCTCAGCCTCAACTCCCCATCTCCGCCTGCCACTCTGCACCCCTCCCTGTTCCCCAGCTGCCTCCCTGGCCTAAGGAATCAAGAAGAGAGTTTGGCAATTTACCAAAGAGAGTAAGTTCAATCAACAAATTCAGTACATTGAGTCAATAGATGTAGTAAGTCGAGAGCATTGACCTTGAACTCAAGGAGTGGGCTTCAAACCCTAGCTCCATTATTTCCTTGCTGTGTGACTTTGAGCACATTAATGTCCTTACCCTGTTTTTCAGCCTTTTCATCTATGAAATATGGGAATGCATACACACACACACATATGAACATATATACATTGTCAAGGTTAAATGAGCCAATATTAGGCTATTAGGGTGATAATATGGAATGGCCAATACTTGACCCATGTCTGAATAAGAAAACTGTTCTTTATGTTTATCCTAGTATATGTAAAGCACATGGGCCATTTCCATGAGGGGAAGTTACAAGAATGATGATACAATGCTCCAGACTAGGTGTGGGGAGGCTTGGATTCTAATCCAGCTCTCCCTCAAGCTGACGACACGACACTAGGCTGTTCTCCAACACCTGCCCTCACCACCTGTGTCCTTTCTAGATGAAGGTGTCCCTGGTGGCCCCCGAGGTGGGTTCTCCCTTCTGTGCTTTGAATTCTCTCTCTTCTCATCCACTCTGGATACCGCTTGATCAGGTCATCACGTCTGGTCCTTATGTCATCAATCTTGTCCTCTTGGAGGCTATCATCTTACCAGCATATAAATGTACTCAAACGCCTTGTGTTGGAAAAAAACAAATAAATAACTCCTTCTTGATCTTCCATGCAGTCCTCACCCCCAGCCAGATTTCCTGACCTAGTTGCCTGTTTGCCACCTTTTCTTTTCATTTCTTAGTAATTTGTTAATCCACTGCAACTTGTCTTTTGCCCTCACTAAAAATACAACTAAACAGAAGAAGCAAAGGATTCTATAAACACTAAATCATGCTGTAATACTTGAAAACCTCTTTAGCCACAAAAGCCATTGGTTTTGATGAAGTCCAGAATGACCTCTGATGGGCATTTCAAAATCTCTATGTTGTTTGCCTTCTTTGCAGCCCTTGGTTCTCTCCTTCTTAAACAGGATCTTCCCGTGGCTTTGGAAATGAACGCTCCCACAAGATAGCTACGTGACATATGATATATATGAAAGGAAAAAATGATTATCATTGTTCCAGTTGCTAGTGATATTTTTAGAAAAAAAGTTAAAAGGTACCTCAACTATATAGCTAAGCTCAAGAGAAGAAAAATACCTCTAAAATGCAGTAATAGGTGTCTTGAATACTCAAAAACCTCTCTAGCCACAAGAGACATGATTTCTAAGAGGCAAGTGGAGAAGAAGAGGAACTGTTGAGTCGTTCTAATTTAAGACTGGAAAGAAGTCACATTGTTATGACTCCCTGCTCTGATGAAAAAGATAGACATCAAAAAATTTGTAAAAATAAATCTTTTATCCCTTACATTTTTATGCTTATTGGCATCCTCCCTTCCTCCCCCTCGATTTCGTCTCTTCAACCTAAAAAGCTACCCAAATCTCTCCTATCCATAAAAAAAAAAAAAAAATGTTTTTCACCCCCGTTCCTCTTTCAAGTTCTTATCCAATCTCTTTCCTTCCCTGCACTGCCAAATTTTCCGAGAGAGAATGCCATCCCCGCTTGCCTACCTCCTCTACTCCCTGTGGTCTGATGTTCACCCACGTCCACCCACTGAAATTGCTTTATTTAGGTCAGCAGTTACCTCCCAAGTGTCAGGTCTCTTCCCAGTGCTCCTCCTGCTCCAGCACCCTGAAGCCCTGGCTCAGGTCCCCACCTGTGCTTCCTGGGATCCTGGCCATTCCCTGACTCCCGAGGCACTGCCACCACCTTTCACTGACCCTGACCTTTATGTGTTCCCCAAGCCCTTCTTCTTGATTCTCTCCTACCTCCTCTCCGCTCCCAGTATCCCATCTTCAGCCATCCTTCCATTCAAGGAGTGGCATGGCATTCTACCTCGTCCCTGTGACTTGGAACCGTGGGGGTAATCCCAGACTTCCTCAACCCTTCTTCTGGATTCCCATGTCCTGTGGATCTACCAGTGCATAAGAAGGGGCCAGCTGGCTTGTCCTGCTATGCCCCGCTTCCCAATACCATCATCTCTTACATAGACTGTGTCTGTCCTTTAATTGCTCTCTCTGAATCTGGACTCAGCCCCCCTAACAGAAACTCCCTCCCTCCCTTCTTCCTTTCTTCCTTTTAAAGATTTATATATTAATTTGAGAGAGAGAGAGGAACCAGTCCTTCCAGGGCTCGATCCCAGGACCCTGAGACCATAACCTGAGCTCCAGTCAAGAGTCAGATGCTTGACTGACTGAGCCATCCAGGTGCCCCAGAAACACCTTTATAGAACATAATTCATCTCATGATACATCTACACTAAAAAAATCTTAGCCTCCCTCTTCTTAGTGTGATAATAAAAGCTCTACATTCCATTGCAAACCACTTTTCCAAACAGAATGCCTATTGCACTCTTCAGCACTCCCCTATTAACCGTTAATTATCCTCTTGATGGCTACCTAAGCATGCTTTGTGCTTCCAAGTCTTTGTCCTTACCTCAGCAAAGAAGACCCTTCACCCTTTTGTTGACATTCTGCCTATCCCTCAATGCCCAGCACACGGGCCCTGTGGAGTCCTTCCATGGGGTTAGAATTAGTTGGTTCCTCTTAGGCACACTTTCTTTTTCCCTGCTTTGTAGCACTTAACCATACTCAGCCATACATTGAGTTTGAAACCTCTTTTTGGCAAATTAGCTTGCTTTAAACTGGCCCCTGGCCACCTGTTTCCCACCTCATGGCTGATTTGAGGTCATACTGCAGAATCCTAGATGAACCCATCGAAACCCATGGTCATCGACCATAATGAGTTATCTACACTTTCTCCTCCTTACTCCTCAGAATAAGGACAAATTCCTCCTCACTCTTCTACGCCAGGGCACCTACCAAAAAAATTACATCGGTGCTCAACACATGTGACCTGGATTAAATCTTTTATCCATCCATGAATGGAAAGTGGAAAGGGGCTAACAATGTTTCTTTAAAAAAAATTTAAAAAGCTGATAATGTTTTAAAAGGAAAAAGTACATTCTGTAACAACTTTGCAAACTACAGAACAAATTCAGTCCATAAGTGAAGGGCACTGTGTGGCTAAGGTGAGATAGGAGAAGAAGTGAGTCTACAGAGTGATGATCTCTTTTAGGACTAGGGAAAAAATGGAGCCATTTCCAGAAGAGAAAAAAAAAAGGGAGGTAGAATTTCATTTGTGTGGCTTAAAAACACTTTTAGAGTTTATTTTGGTGGTATTTACTGCCTGACAAAAGCCAACTGATTTTTTCCTGCTGGCATGTGCCTTCTGCACAGAGACCAGGGGCCAAGAAGCCTGCAAACACATTCATATCTCAAATCAGGCTCTGGCCGAGTCTGGGAGACCCCAGCTTCTAGTTGTTTATGATGTTAGTTACCCCCTCTCTGCCCCTCCCTTGTTTATGTGAGATGGAAGACCCTGGAGCTCCTTCTATTAAAAAAAAAGGAAGATATGATTATCTGTTTTGTGACATAGAATCATATCAAAAAATGGGCAGAAGATATGAACAGACACTTCTCCAATGAAGACATACAAATGGCTATCAGACACATGAAAAAATGTTCATCATCACTAGCCATCAGGGAGATTCAAATTAAAACCATACTGAGATACCACCTTACACCAGTTAGAATGGCCAAAATTAGCAAGACAGGAAATATGTGTTGGAGAGGATGTGGATAAAGGGGAACCCTCTTACACTGTTGGTGGGAATGCAAGTTGGTGCAGCCACTTCGGAGAACAGTGTGGAGATTTCTCAAGAAATTAAAAATAGATCTTCCCTATGACTCTGCAATTGCACTACTGGGTATTTACCCCAAAGATACAGATGTAGTGAAAAGAAGGGCCATCTGTACCCCAGTGTTCATAGCAGCAATGGCCACAGTCACCAAACTGTGGAAAGAACCAAGATGTCCTTCAGTGGATGAATGGATAAGGAAGATGTGGTCCATATACACTGCGGAGTATTATGCCTCTGTCAGAAAGGATGAATACCCAACTTTTGTAGCAACATGGACGGGACTGGAAGAGATTATGCTGAGTGAAATAAGTCAAGCAGAGATAGTCAATTATCATATGGTTTCACTTATTTGTGGAGCATAACAAATAGCATGGAGGACATGGGGAATTAGAGAGGAGAAGGGAGTTGGGGGAAATTGGAAGGGGAGGTGAACCATGAGAGACTATGGACTCTGAAAAACCACCTGAGGGTCTGGAAGGGGCAGGGGGTGGGAAGTTGGGGGAACCAGGTGGTGGGTATTAGGGAGGGCACGTATTGCATGGAGCACTGGGTGTGATGCAAAAACAATGAATACTGTTACGCTGAAAAGAAATTTTAAAAAAATATAATATTTGGAGTATCCGGTGTGGAGACAGATATTTAAAATAAAATAGCAGCATCCTGTTGATAAAAAAAAAAAAAAAAGGAAGACTTGCCATCTACAGTGACATAAAAGGGCCCAGTGCTACGCCTTTGCTGGTAGAAACTTGATATTTCAATAGAATTTTAAGAAAGCTGTTGGGACAAAGTGCTATTGGGAAATTCACCAATAGCTGATGGCTTCATTTATGAAGTCATGTAGTGTAGTGTGATGCTTCAGAATCACAGACATCTGGGAAGAAAAAGAAAGGTATGTGTATAGATGTTCATTTCATTGTTATTTATAGCAGCAGGAAAATGGGAAATAATTCAGCAAAGAGGATATGATAAATTAACTTATGTGCACATTAATTGATATGTTAAATATTTCAGTCATTCAAAATGATGTTTGAATGAATGTCTAAATATGTTTGAATGGTGTCTAAATATAAAAAGGCTTTTTTTTATATTATGCTAAATGAGGGGGAGCAGAATGCAAAGTTACACTTAACTAAGTAGAAATAAAAACTAAGAAGGTTTAAATCTCTTCAACAATGGTTTCTTCTGCATGATGTAATTAATTAAATTTTTTTCTTTTTTATTATGTTTTTAATTTAGTACATTTTCTCTAGTGAACATATATGTTCTTACAATCATAGTTTTAAAACCAATTTTAAAACATGGGGATGCAGGACTGTCACCAGGCTCCAAATCTGGTACAATTAGTGGTTCTGGTCTAGAGGGATTTTTTTTTTATTTCAACATCCCGTGTTATAAATTCAAGCAAAGTTTTGTTTATTCTTCCTTGAAATAAAGCATGGGTTTAAGCCAGCTGTCCTGGCTTAGTCAGTCCCCGAGTCTTTATCCTGAAGTTGATTGGTACAAAGATCAAAAGCCCTCTGAGGCTCCATTGTAGGAAGACTCATTAACTGGAAGGGAGTTCTGAACAGATGTGACATCCTTGAAAAAAGGAGCCAGACAGCAGACAGAGCTGGGCCCAGCACCTAGACTGCCGAAAACATGGATTTCAGGAGTGCTTCCTAGCGCCTCCTCTTCCCTCTCAGGCTGGGGATCGTAGGGGTGGGAGGAGGGAGGAATGGGAGACACATGAAATTAGTCACTGAGAGGTTTTCAGAGATATCCTCTTCTCCTAACTTTACCATGATGTTGGGTAGAATGACAGAAGAGCACTCAGAAGAAAGCTTTCGTAACTTCTCTAAGTATAAAGGTTTGCAGTAAGATTTTTCTATTTGGGGCCAGGTAAGGTATCAGAGCCATCTAGGGATGGTGTTCCTGGTGTTGTGTTACTAAATATGCCTCTCAGGAGTTCTTGGCAGTGGGGAAAGCTCTCGAAAGAGATAATTGCGGAATAAATGACACGTAGGAGAGTGCAGCCTCATGTGTTATATAGAAGCAACTTGAAGGAGGGAATTCCATAGAGAGAGGACCTTCCTTGGGAGGGCTTCAACATATGGATAGAAGCTTACCAGGTGAGCAGAACAGAGATGACGGGGGAAAAAAAGAAAACATGAAATTTAAGAAATGCATGAAGAGAAGACATAGTAAGTGGTGTTTTATTACTTTCAAGATACTCTGGCTATATTTTTGGGTCCCCAAGACTTGAAGGAAATGTGGCAATATGTGAACAATTGTTATAGCACACCCTTGTTAAAATTTTATTTTTAAAATGTGTTTATTTGAGAGAGAGTGCACATGCACTTGTGGAAGGGTTGGTACACACAAGGGACAGAGGGAGAGAGAGAATCTCAAGCAGACTCCCCACTGAGCATGGAGTCCTGTCGAAGGCCTGAGATCATGACCTGAGCCGAAATCAAGAGTCAGATGCTTAACTGACTGAGCTACCCAGGGGCCCTACATCATAACACTTCCCAAACACTGGTTGAATGGATGGAGGCCAATTTCTTACTTACAGAAAGTCCAAACTGGACTTTCTGGTGAAATATATTTTTTCTGTATATGCACAGAGCAGTTGAGGTGTCTCACACACAATGGATTCCCCCCAAATATAAGCAAGAGCATTTACTCATAGTTGAGTGTGTGTGATTATTTGAAGTATTTCCTCTATAATCCTCATGCCTGTCACTGTGTAGAGAGAATTGTAGGCGACACATTTTGGAAATCATGTTTCATATTTGCCTTAGGACGACTTGGAAGAGGAGCGTTTTTGCATGTAAATGGATTGGTTATTGCCCTTTGGGGCCAATTTTTATTTATATTATCAAATTAACTCCTTCCTGCAGTTGCTAGCTTAAAGACACAGGCAAGTACTGAGCAATAAAATAAAATTATATTTTTGCGTGAATTTAATTGCTGCACAAATTAGGTCTTGGGGCTCATTCTTTGTGAGAGTTGGGAATAACCTGTCAATATCATTTGCCTAGAGGGTTATGATTCACATTTCAAAGTTTCCTTTAATTGGAAGTACAATAGAGAATGGTTTGAAGTGATCTGGCTCTTACCAGCTGATGGTTTTGAAGAACTGAGTTGACGAACAGGCCTGTCCTCATTGTGGCAGTGTGGTTTGACAGGAGCACACACACTCCAAGTGAGTTTTCCTAGAGAGCTACTGGGTCGTTGCTGATATACATGGAAACTCTGGGCACATCGTTGTAATGTGACTGGCTTCTGATAATGTCAACTTCTTTATCGTGGAACAAAGTAAAAATAACTGGGTTTAAACAGGACTCTCCCTAGAATTCCGTATTGTGATCCTCCTGGTCCTGGAGGTATCTGGCTCTGTCCAGACCTACTGGACCCCTGTTGAAACCCTCAAACTTTTTCTGCTCGGCCCACCCCCTTTCACGTCTCAGAACATGATCCCCGGGAACTGACTGCCTCTGTGTCTAGAACCTCCTCTCCCTCCCTCCTTACCTGGGTGAACTGCATCAACTCACCTTCTTGATCTGGGTTTCCCTCTGGTTAACAGCAAACCCTCCATCGCTCCCCTTCCTCTCTGTTGCAGTGTGATCCCCTTTGTAACAAGAGACCAGGACCACAGATTATCTGTGAATCTGTGAGCAGAAAGAGCAGAGAAAGTAAAGGCATCAAATGTTAACTATTTGATAAAACACAGATTTAATCTCTACCAACCACTGTGAAATTGGTTCTCTTATTGAGAATATCAGAAACTAAATTTTTTTTCTCGAAAGGTGAAATCACTTGTGTGTGAAATTGATATGTGTCTCAGAATTGAAAGAGGTTTACTCATGCATGAGAGCTGAAAACCAAGAAGAATGTGATAATAGCCCCAAAGCTTCCCTTTTCGTGATGGAGAAGAAGCCGTTTCTCATTTTGTGTCACCCAGAGAATATCCTACCTTTGGCCCAGTAGATTTTTGCCACCATATTGCCAGTGGACATGCTTGGCAAGGCTGAGTTAAGGATTTTGGCATTTTCATTTTTCCTTTTGGCATGATTTTTCATCAGCCTGCATTTCTGGAATGCATTTCCATGGTATATTTGGAAGATTCAAGCTGGCAAGATGATATGCTTTGAGAATTTCACCCAACTATTGCTTTGAAGGCACTCCAGAATTACAACAGATGCATCGTATTGGGCTCTACTTTTCTGGCCCTCATGTCATTCTCAGGTCAGCCTGTTCCATTTGGTCAAGTTTATGACACCTCAAGGACTTCCACACCTTGACTCTCCAACCCCATGAATGCAAATCATAGTCGCCTATCAGAAGTCAAGCTCTGGAAGAGGAAAGAATAAAAGATTTATTTATAGACACATTTGCATTTTATAGATCTGGTTTTATTTTGGTGTTTGTAGATTTTGCTTATATTTTAGGCATTTTTAAGGGAAATACAAAAATGGCAAATCCAGGGGAATTAAGCCTGATCACATTAATGTCTCATAAATATGATTTACAAAATATAAGTCAGCCTTAGAATGCTACTGAAGTAATCCCACCTGCTCCAAACAACTTGCTTATGGGAGCTCGGAGGCAGTGGTATAATAGACTGCTTGTGGTACTTCACAGACCCCAGTTGAATCCTGAGTCCCAGCCTTATTGGATGGTGACTGTAGACATACTACTTAAACATTGTGGGTCTCAGTTTCCCTTTTTGGAGAATGGGCATTTGTTTAATGGTAGCGGCCCATTGTCAGTACACTTGCTGATATTTCTCCCATTCTCTCATAGATGTCAAGGCTGTATCACATTAATGCTTAGCATCCTGGGACCTAAAGATACACTGACATTATAGCAGACTTGGTAGGTTCTGATTTATCTCCCCATGAGGGTGAAAAAAAGAGAAGCATCTACCTTTGTATGGTGATTTTCTATGGAATATTGTTATGAGTATCTCCCCTTGGGGGTAAAAAGATATATAAAAATTATCCTGGCCAAGTTTAGTTGAAGTTTGGCATATATCTTGGTTTTAAAATGCACCATGTTAAAAAAAAAAAAAAAAAAAAAAGGGAAACAAACCAGAGATAACTATCTACTGGCTAAGCCAGTAGAGGGAGTGTGCCTTGAGAAGACTAAGATATAGTTAGAGGTAAGCCTTGTACAATATATACTCCAGAATTTTTCTGAGGCTCAATTTCACCCTCATGCTATTCCTTCTTAAGAATCAGTTGACCAAACAAAAATGGAGTTCAGGGTAGCCATGTCATGAACTAAGGAAGTTATCATCATCACATCCCTTGCCAGTGATGAACACACTTCCTGTTGAAATAGATGCCCAGATTATGGAAGTAATCTGTTCGGGACCAGCAGCAGGAAAATGAAAGGATTTACTATTAGTGCCTCCTCTCTATAGCCCAGTATGTGGAATCCTCTCCAGCTCCCTTTTAAAATGCTCACTATAAATGGTGTTCCTTTTAGTTAGGACCAATAGGCAAACTAAGGGAAATTTAGCCAGCTAGTTTAGAAATCATTCTACAATAGTCACTTATTTTTTTGTCCCCAAAAATACATATCCCTTAACAATTCTTTTTTGATTCATGAATTTATTTAAAAAGTACTACAAAGGTATATGAATTACACATCAAATTTGGTAATAATCTATTCACTAAATCATGTTTGCGGAAAGAAATAGAATTCAATTAGCTTGAATCTGCCCTGAGAAAGTGCAGGTAAATGGTACCAGCAATGGCTACCCAGCACAAAGCAGAGATGCCAGGCTGTCATGTGGGGGTGAAGTAGAAAGAGATTTCTTCTGATTTGTATTCAGATGCCCAGGGATGATTCCCACCGCCCCCCGTATCTTCCAGGTTGGTGTTGCGGTTCCCTTCTATCTACAGATGGCTCATAATAACTCTGAATGTGTCCAGAAGCTTGATGGCATAACACTGATAATACATTTTGAGCTTCTCTCATGCAGGGCCATTGTACTGCATAGCAGTTCTTGGGGGCTTGTTCAGATATCAGACCAATAAAATGCAGATTTCCCCTTTTTGAGGTTCAACAGCAGCTCTGAGTCTCGTATAGACCCTTTCAGTGCAAGTCTAGAAAGGAAAGAATACCCAGCAATGGCCAAATTAGCGAACAGCCTATGATCTCAGTTAACAAAACTACTAGACAAGATTCTATGGAAAAATTCTTTGGAAGTTTCTCCAAAGACCGTGTAACTATTTGGTAGAAAGTGACCCCTGTGAAAATGTAGGTGAAGCAGCTTATTTTTCAGAACTAACACCTTGACTATCTTGGTGAACCAAGGGCTCTGCTTGCTAGCTTTTGAATAGATGAGGAGGGTAGAACAGACGGAAGGCCAAAAAATATTCTCTACCTTGCAATTTGGTCTTAAAAATGAATTTTCAAGGAAAAATTTTGAAGAAAATTTATGACATTTCATAGTGTCCACGATAAATACTACATGATTTACCTGTGTTATTGTTGGTGGGTCTGATAGCATCTCTACCCACCTGGTGAATTTGGTCTTTAAGAAATCCCATGTTCATTCTTCACATGCCTGTCCTAGCAGCTATGGAGCCCCATACTCTGCAATGGTACCTACCCTCAACTCAAGAATTTGTAGTAAATCAAAGGAAGGTGACCTTGGTCTGATGTAGATGTAGATGTGTCGTTTGGGATGGCTGATTCTCAAAAACAAACAAAAAACCATAAAACTCTTCTTCATTTTGTACATTGAAAATGAATTCATTTTCTTTATGCAAACATCTCTTAGCAGTGATTCTCAAGTTCTGGTGTATGTAAGAATCCCCTGGAAAGCTTGAGGAAATGTCCGTAGATTCCATTCCCTGGGATTCTGGTTCAGGAAGAATACAGTAGGATCCCAGGAATCTTCATTTTGAGGAGAACTCCCAATGACAATATCCAGGTGGTCCCTGTTGATCGCACTTGTAGAAGCTGGAGCTAGAATCCCTTGGTTCAAATCCCAGCTCTGCCACATTGTGTCTTGGTCAACTTGCTCAAGTTACTTTGCCTCCGTATGCCTCAGTTTCCTCATTCTGTACAATAGGGGAAATGGTAATACCTCACAGTATTTTTGTGAGAATTCAGTCAGTTAGTTCATATAAAGTATTTGGAATGCTATCTGGACTGTTAATTGGCCAGTAAATGTTAGCTAGACCAGTCCAACAAGTTATAGATGCCTTGAAATAGTTTATTTCATATTTTGAGTTATGTAGGTGTTTTGGGGGGCTGGGAATCATTTTATGGAGTACTTCAATGGTTTGTCATTTCTAATAGGATGAGAGCCAACATCTTTAATATGGTCTCTAGGATCCTACATGTCTAGCTTTTGCCTGCTGTCCGAGCTCATCTCACATCATCCTTCCAGCCATTCTCACTGCAATCAGCTGCAATTGGTGTATTTTGAGTTTCCAAAGATGCCATACTTCCTTCTAGGCAGTGTTCATCTAGACAGGCCCTCACATGTGCTATTCCTTATGTCTGAGACACTGTTCCCCTCACTTTTAGTTTATTAATTTTTACTCTACCTTTAGAGATTTAGCTCACCTTTACAGATTTATCACTTCCTCTGAGATGCTTTTCCTGAACTTAAGTTAAATCCTTTCATTTGTGTTCATGGCACATAGCTCTCCTTCATACCCGATATGAAAGTTATACTTTCATATTTTTTCGTCCTCCACTCAAGTTCTTGTGCCATAAGGTAAAAACCATGCCAGTTTGTTTGGTCACAGTGCTTGACATATAAACCCTCAGAATTTGTGGAATGAATGATTAAATTTTGCTTAAGGGAAGACCAGGTTGGAATGCCATGTTGCTACATAAAAACAGTGGTATTTGGAGGGTCTCACGAGGGTGAGAGGACAGGGGGTAGGTGTCCTCATGGCAGAAGAGAGTAGGCAGAAGAGGGTCAATATGTTCCAGAGTGGCGGTCAAAAGACCTGAGATAGCCACCATCCTGGGTGGTGGAGGTCATGTGGACAGAGCTGAGATAGATGGCCAGAGTTGGGTTTGGGTGCGAGACAGGATGAACATAAGTGAGAATTCCTATCCGAGCTCACAGGGGCAAAAAGAGATAAAATGGAAAATCAGGATTCAGATTTCTGAAGGGACAAATTCAACACCAAGACCACTGTGCTAGAGTGGAGCACTTGGAGGTAGAGGAGAATGGGGTTTGGGCTGGGAGTCCTTTCAGAATAAAGGAGGCTCAGAGTTACTGTTGCTTATGAGACTGTAGGTATGTGACAGATGGATAGTTCACTTGGCTTCAAGAGCCGGAGATGTGCAAAGCCCCCTCTGAAGCTTGCTGTGTGTCATTGATGGTCTGAGGGCACTGGGTTTGTAGAGAGGCCTTCAGGAAGGAGAAGTTCTTGAAATTCATCATGATGGGACGGAGAATAATTCCTTTCCTTCTAATGTAAGCCAAAGTCATAACCTTCTTTGACATTTGCCATCTTCAGTCAGTCTTTGTAGAGTTGAAGCCTTCCACAGGCACACAGGTAAGATTACCACCATCCAAGTCCCCTCTGGTGTCTGACCGGGCCATGTAGCCATTTATTGCTCAGTGGCGGCCCCTGCTGTTAAGGAGAAAGATAGCACATCCAGAGTCCGTCATTAACTCTGGTACCTGTAACTAGGCGATTTTGGTGCAAACAGGAGAGGAGCCAGGGGCCAGGTAAATGGACTCACGACATCCCCAGGGAGATACCTCTCTCACCCGTGTTCAGCGTGCCTTGTGAGCTGCTAGCGCAAGAGAAGGAGCTGAGCCTAAAGGTTTGGGGCTTAAAAATATTTTACAAGCTTCTCCGTTCAATCGCTTCGTTACAGAGATTTGCTGGGAACCATCACAGTGCCCTCTGAGAAATGCCAGTGCAAACTTTTCTTTGGGGGCTTTCAGGACTCTCAGGTGACAGATATCTTAAAAGATAACGCCCTCACTCTTGAAGTTAATTTACAATACATTTTCATTAGGGGTGGAGGCGCAGTGTCGATGTTTGTTTACATTCTGGACAGGAATCCGAGTATAGATTCTTCCGTAGGCGTCCCGCTGGGTCGCCCTCCTGTGTGCATGCATCTCTGGGCGCGCGTGTGCTGCATGTAGGAAATAAGGCAGTTATATGCCATTTGTGGGCAAAAAACTGCATGGGAAGAGAAGAAGAGAGAACGCAAACTCACTATCACATAAAAGTAGGGAGAGGGGGAGAGAGGAGATTGCCGTTGATTATGGGTCTGGCAGCAGATGTTCTACACGAATCCAACTCGCTGCAGCCAGTCTGTTTCCATGGCAACAGAATCAGTAATTATTGAGCCCAGGCGCTCCCCCCCTTCCTCCCAACAAGGTGGAGGCTGATGAATATGAACTATCTCCAGCCCATCACCAGCTCTTTCTTTTTCTCCTTCTTCCTCTTTCTCTCTCTCTTTTTAAAGTTCTTTATAACAAAAGTGGAGGTATTGAACGCCGAGAAGAGGAGCTCTGTGTTTATTGATGAAAGAGCATAGGGCACAATATTGAAATGAAGTGATTATTTTTCTCTTGTGATACTATAAGAGAAAAGCTCTTCCTAGAAAAGCCGATGATCTCTGAAGATGCTAAATAAATGAGCAGGAGTTTCCCTGAAATGGAGGCTCCCTTTGATTGGCTGATCTTTCTGCGATTCCTGCCAATCGGAGCACCCCTGGGCTCGAGCTCCATAAACATAAGCAAAGCTACATGCTTATTCTTCTGGACTCGAAGTGTGTGCCATTCAAAGGTGTGTGGCAGGTCTCCATTCACATGGCTCGACTGGAAACCTGTTTTGTGAACAAGCTTACTCGGGAACCATCCGGTATTCCAGCACATTGTTCTTCTGGGGGACGGCTCTAAGTCATCTGGTGGCGGCAGCAGCTTAGCAGCAGTCTTTGTAGTTGGGAAGGATGGACTTACGGGAGCTTGGTGAGTAAACCTGAGTCTTACACATCTGTCCGCCGGTATCCGCAGCCGGCGCTAAAATGCAGCTTTGTCCTATTGTCTGCCGAGAAAACTATGAATTGCAACGAGCACATGGAAGAGCGGGCATTCTGGGGTTCCTGTGATGTGTGAGCTTCTGTATTCCAAAGGCTGCATGCATTGCTTGGGTAGGATCAGATTTGTAGTTGTATTATACCAGAACACTGGCTTGTCTAGTTAGGATTAGGAGGAGGAGTGGAGTTGTGCTTTATCTGCCTGGGTATAGATCCATTTCTGAAGAACATGCTTTTAAAACTAAATTAGTGAGAATCATCCTGTGCATTGCTGGGAAGAGGGAGAAAGGTGCAGGCACAGAGCTGAACATTAAGCAGCTTGACTGTGTTGCCGGTGTTTGCATTGTGAAGAGAGATGTTGTTACGATGGTCTGTCAAACACTTCTTCAGACCCCCAAGCGCAGAAGGGGGCATCTGAATATGAACTGCTGCTCTCGGCTTGGAAAGTGTGCAACCGAGCTAGGTCATGCCCCTGACTTCTGTCATGAAACCAGTCTCTAAATCAAAATATGTTCTCTCTCTTTTTAAAAATTAATTGCAAAGATGAGCTGAAGTACAGTCAGAGAGATTTTAGCTGCCAAAAACCACGCTTCCAAATGACTCTGTTTTGCATCCTTTTCAGCCCCTGAAAACCAGACAGGGTTTGCAAAGTTATATTCAAGGATTGGCTCTTCTCCAGGGAAGGGCTGCTCTGAGCTATTGCTTTCCTCCCTGGGGTTTAATTTTCTGACACTGGTGATGAAATTCTTGATTTCTTTGGGTAGAAGCAGGAAAAAAGAAGAAGGCACTGCTGTAAACAGGCAATAGAGAGACAACATGGGGAAGGAAAAACTCTCTGCCTTTAGAGACCCTTCTAGCTGCAAACTTAAAAATATATGTGGCAAGAAAGAACTCAAGCACTGGGTAGGATTCCAGGGGGACTATAATCTTTCTGAACATGGGGAGGAGAAGCATTGCTTTCGGCGTGGGTGTGGGGAGCGGGGGCTGAACTTGGGGCTTCCATCTCTGCATAAGAACCTCTCCCCAGCATCTCTGCGGGTTTTGAGGCTTCATCACTGTTACTTTTTTTTTTTTAATGTAATTCCCCATCTCATGTGCCAGGAACACTGACAGCATACTGCATGTCTTCTATTTACAGTTCACTTGGGTGCAAACAACAGAGGGAAAGAGAGAGGAAAGCCTTATCATCTGGTTCAGAAATACTTGCATGTGAAATACTTGAACATGGGAAATCTTCCCAGCTAGTCCTTTATAACAATGTCCTTTTGACAGAAGAGAGTGTTGTAGGTCTTCACGTGGCTGCAAAAGGGGATTTGCTGTGTCCTAAATGGGATCTCTGGTGGGTGGGTAAAGAAACAAAAGAGCTAGGAGGGTTTCTCCTGGAGGAGACCTGAAAGCAGGGGGAGGGGGGTTGGAAGAGACCTGACCTGCTCTTCGGACCTGATGCCATGGGAAGAGAGAGCCAAGTTTCCTCCCTGTGGGTGACAGCATGGGGAACCCGGTCACTTGGCCAGGTCAGTGACCTGTCATGTTAGCTGAAGACTCCTCTAAAAATAGAGACTGTCTTCTGATCCCAAGAGGCTCAAGATGGTGTGCCAAATTGAGAATTCCCCCTGATCGGAGGCAAGTGTGTGCAGGGGGACTCAACCGATTACATCTCACTCCTAGGCACACCTTGACCCACGCCCAGTTTTGAGGAAGTCTGGTTTTTAAGCGGACGTGCATTAAATGACGTCATTTCGTTAGAATGACCCTCCCTCCTCTTTCGGTCTCTTCTCTCCCCCATTCGCGTCACTGCCATGAGTGAGGCACTGGCACCTGTTGGCAAGAATGAGAGAAGAAACAGCCTTTTATGGAAGCACTAAAAATGTTTAAAAAAAAATTAAGGGTAGTTACTAACCTATTTTTGGATCATGAAAGTCTTAAGAATTTGCAAGCTGTGAAACTCTCCCCTGGCCCTAAGAAAATCCATGAATGCATGATCACATTATAACTCTGATGACAGCCCGCATTTCAGGGTCATGTAGGATTTCTGTCCCAGGTAAAAAGCCAAGAATTTATTATACCCTCAAGTTTCTTATCTCCTTTTTGCAAAGGGCTCGTTAAATACTGCCCGGCCCTGTGCCAGTCAACTTCTGACTCAAGTGGTGGCTTCAGTCCTTGAATGAGGTCCTGCATGTTCTCACTGAGGGCTGGAACGAAGACGTCTTGGGAACAGTTCTAGAATGTGGTAGTTTTTCACTTCTCAGCTTGTGGTGTTAGTGAAACTAGGATCACAGGACTTGAAAGGAACATGCTCCTTCAGCTGCCAGAACAGCTACCTGTTCAGTCCTGAAGGAGAAGGCTGCTTCCTTCTGCCTCTGCATGGTGTTTGTGGGATGTGGGACGTATTAGAAGCTCATATGGAAAGGTAAAGAAAAATGAATTCCCTCAGATTTTCACGTGACTGTCAGAGTTGCCTGAGAGGTCACAGTGAATATGAGTATGTTAAATCCAATCTCTGAAGTTCAGCACTGAGAATTGGAATGATAGAATCCATGTCCCCTAGCAATTGGATTGCAGTCAGTCACAATGGGAAAAGCTAACCTGCCCTGAGCATTTGCGGTGTGGCAAGCACTATCCAGTATGTCTGGAGATGTAGTAAATCACTGAAGCTTTAAAACAGCCCCAACAGGATGGCTTTTATACCTGTTTTCTAAATGAAGAGATCGAGTCACCAAAACGTCAAGGAACTTGCCCATGTCTACCAAACCAGGACGTGGCAAGTGGTTTGTGTTTTCACACATGTTGACTTACCTGTTTGCTGCATCCCTGGATGGAAGGAGAGCGAACGGACAGGGGAAGGAGGTCTCCTCCCCTCAGTCCACCTGGCTGAACCAGACCATGGGGAATTGGATTCAACCATCATTGTGATAATCAAAGTCAAATTAGAAAGGCCTTTTCGGGTGGTTGGGTGAATAGTTTACAGTGTCATTTAGGAAAAGATGTTGGAGTTAAGTAAAACGTCGTTACCAAAATGCCCCATTTGTTTATCCCCTTGTGTTACTGTATGATATGCCACCTTGTTCCGAGGAGTGTTTCTTTGACTGATAGGCTCTAGGTCAGTTTCCGCATAAGACGGGCTCCTCCTGGGCCATCTGTGGGAGGTGGAAGGTCATCAGATCCATGGCTGCCCTTTGCTCGATTCACAGTTGCTGTAGCAACAGTGAGGCCCCTGAAAAACCAGGAACAACAGTGCCTTCAGTCTGGGGGCGTGCGTGACCCTCAGTGGTCGTGGGAGTCACCAAGGCCACCATGCTTTCTAAAGATCCTGCAAATAGACCCAGCTCAGAGAGAGATTACACGTAGTGGTGGAGGATGTACATGGATGAAGCAGCTGAAGGCTCAGATTAGACCTGAAAATCGTTGAATGTGACACAGTTTTCAAACCACGTCAGTCAGAGTTGGGGGCGTTGACGGGACTGGGGAAATGTGGAGCAGGGTCGGTGGGTGAGTGAGTCCTCCACTCCCATTTCTATCTGTTTTATAAACTGACATTCCCACCAAAGATTTAACTAATGACAAATGGAGGGGAAGGAGTTAGGCCACTAGACAGAGAAAGAAAAACTATTGATGTCCTTGAAATTTCCAGCTTGACATATAAAGAAATAGCAGACCAGAATGTACAAGCCAGATTGCATTCAACAGAAAAAGAATCTGTAGGGGTCTCAGTAGCAGGTTTTAAAAATGTGGGTTATTTGCTATGCATGCCTAATATTATGCACTTTCTACTATTACACTAGGTATGTGAATGTGTAAAAGACAATTTCAATAGCTATTCAAAAAAAATAATGTCCTACAGGGATAATATAGCCAATCTCTTTCTAGAACAAAACTGTCTAGTGGAAATACAATGCAAGTTCTGTGTGTAATTTCCATTTTTTTTAGTAATCACATGTAAAAAGTAAAAAAAAGAAAAAGCAGGCCTATAAATGTTAATAATATATATATTTAACCCAGTATGCCCCAAATATTTTAGCATGCAACTGCAAAATTATTAACAAAAATATTTATATTCAATTTTTTTATGTTAAGTCTTTGAAATCCAACATGTAATTTACACTGACAGCACAACTGAATTTGGATACTGAATTTTCACAGGAAATCTGTTTTTAGATTTCATAAAATTTATAGTTAAAAAGGTAGATTCACGGACCCAACTTCTTCCAAACATACACAAAAGTTTTTCAATAACTGAAGTATCAATTTTTAAATATAGATTAGCTAAAGTTAAATAGAATTTGTAACTCACTTGCATAGTCATACTAGCCACGTATTTCAAGGTTTCCATAGCCACGTGTGGTTAGTGACTAGTCTACTAGACCGGGCAGTGCTGGGCTCTAAAGAGCTCTCCTGCTCTACCAGGCCAGTGACTTCTTTTCTTTTTTTTTTTTTTTTTTAAAGATTTTATTTATTTATTTATTAGGCCAGTGACTTCTATCTCATCATCATGCTATACCTCCTTCCTCTCTTACTCTGTGAAGTACCTAGAAGACTTGCCCTGGCGACAGAGAGATTAACAGAACATTAGTATTCACAAACTTGTTTACTTTTGCCCTTAACCATTGTACATGCAACACTCAACATGTAGAAAATCTTGGTTTTTCCATTAGTCTGCTTGGCATAGAGGAATGTGAAGGTGTACCATTTCCTATTGCAGAAAGTCAACATTCACCATCTGTGGCATGTTTCTGTCCACAGATATGGTGGCCCCACCACTCACCACACGTTGGGCCGCCACCTTCAACACAGTATGTTCAGGACACGTGGGTTTAGTTTTAATAATAGGCTAAGCAAACCTTGATTGAGAGGGTAAGTCTGCTGCAAACAGATAATTTGTTATGAAGACAAGTATAAATTGAGGCTAAGGGATGATTTAATTGCTGTCATCTTACTCAATTCTGCAAATTTTGTTTAGCTGGAAAATATTGACTAAGTAGTTCTTACAGTTAATTTGGTCTTAAAATCCTTACCTTCAACATCATATGTTATTCTATTTATTCACTCCCCCAAGGTTTTTTCTTTTTAATGTAAAACCAATTATGAAAATGTAATCAACCTTTTCAGGAAGCTAGATCCAAATCATGCTGCAAAGCCTTCTTCCAGGCATCCGGGCCCAGCCTCCTAGAGATGTCCTGACATTGACATTCGCAGCCAGATCTGCAAGTAGAAGGATATAGCTCGCTCTGCGTTTGGTCTGCTTAAATCTTTGGTTAATAAAGAGATCTTTTAGAAATCTCACAAAACATTGAGAAAGGGAGGGAAAAAATCCCTACAGTTCAATACCATCCCTAATACCAGGGACACCTTCCGGTCCAGCTATACCCATTTCCTGCACGTTGGACAGAATTCCCAAGGAATAGGCCTTGTGCACGTAAGCACTCAGAAATGTTCGCTGGATTGGGTTGTGTGGCCTCTTGGCAACTTGTTTCTTTTCATGGCAGGATTTTATCATCTTTCCTGAGGCAACACTGGCAGACCAAGTAAATTAAACCAGAAGCAGGGTTGAAGCTAAGAGTGAGATGATTTGCTTTGTGAATCCGCTGTTTGGCCACACCCAAGACTATCATGAGTGGAAGGAGGTGCTGTGGGATTTCAGTGAGCACAGAGACACCGGGAAATAGCTATTACATAAGTGAAATTAGCATCACAATAATTATCTTTGAATTGCCACAGGATTTTGAAGTCCACTGATATGCTAACGAGTTTCAAACCATCTGTGACGTTCTAGAAATCCAGGACTAGAAAAGTACTCATCTAGATGACAGAGCAGTAATCGAGAACCTAAGGCTTTGACTTCCTGTCTATAGTTTTGCAACTGAATTCTGTAAATCATTTAAACCTTCTGCTCCACAGCACCTACACACAGGTATAGAGAGAAGTTAAGACTTGATGAGTTCCAAGGTCAAGAGTGCAAACCATCTGTTCTCTAGGGCTCATGTTGCATCGACCATAGCAATCTTTCCCACTGTTCCTAGATGGAACTTCAGAATCCCTCTTAACACAGCACCAAGGCAGCCACTACCAACCAATCAGAACTGGCTTACAGCTGAAACTGATTTTTCATCCCTCTCCTATGTCTTTTTCTCAGCTCTGTGCATTGTGCAAGACTTTGAAAAGGAAACACACAGGGAATTATCCTCAGTATGCAGGGTTTCAGGAATAAGGGAATGTCAGTCCTTTACTCATCTTCTTGCTCAGCTGTTCCAGGGAGGTGTTGCCATCTGACAAAGAGGGCTGCAGCCTGGCACTTTGGGAGCTCACTTTTCCTTTCCTTTAAGCTATAAGTGATGAGAGACCTGTCAAGGAGAGCAGTTCACTGGCATCATTCCCAGACCTGGAAGCATAATGAAATAAAGTTTCATTCTGACTTGGTTGGAATTTTTATAGCTGAACATTTGAGATAGCATCTGGGGCAGTTCTAACATCTATTCGCCTGGTTGGAAGGAAGCACCCATCAGCTAATGGAACTCGGGCCTTCATACTGGCAGCCCATACTGACAGACTTGACCTTTGGGCAGATCATTTCTAATTGGAGCCAGCCAGGCCATGGGTCCTAGCACCTGTGATGGAACTCACTCATGTCTGACGGTCCAGCAATGTGAAATATGCATTACAGATGTTCTATCATATACAAAGAATGGTATCAAAGTAGGAACTGGTCTGAAAGCCCCCCATACTGATACTGAGTGTCAGTCCAGACTACTTAATGTTAAGGGCTCAATCCAAGCCTGGGGCTCTGGGATGCTATGTTGGTACGATCCATTAGCATTCTTCCTAGTACCCACACCCTTCCAGCTTTAGAGAACAGAGGGGTTCAGTGGACAGAAGCTCCCACTCTGGATTCCATAAGCCAGGTTCAAACTTCACTGCAAAGCATACCTAAGAAACTTTGCAAAGACCACCAAATAGGAGATCCTTCTGTCCTCCTGAAAATTTCTTGAGGTCTAGGTAGATGACTACTTAAACCCTCTGAACCTTAGTTCTCTCATCTGTAAAAATGGAAGTAAAGGTGCATATCTCACAAGGCTGTTGGTGAATGGAAATTAAATTATGGAGTCTGTGTAAGTGATGAGAGCACCATAATGCTCTGTGCAAGGAGACAATAGTACAATTATATTCCATGAGTAGAAGCCATTTATTTTTTGTTGTCTCAGAGAATGTCTAGCTCAACTCTTTGGCTATGGAAGGTTCTCTAACTGGACAGCTAGAGTGCTAGGTGGGCACATGCCGTCTGCTCTCAGATCACTCTCCTAAACCCTCAGAGATTATCCCAGCCCTGCTAGCATCAGAGGCCACCCAGAGGGAAAAGGACACCACCCTTAGAACAAAGAGCCTGGAGTGAAGCCCCAGGTTAGCTACCAGTAACATTTAGGTCTTGCCATATTGCCTCTCCAATCTTTAGTAACTTTTTTTCCTCATGTACAAAATATAGAGAATATCTAACCCATCAGATACATAGAAATGTTCAGAGAACAAACAACATATCCCATGTGCTCTGTGGATTGTACATAAGGTAATATATAAGGTATTACTGTTACTACTTCATATCCAGTATCTCTTAACAATTCAGCCTTGTTTACAGAGAAGAAATCACTGGAAATATGTTTTTGGAGCAAGAGTCAGAAGCTCCAGGATAGTGATGTATGCTTTCCTGATTTTGGAGGCCAGTTAAGATCAAACGATATTGTGCTTCTTGGCAGATGCCTTGGGGCATTCAGGAAAGCTGTGACCTATCGTAAATAACTGGTGGCTTTTATATTGGTTAAATGAAAGATGTTCTTGGTCTCTGCATATGGCCCGTAAGTCTGTCTGGATTGCCAAGTTTTAGCCATCCTGTCCCAACTCACTCTCTCTTCTTCATGAAGACATAATAAACCTTTGGAAAATATGTATATTTTTGGTTCTTCCATATGCAGGTTCCCAGGTACTTCTTGGTAGCTTTCTTCTCTCCTCCATCCTCCTAAGCATGCATTGTATGCCCCTGAATTACTATTCTGTCAAGAAAGGAGAATGGGTGATGTCTTTGTTTGTTAATCTGGTTATTTATTTACCATAAACCTCTCACATCCCAGATATTAAAGAATCCTGAGTCCTAGGATGGCAAATAGATTCTGTCTGGTGACAACTTAGGTACTCTGGTGGAGGCTGCTTAGGGCCTACTTCTGGGCCCAGTGGGCCCTTGGGTGGGGAGGGAAGGGTTGCCATGTGCAGTTACCTTATTACAGGTGAAGGAAGTGAGACTCAGAGAAATTAATGGACTTGTTAATATGTCTCTTGACAAGGGACAATGTTTACATTTCCTTGCTGTCTCAATTCAGTCAACAACCACTATTTGCTGAATGCTTGCTCCGTATTCTAGGACTGGGTATTATCTAGGAACAAAAATAATCTGTGAACGTCTGTGGATTAACCTGCGTGGAAGTTTGTTTTTCATGCAATCATTAACCTCAAAGTTGTCCAGAATTGAGAGACTATGATAACAAAATTCCCAACCAACCAATTATTTATGTAAGTTGATCTTTGAAGAACACAGGTTTGAATGCACTTATAGGTGGATTTTACAGTATGGTACTATAAATGTATTTTCTCTTCCTTATGATTTTCTTAATGACAATTTCTTTTCTCCAGGTTACTTATTTTAAGAATACAGTATATAATGCATATAACACATGAACCATGTATTGATCGACTATGTTATTGGTAAGACTTCTGATCAACAGTAGGCTGTTGGTAGTTAAGTATTGGGGAAGTAAAAATTACATGCTGCTCTTCAACTGTATTAGTATGTCTAAACCCCACACAGTTCAGGGGTCAGCTGTATTCAAATTCATTTGTATATTCACTTACGTATTCATTTTCCCGTCCGTTTACATAAAGAATAAAGATCCACTTTTTAAAAGTTGGGCTTTTGTAAGAGTTCTTTCAAAACAACTTGAAAGTTATTGATAAAAACAAACTGGCCAATAACTGCCCTTGATTTTTGCCTTTGTTCCCCGTGGTCTGTTACTTAATATGGCCTTGCTGGCACAGAGGTGAAAATGAACAATGAAGAAAAACTGAAGAAAAACTCCACTATCCTACTTTTTGCAAAGCAGCCTAGAAATGTAACATAGATGAACCAAAAATATTCACTTTACCAAAGGCTTCTAAACTGTTAGAATTGTCAAGGAAGAAAGAATTTGCAATGATGGTGATAGAGAGCTATTGCAATTCCACTTCCCCTGGGGAGAGGTATGAGTAGCAGGGGATGGGGAAAATCTCTTAGCGCTCTGAGCACTGTAGTAATCGCGCCAAGGATGTGTGGCACTGTCTCTCTCTCCCGTCCCTGGTGTAGTTAAGAATCTCACTCCATCACTGACTTCAAGGCCAGAGTAATGTCAGAAATGCTTGCCTGGTGGTTATAAGAATTATGCCCTCTAGGTGCTAGGCACTTTACATAGGTATAGGTCCTTTTAATGGAATTTCCCAAGCTGTGTTTTTTTTTAATTATTCTTCTTAATATAGCTGTTATTTTAAAATTACTACATGCAGTGGTCTGTCAAGACACAATGTTGTGGGTTTTTTTTTTCCTGCTTTTATTGCGAACTAATGGAGATACATCACTGTAAGTTCAAGGCATACAACATGATTGTGTGATTTACACATGAGCAGTGATGACCACAGTAGGTTCAGTTAACATCCATCTTCTCATATAGATACAATAAAAAGAAAAGAAAAAATTTTTCCTTGGATGAGAACACTTAGGATCTACTTTCTTAACTTTCCTATATACCACACGGCAGGGCTGTGTTCACCATGTTGTACAACACATTCCTAGTATGGACTTACAACCAGAAGTTTGTACCTTTTGACCACACTCTTCCAGTTCCCCTTCCCCCCACCTCCCGCCTCTGGTAACCCCTAATCTGATCTCTTATTTTTTTATGAGTTTGGTATTGAGTTCGTGGTGGCTTGTTTATTTAGATGCCACATATAAGGGAGATCATACACTATTTGTATTTCTCTGACTTCTCTCACTTAGCACAACACCTCCAAGGTCCATCCATGTTAGCACAAATGTTACCACAAATGGTAGAATTTCCTCCCCTTTTGTATGGCTCAATAATATTCATTGCTTCTATGTACCATACCTCTTAGGATACAGGTTTTTATCAAAGAGCATATCCCCCTATACTCACAGGACAGAGAGTGGGACTCAAGGGAGACTTTAGCACCAATTCTCTTTCCCCGTCCTTTATGCTAATACATTTCATTGCAGCTTCAAGAGCAATGTTAAAAGGCATTAGATCCCTTTTTCACAGATCAGGAAACAGATGTAGAGAGTTAGCTCATTATCCTTCCTGTAAGTGGCAGAGTGGGATTGAAATCCAGGTCTGATTCCCATGCCTGGGTTCCTTTTCCCAATGTTTAGTGCTTTCATTTCAGCCTCGCTCCCTGCACATTGATTTATAACTAATGCATTAGAAGAGTAGTCTTCAGTCTGGGGTGCTCATGCCCTGAAGCGATGTAAAGACTTCTCAAAGGAAAAGCAGGCATGCATAGTTTTAAGGTGATCCATTTCCACTTTTCTCAATTTCCACTTGTGCCTTAAAACCCATCTTGAGGGGTGCCTGGGTGGCTCATTGGGTTAAAGCCTCTGCCTTCGGCTCAGGTCATGATCTCAGGGTCCTGGGATCGAGCCTCGCATCGGGCTCTCTGCTCAGCAGGGAGCCTGCTTCCTCCTCTTTCTCTGCCTGCCTCTCTGCCTACTTGTGATCTCTCTGTCAAATAAATAAATAAAATCTTTAAAAAAAAAAAACCCATCTTGAGAGGGTGCCTGTGACACCCGCCCCCAGCAGCCTGCTCTCTCTTGACAAAGGAAAGGCCCCCTCTCACCCTCATCAGGTCTCACAATACTGTGCGGCCCAAACCATGGAAACCTTCTCTAAGAGCCCCGAGGGGCATGTGACCGGTCCTTCAAATAAAGATCCATCAATGGGTTCCCATCTTAATAAGAGATGGAGTCCCAATGAAATATTTCTCTTGAGTTTAATAACCATCAACATTTGTCATATATTTGTTCCAATTACTTTATATTAATGATGGCACCATTAAACTGAATGAGGAAGACTATTTTTATAATAGCCTCCTGTTTACAGAAAATGTATTTCACATTAGATTTTAGTATATAGATGTTTTTGTTTCAGAGAAGTGTAATAGTATGATTCATGGTTGACTTTGAAGCATACAATTCTATCATGCTAAAATTCTGTATGAGTAGCATTGGGCTAGAATGGGAACAATGGGAAGTGGAACGGGCATTTGAGTTCTGAGACAGGGTGGCAGGCAGGAACCCATGGGCCAAATCTAGCCCACTGCTATCCTTGTACATAAAATGTGCTGGGACCTAGCCATGCCTATTCATCTACATGCTGTTTAAGACCACTTTCATGCTATAGTGACATCGTTGAGTAGCTACGACAGAGACTGCTTGGAAAGCCTAAAATAGTATTTGGCCTTTTACCTGGAAAGTTTGTAGACCTGTTATTAAAGGAGAAAAATGATGTAAAATTCCCAACTCTTAAAAAAGAGCTTATTCATATATTTTTAAATGAGTAATTAAGGGTGTAAAATCCCTATTGTATGTGTACCCAAGGATACATTTAAAAGAGTGATGTAACAGTTTTTTCTACCAATATTATAATACCCTGAAAATTATGTTCTTTGCAACTATTTCAACTGTGATGAAAAATTTCAACCATCAACTTGAAAAATGTGTACATAGAGAGTATACATAGACTTTTTTTTTTCAAAATAGGAAGACCACTGCCCTTGAAGACAGGATCAGGCATGTGACTTTCCATAGTTTAAGTTTAAGGAGATTGTCTCTTTTTCATGGAGCAAATTGAGCCCCATATGAGTACCTCAACCCTCAATCAAGCTCTTCTCCCACAACCTTGATGGGTAGCTGATGGAAATGTTGGTCTCTAGCAGGACAGGGTCAAAGAGTGACCTTGTAAATGGCTGGGCTCAGTCTTAGAGATCAGAAAAATCCTTCACAAGCCCCTACGTTGGCCCTTGTGTTGGTCAGCTAGCGGAAAGAAAGAAAGCTGTGCCCTTCCAGGAAGTAGAAGGCTGGGCTTTTTAGGATGTCCCTGCAGAACTGAGGGGAGCCTGTGCTGTCCTCAGGCTGCATGGATGGTGGATTGTACCACACAGGTGGAGTTTACACCTACCTAGTAACCTTGATTCATGTTTTGGGTTGAATTCTGTCTTCCTCCAAAAACCAGAGGCTGTTCTTAATCATCACTACTTTAGAATATGACCTTGTTTGGAGACAGGGTCTTTACGAAGCTTAGCAAGTTAAAATGAAATCTTTAGAAGAGGCCCTAATCTGCCTTTGTCCCTATAAAAAGGAGAACTTTGGACACAGGAATAGAAATGCATTGGGATAAGACCATGAAAAGACACAGGGAGAAGATGGCCACCTACCAGCCAAGAGAGAACTGGGACAAATCCCTCTAAAGGAGGAACCAACCCCTTGTACCTTGGGTTCAGACCCGAGTTTCTGACCTCCAACACCAGGAGGCAGTAAGTTTCTGTTGTTTAAGCCACCCAGTCTATGGTACTTGGTACTTCTGACAGTAGCCCTCACAAAAAATACGGTGGCCTGAAAAGCACAGGTTCTTTTAATGGCCTTCCCAAAGCCCAGTGATTTTTATGTTTAGCTGTGTTTTGAAATTACTACATGACATGGTCCATCAGAGCACAAGTTGTTACCAGAATGCATTTAACAACAGAGGACCAGAACCAGAGACACCCCTAGTCTCCCTCCTTCCCCCTAGAGCAGTGCAGAAGAGCAGTTAAGATAAAAACTTCTGGAGCCAGAGCCCTCGGGTTTAAATTTTAGTAGCCATGTGACTTTGGGGCATGAATGGCATCACTTGTTAAACTGAGGAATAACAGCACCTGCCTTGTTAGGTTATTGCGAGGATCAGCTGGGTTCATAACATTAAAACTCAGTTCTTGGCACATAGTAAGTGCTCAACAGTCAAATGTTCATTGTATTATTGAGGGACCAAAAAGAACAACCTCTGCCCAAGACCACTTCAGAACCCATGAATCACCCAGCAAGTACTACCCACGTGTCCCCTGAAATTCTCAAAGATTTGTTCATGAAATTGCCATATCAATGTTAGAAGGGCTTTCCCCCTGCCCCAAATCTAGGATTGTCTTTTCTCTTGTTTTATCCTGTCTTTTTCTTGCAAAGCCTAATATTTGAGAATAGCTATCATGCCTTATTAACCCTTGAAAAAGTATCTGCTCCAGCACCACTTGGCAATGAGATTTCATCAGTCACTTGAGATTATGGATTAACTCACTGATCTTTTTACCCTTCGAGCTAATTAGCCTTTGGACAAATACAGCTAGTCACAGAAGCAATGCACAGCTGACCAAACACATTTCAAAGAGCAAATTTGGTAGGTAAATAATGCCAAGCTCAGATCTCTCAGTAATATTGCTTTTCTGAGTCACTGGAATTTTGATGATCTTTCCTTCCCAGCTAGAGTCGGTAGTGAGGTGTTTACAACCCTTTGAAGCAAAAGGGACAATGTGACTAATTAAACCAGCTAACTACTCCCTACTTCAGTTTCTGCCAACCCCATTTAAGATGATTCTTTCTCTCATGTTTTCTACTAACTGGCCCAGTTTGACTTTAAATGACTGAACATATCCTTAGGGACCCCTGTTTGAGAGACAAGGGAGACCTTCCTAGATCCCCAGCTGAAATGTAATTTTACTCAATTTAATTTAATTACCACTACCTGCCAAGACTTTCTCACACCTCCATAAAGCACCTTAAAACAGTTCATGCCTCACCTTGGTGCTAAGGCCTGTTAAGTACTTGTAGATAATTATCACATCCTCTTAGACAATGTTTGGTGAAACTCAATATATTTAGACCTTTCATTCTGTGCTAAAGAAGAACTCTCCAAGGAGACTTTTCCAAGCTCCTCTTAGTTTAAGTTATTCTTACATTATAATAGGTACAACCTCACCAGTGAGTTGCAGGGAGTTTCAAGGGATAGTCTCTCTCTGGGGCCAGCCAGCCCCTTGGTAAGGGCAGCTGGGATGGTATGCCCATCCTGGTGTCCATTCCATTGGGCAGGCTCCTGGCCCATCCTCTGATGTCCCCTTGCATGGGCATCCATGATCTTCTGAGTGGCCACTGCTTCTTTCTGACCCCTTAGGTCAGAGTTCTGGAGAAAGAGGGATTCCAGATTGAAGGACAGCTCTGACATTGCACAACCACATACCTACTCATTTGGGTTTGATTTTTGTTCATGCATTGAAGAAAACAAAACAGCAAATTGTTTAAAGATTTTATTTATTTATTTGATAGAGATCACAAGTAGGCGGGTGGTGGGAGGGTGGGGTGGAGCAGGCTCCCTGCTGAACAGAGAGCCTGATGTGGAGCTCGATCCCAGGACCCTGAGACCATGACCTGAAACGAAGGCAGAGGCTTTAAACCACTGAGCCACCCAGGCGCCCCAGAAAACAGCAAATGTTTTAACTCTTATTTCAGAAGAGCGGAGGTGTGGTTGCTTTGCACTGGCACCAGCATTCATTGACAAAGAGCATTTGTCAAGGGAATACTCAGGGCCTAGCCCCGTGCCTTGGTAAATAGGAGGAATCCAAAGACAGAATAATCTAGATCTTGCTCTCAAGGATCTTCAAAAACAGTGAAAAGCTTGCAAGACAGTAAATCATACTACACAGCGTTATCTAGTTAATTAGAGAATTGTAAGCTTCAAGGGAAGTCAGTCCTAGGCCACTATTCTGTAACTAGTTGATCTGAAAAAAATATCCCATGGTGAAGAGCACCATATGTTACACTTGCGTGGGCTTTCCCAAACCAAGATATCGTGTCTGATACCAAGTGGCATCTGTCTAAACGAATTATGATAATACAAGTTTATTATACAGAATGAACTGTATATGTATTTGATGAGGAAAAATGACCAAGAAATTATTTCTCAGTGAACAAAGGAAGTTAGTAGGAAAATATACAGCATGTAATCCATGGGGTGTGTGTGTGTATGTGTGTGTGTGTGTGTGTTTATGTTTTGGTGTATGAATAGATTTGTGTGGTTTGCATATATATAGGAAAATGAATAAGAAATGAAAAAGACAATGAATAACTCTGGAGAACAAAGCTGGGGAACCCAGAAGAAGATTTTCATTTTTAATATGATATTCTTCTGTATATATTTTTACTATAAATTTTAAATTTGTATTTATTTTTAATTTAATCATCAAAAATGGATTCTTTAAAAAATAGAAATCTTGATAAAATAATAATAAAAATTAAAATGCCATACAGTATTATCAATACCAGAAAGTGTGTGTATTCTTGACTTTAATTACTGGAGATATACAGTTTAGAGTTTGTTTTGGAACTGCTTAGAGCAGTGATTCTCATCCTTTGGTGATTCCTACCTGTTGATTCTTTTAAAATTGAAAAACCCAGCCCATAACACCAGCTTTATAAACCAGAATTGCAAGTGAGGCTTATTTAAGTTTTTAAAAACACCACCACCCATCCTGTCACCACCAGCTTCCTTCGGTGGTACCATTGGGCTCCTGGTGAAGGCACAGGACTAGAGAGGAGATGGAACATGACAGAAACTATCCATTGTGACCATGAACCTACTAGGTTACACCAGTGAAGAGATAAAGGTCTTAAATTGGATTGAGAAACGATATAAATCATGTTCTCACAAAACAGCCTCCTAAGCAAATGAGAGAAAAAAGACTGAAAAGCAAAAATTCAGCACATAAATGGGGAAAAAAATAAGAATGACAATATGGACATCAGAGAAGAGTTAAGCCAAAAAGCTTAACATGGGAAGAAGAATTATTTTTTTTTTTAATTTTGTACAGATAACTGCCAAACTGACATTAAACCACCCTTTCATTCTTTCTAATGAATCTGTGTTCACATGCTCACAACACAGCAGTATCATCAAAATGAAAAGAAAAAACTAGAAATACAAGAAGAAATGGACAAAAATACAGCTTTGAGAAAGCATCATTGTATTATTGTTATATTTCAAATAGCATGAGAAAATTTTAATAATATAATTAATAAGTCAACCAATAGGTTCTTATTGAGTTGGTATCTTCCACTGGAAGTATGCCTTCTTTTCTAAGGATCCATGGAACTCTTTAAAAATATGTCACTTACATGGCCGAAAGTCCTTAGTACATTCCTAAAGAAATAGGCTTCTCAGTAACTACTGAATCAAAACAGAAATCAAAGCTACTGTAGGAGGCTGTTTAGAAAATGGTGACCATGAAAACATGCTGTGACAAAACTTACACGATACAGCCAAAGTTGTCCTTAGGAGAACCCGAAAAATTATTCTTTTAAAATTACTATTTTTATGGAAAGAATGAAAATAAATGAACCAGGGTTTTAACTCACGTTATAAAATGAAAGAGCAAAAAAGGCAAGAGGAAAGATATAATAAAGATAATAAACTAGAAAAGAGAGAAATAACAGAATCTTAAAGTAAATCCAAGAACTACTTCTATTAAATAACAAATAGCCAGTGACAATTTTGCCAAAGAAAATATGAGGAAATGCAAATTAACAAGTTTATAATTGAAAATGATATTGGAACAGGCATGGAGATGACTAAAATATTGTTAATGAGTACTGGGGATGGCAATATGCCAATAGATAGGTAAAGCTCAGTTAGCACGTATACACACACATGCGCGCGCGCGTGTGTGCAAAATAATTATAGACTACTAGGTGTGCATGTATTTGGGGCAAAATACACAAATTGCTAGCAGAGCAAATTCTGTGACTTGTTGGTTGAGACATATATTTGTGTGATCTTTCTGAAAATGGCAGTGTGTAACTGAAAAATTCATATGATCCTTGACCCCCTTACTTGAAATCAAGTCATTTATCATAAGGAAATAAGAAATGTGGGAAAATATTCTTTGATAGGAGACCGAGTTTAAGAAGACTGATATCGTGGGAGTGTGCCCATGATTACTCTTTGTGTGGGAAAATACAGAAATAGAGTGATTTCATCTAGAAAAAAAAATGTCATTATGAACTGAGAGGATTCTGGACTGCGCCACAGTGTTAACATTCCTTTTTTTTTTTTTTTTTTGAGTGTAGGGAGTACAAGTGATCTTTTTCTTCTTCTATGTATTTTTGGGCATCTTCCAAACATCTCTCAATGAGATTGCAATCCTTTGTAACTAGACCATAAAATTACTAAAGTAAAAGGAGAAATTTTAATATAAAATTATAGAAAAACATTTCACCAGAGAAGGACATACAAAAGCATGACGTGTATGTAAGCCTATCAAGACTGAGAGTGCCATGAAACCTTCTAATGTCCACTCAGTAGTTTGTATACGCTCCGTTCCCTTGCAGGGCACACAGGTGAGAGAGGTGGAGGGAGAAGGTACTAGCGAGGACATGTTCTTCCCCAAACCTGAGGTCTTGGGTGCTACCATGATTCTGAGGGTGCAGGACAGCACCCTCCCTTTACCAGAAATGTAAAGTTTGGTCAACACTCCCCCTAGTGGCAATTTAGCAAATCTCCTAAAATTCCTTACCCAAGAGCCAGGGGCTGAAAACGGATGCCAGCCAGCTAACACTTATTTGAGGCGCTTGTTAATGAGACATATATGTTGCTGGACACCTCAAGGGTGTGGCTCAGAAATATGTATTCCTTTTTTTAACAGGCATCCCAAGCGATTAAAATATTCAAGTGTGGAATCTATTGACCTGGATCATACATTGCTGAATGTTGTAGAAAAGAGGCAATGTGAGAAGACATTCTTGTGATCTAACTTACTATTAATTTCCAAAAAAGAAGGGAGGCCAGAGGTGTCTGTATTAGTTTCCTCTAGTGGACACTTGTGAGCACACTGGTTGCTACTTTTTTTTTTTTCCTTAGGTTATCTACAAATGTATGGGAGTGTAAATTAGAAACAAGTGAGTTATACCTGGTCATTTTGCTTTAGGATTCTCTGTTCCTATTTCTCAACATCCTCCATACCTTAGATTTTCTTTCCAGGTTCTAGACAGCCAGCCCATTTGGAACAGCTCGCCGATTTAATCAACATGCTGCTTATCATGGTTTCCAGATGGTTAATGGGTCTCTTAAATAAAACTGGCCCTAATTCTAACTGGTGTTTCTATTCTGGTCCCTTTTGTAGAATAGTTTGTTTCGTGGCCAAAGTTTCTTTTCAGTATTTCTCTGTAGTCATTGGTGACCCCCTTTTGCCACTTCTTTGTTCAAAACTGTCAAATGGCACAAATTGAATTCACTCATGTTAATCACACATGTGGGGAAGAGGAAAGTGTTCATATTAATATCCACATGCTACCCAAATCATTTATCATTTACATATAAAATTTTAGAGAATAGGTTTCTCATCATTATTAATCGAGAGAGGAAAGAGCCTTCTTATGGAACCACAGCCCAATGGTTCCCATTGCTGCTTCTGCTTTGAGAAGGAGTGTTCTTGTCCTAGGAAACAGCATTATTTGGGGAGCAGTTTACATGTATCGACTTCTCAGGAGTCCTACTTGAAACACCTGTGGTCTTAATATTCAGTGCTACACAAAGGATTCCAAATATAAATAACCTTTGAGCTGACCCATAGATTTAGGTCCAATTCCCACTTTACAAACGGTTTCCAAAGTATACAGTGGAATTGTACAAAAGTGACATTAAAAATCATGTTGGCAGAATGCCATGATGGCATGGCTTCTGCAATAATGAATGTCTGAAAGGAGGCAAGATAATGTAAGATTTGAATGGGGTTGCATTCTGAAAGGAAGGCAGCCAGAGGTCCTGAGAATTAATGGAGGAACTGCAGAAAAAAAAATATGACTCTATTACACCAAGCACTTTCCTCTTTTTCTTTCTATTGCCTGACTGAGATGATTTGGCGAAGTTTAAAAATAAATGAGCTGTATTCATTTTTCCTTCAGAGCTTTGCTTTGAAGGCATTCCATAAGGGAAAAAAAAAAAAAAAAGACAAACCAACACAGGCAATACAGGAGGGGATGGAGACAAGGAAATGTAAGCATTCTTTCCAGCAGTATCTGTTTAATAGCTTAGGACTCCTTATGTGGGGAGATATGCAGGCAAATGTAGTGCTTCCAAGAGGTGGTAATGATCTACTAGGTAATGCAGAGGAAATGCTGTTTTGAATGGGCTTCAGCGGCATTTGAGCCTTTTCACTCTTGTCTATACACTGTACATACAGTGACTAGGATTAGGTTTCTTCTAGCAACTCGATGGCCGTTTTCAGTGCTAACCAGAGGCCGGATTCTTCTGCAGGCATATCATTGATGTTGATCATTGCTTTTCACATTTTTATTTTAGCTGCAGAACCTCATTTTCAACAGAGTGGACCCTTACCTATAAAGCACATGAAAGTACAAACCTGTGCTGGAAACCAGGTTGCGCATCTCGGAAGTTCCGCCCCTTCAACCCCCAGCCCCCCTCACCCCAACCTTTTCTTCCGGGGCCATCCCCCTGTCTCCCTGTGGCAGAGCTTGAAAGTAGTCTTCTGGGAGAAAGAACATGATTTCTTCCCTATAACCTGGAGGGGGTGGGGAATGCCTTTAATTATTCATTCATTCTTTGATAGGACAAATATTTATTCAGTGCCCCCCCCTTCACCCCCAAGCCATGCCCTCTTCTAGGCACTGGAGATGGAGCAGTGATGGGGACGACCAACAGCAGCTCTAATGGAGGCAGCAAGGGTGACCCCCGGCAACCAGGACGTGTTGGGTGCTATGAGGAAAATAAAGAAGGAGGCATAGGGAGAAAGGGGCTCCAGTGAGGAAGCTAACCGGGAGAGGGGTACCGTCTGTCCAGGAAACCAGGGTGTTGAGAAAGAACAGCCATAGCCAGACCTTGGGGGTATTTTAGACAAAGAAAGCTTCTGAAATCCCTGAGGCAGGGGTATTCCAGTCACACTGGATGTCACAGCTGGGATAGGGGAGTGTTAGCGGCTGTGGCAGAGGTCAGAGGTAGGCAAGCTCCTTTATGAAGTTAGGTCTAGTAGGTCATGATGGAGAGTCCCCATTTTACTTTTTATTTTAAATTCATTGTCAATCATGGGTTGATTATTTAGTATTAAAGTACTTGTGAGTTAGATCTTTATATTTAAAAAAATAAGTAAGTAATTTTTAGAAAGAGAAAGAGAGAGCAAGTGAGCATTGGGGGAGGGGCAGAGGGAGAGGGAGAAAAAGAATCTTGAGCAAGCTCTGCGCTGAGCATAGAGCCTGACCCAGGGCTCCATCTCACAACCCTGAGATCTTGACCTGAGCCAAAATCAAGAGTTATTTGATCAACTGCCTGAGCCACCCAGGTGCCCCTTAACTCTTTATATTTTTATTCCACTGACTTCCAAGAGGCCTTTGAGGGACTTCATATACCTGATGCCTAAACACCAGTTCCTTCGAATAAAAGCTCAAAACCAGGTGGAGGGGGAATGAAGCCATAGATAGTGAGATTAAGAATGAAAAATGGAGGGGCGCCTGGGTGGCTCAGTGGGTTAAAGCCTCTGCCTTTGGCTCAGGTCATGATCCCAGTGCCCTGGGATCGAGTCCCCACATCAGGCTCTCTGCTCTGCGGGGAGCCTGCTTCCTCCTCTCTCTCTGCCTGTCTCTCTGCCTACTTGTGATCTCTGTCTGTCAAATAAATAAATAAAATATTAAAAAAAAAAGAATGAAAAATGTGGTTCTGCATTCCATCAGAGCCAGGGTTTAAAAAAGGGGGGAAAGGAAGAAAATGATGGCTTCTGTAATTCTGATTAGTTAAAAAGGGAAGGTGTCTATTCTTAAGGGAATAAGCTTTAAAAAATAAATTCTAAACATAATGTATTCTGTTGGGCCTTATATAAGAAACATCAATAATTCTCTTTATGAATATTGAATACCTAATACATGCAAACTGTTGACACTCTGGGGGATATAAACCTTAATCAGACATAAATTCTGCCTTCCAGGAGCTTACAGTTTAAAACGGTCTATATAAATGTACGCAAATTACTATGTCAGAAGGCAGGAGTTATAAATATTCGTTTTCAGAGTCCCTAGAAAGGGGCATAATACGTATCCCAGTAAAGCGCGTCTCTGGAATCATTCAGTGTTAGGAGAGAGACTCAAAGTGGCCAGTCAGGTTTATGGCTTTGCCATAGTTCAAGGATCTCCTGCACAGGGCCCAGGGGCCGCCAGCTGGGCTGGTGTCCGTAGGCTGTCTTCCCCGGCCCTCTCTTGTGAGCACGCGCAGGAGCTGGTGCTCATTCAGAACACAGAGGGCCCTTTGTCATGGACTTGGGAGGCAGGCGCTCTGCTTTGCTAATTTAGAGACATCCCTACTTTGGATAGCATCTGCGTAGGTGACAAATTGGCTTTGTCATGAAAATGGAGTTAAGTTAGGGACTGTGAGCAACAGAAAACAAAATGCGTATAATCCATCTATCCAGAGAAATCCTCTGTGGATATTCTGGTCCGTGTCCTTTCATATATTTCTCTGTGAATGTGGATGGGGAGAGAATCACACTGTCTAAACGATTCTGGGACCCCCTTTTCTTACCTCCTTAAACCTTAAGACACGCAGTCAGTGGTATCATTGCTAATCGCCACATGGCACTCTGGTGTATGATTGTATCCTAATTAACCGATTTCCTAGAGTTGAGACACAAATTGTCCCCAGCTTTTTGCCACTACAATCAATGCTGGAATGAACATTCTTTTAAAATACATTTTCCCACACGTTTCCAGTTTTCTGGAATACTTTTCATTCCAAAGGTGGAGAGAACAGTGGCTGTTGGTACCTATCCTTGTTTTAACTGAGCTACACAAATACCCAAAGCTTCTGCTTTAGACCCTTCTGCTCAACTATGGACAACGCTAATCTGTCCTTTTCACGGAAGGAAAGAGGCATTCAAGGCACCGAACAGGTCCCTGAATTTTAGATCCTCATTTGTTTCTCCTTTCTTCCGCCTTGAACCTCACTAATCACTCTAAATCAGTAACCTAACCTGGAGCATGGAAAGCATCCTCTCAGCCCCCAAATTCCTTAAGTTCTGCCTCTAAAAAAGGATCCTGATGGCACCCTCCTCCAGCTTAGGCCATGACTGCTGACTTCCTGGATCCCCATAGAATTTCCTTACATACTCTTCTCTTCTTGGGTTTGGCTCACCCTTTACTCTGTCTTTCGTACTTCATTTTAATGTAAATCTGATGATGCCAGTGCTCCGCCTTCCACATAAAATTCAAACCCTATGGCACAGCATACAAGCCTCTACTTCTGGACCAAGTCACCTGGGACAAATCCTAAGAATCTGTGTGTCTTAAATTTCCCCCTGTGATTTCACTACAAGCAGCCTGGCCCTTCCCGGGGTCCCGAGGTGGGTGCTGAGGAAGCACTGGTCTGCTTGGAACCCATTCTAGAGCAGAGGCCAGCTACCACTAGAAGTAGCTCTCAGCCGCAATTTAAAATGATCCAGCACACCGTGATTTCTTTAGGAAAAATTTCAAAAGCATTCCACCCAAGAGCAACATGTTTGCAAGTATAGATTATAAAATCATTTCCATTTAGGAATCCTAATTTAATTACATGACAATTTTAAGCTATGAAAGTTTTTCTGCTGAGTCAGGATTTTCTACTCTAAGATAATGCAAAGCAGGTAGTTGAAAGTAAAGACTGGCCCCAGAGACTACTATGTGCTTGGCTGCGTCAAGTTCTGAGCATTAAGTATTGTTCTGTGGGACAAAGGGGCAACAGGGTATCTTGTTAAAAATCTTACTAAAGCACTGTGTTAAACTTTTTCTTTTCAATTAAGACATTCAAATTTTAGGTTCCTTAGAAAAATACTTAAAAGCCATTAGATTCTTTGTATATCTTATAGGAAAGGGTATTCATACCATCAAATTGTTAAAAAAGAAAAGAAAAAGCAATTTTTGAGAAGGCCTATGTTTCTTTGGGATTAATGGTGAAGTTGTTAAAGAGAAACTACATTTATGAAACTCAAGATAGTACTACAATAATAACAGTTTATTTGATCTAATTTCTTACTGATCCTTAAGGAGTCTGGTGGACTGAAATCCCTAATTTTCATAGCAGGTGATGTGAACACCCATTATTATATAGTCATTAATATCATTACTATTACTCCTGAAAGTTAGAGAGTTGGGATTTAAAACAATTTTGGTTACTTTTCTGTCTTCTCCACTAAGATGTAATTTTTACAAAGACACAGTCATTGTCTGGTTCACACTGTGTCCCCAGCTTCTGGTTCATGGTAGGCATCTGTTGAATTATGACTGCACGCCATGGAATGAAGATTTGTGTAGGGTCCTCCTCTGAGGACTTATCAAGTCCTTATCCAGCCCCTTATCCAGAGACACAAGTAGAGAGAGAAATTTGATTCTTGACCCAATGGAAGCTCATAATAGTAGAAAATACTTTTTCTTCAAATCCATCTGATTTGCCAAACCGTTGTCATGCTGTGTACATTGCAGCCTGATTCTGAATATGAAATGTACTTGTCTTCTTTCATATCTATCCTACCTTATCACCCTTGTGGCACATTATTAATATATATATTCCAAAGTTGTCATCGATGTGTATGTTATTTGTATATGTACGTGGTAGAGGCAGTTGCCTTGCATCCCATCTCCTGGTCTCTAGATATGTCAAGAGATTAGAAATGGTTTTCAAAACCCTAGGGAAGAAATTGCAGGAGGCATCAAGCTCAATGATCTATATCAGTGTTATTCAAAATGCTGGTCAGTGAGCTCTTTGTAACTGATTTGCAGCAGGATGAAGAGCTTGTGCTCAAATGCCCATCAGTGATGTCATTACGCACACTGTTTAGTCCAGTTCATATCCTTTTCCTGATGAGACTTTCTCAATGAAGGAAGCAGGGTGTTGAATCACATTCTCATACAAGCTCTGTATCTTGCTCTGGACTGGTCTAAAACAGTTGAATTGCACTCTTCTCTAACCACACTTTGAATAGCACTGCTCTCCATCAACATCTTGCCTACTTTGAAGAATCTCCAAACTGCCTTTTAAAGGCATCATTTTCATTCTGCTAAATGGTTCTTTCTTCAATAATCAATTATATAATAATAATTAATAGAAATCAAACAATCGATTATTTAGACAGATCATAATATGTCGAGTAGTAACAATGTCATGGAGAAATAATTAAACAAGGGGAAAAGTTTAAAGAAGGATGAGGGCTGCTGTTTTGGTCAGACTGCTCATGGATGGTTTCTGTGGGAAGGGGACCCTGGAGCTGTGAAGAGCAGATTATGGAATGATAGCTGGGGAAGAGCATTCCAGGAAGAGAAGTGTGAGCTCCAAGGGCTTGAGGTGGAAACCGTTTTGGTGTGTTTTAAATCAGCAAGGCAGCATGCCTAGAGGGTAGTGACAAGGAGGGGTGTGGGAGCGGATGGTGTCCCACAGGCACCCATGTGTCAGCCTCAGTGGGCCATGGCTAGCACCTTGACTTTGGAGTGAGACGGGGAACGCTGGAGGGTTGTAAGCACAGGAGCAACTTGATACGACAGGCTTCAAAGGCTCACTGTGCCTGCTGGGGAGTAAGGGTGAAATGAAGCAGATGAGAAGTCTGCTGCTTACTGCCGGTCGGATTAGGGGTAACTGATGGCTGGGAAGAAGGTGGAAGGGTTGGACGCGGTAAAGAGCAATCATGTTCTGAAGTTGGGTGGTGTTTTTTTTTTTTTCTTTTCTTTTCACTAAGTATTTTATTGAATGCTGCTGTCATTGTATATAAAATAATTGCCCTGGGGAAATAGAAATTAATGAAAATTCAGAGAGGTGGGTGTTAAGGACTGACAAAGCAGGAGCTTATATAGTACGGCACATGTTATAGGGATGAGCTTTTGTACAGATTTCAAATTTAGTTCTCCTTTGCATATTCTCTGGTTCATGAAAAGTGGTTTAGAAAACCATCCAAAGGTTCATTTTACTACAAAAGGAACAGACTTTCTGGGGTCTGAGGGGATTCTTGGGGGGGCTACTCCAGTCAGCAGGGGGTCACCTTGAACATTCTATAGACAGAATTGTTTCAGAACTGCAGCTGCCTGGGAAACTTCCATGCTTGAGCCCGCTCCCAGCCAGAGCTGGTGAACCACTTTCTTCAGTCTTTTGCCAAAGTTGGGCAGATTCATCGGAGCATGGACCGGTCGGGTTGTGGGTCCTTGGGGTAGATGGTGGGACAGCCCGGCCCTGAATTTGTTTTAAAGGTAGAGTCAAGGGGGTCCTGGGTGGCTCAGTGGGTTAAGCCTCTGCCTTCAGCTCAGGTCATGATCTCAGGTCCTGGGATCGAGCCCCACATCGGGTTCTCTGCTCAGTGGGGAGCCTGCTTCCCCCTTTCTCTCTGCCTGCCTCTGTGCCTACTTGTGATCTCTAACTCTGTCAAATAAATAAATAAAATCTTAAAAAAAATAAAGGCAGACTCAATAGGATATGCTGGGGCTATGGTAGACTGGATGTGGAATGGGAGAGAATGAGTGAAGTCGAGGATGATTCTGGGTTTGATGGCACCATTTCCAGAGATGAGAGGAAGGGACTGTGACAAGGGAAGAAGAAAGAGTTGAGTTTGGACCTGTTGGATGTGAGATGCCTGACAAACTTAAAAGTACAGATGTGGAGAGAGCACTATAATACATGCATCTGAGTCCAAGGAAGAGGTAGAACTTGGGAGTTGTCCACACATAGAAAGTACTAGATCAGATCATTGAAGGAGTGCATGGAGATAGAAAAGAGGTCCAAAGATTGGAACCAGGGCACTTCAACAGCTAGAGGTAGGGAAGAGGAGAAAAACTAAGCAAAGGAGACTAAGAAGGAAATGCTGGGGCGTAGGAAGTATGCAACAACAAAAGGTGGTATTGTGAATACCAAAAGAAGAAAGACTCTTAAAAAGAGGCTATGATCATCTGCTTCAAAGCTATTGTAAAGTGAAGACTGTAAATTATCTATCAAATTGGTCCTAATGGAGGTCAATCATGGATGCCCAGGATTAGAGCAGTTTCAGCGCTCATTCACTGCCTGCCTGATTAAAGAAGTTCTGTTGTGATTGGCTTCAGTTTCTTAATGAAATGAGAGTCAAAGTTAACTGATGAAAACTCAGGCGATAGGGGTGGGGCCCCAGAGGTTTGCTAATGGAGGAGAAGCTGTGAAGAGCGGATATATGGGAATATATAGTAAGAGTGCCAAACAGAACTAGGAACTCATTTGTTAGTTAAGGTGGTAGGTTTAAGATGAGCACCACTGTATGCTTTTCTCCAGCCCTGTTCAGGTGGGTGGAGGCAGAGAAGAGGATTTCAGGTAGATGAGTGTTTTGCTAGGCAAATATAATGTAGGGGCAAGGTTCGTGAGATTTGCAAATGAACGAAAGGGAGTGATAAAACCACAGCAAAGGATGGTTCAGGGGAGTATAATGGTTGAGATCATTGGATTGAAGGGACCATGAAACTGAAAGGCTGGAGGCTGGGTGGATCATCTGTGAAGATATTGAAACTGCCGAGAATGATAACGGAACGGTCGCAAGGAGGACGAAAGGGAAGAAAATCTTCACTGCATTGTGGGCAGGACCAAGAGAAGAGCAAGTAACGTAAGGAGAGAGAGTGGGTACCACAGCCTGATGTCAGGCAGCTCAAAGGAACTGACTGGGAGGGGCTTAGTCAGAGGAAACATGGTGGCCTGGAAGCAGCAGGAGGAGCAGGAAGGACAGCCTCTTCAGTCTCCAAAATCAGTAGTACCAAAGTGTGGGATGCAAAACCTGAAAAGACTGCAAGAGAAATAATCTTCCAGAAAGTCAGCCAGATTTCCATCAGGGCAAGAAAGAAACAAATGCTTGGAGAAGATATAGGAGAATTGATGGATGACAGACCATGGGTTCCAGAGGACACAATAGAAAAGGTTTGGAGATGGGGGCAGGGGTGGCCAGAGCTTCAGGCATATTAAGGAATAAGCAGAGCCTTTGGGAATGTAGATCTGTGAGAGTCTGGGTGGTGGAGAATGAGCTGGCTTCCTGGGAGTGTGTTCATGACTGAGGTATACAGGAATGAGAGGCATGATGATGATTCTGGTGGAGTCTTAGGGAGAGTGGGACACTCGGTACTAAAAGTAGTTACTTGTTGTGACTGATCTCTTTGGTGGTTCTTACGGTGAGGTGGAAGAACTAGAGGAAGGAGAGTGGAAATTGCACCGGAAAGCAGGCGTGTTCTTGCTTGAGGACTCCTTAGATGCCAAGGGAATTAGTCTTGTCAGGGGCTATAGAACTCTAGGGATTTTGCCTCAATCCTGTCAAGGACAATCTCAAGGCTTACAGAAACAATACTCCTTCTACTGTCCATTACTTTTTCTAGATTAGAAAATTGTCACTTAGTGATTGAGGGCTTTGTCTGAATATATTTCAGAGCTACTAGATTGGTTGAATGCTTCAACAAATACTGTTTTCATGATGAGAACTTCAAATTTACATTGTAAAAGAGCTGGTGCTATTCTTCTCTACAGAAACAAGGTTGACAGCACCTAAATAGCTTTGGCTATCTCTTGAGGAGATCATAGTCGGTGGGAAATCGACAACATTACAATGGAACATAACTTGGAAATGATACTTTTCTTTGCTCACCACTAGACATTTTGGCCTTAGGAAATTCGGATTACCCAAGAAGTAATTAATATCTAAGGGCAATGGGGACTTGATTCAACTAATGATTTCTTGCCATTTTTTTCCTGCATTATAATCAAATCTGTAGGCCACTTATTATTTACCCATCATAAGTTCAGCTTTCTTGGTTTTCAAAGTAGTCATTGAAAAATTGCCCAACTGATGATTTTTATATAGGCAAAACATATTTTTGGTGATAGTCTTTCCAAATACTGCTCAAAAGCTTTGTCATTACAGGCTGTCGCAAGATGGCCTCACTCAGTAGTCTTAAAGTCTAATTAGTTTTCTTGTACGCCTGGGTGCATTTCTGAGCTGTAAAATGAAACTCATTGGATAAAGTGACCTTTTTTCCTACACGCAATCTAGCTGATTTCAGAATTGTCCTTTACAAACATATAATACATTGATTGATCTGATGGCATTTGGGTCTAAAATTACTTCTTGGATATAGAAGAGAACACAACCTTGTTTTAAAAGTATCTGACTTAATTATTTTCTTGCAAAAAAGAGAAGGCAAATGCAAGAATTTGAAGCGAATTATAGATTTTTTGCTTTGACCTGTTCCTGAATCAAAATGTTTGTAGCCTTAAGGACATTCTAGACAAGAGAAGGTTTTTAGAAAGGGAAAAGGTATTGGGATAGATAAATTTGAATCAGGTACCTCTTAATGTGTCAAGTACTGACTAAGAGGGAGATATAAAAATGAAAAAGGGATCTCATCTCAAGTGTAGAATGGTCTAGCAGTGGAGACAGACACATAAACCAGTTAACTGTTGAGTTCTATTAGACTTAAGGGGAGGGTGAGGGGTCCTCTGGGGGGAGGGAAGAGGTAGGAGATGGAGGGTGGGGAACTGGGAACCTACCAAGAACAGAAGGTATTTGAATTGGGCTTTGAAGATAATTAAGAATTTGCCAAGCATTTTGGTAGCATAGGTCACCTGGGAGGGAATTCAAAGAGGAGCCGACAGCCTGAGCAAAGGGTGAAGGCATGAAGAGGATAGCCTTTGGGACCCTGTGGAGGCAGCAGGAAGCCTCTGATTGAGCTTCCTGGAGCCTACCTTTGACAGATTTAGGGAGAATAAAAATATATATACATGTTTCTAAGATATTATGGAAAACACATGTTTTCATTTGATACTCAGAGACTTTTAGAAATCTAATTATTGAACTGAAGTAACATGGAGTTGGATCATTTTTCTATGATGGGTCTAAACAATTCACCTGATGGGTATTTTCATAGAGGAAGACTTTACACCTGGTCAGTGTGCTGTTTTACTTGGGAATTTGCTCTCAAAAATGACTTCTCCATCTTTTGGTGAATGGGAGCCATGGGGCTTAGTGATGAGAATTAAGAGAGGTAAGATGGTGTAGAGGAAGTAAAAGGGTATGTGCCAGGAAGGGTGTTTATTTCCTAGTGTGAGCAGTTAGGAGCTATGTGACCCCAAAGTCACCTAACCTCCTAGAGTTCATTCCTTCCTCTGTGGAGGGGCAACTGGTGAGTTGTTCTGAGACATAGGACAGTGTGTTGGGGGGTAACATGAAAGCCCTCTAGCACAATAGACATGAGAGTTGCTAGTCATACTAATCCCTCAGTAATGAGCTTTGCTTTATTAAGGCCCCATGATCATAAAGCATAGAATGAACTTAGGGAACGGTTCTCCAACTTTGGGAATGTCCCCAAAATATTTCTTGCTTGGTCTATTTATAAAAAATGTCAAGTCTTCGGAATCTCCTCCAGAGTTTCCAGTTCAGTAGGACTGGATGGGGATATGGCTTAGGAATCTGCTTTTTAAGCAAACACCCCATGGGATTCCAAAGAAGGTGGTCCAAGGAGACCATTTTTAGAGCAACCATCCCAAAAGATGTGAAAAGTTATATGCCTCCAGCACAATTAGACCAGAAAGTGTCCTGCCTATGAATAAAGCCTTGGGTCCTTACCTTCTGAGATGCAACACACATACTCCTTATTGAGCTGCTGTGGATCCTCCCTGACAGGTGTCATGGCTAAAGTTTGCCTGGCCACTTTGAGCCAAATCAAGGAAGTGCTGACTTTTTTTTTCTTTTCTTCTCTTTTCTTTTTCTTTTTTTCTTTCTTTCTTTCTTTTTTCTTTTCTTTTTTTTTTTAAGCACTGTGATTGTGTTTGGGGTGAGGATTGAAGAGCACAGGCTGTGGCTCTTGGGCTCTTGGGGCTCCTTCCCAAAATGCTGATCCTTCCTGTGGCAGCAGTGTCTCCTGCTAAGGATCACTGGGCCTTCTGGAGGTGCCTCTCCTTCCCTTGCTTCTCTACCAGCCCTGCCCCAAGGGCATCTGCCATCAGGAAGGTGCTCTAACTGTTTGGTCCAAACTCTCATTCTGGTACTCATTATTTCTGTGACCTCCAAAAATTCCCTTATGTTTACCAGTTTCCCTTTCTCAACCATAAACGAGGATGACATAACCTAGCTTGCAGCACCACTAAGGAAATGAAATGGGACGTGCTCAGTGCTCTGTATGAACCTGCTGCATGAGCTCCTCCATCCAGACCAGGATGGAATCATGCCTCACAGCAGCTTGTGTGTTTATGCTCTTCTGAGCAACAACAGTGTGGCAGGGATGCCTAGGAGTCAGCAAGGTTCTGAGTGTTAGGCATGGAGTCAAGAGCAGTAAACAGCTGTACAATTTTCACTACAAGCCTATTAGCTTCTGAATAAAGATGGTGATTGGGGATGCTGTTATCTGAGTAGAGCTGACACACAGTGTTACAATAGTTTCAGATGTATGGCACAGCAATCAGATGATGCTATACATTATGCTCTCCCCACAAGTGTAGCTAGCTTTGTCACCATACAATCCAATAACAATACTATTGACTAGATTCCCTACATTGTGCCTTTTATTCCTGTGGCACCCCTCTGGAAACCATCAGTTTGTTCTCTGTATTTATAGGTCTGAGTGTGCTTTTTGTTTGTTTATTTATGTTTGTTTGTTTTTAAATTCCACATATAAGTCAAACCATATGGTATTTGTCTTTCTTTGTCTAACTTACTTCACTTAGCATGATAGCCTCTAGGTTCATCCACGTCGTCACAAGTGGCAAGAGTGCATCCCTTTTTATGGCTGCATAATATTCCTGTATGCACACATGTGTGCATGACAACTTCTTTATCCATTCTTCTATTGACAGAATCTTGGGTTCCCTCCATATTTTGACTGTTGTGAATAATGCTATGATAAACATAGGGGTGCATATTTCTTTCCAAATTAGTGTCTTCATTTTGGGGGTATAAATACCTAGTAGTGGAAACAGAGGATCATGTAATATTTCTATTTTTTATTTTGGGGCGGACCTCCATATGGTTTCCCACAGTGGCTGCACCAATTTGCATTTCCTCTAACAGTACACGTGGGTTCCTTTTCTCCTGATCTTTGCCAACACTTGTTATTTCTTGTTTTTTTAACGCTTCCATACTGACTAGTGTGAAGGGTTATCTCCTTGTGGTTTTGATCTGCATTTCCATGATGATTAGTGGTGCTGAACATCTTTTCATGTATCTGTTATCTATGAAGTTGATAATTTCGGATTGAAACATTTTATTCTCCTTTTTCCAAAATTCCCTCCAAAATAATAAAACTCATGTGCACAGGCACACGTGCACACGTGCACACACACATACACACTGTACCAGTCCTAGAGCAAGAAATAGGGCAACCAAGTCATTTGTTTAGCAACATGAGACATATATACCCATGTGGTGCCAGACTTTCAGTGCGCCCATGTTATACAGGCTAAAATTGGAGATAATCTACATGTTCAGCAATAGGAGCAAACTTAAATAAATAGAAAACCATGCTTTCCTTGAAGATGGTGGTGCATTAGCATAGTTATTTATATGGAAAAGGTATTTAACTGTTATTTGTAAAAGTTTTTAACATACTATATACAATATTATACTAATAAAAATTTCTAGAAAGATACACATCAAAATTTTTTACGTTTTTTTGTCCTATTAGAGATCATTTTAAAAAATAGTGCTTATCTATTCTTTCTAACTTCATTATATTGATTTTAACACCCTCGTGTAATAAACAAATATATATCTAACTGATTATAACAGCTGGGGCCTTCAGACTTTAACTTCAGACCTGAAAAATAATTGTGCAGCTAATTTGAGGCCTTTGTACATGCTTATCTTTATGTAAAGAGAACAGTATCTCCCATTATCTGGCACAGTGACCTCATTACACAGAAATGTCATGAGAGTCTTATCATCTTCCTGTGGGTCCCCAAAGCATTTGGGGTAACAAGGAGATTTATCTCCCCCAAGAACAGAGGCAACTTCAGTCCTCTTATGCTGTCCGTATTATTTTCTTCCCCATCTATTCACACACCAGAAGAATTTTTCTTATGTAAGTGGACCTCTCTCGAGGCTCTCCATGATAGAAAAGAATGTGTTGCCTTTTTTCTCTCTCTTTTTTAAGAGCAGCCATTACAATCCCCACTTTCCTTCCATTCATTTTCATAACTGAGTCTAGAGTGATTGCTTTTTCTTTGAACCTTGCTTGAAAGTGTCTCAGCTCCTTTACAAGAGCCTCTGTGACCTAGGGCCTCGAAGGTGAGAGCGATGATATGGAGGTGCTGTCTTATTAATCAAACGTTTGCTCGGCGCTGGGCATTAATCATATAAACCTGCACCGCTGGATAAGATTCATTAGTGTCATCTTTCACTGCTCTTGTCTACCCATTCTGCTCACCGTCTGTGACATTCATTAGAATTCCACCGACGCTTTGGTGGCTGGCTCCATCTCTCTCTCTCTTACCTCCCATGGCCAGGTGCTGTGTTTGACCCCCTGGGGACAGGGAAAGATCACTAAGAGGTTACCAAGCAGAACATTTAATTAAAGGGCCTCTGATGGCCTCTTTGACTGATTTCCTTTCAAATCAGCCTGGATCCTCTGGGAGCTTCTTCTCAGGATCCATGTTCTACATTGAGCCAGACAGGAGCCCCCAGGGGTGAAGATGGTCCTTGGGCTGAGCATCTGAGCATTTGCCAGGGAGACACATCTGTTCACCTGTCACTACCCCTCACCTGGGATATCCTGGTGCCTGGACCTTCCTCCCTGGTTCCTAAACACTTCCTCTTCAGTCCACTTTCTGGCTTCTATGTAGGTGTCTTTGAACCTTGCTCCAGCCTTTAAATCCCTCCTTTACGTAGTCGTTCTTCCAACAAATACTTATTGAGCAGCTTCTATGTGCCAGGCTCTGAACCAGTCTCTGTGGACACCAGGCCGAACCAGACACGGTTGTGCCCCCATGGAGTTTACATTTTAGCAGGGGAAATGAGCAAAAACAAAATGAAGTTGTAAATGAGGCAAAATGGTCTCAAGGGTAAGATGTGCCATGACGTAAACAAAGAAAGGGCAGAGACAGAACCTGCTAGGGCTGGCAAACCTTCATTTGAATAGTGTGCTTGAGGAAAGCTGTGCTCCCTGGACCAGCACCTTCAGTGTCATCTGCGAACCTGTCAGAAATGCAGGTTCTCAGACTGTACCCCGTACCCCTGAATCAGAGTCTCTGGGGATGTGCCCCGACAGTCTGTGTTTAGCAAGCCCTCCAGGTGATCCTGAGCCCCACTAGTGTTGGAGAATGACCAATTCCGGTTGCATCTACACAATGGGAAGGAGGTAGCCATATGAAAGTGTGGAGGAGAGTGAATTCCTGGCAGAGGGAGCAGAAGACCCAAGACAAGAAAGGGGTTTGCTTATTCAAGGAAGTGAAACCAAGCCTACTTTGGCCGGAGCCAAGTGTGGGGGAAAATGGCAGGAGATGGTGTTAGTGATGTGATCAGGGCCAAATCATGCAGGTTCTTATAGACTGGGAACAGGGGTTTAGACTTAGTTAAATGGAGAAAACAGTACAATGTTTTGTTGTACAACAATTGTACAACGATGTATAAAGTTACTGTTGTACAACAATAGCATGCACTGATCTAAATTATTTTTAAGACAATCTCCAGGGCACCTGGGTGGCTCAGTGGGTTAGGCCACTGCCTTTGGCTCAGGTCATGATCTCAGGGTCCTGGGATCGAGCCCCACATCAGGCTCTCTGCTTGGCGGGGAGCCTGCTTCTTCCTCTCTCTCTGCCTGCCTCTCTGCCTGCTTGTGATCTCTCTCTGTCAAATAAATAAATAAATAAAACCTTAAAAAAAAAAAAAAGACAATCTCCATTGCTGGGCCCAGAGAAGATTGGAGTAGCTTCAGAGTGGGAGTGGGGAGACCAGTTAGGAGGCTGCCATGCCAGTGCAGGCAGTAGATGCTGGTGCCCTTGGCTAAGGGGGTAGCCATGGGGCTAGAGGTAAGAAAGTATTTCCAAGGTATGTTTCAGGGAGAAGTTCAAGAAGTCTTGCTTGATGGTCTGAGTACAGGTGAAGTGTGGCTCCGGAATGGGGGAGGGTCACAACTTTCCCATTTCTGTCTTGTGTATCTGGCTAGATAGAGGTGTTGCTTACTGCTTGGAAGACACAAGAGGCAGGCATGCATTCTTGGCCTTTATCTCAGACTCTCCCTAACATGTTGGGGCAGGCATCTCACTGTCCACAGCATCGGGAAGCCTATCCTCAGCTTGGCTTATAGGCTGCCTCCTCAGTGTGGTCAGACCCCCAAGACAGGAGCCATTGGACTGATCCCCACAAGGTCTCTATCCCTTTAGCGCCATGTCTTGTGTGCATGATGGTTTGCGGAATACCCAAATACTGTGTCTGCACGTCAAACAGTGTCCTATTGGAAAAGGATTGAGTCACTCCCTAGTCTTGTTGAGAGGTACATACTTGTCATCGTCGCCTTAGGAAGGAGGAAACAATTAGAGAGAAGAGAGACAAATTCCTGGCGTCATGAAGCAGAGACTGTCCAGAATCTACTGGGGGTTGAACCAAAAAGAAGCCAAAGATAGGAGCAGCCAGGGGCAAAGACAGAAATTACAGAAATTGGTGGTTCAGTAGTGAGTGACCCTTTGCTCAGCCACCTACTATGAAGAGGAACTACAGGAGGGAACAGGAAGGAAAACAGATTTTTAAGCTCTGCATCTCTTACAGAAAAGGTGGGTTGGTTGCATAAAAAGTTGCTGTGGGCTGCTCGGTTCCTGAACCTTGTTCGTGAGGCTAAAGGAAACATCACCTCCTCTCTTACACCTGTGAATAATGAGCCTGTCAGTCACTCTAGCCAGTCATGAATCAAACCTCCAGTAGTCCCTGCACCTCATTGTTTATGCACCGAGCATAATACCTTGTCCCTCCTTCAACCTGTTTAGAGTACTCAGGTGGCTGCATCTTCTTGCTTTAAACCTTGAAAAAGATGGTAAGATACAGGGGGTGGGGATGGGGCGGATGTAAAGAAGACACAAAGGAGCATGGGGAGAATGGAGGGCTTGGTAACTCTGGCCCAAAGAGCCATGGCCAAAGAAGGTGGGAGGTTGGGGTCCTGCAGAACCAGCTTTGGGAATTTGTCTTAGAATTATGCTTGCTTTGTCTGTGCAATCAGCATTGAAGACCCGTGGCTCTCAAATTAGGGGAGGAATTTACCTCAGGGGGCATTTAGCAATGTGTAGAGACAGTTTTGTCACAGTTGGGTGGGTGGGTGGGTGTGGGTGCTACTGGCATCCAGCCGGTGGAGGCAAAGGATGCTGCAGAACTCCCTGCAGTGCACAGGGTGGCCTCCACAACGTGGAATCATCTGGAACAATAGTCAACAGTGCTGAGGTTGAGAAATGCTGGGCCAGGCCTTCTGAGGGGAACAGAACAAGAAAGCATGGTCTGATGGCTGTCACCCAAAGGGGATATGGCCATCCACATCGGGAAGGGTGTGTCAGCTGCTCTGCCATTAGAGAAATAAGAGGAGGAAATTCAGTGAAATCCCAGCTATGATTTCAGCTCTTGTCTAAGTCTCCCTGGTGGTCAACAAAGCTTTGCTGCCCTCCATCTGTGTGCAAGGCACCTGGTGAGGAGATGTGGGAGTGCGGGGAGCTGTGCCAAACAGAAAAGTCAGAGGTGATAAGCCCAGCCCATTAGGGGGAGTCTAGCAGGCCATCATGGAAATTCTGTGTTTCTCATCTACATCGTAGAACCTTTGTAGGGGTAAAATGCTAATATACACAAAGTCCCCGTACCTGGCTGACATGCTAACCAGTTCCTAAATCTTTTCCTTGCTTCAGTTTAGCGCAAGGAGTTCAGCTTCTTCTGCCCACGGTTATGTGAATTTGGATCTCATGTGTGGCCTTAGTTTCCCCCAGCCTCTCCATCAGTGCACAGAAGCAAATCCCCCTCCCCCTTCTCTGTCTCTCTCACAAATTTTAAGGAGAGTCTGCTCTAGAGTGTTCCTAAGCTGCTCTGAGATAAGTTTCCCTGTTAAATCAAGATCCTATTCATTCTAGTCATGCTTTTCATCATTTTTACTACTTACTTATTCAGTCTGCATTAATTCAGCATATACTGCCTATGAGGAACTGTCCTAGAAGCTGGGGAAATTAAGTCAAAGAACGTATATGCTCCCACTTGACTGTGTTTATCACAAACAAGCATTTGCTCATCTTCTGTCATTTGAACTGTACCTTCATGAATTTTGTCATATTATTTACCTATTATACCTGCTCTACATCCTGAAGGACGGCAGTTATCCAGAAGAATCTGGGGCGGAGGGCAAGGGGGCACTTGTGGGACATTCCAGGCAGAGCAGGTGGCCTCCTTATGTCCTTCTAGGTCACTGCCAGAGTGTGAGTGGTTCAGGGGCAAGAAGTACAGCTCCTGAAGTGAGCCAGGTCAGCTTAGAAAGGGCCTTCTGTAAACTGCTATGCAGTTCAGGCTTTGTCCCATGGTTACTGATGATCACAAAAATATTTTAAGACAAGAAAGACATGGGGCACCTGGGTGGCTCAGTGGTTTGGGCTGCTGCCTTCAGCTTGGGTCATGATCTCAGGGTCCTGGGATCGAGCCCTGCCTCGGGCTCTCTGCTCCGCAGGAAGCCTGCTTCCCTCTCTCTCTCTCTCTCTCTCTCTCTGCCTGCCTCTCTGCCTACTTGTGATCTCTGTCTGTCAAATAAATAAATAAAATCTTTAAAAAAAAAAAAAGACAAGCAAGACATGATCAGATTTGTGCTTTAGAAAGATAAGTCTTGAACTGAAAAGTCCAAGATTACCGGAGGACAGACCAGTTTAGGAGGCAGCTGCGTAATCCAGGGAGGAGACGACAAAGGGCCTGAATTGAGTTGGTGGCCAAAAATGGGAACTGGGTCAACAGATGTTTAGGATTTGGAATCAACATGAGATTTGAGTGATTCACTGGATGTAATTGAGAGTGAGTTGGAGAATGAGAAATTGAGAATGATTTCCTGGTGGATATTGGAACCTCCAAACCCAGATAAAAAAATACGGGAGGGAGTAAGAGCAAATCAGGCAATGAGGGAGAGAGGAGTTCAGTTTCTGAGCTCGCTGGGAAGTGCTTTGGTTACATCAAATGGAAATAATGTTTTGCTCAAAGCTAAAGCATCTAATGAGTAAAAGCAAGTAAGAGGGGCTGGAGATACAAAATTGGTGTCACAAGCCTGAGCTAAATTTGCAAGGCATTTGAGCAGATGAGGTCACCAAGGGAGAAAGTAAAGAGAGAGAGAAGAAAGACGGCATAGAACTGTGCACCTGCAGAAGACGGTGAACCCACAAAAGACCCTGAAGAGGAGTATCAGAGAAGGAGAGGAGATGGCTGTTTGCATGGAGAAACAAAGGATCCCGATGGTTTCAGAAGGAAGGTGTGGGTTTTTATGGAAAACCACCCCACCCACTCCTTATTCTAGATAGCAGTCGTCCCTTGGAAAGCAGGGAGCAACACAAGCGCACACATACCCTTACACACACACACAACACACAACCCAACACATGCAATTTAGAGGTTGTTGCAGAAAATGCCATTCTGGTTTTGACCAGCAGTGTCTTGGAAGCTTCAGCCACAAAGAAGTGATGGGAGAATTCCACTGTTCTGTCCTGACAACTCTTTACCCTCACAGCATAGCAGGCGGCTGCCGTGGCCACCAGTACGCCACCCAGGCTTTCCCGGTAACCATTCACACCCTCCATTCTCCCACCTACCAAGAGGGAGCGGAACCCTCATAGCCCCCCCCTCCCCCACCAAGCCTCTCTTCCTGGTGATGGAAATTTCCGTTATTGACGGGGAAACAGCAGGCTAATGGCACGGATGGATTGTAAATTTTGACAGCCCCGACAGGTAAATATTGGCTTTGCACAAACAAGTTTCTATAAATAACGTGTCTGCTGTAGAAACTCCACAGATGGCAGCAGGGCAGCCCGAGCACTGATTTTCCCGGGGCGCTCGGTGCCCAAGAGCACAGCTGTCGGCTTTGCCGTTCTCCCTCATCGCCGGCTCCGGCTGCCGCTTCCTGGCCCTATCCCATCTTCCTGTGGCAGGCAGAGGCAGGACGGGCAGAGATCAGTCAGATCCGTACCCCGCCCTCGGCACCTTGCGTGCCAGGATGGCAAAGGGGTTTCTTAAAAAACTGTCACTTCTTCAGGTGTGGCACTCAGACGTGGGGGCGGGTCTGATACGGGGATTTCTTGGCCCTTGTCATTAGAGCTGGTCCTCCTGAAAAGAGGACCCGGTGAAGCAAGACACAGAGTGCCATGGGGCTGTGTTGCTGAAAATAGCGCTGTCAAAGGCTCTGGGCGTTCCTTGGGCTACTGTCCAGGGCTCTGCCGTGGACACTGACCCAAAGGGGAATGTGCACCATGGGGAGCCATTCACACCACGAGTCATCTTGCTGGGGAGGTTTCCCCGGTGACCGTCTCACCCCATCCAGGGAGCCAACAGGAATGTTGTAAAGCCACCATTGGAAAAATACAGAAGCGTTCTCATTTCTCCAATGTTGGGCTAAGGGCCCATCGGTGGAATAATTCTGACCAAAGTGGTGGCATTCTAGGGATGCCCAGAAAGTGTAGTGCTAAACTGAATGCTCTATTATCATGGCCGTACCCTAGTTTGGGGTATGCCTGTCACTCCCTTCCTCTCTAATGCTTATTTTCTGCTGCCGCTTAATTCTTTGGACTCACTGATTTGTTGTAAACCCCTTTGAACTCTTCTGGAAGTAGGCCAGATAGAAATCAGAGAAGGTGAGTCAAATGTTTCAAGAAGGTTTCTAAGATAGCAGTAGTAACCAAAAAATTACTATTTCTCCCCTTCTACCAAGGCTTGGGGAAAAACAAATGATAATAATAGACACTGCAATTAGACAACTTGTGATAGAAAATTAGGAGGAAAAATGTTGTGGAGAGATGTGCGTAAGGAAGTAATGAGGTGTCACACCCAAAGCAGAGTTGTCTCTGGTGTTTTCTTTAGCTTTAGCCCCAAAAAGGAGAGCAAAGCTGACAGGGGTTATAGTTGTTATAAAGAGGATAGGATGTGTTCGCCACGCTCTGTGTTCACAGAGTGAGTTCCAGACTTTTTATTTCTGCTCTCGGGCAACTGATCCCTTTGCTTTTCTCGTGACGTTACCTTCTAGTTATTGTTCCACGTTCTGAAGGAGTTCTTGTGTTTTAGAGTTTGGGGCTTTGGACTTTTTCTCCTGTTTTGTCTCCATGCAGGACGTGTATGTTTTCATTAACAGCTGTGAACCTTCGGAGCTCGGCTCTGTCCATGCCTTCTGCTTCCCAAGCGCTCCATCATGTGTCTGGCAGGCCAGCAGGCCACAGATCAATGTTTGTGGAGTGGAGTAGACACAGTCGGCTCTGGTTATCAGGGGAATCTGATTTACGTATGGGGGGAGAGACCAGAAAAAAATTTTCACGGCTAAAATTACTGCTTGATATCCAGTAGTATAGTTGAGCAAAACGCTCAGCAGAGAAAATGAGTCATCCTCCACTAAATCTGTGGAAGGATAAAACATATAATCCAAGAGGCCCCAGTAGCTCTGTAATCAGACAGACTAAATTTTGAATTATGCATTCCTTCCTGTGGACTGGTGGACTCTGGCCAAGTTGTAGAATCTCTTTGAATCTCAGCTTTCTCTGTTTTTTTTTTTGTTTTTGTTTTTTTTTAATAAATGATAATAATCGAATTCTTGGAACCGTGACTCCTAAGAGGCAGCGTAATGTCACCATTGCAAGCAGGAACTCGGGGGGCGCATCGCCAGCTTCTCATCCCTGCTCTGCCACTTACCAGCTGAGTGACCTGTAGCAGATCCCTTCACTTTGTGCCCAAGTGTCTGTATTAAAAAAATGTTGCTGTACGGAATAAATAATGAATGGATGCAGAGTGCTTCGAATAGCAGGTCATGTGAGTGTTCGCTGTGTGCTTGTGACACTATCAGGAGGTACGGAGAGGGGACGACATCGTGCCTCAGACCCTCTCTTGCTCCATCTTACTCCCACTCTCCTGCTTTTCTGAATGATTTCCTGATCGTTCTATTATTTGGGAAAACAGCTACATTACTGTCATCTTCCTAAAGGATTGCACAGCCCTCGTCTAGTACCTATGGCCACTCTAAAAGGTGACTGGGTGAGCTTCTCCATCAAGCCAGGAAGGCAGCTCCTCGGGTCCCGGGAGAGAGAGGAGTGAGTGTTATTATGCAGGGCTTTTGTTCCTTTTTTGTCCTTATGAAAAATAGGTTCTTTAGTTGAGAGGTAAAGTCCGCGTGTTCCAGAAACCAAAGTAATACACACGTTTATTTAGTAAGGGGTGGGAGAACCCTCTGGGGGTGTATGGTATACTTCACTTACTGAGGATGGTGATATATACTCCATTCATTTGTTCAGACTTCGTTTTTTTCACTGTCCTAAGATTTTATTAATGAATTTAGTTAACATACAGTATATTATTAGTTTCAGGGGTAGAATTTAACAGTTCCTCAGTTGCATATAGCGCTCAGTGCCCATCACATCAAGTGTCCTCCTTAATGCCTATCACCCTCCTTAATGACCCCATCCCCCACCCACCTCCCCTCTGACAACCTTCAATTTGTTCCCTATAGTTAAGGGTCTCTGAAGGTTTGCCTCCCTCTCTGCTTTTATCTTATTTTTTTTCCTCCCCTCCCCCTGTGTTCATCAGTTTTGTTTCTTAAATTCCATATATGAGTGAGATCATATGGTATTTGTCTTTCTCCGACTGATTTATTTCATTTAGCATAATCCACTCTAGTTACAGTGGGTCCTATGCCAGGTGCTGGGGATAGAAATAGGAACAGGACTGTCTTTGCTCCCCCACAGATTCCAATGAAATTGGCAGTGTCAACTAATGAAATTTGATAGCACAAGAAATTGGGCAAGATCTGTTCATGAATGATGATCCAGGATACCGACAGGAAGATTACAAACAAAGGCAGTTAGCCTTGTGTTAGGCCCAGTGCAGTACCTTAGCTGGAACAGAGCAGAACAGAGAACGTAGGAAGGGTAAGATTGAATTAATACAAACACCAATGTTACTTTAAAGTTTTAAGAATTAAAGAAAACATCAGTGGCCAAGAGTGGGCATGATGGGAGGACTTGATGATTGTGTTTCATTCTCATTTGCCAATTCATCGTCCTCAAACCAGGTAGTCAATGGTATCCTCACTGTACACATGAAGAAATTGGAGCTCAAAGAAAGTTAGGGGAGAGCACTCATAGGGAGCACCCCCTGGGATGGGAATCTCGGCTCCACGGGTGGCTGCAGTCCCCAGCACACTGTCCCATGATGCCAGCTTACTGCAACTCTGACCTGAAGGTGGTTGGTCATGGTGATTTATCGCTGCAAGAGCTCCCTGGGTTTTCCCAGTGGCAGGCTGGAGTGACCACCCTTTTACGTCTTCTCCCCACCTTCCTGGGAGCATCTTATCAGTATAGCTCTTGGGCTTCCTGGACTGTGTGTTCCTTTTTGCAGCAAGTAATTGTCATGTGTGTAGAATTTTTCACAGAGCCTAAAAAATCCCCTGGCCAGGGCAGTGAACCTCCTAATTAGCATGCAATGCCATATATGCCTTCATGTTATAATTCCTTCAGGCTAAAACACAGGGAACCCACCATCAAAGTAAGCACTGCCTTTAAAGGAATAAGTCATGCCATTTATCCAGATTTACTCCTTCATGGCATAAATCTGTGGCTTTCATATAACTAAGGCAGTCCGTTGTCTGCGGCAAAGAAAATGGCCTCTCTATATCTCTCCAGAAATCCCCATCACACAACCTAAGCTTCCTTAGATGGAGGTGGCCCCACCCTCTCTCCTGAGACGAAGGAAGCACCACTTTTGAGCCTGAGCACAATTTGAGGACTGTCACTTGTAATCACTTCATGTTTCTATTTCAAGGGTTGTTGACTGATGCTTTGGCGAAATCATTTTGTTTCTTCCAGATATAACTGAGGGGTCTTACAAGCAGCGTGCAGCTGCACTTCCTGGTAGAAAAGGAAAGATATTCGAGATGCAGCGGAGGAGGGGGTCACTTAGTCAGTCAGGGTTGGGTACAGCTCAGTGACCTCTGCCTGTCTTTGTTCAGTGTCCCCCAGGTTGTGAACCACTGCATGGAGATCTGGCCTAATGGGGAGTGCTTGGAGCTATCTTATCCTAAAAATCTCTCTCTAAATACCTGTTGATGAGGCGATGACTGTAAAATCCATTGGCTTTATGTGAATTACAGATTAATGTTTACCTTGGCTCCCAGCACATTTGTTCCCTGGAATTACCCAGTGCTAGACTAAGGCGATGCTAGCTTCCTAAGTACTGTTATGAAGCTAAGGCAGATGGGGTGGAATGACCAGGGAGGCTTAGGGAACAGAGTTGAAGTCCTGCCATCTCTTGGTAGTGCCATCTTAGGGACATTGGCTAATCTCCCTGAGCTTCAATTTGCATATCTGTGAAAAGGAGAGGAATGAAGTGTTGTGAAATTGGGCAAGTTGTGAAAGTCTAGGTCAGGGTGTTTTACGGAGTGAGTGCAGTGCCTCCTAAATGGATAAGATGAGTTAAATCCTTTGGAAGTCTATGTTTGATCATCCGTCCAGGAGTGATCACAAGACTGGAAGCCACAAACCGTTTTTCCTATGTTTCCAGATTGCCTGGATGGGTTTGGATTTGGCATGATATTGCAATGACATTTTGGAAATGCTGTACCAATTCCTCAATTTCCAAGTTGAACTGGAAATGAGTAGGTATTGTGCTAGAGGATACAAAGTCTTACATGCCCAAATGGGTTTGTGGTTTCCCAGGTTTAATAAGTTAGATAGATTTAACGTGTATATGCTAATATGTATAGGGAACCTTCAGGAGGGAGATAGAAGAAATAAAGTTTCTCAAAACTTTACATCACAGAATGCTTCCCTCCCTCTCATACTTCCTTTCTTTCCCCTCCCCCACCCAGCATGTCATGGAACTAGTGTTACCCAGGGCATGCTTTGAATGAAAAATGCAAATCCAAGGAATTCTAAAGCAACTACCCTCAGCACTTTACACCTGTGGTAGTAGAAAGGCATGGTGTCACAGGTAATGCCAAATACCAAACACTGTGTAAAGTACAAACATGTGACTTCCAAATATACCATAGAAGAAGTGAAGGTCATTGGAACAGTAGGCTTTTTTTTTTTTCTACCTGGTCTCTGTTTAGCTGATATTTCAGAAATCAATTTATTTTTTTCTAGGGCCAATATGGGTAAGAGTAATGGAATTTATCCCAAGAATGTGCTGTATAATTGGAAGCCAACTTGGGATTTAGTTTACATTGGTTAAGGATACTTCATAAAACACATAGCTGAGGACCAATGCCACCTCCTTCATGAAGCTTCTCCAGATTCCCTGGCTAGCAGTTGTCCTTTCTTCTTCTCAGCCTCTTACCACACTATACCGTTGTCTCTCCTATGCATTCATAATCTGCCCTCTCATGAAAGAGCTAACCAGGCACATGGCTTATCTCCCAAGCTGATGAAGAAACTGCTCTTGTGGCGTGCTTCTTAGAGCCTCTCAATGTCTAGCAGAGTTGACCTGTGCTAGACACTCAAATGATTGACTTGATGAGAGAGTTTCTTGTATTTCCCTAAGATTATTTATTTACTTTTAGTATTGTTATCAGCAAATATTTATTGAACATCTACTATGTGCACTGATGATTTCATTTAATATTTACAACAAAACTCTGAGGTAGATATCCTTTTCCCTCAGTTTATAAATGAAAAACTGAAGCTTTAAGAAATTACACATAACTCCCAGTATCAGCACCAGTACTCCAAACCATAGGTGTCTCTTGCCCAAACCTGTGCTGTAGATTATTAAACATCACCCTCTTTGGGACTAAAGAGTAGACAAATACTCACAATCCAAAAAAGCAGCCTCAGAGATACCTTTGTGGTTCCCCATTATCCGTAAGCTCCAAAGTAGACATAATCACATACAGAAATGTAAAACTTGTGGCCACCAGCCAACTGCTTTTTCTCCTACAGTTTGAGTGTGGAAGGTTCCCTCTGGCCTGTTCTATCTGAGGTTGCTTTCAACAGATTTGCCCTGCTGTGACTGTAAGCCCTTGTTAAGTTTGGGTTAATTGCCAATTTAGGCAGTGTTCTCCTTTTGAAAATCCCTCCAGAGAGAATGGCCTCAGAACTGGGAAATGGTTGTCTATTTGCTCTCCACTTGCCCCGCTGCTAATGGGGTTAGGAAGATGCCAACAGCATATGCCACTCCAGATTCTTCTCATTTACAAAGTCTTGATAATATTCACATCCAGTGACTCCCAGCTTACTGCCACCCATGGAGTCAGGATGTCAAACTAACCCTTATCTATTGGGCACGTGACCCATGGTAGGGTAGGATGGCACTGTGAATGTCTTCACACTCATTTTGATTCCTGCTTCTATTTGCTTTTGTTAGAGCCATACAGAATGGGGAATAAGACAGGAGATTAGAGTTTTCACTCTACATCAGATGCCACTCCATGCCTGCCATGGCCAAGCCACTTGGCCCCTCTGGCTCCCAATCTCCTCAGCTAAAAGCAGTCTGGGCTGTCCTACTTCCTATTCTCTCCTTCTTGGCCTGGCTTTCTCAGAGCAGGTGAAGCTCCCCAGGGAAATGGTTTATTTGGAATCCGAATGGAGAAGGGGACACTTGTAGGTATAAGGAACAGTCTAGAACGATCACAGAACCACTGACTTATTTACTACTTCATATCTGAGAATGTTTGGAAAACACAATTCTTTTTACGTTGGTGAGATCAAAACAGAAATCTAAGTTGGAGTGGGATATGCTCTGTAGACTTTTACTTGAAGAAGTTGAAGTATTCAGGAATCTCAAGTGGAGCCATTCCAAGGGTGCTTCCCCTGTTCCCCCCCACACCTTACTGGTATCCATTCTCTGTCTCTGGTAAGTGACTGAGTCTTTGACCTAGATATGGTATGGCTGGGAAGTCAACAAAGCCCTTTCTGAGACTCATGCCCAATGCACAGTTATACCCACAAAGAGGTAATTTATAGGTCAATTTCCATTTTTTAAAAGTAGCTTTAAAAAAATATACAGCTAGGAGCACCTGGGTGGTGCATTTGGTTGGGCCTACAGCTCTTGATCAGCTCAGGTCATGATTTCAGGGTTGTAGGATTGAGTCTTGCATCTGGCTCTGTGTTCAGAGTAGAGTCGGTTTGGCATGATCTTTCCCTCTCTCTGTCCCTCCCGCTCATGCCGTCTTTCTCACTCTCTAAAGTGGATAAATAAATCTTTAAAAAAATTATACAGGTAAAAACATGTTCTGTTTTTTAAAATTGACATTATCTATTATGTTTTGAACCAATGGAATTTTTTTGTTGTTGTTTTAAAAATGAGCATTAGTAAGCAAGCAGTCCCTCTCTCATGGAGCTTACATTCTAGGCAGCCCTTGATGACTGAGATCAAAAAGCAGCATTTGATGTGCACCTGAACGTTTATAGCAGCAATGTCCACAATAGCCAAACTAGATCTAGAACCTAGATGTCCATCAGCAGATGAATGGATAAAGAAGATGTGGTATATATACAATGGAATACTATGCAGCCATCAAAAGAAATGAAATCTTGCCATTTGCGACGACATGGATGGAACTAGAGGGTATGATGCTTAGTGAAATAAGTCAATCAAATAAAGACAACTATCATATGATCTCCCTGATATGAGGAAGTGGAAGTGGAGATGCAATGTGGGGGGTTTGGGGGGTAGGAAAAGAATAAATGAAACAAGATGGGATTGGGAGGGAGACAAACCATAAGTGACTCTTTTTTTTTTTTCAGCATAACAATATTCATTGTTTTTGCACCACACCCAGTGCTCCATGCAATCCATGCCCTCCCTAATACCCACCACCTGGTTCCCCCAACCTCCCACCCCCCGCCCCTTCAAAACTCTCAGATTGTTTTTCAGAGTCCATAGTCTCTCATGGTTCATCTCCCCTTCCAATTTCCCTCAACTCCCTTCATAAGTGACTCTTAATCTCACAAAACAAACTGAGGGTTGCTAGGGGGAGGGGGGCCGGGAGGGGGATGGGGTTATGGACATCGGGGAGGGTATGTGCTATGGTGAGTACTATGAAGTGTGAAAACTTGGTGATTCACAGACCTGTACCCCTGGGGATAAAAATACATTATATGTTTATAAAAAAAATTAATAACAACAACAAAAAAAGCAGCATTTGCCCATCTAAAACAGAGCATCCAAAATGAAACAACTGTAGTAAAGGCCCTCTCACCCCATGCAGGTGGGCCTGGCCACTGATTAGTTAATTAAAAAAACATGAAAATGATTATGGTTAATCATAACATGATATATATGTACTTTCAATATTTTATTTTAACTTAAAGCATATAAATGCATGTTCACTCCCCGATTTTTTTCATGTCAGGTCAAAGCATTCCTTAGATTTGCTGATTGGAGTTTTTAATGGCTTTTAGATTTGCTTTTAATGGAGTTTTATATGGTTTATTGAACCATACCTAAACATCACCATCTGCAGTGTAAAGTTCCGGTTTACTTAAGATGGAATGAGATCTGGAAGGCACTTAGGAAACCATCTAGGTACAGAATCTTCCCGACTTTTTTTTTTTTTTTTAAGATTTTATTTATTTATTTGACAGAGATCATAAGTAGGCAGAGAGGCAGGCAGAGAGAGAGGAGGAAGCAGGCTCCCTGCCAAGCAGAGAGCCGGATATGGGGCTTAATCCCAGGATCCTGAGATCATGACCCAAGCCGAAGGCAGAGGACTTAACCCGCTCAACCACCCAGGTGCCCAGAATCTTCCCGTCTTTTGTGGCTGACCCACCCACACCTGGTTTGCCAGCAGTTTTGTTTTGTTTTGTTTTGTTTTAACAACTTTTTTTTAATCCAGTGTTCCAAAGCATGCAACTTAGAGCATTTTCTTTTCACACTTACATTTCATCAGTGTATATAATCTGCAACCAAATTACGTAATTACACTAACAAGACAAACTGGCAGAAACAGGTTTGAAAACAGACTCCAGAATCTCCCATCTTAAGTGGCAGAAGCAAAAGCACCAGGGGCACCACTCATAGAGTCTGATTGGGGATCGGTCGCGATATTGTACAGAAAGGAGAACATTTCTTAATTTGGCGAGCCAGCTGTGTGGCCACCATTCAGAACTCCTACTGTAGTTCCCAATGCGGTGGCAAGCCCCCATAATTTGCATTCCCTAGAATAGTGTTTCTCAGCCCGAGTGCTGTGGATCACTGTTCCTCAGGGTGATTTGGGGTCAGAAGAGAGAATTGGCAGCCAGTCTGGATCTCTCCAGTTTCCTTCAACTATAGGAGCTGTACTTTTATCTATTTTATACATCTGGCGACGTCATTAAATTTTGTTTAAAAAAAAAAGATTTGGAGAATGGTCATACTTTTAAATAAAGGGATATTAGGATGCTTTTAGAGAGAAAATGCTAAACTTTTAGCTGCCTAGCATAAACGATCATAAGTAAAGAATAGCTGTAACGTGTAGGTCTTTAAAAAAGGTGATTTTCAATATCTGGTTTCCACGTGATTTCTTAGTATTTCTGAATAGACACTGTCAGAACAACAAATAGACAATTTGTTGTCTAGAAACAAATAGACAATTTGTTTCCTAAAATTGCCATAACAAAATACCACAAACCCAGTGGCTTAAAACAGCAGAATTTATTATCTCAACGGTTCTGAGGCTGAGGAGTCCAAACAAGGTGTCGGCAGGGCTACGGTTGTTCTGAAACCTGTGGGGAGATCCTTCCTTTCCTCTGGCTGGTTTGTTGGTAGTCCTTGCTGTTCCTCACTTGCCGCTGGGTAACACCAATCTCTGCCTTTGTCCTCACATGACCTTCTTTCTCCTTGTGTGTCTGTGTCTTCACACTGCCATCTCCTCCTAAGCAAACCAGTTATTTTGGAGTAGGGGCTGACCCTACTGCAGTAGGACCTTATCTTAACTCATTCCATTGGCAATAACCCCATTTCTAAGTAGGGTCACATTCAGAGGTACTGACATATTTTTGGAGGGAGACACAATTCAACTCCTGGCACTAAGGGTCCTCTGGACATAGTTCTCTCTGCCCCCAGCATGCTCAATTTCTAGAAACTGCCAATGAGTAAAACGAAGCCTCTCAACATTTGTAATGCCAGAGATGTCACCATGCTTGAATAAAACTGAAATAGATCCTCTGGGAGAACCCTTTAATTGAGATGAGGCGGTGTTGCCAGAAAAGATATTCCAGTGAAAGAAGCTATCATGTTTTGAGTGCTTATTCTCTACTTAGTTCTATGCTCAATGCAACACTTCTCTTATTTTTTATTTATCTCCCTCCAAATTCTACTAGCTACCTCAATTATTTTACATACGTTAATTTGCAAGTAATGGAAAACTTACAATTTTTAATAGTCTTTCTCAAGAAGAAAATTGGCTCATATAACAAGAAGGTACAAATAATGTAGACTTTAGGGATGGCTTAATCCAGGGGCTTCATTTATCTTCATTTTCCATAATCCCATAGCTCATGATTCCTGGGGCTCTACCCTCCTCTTTGTGGCAGTTTTAGTCATGTACATGGCACACCGTGACGTCAGTCCAGTGAAGGAGAGAGGGGGCACATGAGGATATGACCCCAAAGGAAGCAAGAAGATCCCTAGAAGAACCCAGTCAACCCTCTGCTCATCTCCTTGGTTTGAAGTTGAGCACATACCCAGTTCTGAACCACATACTATACCAAAAAAGGACGGGTTATACTGAGACCAGTCAGATATGAGTCTGGAAGCGGGATTAGGATTTACTGAGGCTCAGGGACTGCCCGGAGGATAGACAGACATGTGAGCAAACGTAGGAAGAAGGAAGGCAACCATCAGGTGAGCCATCAACACCCACCCACCTCAGCAGGCCCTGTGTACAGACTAAACCTCTCAGATTTAGGGAAGTTAATCCCTTTTTTCCATAATCCCATAGCTCATGAGTGTCAGGCTACCATTCAGCACCACATGTCTCTGACTTTCTCATTTAGCATGCTCTCACAAAGCCCTTCTTATGTTTTTTAGAGTAGTCTCCAAGGCTCTATTTCTTAGAAACTTTGCTCCACACCCTTGAGTGTGTACTTTCTAATTAGACCACCAAGAGCCTCATAACATGGCATGTTTCTGTGAGTGAAAAATGCCCTTGAGGTGTTAAGTGTGAAGAGATGATTCTGGGAGTGCCCGTGTTGGGGGCATGGACTCCCACTCCGTAGGCGACCTCCATAGGTCCACTGAACTGTTAGCCACACCTAGTGCTTTCATGCCCTGTGACCAAGATAACAGGCAGGCTGGCTCACTGAGTAAGGCTATCAGAGAGAGAGAATGGGCTCCCCACAACTTTGCAGTTAAATTAGTTGGGTACCTTTTTTTTTAGAAGAGACAGGGCAAAACCTCAGTAACCTCTCAGGAGAAGCTTGCAGTGGTGATGGTCACTGTGCTTGAGCAGGGACAGGAAACTCCAAGATGGAAGAACAGTAACTTTCTTGCATGCCTGGCATCTCACGCCAGTGACAAGAAAGGGGGGAAGAGTTTTCTCACCCTCAGACCTTAGGGACCACCTGGGTTTTGGTCTCGAACCCTTCCTTGAACGACTTCTGTAAGTTTTCTTTAGAATTTATCTGGCCCTTGACTATTTGAAGTTTTTTCTCGTGTCTCCAATGGAGGACTGCAAAATTGAGGAGATTTTCAAGGACATTTCCTCTCACGAGCATCTGTGTTGTCAAGGAGGAAAAAAAAATTATTTTGCCCATTATTAACCTTCATGCTAATTGTTTTTTTCTTATCTCCTAATCATCAAAAGCACATGTTCATTTCCATTTCAGTCATTTCAATTAGTTGTAACCAAAGCAGAAACAACCCCAATGTTATTAATTTGTGTGCTGGCCAAAAGGAAACAGCTCTCAGCCTTCTCTAGCCATGCCCAGAGGTTCTTTTCCCCCTCCAGGTTTGGTTCCCCAGTGTGTGCAGTGAGAGGGGTGGGTATGGTGTGAATGCTCTTAAGCCTGTGCCCTTCCCTGCCTGCTATTTCTAATAATAGGAAGATGTCCTCTCCTTAGACCACTCTGGCTCCTGAGCTAGTTGGAAAAGTACTTCAGAAGCCTCGGTCCTACTGTGTAGGTTGAGGGAAGGACTGAATTAAATTTGCACATAACAAACCTGATTTGCAGAATTCCAGAAACGTGACTTGCCGTGTGAGTTGTCCCCAGTTCTCCCCACTGTTTGTCCCTCGCTGGGTGGGCCCAATCTCTTTTAAGACCTTACTCCCGCTATCTGATGCTACAGATTTCCTCTAGGAGTGAGACACCCCCCCTCAATCCAGCCCCCTTTGGCTACCATACCACAGGGCTCTCTCCAGCCCCCTACCCACCCAAAGCCCCTGGGATCCAGCCAGAAGAACTAGATCAGCATGTTTCAAACATTTCCACAGCCAAACCCTTCTTTCCCGTTCCAGTGGGAGGGGACAGCTTGAGCTCTTGGCCTTTGGTCTTCTGAGGGGGATTCCCTTGCTTCTTTTGAACATAGTGTAGAAATCACAGACCTGAAAGCACAAGATCACTGCTTGTCTAACTGGGACCCTCAGCTGCCCCTGCTTTCTGCTCCCCAGCTCCCTGCCCTCTTGGGGACCCCCAACCTCCCCGAGTTCACGTGCCTGGAAGAGTGTCATGGGATTGCCCTTCTCCCCACAGAGGTCCAGCCCTTGTGTGCAGAAGCTCTTTGCCCTTATCCTGTTGCCCTGCTTCTGCATCTGTCTCCTCCTAAGGACTTGGGTTGGTCACATGCCTCTCACAATAGCTCACCCAAGCTGAGGAAACATTTCACAGGAAGCTTTTTAAGGTGTGTATGGATGGACAAGTTTGGGTCCCTGTTGCTCATATGATTATCATTTCCCCACTAATTTCTCATCTCGGAGGGTTGGTGAGAACCCATGTTCTAAGAGAAGAGCGTAGAGTTAGATTCCTAGATTCCTCCCAGTTCTTCAACTAGAAACTGCCTGGTCTTCCTAGAAAAAGGGGACTAATCATTCCTATCTGGGATGCCCTGGACCAAACAGATCGGTGTCCTTGAAAATGCCACAGTTGCTTCCTGTTCCTGTAAAGTTTCATCTACACAAAATCTGTGACACTGTGAATAGTCCCTTCCAAGCAAGCCTGGAGTACAGTTGCTCCCGGCCTTCAGCCTGTGAGAGGCATGAAAGGTCCTTGTCAGCCCCACGTGCTCTGAGCTGCTTTGAGGCAGGGGTTACCTCAGTGAGCCTCTCTGGGTTGCTGTAAAGAACAAGACTGATTCTTCTTGTCCTTTCAAGGCCAGTCCAAACAAAATTCCCAAGCCCTGGCTGGAGCACCAGCTCTGGGCAGGCTTTTCTCTTTTCACTGTCTCTGTCGCCTGCAGGAGGAACCCTGAGGCATCACACAGGCATTTCCCATTCATCTGCCAAGTCAACACATGTTTACAGAGCCTTTTCTGTGCTGGCCACCGAGCTTGATGTGGGGCACTCCCAGGTGAATGGAGCATACAGGAGAGTGTTGCCGAGTTACTCACCGGGCTGAACAGTTACAGGGAACCTTTATCTTGGCAATATCCAAGAGCTTGTTGGGTGTTTGAGACCTAGAGAAAAGAACAAAATTGGCTCTTGTCCTTGTGCTCTGTCTCTGCTCTCCCAATTCTCTCTGCTCATTCTTTCTCCCCAGTCAACAAAAACACATGCCCGTAGAACCTTCCAGCTGGGTCTCCCTTAGTGTTTCCTCAGTGCTCTAGCCTCCCATCCTGTGCCCCAACAAGAGTAAACAGAAGACACCCTACTCCAACTTACGGTCTTTCAATTCATGTGGTCTAAATTAATAGCATTTTTTATCCTGCATTTCAAGATTCCATTAGAAAGTAGATAGACTTCTCAGTCCCAGCACGCTGTTTTCACCTGCATCCGTGAATCTGGAAATGACAGGAGAGCATCAGGCACATTGCTCTCTTTTAGCACTTACCCCCCAACCCCTGAATTGATTTTCACTTGTCTCCCAGTTAATCAGAAATCTCCTGTAGGGAGGAAAAGAAGGAAACAAATGCTTCTAGTTAAAGATACTGAACGGCTAACTGCGTGGAAATTCTCTCTCATGCATCGACAGGGGCCATGTTTTATTAAACTGTGTCTAATAGTGCCTCGCCTGCCTCCTAATACACACACGCACAATAAATGTTTAACGAATCAATGAATGAGATTTACCTTCTAAAGAGCAGGTCTTCTTAGAACTCAGCACATATTTGTCACCTGAGCCCATGCAAATTCTTCTGTATAATATCTGGTTTCCTGAAACAATACCTTGTATTAGAGCTTTCTAATGGCCGTTTATATCCTTAAGGAGAGACGCATAGACACAAAAGTCCCTGGCACACAAAATTTGCTCAGTTACTATTTGATACCTACAGATGGTCCTTAAAAGAATTTTATGAGATACGTAATGCCATTCTCCTTTTCATGGAGGTAATTCCTTGTGTATCCAAGTTCACACAGCTCATGTGTTCGATTTGTGTGTTCCAGTTACACGTGCCGAGGACCTATGTATTGAGTCTGTCCATGTGTTTGTAATGTAATCCTGCAACTCTGTAGAGTCTATAGTAGTGCTGTGATTGGGAGATTATGAAACTGAGAAGATAAATGAATTTTACTTAAGGCCACAAATTCATCCATGATAGGCCCCTTTCCCAAGAGCACGCATTACAACTCAGGCAGCCAGTCCTGGTCCTAGGAGGTTGACCCTCTTAAATGAATCCCAAAAAGCCACCTTCCATGTTCTAAAGGAGACACTTCTCTTTCCAAACTTGCACCCAACTTCCTTTGCTATACGTTGGCACTCAATAGTGTGATGATCATGGCCAATGTTTCCATCTTACTCAGATTTTGCATTAAGACTCAATGTATCAACTGTCAAATTGATGCTAATGGATCAAGGGCAATAGGAAAGACAGAAACTCATTTCCATTCTGACCTTTTCCAATGACTAATAACATGATAAAGATGGAGATGGAGAGAAAAAAACTAAAAGTACCCATAATCTCACCTCACCAGTAGGAAGTCTGTCTGAAAAGTGACCAAATTCGTCTACATGCCCTCATTGTACAGTCGAAGAAGCAAACCTTTACCACTAGAGAACATGCTCTGGCTTTTTCTTTCTTTCTTTTTTTTCCCCCCTGCACTTGCCTGATTGGGAAACAGCTGAAATTGCAAATACGACATGGTTGGAATGATAGAATTTCTCATTGACAGCAGAAAACGGAGCCAAGTTTACTTAAATTATATACCTGAGTATATCCTGTAGAAGATGATTTTATCCTGTTTTAGGGGTGTTTCAATTACGGTGTAACTCATGAGGAGCAATGCCCCAGAACAGGAGAGTGAGTAATGGAGCACAGTGTGTGGCTTGGGACATTTCTCACTAAATGCAAGTCAGCAAATTAAAGGCATAAGTAATTTTAATGACAGCATAAGAGAAATCAACCTTCAAAGGTTAGGAAATTTTAGCTTTAACTTGGGGAAATTGCACACAGGTAGGCTTTCAACTCTTTTTATCTTAAAAAAGCACCTTATAAAACATTACAGTATATGCCTGTGGAATAAAATTTGTTGAACCTGTAATTTGAAAGAAAAACGTGGCTTTTGACTTTTCCTAACATTGGCCTGCTATTGATATTATTAACAAGACTTCCTCGGGCCCCAAATAGCCCACGTAGCATTTTTAGACACATCTGGGGCCATGACCACTCCCTGGTTGGTGACAGCTGGCCTGAGGGCTGGGGGATCTTATGGAATAGGATGGTCCGTTCAGTTCTAATCTAGTGAGACAGCTCATGGCGGCTCACTGACTAATTGTGTTTCCCATCTCTCTTTGCATTGGGTTGACCAGTTCTCCTCACAGCAGGGATGCTACCTAATGAGCAACATAATCCCCAAACATAATTTAGGCCCTTGTGGAGTCGCATTATTTCGTTAGGCCACTTGGATCTCATGGAGCAGCAGACTATTCATTTTCTCAATTGCTCCCAAAGGCGTGTGCGAAGCTGATGAACCTCCTTCCTTACACTTTGGGAATAACTCATGGATTGGACAAGCTTTGGCCTACATCCAGGGGACTCAACTGGGAAGCAGTGCTTTCCAAGTGCATCTGGAAGCCAATACAATGGATTTGGCTATTGTAGACATTAATAGTTAATATTTTAGTACATCCTGCCAGCTTCTTTTATATTGTTCTGGTACAGTGATTTTAAGACCTACCCACTTTCCAGTCCATCAGCTGATTGACCCATTCACTGTTCATTCATTCAACAAGTATTTACTAGTGGCCACCATTCAGAGCTGGGCCTCACTGAGTGTCAAGCTGGAGGACTTCACTAAAGGGTTGGAGGGTGATCCTGAGGGTCAGAGTATATTCGCCCCTTAAGAAATAATTATATAGGGGTGCCTGGGTGGCTCAGTGGGTTAAGTCTCTGCCTTCGGCTTAGGTTATGGTCTCAGGATTCAGGGATCGAGCCCTGCATCAGGCTCTGCTCAGCAGGGAGCCTGCTTCTTCCTCTCTCTCTCTCTCTCTGCCTGCCTCTCTGCCTACTTGTGATCTCTCTCTGTCAAATAAATAAATAAAATCTTAAAAAAAGAGAGAGAGAGAAAGAATTATATGACAGTTTTAATTCTAATCTAGAGTGAGAAATTTTCTAACTAGTACCTTGCTATGAATTCACCTTCCTTCTGAAAACCAGCTGTGAGAGGTAGGAGACCCAACAGAAGAGGGGAAGTAAGGAAATTAAGAGCACGTGACACCTACTGATGCATCTGCCTGGGAGGGAAGGCAGGGCTCAGCAGTATGGCCTGCCTCTCGACGTGGGGAAGTAAGCCCTGCAGGAGTCCATATCTCAGCCTGTAACGGCCCAGAATGAGAGGAACACCTCAAAGACAGCCGTAAGGAGTATGTGCTTTTCTGTCCCCTGGAGCTTCTGCTCGGTTCCCAGTCTGATACTTACTAGCTGTGTGACCTTGAGCAAAGCTCTTACCATCTTTGAAGTGCCCTTTCTCGGTAATGTGGAGACAATAGCATCTATAGGATTAGGACTGGTACAGCGCTTAGCTCCAGGGCTGGCCGGACAAAACCTTCAGGAATGTGGCTAGGCTGCCTTGCTCTCAGTCACTGTTGTCCTTCTAGCCCATTGTCCATGACCTTGCACGTGCAAAAGCTCATGCACTCACTCTGCAGCTCTGTTTGTATCAGACATTCAGAATGTACACTCGGGTACATTCATGCCATTCAGAAAAGCTCTTTCACATTCAGTCTAGTAGAGAAAGGCTCCTACTTGCTCTGCAGGGGTTGTCTCATTCCTGGGGCCTCTCCAAACAGCCCTGTGGGAGAGATGATGACTGACTGCTTTATAGACCATAGTTAATATTTACAGTCAGGACTGGGAGTGGGCTTCAGAGGATGGCTAGCCAACTCTTTCAAGGCAAGTATTATTAACTAGGCAGTGGGATCCAACCAGGGCCTGAAATAGATGTCGACATTATCTTTTTGTTGCAAGGTGTTTTCGCTCTGGCTGCTTTTCTTGTCAGTGCTTCCTGGATGGGGGTGAGAAAAAGATGGCAAAGTATACCGTTCTTATCAGAGACTCAACTTCTCAAACATAGAACACCATTCTTGTGCTGCTGAGGTGGTTTTCATTGCCTTCTGCACCTGATTTACAGATGGTTCTTTTTGACTGCTTACGCTAAGTGATTTGCTTAAAGTCCTATTGATTGGATGGGGAAGAGTAGGCATTACTGTCAAAGGCCTGGATGCTGCAGGATGGCAGCTAGAAGGAGATTCAGAAAGTCTTAAAATCATCCTATTCTTGGATCTAAAGTGCAGGTGACAAGAGACAGCCAGTTTCCTGTTTTCTGGGGCAGAGGGAAGACACATTTAGAATCCTGGACTTAATTTTGAAGCCTCACCTGAACCCAAAGGAGCTTATCTTCTTGGTTAACAAGTGGCCAAAAAAAAAAAAAAGAGAGAGAGAGACTTCAGAATCTTCTTTTTCCTGATTTGCCTTTTGAGCTCTTCAGAGATTTACCAACAGCCAAGGAAAGTGATGGAGCACGAAGAGATGAAGCTCGGGTTTCATAACAATCCAAAGTTGTCTGACATGCCTTATTTAGGTTAAGTTCAAGTCCGGCTTCCCAGCAGAGTTGAGAGACCAGTCACCTACTTCCTGCAGTTGGAGCCCCCAAACAGTTGCTGAAATGCCAGTCTGTTACAGTTGTTGAAATGCCAGTCTTTCAAAGTAGCCAATTTCTTTAAATATGTACATTGCCCCTGGGGCTCTGCCAACCATTCATCCTCTACTGTGATCTAGTTGCTTCAGGTTTGATTTCAGGAGTCTTACTAACAGTATGGGAGGAAGAGCCACGTGTTTTACAACAAACAAGACAGTTTGGTTGTGTCTCCCAAAAGTAAGGCTGGACGTGGTACCACAGTGGGCAGTCCTCAGTTCTGGGCCACGCTATATGCCTGGGCCGCCATGCCAGCCTCAGGCTTTGTGTCGGTCCTGGTCTGTAGCAACATGACACGTAGCAGACTGCAGATAAAGGAGAGAAGCTGATCACCTTGCCACACTGGGGCGCTTCATTTGAAGCACAGACTTCATTCATTCACAAAATATTTCTTGTCCTGTGTCTGGGGCTGCATTTGGGTGTTCTGGGGCTGGGAGCAAGAGAAAGCACCTCTTCTGTACTCAAGCCACACCCAAAAAGAAATGTGCAAAATTGTACCTTGATGATACGTATAGGAATGTGTGGACTCAGCTCGCCGAAAGTCACACAACGAAAAAGGTCAGTTTAGGATTTGGCTCAAGCTCTGCTTGCCACCAACTTCCATGCATACCCGCCCCCCCCCCCACACACACTCCGCTGCTTCCCTCTTGAGCTCAAAAATCACTCTAAGACTCCCAAATTTCAGCCCTCTGTTAGGAGATACAACAGGTGATTTTAATTGTTTGAGTTAGTCTTGCTAGTTGCTTTCACCATTATGGATGAAAAATGAAAATTGATTTGCTGCACAGCAGCAGCTACCCCAGCTGTGAGCCTTGGAGCCTATTCCAAGGCTGCCACGTCCACCCAACGGCATTGCCCATGATCCCGTGTCCCTCCCATCAGCTGGCCCGTGGGTTTCAGTTACCAAAAGCGTCAAGAGCCTAGATGTGCTTCTTGCAGGCTCATCTAGCAGGAGTCACTCAGATTCTTTATTTTTTTTTAAATTTATTTATTTGACAGACAGAGATCACAAGCAGGCAGAGAGGCAGGCAAAGAGAGAGAGAGAGAGAGAGAGGACCAGGCTCCCCACTGAGCAGAGAGCCCGATGCGGGGCTCGATCCCAGGACCCTGGGATCATGACTTGAGCCGAAGGAGGCTTTAACCCACTGAGCCACCCATCCGCCCCTACATTCTTTAAATTGAAGGAAAGTATCCCCTCCAAGTGAAATAGAAGCAGCAATTTCCATAGTGTTAAGTTCTTCCATAGTGAAGAAAGACAGGCTGAGCATAGATACCCGGAATGTCTCAACCATTTGTCATTTTCCAAGTGCTGGTCCTTTTTGGCTTAATGGAAAATACATTGTACCTTTTACATGTTTCTAGACACTCCAACAAAGCCAGGAGTGAACCCAGGAAAATCAGTAGATTAAGATACAGAAGGATTTATTTTTCTCCAGCCTGAGTGGAATTAGGACACAATTAATTTAAAAAGCAGGAAACACAGTAAGTGATGGGATTCCATTGCATTAGATATAGAGAAAAGTATAAATCCTAGGAGTCTAATGGGAATTTGAATGTAATAGTGGTTTGGGAGCTTGAAGGACAGGCCTCTGGCCTTCAGAAATGCGTGCATGACAGGCAAGCAGGTGGAGTAGATTGTATTTCTCCTGCTCTCCCCTTGGTGTACTGGGAACACGCCCAAATGCCACCTCCGGGGAGGGGTCCTGGCGCCAAGAGCCGGGCTTCCTCTCCATCCTCTCCTCGCTCACGGTAAGGGGAAAGGCGGGAGAGGGAAGGCTTTACTCTTGTGAGGTTTAAGGGCAATCCCCAGTAAAGGCCAGAGCAAAAAGAGGCAAAGACCCGAGATTCCAACCTCAGTTTGAGTGGGTCCCTTTGCCCAGGGTCGGGGGATAAGACAAAAGGAAAGACTCATAGGACAAAAGGAAAAATTGCCCACTTGAGCTTAAAAATTCATGACCAGACCCCTCAGAGAGCCTGAGTTCCGGTGACAGTCGGGCCCTACCAGAGTCACTACCTAAATGCATGACCTTGAACAAGTCACTCCAGGCCCAAACCTAGTTCTTCATCTAGGAAATGAAGGAGCAGGCCTGGGTTTTAGCCCTGCCCTCCTGCGGGACAGTCTGCCGTTGTCCTGAGGACAGTGAATCCTGCTGAGGCCACACAGCAGGGGAGAAATGAGGACGGAGTCTTGGTCACGAATTCAGCGTTCTTCCCTCCCTCCACCTCCTTGCCTTGGGCAGCTGGGATCTTCCTTACGTAACTCGGTCAGGAAAAGGAGGGCAGGGAGGTAAAAATATTACCCCAACGTTGTAGCCAAGCCAGTACCGCTTTGGGTTCTGGGGACAGAGAATGAAGATGAAGGGGGCCTCGGAGGGAAATGGGAAGCAACAGAGCACGCGTAAAATGGAGATTGATTCCTCTGGCCCGGGGCATTCATCTGTGCCCGGTCCTCTGTGTGGCTGCTGGGTCTGCGGTCAGAAAAGAGGCCATGAGGGGTGGGCTGGAGGGGAGATGCATCCATCACCATTGTCCAGAGTGTTTAATTTTCCAGAGACTGTCATTAAACAAATTTCTGCTGTAGCCCGGCAGCCCTCACAGACATTTGTTGAAAGAAAATTACGAGGAGGTGATTGGTCTGAGGTAATAGCCAGCCCGAGCTCCGGATTCTTAATGGCACATGGACCTTCTGCCTTTTAAAAAAAATTGCTTGTTAGGAAATTCATTTTCTGGCTTATCTTTGCAATCAGAGTCAGAGGGTTTGGGACAAAGCGGCACAGACACTTTGCTGGGGTTTCGGGACTGGAATTAGGGCCCAGGAAAATTGAAATGAGGAGGGACCGTCTAGGGACCAAATGACAGGGATTGAGTGATAGGATGGAAGGGAGGCTGGGCATTAGGAAGGCCGCCTTTCCTGGAAGTTTCTGGTTATTACCTGCCAGGAATAGCATCCTTTCATAAATTAAGGGTCTTATCTTTTGCTGCAGCAGCCAGCGCAAGAGAGGCCAGGCGCGGCGTGGCGCAGGCAGGATCTGAGGGGCTGGGAGCTATGTATAGATTGCAGGGCTGCTCTTCCCAGCCTTTGGAAATGTTCAAGCACCGAGAGTCACGAAAAAAAAAAAATCGCTCTGTTTGTTCCTTGAAGTATAAAAATGGTTTTATTTTTAGACATTACGGTTTTTTTTTTTTCTTTTTTTTTTCCCCCTCTAAATCTACTGGCAGTTGTCTTCAGATGCAGCCATGGAAAGTAGAATAGTGCTGCCAAGACCGGGGGAGGGGGGCGGTGGGCACGGGAAAAACTTAGTAAGGTATCAGGTTTTCTCAAGCCTCAGCATGAATGAATGATACTCGGGCTGGGTCGTTCCTTGTTGTGGGGGCTGTCCTGGGCATGCTAAGACATTCAGCAGCATCCCTAAATGCCAGTAGCAAACCCCCCACCTCCAGTTGCAATGACCCAACATTGCCTAATGTTCTCTGGGTAGTCGTTGGGGGGTGGGGCAAAATTGTTCAGAACTGAGACTACTGCCCAGAAAATGGTCTTTCCTATGCACCTGCCTTCCATTTTCCTCCCTTCTGGTTGTTCCCCGCTTTCCCTGCCATCGTCACCCCTGTGGAGGCGCCCTTCCCCCTCCGTTCTCTGATTGCCTCCATCAGCTAAAGAGCCTTCCCCTCCTATCTCCTGCAACACGTAGTGGGTTTCATGCACCCTGTCCTTGTCATGAAATGTTTGCATTGTATTTACCACCTCTGTGTCCTTTCAGTAGAAGCCTTCGCCAGATGGGCCGCTGCCGCAGGAGAAAACACGTTTCCGCTCAGTGTTTCCGTTTGGTTTTGTTTACGTGTGTTTTTTAAGGCAGTGCCAAGAGGACATATTCGTCCTGAGATCTCTGTGGTTCTGCTTTTTGTACAGTGTTACGGTTTCGTTTACACCCCCGATCATCAAGGGCCCCAGGATGTGAGCAGGGAGGCAGGCTCTGCCCGTGGGAGGACCCCAGTTTCAGAACACCTATCTGTGAGATGGTGCTGTTGTAGACTGAGTGGGCAAATCCTCTCCATCACGCACATGCAAGTCTCCTGCTCCCAGATTCAACAACCGTTTACTCCATTATGGAGTAAAGAGAGACTTTTGTCCTAGGAAAGAGGTCAAGGCCAGGGCTGTTGGGCAGCAGTCTAAGATCTAAATGTTTAATAAGATCCAGATTTAGGATTTGAAGTAGAGTCTGGTTGGAATAGGTAGTATTTAGGAGGAGGATTATTCTAACACACGACTTTGGTGGCCATGTCCCTCCTTGTGTAGAGAGAGCCAGCCTTTTCATGGCTCGTGCAGGAGGAATCCAACCTCCTTGACCTGGAACATACGTTTTCTGTGATTTGCCCACATAAGCCTCAGTTCTAGCCTCCCTTCTGGCCAGCTCCCTTACTGTCCATGTTCCAGCTAAGCACAACTGTTCTCAGCTTCCCCCATGTACCAGGTGATTCTATACCATGCTTGGAATTTCCCTCTACCTGGGAAATTGCTACTCATCATTCTTGACTCCCCTCCAACATCTTATCTTTGGTGCTACCTCTCTGCCTAATAAACTGTGGTATATTTATGATTCTTCTCATGATACATTAGAATTATTTATGATTTTTTTCTAATTTCCAAAATGTGGTAGAGAGTACACACTACCTGAAAGTAACTGAATGAATTAATTCATGATCCCAGTCCCACAGAAGTCATTTAAGATTTGCTCTTCTGAGGAAAGGTTTCTCTCTGTCTTTTTTTTTTTTTTCTTTTCTTTTCTTTTTGGAAACGCATTCATTCTAGAACTTCAGTTCTAAATTCCAGCAGGTACCTTGAAAATTCCAAGGTCCCCACCCAGCCTCTTGTTTGGAAATCCCAGCCAGTGATAAGCCCATAGGCCAGGCCCTCTGCTGCTGTGTATCCAGCCAACACAAGGGTGTTTAATCATGGTTCCCCTCCTTTTATGGTTTTCAGTTGTCATGGCATCCTTGGAACTGTTTTCCCTAAACTGAAATTGAGTTAGCTTTGTACCTTTACTTTCCTACCTGAAGATATAATATTGACATACAGGGGTTTTCTGCAAGATGCGAGCCCAATTTCAGAAGGAATTTCACTTGTTATGTTGATGAACCCGTAAGTTCTGTAAGTTGCATTCTGTCCTGTGTTTGACCAATCTCTCTTTGTCCTCATTCATTCATTAAAGAGTTCCACCACAAGGAAGCCCACAGTCTAGTGAGAGAACTATTTCCTTTAATATCTCCACTGCCCAGAAGACAAGTTCCCATCATCATGAGCTGGGAAAGCCCACTAGAGGAGGGGTTGAGCTATGAGTTCTGAAGGTCCTTGGATACCTGTGGCGTGCCCAGTTCAATCTTAGTTCTTATTGTCCATCCTCCTGAACTACTTTAATTGTGGTTATCCATACTCATTATCACCCTTAAGATAGACAGCAGGTACGAGAGGCTCTACAAGCATGTTTTAACAGGAAATATGTCATTAGGATGAGGTTTTGAGCGACACTCACCATTTAAAAACTATTATGAAAGTCGAATGTGAAATGGACCTCCTTAGACCTTGAGTCCTGCTGACAGCCAAGTGCAGCCTCCACAATGGGAAGCTTGTACTATTGCCTGGAACTCAGCCACTATTTTCCTGTGATACCTCCCAACAGAAGAGAGTTAATTATTAAGTCATATTCATTTACAAGATGGAGGTTTTCATATTTTTCTTTGTCTTCCTTGTTTCCCTTCACTTTCCTTTCTCTGCCAAATCACATTTGTGAAGATTTCTTAATTTCAGAGAGTAGAGATCCAAGATATACCATTTACCACAATTTTAAAAAAAAAGAGAGACATTGTGGGGATCATTCATCATGTATAAAAATATAGAATCACTATGAGGTACACCTGAAACTGATAGGATATTATATGTCAATTTTACTTCAATTTTAAAAATCCCAGAATCTAAGAATAAAACTAACTATAATGACAAATTAACCAAAATGAGAAAAATGACAAATAATCTGTGGGCTGAAATTTTCCCAAAAGCCAAAAATAAATAAAATGTCTCTTGAAGTGCTTAGTGGAGGAGGCTGATAGAAGAATCTCAATTATCTGTTGTTTTTTCTTCAGTCTGTGATATCTGACTTTAAAGGGGAAAAATAGTAAAAAAAAAATTAAGCATATAAAGTAAAATAACAAATAGAAATTCATGAGCTTCTGTGAATTTCCAGGTTGAGAAAAAACGTACTCATAATAAAACAGCGAATGAATCTGTAGATTTGCTTTCAAGAAGAACGTCACTCAGCTTATCCTCCCCTCTTTTATAAAAGTTAATTTGCTTCATTTGTATAATTGGGTACCTGACCACCTACCTATTATTATTGGAAATGTTATTGGAATTACCTGTTTCACTGTAAATAGATATCATACTTAGTTTCCCTGAAATTTGTCTCATTCCCATAAGGGAACAGAAAAAAATTATCAAGGAGCAAATCTGAAGAATTCCAGGTGCTTGTTGGAGAATGGGGAAAGTTCCACAAGACAGGGAAGGAGATCCGGACAGTGTCAAGTAGGCTAGAGCCCAAAAAATGCCTTAGAGGCAGATGTGGTCCTTCTTCAGAGGATTTTCTCAGGAGATACACAACCCCAAAAGATAAATGACTGCCATAAGTATGAGGGGGGGAGGTTTGCAGTGAATCTGCTATGGTCTGAATGCTTGTGCCCCCTCCCTGAATAATTTGTTGAAGCCCTATCCCCATCCCCCATAGTTGATGCTATTAAGAGATGGGAACTTGGGGTGCTTTGCCTTCATGAATGGGATTAGTGTTCTTATAAAAGAAACCCAACAGAGATCTCTAACCATTTCTATCTATCACCTGAGGACATAGGACATAGTTCATGCCAGCTATGAACCAGAAAGAGGGCCTTCACCCAAACATGCTAACACCCTGATCTTGTTTGGACTTTAAGTGTCCAGAACTGGGAGAAATAAATTTCTGTTGCATGCTACTCAGCCCATGGTATTTTGTTACAGCAGCTCAAACAAACTAAGACAGGTTACTATCTGGACGCTTTTTCATTGAAGAACATTTTAGGAAGTTTTCTTTATGTTCTGTAGAAGTCAGTTGATAGCTATTGAATGCCTGCAGTATATCAGCAATTGTACTTGAAGACTCCTGAGCCCTTGAGCCAGGTGCAAAAAAGAGACCCTCATCTAGCTGCCGAGGAGGTCATAGACTAGCCAGGAGGGGAATACTTAGCAATAATAATAATTATGATAATTATAATTATTTTTATTAATACAAGGTAGGGTACTTTTTTCCATTTATAGTTCAACGAACTGAGGCCAAGAAATGTTGAATAACCTGACAAGTCCACATAGCTAGGATGTGCAGACCTAAGTTCTAAAGGCAGAAGGTCGGATCCAGTGGGCCAGCTCTTAACCACAGTGTGGCTCTATTGCTTCTCAAGAGCATAGACGTTGAAATCCATCATCTAAGGCCCATAGAGAGAGCTTTGGGTATACAGAGACTAGTGTGACTAGTTGGTGAGTCAAATGAGATGACATTTCAAAAGGGGCAAGTTGGTCAATCTTAAAGCAAAAGGTAAAATGGCAGAACACAACTTGGAAAATTTTGTTCTTAAGTTACCATTTCGGTGAGGGATTTAATATGGATATGTTTTATGCCAGGTTTTTTTTTTTTTTTAAAAAAACCTTTTATGCATAAAACCATAGTAGTCCATTGATAGTCATTAAAAGATGTGCATATATATGTGTGGATTTCATTATGTAGATATGTAAATTAATGTGCTAGGTGAGAGATTATGTTTCAGGATAGAAACCAAGCACCACGTTATGATTAAATTTTAATGAGCCATATCATTTTGGACATTGTGGCAGTTGTTTGACTCTCCACGCATAGCGGAATGGGAAAACATGAGCCCTTCAGAGCTATACGAGGTCAGTGTCTCTCTCCAGAGGCAATGCCAGGTGATGGTTGCCTGCACTGGGCAACAGTCCAACCACCTAATCAATCAAAAATTCATTCAGAAATGAAGAGTGACACATTTCATTCACTCCATCACTTTATTTTCATGGACTCACTGACTCGTAGTCAACAAATATATTTTGACTTGGTTCAGAACCCTATAACGTTCGCTCTTGAATGGCTTGGCCAAGGGACATATTACCCAGGGCAGAAGGGGTAGGGTCTGGATCTTGCAAGCCAGGCTAAAAGATGAGGTCTTAGGCTGGCCCTTGGGACAGAAAGCTATTAGACATTAGTCAGAGCCAGTATGCCCAAGGAGAAGAACCAAGCATCTTGAGCATATCACTTGAGCATATCAAACCAAGATGCTTGACACCATGGAGGGTTTCCAGTATTTTAGTGCTGAATGGTCTACAGAATCTAAGATATCAATTTCAGACATTGTCTGGAGATTTAGTGATGTTAGGAACTAGGACTCCAAGGAAAGGTAGCCGAACAGGGTTAGAGGGGTTGTTCCAGTTACAGCCACGTTGGCAATCGAGTGGGCTCAGGTAGTGTTCCATTCTCATGAGAACTTTGGGTTACAGAAACTCTTCCACATGAGTCCAGCATGTATCACAGAGCACAGACCTATGACCCAGAGATCTGTGAGCAATTGGGGGCAGAGCTTTCACAGGAAGACTAGATACTGGGTTTATAGCAACACCCCTAGAGCTGCAAGCAGCTTCACCTCCATATTTTCCAGACCCACACTGTTGGCAGGCACTGTCCATTCATTATCTGCTATTCACAGCAACCTAGCAAGGTTGATGTCATTATCCCACTTCATATAGAGGCAGAAACTCAGCCAGCAGGTGAGAGAGTCAGGTTTCAAACCCAGCGTTAAGGGGCTCAAATACCCACATTTTCCCCATTTTACTAAATACTCTTCTCTCAAGCTAGCTGTAGCCTCCTCCATTGGTAAGGGAGATTGATTCAAGAATTTATTGGGGATAACCTTAAGGGCCCATGTTTCTAGCCTACTTCTGAGCAGCGGTGGAGAAGTCAGAGAATCCGTGGGGCTAAATATTGTGGGAAATAAAATAGAAATGAATGATTGTCCCACTCCGTGTTATCCAAATGCTGGATTCCATGAAGCAACTAGTGACATCTTAACAGAGGGTTAGCTGAACCATCCTTGGTACATCCTTAGCACTTTATTTTGGCTCAGGTGTTGGCTGAAAGACTAAATGAATGAATGAGTGAAGGCACGTTTGCTTGCTCTTATAGATTAGCTTTCTCGCTATGGATAAACCAAGGGAAAAAATATTTTCCCATACCCCCTAAAGCGAGTCTACTTTGTTTTGTGGGAGGTAGCAATTTATAGACCTATCTACACATTATTTTCTAAAACTCAAGTATTTTGGAAGAGCAGATGGAGTACCATACTGTATACACTAGTCATATATTTTGAAATACATTTCTTTTTGAGCAGTTTGGTTCTGCTTTATTTAGCAAAAGCCGTTGAAGGTTTTAAAAGCAGTGATGCAGAAGACATGAGTGGCTGAGATCACAATGGACAGACCCTCAGGCACAATGTCAGTGCTTTTCAGATTCTGCTTTGCAGATCTCAGCCTGGTCCCCACTGCCTCCCACCCCTGGAGGTAATAATCCACTTTGTTCTGGAGGGTGAGGGGGTGGAGCTTGCTTATCTGTAGTTTTTTTAATCCTCTGGGTGATTCTGATGTGCGACTTCTATACCCATGTTTCAGTGCTAATATTATCCCTCATTTTCTTGAGACCCTCATTTATTTTCATCTATTAAATTATTAGAGAAACAAAGGAAAGAGAATGCCATTCTTTCTATATCTTCTGAGAGGCATGGGGGAAGGAGGCAAATAGGTGTTGAGCACCTTTTTAGTCAGGAAATTTGGCTTATGCATTCCATTTAATCTTCACAGAACATAACAAAATTTCAAGACGCACTTGGCCCGCAGATAGAGAGTTGAGTCAGGCAGATTCTTCAGCTCATAGCTTGTTATTATCATAAGTCCCTGCAAGACTTTCCTCTTATTTTGTCATTATTCCTCTCTACCCCTGCTCCCCAAACCCACTCCCCTTCCCCAGTAGAGAACTACCTAAATATGCTGGGACTAAAATGTACCTGTGTCCCTATAAAATATATCTTATTATTTTTGTATGTGTATGTCGTTCATTGACATAAGTGATACATCTCTAATATAAACAGACTATGAAAAAGTAAGAATTTTTGTTACTTGGTCACTCCACATTATGTTTTCAGATATATCCCCATTGCTGTGTAGACTTCCAACATTTGCATAGTACTCCATTGTCTGCATTCATTCCATTTGATTTATGTCCTTCTCAGTTGATAGACACCCTTGCTACCCCCAGATCCCACTGTCACAAAAAATTCTGCAACTAAAATCCTCATTTGTGATCTTCAGGGACCTGTATGAGAAGGATTTCTGGGACGTGTGCCCAGGAATTGGAGCTAAGAGTCATTGGATACACACATATTTAATTTCAGATGGGTTGCCTACGTGGAAACAGTACACAAGGTTTCTCATCTCTCTGCATCCCCACCAACACTGGCCATGAACCATCTTTTAAACGTTGGTCACTCTGATAGCTGAGAGTCCTTGTTGTTTTCATTTTTGTACCTTGGATTACTAGTGAGTTCGAGCATCTTTTCACATGGTTTTTACATATTTGGACCTTCCCTTTTAAGGCTTGCCTTTTTTGCGTTCTTTATCCACTTTTCCATTTCTTTCTATATTCTAGACATGAGTCCTCTGTCAGCTTTAGCTGCTGCAATAATTAACTCCCAGTTCGTTATTTGATAACTTACCAATAATTTCTATATTTGAACAAAAATCCCTACTACTTAAAAGGGACACATGGAACCAATTTTCATCTTATGGGATGTGATTTTTGGATCTTTTTTTAATGAGGTACTCTCCCACCTAGGGTAAGGATTATGATTCCCATTTATGTAGACAAGGAAACAGGATCCCAGTATTGTTGCTCACGGTCACGTGATTGGCAGCATGATTGAAAGCAAGTAATAAATTAACAGCTAATAAATTAAATCATGGTACTCACAATGCTTTTAAAGCAGATCAAGTATTGTTTACACTAAAAACAAGCAGTCTTTCAAAAATTGCAACCTACAGCCTCTCTGTCAGATTTCACTGAATTTCCCTTTCTGCTCTGAAATTCTTGCAAAGTGTCTCAAATTGCATCACAACCAGGCTGGTCGTAATTACAGCTTTGGCCTTCATTAAGCTAATGACTACTTGTACTTATATTGAGCCATTTCACTCAAATAAATACCGTAAGCCAGTCCTTTCTCTGTGCTGTCTGTGCCTTTTCTAGGAAAGTACAGGGGCTGAGATCAGAGTCCTGTCTCTGCAGAGCAGGGGATTTCAAGCTGTCTTTCTCCAAGGAGCCCCGAGGGGCAGCTCAAGGGTCTTCATGGGCTGCGTGGGAAGAATGGCAGGAGGAAGTCAGGACGTAGGGAGGCTGAGCACAGACCCCCTCCTCCAGCCTCCAATTGAATGGAGACAGGCTTTGCCTTTCTTTGTTGGGTGTATTGGGTGATATGTAAGACCTACTTGAGAAAGGATTCTACTGCTAAAAGGGGCGGCGGGGGTGGGGGGCGGTGGAGAAGCACTGCCTTGAAGAACTAGACTACTTAATATAAACTGATACATTTTCATCTCTCAGCTTGTGTTACATTTATATGGTGCTTTACATTTTGAAAAACACTTTAACATGATTTGAATTTATAAAACCTTGTAAGGTAGGCATATTTTAACAGCTGCCGCAGAATTTTCCCACAACTGAAGCTCTGTATTGCGGTACCCGTTCTCACAGGCAGGCTGAAGGGCCATATGTCAAGAGATGGTAGAGATCATCACCAGCTTGACTAGAAAGTAGAGCTAGATGATATCTAATCTCTCTGTTTGTGCAGAGATGTTATCACTGGAAGTGATTAGAGAAGATATTACCATCAAAAGAATTACCTGCGCTAAAGGTTCTTGTCTCTTGGGGGTAAGACCATTGATTGACCTCCTCTTCTGGTCTTGTCCCAGGGCTGAGAGCCTTCTTCTGTTTAATCCCTATGGCCACTCCGGGAGGGAGGAGTTATTGTAACCATTTCAAAGGTGATGAAACAGCCATATTAGGTTAAATGGAAAATCTTAGAGCCCAGAGTTCTCCAGCTCCCAAACCCGGGCTCTGTCCAGTGCATCAGAATGCCCTTCAGAGAAGTATTGTATCTTTTTAAACATTAGCCTCCCTGAACTTTATGCAAGCATGTATTATTTTTGGAAGGAAGTTCTTATGCCAGCCATCATATCCGCATAGCCTGGTCCTTTCCCTCCCTCCCTCCCTCCCTTCCTCAGGTCCTTACCTCCTGCTTTGGATCAAGCCATATCATCTGTCATCTACAGCTGCACTCAGCCTCCTTACTGGGGAGGTCACTTGGCATGACTCAGCTGTTAGCATCTTCCCTTGCTTTGATTGCCTGGGTTTCCAACACCAGCTCGTGCTATTTTGGGTTTTGCCTCGGATGGGAAGATTGGGAAAACAGCAGTCCAGCCTTCTGGCTCTCCAAGTTGTTGATTCGATTTGGCTTTCTCTCTTCATTCATGAATTCTTTCTGTGCTGCAAGCTGAGGAGGTTTGCATGTTTGGAAGATTCTTCTCTCTTCCCAGAAGGTGCACATCTGGGGCACACAGAGGGGCCAAATGCGATAGCAGCTTTGGTCACCTTTGTTGCCATTCTTCCAGTGAGAATCCCTCCAACTAAGAAATCATCCTTTCCTCTCCTATTTCTTAAAGAGAAGAACAAACATGTTGAATAATACTGTTGAGTAGTTTCACTTCAAATGGGTATATTTAATCTTAGTCTTTTATTATTAGGGCAAATAGTTTAAGGAACTGTGCTCTGCTAAATTAAAGCTCTCCAGATTTCACAACTTGAACTTCTGGAATCTTGCATTTGACACAAGGAGGCAGTTTATTCAAATGTTTCTGATCATTCTAAAACAATGGAGAGTAAGAAAGTACATTTCTTTGTATAAGACCTTACAGTTGATGAAGGGTTTTCATTCATGTTGCATGTTTTACCCTAATGATTCCATGGGGCCTTAAGGTAAAACATTTATCATTCCTATTGCACATCAGCAAATTCCGATGAAAAAGCCTTAAACTTCATAATAAAGCATTCATTTGGAAAAACAGCTGTAGGTACACGGAGATTCAGCAGTACCCCAGACCAAGCCCGCGTGAGTCATTAGCTTTTTTTTGCCACCAAAAGTGCCACGCTGATGAAGAAATATTGTTGGTTGGGGGAGAACTGATCCAAATAAAAAATTGAATAAGGTTGAAAGGTCATGCAGCTGGCCAAGTCTCCGGTCGGAGTTTCAGTGCCACAGGAATCATGGAAGATGCAGGGTTTTATATTCCCCCATGTAAAACGTCAGGACCTTTACTTGTGAACTGTTTTGCTCCTTACCTTTTCCTTTCAGGATAGCTCCCTGCTGCTACCTGCTGCTGGCCCGAGACTCCAGAGCAGCCATGATGTTTTCAGGGTGATCCAACCAGAAGAAAATGAATACCCCATAGAATCTCAGCAGAGTAGGCAATATTTTAGGTATTGGGGATAACATGATTCATAGGAGGTGTCTTTGCCCAAAGCATATAACAGTCTGGCAGAGGATGGAGGGGTTGTTTGCTTAAATTAAGTCTTTTTAACATAGTGGGATCGGTTGGGAGGGGGTGACAGGCCTGCCTGAGTGAAGGATGAGCAGTGAGCCTGTCAGAGGGGGCTTTCCAAAAGTGAAATCCGCATAAAAGAACAAGGAAATTACTAGTTCCCCAGGGTTTCTAGAAGGTGGCATCTGGACTGAGAGATGGGAGATGGGAGGCAGTGAGACAGGAAGACACAGGCAGGAGCCCAGGGATGGAGGATGCTGTTTTCACTGTTGAAAAGTTTGACTTTTATGCACCTGGATCCACGGGGTCAGATTTGTGTTCCACGTGTCTCGCTGCCTCTGGAGAAAGGATGGGAGGGGTTGAACGTGGAGGGAGTGAGATAAGCTACAAAGCTCCTGAAGAGTCCAGATAAGGGAAGTTGAGCCTCAGTAAGCAGAAGGAGGAGGAGTGGAAGGAAAAAGGCAAAACAGAGAAACACTGAGAAGGTACAGTCATAACTTCATGATTAGACACAGAGCATGAGAAAGGAAAATGTGTCCAAGATGACTTCATTATTTTTGGTCCAAAGGAGGATACTATAAACCCTTACAGGGAATGTTCCAGGAAGAAAAAAGAAGAGAGAAGTTGAGTTTTAGAATGCTGTGTGAGAGGTGCTCATGGAATACTTCTAGAAGAAAATGTTCCAGAGACAAAGCCATTTGTAGTCCAAAACTAGAAATGCAGCTTTTGTTCTGGTTTTCATAATTCTTTTTCTTATGCTGCCTCTTTAAATCAGTGTCTCTTATGGACTCCATCATGACCAGCTTTGAGAATGAGGAAAACAACAGATTCCCTGAGAGTGAAAGGATACATCTGTGCATGTCCATGAGACGTGACACATAATTTCAGGTAGTTCAAAGAACTCCAAGTTCATAATCTTTACCTTAAATAGGTCATGGAGCCTTAAAACTCCATACAAATCTCTGAGCTTCCAAGTCCTATGTTGGGAGACTGTTGAGGGTCCTCTGCAGCTGTTGTGTGATTGGAGGAGTCCAGTTACAGCCGCACGGTTTATTATCAACACAAATCAACAGAGGATCAGCCAACAATGGCAGTACCCAGAAACTATAGCACACAGGCTCATTTTAACTACTCAATAGCTTTTTATTATGACCCCATTCTTTGCCTGTGTCATAAACTCCTCCCCAGATTCTCCTCCAAGGCAGAGCTAGCAGAACACCGGTTCAGATTCTGTTACTATTTATTGAGGTGCTTGTGATTTTTCTTGTTACCACTTGTTATTGTCATACAGTGAGGATCCTGATGTAAACACAACCAGCTCTGTCCTCCATTGTATCCTCTGTTCAAGTTGGTCAGACTCTGTCCCTAGAACTCGTCACTTTCATTTTTATAAGAATAACGTTCTGTAGTTTTCACCTCTGTATTTTGACTGTTTTTTCTAGAAGCCCTGTACACATTTCTCTGAAATAAACTTTTTCCTGCATTTTGTTCTCCCAGTGAACCTTGTTGACATTCCTCTCCTCTAATGTAGTAGTCTTTCACATCAACAGAGTACCCCAAACAAATACAAAGGAGTATTAAAATATCCTCTCATTTAGTATTTATCAAGTACTTGCTATGTAGGAGGTCTCCACTGAAGAATCCAATCTAATGAATGAAGTGATTGTGGATTTATAAATTATACACAGTGTGGGCATTGTGTTTATGGAGGTGTGGGACCTGGCAGGTCATATTGTGCAGGCTATACTATCCCTTGTCTGATGAGTTGAGGGATTCAGTGGTTTTCCTGTGAGCATTTGCTGTACACCTCCTGAGAAAGTGTCAAGGTGCTGTGGTGGTAGATACTCAAACAAATCTTGAACTTGAGAAATGTCACAGCTTAACAAAGGCAGACAAAATAAACTACAATGGGACCTAGTTGTGATATATGCCATAAATGTGAAGGAAAGCAAAGTGGAAGCACTCATTGAATAGCTAGTATGTGTCAAGAAATACTTTAGGTACTTTCATTTACATTTTCTAATTCAATATTCCAAATTATGTTTTGAAGTAAGTATTATGCCCATTTTACAGAGGAGGAAGTTAAGGCTCAAAGATGATAAGCAAATTACCATAGATCTCCTTGTTTCTAACATTCATGTACTTTCACTCTATATAGCTAGAGAACCTTAGGAAATATATCAAAATAATAAAGTGAGAAAGAACATGACCCACTTAGTTATTACCTAGTGCTCCAGTTTTCTCTTAACTTCATCTAACTCTTTCCCCCTGCCCATAATGGTTAAGTATATACCCTTGGAACATCCTTAGGGCTGTCCCTTACCAGCTCTTTTATTAATATCCTGGTAATTTAAAAAAAGATCCCTTTGGATGTGGCTTAGAAACTCTCTCCTATTTTCCTCCCATGATTTACCCAATCCCTGATAGCATTAATATTAGAGATAATTAAGTGTGCTGCCTTTACAGGATGCTTGTCCATGGGCATGTTATTTTTTTAATAAAACATGAATACCTTTTATAATTTATTTTAGAGAGAAAGAGAGAGTGGGATAGGGGCATAAGGAGAGAATCTTAAGCAGACTCTGCACTGAGCATGGACACGGGGCTCAATCCCATACCCTTAAGATCATGACCTGGGCCAAAACCGAGTCAGATGGTCAACCGACTAAGCCACCCAGGCTCCCCAAAACCTCTTATGTCCTTTTTAACAAAACTGCTAACAAACCCACTAGTATGGTTTCCTTTATCATGGATGGAAATTACCATAGCTCAGCTACATTTATCCAATATCATAGAAATTGCTGAGTATACTCCCTAAATGACCCAAATTTTATCCCCCTTTCAATTTAACACTTTAAATAAATGCCAGCAAGCTTCAGCACCTTGGAAAATTACTGTACGTCTGAAACAATTTGGATATCAATATTTGTCACACAACCTTCCTAGGTGTAACATCTGAAGCAGTAGTTACTTAGCTTGCTCGCATTCTCTGTGTGGTATTTACCCAATAGTCATCATTCATGTGTGTTCATTAAGTCTTGGGGTGATGAGCCAAGTCACTGTATTCTCAGCTGGGCCCGGAGCCTGTTTAGTTTGGCACTGATTAATGATGTGTGGGGAGTGAGCAGTTTGCAGAGCTACCTTAGAAACCCAGTTAGCCAAAGACAAATAGCTGAAAGTTGGCTGATGGGAGCATGGGAGGTGGACTCTTGAGAAAGGGGAGTCGTTTCAAAACACCAGTGTGACTCTTGGTTATCCTAACTAGGGGAGGGATTGGTTCTATAGTAGATGATGTTTGGGGTCTGGTTTCTCAATATGCACACTAGGATGGGGTGTAGGGCTTGTCACTGTGTTCATCCAGCCACATCCTTTCTCTGTGCCTTGGTTCTCGCCATTTATAAATTTGCTTACCAGAGCCTACCTGCTTCCAAGTCCCCTTCAAACAAAGTGTCCTTGTATCAGTCAAGTATTTTGAGATGTCCTTTTTGAACATCTTATGCTAAAAAACCAAGCATTTATAGCTTTACTTTTTTTGTTCCAAGGGACTCTTCTACTGAAAAAAAAAAAAAAGCTTTAAATGTAGTATTTATCTTGACTTATATACTTCTTATCTCTTGTTTTTCCTTCTCACTCCATTCACCTTTTGCACCATGTTGGTTTGGCATCCATCCTTCGCTCAAATTTTCTCCTTTTTGCCTCTTTTTGTTTTTTGAGTGGGGCAATAAAGAGGGATATGTTGATCTTGAAGTTGTAGAGAAAATGTCTCCGCTCTGTTTGGGGTGCTGTCCTTTTAGTGTCATACCAAAACTGGGAACAACACATTTTTGTAGTCCTTTTCAGAATGGACTCTTCATCCCTATTACGGATAGGGATCTGATGGAAAACATATCTAAATTTCCCTTGGCAACTCCCAGCTGGAGACTTTATGAATATCTATTTCATAAAGATAAATAACACCTTGTTTAGAGGGCACTTTTTTTTTTCATTAACCCATCCAGAATTCTCAATCCAAAAGTTACAAGGATGCCCATGTCCATTGGGGATGGGGAGAAAAAACAGAAAGGTGGGAAGATGTGCCTAGGGTTACACAGAAGACAGCACAAGAAGAAAAATGCAAAGCCCGGTAAGAATCTAGCTTAATTATTAATCTTTGACTTTATCACTTAGTTCTTCTCAAGGTCTTAAATTTTCACCTGCAAGATACAGTTTGAATGAATTCTATTTTTTAAAAAAATTATTTGTTTATTTGAGAGAGAGAGAGAAAGCACATGCGTCAGGGGAGAGGCAGAGAGAGAAGCAGACTCCCCCGCTGAGCAGGGAGCCAGATGCAGGACTTGATCCCAGGACCCTGAGATCATGACCTGAGCCAAAGACAGGTGCTTAGTAGACCAAGTCACCCAGGTGTCCCTCAAACAAATTCTTCTATTTGGCAATTACAGGCTTCCATAGTTTGATCTCGATGCATCTTCCACTATATCCTACCCCTCTCCCTAAGTAAATAAGCATGAAGAATAGCTATCATTTTTGTCTTGTCCTGTAAAAGCTGCTTAGAAAAGATTTTTTTTAACTCTTACATCACATTGTGAAGACTATACTGTAATTTCTAGTTTGTTGGGGGAGCTTAAACTTAGGTTCAGAAATTTGCCCCAGAAGACATAGATGATAATAGTGAGAGCACCAAGAATCAAACACAGTTCTGCCTGATGCTAGTGTTTACTGATTTCCTTTGGCCTTTCCTTAAATTCAAAGTGATCTTGAACAATTGCCTTTATGTTGACTTGAGAAGCCCTAATCCCCTCACTCCTCCTTTCAGATCTGAATCATACCCATCCTGCAGGACCCCTCCCAGAGCCTGCGTTTAGCCTACAGTATTTTCTAATCCCCCAACTGGAAGTGGTCTCCCCACCCTTGAACCACAGAGAACATGGGAATCACCATTGGACATCATTGCCTCAGAGCAAATGGCAGGAAGCAGGTTGAAGTCAGGAGATTTGAGGTCAAATCCCTGCTCTGCCAGTATCTGCTGTGTGATTTTGATTAAATCACTTAATTTTATCTTAGCATATGCTGCAATCTGACCCCTATAGTCCCACCCAGGTAAAAATGCTAAGATTCTGAAGTTGTATTATATATATAATTTCTTGTATGTGTTGAGTCCCATACATCTTTTCATTCACTTAGTCATTCATTCATATATTTACTAAACGTTGAATTTCAGTAATTTAAGAATTTGATCTTGGAAGCACCGAGATCTTCTAGAGGCCTCACTTCCCCCTTTAGACAGTAGAGCTATTGGTTTGGAATGAAGTCCTTGAGGGCAAGGACTTTTCATTTTTTTATACCCCAAGCAGATGAAACAGAAGGAAAAGTCACTTTGACAAGATGAGATCTCAGAACAAAGAAGTTTGGGCAAATGCCAGTAAGCGCTTTTTAAACATTTTCAGTGTCCGGGTTTTTTCCAGCATCTCACGCATCCTTGTGCACCTATACGTACCAGCCTGTAGTGACCAACCTGCCAAAAAAGGGGAGAGGGGTGTGGTTATCAACTAGCTAAAGTCCCCAGATTTCAGGTTCGGCTTCCAAGCACTATCATCTTCTATTCCACCTTTAGTAACACTTGTCCCCTTGGGCTCCCGCAAGTCCTCAGATACTCATTTTAGCAGTTGGCAGTTCTGCTTATGCCATCAGCAGACACCACTTTGCAGAATAGATATCCTCTTCCTCCCCTCACAGCCTCAGCAAATTCCTCGGAACCCATTTTTATTTGTCAGATGTTCATGCTAATTCCCAAACACCCTCATAACAATAATAATAAAAGTAAAATTCTGACCTGGATTTTATTTATGAAAGCTTGGCGAGTTTGCTTACTACTTGAGTACTTACTAGTTAGCAGGAGCTGTGTATGACTTGCGAATCTTTTTATCAACTTCATGTGGTAGAATTCGTTAACTGTAGGTTAAAGTTGTAAACATCTTTTCATTCACCTCTCATATTCTGAAATGAACTGCACCTTCATATTTCCATTTTAATAATTTAAAACATAGGCTTTTGGGCGCGTTTGGGTGGCTCAGTGGGTTAAGCCGCTGCCTTCCGCTCAGGTCATGATCTCAGGGTCCTAGGATCGAGTCCCGCATCGGGCTCTCTGCTCAGCAGGGAGCCTGCTTCCTCCTCTCTCTCTGCCTGCCTCTCTGCCTACTTGTGATCTCTGTCAAATAAATAAATAAATAAATAAATAAAATCTTTACCAAAAAAAAAAAATAAAAAATAAAACATAGGCTTTCTTCTAACTTTTGTCTTTAAAGAGAGAGAGAGGTAGAGAGAGAGAGAGGGCAAGGAAGAGAGAGAATCTTAAGTCGGTTCAGCATCCAGCATGGAGCCCGATTCAGGGCTCAGATCGTGAGCTGATCCGAAATCAAGAGTTGAACACGTAACTGACTGGGCCACCCAGGCAGGTCCAAAGCATAGGTTTTCTACATTCAGAACTCGGATTCAGTCTCTCCCATCATTTACCAGCGGTTTCCGAATGCAAAGAAATGAAGGGTCCCTCTGTGGTAGGATTGTCATGAAGAAACAATGAGATTAATGATACCAAATTTAAAGGACTGCCACCCCACTTAGTAAACCACCAGTAAGCACTAAGAGTCACCATGCTGTCCCCTCTGATTAAAAAAAAGGTGTTTTCTGGGTACCCATCCCATCTGACTCTTATGACTATACCTGATTAGGTGAGGGAGAAGGTGGATATCAAATTTGTTTACAGTTTAAAAATATATTTTCTAATTCAAGAATGCGTGGTGGGATGAGTGGTGAGATCCAACATAACATGCATAGATTTCTTAAGTGAGAAATTGAGAACTCTCATATAGTTTAATGTGTTTTTGTTTTTGTTTTCTGAAGCTTGTTTTGCTTGTGCCATCTTACATGACTCAAGCCTTTTTTTCCCCTCCTATCATACTTTCTTTAAAAAAATATAACAACAGAACATTACTCTTCAATGTATCTGAATTCTAATATAAATTATAGCCACTTGGAAATCATTTCATTTGTTTTTAATAAATAAATAGCAAGAGGATTTGTGTTAAATAAACAGATATTACTTCCCAAAAATCCTCAGTTAATTTCACCTAAGTTATAATTCTAGGAAAGTTCCTCATATATTGGGTATAGTCAGAAATTTTTTCCAGAGTTATAAAAATCATGGAAATTTGAAAGAAAGGGAAAAGGTGATTGTGTTCAACATCTGACAGTTTATAATTTGACCTAGGAGACCCATGTCTGCCCACTATTTCATCATGTCAGCAGGCATGGGTCAGCCCTGAGTATCTGGCTCTGTTCTAGGACCAGTGGTCAGGTCCTTGCGGTAGAGAGTACTCAATTTCCAGAGGCGTTAGTATTGGTTTTGATCACCAAGATAGTGAGTTAGATAGAAAGACTGTGTAGTTATTGAACAACTTACACAAGTACATAAAATTGAACACAGATCTAGACCCATAAAGGACTTGAGCTAATCCTCAAAGAAATTGGACCTTGGGACTTTTAAGAAACTCTAGTCTGAAGTTATTGAACAGTTGGATGTGTTAGGTAAGATTAACTATTGGTCATCTACATTGATTTCTTCAGAGATGGAGGATGGATGCCATCTTGAATGCCAAATTCAACTGATTGGAGGTGGTTGCCTATAGGCAGAGTCCTTGTGCAGCAGGGAAAAAAATTTTAAAAAGGTGCCCTGATAGATTAGTGATGCCCACCATTGACATAGGAGACATTGACATATACCACGCAATTACCTTCTGTGGGGTTTCCTCCAAAGGACACATCAGTAGGCAAGGGACCACAATCAGGTAAACTGTGGCAGATGCAGTGGATTTTTGGAAACTGAGAGAACAGCTATGTTGCTCCAGCTGTGAGAGGTATAGCAAATGAGAAAAAAAAAAGGAAGAGGTATTGTGTAGAGAAACACAGGAGCCATTTCAAACCTCCTTTGGGGTCATTGGCTCCAAATTGCCAAGTGACCATTGGGATTTTGCAGAATCAGAGCAGTCTGAGCTGTTTTAATTGTCTAAAATTTGTGCTGTGGTGGTTGACAGGTTCTCCTTTAAAGATAATAAATGGCTCACAATTACTTAAGTTTAGAAAGTGCTCTTCTGCCCTGGGACACTGTAATAACCAGCCACGGAAAAAAAAAAGGCCTGGGGATTTATGAGGTGTCCCAATTTATAACCATCTGGGAAAAATACAGCAAGACGTTGGTATAGCAGGTGTGTTAACCAGAGTTAATCTATCATTCTATCATTGCTACTATTAGAAACCCTCTCTTTCCCTCTGCTTGAAACTATCACAGGGATTCAGCCATGGCCTTCACAAAGATGCACCAGAAATCATTTTTTTTAAACATGTAACTCAGAAATACAGTCTGGTTGACCTTGGCTTTACTGGACTGAGTGGGAAATTTTCCAGGTATGAGGGATTTAAAAACCCACTAGTGATAAAAAGATAAATGAGGTATAGTGTCTTCTTTCTGCAGGCTCAAGGTCCTACTGGACGACCAGTAGTGAATACATAATTTCAGTGCACTCTGAGAAGTGCCATTGTTGAAACAATAGGGTAGAAATACAATAGAAATTATTTGGATGTGCAAAAAACTGTCGTGTGCTTAATAATCACTTTGTTTTCCCTGCCCCCAAATTATATTGTTAGCCCATACCTATAATAGGACTTACTAAAGTCCAACATTATTATTTGTTTACACACCTGCCTCCCCCTAACGGCGGGTTTTGCAAGGTGGGCACTGGGTCTGGCTCTTTGGGTTCTCAGCACCTCACCCAGCGTTCAATCCATATTCAAACTGAGCAAGTACGGGACTAAATGTGTACTTCTAAAGCTTGTAATACCCAGGAAATGGTGATTTATTAGGCCAAACCTAGAAAATCAAAATATATTTACTCTTAAGGTATTCCGTTGATGATTCCAATGAATTTATTTGGAAATTAAAACACATACCACAGTGTTTTAAATTTCTCAGCAGAGAATGGTCCACTCATAATGTCACACTGTTAGTTGGATAAGTAGAAAAGAGGAAAATATTTGCAGAAGGGTAAAAAGACCAATCCTTCCCCATATATCTAACAGAGTAGAGACCCATGGGCACTGCTGACTTTGAGAGCCACTGTGTGGCTCCCTCCCCTGCCCCATCTGTCTGCCGAGGAGACTCCGCCAGCCCTTCCATTTTGGTGGCACTGTCCTTCCAGTGAGACTCACTGAAGTGATGATTCTGATCTCCCTGGGGTTCAGCGGCCTTGCCTGATGGCTGAACTAGTTTGTGGGAGCCAGACCTCGTTTTTCCCACCCTGGATCCCCTGTGGTCTTACCTGAGCAGTCTGCTTATGAAAAGTTTATTAAATCTCCCTTCCAGCGGGGCAGATTGTCCCATTTCATTTGTCACTATTTAACAGGTTATGCAAAACATGCCGGGAGATCTCAGTGCACAGAGCGTCTGGTTTCACCTCCACGTGAGACAGTAGATGTTTCATTTATTTCTTAATAGCAACTAATTTCAGAGTAGTTTGAAGCTAATTTATCAGGGCCCACTGCTACTCCTAATCTCTGTCTTCCTTTAGCCTCTTCAGTCGCTCCACAAATATTTATGAAACTGATCCTGGGCACAGAGATGTGTAATTAGGTAATCCCACCATCCGTGGAAGCTGAGACATACCAGGGTTGATGAACACAAGAGCGGACATAATTACCATTCACTCCTTTCCATCACACCCTACCAGGAATAAGCAAAGAAGAGGCAGTGAGTCGTCCCAGATTTGTCGGTAAACAACCCATAATGTTTGAAGGGGTATCTGTGGTCACCATGTATCCAGGAACAAGGACGATCTGGAATCGCTCATCATTTAGCAGTGTGTATTTTGGTCTTATGAGTATGTAACTTAAAAAACAAAAGTCCTCTGAGGCTCAGTTCTCTAGACAAATTCCTCCTCTACTTTTGGGGACCTCCCAGGAAAGTCATTCCACCACTACTCTTACTCACAGCAGCCACAGCTGCAAGAGAACCAAGCCTCAGGAGTGACCACGGTTTGGGAGACTTTCCCATTGGGAAGGTCATTCTTTGTAACTTTCAGAAGACTTTCAAAAGACTTTGCTTTCAGCATCCATGCTTGATAAAGCATGGCTGACTTTAGTGAACGAGCATCAAAAAAACAACAGTAGCATAGTTATTTTAAAAAAATCTTAGCTATAATATAAGCAAATAAATAAATAAAATCTCATAAAAAAAAAATCTTGGCCATTTCTCTCAACCCCATGGGAAAAGAGTTTCTCAACTTTTGTGAGCAAACCAGCCCCATTGGTTTCTGCCTCTTTCTTCACACGTAGTCACATGTTTTGACTGACTGACTTGACATGTTGTTTATTCAAAGCTGTGGATTAAATGTCACTCACTAATGTGATTTGCTCAGACTTTGCTTGCCTGAGGCCGACTCCATCAGACACTGGTGAAAATAGCTTCCTGTTGTCAACCAGGGTCCTCAATTAGCTGACCAGCCAATCTGCCCTGATGACTGTATTAATTTCGCTCCCTTTTTGCAGTGGAGAAAGGAAGTTTGGTCACACTGCTGTTTGCCTCTTAACTGCGGTCCCTTCAAGGGCAGGCTGCAAAGAGAAGGTCGTGATCTCAAACTTTACCTTGGTTTCTCTCTTTTGAGCTGACTTCCTGCGGCCGCTGAAGAGAGTGAGAAGTGTGTTGCTTCCATGTCCGTTGCTCTTCAAGAGACCCTGCGCTAATTGATTTTAAGACGAATTGCTGGGTGAAAGGTTAATTTTTTTCCTGGCCACAGAGATGCCTTCCGTCTTCAGTTAGATGCCTTCTGTGAGGAATAGGACAGCTGTTAGTGCCTTGCGTCTCAGTCTTTGGAATGTGAACTCACCCGGTTAATACCTGCCCAGGACGGTGGGGTCAGGCATTATCTAATGAGCTATTTGGGGGATGAACACCAAGGCCCTCAAAGCTGTCAGTCTGGATGATGTGCAGATTCTCAGGAAGCTTGGAGCTGCCTGAGCATCTCTCTATCTCCTGCTGCCCAATTTCTGTTTCATTAGCAGCTAAAACTGGAGGAAGTTCTCAGGCAAGGGAGAAGTGCTGAACAGGTAGCTCCCTTTCTAACAGCTCCAGGGCCATCCGCTGTGCTCTAAGGGTACGTTTGAAAAATCACCTCTCATACTGGCTAGTACTAGTGCTCCCTCAGGTTCTCCAGGCCCATAGAGACACTGCCGGCCGCAGGTTGCCTACTCGGGTTGGCACACAGGCTGCTGCCCTGTGTCGGGGAACACAGCTGCTAATTGCTGCCCAGGGAACTGTGGGCACATTGGGGAGATGGGGGCTGCCCTTGCTAAAGTGGGGCCCTAAACAGGGCCCAAGCCTGGCAGGCAGATGCCCACACTACAGTGGCTTTGGCTGCCTCTGTGATAAGCAGAGTGGTCTGTCTTCCCGAGTAAAGGTGGCTTCTCAGAACATGCCCAGAGCCATCATGGTCCCCTGACCCTTTCTCTGACTGTCCCAGGTGAAAACCTTCATCCTGCCCACACCATAGCTAACCTGAAGACCAAGCCTTGGAGGAACCACTGGCAACAACAAGCTGAGCTCTTGGTTCTTCCTCTGTAATTGCACTGGGCAGTTTAACGAAGGAAGGGAGGCTATCCCTTCTCTCTTTTCCCTGGAAGGGCAGCGGTCATTGATTCTTTCTATCTTATGGCTTCTTGTTTAGACGAGTAGACCTCAAGCCCTCCTGCACATTAGCATCCCAGTGGGGCGTTGTGAAACTTGCCCAGTGTCCGGAGCTCATTCTAGATCGAATGAATCAGAATCTCTGAGGAGGGGTGAGGCCAGGCCAAGGGATGCTTTCCATTTTACTGTAGACTGAGGGTTGAGAAATATTGATTTTTTTTAAGCTATTTGTTTCTTTTAATCACTTAATGAGTCCATCGGTCATAAGTTACATAGATATTTTCTTTTTTTTTTTAAGATTTTATTTATTTAATTGACACACACATACAGACATGGAGAGAGGACAAGCAGGGAGAGTAGCAGGCAGAGGGAGAGGAAGAAGCATATTTCTGCTGAACAGGGAGCGCAGGGTGGGGCTCGATCCCAGGACCCCAGGATCCTGACCTGAGCTGAAGACAGAGGCTTAACTGACTGAGCCACTCAGGCATCCCTAAATAGGTATTTTCTTAGTAACTACTATGTGACTGGATTATACAGACTGTAGATGTGTGATAGTCAACAAAGGACACACAGTTTGTGATGTTATGGTACAATCCCATCATGGGAGACTGGGGGACCAACACTGACTTTGGGGGGAAGGCAGCAGGTCAGGGAAGGATTATGTTGGCTTGAGGAATGAGCAGGTATTAGGAGGCTTTAAATCACAGGTGGAAGGAAGAGCACAAATGAAGGCACAGGGGTGAAGTTCAAGGCACCTAAAGGCTCTCAGTGTGGCTAGATCATGGGGTGTGTGGAGTGAAGCCAAGGGGGAGGTGTCTCCTGGAGCAGGAGTTGGAAGGCAACCACAGGTGCCCATGTGGGGCACTGGTCTTCATCCACATGCAGTGCTGAACCATCAGAGGTTTCAAGCAGGTAAATGATGTGATCAGACTTGCATTTTGGAAACAATCCAGCTTCTGTGAGCAGGCGCTAGAGTTGAAGTCAGAGGCTTATAGGTAAAGCAGGACAGGTAAGGATGGGCCAGAGGCCCAGGGAGGGGCCAGTGAGAATGAGGCAAAGTAGACAAAAGGAACAGCTATTCAAGAAGGGAGTCAATATCACAACCTTCCTTAATGGTATAATCCTCAGAGCAAAATTCCCAACTTCCAAGCCCAAGTGGTTCTATTATTTTGATCATTGCTACATAGTTTTCCATACTCACCAAAGACATAACACAACTCAGAGTTACATTTCACTTACAAGTATAGATATATGGTCCCTCAACGAACAGGCCTCGACCGATGGACTCTGAAGAGGAGTCAAAGCAGCAGAAAGCTTGGGTCTGCAGTGAGCTATTCTTTTTCTCAGTGCTCGGGGACATATTCTGGCCTTTGATGGGATACACAGCAAGACTTGCTTGTGCTGGGTTCAGAAATACCACCTCAGAGAAGAAAAATTACAGTGACCTCGCTGCCCACATCACACACAGCACTGGCCTTCGGCTCTGAATTTGGTCATCATCACCCCCTCAGACAGATACCGTAGGAGTTCAGAGCTCAGAGAGCTGTTAGGGACCCCTGAGGAAACAGAGGCAAGGAGGGAGAAGTTAAATGATTTGCTGATTCTTATTATGATCGCCTGCCAAGATCAGGTTGTGTCTATTGTGAAATGCAAAGGAGCTTTTCTGCATTTATTAATGAACAAAATGTTTCAAATTCTTCTGGTATAATGGAGGACCCATGATGAAATCTCAAGGGGCTGGGGGGTGCCCACCAGCTGGGTTGATGCTCTGTGATTTAGAACAGTTTCTGTCCACTTCCAGTAAGCCTGACCACACAGCGCCCCTCACCAGGGGACTGCACTGGCCAAACCCCGGCGGGAGATGTGGCAGAAGGAAAAGCAAGGACAGGCCAAAATATCTTCAAGGCCCTGAAACCATTCAGGGGGGGAACAGTCGAGAACCCTGTTTTTAAAAGAACAAAAACTTTACAATATCAGAATCCATTTTGTTCAGTGCAACTTCAATATAATCTTGAACCGCTCTACCCATGTTAGAAGCCCGCTGTGTCATCATGAGGCAGTTTGTGTGCAGCAAGGAGGGATTTTTTTTTTTTTTTGGATAAGCTGTCTTTAGGACTGGAATTCACAGAAACCTTATACTGATGGGTATCATGTTTGGACTTGTCCTAATCCTGACTGAAGATGATCACCTCCACTTTATAGATATGGAAACAGGTTCAGAGAAACTGAGTGATTCACCTGGCTCAGCGGGTCAGGGAGCCAGACTTTGAAATGAGCACTGCCTAACTCTAAAACCCAGTGGTTTCCCTTTATACCAGGGTTTGCCAAATTCCTGCCCACCAGCCAAATCTAGCTCACCACTTGTTTTATTATTATTATTATTATTTATTTGACAGACAGATCACAAGTAGGCAAAGCAGCAGACAGAGAGAGGAGGAGGAGGAAGCAGGCTCCCCGCTGAGCAGTGCCCGATGTGGGGCTCAATCCCAAGACCCTGGGATCTTGACCTGAGCCGAAGTCAGAGGCTTTAACCCACTGAGCCACCCAGGCATCCCACCTGTTTTTTGTAATCAGGTCTTATTGGAACAGAGCCACACTTGTTCATTTGCTTCTGGTCTGCAGTCACGCTCACAACGCCCGGGGAAGAGCTAAGTAGTTGCCACAGACATGATCCGGCCCTTAACAGAAACTTGCCAACCTCTGCTCTATGCCCACACCGCCCCAGAATAAATACAAGAAAATTAAATGCTACTCCTTGGGGCCATAAACATTTTTATTTCTTCCTCTCCCCTTCATTTAATACACTTGACACTGTTCAGCAAAAACTCTCATTCTCATGGACTAACCTAGGCAGCCCTCTCCCCAGCTGTGGCAGAAGTACAAAGGAAAAACATTTTTAGTTTCCAGAAGGTGTCCTAATTTTGAAGACCTCCAGGGGGCTGGGGCAATCAATAGTCTGCATCTAGGTCAGTACGTGTCGCTGTGAACTTCTAGTACTCTTTCGGAGCAAGGCAACTTCTCCCCACATCCCGAGCTCAGAGAGTAGCCCTTCAGAGTGACCCCTGGCCTCCGGGAAGTTATCCTGTCTGTAGATGAGCACCTAGACCCCTCTCCAGGCAGAATCCTTCCCATTTTTTGGCCCTTATGAGTCTTCAGTCATTTTGTCTTGTGTAAGGAACATTCTTAGGAAGAAAAATGGTCCAGTGCTAAAGCCCAGCAATGAAAATTCTCCCACACGACTCATTTTTAAGCTAGACCGTGTTGACATCTGTCTTCTCCGTGACAACCTTTTCTCTTCATTATGGAGATAAATCCATTTAATGGATTGCTACTGATAGGGTATATTGTACATTTTTGTAAGTGCTGACCGCCGCCACCCCCGCTTAGTGGCAATGCCCAGTAGCCATTTCTCCAGAAAACTTTTGCTCAGCTGCAGACCAGCCTTTTCCATTTCAGCCTGGGAAAGGAAGCCCAAAATGACTCTCAAACCCTCAGACAGCATTTCAAAGCCACAGACTTTAATTTTTAGGCTTTGTAAAAGTGTATGTACTTTGAAAACCATGTTAACAGTCTTCTAATTCTGTTAAGGATGTATTCTTTTAATTCTACAGATAAGAGGTGGGAGCCTAAGAATCTTTGGCGTTGAGCATATCTATCATTATTACAGTCTGGAGGGTACTGTGTTAAGTAGTAGGGACCACAATACAAATAAAAATAGTACCAGCACTCAAAGCATTTAGTCTGGATGGGGAAAGGTTTCTGATTCAGTAGGTCTCGGGTGAATCTGAAAGTTGCATTTCTAGCAAGTTCTTCGGTGATACAAATGTGGTCTGGGAACACTGTCGAGGATATTTTTTTTTAATTGGATTAACCTCAGACATAAGTCATTTCATCCTCAGACGGCAAGGGAACATGACATCACAGTTGTTGTGTTTCTAGTATGTTCCATTCAGCGTATCAGTACTTTACAAGTAATAATCTTGTTTGGATTTCACAACAATCCTATGAACTCTGAACTATTAGTTCTACTTTATAGGGACCCAAACTAAGGCTTGGGAACAGAGACTCATGTTTGCTACCTATACACAGGATACCATAAAGGGTATAAAGATTTATCTAGTGAGCAAGACCTTGATGAATTCTAAATGATTAGTCCTTCTGCTTTACAGATGCTAAAACTGAGTCTTGGGGGGACTGAATATCTTGAAGAATATCACAGCCTGGCTCGCCACTTGTGTTGGGCCCCAAAGGCTGAGCCGCTATCCTCCAACCAATAGCATCCGCTGGCCGAAAGCTGCTAACATGGGCTCTAAAAGCTTATTTGGTCAAATGCCTGAGTCAAGCACTCCCTCCGTCCAGCCTTTGTTCTTGCTGTTTCTGGTTCCTCCGCCTGGACTCCCTTCACTTCTTCACCTCAGTAACTCCTAGCCGTGCTCCAGGTCCCAGCACTTTGGTCTTGGCCTTGCAGAGTTCTCTGACATCTCTCCTTACCCCAGCTGAGCCAGGGTAATGATTCCTTTGTCATGTCTTCCTTTTCCCAGACCCCTCTGTGAGCACAACCTCTCCAGTCTTTGTGTGTGTCCCAACATAGTGTACTGTACCAGATTCCATCACAAACCCCAAAATCCCCTGGTGACTTACCACTAATTGAAAGAAAAAAATCCAATTTTTTTCATCTTAACCAGCTGAAACCACCCACTCTCTGGCGCAGCCTGACTTTCAGCCTTACCTCGAAGCACCACCTGGGTTTTCCAACTAAATGAAACTACCATACACTCCTCCCGACTAGGACTGGGCTCTCCTCTCTCCAGCCTTGGCTCATGCTGTTTCTTCCAGGAATGACTCCTTCTCTACCTCTCATTGTGTCCACATCTAGCCTCTCCTCAAGGCCCAGCCAAAGTCGGGGGCTGTGCCATGAGCCTGTCAGCACTTGAGCAAAGCTAAGTATTTAGGGAATAAATGTCTTGACCTCGCTCTTCTGTGACATCACTCCCCCTACCCCCTTGGAGGAGGCAAGTATGTAATGTCTTATCCACTTTCCCATACTAGGATTCAAGGCTTCAAATATCTCACTTATAGTGCCTTGCACATTGTAGATGCTTGAAAACCAGTTGATGAGAACAGATGAATAATGCTGTGTGAAGACCGTGGCTGTGAAGGCGAGGTCAGATTATTGATTAGACTAGAAGCACCTGGAGGCTCAGGAGATCTTGGAATAAAACACAGGAGCCCATCTCAGTAAGCAACAGGGAAACAGGAGCACATTTAGACTACTAGCCCGCTTGATTCTTGCCGGGGGTGGGGGGTCCCCAGAACTTACACCTTTAACCCAGTCTTCCAAGGATCTGAAAGGTTTTCTCCATTTGAGGTACATGTGTATTTTGGGACTCCCACTTCTTTTGTAACTTGTGACATTGTTACAGAGAGCATGTGCTGGAAAAATTCCAGAAACACACCACAGGCACAGTTTTGACCTTGTTAAAATAATCAGTCAATACCAGTAAGTGAATGTGGGTTCTGAGAGCATGTTTTGTCTGATGTCCATGACAGAACATATTCATATTCTGTAAATAAGAAGTTTTAAGTCCATTGATTTGCTGATGCCTCTGCAACACCATCTATGGGCTTTCCAAACCATGATAAAAGGTCTGATATTTTCCAAAGAAGACAGAGTAAGCATGGTGGTTGTGAGTGTCTTGATTTAAATCATGCACGTAGAACATTAAGAGAGACTTTACACTATTAATTTTAGCCTTTTTTAGAAGCTACTTTGCTAAGAAATAGAGAAATATTTGATTTATAACTTTTTTGTCTCTGCAAAAAAAAAAAAAGTATCAGTGACATTTTTTTCTACTGGGCTCATTTTCCTTGGCACATGGAGTTACCATAGAACTTCTTGGGGCCCCAGCAAAATTGTGAAGTAAATCAGGCAAAGCTAGTCTTTCCCTCCACCAACCTCCATTCTGGACTGTATCTCAACCACTTGCATCCTTTACCCTGGGGCCAAGTGCCCCTTTGGCCTCTTCTTTTTTTATCCTATCAATTTACTCTTAGGAAATGGTCTATATTCACTTCTAAACCGAAGCATAAGTGATTGTTGGAAATTTAAAAGATTGTCCCACTTATGGATTCTTACATCTAGAAAAAGATGAAAGTCTTAAGCTAGAAGAATTGAAACCTTTAACAGTGGATTTTAAGCATAAAATGTAAGTAGGAACTGAAGAATCTCCCATATCACCGTCAGGGATTATCATCATTTCCATGCAAAGGTACAACCATGAGCATTAAATGAAGATGCTGTTTTAAAAAGTTTTTCCTTATTGAAGTCACTTCATTGTTTCTATCCAGCTTTCTTTTCTTACTTTTCCCCAATCTGGGCAGCCTCCATCCCATAAGCAGATACTCCTCTTTGACTTCATTGTATGTATTCGTTGAGATCTTAAGTTGCAAGTGACAGGAATTCCATTCAATTGGGGAAATAAAGGTTCATGTAACAAACCACCAAACGTCAAGATTGAATTGACATTATGGTTGAGTATAATTTAACTATTATTAACTCTCTCTCTCTCTCTCTCTCTCACACACACACACACACACGCACACAATCTTTCTTCTATCTAATTTGAATGGAACCAGTCTCATCATCTTCCACTCTTCTACATGTTACGAGACAGTATTATGGTTATCAGTTTTAGGGGAAAGAGCATGCTTCAGCTCTGCTTCAAGTCAAGTCAGAAGTCTGGAGAAGGATGCTGATTGGTCAGCACAGGTCATATGCCCACTTACTAGTGTTATCTTTGTGTCCAATCCTCTGTGTTCTGGTAACTGTCATCCCTGTGACAGCCACTTAAGAAACACTTAAGTGTTTCTCCCCTTAAAGTGGGAGCATCCCCTGGCCCTCTTTCCTTATCTATGAAATGAGGAAATTGGAGATGTCTCTGAAACTTTCCCAGCTGTAACCTGATTCTATTTTGAAATTGCTTCTTCATTTTTGGTATTCTAATCACTCTCTTGGTCTTTCTTACATGTCCAACCTCCCACATGAAGGTCAAGTAGCATTGGGAGATGATAATTATCTCCTTGACCCAACTCTGAGTTTCTCTAAATGGGGAGGAGGTAGCTCCTGTGCTGCCTCCTCATGAAACAGCCAAGTGTTATATAGTTCAGCCTTGACCAAATTTAACCACCATTTATACCACATGATATAAGATGGTCACAATTTCAAAATTTGTCAAGCATCCCAAATTTAGCATTTTACTTGTGTGAAAAAAGGAAGCAGATCATGTGGAAGGTCAACTGGAAATTTTCCCTGATGCCATTGTGCTGGGGGCAGGAAACAATGCTTATGTAACTGGTCCCAATTCAGAGGCAGCCCAGGCTCAGCAGGGTTAATGAGGGCCCATGTGCAGGTTATTCATCTCTTCCCACAGCACTGAATACTCATTCTCCTTGCAAAACCCTTACGATGTCTTCTCTGAAATGTCTCCCCACCTGCCACGAAAGGCCACCAGTCCGTCTTCTCTTTCACGTCCACTCTTCTGCTGTTATGATCATTGCTTATGTCCCATGTCCGGCTCTCTTATTAGACCACCAGTTTACAGAAGGCAAGGGCCATACCTTATTCACCCTTGAATTCCCAGTGCTTCACCCAGTATAGACACATTGTAAGTACTCAGTGATGTTTGTTATATTGACTTCACAGCAAATGCTCCTCAAGCAACTTTTTATTAATTGCTTCTATTAGTACTTTCTGGTTTATGGCAAGCTGGTAGCCAACACAGTTAGACTGAAGGACCCAGGTCTTCGAAACTCCCATGAATCAGAGGACAAGAAGACAGTTGCCTTTCTGTCTTCACACAGTAACTACCCCTGCACAGAGCAAGCAGGGCACACACATCCTTGGTTAAAGTAGATCTATCATGGGGGGTACTCAGTGTCATAGAACTCAGCTAGAGATATGTGACCTTGGGTCAGACCTCAATCTTAAATCTCAACCTCTTTATCTCTAAAAGTGACCCCAAGTGGCATGGGGTCATGATTGACCATGGCATCACAGTGGCATGATTGACCATGGAGCCCTCGAATCCCAACGCATTCACCTACCAACCAGCCATAACATCCTGAACTAGTTACTTGACATTTCAAGGCCTCTGTTTCTTCATATGTAAAAAGAATGATGACCACATCTAACTCCTAGATTTGAGTGGAATAAGAGAGGGAACAGACATAAAGCTTCCACCATAGTATCAGGCCCACAGTACATACCTCTCTCAGTGGTAACAATTATTATTCTCCTCTGCAGTGGAAGATTTAAAAAAGAAGCAAGAAGATTACTACACGTCCCTTGGATGCCTCTGTGTGTTTTCTGGTCTTTTCCTGCTTTATAAATTCTGATGAAGACGAATCCACATTTTTTTTTTTTTAAAGACGAATCCACATTAATGTTAATTGCCTCCTTGTGGGCTGGACCTGTCCTTAGGCAGCACATTACCATATTCTTTTTTTCTTTAAGCTTCCAATGGGATATGTCTGTTCTATTTAAAAGGCCTCCTTTTTAGTGCTTGGCCCAAGAAGGCAACATCACGTGCACAGTTTCTGATCCCTCATGTATGTGAACACTCAGGCCTTCACTACCCAGGGAGAGCGTTCTCGGAGGTGTGAGTGTGGGTATCATTTCACGTTTGTTTGAGCCAGTACCAGCCAGACTTCCACAGTTAATTGTGTCTCAGTGATCTTCTTCGGGAAAAAATGGCGGTGACACAGACTCCTAGCTGTCGCTTGAACTTCTTTCACTTTTGAAATTTGCATTATTCGTAGCGTCAGTTTTGGCAGTAGTCCCATAATATGTTGAGCCAATGGAGCACTTCCCCAGCCAGGCCTGGCCCCCCACCCCAGTTCCAAGTTCATCAGTCCATCTCCTTCCTTGTGGTTCCAGGAGCACAAGAGAGAGTGAAGGTGTACACTGTGGTTGTTTACTCTTTGGAAAAGCACTCTCAAGGCTTGGGCATAGAGCGCAGGGGAAGGGAATCGGGGGTAAGGAACAGAGAGGCAGGGAGCCGTTCACTCTAGACCTTTCCAAATGGGCAAGGGCAACCCCCCAGGAAAGTTATGGTCTTCCTTTCATCTACAGGTAATGCAGGTGGTGAAGGAGCAGGTTATGAGAGCTCTTACAACCAAGCCTAGCTCCCTGGACCAGTTCAAGTGCAAACTGCAGAACCTGAGCTACACTGAGATCCTGAAAATCCGCCAGTCTGAGAGGATGAACCAGGAAGATTTCCAGTCTCGCCCGATTTTGTAAGTAACCCCTGAGCTCTCTCTCCTCAGAGGCTCTGACCCACCATCTCTGGTCTGAAGGCCGATCACACACAGTGCAGTGGGCTGTCTTGTGAGCTCATTTATAGAAGGCCAACAAAAGACACTCCGGAAGACCTCAGCTCAGTTCATGAAGTCTCAGCAGCTCCCTGAGGAAGTCGGCATAGAGGCAGCTGAGGGGACGGCAGGGACAGGTCCCAGCAGCAGGACCTAAACCAGGGAGTGGCTTGCATTCGGAGGAGTCCCCTGAGAACTTGTAGCTGAAAAGTAGGAAGACCTTTCCTAACACTTGGGATCAATTTTTGCCCAGATAGGTATTTCTTGGTGCCTGCCTTTGAGTGGCAAGATGTTCTGCCCAGCCAGAGCAAGGCCCACTGGTCATTCAGACACATTCAAGTAGTGAGTGGAAGGAAGAGAGATGGAGCAGGAGAGAGAGATTCACTTGTCCCTGCCCCGTCTATCGGTTTTGCCTCACCCCAGAGCACCTTGCATCACCCCCGTCACTATCAGCCTGCAGGCCCAAGGTTGAGAGCACCAGGTCCCCTTGTAGGACTTTGCAGGAGGTGTCACTTGCGACAGTCATCATTTCGCATGTCTCCATCTTTAGGATGTTCTGAACCTCCAACACCAAGACTGTATGGTTTGCTCCGTCTTTTCTTAGAACTATCCTATTTATCTTCCCTTGTCCTTTTCTAAGGGCTAGGTCAGTTCTGGTACCTTATCATTGGGAAGGAAACAGGCGCAGAGGTGGAGGTAAGGAGAGTGTGTGACAGGCATTCTCCTTCCTCCTGCAGAAGACCGCACATGGCTGTGGACTTCCGTACAAAGCCGGCGTACAACCAGGTGTCCTCACGACACGAACTCCCTCTCTCTCTGTTTCAGGTCCTTTTTCTTTCTGCCACTCCTTCCATCCTTTACTCTTATATATCTGACGTTTCGAATGGTTGGCAATTTGCAAAGTAGCCCCTCCTGCTGTTTCATGCCTCCCATGCGTGCGAAGGAGGTAGGTCTTATTCCCATTCAAGGAGCAGGAAAAGTCCAGAGAGGGGAGGCGCCGGGACGTGAACTCCAGCCCACGGATCCCTCAGCTCGCGCTTTGTCCAGCCCAGCAGAGCTCCTCTGTGAAGTGTAAGAGTAAGCTGAAGTTTAAAGAAGTTCACAGGTCTGCAGCTCCCTGCTGCGTGCCTGCTCGTGGGCCCTGGCAAGCGCCGTCAGTGGCTGCGGAATGCAAGGCGAACTTGAGTGGGGTGAAGCTGGGCAGCCGGGGGCAGATAGGCTCCCTGGGCGTCCTTGGCTCCCACCATGGTGAGACCTGAATCGGACTTGCAATGATGGCCAGCCAGCTCTACAGCAGGCACTGCCAGGCCTTGGTCCTCAGCCGGGAAGTACAGCTAGGAATACCTAACAGAAAGCCCTTCTGATAGATGCTTGACTCCTCGGAGACACAGTTTCTTTCCTGCAGAGAGGAACAGCGGTGCCTCGTCCCATCACGGGGCGTATAGCCCTGAGATGCTGGCTTTCCAGAGGCTTGTTTCAGCAGATGGGCAAACACACGGAGACTTCATTATGCTTTTGACAGCAGTTCTTAAAACCTAAAGGGAGACTTGAGGAACCACTTCAGTCAAGGCCGACGGATCCCAAATTAATGTTTGACCATGACTTTATTCTAAGTAAGGATGTTAACTGCACGTGGAGTGTGAACACTCTGCTTCTGTTTTGGCTTCGTATCTTTATTTCCTAAGGCTCTTCCCATGACGTTCCGACGTTCTCCCTTGATTATAAGAAGCTCTTACGTTTGCACTTATGACAGGAAGAGAAGCAGTGCAAATATAAAGGGAGATCTTCTGTAGGTCCCTGCATTGTCACTCGGCCACGGGCCCAAAAAACAGCACGGCTCACTGGAGGCCTTGCCGTAGTTGCAATAAAAGCTTGTCGGAAACTATAGCATTTAAAGGGGAGGCTATGAGCTAACCTGATCATTATCCCAGCCTCCAAAATGGGCAGGTGGGAGCCAGCCTCCAGCTGCTTGTCCAGTGATGTTTTGTCTGTTAGAGTGACCTGCTAGAGAGGAACTCTTGGTGGGATTGGATGAAGCCTAAACGCTGCCGACACAGCTCCCAGGACAAACCCACATCAGCAGAGAGAAAGGGACAGCCTGCATATGACAGTTTGCATTCGTTCACTCATTATTTAACAAACACGTCTTGAGCGACTCCTGCCTCCCAGGCCCTGTGCTGCGGATGGACAGACAGTCAGGGCCACTTGACTGCCCCACCCCGCAACTGTTCCAGGTTGTAAAATTGGGGGAGGAGGGTTAGCCCAGACTGTGCTAGGGTGGAGGAGACACAGATGGGGGTTGTCATGAGAGCGCTTGGGATACACTTCTTTCCCAGGCTCGGGAGTGAGTATATTCAAAATTAAGGTCATCCAGTTCAAATATCTAGTTCAAGTTAGCAGACTGGAACAATGACTTGGCTGGGGCTTGCCTGCTAGTGCGGAGCCCTGCTGGCCATACCCTCACCTGCCTCTTGACCCCTGTAGCGCTCTCTCCACGGCCTGGCTCCCTCTGTGTCTGCCGCACACAGCTCAGTGGCCAACTTAAGTTCCCCAGAGATCCTTTGAGACGCATGCCTCGTTGTTATAAACCATTTATGTTTCCTGAGGAGAAAAATGCACACTCTGTGTGAGCAAATATTTGGGGAGACCACTCAGTGGATTGAAGAAGCTGTGTTGTATTTCTTAGCTCTTGACGGAGTATTTCCGAGAGGAGATATCTGTTACTTGCCACTTAGCATGACTTTGCAGGGGAGATAAGTCCCGCCACACAATTAATCCGAGTTAATGGATCTAAGAAGCTTGAATAGTCCCAAAACAGGTCATTTAACACTACACTGTGGAGGGAAAGGAGAGATGCAAGGGTAAATGCCAAGGAAGCATAATAGCAAATGGCAGAAAATCCGCACCCAGGGAGCTACTAACCCATCTGGGATCCGACTCCAAGGCCACTACTTGGAAATGCGGCTCTTTAGACAAGTCACGTAACCCATTCGAAGCCTGTTTTCCTGAGGTCTAAAAAAGAAGGTGATTAAAGTGTCCACATCATTGTGCAGTTAGGAAGATTCAGTGATGTAGTGCCTGAAAAGCACTTAGCATATATACTGGCACATAATATCCACTCAGAGAAATGGTCCCTCTTATCATTAGCTGATAACCGGAATGGGACATGTTGTCACACTGTTGATGTGTCAAAAGTTTTACTATAAAAATACTATAAATGTATTTTTATATGCCTCGCCTTATCTCAGAAGGTACAGTAGAAGTATAGTGAGAAAGAAAAAGTGAAAATGGGGCCAGAAATCAGGCTAATGGCTACCCTGCTTATCCGCCTCCTCACTAAAGATTGGCCCAAGCTTTGCATAGGGCTTTCTCTTAGCAAGTGCCAGCAGGATGATCTGGTCAGTTACAGTTTTCATTGTTCAGCGCACTTGACCAATACTCATCAAATGCCTTCCAAGTATACCAGGTACTGTTTTGTGTCTTGGTGATGCAGCAGTGAAGAGGAAAGACGCAATTCTCACCCTGCCATGTTTGAATTTTAGTGGGGAGACACAGACAAATAAACATAGTGAATATGATTATAGCATGTTAAAAGAGGATAATGACAATGGAAATATAAAGCAGGATAAGGGAGACAGAGAGCTGGCAGTCCCAAGTAATGCGGTCAGAGTAGATCCCTCTAGTTGGGATGGTAACATTTGAGTTAAGATGTTTAAGGGACTAAAGGAGCAGGCTATTTGAGAAGAGTATTCCAGCTGAGAGAAACCAGTGCAAAGGCCCTGAGGTAGGAGTAGGTCTGGGTGCTCAATGTGGTGAGAGAAGACTAAGCAAGGAGGAGAGCAATAGGAAGTTAGTCCAGAAAAGTGGCTTGGAGTCGATGATGGAGGGCCTTGATGTGGCGCCAATGGAGGGTTTTGAGCAGAGGATTGGCATGCTCTGACTTAGGTTTCTAAATGATCCCTCTTGCTACTGTACTGGGAATATTCTCCAGGGAGGCAAGTTTGGGAGCAGAGAGATCAGTAAGGAAGTTATTTCAATAACTCAGTCCAGAGATGATTTGAAGTGATTGAAGTCCCTACTACAGATAGATTTTGAAAATAAGAAACAGTGGCATTTCCTGATGGATTAGATAAGAGAAAGAGAGAAGTCGAGGAGGAGTTCACGATTTTGTTGGAGCTGAACAACCAAAGGTGAGAAGGAGGAGAGCAGGTTGGGACAGGGGGTCAGGAGTTCAGCTTTGGACCTGTCAAGTTTGAGGTGTCTGTGAGACACCCACATCTGGCATGTCTCACAGATGGTTTGATGAATTTGGAGTTCAACTGAAAGGTCCAGGTTAGAAATACAAATTTGGAGAAGCTGTCAGCATAAAGTTGATACTCAGTGTCACGAGTCTATAATATACAGAACAGAAGAAATACAAGGACTGAATTTGGAGGCTCTCTGGTGTCAAGACAGATCAATTTCCATGAAACAACACTGCCTCTCAGCCCCCACCCCCCGGTCTTCACAGAACCTCTAGATCAGGGGGCTGCAAAGTATAGGTAGCTCTTGGGGCAAATCCAGCTCACTACCTGTTTCTGTAATTGGACTTTTATTGGAACACAGTCACACTCATGTGTTTAATGTATGTCGACTGCTTTCACTCTACTATGGCAGATCTGAGTACTTGCCAAAGACAGCTATGGTCCCCAGAACCCGAAATAGTTACTGTCTGGCCTTTACAGGAAATGTGTGCCAAAGTCTGTTCTTGGCAGACACCGATAGCTGCTTAGGGGGGCAGACCATGGGTCCAGGGAGGCAGCTAACCAGTCTTCTAGTGGTGCCTTCTGTCTTCTGTGTGTGGCACTGGCCTCGCTGGCCTTGGACCTGGGACTGTCTCCCAGAAACAACGCTGGACCTGGAATTGCTCTTCACAAACTCATAACCCTACCCTCGTTAATCTTCCTTCTTTTATATATTTACAAGGCCTTTAGACAGAATTAGAAGAGTATCTGTCAAAACAAAGGCAGTGTACCTGTGACCTTGGCCTCATGCACCCCAAGCTGAGAATCTCTTTTCCCAGCTGCAGCCCATGGTGCATGATGCTGAGGTCCAACCTCAACCACAGACACACCATGTAGGTGTTACGTATGTTTTCCTACAATGAGTGAATTTTCTAGCAAGTGGGTCCATTTGCATGGAAAGAAGAGGAAATCTCTTAGAAGAAAGAAAGGTTGTCCTCTCTTTCTCATTGTCCGACCATGTTTTGGAGGCCTTCGGGGTTCACAACAAGGAACCCCTACAGCAGCAGATTCACTCACTCTGGTGGTGTGTCCCCAGGAGATGTTTCCATAATGGAGTGTGTCAGGATGGGCACATCTGGGTCTTACACTAAGATGTCATAAATCATTGACTAAAATGACTCGGAAATACTTTCAGTTATTTCCTCCTTTTGGTCCTCTTCCCTGCATCTTTATCTCCATTTTCATAATTCACCTCTAGCCTACTAAAACGATTATTTATAGATAACATCACAACCTAAGACTCCGTGAAATTCCCAAACCCTTTCTCCAGTGATTTCTCTATTCCTTAGTGCCATCTAATTCTTTTTGCCCCATGGCCCCGGCTTGGAAGTCAGAAGCAGTGATTTATTGTCACGTGTGTCTGCCCTGGCATCTCCCCCACCTTCTTCTCACTATTCAGAGCAGGGTTCATCAAAGCTGTACTATATTAAGTCCATTGTGCCAAAGCTGAACACTGATAATAAATAGTTTTAGTGATCTGGAAGCCCGAGATGAGACCCTGGAGGTCTGCGCAGGAGAGCTGTACAAATGTACCGAGCTGCATTATTAGGGCTCAATCTCCATATTGTGCTTTTTAAATGTTCAGTTGCAACAGTAGCAAATGACAAGAGGTTTGAAACCTTTCAAGTTTAAAATATGTCTTAGCAGAGTACTAGCACACCCCGTTAGATAACCGGGTCCTTTGATGCAACTTTTTAATTCTCTTTATCTCACATGTAAATAGAAGCAGTTTATATGCAGAAGATCAGGTTTTACGCATAACCGCTAGGAGCTGCTTCCCCACCTGTAAAATAGAAATAGCAATACCCATTTATTAGTGACGCAAATATGTCTTCCCCAAACTTCGGGGTTTTGATGGGGAGCAGGAAGGGGATGCTAACTGAGCTCAATCAAATAGTACCTCTACCCGACAAAGCAAGCACTTCCCCAGCATGAGTGCCTTCCCCACCTAGGAGCCGACCACCCTGTGAAGACAGACTTTCTGCAGTGCAGAGCAGGTCCAGAGTTGATGTGGAAGCTGACAGACATGCAAGACTTGACTACAGTGAAGTGTGGGTATATGGAAATACGGCCTGAGGGAAGGAGAGAATACTATCCAAGCAAATTCAGTAATAACCTTGCATTCCTGCCCAGGGCTTACAGAGCTCTTGCACTCACACCGTCTCCTCTGGGAGTCATAGCAGTTTCCCAGAAAAGATTCTTATCCCCATGTACAGGTGGGGAAACTTAGACTTAGATGAGCTACATGAAATGCATGGGCAGAGTCTAGATCGAAACCTTAGACTTCCAAGTTCTAGATCTATGCTTTCATCAATAACACTACTGAGGGTTCTCCCTGTCCAGCATCACCTAGAACAACTCTGGCTTTCCTATACCCAAAGACTAGGGCACTACATAGAATTTCACATGATAACAACAACTGTGCTCTTGGCTTGCGTGTCTCAGTGGGTTAAGCATCTGACTCTTGATTGCACCTCAGGTCATGATCTCAGGGTCATGGGATGGAGCCCTGCTTTGGGCTTGTGTTCAGCCAGGAGCTGGTTTGTCCCTCTCCTGCTTCTCTCCCTGCTTGCTCGCTCGCTCTCTCTCTGTGTGTGTGTGTGTGTGTGTGTGTGTGTGTGTGTCTCAAATAAATAAATAAAATCTTCTTAGAAAAAAAGAGATTTAAAAAACATTGTGCTCTGTCCTGATATCTTTAAGGCATAATGCACCTAACACAAAATTATATTGTATTAGCCTGACTCAGAATGCAAATAATCCCTAATCTATCCTGTCATCATCCCAGTCTCGGTAGGCTAAAATTGGGAATGGTGTATTGTTCCCATTTGTAAGTGATACAGTGGAAACCAAAATGTGGTCCTGTGGTTTGCTGTGGAATTAGTAATTACGTGGCTGTCCAGTAGTGCTATCTGGTCAGATCACAAATGTAGTCTGGGAGTTTACCTGCTGTAGCGGGGGACGTGTGACCAAAGATTTATTGTCTTAGCAAAGCCAAGTGCATTTCTGCATGAGTTCATATCTGTAGCTCTGTGAAACAAGGGAAGAAATTTCTCGGGAGACTTCGGTGTGGAAAAACGTCACTGAAGCAGCTGGTGCTTTGGTGGATGTTCTGTAAATGTCAGAGAATCTATAGTGTTGTTTTAACAGATAACCCTATCCACTAACGCGGGATAAATAATTCTCTAAAACACCACCTTGGGAGGTATTGGGATGGTTGGGGAAAGATGCAGCTTGCACTTCTCTGCCCCAACTGCCCACGAGGCTCTTTTAGCCAGGTGCTGTTCTCAAGGCATGCTGTGTAATGCGTGTTTGTCCTTCCCAGGGAGCTAAAGGAGAAGATTCAACCAGAGATCTTGGAGCTGATCAAACAGCAACGCCTGAACCGCCTCGTGGAAGGGACCTGCTTCAGGAAACTCAACTGCCGGCGGAGGCAAGGTAGTGTGCCTGGGACCACTCCTCCCCCGGCTAGGGGAACCAGTGGCGTGCTCGCTGGGGAATCACAGGCCGTGGGTGCTGGTTTAAGGGTAGGCCTTGCAGCACTGGACTCAGAACGGGAATAAATAAGTTCTGACTCCCCATGAGTACCCAGGGAAAATCAAAGAATTACCAGAAGACCTATGGAACTGAAAAGCCACCTGAGCTATTTATTCAGTGCCACAAATCTGCTGGTAGGTGTTCAACAACAGCCAACGTGTATCAAGAGCTTACTGTGTACTAGACTCTCATTTTACTTATTTTAATGCATTTCCTCCTCCGGGTAACCCTGTGATTGTACCCACTTCACAGATAAGGAAACTGACACCCTGAGGAGTTAAGTAAGTTGCCCAAGTAAGTTGTGGAAGAGCAAGGATTCATACTCCGGCAACTCTATGGCCCTGACTTTCATTTTATTTTTACTTTATTTAAAATTTTTTTCTACAGTCCTTACTTCTACAGTTGGATTTGATCTTGGAACGTCCAGCATGGATGGTCCTCGTGCTCAAATCCCCATACTGATTCCCTGCTAGGTGAAAATTACTTTTTCTGGAGATATAAATAACATTGAACCCAGGTGGGATAGAATCGGTTTTCATAATCTTGTGAGAAGAACTTCTGAATTGTCTCAGGGAATTTTAGTCCCAAAATATCATGTCAAAATGGGAGCCGATAGACTAGTTCCAGTAGGCAGGAGACACTCCCAGCTGTTTCTCAGTCAGGGAAGTAAAAGTCCTTCGATTGCTTTCTTCTGCTGTTGACAGGCTGATTGCGAAGTCGCAGGATTCATACTGTCCTATAAACAAACAGGAAATAAAACCGAAAAATAGGGTCTGAGGAGAGGTGAGGAGATCGAGGGATAACCAGGAACAAATGTAAGCGGTAGCAAGTCTACCAAGAAAAACATATGGCCCAGGAGAAACTCCAGCAGATGTTTTTGAAAACCAGTGGACGCTGTCCTCAGACGCAGAGCTCAGCCACTAACGACAAACATAATTTCGTATTTATGCCGAGCCCATCCCCCTGGCCATTTACTTTAATAGCTTTGTGCTGAATGTTGAGTAAATTCAAATGATTTCAAGTATTATGGTTAAAAATCATATTAAGGAACTTCCAAAGGCAGAACTTCCTTGAGAAATGAAAGTGTCGGTTGTTCCCAGAGGATGGCAATCTATGGCACTGAACTTCAAAAGGGGCCTCGGGGGAGAGGACAATGGGCAGAATAATAATAATAAGAGCTGAGTTCCAGCTGGGACTGAGAAAGGCTTGTGCTGGGAGAGCAGTGGAAGGAGGAGTTTCTTCCTTTCTCACCTTATTCCTTGCATGGGACATTGTGATCAGGGCAAATGCTTTTCCAGAAGATAGTATGGCATGGTGGTAAAGACAAGAGCCCTGGGGCCACATGAAATAGGTGCATTCCTGCCTCTCCCCCTGACCAGTTGTGTGACTGTGGGCAGTCTCCCCATCAGAAATGGGATAACAATACCTATGACCTAAAGTCAATGTAAGGAGGGAAACTGATCATGAACGTAGCTCTCAGAAAGCCCCAACAAAGTGTAGTGGCTACTCTTCTAGGAGATTGTATCGGAAAAGAGCAATGAGCTAGGAGTGAATGGACTTGGCTCTAGGCTTCACAACTCTTAAGTGACCAGCTGAATGCCTTTAGGCAGACACATGACCTCTCTGGGTTACAATTTCCCATCTAATAAGTGAGAGAATTGGGCTAGATGATCTCTTAGCTCAGTTAGCCAGATAGTCGATTCTATGCTTGATCTCTTCATCGCCTTTGGAAAAATCAATAGTCAGGACATACTGCTCCCGTAAGATGATTTATCAAGATTTTATTTACTTGGCATTGGGCAAAGGACATGGAAGTGGGAGGAGGAGGGGGGAGATGGCACATGGATACCTACCATCCAACATCTCCACTGATGTCCAGTTGGAATCCTCCAGAACGTAATTCAAAGAACTCAACTTAACATTGCAGTCTATTTTACCATAAGTCTCCCCTTTCTAGTCTGACATGGATAAGATACTACTAGAATAATTCTGTTTCCAGATATAATAATGACAGTCTTTTGGCTAAAGAAGTATTAGCCCATAATTTGCAAATTTTTCCCATTTTTTTTAAAAAAGGAATTACCTAATGAAAAAAAACTATTAGCACCTAGATTATAAATTTATTAGTTAAGCTCCCTAGGGAGCCTGACCATCTGTGTTTAATACAAAATCATCCTTTGGGTGCAGAAAGGAAAGCCTTTTGGTGTTGTGCAAGTGGATTTAAAATCTGGTGACTAGATCTGTGTGCATAAAAGTAGGGATTCAAAGCCAACGGTGATGAAATTGGTTTCCTATCACCCCATCGAAACATTCCACTTAGATTTACACAGATTAATGAGGACATGATGTAAATACATTTTTTAGAAAAGTTTTTATTAATTAATTTAAGAGAGACCGTGAAGGAGAGCATGAGCAGGGGAAAGGGCAGAGGGAGAAGCAGGCTCCCCCGCGGAGCAGGGAGCCCGACACGGCGTTCCACCCCAGGACCCTGAGATCATGACCTGAGCCGAAGGCAGACACTGAACTGACTGAGCCGCACAGATGCCCTCGTAAAATCACTTTAATCCCTTCCAAAGAGGTGCACTTCCACAGGAGCTCTCAGAAGGGAACAGCCATGTGCCCTCCCAGGGTAGAGAGCAAGTACACTGGGAAGGAATGGCGGCCACCCTCCGTTTAAACTTGTTCAACAGTGGGTCATGTACAGAAGAGCCGATCTAAGTACTAGCTGTGCGGGGGATGAGCGGAAGGAGATTCCCATGCCCCAGAACCAGAAAGCGGGGAGCAGACAGCGTCTTTTGCCACACCACATTTGGCTAGAAGACCCGAGTTCATACCGACCCATCCTTCTGCCCTCCTCCCGCGCAGCTCTGCTACTTGGTGAGACTGATGTGCACATTCGCAAATCTGGATTTCTAAGAATTCTGGCCACATTAGAACTTGGAGGCAGTAAGTCACGTGAGACACCTCCCAACGGCATTCAAGCCCCGGCTTCCCCGCTCGCTAGCTCTCTGGCCATCGGCCTCCTACTAGATCTCTCTGTGTTCCTATTTCCTCCTCGGTCAAAGGATGTCCATTGTATGTAAGGGTGAAACAAAATCCTGCATTTATGGCCCTCAGTACAGTGCTTTTGCACATTGTCAAACATGCCTTAGTAATATTTAGCATGAATTTTAGCTTGTAGATCCTCAGAGTGTAGGTTTTTAAGTGCAGGTAGGAGTTGGCAAAGGAGGTCCGTACCAACCTCACTCCGTTCTGTGCCCAGCACGGAGCGCCTACGGCTTCTGCCCAGACTCCTTCACAGTGACAGAGAGTGACCTTGCTTCTGGGTCCCCTGGGCTTCTGCAGGACCGAATTCAGATGAAATTCTAGAAGTGGACTATGGTAGGGCCATTATTTCCATCGTGAGACTCTGCGGGATCAGGAACTGCTCCCTGTTTTCCTTATATCTCAGAGATTACAGACTTTCAGAATGCTTCGCGTTGAACAGTCTTGACAAGAGCCCAGGGTAACACACCAGAGAGTCATTACAAGAAATGATAGCATGAAATTTTTGCTTCTCATTGAAAACATTGTCCATTTTCTTGGCCAGCGTCCTTTCTCTAAGCACTAAAATGACAAACTTAATTTGGAACTTGGATGTGAGCAAAGCCTGTGCCCCGAGCAACTGGCTTGCTTCCTTCCTGCTGCCAGGGGTGATCTACCTTACCTTGGTCTCTCCGCACACTCAGAAAACCTAGAGCCGAGGGTAGAGTCAGGCAAAGTAACCAGATGGACCCTTGTTAGGAACAGGCTGTTTCTTCCTCTATCCTTGATTGAAATTTTCATTTAATATTTAATTAAACCTTATCATAGCTCATTTTGGAGGGCAGGGCACGTGTTGCATGGAGCACTGGGTGTGGTGCATAAACAATGAATTCTGGAACACTGAGAAGAAATTTTTAAAAATAAATAAATTAATTAAAAACTTAAATATATTTAAATATTTAATTAAAATATTTTCAGAGGAAGAAAATCCAGTTGATTTTCAGGGACAGCGCACTTTCCAGTACCTCAAAATAAGATATTATATATACATTTTACTCAGGTAGTAATTAACATTACTTAACAAAAAAAGAATAGGGATCCCTAAGGTTCTTACAGCTTGGCCGAGGACGCTTAGCTCATGTGTGAGGGCCTAGTGGGGAGCCCAGGTCTGTAGGATTCCAAAGCAGCAGTTAGGCTAAACCATCTTTAAAAGGATTTGGGGCTTTAGACTCATCTTCTGTTGTGAAAGGAAGCAGCAGATTGCAGGGAGCCAGAATTCGGAATCAGAACACCATCTCTCGTTCTAAAGATTATCCAGGGAAATGAGGAAAATTTGGAAGGCAGAATGGCCTCTGTCTCTGTCTATACTCCTTGTCTTCCTTTACTGGACCAACAGAGCAATCTGGTATCTCATCATCTCAGAGAAGACATTTCCCCTTAAAAACATTGCTGGGTCCCTCATGTTTTATGACTTGGAAAGCTTCAAGCCTAGGCAGGAAAAAGACCTAAATACGCTTAAGATATTGCACATTTTAGGTTAACCTAGGAAAGCTCCAAAATCCGAATGCAAGTGCCCTAAGATTTTACTTTAGTAAAGGCCCCCTGCTTCTCAAACACGAGACTCTAAGGGCTCCCTGGGCCAACAGCTACTTGCCAACGGGGGATTTTGCACCCAAGACAAAGATGTCCCCCTTAGACTCCGGCAGAGCTGATGAACACTCCATTCTTGCTGTGCCCTGTGCCTCACTGACTCACCCAACATTTCCCACTCAACAATGGTAGCTGGTATCCAGCTTGCTCGGCCCCCCGGCATCCTGCTGGCCAGCCCCCAATGTGTCTCCAGACTTGACGCTGAGGACTAACGGTTAGTCATACTGTTGGAGATAGCAACCTATGGTTTATTTATTTGAAATTAAATAAAAGTTAAAACTTCATTTCTTACTATTGGATAAGTATCTGTGGAGTATTTCTGTCATTGCAGAAAGTTCTATCAAACAGAGCTGTAAGAATTACAATTGTCAGCGGTTATTAGCTCCGTAATGATCTATGTGACACTGGGAATAGCTTTAATCAGCCCTGGAGACCTTCTTACCAGGCTTGTGAGCTCTGAAGCCAGCTTTTCTCTCTGATCCTGCACACACACACACACACAAGTGCACACGCTTGCCTGCACGCCCACCCTCATGCACTCGTACGGAGACAGACCGAGACAGTGAAGCACAAAACTGTCTCCATCTTGTCAGTTTTTGAATTTGGGGAATGAAGAAATGGCTATTAACGTGCTAACACTCGTAATTGACTGAAAGACCCTTATATTAACTCCTGTTTATTCTTTAAGTGCTAGTAAACAATCTTTGATAATGTTCTCCCTGCTTCCTGCTAATTGCTTTTAGTGACACAATCCACTCATTCATTGCCCAGAGGGATTGAGGAACTAGTAACATCATGCTGGGTTTCGAAAAGAAATACACATTTTTCTTACCCTAAAAGAAACTGCAAATCAAACTGCTGCTGCTGGCTGCCACGGAAATTGTCTCATGCAACGAGCTGGCGCCTTTTGTTGCTGGGAGCTAGCTGTCCTCTACCGCAGCCCCCCCCGTTTGAGACAGACATGCACAAGTTACGATGCTGCTAAACCCTCCCAGAGCTAATGACTCCAGCCTTTATCCCGAAGAAGATACTGTCATGGTATCCACCCATCTGCTTAGGAGTCAAAACAGCCTCCCTGAGACCTCCCAGCCCTGTCTCCAGTCCACCCACGACTTCCCGTTTGATGGAGAGGAAGGAACAGAGCCATCACTTCCATTAATGACGTCTGGATCTTTTTGCTCTCTCCCACTGTAGCAGTAGCCTGAGAAAGAGAAACTCCTAGAGGACAAGAGAGGAGTTAGACAGAAGGAGGAGGAGTGCTCCGTCAGCCAGGTGCTAGATATCGTCATGGCAGGGTTCTGGGAGGCCTTTTGTGTCTCTTTTCAGTGAACATCTACCGCAATGTTGTGAAGATGATGGTTGCTTTGCCTCCAGATAGATAGCCACCGTCCTCTCGTAGTCTCTGACTGGAAGAATGCACACCCTCCCTGTTCCTACTTTTCCCTGCAGTATAGTCAGAATTGTTGAGTCCCTGAGCCTATTTCCCAAGTCTGGGAAACAAGGGTGTCCACCATGTTTCTCTCAGTTGCCACCAAAAACCAAGGGAGCTCCTCATCCTTGAACTTCTTGGCTCTGTCCTTCAGGTCTGCTTGTCACCCTGATGACTTTTCGTCGTACCCAGTAGAGTGCTGTGTGCCGTGTAGGCACTCTGCAGATATTCACTGCATAAGGAAATGTCCCTTGAAAGTATACACAGCAGAAAATTTTGAAGTCTTACAAAAGAATATAAATTGTGCATCTTACTTCACAGCATATCTGTTTTTACCACTTAAATTTTGTGATGCTCCCCAGTGTCCTGAGAATGGATGATCTTTGATGGCATCATATTGGCCCTTGGGCTTTAGGTTACTACCATTACCCATAGAGCTTTTCCCACCTTATGTAGTTAGGGATCCCTGTAAAGAACAGCTTGGGCCCTTACTCAGAATAAGACCAGCATGTCCCAGTACAAGGAAGGACTTCCTTGCTGGTTTTCTGCGACGCTTCGCTTAGCTAATAATCCCAGTGCCAAGGTATCAGGGGAAGGAAGCTACATAGTAAAGCTCTCCAGGGGGCTTTGTGCAGTCTCTGCAGTCCATCTAGACGAGGTGGAAAGCTCCCCTTAGGGAGGAGGAACTGTCACGGCCTGTCATGCAGGCCCCCCCAAGAGCACTGTGGGTGCTCATGGCCAAAGTCCTGCCTGCTCCTTTGGACTTCACAGTTCCTATTGTGAATCACGAGTCTGATTCCCAAATGTGTTCGCCTCCTGGAGATCTGGTGATCACATGTTTGCCTAATTGAAATGACTGTCGAGTATTCAGGGAGTAACTTTATTTTCTCCCTTTGAAATAGTCTCGCAGGAAAGGGACATGTGTTGTATGTATAGATATAACATAATTTTTTAAATTGAGCAATGCCAGATGTTTCCCTAGCCACCAAACAACTTTTCCTTTCCTCTCCAGTTTTTCCAGCACACTTCAGATTCTCTTTAAATTATATGGATTGCCATATTCTGACGACATTCAAGAATTCCCAAGCCCTATTTATAGATGAGGAAGTTGGGAATGACAGAGGCATTTTGCTTTTGTGGATCAAGTTTCGGCGTTTTCTTTGTTCATTGTGTGGCTTTTATTTCCACTTTTAACACTTTCTTTTCTATTTAAAGAGTCCTAGTTAAGACATAAGTTTTGAAATAAAGGCAATTTTAGATAGGAAACCACTTTACTTACAGTGTTTAATGGAGCACCTTCCAATCAGAGTAGTTTCAAAACAATACATTTATAGACACAGTAATGAGGTGACTTGACCAAGGCCACCATGTTCCCCAACTACATAACTGCACAGATGGCCTTACAGGTCATGCATAGATGCTTTCAAGGTCATACATTCTCTGGGTCTTAAGCATTCTGGCCAAGTCCCTTTGGGTCCTCATTTATCAATTTAGCCAACACCAATTGTGTTACTCCTATGTGCCAGGCACTGTGCCAAGGGGTTGGGACAGTGCCATTATGAAGACAGGGGCTGTCATTAGAGAGCCCTGACTTCTCTACACTGTCCGAGCTCATGAGTATCCTGAGTCCTCTTCCATCAGTAATTGTTCAGAGTACACCTGCTAGGGCAAATTGCTTACCTGGAGTTTGTGACAAATAATGAGAAATACCAAGATGCATCACATGGGGGCACCCAAAATCAAGGAAGATGCTAGGGCAGCTAATAGGATGGGGACAGCCCTGATAGCAGTAGTAACCAGAGAGGGCTTCCTGGAGGAGGAGACATCTAAGCACCGCCTTGCTTGAGAACTTCACGAATATTGCTGTTACAATTTAAGCTCCTTATCTATAAAAAGTGCTTTTTGCCTCCTTCTTCCTTCCTCACAGGCTTATTCAGATATTTCTTATTACATTGGAATGCAGAGCAGGTTAAGTTGAGGGAGTTATTTATAAGAATGACTCATGATGTACTGTATGGTGACTAACATAATAAAAAAAATTAAAAGAAAAGAATGACTCTTAAGGTCCTAGTCATGCCTATTTCTTTGTTTTTGTCATAATTTTTAATTTTAAAAATTTTTTTAGTTTCAGGTGTATACCATAGTGACTCGATACTTAAATATATTACAAAAAGGTCACCACAATAAATGTATCTACCATCCATCACCATACAAAATTGTTACCAGGTTACTGATTATATTCCCTATGCTATGCATTACATTCCCGTGTCTTATTCATTTTATAAATGGAAGATTGTACCTCTGAATCCCCTTCTAGTCATGCCTATTTAGAGAACTAAACTCTAGGAGTCAGAGAGGAGACCGTCATGAATATCCTTGTCCTTTGGATAAATCCCTGAGTTATTTGGATGATTTCCTCATGAAGTCTACCCCTTGTGTCTGGCATTAGAATGCTAACAATTCGTTCGTGGATTAATTTGTGTGTATTAGCCCCAGGGGTGGGGGTCTTAGTTGTGTGCCAACTAAGATATGGCACACAATCGTGTCAACTGTCTTAACCTCAGAGAAGAATGTGGAAGCAGGAGAGAACCAAGAAAGCTGGTTTTTCTGCATCTCCCTCCCCACTTTTGCCAGGCCTATGTGGACAAGGAATAATTCCCATAGTCATTACAGATACTGATGAAATAACCCTCTGGAAACCACCCCTGCAGAAAACCTGGTGCCATTATTCCTGAAGGGTTTAATAACCTCCCCCAGTGATTCGCAGGACAGTGCTAACTAAAGATCAAAATCAAAACGGGACTTACTGCCCAGGGCTCTAGAATTCATTCCTTCCTGAAGACCTAAAATCAAATGCATTGCTTGTTCTTCCAGGCAAGACTCTTAGGAAATAAAGATGTTGATATTTTTGGAAATGAGAATCACTTACCTTACAAATTGTGTGTGTATGTGTTTTTCCCCCTCAGACAAATTTTGGTACTGTCGACTTTCACCCAACCACAAGGTCCTACACTATGGAGACTTGGAAGAGAGTCCTCAGGGAGAAGTGCCCCACGATTCCTTGCAGGACAAACGTAAGTGGCTCTCTTACTAGGAAGATTGAATTTGGGTAGTTGGTTTTGCTTCCTGAAACACTTAGAAATATCTATGCTGCATTACATTCTATTGTCAGCTAACTATTCCCTGAAATACTTATTATTATTTGTATTTATTTGCTGTTTCTGTGTGATGTTTTGACCTGTATGTTTCAAAGAGCCAGTAATTTGCTAATTATTTTAGCCTGACATCAAGCCAGGTTCCAGGTTTTTAGACAGGAATAAGTGTACAAATTAAACCAGGTATTATAGAAACATCAAAATACACGAGGGTGATGAATTAATTTGGAAGAGAAATGAGATAAAATGAACATAACCTCAGAGGATATCCCAGGAAGAGAAACCAAAGAGTGAGAAAACAAATAAAAACACTTTCAGAGAGCCTTCAAAAGTCACATTGACCCTGCATGAGTCATATAAGTGTGTCCCAGATGGAATCCTTACCCCCCCCTCCCCAAGCCTCAGTGCCTTCCTGCTCATCACCTCAGGGCCCACTGAAGTCCGCTCTGGATTGACTTCCTTGCAGCCCACAGCCATCAAAGGCAGTAAGTCACCACAAGTGAGAAATTCCTGATACATTCAGACTCTGCACTGACATATTAGGTGGACAGCCTGGAACATTCTCTCTTCCTCCAGGTTCAAAATGGAACAATCTGGTTTTCGGAGAGTCATTTAGTTCAGAAAGTACTCTTGTTTGCTGTCACAGGAGCACTGCTTCCCCAGCCCATATTACTGGCTCTGTTAGTGGGCGGAGCAGGAAATCTGAAAGGCACAGGTGCAGAGTCTGGGGCAGTGTCTGTGTATCCCTACTGTGGCAGCATTCCCAGCATCTGCCCATAATGAGGACCCTCCCTTCAGGTCTCAGAAAGCCTTCCCCATTCCACCATGGACAAGCTGGACCAGTGGTTCTGAGGGTGGTCCTTGGACCATGAGCAGCATCTTACTAGATGCTGAAACTTACTAGAAAATGCAGATTCTCCAGCCTCATTTCTAGTCCTCCTGAATCAGAAACTGGGAAAGAGGCCAGCAATCTCCATCTTTACTGACTCTCCCGGTAATTCTGATACTTACTCAAAATGAGTACCCCTGAGCTAGACACTGACTGCTACTCTTCTTTTCATGATGATTTCTGAAAGTTGGCTTCACCAGTGAGTAAATATTTTAGAAGAACCAGAAAAAGTGATTTGATGGTAGCTTGACAACTTTTAATTTTGGCTAAAAAAAAAAGTCTATTAAAAAATGAGATCTAACTAAAATTTAATATCACATTCCTTTAATTAAAAAAGGGGGCTCTTGATCATGAAAAACAACAAGAAAGACCTGAAGGGCCTAATCTTGGAATATAGGACAATCCCATCTACTAAATTAAATTAGCTTTATTAAAAAACTCATAGCTGTGTCTTCATTTTCCTCTGTTTGCTATTAACTGGTGAAAACTCACTGGTGAAACCTCCCTCGTGAACTTGGAATTGTCCAGGGGCCAGCAGTTTGGAATCGCTGCTCTACAGTGGTAAAAGGAAGAGTTAAACATTGCTGTTGCTCAAGGCAACCAGAAGTACTATACAAAGTCTTCCATAGTCTCCTTCTTAACCTGTTCAGGAAATAGGGAAAGTGGTGTGGGAAGAACACACACACACACACACACACACAGCTTGATTAATTTTTTTTCTGCACGTGGGCCAGCGAATTTGCTCTCCCACTCACTGGACATATTACTTATCCATATTTTTAGGGATATAATCCTCTTCTCAGTCCACAGATGGACATTTGATTGGCATCATTTGCAGGTTTTATATGCAGCACTCCCCTTCTAGCTAGTTCTGTTGCTTAGGAGATTGGTAGCCCTGCTCCTGGAGAAGGTCAAGGACCAGACAGCTCGTGAGCCTTGTAGGGGCAGCTCCTGGGCTTGCCAGCAGGGTAAAAGTAACTAGCTACAAACCCAGAGTGCTGAAGCCAGGGAGAACCAGCTCGCCAGGGTGGTCATGGAAGTGCAAGGTCAGAGCTGCAAATCTCTGAACAGCTTTTGGTGGTGACCACAGAGTGATGCTGGTTCTGGGAAAGGGTTACAGTGGTCCCTTCTGACGATGGCTCCAAAAACTCTAGCCTGCCCCTTCTTCTGCAGCCTTTGAAACTCAGTACTTTAGAGTTCAAAAGAACTGCTCCATTAACAGCTTACCCACTGCAGGATAAACCAGGACTGCGTACCTGTACAGGTGTATGCACGTGGAAGGGTGTGTGTGTGTGTGTGTTGGTGAGATTGTATCTTTATGCACGTGGGAGCCAGGGAGGGCATGTATTCATATAAAGAAGTAAAGTGGACCTGATATGCGCCTGGGATGAGCAGACCCCTGCTTAGGAAACTCAAGTTGACTGCCTCAGACCTGCCCTTGGTTTGCATTTAATTCCAATTCTGCATTCTGCCCATCTTCTTAGAGCCCTTAGAAGTCATAAACCTCGTTCCACTAGAAAAATGAAATGTTCCTTTAATTAATACCAAGTGCTATCACTCTTGCCATGTACGGTTGCCCTCTCCTGAGACCACAGGGGAAATTGTCTTCCGCCCCTTGAGTTAATCAGTGCTGAATATTGAGATATTGATGAATCAAAGAGTGTAATTGAATCTTCTTAATGCAGAGAGGATGAGTGGAGATTGAGGGCCTCTCCTTAGCTGTCGTCATCCCTAAAGGTTTAGGAAATCTCTTCTCGTATTATTCCTGTTTGGCAGGAGATACCACCCCACATCCCAGTCGCTACATTTACGGGCTCTCATCACCCGCACTAGACAATAGACTCTACAACTTTCCAGCCATGCCCCAGGCCCCTCAGCGCTGCCCTTTGAAAGAATCTAGTCCAAACTCCTCTCCCACATCAAAGGGGACAGGGAGGAGAAGGCTCATCCCCTCACAAGGCGATGAAGTCTATTACAGAGGATGGAGGAACAGCTGAGACAGCAAAGCAAAGTGGGCAGTTTGGGTCACGGAAGCACGCTGAATAATTCAGGTCCCTCAATCCAAAGAGACAATTAACTTTGATTGTTGATAACGAGAATAATTGTGATCAACATTTATTGAGTGCTTACTGTATGCCAGGCTCTGTTCTAAGAGCTGTACATAAGTTACCCTCTCACCAACTTAGAGAGGTAGACATCATTGCCCTTCCTTTACAGATAAGGAAACTGAGGTACAGAAAATTTTAAACAACCTGTTCAGGGTCCCATGGCTAGTAAACAGTAGAGCAGAGATGTCTGCAACCATCCAGCTCCGTAGCTGTGGCTTTTACCCACGACCCTGCACAGCCTAGATGAAAAGCCAACCATGATCCTGCTCTAGCCTTAGGATGTCGTTCTCTGAGCAACTCTGAAGAAGCTGATGCTCGAGTTCCCCATTGCAGACGAGGAAGGTTAGGCTCCCAGCACTTCAGCCCAAAGTGGAACAGATTCAGTGGTCGATCTAGAATTCAAAGCCAGCTCAGGACACCGGCCCCTCCCACTGCTCTGTGCAGCCAAATTAAAAATCGGATTCTTCACTGATTGTGGAGGGATAGGCTCCGCCCGACCCCCCTCTGTGTGGCCACTCTCAGGAGCCTCTATGGAGCTGTGTATACAGCAAGTGCTCATGGCTCACTAGCTACTTCCTGGGGTGGTTTCTGCCTCAGTTTGGCTCCCAGCGGTGAAAACTAACACTATTTTGGTGGTCACCCTTCCTTTTTCCCTTGTATTTTTGTTTTAAATCACAGTTGCTGTGCTTTCCACAGATATTAGCCACCAAAGAGTTTCCTGGAGTATCTAAAGTGATCACCACATCCAGGGCTGTATGCAGCATGATTTGGGGTGCTGACACCTTCCACACATAGGAAGAAGCCATGACCAAGCTAGAAAGCATAGAGTAGAAGAAAAAACTGTCCCAGCCCTGGCCCCCACTATCATTAGTTAGTGCATTGTATTGCACTAACTAATGCATTATGCATAATGCATTATGCATTGCACTAACTAATTATGGCATTGCATAATTTACTTCCTCTCTTTGGGCCTCAGTCTTCCCATCTGTAAAATGGTAGTATTGAATGAGATTCTCTCAGTCTGGCTCAAACTGAGAAAAGGATTGGAAGAAATAAGACCATGCCCCAAGCATTTAGAGGACTTCTAAGGGCTCTAAGAGGAGTGTGCCGGCAGGGCCCCTTTTATTTCTCCTATCTCTGGGCACCACTTCTTTATACTGCTCCCACATTTAAAAAAAAAAAAAAAGCCTGTTGGAAACCCTCGCCTGACTTTGAAGGAGTCAGGAGCCCTCTCTTGCCTCCTCAGAGTGTAGATTCAAGAAACATGAGTCTGATTCTGCTCATGGGAATAGAAAGGACGGCGTTCTAGCCCTTCTGACTCCTAATCTTCCAGTGCATCTGGAGACAAACTATGCAAAGAGCAACCTTTAAAAGCCAGACTGTATTTTTAGAATTTTGTGTTTCCTCTTAGCCACAGTCCTGGGAATAATACAGCAACTTGTCTCCTTGACAGGGGACAATACGTATAAAAAAAAAAAAAAAAAAAAAAACACCAGAATATGTACTGCCACGAGCACAGTGGAAAAGTGCCTTTTCTCCCCTGAAGCCGTCTCATTAGAGATTCTGAAGACTACTCCCACCATCGACTTTTGTGTTCCTCTTGTCCGGTTCCATATGATGGGTTTTCAAAGCCAAAGGGTAACTTAGTATTTATAGACTGTGGAAACTCTTTCTAGTTCGTTGACTGTGTTATATATGATACAACAAAAGACTTTTTCTGCAAGGTACTTGTGACTCAAACTCCATCTGAAGCTCAAGAAGGCTTCTGAATGGGTAGGTTATCTCTTCCACAAATTCATTTCAGTGGGGGAGGCCCAATTTGAAAAGTAAACACAGTCAACCCCAGTTTCCCAGAGTGCCCAAATGTCCCCTCCTGGGCTTGTGAATAGGCAATCACATTGACCACTGAGGGGAATAGGGCTGATTATTGGTTATAAAAAATGGATTTAAGAAGAATTGAAGTCAGTGAAGGGTTGTGGTCAAAAGGAGGTCCAGGAATTATAGGGTTAGAGTTAGGGTTAGGCTTAGAGGCAGGAAAGGCATCGAAGGCAAACAATTATGCCACTCCAGATAGGCCACATTGCTGCGTTATGCTGCAGGAACAAACAGCTCCCAGATCTCAGTGGCTTACTGCCCAGGCCAGTAACATCCCAGATGTTACTGGCCTGGGCAGTGGAAGGACTGTTCCACATGGCCCCTCAGACCAGTGGCTCCTGTGCCATCCCACAGCTGTGCCACCTGGATGGAGCGTGTGGCCTGTTGGGTTTCTGAAGGGAGGCTGGTGGATGTGGGCTTTTTACTGCTTCCTTCAAGAAGGGACATGCATGCCATCACCTCTCATATTTCACTGGCCAGACCTCATCATATGGCCCACCTAACTGCAAAGGTTGCTGGGAAGTGTAGTCTTCCATATGCCCAGGAAAAGGAGGAAAGCCAGATATTGGTCAGCACACGTGATGCCTGCCAATGCAATCTAGAATCAGGACTGCAAGATGAAGGAGCTGACGTGGTGAGACAGACAGCAGGGAATATGTGCAGAGATTCCTGGAAGAGTTCATTTCAACCCCACTTTTCTCTAGGGTTAGAGAAAGCTCTAGGGCTGTCAATAGATTTGAGCAAAGTCTTAGCAATTTTAGGGGACCTGGGAAATGTGAGCTTTTCAAGGGCCTCCCTGTTGTATCATTTTGATATTCTGTATGTTTCATAATTTCATCTTCATCCAAATCTCTCCCCCACAATGCAATTCCTCAGTAAAAGTATATGAACCTTAATTACGAAATCTCTCATCATCTTCGTCATTAAGGGAGTCTGAGGCATTGATTATTAGAAGTTTCTGCAAATCCTAAGTGGGCCCCAGGATTCACAGTCCCTTGCAGGACTAAAAGATTTGGGATTGGAGAGGGCCAGGTGACTTCACAGTTTTAAAAAGTATGGTTCCAAACCATCTTACTGCCTTCCCTCTCTTCGATGCTCTTGACAAGTTTTAAATGTACGAACCTGTCTGCATCTTTTATCTTCCCCCAAGTCCTGAGGAAGACATGAGATAACATCATTTTATCTAACTTCATTATTCTCAGGATCTCCAAGATAAATACCAGCTACCATTTCCCTATCAGAAAATAATGTTCCCTTTCTTTAATTGAGTTTGCTTTCGTTGTCTATAAAATAGGGATTTATACACACACACACACACACACACACACATACACCCCTGCCTCACAGAGTTGCTGTGAAAATTAAGGAGATGGTAGAGAATGAGAATTTGGAAATGAGTGTTCAGATCCAGATCGATTTTTTTTTTTTTTTTTTTTTTGGTAAGGTTGCTTCTCCTTGTTATCCAAAACTCAGAATTGAATAGATGCAACTGCTGTAGCAAGAGATAGCAATGTGTCTGAAACACCAGGCGTTGCTCCTGGCAGCAGAAACTAATACCAGTATTAGTACCACTGGTGGTAGTATTATTACTGCTGATTCTGATACCATCACCTTTACACAACGATGATGGGTTTTTCTAAGGGATTTGTTTTAGTGAACCGGATTCTGCTTGTGAACATAGATTTTTCTCCCAGGGATGCTTTTTAGCAGAATATAAGAATCCATTTTAGTTTCTAGGCCTGGGATTTTGCCTCACTTCTCTTTCTCTTTTTACCTCTTTTCTTTCCCTATGTTGCAGTAGTTTCAGGAATGACGACGGTGTTCGCAGACTCCGGGCTCAGCCCTGCTTCTTTCCTGTCATCTCCGCTCTCCCACGGTGTAGTGACTTTCATTTTCTCTTCTGAATTACAGTGCCGGTGGCAGATATCAAAGCGGTGGTGACGGGGAAGGACTGCCCTCATATGAAAGAGAAAGGTGCCCTTAAACAAAACAAGGTACGATTTCCAAATTGTTGCGAACAGCGCAATCTCACGGAGCAGCCAGAAACGGCAGGGGGCAGGGGGGCGTGCCCAGCCCCACGTTAGGAGCAATGCGCGTGTGTGTGTGTGCGCGTGCATGTGCATGCATGTGCGTGCATGTGCGTGCATGTGCGTGCATGTGCGTGCTTGTGCTGTAGCACGTCACTTGCTCAGCTCTCCTTTTTCCTTTCTTGACTGCTTTTATACCCCTTAGCCTTATGCTTTCACTGATCACTTTCAAATCCCTTTCCCCCACCTCTTCCATTCTCTCCCTTCCTGTCTCCTGACAACCCTAGAAATTGCCTCCCCACTGTTGTCACTCAGGCCGCCCTCAAGCCCGCTCCCCTCATCCCCACCCATTCTTTGGGCCTCTCCTCACTTCCCATTTATGTTCATGCTCTTTCTTCCCTGACTTCCACTCCAGTCTCTTCCATTTTCTCCTGCTGTCCTTACCTTCTTGGTAGCCTCCAGAGTCTGTGTGAAGCCTAGGAAAGAGGACTCAAAACATTTTAGAAAATTTAAGGGCGTGGTAGCCTTCGGCGTCATGGAAAGTATGTGAAATAACTCAAACCCTTATTAAAGGGGAAAATTTCCCCCAGAGGTGAATATTGCTTAAATCATCTTCATATCACAATATTTTTCACCCTCCCCTCCTAGTTACCAACCAGGTGTTGATCATAACCGCCAGGGCTCCATACTAGAGAGTGTGGGAGGAGGCGCTCTCTGAAAGGATGGAAGAATTTCCTTTGCCCCCACTTTGGAGGTATTTGCCCTTGGAAGGGCCACCAGGGAGCCAATTCTTTGTGTCTACCTCTTGCATCTTGCGATACACAGTACCCATCCATGAGCAAAATTATCTAGATAGATCTGGGTGCTCCAGCCACCTTGGTAGAAAATACCCCACAGATCAGTTATACTGTAAAAGTACTACTTAGGAGGATAAACATACTATAAAGATACTGGTGAGAAAACCGACAGCAAGATCATTTGTTCTTAAGTAACATAAGTATAACTCACCTCAACTCAGTGTGAATTCCTTCTTTGTCAAGCCTGTCACAGCACTACCATATAACACACTTAACTGACAAGCACACTGATACAACAGTGTGCCTCAGAGTCTGTGGGTCACCTGTTACACAACATTTCTCTCTTGTTTGTGATGTGGGGAAATAGAGTTTGTACCACTCATCAGATTTCAGAGGAGCATCCTTAACTATACCAGCAAGGTCCCAGTCTTCATGGTTTGCCTCCTCAGCCACCTGACACGCAGAGCACAGTCTCGGGGAGCACTGGCTCAGCTCAGCCCCATCGTTCTAGAACACTTGGAGCTGAGCAGGAAACAGAGTGGGGAAATTGGCAGCAACAAGAGTTTATAACCCAGAGAAGGCCAGGAAGGGTGTAGCTGGCAGCAAAACAGACTGCCAGGACTCATGTGCTCTGAGTATGAATGGAGAGCATTAGGTAAAATACATGTGGAGAGACTGCTTTCAGTTCCAACATGTAAGGTGCTTGGGAATTTTCACTCCTATCCTTATAGTAAGAAGAAACTGAATAAAGTGAAAGTCAACAATTTTCTTGGACCTATCCAAGAACTGAGGTTGCAGGGCAAACCACCACCCTGGAATCTGGAGAGTCAAGGGCATCCTGAGAGCCATAGCCTGATCTGCTCACTTGATGCAGAAGCCGCAGGAGCTAGAAATCACAGGATCCCTTAAATGACAATTCCGATAAATTGCTGTAGGCTGAGTGTGGGTTAGTGTGAGGTTGAGAAACTTGGGGTTGCAGTCTTCTGGGGAGCATACTTTCATGGGTTTTACCTACTGTAACCCTAGCAGATTCTCACAGTGAAGAACTGAAAAGGACCACCCTTCATGTCTCTGGCAGGGAAAAAGAAAGAGTAAACATGAAATATGCCAGAGCCTTCTCCATAACAAGAGTTCTGTCCTCCAGACCCCTTTTTCCTATCTAGGGCAAGAACATTTCTCCCATTTCATCTCATTTTAGCCTTTCTGTCTCAACCATGGTGTTGGGGGTAGGGGAGACATAGTTGAGTCAGAGCCTAAGGAAATTGATAGGAAACTCTGCAGCCAGGCCACAGGGGAGAGGATAGGAAGGGAAGTCTATACCATTTGAGAAGGTGAAAGCCAGAAGATACAGAGCCGCTAAAAGATGAAGACTTAATTGGGAAATTATCGAATGCTCTTCTTCACCCATACCCTACCAGTACACTAATAAGACTCCAAGATAATAAAACATTGGATTAGGGCAGAAAGATCTGCAAAACATCAACTGTCTCTGAGGAGGAGTACTTAGGGAATCCCAGAGTCAACAGAGGAGATGAAAAACGGGAACACTAGAGGAATTTGAAGCCTCTGGAATTTATAGCTACAGCAAATATTGAACATATCCCAATTCCTTACCAGATTAACATACATCGTCACCATAAGGGTCTGTATCTCTCACTTCCTGTTGCCTAACATAACATGTCTGGATCTCAACAAAAATTTTAGGCATGCCAAAAAGTAAGAAAAAATAGCCTGAAGAAAAGAACAAAGCAATCATCAGAACCAGACTCCATTATGACAAAGATGCTAAAATTATCAGACAGAGAATTTAAAATAACTAGATTATAAATGTCTTAGGCTCTAATGGGAAAAGGAAACAACCTGAAAGAACAGATAGGTAATGTAAGCAAAAAGGCAGAAACTCTAGAAATGAGTCAAAAGGAAAGGCTATAAATAAAAGTACTGTCACAGAAGTGAAGAATGCTTCTCCTGGGTTTATTAGTAGAGTTGATGTGGCCAAGGAAAGGATTAGTGCCTTAAAGATGAGTCAATAGAAACTTCTAAACTGAAACAAAGAGGGAAAAAAATGAAAACTCCAAAGAACTGAGAGACAATTGCAGAAGGTATAACCTATGTATAATTAGAATACCAGAAGAAAAAAGGAATGGTGCAAAAGAAATATTAAATCAAGAATGGCTAAGCATAGTCCAAAATTAATGACAGACATAAAACCACAAATCCAGGAAATTTAGAGAACATTAAGCAATATAAATGTGCAAAAACAACAATAACAGCAACAAAAACCTCACCCATAACACTTAGGCATGTCATATTCCAAATGCAGAAAACCAAAGGCAAAGAGCTAACAGGATAAATTCCCAAATCCATTATTACATGGGGATTTCAATACCTCTCTGTCAGTAATTGATAGATGAAGCAGAAAGAAAATCAGTAAGGATACCGATGACTTAGAACAGCACCATCAGTCAACTTGATCTAATTACCAGTAATAGAAAATCCACCTGACAATGCAGAATATGCATTCTTGTGAAGCTCACAAGAGGCATTCACCAAGACAGACCACATTCTGGGCCATAAAATATATCCTAACAAATTTAAAAGAATAGCAGTCATACAAGCATGTTCTCAGGCCAGAGCTGGAGTTAAGCTAGAAATCAGTAATAGAAAGATAGCTGGAAAAATCTCACCAAATACTTAGAAATTTAAAAATACACTTCTACATAGTTCAAAGGAGTCTCAAGAGAAATTACAAAATAAACTACATGGAGCTAAAATGTAACATCAAGATGTGCAGGATGGGGCAAAAGCAGTGCTAGAGGGAAACTTATAATATTAAACACATATCTATTAGAAAAGAAGAAGTATATAAAATCAATAAAGTTTCCACCTTATGAAGCTGGAGAAGAGCAATTTAAGCCTAAAGCAAAGAGAAGAAAAGAAATAATTAATATCAGAGTTGAAATCAGTAAAACTGAAAACAGGGAAAATCAACAAAAGCAAAACTTTGTTTCTGGAAGATATTAATAAAACTGATAAAATTCCAGCTTGACTAACCAAAAAATCAAACAAACAAAAAAGCAAGAGAGAGAAGAGAGAAGACACAAGTCACCAATGTTGAAACAGGTGTGGAGATGATGATCTCATTGACGCATGTGACACGTGTGGGTGGATGTGGCCTTCCTGTGTCAGATTCCTCTCCCTGTAGAGGAGACCAACAGAACAGAGTAAATGACATTTTCCAATCTATTTTTTTTTTTGTCATGACCTTCATGGGAAAGTGGATGGATGGATGGATGAATGGGATACACTGCTATAAACATAGAGATATGTTAGCAAGTGGAGGCTCTTCCCTGGTATTACTAGTCAAGATGTTTCAGTCACCCCCTGCTCTTCCAGGCTACCTTGAAGGCTGAGATAGGCAGTATCTCCCCAAGCCTGATGCTTTCATTGCCTGTACATGAAAACCGATTGTCTTGCAAAGTTTCCAGCATTCATACACCTGGTTCCTCAGGCAAAACATCAAAAGGCAGAAAGGAAACCCATGGTTCTAAGACTTTCCTGCTTCAATACCCCATACCACACCCCTTCTTCTGGTACTCCACAGGCCTGCTGCTCCCTATCTCTGGGACTTCTGGTAGAAAAGGGGATTATCTGCAGCTTAAAAAGAGAGCTGACAAAATGTGTCCACAGGAGATCTGTCGGTACATGGTAGTGGGCAGTAACCAATGTGTGTTACTGGCTCTTCAGACAGTTTTTCCAACTAGTGGGTAGGGTCTGACATTTTGTGCTATGGGACTTTGGTTAGTTCAATTGCTGAGCAAGGCAGACTTCAACATTAACATCCATAAGGGAGACACCTCGTTCATAGCAATACATTGGTAAATGATCAGACTTCTCACTCGTTCTGCATCTGATATACTGGGTACTGTCCAAGGTCCTAGGAATAGAAAAGGAAAGGAACCAATCCGACCAGGTCTCACTGATAAGAAATAGGAATGTATTTCACATAGCAGAAGCTTCCATCTCACCATGTACTGGAATCCAGCTTTTATTTTTCTAGTGTGTTCATGAACCTGCCATAAGAAACAGATTATACTAGAAGCTAATGTTCTAGCATCAGCTTGAGAACCCTGGTCTTAACGCAAAGGGCTTTTATTGAGATTTGCTTCATTTCATACTCATGTGAGATTGAGTATCTTCTTTCTATCAGGTCTGTGCCAGGAGCTAGTAATTCAAAGATAAATACAACCTAGCCCCTAGCCCCGGGTGTCTACTAGATGTAAGACTCATGTGCCAACATGCAATGATAATCCAATGTTGTCCACTTCTAGGACATTTAAATACAGAGAGAGCCTGGGATACTTGAGAAAGGCTCCTGGAGGAAATGGTGTCTGAGGTGGGTTGAAAAGGAATTGCTAAGGGAGGGAAAGCAAGACGAAGACTTTCTAGGAAGAGGAGAGAGTATGTGAAAAGGTACAGGGTGCTTCCAACATAGGACGGAACATCCTCTGATTGAGAAACATTGAATTCAGAGTATAGGATTGAGAGACACAGAGAGAGGACTGAGAGAAGAAAATGGGTTGGAGAACTACTGGCTGGTAATGCTAAGACAGATTGGGGCCAGAAAGTTATAGCTGCCCAAAGAAGGCAGTAGCCTCTATTATTTTATGAACTACATGAGTGAGTAATTTTTGCCTTCTAAAATAGAAACTCAAACTCACAGATCTATAGATGAGCAGCCGTGTATTACAGCTATGAAATCTACTGCTATGCCTATAGCCATATTAAGCACACTCACATGCCAAGTTATATCCTGTGTTTTTGCCCTCAAGATGACCTGAGGAGATGGTAGAGAACTGACACAGCTCAAGAGAATGCTGGGAAAAATGGCCAAACGGGACCTTTCACCCCAAAACAATATAAGGAATGGCAGCCAGCGCCTATACTAAAAATATGTTGCATAGGACTCTTGTATTCAGTCTCTCATTTAACCCCTGGAAAATGGCAGTCTCCAAAACAAGGTACTGTCCATGCCCAGAATTTCTCTGAGCCTCCCCTGACCCAGCATGCCTTGTCATTGCTTGCAGGCCCCAGAGTTGAGGATGGGGTCAGAGACCCCACGGCATGATTGTGAGAGATGGGAATTAATGGAATAGAGGAGGAAAATAAGGAGCTCCTGAACACAATTTTTCACGGAATTAAATCCAGATGGAATAAAAGACCTTAGGTTGTGAATAGCAAAGCCCCAGAGCATCAGATGTCTGAATGCTGTGGAGTGTGATGAAGCCCCTGAGGGGGACACTGCCCCAGATCCGTGACCGCTCCGCTACTACCTCCTGGCACCTCTGTCCCTCACAGACGGTTTGGACAGGTGGCAGCTTCTAGAGTGTTAGTCCAAGAGGTGCCATCACTCCCAGCTCTGTAGCCTCTATGCTCGAAGTGCTGAAGAGCTGACCTCTATCAGTGACTCAATGACAACAAGCCAGGAACGTCAATAAAACTCATTATAGGCGATAGCAGCCTTTAATGCAGGCGTGTGGATCAGAGAATTAATTCCTCCCACCCCTCCCAGGCAGCTTTGGTGAAATGAAAGTGGGGATTGACATTCTCACGAATTTCCCCTTTCCTGCCTGTGTTTATCAGGAATCTAGGTCATGACGACTCTGCTCCTTCACGTCCTCACTGGTTTGCACCTTAGGAGGGCAAAACCCAAAGTTGGCAGGCCCCCTCCTTTCTCTCCCTTCTACGAGCCTCTGCAGGAGAGAAGGTGTCCCAAGGACAGCCACACGGACAGTCTGGTCTCAGATGACATCAACACCTAGTCAAGAGGCTGCGTCTGAGCTCTGATGGTGTTTACCCTGGCTGTCATTAGCAAGGGGCTGATTCATGTGACTGCCTAAGCAGAGCGCCAGTTGTCCAACCTCAGCCCAGAAATCCATTCGTGAATTTCACCTCTGAAGGTCACCTAGGGCCATCACCATATACTGACAGGTCATTCACAGCAAAGCCCATCCTTTCCTTTTTCCCCATCTCTCAAGCAGGAGTCAGAGAGTTTTCCTAATGAATGATACTGAAATTAGTATGAAATCATCATTTATGTCAGTGTTCCTAATCTAATATCTTTATGAATTTTCAAGATCAGAGCTTATCATTTTATTGAAAAAAAATTTACATTTAAAAAAAATAATCACCTATGATCCCAGCCCCTTAACATAATTATTTTCATTTCCCATCATTTGCCTCCAGTCTCTGTCCACAGGTAGACATTGTTCCTAAATGTGATCAGTATGTAAATAATGTTCATTTCTCTTGATTTTTGTCACTCAAGATCAGATCTTCATAACTATTACACTAAATGGCTGGCTGAATATATTTCTCTGTTAATTTGTGATTTCTTTAATCGTTTACCCAAACTGGGGAAGACATTTATTTGGTTCTCATGATACATTCTTATAGGTAATAATGTGTGCGGTGTTGGCTTGCTTTTCAGTTTTTTAGAACTAATCCCAGAAATGGGATCCCTGGTTCTCGATATGGATTGCCTGACTGTTTTTTGTTTGTTGGTTGGTTTGTTTTAAAGATGACACCAAATTATGATGCCACTAGTAGGGCCCATGACAAACTCAGAGTCCCAAGAGAGATGCCAAACTTAATGAAAAAAACGTTTTGGTTTGTTTTGTGAACTCTTTTTTTTTTTTTAAAGATTTTATTTATTTATTTGACAGAGAGAGATCACAAGTAGGCAGAGAGGCAGGCAGAGAGAGAGGAGGAAGCAGGCTCCCCACTGAGCAGAAAGCCCGATACGGGGCTCGATCCCAGGACCCTGGGATCATGACCTAAGCTGCAGGCAGAGGCTTTAACCCATTGAGCCACCCAGGTGCCCCTGGTGAACTCTTTTTTAAAATATCATTGATCTTCACTGGGAAGGCATGAATAGAGGCCCGAGGAAGAAGTAACGAAAATGAGGAGAGAGGTAGTTTGCGGAATAGCCCCCATTCCTGACTTGGCCTTCTTTCCTTCACTTACTCCTATTTCTGGCAGGGTAAGGAGGCTGAAGGGTTTGAGATACTGGTAGTTCTGGGCTCAGAACAAGAGCTGCTCCCTATTAATGAGGGGGCAGCTGGAGGCGAGTCAGACCCAGACGAACCCCACGAGAGCCCAAATAGCCAGATGGTTGACTGTGTGGGCTTCCAAGTAATGCTAGGCCTTCAGAGTTCACCTGGCAAGAATTGTTTAACCCATTTGAAAGTCTGAAATCTGGAGCCATCTTACCGGTCTGCTTTCCATCTTCTTCCTGGAGCATTCTTGCTGTGAGTTACTGGCCAAAGGCAAATCCTCTGACGGGTGTTAGGCAGAGAAGTATGTGGAAAGATCTGCCCTCTAAGGAATTATGCAGTCTGTTTGTGTTGTAACAATGCAGAGCATGGATACACTTGGCCCTTTCCCTCCAGATTAGGGGCTTTTAAGGTGTTGAGATGTTCCATGACTGTCTTCCAAAGGTTGTGTCCCACTAACTGCTCAAAGTGATAGAATAATCATTGTCCCCAATAATGCACAGCACATATAATTTGAGAAGGATATTTTAACATACATACTAGACATGACATTGAGTGTTTCAGCCAATGTCATACAGCTACAGTGAAATGACAGTCACTTACTCCTTGGCCCTTTGGGTCTGGCTCATAGCCTGCAGGTAGCAAATGCTCACCAATGAATGAACCCATGTATTCTAACATTGGGCCCTTGCTTAACCTTTATACTCTGTAGCCTCTGGATAACATCTAAGTTTTATTTAGCCTTTGCCCCATAGTACTTCAAAGAGCAAAGGACCTAAAGATAATGAGTTCACCCACAAGCCTCATTGGCTTCCATGTAGCTTCCATGTTTTAGGAAGTTCATACCCCTATGTCTGTTTGGGGGTGATCAAAGATAGAGCAGCCCTTAATATGCTGGTTGGGAAAGAAGTTACTATTTCTCAGGTCTCCCTAGACCTAGAAAGGAAAAGCTAAAGGAAGAAGACTATCATGGCTTTGGGATTATGGCTTTGGACAATGATTTAACTTCTCCAAGCTCCTTCCCCTACAAGAGGAAAGATCACACTTGCTACAAGGATTATCTTGAGAATTAAATGAGTTGGTTCATGCAGACCTCCCCTAAATAGGAGGACGTGTGCTGTGAACCTTGATAAAAACAAAAACAAAAAAAACCACTCCTTCCTCCTGTCAGCCTCACTGCTGCCTCTCACATCTGGACTCACTCTGTGTTCGATCCGCAGCCACTTGTACCTGCAGAACCAATGTGGCCCTTTTTTTCAATGTGGTGTTTTCTCTGATTCCTTGTAGGAGGTGCTTGAACTTGCTTTCTCCATCTTGTATGACTCAAACTGCCAACTGAACTTCATAGCTCCTGACAAGCATGAGGTAAGGGTCTCAGTGGGGTTAATTTGTGAGAGAATGTCACTTTTTCCTCTTGCAAGAAAAACAAGCATGAGAGAAATATTGTAAAGAAATTTCACTTAGAAAAAAAAAAAAAAAGCCTGCCTACGAAAAATCGTGAACAAAGAAACATCTCATTGATTTCGAATAGAATGGAAACTTCATTTTTTTTAAAAAAGATTTTATTTTTTTATTTGACAGAGAGATAGAGATCACAAGTAGGCAGAGTGCAGGCAGAGGGAGAGGGAGAAGCAGGCTCTCCGCTGAGCAGCAGTGAGCCCAATGTGGGGCTTGATCCCAGAGCCCCGGGGTGATGACCTGAGCCGAAGGCAGAGGCTTAACTCACTGAGCCACCCAGGCACTCTGAATGGAAACTTCTTTAAAAACCACCAGTTATCACATATTCCGCCTCTTACTAGCTTGAGCACGAGTTCATGGTAAAGAAAGAGAAAGTACAAATGCTTCAGCAAGGGCATAACTGTCAACCCTAAGGAAGAATCAGCCTTGAGGAAGCTTTGGTTTCCATTGAATATTGGATTTTGAATCAGGATCTTCCCAAGATAAACTTGTCTCTCTTCTTTAAAACATTGGATGAAGTAGGTTTTCTACCATGTTTCCTTAAGTTATTTTAAGAGATTCAGGGCTGTCTCTGCTGTTGGAATTTTATTTTTAAGATGATTTTATTCCTTTTTGACATCTTGTTATATGTATAATTTGTTTTTCTTCTTGAAGCACGCCTGTCAGCTATATTTAAAATATTTAGCATAGATCTAGGAAAATGTATTTGTAAGGTGAAATACAGCTATGGTTGATGTAACTCGTTCTCTTGTAAATGAGAGCCCAGCATTATGCTCCAAACTCTTTATTTTTAGATACCATTCAAATTTTTGTTTTACATGTGGTTGCATAAACAGCTTTTAGAAAGGAATGGAACATTTTAATAGAATCTGACTTTTGTTTCCCATTTCCCCTAGGAGACTCTGCTCATTTAGAAGTTATTCAGTATCTGCTTTTCACTGGTTTAGAGCTTTTGAATAAAATCGTACATCCCAAAGAGAGAGGAAAGATTAGATGCAAATCCTGCATTTAGAATGGTGCTTAAATGTAATTCTGTGTTACTTGACATTTAGTTTGCAAAAGGGTATGACTTTGTCTTCATCTTTCTGAAAATAGATACTGAGGCCTACTGCTTCTCTTTTTAAATAAAATTGTGGTTATATACAGGCAGGCCACCGTATTAAGACGGAGAACTCTGGATGTTATTTAAATCTAGGCAAGGCTGTTTTCTCCAGGGTGCATTAATTCCAGATAAGGACAAATGTTCTCCGACTGCCAAATTTTTATTTGTAACTGCCACCTTTTATTGATACGGGGAGGTGAAAAATGCCATACACTTGTGAACACTTCTCATTTCTTCAGCTCTCTTTCATATGTATTACCTCCTTTTATTTGCATAATCACTCAATAAAACAGGAAGTCCTATTACAGCTATCTTCATTTATCATATAAGGAGAGAAGCCTCCCAAAATCGAATACCTCTATATTAGTAAGGATAATAGTAATTGCAACTAGCCTGGATTTCTCTCTGCCAGGCACCATCCCGTGTCTTGTGGATGTTCACCTCACTTAATCTTCATTATACCTCTGAGAGAAACAAACTATTATGCCCATTTGATAAAGGAGGGAAATGAGTCACAAAGAGGTTAAGAAGCCTGTCCAAGGTCAAACTAGTAATAAGTAATAGAGCTGGAATTGAAACCACGGAGCCTTGCTCCAGGGTCCCTGTCTCCTTGGTCCCTGCACTGTGTAGCTAGGGAGGCAGGAAGCTGGACCAGACCTCCCCACTTCCGGCCTGTGCCCGTTGCCCAGTGTGGGCTGTTAATCACCTCAGGGCCAAAGTGGCGCCATCTGTACCCACGCCGATGCCCAGTTGCCCCCCCCCCAGCAAAGCAAATCCAGAAAAATCATTTATTTGTAAATATTCCAGTGTGTCTCTCTAAATAACAGTGTCCGTGTTGAAACCAACTACAGTACCATTCTCACAGCTGATTTGTTAACATTTTGATACCACCATCCATAGCTGGTTTTCAGACTTCTCCTCTTGTCTCCTTTGAGTGTTTTATTTCTTCTACACTTTGTTCAGATCAGCATCCAAATAAGATCCATGCATAGCAATTGGTCGACAAGTTTCTTCGATTTCCTTGAATCTATAGGTTCCTCCCTCTCTCTCTCTCTCTCTCTCTCTCAGGAGCATCTGTTTGTGCTCTTCTTCCTTGCATACCATTCACTGAAAAAACCAGGTCAGCTGTCTGGTAACCTTGCTGAGAGTCTAGATTTGCTGATTATAATTAGGTGTATTTGTTCACTGTGGCCACTGTCACAAATTACCGCAAATTTAGCGGCTTAAAACAACATAAATGTATTATGTTATAATTCTGGAGGTCAGAAGTCTGATGTAGGTCTTTGGGGGGCTAAAATCAAGGTACTACCAGAGCTGAATTCCTTTTTGGAGGTTCTAGGGTGAAAATCCATTTCCTTGCCGTTTGCACGTTAGAGGCCACCAGCATCCCTTGACCATGACCTCCATTCTCCCACAACTGTGGTGGTTGAGTCTCCACACCACCTCATTCTGACCTCCTCCTGCATAGTCAAAACTCCCCCTCTGTCTCCCTTCTCTTGCTCAGGCCTATCCTGTTTCCCTCTTCCACTTTTAGGGACCCTGGTGATTACATTAGCCCAGCTGGACAATCCCAGAGGACTTTCCTATTTGCAGATCAACTAATTAGCTATTTTAATTCCCTTTGCCATGCACCCTAACATACTCACAGGCTCCAAGACACGATCTCCCTTCAAAGGAGGGTGTTCTTCTGCCTACTGTAAGCTGCGCTGTTATTTCACGGTTATCTGTTTCCCGTGTTTCCAATTGAGTGGTAGTCAGAGGATTCATCTAGTTGAGGCTCAACTTTGAGCAACAATGATGTTGTATTCTCCCATGGTGTTTGGTTGTCTCTCTTTGGGGGATGTTAGCAGCCATTGGTGATTTTGGCCTAGATCCTTGGACCCATTAAACATTGGGAAGGTTGATACCTCAATTTGGTCATTCCTTCTTCTTTATTAGTGGAAAATTGGCCCCATATTTCAGGCTATATAGTTTATATGGAATAGGGAGGATAAACCCTTGACCATCCTTGTCATTCCTCAGAATAACACACGTCTTCCAAATGAGGACAGCGAGGTGGTTTTGGTATTTGAGCATCGTTATGAAGTAATGAATTTAAACATATTTGTGTTTTAATGGGTTGCAATGATTGTCATGGTCAGTGTCCAAATAATCCTGTCTAGAGAAAGTAGGAGCACCTTCTGGTTGGCTTCTAAGCCCTACTGACATGACCCCAGATGTCAACTTGGGTCATCTTGGACCCAACTTGTAGTCATGTTGGACTACATGACAACCTGTAGTTGGACAACAAGTTGGACAACTTATAGTCATGCTGCTATTACAAAATATGCCTGGTTTATCTGCCTTTTCTCCATGGAGCCATGGTCCCTTCTGGTAGAAAGTGGTATTTAGCAACCAGAATCTGGCCATTAGCTGTGCATACTATTACTTGGTTAGTCATTATTTTTAGACCTTTTTAGAGGAAGAGCTAGAAGTTACATTATTTCTTTAAAGATAAAATACATTTTAAGTTCATTTTGATACTTTGAACTCAGATTCAGTCCTACCGAGTTTTTATTTATTGGTTGATGTACTCTTTAATAAAATTTTCTGGGCCTGCTGCTTCTCAAAAGAAAGGCATCACAGAAGTGTTGCTGTGGGTTAATCTGTACTGGGAAGCTGGCCAGAACTGGGATGTCTGTACAAAAAGCAGTAATCCCATGACTTAGGGATTTACGGTCAAACAGCGTTAGAGCCGGAAGGGGCCTCAGAGCACATGGAGTTCAGTGGCCCCCACATCTGGAAGCGTATCAGAATTAGCTGGAAGCTTTTCTAAGTAAAATTTACTCACCACAGATCTACAAGTCAGGATCTCCAGGGTAGAACCTCAGTATCTATTTCCAGGAAGGTTATTTATGTGGAAAGTAACGTTTAGAGGAGTTCAGAATCTGTCTAAGGTATTCGTGCAGACGGGAGTACTTGCAGACATCTCTTAGCGGTCAGCTGGTGTTTAGATGGGTTCAGTGCTTTGGCATTGAGATTACAGAGCCAAAGTGAAGTTCTGCACTTCAGGGCTGCATTACCCAGACACACATCCTCGGGGTATACCAACGGTGCATCTCCTCGGCTTAAAAAGTCCTGCCACAGGTGTGCCTCATGGGAAGATTCCAGATCGCTGTGGCTTAGGGTTTGTAAAGGGCTTGCAGTCCTATAGTACATTTTGCTTGAGATCTGCTGTTATGCTCCAGGTAACCACAGTGTAAAGGACAGGCTACGTATAAGGTCTGGAATTGTAACTTGACCCATTGAGGGCAGAAGAGGGGGCAGCAATCTAGAGCCCATTCTAGAAGGAAGTCTAGTCTGACGGTAAGAACAGAACAAATGCTATCACAGAGACCCTACAGAGGACTAGGAGATCCTAAAAGGTGAGTGGAGCACAACATCCAGAACGCAGGCTGCTCTGTCAGATGCTGGCAGCGGAAGCCAGTTCGGCCAACACATATCTTGGCTCTAATGCCAAGGCCCAGGACTCTTAAGAGGGAGAAGGAGAAGAGCAAAGCAGGTCCTCAGATAAAGGAAGCAGATTTTCTTTCTTCAAGGAGTCCACAGTCTACTGGAGAAACAAAAGGCATGGTCAGTTTTAATGAGAAAGGAAGAACCAGTTCTTAGATGAGTGCTCCGGAGGGCTTTTCAAGATCAGTGCTGTCCCCAGGAACCAGGCTTCCCAGACCCAGAGGAGAAAAAAACCTGGAAACTCGAGACTGAGGGGGAAGAGACAGGCAGCCAGTCCACCTCCCATGAAGATCAGCCAATAATTTTAGCCATTTTGTCCCCCAGACACTGAGCAGCAGAATGTTATTGCCCAGCCCTTTGCAGAGAAATGCTGGGGTGGGACTACCATTGGCTTCAGGCTGAGAGCCAGCTGTCATCGTGAGTGTTAAGAATCCAAAAGGAGAGGCAGAGATTAGCCACTAGACTAGGAACTATGCTTGGAGTCAGGAAAGAAGCAGGCTTGACTTAAAGATGAGTCCGGGCGTGGTAGGATATGTCCAACCAATAGCTTAAAAGCAGACTCACTGGTAGAATGTTGGAGGTGTGATGTTGTGAGGTCACACAGAACTCAGATCCTCCTGCTGTTACAGAAGAAGCATCATTTGCACTGAAGAGTGCAGGTGCACTAGAGTTAGATCACCTGAGTTCCGCTCCCGCCCACTCCACCTGCTACCACGTCCCTCAGCCTCTCGGCACCTCGGTCCTCTTACCTGCAAACCAGAGATGTCAACTTGATAAATTGGTGATGGAGGCAGAGCACTTAGCATAGAGCCCAGCACATGCTGAGTGGTCATTTTTAACTACTGTCACTACTCTGATCATTGTCATCAGTAGTCAGTTACCCTTGTCACCTCCTTTTCCACCAGTACTGTATCTGGACGGATGGGCTGAATGCGTTGCTGGGGAAAGACATGATGAGCGAGCTGACCCGGAATGACCTGGACACCCTGCTCAGCATGGAAATCAAGCTCCGCCTCCTCGACCTGGAAAACATTCAGATCCCCGACGCGCCTCCTCCCATCCCCAAGGAGCCCAGCAACTATGACTTCGTCTATGACTGTAACTGAAGGGGCCGGGCCCAGAAGCGCCCCCCTCCAAAACTGGAAAATCGAGCTAATGGGAGAGAAGAATGAAAACACACCCACGCCTTGGAACCCTCTCGCGGTCAAGAGAAGCTGTGGGTCAACACTGTCTTTGGCCTCGCCTCTAGCCCCAGCATTCTTCTGCCCCTACCTGGCGTCTTGCTCACTGCCCTGATTCTGTTTCTAGACTCCATTGCTTTAGATCACTCCCCACTGCTGCAGTCTCCTGGTGGGAGCAGAGCAAAACCCGCCACCAATAAGAGAGCCAAAGGGCCCTTCCATCCGGACGCCCTGCCCAATGCCCAGCAGGCACATCCTCCCTCCCTGGAGGGGGCAAGCCGGCAGCACCAGACTGCCCCAAAGCCTGCCCATTAGACCGAAGGGAATGCCCCAGTGCTTGTGTCTGGAAGAAACAGCCTAGCTGCCAGAGAAGACCAAACACCACCTCCTCGTTCCCCTTCTCTCTGGAGTCCGCTCACATCCCCAGTTCCCTGTGATTCGAAATCTGCTTTCACATCCCTTCCCTCCTCTGTGCAGGCCTTTGCCTTGTGCTGTTCCTCTCTGGTTCCAGGAGCAGCAGCAGCTTCGTCAGAGCCGTGGCCGCACCGGGTCTCCCGGACCCAGTCCCAGGTCCCGTGCCCACTTCACGTCTGCACTGTGACCGTGACCAACCTTCCTTCCTCGCCAGCTAGTCTTGGGTGTCCTCTCTCTGCCCCAGCCCACGCCTGCCCTCTTCGGGCCTCATAACCTCCCAGCCTCTTAGCCGCAAGCACAGATGGTGAAATCAGTCGTCATCCCCATCTCTAATATACTAAACCGAAATGCCTCTGTGGCAGGCGGCCCCCCTTCGACGGGTTTGGTGTGTTTGGTGTTAACCTTCTCCTGGGGACTCTGCTATAACACGGACCCTCAGGATGGTCAAGCTGTCAGACATCCAAGTTTACATCATTGTAATTATTACAGGTATTGACAATTTGCAAGGGTTGGGGGTTGGTTGGTTGTTTTGTTTTATTTTTGTTTTTTTTTTTTTTGCTTTGTTTTTGTACAAAAGAGTCTAACATTTTTTTGCCAAACAGATATATATTTAATGAAAAGAAGAGATACATAAATGTGTGTACTTTCAAGGTTTTTTTTAATTATTTTAATCCTAAACATCTTCCTGAGAATAACATTCCCTTACACATGCTGTGGAATAAAATGAATTGTGATGAGTTGGGGAGCCGGTGTTTTGATTTGGTGACTTGCTACTTGCCGTTTGGTCTTTAGCATCGCTCTAGAGCTTGCCAGCAACGTTGCTGGTCCCACCCCAGACCTGCAGAATCAGGGGACTGTTGCACACAGCAACTTTTGAGAAGCGCTGGCTTAGGGGACTCAGCCACGGCTAGGTCACCCAAGACACTGAGCGTCGGTAAAGCACGTTCCTTCTAAGAAGACCATCTCAACTCACAGCATAAGTCAGACCCACTATGTGAAAATACAAGTATTTATTTTGCACTGTTGCCTTCCTGACAGGGACGTTCCTCTTTTCTTCCCCCTCACCATTATAGGATGTCCAGAACTGACCGAATTAAACACATCACACTTTGAGTGAGCGCATTTAACCATGGAAAACACTGCAGCCCTATGGAACAGAAATAAATTCAGTCAAAAATGAAATAAATCTAACCACGAATTAATAAGATACGGGTCAGAGCCCCGTAAAGGATTTTTCTTAGGTCAGTTCCACCGGATGCGTATCTGGATCATAAAGTCTGAGGGCTGCGAGGGCTGTCAGAGACGTCCAGGCGTGCAAATGCAGCACAGGCCGCTCCGGACTCGCCACCAGAGTGTTCCATGCCTTCAGGTCACTGCTCCGGACCCTCGTCAAGATGTGCAATTACAGATTCAGTTGAGTTGAGATGACATGGTCCAGGGCCCTCTATAAATTGCAAGAAAAAAAATGCTTTCTGATCCATAGTAATTCACAGGCAATTATGCTTCCCATCAGAGCACTCGCACCTGACTGTCAAATCGATGTGTCCTTTATCATTAAGCTTTAATGACGTTAACCCATATGTCCTTCTTGTTGGGAGTGCTTATTACCCATCGTCATGATAAAAAGACAAATGTTAGCTAAAAGAAAGTAGACAGAATCATACTGTTCTTTACTTCGGAGTTCCAGATCTGTCCTTGGAAGGGAAATTCTTTGGATCAAAGTATCCGAGGTCCTGGGACTCTGGGTTTAAGAGACGGGGTCCATCCTCCAACCCTTGCTGGGAAGAACCAGCACCTTTCCCTTCTGGCATTTGTGCTTTGGTGCATTAAATAGAAACTAATGCTTTCAGATGATGAAGAGAGCCCACCTCTCCTTAGACCCTCCCTCTATGGACAGGTGATATCGGGAGAGTGTGACGTCATTCCCTCATTTTGCAGCAGGATGGTGCAGGTTGCTGTCCATATTTGGACAGCTCATCTCATGGGGCTCAACTGCCAAGGATTCCCAGATGGTGAGACATCCCCCTCCTGCTGCCTCAGGTTTCCAAGCCTGGACCAATTGGGAAAGCCAGGGGCGTAGTGACATAGGAAGTCAAGTTTTTAACCAGATCTATGCTGCTTTCTTCAGTTCGGCTTTACCTGAAATAAAACTGAGCGTTGCATTTGAATCTGCTGATATTTTAATTCCTGTCTGGTTTTTTATTCAGAACCTGTACAAGGAAGGTAATAAATTGGCCCCCTCAAACTTAGCTACTTACAAGGATAAGAAAACCTAACAGTCGTTACAAAGGAAAAAATGCCGGGCCGAATGTTTCTTGAGACTATTTGCACATCCATCCCAAACCAGTTGGTTGGTTTCCAATTCTCAAATAAAGCCTGTCCTACCACCTGCTCTTAAAATCAACTCAGCAGGTGTTCTGATGCCATACATGCCTTTACTCTATTTTGTTGTAGTTATGTAATATTTTACAATTAACATAAACCTTTAACTTAAAGGAAATAAAATACCCACACCATAACCAAAAATGTGCTCACCACTAAGCACTGGGCATGTAACAAGAATAAAATAAGTAAGTCTAAAGTTTGCAAAAAAGAATAAAATCTGTGAAATCAGGAAAGTTCTCATCAAAGAAGTTAGTGAAACATAAAAGCAATAATTGCAGCACAGTGTGGTAAACAGTATATAAATATGTACAGGGTAGAGAACTAGAAAGAGGTCATGCTCAACACGTTTGATAACGAGATAAGGGAAAACAAGAAAGGAGTAGAGCTTTGAGTTCAGTCTCAAAAGACGGCAGACGTTCACCATGCAAGAGATGAACACTGCAGGTAGAACAAAGTGGCAAGGGCGTGGAGGCATGAAAATCCATGACTGTTCACAAACCTATGTCACTCGGTGTGGCCAGTCTGTAGGATGCCTACGGGAGAGGTTACTACTTGCAGGGCAGGCAAGGCACAGAGCCTAAAAATCCTGACATAGCTGGCAAGGGACTTGGACTTGAGGGCAAGACAATACACTTAGACAAGGGATGGTGTCGGATTTGCCACTCGGAAATGTCACAACGACAAAACACCCCCGTGGGGGAAAGACTGGAGTGGGAGAAATTGCAAGCAGAGATATTAGCAAGAAGGTGATGGAAATAGTCCCAAGCCAGAACCATGGAGCCCAGACTCTGGCACAAGCAATGGGAAGGAAGAAGAGAGCAAAGGTATCAAAGAGGCAGAACTAGCTGCCTCTCAAGGGACAGAGAGAGAATGCAAATGACTCCTGAGCTTCTGGAATGAGTAAGCAGGTAACAGAGCTGTTTTTCTCTAAAATCAGGAAGAGAGGAGGAACAGGAGATTTCAGGAAACGGCAATGAGATGAAATCATAAACTGTGAATTTGTTGGACTTTTCCAAACAAAGAAATAAAATCTTGGGGAAGTCATTTAACCACTGTGAGCATCTCACCTCATTAATGAAAGGGAAATCTCATTACTTGAGAATACTATGGATGGGGTGGCTAGAACCATCAGTGTTCTGGAGGTAGGTCCCTTCCCTTTCCCAGCCATGGCTGCCCCTTTCCTCCCACCCCTTCCTTCCCTTTGGTTTGAATGAACCATCTCTAGCACAACTCAAACTAAATGGCATGTTTCAACCAATGCAACCTTCTTTCTGAGAAAGAAAAATAAGCAAAGGAGAGGAACAAAGGAGAAACTGAAGATGTTAACATACTTGCAATAAGGATTTTGATAACTTGCAATAGAACCATAATTAAAAATAAATTTTGGGGAAAGGAGGTATGGTATAATCCCATATGAAAATAGAGTTATACACTAAATTTTTCTCCTAATGTAATTACATGTTTTCTGACATTTAATGAACACTTCAAGTTAAGTGGGCTTTTTTAATTCAGAAAAATAATTAGAACACATCCAGGTGAAGGAAGGGAATAATTATACCAGAAACATCATGTAAAGAGAGTTGCCAACTTGAACATTAAATCCAAATTTCCTCCTGGAAGCCTGTGTAAATAAGGAAGCCAACTGGGATGTAAAGCTCTCATTTTCTTAGTAAAAATTTTATTCCACCATAAGAAAACCACCTTTCCCAGGCACCACATTTTGGAGGAGATGTGCTATTCAAAGCACTTACCACCTTCAATAGACACCTCTTAGCAGGTGCTACTTGTCTGTCATTCTGTTTTGCAGAATGAAAGGGGTTGCCCTTGTAGCCTTGTAGATGAAAGCACACGGGCCATCTGAGTGCTGGTGTGGGTGTAGGGAGCGCATGATTGAAGAATCGGAAGAGGATCCTGGGAATAGAGCAACAGAAGAAGGGTTGGCCAGAGAGTGAGTACAGGGCCAGAAGAGCCGTTGTGAAGAAAAAGAGCAGGGTCTGGGAACCCAATTCCACTGAAATATAACCAGGCACTTGCTGTGCACCAAGCATGTTGCACAGGGCTATAAAAATAAGAAGCAGACTCTGTCTTCAAGAGGCTCATTGTCTAAGACAGGACAGAGAGGCAAATAAATACAGTCCATGGTTAAGAAGACCATAGCATCCCACCTACTGAGCTAGCACTCAGAGCAGGTGAGCTCCCCTGCCTGGAGGAAGTGAGGTCTGACAGAGTTGGGGCGGGGGCAGGGGGACCAGAAGCCACCAGGTGATAAGGGAAAGAAGGTCGAGCTGGATCCCTGCTTGTCCTTTGGGACTCTCTTTGGTCATCACTTGCCCTGGAAAGCATCCCCTAGATATCAAAGTCAAGGCTGGAGACTCCTCTGCGCTCCCACAGCCACCTCTACTTACGCTGTTGTTCCTGAGGCTTTCGCTATCTTCCCCAGTGGCCTGTGACCCCATAGGAGGAGTAACCAGGCCAATGGTTGTCACCACGCCCATGCACTACCTTTAGCACAGTGCCAGGCACTTAACTGGACTGCAGTGGTACTTTCTAAAATAATTGGTAAAGGGCATTTCAGCAAGATGTAAGAACATGAGGCCTTAAAAAGAGGAAACGTGTCATGGCTGGGACGGAGATGAGCATGGCCGAAAGAAGAAGAGGAGATAAGCTTGGGCCAGAGTGAAGAGCCGTGAATGGCAGCTGGAAGTGTATTCTTTCCATCACCTGGGGCCACCGACATGCGCAGAGGTGACTGGCATGACCAGATTTGCAGTTTAATATCACCACTTGCTCCTTGGAAGCAGCACAAAAGACAGTTTGGAGAAGGAGGGGTCTGGAGGCAGGGAGATCACGCTGAACCCCTGTCAGAGGCGCTTCGCTTGTAAGAAGGCTCAACGTGCCAGTCCAGCAAATGACTGGGATCGCGTTGCATCCAACAGAGATTACACACAGGTGCTGTCAAAGAGGTGAAACTTGACCGTCACTGCAAGGATGGGGAAAAAAAAAAGGCGGAAGAATCTATTTTCTGAAGCCTCGTGTATAAATACAAAACTAGAGATAAGACCTGATCTTCCTCAGACTGCCTGGGAAAGCAAAATCTGGACAAATGCTGGTTACGAAAGAGATAGGGAGCATTGCAAATACAGAGACGGGTAAGATCTACCAGCAAATACTGAGTCACGGTGGTGCACTCAGGGAGGGAGGTGGCGGGGAAGGAACAAATAAATGTCAAGCAAGTAAAATAGGAGATAAAAGGCTGTGGCAAAGAAAAGTTAGTGTGAAATCTCATCGACATCGGTACAATGTACCACGTTGACATCACTGACGAGAATGTCTAATGCCAAATAAAATGGCCCTGAAAAACATAAACTAAGACCGTTATAAATACAAAAGAATTGATGAACACCACACTTTTTGTAGAGACCTTAAATAATGGCATTAGGCTTTAACTAACACGATGAACTGGATTCAATAGATAATCTCAATATGTATAATCTGCAATAAAGATACGTTATTCAAAGATCTTTGGAATAGGTTCAGAATCAATTGTGTAGTTGTCTGCAAAGAAAATCCTTGTACCGCGAGATAAAAAGTAAGTATAAAGGATTTCTGGCTCTGTGACAATACAAAAAACATCCCTTTGCCAAAATTACTTTAAAAGCAACAAAACAATTAAACACAGTGAAAATGATTTTAAATTATTTTACCTGAGCTTGTCATAAAGAAAGTGAAGCCCACAGGTACCCATGATGAAGAGAGAAGTCAATTGGCAACCCTGAGCTGGGGCTGAAGGTGTGGGCACCTTGACGGGTGCGGGCTCTCATGTCCAGGTGCGGACAGATGCCAGGTGTCGTGTGCAAGCCAGATGGGAAGTGGAACTGGGCTCTTCCCATAAAAGCCAGGGTCCTGAGAAGTCTCAGTTGCAGATTAGAAGGGGGAAAAGAATCTATCCATTGGTACAGGACGATAACATGAATTCTCGAGACCATCAGCCTGTGACTCATATGATTTCAGGGCTCACATCTATACTGCTTCCATATGTTCTAGAATGTCCACTTGAAAGACTAACATAATACCTGGTCCTGGCCTGGACAGACCTGGACTCCTGGCAGAAGGAAATGAAAAACTCCTCTGGGTGTGACCCTCAATGAGGGAGTTCCACAGGGAAGGCATTAAAAAGTTGTGCTTACCTTAAAAGAGTAAAACAACTCTGAGAAATCATCTGTAGTGGGTAAGTGGAAGATTATAAACTAGAACTCTGTTCCCAGTTAAAATGCCAATCGAGTGGAAAAAAAAAAAATGAAGTCCTTTCCAACAGGGTTCGAGGAAGTTTGTCACAGACAGATGATCTGTAAGTGTGGGAAGAAAATGCAGAGTATGGGGAGCAAATCTTCAACAAAGGGCTGTGCACAAGACAGTAATAGTAGTAACTAATTCAAGGTGTATTAAAACAATGTGGGATTAAGTTGCAGGGCAAGGATATAACCTACAACAAAAGGCAAAATGTAACTTGAAACATTTTCATCTTTTAACCTTTAACATTTTAGAAATACTAACCATCTTTAGACTTTAAATCAATTCTGCATATTAAAAGTTGAGGAGGAACTACTAAAAATACTAGAAACAAAAATGTGTAACTTCGCTATCAGTAGAAGGAAAAAGGTAATAAAACTAAGGCAATTCAGTAATAAATAAAAGAAGGAGCACCCACAATGTGAGTGCTGCAGTTGAACACTGTGAAAAGGAAATCAAAAAGGCAATTAACAAAATATAAGGTGAACGATCAGTAGAGAAATGAGAAAATATTCACCACCACACAAACTGAAGAAACGCGCATCAGGATGAGCTGCCTACTTGGCTTACCACATTGGCAAACGACTATTTGATTTACAGGTTATTTCTCTTACTATGTAAATGAATCAATAAGAAAAACAGAGTAACCTAATGCAGAATAATCCAAAAGAAATGTGGGTTAACAAGAAGACTACGTAAATCCTTAAAGAATCATGAATATACAATGAGCAAAAAAAGTGTTCATGGTCACAAATAATTTTAAAAGGCATATTGTTAATACCTTAAAACAGAATTTTGTCTAAGAAATTTGTATGCTTTCAATGATGGATGGTAAAAGGATAATGAATCAAGCTCTCACAATTTTCCTGGAGAAAAATTTGGCAATGTATACCCAAAGTTTTCAAGATACAACTAACTCTGACCTTGTACTTCTCATCAAACGGAATGGCTCTGTTTCTTTTGTTTATCTGTTTAACACACTAAGCTCCTCTGTATGATTTTGTTAAGAAGAGATTCCGGTGTTTAAAAATAAAACTTTAAAACCTCAGGATTAAATAACTTACGGGACATCCATTTCCACCATAACCCACGACGGGCTCTCAAAATTATATGAAATGTTTCCTTAAAAGGAAAGATGTTAATAAATTATTACCTGAAAAAATAGATTATAGTAGGAATATGTGTATTTTATTTTTAAGTGTACACATGTGTATTAAATATGCATAGATAAGGGTTTAGAATAATATTCGCCAAGATGTTTTTAATGGTTTTCTCTGTTTGGATGAAATTCTGAGAATTTGTTTATTTGCTTGTTTATTGCTAAGTCTGTGTTTCAGATTTTTGTCTTACATATCCCCTGCCTTTGAAATAAGAAGAACTTATTTTGCTTTTCTAAACCCAATGCCAGTAGATTAATGACGTGAACTAATTTTATCCACTCCAATTCTTACGTTGCCCATACATTCTCATTTCCTGCTTTCTGCTGCCTCCTCCAATCCTCCATGCCTTTGTCTGTTGCCTGCAATTGACCTTCAGTTAGCTGTCCTTGTCTCCAACATCAGTTCTATCTTCTCTGGGTTCAGCTCCTCCTCCGACCAGCCCCTCCTGTAATCTATGGGGCAGCGGCACTCCTGTCACCCCCTCTAGTCTGCCTGTTCCAGATTTCTTACAAAAGCTGTCACCAACTATGAGAATGTCTGCCTCTTTGGATGATGAGACTTAATGGGTCAAATCACCTTAATAGACATTAATCCTACCTCCCAGCCAAGTGTAGGAGGCCCATCCTTAAGCAAGCCTGTGCTGGAAAACTAGAGTGCCCAACCAGTCACCAGAATACCCCCTCCTCATGCAGAAAAATCTGAACACAACAGTGTTCCCCTTATCTGAGGGGGGTACGCTCCAAGACCCTCAGTAGAGGGTCTGAAAGTGCAGATAGTTCTGAACCCTTTATAAAGTATGTTTTATTCCTATACAGACATACCTGTGATAAAGTTAACTTATCCATTAGGCACAGTAAGATGGACAGCAATAATGAATACTAAAACAGAACAATTATAACCATATACTATAATAAAAGTTATGTGAATGCGGCCTCTCTCTCTCAAGATAGCTTATGTGCCGTATTCACCCTTCTTCTTGTGATGACCTGAGATGACAGAGTGTCTCCATGATGGGATGCAGGGAAGGTAATGACACGGGCAGCAGCATGAGGCTTCCAATGACCCGAACATAGATCAGAAAGAGGGTCGTCTGCTCCAGGACCACAGTGGAGTGGGGGTAACTGAACCCCAGAAACCATGGATGAGGGTAAGACTACTGTACATATAAGAATAAAAGATCATTCATTACCTTTACTGATTTTCATCTACCAGTCCTGTGTACACTACTTAAGGCCCTACGCATACGAATGTGTGTGATGATACGTATGTGTATGTATACATATACGTATGCGATGTGTTGATGATACGATGTGTAGATGATACGAATCATCTTCTTCATGACAACCTCTCAGTACTTGAAAGCAGCTATTATGGTCCTTTTCAGTCTTTTCCTATTTCTTTTGACCCTTCCTATGTGACATAGTACTATGGACTGAATGTGTGTGTACCCTAAAATTCATCCATTGAAAACATAACCCCCAAGGTGATGCTGATTGGGGGTGGGGTCTCTGGGCAGTGATTAGGTCCTGAGGGGATCAGTGTCCTTCTAACGGAGGCCCCAGGAAGCAACCTCACCCCTTTCCATCCCGTGAGGATACAGTGAGAAGCTGGCAGTCTGTAACCCAGAAGAGTGATTTCCCCAGAACTCAACCATGCTGCCACCTTGATTTTGAACTTTCAGTTTCCAGAACTGCCAGAAATAAATTCCTATTGTTATAAACCACCCAGTATGTGGTATTTTGTTAGAACAGCCAGAAAGGAAGAAGACACATGGGTTATAGCTACCCGTCAATAAAGAAACTCTAGTTTGATGGCGTTCCACTTAAAATATGTCACTTGAAACCAATCAGTTTTCTAAATGTGGTCTGACAGTCCAACAAACAAAAGACCTTAACTCACAGAATATTTTTTCATGATTAAAACTTAAGGACACAACTTATTTGACTTCATTTTAATTTCATCTGAATTTTTTAATATTTTGTTTACTTGAGAGAGAAAGAGGCAGAGATAGTGAGAGAGAATAAATGGGGAGCATAGGGAGGAGATGTGGGGCTCGATCCCAGGACCCTAGGATCATGACCTGAGCCAAAGGCAAACGCTTAACTGACTGAGCCAACCAGCTACCCTCATTTGATTTTTAGAATATGTGATACTATTGACCAAAGATCCTAAGGGATTTAGCAAGATCTTATGGTATAAAATACACTTTTAAAAAATAAATGCACAACATAGATGTCAGAAAATAGTAACTCCTGAGTGCTTTTCTAGCTAATTGTATGTGTGTTTGAGAGAGAGACTGAGAATGGACCTGAGTGTTGAGGAAAAGCCCAGCTCTTGTGCAATGTCATGTTTGTATAGATGTTAAGAAAAGATAAGCTTGGAAATCCTGGGTACCAATTCCATTTCTAAGGCACGCTGATTGTGTGACTTCAGGTAACTGATTTCCTGGTTTGTAAACCTTTCTCCATAAAATCCTTTTATAACAACTGTTGAAGAATTATTTTAATTCATATTTATAAGTTTCATAAGAAAGTATCTAGACACTAGAAAAGACTCAAAAACAGTAAATAATAAATACCCATAGGAGACATTTCAGATAACCACAGTCAAATACACCTACACCGGGGCCCTTGGAGTCTGAGAATCAGGTCACACTCGACTCCTCCTCCCAGGCTAGCTGCTGACCACACGGATCTCATCATTCACTCTAATTTTCACACTTTTCCCCATGAGTTATTATTAAGCCTCATTTGTGCTAATCAAATCTTACCCCCACCTTCCTGGTGGTGGTGGCGGAGGCTGAATGCATGGGCCAGATCCAGGATCGGTGGTCCAACCGGCAGGAAGAGAGCTGGAAGTGGAAACTGAGTCAACATGCAGGAATCGAGCAGAACCGGCAGGCAGTGGAAGCAAGGTAAGGAGCCAAGGGGCATTCCAAGAGGTGCCAGGAATAATGGGTGAGCTCTGTTCTTTGCCTTTGTTGGACAAGAGAAATGTGGTGCCTGTGTGGCTCCGGCTGCCATTTGCTGACCACCCGATGGCAGGCATCGTGCTAAAGGCTTTCCCTTCACTACCTCATCTCCTTCCCGTCATTACCTCATCTCTCTCTCCAGGAGGCTGGTAGTGTTACTAGTTTCCCAGATGAGATGTCCAAAGCTCTGAGGACGTAGGTCACTCTCCAAGGTCACAGAGTAAGGAAGGAGGTGAATCTGGAGCTGAGTCAGGCTTCTCTGATTCCATGGGTTCTACTCACTCCAAAGGATAGTTGTGGTAGACCTTCGTCCCCTGATACTCCTGCTTTTTTTTCTTTTTATCCTAAGTTTAACTTTCAGTTCTCTCTTCTGTGGAGGAGAGCAGGCCATCGCCTTTTGTTAATGGACTCCCTTACCTCCAAAACATTAGGCTTCTCTAGAAGCACCATGAACTGTGTGCTGTCCCCTAGCCTGCCTGGGATCCTGCAGCCCCTAATCCTTCAAAGCATGCCTCACCCGTTCAGCCTCACATCTGAGCAAGTCTCCACAGCTGCATCAGTTCTAGGTCTTTCACTGGGCATCTATATTGCCTTATCCAGGTCATAATTTGTAACAGAACTTCCTCACAACCCTCAAAATTCCCCCACAAACCTTGATTTATTTATCCTGGATTCCATCAGCTTTTCTCCCTTTGGCCCATCTCTCTCTTTCATATCTGCTCTTAGATAACTTCTTTAGCAACCTTCCTATTTTCTTTGAGGTCATCATGGTCCTTGAGAGTCACCAGGATAGCTTTTTATGAAGATCAGATTCCAAAATATGTGCCCAGAACTTGTGAGGTGCTTCAAATACAAATAATAATAATAATAATAAATTTTTTTTTTAGAAAGACCCTTGCCCTATCAGTGGGTGCCATTGGGTTATTCCCTTGTGACAAGGGGCATCCATGGCTTTTCCTATAATCAGCTTTCCAGCACTTCCCCCATTACAGGCTAGTGGCTCTTTGAGAAAGGAGACCATTCCTTTTCAAGACTGGATTCTGCATTTTCCTGTTTACATTTGGAAAAGATCGATGTGCTATCAGTGCAGAATGCAAAGCAGAAGAGAGAGTAAGAACCAGACTGGTAGCAGAGGCTTGCCGTGGGGCTGTATTCCCATGTGGGCACGTTTGGCAGGTGCACACAGCCCTCCAAGAGCAAGAGCCAGGGCTGACCCTTCCTCTGTGAAGAGGAAAGCCATGTCATGTCATTCCTTCTGCCCGCCATGGAGCTGTCTCTTTTCTGCACCTACTATGAGCAAAGTGAGGCTCAATAAAGAGTCATACGTGCAATTTTGTCTGACCCAAGTCTTTTTAGCATCTGTAAAGCAACCACGAATTCATCTATCACCAAATAAAGTCATTATCGAAGCAGCTGTTACCCAGACATGACTCCTAGCTGGGGTGGTGGGAGAGCAATTTATCTCTTAGCAGCAGCTTGCCAACATCTAACTTGCAATTTACACAGAAGGAGAAATCCTCAGAATGTAAGGTTCAGGCAGACGTGTTGAAAATGGCGCTTTTTATTCTTTTAAAAAATAATCTCTACTGTTTTTCAATGTATAAAATAACTTTTGGGAAATTTGGAAAATTCAGAAGCATGTACATAGGGAGAAAAGGATCTAATCAAGACAACCATCATTAATATTTAAATATATTCCCCTTCCAGGGATTTGCATGTATATTAACAGATAGAAAAAAACAGATAATAGATAGATAGACAGAGAGAGTATTACTGAGAATATGCTATATATTTATATGTATTTGTATCATCAACTGAATGGAAGAAACCAGGGAAGATGAGTCTGTTCCCATCACTCTGCCCTCAGGTTAGCCAGGTTTCTCTTTCCAGAGATTCTCTTCATCCTTTTCCAATGTTTGGCATCTGATTCCTGTGACCACTCCCCCACGACTTCTGGAAAAGTCCCCTAGCCAGTCGGAGCACCCTCAACGTCACACATCAGGATATCTCTCCCTGTCTGGTACTAACAGATGAGGATAACAAACAAGTTAATCCCATAAATCAACGGGGAAAAGTCAAAGGAAATGAGCTGAATCAGGATATTAGAGAAATATTAACAGAGCCCAACTTGAAGACCAAAGAGGACAGAAATACAAGCCAACTCGACTGAACTGTGATCTCCACCCACACTTACACTCAATAATTAGAGTAATTCCATTTGAATACTTTCCCCACTGCTCTTTCAAACCTTTGTCATGATAAGGGAAGTTGTGGAAGGCACATTCCTTACCTTCCAGGAGCTCAAGGATAAGAATATATACCATCCTCTAGGACCAGGGGCTCCACCTTGGCACTAATGACAATTTAATGTCAGATAATCCTTTGTTGGGGGTGGGGTTGGATATTCTGTGCTTTGTAGAATGTTTCATGGCCTCCCTGGACCTTCCCCACTAGATTCCAATAGTACCAGCCGCCCCTGTCACCGAGTGAGTTGTAACAACCAAAAATGTCCCCAGATCCTACCAAATGTCCCCCAAACTTGCCCCCCATTGTAAACCACCAAACTAGATGTAGAGGATGGGGACAGGGAGATACTCCAGGTGCCTGCTTATCTAGGACAGAATGATCCTATTTGCTACTCATGGAAAAATGTCAGCAACAATGTCCCTAGGTACTGAAAGCACCCCTGGCCATTTGGGCTTGGGAAGGATGAAGGGGAAAAAAAAAAAAAAAACTTGATTCACATCTTACTTATTTTAAACCTCTCAACAGTCCTTCAAGGTTCACTTTATTTCCCTCATTTTGCAAGTGAGAAAACGGAGGTTCAGAGGGGGTAAGTACCTTGCCAGGGATCACAGAGCTACCAAACAGTGGGCTTCCCGCCCTTCGGAGCTGTACCCAGCCAAAATGTAAGAATTCCTACAGTTTGGACAATGGAGACCTTATAAATTCTGCGTTTATCCTCAAACAGAAGACCTGCACCATAAGGAGATGGGTCTGAACAGGGGCGGCTTTTAGCAACACCAAAGCCTGAGTGATCCCTCAGAGAAGCTCTTACCCCTTCAAAATCCTCTGGTTTGTTTAGATTTATTCTGTCAGCAAAATTGTGGTTGTAGTATTTTGTCTACTGATTGGGCCCCGCAATTAAGCCTCCCTTGATGAAGGCACGTTAAGGCTAATTTTAAATCTGATTACTGTCAGCACGACATCTACGTGAAGCTGTTTTTCAAACAAGCGGCAGCGATTTGCCTGGGGATGCCAGTATCAGAGTTTGTTGCCAGAAGTCTCTGCAGCCATGGCTTCCTCTCCCATCCTGGAAGCCCACTCCAGATGAGGCCAGGGCACAGCATATTCAGCTCAAAGTCCTTCCATGAGAGGAAAGAGCCAGCCGGTGCTCCTCTCCAGAGCCCAGAAATGCCCTGGTGTCTAAGTGTCGGCTTGAATCAGATAGCAGCAGGAGACTGTGTGCCTAATCAGACATGAGGCAGAAGGCTCTGGGCTGTGTCCCGAGTTCTCTTGCCTTGGATCCTCCTGTATCAGTAACAGTCAGAGGGGACTTGTGCAGCCCTCTGCTCCATTGTGGAGGGATAAAGACAGAGATGGACTGATCAGATGGTTAAAAAGCCTCTTGGCCCCAGAGCCTTCCACTGCCTCTCAGATCTTCTGGTCTTTCTTTGAATAAAACATATGTTAAGCAAGACAGGAACTCAGAAGGCTGTCTCTCCAGACCCTCTTCAACCAATAGAGAAGCTGACATCCTACTTCCGATGCTTAAGACGACCTCAGGTCCGTTCAAGTGTGTCAAGTGGGGCAGCGCCAAACACACTCAGTGCTATGGAATCGGTTCTGGATTCAGCACATCGACCCAGGTCCAGGGCTAATCATCCTTTTCCTGACTCTCGATTTTCCCAGCTCCTTCCTATCCTCTGCCTTAGAGATAATACACATCCCTATAAACTATTGTCTTCTCAAGTTCCTGGCACCAAAACAAGGAACCTAAAACCCTTTTGTCCAGGCCCTTGCTTGTCTCTTCTGACTTCTCTCACTTACAATGAGGGCTTGACAGGTAGCCTCGGTGGCTCATTTGGTTAAACCACCGACTCCTGGTTTCGGCTCAGGATCATGAGATCCAGCCCTAAGTCGGGCTCCGTGCTCAGGGCAGGGTCTGCCTGAGATTCTTTCCCTCTTCCTCTCCCTCACCCTCTGCCCCTCCCCACCCTCACACATTCTCTACAATAAATAAATTCATTAAAAATCTTAAGGAAAAAAAAAAAAACAAAACAGTGAGGGCTTGACAAGTGTGAGGTAAAGGAGATGAGGCAGCGCCTGGTGGCCCGTTGGATGTGGGAGTAGACACGAGGCAGCAGTCTGGAGTGACTCTGAGTTTGCTGGCTCCATGGATTAGGGCGACGGTGTATGCGTTAAACAGCAGAATGAACTCAGGGTGGGCAGGGTGGCGTGGGAGGAACACATCTGCAGGAAGATGGGTGGTTGAGTTTAGGTCATGGGGGTCGGAAGCCTGAGGGCCACTCCAGGGACTGCTACCATGGCAGAAGAGCAGCTCCCTGTGCCAGGAAGGCTGACCTCCCTCACCTTCTCCCGTGACTGCAGCAGGCACAGTCACGGCTCCACTGGCTGGAACCCTTCTTGTACGTGGAAAGGTGACCTGAAGGGAAATGGCGAGTCAGGGTCTTAGTGTAAGATTTTTCATGGTGGGAGAAATGGAGGGAGAAGAAGGCATCTGGTCTCTTCCTCATGTTTGCAAACCAACCAAAAATGGGCATTGTCTAAGGGACTTGGCCTTCAGGCTCTGGAGTAATACTCGGGCCACAGGCCTGGTCATGAGGACCTTGGTCTCAGTCCAAAAGTTCCCAGCCCTAGGCCTGCAAGAGTCAACAGCCGCCAGCAGATGCAAATGACCTGCCTATGCTTTTCATTATTGGTTTCATTTATTTTCATTTTAGTGTTTTATCCTCCTTTCTAAAGTTTCTCGTCTTATTCACCTGCTTTCCCATTTAATCTTTCACCTTCTGAGTTTTAGAGCCAGTTTCTTTTATTAGTTTTTCATATTTTCATTAACATACTACCTCACCTTAAAGCATTTGAACTTGTTTTGATTCTCATTTTAGCTTTTCAGCTCTGGGTTGGTTTGTTTGTTTGTTTTTTCAGTTGTTTAAATTTTTATCTCTAAACCTCCCCTTGGTATCTATTGAAATTTTTACTTTAATTCATTTACCGATTCATGTAAAAATTCTTTTTTGTTGTTCTTTTATTCATTTTCAAAATCTCTACCCTTCCATTTTTAGCCTGTCTCTCCCAGTCATTTTCTTACTGGGTTTTCTCTTTTTTTAATTTCTTTGCTTGTTTATTCTTAACTTTAAGTGTATTTTTGCTCCCTCCGTTTGTTGTTGTTGTTGCATAAAGTTTCTGGAAATAATTCCCCCACTTCCCATGCTAAAAAGAGATTGGGTATCTTTTCCTTTCTGACAGTATACCCACTTCTCTCTCTGGCCCCAGTAAAATTTCTGGATAGATTTTTAGAGAAGACAATTCTAAAATAAAGTGGGCACCCATGCTCCCACCACACACACACACACACACACACACACACACCCCTCTCTTACCTTATAAAATGAAATTCCTTCAGGTCATTCACGCTGCCTCTGCAGATCGCCCGTCTGAAGAGCTGGCATGATGATGCATCACTTCATCCCATTCTAAGGAGCTGTGGGGCTTACAATCTCTGGCTCCAGAGAATTCAAAGAACAACAGAAGAGAAGGATTTCAAGGGGCTACATACAGCCTTGTCTAGGAAGGATACATATCATGGGAGCCATGGAATAGGAAATGGAACCAGTTAGGAGAGGTCGTTGGAATGCGAAGCCACTGTTGATTGGGAAGAGCAGATTGAGACCGAGACATTCTAGAGCCCCTCCTGGGCGCTGAGGACACTGCCCAGTCCGCTTTGTAAACATTGCCCCCTTCTGTCTTGACAAGAACGACCTTGCATGGAACGTATGACCACCATTTTACAGACTACAAAACTGAAGCTCACAGAGGTCAAACAAAGCATTTTTTTTTTTTCTACGACCACATAGATTCTAAAGGATGGAGCCAGAAAATGAACAAGTTCTAGTTCTAGCTTCTGTGTCCCGAAGACCATCCTCTCCCCCTTCCTTCGGTAACAATGAAAGGGCAAAAGTAGAATATAGGAAATGTTCTCCAGGCCCACAATCCGAGCATTTTGGGACCCCAAAGGGTCTTATAAGTCAGGGACAGTGGAGGTCTACTAGGTGCCTCAGCAGCTGGGATGAGCTGGAGGTGAATGGAAGGAAGAGGACCAACACGTGGACAGCAGACCCGACAGAAGCCACACGAGTGGGGGAAGGGCCGAGAGAGTGGGACTGAGGAAGCACTTAAGGTCTGTGGGGACTGCACCGGGCCAATGGGAGCGGCTGTGCCGACAAGCCCAAAGTGCTCTGGAGGTGCGTGGGGTTTCCTGGGACTGTCATAACAAACTCCCACAAACCAAGTGACCTCAGACAACAGAAATGTATTCTCTCACAGAAACTAGAAGCCGAGATCAAGGTGTCAGCAGGCTTCTGAGGATTAGCAACAACGCTGGGTGATTCATGGCTTCAGCCACCTAACTCCAATCTCTGTCTGTCATCACGGGGCTTTCTCCCCTGTGTCTGTGTGTTCACAGGACGTTCTCCTCCCTGTGTTGTCTGTCTCTGTGTCTCTTCTCCTCTTCTTCTCAGGACACCAGTCACATCGGATTAAGAGCCCACAGCGCTCTAGTGTGACCTCATCAGATTCACTAATGACATCGGCAGTAACTCAATATCCAAAGAAGGCCCCATTTTGAGGTTCTGGGAAGAACTTATGTTTTGGAGAGGCGCCAGCCAACCTCTTACAAGGTGACAAGCAAAGCAGCACAAACAACCTGTAAGATCCTGCAACACTCTCTCACCAAAGTCTGAGCCCAGGGCTCTTCAACCCGGCTGTACCATGGAATGACTGGGACAGCTTTGACCCATCCTGCCACCTAGCCCCACCTCGAGAAATTCTCACTGAACTGGTTTGGGTGCAACTTGGGCTTTAAAAGCTTCTCGGTTGAGGCAAAGCTGCAGCAAGTCTGAGAACCAATGTGTGGAAGCTGCTGGAGGTGAGACGCCAGCCAGCCTCCAGTGTCCTCACAACTGAGTTGGCTGAAGGGGCTTTATGTCATGACCCACAGATAGGGGGTCGCTGGATCTCAGTGGGAGAAGCTCTGTACTCAGTCTCACAAGCACGTGTGGGTTCGACTTCCCTTTCATTAGTTGTGTGCCCTCTCTCAACCTCAGGCTCTTTTATAAACAAGACGGTTGGACTAGATGTGTTCTGAGTACCACGGATGCTATTAAAAAACACTTCAGGGGTGCCTAGGTGACTCAGTTGATTAAGGGCTGGACTCTCTCTCTCTTTTTTTTTTTTTTAAGATTTTATTTGACAGAGAAATCACAAGTAGGCAGAGAGGCAGCCGGGGTGGGGGGAAACAGGCTCCCTGCTGAGCAGAGAGCCTGATGTGGGGCTTGATCCCAGGACCCTGAGATCATGACCTGAACCTAAGGAAGCCAGTTAACTGACTGAGCCACCTAAGTGCCCTAGGGCTGGACTCTTAATTTTGGGTCAGGTCATGCTGTCAGGGTCGTGAGATTAAGCCCCCGGTTGGGCACCACGCTGGGTGTGTTTCTCTCCCTCTCCCTTTGCCCCTCATCCCCCACACCCACTGTGCTCTCTCTCAAAAATAAATTAATTAAATTTTTAAAAATTAAAAAATTTAATTAAAACTATTATTATAAATCAGCACATATTTATTATTAAAAAATGATATTTGCTTCAGCCTCACCCTCAATCCCCAGAAGTAACAATTATGCATAATAACCTCAATGTTTTTGGATAGATCTATATAGATATAGATAGACATGTTTTAGTACAATACAGCAATTATTCTCAAATTTTGATGTAAATGATGCAATCATTTGAGAAGCTTGTTTAAAATGAAGATGGGGCCCAGGTTGTTTACAACCTGGGTGATTTTGATGCAGAAGGTCTGCCCACCAGCCTCCACAATGGCCCCCCCCATCATTTACAACTCCTGGTATACAGGCCCTGCAATTCCCCTCCTGTATTGAACAGGCCTGGTTTCTGTGACCAGTAGAACATGGCAGACACAGTCAAGTGTGCCTTCCTTAGCTCAAGTTGTTGGAGCCCCCACCTTGGCATGCTTAGACCACTTGCTTTGGAGGAAGCAGCTGCTGTGCCCCGAGGACAGTCAAGCAGCATTATGGAGAGGTCCTTGGGGCATGGAACTGAGGTCTCCCAACAGCCAGCACCAACTCACCAGTCATCTGAGTGAGCCACCTGGGAAGCACGTCCTCCAGGTGCAGTCACGCCTTCGGTGAACATAGCTCCAAGCCAACATCTGGTCTTCGGCCTCAGGAGAGATTTTCCCCAGAATCAGCCAGCTCAGTGCCCCTGGACAGCTAACCACAGAAATTGGGAAATGAAAAATGTTGGTGATTTTAAGCCACTAAGTTATGTGGTCATTCGTTACAGACAACTAGGTAACTAGATACAGTTGCAAATTTGGCTTCATATATTTTGTTTGGTGATGTTTGGTGACAGGTGAGTAGTCAACATTATGGAAGCTGAAGTTTTTATCCATGTAAATTATTTTGCTTTCAAATGTTACCATTACTAAACATTAACTCTTAAGAAGGTGATCTTTCCTGCTTTATAGTAACAATACTATAGTTCTCTGGCTGAAGTTAGACATAGATCTCAAGACCCCCCAAGAGGTTTTGTGTGTGTGTGTGTGCGCGTGCATGCGTTTTATGTCAGTGATAAGACCAAGCACATCTATATAAATAACTCACTATTTATTAGCCACCACTTTGCTATATAATTGGATACTTTCATTATCTCCAACTCTTGCTATTCCTTCACTAGGTAAATATTATTACCCCCGTTTTAGGATGAGGAGACTAACGTTCAGAGAGATGAATTAAACTCCTATTCTTTCATGGAGCCCCTGGGTGGCTCGATCGGTTGGGTGTCTGACTCCAGCTGAAGTCATGATCTTAGGGTCCTGGGACTGAGCCCTGCATCAGCACCCTGGTCAGCGGGGAGTCTGCTTGTCCCTCTGCCTTTCACCCTGCTGGTGTGCTCATCCTCTCTCTCTCTTTCTGTCTCAAATAAATAAAATCTTTAAAAAATAAATAAATTCCTACACTTTCAGCTGGTACGAGGAGGAACCAAACATACTATTTTTAAAATATCAGACCTAGGTTTTGCTATTTTAAAATATCAGACCTAGGTTTGGCCACTTGGGTGGGAGCTGAGGTAGGTTATCTGTACTGGAACATTCTTTATACACTAGGAATCAGAGAATCAACAATATATTTGGGGTCTCTTTTGTGGCACACTATGTGTGTGGTACACACACATAGTGTGCCACACACTATGTAAGGGCTAAGAAGTCAATGGTGAAAGAATGAATATGTGGGCTCTCCCTCTACAAGGTATATAAATTAGTAATCAGATTATATCTTTATTTTTCAGAAGTCAAAGAAGCTAAGAATTCCTTTTAATAGCAGATGTTCAATGCTTGCCAATAATAAATAAAATGATAGAAAGTGGTTTGTTTCTTCTTCTTCCTCACCTTCTTCACCTCCTCCTCCTCCTCCTTTTTTTTTTCCTTATCTTATTTAGAAAGAGAGTGTGTGCACACCCAGGTACCCCTTTACATTCTATATTAAAGTCAAAAGAGATCAGACCGTATAAGACAACATTCAAAAGGGTGTCTAATAATGTTTTAAAAATTATTTAATTAGGACACCCGGGTGCCTCAGTCATTTAAGCCTCCGACTCTTAGTTTCAGCTCAGGTCATGATCTCAGAGTCATGACATCAAGTCCCAAGTCTAGCTCAGCACTGGGCATGGAGCCTGCTTGAGATTCTCTCTTTCCCACTCCCTCTGCCCCACCCCACTCATGTGCTGTCTCTCTCTCTCTCTGTCTCAAAAAAAAAAAAAAAAAAAAAAAAAGTAGACCAAGTTACAAGAATGTAACCTCTAAATACTGAGATTGTCTCCTGCTATTAAAACAAAAGTTAGAATCCCATGGGGTACCACTAAAGGGAACTCACTTGCTCTGGCCCTGCTATGTTCCTCTTCAAAGAATTGGAAGCCAAGCTAAGAGGGACAAGGTGGCCCAGTTTCTCTTCCTTTCCACTCTTTTCACTTAGCTTCTATCTGTCCACAGAATAGAGATCACATATTTTGGCAGAGAAGGCATCGGTGCGAGTGAATGAGAATGTCCTTGTTTTAACACTTCAGCTGATTTCACTGTCCTATTTCCAAGCATTTATTTACACAGCCTCCTAGAGATATTTTCAGATCAAAGCTCCCCAGATGACTTTAACTGGTCGAAGCCAAAAGCTTATCTTTGTTCTTTCTGGGGATTTTAGGGAATGTCAGAAGCTGAACAACTGGAGTAGTATAATAAGATGGAGAAGAGAAGGGAAGAGGAAGGACCACTTGAATGAGGACCTTGGACATATCTGGCTTGGTAAGTATGACATCCCATTGTCAACATTTCTCTATTCTCCAGTAAGTGTGTGTGGGAGGAATGGGTTAGGGTGGCAGGCTAACTCCCTCAGACTCAAGAGTGTCCACAAGCACCATTCTGTGTTGGAAGGCCTTGGCTCCATCCCACTTTGTTCTTCCTTTAGTGTTTGGACAGTTAATCTGAGTAAACATCTCTAATGATCTTATTAGGATAGATTTCTAGAAGTAGGATTACTAGGTCAGAGAGTGTGAGCAACTTTGAGAGCATTGACTCATGCCTGTTCATAGGCAAGTGTTGACCTACGGTAGACAAATGTTCTGTAACAGGCATGTGCTTATGGGCATAGGAGTTACAAATTATTAGAAATAGCAAATCCTTAAGGCTCTTCAATGTACTTAACACTTCACTTCCCAAAATCTACTGGTTTGGCTTTAACTATTCCATATTGTTTGGTAGCCCACAAAGCTTTTAAGGGCAGGGCCACCATCTGTGTAAAAGAAAAGTTTAGGATTCCTGGTCCAGGTATTCAAACTGATGTGGAATCTGTAGTTCAAATGAGCCAGGAACATGGTGTTGGCTAATCAATAAAGTAAAGAATGCAATGAGGAGTTGCTGGTTCACAGGGTATACATATATTCACTTTTTTAGATACTACACAATAGTTCTCCAAAATAATTACACCAATGTACCACCTCACCTTCAGTGTATGGACGTTATGGTTGCTTCAGATCCCTGTCAGTGCAGGGTATATCTTTTCCTTTTAGCCATTCTGGTGGAGGTATGTTGGCATCACGTTGTAGTTTAAAACTACTTCCCTATGGATTGATGAAGTTCAAGACTGTTTCATATAGTTATTGGTCCTCTTTTATTTAAAACCCTCTTTTTTTGAAGTGTCCATTCAGTGCTTTTCCCCATGTTTCTATTGGTTTGTCTGCTTTTTTCTAATGAATTTGTAGGAATTCTTTATTTTCTGGATTTGGATCTTTTGTTGGATATAGTATTACCAAAAACGTCTACTCTGTGACTTGCTTTTTCACTCACTTAATGGTGCCTTTGACAAACAATTTAAATTTTAATGTAGTCCCAATTACAAATGTTTTTCTTTAGGTCAGTAATATTTTTATATATATTGTTTAAGAAAAAATTGCCTGCCCCAAGAGCATGAGACTGTGTTTCAATTTGTTTGATATTGATGTACTTCTTATTGAAATGTTTATGAATTATCAACCTCATACTAAATTGTGAATATAGCCCTGTTATGGCTCCACCAGGAGGGGCACACAATGTATTAGAGATGTCCTTTTTTTTAAATTCAACAATTATTTATTGAGAACCCATTTCGTGGGCACACACACACTGTTGTTTCCCATAGACCTTGGGAAAGAAGAACAGATAAAGAATTAGTGAGCCCCAGAGGGGTTGGGATTACCCTATCTTGCGGGTTTGGTGTGGGGGGCAGGTAAGGTAGAGGTAGGTGTGAGAGGTGTTCTGAATGAAAATAAGAACAGGGGCACCTGGGTGACTCAGTGGGTTAAAGCCTCTGCCTTCGACTCAGGTCATGATCCCAGGGTCCTGGGATCGAGCCCCGCATTGGGCTCTCTGCTCAGCGGGAAGCCTGCCCCCCCACCCACCAGTCTCTCTGTGCCTGCCTCTCTGCCTACTTGTGATCTCTGTCTGTCAAAAAAAAAAAAAAATCTTTAAAAAAAAGAAAAGAAGAACAAAGGAACAAATCATAGTACGCAATTGGCCAACACCCAGCAGAGACAACATACCTCTCTCTGTTAACCTTTAAAGGAAAAGGATCCAGGGTTTCTTTCAACTTACTGTTTCCTATTGTATCTCTAATTCCTTTCCAACTTATACATCATCATCATTTGTAGCAACAATTAACTTTGATTCATGAATCTTTGTCTTTTTATCTAAAAATAAACCATACTTCATGACTCCATTAGTCAGTTTCTAGCCATCCAGGCAGAAGAAAGGAAATTCGTGGAAAGCACATCTCAGCCATGTTCCAATAGATTTATCTCTCCCACTGAACCCTTCTTGAGGATGCCAAGTGTTCTTTCAATTACCAATCTGGTGACATGTTGAGCATCACTATAATTTATGTCACAGGGAGTCTAGGGGGCAAGAAAGAGAAATTAGCCAGATTTTCAATGGCATTGCACTGTCACATGAAACAGAAAAATTGTGCATAGGCCAGCTTCTCTTCAAGGGTCTTCCCAGGCTCACCCTGCTATGCACAGTATTTGCATCAAACTAACACTGATCATAGACTGCATCACACGGCAAATGCAAAACACACCCTGCAAATGAACTGCTGCTAAATAATATGTTGAGATGGAGTGTCACAACCAGATTGCTGAAGAAGGAGGGGTTCACTGGGTGTCCTGAGCAGCTGGCTGATGTACTGCAGGATCTCGTGCCCTCACAGAGCACAGCAGCTGCATCTCTCAGGGAAGACAAGCTATTTGAAGCTTTCTAAGCATCAAGAAGAAAGACAAGATTGATAAAATGGGACCATGGGAGAATAAGTGGCAGCAAGGTAATGAAACACAAGGTCAAGATGACATGTATCCATTCCAGTGGCACTCCTCCGGTGACACAGCAGGTGTGGAGTGCTAAGACTGAGGACCAAGTTAGCAAATATGTGGAAAGAGCCAAGATGCCCTTCAACAGACGAATGGATAAAGAAGATGTGGTCCATATATACAATGGAATATTATGCCTCCATCAGAAAGGATGAATACCCAACTTTTGTATCTACATGGACAGGACTGGAAGAGATTATGTTGAAAGTCAAGCAGAGAGAGTCAATTATCATATGGCTTCACTTACTTGTAGAACATAAGGAATAGCATGGAGGACATTAGGAGAAGGAAGGAAAATGAAGGGAGAGAAATTGGAGGGGGAGACGAACTATGAGAGACTATGGACTCTGGACTCTGGGAAACAAACTGAGGGATTTAGCAGGACAGAGTGTGGGGGAAGGGCATGGATTGCATGGAGCACTGGGTGTTATTATACACAAAAAAGGAACCAGGGAACACTACATCAAAAACTAATGATCACACACACACACACACACACACACCCATGGGATTGCTTCCCCAGAGGTTGGGCAAGTGAATGGCTCAGGAAGATGTGACAAAGTATACTTGATCTTGTCTCCAAAACTCATGATTACCTTAAAGCTCTGGAGAAACAGGTAAGAAACTAAGAGTATAAAAAAATGCTTATTGCGACGCCTGGGTGGCTCATTTGGTTGGACGACTGCCTTCGGCTCAGGTCATGATCCCGGAGTCCCGGGATCGAGTCCCGCATCAGGCTCGAGTCCCGCATCAGGCTCCCAGCTCCATGGGGAGTCTGCTTCTCCCTCTGACCTTCTCCTCGCTCATGCTCTCTCTCACTGTCTCTCTCTCAAATAAATAAATACAATCTTACCAAAAAAATGCTTATTAAAAACTGCCATGTTGGTGAGCCAGGAACTTCTCAAATACTACTTAGTAAAGTGGATAGTAATATATCTTTCCTAGCAATAAAATAATAATAAAGAATACTAATAATAATGATGATAAAATATAAGAGTATTTCTCACTGTTCTCCAAAAAGCGCCAGGGATGTTGAAGGAGAAGGAAATTATAATTAGCAATCTGCCAAAGTTAAACATGTGGATGCTATGCTGTGGGTTAGCAAGACACTGAATGGAATGCTGCTCCCTTAGGTATCAACACCTGGGAGCCTTCGTCAGGTAGGAGCCCCTGCGTTCAGGTAGGGACTCTGTAAAGGAGGATTGCTTTCTGGTCTACTTCACTACTTAATGGCCTGCTGGGGGTGGTCATCGGCAGAACATGACCCCCAATTGAGCTGTGCGCTGGACATAGGCAATTGAGGACCAGGGCTCCTCATCCCTAACCTTTCCTTGGAACCTGCATTCTTTTTGCCTTCCCTGCTCCCAGAAGAGTTATGTGGTGCTGAGACCATTTGGATGGTATGCAGGTCTGAACCCAGTTAAGACCTCCATATAACTTTGAAGATTCTGGCAGGTGGGTGCAGAGATCTACTTGTCTTACAGCTACTCAAGACAAGCAAGCCATGCCAGGAAGTCCCCTTGCTGAGTAAATCTACCACCTACCAATCTAGAGTGGCCTGCCTCTCACCTGGCCCTTCGCAGAGGGAGCTGGTTTCAGATTACTCCTCGGAACTCTGGAGGATAGTTTGAACCAACAGGCTTCTCTTTCCAGGCCTCCCTTCTCTTTTACTCCCACATGTCAGCTTGAATGTCATGCCCCTGCCCAGTCTATCAAGAGAAGTTACTTTACCACAGCCCTACACCTGGTTACTCTTGTTCAGCTCACCTATTTATTTCTTCGTGAAAACTATCACTATATGAAGTGACCTTTTCAGTTCTTCACTCACTTTTTAAGATCTGTCACCAGTAAAATGAACCCTGCACAAGGATAGGGACTTTGTCACTTTTGTTCATTTTTTATTCATGGGGCCGGAAACAGAATCTGGTATTATAGATGATTAAATATTTGTTGAACTAATGAATCACAGTGACAAAAGGATTAGTTGAGAATTACTGGCAAATATTCTGGAATATAAATAATATGCTTTAAGTTGGCAAAAGCATCAATATATTACAAGTTGTAAAGACAGAGAGTAGCTTCTGATATTGAATATATAGAGCTCCTCACTGTAGAGCTGTCATTGTATATTATCTCTTTCTTTGTAGGGAAAAGCCCTTGAACTTAGCAGGTGACAGCATCAAGCATTTGTATTATATTCATTTCAGGGGTCAGGAATCTAGGAGTGGCTCATCTAGGTGGCTTCTGCTCAAGGTATCACATGAGGCTCTAAGTTGGGGCTGTAGTCTCTGAAGAATTGACTGAGGCTTAACCGTCCATTTCCAAGCCTACTCACATGGCTCCTGGCAGAAGGCATCAGTTTCTCCCCGTGTGGGTCTCTCCACAGGACTACTCCCAACATGGCTCACACTGGAGCAAGTGAACCGAGAGAGAGAGGGCACACAGGCAAAGGAGACAGTGCCCAAGATAGAATCTGTAGCCTTTCACAACCTAATCTCATAAATGACATATCATCACTTATGCCATATGCTCTTGGTCACACAGACTGAATGGGTACAATGTGGGAGGGGACTCTACCAGGGTGTGAATGCCAGGGGGCAGGGGTCACTGCGGGCCATCTTGGAGGCTGGGCACCCTGTGTGGCAAAGAGAGTGCTCTTCCTTCTGATTCCATCTGACTCCTTCTCCTCTCTGGATGCTCTAAGAGCTGCTGACCATCCTTGGTAGGCCATGTGGTACTCTTGCTCCATGTTGTCTGTCTTGGGATGTCTGTGCTTTGAAGCAAGATTCCTCATCCTCAATTTATAAACTAGTTCACTTTTCATTTTAAATATTTCCATTTTCAGTGATAAAGAGATTTTACTTCCCTCCAATGCAGCGGGCAAAACACTGGCCACTAATTACTTTTATCCTCAAGTGGGTTCTGTTGTAGGGTATGGCCTCTCTGCTCCATGGTTGGAGGAGCTCTATTCTGTAACTCAGAGGTCTGCCCTAAGTTCAGCCTGCTCTGTGGGTGGGAAGTAAAGGCTTTTCTTCTTCCTTTTGTCTGAGCTGAGGGCAGGCCCTGCAACAGCAAACACATAGATACTGTGAAACGTCATGTGACTTTGGCAAATGTGTGCCTTTCTGTAGCATCATCTAACTAATGGTTTAATTAATGGCTACCACAGCTTAAGCGGGCCCATGAATCCCAAAGTTGGCTCCCATTAAGAACCTTGTAGACAGCTTCTGTAAAATACCCATTTCCGACATCCCATTTCCAAATTTGGGGGTTCATTTTTTTTTAATCTTCCTCTTCTCTAAACATCTTCAGGTAAGTCTGATGATCAAGCAAGTTTAGAGTTAGCTGGGATAAGTGAAAAAGAAAATCAGACCCTAAAATAGGAAATCAGACCCTCTCAAATCTCATGGAATAGGTTCTCCACTGTAAACGAGGTGTGTTACCAGAAGATGGGGCAAAGGAGAACAGGATAAGCCCATGCAGATACACACTGCAGAGAAGTTGCTGACATTTTATAAGCATCTGTTCAGTGTGTGGCTTTTAGTAGTGTAATCCAGCTTGGAAGGAGGAAAAGACAACAGGTTCCACTACTTCTTCAAGTCCCTTCTGCATGTTGGATGATAACCAACTTTGCAAATGTTTGAATGATGTCATGCTGAATCCCTGTTCCTGGGAGGATATCATGGAGCTGCATAGAAAATATCTTGGTGCTTGTGGGTTTTTTTTTTTTTTTTTTTTTACAAGAGATGATTTCAGCTCCAGCTCAAGCCAGAAATGACTTTCCCCTCCAAAAGGAGTTTAAAGCATCCTTCAACTTGTTACAGTATTCCAAGCACGTGGTCATCAGAGCTGAGAGCACTGGGTGTAATGGCCAGAACAGAGAAACACAGAATCTACATCCACAGCTAGCACCAGTCAAGTGCATTGGAGGCAAGTGATGCCCATGCTAGAAGTCAGTGAGGAGGCTCAGAATGTAAACATGGTATTTGCAGGAAACACAACCAAAAACCAAGACTTCTTAATAGAGTTCTGAAACAAAAAACAACAGTCGGTCATCTCCTTTGTGGGTCAAGAGCAATGTCTAACACCCAAAAGAAAAATAAGCAAAGGGATGGCTGTATTACTCTCCCCAAGACAGGAAGCCAGAGATTAACATCAGATTTCGTTGTCTATTTTTGTTAATTTATTGCACGTATGAATACGTGTATGCTGGCCACATGTGGTTTTCACTAATGGGGTGGGTTAATCTTTGGTCATCTCTAGCCAGTCTGAGCTAGAAAATCTCAGGACTAGGTGGTTCCTAATCACACAGTGAGAGTCAAAATTCCAGGATTCAAATCAAATGCACACTTTCCCTTCCAGAATTCTACCTTGACAAAGCTTGCTTCTTTCTGAGAGTATACAGCAGTCTCCAATACCATGCTATGATGCAAATAAAACAGTTTGTAAGACGGTCATTAATTTTTAATCAACCAAATTTATATATTTTGAATACAAATTTTCTTTTTAAAAAATATCCGATGGCATTTAAATATTTATTTCATTCAGTGCTTCTTTTGTTGATTTTTTTCAGAAACTGGCAAGAACTTACTGTTAATTATGTTTATAAGTCTTCTAATGAATGATGGATTATTTTAACAATGATAATTATCAGATGGCCCTATTTATAGAAAATGAATGCAAAACAAAATAATCGTCATTTCCATATCTCAATTATTTCATCCACACAATGCTGTGACATTCTAAAGAAGAACTGTTTAGTTAGATTTTTAAAAACTTAATATCTGCTTGTGGTTCCTTTAATGAATTCCATTATTTTAGCTTGTTTCTTGTCTTTTCTTACAATCATCACATTATTTACTCCCCTGCTGCTTACCAGCCAGTCTACATTAAATACGGATGGATATGCCTCCCTTCACTTCAGCACATGTAAGTGAACAAACGCACCTCAGCATGCCGGTGAACACACACATGTGTAGGCATAAGCCCATACACACATGTGCATGCAGACACACGCACACACGCCCCATACCTGTATGATCACGTGCAGAAAGAATTTGTCTTGCTTACTCAGCCTTGGAGTTCATACAGAACAATAGATTACTGGCGGCGGGGGGGGAAGGACAGTGTTACTGATCTTCTCCAGATCACATATCCTAATTTTTATAATTTAGCTTTTATTTCTATCAAAGTTATACATGTATACATATAGAGTAAATAGTTCTACCAGGGTTATCACCAAAAGCAAACCAAACTAAGCCAAAACAATCTCCTGTTCCCTACCCACTGTCTCAAGTTTCTGTTTCTAAGAGGCCACCTTTTGCCACAGTTGAAACTGTCTTGTTTTTCACCTGCACATCAATAAATTACATCCTGCTTTTAGCGCTGTTTGTCCTTTCTGTGTTAGACGGCATAAATTACCTTTCTCCTATCTCTTCTTTACTCTTCCTCTCACCTCTCTCCCACACGCATTCTCTCTCTCTCACACACACACACACACACACACACATATTCCTATCCTGTAGATCCCACTTACATCAAAATTTTTATTAATTCAGTGTTTAATATTGACATTATAACTATGCAAACACTATTCTCAGTTAAGCTGCCTCGAATAGGCACAACTATTTGTTTTCTCTGAAATTAGCGGCAGGCCTGTTTTTTAATTTAGTGTTCTCTGTATTTGCCCAGACTCAATCCTGTAAACCTCCCCAGTGCTTTAAAACACATCAGGAATGATGCCATCTTCTTGCGGATACTCTCTCAGAGCCTGCTCTCTGTCTCCATGAATGTGGTCATCTGGGATCTCCCTTCCTGGTCATCCGGAGGACTCTCTGGGTTCTCTCCAGGGGCATTTTCGGATTCCTCGACCCCCAAGTCTTCTGCTTTCTTGGTTTACACCCTCATTTTGGAATTGTTTTTTATTGAGATAAAGTTCAAATAGCATTTATCATTTTAACCATATTAAAGTGTGAAGTTTGGCATTGCTAAGTGTATTTATGATGTTGCGCAACCTTCATCATCATTTAATTCTAGAATGGTTTCCTCCCTTTCCCCACCAAAATACCTCCTTACCATTTAAGCGATCGCTCCACATTCTGTCCTACTCCCAGTCCTGCCAACAACTCATCTTCCTTCCATGTGTATGGATTTGCCTTTTCTGGACATTTTATGGACATGGAATCATACAATAGGTAGCTTTTTGTTGCTGGCTTCATTCACTTAGCACAGTGTTTTCCGTGTTCTTCCGTGCTGCTGCTAACAACACGACTTTATTCTTTTCATGGATGAATGCTAGTTCCTTGTAAGAACACGTCGCATTCCTTTAGCTATTGATCAGTTGAGGGAGATTTGAGTTGTTTCTGCTTTAGGTGATTGTAAGTAATGCTGCTGTCGATATTCTTGTGCAAGTGTTTGTGTGAACAGGTGTCTTTAGTTCCCTTAGGTTTGTGCCCAGGTAAGGAAGTACTCATCATAGGACAACTCTGTTTACCCTTTCAAAAAACTGTGGAGCCACTTTCTGCAGAAGTGCAACATTTTACATTCTCATCAGCAATAGACAAGGTGTCCAATTTCTCTATATCCTTGGCAACACGTCTCATTTTCCACTTTATTATTACTGCTGTTATTATTATTCTAATGGACGTGAAATGATTCTGACCTGCATTTCTCTATTAGGCAATGATGGTGCACATTTGTATGTTCTTTGGAGAAATGTCTACTCCAGTTCTTTGCCCAGGTTTAAAATAAGTTGTTTGTCTTTGTGTTGTTGAGTTTGCATTCTTTTTTTCTGCTACTAGACCCTTATCAGATAAATGATTTACAAATATTTTCTCCCATTCTGTGGTTTTTTCCACTTCATAGTAATATCCTCTGATACAAAATTACAAATTTTGATGAAGCCCATTGTATTATTTTTTCTGTCTTTTATTGTTTATCCTTGTGATGTCATATTTAAGAAACTGTTGCCTAATCTGAGGTTGTGAAGATTTAGACCTACAGATCCTTCAAAGAGTTTTATAGTTTTTGCTCTGACATTTCGGTCTTCTATTCAAGTTAATGTTTGTGTAGAGTATGAGGTAGAGGTTCAGATTCATTCTTTTGCACATGAATATCCAGTTGCTTGTGCACTTTGTTGAAATGACTATTCCTTCTTCACTGAAAGGTCTTGGCCTGCTTGTTAAAAATCAATTAACCAGGGTGCCTGGGTGGCTGAGTGGGTTAAGACTGCCTTCGGCTCAGTTCATGATCTTGGGATCCTAGGATCAAGCCTCTCTGCGCAGCGGGGAGCCTGCTTCCCCCTCTCTCTCTGCCTGCCTCTCTGCCTACTTGTGATCTCTGTCTGTTAAATAAGTAAATAAAATCATTTAAAAAATCAATTAACCATATATGCATGGGTTTGTTTCTGGACTCCCAATTGAATCCCATTCATCTATTTGTCTATCTTTAGGCCGGTAACATACTGTGCATGCTAGCTTTGAAAACAAGTTTTTAGAGCATGTTTCAAAATCAGGAAGTGTGAGTCCTCTTTCTTTCTTTTTTGAGATGGTTTTGGCTATTCAGGGTTCTTTACGGTTGCATATGAATTTTAGGACGAGCTTTTCCATTTCTCTAAAAAGGCCCTCGGAGAGGCCCACTTGACAGGGAACACACTGAATGTCTAGATTGCTTCCGAGAGTATTGCATTTTAACAATATTAAGTCTTCTGATCCATGAACAGATGATGTCTTTCAATTTATTTTGGGCTTCTTTAATTTCCTTCAACAATATTTTACTGTTTTAGTGTACAAGTCTTGCAGTTCCTTGGTTAAATTTATGCACAGGTGTTTTAATCTGTTGTGCATCAGATTGTTTTCTTAATTTCATTTCAAAGTGTTCATTGATGATTTTAGAAATCAACTGAAATAAAAGAACAGACAAAACAAGAAACAGCAAACAAAATCAACAGAAATAAAACTGATTTTTGTATATTGATCTTCTATTCTTATAGCCTTGAGGAGCCCCTCCCTTAATTTGAATCATTTTTAATGGATTTTTTTAGGGTTTCCTATGTATAAGAACATATCCTCTATGGTTAGAGATAGTTTTAATTCTTCTTTTCCAAATTATATGCCTTTTAGTTCTATGTCTTGCTCATTGCACAGGCAAGAACTTCTAGCCCATTTTTGAGCTGAAGTGGGAAAATAGACATCCTTGTCTTATTTCTGATGGGACGCTTTTAGTCTTTCACCCTTAAAAATGATGCTCATTCTGGGTTTTTCATAAATTTCCTTTATTGGGTGGGGAAGTTCTCTATTTCTACTTTGTTGAGTGTTTTTGTTATGAAAGGTGATTGGATTTTGTCAAATGCTTCTATGTATATTATGATAATCATATAAGTCTTTTTTTCTTTTCTTCTATCAATGTGGTATATGATATTAGTTGATTTTTGTATGTTTAATTACTTTTGTATTCCTGGGAGAATTACCCTAGATCATGGTGTATAACCTTTGCAATATGCTGCTGGTTTGCTAGAATTTGGTTAAGAATTTTGCATCCATGTTTTTAAGGACATTGCTTATAGTTTTACTGTTTCTTGTGATGTCTTTTGCTTTGGTATCAAACACTGGCCTCTTAGAATAAACTTAGAAGTGTTCCTTATTCTATTTTCTGGAAGACATTTCAAATAATTTGTGTTAATTCTTTAACTATCTGATAGAATTCACAGAAAGTCCATCTATTTTTCTCCTCTCAGGAAAAATTTCCATTTATACTCAGTGGTCTGCATTTTATTATGATGTGCATTGGTATGGATCCATTTTCATTCGAGATTGTCTGTGGAGTCAGCTTCTAGCCAAAAGACAGAGAGGAAATGAACAGAGGATTACACGAAAGATTTTTATGGCCTAGACCCAGAAAATTGCATACTTCCGCTCACATCCCACAGGCCAAAACTCAGTTACATAACCACAAGATAAGAAATTTAGTTTTGGATCTGTATGTTGGAGATGTTCGTTAAGTATCCAAATAGAAATGCCAAATAATTAGACGGATATATGAACCTTGTGTTCAGGAGAGAAGTCTAGGCTGGAGATACAAATGCGGCATATAGATGATATTTAAAGCCATAAAACTATGAGATTCCCTTATACAGAAAGGAACCCAGAACCAAAGACTTTGTTCTGGAGCATTCCATGTAGAGTGGGAAAAAGAGAAGGAACCAGTAAAAGAGACTATGGAGGGATAACTGTTGATACAAACCAAGTGAAGAAATCAAATCAAGAACAAGAGAGAGCAGTTGTTAAGTTTAGGATTGAGAATTAACCAATATTTTAGCAGTGGGGCAGTCCCTGGTTATATTGCCAACAATAGCTGCATTGGAATGTGGGGAATGAACACCTATTTAGAATCTGATTTATTTATTCATGCAACAGGTGCTCAGTGTTGTCAGTAGCTAAAGCTTGTGGTCTGATACCCCTTCCCCCAGTAATTTATAAATGAAAGGAATGTTACTTTTAGATTTAAACTACAAAATCAGGGGCACCTGGGTGGCTCAGTTGGTTAAGCCTGACTCTTGATTTGGGCTCAGGTCATGACCTCAGATCCTGAGATTGAACCCTGAGTCAGGCTCTGACCTTAAGATTCCCTTCCTCCCTCCCCCTACCTCTCTTTGTCTCTCTCTCCCAAATAAAAAAATAAATAAATAAACCATAAAAGCAAGACCTAATTGATCTATGGGAGATATACAGAATAACTTTCAAGTTATAAAGAAAAACATAGCATCCTGGTCAGCAAGACTTGGAAATTACTTGGCAAAGCATATTCATAGATTCAAGGGTAGAAATGAATTGGCAAGGAACCATAGCAAGGAAAGCTCTAGTAGACGTTGGTTCAATCCAGGGGACAGAAAACCTTAATAAGCATCACGTGTTTCTGAAATGCAACAGTGAGATCTCATTAAGTCAATAAATTAGCAGTTAGATACCAATACATTAGATCATGCGTGTGATGAATGTGACTCAGCTTCTGAGGGATGAAGCCGCACTCGCTGTGTGTTGGCTAGGGCAGGTTTCTGAGCCACCGGCACTGAGGACTGGCCTAAGTCTCTTCCTTCCCGGCATCTCCCCCCATCCCCCAGAGCCCTTTTAGGGGACAGCCTGCAGGCCTCCCTCTGGGGGCAGCCCTCTTTGCATTTCTGTGCACTTGACCGTGAACTTAAAATTCTCAGAGAAGTAAAAGAAAACTCTGGGGCTCATGAGCTCACAGGCTCATAAGGACAAGGATATGTGCAAAGCCCATAGCAAGAGAGAATGGCAGAGCAGAAGGGGAACAAGGCAGTATGCTGAAGGGCCAAATGAGAGCGTACGGACAAGAAACTCAGCCCACCCCTCCACCCCGCCAGCCCCTCTCCCCCTGACCTGGAGCTGCTGTTGCCAAGAGTTCAAGCACTGAGAAATGCCTTCAAAGGACATTCTTTGGCTTAGAGCAGAGTGAGTATCACTTTTCAGTCTTTCTTGTTTCATGTGATGTAGTGAAAAGATGCAGTTCCTTTGGAAGCAGGCAGACCTTGCGTCAAATCCTGTCTCTCCCATTTAATTGTGTAACACTGGGAAAGTCAATCCCTCTCGGCAGCAGGTCTTAATTGAAAGCACTTTCCCTGTAGGGTCGTGCTGAGGATCAGAGAAAAGGTACGGAATAGACTAGGAACAGAGAAAATTAACACACACACACACACACACACACACACACACATAAAACAGGTTGCTAATCTTATCTGAATCAGTATGTCCTACCTCACGGGCTTGAGGAATTTGTTAGGAGTTCAAGTTGAAATTTCCTGTGTAAATGTAAGCAATTCATTCAACCACTATGAACGTCAGTTTTCTCTTCTGCAATGCGTAGGTTTTAAAACCCTTGGGTTGTGTGAAGTGAGACCGTGTCGGAAGTTGTATAGTGTCAGGCCCAGAGTCAGACACAGACTCTGAGTCGCCTCCTCTTCTCTCGCTTCAGGTCTCCATCCAACGCTCCCAGGTTCCTTGGGGAGGTGGGGCGCACAGTGGAAAGGGGTTGAGCATTAAATGATCCAGGTTAAAGAGCTAGATGCTCATATTTCTTTTCTAGAAAATCAAAGAGTCTTTTGACTATAACGTTAGCCAAATCTTTTGCCTCTGGCTGTGGTCTGTGATGTGGGGGGATAAAGGCAGAAGGCAAGGTAGATAAAATTAAATTTCCTTCTAACCTGCATCCCCGTTGATAAATGCTAGAGGCAGACAGAATAGAATGTTCCTCCAGAAAATTCCCCACTATCTTAATGTTAATGCCTTGCTAGAGGGAAAAGCAATCTTAGCTTGAGGATAGCAAGGCCTCCAGTACCCTCTGGGTCTCTTTAGCATACGATAATCCTTTTGGAAACTTCTCCAGCCTTGACCTCCGCAACTCCTTAGGATATAATCAGTTGCTCCTCACAATCCTGGGGCTGCTTTCTGCCCAAGGGTCCTGTCCTGGCGTTTGAATAAAACCACCTTTTTGGCACTGAACTCTTTCTTGGCCGTTGGCTCCGAACCCCACTGCTCCAAAGCACATCAGTCTGCACTGTGAATTATAGCTGCAGAATCGTTTACCATTTGGTAAGATAGCTTACTTGGAAAAATTCCATGCTGGTCCTGGGCTGGGTGGAGTTTCTTGTGTCTCTTAGTCCATGTCAACCTCATGGAGACCCTGGAGGGGGAGTGCTGTTCTCTACAAGGTCGTGATCCATGCACAGGTTACACAGCGGGTATGCAGAACAGGAGGTTCTAAATAACTCTCTGGGTCTCATGCAACTTTTATTGTCCTGCACTTGCTGGCCCGATGAGCTGAGTACTACCACCTTGAGAAGACTGAGGTTCCTCCTGTCTATCAGTTCTCCCACTTGCCTGAGGTTCTCAGAAGTCTGGTTGGAGCCATCTGTTCCCCCAGAGTAGCTCAGGCAGCCCCTCTGATCACCAGGAAGGTGTTCAGGCCAATCCCTGGCCTCTGATGGGGCCTGAAACAAGACACCTGTGAAGGCCAGTTGCTATAAGGTGGGGGATATGAGCTGGTTATTGAGAGAATTAAAAAAGATGCACCGCTGTGTTTGGGGGAGGGCAGGAGGGGTGTGTGTCCCACTGCGGTAATTTCTAATTAATCACATCGGCTCGGGGCTCGGGGTTCCGGGCTCCGGACTGTGGGTTCAGCTCTGTAAACAGAAAGCAGATGCTGCTGTGGGGGCCACCAAAGGAAGAAAAAAAAGCAGAAATGGCTGCAGGCTGGGAAAGCTTCAGTGAAAAGAATTTGAAGAAATGATGGGGAAGCTGTTAAATATTTTATTTTCTTAAAAGTAGTAGTGGGCATGTGTAGCCCAAACACCTTATTCTTTCCAGAGGAAATCTCCCTGAAATACTTTTCAAATAAACTTCCCCAACCTCCTCATTAGAAACAAAAAGTTGTGATGATATAGATAGTTATCAATCAGACTTAAAAACTAGCCTATGTTTACCAAGGGCATGCTCGCTCTTCAAAAGTAAGACACACATTGCGAGCATCTACCATAGGCCATGACTTGAGGGCAGATATCTCCGTGAATTCTCATGCAAACCCTGTGAAAGTGTTGGCTTTTATAGTTTTCTGAGTAGCTTCCCGAGGAGGAAAGAGCAGCCGAGAGAGAGCAAAGAAGCAAGCTGGGTCACACCGGGAAAGGGCTGAGCTGGGGGAGGCCCTGGGCTGACGGGCAGAAGCTGGGGTAGATGAACAGGGCTGAGCTGAGTTCAGGCTCTGGCTCTGCATCCATCCCCCTGGTCAGGTCCAAATCCCAGCTTGGCCCTTACTGGTGGCGATGCTTTGAATGAGTCACTTACGCTCTCTGTGCCTTGGTGTCCTCAACTGCAAGGTGGGAATGAGAGACTGAGCATTCAGGTGGACAACAGCCAGACCATGTGTGAAGGTCAAACAAACCCTAACCATCTCCCTGTGCTGCAACCAGCCTGGGGGACCAAGCCACCACCGTCTGCAGCCGTCAGTCCAGAACCGTTAGGATGTGACCACTGACTGCCAGCTTCTGTAGTTTTGTTGCCCTTCCTTCCAAGTCAGCACCAAGCAGAGAAAGCCAAATATATTCTCTCCAAACAAATCACATCAGATGCTCCACTTCAAGGTAGCCCACGTCCTGCTTCTGCATGGCCACAGCCTTGAGAGCACACCTGAATACGGCCCCTTCTGCAAGCTTCCCTGCTGCCCTGATAGCCTCTGAGTCGACCAAAGGCAAGTGCTGGTGGCTGGTGACAAGTGCTGGTCCCCTCTTGTAGCAAATCGTGACCAGCTTTTTGTTGTTCTCATTTGGGTGGGCTTTGTTTTTTCTCACTGAGATAATGACAGCACCGGTTCTATAGGATGGCCATGAGGATAAATGTGAGCAAGTCAAGCAAGTCAAGTCAGAACCTGGCTTATATTCGGTGCTCACAAAAATAGGTTGTTTTTTTTTAATTTCACATTTTCATTTCACAATGGAAATTGGTAAGGCAGATTCCAATAAACTATCTGCACAGGAAACGATTTAAGAACTGCTGAGGGGTGGGGGTTTGGACAGATGTATAGTTGAGGCTCTTCTCTAACCTGTCCGGGGCAATATTGTTATTCCTACTCTGTGGAAGAAGAATCAGAGACCAACAATGCTGGTCTTCTTCTTTAAAGAAGAAGTCAAACTCCTAATACCATGTTATTTCCACTTCTCATGTTCCCCTTCTAGAATGATTTTTTTAGAAGTTTCTCCTGGAGATGTCTACCTCTTAGGGGGTTTGTGTAATCTTGGCCCTCGTATGAGAACAGAGTATGTGAGCACATGACTCCCTGATTTATGGCTGCAACGGTCATATTTAAATCATGTGGTAATATTATGGTGGGACCTTATGAAAAGGTAAAGATGTCAGTGGGTTGAAGTTGAACGGTTTAGGTTAATCCTCTAGAGAGTATGACCCAGAATGGAGTATTTCCGAGTTAGGAAACCAAATTAATGGGTGACATCTGTGTTTTATTTCTGCAAATATTTTCAAAATATTAAGATAGAAAGATAGTGCCGGGTACTTAGATAAATAGATAGATAGATAATTGGTCTGACTTTTGTACTGAGAGATTATATTAATTATTTAGATGAAGAACCCAAATCAGGAGCACGTGGAGATAGACATTGTGTATTACCATATTACAGGTGTTTAAAGGCAACAGAGGAAAAGACCGGAAAGTCTCCAGAGAGATAAGCCTTCTAGCTTCAGGCAGTGCTCTTGTTTCTTGGGGAAAAAAAAGGAAGAACGTTTGATGGGTTTGGAACAACATGAAGAATAAAAAATGAGTAAAGGAGATAATGAACATGTCTATTTCACAGTAAGAGTTCATTTTGCTATAGGAAACAAAAAGCTGTGAAATAGCCCTGGGAAGCCCACACGTGGGAGAAAGATGAATAAGCAAATATTTTAAAGAAAAGCTTTAGCAGCTAAGTTAGTAATGAAACTTAGAGTACACAGGATGTATTTATATTCTTTTAACACATATTCTAACTGGAGCATTGTATGGCTTTTAAGCAAAAGTTAGAGCTCACTAATCTGCTGCCTTTGTATAAATAAATGTTTTTTTGTTTGGATTAGTTGGCTTGATGAGGTCTATGGGAGATCCCATATTTAACTCCCTTCCTTTCCCAATTTTCGTGATAAAGATAAACCAGATTAAGAAATGGTTTGGAACATAGGGCGCCTGGGTGGCTCAGTGGGTTAAGCCTCTGCCTTCAGCTCAGGTCATGATCTCAGGGTCCTGGGATTGAGCCCTGCATCGGGCTCTCTGCTCAGCAGGGAGTCTGCTTCCCCCCCCACCCCACCTCTCTCTGCCTGCCTCTCTGCTTACTTGTGATCTCTCTGTCAAATAAATAAATAAAATCTTTAAAAAAAGAAAGAACGAAAAGAAATGGTCTGGAACATACCAATCTGATATGTGAATGTATGGTGAAATGATGACCAAAATAAGGTTAATTAGCCTCTTCATGCACTCACATAATTATCATTTTTTTTATGGTGATAGCTTTTAAAATCTGCTCTCTTAACAATTTTCAAGGGAGTCACCATGCTGTATATTAGATGGGATTTTCTTTTAAATCCTTCCAAAAAAAGAAGAAAATATTGCAATATCTTGATAATGGTTGAATCTGGGTGCTTCTAATATGAGGGTTTGTTATGTTGTTCTCAACACATTTTGGTGTGTTTGAAAATGTTCATGTTTTTTTTTTATTATTATTATTATATCAGTGACATTTTAGTCAAAATGGACAATGTGCTCATCATCATGGACATTTGGTCCATTATTCAAAACAAGCAACCTCTGGAACAGAGGATGTTTTTGAATGACCTGTTTGCTCCAAAAGTCACCACACATGAATTTTCTAAGATTAGATATGTAGGTATGGGTATGTCTAGTGGGCATTGTGATGCCGTGTCTATGTCCACCTTCAGAATAGAAAGACTGTTTCCTCAGCTGCACAGAGGGCTCCCTGCTAATGTCTGAAAGCCGAATCCCTCCCCAGGAGCTGTCAAGGGGATCTGCCTCACGCCAGGTCATGGCCCCTTTCAAGGGCAGGTCACATCTAATTTCTAGTGCACCTGGGCCCCTTATTCCAATTTGAAATGAGTCTGGAAAGCTCTAAAGCTCTCCATGAGATGGCTGAGAGCTTTGTTGTGGCTGCAGTGCAGTTTAACTTCTCCTTCTGTTCAGTGCCATCCCTCTCCTCTCCCACAGGTGTTATTCCTAAGAGCAGTAGCCAATCAACCCCCTACATGCACCTCACCCCCTCATCTTCCGTTGCCCAGGAAACCTGACCTAAGCCAGTGTGGAGTGACCTCCACTATGTGTTACTGAATGAGAGACACAAACTGCAAAACAGTATGAATAGAAAGTTTCTTTGCAAGTAATAATAATAAAAAAAAAACAATTCAAAAGCATCCATATCTACATGGATGTGGATACACAAAAAAATGTGGGCAAATTCATATCTACCTACTATACATCTTTCTAATTCGGGGAAGGGAAGCGAGTTGGGAAGGTGTTAAGGGTAGTTTTTCATTTCACTTGAATTGCTTTAACCTTTATCAAGAAGATGAATTAATCTGTTACTTGTGTTACTAAAAAGTCAACATTTTGTTCTTTTTAAACATGCAATAGAAGCACCCTTCAGCAGATGGGAAGCTGTAGACACGTGTGAGTGGATAAGATGAGATTAAGGTTCCCAAAACCCAGGCCAAAAAAAAGGAAAGCTAATGTGCAATGTGCAGAATTATAAAAGAGATAAAAAGTAGACCCAGAGGATTATGTGAGTGTGTGTACATGTGTTTCATCTGAAAGATTCCAGAAGCAAGGCAGAGCAAAGGAGCAGAAGCAATCATTAAACAAATAATAGAAGAAAAATGCATTGATTTCAAAAGACTGGAGGCTTCAGAGCAAAAGGGTCTCTACAAATATCTGAAAAGACCTACAAAAGGGTCTCCAGGCAAAATATCTGAAAAGGAATGCACATCTATGTGGTAGAATTTTTAAACTCAAATGACAAAGAGAAACATCTTATGGGAATTCAGGGATTAAAAACAAGTTGTCTTCCAAATATAAAAATAGTTCAGTTGGCACCAGACTTCTTAAAAATACCAAATGCTGAAAGTCAACAGAGAATAACCACAGCATTTGAAATGGAAATATTGTGACCTAAGGGTTTTGCATCTGGTAAAGTGATATTTACATGTGTAAGTGCATCAGAAGACTGTCTCATACATGTAAGAACTAGGAAGCATAGCATCCACATATTTTCCTGAATAAAAACTACTTGAAGAAGTACTTATGCACAAATGCTCCAAACCAAGAACTTGAATCTGGAAGTTGGATAGGAAATTAAAGGGCAATAAAAGAAGTGGAAGTTTGAAATCATCTAAATTCTAAAAAATAAAAAATGCACATGTCTAGAATGATTATTTAATGTTCATACCCTTAAAAAAGCATTACTATTATTATTAATCTGAATGGAAAGTCCACTGTTTATTAACAAAACCTAAGGAGAGATGCTAGGCAAGAAGGGAGAAAGGAAAGGGAGGATGATGGCAGTAAATCTCCCGGGTTTACGCAGATTTCGAAAAGACATTATTTTTATCCTTGGTACTAATTGAGAAATACATGTATTTTCAGTTTAAAGACTAACACTAGCAGACCAAAATTACAACTTCTAATTCCTAAAGAAATAGGAAAAAAATTAGGATCATTTGGTTTACGTAAGAAAAAAAATAGGAAAAGAAAAAAAAGCAATAAATAAGGAAAATATGTTTAAAAGTGGAAAATATGTTTAAAAGTACAAAATAAGGGGTGTCTTGACAGTTCAGTCGGTTAAGCATCTGCCTTTGGCTCAGGTCATGATCCCAGGGTCCTGGGATCGAGCCCCATGTCAGGCTCGCTGCTCAACGGGGGGCTACTTCTAACCTCTACCTGCCACTCCCCCTGTTTCTGCTCTCTGTGTATCAAATAAATAAAATCCTTTTTAAAAAATACAAAATAAGATGATAAAATCAGAAATTAATTATTAAAATGAAAATAAATATATTAAGTAGAAGTATTACAAACAAGAGAACCTTTAAACTTAGTTTAAAAATTCAATTATAGGGGTGCCTGGGTGGCTTAGTTGGTTGTCTGCCTTCCCGTCAGGTCATGATCCTAGCGTCCTGGGATTGAGTCCTGCATCAGGCTCTTTGCTCAACCTGGAGTCTGCTTCTCCCTCTCCGCATTCCCTTTGTGCTCTCTCTCCCTCTCTTGCTCTTCCTCAAATAAACAAATAGAATCTTTTTTTTTTTAAATTCATTTATGTAGGATTTTCCAGAAACTTGATTGCAGCTAATTAACGTTAAAAATAATAAGGTGGATAAAGAGATAGTGAACAAAAAAGAATGTAGGGATGGCAATAATTAATATCGAATAAGGCTGAGATAAAGAGAAACCATTGCTGAATGGGACAATGCAGATAGTTTTATGTTTTTGAATAATACTACAATAAAAAACTAATGGTCATGAATGATGACTAAACCTAGTCATTGAATCACATAGTATTAAAATGTTAAAAAAAAATTAGGAGAAATTGACAAAAAATACATCCAATAGGAAATTTCAGTGTCCCTCTCCCTGAATCCGGAGAGTAATAGAAAAAATTATTAAGGATTTACAAAACTGATATAATCAATGTTTGTATCTCCATTTTTATCTATCATAAATTACTCTTATAATTATTCATTGTACATTTATAAAAATTGGTATCTTGAGTCACAAAGAAAATCTCAGTGATTCCAAAAAAGACATTATACTAGCTGATTTTTCAGTACAGTACAATAAAACTGAAAGTTAGTGGCAAATGGTTTTTAAAAATTCTACTTGAAGGGGCATCTGGGGGGGGGGTGGCTCAGTCAGTGAAGCATCTGCCTTCAGCTCAGGTCAGGATCCCAGGATCCTGGGATCCAGTCCGGAATAAGATTCCTTGCTCAGTGGAGAGCTAGCTTCTCCCTGTTCTCCCTTTGTTTCTGTTCTCTCTCTCTCTCTCTCTCAAATAAATAAATAACTCTCTCTCTCAAATAAATAAATAAAATCTTTTTTAAAAAAATGCTACTGGGGTCAAAGAAGAATTCAAAATTGCAATTAGAAATGATTTAGAAAGCAATTCTAATGACTAGAATGAATTCGTTTTAAAGGGGTATGACCAAAGCTATCTCAAAGACATTTCACAAAGAATAAGGAGGCTCCTGGGTGGCTTAGTGGATTGAGCATCTGACTCTTGATTTTGGCTCAGGTCATAATCTCAGCATCATGAGATGGAGCCCAGAGGTGGGCTCTACACTGGGTTTGCAATCTGTTTAAGATTCTCTTTTCTTCTCCCTCTGCCTCCACCCCCACTCATGGACATGAATGCATGTGTGTGCACGCTATCTCTCTTAACAAAAAAATACATGACTTATGTTGTTACCAAATACTGACCCCATAAAAAGAATAATAAACATATAAACTGAAATTCATAAATTTGAGGTGGAATTGATAAAGTAGATTTCATTCTGAGCAGGCCAGCAAAGAAAATAGAGGAGAGAGAACAAAAATCTACAACATTAAGTGTGGGAAAGCATATATTACTATAGAAACAGAAAAACATTAAGTTCTTCAAGATGACAGGAAAGAGATCAGTGAATATAAATAGATTGCTTCCCTTACTATAAGACAAAGGTTTTCACACTGTACAAGAATTAAATACCAAAAAAAAAAAAAGAGAGAAAGAAATGCAACTAAAGCAAATAATCAGAAAATTTTAAATGAAAGAGGGAGGCAGAGATCTACCAAGTACAAACAAACACACAAAAATTTGAGGTGGTAATATTATCTGACAATGTAGAACCTACAGCAAGGGATTAAATAGAAGAAAGAAGCTTATTTGTCATGGGTAAGAGTACAGTTGTCAATGGCAATACAGCAGGTATGCACTTGCCATGTCAAACAACACAGCCCAGAAATAGATAAAAGACATGAAAAACAATCAGATGTGTATAGGAAAACCCTTGGAAAATCTTTTTATGGGCTAGGGCTCTTTAGCATTGCCATGTGAAAAACCATCCTTTTCTTTGAAAACAAATGGAATTAATAAACTATGGCAGTTTTTCCAAGCTCCACATTCCTTCCCAGAGAGACCGTGCGACATTTGCAGAATTCCTTTGAGCCCTTGCCCCTCTAAGTCTAGAAATGATACTCGCTTGCTATTTAATGCTTCTATTAGGGAAAAAGAAAAACAAAGGTAGTCTCTTAGCATTTGAAATCTAATAGCATTAAGATTTGATGTCACCCTTAGGCCCTCTGATTCCACCCCAGGAGAAATAATCAAAGGGGACATAACTCCAACCTCTTAGAGCCAGCCACCCCATAGAGCCCATCAACATTGACTCTAATGTCAAGGTAAACTCCTTGTGTCCCCCATTACAAAAGGGAAGTAGGCTAACATGGGAGTTTGGGACTGCAGTGGAAATAGGAAAAACCAGTTCTTTTTCCTTCTTCTCAGAGGGATTAAAGCAATTTGGGTAATATTGTTCTGAAATGTCACATGCTCTTAGAGTGACAGAACTACACACTGAAGAACAGATGTGTGCTCAGGTGAAGGAAGCAGCTACGTAGGAGTGTGGCTCATGATTCCACTTCCCGTATATCTCCATTCTCCCAGGATCAGTCAGCCTCCCTACATGAAAACACACAGACACACGCAGACTGTGAGTGAAGACGTTGCAAGTCAGAAGGAGCATCTCGTGCCATAACTCTTCACACTGCAAGAAAGGTGCCCATGACTTTGTGTAAAGCCTTGGTTGGGAAGCTCAAAAGTGTCCAGAGTGTGGTCAGTGTGAGCTGATGTGTGGGCAGGCAGGCCTGGGATCAAAATCTGGCTGTACACCTCTAGCTGTACATCCTCTTGTAATTCATTTAACTTCCCCAAATAGGCATTAATGCACATACTAATCCCTGGAGATACAGCGATGATACAGTCATGAAGCTTATAGTGAAGGAGCAGGAGGCTGGCTGAGGACAAAGCAAAAGCTGGCGCCTTGCACCCCCCTTCACCCGCTCCCCTCCATATGTGTAGCATTCCTCAGGCACCCCTGACTGCCATAAAATGATAAATAGTTAACTTGCAGAGATCACAGTCCTGCAAGGTAGGAGTCTCCCTTGGTTTGCAAATGTCCTTGAGATTTATTTATATTTTTTTTTATTTTTATTTTTTTTTTAATTTTTTATTTTTTATAAACATATATTTTTATCCCCAGGGGTACAGGTCTGTGAATCACCAGGTTTACACACTTCACAGCACACACCAAATCACATTGTCCTTGAGATTTAAAACAAAGAAGTTACCTTATCAATAGCCCAATTTCCAGGGACACAGAACTCAGTTCCTCAAGCCCTAATGTCACCCTCCCCTCCATAAAAAACCGAAGGAGGTGGAGGTAGAAGGAAAAGTAAATAAAGTTAAATTTCTTCTAAACCTAAATCTCATTAACAAGGATGCTTGATAGCAGGAATGTAACATTCCACCAGGAGACTCCCAATTGTCTTTACTTGATAGTAACCAGGCCTTCAATATCCTGATAGTGCTTTTTTCCACATGTGTGGGCTAATCGGCCAGTTCTGCTTCTGTAAGATTGCTTTGTCTGCTTTCGCGCGGGGTCCCCTGACCCAATCCACTGACGCCAAGTATGCCTGTTCAAACTGTCAATCAGCCAACTCAGCCCCACGCAAAACTTGTTTGTACCTGTCTATAAAAACCCTGCACCAACCCAGCTCTGGACCTCTCGGCGTTATCAGCAACGAGCGGCGCAGAGGTCCAGGTTCGAACCTGCAATAAACGGCCCTTGCTGATTTGCTCTGACTCACGTCTCTGGTGATCTTTTAAGGTGGGGGTAATACTCTATTGGCATTTTAATAGTCCAGCAGGGTTGTGTGTGTGTGTGAGAGGGGGGCCACCTTGCAGGACCATAGAAAGTTTCAAGGGGTTTAACATCTGCCAAATATGAGCTAGATCTAGAGTGGGAGCTCAATGATTACCCTCTTCCTTAACCCCACCCCTTCCCCCACTGCCTCATTTCCTTGCTTCCTGCGGCCACTCTGCTGTTCAGTAGCCCCTTCAAATGAGACTGGGAACCATGATGGGAGGCAGGAAATCCACATTAACAAAGCTTTCTATGGTTAAGAAGACTAAAGTACTGGTGGATTGGGAGCTAACTAGTCTGCTAACAATTCAGCCAAGGGTTATCTGTGGATTTCTCCTGAATACAAACATCTCTGACCATCAGTGAAGTTTTCCCTGAGGGTTGACTCATCATGCATTTATTGACTTACAAGTTAGGATGTCAGTAGAGCCAGGATTAGAACAAAAATAAAAGTTCCCTAAGTGTTTGTGCCAACTCTAATGAGAAGAGATCCTTAAAGAGTTGTGTTTAGTCTTTGTTGTCCTCTGACATTGACTTTGACACAGACCTCTAATCTTGAAAGTCAAATTAGAAACAATTCACACTAAGTTCATATCAAATACATAATGGATGATCTGGCTATTGGAATCTGGGTTATTTCCCTATATAGACATTTCTTTCCCTACTGGGTAGTAGTAGTAGTAGTTGTAGTAGTAGTAGTAGTAGTAGTAGTAGTAGTAGTAGTAGTAGTAGTAATGTAGTTCATTATTATTCAACTTCCACAGAATTTCATCCTCAAATGAATGCAGGCTTTGGCTCTTCTACCTTTACGACAGCCCTGAAACATATCATGTGTAAGATTCTGAAATTTCTCAGGTGCCTGGGTGGCTCAGTGGGTTAAGCCGCTGCCTTCGGCTCAGGTCATGATCCCAGGGTCCTGGGATCGAGTCCCGCATCGGGCTCTCTGCTCAGCAGGAAGCCTGCTTCCCTCTCTCTCTGCCTGCCTCTCCATCTACTTGTGATTTCTCTCTGTCAAATAAATAAATAAAATCTTAAAAAAAAAAAGATTCTGAAATTTCTCAAAAGATAAAGGTGAGAAATTTCTCCAGTAAAATGATCATGCAAGAAAAATCATTGAGAAATAAAGAGTGACTTTCTACCTGATGGGCTACAGGCTGATATGAAGAGTTGTGTAGCTAATGACATCCTACAAATGCACGGTTGTAATTATTGTAGAATTTCGGATGGGAAGAGGGGTGGTGGCAGTTTCCATTTGTTGTCATTACAGAGGGTCCTGGGGGATCTCCACGGAAGCAGATTCAGACTCTTCTCATTACCCTGTTATGAACAGTTGGATGAGACTGCTGCTCCCTGGGCATCTCTTTTAACTCCCAACTTACCGCCCCACTCCACCCCTCTTTAAATGACAACAGTATTATATTAGTGGGAGTACTGGTACAGTAGCTATTGCTTTGGCTACTGCCTTTCTTTAGCACCCATTCCGTGCAAAGCACCGTGCCAATGCATTACATAGTTAGCTTTTTGGTTCTCTCTATCACCCTGTGTGATTGGGATTATTATTGTCCTCATTTTCCAAAAAAGGAACAGGCTTAGCGCTTGTATACGTTTCCTAGTGCTGCTGTAACAATTATCTCAAACTTAAAACCACACAACAGCATTACCTTTTAGTTCTGAAGGTCAGAAGTCTGAAATGGGACGCAGTGTGCTATAACCAAGGTCTTGGCAGAGCTGCGTGCCCTCTGGAGGTTCCAGGGGAGACTATGCTTCTTTATCTTTCCAGGGTTCTAGAGGGTGCCCACGTATTTTGGTTCCTAACCCACTTCCATTTTCAAAGCCAGCAATAGTGAGTTGAGCCCTTCTCACATCACATCACTCTGGTCACTCTTCTGCTTTCTCACTTTTAAGGACGCTTGTAATAACATTGGGTCCACCCAGATAATCCAGGATACTCTCCCTTTCTTAAGATCATCTGATTAGCAACCTTAATTTCTCTCTGTCCTGCAGGCAACATATCTACAGGTTCTCAGGATGACAATATGGACCTCTTTGGAGGGGTCATTATTCTGCCTGCCACAGAAATATTACATAACTTGCTACAGGCCATGGAGGTAATAAATGGTATTTTCTTGATTCAAATCTTAGTCTCTTGACTCCAAAGCCTCTGCTAATAAGCCTATTCCATACTGCTTCCCAGTAGCATTCTACCAACAATGTCATTTCCTAAGAACCTCTTCTGTGGCAGGCACGGTCCCAGATACTGGTGGTCCATACACAAGCTTGGGGTGGTGGGGAGAATGGTTTGCAAGTGTTAATAAATAACTATAATGGTAAATGGGAAGTATATGTAGAAGATCGTGGCTACACAGGATTCTACAGGAGTAGAAGGCAGTGTGAGATGGGGTTGGAGAGGATATGTAATGCAATCTGAAGGATAATTAATTCAGTAGGCAGAGAAAGAGGTGAAGAGCTCTTCATGCACAGAGAATGGTGGGATACAGGCTGAGCAATGGGAGTCACTATAGGGAATATGATTCATTTTGATTTCCCCAAATCATTTGATTTTGGGAAAATCAGGCTGAATACCTGAGGTGAAAGTAGAAACTGAGATTGGAATGGCTTCTGACAGAGAAGGACCTTTCAGGCCACGCTGAGAGGTCAGGGTTCATGGTGAAGAAAATGGAGCTCCATCAAAGGATTTCAAGGAAGGGAGGATCATGATCAGACTTGCACACTGCGAGCTCTACTCTGATATCCTCTTAGAAGATGAATTAGTTGACCAGCTGGGGAGATGCAGTAGGGGGTGAGGTCAACATCCAGGTGAGAGATGGCGAGAGGCAAAGGATGACCAATGGCCATGGGAATGGAGGGCAAAAAGCATATCCAAGACCCTTCTGAGATAGACATTAGTAGGTGTGTAATGGTGAAGGGTTATGGGTCAGGGGGGCAATCAGGGAAGGAGTGTCAAGAATTACCCATTAACTTAACTTAGGATCTCTAAGTTAAGCATACATGGACCACCGTAAACAGAGGTAGAATTTTGTACAAACCCATCCTATCATTCATTGCCAAGCATATTTGTAAACTCAACATCAGATTTCTGGGGAATAGAAGTTTCTATCTGGAGCTTGAATTTATTTATAAAATCATGTAAAAGGAGTTGCTAGTGGTGACTGTGGTGATTGGAGATGCTGAGGGTTTGTGTATGGGGGGGGTGGGTGGAGAGAATCTTTGGAGGGACGTGTGCCCTTTCTAAAGCAGCTGTTCATATCACAGAAGAATAAGGCTCCAGTTCCCCTCCTCCACCCAGGATCACTATGAGTGGAGAATTGTCAGCCTTCTGCCTCCCTCCCAAGACACTTTGTTATCTCCCCAGCTCTCTAAGGAAAGCTAGGACAGGTAATCTGGTGAGCAATTTGGCAGTGGCAGGATATGAGGAGGAACAGAATCTTGGGGTATATGTGTCTGTGTGTAATTATGTGTTTTTTTTTTTAAAGATTTTATTTATTTATTTGACAGACAGAGATCACAAGTAGGCAGAGAGGAAGGCAGAGAAAGAGAGAGGAGGAAACAGGCTCCTTGCTGAGCAGAGAGCCCGATGCGGGACTCGATCCCAGGACCCTGAGATCATGACCTGAGCTGAAGGCAGCGGCTTAACCCACTGAGCCACCCAGGCGCCCTAATTACGTGGTTTTGTATGTGTTTCTGCACATATACCTATGTGTGTGTGTTTGTGGTGGAATGGCCAGATTTAGCAAATAAAAATACATGGCACACAGTTAAATTTGAATTTCAAGTCAATGGGCAAATAATTCTCCTAAGGTAAGTATGTCCCATGCCTGTGTTTGAGTATACAATATTTAAAACTTATTTATCCTAAAATATTACCCATTCTTTGCCTGAAATTCAAATGTAAAACCCATGTGTTTGTGTGTATATTTGCACGTGTGTTGTGTGGGTCTCTGTGTTTATGTGTCTTTTACGTTCGCTTACGTATCTTTGTGTTTGTGTGTATGTACATGCATGTGTGGTTTTTTGTGTGTCTGTGTGTATATGTGCATCTGGGTTATAGAATGCATAATAAGAGGTTTGTATTAGCCATTCATGCCCTGGAAAAAATGGAACTATTCCCATAGAATGAAAAAAGCAATCAGATTTTTTCTATTATTAATTTTGACTTTGAACGAGTCACTGCAAAGTAAAGAGGTTGAACAGTTTCATCCACTTAAATATTTATTGACCATCCTAGGAGCAGAAGGTACAAAGGCAAATAATTCATAGAGGGCTCGCAGTCTAGAGAAAGGACATCTATGCAACTGATGAGGTCATGGTGTAGTGAATGCTGCAATAAATGTGCCAGTTGTGATCCCAGTTACTTAGCAGTACTTTCCAGTTCTTTGTGTCGGTGTAGCCAGGCCAGCATGAAGACAACAGATATTTCAATGTGATGCTTTTATCACTTGTAATCTTTAAGTTATGATTATTGGATGCATGTGTGCTGCTCTGCTAAATACAGATGATCACCCTGTCATTCAGCTGAGGGAAGCATTGCTCTATTTGTCAAGTTTGTTTGTTTTTAATACTAGCACTATTCTTGAAAGCCAAGAAATGTCAGACTTCTGCAGTGAGAGCATTTTTTATCAGCCCTCCTGTCATCTTGGACAGGACAGCTTGTGGTATGAAAGGGCTACCTGCTTCCCCTGCTTGGTATCTGAACTCCCTTGGCGTTGGTTCCAGATGCTTCTCTGCCTCTCCCCAGTTTTGCATCTCTGTTGTTCACCCACCACCTTCAGGATCTGTCTTTCAAATAAAGTTAGCTGGCTAAGTGAGATATTGGCTATTCTGGCTTGAAATCTGTCTCAAGTGAGCATTCACACCCTTACAGAAAGCTGCCTTCATGTAATAATTGAAGAATTATGTAGGAGTATCTGTATTCAGTAGTGTATAGTTAGAAGACAGGCCAAGCTGCTACATCAAGTAAGGCTCAGTGGTGGCAACAAGACAGAATTTTATTTTTCACTCACATAGGAGTCCGAGCCCAAGCTGTCTTGGCTGACATGCAGTCCCAGAGGAACAAGAAGCCCAGTTCCTTCTGGGTTATTGCTCTGCTGCCTTTGATCCATGGCTGCCAGCCCACTGTTGGTTCTCATCAACATGGTGGCATCCTAGCCTGCAGAAAGAGGGAGAGGAAGACAGTGTAGATCCAGTTCCTTTCAAAGGCCAGACCTGGAAGATCCAGCAGCACCTCCCCCTCACAGCTGCTGGTGAGAATGTGGTCACACTTAATTTCAAAAGAGGCCAGGAATAGGATCTTCATCCTTGCCATCATGGAGTTTCTATCTTTATTGAAGAAAGTAAGAGTGGCTATTGGGGCAACCAGTAATCTCTTCCCAAAGAACATTTGCCATAAACTATGTAAGAGCACTTAGGACAAACAGGCTTCAGCATACACGTGTCTGTATAAAGCTGGGAGAGGCAAGAACCAACACTAACTGAGTATTCAGTGTATTCCAGACTGTGAGAATCATTCAGGACATTATTTTCCTTAATCCTGACAGGCAAAGAGGCTGAGTGGTGAAATGAATTATTCACTGATAACTATAGCTGCCAAAGGGAAAATTTGAACCCATGGTCCTTCCCACATATCACCCTGCCTTGTATAATCTGCTGGTGACTGAATGAATCCCTTGGCTATGTGCTGGATTTTTGGTTGTTGGCTTAGAATCACTACCATCCTCTTCTAGGTCTCCACTGCATTGCAGAAGCAGAGCAGGAACTACATTTCCCAGAATTCCATTCCCTGCAGGCTCCTGATGAGAGTATCAGTAAGCTATCTGGAAGGCAGAGGAGAAGCAGAGGAGTTTATCCTGCAGGGGTGATTGTATCTAGATGCACGGACAGCTTCACAGCAGCTCCTGAGAACCTCTCTGGTTTAGTGTTTCAGGCTTCTCTGACTTTCACACTTGGGCCCTTCAAATGTTTACACACATTCCTGATGACTCTATAAAATTCTCCATACCTGGTATACATAGACGGATCCCTCATAGACACAGAATGTAAGATGGTGAGATCAGGCAGAATTCTTGGTGTATGGCAGAAAGAACACCAACACTGGAACTGGATGAACTGGATTTGAATCCAGCTTTCTGGATTCACCAAGCATGTGCTTGAACACACCACTTAAATTATGGGAGCTGCCATGTTTTTCAAATGGGAATACCAATACCTATAAAAATCATTCAGAAGGTCATGTGATAAAATATTTAATATTTTACCATTGTTTTGTTGTGTACCACAACAAGAAAATAGAATATGACTGTCATTATTACTTACAGTAATAATAGCCAAGCATATTATTGGCATTATTTCATTTAATTCTAAAACAACTCTGGTTACTATTATCATCCCTATTTTATAAGTGAAAAAACTAAGGAACAGAGATTGACTTGCAAATGACCCACAACTAGCTCATGACAAAACCAGAAACTGAGTCTGTCTCTAGTCCTAGAGCTCACACTCTTAATTAACCACGGTATACTGAGCTTCCTGTGAATATACATTTCAACTAATTTGTTTAGTTCTGCCTTCCTCCTCAACAAACAGTTTTCCAGAGTTGCCAAGAAGTACAAAGACTAGAGAAGAGAATCTTGGACATCCATATATATGGAATAACCTCTTAATAATTTCAAGAATCTGATACAGAATTAGTCCATCTGGTAAAGTGCTTGCTTCCTGGGTACTTTTGAGGAAAAGCTCAAAGGACAACTTACTTTTCAACCTGGGATGAGTATAATCTCCAGATGACAACTGGCAATGTCTGAAGACATTGTTACAACTGGAGATCAAGTACAGATGGCATCAAGTGGGGAGAGGCCAGAGATGTTGCTGAACACCCTCCAGAGCACAGGACAAGCTCCCTGCAAAGAATTATCTGGTCCCCCTCAACAGATACTGTTGCTGTTGAGTAATCCTGCTTGATAAGAGGTGCTTTGAGATTTTTAGCTCTTGGTACGGGTTACATGGGGGCATTCTCCAAGATTGCGTTATCCAATATGGTAGTCACTCACTGTGTGTGACTATTAAAATTAAATTAAAAATGAAACAAGATGAGACCGGGGAGGGAGAAAAACCATAAGAAACTCTTAATCTCAGAAAACAAACTGAGGGCTGCTGGGGGTAGGGAGGGGATAGGATGGCTGGGTCATGGACACTGGGGAGGATATGTGCTACGGTGAGTGCTGTGAATTATGTGAGACTAATGATTCACAGACCTGCAACCCTGAAACAATACATTATATATTAAATATTTTTAAAAGAAATTAAAAAAAATTAAATCAAAAGTATAATTCTTCATTCACATTAGCTACATTTCAAGTGCTCAATGGCCAGATATGACTAGTAGCCACTGTATCAGACAGTACACATTTATAGAACATACCATTTTCTCAGAAAGTTCTTTTGGATAGCGCTGCTGCAAGATCTTTTACTGTGAAATTCTATTAAATATCTCAAGCTCCAGTTCCTTGCATGTTATGAGAAACCAAATATTAAAATGATGATTTTAAAAACAGATAAAATAAGGCATATTTATTTATATTGTAGAAATGTTCTTTTAAATGTGAATATTTCTAATATATTTGATGGCTTATCTCCTTGTTTAAAGTCTGATTTATTTGGTTACAGATCATTAAAACTGGGAGGAGAGTAGAAACTTAAATTGGCAGAGCCGCTATCAACTGAATCTCAAGAAAATGACCTGACGGCTAGGAAATTGCCATCTAACCCAAAGATTTTTGTGAAGCTGTAGAATTTCTTAGTTTAAAATAGGGCATGCCTCATACTGTTGGTTTAGATTTGTGTAATTGTTTTTAGGGAACACAAAGTTCTTGGAGAATCTGGTGAATGGTACTGATCCCCTATTCTCCAGTGGGAAGTGCACACACAGATACGTACAGATACAACTGTCCTTACAACGCATGCATTTAATGACTTCCTACGGCGCAGGTAGACCTCTGTCTTCCAGTTGATCTCTACAGATGAGGAAATCGAGACCCTGTGAAATCATGTGACTTGTCCGAGTTTACACAGTGACAGAACCTGAATCAGAAGGTGGATGGTCTGAATTTCAAAACCTATACCAGAAATACTAGCCTAGTAGCAAAGAAACTAATCTACTGTGTGAAATAAGATATACTTGTACTATCCAAATTCTTCGGCTTGGCCTCTATGAAAGGAAAGGAAGGGGTAGTGCTTAAAAAGCAATGAACTGGGACTCCGAACTTGCCAGAGGGTAGAAGAGAGAAATGAAAGCTCATTCAGTACTCCACAGCCAGGATTCTGTAGCTGTGAATGAAGAGGCATGTTCTATAATTTTTTACTTTCATTAGAAGCCTTTTTTTTTTTTTTTGAGAATCCATTACCTTTCTCTATACAACACGTTTCCAGTAATAATAACATGAGCTCCTCACCCAAATGCCTCCATATTTCTCATTAAGGCTCGGGAAGCCGTTTGTGAATTCCCCTTTGAATAGCTCATTAAGTTATTTGCTTTTGTTCCTGCCTCCTATCTCCTGTGTTCTGTGTCCTTATTTGTCCTTTTTCTTAAAAGCCAACAAAGAGCCTGGAAACCTCCCTTATGTAAAATTCCAAAATTGAATTGTGTATTTTACTCCTGAGCTTAATTATGAGAAGTCGTGCCTGTTCTATACTTAACAGCTTTTCAAATGGCACCATTACGTAGAACAGCAAGCAGACGCAAAAGGTAGCGGAGCTCATTGGTAGTCTAATCCATGATGTGCTGTCCTTATTGAAATGCTGTAAATAGAAAAAATATTCAAGAAAGCAGAGATTTCCTTCAAAATTGTACCCAACTAATCAACTTACAATCCCAAATTAAGTTTAGGGAATCAAATACACTAAGCCCAATGTCTGGAACCTAGCCATCAGTTAAAAAAAAAAAAAAAAAAAAAGTTGTTGCATGAGTATACTGATTTTCTTTCCCCTTTTGCCATTCATTCTCTGTTCTCCACCCTCTTCTCCTGGCTCCTATCCTGACTCTTGTAGACATTATCACCCAGGTGCTCTTGCCAGGTGACTGTTCGCTGGTTACAGGAAACAGGAGGGTAGAAGGTAGAAAGAGAGACCCAGCAAGTACCTCTTCTCTTGCCCCTCTCCTGCACTCTGCTTCTGGGATGGCTGTGTCCACAACCACAGGTCCCACGGGGTGGCCTCTCCTCCATGGTGCCGACCCTTCCTGGACTCCAGAAACACTACTTTCTCCTCTTGCCCCTTTAGGTCTGAGGCCGATAACCCCTTCCTACACTGCTAGTTCCTGGACGTCTCCACACCCTTGTTGGTTCCTTCAACCCTCCCCACATCTCAGCAAACCATTTGTCTTAGTAAGCTCGGGCTGCTTTAACAAAAAACCATAAATTGGGTGGCTTAACTAACAGAAATTTGTTTCTCACAGTTCTGGAGACTGAGACGTCTAAGGTGAAGGCGGAAGCTGATTCTGGGTACGAACCCACTTACAAGGGAGCTGGGTTTTTGCTCTAAACTTATCTGATGGAAGGGATGAGAGCGCTCTCTTAGCGGTAAACTCACTAATCCCATTCAGGAGGGCTTTGCTTCCATGATCTAATCACATCCAAAATCCTGCCTCCTGGTACCTCTGTCCTGAGGGTCAGGGTTTCGACATACGAATTTGAGGGGGACCCATTCAGCCCATAGCACCATCCCTTCATTAAACTCTTCAGTCAAACCAGATGAGTTACATTTTGTACTTCATTACCCTATTATGGTGAATCAATGAAATAGATAAATGAAAAGATTTAGAAAATCAGCTTTAAAGTAATTTCAAGTGTCTGATTTTTAACATTAAGGAATAAAGCTATAAATATTAAGTTCACTTCCCAATACATTAAAATTCCAGTTGTTGAAATTTTACCTAAAAATAAGTTTTAATATACAAAATTTACACTCATGCTTCTACAATATATGCCAGGGATCAGGGGCAGGTAATATAATTGAGAAAATTGATGTGGGTGTCAAGAAAAAAAGTGCCAAGAGCTTTAGTAAATGACAGTTGGCAATTAGTTTACCTCTGCTGTAAACTGGAAGTTGACTGCATGTATGTTTGTGTATGTGTTACAGATAGTCCCGACCAAACATAAAATTGACATAGCCTGGTATATCATCTATGATCCAGCTTCTGAGTTAGAGCAAAATCTTCTTATACTGTAAACATACATAGATTTAAGGAGGCGGGGTCCTCTGGGGTTTAAATGTAGACTTATTTTCAGGTTATAGGTATGAGCCATAGGGAGGCATCTCAGAGTCAAAAGGACTATTTATCCATCAGAAAATAGGGCTTGAATTACTTTATGTAGAAGGCAGGTTGAAAGCCAGAATCAGAGTTTAGGGCCTGGAAACACCAGTCTGTCTCTGAATGAATGTTCTCTTTCTTCTCCCATAGACACACTCCCTAGCACACCCTGCTTCTCTCTTGCACTCTCTCTCATTATAGTACATAGCATTTATTTTGCTTATTCTAAAAAGCAAGAAACAGTCAACATAGAAAATAATACCATAGAAATAAAGATAAGAAAAAGAAAAATAAAACATAAAATGACCAGTAATCTTTCTATGCTGAGATAACTGGTGTTCGCTGTTTGCTGCATAGACTTCAGTAGGTGGGTGATTGATAGCAAGCTAGGTGAATAAATGATAGGCGGTATTTCCCAGCAAAAAATAATCTAAGGTACATGTTTTATAACTTCTTTTCACTTAACAATGCATTTTAATATCTTTACCAGTTATTACTTATCCCTCTAGAGCATCATTTTACAGCTGAAAAATATTCTCTTGTATGAATTTGTCACCCCTCCTTTACCCAACTGTTGGAAATTTAAATTCATTCCTATGTTCCCCACTTTTAACCATGCTATAAAAGATAATCTTTATGATTGTTTGCTATTTCAATAGCAAGGTTATTGTTATTTTCTGCACATTTTAGAGTAACAGCAAAGGGCTTTGCTTACTGTCTTACTTCTGGAGTATGGCTATGATTACAGAAAAATACAATAATCAGAGAATCAGCTTGGTTTTAAAGAGATCTTCAATCATTGTTGCCATTGTTGCAAGTGCTCTCTGCTACCAATAGCCCTTTCCCCCCATACACTGGTAATCTTGGGGAATTAGTTAGCATTTTATTGAGTATTTCTTTTTTTCTACTGAATATAAGGGGGCAAAATGGAAGGAAACACATGTTTTTCTCTAATGCTTTCATATACCCGCATCTGCACACTAAACGTAACGCATTTCACAAATTTGTGTGAGGGTGGGTCTGTGTATGGTGGAGTATTTCTACTGATGGCTCCTGCTTGTCATCACTATTTCTGTGCAAGAAATTCTTGGGCATCATTCATTTTGGACAACTTATCCCACTATTCTGCTTACAACCTAGCAAATCACAGATGTATTCTAGGTGGTACAAAGTTTCCATACATAGCTGGCCAGAAGCTCACAGAGTGGCTTGACTAAAACCTACTGACAAGGGTGCTGTCTTTTGCAGAGTTATTGTCAAATTAGTATAAAGGTCTATGCTGGGTTCCTTGGAAGAGTTCCCACTGTGGGAATGGTAGGTAGAGTGCACAATCCAAGGACAGGATTGGGAGGAAGGAGCCTCTGATTATCTGGGTCTCTCAGTCAAGGGGGCAGTCACATCCTCTTGACTACCTCCTCCAACATGGTGGCAACTTACTGAGCACTTACTATGTGCCAAGGGACTTTCTGTGGTTATCTTATTGAATCCTAATGAAAATGAGGCTATTAAGGGAGAAAGATTTCATAATTTACCAGATTCACAAGGCTAGCGGGTAGTGACTATCATATCCCAAAGCATGTTTCTCAAATGCTACAACAGGTTTGCTACCAGAAACACTGGGGAATGAAATCCAGACTGTCTACATCAATAAATAAACAAAAGAAAACTGGCATTTTCTGTGTAATTTAATAACCTAGATTTGGTGATCTCATGAACCAAAATAACTTTAATCCAGGGGTCCAAAAAAAATTTTAGTATAAGTGATTTTAGTATAAGTGATTTATCAAAATCTAAATATGGTTCTTAACAAGGTCTTGGAGAATATTGCAGGTGGACTTGTTTCTACTTATTTTTCTTTGTGTGATATGTGCTTTTTCATGACTCTGTTCCTTCACATAATAAGGAATAGAAAAAATTGTCCAAACATCTTAGCTTTCTATAGTTCCTTTCCCCCTTCCTTTTCCTCTTTTTTTTTTTTTTTTAAGAAAGAGAGAGAGAGAGAATGCGCGCGCGCGCGCGCACACACACACACACACACACACACACACACACGAGTGGTCTGGAAGTGGCAGAAGGAGAGGAAGAGAGAATCCCAAGCAGGCTCCAAACTCAATGGAGCCTGATGCAGGTTTCTTCTCATAACCCTGAGATGATGACCAGATTAGAAATCGAATCACGTCTGATGCTTTATCCACCCACCAAGCCACCAGACTCCCCTGCCTTCCTCTCCTTTTATAAATATGTACTTATGCCATAGTTATGCCTCCTCCCTTTGAAAATGTACTCTGTGAGAGAGTGAAAGGAGAAGGAAAATCAGTGTTTGAATACCTGCAGTGAACCCCACTGGGAAATTCACATACCTCATCTGGGTGGGCAGAAACCAAGTCCAATTTCTCTTTATAGGTTCAGGGCTCATTACGCTGTACAGTTTTGCAGCCTGTAGGCCAACTGAGACTGCTTCTTTGTTCTCTTGACTCTGGTGCACTTTGCTGTATGTATGCATATTTACATGTTCAAAATCGCATATTAATCCACTTGGTACCAGAAGGCAAAGTCTGAAACTAACAGACTGTGGATGTAATGCAAAAGACACAGTGAAGATACTAAAATGAAACTAGGATGTCTCTGCCTAAAAGATCCTCAGGGAAATGCTGAGATAACAAAATGGAATTCGTTGAGTTAGGAAGGCAGAAAAGGGTGCCACAGGCAGGAGAACAAACCAAGTTAAGGAGGGCCCATCATTAAGATGAGTTAGTGCAGAATCTTGAGGAAACACTTGGGGATATGGGGAGAAGAGGAATGGGAGGAAGAGAATTGACACTCCAGTGGATCTCTTTGCGACTGTTAAGATAATTGTGGTTGTGGCTGCAGGGACTTCATTACATCTCATAGTAATACTTACACTCAACTCCTGTCGTAATCTGTGCCTTGTGGTCAAATTTACTAATCGCTGAAAATTGTCCTGCATCTAGTCTTAAGTTTCTGAAGCGGAGATAAACCCTTAGACCACAGATGGACCTTACTGCCCTTGGCTTACTGTCTTCCATCTTTATGCTGATGGTTGGCAGCTTCTCTGGCATTTTCTCTAAATGTCTCAGTAGAAGGGGAAAATTTGCTTTTTTATGGCTCTGGATCTATCTTCTATCCCTGAATTTATTTCTTCCCTGGGGCCCTGGATCCTGTTCTTTCCCTCCTTCTCACCACGTTTGTTCATTAATTACCTTGTGCTCACATTTATCTTCAACCCTTCCATATCCAGGCTCTTCTATATTTAAAAAAAAAAATGCTGCCTCATATATGCTGTCATCACCAAACATCTTGGACGATTTTCTCTATTCCTTATTTCTAATTCTCCACCCCCTTCTTCTGTGTCACTGCTGCACTGGAAGTCCTCTCAGCTTCCTGACCAATGACCCCTGATGCCAAACACAGTCCTTATTTTGCTTGATATCTTTGTAGCATTTAACAATTGAATACATTCTCACTTTTATTTATTTTTTTAAAGATTTTATTTATTTATTTGATAGGCAGAGAGGCAGGCAGAGAGAGAGAGAAGGGGAAGCAGGCTCCCTGCTGAGCAGAGAGCTCTAGGCGGGGCTCGATCCCAGGACCTGAGATCATGACCTGAGCTGAAGGCAGAGCCTGAGCCAACCAGGCGCTCCACATTCTTACTTTTAAAACTCTCCTGTATCTGCTTCTGCAAATTCCATTCCATCTACTCTTTTCTTATCCCCTGGAGTCGTGCTAAATGCATCTTAAATGGACTTCTAATTCTTAGACGTGCCTTGGTCCACTCTACTATCCTTCCTTAGTGCTAGAATTTGCATTTTTGAAATGAAATCTTTCAGCCCTTAACCATGTCCTGTTGTTTTCAGGATAAAGTTGAAATGTTGTCACATGGTCAATAGCACCCTCCTAAAAAGCTCTGCCTTATTTGCTTAAGAGGAGATTGCTTGGCCCAGACGTCTTCACTTCCTACTCCCTGAAGCTGGAACCAGACACTACAGTGTCTTGTCCTTGACTGTACAGAAGTAGAGGAAAAATGTGACTCTGGAACATACTCATCTAGCAAAGCTATTCACCAGCCTAGGCCAGCAAGATAGTTCTGTGAGAGGGAAATTAAAATCTAGTTTATTTAGGGTATTGTTCTTTGGGGTTCTTTATCACTCTACCCTAGTCTTTACCTGAACTGGTTAAATGGCCTTCTCATGCCATTGTGGTCCTTATCTTGAATTGGCTCTTATGTTCCGTCTAAACCAGGCTAGTTGCATTTCTAAATGGTCCATTTCTCTTATTCTCCAGGTTTATGCCCATGCAGATCCCTCTGTCTAGAGTCTGCCCCTTTATTTCTCTGCCTGAGTATTCCTGTTCATGACTTAGGATTTCAGTCAAGTGTCAGCTCCCATTGGAATCTTTCCTAATATGCTCCCCACACCCCTCCTCTGCTCCCACAACACTCCGCCCATTCTACCACAAGGTCTTGTGGTCCCTGGTTTACCTGTGTGTCTTCTCTCTGATTGTAAGCATCTTGCTGGCAGGGGCTGTCTTGTATCTCTGACATATAGTTGGGGCTCAGCAAATGTGTACTAAGTGAGGATTCAGAGAAGCTCCGTATGCTTAATGTTTCCCTAGAGGAAGTCTGTGTGTATCTGTGACTATGTACACATGTGTCTGGGACTGAGCCATCTTAACTGAAGTACCAGGAGCCTAACAGCCAGAGATTGGGAGTATAGCCAGCATCTTTAGAGACCATCGAAGGAGCAAGTGAGGCTAAGAGTTCAAATGCCAAGTCCAAGGCTCAGAAGCAAGGGAGATCAGGAGTGGAGTAACTAAGACAGTATTGTAGATAGGTGGATAATGGCCTTTAGAGATTCCATGTCCCAAATCCCTGAACCTGTGAATATTTTTGGCTACATAGAAAAGGGAACTCATGATTCAGATGACATTAGGTTGCTAATCAATTGATCTTAAAATAAGATTATCCTGGATTATTCTAGTGGGACCAAGGTAATCACTTTTAAAGTGGTAGATTGGGGCAAAAGATGGAGAAGCAGAGAGACGGCTGTGTAAGAAGGACTCAGTCTAATCTTGTTGGCTTGGGTGGTGAAGAGAGGCCATGAGCCAAAGAATGAGCACAGCTTCTAGACACTAGAAAAGGCAAGAATGTGGGTTCTGCCCTAGAGCCTCCAGAAAAGAAGACAGGCTTGCTAACACAGTGATTTTAGCCAGTGAGACCCATTTCAGACTTCTGACCTCCAGAACTATAAGATAGTAAACACATGTTGTTTTAAGACACTGAATTTGTGGTAATTTATTGCAATAGAAATAGGAAACTAATAGAAGTATTATCAACTGAATGGACTTGGACAAGACATTTAATCTTCCTAAGCCCCCTGTCGCATCTTGTTAATAGGAATCATACTCACTGTGTGCTTGTGAGGATTAAATGAGATATTATATCTAAAAATCTTGGTAAAGTGCTTGGTACAGATTAAGTGCTCCATAAATAGTAGTAATTTAATATCATCATTGTTGTTGTTCACTAATTGGCCTAATACATCTGGGGTGGAGGAGAAGGAAGAGACAGAGGAAGAAAGATGGGAAATAATACAATAAAAGTCTATTTTGGAAATCTGCAGGCATATTTGGTTTTAGCTCTTTTCTAATGTGTCTTCTTAACTCACAGAATGTGCTTCATTTCCTTCTGCTTTCTCTCTCTTGCTTTAGGTATTAAAATCTATTTTAAATTTAGTCATTTCAAAGTCTCCTTGGCATCGTGTAAATGTCGCACCATTAAATATATATTCAATGAGTGCTCGAGCAGGCTGGCTTCCCCGCCAAGAAATGGAGTCCCGTAGGTGGGCAGGTGGAGGAAAGACAGACACCAAAACCGCACCCCCGCCACCCATAAACTCTGCTGTCCTTACTTAGCAGAACCACGTTTTAGGAGCTCCAAATCAGGATGTGTGGTCTGACAAGCACGTTTGCTCCTGAGTTTTAATTTAGCATTATGAAAAGGTTTTCACAGGTATTAAATTAAATCACATGAAATTTAGTGGATAATCTTTACCACAAAGAATCGAATCTCAAGCAAAACTTCAGAGAAAACATAGACCGGTTTTTATAATATTTGAAATTTGAATTATTCATGATAATCTAGAACGTATGGTTTGGTAGCCATCGGGACGGTTTTGTTTCTGTTTTGTTTTGCTTTCCTCTGCTCTCAGACGTCCCCTTCCCCTACTCTTTCCCTCTGAGTCCTGCAGCCTCCCTTCTCATCAGGTGACCCTAGTGAACTGCCAGACCCAGAACCCCAACTTCCGGGTGATGGAATAGACACGTGACACTGGCCCAGCCAATCACAACAGCCCTTTACCTGGCCATTGATTGGTCACATGAGTAGGCACGCGATCCAACAAAGCCAGTTTCACACGGAGAGGGGAAGACCATGATTTTCTTTCCGCTAGAACATCAAGCAGTGGAGGTGTATGTCAGAGCTATTGCCTGTCATATTTGCTACCACAGAAAGGAAGCACATCAACAGGAAGTGAATGAGGCCAAAAACCAGAAAGAGGCAGGGCTGAGAAATGGAGAGAAGGAAAAAAACCCTAATGACATCTCCGAGCCCTCAGACCCAGCGGTGCCTGACACCACTTACTCCCCATCCTTCTGTGTACATGAGCCAATAAATCTTTTTTAAGTGGGATTTCTAGGACTTGAAATTGAAAGAGCCCTGGCTAATACACAGGGTCATTGCAAAAACACTGTCAAGACCTCAGAAAAAAACCAAGCCAGGGGTGGGCGAGACAGGAATAGGAAATAAAAAGACTGGTGATAGCAGCCAATAAGAAGGAGAAGAGCACAAGACTTAGAGTCAGAACACTAGGGTTTATAATCCAGCTCTGCCATTTACCAATGACCTTGGTAAGGTGCAACCTTGGGTAACAGCATAACATTTCCATTTAATGGTCTACAGAGTGGATGACTATCATATAGCTGCCATATATAACACAGCGCACTGGGAGACGCTCACCTGAGATGATAAACGGGAGCACTCTTTGTAAATGTTAAGTGCTTTAAAATGGCACTTATTACATAGAAAACAGCAGAGTAAAAGGAGACTTTGGACTGAAACAGAGACCAAAAAGGAAAAGTTGGGCTCTGAGTAGCTGAACTCTTGAGAGAGGAATAGGGAAGCCAACTAGTTAATGATTGGATCTTCTATAAGACATCTAAAGGACACACAATACTTAATGTCACTGGCCTGAGTAAAAACATATGCAAAATCTACGCAAAAGTTAGAAAACAGTTCTAAGGCCATGTATGGGATAGGAGCGGGAAGCAAGAGAAGAAAGGAGAACCAGCATTTGTGAGGTATCCACAGTATCTTACTGTCTACCACACGGGCTCTGATGTAACCCATGAAGCAATACTGCAGGTGTCAGGCATTAGTGTCCCAGTTTATATTTGAGGAAAATGAGGCTCAAAGCCCAGGTCTTAAGATTCTACAACTGATTCACTAGACTATTCCACTGTCCAGAAAATACATTTAAAGCCAGACTTTGGGACTTTGATGAGAATAGGCTTAGATTTGTTTCCTGATTACAAGGACCAATCAACCTGTATTTTAAAGAAGTCTAGAATTTATTTAAATTTTGGTTGTGAATGGTTTTTGTTAGATTTTAAGTCTAGTGCTTTCAGAAGTTACTAGAAATTTGTATCTCCTCATCTGTGTGTCAAGAATTGTGAAGGGTCTAGAATTTTACCCTACTTAGACATGAACTAACTAGCCTGTTACTATTTTGTGGATGCTGGCAGAAGGCATAAGACTCGTGGTCAGAGACAAAGGGGTTTATTATTCACAGCAAAAGTAATAGCCAGAGCTTTATGTTGGTTTATGGTTGGTCTGTTCCCAATCCTCATGAACCACTAAGGCCAATGAGGGTGACAAAGAGAACCTGTGGGGAGTGCCCACACATGGTATGGGTTGCATTACAGGAGAGGAACATTAAAATTGGGGATTTATTGCTTTTATAGCAAGGGATGGCAAGCATATTCATTGTCTGGGGAAGATGTTACCTCGTCCTTCAAGACTGCCTACCTGCAAACACAGCTCTGAGAAATGGCCTAGGTAAATAGCAGACTGTGCCTTGCATTTTGGGCATACCCAGCAAGAATGTGTAGGAAGGCTAAAGGCCCATGGTTAATTGCCCCTTCTAGAACTGAGTCCCTCTCTAGGCAAAAATAAGGCCTTGTTCCTAGTTATTCTAACTGCAGTTTCACTCTTTTGTTCTCTTTTGGAATCATCCCTTGCTCATATCTCTTATAGCTCCTTCTCTTTCTTGTTGCAGAAGTCTCCCACTTAATTCCTAAAGTTCTTAGAAACACTGTCTTGGGCACATAGGTGGCTCACTCAGTTAAGTGTCTGCCTTCAGCTCAAGTCATGATCTCAGTGTCCTGGGACTGAGCCCTTGCATCTGGCTCCCTGCTCAGCACAGAGTCTACTTCTTCTTCCTCCTCTGCCCCTCCTCCGGCTGGTGTGCACTCGATCTCTCTCTCTCTCTCTCTCAAAAAGATAAATAAAATCTTAAAAAAAAAAAAAAAGAAAAAAGAAACACTGTTTTTGTGCCCCCACCATTTAGCCCCTGTGTGATGCCTTTGTGATATGTCAACTTGGCTAGGCTGAGTTACCAGAGAATTATCTTTCTAGTATTTCTAGTTAGGGCAGACTTCAAGGAATATTCCTTTGTGTGAGTTGAAGGACAGAAGGGCAGAAGCAACTATTTTCTAATGTTCTCCTAGCTAAACAAATACCATTCTAGATGGTACAGTGAAGGGATTTTACAGATGTAAACCATAAACTGTAAATTGCCTAATCAGTTGACTTTAAGTTCATCAAAAAGTACATTAACTTTGGGTTAACTTTGGGTTAACTTTTGATGGGCCTTAATTAATTGGAAACCTTTTAAAAGAGAACTTGGGCCTTTTTTGAGCTAGAGACTGCAGACAGAAGCTAGCTTTTGGTTCTCCGTTTGCATTGGATCTTCCTGCCTGCCTGCCTGTGGACAGTAAATTTCAGCTTGGGTCTATGGGGTTCCAGCCTGTACATGGTCTTTTTCCTCCCATCTGCCTGCTCTATGGACTTTAGGGTAGCTAAGCCAGTCTCCATAATCGTGTAACTCAACTTTTTGTGATAAATACCATCATATATTAATAAGAATGAGTGTATTATATTTATCATTAATATATATTATTAACTAATATTTGATATATCTATATTAATATTCATAATTTGTATGATTATAATAAGTATTATTATAATTCATAATATTTATATTCAATATATGTATCCTATAGCTTTTGCCTAATTGAACCCTGACTGATTCACGTGCCACTTCATGGAAACTGCTCATTTGATGAGACTGAGACCTCCTTCCTGCCAAATTCAAACGCATTCTTAGTCCTCATTTTGCGTGATGCCTTCAGCAACATCTCCACTTTAGATTGCTTCTCCTTTGGTTTTAGAAATACCTCTGAGGCTCTATTCCTAGTCTCTCTTTCTCTCTCTCTCTCTCTCCTGTTCTGGTTCCTCTTGTTCCTTTAACTTTGGTCATTTTCCTAAGAGTGTTTTTGCCATATATTATACCTCTTCCTTCTCTCATATAGGTGGACTTCAATCCTCATGGTCTTGACTATATTTAGGACCAATGACTCAAATATATCCCTCTCATTCTTACCTTCTCAGAATCTTTATTAGTGTAACTCTTGCCCAGCACAGTTCATGAAAGATGCATCAAAAAGAAGACCAGTTCCAAGGCTGCTTGAATCTCCTTCCCCTCTGCACTCTGGAGAAACTGCCTTCATGGTGATGATAACACTGATAACCACCTTTACCATTTATTGGGCCTTGATATGCATGAGACATTACTGAAGGTGCTTTACAAACATGATCTCATCTAATCCTTACAACATCCTTATGAAGTCATTATTATGATGCCCTTTTTTTTCTTACACATTTTGGTATTATTTTTTTAGTTCTGTGAAATATGATTCCCATTTTCTTATGAGAAACCTGATAATTTGGGAAATGTTATATAACTAGCCTTGAGACCCACGCCAGTAGATGTTAGGGTCAGAATTTAAACCCTTAACCCAAGTTCCAAACAACTGGCAATAAGATATTGATAGAAGACATGGACATTGAGGTCATAGTCAAAGGCCACTTAAATCTGTAGAATCTGACCAAGCAAGGCAGACCTGAGCAGGTAGTTTCATCTTACAACTTTGTGGTAGCCCTCACGTAACTCATTGAAACCATTGAAACTCATTGAAACCATTATAGCCATGACTCTCATCTAGCTGGTATAATCAGAAGTGTTCTTTGCCCATGGTTCCTAATGCAGCTTTGCAGATGCCCTGAACTGTTGTATACCCTCAGACAAAGGACAGCCAGATCTTTCCTTTTCCAAGTTGTTTAACCCCAATGATGGACAACAACCCAGATGTCAGACCATACTACTGTCTCACCAATACCACTTTACCACTCCTGATCCATGACCTTGACACCACTGACTCTCAATCAAACTATATCTGGCAGACCAACACCCAAAAGGCCAGGAGATTTAATGCTTATTCCCTCTGATGTCAATTAGTGCAGGGTTTTTGCAGAATCATTGTTCTTAAAGCTTCCTGCAATAGATAGCAGTAAAACATTGATGCCAATAAGAAAAAACTTGCCTTCTTCCCAAACAAGAATTTTCGGCAATTATTTTAGTCTTGGCTAAAGCCTGTACATTTTTGGCTCAGTATTTATTTTATGGGCCAATCTTCAAATCCTGATGTGGCTATGAATAAAAATTATGTAGAATATGAAGAACAAATTACAAAGATGGCCATGGAAGCCTTGCAGAATCCAAAGGCTTAAGTGCCAGAATGGCAGAACATCTTGGCAGATATTTCCCTTGGAAGAAAGGGAATAGGGTAATTACTACTGACTCATGGGACATTATTTTCTACTTCTCGAAAGAAGTCCTTGATGAATATTTTACATTTATGTACTTCCTTTGGTGGTACAGTTTGTTTAAACATTTATTTCAGTGGGTTGTGAATTTATTCCTGTGTTTTCAGAAGTTAGTTTGATAAGTTCACTGTATCAATTACCCTAGTCACTACAGTGACCACTCCCCACCTTCTTTGTTAGTTCAGTAACATGAAGAGCCCAAAAATGACTTTGGAATAATCCCAGCTCCCAATTAAGTTGAACTATGACACTGTTTTCTGTTAAGACATTCCTCCTTAGAGTACAGATCTTAAGATTCTGCAGATAACATCAAACATTACTCCAGCTACTCTCATCTCTCTTGGTTCATAGGCCCATGCATTCTGCCGCAGAGATGGCACAAGATATTGGCCACTAGTTTAAGGCACCTGCTTATAAAGGATTTTCTTCACCAGGCCATTCCAATAATATATCAAGCCATCTGCTTCTTAGTTATAGGAGAATAGTAAATATCAAAGAGCCGATTGCCTTACCTCTTTGTCGCCAAATAGTTGTGACATTCTGTGAGATATCTGGCAGAACAACACCTAAAAGGCCAGGGGATTTAGTGCTCAATGGGTAAGGCATTTGTAAGTCCACAAATAGGAATGCCAGTAGAAAAATTCTGATAAAGGAAGGCAAATGTGTATCTGAGATATATATATATATACATATATATATATATATGTATATATATATATATATCAGAATATGTATATCTGATACATATGTATATATTCCTGTGAAGACAAATAATTTCTCTCTCTATGCTTTATTAGGGACTCAAGAGTTGACTATGGCTACTGAAAAGTTGGGCAATCAGCAGTGGCTCTTGTCAAATTAGCGGTGGGGATGAGAAATCCATTGTAAGCCTCCATCTTTGTCTCTGTTGCCACTTTCTACATAGGCTCATTGAATAAGCACCAATGTGGCCAAGGAAGGAGAGTGACTGATAGCCACTTTTCACACATGTTTCTTGAAAGCATTTGGATGCCAATAGCTGGAAACCAGGTGCCAGGAGTAGTTACTGATTTTTTTCTAATAAAGCTACCATATCCAAAACCTCAGCCATAACCGCCTTATTAAGGCTGGAAAAATCTACCATTATTCTCTAAGACCCATCTGGCTTTTGCACCTGCCAAACAAGACTAGTTAGGTAGGAATAATCACCCCTGTGTCTCCCAAGTCTCTGATGGTATCATTAATCCTTGCAGTTCCTCCAAGGAATGCCACATTGCCTTGAGCTTATTATTTTGGGGCTTCCACTTAGCTTTTCCTATCAATAGAATCTTCATTCCACATAGTAGAGAACTAATGTGAGTATCCTGCCAGTTGAGTATATTGGTTCTCACTATACTTTTTGGAAGTGAGGAAATAACCAGAGAAGACACTTCTTGCCAAGGATTACTAGTATCTTATCCCTTTCTCTCTCTTCCCATAAAGGAGGTTATCTAACAATCCAATCATAGAATCTTGGTTTGGTTTTTTGGGTTTTTTTTTTTTTTTTTTTTTTTTTTGAGAGACCGTGTCTTGGGCCCACTTTTTCCAGTACTAATTATTCTGTAACTCAAGATTCTGGCAGGAAACAAGTAGTACATCCAAATTAGGATAATTAAAGAGTGTAATAAAGGTACATTTTACAAAGGTATGGGTAGATTTAATAGAAACCAATAAGGGACATAGAAGTACCAAGGGGTTAACAACATAAGGGAGTAACAATTGGAACTCAAAAAGAATAGTTACGGAGACCCAAAAAGAACCGTAACTGCCAATAAAGATTGCAGCCACTACCAAACTCTGGCTTAGCAAGGAGGGAGCTAGAAGAATTAATACTCTGACCTCAGTGTGCTACTTCCCTCTTTGTCCTGTCAGTGTCATTGATAGGCCTAACCCAAAGTGAAGCCAAAGAACAAGAGAGCCTATTGGTGCAGCCCATATAGGTCATCCACCACAGCAGAGAGCAGGATGAAGGGCAAAGAGTAGACCTGAAGGGGCTAAGAGGGACTATCAGCATATCATCTCCACCAAGAAACCCACCCTGAGCTCTCTAATGTATCAGTATGTCCCCAGGTCCTGGAATCTTCCTTACCATGCTCCTGCTTTTTCTTTTTCCCTGGTGCCATTATCATCTGCCATATGTAATTTACCTATTTATTATATTTATGGCACTTTATCTCTCTAGTGGAAAGTAAGCCCTCCTGGCCCAGGCATCTTTATCTGTTTTGGTTCCTGATGCTTCCAAATTACCCAGAACAATGGAATACATATAGTAGGTATATATATATATTCATCTCTCTATATGTTCTTTTACTCACCTATATATAGAGAGATGAATAAAAATAATGAATTGTGAATAACAAGAAGGAGCTAGACAGAGAACAAGGCAAACCTAAGAGCTGATATACCAGTGATGAACCTCTAATCTTCCAGATATCTTAGAGAGGAGATGGAAAACCTATAAGGTATAGAAAGAAGAGAGAAAGAGGGAGACAGCAGGAGAGATTTAATTTATGTTAGAAAAGGAGAGAAAGCCTGGGAGGAATGTGTTTGATTGTTGTTTCTAGTTCATCTCATAGAAGTGTAATATATTATTTAACTCAAGGATTTTTTAAACAATTTTTTAAAAGATTTTATTTATTTATTTGACAGAGAGAAATCACAAGTAGATGGAGAGGCAGGCAGAGAGAGAGAGAGGGAAGCAGGCTCCCTGCTGAGCAGAAAGCCCGATGCGGGACTCGATCCCAGGACCCTGAGATCATGACCTGAGCTGAAGGCAGCGGCCTAACCCACTGAGCCACCCAGGCGCCCCTAACTTGAGGATTTTTAAGAGAAAGTGATCAGCATTTGAAATGGGCCCACCTAATCCAGTTAACTATCCTGAGCACCCCCCCCAAGATTCCCTTTGTTCCCCCATCTTACTCAGTGCCTCCCCTTCCTTCTCTCAGCCCGCAGTATTATAGCAATGGAGGGGATAAAAGGAGCTGTGGTTAACTGAGAACCTTCACTCTTCTAGGCTCCTAAATCTCCTCCCTTGAACTTCAGTATATTTATATCATTAAAAAACCAGAATTGCACCAGTTAGAAAAATATATATAGATCAGACAAGCTTGTTTGTATGATGAGGGTCTAGAGGAGCAAGGTTGAGGCCCTCTGCTGTTCTTGCCTGCCCAGCAGCACTTCCCCTTTCATTTGGTGACAGTGTCACTTGTTATCTTGAGCAGTATTACAGGCTAAATTCTGACCTCCAAGAATGCCTGTGGTGAAGCCCTATTGCCCAGTGTCTTACAATGTGACTGTGTTTGGAGATAAGGCCTTTAAAGAGGAAATTAAGATTAAATAAGGTCATAAGGGTGGAACCCCAATCCTATAGGATGAGTGTCCTTAAAAGAAGAGGAAGAGACACTAGAGAGGCACACACAGAGAAAAGGCCATGTCGGAACACAGTGAGAAGGTGCTTCTCTACGAGTCAAGGAGAGGTGATTAGGAGCAACCAAACTTGCCATCACCTTGATATTAGACTTACAGCCTCTAGAACCGTGAGAAGATAAATTTCCTTTTTTAAGCCTCCCCCTCTCTGGTGTATTTTTATCGCCATCCTAGCAGACTAAAAATAAGGGACTGCTCTTTCCCCTTTTTCATGGTATGACAAAATCAATACATACCACTCCCAAGCCATGATCCCCAAAGCCAACAGGCTCCCTATCCCAATTAGACCAGTTCTTTCTCTCTCTTCAGGAAATCTTAATTCAAGAAAGAGAGATGGTACAGCAGACTGTGCAATGGCACTGTCTAAAACTGACCATGCTTGAGTTCTCCTACTTTCCAAACTCCGGGTGTTCAGCCTTTTCTTCAATTCATTGAGCAACCTGTCTCCTGCTCTGATCCTTTCTTTCTTTTTCTTTTGCTTAAATTCACCAGAGCCATTTCTAATACCAACAATAGTTTACATGTAATTCTCAAGTGGTCAAAAATGGAAAATATTTCTCCCAAAGTCTAACTTCTGGCCAAGAATTAATTCCACTTCATGATCTCATTCAAACTCAATTTCTGTAGATAGGGTATGTTTCAAGCAATGGATCCTGGAAGATGAGCCAATATGCCAAAAGAAAAGACAAGGGAAACAAAATGATCTGAACTTCACCTCCCAATGATTTATAAAATATGACATGAAGGTTATAAGTCAAGTCAACTCATATCGGCAATAGAGTGAGCAGAAAGAGGTTGACTAGACTCTGTTGAAAGAAAGACACCAGAAGCTTCTGAGCATGGGCCCCTCCAGCTTGTGCTTGTGCAAAGATTTTTAAATAGAGGTGAGACAAGCAGAACTATTTTTAGAAGGATGACTCTGGCTACAGGATGAAGGAGAGGTAGACTGAAGGAGGGACCAGACTGGAGTTTGCTGCAGGGTCCAAGTAGGAGAAGGCACCCAAGTAGGGTATGGCCAGGGAGGGGCTTCAAGTGTGCACCAGTGGGTGGCTGAAGTACTGGAAGGGTAATTAAGACATTATGGTCGATCTTATACTAAGACAAAAAAGGAGATAGTTCATTCCTTCTTCTTCTTCTTCTTCTTTTTTAAAGATTTTACTTGAGAGAGATAGTGAGAGAGAGAGAGAGCATGAGCAGGGAGGAGAGGGAGAAGCAGGCTCCCCACTGAGTAGGGAGCCTGACATGGGGCTTGATCTGAGGACCCTGGGATCATGACCTGAGTTTAAGGCAGACGCTTAATGGACTGAGCCACCCAGATGACCCTCTTTCCTTCTTTTTATACCCCTGAATGTGTTTATTTCACTTTGTAGACATAAAAACAGAACAACAACAACAAACTTTAAACAATCTAAATATCTAGCAATATAGTTGGATAAAGAAACAGCATTACAATTATGCATTAATGGGAAGATCTGTAGATCTATGGGAAAATGATCACAATATCGAAATGAAAAGTAGAAGCGACTGATGGTACATCGAGAATGCTACCATTTTGGAAAAACAACAAACAAAAATGTGTGTGTGTGTGTGTGTGTGTGTGTGTGTGTGTGTTCCAGAATTATAGGAGTGCATGTGTGTAAATAGAAAAAATAAGGAAAGAACTTAACAAAAATGTTAATGGTGGTTATGTTTGCAGATTACTAGATGGGAACTTTCTTACTCCTTCTCTATACCTTCTGTGTCATTTTAATTTTTAACCACAAATATGTTTTATTTTTATAACTGAATAAAAAAAAACAGAAAAAATATGTTCATCCTGGGATAACAAGACCACTTAAATAAGGACATTGCTCATGTTTATAAGCAGAATCTGGGGATAAAGCTCTCTGTGGACATTACAGCAAGGATTGCTGTGGAACAAGAATGCAGTAAGTCTTTAGACACCAAACTATAGTCTGGCACAGACCAGACCATTCTCTTGGTGATACCAGGCTAGGGCTTTTTATCAGTCTTTTGGTGAAATTAATATGAGAACCCCACTAATGCTCATTAGGGATTGTTGATTGTAAAGACATCTGAGTTAACACCATTATAACTCTGTAGGATTTTTAATTCTCACATTTTATTGTCTCTGCAAGATCCAAGAATTTTTGAAATCTATGCATATAAAGTAAGATGTAAATATCCATGCCTTCCTTGGCTATTGTTGTCAGTATTCTGGTAGGGAAATTAAGCAGGACTGACCATTAGACTATAGCTTAGCTTTCTTGGGCTGTGCTTTTTCATGAGGGCTGGTGGTACAGAGGGGTGACCTATGCAGCAACACAGGGTCAAGTTCAGAAGAACCCGAGCCTGGTTTAATGTTCTGCTGTAGTCATTCTGAAATCCTTTTTTTTTTTTTTTTTAAGATAGATTGAGAGAGAATAGGGGGAGGGGCAGAGGGAGAGCAAATCTTAAGCAGACTCAGTGCTGAGTATGGAGCCCCATTGGGGCTTGATCTCATGATACTGAGATCACAACCTGAGCCAAAATCAAGAGTCAGACCCTTAACCAACTGAGCCACCCAGACACCCCCATTCTGAAATTCTTAATAATTTTATCTTTGACTTGCGTTTTATAAGTGAAGTTTGCTGGGCCACGGCAATGTGCAGAGGTGACAGGTGCTCTATGTAGGGCTTCTGGCTCCTGCTGTCCCATTTACATTTAGCCTTTGAGATGCCCATGAGCAGAGAATCCCAGAGGATCCATAATGCATGGAGTTCAGCAAGACTCAGAGCAAATCAGAGGAAGCCTGTTGTGTCCATGATGCAGTGAGTGGAGGTACTGACAGCCCTGGGAGCCCACGCTCTCTGTTCAAACCAGAAGTTGCTTTGAACACAAAAAGAAGGCAGTAGCATTCTAAAAAACATGAACGATCAAGGGATCCTGTCAGATTCTTTCTTACCCTTCTTCCTTCCCTGCAGCAGCCGACCATGTACTGAAAATGATCATATAGAACAAAAGGAAAAGATCTGGCACCTATAGTTCCTTTCCTTTCACTCCTTTCTTCCAAATCAGGAAGCCAAAGGTAGAGAGTATTGGTAGAAATGTTGGTACATACGAAGTGACATAAAATAGTAAAGGGTTTCTTGTGCAGTATTTCCAGTGTTTCATAAAAATGAAATATATATGCATGTATGAGATATGCAATAAGAATTGTGTAATTTTGGTGATTTCACATAAGAGTTAAATGCTTTTATATTTGCATTTAACCCTGGTATTGCACAATATGAATACAAATGGTAAATTCAAACTAATAATGTAAAATTTAATTTTTCTTCACTTCTAATACTAAACAAAAAAATTAAAAACACCATGAGAGGGTAAGAAAGAAACTGTGGAGGAAAAAACTAGGTCTGTATTTTTGGACCTTTAATGCTATGTTTTACCTGCTTTTTGAACAAGAGCTCCCACATTTTCATTTCATACTGGGCCCTGCAAATTACATAGCCAGCCTTGCCTATGATTGCATGGGCCATCAATTCAAGTGGCTTTAGGACATTTTGGTTGTAACCTGATGGAGGCAGGGGTGAGGCCGAGAAGCTGCACAAACATCACTGAGAGGATGCAGGGAGAAAGGGGTTTGGAAGGGAGGTGGTGGCATCAACTATCTTCCTTTAGCACTGCCCCTTGTACAACTTTCCAGGAATGACAGGGACAACATCACTAAGGAGAGATGCTTTGTGTAAAGAGGCAGGTTCATCCCTTTAAACTGCACAGATTTCTCTGCAATTTAGTGCTGAGAAGTGATGTTAGAGAAAGGCTCTTTTCTCATATGATCGCTGATAACCTTCTGTCTATTACTCGAGCTCAATACCGGGACGTATTTGTGTAGCAAAGCTAAGCCCTTGTACTAGGAAACCCAGCGAGCAGCATGATAGATCAATTGATTTGTCAAACCCCTACAGACAGAAACAATTTCCTTGGCTGGACTTAGTTAATGCAGATGGCTGCCTCCTTCACCCTTTAACACATCTCAACCTGGCCATGGTAATGTTCCAGGAGGATGTCACAGTTTCCCGGGAAGGCTTTGGGCTCTTCCTCTCAGCATTTGGAGGAGGAGGTTGCACAACACAACGCAAGCCTAAGAGAATCATTAGCATAAAGTGGGTGTGCCTGGGAGAACGCATAGGTTAGTGTTGTGCTGGCCAGTAGCTCCCTGGAAATCTGACCCTACCCCCAGTTCCCATGTCCAGTCGTCTACCCGGGCATCTCAGGCTTATGGGGGAGAGAAGACAAAGAACACACCAACCAAAACGTGGGTTCTTTATACTTGGAGTGTTGACTTCCAGTCTCTGTTGGATGGATTGGCTTGGTGGGTTTTCAAGATGCACAGGATCATGGGACTTTAGCGGGCTCCATCATTACTGATTGTGCTACTTGGAAGGCAGGGAAGAGAAGAGGGGAGAGAGCCTCCCAGCCATCCTCTATAAATACTCATGTTCTTCACATTAAAACTCCAGCCATCTCTAGCCCTTGGCAAGTGGGGGTGGAGTGGGGAAGGGCTGAGCTATACTACAGGCATTCTGACAACCACCATGGCTCAGAGTTCCCTGCCTCACCATAGCATTTTGCCCTCTGTGCCTTTATTTACCAGAATGCCTTTCCTACGTCTTCATTGACCAGTGTCCCGTCTATTTGCTCTTCTTCCTGGCTATATAGAGAAGACTGCGTTTCCCAGTCTCTTTTGCTGTTAACTATAGCCTGGATTAACTAAAGACTGGGTTCCAGCCAATAGAATGAGAGCGCAAGTTATCTGTATCACTTGCAGGCCTGATCCAAAGGACCTCTTTCCTCCATACAGACTAATGAAGAGACCACAGTTCCAGGAGACCCACGTGATAAAAGTAGTGGGGCCAGAAGAAAGAAAGGATCTGTCCTCTAATCTCCACTCAGAGGACAGCCCTCAGAGGACCAGACCTCCTGATCATTGGGAATACCTATTTTGGAAAAGGAGAAATGAGCTTTTATTATATTTAGGTGTTGTTTCAGCAGCTGGGGTTACCGTAACCAATAACAACTGACTTCCAATAATAGTCTTCCTCATCCTGGGGCACTCATAGCTCAGATGTTAACTGCTTGGACTTCCTCCAGCTGGCTAGGAAGTCCCTAGTCTTTGATATTTAAAGGCTGGAATTCCTTGGGGGGTTGGGGGTGGGGAAAGATGTCTCTCCTCCTCCCACCTCCATCCCTACCAACATCTCCTGGGTTTCCTGAAAGACTTACTTTCTCCTGATCACATCTTGCTCTGGTATCACACGAGTAAGAAAGGACATGATGTTTCATTTATTCTTTTCCTACCCCTCAAATCCCCCACATTGCCTCTCAACTTCCTCATATCAGGGAGATCATATGAGAAATGTCTTTCTCTGATTGACTTATTTTGCGAAGCATAATACCCTCTAGTTCCATCCACATTGTGGCAAAGGAATAAATGAAACAAGATGGGATTGGGAGGGAGACAAACCATAAGAGACTCTTACAAAACAAACAGAGGGTTGCCGGGGGGGGGGGTAGGGAGAGAGTGGTGGGGTTATTGGGAGGGAGACAAACCATAAGAGACTCTCACAAAGCAAACAGAGGGTTGCCAGGGGGAGGGGGGTAGGGAGAGGGTGGTGGGGTTATGGACATTGGGGAAGGTATGTGCTATGGTGAGTGCTATGAAGTGTAAACCTGGCGATTCACAGACCTGTACCCCTGGAGCTAATAATACATTATATGTTAATTAAAAATTTTTTAAATAAAAAGGAAAGGACAGGATGAGGTTCTTTGCTCTTCCATGTTTCTTAGAGGACCATTGCCTTCCTTCTGGGTTCCAAGTGTGTTCTGGTTTGAGTGGAAAGTGTGAGAATCATTGGCTTATTCTCTCTTTGAGTCCTGCTGAAGTCCCACACACCAGGGTCCCCCAAATTTCTGTGTTGAGGGGGTATTGTGGATACTGATTGTGAATGGGGAGATGGTGGATGTATGCCTTACACCTCCCTCCTGGACTTAGACACAGGCTCTGTTGTCCTATGCAACTACTACAAAACAGAGTTTCACAGATTAAATAGTCACTATTTTAAAGGGATGAAAGCAGAGCATTATATCTCCTTTGGGCTTCTTTGCTCTGGGGCACAGGGCATGGACTTTTGAATCTAGCCCCAGAGCAGGGCACCTCTTCTGTCCTTCCTCTCACTGGACAGCAGAGCAGGTGAGTGAGATCTGGGGAAGAAGGGACAGATCAGAAGGGACCTGCTGCAGACTGCATGATATAAAACCCTCTTCTGACTCTTCTCCCAAAACCATCGGTGATGATATTTGTGAAGTGGTTTTTCCTCTGGGGAATGTTGAGTGCTACGTCAGGGTTCAGACCTCTCGTGGAATAAAAGTATAGCCAAAAAGTTGGGCATTGGACATAGGCTACATCTGCAGTTTGGGGCCTGGGAATGAGCTCATGACAGACAACTTTAATTGAATATTTGATACCTGTTCTCTAACATCCTTTCCCTGACCTGCTCCTGGGAGTCTTTCTCTGGCATGGAGTCTTCCAAATCCCACCTTCTGGCCTCTCTGGGTCCTTGGGGTCCTCACTCTCTCCCCACTCTTCATCCATGCCCAACCCTGCCATCGATTTTGAAAATGCAAAAGTTTTGGGGGTGCCTGGGTGGCACAGTGGGTTAAAGCCTCTGCCTTCAGCTCAGGTTATAATCACAGGGTACTGGGATCAAGCCCAGCATCTGGCTCTCTCCTCAGCAGGAAGCCTGCTTCCTCCACTCTCTCTGCCTGCCTCTCTGCCTGCTTGTGATCTCTCTCTCTGTCAAATAAATAAATAAAATCTTTTTAAAAAAGAAGAAAATGCAAAAGTTTTCTACTTTATTTGCAAAGCAATGATTTCCACTTCTGATTGATCCTGACCTGATAGGCCAAATTATTCTACCAAGTTAATTGTCTAAGAAAACAGAAATAACACAACAAGCAAAAACATGGCTTATTTCCTTTAAGGATTTGGCTGCCAGTATTTACATAATTATTTTTCTTCTAGATACTCTAGTAACAGACCTTTTTTTTTTTTTTAAGATTTTATTTATGTATTTGATAGGGATCACAAGTAGGCAGAGAGAGAGTAAGAAGCAGGCTCCCTATTGAGCAGAGAGCCCGATGCTGGGCTCCATCTCAGAACTCTGGGATCATGACCTAAGCCAAAGAGAGAGGCTTTTAACCCACTGAGCCACCCAAGCGCCGCTAGTAACAGATCTTCTTGACATGGTTTTAAAATCTTCAGAAGTGCCCCCTGCCTCCCTGGATGGGTGCAGAGGGTCTTCCTTTGGTTGCCTATAAAATCTGTGTATATCTCACGTATACACATGCATATACATTTATATTACTTACTACACACGCATAGAGACAAACATCAACAATGCGAGGCATTAAAATGTTAAGACAGATTTTATTCAGTAACTATTGAAAGCTGGGGGAAAGCTGAGCTCCCTTCCAATTTGTGCAGAGGTAACTGAAATTTAAAAGGGGAACAAGGGAGTAGGGGGAGGGGTGAGCAGGGACTCAGTAGTCAGGGAAGTGAAAAATTACAAAGGCTCAGTTGGTTAAGCAGCTGCCTTCAGCTCAGGTCATGATCCCAGCATCCTGGGATCGAGTCCCACGTCGGGCTCCTTGCTCAGCAGGGAGCCTGCTTCTCCCTCTGCCTCTGCCTGCCATTCTGTCTGCCTGTGCTCCCTCTCTCTCCCTCTTTCTCTCTGATAAATAAATAAAATCTTTAAAAAAAAAATTACAAAGGGTTGGTCAGTTACATGCGACCAGGTCAGCTGTGTCTGCTGGCTGGTTATTGCCCAAATGAGGCTTCTGTCCTCCCATCAAAACTGAGGGACAGAGACCCTACCCTTCCTGATGATTGCATTTCATAGGAATGGCCTTCAGGTCCTTAAGAAAGATGCCTCTGAGTTGTTGGAGATGCGTATTTTCAACTGTAAGAACTTCGTAGTAAATTGCTGAGGAAGGCATCCCCGGTGCACAGTCTTCTCACTTATATAAGAAAGGGTCCTGGGCCTGGAACATTCCTTACCAGGAGCTAAGGAGCCCATACAGTCTGCACTGGGCTTATTGCCTTGTGTGGGAATGTCCTCCCCTGTTTGGGGCCTGCTGTGCTCCTTTGTTCCACCTAAGCAAGGGTGTCAGCTGTCCCATGACACACCTTCAGCTTTCAGAATTTCTGACTCCCTGTGAGAGAGCAGAGGTCCTTCTGCTGCGGCACCAGTGGGGTGAGCACAGGCCAACGGCCTTGCCTAGACTGCCAGCCACCACTGCTAGTCATGGGGTCCAACACACATTCTTGGAGGCAGTCCATCTCTGTCTCTCCTCTTTCCACATGAATAAAGCATCGTTCCGTTCAGTGCTTGAATGCATTAGCGGCACTGAACTTTCTCAAAAAAATTATTGAAGGGAGAACTGGTGTCATCCTAGGGACATGGCCTTTACATTGCTAGGAGCCTGATGGGAGTTTGGCCATCTCTTAGTGAAGGAAGAGCTTTGGATGGAGTCATGATTTGTCGGAGGAGTTCAGCAGCTCTTTACAAATTCTCATACACATACACACACATATACACACACATGCACACACATATACACACATACATACACAGACATGCACATATACACACGCACATGCATATACACATGCACGCACATATGCACATATACATATACACACAAGCACATGCATAATTACATACATGTACATATGCGCACGCGTGCATGTATATGCACGTGCACATACATATGAACACAAGTGAACATGCATGCATATACACATGCATGTGCGTATGTACACATGCATGTATACATACACACCAAACACACACGCATAATCTTTCTCCATGAACTCCCAAATGGGCTCATACCTCAGGCATAAGGCACCTCTGCCTAGAGGAAGTCCCATTTTACAGGCCGTGCACTAACCCCAAAGGACAATAGGGGTAAAATGCAGATCCAGTACAAAACATTGTCTCCTTGGAAGAGCTGCTATGGCCCACCTATCCCCGATCTGTGAGCCATGTAATTAATCATGTTCCTCCCTCTTCACCGTGCTGCCAGGACCCTCTAGTAGTTTTTTTTCTTGGTTGTTGTTGTTTTTGTTGTTGGTTTTTTAAGATTTATTTATTTATTTGAGTGAAAGGGAGAGTGAGCAAGCACATGCACATGGGAGGCAGGGGCCGAGGAGAATCTCGAGCAGACTTTGCACTGAGCTCGGCGTCTGATGTGGGGTTTGATCCCACTGCCCTGAGATCGTGACCTGAGCCAAAATCCAGAGTCCCATACTTAACTGACTAAGCCACCCAGATGCCCCAGGACTCTCAGGCTGAAGGGAGATGGTTGATCATAATAACTGTACTAGCCCTGGTGTTCCTTTTTTTCTCTAACGATTTTATTTCCTACACTTATTTCTGTAACTATATTGTTTGTGTCTATGAGGACGAGAAGGGTGAGACAGAAAAAGAAACAAAGAGCTGGCACAAGCTGAAGTTTCTGCCTCAAACATTACCTTGATTGTACCTTCCAAGCGTGTGGCGTGCTAGAGGCTAATCTGTGAAGAATTCATGGGTCTTCAGTGAGCATGCAAGTGCAAGGCAATTGCAAGCTAAGCCGTGCAAGGCACAGCTGTCAGGGCAGTCCATTGGGGGATGGAGGTGTCTACATTTCTACTGCTATACAACAAATTGCCACAGATTTAACTGCTTAAAATGACATACATGCTTCATTTCACAGTTTCTGAGTAGAATCTGAGCACATCTTGGCCAGGTCCTCTGCTTGTGGTGTCCCAGGGCTACCATGAAAGTATCAGTGCGTTCTTTCTAGAGGCTCTGGGGGAAATTCTCCTCCAAGTTCACTCAATTGTTGGCAGAAGTCATTACCTTGTAGATGTAGGATTGGGGGCACTGGCTTTCTCCCAGGTATCAGTTGGAGGCCACCTACAGTCTTTGCCACCTACACCCCCCCCCCAAACATAGAATACTTCAACAAGCCAGAAGGAACATCTCTAGGGTGAGTCTACTAGCATGACAACATCTTAGGTGGTGGTGATGATGATGATGGTGTTGATGATGATGGAGATGATAATTATCATGGAGTTATGATACCCCATCACATTTGCTATATTCTGTTGGTTGGAAGCAAGTCACAGCATGAGTCTACACTTGAAGGGAGGAATCACATGAAAGGGTATACATCAGGAGTCAAGGATTATGGGAGAAAATATTGGAATCTATTTCCAAAGGAGTTTATAATATAAGGATGATGAATCATAGTTTCTGGCTTTAAAGAGCTTTCCATTGAATTGAGCAAACAAGATGTGTAAATACATGATAATACAAATAGGAATGTTATGATCTCTAGGCTGCAGCAATCACATCAGCTTACGAGATCATGAACATTTTCTGAAGGGGTGCACCTGGGCTGGCATCTGTAGGCAGGAGAAATTTTGCGGGGGGTCCCCAAAGATAGGCTGAGACCAGGTTTTGTTGGGTATTAAGTGCCAGGATTTTGAAACCTACCACATAAGCTTACGCTTCCAATCATGGAGTAAGGGGCACTGTACCAGGAGTTGATATTCAAACCAGGTAAGCAAGGCCCTTCATGGAGCATTGGTTTTACTAGAATACTTTCCTGGGAGGGAAACACATTATTTTTTAGATTAGAGGACGTGTCATGGAGTAGAATGCAAAATTGAAATTTATTTTTCTCAAGATTTGAGACTCCACATCGTTTTTTCCTCCTGCTCTGGTGGAAATTTTCGAGCAGGAGTAGCCCTGAGTCACTGCCCATCAGAGCAGCCATCACAGAGGGAGGCATGGGGAAAGAGGAGCCAGAGACACATGCCCATGGTGGATGGGGGACAGAAGAAGGGCCCTCAAACAGCTCTGGGACCAACAAAGCTTCCAGGGGTGCCTGGGTGGCTCAGTGGGTTAAGCCTCTGCCTTCGGCTCAGGTCATGATCTCAGGGTTCTAGGATCGAGTGCGGCATCTGGCTCAGCAGGGAGCCTGCTTCCCCCTATCTCTCTGCCTACTTGGATCTTTCTGTCAAAGAAATAAATAAAATCTTTAAATAAATAAATAAATAAATAAAAGAAGCTTCCAAAGTCTCCCTAAGCTAACTTGCACAGTTTCTTATCTGTGTGAGAGAGAGAAACAAGTTGACAACTGACAGTGGAAACCCTTAGGGCACAAACAAGTTAGGCCTGTGGGGACTTTCTTCTCCTGGGGTTAGGGCTACTTCAGCAGAGAGAAAGGGAATATTCTACCTATCTTGGACTCTCCCTTGTCTTTGCAGAGAGGCAAGTACCAAAGATTTAGACCAGTGGCTGGCAGACCAAATCCACTGGGAGCTATGCAGAGATATTTACATTTTTAAATGGTTAGAGAAAAAAATAGAAAAAGAAGACTAAAATGTCTTGACACAGGAAAATCATATGAAATTCAAATTTCAGTGGTTATAAATACAGTTGAGTTGAAACACAGCCTAGGCACTCTCCTATGTATTATGTATGGCTGCTCTCACGGTACAAGGGCAGAGCTGAGAAGTTACAACAAAGAACAGGGGCCAGCAAAGCCTAAAATCTTTCTGGCCTTTCACAGGAAATGCCCTCCTGGCTTAGAACCTTCATGAACGGGGGGGGCTCCAGTGGACACTAACCCTGCCCCATGTGACTCTGCACCCTTTGTTTGTCTTCTACTATGTTGCCTGGCTGCACATATGTGTCCCAAACTGCTCTGTGAGGTAGTGATCGGTATTGCATGGAACAGAAAATGTTCTGTGATAAATCAAATCCTGGGTTGGTTTGGTTTTTTTTTTTTTTAAGATTTTATTTATTTATTTATTTGACAGAGAGAGATCACAAGTAGGCAGAGAGGCAGGCAGAGAGAGAGGAGGAAGCAGGCTCCCTGCTGAGCAGAGAGCCCGATGCGGGACTCGATCCCACGATCCTGAGATCATGATCTGAGCTGAAGGCAGCGGCTTAACCCACTGAGCCACCCAGGTGCCCGGTTTTGTTTTGTTTTGTTTTTTTTTAAGGATAAAATGATTTTGCTACTAGAAATGTTCTCTGATCTTTAAATATGATTTGTGACCTTCCAGATTGGGGAGATAAATTTTAGCACTTCCCAAACTCGTTCCACCGCTCAGTAATTCCTTTTAGGAAATACTATGTTTATTTCCTAGTGTTTCACACAACGCAGGTTCATCAGTGCTACTCCACATCTTTACCGGGAACCGAGCAATTAATTCCCTTCTAATCTATTAGGAGCAAGTAAGTCCCCCTTCCTGTTGCAGCGCCCTTGATCATCCACTCCCCTCTTGGACACATGAATTTACTGGAGCGATTGTGCATGTCACCCCTTCCTTCACCAGGGACGTGCTCCCTCTTTCACCCCCCCTTCTCCAGCCTGATCTCATTCTTTTCCCTTCACATGCATCTCCCCCTCCCGAAATGGGAAGATAGCAATTTTTAAGCTGCAAGTTATAATCCAGCAATGGGTCATGAAATTGATTTAGAGGGTCAGTGACCGGCATTTAATAAATAGTAAAATCAAATGGTAAAATAGAGTATAAAGTATCAGAGCACATTGCAATAGTACTTGGTGAAATTTTTGTGTGGGTTCCTGGGTCACAGCATAAAATGTGTTTCTTCCTTTGGGCCATGGTTAAAAATGTTAGCAAACCACTGTGCTGAGATGCTAACAAAATCAAGGAACATAGCAAAGTCTTCTAGCTAACATTTGATTAGCAAAAATGTTCTATCTGTCCCATGATTAATTCTTCTCAGGCATTTCCACCCCAGGGTATCCATTTTAAATTGCAAACATAAGGACCCAAGGACTGCATCCTTTGATTAACCTCTAGATCTGCTACCCCTCACTGTCTGTGGGACTCATTTCCCTACAGAGGCTGCATAAATATTTGATGTTGATAATGAAATGAAATGAAAAGCTATTAGGACAAGCTCTCCAGTTTCTACTATCCCTGTCTGTTAAAGGACTGGGAGTAGCCCTCAACGCCATGTCCACTTCGGCACGGTCTTCCAGAGCCCTCGGTACACACCATCTAGGATGACCCAAAGGGCAGGTCTCCCTTCATCAGCAAAACAGGCATACCCACGTTTCCAGCCTCTTCCCCAGCCAGCCGTAGCCTTCCCACATCTCCACTCTGGGTTCTGCCCCCCTTTGCCAGCCTCTACTCTGGCCACCATCCAGGAGTTCTCATGCCTCTGCATAAACTATTGCTCCCTCTGCTTCCCAGCTTCTCCCTCCACTCGTTCCTCGTGCCGAAATCCCTCTTACCTGTCAAAGTCCATGTTGCATAAACATTTCCAAATCCCGAACCCAGAGAGCTACTTGCATTAATTTTCATGGCCCCCTGGGACTCTTTTCATGCAGTTGTGCAGAAAGAGTGACCCCGAATTCTAAATGTTCATACATCTATCGCCTCCCTGTGCCCATTGGCTTCTCCAGAACAAAGGCTGTGTTTTATTTCTCTCTGAATTCTCCATCCCCAACATGGTGTGGCTCAAAGTAGGGGCTGAGAGTTTTTTAAGTATAAAAGAAAAAGAAGAGGTGGGATGAAATGCCAGAGGGGAGCACAGTTTTCTTACAGGATAGACCATGTTCCTTTCTCCCCCCCGCCTCCAGTCCCTCTCTAGCCCCCAGGACAAAGCCGCCCGGCAGGCTGCAGAATCTTCGGGTCGGCTTGTGGAACGGAGGTCCGCTCCACCTGTGCATTCCAAATTATCTTGGGCCCAGAGCTGATGCAGCTGCCTCTTCTGCACGGACTAACCCTCCTCAGATTTACCGTTGGGCCATTCCACATGCAAGGGAGAAGTTTTAACTGCTCACAGAACTCTAATATGACCACGGGCCTAGTACTTCTGGTAGCAGATGATGAGTGACTTATAGAATGAGCCTAAATACGGGCTTTGTAATAGCTGTGAATACTGAGAACTGCTGAGTTGTGAGGTTTTCTTCTGCGTCTCCTGCGATCTTTTCTGTTCAGATCCCACTCTCTTCCACCCCCTCCTTCCACCCCACACCAGGCATTTAATGACCGCCTTTGCTTTGCCCCCGTACAAGGACTCCACTTCTCTCATCCCCACCCTGCAGCACCCCAGATTTGTCTGTGTGGCAACAGCATTTCATGCCACTGTTGCTCGGGGCTGTGCCTTCTCTAGGGATGGAGCTGCCAGAGGCTGAACGAGAGTCCATGGGAGCCGCCCAGCATCCAAGCTTGCTGAAGACGGGAAACGGGCGAATCATGGGTTGACTTCCATGCAGAACTGCAGGGAATCCATGCAGAACTCTAGAAACATTTACCTTAACCACATAAACTCCAGAGTAGAGAAGGAAATAATTAAGGTCCCTAAGAAAGTGCTGGCCCTCAGCCAAATGTGAGGGGAAAGTCACCTGTGGCCTTTATTCTCTTTGGGATCTGTGGGTTTCAAAGAAGCAGAACTGAGATTCTTAAATTTAGTTGTGAGTTTGCTGGCACCAGGCACAGAGCTCAAGAGGATCCAAAGAAAAGTGGATCATAGTTGATAGAGGCTGACAATGAATTCCTCTTAATTAATCTTGACCCAGAGGCACCTGAGTGGCTCAGTCAGTTAAGCATCTGCCTTTGGCTCAGATGATGATTCCAGAGTCCCAGGATCAAGCCCCATATCAGGCTTTCTGTTCAGTGGGGAGTTTGCTTCTTCCTCTGTCCCCTCTTCCTTCACTCAGGCCTGCTCTCTCTCTCTCTCAAATAAGTAAAATCTAAAAAATAAATAAATAAACTTGACCCAGTGGGCAACCACCATGTGCAGGGACTGTACTTGGCTATGGGGCCCGGAAGGCCACTAATATCTGAGTGTTGCAGACACCGCAGGACAGTAACTTCAATGCTCATCTCCTTCCTTCCAGGCACTCTCGCACCTACTGACCCTCAGCCACGTGAAGGCACCGCTTTCCCTGTCACTGCTCAGCCCAGAAGTCAGAGTCTTGTCACTGTCACCTCTGTCCCTCTCACTTCCCTTAAAACCTCAAGAATTCGCTCCCTAGATATTCTTAAATACTTCCTTCTTCGGTGGAAACTTCCAGTTCCCTTGTGCAACAACCAGCCCTGGGCGACGTGGCCTGTGCCTAGCTCTCTGGCGTCAGCCTTCTCACACCCCCGTCTGACTTGTGCTCGGGGCCCTGCTGGCTGGCCTGCGGGGCTCTAGCAGAACTGCAGGGGGGAATGTAAGCACAGGCAAGTGGCAAACGGGGCAGTACCTGTAACATATATGAAAATATGACAATTCTTATGTGTGTGATATATATAAACAGCTATCACAGATCAGGAAGCAGAGCATGAGCTGTTCAAAAAGAAAAAAAAATATATATATATACACATTTATACAGGCATTCTAAAGAAGAAAAATATAATATATGTAGGGAGAATAAACATAAGGGGGAAAAGCCCAACCTCAATAGTAACAGAAGAAATACAAATTAAAACAACAATGACATATTTTCTGCCTTTGTAGGTGAAGGAAGGAGAGAATGAAGATCTTTCCTAGGCAGCTGGAGAAGTACAAATTGGCAAAGATTTCTCGTGGGAAACTTTGCTGTGTGAAAAAAAAAGTCTTTAAAAAAAATGTGTGTAACAGTGACAAAGCAATTCCACCGGTAAAAATTTAACCTAAGGAAATACTTAGTAGCTTGAGAATTTTTCTCACTTTGGGAATGTGTAACAGTGTGGGTTTTAATGGAGAATATGTGGAAATTATCCAAAGTTCCAACAATTGGGTATTTTTTAAGTAAATTTCATATAATACACTGTATGCATCTATTTAAAAGGGAAGTATGGAAGCATAACTGTTAACAAGAGACATGTTTATTGGTAAATTTTTAAGAGAAAGGAGTTTATAAAAATATGACAGGATTTTTTATTTAAAAACTGTACATGCAGAGAATGTCAGGGAGATCTCGCTCTCAAATAAATTAAAAATCTTTAAAAAAAATAATAAAATGCCAGGAAGGGTATATACCAAACTATAAATACTGGTTATATCTGGAATAAACTTGCTGGTGAGGAAATTTTGGGGAAACCGTTCTACATTTTTCCATTCTTTGAACAGTAAAAATGATGTATCTTTATAATAAGAAGTTGTTTAAAAATAACTCAAACAAAATTGCCAAACTTAGAGTTATTTATTGTTGAAGGCAAAGACTGGAGCAACTTAATTTTTAAAATGAAGTCAGCAATTTACTTCAATCCAGAAGACATTTACTGATCTAAAAGGCCAGCATGGCTATATGCGGGTGTGGGGACCACTGTGTTAAAATGGTAATTCGGTTGCTTAAGTAACACGGTTGCTTAAATAAATCTTGTTAAATTCCAAATTATAAAAATTTGTTTGATTTATGAATTTTGACCATCATGCCAAAGCTTTTTCAGTGTTGACAAAATTAGGTGCTATAAAGAAAATGCTTTTAAAGCTTAAATGACACAGTTACATGGGTCTACACGTGTCAAGACCAATGCATTTAAGATTGGCACATTTTGCTGTATGCAAGCATTCCTCTAAAACATGAAGGCAGAAGAATAAAGACATTCATAAAAATGACATAAAATATTTCACATTTTTTGTCTTGAGCTTTTAATGGGTCTCTAATATTGAATCAATTAGAAGCTGAACAAAGAGGACTCCCTCTTCTGACTGATGGAGTCATTGGTGTCAGACAAACCTCCCACTGAAAGCAACTACAGAAGCTGGATACAACAACAACAATGACCATTTGAAGTCACTGGGGAAGAACCAAGGCAGCCACGTTTCCTTAACAAAGCACAGTTCTCACAAACTGAAAATCCTATAGAGAAGGGAATGCATTGACAGGAGATGGACATTCTGTGCACAAACACCTCTTGAGGCACTTTCTGTCCTCTGTGCTGTGTTTGCATGGGGCTAGATACTGAGAAACAAAGAAGAAAGAAACTTTGGAGTGGGAAAAACTAAGCAGATATTTTGATTTCTGCAAATGCTAGAGAGAGAGAGAGAGAGAGAGAGAGAAAAGGGTTGAGAACACACAAAAAAGAAGGAGCCCTGATAGACCTCCAAGCTTTTGTTGAAACTCTTGAAGGACACAACTTATAAGTAGAGAAAAACAGAAGTAGATTTGACTCCACTGGACCCAGATGATATGCCAATACTCTGTCTGCCTTCTAGAAGTAAACAACATCTTCTGGAAGAAAATAACATCATCTGGAGCTTCTATTCTTTTTCATACATTTTGGCATTCAATAAAAAATTGATAGGCATAACAGGAAATAGAAAGAAATCATTGAAAAATAAAAGATAAAAATCCCAGAAAATTGACACCCAGAATCCTGTAGATATGTGAATTATCAAATACTAACACTAAGATAATTACAATACATACAAAAAGAAAACTAATGGAAAATGATGAATTTCCCAGATAATTGGAATCTATGAAAAAGTCAAATGGAAATCCTAGAGCTGGAAAATGTAGTAAATGATACTAAGTATTCAACAGATGGTTTTAGCAGCATGTTAGATATCAAAGAACAATGAAGTAATTTAACAGAAAGTTGGCCAACAAAAAATATCTGTATTGAACCACAAACAGAAAACAACTGAGAGAAAAAAAAAGATGGAAAATAAGAATACAGACAAGAACAAAAGAGACTCAGGGAGTATATAACTGATGTTCAGAAATGGGGAAAAAAGAATGAGAATAGAACACCTGGGTGGCTCAGTCACTTAAGTGTCTGCCTTCTGCTCAGATCATGATTCCCTGCATCAGGCTCTCTGCTCAGCAGGGAGTCTGCTTCTCCCTCTGCTGCTCCCCTCAATCCCCCCAATTATGCTCTCTCTCTCTTGCTGTTTCTCAAATAAATAAATAAAATCTTTTTAAAAAAGAAAAAAATAAGTAAGATATAATATTTGAAGAGACCGGCAAAGAAATTTCCAAAACTGATTAAAAAAAAAAAAAAAAAAAGCAGCAGCAGCAGCAGCTAGGTTCAAGAAACTCAATGAGCCCTAAGTAGGATAAATACAAAGGAAAACAGACCTAGGCACAGATAATTAAGTTGCTGAGAACCAAAGACAAGGCAAAAATCCTCAAAGCTGTCAGAGAAAAAAGATACATTACCTACAAAAAGTCTTAAGTCTATTTTTTAAACAGACATGATGGGATCCAGAAAATAAAACGAACAAACAAAAAAACAAGCACAGGGCAAACATAACATCTGCCAGGGAAATACTGAAAACTTTCCCCTGAGACTGGGAGTAAGAAAAGAATATATCTGCTTTCACCACTTATTTTTATCATTGAACTGGAAGGCCTAGCCAATGCAAAAAAAGGAAAAAGGAAAGGTTAGAAACAGGATGACTTGGAAGAAAGATGTAAAAGTGTCACTATTCACAGATGACATGACTGTAGACCTTATTCCCAGAGGATCTAGAGAAGCAGAGAGAGAGAGAGAAGGACACAAATCCAGGACTGAGGCACAGGGAAGACAGGCTAGAAGTGCCACCAGTAATTTATAATATGGCTTAGACACCAGTCTGATGATGCTGGGTCCTTTCTGAGCAATTAAACACTGCCAGCTCTGACTAGCTCTGGAGCATCTGAAGACACTTCCTAGGGGAAGGACACTATTAGCAATTTTTAAAAGCCGTGAGGCAGCTCAATATGTGTAACCAACCCAAGAGCCCTTAGGCATTCAGAGTTCAGGCCACAGTCACCCCAGCCCATCCAAGAGGAAATCAATGAGCCATTAATACCACAGGAGCCTGGGCCCATGTGAGGGAAGTATGTTAAGCCCTTTTGGGAGCTGATGTTCCTGAAGATCTGATTTGCACTCAGCCCATACTGAGAGGATTGGTCACTGAAAGGAGTAAGTCGGCTTGTGATCCTTATCTGAACATCCATACCTCATCTGAGGATACACCACATGGGAAAAAAAGTGAAAAGCAGTTTCTTCACCACCCAAATAAAGACAAATTGAATGCATTCCGTTGTTGAGTCTTATTTTGTTCGCATGGCTAGCAAATCTGTGTCCTTTGAGATACCTGTGTCATCTCCTAAAGATCAGACTGGGTAGTCTTTGCATCCAGGAAGTTCTACTTCCTAATATAGTACCTGTGTATGTGGATATGGTTGATATGTTCCAAGCATACACCTGGCTTAAAAGATTGGCCCACAGCTGTTGCTAGTAGAGAATTTTATTAATAATATTGGTCACTCCCATTTCGGGTATATACCATATGCTTCCCTCAGAAGGGTTAGGATGAGCATCAAAATACCAATTCTTGAGCTGAAACTAGACTGACTCTGAACTTGGGACAATGACCTCAGTGACAGGTAGGTGAACAGAGGGCAAAGACAAGTGCCCAACATCTCACTCACATTCATCTCACTCATGATCAAGAGGGGCCTATTGTATCTGAAAACCACAGATAAGCCAAGTATAGACAGTGTTGGTGTATGGCTTGGAGTGTAGGCAGTGGATGGTCCCTAGAAAAGTCTGTGTTTATTTCACCTTTTTTTTTTTTTTTTGGAAGCTTAATGTGTAATATGTATATCATGAAGTCTGTAAGTCTTGACCTGAATTTTTAAAACGTGAATGCACTCATGTATTTACCACCCAGATTAAGAACATTTGCATTCCAGAAGCCTCCCTTGTGGCCCAAACTCTGTGTTCATTGAATAACTCCTCATTTTATGAATTTGACTACACTAGGTACCTCCATAAGTGGAGTCATACAGTATTTGTCCTTTTGTGACTGACCTCTTTTACTTAGAATAATGTCTTTGAGATTCATCCACACTGTAGCACGTATCAGAATTTCCTTCCTTTTTAAAGCTAATATTCCAGTATGTGTATATCCTATTTCATTTATCCATTCCTCTGTCAATGGACACTTGGGGTTGTTTCTACCTTTTGGCTGCCATAGATCATGCCGTTATGAACATGGGTATACAAATAACTCTTTGAGACCCTGCTTGAAATCCCTTTAGGTAGTATATACTGAGAAGTCAAATTGTTAGATCATATGTATAATAAAAATTGTATTTTTAACTTTTCGAGGTGCTGCCATGCTGTTTTCCACAGGAGCCGCACCATTTTTCATTTCCACCAACAGTGTACGAGTGTTCCAATTTCTCCACATTCTTGCTAATACTTGTTTTTTTCTTTCTTTCTTTCTTTCTTTTTTTGGATAATAATGATCCTAGTGGATGTGAGGTGGTATTTCATTGTGTTTCTGCTGGACTTCTTAACCGCGCACCCCCCGTAAGACCCAGCCCCAGGAAATGGCCTGCCATGCTAGCATCTCACCCAGGCTCCTAAGGAAGAGTCTGAACAGAGGGAGAGAAGACACTTCCTAGAAATCATAGTTCCCAATATGGACATTTGTTGAGCTGAATTGGTTGTCAACTCTACATACTATGTCTGTCATACACAGTGAAGGTATAGACCTGTGGGGAGGGGGGACAAGTAATCAAACAAGATGATTTTCTGAGTACTCAATTCCGGGAGGTGAGCACTGTTGCTGTTTCTCTGGTGCAGATGACAGGAGACATCTGGCAGGAGGTTATGTAGCTGGAGAGCTCTTTCCGTTTCATATGTGTGTATGGGCAGGGGGACAATTGTGGCTCTGGCGCAGAATAGTAGAGTGGAAATGAAACCAGACCCAGCCAACACCCAGACTAGAGTGGGGGGGGGGGCGGGGTGAGAAGGGAAACAGAAATGACACGTGTGAAACATAAACCTCCCTCATAAAACAGATCAGTCATGCCAGACTGTCTCGTGTGTGCAGCACAGACCATCTGACTTCAAAGTCTTGAAACACCAGCTCCTTCAGACCTGTGTGCACCAAGTCCATAGAGAGACCGATCTAACAGTAACTCCACAGATTCGTGTGTCTCAAAGAGAGGACCATTCGCAGGCTTTTCTAGGAACTCCTGAGTTTACAAAATGCCATCCAATCCTGCCAAGACCTTCCTATGACTAAACTTCAGCCCCTAACACCTTGTTAAGTGTCCCTTCCTCCCTTCGAATCCTCCCTTTAGAGAGGCTCCTAAGCTCCCCAGGATATGTATTCTCCCTTGCTGCAGAACTACCTGTGTACTCCAGTGGTCTTGGGCTGTAGGGCAATTCTTTTTTTTTTTTTTTTTTTTAAGATTTTATTTATTTATTTGGCAGAGAGGCAGGCAGAGAGAGGAGGAAGCAGGAAAGCAGGATCCCAGGACCCTGGGATCATGACCTGAGCTGAAGGCAGAGACATTAACCCACTGAGCCACCCAGTCGCCCCTGCAGGGCAATTCTTAAAGGCTGTAGACGACGCCTAAAGCCAGTTCTCTGTGATGTCATGATTCTGGGAAAGAGCAAATCCAGTCTTTCTGGCTACCTCTCACTTTCTTCCCATACTTATCTCCACCTCTTTCTCCAAACCCCTGGACACCCCAGCCCTTATACTTTTATTTATGCAAGCTTCTTATAAAAATGAATAATTTAGCATCATGAGAAACTTACCAGGTTGACTTAAGAATAAAGCAATCAAAATCACATTAAAGTTATATCATGATTTTTCCCTAAGACTCGTTAAGGAGCCATGAGAAAATCAGTACACCAACCTCTTGTGAAATTCCGGTATGATGTTTAACAGATTTTCTGGATAACTTCCTCATCATTAATTTTCTTTCCCTTTGCTGAAGGTTTCATTAATTTCTTTAAGGGGACATCATGAAAAAGTGAAATAAAATGTGTCAGTGGTCCTATACCCATCCCCCTTACACCTTTGCTTCCCAATTTCTGGCCAGAAAGAACTGACTCTGCTTTCCCAAGCCAGGAGGAAGTTGGAAGGGGCTCTCCTCTGCCCACTCCCAATCCCCTTCCTTAAGTCATTCTCCCTGCGCTCTAGAATTTGCTTAACTCAGTGGAGAGAGGACCAGACCCTCCCTGGTGACCTGGAGAGAGGAGCCTAGACCCCTTATACGTACCTGGTCCCTCCCTTCCCATATACAATGTGGCTTTGGGAGCAGTTTTGCACACCTGGACTCCCTCTCTCCTGGCCAGAGTCGATGGATCGGAAGGAGGTAAATGAAGAGTTTCACCTGAGAGAGAGAAGCTTGGCCTTGCGACATGCAAATTCAGGAGGTACTAGTGGCCATTCCAGGCTGGAAACAGGGGAAGAGAACCCAAAACCAAAGATGAGGAATGAGGTGGAGGCTCAGAGAAAAACAGTGAAGATAGGAATTCAGATTCCTAATGGATTTCAGGGTCCTGTGCCTCCTGAGTCCTCATGGCTTTTCTTTCTTCCTTTTTTAAAAAATATTTTTTTTTTTTTAAAAGATTTTATTTGACAGATCACAAGTAGGCAGAGAGGCAGGCAGAGAGAGAGGAGGAAGCAGGCCCCCTACTGAGCAGAGAGCCCGATGTGGGGCCCGATCCCAGGACCCTGAGATCATGACCCGAGCTGAAAGCAGAGGCTTTAACCCACTGAGCCACCCAGGCGCCCCTTTAAAAAATATTTTTTAAAATATTTTTATGTATGTATTTGACACAGAGAGAGAGATAGTGAGAGAGAGAGAGCACAAGCAGGGGGAGTGGCAGGCAGAGGCAGAGGAAGAAGCAGTTAACAAGGAGCCAGAGGCAGGAATCGATTCCAGAACCCTGGGATCATGACATGCTTAACAGCTAAACCACCCAGGCACCCCCACCCATGGCTTTTCCTTTTCTTGGTATCCAGGTGTTTCTGCAGTATCCTTCTATTGAAATTAAGGTTTTGCTCAAGCTGATTCCCATGGGTTCCTATAACTTAAAACCAAAAGAGCCTAAGGAAGGTGTCAATTTCTTGGTGTGCGGGGGGGGGGGGGGGGGGCTCTTTTGTTGGAAGAAGGGAACACATTCATCCCCCCTCCCCCACCCAGTATCTCTACCAGCTCCCTTGGAGTGGTCTTTCAGCCTCTTAGGCTGAGTTAGCCACCCTTGGCTCCGTGATCCTCAAGTCTCCGGACATGATTCTGTCGTGATCTTGAGCTCTTCATTCTGTGGCCACTCTTAAGCCTCTACTAAGACATCTTATTCAAGAACCAGGGCTGGGTCACCCATTACAGACCCCTCCTTCCTCATTATCATTGTCATGTTGACTGGGGTCCAAAATTGTACACTCTGCCACTTTTTATGTGAAGAAGACACAGCTTCCTTCTTTTCTGCTAATGATGGAATCATACTTTCATCCTGTGAATAATGCACATAAAGCTTACCCTTTATTTTTTTTAATGTTTGCATCTATTTTTTAGTATAGCTGATGCACAATGCTACGTTAGTTTCAGGTGTATCACGGAGTGATTTGGCAAGTTTCTACATTAGGCTACATGGCTAGTACAATATCATTGATTATGTGCCCTACACTGTGCCTTTTATTCCTGTGACTTAGTCATTCCCAAACTGGAAGCCTATCTCTCCCACTCCCCTTCACCCACCTTGGTCACCCCCTCCTCCCTCCCTCCTGACAATCACCTGTTTGCTCTCTGTATTTATAGGTCTAATAGGTTCATTTATTTATTTTGTTTGAGATTCCACTTACAAATGAAATCATCTGGTATTTGTCTTAGTCTGACTTCTTTCACTTAGCATAAGACCCTTTAGGTTCCTTCATGTTGTCACGAATGACACAATCTCATCTTTTTATGACTGTGTAATTTTCCATTATATATATATCTATATATCTATATATCTCTCTCTATATATATATATATTATACCTCTAGATAGATAGACAGATAGATATAGACATACCCCACATCTTCCTTATCTGTTCTTCTATTGATGGGCACTTAAGTTGCTCCTATACCTTGGCTACTATAAATAAATACAATAAACATATAAACAGTGCTACATGTATCTTCCTTCTTGAATTAATGTTTTCATTTTCAAGTAGTGGAATTACTGGAACATATGGTATTTCTGCTTTTCATTCTTTTGCAGAACTTCCACACTCTCTTCCACAGTGGCTGGACCAATTTACATTCCCACCAACAGTGCCCAACTGTTCCTTTTTCTCCACATCTTCACCAACACTTGTTACTCCTTTGTCCTTCTGATTTGAGCCATTCTGACAGCTGTGAAGGCATCTAGAGTCAATGAGGAGAATCAGCCACAAACACCTGAATGAACTCTAGAGCATCTTATGTTACAGATGTTCTAGAGGACAGAACACAAGTAGGTTCCTAAGGAAGGTAGCTCTTGCCTCTATGTTGACCCTTTGTTTGTTTTTAATAAAATAGTTAGTAACTTTATCAGTTCCCTGTTGGTGCTATAATAAATTCCAAGCAAACTTAGTAGCTTAAACCACACAAAATATCATCTTACAATCCTGGAGGTCAGAAACCCAAACTGGATCTTACAGATGAACTCCAAGTGTTGGAAAAGCTGCATTCCTTCTGGACACTCTAAGGAAAAATCTATTTCCTTGATTTCCCAGCTTCTAGAGTCTCCCTGCTTTTCTTGGCTCATGGCCCCTTCTTTATATTCCAACCTCTCCTTCCATTGTCATATCTCCAGCTCCTATTTCTGATATTTTGATATTTTTTGATATTTTTGCCTTTCTCTCTTTCTTAGAGAGAGAGAAAGAGAGAGCATATGAGCAGGGACAGGGATTAGGGGAAGAGGGAGAAGGTGGGAGAGAATCTTCCTCAAGCTTCTGGGGCTTGATCTCACCACCCTGAGATCATGACCCAAGGCAGAATCATGTGTCAGATGCTTAGCCAACTGAGCCACCCAGGCACCCCTCTTTTGCCTCTCAAAATGACCCCTTGTGATTATGTTGGGTCCACCTAGATAGTCAAGTGTAATTTCTCTCAGTCAAGATCTCTAAGCATTTCTGAAAAACCTTTTTCACAGATTCCAGGATTAAGACATGAACATCTTTGAAGGACCAGTGACCAAGCTGCCATACTGGCAAATGAATCTCATAACCAATTCGAGATTCATGTCAGCATTCTATCCTCGGAAAGCCTTCTCTCATGGCAGCAGAAAAGGAGACAGCCCGCGCTGGCGGGTGTCCGCCTGTTCTTTCTCTGATTGCCTAAAGTAGGGTGCTCAGCAGATTTTTCAAAATGCAAAAAGGGGAATACAAACTGAAATAAAAGAGCTCGCTCAAATATGTGAAGTAAATATACAAAGGAACTTTGTTTTTTGTGGGGTTTTTTTTTTTTGCCATAAACTGGAAAGAAGAAATGAAAGCTGTTGTATGGTGTCTGGCTTGGGGAAAGGAGACCAGTCCTTGGGCTGGAGTTCCCCACACTTTGCTTCATGAAAACAGCTTCCATCCCAGAGGACAGGGAGTGTCTGCTCTGGTGCCTTGCTCAGGAGGAAGCGTTTACATGACAGTGTTAATCTAGAAATAGGTTTGCCCAAAGTTTGTACGATTTCTCAACCCAAGTGGCTAAATTTAAAGAGGAAAACTCCAGTTTGTGGAAATTTCATGTATATAGGAAACAGAGTAAGGCAGTGAGAAAAGTAAGACTTTCCAGACCAGAGGTTCTTGACTTCAGATCCAGGAACCCCTAGAAAATAAATGGGTTTCAGGGGGTCCATAGTATTCTAAGTTCAGGTATAAAATTGAATATGTTTTCCTAGAAATATGATCCATAGCATTCATCAGATTATCAAAGGGGTGTGTGATTCTATAAAATATAAGGTATTTCCATAAGGTGATCTATAGAAAAAGATAAAAAGCGCTTGTGTCATTAATTTCCTGGTATAAGAAGTTGTTTCCTTTTATCTGTGAAATGTGCTCACAGTAAACATGGGGACCAATCCACATGGCGGCCCTAGAGCCCATTCTCAACACCTACTCAAAGTCCAAAGTTCAGATGAAGAAAGCGGACTTTCTGCTCTGGAGAAATTGTGGGGTTTTGAGTGTCCCAAGGAGCATGTATCCTCTGATCATGTGGATGAATAATGACAAAAAGCAAAAGCAATTAAACCATACTTAAATACATGTATTTGCTGGAGGGCACAGCAAGTCAACTGTGAGTCCAAACAATGTGAACTCAATGAGAGCAAAAGTCTTGTAGGTTCTCCTCACTCTCACGCCTCCAGCAATGTCTGACTAGAAGGTGATCAATAACACGCCCTGAATGAATCCATCAACGAAGAGTTTCTAAAAACCTACAAAGACTGTGGGTCCAATTAAATTAGGCTGGCTTTTTAATGTACTCTACCACTAATAAGAAATTTATTTGATTTTATTTAAAAGCCGCACATTGGCCTCGAATAGAAAATTTTAATACTTTATTTGTGATTGTTTTCGTGCTGAAAGTCTGAAAGCTGTTCCCTGAAACATTTTGATTTTCATCAATGCAGCATTTTCTTATATTTATATTAAAAAGTCACATATGAAAGCAAATGGGGAGGCAAGACCACTAACTGATGCTTTCCATTTGGAATCATGTAATTTAGGACTTCTGACCCCGTGGAGATAAGAGATCAAAGTTCCAGAGTTAACAGTGACAGGATGAAAGGTTTCTGTTTTTGTTGGTTGAAAATGAACTCTTTCCCTGCATGGTGGAACTCAAAGGCATTATTGGTGTTGCCCTGTGCTAGTTGTATTGTCTTTGGCAGAGCTGGTCTGAGCCAGGCATGGATCACTCCCACACGGCTATCTTATGTCAGACCCAACAAACAGCAGCCTTCTGAACCCTCAGGTCTGTGTTGAAATCTGATCACTTTCTCACATCAAAGAGTGTAAGGAAAGTTTCTGAATCAGAAATTAAGTCGATTTCTTGGGGTGCCTGGGTGGCTCAGTGGGTTAAGCCTCTGCCTTCGGCTCGGGTCATGATCTCAGGGTCCTGGGATCGAGTCCCACGTCGGGCTCTCTGCTCTGTGGGGAGCCTGCTTCCTCCTCTCTCTCTCTCTCTGCCTGCCTGTCTGCCTACTTGTGATCTCTGTCTGTCAAATAAATAAAATCTTAAAAGAAAAAAAAAAAAGAAATTAAGTCGATTTCTTATATTGTGGCTTGCAGCCAAGACGCATTTGGACCCTCCAGGACAAATGTCTCACCAGGTGAAGCAAGGTGCTGGCTGGTTGTTTTCCCTGAACTTGTCAGTTTGCAGGGACTCGACTGCAAATGAGCCCGATTACAAAAAAAAAAAAAAAAAAAAAAAAAAAAAAATACTTGGTTAGATGGTCTCGTTCTCTTTTGGCTTAAGTTCTGGGAAAGTAGAAGTGTTGGTGCCACAGTGCAGTGAGGACAAGAGTACTAACTCACTCCTGAAACATATTCCAGCAAAGCAGTGAATTCCAGGGAGAGTGGTGGGTCTAATGAATGGCTGTCAAGAATCTAGTCCCAGGAGATGGAGGGATGAGGGTCTGAAGGTCTCTCTGGGTTGGTCAGAGCAAACTGGCAAATCACTCTGTGTAAGGGCAATGAGTCATATCTGAGATGTTGGCCGACCACCATCATGAAAATTGGCAACTTTGGGGGGGAAGGGTGGGGGAGGAGGTGTTGGAATGGTTCAAAATTCTGGTTCTACCCTGGAGTGGCTTCAAGACTGAGACTCAGGTATCTCAGATGGCCTTGGGTGCAAAACCAACTTTAGTTTACTGGACTTTAGCCTTGCAGACCAGTGAGAATGGAAAAACTTGTAAGACCAAGACAGACAAATTGGAAGTGGCCCCATGATTACTGATGAAGCTGGCTCTTATCAAGGTGGATATTGGGGCCAGAGTTCAGGGTCTAATGCTTAAAGAAAGCTTGGGCTTATTTTAGGCAGACACCAAGTACCCAGAAGAGGTACAGTCCAGGAGGCAAGGCATAATGGAAATGCAGGCAACAGATAACACAGATAGTCATGTGAGCAAACGGGATGTGGTTTGAGAGGTCAGGCCACATGCAGTGAGACTCCAGCAACTATCTGTAAGGTGGGGAAATGAGGCCTTCTAGCCCCATTGGGAGGGGCAAGAGCTCAACTGGTGTCAGGAGCCTCACAGAAATGCAGGTCAGCTTGGCACCTGGAGAGCTTAGTGGGAATGGAAGCAAGTTCAGACACTGAGCCAGCAGGCAGCCTGGAGAACCAATGGCACAAGGTCTCACCCCAAAACACAAAGCCTTGACATATATTAGTCTTCATTTCAGACCTCTCCAGCTGCAACTAGCTGCCTTCCTGCTCTGGGATAAGTTAGTGAGGATCTGGGAGGACTGTCCTCTCAGGGAGAAGCCGGGAAAGCAAATTTGACACACCTGGAGGGAACGCACATCCCCATCAACCTGGAGCAACTCACTTGGGTCTGTGTGTCCCTTAAGGTCTCAGACAGATCCAGACTGTCTAAGAGAAGGCACAAGGAGGCTGAAGCAAACTATACCTGTACCTGAAACTTTGCCCAGTGGCAATGTCTTTGTCTAGGATTCGCTGCCAAAACACATGGAATAAAAGAGAGGAGATAATGTTTTAGCAAAACATTCTGCATCAATTATTTCTTTTAATGTTGAATTTTAAAAATTACATAGTTATACTACAATAAATTTATTGTATCCTAGTTATATTAGGACATTCAATTCCTATTTAACAATTTTATGTGTATATATATATGTGTGTGTGTGTATATTTAAGTATATATTAAATGTTAATATTTAAATATATATTAAATACATATAACATTAAACTTTTACATCATCTGTAAAACATTTTCTAAAATAAAATAGAATAAAATAGGGGCACCTGGGTGGCGCAGTTGGACTAAGAGTCCAACTCTTAGTTTGGGCTCAGGTCATGATCTCAGGGTCATGAGATGGAGCCACACATCAGGCTCTGTGCTTAGCATGGAGTCTGCTTAAGGCTCTCTCTCCCTCTGCCCCAGCCCTCTGTGCGTTCTCTTTCTCTCTCTCTCTCTCACTCACTCGCTCGCTTGCTCTTAAATAAATAAATAGAATAAAATAATAAATTAAAAAATTAAAATAAAGTAAAAATGATGGCCCCTGAAAGTAGAATAGAAGAAACAATTCTTTGAAAGGATATGGAAGAAAGAAGCAGAAAGGATTCTGGATTCAAAATCATATTTGGGGTTTTCATTCTGGGCTTTGATTCCAGAAAAGTCATCTTGACCTCTCTGAGGCTGTTTTGGGTAACCTTCTGCATGTGTTACCTGCTCCTAACTTGATTCAGGAGAATGGCTTTCCTTGAGCTCTGGGGAGAAGCCAAAGTTCCTCCTTGTTTGTTGGTTCTGAGATTTGTATCAACCTCGTGGTGCTTGAGAACAGGTCACGTGTTATCTCAACCTAGTGCAAAGGTAGCAAATGTCAACAAAGGATTCTACAACTTAAACCCTTACTCCAGTTGCAACATATTAACAAGCTCCAGGCAGATAACCTCTCTTCCTTCACCTCACCCCCTTCTCCTTACCTTCCCTGCAATAAAAACTGATATACCCAAACAAGCAACGTAAGTATTCTTGGGGGACTTAAAAAGTGTGAGCCAGAAAATGTGACTTTTGCTCTCAAGGTGAAGATACATGCCCTTGAAAGTCTTACATGGTCCTTTCATCTTCTGAGTCTGGGTTACTGTCCTTTTGGGACGTGCAGCAACCACCTCTGATCACTAGAAAAGTCCAGTGCTTTGGGGGCTGGTTTGATCTCAAATGAAGGACCTTAGTATTCTGAAAAGCACAGCACCAAAGAAATGGGGCAGATATGCCCAAACCCTTAACACCTGGCTGATGCAGACTGGCCAACCTTACCTCAGTCTCCAATCTCACACACTGTTCTGATTATCCACTGTTACATAACAGGTGACACCTAATGTAAGGGCTTAAAACAACAACTATTTTATTACCTCTTTTCCTGGCAGGGTTCCTCTGGTAGGTTTTTTTTGCTTCAAGTAATATCAACTGGGGGTGGGGGAGGAGCTTTGTTGGCATTGAGCTGGAAGTTGGTCTGGAGGGTCCAGGATGGCTTCACTTTTGTTTGGAAGGTCAAAGTTGGTCTCACTCTCATGGCTGGTACGTTTGGAGTGACAGCTGGAAGGCTGAGTCAGAAGGAGACTTCTAGGTCTCCACAGGGTCATAGGGTCTGCATGTGATCTCTGTAGCAAAGCCATCAGACTCCTTACCTGGAAGCTCAGAGCTCCAAGAAACCAAAGCAGAGGCTCTGAAAAGCAGTCCTCTGAAAGTCTGTGCCTGGCACTAGCCCAGAAACATGTCTTCCAGACAGCTTTGGTCAACAGTCATGCAGCAACCCAGATTCAGGAGAAGGGCCAACGGACCCATCTCTCGATAGTGAGAGTGTCAAAGAATTTGAGACCATCTTCAATCCAACAGCCATATGCACACATAGATACATGCACATACACTAAAACTCAGCAAAACTAAAAAAAAAAAATTATGAGAGAGTGACTTTTAAAAGCATTATTTAGGATGTGGGATGAGGAGAAAACTGCAGGTCAATTCAGACGGACTCTCTAGGTGTCAGCCCCTGTGGCAGAGCACCCAGGCCCACCACCCTCGCTTCACTTTGCTCCTCTGTGATCTCCGTTTAAGTTGGCCATCCTCCTCCCACCCCAAATCACCACAAGAAGTAATTTGCAAAGATGGTTTGGGCATCTCCAAGAGGCAAAGAGGATCTGCCGTTGCAGGTGCAGAGACAAAGACCTTTCTGTCTTCCTTCTCTGGGGGGGGGGGGCGGTGGTCAGTGTGGTCAGTGAGGTCACCCTCCTCATGGCTCCTCAAAGCAGCTCATTCCGGCCCTCGGCAAGATGACACCCTTTCCTCCCCATGCTTCCCTTCTCTGCTCCCCTCAGCTGGCTCAGGTCCACAGTCACCCAGGAAATCAGCTTTACCACCTTATTACAAAAACTGTGAAAAACCAGGAGGAAATTGCATGACTCTAGATTTTACCCCCCGACAGCATGACTCTCTCACTTCTTGTTTTCTCTCTACCCGGGACCAGCCTCTCAAATCTGACGGATGCTCGGCCCTTCCCTCATCTGACTCAGAAGTATTTGCACTAGGGTTGAGTTCTGAACCCCAAATATACTGCCTGCCTTTAATGTTTCTTCCTTTCACATAACACTCCTGAGGACATTTTTGAAAAATATCCTCATGGGCTCCACTTCTCTGCTGTAATAGCTAACATATTTTCTCTTCTGGCTCACTCCTCTTTTCCCCCATGAACATTGACTGAGTACCTGCCATGAGTCCAGTGCATGTTCTGTGGGGATGGCACTAAATAAGCTGCCCTCTAGGAACCGCCCACTGGTGGGGGAGTCAATTGCCTACTCTCGTGGCCAGGCTGCAGAAGCGAGGGCTAGGGAGGCACTGAAGACAGAGCCAACTTGTACTTGGCAGAGGACGAGGAAGTCTTCAGTGAGGTGGCCTTGATGGAAAAGGAGGAGTTGTCCTGGAAGATAAGGAGAACACTCTAGGCAGAGTGAAAGCTCATGCAAAGGCACTGAGGCATGAACAGCTGGGAATGTCTGGGGACATCACTGGTAATTTGTTATCACCGGAACACAGAAAACATAGCAAAGTGTCTAGAAACTTGGCTGGGGAGATAACAATCTCCAGATGATGAAGATCCCTTCGAACCTTCTGAGGAATTAACCCTTTCGTTTGGGGGCCCTGAGGAGTTTGGAGCAGTTGTAATACATGATAACATGATCTATTGTGTTTTGACTAAGATTACTACTTTTCTTTAACACTGATTTTATATTTGAGCTCCCCATTATCTTTCTCTTTTTCCTGAAGGCCCGTATAATCTTAACATAAGGTCATTCAGGGATATATTGATTCTGCTTATTTCCCCCCCAACTCTATGTTCAACCCCAACCCCTCTTCCTCCTTCCATCCTCCCAAAGGAAACACTGGCAGGAGTTTGGGGACGACGCTTGACGCACTGCTCTGTGCCAGGCACTAGCAAAGCAATCCCCCCTCACTCTGTCTCTCACTGACTCCTGATGCAACAACTCAGCAAGTCAGCGAGAGACTTTCAGTCTTGATGCAGGAACTCTGGAGAAGCCTGAAGAGACAGAGTGGTCTGAGCTTGCTGTGCACAGCTGGGGCCCATGCCACAGAACAGTCCCCTCCGGTTGAGTCAAGTTCACAGGGTTGCCATTTCTGTAGCCGCTTGATCACCCAGAACCTTGACCATGAGCCCTCTGGTCGACCCCGTAATCTTAGGGCCCTCTGCAACTGCAGCGCCCTATATTTGCTGTGCCATGAAACTTGAAGCTGCTTTTAGCATTTTGTTTACATTTCTTTTGCACCTGACTGCATTTTCCTTGGGGTTCCTTCAAGAAAGTATTTGCAGAAAAGATTTAGTCCATGTTTTTGTTTTTGCTTTTCTATATAGTGGCCAACTCCCCAGTATAGTGGGAGCCTGTCTTACTCATGATGGTCCCCTGACCGCAGGTTGGCCCAACTCGTCTCAGCCTCAGCTGTGATTTTCATGAGGATTTTTGCCAGCTCATTTTCCCATAGTCTCTAGGACAAAAGTTGGAGGGGATAGAGCCTTTGGGAAGCATCAGTCTGCCCAGCATTCAAAGAAAACCCACTGAGAAGAATAGGACAGGTCAGGATGCCTGCTCATTTTATCTTCCAAAAACTCACACAACCTAATCAAACATATTTAATTCAGAAAGAAAAATGTTAATATGCATTTATGCATAATATACATGGTAGGCAAGTGCCTCCAATTCAATTTCTCCTTCTTTTCAGAACCCTGGGTTTTAGCTGAACATGCACCAGAATAAAGACCACCTGCTCCAGCTTCCCTTGCAGTTGGGAATATGAATCTATTTCCCAGCATCCCTTGCAGCCAGGTCTGGGTTTTGCTTACTTGAGATGGAAGCAAAAGTGTTAGGGGAGGTTTAGGAAGAAACACCTGTAAAGGGGTAGGTTTGGATTCCACTAGCCTTCTGCTTTCTTCTACTGTTGGCCTGGAGTGTAGACACAAGAGCTGGAGCACTAGCAGCCGTTTTAGACTTTTGCTGATCTTGAAGATGAAAATCAGTTCTAGGATAATGGGACAGAAAATGAGGAGGTGCACCTGGGTGTCGCGGTTGGTTGAGCATCTGCTTTCAGCTCAGGTCATGATCCCAGGGTCTTGGGATGGAGCCCTACATCAGGCTTCCTGGTCAGTGGGAAGCCTGCTTCTCCCTCTCCCATTGCCCCCTGATTGTGCGCTCTCTCTCTCTGTTAAATAACTAAATAAAAATCTTAAAAATAAATTAAAAAAGAAAAAGAAAATGAAGAGCTTATGTCCCTAAAAATATCAGGGGACTGCCAGCCTCCCCCTGAACAGCCTAGCCTTGGACTTCTTTTATCTAAAAATGAATGAAAAAAATGAATGGATGAGCTTCAAGCTTATTTTGATGATGTTTATTTGATTTTATTCTCTGTGCATTCAAACTTTACACTTTGGAGATGTTGCTCAAAGTGATTGAAGACTACCCCCTCCCCAGTCTATAGCACATGAGAGTCCAAATCCCTTCCCAAGACACCTGTGAATTCCTGAGCTTGTATTCTCTTGGTCCTTCTGCCTCTGCACTTTCTTCTGCCTCTGCTTCTTCTTGCTCTGATCCAAACAGGAAAGGTGCTCTCATTGATTTCCACAAAAATCCATTCAGGATCTGGGCCAAGGACCATTTCACAACTTGCAAACAACTTGCAAATCTACATCAGACCTTTTTATTAGCTCAGTCTTTTGTCACTGCACTTCCCTGCACTTCTCTCTTGATTTCTAGTCAGAGAGATCCTAGTGTCTCATTTGTCCTGCTTCTCCCTTCACTCTTATTTCTCTGCTCATACACTTTTCCTTCCAGATTATGTCCAAATTCTTCTGCCCTGCTTATGAAAAGTGGTTCACTGACCGCAGCTCCTTTTTCCAAACTTTGATCAGGTGCCCAGCAGACAAACGCAGTGGTTTCTAATAGAATGCACCCTCCTTAGAAGGCTGTGGTTATAAATCGCATACCCCTGCCAGATACATAGCTCTAAAATTCTCAGAACCTACAAGTGTGTGAATGAGGGTGTGGGGTTTGTGGAGAGTGTTGGAGCACACAGCCTGTTGTGTGTCTAAGTTACTTTGCACCGCTGCTTGGCCACCCATCCCCAGAGGATCACTGGCTTATCTCTTGGTGCATGGCTCTTCCTGCTGGAAGCTACCAGCATACCTTTGGGAGAGACATTCCTGGTCTCTACACTCTCACCCACTGCCCACTGTACGCTTACTACTCACATTACATCACAAGTCCACCCGCTGACAAGGGATAGCAACTGTGGCTGGCCACTCCCCTGGGGCTTTCTGAATTCCATCTTTGCATCTACTTATGAGCATTACTAAAATGGAAATCTCTTTAAATGTCCTCAGAAAATGTACAAAGCAAAGCATGATAAAATTCCAATATTACTTGAGGACAATGTTAATTGATCGTTAGCTTTAAATCTATCTAACACTCACTCACATTCTTTTTTTTTTTTTTTAAGATTTTATTTATTTATTTGACAGAGAGAAAGAGATCCCAAATAGGCAGAGAGACAGGCAGAATGAGATGGGGGGGAGCAGGCTCCCTGCTGAGCAGAGAGCCCGATGCAGGGCTCAATCCCAGGACTCCGGGATCATGACCTGAGCTGAAGGCAGAGGCTCAACCCACTGAGCCACCTAGGTGCCCCACACATTGTCTCTTTAATCCTAGGAATTTTCTATAATATTGGCATCATGTCCCATTTTACAGTGACATCAGCTAATCCCAGAGAGGTGGATCTGCTCACCCAAAGGCACACAGCTAAGAAAGAGTGAAGCCACAGTGAGAATGTAGGCACCCCCTCCTAAATTCCTATCTCTTTTAATTAACAGATGTGCAGCCTTGTTGTGGATTAATTTACTATTTCCCTAGCACAGAACAGAAAGAGGACTGGCTAAAGCTAGAATAAATAAGCTCTGACGGGGAAGGAGAGTATCAGCAAAGCGTCTGAGGTTGGTGGGTCTGAACCGAGCACCACCGCAGAGAATCCTGGGAAGCCAGAAGCAAAGAGAGGGACCCTTGGTGTCAGGAAGGGGAGAAAGTCAAAGGGAAGATATGCTTTTGTGACAGAATCAGCTTCTCCAGTATCTCCTGCCATCTAGGTCTCCCCCCACTCCACACCCCCCCCCCACCCCGCCGGTTAAGGGACTTGCTATGAATGAGATGGCTGAGGCCAAGGCAGGTCAAAAAATAATCAGGAAGCATATTCAGACAGAGCAAACCAGAACCACAGGTGCAGCATCTGGGAATCAGAAACACTCAGCCTTCTGCTACAGGGACTGTGGTTTGAAACTCCCCAAGTAAAGTAACAAAATGCTGCAAGGAAGAAATCTCATTCCTCAAAGCAGATATCAAGAAAATCCGAATTGGAGCATCTGACAGCAGGGGTCCCCTAGGGACACTGTCCAGGGTCCAGCTAGTTATTATAAGCCGCGGGCAGATCCAGAGCCTTTCAGCAAGTTGGGCAGAGATCCTAGGTCTTGTGCACTCAATGATCAATGAACATAGGCAGCCCCGTGGGGGGAAATGAGAGCAGCCAGTCTGGGGGACACCTCGAGGAACCCCCCACTTGGTGACAGAAAGGTGGTGTTTGGGGGAATGCAGGCACATACTTTTGCTTTAACATTAGTTAGCAGAAATCACTTCCTGATTTCTATGTTCTTCTTTTGACCCTGCCCAGTAAGAACTTGACCTTCAAGCATGAAAATCACTCTGTGGAAAACCTACCATGTGTCAAGTATAACTATGACATACCGGCACAGCTGAGAAATCTCACCCCTGGAAACAGTCAAGGACTTGGTCAGCGCTGTACATCTAAGCCAGGAATTCCCAGTTTGGCCAGCCCTGAAGCCTAAGCACCCCAGGTTGCCTCAGGGCTCACTGTTCCTGCCTGGGGGGTGGGGGGTGGTTGTAGGCAGAACTGCAGGCATTGCACACACATTGACCAAGGCTGAAAACTTGCATACAGCATTATGCTGAGAAATTCCTCTCACCCCGAGAGGCCTGCTTACAGCCTGCTCACAGCTATAAATCTAAACCAAAAGAACCTCAGGAGGCCCAGAGTCGATGCCAAGTGCTCTTCTGGAAGCTGCCGGAAGATTCCTCACCTACCTATGGGTTAGCAGATGAAACTGTGCATTCCTGGAGTGTTGCCCAGTACACAGAAGGCATTCGATAGATGCTGCCTTCTCCAACCCATGCCGTTTTCCCACACCTTGGCCTGCACCTTGTGCGGGTGTCTTATCCCTCTCTCCAAGTCTGGCCTGGGGTGCAGATTTCATCACACTGCTGCTGGAATCATAACCAAAGCTTTGATTTACTAAGCGCTGTCTTCTTGCCAGGTACACTGCTTTATAGTTGGGTTACATCATTTATGTTAGTCCTTCCAGCAACCCTGTAGGACAAATATTATTACTATTCCAATATAAATGAGGAAACTGAAGCATTTAAAGGTTATATTTGGACATAGGTCTTTTTGTCTTTGCAGTAAAAGCTCTTAATCATTCCATTATGTGGCCTCTCCAGGAAGTCTCTAGAACTTCTCTAGGCCCTGCCCTCTGTGGTGACCTATGACCTGGTGACCTCCAGAGCTTTCCTTGGTCACAGGGTCGGGGACCTTGAGGACCAGCCTCAAAGGAAATCACAGTTCCATGGTGACCAGGGTCATCCATGGCATCTGTTGGTCCAACCTGTCCTGGAACATAAGCAGGAGAACATTCTGGCATATGAGGTCTCTGCTGCAGATTCAGAGATTTGACCAATTGGCCTTTATTTAACTAATGCTTACAAAGAAATCTTCAAACCATAAAAATTAGTATTTCCTACATCCTGGAAAGAATACAACTCTAAAATTCTGCCTGCTATTTTAATTGCCATTTCTGGTTGTTGTTTTTTTTTTTTTTTTAAGATTTATTTATTTATTTATTTGACAGACAGAGATCACAAGTAGGCAGAGAGGCAGGCAGAGAGAGAGAGAGAGAGAGAGAGAGAGGAGGAAGCAGGCTCCCTGCCGTGCAGAGAGCCCGATGCAGGGCTCGATCCCAGAACCTGGGGATCATGACCTGAGCCGAAGGCAGAGGCTTAACCCACTGAGCCACCCAGGCACCCCTTAATTGCTGTTTCTTAAGTAAAAGCAGGAAGAGGAGAAGTAAAGCTCTCTACCAAGTCTGAATGCATTCATAATATTTCACACATTTTATAATAAGCTTCCCTCAGAGCCTAAACAAAGGGGAATAAAAACTGCAGGATTTTCCCAGGCTTATCTAGATGGTGGGACTTTGGCCCAATCCCCTTATCTTGCCTGAGAATGGCAATGACTTTGCTGTATCCTATTTCAAAGCAAAGCACTTAGATTATATGTCTCTTCTCTATCTATGATCTGGTTCCATTCCCCCCCCAACCCAGAGAAACAGTATTTGGTTCTCATCTTCAAAACAGAAAATTGGTCTCTTAAAAGTGAACAAATCATCTACAGGTGGGGAATATTAACATGTTTTGAAATTCTGGAGAAAAGAGATGCATCACACTCAGTCAAGTAAATATGAAGAGGTTAATTCCAGCACGTCCTTTTTCTCATTAGATTTAAAATCCAGCCATGCTGAGTGCTCTTTCCTGTCTATATTGTTTTTCCCTGCGTACTGGACTGAAGGCCCTGAGAAAGCTTGAGGAAAAGAACAACTTGACCAGAATATTCTTTAGCAACAGAATAAGGAGCTCGATCTCACCATATAAAATTATTTAGAGCAAAACTAGATAACTTCTGAATAGAGCCAATTATAATCTCTAGAATGTGTAGATGCTGCTGGTCACATTGATAAAGGGTGTGTGTTTGTGGTTTTTTTTTTTTTTCAAACCTTCAGTTTTAGTTTTGTTTCATTTTGCACAAGCGAAAGGGGAAGGGCCTCCTAACCACCCCACAGGATGATTCTGGTAAGCCTTGAGGTTCCCCGTGCTTCTGACTGACTTCAGCTGGCGAGCACAGAAGGGCACGTTGTTGCCGCTGCGGCCACCTGGGTCTGTCCTTGGCTTCAGCTTGTAACTCAGAAACCCTGCCTACCGCCTCCCAGAGACTCTTCGCAGCTCTTAACCGGGCGCAGGCCTCTGGCTCTCGCTGGGGGTTCCGCAAGAGGAACAAGGGGGTCTGTGAGTGTTTGTATGTTTTTCTAGTCCCTTCACACTTATGAAAAGTGTGTCTATGTGAGAGTGTGGGGCATGTGTGGTGGGAGTGTTTCCAAGAGAGGACGTGAGAGGAGGGGAGCTTGAGCAAGAGCTTCTGTGGCCCCAGCTTCGGCGTCCCTCAGAGGGCGGCCTCTCTACGCAGGCTGATCTCTCTGGTGCACAGCCCTGAGATGAAGTCCCTCTGGAATATCCTTTTGGCGACGACTCTGTCCTTACTCCTGCCCCTTCACACATTGGCCTCTCCAGCCTCTGACGACCAGCCCAGCACTGGACACTCCAAGGGCCACACTTGCGTAGGTAAGTGAGGGTTTTGTCTATTTTTCAAGTGGACATAACAATGGGGTCAAATACTCCGCTTGGGTAGTAAATCACCTATCTAATGACGTCACTAGCTGTGAGTTCCAGGTCGGGAGCCAGCAGCCTCACCAACAGAGAAAACCTTTGAGCCTGAGACTGAGCTTTCACACGACCGCACATAAATACCCTACCCAGTTGCTAGTTTGAATTAGTTGTGAAAGTCCTCCACCTCACTAATGACTGGCACTTTTTTTTTCTCTTGGGTGGGCAACCCTTAGAAGAGCCTGAAATTCTTACCTCTGTCAGAAGGATAGTGGGCAGTATCACACAGTAGAAGGAAAATGGCCTGTGACCTCAGCATCATCTTCTGTTGCTGAAGGTGGTCCTGATCCTTCTCCTCAGACTCAAGGGTAGAGGATATACTTCCCTCCTTTCCATGGGGAGTGTTGAAGAATTTGTCGCCCTCCTCTTTAGCCATGGGGGTTCATTTGGTTTCCTATGCAAATGTGGCCCCCAGAGCTCAGGGAGTCTGTTGCTGGCTAGGATTGATGATGCTTTAACACCCCTTTTCCCAGTTCACAACTTCTGGCTAACTCCGCCTGGAGTTGTTGACTGTCCTCGTGGTCAGAGGAAAGGCAAGGGTGAGAGGAGTCGGTCATGCAATCAACATGGACTCGTCACTGACTGTGCTGAGCCAGGGCCTGCTGGCCGTCCCAGCTGGAGAGCTCACTGTCTGGATGGCTCCTTGGAGAAACAGGGGTCAAATACTCCATTTTTTTAAACTCCCCATTTGTAAACAGGGGATTTTATCGAGGTGTGTTCTTTTTTTTTTTTTTTTAGATTTTATTTATTTATTTGGCAGACAGAGATCACAAGTAGGCAGAGAGGCAGGCAGAGAGAGAGGAAGAAGCGGGCTCCCTGCCGAGCAGAGAGCCCGATGTGGGGCTCGATCCCAGGACCCTGAGATCATGACCTGAGCTGAAGGCAGAGGCTTAACCCACTGAGCCCCCAGGTGTCTCATCGAGGTGTGATTTTGGGGGAAATCACCACGAGGAAGGGTGAAGCAGCAGGAGTAGTTAGGAGGAAAATATGGGCTATGCTGTAGACACACACACACACACACACACACACACACACCCTCTGTCAATCCCACAGAGAACTCTGGAGCCAGAAAGGCTCTTCAGAGTGGTCTGAGGTGGGTCTAGACTCTGGAACTACCACAGTGAGCAGTCACTGGATAAGAACCAACCCCATGGGGAGCTCCCTTGGGGGGAGGCAATGCCTTCAGAGGCACGTGGTATGAGCTCTTAACACCAACAGTCCCAGCAACAAGGGGAGGGCGGATCTCCTTAAAGGGAATCTGGGGGTGCTCTGGTTTATGGGGCCAATGTGGGACATGTCTTAGGAAGCAGTGAGGGAAGCTGGTAGTAAGTGGAGGAGCATTGTGGAGGAGGCAGGAGAAGAGAAGGGATACTGGCTAGTCTTCCATTCCTTTCTGATGAAAAGCAGGACAATATGACTTCAAGTCCACTGGCACAAAGGCACCTTCCTCGTGTCCATCCCCCACATGGTCATTGAGTGGCCACCACATGCCAGGCCCTGTGCTCTGAGTTAGAGACACAAAGGTGAATACCAATAATTTTTAAAATGTCTCTGTCCTCAGGAATTCACTACCCAGGTTAGGAGAAAAAAAAATGAGAATCTGGACTGTAAAGATTACGGTGTTTAAGATGAAAGACAAATTGGGCACTTAGTGCACATAGTGATACCCACCTTCCCAGGAACCCTATAAACCACAGCATTCTTGGGAGGGCCAGCAGAAAGCCCAGAGGCACAGAGCGAAGGCAAGCCATTTCAAAGCAGATAACTGCCGAACGCAAGAACCTCATCATATTCATAAAGTCGCCAGAGGAAGGTGAAAATATAAGCTGGGTGAAAAAGAATAGGAGTAGGGTAAAGTGTTAGAATTCTAGAAGAGTTTCCACCCAAGTGTTGAAGACGGAAGCCTCAGGGGTCTCAAAGATTCCATTGTCATTACCTCTCTGCTTAAAGGTGCTGGGCAACCTTGAGAAAAGTTGGTGAGCCAGTAGGATTTCTGGTCATCCAACTGAGTGGTAGGGAATCATCTTGCCAGTTAGCTGCTGGCAATATCCTAATCACCATTCCAAAATAAAATTTTCCCTTGTTCATTAAAGTATACACTGGCCTTGATTTATAAGCTCCTAATAAAATAAAATATTTAGAGTCACCTTCTCAACACATGGAAGTAGTTCTGCTTTCCCATTTTTCATGCAGTTCAATTGAATTAATTGGGTTCCATCCATTTTGATGAAGACTCACTTTTAGTGATTGTAATTGTTTCTTACTCATGAAATTTTTTTGCTGCTGGTCTGCAGCCATTCTTGCCTCTCCCTGGCATTTCTCGATGCTGCCCTCTATCTTTTTTCTGAGTTGCATCTGGGCTAATTGGAATGGTGCGTGGGGAAAGGAAGGGCTCTTCAGCCGTAGCAATTACATTTGTAAGTTAATAACTATGGGACTGCTAACATTTATTGAGCACATATTGTGTAATTAACATTCTTCCAAGAGATTTATATGGACTACCTCATTTAATCATTAGAATGACCTTATGGTTTATAAATCATCACTATTCCCACTGGGCAGGAGAAACAATTGAGACTCAGAGAAACAAGCAACTTGGCCAAGTTTACACAGCCAGGTAAAAACTTGCCTTAGATATCACTGCAAGTGTGATTATGTTTGTTTGTTTGTTTGTTTGTTTTCTAAGTGATTAGGTTGGGACACAGTATTTATTCCCCATATTTTTTTTAAATAAAATTTTATTTTCTAACTTTGTCGAGATACAATTCGATACGATAGTTACCCTTTTAAAGTATAATGTTTATTTAGTATATTCATTAACTGTGTCTTGATCATCAGTATTTAATTCAAGCACTTTTATCAAGCTAAAGAGAAACCCAGTATTTATTAGCAACCACTCCCTATCTCCTTGTCCCTTCAGCACTTGAAAGTCACTAGTCTCCCTTATGTCTCTAATGAACACTTCCTATAAATGGAATGGAAGGATGCATGGCTTTTTGTCATTGGCTTCTTTGACTTAGCACAAGGTTTTCAAGGTTCATCCATACTGTAACATGCACCAACTTCCTTTCGTCTTATGAATGAATAATATTGCATCATCCGGATATGCCCCACATTGTTTATCTAGTCATTGTTGATGGACATATGGGTTGTTTCCAGTTCTTAGCTATTCTGAATAATTCTGCTACAGATATCCATGTACAAGGGTTTGGTGTGGACATTTGTTTTCTTTTCTTTTGGGTATATGCCCAGAAGTGGAATTTCCAGGTCATAGGGTAACTCAATGTTTAACGTTTTGAGGATCTGCCAGACTGTTTTCTAGAGCTGTGGCACTGTTTTACATCTCTACACTCATGAACAAGAGGGTACGAATTCCCCATAACCTCCCCAATCCCTTGTTATTACCCATCTCTCTTATTATAGTCATCCTAGAGGATATGGAGGGATACCTCCTTCGAGTTTTGATGTGAATTTCCCAAAATAATGACGATGTTGAACAGCTTTCCACGTGCTTATTGACCATTTGCATATCTCCTTTGACAAAATGTGTATTCAAGCCCTTTGCCCTTCTATTTTTAAGATTTTATTTATTTATTTAGAGAGCATGAATAAGGGGAAGGGCAGAGGGAGAGATAATCTCTAGCAGACTCCATGCTGAGCACAAAGCTGGAGCCCAACGTAGGGCTCGAATCCAAGACCTTGAGATTATACCCCAAGCTGAAATTCAAAGTCAGATGCTTAACTGAATGAGCCACACAGGCGACTCTCATCTGCCCATTTTTAAATTGGATTACTGTCTTTTTGTTGTTGAATTGTAAAAGTTATTTATATCATCTAGATATATATATATATCCCTTATCAAATATATGATTTGTAAATATTTCCCCCCATTTTGTAGGGGTTTCTTTACTTTCTTGATGGTATCCTTGGAAGTGCAGAAGTTTTACATTTTGATGAAGTCCAGTTTATCTATTTTTTTTTCTTTCGCCTGTTATGCTTTTTGTGTCCTATCTAATCCCATATTTTTTTTCCTGATTATGGGTATTTTATTTTATTTTATTTTTTTTAATATAATTTTTTATTTTTTATAAACATATATTTTTATCCCCAGGGGTACAGGTCTGTGAATCACCAGGTTTACACACTTCACAGAACTCACCAAAACACATACCCTCCCCAATGTCCATAATACCACCCCCTTCTCCCAAACCCCCTCCCCCCAACAACCCTCAGTTTGTTTTGTGAGATTAAGAGTCACTTATGGTTTGTCTCCCTCCCAATCCCATCTTCTTTCATTTATTCTTCTCGTACCCACTTAAGCCCCCATGTTGCATCACCACTTCCTCATATCAGGGAGATCATATGATAGTTGTCTTTCTCCGCTTGACTTATTTCGCTAAGCATGATACGCTCTAGTTCCATCCATGTTGTTGCAAATGGCAAGATTTCATTTCTTTTGATGGCTGCATAGTATTCCATTGTGTATATATACCACATCTTCTTGATCCATTCATCTGTTGATGGACATCTAGGTTCTTTCCATAGTTTGGCTATTGTGGACATTGCTGCTATAAACATTCGAGTACACGTGCCCCTTTGGATCACTACGTTTGTATCTTTAGGGTAAATGCCCAATAGTGCAATTGCTGGGTCATAGGGCAGTTCTATTTTCAACATTTTGAGGAACCTCCATGCTGTTTTACAGAGTGGTTGCACCAGCTTGCATTCCCACCAACAGTGTAGGAGGGTTCCCCTTTCTCCGCATCCTCGCCAGCATCTGTCATTTCCTGACTTGTTGATTTTAGCCATTCTGACTGGTGTGAGGTGATATCGCATTGTGGTTTTGATTTGTATTTCCCTGATGCCGAGTGATATGGAGCACTTTTTCATGTGTCTGTTGGCCATCTGGATGTCTTCTTTGCAGAAATGTCTGCTCATGTCCTCTGCCCATTTCTTGATTGGATTATTTGTTCTTTGGGTGTTGAGTTTGCTAAGTTCTTTATAGATTCTGGACACTAGTCCTTTATCTGATATGTCGTTTGCAAATATCTTCTCCCATTCTGTCAGTTGTCTTTTGATTTTGTGAACTGTTTCCTTTGCTGTGCAAAAGCTTTTGATCTTGATGAAATCCCAATAGTTCATTTTTGCCCTTGCTTCCCTTGTCTTTGGCGTTGTTCCTAGGAAGATGTTGCTGTGGCTGAGGTCAAAGAGGTTGCTGCCTGTGTTCTCCTCAAGGATTTTGATGGATTCCTTTCGCACATTGAGGTCCTTCATCCATTTTGAGTCTATTTTTGCGTGTGGTGTAAGGAAATGGTCCAATTTCATTTTTCTGCATGTGGCTGTCCAATTTTCCCAGCACCATTTATTGAAGAGGCTGTCTTTTTTCCATTGGACATTCTTTCTTGCTTTGTCGAAGATTAGTTGACCATAGATTTGAGAGTCTATTTCTGGGCTCTCTATTCTGTTCCATTGATCTATGGGTCTGTTTTTGTGCCAGTACCATGCTGTCTTGATGATGACAGCTTTGTAATAGAGCTTGAAGTCCGGGATTGTGATGCCACCAACGTTGGCTTTCTTTTTCAATATCCCTTTAGCTATTCGAGGTCTTTTCTGGTTCCATATAAATTTTAGAATTATTTGTTCCATTTCTTTGAAAAAGATGGATGGTACTTTGATAGGAATTGCATTAAATGTGTAGATTGCTTTAGGTAACATAGACATTTTCACAATATTTATTCTTCCAATCCAGGAGCATGGAACATTTTTCCATTTCTTTGTGTCTTCCTCAATTTCTTTCATGAGTACTTTATAGTTTTCTGAGTATAGATTCTGTGTCTCTTTGGTTAGGTTTATTCCTAGGTATCTTATGGTTTTGGGTGCAATTGTAAATGGGATTGACTCCTTAAATTCCCTTTCTTCTGTCTTGCTGTTGGTGTAGAGAAATGCACATACCTCAATATCATCAAAGCCATCTATGAAAAACCCACTGCAAATATCATTCTCAATGGAGAAAAACTGAACGCTTTTCCACTAAGGTCAGGAACACGGCAGGGATGTCCATTATCACCACTGCTATTCAACATAGTACTAGAGGTCCTAGCCTCAGCAATCAGACAACAAAAGGAAATTAAAGGCATCCAAATCGGCAAAGAAGAAGTCAAATTATCACTCTTCGCAGATGATATGATACTATATGTGGAAAACCCAAAAGACTCCACTCCAAAACTGCTAGAACTTATACAGGAATTCAGTAAAGTGTCAGGATATAAAATCAATGCACAGTAATCCCATATTTTTAAAAAAATTATTGTTTTAACTATTGTTTTCCTATTGTCATGTGCCCATCCCCTTATCTTGTTTCCTAGACATTGGGTTTTGGCAACGCCAATCATCACTCCTGTGGTTGTAAGTAGCAGGAATTAACTTGAGTTAAGCTAGAGTAAGCAGAAAAGAAAAAGGAAGGAGTTTTCTTATGAGAATCTCAAGCATGAATTTTGGAACCAAAAGTCACAAAAACAGAGCTCACTCCATTTTTCTAAAAACAATGAGCCAGGATCCTAAAAATGGTGGCTGCCAGGGTCCCAGGGAGTTTTCCCTGGCCTTTTGGTACTGCTTCCATCTCTGACCCCACAGACCAGCTGGTTTTATTGCTCTAGGCCCTTTGGTTGATTATGGGCTCCCACAGTCCAGTGTTTGCCTACCATTTCTCAGCACACACAGAGATGGACTTTCCTTGCTGTTAAACCAAGAATCTGGGCCAAGTTTTAGGCCACTAAGTAAGGGGCAGGTGGCAATGAGGAGAGCCTACTGCACAGATGTATTTGTGGGGTGAGAAGACTGCTCTCACGGAAGTGGGGAGTGCTGTGACTGGAGAGGTAACTCTAAAAGAAACCACCACAGATGTGACTGAGACATTAAGCCAATATCCCTATGGAAACAAAAACCTTCAGCATCAGTCCCAGAAGTAGACTTTACAGTAGAGACCACAGGCAGAAGTGGAGGATATGGACTTAAACATATTGCAGAATCAAGCTGTGCAAAGCCCCAGTGGCCCCCTCCCAATTTACCATGATTTGTTGGCACAGAACTGTACCTCTCATTTGATCACTAAGCAAACGCTGTTTCTAACGCGCTTGAATAAGCAGTGCTCCTTCCTGCCACTTTCCAAATGTTATAGAATCAATAATAAGCCATGTTCATTTCTGCAAAACATCATTTCTCTACCTGGGTGATTTAGGGGCAAAGTAATCTTTATGTTTCTAAATCATTGACATTTTAAATTAATTCATTGAGTTTTGAGGGTTTTTAAAAAATTTTTATTTTATAAAGCACCACATGGTGCTCAGGAAACCTTCTAAAAGGTTAAGAAACAAAACAAAACCAAAAAAGACATCACCTTTCTTCCCCCTCATCCATGTTTGATTAAATATACAGAACGTCTTCAGAGTCCATTAACCCCCGTCTCCCCACCCCGCTCCCACTCCCAGCATCCCACACAGTGGTAAGAGATGTCTTTTTAGTTTGGATGATGAGAAAGTGGTGAGTGGTAAGATGACAGGGTCACCAACAAAAATAGGAAAGATTTAGACAGAGCTGGCAGAAAAGTTTAAAAATTTACGATCACAATCTTATATCCAGAAATTTCATTTTCTCTTTTTCTCTGTAACTGAACACTTGTTGCTAAGCCACCACTGCTGCTGCTAACAGAAAACTCTTCATGTTACCCCTTCTGTGTTTACATTTAGTCGCCCTACCCCCTCCTCCACCAGGGTTCTCTTCTTTCCTCTCTGAGGGCTGGTCTCAGTTCTGAGGGCGGGGTTATGTCCCCTCTGCCATGTAAGTTCTCAGCCTCTGAAGGCATGTCTCAGTCCCCAGTCCTGACCGCTCCCATGTGGGGTCTCCTGGCTGGTGTAGCTCCGGGGCTTGTCTCAGCAACACAGTCAAGTCATTCTCCAGGGCCTGCAGCTCACGTTCACCTTCCTAGGTCCTGCAGACCAAGCTGCTCTAACAGGTCACCCCCTGGCTCTCCGCTGAAGCCCCCTGTACTTTGTCCCCCACTTTTCACACCTTCTCCTCTCTTTAATTCCCCTACTTTTATTTTCAAATTCTAGAATTTAACTCCAACCTTAGCACAAATGGTAGGTTTCTGATCATCTCAACTTTCACTCCGCCTACGTTTTTTTCCTGGATTGTTCTGGGCTCACAACTCTGAAGAGGAAGACCACAAAGACAGTCTAGAGACAGAGCAAGCCACAACTTTGGGGAAAGGTCACAAAGTGAGCAAAACTGAAAGAAGTCAAGTTAACAGTATGCTTTTCTTCAGGAAGACTATGAATAAATTTTGGGGAGGAGGGTGAAACTAGATCATAGATCAAATGTACTACAGGAAAGAGGAAAGAAAAGAAAGTTACAAAGCTTTAAGTGTAAAGTTATGATATGTCCATCTATTTGCACAGCTGTTTGTTAGTTTCCACGTATGTGGATGACCTGCCCTTGTCAATCAAAACACAAGACGATCAAAGAGATAAACAAGACAAGACCCCACTACATTCTGTCTCCTAGAGATGCACTTTAGATTCAAAGACAAATAGGTTGAAAGTAAGATAGTTGGAGTAAGTAAAGCATTATCAGACAAAATATACTTTAAGATATGAAACAATCCTGGGGTGCCTGGGTGGCTCAGTCAATGGGGTATCCAACTCTTGATTTCAGCTCAGGTTATGATCTCAGGATCATGGGATCAAGCCCTACATCGGGCTCCATACTAAGTGGAGCCTGCTACGGATTCTTTCTCTCCCTCACCCTCTGTCCCTCCCCTGCTCACAGTCTCAATCTCTCTAAAAAAAAGAAAAAAAAAAAAAAAAAAAAGAAAGAAAAAGGAAATAATCCTAAGACAGAGAAGTATCTTCCATAATGATAAACAGATCAATATATCAAGAAAGAAGTAACAATTGTTAATGTGCATACACTTAATAACAGAGCCCCAAAAAACAAAAATTTAAAAATTTAATTAAAAAATTCAAAAGAAAAGCAGATAGTTCAACAGTAGTTGAAAATGTCAATGCTCCTCCCTCTATAACTGATAGAACAAGGGGACAAAAAGTCAGTAAGGATATAGAAGACCTGAACAACACTTAACAACTAACTTGACCCAACTAACATCTATAGAACATTCCATTCAACTACAGAAAAGTACACATTATTTTTTAACTATACATGGCACATTGTCCTCTATGGACCATATACTAGACAATAAGACAAGTATCAATCCATTTTTAAAATCTGAAATCATACAAACATTTATCCAGTTAAATTAAGAATCAACAACAAGAAGAAATCTGGAAAAAAAAAACCAATATGCACAATTTAAAAAAATAGATAAAAGAGGAAATCAGAGAAATTAGAAAATAGTTTGGCTTAAAAGAAAGTACAATATACCAAATTTTATGGAATGTAGCTATACCAGTGCTTAGAGGAAAATTTAAAACTTTAAACATTTATGCTACAAGAAAAATCCAAAATTGACAAAAATCTTTGACAAAATATTGATGAACTGAATCCAGCAACATATAAAAAGAATTATACCCATGACCAACTGGGATTTATCCTAGATATGTACGATGGTATTAACATCTGAAAATCAGTTAATAGAATATACTGAATTAGTCGAGGTTGTAACTACATTAGCATCCCCAAAAGAAAGAGAAACATGATTTGACAAAATCTATCACCTATCCATGTCAGAAACACTCAATAAATTATAAAAAGGAACTTTCTTAACCTGATAAAGGGCATCTTTGAGTACCTTACTGCCAGCTTCATACTTAATGACAAAAGACTGAATGCTTTTGTCCTAAGATCAGGAACATAAGAAGGATGTCCACTCTCACCACATTCAATTTTTATTGAAAATTCTAATCAGTTTAATAAATAAAAATAATAGAAGTCTGAAAATTGGAAAGGAATGGGTAAGACCGTCTTTATTTTCAGACAGCATGATCCTGAATAGAAAATCCTGAGGTATCTAAATAAAATGACTATATTGAATAGGAAAGTTTAATAAGATTGCAGGATTTAAGAGTAATATAAAAACCAATTATATTTGTTTATATTAACAACAAATTTTTAAGAATTGAAACTGAGGAAAAAATTCCATTCACGATATACCAAAAAATATGTAGGAATAAATTTAACAAAAGCAATGCAACACTGAAAACTAAAAACCATTGCTGAGAGAAATGAAAGTGTGCTTTACAGAAACGGAGAGCAGCATCATGGTAATGGATTGGAAGACAGTGGTGTTAAGATAGCAGTACTCCCCAAATTGACCTATACACTAAACACATTTCTAATCAAAATCCTAACGTCTTTTTTTTTGTAAAGATTGGCAAACTGATCCTAAAATTTAATGAAAACACGTAGAAACCAGAATAGCCCCAAATTTAGAAAACCACTGTTGGAGAAGTGATATATCTGATTTCCTGAGAAGTGATATATCTGATTTCAAAATCACACACAATTATTAGGTCTCAAGATAAGAGCTAAGACTATGAAACTTCTAGAAAATGTAGAAGAAAATCTTTGTGACTTTGGATTTAAAGATTCTTAAATATGACATCAAAAGGGCTATATTAAAATTCTATATATAATAAATACATAAGTTATATATAAACATATATGTTATATATAAATATATGTTATACATAATAAAAATAATAAATTTACAAATTTATTAAATTTAAACATTTTTGTTCTCCAGGAAATGTCATTAGAAAGTGAAAGGAATACTGTGGGAAAGTATGTACAAATCATATAGACTACAATATAGCAATGATTATTTTAATAAATGTTATTGACAATGTTCACTTTCAGTATCCCATATTTTATATATTCAGTGTGACACTTAGAAGCCTATAGATTTCAAAGTTCAACTGGTCTGGATTAGAATGATTTAGCCAGTTAACAGTGCAATCCCTGCTTGTGTAAAAGGCCTTAGATATGTCCTTTAACTTCTCTGAGCCTCAAATGTAACAATCTGTAAAAAGTAACAATCCCATGAGGAAGAGGATTAGCTGAGACACAGTGCGCAAAAATACCCAGCAGAGAGCTGAAGGTATTCTAGAAAATGTCATTTCATGTTTTCCTAGAACTTAGTAAGGTAAAGGGCAACTATTAAAAAGCTTATTCAATGAGAAATTATTTGATAAAATATAATTGTTTTTTCTAATTGTAGAGGAGTATGTGACTTTCTGGGATATTTTAGAAAATACTGAAGAAGTTTTTTAAATAATAAAATCAGCTGTGGGGTGCATGGATGGCTCAGTTGGTTCAACATCTGGCTTCAGCTCAGGTCATGATCTTAGTGTCTTGGGATCCAGCCCTGTGTCGAGCCCTGTGTCCGGCTCTGTGCTCAGCAGGGAGTCTACTTGTCCCTCTGTCCCTTCCCCTTCTCATGCTCTCTCTCTCGCAAATAAATAAATAAAATCACTTAAAAAAAAAAGAATAAAATCAACTGTAAGCCCCAAATCCAGATGAACACTATTGATATTTTGTTATATTTCTTTTCAAAATTGTCTAGGTATGTATTTATGGTGTTTGGATCTTATTGTTTGATTTCTAAATCTGGATGGCAAAGAAAACAATCTAAAATCAAATACTGGTTTTTTTTTTTTTTTTTCCAACAAAACATTTGTAAAAATTTTTGTAGTTGTAAGTCTTTTTTAGCAGGTGAAAATTTTTCAAGTTAAAAAGTAGGTTTGTACATAAAAACTGTTGGGCATGGTCAAAGATGAGCTATTATTTCTATCTACCCAAACATCATCTATCTTCCCATCTATCCCTCCGTCCATTATCAGTCTGTCCTTCTTTTCACTCATTCATCCGTCTATTCACCTACCCACCCACTCACCCTTTCATCCCTCTTATTTTTCTATTCATCTATATTCTATCTCTAAGTATCTATTTTAGAATTCAAACACAGAAGTGAAAGGAAAAATGAAGCCATATGTTTTCTGAAAGATAATCTGATTAGTTCATGGCATTAATGATAAGGTCTGACTTTGCCATTTTGGATTACACAGAGGACATGTCTCAGAACATGATGAACTAAATCTGCAGCTCCAACTTCAGCAAAGATATATATGAAGTATGCATTAAGAGAAAAGATTATACTTAAAATATTATGTTGGCAAAAGTATATTGAAACGAACAATATTTCAACTTCCCAATTCTTTCTGAGTATATTAAGTTCTCACAAGGTCTCTCTGGGTGAACTGTAATAGGTATAATTAAAAGGAGAGTCTTACTAAAACTTTTTTCTTATTTTAATATAACTTTCCAGAAATTGAGAAAAATAAAGAGTCCATTGATTAGATAACAACTTTTTTTTTTGCAAGTCAGGTGGTTTCTAGTTCTTTGCTTTCAACACAATTGAAGGGGTAGTTAATGGAGTTGTCAGGTGATGGATCATTTGGAATAATTTCCAACCATAGATCACTTTAAGATTTTTGATATTTAACTCAGAAGAAGTAACAGAATGGAGGGACATCACTCTATCAAAAGTCCTTCCATTTCCATTTACTTAAGGAAACATGTTTTCTCAGCACCTACCTCTTTAATAATGAAAAATAGGAACAGACATGATACGGAGTCTTGCCATTCTTCAACAGATGTAAGTACTAATCGAAAAGACCAATCATCTCATTAAGGAGTACAATTCCAGTAAAATTTTACTTTTGTTATTTAGGAATTGTTTATCGAATTGGCAATACATACTGCTTAGAAAAGCTAATTTTACTAATAATGAAAACTCTATCCAGAAGAATTTTTTTTAATACTTAGAGTTATATTCACAGGAAACTCAAATTTTCATGTAAGTTTTATTCATATTTTTAGTGTTAAGAGGTATAACAGTGTGATCAATAAAATACTCTCAACCATAGGGGCGCCTGGGTGGCTCAGTGGATTAAGCCGCTGCCTTCGGCGCAGGTCATGATCTCAGTGTCCTGGGATCGAGCCCCACATCAGGCTCTTTGCTCAGCGGGAGCCTGCTTCCTCCTCTCTCTCTGCCTGACTCTCTGCCTACTTGTGATCTTTCTCTCTGTCAAATAAATTAATAAAATCTTAAAAAAAATAAAAAAAAAATACTCTCAACCACAAAAATATATTACATTGGGATAAAATTCTATAGTGGAAGAAAAATTCAAGGAAGTCAACTTTTTATTGAAATATGAATTCAAGGAGAGGGATTATCAACATAAATTTCTCACTGTGAAAGAAGCGTTTGAGCTTATATTTTTTTCCAGTGGTTGTGAGTAGGTATAAATCACTATAGTATTTAGATTCCTTTGGATACATAGAGATTAATGTATGATTTCTACTATAATATTTATAGTCTGCCTAGAATTATACTCTTTGCAACTAGGTAAATTAATATCCATTAATAATATTTTAACATCCATTAAAATGTGAAAAGGGGAACATAATTTTTCAAATTTCCTTTGGGGGGTACAAAGCGAAATATTTGACACCACTGGTGTATAATCTAGATTCTAGAGCATTAAGAGCCCATGCACTGCCATGTGCCCTTCAAAGCACCTCAAGATGGGATCTCTTCCTATCTCTCGCACTCCGTCTTTCCCACGGAGCCTGGGGATGCCCAACTCTTCTCTTTCTCACATCCAAGGCTTTATAAAGGCTACACCTCTCTCCTTGAAGCCCTTTCCTGCCTTTTCCTGCTGAATGAGGTTCCCCCATTTTCCAACATTCAACTTCTCCAGGAAACTGTCCCCGGTTCCTCGAGGCAGAGTGCGTTTCTTCCTCCTCTGTGCTTCCAAAGCATTAATGGGTCCCTGAACCGTAGTGCTTACAGGCTGCCAGGACTAGACTGTCTTTCTAGTCATCGGGCTGCCCTCCTGGTCCATGATTTCTCTTATGCACGTTTGTATCCTACGCCTCTGAGCACATAGCAGGTGCTCAAAAGTATGCATTGAGTTAATAACAAGATGGGATGGCTCCTGTGTCTGTACTCTCATTTCTTGATTATTAGCTTTTCATGTATTTCTAAAGTAGCCAAGCCCACCATCCTGCATCTCTCAGCACTGTTTGCTTATTTCTTCTCTTCGCCTTTGCTTGCGCTCTGCTCAGCTTTGAGTGCCCTCAGCCTCTCACCAGGAAATGGCCCTCTCTTGTTGCCCATGTTCTTGTGAATGTTAGAAGTTTGGAACTCACTGAGCACTTTCTCATAAAGATGGTGTTGTAGGTGATGGTCAGTTTAGGCCACAGAGCCTGATCTGCCCAGATGGAGTGAAAATACTAGCTATTGACAATAAAAGCAAAATTCGGCCATAGAAAGGTGAAAACGCTATTGTCACTGCAATATGTTTTTTCAAAGAAGTTTTTGAGTTTCTATTTTAAAGATTTTTATTTTTTTTTTGATAGAGATCACAAGTAGGCAGGGAGGCGGGCAGGAGGGAAGCAGGCTCCCCGCTGAAGCAGACAGCCCAATGCGGGGCTCGATCCCAGGACCCTGGGATCATGACCTAAGCCGAAGCCAGAGGCTTTAACCCGCTAGGCCACCCAGGCGCCCTTCTGAGTTTCTATTTTAAAAAAGAGTCACAGAGAATATGTCTTTGCCCTATAGTCTCAGCAGCTGGAATAGAAACTGTGCATTTTTACGTGCTGCATTGCTTAAACCTTACAACGCTTTTGCCCGGTGTGTCAGATAGCCTGTGCTAAGTTTGCAAACCACTCCACACTTCTACAACAGTCATTAGCTTACAGTTCTGTGGGCTGGCAATTTGGGGTGGGCACAGCTGGGGGTCCTCCCACTTGTATCCCCTCAACTCACTCCTGCGGCTGTATTCAGGTGGTAGACGGGGAGATGACGGGAGCTGCATGTTCTAGAATGGCCTCGTTCACCAATCTAGTAGTTGGCCGGCTGTTGGCTGGGCCCCTTGCTTTCCCTTCCTGTGGCCTCTCCAGAAGGCTGGCTCCAGCTCACAGCTAAACAGTTCTAATAGGGCAAAAGTAGAAGCTGCAAGGCCTCTGAAGGTCTGGATTCAGACCCAACATGCTGTCATCTCCTCCACGGTCCACTGATCAAAGCAGGTTACTTCACTTGGAAGACTGGGAAGTAGGTCACCCCTCTTCATGGGAATAAGTGCAAAACAGTGGCTGGCATCCATGTTTAGTGTACTGTGCAGACAGGTGTTATTATCCTATTTGGTGGGTGCCAAAATCTGGGTTCAGAAAGATTAACCATCCTACCAAATACATCAGCTCGTAAGTCCCAGAAGCAGGATGTGAGCCCAGGTCTGTCTGACCCCCCACGTTCTTCTGCTCTCTCCTGGTACATAGCTTCTCCCTTCTCTTCCCTCTCTTCCATTCTCTTTTCTTCCCTGTCTGCCTCTCCCTCCCTGGGTGGTGTGCCACCAGCTCTGGCTTAGTAACTAATAGCTTAGGGAAACTAGACTGAGAGTAGGATAATTCTAAGTGATCATTGTCATGCCTTTCTTTCTTATTTCCCTTTCTTTCCACCAATATGAGAAATAATGTAAACATGTAAAGCCATGTCTTCTGCTCCCACCCAAGGAGGGAAATCTGAGGAGAACAGAACTGAGGGGCACTGGGGGGGGGCAGGTGAGATGTACAAAGTCACATGAGTCCAACAGAAATTCAGGGACTAAGGTGTGGCATGGCTCCCAGACCTGTGCTCTGCCCCTCCCTGGACCCAAACCAGGAACAAAGGAGTCAGTTTTGATTCTCACTTTTCCTCCCACTTCTTTCCTTCATACATCACTTCATTAATAAATTGTATCAGGTGAACCTCCACAGTAGATCCCAAATCTGTCTGTTTTCCTCGGTCCCCCCTGCCACCTGTTACTCTCTGTGATCCACCGTCATCTCTCTCCAGGACCACCTGTTACTCTCTGCTCCCACCGTTGTCCCCTAAGGCCCTTCCTCCCCATGACAGTCAGCATGATAATTTAAAGACATAGATCAGATAGCAGCAGCCCCTTCAAACAAAACCCAGCCATGGCTCCCCATCACTCTCTGGAAAAATCCCTGGCTTTTTTGCAATCTACAGATCCCTTGAACCTGGCCCCTTCCTTCCCCTGAATTTCATCTTTCACCCCTGGGTTCTGGCTTTCCTAGTTTTATGCCATGAAGTGGCCATCAGCAGCCCCCACGTCTTACAAAACTTGTCCCAGCTCCTCATGATCCTTTCTATTATATTAGTCATTGTGTGTGTGTGTGTGTGTGTGTGTGTGTGTGTGTGTGTGTATTCTACAAAGAAGCCTTCTCCATTGGCTCTAGCTAAGGTTTATAACACCTGCATCCTCATTACCCTCTGCTAATTCACCCTGTCCTTTTTCTTTTTAGCACCTAAAATTATTTATAATTCTGTGTTTGTTTACTTGTTTACGATCACTATTCTCTAACAGAGTATAATCTCTAAGAGGGCAGGAACTCTGTCAGTTTGTTTCCAGCATGTACTAGGAGCCCAATACAGTGCCTCCATCTAGAAGGAACTCAATGCATACTCTGTTCCAGTCCCAGCTGGTTACTTGGCAAGGTATGCTAACCTCTCCAAGCCTCTGTCCACTAGTCTGTAAATTGAGAGCAATAATTCCTACATCTAGGAGTTGTTGTGAAGTTTGAATGAAATGATAATATATACAAAACACTTCAAAAACTGTAGGGCAGGGACACCTGGGTGGCTCAGTTGGTTAAGCGTCTGCCTTCAACTCAGCTCATGATCCGCAGTCCAGGGATGGAGGTTCCCTGCTCCGCGGAGAGTCTGCTTCTCTCTCTGCCTCTCGCCCCACTCATGTTCTCTTTCTCTCTCTCTCACTCTCTCAGATAAATAAATAAAATCTTAAAAAAAAAAAAAAACAATGTGTAGGGCACACGCTAGCCATGTGACGAATTATTTATGCCCCCACTTAGGGTCAAAAAGGTAGTAGAGTCATGCTGACCCTGGCTCTGACAAATGCCAAGTGCTTTCCAGGCTTTTCCATGAAGTGTGGACTTCGGACAAGTGGGAAATCTTTTAACCTGCTCTCCACAGTGCCTGCATTTCCAGCCAGTGTGGATATGATTATAATTAGAGTTGCAAGACTCCTGTTTCATTTCAAAAGGATTCTGGGTATAGTACGCAACCTACCTCCAGTATGTGTCCAGAAGCAGATCCCTTTGGCAGGTGTTCTCATTTGGGCCCGTTCTCATCTTCTCGTACAATATCAGGAGTGTCTGTTTCGATTACCCTCCTTAGTCTCAGATGCCATGTGAGAAGAGATTTGCCATATGTGAGGTTTCAAATGGTGACCACTCAGCTAATGCACAGCTCTCACCGGCTCTCGTCACTTCCTAAATGAACAGTAGCTTGGACAAACTCACTTGCGCAGAGCCATGCCTTTTATTAGCAGCCAGAGAATGGTCTGTAATGGGAGAAATTACTCTATTCATGCATCTCTCCCAAGGAAAACATTCTTTAGCTTGTCAAGCCCGGGGAACCTCTTACTAGAAACTACAGCAAAGTCAATTTCTCTATTCTCGCCAACTGAAGGATTCAGAACACACCTCACTGCAGACCCTAAATTAACAATCCAGCTGGAAGGGGAGTCGAGCCTCTTTGAAAATGGGCGGGGATGTCCAAGTGGGCAGGACTCAAATCAAAGCGGAGCCCAACCTGGGCGTTTACATATTTCAAACCTATTACCCCCTTTTCTGCAGAGCTCTTTTGATGGTAACTCTTCACCAGGCAGAGTGAGGGTAATGGCAAGATCCTACTGATCTTCAGAGGCAGCTGACTTTTTTTTTTTTTTTTGCTCCTTTTTATCTAATGATTTCCAATTTTAGCAAGCTGTGCTAAGGAGCCTCCAAAGTCATAAGAGTCCTTGATGGGATTCCTTTGCGTAAAAGAAAAACCCATATCTATAAGTACAAAGAAGCAGGTTGGTTTTGAACAGCGTGAATCGCAATTCGCTTTGCATTGATCCTTCCAAGCCCTGGATTAAAACAAAGGCATACTTGTATTTCAAGTCCACTTTGGGTGAAGCCGCTCATTGATGAAATGGCAGATGAAGTGACTGTGATGCAAGATTTCAACCCAATCTCCACCACCTTCTTTGTTTGTTTTTAAAGATTTGTTTATGTATTTGAGAGAGAGAGTGCATGCATGCACGCACAAGTGAGGGGAGAAAGAGACTCCCAGGCAGACTCTTGTACTGAGTGTGGAGCCTGACTCGGAGCTCGAGCTCATGACCCTGAGATCATGACCTGAGCCAAAGCCAAGAGTCAGACGCTCAACTAACTGAGCCACCCAGATGTCCCTCCTCTGCCTTCTTTGATCCTTAGCTGCATGCCATGACTATCTGCTATAGAATCTGCTATATGACTCAGCTGATGGCTCTGGTTGTTTCACACCAGAATAGAAGTACCGCCATGCCCTATGCCCTCTGCCCTCCAACAAGACAAAACCAATATAAGCAATGTTGTTGGGGATCGTGACTGAGTCAGAACACAGCTTTGAGTGTACCCATTCAGCTTTTCCTGTGGAGACCCCTGGCAACTAACAACTGAAATGTCCCTTCAGTGCTTCTCAGTCAGCTTGCTTGAAGTCAGAAAACCTTGCTGTCCCCTGACTCCAAAACAGACCCTGCATCAGGCACTCAAAGTCAGAGTTAAGACCCCATTCCCACCCTCAAGGAACTTAAGGTCCAACTCTAAACTCTTAGAAAAGAAGTTCTAGAAGAGTAGGTAACTTGTGCCAAGTTGCACTATTTATAACGGACTGATCCAGTATTGGGACCCAAGTTTATTCTTTAATTCAAAGCCTCTCCCTTTTTAACTATACCTCACTGTATCCCCTTTCCACACTGCAATATAATTATTTATAATTGCTTTTCAATTGCAGCTATTAACATTTATTTGGCTCCACCTAACTTAAGAGGTGATTGGCGGAGACATATTAAGGTATAAAAGCATATTATAAATGCTGAATATATTCACATATGTTAAATATATTTATATATTTAAAATAAAAATGAAATTGGTCTATCTCTGGGTGATTTAAAGGATGTTCATTTTATTTACAGTATTCTGTATTTTTTGTTTGCTGAGATTGCATTGAATCTGTATTTTTGAAATGTTTTTAAAATAAAATATATATGGCAATGCTTTTTAGACTATAAAGTGCTAATAACTATTAGCTACTGAATTCACTGGGTGTAATAAGACTCTCAATGCATGGATTAGGTTAAAAGCACATCTAATCAACCTTGATAGTTGACGCTGATAAACGTGCCATTGCTCTCAGAACAGTAAGACTGGTTTTTAAGATCATGCTATCTCAGATTAGGGGAGTCCAGCTTTGTCCAGCTTTATCTGTCTAGAAATGGTTGGTTGTACTCTCACATCTGTTATCAGCCACCTTCCCTCAAGGGGTCCTTGTAGAAATCTGGTTTTAATGACACTGCATGTGAATTTGGGTTCCCAGCTCCTTGAGCATATGGATAATAGCGAGCTACTACTGGGCCAGGCCCCCTGGAACTTCTTCATTTGGGATATAAGCCTTCTTTTGCCTCCTTAGAAACCAACCTCTGCTAATAAACGCCACTCCTGCTATCTCAAGAAGGCCTACCAATTTCCTCGCACAGACTTACTGATCTTTGGCCAACCAACCCTTTGTGTATAGAAGAAAGAGTCCCCTCCCTTTGGAAAAAGGAGGATTGGGCTTCCACAGACATTCAGATCAAGGCTGGTAATAGAACCTTCTAAGGGGTGTCAGCCTAGTACTTCTGGGCCTACACATTTATATATCAAGATAGCTGAAGGAATATATTTTTAATTTAATCTGAGGTTCCTTCCAGACACTTATTATATTGGTACATGCTTTCAAGCAGAGTGCTTTATAGCTGGGAGGTAAAATGATATTTTACAATAGTACTATGATTTCAAAGCCACATTCAGTTGCACTGTTATCTCCCTTAAGCATTACAGCAGCCCTGTAGAATTATTACCTACATTGCAGTGAGGAGACCAAGTCTTAGAAATCCAGGATGCTGAGTCCAAGATTCAAGGGCAAGACCCAATACCAGATCTTCTGACTCCAAATGCTGAGCAATTTCCACCACTTTTCTAAAATTAAAAAACTGACCCTGGATCACAGCTGAGCATGTATGGAGTGGGAATGATCCTAGTCTCAATGAAGCCAACTACTGCAAAAAAGAAGAAAAGGAGAGGGGAAAGAAGCCAATGCCTACTGGGCTTCCACTCTGTGCTAGCTGGTTTATTTCTGCACTATCTCCTTTAAATGCCATTTCTTTCTCCATGTGATCAAAATAGAAATAAACAAAGATTCCGTTAGGTCCCCAAAGTCACATAGCTTCCAAGTAGCAAAACTGAACTGACAACCATTCTTTCTGGTCCTCAAACACACCATCTTAGCACACTTCACACCTCATTACAACTCACAGGGCCTCTATGCACATGGCAGATTTTAAAAGGCTTAGCCAACAAACGTTCTGTGTTGTGGGGAGGTTGGTGTTCCTAAGGACACACACGTATCCCTTCCTTTCTTCTGGCCCTCCAACACTGTTTTCTTTTCCACACTGCTGACATTTCTTCTGCCCCCTCCCCCCTTGCAGCCTGCGTGGTGGTAGTTTCTGTGATTGAACAGCTTGCTCAAGTTCACAACTCCACGGTGGAGGCCTCCATGGAGAGACTCTGCAGCTACCTGCCGGGTAAGTACAGAAAGGGTCATGCAGCTGTGGGTCTGCTTCTTTGTTTGATTCTTGGGTCATCAGGAGTGAGTTTATACCCTACACCTGCTTAGGGAGGAGAAAGTAATTGAGGTGTTTATGTGAGTTGATATTTTTATGAGACTAATAGAAATTAAAACAAACACACAAAAAACCACTCTAGTATATTTGTGCTCCCCGATGTTCATTTTCCATCATGGCGGGATGAGACTGCTGTGGACATTTATGGAATAAAACATAGAATGGCTAATTTTTGTTTCATGTGTTACATTTATAAGGATTTGCCCACCAACTGGGGTTCATTGCCTTAAGTACCAAGAAGGTCAAAATAATGAAAAAAATGGATAATTTTCAGTGATTTATGTTAGTTTAACCTCATACACATTCCCAGAGGCACCCAGAGCCCTACCAACACAGAGCTTTGTTTAGGCTGAGAAGACAGCTGATCTTAAAAACCTAACTGGGGAAAATAATCTGGGAACAGCCCATGGATTTGAACAGGATCTCAATTAAATTATTTACCCATCCTCCAAAAAAAAAAAAAAAAAAAAAAAAAAAAGAACTGATTGATGATTTAAACAAGTTGTGGGGGGAGGAGTTAAGATGGTGGAGGAGTAGGAGATCCCGGAGCTCCTCTCGCCCCCCAAACGCAGCTAGATAGTTATCAAGTTATTCTGACCACCCAAGAAGTCCATTCGGGGTCTGAAAGAACTGCAAGGCTCCAAGTGGAAAAGCGACCACCTTTTGGGAGGTAGGAAGTGCAGAAATTCACCGGGGGAGACTGAGCTGTGGAAACGGGGCAGAGAGGGAGCCTGCTTGGGCGAGCTACTGCTAAGTATTAGAGGCCTCTGAACGCAAAATCTGAACTTTTAAGTTCCTTATGGGGGCAGATAAGCCAGGATTAAAGGTGCTCAGGTGGCGAAAAGGGGCAGAATCCCAGGAGTGACCAGGTAGTCTGAGGATCCCCTGGGTTTCAGGAAGAATGCGTGGCACCAAGGGGCGCCTGGGTTCCCAGGCATAGAAGCCAGAGGCCCGAGAGAGCAGCGGGACTTCGTGCAGGCTTTCCGCTATAAAGTGTGGACTCCGCGTCGGTCTGGCGACCCCTTTCCTGGGAGGGGCAGGCAGGCGTGGGGAGAATCTCTCCCAGGGGAACAGTGTGGTTTGAGGGGTGGGTGACCGCGAAATTTGGTTTTGAAATTCAGTCACATGCCAGAAATAAAAAGGCTCGGACACAGGCAGAGTGAATGCAGGGTTCTAGCATACACGGGGGACACAAATAGGGTGACTGTTTGCTTTTCTTTGAGGGCTCACAGAAGAGTAGGGGGTGTGAACTGTCAGCTCCGAGGCGGGAGAGCAGGGCGCCGCCATATTCATCCCGCACATCCGCGTTGATAAGGGTTCAGGGAGCAAAAACAGCGCCACCTAGTGGAGGCCAGAGCCCTGGCCACCAAGCCTCACCCCACTGAGCCCTGGAGAGGGGTTTCCACGGAGACAGGTCGGCTTGAGAATCGGTGCAGAGGACACTCCCGCAGCCGACCAGCAGAAACAACTAGCTCCCACCAAGTTTATTATCATTGAGTGCTGCAAAGCTTCAGCTCTAGGGGAAATAGGATTGAGCTTCCTTTTTACTTGTATTCTATATTTCTTTTATTCTTCTTATTTTTTTTCATTTAATAACACAAGAAACGAGATGTTGATGAGGATGAGGAGAAAGGGGAACTCTCTTGACAGTGGAAATGCAAACTGGTACAGCCGCTCTGGAGAATAGTATGGAGGTTCTTCAAAATGTTAAAAAATACAATTACCCTGTGATTCAACAGTCACGCTACTAGGTATTTACCCAAAGGATACACAGGTACAGATTTGAAGGGATACATGCACCCCAATGTTCATAGCAGCATTATCAACAATAGCCCAACTATGGAGAGAGCCCAAATGTCCATCAACAGATGAATGAATAAAGAGGTGGTACATATACAATGGAATACTCCTCAGCCATCAAAAAGAATGAAATCTTACCATTTGGAACAACGCGGATAAAGTTAGAGTATTATGCTAAGTGAAATAAATCAGAAAAAAACAAATATCATATGATCTCATTTACTCTGTGGAATTTAAGAAAGAAAAGAGAGGAACATATGGGAAGGGGAAAAAGGGAAAAAAGGGGAGAGGGAAACAAGCCATAAGAGACTCTTGAAAAGAAAACAAACTGGGGGAGATGATGGTGGTTAATGGAGGGAGGTGAGGAGGTGAGTGAGCGATGAGATAGATGGGCGATGGGTATTAAGGAGGGCGCTTGTTATGATGAGCACTGGGTGTTGTATGTAAGTGATGAACCATGGAGTTCTACTCCAGAAATCAATATGCATTATATGTTAACTATCAAAATTTTAAATAAAAAAAAAGAAATAGAAATAGAAAGCATAATTAGTGAATTTGCAGATTTGGGTATAATAGGTATTATGTTTGATGATTCAATCATAATTTAACATTATCTCCATCTTCTAGAATGAATAAAACTGATTAGGTACAAAAATACACAAGTTGTGTATTTCTCTTTCAATCTCAACAAAATCGAGAAAATGCTGATTCTGTTTCCCTTATAGATCCTTTATAGAATACTATTAAGTGAACAATCACAATGGGTAAACTTCTTTGAGAATCAAATTGTCATTGATTTAACGTTAAGAAACAAATTCATCAAGGATGAATTTTCTTGAAGTAAGAAAGCTAGACTAATGGCGTCTGTGTCTTGGGCTTATACAGCATGTTGTGTGAACAGCACAGAAGCATTTTCGGAGGATTTACTGCATTCAGTTACAATATGCATTCACAAGCTAAATTTCTTGGAATTTAAACTAAAGATCAAGAGAGAATAAAACAGATGTGTTTACAATGTCCCAGATTAACCATTGCTAAGGTTTTGACATATTTACATCATCTTTCTTTTATGGAATTAGAATGTGGCAGATAAATTTGAAACACCCTTTGGCTTCCCCTCACCCCCAGTTCCTTTCTCCTCCAATCTCCTTAGAGGGAACCACTCATATGAACTTGATGAGTATTGTTCTTGTTGAGCTTTATACTTTCACATTCACTTGTATGAATTCATAAACAATTTATGGTATTATTCAGTGAATAATTTTTTAACCTGTTTTTGGTAAAACAAAATGTTTTTAAAATGTTTGATATGTCTTTTAAGTCTATTTTAATCTACAAGTTTTCTTTCCTTCCCTTTTCTTTGCCATGTAATTTAATTGTGGGATTTGCTCTATAGAGTTTCCCACAGCCTGGATTTTGCTGATTGCTTCCCTGTGATATGGTTGAGTATGTTGTTGTGTGTTCTGTATTTCGTGAAAATTTGCAGCTAGATCCAGAGGCTTGATCAGACTCCAGTTTGATTTCTTTGGCAAGACTATAAGTGGTGATGTTTTCTTTCATTGAGAGGCCATTAAATGTGGTTTTTCCTTTTTGTGATATTAGCAGCTGTTGATGCTCAATAACCCAATCTATTAGTTAATTGGGAGCTGCAAAATGGTGCTATTCTAAATAACATTCATATTATATTTAGTGGTGGAAATGCATTAGAGACAGTTCCCTCATCCTCATCATATTTTAAAGACATGTTCCCCACAGTCACTAATGATAATGTTTATAGTAAGAAAGTCCAGATACATTCCTGATTCCTTTGCTCTACTTGCCAGTTTTCAAATAATTCATTCCTTTCTGTGATCATCCCACAGTAGTCAATCACTTTTCTTTAAAATACCAATATGAACTCTTGAATTTATACGTATTTCATGAGTTTGTTTTGTTTTGTTTTGTTTTTTTCAATTACCATCCTTCTGTAACTCAAACTGTCTCATGTTTGACCAGTGGGAACTTCAAGTTGGCTCCTGAGTCCCTTTGACACGAGTCTAAGTAACGTTTGATAGCTTCCTTACTAATTGATACAAGATGTTCCAGCCCTGACTTGTGCTTTTCCAGCCCCAGGCTTGAAATCAATCATTTCTCTCAAAAGCTCTGGTTTCCATTATTGGGAAATAGTATTTTAAGACCACAATCTGGGTGTTCATTGGCCACTGAGTTTGTCATTCTTTCTGGGTTTCTTTAGTAGACAATGCTAGGAAAAAAACATATATTTATATATACATACATTTACCTATATTACATATAATTTTAAGACAAAATGTCTAGTGAGTTCATACTAACATTTCAAATTCAGGATTACAGGATTCTTTTCTTGACAGGATTTTCTTCTTAATCTCTTCTGAATCTTATCTGTATCTCTTCTTTCCATACTTGAAGGCCTAATTCTCAAGGGCAGAGGGATAAAATATCCCATCATGACTCATTCACCTCTCCCTCATTACATATATAACGTCTCAGAATGTCAGTCCTCGTCCTGCTACCATTAATATACTTTATAATCACTGAAAGCAGTTAACATTGTTTTTTGCATATACTTTTCCTGTTTCTCCACCCTTTCTAGTCATTGACTATATGCCCTAAGCATACAGCTATTACGGATGATACCCATTCCCTGCCCGCCCTCACTTTGTCTCGGTCCCATCAGCAACTATTTGATCGATGTTCACCACCAGCCCTTATGAGGATGTCTCTCTAGCTGAGCTGTTGTCTAAAGTTCATTCCTCAGGAGGGACTCATGGGAACAATATTCCCTGAATTCTTTCCTGTCAATAGCTAGCTCTCTGTGCCCTTTACACTTGAAAATCAGTTGTTTTTCTGGATATGTAAATCCTTGGCACACAATTTCTTTCCCTCAGTATCTTAAATGTGTCTTTAAAAAGCCTGCTGGTAATCTAATTCCCTTTTTCTTGTAAGTCACTTGCTGTTTTTGCCTAGAAATTTAAAGATTGCTTTTTCCTTTCTTCTCCAAAATTCAGTCATCTAAGTAGAATGTGTCTTGGTGTTAGTTGTTGTATGTTGACGTCAGGCACAGAGAATATTCTCAAGTACATTTTTTTATAATTTCAGGAAAGTTGTTTACTTGTTCAGTTTCATTGATTTGGTTTTCTTTTTCAGAGATTTCTAATATCCGTATTTTCAATCTCTTTTGCCTAACCTCGATATGTTGCCTAGCTATTGAATAGTTTCTATCCCTTTATTTTTTCTCTTGAAAGTTTTGCTCCTTTTCACCTTGTATTTTACTTAAGACATTAGCTATTATGTTCAGTTCTTGTATACACTCTAGTTCAGACTTCATTTCTCTTATAATCTTGTATTTTTCCCTGAGTTCTTTTATTCCATGTCTGAGTTATTCTAATTCTGATTTCTGTTGTTCTTTCACGACTTGTAACATTTTATTAATGCTCCTTAACTCATTACGAAATACTATGTTATTTTTTAATCCTTTTTTGGGCTTGACTTTCTGGCATGCTTTTGCTATCTATAAGGATGTGATTCTGTTCCTTATTCTTTTTTTCTTATAATAACTTTGTATGGGAGTTGACCTAGATACATTTCTGTTGCTCATTTTTATGTGAAATTAGTTTTCCAAAACTCTTAAAGAGAAGTGGTTCAAGGTACTTTTCTAAATGCATAAAACTTTTTCTGTTGTTCCTGTGTAGTGTTAAAACACACACACAGACACACAAACCACAGCAGCTTGCTTGCTGAGAGAGTTTCTGACTGTTTCCCTGCCCACTTTTATCTGGATTTTCTCTTTCCTTTGCTTCTGTCCAGCTCAGTGTTGTTTCCAAACCCAGCAGTTTCTCCTCAGTATGCACACTGTCCTGTTAGGGAGCACTGGCAGGTCAGTTTCTGCAATTTATACATGCCTGGACAAGCCAGCCATCTTAGTCCTTCTGCCTTGAGCCCTTTGTACTCTCATCTGTCACAGTGGGCCAAACCCCTCCCAGTCTCAGGTGCTGTACTTTAATTGGTCCACCATACTTTCTGAGCAATACCTATGGGCTATCTGGGGATTCCCCTACTCTCAGGTTTCTCTGGCATTCCATTGCTTCCCTTTACTTTCTGTCATATAGACATTGATAACCCATAGGTCTTGTGGCCATGAGTGGTTTATCCTTGCCTAAATGTGTTTTGAGGTTCATGGAAATACCTACTTATGTTATAACAATTGTCCATGGATTTGGGGTTTTTCTTTCCAGGAGCTCGTTTTCCCCTCTTAGGTGGAAACTCAAAGAAATTCCAAAATTCCTCTGCCTTCAACATTATCTTTCCAGAATTCTCCCCGTGTGGGATTTTGCTTTCATAGTAATGTCTACTGTATGTATAGCTCTGCAACTTCTGTTTTTCACTCAACAGTATGTTTTTGAGATCTGTAGATCTATGTTAAGACCTAGAGACTTAGGTCAAGCCCCTTAATTACTCTACAGTTCTTCACCACATAAATGTCCCATATTTTCCTGACCCATCCCCCATTACTGGATGTTTACAGTGTATCATAAACCTGACTTTGCATTTTCACATCCCTGAATTAGAGAAAGAAGAGGAAAACATTATTACCATTTCACAAAACAGGAAAAAAAGTGAAAACAGTCATAATTATCATTAAGATTTGTTTATTGGTTGTCATTTCCGTGTAATAGACCACACTGAAGATAATCACCATTTGTACCTGGTGTTTGATTTTCTCTTTTTAGGCAAGGTTGTGTTGTTCAAAGATAAAAGGCTCAGTAAAAATCCTCCTTCCTAGATGACCTTGTCCTAATGTACTAGCGAAATGTAGCACAACAGGGACCAAGATTGCTGGTCTTCAGGGTATGGTCTGGGCTCTTTCTGACTCAACGCAGGACATTTCAGTGTCTGCTGAGGTAAATGAGAGGCAGAAGGCCAGATTCTGGTAAAATGAAAGTTGTTACTTTACCAAAGGAAGCAAAGTAGGTATTTCAGTTTCTGGGGTGGGTTACCTCTCAATTGAAAGAATTTCAAAGGATTAAGAACGCTGCTTGGGGGTGCCTGGGTGGTTCAGTGGGTTGGGCCGCTGCCTTTGGCTCAGGTCATGATCTCAGGGTCCTGGGATCGAGGCCTGCATCGGGCTCTCTGCTCAGCAGGGAGCCTGCTTCCTCCTCTCTCTCTCTCTCTGCCTATCTCTCTGCCTACTTGTGATCTCTCTCTGTCAAATAAATAAATAAAATCTTTTAAAAAAAATGCTGCTTGAGGTTATTTTCATTTTATTAATTAATGTTTTACCTCTGGATAAAAATAAGGTGCTCAGGGGTGCCTTGGGTGGCTCAGGGGGTTGAGCCTCTGCCTTCGGCTCAGGTCATGACCTCAGGGTCCTGGGATGGAGCTCCGAGTCAGGTTCTCTGCTTGGCGGGGAGCCTGCTTCTCCCTCTCCCTCTGCCTGCCTCTCTGCCTGCTTGTGATGTCTCTCTCTCTCTCTGTCAAATAAATAAATAAAATATTAAAAAAAAAAATAAGACGCTCAGTTCAGTAAAGGCTCTTTCATTTGACATACATTAAGTTAGGGTGGGCATTACTGTTTCCATTTTACGGAAGTGGAAACCAGGGCGTAGAATGGCCATGCAGATGGTAGAGGGTGACAAAGACACTTTGCCTCCTACCTCAGGACTTTTCCTTCTTGAAATCAAATAGGCCTGAACCATAGTGCCTACCAGAACCCCAGTATTGCCTCCTGTCTGGTGAGCCATGAGAATGGGGACAGAGGAAGTGAAATTATGGATTTCAACACACAGATACCATTTTATTTTTATTTTTTTAAAGATTTTTTATTTCTTCATGTAACAGAGAGAGAGAGAGATCACAAGTAGGCAGAGAGGCAGGCAGAGAGAGAGGGGGAAGCCAACTCCCTGCTGTGCAGAGAGCCCAATGTGGGGCTCGATCCCAGGACCCTGAGATCATGACCTGAGCCGAAGGCAGAGGATTAACCCACTGAGCCACCCAGGCGCCCCACAGATACTATTTTAAAAACTATTTTAAAATAGTATTGCTTTTACCTCCAAAGCAACACAAGCTCAGAAAACATAACTTTTAGCAGAATGAAAGCATGTAAACAACATTCTTGAGAATAATCACTCAGTAAATCATGTTGGCGTTTTCTTGCCTGAGAAGATTTCTTTTTTTTTTTTTTTTTTTGAATTTTGCAAAGCATTACTGACCTTCGGTTTCACCTGCTGCTTTTGCCTCTGGCTCTCATTAGTAAACACCTTGGAAGAATCTCAGAATTGTTTAATGAAAAAATGATTAATGGAATCATTCTCCCTAGGGATGAGCAGACTCCTATGCCCTAAGACCCTTGCTGGAACTTCATTCTTCTGGGGGTCACCTCTGCAAAAATCTTATCTTCATGGAATATGATAGCTAAAAACTCATGTAGATTGAAAATGAGGAAGGCAACTCTCCTCGTGTTCTGGAGATTCTGAAAATCTACGAACAAGCTAGAGAACACATAGCCTCAAAACTAGCTGTGTGGTCAGTTAATCTCCCTGTGCTTCAAATTTCTCACCAGTACTTAGTCTGTCACTGACCCTGTCATACTTGGAGTTGACAAAGCATCAAATAAAATGTCCTAAGTACACCTGACAGTCATGCTGCAAATAACATGGGCTTTTGGAGTAAAAAATACAATCTCTAACCGAACCAGTTGGCCGATCTGTGACTTGGGGCCTTAAGCTCTCTAAACCTGGACGTTCCTCCCTATATAACAAAGGTAAGAAGAAACACTCCCTCAAAAGATTCTTATGAGAAACTTCTTCACAGTAAATGTGAAGGTGAATGACAGCCTAGAATGTGCTTGGTGTTATTTACATACACGTGTGTACATCTAAGTACGATGACTGCTCACTGGCTCCTTTTTAACTCTTCTTTGCCCTTGGGAATGGCCACGATTTTTTTTCTCCGATGCTGTTCCAAGTCTGACTCTGTAGAAATTAAATGCTGTTGTACCTTCCTGGTCACAGAGAGTTTAACGGTGTATATTTTAAGTCAGGTAACTAGCAATATGTGAACAACTTTGTTTTCCATCACTAATGGTGAGGTTACAACTGATCATGGTGATTAGGCTCTATCTGGCTTGCTCTGGGGACTTTGCATGTCTCCACTCTGTACCCTACTGTGCTGATCTAGAATTTAGCTGTCAAGGGGTCATCTCATGCTTCAGACCAGCTATTGCTCCAGGAGCCCCTCACCCTTAAGCATCATAGAATCCATCTGAGAAATGATCACAGAATCCGTTCAAGAAATGGGTCATTCGGATGGTCCGACTCAGAGAGCGAGGGGAAACCAGCCACTCATTTCAACTTGAGCAAAACGAGGTTCCAACACACACACACACACACCAACGTCTTTTATTTTACCAGAAAGAAAGCAAATTTTCTCTTCCGAGAAGTACTGCAAGAGCAAACTATTGCCCAGCTCTCAGCTAAACTAGTTCTGTGTCAGGGTACTTGAAACTTGCTGGCAGAGTGCTTTGCCGATTCCTGTAGTTCTGAATGGCTGTTACTTAATTCTCCCAAGTTCCTAGATGGTCTAGTGAAGAAGACTGAGTCCCTGTCCCACCTTTTTCAGATGAAGGAATTGAAATCCAGAAAGGGTAAGCAGTCGAAGGTCAGAGGCAGGTGGACAGGTGTTGAAATCTGATCTCTGAGTCCTAGGACATCCGAGGTTCTCGACACTCTCCACTGCAGTGCCCTGACAAGGAGCTCCCCGGGGAAAAAGGGAGATGTTTTTATTTTAAAACAGGTGTACTGAGGTATAATCACATACCAGGCAATTCACCCATTTAAAATGTATAACTCAGTGGCTTTTAGTATATTCCCAGAGATGTGCATCCATCACCACAAAATTTATTTATATTTTTTTAATTTCAGTGTACCAGAATTCAACTGTTTATGTACCATACCCAGTGTTCCATGCAATACATGCCCTCCATAATACCCACCACCAGGCTCACCCTACCTCCTACCCCCTGCCCCTTCAAAACCCTCATATTGTTTTTCAGAGTCCACAGTCTCTCATGGTTCATTTCCCCCTCCAATTTCCCCCAACTCCCTTCTCCTCTCCATCTCCCCATGTCCTCTTTATTATTTCTTATGCTCCACAAATAATTGAAACCATATGATAATTGACTCTCTCTGCTTGACTTATTTCACTTCACTTATTTCACTTCACTTATTTCACTCAGCATAATCTCTTCCAGTCCCGTCCATGTTGCTACAAAAGTTGGGTATTCATCCTTTCTGATGGAGGCATAATACTCCATTGTATATATGGACCACATCTTCCTTATCCATTGTCTATTGAAGGGCATCTTGGTTCTTTCCACAGTTTGGCGACCGTGGCTATTGCTTCTATGAACATTGGGGTACAGATGGCCCTTATTTTCACCACATCTGTATCTTTGGGGTAAATACCCAGTAGTACAATTGCAGGGTCATAGGGAAGCTCCATTTTTAATTTCTTAAGGAATTTTCACACTGTTTTCCAAAGTGGCTCTACCAAGTTGCATTCCTACCAATAGGGTAAGAGGGTTCCCTTTTCTCCACATCCTCTCCAACACACATTATTTACTGTCTTGTTGATTTTGGCCATTCTAACTGGTGTGGTTTTGATTTGAATCTCTGATGGCTAGTGATGATGAACATTTTTTCATGTGTCTGTTAGCCATTTGTATGTCTTCATTGGAGAAGTCTCTGCTCATGTCTTCTACCCGCTTTTTGACATGATTATCTGTTTTGTGTGTCTTGAGTTTGGGGAGTTCTTTACAGATCCTGGATATCAACCTTTTGTCTGTACTGTCATTTGCAAATATCTTCTCCCATTCCGCGGGTTGTCTCTTTGCTTTGTTGACTGTTTCCTTTGCTGTGCAGAAGCTTTTGATCTTGATGAAGTCCCAAAAATTCATTTTCGCTTTTGTTTCCTTTGCCTTTGGAGACACATCTTGAAAGAAGTTGCTGTGGCTGATATTGAAAAGCTTACTGCCTATGTTTTCCTCTAGGATTCTGATGGATTCCTGCCTCGCGTTGAGGTCTTTTATCCATTTTGAGTTTATCTTTGTGTGTGGTGTAAGAGAATGGTCGAGTTTCATTCTTCTACAATTTGAATACTTTTTATTTCTTTTTGTTGTCTGATTGCTATTGCTAGGACTTCTAATACTATGTTGAACAAGAGTGGTGAGAGTGTGCATCCTTGTCGTGTTCCTGATCTCAACGGGAAGGCTGTGAGCTTTTTCCCATTGGGGATGATATGTGCTGTGAGTGTTTCATACATAGACTTTATGAAGTTGAGGAATGTTCCCTCTATCCCTATACTTTTAATCAGGAACAGTTGCTGGATTTTGTCAAATGCTTTTTCTGCATCAGTTGAGAGGACCATGTGGTTTTTCTCTCTTCTCTTATTGATTTGTTCTATGACATTGATTGATTTGCGAATATTGAAACATCCTTGCAACCCAGAGATAATTCCCACCTGGTCGTGGTGGATAATCTTTTTAATGTGCTATTGGATCCTATTAGCCAGGATCTTGTTGAGAATCTTAGCATCCATATCCATCAGGGATATTGGTCTGAAATTCTCCTTTTTCATCACCACAAACTTTAGAACATTTTCATTATATCGAAAAGGACCCTAGCACCTCTAAGCTTCACCACCCCAAATATTTATCCTCAAGAGACCCAAACAACCACGAGTCTATTCTCTCCCTCCACGCATTCGCTTCTTCTGTATATTTCATATAAATACAATTACATCTTTTTCACTTAGCATAATGGTTTTACCGTCCATGTTGTGGCACGGAGCAGAGTTTAATTACTCTTCATAACTGAATAACATTCTATTGTATGTATATAACCCACTTAGTTCATTCATTCATTTGTGAATGGACATTAGGGTTGAGTTGTTTCCACTTCTCAGCTATTTTAAAGGATGCCACTATGAACATTCATGTACACATTTTTGTGTGGATGTATATTTTTTATTCTTTTGGGTATATACCTATAAGTGTACTTGTTGGATCTTACGGCAACTCTATGTTGAACCATGTGAGGAACTAACTATAAGGCCATTAACCAAAGTGGCTGCACCGTATTCTGTTCCCACCTGCAGTGTATGAAGATTCTAATTTCTCCACATCAGTACCTGCTAATCTGTTGTGTTTATTACAGCATATCATAGTGGGTGTGAAGTGGTATCTTTCTGTGGTTTTGATTTGCATTTCCTGAATATCTAAAAAGGTTGAGCGTGTGCTTATTGGCCATTCATACATCTTCTTTGGAGAAAATCAATTCAGAAAATCTTTCCCTAAGTGTTTGATACCATTCCCCAGTGAAGCCACCTGATTCTGGGCTCTTCTTTGGGGGAAGCGTTTGATTACTAATTCAATCTCTTGTTATACATCTATCCAGATTGTCTATTTATTCTTGAGTCAGTTTTGACATCCTGTCTTCCTTGGAATTTGTTCATCTCCTCTAGTTATCTAATTTGCTGTCATCACATGTCATAGTATTCCCCGATGGTTCTTTTCATTTCTGGAAGGTCAGTGTGGGGATATGGTTTTAAGTTCCTACTCCCAAAGCATAGTGTGTTTGAAGTTCATGCTTTATTGTAGGAAAAAAAAAGTCCTATGGATAGATCTATTGGAATACAAAAATACTATTTACATTATTTACTACTGAGTAAAAATGAACTACTGGCAAGAGTTCCGAATATTTATGCTGTTCTTTCACTACCTGCCCTCCAGGCAAGGTGTGTGTAGCCCCGTTTGAGTTAAGCATGACAAGATTCTCATCAGGGAGAGATTCCCATCTTTTCCCAGGATAGCCCATCTGTCCTAATTGTGCTAAGGTTCTAATTCCCAGGGTTTCACAGTGGAGTCACAAACTGGAAAAACCGGTCCAGAGAGTTCATAGGTTTTATTGTGCAAATCAATCCACAAGGCATCCCTGTACTGTCACAGTGGAGAGGAAGGAGATTGCTTTGTTTATGTGTGTGTGTGTTGGTGGGGGTCGGGGGTCTGTGTGTTCTCTGGGGTAGATAGCAGTGCAGGGATCTTGACAGTCTCCTGTCTCTGGAATACCAACACCCAAAACCAAATAGCCTAAATGCAATCTTTTTTTCCCTGAATGAACACAAAAGAAGTGTATTTTTAACAAAGCTATATTTCAGCTTGCTTACTTCAATGTGAGTCCTGTTTCTTTTATTTCAACAAAGGAGAACTTCATCAACATTCAGATGTTCCTTGCTGTACAAAAGAAAATAAAACCCAAAAATGTAACTGTATTTTTATAATAAACTGGTGATCTTTATCATGCACGGTAAATAAAGTGGCATTCACATAATCCTAAAATGAGGTTTTAATGAATACATTAACTGTAACATTTTTCTAAACCCTTATAATTAATCACTTGAATTAATGCTAAATTAATCATTCAGCATCAGTTCCTAGTAAAGATGATTATTTTTAACTCATGTGTTAAATTCATCAGAATAAGAAATAATCTATTTCCCCTTCTTTATTTCTTCTTAGAAAAGCTGTTCTTGAAGACGACCTGCTATTTAGTGATAAGAATGTTTGGACCGGACCTCATAAAACTGTGAGTATGCCGGCACAGTAACCTGGGTCCGGTGTTGGGACATGGGGGCAACAGGAAAGCTGCCAGGCAGCTGGTTCCACTTCCAGCAGGATGTATTCACAGAACAAGGGCTTGAGCTGTGTTCCTGTTCTTGTTAGTAGTGGAGCATTCAGACCTGACTCAGATCGGTTGTCACTCGAGGCAAAGACTCCCCTTGAATTACAGTGTGGCACCTAGCTCGATTTCTCTTCAAGAGCATCTCAGAAGGAATTTTACCAACAAGTAACCAGATCCTACTGTCTGGACCTAAGCATTTAACCCTTTCTCCTGAGCTCCCCAAGGAGCCCCACCCTTTCCTTCTCTTCCTGCTCCGGTCCCAGGCTGTGTTCTTCCTAGGCTCTTCTCTCTCCTTCCTCGTGGGTTTCCTGGCCCTTTCCATTTCCCTAGCCCCAGCCCATGCCTCTCAGGTTCCCGCATGCATGTCATTATCATCAGTCTGTTTCCTTCTGTCTCTTATGTTTCTTTCTATTTTGAGCTCAGGTGCACTGAATCAGATAAATGATTTTCCTTCCTATTCATGGCATTTTTTCATCAGGGATCCATACATGGCTTTCTTACATTTATGATTTAGTTACTTTGAATAATGTAATTAGCTTCCAAACCCACCACCCAAAAAACTAAGTCTAGGACCTTAGTTATAATTTACTCTAACAGTCCAGTTCCTCTGTCATTCTCATGCTTTTCTCCTTCCAAGTGATAATCTCCATGTTCATCTTTCTCTTGCTTTCTTTTTTTTGTAGTTTTCGTATATGTGTATAAATACTTACGTTAATATGTATTATATTAAATTTATATATATTTATTTATGCTAATAAATATATGTAATATATTTATAAATAACAATAAATATAAATATATGTAATATACAAATATATGCAATATCAATAATTAGTATATAAGAAATATGTCAATAAAATATAGAAAATTAATCTTAATCAAATATTATTGGATTAATAGCTTAATGATTAATCATTATAATTAATGATAATATAATTACATAAAATAATTAGAATTTTACTACATTTATTATATATATATATATTGCTTTAAACCATATATTAGTTATTTCTTTAATTTATGAAGTGGGTAACACAATGTATATAATCTTCTGGGACTTACCACTTAGATTTATATGTCTAAGTTTCATCCATAACATAACCTAGTGTTGTTGCTGTAGCTCATTCCCTCTGACTATATAGAATATTGTGCCTCTACAAAAGTCAGTTCCTTCACTCTTCCAATCATGGGTTTTTGGGTTGTTTACTGGTTTTCTGTCTTGTGAATGATATGATGAATATTCTTATGTGATTCCTCTTTTATATGCCATAAGACTCAAAGCAGAGAGTCTTGAAAGCATCATTCCCCACAGCTAGGTAGCCTAGAATGGCAGAATATTAAGGACAAGAGGAACTGAAAATCATACAGTCCACAGTGGTCATGAGTGCTTCGTCATGCTCTGCACCTGCCTCTATCAATATGTACCTCACTTTGTTATAGTAAATGATTTCTAATGACCCCAGACTGTGAGTATTTGGAAGGCAGGAACACTTTCTTTTTAACTCATACTTCTATTACTGTCCCTGTCTCCTAACTGGATTCTAGGCTTCTAGGTCTGCCCATTGGCCTGCAAGCTGACAGTCCACATTCTAGCTGGCCAATATCTTTTAAATGCCAAACTAATATGGCACAAACATGAAATTCTTCAATATTCATGCCATTTGCAGGATTCCTTAGTGACATACACAGGGCTATTTATAAATCAGTCCCTGAGGACGTTTTCAGATTTATCCCTTCCATACTCCAAACCACTTGTAATTCTCCACACACACACCAAATGTTTTGGCCTCGGGACATTTGCCCTGCTCGATGCATCCGAAACCCCTACCCCAGACAAATTCTACTTCTTTAGACCTCAGCTCCTGGGTCACTTCCTGTGGAAGCTTTCTTGACCCTCTGCAGACTAAGATAGACATGTCAACTGCTGCCACCACGACCACCACACACACACACACACACACACACTCTCTCTCTCTCTCTCTCTCTCTCTTTTTCTTTCTCTCTCACTCACACCTAGGACCCCATGCAAACCCCAGGCACAGCATTTACCCCACCTTTGTGTAAAAGTGTGGACTTTTCTGAGTCGCTAACTAGATTGAAAGCCTTATGAGAGCAAAATGCTGAATATGTGGAAGGAAGGAAGGAAAAAAGGAAGGAAGGAAAGGGAGGGAGGAAGGAAAGGGAGGGAGGGAGGGAGGGAAGGAGAGGAAGAAAGAGAAGGCTTTGAATCTTCAGGGCTTGGTGCTATATTTGAGTCTTCAATATATATTGAGGGCCTTCCACAAATGCTTGTTTAATTAATTATTTTAAAAGAACAGAAGTATCACTACAGATGAGCTATGAGCTATGACTAGACTGTCCCAAAGAAATAGGTTGAACATATTAAATGAGAAAAAGAAAAACTTTTTAACCTATTCATTGAATCTGCTTATATACCTAGTATAAGCCAAGTGCTCTGGGGGAAATGTCAGCTTGACCACAGAGGTTCTGCTGGGCCTAGATCAGGGAACCAGAAAGGTAGGTGGGAAAAAGTCACAGAATCTAAAGAGGGCAGGGCATACGGATACCCAAAAGGGGGAGCCAGAGATTAGCTGCCACGTGTGCTGGGAACAAAAGGGCTGTGGCATGGGTTGGTGGAGAAACCCATTGCTCTTCTGTAGCTGCCTGGAGAGTGGCAAGTGCAGGAGACATTTAAGCACAAGGATCAGAAAGGACAGACAGACACTATACTAGGTACTGCAGATGTGAACTGTACAAGGGACAATCCCCACCTCAAATGACAACAAATGAACACAAGGTGATAGAGAAGAATGGTGCCAGCAAACCACAAAAGAGGAACACACCCTGAGTAGGTGTCGGAGAGGGGAGGACATTTTTCCCTGTGAGATGACTCAAAGTACTAAGATGACAAATTCTCGTTAGTATGGGCTGGGCCACTTGAAGAAAGTCAAATGTAGTAAATCATCGCTCTTCATGGCTCAGTCCACCATTAGTTTGATTTGTGAGTAATTTTCCAGTACTCATATTAGTTGTTTGCTGATAGACATTTCTTCTCTTAGTGTGTGCCCTTCTTACAACTTGTTTTAATCAATCACATATAGTTTTGGGTTGTTATAGATGCTGAAAATGACAACCTTATGATTTAGTTCTACCTGAATTTCAGGCTTCCAGTATTAAATGTGTTTCTTAACCCAGAGGGCATCCCTCCTCATTATTTGATACCAGTCAATTCTCAATGATTCATGAACTAATTATTTAGCAATTACATTTCCTGCCCATTGTCAAGCCACAGGATGTTTTTGGGAAATGGGACACCTGAGCATTCAGACATTCCTCCAAGAGCCTGGGTTGTGCAGGGAGGGGCTACTTCCAGGAGCAGCCAATCTTAGCCAGTACCAGGACCTCCGCTACTTGGTTTTGATTTCCATCGTGCCATTTGTTGCCATAGCAAGGCTGATGCTTGTCTTCTGTACATCTCACCTTGCTTCCTGGGATTTATTTATGCTTGCCTCTAAATCTCAAGCCCTTGTATTCCAAACCTAGGAACTCTCAGAGATCAGGAGACGCCTAAACTACTAACATTTTTTAGAAGAAAATGTGTAACAGGGTTTATAACATAGTACACCTTAAATGTAATTAATGTATTATTTAGACACCCAAAATACAAAGCAATATCTGTGCCATTCACAAGATAATTACAGCAGTACTCCCTTATCCAGAGGGGGGTACATTCCAAGGACCCCCAGTGAATGCCTGAAACCAGACAGTACTGAACTATATATATTTTTTGCTATACATACATCCTTGTGATAAAGTTTAATTTATAAATTAGGCATAGGAAATAATTAACAAAAATAATAAAATAGAACAATTATAACAATACACTGTAATATAAGTTATGTAAATGTGGTCTCTGTCTCTCTTTCTCTCTGAAAATATTTATTTCACTGTACTCACCCTTGTGATGATGTGAGATGATAAAATGTCTACATGTTGAAGTGAAGAGAGCTGAATGACAAGGCATTGTGATGTAGAGTTAGGCTACTTTTTTTTTCCATTATGTTCAGTTAGCCAGCATATAGTACATCACAAGTTTTTGTTGTAGTGTTCAACAATTCATTAGTTGCATATAACACCCAGTGCTCATCCCAACACAGGCCCTTCCTTAATACCCATCATCCAGGGATGCCTGGGTGGCTCAGTCAGTTAAGCAACTGCCTTCAGCTCAGGTCATGATCCCACGAGAAGGAGCCTGCTTCTCCCTCTGCCTGCCACTCCCCTGTTTATGCTCTCCCTCTGACAAAGAAATAAATAAAACCATTGGAAAAAAAAACTATCACCCAGTTACCCCTCCCCCTCCCATCCCTTCCTTTCTGCAATTACATTTGTTTCCTAGAGTCCAGAGTCTCTCATGGTTTGTCTCCTTCTCTGATTTCTTCCCATTCGGTTTTTCCTTCCTTCCCCTGTGGTCCTCCATGCTATTCCTTATGTTCCACATATGAGTGAAACCATATGATAATTTTCTTTCTCTGTTTGACTTATTTCACTCAGCATAATCCCCTCCAGTTCTATCCATGTCAATGCAAATGCTGGTTATTAATCCTTTAATTAATCCTGACAGCTGAATAATATTCCATTGTATATATGTACCTCATCTTTGTTATCCATTAGTCTGTTGAAGGGTATCTCAGTTCCTTCCATAGTTTGGCTATTGTGGACATTGCGCTACAAAATTGGGGTACGTGTGCTATTCTTGACCTTCAGATAATATGTTAGAAGGATAATCATCAGCTTCCAGACCACAGTTGACCACTGGTCACTGAAACTATGGAAAGCAAAATCACAGACAAGAGGAGGACTACTATACAAGATTTAGGGAAATTAATAAATTAATAACATGCTATGGGTGTGGTTTAGAAATGGGATAAAATTATTAAATTGCATGAGGAAGATCTTTCAATGTTGTGAGTATATTTCTGTGACTATATATTAATATTTAAACTTTCTTTGAAAGTGATGTCAAGGTCTAAATTTGAGAGCTTTCATGTGTGGAAGGTCCTGTCCTTACTCCCTGCCATAGGATGTTACTCTCACTGTCTGTTAACCCTGACCTTGCTCCCTTCTTTTGATTTATGGTGATGATCATCCTCATTGAATTCATTCTACTGTGATCCTAATTAAACTTGTTAATTAGCTCTGCCAAATGTGTTAACGCCTCCTTCCCCACCAGCCCTGCTCCCCCACAACATGCCTCACTCCTGTACACCTCTGTACCAGTAAGGGTAGTAAAAGGAAGTAAACTAAAATGTGACTATTTTGGTCTTTTTGCTGCTATAGGAAAACAATATTGGGTGGGAATGGTTATTAAGAATTTGGAGATTTCTGGGGTGCCTGGGTGGCTCAGTGGGTTAAAGCCTCTGCCTTCAGCTCAGGTCATGATCCCAGGATCCTGGGATGAAGCCCCACATCGGGCTCTCCCCTCAGCGGGGAGTCTGCTTCCTCCTCTCTCTCTCTGCCTGCCTCTCTGCCTACTTGAGATCTCTGTCTGTCAAATAAATAAATAAAATCTAAAAAAAATAATAATAATTTGGAGCTCTCCTAAGTATTTCACATTTTATGAGTCACTTGAGCTTTCTGTTCCATGGCTGGTGAAGAGCACACATGCTACTTCTTTGCCACACATTGGCACTTCTTTCCATCTTGTAAATTCTAGTGGTCCTACACTTCTCTGGATTTATGAGGCTCAGCATTTTCTATTCTTGTCTGAAGGACCGTTTCTCACTTTCAGTCTTTTGATGATGAAGCTCTGACTTTAGAGGACTCTGGGAAGAATACCACATACCTAGTTCTCTACTCCTATTCCTCAACGTAGAGACCATCAGCCTCACTCTCTGACTGTGGGGACCCCATTACCAGTCCAGCAGTGATCAAGTTCACTTACTTGAAATTGTGCTCTACTTGCAGAGATAATGAATAGGTCTTAGATATCATATGATTAGTTAGTGGTCCTGGATTACCACAGATGGGATATTGGCTGTAGGTTTAAAAAAAAAAAAAAAAAAAAAAGGTTAAGCAGAGCCCTATTTATCACCCTCGTGAGCCCACTAAATATTATACCCCCATAAAGACAGCAGTCATCAGTTAAATAAATGAACCATTAAGTTGAGAACAGATGTGTGAAAACAGCTACCCTCTCCTGATTTACTGACCCTTAGTAGACATTAGTTTGCTAATAGACTTTATCTGCCATATACAGCTTGCCCCACAAATTAGAAGATGTGGCCTCCTTTTCTACTTTAAGCTACCTTTCCCTCCACCTCTCACAAAGGAGCCCTGGGGCCAAGCAAATGACTCTCTTTTTCCCTCTTAACTCAGTGGCTCAAAAAAATTAAGACACCATCTTGCCAGGCCTCAGACAGAGATGGCATCAGGACTTGGAAGCCACCAGGAACATGGGCATATTCTCCCCAGGTTTCCTCACGGCAGATACTGGATTCTCACCCCTGTACCCCATCCTAGAGATTAGCTTTCCAACTGCTATTCCACATGGGAGAAGGTGACATTACAGTCCCAAGTCACGATGGCTCTTGTTATTCTGGGAACAGCCAGCCCAGAATGAAGTTGAAACCTTTAGTACTAATTCTACATTTCCATAAGAGAGAATCTGACTGATCCTGCTTGTCCAATGTCATCCAATGAGGTCCAATCAACTGGCCAAGAGATAGGGAGTACAAACACAGTTGCCGGGAACCTGCCCCCTATAAGGTGAAGGGGACAGTTAAATGATCATTTGAGCTGAGAAGAAAATCTAGACCTGTTTTTCTGAGATTAGTCTCTAGGTATGACCATCCTATATTTATGGATGCTTTTCATTGTTTTGGTTTGGGTTGGGTTGGGCTTGAATCAGTGATTTACTTGGAAAATGATACTCTATTTCTTCCTTCATTTGAAGCAGCACATTGTTCTCATTCTTCTTGGTAAGAAGGGTTTGGGAAGTGTCAGCTAGGAAATGGATATAGAAGGTTTGTTTTAGCCCCTTCAAACTAGTTATAAACCAAAATGTTTGAAGAACTCTTTCCTTGCACCATCCTTGGGTGGGGGGAAGTCAACGCTATTGTATTTTATTCTAAAAGAAATGTATTTATTTTAAAGGGAAAGAAATTTGGATTATGCCTAAAAATAATTTTAGGTGTTTAAGGCTTTATCACACATGATTTTTTGCTATAAGTCCTAGCAAACTTTAAAATATTATTTCCACCAAATTATAACCCCCATTCATTTTTCCTTTCCCAGTTTTATTTGTGGCTTCTCCTGAAAAGAATCACAGTGCCCATGTGAGAGGCTGACCACAGCTCAGTGCTGTCTGTGCCCCCTTTCCACCCCCAGGACCTTCTTCTACATAGAGGAGAGAACAACACGGCAGGAGATGGTTATGACCTGGCAGCTACATGGGGCTGGACTCAAACACCATGCTAGAATCCATTCTGGAGATTTACCTTCCTTTGAAATAGGCTCTATTTCCTAAAGCCCGAGAGATCTTAAATAGCCTTTGTTTTGTCCCATTTCCCTCCAGGCTTAGCGCAAATATTAATGCTGATGTGGTGTGTCATACCCTGGAGTTTTGTAAGCAGGACCCCGGCCAACCATTGTGTCATCTCTATCCGCTTCCCAAGGTGAGTGGGTTTTCACTCTGAATGTCAGATTATGGTGACATGCAAGCTCTTTGAAAATGTTGTAAAGGGAGGGTCAGCTTTGCAGGCCCAGTGGTTTGGGAACAGAGAGAGGCAAGATGACATTTTCAACTACATCGTGTCAAATAATATTGCCCAGTTTTAACTCAGACCCTTCCCCCTCCCTCCACCATGCTGCCAAAGAATGTCTTTTCTATTTAACTATCATAGACTATAATCTAGAACTGGGCTTGCATTAAGTGGGAAATCTAATCAGCCAAGAAGAGAAGAGGTTAAATTTCTTTCTAACGTTTAAAAATCAAGCAGGTCACTTTTATAGCAAGATAAACTCATCCAGTTTGCTCAGGAATTTCTTGGGGTAAGTCCTAAAAGTCCCACGTCCTGGGAAAACCTGAGCTGTTGGTCACTCTGGTCTGACCTTTACTGTTCTCACCAATAAAATGGGTATAATAAAATGCCTGAAATAACTCCTTCATAGGTTTGCTGTAGGAAGTAAGTGAGCTAAGGCACCCCAAATGCTCAGCACAATCCCTGCTACGTAAAGAAGTCTTAATAAAAGTGGTAGTCAGTATCACTATTATCAGTATCATTATTATTCAGAGATAGCTCTTCAGAACATCCTGTGTGCATTGTATCACGTTGGACAATTTTCAATTGGAATGCAGTAGACAGGACTGCAAATGTTGAGAAAATCCTCAGCTCACATTCTGGGTGAGAGTATAATATTAGATCTAATTAGGCTTCAAAATACTGAATTTTCAGAAGCTTCCTATAAAAATAAAAGAAAATATAAAAGAAAAGAAAATTCTATGCCTCCTATTCCAGAATTGTAGTTTTTCTGTGTATGACACAATAGGTTTCTGTTTCAAATGTAATTTCCTTTTTACTCTCATTGAAATAAATTCAGTTTAACACTTTGCGGCCTAACCAATGAACATGATGCTGCCGACTGACAGCCTTAAACATCATCAGCCTGTCCCCTGGAGAAGGAAGAAAAAGGTGCAAATACCTACAGTATGAGCACATCTCATGCTTCCTAAGTGACTGACCACGTGCCAATTACATGTCCTCGAAATCTACCTGAGAAGCTTTGGAATCCACTAGTTTCTAGAAGGGATAGGCATTTTTAATTAAAAAAATTTCTTTTTCATATGTTCCAATAGCATGTGAATATGGTGTCATAATAATTCACTATTTGATAATGCACAGAGGAAACGTGTCTCTATGTATAAAGGCAGGTGATAGGGGTTTTTTGTCATTTCCTTAAATAACATCACGTTATATATACATCACACTCACAGTTATATATAGTCACAAAATGTTCAACTTTAAACTTTCCCATGTAAAATGACATTTCTTTATTTTCTTACCCTGTGCAGTTTATACTCAGAATACCATTTCCTTGTCTGCCCGTCATGACACCCTTTGTAGTTCCTCACTCAGAATGGCTCCAGCCGTCCTAGCTGGCTCGGAGCAGGTGGGAAGATTTCACCCTAGAAATGTTCAGGCCATGCTCCCTGCTCACCTTGACATTCCCCTAGTTGCTGTTCTGGACCTTCACCCACCTCCTCAAATCCCCATCACCAGCCTCCCTCCCTGCAAGTGCCCCAAACAAGACGGGCAGGTGGTGCAAACATGAACAGCTTCCCTCTCTTCCGCCTCCAAGATTTCTTTAACAGCAACAACTGATACTTACTGAGGACTCACTGTCCTATATGATGCTGTGCTTACCCGTCACCTTATTTAGTTCCCCGGATAACTCTAGGATGGAGGCACCATTGTTCATTATGAGCCCTTTTTTAATGTCACAGAAACTGGGGTAAAGGGGTTATGTAACTTGCTGAAGGTCATTCCCTTAGGAAAGAACAGAACTGCGATTCGTATCCCTAGCCTGCTGAGAGCAGTTGGTTAATCTCTTATCCATTGTCAATGTTTCCGAAAATCCTCCCCAGGTTGTCTCTTTGCATCAGTCTGCTGAATTCCCACCACCACAAACAACCAATGTCAAAATCTTGGATGTTTTCTTTTTAATTTTTAAATTAATTGCTATTATATTGATTTTTTTGAGAGTTACTATAACGTGTAATTCTTACCCTACTCTGCCCCCTTAACATTACACTTTGAGCATGTATTTTTTTAATGGTATATTTCAGACCTTCTTTTCATTGCTGTGGCACACCTGCAAAGCAGATGTGAATTAGTGGGTAGAATTACCTACCTACTGAAGATGTAAATAATTTCCAGTCTGTTGTCAGAACAGCCTCCTCCATGACTCACCCAGTCAATACCTACCCCTCAGTATAGCCACTGTTCTAAAGTCTATCACCACAGATTAGTTCATGCATATAAAGTTCTGTTCTTGAATGTCATATAGATGGAATCATACAACATGGTCTTCTCCACGTCTGGCTTCTTTTGCCTGGGAGGGTCATTGTGTTTTGTGTGTGTGACACCACATGAAGGATTCCCACAATCATCCTTTGTGTCACTCCTGCTCTATCTTCCCAGTTAGTCCAACCAAATTCTGCTCTTGCCTGCTTCCCAAAAAATTCTCCACATTAATGCCAGAAAGGCCCTTCTGTAAGGTAAATTTGATCTTGAACTCCACCTCAGTGCCTTGATGTGGAAATCAGTTTCTCCCTCATGCTTCAGATCTCAGCTCATGTGTTGCTTCTTCAGGGAGTGCATCCCTGACTCATCCTATATACCCGTCTTGTTGAAGCTCTTGTAGGTCCCTCCACAGAACCTGCCTTGTTTTAAATGATAGAACTGGGTGATTGTCTGTCCATCTCTCCCACTATGCTGTCACCTCCCGGAGGACTTGGCCTTGGTCGCCACTGTACACCCAATGCCTAGGTTGCCTCACAGATAACAAAGACATATTTGTTGAATGAATAAAGTGCCTCTAGCTTATCCTTTGCATCGCTGATGGAAATTCTGATTTTCCTTATTTCATGGACACATTAGTTTTCCCAGTGCCTGTCTCTGTGCCCGGCTTATGATCTCTATATTGCCTACCCAGTTAGGTATACATTTTCACTTAGCATTTCAGGATTCTCAAAAAGCCTTCCTGGACTTCCATGGTTCTACTTGTGGCACACCTACAAAGCAGATGTGAATTAGTGGGTAGAATTACCTACATACTAAAATTACCTACCTATCTACCTACCTGCTGCAGCCAAAATAGAGTGATTGGCTCTTCCTTGAGCTCACCTTAATCTTCCCACCTCTGCGCCCTTGTTCTCAATCATTCCTTCCATCAAGGATGCCCTGTCATTACCAGGCCCATCCTTTGAGCTCACGTCTCTGTCACTTTCTCTGCAGGATAATTCCTAATCCTCTCCGCAAAATATTAACTCTGTTCTCCACTAACATCTTAAATACCCTTTGAAGTGTTATTATGTGCGGGTGTTGTTCTAAATGCTTTATGTACATGAATCATTTAATCTTATGAATAGGTACTGTTGTTGTTCACATGTTATAGGTGAGGAAAGTATAGCACAGCGATATTAAAATATTAAGTTTACACAGATTTTCTTATTAAGATGTAAGCTTATCAAGATGACAAGTCTGTGTCTTGCCATCTTTGTTGTCTCCATTGTGCCAGGCACGTGTTTGGTGTCCGGATGATATGCCAGCACTGCCCTTGACATGTGCGATCTCATGTAACAGTGCTCCCAGGGGGCGGGGGTTATTTTATGTGAGAAGAAATTGAGACAAGGAGAAGTTAAGAGATTACAAAGCTAGTGAGTGGCAATGAGAGGATTCAGCCCCAGGTCTTTTAAAGTTCAGCCCAAGTTCTACCCCACTGTGCTCTAGGCCACTTGCTAGTACCGGGGTTATGGTTACTTCTATAATTGAACCACCGATCCTGGGTCAGTAATTCCTCACAAATGGGACTCTACACCCTCAGTGTCCTGCTTTGCTTGTGTTTCCGATTCTGGTGAAATACAAATAACATGACACGAGCCATTGCCCCTGTGAAATGCATGCTGCAGGGTGGAGAGAAGAAGCGGGTCCTTCTGCTCCAGGACTCTGGTGGGCAGCACCCAGAAGTGCGGAGCAATGGGGTCTGACCGCAGTAGGAACAGAAGTAAAAGTGGAAGCACATTTAGGGACCTGAAGAAACTGCCTAGTCATCATCTACGGCGCAGTTGACATTCCAAGCCCACTTTTTGCCCATCTTTTAGCTGCAGGTCATATCCTTACCTGTTGTGTGCTCAGAATGACAGAGCGTCATCCATGATTAACTGAAGCAAGAAACAGTCTACAGTGTTCAGTCGGCACCAGCTGGGGAAGGAGGACGAGACAGAATAGGAAAGGAAAAGAAAGAAGAAAATTGCAGACTGCCTTGTAAAGACCACCCAGGTGGTTTTTTGTTACTGACTTTGAGGGTATTGTTTATACCCCACTCCGATCTCATTTGCACCCAAAACTAGGCAGCACCTGCTGCGTGAATGCGTGTGCACGTGCACTCTTGCAGATGTGCACGCATGTGCCCGAGCAGCACTCTGACCCTGAAAATTGAATGTGGTTCTTCCACGTGTACTATGTCTTTATTAGATCAGTGCTAGAGAGCACCCATCGGGCCAGGAGTGGAGCCTCCCTGGCTTTATGCGGCTCCCTCTGGGCACACCCTGTAACTTGGAACAGATGCCCTTCCTAACCACCCCCGAGCTGCAGGGACATGCTACATTCACAGACATCTCAAAGGCATAGTCAAGACCTACTTGACACCACTTTGATCCACATTAAAAGAGAATTATATTCAGAGCATGTGCTCTACTGCAGATAGATTCTCCTCATTTCCCTGGGGCCTCCAACCCATTTAAAGGGCTGAGAGGCAGAGGGAGGGGGGAGTGGAGAATGAATTTGCTCTAAGAGCCTATTCTACCAGTTGTGCTTATTCAGTGTAAACATCACAGGTAGGAGAAGGGGCCTTAAGCAAAGGAAAAAGGTAGCCAGATGTGAGTTCTATATAGGAAAGGAAACATAGACATATTTATCACTGGATGAGGCAGAGAGCAAGGGAGGCAGGAAATGGAGACAAGGGGCAGATTGGAAGGGCTTCCAGTGCTAAACTAAAGAGTCATTCAAATTCTGGAGTGAAAATTCAGCATGTTTTGGTATTTATTTCACGTAACAAATTTTAAGTACTTGAAATCAGTAAAACAGACTATTTAATACATCTCAAATACAAAAGTTCATAAAAGAGAAGTAAAATGCAAATATACTGAAATATACATTAAATGTATTCTAATATAAAAATAAAAATTGGGGCGCATGGGTGGCTCAGTGGGTTAAAGCCTCTATCTTCAGCTCAGGTCATGATCTCAGGGTCCTGGGATCAAACCCCATATCGGGCTCTCTGCTCAGTGGGGAATCTGCCTCCCCTTCTCTCTCTGCTTGCCTCTCTGCCTACTTGTGATTTTTATCTGTCAAATAAATAAATACAATCTTTAAAAAAATAAAAATAAAAATTACTTCAAAGAAGCACTACATAAAATAAAGTATAATGGGGGTTAAATATGAAATGAAATGACGATCTTCTTTTAAGTCATCTTAGTCTAGCATTGAGGTCATCCTTGAGCTATGAAGAACTTCCCAGTTATTTCTCATTTGTCTTCATCTTCTTATCTCATCTTACATAAATGGTGATTCTAATGCAGGTACCATATTAATACCAATTTTGAAAAGTATTTCAGAAAAATAGTAAACTGCTGTGAGGGGACCCGTTGCCTGAGGAAAGCAATCCAGAATTTGAAATGGCTTTTCCTGAGTGAGTCTGATTGCTACAGGAACCCGAAGCTCTCCAAGGCTGAGTGTGTGGGAGTGTATGCATACACAGGGAACTCATGCTTTCTTGGGACCCAAATTACCACAAAGCTGACATAAAAAGGCTTGGGAAGGAATAAGTTTGTACTCTTTTTATGAGAAAATGTCACGCAACAAATTCTTGCTGTTCAGCTGAGAGATAAATAAGCTGATCTCAGGAACTTACTTTCGTTTTTTAAACAGTAAGTGTGAAAAAAAATATCTAGCATCTCTTCAAATATCTCAGGTAGTAAAGTTCAGGAAAAATTACAAGTGGACAGGAAATTGAACATTTTCTAAAATGCATGAATCACTACATTTTGTTCTGGACCGTCAGTTGGGCCCTTCTGTTCCGAAGGATGAGCTGAGCTCTGTGCACAATGCTTTCAGATGTGCGAGCTAATCTTCCCCCAAGGTCCAATATGGTGTGTGTGTGTATGGGGGTACATTTCTCTACTCCATCTCTGTTTAATAAGACCCGAGTCTCTAAAGTCCACCTTTGTCCTCCCAACATTGTAATGATGACTTGTCTTTTTTATGAGAAAATAAAAATGAATTCAGGGCTCTCCATTAAACAGAATCTGTATTCAAACATGGAAGAAAAAAATTACTTCCTCTGTCATCATCACTACACTGGAGCCTCCGTGGTTACTGTCATGGACAATTCTAGCAAAATAGTAGCTCCAACCTAAACTAAATAGAAGCCTCTCTTCCTCTTTGGTCATCTGGTCAACCCCTCCAACTCGTATTTGCTCTTCCCCTTTTTCCACCCTAACTCTGTACAGTATGTGACTTTTCTCCCATATCCAAGCTTAGGGGCAAACAAATCATTACATAATACCCATTTTTGTGATCATCAGAGTTTCAGGTTAAGGAAATTTCCTTCTTGAATGATGGCTGATCTTCAGTTGTGACTTGACAAACTATTAAAAAAATCAGGTGTTACTTGTGATGGGAACATACATTCCAGGAAGAATAACCTACAATTTTGGACCATTTTTTTGTGTACTACCTCAATACTCTGGAAGAGTTAATAAAGTTTCCCATTTTATAAATCCATGTTTGTCCCTAGAAGGTAACCATATCTTTATTAACCGGGACCAGAAATGGCACTAGGGTCAGAAGTGTCTTGGGTGAAATTGATAGGCTTTTAAGGCAGAGACAGTCATTCTTTTATTCCCACAATAGACCTTTTCTAGGCTCCTTTTGTGTGACAGGCACACATTAGGGATGAATGATAAAAGGCGATGGCAAACACAATTTGAGTTGTTATACCTGTACCAAAAGCTGGCCTATGTACTTGTCATACAGCATTTAAAGTCCTTCCACACAACTGCAAGCTTATTCTGTTATCCTAATTTTACAGGTGGGAAATCAAAATCCAAATTAAGTTGCTGGTTGTGTAGTTATTTGACAATGTTTGTAAAGTTCCTATTTAAACATCTCGGGAACTGTTGAACAATGAGATAAATGACAGGGCGATATAGCCTTCTAGATGTGCAAAGTCAGCTGAAAAGGAAACAGAGTATACTGCCTAAAAATAAACCCAGGTGCATTGGAGACTCTTGTTTTTGATAAAAGCAGCATTTCAAATCAGTGGTACAACACTGGCTTATTCAATAAATGGATGGAACTAAAGACTAGCCATTTGGAAATAAAATTTAAACTAAACGTTTATCTATTTCTTACAGCCAGATAAATCCCAATAAGTTAAAGTTTGAATCATTAAAAATGAAACCTTAAAAGAAGAAAAATCCGAGCAACTTTAATTGTGATTTGTGATACAGAAGTCATAAAGGGAGATATGAATACATCTGACTGATTAAAAAAAAAAAAAAACCTGCTGTACACAAAAAACAGTAAATGGGGAGAATATTTTTGTAATATGCCACACAACGAATTATTTTTCCACAATTCAAAGAGCTTTTATAAAATCAAAAAGAAAGGAAAAATGAGCAAAGGTCACAAACAATTAGTTCACAGAGAAAGAAGATCAAAGGACCAAAAATTTAAGGGGGATACCAATCTTCTTCTCATAACAAAAAGAGTGAAAATTAAATGAGAGGCCAACTATCTCTTATGTATTTTGCCTTTGCAAAACTCTTTGAAGGTCATTAGACAAGAAATTATTGAAGAAACAGAAAGGTTTTAAATATCAGAGACTACTACATTAAATTGCTCCCTGAAGACTTGAAGGCTTAAAACGCTAACAGAACTGAGGAAAACATTAAGCCCCATACTCAGATATACAGACTACTGTTCAGTCTTTTCTCTGGGTATTTTGAGGTATCTTGACAGAGATACCATCCTCTATTTTGGTGTAAGCCCATATTTGGAATCTTAGAGAATTTATCTACTTAGACTTGTTTAAAGACAAATTTGGAGGTGATTAAACTCATATGATCTTTAAAAGCTTCAAAATACAGCAGTAATAATGCAAATTTAAGTTACCCTTTCTGCTAAGTAGAAGAAATCAAATGATTCCAAGAAATGTACTTATATGGCATTCAAGATTTAAAAATGTTTCTTGCCTACTTTAGAAAAGTTTAAAAAAATAACTGTTTTTTTCTTGATAATATGCTCTTTTCTTTCCTTAGCTCAAGAAAAGCTAATGACTCTAGTGAATTTGAACAGTTCAAAAGATACTTCAAATTCTGACTTTTTTTAATTTTTTTTATTTTTTAAGATTTTATTTATTATTTGACAGACAGAGACACAGCGAGAGAGGGAACACAAGCAGGGGGAGTGAGAGTGGGAGAAGCAGGCTTCCCGCTGAGCAGGGAGCCTGATGCAGGCCTCCATCCAAGGACCCTGGGATCATGACCTGAACTGAAGGCAGCCACTTAATGACTGAGCCACCCAGGCATCCCCAAATTCTGACTTTAAAAAAAAAAAAAAATTCTTTATTTATTTGACACAGACACAGCAAGAAAGGGAACACTAGCGGGGGAGTGGGAGAGGGAGAAACAGGCTCCCCACTGCAAGGAGCCTGATATAGGACTCGATCCCAGGACCCTGGAATCATGACCTGAGCTAAGGCAGACGCTTAATCATCTGAGCCAGCCAGGCTTCCCTAAAGTTTTAATCAATGGTCTCCCAATATCCACTCTTGGCCCTTTTCTTCACCTAAATAGTCAGCCACATCGGAACTCAGTTCTGAAGTCATTTCCTCAAAGAAGCTTTTCCTGGTGCCCAGACTTCCTTGCCTTTCATCAGACCCCTTCCTTCCAGAACGTATTACAATTATAATTAACAATTGCACAATAAGCTAAATAATTATACAATTATTATTTAACATCTGCTCCTTCTGTTAAGGTATAAATTCCATGGCAACAGATAACCCAGCTGTTGTATCCCCCAGGCACATGCTGTTATGTGTGATTTCCCCAGAGCCCAGCACAATTCACTGCACTTATTAATCCCTCAATAAATACTTGTTGAATGAGCAGTGGACCCAAAGAGGTCCACATCTTATCCCCAGAACCTGTGAATGTTACCTTATATGGAAAAGGGACTTTGCGGGGCATTTGTGGATGGGGAAACTCTCCTGGATCATCTGGATGAGCCCCATGTAATCCAAAGGGGTCCTTATAAGAGAGAGGCAAGAGGATCCGAATGTGAGAAGAAGATACGGCAACAGAGATGGACTGAGGAGGCCATCAGCCAAGGGGTGTATACAGCCATGAAACACCAAAGAGGCAAGAAATGGATATTCCCCCGGGACTACAACTGTTAGCCCAGCTGAAACCTGGTTTTAGCCTCCTAAGACTCATTTTAGACTTCTGACCTCCTCTGGAACTGTGACATAACAAATTGGTGTTGTTTGAAGCCACTATGTGATAATCTGTTACAGCCACAATAGGAAACTAACACAGGTTAATTGTGAAACATTGGACAAGACTGATCTAGCAACCTGAATGCAAACGGAATAATAATAGATCATAACAACAGTGACAACAAATAGAATATTATGTTGCAAAACAGTTGGTCTAAACAACCCAATGACCAAACCACATTTACCATCTAACTAACCCACTTATTTGCCAGAAACTGTGTGTTTAAAAAGTAGGACAATAACCTGTAATAAGAACAGCCCATAGAGTCTAGCACTGGAGAACTTCTGTGCACGCAGACTCTAGGGAAGAAACGGTCAAAATATAGCTGAAGAATGTTGGTTGTGAAGCCTTGGAGAATTCCAGCGCTGGCTCTTGGACTTCTCGTCTCTAAAGCAGGATTAAGAACTGTTAATCCCCACCCCCACGCCACTGCTGTCAGTATAAGGTGAAGAGCTACAGCATATACAATGCCTGGTACAGACCTGGAAGCATCGAAGAACGCTGTATGTATGCAGTGATGGTGGGAATCTCGATGGATGACAATGTCAGAAGAGCGGAATGTGAGTAGTGCTGTATAAAACAATGCTTTTTTTAAAAGATGCTGTCTGGGGAGTAGAATAAGGATAGTATGATTAAATATATTAATGATACTAATAGCTCTACAATGCAGAAGTAGCCCCGGAGAAGGAAAGAAGAAAATGTAGCTAACGGTAAAATACCTATGAAGAAGAGCTATTCAGTGATAAAAAGGGAATACATTTGAAGATAATGGCTTTTTTCTTTCGTATTTCTGTCCTTCCTTTCCTCCCTCCCCCCCTCGCTTCCTTCATGTTCCTGGAAGAAGAAGGTGGCATGAACTGACTTCATTTTTTCCACACAGCTAAGAGTCATAAATGCCCTTTAGAGCTGGGCCTCGTTGGTACATGGAAATCATGGAAATCAAACTGGGCTTTGGTAGACTTCATCCTACATATTGGAAAATCACCACTGTAGGATACAGTGGAATAGAGATACAATAACAGATGAGCAGAGCCCACCCAAAGGCCAGACATGCCAGGATTTCATAAAATCTTACAAGTAGAGGCGCTTCCCACCTCTGTCTTTCTACTTAATAGAAATCACCTCAAAGGGCTTTTCCTCCCTTCCCTTGGCTCTTCTAGTCTGCCTTACATTAGAAGTGTCCTGTGCTTACTGCCTCTGGTGGTCAAGTCTTTGGAGATAGCATCTCTCAAATCTTGCTCCGTTTTTGGATCAACTTACACCATTAAGTGTGGGGGTGTGGGGAAAAAAACCTGTCCTAATAAACTTCTAGAGAAGATCCAAGTAGATCAGTGAAATCCCCCCACCCTCAAACCCTCTCGTGTACGTGCCTGCTCTTTAACAATAAAAATCTTGTGTCTAAAATCATTTCACTTCCCAAGGGGCTTTCTCCTTTGTGGGTACCTGTCACTGTTGTCAGGACTGTGAAGTGAACAAAAGGCACTTTCTATAATTTTTAAATCTACCTGCTGCTATAATTGATAGTAGAGAACGCAATTGCTAAAAATTGTTCACCGTAGAAACTCGTGCCTAAAAATACTATTTCTCTTTACTTCCTTCACTCCTGAGTGTACCAGGATTTAATTATTTAACATCACAAAACCTGAGAAGGCCCAATTAATGAATGTGTCTTGTCCAATTCACCAATACTCCTAAAATGTCAGGAGAAATGATCCCGAGTTCTGGAGCATTCCCCGTTCACTGTGTTCTTTACGTGTTTCCCCATCATAGACAATACGGTACACTACGCTTTGGCTGAAAGATTTGAATATTTGGAAATGCTTTCCTAACTAGTGCGTCTTAACACAAAGTGGCTGAAAGCCTTAAATATGTTAATGTGTGTTAGGGCTCTCTCAGAGGAGCATTTAGTTCGCGAATTTCCCCAGCTTCTTCAACTTAAAACAACAACAGTTTTCTTTTCTAGCACACCTATTAACAACTCCCAGAGCAGGGTTAAAAGCACAGGTTTTGTGCCCAGGGGGTATGAACTGAATCTGGACTGTGCCCCTCACTGGCTCTGTGACTTTGGATTTTAGTCACTCTTAAGACTCAGTCTACCTCATCTGTAAAATAGGAATAATGGTACTTATTACTTAACACTTGCTACATTGTATTCTAATTACATTTTATTGCCAATCGTCTCTCCCAGGTTATAAAACCCTTGATGAGAAAGATTATGTCTCATTCACTGTTACAGCCCTGATACATAATTTGCCACACAGCATAATCAGTAAGCGTTTGTGGAATGAATGAGTAGAGTGAATGACAGCCCAACAAAATGACTGACTGAATGACTTTCTTTCTCTCTCATGATCAGTCCTACACTGGCTACAATGTTTGTACTTGCATTTCCACACACAGGTGCATGGATTGTTGGCTTACAGAGTCACATCTCTCTCCTCCACCGTGTGAGCCTTTGCCTGAAAGCACCCCCCACACACATGAATTCCCCTTGCATTCCCTTAAGCCCTGGTGGAAACTTGGGAGTCATATTTTCTCACTTGGTTAAAATTTCAGGCTTACTTTGCTCTCGGGAAACAATGTGGTCATGGTGGAAAAGGTGTTGGAGTCTAGGGACTTGAGTACTGTCTGCTCAGTTTGCTGAGTGGCCCTGCTTACATTATGTAACCTCACCACTTTCCACTCAGGGTGGTTTTGAAGATCATTGAAATACGGCATCCATTTTTGTAGGCTGATGTTGTAATTACAGTAATTTTTCCAGCTATGCATTAGTGACATAACAACTCAAAACCATCGGTTGCTGTTACACTAATGTTGTGCTTACCACATGCAAGGCACTGTGCCAAGGGCTTTCTTGTTCTTTACACACACACACACACACACACACACACAGAGTATTATCCCCATTTTGCGTGGAGGACAGTGAGTCTCAGAGTGCTTAAGTAACTTGCCCAAGGTCCCACAATTAGTGAATGGCAAAGCTAGGATTCAAACCCACAAGCACTCTGGAGTCCAAACTCACTTTAAATAGAAGATGATGATGGAGACTGTGACCTGGTGATCAGTACAGCATTTAAATATCTTCCATGGAAGATCGGGAGTCACCGAACCTCTCCTCTTGTCCAAAGACTTTGGGCTGGCTCTGGTCTGCATGAACACTTCAGTCATTCTAGGCAGATGTCTTCCGTGAACAACCATGGCTATGTGTTTCTCTGTGCTCTGATGATCAAGCAAAAGGTTGACCTCTCCCCATCTTGTAGCCTGCTGGCACACGGTGCCATATCGTCCTTGGAATTTTCCAAATTCTTGAGTAAAGAAATGCACTCTATGTATCCATGGTTCTTGGGACTCTAAAGCTCCCACTCTGAGAGCTTATTTCTTTGTAAACCTGTGTGGGGCCCTCCTTGGCAAGCCACTCGTGAGAATGTTAAAGAGACCCTGAAGAGGATTTGAGCCTGGAATAGGAGCCACTCTAACTAGAGGCAGAAAGTAATGAGAAATTGGAAAGGATCGACCATAGAATGTTGCAGGATCAAATGAACACTCCAGAACCAAGCTCCTCATTGTTGATGGAGAATCTGTTTATGCCTCAGATTATTGCTCTGAGTCAGAAACCCCAGTATGCCTTCCAACCAGAAAGGGGTCATATCCAGCTCACCATCTAGCCCTGAATGTTCTCTGCAGCCTCTGATTACAGTTGCCCCCTCCATTCTGAAGTCTTAATTTTTTGGAGGATGCAAGAGCGGTCCTCATACTTCAGAAGCGGCGCTGTAAGCACCAGATTGCCAACAGTGAAAGGTTACCGATGAGAGAGAGTAATTATCTTCATTTGCCCATGGCTAACAATTTGCCCATTTGCCTGTCATCACAACAAGCAAAAAAAAATTAGCTTTTCCAAGTATCTTTCTATTAAGTTTTTTAAAAAGATTTTCTTTATTTGAGACAGAGAGATACAGAGAGCATGAGCAGTTGGAGAGGCAACAGGAGAGGGAGGAGCAGGCTCCCCGCTGAGCAAGGAGCCCCACTTGGGGCTCGATCCCATGTCTGGGAGATCATGACCTGAGCCGAAGGCAGATGCTTAACTGACTGAGCCATCCAGTTGCCCCTCCAAGTATCTTTGAATCCTTACATCCATTTTCTTCTGGGGACAGAAGATCAGGCCTGGTATTTATATTCTCTTTTTTATGTTGACATTTGTGCACTTGAACTATGGGAGCAAGTGACACTCTAGTCAAGCCAGGTCCTGATGATCCTGCCCTAGGCCTTCCAGGGAGATGCCAGAAGCACCATCCAGATGATGCCAGAAGCATCATCACACATGGCACTATGGGGGTCAGAAGGTATTTGATGCAGCCCTTGTCACTGGGCTTTTGGTTTGTTTGTTTTGCTTGCTGGTCTTTATCCCTCACTACACATCGGTCCCCTCAGAGAACGGAGCCGGATGAAAAACAAATTAGTCCCCTTAAGGGGACTCAAGTGGCCTGTCCTACAAGGACCCTGCTGAGGCCTCTTTCTGCCCCTCTCGCTTCTGCTTGCTGTGCTCCTTCCTCATCTGTCTCCTCCACTACCCAGAAACCCTGAGAGGCCAGGAATGTCTCTTCGCACCAGATCTCCAGTGTTCTCACTGCGTCCCTATGCCGTGATCATGTTTTTGTTTCTTCAGGAAGGAACAGGGCAATATATATTGAGTTCTTTTTAAAAAGCATGCATTGCTGAATTTGTGCTCATTATCGAAAATTTAGAAAATGCAAGAAAGAACCAAAAAGGAAAAAAGGTGTCACCTGCAATTATTATGGCATATTTCTCTGCAGGATTTATTTTCTCTGTGTGTAAAATCTGGGGCCTCTTTTCCTTGATTAACATAATATCCTACAGGTTTTCTCTTGCTTTTTATTTACATATCAGTTGAGCATCTAGTATGTAGCATGGACAGTTTTAGGCCCTTCGGGTGCTTGAGCTGAGCTTTAGAATGAAAGGGGTATTTCCAAGCAGAGAAACAGGGGGCACGTAATTAAGGTAGAGGGACATCAACATCACATTATGGTATTACAGAGAATGAGTTTTAGGTTAATGAGAGCAGCCAAAAAGGGCACTGTGACAGAAATTTGCACCCAGATCCAGTTTCTTATATTGACCTTACCCAAGAGGCTTACTTACCAGAGAGCTTCCAGGATTTGTGAGAATTTCCAGAAGAATCCAAAATTGCATTCACGTATCTAGGATTTTAAAGGGAGGGTTATAATGAATTGTTTTGGGGCTGTTGTCAGCCAATCAGACTGGACACTGGGTGTAGTGTTGGAGCTCAGTCTACAGGTGCCCGTGAGGTTGTACCATGACCTTGGCCCCTTTGTGGATGGATCATAAGGAAGTCTGGAAGTTCTAGGGAGAGGCTGTATGGCCAGATCGATGATGGGGACCCTCAGGGGCTCAGGGACGTGGGTGTTCATCAACTGGCACATTCGTGGTTCAGTATTTTATGAAACATACACTGTACAGGGGCGTCCTGGTGACCAGACTGACCTGGAGAGCAGCTTCTTTTCTCAAGTTGCTAACATGCACTCTTAGATGCCAGTGGGCCTGCTGCCTCTGACACAAGAGGCTTAGTTTGTCCTCCTTTGAATTTGAGCTGGAGGAGTGTGATGTGGGGCAGAAGCCAGGGAGAGGGTTTCAGAGCCAGCCTGTGGAGGGCAAGCTAGCTCTTATGGCTAGCTTTGCTCTCCTCCTTCCTAAAGCACCTGCTGGAAAGTTGGCTCCAACCCAAGCTCACACCGAGCGGTCACTCCTCCACCCACATTCGCTCTGCATGGCTGAGGTCTTTGGAATAGCACGGTGCTCCATAATGGAGGGAGGCATCTCCCCAGGGGTGAAGAATATACAAAGGAGTCAAGCAGGGACACAAGTCCTGAACGTCCATTAGCAGCAAGGGCCCCATGTCCCAGGAGGCCTCTCCTGCTGTCAGCCAGCTCCAGAATCCCATTCCAGTGCCCATTCTTTCTGCTAAAATGCAGGGCAATGTTCTCAGTTTCCTGGAGTGAGAACTATGCCACTCTCCCATAATCCCAGCTTTCCTACTGATGTGCGTGAGGGGACATCCAGAGCTGAAACAGAAATTTTCCAACCAACCCATCAATTACTGAGCTGGGGATTATTGGGGCAGGCCTTGGCCTAGGGGTTTACATGCATGATGTCCTGTCATCCTCCCGGCACTCCTAGGAGGTAGACATCACCCTCATACTACAGATGACAAAAATAGGGCTTTTTTACATGTTAAGGAAGTAAATCTGTAGATACTGAAGGGCTCAGAGTTTAACTTGCTCAAGGGCACACAGCTCATACTCAGTAGACCTGGGATTTGAACCCCGGTGTGCAAACCATCGCCCAGGCTCTCCTAGGTTTTACAGAGAGCAGCACAAGGAAGAATGTAGTTAAGTCCAGATGGGGGGAGGACAAAAGGTTTGGGAAGCAGTGCTGGGAGCAAATTCTCCCACCCTCTTCCCTAAGGGTTACTTTTCTCCCAAACTGCCCACAAGTATACAAATATGGGATTATGTAGCAATAGTCATTTGTTGTAATCACCTACATGTTTACACATGGAATGTGAACTAAAAAGATAAACCTGGTTGCTGTAGACATGACTGAAAAAATAGGGGTGAGGAACCAGAAGAGTTTGTGCATGGGAGATGGGGTGTTACCTTGTGTGGGAGCAGTCACCACTCAGGTGAGCTGTTGGCAGCCTTCTGCCATGGGGCTTCCAGACATAAGGAGGAGGTATCTAGAGGCCTCCACGTAGTAGAGCAGGTAGAAAGGTGAAAGTTTAGATTGGGTCTCTGCCAGACCTGGCTCTGCGATCTTCACCCAGCTTCTTAGCTTTCCTGCATCTCAATTTCCTCATCTATAAAAAGGTCGTATCTCTCAGAGCTGTTGTGAAAATTAAATAAGATCCTGTTTGCAAAGTACTTAGCCTGGCATCTGGCACAGAGTAAATCCTTTAACAAAGAGTTATTAGCATGAAATCGCCTTCTTGCGAATTTTTTTTTTCCACAGTTTTATGGAATCATTTCTTTACTGCAAAGTTATGGACTTTAAAAGCCCTAACTTCAGAGAAGACATACAAAGAAGAGATGAAGCGCAAGCTGTAATGTTGTCTAACTTTGTTCTTATAGGAGCCGTGGAAATTTACATTAGAGAAGGCGAGACAGATTGTGAAGAAATCCCCCATTCTGGTAAGCAGCGGATGAGAAGAACAGCAGCGTTGTGCTGGGTGCCTTCATCTTCCCCTTCCCCTGCTCTCACACCCCTGAGACCATGGGCTACTCCAGATCCGTGCCCACAACACACCGTCGTAGGAAAGTGAGCGCCCCCCCCTTTTTCTCCTCCCTCTCTCCCAGCAGCAGTGTTTCTCAAACTGGGCAGTACTGACATTTGGGGCTAGTTACTCCCTGGTTGCGGGCATTGTCCTGTCCACTGTAGGGTGTATAGCCACATCCCTGTCTTCTAACCACTAAAGGCCCGCGGCCACATCGCCCTTCCCCAGTCGTGACAACTGTGAGTGGCTCCTGATGTTGCCAAACATCCTCTGGTATGTGCAGTTGAGGACTGCTACTCGCCAGCAGACCATTTTAGAGGAGGCTCTAGCTTTCTAGCTTTCTGACCCTCCACTTTATTTATTTATTTATTTATTTATTTGACAGACAGAGAGGCAGGCAGAGAGAGAAGGAAGTAGGGTCCCCACTGAGCAGAAAGCCCAATGTGTGGGGCTCGATCCCAAGACCCTGGGATCGCGACCTGAGCTGAAGGCAGAGGCTTTAACCCACTGTGCCACCTGGGCGCCCCTGATCCTCCACTTTCTAAATATGTGACTTCAAGGTGAGCCTCAGTTTCCCTATCAGCAAGATAGAGACAGTGGTCGTGCTCCTTTGTCAAAGCATGGCTGTGAGGACTAAGAGAACGATGTGTGTCAAGTGTTGGTCTCATGCCTGGAAATTCTCTAGCACTCAATCAATACCATGTTTAGTTCAAATTGATTATTAGGGAGTCAAGTATTTGACTTAGGCCCTGAATGCAAATGAGCCCCAACTGGATAGGAAGCAGAAAAGTAAACCTTCAAAGAACCAAGTCTCCCTCCATGCTAAAGATCCCGGCAATAAGGAAGCATTCCTCAGAGATGAGAGAGCAAGGCCTTTGTCCTCAGCCTCTCCCTCATCACCCTGCTCTCGTCATTCCCCCGATGCAGTACATTTAAGGCAATCTTGATTTGGCAGCACAGAAAAAAAGGAGGAGGAAAAGCCCTCGTGGCTCAGTTTGCCAGACTTAGCAAATAAAAATAGAGGAGACCAGTTAAATTTGAATTTCAGATAAACAATGAATAAATTTTTAGTGTAAGTATGTTCAGTGCCATATTTTATCTGGCAGCCCCACTCTTGGGGGGCATATGGGTTTTGATGTACAGAGCTGGGATGCAGGGAATGGCATTATTCAGGCATTTCTATGCAATCAGTTAATCAATCACAATGTTGTCAACCATTATTTAATTCAGTGAGTAATTAAAGACCAACAGTAGTGGGTTAGCTAATCAGCTGAAGCCATAGAAAGGAAATTGGAAACATCATAGGAAACCCTTGACCACCTTCAGAGCTCTAAACAAAACTGGAGAACAATACGATCCTTCTTTCCTTCTTCTCCACACGCATCTAAAAACTTCTTCTAGGAGCATTGTTAACTCCACCAGCGCAAACTGCCTTGGCATTAGCTCAGAAGCTAATTAGGATTTTATGATTTTTCATTTCTGTCATCAGAATTGCAAGCATAATTCATAGGGCCAGATTCCAATAATTTCCAGTGAGAAGCCAAAAACAAAAAAACAAACTACCAAACACTAATACAAAACCCCTCAAAAACCTCCTCCAATTAATGTACTCTCTAGATCAAAGCTATCAAGGAAAAAATAATCATAAAATGCCAATAAGTGTCTCTTGAGTTACTGCTCAGATGATAGCAGCTACAATTAGTTACGTTGTGATGGCTCGTCTAACAGCAGACCTGGCTGGGATGTAGGAGGACACATACAGTGGGTTCCATATCATTTCAGCACAGCCTATCAGGCTGGGGAAAAGTGAAGTATTGTGGAAGGGAATGTTCCAGAAAATATCTGCATCTCAGTGAGGCCCTGAGAGGCTCCTCATGGATCTAGCAGAAAACTGAGCATCTAAGTTTTAGAGTACCTGAGTTGTGGAATCAATTTGTTGAATTCTCACAAAAACTCATAGAAAATAGTATATTTTTGTTATCAACCCTGTTTTATAGATGAGAGAACTAAGGATCAGGTATGTTAAGTAATACACTCATTCCCCATAGCTAGTAAGGGAGAAACCCATCATTTAAATCCAGATCTAGCTACTGCCAAGTTCCTACCTTCTCCACTATGCCAATAGCTCTCAACCTCCTCAGCACTAACTTTCAAGAAGCACCATTCACATCACAGGCTATGTAGGTTAAAATTATGCAGTGCATGACCTATGCAACTGTACCTGACATTACTCATCAAAAACCTACCTACTTAATAGAATCATCTTCCCTAGTGCAATTAAAACCAGGTAAAATAATATGTAGCAAGTGTTGAAAAGCACTTCACCATGGAGAAATCCAACTTCATTTTGGCTGTGTATAGAAGAGTAGTTGTTCTCTCCCCTTTGACCTTCTGTTTACCCCAGTCACCACATTTTTTTTTCTTTATTCAACCCCTGTGTATTGTTCTGTTTTCATTTAACATCCTGGTGCATGGGAAAGCTCAGGATACAAGCAGAAACTGGTTCGAATAGATTGCTAAATGAAGATGCTGCGTGGCTCCTGTGCCCAGGGACAGCCCAGACTGAGACTTTCATTTAAATGGGATTACATGCCGCCAGGTGCAATATTTTAAAACCATTGCTGAATCAATAACAGCTCTCATTTTCCCTTTGTCTAGCAAAGTTCAGATTGAAAGGAAGGGGCTGGCAAACTGCAAGGGAGGAACTCTGCAACATTACTCTGTGCCTGTCTCATTTCTCTTTGCAAGGAAAGGAAAAGAGGCTAGTCCTTCCCATGCCATGTGATGAAAAGACCGGATAATTAAAACCTCTGTCTGAACAGGAGGAGTTCAGGGTGGGGGGACCAGGTGGTCCCTGGGCAAGCTTCATCATCTATTATACACACCCTAGACCCCATTTCTGCACAATGAATGTCAGAGACAGCCGCAGCCTTCCGTTGAATTCTGACAGTGAACAGCTGTGCAGATATAACATTTAATTCTTTTGTACCTCTTGTGCAGTAATGATAAGGCTGTCCATGTAAATTTTTCTGATGTATTGGTTACATCAGTGTTAAAATCTACCTGGTCGTTAGGTTAATTAGACTGAGGCCTTCAGGTTCAAGTAAATATTCAAAGACAGAGCTCAGACATTCAAATGCAACCTGCCTTGGAGCTCTGAGTCTCAGAATGTGTCTGTATTTCCAAACTGCCACCCTTGTTGCCGTATAATTTCATGCTGGTGTTTGCTTTACGGTGTGTCCGCAATGCTCATCCCTCTCACTTACCAGGTCTCTGGACTCAACCTTCTGAACACCCCTCCTTTGCCTGACATCCCCCTCCTCCCGCCTTACAGCAGTGGTTCCCAGTCAGCAGCAGCTTGATCCTCCCCACCTCTCCCCCGAGGACATTTGGCAATGTCTGGTGACATTTTGGGGCTGCTTGCGTCTGAATGGCTAGGTGCCAGATACACTGCTAAACATCCCACGAGGCACAGCGCAGCCCCACAACAAAGACTTATTCAGCCCCAAAATAGCATTAATGCTGAGATTAGCAACCCCAGGATCGGGTCTCTCTGCCCCAGCTCACCTCCTCCGGGCCACCCTCTCACCCCCAGGATACCTTCCTGAAATACGAATGGGATCCCTCGGCTAACCCTTCAGTAATCATTCCATGGGGGAAAGCACACAGTGCGACATCTTAGACTGGTCATGCTGCCTCCTTGCCTCCGGGGTTCACCACGTCCTTGTGCTCTGCTATCCCACAGCCAGGGTGAGACATTCGGCAGTCCCCTGATACTACACCTCACACTTCCACGGCCCCTCACAGGGCACTCCCTCTCCACAGCCCCAGGCTTCCCCCGCTTCAGCAATCACCTCAGTAACCTGGGACCTTGATAAAACACAGACTGATTCAACAGGTCTGCTGTGGGGCCCAAAACTCTGCATTTCCGAAAGTTCCCAGGCACACTTTCTGGGTTTGTGATCACACTTTCATCAGTGGTTCTCAAACTTTAGCAACCATCAGAATGACCTGGAGACTTAGAAAACACTGATTTCTGGGACCCACCCCAGGCTTTCCAAGTCAGTAGATCAGGGAGGGGTGCACAAATTGTACCTATAGCAAGTCTGGACCACACTTGGGGTCACAAAGCCTAGAATATCTGTCCCTTCCTGCCAGCATCTTTCCTACAGGACTTCTCGCTCATCTCCTGCCTCCTCCACTGGGTTTCTAGACAGCTGTGTTAATGCCGGGACCACTGCAGACATCCCAAAGCACGCCAAGAGCTGAGATGCTCACCCCTACACGTCCCTGAGCAGTAAGCTTGATGAGGACAAGGACAGCCTCTTCTGTCTCTGTATCTTACACATGGATGGGACACCAATAAGGATTGCTCCTCTCATTCTAGAAAGCTGAGCAAACCTCACGAAGTTTTGCTCAACTTTGATTCATAGCACGAAAATGAGTTTGCTTTGTTCTCCTCTGTCAGGGTCAATGTTTCACCGACGCTACTGATCCAACTCATGGCCGTCTGAAGGACTCTTCTGGCTGGTGAAAATCACTCCTCTCTCCCTGCTCACTGATAAATGCTAGTTTCTAACTTTTTCAACCCTGTTATCTTTTACTTTCATCTGAGGAACATATCATGGAAACCATGATCATTGTAAACGTATCTCTTAGTCAAAAGCTGGGGCTTTCCATCCGTCACACAACCAGAGTCTTATGGAAACTGCTTTCTGAAATCCCGTGCTCACGACGCTTCAGGAGCTTCATCCGTCCACCTCACCTGCCCCCACGGCACCCCCCAGGAAAGGGGACTTCCTCCTTCCTTCTTCCCAAGCCCTGGCATGTCTCTCCAGTTAGTCTTGTCTTTCTCTCATAATAGGCTGGGATTATTCTATTGGAACACGCTCTTTTTTCAAACCCTTTCTCAAAGCCCTTGGGTAGAAGGAGGGAGAAGAATGCTGTTTGCACAAGTGGAACAGATCATGGTGGGCCAGACCTTTTGGGGAAGAAATGGAGCATAGGTGAAGGTGGGGGTCGCAGGCAGCAGGAGGAAGGGGGAGCTGAAGGCTGAGACCCCAGCAAGAACAAAGGCATGGAGACAGAGTGAGGGCAGAGTGTGCAGACAGAAACAAGAGGTCAGTTCAGTTAAACGAGATGGCCCAGGTTCTAAAGGAAAGAGGCTCCCGAAATCCAGACTATGGAGCCAGCAGGGGGAAAAGGAGCTTTATAAGTTGCAGGGCTATTCTGTGAACTAAGCAACTCTTTTTGTTATTTTTGTTCTCTTCTCCAGAAACATTCCAGAAGTAGTTCTGATATTTGTTCGCTCCCATTTTTGGCCAAGATCTGTCAGAGGATTAAATCGTACGTATACTATTCCTACCTCCCTGAATACTGGCATGAGATGGCACCGTTGGTTGTCCCTGTTTTCCAATGACTAAAATAATTGTCAGAAGCAAAAGGCACCTTCCTGAAGGTGTGCATTGGTCGTGTCTCATACCATGACTTGTACAGAAACTAAAAGACAAATGAGGTCTGCACAAATCATTTTGGAAATCCACTGCATAACAGTATCTTTGAACCAAAAATCTGACCTATCCCCTGGGCTGGCAGGCAGGCTGCTGGTGAAACTTCTGGGCAACTTGGTGCACATCCGTGCCGCACACGGGGACAGCCCCTCCTTGCTGTGTAAGACACAGACAAGGTCAAGGTTGGCGCCTCGTCATGAAAGGAACTCTGAGCATCTTTAGTCCAAGGCACTCACGAGGCTGGAAAGGGACTAATTTATTTCACAGAACCCAACCCATTACCTAAAAGCTCTGGCTCAGAAATGCATATACAGTGTTGCCAATGCAGAGACACTGTCTCAATTCCCAGGACCTTCTGTCTCTATTTAAATCCCATACCCCAGCTCTCATCTGAGCCTGGGGTTATGCTGGGTGTCATCATAATCACTGTCCACAGCATTAAAAGATGCAATGGTGTGCCAAGAGGGACATTGGACCAAGAGGCAAAATAGCACAGGTTCTACCTTGCACTTGGCCACTTTCCTCATGTGACAGTGGCTGCTGTCCCACAGCATCCGGTCACTGCTGTGGGTGCCACACATGCAAACATGCAAACCTGTCCATGTTAGTTCTCATAACAACTCTGTAAGTAGGGATTGTTATTATTCCTACTTGTTTTCCTAATTGTTATTATTCCTACATTGAAGGACACTGAGTCTTAAACAGATGATTTCTCCCAGCTGCCCCGTGTGTCTGCTCCGTCTAGCTCCCCTTGCAAGGGCTTGGATGTGATTCAGGCTGCACATCTGGACTCAGAGGCTATAGTCATTTCCTAGGGCAGCTATAATAATATACCTACAAATTGGATGGCTTAGAGGAACAGAAATGTATCCTCTCCCTGTTCTAGAGGCTGGAAGTCTGAAGGCGGGGTGCTGGCAGGGTTCCTCTGAGACTCTGCTCTCCAAGAGTGTCTCCGACTCTCTGGGTCAAACCCTTTGCCTCTTAGCTTCTGATGGGAGCCCGCAATCCTGCTGGCAATTCCAGTCTCTGCCTCCAGCCTCCTCCACTGCCGTCTTCCCTGTGTGTCCGTCTTTCCCTTTTGTACAAACACCAGTCATACTGGATCAGGGGCTGGGCTCATGGCCCCATCTTGACTTTGTAACACTGGCAAAGACCCTGTTTCCAAAAAAAGGTCACATTCATAGGGCCTGGGGGTTAGAACTTCAACATGACTTCTTGTGAATACAATTCAACCCATATGAAGAGGCACTTTTTCTACATTCCTCCTCCTTTATCTCATGAGTTTCATGAGTTTCAATCCACTAAACATCTCCTGTCTGCTGTGAAAGCTTCTCAGGAGAGGAGGAGACTATCTGCTGACCTACATTGAAAGCCTCTTAGAGATCCAAGAGTTTAAAACTTTTCCGAGTTCATCTGCCTACATGAGTTCCCATAGGTCAGCTATGCAAAGTGCTGACCTGGGTCGTGGAAACAGGATCAGCCCCACTTTTCATGACTAGGGCTGGATGTAGTGACTACCATGACATGGGGAGCAGAGGAGAAATAGACAGGAAAGAAGATGCTGGAAGGCTGAAATGCAGGCAGCTCCCTAGGCCCCCAGTCGTTTCATCATGTCTAACTCTTACTGAATTGAGACACCCTGTCCCCTCCTTCCTGAAGCGTCATTGCATTTTCTACGTCAAACATAGGCCAGCAGAACCCAAAGTGACAATTCTTCAATTGAACCAACTTCGAAAAATTGAATTCAAGAGCATCTGTGACCAGGGATTTTCCTGGCGCTATTTAAAAGGGAAATTTTTCTTTTATGAAAAAGCAAAAGCAGTGTGTTTTTTCCTTCTTTCTAAAAAATAATTGTGCTTCTAATATAATTTGCACCAGATCACAATTTATTCAGTGCTTTATGATTTACAAAGCATATTTAAATGCAGCCTCATTTATTCTTCAAAGCAACCTGTGGCTTAGTAATAATAATAATGACTAAATGTTGTCTGATAAGGAACTCTTATCAGTGCAGCCCTACAAGACAGATGGCATCATTGTCCCCTTTCTAAAGAGGTAAAGTCTTTTGTCCAAGGCTGTGATGCTAGTAATCAATAAATCAGGCATTGGAACCCAGCAGCCAGGTTGCAAAGGCCAAGCTCAGAGCCACTCAGTTGTCTGTCCCTTGACTTTTCTCCCCACTTTTGGATGAGCAAGTAGGTTCTAGCATATTGGATGTCTGACCCCAAAGCACAGTCAGCAGATGGTAGAGATAAGGCCTACCTGTCTTTTATTACATAATCCTTCATTAAAGTCCCTTCCAGGAGTAATGCCTTTCCTGTTCTGTGCCTCTTCTGCCTCATCCTGTTTGGTCTAATGCCTTCAAAATACAGTGACAGTGTCCCACTGTGGGCAGTTTCCTAGCTCCCTGCTCCCCAGCATTTGGCTAGCCCTCCATACCCCAAGCTCACCAGTGCCTGCTTGTGCACCCTGTTCTTCTAGGCCTCTCTCCATCAGGCTCCCATACCACCCAAAGCTCTTAGAGGGCGAGGACATCATCTCTAAGTAAACCTTTTATCCTTGTACTTAGATACTTTGCTTCCAATTAGTAGGGACTCACTGAAGAAACAAGGCATAAAGAAAGAAAAGGCACTATTTTACTAGAACAGAAATATGTAGGATACCAAGCTACTACCATGGGGCAATCAACATTTTTGTTCTTTTTTGTTTTGTTTTGTGCTGGTAAGAATTCACAGTGCCTATGCACTGTCTACTTTTTATTGTAACAATGGTAAGTCAAGAGAATCCCCTCTTAATAATCTTCTCTTGTTATTTAATTTCCATATGCATAAACCTGCATGTGGATCAATTCACATAAAGGCATACAGACTATCCTAGCCCATGTTAATTGCCTTTGTTCATCATTCTTTTCTTTTCTTTTCTTTTCTTTTCTTTTCTTTTCTTTTTTTACTTGTTCCTTCTTCCCTATGGCCCACTCCTCCCAACCATATCCGTCCCTGTCCCTGCCACCAAGGTGAGCCCGGGTGTATTCTTTCCTGGTTTTCTCGGCTCTCATTTCCTCTTACAGAGATTCATCTGACACATTCACATGCATATTGAACAGAACCATTCCCAGCCCTGGAGTGCTGCCTGGGACTCGAATGTGAGACAGCTACACGTGGAAACTTTATTCTCCCTAGTTTTCTTTTGTTGTAATGCCCCAGTTTCATGAAATAATTTTAGGGAGTTTGAACTTGAATAGCTATTCTATTATGTAATGAATAACATTCACCTGCATTACAATTGCTCACTGGATCAAGCCCGCTAGCTCGACAACTGGCAGTCATAGAGCAATGGCTCTCGTGGAAATAGATTTTATATTCATCCCTGAGCAAGTCCCAGCCGACAAGGTAACTGGGTAGAATGCCGTGTGCCTTGAAATCTGAAAATCTGAAGAGGGTCCATGGGTTGGATTTGGGATGGCTCCAGAAACTAAAATGCCATAGGAGCAGATCCCTGTCTCCTGTTTGCCCAGCCCTAGAAATCACCCTTGGAATAACTGTAACCATTACACAAAATAATAAAAAGCTGATGTTTTGTGAGCGTTTTCCACATACTTGGCACAGGTCTTTATGCTTCCCATGGAGCAATTCACTCTTTACAACAGCCCTAGGAAGTGGGTACTAATATTGGCCCCTGTTTTACAAATGAGGAAACAGAGGCACAAAAGATTAAATAATCTGCCTAAGGTTATATAGCAAGTAGACAGCAGACCTGGGATTCAAACCCTGAGAGTCTAGTTTCAGAACCCAGAGCTATGTTAAGAGACTTCCCATGACTCTTTGTTCCTACTAGAATATTCTTCACCCAATTACATGCCTTGAAAATGCTTTGTCATCCTTTAAATTTAAACTTAAGATTACCTTCTTCCCTGTATTGCATTAGAAGTGTTTTTGCTCTTGATGCCCAACCCTTTTTAACATTTTCTCCATAGCATTGTAGTTGCCTACTGATGAGTTGTTTGCCCCCATGAAGCTCCTCTAACATTGGAAATATATCTTATACTCATCCCTAATATCTAATGTGGTGTCTGGAACACAACAGGGATTCTAAAAATACCTATGGAATGAATGAATGTATGTTTCAGCCTACAACCAGGCGTCTATAAGGATACATGAGTATCAGATTTAGATACAGTTTTTTGTTTTTTAAAGAATTTATTTATTTATTTGACCCACAGAGATCACAAGAAGGCCTCGCAAGATCATGAGGCCATCTCCAGAGAAGCTTATGACCTAGACTCTGGGTCCACCATCCCCGAGTTAGTAAGACAGACTCCAAGATACCAGTTAAGCTCCATGCTGGCTCTTGCTGAATCCATTTGCCCTGAGGCTCTTACAACTGCTCTTGAATGCTCTTGATTCGAAAGACCATTTAATAAATTCTGTAAAGGCTCATGTTACTCTCTACATTCTAGGCTCTGCCAGTAGTCTCACCCTGCCATCTGATGGCACTAGCCTGCTACCCCGTAAGAGATTTTCCTAGAGGGAAAGCAGTGCGTGCCATGCAGGAGCTGGGAAAAGTTTGGTAGTGAGGACACAGAGAGAGAGCCTCCCTTGGGTGAGGGGTCTGTGGCTTTAGCATGAATTTCCTTGGTCATCAATGATCCAAGTCTTTGGTTTTTCAGGCTCATGAATGGGAGTGAACGTTGCCAGCTCAATGCCTCAAGATTTTTTGAGGTAGTGGTTTAGAAGAGTAGATTTTAAGAAAAAAACTTCCATCACAGAATGTGTAAAATGGCACAAATTCAATCTATAGTGCTGAGCTCATTGGACCGAAAATGCAGTTCCTTCCTCTCTGGGCATCTCAACATCAATATCCTGTCTTCTCTAAAATGTTGATGTAATTGTTTCACTTCCCCATATGGGCCAAATTAATATCAGAGAGAAAATAGTTCTAATTAGGTGGAGAGCAGAGATTGGCAAAGTGGGGCTGGCACTCTTCCATACCATGGAGACACTTCATTTTATTTTTAGAATGGACTTCTATCACATCCACTCAACACAGTGCATCTGAAATGTCCCTGTTTGTTTCCATAAACAGTTTCTTTTTTCTTAGCTCACCAGCTGTTTTGTTTTCTTTTTTTCTAGAACGATACAAAATTCTGTGCCATTCAAAGATGTAGATTCAGACAAACACAGCATTTTCCCAGTAAGTATTGTTAAGAGTAACCAGATGTTCACTAAATATTGTATCATTTTCTACAAATATCATACCTTTAATAAGACAAGACTGAATTCCATTGGAATGTATTAAAAATTTGTTAATATACCATCCCATGATTTTTATGGACTTTTTGGCATCTTAATAGGACACGAACCGTCAGAGTGGGTCTTTAGGCCGGGACTATTTTTTGTTTCTTGATGCCATTCCCAGCTGGGTGTTTCATTTATCTTGAAAGGTGCTGAGAATTATTTTGGAAATTCTTAAACCTATTTTTAGAGTGCGTGTGTGTTGTGTTAATGTGTATCCACATGTTTGATTTAGAGCAGTACGGATGTCAGGATGTTCTCTGGAAAAGCGAACAAGCAGGAGGCATGTATAACTCCGCCAAGTTGGTGGGATCTCAGATAGTCTACCTGGGAATGGGGGAAATGAAGATGTTGTTTGATATTATTGTGACTCTTAAGTCTTTCAAATCAAGGATCAAGACAGGTCAATCATATAATAAATCCACAAAGTTAGCCAACTCGGCTAGAGATTTTAAATTATCCAGTACAACGATTACTCATTTGACCAAATAAATCAACTATTTTGGAGCCTAAGAAGATTGATAACTAATGAAGTTCAGAGAGTTGGATGTCGTGCTGTCCATGGAAGTGCATACACACACACACACAAACACACACGAACACACACAGATGAACACATGCACATGTGCATACAGCAGGCATGCACTGTGCCCACATGCATACACTGTTGTGCACCCACATACAGACACACACCCAACAGCACACACACACACTCACACGCACACACACTACCACTTGGCATTGGTGCTGGGACTCTGATACATTTCCCTCACACAGCATGTCTCAGCATATTAATCTTAATTTTCTTAGTAACCTCTAGTGTTCCTAGATTGTACTGGAATTAAGAATTGCACATGCTGGTACCCCTGGGACAGCTTTGACTGCCCTTCCTCGTGGATAACAAGGGGCGGAAATGAACCCTTCCTGTGTGTGTTCTTCAATTCCAGACGCTGAGGGGCTACCACTGGCGAGGGAGAGACTGCAATGACAGCAACAGGATGGCATACCCGGGCAGAAGGTACGTCTCCAATGGTCACTGACTCGGGAAATTACCTTCTAAAAAGGAGGCAGGAGGCGTCATTCCAGCCCCAGCCTAGGGGATTTGAACTTAGAGAAGGGACCTCCGTGTCCCCACCAAAGTAAAGCTCAGTGAAGAAAGAACAGCATTCGTTCACCATTTGTCCAGGAAACCTTCCTAGAGCACCTGCTCGTTGCCCAGCGCTCTGCCTGGTGTCGGGCGGTTAACGAAATGAAGTAGGGCCTCCCTTCGTGGAGCTTCTGGTCTAGTAGGAGGAACATGCGAGTCCACAGGGTACGGTGGCGGGGGGGTGGTGGCCTGTGTCCAGCCTCCTGCTCAAGGTCCATACGCAGGACTGAGGAGTGAGGCAGGAGCTCCCATGAGTGGACCATGTGTCGCCTTTCAATCCCGGGCTGATGTTCAGCCGGCCACATCTTGAACTTCAGAAAGTGGATGCGTGACCTTCCTCTTGACTGTGGGGCCACAGTGTTCCGTTTACCAGATGTTTGGGAGTCTAGAGTACCATGTGATGCCTCACCTATCTGAATAAAGTGGGCTGCCGACTCATTCACTCTGCCATCGGCTCCATCCCGTAGCACAGTCCATGAATGGAGGCCACTGGAGCTGGTCCACCGTGGTCAGAAAATTTCCCAAACCGAGATACTGGCAGAGGCCAAGTGGAGGTTTCTGTGTGCCGCTGACAGTCATGCGTGGCACGCCTCCTTGACAAGCCTGTTGTCCATCACTGACCCTTCATACAGCACTGGTTCACTCATTCATTCAGCTGACATTCACGGGGCGAGAAGCATATGCTGAAGGCCAATGTTGCTGTTTTCTTCTTAGGCCAGACAACTGGGATATACACGAGGATTCAAACTGTAATGGCATTTGGGTAAGCAACCAGATTCAAACCTAGTCCCATCCTCTGACGTTCTGCCCTCCTTAAAAGCCCATTTGCTTTAGTCAGTCCTATGGAAGAAGATGACAGATGAAAGCAAGCTTTCTCTGCAAACTGGAAGAGGGCTGTAGAGTCAGATCTCACATGATGGATGGCAGGGATGTAATGAGAGTTGAGGGTCTGTCAGTCACAGTCCCTTGAAGTCACCCACATCCAACCCCTTTTTTCTGCATTGAGTCAGGAGAAATTAAAGGAAGAATTCTGTTAGCAAAGTTTTACAGCGACCCAAATAGCTGTTGGAGAAAAGCTCTTACTGCGCCACCACGTCAAGGCAGCCATTTTCTTTCTATTCCACAAAGCTAGTCAGTCAGGGTGGAAATTAATGCTGGTGTTTCAGCTCTGCATGAACAGCAGATCTGAAGCTTTTAGGAAGAGAGAGGGAAGAAAGGAGGAAGCCCAACCAAATACTTCTCTGAGGACAACAACGGCAGCAGACCTCCGTTTTGTGGGGTCTCGAGCTAATACATGACTGAGGATCCTCCTGAACAAAAAGAATACCAAATTACTAATAGTTAATTAGAACAATAGAAGAAATCCCAACAAAATCCCAGAGTCTTGGAAATCCAGGCCCCTTAGAAATTATAGGCTGTGCAGCGGCATCCCTGGCCTCCACCCACTAGATGCCAGGCACTCCCCCTCCCCCTGTTGTCACCACCAAAAATGTCTAGACTTTGCCAAATGTCCCTCGGGGCAGAGGTGGGGGGAAGCCAGCCCTGCTGAGAATCGGGGCTCTGGAAGCATCCATGTTTAGGGAGTGAAGACATCAGCACACTGAGAGCTCCAGCTCAGAGACAGAGGGACACACACTGACCTTGTGTCTTGGTCACTTAGTGGGCCAAGAGCGCCCCCTCGCGGCGACACTGCCAGCCCTTCAGACACTGCTAGAGGGGCATCCTCTGGACCAGATGGTTGGCCCTCTGGATCTCTCCTTATTGCTGCCCCCAACCATAAAGCCCAGCTCACACCGAGTGTTGCTGTGTTGAATTAAGGGCTCAGGAGACTTTAATGGGTTTTATCCACTAACTTGCCTTTGTACTTTTAAAGCCATTAGGGAAAGCCACAGTATATGTGTCTCATACATTTAAAAACAAACTGCTAATCCCATCCTTTCTCTTTTGAAGGGTGTTGATCCAAAAGATGGAATTCCATATGAGAAGAAGTTCTGTGAAGGTATGTATTGTAGAGTTAATGTGCTTATCACAACAGGGACACTCTTTTCTAGTCGGAGGCACACTTAAGCCAACAGACCACCCAAGGGAGGAAGTGCCTGGTGCTAGAGCTTAAAGTTGATCGATGTCCATTTATTTTCATGAAAAAAAGCTATGAAAAAACTTGTAGAAAATGGAGGCAGAACCTAGAAAAAGTATAACTGAATTTTTCTGACTGCCCCCTTTATGTGGAGATTGGAAACGATTGGAAACTTGAATGATGAGGGCAAAAAAGGCAACAGGAGAGAGCACAAGGTAATGGAAACCTAGTGCTTCTCCCAAATATGAAAACAAATAGAGGTGCTGGCATTTCCATGTCCTTCTCAATACACAACAAGGTCAGATATCTAGGTTTGTGCTGACAGAATCCCTGTGGCAGGCAACTGGGCTAAAGATTCATATCTGAGTTACTTGAGGGACACCTCCAAGTTATAGCCATTGGGGAGTTCCCAAAAATCTGAGCAAAAGCTCTGTGTTCTAAATGCCCAAATGCCACAGACATCTGAGCTGCCAGTATTGTTGGGAAAAACCTATGATCACCCACATACTACTGAAAATTTGTGCCTGGTAATAACCAAAGGGTCTCAGGCAAGACCCTCTGCTAGCCTCACTTTTTACATATGGGCAGTGCTTTTCCCTAACATTGAAAAGCATTCCAGTCATTCATTCATTCCTCCACTTGATGGATATTTCCTGAATGCCTATCCCTATTATGCACCAAGGGCTATGCTTGGCTCTGAGTTGTCCTGGACAGATGCCACACAGTCTTTGCCCTGAATTAACTTAGTCTGATTGTCTAGGGGAAAGAGGCATCCCTCTGTCTGACTTTGGGATGGATCCGTTGATTCTTTCAGGATCTTAAGGAATTTAGGAGAGTACATCCAGGGATGCCTGGGTGGCTCAGTGGGTTAAAGCCTCGGCCTTGGCTCAGATCATGATCCCAGGGTCCTGGGATCGAGCCCTGCATCAGGCTCTCTGCTCAGCAGGGAGCCTGCTTCCTCCTCTTTCTCTCTGCCTGCCTCTCTGCCTATTTGTGATCTCTGTTTGTCAAGTAAATAAATAAAATCTTTAAAAGAAAAAAAAAAGAGTACATCCATCACCCATGGGTAGACAAATCATGCAGATGGACCTCAGAGGCAGATTAAGAGATTCCTAACCTCCAGATAGGGCTTTGCAGAGACCTTTATGTTCATCTCCCGTTAATCAGCCAGAATTGTCCACCCAGTGCTTTTGTGTATATGGATTAAGGGCTTTAAAAGACCATAACAACTTTGAAAAGTCCAAATTGCTCCATGAGATCACTAATGCTTATAGTGAATTACAATAGAATTCAAGAGAGCCATTTCCAAAACCAAAACCCAGGGTGTATTTCTGAGTTCAGATAAAGTATGGATTCTTTGATTCATCCATCATTCACTCATGAGGTTGCACAGCAGTTTTGTTTTATGCTGAGCTAGGAAACACACCTGCATCTGTACAGCTTACCTAACAGTTTCAGTGGCCTAGAAATCTCAGTCAACTCCTAAATGCCATCCCCCTCACTCCCCAACGCTTGAAAAGCGGCAGTGCGTCACTGTTATGAGGCTCTGTGCGGGATACACACCAGGGTATCTACCCTTCTGACCACCCAATCCAGAAGCTCCAAACTACTGGAGTGCATAAATAATGCAAATAAATTGTGCCTCCCAGGTTCACAGCCCAGGGGAATCATTCTGCTGGGAGACTCAGCTGGGGCTCATTTTCACATCTCTCCCGAATGGATCACAGCTTCACAGATGTCTTTGGTAAGTAATTTTGGCAGTAATTATCCCGGATGTGCCACCCTTTGTGTTTGGTCCCTCCTTGCTCCCTCTAAATGCGATGCCAACTCCAAACAGGTGCAAATCTCCCTCCTCAGCAAAATCTGTTGTAAAAAGGCGCAGCCACAACCATTCCAGCTTGGTTTATTTCAAACAATGTGATAAGAAATGTGAGGGCATTGTCACAGCCGGCTCATCACAGCAACTGTCCTGTCCATTAGAGAAGGGGGACCTCTGCCAGGTGGAAAGGAGACTTAGGCACAATGGGGAAACCCTGGTCATATGGCCACCTCGGCCGTGGTTCCCTTCTCCCTCTCCAAGAACCCTGAAACTCCGATCTGGAGAAATCCAACTACAAGAATTATAAATTCTTCCTTGACCCCTTCTTCTCAAACTAGAGAAATTGAACATACATCTAAACACTCCAACTGAACCTGTGCCAAGTCCCAAAACTGAACAGACATAGACTTCCCTTTGTAAAGGGGAGCAAGCAGGGAAACATCTGGATGTATAAAAAAATGCTCATGATCTCAACAGAGGAATGCTCTTTAAAAAAAAAAAAAAGGCAAAAAGCTTGCTGTAGGAGACAGAGTGGCATTTTGTACAATATTAAATTCAGGTTCTCAATAATGGTCAACAGGAGATTGTACCCATGAAAAAGGAGCAGTCAGACATCAGGAAAGACTACTTTGGGGAGAAAGAACAATAATCACCTGATGTAAAAATCCAGTGACAACACTGACAAGCAAGTTGATGATGCAAAAAAACAAGATTAGCAAACCAGTCCTCCTGCTGGGGAAATTCTGGAACTCAGAGAACCGGCATGTGGATGGGTTCTGGAGACTGAATAGGAAAACCAGAAAAGAGAACATATCAGGCAGAGAGGAAGTGGTGACCAAATAAGCAATAAAAGATAACTCAATTACTGAGTTGAAGGAATCCTTGTCTTCAATACTAAACCCGCAGTGAGCACAGGCCCAAGTGTAAAATAGACTCTATTAACCGTGTCTTCCTTTTTTTTTTTTTTAATTCCAAATATAAAGAAAAATCTTGCAATCATTCTGCCCAACAACAACAACAAAAATCACCAAGGTACTTACTAGGAGGAAAAAAACATTTTAGCATCAGACTTACCTCTCAATGCTAACTTTTAGAAAATAGTAGAATAGCCTCGACAGGATTTTGAGGGTTGCATGTCAGAATTGTTCAGGCTGCCAAGATATTGTTTGTTCTTCCAGAAACTTATTCTCCATTTTCAGAGATTCAGAAAACATAACAGACCTATGCCCTCCTGAGAAAGATTATTTTAAGAAGTATTCCAGATTACTATTCCAACTATTCCAAATATTACTAGATTTCAGTATATAACATTATCAAATGTAAACAATGTAAAAAAAATCCATAAGGTTAAAAGACAAATGAAAAATGAGAACAATATTTATAACATATAAGGCGATATTTAAGTTCCCTAATAGCACACAGTTCCTGCATGTCAATAATAAATTTTTAAGTGTTTTAATAACATAACTAATAAATATAAACATAGTTTCATCTTTAATTGTAATCAAAGAAACACAAAATAATAAAATATCATTTATCATCTTTCAAACAGATAAAGCTTAAGAAGTGATAAAAGACCTATTTTCAGCAAAGATATGGTGAAATGGACATTTTCTTTCACCACCAAGAGTGTTTAAGTTGGTTGAACTTCTCTGAAAGGCAATTTGACAAAATATATAAAGTGACATGAAAATGATGGTGGTTTTAATCATTAATTCTTCATCTGGAAGTTTACCTCTAAAACTGATTAGTCATTTGCTCAAGAATCTGTGTATATGAGTATTCATCAAAGAGTTACTTATAAGAGCAAAAATTAGAAATTAAAAATAAAAAACAGGGATTAGACATGCAAAAATATACCCATAAAATGAAATGTTACGCAACCACTAATACACATGTCAGAGACATATTACTTAGCAAGAAATATACAAATAATAATTTGTTAGGGGGCAAAAATAGGTTATGAAGTAATAATGTATGAACCAGTTTTGTGAATATGTAAGTGCATCTGTGTGTGCAAGCAAAGAAAATAATTGGAAGGTTGTGGATCAGTACATTAACACTGATATGTCTGGATTGTAGAACACTGGGTAACATATTCTTCATTTTTCTTCAGTGAATTTGTACTATGTAGGTACCAAATATTGCAATCCAAGACCTGGGGTATCATTTTGTTTCGTTTTGAGCAAATAGCTTAAAAAACACCAAAGTACTGTTTTTCTTAGTATTTGTAAAAACCCTCCAAGGTAGGTGTTTCACAACATAGCTTCACTGTACACACAGATACCCAGAGAGGTTAGGTAGACTGCCTAAGGTCACACAGCTAACAGGTGGAAGATTCAGTTCCTTTCATTGTCATCTTGAATAAGCCACTTACCCAGAAACTCTGTAAATGATGGTAGGAACAACCTCAGGCAAGGCCATGTGTTTCATGATCTAAGGGCTGTGAAAATGCTTTGGACTCTATATTGGGCTCAAACTAGACAAAAAGTAGATTGACTCACAGCTCATGCAGTGCAGTGGTGGCAGCTAACCAGGCTGGTCCATGTCCTTGTGCTTGTCCTTCTTATCCCACATCTGGGCCTCTGGAGGCTGAGGTGAAGGGTGCCTCTCCCTTTAGGGTTCTCCTGGAGAGAATGGCATCTCAGAAACTGTCACCAGAGCCAGCAGCTCACTCTATAGTGTGCGAATTCTCTAGGGAAGAGAAAGATTCACTGAGAAGCTAGCCCAGCAGTCTGGAGTCCTGACAACTGGGATTTGAATTCTAACATTTTTTCATCTGCTGTTTGCAACAACAAATTAAGTGAAATACTGCAGCTCAGCATTGTTGGTTTGGGTTGGGTTACAGGAGTCCCCTGGTTGCTGAAAGGTTTTTTTTTTTTTTTAATGCTACTTTGCTTTTACAGAAGACCTACATTAGCCCCCTTTCTTCCCAGCCAAAAGAAATCTAAAGAAGATGTTCACTTAAAACAAAAACAAAAACAAAAACCGTTACCATGCTAATGTAGGTCTTTCAGAAAAGCAGAATGGCCTAACTCAAACCTTGAGAACTCTCCCTGTTTAGATAGCCAGGGAAACCTGTGTTTCCCACCCCACTCCCCTGTCATTTTTTGGCAGTAAATTATAGTCTTAGAAATGGCCAGCCACAAGAAGGGCAAGAACGTAGAGTTGATGTGGAAGCCAAACTGGGCGTAATGGTAATTGGGTTCATGAATCTCACCAACATATTAGTAATGCTGTTGGTGGTAGGGACAACACCACCGATTTAGCAGCATTCTGTCACCTATTTCAAGCCTTTGATGTTCTAGTGTTCTCAAAGGGGTTAATATACATCTCCAAGCTACAGATCAATCCAGCCACTCCAAGCCGGGGCCACTTCTGTGTTGTGCCATTTATAAGATGGAAGATGAGACAAGGATAATAGAGAAACATTTTGCTTAGAAAGTTAGCATTGAAAAGAAGGTATATCACCAAGTTATTATCAAAATAATGCTGTACAAACTACCCCACGTCTTAGGGACTTAAAACAGTCCCCATTTCTTCTCACTCACACATCTGTGGGTTGTCTAGGGTCAGCTAAACCCTGTTGGTCTTGGTTCCAAGCTAAAGGTTGGGTCTAAGTCTGTACCATGTATCTCTCCTTTCTCTTGGTTGGGCAGTCTATCCAGAAAGTATTCTTTTCATGGTAATTGTGGAAGTGCAAGAGGACAAAGGCCCCACACAAATACATTTGCTACATCATGTCCACAATCAGTACATTGGCCCAAGCAAGTCACACGACCATGCCCACGATCAGTGGGGAAGCAAGTATATCTGCTCAAAGTGAGAGAGGGAAGAAAGTAAATATTTGCATTATTGTTTTTATCTAATTATAAATGTTAAATATTCAATCGAGAAAAATAAGCAATACAGAAATTATTAAGAAATCATTAACATTCTCTTTAATCCTACCACCCGGGGAGAATCATTTTAACATTTGGGAGTATCAGATTAGTTTTAAAATATTCTCTTAATATTCTTCTTATTGTGGGAAAAAAGAAGATAGGAAGTCAGTACTAGAACCAATTTTGAGAGTTAAGAAAAAAAACCCCACCATCTTGACCTTTTCTCATTATTTTTCCATTCTTTCCCAGAACTCGACTCCTAGTGTTCATACACACACACACACACACACACATTATGTAGTTATAAGAGTAGCAAGTATGCAATTGGCCATTCTCCTTTTTTTCAATTAGCACTAATTATAATCATTTTTCCACATTGCTACTTAGTCTTTGTATTCATTATATTTGTCAGTGTTCTCTAGCATCTTTTTCAGTATACAAGCCATAATCTACTAAACCATCTGGCCACGACTGGATATTAAGCTGATTCATTTCTGGACTACTATGGATCATACTCCCTTAAAAAAAAAACTAATTTTTCAAACATATTATCTATAGAATCTCTTCATTTGCCAGGGAGTCAGCATATATATATAACTACAATGCCTGGCAGACATCCATGGCATATGTTGAGCTCTGATGTCTCATGTTCTGATTGTTTGGCTTTAATACTTGTGGCAAGTAAACAAAATATTGCCAAGTACTAACCTGGGACCAACTGTATACCAAGCCCTGTGATAGAAGCGAATGACACAGAAGTAAAGGGCATGGAAAGAACCAGGCCTTCAGAAGGCTTCAGGTCTTATGGGCAAATGAAGACCAGACTCCATAGCTGCTGCAATGCATACGCATGCCCCGAACTCAAGGAAAGAAGAAGTTCGGGCAGTCTGGTCCTCACAGGAAGGAGGGTCCCAGGAGCAGAAAGAGCACACAAAGGCTCACAGAAGTAAGAGGGTTCAGCATTCTGAGAAGAAGTCTAGTGTGGCTGCATTGATGATAATAGAATATGAAGTGGAGAAGGTATGAGAAGAGTCTGGAAAGGTGCATAGGAGACAGATCTCAGGGGTCCTTGAGGCCACATTAAGGAATTCAGAGTTTATCCTGAAGGCAGTAGGAAGCTGCCAAGGGGTTTTAAACTGAGAAAGAGCAGCAGTCATATTTGAATTTTAGAAATATCACCCTGATTCCAGTGGCAAGTTGGATTGGACTGGTGAGGGGTGAGGGGAGACAGGAAAGTAGACCAGCTAGGTTCTTTCTAGTGAAAGTGCCCTAACCTGGAAGAGTATGGTGAAGAAGAAAAGAAATGGGCAAACTCAGCAGTTATCTAGAATGCACAGTGGACATGTATTTTTCCCATACACTTCCCACCCTGTGGACTTTACAGCCAATTCCTGGAGAGATCAGCCTCCCGGAGGGAGATGTCCCACCTGACCGGCTTACCCTGGGGCCGTGAGGGCATCCACACATCAGAAGAGTCTGCTGTATCGACTGCACCCCCTTATGCAGGTCTTCCCTGCAGGGTCAAACCAGCTTTTGGAGACTCTACTGGAAGAGTCTGTCCCCCTAAGAAACTTCGGATGCCTCTGGCTCTTCTGCATCATACCCCTAACTCCCAGTAGTTATAGTGAACTTACAGTTCGTTGTCCAAACCTGAGGGAAGGGGGATCACCACTGGTAATTTTATGAGGATAATAGGCATTAATTAGACTGGCCCAGACAAACTGGGATGTATGGCCACCCAACTGATAGCATGACAGCCATGTTGGAAACCGACACCTTGAGCCAAGAGCCTTGCCCAGAGGAGTTTCCAGCCCCTAAATCATCTCTCTATAAAATAATCTTGGACTTTTAAGCAGACCTGGGTTCAAATCCTAGCTTAGCCACATACTAATCCTCCCTGAGCTTAATTTCTTCACCTAAAATATATGTAAGTAATGATAGCTATCTCATCAGAAATTTGGGAAGATTTTACAAGAGGATGTTTTAAAATGGACTATTTATTTCTACCTGAATTTCAACTGAGGCCCCAAGACAATGTGAGCTAACAATTCCCACCTTCCGCATTCAAAAATCAGAAGGACTTCAGCAGGACATGCACCAGAAGGGAGTGAACAATCATTTCTGCTACCTGTAGCAGAAGACCCACCTCAAAGGTCTAAGAGTTGAGGCAGGGCATGGCTGGTGTCAGCATGGCAGTGGGGCTCAGCTTTCCCCTCAGGGAAAGGGTGGACATGCTTCCCCCTCAGAGTAGGCGACCACTAGCGGACCTGGGTAGCTGTCTCCGGAGACTGGGGTCAAAGGGGCTGGTGTCCAACACTCTCATGAATAATGTAAGAGTGGTGACTGAGGAAAGAACGAATGTGTGTCCTGGGGGCAAGGACATGGACCCCAGGAAGGGAGAGCCAGCATGAATCATTACAAATCCTGGAGAAGATTGCCTGGAGATGACTGCACCATGGAGGGTAAACCAGTTGACCAGGGACTGGAGCACGAATACTAAAAGACTAGAGAGGCTGAAGAGAATGCACTGACTGCACCTGCAAGGTTAGTCACGTGTTCCCAGCAGGGCCTCTCAGAGCCCCCATTAGAGAGAGCCAGCTTTGGACATCAGCCCAGCCAGAAGAATCACATCTGATTATACCTCTTCTCCCTCCACCCAGCACCACCTGTGGTCGGAAGCCTCCGCTGTGAATTATTCATTAATTCATTTGGCAATAACAATAAGAAACAATCAATATAAGTAACATTTTTATGACCTATAATGTTATTTTCCAAAACAAACAAAAAACAAGCTGGAAGGGTAGTTTTCTTTTCCATTGTTGTGACTCTCTTTGATATCTGGCTAAAGACAGCCAGATCCCCATACCTGCTTCCCTCTTCAATCTGTTTTCATATGCATTCATGTAGCCTCTTGAAAACTACATTATACCCTCATGGGTGAAATAAGAAGGCAAATGAAAAAGGCAAATCAAGTCGTAGAAGTATGAGGAAAATAGTGATCTCATAAACTCTCTGTGAGAGTCCCAAAGATTCCCAGGGTTCCCCAGACCATATTTTGAGAACCACTGTCACAGAGTTTTCCTGCTGCCTCTAGTGTCTAAACTTGGAGGATTTACAAAAGAAAGATGTGGTTGTGGAGTACCACAGTGCGGTTTCCAAAATTATTTACATCTAGAAATGCCAAAAAAGAGGTACTCTAAGATAGAATGTCTTAGGGCAAAATGGGAAACCATCAGTACATGGTGGACTAACCTCTCAACCCAAGATTCCCAGAGCACAGTGGGATATGTGAGGTTCCCCAAGAGAGTGTCCATGAGAATGCTCACTCTGCCCCTGGGTTCTACTATTTGAGAGCCTTTTAGTAATGTCACCACAAAGGAAGAGAACCTCCAACCTTTTGGCTAATTCAGCAGGTGGAACCCCTTTTAGTCTGGGTTTCTAGTCAGAGTCAGCAGTTAGCAGGGCCCAATCAGGAGAATAAAAGCATTCCAACAAGGGGATTTAATACAGGAGATTGGCTACACAATGTTGGATTTAATACAAGCAACTGATTACATCGGTATTAGAACTAAGAGGGAGTTTCTGAAGAAATTAATCATTGCTGACGCTAGGCTAGTGAACAAAAAGGAAGATGGGGGTTTATCAGAAGCTAGAGCAAGGGGTGTGGCTGATGCTTGAACCTTGGCAGATCCTGTATTGACTGCCAGGGGCACACAGACCAGCCGCTACTGGGACCACCTTGGGATGTGGAGATGAGCAGGAAGTAGAAAAGGAAGCGGGAGGTTGGAGGCTGAAGGCTGCCGGAGGTTGCTGACCTCAGCTGGAAACCACAAAATAGTTCCTCTCTCATATGCCCCTCTCCCACCTGTGCCTCCCATTGGCTGGGGGATGCAGAAGAGCCTGGGAAGTGTAGTTTGCAGAGTCCAAGCCCATTCTTCAGAACAGAGACTAGACATGGGCTTAGAGACCAGAGGCCATCAGTGGAATGGGAGGCCTGGTTGGCTGCCTGCATGGTTTTAGCCAATTAGAGCCTCATCCTTTTATGTCCTTCTACACTGGGACCTGTCTCATCTCTAGAGTTCCGTAAAGGCTGCTCTTCACCCAATGTCAGATCCCAGATTCCCTTATGAACTACCTTTGAGGAAGCCTTCCCAAAATGACCAGAAGAGGGCAAACAAACAGGAATCACCTTTAAAAATGAAGCCTCTGGGTCTTTCTCTGAGGGCTTTGGGTGACAGGGGTTCTGAATTTGGATTCTGTAGCATTTTTGCTACAGAATTTTGCTATTTTGCTTTGACACCAGAGAATATCCACCGTCCCGTGACCCCACCTGGCAATCCCTCCACAAACTCTGGTTTCATGCAGGAACTGTAGTAACCCCCAAGCTGTGGTGGCCTCCCCCGGGGTCTGCCAGTGGGAGTAGGTATGGTCAACAAAGACCCGTCAGGACGGCCCCAGCGTGTCTGGTGCTCGCATTTGCTGCGCCAAGTCATACATCATATCGTCTGGAAAGTGCAGGGAGTGCTAAAGAAGATCAGTGAATCATTGTTTCATCATAGGCCATTCTGCCATTTATGAGACTACTCAACATTTCTTGGCCTCTATCTCCCTATAAAGCAGAAAACGCTGCGGCAAATACATCGCCCCCTCCCGACTGCGCCTTTGAAACAGACTCCACGGCCTGGGGTATCTTTCCTGCCACAGCCTCTTCTTCTCTCCCCTTCTTGCCATCCTCTCGTTAAGCAGTGTGGCACCCGAGAGGCCTGTTTACAGCTAATTAGATTAGGAGTGTGTTCATCTGGAAAGATATTTGTAGTTCAATAAAGAGAGTGTGAAGAATCACCCTACTGGCTCCACAGAAACAAGGAGCCTCATTCCACTGGGCGGGGGGGCGGCAGAAAGAGGCTTTCGCCCGCTCCCTCCCTAAACAAGCCTCACTTCTCTCCAAGATACCCGTAGTCATCAGATGCAGAATGAGCTTCCCATGCCACAGGAAAGATCTCAGCTTAGAAAGATTGCAAAGCAAAGCAGCGAGCAAATTTGAAAACACTTTCATGCTTTTTTTTTTCCTTTCAAAGGAAAAACAATCACTGCTTGAGATGTTTTGTTGAGAAAGAAAGGGAGGCAGAGAGATCATCAAGGGCAGCAGTAGAGGCTGCCCTCCTGCCTCTTTCCCATCTGCTCGAAAATTATTTCCAAAATATTAAATGCTGCATTTCGCTGAACCAGAATTGCATGACGGGCTGGGGCTGGGGGAGTGAGGAGGGAGACGAGATTCTGAAATACAATTTTCCAAATGTTTATTTTGCTAGCGAAGGCTGTTGCCTGTACTATTATAAAATCTCGGCACGACCCCCGGCAGGCTGTTGTCTGTAGGGTAAGTAGGCGCAGATTGAATTTCGTACTGTGTCAAGGACAAAATGAAACCTTAATCTGGCTGCAGAAAATGCATATGCACCCGAGAGCCCGGCGGCTCCAGTCTTCAAGCCCACATGCGCTTCATTCCTTTCTTTGAGATGAGTGTCCAGGTCAAGTTTGGCTGCCCTTTATTAGCCCGCAGACAGTCCAGTATTATCAGAGCTCACACCCTGACCTTCCCTAACTTGCCCTGCTGGATTTAACAGTGAGCATGAGGCTTCCATAAAGCATAAAGGCTGATTTTCATGGCGCACGTAAAATATGAAAATCCTACCTCCACTAACTTCGTGTCGACTCCAGAAAGACTTAAGGGTTAGAATACTTGATTATTGTTTTTCCAGCTGAGGAAAGGCCAGAGTTCCATAAAACTGGACAAGATTACATTTTCTGCTCCTCAGACATCTTGCAGGCTGGCAGATTAAGGATGCTAACTGGTGAGAAGAGAAGCCTCAATCCATGGTACTTCTCACTTATTCTGTCAGAAAAAGAGAACTGTGTTCATCTTGGTGAATCCTCTCCAGCAGCTCTCAGGCCACAAGAGACAGAATGTTCTTCGATTCTCATTCCCTGTTCATGGGCACAGGCCAGACGGGCTGTTGCCTTGAGGCCTGATCAATGTGATGCCCTTTTCTCCCTGCTCAAGGTGAGCATCTGGGGCTCTTACCTGCCAGCAAAGTATGGTGTTCTCGGGGGCTCATTCTTCCAAAAACGTCAGTGATCTTAGCCCTCAGCAGTTTCTGCAAGAATTAAAAAGACAAACGCTCGTTGTTATGAAAAACTACAAGAGGAAATTATTTTAAGCTCCATACTTCTGAAAGGCATTTATAATTAGCCAGCCCACATGCCTGCTCTCCCAGCACACGAGATGGAGATTTCGTCAGAGACAGGCAGCATGAGGCCATAAACACCTGTGCCAGCCGGTGTGCTGCTAAGACTCGAGGCAATCTCTTGCCCTCTAGTTAATTATATTTACCACGTTGCTTCGCTCTCCCTCAAGTTCCTCAACCATGAAATGGGTCTCAGGGAACTAACTCATCACAGGAAAAACATTTAGGATCTTGAACCAGTGGGGATGTAGAAAGAGGAAATTTCTGGCATTTAGAAATAATTTGGGCTGGTTGGAATTGATTGCTACACCCCATTCATTCATTAGTTCATTTAGCTAATTTCTTCCATGCCAGTCCTTGGAGTAATAAGAATAGAGATAGGCCAGCCCAGCCCTTCCCCAGTGCCGGGCTTTTGAATGATTTCCTGGGGATTTTTCTACTTAAGGCCATGGCTGGCAGATTGGTGAGAGGTGTGAGCAAAACCATAACTTCTAGAGGAAAATCAAGGGGAACATTCTGAAACACAAGGTCCAAAAATTTCAGGCAGATTAAGGGCAGGAGGGCTGAGCCAAGAATTTAAAGACTGATTGTGAAAGAGCCCATAGGAAAATAGATCAATAAGGAGCGAAAGGTCATGTTCTCTTGTTGGTGACATAGTTGTGAGCCAGTAAGTAGAGCAAGGAGAAGGGTAGAGCCTTTCTCAAAAGACTAGTTATTAATCCAGCAGGGTATAGGCTTAGCTGCTATAACAAAGAATCCAAAAATCTAGTGACTGAACATGGAAATATGCTTTCCTTTCATATAATAATCCGAAGAGAAGCAGTCTAGGGCTGGCAAGATGACCAGCTCACCCTCAACATGCAGCTTCTACCCCTGGGTCTAAGGGGGCTGCTCCTGCTTTTGCCACCTCTCACCTGTAGGAAAGAAAAAGGACCAAGTGAGGACACGCACATTCCCTGGGAGAATCTGACTTAGAGGTGGCACACATTACTCTCTCAGACACTTCACGGTGAAGAACCCAGTCGCATGGCCACACCAGGCGACAGCAGAGGCTGGGGAGGAGTGCCTGGCTGGGCAGCTGTGTGCCCAACGAATGCCCTGGGAATTCTACTAAAGGCAGAGAAAAAGAGATAAGGGTGGACAGGTGGAGCTTTAGATGTGAAAAGCAGGCTCTAACCTCAAAGAGCTTGAAGTCTACTTGGGAGGATAGACAAGTAAACTCACAATTATAACAGTAAGCAGATATTACCATGTGTTTACCAAACGCCAGGCACTGTACTTAGCATTACCTCCTGTCATATGAAATGACTCCATTATATATATTTTATTGATGAAGAAATGAAGACTTAGAGAGGTTAACTAACTGATCCAAGATAATGCAGTTAAACATGGAACCCAGATAAAAACTGATTCTGTCAGACCCTAGAGCAGAAGTCAGCAAATTATGGCCCTTGAACCTAATGCAGCCCTTCCCTTTTTTTTTTTTTTTTTGTAAATGAAGTTTTAACACGCATTCATTTACAGTCAGTTGCTGCTTTTCCACTACCGTAGCAGAATTGAGTAGTCACAACAGAAACCAAATGGCCCTCAAAGCCTGAAATATTTACTATATTAGATGAAATATTTAGTAATATATATTAGTAATTAGTAATTACTATAATTAATATATTAGTAATTAGCTGGGCATGCACAGGGTGTGACGAGAGCTGGAGGAGAGCCCCTCACAGAGAAGAGGTGGGCCCGTCAAGGAAGCCAGGATTTAGCTAACTCTTGACTAATGAGCAGCGATCAATCAGTAAAGACGGTTGAGTAGGAAGAAGAGCTTGAGACAGGCCTGGAGGTCTGAGTGGCCCACTGATAGTAGAGTGGGGTGTGAGAAGAGGTTAGGACAGGGGGTGGTGCAGTGTGATGGAGGATATTGAATAGCTACACTAGCTCTGAAAGCAGTGTTTACCAAACCTGGCCAATCGCGACAGCCATTAAAAATAAGGATTCTAAGACTCCACCGCAAATCTATCCAAACAGGATCCATATCTTCAAGAAACTCCCCACAAGATTCTGGAATACACTGCTGAAGATAGTAGGGGGAGAGTGAGAAGGCAGGGACCCTGGCCACAGGCTCTGGTAACCCAGGGCCATCCTACGTGCAGGTTGGAAGGCTAGAAGCAGTGAGGTTTGTGACAGCTTCTCAGTAGAAGGTGAAAGAGGGGAGAGGAAGAAAATGAGATTATCCTTTATGAGTGAGACAGTGGGGCGTGACACCCCAGTTCTGGCCTTGTCATGAGGTATCCCCGTGGTGGCTTCCCCTCTTCTCACCTCTATAGCTTGGCTATGGACTTTGGACTTTTAGAGTCTAAGTTGGATGTTACCTCTCAAAAAGGGAGAACTACTCCATGCCAGAGTAAGGGACAGCCTGGCTGCTTTAGAAATGACCAAACCTTTACAAATCAAAAGAAACTATCTGAAGAGGGACCCTTATAATATGATATGCATGCCTTGTTGCCTGTTCCTGGCCCTTAGAAGAGTCATTTTTTTCTGTTTGTGGAAGAATTTGTTTCCCAGGCTCTGTGTAAGAATTGAGTTGTGATTATTTCTGCATAACAGTGGGACACTTGACTGGGTGGCTCAGTTGGTTAAGCGGCTGCCTTCGGCTCAGGTCATGATCCCAGCATCCTGGGATCGAGTCGCACATCGGGCTCCTTGCTTGGCAGGGAGCCTGCTTCTCCCTCTGCCTCTGCCTGCCACTCTGTCTGCCTGTGCTTGCTCTCGCTTCTCTCTCTATGACAAATAAATTAAAAAAAAAAAAAAAAACAACAGTGGGACACTTGAAACTCTTATTTTCTCAGTTTTATGAATTTGGATACAGTTCTTCAATCAATCACTCTGGAAGTAATGTTGGAGGGAATTGAATTCTGTGGAAGAAATCCAACTGCGCGATGCATTTTCATTTGGTATGGGGCAGTTAGATAAAGCATCCCTTGACTCACTCATTGAATAAATAAATCATGGGGTTAGAGCTTAAATAATAGATAAAAGAAAAGGGGAAAGAAAGAGACTAAGAGGAGCTGACAAGGTGAAAAAATAGATAAATAAAAAGAACTATATTCAGGGAAAATGATGAAAAATTGTTGCCCGCTATTCTGTCCTCTTTATATTTCCTGGTCACATTTTGCTAGCAATCTTTTTTTTTTTTTTTTTTTTTTTTTTTTTTTTTTTTTTTAGTTTTTTATTTTTTTTTTATTTTTATTTTTTTTTTTTAATTTTTTATTTTTTATAAACATATATTTTTATCCCCAGGGGTACAGGTCTGTGAATCACCAGGTTTACACACTTCACAGCACTCACCAAATCACATACCCTCCCCAATGTCCATAATCCCACCCCCTTCTCCCAAACCCCCTCCCCCCGGCAACCCTCAGTTTGTTTTGTGAGATTAAGAGTCACTTATGGTTTGTCTCCCTCCCAATCCCATCTTGTTTCATTTATTCTTCTACCCACTTAAGCCTCCATGTTGCATCACCACTTCCTCATATCAGGGAGATCATATGATAGTTGTCTTTCTCTGCTTGACTTATTTCGCTAAGCATGATACGCTCTAGTTCCATCCATGTTGTTGCAAATGGCAAGATTTCATTTCTTTTGATGGCTGCATAGTATTCCATTGTGTATATATACCACATCTTCTTGATCCATTCATCTGTTGATGGACATCTAGGTTCTTTCCATAGTTTGGCTATTGTGGACATTGCTGCTATAAACATTCGGGTGCATGTGTCCCTTTGGATCACTACATTTGTATCTTTAGGGTAAATACCCAATAGTGCAATTGCTGGATCATAGGGCAGTTCTATTTTCAACATTTTGAGGAACCTCCATGCTGTTTTCCAGAGTGGCTGCACCAGCTTGCATTCCCACCAACAGTGTAGGAGGGTTCCCCTTTCTCCGCATCCTCGCCAGCATCTGTCATTTCCTGACTTGTTGATTTTAGCCATTCTGACTGGTGTGAGGTGATATCTCATTGTGGTTTTGATTTGTATTTCCCTGATGCCGAGTGATATGGAGCACTTTTTCATGTGTCTGTTCGCCATCTGGATGTCTTCTTTGCAGAAATGTCTGTTCATGTCTTCTGCCCATTTCTTGATTGGATTATTTGTTCTTTGGGTATTGAGTTTGCTAAGTTCTTTATAGATTCTGGACACTAGTCCTTTATCTGATATGTCGTTTGCAAATATCTTCTCCCATTCTGTCAGTTGTCTTTTGATTTTGTTAACTGTTTCCTTTGCTGTGCAAAAGCTTTTGATCTTGATGAAATCCCAGTAGTTCATTTTTTCCCTTGCTTCCCTTGCCTTTTGCGTTGTTCCTAGGAAGATGTTGCTGCGGCAGAGGTCGAAGAGGTTGCTGCCCGTGTTCTCCTCAAGGATTTTGATGGATTCCTTTCGTACATTGAGGTCCTTCATCCATTTTGAGTCTATTTTTGTGTGTGGTGTAAGGAAATGGTCCAATTTCATTTTCCTGCATGTGGCTGTCCAATTTTCCCAGCACCATTTATTGAAAAGGCTGTCTTTTTTCCATTGGACATTCTTTCCTGCTTTGTCGAAGATTAGTTGACCATAGATTTGAGGGTCTATTTCTGGGCTCTCTATTCTGTTCCATTGATCTATGTGTCTGTTTTTGTGCCAGTACCATGCTGTCTTGATGATGACAGCTTTGTAATAGAGCTTGAAGTCCGGAATTGTGATGCCACCAACGTTGGCTTTCTTTTTCAATATCCCTTTGGCTATTCGAGGTCTTTTCTGGTTCCATATAAATTTTAGAATTATTTGTTCCATTTCTTTGAAAAAGATGGATGGTACTTTGATAGGAATTGCATTAAATGTGTAGATTGCTTTAGGTAGCATAGACATTTTCACAATATTTATTCTTCCAATCCAGGAGCATGGAACATTTTTCCATTTCTTTGTGTCTTCCTCAATTTCTTTCATGAGTACTTTATAGTTTTCTGAGTATAGATTCTGTGTCTCTTTGGTTAGGTTTATTCCTAGGTATCTTATGGTTTTGGATGCAATTGTAAATGGGATTGACTCCTTAATATCTCTTTCTTCTGTCTTGCTGTTGGTGTAGAGAAATGCAACTGATTTCTGTGCATTGATTTTATATCCTGACACTTTACTGAATTCCTGTATAAGTTCTAGCAGTTTTGGAGTGGAGTCTTTTGGGTTTTCCACATATAGTATCATATCATCTGCGAAGAGTGATAATTTGACTTCTTCTTTGCCGATTTGGATGCCTTTAATTTCCTTTTGTTGTCTGATTGCTGAGGCTAGGACCTCTAGTACTATGTTGAATAGCAGTGGTGATAATGGACATCCCTGCCGTGTTCCTGACCTTAGCGGAAAAGCTTTCAGTTTTTCTCCATTGAGAATGATATTTGCGGTGGGTTTTTCATAGATGGCTTTGATGATATTGAGGTATGTGCCCTCTATCCCTACACTTTGAAGAGTTTTGATCAGGAAGGGATGTTGTACTTTGTCAAATGCTTTTTCAGCATCTATTGAGAGTATCATATGGTTCTTGTTCTTTCTTTTATTGATGTGTTGTATCACATTGACTGATTTGCGGATGTTGAACCAACCTTGCAGCCCTGGAATAAATCCCACTTGGTCGTGGTGAATAATCTTTTTAATGTACTGTTGAATCCTATTGGCTAGTATTTTGTTGAGTATTTTCGCATCTGTGTTCATCAAGGATATCGGTCTATAGCTCTCTTTTTTGGTGGGATCCTTGTCTGGTTTTGGGATCAAGGTGATGCTGGCCTCATAAAATGAGTTTGGAAGTTTTCCTTCCATTTCTATTTTTTGGAACAGTTTCAGGAGAATAGGAATTAGTTCTTCTTTAAATGTTTGGTAGAATTCCCCCGGGAAGCCGTCTGGCCCTGGGCTTTTGTTTGTTTGGAGATTTTTAATGACTGTTTCTATCTCCTTACTGGTTATGGGTCTGTTCAGGCTTTCTATTTCTTTCTGGTTCAGTTGCGGTAGTTTATATGTTTCTAGGAATGCATCCATTTCTTCCAGATTGTCAAATTTATTGCCGTAGAGTTGCTCATAGTATGTTCTTATAATAGTTTGTATTTCTTTGGTGTTAGTTGTGATCTCTCCTCTTTCATTCATGATTTTATTTATTTGGGTCCTTTCTCTTTTCTTTTTGATAAGTCGGGCCAGGGGTTTATCAATCTTATTAATTCTTTCAAAGAACCAGCTCCTAGTTTCGTTGATTTGTTCTATTGTTTTTTTGGTTTCTATTTCATTGATTTCTGCTCTGATCTTTATGATTTCTCTTCTCCTGCTGGGCTTAGGGTTTCTTTCTTGTTCTTTCTCCAGCTCCTTTAGGTGTAGGGTTAGGTTGTGTACCTGAGACCTTTCTTGTTTCTTGAGAAAGGCTTGTACCGCTATATATTTTCCTCTCAGGACTGCCTTTGTTGTGTCCCACAGATTTTGAACCGTTGTATTTTCATTATCATTTGTTTCCATGATTTTTTTCAATTCTTCTTTAATTTCCCGGTTGACCCATTCATTCTTTAGAAGGATACTGTTTAGTCTCCATGTATTTGGGTTCTTTCCAAACTTCCTTTTGTGGTTGAGTTCTAGCTTTAGAGCATTGTGGTCTGAAAATATGCAGGGAATGATCCCAATCTTTTGATACCGGTTGAGTCCTGATTTTTAGGACCGAGGATGTGATCTATTCTGGAGAATGTTCCATGTGCACTAGAGAAGAATGTGTATTCTGTTGCTTTGGGATGAAATATTCTGAATATATCTGTGATGTCCATCTGGTCCAGTGTGTCATTTAAGGCCTTTATTTCCTTGCTGATCTTTTGCTTGGATGACCTGTCCATTTCAGTGAGGGGAGTGTTAAAGTCCCCTACTATCATTGTATTATTGTTGATGTGTTTCTTTGATTTTGTTATTAATTGGTTTATATAGTTGGCTGCTCCCACATTGGGGGCATAGATATTTAAAATTGTTAAATCTTCTTGTTGGACAGACCCTTTGAGTATGATATAGTGTCCTTCCTCATCTCTTATTATAGTCTTTGGCTTAAAATCTAATTGATCTGATATAAGGATTGCCACTCCTGCTTTCTTCTGATGTCCATTAGCATGGTAAATTCTTTTCCACCCCCTCACTTTAAATCTGGAGGTGTCTTCGGGCTTAAAATGTGTTTCTTGGAGGCAACATATAGATGGGTTTTGTTTTTTTATCCATTCTGATACCCTGTGTCTTTTGACAGGGGCATTTAGCCCATTCACATTCAGGGTAACTATTGAGAGATATGAATTTAGTGCCATTGTATTGCCTGTAAGGTGACTGTTACTGTATATGGTCTCTGTTCCTTTCTGATCTACCACTTGTAGGCTCTCTCTTTGCTTAGAGGACCCCTTTCAATATTTCCTGTAGAGCTGGTTTGGTATTTGCAAATTCTTTCAGTTGTTGTTTGTCCTGGAAGCTTTTAATCTCTCCTTCTATTTTCAATGATAGCCTAGCTGGATATAGTATTCTTGGCTGCATGTTTTTCTCGTTTAGTGCTCTGAAAATATCATGCCAGCTCTTTCTGGCCTGCCAGGTCTCTGTGGATAAGTCAGCTGCCAATCTAATATTTTTACCATTGTATGTTACAGACTTCTTTTCCCGGGCTGCTTTCAGGATTTTCTCTTTGTCATTGAGACTTGTAAATTTTACTATTAGGTGACGTTATTTGACTATTTCTTCACTGCCCTGTAAGGTTTTGGACTGGCATAGGGTCAAAGATGAAATGCCACTCCTTTTCCCTGAAAATTACTTATTTAGCACTGGCCAAAGTCTAAATGTGCCTTCAGTAGGCATCGTGGCAGGAGCTGAGCAGTTCTTGTTACTGGTCATAACAACAGATAGGGCAGTGGATAACTGGCATACTGGTTATTTGGGTTTGTTTGAAGACCTTGTTCATCTTCCTTGTACATAATACGATGAATTCAGCCTTGGAATTTTGCATATGATATTGCCAACACTTGAACTCTCTCTTCCCTTGCCTCTCTTTGCCTGGCTCCCTCTTAGCAACCTCACAGGACTCACATGGGATAACAATTCTTTCAAGATTCCTTCCCCCACCCCCGCATGTAGGATGGATGTCCTTTCTAGCACCCTGGGCTTCCCTATCAATCCTGCTAACAGCTAACTCTCATTGAACACTGATAATTCTGAACTTTTTGCATGGTTTTTCCATTCCAATCCTCTCACCCACCTGATGAGATAGGTGCTGTGTTGAGTCCATTGTACAGACAAGGAAAGTGAGATACAGAAGAGTGAAAGCAAGTCTTCAAGGTTACCCAGCTGGGAAGACTTTATTTTCCAGCCTGTGAGCTCCAAGAAGGAGGAACTTATGGCTGCCCGGTACGATGGTCAACAGACGCTTCTGTCCCTCCCTCTCTGCTCTCTTTCTCTGTATGTTTAATGAATTACTGGGCCACAGGGACCTCAGTAGGAGACTCACTTGACTGCATATGGGATTCTAAAGTTTGTAGCATCAAATTCGGAGTGAAATTGCATTCTTGGTGTTGTCTATATCAAAGCATTAGCCTATGTGAATGATGCTGCCCGACCGAGTTAAGTAAGAGATTGCAGAGGCAGAAACCAAATGAAATGCACTTTCCCCGCTCTCCTAGAGCTTCATCTGCCAGGCCGCACGGGAACATAAACCTTCGGGTCAGCAGTGTGTGTTGTGCGCCCTGACTGCCTCTCCCCAGATGCGAGGACAGAACAGGCCCTGCGAATATGTGAGTGGGGTGTGTATGTAGGTGTCAGCTTACGATCACAGATCATTTCTGTATGCATCCCCAAAACACTCATGCTGTACTCCTCATAAGTTATGTAGGGCTTCCATGTAAGAGAAACAGAGAGGAAAAATGACGGCCACTCCTGGGTTATCTGTAGCTTTCTGAACTTTTCAGCCAAAGCAGTATCCAAGAGACCATCCACTCAGTAGACACCCAGGAAGCCTCATTTTCAACAGCTGGCAGACCAGCTTAGTCACATGTGTGATTCTGTGAGATTTAGCAGTTTAGGGGATAAGCAAGGACTGTTAGAACTCCAGCGTGCTTTAAGCCTCTCTCTTCCTAGCCCCACTTGAACCTGGGCTCAAATCCCCACCCCCTACTACCAGCTCTGTGACCTTGGCAAGTCACCCAGACTCCTTCTGAATTCTGTCTGCCATGGGTCCCGTGCTGCCCAGTTCCTCCCCAGAAAATAGACTCTTCTGTGGCCCAGAACCAGCGATGGGAAACGCCACAGTAAACTTTTTTGTTTGTTTGTTTTGTTTTTTTCTGTAGGTTCAAGTAGGTTGAAGCATGCTCATTCAATTTACTGCTGTTTGTCTGAGGCCTGGGTACTCATTGCTTTCTTGAGAGGTAGTGTCCAGCATCTGATACAGGTAATTTCTCAGAAAGTGTTTGTAGGAGGGAGAGTGGCAGGAAGGAAGAAGCGAGTCCCTGTCTCACAGAGATGTTTGATGAAGTTAAACAGGGTGTGTAAGTTTCCGTGTCTCGGTGCCTGGCACATAAGGGAAATTCATTACTCTTTCCCTTCCCTACTCTGGCCTAAAACACAAAAGTTATCTGGGAAACGTAGCACATGCAAACATCATGAATGGATATATGTTCACTTACTGGATCTATTCACATGTCAAAGTCTAAAGGAATGGGACCAGAGCAGGAGAGTTTATGTGAAGGTCAAGGAGGGCCCTTCAAGTTTCGTGAGTTGGTATTCCTATAAGGAAGGGCTTTAAGGTAGTGGCAGCGATAGGAGGAGGAGAGGCGGGGGTGATGAGATTGAGATGCAAGCTGAATGAGGAAGTCAGAGCGGGCCTTTGGGATTGAAAGGCAGAGAAGGGTAGCCTCATCTGCGCCACCTGCAGGACAGATGAAGTAGTGGCAGACCACCTGGAAGACTCCTCTTCCCAAAACTAAAGAGAGAGCAGCCTCTGATTCTCAGGCCTTGAAATTCTTGCACCATTATCAAAAGACCAGCCTAAGAGCTATCTTCTTCTTTGAGTAAAACAACAAAACCTGTCTGCTTTGACAGTTTAGTTCCTGGGAGATAAATTTTAAAATACTAATTTAACTGAGGATGGTGTTTTTTTATTTATTTTTCCAACAGAATATTAGCTACAGATTCTGCCAAGTGACTTTCTGTTATTTGAGAATAAACAACTTAGATCTAACCCAGTTAGTGGTATTGGAAAAGGGAGTACATAGCATTGCTGGATAGGGAGGGCTCGAGTGGAAACAGTGAAATAAAGGCATCAAGAATATAGTCCCTTGGGACGCCTGGGTGGCTCAGTGGGTTAAAGTCTCCGCCTTCAGCTCAGGTCATGATTCCAGGGTCCTGGGGTCGAGTCCCACTTAGGGCTCTCTGATCGGCAGGGAGCCTGGTTCCCTTCCTCTCTCTCTGTCTGCCTCTCTGCCTACTTGTGATCTCTGTCAATAAATAAATAAAATCTTAAAAAAAAAAAAGAATCCCTTTATCATTGGAAGATTGGCAAGACCACACGAATGTGTGCTTGATTGATACATTTACTCTTTTTCTCTCACTGAAGATGGTTTTAAGAAACCCAAATATAAGTTGCTCATTGAGGTTAGGGCTTAAGATATATCCAAATCCAAAGTATTACGTTTTCTGAATATGCATTAAAAATGAGAACTAGTGGGCTTACTCAGTGCACATACACACAGAGAATAATGTTAAAATATCACACAAATATAGTATATACATGCCAATTATGACATAAAAACACTTTATGTCGCTGATAAAATCAGAATAACATCTGAGGCAGTGCTATAGTTGACTTAGTGCTCACTGAGCATCTGATGCTCTTTACAAATTGGGGAAATTTTTCTTGGTAAATATTAAGTCTTTCCACATATGTACATTTAAGGTACATTTAAGACGAGTTTCCTGAGAACATAAATGCTCGAGAGGAATAAGCAGGAGTTGATGAGGGAGATCTTAATTTGCATCTTTCCTGCCTTAAATGCCTGAAATATCTTGGGTATAATGTTGCGTGAATAAGGCTTTTAGTGTTTAATGTGATATGACTTAAACATTCTCTTTTTCTAGGGTCTATAAAACCTTTGCTATTAATGGCCATTACTTCTCATTTTTATCTACCAGATTTACTAAGGAAGAAAAAGTATGTCGAGGCTTCCATTTGTCTGCTCAAATCTGTTCTATTATCTGGCTATAAACTTCACTTCTCTTAAACCTGGGACAATCCACTTGGCAAGGGACACTAGGTGACCATCCAAGCATGATCCTTTACATAGTGTAGGGCTTCTACTTGTCAACCTGCTCTTCTCGCTGTCCTTAGATCCTCCCGACGTTGCTTTTGAAGTAGAGAGAGTAATATCTGATAGCCATCGGAGATAGCAAAACTGACACAATAGTAAAGTTCATTTTCCCTGATTTTGCACAGCTAGGAATAGTAAAACTTTGCCATAACACCGTAAGTGAAGTCAAAACACAACCAGGAAAACACATATGTGTGTTATGTTAGAGTTAATCAAGTGACAGGGAGAAACCTATGCAGCTGACCTTCCTGGGCCTTCCGGGGCTCCAGGAGCCAGATGCAGACCCATCCTGGTCCCCTCTGTGATTCAGCATCAGTTGCCATCCGCTCTGGTTTAAATCTTGGAGGGGATGCTTCCAGGACTGGTTGGGGCTTCTTTGAGAGCATCAAGAAGTCCCAGAGTCTCCCACGTGTTTGAGATCCATTTCCTCAGATGGATCCAGCAACTGATCAATTAACTGAATTGAGAGACCCCGCTTCCCAAGATGAGGTTGCTGGCCATTTCCTCACCTGTCCTACCCCTCCCTCCCCGTTTGCTCTTCCCCAGCTGGGAAGATAAACACTTCACCCGCCACCCCCGCCTGAGAATGGGGCTGGATGGGATATGGAAACCACTGCCAATGTATCATGTCCAAATTGTGGCATTTTACCGTACTGGAAGAGCCAGCCACAGAAGTCAGAGCTCCTGGATTTCTAAAGTAAAGTCTTTTCCTACTTTGCTGGCGCAGTTCCGAACTGCCGTCCCCTCCATTCTGGCTCCAGGCTGCAGAGAGCATCAGACTTCCTCCCTGTGCCAGCAGGGCTCCTGTCTCACTGCCTAGGAAAGGTGGAGCCAGCTGCCCAGAATGAGAAGCCTAGTTCGCTTCCTGCCGGTTCCCCAAATCTGGGGTGGTCATTATGCAGATGACTGAGAAAAAGGACAGAGAATGGTTGCCAGGAGTGTTGTGTCCTTCTTTTAACTTCTAGTGTCTTCTACAGGCTACTAGCTTACTTAGCACAGCGCATGAATTCTGTCTTCATCTCACAAGCCACTCGCTGATTCGCTACCTCCTCTTAAAACGTCTGACAAGTTTCATCCATTCTGCTTGCTTTCCTTGTCTTCTCTGGAAGAACTGAATATTCTCAGATCCTACAGCAAACACACTTTGTAAGCAAAAAGACCTAGCGAAAAAATAAGGTTTAAAAAAAAGAGAGAGAAAACATATGATTTATGCTGGCAACAGAAAGAAAAACCAAAAGAGAGTATCTGACTCACAATAATGGTGGAGTGTTGAGCAGAAAGTGGTGGGTGCCTCCTGCTAAGGAGAGGGAGACGGGTGACAAAGTGCCAGTCACTGGAACTGCATGCATGGTGCTTCAAGACTCATCAGGAGCCTTTTTTCATGACCTTGTCTCTACTCCTTTGACGGAGACACATTGTAACTGATACATTAGTATTGTTATATAATTAATACCTAATTATTATAATTACTAATGATAATACACCATTGTTGTTGTGAATTAACATTGTCAGTCCCAAGAAGCCATCCTTCTGAGTCACCTCTCTGCCACTTCCAGCCTCTCCTGTGCTGGAAATCACACTTGGGACAAGTATAAGGGGCCCTCACCCGCCTGGGCCCACATCCGCTCCCAGCCCCTGGCAACCACATTTCTACTTTCTGTTTCTATGAGTTTGACAACTCTAAATACCTTATATACATGCAATCATACAGTAGTTATCTTTTTTGTGAAACTGGCTTATTTCACTTAGCATAACGCTCTTAAGTTTCACCCACTTTGTAGCCTGGGTCAGAATCTCCTTCTTCTTAAAGGCTGAGTGGTATTCCATTGTATGTCTACACCACAGTTTGTGTATTGAAACTCAAGTTTAACTGGGCGTCCTCTATTTTTACCTGTTAAATTTGGCAACCCTGTGCTAAACACATCAGTCTAAATAAGCTTCTTCTAGAAATTAGTCCAGAATAGAGATTGATCCCAGAAGGCCTTTATAAAAGGAAACATAAGGGGACATAGCTGACATCATTTTTTGGCTGTTGATTTTGTACAAACCATAGAAACATGGTTCAAATGAATCCTGGTTTTGTCAACACTCTGTGTCAGGAGTTCTTGAACTGGAGTCTATGCTAGAGAGGCAGGGGGTCTGTGAACCCCTTGAAATTGTAGACCCCGTTAAGTATATGTGCCTCTTTGGAAGAAAAGGAGCCAAAATTAGATTCTCACAGGTGCCTGAGACTCCCAAGGAGGTCAGGAGACCGTATCTTATTGACTGAGGGCATAGCTTTGAACTCAAGGAAGACATTTTTGCTGGAGGCTTGGGTATTATTTCTCTTTAGACAGTTGATTTCCTGAATATCTCAACTAAAATATGAAGAAAATTCAGCACATTTAAAAGAGTCGAAAGTTTACTCATCTACTGCAGCATCCCTTTCAAATGAGGGATGAGCCGAAGCTGCCATGCATTTCACATCTTTCACAGAAGCTGAATGGAAGCCAGTTCATGAGTGATGCTGATCTTTGTGAAGCTTCTCATGATAGAGAGGCATATGCTTCATATATGTCAAAGTCTCTTAAAGAGATTAAGAAAAAGAGAGTAAGAGAGAGAGAGGACAATGCCTAGGCAATCAATAATCTTACTATCTATAAAAAACAAATGACTGTTTTTATAATCACCACTTTATTTTTTCTTTAGAAATCCTTCATCGATTTACCAGTAGCTCTTACCAATGAGCTCGACTGGCCCCAGCTCTCTGGTGTTACTGGGTTTCTGGACTCCATTAGTGGGTATGTATGTTTGACTACCTTTAACCTTTCAATGTATCTATGTAAGGAAAGAACAAGAAATGGGGCTTGTTCCCAAGATGTTGAAATGGGAATCATTAGGAATTTCTTCTAGAACATGAGTAATAGACTAGAAACCCACCACTGACATAGAGTGCACTATGCAGTGGGATATAATGCAAATTGTATTTTTTTATTGACATACAATGTATTATCTGTTTCAGGGATACAGATCTGTGATTCATCAGTCTTACACAATTTTCAGTGCTCACCATAGCACATACCTCCCCAGTGTCCATCACCCAGCCACCCTATCCCTCCCACCCCCTCCATTCCAGCAAACCTCAGTTTATTTCCTGAGATTAAGAGTCTCTCATGATTTGCCTCCCTTTCTGGTTTCATCTTGTTTCATTTTTCCCTCCCTTCCCCTATGCTCCTCTATTTTGTTTCTCAAATTCCTCATATCATTGAGATCATATGATAATTGTCTTTCTCTGATTGACTTATTTCGCTTAGCCTCTAGTTCCATCCACATCATTGGCAATATTTCATTCTTTGATGGCTGCATATATATACCACATCTTCTTTGTCCATTCCTCTGCTGATGGACATCTAGGTTCTTTCCATAGTTTGGCTATTGTGGACATTGCTGCCATAAACATTTGGGTGCACATGCCCCTTTGGATCACATTTGTATCTTTGGAGTAAATACCAAGTTGTACAATTGCTGGGTTATAGGGTAGCTCTATTTTCAGCTTTTTGAGGAACCTCCATGCTGATTTCCAGAGTGGCTGCACCAGCTTGCTGCAAATTATATTTTATCACTGCTGGCAAGGAGGGAGTATTCCTGCTGCAGGGGCACAATTGTTGACCTCTAATGGAAAATACATAAACACTTCACTGAATTTTTCTCACTCGGGGACAAGGATGTTTATGATTATTCACTCTCAGAAATTAATATTTATAAAGGTAACGGCTAAAATTAACAGGGAAGTCACAAGGTCCTGGAATCACCCTGGCTTTAATGCTTTGAATTTGAAGGTGGAGACAATGTATGGCAAATCTGAGGGACACATAATCCCAATCTGCTGTGTGCAATTGGGTGCTGACTCAGAACGTGGGAATGGCCATTCCTAGGTTAGCACCCTATTTTTTAATTTAATAGAGGACACTGTGTATCATGAATAATTTAGTTGATTATTATCTTACTATCTTCTCTCACTCATCTAAGTACTCATTAAATACCACCTCATCAGGCAGGAGCTACAGATATTTCAAAGGTAAATAGGGCTTGACTGATCTCTACAGACAATTACAACCAAGTAGGGCAGATAAGGCAATGTACAAATGATGATAGTAGAAGAGAGATGTGCCAAAAGACAACTCTCAACACAGAGCTGCAGAGTCATTGAAGAAATAATGCATAGAATTTATCAACGGCCACTTCTTTGGGGGATGTTAGGCAAGGGGGCCCAAACCCTGAAGGATTTACGAGATTGGGGTAATGAAAAAGGTAGAGAAGAAACTAGGAAAAGTAACCATAATTACTCATAATTATGTAGGAATCATCTGTGAATGTAGGGAAAGCAGAGGAAAGGCATTTTCAAGTTTAAGTGTAGTTTTTCAAGTTTAATCATGTGAAAAATTAGGTTAGTGTAATAATAATAAGAGTGATAGGGAGAATAAGAAGTAACCTTTGTGAGGCATTCACTATATACCAATCACTGTCCTGAGTGTTACATAGAGGTTTTTCTCATTTCATCTCTATGCAAGGGAGATGGCATTAATTTCTTTCACAGCCGAGGAATCTAAGGATTAAGTAGACAGGTTAAGAAACTTGACTAGGGTCCCATGTTAATAAGAAGTGTTGCAGTCTCTCGTCGTGAAATCTGACGTCATGTTGTCTCAGAGAGTGATTTGGTGTGGATCTTCCCAGCCCCCAGCTCCCAATCTTTGTGTGCTCTTTCATTTCAGCCATGGGAATGTGGCTATCTGGAGTCACTTTGTCACTCTGTCTGAGGGCATGGCTACGGACTGAAGAAATGACTAAAAGCTAAAGGAGCCCTTCCCCAGGGAGATGTGGCATGCATTGCCTCAGAGGTCTTTCAACGAGCCCCTTTCTAGGGCACCCATGCTGCCAGCGGTCTGGGGCCCCCTATTCCCTAGCCTTGGTCCTTCTCTCCTTAGCTGCACCTTCTGTTGTCTTTGTCACTTGGACTACATCTAGAGATGGCCGGGCTGGAGCAGCTTCCTGGAAGAAAGACTCTTACTGATCTCCCACTGCCAACATCAGAACGGAGAAAATATTTAAGTGGGCCTCCACCATCCAGCCGTGTATAATACTACCTAGAAGTTTCTCTGTATTAAGGCTTTTATGACAATAACAAAAGGAATTCATTATGAGAGAGAAGTGGACATCATTTACTATAATTTTGATGAAAGCTTAACTTTAAGTTGAACCCTATAAAATTCAGCCACTTTTTGGCCTAAAGCCTCACAGAGTTGCCATTGAAGAAATAACCAGTCTGATGTTTAAAATTAATTGCCAAGTACCTTAAATCTTCCCTGGACTCATGCAAAGAATGAAAGACTTCCCTCAGCAGGCCCAGCCAAAGTGAAAACTCATTTGCTCATTTCTTTCCACTTAAAACACACACTCGCCAACAGGTGCCCCACATCTCCTGCATTGAATTTTCCCGCAAACTCTACCCCAAAATAGCTCCTGCTCCCAAGTACACTGTTCAGTTGTTTTAGGGTTTTTCTCTGGGGGTGGGGAATTGGGGGGGGTGGTCCCCTGTAATCCCATCAGAGCCCAGCGGGCAGCCAGATCTTCCTTAGGAAAAAGGCAGTGGGGAGAGAGGGAGAGGAAAGTTGCCAGTCTTCAGACTCGCATGGGTTATAATCCTTCTAAGGGCTGTGCGGAGACATTCTGACTTCATCTCACAAAGGAAGCGACTGTCTAGGTGCGTGTTATATGAACACGGGGGCATCCTGAGCTAGTCCGTGCTGACTTTGCACAGTGTGAGACTCTGTGTTGCCATTTACAAAAACTCAGTCTGCCTGTACAGATCCCTCAGTGTGACTCTGAGTGCTGTCCTTATCTGTTGTTTCTAAGGAGGTGAGCACCCCCACTGGTGGGCTGTCAGGTCCCCTACCCTGCCAGAGCTTTCCTCTGTGTTTCTGGGGCCCCAGGCTATCTAGTTGTTTCTTTTTGCTACCTGTTTCTGTGTGCTCTGCCTGTGTCCTCTGCCACCAGCTGGAATGGGAAAAAATATATTCCGTTCCTTTAGATAGAAAAGGAACTTCTCTGGAATGTGAGTTGCCGTGGACTCCCCCATTAGGCAGACACAGCATGACACCCGCTGTGTGTCACCATTCTGGATGTGTCCCTCTCACCCCAGCAGGAGGTCCTGTTAAACTAGCTCTGTAATCTCATGCAAAATATACCTGCATATAATCTATGCTGAGCCAGTCTCCTTCTTAAAAGAATGAAGATTTGTAAAGTGTGTAAAAAATATTAAAGATTAGCGTATGATAAAGATCCTTTTCTGGTGGAATTGGGAGAATGAAAAGAATGTTGACCCAGAGGCAGCATTTGTGAGCCATGTAGACAGTTTCCACAGGCATTTGGAGCAAATGTCCTTCTGAGTCCAAATGCTTATCAACACAGGATAGAATGTATTGATTTCTCTGTTCAACTGGATCTCTAGAAAGTGCTTCCTGTTATCTGGGATCAGCCTCATGCTTTGTGTATTAACAATGTTCTTTGTAATTGTACCTTTGGAAGCAGAAGAATGCTGTTTGGGAGAGAAATGGCTGCTTTCCTTTTTCCAATATACCCTTCAACCGTCAAAATTTAATATCTTTTTTATAAGATAAATGTAACTAATTGAAATTACACACATGCATTAAAAGACAAACACAAGCCCTTACTTTTACAAATCTTTACACTCTGGGGTACCTGGGTGGCTCAGTTGGTTAAGCATCTGACTCTTGGTTTTTGGCTCGGGTCATGATCTCAAAGTCATGAGATGAAGCCCTGCTCAGGCTCTGCATTGAGGGAGTGTGGAATCTGCTTAAGGTTCCCACTCTCTCCCTCCCTGCCACCACAGCTAGCGCATGTTCCCCGCCCCCCCCTCTCTCTCTCAAAAACAAAAACAAAAAACAAAAACAAAAACAAAACCTTACATCCTTCAGTTGAGTCAACATTAACAAAAATCTGTTCTCTTAACTCTCAGGCTCCAGAAAATTCAAAAAGCAATTTCCTGTAAAACCATGTGTTTTATTTTGTCTTCTTAATGTGGTTCAGAAAGCAGTTGAGTGATTGAAAGGCAAAAACATAAAACAAAAACCCACCTTGTGAGGTTGGTAGCGTGGAAGCTGGGAGCCCAACGATAACTAACACTGGGAAGGAGAACTATAACTGTGAGTGAGAAGAAAAAGGTATTTTTTTCTAAAGATTAAAAAAAGTACTTCATGCTCAGATCACCCTCAAAAGCAATTAGTGGAAGAGAAAAATCCTATTTAAGGGAGAGAATCCAAGTCCCAGTAACAAATATGGAAATATGGGGAATAATATCAAAATTCAGGTAGGAAAGACTTTTAGTTTAAAAGCAATATCTGAAATTACAGAGCCCTGTGAGTCATGTGGAGGAGTAGGAGGAAGATCATGTTTACACATACAAGGGTTCTGGTTCTGTACGGCCCTCAGTGGAATAGATAGCATCCCTGGACCTCATTTATATGTTTGAGTTGAGTTGTACCTAGCCATCTCTGAAGTTCTCCCCAGTGTCCAAGTTTAGTGGCTATAGGGCAGTATGTTATTAAAGTCCACAACCGACCTCATGATGCTGCTTGGTTTAGAAGCACTGGAAGAAGCTGGTGGGGAACAGTGCTCCTGCTTCTACCCACCAAATATGTTTTCTCCATCCTTTAACTAGCTGTGCCTTCAGACAAGACCTGGGTAATTTAATGGATCAGAGCCTGAAACATTCTAGGAACCATGTTTCTCTAGGGCCAGCATTGCTGTACCATAAAGTTTGAAACCCTGCATAGTAAGCCCTGCACTGTGTGATACTGGGTGCTGGACCAGCTATTAATTAAAGTGGCACTCTGTAATTGTCTTTTATGGGTACTTTATCCTCCGGGCAAACCTCGGCAAGGGAAACAGATAACACCAAACCCTTAACAAAATAACCACTTGAACCCAACTGCATATAACCTGAGCATTTATGGTTGTCCAAATCCCCTTCTGAACATGGAGGCAGGGATGGTCCAGTCAGTAGAGTTCTGCAGGCCAGGGCTAAATGGTAGAGAAGTCCTTCAAAGCTGGAGGGCAGAGGAGACTGGGAGGAAAAACAGGTTACCAATCAGAGCCTTAAAAAAGAAGGTGAAGCTAGCCATAGAAAATCAAGAAAGTTAAAGAACCAAGAGCAATTACCAAAGTTATCATATCAAGCAGGAGGAATACGAATGAGAGCAGTGGGTCAACGTAAGTGGATGCAAACCACTTGGAATTTTCTAGAGTAAATGTTGATCCCTCTGCTTCTGGCTTAGACTTGCTATTTGGGGCCAGAAACATAGCACATGCTTAGAAAGAAATAGACAAAGCTATTGTGAAAAGTGGCACAGTAATGCTATTCAAGGACATTTAAACACACATCTTTGATGAGAGGTGTCCTAGAATCTGAGTGTTAAAGGTTATCTATTCTCTCCAACCCAGCAGACATTATATGAGAGAACAATTTTGAAAAGCAGTGTATAATTCCAAACCAAGTCACTTGGGGTGTTAAAAACAGAAAATTGGAGAGAAGGGATTTGCAGCTAAGATTTGCTAACCTAATTTCATGTTTTAAAAAAAGACATGTAAGTACTAAACACTAATGGGTTTAATAACCTTATTAAATCCATTATTCAAAAATTACATGTGATGTAAGTGCCAATGATTAGCCATCTTATAATTATACTTTGCAAAACAAATAATTAGCCAGAGAGTTGGTCATTTGAAGTTAGCTGGGGCTGATTGGAGTGGAGTATATAGTCTACATCAGTTATTTTTTCCAAGTGTGGTCCGTGGACTGCCTGGAGGTAGGTCTCTCGGACATTTTCAGAGGATCCACTAGGTAAAAGCCATTTTCACAACAGAATTAAAACAGCATTTGTCTTTCGCACCCTGCAGCCCTTTGTAATGACGTGCAAGAGCAGCAGGGGTTGAAGGTGCTGACATCCGTGCACAAATCAAAGTGGTGGCACCGAACTATATTAGTAGTCACCGTGGTCTTCACCTCTACATGGTCCTGGTTTTGAAAAAGAAGGGGACATCTTCCCCTGAAAAGTTCACTTAAAAGCAGAAAAATCATTAACTTTATTAACGTATACACATGATTTTTTAACATTTTCATCTGACGAAATGGGAGATACACATAAAGCACTTTTGCCGTGTAACAAAATAGGATTTTCTTAAGGAAAAACACTAGTGTAAGGGAGTTGAGAGCTATATTCCACTCCAGTCAGTTTTTCATGGAACACCAGTTTTATTGAAAAGAACCAGAAAATAAATTATAGTTATTCAGATTGGATATGTGGCAGATGTTGCATCTGAAATGAGGGCGCTTCAAGGAAAACAACTGACAGTATTGATTGTTAATCATTAAAATTTGAGCTTTCAGAGAAAATTTTGAATTTTTGAAAACTTGAATTTTCTGTTAGGAACTTTACAGCTTCCTAATACTCAAAACCTTTCTACTAGATACATAGTGATACCAACAAGTATGATTTTTCAGTATTGTATCATAAAATGTATCAGCATTTAGAATATCCACATAACTCAGTGAGCCAAAATTTTCTAAATGGCCAGTATATGATATATAAAACCATGCATGCGTAGGGCCCCTGGGTGGCTCATTTGTTAGGCCATTGCCTTTGGTTCAGGGTCCTGGGATCAAGTTCTATGTGTGGCTCCCCCTGCTCAGTGGGGAGCCTGCTTCTCCCTCTCCCTCTACCTGCCACTCTCCCTGCTTGTGTTCTCTCTCTCTCTCTCTGTCAAATAAATAAATAAAATCTTTTTTTTTAAAATGCATGGGTAAAAGGTCCATTCAAAATACAAGACAGACAAATGCATTTTAATGTAATGTGGTGCAAAAAAGTTCATTGATGTAATTTCAGATGGTACATTGCAACTAATCAATCTTTATAAGAAAATACCACATCTCGAGTTTTGGTATAGAATCAAAGAAGGCTATCCAACCTACATAAAAAAGATATGAAAATGTTACTCCCTTTTCCAACCACATATATGTTTAAGATGAGATTTTCTCCATATAATTCCATCAAAACAACATATCACAACAGATTTAATGCAGAACCAGAGATGAGAACTGAGTTGTCTTCTATTAAAGTCAGACACTAAAGAGATTCACAGAATTGTAAAATGATGCTGTTTTTCTCACTAATTGGAGGAGGGGTTGGAAAATATATATTTTTCTCAGAAAAAAATTCAAGTTAACATGTAATGGGTTTATTATTATTTTAAATGAAGTAATAATTAAATATTCTTTTAAATTTCTAAGCTTTAATTTCTAAAATATGAATACTGACAGCTGTAACTCACATAAAAGCTCTCTAGGTTCCTCAGTAATTTTAAGAGTATAAAATGGTTCTGAAAGCAACAAATTGAGAACTTCTGTGCCAGGGAGTGAGTGTGAAAGAGAGATGTGGCTGTGGACAGAGGCTGGGGAATGCCAATATGCAGAAGTTTGAGAAGAGAGGATAAAGGGATAGTTCTCGAAGCAGAGAGAAAACTAGAAGGATTCAGCATCCTACAGATCAAAGAAGTGTTTACAAAGGACAGGTGCCCTTCAGCCACATACTGCCAGAGGCAGAGGAGGACGGGAATGAAGAAAGAGCCCTGGGTACACAGGGTGGTGATCAGGAGAGACTGACCAGAGACGTCTCAGTGGACAGAGATGGGAGCCTGACTGCTGAGAGTAGTTTCCAGGAGGTGATGAAGGAAGTAAACATTAACAACTCATTTAACAGGTTTCACTATTAAAGGGAACAGAGAAAGGGGGTGATAGCTCGTGGGGAATAAAAGGTCAAGGAGACATTTTTAGATGAGAACTCCTATAGCATGCCTTTAGTGAGAGGACGATCCAACAAGCAGAGAAAGGTGGATGAGGGAAGGAACCAGGTCCTGGAGAAGGCAAGAAGGGGTGCAGTGCACGGGAGAGAGGCACTATCCTTTGATTAGGAAGGACCATCTATGGACACTACGGCTCCTAGCCAAGGACTCTTCCTACCACACCCTAGCAAGTCTCTCCACTTGCAACAACTTCTCCCTTGACTCTACTCATTTCTAAATTTTCACTTTTTAATTTAACTACTCAAGTCATGAATACATTTTCATCTTAAAAAAAAAAATACCCAGGTATGTAAAGTAAAAAGCCAAAGCTTTCCCCCAATTTCATCCCCTTTGCCAAGAGAAAACCCTGCAATCAATTCAGTGTGATTTTGTTCAGATCCCTTCTGTGTGATCACATGTGCATATCGGTATATAAAAAAAATATTTCATTGGGATTTTCCCATAAATAATATTATACTGTGCATAACATACTATAAATTAATGCTTTGCTTTAACAATACTTCTTGAAGCGCTTTCTATTCTTGTGTAATTCTACACAGTATTTCGTAGCAAGGTTGTTTGGTTCTCCTACCAATAGACAGTCAATTCCAAGTCCTCATTATGTCCAGTAATCCATAATGAACATTCGGCAGTTCTCTTTATGAACACACATGAGGATTTCTTTAGGGAAAAGTGGCTAAATCTGAATGTATATATTCTTAACTTTTCATCATTCCTCCAAAAAGGCTATCCCATTTTACATTCCCACAAGCAATAGATGAGAATACTTGTTTCCCCACATCCTGGCCAATTCTGAGTATCGCCCAGTTTCTTAATGTTTTCCAGTCTAATAATATTTTATTGTTGTTCTTATATGTAGCCTCCTGGTCACTCGTGAGTTTGAGCATCTTTTCAGGAGCATTTACATTCACCTTTGTCTTATCTACTTAGCCCTTGTTCACGCTCTGACACTCACCGCTCAGGAGTTGGTTCCTTTAGACAGCCGCCTCGTGCCAACTCCCATCTAACTGGATGATTCTATTTCATACTCCCCATTGTGCTTCTTCAATACCAATGTCATCTCACTGGTCATAGCGGTTTCTTTATTGTTTTTCCCCTCCACCTACCCGACACCAGACCCTGAGCTTCTTGAGTACAAGAATCAGGCTTGACTTTGTTCTGTAGCCCCAGCACACACACATACCACCCCCACATTACGGGACATCATAGGAGGTGCTCAATAAAAGAATTACTGAATACATTCATAACGATATCACTTTACATTTGTAGATTGCTTTCCAATCTACGAGGCTCTTTCCCTTGCATTTTCTCAGATTGCCTAAATCAAATCAGATTTGCAGGAATTAACATTTCTGAAAAAAATGCTAGGGATGAAGGAGGAGGAATAGAAACAGCATGAATCGAATCTCCAGCTGCATGATGTGATCACGTAAAAATAAATCAGCATAATGTAAGCCCTCGGACTTCTGAGTGTGTTCCAGAATAAATATTCTGCAAGAGATTAGTGCAATCCATTAAAATATTAAAATAACCACACAATCGACAAGTTGGAAATAGTGAACTTCAAGTAAAATACCGATTCAGTAGCCAGGTAGAGGGAATAGAACAAATGAGAGAGAGATCTGCTACAAGTGAATTTGGCCAATTATAGATGAGTCAAGCCTCATTGTAAAGTTTTGTCCAGAACGTAAATTGTGCAGTCTAAATTGATCAAAGCAAAGGAAAAACCTCCAAATTTCTCTAACAGGATTCCTATAACCAACCGAACCTGAAATTTTAGGCCATCTCCATGCTCACATACAGATAGAAATAATTCATCAGTATTCTCCAAACACTGTTCCAGGAAGGTCTAGTTCCACAAGCTGTCACATACATTTTTCACAAGATTCCTGGGTCAACTAAGTTTTGGAGATGCCGGTTTGAACAAGGAGAAATACATTTATCCAGTATAAGACTAATAAGAGCTTTGATAAGGCGAAAATACTTTGCATATCTCCAAGGTTTAATATGGAACAGTTCCTAAATTCATTTACATACTTGACCACAGAACTATGTAGAATCTCTTTCTCTTCCTCCCTCCCTCTCTCTCTCCTTCCCTGTGTGTCTGTGTGTATATTTTATGAGAAAGATACATCTCAAGAAAGTAGTGTTTCACAGCATCTTTTGAGAAAGGCTGTTTAGATTATTAAAACAATCTTTTGTGCATCACAAGTGATCTTTTTACTTTTATAAGCGCCCACACCTTCTATCTCTCAGTTTTATCATAGTTTAATGTTTATGCTGATGCAGTGGCCTAGAATCAAATCTGAGACCAAACATGCCAGGAGGGAAACAGTTATCATTGCTCCAAGCTCTGAAAAGGACAGAGGGAAGAATCTTAGTGGGAGGTTAACTTAACAGGTAAGAAGCCTTGTCTGAGTACAGCGGCTCATGAATTATTGAACACAAGGCCCATGAAGTCTATTTCCCTGTATTATTTGCTGCTCCAAATTCAAAATCTATCATTCTGTCTGACTAATCTTTTCATGTCTGAACTCCTCGGACCTCCTCTCTAGCCCTTCTCACCCCTGCACACACCCCTGCATAATTAGCCCATTGCCGGTCTCTCTGAATACACAACGAGTCGAATTCTGCACATTTAGTTCTCTCTGAGGCTGAAATCTTGGTCGTTCCATGATGTGGTGAATTAGACGTTACACAGGGATCTAGTATCAAAGAACTAAAAGGAATTCTGAAAGTTCTTTAATCTGTCTCCCTGGTCCCATGCTGGTCTGACTTCCACCCACATCAGAAAGAAAACCATCCACCCTTTTCTTAAAATTCCTAGCAATAACAGCCCTTGCATAAAGCTGTTCCAGTCTCTAAATTATTCAGTTTTATCCTACTTCACTCCCCTGCCCTAACCGTTCACATCAGATGTTACCTCTTTTCTCTCACAGACGCTGCTGCTAGTCTACCACACCTGGTCTTTTTTGTGTGTCTTTTTCTCTATGATGCAACTTAATTAGGGTGTCAGAATTTATATCCAAATTAGCAGTGCCCTTCAGAGAGTCAGAAATTGCCCCCAGAAACTTCACTGGCACCTGATACACTATTATTGCTTGCATAATATCACACTTGGTCTATCCCCAAACCCTCTGAAATGCTAAGTCTATCGGGACTTCTTCTCTCCAAGAAGGTTCCACTTTGACTCAATATAGGAGGTGATGATTTTGTTTAGTTTTAAAATCAACCCCTTTCATTCGTCTGTATCATGCTTGAGGTTTATTCTTGGTTTTATTCTTTGTTTTGTTTTTCTCCATTTCTTGATAGTGAAATGGTATGGGGTGGTGGGTTACTGGAAGGCTCTCAGAGAAAGGGTTTTTTGTCTGCTCCCTGAACCCATGTTGGGGAGAGCAGCCAATAGACATTCTGTGTGAGATTTACCTATTTTGAATTTTGGTGTTAGAAATCGAAAGCTGGGGGCACCTGGGGGGCTCAGCAGGTTAAAGCCTCTGCCTGCAGCTCAGGTCATGATCCCAGGGTCCTGGGATCGAGCCCCACATCGGGCTCTCTGCTCAGTGATGAGCCTGCTTCCCTTCCTCTCTCTGCCTGCCTCTCTGCCTACTTGTGATCTCTGCCTGTCAAATAAATAAATAAAATCTTTTAAATAAATAAATAGAAGAAATCGAAAGCTGATAGTGTGTCCTCACGTGAAACTCCCTGCAGCAGACAGATCTGGTCAAAGTGGGACTTCAACATGGCCTGCTTCCAAGCCAGCCCTGGAGGTTGAGGACACCAGCATCTTAGGCACTGGGGCAAGTGGAAGGCAGAGAACCTTCAAGTACTTCACGTACTTCTCCTTTGCATCCCTCAAACTATACTGTTACCTCTTCTACCAGCCCACTGGACTTGGTTTTAATATACAACAGAGGGAAGAGGGAGAAATGAAAGGTCACACTGAGAAACCTGAGTCCAAGTAGGGTTGGGGAGCCCGAGAAGTAGGGATTTGAAACCAGAGAGGTCATCAGGGTTAAGCTTACTATCCACAGTATCCTTGGTTTCTCCTATGAATTCAAATCCAACTGACCTTGTACAGATGACTTTCCATCAAGCATTCTTCTCAGTTTGTTAGCATCTCAAAAATACTGTGCTATAGGCTTCACAAAATATCGTATTGATTTTTCTGTCTTCTCTGGATTCTTGAGCACTCCATGAGAAATTCAACCCTAGAATTTACAAGACAGATTATGTATTCGAGGTGGGATGAAAGAAAACATTATCTTTGATGATGTGAAATGTTTTCTAGTGCCTATCCAAATCCTTGATCTCAAAATTCTATGTACTATTTCTGGTCAGAAATGTTAATGAAACTATTCACCGGTTGGCAAAGATTTTGTATTCTTATAAAGAAAGATGCAACTAACTGTATCTATAATATTAATATCCACGCTCATCCATGAGCAGGTCATGAGCCAAACAGTATTTTGGTACATAAATTCCATTTTTAGAATTATCAAAAATACATTTATGGCTAAATATTGGTAACAATTACTTTCCCAAAGGAAAGTAACCCCTCTTTATTGACCGTGAAATTATTTTAGCATTGAACTCAGATCTAATGTCCATTTCCCATCTGCTTTTTCAAAATATAATAAAATGGTCAAGGCAGACGGCGTAAATGATGCAGAGTATAAAGTATTCATTTCAGGCTTCTGGATAAGATAGCAGATTGAACAAAGCATTTACTTCTCTCCCTTGAGAAACCCCACTAAAATGACAGTAAATGATTTGGTCTACAAGGACAAAGAGAACAGGAAGAGTCATCGCTACAAAACGTTGGAAGCCAGAAAGCAGGCCAGAAGGTAAATGACCTAAATGACTCAGAAAGCTGCATCCCAAGCCAGTAGAAAGGAATGTCAAGAAGCAAACCAGTTTACGCTGCAGCCCCCCAAAGACTTGGCGATTAACCACATATGGCAGCTCTAGAAATGGAGGCGAGGGTAAAAACAAGTGTCAGTTGAAAGATTGCTGAAGAAGCAGTTGGATACTTCGACCCTTGCCCGACTTTACACAGGTGGGCAGCTGCCTCCCCTTACTCTGGTATAAGACTAGAGGTTTATTATTCTCTGGAGATGCTAAAATCAAAGGCTTCTGGGTTGAGGGACACCAGACATAAGGGAGGAGAGGAGCCCAGTAAAGTACATGCATGCTGAATGCAGAGAACCAGCCCCAGAGTGCTGGCAAGCCAGCTGAAGACCAGAAGATCCTTCCCAGGGGAAATCTGCACATCCCAGGGAGGAAGGTTCCAGACACAGGCAACAGGGGTTCCCTGAGAAAGTCGGCCCATGCTACGGTGAGGACCATGGTCAACAAGTCACACCCAGGGGTCCATTTTCCATTCAGTTTTTATATTTTCAACGAGTTTCCACTTTTAAATACAAGCCAACAAACATTCCAGGATCATCAGACATCTGAGGGAAACCTTGAATGTGAATGACAACACAAAAAGAGAAAAGGCAACTTCAAGAAAACAAACTATTGCTCTATTTTCTAAGAAAATGTTTTTCTTAGATTCTAATTGATATCCTATTTACAAAAATTAACTAGAATTAATATCTTCAAAAATGTAAAGAGGTTTCATTCATGTAATAAGGTTATGCTAAAACTAAAATATTCAAAGAACAAAAAAGGTCACTTGGAAGTTATGCTAATGACATCAGTTAACTTCCATAAAGGGATTGAAAGATAAATTTAAGAATATCCTTCAGAAAAAGATACAGAAAATGGGGCTGAAAAACTAGGAAGATCAGAAGACCAGAACCCAACTGACCCAATATGCAAATAATTGGGGTTCTAAGCAAAAGAAGTAAGGAAGAAATCATCAATGAAGTAATTCAAGAACATCTCTGAGAACTGACAGACATGAGTCCGGATTGAAAAGGTCCATTAGTGGGATGCCTGGGTGGCTCAGTTGGTTGGGCGGCTGCCTTTGGCTCGGGTCATGATGCCAGCATCCTGGGATTGAGTCCCACATCGGGCTCCTTGCTCAGCGGGGAGCCTGCTTCTCCCTCTGCCTCTGCCTGCCATTCTGTCTGCCTGTGCTCGCTCTCTCTCCCTCTCTCTCTCTGATAAATAAATAAAATCTTTAAAAAAAAAAAAAAAGAAAAAATCCGTTAGTGACTATACTGTGAATGGAAATAGAGCCATGCCAAGCCTGTCATCACAACATTTTAGAACTCTTGGAACAGAGGAGGCTGAAAGCTACCATGGGCTTTTAAAGGATCAAGGCACAGAAAAGCTTCAGACAACAACACTAGGAGGCTAGGAGCCAACGCACTGATTCCTTCAAACTTCTAAGGGAAAATGATTTTAACCTAGAATTCTATAACCATCTGTTCTGGTTATCTATTATTGTGTAACAAAGTACTCCAGACTTTCGTAGCTTAAACAACAACCATTTTAATTATATCTCTCAGTTTAGGGTATCAGGAATTCAGGAAAATTTTGGCTGCCCAATTCTAACTCTCCATGTGACATTGACCATAGTCACTCAATGGTATTCACCTAGTGGCTGGATTAGAGGGTCCAAGATGGCTTCACTTATATATAACTGGTGTCTGGGAAAAAGGAGTTAGAAGACTTGGTTTAGCTGCATCCCTCTTTCTTTCCAGATAGGGCCTTTTTTTTTTTTTTAAATAGACTTTAATTTTTGAACAATTTTAGGTTTATAGAAAAATTGAGCAGAAAATACAGCATTCCTATATACTCTTTCATCTCTTCAATTTCCCTTATTATTGACATCTGGCATAAGTGTGGTACATTTGTTTTAAATGAAGAGCCAATATTTACATATTGTTCTTAACTAAAGTCCATTAGTTTACTAAGGGTTTATAATTGATGTAGAACCTTCCATGAGTTTTGAGAAATGCATAATGCCATATGTCTACCATTACAATTCTACATAGATGAGTTTCATTGACTCCCTTCCCCCAAAAAACCCCTGCACTCCACTTGTTAATCCCATCTCTCTCTCCCCAAATCCTTGGAAACCACTAATCTTTTATAGTTTCCATGGTTTTTCCTTTTCCAGAGTGTCATGTGGCTGGAATCATATAGAATATAGCCTTTTCATATTGGCTTCTTTCACTCAGCAATATGTATTTAAGGTTCTACCATGTCTTTTCATGTGATAGCTCTTTTCTTTTTACTGCTGAATAATAGTCCACTGTATGGACATACCACAGTTTGTTTACCCATTCACCCTTTGAAAGATATTTTGGCTACTTCCATTGTAGGGTTTTTTACATGGTATCTCCAGCAGGATAGTCAGGCTTTTTACATGGTGGATCAGAGCTTCAGTAGACCATAGTTGCCAGCTATCTTAAAAACTAGGCCATTACTGACATAGAATCACTTCTACTATACCCTGTTTGTCAAAAAGTCACATAACAGCCAAGATTTAAGGGTAAGGGTGTCAAAAATAATGAGGCCATCTCTAATCTACCACACCAGCCAAGGAGAGACAAACTCTGACGGTCCAGGAGGCTTATTTCCATCTTCCTATTGATGGCTTAGCAAGAAGCTGATTCATCATGTTTGGGATTCCTCCTACTTAACAAAACAATCGCCTATACCATATATCTGTTATTATTACATAGCGGCTTATAAACACCAAAACCCTCTTTCCCTAAAAATATGTAGGGTGTCCTAGATGTGTCTAGTCTAGCTATGCCCTATCTGAAACACCTTTCTATTAGGTAATGAAAGTTCAGGGACCAAGGAAACACTGATACTTCTCTACTTGAAGTTTTTCCCCAACAAGCCTTATTAACCATATTTATGTTTATATTAATGATGTAAGCTGTATTTCTGGGCCTACCTTATTCCTCAGCAAATAAAAAAAATAGAAACTTTTTAAATATACAAATGATTTTTAAAAAGTTACTTCTCCCACATCCTTCAAAAGTTACTTAAAAACATTCTCCATCAAAAAAATAAAATAAAAGAGGTGCCTGAGTGGTTCAGTAGGTTAAAGCCTCTGCCTTTGGCTTGGGTCATGATCCCAGAGTCCTGGGATCGAGCCCCACATTGGGCTCTCTGCTCAGCAGGGAGCCTGCTTCCTCCTCTTCCTCTCTCTCTCTCTCTCTCTGCCTGCCTCTCTGCCTACGTGTGATCTCTGTCAAATAATTTTTTTTTAATTTTTAATAAAATTTAAAAAAATAAATAGAAATTGGGGCACCTAGGCGGCTCAGCGGGTTAAGCCTCTGCCTTCAGCTCAGGTCATGATCTCAGGGTCCTGGGATTGAGCCCCACATCGGGCTCTCTGCTCAGCAAAGCTCTCTCTCTGCCTGCTGCTCTGCTACTTGTGATCTCTCTCTCTCTGTCAAATAAATAAAAATCTTTAAAAATAAACAAATAAATAAATAAACATGTCTTCTAGAAAATAGATCTGCTAAGTAAAGAGAATTCCCAGGATATCCACTGAGCACAAGGGTGAGAGGGTAGCAAGTCCGAGCAATCAGGTCAAGAGATTTCCACAAGACAAAAATAAATAAGCTCTCTGATAAAGCATATTGAAAGGGTACCAAACAACTGTAAAAGATTTGAGAATAAATTGATGACAAATACGTAGAAAATTAGGCAAAGAAACAGAAGGCTGCTATTAACTCCAGGGATATAAAAGAATTTGGAAGGGAAGAGAAAGCATTCATAGATCAATTGTGAATAGCTAACTCCTCCTCTTGATGGTGGAAAGTAAATAAGGCCAAAGACTACCAAGTGGACTTGAAGGTATGTTATTTAGAGATAAGAAAGGAAATGCTCAGGGACTCCGTCAGTTAAGGCTGAAATTAGTTGTCTCTGGGAATGGAGAAATGGGGAAGGGAGGGTAGTATGGGTTTGCTCTTTATCTCTACAAGCCTTGTAGACATCAAGAGTTCAACTGTCTTGGTTCACATTCACCTTTCCAGTGAAGCTTGTTCCAACCACTCTAACCCTGTTTCTGCTGCCTCCCTTTTTTTTTTTTTTTTTTTCCCCCATAGCACTTAGCATCTTCTAGCATCCTCTCTTCTTTTTCATTGAGGATGCTTAGTGGTTTTTCTTTTCCTGATAGAATGTCAGCAATACAGGGCAGGGATCTTTGTCTTCCTCATTTACCAATACAACCCAGGTGCCTGCAGGAGTGCCTGGAACATAGTAGGGCTCATTAAACATCACTCAAGTAATACTAATTTGACTTTTTAAAACTATGTGCATAGGTAGGTTTGATTTTTGAAAATAAAATAAATCATTCACCTCAAAACTCCACCACAAAGCAAAAATCCCATACTTAAAATATTGCTCAGACATCATGCTCTTCTATCAAAAAATATTATCATTAGTTTTCTCAGACTTCAAAAAGACATTTTCAGTGCATGCCAAGTGCCCAAGCCTCATACATGCTTACCTTTCTGAAGCACTAAGACAGCTGGCAGGCACTCTAATACAGTAAGTGAGACTCATGTAACACAAGTAAATGGTGATTTATGTAAGGTCATGAGATATGAAGTTATTGTGATGAAGAGAAGATACAATACATTTGCAGAGTAATCAAATACTTCTGAGTTTAATTATTATTCATTAGTCTATACCTGGTCTTGTTTCAAAAAGGATTTTACAGAAGCCTATAAAAGCATAAAGAACATAACATTAAATTACATTTAAATTAAATTTAAGGCTTGGCAAAAGAAGATAGAAAATCAAAGATGGGACCAAGAGAAGCCAAGAAAATGATTTAAAGTATGTGCGCAGTTGTAACCTGATACTGGTCACAAATTTGTCTCTAAACTCTGTGTCCATTAGTAGTAGATTCAGCTACAAGTATCCAAGAGACTCCACATGTAGGTGGTTAAAATAAGATCATACTTGAGTTTATTTCTTTCACACGTAAAATTTCAGAGATGTGTAGTCTGGTTCTGGTATGGGATGTCAACTCCCCTGGTCCTCAAGAATCCAGGGTCCTTCCAGCTCACCCCTCTGCCTTCCCAATGTAGAAGTCACCCCCGCTGTCCAAGATGACAGCTTTTTACCTATTCTGGGCAGCAAAATGGAGAAAGAGGACAAAGAAGCAGCAAAGGTCACTTGGCAATTGTTTCCTAAGAAATATTCCCAGAAATTGGATACTTTTACCTCATTGTCCAGAAATGAGTGAAGTGGCCACTTGTGGCTGCGAGAGAAGCTGGGTAAAGCAGTTGTCATGTGGCATCCTCATTCTCTACTAAAACTTCTGTTAAAATAGATGAAGGGGAGGGATGGATCTGAAGATCAGCAAGAGTGTCTGCCACAGCTTCACAGCAATCAAAAGAAGAAAGTGTATAAGGTCAGGTTCAAAATCACTGAACAATGTATAGAATTGTTGAATCACTGTATTGCACACCTGAAACTAATAAACACTGTCTATTTACTACTGGAATTAAAATTTTAAACTTAATAAAATTATTTAAAAAACACATTTTATAAAGGTGACCAATTGCTCAAGAAATTTATAGCAGCTCTTGGTAAAAAGTTTAGAAAGGGATGACTCTGCATATGGGGTTGTTTAAACAAAATCACATTTGTAGCCACCCATTAACTGAACTCTATGATGATCTAGAAACTCAACTTTGAAAAAGTTCATTCTGCATATTTGGGTTTGTTTGGTTTCTTTTATTAGTTAAATAATTATTGAGGTTTGTGGACATGACAAAAGCCTGAAATTTAAAAAAAAAAAAAAGAAGGGGATGATTCTGGAGGTCTTCACAAAAAGAATTTAATCTTACTACATTGATGCAACCCATTTTATAAGATTGCTTCTTGTAACAGCTCAGTAATGTACTGACAGTTTAGAGAAAAACATGTCTGCAGAAATTTGTTTTTTCTGAGTTCATTTGAACCACCCATTTTGGAAAATCATAACAAAATCCCGGTTTTTTTTTTTTTTAACTTCATCATGTGACTGTCCTGGTATTAATTATGCACATATATATTTGTTTCAGAATTAAAGAAAACTCTGTTTACCTTCGATTACGGAAAAGAAACCACTGCAATCACAGAGACTACCAGAATATTTCAAGAAATGGTATGTAACTTTCCACTTAAGCCTTTAGCAGTGTGCCTTTAATGATTGATTTTGTTTCATAAGTGTCACAAAAGCTGAGCGTTAGATGACCAGAACCACATAATAAAATGAGTAGTCTCCTTTCTACAGAAGGGCCCTGGGATTTGAGCATCTTACCCACAGCAGAGGAGAATAAGAACAAGATGCGATCAATCCTTCCCCAGCCAGGTTCTGGAAAGGCCAAGGTGCAGGGCATTCAAAGCTCAGGAGGTAGAACTTCAGCAAACCTTAGAAGAATAAGGGCTGAGCAAAATCAAAATGATTACAAAGGCTCTGCCTCTCCCTCTGTGCAAAGTCTCCCACATTTCTACTGGGGTTGGCACTTTAAGAAAAATGGCTAAGTGATTGTGGCTGAAATCTCCAAAGTCATTAAGGAAAGGAATGTGTTTTCAGAGTGTCGTGGCCACTTACAGGTCTCCATCAGCTTCCCATGTTTCATAGGATATCAGTGTCCTCTGGGCTTGCTTCTTACCTGCGTGGTTCTCAGCCCCCACCTTGGACCCAGAGGTAGTCCATTACCACAGGATTTCAGTGAAACCCCTGATTGAGAGACCAATGTCTGGTTCATGCCAAATGAATTGCCAAGTAACGTTTCAGGCCACGTAATGCAGACATGGCAGACACTTAGGGTGTGCGTTGCCACTCCATCTCCCTAGGATGTTACTAATCAACCTTGGCACTCTTGTCTGCTACACCCAGATTCTGCCTCAGCAATTCACACAGCACAGCACGTCTGACAATCATCATCAACAGATTATACTTGGCACAGGGAGTTAGGCCTATTTGCCATCCTGTGCCATCTCTAATTAACAAGAGTGCTAAGGCATTTTCCAAGCAGTTCAAGCTTTAACTAAATATATGACCTGCAAGGAATTTATGTCTTATAATAAATGTTCAGCACAGAATAAATGTTCTACTATTCTAAGAACAATATAAGTTTTCTTACTAATAAAATAATAGCTGCTATTTATTGCTCTCTTACCAAGTGTTAAAAATACTTTATGTGTAATATTTCAGCTGATTTTTTTTCAATAAACTGTAAGGCAAGTATTACTATATTTCTTCAGTTCTAAGATACCACTGATAATAATAGCTCTGGGAAGTGTTAAGGGAGGAAAAAGCAAGGAGGAATTACAACATACACCTTGATTGCAGCACTCAACCTCCTATCAAACGTGTTAAAATGTATTTCTCAGAATTGAGGGATTATCAGGACACCCACACTGTTACAGCTGAGAGAACAGAGACATACCGAGACCAAGAACCTTGCCTGGGATCACAAACAAAGTTGTAGGGCTGGAATTTGTAGCTAGCTTGTCTTACTACAATCAGGTACTCCAGTCACTGGTCTGGGATCTGCGGTGATCTACAGAAACAGATTGGCCTCACCTCTCTGCAGATGAACATATCAGACAATGTAGTGGAAAGTTCGAATTGAACCTGGCTACAGATCATCACAGATACAAAGTGAACTGCAGCCCTTATACTTTCTCTTTTCCTTCAGTGAGATAATCTAACAGCCCCAGTGCTATCAAAAGCTCTCTGTCAACGTAGACTGTAAAAAACAAAGAACAAAAATGCCTGAGTTGAATATCATACAACGCTAGAAAATGAAGGTTCAGAGTCTATATATGCATTTATTTAGAAAGACAAAACACTGCCAAAAAAAAAAAAATCAGGATATAAAGTTGGACGGTATAGCTTAATTTCTAAAATATTCTATATTTCTTAAAATAAAAGGAGAAACTAGATGTACATAAGATCTATAGAAAATAGACCAAAATCATGATGTTTGCTAAATTATGGATGATCACTCTTTTTTTTAAATTTTCTGTTTTCTGAAGATTTTATTTTGACATAGAAATAACCTTTAAAAAAATAGCCTAGAAAGAAACAGTGTAGCAACATTGAAGGGCTTGCCCAAGATCCCATAGCTGAGGGTGTCAAGTAGGGGTGAGAAGAAGCAATAGGATTCTGGGGAAACACAGACTCTAAGCTGCTTTCTCCCTGTGCCTAGGACACCAGCATTTCCCTCCCGCACACGACCCAGACATGTCAACTCAACATTACTTTCTACCCACAACGCATACAGAGATCTTTTGTAAAATCAAAAAGACCAAACGAAGATACTGCAAAAAGTACAAAGTACAATTTGTAGTAGACGTTTCTCCCTTTTGCGGTATGCCGCGTTGACAGCCTTCCTTTAACATTCAGATCATGGAGATAAAAACGGGAAAGGAGATGGGAGGGAAGCCTAATCATGAAAAGGCATGCATGTCAGAACGGGATCAAAAACCTACGCCGTCTGTCAGACATGCTTCTAATGAGTAGGTGCGGGAGAATGGGGCGGAGGGGAGGTGGGGGAATGAGATCCTTCCTCCTTTTTAAATTTGCAATTCTTAGAAATAATTAGAATGTGTACCTCGTCTAGTGTAACTTCTTCGAAGATGCTTCTTGACTCGTTTTCTAAGGCTGTAATTCTAAGAAGGTTTTTATTGCTATTGTCGCTGTCGTTTTAGTTTCTCATAATTACTCATAATTTAACATTCTGGTTTTATTTGCAGCCCTTCTTCCTATTTGCTGTTGCTTTTCCTCACTGTGGGCTTTCTCTCGATAATATGCAGTGTGTACCTGACTAGCTGTGCCAAGTTATTTCAATTACTCCCTAAGGTGTTTATTGGATATAGGAAGAGTCAGCCTTCTCTGCCCTGCATATTTATGGCTACACTGACGTTTCAGAACCAGTAAAAAGAGGGGCGGGTGGAGAGAGACAGGAAGGAGAAAGAGAAGAAAGAGTTGAATAGAATATTAAAGACTTTCTTAAAAACTGTACAGTAAGAATTAAAGAAACAGCTCTTATTTTCCTCTTGGTGTTTATACACAAGACCTGGAAAACGTGTATAGATTCCTCTGCTGTGAACTGCTGATCCAGTGGTTGCCAGGGATGATAAAGCGTTTGTTTGTTTGTTTGTTTGTTTTTAAGATTGATTTATTTAACAGACAGAGATCACAAGTAGGCAGAGAGGCAGGCAGAGAGAGAGTGGGAAGCAGGCTCCCTGCTGAGCAGAAAGCCCGATGTGGGGCTCCATCCCAGGACCCTGAGACCATGACCTGAGCTGAAGGCAGAGGCTTAACCCACTGAGCCACCCAGGTGCCCCTGATGAAGTGTTTTAAAATGTAAAGTGTCAAAGTCGTGTTTAAGTTGGGTACCAATTCTCCAGCACCAGGGTTAGGCACAGCAAGCTTCCTGCTAACAGCAGCTCCTATAGCTTCCGGCTTTCCCCAAGGTTCCCAAGTGGAGGGACCCATGTAGTGAAGGGGAAAAGGGTCAAAAACCCTCGTAGCTGGCTGGCTCCACACACAAAGTCACCTCACGACTCAGAGATGCAAAGCGAGGCCCAGAGAACAGACCACAGAGGTTTCTGCAACTTGTTACTTCATAAAATCGTCTCCTTGCCATGTAAACCGGTAGACTGGTTTTGAATGTAGGTGCTGGAATGGGTGTGTGACTAGGATAAATGTTTTAATTTCTCGGGCCTGCCTCTGCATCTATAAAATGGGGGTCATGGTTCGATGAACACAACTGTCAGTAGTGACCCGGGCTATCATCCTGGGTTGCGTAGATGAAAAGCTAGCTCCAGTAGGCCACCTACCCCCTATTTTGCTGGAGGAAAGGCTGCACCCAAAGTCAGTCTGATTATGGGGTTCCAGGAACAAACCCTGCCTTGTAAGTTTTCCCCTTCTCCAATAAAGCCAATTTTTAAACTACATCACATGACATTGTGGAATTCATCACAAACCCCAGATGGGGCCTACTTTGTACAGTAGGGATGATAACAGGCCATACCTGAACTTTACAGGGCTATTATAAAGTTGAATGGGAAAATGCAGTGTTCCCTCATTGCTTACTCCCCTTACCACCTGTCCTGTTATTTCCTCAGCAATTTTAAAAAATCAGTCACTTTTTCAATGTAAAGGGTTTCTTTAAAAAACTAAGTAGATTTGAAAACAAAAATACATTTAGAATACACATGTCTGTAATGGGAAGGCCTGTTAACTCCCAGAATGCAAGAACAGAAAGAAGGGTCACCTAGGGTCGGGTCTCCAGGCCCCTTGGGACAGCAGTGGGCAGGGAGGTAACAGGAACAGGGAAGGGGCAGCTGGCTGGACCTGGAAAAAGAGAGCTCCCTCTGGAAGGAAAATCTGGGCCAAGGATAGGAGTGAGAAAGATGAAGCCTGGTAAATAGCGGGTCTGAGATGACCGAGGGGAGCTGGGGCCAGAGCCAAAGGAGAAATGGGTGGACCACAAGGGAGCCCTGGGGAATGGGAGCTAGGTGCGGCCTAGGTGGCTGGTGAGGCGATCGTGGACCCCAAAACTACCTCCTGTACCCATGCTGCATGTCCCACTTTTGAGGGTCTTGGCAGTGGGCCTCAGGGCCTCATGCTCAGTGAAGGCTCAATGAACGCTATTTATTCAGCCCTCACTGGCCCTGCCTGATGTCCCTGCCCCCACGTTCACACATCCAGCAGAGCCAACCTCCTGCCTCATCGCACTAGCCCTTTGTCGTGGCCTCTGCTCTCCCCCCTTTACTTGGCTTATAGCTGACTTTCTTGCTTCAAGTCTGACTTCCCAGTGTGACAGTGAGCAGGAGCCCCAGGGGAACCACATTTGTACTCCTGGCATTGAGGTCAGGCTCTGCCGTGCATAGTAGGGACTTGCCAACCCGACACACACTTTCTTTTAAGCCCAAATACCTTTCAGGAGTTATGTTCGGCCTTTAAAGAGAGGAAAAGCACACACAGTAATCCTTTGCCAACCTGAATACCTCCACGGTGGACAAAAACCACCGTTGGCAGGATTACACTTCATTTTTAAAATAAAGGGTAGAAGAAAAACAAATGTTAAAGGGGTATTCAATATGTATTTTTAAGTAAATAGAAATTCACGAGTCATCCACTTCTAAAATAAACAAGACTCATCTGCTTTAAAAGGCAAGCAGATCACAGCCCTAGAGCCCCCACAGCCTGCAGCCCACAGCCTACCAGGGAGGCCACTCTGACCGACTGGTTAGGGGCCTCCAAGGGACACTTCACTAGCTTGGGATGTCCTTTTCTCTGGCAGCTTCCTCTTTCTGTCTTTGCAGGTGTAGCAAAACCTTAGTGTAAACACCACTTTCGAGTTGTTTTGTTTTCAGAAAGTCAGAAGTGCTCACAGGAATATTTTTCTCCAGGCCCAATCTCCTACGTGGTGTGGGGCCACACCTTTGTGCACACCCAGGCGCTCACTCACTCACAGGGAGTAGGAGCAGGGGTCTAGCTGGAAGTGTATGGGTAAGAAACACGGAGGATTCTAACATGTGGCCAAAGCGCATGTGTTCTAGCCTCACCTCCCCTACCCTGCCTCAATCCTTTGGCTGCAAGCCAGATGTGAGTTGGATCCCTCCACTTCTCCCCATGGTGCCCCACTCCAAGAATTTCTTGCCGATCCCCTTCTTCAAGCTTGCGTTAAACCAATCTAGCAGACTGGAGAACTAGAGACAAGGGACAACATTCAGGGCAGCAGATGGAATTTATACTCAGGCCATCTCCATGATCAAGGGCTGGGAAGGCTAAGTGGGAGTTGGGGGTGGGTGGTGCGAAGAGGTGGAGGAGATTCTTCAGCAGATTGAGGAAGGGGGTCCTGGAGCAGAAGTGGAGGGAGGGGAGAGGCGGGAAGAGGAGAGCAGGGAACTGCGTGTCCATGATGCTAGCAGTTCAGCCCTGGGCCCTCCCCTGACGGCTGTTCAGCTGTCGCTTCTCCACATCACTGCTCTGAGATTACCAGCAAAGAAAATCACCTTATTCGTGTACCGCAGGACAGTACCACTCATTCCTGTTGCTCTCCAGTGAAAAGTTGGGGGGAGAAGGGAGCCCTAAATTCATCTCCACGCCTTCGTTGTCTCTGCTGATATTTCTGAGCACCGGTCTCCCTAACGGACACAGAAGATAAAAAGATTACCTATTAATGCATACGAGACCACCTTCAAGCCCTGATCTATCCCTGGATGGCTCCAGAGCTTCAGGGAATCGTGCCCCATTCTGGGCCTCAGTTTCCCTGGTGTCAAATAAAGGGCTTCAACCAGATAATCTCAATGTTCATCCAGCTCTATGACTCTGAAATTCTAAATCAGAGCTTTTACATAAAAATCCAATTTTTATTTCTCTCCAAAAATCAGCAACCCTGGCAACACAGCCACACTCCTGCCTGGCGAGAGTCCATTGGAGCTGAGTGGTGGCCTCCCCCTCCAGTGGACTACAGGTTTAGCTACCCGGCGCCTGTGGCTGTTTGAACCTTCGTCCCCCTCCCCTTAATTCTAAGGGGCCAGGAGCTACTCAAGGAAAAGTAGAACTAAGACTTGGAAGCACAACAAATCAGAAGGTGCCAAAGTGGGGAAGAGCTCCTGCAAGGTGACCAGGCTGAGAAGCAGGAGGAAAGAAGACATCTCTGGGGGATGTTCTAACAAGGCTGGACATGGAGGAGCCATCCATCCTGCTGCTGGATGTGCCAGAAAGGAGTGTCCTTCCTCAACAAGCAGAAGAACTGTGGAAAGAGTGTGCCCGGGGCACAGAAACACCACACATGAGTCAGGCCTTCCTCTGAGCCAGAAAGAAAACACCAATGTCCTCTCAGGCCCTTGGCAGCTAATCATGTGTTCCACTGGGACTACAGTCCAGGACCATTGGCCAGGGCTCGAGTCTCCAGAACCATCCGTTAGCACGATGGGTGGATGCTTTTGGAGAGTTGTGTGAGGTTGCTAGTGCTATTATTACTTTTATAGGTTTTAGCTATTAAGTCCTGCCTGCTGACTTAGTTCAGATGGCTTTAACAAAAAACCCCCAGAGACTGAGCAGCTTATAAACAACGGAAATGCATTTCTGACAGTGTCAGAGGTTGGAAATCCGAGAGCATAACGCCAGCAGGCCTGGGTCCTGGGTGGGAGCCCGCTCACGGCTTGTGAACTGTGGACTTCCGGTCGCCTCCACTTGTGACGCGGCAGAAAGGAAGCACACCAGCTCTCCCCCTCTTCTGAAAGGGCACCAGTTCTACTCATGAGAACTCTATCCTTCGGACCTCTCTCAAAGAGAGAGAGGGCCTTTTCCTCTCAAAGGCCCCACTTCCAAAGACCTTCAAAATGGGGGTTAGATTTCAAAATGAATTTTGGAGGAACACAAATATTCAGTTCATTAAAGGTACCTTCTCTTCTCTTACCCAGACACTATCCTAGTATTTACATATTCTATCCCCATTTAATCCACCAACAGCCCTATTTTACAGGTGAAGACACTGGGGCTTGGATAGACTTGATAACTTAGGTGATTAATAGTCCATCAACTTGTCAATGGTAGAGCTCAAGCCTGGGTCTGAATTATCCCAGCCCTGTCAGAGCATGTCTGTCCCTGCTTCCAGCTACACCATGCTGTCCCCCTTTCAGAGTCTGGCCTCTAAAGCCAGCATCTTTACTACATTTCTACTATCTTCACTTCACTGTCTAGAACAACTAACACCAGCCCTGGAGAGGTAGGCGATCACAATTAGATACCCCGACCCAGCATTCTGTGCCGGTGTCCTCTCTTTATCACAAGTGGTCCTCTTTGAAAAGGATAGACAAGGAAAAAGGTAAAAGAATGATGAAGAAACAAACTATAAATGAGTATTAACCAAGGCTTTGCTGAATTTGGTCATATACACAAGAACTTATTTTCATCACACTATATCCCGCCTCGTGATCTCTGTTCTCCAACAAAATTTGTACCTGTTTTTTATACCTGTAACTGGCTAACTGAGCATCTGGTATTGTGTTCTTGACAAAAATGCATAACCTGAATTTAATCAGGAGGAAACATAAGACAAACTCAAATTCGAAGGGCATGCTATAAAATAAATGGTTAGTACCCTTCAAAAGTGTCAAGGTCAAAAAACACCAAAGAATTAGTGCAGATTAAAGAAGACTAAACTGACACGAAACTGAAGGTAGTATGTGATCCTGAGTTGGTCCGACACAGAAAGCGTTGGGTCTGAGTTGGGCTGACCCACCAGTGGGACAATCTGAATAGGTCTATAGATGAGGCAGTAGGCTTGTGCCAGTGGGAAGTTCCCGAGTTTGATCACAGCACTGTGATTGTGAGAGATGGTCCCATTAGGGAATTTGGGTAAAGAGAAGGTGAAAATCCTTTGTTCTGTTTTGGCAACTTTTTGTAAATTATTTCAATCTTTGTAAATTATTTTCAACTTTCTGGAAATGATCTCAAAATGAAAATTTTCAGGCAGTTTTTTAAAAGCTACAGAGTACTGGAAAGAAGCAAAGAAGTTACCCTCCCAAGTACAAGTAGGCCTTCAGGAAAGTATTTAGTGAACCCAACTCCTGGGTCATATTTTTGGTCTCAACCCAAAATGTCGAGAGGAGATGACAGAAATTATTTATAACAAGACAACTAGGACATTTCTATTTGGGAGCCACGATCCAGTGTGCTCACAGCAACAAAGCCCGATTTTAATACCAATTTTTGAGATGCTTTGATCTAAAAGATAAATGCAGGTAGGCTCAGTGCCCGCAGGTATCAAAACTTGCCATTTCTCCTAAGGTCCAAACGCATCTCCAAGATACATTGTTATATTATAACAGAAATTTTTGAAAGAAAAACATTTCAATCTGACACATTTTCTATAGAAGAACACATTTCCCTCCTTTTAATTAGGGGGATTTATTCCCTTTTTTAATATTTTCAAGGCTTTCAGTCTCCAAGAATTATTAAACAATGGAGACATTGTGATCCGAGTGGAGCAATTTCTTAGGATTTATCTCTGCAGCCTTTCCTAAGGCTTCTCCTTGTCCCAGGCAGCTCATACAGTCTGAGGCAGAACACCTGACCATGATCATAACGTGAAGAATGTGAGCTTTCCATTCTTCTGTTAGGTCAAGATTTCCATCCTGTACCTTTTTAGTCTGCACACTTACCAATGGCAAATACAGAAGCAAATATCTTCTACTATTTTATGTCATTGTCAATGGCAAGTGTTCCTGAAGTCCTAGGGGGTCTCCTTTCTAGATCCCTTTTGTTTAGGGTTTGAGATAAGGGACATTGGGGTGGGGAGGGGAGCTCGCTGCTACTTGTGTTGGTAACTTACATGAACTTGCTGGGTTTTTTATCAGCTCCCAATCTTGCTGGGATGTGCCTTTACCTTTGGTCTTCCCTTTTACTTCCCTTTTTCTCATTTTCCACTCGATTTTGCTTCCACCACTCCTTCTGTATCCTCTCCAGTATTGTAATAGCTGCTAGAAATAGAAAGATGAAGCGGACAAAGTCCCTGCCTTCAAGGAGAGCATAAAAGAGGCAAAAATAAGGCGGAAGGGACAAATAAGGGAACCACTATGGTTCTTGTTAAATGACACTAAAAGAGAGGTAGATTGAAGTCTGAGGAATTTGTTGGAGGTGGCAGGCATTTACCTCTGCTTGGAGAAGGACAGGAAAACCTCACTAATGAGGTACATTTGAGCAGAGTGTCCTGCAGAAAAAAAAAATTAGGAAACCAAAAAACAGAGGGAGATGGTGACTCGGTGCAAAGAGGCTCCAAGGGCAAAATAATCTTTGGGAAAGAGGAGGAGAGAAGTTCAGAGGGGCTGAAGGATGTTTGTGAAGTTGTGTCAAGTTCTGAGACTAGGAGTCAGGTGAGAGCCATGCTGGGAAGGCTGTTACTTTCTTTTAAAAATATGTGTTTGGGGAATCATTTATCTAGTTTGTCACAGAAATTCAGAACCACACTTGTGAATTTGAAAGCATTTTCAGTAGTAGAAATACCATCAGAAACTGTCACAACAAACAATTATTAAGTGCCTACTATTTTGAGCTCAAGGTCAGTGTATTAGTCTGAATGTTCCTACTTATCTCAAGAAAACAACTTTAGAGAAATGAAGGAGTTTAAATTTCTTATGGCTGATTTTTTAAGCCAGATTTATACAATCCATACTCTTCAAAATGCTTCCTCAATTATAAAAATAGCCAAATCTCCATTATTTAAAATCTGATGAAAGTTAAAAAGCATTATTAGATTTTCTTTAGGTCTGTGTATAACAACACATTTTCCATGAACATTTTGTACTCTCTATAGTGCTTTTTAGGTTTCTGGTTCTGGGTACAGTAGAGTAAGTACACACTACCCAGTCTGGCCCACGGAATACCACTGTGAAACGTGGTCAGAAAATATGGAACAGGTACTGGAGAGCTGTGAAAAGTAAATAGTAGCAGGTCAATTGAAGAAGAAAACCAGAATTACGAGTACCACCAAACTGACAGTGAGGTTAGCATTTTGTTGTCCTCTGATATCTCCCAACCTAGACACAAGGCTGTCTGATCTGTCTCAGTGGTTACTAATGTCTGGTTTTTTTTTAAGATTTTATTTATTTATTTGACAGACAGAGATCACAAATAGGCAGAGAGGCAGGCAGAGAGAGAGAGAGAGAGAGAGAGGGAAGCAGGCTTCCTGCGGAGCAGAGAGCCCGATGCGGGGCTCGATCCCAGGACCCTGAGATCATGACCCGAACCGAAGGCAGCAGCCCAAACCACTGAGCCACCCAGGCGCCCCACTAATGTCTGTTTTTAAACTGGCATCTGGAACGAATCACTGCTTACTAGCTCTAGAACCTTGACCACGTCTCTTTCCACTTCTGGGTCTCCTCTGTAAAGTGGGCTGCCTGATCACTTGCTCTTGGAGGTCCCACCCAATGTGGATGCTCCAAGACTTCACAGATGACCTCTAAGGAGCACCAAGAGGCAGAGTTAGGAAGGTAATGAGGCTGCAGTTGAAGGACCAACCCCAGCCCCAATCCTGGTGACCATTTGAGTTTGTAAAATTTGCCAACTTAAAATAGTTAACCACAATTGGTTAAGACCCTTGTCTCCTTCCACTGTGGCTTCCCTTTAGGTCAGTCCTCATTTTCATGTTTTGTGTCCTTTTCCTTAAAGAGGGTCCCCAGATTATATAAGCTTCAGAGCTTGAAACCTGGATCTGCCCCCATCCTATTCAGATACCTATAACCAAGATGGCATTCAGCTAGGAATTCTGATGTAAGAATCCACAGGTATTTTATTGGAAATTCATTAACAGGTTCTTGTCTTAGAAATTCAAGAAAGGAAACACCTACTTCTCTTTAAGTACACAGCTTCACATGACTTCTTCAGGGCTTCTCAGAACCTTACTACCTTATGGTCATTGTCTGTTTCATGACTATAAGCTTCACAAGAGTAGGGACCATGTCTTTTCTATTTGCTGATGTGTTCCTGGCATCCGTTTGCAATGCCTGGCCCAAAGTACTCCAAACATGATCAAGGTAATGCATTAGTTTATGAAGACCTGTTATACTTAAATATACCTTATCTTTTTCCATGAGGAATTTGAGACTGAGCACTCCTATTCTGGGCCAGGCACAAAAAGTCGCAAGCTCATCTAGAAAACCATTGAAAGTATGTTACCAATTGATTTGCATGTCTAAGGTATGAAGCACTTGCTGCTGTGGTAAACACTGATCTAGCAGGGGAAGTGTAAGCTGAAATTTATTTAGGAAGGAGAGCCAGTGCTGAGAGAATATGAAACCCTTCTTCTCTTCTGGCAATGCACTATTCCTCACTTAAAAGGCACTGAATGAACCACAATTTTGATTTTGATGGCCAAAAAAGACCCCCTTCTTCCCATAACTGTGGACAGATAGATTCTCCCTTGGGCCACCTTGATGAATAAATCAAATGCCCCTCTTTTGTAGTCACATCTTTTCTACTTCTCTGAACTAGAATGATAGAGGCCAGACTATGGGCCTCTCAGGGGTGGTGGCGGTTCTTCAAATGCCCCCCTTGTTTTGCTACATCCCACAGGCTAGCAACTGCCTGTGTCTCCTGCTCACATCTTCCAGGTAGGTCCAGCTGCTCAGTATTTTCTACAATAGCAACAGCAAAATCCACAGTTGAGAAGTCTCCACCCAGGAGCAGAAAGACGATAGAGCTCAGGAGGGAGAGAGACAGCAAATGTTGATGGGGCTTCAAAAGAGTAGAGAATGACAGCGAGAGGGAACTAAGAAGAAAAAGTGGTATGGGAATTACCTAAACTAATTACATAATCTCATCAAAGGAAGATTCCCAAAAGGAAATGGAAATTGTGGAAGGCGCAACAACTCTAGAGCACAGAGAATTCTGTGCTTATAATATAAATATTCAGCAGAAGAAAAAATCAGCATTTGGGTAGAGATCTCTCGTTGAGTGATTGTTTGTGATGGCCGTTTCTAAACTCACCGCACCCAGTGGCGACTGCTCCTGCCTTCCTTGTCCGTTGCAGCCAAGGGATGTGGGTGGTGTGGGCAGGGGAGGGGGCTGCTTATGTGGCAAGCCATTACAGGTTCTCATTTTGATTTCCCTCAAGCTCTGTGGGTGCTCTGCCCCTCAAATTCCCAGCTGTACTCTGGATAATGAGGAAAATTATTGGCCTGACCTGGTCCTTTAATTTTTTTCCCACTCATATTTTGAGCTTTCATTAGTTTTCATTTCTCATTAAGAGAAAAATCAAAGAGTGAGAATTAAACACCTCTTGATTGTTATCCTACTGAAAATGGGAAGTTGAGAATTGTGGGGCAGGAACTGAATGAAAGGCCCAGCCGAGATGACTGAGTCCCCAAAGGGCACGTCAGAAGGCATTGGCTGTCCTCCTCCCCCTTGAGAACAGTAGGGAGCCATCTAACACCCAGGAATGCTTGGAGTCTCTACATTCAGGACTCAGAGTTTTAAAAATCTGGCACATTCTCTGAGCAGAGAGCAGAGGCTGAAATCACATTGGGCTTTCCTCTTTTTAAGTATTGCCTTTGGGTTCCCATTAAACCTTACCCCTGCAGATGCCGCTCCTCAGGTATAGAGGCTGTGTCCAGCCCATCTGTAAATTTCATACAGGCACATGGCAGTATGTCAGGCATGTGGCAGGTTCGGCGATTGAATGGAGAGAGTGAATGAGCGCATGCGTGCTGAGATGAGCTGACTGCTCTTCATTTCTGTGTTTGCGTGCATACTGAATATGCCCCGCCTCGCTGCATGAAGGAAATAAAAAACAGTATGGTGGTTCTTCAAAAAAAAAAAAAAAATTAAACCTAGCATACCATATGGTCCAGCAATTTCAATAAAATATATACCTAAGGTAATTGAAAGGAGGGACCTAAACAGACACTTGTACACCAGTGTTCATAGCAGCATTAGTCACAGTAGCCAAAAGGTAGAAACCAAGCAAGTGCCTATCCACCATGGACAGTTGGGAGGAGTGGACAGTCCAGAAGTGTATATCCATACAATGGAAAATTCATCAGCCTTTAGAAGAATGGATATTCTGACACATGCTATCAGCGGAAGAACTGTGAAGAGTAAATGAAATCAGCCAGGCACAAAAAGACAAATATTCTATGATTCCCTCTATATGAGGTACCTGATTATTCTTTAATGAGTACCAGGATTCAGTGTGCCATGATGGAAAAGTTCAGGAGATGGATAGTACGGACAGTCACACCACAATGTGAACATACTTAATGCCACTTAACTGTGCGCTCAAAAAAAGGGAGAATGGAAAAGTTTATGGCTGTATATTCTACTGCAATAAAGAAGGAATTAAAGCAACCTTCATTGAATGTACTGACGTTTCTGAGTCAACCCCAGGGAACATTGGGGCTGCCGGTATAGTTTGATGCCAGCTGTATGTGAAGAAGGGGGCCCCTGCTTCAGGGGAATGTGGGCCTTTCTGGCCTTCACAGCTGTGCAGGCCCCCTTTCCCCATGTGGCTCTGTAAAAACATTCAGAGTCTGCCATAAAGTGCATCTGCCCCCAAGCTTTGAAGGCTGGAAATTACAGGAGACTCTGCCTTGTCCCATGAGTTGTACCACCCATGAGTTAACCTCATGATTACTCACTTGTTACTGCAGACCAGCCTCCAAGGCACAAACTAGCAGTAAACCTCTTTGGGTTCACTCTTTCTAGAGGAGGAGCAATATGCCAGAGCTCAGCAGTGCAGACAGAAGGGACTGAATTTGAACTTCAGTTCTCCCTATTATGACTTGCGTGGCTTTAGGCAACTCACTTAAGTACGCCTCAGTTTCCTCATCTATAAAAGGGGAATATGACTGTACCTACCTCACAGAGTTGTGTGAAGGCCTAAATGAAATAATAATGTAAGTGCCTAACAGCATGGCCACAGCAAAATGAGTATCAAATGAATACTATTGTGGAAGAGATACATTACAGGTGGTAATGGGTAGAGCAAGGTTCGTCACTCATGTCCTGATAGGAGTTGAAATATAGGCTCTGAACAATCAGAATCTTGCACAGGCCAGCCAACCAGAAGAAGCCTCAGGGGTGAGCTGGGATACCAGCAGGTGATTAAATGGGGCTTTCTAGGGGGATGGGTATTTCTCAAGGAATCCTTTTTACTTCTTGCCCCTCATCCAATTTCTTTGGAGTAATTTCCTCTTGGAGATAGATGTATATCATTTTCTCACATCTACTAGAAGGTTTACTCATCCTTAGGAAATATCTTGAGATCTGAATATCCAAAGAATTTAGAATTATGTTAGCATAACGCCAAGTAAACAGAAAACCCATTAAGGAGCATTCCAGGATGACGTCATTCCCGTCCCTGTGATGGGGTGGATGACCTCTGGCTGCACAGCGATGCTTCTCCATGCTTTCAGTCAGTCAGATTATCATACTGATAGTGTCAAATTGAACTCACTAACTTTAATTATTTCTTAATTTTAATTATTCAGGTGGATCTTCCCAAAACCTGGAGAAATTTCTAGAGACGTAAGTGAAAGAGGGATATACGAAGTTGTTTTTAAATTGGGTTTCTCATTGTGAGGAAAGAATGAAAACCCTCTGTTGTCACCGTGTAATCACTTGTACTGAGCACCAGGACCTTGCTAGTGACTCCCACACACTGGACATTATCACTTCTTGGACCAGTGGACATAGAAAGTGATTAATGTGCATATGTCCTTAAAGAAGGATCATAAAAATGCATACAAAGAGGGTCAAACTTAAGTCTAGCTGAGGTAGCTGGAAAAAAGGCAAAAAAACACAAACAAACAAAAAGAAAAACAACTTCATTTTCCCACTTTATGTGCTCATTTTGCGCTTAAAATTCAGAAGCAAGGCCCTGGCTGCCCAGAATGCCCTGGAATTTCAAAAGTTCAGTACTAGAGCTCAGCTATCCAGATGTCCTATGAATCTGGACAGAGGGAAGCCAGTAACACTCGAGGACAAAAGCTGTGAAAAATCCTAAGAAGATGGTAACGTGTCTGCCTCCTGGAGACTTCAGTCCACCCTTTTCAACTCTATGCACTTAAGCGGTCTTCCCCTCAGGGGGAAGTAATTTACAGATTATACAGAAGAAGGGGAAAATGGGAAGAGTGATCATGGAAAGAAAGAAAAATAGCAAAAAGTTACCAAAGTAAGGGGGTGGGTGGGGCCCACAAAAATCCTTTCACGGGTCCAGGCTGTGACATCAGCTAAGACTAAGTTTGATTTCTGAGGTTTTGCCATTCAGAGTCCATCTCTGGCTTCTCAGTTTGTCTAGGAACCAACTGTTGGACCATCCAGCCATTGTCATATATGCCATGATCGGAAACGATGTCTGCAATGGGTGAGTTAAGGAGAAAGAAAGCTTTGAAAATCCTGGACTCTGGGTTCCACCCCCACCCCCACCCCCACCCCCGCCGTCTTCTCTTCTCCACTCCATTGTGTTACAGTATCCTACTATTGAGTTGAATTTCTCTGTCTTAGCAAGTCCTAGATACATATGAAATTGATAGAACCAACCCCTAAAGCTGGAAGACCCTTTAAAAAATATCTGATCCATTAATTCTCTGCTCTGATTCCCAGCAGATGGGTATGTCACGATATGAGTTCTCAGTTGTATCACAAGATACATGCTGCTACTAGCCAAGAATCCAAGCCTGAATATCATGGCCTTTTAAATAAAACAAGGCTGAGTCACAGCTACCCCATAAGAATAGCTTCCTCACTCACATTCTGATATCGGTATTCACGTGGAGAGAAAGCATAGATTTGGAGCATTTGCCAACAAACTGTATAGTTCACAGCCACTTTTATTTATGCCCATGGCCCATAGTAAGAAAGCAATTTTGCTAAACTGCTAATATCAGTAGTGATTTCAAAATGTTGAATGCCTTAGTCTCCCACAACATTTTGGAAGGTTTCTCAAAAATTGTGTGTACCCCTAAGAATATGCTGCACATGTGAATGCCATCTGTCCTGGGATTGTGGCCAAAAAGGAAAAAAAAAAAAAAAAGGTGAGATCAGATCTAGAACAACTCCCCAGTAGCCACCCACCCACCATCTCAGAAAACAGAAAAGTAAAGCCAAGAGAGATTATGTGACTTGCCTGATTAATTGATTAATGGCAGAGCTGGCCTCCAACCCAAATGGTACTAGAAGTAGGTCATCCTACTGACTGCCTGTCCTTTGCTTTCACTCACCAAGCTCTCTAAGCCTGTGCTAAAAACCCAGTTCAATATTACTAAAATGCATTTGCCCTCACCAACACCTCCATGAGGTAGGAAAGCCCTGGAACTCTCACAGTGAAGGAGGTGTAGACCTAATTAGTGAAGTGAGTTCAAGTTGGGAGATACCATACTGCAGTGCAGAAGTACTGATGTGCCAAATTCTACCTTGGCACCCCCTGGGTTAGTTTACCACCCTCCCCCAAACCCCAAAGCTCCCAAGAAAGACTCAAGTCCCAACTTCTGTGATGAGCCACATAGAACTCTCTGGCAAATAGCAGACCCCTCCCCTCCAACTCTTCATGCACCAAGAGTCACACTACCCCCTAGCAGCCTTAAGAGGAAAGTATGATTGTCCCTATTCTGTATAAACAAACAGGTTCTGCAAGGTTAAGGAACTTGCTTATATTGCTACAAGTAGCCAGGTTGAGAGGCAGACCAGGTTCTCTGAGGAAGTTCTATGATCTTTTCATAGTCCACACCTGCCTTAACTGCTTTCCTTTAGGCAATCACTTTTGTAAACATATGTACTGACCACCTACGGTGTGCCAAATGCTGTACCAGGCTCTGGGACATAATGGCAAAGAGGCCACAGGGCCTGACCACAAGGAGCTTATGAAAGGGGAAGCACTGAGCTTCAACCCCAGCCCTATCACAGAACAGAACGAACCTGTGTCACATCAGCTAGCATCCTTCCAGGGTCCGGATCAAGTTCTCCCAAAGGGGACCCAGAGCAAACCATGGCTACTGAGTCCAGAACACCTGCAGAGAGAGGCTTTGACTCCAAGAACCCAAACCTCTCCACCTGCATTTTCCAGCAGAACCTGCTTACTCAGAGTCCCTTCCAGCCCAGGCCTGCTTTTCCTTTTCCAAGGAGCCAAAGGGCAGGCAGACATCAGCCAGAGACCTGTGCCAGCCTCTCCCCCCGCCAGGGATCTGGGCAGAGAAGCAGCGAGCATTTGGGTGAAAGAATGGGGTTGGCAGCGTGGGATGTCCCTGCAGTGCCCACTTTGCAATGTCCTGCGGTGGGGTTAGAAAAATAAAGACAGATGGCAGCTGTACCTCCCCATCTGCCAGCACATCAAGGTGGAGCACACAACCCAAAATGAGCAGAGCGATCGCATAAAAAGCTCAAGCCAGCAATGAGTTGCATAATAAGTCCGCCCTGGAACAAGTTTGGGGATATTGGCTTGACTTTTTTCTTTCCTTTTTTTTATGATGATGCTAGCATTTACTGAAATAATGCAGCCCTGTGCTTTTTCTCAATTCTCCAAACTCACGCAGTTACTCAGTAAGTACGTGCTAAATGAATGAAGGTCATGATTGGAAGATAGCTTTTTAATGTCTGGAATTTAAGAAGAAAAGTCACATAGACAAACACAGCTTTCCCCCGTGACTCTACTCTGTTTGGCCAAAGTTAATACAGCTTCCCCTGGCCTCTCCTATCACTGCCCTCGAAAGCGATGGAATGACTGTGATACAAAAAGAGAAAAATGCCTGGAAATAGGGCAAATTTGAGTGAGCTAGAGCAGCAGAACCTTGAGTAGCCCAGGCGGCCTGGGAAAGGGAATGGCTTTAAGGGCCTCAAATCATAAATCCTTCCTCTACCCCACAACATGACATGCCACATATACTGACATGGTTCAGTTTTGTTTGTTTGTTTGTTTGTTTGTTTGTTTTATAGTGGACCCAGAAATAATTAAGTGTACATTCTTCACCTAATGGAAAGTGCTGGGACCACCCTACACAGGTTATCTGTGTCCTCTGGCACCCAAGTTGGGTTTTTTTTTCCTGGCATTTTCTTTCTTTTTTTTTTCTTTTATTAAGATTTTATTTATTTATTTGACAGAGATCACAAGTAGGCAGAGAGGCAGGCAGAGAGAGAGGAGGAAGCAGAGCAGAGAACTTCTCTCCTGCTGAGCAGAGAACCCGATGCGGGGCTCGATCCCAGGACGCTGAGATCATGACCTGAGCCAAAGGCAGAGGCTTTAACCCACTGAGCCACCCAGGTGCCCCTTTTCTGACATTTTCAATGCCAATGTTTCCAATGTCACCCAGGGCAACTGATCAGCACTGCATTAAGAGGAAACCAGCAGGAGTAACTAGATGCTGGACATTAAGGATGGCATGTGATGTGATAAGCACTGGGTATTTTATAAGACATGAATCACCGACCTCTACCTCCTAAACCAGTAATATATGTTAATTAATTGAATTTAAATTTTTTAGAAAATTTTTAAATAAAAAAGAGGAAACCAGCCAGCATGCTGATAGGTCACTGGCCCCAAGGAGCCTGCACTGGCAGCAAACACTCCATTCCATCCAATCAAGTGGTAGAAAAACCAGCGCGGAAGGGAATGCACAGAGGAGTTCTTTCTCCCAGCCTCCTTGTGGAGGCGGGGGCAGCCAAGGGAAGGATAACAAGGTTCCCAAGCAGCCAGCATGTTCCAGGTCACCCCCATGTTCAGGGACCCAGGCTCTCCATGCGTGGGCTAATGTGGGCCCGCTGAGTCCCCAGCCCTCCCCAGTCTGTGTCAAGATGCCTCCTCAAGGTGGGTCGGTGGGAGGTCAGCAGTGCGGTTCCAGCGGGCTGGCCTGAAGAAAAGGGCTCCCTGCCTTCCCTGGCCGCTGAGAGAACTCAAGTGCAAGCTTGAGTGAGGGCTGAGCACTCAGTCGTGACGCCTGTCTGGGCTTCAGCGGTGGTTCTGGGAAATATTTTCCACAGAGGCTGTTTGCCTTCTTCCTTAAGAGGGGCACAGCTCTCTGGCATCAGCAGGTGAAATCTGGCTGGAATGTCTGCCAGGGTAATGAGAGAGTCACAGCCAGCCCTGCACCCAAGTCACGAGGCTTATTTTCATGGTCAGACACAATTCATAAGGATAAGGACAGGCTCTGAGCCACCCATGGGGCGAGAATCTTTCTCTGTGGCCGGCCGCGTGCTCCTGACCTGAGAGCCCAGCCCAGGATGCCAGTGCTCCCTCATCATTTCCCTGCCACCAGCATCACGTGCCCCAGGCTTGCCCTATGTAAGCTCAGCACCCCTTACTTCTCCCCTCTCTGAGTGGCCGGTGTGAGCTCGCCGGTGTGTGCGGAGGGATGCAGGCACTGGCGTACGCAGGGAAGCCTGGGCTCACAAAGCAGACCTGACACGTGGGCTGGAGAGGGTTAGACGCCTCCAGCTCAGTCTGCTCAACCTGCGGCGGACATCAGGGAAGGCCTAAGAGATGTTTCCCAAACCCCTGGAACTCTGGTCTCCAAGATACTAGTGCTAACTCTCCTCAGAAACTACCAGATAAGAAGGAGTGGGCAGATCGAAATGGCATTGACAATCTTTCAGGAACAGAGTCAGAAGGTGCCTATGGAAACATCCAGAAGGGGTGATCCATCTCCTTGTCACTTAGATCCATTTGCCCTCTTGCCTGAACTAAGAATCAGTCAATTTGGGGATGCCTGTCTAGCTTAATCAGTAGAACATGCAACCCTTGATCTTGGAGTCATGAATTCAAGCCCCATGTTGAGCCTAGATCTTACTTTAAAAAAAAAAAAAAAAAAGAACCAGTGAGTTTTGCTATGCACATTAAAGGGTTTTTTGGGGGCACCTGGGTGGCTCAAAGGGTTAAAGCCTCTGCCTTCGGCTGAGGTTGTGATCCCAGGGTCCTGGGATAGAGCCCCGCATTAGGGTCTCTGCTTAGCAGGAAGCGTGCTTCCTCCTCTCTCTGTCTGCCTGCCTTTCTGCCTACTTGTGATCTCTGTCAAATAAATAAGTAAAATCTTTTTAAAAAATAAATAAATAAATGGTTTTATCTAACAGCACACATGTGTAAATTATGTAGCTGTGCACGAAGGAGCAAAGATGACTGGAGAATGTTCTGCCAGCAACACCAAGGCTTCCATTTTGATTTCACTTAGTAGTTAGCCATTTCTGTGATGCTTGCTTCAGTTATGGTTGCTTTTGCAAAAGCACAAAGTAGCTCAGAATACTTGTTATCATCAGGGTTGTGTCTCTAGCCAGAAAATAATCATTAAATAGGGAGTTTGGGAGACTTTTCTCCATCTTAACTCATCTTGGCTTTATGTGATTGGAGAGCCATAGCTCAGCATAATTGCCTTGTGCCAGAGCGCTAGTGTATCAGCAGGAAAAGGAAAAAAAAAAAAAAAAGAAGAAGAAGAAGCTGAAGTGCCAAGGCAAAAGTTAATAAGCAGTATGTGCTAGCCTTACCTATGATGGAAGATAAGGTATCCATTTCAGCCCTGCTGCGACAGTACACACACACACATACACACAGTGAGTATCAAGCCTGGTGACTCTGGGTGGGTCCTCCCAGGCTGAGCAAACCCTCAAGGCAGTCTGAGTCCTTTTCACAAACTGGGGTCCTTCTAGGACTTTCTGCACATATACAAGTTAAGCCAAAGCCATTACCCAGCCTTCGGCCCTTAGTAGGTAGGCACCCTAATCGCATATCCTTATGAGATCTTTTTATTCGGGTTGGAGAGATTTTTACTCATAAAGTAGTATAATTTTTCCCAAGGTAACAAAAAGCATGACTTTAGCATTCTGTTCTATATGCTGGGGTTTTGTAAAATAGGACATCTTTCTTTCTCCCCCCCCCCCCACCCAGGGCTGGGTGGGGGAGTTCTAAGCAACCCATTAGAGAGTATAAAAGTATGGACCCCACCTACAACTAAGACCTTACTGGCAACCCATCAGCCTGGCTCTGCCTTCTCCTCTTCCTGGGTACATCTTGCTCATCACAAACGAGCCAAAGTGTTCTTTGCATCCGTGGTCAGCCTGTCACCTCTGGATGGCAGCAATTCAGTGATTTTATTTGGCTAAGTGAAATAGGTGGGGGACAGATAACATAAAATTACAATGCTTTCTGCTCTTCCCATTAAAGCTTTGGTGGAGTTCAGTTTCTTCCCCCTTTGCTTGAGAAAGAATAAAAATAATATGAGAATCTGTTTTATTTTTATTATTTTTCTGATTACAAAATAACATCTGTTGTGAAACGTTCAAATAATACAGGGTGTAGGAAGTGAGTTTCCCCATAATCATTCCCTACCAGCCCTCTACCAGCCTGCTCCAAGCTCCCCAATAGAGACAGTTTAATGTATCTGCATCCAGATATTTTCTATGCAAATTCTAACTTACAGACTGATTAATATTCATCAAAATGAAATAATAGTATGCTTACTGCTCTGTAATTTGTTCTTTTCAATCAACAGTACTTTTTAGCAGTCTTTTCCAGGCTAATGCATACAGACTACTTCATTATTTTTAATTTTTTTTTTATTTTATTGAGGTGAAATTTACATAATGTAAAATTAACCATTTTAAAGTGAACAATTCAGTGGCATTTAGTAACTCAGAATGTTGTATAACTATCACCCTATTAGTTACTTTTTTCTTTTTAGTGGCTGCATAGCCTTCTACCTCTTTGATGTACTATAATTTATATAACCAGGCTTTTGGCTTTTTCTTACTTTACACTATTTTACACAATGTTGCAGTGTTGCATTGTTGTATATATGTCTTTGCACATTTGTGGAAATGTTACTGTAAATTTTAAAGTCAAAAGTTAAGCCAACTTCAAATGTTGATACTTTTTTTTTTTTTAGAGAGAGAGAAACAAGAGAGCAAGAGGGTGGGGTAGGGGGGAGAGAAAATCTCAAGCCGACTCCCACTGTGCCCAGAACCCAACTTCAGGCTCAATATCATGACCCTGAAATCATGACCTGAGCCAAAATCAAGGGCTAAACACTTAACCAACTGAGCCACCCAGGTGCCCCAAATGTTGATACATTTTGAAAAATTGCCTCCAAAATTGCAGCATCAATGTCCATTTAGGAGCCCTTTTGAAGGGATAACAGTGGAGGGGCACTTGGCAGCCTCAGTGGGTAGAGCACATGACTCAGGTTTGTAAGTTCGAACCCCATGTTGGGTATAGAGATTACTTAAAATCTTAAAAAAGAAAAATTAAATTTTTAAAAAAGTGATAATAGTGAACATACCTGGGGGCTTTTTTCTGTCCCTTCCTTCCATTGTCTCTTATGCCTCAGGTCCAGCCTGTGAGTAGTAGACTAACTTTTTCTGGTTTGGAACCTGTATTAAGTTCCCAAAAGCTGCCATAACAAAACACCACACACTGGGTGACTTCAAATAACTCTCACAGTTCCGGAGGCTAGAAGTCCAAAATCAAGGTGTCAGCAGAGCTCTGCTTTTTCTGAGAGGTCCAGGGGAAAAATTGTTTCTTGTCCTTTCTGCCTCCTGTTGGGGGTAGGGGCCGTGGGGAAGGCTCCCAGCAATCCTCAGAATATTCCTTGGGCTTTCAGCTTCCAATGACCTTCTTTCCTATTTGTGAGTCTGCATAACACCTCTTCTTCTTGGAAGGACACTTGTTTTTGGATTTAGGGCCATTTCGAATCCAGTATGACCATATCTTTACATTTGCAAAAACCTTATTTCCGAATAAGGTCACATTCTGAGGGAAACTCTTCAACACACGGTAGGATAATTATGTAAATTAGGAATTTTAAGGACTCCAAATAGAAAACAACTTATTCCATTTAGGTTAACAAAAGGCACTTTACAGAGTAGCTGAAAATCTTAGCGAATTCTACAATGTATTCCCAGGTTAATGCAGGTTAGTATCTTAACTCAAACTTAATGTATTCCTGGAAGTGTGTAAGTTCGAATTCAATGTAGAAAGGAAGAATGTAGTATGGATACATAATATGACATTTTATTTCTCAGTAAAATTATATTTTCCTAACTGTGATATATGTGAAAAGTTTAAAGATGAAGTTACAGATCTCAAAGGGTCAAACAAAGAATAAGTTAACACGAGACTCCTTTGGTTCTGTTATTGGTCAGGATAAGTAAGGTCATTGCTGCAGGAACAACCTCAAATCTTAGTAGCATAAAGCAACAAACATTTACTCTACTACATTGTCACCCAGGGATCACCACAGGACTCTATTCCAGGACTCAGATTAGGGAAGCAGCTGCTATATAGAGCGTTGCCCAGACTCATGACAGCATTCTAGAGGTTCTCATATCAACAAACGTGACACGTCACTTCTGCTCACAACTGATAGGCTAGATCAGTCGCATGGCCCACCCAACCACAAGAGAATCAGGAAGCCTAACATATTTTGCCAATAACACCAATAACTACTTTATTGGGGGGGGGGGGGGCAAGCAGAGGAGGGGGTGGGGGGGTTAATGGATGTGTATGCATTTATCCTTATCTACTAAGATATTTTCTATTTCTTTCACCAACAGGAAAGTTGACCCCATCCCAGAAATGACCACTCCTGAGAAACTGTACTCCAGTATCATGCAGACTCTGAAGTATCTCAATTCCCACCTGCCAAATGGCAGCCATGTTATTTTATACGGCTTACCAGATGGAACATTTCTCTGGGATAATTTGCACAACAGATATTATCCTCTCGGTATTAGTTTGAAGATACTTTTACTCTTTAACAATATCAGTTTTACATCGTTCAAATATATGTAGTTCAAACCATGTAGGAATACACCTAAAGTGCCACCACAGGGCATAGGTCAGAACTGGTGGAAGGCAAGAGCCCTGAGGTACGCTTCTAAAGGTCAGTATCCAAAGATGGTCAGAACCAGATCCAAAGTCAGAAAGGGCAGAAATTTTTAATGTAAAATTAGGACAACCAAAGGGTAAGAGTTTAATCAGGAAACTCCTTTAAGGAAAAGTGAAACCTAGAATAAGTGGATTGAGCTCCAGTCAGAGGAGGGTTTTTCCAAACCCCAATGGTGAGTGCCCCCTGGTGGCCAGATTCTAAAAAATTCTGTGGACCCTGGTAGCTGTTAAAATTCTACACAACACATCCTCCCATGAGCTTGCTTCCTGCTTCTACACTCTCTTGGAGTCCTTGGCTCTGAAATGCTTCGAAGATCTCCAGAAACTGTCAGTAGCATCTCTAGCATTCGAGATTCTTTCTAAACATTGTAAAAGTAATAGTAATTCACATCAGGAAGGGCTGCCATGCTGATCCTTAAAACAATACTGTTAATCCAATTAACAGTATTTTTGTTAATTCCATGTTATTGGTGAAAAGCCCAAGGCTCCAAATGTTACATGACTTATTGTATGTGTGATCTGGGAGTAGTAGGGCTCTCTCTCTGTTTGGGAGAGAATGTCCTTTCAAAAAATATTTATTATGTGCCAGGCACTGTTCTAGGCACTGCATAACCAAAAGTGAACACAATAATCAAAAATCCCTGCCAACATAGGCTTGTATTGCAGTAGGAGTATGCCAGAGGATGATAAGTATTACTAGATAAATTGAGCAGGAACGGGGTTAGGAAGTGCTGGCCTCAGGCCTCTCTGACAAGCATGTGCATTGAGGGGCCTGGGTTTCCTCCCCTCAGCCCCATGTCAACAACACGTGTGCCAGTCTCATTAAAGAGTCGACCCCTTCCCTGGAATGGCCATAGCCTCCTCCCTAGACCGATCCCTGCTAACGTGTTCTGGAGGTCCAAGCAGTTTCTAATGAGTCAGGTGAGCAATTCAAAGAGAAAACCCTGCAACGCCTTCCTCAGTGTTCACCTTGGGGGTTGGGGGTGATGTGCTTTTCCTTGCATTAATAACTTCTCTGTACCTTTCCAGTCTCCTCTTCTCCTCCTCCCGTAGTCTCTGCTTCAGCCAACCCCCACCACCTCCCTCAGGAAGTTTGGCCCTTCCTAACACATGAAAAGAGCAGGTTCCCTTTAACCAGTTCTCAAAGGACTGTGGTGCCTTCACCAGGGGAACAACAGTAAATCCCCACATTCTAGGCTTCCCACCAATAAGATGGAAGTCATTTTTCCCCTTCAGTTACTTAGTGCACGACAAATATCATTATCATCCCGGCCAAACACTGTCCAACCTCCCAAGAGGAAAGCATATTCCTTCTGTTCCACAGCTTTGACTGTGACCCTTAGAAACAGTATCACGGTCACACAGAGAACATGACTCCTCTCTAGGTTGCCTTAACACAGGAAGGACAGTCACATGAGCCAAGAATGTCTCTTTGAGCCATTGAGGTTGAAAATTTCAGTTCCCCCAACAAATGTTTTCAGATTCCTAGATTTCTCCCATACTAAGAAATGCTTGAGGAAGGGAAGTTAAGGGTAGGACAGGAGAGATGGGCTTCCGGTTTACTCTATCACATCAGTGGGGACAGGACTTTGGGTTTTCTGGCTTCAAATCCCATTTTCTTTCCATGAACTCTGGTTAGACAACTCCATGCTTTCTCTCGGATATGCTGCACAATTCACTTGACTCAACCACAGTAGGTGATAATGACACGGTACAATTTGGAAGGGAGGGAAAGAGGGCGACTGGGGAGACTCACCAGTCACTTTGCTGGATTCTCCAGGCCAGTAGTTCTCACGTCGCCCCTACTCATTATCACAACTGGAGAAGGGGTGCTACTAACATCCAGTGGGTAGAATCCAGACATGCTCCTAAATATCCTGAAATGCACAGGACCGCCCCCCACAACAGAGACTATCAGTAGGGCCAAGGTTGAAAAAACCCTGCTTTAGGCTTGGCCTTGTCCTCAAATGCCCTCTCACCAGCCACTAATCAGGCAGCAGCATTTCACAGCACAAAAGATGAAGAAGGAAAAGGTAGAATGAGTTTGTTCTATATAAACAGACCTGGTTTGGGGTGGGGGGGAGGAGGAGAATCCAATTAGGAACAAAGTTGAAACCATCTAAAATTTGTTTAATGTTTTTAAGTTATTATTCATATCCTAAATTATCCCTGCTGCCTGGTTGCCATGGGAAATAAATTATAAATTCCTCAACGAAGCATCGGTATCCTTCCTAGACAGCCCGGGGAAGTAGGTGGGATTTACCCAGCTTCCTCATTTCTCCCTTGGCTGGCACATAACTCACATAAGATGAGAGGCTTGAGGGGAGGCTGCTGCCCTACATCTCAGCTCCGCTCCTGCTTCAAATCCAGCCTGTCGATCTTCATTCCCATCCGATAGGATAGGCTAGGGTAGAACAGGTTAAAGTCAGGCCAGTCTCAGGGTTTGGCTGCTCTGCCTAGGTTATAGTAGGTCTTGTCTTAATCAATAACCAAACACAGAGTCTGATTCCCAGGGCACTGTGCAAAGGATTGTGTAAGCAAATAAGCAGGATTTTCCATTTATTTCTGTCTTTGCGCCTAGAAACATGGTGACCATGCACTTTAGACTTGACTTTAGCCACCCATTATGGATTAAGGAAGTGGTCGGGAAGCAGAAAGAACCAAACAGAACTCCTGGGTCAGTGATACATTTTTCTGTTGCCTCAGTAGGACAAGGTAGGAACTCACCGAAAAAAAGGTTAAATGCTGTAACGTCGCATCAGCAGGTAGTGGAGGCCCAGGGCAAGAACAGATTCCTAGCTCCCTCCTGCCAAGGAGGAGGGGGTAATAAATCCCTCCTGGCATCTCTTAGCCATGTTTGAGTTACTACCCAATCCAAGTCTGGCTGCCAAGGACTGCAACAGCCCCACAGTCTCTACCAGTAATTAAAATTCCTAGCGAGAATGTATAGTGTTTTTGAGGAATTACCAGAAAATAAGTCTCACACATTAGGATTCTACTTACATAGATCTTTTCAAGCTTGACCAGGGATAAGTGCTCACAGACACAGTCTATGAGAAAGGCAAACTTTTTTTTTTTTAAATTAACATATAATGTATTATTTGCCCCAGGGTACAGGTCTGTGAATCATCAGTCTTACACAATTCACAGCACTCACCATAGCACATACCCTCCCCAGTGTCCATCACCCAACCACCCTCTCCCTCCCTCTCCACCCCTCCACCAACTCTCAGTTTGTTTTCTGAGATTAAGAGTCTCTTACGGTTTGTCTCCCTCCCCAGCCTTCATAATTCCTTTTCCCATTTTTCCCTCCCAACCTGCCATGACCCTCCCCACCTTGCCTCTCAAATTCCTCATATCACAGAGATCATATGATAATTGTCTTTCTCTGTTGACTTATTTCACTTAGCATAATACCCTCTTGTTCCATCCACGTCCTTGCAAATGGCAAGATTTGGGTTTTTGATGACTGCATAATATTCCTATATAGATATATATACACACCACATCTTCTTTATCCATTCATCTGTTGACGGACATCTAGGCTCTTTCCATAGTTTGGCTATTGTGGACATTGCTGCTATAAACGTTCAGGTGCACAGAAAGTCAATCTTTCCATAATTATGTCTGAGAGACCTATTATGTGCTTTGGGGGTAAAGTTGATACTAAAATGGTGTCCTTGTCCTCAAAAAAGAGAGAAAAGATAATTCCACTGGGTAAAATACTGTATAGATCCTATCAGTGAAATCACCTTGTGCCACTGACATTGGCACAAGCCATGGGCATTCTGGGAACTACCTGAAGTTCCCAGAGGACTACAGTCAAAAAGTCCAGGATTGCTGCCACAAATAAGTCTGCATGTAGGCCTTCCTTGAAAGGCCTCTGCCACAGAACATCAACAACTTAATTTTTCCCCAATTACTCCTAAACATGAAACCTAATATATTTTAAAGTACCTTGCAGCATACCTTATTTTATTACTGGCTTACCTCCTGTCTGTGTTCATGTGGTTTTACTCAGGCTTTATACTTGCAGATGGTATTTCATGGAGGTGTGGCTGATCTTTGTTGGTACTAAGCTTTTATCTGAGTTGCAGTCCCACCAGCGTTAATTAAATGCCAAAGACTTTGCCCTAAAGAACTAATAAAGATGTGAACTGCTGCTATAGCTAGTTGGGGAAGAACATGCCCTCTAATCTTCAAGGGGAAATATGGGCAGCCACTGGGCCAGCCCACTGGCTCCCCACTCCTTGTGCCTGTGCATGAACATAAGCGCGCGCACGTGCGTGTGCATACACACACACACACACACACACACATACACTTATAGTGCCTCAGCCTTCATAATTCCAGTCCTCTTGCCCCTGTCCTGGGCAATTGTTGACCAGCTTTCTTCACCAGATTCATTTTCTGACCAGAATGTGGCAGACACTGCTTCTTTATAGGTACAACATGTGGATGAGCTCAATCTTTATACCAAGGCTCCTCGATATGCAAGAATACCATTGAAAAGTAATACCTAAAAGGAAAGAATGAATAACCAACTGACAGTACCAATAGGTGGAGAAAAGCCTAAGAATTATTTTCTCTCCTCCCTTTCTTTAAACTATAAGCCCAGCTGACCTTCCACTGGCCAACTCCAGAGTCACCCTACCTTCCATAGCAGAAATCCCGGAGAGAAGGGAAACCAACTCATTATACCTTTCCCAGTTCCCTCCTAACTGCAGCTAACATGCCCTTATCCTATTCAACAGACCTATCTACTCAACTAAGAATGTTTCCTATAACAACCTTGTCTAATTAGAGCTAGTGCCAGATGAGCAAGAAGATGGGGGGAAAGGGACAGGAATGGAGAGAAGGCTCAGAAGGAGGACACACCTTGTGGTCTCATCCTAAGGTGTGCTGGGACCTCAGCAGTGGGACAGCAGGTAGAGAGGAGTAAGCCAGGATAGACAAGGCTATGACTGGACTTAGCCCTTAGATGGGAGCCCACAGATGAATCCCCAGTATCCAGTAGCAGGACAAACTCTGGTCCCTCTGGATAGCAGAGCAATCCAGCCTTGCTGGTGGGAAGGGAGAAAGTGCAAGAGTGTTCCTTATAGTCAGGCCTTAGGTGACACCACACACAGGTTAAAAAGACTTCAGCCACTGGGCAAGAGAGAGAGGGGCCATTTCTCAGGGAGAGGGGAGTCATCAGGGCCAAGCATGTCAACAGGGCTCCAGCCAAGCTACCTAAGGTTAATTACAAGGCCGCAGCCCAACAAGAACAAACACAACAAAACAAGATGGCAGAGGAAAGCTGCAGCTCAGGGGCAGTGCCAACGGAGACAAGAGCCAAGTCATTGGGACACAGGATGGAGGATGGGAGTGCAGGTATGGAATGTTAGTCAATGCAGCTGGCTAGGCTGAGACAGACACGGACACATACAGAAAGGTAAATTACAAAACACACACACACACACACACATATGCACACATGTGCACATATACAAGAGAGGGAAAGAAGCCCCAGGGGTGGAAAGCAGGATCTTGGAGAAAGATGAGAGCTCAAGGCTTCATGTTGAGCAAAAAATGAAAGCAAAGACAGAAGCCAGTGGCTTGGGATTCATCCAAAATACAAAGATGCAGACACCTTTGAGAACAGAGGAGGCCTGGTGTGTCATTGTGACTTTAATAGCGATAATAACCCTGTGGTTTTCCAGGCTTGGGATTCACTCACCCACACAGAGAGAGAACACATATTTCCTCAATGACAAGAAAATTGAATCTATCTCAGTCTAACTGATCTGATGTATAAGTGAAAAATAAGACTGTGTTCTATCACCTTCAATCTTTCCTTTCACTCCGAGATAGGTCCTATTATTTTCCTTTATTTTTTCAAGTGTGAGAGAAATGTTAATGGATAAGACATCAGTAATTCATCCCTGAGATTTGGGAGGGCCTGGGTTTTGTGTCTCAGCCACACCATGAAAGTCAAATCGCCCCCAGGGGTAGATAGGCTGGGAGGTGAGGGAAGTGGGGAGGTGTGTGAAAAGAAAGAGGAAAATCCGTGGGGACAGATTCTGGGTCTACAACTGATGTTTGGAAATACTCTGGATGAACTCACATATGGCACTTAACACTTCCATTCCTTTTTTTTTTTTTTCAAGTTTTATTTTATTTTTGTAGTCATCTCTATGCCCAGTGTTGGGCTCAAACTCACAACCCTGAGATCAAGAGTGGTGAGCTCTTTCAGCTGTGCAAGCTAGGTGCCCCCACCTTTATTCTTCTGCACCTCTTAACCTAAACCAAAAAATAAATTAGAGCTAGTAATTAGGGCCCAAATAAGATATGCACCGGGCTGTGAAGGGATAGGACATGTTGTCCTCTCCCATCCAACAGCCACCCATGCACGTTTGGAGGCTTTCAGTCTTCCAAACGTCAGGGAAGTGCATGGTCAGAACTTCAGACACCCAGAGTGTCCCAGCAGGTCCTCATCATGGGATAACTGGGCCGATCTGAGTGTTACATAAAGTCACAAAGGAGGGTTTGGCCAATGACCACCTTGAATGCTCTTCGTACCCCGTAGGAACTTGGCATCTCATACCATTGCCAGGACAGAGCAACTGCTCTGCAAGTCCTTTGTTAGTGGGATTCCAGTCTGGGGGGCCTTTGTATCCTTCTACCTGGGGTCCAGATAGGGGCCAAAGCTCTTAGGGCCCCTCCCAGCTCGGTCTGATTTCTAGGGCACCCAGGCCTTCTTCAAGAGGAATAGCTGAATGAAAACTCAGGGCAGGTCCCTGGAAGTGCCACCCTCCTCAGGAAAGACAGGGTCACCCACAAGTGTCCCTAATTGGCTGCTAGATCTGAACAAGTACAACATACCAGTTCTTTGTGTCTTCCAGGCCAGCTCAATAAGGATGTGACCTATGCACATTTCTACTCCTTCCTGAACTGTCTCCAGGTGAGCCCACAATGACTTGTTCCAAGGCCGAATTCCCTGCTACTGGCCTGGTTCCTCTGTAATCAAAGCTGTTTTCTTACTCACAGGTCAGCCCCTGCCACAGCTGGATGTCCTCCAACAAGACGCTCCGGACTCTCACTTCAGAGGTGGGACTGTAATAGCTCCTCTGATACCATCCTTGATCGTTCCTTCCTGTGTTTACTCTGGCATTTCCACTGGGGAGGGGATCTGGGCAGGGGAAGGGCCTCCAAGCTGATGAATAAAAACATCCAACTGCCAGTGTGTTTGAGAAGCCAAGAGCATGTGGGCTGCCCTGTCCCTCTCTTTCTGCCATGCTCTGGGTCTGTGGCTCTGGCGATCTCTCATTCACTGTCTCTGTGACGTGCATTTCTCTCTTGTACACACACATGTATGGACACATGTATACCCTATTTAAAGCTGGTCCTAGGAGTATTTGTAGTCCTAGGCGTATTTGTAGAGGAGTGAGCAAGGTTAGGCGTACAGACGACCGGCATTCGAGGACCAGGTGCTCCGTAACCTTCCTCTCTTCTCTGAGGGGATCCATGGTCCATGTACTTATTTCATGGATGGTGGGTAATCTCTTTGTAAGAGACCTAGAGATTTTTTATTTTTTTTTACAGAAGAAATATATTTCAATTAAAAAAAATTTAGGGAATATAAAAAACCTGAGACACAAAGAATAATAACAAAAATTACCACAAATCCCATCACCCAAGTCAATATGTATGTATGTCTTTCCTATATTACTTTCATAGATACTTGGGGGATTTTTGCCTATACAGTATCAGAGTACACATATTGTTTTGTGCTTTCCAGTGTTCATAAGTGATTCCTCCACATCATGATTTTGTAATCATTTTAAAGCATACAGCATATGAATGTACCACGATTTATTTCACCACTTAGTGTTGGACAGATAGGTTGTTTCCAGTTTTTCGTGATGAAAAATAGCACTACAATGAACCTGTATGTACGCAGATCTGTATTTCTTTCTATACTGTGTCTATTTCCTTTAGACACATTCTTAGAAAAATTATTGGGTCGAAGGGCATGCCACATTTAAGGGTTTGATCCCATTTCCAAATTGCTCTCTAGAAAGGCAAAACAAATTGACATTCTCAGTCACCTCTCTCATGGCAATATTCTATATTATCATGATTATCCATCTTTTATTTGCCAACCCCATGGGAAAGAAGGGTTATCTTATTTCTTTAATTTTCACTGATTGATTCCTAATGAATGTTAACAGTATTGTATGTTCATTAGCTGTTTGTGCATGACTAGAATTTCACAGGCAGCTTCCCTCCGCTGATGGCTCCGAGAGAGGGTGGGGACTCTCCATTTCTTTGTTCTGCCTGAATTGTCTCACTAAAGTCTGGGTTTCATGGATTCTCCCTGTTTCTTTTGTATTCAGAGAGCAAAACAACTCTCCGATACACTGAAAAAAATTGCGGCCAGCCAGAAATTTACGAACTTCGATCTTCTCTACGTGGATTTTGACTTCCAAGAAGGTAAGTTTTGCTTGGAGTCGGTACTGACACAAGACAAGGAGTAGCCACCACAGTTTAGAGCCTGACTGAGCAAAACCTTTATAAGCCAACACAGGCAGTGGATTGGGCAGCGTGATTCCCACACATTCGGGCACACTCACAGCTCTGAGTACTGAAGAAAGATGGACTGTGAGGCCCTTTCGGGGAGGAGGGAAGCTTACCTTCACCTCATTACACCATCAATTTGGAATCCCTGAAGCCACTGTGACCAGTTGGAGAGAGCTCTGGGCCGGGAGCCAGCAGATCAATGGAATCACCTAGATCATTCGTGCCAGTTCACCAATGCTCTGCTTACCTGTGGGCTAAAGATGAGTGTGGCAGGAATGAGGGATAAGGCAGTGCCCCCCCTGTGTGGACACAGAATGACCTTGGGACTCAGCGGCAGTGTAGATTCCCAGCCCCCCACACATGATGTAACTTATCAGAGCCTTTAAGGATGGGATCTTGGATTGGCCGGTGGCCAAGTGTGTCCACTCTCCCAGCTTTCTGGAAAGAACACCGCTCTTTCTTTTCTAGCATTCTGTCAGAATATGGGGGTCATTGAGGAGTGGCCACACAAAAATGGGTGTGATTATCAGAGCTACTGATTTAAACTTTAGGTCTTAACTCTGGAAAATTGTTATTTATTGACTTTAATCCTCCCAGCCTCATTTTCATGGCTAAGCACTTGTTATACAAGAGAAAAGCCTCCTGTTGATTGACTGCCAGCTGAGATGATGCTAATGGAAAGCTTTACAGTGTATGCAAATGATGGAAGAGGTCTCATCCAGAGTTTATCATCTCTCTCTCCCTGCCACCAACAGCCCCAGCCCCAGCAGCTGGAATGAAGCAGATGGCCATCATGAATTATCAAATTTTACCTTAGCTGACACGTACGGCATTGCATACCCTCGTACTTCAGTCCTAAACAGGCTTTCAACAGGACTGATCTCCCTTAACTAGATTTCCTGCCTAGGTGATACATGATTGTCTCCTGGGGAGAGACGTTTTGATAAATAACCTCTCATTAAAATGCAGAGCTAAAGACTCATTAATGAATTCCTGGTGTAAACAAATGCACCACCAAGTGATCTTTGATGATCGTCAACCTTGAATATAGATAAAGTTATTAAAAATATAATAAAGTCGAACATTCACATGGGACTTTTCCTTTTCCGAAGGAAACCCTAGCTCTGTCGTTTATTGTCTCTGGGAATGTAGGCAATTCCCTGAACATGTCTAAATGCTCCTTTCCAAACCTGGAAATGGGGCTACCATATCTACATAACAAATCTTTGTGATGACTATATGGAAAAAATGTGTAATTCCCCTAAATGCTCTGCTTGGTTCATAGCAGGTGCCCAGGAAGGAGTAAGGTCCCCTCGCACCCTTGCTGCTCAACATGTGACTTAGGGCAGGCAGTGCCCCGCCCCCATCTGGGGGCGTTATAAATGCAGACCTCAGGCCCCACCCCTAATTAGGACCTACCTAATTGAAATTTGCATTTCAACATATCCACAGATGACCCGTATGCACGTTACAATTTAATAAATGGGGCTCTGTAATGCTCCAAGTTTAAGGAGTTAGTCATTTGAGTTTTACTAAGTCTTACCATGTTCTGTGGGTGCTGGGAATATCACCATCCAAAAAAAAAAAAAAACAAAAAACAGCCCTTATCCTCACGAAGGATAGGGGAGAAGAGCTTTACCCTTGACCCAGTGCTACCCACTTCCCACTGATGACCTCACAGGCATGAAGGCAGAGGCTCATCGGCCCCTTCTTGTCCTCAAGGCAACAGTAAATGCAGGATAAAAGCCAGAAGTTCAGTGAAATGGAACATTCTAAACCAATTGGCAGTGGGTCATCTTACTGAGAACCCTCCTCCGTATTTGGCCTTACTTGGCAACAATCATCAGCAGTTCAGGGACTTTCCTGAGAGACATTTATTAAAAATAAAACCTGAAGATCCAGGTTGGTAGAGGGCCTTCTTTGCCTTCTCCATATGAAGTTAGGGGCACTGCTCCAGGGAGGACATCCAGGGCCAGCGGGAGGGAGCCGACAGGCAGAGGAAATGGCGGCCCATGATCTGTCCCCCTTGAACAGCCAATACAGAGGAGGCTCATTCACTCCCAGATCCAGCTCCGTGGGTAACCGCCATGCCTGCGAAGCACATGACCCCAGCAATCATGGAGGTACAATGTGCTATTGTAGAAAGAGCCCAGCATTCGGCACCAGAGGGAAATGTGCCCCTATCCCAGCTCAGACACAGAGTGACTGCGTAACCTTGAGTTGATTACAAAGACAGTAATCACTCTGCTTTGCTCTCTTTTGTGTAGGGTAACCATAACTAAGCCAGGGAGCAGGTGGGGTGGGGGGGTAATCCCCAGGGCTGTGTGAGGATTGAAACAACACTGCGATGTAGCGAGAACCCTGTTAGTTGACGTCTCCCCACCACCGCTGTCATCCGTGTGTGCTCGACTACGTTCTCCTAGGGCTTGTCATAGAAGAATAACTGTTGATTCTCTTCCAATGTCCAACCCATCTCCCATGACCAATCATACCTGTGGATGACTTTGAGTCCCCTAAAGGAAGCCATGTGGAAATGTATCTCATTCACACTGTGGTCTTAGGTTAGTTACCAGGCATAAAAACTGCATAGCCACTTATGAAAACTGCAGTCTTTTTTTTTTTTTTAAAGATTTTTACTTATTTATTTGTCAGAGAGAGAAAGAGAGGCAGAACACAAGCAGGGGGAGCGGCAGGCAGAAGGAGAAGCAGGCTCTCCGCTGAGCAAGGAGCTCCATGCGGGGCTTGATCCCAGGATCATGAGCTGAGCCGAAGCACATGCTTAACCTGCTAAACCACCCAGTCGCCCCTGAAACCTGCAGTCTTCAGGTCACATGGAAATCTCCCCTCTCATTTCAGTGCTGTATTTGAGCCGACGACTGCCTCACAAACATCCCCATTTTTCACAGCAAATGGCCTGTTCCACCCCCTCTGACCGAGCAAACTGCCGCTGAGGGCCGCTGTCCCTTGAGGATAGGCACGAGCCTATCTATTCTCCACTCTGACAGCGTCAGTCCCACAGTGAAGGGCTATTGCTCATCTCCAAAGATTCTTTTTGTCTCTTGCTGACTCATCCTCTAACTAGTTATGAGCTAAACAGAGGCAGCAATCTTTTCTCCCTTCAGGAAACCCCAGCTGGAGCAGGTGATACCCTTTTTTCTTTGTCTGTACCGCACCTCCCAAACAGAGGAAGGAAAATGCCACTTGGCTGACAAGGCCGTTTTTACACTGACAGTTTAAATATACCAGCTGCTCTCAGTTTCCAAGACAACTCAATTGGAGTAAACTTGGTTCTTAGTTCTCCCCACGTGTTTGTTTGTAAAACAGCCAATGACTTCCTGGTGCTGACCGGAATTCAGATTTCTTGTTTTAAGTATCTGCTAGTGTTGCTGTTCATCCAGGAGCTTCCGAGTGCTTACGACTCTTCTTCAATGGCTTCTATTGAAAAGCTGGTCATTCGCAGAGCTGCCTTGACTTTACAGATATAGAAAATACGTTATGCATCAAATCCCAAGAGATCATTCGTGATTACTCAAGAAGTTTAATTCAGGTCTTCTGAAGAAACAGGAATTCATTTACCTATTTTTTTTTAAAGATTTTTATTCATTTATTTGACAAAGAGATAGAGAGCATAAGTAGGCGGAGAGAGAGGGAGAAGCAGGCTGTCTGCTGAGCAGGAAGCCCAATGTGGGACTTGATCCCAGGACCCTAGGATCATGACTTGAGCTGAAGGCAGCTGTTTAACTGACTGAGGCACCCCCAGGTGCCCCATTTACCTATTTGTAATTGTGGTCCCAGGCAGGAAGAAAACAGACCAACTTACCATGTTGCCCCTGCTTGGATCTCCTCCTCTAAAATCAGTCAGAGGGCGCCTGGGTGGCTCAGTCAGTTAAGCATCGGCCTTTGGCTCAGGTCATGATCCCAGGGTGCTGGGATGGAGTCCCATGTGGGGCTCCCTGCTCAGTGGGGAGTCTGCTTCTCCCTCTGCCTCTGCCCCTCCTCCTCCCTCAATGCTCTCTCTTTCTCTCTCAAATACATAAATAAAATCTTTTCTAAAGTTAAATAAATAAAACCAATCAGAGAAGAAATAGAGTTCACTGGTATTGCATTTATTCTCAGAAAGCAAAATTTCCCCCTGAGATCAACAAATATAAAAGGGTCACTCTGTCTAGCACTAGTCACAGTACAGATACAGATAAAACCTTAAACTCTTGCCTGTGAGTTTCTGATTCTCTCTTTAAGTGTTATAATACTGATGTCTGCAGATTTGCAATGATGGGTAACCCTCCCAGACACAATAATCGTGTTGGAAAATGTTTTTCACTCTGAATAGACTGATAGTAGCCTTGGTAACCTGCGGCATTTCTTTTAATGCCTGTTGGATTATTCTCTACGATAAGCCAGTTCTTCTAAAGACTGGACTCCTTTGTAGTGAGGCGGGATAGGGACTTGTGCAGCAGCAGAAACATGTTTCCTGGCCGGAAGGAATATGTTATCACTGACTCCCAATAAGAGCCAGACACAAAATATGGAGGAGTGGGTCGGTGGTGGCCATTTTGCAGGAGAGGAAGCCAATAGGAATTGGTGGTCCTGTGTGTAGGACTTCAGACCACCAGCAGGATTTTTTTTTTCTGAGCAGTATTTGAAGCCCCTCAGGGAACAGGGATTGGGTAGCAAGCAGGGGTAGCATGCTGTGATAGTAGGGCTAATTACAAAAGCAGCGTGGTGCTGATTCAGCTCTGGGACAGCCTTCACAGCCTGCACAGCCAAAGCTTCTGGTAGAATTTCCATTCCTTCCTTTGGGGCATGATGGGGGGATCCAAGAGGGCACACATTCCTGCTCTTGAGTCTTCATGGGGTGAAGAGGGAAGAGCTAGAAAAATTGCAGCCACGCCTGCTCCCCTTTCTGAGCGCCAAGGAAGTGAGGGCAGGGGTGACGCTGGGAGCAGCCAGCTTCAAATCTCTGTCTCTGGAGGCTCTCTAGGGATTTCGAAATTTCCTTGAGGAGTTCTTCCTGACCGTATAATATTACAGTAGAGAGTTCCTGGAGCATCTGACAGTCTTGGTCTCTTACTCCTGTTTGAAGGGCAGTTTTATTGCTTTTCGACACTTTGGGGCTCACAATATTTCCTCGGTAGTCATACTCACTCTAAATGTGATGTTGAGATCATTTCATGTAATTATATTTCTGAGAAACTGTATGATTTTTAATGGTGACGGCTTGACATATGCAGGCAGTATCTGGGAACGGCAGCCCACCTAAAGAGATGTTAACAAAATGTTTAATTTTCCCCCTTCTCTTGCGATACCCTCCCACTGAGAAGTGAGATGAATTTACTTCGGTGTTGAATATTTCAGAGCTCACCTTTTCCCACCGCCCTCCTCCCTGCACAAACCACATACACCCAACACCCTCACACATTTTCTTCCTGAGTTAGAAAATTTAAAAAGAGAGAGAGAGAGAACATACAATGGGAAGGTCATTTCTGATGAGAAAGCCTCCAGCCCGAGGTAACAGCCCAGAGCAGCCACGACTGAGTAAGCATCAGCCAGGCAGGCCATGGGAAGCTCTGACATTTTCCATGTGGTCCTTGCTCTCCAGCACTGACCGTCACTTAGAGAAGCAGGTCGCTGACCCTATGCTTTTGTGTGCCCTGCAGTCACGGAGGAGTGGCGGAAGCAAGGCGGGCAGCCCTGGCAGCTCATTGAACCGGTCGATGGATTCCACCCCAATGAGGTAAGTGCAGTCACATGGCAGTTGCTGAGGCTATTAGGTTCCTTGTAGAATATAGCCCGGCATCCATATATTTGTCTTTATGTTATTCCAGAAAGATGTACTCTCATGTCAAAGATAGGCGATTCAATTAAAACAAACTGAAAATCAGAATAAAAGGCAAGTGAGATGGAAATGATACCTGGCTTCCTGCATTTCCTATCATGTGTGCTGGGCAGTCCTCACAGACTGCCAGTGAGAGCCTACAACATCGGCTCTGTTTTCTAGGGGCTGATGTAAAAAGGGGCATATGTCATGGCATCCATAAAAAATAATAATAATAAATCAAATACTCAAAAAAAAAATCACAAGGATTCCTGGAAGCGAGACCTATGAGAAATTTCTTCTATGGATCTTTCCAGAAAGAACACTGGATGAGAGAAAAACAGTGTCCAAAGCATTATCCTGCAGTAAGAGCTGTTTCTTAACTAAGATTCCAAGGTTCAATTCTGGAAAGTAGTTCTAATCTGGCCTCCTCACAGAGCTAGAATTGCTGGTGCGTGGGACTCTGTCCCTTCCAATGCTCCCCCCACTCATTATCCCAGCTTCAACCAGAGAAGCTCTACCTTTATCTGTCATCTATACTGGACCTGCTTGTGGTATTTCTTCATTTATGGAGAAAAAGAAAGAAAGAGAGAGAGAGAGAAAGGAAGGAAGGAAGGAAAGAAGGAAAGAAGGAAGGAAGAAAGAAAGAAAGAAAAGAAAGGAAGGAAGAAAGAAGTAAGTATGGGAGTAGTCCTGCCACTTTTCAAATTTTGAAAAGCTGGCAATCCTTTGCAACTCTAGCCTCCTTGCCTAGTTTTGGTAAGGATGGTGTGGCCGCGACCACGGTCTACACCAGAGAAGCAGTCCTGGTGTGCTCTCCCGGTAGCCTTGGTCTCAGTGGTCAGTCAGGCCACAGGGAGGGCTGACCATCCCCTTGGCAACCTGAATGGAATGGCAGCCCACCTTCCTTCAAGCTGCAGGCTCGCAGAGTGCACAGGCAAGGCTAAGAACTGTCTCAGAGGAAACAAAAGAGAGTGCCACTCTGTCTACAAATGAATAAACAGTGGAGTCCCATAAATGCTGAGTAAATTGGAAGTGAGCATCAAATGCCCATTTCTCACTTTAAACAACTGAAAAAATAAATCTAGGAAATGTACCTCAGAATATCTAACTTTCCTGTGTATCGTGTGGATAAACTGATCCAACAGATTTATTGGCTAGAAGCTGGTTAAATATTAGAGTCTGCTCCCCATAGAATGATGACTTTTGTCTTAGGATGATTTTTAATATAGAGACCTTCTTTCTGGCAATAATTAGGCAGTGGTGCTTGTCATTCCTGCATATCACAGAGTTTTACTTTTCTCATTCTAGAGAGAATTGTGGATATGAAGAAATGTCAGAGAAGGAGTTAATTAGGAACAAACTAAAAAGGAGAGGGTCAAAAATGGCTTTATTTTTATTCTTTAGGACATACTTGTCTGATCCATCAAAAGACCATCCTGTCCCTGACACTTAAAATAATATTAGGGCTCAAAGTCTGTCACATCAGGGCTCTATCTTGCACTGAAACAGCTTTGCCTATAACTGATCGTTTAGAACCGGGTCAAAAGCTGAAAATTGGGGCGGAGGTGGGAGGGGTGGCACCAGGCTAGCTCAGTCGGATAGAAGATACGACTCTTGATCTCAAGGTCATGAGTTCAAGTCCCACGTAGGGCATAGAGTCTACTTTTAATTAATTAATTAGTTAAATAATTAAAAAGTAAAAAAGCAGAAAATCAGTGTGTGCCATAATCACACATTACTCCTGAGAGATTTGTTCCACAAATGGCATGGTGGTCCACAATGGCATGCTGAAGCCACATTCAAAGTGAGCGACGGTGGGTGGCCATGCATAAAACCTGCCTGTTTATCATATATTGAGCCAAAGAGTCCAGACTGCAACTTGCCATGCAAAAATGTTTAATGAGTGCCTAACACAGTGAGAATTCAAGAGGCAACAGGAAGCTGCCTCTGACATCTAAGGAGATGGTAGTCTAGAGGGGAAGAATGACAAGTGAACAGACAATTAAATACAGTGTGGTCGATGCCTCCAGTCGCATGAGCACCAGGCTATGGGAGCATTCTGCAGGTTGGGATGGGAGAGAGCAGGGTTTGGAGACGTTTTCAGAGGAGCTCACTCAGAGCTAAGAGCCCAATCTAGTCAGGTGCAGGGGAAGAGGGAGGGGCTGCACGAAGTGTTCTGATCGGAGCAAACTGCGTGGGCAGTTTATTTTATTATAAAATAAATAAACCAAAAAAGCCAGCAGAGCATGTTGGAGGAAATGAAAGTGCTGCAGTATGGCTGGGTCATAGAGTATGGGCATGGGGTTGAGAGAGAGCAACCAAGCATACTTACTCAGGGACCAGATCACATAAGGTCTGTAGGGGGTTTGACTTTTTTCCTGCAGGAAAGGAGGAGCCCCTGAAGGTTTTCATGCAAGAAAGAAAAATAACCAGATTTGTGGTAGCAACTGGAGAATAGTGTGGTGGGGCCCATCCTAGAGACAGGGAGATGGTCTGGAGGGTGCTTCTGTGTGTGAGAGGTGGTGGCCCAGGGGAGTGGGGAGAGAGAGAAAGGTGTGCACGGGCTGGTTTCCCACAGTTGAATCAACAGAACATGGCCGTTTACTGGACATGAGCATGGAAGAGAACGAGATGCTAAGCATGACATGGGAAACTGGAGAGATGATTCTGTTGCTCGCTGAGGTGAAGAACACAGAGGGCAGGGTGGTTTGAGGAGGAGTTTGGTGCATGTTGGATTAAAGGAGCCTGCAGGACATCCAAAATGGGGGTGTCGTTTTAGCAGAGAATATACAAGCTTAGAGCTCAGGAAGGGGTCTAGGAGGAAGCTACAGATGTGAGCCGCTGAGCACATTGTGATTTAAAGCCTTGAAGAGGAATCTCTTGGCCTACCCGCAAGGTCCCTTCCAGATGATGCCTCTTACAGCAGAGGCAGCACTGATGGCTCCTTTTAGAACCTTAGGTTATTATGTAAAAACTAATAACTTAAAACTGCCACACAAGTGTGTACTCTCACACACACACATGCACACACACACACACACAAGCAAATGATCCACAAAATATAGGGAGCTATGGGAGTCCACGTCTTTCCTAGATGGGCAAGGTTGGCCCAAGGGCCTCACATTAATGGCATGGACATGACACCAACAAAAGGAGTACACTCCGGCCATATTCACATGTCCGCCCACCAATTCCTGTCCATTTCAGCAAAAGCAGTTGGTGCTGGCCCAACTAGGAGGGAACCACCAAGGAGGGAGCAAACTTTATCCTATTGGCCTATTTTTTTTTTTTCTAAAACCCTATAAGAGAACTACTAGAATGTTGATTCAGTTGCTCCAATTTTCTTAGGAAGGCAAGTTTAATTAAGTATAAACATGAGTCGTGTTGAACAGTTCAAATTTATGATTGATATACTAAAATATTTTGACCAAATTGTATCGACCATCTAAACCCTTTGCTTATATTTTATTGGAAAATAACCAGGCGTAGAAAAAAATCTTAGTACAGACTGACAACTGTGTTACCTTTTCATCTCACTGCCCAAATGTAGAACCAGAATTTTAAGAAATATCTTCTTCAATAGGAGAGGGGAAAGTAGGTTATAATGCCAGACTTGACAGTTGATGGGATTTGGTGGGTGGGAAGGAGATGACTCACAGGACTGGGCATCTGGAGGAACAGAAGTGAAAAATACCAAGGCAAGAAACCCCGAAGAGGAAGGGGGCAGATCTGAGCATTCTGAATCTGGGGTGCTTGCACAATATCCAGATGGAAATGTCTAAATCACCATTAGATCAAATTGATGGGTTCTGATCTCGGGACAGGGGCCTGGCCTGGAGACACAAGTTTGGAAATCAACAGTATCTAGTTGAGAACTAGAGACACTTGTAGGGTAGAGACTGGCCCATGGGCTCAACTTGTGACCGTGGCCCATCACAGAAGGACCCCCTAGAGAGGAGACCCAGGAGACCATTTGAGCAGGTATAGTAGAGAGGGGAGAATAGCTGACTGAGAAAGCGCTGACCAAATGTAGAGAAAGTTCAACTTATAAAAGAAAAAATATGGCCAAGACCTAGATCTGTAGCCTGTGGAAGCCGCAGAAGTTCTACTATTTAAAAATATTTTAAAATCTCTGCAAAGCTAAGCTCCTGAATTGGTACTTAAAAGACCTCTGGGCCTGGGGTCAGACAACAGTAAACAGAAAATACTGGAAGAGCCATAGACATACATCAAGTCCAGTGTCCTTGGCTACTCTGAGACCACTCAGCTAACCATCCCTGACACCTCCTGCCTTAGCAGTTTTGCCCCACAGAGCTCTCTGCAAGACCACCTCCTTTCCTATCACAATGCCAGTAGCAGCTCCAACCAGGCTCCTCAAACTCTTCCCGTAAGCAATAAATTTTCCAGGACATTGACTCCCCTCCTTTCTCTTGAACCCTAAACCTTGTGCATCGCTGGAAGTAGACATAAGATACTAATCAGTGGATTGGTTTTAAATTGTATTTATATCTTTGGCTTTAATATTTATTATGTATATAATTGGTTATTAAATGTTAAAGCCTTCAGGTCTTTGTTTATCTCAGCATGTAAGCCCCTGCGAACCCAAGGTCCTGAGTGGACTTGTGGAGTCCCCCAAAGAAGGAAATGATGCTGGCTGTGGGGAGGGTGGAGAGGAGGGCCTCCTGGGCCAGGGAACTCTCAAACATTTTGGGCTGGCCCTGCCTGTGCTTCCAGGACTATATCTGTTCGGTTTGCTTCAGACATAAAGCCAGCTAGCAACAGTGGCTCTGGAATGAAACACTGAGTCAGCACGGAGAGGGCCGAGCTGGGAATTTCCATTCTCCCATAGACGTAAATGTTTAAATACATCTTACACCACTGACACATTGTTGCTTTACAAACTTAAGATTAATTGGGAGAGGAATGCCTGGATGGCTCAGTCTGTTGAGCGTCTGACTCTTGATTTCAGCTCAGGTTGTGATCTCAGGGTCCTAGGATGGAGCTGAACGTCAGGTTCTGCCCTGGGCATGGATCCTGCTTAAGATTCTCTCTCTCCCTCTCCCCCTCCCACTGTTTGCTCTCTCTCTCTCACTCTTTCTCAATAAAAATAAAATTAAATTAATTGGGTCCAATAGACGACATTTCTGGGCAGATTAAGAGCCCAGGGAAGCAGAGCCATGCCTTCCCTGTGGTAAGGGCTTCCCTGCAGGCGTTTAAAAGCAGTTTTACCAAGATAGCCCAGAATGTTCTTCCTACAGGAAAAATAAATTCAGAGTTTATTTTTAACTTTGGTCTCATAAAACCCAAGAGTTAAATTTAGCAAGGGTTCAACTTTAAAGGGATCAGGGATGATAAGTTTTTGATGAAACCTATGCAATCTTGCTTTGAATTGCATTTATTTTTTTTAATATTATAAAAAGGTAGTTACTGTTCAGGGTTTGATTTTATAGTTGTCTTATTAATGAGTTCTATTTTTGTAGCAAAATACATAAAATTAGTTTATCAAGTAGGAATGCGAAGGGATCCTGGATCGCGTCCAGCTGTGAGCCCCGGTGGGCCTCTGTGGTATGCAGGTGTGTCTCAGGAACCTGTGGGACAGACCCAACGGTATGTGTTCACGGGGAGGACCAGACGTTCTCCTGGAGAGGAGCTCGGCGTAAGTCCAAATATAGTTAAGAGAAGAAGCGTGGCTCTGTTTAAAAGCTGTCATCAGAAGGGAGAGAGAGTCTAGAAGACCTGCAGTGGCTCTTCCAGAAACTTCGCCAGGTTCCCACCCTCCCCTTCTCCTCTCTGGGGACGCCTGCTTCCATCGCAGGGGATTCTAGGGCCGCACAGCAATCCTGGAAGATATGTTTCGCCAGACCCACTTAAGTCAACGGCGGAGGGGTAAGTCCCCCTGCTTTGTTACCCCTTCTGGGAGAATTTCGAAGAGGAGCCTTCAGAGTGGACCAGGGACCCCCACATGGAATGGACACCGTGAGCTTCTGAGCAGCAGCAGGGCCTACAGGCGGACAGGTGGGGGTGGCCGTATCCCACAGAAGCACTGGGGCTGCAGGAACGCCTGCAAAAAGGCAGCAGGGCTTCTCAGAGGATAGCCCAAGGGAGCTGCCCCACCTGTTGGACTTAGCAGTGGGGTCCGCACGCACCGCAGCGGGGGCTGCCAGAGCTCGCACGCCGCATCACCCACAAACGGGCCTGACTGCATTAACTGCGAAGTCCCCCTGAACCAGACCCTCCTCTTGGCCAGCGCTGCGCTGGGTGGGAGGTCACCCGCACACTTGCGTGGGAGGCAGGCGAGCCCCGCAGCCTCGGAACCCCCTCCAGGTGCTCGGTCTCTGGTCCTGAGGACAGACGCCAGGGAGGTGGGTGACCAAAGTCTCCGCCGGCGAGCCTCTGATGGAATACCGCGACCTGAAAAAAACCGTGATACAGATCTACCTTGAGCGACACAGAAACACGTTCGTAATACAGAGGGAAGCAAACAAAAGCGGATTACAGACTGTGGGGGCGATGACTCAACCGTGTGCATTTGTCAACGCTCCCGAAGCTGTTTACTCCAAGAAGTTAATTCCACAGTGTGTAAATTATACCTCGGGAAGAGCCGACCGTCAGATGATATTTACAGAAGGATTCGCTCTCTGTGTGCCTCTGTGTGTGTGTGCGTGTGTGTGCACGTGGGCTCCCTCTATTATAATTACAGATAACTTTCACTTACTCTGTTTTCTCCTTTTGCTTAATTGTCTTGTCAGATTTTTCTCACATGAATAGGGATTGCTTTACTATTTTAAAAACCATGACCAGGGAAGCACAAAAGAATATTTGGGTTCAGGGAAGAGCTCACCCTCACCCAGGGGAAAAGGTGGCCGTGCCTTGCCCTGGGTATCATAGGAGTTACAACAGGAGGCTGGTCCTAAGAGAAGCCCACAGTAGATGCTCAGTAAACGCTTATCACATGAGTGAGTGATGAGAGTGGGTCATCGTACCCCAAATCTCTAGTTTAATAATAACCACGCTGCTCTCGCTTTAGACCCAGTGTATTAGCAGTGCACACTCATAAATATTTTCATCTCCATTAGAGTGACAGCCAACTAATTGCTTTCAAGCCGAAGAGTTACCGCATGCACGAAGCTGAGCTCTTTCCTTTTAACTTTCCTCTTCTTATCCTCACCCCATCTCCTCCTCTATTAATTTAGATTGGGAAATAAATCATCACAAATGTCTTGGTTTTACATAATTGTTAGGAAGAAAGCTTAGGTGTACCACATAGCAGAAGGGCAGAAAACAAAACAGGAGAAGCAGTAATTTTCCACAGACCTGGCAGCAGCTTCCTTTGTTGAGAAATAGCAGGAAAAACAGCCACAAGACCAACCTTCTGTCTTCAGAAGATGCTGATCGCTTGGTGTGTGAGACAGGAGTAGCCCCTTCCTGGAAATCTGTGGCCTTAATAGTTATCCTTGGGGTGGGAAGGGAGGGGGAGCAGAGGAGGTGGGAATGAGCATAGGCCTGAGTGTGTGTGTGTGTGTGTGTGTCCGTGTCCGTTATGGAGGAGGGTGGCTATGGGGTATGTGGTGCGTGGTTTTGGAGGGTGAGGTGTTGTGGGGGGGTGTTGGGAGTATGTTTCTATGTGGTAGGGGTAGCGGGGTATGTTTCTGATAGGCACCACATGGATATGATCAAGATTACAGTGTTGGATACACAGAATTTGGGTCCAGCTCAGAAGGCTCAGGAACATACTGAAATACTGGGGGTATTTAATGTAGCAACTTAACCAGTTCTAGTTTTTTCTAACAGCTGCTAAAACCTTACACGCAGTTTAGACCCAGAAAGGTCTTTAAACCATATACTCTAGCCCACTCATTTTGCAAGTGAGAGAATTGCAGCCCAGAGAGTAGAAGGGAACTGCCTAACATCCCTCAGAGACCCGGCAGCACTACCTGTTGGAATGGTGAACAGGACCTGCCCTCTGGGGACCATGTCCATGTGCTTCTGAATAAAGTTGGGGACATCCCTGAGCACCTGCTCTGAACAGTGTGTTCCCCCCAAAAGGCCTTCAGCAACCACATTTCTCTGTCAGCATTCCCTTTGCCAATGTAGCCAAGTTAGGACATCTGGGCCTGGCCAGGCCCCATCTGCTAAATAAGGGCATTATCTGCAGAGAAAGAGTCCTCATCAAAGTCATGTTAGTGACGAGCCAGAGGATTAGAGAACCAAGACTGGATCCTGCTAACACTATGAGTAAAGGGAAACCTGCTGTAAAACCAAGCAACCAGAAGGTGGGCATTAAGCTGAAAAAGCCAGAGACAGGGCTCACCCTAGAACCCCAGCCACTTTCTTTGTGCTTATAGCCTCCTTCAGCTGGTGACTCTGCAGCCTCGTCTCCCAGGCTTTCTTGGTTTCCCACCGTGCCATTCTCTTCCACACCTCTGTGCCTTTGCACAGGCTGTGTCCTCCGCAAGGTGCACTGTTTCCCACATCACCCATCTGGGGGAACTTCCCCCTTGAAAACAGCTCAGCCATCACCCTCTTTAAGGAGGACCTGTCACTTCCCCCAGCAGAGCCGGCACCTCCTCCCCTTCCAGCGTTGACAGAACCCCCGGTGGGCTTGGTGGTGTCATTTTGCATGTCTGGAGTTCCTTGAAGAAAGGTTTACCCTGTTAATCTCCAAAACCTAGGCCTTAGGCCTGCACTAAATGTTAGCTGTCCACAGATAAATGAAAACATACATTTGTTGTCTGTTACTAAATAAAAAATCAATCACCTCAACGTTAGCAGCTCAAAACAACGCAGAAGTTATAAATTCTGTGAGGCAGGCAGTTTTGGGCGTCTACTTAGGGTCTCACAAGGTGGAAATCCAGTTGTGTCGTCCCAGTCCCATCCTCACCCAGAGACTCAACTGGGGAAGAATTGCTTTCAGATTCACTTAGGTTGTTGGTAGAATTCATTTCCTTGTGGTTGTAGGACTGAGGACCCAGCTTCTTGCTGGATGTCAGCCTGCTGCCATGCAGGCTTCCTGACAAACCTTCTCTCTTCATCAATCCCACAGAGTCTCCCAAGTCTCCAGCAAAGCAGAGTCTTAGATAATGTTCCACAGTCACTGAAGTGACATCCTTTTACCTTCGCCATATTCCATTGATAAGAACCAAGTGATAGGTCCCACCCACAGCAAGGGAAAAGGGTTCTACAAAGACACAAAGCGAGGAATCATGGGAGACCATTCCAGAGTCTGCCCACCAACAAAGAATATGGTAAATCCTGCTGCTAAATTCTTTACTTTGGTATAATTTTCCTTTTGTTCCTCCTTCGGGTTCTCTCTTGTAGGTGGCTTCCCAGCTGTTGGCAGATAGCTTCTGGAAGAAGGTGCAGCTCCAGTGGCCCCAGGTTCTGGGAAAGGAGAATCCATTCAACTCTCAGATCGAACAGGTGTTTGGAGACCAAGGGGGCCACTGAGTGCCTCTAGGAGACCCACTCCTGGGAAGCTCAGGGAAGCAAGAACTTGAGTGAATTCATTCAACAGATGGTTATGGGGCTGCCATTTTGCCGGCCCATAGGACCCTCTTTCACAGCAATTTTGCAAAGTGCTTTTCTCTCATTTTGGAGTCTATCTGAATGGCAGTGTGATGCTGAGTGTTTTCTGTTTGTCCCTCAAATCACCTTTAATAAAGTGTTGTGGCTGCCATTCCAAGCAAGAGAGGGTATCTCTGCCCTCTAATAGCTAATTGTTCTAAAAACAAATTCAAAGTCCAGCGATGCCTGGCAACTTAGCCAGGGTCTTCATGCCCCAGGATTGAACCTCAGTCTGTTGCTGCTTCTCTGAGATGGCCAGCAAGCTGGGGTGGCCCCTAGGAAGGCTGCTGGCTGGCTGCCAAGGACTCTCAGAAGAGAACACAAGACTACAAACACAAAATGTGGGTACAAACTTGAATGTTTATCTAGAACAAGAAAAGAAATCACAACATGACAATTTTTTTTTAAAAATTGACAAATAGCATAAGCCCCACAAAATCCAGATGATTGAGAAAAATGACAATTGTTCTTTCTTTAAAAGGTTTTCTTACATTCGTTGGCTGCATAATCTCATCATCTTTCCCTATAACAATGACTCAGTGATATCATGGTCTACAGAAAGGACAGAAAAGCAAAAATGCGTTGCTTTTTATGGATAATTTAGAGGAGTTTCTTTCAGCTGCTGAACTCATTGGTAAAGTCATGTACATTTTTAGGATTGTTGTCAAATTGGGAGCATCTCTATCAAATTTCTGTTGAGTGAGAGCTGTTAGAGCTATGCTCCCTATTTGGAGTACTGTTCATGTTTTGTGTGCATATAAGCCCAGGAATTCTGGTAAATTCTATTGGACACCATTCTCGTTGGTGTCTCACCTCCCTTGCCCATCTCTGATGCAGCCGTGGATTTGGGGGGTCAGTGGGTGTAGGTGTACACCCAGACCCACATCGCACTGCCAGCACCCAACTTCACATGGGCACGTCTTCCTACATTCTGCCCTCAGGAGCTTGCTTGCCACAGCCCAGAGATGTGGGGCTATCCTACTCCAGGGATCCCAGGAGCCAGGGAATAAATGCACCAGCCACTTCCTTTCAAGCCTCTTCCTTTCAGTTTGGGGAGGCATTCAGTGTGCTTCTCAGGGGCAGAATCAGCCCCTTTGTTCTTGCAACAATGCCGTCGATGGTGTTTCCTTCTACTCTGTCACTCTCCTTGTCCCCTCATTCCTGCTCTCTGGAGGAATAAATAAATTCCCAAATAAACCACCTGCACCTAAGTCTTTGTCTCAATAGAGACAAAGTTAAAATGATGGTATGTGCAGAATTGTGTATGCGTTACTACTGAATATAATGCTGATATGCAGATGCTTCTCTTTCAACTAGACAGCAACGCAAACCAAATCTACTTACAGTACACCGTCCATTGCCATGGACCAGTGTCTGGCTTTGTGCCTTTTACACCTGTTTCTCCTCCGTGATCCACCACTTCCCGTGCTGGGAGCTGTAGGATATGTTCATACTGTGATCTGCCCATTGGCCCTGCACCCTTATAACCAGGCTGGTGAAACTGAAAGTCACCCAGCTGTGCCCAGAAATGACTGCAAACCACATAAATATTTCCAGATACACCCACCCTAAATGGATCTCCACTTCCGCTGCCCCAAAATTCCCATGGCTAGCCCACAGCCACCAGATGGAAAAGAAAGTATAAAGAGAAGCAGCAATTGAGTTTAAAATACCCTGCTTTTGCCAATTTTACAAGCAGGTAACCATGAGAAACCATTGCTTGGGCCCCTTCTGAGGCTTTGGAAGGAACCCTAAACTTAATCTCTTTTTGACTCATGGTCAATCCACCTCAGCTCACAAAATTAATTTGCCAGATGGTGTGCGAGTTCCGTTTTAGGGGCCTAAACACTTAAAATGTTGTCGACCCATTAATTTCTGTCCCCTGGACAGAACCCTTACTTCAGCCTGACAGGACATGTCCTGGGGAGATGGATCAACAGGGGACCAACATGCCAGCGGGAGGCCTCTTGTTTCCAGCAGGAAATACAAATGAGGAAAGTGAATCGGAGCATATAAGGTGTGGAGGTGTAAGACTATGGAAATCTTACCTGTCTCCTTCCGGGGCATGTGTCCACTAACAGCGTCTTGGTAAGTCCATCACTGGTTTTGGTGTTCCAACATCTCGTGTTATGTTAAGGACCAAGATACCAATACTTGTCATAGCATTGTTTTCTTGGTTCTTTTTTTTTTTTTTTAATCTGAAATCTTAAGTGGGTAGTCTCAAGACATACACAGAGAACACTGCACTAAAATTTTTTATTCCTTTAGAAAGAATTCTATTTAATCCTCACTCTTTTTAAGATGCTTTCAAGTTATTTTATTGCTCTTCTAACTTCTACTTTCCAGGCTACTTGTGAAGCTGATAATCTCATATTGCTTTTGCTGTTGCTGGGGGGATAGAGAATTCATTTTAGGCCTAGCCATTTTCCAGAAGGCCCTGAAGGACTAGAGTTGTTTTAAAAGTGTGGAGTAAAGAGGGAGATTCAGAAAGTACAGAGAAGAGGTTCCCAGACTGAAACATCCTGAGACCCTCCGCCTCCTTTTTCCTACCCTAGAAGTCATCTCTGGCCTGGCCACTTTTCTCTGTTCAAATTCCCTTAGGGACAGAAGCCCCCACATTGGGGAACAGTTTTACCAGAACCATATTTCCCCTCCCCGACTTGAACAGGTTCATGTCAGGAGGCAGACGGGCCTTCCTCCTCGCTCCTGGGGCATGACATCCCAAAATCCAAGGGTGGGAACAGATGGCACCCCCATCTCACTTTTTTTTTTTTTTTTAACAAAACATCAATACTACACAAAGTAAGTGCTAAATACCACTACTGTCTCCTCAAGAACTGAAGTCCAAGGCCAGGCCCTCACCCCGGGATCAGAAACCTATGGGTGAAGCAAGTCCACTCTGCCTCCATCTTTATACTCCACCAATCTAAACACATTCCTTCTTCGAGATTCAATCACATCTTTCTCTCTGACTGAGAGATGTTCTGTCCCTATAAGGTGCTTTGTGTACTTCTCATAACTTCCAAGTGTTCAGAATTTACAAGATAGCTGCAGGGCGCAACTTTTATCTTGTATTTCTGCACTGGTGTCTCTTGAGATCCTGTCTTTAGCCTCCATGTTTTCAGAATCATAGTGTGTGAGTGCTAGCCTCAGAGAGGCATGTGAAGGACTTTTCCAGGGGGCTCACATCCCTCTCCATCTCCTTCCCCCATTCCTGCAGTGGCCTCCTGATGAGATGCACTGGAAGAGAGGCTCCAGGAGATGAGAACCTGGCCAGTCATGTTCCTTCCTGTATCCACAGCCTTACAACAATGCCTGGCCCACAAGAGATGTTCAGTAAGTAGTACCAAGTGATAACTGAGTGGACGAGTGAATGAATGAAGAAGGAAGGAGACATTACAGTTGCCTTCCAAGTCACATTTCATTATTTCTTGTTACTCAAAAACAAAACAAAAAATGGAGGCTGTTTTTTGACACATTTAAATTTGCTCCATTGACGCACACTTGTGATGTGAAAGGGTAAGAGAAAAGCAATTAATGAGAAGATGCCTTGCTCCCAGGGACCATTGGTGGGGAGGCTTGGGCTCCTGTATAATCTTCATCTAAACATCCAGCCCTCTATTTTCATTGGTTTCTCCTACTTTCAGATTGAAGACCTGTCTAGCCCTTTCCTATTGAAATAGAGCTGCTCATTTTCCATATGAACAATTATTAAGAACTTCTATTCTTCCCACCACCACTCCTGGACATTTTTCATTTGGGAGAGAGCCTTTTGGGCTCAAGCCTTGGTGAAAGACAAAACTCCAGGGCCCCTAGCCAGAGTAGATCAGCTAAAAATCTTTGTATGCTACTTGTATTGGCACATGACATAGCAGGACCTAAACCCAGGAACATGGCTTCCTTCCCCATCCCACTTTCTCACCCCGTTAATGCCACTAGAAAAGGGATTCTTAACTAAAGCCCATGGGAACCCTACTCTCCCCCAGAATTTAGAATGCCTATGAACTTGAGTGGAGGAAAAATTGTATTCAAGACCCTCTACAACGGCATTTCCTTTTATTATGAATGTAGGCAACAAAATAGCTGTATTTTTGTCACAAATATTTACATATCACATTCCATTTGCTGCAGATACAATCAATTCAATTCTCATTATTCATAGGAGTTATGTTCCATTAAGTCATTCTGAACACTGAATTAGCAAATAATGAACCATCGCTCCTAGGGGACATAGAGGGTTATGTTCCTGCGAGCCTCTGGTCATAACATTTATCATTCAGCCAATCAATACATAACTTTGTTCCATGTGTGGTTTTTGTTAAAGACACCTATTTCATTTATAGTCGATTAATTAACATTGAACTCATAGCCAACGGCACTTTAGCTCCCACCCGAATGAAGATTATCTGCACATCTATCTTCTCTACAATGCACGTCACAGCCTTCTTGCACACAGGAACCCACATGATGCTTCAGCACTGCACCTGCATTTTAAACAATGAAATCACCAGCAGAAAGTATAAAACTTCCCAAAACGTGAGTTACTTAACAATGTTAAGGCTGAAACAAGAAGACAGAGCACTGCCTTACTCAACCTCAGCTGGAAACATACAGGTCAGGGAACCAAATTTTCCCTATTCAAATGACTGCAAAAGTGACATGGGTATTTATTTGGGGGTTACAAATAAATTTAGCATGTAGGCAAATTCACAAATACAGAATCCTGAATAATGAGGATTGACCATTTCTTAAAATATCATTTATGGCCTAAATACTTTGAAATCACTCTAGTTATGAGACCCGTTATAAAGGAAGCACATAAAAAAGTAAAAGCAAAAGAAGCACATGTATTAATGTGTGCCTGTTTTTGATATTTCGAAGTATTTTTAGTAGGGTGATATTTGGTTTCCTTTGTAATCCTGTATGTTCTATTTTTTGCATTAAAAAATGTTATTCTGAAAAAGGACGCTCCAGGCTTCCCCAGACTGTCAAAGGGATTCATGACACAAAGGATTGTATGCTTTGGGAGGTGGTGTTTGGCAAAGAACCCCACAGTCCAAAAAAGCTGGAAGCATGGCATAATTTCTCTGCTTCCCAAAAAGTCACAGGGCAGAAGTTCTGTAGTGAAGAAGGGTGTTCCACTCACCATTTACCCCACATTTTCAACCTAAAGCCTTTTCCCTGTATGATAGCTGTTAACACGCTGTAGGTACTGTGCTCTATGGAACTGCCTTGGGAGATCCTGCCTAGAGAAATGAGCGTCTGTCCAGTGTACTCACTGATGTGCAAGAGGGCAATTTCCCAGGTATATCTAGACTCAAATCACCACTCCTCAGCTTCTCCGTGAGGCAGAATGTCTTTGGAATCCTTCTCATTGCAACAACAGCTTTCGTGGTCAAACTTAAAATGACCAAAGCAGCACCTCTCCAGGGCCCTGAGACCCAGGGCACATTCACTGTGCTTTATGGATTTCCTGATGAATGGATGCATCAATATGCTATTAACACGTCAGTTTCTCATTAAATCTGAGTACGGAATCCGTGTTTGCCCGGCGGGATGAACTCCTCTAATCTGATCTGGCAGAGATTCTAGCATAAATATTCATACGAGCTAGGTCTCTTTTAATCTGGTCCTTTGCTTGGGGTAAAGGGGGTTGGGGAGAGGTTTCTTTTAAAGGCTGTTTCTGGGTCGCTTCTTAAAACCACAGTATCCAAAAATAATGGCTTCATCATCACGAATCTGTCGTTAAGAAGGATTACACTTCCCAAGATCTTGGATGGATAGAAATGCAGAGGGGAAATAAAGAGCACACGATGAGGCTTGCTGAGGATTGCTCTGGGCCTTGGGCTCTTGGCTGGCTGCTTTGTTTATAATTAAATACGCAGAGCATTTAGAGGAACGCTTTTCAGCCTCGGAGTGCTACAAATGTAACTCACGGGTTCACAGAGCCTCGGTCAATAAGCAGCAGCAGAAGGATGGGTAGGAGGGGCGCACCCAGGGCTTCTGGGGCCGGCGAGGCTTAAGGCAGCTTCAGACCCCAGAGACTTTCAGTCTCGTCAAAGACTCTGTCCTCAGAGATGCACACTTTAAACAGGCTCAGAAAAAACCCAGGTGTTAATATTTTTACAGCAGCCTCCCCATCGCAGTTCTGTAAACATCAGCCAGAGCACAGACGACGAGCGAGGCTGCTGGGGAAGCAGAGAGCTTTTGAGGGATAAGAAGTGGAGATTCTGGGCGCATACAACTCTTGTGGCAAGAACAAAATTCTGTCCTGCTCGCCTTTGCAAGCTGAGGGATACATCAAAACACAATGAATAGGGACTTCGTGAAGCAACAGGCTTTGGAAGTTCTCATCTGGGTTTGAATGTTGTTGAAGCCGCTGGTGCCTCAGTCACTTTTTCTTCAAATTGGAGCGGTAGCATCTGCTTTCCGGCCCTATGGCGAACATTAATGGTAAGAGCCGATGCTCACAAAGGGCTGAGTGACATATATTTTGCATTTAAACAACCACACGGGGCAGGTCTACCGTGATTATGTGCTTTCACAGGTAAGGAAACAGAGGCAGTGAACAACTGAGTAACTTGCTGGAGTTTGCACAGCTGATAAATGATGAATCAAGGATTTGAGCCAAGCCCTCTGGCTCCAGGTTCTGCATTGCCAGCCACTAGGTGACACCGCTCTGATTAAGTAAGATAACGTTTATAGAAGATGGCTAAGTCATCCATCAACATTTGCTCTCATGGTCTCTACACCCAGGGTGTCGTTTGGCCACCACACACGCTAGTGTTGGCTTTTTTCTGAGGAGTAAAACCAGAACTCATCAACCGATACAGCCCATGCCCCTGCAAGCTCCCTCCTCTCCTGTCCCGTCTTTTATCCTACCTCCCAGCTACGGGAAACTTGTCCTTAAAAACACAGGCAGTGGGTAGGTCTCCCAAGATGGTGGCTAGCCACTCATGCACATGCTGCTCCCTCCACGGAGAGACATGGTATCTATTCCCATCCCCTTGAAGCTGGCCTGGTCCAGGGAGACTTCCACACCAGATTAGCACAAGGAGGCAGAGCTGCCTCTTTACCTCTTGGGTCATAGAGCCACCCTGAAGGAAGTCGAGGCCATGCTGCCATAAGATGGGCCCTGGGTGATGAGATGCTATGTGGAAGAGAGTAGCCACACCTCGGAGGTGTGAGAGAGGCTTTCTTGGGGTTTCCAGCCCAGCCCTCCACCAGTTGGATGTTGCCCAATAGGCAATCCCAGCCAAGACCACATGGGGCCCAGCCAACCTACAGAATCATGAGGAATCATACACTTCTTATTCCAAGACTCCTCATTTTTTTAAAAAGATTTTTTACTTATTTATTTGACAGAGAGAGAGAGAGAGATCACAAGTAGGCAAAGAAGCAAGCAGAGAGAGATGGGGAAGGAGGCTCCCTGCTGAGCAGAGAGCCTGATGTGGGGCCCAATCCCAGGACCCTGAGATCATGACCTGAGCAGAAGGCAGAGGCTTAACCCACTGAGCCACCCGGGTGCCCCAAGCCTCATTTTTTAAAAAATATTTTATTTATTTATTTATTTATTTATTTATTTATTTGACAGAGATCACAAGTAGGCAAAGAGGCAGGCAGAGAGAGGAGGAAACAGGCTCCCCATGGAGCAGAGAGCCCGATGCCAGGCTCTGCCGCTTCCAGTCAGGCGAAGAGAGAAGAATTAGGCACAAACAAGTCAGCTGCAAAAGACTGGGAGCAGGGGACAACAGTCCAAAAGGACTGCTGCCTCGAGCAACTCCACTGTCTCACTTTTATTGGGTAGAAACAATAGCCAACAGAAGGACTGATGAAGGTCAAATGTTAATCCCGTCTTGCAGACCAGCAAGAAGGAGGAGAAAGTTTATAGTTAACCGAGCACATTCACAGGACTCCTCTAACTAACAACGGGCGCTTCTGGGAAGAGAAAGGAGCGATAACGGAAAAGGGAAGCAGGCGGTTTTAGTTCCACCCCGAGCTGACCGGGCATTCCCGGGTGCTTGGCTTCCGTGAAGCAGGCTGCGTTCTGCCCTGGGCGGGCCGGCTGCCCGGCTTCTGTGAAGGGGCGGCGTTCTGCCCTGAGCGAGCCAAGGTATCCCTAGCCGCCCAGCTTCACGGTCGTACATCGTCCTTCTCCCCAAAGACCTGTTGCCAGTATATGTATTTCTTAAGGCCATATCTAAATGTGCTTGGTAACTAGTAAAATCCTCCAGGGGTTACAGTTTAAATAACAAATTGTTCCGAGGGGCAGCAGCAGGGCTCGATCCCAGGACCCCAGGATCATGACCCAAGCCAAAGGCAGAGGCTTAAACCCACTGAGCCACCCAGGCGCCCCAAGCTTCCTCATTTTTTAGGAGATTTTTATACAGCAACAGTGAATCAAAACACAGGCCTAGCCCACTCACAGCTCCATGTCCTTCCACAGGCCATCTCCTTAGCCTGCACACCCTTCTCTGATTGGAACACTCTTATTCATTCTTCAAGACCCAGCTCATTCCACTGTTGTCACGGATGAGAAGACACAGACACACTCACAGTCTGCTAGAAGGCACAAGAATCTCTAGGATTAGGTTCAGCTGCTTATGAGTAAAGAAATGACAGTGCTTTAAAAAGAGAGGAAATTATTTCACGCATAAAAGACATCCAGTCATAAGTGGTGCAGGCCTAGCGAAAGACATATATACAAAAATAATATTTTGCTGAAAAAAAAGCTAAGAGGTCTAAATAAATGGAAATTTATACCTTATTCATAAATTGGAAAACTCAATACTATTGGGGAGCCTGGGTGGCTTAGTCAGTTAAGCATCTGTATCCTGAATTCAGCTCAGATCATGATCTCAAGGTTGTGGAATCAAGCCTCATGTTGGGCCCTGCACTCAGCAGGAAGTTGGCTAGAAATTCTCTCTCCCTCTCTCTCTGCTCCTCCCCGCCCTTGCTTGCACTCACGCTCTCAAAAAAAAAAAAAAAAAAGAGGAAGAAGAAGAAGAAAAAATATTACTAACTTGTAAATTCTACTAAAATTGATCTATAGATTCAACATAATCCTACACATAATCCCAGAGATTTATTTTGGATAAAATTTGAAGCTGATTCTAAAACTTGTAGGAAGATACAAAGAACTTAGGTTAACCAAAATAATTTTGGAAAGAATAGTAAAAAACAATGAAAGTGTTTCACTCCCTGACTTAAAATTTACTATAAAACTACAATAATCAAGACAGTGTGTTACTGACATCAAGACACAAATAACTAAATGGAACAGAATATAGTACCTGGGTGAAAAAACCCTCAATATATATGGTCATTTGATTCCTTTACAAAGTTGCTGAGGAAATGCAAGAGAAAATGGAAGTCTTTAATAAATGGAACATTTATATGTTTGGAACATTATATGTTTTTAACAACCCTCCACCCCAATAGCATACAATATATATAAACTAATTTGATATGGATTATAGACCTTAATGTAAAAGTTAAAACCAAAACCCCTCTAAAAGAAAATATTTTTAAAAATATCTTCACAGTTTGGGGATAAGTAAGGGTTTGATAGCCAAGACACAGAAACAATTACAAACAACAACAACAACAACAAAAAAAAAACTGGATAAACTTTAGACAGAATTAACATTATTCTGTTAAATTACACAAAGTTTAAAACTCCTGCTCATCCAGAAACGCCACAGGCAGAGAGAAAATATGACTCCAGAATATTTAAAGAACGCCTATGATTCAACTAAAATAATTAAAAGACAACCCATTTTTTTTTTTTTTTTTTGCTGAACAAAAGATTTGAAAATATACTTCACAAAGGAAGGTATGTGAAGAGCCAAGTATGTGAGAAAGTGCTCCACATCCTTAACCATCAGGGAGATGCAAATCAAAACTACAATAAACTTTACTACCTCACGTCCGCCAGGATAGCCAAGAAATGAAAAGATCAGACAGCAGCAAGTGTTAGCAAGGGTGTGGAGAAACTGGAACTCTTATACAGAAGTGCTTCTGAGTAAGTTCTTTATAAAACATTGATTCAAAAAGAGTTATGCACCCATTTGTTTATTAAAGCACTATTTACAATAACCAAATTACGGAAGCAGCCCACAGAGCCATTCATATACAAGCAATGGAATATTATTCAGCCATAAAAAAAGATAATGATCTCTTGCTATTTGCAACAATATGGATGAATCTGGAGAATCTAATGCTAAGTAACTAAAGTGAGTCAGAGAAAGACAAATAGCATATGATTTCACTCTTATGTGGACTCTAAGAAACAAAATAAATGAACAAAGAAAAAAGACAACCCAGAAAAACAGACTCTTAACTGTAGAGAACAAACAGATGGCTACAAGAGGGGAGACAGGTCAGGGATGGGGGAACATAGGCAAAGGGAATTAAGCGTACAGCTATCTTGATGCGCACTTAGTAATGGATAAAATAGTTAAATCACTATGTCATACATCTAAAACTAATTAACACTATATGTTAACTATACTGGAATTAAAATATCAAAAAAAGGTTTCTTATAAAACTAATTATAAGTCTACCCTATGACCCAGCAAATTTATTCCTAATTATTTACCAGCATATGTCCACAAAAAGACTTGTATGAGAATGTTTGTAGCAGCTCTATTCATAATTGCTCAAATCTGGAAACTGTCCAGATACCGTCAATAGGAAAATGGAATAAACACATGAAATACCACCACCGATATAAAAGAAACTACTGACACAGACAGGAAGAATGAGTCTTGTGATTATTATACTGAATTCAAGAAGTCTTATACAAAGAGCATACACCTTATCGTTTGTATGTATGTGTATACCTATGAAATTCGAGAACAGGCAAAACGAATCTATGATGGAAAAAGCCAGAAAAACGTTTGCCTGAAGTGAGAGAACTGAGGAAGAGCATCAAAGAAATTTCTGGAAGGATAGTTCTATCTTGATAAAGGTTTCTATGACACAGATGCATGCACTTAGCATAATGAAACATTTCGGATTTGCACACTTCATTTTATGGAAATTTTACGGACAGATGGGAAGCAAGGTGTGCAAATGCATGACTGCCTGTGTCTGCTATCTTCCTTTACAAAAGTAAGTCAAGCATTTTTTTTAATCACCTTCAGCATGACATACAGATATATGTACATCTATATAGATGAATCATCTTTCTAACAGATCTTGAAAGTCTATAAAAGGTCACTGGAACAATCCATTAAAATGCTCCACAGTTTATTGTGACTTGTAATATTTTTACAAGAATATAAAAAGAGTTTTCTGTCCATGAAATTGCTAAGCATTACAAGAAAGAAACATCGGGGAGGGAGAAAAGACGGTATGCCTGTAAACTTTAGAGTAGAAGTAGGATTATAATTTGGAAGAGAGGAGGACTTAAAGGAAGAGAGGAAAAGGATAATTACAACGCAAAAAAGGGAACATGGCTCATGAATTACTTTGAAGGCACAATTTTAAAATACAGATATCTTAATTCACTCCCATCATGAGAAAATGTACAGAAAAAAAGCCGAAGATTCCTCCCCGTTGACAACTTTATTAAGCCAAGTGACTTCTGATAGACTGATTCGAAGAAGCAGAATCCTCTATGGGAGGGCAGGCTGGTGCAAAATCTGCCAAACGAGGCCACAGACATTAATTAGATGTTGGATCACATTGTCGATGACGTCAGGCCTGATCAGCTGTGCAGACCAAGTACACAGCAGGAATCTGTAACCACTGGCAAATCTCACGTTTGGAGCATTGATGGTTCACTCTTCAGGCTGCAGCCCTGCTCTCTCCCTAAGCAGGGGAGCCTGTTCTGTGCAGACGCCAGACAGATTTACTTCTATCCATGACAATGGAAGAGTTCATTATGCCATATTATTCTTTTTCATGGGCCACTAGGGAAATAGAGGATAGTGCAGAATATGGGTGAAAGGCCAAAAGTTGGCAAAGAAGTTAGAGCATTTTTATAATTTGAGAATATTTAGTATTTTTATTAAATGTAGGAAGCAAGGGTCAGGCCGAAGTTTGAATGTTAGCTCTGCTGTGTGATCTTGGGAAAGTGACTTAACCACTCTGACACACATTCCCCCCATTCTTATATCCATGTATTTAACATAGGACATCTGTGAGTGTCAAATGAAATAGCACATGGAAAGCACTCATTACAGCTCCACAATACTTTATTTGCACTCTCCAGATCCAAAAACTCCTACAAACCAAAGCTTTGTTTCCTAATTCATTTGGAGGCAAAACCTGACCTATACCCTGACAAGAGGCCTCTTAGTCTTTATTTATCCCACTTAATGTGAATATTCATGTTTCTCTGAAGAAATATTAATGTTTGGATTATGGGGAGTTGCCTTAGACCCTTCTGGGGCATTGCGTACTATTGGGTATATATACCACTCGAGCTTTATAAACGCAAAACATTCAGAATTCCAAAGCAAGAATTTCAGATAAGGGATAGAGAAACCACCTGACATCCTTATTTTATTGTTACTTTATAAATTTCCTATTCCCACTTCATGGCAGGTTAAGACCTCCCACTGAGTTGTTTGGAAGGTCCGCTCTCTAATGCATGTCCCAGCTCCTCAAGGTGCTCCTCGAGTTGGGCTGTTGGCACCAACTATGGACTCAGGAGGTATGGATTCAGTTTATCTCGAAACAGTCTTTGTGAGTTGATTATGGCTGTTTTGGGGGTCCTCTTCCAAAAGTTTCTGAGCAAAGCAGTCTGCCACCTCCAGGCCAGGCTCAAGTCTCCTGGACACGGGAGACATGTTACAACCACTTTTATTCAGAAGACATCATTGAACAAATGAATGGAGTCAAAGAAGGGGAAGTGAAAGAGTGGCCATGCCCTTGGCTCAGCTCCATCATGAAGACTGAGACGACAGACAAGCGACTTCCGTTTTGCCTCCCAGCTTAGGGTCAAGCCCCCTGCTGAGCTGGGACTTGCGTTAAAGAGCACGTCTTCTGAACAACTTTTAATATTAAATGGCTGGTCTACAGTGCAGCAGATGGCACACAAATGGAAATTTCAAAAGATCTCACTTGTAAAAACTGGTTTGGGGAAATTGTATAAATTAAAATATAAAGTGTGGGTACATTTGTAGGAAATAAGTAGCTCTCCATTCATTTCAGGCTGTCTGATTTCTTGGGCGTAAGTGGTTCTGAAAGATGTTATACATGTATACTCACTTTTAACTACATAGCAAGTTGAATTAATAGTAATTAAAAAAAAACCTTAGTTTGATGAAGAGTTAAGTACCCAATCTTTTCCATGTCTCTCCAATGCTGCTGGGGAGGGTCCCAAGGCGGCTTGGCCAAATCTACTGGAGAGGTGTTGGCACCATCCTCTGGTAAAACTGAAAACTGCACGTGCACTTGAACGACCTTCAACTGTTCCAAACCCAGACCTTAGACCAGGGAGACTATTGATCCAGCTGGTGTTGCTTCTTCAAGTGCTGCCCTCCTTCCAGAATGTCTATAATCAGCCCCACAAATTCACACCAGTGGTCTGAGATATCCGTCCAGTTTAGGCCAGAAGAAAACTCACATGAAAGAAGTTCCATAAGGAACTAATTTATGGGGCATCTGGGTGGCTCCTTCAGTTAAGCGTCTGCCTTGGGCTCAGGTCATGATCCCCGGGAACCTGGGATCGAGCCCTGTGTCGGGCTCCCTGCTCAGTGGGGAGTCTGTGTCTCCCTCTCCCTCTGCTGTTCCCCTTGCTTGTCCTTTCTCTCTGTCAAATAAATAAAGAAAATCGTTTAAAAAAGAATAAACAAGAATTGAAATCCACATACATATACTCCCTAGTTCCCAGCAGTCAATACTTGTAATCCTTTCACTCTGCCTCAGAAAACTTTAAATAATATTTAATATAGTAAGTAAATAATAAAGACACAAATATTTTGAGTAATCATTTTTAGCAAGACAACGTTGCCTTTGGGTTAGCTGTGAGAACTAGGGAGATCAGAAGAGCGGCGGCAATTCTGGAAACAAACAAGACCACTCAAATGAGAAGAGGCAAAGGAGCCTTATTTGGGGACTGCCCCAGCAAGGGGGTCACCATCACTTGTGTTGGCAGAGGAATGGGACAGCTCTGTGGTGGGAGGAAGGGGGGGGGGCTTAGGTGTGCCCTGGTTGGAAGCTGTTGGTATGCGCAAGCTGTAGGCAGGCCAACTAGAAGGACAGCGTCCGGTGTGACTGGATGGGGATGCATATTTTGGTTTCTCAGGTTGGTCCTAAATTGGATTGGGGACAAGAATTAGGGAAGCTGTCAGTGATGATTGAAGCCTGATCAAGCCAATTGTTACCGAGGTCATTGTTCGGCTTTCTGGACCAGGTACGAGGATGGTGGCCCAATTTTCTCCAAGTATGACTTGTAGACAGCAAGATGACTTGCTAGGCTGGTTTCTGTAGGTACTAAGTGGGTTTTTGCACTCGCCGGTACAGATGGTGGGTCAGAGTTCTACCCTGTAGAATAGATTCCCAGAAATGGACTTCCTGAGCCAAAGAAGACACATTTATAATTTTGACAGATACCACCAGCTTGCCCCACCGAGGTTAGGCTGCTTTGTATTTTTACCAGCAACGCAGCTCTAAGCAACGGCTGGGACAAAGTACAGTGAAGACCTATATACTAGTTACATAAAAGTATATGTAAAACTTATATATTAAGCTAACAAGCTGCTAAATAAGGTCTGTGTGCCCTATTCTGATGCCATGAAAAATATATTTTCCTGTGGACCTGGATGTCCAAATCTGAATTTAGGAACCATGGAATCCTCTGAGTCCTACATCAAAATATGGTGAGCAGAGGCGCCTGGGTGGCTCAGTTGGTTAAGCAACTGCCTTCGGCTCAGGTCATGATCCCGGGGTCCTGGGATCAAGTCCCACATCGGGCTCCCAGCTCCATGGGGAGTCTGCTTCTCCCTCTGACCTTCCCCCTCATGCTCTCTCACTCTGTCTCTCTCTCAAATAAATAAAATAAAATAAAAGAGAAGGATGAGCAGTCTTTGGCCTGCGGCTGCTACCTCCTCTCTCCGCAGCTGTCCCATTACCATACTCGGGGGACCTTGTGCTCACACTGTAACACCCTAGCTCACCCTGCTGAGCTCTTTCCACACCACCCATACACAGCCACCTCTCAGGGTCAGGGAAGCACTGGCATAATAGTCAACCCTTGGCAGGATGGCCCAGAGGAAAGCCTCGCGCAGGCCCTAGAAGCAGACTCCAGTCACTCGTGCAAGGGATTCTGAGAACACATTTGCCAGAAGCATGGCCTAGAAGGGGAGACACAGATTCTGGGCCTTGCAGAGGGGGTGCGTGGTTGGAGGTGAGCCAAAGCAAGGAAGGACAAGTGTCAAGAGCTTGGAGACCAAGGAAGGGACTCTCTTGTCTGGGAGCCTTTTTCTTGAGTCTTCCTAAAGAAGTAAATCACTTACAAGGTTCTTTTCCCCACTTTCTAATCTCCCCTCATCTGCAGATTCTGGAGCAGGATTTTGAAGATTCCCTTGGCTGGGAGATATATCTGTCTTCTCCCAAGGCCTGCCTAGGGACAGAATAGAAATTTTATAGGCACCCCTTCAGGCAGTGTCCAAATTCAGATTCTTAATGCTCTTAGCCACAGTCACAAGCCCTTCTTTATATAAATCCACAGCAAAAATGAAGTGAATGTCCCAGTTCCAAATAGTCTGTCCCCACTGGTAAGCCAGTTATCTGGATTTTTAGTTCCAGGGATAGGATCATTTTATGTGTTTGTATTGGCCATCAGGATTTCATTGTGCCTTAGGACAGATGTGGGTTATATAGATTAAAGGAGAAGGGAGGGAAGGAGGAAAGGAGGAATGAAGGAAATCCTTCCTGGGAGTCCTTTGTTATTTACCTTTTATAAATTAATTCACACTAGCCAGTAATTCTTTGTCAAGGTCAGCAATGAGAGTCTCTTCCAACCCTGTTATGTTATTCATTTGAAAACATGCCAAGAGCTACCTGGAGATCACTTTCCTATTTTGTTGTCAAACCTATCATTTAACTCTTCAACTATTCTTGCTGCTGCTCTAAGACAAACAGAATTCAAGAGTTAGCTTTATGACAAGGCCTTAGAACTTTTCCTAAAATACTTCCAGCCGGTGAGCACAAAACATTCCTTTTCTTAAAAACAGAATAGAAATTTATGCAATCTTATTGTGACAGAGGTAAAAATGTTAAAATTAAAATTCAGAAGGAATCTTTTTATCTAACACAATCAATTAATTGAAAAAGCCAATTAAAGTGGGAGCGCATTATAAAAGATTGCACACACATTTCAAATAGTCATTTTCATTCATCAAACATATTATAAGGACAGGGCCTTTTTTTTTTTTTTCTTAGCAGAAGTCTGCAGAGTGAGTTATACAGCTTCTTCCTTACATAAACAACCAATGTGCCCTATGCCCAAACAAAAATAAAAACAAAACCCTCCAATTTAAAGATACTTGTGAATTAATCTCAGAGCAATGTCTTTCTAGATTTCTATTATTTGCCCCTATTCTACTTAATATAACAGCAGTTTCTTTATAGACCTTCTCATGGTTCGCATAGAAAAAAATTTTCTTTTCAGACTTTCAGTGTATGCAAGATTTAACTATATCATTTACAATAACATTTACAACTGATAAGATCAGACTTGAGAAAAAAAACCACGATGACTCTTCTACCATTTGCTTGTGGGAGCAGAGATGCATACACACATTGGAGAGCAGCCTACTGGCATCTGGGTGGTTGTTAGTCAATAGATTTTTACCAAGGGTAAAATGAGACTTATGGCCCACTTATGACATATACACACACAGAGACACACACACATACTCCCTGGTTTCTCCAAAGTGCGGATCCGAAGAGAGGAGTCGTGTTGTGATGAGCACTGGGTGTTGCGTATAACTAATGAATCATTGAACACTACATCAAAAACTAATGATGTACTATATGTTGGCTAACTGAACATTATAATAATTTTTTAAAATTCTTATGTTTTGATGGGAAATGGTGGTTTAAGGAAAAGAAAGAAGCCAAAAGAAAAAAGCCAATAAGGTTAGAGGGTTTTGCTGGGTAACAAATTAACCCAAACCAAGCAGTTTGAAACCACATCCATTTATTATCTCACAGTTCCAGTGGATGCGGGGTCCAGGCTGGCTGAGCTGGCTTAGGGTCTCATGGGATACATCAGGGCACCAGCCAGGTTATGTTCCTTCCTGGAACTTGGGGGTCCTCTTCTAAGCGCTCCTGGGTGATAACAGAATTCACTTCCTTGTGGTTACAGGATTGAGGCCCTTGGCTTCCAGAGGACTCGGCAGTTTCCTGCCATGCGTCCCTCTCTATAGACAGTTCATGTGAGAACAGCTTGCTTCTTAGAGACGAGTAGGAAAGTCTGTCCCTCCAATCTGCTACAACAGAGTCTTAGATAATGAAGCATAATCTTGGGAATGACCTTCCATCACCTTTGGCATGTAATAGAACCTAATTAAAGGAGTAACACCCTATAAACTTTGCCATATCTTATTGGTTAGAAGCAAGTTCCAGATTCCTCCCCTCATTCACCCAGGGAGGAGATTTTACATGTGTGTGACTCACTGGGGGTCACCATTGGATGTGTCTGCCACAGGAGGGGAGAAGGGTCAGAAGAGCCTGGGAACAGGTGGGGCCTGGGAGGCAGTGAGTTTGGAGAGAGACAGGGAATTTAGGCAGAGGTTTGGGAGACACAAAGAAATTTCTAGAGAACATTTTGTCAGTTTGGCTTGATAATCCCCTCTAGTCCATCTCTGAGAGTATTTAGTAAAAATCTACACTGTCATTCAAAAATTTGGGTATCAGGTTTGGGTTATTTTCTTTTGTTTCTGTTGAGTTGGTTAAACATTTAATTCTCAGGCTGGCAAAAACCCACTTCTTTTACAAATAGAAATATAAGGCAAAGTTTTGCTTAAATTTTTAAGGAGGAGATCAATAAATAAAAGCACTGACAAGAAGAGCACTTGCAACATGGGGTGTAATAGTGGGGAAATGAATGCAGAAATGAGAAAGTCTAGTTGGATGTAAAACTGAATAACTTTCTCTAGAGCAATAATACCATAATACTTGGGGGTGTCCCCTATCAGGTCAACCCATACACACACACACACACACACACACACACACACACATCATATCAGCTTTGTTTAAGTTAACCTCTAACTTTATGAGGCAGTTAAAATGGATGGACTTTCATCAGTTGTGGCTAGTTGGCCAAAGCAAGTTACATTCCCCAAGACATCTTACCAGAAAATAGAATGATACTGGTCCAGTTATACTTTGGTTAAATATTTTGCTAATTAACAGCATAGATTAGGAGACATTTAATAATGCTTTTAAACCGAAGAATGCATTTAGTTCCGTATTATTACCAGTTTACAGATAATGAAACTAAGGTTAATGAAGTTGCCAAATTAGCGACAGTGAGTCCAACTCTGTACTCTCTTTCCAGGGTGCAGAAAAAAAACTATTCAGGTAATTACTATTTGTCTAATATAGAAAAATATGTGCTTTTTGTCCTTAAAATTTCAATTAAGTAGAAATTCAGTAAGTCACTATGAGAATACAAGACTTTTAGAGTAGTAATCACATAGTGCTTCAAAAGGCATTTTTCTCACCAAAAGTGAAAGCTTTTCACAGCTTTATCTTTATACAAAAAAGCTGATGACAGATTTCCTAAAGGTTTTGAACTGGCATGTGTATTCCAGCAATAATAATTTATCACATACAGTATAAGAAAGGGAACTATAGTGCATAAAGAGAATGCTATCAGTCCCTGTACCTTCTTCCTTAAAGGAAAAAAAAACGTTAGCCTTCTCCTTATGTGTCTGTCAATTTCAACTGAAAGTCATGTCTCAAAATCCATCTGAAATTATCTGAGACTTGGAAATAGAAAAAATTATAGGGTGCCTGTGTGGTGTGCCGTGTTGGGCTTGACTTCCTAGCAAATGAGCCATTTCATAAATCTCTCGCGGCAGAGGTTAATTTGTAGATTTTTGTCTAGCGGAGATGTAAATAATTTGTTTAGTAGAACAGATAACCCCAAGGGGTATAGTTTATTGCCCTGTTGGACATTAACCTGTTTTGTATCTAACCCAGCAACCTTACCCAAACACTAGATCTAAATATCTTTTCCCTGAGTGCTCTTTTTTTTTTAATTTTTTTTAAAGATTTTATTTATTTATTTGACAGACGGAGATCACAAGTAGGCAGAGAGGCAGGCAGAGAGAGAGAGAAGAGGGAGCAGGCTCCCCACGCAGCAGACAGCCTGAGTGCTCTTTAAACTGGTTTTTGTACCGTAGGGTTCCCTCATTAATTAGGCAATTACAGAAAACCTTTGACATGTGCTCATTTTATAGTTATGATAAAGTCATGGTTTTACTTCTTTAGAAAAAATACTTGGGGTGCCTGAGTGGCTCAGTGGGTTAAAGCCTCTGCCTTCCGCTCAGGTCATGATCTCAGGGTCCTGGATCAAGCCCCACATCAGGCTCTCTGCTCGGCAGGGAGCCTGCTTCCTCCTCTCTCTCTGCCTGCCTCTCTGCCTACTTGTGATCTCTGTCTGTCAAATAAATAAATAAAATCTTAAAAAAAAAAAAAAAGAAAGAAAGAAAAGAAAATATACGTTATGGGTCACCATGTGGAGAAAAAGGCAGTGGAATGACCACTGATTAGGGAACTGAAGCACCTAGATTCTATTACTTGGTAGCTACCGTGATCTTCAGCAAACCACTTAATTAAGCTCCCAGGGTCTCAGCTTGTTCCCCTGTTAAGTGAGTGTAATAGGCCGGCCGTTGCGCAGGTCTGTTGGGAGTCACAGGAAGCCTGGACCAGGCTCCAAGACGGAATCTCCTTGTCCATAGATGAGTGTTTATGGACAGCTTTTCAGCTTTCCTAACAAAAGCTGCTCCTTTCAGGGAAGGGGGGAACCGTAATAGGATTCCACAGAGGCCTTAAGTTTGAGAACTGAAGCTGAGAACTGACCTTTCACCCTTGGAAATAAGTCCCGCCCAAAAGAAGCAGGACATTCGGTAGCTCCAGGAGTAAACATGTGCGGCTTCGTACTCCACATTTCTGCCTAGGAGTTTGTGTGTACATGCTGTTTTGGGGTTAAACAAGAGAATGGAAATCTTTGCAGCTTTTAAAAGAGATTTTTATCGACTTATGTATTTATTTGAGAGAGAGGCAGAGAGGGCATGCGTGGGGGGTGGAAGGGGGCGGGGAGAAGCAGACTCCGCACTGAGTGGGGAGCCCAAGCTGGGGCTCCATCCCAGGATCTAGAGATCATGACCTGACATGAAGGCAGACACTTAAGCAACTGAACCACCCAAGTGCCCCATCATCTTTGCATCTTAAGTAACTTGAATGGAAACCTAGTCCAGTCAGAGCAGAAGACAAATCCAACAGGATTTGTTGAATTATTCCCTACAATTCTCTACAATTATTAGGATTATTCCCTACAATTTCTGCAGCCTGCAGCCATTCCGTTTGTGTCCTGTATTTTTCAGATTGTACTTTACACTTCGTAAGATGATAGGAATTTTTTTTTCACTTTCTTATGCAAATTAGTTAGCCAAGTGAGCCCTCTCTCAGCCCAATGCTGAGCTGGAGCCTGAAGCAGGAATGAGGAAGCCCAGTGTCTGGCCTTCCGGAGCCTCCAGCCACTGGTCAGACACTGTTCAGGATTTTAGAACACAGACCTGGTGTCTGCTAACACTTTTCTCCATCCAGGACAGAGACGTTGTTGATTCTCGGCCATAAGCACCACCTGCCAGGAATCTGTCATCAGCTTTGTTTTCCAAATAGACTCCCAGATTGTGCAAAGCCATCAGGTTTTATTTCAAAAGACACTGAGCAACAGAACAGCCTGAGGGCTCTTGGGTGACCACAGTGACTCTTCCTCCCTGACTTTTCTATGTTGAGGAACCACATAGCTGGAGACAAAAGTAAAGAAAGTGCAATTCCTCCACAATTGGACGAAGCGTGTTTAAGTATCCAGGTGATTCTCTCATTCCTTCTTCTACATGGGACTCTGAAGAGAAAAGAAATTTCAATTCTGAGACACACATGTTTGTCTTTAACTCCCCAAGGCGAAGATAGAGGATTGGGTGCAGGCCTTGGAGAGCTCAGGCTGTGTCGTAGTAAATAGCACATAGGGCCCACATCGACCAGCTGTTCGCTGAGAATTTGTTAAATGAATGAAGAAACAACTATCAAGTCTTAGGGAGGTTGAGTCAGAGAATTATTTTAAGTAGGAAAACCAGTGGCCCAGTTTTGCCCAAGACAAGGGCTCCCCAGGATGTTTAATGCTACTACAAGGAAAGTACCAGATAAACCTGGACAAATCAGTGAGCCTGCCTAAGGCTTTCCAATAACATACAGGAGTCAACATTATGGCTGAGATGTTTTTGAACGGATCTGGTGGAATTTAGTCAAATTTACAACATTTTTAGGAAGAAAGTCAGTATTTCCCTACATAAAGTCAACAAGTCCAGATATCCTTGATACTCACTGTATAACACCATTCTCTGGTGTTCTTCCTTTTGTAGCTGCCCCACAGCAATGCTAAAGCTTCATTCTAAGCCACACGCACTCTTGGGCTAAAAACACTTAGGAAAGGTCTTGACCATGGTACTCTCTGGACCCTGTAAAACTTGTAAGTTTTCTTAGTCTCTGGATCACGTAAGACTTGGAAATTCAGAATAGGTCAAGAGTGGAAAAGGATGGGGCACCTGGGTGGCTCAATGGGTTAAAGCCTCTGCTTTCGGCTCGGGTCATGGTCCCGGGGTCCTGGGATCGAGCCCCGCATCGGGCTCTCTGCTCAGCAGGGAACCTGCTTCCTCCTCTCTCTCTGTCTGCCTCTCTGCCTACTTTTGATCTCTGTCTGTCAAATAAATAAAATCTTTAAAAAAAAAGAGTGGAAAAGGATGTCTACATATCACTTTCAAATGGTCGTGCAAAATATGTTGTTCTAGATAAAGATTTAAGCTCTAAAAATCTAAGGGATAGATAAAGCAATAAGGCAACATGTTAACAACTACTGAATCTCAGGAGCAAGGATATGAGCACAATTGACTGTGATGTTTTGAACTTTTCTGCATATTTGAAGTTGTTGGGTTTTTTTGTTTATTTGTTTGTTTTATTAAAAAGTTGGAGGCTGGGGAGGGAGTGAACCTGGACAACAGGTCATTTTAAGCAAATACTAAGAATTCCCAGTAAAGATCTTACTCTCCTACATTGACTGTGATAAAATGACTTCAAATCTTTGCTTAGATGTAAAGATTGCCTGCACATTTTCCAAGCAGGACACACTTCCATAAGTAAAAGGTAGAGTCAAGGCGGGCATGTAAGTATTTTTGGTAGATGCCAATGTGTTGAGAATGTGGGGTTTAGAGTCTGTGGCCCTGGATATTATAACATTTAACAAACCATGTACTTTACTTTTGCTTCAGCAGTGATGGCAGCAATCCTGGGGTTGTCACCATCAATACAGGTGCTCCTCTCCCTTTCATAGGTGGCAACAACAAGATAAAAGTAGGGGAATGGACACTGTTGGTATATGTTTGGGTTAGGTTTGGTTACGTATAACAGAAAACCAAAAGTAACAATGGCCTAAACCCATAAAATTTATTGTCTCCCATAGAAAAGTCCAGAAATAATCTAAGAAGGTGTGTTGGCATCATTAAACTATCAGGGACCTACGTTTACTTTATATTTATGCTTTACTATGCTCAGGACATGGCATCTATCCTCTTGATCCAATATGGCTCTTGTAATCCAATCATCAAGACTTTATTCCAAGGAGATGGAAAAACAAAAAACATTTCCCTGGTTGTCAGACCCTTGTGAGTCTTCCTTACATGTCATTGACCCAAACTAAGTCATATGGCCATATCTAGATACAAGGAACATTAGGAAATGTAGTCTTAAATTTAAGCACATTGCCCTGCCTTTCTGACTCCCGCACGTTGCCCAGTTGTATAGTGATTCTGATGTTTAAAAAAGAGAGAGAGAGAGAGAAGGAATAAATGTTCATAGGCATTTAGTAGTATAGACCACCATGGATTTAGCTGCCAGGAAGATAAGCCGATGGTCCCTCAGACCAGCTCTCTAAGCATTAACCTGTGTGCAGTGTGCTCTGCGTGGCTCCGGCTCTCTGGTTTGTCTCCTGGCCTAGCTTCACCTGCTGCCCAGGCCCCGCTCAGAAGGCCTGGGGAAGTCAAAGTAGGAGGTCAAGTGAGACTAGGAAGGATGCTCACCTGAGGTACCGTAGCCAGAGTAGAACAAGTCAGAATTACAGCCCACAAAAGCCAAAGAGAGCCAAGTACTATACCCAGAGAAGAGCCAAGATGCAAATGGAAGAAAAAGCAGCGAAAACAGGATTTGGAAAGGTTGGCCGCAGGGCAGAATATGGAGTTCGGAAGTGGCCAAAGGTGGTTCAGAACGCAAATGGCAAGTGCACCCTGGAGCTTGGCTTCATGTGGTCTAAGTATTTCTCTAGCAAATGGTGCCACTTAAAGCAAGGCCATAGGACCAGGAATTTGGGAGACGGGGTCTGCAATATTCATTTCAAAGACTACGGGGGATAGTTACGGTGCTGGATGCTCTTCTCTGGGCTGATAACCAAAATCCCATCTTATAAACTATGTGTGTGGCCACAAGACAGATCTTTACTGAAGTTCAAAACTCCCTAATCATAGGTCTGTATGCTGTTATCAAGCACCAGTTCCTGGAGTGTGAGGGAGAGATTATCACGACACTGAGCACTGGGAAAGGAAGGTAGTAAATGCAGGAGTTGAAGGCGGAACTAGATCGAGGGGCGAACCCGTCTGGCAGCTGCTCAGGGTGCCAACTCTTAATGGGAACCCAGATATCCTGGGAGTAGGAGGGAATGTGCCAGATAGCTCAGATTTTCACCTACAGGTCCTTGCTTTATTGGAAGACTATCACGGGTCCTGCTCTCACTGATTCCCACACAATAGAAGTGGACACTTGAAAGGCAGTCTTCCCATAAGCTAGTCGCATGGCAGCATTCTCGGCCTCTCTGACACTGATGGAACATGAACAGGCTCCCAGTCATCTGGCAAGGACGAAGTGAGGCAGAGCTCTAGCACCTCTTTTGCTATATGTATTGTAACCTTCTGATATGCCTCCCAAAACACTGTCCGATTCAGAAAAAAATAGCACCGAAGGAACCCCAGGATCTACCCCCAAATTGAAAATATTTGCCAGTCGTGAAAGTCCTAAAAATGTTTTTTAACATATTTTAATGCAACTTTACAACTATAATCATTCGTGATCCTTTATCTTGAGGAAGCATGAAGAATGTTCGAGAGTTATGAGTGGTGGGAAAATTGGGAACTAAAAGATCTTTCTAAGAAAGTTGGAGTATTATATTTCATTTACAGTAAATATAAGCCCTTAATTTGGAAGAAAGAGACATATAATTTTTTTAAGAGAAAATCCGTTTCTTTCCTTCAGCCACCAGCTAACTGAATGTGGAGTAAACATAGGAGGTCCTTTGGTTTAAAGGAGAGCTGCAACTCCTAACATGCCTCGGGCACCACACGTCTGCACGCAGCCCTGACTTAGAATACACACTCCCGGTACTGCTTTTTTCTTTTAGTTCCGGGTGAATGCATTTTACTCCTTCATTCAACAAGCATAGCAGGTGAATGTCAACTGCACGTCGGGTGCAATCCTAGGTACTCTCAAATATCATCACATTGTATCTTTATAGCCGTCCTATCTGGATTTTTACAAATGAGAAAATGAAATTCATTTCAGAAGCTAAGTAACTTCCCAGACACAAGATTAATTAATTTATTTAATGAGGTGATTTTTTTTTTCCCTTGCCACATTCCAAAAGGGATTTAAGGCTTTTCATTGAAAAATAAAGCCCAGGGGGGGACGCCTGGGTGGCTCAGTTGGTTGAGCGGCTGCCTTCGGCTCAGGTCATGATCCCAGCGTCCTGGGATCGAGTCCCACATCGGGCTCCTTGCTCTGCGGGGAGCCTGCTTCTCCCTCTGACTCTGCCTTCCACTCTGTCTGCCTGTGCTCGCTCTCACTCGCTCTCTCTCTGACAAATAAATAAAATAAAATCTTTAAAAAAATAAATAAATAAATAAATAAAGCTCAGGGACTCCTGGGTGGCTCAGGGCTCCTGGGTGGCTCAGACAGTTAAGCATCTACCTTTGGCTCAGGTCATGATCTCAGCGTCCTGGGATTGAGCCCCTCACAGGCTCCCTGCTCACTGGGGTTTCTCACTGGGAAGAGGCTTCTTCCTCTTCCCCTTGCTCGTGCTATCTCTAATAAATATACAAAATCTTTAAAAAATAATAAAATTAAGACGCAGGGAGCCCGACTGGCTCAGTTGATAGAGCATGCAACTCTTGATCTCTGGAGTCATGAGTTCGAGCCCCACATTGGGAGTGGATTCTGTTGAATAAATAAGTAAATCAGGGAAGCCTGGTTAACTCAGTTAAGTGCCTAACTCTTGATTTTGGCTCCATTCGTGGTCTCAGTGTTGTGAGATCAAGCCCCACATTGGGCTCTGTGCTAGGCAGGGAGTCTGCTTGGGATTCTCCCTCTCCCTCTGCCCCGCCCCCACTCCTGTGCTCTCTTAGAATCAATAAATCTTTAAAACAAATAAGTAAATGGATGAGTAAATAAAGAATCCTAGAACCCTACCTACGATGGTGGTGGTTCTGATCCACGACTGCGCATTATGCCATTGTCTTCACCTTGGCTGTCCACTGGAGGCCCACGAAATGACAGCAATGAAGTTGTAGTAAAGGGACAGGTGGTTACAGAGTCGAAGTGAATGAGAGAAGAAACAGCAGCAGTGGCACATGGAGAGTTAAAAGCCGCAGCTGACTTGGCTAACCCAAACCAGCAGAGAGGAAGCCCAGAAGCAATCTAGGTGATCTCACAGAACTTCACAAAATCTCAGAGACAAGTAGCACCGGGTGCCTGAAAACTGAGGGTCAAATCAGAATTGAAAGCAAGAGGAGGGCTTGCACATCTGGTAAGAAGCAGCAGATCCCTGGATCCCCCCCAACCTCAGCAAAATGGTGTAGGTTTATTTTCAGAAAATGGTAAGCCGAAGGGACTCTGCCCCAGGCCACTGGGCAGAGCGGAGGTTTGAGGTGAACTCAGCAAACGGGATTTGGGGAGATGGTCCATTGAATCTGGAGATGGCCCCATAGCCCTTCCGTCATTGGTGGCCGGGTCCCCCACCAAGAAACTGGGACTTTCTTCTCTGGGGATTCCAACCGGTCCTAGAAAAAAATCCCACATGTACTGACATCATAAGTTCCCCAGTGACATGCCTGGTCTGAGGATGCCTCTTGGAGCCTCCTGGGCGGAGTTTGCATGGAACAGTGAGTCCCTCTGTGTCCGCATGGTCATAGAGCTGCGGGTTCACATCGAACACTGGGGCAAAGCCTTTCACACTGCAAAAGGGAGCCCCATGCTAACAAACCGAAGGAAGAAACCTGGGCGAAACAGGAAATGCAGAGGGAAGAAAACTTTTGGAAAAACTCACCAAGACTCTCAAAGGAAGAGACGATACTGGCCGCAAGTCCCAAGAATAGAACGCTGTAAAAAAGAAATATTCAGGAAACAAGGGCATTGCAGTAGGGCTGGGGAGTGGGAAGAACAGACTTCCAAAAAGTGTCCTGATAAGATCCCCATCCCCTAGTGATAACTAGAGCTAACCTAGTGCCTCGGAGGGACTTCATGTGACTAAGTAAGATTACTAATCAGCTGGTCTTAAGAGGGAGGTGATCCCAGATTATCAAAAGGGGCTCAGTGCAATCAAATGAGCCCTTAATTGCAGAAGAATGCAAAAGATTGAGTGAGAGATTTGAGGTATAAGAGGGTCTGCACTGTAGGGGCCTGGAGCAAGCACACTACCTGAGAAAGGCCTCTGGGTGCTCAGAGAAAGCACGGGAAGGAATACGGGAAGCTTCTAGGAGTGGAGATCAGCCCCTGACTGACAGCCAGCAAGGAAACCGGGGTTTTGACCCTACAACGACAAAAACTGGATTCTGCTACCAACCAGAATGAGCTTAGAGGTAGATTCTTCCCCAAGTCTTCAGTCAACACCTTGACTTTTGCCCAGTGGGGCTCTCAGCAAAGACCCAACCAGGCTACATTTTGCCCTGACTTCTGACTCCTAGAAACTGTGAGATAATAAATGGGTAATGTCTTAAACTCTTCGGTTTGTGATAATTTGTTATGGCAGCCATAGAAAATTGATACATAATTCAAGAAACAGAGTTGGAGAGTAAAGAGAAGGAAAGCTGGAGTCAAGAGATGCCATGAGAAGACTGAACCAGAAGATCTAGAACCTAATAAAATGATTCAAAAAACAGGGGACTTAGAAAACTCAGGGGAGGAGATTACAAAAAAAGAAAGAACAACTCATTTGAAGGACATGAGTTCCCACATTACAAATGTCCAACTCAGTGGATGTAAAAAGACCCCACAAAGTCATGTCATGTTCCCAAGATTTTAGAACACTGGGAGCAAAGAGAAGACTCAAGAGAGTTTCTGGAGAGAGAAAGAGAAAAAAAAAAAAAAAAGTCAGATCAGAGGATCTGGAATCAGAATGGCTTTGGACTTCACAAATGAAATGCTGGAACCCAGGGGCACCTGGGTGGCTCAGTGGGTTAAGCTGATGCCTTCAGCTCAGGTCATGATCTCAGAGTCCTGGGATCGAGCCCCGCATCAGGCTCTCTGCTCAGCAGGGAGCCTGCTTCCTCCTCTCTCTCTGCCTGCCTCTCTACCTGCTTGCGATCTCTCTCTGTCAAATAAATAAATAAAATCTTAAAAAAAAAAAAAAAATGCTGGAACCCAGAAATGGCTTGGAACCCAGAGCCAAGTCTCCAAAAGTCTTTGTAAAACTATGTTGAGGCTAGAAATGACCAAATCACCAGCAGAGTATGACAGTAGAGTAAGGACCTTGTCAGACAATGTAGCTCTACTGAATATGTTTCCCAGGGTCTTTCCCAGATGGGCCACCAAAATGGAATTCACTTCAAGGATGAGGAAGAGAGAGGGCACGGGGGTCATGGGAAGAGGAAAAGGGGGCAGAAAAGTGTTGGTCTTGAAATAAGTTTTAGAAAATTGTCAGACCCTTAAAATTTGATCAAAATAACTTTTTAATACATATATTGCAAAAATTAAAAAAATTTTTAAAAAAAGAAAGACATGAAGAAATGAAGCAAAGGAAATAACCTGGGGTAAACTTGGTACCTCGGATGCATGCTGTCTGGCCTCAATTAATTCGAAGAGCTGGGTTACAGATTTGGCTCCATTCTTCCAAGATGCTGAGACAATAGAAGTACCCTATCAGTTACAAGATTTATCGTGTCCATTGACAAACACGCCACAGATGCTCAGCTGAAATGCAGTTTTTCCTGATACCTGAGACAAATTTCTCCCATGAGCCCTCATAAAAAGGACACTGCTTAATCTCACAGTTGGTGTCCTTGGAACTATCCCAACGATGTTTACAACAGTAAATTTCACATTGCTTTTTCTTATCATGTCCATCGAAATAGGCAGATGGCAAAAAATGGAAACACAGTTTAGGACAAGTCCCAGAGCCAAAAGTACACGTTCCAAGGGTAATGTTTAGAAATGGGCATCCTTCAGTCTGTCCTCAATGAACGTTACTTCTCACAACCTGGGCTTTTTCCCCCCTTCCGTCTCAGATGTCAGTTAGAAACAAGAGACAGATCAGATCAATTCAGGTAGGTAAAGGAGCTGAGGTTAGTCCTACTGTCAGGCTTCCCAGGTGGTCCACCACAGTTTCATGCATGCTGACAGAAGATACAAGACTCCCGGGTCAGAGACAAAGGACTGTATTACTCACAGCAAAAACAGTAGTCAAAGTATTAGCGTCTGTGCTGGTTCCCTGGACAAAGCAAAGAGGGCTGGGTGACACCTGTGAGGGCTTGGCATGTATTACAAGAGAGGAGCCCTTTGCTGCAGAAAACTGCATCTTTGTGTAAGAAACAGAACGTCTGCCTTCTGTACTTGAGAGACACCTGTCTTCCAAGGTTGTAGGCAAACTTGCTCTTTGCTCCAGAGGCAAACGCTTTATCTTCCAAGGCTGTTCACTGTGTAACATCCTTGGAAAGAAAGTGTAGAACAAAGGTAGCCAGTGCCTTTTCAAAATTAGTGCAAGTTGTGCAGAAATGCAAGAGAACTGTGGAAACGGCCTCCCAGCAGTGGGTGGATCTGAGCAACGCCACAAGGCTGTTTCGAGGGGAAGTCCCAAGGGAAGACTTTGGAATCTCAAAGAGAAGATGCATCGCAGGCCTCAACAGGACATGAAGTTCAGATCATAACAACAGTTGTCACTGGTATATACAACTGGAGCAGAAAGCATACATAGTGAGGAAAGAGCCTAGGGCGCAACATGTACCCAAGGAATAATGTTTGGGTCCCCGCTGGAGGAAGTCCCCAGAAATCTACAGAAGGATCCTTAAATCTTGCTGTTGAATGGCACAGGGCCCCACATAGGAGAGGGCTGCAATTTCAGAGTCACGGGGAAGAGAAGCTGGCATTGCTGATCATCTCATTTCCAAAGATGAGGTTACATTTGTAAAAATAAAGGAAACCTCACTTAAAACGGAGTCAGCAAGGCCTGAAGGGGGCGCTCACTTGCACGTACCACTCCCTGCAGCCTGCCTAACCAACAGATAGAAGAAAGAAAAGAACCACTTGGAGAAGGGAGGGCACTTTTCACATGGGAATTTGTCTCTTGCCTTTAAGAAAAATAAGGAGGATCCTGCCTGCCTTAGCACCAAAGCACCAACCACCGCCTGCTGCCAGTGAGAAACAGCGGTCACCTGGAACTCTCGTGCTCCAGTGACCTTTTGTTTGGAGCAGCCCACCCCATTTCCTCCTAAAACCTAATAGAGTTCATAGGGCTCACCTTCCCTTTGTCTCTTTGGACTTTGCCTAAGGTTTGCCCCCAGCTTGCTTGTCACAAATCGCGGATTTCTCTGTTGTTCCCAAATGAACTGATTTTGCTGATTAAATAGGCTGTATTATTTTTAAGTTGGGCAGAATAGTAACCCCATAAAGTCTACACCTGGGGCGCCAGAAACTACTGGGTCAAACTGACCAAAGAATCATGGAACCTTCTAAGAGTCAGCATGTTCTCCGCATAGGTCTGTGCAGTGCGTCTGTCTTCAGTATCACTTCTGAGCAGGGCAGGCCTCGACCCCATTTTCGTCAGGTCCAGAGCTTCTTTCCTGAGTGTCTTCCATGGCCGCAGCTTTGGTGTTCCATGCAAACCACTTACCTGCCTCTGGAATGGCAACTTCCCAGCTAAAAAAAAAAATCTCTCTTCTGGCCTGGTCCTGGCTCCCGGTGTTCCTTCCCCCACGGTAACAACAAAATTACTTTTATTTTATTTATTTTTATTTATTTGCCAGATATCACAAGTAGGCAGAGAGGCAGGCAGAGAGAGGGGGAAGCAGGCCCCCTGCTAAGCAGAGAGGCCAATGCGGGGCTTGATCCCAGGACTCTGGGATCATGATCTGAGCCGAAGGCAGAGGCTTTAACCACTGAGCCACCTAGGCGGCCCACAACAAAATTAATTTTGAAGGAAGACACAGCAGTCTTAAATGACTGTCCATCCAGAGTAAAGGCAGGTCCACTGGTGTGTTGGTACATTATGGCTGGGGGCTGGGGACATGTTTTATCATTCGTAATGTCCTCGCAATTCCCTGCTGTGAAGAACCCCATCATGCTGGATTTCAAGCTACCAGTCTGACATCATTGAACTTGGATTTGGGAACAAAAGCATGCAATTTCCAGTAAGAATGGGCTCAGCACATTACAAATATGGCCCCCAAACTCCTCACTTCCAGACTGACCCTTATGGGCCAGAGCTGTGGGATTTGACAGTGCTAGCATGAGTTTGAGGGCAGAAAAGAGAGACAGCAGGAAAAAACACTAATTCTAAAAAGCCAGTTTGAGGGATGCCTGGGTGGCTCAGTTGGTTAAGCATCTGCCTTTGGTTTGGGTTGTGATCCTAGGGTCCTGGGATTGAGTCCCACATTGGGCTCCTTGCTCAGCGGGGAGCCCACTTCTCTCTCTGCCTCTGCCTGCCACTCTGCCTACTTGTGCACGCTCTCTCTGACAAATAAATAAAATCTAAATAAATAAATAAAAAATAAAAAGCCTATTTGTGATTAAGTGGAAGAAAATTCTCTCATCTTGCGAGTCTTTTTTCTCCTGTGGAAATTGTTTTCGCTTCAGTTTCTACCCGCCCCTCCTTCCTGATTTGTGTTGACATTCTCAGAGGGTTGAGCTCAAGACTCTGACAGGGGGTAAGAGGGACACGTAAGCTCAACGGTCAGCAGTACTTTGAAGGCCATGTAAATAAAACTGAGATAAATATGGCTTCATTCAGGTATCTTTGGTGCCTCTAACGCTCTCAGGATTTCTGTATAATTCCAGGAGTTTCCATTTCCTGGGCAGCCATGACCCAATTTCCTGTCCTTGCTGGGCTTTCTCAATTTCCCTTTCTTTGTACGTGACGTTATTCTGTTTGCTGTTCTCCTAGTTGACCTGGATGTACAATTCTTTTTCTTAATTCCTACCTAATCCACAGAAGGAAGGGGGGAAAGAAAAAAAAAAAGAAAAAAAAGAAGGAAGGAGGGTAGGATCGAACCACTGCTAAACATATTTTTGAATCTTGCTGCACTAGAATTCTGTGTAAAGATCGTTGGAGGTCTGGTGCTATCTGCTAATTTTCCAAGCAAGCTATATAAAACCTTTAGAATGGGATTGACCCAAGACCTCATTCAAATCAGTGATAGATTGTAATTGGTTTACTACACCTTCAGAGCTTTGCTTTTTTTTTTTTTTTTTCATTTTACAAATTAGGAAGCAGGAATTTCAGAGCAACAGAGTAGTTTATAAAACGTTAAGCACGGAATTAAGGCATAGAAAAAGAGCTCATACCCAAATCTTTCTTCACATTCCTTGTTCGGTGCTCTGGGCCAACATGGGCTCTTTCATTACGCTATTTCTTCCTCAGCTGAGTAACCAAAAAGTGGACGAGAGATCGGATCAGCATGTATTTTTCCTTTGGTTTTTATTCTCAGAAGAGTTCTTATATAAGATTTCCTGCATTTCTACAAGTTTTTGTTTGGTACAGTTAAAGCTCTTTGCCCTTCTTTCTCATCGACTTTTATATTTGCTTTGATTGAGACTAGACTGTTTGGGGTTTCATATTTTAAGATGGCTTTATAAGCTTTCCACTACAGTCTGAAACCAGAAGGTGGGGAAATGCTCTCCCTTATAATGTTTATTTCAAATGCACTGTGGGAAGTGGAGTCAAGCAGACTGGATATTGTGGATCAGTCTCCGGGGCCACATAACATTTCTAAATGTTATGAGCCTAACAGTAGGAAATACGGAGCATCTACCATATGCCCATAATAGTAAATTTTCTATCCCCTCCTAGTCTTCCTCTTTCCACCCTGGAGCCCCACAATTTGTTAAACCTCGTATACTACACCCAAACCACACGATCTTGTGAAGTACCTGTTATTTTTAAAAATTACTTTGCCCAAAAAAACTAACTTTAGGAAGAAAACAAATTCTTTTTTACACATCCTTCTATAGAAGTAAAAGTTGTTTGAACTTCTCGAAGTCTTGGAAACATACACAAAAACGTTGTGTTTTGTGTACACTATTCTAAAGTTGTAGTATTACGGTTATCTTCTCTGTGACAAAACTTCGATAAATGCCACGAAGTGTGATTCTTTGCCAAGTGAATTTCTAGCTGCTTCAGTAATCTCTAACTTCAGATGGAGTAGAAAGCGTGGTGTTGGGAAGACAGCTAGCCCAGCCAGATTTATATCTGCCTCTGTCCAGATCTTCTTGGGCAGCTAACTCCCTAATAAACCATCACTGTCACTTACTAGGAAGTTACTCTTTGCCTTTTTACTGGTCTGAGGCTTTAATATTGATTGTCTTATTTAATGTGCCCAGCAGATTTTGTGATAGCTACGGGGAGCTCAGATTTATAGCTTGAAACTCCAATTTGGAGTTTGCATAGCTAATAAAGGAGCTCATTATAGATCCAGTTACACAGAACCAAGCATTAATATCCTTAACATATAACCTTATAAATCAGTTAATAAGGACAACTGAAAAATAAAAGATACAAACATGAAATTCACAAGCAGGGGGGGTACCTGGGTAGCTCAGTTGGTTAAATGTCTGCTTTCGGCTCAGGTCATGATCCCAGGATCAAGCCTTGCATCAGTCTGCCTGCTCAGTGGGTTCAGTCTCCCCGCTCAGTGGGGAGTCTGCTTTTCCCTACCCCTTCCCTACACCTGCCCTCCCTGCTCATGTTCTCTAATAAATAAATAAAATCTTTAAAAAAAAAAAAAAAAGAAAGAAAGAAAGAAATTCACAAATGAAGAGGACCAGTAAACACATGTAGTTTGAAAAAAGTTAGATGGAAAGATATTCAACCTCACTAGAATCTACCAAAATTGCCTAAGTAATTAAAAAGAACTCATCAGCTTTGGGACACTTCTTGATAGAATTGATTAAAGAAAAAAATTTATTCCATAATAGAGAGGATCATTTAAATTAACATAATTAAACCCCACAAGATGTGCTTGAGAACTTTAGGAATTATAGACTGTTAAAACTCAATCAGTGGCAACCAGAAGGAGTAGATGTATTATTTCTCCCTATTTCTCCCTCTATGTGCAGTGAAAGCCCTGGGCATTATAGAAAACAAACATCAGAAGGCTCTGAGAGGTGAAAAGGAAAAGAAAGCCCATCCAGAGAACTTGAGACCCAAGGCACAGCATGATGGTGAGTTCTCTGTGCTTTCTTTTAATGTGATATATTCTGGACTGAATGCCTTGAGCAATTGCCTTTTTCCCTTTTTGCAAAGGGAAAACACACTTCCTACTTCTCCCTGCAGTCACTTTCCTGGGATACAAAAACCTCCCAATATCAGGAGAAACTGACGATTCAAATAGTAGTTTCCTGGACTCTCAAGGCAGAATAAACATCCTTTGTAAGATGGGTAGCTTTCATACGTTTGCTTTCAACAAGAGTTAGAAGCAGTGGCAGGGCTTGCTGGTGCCCTCCGAATGCCACTTGGTGATGTTTATAATAGAAAGCTCATGCATCTCAGCAGGGTTTGAAGGACGCTCAACGAAGACTACCTTTCCTAGCCACGAGGTATGGCAATGTGATTAAGTTCTTGCAGGTGGGATGTGAGAAGTGATGTGTGCTAGTTCTGTGTCTTCATCTTTCAATGCCCAGTATGAGCTCCCCTCTGTTTCCTTTCCTGAAAGGTGGATGTGATGCAAGGGAGCTAGCTTCGCCTATGAGGGCAAGGCCACATCCTAGGCTACACTTGGTATAGGTTCCTTGGTCCCTGGACGCCCGACAAGTTCACCTCTCTGCCCAGACTGACTCCCTTACTAGACTCGCATAGGAAAGAGAAACTTCTGTTCGATCCACTGTACTTTTGTTATTTTCCATTTTTTATGGTAGCACAGTATGTATCCTGCCTACTGTATCAGCTAAGAATAATTGAGTTTATCATTAAAAATAATTTTTGATGGATCACTTGAAAGCCCAGAGAATTGAGTGATTTTGCAATAACAAAGCTTTCATTTTCATCTATTTAGGTTTTCTGTAAAAATGGAAAGAAAAAAAAGGATCGATGCTGAACCACATCTGATTCTAAAAATAAATGATATTTATCCATAGATACATAAGCCAGTTGATAAAAAGTCCACCCATTTCATTAAGAAACACATTTATAAAGCTTTACTCTTTATGCTTAAAATTTTTCAGATGTCTTGTGTAGTTTTGATCATTTGTGAACTAATACTAAATGTAATGATAATACAGCTCAAAATAATCCTTTAACATTAAAAAATCTTATTGTCACAGAACATTTTAAAAATTCCATTTCATTTTATATACACTTGCTCAAGCACAAAATATAAATTACATTAGTATAAAATTATACTAAGAACTGAGATAAAAAGGCTATAAAATCTCCAAAAATATCCTACTTGTGAATGTTTAAATTGACAGTGAAGGAGTGGATAAAATTGCACTTGCATTTGGGTTCTGTTGGATTTGATTTTAAAAATAATGTAAAGCAGTGTCTAGTGGCTCAGTCAGTTAAGCATCTGCCTTCGGCTCAGGTCATGATCTCAGGGTCATGGGATTGAGTACCACATTGGGTTCTGTGCTCCATGGGGAGTCTGCTTCTTCCTCTGCCCCTCCCTCTGCTCATGTTGTCTGTCTCTTAAAAAACCCTTTTTAAAAATGTAAACATTTTAATCTGAAATGTTAATATTTCTAATGTGGTGGAAATTACATCCCCTGCCACTTTCCAAAGTCCTAATGGAAAATGTTAGGTTTGAAAATAGGAGTATATATAGTTCCTTCAGGTTTAGGCTCTTTGGGATATGAGCTCTCAGAGAGTTTAGAGATCACTGCCCCATATGCCTTTGCAGGCTCTCCGTGTCTGCTGTGGTTGGCCGTGCTCTGGCTCCCCATTTGAACCCCCTGTGTGATGGTTGCACATGGCTCCCCACCAGCAAGCACACTTCCTGAACAAGGCCTGTGAGTCACCAACACCATCCCCCACCCCCCGCCCCAGGCACCTAGTCCTGCATGACCACCTAGTTCGGATGCCTTTGTTCAATACTGAGTCATATTCCCTTCCTAAATGCTGACTCCTGGGAAGGGGTTTCCACTCCACCTATCAACTGGGTCCAGTCACCTTTCATTGTGCTCTACAAGTGCATTCATTCTCCCTCATCTCTTCCACTCCTGTTTACTACTATCCTCAGATCCCACCTTCCCTCTGCTCTTCCCCACCAGGGGACTAACATACTCAATTCCTCATCCAGACCACCCGTCCCTCAACATTGCCCCGCCATGCTGTCATCACAGTGGTGCCCCTCCCTTCCCAGCCCGATAGCCTGTAGGCTCTACTCAGTCTTGCACTCACTCCATGCTCCCTTCCAATTTTAATTTTTGAAATGTTTGTAGGTCCTGTGAATGAGCAATATGAAAATATTCTCATTGAAAACCTATCAAATGTTCTAGAAAGAGTCAAAAGTCAAAGCATTCCTCTACCCAGCACTGCTCTCAGTGCTGTCCTTTCCCATATAAAATTTCCTGTGGTTCCTTCCGTGTTTTCTTCTAGGTATTCACATGCATATATATTACGTTATGTCATGTTGCACAGCGTATGCCTTTTCCCCAGAAGGTGTTCTGGAAAATTGGTCCAAATATATATACATACATGTTTCTTTTCTTGAACACTGCTTGGAGTTTTGTAGAAATTGTCACCATAATTTCCTATTATTAGGCTTATAGATTCTTTCTCATTTTCATCCCTGTTGGATTTTCATGTTATTTCAGGTTTTTTTCCCTTTAAAACACGATCGTAACGATTATCCTTTTATGGGTATTTTCCCTCACCTGCAAGTTCATCTGGGGGTAGTGGGAAGGAAGGAGTTAAAGTAGCTGGCTTTTTGTTCCAGGTAAAGAAGGCAGGTGACACATCTAAATTCTTGTAAACGTTCTATAAACCGGACCTCCTGGTTAGTAGACTTAATATCTGCTAGATCTCTTATCTGTGGAATGCTCTTAGAAGGATGTGACTGGTTAGGAATAGTTTGTGGTAAATAAACTGAGAATTTATGGATCTGGGAGGCAAAGACACACATGCTGTATAACTATATAGGGTATAAAATGGGCTCCACAGACCCCACGTGACACCCTACCTATAACCCTGGGCCAAAGACAGTGTCCAATGTCGGGATGAAAGACCTGGGAGGTGCACACGGTGACGCAGACTTCTCCCTGCTTCACAGGGGCCGTAACTGCTTCTGTGCTTGAATTTATAAGCCAAGCTTTGTGTGGAGGACTTCTCGGATGCGTGGGAGTCTGACCCTGCGTGTGAGGGAGGAGATCACTGGAGGTAGCCAAGCGGCCATCCAAGAAGGCTCTAGCACTTCTATCCTCACCAAGAGTCTGAGTTTGTTTCTCAGCAACATTGACTCCAGTTTCCCCAGTCTGGGGGCCAATGAAGCAGTTCAACCTGTTTAAAATTATATTTTTCTGTTTATTCATTACCCAAGTTATCGAAGCTTTAGTGTCCTCATTTCGATGCCTATTTCCTAAGGTCAGTTGAAGATTATATGCAATAATCCATACAAAACTCCAAGAATATCACCTGGTACATAGTAAATGTTCAGACAGTGATAGCTAGGCATTGGAGCTCTTTATGTTAAATTTCACACATTAACTTTTTTGATTATTAAATATGTCATAAATATTTTCTCCTAGTCTGATGCTTGTGTTTAAACTTTATTTGTAGACATTTATCAGAAAATTTTTTTATCTGATTAAATCTGTCATTCTTTTCCTCTATGGATTTTTGTCATAACTTGATTTTTTTTTTAAATTATATTATTGAAGTGACTGCTCCAAATTTCAGTTCCCATTTTCTTTAACCTGTCCTATGATCTTGTGGCCAGATCTTAAGATTCTTCTTTGGGCTTACTCTACATTGATCTCTCTTGCAAAATTAAATGACAGGAGGTGACAGAATTTAGTGTTTATAAATGCAATCATCATTAACTAATAATTCAGAGAAGAAATTCAAGACATCACTCTGGTTTTCTTTCACGGGCCTCTCCTTTTTCTCTTTCCCCTGAAAGAACACATTCCTTTTGTTCTTGCTTCTCCTTCGGGACGACTCTCCTCAGATCATCTTACCTACTCTCATGGTTCCGACAATCCACTGCGGGCTGGTGACAGAGCAGTGGTTTTTGCTGTCACCAGGTATCTCTAACTTGATGTTCCACAGCCATCTTAAATTAAATTTCTTCTAAAACTAGACTTCACGTACCCTCTCTACACCCTAAGAAGCAATGACTGAAAAGGGACACTCTGTTGTGCTTTTTTGTCTTAACTTAGAACAAACAATATATGTGGAATATTTTTAATGAAGAAGAGACGATTACTATGCCTACGTATTATGCTTAGAATCAGTCCAACCGGACACACAAGAACTTAAACATGGTTATGACAAGGGGAAAAGGCATATGTTTCACTTGGACTTCTTCGTGCGTTCTGGATTTCGTGCCATGATAAGTAACACCTCTTCAAAGACAGTACAAGTTGGTCACGCGGGAGTTGGAAGAAACAGGTGAACGGGATGAGAGGACACTTATCCTAATAAGCACAAAGTAATGTAGAGAAATGCTGAATCAGGTATTATACAGAAACTAATATAACATTGTATGTTAAATACACTGGAATTACAAATAAACAACCCCAAATAAGTATAATTCTATAAATAAATAAAAGGGACCCTTTCATCAATCCCATCGAACCCGCTCCCTGTATCGGAGAATAATGTCACTCTCCCCACCCTGTTGCTGCTAAGCCTCTGCTATAGCTGAGCAGGGGCTGGGATAAAAAGATGAATGGGATCCTATCCATACAAACCCCTCATGAAGTCCCCCAGCCCAGGGACACAGCAGCCACGCCACACATTTACATAGCATTTTGTGAATAATTCCTTAAGTCTTTTGCAAGCATTTATTTGGGTAAGAGATCATAAAATATATTTTTAAAATAACATAACAAAAAACACATTTGAATGAATACAAAATTAAATGACAGGAAATGACAGAATTTAGTGTTTATAAATGAGATCATCAATAACTTTAACAATTCAGAAAAGAAACTCAAAGAGTATTTAAAAGTTGTGACCATGCTTTATAATACTTTGCAATAAAAAAGTATTAGGCTTTCAAAGGTAATGCATGACAAATTTTTCAAAAGATTTCATAATGTACTCCTAGACACTGTCATACATGGACAAGAAAAAAAAAAAAGACAAGAACTTTGGCAAGCAAAGTATTAGTCCTTAGCAGCTTGGTAGAGTTTACTTTTATACAAAGACTCCTCAATTTACATTTATTCTTGTTACAGGAGCAGAAAGTACTGATATGCCAAGCGGAGTCTTAGATAGCAAAAATAATTATTTTAAAAAGCCTGTACTCTATGAAAATGTGCACCACACAGCATCTGTAGAAACTGGGTAAATGTAAACCATGTGATTATTAACTCTTCTAAAGAAAACTAACCCCCAAATCTCACATAATATCCCATTACCCACATCTCTTGTCTGAAGATAGCCTCAAACTTTACACTAATGTGCACCGATTATTAAAAATTCTTACCTCCATTACTAAAAATGTTTCTGTGAAGTCCCTTGGAAGTTTTTTCAGTATTCTACTAACAAGACATATCATGATCAATAAACGATCACAAACTTTAGAAAGACGTACTGAGGACAGGGAAAGGACGACCAAGTCGGAGGTTTCTGCCTCCAACCCCTAGAAGAGCTTTTTACTTTGAGACCCACAGCTCCAAGAAGACAACTCAAAATTCCTTACATTTAAAAAAATACTTTGTCATGAATAACTGAATAATTAGATTTCTAGGAAAATGAGGCCTTTAAATTAAAATTTAGCAAAACTGACTATAATGAATTTTCCTCCAATCATTTATGAATGACAGAAACCAGTTGAAATCTTACATACAAAAGATACAAATACTGCATTATATGTAGTGAATATTGGCACATACCCTTTTGTATTTAAAGCATAAAATGCAATCAGCAAATCTGATGCTCTTAAGATACATTTATGACACAGCTCAAAAAAACCTCTACAAGGCCTAGAAACTGCCCACAGTCTAAGGCTTCCCAATGGGTTTGTAGCAAGCATCAGGTTGCCAGAGGCGAATATCAACAAGAATTTGATTGAGTTTTTGCATCCAGAGATCCCGCTCTTCCTTGGTATCTGCAGACAGCCAGTTCCTATGGGTGCAAACAAAAAAAGTCAGGATCCTTTCCCCCATTCCATACCGCCCTATTCTCTTGCTGGGGGAGGGGAGAAAAGGCTAAGCAAACAGCTAAAATGAGTTACTCTTTACCAGTTTTTAACAGATGCTAATCAAAAGCCTGTGAGGTTTTTCAGCTGCAATAAAGGAAAATAATCCCCATAGGTTGGTTCACGGAATCAAAATTCACAGTGATCCTGTTTGGTTAATGATGGAGTTTCCACACTAAAGACAGTCACTGTCTTGTACAGGTGCTCTGGCCTGAAGGACAACCACTGAGTGTGGGCCACTTCCTAACAAGAGCTAGCACACCAGGTCTTTATCTGGAAGCTTCCCAAATCCTCAGATCTGGGCTCCCTGAGAGCTGGGATCACCAGCTTGTGGACTTTCCCTGGGCTCTACAAGTAATACTATTTTGCACTATTTCCCTTTATTTTTGTGTTAGTAGAACATGGTTATCTACAATAAGTGATCTGAAGATCACTTTGACCTTGTCTACCCTAACTTCTCCATCCATATCAGGAATCACTTCTTTGCACCCATATTTAGCCACGAATTGAATAACAAGTTGATAGGGTAGGTCAGAGTAAGCAAGAGGAGAATTCCCTAACTCACAAGCCAGATCATTCTTCTAGAGAACAGCAGTTGTCAGGTCTTTATACTGTACTCCTTCTGCATCTGTAATTTCCCCACATTGGTACTAGAAGTAGGATAAGCAGTGATCTGATCATCTAGTGGATGGAGATAACACAACATGTACAACAATAATAGTGGCCATTTCCTGAGCCCGTTCCATGAGCTCGAGACTGTGCTAAATGTGTTTACTCATCAATCTAGCTCTATCATCACTCTGTGGAAACTGATGTTTACATCCTGACTCAGTGTCTTGTTACCAAATGTAACCATGACAAGTCACTCAACATTGCTGGCCCTCACTCTTAACAGTTCATTTCCTTAATCTCTAGCCAGAAATTTGCAGAGTAGCCTGAGATTGTTTCTGTAAGTTACCTGATTTCACTGAGGGCATTTTGGGGATGGGAAGGAAGGGGCATGTAAAGTCTCTTTAAATAACACTTGCCTTCTCAATTATACACAAAATCTTCAAACTTAACCCAAAGTACATTAGCTAATTGCCTTGAAAATGGCTATACTGTGAGTATACTGGAAAACAGTATATAGTTTGAATGTTAGACTTTTTTTTAATTTTTAATTTTTTATAAACATATATTTTTATCCCCAGGGGTACAGGTCTGTGAATCGCCAGGTTTACACACTGAATGTTAGATTTTTAAAACTATATTAATTTAGTTAGAAGATTGTTCTCTTAGTGATCGTGTGGGTTTTCTTTCTTCTTTAAGACCGTACTCTCTTCAAAGACAAGGACCATCTTGGATATTTCTAAAAGTGGTTAGAACGTAGTGGGCAATCAATTACTTACTGGACATAAGTATTTCTGTTTATGGTGTAATACATACTTGGTGACACAGAGTGTGTCCCTGCATTGGCTGACAAGAGTCTCTCGGTCATCTTCTCTCTGTGGTCGGACAGTAATTAATTCAAATGTATTGCGTCTTGCACAAAATTCTCTGTTGGCGGGTTCTATTTGATGGCTTGTACAATTGGCCAGATTTATCCTTCCTATGGGATTCTTTAAAAACAAATTAAAAAACAATAAACAAGACCATTTACATCAATATGCATTAAGCAGTATTTAAGTTGGTACAATCTAAAAATTTAAAAAAAGTCATCAATGTAAAGGTTGAAACTTAATTATAATAGGTTTAGAGAAACATATTTATTATATTATTATATCTTGCTAGCAAAACGGAAACTCAAAGTGCCAACTAGAGCTTTGAGCCAACTTAAAAAATAAACTCTTTGTTATGGAATACTCAAAACAGATGCAGAATTAAAAGAGCAGTAAAATAAACTTTCCATGTACCCATCCACCAGCTTCAACAATTAGAAACACAGATTACTTTGTAATTCTATTTATTTCTATTTCCCAGTTTGGGAGTAATAAATAATCATATTTGAGCAATAATATTAATTTCTTTGAAAATGAGATACTATTTATCATAAAATTCTATTATCAAATATTAGAAACAAAATCAAAATCACTATATTCCTGTGATGGCTTTCTATTACTGTTTTATTCCAGATTTAGGTAAGTCAACTATTAAGAAAAACAAAAGTGAATTCAACATATTTCTGGCTAAATATGTTATTAAAAATAGTATGAAACATTCTAGGAGAAAAGACAGACAAATATATGCCTTAAGGTATTTTAAGAGGGATCAAATCATAGGGAATGGAAAAGAATGAAAGTTTTACACACACACACACGCATGCATCTTGCAACAAGAACTTTTTTTTTTTTAAAGATTTTATTTATTTATTTGACAGACAGAGAACACAAGTAGACAAAAGCAGGCAGATAGAGAGGAAGGGAAGCAGGCCCCCTGCTGAGCAGAGAGCCCGATGTGGGACTCGATCCCAGGATCCTGAGATCATGACCTGAGCCGAAGGCAGCGGCTTAACCCACTGAGCCACCCAGGCGCCCCGCAACAAGAACATTTTTAATGGCTTAGTAAACATACTCAAAGGGGCATCTGGGTGGGTGTGGACACCAGCGGGAACCTCTACAGGAAACACAATATGAAATGCAGGGCTTTCAGCACTGACCAGAACTATTAATATTACCTTTCGTTTCTCATCATCTGGATAAGTCCAATAAGAGATACAATTTCCAGAAAGAACACACCATCTTCGATGCCAAGCACCAAAACCACTAACATCTTCAAATATGGTCTGAAAAGTCAATGAAATGTTAACTTGAGAAAGTTGAGGATCGATTAAATGATAAATCTACATGTTAAACTTCAATACGTTGATATACTTAATAGCTCAAAATCAACTTACATGATTTGCATCATCCTTTACCCTAATAATGAAACTCATTGATTGCTAATATCCAGAAACTGACCCAGATTTTCAAAATCATCTATAAGCATATAGCATTTAAGAATCTCCAGATATTAACCTCAAATCAATACCTCTATCTAATTTAGACCTTTTTAAAGCATCATATCCCAAACCAAATGCTCCTTAAACAAGAGAAAAGTGCTTTAAGTGATGTAGGGTAGAATAATGAGAATATCATACTTTATATGTTGACAAAACCAATAACAGCTTATTAAATTAGACTTATTTTATACAAAAGACTGGCATTTAACTTCTATTCAGAACAAAATAGGATTGGGAAAGAGTTCAACTCATGATTTTGTGCCTTGACGGATTACTTTGATAAACGTCAGAGCACCCCGCCTACTGCTGAGCCACAAAGCACAACAGAGTAGCATCTGCCGGCAGTCAGGTGGCTGCCGGCTCATGCCTTAGAAACACAAGCTACATTCTAAAGAGAGGTGAAGCAGTCATGTCCATCAAGGTCAGGACTCTGGGAAAGGTAACTAACTTGGGGCTTTTTTCCATGGAAGTACTTCTGCTTAAACAGTATAAGCTGGAGCTGCTCCCTGCCACCTCACTGTTCTTTACTTGTAGTCCTAATGAGCCTTAATCACACAGAAGTCTTTCCTTTGGACTTAAAAAGGAAAAAGACGTCCTTTAGGAAATACTATTTGAGAGAACAAAGCAAGGTAAAATGAAACAGTGCTAGAGATCAGAGGTTGGCAAACTTTTCCTGTGAAGTACCAGAGAGTAAAGATGTTAGACTTCGTGAGCCATCGGGTCTGTCACAATTACTCAATTCTACAGTAATGGTAAAGCAGTCATAGATAGTGTGCAAACAAATGAGCCCATGTTCCATTAAAACTTTATAAAAACAAGCAGCAAGCCACACTTTGCTGACCCTAGCTAACCGATCATCTCAAAGCACATTTGTGTCTGATTTCAGAATGCATTCGGCTTTTCCACCTTCACATGGATCAACTAAACTTTATACAACCCTAGGATAGCAGGCATATATTCTTCTTGATTCACTAATTTGTGTGAATTTGCCTAAAGTTGGCTTGAGTTAGAAGAGTACAAGCTCTAGCCATGGAGGAAAGTTACTTTGTGTGAAGAAATGTTTCTATGAGAGAACTAAGCCTGAAATTTATTAGCTTAGTTAATTACCCCAAATTAATTAGCTTGCTCTAGCCACATACCCTTTTACCCCACCTTTCTTCCTTCTTCCCCAGTTTATCCTCTTTCCTCCCCAAGGCATGTTTTTAAGCAGCACTGGCTCACAACCATTCAAGGAAAAAAGACAGGAATGTTGCTATTTCAATCTCAAGCACAAAATTAGCATAAATGACTCACCAGCTCCCTCTTATGTTTATGCTCACCCTTTACATCATAAAGCTAATAGATAAGGAAAAATTTGACGGGTAAGAAGAGCACATTATTATAATTATACCTGACTACAATCAGAGAAGAATAAGAAGAGGACAGCATTTTCATTTTTTTATAGCTGAGGAACGTTCAGGCCAAGAAAACTAAATGACAACACAAAGCAGAACTAGAACCTTCTAGCTAATCCGGAACTTCCTGACTTGCCGTTCATCGGTGAAGGCAGAACTAGACTAGCACCATTTTAGAATCACTTAGCAAGTTTTTTTGGTTGGTAGTCACCTTCCTTCTAGCTGTCCCTAACATACCAGGAAGGAAAACCGAACCAAGCAACTTTAGTTTCGATCGCTAGCTCTATTTTATAGAGGGTACAAGTAATTAAAAGGCACTGTTTGGCAGGGGATAGAATTTATTTGGGGAGTTCTGAGCAGTTTCTTACCACATTTTTGCAAATGTGGTTGTGATGAGAATGGGCTATAGGGTCTGAGACAGAGTAAACCTGAAGAGGGCTAACTAACACTAACTTGTTGAGAGCCCAGCTCAAAAATTCAATCAGACATCATATGCAAATGAACTAATGGTCACAACAATCTGTCAGTTGCTAAAGGTATCTATAGTAAAATATGAAAATATTTACATTAAATAAAGTCAGAAGGTAAACACTGCTTTCCATCAGAAAATGTATAAAACACTTTTTCAAAAACATCTAGTGCCACCTACTGGCTGTACATGTGAGCAAACTAAGGCAGTCTGGTCTACCATCCGGTTGGCCACAGAGCTCCTCTGTATCATTCAAATTCTTGCTTCACAAGAAAGTGAGGGATTAGATTTCCTCTACTTTGTGCACCATACCCACAATCTTCTGTGTACGCTATACATACTTTTCTCATCTGATAATCGAAAAAGTATATAGCCTTGAAAAAAAAAGTATAGACCCTTGAAACAGCCCAGAGGTCAGGGGTGCCGAAAATCCACATCTAACTTTTGACTCTCCCCAACCCCCACCAGAACTGAACTATTAATAGCCTATTGTTGGCCAGAAGCCATGTCTACAATAGAAGCAGTCAATTAACATATATTTCACATATTACATGTATTACAGACCGTGTTCTTAGGATAAAGTTAGTCAGAGAAATGAAAATGTTAAGAAAATCACAAGGAAGAACAAATACATTCACAGTACTGTATATATTTACTGAAACAAATCCATGTATAAATGGACCCACATAAGTGTTGTTCAAGGCTCTTCTGAGTAAGATCAATCCCGTGAACGATGGCTTGGGTTTCATGTCTTCTCACTCTCATGACCTCGTTCCACATATCACTCCTTAAATCTAGTGCAGGTTCCCCAGCCCGTCTTCAGTCTCTCTGCCCTATTAGAAGCCACCCATTTGATTTAAAGATTCTCAAGTCTCGCTGATCTTATTAAAATGTCAACCAAATCCTTCTTTCACCCTTACATAGCTCTGCAGGTACCACACTCTCTCCTCTGCAGCCAAACTTTGTTTCACAGAGCTGCTGGCACTCTCATTCCTCACCTCCTACCCTGTCCATAACCATCTGCAATCCAGCTTTGTTCTCTGCCTTGTAAAGGAGTCCCATGGTCTCGGATAGTAGTCCAGATCTAAGGTGAGCACTCCCTCTTTCAGAGTCTCTCTCGGCAGCCATGCCACACACAGAGCCCTCCCTGCAGGCCCCTTGGAGAGCATCTCTTTTTAGGTCTGTGGCTTAAATGTTAGTGTACCTCCTGGTTCTGCTTTGCTCAGCCCTCCCTGCACTATCTCTATGATGCAGATTTCCAAATCTTCATCTCAACCAAAATGCCCATCTTGAGCCTCAAACTCAAGATCTTTTAGAGTCATCTAAAATTCAGATCATTTAAACTTAACTCATCCAAACTTCCCTCCTTGGGGGATGAAGGAACTGGCATGAAAGAACTTTCTGGGGCAATGTTCTAGATCTTAATAGAAAATTGTGTTATAAAATGTATGCTTGTGTCCAAACTCAGGGATGTACACTTGAGATTTGGAGGAACATGCTAATGTCTCCAGTATACTTTGAAAATTCTTTCCCTCCAAAAATGGTATTTTCAGCAATGGCCAGAGGGGTAGCTAGAAGGATGGCTAGGTAGCAGAAACATGATAAAACAAGGAGAGTAAAACACGTTAAAAGCACCATCTAGATGGTGGCTATCTGGGTGTTTGATGTAAAATTCTACCAAACATTGCTGTATATCTGCAATTTTCCACAGTAAAATTCAGGGAGCAAAAAACTTTTCCCCAAATGTGCACACTTGCTCCTTCCCCCAGATCCCTTATCTCAGTGGCATCATGCCACCCAACAAGTTGTACAAGGCAGGGATCTAGGTGACATCCTTACTTCTACTTTTCCACCCCCTCTGCTGCAGTCAAAACCCCCACGCCTGCCCTCCCTCCTGCTTCATCTCTCCAGGACAGTCCCCATCAGTCCCCATCACCTCTCATGGAGTGACTGTCTCCTCGCTAATCTCCTTCAGAGCCACCCGTTTCCATCCTCCTCTCCGCATGGCAGGAAGAATGACTTTTCTAAACCTCAAATATATGTTATTCCTCTGCGTAAAGTCCTTCAAGTGTACTTGCTGGCTTCCAGATATAGTCCAAATTCTTCCAAAGGCCCTTTAGCCCTCAGCCCCGTCTCCCCTAAGTACACTGTCCTCTGCAGTCGCGCTCCTCACTGTCCCTCCTCCCCACACACACCCAGGCCCTAAGCACCGCTGAAGGACGCGCCACTCACTGTCTGTGCCCTCCTTATCTCTGGTGGAGGGGGAGAGGGAAGGGCACTCCAGGCTGGCTTACAGGCTCTGCCCTTCATCCGGAATACTTCTTCCCCTCTTTCTACCCGGCTAACTCATTCACCAGTTTACAAGCTACTTCCAGTGACTTTCTTTAACGCCCCTCCAGTTACCCCCCGGCACTCTATGCTCCCACCAATTACAGCACAGCATCGCACTTGCCAGTTTACTTGTGCTTTCTCCCTACTAATCTAAAAGCTTCTGAGGGGAAGTGTTATTTTTTTGTGGCCTGCCAGATTCCAGCACCAGCACAGTGACTGACACAGTGCGGACGTGCATTCATACATTTACTGAACCGATGAATCATGTAGTCACATAGGTTGTCATTTCTATGCGAAACCAAGTCTATACATCACAACATGGAAAAAGGAAAATACAGATTAAGTGATGTTACTTACCAGGAAACCTCTTTCTTCAACACTTGAATTTACTTGACATTTTATTTTTAAATAAATATGACCTTCCAAAGGAGATAAAAAGGGCACCTGTGAAGACAGGGGGTAAGTTATTTGCAAAACCGTTTCAAAGTGTGATTTTTTTTTCTTGATAAAACATGTATAAATCATGTTTTATGATTAAAGAAGATTATGCCTTGAAAGCACAGTATTTTCTAAAGCTGGAATGTAAAATAGGTGGCCCGAAAGTCTACTGGTTCCTTAGCAACAAATGCTTTTGAAGAACAAATTCATTCAAGGTAGAGTTTGATAAAAATAGAACCCTAAGTTCCAAGTGAATTGATAGAGAAAACATAGATTTAAGAAGAGATTACATGTGTTTATCCATTCTCCATCAACAGAATATATTCCACTGGTAAATTAATACATTAATACTCAGTAGTAAAGAATAGTGAGCTGCAGAAATGGAAAAGCTGATCCCCAAATTCATATGGAATTGCAAAATGTCCCCATTATTAATAACCAAAACAATCTTTAAAAAGAACAAAATTGGAGGAATCGTACTTCCTAACTTCAAAACTTAATCCAAAGCTACAGTCATCAACACAGTGTGGTAAGGGCGTAAAAGAAGATCTGTAGACCAAAGGAACAGAACTGAGAGCCCAGAAATAAACCCATACAGCTATGGTCAACAGGGTTGCCAAGGCCATTCAATGGGGAGAGAGCACTCCTATAAGCAAACAGTGCTAGGAAAACTGGATTTCTACATTACAAGAGTGAGGTTGGTTCCCTATCTTCCATCACATACAAAAATTAACTGAAAAGGGATCAGTGACCTAAACCCATGAAACTCTTAGAAGAAAACACAGGAGTCGATCTTCATGATCATGGATTCAGCAATAGAGTCTCAGATATGACACCAAAGCATGAGCAGCAACGCAAACAACAAAATCAATAAATCAGCAAAATTGAAAGCTTTTCAGTGAGGATTCTCAAAAACTTAAAAATGTAACAACTACATAGCCAAACAATCTTCTAGGTATTTATCTGAAAGAATTAAAACCAGAGTCTCCAGGAATATGGGCACTCCGGCATTCATTAAATTCTTCACAAGAATTAGAGGGGCAAACAACCTAAATGTCCCTCAACACATACAGACAATATGGTACAGAACCCTTTCTCTCCATTTCGGAGTATGAAAACTACTCTAGGCCACGCAGAGCCTATTCTTCTCCAAGTAGGAAGCTCGTCTTCCCGGCTCTCAGACTCTCCTGTGAATGTGCACGTTCCCTTTGGTGCCAAAGGCCATAGCCTGCAATTTGCACAGCAGATTTTGAGAGCAATTGTGTGTCTTTTCCATGTTTGTTCTCGTAGCCTACTGCCAACTTCTATCCAGGCATTCAACCAACAGTTGCTGAAAGGATACTCTTTGACCAAATAAATACCCAGTTTTCCTATTTAAAAAAAAAAAAAAAAAAAAGGAAAACGTGGCACATAGGTAACCCCTGGATTTTCAAAAATCTGCCCACTTGACTTTTACCAAAGACTTATGTTAGTACCTGTCTTTGCTAACTGAAAGAAATCTGAAGAGGATTTTCACTTTCATGAAAAGAGGCAAAAAGCAAAACGAGCATTTAGCGTTTGTGTTTGCAGCTAGCTGTTCTGGAGGCAGCGTGCACCCCAAACAGCAAGAGTGGCACCCAGCTCTTTCCCTGGGGACCACAATCAGCACCTCAGCACGAAGCCACCAGAACTCTGAACTGTGTCTGTGAGCATCTGTGCTTCGTCTCCATTTGTTCTGTGCATCTGTTAGCAAAACGTGTCTTAAGGTACCAGAAAAGCCTAAGAGAAGTTACTTTTGAGTGGAAAAAACTTTTTAGGTATAAGGCTAGTTTCCAACAATTCAGTCTTCCAACACAATAAAGAGAATTTAAAGGGGGGAATCTTGGCCAGAAAGTGTAGATTTCTAGAGACTAATTCCATGAGACAAACCTCTAGCTTTCTGAATTTAAAAAGTATAATGTAAAATCAAAATATTATGTGCCTCATTATCCTTCTTGTTATAAATTCCCTTGTTCTTTTCTTTTCCATGTTGTCAGTTTTAAGTTCCTCAGGCTCTCAATCTTAATTAATAGATTTCCACGTTGAACCCAGGGAATGCTACTGGTAAAAAGAATCTCATAAAAATGAGAAGAAAATGTTCACTCTTAACTCTACAGCTATAAAATGCTGACAGTATTATTGGTCAGAAGCTTGTGCCAATGGGTGAGAATAGTCACAAGATGGTCAATATCACTGCCCCCTGCTGAGTGTAGGAACATGGGAAAATGTATGAGCCTATTAGGTTTTCTGTTTAACAAAATGGTCTTGAAGATTTTCACACTTCTAAGATTATTGCTAAGATCTATAAAATGTAACTCTATAACTATCATGGCTGTAATTTTTTATACAGTGGGATATTTCTAAGAGAGGGGCGTACTGTTAATAATTATTAAGCCAATGGGCATACACCAGGATAGTTTTGGGCACAGCAGAACACCTAATCACTCTTCCTATAACCTTGAAATTCAACAATGCTAATTGGTTGTTTTACTTCACAACTGTTTGCCCTATTATTATTTGAAATGACATCTCTATTTCTGGTAAGGTGTAAATACCTATGAGGGTTCCTTTAGTCAAAAGATGGGCTTCGAGATATTATTCTCTCTTTATCTGTGAAAGTATAATAAAATCTATGGCTATTTTGGAGTCTCTATTCAAAGAAAGAATTTGAGAGCCTGTGACTCATGGCAATTCATAATTTAAATTGCAGGATATCAGATTTAACCTCAAATAGGAAGGCAATCGCTATCAGTGGTATCCTAAATCCATAGAGCAAACAGTCTGGGTAAACTTCAACAGAAATTCCATTCTGAAGGTGATCTCAAGAGATAACCTTTGTGACTGTTGTATTGTTGGTCACAGCTCCAATAAAATAAGCAAACACTCGCTTACATCACTGGAATCTGGTAGGATATGGGTGACTTGTGTGTTCTCTCAGTAAATGAAGCAGGGTTATTGTGTGAGTATAGACTTCCATTTTTCTCACCAACTGAAAGAACATCTAACTTAACTATTTTAAATATTCTCCTACATCAATTATAAACTATTAGAATAAACATTTGCTTCCTCCTGCCATTCATAAAAGCACATTTGAGACAAATTTTATATATGATTATATTGTATTTGATTCAGAAAGAGACTTAAGAGCATTAGACACAACCAATTAAATTGAGTGATTTGATTTTGTACTGAATCATGTGGTTGGCTATTTAAGTTAAGTTTAATTTACTTTAAGTTAATTTAAACTTTAATTTAATTTAAGTTTCTTAATTTCAAAGAAATTAAGAAAATGGAAATACCGGATTTTTAAAATTTGTAAATGTGATATTTTGAATTAAAATGGCACCCAAACAATTTTTCAAAATGAGTCTATTTAACATACATCATTGAAACCTCTTTCATTTTAAAGATTAACAAAATCTCTTACATGCAGAAATTGGCATTTTGTACATTTCTATATACCCAGGGAATGCTTGTAATTGATCTTTGCAAGGCTAGTAAAAATCCTAAAAAAAGACCTAAGACATATGATTATATTTAGTATAATTTTAGTGTTCAATGCATTTTAATTTCAAAATCACTAAACAAACCATCATCTACATAGCAATGTACCTATTAGCCAACTGAGACCAGTTTTATCTGAAACATTACCATAGGTCTTTCCATATACGGGAGGTCAACAATATTGAATACTGAGTAAATACTGAATACTGAATACTAAATAAACAAATAAATACTGAATACTGAATGAATACTGAATATTAAATACTTTTGTTTTTAGACAATTGAATACATTTTAATGTTAGTTATTAATTTGGTATTTTAGTAGCCAGAAAATCAAATAAGTGTCTACAGAATCTTAAAGAACTGTAACGTGAAAAAAATATAGAAGAAAAGCCCTAGTACCAAACATGCATGAAAACAGGAAGACTGTCAAAAAAAGCTTAAAAGAACTATGAGAATAAAGAAAAAGATTTCCACCTGTAAGAATCTAAAGAAAGAATAACGTATATCACGTCCTTAATTATTTTTAAAATTACCAAGAACACATAAGAGTGGTTAGTGAAATGAATACATTGAGCCAAAACTTCAGGATTGATTTTTTTAAGCTCATTAGTTTCAAGCAAAGAAAATATAGCAACCTTTTCCTGGAACATATAGCCCAGTAGTTCTCGCTCTTTTACATCATAATTTATCTAAAACAAACAAAATAAAAGACAAAAAGAAAAAAAGACCCAAGATCACTCAATTTGTTAAACTAGCTGTATTACTAAATTAAAAGTTATATACAATTTTAAAATTAGCATGTTAAGATAAAACACATTTATGCGTTAATAATAATCAAAATTTAAAGGTAGTCTGTTTTTTCCCTATTAACTAAAAGACAAATGTTTCATAGAAATTTAAAGGTAGATTGTTTTAATCTAACCTTATATTCTCTACTGGGAAAACAAGATCCCAGAGAAATGAAGTGATTTGCTCAATGTTTAAAAGGAAATTACTAGCAGGATCCGTACTAGAAACCAGACCTCCAAATTTTTATACTTCCTCACCTCCATATTCTGACTAGGAAAATCTCTTAAAATATTTAACAATATCCCAGTATTATACCACAGAAATCAGTCCAAGGACCAAAATTTGCTACCAGGTCTCTCACTCTTTGAATGGTTTCATTGGCTATTAAAAGTTTAGTCAGGGGCGCCTGGGTGGCTCAGTGGGTTAAAACCTCTGCCTTCGGCTCAGGTCATGATCGCAGGGTCCTGGGATCGAGCCCCACGTCGGGCTCTCTGCTCAGCAGGGATCCTCTCCTCTCTCTCTCTCTCTCTACCTGCCTCTCTGCCTACTTGAGATCTCAGTCTGTCAAATAAATAAATAAAAATCTTAAAAAAAAACAGTTTAGTCATATCACATTATGGTGAAAAAGCACTCAATAGGGACAAACACTGAACTTTGAAGCTTTTAATTTGGGGAGGAAAGTATGGGAAAGAAGTCCCTTTGATTTATGAGTACTCTCTAAGAAACTAACCTATCCTTCCCTATATTATCAAAACTAAATCTATTAAATACTATTCATTTCAAAATATCAGTTCAAATGGGCAAGTTACCATGTTTAAAACTGTAAGCTTAACATCTACATGCAAGAAGTAATACTCTCATAGTCAGAAGTAACATTTAGAATAAATCAGTATACACTGTATACAAAGCAGTATACACTGTATACAAAGCAGTATACACTGTATACAAAGCAGTATAACTATTAAATAGAGAGAAGAAAGAAATACTTCCAACATCAAAAATGTAGGGACACCCACGCCTAGTTAAAATTTACAATTCTAAGAACATACATTCTCACCCAAAGATTTCAAATACTTGAAAGCCCTGGGGCATTTCCATTGACCTAATTTTTCTAAAAGCAAATAAATACATAAATTTGGAGTACCTTGTCCAGAGCAAATTTAGTGTTTCCTACTGAAGACAATGACAGCATATAAGATCCAACCAAGGCAAAGTTGCTGGTGCGCACAGCATTGAGACCTCCTGGACTGGCCATGACTGGAGAGAAAGGAAAGGAAGTTTAGTTCAGAGTGACTTTTGTGAGTGTAAATAACAATTCTTCACCACAGCCCAACAGAAAGAAATTAGGTTGTCACAGAGAAAACTGCCTCATTCTCCTCCATCTCTAAAGAGTGAGAGAAAACAATTTTCCTAAAAGAGATGTGAAAAACCTTCATTGCTCTGGTCTAGGATGACGTAATTAACAGCAGAGACTGAATCTACAAAGTTCTTCTCAGTTACCTTCTTATGCCAAGAAGAAGAGACCAGAAGCCCAAAGGAAGTGAGTGAAACCAGCTCCATTCTAATCCCCTCCGAAAAACTCAGGCCTAAAGCCACTCTAGAGAATGCCTTTCCTGGCTTCCTGGCACCTTCTATTGTGAACTAGAAGGATGCTTCTCTGACATGATATAATGCGAATCATGATGAGCAAAGTTAAAAGAAGTAAAGTTCACAGTGTGGAAAACACAAAACCAATCTACACAATGACAGAAGTTGGGGTGAAGAACGGAGCCAGCAGCTGCAGCTGTAGCCAGGGGACTGGGTATCACACAGCTACTGCCTCCTAGATGGAGCCTGAATGACGTGAGGCCGGGCGACAGCTGAGAGCCTGCCATTCTGCCCGGTAATCTCATATATTACTAAAAACCATACAGAAAATATTACTCAAAGGAGACTAAGGTGAACACTCATCAAGATGCCCATATGTATAAAGCATGTGCACCACTGCTTAACTCAATTCCTTATTCCAGTGTTTGAAACAGTTCAAGATTCACTCACCTGAAGAATGAAGGCTGCTTTTCTAAAAGAAAAAAAAAAAATCGGAATAAAGAAGTATAAGTTACTTCCTTTATTCAATACAAAGATTTAAGTATTAAACATTAAACTCCTTAACACTGCAAAGGCTACACTTCAGAAAAAAGTATTTTTCCCCTTCTTAAGTATTAGATTTTCTCCCCAGTAGTATATTTTAAAGATTTCTACAGTGCTAAGGGATTAGAAATGGCTAACCAATTTACAATCCTGTGTGTAAGATGCAGATTTCTCAATGGAGCTAAATTTTTTAAGAATTTACTTACTGTGGTTATAGATGTGAGAAGTCGTTTTGGAGTAATCGCCTAGAAGAAAAGATTAACAGTGTCTTTCCCAGTGTCTTTCCTGCTAAACATTATGAGTCAGAGCTTAAAACTAACCAACCTTGAGATACTCTCACATAGAAAATAATCCTGAAATATGAATACATTATTCTTGAGTCCTCCATTAAAGGCTTTCCCTATATTGTCATTCCTGCTTTTATTAGAACTAAAATAAAATTTTGCTAGATGATGACTTAGGAAAAGCACAACTCAGAGCCAAGACTGGGAAAGCTAGAAACTGACATGCAGACACTACTGTTTCTGCCTGCATGTCAGTCCCAAGTGCTGGTTAACCAAGAACATGGCAGGCAAGAGTGCAGAAGAAAGGCCTGAGACACATTTCAGCACGCTATCAAAGCTGGTTGTCAAGTAAGTGTAGAGCAATTAAAACTGATACAGCTATTGTTTCTGATAATAATACTTCTACCATGTTTTTCATTCTCACCTTAGACTTATATGCCTTTTTCTTCTTATCAGGGCCTGAGAGATCTTTCTTTTGTACCTACACACAAACCCAAAGCATAATTAGTTTAAGAGTTAATATCTCTAAGGAGAACATAATATTGGTTATTTGGGAAAGCTTTCACTACTTACCAAGCTATAAACTTCAATATTTATTTCAAAGTCATTGGACACATCTTGTCTGGAAAAATAAATAATTAAATAAAACAGTAAGGAAAACATTGACTTAATGCCATTAAAAATGATGCCCCCTAATAGTGTTGCAATATTTTGGGATTAAAGGAATTCACAGTGTTTATAACTACAGGCAGTTTTATAAACCATCAAAGAACATAAAAATTAGTAAGAGCAGTCTATTTTTCCTATAATACAAGCCAAATCTTTTCTTTGGTATTTTACAACTCAAGATCTTTAATAAGTACTTTTTTTCTAATTGGATTTTGATTCTGAATTTTCATAATAAATTTACAAATTTACTAAATACATCTTTTCAGTGAGCTGGAATATTAAGTACGTTTACGATTTAAAACATATATACATAAAAATTAAGGTCCACATTTTATATACATATTTATTTATTATATATTATATAATATATAATGTGGACCTTAATTATTTTTATGGTACATATGTAATATGTATTTATATTTTATGTATTTACCAAATCATTAAGTACCTATAGTCACATGCAAGAAATGTGCTACTCATTGGACAGAAATACCAGAAACATATAAAAGATTTAAATCAACAAACTGAAACGGAGTCATTTGTCCATAGAAGAATGTAGATACCACATTTCAAAGACTATACATTCCATCTGTATTCTCTATTAAAAGAAAAATGTGTTTAAACCATCAGAAGCCTAATTTACTTACAGAGTAAATGTAGTAGTGAATGTCAGAGCATCACCATTAAGAGAATTTGAAGTACATGCTAATGGTGTGGCTACCATATTTTCAGGTCCTGCTTTTAGTATAATTAAGAAATAGTAATTTGCTGCATCTGCAAAAAGTAATCACATTATGTAATAAGCACAAGCAAAGTCAGATTTGACTAATCAGCATTTCAGAAAACCAAAGGAAAAAGTAAAACTGCGACCGATTTATGTAATTTACCTAAAAATTACTAAAATCAACTTTCCAGATACAAAAAGCTAAGTAAGATACATAAGCAGACAGTCATAATCATCATCAATAGGCCTCATCAGGGTGTCTTCCTATAATTTATATGAACTGAAATGACATCACTCCATATCCCTCAGTTTCTGCTGACTTCAAATTTTACCTATTGATTCCTAATTCTTTAGCTGACGATATATTGTTCAACAATATAGGCCTCAATATGTTCCTTAAAATATTATATTTCTGTGAAAGTTCCTTGGAGATAAATTCTAATAAAAACATAAGAGTGTTTCTTCACCATGTTAGTAAATACCCACGTTTCAAGGTACGTATTATATTACCAAGATTTCTTCCAGACCACACCAAAATCAGACAACAGCAACAATCAGAACCTATGTTACCTTGTTCCTAAAGAAAGCTCCATTCTTTATTTTCCTTGTAGCTTAAATTCACTTCTTACCCATGTCTAGCCCTCTCTCTCCTCAAACAGAATGGCCCATGCAAATGAAAACATAAAAGAATCTTAAAAGAACTACACCAAAATTTAATGAAACTTTGATTTTTATTAAGTGTGGTATAATTACCCTGCCCTCTTTTTAGATTCTGGTGCCATATTCTCCTTTGCCCACTTTGCTATGATTTATCATAGCACACACATTTAGGAAAGTTTACTTATTCAATCTAGAGTAACAAAGGCAATAATAATTTCAATAGAACCATCTTCACTGTGGTGGTCATCTTCACCTCTACAACTAATAATTTTTGACAGAGATAGATCACAAGTAGGCAGAGACGCAGGCAGAGAGAGAGGAGGGGAAGCAGGCTCCCGCTGAGCAGAGAGCCCGATGCGAGGCTCGATCCCAGGACCCTGAGATCATGACCCGAGCCGAAGGCAGAGGCTTTAACCCACTGAGCCACCCAGGCACCCCAGGTTGAATTTTAAACAGAATAAAGTAGATTCTCTTCAATGTCCCATTACTTTCCACAATAAAACTAAATAATGAAAGTTGAAATGATGTGCTATATCAAGACATCTCATCTTGGGAAAATACTTTATGTTCAAAACTATGTTTAGGGCACCTGCGTGGCTCAGTTGGTTAAGTGTCTGCCTTGGGTTGAGGTCATGATCCCAGAGTCCAAGGATCCATCCTGCATCAGCCTCCCTGCTCAGCAGGAGTCTGCTTCTCTCTCTGCCCCTCCCCCATCACTTGGTCCTCTCTCTCTCTACCAAATAAATAAAATCTTAAAAAACAACAACAACAAAACACCTATGTGTAACTCACCTCCTTTCAGTTAGAACCCTGTTACCGTGTAGATCAGCAACCCCATATACGCAATTTTCTCTTGGTTATTTTTATGAATATATCTTCATTAAAGGAACTAAAGCCCAAGATAACAAGCTGTGCATCTTTTTGCATGCTCTACTTGCTCCCATTTGCATAATTCCTATCCAGGTAAGGCCCATAATTTAACCTAGGACCCAGAAGTGATGCAAATAAAAATCACCATACCTGGTTTCTGAACCGTACCACAGACGAAATCTGCTTTTAGAGGCAAGCGGATTTCTGACAAAGTAACTGATCCTTTGGATGGGACAAATTCACTTGGGGCAATGGGACCAGCTTTATTCTTCTTCTGAGGCCCTTCATTCTTCAATTTATTCAACTCATCAATCAAAAAGGCTCTCTTCTCAGCTATGTAAAAATATGCAATATCACAAATATGAAAACTGTAACTGTTTGTACATGAGACCAACTCAAGAAAATGTACTTAAGATCAAAGACAAGATCAGTGCTTCTTTATAAAACAGGTGGTAGTAGTTGGGTAAAACCTTGACTGCTCATCTTTTTATAATGTCTTTATAACTTAATGCTTGAACTTTTTGCCAGTTTTCTCGTATGGTATAATCTCTGTGCACTAACATGCCCTAGCATTCTTCAACACACATACACAACTAAACTCACGCACTTTTTTTTTTTAGCTCCATGAAGATAGTTAGGTGCTAAGACAGAGTGTATGTATACGAATACACACACACACACACAGACACAAACACACACACATATGTTCATATATTCATTTTTGGCATACTCTTCACAACTGCATATCTTCAAATGCATTCCAATTCTTTCACCTTTTGTGCAAACTCCATTTTATGTGCAGAGCATTCACAAGTGTCATAAGAAACACACAAAAACACAGATCAACCGAAATAGAAAAAAGCCCCTTCTTTAAAATAGAGATTTCTAACTATCCTAGACAAGAGTCTTGTTTCTAGTGTAGCACACGTACTTGCAATGAGGAGAAGTCTTTCCGCTTCAGCTTCTTCTAGTGACCCTTTTCCATGATCTTCGTCAACACAACAGTTAAGGGCCTGGCTAGCTTGATAGATGACTGTCTGCTGCAAATTTATTTCATTATTGAGTTCCTAGGGAAACCAGCAAAAGGAAGAAAAAACTCACATTTTTAATTGCCATTTTCACTTTATTGAAACTTCAGTTCTAACTAAGCCTGTTGGATAATTTCTGAAATATCCAGAGAGTAAAGTCAAAATGTTATTATCTCACCATTCAAGTGTCTACATTATGCACCAAAAATATTCAACACGCTGTAATAATTACACTATAAACAGTCTTTCTCATGAAGACTTTCCACTCATACTTATTAAAATTATAATTGGGAGTACATTCAACAAAGTATAAAGATTTAGACATTATTTGATTCATTTTATTTAAATTATATATATTTATACTTTTAAAAATGCCTTCCTTAGCATACAAGAACATCTAAGAGCAAAAAAATTTCACACTTCACTACCATCCAACTTAGAGTTGGACTTTAAGGATATATGACAAACGTTTAAATATTTCAGAAATATCTGGGCGCCTGGGTGGCTCAGTGGGTTAAGCCGCTGCCTTCAGCTCAGGTCATGATCTCAGGCTCCTGGGATCGAGTCCCGCATCGGGCTCTCTGCTCGGCAGGGAGCCTGCTTCCCTCTCTCTCTCTCTCTGCCTGCCTCTCTGTCTACTTGTGATTTCTCTCTGTCAAATAAATAAATAAAATCTTTAAAAAAAAAAAAAAAGATTTTAAATATTTCAGAAATATCAAACAATATCAAACAAGCAACATTTCCAACAGAGAAGTCCTTCCTTTCTCAAGTTACACTGAACTCAAGAGCAATTTACTGAGCTCTAGTGTATCAGACAATGCCCTAGTCACTCAGGGTATACAGATGAGTAAGGCTGAGCCCTTGTCCTTAAGGAGTATACAGTCTTGTACAGAAAAACATTCCAAAGCTCCTTTCCACAGAAGTACATACCTGCATTTTCTGTTTGATATTAACTTGACCAGGAAAGCCATTCTTTTTCTCATCTAACTTGGAAGTAACGTCTTCCTTCCGAACAATCACCTGCTTTATTGAAGGACGTTCTGTTTCTTTGAATCTTTGAGATCTATATGCATCAATGCTTCAGGAAATAAGGTATACTCTATTAGAAATCCAGCAACACACTGAGCACTCTCTTTTACTGAACAGGTGGAATGCAAAATGCCATTTGGTAAAAGAGAGGCTGAAAAAAGTCATTCCAAAGTTTTATAGGTGAATTATTAATAACATTATAATACAATTTGCTATATCTAACCATGACCCTTAGTGACTGAATCCCTTCTGAAACGTTCTTACCTATAAAGAAGATCACGATCTTCAGAACCAATGCTATCACCTGACTCAGCTCGAGGGACACGGGTTCTCTGGAATTTTCCCGGCTTTGGACTTTCATCACTTACACTGCTGTCTTTCAATTCCAATCTCGGTGAGGAAACCAAACTCTGCAGTGAAACACATGAGGTATTAGTAGGTTTTATGGATGACATGGATTCTAAATGATAATTCTGAGGAAATGAATAAATTCTCTATTATTAGAAAATAAACATCCAATAAGCCAACTGATGCATCATAAAACCAAGCCCAACTAAAATAAGTTCCTAAATAGTAAATGAATAAAAGTTCAAAGATAGCTAAAACCGGGGTGCCTGGGTGGTTCAGTGGGTTAAGCCTCTGCCTTCAGCTCAGGTCATGATCTCAGGGTCCTGGGATCGAGCCCCAAATCAGGCTCTCTGCTCAGAAGGGAGCCTGCTTCCCCCCCTTCTCTCTCTGCCTGCCTCTCTGCCTACTTGTGTTCTCTCTCTCTCTCTCTCTCTCTGTGTCAAATAAATAAATAAAATTTTTTTTTAAAAAAAGATAGCTAAAACCTACATCTGCAAGTGTCTTAAAAAATATTTCTAATTGCATCAACTCGCCAAGCTGCAGTTATTCAATTTATGGTGATAGCTAATAATTGTAGTTGGCTGTCCATAAATGTTAGTTCTCTGTCTGGTGCTAAATACTAATATACTAATGATATAATATTCACATCAGCCTGAACTAGTTTTAACCTCCTTTAACAGGTGAGGGAACTGTGGTAAAGAGGTTGAATACAGAAACAGCCAATGGCAGAGCCCAGACATCTGGCCTTTTAAACCATGTCATGCTGTGGATTTTATCTAAGGTCACAGGAAATCACCAAAGCATTTTAAGCTCTCTTTTAAGAGAACTGATATCAGAGTTCCAGAATTCCCCTGGCTACAGAGGGCCAAATCCCCATGTACCAACTAAAACAAAAGGGGATCCCATTCTAACAGTTTGTATCCCAGGCCTGTTAACATTCCGTCTTTCCTTACCTCTGGACTTACCACACCAACTGTCTGTGCTAATGGAGCGAGTAAAGACATGGAGGAGATATTCAGTGCATCTTCCTGTTCTTCATGGTCCATCTCCTCTTCGCTCTTTTCCATATCTAGCTCACCTTCCACCAGGACATCACTGAAGATGTCATTAATCACTTTTGAACTATTGATATCATCATCATCATCCACACTCATCTCAGTTTCACGTACCACTTCTGAAAAAGATTGCAGTAGGTGGATTCTGTGACTCAGATCTTTAAGAATTAAAAGGACAGCAGAGCAGATCTCACGTTCATGCGCTTTCTAAATATACAGTAAAGCAATAAAGGTTGAAACTGTCGAAAGTTGAGTCAATGCTTCGGGTTTAAGAAAAAATATTAAGGAAGAATGCAAATGGCAAGGTAACAGCCAAAGGCTTCAGACTCACGAAAAATGTTCTTTCAAGTCACTCTTTTTCTATTGTTGGGGAGTTCCCTTTCACATGGCAGTGAATAATAGGGAAATAGTAACATCACCTAAGGCAGGGGTCCCAAATAGTCTTCAAGAGCCACTTATTCCTCTAAGAGTGTGGAAGAACAACACATTTCCTTTCCCTGTGAAAGTGAGTGATGGCCTTAATCAGATTTTCACAGGGGTCTATGACCTAAAGATAACTGTTAAAAGTGCTATCTCTTTGTGCAAGCTAGAGTATTTCCTAGTTAAAAGAGAAAGACAGAGAGAATTACAAAATCAGAAGACATTTTGAAATACAAGACACTATATATTTGAATATGTGCTTCTACCAATATATTAATAGGAAATAAAGCATAAAAAACCAACCAGTCTGCTGCTCGACCTTTGGCTCTGATGTTACTTTTAAAGACTTATCCTCTTCTAAAAACAATGTGATTTTCAAAGGGCTAGACTTCGTCATTTCACATTCAGTGAAACCTAAAAAAATTGTAAGAAAAATCATATTAGATTATGTTAAGAACCTAGAATTTTTCAGTTAAAGAATCTTATGTATTCTTTTTTCGGATTATAAAACTATGCATTTCAAATCTAGAGATGTATGCAGAATCCCCCCAAACAACTGTCCTCTCTTCACATTCCCATTTATCTCTTCCTCCCCAAAGAGAAAGGCAATGTCAATATTACAAGGTTACTGCTTGTTCTTCCAGTTTTGCCCCTATGTATGCAAATATGAACATCCTTTTGTTTTATCAGAAAGTAATCATACTATGCATTCTGTTCTGCATTTTGTTTTTCATTAAAAAAAAAAGTGTCAATAAGAACACTTCAGAGATTAGCAATATAAGAAAACTACCTCAACATAATAAAGGCCACAGAGGAAAAGCCCATAGCTAACATGATACTCAGTAGTGAAAGACTCATAGTTTTTCCTCTAAGATCAGGAACAAGGCAAGCTTGGCCACTCTTACCTCTTCTATTCAGTGCAGCTTTGGAAGTCCTAGTAAGAGCAATAGGCAAGAAGAAGAAATAAAAAGCATCCAGATTGGGGCACCTGGGTGGCTCAGTAGGTTAAAGCCTCTGCCTAAGGTTCAGGTCATGATCCCAGGGTCCTGGGATCAAGCCCCACATCCGGCTCTCTGCTCGGCAGGGAGCCTGCTTCCCCCCCTCACTCTGCCTGCCTCTCTGCCTACTTGTGATCACTCTCTGTCAAATAAATAAATAAAATCTTTAAAAAAAAAAGCATCCAGATTTGAAAAGAATTAAAATTACTTCTGTTCATAGAATAAAATACTTAGGGGGAAAAAAAAAGTGAAATACTTAGGAATAAACCAAACCAAGGAGGTGATAGATTTATATGCCAAAAGCTACAAAACGTTGCTGAAAGACATTAAATAAGACACAGATAGCTGGAAAGACATCCCATGTTCATGGATTGGAAGACCTAACATTGTCAAGATGTCAGTACTACCCAAGGCAATCTACTGAGTCAATGCATTCTTATCAATAACATTTTTTGAAGAAACAGAAAAGTCTATCCTAAAATTCATATGAAGCTTCAAGGGACCTTGAACATCCAAAATAATTCTGTAAAAGAACAAAATTAGAAGACTTACATTTCCAGATTTCAGAACATATTACAAGGCTACAGTAATCAACACATTTGGCACAAAAACAGATCCATAGACCAATGGAATAGAAAGAATAGACAGCCACGAAACAAAACCTTACATATTTAGTCAAATGATCTTTGACAAGGCTGCCAAGATGATTTGGCGGGGAAGGAAAGTCTCTTCAACAAATGATGTTGGGAAAACTGGATATTCACATGCAAAAAATGAAGTTGGACCCTTATCTGACACCATATACAAAAATTAACTCACAGTCGATTAAAGACCCAAATAGAAGACTCAAAACTATTAAGGTCCTATAAGAAAACATGGAAGGAAAGCTTCATGACAATGGATTTGGCAATTTCTTGGGAGCGACATCAAAAGCACAGGCCACAAAAGTACAAACAGACAAATGGGGCAATATCAAGCTTAAAAACTTTTTTTTTTTTAAAGATTTTATTTATTTACTTGACAGAGAGAGATCACAAGCAGGCAGAGAGGCAGGCAGAGAGAGAGAGAGAGGGAAGCAGGCTCCCTGCCGAGCAGAGAGCCCGATGCGGGACTCGATCCCAGGACCCTGAGATCATGACCTGAGCCGAAGGCAGCGGCCCAACCCACTGAGCCACCCAGGTGCCCCAAGCTTAAAAACTTTTGTGCATCAAAGCATATATTCAACAGAGTTGCAAAGAAAACCTACAGAATGGAGGACAATATTGTAAATTATATATGTGGTAAGAGGTTAATGTTTGGTTAATATAAAGAACTCCTAAAACTCAACAACAAAAATAAAATATCCTGATTAGAAAATGGGCAAAGGACTTGAACAGACATTTCTCCAAAGATGATATAGAAACAGCCAACAAATATATGAAAAGATGCTCAACACCACTAATTGTAAAGGAAATGGAAATCAAAATCACAATGAGCTATCACCTCACACCCCTAAGGATGGCTACTATCAAAAAACCAGAAAGTAACAAGTGTTGACAAGGATGTGGAAAAACTAGAACCCTTGTGCTGTGTTGATGAGATAGTAAAATGGTATGAGTGCTACAGAAAATAATATAATGGTTCCTTCAAAATACTTAAAATAGATCCACTGTATGATATAGCAACTCTACTACTGAGTCTATGCCAAGAATTAAAAGCAGGGTCTCAAAGAGACATTTGCATACCTATGTCCCTAGCAGCAGTACTCACAATAACCAAGAGATGGAAGCAACCAAAAAGTCCACTGATAGACAGTGGTTAAACAAAATGTATATATACATGATGGAGTATTATTCAGCCTTAAAAAGGAAGGAATTCCAGTCACATGCTAGGACATGGATAAACCTTAAGGACACTATGGTAAATTAAATAAGCTAGTTATGGGGTGCCTGGGTGGCACAGTCAGTTAAGCATTCAAGTCTTGATTTCAGCTCAGGTTGTGATCTCAGGGTCATGAGATAGAGCGGCATGTAGGGCTCCATGCTCAGTGCAGAGTCTGCTAAAGTTTCTCCCTCTCTCTCCAGCCCTCCCCACTGCACTCTAGGTCTCTCTCTCTAAAATAAATAAATCTTTTTTTTTTAAGCTAGTTACAGAAAGATAATACTATATGATTATACTTATATGAGGTTTATAAGGTGGTCAAATTCATAGAAACAGAAAGCAGAATGGTAGTAACCAGGGGCTGAGGAGAGGAGGAAATGGGGAATTGTTGCTTGATTTATATAGTTTCAGTTCTAATGATGAATAAATTCTGGAGCTCTGTTCCACAACGATGTGAATGTACTTAACACTACTGAACCGTGAACTTAAAAACTGTTAAGATGGTAAATTTTAGTAATGTGTTTTTTACCATAAATTTAAAAAACAAAAAAATGTTTAAGTGTCTATGATATGTTAAATGTCATTCCATACAAAGCTCACTTATTGTTTTAAGCAGCTACATAATATGTGGGGACATGGATTTAGCACCATTTATTTAAACAGTTTTCTGCTGATGGACATTGAGGTCATTTACACTTTATTACGATTACAAACAGTGCTGCCATTCATCTCTTTGAATAATCATCTTTGCGCGGTAGTTTTAAGAATTCAACTTATAGAAACACTTATAAAGAAAATAAACTAAAGAGCATGCACACTCCATAATTCAACAGATCTTACTGAATCTTTCTCAGGGAAAAAAAAAAAAAGAGTTGTACAGTGATTTATCCTCCCATGAAGAGCATGAACTCTGAGTCTGAAAGGACTACTAAGGAAGAAGCATATTGCACAGCTAGAAATGAAAGAATGAGTAGCAATAAAAATATTAATCTATCTTTTTACATTAAAGCAGTATTTCTGCTTTCCGATGCAATTTCCAAAACTATAGTAGATGGAAAGCTTCATTGTAAGTGGAGCAGAAGTAAAAAATGCTGACCTGTAGGTTCTGTGTTGGAAGGTTTTCCCGGTGTCTGATTTTCTGTCACCTTTTCTGTTACTGGAACCGATGGGGTGTTTGACACAGCTGGATGTTTTTTGAGGGGGGTGTTCTGACAGTGAATTTCCTAAAAAAGCAAATGAAGATGTCATTTCTCAACACTACAGATTTTTTTCTTTCTGCATGTTATCAGGTGAAACAAACACGAGTCATAATTCTATATAAACTTCCTCAAAACAAAATAATGTATGTGAAATATTTAGAACACAAGAAATGCAATGTTTAGAACACAAGAAACCGTTGATGCTGGCTCAGTATTCTCTGTAATTCCCAGGATGTACTTAAAGAGACTAGGAGGCAAGAAGGAAAATTTGTATTGGAGTAGTTTTACATAAACTGATTAAAGTGCAAGGCACACACAGAAAAAAGCAATTCCCCTAGGCCACTTATCTCATCCCAAACCTATAAAATCTACTGACAGTTCCTACATCAAGATTCCCCTTAACATTTACTCAGTGGGTAAAAGGCAAAGAAAATAAGAACAAAAACAGAATGTGGAAGGAAAAAAAGGAAAGAAAAAGAAAAAAAAATCACTCATCTGAGTCTTTCTTAATCATTGACAAGGCTGTGGGAGACAAACATTCATTGTTTTTGAATCATGGGTTTTATGATTAAAGCAATAGAAGAAATAATCAAACAAGAGTAAGAAGAACAGCAACTAATGCTTAATAGAGCCTAATATGCACCAGTCACCTTTCTAAGCACTTGACATTATTGCCTCCCCAATCCTCCCAATAACCCTGCAAGTTAGGTACTATTACTTCATTCTAAAGAAGAAAAGATAGAGACACAGGAGTTAAATGACTTGGCCAATAACTGGGAGGGCCAATTTACAAACCCACATATTCTCATTCCATAACTAGTTCCAGACTATTTTGGCTCTTAAGATAGAAGGAGCTGTTGATGCATGTACACAAAGTAAACTACCGAATGTTGCGCTGCAGGCCTGACTGTGCCGGGAAGGCACAACTCCCCTACCATCTTCTGGGATACACACCCTGACAACATAAGGGACAGCCCCTCCCAGCTCCCTAATGGTAATTCCACACTCTTAGTAATTAATTCTCTCCTCCTGCTCCCGCCATCCCTGCTTCTGCAGTCCCAGACCTGCCATCCTCTGGGTGGTTTGCATAGCCACAAGTACCTTCTCGCCAGCATCCTGGCCCCTAGCTGCATAAATGCTTCCATTTCAGAGACCCCCACCACCATTCCAGTTCAGCCGTGCCCTGGAGTCAGCCTCTTCCCCCAAACCCTCCAATCTCTCTTACTCAGGAATTCCCACCAGATCCTACTCTTTGGCCTCATGGGGACTTCTGGCCATTTGATGCTTTTCTTCCTGTTACTCTCACCTATTTTCTTACACCTCCATCCTGGTTAGAGCCTTCAGTTCAACCGCAATCTCACCAATACCTTCAACTCCCTCACCTCAACTATACTTCCATTCCTCATGTCTAGCAAACTCCATCCCTGGAACAATCACCTTCTCCATGTTTATATCCAGGTTCTTTGGACAGACCTAGAGTACTAGGACTGTATGCTCTCATACCCCCACTTGAGTCTCCACACTACTCTTCTGTCCTTCTCTTTCTGGGTCAGTTCTCCCTCCTGTCCTCCAGAGTATCACATCTGTCACCTTCCCTTCCCTAAGGATGAACAAAACAGAGGTAACCAGATAGAAATTCTACCAGTTTTCTGTCATCACAGTTCTAAAATCACTTGCCCCCAAACACCGCTTTCCTTCTTCCTTCTTCCCACAGCCGGAACCTGTCTTAATCCTTTCCCTTCGTGGTGCTCCGGAGTTCATCCAGTCCAGTCTTACCTCCTGAAAGGTTTACCCGACCCTATCAATTAGCATCACTTATTCCTCTATCATAAACCTCTTTTTTTTTTTTAAGATGTTATTTACTGATTTACATGTGCGAGTAGGGAGGGACAGAGGGAGAGGGAGAATCCCAAGCAGGCTCCATCCTGAGCATGGAGCCTGACGTGGGGCTGGATCCCATGACTCCAAGGTGACAATCTGAGCTAAAATCGAGTGAAATGCTTCACTGACTGAGCCACCCAGGCACACTATAAACCTTATTTTTGACATTAAAACTGACTTAAATCTCTTCAGAAAGAACAAAACAAACACGACACGACCACAAACACAAACTGTGCTTCCCTTCCTCATCCCCTTCCGGCCATCACCTCCTTTCTCCCTTCCCTTTTAGAATTAAAGGTCTGAGGACTGCCTCCACGCTCTGGCCCCGCTCCTCACCCACCACCACCTGCATTCTCCCCTCACCACTTCAGCCAAACTGCTCTTGCCAAGAAACAAGCTCTTTCTTCCAAAACCCAGTGGTCTCGGCCCAGTCCACATTTGACAACAGATACTTGCTATCAACCATCCCTTTTTTCTGAAAGGTCCTTTCTGCAAAGAGTATCTCCATGCTGAATACCTACTTCACTAGGAGTAGGTCAGACTTCAAAGCCCTCTCTTTGACTCTAGCAACACCACACTCAATCACTTTTTCCTCCCACCTCTTTGCTCCCTCTGTGGGTACCATGGATGAGTTCTGAGTGAGCCAGACCCCTAAACTCTGTTACTGTGTTCAGAATGTTCTTTATATGCAAATGTGCAGCCATCCGGGGAGGAATTCTGCAAGTGTAGCAGGAATTATTTAACACAAGAGTTTCAGAACTGTTGTCCCATATTTCCAGGGATGAAGCAGAAAAGCCATGATATGATACACTGGCAACCAAGTGAAGAAGGTGCTTCAAACAGAAGACAGTAATCAACAATGCCAAATGCTGCTAGTAAGTCAAGTTAAATGCCTAAAAATTGATTACCGAAGAGCCCCAGTGAATTTGATGAGGAAGTAGTGGTGACAGCCTGAGTGGAGAGATCCAGAGAGAAGGGAGGAAAAAATGTACGCAGCAAGACATAACTCTTTTGGAAGAGCGAATGAAAAGGAGGTAAAGAAAGAGAAGGGAATAGGGGGTCCAGAGAGTAGTTTTTATTTTAAGATGAAAGACAACAGCTTGCTGTATGCCGATAGGAAGGATTAGCTCATTCATTCCTTCCTTCAAGGACAAATTTATGGAGCTCGTCCTGTGAGCCAAGCACTAAGAACACAGATAAAGACAGATAAGGCTCTAGTGGAAAGCAAAGGTGAAACAGTTACAAGAAGATAAACATTCCAGCTGAGATAAACAATAGGATGACAGGGTGAGAAAAGATGGCCCCTGAGGAAAAGGGCCTGGTAAGGGTTTCCAGGGGGGACTGAAGTTTGACCTACTCCTAATGAAGTAGGTGCTCACCATGGAGATACTCTTTGCAGAGAGAAATAGCAAGGCAAAGACAAAGAGATCTGAAAACATGGGTGCATTTGAGAAACTGCAGTCTGCATGACCGGACTGACACACACATGTGGAAGAGCAGTGAGAAGCCAGATTCTAGATGATTCTAGATGGCAAGCCAAGCACTATAGATGGTTTTCTGATGCTGGCTAGGGAGAGCTTTCTAAGGACTTTAAGCAAGGGAATACACAGATACCTGCCTTTTAAAAATATTTCTTACGGGGGCACTTGGGTGGCTCAGTGGGTTAAGCCTCTGCCTTCGGCTCAGGTCATGATCCCAGGGTCCTGGGATCGAGTCCCGCATCGGGCTCTCTGCTCAGCACAGAGCCTGCTTTCCCCTCTCTCTCTGCCTGCCTCTCTGCCTGCCTCTCTGCCTACTTGTGATCTGTCTGTCAAATAAATAAATAAAATCTTTAAAAAATATATATTTCTTATGGTGCCTGGGTATCTCAGCCATTGAGCATCTGCCTTTAGCTGGGGTTGTGATTCCAGGGTCTGGGGATTGAGCCCCACACCGGACTTCCTGCTTGGTGAGCCTACTTTTCCCTCTCCCTCTCCCCCTGCTGCTCCACTGCTTGAGCGAGCTCTCTCTCTCTCTCTCTCTGTGTCAAATAAATGAATAAAAAATCTTTAAAAAAAATAAAATTGCTCTGACAGGAGAGTAGCCAGACTAAAATCAAGGTTTTCAATACAAAGCTCTGGAAGTGATAAGGAAACAGCAGAGGACACAGTGGATGTGTATGTGTTCAAGTGTGTGCTAGGGGAAGATGCAATAATAAGAAGAAGGAGGCAAGGAAGAACTCCCAGACTGTTTTAGATGGTGAGGTAGAGAATGAAGCCCTAGGTGAAGACAGAGGCTACACGGAAAATATACTAGTGAGAAGTGCAAAGAACTCTACCAGCAAAACAGGCCTGGAGTTCTGGAGAGAGGAATACAACACAGCCAGGCACATTAGCATTTCGTGAGGACAAGGAAGAGATGTCCCAGAGCAAATAAGAAAACAGGGTTAGGTCAGAACCCTGGGAAACATGATTTGTTAAGCAAGAGACCTGATAAAAACAAAAATCAATTAAAGGTCTTTCTTAGAGAATACTGGTTAAATGTATTTTCCTATTTCAACTGGTACCACTTTAAATATAATTCTATTATTTTTAGCTTAAATGTATATCCTAATACAGTATTTTGTACATAGTAGGCATGTAAATGAAACACAAAGTAGTTTATAAGTAGGAACTTTGTTGAAAGCTGATTAATGAAATCTGACAGTAATCTACTATCATTAATGAAAAAAGTAGATTCTGAGAAACATTTTAGAACTAGCAACTAAGTAGAATACTAAATGAAATATGAAATCAATTGAAGATGAGAACTGAGAACATGTTTTAAAATTTTGATTCTAAGTAGGTCATCAGTGAATACCGATTGGGAGAGTAGCACAAGAGAAAAGCAGACTAGGTATGAACTTTGAAGGGGTTTATGAATGGAAAATGGCACAGTTAAAAGAAACAGGATAAAGAACTGTTTGACAATGCAGGACCACAAGTTAGATCCCGGCAATACTTCCATACCAAGTTCACTCCCATTTTTCTTGTTTACGCTACCTGTTTGGTTTCTAGTTGTTTGCTTCTTGAAGTTTCGCCTTTTTCTGCACTCCATAAATTGCCCTTGTCAAATCGGCCACGGAGACATGCTAGTTCTTTTTCACGTTCCTAAAACCACCAAAAGCTCTGTTTTATACAAGAGCCAATAGTATGTTTAAGAATAATATTCAGATACTACTAAACTTTGCTTGTCTTCAGGTTTGAGATTTAAAAAAAATCACAGTATGCATGGAACACAAGTCAATAATATTTCTAATTTGAAATAAGCGATACAAGGAACCAAGATGCTATTTATCTCTGTCAAAAAGACTGATATCGGAATTTACAATTTGATTTCTAGGTTCTACGCTGAGAACATGTAATGAATAATGTTAAAAGCAGTATGCCAGACCTGCTTGAGCTGTTGTGCTAAATGAGTAGTAGATGAAGATGTATTTTGCTGGAATAATCTTTCCTGGATGGCCCTTGTATTTGGAGTGATAACGGGGGTTCTGTGGGGTGTACTCCGAGCGGGACTTTGTTTGCTGTGTTCTTGACAACGCTCCCCAAAGCGTTCCAGGAAAGGCTTAATTCCTGCTCCTCCTACAGAAAGCACACACATTTTGGAGGCTATTTATAATAAATAACAATTATAACTTGTATTGAAAAGGTTCTAAAATCCAGTATGGCTCTAAAATGCTTTGATTCTACTTAGATTACTCATTTGGAAAGTAAAAAGTATGAAAACAGCTTTAAAACAGAAATTTACCATATTATCCTATCTAATTCCGTGTCTTAAAATTCATTTATTAGATTTAGTTCTTCAAAGAAAGAAGAGCAAGAATTTTTAAAAGGTAGAGTGAGAGGACAGTGAAAATTAGAAAACCCTTCAACTAAATAAGCAGAACCTAAATGACTGGAAATTGACTGTATGTATATTAACAGTATTCCCTATCACCAAAGGGTCCTCACCATGATAACCCAACTACTGCTGTTTCTATAGCCCTATTTTATCTTGGTTTTAGGAAGTACAATAGAAAATCTAGGAATTAAATCCTTTTTCTCTCTCAAAAGAAAAATTAGAGATTATTGACTTTATCAAGCGATATCTTGATTCTATAAAGTCTTAAAATAGTATTCATTTGAAATAGTATGAGGTACATTTGAAGTAGAACAAATGGGATAGAGACCATAGAGAAAGAGGTTTCTCTCTATCCGAAATCAGCATTTTCTCCACAGAAGGCCAGACAGTAAATATTTTGGGCTTTGCAAACCATGTGATCACTGATGTTAACTACTCAACTCTTCATTGAAGCATGAAAGCAGCCATAGACAGCGTGTAAATAAATGGGCATGGCTGTGTTGCAATAAAACGTTATTTGCAAAAAAGATAAAAGGCAGAATTTGACCTATAGGCATAGTTTAAAGACTCCATGTGTCACTTTATACCATATCTCAAACCAGAATGCCTTAAGAATACAAAGAAACATAAAAATTAAATATCTCTGAGGTCCCAGTAACATATACTGGGCATACCCAATAGCCAAAAATTAAAAAAAAAAAAAATCCTTCTTATCAATTCTATAAGTCTCTGAAAAATTGAGAGTAACTAGTCCTAGTCCATGTGGGGATGTTGCTAATTGTCCCCAGGTTACTTCTCACTTCAGCTCATCTGGAAACTGATTGCTGGTTTCCTGGAATAACTAATGGATATCCACTCTCATTTCTCTGTCTACTTCTCTTTGATGAGGAACTACAGTATCCAGAGAGATTATATTTTTAAGAAGTTAAAATTTTGAATTAAAAAGTCTTTTCAAAAGCAATTCTATTGAAAAAAGAATATAGTTCAAAATTAACTGTATTTCCATATATTTGAACCTTATTTTTTAGTCCTGTGTTTCTCAACCCATAGCATGTGAGGGTAGGGTAAGCCAGAGGTGTAAGTCCCCACAAGATGAATACAGATTTCCAGGAGCATCATTTTACTACACGGGTTAATTTTGAACTTTCACATGTACATGCTCACACACAATATACACACATATAAATATAATTGGGAGTGGAGCCATTTACATACACATTCACTCTCCTTTGCTATTAGGGGTGCCTTCATATTAAAGTTTGCAAAGCATTGCTCTGCACTCTTGGTTACAAAAATGTTTCTTCATTATGCCCTTACAATGTGATTTTCAGGTGTATATGCTGTGTCCCCATCAAAAAGCATAGAAGAAAGTATCTACCATGGTCATTCTAGAAAAAAACCATGTTTAAACTGTTAACAAGCTACATACTTTGACCAGTAAATAGGCAAGTCCCCACTAATGAATATTCATTCAATAAATTAAGACTGAATTTGAAGAAGTCTCATTTTATACATTCATGTGCTTGCCATGCAGATCAACACTGTGCAGTTCACAACTGGATAATTAGAATGCTGAGAACAGACACCCTGAAAAGAGTCAGCACTAACTAGATTTTTTTAAAAAGATACATAACCTGATGTTGCTGCTTTGTCTTTAGATTGAGACTGCCGACAAGTTTCTCTATTTAATTCTTCTTTGGGCCGAAATGTCTGGGACACAGTTGACTTTTCAATTGGTTTCGATATCTCTGTTTTCAGGGGACTTACAGGAGTTTTCTGAAGTAGCTCAGGATTTTGTCCATTACAATTTTTAGCATCAGTAATGGCTGTAGTAGAAGATTTCACTGGGGAAGAAGCAGCTTTCTGAAACATGATAACACTTCAGGTAAACTACAATATTCACAATATCGAAAGGTAGTCTTATAACAAAACGAGTCTATTTGCTTAGTAGCCTTTATGTAAACTTACGGAAAAAAAAATTCTCCTTAATAGATCGAACCAATTTGAAAGGTTTGATAAAAAGTCAACTTTGAAAATGCTATTATTAAAATTATACCATGTATAATACACTGAGGAGTAATTTCATATAAGGGGTAGGGTCACTCCCTATTTTAAATAACAATTTCTTTCTGATTATCTTACTAGCACCTTTATAAATTTTAACTGTATGAGACCACACTGCATATTTTTGTATTTTAATTAAGTCAATATTAATTCAACGCAATCATATCATGTACTTCATGGCTAACTATAACATATTATTAAGTGCTATGTGCCAAGCACTTTGCTAAAGGTTTTATGCACATAATCTCATTTAAACCTCCCAATAACCCCTTCTTTCCCATTCTGCAGATGGGAAAACAAGGTTTTGCAAGATTAAGTAACTTGTCCAAAGCTACACTTTTAATAATGTGGCAGGGATTGAATGCAGGTCTATCTAATTCCAAAACCTGGCTCCACATTAAAAAACAATGCTCAGAAACATACTTTTTTTTTTTAAGATTATTTTTGAAAGTTGATGATGTAATTCATGTGCAAGGTAAAACTTTCAAACATTTCAAAAGGATATATGGTAACATTATCATAACCACCCTTAAAAATCCTGTTCTGCAATTTGCCTTTTGAAAGCAACTTGAGCTACTAGTTTATTACATGTCTTTTCAGAGAAATTCCATATCTTAGATTTATACGCATACATAAAACATTCTACAGGGAGAATAATGTTCAGTGCTCTCCCTGATGACTAAGAGGCGCCATCATTCCATTATTATACACCTTGGAATCATATGAAATTAATATAATTTACTTGTCAACAACTAATTTATCTTAGGCTAGGCTACCAAATTTAGGATTTTGACTTTCTATGCCACCAATTTCTAAAAATAGATACAAACACACTACATATATGTGATAAAATACTTTATATACATTATCACTCATAAGGAAAAAAAAAATGATTTCCAAAGACCAATATTGCATTGCTTACCACAGAGCTGGAAATTGCAGCATTATTCAGAGATACACCCACAGCACTCGAGGATGGAGCTTTATTCAAAGAGGCCTCGCCATCCCTTTGGGAACAGCATGTAGCTTCCTGCTTAACACTGCTGCTATTGATCCTAGCAGATGCTCCACTTGCAGAGGAAAATTTGGATAAACAAGTGGTACCAGGCTGTTCTTGTGCACTGTGTTGCTTTGCAGATGAGTAATTTACATCATCTTCCCACGAGCAAATAGTTGCTGCAAGGTTGGCCAGACGGCCCCTTCTTCCAACTGGAGTTGCCGAGGCATCCGAGAGGGCTGGTTTGGGAGGGGAGGCAGCCTTTTCCTCTGATGGCATTGGGGAGATGACTGAGCTCTCAGGGATATCATCTGGAAATGTTTTCAGAAAAAGACTTAAAACCCGTGTTCAAGAGTTATGCATATGTGTAATACCAAGATCACTCCACTCAGAACTTTTAAAAAAGAGTTAGGAGGTTTAGGAACTAATAGAAAGCTCTTGATTGTATGAAACTACCAAGCTGCTTAAATTTGACAATATCTTTTCAAATCAGATGATACTTCATCCAAATTTGAAAAAAAACAGGCGAACTTCTTACACCTATTTTTTCTAAATCTTAATGGATTACAAATGCTCGAAGATACCGTGCACTTAGGTCATAATTTTAGAATTCATGATGTTACAACATCACACAATTTAAGATTACATATTCCACAGGCACGTTTTGTTTTAAAATGGATGAGACCAGTGCTGTACAATAGAACTTCCTGCAATGATGGACATGTTCTAGATCCATGCTATCCAGGACAGTAACCACTAGCCACGTGTGGCTCATAAGCCCTTGAAATGTGGCTAGGGCAACTAAGAAATGTTATTTCATTTCAATTAATTTAAATCTTTGGATAGCACAGGGTTAGACTAAAATGTTGCCCACAGTTACTTCTTGTGTATAGATAGATCTCGAATAGTAATACTTAACTTATGAAGACCTACAGGCATAAAGCACATATAGGGAAATCAAAATTCCACAGCACTTTCTACTCCACAAATTCAGTCAATGGAAGAGGTATCCTTCCTACTGTCCAAGCCTTATACTTCTGCCTGAATTCTCAATTCTACCCCTCTAAAACTTCTTTTCTTCTCTGCACATAAATATGCTCATCTGTATCTAGCTCTGTCTTATCTTCGAGCTAAAAGTAAACACCCTCCCACCAACATACACCCCTTTTTAGCTACTGTCCCTCTAGCCCTACACAATATTCTCTCGCTACTAGACACCCAAACTGGCCTCTGCCTCCCCGGCTGCCTTGAAGTTGCCTTCGCTGCTGGCACTAGATGCCACTACACATTGCAGGCCTTGTGTTTCCATTGGTGGCAGCATCCTCTACTAGTTCTGCTCTTGGGCCATATCCTCCATGGGGTCCTTCTACCTACCAACCACCTCCATTTGGCTATCCCCCGGCACCCCAAATAACGTATGTGATGCTGAAACTACCCCAAACATGTTCCTCCTCATCGTGGCCTCTTCCTCCTTCTCCCTTCTCCTCCACCACCACCCAGACATCTAGCCCAGAGATCCTCCTCCTAAATCTTACAGATCCCACCTCTCCTCTTCACTCCTGGCCTTCATCATTCCATACCAGGATTATAACATTAACCTTCTAACTGGTCTTCCTGCTCCCTCTGCTCGAGTCTCTGGCCTATTCAATCCCTTCTCAATTCTGATGCCAGAGTGATCTCTCTACAGCATTTTGTCTACTTAAATTCTCCCTGTATCTCACCATCACCTCCTGGTTAAATTCCACAGGCTCTAAACCCTGCTGCTTTCTTCAAACTTATCTCTTGCTTTTCTACCAGAAAATATCTACTCTTTATGTACGTGCTCTGTTTACATACCTCTGTGCTTCTTAGGCATCCTATTACTTCTGCCTAGGAGACCTTCTCCATGGTCTGAAGCCAGTAGTCCCTCAGTGTCTTGCATCTGCCTTCCCTAGAAAAGCTTCCCTGGCCACCACCATCCCTGTGATACCCTTTTGCATACCTCTATCGTGTCCCTGAGAATCAGACCTGTCCTCTAAGCAGATGACAGCTTTACTGTCATATTTTAGGAATGGGCTTAAGAGACCTTTAGCTCTTCTAACTATTCTCTATCAGAAAAGAAGCTTCAGTTAAGTTATATTTTAGTATAATCCCTCATTTAACTGGTTTATACCCACAGTTCTGGAGAGCATACACTAACTCATTCATCACAAACACTTTATTTTCAAGTTTCAGTACTTAAAATTAGACAGGTTATGATCCCTTAAGAGATTTACTTTAAAGGCTGAGGTAAGCATTTGTTAACATTTGTTTTCAAAATGTTCAAAGTCAGTGTGGGAATGCTTTCTGCCCTAGAATATTTATGGTCTTGGCTGATCTTCTCACCATGCATTATATCATTAAACCCTCTTTCTATTTCTCATAGAGATTTCTTGCCAAACAGAAAGGAAACATCCTTGTATTTAGGCACATTTACTGATTAGCCTCCCCAGGAATCGTAAAGAAGCACGGTTAGCCCTGCCCACTACCAAAATCACTAGGTGTTTAAGAGACAGCATGGGATATCTGCACCCTGATCTATACCCGAGAACATCAGGTGGGTCACAGCAGGCAAGGGTTGAGCCCTAGAATCCAACAACTGAGGTTGGAATTTTAGCTGCTGATTCTGGTAAGGAGTCTTAGCCTCTCAGAACCCAGTTTCCTAAAAAAAAAGAACACAGTTTCCTCTTCTATGACATGAACAAAAAAGTGGTATGTATGTCCTAAGATATTTATAAGAATTGAATGTTATACTATATTAGAACAAAAAATATTTAGAATGCCTAGCACTTTACACAGTAAGTATTGACTCTTGAAATTACCATCACTGCCAAAAGGATAATCTTAAAACACTCTGCTATCCGATACTTACCAAATTTCAGACCAAAGAATTGACATTTATGAAAGACTGCCTAAAATTTATGTTGTCCATCCATTTCTTCAGATCACTTGGTCTCAATTCTGGCTATGCACCAGAGTAAAACAGATTTTTTTTTTAAAAAGACATAAGTACACCCCAGGGCTCCAGCATGCTCCTGAGATTACAATCCAATGGTCCAAATGTTTCTGTTACACAGGAGTCAGGCTGAGAGCCAAAGCTTGAGGAACACTTCCTTGGGTAAGGCCCAGCTGTCACTGTACAATGCTGGCTCTCTTCGGAACTGTGTTCACCAACTGAGCTTGGAGCCAGGCCATCTGCCTACCTTGAGTAACCTCACACACGAACTACCTTCTACAAAGTCATCTTTGAGGACCCAGGGAAGAAAGTTCTCTTAGGTCTTAGTTCCAGCCACGGTTCTGCTTTAATCTTATAAATAGTAGTGAAATAACTGATGGTGTATAACCTCCTTGCCTTGGCTGCTAGCAAGTTCATAACTCTGGCAAGTGAGGAGGACCTGAACGCCTGTATTTTACCCTCCCCTTCTTTGTTCTTCCTTCTCTTCACCCAAGAATTTCCTTATTTTTGTTTTGTAATATAGTTCTTTTTGTGAGTTATCTCAAGGCTTTTTTTGTAATGAGATAGGAGACAAAATTGATCATAGAACACATAACCCTGCTGATTTGCTCTTAGACTCTCCATCTGAATATGAGAACACAGAGGCAAGGATCAGGTCACTTCATGGGTTCCCAGCACCCTGACAAACATGTGTTGTAGGTGCTCAGTAAATGTTTACGTTTTCTCTCCCCTCTATTAAATAGCATTACATACCTTAACCACTCAAATTTATTTAATTAGTTAATCCGCGAAATAGGATTTCTTGCATACAGAGCTAAAGGTCAGCAATGCTAATAATGACGAGGGTATAGTTTGTTCTCTATTGTGTCTTATTGCAAATATAATTCTGTTATGAGACCAAGCTTCTGGGAGCTGCTCTAAGAACTTCAGTAGCATCTCCTTCAATGAGAACACAATCAACTGATAAATATCCCATTGATATACAAACTATTTGTAAGTGATGGATACTGAGGAGATAGATAAAACAGAAGCAGTGATCTTTCGTGTGTTAAGTGATACCTCAAATTTGCATCCAAGTTGAAGCTTATTGAAACAGATTTTAAGGACCAGGCCATCGTATCATTCATACCTGTCAGATCATTATTATCCCAATGGCGCCGCTGCTCTGCCAGCTTTTGCATTCGTGTTTTCACTGAGGACCCTGCAGTTGATTCCAATCTCGAGTTGAGCCCCCTCCTCACTCTGGGCACCGGGGCTGGGGCCGTCTCCGAAGCACTGACAGGAGCAGGTGCTTGAGGCTGCGCCTGGGGAGCCGGAGGACTTGGAGGACAGGGTTTTGCAGAAGCAGACTCAACTGGTTTTTCATTTTCCAAGTTAGAAACTTCTGCTACTTCGGTGGTGTCAGAACAGCGTTTCTTTGATGGTGATGGTTTTGTACAAGATTTCTCTAGATTAAAAAAAGGACACCCACCCCCAAAATTTCAAATTTCTGTAATTTCTCATAGCCTGAAAAACCATCAGTAGGTACTTAACAAATTACTAAAATGTGATGTTTCTCTGTTCTCTTTAAATGATTTTCCTTACAACAAGAAATATGTAAAATTCTACTTTCAGTAACTTAGAAATCTGGTATGAGAGATTTCTTTCTTTCTCTTTTTTTAATTTTTATTTTTTAATTATTTGACAGAGATCACAAGCAGGCAGAGAGGCAGGCAGAGAGAGAGGAAGGGAGGCAGGCTCCCCACTGAGCAGAGAGCCTGACTTGGGGCTTGATCCCAGGACCCTGGGATCACGACCTGAGCCAAAGGCAGAGACCCCAACCCACTGAGCCACCCAGGCACCTCCAGAGATTTCTTTTTAAGCGAACATATAATTTATGGTTTTAAACACCTGAGTGGGGATGCCTGGGAGGACAGCCAGTTAAGCATCTGCCTTCAGCTCAGGTCATGATCCCAGGGTCCTGTACCAATTCCTTGCTCAGCGGGGAGCCTGCTTCTTCCTCTGTCTCTGCCATGCCCCCTGCTTGTGCTCTCTCTCCCTCCCTCTTTCTCTTGGACAAATAAAATCTTTTAAAAATTAATTAATTAATTAAAATAAAATAAAACCCCTGAATGAAAAGATATTCAAATAATATTCTCAAGGTATAGGACTAATATTTTATGTAGTCTTAAGGCATTAGGAAATAGGGACCCTGGATGGCTGAGTTGGTTAGGCTGCTGCCTTCGGCTCAGGTCATGATCCCAGGGTCCTGGGATCAAGTCCTGCATTGGGCTCCTTGCTCGACAGGGAGCCTGCTTTTCTCTCTCTCTCTCTCTCTCTCTCTCTGACAAATAAATAAATAAATAAATAAAACCTTAAAAAAAAAAAAGACACTAGGAAATAAAAAATGCATACACATAGAATAAACAAACATTTTGAGTGATTTTTAAAATCATACAGCCATATCACCTCATTTTTAGATAAGGAAAACCAAGCACAGAGCAATTATATTACCTTCCATAAAATGACACAGCTAAGGGTCGAAACAGGCTTTGTGTTTCTTAAAACAATCTTCAATGAATAATAATAAGCAAGGTTAGAAGAGAACCTGCTTGAGGTTTGGGAAAGGCAGGGAACCAAAAAAACAACTCAATTATCTGGTTAATACCAAGTGAAGTTATTGGCACAAATGTTTTCATATTTTTATAACATTTCATATTTTAAAGTGCCATGGACACCTATAAAATAAAAAGGCCTAAAATAAAAAGGAGCTACCCAAACTTGAGGCATATTATTTCTACTCAAGAATGAGTTTTAATAAATCTCCTGGGAAATTAACATTTTAGAATATAGGAATGTAAATTGCATATGAGGCCAGTATCCCTGGCTGTCTGACCTAGTGTTCTCGCTCTGGCAATACCCAAAGTTCTGTTAAATGGGGGCCATGATTGCCCTCAGAGACATCAGTCTAATTAAAGAGACATTCTGAAACTTTCTCATCTTCTATAATTCATTTATGGATCTATTTTCTACTAACTCATCTAATGATTTTTTGAAAGTGTTCCTATTTTAACATGCATCACCACTTGAAAATACAGAATTCAATATATTCTTATATAAAACAGTAAATATTTCCACCAAAGCATCAAAACATAGTTCCAAGCACTAGTTTTAAAGTACATGGTACACCACATTTCATTGTATAAACCTATGTCACAACGAAAACAGAAAAAGATCCTGGACTGGAGCTAGGCCTCTGTCTTCCTAACCAACTACCATATGTATATAATATATATACCCACATATGTAATATACATACCATGTACGTCTGATATATTTACCACACAAATGTAAAATATATACCAAATATATGTGATATAGATAGGATTCCCTCTCTTCAAAATGTATAGCTATTTGAAAATAAATTCCCATTCCATGGTTAGCTTACAAAGTAATCGTGAGCCTGCTCCATGCCCTTATCACTTTTGTAATATTGCTTCTGCTTTCTGTGATGCTCTCTTTCTATATGCATTTTTAAAATTTATGCTGAGGAAAATGATTATCTCCAGACAATTCCATACTCAGGGAAAAGATTAAGGCAGCTAACTTACTGATACAGGCTGGGGATGCCAGGATTTAGGAAAGAATAAAATAAATTTCTGGGTGATTTTAGGTTAGTTTGTTTGTATATTTATTTATTTTTGTCTAATTCACCAGGTCTTAGATTAACCACCTATACCTTCAGCCTAGCTCTAGAGGGCTGGTTCAACAGACAGAGGATGAAAAGGCGCATTAAATTTCAAGCCTCCACAAGCAGGTCTGCCATTTGTTAACCTGCTCGTGCCAGAGACCATCTGAAAACTTGGTAGTCAGCTGTTCCCGCACAGTAGAGGTAGATAAACTCCAAACCACTACCGTGTATGTGTCCTCTGCTCCTTTATTTTTCTCCCCTTGGGGGTTTTAAGGGTAACTTTGGGTTGAGGAAAATTATGTTTGACCAATTAGTTTGAAATATTTATTGGATACTCTGCTCTGGTCTTGTAGGTCTAGGCCTAATACAATCAGCCTGAACTAGAAGGCTGACCTTTTCCCAGAGGCTATTATTACATTTGTCTCCCAAAGACCTGGATTTTTCTACATGCACAATAAAATGGGGCTTATCTCTTTTAAAAGATGCCAATTATATTCCCCCCACCACCACAATCTTTTACCTTCACTACCAGGTAGGGGTTGTTGATTACTTGCTTCCGAAAGTGGCTCTCTGGCTCTCTTAGCGTGAGTCATGGACCTTGCGGCTGCCGTGGGCCTTTCGGCCATCTTTCTCTGGAGGTTCTCTCGCCTGGCACGGGTTCGTTCCAGCAGTTTCTATATATGTAATACAGCAGCGTTAAAACACAAGTTTAGTCAAAAATTTGCAAAACTTAAGGTATCTTCTAAAATCATCAATTACCATATAAGATAACAGTTAAATACATTCCAAATGTGAAATCTTATGTAATTTAGGTCAAAATTCACCAAATAAGCACCCCAGTGTCAAAATTATCACAGATGTAATATAAATAAAATGGTTAGGTTGGTTGTATGAGATTTAAAATGGCCAGAAGTTTTTTCTGCTTCCATCCAAAGGTAGAATCTATTTCCACACCCTTGCGTTGGGCTGGCCTTATGATTCACCTTGACCAACATAATGTGGCAGAAGTGATATTGCGTGACTTCCAAACCCAGGCATCAGAAGTCTTGCAGTTTCTCTTCTCACTCTCTTAGACCAGCCCAGGTCAAGCCTGCTAGAGACACTTGGCCCAGCTGAGAGCTAGCATCAACCACCAGACTTGTGACCATCCAGTCCCAGATAATTTGCTAGATCCCTGCAGACTCCAGCATGACCCCGGGGGACACCACTGGAAACAGAGCCTCGCTGAGCCCAACGCAAATTACTGAGCCACTGAATCACGAGAAATAACGCGGTGGTTGTTTCAAGCACTTCAGGGGCAAGAATAATAGTCTCTCAAAGCTGTTCATTTCCTAATCTCATCAACCTGTGAATGTGTTACTTTATTTGGCAAAAGGGACTTTGCTGATATGATTTAGAGTCTTGAGATGGAAAGATTATTCTGAATTATATGGAGAGGGCAATACGTAATCACAGTTGTCCTTATGAAACAAGAGTCAGGAAGGTCAGAAATGTGACAACAGAAGCAGAGCTTAGAGTGACGGGATTGTGGCTTTGAAGATGCAGGAGGGGACCACATGCCAAAAAATGCAGGTGGCCTCCAGAAGCTACAAAGGGCGAGGAAACAGATTCTCCTCCAGGGCCTTCAGAAAGAACACAATCTTGCCAACACCTTGATCTTAACCCAGTAAAATCCATCAGCCTTATGACCTTCAGAAGGTAATAAATATCTATGATTTTAAACCACTAAGCGTGTGGTAATTTGTTTTAACAATGAAACTAATACAGCCACTAAGATTTGGTATAATGGTAAACAGCAAGAGATAACATATTTAGTCTTTTGAAAACATGACATTTCCTAAGATGAAAAAAAAAAAAAACTAAAAAAATCCCATATTTTATTTAACTCAATATGAATATATAATAAAACAATTTTAAGTTGATATCTTAACCATTTCATAAACTCACGATTACTCTGTTCTTACTCTGAATCAACTAATGCTTCCATTTGAACCATGCATGGTAGAACAAACACAAGACCCTATAAAACAATTCCTTTTCTTTCAAAAGTACACAACTAAAGGAGGCATGCAAATTATTGGCTGGAGTTTATGTGCTGCCCCACACACAGATACAGTGTTAGTGAAGACTAAGGAACTACACTTCCATTTGAACTTTTTAATTTCCTTAATTAATATAGAATAATTATTCTTTAAAATTCCTCTGAGTATGCAAAAGAAATATGAGCTAAATTTGGAAGGTACAACTCTCTCCCTTAGGAATGATTTCCTAACTGAAAGAAGTGAAGCTAAATCTTAATGCCATCTCACTTAAAGAGTTAATCCATGAACCAAATGTTGGTCACCCTTTAAATAAAAGTCTTCAACAAACTCAAAAGTGGTACTGTTACATAAATTCATATATATATATACTGTGAGTCAGTATATTTTCAGTTACTATGAGCAAGAGGTTGGTTACAAAAGAATGTGGCTTTGCCACTCAAACATACACAAGTACTCTATTGTCTACATTAGATTCAAAGATTTCAAAACTTTAAGAAATTTGAGAGAGATAAGCCAAAGTTCCCTTATCTACAAAATAAGGACTAAAGATCGATTTAAAAGAAATTATATATCTAAGGAAGATAAACTCAACAGTTCAATAAGTCTAAGTCTCTATAATAATGCATCAGAAATTCAAGGGTTCTTTATTTATAAGATACATTCCTTCAAACATTACAGATCCTTCTTTAAATAAAAGAGGCATAAAAAAACTGCAGTAACTAATGGAACTGGGAAATAAGACATTCCACATGGATGAATCTAAAATAACTGAAGCTTATAGTCTAAGCAATTTCTGCCACACACACGCCTGAAATCATTTCTGACAGAAATCTTTCTAGGAGGTATTACTGATTCCCCTACCTTCTTTTTTCCCCCCCATACCTTCTTAAACAGAGTACACTCAACATAAATAAACTTATTATTTTCAGTATACTCTAGCAGCATTCTTTCCCATGTCAATACAGAGATTTTCACTTACTTTTCAAAAATAAGAGAAAGTCCATTCCACACAGTAACAGCATGTTTATTGATTGCACAAGAGAAGATGCTTTACAGAATATTTTAACTGTGGCTTTTCTCTTTTAAGGATCCTACACAGAAAGCTCTGACTTGGCACACCTGGCCCTGGGTTCCCTATGGCAGTGTCAATCTCGGACTCTCTCTCTAATAAATAAATGAAATCTTAAAAAAAAAAATTAAAAAATTAAAAAAAAAAAAAAAGAAATGGCAATGCTGGATTAAAAAATCAGGCTCCAGAGTTTGGGCTCTTAATCAGTTTGCTATAAACTGTCTTTGAAATGGCTCAGTCATTAAACATCAGACTCTTGATTTCAGTTCAAGGTCATGAGTTCAAACCCTGCATTAGGCTCCACATCTGAACTGTCTTTTGACTAAATCCAATTGTTCTTTTTAAGAACGTTTTTTTTTTTTAAGATTTTATTTATTTATTTATTTGCCAGAGAGAGAGAGGGAGAGAGCAAGTACAGGCAGGCAGAGTGGCAGGCAGAGGCAGAGTGAGAAGCAGGCTCCCTGCCGAGCAAGGAGCCCGATATAGGACTCGATCCCAGGACGCTGGGATCATGACCTGAGCCAAAGGAAGCCACTTAACCAACTGGGCCACCCAGGCATCCCTCTTTTTAAGAATTTATTGTCAGGAGAAACAACTTCATATCACCGTAACTTTTTAAATGTTATCAGCTGGTCATAATAATAATCATCTGCCTTCACTGCTTGTTTGTCCATGAATCAAGATGGCTTCCTTATTTCTGGTTAGTCCAAGAAGAATATAGAAAGACACTGCCCTGTGGACCTTGTCTAGAGTCTTATTCAAAATGCAAAACAATGAGACACTTAAGAAAATGTGAACATTGACCGAATATTTGATGATATTAAGGAATTGCTATTAAATTTTAGGTGTGATAACAGCACTATGATTTTTTTCAACTGTTTAGTGTTTAATGATAAATACTGAAGTATTTATGTATGAAATTATATGATCTCTACAATTTTCTTCCAAATGATCCAGTAGGAGGGATTTGAGGGGAACACAGTGAAATAATATGGCCATGTGTTGCAGGGTGATGAGTCCATGCGGAGTTATTATTATACTTGAGAATTTGAAATTTTCTACAATAAAGGAAAGAACATGGCTAAAATGTTCTAACAATTACTGTTGTATATAATTATGTGTTTGTAAAATAATTTGCACTGAATGGCTCTTTTTAAAAATTTTTTCAACAGAATGTTATTGGATGTGCTTGATGTTAGGGAAACATCTCTCTGAATAGGAAAGAACAGGCCTGCACTCATGAAACTCACATTCGCATAGGAAATATATTCAACAGGTAAATGCAAGTGAGATGAGCGCTGTGAAAGGTGATTTGCCCTTTGAAGAAGGGATATCAAAGTGAGAGCCGGAGGTTAAATCAAGCAGAAGGGACAGGGAGAGAAGAGTGTGCCATACAACACCAGTGACACCAGGGTGGAGAAGCAATCAATGCACAACAGCCTTGTTTGAGAAGAGAGTCTAGGATGGCTGTAGCTTTTTCAACCTGAGTCACCAAAAGAATTAGCCCTTATGCTCTGACATTAATGTAATGAATTAACATCTCTCCTATGCTTGCAGGATGGCATGATTATGAATCACATTTGGGAAAATTAACAAAATAGTTTCTCAAATCATTTTCTGTGGTTCTGATAAAGAACTCTAGTTGAGAAAACTACTTTAACTTATTTTAAGTCCTTTTAAGACAAAGATATGTATCAGTTCACTTGCCTGTGCAAAAATGTTATGAATGCTATCATTAAGCACCTAGTCATTGGAACCAACTCAAATTTTTCACTCATTACCAATTAAGGAAAAGATGTCAAAGCTGTTTATTCCAACTGCAACTGATCTTTTTATAATGTAAACCATCCATGTTTCTGAACACACTATAAAGCGAAAGCTTTCTTCAAATAAAAGTTTCTTTCAATGGAGATTTGTACTAGCTTCGGAATGACATTTTCAAGTAAAATGAAGTACAATTTTCAACCAAGTTTCAAAATGTGTTGTTCCTGTCTGTTACTTAGGAAAATAAAAAGAATATTCAGGACATAGGGCTAATGTTTTAAGGAATCCTATCCTAGCTTAGTAACATAAAATATCCTTTTTAACTTCATGTGAAAAATATATGTTGCATGATCAGCCCTATTTTTTAAAGCTAATACAAAATGTGTTCTGCATTCTCGGTCAGTCCTTAAGATTAACTAATGTTTTCCCCTAAATGAGAATTTGAAACAAAAATAAATATTATGTTTGAATCCAAGTAAACTATAACTGCTGAAACTTTTACAATCTTAGACTTATGGAATTATAAACTACACCTCCCCAAAAAAGTATTTCTACTCTCCATAGCATTTAAGTTTTTGAATCTAGTATCGAGACATTTTTAGGGCCACTTTGCAACAACTCAAGAAGTAACAGTTTGAAACTTGCACAACAACTTACAGAAACAGGAACTGTTCTGGAAGAACAGGGAGTAGACAACTGGCAACACAAAACTCAAGTATGTCCATGTACATTCTCAACAAGACTGGCCAGTAATAGAAAAATAATTTGACACGACATAATTAATCCATATTCAATTTCCAAAGGACAAAAGACAAGTATTGCTGTAATGTTATGCTCCATAAACACACACAAAGAGGCTTCCTATTTCTTTACTCTGCTTTTTTAAAATTGTCGGCTTTTAATTTTGTTTGTATATATTCGGCCAGCACGGTTTCCTTTCCATTCGAGTGTCAATCCCGGAGATGAAACTTCTTCCCTATTTAACTGAGTAATCAGACCTGAAGAAACTATTGACTCTATAGGAACGGATGCAATGATTTCAGGTACTGGCTTATTTTAACGTTTTGCTGTCATTTCGTTAACAGCATCCTTGAAATGCAGGGCATTCTGCCGGCTGCCTGAACACCGCAAATCACATTCCATTTGCAGGCGGCAGCTGCACACTGCACTGAGTCATTCAAGCTCCGGACTCCACCCTACACCTTATCCCGGCTTTCACTTCCAGCAGGACCTGTTCCGCCAGGCCTCAGGCCTCAACCTCCCCCTCGGAGGGGACAGGGAACTACGACCGAGGGGCTTTACAGTAATCCGGGCTGACAGCAGGCTTTTCGCTACCGCCTTTTAGGACAGGCTCAAAACCACCCTCCCGAGGCTTCAGCGGCAGGACCGCAATACGTCAACCGCAGACCCACAGCAGCCGCGGAGCCGGCGGCGTCCTCCCCCCACCCCCTTCTCCCTACGGCTCCCCCAGGCGGACCCCTGCACACACACGCTGCGCACGCGCGCGCACGCGCCCTCCGCCCGGTGGGCCCAGAGGTCGCGGAAGGTGGGAAGGGTTAGGGTAGGAGCCCACAGTGGCGATGGCAAGCTACCCCCGCAAGTTTTCTCACCTCGGTAAACGGGTCCATCGCCCCGGGCTTCTCCTGTCGGTTGCGAGACGACGGAAACGGTGGTTCAAATTCAGAAAAAGAAAAGTGAGTCTCGGTTCAGTGTGTCACTTGGAGAAAACCAGAAGGCCGGGGCGGGGAGGACTCTCCCAAACTCCTCTCCTCTACCCCCTCAGCCTCCAGTGTCAGAGTCGGCCTCCTGCGGCCGTTCAAATTTGAATTTCAGCGCCTGTACAGCGCGCCTGCGCGCGGGGCGGAGCGGGACACGCCTCCGTCCGCCCCGGCTCTCGGTCACGTGGCGGTGCCCGGCCGCGGGGGTTTCTGAGGGTAGCGGACCTCCTCTCGGTCACACCCCAGCTCCCGAAGCCGGGGTGCGGCGGAGGTGCGGCTCGGCGGGCGCTCCAGCCGCCTCCGGGACCCGAAGCCCCACCCCAACGTTCGCACAGGCACCCTGTTTAAACTGATCCTGTGGAACCTTCCCGCCTTCCCTCTTTACTTAATATAGGATTAGCAGCCCTTCTGTTTGAAATCCCACTGGCCTGGTGGCCTTCTTTCCCCCGCCGCTACGTCGCCCTAATGGGGGCTGTGGGCTTGACCCTCATGAGAGGTTCCTCTAGTGGGATCCCGGATATTTGAGGCTAAGGACCCACCTCGGGCGCTAGAGACCCTTTCTCATTGGGAAGTAAGGCTAATATGAACAGACTGAAAATTTCATACACAGAACTCCTGTGCTACCTTTCTATCTTAAATCCCATCCAAATTTATACAGTGTTAGAGTTGGAAGGATTAGGAAGCCATCCACCTATGTGCTTTTACAGCCGAGAGCGGGGAGACCCTGAGACAAGTCAGTCTTGTCCAGGAGAAAGGAAAACCCCATTCTCCGCTCATGGTCCCCTTCTCCACCACGAGATCAAGCTGGGTCTCATGATTGCTCTTTCCGGATTACTCAGAATTGCAAAATACGTGATGTAATTACTGTATCAATCATTTCTTCTTCAACAAGTCTGCATTAGGGCTTGTAAAGACAACAGTTCCTGACTTGTTCACTTGAAAAGTAACACCATGTAGATGAAGGGAGTTACTGCCTAACGGCTGAACAAACCAAAACTATTTCTCCCAAGTAAGATGTTTTGGTATATTTAATAACCTTTCCATCCTAGCAGTCAGTAGACATTACAAAAAAGTGTTTCACTAATAATCTAATTTGAAATTTAATGGTATAGGTTGTAATAAAAAGAATTCTGAGTGTGGAGCAGGAAGAAATTGCTTGGGATTTTGACTCCCAAGGACCATGTGACCTTAGGCAAATCATTCAACCCACTATTTTTAAAACCTTTTGAAAATACAGTTGAAGCTGACCCTCTACCTAGAAAAATGCCCATTTAATCATAAAGTATTTGTCACAGAATTTCATGAAATTCATGGTCACCAAGTTAGCAACATACTAAAGGTTTAGCCTCTCTAGATTTTAGCTTACTCATCTATAAAACAAGAATAACCAACTGCCAGGGTTATTAGGAGGATCAGATGAAAAACTGAAACAGAACCAGAAGTATTCTGTAATTAGCCACTACTGAAGTGTTTGGTGTATCAAATTATTAATACTTAAAATATGCTACTTATGAAACAATGAGGAAAAGAAGTTTGCATTTTTGCTAGACAGGAAAGTATATGTGTTGGAGGGGAGAAAGAAAATGTTTTAAATAATATTGGAAAAGAAGTCATTAGAAATTTATGTAGTCTGTGTGCCTTCCTGCCTTGGCGTCTGTGAGCCTTAAATTTTTTTTTTTTTTTAAGATTTTATTTATTTGACACAGAGGGAGAGAGATCACAGGTAGGCAGGGCAGGCAGAGAGAGAGGGGGAAGCAGGCTCTCTGCTCAGCAGCTGAGAGGGGCTTGATTCCAGGACCCTGAGATCATGACCTGAGCCAAAAGCAGAGGCTTAACCCACTGAGCCACCCAGGCACCCCAAGCCTTAGATTCTTTATGACCAGATTCTAGTCAAGACTAAAAGAGATACATAAAGCACATAGAACAATAGAACTACTCCAAATCTTTATCTTGCTTCATAATCCCCTTATGTCTTTGTGCTCTACACTGATAATGACCACCGTGAAGATGATAGCAACCACCAAAACAGTCGCTGCAACATGTTAAACACCTCCCAGCTGCCAGAAACTGTGCTAGATACTCGTCTACTCTTCCTCTAAAAGAGTATCAGTATCAGAGTCGGCCTCCTGCAGCTGTTCAAATTTGAATTTCAGCCATTGTCACCTACCATGTCTCCTTTTTTTCCATTCTTACCCCCTGGTACTTCATTCTTCAGTCTATAAGCTGGAGATAAGTTTTCTCCTTTTGTGTTATAAAATATTTCTGGTTTACAAAGAAGTAATGAATAAAACATAACCATGTACCCACCACCTAGCTTAAAGAGATATATAATTTTATACTTGAAGTCTCCTGTGAGTCTCTTAATTCCATTCACCTTTTCCTCCTGAGGGTTAAAACTATTCTGATTTTAATGCTTATCATTCCCATGAAATTTATGTACTTTCATTACATCTACATATGAATCCTTAACAATATATCGTGATCTACATAAAAATTTTTTATTGTATGTATTTTTCTGCAATTGTTTATTTTTTTGCTCCATATTCTTTTTATGAGATTCATCCACACTAATAGTTGCATATCATTCATTTTCAGGGCTATATTATATTATATGAATATACTTGCAATTTATGTATCCATTATCCTGTTCGTGGATGTTTAGCTCATTAACAATATTTCATTCCAAAGATTCCACGATGCTATAAATATTTTTTAAAATTTTTAATAAACATATAATGTATTATTAGCACCAAGGGTACAGGTCTATGAATTGCCAGGTTTACACACTTCATAGCACTCACCATATTTCATACTCTCCCACCACCATCCCCCAACCTGCCTCCCCCAGTCACCCTCAGTTTGTTTTGTGACAGTAAGAGTCTCTTATGGTTTGTCTCCCTCCCAATCCCATCTTGTTTCATTTATTCTTTTCCTACCCCCCAACCTCCTACCTTGCATCTCCACTTCCTCATATCAGGGAAATCATATGATAGTTGTCTTTCTCTGATTGATTTATTTTGCTAAGCATAATACCCTCTAGTTCCATCCATGTCGTCGCAAATGGCAAGATTTCATTTCTTTTGATGGCTGCATAGTATTCCATTGTATATATATACCACATCTTCTTTATCCATTCATCTGTTGATGGACATCTAAGTTCTTTCCATAGTTTGGCTATTGTGGACATTGCTGCTATAAACATTCGGGTGCATGTGCCCCTTCGGATCACTACGTTTGTATCTTTGGGGCATAAGGTGATGCTATAAATATTTTTATGTCTCCTTTATACACATGCAAAATTTTATCTACAGTAATGTACCTAGGAATTATTTTGATAAATATATTTCAATATTATTACCAGATATTAAAAATAAATTTACTCTTCAAAATGATTGTCACAAGTTTTACTTTAGTCAGCAGTGCATGAGCTTGCCAGCTACTTCAGTGCCTCCCTAGCACATGGAGACCTTTTAGATTTTGCCATTCCTGTCTGGGTGTACTTCTCTTACTCCTGAACTTGAGCATCATTTCATGTGTTTATTGGTCTTCCAATTTTCCTTTTCTGTGAATGTCAACTCTATATGCTTTGCCTATTTTTCCATGCACTTCATTTTTTCTTATTGATTCATAGACTTTTTGTTGTTTATTTAGTATTTTCTGGAAAAATAACTTTTCAGCTTGCAATTATCTTTTCTTAGATTATGGTTTATCTTTTCAGGATCTTAGTTTCAGGTTTATCTCTTAGGATGTCTTGGATGTACCGAAATGTTTAATATAAATGTAATTAGATATATGTATATTTTTCTTTAGGGATTGTGCTTTTTATGTTTCAAGAAATCCTTCCCTACTCTGAGGTTGTAAAGATGTTCTCCCATATTTTTACTAAAAAGTATTGTTTTCATCATTTTGTCTTTAAATTACCTGGTTTGATTTTTTTTTATTTGGAAACCAAATATCTTTTTTTTTTTTAAGATTCTATTTATTTATTTGACAAATAGATCACAAGTAGGCAGAGAGGCCGGTGAGGGGCGGGGGTTCGGGAAACAGGCTCCCTGCTGAGCAGAGAGTCCAATGTAGGGCTTGATCTCAGGACCCTGAGATCATGACCTGAGCCGAAGGCAGTAGCTTAACCCACTGAGCCACCCAGGTGTCCCTGGAAACCAAATGTCTTAACAGCACTTACTTGTCCATTCTTTCCCCCCAACCTGTAATGCCACTTTTGTGATATATCAACTTTTTATGTACATACTGTAGGTCTATTTTGGAGCTCTTTATTCTATTCAAGTGGTTCGTTTTTCTATTCTACTTCTATTATCAAACTGTCTTAATTTTAAGTGTTGATATCTGGTAGGCAAGTTAAAAATTAAATTGACTTGGCGAAATGACTTGGCTCATTTGGCTCCTTGTTTTTCCAATTTACAGTTAGATTGTCAAACTCCACAAAGAGAAAAAACATCCTCTTGAGATTTTTTTGGAATTGTACTGAATTTATCACATAATTTGGAGAGTTGACATCTTTGTGATATTGAGCCTTTCCATTTGTGAATGTGGCTAATCTTCATTAATTTAAGTCTATTTCAATATTTTCCAAAAATGTTTATAATGTGCTTCCCTACAAATCTTTAAACTGATTTATTCCTTTGTACTCTTGTTGTTGCTACTTTTACATATCTTTTTATTTGTTTTTAAATCATCACTGGTATGTAGGAACATAAATGATTATTGCAAACCTACTCAACTATCTTATTAGTTTTAGTAATTTATTTATAGAGAAGGATTTTTTTTTTAAAGATTTTATTTATTTATTTGACAGACAGAGATCACAAGCAGGCAGACAGGCAGGCAGAGAGAGGGAGAGGAGAGCGCAGGCTCCCTGCAGAGCAGAGAGCCCGATGTGGGACTCGATCCCAGGACCCTGAGATCATGACCTGAGCCGAAGGCAGTGGCTTAACCCACTGAGCCACCCAGGCGCCCCAGAGAAGGATCTTTTTAAAATGTAAATTGTGCAGTGTCATTTCTTTATTCAGAGCTAGTTCATGTCTTTCATTGCAATTAGAATAATATCCAAATTCTTTTTCATACCTACAGGGCCCTAAATGATTCAGACTCCGTTTTCCTCTACAATACTCTCCCTTTTTTTCACAAGGCTCCGGCCTCATGGGCTTTTCTTCTGGGCAAAAAAAGTTCCAAATTCCTTTTTCCTTCAAGAATTTTCTACCTCCTAGATGCTCTTCTAGATCTATACATGTCTGGTTCCTCATTAATTGAGTGTGAGATGGAATGTACTACCTCCTCAAAGACTTCCCTCTTTGGGTAGCCACTCCCTTCCTCTCTGCCCCCTCTCCATCAGTTTCTATCCTATTATGCTGATTTATTCTTTTCATCCCATTTACCACTTATGTGGAATTATTATTATTTTTTAAAGATTTAATTTATTTATTTGTCAGAGAGGGAGGGAGAGCAAAAACAGGGTGAGTGGCAGGCAGGAGGAGAAGCAGGCTCCCCACTGAGCAAGGAGCCCCATGTAGGACTTGATCCCTGTACCTTAGGATCATGACCTGAGCCTAAGGCAGATGCTCAACCAACTGAGTCAGCCAGATGTCCCTATGTGGAATTAGTTTTGTTAAGTATTTATGTTTATTATCTGTCCCTCCTACTAGAGTGTAAGCTATTGAATGGCAGGAACATATCTTATTTATAGCTGTAACTCAGCACCTTCTGGGAACATAAGTTCAGTAGATGTTTGTTGAATGAATGAGTATAAAATAAGCATTATTCCTATTTTAGAGATGGGGAAACCAAGATACAAAGAGACTAAGTGATCAGACCATCACCTAACAATTTGAATCAAATCGGGCCTGACTTTAAATCCTAGATTATACTTTTGACATTTCAATTAAGTAATTTATTTGGATCATCAAAGACACAATAATGATGTAAATATGCCCTCAAGCTACATCCAAAGGCCCGAAAAATGACAACCATGCTTTTCTCTTGGAATTGCTTTCTTAAAAAAAAGTTCTTTTTTAACTGTTGCAAAGAAATGTATGCTGAAATCACATGATTATTAGTAGTTAGACTGTGCCCTTTGGCTTAAATGATGTTATCAGAACTGTCTTCCCTGTTTTTTATATGGAAATCACAACCTCTCAAGTTATTTAGGTAAAGACCACAGTTTATTACATTAACTTAAGAATAGAATCAAGGCTATGTAGATTAAAGGTGACACTTACTAATGAGTATTTGCTGCTTCTGAGATCCTTACTTTTCAAAAAAGGAAATAATAATCTTTCACAGATAAAATTAATGGAGGACTAAAAACACAAGAATTTGAAAGCATTTACTAGATAAAGACACTCCAAATGTTGTGTATTTACAGTTAATTTTTCAAAATACATTCATACTAATTCTCATTTCATTCACAAAATAATATAATGATGTCAATATTCTTATTTTTATAGGGAGAGAAAAGTCCAAGGTCTAACAACAAGGCAGTGGCAAGAAGGATTAAAGTCAAGTTCTCTACCTCAGGTTATCTGGCTGAAAGGCCACTTCTTTTATATATTTATTATAATGAAGAAATAAGAACCATCAAAGAATGTCTTATACATGTTATGGAAAAGGCTATTTTATTTATTACTATCTTTGCTATTAATGGTCCCTAGCATCACATTTTAATGCTTCTTAGCATCAGATTTTTCTTTTCTAATTTAATCAATGAAAACGTTTCATATTCCAAAGTGAAGGAAAACAATTTGTGCTTTCTGAACATATTGTACTGTTCTTAAAACCCGATGTAACAACAGTCATACTATTTTCAAAATTTATACAGTTTTAATCTCCTTTTTACTTTCTCAAGTGGTGAGGAAGGGTATTAAGAGAATTCATAATTAAAGGACTACAGCAAATCCTTTCATAAAGAGGAACAATTCTTTTATTTACTTTTCACACTAGAATTTATATATTGATAACTTTACCTTTTCATACCTAGATTTTTTAACGCTATATTCACAGAGCCTATTTTTAGATGTTTAAAATTATCCATATTAAAGAAAGGCAGTTCTTAAATATTACAGAGTATCAGAAGCCTATGTTTCTTAAACATCAAAGTCTCTCTATTGGATATCAAAAATAAAATCTTCTTAAAATAGATGTCAGAAGAAGATTCAGTGTACCCCACTGATGTCTGTCGTGAACTTCTTTATCTTCCAAACACTTCAAAAATTTCTCTTCACATACTACTTTTAGACAGGGGCTCTTCTACTCTCTCATTAATGCTCCCAAATTTTGGCATTTGTGACATCCACCTTCACTCTCTACTTGCATGCTTTTCGAAGTCAGGCACCATCCTGGTCTTTCTCAGACCATTCAGGTCTGACATGTAACAGGCCATTGAGAAATGTTTGCTGATAAAACATTTGGAAACAATCATCTCTTCAACCCTGACCTCATCATTCCTCAAACCTTCCAACTAGACTGATGTCCTCCTGTCTTCTGCTCAGCCATCACATGTATGGCCATACTTGGTTGCTAATTGATACTTGGAAGACTCCATGTCTAAAATTTCAAATTCCCAAACTGGCCTCCTGATTGTAATCTCAAATCCTTATCTCTTCTCCACTGCTGCTTACTCTTGCTAACCCTGCAAGCCCTGCAACCCTAACCTTCAATATATTCTCATTTCCTAATTTTTTTTTATTAACATAAAATGTATTATTAGCCCCAGGGGTACAGGTCTATGGATCATCAGGCTTACCCACTTCATAGCACTCACCATAGCACATACCCTCCCCAATGTCCATAACCCTACCACCCTCTCCATACTCCCTTCCCCACTGGCAACTCTCAGTTTGTTTTGTGAGATTAAAAGTCTCTTATGGTTTGTCTCCTTTCCTAATTTTTCATCAAATTAAAAATGTTATAGCCCATGCCCTTTTCTATGAGGCCACATGCTAAGTAATTCAATCTATTGTGAAAAGGGAGTTTAAAAAAAAAATTAAGAGCTGGGTAAGGAACACCTAATTCAGCCCCTTAAAATAGTACATGAGGAAACAAGAAGATTATGACTAAGATTTTCAGAACTTGTTATTGGCCTTTTCCGGGTCTCTTCCCCAAACACTGCCCAACTCCTTTATGTCTTACCTGTTTCCTACCCAACCAATCCCAAGAGAAACCATTTCAATATCATTTTCCTTGGGCCCAAGACCTTGCTGCTTTTAACTTCCCAATTTCTAACCTTCTATTTTTTTCTATTTTTCTTGGCTTGCTAAACATTGAGCCAATTCCATTTCAAATTTATCCCAACTAACTGGATGTTTCATGTTGCTCAGAATCCTCTCATTCTTATCTGTTTAAATCCCTATCAAATTCTCTTATCAGTTTCCCATCCCACTCTCTTACTCTCAGCAAATGAGTTTACTACTAATTTTGCTTAACATTTAATGCCAAGGAAAGTGACTCCAAGAATAGACAACTCTCAATCATTTGCTATTTCCTGAACATACCCTGCTCTGCTACATCCATGGCTTTCTCACCTTGATCCTTTGGATATATCTATATGAGGCTGGTTGAATCTTATGTCTTGGAAGATTCGCCACCTAGTTCATTTTCCACTTCAGTACTCAATTTGCACTACTTTATTTTGATATGATTTCAGACTTATAGAAAAGTTGCAAAAGTTTTATATATATACACATAGAGAAAAGTGGAATTCCAAGATGCTTTTAACCAGATTCATAATATATTAACATTTTATTACATTTGGTTTTTTCTCATTCCCTCTCTCTCTCTCTCTTTCTCTCCCTCTCTCCCTCTCTCCCTCTCTCTGTACATGCACATACACAGATATACATATTTACATATATATGTGCATAATCTAAAGTATTTAGGGGTAAAAGGGCATCATGTCTGACAGCTAATCTTAAGTCAGAAAAAAACACATGTATACACACATATAGTTGTATAGTTATGTATATATTACTCTGCGTGTGTGTGTGTGTGTATTGTATATTTTATACATATACATCTTATTATATATACAAAATACATTTATATATACATATACATAATATATACATATTATTAAATATGTATATTTGAGAAAAGAACTTTGTTGGCTCCTTTTCCTCTGCTCCATTACTAAATGACTAAAAACTCTAAATTCTACCCTGACCTCTTCTGTCTACCTATACACACTCCCCTGGGTGATTTCATTAGTCCCACTGACTTAAAATACTGTCCTTATACTGATGGCTCCCAGATTTATTTCTTTAACATGAACTCTTTCCTGAGCTCTGAACTCTAATATCCAACCACCTATTTGAAATACTGACGTGGACTTCTAACTGGCATATTAAACTTAACATAACCAAAATAGAATTCCCCACTCAACATGTTTTTCCCTCATCTTTTTCATTTCCATACATAATACTACTATCCGCTCAGTTGCTCAAGCCAAAAACCCAGGAGTCATGTTCAATTCCTTCTTCTTCTCCTCCCCATATACTCAACCTACTGATCATCTCCTCCAAGTATATGCTGGGTCTTCTACTTCTTAGCTTCTTTTCAGCTCCTGTTCCACTCCAAGCCATTATCACCCTCACTTGGCCCACTATGAAGTCTCCTATCTGGTTTCCCCACTTCCATTCTCACCCTCTTACCCATTGTCCTCAGAACAGTCAATGAGGATCTTTAAAAACAAATTAGCCATATTATGTCACTGCCCTGTTTAGAATCAACCAGTGGCTTCTGATTGCATTTTGAATAAAGTCCAAATTCCTTTTGCTGGTCCCTGCCTACCTCTGAGGTCTTTTCTCCTACCACTTCCCCCAGCTCACTGGACTGCAATCATGCTGACCTTCATATAGTTCCAGGATCATGTCAGGATCATTGCCATCTCAGGGCTTTTGCATTTACAATCCCCTCCACCTAGAATGCTTGTCTCCCCAAACCCTCTCCCCCGACCCCCCACCCAGCCAAATTTACTGTGGTTGACTCTTCAGATCTCAGCTCAAAAGTTTCTTTGTCAAAGAGGCCTTTTCAGACCAGCCTAGGACAAGTCACCATCTAGCATTACTTCCCTGATTTACTATACTTCATAGCACCTATCTATAATTATACTTTGGTTAACTTGATTCTTGTTTGTTTCTCCCGCTGTAATATATGTTCTAAGAGAACTGGGACTCTCACCACAGCATCCTTGATGTATGTACTCAAAGACTGGTTGATATGTATACATCATGTTTACGTATGTGTGTATGCACTATCAGGAAGTTCTTTGAGGGTAGGTATCATATCTTCTTCATCATCTTTTGCTTTGTATAAAAGAGGCACTTAACAAATCTGTGGAAGAAGTATACTAAAACACATCATGATTTTTGCAAAATATAATAAAGGCAGGCAATTTTTTTATCTGATTAAAAATATCCTTCCTCCCCTAGTCATTTACAACAAACAACCTATCAAAAAAAAAAATCAGTGTTTTTCAGGATTTTTGTGCTGTTTTCATTGAGGTGAAAAGGCAGAGGAGGTTTCACATAGTGTTCTTTGATTTGTCTCCCACTTAATGCTTTTCATTCTCCTGAAAAAGACATACTGAAAACATTCCATTCTTTCAATACAGACATCCTAAAAGCATTCAAAAGTCACTCGAAATTTTTTTCAAAAGCCACAGAAACCAACTATTCGTTGGATTTTTTTTCCTTTTATGAGTCAAAAAACATTGTTCACAGCTTGCCCTGAGGTTTCTGTTAATGTTTGTTAGAATGAGGTGTTCCTCTGTTCTTACACAATAGCAGACTGCTGCAGATGAATTTTCCTCAACTCATTTATTTTCAAAGACATAGAATTGCTTCCAATAAACAGGAAGTAAAAAATATTTTCTAGAAACTTCAACCCCCCAAACTTTTAAATTCTTATGTAAAATTTAAGTGAATATTATTTTATTTTTTTTAAAGATTTATTTATTTATTTATATGGCAGACAGAGATCAGCAGGCAGAGAGGCAGGCAGAGAGAGAGGAGGAAGCAAGCTCCCTGCTGAGCAGAGAGCCCAATGTGGGGCAGTTCGATTGCATGACACTGGGATCGTGACCTGGGCTGAAGGCAGAGGCTTTAACCCACTGAGCCACCCAGGTGCTCCTAAGTGAATATTATTTTAATTGTTCTAATTTCTTTTAGTTACTGAGATAACTTCTTAAGAAATTAAACTTTTTCTCAGTTTCAAGGATAATGTATATTTGATCGGCCCTAAACAATATGAACCTTTTCTATAGAAGATGAAATACTGTAATTATTTGTCTTTCCACTAACATTAGCAATACTTATTTTTTTTTTTAAAGATTTTATTTATTTGACAGAGAACACAAGTAGGCAGAGAGGCAGGCAGAGAGAGAGAGAGAGAAGCAGGCTCTGCACTGAGCAGAGAGCCCGATGCAGGGCTCAGTCCCAGGACCCTGGGATCATGACCTGGGCCGAAGGCAGAGGCTTTAACCCGCTGAGCCACCCAGGTGCCCCATTAGCAATACTTATTAATTAGCAGCCTTCTCAAGTCTTCCCCATCTCTCTCTTCCTTTTTCTTAGTCTTTACTATACAACTCCCCCATTCATAGTAAATGATCAAATGTGTTTAAGTCTTTTAAAAGGAGGTCGTTGGTCTGTTTTCTAAAACAAAAACAAAAATGATCCCTTCTTATTACAAAGATGTTTGACTTTCTTTCAGAAACTCCATGGATCATGAAAAGTGTACATCATGTACATGGAATATACAGATTAACATAGGAGTTAAACAAAAAAAGTTACTGATAAAATAAGAAAAATATAAGCTCTTTCCATAACATAAAAATCCCACCATACAGAAAAGAATTTCTATCAAAATTCCCATTTTTCTATCATTTTTCATATGTAAAATTGAATGGAAGTAATCATTAAAGATATTCAGTAATCAAAATGATCTGCAATATAATATTGGCAGTGTACATAAAAATGACTATGAAAGTAAAATGAAATATAACATAGTAGAATAACTATAATGGCATCCTTAGCTACTGTTGGAAAACCTAAGTTTAGTAAAACTTTAAAAAGAGGGGAAGTGCATCCTTAAAGATAAATATAAATTATTAAAATCAGTTTTATGAAAATGGAGTAGTAATTGATAATCAATCAATTCTTCTGTCTCAATATTAATGGTTTATATAGAAACGGATATAAAGAAAAGTTTCTCAGAAAGATGGAATTGTTCATTGTTCTGGTGGATATGTAAAAACAATGCTGACTCAAAAGCAGCCAAGTGGACAGCTGCAGATGCTGTACCCAATGGAAATACTAAGCAGGCATAGCACAAATCAATAATTAACAAAGCAGATGTACAAAGCTTGATGAGGATGAATAATTGCATAGGCAGGAATGGTAAAAGGAGCTGATAACAGTACGAGTTTTGTAAGAAATTAGATAAACTCTTTGTATTCACAAATTTGTTAACAAGAGTACTTCAATGCCTAATAATACACAAAGAATATGCATCTTTTCAAAACGCTTTGATTAAATTGATATGCACCTTTAATATCACTTATCACTAAAGATTATTTAGAAATCAAAATTAGGGGCACCTGGGTGGCTCAGTGGGTTAAAGCCTCTGCCTTCGGCTCAGGTCATGATCTCTTTTTTTTTCCTTTAAAAAAAGAAATCAAAATTATCCACAAGGAAATATTGGTAGAGTGACCATAAAAACAATTTTTTAAAAGATTTTTATTTATTTGACAGACAGAGATCACAAGTAGGCAGAGAGGCAGGCACAGAGAGAGAGGGAGAAGCAGACTCCCTGCTGAGCAGAGAGCCCGATGCGGGACTCGATCCCAGGATCATGACCTGAGCCGAAGGCAGAGGCCTCAAGCCACTGAGCCACCCAGCACCCCAAAAAAACAATTTTATAAAAGTAAAGAATGAAATAATGTTCTAGATGCATCTAACTACAGAGGTGCCAAATTGTTTATTTTTGGAATTCTTAAGTTTAATGGTCTGTTGAGAGAGGTAAACATTTAGGGCACATCCTTTTCTAAATTTAGTGTGTGTGTATGTGTGTATAAACCCTTTCCTAACTAGTCAGTAAGTTTCTTGAGGATAAGTATCATGTTTTATAATGTATTCTAAAAGTACTAAGCCCAATACCTTATATGCAAGTACATATATTTTGTTTTCTTCAGAATATAATGAAAATGGACAGTATGATTAAGTATGCTTCAGTAAAAACATTCAAAGTAAATTCTTTATATAAATGCTAAATATATGACTTATAAACATCTTTTAGTTTTTTTGAGAACTAACAATTCTTAAATTGCAGTGACTTTAAAAATTAGAAATTTGGAGTGGTAATAGATGCATTTTTATAGCAAACTTGGAAAGCAGGTTTCAGAGTTTTAGTTAAATAAGGAAGATAGATATATATTCATCTATAGCCTTTTATTTTCCATAGGACATATGTTGCAGGAGTAACTGCCCTTATGAATGCAAAGATTCATTGCTCAAAACTATCAAGCGCTCTTAACCTGAAGATTCTTTCTTTACATCCATTTTATATCATTCTATTTTCTTTGAGTTATCATTGAAAATGCATACTTTCTATTGTCTACTTAGTCATTAATTTACAAATATTTATTGAGTACCTACTATGTGCCAGGCACGGGATGCCTGGGTGGCTCAGTTCGTTGAGCAGCTGCCTTCGGCTCAGGTCATGATCCCAGCATCCTGGGTTCGAGTCCCACATCGGGCTCCTTGCTGGGCTGGGAGCCTGCTTCTCCCTCTGTCTCTGCCTGCCATTCTGTCTGCCTGTGCTTGCTCTCTCTCCCTCTCTCTCTCTCTGATAAATAAACTATGTGCCAGGCACTATTATAGATGTTGGGATACAGCAGTGAACAAGCAAAAATCACTTCACTTATGGAAGTTTTATTTGAAGGCTGGAGACAAGATAAATCAGTAAAATATTTGATTAAATTAGTGTTCAGTACTAAGTGAAAAAATGAAACAGAGAAGTAGGGTAGGAGATCTGAGAAAGAAGTAGAATTTTAAATTGAATGGCCAGGAAAGGCCTCCCTGAGAAGTGATGTTTGGATCAAGTCCTGAAAGAGGTGAAGGTGCTAGTCCTTTAGCTGTCTGGGGGAAGAGCATTCCAGGTTGCTGGAATCCTAAGTTACTAAGGCCTTGAGGTGAAACAGTGCTTGACATTGTTCAGAAATATCAAGGAGACCAATGTGTTTGGAAGAGACCAGGGCAGAGAGCGGGGAGACATGACATCAAAGGGATGACAGGAGACTAGGTCATAAAGGATGTCATAGGTAAGAATGGAAGCCATTGAAGTGTTTTGCACTGAAGAGTGACATCTGATTTTTCAACAGGATCACACAGGCCACTGAATTTTGAGAATAAATTTAAGAAGGCAAGGGTGGAAATATGGAGATTATTTAGGCTATAGCTATAATCCAACAAGAGATGGTGGCTGGAAATAGAATGCTGGCAGTGATGATATGAGAAGTGGCTGGATTCTGGATATATTTTGAAGATAGTATTCGCAGGAGTTTGAGACCAAATATGATGTAAGGTCATCTACTATTTGTGATAGTTAAATTTCCACTGTTCCCTCCTAAACTGATCGCAAAGTTACAAATCCTCACACGTTTTCTGTCATTCTTAGATTATGTTAACATAACTTTTGTTCCTGAGTTTGAAAACATATTTCTGTGTCCTGTCTCAACCTTGAGGAATGGTAAAGAGAAAATTTGACAGTGCCAAGACATTTGACAGTGCCAACACCATCTTATGAGCTCATCCTAAACTGTAAGCTCGGAAGACTTAGTTCATTTACTTTATGTCCTCCAGGCTTGTCTTAGAACCTTGCACACATCAGGCTCTAAAAATATGTTGAATGGTATAGTCTCTATACCATATATTTTTCACGGAATAACAAACTGAAAACAACATCCAGCGGTATCAGTTGCACAATCATAAATTAAAATGCGTATTTTAGTGGCGCCTGGGTGGATCCGTCCTCCAAGCGCTAGCTTTCTTTTCAGCTCAGATCATGATCCCAGAGTTCTGGATGAAGCCTACCTGGGGCTCTCTGCTCACCGGGGAGCCGGCTTCTCCCTCTCATTCTTCCTCAATGCGCTCTCTCGCTCTCAAATAAATAAAATCTTAAAAAAAAATAAAATTTCGTGTTTTAGTATTAAGGCTATTAAGCTGTAATACTCAATTGATAAATGTATTCCAGTTTCCTCAAATAATGAAGATGCTATCAACGCCCTTCAACCTAAAGTTGTTTTAGTTTTCCTAACCTTTTAACCAAAGGGTGGAGGAGATTGGTTTTGCAATTCACAGCGGGAGCTGTCATGTCACACACTCTCTTGTGAAGCTGCTGCAGTGTTAAATCCTTGAATACGGTACAGACGTCTATAGAAATTATTCGACAAAATGCGGGTTTCCAGAGGCGGAAGCCCCAAACCTCTCCCTGGGCCCAGCCCCCACAGACCCCTGAGGCACGGGCCTGTACTGTGCACGCCGGGAGTTGTAGTTTTCTCTTCCTTCTCTCATTTCCTTTCGACTCCGGCCGCCAGCGCGCTAGCGCCCCAAGCGGTGCGCAGGCTCAGCGAAGCGCGGCGCACGCGAACGGCGAGGAGCGTTTCCTAGCAACGGGGGCGCGGCAACGTCATGGCTGCGGGTTCTCAACGCAGCTGCCCACTGTAGAGCCGCTGTGTGTACCTTCCGGCACCTGCGGGCTGGAGGGAGCGCTTTCCACAGCCGTGTCCGAACGTTCTTCGTCTGTCCCTATCCGCGTTATCCTGCCTCAAGTCGCGGAGAGCAGCCTTCCGCCGCGACCCACCTCTGAGGCCCGGGCCACAAGCTAGAGGCGGGCTGTCCGGTTCCCGCTGGTCCTCGTCCCCCGTGCCCGTGGAGCCAGCTAGCCGCCCGCGGCCTCGGCGGGACGATGCTGGAGTCCATTCGCGTGACGGGTGAGTGCTGAGAAGGTCGGGCCCCTGGGCTGGCAGGGGTGGCCAGCGTCCTCCGAGCCGGTGGCGGCGGGTGTGGGGCGACGAGGGGCCCCCACCGCCCGGAGGCCGAGGTAACGGTAGGATGCGGGCTCCGTGCGGGGCGCGGGCGCTCAACCCGGCGCCAGGAACAGTGCGCGGCGCGGTGGAGGCGCTCGGGGAAAATGCGCGGAGCGCAGACAGGAAAAGGGTCCCCTTTCCTTTTGTCGCTTTTTATCAGTAAGCGCGTGCTATGGAATCTAGGGAAATAAATTATGATATACACATTACTGGCCCTCCAAATGTGCTGTCTAAATATTTGAAAGCGTATTAGGTATTATAGGGTATTGGCGTCTAATTTTCTAGAATGTTCAGAAAAATCAGAGCTAAGCAAAAGAACACATTCCTGTATGAGTGTTTACTGTGTTTATTTCTCTCAATGCTTAAGTCAGTGAGAACGTTTTGAGTTGGTATTAGTAGCAGAACTAATAGAACACCTGAAGAAATGGGTGTTCAGACCCCAGGTTAGAAAGTTTACTTGCCTTTTACTAAAAAAAGAAAAAAATGGATGGATGTTAACCCTTTAAATATTATCTTATGTATGAGAAAGCTTTTCTTGACCATTATCCTGGCATTTATTCCTGTATCAACATTCCTGCAAGACCGGATTCATGGTAGTTCAGTATCGTGACGAAAAACAACAGAATAAAGGGAGTATCCTCAAGCTAGTGTCAAAAAAAGGCCGGAATTTTTTACTAACAGATATTGCACTACCAAACAGACCTTTTTTTTTTTTTTTTTCCTATCAGTTTTTAAATTCTAAACTGAATTCTTTTCCAATGAAAATACTTGTGGTCTTAATTTTATGGTGTTTTATGTCCTGCTCGGTTTTTTAAAATAGGGAGCTGATCTTGTACTTTAATCTCATCCTTATTTATGTTGATAGGAAGCACAAGATCTAAAATCTAAGAAGCAACTTAAATTAGCATTAGAGTTTTTAAAAATATAATTTGATGTAGACACTATTTTTTCATCTTAAATTACAATGAAAAATTTGAAAGGTACTTAAAAATACCGTACCTTCTTTTCGTTTTAGAGCAGGGTCTCTCAGCTTTGGCACTATTAACATTGAATTAATGGGTAATCCTTTGCTGTGGAGGACTGTCCTGTGCATTGTGGGATGTTTAGCAGTATCCCTGGTCTCTACTCATTAGATGCCAGTAGCAAGCCCCCCACCCCACACACAGTTGTGACAACCAAAAAACGTCACCAGACATTGTCACTGTTCCCTAGATGGCAAAATTACTTCCCTCCCCATTCGAAAACCACTGCCTTGAAGTAAGATATAGTTTGATTCCGTCAAAGTGAAGGTTTTTAGGCAACAGTTTAGAAATAATGTCAATTAAAATAATTTTCTCAAAACCAATCATTGTAGAAAGAGAATACGATTATGATAATAATAGTATTAGAAAGTGGGTATTCTGAACAACCAGCAGCAAAAGAAAGTGGATCTCCTCCTTTTCAGTAGGTGGAGTTGGAAGTTAAAGGAGAGGTGCTTTATGAAATAGTAGTCTCTTTCCTCTTGTCTCAACTCCATTTCTGTAATTTAGCAACAAAAATCAACTCTGCATGTTGCATACCCTGAGATAATTTCGCAGTGAGTTTCTGTAGTTCAGTAAGAGTTAAAACCGCCATTGAGGCATTTAGAAATAAAGTTAATATTTTAATATAAATATAATATATTTAATATATAATATAATTAAAAGTAATTGGTCAGGTGGTTTTTCAAAATAGTTTATTTCTTTTTTATAGTACTTAACTAGATAAATGAAGTTTCAGAATGGTATGACAAGCAGTTTCACTAATATACTAGAAAGCCCAATTTGGACAGCTAGAAACTTTATGAAGAGAATATAGCTGAAAACATGCCCCCCTTTTCCCTTGCTATCCTCTCACTACTCCTTGATACCTAAGAAGCCCATGTTCTTCTGGTGGTTTCTAATCTCAGGAGTAAAGCAATTAAATATTTCTGAAATCTCTTCCTGTATAATATCTTTTGACTTATTAGTCACAATTTCATATAATCTAAATATAATGTCCTAGTAGAACTGCTGACTGGGGAAGTAAAATAAGATGTCTATGCTATGTGTGCTGTTTGAAATGGAATCAAATCAGAAAAGTTTTTGTTTGCCTTCTCATACCTTTTTAAAGATAGTTTATTATACTAAAGCCACTAAAATGTTGATACTAGAATGTAGAAGTAATTGCTTACTGTTAAATTTACTTTGGAATTCCAAATGTAAAGATTCTAAATATTTTCCCATTTATATTATTCTATGGAGTATTTCTGTAGGAGCTGAATATAATATTGAATATAACCATACTGGTAGTTAACACAGGCTGCTTACTACAGCTGGCACTGTTCTTAGCACTTCACGTATATTAGCATTTTTAATCTTCACACCAATACTATGAAATATGTAGTAGTATTACCCTGCTTACGGGTAAGGAAACTACAGCACAAAGAAGTTAACTTGGTCAAGGTCAAAGCTACTAATAAACAGCCATTCCAAAGACCATTTTTTCAACCACTAGGAAAGGCAGAACACTATTACAGGGTTGCTTGGGTGGCTCAGTGGAGTTGCGCATCTCTCTGCTCAGCAGGGGGCCTGCTTTTCCCCTCTCCGTCTGCTTGCCTCTCTCCCTACTTGTGATCTCTCTCTCTGTCTCTCTCTCTCTGTGTCAAATAAATAAATGAAATCTTCTAAAAAACCCACACTATTACAGTGACTATATGTTGATTTAAGCCGCGAAGTTCAACATGAAAATCTCATTTAACATCAGTGGTATATTATCTGATAGTTTACTCAGGTATTGTTTTTTAAGTTTTTATCACAGGCAAGCTGTAAATAAGTTTTGCCTGGAAAAAATCATACTTTACTTGATTATAAAATTTTCAAGATAGAAGACATCTAGCTCATTTAGTGAGTAACAGAAAGCTGTTCAGAAACCATATTGATTGTTATTTTTTTTTATTTCCTACTGCCCATATTTTGTCTGACATGTAAGTGATAAGAAATGATTAATTAGTCATCTAGAAATGAAGGGCCTTTGTAACAAAAGTGAATGTTTAAAAATGCTGGAGACAAAAGTGATCTTAAGGCCACTGTTTTGCCATATGGGATGAATACACTTAGGCCCATAGCTCCTGATTGTATTATAGCAGTAGGCACCTGCCATTAAAACTTGTCTTCAATACCACTATTTTATTTTTTTAATGCCATCTTGGTATGATTCTTTTTCTTAACCTTCAGGCATTCAAATCGTGTATCCTTTCCTTCCTCTCAGATATTATCTTTTCCTGGCTACCTCTCTGGCCATCCTTTCAGAAACAAGGTAGGGATCGAGCAAGAACAAACAGGTGTATGCCATAAGGAGACTTAGAATTTCAGTATGGAAGAGGCCATCATACAAACAAATGTAAAACTGCTACTGTGACAAGTGCTTCAAAGAACCTTCCAGGGAAGGTTATCACTGAACAAGTGTTATTTCAACTCAAGGGAGAGTGAAAATTAATCTAACATAGGGGAGGAAGGGCTCTCCAAACATAGTAGACAGTGTATGAAGAGGTGTTGTGTCTGGAGAGAGAATGGATGGGTGTGAGGGATTGACAGAACGAAAGGAAGCTACTAGAGTGGACTAATTAAGGGGAACTTGGTGCAAGGAGGCCAGAGAGGCAGAGTGACCTGACCACAAATGACTTCTTATGCCATGGTTAGGAGTTTTGTCTTCATCCTGAGTGGAAAGCCATGGGGAAGTTTGTTTTCTGGCATGTTTATTGTTACTTCAGATGGTGTTTAAAGTGGTGTCTTTTACCACAGTCATCTTTTTCTGGCATTATAGAATACCCTGCATATTTCTTTCTTTTTTTTTTTTTTTTTAAGATTTTATTCATTTGACAAAGAGAGAGATCACATGTAGGCAGAGAGAGAGAGGAGGAAACAGGCTCCCCGCCGAGCAGAGAGCCCGATGCGGGGCTCGATCCCAGGACCCTGAGACCAGACCCGGGCAGAAGGCAGAGGCCCAACCCACTGAGCCACCCAGGTGCCCTACCCTGCATATTTCTAACTGTAAAATAACACAACACTTTGTGAGCAAAAAATGATAGCGTCACATTATAAAGAATCATTACTAGTTGAGTAACACTGAAGTGCTCCTAACTGGGAGTGTGATATTTTTGGGAATCCTGAGGTAAAGTTGACTTTCTTAGTTCCTGAATGACATGAGCAGCGCCTTTTCATCTCTCTCTCTCTCTCTCTTTTTAACTTACAATTGAGAAACTATATTGGGTTCTGTTGAATTTAGAGATACTAAAATTAGTAGGTTATCTGTTATAATGCAGACAAGTTGGGCAATAAATATGTTTTCAGAGATTCTGATTTTTTCATATACCATGTAAATGATTAAGGTGTAACTGAGATACATTGAATTTACAAGTCTTAAATGTGTAGTCCAGTGAATCTGTGCATATAATCTGCCTTGATGAAAATGTAGAACATTTCTAGCACCAAGTACCCTGGTGCCTTTTCCTAGGTTATAACCCATCCCTCAGTGGTAACCACTGTTCTGATTTCTAATACCATAAATGAGTTTTGCCTGTTTTTGAACTACTTAAAAATGTAATTATACAGTATGTACTCTTTTGATCTGACTTCTGTTGCACAGTATTGTCTGTGAGATTCATCTGTATTGTTGCTTGCAACCTCAGCTGCTGTTGCAATGCAGTATAGTAATCTGGTATATCAGTTACCACAGTTCATTTTTTTTCTGCTGTTGGTGTTCTATCATTTGAGTTTTAAGTGATGAAGAAGTACTTGATAAAATTAAAGTGTTAATTTTGTCCAGGGACTATACTGTTTTGTTTTGCCTTTTCTTCTGTTTGTAATCAAGCAACCTATGGCCTTGTTACGTAGAATTGGGCCAGGCTCTCAGGTTTTGTCAATATTAGTGAACTGTATGGCATTGCCATTTGGTAGGTCAAAATTGATTGAATGGTATTTTCCACCAGGCTTGTTTCTGATGATCTAATCTTCCTTTCAGCCATAATTACTGTGAAACCTCGCCTCTTCACAGTTGTGAAAAATAAAGTTTAGTGAGTCCCTCTCTTTCCCATTGCTTTAGATGAGGAACATGAGGCATTGATGGGGTTTAATGATTAGGTTAATATTACAGAGAGGTCATTGAAAGAACTGGAAAGAGAAGCCAGGAATCCTGGTATCCTTTTCTCCTGTTCTAGATACAAATTAAGCTTTCATTGTGTTGGTAATTTCAGTATATTCACCTACTTGTGCATGTACTTAGTATCAATTTTAATGTAATATTTCCCCTTTTTTCCTTCAAGATAATCAGGTTGGGGTGAATGATTTCTTTGATTAACAAATTATTTTTGTTTACTCTAAGGTTGTAGTGAAGTAGATTGCTGATGGCTAAAATGTCATATAGTGACTTTTAATATAAGAAAGTAGGATTGATTGCCTTAGTACTTTTCTGAAAGAAAATGAGTTCACTTCCTCCAAAGAAGCCTGCATATGCTTTTAACAAGTTTTGATTTTTCAAGAAAAAGAATAGGGTATTCTTTAATGAAATCTTCTTATTGACCTTTTATTGTTTTTATGCATTTTAAAAAATATTTTATTTATTTACTTGACAGAGAGGAAGAGAACACAAGTAGACAGGCAGGCAGAGAGAGAGAGGAGGAAGCAGGCTCTCCACCAAGAAGAGAGCCCGATGGGGCGCTTGATCCCAGGACCCTGAGATTATGACCTGAGCCAAAGGCAGAGGCTTACCCACTGAGCCACCCAGGCTCTCCTGTTTTTATGCGTTTTTAAAAGTTATTTTTTCTTAAACAATAATAGTTAAAATTATAAAAACAACCTCTAGAGTCTCTATTAGTACATTTTAATGAAATAAGATCAGTGGGACTCTGAGAAATTAACTTGTATTCATCTTGTATGAGTTATTTGATCACCTGTCCCACTTTTATGAACTTCATAAGAGATCAGCATTTGGCAAGATTCGTGTTTTATTAAATAAATATACCTTTGGCACTGCCAAACCTTACACATCAGCAGATGGAGCTTAAAAAGGACTGATGTTAAACCTCTCAGGTAGATAATTAGCAAGTGAGCTGAAATGCCATACTCCTGGGGGAAAAGTGTTCTGCCCTACACACACTGTCACATCTCTCCCATTCCCCACTCCCCACTGAGGAATTTGGCAGATGGTTTAGGATTTTTATTAAGTATGCTGAAATATATATCTTGTTTGAGATGAAATGAAATTCTGAATTTAGGGGTCACTGAATGCTTTATGACAAAACAAAAGAACCCTTGGAACTCTGTGGTCATAGAGCCACTGAGTCTTAGGAACGAAAGAAAGCAGTTTTACACTGAATATTCATTTTTTTAAAAAATCAACAAATTTGAGGCACCTGGGTGGCTCAGTTGCTTAAGCGGCTGCCTTCAGCTCAGGTCATGGTTCCAGAGTCCTGGGATCTGGTCCCACATCCGACTCTCTGCTAGCCAGAGACCCTGCTTCTCCTTCTGTCTCTACCTGCTGCTCTGCTTACTTGTGTGCTCTCTCTCACTTTCTCTCTCTATGTCAAATAAATAAATAAATAAAATCTTTTAAAGAAAATCAACAAAACATACATGTAATATGCCATCAAAATTGGATTTTTTAAAAAATATTTTATTTATTTATTTGACAGAGAGAGATCACAAGCAGGCAGAGAGAGAGAGGAGGAAGCTCTCTCCCTGCCGAGCAGAGAGCCCGATGCGGGACTCGATCCCAGGACCCTGAGATCATGACCTGAGCTGAAGGCAGCAGCTTAACCCACTGAGCCACCCAGGTGCCCCTCAAAATTGGATTCTTTAGAATAGTTTTATTCACTGTGTTTTTTTTTTTTTTTAAGATTTTATTTATTTATGTGACAGACAGAGATCACAAGTAGGCATAGAGGCAGGCAGAGAGAGGAAGGGAAGCAGGCTCCCTACGCAGCAGAGAGCCCGATTCGGGGCTTGATCCCAGGACCCTGGGATCATGACCGGAGCCAAAGGCAGAAACTTTAACCCACTGAGCCACTCAGGTGCCCCTTATTCACTGTTTTTAATTTGGTTTAACTTTCTCTGTTTTTAGTATGAGAACCAAATGAGAGAAGAACCTGATTACCTCCCTTTACCTCCCTGGCTGTGCCTACTCCTCACCTGACTTTTCTAAGTTTGGAATAGCCTTTATTCTTATCTCAGTTTTCTTGTTCTTTCCCTTTTAGTGTCCATTTCAGTCTTCCTTTCCTAATCACCTTTTGTCTTGTAAAGTTGTATCTTTTTAGGGAAACTGACATTATTCATGGGCATTAGGCTACAGCCTGGGTTCTGATGTTCCTTAGCCTGTTTGCCCAGCCTGCCCAATTTGGACTACCATTTGGCAACACTTAAGTCTAAAACTCCTAAGGAATTGAGACCTACCAGCCCATACTGAAAGTTTTATTTATTCTTTTTATTTTTGGCTGTTTTTTTCCATTTATTGAATGGCTTCTTTGTGCAGTCAACCTTCGACATGACCCTGTGCAATCTTGCTCCTATCTCTCAGCTTGTACAAGTAGTAGGCATTTAGCCCCTGCAGATTTATGCTTTTATGTTATCTTTAAGACACCGGAATTCAAATTTAAAATGTTGGCCTAGAAAATATTAACTGGCAGGACTTTTAAGTACCTCACATATTTGGATTGTTATCCATTTTTGATCTGGTACTTAACCAGGTCTTTACCCTAAACCCTATGACTTCTAAGCTTAAAAAATTTATGTTTAGGGCAGGGTTTCTTTATCATAGCACCAGTTTGGGATGGATATTTTTGTCATAGAAGTCTGTCCTATGCATTGATGGATATTTATCATCATCCTTGGGTTCTAACCGCAAGATGCCTTTAGCACCCGTCCCTCATTGTGACAACAAGAATGTCTCCAGGACTGCCATATGTTCCCTGAGGTGGGGGTCACAACTGTCTCTGGTTAAGAACCATTGGCTCAGGGTTTTTCCCTGTTGTATTTTCACTTCTGCAGTGATCTCCTGGAACTATAGAATGGTTCCAGAACCAATACCTAGCAGATACCTTTTTATCTAGAATGGTTGGAGAGTGATATGATTAGGGTCCTGTCATTCATTCATTCATTCATTTATTCAGTATACATTTATTAAATGTCTACCAGATCCATGCTAGGTATTGGCAGAAATGAATAAAACACAGTTCTGGTACCTATCTTAGTACATTGGTTATTCAGATTACCATGTCTTATTGGGGTCTGTGTTCTGTGCAGAGGAAGAAAAGATGCAGTGCTATGCATGTAGCAGACTTAATATTGAACATGTGTTGATGAATGAATGGCCATGCATAACACAACATGCATGGAGTCTGTAATCACATACAACTGCATTCAAATCAGTTTGCAGTTTATTACTTTATTGTTATATAACCTTGAGCAAATAATTTAATATTTCTGAGAGTTAAATGATATAACATGTACAGTTTTCTGTGAAATCCCAAACTCCTATAAAAGTGTCAACAAATGGTATATCATTATTATTGCTTCTAGTATTTACCATTGCTTACTGTAGAAAGGATTCCTGAATGTCTGATCTTAATGAATGACAGAGGAATGTGGAGAAAATTTTCAAAAAATTGAAATCATGTTTCTTGGCAAGGCAGGCATCTGTCCAAGTCGGGTAGCATTGAGAATGTTTCCATAGTAGGAGCCAAAGGTTGGGGGATAGAGGCATAAGGATCCATTGAGACTTGGAAAAGAGAACTAGTTGAGAGAATTATATGTCATTTGTAGAGAATTATATCATTTGTAGGAAAGGTTTATAAGCAGGCTTGGCCAGAGATCAGATTTGTAGATAGGAGTCAGCTTGGAATAATATAGTTTTGGTGTAAGTAGGATTTAAGACAAACTCATTTTGTCAGTTTAGAATTAAATCTGAAAGTTCTTAAGGGCCTAGGTGCAATTTCATCTGTTTTTCTTCGTATTGCTTTTGTCCTTCTCTGATTTCTAGATTATTGTCTGTATTTTCTATTTTTCACATTTAAACTTACACTACCTTGGATGATTATTCAGATCTTCATAGGACTGCCTTGCTTTCAGAGCTAGCTTAGAAGCTGGTTGAAGGCAGAAACAATGGATTTATAAAGATGTTTCTCATAGCCATGTACCTAATTAGTAGTATTCCATCTATTTGTGGAATGAAAGAATGCAGGTCAACAGTTTTAAAGCAGTGCATGACCACCAGTATATCATGTGATTCGTACCTCTTTAAGGCACTGATGAAATCTAAAGGCAAAACTGACCTCTCCTTTATTTATCACATGATATTCTAATATCTATGTAATAGTAATTATAATTTTTTTCAGACTTGGCAAGAAAAAAAAATCTTAGTTTTCTTTCCTATTAACCTATAGCCTAGAATTCAGAAAATTAACCAATCAAGTGACATTACTAAAACATGCTTTAACATACACATATCATTTATTTAATTTTTAAAATGATTTTTGAGATAAATAGGGCAGTGTCCTTCTTTTACTGATGGCTATCTTTATTTATAGCATCCAGTTTGAAGATTGTGTTGGCTTTGAAAATGCCTTCAATTTTACTTTGATACTGGTGACACTATTGAAAATGATCTCCTTTCTGTGAAGTCGTTCAGAGTTGACAATACAAATTATTTATGTACATTATCTCACATTGATACTAAACTTTGATCATCTAATAGTTGGAAGATGATAATTTTCATAGATAATTTAGCATGTATATGCTTGTGTAGAAGTGACACTGTCTAGCATGACCAAAGTGTAGTAACATATTTTAATATTTAAAATATCTTTTCTAAAGATTGTTGCAAAATTATACAATTTACAGAACCTTCAGAATACTTTTTGTATAATAAGCAGTTTGCTTCATCTGGTATCTTTGTTATTTCTTTTGTTTTGATTTTTTTTTATTAACACAGAAAAGCTTCACTGGCCTGAGCAAGAACTCGCTAAGAAGTCTGTTCTAAATGCAGAAGAGTCATTGATCATTGACAGCAAAAGAAGCATTTCACATTTATCTTCTGGGATACTAAAGGACATTTTCACAACTGGAACCAGTAGTTACAATGTCCTACTACAGAGCAAAGAGGAGAAAAAGCATCATTCACAAAAACAGTCTTCCTCTACCTACTCCAAAAGATGTAGAAAACCCAGCAAATCTCCTAGTTCTTCTCGTAGCAAAGATCTTCGCAAGATGAAAGCCCCGGTGTCTATGATGAGCAGTGGTACTTGGTATTGCCTAGAAAGGCAGCCTGGTGTCTTTGTCACTAGTTCAGTGTCGAGTCCTCTAAAGTTTACACATGATATCTCTGTTACAGGGAGCAGCATAGTACTGCCACCTAAACCCAAAACCAAAGTAAAGCGACGCCATTTCTCTGCTCTGCCAAAGCCAAAACTGCAGCCTCAGTTGTCTAGAAGTTTTGAAAAAGGAGATGACTTTTCTGGGAAGAAATTTTGTATACTGACTGCTATAAAGCCCACCAACTTGGAGAAAGAGAAACTGAAATTCTTCAAATCTGATTATACCTACAATCCTCAGTTTGAATATGCAAACCCATCTCTGCCAAGTGTGTTAGCCAAACACAGCAATGCATCAGACCGATTTCTTAAACAGGTAAAACACTATTTCAGTAGTGGCGTTTCATTTCTATGTAACTAAAGCAATTATCTGCAATCTTAGAAAAAGAAAAAAAAAATGACTTTAAAAATAGTTCAGGTATTTGTTTGCAATAGTTAACTCCCCTCCAGGACATGTGAATATGTGACAGGAGATCTCCAGGTGAGTGCCGTAGCCTGTATGTGAACTACTTTGCACTAGTCTGAATCTATGAAGAGTCTGTTAGATAGACTTTGTGACAGGAAGCAACTATATTTGGGAAAAGTTTCAGATTCTGGTTCCAGGCTTATTTTGGGGAGTTATATACTTGCAGTCCATTAGCCAACCCACAGATAAGTGCTGTTAGCTCACACTGTGCTTGTGTTTTCTATTTGGTTTTGAGTTTTCCTTAGATGGATCATAGTCTTTTAGTTCCCCTGTTGTATTACATTCCCATCTTACTTAGGCTCCAGAGGCAATTTGGAAAGTTAGGTTGGATACTTGCCCATGAACTTTTTAATGCTTTACTGAAATTGTTTATCGTCATCACATATTTCAGCACTCATTTAAAGAAGATAATAATGGAGTTTTAAAAATTATTTTCAAGGGTAACAAATCATGATCTAAATGATATGAACAACACTTTCCAAATTGCTCATTTTGGACACTTACCACATAGTTTTGTGTGTTACAGGGCTTAAGAAACTTTGAAATCCATTTAAGTTATTGAGGGAAATTGGCTGAAGGGGGCATAGGGTTGAGTTCATGCAGGTACACCATATTTTGTTCAATTAACTTTCTATATATTTTTATAATACAGGAAGTTCAGTTTGGGTTTGTGAGTGATTAGAAATCTGTCTGTAGGCTGGGTGAAACTGCATGGTTCCATTTGCCTGTGCTGTATGCCTAATTTTAACATTTTTCCTACAGAACAATTCCTGGAAGTACTTGTGGTCAGCAGATTTTTTGTTGTTAGAAATGACCTAGAATCTGATCAGTCTTTTAAAGCCATTATGTAAATAAAGCTTAAAAATTTAGGATTACAATAGTTTTAGTCTGTTTATTTTTCCTTTGTTAGAAGAAACCTTTTCATATACTTCTCTGGATTTTTAATGAGTATTCACTTTTCACTTAAATGTGGTGTGTTAAACACTAATAAAAAAGTCATATTATTTTTATTCCTGTTTTGGCAGTGATTTTCTGATTTTTTTATTGTTTGGAAATTGCAATTGATTGAATAGGGCTTTCACTCATTTAAAATTTATGATAATTATAAAAATGCTATTTGCTTTTTCCACCCATTATTGCTGAAAGAGATGGCTGAGATTTACTTACCAGTATTCTTTAATTTGGTCTCCTATCCTAACCCTGGCCAGTTGGGAAGGACATTTTCCACCACTGGATCAAAATGAATGTTCTCTCATTTCCATGGAAGACAATTAGGAAGCATCAGCAGCTCCACAGACTGAGAATTGACACTACTTGACCTATGACTTTACGATCTATTTTAACTCAATTCCAGCTTGAGGAGATAAACCTGTAGTTAGGTTTCTTGAGTATGTGGCACCAGCAGTCCTAGATGGCTGCTTAAAATGCCACCATTTGGGAGGATGCTCCCAACAAACGCCTAGTATACTGTTTAAACCACTTTTGTCAAATAAAAGAGATTCTTTAGAATAAGCCGGCCATAAAATATGCTTAAATTCCTATTTAGCATCTCAGTGAATTATGACATGATGGCATACATCCTTCCCCTCCCTAGCTGTGAAGCAAAAGCACAGCTTCAGGGCTAGTCTCAGGTTTTAGAAACCTGCTGCACAGGCCAGGATAGCGAAGTCGCCTGTTGGTCTCTGGCCTCTACCCTGAAGTGGAGTCTCTAGCAGATTGTCTTCCTAGTGTCAAGATCTGAATCCTTCTACATCGTTGCTGGAGAGTGAGTGACCGTGGTCCTCCAAAATGCACAGACCAGCAGAGCAATGCAAAAATTTCCATGCACAGATAAGTCTGTCAGAGTAGAACCAAAGGAATGCTCAAGCTCTGGTCATTCCCAGTTGATTGTTCCATCAATGTCAAGGAGTTCCAGGATTCAGGTTTTTATAGTCTAGTTATTAGGTTCCCCAGGAGACAGTCAGGTCCTTTAGGTGGTTCAAGTGATCTAGCAAAGGCTGTAGGACTTGAGCATAACTTTAGGTGGAGCCTGCTGAACCCTTCCAGCCCCTTGCTAACAGCCATGGTGGCTCTCAGCTTCCCAAACCTTGAGTGTGTTTAAGCTTGACAGAAACTGAGAATATCTGTTTTCTCTGGCTCTGGACCTTTGCAGGAAAGAGTACAGCACTTCCTGGGGGCTGAAGGGTTCTGGGATGAGAGAATGTTGGAAGCTGTTAAGCAGTGGGTCAGAAGTGGATTCTCAGGAGCACCCTTGTGCTGTAAAATTGACAGCCAGTGCACTGTCTGTCCTACTTCACAGAGGCCGACTACCTCTGTGAAACCTAGATATCAAATCCATTTGGCTTTGCACGCTGCACTTTGTTGAATAAGATTGATAGTGAGAGATGAGAAGAGTCTTCAGGGTGGTAATAAGAGTCCTTGAACTATTTTCAGTATTTCCAGCAGTCAAATGGAAATTATATATTTACATGATAAAGCCAATGGACAGCTTAAGTGATTTGTTTTCTAGCTCTGGCTGAAATCCTATCTCAGTGTAGATCCAGGCTAGCTCATGCTAACTAGAAGTTCTGATTGGTAGAGTGGTATTTAATAACATTGGGGAAAAAAGTCAACTTTTGTTTGGCTAGATAAGCTAAAGGTTAGGGATTATTTTCTTATGTGTTAATAAAACTGGAGCAGTGGGGATAATTAGCACTTGGTAAATGGCGAGCGTTTGTGTGAGAGAAGGCAGGCTTGGGGTGTTGGGTAAAGACCTTGGGACAAGGCTTTGGTTGGCAAGGAAGAAAAGTTAAAGGTGGATGTGCAGAAGTTGCTGACAGAGCAGGCCTGACACTGCTGACCTTTAGAAAGGTCTGCCTTGGCCTGGTGTCTGGGAACTTGATTGGTAAGGTTTTCTACACTGAAATAAAACTTCCTCTAAATGATAAGTGTAGGTTGCTGTGCTTAAACTGTGCAAATGGTGTTTATATTAGCACTGATTTTTCTTTTGGGAGTCTGTAATTTTGGAACATGCTAGGTATAGGGGTACTTATGTACCCGCCCCAGTAAAAGCCTTGGGTGCTGATCTGTAACGAGTTTCTTTGGTAGACCACTCTTTATGCATTCTTAGAACTCAGTTGCGGGAGAAATTAATTGCATCCTTTGTGATTTTAGGTTTCCTTCAGACTTTCCTGGTTGTAAGAAATGGGGAATGGTGGGCTTAAGTTGATCTCTTAAAGGCATTCAGATTGACATTCAGATTTTAGAAAAGAAGAAGAAAAAATTCTGTACTCAAAACGTCTATTTGAGGGGTGCCTGGGTGGCTCAGTGGGTTAAGCCTCTGCCTTCAGCTCAGGTCATGATCTCAGGACCCTGGGATCAAGCCCCACATTGGGCTCAGCAGAAAGCCTGCTTCTCCCCATCCCCCCCACCCCAGCCTGCCTCTCTGCCTACTTGTGATCTCTGTCTGCCAAATAAATAAATAAAATCTTTAAAACAAACAAACAAAAACATCTCTTTGGGCTGTTGTACTCCCTGTTGGTTTGAGATTCCTGACCAGTTTTAAGGTCTGGTTTCTATAGCTTTGTAAAGTGCCATTGTTTTACACAGTTCTATGGGGGACTGTTCACAAATTGAACAGTCCTGGGCCCTACATTTATACAATAAGGATAACATTTACCATAAGCATGGGGTTCTTTGGCATCATAGTACTTCTATAATAGTTTCCAGTTGTATGATATTTATACAGAACGTCAAGGAAATTAAGTGTATGCTAAGTTAGAAATTTTACCTTAAGGGTAGCTGGGAAAGAGTGAACAAAAACATATTTCTTCTCCATATACTCGTATTATTATGAAATTGCTGACACTTTTTTTTTTTAAGGGTTCTGTTATTCCATTAATATTGCTTTGAAATTTAAGGACAAAGTCAGATGAACTTCAGTGTATGGTAGATTACCGGTATTGATAGGTTACTTAATACTTGCTTGTTACTCTGTTTGCTTAGTACTTTATACCTATTATCATCTTTAGTTTCTCACTTGAGGTGCAATACTTAGAGTTTTGCCAGTTGAAAAAACTGATCTAGAGAAATGAAGTAACTTTTACTGCGGTCACATATAGTAAATTGCAGAACCAGGAGTCTGTTCCAAGTACTACTGTTTTCCACACAATAGCATGTTGGCACACTAGCTCTCAGAGTCCATGAAACAAATATGAATGCTTCCACCATGGCCTGTTTCAAGCAATGGAATATCAACTGGCTTGCAAATTAATAAAAACTCAGTGAGTTTTCACAAGCCAATATGATAAGGCTCCAGCATACCACTGTTTCACACAGCGTGGTTTTAGCCTGGCTTTTCCAAACCCTGATGCCACCACCTCCTGCACCCAAAAAGCACCAGATGAAAAGATCCTCTCATTTTGCTGGCTAGGATCCATGCCTCTGGCATGAGTTTATTATAGGGCCATTGAAGATTTTTTTTTCTCTTTATGGTAAACCTATGAAATAATGATTATTACTGTTTTTTGGGGGGAAGCTGTAAAACAAAAATATCTCCCTATAAGGGCACTTTTCAGTTATGGCTTCAGTCTCAATTCAATACACTGATAATTAGTCCCTTAGGAAGACTTTCAAGGTCAAAATTGTCTCCTCATCTGTAAACTGAGTGAAGTTTCCCCAGAAAGACTATTCCACATTATTTCTCTCTTCTTACCTCTGTGACGACTAAGAAAGCAGAAGCATCCCTTCCATTAAAGCTCCCAAGGTATATACTATCCTAAATTGTATTTCATTTATTCCCTTTCTGTTTGATGTGGAGTACATACAATCCAGAACTGTTAAAGTAATTAAAATGAAACAAAATAATTGAAAATAGTTTTCAGTAATTTCTTCTACAATGAAATTGTGTATCCAGTGTCTTCCTGTTTCTAAGATCTTATATTTTTCAAAATAACTCTTTATAAAGATAGCTTTTTTAGGGACGCCTGGGTGGCTCAGTTGGTTGGACGACTGCCTTCGGCTCAGGTCATGATCCCGGAGTCCTGGGATCGAGTCCCACATTGGGCTCCCGGCTCCATGGGGAGTCTGCTTCACTCTCTGACCTTCTCCTTGCTCATGCTCTCTCTCACTGTCTCTCTCTCAAATAAATAAATAAAATCTTTAAAAAAATATATAAAGATAGCTTTTTTAAAAAAAGATTTATTAGAGAGAGCATGGGGGGAAGGGCAGAAGGAGAGGGAGAGAGAATCCCAGTAGATTCCATGTTGAGCACAGCACCCAACACGAGGCTCAGTCTTGTGTGCCTGAGATCTGAGGTCTGAGATCATGACCTGAGCCAACCAAGAGTCGGATGTTCAACCACCTGTGCCACCCAGGTGCCCTAGTAGTTAGTTTTTTATTACCCATGTTAATGGAAGGAAGCATTTATATGAATTAGCTAAAGTAGGAAGATACTCCTTCTCTCTCTTTGTTGAATTTTTCTCATCAAAGCAGTCACCTTTTCTTTCCTGCTGGGACAGTGCTCTACCAGCCATGAGTAATTCATTAGAATCAGTAGTAAGTAATAAATGCAGTAATAGAAAAAGCCACAAGCTGGGGCATGCAATAGAGATTATAGAAGGAAATGTTGCTTAAAATCAAACATGGGGCATGCAATAGAGATTATAGAAGGAAATGTTGCTTAAAATCAAACATCTAAATAAAAATAAAGCCCTGAATTGATGTATAAAGTTTTTGAATTTTGATTTAGTTCTAGACATCTTGCATCATAACCTCTGGGCGAAAAATGCAATTAGGAAAGACACAAGATTAAATATTGAGGATTGTTAGTATGGATGAAGAACAGATGTTGAAGGCTTGTAGTTACTAGAAGAAACTAGGCTTGTAGTTACTATTTGCAAAATATTTTATGTCAAAAACATACAGTAAAACATTTTCATCATGTCTCCATTGTAGGATTCCGAAGTACTCCATAAATGTGTACTTGTTAATCTTTATAATATCTTAAAACCTAACTTTCTCAACCAATAACAAAATGGATTTTAGCTGTTTACAGAAATTGCTATCTTAAATATGAGGTTTGTCAGACATTTAAATGTAACTAAGAAATTGGAGAATTGCCTTCTTTTAAAAATAGTCTTTTTGGGGGGCCTGGGTGGCTCAGTGGGTTAAATAAAGCCTCTGCCTTCAGCTTGGGTCATGATCCCAGAGTCCTGGGATCGAGCCCCACATCCAGCTCTCTGCTCAGCAGGGATCTTGCTTCCTCCTCTCTCTCTCTGCCTACTTGTGATCTCTGTCAAATAAATAAATAAAATCTTTAAAAAAGTAAAAATAAAAATATTTTTTGATTTGGGGTTGATTTGTAAGACTCTTGCTCTATGGGAGAGAGATGGCTCAATCTCTGAAGTTTTCTTTGCACATCCTGATGCAGAATGAGTATATTTTTATTTTTATTCCCAGACTTCATATTCATGTAAATATTGCAGTTTCTGCTTCATTTCCCCCACATACATATTGAGGGAAATAAACTAAATGATTATTGAGAACTATTTATAGGACAACACAGATCTCTCATTTGAGACCTAAAAATACTGTAGCTAATTAAATCAAGATTCTGTGTCATGTCACATTGTATATCTAAGTTGTGTCATTTATTTTATAAAAAACATTTAGGTCGTCTTCCTATTGCATACTAATCACAGAATGGCTCAGTTTTTACCAGCTTTGTTAACTGAAAATTCCTTTTATTTCAGATAGTGCTTTAGTACATCATAATCAGCAAGTGATTTAGTTTGTTAAAACTATTTCTAAGGGTGCCTGGGTGGATCTGTCAGTTGAGTGGCCAACTCTTGATTTCAGCTCAGGTCTTGATCTCAGAGTCGTGAGTTCAGGCCCCATGTTGGGCTCCATGCTGGGCATGGAGCTTGCTTGAAAAAAACCACAATAAATGAATTTTCTAAATAAGTGAAATTTGGTTTTTAAGTATAAGAACCTAAGATTTAATGATTCCAATGCAGTTCTTTCTATAGTGCATATTCAATTTGACAGCTCAGGAGAATGCTTTTCAAAGTTTTCTAAGACTGTAACCTAATAGCAGAGATGTAAAGAGAATAATCCAGGAAATCAGGAGCAAATCTATGTTTTATCTTAAATTCATGTAGATTTTACATTATATTTCGTAATGTATCTTTATGCTAACATAGATATAAATTGCTTATCTTCAGATAAATGTTGGCTGCTAATTCAATTAAAGAAAGACTGTCTAGACCAAAGAAAACCTATTTGATATGGGCCACATTTACCCGTTGGGTTGCTGGTTCATCACCTGTGTTTTACCAGATCTGTTAAATATAAGCTCTATTGTATTGGGAGCAATGGTTAGCATAACATAAAGACTTTTAGGTGTGGTCCTCAGACAACAATGTCATATGAATGGAATTGATAATTCATTGTTATATTAAAGCTCATGCATTGAAATAAGTATTATATCATGTTCTAAAGCAAGACAAATATTTATTCTACTTTTTTGATAGAAGCAACCTAAATGGAAATCAGACTCCTTCACTGTTGGCAGGATGTCTTGATATAATATTTCTTTAAGCCTAAGTTTTCTTTTTTTAAAAAAAATTTATTTATTTATTTGACAGAGAAAGAGAGATCACAAGTAGGCAGAGAGGTAGGCAGAGAGAGGGGGGGAAGCAGGCTCCCTGCTGAGCAGAGAGCCCGATGTGGGACTCGATCCCAGGACCCTGGGATCATGATCTGAGCCAAAGACAGAGGCTTTAACCCACTGACCCACCCAGGTGCCCCTAGGCCTAAGTTTTAATTGTACTGACACTGAAGGTGCTTTATCTTGGTAGACCCCCAAGTTGTTCAGATTTAAAAAGGGAAAGGAAAAAGCAAGTCTCCTTTAAATTAGACCTCTCCTGGGGCACCTGGGTAGCTCATTCATTAAGTGTCTGCCTTCAGCTCAGGTCATGATCTTGGAGTCCTGGGATCAAGCTGGGAGCCTGCTTTTCCCTCTCCCACTCTCCCTGCTTGTGTTCCCTCTCTCACTGTCTCTCTATGTTAAATAAATAAACTCAACCAATAAATCAGTAAATTAGACCTCTCCTTCATGACACAGTTTTCTGTTTAGAAAATCACAGACCTTTCACAGATAGCCGAAAGTTATGAGATTTTTTTTTTTTTTTAAGGATTGAATTTAGTATGGTCTTTATTAGATTGGAGAAGTTTTTAAAAATTTATTTATTCATTCATTCATTCATGAGAGACCGAGAAAGGCAGAGGGAGAGGCAGGCTCTCCAGGGAGCAGGGAGCCCAATGCAGGACTTGGTCCCAACTCTCTGGATCATGACCTGAGCCTCTAACCACCTGAGCCATTCAGGTGCCCAAAGTGGGATCATTTCTTAATCATTTTTTTAAAAGATTTTTATTTATTTATTTGACAGAGTGAGAGACACAGGCAGAATAGCAGAGGGAAAGGGAGAAGCAGTCTCCCCACTGAGCAGGGAGCCCAATGAGGGGCTCCATCCTAGGACCCTGGGATCATGACCTGAGCTAAGGCAGTTGCTTAACCAACCTAGCCACCCAGTCACCCCCTTAATCATTTCTTATATTCAGAGATGGACATACCCCATCAGATTTTATGTCTTTGGAAGAAGTTATGACCTTGATTACTTAAAGAGTATTTTGTTGATTTGCCTTTGAAAATTTGCCCAACATGCATTCTTAGGTTGTTAACAAGGTCTTTGCTACAGAGTAGCTTGAATATCTGCTTTATCCTGGTAGGTGGTAAAAGAAGAGTCTTTGTTACTAGGCTGTTTATAAATATCTTATCCTGGTAGCAGTTACAATCTGATACACTCAGATTGTACACGTTGTATACATTCAGACTACCTCCAACCCCGTTGACACAAACATGCAAAGGGGGTGGAGAGAAGGCAGCAACAGGAGTCATCTTTCTTTGTCCTACTGTGTTCTTACACTTTTCCTTCATTGACATTAGATTCAGTGTCTCAGACCTATTTATTTCCTGGATTCTGCATTTGTAGAGTATAATTTTTGGAAATACTTTTATTATTATCTGATCATAGTCTGTAGGCTATTTCATAGATTACTGAATTATATGTTTGCAAAAGTATTTGCTTCAGTCTCCCCTGCTCTCCATACTGCATTAATGTCTATTTCTATGATACAATTCTGATGTCATTTGCCTTCCTGAAAACCTTCATGGCTCCTCCAATCTGTAGCATGGCCTACTGGTCTTTCATCTTTCATGATCTGGTTTGTGCTTACATTTGCAAGTCAACTCTGTACCACCAGCCGTATGCATCTTGGGCTAAGTATCATAGCACTTATCATACTGTTATTCACAAATTTTGTTTTTTGGGGTTTTATTTTGTTGTTGTTCTCATCACTGTACTGATTGATAAAAAGTGTATTTTATTTATTTCAGCTATTCCCAGAATCTAGCATGGTTCCTGTGAGTCTCCTGATTCCTCTTCAACCTAGAAACTCTGTATTTCACTTTCTTTACTTTGTATACACGTTTGACTCCATTCTTATTGCCTGGAATGCCCTCTGTTTCCTCTAGTGCCCATTTTTATTTACTTTTCCCTATAATCTCACAATACATATACCTTCAACAGACTATTACTAAAGTATGTTGATTTATATGTCTTCTCTGCCAGTCCAATAGTTAGGCAGGGATTTAGAGTCTAAAATATAAAAATGAAAAAAAGTGTCAGTGATTAGAGTTGCTTGGCTGGCTCTGTCATAGAGCATGCAACTCTTTTAAAAAAAATTTTATTTACTTGAGAGCACAAGCAGCAGGGTTGGGGGAAGAGGGGTGAGAGAGGAACACTCTCCACTGAGCAGGGAGCCCCCACACAGGGTTCAATCTTTAGACCTGGGATCATGACCTAAGGCTGAAGGCAGATGCTTAACCGACTGAGCCACCCAGGCAGCCCTAGAGCCTGCAACTCTTTATCTCAGGGTTGTCAGTTCAAGTCCCATGTTGGGTGTAGAGATTACTTAAAATCTTTAAAAAGAAAAAAAAAAAAAGTACCAGTGATTAGCACAAAGATGATGAATGAATAGTCTTTATTGATAGTATTCAGGAAATTTAGTAATGTACTTTTCAAACAGTGAATTTATATTTGTGGCCCAAGGGTCAGATTTAACCTGAATGTATGTTTTTGGGAGATCAGCATCATGTTTTTTTAAACCATTGGAATATAAAGATGGTCTTCTGTTGCTTCTCCCACATGTTATACTCAGTGGCTTTACACATTGGTTACTGCTTGCAGCTGAATGCATCTGAGTATATGACTGCTGCTGTAGTCGCCCACCAGTTTCTGGTTATTGTACCTTAAATGGAGGCCTAAAGATCTGATTGAGTAATCCAAATCTTACTTTTTTTTAAAGATTTTATTTATTTATTTGACAGAGAGATAGCACAAGTAGGCAGAGTGGCAGGCAGAGGGAGAGGGAGAAGCAGGCTCCCCGCTGAGCAGGGAGCCTGATGTGGGGCTTGATCCCAGGACCCTGGGATCATGACCTGAGCCGAAGGCAGAGGCTTAACCCACTGAGCCACCCAGGCTTCCCCAAATCTTACTTATTTTGCTGCCAAGAAGCAGCAGCTACCATTAAAAAACATTCGACATTTGGAATTTTGCTTTTTATTCTAAGAATCTAAAAGTACCTCTGTGTGTGTATGTACGTGCACATGTGCGCACATGCGCACGTGTACACCTCATGCTTATCTGCAAATTGATCTGAGGGATACTGCATGAGAAAGAGGGTCATGTAAGTCAGAAAACACAAAATACTATATTCATCCCTCAGTTTGTTTCTCAGAGTCCATAGTCTCTCATGGTTTTTCTCCCCACCTCCAATTCCCCCAATTCACTTTTCCTTTCCTTATCCTAATGTTCTCCATGTTATTCCTTATGCTCCACAAGTAAGTGAAACCATATGATAATTGACTTTCTCTGCTTGACTTATTTCACTCAGCATAATCTCCTCCAGTTCTGTCCATGTTGATAAAAGAAAAAGTTGGGTATTCATCCTTTCTGATGGAGGCATAATATTTCATTGTATATATGGACCATATATTCTTTATCTGTTCATTTGTTGAAGGGCATCTTGGCTCTTTGCACAGTTTGGCAATTGTGGCCATTGCTGTTATGAACATTGGGGTACATATGGCCCTTCTTTTCACTACATCTGTATCTTTGGGGTAAATACCCAGTAGTACAATTGCAGGGTCATAGGGTAGCTCTATTTTTAATTTCTTAAGGAATCTCCACACTGTTTTCCAAAGTGGCTGCACCAACTTGCATTCCCACCAATAGTGTAAGAGGGTTCCCCTTTTTTGACATCCTCTCCAACACTTGTTGTTAATACTGTCTTATTAATTATGGCCATTCTAACTGGTGTAAGGTGTTATCTCAGTGTGGTTTTGATTTGAATTTTCCTGATGGCTAATGATGATGAGCATTTTTTCATGTGTCTGTTGGCCATTTGTATGTCTTCACTGGAGAAGTGTCTGGTCATGTCTTCCACCCATTTTTTTTGATGTGATTGTATGTTTTTTGAGTGTTGACTTTGAGGAATTCTTTATAGATCTTGGATATCAGCCCTTTGTCTTTAGTGTCATTTGTGAATATCTTCTCCCATTCCATGGGTTGCCTCTTTGTTTTGTTGACTGTTTCCTTTGCTGTGCAGAAGCTTCTTATCTTGATGACGTCCCAAAAGTTAATTTTTGCTTTTGTTTCCTTTACCTTTGGAGACATGTCTTGAAAGAAGTTGCTGTGGCCAATGTCGAAGAGGTTACTGCCTATGTTCTCCTCTAGGATTTTGATAGATTCCTGCTACATATTGAGGTCTTTTATCCATTTTGAGTTTATCCTTTGTGTATGGTGTAAGGAAATAGTCAAGTTTCATTCTTCTATACATAGCTGTCCGGTTTTCCCAGCACCATTTATTGAAGAGACTGTCTTTTTTCCACTGGATATTTTTTCCTGCTTTGTCGAAAATTATTTGACCATGGACTTGTGGGTCCGTATCTGGGCTCTCTAGTCTATGTGTCTGGTTTTTTAAAATTATTTTTATTAACATATAATGTACTTGCCTCAAGTTCAGGTCTGTGAATTATCAGGCTTACACATTTCACAGTACTCATCATAGCACATACCCTCCCCAATATCCATAACCCAACCATCCTATCCCTAATCCCCCACCCCCCAGCAACCCTCAGTTTGTTTTGTGAAAGTAAGAGTCTCTTATGATTTTTTTCCCTCCTGATCCTATCTTATTTCATTTTTCCATTCCTTACCCCTGTAACTCACCAGCCCTGCCTCTCAAATTCCTCATATCAGGGAGACATGTGATAATTGTCTTTCTCTGATTGACTTATTTCTCTCAGCATAATATCCTCTAGTTCCATCTATGTCATTGCAAATGGCAAGGTTTCATTTCTTTTGATGGTTTCATAGTATTCCATGGTATATATACCACATTTTTATTCATTCATCTGTTGATGGACATCTAGGTTCTTTCCATAGTTTGGCTATTGTGGACATTGCTGCTATAAACATTTGGATGCATGTGCCCCTTCAGATCACTACATTTGTATCTTTAGGGTAAATACCCAGTAGTGTGATTGCTGGGTCATAGGGTAGCTCTATTTTCAGCTTTCTGAGCAAACTCCATGCTGTTTTCCAGAGTGGTTTCACCAGCTTGCATCCCTGCCAACAGTGTAGGAGTGTTCCCCTTTCTCCGCATCCTCTCTAGCATCAGTTGTTTCCTGACTTGTTAATTTAAACCATTCTGACTGGTGTGAGGTGGTAGTTCATTGTGGTTTTGATTTGTATTTCCCTGATGCCCAGTGATGTTGAGCATTTTTCATGTGTCTGTGGCCATCTGGATGTGTTCTTTGCAGCAATGTCTGTTCATGTCCTCGGCCCATTTTTTTTTTAAGATTTTATTTATTTATTTGCCAGAGACACAGGGAGAGAGAGCGAGCGAGCACAGGCAGAGGCAGAGAGAGAAGCAGGCTCCCTGCCGAGCAAGGAGCCCGATGCGGGACTCGATCCCAGGACCCTAGGATCATGACCTGAGCCGAAGGCAGCTGCTTAACCAACTGAGCCACCCAGGCGTCCCCCTCTGCCCATTTCTTGATTGGATTATTTATTCTTTGGGTGTTGAGTTTGATAGTCTTTATAGATTTTGGATACTAACCCTTTATCTGATATGTGGTTTGCAAATATCTTCTCCCATTCTGTCAGTTGTCTTTTGGTTTTGTTGACTGTTTCCTTTGCTGTGCAAAAGCTTTTGCTATTGAATGTTTTTCCATTTCCCATTAGTTCGTTTTTGCCCTTGCTTCCCTTGCCTTTGGTGATGTTTCTAGGAAGAAGTTGCAGTTGAGGTCGAAGAGGTTGCTGCTTATGTTCTTCTCAAGGATTTTGATGGATTCCTGTCTCACATTGAGGTCTTTCATCCATTTTGAGTATATTTTTGTGTGTAGTGTAAGGAAGTTGTCCAGTTTCATTCTTCTGCATGTGGCTGTCCAATCTTCCCAACATCATTTGTTGAAGAGACTGTCTTTTTTCCATTGGACATTCTTTCCTGCTTTGTCAAAGACTAGTTGACCAGAGTTGAGGGCTTATTTCTGGGTTCTCTACTCTGTTCCATTGATATATGTGTCTGTTTTTGTGCCAGTACCATACTGTCTTGATGATTACGGCTTTGTAATAGAGCTTGAAGTCTGGAATTGTGATGTCATTAACTTTGGCTTTCTTTCTTTTCCTTTTTTTAAAGATTTTATTTATTTATCTGACAGAGATCACAAGTAGGTAGAGAGAGAGAGGAGGGAGCAGGCTCCCCGCCGAGCAGAGAACCTGATGTGGGGCTCTTTCCCAGGACCCTAAGATCATGACATGAGCTGAAGGCAGAGGCTATAACCCACTGAACCACCGAGGTTCCCCTTTGGCTTTCTTTTTCAACCTTCCTCTGGCTATTCAGGTTTTTTCTGGTTCCATGTAAATTTTTAGGATTATTTGTTCCATTTCTTTGAAAAAAATGGATGGTATTTTGATAAGGATTGCATTAAATGTGTAGATTGCTTTAGGTAGACATTTTCACAATATTTTTTCCTCCAATCCATGAGCATGGAATGTTTTTCCATTTCTTTGTGTCTTCCTCAATTTCTTTCATGAATACTTTGTAGTTTTCTAAGTACAGATTCTTTGTCTCTTTGATTAGGTTTATTCCTAGGTATCTTATAGTTTTGGGTGCAATTGTAAAGGGATCGACTCCTTAATTTCTCTTTCTTCTGTCTTGTTGTTGGTGTATAGAAATGCAACTGATTTCTGTGCCTTGATTTTATATCCTGACACTTTACTGAATTCCTGTGTGAGTTCTAGCAGCTTTGGAGTGGAGTCTTTTGGGTTTTCCACATAAAGTGTCATATCATCTGCAAAGAGTGAGAGTTTGACTACTTCTTTGCCCATTCAGATGTCTTTAATTTCTTTTTATTGTCTGATTGCTGAGGCTAGAACTTCTAGTACTATATTGAATAGCAGTGGTGATAGTGGACATCCCTGCTGTGTTTTTGATCTTAGCGGAAAAGCTCTCAGGTTTTCCCCATTGAGTTGATATTTGCTGTGGGTTTTTCATAGATGGTTTTGATGATATTGAGGAATGTACCCTCTATCCCTACACTTTGAAGAGTTTGAATCAAGAAAGGATACTGTACTTCGTCAAATGCTTTTTCACCATATATTGAGAGTGTCATATGGTTCTTGTTCTTTCTTTTAGCTATTAATGTACTGTATCACACTGATTGGCTTGCGGATGTTGAACCAACCTTGCAAGCCCAGGAGTGAATCCCACTTGGTCACGGTAATTAATCCTTTTAATGTACCGTTGGATCTTATTGGCTAGTATTTTGGTGAGAATTTTCCCATCTGTGTTCATCAAGGATATTGGTCTGTAACTCTCCTTTTTGGTGAGGTCTTTGTCTGGTTTTGGAAACAAGGTAATGCTGGCCTTATAAAATGAGTTTGGAAGTTTTCCTTCCATTTCTGTTTTTTGGGAACAATTTCAGGAGAATAGGTATTCTTCTTTAAATGTTTGGTTGAATTCCCCTGGGAAGCCGTCTGGCACTGGGCTCTTGTTTTCTGGGAGATTTTTGATGACTGCTTCAATCTCCTTACTGGTTATGGGTCTGTTCAGGTTTTCTATTTCTTCCTGGTTCAGTTGTGGTAGTTTATATGTCTCTAGGAATGCAACCATTTCTTCCAGATTGTCAAATTTGCTGGCATAGAGTTGCTCATTATTTGTTCTTATAATTGTTTGTATTTCTTTGGTGTTTGTTGTGATCTCTCCTTTATCATTCATGATTTGATTTATTTGGGTCCTTTTTTCTTTTTGATAAGTCTGGCCAGGGGTTTATCAGTCTTATTAATTCTTTCAAAGAGCCAGCTCCTAGTTTCCTTAATTTGTTCTACTGTTCTTTCGGTTTCTATTTCATTGATTTCTGCTCTGATCTTTATTATTTCTCTTCCCCTGCTGGGTTTAGGCTTTCTTTACTCTTCTTTCTTCAGCTCCTTTAGGTATAGGGTTAGGTTGTATACTTGAAATATTTCTTGTTTCTGGAGAAAGGCTTGTATAGCTATATACTTTCCTCTCAGGACCACCTTTACTGCGTCCCACAGATTTTGAACAGTTGTGTTTTCATTAATTTTTGTTTCCATGAATTTTTTAAATTCTTCTTTAATTTCCTGGTTGACCCATTCATTCTTTAGTAGGATGCTCATTAGCCTCTATGTATTTGAGTTCTTTCCAACTTTCCTTTTGTGATTGAGTTCTAGCTTCAGAGCATTGTGGCCTGAAAATATGCAGGGAAAGGTCCCAATCTTTTGGTACCAGTTGAGACCAGGATTTGTAACCAGGATATGATCTATTCTGGAGAAGGTTCCACATACACTAGAGAAGAATGTGTATTCTGTTGCTTTGGGATGGAATGTTCTGAATATATCTGTGATGTCCATCTGGTCCAGTGTGTCATTTAAGGCCTTTATTTCCTTGCTGGTCTTTTGCTTGGATGATCTGTCCATTTCAGTGAGGGGAATGTTAATGTCCCCTACTATTATTGTATTATTGTTTTTTTGTTTTTATGTGTTTCTCTGATTTTCTTATTAGTTGGTTTATATAGTTGGCTGTTCCCATGTTAGGGACATAGATATTTAACATTTTTAGATCTTCTTGTTGGACAGACCCTTTGAGTATAATATAGTGTCCTTCCTCATCTCTTATCTTAGTCTTTGGCTTAAAATCTAATTTATCTGCTATAAGGACTGCCACCCCACCTTTCTTTTGATGTCCATTAGCATGATAAATTGTTTTGCACTCCCTCACTTTAAATTTGGAGGTGTCTTTGGGTCTAAAATGAGTTTCTTGCAGACAGTATATTGATAGGTTTTGGATTTTTATCCATTCTGATACCCTGTGTCTTTTGATTAGGACATTTAGCCCATTTACATTCAGGGTAACTATTGAAAGATATGAATTTAGTGCCATTGTAATGCCTGTAAGGTGACTGTTACTGTATATTGTGTCTGTTCCTTTCTGGCCTACTACTTTTAGGCTCTCTCTTTGCTTAGAGGACCCCTTTCAATATTTCCCATAAGCCTGGTTTGGTGTTTGCAAATTCTTTTAATTTTTGTTTGTCCTGGAAGCTTTTTATCTCCTATTTTCAATGATAGCCTAGCTGGATATAGTATTCTTGGCTGCATATTTTTCTCATTTAGTGCTCTGAATATATCATGCCAGTTCTTTCTGACCTGCCAGGTCTCTGTGGATGAGTCTGGTGCCAATCTAATATTTCTACTGTTATATGTTACAAACTTCTTGTTTTGAGCTGCTTTCAGGATTTTCTCTTTGTCACTAAGACTTGTAAATTTTACTGTTAGATGATGGGTGTGAACCTGTTTTTAATTGATTTTGAGGGGGGTTCTCTGTGCCTCCTGGATTTTGATGCTTGTTCCCATTGCCATATTAGGGAAGTTCTCTACTATAATTTTCTCCAAAATTATATCTTCTGCCCCTCCTCTCTCTCTCTCTCTCCTTCTTTTGGGATCCCATTATTCTAATATTGTTTCATCTTATGGTATCACTTAGCTCTCGAATTCTCCCCTCGTGATCCAGCAGTAGTTTGTCTCTCTTTTGCTCAGTTTCTTTATTCTCTGTCATTTGGTGTTCTATATCACTAATTCTTTCTTCTGCCTCATTTATCCTAGCAGTAAGAGCCTCCATTTTTTATTGCACTGCATTAATAGCTTTCAACTTGGTTGAAATTAATAGATTTCAACTTGGTTAGATTTTAATCGTTAATAGCTTTCAACTATTGGTTGAAATTAATAGATTTCAACTTGGTTAGATTTTAGTTCTTTTATTTCTCCAGAAAGGGATTTTATTTCTCCAGAAAGGGATTCTCTCATTTGTTCTATGCCCTTTTCAAGCCCAGCTAACACCTTGATAATCATCATTCTGAACTCTAGTTCTAACATATTACCAATGTCCATATTGATTAGGTCCCGAGACTTTGGTACTGCTTCCTGTTCTTTATTTTGTAATGAGTTTTTCCACTTTGTCATTTTATCCAGATAAGAATATATGAACGAGAGGGTAAAATACTAAAGTGTGGCAAAGACCCCAGAAAAATATACGCTAACCAAATAGAAAGAAACCCAAAACTGGGGGAGAATATTGGGGGGGGGGTGTAAAAATAAATAATAAATTAAAATTTAAAATTAAAAAAATATATATGTATATATATATTTTTTAGACCAGTGGATAAAACAGAGCGACCCATTTGAGTTTGGGTGTAATCTGGTCTCTTAGAAGAAACTACCTCCCAAAAGTTTGAAGAAAGAAAAACTTATATATATGCAAACATAAGGGTAAACACGATGAAGGGATGGAATATGACTGTAAAGATGAAAATTTAAAACAATTCTAAAAAGGGATTGACAAGTTGGTTGGAAAAAGGAATAAAAAGAGGAGAATGTGATCAGGCTGGAGCTAGATTTAGGGTATAATTTGATCTACTAGAAGAAATTCTATCAAAATTTTAAAGGAAAAAACCCTGTATGTATACAAAAAATGTTAAATACAATGAAGGGATAAAATATGACTATAACAATGAAAATTTAAAAAAATCTTTTTAAAAGTGATAAGTTAAAATAGTTAAAAATGTTAAAAGAGGAAAAGTTAACAAGGATAGAATAAGAAAGAAATAAAATTAAAAAACTTTAACTTTGCAAGACTAAAGCATCATGGGAGAAAAGCTATGAATTCGGTGTTGCTTTCCTCTAGCTCAGAAGTTCTGCAGTACTCATTGATTGGTGAACTTGGTCTTGGCTGGACGTTCTTGCTGATCTTCTGGGGGAGGGGCACGTTGCAGTGATTCTCAAATGTCTTTGCCCAAGGTGGAATTGCACTGCCCTTGCCAGGGGGCAAGCTAAGTAATCTGCCTGGGGTTGCTCTCGGTAGCTTTTTTTCCCTAAACGCTTTCCATACAGCTTTGGAGGATGGAGTGAAGATGGCGGCCTCCCACTCTTCCCATTGGAGGAACCAAGAGCTCAGGGCCACACTCCTCAGTGCGCCCTCAGAAAAAAGCAGTCAATTCCTCCCATCTCCCCGGCTGCACTCTGTGCTCACCTGGCTGATGATGGAGCATTTCTATCTTTGGCACCTGGCCCCCTTTGGAGTCTCCCAATCCAGCAGATTCCTGCCACACACCCCTGTGCAGATCCTCCAGATCTGCCACTTATGGGGTCCCTGCTCAAAGAGCCGTGACCCGACTCTGCCTTGGATCATGGTTTAAGGTAACCTTGAGCTGAGAGCCCACTGCTCAGATCCATCTCTGTAGCCAGCTTCCCTGCTCCTATACCTGTCAGCTCTGCCACACTCAGACACCCCCAAGCTTTCTGTGACCCCATGGGTCCCACACTGTCCCCACGAGAGTTCCACCACCATTTAGTCTCTGGAATTACATCCCTCAGTGGAGCAGACTTCTGAAAGTTTTGATTTTGTGCTCAGCTGCTCCACCGCTTGCCTGGAGCCAGCCCCTCTCCCTGCAGTCTATCTTCCTGACTATTTGGATTCACTTTTCTGCATGTCCTGCCTTCCAGAAAGTGGTCGATTTTCTATTCCTAGAATTGCTGCTCCTCTTCTCCTCTATCTCCTTTTGAGTTTGTAGGTCTTCAGAATGGTTTGATAACTATCTATCTGAACTCCTGGGACCTAATATTGTTTCAGTCTTTTACTCCTCTGCCATCTTGCTTCCCCTCTCTATGTGTCTGTTTTTTTGCTGTCTTGGTGATCACAGCTTTGTAGTAAAGCTTAAATCAGGCAATGTGATGCCCCCAACTTTGTTTTTTCTTTTTCAGCATTTCCTTAGTAATTTAGGGTCTTTTCTGGTTCCTTAAAAATTTTTGGATTGATTGTTCAAGCACTTTGAAAAATGCCAGTGGAATTTTGATCAGGATGCATTGAAAGTATAGATTGCTCTGGGTAGTATACACATTTTAACAGTGTTTATTCTTCTGATCCATGAGCATGGAATGATTTTTCTTTTTTTTTTTTTGTGCCTTCTTCAATTTCTTTCATGAAATTGATCGATTACCTCCTTAGTTAGGTTTATTCCAAAGTATCTTACAGTTCTTGGTATTATAGTAAATGGAATTGATTTTCTAATTTCCCTTTCTATATTTTCATTGTTAGTGTATAAGAAAGCAACTGATCTCTGTGCATTGATTTTGCATCGCCACATTACTGAATTGCTGTATGAGTTCTAGTAGTTTGGGGGTAGAGATTTGGGTTTTCCATATAAAGTATCATGTTGTCTGCAAAGAGAGAGAGTTTGACTTCTTCTTTGCCAATTTGAATACCTTTTCTTTTTGTCGTCTGATTGCTGTTGCTAGGGCTTCTAGTATATGTTGAACAACAGTGGCAAGAGTAGGCATCCTTGTCATTTTTCTGATCTCAAAGGGAAGGCTGTCAGCTTTTCCCCATTGGGAATGATATTCACTCTGGGTTTTTCATAGATAGATTTTATGAAGTTGAGGAATGATCCTTCTATCCCCTTACTTTGAAGAGTATTAATCAGGAACAGATGCTGTTATTTTGTCAAATGCTTTTTCTGCATCAGTTGAGAGGACCATGTGGTTCTTCTCTCTTCTCTTATTGATTTGTTCTATGACATTGATTGATTTGTGAATGTTGAACCACCTTGCATCCCATGCATAAGTCCCATCTGGTCGTGGTGGGTAATGTTTTTAATGCACTGTTGGATCCTATTAGCTAGGATCTTGTTGAGAACATTAGCATCCATATTCATCAGGGATATTGGTCTGAAATTCTCCTTTTTAATGGAACCTTTGCCTGGTTTGGGGATCGAGGTAATGCTGTCTTCATAGAAAGAGTCTGGAAGTTTTCCTCTGTTTCTATTTTTTGAAACAGCTTCAGGAGAATAGGTATTATTTCTTTGAATGTTTGGCAGAATTTCCCAAGGAATCTGTCATGTCCTGGGCTCTTATTTTTTGGGAGGTTTTTGATCACTGCTTTAATCTCATTGCTAGATATTGGTCTATTCAGGTTTTCAGTTTGTTCCTGTTTCAGTGTTGGAAGTTTATAGGTTTCCAGGAATGCCTCCATTTCTTCTGGGTTGCTTAACTTATTGGCATATAACTGTTGATAATAATTTCTGATGATTACTTCTATTTCCTTGGTGTTAGTCATGATCTCTCCCCTTTCATCTATAATTTTATTAATTTGGGTTCTCTCTCTTTTCTTTTGGATTAGTTCGGCCAGTAGTTATCGATCTTATTGATTCTTTCAAAGAACCAGCTTCCTTTTTTTTTTTTTTTTTAAGATTTTATTTATTTATTTGACAGATCACAAGCAGGCAGAGAGAGAAAGAGAGGAGGAAGCAGGCTCCCCACCGAGCAGAGAGCCCCATGCGGGGCTCAATCCCAGAACGTTGGGATCAAGACCTGAGCCGAAGGCAGAGGCTTTAACCCACTGAGCCAGCCAGGCGCCCCGAAGAACCAGCTTCTTGTTTCGATGATGTGTTCTGCTGTATCTCTAGTTTCTAACTCATTGATCTCTGCTTTAATCTTGATTATTTCCCTTCTTGTATGTGGGGTTGGCTTAATTTGTTGTTGATTTTCCAGTTCTTTAAGGTGTAAAGAAAGTTGGTTTATTCAATTTTCTTGAGTGAGGCTTGGCTGGCTATGTATTTCCCCCTTAGGATTGCCTTTGCTATATCCCATAGGTTTTGGACCGATGTGTCTTCATTCTCATAGGTTTCCATGAATTGTTTAAGTACTTTTTGATTTCCTGATTGATCTAAAAATTCTTGAGCAGGGGATGGTCTTTAGCTTCCAAGTGTTTGAATTCCTTCCAAACATTTTCTTGTGGTTGAGCTCCAGTTTCAAAGCATTTTGGTCTGAGAATATGCAAGGAATAATCTCAGTCTTTTGGTATGTTAAGCCCTGATTTGTCACCCAGTATGTGGTCTATTCTGAAGTGAGTTCCATGTGCACTTGAGAAGAATAAGTATTCTGTTGTTTTAGGATGGAATGTTCTGTATATATCTAAGAGGTCCATCTGGTCCAGTATGTCATTCAAAGCCCTTGTTTATTGATTTTCTGCTTGGGTGGTCTATTACTGAGAGTGGTGTGTTAAGATCCCCTACAATTAATGTATTCATATCAATATGACTATTTTGATTAATAGTTGGCTTATGTAGTTGGCTGCTCCCCTATTGGGGAGGCATAAACATTTACAATTGTTAGATCTTCTTGGTGGATAGACCCTTTAAGAATGATGTAGTGTCCTTCTGTATTTCTGACTAGTCTTTAGCTTAAAATCTAATGTATCTGATATGAGAATTGCCACTCCAGCTTTCTTTTGAGATCCACTGGCATGAAAAATGGTTCTCCATCCCTTCACTTTCAGTCTGCATGTATCTTTAGGTTCCAAATGTGTCTCTTGTAGACAGCATATGGACGGGTCCTGTCATTTTATCTAGCCTGCAATCCAGTGCCGTTTTATGTGAGCATTTAGGCTGTTCACATTGAAAGTGATTATTGAAAGATAAGTTTTTATTGACATCATGTTGCCTGTGAAGTCCTTTTTCCTATAGATTGTCTCTGTAAATTTCTTCTCTCTGTCACTCTTGGGTTCTTTCTTCTTTTATAGAACCCCCATTAATATTTCTTGTAGTGCCAGGTTGGTGATCACATCATCTTTTAAGCCTTGCTGGTCTTGGAAGCTCTTTATCTCTCCATCCATTCTGAATGCCAGCCTTGCTGGATAAAGTATTTTTGGCAGCATGTTCTTCTCATTTAGTGCCCTAAATATGTCTTGCCAACCCTTTCCAGCTTGCCAGGTTTCTCTGGACAGGTCTGACATTATTCTGATGGTCCTTCCTCTGTATTTAAGGAATCTCTTCCCCCTAGTTGCCCTTAAGATCTTTTGTCTGAAATTATGATTTGTGAATTTCACAATTAAATGTCTGGATGTCTTACTAGACTCGCTGATCTTTGAGGGGGGGTCCTTTCTGCCTCTAGGACATGAACACTTGTTCTATTCCCCAGATTAGGGAAATTTTCATACAGAATTTTTACAGCTATATCTTCTAGTCTTCTCTCTGTCTCCACCCCACTCAAGAATCCCAATAATTCTGACATTGGAATGTTTCATGGCATCATTTATTTCCCTGATGCTGTTTTCATGGCTTCTAAGCTGTTTTGTTCCAGGCCTCCTCCTGATCCTTCTTTACTATTGGTTTGTTTTCTAGATCACTAATTCTATCTTCTGCCTCGGTTACCCTAGCTGTAAGAGTATTCAGATTAGATTGGATCTCGTTGATAGCATTTTTTAGTACTGCCAGATCAGCTCTTACTTCTGCCCTTAGAGATTCTATGTTGTCACTAATGGTCTTCTCCAACCTAGCCATTGCCCGGGTGATTGTTACCCTGAATTCCTTTCCAACATACTGTTTATGTCCATATCCAATAATTCTGTCTCAGAGGGCACAGTCTCTGAATTTTTCCTCTGTTGGGTCTCCCTCCTCCTAGTCATTTTGGTGAGAAGTGGTTGATGGGTTGTATAGCTGAATATATCAACCACGATCCAGGCAAGTGCTCCCTTTTTTGGCGCCACAGTAAGGATCAACCATAAAGCAGTGCCAGGTACCTTATGTATTGTCCAAAAATTAAGTCAACTGCCACATTATCTTCTCAGAAGGACAGTCATCAGGACTCCTCTGGGCCTTTCTGTATGTCACTTTCTAACATGGCAATGGAAGAGTTGGCCAGGTATTAAGAATGAACATAAAAGTACAAAGTCAGATTTCTGCAGATTAGGGGACTGAGATCTGGATAAAAGCATGTGTGTATATTAAATTGTTTTGGTTCCAGAAGTTTTAAAACTGATCAATGAAATTATGTAATGTCTGATTGTTTACTGTGTATATTTGCTATTCTTACTTGGAGGGAAGTAGAGAATATATTTGATGTCTATGGATAAATCAGGGCTAGATCTCCTCATGGATGAGCGAAGTGGCTGCTTGCTCCAAGATTAGGCCTCAAGAATGCAAGCCATACTAACTCTTCCTAGCAGCAATCTGCACTGCCTAAAAATTACGACAGAAAGATATTTTTGAATTTTCAGTTTTTCTTTTCCCCACGTTTTCTTTTTTTTTTTTTTTTAATACAAATACTCCAGAGAAAATATATCAACAACTAACTGGCAAGTGGGAGAAAGGTGTGGAGCCTGATTGATTCACTCTTTCCCTCTTCTTCTGTCCTCCCCCTCCTCTCTACCCCTCTTAAAAAAAAAAAAAAGTATCGAGAAGAGAATAAAATCCCATGATTCTATCATCCACAGATAGTCACTATTCACATTTAGTGTTTCTTGTCCCATGCCTAATGGTGTTGATAACTGACGTTAGTATACTTTTGTTTACATATTTGTATCTTCTCATGTCATTAAAAACTGTCAGCATTTCCTTTTTGTCAGCATAATTTTCACTGACTGTATATATTTAATAAAATGGGTATACAGTATGCAGTGTATGGGTATGCAGTGAGCCATGCAGTGGAGGTGCTGACTAGGATAGGCTTGCACCAGCATTTAAGTCAAGGAAGGGGGACACAGCTGAACCAGTTGCATAGGAATTATTCTTTCCTTCTCCCAGCCCTCAGTATACTGAAGACAAAGAGAGGCCTAGATAACTGCAGAGGGATGAGAAGGAATCACGTCACTATTATACCTTTCTTTCTCAGTGAAGGTTCTTTAGGCCTCAGGGCAGACCTGTCCTGGGAGAGGGGAAAGAACTGTAAATTAGATGTGATTGACATTTTAAATTGGATTAAGTTTGCTTGAAATGGACTTTTTTTGAATACTTGAAAATTATTGGAAAGCTGAAGAAACTGATATTCAGGGATAGGAAGGTGAAATTCTGGATGGCAAATTGAAAGCAATGATTGGAGAAAAATAATTAAGCCACTTCTTGTTTTAATTCCCCACCATGTAATATCGGGAAATTTTTTTTTTTTAAAGATTTTATTTATTTATTTGACAGAGAGAGATCACAAGTAGGCAGAGAGGCAGTCAGAGAGAGAGAGAGGAGGAAGCAGGCTCCCGGCTGAGCAGAGAGCCCAATGTGGGACTCGATCCCAGGACCCTGAGATCATGACCTGAGCCGAAGGCAGCGGCTTAACCCACTGAGCCACCCAGGTGCCCGGGAAATGTTTTTTGATTAACTTTAATGATAATGTAGTAGAGAGATTTTACTTGAAATTTATTCCCTCTTAAAATAGCCATGTGGATGAGGCCTGTGAAAGCATGATTCTCCAAGTTGTATTGATAGGGAGTCTCTGAACTCAAGGGAGAAGGGATGATCTTCTCCCTTCTTTTTTCTTAAAAACAAAAACAAACTTTTGGTAGGGGGGGATGAGGAGATGTGGATCAAAGGGTACAAACTTTCAGTTAAAAACTGAGTAAGTCCTGGGGAACTAATGTACAGTATGATGATTAAAGTTAATAATACTATATTGTATACTTGAAATTTGCTAAACTTTTAGATGCTTTTACCATACACAAAAAAATGGTAATTACAAGAGGTGATAGCTGTGTCAAATTAACTTGATTATGGCAATCATTTCATAGTGTGTACAGATATTAAATATTTACATTGTACCCCTTTAAAAAACACATCACATGGTGTGACCTACATATATATTTTTGTCAGTCATACTTCAGTAAAACAGGAAAATGGCTTTTTCCCCTTGATCATAACATTAATATATTCATACTGTAAAGCATTTTAAAACTTCTGAAAAGTACAGATAATAAACCTCAATGCAGTCCATCACTCCATCCCAAACAGGAACAGCAGCCTTTGGGAATCTTCTTGCAGGTTTCCTTGTGTCTTCGTAAATTGCTTATTGCCCCTTCCTTTTTCCAAAGCTGAGATCATACTCATAAAATTTTTGTAGCCTGCAGTTGAGGCTGCATAGAGAAGCAGAAATGGTAACATAAAAATATTCACTGATGAAGTGACCACTCAGCATTTCTGACTTCTTCCGGGAAGCTTGAATTTATCCACCCAATTTAGCCACTGTTTCTTTCTCTGTGCCGGGGGCTATTCCAATGCAGATAAGATTGGGAAGTTATTTCTGGAGGTCAGTGAAAGATACTGGAGATCTATATGCTCACTGACAAATCTGTCTAGGTTGGACCAGTTGAAAAACTGATGAAGCAATCAACAGAGATGACAAGAAGATAGGCATTTTATTTTATTTTTTTTTAAGATTTTTGATTTATTTTTTAGGAACAAGGGGGCAAGGGACAGAAGGCTAGTGAGAAGCAGGCTCCCTGGGAGCCTGTCATGGTACTTGATCCCAGAACCCCAGGATCATGACCTGAGCTGAAGCTGGACACTTAACCATCTGAGCCACCCAGGTGCCCTGAAAATAGGCTCTTTAAAGAAAAGTATTGCACATGACATCATATTAACCTAACCTTTGGGGAACATCAGTATAGCTCCCAGGTAGTGTTGCTATTGTGATGCCAGTAAGCAAGATGAAATGAAGGATGTGGTGTTCTGTTGTATATCATTTTGTAGGAAAAATCAACCCCCCCAAAAAAAACCCACTATTTTTATTCATTCTTTGATCCAATATTTAGTACCTGGATATAAAGTTTGCCTAAATGTTGTTAAACTGCCAAGCATGTTTCATCCTAACATTTATAGGGTTCTTTCTCATTATAAATTCCCTATCAGATTTGTTTCCCATTATGAATATGAATGAATACTTATTATGGATATGAATACTTACTAGCCTTCTACTAATACTACCAGGTGACACCTGTATTTAATTTTTATTAATCCTGTAAACTGCTTATAACTTACATAATAAACACTGTAGTTCCCCTTATCTGCGGTTTCAGTTACCTAAGATCAGCCTTGGTCTGGAAGCAGATGATCCTCTTTCTGACATGCTGTCAGAAGGTCAGTGGTAGCCTAATGCTGCCTGTGTCATTCACCTCCCTTCATCTTATCACATAGGCATTTTACCATCTCACATCATCACAAGAAGAGTGAGTATAGTTCGGTAAGATATTTTGAGAGAGATACCACATTCATATTATAGTATAGTGGTATAAATGTTCTATTTTGTTATTATTACTGTTAGCTTCTTACTATGCCTGGTTTATAAATTAAACTTTATCATAGGTGTGTTTGTATAGGAAAAACATAGTGCACATAGGGTTTGGTACTCAGTGCAATTTCAGGCGTCCACTGAGCTCTTAGAACATATCCTCTGCAGATAAGGGGGGACTACATAGTAACCAAATAACATTTTTTCTTGTGAGTAAGCATAAGCTAGAAAAGCTGTTTTTATCTGAAATTAAGTAAATACTTAAAAACCTGTAATTCCAGGTTATAATATATTTCCTTAACCTTTTTTAGGTCTAAATAATAGTCCAATATAGAATGTACCACTTCTGTCTTTCCTGGAATTAGGGCCAGATTTCTCATATTCTTCTCACTCTGATACATTGATGACTAGTCATCATTAGACTGGTATATTCAAAAAGCTTTGCTAACCTGCTAAAGTGGGTTTTTAATTGTGAGCTTTTATTCTTTTAATTACAATAGTTGTCATATAAATAATTAGCATCTGGGGTTTTTGTGCTGTATTCCAATTCTCCAGGATCCTCCCTTTTTACCATGCACATCAATCACCTGGGGATCTTGTTCTGATTCAATAGGTGTGGTGGGGGTAAAATTCTGCATTTGAAACCAGCTCAGATATGAAGCCAATGCTGCAAGCCTTTGGACCACACTTTGAATTGTTGCCTTTTTGATAACAGTTTTGGGAACAAAAGCCAGTCAAAGCTTTTGTTGAAGCCATTTCTTGTTATAACTTTATGACACATGCCTTGTTTATTAGTAATACACATTTTTCCAACAGGAAAATAGATGTTGAATTGTAGCGTGTGAGTTTTTCTAGTTTTTGTGTTGGGCATACTATCTACAGTGGTGGCATTTAGAAAGAATGAATGTACCGATGACAACAATGATGTAGTAATAACTGACAGGTACTGATGACTTATTAGGCCCCAGACGCTGTGCTTTACAAAGATTGACTAAATTTTTTGAACAAAACCATGAAGTAGACATTATTATTGTTACTCCATTTAAAAATGAAAGGCTTGGTAAAAAGTTAAATGACTTGCCTGTGGTCACAGAGCCAGAGCAGGGACAGAACTGGGACATCAACACAAGAAGTTAGTCTGACTCTAAAGCTTCGTGTTTGGAAAATCTTTTCTTGTCTGACAGTAGTCCAAAAACTAGACATCATAAAATGGATTTTCTAGCTTCTTTCCCAAAAGATTTTTTAAAGATCATTTTCCTTATGTTTTCCTTCCTTGTGGCTTTCCCAAGATACTGGTGATCTCTAGCTTTTTTAAGTCTTCCTTTTTGTATATTTGTATTTAGATCTCAACTTTCATATTCTTTTGATGTAAAAATTTATAAAGAAGGAGTAGTAGGTAGTACCCTGCCCTGAATGAAAGATAAAAGTGTTTTTAGTAATGTTGAGACTGTTTTATTTGAAAGACGAGCCCTGGAAAACTTTAGATTTATAAGATTATCAGAGAAGAATGGCTATTTCTTTTGAGTGTTCTTAAAACTTGGGCTATTTTTCTCTTTATCTAAATGGCAGTTGTAATTTAGTGATTAATCTGGAGACACACCTTCCATTCTGAGTTCTCCTGCCAGACCACCAGATGGTCTTAGAGAAGCCAAGGAGCCCCTCTGCCTTGCCTTCTCAGCCTGTCAAATGACAGCACTAGTACCTTTAACTCTTAGGCTGTGAAGGGAAAGAGGATTTGTAAGTAGAGATGTTTGTAAAATTTGTGACAATGAGTGAAAGCTGTTTAGAATTAGATATGGTACCTCCCTTGCAGTTTCATTTGGAAGTCAATAAACACAGCACAGGTCATGATCCCTAAGAATATAACTGGCTTATTACTCATCTCCAAGTAATAAGAGATTATTTATTTTCATTATCCCTGTTTGTTTTTTACAGTCCATCAATATTATGGAACTGACTTTACAGAAATATGGAAGTTATGAAAAATTTGAGCAGGCCACTGGTGGCAGCCTGCTATCTAAAACTCGAATCTGGAGTCATGTTCGGAAGTACATGATGAAAGAAGGCTGCCTGGGTGAGGTATGAATCGGGAGTGACATGAGATGCTGTTGGCATTTTAACTGCTCATTAAATTAGTCACCCAGAGATCTCACTATATTGAATTGTTGTGTTCAACTTCATTATGTTTTTCTTTACTTATACTACCCTTTCTGTATAGCCTATGGGATTATGGGAATTTTTTAATGAAAATTATAATGAAGCAATTTGCCTCAGTGGCCTCCTCTTATTAGCAGCCCGTTCAGAATGACCAAGCAGTGAAGTGGTCTCTGGCTTGTGTACCATCCTTTGCATCATTTTAACTGGGGCCGGGGTCAGGGGGTCTGTATTTGAGAGCACAACAGGGCACTGCTTCTTCAGTATAGCCCTCTACTTTTCTTCATTCCAGGAAAGGCTCTTGGGTTGCCCATGCTTAGAAGTGGAAGGGTCAGAAGTAATTATCATCATCTTGGTATCGGGAGATTCACATTGGAAATAAAAATGTACTGGTTTATGGGTCTCTTGTTTCCTGTGAAAGCTTCCTCTCCCCAGCCTCTACATTTTGTTTTATATAAATGTATTTGTGTCCTCTTCTTAGATTGTAGTTCATCTCACTGAAGATCTGCTTTCCCGAGCTTCAATGACAGTGGTAAATGGGTGCCCAACACTGACCATTAATGTTTCCACAGCACGTGAGCACTGGCTGGAGGGAATGCTGAGGCATGAAATAGGTAGGGGTAGCCCTTCATTTGTTCACTTATAATATCAGAAATCAGCTGCAAAGAAACCTTTTTATAATGGTTTTTTTCTTAGCAGTATTTGGCGAAAGGTAATGAAATTGTTAGTTTTCATTTGAGCTAAGATATTAATGTCTCAGTTCAGATTAGATTTTTTCAGTATCATGTAGCTGTTTTGAGCTTGGATTAACTCCTGGATTTCAGTTCACCTGTGTTTCTGAAACCAAGGGAAATGGAACTGAATGCTGGATTCCTTTCAGATATCAAGTCTCTGATTCTTCCCTTTAAGAAAATAAATTGTACAAAAGTCACACTTCTTTGAATGATACATGCAGTCCTTCTGAAGGCAAGAGTACCTCCTTCAAAAAGCTTTAGGGTCAGGTCATTTTCCACTTTGTTTTGATTCATAGGTACACATCAATTTGGTTTTAGAACTGTTGGTAGAATCTTTTGTGGAAAAGAATTAAAATGTCCTTTCTCGTTTTTCACATGCCTTTTCTTCTCCATAGGCACACATTATTTTCGAGGTATTAACAACCTTCAGCAGCCATGGAACAGTTGGACTGGTCGTAAAAAACATGAGCTAAAGCCAAACAATCCCACAGAGGAAGGACTGGCAAGTATTCACAGCGTCCTTTTTAGAAAAGACCCCTTTTTATGGAGGGCGGCCCTCCTCTACTACACTGTTTATCGAGCCAGCCAAATGTCTTTTTGCGAACTCTTCAAAGATATTGGAAAGTTTGTCAAGGACCCCAATACAAGATGGGATTATTGTGTACGAGCCAAGAGGGGATGGACTGATACTTCTCAACCAGGTGGGTGTCCCTTGATTGTGTGTTTGCCTTATGGTCAGTTGTCTGTTGATTTCAATTACATCCTCATCCACCAGAGAAATCACTCACTAGTGAAAAATTAAACCGTTGTTACTTGAGGTCAATGCTAGTCTTCCCAAACCATATTTTGTTAGCATTCTTTATTCAGTTATCATTTTGAAAACTTTCAAGCCTATACAAATATGGAAATGATAGAATTAACACTCATATTACCCATCCTCTAGATTCACCAATTATTAACATTTTGCCAGTTCTTTTTCTTGCTCTGATTTTAAAAACAGCTCTACTTCACTTGACCTACAGTTTGCCCATTAAAATATATAGCTCAGTGGTTTTTAGAATATTCATGGAGTTGTGCAGCTATCACCACTGTCTAATGTTCTCTTTGACCATTAAATTCTCTGTCAGGCATACTGCGTAAACAGTTTTGTTGAGCTCTCTGGCTCTAAGTTTGTCTGGTTCTTTTATTTGGGACATATCCTCTGTCTTCGCAGTTTTTTCTGACTCTATCTGTGTTAGGAAATTCAGCTGCATCTGTCTCCTGCTCTTTAGAAGAGTGGCCTTATGAAGAAGAGCTTCTGTAGTGTTGTGTATTTGGGGCTGGGCATGCGGGGCCAGCAAGATCCACAGTGGTCTGCTAGAGGGGATCTACAGCTGTCTGGGAAAACTCCTGTGGAGGCCAGGTTGGAGGGGGTGGATCCACAGGAGATTGCAGGGGTAGGGTGTGCTGTTTGGAAGCTGTGTGAAGGGTCTGTGTGAAGAGACCTGCAGCTGCTTTGGAGAACTCCTGCAAGGGTAGGCTAAGAGAGCAGGGTATGCTGTTGACAAGCTAGGTGGAGAGTATGCTTGTTCTTTCCCGTTTCTAGGTATCTAGGCTGGGGCAGGGAGAGGAATGGCACCTGTCAGCTCTTTTGTTCTTAGAGGAGTCTCCTGAAGATCCCTGCTCCTCCAGCACATATTCTGAGATTAGTAAACATAAATCTCCTTCTCATATACCCTACCTAAAGTTGCTGCTATGCTGTATCTCAGTGGGGCTGTTTGTTATGCTGTCTCTTTAAGGGCAAGGATTTGATTTCCTCTTGCTCCCTGGCTCCCCCAAATCTAAGCTTGGTGATTTTTAAAGTTCTTCGTATTAAGCCCCACTAACTATAAGAACTCATGAAGATAAGTCCCTCTGCCTTTCAAAGCCAAACGTTATAGGGATTTGTTTCTGCAGTGTGGGTCCCTTATGTTTGGGGTAGGTGTTATAGGGTCTGCTCCTCTCCTTTCTCTTTGCTTGCAATATTCCTCTCACCCTTCCCCATCCTTACGGTGTCCTCTCCTGAGGATAGTCTTCTGGGTCAGTTTGGTTTCTGACCACACCTCTGCCCTGTCCACCCTTTTCAGTGTGACCTCTTCTCTACATTTAGCTGTGGAGAGTCTGTTCTGCCAATCTGCTGGTTGTTTTCTGTTGGGTATTTACACTGACATGGGTATTCATAACTAGGTCTACCTGGGACAAGGTGAGCTTAGGATCCTTTCTCAACCATCTTCCCTGTGAGTCCTTTGTCATTGGGGTTTTGATTTGGGTTTCCCTGATGACTAATCATGTTGAGCATCTTTTCATGTGCATTCATTGCATATTTTATGTAGAGAAGGGGTCTAAATAGACCCTTTGTCCATTTTTAATTGGGTTATTTGTCTTTTTATTATTGAGTTGTAGGTGTTCTTTGTATATTCTAGTTACGAAGCTCTTATGATTTACAAATATTTTCTCTATTCTGTGGGTTGTCTTTCACTTACTTAATAATGTTCTGTGACTTTTTAAAAGTACACTGTACACTTGCTCTTTTATTTCTGAAGCCCTGAGCATGCATCTCCTAAGAATACATTCTTCTAATACAATATCATTATCACACTTAAGAAAGTGAGCATAAATTCAACAATCTTAACTAATACATAATATTTGGATTTCCCCAAATCATCTATTCTTCTAAGTTCCTATTTTGCTATAGTATTTTTTTTTAAGATTTATTATTTGATAAGCAGAGATCACAAGTAGGCAGAGAGCAGGCAGAGAGAGAGAGGGAAAAGCAGGCTCCTCACTGAGCAGAGAGTGCAATGCAGGGCTCAATCCCAGGACTCTGGGATCATGACCTGAGCCAAAGGCAGAGGCTTTAACCCATTGAGCCACCCAGGCGCCCCTTTCCTATAGTATTTTAAAGCCAAATACCATGTTCTCTACCTGTAAGTCTTTACTGATAAGGACAGTTTTATTCCTCCTGAAAAGTAGGAGCAAACAACTCATGACATCTGAACCTCGTTGAAAAAATGTTCCACCTTTTTCCCATAATTTCCATGCTATTTGCATACTGAAAAAATTAATTTCTTAATACAATTTTAGTCCATTTAATAAAGCAGAATTTTATAAAATTAACACAATTTATGTCATGATGGGAGAAAAGTTTTCTTTGTAAGTGGAACACTTCAACTAGTTCAGATTTCATGAGCTCTTCCGTTTTCTGTCTTCATATTTTCTTCTATTTTTATTTTTTTTAAAAGATTTTATTTATTTGACAGAGAGAGGGGGAAAGCAGGCTCCCTGCCAAGCAGAGAGCCCGATGCGGGACTCAATCCAGGACCCCATGATCATGACCTAAGCCAAAAGCAGAAGCTTAACCCACCGAGCCACCCAGCGCCCCTATTTTCTTCTATTTTTAAATCTCATTCTAATTCTTGTTTTCATATGGAAGAAGAGTATCAATATCTGTTTTTAATGGGGTGAGGGGTGGTATTTTTAAAAACTGAGTTTCTGAACTCCCATCTTCACATTGCCCGCGTGAGACTTACTGAGCTATAGCCATCCTCCCTGCTGCTCCAGTGACTCCTTGCACATGGGAGTTCAGGTTATGAAGAGTCCTAAATGATCAGTGTTTCTTTATAATTAGAAAAAATTTTTTAACTATGTTTTAACTATGGGGAATGGGAATCTGGGGAAAAGAAATTCATAAAGAGATGCTACCAGTCTGCACATTATCCTGGTCCTACCTAAGACCTTGCATTTTATATTATGAAGATAGGTAATTCTAATTTACCATACCATTTTTATTCAGGACTGATGCCTACAGTAAAGGGAATGTGTTAGTAGCAATTATTTAGTAATTTTTTTTAAATATTAGAAAATAAAAGCTCTTGTCTTCCTCTAGGCTGCTTTAGTAAAGACCAGGTATACTTGGATGGGATCCTACAAATTCTCCGGTACAGAGAGACCATTGACTTTCATCTACTGACTGCCCTGGGCAAGGTGAGTGAGACCAGTGGCAGGTAGTCTAGAACACACCAGGTCATCATTCCCTTAGGCTTGGTTTAAGGATTAAATAAGATTCAGATTCCAGTGGTTACTGTTAGTTACTGCCAGATCTCTCCCTCATAAAAGGTACCTTTTTTTTTTTTTAAAGATTTTATTTATTTGACAGACAGAAATCACAAGTAGGCAGAGAGGCAGGCAGAGAGAGAGAAGGGGAAACAGGCTCCTGCTGAGCAGAGAGCCCTGTGTGGGGCTCGATCCCAGGACCCTGAGACCATGACCTGAGCCGAAGGCAGAGACTTAATCCACTGAGCCACCCAGGCGCCCCACCTTTCTTTTTTATATTAAGTAATCTGTGGGGTAATACCTAAGAATGTACTGTTCTTTAACAACCTTGCAAGGAATGGTTTTAACATCCATTGATGATCTTTTCCCATATCCGTTAACTACAATAGTGTCGCAAAATAGAGATCTTCAAATTATTACATTTCACTCCCCCTTTAAACAGTATTATTATGGACTTAAGTTCTTTTTTATTCATCCCTTCTAGTGGCTGCTCCTGTGTTTTTAAAAACATGCCACCCTGTTTTCTGGCAAAGTAAAATATTCTGGGTCCATCTTATTCAAATCTCAGACAAGATTATTTCTCCAAGGAAGGCTGGATTCCTTTTAGTGAAAATGGTATTTAGAAAACAAGTACTAGGTGTGCTTATTACTTCTGGAATGTTGATGCTTCTGTGTCTTTCCAGTGAGCAAATCATGTATTTGTTTTAAATCATAGGGGTGTTCTAATTCACATCACACACGCAAGTTTTTTACACCTTTTTTCCCATTCCATATGTGTGTCTCCCTTCTCTTCAAATGAAAATTATGTTTACCCACTGCAGTATTTTATCTATTATGTTTACTCATTCTTTCCTATAATAATAAACTCAGGATGGTTAGAGCACCTGGGTGGTTCAGTGGGTTAAAGCCTCTGCCTTCAGCTCAGGTCATGATCCCAGAGTCCTGGGATCGAGCCCCGAATTGGGCTCTCTGCTCTGCGGAGAGCCTGCTTCCCCCTCTCTCTGCCTGTCTTCCTGCCTTCTTGTGATCTCTCTGTCAAATAAATAAAATCTTAAAAAAAAAAAACAAAAAAAACCTCAGGATGGTTGAAAGAATTACTGCTACTAAACAGTGGGTATACAAATCAAAATGGTCCAAAACTTTTGGGACACAGCAAAAGCAGTTCTAAGAAGGATGTCTATAGTGATACAGGCCAACATCAAGTAACAAAATCTCAAACAACCTAACCTTACACCTAAAGGAGCTAGAAAAGAACAAAGTAAAATTTGAGTGGAAATTAATGAACTAGAGACTAAAAGATCAATGAAACCAGGATCTGGTTTTGCTAAAGAAAAACAATTGATAAACCTTTAGCCGCCAGACTGATTAAGAAGAGAGGACTCAAACTGGAAGTGAAAGTGGGGAAATAACTGGTACTACAGAAATAGAAATAGAAAGTAGAAACATGCAATCCTCTAAAATGGAATCAGAAAGAAGTAGAGAATCTTTTTTTTTTTTTTTTCCTGTTGGAACTCAGTCTTTAATTCACACACACACACACACACAGCACAAAATGGCCCCTGCTTGCCATGGCCTAGGATTCACGAGGTAGTGTAGGGATGGTGGAGCTTACAAACAAGGGAAGGTCCCTGAACCCCGAGATCCCTCAGCTGCTTTCTAGAAGTAGAGAATCTTTTTAAAGATTTTATTTATTTGACAGAGATCCCAAGTAGGCAGAAAGGCAGTAGAGAGAGAGGAGGAAGCAAGCTCCCTGCTGAGCAGGGAGCTATGCAGGGCTCAATCCCAGGACCCTGAGATCATGACCTGGCTAAAGGCAGAGGATTTAACCCACTGAGCCACCCAGGTGCCCCAGAATTAGAGAATTTGAATAGATTACTTACTAGTAATGAAACTGAATCAGTAATAGATGAATTTCCCAAAAAACAAAATGCCCAACAGCTAGGACCATATGGCTTCATGGATGAATTCTACCAAATAATTAAAGAAGAGTAAATATAATTCTCAAACTCTTCCAAAAAAATAGAAGAAGGAAAATTCCCAAATTCATTCTGTAAGGCCAACATTAGCCTGATACTAAAACTAAAACCAGACAGAGTCTCTACAAAAAAAAAAAAAAGTTTTTTTTTTTTAAAGATTTTATTTATTTATTTGACAGAGAGAGATCACAAGTAGGCAGAGAGGCAGGCAGAGAGAGAGAGAGGAGGAAGCAGGCTCCCCGCCCAGCAGAGAGCCCGATGCGGGACTCGATCCCAGGACCCTGAGATCATGACCTGAGCTGAAGGCAGTGGCTTAACCCACTGAGCCACCCAGGCGCCCCAAGAAAATATTTCTGATGAACATAGATGTAGAAATCCTAAATAAAATAATACTCAAACTGAATTCAGTAATATACTAAAAGGATCACTGACCATGAGTAGGTGGAGTTATTCCTAAGATGCAAGGGTGGTTCAGTATTTGCAAATCTGTCATGATATATCACATCAATAAGAGAATAAAAACCGTATCATTTCAATAGATGAAGAAAAAACATTTGACAGAATACAACATCCATTCATAATAAAAACCCTTGACAAAGTAGGCTTAGAGGGAACATACCTCAACCTAATAAAGGCCATAAATTAAAACCCAACAGCCAGCAATGAAAAAACTGAAAGCTTTTCAAAACCCCTAAGATCAGGAATAAGACAAAGATGTCCATTCTTACCATTTTTATTCAACATAGTCCTAAAAGTCCTAAAAGCTGCAGCAGCCAGACAGGAAAAAGAAATAAAAGGCACCCACATTAGTAAGAAGTAAAACCATCAGTATTTACAAATGACCTGATACTATATATTAAAAAAAAAAAAAAAAACCCTAAGAACTCCACCAAAAGACTATTAGAATAAATGAATTCAGTAAAGTTACAGGATACAAAATATATAGGAATCTATTGCATTTCTATACAATAATAACAAAGCAGAAAGAGAAATTAAGAAAACAGTTCTACTTATTGTACTAAAAGCATAAAATACCTAGAAGTAAATTAACCAAGGAGATGAAAGACCTATATTCTGAAAACTAGGAGACATTAATGAAGGAAATTGAAAATGACACTAACAAGTAGAAAGATACACTATGCTCTTGGATTGGAAGAATTAATTTAATTATGTTCATACTACTCAAAGCAATCTGCAGATTCAGTGCAATCCCAATCCAAATACCAGAAGCATTTTTCACAGAACTAGAATAAATAATCCTAAAATTCATATGGAACCACAAATAATGTCAAATAGCAAAGCCATCTTAATAAACAAGAACCAAGCTAGAAGTATAAAAACCCCAGATTTCAAGATATACTGCAGAGCTATAGTAATTGAAACAGTATGGAATTGATACAAAAATGGATACATACATCAGTGGAACAGGACAGCCTAGATCATTTAATCCCAGTCAGAAGCAGAGTATACAGTGAAGAACACTTCCTCAATAAGTGGTGCTGGGGAAAACTGGACAGCTACATGCTAAAGAATGAAACTGGACCACCCTCTTACACAATACACAAAAATAAACTGAACATGGATTAAACACCAAAAACCTAAAAGGAAACCTAGGCTGCTATCTCTTGGACATATTTATGGATAGGTCTCCTCAGTCAAGGAAGGAAGAAAAAAAAAATACTAAGCCACACCAGTATCAACAACAAATCTATTTTCATTACACTTTTTGGTATAAATAATAACATAATTTCAATAACTTAAAAATTAAAACTTAAGGGGTACCTGGGTGGTTCAATTGTTAAGTGTCTGCCTTTGGCTCAGTTCATTGTCCTGGCGTCCTGGGATTGAGCCCCATGTTGGCTCCCTGCTAGGTGGGGAGTCTGCTTCTCCCTCTGCCCCTCCTCCTGCTTGTGCGTGTTCCCTAGTAGATAAATCTTAAAAAAATTAAAACTTATGAAAATATAAATGAACATGATTTCTTTATTTAAAGCCTCTCTACTGAATCAGGTTACAGTGTTGGTCAGAAGACAGTAGTTTTTAAAGCCAGCCATGTTTTGGAATTTAAAGTTGCAATGTTAATTTATAGAACTAAGAGTTTCATCCATAAACTCAATGTAAATATTTATGAAAGACTGGCTTCTTATATAAGTAATTAAAACATTTTTATAGCATACTTTTTCACAAAGAGAATCTAACATAAAACACAATTTTCCTGGGTTCTTTCATTTAGCTTTAGTCCGGACATTTGTTTAGGTTTTAGAGTCTCTCACATACCTGTATTAAGTTTAGTTGTGTAATTTCTAAACAAACTGGGTATAGGTCCAAGATAGAGTGTTAAATATTGACTTTTTTATGGTCATGGTATTTTTATGGTCATGGTATTAGCAGGCAGATAAATATATTCTTTTTTTTTTTTTTTTTTAAAGTAGGGATGCAGAGGTGGGGGAGGAGAGAAAGAATCTCAAGCTGACTCCATGCCTAGTACGTGAGCCCAAGGTGGGGCTTGATCTCACAACCCTGAGATCACAACCTGAGCTGAAATCAGGAAGTTAAACACTTGACCTACTGATCCACCCAGGTGCCCCAATACATTCTTATTTAATATGGTAAAGGAGTGGAAGCCAATGATTTTTGTTATTTTGCAGGTATTAAAGTAATTTGAGGGAGAGTCCATAAACTTTTTCTTAAGACTTAGGGAAGATGTTATGTATATTTAAAAATGAACTCATCTTCCTCTTTTCAGGTCTCTTATGAAGATGTGGATCGCTTGAAAGGATTGGCAGTTACTGAAAACATGAGGGTCCCTCATTTCCTGCAGGACCATGGCCGATACATGGAACATTTAGAGAAAATTATGGAAGTGAATGAACTGACCGACAGGGAACTGAAAGATCTTATATATTAATCAGCATTCTTACAGATGTAGCTAATCTATTAACCAATTAGGTGCATTAGCACCAGCATATTTATAAAACAATGACTGTTTACATGACTTTTCTGTAGAATGATCTGCAGTATTCAGCTGAATTTTTAAAAGTTAAGTACAAACCTTAAACTGTTTCCTTAACATGTTCCTGTAGGCTGCAGGGGAAAGTTCTTCCTATTTTTATCTGAATCTCAGCAGAGTCCAACGAAAATACTACTGGTGAGGTTTTTTTTGTTTTGTTTTGTTTTTTTATTTTAAGAATCTTGGTCAAATTGAGTGATAGGCTGTCTGGGCAGTGAGCATTGCTCCTTGGTGCTTCTGCCTGAACACCAAGACTAGCCCCGACTATAGAGATAGAACACTGGAATTCAGACTCCCAAGATTATATTTTATTTTATAAATAATGGTAATTCTCCTTTGAAAAATTAGTTTTGTTATGCTCCCCAAATGTAGCTGTATTTAAGATTTCTTATTTCTCTTCGATGTTAAGTAATGTTAAAGAGAGGGGGAAAGTAGTTTGAAAAGTTTTCATTAGTTCTTTTCCATATTGCTTCACCTTATCAGTTTATAGGAACTAAGAGAATTACCTCATTTTCAATTATTTCTTAACTAAACTTTATTTGCTATATTTTAAGTTTTAGATTTTCCCTTCAAGATTTTAAGTTTTAGGGTCTTTCCCTCCCTACTCCTTCATATAAAATAAGTAAAAGTTCCAGAGAGGTTTGTCTACATAGATTAAAATAGTTGGGGAAGAGAGAAGCTACTCAGCTTTTTATTAAATGGAGCAACTAGCAAGACACAAATCGACTAATATAGCTCCTATAGGCACTGGATATTGACTCTGTAGTATCTACCATAGACTTCACCGTGCACTGGAGAGTGGAATTCCTAGACATTGCTGTTTGATAAACTGGCCCGGTCATGTTGGCTCAGTATATTTTGTCAAAATCTTTGACTTCATCAATCCAACAATAACCTAGTTTGCTTTCAAAAATCAGAATTCTGTTTTGCTGCATTTTCTCTGTTAAAAGCTTACACACCTAGCTCTTTATTAACTTACCAATTTTGATATATATTGGATATATATACTTGGTATCCAATGATTCTTCAAACAACATTTTAATGATCAGGAAGAGCACTGCTGTAAACACCCATTCAAAATTGCTACTGTAATTTTTACCCAAAGCTATCAGAGTTCATCTTTACCTCAGTTCAGGCTTAAATATGGTGCTAACACTGGTAGATGCCTACTGCAAAGCCTGGTCCACATTCATGCTAGGAAAGGATTATAGGAAGTCTTCTGCAGGCTAGGTTATGTGATTTTTCTCATCCACATATCTAGAAGGGCTTGCCTCGAAGAATGTTGCCGCAAACAGAATGTATTCTGACTGGCACCTGGTAATTCTTGAAAGCCATACATCTCACCTTTGGTAAGTAGCAGGCCAGGCCCTTTGGACCATTAAAGGCACCCGCAAACATGTCCTGATGGCTGGAGTGTGGTCTCTGGATCTCTGTGCAGGCTTTGGGCACATTGTGCCAACACTAACCAGGTACTGGAAAACACTCTTGACCCCTCAAGCATATTTCCTTGTAGCAGAGTCATCCAGTTTCAGCTTTGTTGTAGCATTTTTCAAACTTATCCAAGATGATTGTGAAAATGGTGTTTTGTTAACTGGAATTGAAATAGACAGAAATGACAATATTTATGTCCTGTGATTTAAACCCCACATGCTTAAAAATTCAACATTTGTAGGCAATAACACTGTTACTCTTACGTTATGGTTTAAATGTAAAGGAAAATCACAGAAGCCTTAATATCCTGTTGGTAGGATTATTTACAATGATTCTAGTCCCTGAATTTTAAAAATGGATATTCTCTATCTGATTCGGAAAAAGAAATACTTTCTTGCCTTATTGCTTTGGTATAAAGACAAAAAAAAAACAGTGCTATCCAGACAAACAAAAAACAGACCTTCAATCACATTGGTTGTCTTAAGATCTTTTAAAAGTTAGCAATGAACCAAAAATAGTCCAGATTAGCAGAATACTCAAAGTACTCAAAGCTTTAAAAGTTGGGAAAGATTTAATTAATGTTTATTCTCTTTCCTGAAATAGCATTAAGGTCAGTTTTGTTCCCTTAAAATTGAAGTTTTAATAAATTGAAAATTATATCAACAGTACTTAGAATAGTTGAAGGTTGCATTAATTTTAATAGTTTTTAATATAGGCTGTTGAGGATTAGGATTTTATCCACTGTAATTCTAACATATAGTTGTATCAAATATAAAGTCTGATAAACTGTTAGGTTTTCACATCAGATGGGATTCAGAGTAAATTGTTTGTAGACATAAATCCAGTCTTGATTTCTTTATATTTTCACTTTGTAAAAATGTTTAAAATTTGTATGTTTTGTATATATCTGGGCATTTTACGTTTAGCTGTAGTAGAAAGAGCGCTGAGGTTCTCAAATGAAATATGAGACTATGTATGCATGCAAACTTCTTTGAAAACTTAATTATATTTTTGTGGTATTTCTGTGTTTTTATTCGGTGGTAATTATTGATTATGTTTGTCTTCTAATATCCTTGTTTATAAGGAAATACTAAATTTACCATATTCCACCTTTCTCCTAATTAGTTCAGCTTATACTCTCATGGGTGAAGGGAAAAGGATAGAGGGATAATTTCATCTTAATTTACTTAAATACAAAGACAACGATTCAAAACTCTAAGGAACTTGAGAAATCAAGGAAACATGACACCACTAAAAGATTATGATAATCTAGTAACTAAACCCAAAGTCATAGAGAGCTGTTTACCTGATAAGGAATTCAAAGTATCTGTTTTAAGGAAGCTCAATGAGGTACAAGAATACAGACAATTCAATGAAATCAAGAAAACAATACATGAAAAAATGAGCAGCTTAATAAAGAGATATCATAAAAAGAACAAAAGCATACTCTAGAATAGAAGAATACAATGAATGAAATGAAAAATATAATAGCACCAACACCAAAGGATCAAGCAAAAAAAATACGAGGATGGGAATTTTGAAATTATCCAGTCAAGGGAGAACAAAGAAAAAAATGAAAGTGATGAAAGTCTATGTGATCTATAGGATACAATCAAAAGAAATAATTTGCAAATTATTGGACTTGCAGAGAAGAGAGGGAGAAGGGAAAAGAAAGCTTATTTAAAAAAAATAAGGCTAAACACTTCCCAAATCCAAGGAGAAATTTGGATATCCATGTTCATGAAACTCCTAGGTTACCAAAAAATCTCCAAAAACTTCTCCGAGAAACATTATTTAAAAGCTACCAAAAATCAAAAAAATCTTAAAAGCAGCAAGTACATAGGTAACATTTGCATCAGAATGAAATGATGAAGTGAAATTCTTACCAGAAAATGGCCCAAAGACTGGCAGAACAAACTCCACTACTAAGTGCTAGGAAGGGGCCACATCAGTGAAGGTAGGAAAGGCAACAGTGCAGTCTGGGAGCAAAACAGACAATGACCCTCCACTGTGGGGAGGGAGCTAGTGGCGTAGAGAAGGGTGGAAAACAGACTCACACTGGGGAGCCCACGAATGGGGAGGACGAATCTCCATAATATTTGCCTTCCACAGTTTGGCTTTTATGGACGTTGCTCCAATGAATGTGGGGGGTCGATGTGCCCCTTCTTTTCACAACATCTATGTCTTTGGGGTAAATACCCAGTAGTTCAATTGCTGGATCATAGGGTTGCTCTATTTTTAACTTTTTGAGGAATCTCCATACTGTTTTCCAAAGTGGCTCTACCAACTTGCATTCCCACTAACAGTGTAAGAGGCTTCCCCTTTCTCTGCATCTTCCAACATTTGTTGTTTCCTGTCTTATTAATTTTTGCCATTCTGAGATGTCTTTCAACAGATAAATGGATAAAGATGTGGTCCATATAAAAATGAAATATTACTCAGTCATCAGAAAGGATGAATACCTACCATTTGCATCAACATGGATGGAACTAGAGGGGATAATACTAAATAAGTCAAGCAAAGAAAGACAGTTATCATATGGTTTCACGTATATGTGGAACACAAGGAATAGCATGGAGGACATTAGGAGAAGGAAGGGAAAAATGAAGGTGGGGAAAGCAGAGGGGGAGACAAACCATGAGACACTATGAACTCTGGGTATCAGAGGGGAGGGGGCTGGGGGGAGTGGGTTAACCCGGTGATGGGTATTAAGGCAGGCACGTATTGCAATGAGCACTGGGTATTACACGGAAACAATGAATCATGGAACACTACATCAAAAACTAATGATGTACTGTATGGTGACTAACATAGTAAAAAGTTTTTTTTTTTAAAAAGTAAGTTAGAGGGGCTGAATTTCAGGAGTTCTGAAAACCAATGACTTAAAGCCAGGAATTTAAAAAAAATCTTTGGGCTCAGTTCTGGGAGAGTCTTGAGGGAATCAGGAAGCTAAGTCCCTGCCCTTAGCTCTACAAACAGCTCATGCAGATAATAGCATAGAATCAGCAGTTTGAAACATGCTGGGGGCAAACAGAAGGGAGGGTGATTTCCTCATATCAAAGCATGGCTGGACAGATACATCACAGAGAGACTCCTCAAGGGACAGAGGAACTAACAGGTGCCATTTCCCTTCTCCAACCACTCCCCACCTCTCCATAACTCGCCCCCGCCATATACAGTGGGTATCTGCAGGAACCAGTACAGTGCTGCCTCTCGTTAGCCAATTTGCTTACACCAAGCCCCATAACCCTTGCTCTAGCAGATCTGCCCTTCCTAGTCTAACTTGCCTGAGTTCCTGCACTGTAGGTCCCCCAGAAGACCTGCAAAAACTCTGCCAACACCACATCTCCAGACCTGTATGTCTTGTGGAACCTCTGTGCTGGTAGTGGAGGGACCAGGTCTCATTTTACAAACACATCACCTCATTAAAACTCACCCCCCCACACACCGTTGGTGACCGAACACTGCCTACAATTGGCAAAGACAGCCCCCGCAGACAACTGGAAGAAGGAAAAAGAGGCCAAGACTCAACAGCAGAGGACATGCAAAACACATAAGAGACCCTCCCTCAAGCACCAGGCCCTGGGGAATAGGACATTACACTGCAGGGCACTATAGGACCTCTCCTTCATAAGGCTATTCTCATTAAAAGCAAGAGAAGTAGCTGATTTTTCTAACACATAGAAAGTCAAACAAAATGGGGAGACCAAGAAATATCTCCCAAATGGAAGAATAGAACCAAATCACAGCAAGAGATCAAAGCAAAAAAGATATAAATAACATGGCTGATAGATAACTTAATGATCATGAAAACACTGGAGAAAAGAGTTGAGGAAATCAGTGAGACCGTTAATGAAGATAAAAAAGAACCTATCAGATCAAAAACACAGTAAATGAAATAAATACACTTGATGGGATAAATAGGATGCAAGATGAAGCAGAGGAATGAATTAATGCCTGGAAGAGAGAGTAATGGGAAGTAACCAAGCTGAGGAAAGAAAATAATGCAAACAGAATATCTTAGGGAACTCAGTGACTCCATCAAATGTAATAATTGCCTGATAGGATCTCAGAAGAAGGGGGTGGGCAGAAACTTTATTTGAAAAAATAATATCTGAAAACTTCCCAAATCTGGGGAAGGAAACAAATATCCAGACCCAGAAGTCCAGAGATTTCTCCAAAAATTCAACCCAAGGAGGTCCACACCAAAACACACAGTAATTAAAATGGCAAAAAGTAGTGATAAAGAAAAAGAATTTTTAAAGCAGTAAGAGAAGATAGTTATATACAAGAGAGCCCTGATAAGACTATCAGCTAATTTTTCAGCAGCAACTTTACAGGCCTGAGGGGAGTGGCATGATATATTCAAAGTGCAGAAAGGGAAAAAAATCTGTAGCTAAGAATACTCTATCCAGCAAGGCTATCATTCAGAATAGAAATAGAGATAAAGGGTTTCTCAGACAAGCAAAAACTAAAGGAACTCAGGACCACTAAACCAGCCCTATAAGACATATTAAAGGGGAGTTTTTGAGTTTTTGAAAGGACGACCATATATTCAAGTATGAAAAAGTAAAAAACACGAAGCAGTAAAAAGTATTTCTTTAAAGGAAAATCAGTCAAGGGATCCATAAAATAAAAGGATGTAAAATATGACACCATATACCTAAAATGTACTGGCGGGGGAGAGAAGAGGAGTAAAGAATGGTTTTAAACTTAGTGACCATTAACTTCAGAGAGACTACTATATGCAAAAAAATCTTATACACAAACCCAAGGGTAACCACAAAACAAAAACCAGTAATAGATATCGAAAAAATAAAGAGAATGGAATCCAAGTATACCACTAAAGAAAGCCAACAAAGCATGAAAGAGAGCAAGAAAGGATCCAAGAAAAATCTATAGAAACAAGGTAACAAAACAGCAATAAATACATTCTATCAATAATTATTTTGAAGGTAAGTAGACTAAATGCTCCAGTCAGACATAGGGTGACAAAGTGGATAAAAAAGTAAGACCCATCTATATGTTGCCTACAAGAGACTCAATTCAGATCTAAAGACTTGCAGATTGAAAACGAGGGAATGGAGAAATATTTTTCATGCACATGGATGCCAAAAGAAGGCTGGGGTAGCAATACTTAACATTGGGCAAAACAGACTTTATTAAACAAAGACTGTAAAAGACAAGGACATTATATAATGAGAAAGTGGAAAATCCAACAAGAAGATGTAACAGTTGTAAATATTTATGCACCTAACATGGGAGGATCCAAATACATAAAACAGTTAAAAACAAACATAAAAGAAATAATAAAATAGTAGGGGACTTTTAACACCCCATTTACATCAATGGACAGATCATCCAAATAGAAAATCAGCAAGACAACAGTGGATTTGAATGACACACTGGACTAAATGGATTTAACAGACATATTCAGAACATTCCATCCTAAACCAGCAGAACACATGGAACATTCTCTAGAATAGACCACATATTAGGCCACAACACAAGTCTCAGCAAACTCAAAAAGATCAGAGTCATACCATGCATCTTTTCTGGCCACAATGGTATGAAACTAGAAATCAATCAGAAATTTAATAAAAAAAAAAAAAAAAAAAAAAAGGGAAAGAACACAAATACATGGAGGTTAAGTAACATCCTATTAACCAATGAATGGGTCAACCAAGTGATCAAAGAAGAATTAAAAAACTACATGAAAACAAATGAAAATGAAAACACAACAGTCCAAAATCTTTGGGATGCAGCAAAAATGGTTCTAAGAGGAAAGTTTATAGAAATGCAGGCCTACTGCCTCTCTGCCCACTTGTGATCTCTCTCTGTCAAAAAAAAAAAAAAAATCTTAAAAAAAAAAAAAAGAAATGCAGGCCTAGTTCAAAAGGAAGAAAAATCTCAAACAACTTAGCCTTACATCTGAAGGGGCTAGAAGAAGAAACAAAACCCAAACCCAGCAAAAGGAAGGAAATAATATCAGAGAAGAAATAAATGATATAGAAACTAGAAAAAACAGAACAGACTGATGAAACCAGGAGCTGGTTCTTTGAAAAGATCAACAAAATTGATAAACCTCTAGCAAGATCATGAAAAAGAAAGAGTATCCAAATAAAATAAAATTACAAATGAAAGATGAGAAATAACAACACAGAAATATAAATAATTGTAACAGAATATTATGAAAAACCTATACACCAACAAATTGGACAACTTAGAAGAAAGGGATAAATTCTTAAAAAATATATAACCTGCCAAAACTAAAGCAGGAGGAAATATAAAATTTGAACAGACCAAGTATCAGCAATGAACTTGAATCAGTAATCAAAAAATTCCCCCACAAAAAACAAGTCCAGGACCAGATAGTTTCACAAGAAAATTCAACTAAATATTTAAATAAGAGTTAACCCATTTTTCCCCTCAATTTATTCCAAAAAATAGAAGAGGAAGCAAAACTTTCTATGAGACCAATATTACCCTGATACCCAAACCAGATACACCAAAGGGAAAAAAAAAAAAAAAGGAAAAGAAAGAAAAAAGAATACTACAGTCCAGTATCTTCCATGAATATAGATGCAAAAATCCTCAACAAAAAATTAGCAAACTGATCCCAATAATACATTTAAAAAAATCATACACATTATCAAATCTGATTTATTCCCAAGATGTAAGGGGCGTTCCAGTATTCCCAAAACAATCAACATGATACATCACATCAATAAGAGAAAGATTAAAAACCATATGATCATTTTGATGCAAAAAAAGCATCTGACAAAGTACAACACCCATTCATGATAAAATCCCTCAACAAGGTAGGTCTAGAGGAAACATACCTCAACATTATAAAGGCCTTATATGAAAGACCCTCAGTTAACATCATCCTCAATGGGGAAAAACTGACAGCTTTTCCCCTAAGGTCAGGAACAAGACAAGGATGACCATTCACCACTTTTATTCAAGAGAGTAGTGGAACACTTAGCCATGCAATCAGACAAGAAAAAGGAATAAAAGGCATCCGTATTGGTAAGGAAGAAGTAAAACTTCATTATTTACATATGACATAATACTGTATATAGAAAATCCTAAAGACTCCAGCAAGAAAGCTATGATAAATGAATTCAAAATAGTCACAGGACCCAAAATCAATGTACAGAGTTCTGTTGTATTCCTGTACAAAAATAATGCAACAGCAGAAAAGGAAGTTAAGAAAAAAAAATCCCATTTACAATTCCACCAAAAATAGGAATAAACTTAACCTGTGAAAGACCTGTACTCTTAAAACTGTAAAACACAGATTAAAAAAAAAAATGAAAAAGAAATGGAAAGACATCCCACGCTCTTGAATTGGAAAAAGTAACACTGTTTCAGTGTCTACTGAAAGCAACCTACAGATTTAATGCAATTTGTATCAAAGTACCAATAGCAGTTTTCACTGAAATAGAACAAATAATCATAAAATTTGTACAGAACCACAAAAGACCCAGCTGAAACAATCTTGAAAAAGATAAACAAAACTGGAGGTATCGCAATTCCAGATTTCAAGTTATATTACAAAGCAGCAGTAATTAAAACACTATGGTGGAGTGCCTGGCTGGCTCAGTTGGAAGAGCATGTGACTCTTAACCCACTGAGCCACCCAGGCGCCCCGAGCATGTGACTCTTGATCTTGGAGTCATGAGTTTGAGCCTGTTGGGTGTAGAGATTACAAACAAAAATGAAAAACAAACACCAAACAAACTTTAAAACAACAATACCACTACAGTACTGGCATAAAAATAGACACATAGATCAGTGTAGCAGAACAGAAAGCCCAGAAATAAACTCACAATTATGTGGCCAATTATTTTTCAACAAAGAGGGCAAAAATATACAATGGGAAAAAGACAAATGGTGTTGGGAAAACTTGACAGATACATGTAGAAGAATGAAACTGGACCACTTTCTCTCATCATACAGAAAAATAAACTCAAAATGGATGAAAGACCTAAATGTGAAAGCTGAAACCATAAAAATCTCTGAAGAGAGCATGGGCAGTAAGCTCTCTGACATCAGCCATTGCAACATTTTCTAAGCTAGATCTCCTGAGACAAGAGAAATAAAGAGAAATAAAAATAAATGTTAGAGGCTATATCAAAATAAAAAGTTTATGCACAGTGAAGGAAACAACAAAACTTAAAGACAACCTATAGAATTGAAGATATTTGCAAATAACATATCCATAGAGGATTGGTATCCAAAATATATAAAAAACTGACCTAACTCAATACTCCAAAACCAAATAATCTAATTAAAGTGGGCAGAAGAAACAGACATTTCTCCAAAGAAGACACATAGATGGCCAACAGACACATGCTCAACATCCCTCATTATCAGGGAAATACAAATCAAAAGTACAATGAGGTATCACCTCATTGTCTGAGTGGCTAAAATAGCACAAGAAACAGTGTTGATGAGGTGTGAAGAAAAAGGAACCCTGGTGCACTGTTTGTAGGAATGCAAATTGTACCACCACTACAGAATACAGTATGGAGGCTCCTCAAAAAATTAAAATAGAACTACTCTATGCACTAGTGGGTATTTACCCAGAAAATTAAAAAAAAAAAAAAACTATTCAAAGGGATATATGCATCCTGTGTTTATTGCAGCATTATTTGCAATAGCCAAACTATGGAAGCAATCCAAGTGTCCATTGCTAGGCAATTGAATAAAGAAGATTATATTAGTCACCATAAAAAGGATGAAATCTTGCCATTGGCAACACATTAATGGAGCTGGAAGGTATGCTCCTAAGCAAAATAAGTCAGAGAAAGGCAAATACCATATGATCTCACTCACATGCAGAATTTCACAATACAAATAAGCAAAGGAAAAAAAGAGACAAACCAAGAAACAGACTTTTATCTATAAAGGACAAACTGATGGTTACCAGAGGGGGGAGGTAGGTGGGGGTATAGGGGAAATAGGGAATGGAGATGAAAGAGCGCACATATAATTAAAAAAAATTTTTTTTAAAGATGTATTTATTTTAGTGAGAAGCTGGGAGGATGGGGCGGAAGAGAGAGAGTATCTCAAGCAGACACCCTGAGCATAGAACCCAGTGCAGGGTTGGATCTCATGACCTACTGGAGCCACCTAGACACCCCCTAAAAAAAAAAAAAAAGATTAGAAAAAAATTTTAAAATAATTTTTTTAATAAACATAAAATGTATTATTAACCCCAGGGGTACAGGTCTGTGAATCGCCAGGTTTACACACTTCACAGCACTCACCATAGCACACACCCTCCCCAATGTCCATAACTCCACCACCATCTCCCTACTTCCCTCCCCCCAGAAACCCTGTTTTTTTTGTGTGTGAGATTAAGAGCCTCTTATGGTTTGTCTCCCTCCCGATCCCATCTTGTTCCATTTATTCTAAAAAAGAGATTTTTTTAAAAGAAGAAAGAAAAATACCTGCCAACCAAGAATACTTTCTGGAAAACTTGTTCTTTAGCTATGAAAGGGTGATAAAGACTTTCCCAGACAAAAGCTGAGGGAGTTCATCACCACTAGACCTGCCTTACGAGAAATGCTTCCAGTCACAATCCCAAGAGGATATTTTCGATAATTTGATTCTAGAACTGTTAGAAAATACATGAAAATATTAAAAGCACATACTTTTTTTAAAAAAGATTTTATTTGAGAGAGTGAGAGAGAATACAAGAGGAGGGAGGGTCAGAAGCAGACACTCTGCTAAGCAGGGAGCCTGACATGGGGCTCAATCCCAGAACTCCAGGATCATGACCTGAGCTGAAGGCAAATGCTTAACCTCCTGAGCCACCCAGGTGCTACAAAAGCATACACTCTTTGACCCAACAGCTCAACATCAGGAATTTATCTAATATATATACTATGACATACACTTATCCATCACATATACATAGCGTATTTGTATAAGGATATTCACTGCAACACTGTAGTAACAAGAGAGTAGAAAACAACCTTAAAACCTTAAAATTCATTATTCATTATAGTCTGTTTCTATTTTTTTTTAATGGAAAAGGAGAGGAGTAGTATGTATTTGTACAGGAATATATACTATCTCAAGTAGGCTTGAGTCACATACTATCTCAAGTAGGCTCCACAAGAAACTGGTAAGAATGGTGACATCTGAAGGATTGGGGACCACAGGTTCATTTTTACTGCATACTCCTGTTTGGATTTTTTCTACCGTATGTACATAATATCTTCAGTATAATACTAGAATCCTAGGTTTACTCAAGCACTATTTTTAATTGTTTTACATAATAAATAGTTTATTAAAAATGAAATTAAAAAGGTATATAGCAAATTCTCCTTTCTCTACCCCTGGCACCCATCCCTGAAGTTCTCCCCTAATAGTAGATAAGTGCTATTTTCAGCTTATACTGTTTATGCATATATAAGCAAATAAACACATATATACTTCTTGTCCCTCATCCTTTCTTACAGAGACAATTATTATATAAAAAACTCTGTACACATGGTTATTTTTACTTAGAACCAAAATTATAACCCACAACAGAAAAAATAGAAAAATAGACTGGACATCCTAAAAATAAAATACTATTGTGCTTCAAAGCCATCAAGAAAGTGAAAAGACAACCCACAGAATGGGAGAACTTTTTTGCAAATCATGTATATGATAAGGAACATATGCCTAAGAACTCTTAAAATTCAATAATAAAAAAAATGCTGACTTCCAGAGAAGCTGGCAGAGTAGGAGGATCCCAAGCTAACCTCTTCCTATGGTTATAATACCAAATAACTCCCATATCAAAGTAAATAAACCAGAAAATGACCCGAGGACTGGCAAAAATGACTCTCCACAGGTAAGCAGAGAAGAGACCACATCAATGAGGGAGGGCAGAGACATGTTCAGGAGCCAAACTGACCCATGGGATTGCACTGGTGAGAGGAACACCCTGGGCATGGAAAGGGGAGAGGAGCAGATCCCACACCAGGCACCCCAGACACAAAGGACCCACTGGGAAGACAAATTCCAGTAACATTTGGCTTTGAAAACCAGAGGGGCCCAATTTTGTTTATATAATGAGACTTAACACCTGAAATTTTAAAAATCAGTGGACTCAGAGGGCAATAGGAAGCTGAGTCCTCTCCCTTAAAGTGACAGCACAACAAACAGCGCTGCAGAGATACAGCACAGGAGCAGCAGTTTGAAATGTGCCTTGGGGATACAGCAAGATTTACTGCCTAATCTCAGTGCGTGTGTGCTGATCTTTGGGAGACTTCATCAAGAACAAAAGAGCTGGTGGGTGCCATTTCTTCTACCCCTGTACCCACAGACACTTGTGGGAACCAGTATAGCATGAACAGTCTCATCTAGCTTGCTAACAGCGCATTTCACAGTGGACCAGTGCAGAACTTCCTGGCACCACATGACCTGCCTCTGCATTCTCCTGCAGATCCACCCCTCCCAATGCACCTTGGGCAAGTGAGAAACTGAAGCAGTGTCAAAAACCTGGCAGGGTGCAAGCAACCCCAGCAGTGGCCAGCACCACCCTAAAGTGACTCCTCATCTGGGGAAGGAGGGGAAGATAATCACACATACCAGTCACACTGCAAACCCAGCCGTGGACAGGGGCAGATAACTGGTCTGACTCCAGGCCCTGCCCACCAACAAAAGCTGCTCAGACAACACAGGGAAAGCACCCTGCAGTTCAGTGCTACCTGGGCTCTAGCAAATATCTGTTCTGACCCAATTCAAGCTCAAGGTGTCCCCGAATTGGTCTACTAACAACATAGTAACCAAACCCTACCCACAACCAGGCAAATAGAGCCAGTGCAGATGACTAGCCTGAAGGCAAATGTGCCTCAGCAGTAGGGCACACATGACACAAATAGGAGACACCCCTTAAGCGCCAGGTTCTCATAAATAGGGACATTGCACCGCAGGGCACTACAGGACCTCATTATCATAAGGCGACTACTCTCAAGGGCAGGAGACAGAATTGACTTTCCTAATGTATAAAAACAGACAAAATGAGGAGAGAGAGTATCTCCTAAATAAAAGAACAGGACAAAATCACAGTAATAGCTAAATGAAATGGAAAGAATATGCCTGATAGAGAATTTAAAGTAATGGTCATAAAAATACTGGTCTTGAGAACAGTGTGGAGGATCAGTGAGACCCTTAAGAGAGAGAATACAAAGAGCCAATCAGAGATGAACTTATTAACTGGTATTAAAAATACACTAGATGGAATAAATGGTAGGCTAGAGGAAGCAGAAGGGATGAGCGACCTGAAGGACAGAGTAATGGAAAACAAGCAAGCTGAACAGGACAGACAAGAAAGAATAAAAAATGAAAATAGTTGAGAGAGACTCAGTGTAACCATCATACATTATAGTATTTTCATTATAGGGATCCCAAAATAAGAGGGCAATAAGGACACAGAAAATTTATTTGAAGAATAAGATGAATTTATGAATATGATGATTTATTTGATGAATATGGGGGAAAGAAACAGAAATCCAGATCCAGAAGGCACAGAAACCTCCAATAAAATAAACCCAATGAAGTCCACACTAAGACACATAATAATTAAAATGGCAAAAAGCAGAGATTCCAAGAGAATCAAAAGCAAGAGAAAACAGTTATATACAAGGGGAACCCTATAAGGTTATCAGCTGAGTTTTCAGCAGAAAGTTTGTAAGCAAGAAAAGAGTGGCATGATATATTCAAAAGACTATATGAAAGAAAAGATGAAAGATGAAAGAAAGAGGGGAGCAAAACTTCAACCAATATTCTACCCAGCAAGGTTAACATTCAGAATAGAGAGTTTCCCAGACAAACACAAATTAAAGGAATTCAAGACCATGAAACCAGCCTTACAGGAAATGTTAACAGTGACTCTCTGTGAGTGAAAAGAAAGACCAAAAGCAGAAGTAAGAAAAGTAGAAAGCACAAAAGCAATAAAAAACGTATTCACAAAAATCAATCAAGGGATTCACTAAATAAAAATGTGAAGTATGACACCATATACCTAAAACATGGTGTGGAAGGGGGAGGAGTAAAAATGCAATGTTTTTAGAATGGATTCAAACTTAAGTAACCATCAACTTAATATAGAGTGCTATGTGCATAAGATGTTATCATTAGGTAATGATAACCACAAATCAAAAACTGGAACAGATATGCAAACAATAAAAAGGGAAGATTCCAAGTATATCACTAAAGAAAGCCAGCAAACTGAAGAAGAGAGCAAGAGAAGAAAGGAACAAAAGAACTACAAAAACAGCCATAAAACAAATAACAAACTGGCAATAAATGCATACTATCAATAGCCAAATATGGAAGCAACCCAAGTGTCCCATGATAGGTGAATGGATAAAGTAGATATGGTAAACATAAACTATGGAGTATTATTCAATCATAAAAAATGCAATCTTGGAGCACCTGGGTGGCTCAGTCGTTAAGCGTCTGCCTTGGGCTTGGGTCATGATCCCGGGGTCCTGGTATCGAGCCCCTCATCCGGCTCCCTGCTCAGCGGGAGATCTGCTCCTCCCTCTCCCACTCCCTCTGTTTCTGTTCCCGCTCTTGTTGTGTCTCTCTCTGTCAAATAAATAAAATCTTTAAAAAAAATGCAATCTTGCCATTTGCAGCAACATGGAAGGATCTAAAGAGTAAAATGCTAACTGAAATCAGTCAGAGAGACAAATGCAATAGGATTTCACTCATATGTGGAATTTAAGAAACAAAGAAAAAACGAGACAAACCAAAAAAAATATGGAGAACAAGCTGATGGTTACCAGAGGAGAGTTGGGAGCAGGGAGATGAGGGAAATATGAAGGGGATTAAGAGTACACTTATCACAAGAGCACTGAGTAATATATAGAATTGTTGAATCACTATATTGTGCACCAGAAACTAATATACCATAGCATGTTAAATATACTGAAATTAAATTTTTAAAAAGTGGGAAAGGACTTTCGAAGGTCAAGTTCAATAACTTTTTTTAGATTTAAGAGGGATCCCTTGTTTTTTGAACCAAGGAAATGAGAAAATGAAAGCTGTGCTTCAAGAAAACTAATTTAGAAATCGAACTGAGATATTTCCTTTGAACCCAGTGGGACTTAGTCATCTGTTTATACCAAGTATCCTACTTGGTACAGTTATGCAACTTCGGCAACGATTCCTGTCATAAGAAACTTACTTATTCTGGTGGATTCGAGAAACTGATTTTGAAAAGTCTGACTCAATAAAATTTCAGTAGCAGAGTTGATGTCAACTTACATTTTCATTGGGTAGTTGTTTGGTGTTGACAATGTAGTGCCACAATAGTCACAGATTGAGTCTGTCATGATTTTACACCACTAAGGTGTATTCTGTGATTCTCACTGGATGTTTAGTCTACTCCCAAATCACTGGAATCCTGTTGTATCACAAATATGGATGAATTGTAAACAGCAGCATTTTGTATTTCATGTTTCTGCCTTTGTTCATTTCTAAATCAGGTTTCCATCCATCCTTAAGGCACCTCACCCCTCTTCTAGAGCACTCTTACCACTCCACATCTTCTAATTATCCCCTCCTGACACCTCCTTCTCTAAAATGCTTTATTCCCTTGTAATGGATGTCCCTCGCACTTTGTTATGCAGTTTTCTCTCTTTTTTCAAAAAGATTTTATTTATCAGGAAGAGAGAGAGGCAGGCAGAGGGAGAAGCTTCCTTCTCAGTGGGACTAATCCCAGGGCTTTGGGATCATGACCTGAGTTGGAAGGCAGACAATTAACTGACCCACCCAGGCATCCTGCTATGCAGTTGTTTTTGTCAGTCTTGCTTAATGAATTAAAATTATAGTCTACTTGAAGACCTAAAAAAAAATTTTTTTCAAATCTGTAAATTGAAAGGAGTTTGAGTTAAAATAAAATTAGTAGCACACTAGTAAAAGTAAGACATAATCACATTCAGAATACCCCTATTGTGATATGGTTGTATATTAATAAGGCTAGTATAAAGGTTAAAGGACAAGAGTATTAAAAGTAACTATAAAAGTATTAAAAGTAACTATAATTACAATAACTTGTTAATGGATACATAGTATAAAAAGAGGTAAATTAGGCCACCAAAATGCAAAAATGGGAGGCATAAAAGGATCAAGCTTTTGTATGTAATTAAAGTTAAGTGGTTACCAGCATAAACAGACTGTTTTATCTATGTTTTATGTAAACCTTATTGTAACCACAAAGTAAAAACCTACAGAAGATTTACAAAGGATAGAGAAATGAATCAATGCATACCCATTATGGAAAATCGTGAATTTACAAATGAAGGAAGCAAGAGAGGAAATAAGAAACAAGGAAAATACAAAATAGCTAGAAAACATTAAGATAGCATCAATAAATTCTTACCTAACAAAAGGCACAGATGCCAGGATAGACTTAAAGCACAAGATCTAACTAAAGGCTGCCTACAAGAGATTCACTCAGCTTTAAGGACAGACATAGGCCCAAAGTGAAGGTAAGGAAAAAGATACCCAATGCAAGTATAAACCAAAAAAGAACAGGGGTAACTAGTATCAGACAAAATAGACTTTAAGCCCAAAAGGGTAATGAGACAAAGAAGATCATCATACAATTATAAAGGGGTCAGTTCAAAAGGATCTAACAGTCATAACACAAGTACCCAACACTGAAGAACCTAAACATATTAGGTAAATACACATGAATAGAGAAAATAGACAACAATACAGTAACAGTAGGGGAGCTTCAATATTCCACTTTTCTTGTATCTTTTTTAAATTTAAAAAAATTTTATTAACATAATGTATTATTTTCAATAAGGAAATGCTGTACTTGAACTACACTTTAGACAGAAATGGTCCAACAGATAAATACAGAACACTCCACCCAATGGCAACAGAACGCACATTCTTCTCAAGTGCACACAGAACATTCCTCAGGATGGATCATTTAATCAGTGACAAAACAGGTCTTAGCAAAGTTAAGAAGACTGAAATCATACCAAGTATCTTTCCTGACCAAAATGGTATGAAACTAGAAATTAGTAACAGAAAGAAAACTGGAAAATCCACAAACATATGGAAATTAAACAACGTGCTCCTGAATGACCAATGGGTCAAAGAAGAAATCAAAGGAAAATTAAAAAAAAAAAATCTTTGAAAAAAACGAAAATGGGAATATAATGTATCAAAACTTATGGGATCCAGCAAAAGCAGTTCCAGGAGAGATGCGTATAATGATAAACGCTAACACTAATTTGAAAAAATCTTGAACAACGTAACTTTACACCTCAAGAGACTAGAAAAAAAGAATAAGCCCAAAGTTAACAGAAGGAAAGAAATAACAAAGATCAGAGGAAAAATGAAGACCAGAAAAGCAATAGAAAAAAAAATTCAACAAAACCGAGAGTTGTTTTTTTGAAAAGATAAACAAAATAGGCTAACTTTTAGTTACACTAAGAACAAAAGAGTCAAATGAAATCAGATATGAAAGGCATTGTGATTGATACCACAGAAACACAAAGGATTATAGGAGATTACTATGAACAATTAATATACCATCAGATTGGATAATTCAGAAGAAATGGATAAATTCTTAGAAAGATACAGGTACAACCTTACCAAGACTGAATAAGGAAGAAATGGAAAATCTGAACATAGATCAGTAATAAGTAAGGACACTGAATGAGTAATCAAAAATCTAAAAAAGAAAAATTCAAGATCACATCATGTTCCTGGTGAATTCTACCAAACCTTTAGAGAAGAATTGATGCCATTCCTTCTCAAACTTTTCCAATAAATCTAAAAGAACACTCCTAAACTCATTCTGTGAGAATTAATCTGCTATCAAAAGCCGAAGGATAGTTGAAGAACAAAACTACAGGCCAATCTCCCTGATGAATACAGATGCAAAAATTCTCAACAAAATTCAACAGGGGGATGTATTCCTGGAAAACAAGGATGGTTCAACATACACAAATCAAAAATATAATAAACTACATTAACAGAATACAAGATAAAAATAATCTGATCATCTCAATAAATGCAGAAAAAGCATTTGACAAATTTCAACATCACTTCATGATTAAAAACTCTAAAAGTATTGGGTAACTTTTGTATCAACATAGACAGGACCGGAAGAGATTATGCTGAGTGAAATATCATATGGTCAATTATCATATGGTTTCACTTATTTGTGGAGCATAACAAATAACATGGAGGATGTAGGGAGATGGAGAGGAGAAGAAAGTTGAGGGAAATTGGAAGGGGAGATGAACCATGAGAGACTATGGACTCTGGAAAACAATCTGAGGGTTCTGAAGGGGCAGGGGGTGGGAAGTTGGGGGAGCCAGGTGGTGGGTATTATGGAGGGCACGTATTGCATGGAGCACTGGGTGTGGTGCAAAAACAATGAATTCTGTTATGCTGAAAATAAATAAAATAAAATAAAATAAAATAAAATAAAATAAAAGTATTGGGTATAGAAGGAATGAACATTATAAAGACCACACATGACAAGCCCAAAGCCAACATCATATTCAAATGGTAAAAGGTTAAAAACTTACCCTATCAGATCAGGAACAAGACAAGGATGCCCAGTCTCATGACTCCCATTCAACATGTTACTAGAAGTCCTAGCCAGAGCAATCAGGCAAGAGCACATAAATAAGGCATCCCAACTGGAAATAAAGAAGTAAAATTTTCTATATTTCCAGATATGATCTCATACATTGGAAATCCTAAAGATTTTCTCCACCAACATAGACTAATTAACATATTCAATAAAGTTACAAGATACAAAATCTAAATACTGAAATCAGTTGTGTCTCTAAACAACGAAATATCTGAAAAAGAAAATCCCATTTACAATATCAAAAATGATAAAATACTTAATAGATTAACCAAGGAGTTCTATCATTTAAAACTATAAGACTTTCATGAAAGAAAGGGAAGAAGACACAAATAAATGGAACAATAACTCGTGTTTATGGATCAGAACAATTTATATTTTCAAAATGTCCATACTACCCAAAGCCATGTGTAGATGCAATGCAAGCCCTATCAAAATTCCAGTGTGAAACGCCTAGGACGCAGTGAATTTTTTTTCCCACAAAAATAGAAAAAAATATTAAAATTGATATAGAACAACAAAAGACCCTGAATAATCAGCAAAGCAATCTTAAAAAAAACCCCAGAGGCATCAGACTTCCTGATTTCAAACTATACTATAAAGCAATAGTAATCAAAACAGTATCCTACAGGCATAAAAATAGACACACAGACCAACAGAACAGAATGGAAGGCCCAGAATACTCAATGGGAGAAGGACAGTCTCTTCAATTAATAGTGTTGGGAAGACTGGATATCCATATGCAGAAGAATGAAATTGGATGTCCTAGATCATGCACAAAGATTAACTCAAAATGGATTAAACACTTAAACATAAGACTTGAAACCATAAAAATCCTAAAAGAGATCACAGGGGAAATGCTCTTTGACACTGGCCTTGGCAACATTTTTTTTTTCTTTTAAGTTGTGAAATCAAAAGTAGAACTGACAAGAGCAAAATAAATAAGTGGGGCTACATCAAACTGAAAAGCTCTGCACAACAAAAGGAACAACAGAATGAAAATACTAGTTTTGGAATGAGAGAAAATATTTGCAAATCATCTATCTGATAAGGAGTTAATATCCAAAATATAGGGAACTCGTGCAACTCAAGAGCAAAAAATAAAATCGGATATTAAAATGAGCAAAAGAGGGGCACCTGGGTGGCTCAGTGGGTTAAAGTCTCTGCCTTTGGCTCAGGTCATGGTCTCAGGGTCCTGGGATCAAACCCCGCATCGGGCTCTCTGCTTGGCAGGGAGCCTGCTTCCTCCTCTTTCTCTCTGCCTGCCTCTCTGCCCATTTGTGATCTCTGTCTGTAAAATAAATAAATAAAATCTTTAAAAATAAATAAATAAAATGAGCAAAGGAACTGAACATTTTTCCCAAAGAATACATACAAATTGCCAACGTGTATGTGAAAAGACATTCAAAAACACTAATCATCAGGGAAATGCAAATCAAAACCACAGTGAGCTATCACCTCACACCTGTTAGAATAGTTATCATTAAAAAGACAAGGGATACTGGCAGAGATATGGAGAAAAGGGACTTGTGCACTGTTGGTGAAAATATAAATCAGTAAAACAAGTATGGAAAACAGAAGGGAGGTTCCTCAAAAAAAAAAAAAAATAGAACTATTATAGGAGCCAGTAATCCCACTTCTGGATATATAATCAAAGGAAATAAAAATAGGGTATTGAATATATATCTGCATTCCAATGTTCCCTGCAGCATTATTCACAATAGTCAAGATAGGGAAATAATCTAAGTGTCTGTCCAAAGGTGAATGTAGAAAGAAGATGTGCACATGCACGTATACACACACTGGAATATTAATCAGCCACAAGAAAGAAGAAAATCCATTTGCAACAACATGGATGGGCTTGAAGGCATTATGCTAAGTGAAATATATCAGAGAAAGACGATTACTGTACGATTATCACTTATATGTGGGATCTAAAAAAGCTAAACTCATGGAAAGAGTAGAATAGTGGTTACCAGGGGATGTTGCTGGGGAGATGTTAGTCGAAGGATACAAACTTCCAGTTGATTCTGAAAGATTTAATGTACAGCACAGTGACTACAGTTATCAATATTAAGAGACACCTTAAATGTTAAGATCTTAACATTAAATCTTAACGTTAAGATCTTAAATGGTAATTATGTGAGGTTGTAGAGGTGTTAACTAGAGGTTAACTAGAGGTGTTAACTAATACTACTGTAGTAATCATTTCATAGTACATAAACATATTAAGTAGTCACATTAAGGGTGCCTGTGTGGCTCAGTCAGTTAAGCATCTGCCTTAGGCTCAGGTCATGATCCCAGGGTCCTGGGATCGAGCCCCGCATCAGGCTCCCTGCTTGGCTTCTCCCACACTCCCTCTCCCACTCCCTCTGCGTGTGTTCCCTCTCTCACTGAGTCTCTCCCTGTTAAATAATAAATAAATAGATAAATAGATAGATAACTTAAATAAATAAATAAAGTCTTTAAGAGAAAGTCTTTAAGAGAAAGTCATTGCATTATACTCCATAATGTTCTCTGTGAATCATAGCTCAACGAAGCTTGGAAAAACAAGAAAACCAACTACACTATTTGTGTTGTGTACTGGGTCCCAGACATATTTATGCATTTACAATCAAATATGCAAAACTACTCTTTCTTTTTAGTACAGGTTACTACACATATTTTTCTGTATTTTTGATTTTTCCATTTAATATATATCAGATTATTCTAAGATATGAACTCTCTAAATAAAGTTATGAGGGTTTGTTCTTTTAAAAAAATAAGTGGCATTTCAGTGGATGATAATTTCAAGAGATTGTGGAATGCTGGAGATTATTTTTTCCAATATGGGAATTAGATAAACCTGAAAAAGTCCCAAACACCATTTATGTCAAAGTTCTCAAGAGCAGCAAATACATGATTACCTCCGGTGTAAATAACTCAAATTTAGATAAATCAGATTATTTGTTTCTTTTGCCCTTTAAAAATAACCTCTATCATATTTACTGTACTCCCCTGGTTAATGACTGTGTTTCTCCCAGGAAATTAAGTATCTTGGATCTTACAGGTCAATGGGCCTTCCTGGATCTAGGAAGACCTAACTCTAGAGGGAGTTATTTGAGCTCGAGGGAATTTGAGTGCCACTCCACAACTACCCACTAGAGGGACCACGAGCTCTTCTTTCCCCTTCTCTTCTGGCTCTTCCCTTTCCCTATTTTATTTCAGGCTACAGGCTGTCTAGATTAGACTAATCTTGCTGGTTAATCCTTACAGCTAAACCCAGAACTACACTTTGACTTTAAGCCATCATAATTCTTCTAGGAAAGATATGTATAACCCTTTCAAGAGCTCAGGAGAAGGACTTACTGAAGTCTGCAGTCCCATTCCAAAATCAGGTGTCCTCTTGTGTTCAATTTTAATCTCATTAACGAGTTTGCCATAAAAATTCCTTGAGTTAGGCTAAAAACCAATATACGTACTCTGCGTATAAACACAGGAAGTGTATTATATGCTAAAGTATGTTAAATACTATTTACAGTCTTGAGAGATATCTTCAAAAACATTTCATTGTGTTTGAAACAAGCAAATCTGTGAGATGAGAACAATTTGAAATTTAGATGCTCTTTTATCCTACCACAGCCTCCAAATACAAATACCTAAGACACTACTCAGTACAACCAGTGTTTTGCTTTTAGGGAAATAAGAGGAGATACTGAGGAAAGACATCAGATCCTCTGGCCAAAGAGATTTCTCAGCTTGACAGCTAACCATGGCTCACAGACTGAGGTCCCCACTGTTTCTGGATCACAGGCAAGGCTAGGGAATTCACAACTTCTGACCTCAAGACCCACAGTGCTTTGATGTACCACACCTCTAGGGCGACTCTAGGTCTTCTGTCCCACACCCCAGGTACCTGGAAACAATGCACCTTCAAACCCTATAAGCTTTTGGACTGTCTTTAGATGAAACACTGGAAAGCACACAGAGGACTTCTCCTTCATGACCCATACCCCCAGGTAACATACCTATAAACTGGGATTCCCAAGCACCGAGGCGTTTAGGGGTTAGATAAGTGACTAGATTTAGATTTGTCAGGGAAAGCCTAGGCTTTGAGAACATGAACGTACTGTATGTTACGCTGAGGATGGGAACTGGGGCCCTTGCCTCCAGGGTCTGTCTGGAAGCTGCCTGCGAAGGCTCTTGGGTCTGATGCTCCCATATATTCACTGAGCCTAGTTGGCCTCAGCACTGAAACTACTCAGTCTGCATGCAGGCCCATGAGACCCCCGTGTGGTAAACGTGAGAAGATCAAACTTCTCAAAAGTTCTCCGGTAATTTAAAATTGAATAAGTGATGAACGATGTTCAGAAAAATTCTGGAGGAAAGTTCCACAAATTCCCAGAGCTCCAGCTGTTAACCAAATAGTAAGGATTTACTCGGCATTGGTCTTTGAAACCTGGTCTTGTGTTCAGTAATTAAAGTCGTGAAAAGGCCCTGGTGACATCAGCAAGCCCAGGGCTCAGACACTTAATCCAACAGTCACAGTAACAGTGCTTCTGCCACCTGTCCGCTCTGAGCTCCCGCGGATCTCCTACGGAGACTTGTCACAGTTACTGTCCCCACTGAAGGAATCTCTTACCTAGTCATTAAAAGCCACACTGAAATCCTAATCAACTACCCTAATCAACATTTCTTCTTGATGTCCTATCTTTAGTATTATGTAGAGGAGGCTCAGGCACATTTCTAGGCACTTAAAGATCCCCCCGCCCTGCCGCCAACACTCGTGTTTCTCAAAGGGTAAGACTCAGGGCACCTTCATTGATTCTGCTGGGCCACAGGCCAGACCGATCCGCACTCCATTCTCTGACTCCCTGCGTTAGGGCTAAGGAAACTGCTTGCCAGAAAGCTCCTGGGTGATCCTTCCATGTGCCAGAGTGGGAGGCCCACTGCCCCAGAAAGTGATTCTCCTTGTTCCACAACACAGTCAGAACACTTTAGAACAAAAAGGAAAGGAAAGGCCTGGGAAATGCAGTTCAGTGTAGCTGCTAGCTCCCAGCAAATCTGTGATATAGCTGGCTTCATCCTGGCATTTCCTCACTCACTAGCCTTGGGTTTTAGAGTTAGCATTGGGGGAGTAAGGTGGATTTTTCTAGCCAGGAAAATTCACAGGATTCCTTAAAGCAGTGAACAGGGACAGTATCTTGTTGGCACTTCCTTCCAGAGGAAACTGTCTCTGGGATCTCTGTTTAAAACCACCACCTCAGCTTCTCAGAGCCCAGAAGGAAGAAACTGCCACAGGAAACACAGTGGGCCTGGGCCCAGGGGCCAGACACCTTCTTCCAGCTGCAAAGTCGGGCTCTGTCCAAGGCCGTGGCTTCTATGTGATCACACAATGCCGGCCAGTTGTGCTCACTCATCACAGTAAAACCTGAGTCCTTGCTGCTCGCACCCTACCCCCATACACTTAAATGACTCACCATAATGGAGGTCAACAGGGCGCCTAGGCATGTCCCTCACCCAACACTGCCCATTGACTGGAGCCCAGCCCACTGAGCAGACTAACTGTTAAACACCCCACAACCACAAGCACCAAGGGAAACCTGCCTCATGTGGTTTGACCCCAGACTTGGGAAGGCACAAGCAGACCCGAAAGGCCTTTCGGAGGTTTTGTCTCTCTCCCTCTTGTCCCTCCTTCCCCAGCCACTGGGAACAACTGCCACCCAAGGACATGGTGCTCTGGAGACAAAGCCCTTTTTCCTGATGCTCTCTTTCAGACCTTTGAACTTCCCTGCTCTAATGGACCTGAACTGTCCATGTTACCAAACCCAACCGGGCCATGGGCACCCATCAGAGAAAAAGGGAGGAGCTGGAGACACCCTAGGAGGCAAGAGTCAGAAGTCCCAGGATGCCCCAGACCACCCCGCAGCCTTCAAAGCTTGTCCTGCACCTGCACCCTTGGCCTGCAGTGGTGGCGGGACCTGGCCACCCCTGGGGCTCCCCCACCTGCTTTCCTTAGTCTGTGTGCTGCTGGGGCAAGACCAATTCCGAGGTCACCCTTGGCTACTCAGCCTCCCAGGTGGTTTCCAGAAAGCTGGAAGACCCGGCAAAATCTCCCCGGCCTGTCCCTTTGGCGTTAGTCCCACTTGCCTTTGTCAAGGCCACTTATTTTCCGCAGCCCTCTGTGTCGGCTTGACAGGTCCCAGACCAAGCGCCCTCCTTATCCCAGGGAAACCAGAGCCCCTCCTGTCTTCCCTTCTCAGTCCCTCAGCTCCTTCATCAGCAGGAGGAGCACGGACAGTAGAACCAACCTCACTGAACCCTTCTGAGGAATAAAGCAGTTACACGTGTCAAGTGCTTGGGACAGTAAGGAGCCAGTAAGTGTGGGCAGGGATGATTTACAAGCAAGAGCCAGTTTAAGATTACTGAGTGCTGCTGAAGCCATGAATTCCTTTCCTTTGCCAGCAGACCCCGTGGCACTCTGACGCCATGGGCGCTCACCTCTCAATCCCACAGACGGCGGGGACTCCTGCCAGGCGGGGTTCTCACTCCGGTGGGACAGTGTCTGCATGGGAGCATCCGGGGAGAACTCAACCCTTAGATCTAAAGAAACACAAAGAAATAAACGATATCCCTCTGGCTCTGGAAGAATGCAGCCTGCTCTTGAGGGCCATGCCCATTTTGCTTCTTTTGACATCTTCCAAGCAGTAGTGAGGGAGTCCTAGCCTGGAGCCAATTATTTGTAGCACAGAAGGGCTTCTGTCTGCCCCCACCCTCTGCCGCTAAGTCTGGGGACAGTAAGGGATGGGGCTGGTGCAGCAGAATGGAGAGATGGTCCCCGGGGCCCTGCTGACTGGCTCCTGCACAGAGAGAGGAGGGGAGCTCTCTGATCACAGCACCTCTGTGGGACAATGGTCATGAGAGGAAGGTTCCACTGGGGCAGAAGGGGAAGGGCTGTGGTTGCCTGTGTGCTCCAGGATAGAGGGACCCCAGGAAAGATGGCAGAGCTTCTACTTGTCCCCTAGGACTTTGTGTGTCCCTAGCATGTAATTCCTTCACATCTCCTGCCCAAACTCACCTGCCAGAAGCCCTGTTGTGCATCAGGGCTTTTCCAACTGGGCTTTTCCAACAAAGCGGGTTTGCAGTAGGGCCCTTCTCGAACAATCCTGGAAAGCAGGGAAGGAAGAAAAGAATGGAGAGGGAAGGAAAGGAAGAATGGGAGAGAAATGTCCCATCTGAGGACGGAGCTGGGGATGGGGTGGGAGCGAAGTCTGGAGAAAGTGAGGATTTAGAAAGAGTCCAAAGGGTGGGGAGCAGATAAAGTTCATCCAATGGACTGTAGTTCAGCAATAACAAGAAAAGAGCTATCAGGCCATGAGGAGACACAGAGAAACTGTACATGCAGGTTGCTAAGACAAGCCAACTGAAAAAGGCTACAGACTGATTGCAACTATATGGCCTTCTAGAAAAGGCAAAGCCAGGGAGACAGTAGAAGGACCAGCGGTTGCCAGGGCAGGGCAATGAACAGGCAGAGCACAGAGGATTTTTAGATCAGAGAAAAAGGGATATATGTCTTTATACGTTTGTTGAAACCCATGGAACGTACAAAGAGTGAACCTTCAACTATGGACTTCAGTTAATAAGGTATCAGTCCTGGTCCCTCAGTGGTAGCGAGTACACCACACTAATGCCACAACAGGGAAAACTACCGCGAATGCGGGATCTCTGTGCTTTCTGCTCTGGTTCCCTACCAACCTAAAACCATTCCTAAAAATAACATCTATTAATTAAAGATGGAAAAAAAAAAAAAGAAAAGAAAAAAAAAAGAAAAAAAGAAAAGCAAAATAAAACCCAAGTCAAAACCATCCCCCCTAAAGCAAAAACCAAGAAGGCTGTGGCTAGAACAGCAGCTCCCTCTGCAGACAGGACTGTCCCACTGCAGGCAGTGCCCCCTCCCGGCAAACAGGCCTCCAAGCAACTGCTTGAATGTTAGGAGCCAAAGCCAGGATGCACTCTGTGTCTGGGATGTGGCTGCGGCCTTCCACTCCACGCCCCCTCCCTCCCTGCCTCACGGAGTGACCTTCAGTAAGGCCATTTAATTGGTTTTCTTTTCCTTTACTTTCACGTAGGACTTGTCTTTCCGTAGTTTTGGTGCAAAAGCCAATCTGGCCAAAAGGATTTGGGGCAGCTGGCTGGTGAATGCTGGTGAAGTCTGCTCTTTAGATGAGGCACCAAAAAATGGCCTGCTTTGCTGGGGAGCACCCTTTCCTCCCTGCCATGATCTTTCCTTCTAACTTGAGTGCTTTTGGTCCAGGCTCATTCATGTCTCCAGTGGCACAGCCTGAGCCCAAGAGAGAGGCACTACTCACCCTCCCTCCCCCACTGGAGTTGGTCCCTCAGGAGAGGCCCAGCCAAAGCCCAGGCACCCCCAGAGTACCTGGAGGACTTCCTTCCTGAGCCCACGATCAGTGATGCTCCTTGTAGCCGGCTGGTCCAAAAGATGGTCGTTGGGGGAAACAGGCGTCTGTCACTGCATCTGGCCCCGGCCCCAGGGTTCACACTGTGTGGTGACAACAGTTTCTGGGTACTGGTCCACACCGGGTTTTCCAGCGTGGAGGGAGGAATAAACCCTCGGCTTCCATGGTGACCTGGAACAACTCATCATCTAGGCTCAGTACTCACACATTCGCTATCAGGGTTGCTGCCTTCGCGGCATTGGTGCTGGCAAGCACAGACTGGAAATGTGGGCACGGGCTCTCAGGCTGGGTTTGAATCTCATCTACTTACCGGTTATGCGACCTGCAGGAGGTTAAGTGCTCTACACTTTGATTTCTTTGGAAATGGGTGTTATGATCTGGTCTCACAGGAGACCTAAGGGAAAACCATGCCAGCAAAGGAAGGGATACCTTGTGGCTGTTAACATGGGCTCATCTCCCTGCCCTTTTCCCCAACCCCCACAAAAATGAAGCCTTCCTCATTACACCCAGGCTTAGCTTCCTGTGGATCTAGAATCAACAGACAGTCCTCAGAATCACCATAGGGCAGCTCTGGGCTAGGAACCGGACTGAAAATTGAAGTGGGTGGGGAGGGAGGGAGGGAGGAAATAGGATCCTTCTGGGATTCTTGCCCAGTGCAGGGAACCGACACTGAACGGCCAGAGACACAAATGGCGCTCAGGGGTCAGAAGACAGAGAACAGGCTGGGAGGGAGAAGGTCATAGGAAGATTTTATAGTAAACTCAGGGGGTTGACAGGGGTGTGGGAGGCATCTCCGCAAAGTAGGGGGTGTAAATGAGCAGTTGCCTGGACCACAGCCTCACAGAGGTGCCGGAACTGGGCACAGAACACCCGTAGGCGGGGGGCCCACCCCCTGGACGCTCACTGCAACCAGGCACGTTCATCTCTGTTTATTTTTTCAAAACAAAACTAAAAATCACCACTCAAAATATCTGAGAAGAGTGCTCAGCTCAGTCACAGTTAAAAGCTTTATACAATCGGCAGCCAGAGCGTCATGGACCAGTCATTAGTCAGAGACAAGCGCTTCTGGCACAACTCAGACCCGGCCTAGCAGGTTGAGACCACCCTCTCCAGCCCCAACAGCCCTGTCACGGTTCTGTGCACGCCGCCACCCAGGGGCGGCGGCTGGCCGGCCTGCGTCTGTGGGAGTAGACGACAGCCCCAGATTATAAGGCACCTCGGTCCCCCACTGTGCTTCTGATGGGATCTGCCCCATGAGAGGTCCAAGAACGTCCACAGAGAAGGCAGGCAGGTCGAGGCCCAGGGGCTAGTGTTGTCAGGCCCAAGACCATGACGCAGTTCTGGCTCCGCGTCTTCACCTGGAAGGGTGGATTCCCCTGCCTGGGGCCCTCCAGACTCAGAGGTGGAGAGACCTCTGGGTGCCGTCATCGCTCGTGCTTAACGTTGGCTTCACTTCGCTCCAAGGTGACCCCGTTGCCGTTCCGAGGGCCTTCCTTCTTGTTCCAATCCTTTTCAGCATAGAACTCAGCGAGCACGGGGCAGTGCTCAGAAGCCACTCCGCCCCAGGACCAGTTATCGGGAATCCAAGGGTTCGTGAGGCCTTCTCTCACTACAGCCCAGTGACCTGGAGGGGGAGGGAAGAGAGACCCCGGGATCAGGCCTGGGGTTGGCTGGGGCCACGGTCCGGCGGGTGGAGACCTCTGCTGCAGCTGGGAGCCAGGATGCCCTGTCAATACCCCTCAGCTTGCCGGTGCAAACAACAGGTTTGGGCCAATGTGATCTGGACAAGCGAGGGCTTACTGTGTAGGCACCGAAGTCCCCCGGAGGCTGGCCTCCCACTCACTGCCATACCCATCAGCCTATGGTTGACCTCCTCCTCACCATACACCTCTTCTAATCTGAGCAACAAGAATAAATTTCTGACGCAGGGTCAAATGTCTCTCAGAGACGTGATATCTCATCGCGGTTTTGATTTGCATTTCCCTGACGATGAGTGATGTTTGAGTGTCTTCTCATGTACACAGTGACATTTTTTCCAAAGAAGTCCTACAAATTGCCTATTCAGTTCTTTCACTCCTCCCCGCACCTGAGTTTCTAGAATTTCACAGCAAGGAGACCGATGAAATCATTTCTAACTTCCTTCTGGCCCTGTGTTCTCTTTTGATGAGAGCATGCCCTTCCGGCATCCTGGGCATCCTGAGGCAGCCTGGGGCCAGCCTTTGGCGAGCAGCGCCTTTCCACAAACCGTGTCTCACCGAGTTGGATGATCGCCAATCCTCCTGAGACCCATTCCTTTACCTGCAGACCCGCCCCCAACACAGTCCAACGGAAACCAGCACCCAGAGAGAGGTGCAAGAAGCTGGTGACGCAGCCTGGACTGGAAATTCTGCTGAGGAGCTCAGTGCTGGCTGCCCACGAGGTGCTCCCAGGCCAACTCCAGAACGGGCGCTTTCACAGATTTTAAATGTCTCACTGAAGTAGAATATGGATAACGTGCTGGGACTTAGCAAAGCGGCCAGGCAGGATGGAGAACCACAGTTCCTGCTGTTCATCAAAAGACATTGCCTGTCACTGCCCTGTTTCTGACTAATATTTGCTGGCCCACAGTCAGCTCAGCAGGCTACTGGTTTGGGGGTTCCTGGGGCTGCTTTGCTGCGCTGAGATTACCCACCACACCCCAGTCCTCGTGAGGTCCAGGTAAAGCATGTCTCGCATCCTACCACAATGCTCTGAGACGTCTCCGCTTGTCCTCAACGGCAGCTCGTTGGGGCACCGACAGCACTTTGGGAAACCACAGGCCACAATAAAGCGCCTGAATATGAGGAGGCTTGAGGAATGTTTGCTAAATGACCAAGTGTCCTTAAAATTAGAGTAAGGTATGGGCTCCTCTCAGAACTGGTACTCTGCTGGCCTCTACCCAGGTTTGCCCCTGCTAAAGATCAGTGAATGCCTTTTCACCATTTTTCATGGCCCCCCTTCACTCCTCAGAGTGGCTGTTTGAATGATGGTTACAGAGGAGCCTAAACTATATATAATCCTGTAAATTACCCACAGAGAACATAAGAGAACTCCTGACCAGAGTCATCAAACCAAAGGATCTGGGACGATCAGTTTGGACAAGTCTCTCTTACATTTCTGAGCAGGAGAAAGACTGAGGGACTTCTGCTTTACCTGTGAAGACCTTCTTTAAGCTTTTACTGATCCAGATGTTGTCTAGAGACTTCGAGCCTTGGGGATTCTTGGTGCTGATGTTGGTGAAGGTGTGGGCAGGGACTAGGTGGTAGAATTTTTCTTTCCTCAAGATATCACAGTCACTGCTCTCAGGACCCTGGCCGAAGTCCCCTAAAACAATCATGTCTTTTTCTCCTGCAGGTGGAAAGAAGGAGAAGCAGGCATTTAAGAGGTGCTGGGAGGTCGAAACAAAACTGATCACAGCCCACAAAGTGGGATCTCGATTCTCTGATTGGACTCTGCGGGGTCAGAAGTGCATCTATCTGGTTCTCATTCTTCCATTTTTTCTAAATACCTTGTGCAACCAACAAACCAAAAAAAACCAAAAACCAAAAACTGAAAACAACAACAACAACACAAACTCCCAACATGCTCACAAGACTTTAGAGCAGATTAGTAACACATCTGGAAAAGGGGAGCTGGAGGATGCAGAGATCACCCCTGTTCCAGCTCATGTGATCCAAATTTCATGGCAGAAAAAGCCTGAGGGTCTTGACTGGATATTTCATAAGAGCTTGACAAACGCTCCTTGGGCACGGTGGGGAACACCGTGCAAAGACAGAAGTTGGTGGCCATCTACATGTCAAGGAGAGAGGCCTCAGGAGAAACCACCCCTGCCCACACCTTGTTCTCAGACTTCCAGCCTCCGGGACTGTGAGGAAATACATTTCTATTGTCTAAGCCACCCAGACTGCTATATTTTGTTATGGTGGCCCTAACCGACGAATACAGGGCCAGAGTGGAAATGTTTTCTCTTTAGAGTATTTTCAACATTTCTACCATTGTTTGATGTACACTAGAGTAAGTGGAGTCATCACAAAGTACTTCCTAGATGGAGCAGACATTCCGAGAAGACACTGGACCCCAGCTAGGCTCTTGGATTCCCATTATCTTGGCCTAACCATCCCTTCCTGTCTTCAGGTTCCCTCAGGGAAGACACATTATTGTGGGGAGCAGGGTTCCCGTCCTAACTAGCAAGGGAGGCTTTGAGGAAAGCAGTTCATGAATGAGAGCCAAAGGTATCTGAGACACTCAACAAATTTTTTTCTTTAACGCCAATATGTTGCAGCAATAATGGCTAGAAGCAAAGAAATCTGAAGTGAAATAACACAAGTCACCAGCAGAGGGCACTTGGGCACTGCAGTGGTCACCCCCCTACCGAAGGAGGCCAAGGGGAAGTAAGACTCTCCCTCCGCCCCACTGTGTGACGGTACCTCCACGCCACAACTCAACAACCTTGGTGCCCAGAGCAGGGCAAGCTCTCGCTGTCTTGAGAAATCAGGGCCAACCTCAACAGGAAAGCAGACTTCAGAACGCCTACCCGACTGGTCAGACCTATCCAAGAGCCCTCAAGTGGTGTGGGCCCCTCTCCATAGGTAAAGAGCTAGTCTCTGAGACGCTGAATGGCTTGCTCCAGTGCATCAGACCAGCCCTCAAGTCCCCGGCTGTTCACAAAGCGCTAGAACAGCAGAGCCACAGGGACATGGGTGGTCCTCCTCACAAAATCCCCCATGCCTGGAACGGGCCTGCTGCCTGGCAGACGGTTGATAAACACGTATGCAATGAACTCGTGAATGAGGCATGAGGAAAACCCCAGAATGCAGACGGACTCTTTGAAAGGAAAGAACGATGCTGTATTTACTAAATGATAAGAAAAACTGAAGGTTAAGAGAACGGAGGCAGAACATTCCATACAATGGGAAGTTTTCATTGGGAGGCACACCTGAAGACGTCTGGGCCAAAAAAGGCAATTCTGAAGCCAGGCGAGATGCTGGTGTCAAAGGTCAAAAAACCCAGCTCTGTGTAACTTCAAGAATGAAAATAACAGCTCCTTTTCTGAAGGGGCACATCTGGGTCCCCCACGACTTCTCTGCTTTCCTTTAAATTGGTGGCACTGAGGACATCAACATGGTCCTTGCCTCTGAAAAGAGGAGGCCTGAACCTCCCTAGAACACCATCTGCCTGGGATCCCCAGGGGTGGGCTCCTTGGTTCTCAGGAGTGAGGGGAGAATGCCTGGGGCTGATTTCCTCAGATAGTGACAGATATGCAGAATGCCAGGGGCAACAGCAGGAGCTGGTCCCTACTGAGGAATGGTCCAACCCAGACGCCAGGCATTACCACGCACTGTGTTTCAGTCTAGCGGAGTTCACAGAGTGAGCCCCAGGGCTCACAGAGTGAGGCCCTGAAAGAAGAACACGCCAACAGAGGCCTGGCATACATGCTCATGTCAACCCAGACACACATTCCAGACAAAGGCAGAAAGGCCCAGCGTTTGCTAATCAAATCGCTTCTGTTTGCTCTGATGCAAGGATGTGGAATAAAAAAGCTTCGTCTTTGTTTTAGCTCTGCCACCTCTGCAAATAATGGATTTGTCCTTGTACCTGGGGCAGGCTGGAGGGCTTCCAGAACCCCTGGGTCTGCTGTGTCACCTGTTCACTGGTTATCAGTTAGAAACACAAGGGCGCAGGGAACAGGAGTCACCGTCCATACCTGGACAAGCCAAGGTGAGCCAGGCTGTAGGTCAACAGTCCCCTTGGCAATTTGGTACAATGACCTGCGTACTCCTAAGTGTCAGAAAGAAGCAGTGAGACGTTACCAGAGAAGTTATGAACCGGAATTTCTGCTTTCTACTCCTACATACAGGCAAAGAAGGGCTTGAGGCAGAGAAGGACAGAAACGTCCACAGATTTTAAAAGCCATCAGGTCATCCTTTTTAATAGCTTAGAAACCAGCTGTGTGTAAACAATTTCCCATAGGGTTGATTCTTGGATGGGGTATCTTGGCTTAAGCTTTTTTTTTTTTTTTTTAGCCCCCCAAACTCCTAAATAGAATGTTGGCCACGGCATATCCTGGTTCAAATGTAAGTTGTCCATCAATGCTCAGAGCAGCATTCCTCACAACAGCCAAAAGATTGAAGCTGCCCAGGGATCCATCCATCAGCCAGTGAGTGGATAAACGAAATTCAGTAGACAGACAACAGAATAAATAGTATCCGGCCTGAAAAAGGAAGGAAACTCTGACACGGACTACACCATGGACGAACCATAAAGACCTAATGTAAGCGAAGCCAGCCAGAAAAGGACAAACATTGCCCAATTCCAACTTAGCAGAGGTACCTGGTGTAGCCGAATTCAGAGCCAGGAAGGAGAAGGGCGGTCGCCAGGGACTGAGGATGGGGGCAGCGGGGAGTTGGTGCTGAATGGACACAGAGTTTCAGTTTGGAAAGAAGAAAATGTTCTGCAGACGGATGGAGGGCGTGGTTGTAAGACCATGTAAATGAATTTAACACCACGGAACCGTACACTTAAAAATGGTGAAGAAGGTCACTGTCATGTCAGATATACTTTACTATAACCAAGACACCTTTTTAAGATGCAAATTTATAATAGGACCTAATTATTTTTTAAAAAGATTTTCTTTATTGATTTCACAGAGAGAGATCTCAAGTAGGTAGAGAGGCAGGCAGAGAGAGGAGGAAGCAGGCTCCCTGCTGAGCAGAGAGCCCAATGTGGGCTCCATCCCAGGGCCCTGGGATCATGACCTGAGCTGAAGGCAGAGGCTTTAACCCACTGAGCCACCCAGGCGCCCCGACCTAATTATTTTTATAGCCGGATGCTCATGAATCACCCATGTGAGGGGCTGATCTAGCATGCAATAGGCTTAGAAAACTAGAGAATATCGGCGAGCATGGAAGAGAATTCCAGACCTCCAGCCAGAAACCCTCACCTAGAGAAGGGCAGGGCTCTGAAGAACCCCACCAAGCTGACAACAGCCCAGTCTTCGCAGCAGTGACAACGCTTCCTTCCCGGTAAACCCTGCACACAAGAACTTTCTGTAAGGCTGGGCCAGAGCCTGGACCCAGAGAACCGACTTCCTCCCGAAGCTCTGCTCTTCTCAGTGTTCTGGTATTTTCTGAGTCAGTTCCTGCCTGCTGAGCCCCTACTATGTGCCTGGTTCATCCATAGACAGTCACCGTGCCCACCAGGCATCCCGGGGAGGGGGGCATCGGCCATCCCCCGACCAGACAGGCTTCAAGTGGTGTGGGGGGCTCATCCAGGTCCTACCACTACGAAGGAGCAAAGATGAACAAGCAGATTTCCTGAGAGCACCAGGGCTCCTTCAGGGTCACCTGCACCCCACGAGGAAGAAAAAGCCTACAGGCGCTCATCAGTACTTTCCCGGTCCCCTGTCACCCATGGTCTCTCTCTCACAAGACGAGCACGTGTGAATCTGCAGGTGGCACCCCCACAGGGGCAGCTGAACCAGGAGGACGGGTCACGAGGGAAGGTATCCTCCCCCCACAATCTTTCCATCAAAGGGAGGTTAGAAGGACCCCAAAGCTGATACCACAGTACATGTGTGGTAGACCCACCGAGACAGATGTCACCCTGCCCAGGGATGGTGGTCTTCTGTGCCCTCAAGATACACCACTGCCAATAGCTGGGTCAGCCTAAGGGGTGGGAGAGATGCTTGGAAGAGGCCACTCGGTGCCTGACCTTCAGAAGTGGGAGCCGTGGGCCCAGTCACAGAGAAAGAGTGTTTCCTACCTTTCAGGGTTTCCTGCAAGGTCTGCACAAAGCTGGCCAAGCGGTGGCTGTCACTGTGATTCCTGCTCGGATTCTCACTCCCCGGCAGGATCAAGGCTGACAGGTGAAGGTTCACAAGGGTCAAGTCGTTGCTTCCCACCTGAGGCGAGGGGAGACAAAGCAGCAGGCACAGGCTTAGACGTCCCTGCTGCCCATGTTCGTGGCTCCCCACTTACCAACAGCTTCTCGCACCATGCCGACAACGGTGAACGCAGCCCAGGCTGGCTTACACCCCAAGGGTTAAGGTGGTCCAGGGTTGGATTTTTTTTCTGAGGCACCCGGAGGACCGAAACCTATCTTGTTCTGTCAGTCCACCCCCTACCCCCACCATAGCACATCCCCTACTCCAGCTGAGGGTCTGGAAAACCAGGCACATCTGGAAATATCAGGTTTGGGGTTTTGTTTTTTTCCTTCTAAGCAACGACGGAGAAGGAGGCGGCGGCAATTCCAATAGCTGGTTGTTAACCAAGACTGGGTTCTTACCCTCTAGGACAGGCTGAGGTCCCTCTGCCAGGACCCTCTTCTGGGACCCACTTCCTTCCCCAGCCAGCCCATCCACCCCTCTGCCTTCTCTTCCCTCCAGAGACTGCTCTGCCCTGATGCTCACTTTCACCGGATTTCAGATGTGTCAAATGGGGAAGGCGGCCGAGCCTCGGCAGCACAGGCTATGCCCAGTCTGCACCCCCGGGGTGCGTGCCGCGGCGGGCAGGTGCAGGGACACGCCCTCAGAGCCGGTCTCCTGAGTACGCGGCGCTGCTCAGCTGCTCAGGCTTTGGCAATCCCGCCCTCCCGTTTGTCGTGGCAACAAACACGAAACACTGCCGGGGAGGAAGGGGGTGTAGGGGGAGCCCCCGGGAAGTGGAGCCTGCCAGTTTCATCTTACACATGTGACCCTGGTTTGCCCACCGCCCCCCCTCCCCCAGCCTGGACCGCTGTCAGCAGCGGTGGCTCTGACCACAGAGGAACCACCACGAGGCCACAGGCTGGGAAATCCAGCCTGGCGGGGGGCTGAAGGCCTGTCTACGCACTTTGGAGGATCTGCGCCAGCAAATGAGGACACGGTAGCATTTTCTCGTTGGCCACTAGAAGCAGCCAGCCTGTGAGAGACACTGGTTGGTCCAGCTGTGGCCTTGTCAGGTCAGAGCAAGCATCACCACTTTACGTAAATGAGAAACCCAGTGTGGTGTGAGGGGGACCTAAATATGGTAAGTGGCTGATTTTCCACCTCAGTCTTAGGAGTAAGCACAACCTGCAGACGCCCCAGGTGTGTGGGCACACACAGAACCCCAACAGCCTTGCAGCCAGGAGCAAGAGTAGGGCTAGACCCCCACCAGAGCCAACGCGGTGCCCCAAACATGGGCCTCCCCAGCCAGGGGCTGCCAGACACCACGCTGTGGCTGGAGGGAATGCGCAGGCTCCAGAGCCCCTCTGGAGCACACAGAAGGAGGGGGGAGCTCAAACACCCAGCAGTGGCTTGCTAGGCTCTGTGCTGGGGGCCCACTCCCGCCCTGCCCTGTGATTTCACTGGAAGTGCCATGGGGCTCAGGTCAGCTGAGTGCCGACCTGCCAGCCTCTTCTCCCTCCTGAGTGTTCGCTGTTCAGGTACACCCCCCAGGGATGGGGGCGGGGGGGTATCAGAGAGAGCCCTCAGATCAGTCTCCCTGCTGCTCCCCCTGTTCTCCCTGACCCCACAGCCCAGAAGCTCCTTTAGAATCCCCTCTGAACCCAGTGACCCCTTGAAGGTGAGCCCCTTCCCCATAGTCAGGAGAAGGGGTCCCCAGACAAGGGTGCTGTCCTCTAATCCAGTGATTTCTAAATGTCAGAGGGATGAAGAAGCTCTAAAGTTGTCTTTGAAAAATGGGCCATCCCGGGCCCTAACCCAGAAATTCCGTATGTTTGGGGTGGGGTCCAGGAACCCCTGAATTTTTTTAAGGATTTTATTTATTTGACAGAGGGATGGACAGAGAGCACAAGTAGGCAGAGCAGCAGACAGAGGGAGAGGGAGAGGGAAAGGCAGGTTCTCTACTGAGCAGGGAGCCTGATGTGGGGCTCAATCCCAGGACCCTGGGATTATGACCTGAGCCCAAAGGCAGCTGCTTAACTGACTGAGCCCCCCCAGGTGCCCCAGGAATCCCTGATTTTAAGAAAATCTCCCCAGGTGATTCTGATGTGTATTAGGTTTGGGAGCCAGCCGCCTGTTCTCCTTCCTGTCCAGATGCCAGAGTTGTCAGAGTCCTCCAGAATCCTCTTCATTCCTGCCCTGGACAGGTTCATCAGCCAAGGAAACCCCAAGAGTATGTGCTGACCTGACCGTGGGACAGAGTAGATGAGGCTGCTCTGGATCACAGTTTAGAATGGGACCACCCCCCGCCAACCCCATTTTAGAAGTAGACCTTCACAGCAACACAAATGGTACCTTGAACCGTGCAAGGTACGGGCTGGGCCCCAGCGGCTTCCCATGCCCATTACCAGGCGAATTTTCCTGCGAGCTGGCGTCTCTCAGCTCCACACCGGCCGTGGTATCCCACAGGAATCCAGAGAACCCAGCCCCCTGCAGGAGAAGAGAAGGCATCACTTAGTTTGGAGACCAGTCTCCTTCCTGGAAGGGCTCAGCCCCAACCTGGGGAGAGAGGCGGAGAAGCAGGGAGGAGGCAGGGGGACTCTGCACTGGGTCCTGAGATCATATGTGCAGGGACCGCTTCTGAAACACAAGCATACGCCAAAAGCCACAGCATGTTCCTTCCTGCCTGCTGCCCCAGATTTCCCATGCTGCCAATTTGTTTTAGGTGTAGCTGGGGCAGGAGAGGGGGGCGGGGGCTCTTATCTTTTGGGGAGTGAAAGGAGGGGAAGCCCTGATTAAGCAGAGAGTCATCTTCCTAATCATCACAACCCATGAGATGGACACTCATACCCCTCTCCACCAGGCAGGGACTCAGCTGCTCAGAGAGGTTAAGTAACTACCCTAAAATCCCACAGCTGGTAAACAGCAATGTTGAGAATGAAGCAGAAGACTCCGAAGGCCGGGCTTTGCTTACTGATGAGCTGCAGCTTCCCATCACCAGTACCCGGCACCTCCTGGATCCTCCATAAATACCTGCTGGGCAGATGGAGGTCAGCGCTAGCAGTCCCCACGATTCAGAATCTGTCAAGGGCATTCTGCGGGTGGACGGGGCCCACACAGGGGCCTGCAGCCCCGGGATGGAGGCCTGTGAGGGTCAGCGAGGGGGTGGCAGGAATGTCCTGGGTCCTGGTGCTAACCACCACCCTCTCTGGCTACAGATGGGCCATTGTCAGTCTGCCAGCTTCTCGCCGCTATCCCTTCTGGAAAGAGGGAAAAGCTTCCTCTCCCCACTCCACCCCAGCAGCTGGAGGAGATTGGAGATGGGCAGTAGGATCTGTGGCATCACTGGAGAGGCCAGCAACACTTACTGCTGAAGGAGAAGCAGCGACCCTGAACAGCTTAAGTGGCCTCTGCTGAGTCCCCGGCACCGCACGGTCCCAGCGCCATGCTTTGCTGGGCTTGCACCTCCACTAGCCCAACTCGAGGTGAGGAGGGAAAGCATCAATGGGCAACCGTGTTCTGTAAACTGTGCAGGTTGAGATTTAGAACCGCAGGCCTGCCTGCCCCCTGGAGAGAGCCCTAGTTTAAGAACTGGATGACCCGGATCTCAGGGCCACCTGTGTCACTCCGCCGTGGGGGCACGGAGCCCTCTGTTTTTCTCAATGTGTCTCCTCGGGTATATAGTGACGGAAGTGGGATTTTCCCCTTCTGCTGTGGAGGGTCGTCTTCCCATGTACTGATCCCCAAACAAGGTAGGACGCAGGTGCTCAGCCCCACTTCAGACCCTCCTGTGGCTCCCCGTGTGCCCTAGCCCCTGCCCGAAAAACCCGGCCAGCCAGGCACCTGCCTGTTCGGTCCGCCCTTCACACTTGCTCACCTGTGTGAGCACGGGGCGTTTCTGGGAGACTCTCCCGATCCCCTGGACCCAGGCAGCCCCTGGCTCGGGAAGAACTGGCCCAGCCCCTTCCGGGGCAGCGGGAGATCCCGTTAGAACCAGAGCGACAGCTGGGTGCGGGCCTGACCCCACCATGTCGCCACCGGAAGACCTTGGGGCAAATCGAGCTCCGTTTTCTCATCTACGGAGACGCCCCTCTGGCTATAGGGCGAGGACTGGAGACCCGAACAGAGGCGCCTGATGCCATTTTAGGCATTCGGGAAACGGGGTTTGCTGCGGCCACTTGCCCATGGTTGTCCAGGTAGAAGTGGAACGTGTGAGACTTGCAGATACAATTTGTTCAACAGCATTTAGAAACATTTTTGCTTATCTGTCCATATTTAAAAGTCAGGAAATTTCACATTAAAATCTAGATATTTGCATCTTTTGAGAGACTGGGAGATTTGTCCCCAAGAGGCCCTCCAGCTTCCATGGCAGCAAGGCCCCGATGAGCCAGCCGCTCCCCGAGACAGGTGCATGGACTTGTAGCTGGCACAGCCCGGCCAGCCTGCTGCCTCCTGTGGGCCCCAGCAGGCCTGGCCTGTGTTCAGTTAATGGGGCATTGCAGTAAATCCTACAGCCACCCAGTGACTGGCGGAAGGAAGGAAAAACTGCTCCCATTTTAGAGATTAAGGAATTGAGGCTGAGAAGTTGCAGTGGCTTGAACACGGGTCTCCCTCCAATAGCACACCACCCTCCAACAGCCTTGCCACCCTGATCTGGAGCAGGGTTTCCCACCTTGTGCCTCCAGCCGGCTGTGAGCTCCTGAGAGGGGCGCCATCAGCTCAGCATGGATTCTCCCCCTGGACTCGCAAGGACTACAAACAGGCAGGCCTGGGTCCCTGGGGCTGCGCTTCTCACTGATGTGTATCTGGCATGTGGCACAGTGCCTGGCACGTGGGAACATTTCTAACAATTTCTCAGTGGATGAATAGAGGGACTAGGAGAGCCTTGTGACCCTACATACATATAACATGCTATTTTTTTTCTTAAAAAAAGGCAAGGTGGAATTATTTCTATATGGACTGAGAAGCGACAGCCATGGGCAACAGAGGTAAAGACGAGATACCTCCCAGTTTGGCTTAGTTTCCAGCCTATGGGGAAACAGACACTGGCTGCCAGCTATAGTAACCATTTATAGTCCTAAACATAAAACCCAGAGAAATCAGATTTAGATCACATTTTTAAATAGTAGCTTTAAAAAGAGAGCTTATTGTCCACAAATGAGAGCTTAATGTCCATAACCTACTTTTAATCCAGTATGTATGTGTAATTTAAAAGCCCCATGTCTCAGGGTCACTCACATAAATACAATTCCTGTGTGTTTATAAACATGTGAGGTATACTAGAGAGAAAAAAAAATACGACATGCGCATTTATAGAAAAACTATGTACTGACAGTTTCTGACTCATGATGAACTATTGGAAGTCTATTTTAAGATCAAAACCCCACTAATATCAGACATTCCAAATGAGTGAAAACCGGCTGTGAATCTACCTGTATGAGTGACAGGTCCCCCTTCCATAATTTACCCACAGCCACAGGGGAAATGCCAGCAAAAGAACATTCAAAATGAGAATCTGCTCAAAATGTCCACAGAACATTTCCACGCGCGCAATTTCTACCACTGAAAGCAAATGCTTTGTGTATGAATTGAGCAAATCTGAAGTTTTCACTCAATGAACAATGGGCTCTCCACAAACTTGGCAGAGGATGGAACTGTGGAGACGGGATTAAGAGGACAAAGGACAGAAATACCCCATTTGCAGCGTTGGCTCCAGACAGGATTTCTCCTCTCCTCCCAACACCCTAAACTCCCATTTCCGTCTGGGCAGCAGTCCATTCCTGATCTAAACATGAAACAGGAACCAGGGCATTTTGAAATGAATGGCAAAGAGCTAAGAAATGTGCAGAAACACAGAATTGCTTCGAGGATGCTGGCAAAGGAAATTTGCAAATTCCTGTGATTAGGGAAAAAAGGAGGTTTCAGTAAGATGCAGACAAAATCCAGGTTTTGCAGAGGGAGGGTACCTTCTGGAGCTGAGTGGAGGGCATCTCAGCAACAATGGCCTTCCAGCATCCCCGGGGCCCCTTCCACTTGCGGATGTTGGGCAGGATAGGCTGGTTTAACTCCGCACAGAACTGCAAAGACAGAGCAACAAGTCGGTGTGTGTTCCTGCCCAAAGCTCCTAATAGCTGGTGGCAACAGGAGGGGCCAGGAAGTGCCTGACCCAGACTCATCGGCTTTATTTAAAGATTTTCGGACTTTCTCTGTGTTCTTAGGGATTGTGAAGACCCAGAGGACTCAAAAGCCTCACAAATTAAAAAAGCAAACTATAAATTATACAATTATCACCTGGCGGGCTCTTAGTTCATAGAAATCAATTCTTTCTGTAGTATTCTCGCACAACTTGCACAAAACTAGCGGTCAGAATCCTTTTTAACCTTGTAAAACCAGTGGCTTCAAGGTCTTCAAGGGGGAGAGGGGGATGTGAGAGGGGGTCCAGGTGGTTATCAAATGGGGAGGGAGGAAGGAAGAGGAATTCAGTGTCTTTTCTCACCGGAGGCCTGCTTAGAGGTGGAAAAACGGACCCCCAGCTTCACCCCAAACTACCATACTGTTCACTTTGACGCTCTTCGGAGAAGGAAGCCTACTACCATGGCTACTGCACCACACATGTGTTCGCAGGGTCTGCTTCTTTTTGCTTATGCTTGTTCCACCAAAATGGCGGACCTGTGAAGCCACTGGGTCACCAAGGCCGAGGAAAACTGCCCAGGCCAAGTCAATGGGGAGTCAAGAAACAATGAGGAGTTAAGAAGCTATTTCAAAACATGGGGATCCGTTCCTCCAACTCTCTCCTCAAACGCAGCCCACACTCGGGAGGATTGTTCTTTTGAGGGGTCCCCACAATGTGTCAGTTTTTGAGGTCCTCCAACATCTGGCTCTGCTCCTTCCTGGTGACCCCGTCTGTCTGTCTGTTTGCTTCTTGCACTCAGAGCAATGCCAGCCCCCTCTTTCTCTCTCTGCCCAGCCCTCACCACTCTCTCCTCTAGGAGCTGCCCTTAACTAGTCTTACTTAACTCCTCAGCTTTAGCTTAAACCTTCGTCCCCCACATCTGGGTCTGCAGCTCGGCTTTCTCTCCTGAGACTTGAAGGGCAGTTTAACAGCCCCTTTCACGTTTCCACCTGAAGGTCTCCACGAACCACAAACCCAGCAGGTCACAAAGAGACGAGCCCATCCCCCCTCTCCTGGTCCCATTCCCATCTCAGGTCCTGTCATGTCCATCCCTGCAGCTACTCAGACTCTTCCCTCCCCTCCCGGATCCCCTCCCTCACTGGGCCTGGCCCACCTGTTCTACTGTCACACATGTCCTGAGCTCCCTCTCTCTGTTCTCTAGTCCCACGGCTGTGGCCCGTTTCAGAGCCCCATCTTCTCTCACCTGGGTCAGCAGCATAGCTGTGATGGGCTCCTGCCTCCCTCCATCTGTCCCTGGGGAAGCTGTGATGGCCATGCCCACATGCTACCCCTCTGGTTCTTCAAGTGTGGCCTGGAGCCCACAAGCTTCAGCCTTACCTGGGAACTTGTTAGAAATCCTCTGGCCCCATCCTAGACCTACAGGATCAGAACGGCGAGGGAGGCCCACCGACCTGTTTTTAACAAGCCCTCCAGGTGATTCTGATGCCCGCCAAGGTGGGAGAGCCACGGCGGCTGCCCTGCCCCGACTTCAGAGGCATCCGCCCCCCACCCCCGCATGCAGCGCAGAGGCGGGGGCAAACAGCTGTCAGCCATCAGTCCTGCAGAAACAGTTCCACCGCACGGCGCTGCGTTCCTGGCCCTTCCTGGGAGGGCCCTCACCTGGTTTATGCCTCAGGCGGGAAAAGGGGGCACCCCTCCCCGGGCAAGGGAGGATGTATGACAGGAGGTCTACTCTAGAGACACACTGTTCTGGGGGTTCTGTGCCGACAGGTAGGCAATTAAGTGTCTGTCTTTTCCTGACCACAGGTAACATAAGAGCAGGGACTGTTCCCAAGCCCCCTTTATCAAGCTCACCTGGCACAGAGCATGGCGCCCAGGGCATGCTCTGGGCATCTGAGCATCTGCTGGTGAACCAGGGAACCCCAGGGAGGCCAGCACACCTCAAACCCGGGTATGACAAACACGTCTCCTTGCAGCTCCTTATCTAAATAATTGCCTCAATTTGAATGTGATTCTGAGTTTGCCTGAGAGGTATTCTCTTTGGGATTTGGTCATCGGGGCTTTTATCGGGGCTGAGTGGCTGTGGCCAGCGCTGTTCTTAATGGGGCCTTCATCGCAGATGGGTCCCCTTGGCCAGATGGTCCTGGCTGGAAGCCATCCTTGGATGGGAAATGAAGCCCTTTGGAAAATGCAGCCGGAATGTATCGACGATGACTACAGGGATCCAGCAAGGAAATGCACTCCATAAAGGGTCTGATTTCCTGCTCGGAAATCATTTGCTTGCTGAGTGATCACCAGAGCCGAATCTGAGAATCATTAAAAAGGAGAGCAGCTCCTAATGCCAGGCTGGTGCTTCGCCCCTCCCCATGGGGGGAGTCCCGCACATCTGGCTGCTCCCTGATCTCCCAGGAAGCAGCTGGGGGAAGGGGCTCCATTTTTCAAAAGTCCCATAAGATGATTAGCCAACCAGCCAAATTAGAGAGCCCCAGTCCTTGGGGGGTCCCATCACGCTGGAAAGAGCTACATGTAGGTGCTACACATTCCACGTTTCCTAACCCTCACAGGACCTTCCGACACCTGAAGACACGAGGAGCTCCAGTTGACACTGCAAACGCCAGCCACCGGCTCTATGTAAACATTTTGCGCTCCGGGCAACGCCCTTCTGATCAGAAAGGTTAGAATGTGAAGACGTAGCACGGTGCTCCGTGCTTCCCACTCTCCGAGATGATGGCCTTTGGGGCCTCGAGTCTGCTAATCAAAGTGGGATCCTCAGGTTCCGCTGGGAACTCATTAAACAGGCAAGTTCTCAGGCCCCGCCCCAACCGACTGAATTAGAAACTCTGGGCTGGGGCCAGGTGATCTGCATTTTAACAGACCCTGCAGGGGACTCTGACACAATTTAAAGCTACTGTTCTTGGAAAGACATTCTCCTTTCGTTTTCTACCTAAAAGCCTTTCTTTAGCAGTTATACTCCTAAGAGATTTAAGGAACCGTAATTCCTGAACCTTAAGGGCCACCTCTCCCTCGTACATCTGAAGCCTTGATCTTGATAACCTCTCTCAGCCCACACAGTCAGACGAGCCCCCTCTCTGTCCCCTTCTTCAGTAGTTCTTATGTTATCAGACACACTTCATAGTTGAAGGAACTGGGAAAAAGTTGTTGACAGCTGGAAGCCTTCTCTGCCCATCTACATGATCAGTGCCAGTTGAGCCGGAGGACTGTCCTCTATTCCTAGGGCTAAAAAAACAGTTGCCAGTTTGTTAACTTTGTCGACGGCACTCCTGGTTTGAGCAAAACTGAGGAGCACCTTAGAGATTCTTGCTACTCAGAGGAGAAAAAGATTAAAAAAAAAAAAAAGATTCTTTCAACTTGGAGCGTGGTCCACGGATGGGCAGCATTGACCTCAGCTGGGAGTCTGTTAGAAATGCCAAGTCTCAGGCTCACTTCAGACCTCCTGCACTGAAATAGGCCTTTTCATGGGATCCTGGAGTGATTTACAAGTTCGGCAAATGTGAGAAGCCTGCTCAGAGCCTTCTTGTTTTGTATACCCCAGCCCTATTACCCCCCACCACTGGCCCGCCTGAGGCCGACAGCCTACCCATGACTCCCAAGTGAAGGGCAGCACAGAAATGCTAAACCGAAATGTGAGTTTCTATTCGAGATTACACAGTGGATCAGTGTGAGGGGATGGTCCAAACTGAGGTCTGCCTCCTGCTGCCCTACCTCCTGGCTGGACAGGTGAAATAGTGGGGGTAGGACAGATGCCCAGTGGAGGCCGGTCACCTTACCGAAGCCTTACATCCTTTCTCCTAAAAATATCTTAGGAAAACAAAAGCATCCTCTGAGAGCCCTCTATCTGAACTCTGCCTGAAACTGTTTTATGTAGAACAGTTGGTTCTCAAATTTTCTGCTTTGCCCACAGAGCAGAAGGCAGAGATAATACTCTCCTAAGTAAAAGAGGCTCACCAGGCCAGAAAGGGTGGAAATGGGGAGATGTGTATGCTGGGGAAGAATTCTCCCAGGTAACTGACCTGCATAACCCGAAACAAGCCCTCTCAAATGTGTTTCTAAAATTCTGGGGTTCAGCCTATCCCGTCTCCATCAAAATCACACTGGTTCCTGTTTTTAAAACCACAGGTTTGCGAACCTCATTCTTTGCCGACTCAGAATCACTGAGGTTAGGGCCAGTCTGGGCAGTTCTCATGAGTTCCCCGGAGCAATTCTAAAGTTCGAGCCACCTGAATGGCTCAGTCCTTAAGCATCTGCCTTCGGCTCACGTCATGATCCCAGGGTCCTGGGATCGACCCTCACATCGGGCTCCCTGCTCTGCTCAGCAGGAAGCCTGCTTCTCCCTCTCCCAGTTCCCCTGCTTGTGTTCCCTCTCTGGCTGTCTCTGTCAAATAAATAAATAAAATCTTTAAAAAAAAGTTTCAGAAGCTCAGACAAGGCTCGACAATTGCTGATTTTGAACTCAGCCTTCATATTTTTCATACCTGTGGTCTAGAAAGACGGTTTTGACTCTTCAAAACAAGCATAGCATGTTGGCTGTCCCCGCACACTCGGAAAGCCTCTGACTGTGGCTCTTGTCAGATGATCCTGGGAGATAACATGAAGGGAGCCCACCCGCTGCAAGGTGCAGGAAGGCAAGCAGTAGATACCGGCCCAAAGAATGAATGAATCAAAGGGCTATCTCCCGAGCATCCCAGGGACCGCTTCTCTCTCCCAGGATAAGTCCCAAGAATGACCATGGGCTGGACTTGTTTTCTAGCCGCAAACCAGATGGGGTGATATCACCATTCTGTAGCCCCCGCCCCATAACCAGCAGGTCCAGTCGGCAGTGCACTTGATCATCAACTCCACACCCACCCTATCCTCTGGCTCGGCAACAGGGGGCCTCAACGTCAGACAGATAACTCCAATCTACACGACGCCCGAGGCACTGGCATTTAGGCACGTCAAGTCCTAAAAGAAAAGAGTCCTTCGGCCCTGTTTTAGATGTGCCGCGGCTTGGGTCTGCCCTGGACCATCTCTTGCCCGCTCATCTCCACAGTGACAGAAAGGTTCCCAGCCTTGAGACCAACTGTGTTTTGTTTGTAGACCTCCGGACTTCTTTTTTTCTTTCCTTCTATTCCCTCCCCATCCTCACTTATCTGGTCCTGAGTGAGAAACACGAATAGGAAAGGCATTCCAGCGTCACTCGGTGGCCTGTCCAGCCCTGCATTGTCCCTGTCCGGTTATGTCAGAAGGAAACCTGCGGTTCTGTGAGCTAGGCATAAAGATGTGTTGTAGTTGGGACCACCCAGTTAGCCCAAGATGAAATATCAGGAGTGCTGGCAGGCATTTCGAAGGCCAGCTCTAAACGGCCACCCTGATCCTGCTTCCGGGATGGTGGGGAAAGGGTGTTTTCACTCAGAACCCTCTGGGTCAAATTTCCAGATAAACTTGCTTTGCCTTGAGTTCCTTGTTTTGTTTGCTTTTCAGAGTGTGGAGGTCACTTCTCCTTGACATGATTTTCCCATTTTCCCTGCACTCAGCAGCGGGCCATTGAAAACGCAGCATACGATGGATAAAACAGCACAGGTAAGCTCTCCTTTAAAGAGATACATTGCCATCATCAAATACAAATGTCCCTGTTTTAGACTGTGTGAGGTCAAGAGACTGAACTTTCATTTGAATACTATAGAAACTGGAGCAAAGGACAGAGACATTTTTGTAAGGCTAATAGTAAACAAGGCTTATTATTTGCCAGGATCTTCAAGGGTAGAAATGTTAGGGACAATAATAGAAGCCAGTACATCTACTGGTATTGGTGAAGGATCACATTTAAAGTGAAACCAAGGATTGGTTAAGGTCATTAAAAAATGTCAGTCTACTCTAAGTGAAAACACCAATGCAAAAGCAAATTACCTATGAATTACCAAACTCTGTTTGGCCTTCTAAGTATAACAAGTCTATTAGAAAGTTTTCCTGGGATACTTAGACCTTAAGATGTTGATGTTTTAAAGGCCTATGGGGGCAGCAGTGTCCTCAGTTCCACCGCTTGGTTGAACTAGGAGCTAAGTGCCTTCATGGTTCTTCGAGATCTGACTGGCCCCTGGCATGCCTCTCTGCAGAGCAGGGGCTCACACACAGCATGCAACAGGACATAAAGCAAAAGCAAAAAGTCTTTAAATCCTCTTTCTGTCTCAGTCTGCCCAGAAGAAAAAAGTTTTCTCATTGGCTTATTCCACAGAGCCAGGACCATTATAGAAGAAAGAAGCCCTGTCTTAGGGCAGTGCAAACACAGGTACATATCCGGGTGCAATGTGGGACAGAGAGCGAGGTTGGAGGCGGGGAGGACTCCAGGGCACAGAGCCCCTCTCTAAATACAGCTACAACACTGCCTATCATGTCCTTTCCTAGAAGGCCACGAGTCCGCGGAGGGAGAGAAGCAGGTCATTCTCTCTGCTCCTGGGGGCTCACTGAGCAACTACAGTTTTCCATTATTGAAAGAAAGAACTGGGCTTGTTTCCTCCTACTTTTGCAAGTTTCCTCAGGGCCCCCTTCCTGGGCTGGAAGAAGAGGAGGAACTCTGGGACCCTGGTCTTGGTCTCCCCACCTATAAAGTTCTGGGATGAGAGGAGATGACCCAGCCCAAAGACATTTCGGGCTCCAAAACTGTATGATTCTAGAACCCTGGGAGGAAGGTGAGGGAAGGGTGGAGGGGGACGGGTGAGGTCAGTGTAAAGATGGGAGCGGGAGTACAAGATTCTCACAAAGACTAGAACTTTCTCCCTCTTTCTCTGGGATAATCCCTGCATGAACTCTGCGAAAAAGCTGCCTGCATTGACAGGACATTGGGTGAACTTTCCATAGGCTTCCCCCCGCACCGGAACAGGGAGAGTGGATTCCCCTCTTCCCAAAATGGCATCAGCTTCCCTTCACATCCCCTAAGCCCCCCTCAAAGACCCCTCACTAAACTGCCCCGACTAAGAGCATAGTTTTAATAGGTAGTCATTCTAATAGGTTAGGTTTGGCTACATCCAACAACAGTAGGAAACACAGGTGGCCAATAATCTACAAGCAGGTCAGCTTCTGAATCCTGTATAAAAAACAGACCCAGAGGGAAGGATTGGGGAGGGCAGAGAACCAACATTTATTAAGTGCCAATTATTTGGCAAGTACTTTTCACAGATTATCACATTTAATCCTAATGACAACGCTGGAAGGCAGGTAATAATACTCTCCTGTGACCCACGAGGAAAGCGGCGACGGAAAAGAAACACGGCAAGGTCACTCACTGCCAGCAAGCGGGCCCAGCGAGGCAAGAACCCAGGCATGGGCAGCTCAAAGGCCGAAAGGCACAGACAAGGAAAAGTTGAGAAAACCCAAACCTGTGGGTGGAGGGGTGGGGGGGGGTGTGTCCCCCGGACCCCAGGATTTGGCTTCTCCGGGACTAGACCCTGCGCAGTCTCCACAGTGCTGCTGGAGCTCATCGTCACTGCCCCAGGGGGCCCGGGGACGTGGGGACACAGCAGTTCTGGAAAGTTCCGCGTGTCAGACTTCCTGCTGGTGGGCACCGGGGTCTGGCAAGACGAGCTGGTTCTGTAACTTACCTCAAGCACTCAGGGCTTCGTAAGGCAGCCCCTGCTCTAAAGCTCGGACCCCATCCTCCATCACCCGTGGAGGGCGGCCATGGCCTTATAGCCCCCTTGTTCCCCAGGAGCGGTGCGGCGGGGGAGGGGCGCTTCCACATCAGCTCCAAGAACAGGCGCTTTCCGTGGGGGCCCGAGCGGAATTCTGGGTGACTGTTCATCCTTGTTTAAACGTTCTTATCATGCCGAGGAGGATAAAGAGCAAACAAAGAGACGTTTCCTCAGCCTCCACAACCAGCTAATCATTAGCTGCTTTTACAGAGTCAGGCGAAGGGACGCCCACATGCACTCCTGTCAGCAGAACGCTGCGGGTCTGGTAGCCTCTCCTCTGTGCTCCCAAAAGTTACTTATCACTTGTTTCCTGAACAAGATGGTTAAAAATATGCAGAAGTGGGGGGGGGGATGCTTTTCAAGGGCCGTTGAGACATTTTTCTGCAGGGGGAATGGTAAGATGGAGAACGGGGTAGGGGGAGGATTCCTGGAGGTGGAAGCTGGGTTGGGAAGGGAGGGACCCACCCTCGCCCTGCCCTCCCCACTGTCCTCATCAGCGCTCACTGCTGCCCTCCAGGGCTGCTTCCAAAGGTTTTTTTTTTTTTTTTTTTTTTTTTTCCTTCTCCAAAGGTCTTTGGATGTGAAGACTGTGATAGTTTTGTGGTGGGGTTTTTTCTCTTCTCTAAATCGAGGCTTATGTCAGGATATAAAGGAACACAAGCTCATTATAGGAGAACCTGTAAAGCAGAGAACCACACAAGGCTACCATGCGACGGTGAGCACCGCTAACCTTTTGTGGATTTCCTTGCAGGCTGTTTCCTATGGATTTCGTCAATACGTCTGTCTGTTCCTACAGACACATGCGGCTCTGTGTTCTGTTCTTCCCACTTACTGTGGGAAGCTATATACTGTGCCATGCTATTAGAAACCTTTCTAAATCCCCTCCGTGGGACGTCTCACATGCTATTATACTTGTGATGTGGCGTGCCATCCTACGGTGCTGGAGGTTTCTTTGGTTGGAAGAGATTTCTGCTCTTTTGAGGCTCATTTTGTTTCACTATAAACATCCTAAAACCACCTAACGAGGTAGCCGTAAGACCAGTTCTACCCTCACTTGCTCAAAGTGATTTCATCCACTGGTTTAAATAAAAATCCTCAGTAAGTTAGTGTTTACAATGATAACATCTTCAGCTCTGAAAATAAATCAGGAGGTCTTTGCTTATTTAAACATACATACTGGTGATAAATAGACGGCAGCACAGGGCCTAGAGTGTGAATGACCACAGACATTAAGCTTAAGCCCCAGGAATGTACAATCAGAGAGGAAGTGACACTTGCTTTTTTTAACTTCTTGATATAAGAGATAGGAATCTTCAAAAATAGTTCAGTTTCTTTCACCTACAGATAAATAAATTTCACCTTTATTATTTCCCTTTAGCTTTGTTGTTTGTTTAAAAAAAAAAAAAGATTTTATTTATTTATTTGACAGACAGAGATTCCAAGTAAGCAGAGAGGCAGGCAGAGAGAAAGAGAGGAGGAAGCAGGCTCCCTGCAGAGCACAGAGCCTGATGTGGGGCTCAATCCCAGGACCCTGGGATCATGACCTGAGCCGAAGGCAGAGGCTTTAACCCACTGAGCCACCTAGGCGCCCCTGTTTTGTTTGTTTGTTTGTTTAAGGTTTTATTTATTTATTTGACACAGAGAGAGATCACAAGTAGGCAGAGAGGCAGGGTGAAGCAGACTCCCCATCGAGCAGAGAGCCCAATGCGGGGCTCAATCCCAAGACCCTCAGATCATGACCGCCAAGCCAAAGGCAGAGGCTTTAACCCACTGAGCCACCCAGACGCCCCTAGCTTTGTTTTTTTAATAAAATTTCTCTTTAGAGAATTTGTCCTGCTGTCCATCTATCTGTGAGGACCCTCAGGTGTCCTGCCAGGCCACAATGCCATGGAATGTCTACCCCACTCTAGTGCCTTAAAGCTGTAATGTTAAGTGTGGTCATGTTTAAGGATGAGACAGAGTTAATTGCGCAAAGAGGAGAGGAGAGTAACCAGGGCAGTGGAACAGCATATGCAAAGGGCCTGAGGTGGGACAGACATGGAGGATTTGTAGGACAGAAAGGTCACTGTGGCTACAGCACTGGTGGTGAGGTGCAGAATGGCGAAATGAGCTTAAAGGAATGTCCAAGGCCTGGCTTGCAGAACCCTGCCTGACCTGCAAGGACTCTGTTCCTTAAGAGCAATCCTAAAATCAATGAAGGACATGAATAACAGATCTGCATTTTTAAAAGGCCTTTGAGCTGCAGTGTAGAATGCAGGCTGGAGAAGGGCCAGATCAGTTAGGTAGCGCAGTAAGATATGAGGGTGGTTGACTAAAGGGAGAGCAGTGGACAAGTTTGGGAGATAATCATGAAACAAGCATAACCTGGCTCCCAAGAAATGAAAACAGGTACTCAAATCAGTACTAGGATGGGAATGTTCACAGCAGCACCCTTCACAACAGCTCGAAGATAAAAAGCACCCACATGTCCATCAAGCAATGAATGATACACCAAGTGTGCTACATCCACAGAATGCAATGGTAGTGACCCCCAACAAGGCATGACATTTAATCCCTGTCTGCCAGGGATGAACCTCAAAAATATTATACTGAGTGAAAAGGCCAGACACAAAGGTCCTCATGTTGTATGATTCCATTTATATGCAATGCCCAGAATAGGCAAATCCACAGAGACAGAAAGCAGACTAGCAGTTGCCAGGGGCCAGGGGAAGGGAGAGGGAGGAGTGACTTGTAATGGGGTACTGGGTTTCTTTGCTGAAGATCAAAATGTCTTAGAACAAGACAGAGTTGATGGCTGCCTGACACTGTGGACATGCTAAATGCCACCAGATGACATGCTTCCTCGTGAGCTCTGAACTGGTTAATTCTTTGGGATGTGAATTTTATGTAGATAATAATGACAGTGCCTTGGACAATGGATTGGCTGTTGAAAGTAAAGCAGAGACATCACTCTGTTCGACCACAAACACCAGGAGCGAACCAGGGTGAGGGCCATCCCAGAGCCCTTTGCCTGGCAAGGATCAGGGCTCAGTGCCAGACCTGGGGAGGCCACCTTGCAATGGGGGTGACTCCAGGGTTCTTGGCACATTACAGGTCACCTAGAAGAGGAGCATAGCACTCGGTAATTCATGGAATAGAGGCTCTCCGAAGCTCAAAAAAGACCGTTTTAGGGCAAATAAAATAAATACTTTGTCCCAAATTAGGCATTAAACATGTGAGTAATGATTGAAACTAATTATTCCAAGTGGAAGCTGGTCTGAAAATAGCAATGAGTTTTGGAGGATTTTGTGGCTATTTTAGGAGAGAGTAGGAAAGCTTAGGGGCAGAGTGAAGCACCCCACGTTGGAGCAGAGACACTGGGATGGTCACACCATGGTTTGCTCTGAAGATGCCATTTCACAGGTCCTAATATTTTCACGTCACCTCAGAGACATATCAGTGATGAGGCTGGCAGCACAGATTTCATTCGTCCCTTCCTGATGAAATGCTGAACCAAAATTTCGATAGCAAATGTGATCCAGACATGTTACAACGTTTCACTTAGAAGCAAAAGGCATCTGTCCCAAGCTTGTAAGGTAACAATCACATTTCCTAGGACAAGCCATGCTGGTGTAGCCAACGATGGCTCTTCCTTTCTAGAATCTCCTTCCCTTTTTGATATTTTCAGGGGAACAGGCTCAAAGATTAGGAAAGATGGGTACAGATCAGGAAAAGAGTGTCTCTAGACCCCCCAAAACCATCCTACAGTACAATTGATTAACAAGAGTATTTTTTACCTCTGAGGTTTCAGATACGGCAACAGAAAGGGTGGGGACAGGGAAAGGGAAGATGGGAGGAGCGAAAAAGCCAAGACAAGAAAGTCGGAGACCATTATTTAGGTACTTAAATCCAAAGAAAACAATCCAAAAAGAAGCAGAACAAAGCCACGGTTTACATTAGCTCCTCATCCCTATCCTCCTACGAGAACACCTACACCTTTTTAGCCCCAGAGATAGATTTTTCTCAGTCCCTAATGACTGACAACTCGTTCACTCCTAGACTCAGTCTCGGCTGCAAAGCTCCCAGACCTTCCCTGTGTGTTCCTGTGAAGAAGCCAGAGTTATTTAGGAACCGTCACATTAAACAAAATTAGTTCTTATGGACCCTCAGGGAAATTGCTCTGGTAGCCATTTTTCTTATAAAACGCCAGCCTTCAGCTATTCTAAACAGCGTTTATGCAAGCTGCCATCCTCAGCAGCGATAATCATAAAAATAAAGACTTCGAAGCTGTGGGTGAAAGTATTACTGATTCATGACTTACTTTATTTTGATTTGCATTATGCCAAATCCTACACTTTCAAGCCTTCATATTTCCTAAATTATTTCAGGGCAAACCCCATATATTTGATTGTTCTTTTCTGCGTGGGCAGCAAGGGATGGAGAGACGGGCGATTTGTCACACCGCAGGCCATTTCTGGCAGCAAGAACTCTAGGCTGTGGTTCGTGAAACAGCATCCTCATTTTGGAGAATGTCCTGAGGCTCATCACTTCTCAGTTTTCTGTGCTAATGGGAGAAATGGAAAGCCAAGTCCCCGAACTATCTTTTAGTCAACCTCCCCTCCTGTTACACTTTTGGCCAGAGGCACTAAAAAGAGCCTAGCTACCGGGGCGCCTGGGTGGCTCAGTGGGTTGAGCCGCTGCCTTCGGCTCGGGTCATGATCTCAGGGTCCTGGGATCGAGTCCCGTGTTGGGCTCTCTGCTCAGCAGGGAGCCTGCTTCCTCCTCTCTCTCTCTCTCTCTCTCTCTGCCTGCCTCTCTGCCTATTTGTGATCTCTCTCTGTCAAATAAATAATAAAATCTTTAAAAAAAAAAATAGAGCCCAGCTACCTGAGGTTAGCTTGATAGGCTCTCCAGCTCTTTTCAAATGCCTGGGAGTGGGTGGAGTAAAAGCAAACAGGGCGGAGAGAAGTGGTACACAAATCCAGTGGCCTACCAGGCAAGGACCAAACCAGGGACGCCAGAACAGTGTCCTGCAGGGCACCAAAAGACGTCCACATTCATGAGCTGCAACCAAAGCAGCTCACTGCAAGCCAAACATGACGGCTGGCTCTTTGCACACGTGGCTTGATGAGACTCACGCCGTGGTTGGAACAATGAAGAGTGTGGCCTGGAGGGGATAAGATGGCCCAGAGGGCAAGGGGCTAAGCCAGGACCCTAATCCCCGTCTATGTGACCCCACTATGCCCTTCAGCTTCCTGCTGATGCAAGAACCAAGAGAGGTGTTGCATGATCCCTCCTGCATCTTAGAAGGGTTATCTGGTAACACTATAAATGAAGGACGGAAAAAAAAATTCAACTACGGAGACCAAATAATCCTTTTCTATGCTTTAATTTTTCTCTCTGCTTTCAAGTTTTCTAGAAATCTCACTTCTCTAGCCATTGCATAAATAGGGATCAAATGGCTTGAACTTTGTGCAGGAAGACGTGCCAGTCTGTGTACACACACACGTTGCATTTTCTTCATAAATAAAAGCAAATTAATTGCTGTTGCTAAATAAACACCAAAAACAACATCAAAAAAGTCCCTGCCACATCCTGAAATGAAGCCTGAAAATACTTGTACTTCTTCTCCTTTTATTCACAAATAGAGCCCCACTGATGAAACGCATATACAGGGATGTCTGGGTAATTTAGAGATAAAATGAAAAATTGATATGTAGCAACTTATTCTTCAACTAGAAGTTTCAGCCAGGTGAAGAGATGACGGGAAGACAAGTCTTGCTGGACAGCAAAGATTCACAGTAATATAAAACTACAGTCTCATAATTTTGTAATTAAGGCCAAAAAGGCTTTAATCCATATCCACTGCTCCTACCCCCATCTCCAGAGCTGGGGTAAATGCTGGAAATTCAGGCCAAAAACCAGAGCTTGTCACCTCCCCTTCCAAGTTCAGCTCTTTGGCTTATAGATGCTGGGGATCCTGCTTTAGCCCTGGGCACTTCTGATTCCTGTGGCTACTGACGGCTGGACACACAGGAAGGTGCTCTTTGTCTCAGTAATGAGTCTACAAAGCCACTTAAATAAATCTCTGGACTGGCTACTGGTATAGGAAGTCACTGACAGATACCTAGGAGGGCAGGCAATTTTAGAATAATTCATATATGGGGAGCTGCTTTGTTTTCTCTGGCTGTCTTCTTCCAACCTAATTAATTCTGCCTGTGAAAATGGGACCACATCTCATGGATGAGAGTTAGGTGGGAATTTTGGGGGTGAGGCAAGGAGTGCCGGGCAGCACAGTCAGAATGTGGAAGAGAAACCAAGTCTAGGATCTAGAAAGGAGTCTTGGACTGTGTTCATAAGGGATGTCAGTACACTTTTCTGAAATTCTACCAAGATGGATCAAAATCTCTGAAAGCAGGTTGAATGCTTTCCCAGAAGTTTGGAATCTTGTTAAGGCCCAAGCTCACCTTTTCAGTGCCTCCTGAAGGTTAATAAAAAAATATTTTATCAGCTGTAGGAATTACTCATTCTAAATGGCTAGTTAATAATTTGATAGATTTTTCCATTGAATTAATTCTGACAAAGCAAGCCCTAGTGACCAGCTCAATCAGGATAATTTTACCCACTGAAAACACCCAGCATAAATGTTTTTAGCAACTAAGCAAAACAGTTTTACCTACCTGCCCTTCTGTTTTATTTAAAATGACAAAGCAACCCACACTTGCTAAGTACAAAGTCATGCTCTCAAGAAATGAATGAATGAATCATTCGTGAAACGTCTCAGAATTCTCTAAAAAAGTGAATTGAAAGTTCTCTCAGCACTAACTCATTGTTAGCATTTCCTGATAACAGAGGCATTTGAGGGTGGACCAAATACGACAGGAAGTTGCATGTAACTCCAGTCACCATGATGATGTGAATGTTTGTACAAGGCGGTGGCTACATTACAGTTTTGAAGGGAATGTGGTGAGTCGAGCACCTTTTCTCTCAGTTGAGAAGCAATATAGAGTCAAGGGACAAACAAGGTCAGAGGGGAAAGTGCTCAGGATACACCCAAGGGCAAGCCTTTTGAGTACTAAAAAAAAAAATGCCAGAGCAAGCTTCTTCCTCTCCCCAAGCCAACCAATAGTGCAGGACAGCAGTTTTCAAACATTTGTGACCATGACTCATAGCGGTAAATATATTTTTATATTATATATATTATATTATATATAAATATTATATTTATATATAATATATAATATATTTATATTTATATTATATTATGTTATATTACATTTATATATTATATATTTATATATAAATATAAATATTCTATTTGTCTACCTGCCAGCTGTGCATGTATGTATGTAGTATGTATGTTTCCATGTTTCCATCCATCTATCCATTCATCCAACCACCTACACACTCATCCATCCATCCATTTGTATATACATATAATGGATGCCAATAAGAAAATGATGCCAAATGGTAATGTGAATCCACAGGAACAAATGAAGTGAAACAAATGGTAAATAAGAAGGTAAATGTAGCTAATGGTATAAATAGCTACTTGTTCTCCTTTCTTCTCTCCTCACCTTCTGCAAAAGACATACAAGTATATAAAGTAATGAGTATAATATGTATATCTGGGTCTGGAGCATAGTAGTTAGATGTAACATGTGTAACAACACCTCAAAAAGGGGAAAAGGAAATACAGCCATACAGGAGCAATGTGTTTATCTCTCATTGGAATTAAGTTAGTACAGATCTGAAAGAAGTTAGTATAAATCTGATACATTAAGATTTATATGGTAAACTCAACAGCGACTATGAAGAAAATAACTCAAAAAGCAGAGTGAAAAAAATCATTTTGGAAATTAAAATGCTATCTTAGAAAATACTCATTTAATGCAAAAGAAAACAGTGAAAGAGGAAAAAAGGAAGATATAAGATACAGAAAGCAAAAAGTAAAACTTTGGGAGCTGTAAACTCAACCATATCAATAATATCATTAAGTGTGAATGGATTAAATAACCCTATCAAAAGGCAGAGACTGTCAAATTGGGTAAAAAACAATATCCAACCACATGCTGCATACAGGACATAGCACTTAAGATTAAATGATACAAGTAGGTTGAAAGTAAAAAGATAAAAAGGACACATCATGCAAACAGTAACCATAAGGAAGCTGGAATGCCTAAACTAATATTACAAAAATAGACTTTAAAATTAAAGCTGTTACTAGAGATAAAGAAGGACATTTTATAATAATAAAAGGGTTTTATCAGAAAGACATAACTATTATAAATTTATATGCACCAAATAACAGAGTCCCAAAATACATGAGAAAAAAATCAGACAGGACCGAAGGAAGGAACAATATTTAGGGACTTCAATACCCCACTTTCAATAATGGTTAAGCAATTAAATGAATAATTAACAGAAAATAAAAGACTTAAGCAACAATATGAACCAAACAGACCTATAAACATTTATAGAACACTCAGCCAAACGACAGAAGAATACACTTTCTTCTCAAGTGTACATGGAATATTCCCCAGAATCGATCATATTCTAGGTCATAAAACAAACTTTGATAAATTTAAAAGGACTGAAGTTAAGTAAAGCATGTTCTCTGATCACTGTGGAATGGAAAAAAATTAGAAGTCCATAACAGAAAGAATTTTGGGAAATCCAGAATTAAGTGGAAATTAAACAATACACTTGTGAATTCCCAATGGGAAGAAAGAAGAAGAAATCTCAAGAGAAACTAAAAACATTTTGAGATAAATGAAAATGAAGATGCAACATGCCAAAACTTATGGGGGTCATCTAAGCAGTGCTTAGAAGAACACTTATAGCTGTAGATGCTTATCTTAGTAAAGAAGAAAGATCTCAAAACAATAGCCCAAACTTCCACTTGAAGACACCGGTGGGGGGAAAAGATTAAACTAAACCCAAAGCAAAGAGAATGAAAGATACAAAGATCAGAGCAGAAATGAGTAGAATAAAAGATAGAAAATAACAGAGACAATAAATAAACTCAAAAGGTCTTTGAAAAATCCAACGAAAAAAGAGAAACCTTTAGCTAGAGTGACCAAGAAAAAAGAAAAAGAAGACTCATGATATCCCCCCAAAGATCTCCTGCCTGAACTCTAGCTGAGCACACAAGCCAGTCAAGGTGATCAGGGGGAAAGCCAAACAGATGTGGATCTCACTCGGGGCTGGTTCCTTCTTTCCAGGGTTGATGGCTCTCCCCTGTCTGCCTGATTTGGGTAGCTCCTGGTGCTTTCAAATTTTTGAAATTTTATTGAAAATTTTTTGAAATTTAAATTTTTTTAAATTTTTTTGAAAAAAATTTTACTGAAATTTTTGAAATTTCAAGTTTTAAAATGCTTTTTGCATTTTAAGCAGAGTTGATCGTTGTTGTTTGAGGGAAGGCTATACTGATACAAGCTACATTGCCATTTCTAGAACTGGGGCCCCCAGATGCCCTCTTGAAGAGGAAAGAAGGCATCTCAAGCCAAGACTCAGCACAGGAAAAATATTAACATGGACACAGTATGTTTAAATTATGGACTAGACAAATGCACAAGACCAGCCCATCATTTCTAAGCCACTAGGAGAAGCCAGTCACTCTCTATCTTGTGGCTGATAATACAATTCTTAGCCAAACAGAGAGCAGTGATTTTTCAAGGACTCCTCCACTTTGAAGTCCTGAATCAAATTATCTTTCTGCTCTTGGAATAGGCCTTGGGTGGGCCTCTGCCTGAACCTGTAATTCACGTGGATATGAGATTTCTCCTTTTTTCCTCTATACATACAGAATCAATTAGGAGATGAAGAAGTAATGAATTTAGGGTATGAAGGCAAAGTAAGGGAACCATCACCAAAAACAGCCCCAGGGACAACCCATCACAGGTACAATATGGCAGGGGGTTCAGACTCACCTAGACAAGACAAGCCTCAGATATGATTTCTTTTCTTTTCCCACTCCCAGATTCCTAGCATTGTATCTAAATGGCTTCAAACTGTTACAAAATATTTAACATAAAATCATTATGTATCCATTACAAAAACAAAGTTACACAGAAATTATCAAACATGTATAACTGCTTATAAAATTTTAAAGTTCTATTTAAAATCAGTTCACAGTTTTTTAATTAAAAAAATAAAAAAGCCTAAATAAAAATGCTCTGGGTGGGAAGCTGGCTAGGGTAATCCATGATGTAGTAGTAGATGAACGGGCAGGGGTCAGGCTCTGAAGGGTTCAGGATCGCTGAGGTACAGGAAACTCCAAGTGCAAGAAAGAAGAGAAATAGGACAGGACCAAAGAGGAAAGTAGGACAAGTAGCCACACATTTCAGGTTTGGGGACTGCTACCACAGACTGTTTAACCCCTCCCTTCCCCCAGAGCACTGAACTGCCATTCATTATTGTAATTATAAAGCATGATATGACAGGCTTATTATTTTCTGCTTTTATGGATCATTTCCTTAAGATGTGAGTCCAGGAATAGGATCGCTGGCCAAAGCATAGGGGCATCTTGAAGCCTGATAAAACATGTTACCCAGGAACTTATGGGAAGACGGCACCTCATCACCAGCCCCACCCAGCAATGAATGGGGACCCCCCGGCTCTATCCCCACGTGAACATTCTATACTGTTCCTTAAAAAATTTTGCTAATGTAATAAATTTAAAAGTGTTTTTTTGCTTAATTTACGTCTCTTTAATAGCTAAGGACGCTAAAGGGGATTTAAGAGCCCTTTTGGAATTCTACTTTTTGCTCACTTCAAATAAAAGCTTTTCATAAAGAAAGAAAGGTGGTGGGAGACCCTAAAATTACCTGGTATCTTGGTGATTCTTAAAGAATAAAGAGAAAATACATTTTTTTTTTTAAATGAACTGTGAGGCCCGGCCCATAATTCACCAAGATGTTCCATTTTCTGGCAGCTGAGGGGCTGGGGCGGAGGTGTATGTGGGGGGGGACCCCAGCCAAGAGCCCTTTCCAGAACAGGGGTGGGGTACAAGTGCGCAGTTTGTAAAGCAGAGCTGGTGAGGGGGTGGCTGTGGCCGCCCAGCGTGCACCTGAGCCAGACTCCACACAGCCAACAGGGGGAGTCTGACAATAGGGGTCTCCACTTCTGCTTCCTGGACCCTTCAGGAAGGTAACAAGCTGCCTGCTGGAAGGGATTTGGCCAGAAACATGGTTACAATGAGTTTAACCATGCTTAGACACTGATCTGGCTCAACCCACTTAAAAAAAGAAAAAAAGTAACAGGCACATGAATACTGACCATTTAAGATGGTATTTGAATTAGGCTCAAAGTACCCGAAGGACCGGGGCACGGGAGAAAAAAATAAACCAAGGGAGCTGAAGAATCTCATTCTGATATTTTTAAATGAAGACAGAGTGCTATTTTTTGAAGGTATTTTTAAGTAGACTTCATGTTGAAATTCTTGAAGCTATTCATGTTGACTCTGAGCCCACGTGGAGGGCATGTCTGCTGCACGTTCTGTGTTGCCCCCTTTGCAGGCCCCCAGACCCCCGCAGCCCTCACACCACTCTCAGATGCTCCCCTGGGCCTGTCCACATCCGGGGCCCTCCAACCCCCAGCCCATATTCTCTATTTCCCCTCCTGGACCCAAGGGGGGCTCAGGGAGACCAACACTACATGCCTGTGTCTGTTTCACTACAAGTCATTCTTTTAAAAGCCCTGAGTCTCACCTCTCCATCACCTGGCCTGGGACTGACCCTCTGGGTCACTCCTGGAAGATGCAGAGATAGAAGCTTCCACAAAGCCTGCGGGAAAGCTAGTGTCCAGATTAAATGAGATCACAGGAGACAGGCAGCTGCTCTCTTGAAGGGAGTTCTGGACTGGAGCCCTTTCCACTGGGGCACTCCAGGTTCCAAAACAACTGGCCCTGGGTCAAGGGGACACTTCAGCTCCTTTGACCTCTGTGCCCTGTCTACAAGATGACAGGGTGAGAACCCAGGGTTTGAACAGTTTCCCTCAGCTCTGGCATTCTGAGTTTCTATACACGCCATTCAAATGTATTTACGTAACTTTATCTCCCTTGGTTTACAGTACAACTTAGGCACATGTTAAGTACTCAATTGCTGCACAAACTAAATTAACTGGAAGTCCAGATCACAGCGAAAAACACTCCAGAAGCAGGTAATGTCAGAGCTAAAGTTTATGTGCACCAGGCCGTTTGCCCTGGACAACTTCCCAAACAAGGGGAGGGAGGGGTGGTAACTCCTTTTTCAACGTCCTCTAAGGCATCAGCTCAATCTCAAGTTGGGCTTCTCAAGAAAGGAGAAAAAAGAGATACCAATGATGATGGTGATGGTGACAACAGGGATAATCTCATTAAGCAGGGACAGCACCAGCCACCATCACTTTCATGCTCACTCTAGACATAATTTCTTTTATCTCACATGTTATCGTCTTTAATTCTCGTAAAACATCCAGGGAGGTAGGTACTAGTCCCTTCATGTTAAAAAGAAACCAAGTCTGATCAATAACTTGCCCACGAGAACCCCCAGCTGGTAAATATCAGAGCTGGATTCAACCCCAATCTGTTCACCCTCAAAGCTAGAGTCCCAGGGGACAGAGCGTGGGCTCAGCCAGCTTGTGATTAACGGCTGAGTCATGGCCTGTGGAGGCCGGGGTGTTGTAGCACAGAGATGGCCGATGGCTGTGTGCTGGGTGGCCTGAACCTCACACAGGCAGGTCTTCAGGCCGACTTGGATCTGGGGTTGGGTCAGCCGGTGCTTTGCCCTCTGGCTCATCCAGCAACAGGATGACCTTCAGCTGGAGTGAACGGCCAAACTATTGTTTGCGGCTTTGCAGGAAGCTGTTTGAAAGGGTCATTGAAAAATGATCTTACTAAATCAAGCTGTACTAATATTTTTATTTCCTCTCATGCAATGCCACGTTTAAAGGCATTAGACCGGCCTGTTTATAAGGCCTGGGAAACTAGTCTGTGTGCCTTAAGTTCAGAAAAACAAAAGCGTCCCACACTTAAACCAGAGAGAATGGAGAGAACAGGATGGCATGAACCCTTCTCGAAGTTGGTCCTCAATCTCCGCTCCTGATAGATGCTTGACGACAAAGCCCAGCAAAATCCAAAACTTCTTGTCAGGGGACTGTCACATGTCCTGACATGTATGCATATTAAGGAATCTTCTCGTGGTTCCAACAGTTTTTTAAGACAAGAAATTGGTAGAGAAACTTAGTTCATTAATTGTGTGGTTTATAGCTTATTTTTTAAATAAAAGACAAGTAATTGACACTCGTCCAGGAAATGACTTTTTGCAGCCTTTGTAGAGAAGAGAAATTCAGAGACCTAATCCCCCCAGGGATCCCTAAGCTCCAACCCAATCTACTACTGCACCTGACTTAAGATGAGCAGTGTTAGGAGAGGTGAAAACTGGAACCTTACTGAGTGTGTGAGGGTTCACACACACAGGCCTGAGCTCACCGTTCACATCTCCTCAGGAAGGGTGTTCTAATGGTGAGTAGGGCAAATGTTAGCCTTAGAGGTCCTGAAGCCCAGTAAGGACCCCCGGGGCAGGGAAGCAGAGAAAATGCAAGAAAACAGAGCATGAAAAAACAATTTCCTCCTCTCCACGATGTGATGAGAGATGTACTAGGAAAGTAAACCCCAAGCATTTTAGGGTGAGAGGACACGAGAGAGATCAGTTTTATGCATGAAGAAAGGGCCTGGGGCCTCCAAGGAAGGTCCCTTGCCAGGTCCAGTAGCCAAACAGGGGTGAGATTAGGAGGGGACCTTGGCTCTACAACAATAGAGCTTCCCCAGAGCTGACCCCAGGGCCCTGTGAAAGCCAGGAACACCTCGCCATTATTACAGCAGAGAGGCTCTCTGCCTAAAACCTGGGACAGGAGGAGTCAGGCACATGGCTGGTAGTCTGAAGCTGGAATACTAAGACCATAATAATGCCTAATATGAGGGGAAAAAAAGGATTAGAAATCTTAGTATCTAGGAGACTCCAAAACACTGCTTCTCATCAGCCTTTTCCAGTATGTTTTATATAATCTGACTGTTTACTGGTCGGATTCAACCTGCAAGTCCCTAGGAGGGAGATAACGCACGAAGAGCTTCCACACTATAAGAGAAAGGCACGAGGGCAACAGGTCCCCGCTCTTGGGCCTGAGTCTGGAGGGGGACCAGTTCCACTGAGGCAGGGTCTCAGGGAGTTCAGTCTTGCAAACCACAAAAGCAGATTGCTGTTGGAAGCCCATCTCCAAAGACAGTCAAAGAGGTTTGAGGTTTGCAGGATGTTTGTCTAGCTGATGCCTTTCTGGCTCTAACTATTAAATTAAATAAGACTATTTTCTAAATAAAAAGAAGGGATGTCGGGGTGGCCCCGTCGTTAAGCATCTCTCTTCAGCTCAGGTCATGATCCCAGGGTCCTGGGATCGAGTCCCACATTGGGCTCCCTGCTCAGCGGGAGCCTGCTTCTCCCTCTCCCACTGCTCCTCCCTCTGCTTGTATTCCCCTGCTTGTGTTCCTCTCTTGCTGTCTCTCTCTGTCAAAAAAAAAAACAAAAACAAAAACAAAAAAAAACTGAACTATCATCCTTATGTTAAAAAATATATAAAATAAATGAAAGGAATAAACAGGAAAACTAAAGATAAAAACTGGGTTCTGACAAATAGAATGATGATGTTTGCTGCTTTTCTGGTGCAAGAAAAGAAAAAAGAAAAAAAAAAGAAAGGAAGAAAAAGAGCTTATCTGGCCCCCAAACCAAATGCCTGACATCTCAGAGGTTCTCTACGGAGGTGGGTGCGTCGACAGCAGGGATGGTGATCAGAATTGATTATCCTCAGGACACCTTCCTGGACCTTAGCACACACAACTCAATGGGTCTTGTTAGAAGGAAGATTGATTCTAGGGGTCTGCGTGGAGCCGAGAATCTGTCTTTCTAACCAGCTTACGATGCTGCTGGCCCACAGACCACACTCTGAACAGCAAACTAAGCAGTTTACTAAGCCCCTTCCTAGGTGGGTCTCGAACTTGTCCAGGTGAATGAGAATCCACATGTCATGAGGCACCTTGGGAGCCTATCTCATGCCAGCAAAGGAACCAGGTCAGTCTTGCTGCAAAAAAAATAATACGATGCCAGGGAACAGACCACGTGTCCCTCAAAATGCTGCTGACGACCCAGCTTGCATCAACTGGTTGCTTCTGGACTTTCCGAAGAATGTTTGCTGCTTGCCTGGCACATAGAAGCTCAGCAGAGGCCTTGAGAGGAAAGAATGGATGGATGGATGGATGGATGGATGGATGGATGGATGGATGATGAACGAATGAACAGAAGGCGGCAGGAAGAAGGACGCTAAGTGAACTTGGCCTCCAGCTAGCCTCTGTGCATATTTGGACCATCTCATAAATCTTCGTACTTACCACGTGCAGAGATCGGGGAATAATACAAAACCACCGTCAGACTTGGGGAGAAAAAGGGAGGGAGGGAGGGGAGGGGAGGGGGGAGGTGCAGCCACTAACTTCTGGGGATCACTGAGCGTCAGACACAGAGTCAAGTCCTTTACACTGACTGTCAACTCCATCTTCTCAAGCCCTCTGTGAACTGGGGATGATAAAGTTTTGCACTTCACAGACTGGGGAACTGAAGCACAGAGAGGGTCAGTGACCTGGGACGCCCCAGTTACGAAGGAGGAAGACGGCTCCGGCCCAGGCTGCCTGAGCTCCACACTCCCCACCCCACTCCGTGGCAGGCTCACCACTCCCCCCTCAGGGCAGCACAGCGGCTTGCCCGCCACCCACAGTGAGCCCTGACCCCCCCCCCCCACCGTCAGTCCCCCAAACTGGCTTGCCTGGGGCAGCTTCTCCAAATCGAATATTAACACAGCTGCAAGACCTAACCGATGGTCTCGGTGCCTGAGTTCTTATTATACGGATACAGCTTAGTGTACGGACGCCACGGGTTTATGAGTTTTGTCTGAAGGGCTCTGGGTTTCTTTGAAATTAAGTAGTAAAACAAAAGAATCATAAAGAATATTGAGGAGAACACTGTTTGTGGAGAGGTAACTTTTTAAAGGTTTCTGGAACAAAGAATCTTCATACGCTCCTCTACCCAGTCCTACTCAGCCCCATTTGCTTTATCATCTACGCAACCTCTTCCCCACCAACGTGTGTGTGTGTGTGTGTGTGTGTACACACACACACATTTTTCTCTGAATCATTTGAGAAGAGGGCACAAACAGCATGCCCCTTTATTCCTAAACACATCAGTGCATAATTCCTAGGAACAAGTCCATTCTCTGACACGTGCCAGTTATCGACTTCAGGGAAAGTTCACGTTGATAGAATACTTTCTAATCTAATCCATGATCCACATCCAACATTGTCATTTGGCCCAAGGATATCTTTGTGAGCCGGGCCTCCTGCATTTTAATGACTGGATGTGTATTAAGAATTGATACACATAATTAAGAATTAATATGTGTCGAGTGCTTTGGCATTTAGAAAGCCCTTCCGCTGCACTCGCTCATTTGGTTCTCATGTTGCCTCTCTGAGGTCAGGCAAGCAGCATCATCTCTGTTTTACCCGGGGCCAAAATGAGCTTAAAGTAATGTTAAATTCAGAGCCAGCGTTCAGCAGCCCTCTCCCCGCACATGACCACTTGGTGCTTCAAAACTGCTTCAGGGCCAACCAGCAGACTGACCACTAATCCAAACATGTAAAATTCTATTAATAAAATAATACTGCTTGAGTGTTTATATCTCTAACCATTTCCTTTTACACTAACGTTATAGATTCTAATTAGTACCCATAGCTACATACTCAGGAAGAGACAGAGTCACTCCCAGGAGAGCAGCTTGGTATGAGTTGAGAGACCCAAGAGGTGGGTCTTGGTCTTGCCCGATCTGTTTTCCAGAGCCTACCCAACCTTGCACACAGAATTTGAACTCCTGACCTGGAAAGGATCCTCGGCTGCCTGCTTGACTTGATCATGGAAGCTGAAACACTGGGTATCTCTTCCAGGGCATAGTGAAACAGTAGTTTGAGTTGGGGAGGGAGTTTCCTAATCCTCACAGAGAGCCAGCCTAAAAGGGGGATCAAACTCATGAACTCGCCCATTAAACAGAAAAAGCACTGATTTAGGAAATGGAACCGTGGGGTTCAAATCTTTACTCTGCTGCTTAGTTAATTTTCCTTGGGCATGTGACTTAAGTTTACTGGGCCTTTGTTTTATCATTCACAAGCCTAGAGAGGAACTAACACCCACACACAGAAGGGGAGTGAAGGGGCCAGCATGGAGTCTGGTCCAGTGCCTGGTGTTAAAAGGAAAAGAAAGGCTGCCTCTGCGTTCAACAGGACCCTGAAGTGGCCGAGCAGTGCTGAGACTGTAACAGGATGTGAGCAATGTGGGAAAGTGGATGAAAATGCCGCACGATTCACTGACTGGTAAGAACAAAATAACAGATGCACTTTGCAGTAAGTGCTATCTCTGACCACAGGGAGCTGAGTTTTTCCCGTGTGTGGCCCTCTGTTCTATGTTTGTGATGGTGGGGTGGTAAGAACAAAAGATTTACCTTTTCCAGAGCCTCTCTGTCAAGTAGTTCCTGCACAGCTAGAAGCTTGATGCTGTAAAAAAAAAAAAAAAAAATGAAACTGGGCTTGAAAACCAATTGAAAACAAATCATTTCAAATTGAAAACAAATCATTTCACATCACCAAGCATCAGCCAAATCATGAGAACAAATTTTGACCTGTCAGCCTGCATTTCTGCTGAGTCCCATCTAAAGGAACCTTTGCTTTGAATTGAAATGACCGCTTCAGAATGATCAAAAATGTTTCTAAATTGTACAGTTGATGGCATCATAGGATCCAGAAATTTCACGTCCGGGCCTACACCCAGAGGGGTTGAAGATAGGACCTGCAGCAGACATTTGCACATCCATGCTCACAGCAGCCAAAAGGGGGACACAACTAAAATGCCCATTAATGGACAATGCTGGGGATAAACAAGATGTGGCAGAGACCTATGATGGAATTATATTCAGCCTGAAAAAGAAAGAAATTCTGGCCCGTGATACAACATAGAGGAAGCACGAAGACATCATGCTAAGTAAAACAAGCCAGACACAAAAGGACAAATGCTGTCTCATTCCACTTTTATCAGATAGCTAGCACGGTTGCATCCAAAGAGACAGGAAGCAGAAGGGCGGCTGCCTGGGGCAGGGGGAGGGAAGATGGGGGACCTGTTGTTTAGCGGCTTCAGTTTGGGATGACCAAAAAGTTCTGAAGATGGATGGTGGTGTGAATGTACTCACATAGTCTCATGCTCATAAATGGTTAAAATAGCAGATTTTATGTTACGTACATTTCACCTAAAAATATTCCAAAAATAGGGCGCCTGGGTGGCTCAGTTGGTTAAGTGTCTGCCTTTGGTTTAGGTCATGATCCCAGGGTCCTGGGATCAAGTCCCACATAGGGGTCACTGCTGAGCAGGGAGCCTGCTTCTCCCTCTGCCTGCTACTCCCCCTGCTTGTGCTCTCTCTGTCTCAAACAAATAAATAAAATCTTAAAAAAAAAATTCTAAAAAATAATGACAGCTGCTTTATGCAATGGATCTGAACACATTCAGAGGAATATAAAGAAGTAAACAGGTGCCCATGTTCAGTATTAATCTTTTCTTCATGTCCTTTTGATGCCAATAAGCCAACAGCTAAAACCTCTGCTTACGAAGACGGCCTGCTCAGCTGCTGACCGCACCGTAATCAAGCCCTACTGTGTGCAGGTGGGCAAGGGTGTGCAATGACCAGGACACGCTCTCTGCTCAGGAGCTCACAGCCTCTCGGAGGCCACAATCAGACCACAGTCAGAACACAAGGCAGGGTGCCACGGGGATGGGCCAAGATGCAAAGAGAAGCCCGGTCCTGGCAGAGAACAAGGAAGGCTTCCTGGAGGAGGGTCTGGGCTAGCCTTGACTGGGGAGAAAGGCCACCCACAGAGGGGCAGCAGAGGCAAAGGCACCGGGGGGATTGGAGAGGTGTGGAGCGTATGAACCCTCCAGTTTCCGGTTTAGGGACCAGAGCCCGGGACGGTAGCCAGCAACTGAGACGTAAATTCGTTAGTGGATGCAGGCTTTACAAGGAGGCATCCTCCCCATCACGACACGCTGCCTTTGACTTGTGGCCAGAAGGCCAGACTCAGCGCACATGGGAGGAAGCACGAGTGCTCGCTGAGATCGTTTAGGGAGCAGGTCAGCCGTGGGTGGCGCGTGACACTCCCTCTCCGCGGAGCCAGTCTGTTTGTGGTCACTGGCCACTGCGTTCTCTACCTCCGACCAACCTGCCTGGATTCTCTGGAGCAGAAATGTCCATACTCCCCAGCTGACGAGCCTCCCTCCAAAGGGGTTATTCCTCATGATAAGGTTCACCTTAATTTACAGAATTCTTCGTATTCTCTCCATGCACCTAAGGCAAGCCCAGGCAGCCAAGTGCAATGGCTTACATAACAGCAACTCGGGGAAGGACGATAATGGTTTTAAAATTTACAGGACACTACCAGCACGACTAACAATTCGGCAACTCTCAGAGTGAAAAGACAGGACTCAGGGCATTCCCTCTGCTCCAGCCACACTGACTCTCCATGTCTTGGACACTGGTTTTGTTGTTCGTCCGGCTTGGGTCCTGCCCAACATCTTCACAACCCTGACTCTGACACTGTGTCATTCCAGGCCAAATGTGAACTCCATGTCCTCTAAGCAGCCTTCTCTGGACACTGAGGTCAAGCAGCAGCTCTGATCGTCACATTTCATTTTCTCCGGCCCACTTCCTAGTCCATTAAAGCATTGATTTGTTGGGGTGCTTTAATAGATCTGCTGTGGTCTGTCCCTTCCCAAACAGCAAGGAAGCTCCTGACAGCTGAGAGCTCAAGGGTCTTCTCGCCATTCTGTTTGCAGGCTCTGTGACTGAGGCATGGAAAGGATTCAAGGAACACTTACTAACCGACTAGCAGGGCCCAGTCAATATTATAGCTGATGCAGCCCAGCCTGGCTCACTGGCCGGACCTTAGTTTCTCTCTCTGTAGAAGAATGCCTCCAACAAGATGACCGTGTGTGTTTTCCCTCGGTGACACGCACTGCAGGCATGTACGCACAGGCCTGCTATGAAGGGGACGTATCCAGTGGCCGGTCAGCACTCCTGGCTACTCCTCAGCACATTCTGATTCCCCACGAATCTAAATTCCAGGCCACCGATTTGGATGGCAACTTACATGCTCAGTTAGGGGTTTCCAGCTGGAGCTCAAGTTTCAGAAGCTTAAACTGCTGCTGAAATAACCACTGGAAAATAATTCTACCAGGGGAAATTTTTCAGCAGTCTCTCATTTCTGCCCCAGTCCACGGTCTTGAAGTCCGATTCAGGATTGGATATCAGACATCAACCGATGAGAGGAAAGGTTTGAACACTGTTGAGATAGTCAACTCTCCTTCTCTCCCTGCTTGCAAAGATAGTACACACAAGCCATTATAGAACGTGAGCTGAAAACCGACAGTTTCAGGCTCTAAGGAAAAATGATATAAAGACAACATCAGTTGACTCTCATTTAAGTCAAGGCCTGAAGGATGCTGCTTCCTGCTCTGACTTTCCTCCTGACTGGGGATGTGGCAAATACGTGGCATGTCTAGTGCCACTCTCCAACCCTCTCCACCTCTTCCCATGAACTTTGCTCCCGCGTACCTTCGACGCAGCTTCAGAATCCTCAACACTCCAGTTAAATCAGATTAAACTGATTTAACACCTGCTCTACAACCAAGGCCAAAGAGTATTAACCTATGCAGGGGGGTCAGAGAAAAAGAGGGGCATTCCCACACTACTCGAAAGCATCAGCGTGAGGTGAGATTGCTTTAGGGGCGGGGCAGAAAAGACGGGAAGAGGAAAAGACACTCAGATCTTTCAAAATGGAAACAGCACATGGTACTGAGACATTACTGCCCCAGCTGCTTATAACGTTGGATTTCTTCAGGGAGCTGTGGGTTTTTTCCCCTCCTTAGAGCTGTAGTCTTTAAGAGTATATGAGATGTTTGGGGCACCTGGGTGGCTCAGTGGGTTAAGCCGCTGCCTTCGGCTCAGGTCATGATCTCAGGGTCCTGGGATCGAGTCCCGCATCGGGCTCTCTGCTCAGCAGGGAGCCTGCTTCCCTATCTCTCTCTCTCTCTCTCTGGCTGCCTCTCCGACTACTTGTGATTTCTCTCTGTCAAATTAATAAATAAAAGCTTTAAAAAAAAAAAAAAGAGTATATGAGATGTTTCCTGTTACATAACTATCCTAATGTTAGTTCTTCCCTTATTGGAAACGCTCCAAGTTTGGGGTATTTCTTTCAGTATGTGTGGTATCAGATTCCTCTAAACTGATACCGAGAGTCCCTGGGACATAATGTCACTCGTATGAAGCCGTTCTCTGCATCCTCCAGTTCAGACTTCTCATTTCCCCCCCCATCTCTGTGCCAGCTTTGCTCGTCTTTCCCTCACTCCCTCCCTCGTCCTCTCCGTCCTGCCCATCCTCCTTCTGTCCTTTGGCTAAGTCCATGAATGTGTATGGAATGCCTCCTACATTTCAGAAACTGCCAGGCCTCAGGGGGACCGAGATGAACCCACACTATCCCTGCCCTCCCAGAGGCTAGGATCCTGCTTGGGCATGTGCCGAGGGAAGTGTGCCCCTCTCTCCCGGGTTCTGTAGGCTGGTGGCTGGACTAAAGAGGGCATATCTTTATGGTGGCCTGGGGCTTGGTCACCACCCTCTGAAAACAGCAGAGCCCCCATCAGCAGTCTCAGTGGCAAGCAATTTCTTTTTCAGCACCCAGCTGAGAACGGAGGCAAATGGTAACACAAGAGCAGCCGAGAGCAGCGCTTTCCGTAGAAAAACGACAACTTTAAGGACAAGTTCTGAAGTCGAAGTGCCAACACTTGGGTAGACCAGGGATGCCTGCTATTAATGTTTGCTTAACTAAGCCCCAAGGAGATGAGCTAGCTGAGGGCTGAGGCCTTATTCTGCGGCACAGAGCCTGGTCCAGCGAGGTCTATCAAGGAGAGGTAGCAATGGGGAAAGGACCAGACACGGCAAGCAGGGAAGCAAAGCAACAAAGTTGAAGATACAGAAGCTGGAGGGCTCCCCCCACCCCACCACCGCCCCACTGCTGTCTGGGGTGGCTTGGAGCTGCAGGCTGAACCTTAATGGCCCCTGAAAAGGCAGCTAAGAGCCAGATAAGAGAAAAGGCAGATGGTTCTATAGGTGCCGCAAAATCATTTAAAGGCCAGACCTTGTGACTATGCAGAAACTCATGCGCGGTACCAGAGTCAAGGATTCCCTCCAGCTCCCTCTCTCTGAGGACTCTGGCACCGAGCTTCCCCTGCATTTATGAGGTGACACAGTATAGTGCGTGAGACATAGCAGCATTTGGAAATGCGTTATGGATGTACATGTAACATGGAGGAGTGATCCACTCACCGCACAGATAAAATATTTAAGGCTATGCATTACGCACTAGGCACTGTTGGGCACCAGAGATGCAGTGATAGGCAAACACAGCCTCTGCCTTCAAACTTCTTAGTCTGATGGAGGAACCAGTTACATACATCAGCCACAGATGCACCCTCAAGGGGCAAACACAGGGTGCCATGGGGCTCTTTGGAAGGGCAGTGCAAAGCTGGCAAGCTCCCTGGGAGGTGACTGTTCTAGGCTGATGCCCATGGGCTTGCGAGGCAGAGAGATCAAGTGGGAGGAAAAGTATGAGCAAAGGAACCAGGAGGTAGAGTGAACATATCCCTCCACCCTGCCCAGAGACTGAATGCCCACAGGGACCACAGCGATGTCTGGAGGATGGGATAGGTGACGAAGAATTATTCTGCAGAAACAACTGAGGCCAGGCCTGCTTAGAGGGTTGGTTAAACCATATTAAGGAGTTTGAACTGTATCTTGAGGCAAGGAGTAGCTAATGATGAGTTAGGGCGGTGGTGCCATTGAAAGTCCAAGGGGCAGAAGATGCCCGATAAAGGTATAAAGTGGCTCTGGTGTGAAGGGCTTGGGGGTGGAGTGGGAGTGGGGGACAAGAATGGAGTAAGTGAGACCCGAGCTCTGCACCCAGCATGCCAGCCCAAACTGTCTCCCGCACTGGAAACCAGGCAAGTACGGGGCCATGGTTACCACCTGTGTCCTCAGCAGAACAGATGCGAATCTCTAGAGAGGGGACACTCTGGGCAGACTCCCAGGAAGGGACAGGGGGCCCAAGAGCAGAATCTGGAGAAAAGATGGAATCACAGCCAGCAGCCACAGGCAATGATGATTCTCTATCCGTATGTCCGCATGCAGGACATGGGGGCCACTTAAGACTTCACGAAAGTCGAATTCAGAAACTAGGTCAACCCAGTCGTTGGACTGCTTCTCCTTTCCCTCTGAAGGAAGGCTCCCCATTAACTTCTGAACAAAGGAAGGAAGAGTTCTCTTTTGATCATCAAATTTTAGACGATGCCACGGAGGTTAAATGCAGACTGGTTTTCCCTAAGTCTAGATTTTCTTCCACCATTGACTCAGGGCTGGGAGAACACAGTGGACATCGGCCTCCGGATATTAGTGAGCGTGCACACCTCAGAGAGAAGGCAGGCCCCCAGGGAAGGCGCCCTCTTCAGCATCTTGTCCCATTGCTGCCAAACACACACTCACCATCTCATCCTTCCTTCCCAAAGCCAAGGGCTGAACCACACCACCACCATCAGAACAATCAGCATGGAATTTAGCTTGGCTGGCTATTCTTGGCAGGTTAGAGAAAACTAGTGGCGAAACAGTGGGCAGGAAACTTCTCTGACGACAATCTCATGGTTTTTGTTCTAGTCAGGTTTTCGACTGCTTGAATCAATTATAGAAATTTCCATTTCTTAGAAATTTCTTGGAAAATTGCCCAATCCACTCAGATTTTCAAAGTTTGAGCACAGAATGGTACTAGTGGTCACTTTAACTTAAAAAACAACCTCTGCTTCTGTGCTGATGTCCCCTTCCTCGTTCTTTAATGTGTATAGATACTTTTTCTCATCTAAAAAAGTAGATCTGTAAGAGATCAGTCTCTTATTGGTCTTCTGAAAAAAATTAGGTCCTGAACTTATCAAGTCGACCATTTTATTTTCTAATTAAGCAGGTCAACATTTACCTTCACTAATTCCTTTCTCCAAGTTTCATTGTTTTCTTCAGTTTCTCTATTTACCTTCTTGAGTCAGGTATTCATGATTCAGATCTCTTTATTATCTATAAGGCCATGAATAAAAATTCATTCTCTATGTAAATATTCATCCTTGTTTCCAATCTCATTATGTAGCCTTCTTGTCTACCACCAAGTCTGAAGCTGCTATTTTGGTCTCTTATTGGAGTCGATAGTTCTTTGGATTATATTTTTCTATCTCTGAGTAATTGGGTTTTAAATTGTATAGTTTTGTATTTTCTATAATTCTAATGTACTGAAGTTAAAGGAAGTACCCTGTACGTTTCCTGCTTTTAAAAATCTATTCATAGTCTTTTTTGGTCTATTTTATGATGCTTTTCTCTATTTCCCAGGGTTTGAGTAGTTCTAGAACTTTTTTTCAATCTCCCAGTGTGTACCTTTAAGTTTTCATATTACTGTAGGGGGATTAGGGAAGGGCTCTGCAGTCACTCTGCCTGGGTTCAAGCTGTATCACCTACTCATTGCAGCATCTTAAGAACTTTAAGAACCTCCAGGTAGGAGGCAGGGAAGGAATCTGGCATTCACCCCTATGACCTTGAACATAGATGACACAGGGGAAGTATTTATCATGTTGCTTAGTTCAGGGTAAACCACTTTCAATGGTGGATACTGGTATGAATATTATTGAGGGTTTTTTTTTTTTAAGCTATTAACACTTCTCTAAAAATCAGAATAAAGAAAGCAACAACTTTTTGTGCTACCAACCCATTTCCAGATAAGCAGCACAACCAACCTCTCTATCTCCCATTTGCTTTTTGGTCTCCATTAACACCCGTTAACAGATCCAGAGTATAGTCCCACTGCTACTGCTGTGTCCTGTGGCTGCTCTTAAGAACAATTTCTGACACTCTTATTTGCTTCTTTACCAAACTTAAAATAAAAAATTGCTAGTTCTATTGATTCTAGGGCTTGTGCTACCTCTTCTTCTTCTTCCTTTTTTTTTCTTTTAATAGAGTGAAAGGAGGGAGGGACAGAAGGAGAGAAAGAATCTCCAGCAGACTCCCCAGTGAGCACAGAGCCCAACATGGGGCTCAATCTCACGACCTCAACTGAAACCAAGAGTCAGACACTTAACCGACTGAGCCACCCAGGTACCCCTGTGTTACTTCATCTTGAGCAATATTTTGTCTTATCTCTTAAACTTCTACAATGTATCTTTAAAATAAGCTTTAAAGAGTTTATTTATTTATTTGACAGACAGAAATCACAAGTAGGCAGAGAGGCAGGCAGAGAGAGAGAGAGAGGAGGAAGCAGGCTCCCTGCAGAGGAGAGAGCCTGATGTGCCGGGCTCAATCCCAGGACCTTGGGATCATGACCTGAGCTGAAGGCAGAGGCTTTAACCCACTGAAGGCAGAGGCTTTAACCCATGCGCCCCAAAGTAAGCTTTAAAGTAAGGAGTATGTTCCTATGTTTTCCCAAGCCCTTGCATGCCTGAGAATGTCTTTCTGATTGGCTTCATACACGAAAGACAACTCAGCCGAGTGTGATGTGAAATTGTTGGGTTACAACATAACCCCCAATACTTCAGAGTTGGTTTGCCAACTTACTTGATAATCAGAAGAACTTTTAATGTGTCAGATTTCCAGATCCCACCTAGGGAGGAGTGATACAGGGCCTGGGAACATATCTGAATTAAAGGCAAGACAACACAAAACTCCCAGGTGTTCTAGTCCTCCAATATCTTCCATAGATACAGACTCTCTGTTGCAGAGAACAAGCCTAAAGCCAACCTGATTTTTGTTATTCTTTTCTCTGCTTGGATTCCCATGAATTTCTCCCCATTTTGTCCTTGTTATTCTGTTTTCCGGGCTATACCCAGATCCAGGCCTCTTTTTTCCAACAGCTGTTCAGAACATGGTGAGCAAGTACCTTATACCCAGACCCAATCTCTCTGTCACTCAGGGAGGTAGCTAAATCTGGATCACTGGTCCCAGTAATCACCAACACCAATCTGAATAGGGGCTGTCAGTTCTGTCTTCCACATTGATAACCTTGTCTCTTATTTTTCTCTTTCTTTCTTATATTTTCCTGAACTATTTCTCAAGGTTGGTTTTTTTCTTCCCCTCCATTCACATCACTGATTTCTCATAGCATTTGTGTTAGTTTTCTGGGGCTGCTCTCACAAATTATCACAAAGTTGATGACTTAGCCCAACACATATATATTCTCTCACTGTTCTGGAGACCAGAAATCTCCAATCAGGATTACTGAGCAGAAATCAGGGTACCGGGTCTACCACACTCCCTCTGGAGGCTCTAGGGCGGAATGAGTTCTTTGTCTCTTCTAGCTACCAGTGGCTGCCAGTATCTGGCGATGGGTCTCCGTCTCTTGGATCATAGCGCCTTCTCTTCCAGCAAACCTGCCCCTGCTTGTCTCATAAGGACACCTGGGATTGCACTTAGGACAATTCAGGATAGTCTCCCCACCTTTCCAGATCCTTAGCTTAATCATATCTGTGGCATCTTTTTTGCTTTATAAGGTCATAATATTTACAAGTTCTGGGGATTAGGCTATGGATATCTTTTCAGGGCCATTTTTCAGCCTACCACACATTAATACTCCTTACACTCCTACTAATTTGGGTTTTAGTTCTGTTGTGAAATTTTGTTTCCTCAAGACCTTCCCTAATTCACTGCATCTCTTTTTAAAATTTTATTTCTGTTGCCTTTTCCCACTAGCCCATTCTTTCCTTATGTTTTTCTGTCCCTGTTCCAGAGCGGCCATGTCTTGCCGTAGTATGTGGAGGATGCCACACATTTCCCCCAGATTCTCTTTTGTAACCTGCTATAGATGACTTTCTGGGTCTCCAGAAGCTTCCGCCTTTACTTTGTTCTGCAGGAATTTTCCATAAAGTCTTTTTTTTGTCTTATTCATCCTTAAGTAAGGAAAGGTTTGTCCTGACCAATGGTTGATTTTCAACAGACATTATGAGCAGACTGACCATGGCTGTTTTCTGCTCACCTGCATAAAGGATGGATCTCCTTTCCAGACCTGCTATGGGAGGGGACTGGCTGAGGGCACAGCTCCTGGCCAACTCCTGCTCAGAGGTTCACCTCCTCCTCAGAGACTCTCAGTCGGTTCAAGATAGAAAGCATCCTGTCTCCCAACACGTGCAGCTGCCAGGACACCCCGCTTGTAGCACTTTGCTTCTGGGGAGTAGATTTACTAGAGTGCACTGAAATCATGCCAGTTTCCCCCTATCTCCCATCTGGTTATAGTCTGATGTTTCTTTTTTCTCTACTTGGCAATGGAGAAAAATCCCAAAGAGACGGCCCTGTGAGGAAGGGCCCACATCTGAGGCTAGTAGCGGAGGATAGAAAGGAAAGACTAACCAGCTGGAATTTGCTTTAAGTGTGTGAGTCAGGAACAAATGATGAAAAACGTGTAAATTGCTTTGTCACTGTTTTTCAGGAAAGGCAGAGGGGGTGGCGGTGACGTGGGGTCTTCTCCCGGTGGCTCTTTGTGTCACGAGCAATACCCCGGGTAGGCTCCCCCAGCCTGGTGCTGTCCGCCTCCTCGCTGTCACCAGCTGACACCTCCACGTTTCTGCCATTGGTCACTCCTCTCAGTTCTTGCTGGCCCGAGAGGTTTTGTTATTTTTCTGCGTCATCATGGGTATCTGAGCCAAACCTTCCAGAGATGGGGTCTCTGAAGGGCAGGATAATGTCCGGTCTCTTGTTTTTAGCAATGGCCTGCTCATTATGTGGAAAGACTGGCTCCCTCAAACTTCAGGGCTTTTCGTCCTCCACGTGGGGAAAAGTATCCGAAAGAGAAACCATTTCCCCGCATTTGATCTGGCCCTTCAGAGCTCCCAGGGCTTCAGGTCTCAAGGCTGCTGAACACCTGGCAGGGTGTCCACAGGGTAGAATCAGGGTGGGACCTTCTGGAAATCTCTTCAAGCACAAACCAGGGGCCTGGCCTGCAGTGAGGAAGCCTGACTTTCACTGAAAACAGCAGAAGATGATCAGATCCAAGAATGGACAAGCTAACAGTGGGAGTGAGGTTGGTTCACAAATGGAGACCAGGAATCACTCTTCCACACCTGCACTTTTTTCCTCAGCAGCAAACTGCCTACTTCATGCCACTTCCCTAAAACGCGGAAACATTTAACCTAATCATCTAAGGTCTGAGGCCCCAGTGGAAAGCCCACTAGAAAGTTAACAGCCTGCTTTAACTGCAGAAGATAAAGCTCTAGTCCACTGGGCAATTTTACCCATGGGGAGTTTGGAAGAAAAGACACAGGAACAGACGGAAATGTAGACAGAACCAATGAAGAGGAGAAAGAGGATCCTATTAACAGAGCGACTTCCAGATGTCAGGTACTGCACTAAGCCTTTATGACATTATTTTACTTACACCTCGAAGTTTTTCCTCTTGGACATTGTTCTAACAAACTGCAGATTCCAAAGCGAAAGAGCATTTGGGGACTGAATGGATGATTTGCATGCTACAATATCAATTTTTCTTCCTCCTGGCTGTGGGATAGCTTACTCTCTGCTGAAGAGGAAAGGATTTCAACTCCTACTTTTTAGCTTCAGAGAAATCAAGTGTCTTGTGAAAAATCCACACAACGGCAGGGAATGGCACCCAGGCCTGGATGATTTGAAAGCCCTTGCCACTTTTTACTCAATGAACAAATATTCCCTGAGCACCCACTGTGTGGCAGGCATATGGCACCAGACACAGAGCAATGGACAAAACAAAAGCTTTCATTCTGCCAAGGGATGGGGAGCAGCGGTCTGCTGGCCTCTGTTTAACCACCGGCCTTAGGGAAGCAGGGACGGGAGAGCTGTAGCATTTCCCGATTTCCCTGGTGGATATACTCCCATTATGGCCCATTTCAAGCCACCAGTTTGACGTGACTAAACACAGAGATGGCAAGAGACACGCCACTTCACACCAGCTCCAGCATACCACCGTGAGCAGGGATCTATGACAAACCAATTTTCTATTAATTACAAATTGAATATATAATAAATTATACAACTAGGTAATGTGCCCAGGGGTGATGAATTTGTAAAACCTAAGCAGGGTAAAGGAGTAGTAAGGGTGCTATGAGATGACATTGGGTCAGAGACTGGATTTTCCCATCTGTAGAGTCAGGCTAATGATTCTATTTAAAGGTGTCATCATAAGGATTGGGTGAAATGGCACTTACTATAGAATAATCCCTTCAAGTACATAGTAGGTACTCAATTAATGATGGCTATTAATATTTATCTGAACTGATATAGAGATGGCCTGGTACATAATTCTCATCTTCCTTAGAACTGATAAGAATATAAAGTTTTCATTCCTGAAAATCAAGCTAGCATTTTAGCCACTTAAACGAGTTCTAAATGACTGACCAACAACCTAGAAATGTTGCTATACACATGGAGTCGCTAAGTTCTTAATGCCAGGCCTTCTAACACTGATGTTAGAACTTGCAGTGTCCCCATATTTATTATTATTATTATTGATTAATTCAATTAAATTTTTTAATAATTAGCTCTTTAATTCCAAATCAATCTATACCACCCTCCCTCAAAGAGGTACAAAGAAGGCTGTAACTCTTCTGGATGAGTAGACCCCATAGTTTTGCTCTCCTTCCTCCTCTGAACTGAAAACAAAAGGATATGCAGATAAATAAGTAAAGCCTCCACCACAGCATTGGTTCTTAAACTCATTCAGAGCTGTGCCATTCATACAGAATGCAAGTCTCAGGACAAAACGGTAAAGACGAGAACCCCCTCAAAGATAAAGCTGCATAAAATGTTGAAAAGAAATTAAGTATTAAGTTATTTTACACTGAAGGGTGAAACTCTCCCATTGAACAGAGAAAAATGCTCAACTACTTTTACTATTTCTTTAAGAATTGAGCTATAGGGCGGCTGGGTGGCTCAGTGGGTTAAGCCACTGCTTTCGGCTCAGGTCATGATGTCAGGGTCCTGGGATTGAGTCCCGCATCAGGCTGTCTGCTCAGCGGGGAGCCTGCTTCCCTTCCTCTCTCTCTGCCTGCCTCTCTGCCTACTTGTGATCTCTCTCTGTCAAATAAATAAATAAAATCTTAAAAAAAAAAAAAAGAATTGAGCTATAGCTAGAGGTTCATTATGAGGATAGAGAATTAAAGGAGAATGAAAAATCTTCTCAGCCTGCCATCTGCAACGCAAAGGGCCAGATGTCCCGCAAGCGTCCCCATTTTGTCTGTCCATCACAGAGAGTCTGGCCTCCTTAGCTCTGCTTCAGAAGGACAACAGTGGGGCTATGCCACATGGCAAGAGCAAAGCCATCATTCAAACCCAGGGCTCAGGGCCCTGACTGGTACCTCTTGGTTTCACTTCAAATTCCCCACCTGCTGTCGCATCCAACTAGTTAATGACAGAGCCTCAGAACTTGGATGAGGTTCTTGTTGGTCATTCTTACTCCAAGCGGTTATGATGAAATGCAGGCCCCGATGTCCCTAAACCGAGGGGGCTCTTACACTGGTACTGTTCCTTCTCTAATCTAAGTAAACTGGGGACTTCTTGGAACTCATACCTTTTTCCGTAATTTTTTTCAACATACTTTCACCCAAGAAGGGCTACCTGCCCAACACAAATCAGAAAATGCTGCAGATATCATCTGAGGATAATTTTTCCTTGAGGAAGAAATATTTTTTACCACACTCCTCTCCAGGTGGCTTTTCCTAAATCCTCTTTGGTTGCTCCTTGACTTTCGTTGGGGGAGGTAAAAGAAATAACCAGATCAAATAAGTTTTTGTATGTACTGTGGGGATGGTATCCCCATCCTGCATGACCTTACCTGGAAAGGGGTATAGCTTGACCTTTCTCCCATTACATTTCTACTTGCCTATGGTCTTTTCTAGGAGTTCCTTCACAACTACATGAGACGTACTTCGACATACTGTCTCTTCCTGTCTTCCCTTTCCATTCACAAAGCTTCCCTCCAACATTTTAATCTTTTGCATTATATGTATTTCCTTACGTGCATCAAATCCTGTGAGAATGGAAGTAAGCAACACACACACACACACACACACACACGCTTTTGCTTTTTGAAATGAATACTGAGTACTATGTGGCTGGCCAACTATCATAGCAATAATTATGAGTTTTGGGCTTTTTTTGTTTGTTTGGTCCCCACACTTTTTGTATTTTGGGATTCATGGGGGACTTCTTGTTACCTAGTTTTTCTGTAAATGTCCGCAAGTTTAGGTTTTGCCAACTAGTTGCTCTTTTTGCTCCCAATATTTTCATTATGAAAATTTTCAAACCTTTGGGAAAATTCAGAGAACTCTACAGTAAACACATACCTACCACCCCCTTTCTATAATCATTAGCATTTCACACTATTTGCTTTATCACACATCTGTCCTAACCACCCATCTACCCATCTTTTTTTTCTTTTCTTCTTTTTTTGAAATGCATTTCAAAGTAAGCCCGGAGCCCAGTGATTTGTCTCGTATTTCACACAAAGACTGGCTTCAAAGTAATTCCTCTCATTCTCAGCTGAACCACTCCCTGCAGACTCCTAGACTCCAGTGTGGGAGCCCACCCTGGAGCTCTACTGAAGGTCCACCAGCATGAATGTTTGTCCTCCAGGCCTTTCTCAAGGCCGTCCTGGAAGATTTCATTAACCAAAGCCTCCCTTAACCTGGACTAAATGGCCATTCTTCCCCTCCAGCTCAACTCCTCCACCTTTTAATGTTTCCATCAAGCCACCATGAAATGAATATTTCTAAAGCTCCACTTTATGTTTGATCACATATTTTCAGCCAAGAAATGAGTGTTATTTTCACATAGTACTCAGTATGATTTCTCCAGGCGCCCTTCAAAACCAAATAAGACCGGCTTGTCTTGTGACCCTTTCAGTCCTCTGCCCATGTCTCAGTGACCCCAGTGCCATGGCTGCCCAAGGAGGCTTATTGCTGCTGATTTCAGCTATACACTGACACCTTCTTAAGAACTTAGTTACTGGGAAAGAGTAAGAGTGATGAACTGAATGTGTAAGAGAAAAAAAACTTCCACTTTCAAGAACATACTAGAAATTACAAAGTTATCTAACACAATGCAGGGTCTGTGATTCCAACTTAATGTTCCAGCCAAAAGTTTTCATCTGGCTTCAAGGTTGACCTTTCACCTCTTAGCTAGGCTTCTCTTCCTTTTAGGCCAGACAAAATCCACCCCTGGGTTTTGTCAGAAGCAATGGCCTCATTAATCAGCTTAAAGAGTAAACATTCATTCCTCCTTATATTGCAAATGAGCCAGTAATATTCTCTGGGCAGGGAACTGTTTAAAGTAGCAATTATGAGGGCCTATTTCACAGCAATCTTTCATTTTTTTTTCTTTTAAAGAAGTCATTCGCAAAACACATATTTATATGAGAAAATTTAGAAAATACAAAAAGAGGCAGGGAAAAAAAACATTGTCCATAATTCTGCCATGCAGGAATTATCATTAATAACTTCATCTCTACCCTTTTAGACTTGAAAAAGATGAATATATGCATTTTGGAAAATTGAAATTATATTGTACATGCTGTTCCTATTATTTTTAAGTTATCATTATGTTATAAATTATTGTCATTATTAGTTGGCATGATTCCATGTCATTAAGTATTATTTGATATAATTTTAATGGAGCTAAAGAGCTATAAATACAGATATAAGCTATATTTAGTAATCTTTGTTGGACATCTAATCTGCGACAGGGAGCAGAATAGGTTGCCCCACCATGTGCCACTTTGGCGTGTAGATTGTTTTAGCTAAAGGCAATCAAGACTCAGCAGATTCAAGAAAAACTTTTACCTCTCCCTTAACCACCATAAACAATTTAGATATGGAGCTTGGCCCAGAAAGAGAGCTATTACCAGGGATAACTTTCTATGTGAACGACCCATCTATATGGCAGAGCAAACAGCTCATTATCGAACATCTGCTCACATCTTGCATCTACTGCTTTATGAATCACCCTCCTCCCCTTTGAAGCCCCAGGCCCCTTCCCCTTTCCTTAACTCAAGATGGCATATAAGCCTCAACTGCCTGACTTGCCTTTGGGTCTCGTATTTTTATGAGATTCTCAGAGGTATGAAATTAAAAATTTATTTTTCTCCTATTAATCTATCTTATGTCAATTTAATTGTCACATCAGCCAAAGAACCTAGAAGGGTAAAACAAACATTTTTCCACCCCAGCAGGTGTTTCCAATGTTTCAGTGTTCTAACGATCACTTTGGTGAATAATTCTGAACATACTACTTTCTGTATAACTTTGTTTCTAACAATACATTTCCAGGAGGTCAAGGACTATGAGTATTTTTAAGATTTTAAATAATTTTTGCAAAACTGCTCTGCAGACTTAGACTTCTGCTACCCATTGTATGACCCACTTCCCTGGCCTGTGTAATTTATGTAAAAACTCCCTAATCCAATAGGTGGAAAAGGCGTAATGAAGCTGTTTAAATTTACATGTATTTGTCCACCAGAGAAACTGAATGTTTTAATTATTCTTTCATCAGAGCCAGTGAGTGATGGCAAGGGAGTGGAGCAGCCCCAGGGAATATTCGGCAGCACCTAGAAGTCACACTGGAAAGCCTGGAGTGGGGATGTAGGTGGGGGTGTGGGGGGTGGCAAAGCTCAGCAGCCCTGTGCAGGGTAATCAATGAACAATTGGGCCTCTGTACCTCAGTGGAAGCTCTCAAACCATTTGTCTCCCCCCTCTCCTTTCCTAATTGGATATATTTCTCTGGAGATACCAGAACAGTATGTACAAGGCTTTTTAATTCCCCAACTTCTTGATAAACAACTACTATCAATATTTTGCCAAAAAAATTTTGTCTAGCGCCCCACCAGCCAGAAGAAGTATGACTGAAGCCTACTTACTTCAGAGAGAGTAAAAAAAAAAAAAGAGTATTTTGAAAGATCTTGTTGGCTCAAAGTCATCTGGGTAAACTAGAACCGGAACTGAGGACTCCCACCTTCCCTACAGTGTGGGCAGCAAAAGAAGTAGCGATGCAACTGTGCACAATGCAAAAGAATTTAGTCAGACTGACACAAGTCTGCAGTCTACAGGGAGGCCCAGTGGTTTTCCAGAAGGGAAGAGGGAGCCCCCAAGCAAAAGCACAGGCACTGGCCCACAGGCCTTCCCACCTGGGAATAACCCCAACGTCAGGGGCCGGTGCCAGCCACGGGTCCTCAGGATCTAACTACAATACTGCACTCAACAGTGCAGAACAGACTGGAACACAAACCCCGGGCAGCAAGGCTTCCAAAACAGCACATCCCCAGGCTTTCGGAGGGAGAGTGAGCATGTCACTGCAGGGACAAATGGCCACTTAACGCTTTGCCAGAAGCCTTGGTTACCTGTAGAACTCCAGCCCCTGGTTTTTAGAGTCAGCTCCACATGTGTGGGGATCTGGCCAGTCTCTGGATGTCTGTCTCAGATATCTGTCCCTCCAAATTATGAAGGGAGAAGACTCCCTCAATCTCTCTAGCAATTACCATTTGCAGCTGGATGTCCATACTGTGAGCTGCAGCTAAGAAGTCCCTTAAAAGTCACAGCAGCAGCCATCACTGCCAAGCTTTTATCTCCAGGGAACCCAAGATGCGAGAGGGGCTTGGTGTCTGTCCCCGCGGGGTGCCGAGTCACCGTGAGGACAGCGGCTGGGGGGCTGGGACCTGTTTTTGTCAAACAGCATCTCACGGGGTCTTCAAAGCAATCGTCCCAGACACGGCTGCTATGAATTCCAGCTGCTAAGCGTGAAACCTTATCCTCCAGCCTCTAACTCAGGCCTCTCCAGTTCTTCACTGTCTTTAATTTAAAATACTGAAATCAGGGAGACCCAGAAGCCCGCCTCCCATCTCTCCTCCCCCCACCAGCTGGCTCAGAACCTCCTGTTGCAGAATCAGGCCCAGAAAGCTGCCTGGGATCCCCGCAGAAACTGCTGGCCCCATATGAAATACGGAAGGGGCCTCTGCAAGACGGGGGCCTCGAGTTCCAAAGTGGGTTTTAGGTTAACAACTTCCTCTTCCAGGAAGCAGGCAGAAAGAAAGCAGACATCCCTGCTCTTGGAGGATGCTGCTTGAGCGTCAGTGGAGCGAGCTGGTTTCCAAGAGGTGCTGGCTTGCATTCTGTAGTTCAGCAGTGGTCCTCGAGCTGTAGTGTTAAAACAGACCACCGGCCCCCTCCCTAGAGCTTTCTATTTAAGCAGGTCTGAGAGGAAGCCTGAGAATTTGCATTTCTGTCAGGTTCCCAGGAGAGGCAAGGGTTGCCAGACTGGGAACCATACTTGAAGAATCGCTGAATTAGAATATGCTCTCACTCAGAATGCCACTTCCATGATGATTTCAACACAGACAACTTTACAAGGCACAACTTTTCAAGGCACCAGCCTTGGTAAGGAGGGCTCTCTGGGGAGACTCTTGGTGGCTTGGCTGCCAGATAAGACTACAACTATTGTTTCTCAAACAGGGCACCTATTTCCTGTGGACACTCAGTTTGGAAAAATCAGATGTCACAGAGTACTCAACTCCGCTGGCCTCGAACCACGACGTTTGAATTACTCCATGCCTGCTCTTTCCTATGCCTCTCCCATCCCCTTTGCTATCCTGGCCACTCAGAAGAGCTTCTGCTCCCCTTACCCAAGACCAATGCACCCACCTGTGCTCTTGAAAGACTGATTGTATTCTCCTCCCCCGGACCTGCTCCCACTCTTCTTAGAACCCATCTCTCTCCATCTCTCACCACTGCCCGGCAGTGGCCCCTGATCCTTCCTTGAAACCCTTCTCTGGATATGTTCCTGGACCCCTAACAGCTTCTCTGAATCCTTCTCACCCTTTTATTCTTTGGTTTGCTTGCCTCATGCTTCTGTTCATTCATTCTCCCTGAAAACCCATGCCAGACCACAGTGATGAACAACAGTGGACAGACAGGGCTCACCCTGCTCTTGTGCAGCTGACGACCCACTCCCGCTGGTGAACACACTACATGACTGGTCATCTCAATAGAAATGTGTCAAGTGCTCCAAAAGAGAAACACAAGGTCCTCAGAGGGCATATGAGGGGATGCGAGGTATGGGGTGGCTAATCTAATCTGGGGCTGGAGCAAGGGCCTTCTCAAGGAAGCCACACTAAGCCAGGGTCTGGAAAGGGAACTGGCCTGACCCTTGTCTTTTTAGTGCCTTGAATGTTGGGTCCAATCATATTTTCAAAGACCCAATCCTATTTTCTCTGTCACAATGACCAGCAGTGATTCAAAAAAAAATATTTCTCTCTCCAGTACCTACTTCCCTGCTGAACTCCACCTCTGTATTTCCCATATCTGCTAGACTCTTAACTACAAGGCCTCAGAGGGACCTCAAACTCAACACATTAAATGAGAGCTCTCCCAGCAAAGCTGGTCTATACCCACTTCCCCCACCTTAGACACCATCCAACCAAGGCCCGAGCGCCATTATTCTTGAACCCCCCACTCCCTGCCATATCCCATCACTGAAAAGCCACCGATACAGGTTAATTCTATCTACCCAACCATCTTCTGAATCTAACCTTTATCATCTATTAAGTTCTCTGAAGCCATAGCCATACTCTCCTAATTCAATGTATATCTTTTGCTTGTGATAAAATATATACTCATTACAGAAAATTTTGAAAATACATAGAAATTAGAAAATAGCCATTGATAACATTGTCCTATTTGCATAGGCGTGTGTGTTTTTGTGTGTCTTGTATTTAGAAAATGCAATCATAATACCAACGTATCTGACAAGCCGGTGGCCCTCACTCCTCACTACTTAGGAGTCAGGGCTTAGTCACATGACTTGTTTTAGCCAATGGGACTTTAGTGAGCATGATGCAAAAAAAGGCCCTTAGTTAAAATCTCCTGCATGAAATAATCTTAAAAAACTATTTGGGGGGAACCTTAGTGGCTCAGTCGGTTACTTGTCCCACTCTTCATTTTGGCTCAGGCCGTGATTTCATGGGTTGTGGGATCGAGCCCCGAGTCAGGCTCCATGCTCAGCAGGAAGTCTGCTTGAAGATTCTCTCCCTCTGCCCCTCCCCCCACTTGCTTGCACATGCACACACACACATACACACTGTCTCCCTAAGATAAATAATTAAGTCTTTTTAAAAAGTTATTATTATTATTATTATTTTTAAAGATTTTATTTATTTGACAGAGAGAGAGAGACAGTGAGAGAGGGAACACAGCAGGGGAAGTGGGAGTGGGAGAAGCAGGCTTCTCGCTGAGCAGACAGCCCAATGTGGGGCTCCATCCCAAGACCCTCGGATAACAATCCAAGCCGAAGTCAGACGCCCAACGACAAAGCCACCCAGGCGCCCCTAAAAAATTATTTTTAAAGGCTATGTGATATTTCCTGTGTGAATGTACCATAACCAAACTGCTATTTCCTTTATTGCTGGACATGCAGATTTTCCCTCACATAGCTCATATTTCTAATAATATCTTTGCATGTACTTCTGATTATTTCCTTGGGTTAGATTTTAGAGTTGGCATTAGTAGGGTAAAAGACATGTATAGAGTTAAGCCTCTTTAAAATGTTATGCCAAAAAAGCTTTCTCCAGTTAAACTACCACCAGCACTTCAGCAAAGTGCCCTCTGCAATCCAACCTTTCCTGGGTTACCTGACAGGAGAAAAATTACATCTCATTTTACTTTGCAATTTTTTGATAGCAGTTAAGTGAAACATCTTCCCCTATATTATTGTTGCTTATATTTCTTCTACACATTATCTATATCTTCCCTTTAGCTAATTTTTCTATTGAGATATTAGTGAGTTTTTTTCCCATAGACTTAAATAAGTAATACTTTGCATATTAAAGGTTTCAGACATGTTTTCCTGTCACGTTTCAATATTTCTACATCGATGATAAATTTTGTTTCTAAGCCACGTGATACAGGCCTTAAGTTATACACTTAATTCTTAAAAGTAGTCTAATCCACAACTCTTTATTCTGAATTTTCCCCCAGTGCTTTGTGTTTAGAAAGCCAACTCTTCACTAGGGTCCCACATACTTCCTTGGATTTTTCATGGTAATTTGATATGTCTAATTGGAATTCATTTTGATACATGTTGTGAGGAAAGGATATAATTATTTTGCATCGGTCATTGAATAATTATTCATCCCCTCTCCCCACTGATTGGTGATACTCCATCATCATATATTAAAAGCTCATAAATACTAGGGTTAGCTTCTGAGATATTATTCTGTTCCTTTTATCTCTGTCTCCACACATACACTAGCATTACTTTAATTACAGTGCATTTGTATTATGTTTTACCATCATGCTTTCCTGTATTCACTCAACAAATATTTACCAAGCTGGTATTTTGTGCCCTGCATGGTTCTAGGCTGAAGACACAGCAGGGAACCAGGCAAAGTGCTTCTCTATTTGCTTCCCTTTCTAGTGGGGGAAATGGATGTTGAGCAAGTCATGACAACAACGTTATTTCTTGCCTTAGCTATTACAACTAACCACCTCCTCAAACCAGGGTCCCTCCTTTCCTTCCACACTCCTGCCTACTTCTCTACCTCAGTTTATCTCTCTGCTTTATAAACACTCATGTTTACAGGATGTCCAAAAAGTCGTGCTCCCCAGAGTGCTCCCCCACCCCCAAGCTAGCTTCTCCTCTCCTCGTCTCTGCACTCAGTGAACTCAGTCACCTCAAGGCGGACCTGCCCACGCAAGATTCCCTTTTGTGAAAGACCCACATGGATAATCTGAGGCCAGGTATTATGGGTTGAATTGACCCCCCCCCAATCTATATGTGGAAGTCTTAACCCCCAGTACCTTAAAATGTGACTGTAATTAGAGATAGAGTGCTGAATGAGGGGGATAAGTCAAAATGAGGCCATAGAGTAGCCCTAATCCAATATGGTGGGTGTCCTTAGGAGAGGAAGATGGATACAGATAGCTACAGAGAGGACACCATGTGGAGATACAGGGAGATGACAGTCATCTATAAGCCAAGAAGAGAGACCTCAGAAGAAACCAACCCTGGTGACAACTTGATCTCAGACTTTTAGCCCCTGGAACTGTGAGAAAAGAAATTTCTGTTGTTTAAGCCACCCAGTCTGTGGTACTCTGCTGTGAGAGCCCTTTCCATATCTGCAAAATGGACCTAAAAGCTCCTATTAATCATGATAAAATACACATGTATCTGGCCAAGATTCAGAACATTCGGATCCTCAACTGGTCCCTTTCTGGCGCCACGGTCACTCACAAGTGCCAAAAGGGACAGCACCAGGCCAAGGAGGACATTAGGCCAGACATGACCCGCAAACCACATGCAGACTCCTGCTAACCCACCCTGAACACATGTATGCCAAAATAATTCTTCTGGCCTGCAGCACTTAGTGGTGACTCTTAACAGCCTCCCATTAAAACCCAATAACAGAAAAGGATCAGAAATTTACTGAGGCGGGGGTGCCTGAGTGCCTCAGTGTCGGGTAAGCAACTGCCTTCTGCTTAGGTCATGATCCCTGGATAGGGCTCCCTGCTTAGCAGGGGGCCTGCTTCTCGCCACCACCCCACCTCCCACTTGTGCTCTCTCTCGATATCTCTCTCTCAAATAAATATAAATCTTTAAAAAAGGAAAAGAAAAGAAATTTACCAGCACCTGGGTGACTCAGTCAGTTAAGCGACTAACTCTTGATTTCAGCTTAAGTCATGACCTGCCAGTCCTGGTATCAAGCCCTGCTTCAGGCGCCATGCTCATTGGGGAGTCTGCTTCCAGAATCTCGCTCTCTTTGCCCCTCCCTCTGCTTGCTCTCCCTAGTAAATAAATAAATATTTATTATTATTATTATTTTTTATTTGGCAGAGAGAGAGAGATCTCAAGTAAGCAGAGAGGCAGGCAGAGAAGGAGAAGCAGGCTCCCTGCCAAGCAGAGAGCCCAATGCAGGGCTCGATCCCAGGACCCTGAGATCATGACCTGAGCCGAAGGCAGAGGCTCAACCCACTGAACCACCCAGTCGCCTCAAATAAATAAATCTTAAAAAAAAAAAAAAAGGCAAAAGAAATTTACTCTAGGTTGCTTGACAACCACCAACAGCAGGAAAGAAGAACCCTTCTGTGGGCACCCAGAACAGCCATCACTAATCAATAACAACACACATATGCTAAGATCAGGTTTGGTCTTAAAATCCTTCTCTCAGGCCTCAAGCAACTCCTACTAAGGTACCAGAGTTGACAATGAGACAGGGACATCCCTGCTAGCCTGGACCTACAGAGCATCTGACATTTTTGCAGAATGAGATGCTAAACAAATTGTGTTTCTACAAAACAGCCAGTACAATAAATGAGTAAATAGCCCTGAGTTCAATCAGACCTGGGATCAAAGCCGAATCTGAGAAAGTTAGAGCAAATACTTAGGGGGTGCTGAGCATATGCCTAGCACCATTCCTAAGTTTTAATACAAATTATTTAATGGAATCCACACGTCAGTGTACTGCACTATTAATACCCACCCCCTAACCTACAGATGAGGACATGGAGGCACAGAGTGGTTTGCCCCCCAACTCACCCAAAGCCACACATCTGAGACCTGAGCCCAGACTAGCCCCAGGACTGTGCTCTTTACCTTTTGGGTGGGGTTCCCAAGCTTTAGAGTGCCTCCGGATTACCTGGAGGACTTGCAAAAACACAGATAAACTGGGCCCCTCCCCAGAGTCCTCATTTCTGAAGGTCATGGGCATCCTCTAAGGATCTGCATTTCTAACAAGTTCCCAGGTGAGGCTGATGCCCCTGGTCCAGGGACCACACCTGGAGAACTACTGCCCTGTGGAAGGAAAACTTCCGCTAACAATGATAAACTCACAGAACAGTTGCATGGAACTCATGAGAATACGTAGGCAGAGCACTTAACACAGGTCCTAGTACAGCCTCAGGGGACCAGAAATATTATTTTTCTTACTTCTGATTCAGGTGGGTTTCAAGCATCAGCCAAGAGAGGGGCAGGGCAGGTCTCTGCTTTCCTGTGTCTGAAATTCTACCACACCTTCCCCGAAGAGGCTGGGACAGCTGCCCCTGACTGCTCATTTCCAGGAAAAGAGCACAGCACCAATGTCCGGCCTCTGAATATGAAACCGTGTCGTTCTGATGCCTCAGCACAGATAAAATCTCAGCCAAGCCCCACATGCATGAGCACCAAAGCCAACGGGCCTGAATTTTATCCACAGCCAAGCTCTGAGAGGTACCCACCTTTGACTTTGTGTTTCTAAACATTAATCTGAATTCTGCAAACTCTGCTGGTTCTTTTTAAAGGACTGCTATAAAGGGGATGCGGGAGGGGGGAGCACAGGCCCCAGGTTACATTTAGCATCATGTTTGCCCAGCCTGAGAACTTGTTGGCCTGGTAGGTCACTTCTGCTCCTGGCCAGGGGGGAGCCCGTCCTGCCCCACTGCAGCCAGCCACACAGGAAACCCCCATCTCTGCAATCCCAGCCCAGGGCCACCTCTGAACTGGAATAACCTGGTCCCTCTGGCCCGGGCCCAGGCAGACAGCTCATTCGGGTCACTAGGATTCACACTTTAAAAGGAGGAACACGCTGATGAGATAAAAATAAAAACTGCTGAGCCCAGCAGAGGCTTGCCGTTCCTGGAGGGCAGCAGGGCCTCGGCCGGCATGTGGGTGCCGTCTCTGTCCTATCCTCATGGGGGCCAAGGGACTTCTGTGGACAAAAGGCAAGAGCCCACATCCCTGTCTGGGTTTAAACCCGTGAACTAAGATTCCAGATGGGCAGTCAGATCACCTGGGGTTAGAATCATCCAGAAATAGTGATTTTTCTCCCAAGACTCCCCAGTAACTCCAACAGAACCACAGCAAATGGTACTTAAAGTGCACGTCCTTACTGAACTTGAACATAATGACAATATAGAGTTACACACAGGCCATTCTTATTTCAGATCTCAAAACAAGTCCTGGTGGCTACAGGCAGGAAAGGCCCTGGACAGGGCCTCTCCCATCACCAACTCTCTAAGGAACCTGCTCAGAAATCACTTTTTCCAAATAAATCGCCCCCTAGGCATGGCTACCCTGACCTCCTGGGCTCCAGAAACCCCTCCTATGTATACCCAGCAGGACATCAAGCAGGTGGCCTACTCTGTCTACCCTGTACCATGGACCTACTAGGCTTGGAGCTTCTAACTCCAGGGGATCATGTTCAGAATGCCTCTCCCCTTCAGAATGCCTCTGCCTAGCAAAGGTCTCCTCATTCTGCAACTGTCTACTCAAATATCCCACATCTGAAGAGCTTCCCCGACATCTTGGGCAGAAATGCAGGTGTTCCTTCTGTGTCTCCTATCATCCCTGCTCACATTCCCACCATAGTTCCAGCATACTGACACAATGAGTAGTTTTTCTCCTCCACTGGAATCTGAACTCCAAGCAGGAGCTGTATGTGAAATCAGGGCCTATCACCCAGTAAAACCTTGATAGACTTTTGTCAAATGAATTATCCCTGCCTCCCTCCCTCCTAGAGTTTTAGGAGCAAGAGAGAAAATACTAAAGTATCCTATAATGGAAAGGCCTCTGAAAATGTAAAGAATTATTATTTATAACTTGTTATTAAGGTTTAAAGGTTTTTGGTTTTTTTTTAAGATTTTATTTTTATTTGTCAGAGAGAGAGAACACACAAGCAGGGGGGGCAGCAGGTAGAGGGAGAAGCAGGCTCCCCACTGAGCAGAGAGCCCGGTACAAAACTCAATCCCAGGACCCAGAGATCATGACCTGAGCCAAAGGCAGACACTTAACCAACTGAGCCATCCAGGCACCCCTTAAGTTTTTTTTGTTTGTTATGTTTTTTTTTGTTTGTTTGTTTTTTAGCGGTGAAAGAACGCTCTGAGAACTGTACATCAAATGCCGCAATGATCCTATGGCCCAGAGGGCATTCTGGCAGCTTTGCACCCCTCACTCTGTAAGATGCTGAGTGATACGGTTCCTAGACATCCACTCTCCAGTACAGCAGCCAAGAGCACACAAAAAGAATGTAAAACATTTCATTAGTACTTTTGATATTGATTATGTGCATAAATGCTGACCGCATTTTGGAAATAACTGAATTAAATAAAAATATGAAAATTAATGCCACCTGCTTTGTCTTACCATTTTACACTGTCAGAAAATTAAAAACTGTGTATGTGGCTCACACTGTGTTTCAACGGGACAGCACTGCTGTAGACGGTCCACCGAGAACTGTGTGTCTCTAACCCAGCCCTGGGCTATAACACAGTTCATTCGCTTCTCAGGGTTCTCCTGAGAAAACCCGTATTCCTTAGCGCCTCTGTCCAGGGATTTTCGCACTGCTATCACCCAGCCTTCAGCCAGGCTCCCGGAGCCAGGAAACCTCGTGCGGGTGGTGCTGGAGTGGCCAGTGGCCCAGGAAGGCAGCCCCACAGGTCGTCTGGGGCTTGAGCGCACAGGGACTGCTGTGCTATGGGAGGATACGGCGGCCTCAATTCAGTCCATCCTGGCAGCCTGAGCTCATTGTACTCAGCGGGCTCCTGCCCTCATTTAGCTCAGTGGCCCCATTACCCCGGAGTCGCAGCGAGAGTTTCTATGGGGTTTTGTCTATGCCATACTCTTCGCTACCCTTGTCCCCTCTGCAGAAAATACCACATTGCAGAGGCACTAAAACTCTTACTTTAGAAAGAGCCAGAGTTCTGATTTCCACGTGCTCCTCGCTTATAACCCCTCCTGATCAAATGGCCCACGCCCTTTGGGGATTCGTCACTCTTTTCAAAACTTAAAAATATCATTCCGAATCTAATGCCACTTCACCTGAGGGGAAAGAATCACAATCCCTGCTTTTCACCTGCAGCTTAATTTTCTAAACCAGGCTTGAGAGAGACAAAGGCTTTCCCTGGCCTGGCCCCTTGCAGGGCTGGAGCCAAGAAGGAATCCGGGCTGCTTGGGCAGTGAAACTTGAAACCCTTTTCAAAGCTCACTAGAGGCCAGAAATACTTTGCAGGCTGCTCCCTCCTCCCCCACGTAAACTATGAGGCCAGTCTTCCTCATTACCAAACAATCGAGCAGCCTTGACTTAGACACCATCCAGTTTTGAAAGGAGAGGCATCTCTGGAGAGTCTAGAGTCAAAGATTAATTTTCTTTTCTACAGTTTACCTTCTAAATAACTCTGTTTATGCCAATAACACATGGCTGCATCCTCATGGTAAAAATAATCCCCCAAACACCGAAGCGAGTGAGGGGCAAAGCCCACCCCGCGGCCACGTCCGGGGCTCTGTTCTCAACTTTGGATTCTGAGGCAACCTGATGTCTGCTTCGCCTGTTTGGTTGCAGGCCCTGCCTCCCCCTGCCCATCTGGCCTGCCTTGAGGGCCAGGGCTCCAGGCACACATAACCCTCTCCCAGTGGGGAATCAGCGTGGAGGAGAGCCGGGGAGGACCTGCGTGTGACAGGCCACTGATGCGAACAGAAGCTGCTCCCAGCTTCAGGGACAGCTAAGCTCCACGCTGTCTTAGAACCATTACAGGATGGTCTTCCCCAGTTCCTAGAGGAGAAGAGCCATGACTTATTCATCTCTACGCCCCCAGGGTCAGCACAGGATGTAGCTGATACCTGGAAAGGAATCAACCAGTATTTCCTATACTGTCCTAGAGCACAGGCAACTTTCTAGACCGCCGCCGGATCACTTCAGGAGCTCCATGTAGGGTCTCCAGACTCGGGCAGCAGGGAGACGCACCCGGAGAGCGGTGGCAGCCCCAGCCTCTGCAGCCCCTGTGGCCCCATCTGCTGGTCAGGCTTCAGACCCCCAGACTTCATTCCTCGTCTGTTCTGGGGCACCTGTGAACCCCAGAGAGCCCTGAAGTGCATGGTGGGGGTGGTCTATGAGTCAAGGTTGGTGCTCTACTCAGGTGAGCAAATGACCGACACCATGTAACCCAACGGACTTTCCAAAGCAGGCCTGCCGGCTGGGGATTTAACCTGGGGCAGTGATCAGATTTCACCCCCTCCTAAATCTATTTCAGCCACTCGTAAACTCCACCCATCTTTACTGACACTAGTCTCCTCCTCTCTGCTCAGTCAGCAAATGTTTATAGAGCAAGCAGCCTGTGTAGGACGCTGAGCTTTGAGAAAACACACGAGAAACAGTTCTGCCCTCAAGGAATTTTCAGTCTAATTGGGAGACACCACATAAGAGACTGGAGTTAACTTGGGGCAATAAAGGGCCAAGAGAGTGATCAGGGCAATGGGACCGAAAGAACCAGGACTCAAGACACACTCTCCCTCCAGACCCCTCAGTCACAAGCTGCAGTGTTCGGCAGAGGGCAGACGCTCACCCTCTCTGACCTTGCAGGCCACCACGAGGCCACCTCCAGACCAAACAAAAGGGAAGAAGAACAGAGACAGGAGCGGAGACTCACTCTCTAGGACAAAGGGGAAGTGCATCAAAGCTTTAAAATGTGCACACCCTCTGACCCAGCAGCAACCTGTGGGAAAACAGGCTGTGTTTCCAGACGTGTGTTTAGGGGTGCCTGGGTGGCTCAGTCAGTTAAGCATCTCCCTTCTGCTCAGGTCAGGTCCCTGCTCAGCAGAGAGCCTGTTTCTCCCTCTCCCTCTGCCTGTTGCTCTGCCTACTTGTGCTCTCTCTCTGTCAAATAAATAAATAAAATCTTAAAAAAAAAAAAAGATGTGTTTATTACAAAGTTGTTTAAAATACCTTTCGTTTTAAAGAGAAAGTTGAAATGTCAAACAGCAAAGATTAAATGGGAAGCACAACAACCCTCATCCACAGATTGTGTGACGATAAAGTAGATTCATAACGTAAAGCTCAGAATCGTGCCTGGCACAGAGCGCGTTCCATACAAAACCTCGCACTCCTTATCATCGCTGTTGTCACTGGTGTTCTTAGATAAATTACGATGCCTTTATCTAATGCAGTCATTTGATGCAAAGAACATTTAATGGACATTTAATGACATGGGGGAAAACTGAAATATTATTTCGTGAAAGAAGTACTTTATAAGACAATGCATCAGTATGATCCCAATTTTGTGCATAAAAACCTTTATCTGCAAGCATAGGAAATGCAGAACTAGGAGCAATTCTTCCCAATGGTAGTATTAAGGGTAATTTTTCTTTATTCTTGTGCTTTTCTGACTCCTCTAAAATTTCACAGTAAAATGCATTCTTTTCATGACATTTTTTTTTTTTTTTACATTTAAAAGTGAGAGAGCGACAACTTTTGTCGCACTGCCTAATTTTCATTAAGCCAATTGGCCAGTTTTCCATTAGCTCCTACAAATGAGGTCCAGGGTCTATTTTTACTGCCATGTTCCCACCCCATTACAAATAATGATTACTCCCACCAGGCAGCTTTTGGAAATGATGATATAGTCTTTCTCTAACAGCTAATTACCTCTGAGCCTTTCAGTTGATTCTAAAGGAAAAGCCATTTCAAATACACCAGACTCTCCTGCAGCAGAGTCCCGGGGCTAAAGTGAACGGGCAGGGCATTCATTTAGTCCCTGGTGGTTTTCTGCTTTCTTCTGCTCATCTGTTAGACAGGGAAGGGTAAGGAAGAAAAATGCGCACAGAACAGGAACGAGCCTGGGCGGTGTGAGGCATGACCTGCGGTGCCTCCCTGAGCTACTTCCTGTCCGGGCTCAGCCCACTCTGTGACTGTTCCAGACCCAACTGAAGTGGTCATGCCTCACAACCACTGTGGGAAGAAGCCTGGATGCCGGCTCAGGTCTGGCCTTCAGGAATGGCACCAGGACGAGCATCCCTGACCCATATGTTCTGCCTGGTCTCCCGGCCTACAACTCTCCCTTCTCAGCCAAACCCAGAATTCAAGCCTTGCACCCAATATACCCTGCCTCATCATGGAGCTGGGGCACTGTGTCCTGGCACATGGTTTCGGGGCAAGTACAGAATCCCAGGAAGGAGCCTGCTGGAAGGCACTGGTGTGGCTGTCTTGCTTTAGACAACAGAAGAGCACCCAAGTGTGTACAATATAGGGTTCAGAAAGTGGGCTCTGGGTTCAAATCCCAGTTCCACTTACGAGCTACATGGCCTTGAGCCCCTATTGGCCCTTCTGAGTCCTGGTGTCCAGAACTTTAAAATGGGGCTGATGGTGGTCCTACCTTATGTGGGGGTGGGGGGAGCTAAACACAAGGCAGATAAAGTGCACGGCTCAGTTCCCGGGCACTCTAGATCATCCAAGAAATGTGAGCTTAGTTTCAATGACAAGCTATGCGGTACCTGTCACGCTGCGTAGTATCAAGTCTTGCCATAAGCCAATCATCTCAAAGCAACCTGTGCCATTATCCTTTTCCTGTGGACATCCTCTGGGCTGCTGGATGCTGTCAGCCCTGTTGGGGGCAGGGACCAGGCATGCTTGACACAGGCTATTAAACAGGGGGAGAAATCCAAGTCTTCACAGAAAATAAACAGCCTTTCCCCAGCGATTCCCTGGCCGGGCACCCCCATGCAGACGCCCCGGCCAAAACTCCAGGCAGTTGGCAGGATCTCAGACCTCTGAAGTCTTCGCAGGAGAGAATTCCACACAAGGGCCTGGTCTAGAGCAATGCCTCCTGAAGCCTCTTCTGACCTGTGTTCATATTTCTCAGCTCTCTCATCAAAACTCGTCCGGCCTCTTTATGGCAGAGACACACGCGAGAAGGCAGACTGCTCACAGGTCAAGCAGAGGACTTCTCAAGCTTGAATCACGAAGCACCTGGTAAAATGCAGAGTCACAGCCTGTGGGCCTGAAACTCGGCATTTCTAGCATGCTCTTCGATGAATCTGAGGCTGCTGGTCTGCTTCAGGGGCATGAAGCCTCTGAAGGAGAATCCTAAAAGAAACCAGAGCTGGCAAAAGGGCAGGATGAGCCAGGCCTCATTCCTACTTAAGACTTCTTCTGGCAAGAACCACAGAGAGGGTTTCTCACCCACAGAACCAGCTTCCCAGGCCTTGGGCATAAATGCACGTGCAGGTTTTTTGAAAATTCTAAATGAGAGGGTGCACGGTGGAGGTCGCTAGAGATAAGGGACGGGGCAGGGAAGGGCTGGGAGGTGGGAAAAAAGACAGATCCCTGGTTTACCACTGGGGAAGGGAACATTAACCTCAGTGGGGTGCAAACAGGTGCCTCTACACTCCCAGTAACGCCAGGGGACTGGCCGAGAAGGGGACCGCAGCTCTGACGGATAATGCTACCTAGCCAGCGTCACTTAGCTGATCATTATCAAAGGTAAGACATGAACCCAGACCAGGCTTTTCTGGCTCCAAAACCTGAGTGCTTTTCTCCACACCCTGGTGTGGGAGAGACGCTGAACCCTTCACCCAGCTTCCTTAAAAGGTTAACTTCTTTCAAAACAGGGCAATTATCAACATCAGGGAAGTCATGGTGACACAATAATACATTGACTACTCCACAGGCTACATGCACATCTCACCAGTGATTCACTGGGGATTTTTCCTGCCCCAGGATCAATCCAGGACCCCACACCACACCGAGTCACCATGTCTCCTCGGTCCCCTGCAACCTGGCACAGAGCAGGTCCATAGCTTTTCTTTCTCTTTCGGGACTCAGACGTATTTGAAGAGTACTGGCCAGACATTTGGAGACTATCTCTCAATGTGTATTTGTTTGTTGTCTCGTCATGATTAAATTGAGGTTATGCACTTGGGCAAAAATAGCCCAGAGGAGAGCTTGTGCTCTCGTTAGGGCCTCGTAGCAGGAGATGCCCGAGCATGCAATGTCTTGGTGTGGTGATGTCTGCAGGTGTCTCTGGGGGAAAGTTTTGGCTTTTTCCTTGGTAATGAATAAGGATGGTGTGGGGAGACACGAAGGCTACCCAAATGTCCGGACAGCTGATTCTGAAGCACGTGCCATTTGTCACAGGGTAGGGCTCCAGGACTCGGGAAACCTGGGTATGTGGTTGCTGATGGCCAGTTTGCACAACAGATGACGTGCAGAAGATTCCAATGAGTGCTTGGCAACAGCCCGGGGCATGGATCTAGCCTGGGAAATCTGGTAATCTCAGTGACAGGAAGAACAAAAACACGGACAAGTCCCTTGATGTCATCTTCCCGAGAAGAACGTTCCGAAGGGCAGATCTAGCACAGCAGAGAATCCATGCTAAAAAATTGGAAGGTGCAGGTAATGATTCCTTTAAAGTAAGTTCTTCCTTGTAGAGCTGGGCTTTCATCTGAAGCAAAACTGGGCAGGCTTAAAGCCATGGGATGATGTGGAAGAAAATACCAAGAAATCTTTGAAAGGAGTGGGAAGAAGTTCAGATTTACTCGAAGCTCCCCACACCCAGGGGAAGCCTTCCTCCCACCCCAGATGTTGGGGGCACTGTGACTCCTGGAGAGGGCCTATAATTCCCATTTTAGGGAAGAAGGAGCTGAGAGTCAGCAAGGAAGCCATCGCCCAGGCAGTAAATAGTGGTCTGAACCCAGGCATATCCAACAGCACTCATTTCTCCTAAGGCTCTACAAAGCTGGTCCTGGGAGTTCTGGAAGTTTCAGAAGTTATGGTTCATTAATCCCAGACATTATTATTATATTATTATTAAGCCCAGGCATGAGGTCTCATTTCCTACAAACACCATGTTTTGCCATTTCTTAGCAAGCCACTGTCTCCCCCTCTTCTGAGGGTCATGCCAATAATTAGAAACTTAAAATTCTTAAGGGAGGGGATAAAGAACTTTTAATGCTTCTACTACTAATGATACTAATAATGATGGTATGCTAATAACGATAAGTCCCCCTTCCTAGAAAATTCTTATTATCTAGACAGTCCCTGGAGAACGGAGGCATTTCCTGAGACCTCACGGAGAGACAGCTGCGGAGGGCAGCACCCTAAACATATGGGTCTGAGGCAGCATGTACTCAGCATTGGCAGGGACCGCGACTCTCAGAGAACTTTCTTCAAATTTCTCAGACAGAGAAAAAAACTCCTGTCTCCTCTCCCCCAAGGACAAACCTGCATCTCTGGGCCAGGGGTTTCAGTGGAAGGCATTATGCAAAGCTTGTGTCCTGCTGGGGCTGGCTGGGTGGGTAGGCAATCCTGAGACCCCTGCAGTGTGTGACCTCAGAAGGACAGCTAGGAGACTCCCCCTGGGCCTCCCTGAGGTCTTCCCCTCACTGCCGAGAACTTCGGGCACATTCAGCAGAATACCCTCATTCTACCAGGCTCACTGCTCAGGCCACAAGGCAGCAGTAAGTCAGATCCCCAAAGATGGGGAAGGCTGGGCGGAGGCAGGCTCCACCCCTGTGACCATGAACATATGCTTGGGGAGACAGTGCTGGCTGGGGCCTCTGCGGATGGGACAATCATGGCCGAAGTAACCTTCAATCTCAAACTGTGCCTTGATTTAAGATAGCACTCGTCCTGTTCCCACAAACCAAGGAACACAGAATGTCTCATCTTTTTCAGCTCTCTCTGTTATCTTCAGGGAAGAAGGGCCTCAACTTTCCAGCAGTGACATACTCTATAAGTTGCACACAGACCCAAAGGGTACCCTGCTCACCTCTGCACACTTTGTCAGAGCCTTAAACGAGAACTGGAGAAGTCACTATGATCTCAGTGCAGAAGGACCTCAGGTCGTTCTTGATGGGTTTCTTGGCTTCTTGTAGGAATCATTAGGAAGGGAACTATTTTTCAGACCCACCCTTGACTTCCTGGGGAGGAGCAGGTCCTGGATGGAATCACTGCCAAGAGCATTGCAGCCAGGAAGCTGGCTGTGGAGGCCTGGCCACTCTGAGTCCCCTCCTTTGTCCCGGGAACACATCAGACATGCTTCCCCTCATCTCCTCCTACCACAAAGTCTGTCAGGTCCCCAGCCCTGTCAGCCCTCTCGGCCCCATGTTCCACGCTGAAAGGGTACCTGCCTGCGACACTCGGGAAGGGGCCCTGCCTCTGGCTTCTCCCTATATGACCAGGGTTGGGACAGGTCCCTACAGAGAATGCACTCAGGAACACCTGATCACTAAGGGAATACAGAAAGGAACAAAAGAAGAGACGAGAGACAGACTGCAAGTCAAGAGCTCTACCTGGGGCATTAGGATTTGTTTGAAAACTAAAGATTTAGTAGTCGCCAAGGACATGAGTTTTAGCGTCTCGCATTTGGAGACCAGGTAAAGTCGCATCCAAATCAGACCTGGAACCAAGTAACAAATCTTAGCACATAGAGGGACACGCACATTTCTGATAAACTGCCCGCATTTCAAAAATGGGCACTTCCAGACCAACGAGGCTGGCAACCTGGGATGAGAAGGGCTGATTGAGGACCCAAGACTGCCTCTCCCATCCACTTCTCTCATGGCAGACTCCCAATCAATTCCACCATTCTTCCTGGGCCAGCCCACGCCTAGCCCCAGGCGCCTCCAGGCAGCGCCCTAAGTGCACCGTTCACCCCCACTGCTACCTACCTCACAAGTACCTGAGCTTCCGTTAGAGATGATGACTGCTGGCTTGCATCCCATGCTTACCGAGTCAGACTGGCTGGGACTGGGGCCAGGGAATCTGCTTCTCTACAATGAGGCCCGGGTGAGCTTTCAGTAGGGGGACATTTGAGGACCACCCTCTAATAAGAACAATCACGTACAGTCCATCCCATTTGGCATCCCTGCACTAGTAGAGCACCCCCAGAAAGCCATGTGAGGGCTTTTCCTCTGAGACTAAGACCTGGGATGAGGATGAACAGACCCTGGAAGATTCAATTCACAACAATTAAATCATGATGCAAAGGGAACAGGGGGAAGCAAGTCCCGGAAAGACAGTGCCCTGGAGGGCCCAGGACATGGGAAGTTCTGTGAGGTTCCCCCCAAGCCCTCGGGTATACTTGCCATGGAGGTGGGCACAAAGGAATGGACAGGGTAAGATGCTGTCTGGGGTAAAAATCACCAACCTGAAAATTCTCCCAGGTTGGAACTAGAATTCATTCATTCATTCATTCACTTCAGGATTTCTTCTACCAACATGTACTCAACAAGTCTGGATATGGGTCTGAACCTACAGCATGAATTTGGCTCCACATATGTTTCAGCTGTTCCAACAGAGGTCCCCAAGGCCAGGAAGACATGCCAGATGAGAGGACATCCACTGTAGGGAGCCAAATAAATCCACTACTTTGGCTCCTTTTCTCATGTGGAATAAGAAATCCAAAAGGTCCCTCATGTATAAACTCAGATCTTATTTTCCCCTCATGATGGAAGTAGCATCATTCTTCTGGAATGAAGAAGACTCCAAACGTGGAGTTCAAAGGCCACACAAACCCAGAACTGGCCCATCTCGAGATTGTTGGGGGGCAGCCTGGTCGTGAGGACTCAAGTCAAGATGAGCGGCTCTAAGCAAAGCCCTCCGAGCCCCTCACCTCCTGTCCAAGGCCCGAGTTGACTGCCAGCTCTGCCACAGCATGGCAATATGGCCCCAAAGGCCACATGACAGGGAGGTGATAATTATTCTTGAAAAAGCCTTAGTAACTGTGTTAGCTGGTCTGCTACTCATCACTGACTTATCTCCTACGATGGCTTCGATTCCTGAACGTCTCAGAAAACACAGTTCTAGGCACGTGTCCTTAAGATTGCCCCTCACAGAACACAGAACAATAGCTGACAGTGTACCAAGGCAGGGCCTTCTAGAAGCTGTGGTCCCTGGAGGTTTTCTAGACTTCCATCTCCACTAGGAGAGGGTATCTGGCCACCTCAGGACACAACTCCATTAACACGTAATAATGAAAATTTCAGAACTTCATGGGTCTTCCTGTGCCGTCCTTTGCTCTTTCCACGATTTCCCTCTGCCCTTGGGGGAACTCCGCATTTCCGAATGGCCTTTCACGGTCTGTATGAGGGGGTCCCTCCCTTCCTGTGTAGCCTCATCTCTCCCTCATTTCCCCCACATGGCTCTTTCTGTACACTCACCATACTTTGCCTCCGTTACTCTCCAAGCATTCCCTCGTCTCCTGGCTCTGGCCCTCTGCACACTCTCTCTCTCTCTCTCTGGAACTTTGTTCCCTGAGTCTCTTCCTCCATCTAACTTCTCCTGGTTGGCACTTCAGAGCTTAGCATTCATCATCAGTTCTTCTGGGGGCCTTCCCCAATGCCCCACTCACCCCAAGATTCGGTTAGTGTCTATGCTGTGAAGGTCCCACTCTGTGCTCTGCTTGCTTCCTCCAATAGACTGGGAGTTGCTGCAGTCTAGACAGAGACCAGGGCCCAGCAGGGCCAGGCTGAGACTATCTGGAGAGCAGAAAGAAAGGGTCTAGGCCAGGCTGTCCCTCCCCAGACCCCCTTCAATGACCTGAGCCCATATAAGAGACTAAGGCCCAGAAAGAACCCTGGGCCACAGCCCTTCTACTCCAGCCCAGGAGCATTTGGGCATCACTCCTCTCCAGGGAGAATGTGCCGAGCAACCAGTCCCCTTTAATGAGGGACAGGGAAGAAAGAATTCCTCCCACTCAGTCCTGAAGGACTTATATTTCATTCGTGGAAACACGATTTAGTTATTGATCTAAAAAGTATCATTTCTCTTCTCAGGGTTTAATATCAAATTTTAAAAATTTATTTTGTTTGTTTGATTATTTATTTATTTATTTATTTATATTTTGTGATATAAGAGTCACTGGGTGATCTTTTAGTCTGCGTTTAGTAAACCAGGCTGCCCAGTATTACCCAGTGTTGAGATGCAGGCCTTTGACTGGTGAGGGTCTCTTGCTAGAGTCCCCACATCCATTCACTTTGTGACAATACTACAATTTCTATACTTACAATTTCTGTACTTTTCAGCACATACAAAAAAGGTATTCAAATTCATTTTAAGAGAAAGAAGGAACACATCTACCTAACAATGGCTGTCATCAAGGCCCTGAAAATTAGAGACAAAGACGGGTGTCAGTACCCCCGAGAAGGCAAGCAGACAATTTCCTGCCCATCCGTTCCCATCGAGCTGGTTTTCCCTCTGCCGCTGCTCAGAAAAGCCTCTAGCAGCGTTCTTCCCTTGATGCACGTGACGCGAGGACTTCTCTGCATCTGTTCTTTTGCCTTCTTCCCTTTTAAAAATAATTTGTGGTTTGTGTGTTTTTACACAATACAGATTAGCTGGCTGGGGATGCGTCACTGTTCATACACCATCACTCTTGGCGTTTAAAAATAAAAATCGCATCTGCAATGCAAAGCTCACACTCTCTACTTTTAGAAAAGGGTGAAAGACTTGGGTGCCCGGAGCCTTCTAGATTGTACTGATGAGGTGTTTTAACCTGTGGTTCCAACAACTGGAGAGAGCCTCAGTGTCCTGAAGCGTGACCCCCCAAACCTGCCCATTCTACTCACAGGCACATGACAGGGATCATAACCAGCCTCAGGATCCCAGACTCCAGAAAAGGCATGGTCTCTGGCCACAAACTCACCTGGATATGGTCCCCGGAGCCCCGGAGCCACACCAGGAAGGGCAGCTGGTTGGAGACCCAGCACTGCCATCTGGGACAGACAGGACATGAGCACGTGTCTGGTTTTAATAAGAAGTGCCCCACCTGTATGTCACCTGAGATGGCTCACACTTGACCAGGCAGCTGAATGGGTCACTAGCCATTCTTGATCCACGCGCTCCTCTCTCTTACTCAGGGTAGGCTGGACGTCTTACCCGGCAAAGCAAATGCTAGTCAGCCCTGGTCACGGCCACCTCTGGTCTCGGCCATAATGGGGAGGACAAAGCTGCTTCCAGGCTCCTCCGGCTTCCCTCTCCCCATCTGCTGGGTGTGCAGCAAACACCTTCTCCCGTGCTTACCTATACAGCCATGCCACAAAGTTTTCACCCTCAGAAAGGGATCAGGGCTGACACACCAATTTTAGGTTTTAGACAAAAGCCGTTGAGGACTACTGCCGCAATGCTCAGGAGCTCATCTCCTAGTCCCATGAACTCGCTTGGGGCAGGCTAAGCCCAGGCTTAATTTTAGGACCAGCAGCTAGGGTGTCCAAGGTCATGGGATTTGGCACAAACCAACTCTTCTCAGAAGAATGTCTCCTTGACACATTCCATGGACGCTTCCTAACTCGATACCACTGTGGTCATTTCCAAGTGCTGCTTTTACACCACCTGGCCCAAATGAGGAAACTACAGTGTTCCCTGAGTCAAAGCGAATGTAGAAATCTTTTCAAGCTCAGAAACCTCTTAAGCATTTTCCTGGGGAAGAGGTCAATGACCGGTAATGACTTCAGAGGAGACGGCTGGCAAGAGACCAGAATGAGGAAGCCCGAACATTCTGGGTGTGGTGGGTACGAGTCACGCTCCTGGCCCCGGCCTCAGCAGCTCCCACACAACCCCAGAAAGCAGAGGCCAGGAAGGATATGCAATCACTTGACGGTGGGTTTCTCCTCTCTAAAAATAACCCAGGGATAATCAAGCTCCAGGCTTTCATCCCCCACTCCCCCATCTTCAAAGAGCGGGCTGCTTTATATCTGTACTCGGATTAGTGTTATTTTTGTGTGTCGGGCTTCCATTAGGTATCAGACTCCGAGAACGAAAATAAACCCAAAGGAACAAAGGAAGCTGATGGAAGGTGCCAGATGTTTTTCTTTCCGCAAGTCCACGAAGGCCAACCTATGTGCTGCTGCCGTGCCCCGTTTCACCTTCAAGAGGGGCCTGTGCCTAAAGACGACACGTGCAGGCTTTGAAAAATCAAACAAGAATCACTTCTTGGTCACGATTACATTGATTTGTTTGTCTGACTATGCACGGAATTAAGAGTGGGAGATTGACACAAGAGCCAAATTGAGGCCTCCAAGCTAAAAATAATGGCACTGACCGGGGCCCCAGGCCAACAGAGCCTTAGATGCATTTCTCATCCACATGTCATCAAAACCAACGATGCCCATGTTTATTTTTATCTTATAGGTGGGGGAACTGAGGCTCATGTTTATTTTTATCTTATAGGTGGGGAAACTGAGGCACTGAAGGTTAAAACTTTGTCTAACATGTCAGACACGGCAAGCATCAGGCACAGGAGCTGAACTATTTACAGATCTCTACTCTTCGTCACAGCATTAACCTCAGCAAGGGAGCTAGAAGAACTAATTTCTGGGAAGCCTTCCTTCTCAGTCATCGTGGGAGCGGATGGGGTACACACTTTTTTCTGACCCTGAAAGCCTACACCAACCGGAGCCTTCTACCCATAGCAGGTACTGACTGGAATTCCAGATCCTCACATTCGACAAAAATCTACCTCAAGAAGATAACAGAAGCAGGGGGCACACGGGTGGCTCAGTCGTTAAGTGTCTGCCTTCAGTTCAGGTCATGATCTCAGAGTCCTGGGATCGAGCCCCATATCGGGCTCCCTGCTCAGCCAAGAGTCTGCTTCTCCCTCTCTGCCCACCCTGCTTGTGTCCATGTTCTCTCTCTCTCTAATAAACAAAATTTTTAAAAAAGAAGATAACAGAATCAAAGAACTTCAAAGAGATTTAGGAAAATTAAACATAAGGTAACATAAAGAAGTTGAATATGTTATACCATTGTTATTGAACACTTAATAATTATATCAGTAATAATATTTCAAGACTAAATACTAAAAAAAAAAAAATCCCTATTTTCAACCTGACTAATATTCCATCCTTGGACATCAGATTAGAACTCATCTTGAAACTTATAAATTGGGTTAAACAATCAGCAAATATATTTTTGAGGACCGCACTGTGCCACGTGTTGGGCTGGGTGCCTTGGAGTTTCCCCAGTGGCCATCTTCACTGCATCCCTGGTCTCCTGGGGCGCTGGCACAGAGGAAAGGGTCTGCCACCTACTCACAGAGGTCAGGGTGAAGGCCAGGAATGTCTCCATAGGATCGGTTACTATTCGTATTTCCATAGTATCTGTCCAATTGAATCCACTAAAGGACACACAATCTGTCGTGCTTTAAACAGATATTTTTAAATGCAGAAATTAACATTTGCTGATAAATTGTTACCAAGCATTTCCAAATATGAAATTATATAAATCCTTGACAACATGTGGCATTTCCATTGTATAGTAACCAATGAGCTCCATAAGACTTCATCTATTCATTTCCCAAAGGTATTTAAAAGTATTCATAATCAGCCAACTTCATATTTCAGCACTCAGTTTTTTTAAAGTTGGCATTTCTTTTCATTGAGGTAAAAGTGACATACAATGTATTCCCTTCCGGTGTATGACACAGTGATTTGACATTTGTGGACACTGTGAAACGATCCCCACAGTAAGTCTAGTTACCACGTGTCACCATAGACTCAATTCAACAGATGACTAAGAATCAGGACAAGAGGAAAAGGATGTAGAATTAACCCTCACCGTCTATTTACTGGAGATCTCGCATTTCATTGAAGCTGATTATTGATTGCTAGCCATTGGGTTCTTGCAGGACAGATGACAGCCATCTGGCCCACCTGTCTTAGTTTCAGTCACCACACTGCTAGCTAGCTGCAGCATCCTAATGCTGTGGAGATCGAAGACCATTACCACACCATCCAGACGGCTCCCAGCTCTATGCTGGCAGGTGCCAGACATACAAAATGACTGATAAAGTTACATCAATATAACTGATGTTAGTAGAATAGGAAGTGCCTCTTCCTACTCATGTCTGGCCTCTCCTCACACATAATCATTACTGCTATATTGACTATCAAAAAAAAAAAAAGCACATGTTCTAAAAATCTCTAGTAAAAATAATGGTGCTTACAGGAAAAAAGAGAGTGACACAATTCAAAACTGATGCAAATTTGTACCCAGAGAACTAAAGAAACTAGCCATCCCGATTTAAAAAATTATCGGCACAGTTAAGTTACATCACTAAGAAGTAGAGGCACAGGACTTGCAAGATTATTCACAGAGGCCAAAGGGTAGAAACAACCAAAGGGTCTACAGACAGATGAGTGGATAAACCAAATGTGTTATATACATATTAAGAATAGAATATTCTTAAGCTGGAAAAAGGAAAAAAAATTTGGACATGTGCAACAACATAGATGAAACTTGAAGACATTAAGCTAAGTGAAACAAGCCAGTCACAAAAGGACAAGTACCATATAATTCTATTGCATGAGGCACTTAAGAATAGTCAAATGCCCAGAGACAGAAACTAGAATGGTTGTTGCCAGGGACCAGAGGAAGAAAGGGGCATGGGGAATTCGTGTGTAACAGGCACATAATTTCGGTCTGGCAAGATAAAAACAAGTTCTAGAGATGCCTGGTGATGATGTTTCCATAAAAACAAATGTTCTTAATGCCAATGAATTATATACTTAACAATGGTTGAAATCACAAATTTTATGTTATATCTGTCTTACACAATAATTTTAAGATCTATTTATTTGACAGAGACAGAGAGCACCAGCGAGCAAAGCAGCAGGAAGAGGGAGAGAGAGAGGCAGACTGCCCGCTGAGCAGAGAGCCAGATGCAGGGACCCTGGTATCATGATCTGAGCCAAAGGCTGATGCTTAACCGACTGAGCCACCCAGGTGCCCCTAAAATTTTAAAAAAGAAGACTTCACTTAAAATTCTAAAAGGTAAAGGTGGCTTGATTGAAGAGGAGAGATGAGGGGATTGGGGATGTCAGGTTCTAATGACAAGGGTGAAATGCACAAAGCTCAGACAGACCCACCCAAAGTCACTTCCGGAACAGAGTGCACAGCCAAAACGAACCAAGAAGAACAAGGTGAATGGGTTCCTCCTTGGCTTGCAGAGTTCTGCTGGATTTGTGCACTGCTGCAAAATATTTATATGCTAGGAATAGTTGACTTCCACATTATACTGACATCATTGCCATATTTATGATTATAATAGTGTATGAGCTAACCTACATCATAGAAACACGTGATATGGCCAAACGTTTCAGTATCTAACATTTCCAATAATAGCTCCTAACACTGCTGAAAGATTGGCTAGCTTGCCAAATTTTGATCAGTCCAAATTTTGCATATGCCCCGGCCACAGCAATGATCCTGCCTTACCTCCACCCACACAAGTATACAATTAGGCATCCCTAACTGTACATTTATTTTGAATTGCTTTTAATTGCTTGCCTTGAATCATTCTATTTCCCTTAGATCCATGCAGACATTCTGATTTATGAACTCCTAAAGGAAAAAACAGACAATTATTGAGTCCTTCCAGGAGGCTGTTAATGTATTTTCACAATCCAAAAGGAGGATATAGTGATGTGGTTTTTTGTGTCTTTAAATGAGGCTGACAGAAGCCTCTAAGACTCTCACTGAAGGTCTGGTGTTGGAGCCAGAGGAATGCACCCTGCTTTTCTCTCTGGGAATCATCCTCGGAAAATTAGGATGATGCCACCTGGGATAAACCTTCCCAGGTCAGAAGAAGAGCCAGCTTTTCCTAAAGCCCTTTCCCCACCTGCCTTCACTGTCACCCTTCACTGTGAATCCTGAGCAAACTAAAGACAACACAGTAGATTTTTGAGGAAGAGGAGGGTAAAAGACAGAGGGAAGGAAAACGGCAGGAGAAATTGGGGTGCCGGTACTCAGGGGAGGGGAGGGCCCAGAGAGGTGCTGCAGCCGGGTCTGGGTGCCAACAAAGTTTTGGCCATCTGGACTCTGGATCCCTGGGGAAGGCAAAGATACAATCATATGTTGCTGGTTTCTACAAATGCCAGGGGAAAAAAGTAACCCACCAAGCAAAATAAATATAATCTCTAGAAAGAAAAAAGTGAGTAAAGTTACTTCAACTATTTCTAGATAGAACAGCCAGTTACACTTGCTCCCATGTTAAATTGTCCCTTTTGCCAATGGGTAAAAGGATATTCTGATTTGTGCTGTACGCTTTTACGCCAAGGTGAAGACCTTCTATGGAGCTTAAAAGAAACTTGATAGAGAACATATGATCCCTGCAAAGCCTAACAACATGCCAAACAAACACACTGCCACCAACACAAAGGGCACCAAGCAAAACATCAAAGCTGCTTAGGAACCATGAACAGATGGAGAGCACGATTCTCCTTTTCTTACAAGAGCTAACCTCAACTCAGGATGCTCCTAACTACCAGTGTCCTTCATCAGTGGGAAAGGGCAACATCTTGCTAGAGTAGCAATGGGATGGGCCAAGCTCACAGGAGTTAGATCTGGGAATCGATGTGCTGAGCAATCACTGTTAAATCACGTCTGGCAAAGGGATGGTTGATGCCAGTGTGATCAATAAAATAAAAATTAATCAGACACCAAAAACTGGCCAGTCTCCTCCTCATCTCTTCCCAAGAGAAATTCTCACCCACATACGCCACGACATATATAAGAATGTCTGTAGTGGTACTGCCTGCGATAACGAAAACCTGGAAACCATCTAAATGTCCATCAGCAGTAGAATGGACAGGTGAACCGTGGTCCCCCCCCAGAGTGGAACAGCACAGTGGCCGAGCCGAATGAGAGATGGCTCTGCGCACAAGTGTGGACAGACCTCAGGAGCGTGAGGCTGAGTGTGACCAAGAGCGAGCCGCAGAGAAACACGAGACACTTTACTCCAGTCTATGCAGCTCGACAATGCATCTGTTGATGAACAAAAACACAAGTGGTCAAACTCTCCAGAAAAGCAATGAAATGATGAACGCAAATTTCCCCAAGTTATCATCTCTGTGCCGGGAAGACACAAAGGGAATTTTAAGAGAACCATGTTCTCTTTCTTAAGTTGGTTGGTAGCGAATGGGTATACACCACCTCTCTAATTCTTTACCTCTTACAGATATTTCGTGCAAGTTTTTGTGGTTTTATAAAAATGCTATTTAAAAAAGCAAAGGGAGGGATGCCTGGGTGGCTCAGGCAGTTAAGTGGCCGCCTTCAGCTCCGGGCAGGATCCCAGGGTCCTGGGATGGAGACCTGCATCGGGCTCCCTGCTCAACGGGGAGTCTACTTCTCCCTCTGCCCCTCCCCCTGCTTGTGTGCCTCTCTTTCTTTCTCTCTGAAAAAAAATAAATAAAATCTTAAAAATAAATATAAAGCAAAGGGAGTCAACAGCTACCCTCTGGTTATGAGAGAGAGCTACAGAGTCATTCTAGCTTCAAACGGAAGGGACTGGAATTCTTCAGGAGAAGGAAGAAACACAGATTTGTCCTTCCAGAGGCATCTTCTGCCCTCACATGGTCCCAGATCTGATATTCCCAGGGTACACTTGATTCTTGACTCTGTGATTGTCACTTGGATAAGACGGGTTCCAGGTTAGATACCATGAGCTCCTTTTGCTTAGAAGTGCTCAAAACCCACCAGTGGCTTAGAGCCGGCCTTGGCAAACTGCAGACCCACGGGCCCTATCCAGTCTGCCACTGGTTTCTGTACAGCTTATAAATGAAGAATAATTTCGTCATTTTTTTTTATGGTTGAAAAATATCAGATGAAGAATGGTCTTTAACATGAGAAAATTACATAAAATTCAAATGTTAGTGTCTATAGAATTTTACTAGAACACAACCACAGTCATCTGCGTGTCATCGTGGCTGCTTTCCTTCTACAACAAACAGCAAACAGAGTAATTGCAACAAAAAGGGTAATGGCCCTGGGGTGCCTGGGTGGCTCAGTGGGTTAAAGCCTCTGCTTTCAGCTCAGGTCATGATCCCAGGGTCCTGGGAACGAGCCCCACATCGGGCTCTCTGCTCCATGGGGAGCCTGCTTCCTCCTCTCTCTCTCTCTGCCTTGCCTCTCTGCCTACTTGGGATCTCTCTCTGTCAAATAAATAAATAAAATCTTTTTTTAAAAAATGGTAATGGCCCAAAAAGCCCAAAATACTTACTATCTGACCCTTCACAGAAAAAAATGTGACCACCTCATCCTAGAGAATAGTTTAAAAAAAAAAAACCAAAGACCTCCTCGGGGCAAATAGAAAAGAACCTGAGACACAAAATGTGCTTCTTTGCTTATATTCAGGCTCATTCCATAAAGAATTTATGGCTTCTGTGACACTATATAATAAACTAGAATATAAATTTTAAATATGAGGACCAGGAGTCATCTGGCTAGAACGGGGAGGCCGGCCCAGAGAGACAGACCATCCAGGTGATGAGGCCTACACAGTTATCAAGACTGGGATACCAATCTGTGTTTTGAGCAGTCACAGTACTGTGGAAAAACTGACACAGTCTGAGGAAAATGAACAAAAACATAAGTTACTTGGAGCAAAGCTGCTCTCCCATCAGGGGTGATGCTGCCACGCTGACTGGTGGTGTCCTGACAATATCCCCACAGCGAGAGCTTCCCGTGACAGAAGCCAAGTGCACAATTCCGTGGAGCTCTCTGTCAGGATGGTCTACGAGGTAGATACGACCAGATTCTTTTAAAGAGAGACCATGCTCAGCCTTCCTGGGTCTTTGCCATCTTCTCCTCGGAACACAACTAGACTGTGGATTAGCCAAGTACAAAACCCGTGCCAAGCCAGCCAGATTTCAGTCCCTGCGGAGAACACGATGATGTATGTGTGCCATCCGCACTTCCTCAGACACTCAGGGGCAGCTCAAACTCAGCTGCTTGAATCTGACAAGAACAGTTCTAACAAACCAAACTGTGTGCTGGCTTAGAGGCTGGGGCTTACACACAAGAACTGGCACCCCTTTGGGCCTTCCTTCCCGAGGACCCATCCAACCAAGAAGACTCTCCAACACCAGAACTTGGAGGCAGCCGTGGCTCCTGCTGTCCTCAGAGGAAGGAAGAGGTCAGGCATCTCAGGTCATTGTCACATAAGCAGTAGAGCGTACCTGCACACAGACACCCTAAAGAACACCTACAGCAGTGAAGCAAAACTTTGAAAGGGTTGGAAGACCCAAGATGCTGGATCTCAATTCCAGGGAGCCGTTTTAATGCCTGTGCCATCTGCTGAAGGGAAGGAAGCTCTCTGCTTCTGCTGCAAGATGGTACAGACTGAGCCCTAGGTTGGGGACCAGGCGTTCCCAGCCTGCCTGCCCATTTCCGACCACAAGCCCCTAGGAAAGCTCATGACCTCCTTGCAAAGACCAAATAGAAGGAATGTGAACATTCCATTTAAATTACAAAATAATAATCTATTGGTGTACCATTACATTTAGAACCGTATTAGAAGTATTTTCATTTGTATATAATTTTTTTAAAAGGAAATATATTCATAGACATAAAAAAATCAAGATACTATGGAGAGACACACTGAGAAATCCATCCCTGTCTCTGTCCCCAGGTATCCCCCAACATAGATTACCATTTTATTGGATCGTTGGTGTCTACCCAGCATCTCTCAATGCATTTACAAGTAAACACAAATATATTGTCTTATTTTTCTCTCCTTTTCTTACACAAAGGTATATATGTTGTCTCTACCTTACTTTCTTCCCTTAACAAGATAGAACGGCTATCTTTCTGTGTGGACCTTCTCTTTCTTCTGTTACAGCTGCGGAGTCCTCTGGTGGGGCTGTGCCCAGTCTGTTAACAGTGGACACACAGACTATTTGCAGGTTTTGTTGTCACAAACAATGCACAGTCTAATCCAGACTTCACTCACGTGTGTTTCAGTTTGTTTGCAGGATAAATTCCCAGAAGCCTATCACAGATTTTAACCCCACCTCCCTGATGCTACTCTTTTGTAAATCATCTTTATTCCTGTCAAGGGCTTTAGTCAATTAGTCAATGCTGAGAAACAGAAGAGATAGGAATTGGGGTTGAGAGTGTTAGGAGTTGTTTTTGTTGGCAACGTTAGGGAAGGGATAACATACCGTGGCAAGGCTGTCCTAATTCCCTGCCCCTTCTTCTCCTCCTCCTTCTTGTTAACACCCACAAAGAGTTGGGGAAACAACAATTGTGCTTAAGGGATATGAAAACAAATGCACTAAACACATCTATGAAAGGGGAAGCTGTGAGCTCCATTTGCCGGCCTGTCTCGGGGTTCAGGTCTCAGGGGCACCAAGAGAAACATGGATGTTTTCTAACTCTGTGGCCAGAATTATTTATCTCCTACACCAAAGTATTTCCAAATGTACCCACACTTTTTCCCTCTAAAATGAGGAGGGAGAGGGGCACCTGGGTGGCTCATTGGGTTAAGCCTCTGCCTTCGGCTCTGGTCATGATCCCAGGGTCCTGGGATGGAGCCCCACATTAGGCTCTCTGCTTGGCAGGGAGCCTGCTTCCTCCTCTCTCTCTCTCTCTCTCTCTGCCTCTCCGCCTCCTTATGATCTCTGTCTGTCAAATAAAAAATTAAAATCTTAAAATAAGTAACTAAATAAAAATAAAACGAGAAGGGTGGTTGGGGGCTAAGAACAGGGAAAATGTGCAAGATACAGGCAACTCAAGCGCCTTCATACCCTGGACACCCTTGACTTGCACATTCAGCTCAAAACGTCTGTTTCTGCCTCTCACGTCGGACTATGTGAGCTGTCGGTCATGCAGAAATAGGACCCCTCCTCTTGAGAAGCTTACAGAAAAGCCATTCCTGGGGTGGGCGGCAGTTCAATTCAGTAGTGGCCAAAACAGAGAGAGGAACACAGGACAGGAGGAGGGGACCATGACGGGGGGCGGGGGGTCCCCGGCCCGCATTTGTGCCACACGGACTGCAAAGCCCTCCAAGTGTAGGAGGGAACAGAGGTGGCGAGGAGGCTGAGGGCAGCGGGATGTGGCGACAGTGGGGTGAGGAGAGGGGAAGGATGCAAGATAAAGAGGGCCTGTGGACAGGCTGCTGTTGAGCACCTGGGCGACTGTGCTCACTGGCCCCAAACTCCAGCCGGCACCAGCATCACCGGGAAGCTTGTCAAACGCATGCTTCCCAGGCCCCACCTACAGACATCAGATCTTGTGGGTCCCGGAGGGCTTGAAGAATCCGCACCAAGAAAGCACTCTGGGTAATTCTGCAGATTGTCCAACCTGACTCTAGGAAACGCTGCTGAAGGCAAGGGAGGCATGGAGTGACAGGCGGTATAAGCAGGCCTAATCAGTCCAGGGCACCGTGGAGCTGGCAAAGTGAGAAGGGGCAAGAGGCCCCGAGATGAGTAAGGGCATGAGGCCACGTGCACGCTGACGGGCTGGCGTTATGGGTTTGCAGACCAGGCCTATGATCGATGCCCACTGTCCCAGCAGGCACAGCAGAGAGAAGCCCCGCTGTGGGGCGGGGGTCCATGCCCAACCTCCCAGAGCTCCTGTGCCAGCCACCCTGCCTCTGTCCCGAGTATGTCATCTCCTGCCTCCTGCTATTTTCTGCGACAACCCATAGCTAGGAGTACAGCCACACAAACCCCAACATTCCATAAGCAGAGCCAGAAAGAGGCTCCATGGCCCTGGTTTCTGGGAAGGGCTTTTGGGGGAGATCTGCAGCCACTCTGGACACTTCTCCTCCGCTACTCCCAGAATGGGAAATGGCAGGGGACAGGGCCAGGAGAGAAGGAAGGAACCAGCTGCGGTCGCATCACCTCTGCCCTCCTCTGCCAGCCCTGGTCGGGCCAAGTGGGAAAGGGCAACAATGAAATATGACATCAGATAATAACCAGACAAATGGCAAATCAGATAGGAAACTGTTGGCACCTGCTGCATGGGTGGGGCATTACCCCTTGTCACTTCCTCCCGTGGTTGCACAATTATCCTAAGCATCTTAGGCCCTGCCAGTTACCCAATTCCTTTATCTGTGAATCTCTTCTTGGTGTCAGAGTCTGCATAGAGCCTTTCCTCCTGCTCTACAGTTCCAGTATTTGAGCACCTTCGGAGGGAGCTTGGAGCCATTGCTCACTGGGCTGGGAGGAGCGGTTCTCAACGGGCTGCTCCCAGCACCAGGAGGGAGCCCCGAGGAAAACTCCCACGCCCGGCCCCACCCTGGGCAGCACAGGGGCATCTTGGGGCAGAAACTGGGCGTGGGAACATCCTCCAAGCTCCTCAGGTGGTTGGGAAGCACAAAACCAGGCTGAGCACTGCTGTCATGGGAAGTCACATGGGCAAGACTCCGGGCCTCAGTCCTTCATGCGTACGTGCGGGGTGCATATTGTATACGTTCTGGAGTTCTACCTACAACTTCCTTGTATGAAAAGCTTCTGCTTTTTTTAAAAGTCTGCAAACCACTGCATCTAGATAAGTTTTTATGTTACTGTAATCCTGTTTCTAATTTTTAAAATAACACATCACTGCCTCAGCCATCTTTATAGCATCACCAGTATTCTTGGTATATATATATAAAACTTATTGATCAATTATGTATTAGTACTAAAGTAATACTGTACATGTTACAAATACACATAAAATAGAAATATTAAAAGGATGAGATAAAATTCACAAAAATAAAACTTGAGGGAATTGCCAGTCCCCCACTGGCCCAGCTGTGGCAAGAGAGAGAAAGGCTGATTATCAGGGAGGAAGCTAAACCACTGAATCCCTCAAATTAAAACAGAAACCTTGCTTTATTTAAATATATTTTTTATACACAAGTATAAAAATAAAAATATATTTTTATAAATATAAAGGAGATCTCCACAGGAAAAAGCTGGTTTACAGGTGAGCAGATGGTTAATGGGTAAGCTCTTTTATTCCATGCGAAGAAAGCATTTCTAATTTAGGGCTTTAAGATCCCAGGAGACCAGACGGAGACAGGATCTTTGCCTTGGAAAAGCACCATCCTGTGAAATGCCAAGGCCACATCTCTTTTCCAGTTTAAGTCAAACCTGTGGAAGACCAGATAAGCTTTCTCTTGAACAAACACCCAAAGAGAAAAAGGGTTCCAGACCTGCGGCTTCCTACAAGGACCAGAATGCACACTTGGAGGAGCCCGTTTTGCTGGAGCAACTCAAGCAGCAAGGCAATCTAGCGCTTGAGAAACACAACTGTTCTTCAAGGGTCAGTGACCAAGTGCCAGGCCCTGTGCTGGACACTGCGCCCAACACAGAGGAGATGGGCATGCCCTACCTTGTGGAGTTCCCGGTAGGTAGGTAAGGGATGACAGGAGCAATGGCTTGAAGGGCTTGGGAAGGGCCTGGCACAGGCTCCAGGCTGATTTCCCCACAAGCCACAGGGATGCCAACACCTACAGAAAGAGAAATGGTGGGGAAATCCTTCCAGGAAGAGCCCAGATGGGGGAGTGGAAGAATTCTCAACTGACAGGAACGCCAAGGGCTGAGAGATAACTGGAGAGCTGGAGGTGAGGCTGGAGATGAAGAAGGGGCCACAGCGAGGGTGGGGGTCCCTGTTAGTACAGGGGGTTTGGCCCCTACCCAAAGAGCTATGGGGAACCACCTACAGCACTGTTTTCAGAAATATTAGGTTTTCCTTTTGGAAGCTGCAGTCTGACTGTGGAAAGGAAGATGCGGGAGGCTCAGAGGCAGGCCTGGGCCAGGATAGAGAAGGAAATGACAACGGGCCTGAATACTGATGCTGATGCCCGTGGTGGTGACAAGAACATCAGGAAGAGGGGCTTCTGTAAGGGCTTCACACTTACTAATGAAGCTGCCAGTCCCGCCAACCTCTGGGGAAATACAGGATCACCCCCATTTCCAGGAAAACGGCACAAGGCACAGAGAGTTTAAGACCTACCTTAAGTGAGGCACCTGTTAAAAGGGGTCAGGAAACACAGACACAGAAAAACTACTGAGAAGTCAAGTAAGATATTACCTCCAGCACAGAGCGAGAACTCTCGGATCGTGTTAGCGAAGGAACATTTACATCCTGTCAACTCCACCCATTGCAAATGTACAATCCAGTGATTTTTAGGAAACTTAAGTAGTGTGATCGTCACCACAAGCCAGTTTTGGAACCCTTCCATCCTCCCCAAAAGTTTCCTTGTGCTCATCTGCAGTCAACCCGGCCCCAACCACCGATCCCTTTTCTGTCCCTAAAAATCAAAGTGTTCACATTTTAAGTAAAAATATACCTTATCATTTTTTGATTCATTATTTTTCTTTCCACTGAAGACACTCAGAGGGCCTCAGAGCTGCTTGAGGAGAACCGGGCAGCTGTATTTTTAGGCTGTACAACTTTATACCATATGCTATTTCCTCCCACGTCTTTTTCCTTACTGAAAATGATTTAGTCTGCTCTTCGGCCTTAGCGGTTTATTTAGGATTATATTTATGATACAGTCAAGCACACATCAAATTAGCACGATCTAGAGTCAAATACAATTATCTCTTTGAGATGTTTCTCTGCACACACACAAAATAATACTTTGTTTTAACAAGGGTTTCGTGTTTATTTTAAGGGGGGGGGTCATTACTGAGGGAAAATTATAATTTCCCCCACAGAAGTACGAACACTACTTCTCAAATCCAGCTAATATTTTCCCTACATGTTCGCAACAGTTACAACCATACCTCCCAGCACCAGAGGACAGAAGTAATTTTATCCAAGGAGCATTGCATAAGAGAACTTGCCAAATCCACTAGGCTCCCGTGAGACACAACTTTTCTATTGTAAAGTGAGGCTGGGAGATAATGAAGCCTTCCTCCTCTTGCAGAGTTCTGCACTGCACCGGGCTGCGTGAGGGAAGGGATTTTCTCCAGGCTGCTCTGGCAGAGATCCACAGCCCAGCAGGTGCATAAGCCTCCCTAGGGAAGGTCTTGATTTATCCTCTTTAGGGAACCTCCTCCATGGGGCCTTATGCTTAGTGTTCCTGCCCTTCCTGCATCCCCGACTCACCCTCATGACCAGGGAGGAAGATCAGTTTGTGGCCCCCAAGCACCTTCTTCACTCAGTAGCCCCAGCAAGGGTCAGGGGTGCAGAGGTTTGGGGCCTTACCTCCCTAACCCTGCCTTCTACTCCACATACAGCCGCCCCATGGCTGACACCTACATGCCCCAGCCACTACCCCTCCCCTGGCTCTCCAGCTACAAGAGGTCACCTGCCTGCCTTCTTCAACCTCACCGAGACCAGGTGGTTTACCTTTCAGCCCCTTTGGCTTGCCTCCTTCCCTATCCAGCCCATGCCCCACCGCCCAGCACTTCTACTGAAGCCAAGGAAAATCTGCCAGGCAGAGCCGTGCTCCCCACAGCATATTTCGAGGCTTCTTTACACATGGACTGAGAGGGGAAAGGCATTTGGCAATGAATGTCTACAGGCATTTTTGGTTGCCACACCTGGAGAAGGTTCTCCTGGAGTCTAGAGGCCAGGGATGTCATTAAACACCCCACAATGCACAAGCCAACCCCCACAACCAAGAATTATCTGGCTCAACATGTCAGAGTGTGGATCTATAATAACCTCAGAATGAAAGGTCTTTTTAAGTCCAAATTGCCCAGGTTGAGAAACGCCGCTGTAAGGCACCTCCTTCTTCACACATGAGGGTGAATTTCACCAATTAGTTGACAGTGAAGTTTTTTATTGTAAAAATGGATGTGTGTTTTAAAGAAGACTCCAAGGAAGACATGGAAAAAAACGTCCTTTGCTCCAGGTTGCTCCAGGTTGCGCAGGATCTGGACGCAGGCCACGTTTGTAACCATTCACCTGTGCAAGCCATCAGAGAGAAGGCCAGAGTCCTGGGGTTCTGGAAACACAAACCAGTGAAGAACCAGTAGCCAACGCCACCCTCTGCCCGTCCAGTGGCTGCGTGGCAGAGAAAACAGGGCTTAGGCAATGTGGGCAGAGAGACAGTGACTGATCCAAGGTCAAAAAATGTCAGGGCTGTGGATTTCAACTCTGCTTTGCCTAGTGAAGGCCCCTCCCCCAAAGAAGCCCTTCCACTGGCTTTGCCTTATGCTTCCCCATGAGATTTCATTTACAAACAGGTTTTGTTGGCTACAGAGTGTTTTAAAAGCACAATGAGGGCCTCTAGATCAGGGTGTATCAGTCACAATTCTAGATGGCAAGAAACGGAAACCGACATAGACAGACTGAGGCAGAAAAGTACTTCATTATAAGGACACGAAGAAGCGGGGGCTGGGCAATCACGGAACAAGGGGCAAACATGCCCCAGAACTGGGGTGTGAGGACCCCACTGCCACAATTCCAAACTCTTGATGCTGCAGCCTATGCAGTCAACAGCACCCCCCAGGGACCCCACTGTTACCAGCAGCCACACTTTCTGCTGTCCCAGGGACACGATCCTGTGTAAACTGTCTCCAGGGCCAGAGTGAGCTCTTCGTGTCCCTGAGCTGTCAGTCCCACGGGCTGCCCACTCAGAGATGAGGATGGACCCTCCCCCTCCAACCTGCAGAGCCCAGGCCCTACCTGCAAAGGATGCTGGGAAAGTGAGCCTCTGCATTTCCAGCTGTCCCCATGGGGGATGGACTCTGCTGCACACTAAGTCTTATAAGGAAGGAAATATTCCAAGCACAGAAGGGGTGGGGTGGGAGGAATCCAAAAGGATGACAGTGGGATAAAAGGGCTTTGAGTCCTCAAGAAAGCAAGATACATTGACAAGAGGGGGAAAATGGTCAAGCATTATTTATATTTTTCTGTATGTTTTAAATGTCTCACATCAAAACTAAAGGTCTTGACTTGGACACCAAAAGGAAACAACACAGTTTGGCTCTAACCACAAAAAAGACTTAGGTCATGGCACCTGACGTTGACTTTGGTAACCCCCAGGCCATCTGAAAGCCGACTGTAGAAAAAAAAATTTCTCATTTTCACCTGGGTTGCTTTTAGGTGAAATCAGATGCCAGGTACCATTGGGCTGGGTTGAAACGAACTACAGAGAACTTACAAATAATTAGTTAGGAGGGAGTGCACAGCCAGCTGCGTACAGGTCCTCCCAACTCAGCTTACTCACTGAGAAAGTGGAAGAAGAAAGAAGCAATTAACACTAAAGATAAAGATCTATTTAAAACGATGGGTATATTTATAACTCACACATACCCAGACACTCTGTGGGTGGAGGCATGTACAGACATATGTCTGTGGTCAGACTCACAGGAATCCACGGACACGTGAGAAGCAAATAAGATTTATAAAAATGAGACTCCATAAATGATGTTTGAACTATTAAAGATAATTCCAAGGTCTCTGATCTCAAATTTGACCCGCAATAAAATGCAACTCGCTGCTAGAGTTGTTCTACACAAATAAAATTAATTTGAAATTTAAACATTTATAATTTAGGGTCTATATATATGTATTTTGGGGGAGGCTTGGGTTAAGCCAGTGGCATATCTTTAGGTTCTTCCATGGAATCCACTCGTATTTGTATATCTACTCATACAAGAAGGATAATCTGGGGCACCTGGCTGACTCAGAAGAGTGTGTGAACCCTGATCTCGGAGCTGTGGGTTCAAGCCCTACGTTGAGTGTTGAGATTAGTAAAAGAAACAAAGAAACTTTAAGAAGAAAAAAAAAGAACAATCTGAGGTCTAGAGTATTGATCTATCCTTGAAAAATGTGAACCGTGGAGAAAGGCAAAATGAAGTTACATTATTCAGAGCAAGACCATAAGGTGGAAGGAAGCTGAATGGGGGCCTTCACATGTCCAGAGCGAGCCTCACAGAGGTTCTGGCTGGCCGGTGTTTACTTCTACCAGGAAGGATTCAGCAAAAAGGGCCTAAACTATAAATGAAGGACACAGAGTAAGTAGAGGAAGAGCAATGTAGTAGTAAAGAGGGCTCTGTCACAATAGCGTGAGTGACAGAATAAAACCACGGAACTTCCTGCTCTGGGGATTTTAAAAATAAGGAATCAAAGCATCTAAGATTTGACCCAACGAAGAATGCAACAGGACCTCCATGGAGAAATGAGTAAAGACCCATTAAATGTTCCAAAAGAAGACTTAAATAAAGGAAAAAATACAGATGTTCAAAGACAGGGTGAGTTAACATTGCAATGATGTTATATTTCCTCAAACTTCATCTGTAAAGTTAATGCAGTTCCAGTCAAAATTCCAACGGGATGTTTGAGATGTGCAGACTCTGAAATGTACATAGTTAGGGAAATCTTGAAGTAGAAGAACAAAGGACAGTCCCCCTGACAAGAGGCCATGGTATTAGCAGTGTGGGAATGACACAGGTACACACAAATGGATCATGAGATGTGATGGACACATGTGATAAGGGTGGCATCCCAAATCAGGGGGGAGAGGATAACTTGCGTAGGGTTGGTATTAGGAAAGTCGGAAAGAACCAAAGTGGGTCCCTTCCTCATCCCCACACAAAGGTTTTCTCCAGTTAGGTCAAACACTTAGATGCAAAAGCAAACTATAAAATGTAGAAGAGAAGAGGAAAATGTAGGTGCGAACTGGGGGTGAGACGGATTTGGCAGACTCGGTCACATCAAGATGAACAATTTCTGTTGCATGACAGGCACCAAAGACAAAGTGAGCAGAGGGTGATGGGCTGGGAGAAGAGCTTTTTGCAGTCTCTGGGGACTGGCATCTAGAATGTGCATAAATAGTTCTGAACAACTAAAATAATAATAAAAAAAATTAAGGTGATATTAAAGTTTATAAAAGGAGCAAAAGTTGAGAAAAGTTGTTCCTCAGAGAGGAAATCCAAATGGCTGAAAAGGACATGAAGGAGACGCTGGCTTCACTGGTACCAGGGAGCCCCAGGCCATCTGGTGTGTCACCACTGGGGGATGGGTAAGCATACGAGGCACCTGTCCTTGCACATGGCCAGGGACAAAGCAACCGTCCCGTCAGCAGCAAAGAGCTAGCTGGCAACGATAAAAACACAAGGTGTTTGCAGATTAAAGGCACTCCATTTCTCCAAGATATGTCTAAGGACATTTATTTAACACTTTGCACTGGGGATCTATGGAAGGGGGTAAAGGGAGATGTGGAGGAAGAAGAAAAGACATTTTTAAAATAAAACCAAACAGAAGTGGGGCCTAGCATCGATGGGTGACACATGGTGCCGTACCTTGCAGAGTGTAAGGAAGGACTCAAATCTCTACCTTTGGGCTCAAAAGAATACACATAAGTTTCCATTTGGCCATGATGACTTGGGCAGGGTCTTATGGAAAGGGCCCCTTCAAGGTTCTTTTCCTGGCTGGGGGTCCTGTGATTTGCAGATATTGTCAGGAACAATCCAAAGCTCCTCTCTCTTTGCAAACCCTGCCATAGCGTATGTTACATTTGGCTTTAGATAAAAAGTGCTAAAGTTCCTCCCAAAACACATAGTTTAAATATAAAACTCAGAAGACACCAAGCACTTCTCAAAGACAGTATTGAAAGTGCAGTGTTGACAGACCACTCCAGCCAGAGTACTGAAGCACAACATGGTGTTCTCAAAATTCCTCCCCAGACAGGGTTGGGGGAGGGAGGTTATTCCTGTAGGATGGTGGGCCCTTTTTCCTAGTACAAAGTGATTATTCTAGTTTAGGCTCCAGTATAATGACCCCATGATTAAGGGGCAAGGAAGAGGGGGAATGTGGAGTAAAAAGGGAAACCACATAAAAATATCCTGTATTTAATCCACTTGGAAACAGTTGTGAAAACAGCCCACCCAGATCTGCACAGACATTTCTCCAAAGATCTACAAAAGGCAGGAAACACATGAGAAGATGCTCAACATCAACATTAGTCATTAGGGAAATGTAACTCAAACTCCTAATGAGATACCATTTCACGCCCACCAGTATGGCTATAATCAAAAAAAGAAAAGAAAAGGAGAAAGAAAAAAAGGGAATAACAAGTGTTAGAGAAAAGTGGAGAAATAGGAGACCCAGTATATCACTGAGGGGAATATAAAATGGTGCAGCCATTCTGGAAAACAGTCTACAGTTCCTTAAAATGTTAAACATAGAATCGCCATGTGACTCAGAAACTCCGCTCCTCCATATGTACCCAAGGGAAATGAACACATATGTCCGCACAAAAACTTGCACACGAATGTTCACAGCAGCATTATTCTTAATGGCTGCAAAGGAGAAGCCACACAGCTGTCCATCAACTGACAACTGAATAAAGAAAATGTAGTATATCCACATCATGGAATAGTATTCAGCCATTAAAAAAAAGAAACATACACACCACAACACAGCTTAACCTTGAAACATGCTATGTAAAAGAAGCCAGACATAAAAGGCCACATATTATGCAATCCCATTTATACGGAGTTTCCTGAATATGCAAATCCAGAGAGAAAGAAAGTAGCTTGGTGGTTGCCCTGTGCGGTGGGGTGGGGAGTGATTGCTAATGTGTACGGAGTTTCCTTTTTGGGTGATGAAAATGTTCTAGTACAGGGGTGAGAGTTGCGCAACTTTGTGAATCTACCAAAACCCACTGTATTGTACACTTTAGAAGGGTGAATTGTCTGCTATGTAAATTATATCACGATTTTTACAAAATCCAGCACCCCGAAAGCCCCACATTCCTGACTTCACCAGATGATAAAATGGGATGATTTCCTCAGTATCAGCTGAGACCCACTCCAGGGAGTACCTCCTCCAATTAAATGTGTCTCTTCATACTTTCCAAATACAAAAAGGCTAGGGTATCTCCAAGTTTATGGATTCTGTGCCTTTGAGTATAAAAGGCTTTGGTCTCTGAGTAATTCTTCCTGGCTTTGAAGTTTTGCTCCACATGCACCAACCATGTGACCTTGAGCACATTTCTTCAAATTCTGTAAGATAAGTTCCCTTATGTGCAAGGTGGGATACTTTAGCTGCCTCACTGGGATGGTGTGAAGATAAAAGGCTTAGCCGAAGCGCTTGGGGTAAAGTAAATAGTCAATAAATGTCAGTGGTGGTTTCTTCTTTCCACAAATCCCTGAGTATTATGGCGCTGAAAGTAGGCTGTGCTATGGTCTAGGAGCGCAGACGGCAACACACAGGCAATTACAACACAATGACTATTTGGGAGGGGAACATAAGCCATCCAGGGAGCCCACAGCTGCAGTGCTTAACCATACAAGCCAAGGACAGCTGAACTTGAGTGGACTTCATGGTGGTCCCTCTGAATCTCTCCTTTGCCAACACTTCCAAAGGGCACTAAATTCAAAAGAGCAGACACACTCAAGTATCACCATTCCTTGCAGCCAAGGGTAAGCAATGAACTCAGCAAAGTGGAATACTGTTGGCAGGGTGGGTACAAGGTTTCAGGTCACTGCTGAATTTCAGGAGAAAACCAAGGATTAGCAAGCTGCAAAGAGAAATGATTGAGGATCCCAGCCCCTAAGAGCTGGTCCATGCTGACTGTGGCTGGCAAGAAAGCCATCCCTCTTGTCCATCAGACTGTCACTCCAGGACTCTCATATAATGTTCTCTAGTGTTTAAACTGTTAAACAAGTATCCTGAATCATCATCTTTCCAGGAAAAACCCAAAGATGCAGAGTCCTCACAAGGAACCAAGAAGGAATCCCTGGGCAATTTTTCTTGTGTCTTTTGGTTATGGGATGAATGGTGTCCCCCAAAGCCATATGCTGAAGTCTAACCCCCAAATATGTAACTGCATTTGGAGACAGGGTCTCCAAAGAAGTAATGAAGGTTAAAGAAGCCCATTAGAGTGGCCGCAATCCAAAATGACTTGTGTCCTTATAAGAAGAGGAAATTTGGTTGGGGCACCTATGTGGTTTAGTCGGTTAAGCGTCCAACTCTTGATCTTGGCTCAGGTCTTGATCTCATGGTCATGAGTTTGAACCTCATGTTAGGCTCCTAAGTATGGAGCCCACTTAAAAAAAGAAGAAGAAGGAGAAGAGGAGAAGGAGGGGAGGAAGAGGAGGAGGAGGAGGAGGAGGTGATGGTGGAGGAAGAGGAGGTGGTGGAAGAAGAAGAAAAAGAAGTAGAAGTAGTAGTAGTAGTAGTAGTAGTAGTAGTGGCAGCAGTGGAAGTGGAGGAGGAGGGGGTAATTTGGACACACACAGGTAGAGAGGGATGACAATTTGAGACACAGTGAGAAGATGGTCATCTACAAGCCAAGGAGGAAGGTCTCAGAAAAACAAATAAAACTAAAAAACAAAAACCCTGTCGACACCTTGATTTTGGACCTACAGCCTCCAGAAGTGTGAGAAAATAAATTTTTGATGTTTTGGCCACTCAGTCTGTGGTACCTTTTTAGGACAGCCATAGCAAATAAATACACATCTTACCCATAGGAACAATTGCTTTTCCTTCTCAGATTTGAAGGGCATTTGGCAGAAATAGTGATCACTTACCCTCTCTTGAAAAAGCCTCAGGATTAGAAGAGACTTTTGTGATTTAGAAGAAACGTATACTTCTAAAATATAACCTTTAGCCATACAATCCACCAATAAAAATAGCACAGCTATTTGATGAATGTAAACATTGCATTTGAAATCAGAGGTTATGGGTGATCCTGCAATCATTCTCACTCTCCATCCCATTTATTTCCCCCCCCCCCAAGATGTTTTGGTTTTATTAATCAGCCTGTTGTTTCCTATCTAGCAAGAGGAGGGGAGTTCCCATCATCTAGCTTATTTCTATACCTTGCTTTGGAAGATGAGTAATAAGGAATGCCTGATATTCTTTTGATAAATGGCTGCAAATGGTAACATTTTAAACAACCACCTTATAATCTCAGAAGCTCTTCAATTAAATTTACCTCAAAGTTTTAAAGACAGAAGCAAATTCTAAGTTGAAATTCTAGTGATATTTTACAGCTCCTTGCATTTTTATTAGAAATGTTGGAAGTATTAACAGTAACATAACTGAAGACTACGAACCAACCCCAGACAGTCTTGCCTGGCCTTTCACTGAGTTCAGCACGTGTGCAGAGCAACATGACAGTGTCTTGCTCAGTTCCGCATGTCTGCGCGTGTATTTAACATTAACAAAAATCAAACCTGAAAACTAAATTAAGTTCAGACCAGTGAAAAGAGAAAGCACAGAGGTACACATTTGGGGAGGTACTTTAAAAGATACTGTATCTAGTCCAGGGCTCTTCCTTAAATTCCTCCCAGCTTACTGTTATTCACGAATGTCATAAGCAGTGCATCCATGTTACCGAGAAGATGCTGGCTAGTATAGGTCTTCAGTCAAAAAAACAAAACAAAACAAAACAAAAAAACCCTCATTATTTCCTCACCTCTTTTGTTTCTAAAAGTTGCACGAGATTTTTTTTGAGGGGGTGAGGGTTTTGGGACAATGAGTCCCCGACATTATAACTAGCTACAACGTTTGAGTCAGTCTTCTAAGAAAATAATAGTGGGTCCGTACCAACCTGCAGTTACCGCAGGAGGTCTGCAATATACATATACGGCAAGTTTTGTCTTTAGACTACAGAAATAGTATCATGTGGGCTCAGGGGCCCAGATACCAGCATTTTTCAAAATACCCCATAGATGCTCTCCTAACTGACCTCTATTTGCAGGACCCAGCAGGCTATCCTCAGTCCCTTCTAAAAACCCACTGAGGGATGGATGGCCACGGCATGGTCAGTACTCCTGGCTAGATTAACTGTGTGTCACGTGCTCACCCGGACTCAGGTGTATCTGTCCCCAGGTTTATGTCAGTTGGACATGTGACTGTGGTCTCCTAAAACGTGACATCAAGAGATGAAATAGTGAGCAGAAAAAGAAGTGGTTTCCAAGAAAACTAAGACAAATGCTGGCAAAGCTTCTTTAAAGGCAACTTGTTTAAAGAAACCTTTGTCATAATAGGTGTGGGCGAGACCACTGTAAAAGACTGAAAAGCCATAAAAATACAGTATCCTGCACTCAGATTTCTTTGCAAATATCCTTGCTCCACTCTGAAGAAACAAGGACAAGCTACACACACAGATAACATCTCAGATCAACACACTTAGGAAAGGTCATGGCCTAGGGAACTCAAAGCAGGTTGGTTAGAGGAACATGTATTCTCATATGCAGGTGTGCAGACGAGGGCGTACATACGAAAGCATTAGTGAGTGGTTTTTATCATCCAAATTTGGGGTCTGATTGCTTGGGTTATTGTCCAGGCTCCACCACTTACAAGCTGTGTGATCTTGGGGGAAATTATGCAACTTCTCTGAGCCATCTCTCTGTATCTCTACAAGAGGGCCACTGGCAATACCCACTTGTGAAGCTGCTGGGCTCTGGACCTCAGCCACAGGAATGACCATGTTAATTACCACTGTTTCTGTTCTTAGTACAACTACTACGTCCACAAAGCCACTGAAAGTACAACCACCACTACTGGGTGGTGGGAGGGACATGCAGTGTTTTGCTGATTTTTTTTTTTTTTTGCTTTGTTTTGTTTTTTTAAATGAGTCCTCAACATAAAAGCAACTGAGAACCACTCTTTAAAAACCTGACGGGTAGAGGAACACAGCGGCCTGAGCAGCAGAGGCTGCCCACCAAGCCAGGAAGCCCAGAGGAGTCCACGACCTAAAGCTGATCATCGGTACTTCAAGGTCACCAAAAAGTATACTTTTTTGCCCTTTAAGAAAACGAAGACAGCAAAAAAATTTAAGTCAGACTGAATATACTTATCAAAAATACATTCTGAAGAAGTTTTTGGTTTTGGGTTTTTTTTTCCAACAGGATATTGGAGCAGTAGTTTAAAAAACAACAATCCCTCTGAGACCTCCTGCCTGGAAAGACACAGTGCTTTTAGCACAAGCTGAGAAAGACAAAAGTACAGACGTCACCTATCAACATCTGGGTGAGCCAACGGGATTGGGATCCTTGGAACACGGTAAAACCACACTCCAAATGCACGCGGCCTTAAATGAGGCAACATGAACAACATTGTCTTGGCCGCGGTAAAGCGTTCCGGGAGTTACCGTGGTCTCCGGATAAAACAATTGAAGGCCCAGTTTAACAGCTTAATCAGGTAATGATGGAACCAAAATAGAATTCTCAGGAAACAGGGCCACTGGAAACAAATGCCAAAGCAACAGAGGTGGGGAGCTGTGCTCAGGAAAGAAAACCCAGGGTCTCTCTATCCAGCAGTTTGGTAGAAGAACTCAAGACTTTCCGTTACAATGAAACCTCTACTCTGAGCACACACCCACAGGGTTCCTCTCCAGCTACTGGGCAGCTGTCAATCAAAATACTGCTGTAAAAGCTGCTATACCTACCGTGCCTGCAGACAGTCACAAGCAGCTGGGTCAGGAAGCTTCCGGGGTTCCTAAATATTTGAGGAGGACCACACATCTGGAGGGGCAGCGGGACATTTCTGTGTGGCATCTGCTGGCTGCTTCGATAACCAGCAGTCACTGGTGTGAAATTTCCACTCAACTGTGCATCACTACACTCAGACCAGGGTGTCTGTGACAAGCACATCAAATATTGGTGAAATGCATCCTTTTCTTATCCACAGAGACTGTTATTAAGGAATTCTGAGATAAAAATTGTGTAAAGTAGGGTAATTTTGAGATAAAAATAACACACCGCAAATAACACCTACCTCAATACTATTCCCTACTGTGAGGCACGGTTCTCGGGAACCTACTGTGCTCCCTGAGTATTTCGGATTATAAGCCCAGCCAGCGAGCCAGCCTGGATCCCCAAAGTGTCAGGAACTGCTGGGGGGCTGCTGGCTTTCGCTGTGAGGACCACCACACGCTTACGCCCAGACCCCACCCTCCTCTCCACATTAGCTCCCTCCAAGCCACCTGACTTGGTCCTAGCCCCACATCTTTCCCCTGTATGAGGACTTGATCTATCTCCAGAGCCCAGCAGACAGGTACCAGATCCCTGTGCTTAAACGTCACCTCCTCCCTCACAGCCCCGCCCATGGCATGCTGTAAGTACCAATGGATGTGTCCCCTAGCCGGACTGTGAACTCCTTAACCACAGGGTGGTCTCTCCCTGTGATCCCAAGCCACTGGGGGGAGGGGATAAAGAGGGGGTTCTTAATTGATGTTGAATTAAATTCATTTAAATGTCTTTTAATAGAAATAGTTACCCCCAATCCCCCCAAATATGCCCTTGTTATATATGTAACTGATACTGTAAAGAAAGCGGCCCCATAAGATACATGATCTTCTGTGCACAGAAGACAGACCACAAGGCCTTTTCCTCCATCTACTATGGACCGAGACCCTCCCTGTCCAGAAGAAGCACCATGCACCCATCCAGTGTGAGGCAAGAAGAGAGGGGAGGGGTGAGGCTGGCAAGCTGCATCACGTCAATGCAATGCATAGTCACGTGGGCTAGCCTGGGGTTCCTTAACCCCCTCTGAGCCTGCCTTCTAGGAATCCACATGGTTAATCCCCCCAACATCTGGAACACAGGCATGGCCTTCCAGTCCTTGCTGCTAAAGGATGTTCTCATCACCACCCACTCCCCCTTCACCCCATCACTATCCTCTGTAACCTTGACTCTGCAACTCAACCTTCTCAAACTGTACCCTCTACCTAACTCCAGGACCTGCTCCAAGCGCCTCCCCCTACTCTGGCAGCTAGAAGAGCCTGGTAACAGGTAAGTCACCAACTTTTGCTTCTAATCCTCTATGGCCTCCTCCTGCTAAAATAAGAGCCCTATCCATCTGGCCCTGCCTCCCCTCCTTCTGTTGCCCCTCTCCACTCCCTGCCACCCACCGTGCCCAGAACTCTGGCTTTCTGTCTAGAACAAGCACTCTCAGGGCCTTTGTACGTGCTGGGTCCTCTAGTGAGTACTCTTCCCCCGAGCTTTCTCTATGTCTGGGTCCTTCTCATCCATCAGCTTTAGCTGAGGCCTTCCTTTACCCCCATCCACCTCAGCAGGCTTCTCTTCAGCTCGCCTCCATCCTCTTCAGCATTCGCCATTATCTGTCTTTATCCATCATGTATTGACTTGTCTAGCTCCTCACATGAGAGCAGGGACAGTATCTTGTTATGGGGGGCCTGACGCAGAACCTCGTACCTAATGAGAGCTCAAAAAGTATCTGTGGAAGAAATAAATAATAGAGGACTGAACAGCCCCTGGGAGAAGCAGTACTATCAAACCTCCAAAATCAGATCCTGAATGGGCCCATCTTGTAAGACAAACTAACATCTCTCCCTTTGGTGAAATAAAGCCTGCCCCGGGCCCACCCCAGGACTTCCCTTCAGCCACACCATCTCCTCTTATTAATCCACAGAAGTCTTATTAAAGACCACCTCTCCCTCTGGAAACCACCCAGAACTCTTTGGCTCACAAAACCGGAACTCTGCCGTGGAGCTGAGCCAAGGTCACAGACTCACATTTGAGGGGCCGGGTGGAGAGGCCCTGATGCCCTCTGAATGGCTCTACCTCTGGCCATAAGCCCTGTCCTTCAGAGGAACAAAAACAGGAAGGGAGCAGAAGCCTCCTGGGGCCTGACTGAGCCCTAGAAGTCTAGGTGAAACTCTGAGGCCTGGCCACCCGAGGCCCAAGACAGGGAGGAAACAGCAGGTGGGCCAAGGGTCAGTAAAAGGACACGGTGTTTGGGAAAAGACACTTCCACTCCCCGCCCTAAAAATCACACAGAGCCTGGCTTCAAATCCTGACCCCAATCCACATTTCTGAAGGCCACACAGAGGCTATCTCATCACTCTGCGCCTCAGTTTCCACAGTCAAAGCAGTTTTCATTATTTCTGCTTTAAGAGGACTGCTGGCCATTTTGCCTCAGATGTTATGTCTGGCTGCATCTACTCACTGTTCAGTCTCCCAGGATAAGCTCATTATTGGGATGAGAAAGATGCAACCTGAAATCAATCACACTCCATGACCCCCCCCCCACCTCAAATCTGGGTTTCTCAGACTCTTTGGAGGCTAAGTCACACAAGCTGATTCCCATTTACTTTACTCAAGTTAAATAACAGGACAACCTGATTCCCGCATTTAGCATCTGCATGTACACAGCCGCTACTCCACACAGTTTTCAATGAATGAATCAAATGACAACACGGCTTGTGTCTACATGGATCCTACTAATCAAGTCTGATCAACTAAAATCCCATCTTGCACAACATACTAATTCACCTTGTGCTTGGATACTGCAGACAGACATGTAGCAAGAAAACAGATTTAGAGCATTATAAAGCTGAAAACTTCGACAGGTTCCCTTCTGACAGAGGCCGTGGGGAAATGCACAAGTAGGATAGTAAACCTATTATTTATTTATTTATTTATTTATTATTTATTTATTTATTTATTTTTGGAGATTGTCAATGTCTGCTCCTCCAGGGCTTACGCTTCCAAAAACCAAAGGGACTTTTCAGAATAGAAGAGCTACTCAGCAAAAAAGAGAAAATTAAAAATTAATCTTCATTCCATATGTGGGCTGTCCCCAAATTTTGCCAGGATGTTTAGCAGAAGCATTCCTCTTTCTGTCTTGCCTCATAAACACTGGACGAGGAGAAACATTGCCTGAGACTGAGATTTGGCAAAGGAATGTGATGAAACCCGTCAGCTCTGTGCCACAGGGCGATGTCCTTGAAGGCTCCTGGTGACTGCATGATTAGCTAGTTTTCTGCTGTCCTACCTCGGTCTTCACGTAAGACTCGGTGTTTTGTAGCTCACACATGCTCGTCCAGGGGCAGCCTTTCAGGGCAAGAAAGGTCTCTAACCTTGAAGTCCTACCCTGGCACCCTTTAGTAGAAGAAAGCAAACCCACAGAAAGGAAAATGAAGAGCCAGCTAGCGATTCCCTTTACAAAAGAAGGTTTTTTTTTTTCTTTTTTTCCATTTTTTTCAAGGGTTTTTTTTTTTTTTTTTCATTAGTTACATTTAACAGATGGGAAAACTGAGACCTGGAAAGGTTTAGGAATTTCACTGATTTTACACAGAAAGTGTGGAGCCAAGGTGGTTTCTTTTTTCTTTTTTTTGTGCCTTTACAATGAATTTATTTTCTTAAATGTGACTGGCACACAAACTGGCAAGTGTAGTACCTCTGTAGGCAGAGGGTGGGATGCCTGAACAAGAGGCAGGGTGAAGGCGGTGTGCTTACAAAACACAGTGTGCCTGCAAAGAGCATGGGACTACAGTGAGAAGGTAGTCTTAGTCCCAGCTAAGTCACTAATGAGCTATGGGATGGAGGCAAGTCGTTTAACTTCTTTGGTTTCAGTTTCCTCACCCAGAGATGGAGCATCATCATCCCCCTCCCAGGCTAATGGGGGAAACAAGCATTACCCCCCTCCCAGGCTAATGGGGGAACCAAATGAATATGAAGTATCAGCAAACATGAACAAGACTTGTATTACACATACACATGTACAAAAATAAGAACCACCTCGAAGATTACCAGCACTCATTCTTGCTCACACTACATGTATGTCCTCTTACTAATAAAGGGATCAACTGGAATGCGAGAGATTTTTGTGAATCAGGACGAACACACAGCTCTTGGGGAATGTGCACTCTGTTCTGAGGACATGGGACCCACTCTGGAACAGGCAGCCATCTTTGGGTGCCCTGGGACAGTCATAGACAAATGGAGCCACTCCAGCTCTACAGGGGACCAAGCCCTAAGCCCATTAATGTATGTTGACTGGACACTAATAAGAAGCTAGGAGTGCCCAGAACACTCTGAACACATTGTGAACAGGCCAAAGAAACCACCAAGCCACAGGACAACCTAGCTGGCCAGGTGTGAGAAATGCGATGGGGATATAGGTCACCTTCCTGCTTACTTACAGGTGTTTCCTTCTCCATCCCTACCAGGCCTGGGTAAGTTCTTCCTCTCACCTGAGGACAGTATTTAAATGACTTCAACAAACCACCATCCCTCCAGGAAATCCAAAGAAGAAACACCAGGAGAAGTCCTAATTCCATGCAGGACAAGAGTTGCTAGTACTCTCCTCAGTGTGCCCTTGGCTGACCCAGGTCTACACTGCGGAGTAAAGACCACTCTGAGGCCAACCGGCCCTTGCTCTCTCTCCCATTCCCTACCCATTGCATTCATCTGTTTTAGAGGCAGAATAAGCCCCTCAAACTCTGGCCAGAAAGAGCATCGTGAAGTTGAACAACTACAGGGATGATCAGAACAATCTAAGAAAACATAGTACCTGGAAAGTTCTGGAAGGTCTGTGTGAGTTCACGGACCTTGATGAGGTGCTTTACAGAGAAAACCACAGGGACAGCTGATCACCCAATGAACAGCACAATGGGGTTCAAACTTCAGTTTGTATTGGAACCACCGGAGAGTGTGTGAAAACACAGAAAACCAGGGTTTCTGAGTCAGTCACTGACGTTGATGCTGGTCCAGACACCACACTTGAAAAACCACTGTCACAGTAAATGGGCAAGAGCTGCCTGGTCTGTCATTCTCTCTGGGGCGACTTCAGATCCTGATTCAACCCCCTTCACCTCCCCAAACGGAGCCTTAAGAAAACTCAAGATAGGAATTAAACAGCCATCCGTCCCTCTCCCTACCACCCCCCCGCACGCACCTACATTGCTAATGGATAAAGAGAACAAATATCAGGCCGTTCCTGATAAATATCACCCAGCGCTGAGTCTAGTTCTCACCTGCGTACAAGGCGATTCTGCAAAAGGAGTGAGCTACAGCACAAGACAGGGGACACAGCTGTGCAGGAGGAGCGCTCAGGAGCTCTCCCAGTCCAGTTCTCTAACCTGCTGCACAATCCCTCAGTCCTGTGAGGAGAGTGTGCCATGGGGACAGTGCCAGGGAAACGGTGTGACCTGGTTTTCTCCTCACTCATTTATCCTGACGCTCTGCCACAACGCACAGCGACTGCCCGCTGAGGACTCAATTCTTGTCACTAAACTGTTGCCCATCAGGCTCACTGACAAGCCAATGCAAAGGCAAGTAGCCAGTGGCCACAAACATGCCACCCTACATCTGGTAGCAGGGGTACGGTCCCTCAAGACCAGGCTCGGAGGACTTCTGACCCAGAGGAGACCATTAAAAATATTTCTTTTCCTTCCCAAAGCTAATTACATGATACACTATACTATTTTACTAACAGCAGGAGCTAACGGCTACAATGATATTGTTTTGTTTCATAGGAGGGGGGGCAGTAACGGAAGTTCCTACAGAGAGCAGTGTTGTGAATGATGTAAACATGCTGCGGTAAGAGTCCTTCCTACAAGTCTCTTCCCCTGTGGTTCAAATGGGAAAATCTGGCCAATATTCACCACATGTAAGCCTGACCTTTCCTGGCTATGGGGACAAGAGAGGTTACATACATTTGGGGCAGCAATTGTGGGCCTGAACACCAACTTCCGGCTAAATAAGGAAAAAGAATGAGGAGTGATTCATTCACAGCATTTCGGTGAATATACACAGCGTATGTGTTTGCAAATACCTGCCTTTTCAGATGATTTTGTGCACACAAATAGGCATATTTGGTGAGACAAATGTGACTTTCCCTCTCATTAAAAAAAAAAAAATCCAACAATCTCCCTTCTCATATGCAAAACTGTGCAATGGTTCCCAGGCCTCTGAGTGCCTGATTTGGCGTAAACCCCACAAAGTCTTCTGAGTCAAACAGCATTCTCCAAAGCAATAACATCAACCTAATCTCCACTTACCCCCAAATTAGGAACTGATATCGGATATATCTCGTTTTCAAGATATGGGCCACAAGCCCGAATGGCTGTATTCAAAAAATTCTAGAGCAGGAGAGCTCAGCCACATTGACAGTACCGCTAGGTCCTCAAGAACACTGATTAAATAGTCTTGCCCTCTCCCTATTCCCCAAAAAGTCCACTTGTTTGCATGCCCAGGTGAGGCCATTCGAGAACTGCCTTCACACCCAACGCCCCCAGTGGTTCCCACCCTCACCTGTTTTCCAGGAGGGTCATGCACACCACTTCTCGCACTCCAGGGTTGTTGGCCTTCTCCACTGAGCAGCCCTGCAGGTTCCAAGTGGCCAGCCTCAGCACTGGCCGCCCATCCCTTGTGCCTCCAAAGGCCTCCACAGAAGGGCGTGTGGAGATGATCTGGGTGGGCCCCCCCGGTGGCAGGTCCAGGTCCTCACTCTGCAGGCTCAGCGAGGTAGGGCTGGGGTGAGGCTTGGCGGTGAAGGTCAGGCCTCCATTGGTGTGGGTAGATGGGGGCCTGGACCGCTCCGCAAACACCTGGTGTCGGATCCTGTCGAGGAAGGCAGCATTGATACCGCCCATCCTCACCAGGTCCTCAACGCTACGGAAAGGCCCATGCTCACGGCGATAGTCCACAATGCTGACTGCCATCTTCTCTGTGAGGCCCCGTATGCTCATGAGCTGAGCCGGGGTGGCCGTGTTGATGTTGACCCGTGGGGTGAGGGGCACAGAGGTGGCCAGGTGGTGAGGCTGCTGCTCCGCGAGCAGGTCCCGCCTCAGGGAGCTGGGAGAATGCTGCGCCGAGCTGCCCTTGCTGCTCACGCAGATCTCGAACTTGACCTGCTCCAGTTTGGTGGCACCCACGCCGCTGACCAGCGCCAGGTCCTCCACCTTTTTGAAGCCACCGATGTACTCGCGGTACTCCACGATGCTGCGGGCCACCGCACGGGTCACACCAGGCAGGGTCATCAGCTCCTCCTCTGTGGCCGTGTTGATGTTCAGTCGCTCCTGATTCACCAGAATGTTGCTGAAGTTGCAGGCTGCGCTGAACTTGCGGTTGTGGGACAGGTCTGAGGGGTCCCGTGGTATGGAGCGGTGGCAGCCCAGCGTGCTCCCCATGCCGGCCAGGGTCAGTGGCCCAGGACGGCCTCACCACCGCAGAACTCCTTTCTGGCTAGGGAGGAAGCCCAATAGACCTTACTGGCACAGAAGGAGGGAAGGTTCAGGATGCAGGGAATGAAACAGTTACCAAAGACAAACACTAAATCTCCATGCTCAGGGTGTCCAAAAGTACCTTTCACTTGGCCACCTGGAAAACAAATTAATAAACACACAAATCGATTGAATCAGTTAATCAGTTTGCATTAGCACTCCCTATCTAGAGCAGGAGTTTTAACCAGGAGAGTCCCAGGCTGATGGCTGCCCATGAACTCCTGAACACACACAATGAGGCTGGCCCCTATGGATTTTCCTCTGGAGAGGTCCTATTTTTGTCATATCGAGGTCCAAACAGACTATGAGCTGCTTCTCTTGGAAAGAGACCTACCCTCATCAGCCCACATCTCTGGTCTCTGCCTTTCTCACCTCTGGCAGCGATGAGGCCATCCCCCGCTTAGGTCGCCCCCACCTGGGCCCAGGAAGAACGGAGAGCGCATCTCCCACGCCCACCCCTCCTCCTGACGCTCAGCACCATCTGCAACTTGGGAATCCCGTCCTTACTAATGCAGGTACCGAGAACAGACTTGTCGACCTCCACCAGACCCGCCGCCGGTCCCCGCGCCCCACCTCTCCGCTGCTCCCCCGAGGCGTCCTTCCACCTGCGGCTCAGGAGCCTGAGCCTAGCCCAGGACCGCGCGGGCCCCCTGCCTCCAATACGGGTGCCCGCGCGTGTATGGTCAGTAGCTGGGCCGCCTCCAGCCGCGCGTCTCAGCTCTTTCTGCGAGAGAAACTCTCAGAGTCGCTCTCCCAGAGCCGGCAAGAGCAGCAGGGCTGCGCGGAGGCGGTAGCGGCGGCGAAATGCGGCCGCCGTGGCTGCACCAAGTCTCGAGGCTGCACCAGGACTTGCGGCGTCGCCGCAGTTGCGTTGATCTAGCCGAAAAGTCCTGCTCCCGACTCGGACGCGGGATCCGCCAGGACCGCGTCGGTGCCCAGCACCAGAGCCACAGCTCCAGCTCGCCGTCCGTGTCAAAGCCAAAGTCCTGGCCGCGCCGCCCGCGCCTCGGCCGGCACCACGGCCACGCCTCCCCCCGCGCGGCTACTCCTCCCGGGACTCCAGAGGGAACGTGGGGGCGGGGCACGAGCGGCAGACTCGAGCCCGGGAGAGCGGAACCCGAGCGCGCTGGGGCGGGGCCCTGGGGTCCGGGGGCGGGACCACGGCTCCCGAGGGGGCGGGGTCAGAACTCGAGTGGGTGGAGTGCGGAGCCGGGAAGTGTGAGAGGCGGGGCCCTGGTGCGCGGGGGCGGCCCGAGCGCGTGGGGGTGGAGATGGAATACGGGAGCGCAGGGGCGGGGCCACGGCGGGAGGGGTGGGCCGCGGGGGCACGGAGGCGGGATTTAGGGACTGAGTGGGCGGGGCCGATGCTCAGGCTGCCGGTCACACCGAGGTTGCCCTGGGTCCTGCAGCTCTTGGGGGGTTGGGGGGAGTGATTTTATCAGAGACCCAGGGCTGAATGTGCGGCTTGGAGGGTGTTTAGTCTTGCCCGAGGGGAGACCAGGCAAGCTGCTTTACGGCAAGAAGAGCCCAGGGCTCAAACACTACCAGGCCAATAGCCCGAGTTTACATCATCTTTGGGGCATGGGGCAGGGTCTGGGTACTCCTTGTGGGGAAGGAGACCTGCCTGTCAGGGGCCTCGCTCAGTTCAGTTCAGCAGTCAAGCTGAGAACATTTCCAGAGGGGACTGAGTGGGATCTTTTTAACCTCTGACCCTCCCAGACTTTCGACCTCCTCTTTTCTTCCACTGGAGAATTACCTTTGCACTGCTCAGAGAGAGATGTCCTCACAACGTTAGTAACTCACTGCCCTGCTAGGAGAGGGCATGAACCACCGATTAGAGATGTGCTGGAAGACATCTCTTAATAGGGTTGCTGGTTTGAACATATAGCTCTGAGTAAATATGGTTATGTTCCTATAAGGATTAAATTTAATCATTAAGACAGAAAATGCTAGATGGAAAGGGAGATTGCTTACCAAAATTCAGAACAGTTTTTGGATCATACCACTAAATGACATTGTAGTTAAAGATTAAAGAGCCTGCTGAATTACAGCGGGTACAGGGAGCTGGAGTATTCGATTAAACAAACCATGTGGTGATAGTTTTGAATACTTTGACCCTGGGCATTCAGTGTCCTCTGAAGTTTCATTCCCCCAACCAATGTGACCAATGCTCCTGCTTTAAATTCCCAGGGCTAGGTCAGCAAAAACAGTAACTCTTAGGGAAGGCAGAAAGCACTTTAGATGTGAAATGAGAGGCAGCCAGGGCTTGGCAAAAGCTATTAACTTTTGGGGCACATTCCCCTACTGTGCATACTAGTCAGGGCTTAATCGCAAGTGACTGAAATACAAGTTACACTAGCTTATACAGAACAAAACAAAACAAAAAGGTGAGGGTTCTGTGTTCTTGTGTGCAAAAGTTAAGGAATAAAGCCTATGTCAAGCATGGCTGCATCCCACTCAAATGATGTCATCAGGACCTGGTCTGACTCTCTCCTCTTATTCCCTCCATCCACCACCCCACTCTGCAACTCTAGTACTAAACTACATTATGCCAATCCTTTCCTCCTGGAATCCTGTTGTGATAGGAGAACAAATGTTCAGAAAAAGCATGAAAATCCTTTGTAGAGGAGGAAAGTCTTTGTTGAGCATAATGCCTTGATGAGCCTTTGTGGCTGTGGACAGACAGCCTAGGGGTATGACCAGTTGGAATAGAAGTAAAGAAATCACATATTTTATTATACAAACCAGGACACTTCACAGAGTAAAAGGGACACTATTAACTTCACTTGCACAGCAGGCATAACCTGGCTAATCTAAGCATATATTAATCTGGTTAATCTAAACATATGGTAGAAATGAAGCCAAGAGGTAGCAAAACCACTGTGCATTGAAACAAACAAAACCACAACAACATGATGAAATTCTAAATGACTGGCCATACCAAATGTTGGTAAGGATATAGAGCAATTAAAACTCACACGTTGGTGGTAGGAGTGTGGCACAGTATAACCACTTTGGAAAGCAGTCTGGCAGTTTCTGTCATATGACCCAGCCACTCCACTCGTAGGTATTTACCATAGAGAAATGAGAGCATGAAACCCAAAGATTTGTACATGAATGTTCTAGGAGCTTTGTTAAAGCCAAAGACCAGAAACAACTCAAGTCCACCAGTAGATGAATGGATAAACAACAATATCCATAGGACAGGCTACTACTACCCAGCAATAAAGACAAACCTCTAACACACGCATTTTTGAAGGATATCATACTGAATGAAAGCAGCCAAGCAAAAAAAAAAAAAAAAAAAAAAAAAAAAAAAACCAGAAAACAAACAAAATACATACGGCTTGATTCCATTTACACAAAACTCTAGAAAATATAAGCTAATCTATAAGCAGAGAAAGCAGATCAGCAATTGCTTGGGGGTAGTGATGGATGAAGGAGTGGATGAAAAAGGGCACAAGGAAATTGGGCGGGGAGGTCATGGAAATGTTGTTGGAGAGATCATGGTTTCAAGAGTGTGTGTCTGTCAAAACAGAGAATTGTACACTTTAAATGTGTGCAGTTTAGTGTTCTTCAATCATGTCTTAATAAAGTTGGGGAAAAACCTTCAAAAGATAAAAGACTGCTTTTTGAACTAGAAGAAGGAGAAAGAGGAGGAAGAGGAGGAGGAAGAAGGGGAGGCAGGATTATTTTGGGAGGAGATGAGCCAGGGTGAGGCGGAGGGAGGTGAAGGGGAACAAAGGGACCCAGGAAGAAGTTGAGTCTGGAGGAAACAGAAGAGACCAGCAGCGAACATTCCCAGTGAGGGAGGGATGGGGCCGAGGGAAAGGGGACGCCAGAGGCTTTAAGACTAATGATGACTGACAGTCTGTTTGATCTGCTGTGCTCTTCTCTGATGGAACCCCCACACTTATACCCTGAACCTCTAATAAGAAAGGTAATGGCCTTGACTGAGTGCTGTTCAGGAGAAATCAGGTAGAGGAGCTGAGCCTCTCTGGGCAGCTATGGGATGGCGAGACAGGGGCAGCTGAAACATGCAAGAGGAGGGAGAGATCCGGAATTCACTGGAACAAAAACCTCAAGGTGACCTGGTGACATGTCTGACTTTCACGAATCCCCACTGAGATTGAGAACTTGGCTGGGGTCCTGCTACACAGGGAATGGAAGGTTGAGCTTCCAAGGACAGGAAGCGAGGGTTTGGCTGACATCTGTGTGACAGGAGTCTGGCAGAGGGCAAGGGTCCCATCATTCCTGCTGAGGGCCATACCCTGTGGCCGCTGCTCCTTCCAACAGAGATATTGCCTGGGGCCTTGGTCAGAGGGACAGAGTGGTGGGGGTCGCTGTCCTGCTTCTTAGTGGGTGGTTTCAGAGGTAAACAGTGATTCAGGGGAAGGGAGAGGTGCTGGAAGGAAAGAAGGGAAAGCAGTTTTCGATGTTCAGCTTCAACATCCATGGCCCTGGAGATATGGTGATGAGGAAAACACATGATTTCTCTATTCCCAGGGCTGAGAGGCCAGCAGAATGCAGATATTAAATCAGCAAGAGCAGAACATGTTAGAATAAAGGAAAGGGGAAGAGGGTACAGCTGTACATTAAAAATAACTGAGTGTAGGGGACTTCCTTGGGAGGCAAGGATGACACCTGACAGACGGATAAGGAAAGATGCCCCAACCCCCAAAACCTCAGTCCTTGCAGAGAGGCCCCAGTTTCCCAGTCAGCAAGGGGTTTGGCCAGGCTACTGACATCTACGCTGGCACCAACCCTTGGGCAATGACCGCGCTAGATTCTGTCCTGAATATTCGTGTGACATCAACAGTAGTTTTGTCACTCTCCACCGCAGCCAGCTTCTGGGCTCCCAAACCGATGAAACACAGCCATTGACAGTACACTTGAACTTTCTAAATCAGACCCTGCCTCCCTGGGAGTCATGGCTTTTGATGGCCCAGAATGACCATGGATGGACCCCATGGACAGTGACAATGGATATACTGTCAGACTTCACATTTCTTCTGCTGCTCTGTGTGCAGACCCTCAGCTGTAAAACTTACCATTAGGACCATTTTCACTGGGTTCTCTAAATAAGCCTGTTGCTCTGCTCTACAACAATATGGGGTAGACTGTGACATTGACGGTCCCCCGTGAGTCGTGTTTCCCAGTCCTCTCATCCCTGTGTGATTCCTTCCTATGTTGACTCTGGGCTTGGCCTTGTGATTTGCTAGGACCAGTGGGACACTAACATGAGGCAAGCAAGGATTTGATAAGCACTTTCCCATTGGATCTTGTCACCATGGAATGTTTCCTCTTAGATTCCAACTGCCATGCTAGAGGGAAGTTCTGGCTTTCCTGCTGTGGGAAGGGGCACTCCAGCTCACAATCAACACTAAGGCCTCACATGGCTGAAAGAGACCGTTTTGGGACCTTCTACCCTAGCCCAGCCACCAGCTGGATGAACCCACAGGAGTGAGCCCAGGAGAGACCACAAGAAGCAGAGAAAGCCACCTAGCTGAGCCCAGCCAACTCTACGGGACTATGAGAGAGAACACAGTTAGAGGTTTATAAATATTGAAAAGGTTGTCTCCCAGAAATATCGATCAGATTAGATGTGATCCTCAGGCCTTGTTTTTCCAGAAAGAAAAGCCAATGTCATAGCCCTAAAGGTAGTCCCCTTTACAATTCATTGACCTCTGTCCCATTCTTAGTGTGATCTCACCAGGCTTTGATTTCCCTCAAAGAAAGTGGTTTGAAGGCTTTTTTTTTTTTTTTCCAGCTGGATCACAAGAGAATTTCGAAGCATTCAGGGCCGTTCTCTTATAAAATGGAGACTGCCTGTGAAGGCTGTGGAGGTGCCAGCCATCCTCTCGTCTGAACCCTGTGAGCAAAGGCAGAGCACGTAGGCCCCTCTCTCTTTGGATGCACAAAGTCCTCTCGCGGCAGGCTGTGAGCGCATGGCATCAGTTACGTCCTGCTTAGTTCCTGCCGGCACTGTGTCCAGTACCTGGCCCATCTCCCATACTCCCTTGACAGGCTCCGTGGAGCTCACGATCTTCATGCCCCATGGGAAGCTCAGGGAGCACGCCTGCCCTCCCTGCATGTCTTCTTGTTTCTGTCACTGCTCTGGCTACCTGAGGTCTGGTCGTCTCCAGGCTCAGACGCAAGCCAAGTCTTTCTGGCGGACCTCCGACACAGGTGCGGAGGAAGGTGAAGGACCTTTCCCTTCCCAGTGACCCCCTGCAGGCCCTGGCTATGGCCAGAGGGAGAGGATGGGGTTATACCATCAGGCAAATTCTGGTGGTCAGGCACCTATCTCAGTTGCCAGTGTGGAAGGCGTGGCATTTCCTTTGGGGGATACAATGGCAGGGAAGGGGGAGCTGGCTCCATCTGGGACTCATCAGTGCTTCTGGTGTGTAGATGCTAGGGAGGCTACAAGGCCATGTTGGGGACTCTGCTGGGATGGTCTTCCTTTCTCTGCCAGGTAGGGGACTAGCAGACGCTTTGGCTGAGCTGCTGGCCTTCTGTCCTAACTCCTGGTCTTCCTCAAGCCACGATTCTTCTGTCTTGCTGCCCTGACTCTTCTCAGACTGGAAGGTAGAGGTGGAAATGGCAGGCTTACTGAAATTCCACTGCTTCGGGTGTGATGCCGTACCTTGCAGGATGAGTATAAATGGCAGCTGTGGGTGGGCCCAGCCCAAGGGTGGGGCTTCAGGCTGGTCGGGGGGGCCATCTGGTTCAGATCATGTACAGGACTGAGCACAGAGATTACCATCACTTCATCATACTTCTGACCCACCTGTGAGTCCTTGCTCCTTTCCCACATGTAGCCCATGGACACCATCAACTCCGTTGCCCAGGCTCCTTGTGGTTAGAGAGTGGGTCTATGCAAAGCATTAGTTCCTTCTCGTGGTCCATGACCACTCACAGAACCTTCATGATCACCTCTATCTCCCTTGATGGGACCGAGGACAAAGAGTTTCTTGAGGTTTTCACATTCCGTGGACATGTAGAAGGGAACATCATATATTCTGCTCAATATGCATTCTCACAATTAAGAAATTAGAAAAAGAAAAGAGAATTTAAAAATGAGAAAGATGGAACAGAATAAAGAAAAAACTCATAAAAATGAAATTTAAAAAGGAGGAATTGGGAAAAGTAAAAGGTTAAGAAAAATAAGAAAACAGGAAAAAGAAAATAAAAGGGGAAATGCAACAGAAAAAATATAAATTACAAAATTCTAACTAGAAGGATTAAAAAAAATAAGAAAGTTAAAAAAGGAAAAAAAATTAAATAAGCAAAAATAAACAAAATGTCAAAAAGGAAAATACTTAATTTTGGTGAAAGTCCCTCAGGTGACCAAAAGCCAGCTTCCTAAGCTAGAAGGACGAAAAATCTAGGCTGAGCCAGGGACTTATATAGGTACTTGGAATTCCATAACAATGACTCCTTATGAAGTCATAGCAAGAAATGGACCTATCACAGCGAGGGATACTCCACAGTGGCTTTCTAACTTTTTGTCTCAAGAACACTTTTCCATTAAAAAGGGGGGGGGGGGGGGGCTTTTGTTTATGTGGATTATAGCAATAGGTATTTGCCTTATTAGAAACTAAAACCTGTAGGATGCTTCAGTGGCTTTTCCACTCTGGTTTGAAAAGCCATAAAAAAAATTCCAGTTTTGAAAAAGCTCAATGTCAACACTTGAAATACTCAATTCTTTTTATCATTAAACTCCAATTGGTTGGTCTCAAAATAATGCCCCGGTGTAACTGACATCATAAGACTCTACAGAAATGTTCCTTTGCATAAAACAATGTAATTTTTTGTCTGGTTTTGGTATGAGGGCAATGCTGCTCTCATAGAATCAGTTAAAGGGGCGTTCTTTCCACTTCTATCCTCTGGAAGAAACTGTAGAAAATTGATATCATTTCTTCCCTAAATATTGAGTACAATTCACCCATGAATCCATCTGGGGCTGGTACTCTTGTTTTGGTAGGTAATGAATACTGATTCTTCTTTAATACGTAGAGGTTTATTCAGACTTCTGTGTAAGCTTTTTCTTTTTCTTTTTTCCAAAATGAAGTTCTTAGGGAGGATTAATACAAACATTTCCATGACAGTAAACTAAATAAAAAAGAGAGTGAAAAAAAGTTTCCCCGTTGAGGTTCCATGGGTCTGTTTGCTGATAGATTTGCCACCACCTCCCTGACTGCCAACATAATAGAGGCACGTATTTCTTCCCGTTAGCTCCATGGACACTGGAGGAGACAGTTTCCAATCAATTTTACATGCAAACCTGCATCCGATTTGGTTTTACTCAATGGCTTAGCATCAGCCCCCATGACAGAGCTCAATACCAATTAAAAACAGACACCTCCATTCACAACTTCCAGGGAATTCAGAAGTGTTTCTTCTGCCTTCACTGGACTTGGCCTTCTCCCAGGCAAGCGGCTTGAAAGGCAGGAATGAAACTTTGGCAGCACCCGATTGTGTTTCTTTGCATCAGATTTCTCCTTTAAAGCTCATAGTCTACTGGCTGATACATTGTTTCATTTCATGGCTGATAATTGAAGGCCTTTGTCCTTTCTGGATGTGGTAAATGCCTCTCCAGCTGGCATTTTGATTCCTTATGGAGCATTTGGCTGGAGGTTATTGTAGCAAAGTCCCAACAGAAGGAGGTGGCTTCATTAATACCACGACGGAGGACATTTACCATCAGAAGCACTGTGTTGCCTTCCCCTTTTCCCCATCCGGAATTATTGCTGTTACAGAAAATAATACTCATTAATCTTTAAAGGTGATGTGATTATCATCATCACATTTGGGAACTCGTGCTCCCGTTTGCTTCATTTCCTCTTGAAAGCAACACTTCCAGTTAGTTTCAGACTTCCCCTTTTCACAGAACAGTTTATTCTTTCTTGCTTATTAAATTTGAGGGTTTATAAAAACATTCTTCTTGGTAGAGCCTATTTCTTGGGTTTCTGAATGCCTAATTAGGAGGCTTCTCCCTAGCACAGAACACTCCAAAGCCAGAACAGGGAATGAGGCAACTAATCCTATCTTAGGATAAATCATGGCAATGCCCTTGGACCCTATACATCTGGGGGTGGGGTGAGCAGGCTCCTTCAGCCAGGCCATCGGCCAGGCTGAGTGTGCACTGCTGGCTGGAGCTGGGAGAAAGGCTCTCATACACACGGGAGCAGCAGGTAGCCCTCCCCTGCCTCGCCTCCCCTTCCGGCTCACCTGGCTATAGCTGGTCCCCACCGTAGATGCCCTGCTAGGTTCAACCTCACTAGGCATTTTTCTTGTTCTCACCTTGTCTTCTCTTTCTGATGCTTTTTGGTGGTTGGGGGGTGGGGGGACACTTTCTCCTAAATACTGGAAAAATAGGTCCTGGTAAGTTGGTCCCTGACCTCACAGCCCCACTTCCAGTAATAATTCCCTTAAGAAATAACATTAAAGGCCTTAAAGAGCATTCCCCAAAGTGTGATCCAGTGGTAGTGAGAAAGAGGAATTGAGGAGGTTCCAGATGCATCATTAAATATATTGGGGAATCTGTCCCTTTTCATTTCTCTGACCATCACTGTGGTTGTGTTGGGGGGAAACTCTCAGTTTGGGGCCACCATGACTAGAATATGTTCTTACATTTGTGCATCTCATTCCATAAGAAAATGCTGACCTCAGGCTCAGAATTTTGGCAGGCACTAGGATCTAGCTAGAATTTAATTATATTGCTTTCCATCTTGGGGGGAGGGGTTGTTTTGTGGCTATCTTGTATTTATAGAAAAAGATACAACTGTTCATATAGTCATACATTCCCATGCCCAGATGGTACTCAGATATGGTAATAGACCATGGGGGTATACAAGAAAGGCTGCCCAGGGAAAGCTGCATTTTAAAGGCAGTGATTCCTAACCTCACAGCACCTAGGAATCCCAGGGTAGTTATCAAAATCCCAAAGCCCAGGCCCTTCCCCAAGACCAGTTCCATCAGAAACTCTGGGCATGGGATCTAAGTAAGGGTGTTTATTAAGCCTCCAGATGACTTCAGTGCTCAGCTTAGAGACAGTACTTCCAACTGATCCTAAGTCTGAGTGTAAACGAGATTGAACCTCTTTTCCACACCAGAGTGGCAGGATCAGCGTCTATAACATGAATAACCAGGACTGACCACAGTCCTAACAACGCAGCCAAAAAACCGTAGATTTTTAGAGCTGGAGGGAATTTGAGAACACAGAGTCTAGATCTTCATTTTATCTTTGAGGCCTTGAAAGGCCAAGAAGCTTTCTGGGAATTGCCCCCTAGGCCCCTTTCCCAACACATGCTGCCTCTCTGGTGGCTATAAGGGCCTCATTTGTGGATTGATCTGGAAGAAACTACAGTTTGTTTGTTTAAGATTTATTTATTTATGAGAGAGAGAGAATGATGGGGGGGGGGAGAGAGAATGCGCATGAGAAGGGGGAAGATCAGAGGGAGAAGCAGACTCCACACCAGGCAGGAAGCCCGATGCAGGACTCGATCCCAGGAAGCCAGGATCATGACCTGAGCTGAAGGTAGTCACCTAACCAGCTGAGCCACCCAGAAACCCAGCTAAAAGTCTTTTTTGAGGAATAAGTTAAGAGACACAAAAAGTTGGAAAGTCGGCTCCCAGAAAGTACATAAAGGAGATATTATACAAGTACATAAGGGAGATATTATACCAAGCCCAAGAGGTACCATGGACATTCTATAGTTGGAAAATGTTAGATTAAAGAAATTGAAATGAGTTTCATCATTGCAGGACTTCTCAGGGCCTTCAATTTACTAGCATGCATAGGGAATCTCTGGGAGGAAAGAGTACAGGAAGCACTTATTTGCCTTTTAATGTGGAACATCTCACAGAACTAGCTTTTCTGGGGGGAAATACTAGGTGGGCACAATTTCCTAAAGCTCGGGTCTGCTCCCTCCCACTCACCCCACTTTCCTTATCCTAGAAGCACTTATTGCTTAGATATTTGTTTATTGTCTGTCTCTTCCTCACTAAAATGTAGCCTCCTTGAGGAAAGGCAGTTTGACTCCATAGCTGTATCCCAAACCCCTCCAGTGGTGCCTAGGCCTTCATCAATATTTGTGAAAAAGAATTAATGGATAGTCTCTTACCACATCAGTAGCCATGACTGGTTACCTAGTGGGACTCCTCCTATTCATGGTCGTAGAGCTCTCACCGCCATGTTAGGCTGAATTTGTGAGTCTCCATGCTACAGGGACTCTCACAGGACTGAGCAGCCCCGGTTGGCACCCTGGTGAATGGCCAAGCTCTGGCACAAATAAACTCTGTGACCCTGGATAACTCAGTTGACTTCTCTGGGTCCCCTTTTCCTTATCAGTTAATGTGAGTGGACTGGATTAGACAATGTCCGAACGTCCTTCTCCGTTATTGTACAAGTGGCTAATTTAAAATATCTGATATAACTGAGGTTTTTCTATTTCTCCTTGGAGTTCTATCAGTTTTTGCTTCATGTAATTTGAAGCTCTGTTATCAGGCCCATAAATATTTAAGATTGTTATATCCTTCTGATGAATTAACCATTTTATCATTATGAAATAACCTCCTTTGTCCTTGGCAATATTCTTGGCCCTGAAATCTACTTTGTCTGATATTAATATATCTGCCCCAGCTTTTTTGTAAATGAGTGTTACCATGGTACATCCTTCTCCATCATTCTTTTAACTTAACTTTTGAGCCCACTATTAGAAGTGGGCTTCTTGGATAGATAGCCTATAGTTGCTTCTTGCTTTTTTTACCTAATCTCTCAATCTCTGCCTTCAAATCAAAACATTTAGATCCCTTAAATTCAATGTGGTTACTGACATTATTAGTTTTATTAAGTAAGCTCTATGCCCAAAGTGGGGCTGGAATCCACAACTCTGAGATCAGGATTCCTGTGCTCTATGGACTGAGCCAGCCAGGTATGGATAGTTTAAGTTGACCATCTGATTGTTTGTTTTCTGTTTGTTCTACTTATTCCTTTTCCATTTTTCCCTCTTTTTCTGCCTACTTTTGAACTGATTATACTTTTTTATAATGGTTTTTTTGAGGTATAATTCATATACCATACACTTCTCTCATTGAAAGTGTGCAATTCAGTGATTCCTAGTGTATACACAAAATTGTGCAAAAGTTATAGAACATTTTGATCACCCCAAAAAGAAACCCCGTGTCTTTTAGCTATCACCCCCAAATCCTCCCTCTGGTACCCTTTCCCAGCCCTAGATAGTCACTAAGCTACATTCTGTCTCTGTAGGTTTGCCTATTCCAAACATTTCATGTAAATGGTGTCACATAGTATGGCCTTCCATGACTGGCTTTCTTTAACTCAGCATAGTGTTTTCAAGATTCATTCATCTTGTAGCATGTACCAGTGCTTCATGCCTTTCCACGGTTGAGTTCTACTGTATGGACCTATCACATTTTTTTCTTTATCCATTTTCTATTGATGAACATTTGGGCTGTTCCTACCATTTGGTTATTATGAATACTATTGCTGTGAACATTCATATTTTGGTGTAGACATATGTTTCATTTCTCCTGACCATGAACCTAGGCATGGCATTGCTGGGCCAGGGACTAACTCTGTGTTTAACATTCTGAGTCCTGCCATACTGTCCCAGAGTGGCTGCCCCAGTTTACATTTCTGCTAGTGCAGCGTCAGTGTTTTTGATTCTTCGCATTCTCTCCAATGTGGGTTAGCGATTGCCTCCTTGCCTACAACCATCCTGGTGGGTGTGAAGTTCTTATCTCACTGTGGGTTTGATCGCATTTCCCTGAAGACTAATGATGGGGAGCATCTTTTCATGTGCTCTCTGGCCATCTGTAGGTCTTTGGTGAACTTATTACTGTTGATGATTTCTTTTTTTTTTTCTCTAATGGCTTATTTGCTCTAAGTCTTCGTATTGTTATTTAGTGGTTGTTTTAGGGTTTACAGTACACATCCTTATGACTACTTTCATGTGATCTTGTATCATTTTATGTAAATTCAACAACCTTACCAAAGTGCACTTTGATGTTTCCACTCCTGGCTTCTGTCCTGCTGTTGTCACATCTATGGTTAAATTATAGGCTCTCCTCTTTGTAGTACCCCAGGACTCTGCTACCTGGAGGGAGTAAGATTGTTGTGGGAAGCTTGGGAAGCTTGGAAAGCTGTGGGAAAGTAAATGGGCTTGCTTTTTGGCACTTTGCCCTGTTCCTGAAGGTCAGGCCCAGGTTCAGCTGGGAGGATCACCAGAGAGAACATCAAGAAGGGCCTGGCCTCAAATGTAAGAAAGAGGAGAGGTGATCTCAGAATGATAGAAATCCTGAGGAATCGCTAGGGCACCTTTGCCGCTTCCTGGATTCTCCTAGGGGTCTCCCTGCCTGCATTCCGTGGCATCCAACCATTGGGTTCATGACTAATACCTTTGTCAGTTACAGTGATTCTGTGTGAGTCAGATAGGGGCAACAGAGAGTCATGGGCTTGGTAACAGAGAGAGCTGGGCTCAAATACCAGCTCTACCACTCAAAGATAGACCCACGGACAAGATACTAAACTCTCATAAGCTTCAGTTGCTTCACCTATAAAATGGCAGTGGAGGGAGGGGTGGTGCAGTGAGGTGGGCAATTCTTACTTCATAATGTTGCTAAAACAATTAAATGAGGTGATATGGGTAAAAGGATGTGATATTATAAGCACTCCATTAATATTTTATCCCCTCTATATGCCTTACCATCTATGTGAGTCAATTACATTTTGCTTTTCTTATGTTTCTCAAACATTCATAATTCAGGGACTACATGAAGCTAGAGAATCTTTTTTTCCTTTTCATACTCGAAAACTCTAGTGACTTCAAATGTCTTTATGGAGTTGTCAGAAACTCCCTGCTTCTCGATGTGTAGGACTGCCATTTATTGGGCTGACTCAATGCCAGGGATGTGCTGGGCAGCCCGCATGCCTCATTTCCAAAGCCAGTTATCAACCCCAGGGGACGGGCAGAGTTTCTCAACCTTGGTACTGCTAACATTCGCGGCCAGGTAATTCTGGGTTGTGTGGGCTGTCATCTGCCTTGTAGGATACTTAGCAGAATCCCTGGGCTCTCCACTCTAGATGCCAGGAGCAGCCCCTCAGTTGTGACAATTAAAAAAAATCTGCGGACATTACCATACATCTTCTGGGGGACAAGATCTCTCCTGGGTGAGAGCCACTGGTACAGAATTGGTGTCTTGTCCATCTCCCTATGAGGAAGCCGTGATTCAGAGTGGTTAAGGGCTTTGCTCAGAGTCACAAAGCTACCAAGTAGTGGAGGCAGGATTCAGAGGGTGTCCAGTAGCTCCCAAGCCCTGCATAATGGTGACTAGAGAATGTATTCTTATTATAAAGACAGCTTCCAGTACCTTTGACATTCCTGGCCTCAGCTCTGTCTTCTGTGCTAAAGATGCTTGAACTCCAGACTCTCTCCTCTGGAAACCCAGGAGAGGCTGGGTTTGAACCCATTATTCATAGGCAGGGCTCCGAGGGCTAACCATACCGTATCACCTGTAGCTGACCCCTGAGTATGCTTTTCCTTGCCATAAGGGGTGTTACAATTCTGATCACATCCCCCAAAAGATATGTCAAAGTCCTGACCATTGAATGTCCTCTTTGGAAACAGAGCCACTGCTGATATAATCAAGTTCAGATGAAGTCATCAGGGTAGGTAGGCCCCTAACCCCATAGTCCTGGTGTCCTTGTGAGGAGGGGAACACTCTGGGCACAGACAAGGGGAAGAGGGCCACATGAGGCTGGAGGAAAAGATCTGAGTTACAGCCACAAGCTGAGGAAGCTGGAGAAATCAGAAGAGCCAAGGAAGCAGGTTTCCCTAAAGGCTCTTAGGAACCCAACCCTGAGACACCTGGATTTCCAGCCTCCAGGCTGCCGAGACAGGACATTTCTATTGTTTCACGCCACCCAGTTTATTATACATTTGACTTTGCACAACACAGGTTTGAACTGCAAAGGTCCACTGATAAGCAGATTTTTTTCAACAAATTTGTTGAAAATAATATTTTCAACAAATATTATTTTCCTTTTCTTATGATTTTCTTCATACCATATTTTCCTCTAGCTTCCCTACTGTTAGAATACAGTATACAATGCCTGTAGGACACAATTACGGGTCCATTGACCATTTACATGACCAGTAAGGCTTTGGTCAACAGTAGGATGTGAGTAGTTGAGTTTTGGAGAAATCAGCTGCATGGTGGGGGGTGGGTGCCCTAACCTCCACTATACTTGTTTAGAGCACCCCCAGGAGAATACTTCCTAGGTCCTCTGGAAGCCCTGAGCGCCCCATATTTTGATATGACTGTGCTCCTCAGTCCCCATTCAGTTATAATACCTGGCCATTAATCAGAATCATGAAAGATAATTGACTTACCTACAATAAACCCACAAGTTAGATGGCGCCTCCCACTGATTACATGGCAGAGATAACGATCTGGCAGCGAAATGATAGCTCAGGGACCTTCCTAGATAGCAACTGCCCACTGAGACGCGCCCGCACGTGGTGTGTCAGCAGCCTGGGCGGGCCATGTCAGTGCCTTATCATGCTCCATAACAGGAGGTACCCTACCGTCCCGAGATAAGGGGTAGAAACTTCACAGGATCTGACTCAGTGGCTTTGGTTACCCTCAGGTCACAAAGGAACACACAGAAGGAAATGAACCCCAGACAACTAGGAGTATGATACAGACAGCAAATGACCAAAGGTAGCTAAGAGCATTCAAAATCTAAAATCCAGAGCAATTTATTCTGGGCGAGTAAACAAATTGCCGCAAACAGACTCATATGAAGTCTGAGATTCTTTGAGGCTCAATCAGCCCTTAGAGGTCAGATGCATCCCAAATTAGGCCTCTCATCTTTCCCAGCCCAAACCCCATGGGATGTTCCATATTTGAAGGACCACATGGACCAGCAGAACTTGGAAAGGGTTCTGTACTTTAGTCTTTCTCTGGAAAGTTCATAAGGCCCATTAGCATATTAAAGACAAATTCTGCTGGAAAGACAGCCAATCAACTCCTTTTGGAGGAGGCAGCAGATGTATTCTTAGCCCATTTGCTTCACAGAATTTGAGGCTGAGGCCCAGAGAAGTTAGACGTTTTTTTCAAAGGTCACACAGGCAGAAAATGACCTTGGATGACTCAACCAGGGTCTTCAGATCCCAAATCTGGTGCTCGTTCTATGTTTTCATTTCCGCATTAACTAGTTTATTAATAAACATTCGCATGCTACCATGTGGTGAGGCAGGAATATAAAAATGAATAAGGTAGACCTCACCTTGCATGTAATTTACTATTTCTGGAGTGAATGAGCAGCAGACAGACAAATAATGGGAAGATTGTGCAGAGAGGGAGGGAAGGGACAGAACGGCTGACTTCAGGATGAACACAGAATGCGTTAGGCTGGAGGTTTCCCATGAGGTTACTGTTGTTCTGGTAAGTCCCAGCACCGAGGCTTGTCATCCCTGCCACCCACAGCCTCTGCCAAGGAGAGTGGTGTGGATGCCAGGGCAGGGGGCAGCCCACTAACTTGGCAAAGCTGATTGGGTCAAGGGGCCCAACCCACGAGCCTATCCAACACGGACAACATGCTTGTTCCCCCCAAATGGGATGACCCATCGGACGCCCTCCAAACTGGACCTTGGGGCTATAAGAAGAGGCAGCAATCAGGGAGGCTGAAGAGGAAAGAACAGCTGAGGGAGGGCATGAGGTACATAGAGCACCCTGCGGGGTCTGGGGGATGAGGAGGCGAGCAGCAGGAGAGAGAGCACGGCAGAGCCGGGAGAAGAGGCTGGAAGGGGAGCAGCCCCCTCCCTTCTATGGCTGCCCTGCGCTCTTGCGGGGGGTGGGGGTTCTCCATCACAGGCCCTGAGGCTTCATTTCTGAGAGACCTGCCTGCCTTGGCGCCCCCACCAGCCCCACCTGAAATAGGAGCTCTGCGCTTGCTTAGTGAAAGTGCCTAACTCCTTTTTTTCCAGTCACGGCAAAGTCGTGTCACGTACCATTCACCGTTTTAACCATTTTAGATGCAGTCCGGTGACAGGAAGCACATTCGTTGTTCCACTACCAGCACCACCCACCCCCAGAACCCTCTCCACCTCACGCAGCTGCAGCTCTATGCCCGGGAAACATACCTCCCCACTCTCCTCTGCCCCCAATGCCTGGCTACCCCCACGCTGTTTCCCGCCTCTATAAGTCTGACTGCCCTAAGGGCCTCAGGTAAGAGGCATGTACAGTATTTGTCCTGGGAGGGCTTATTTCATTTCATGTGAGAGCCTCAAGTTTCACCCATGTCGTTCCATGGGTCAGAACTTCCTTTTTAAGGCTGAATAATATTCCATTGTACGAAAATGTCCCATTTCGCTTATCCTTTCGTTCACCGACGGACACCCTGGGATGCTTCTAGCTTTTTGGCGATTCAAGTAATGCTGCCATGAACATAGGTATACAGTGACCTCTGAGACTCTGCTTTCAATTCTTTGAGGTGTTGAGACTCCTGGGAGGGGTACAGGAAGAAATGGGGCTACCCAGGCCAAAGGTGGTACATAGTCAACTGAGGTCCAAGAAGGTGAGCGGAGGAGACGCCCTTCTTCTTCCGGGTTGTATCCTGGCATCTAGCTTTCGGTTTGCTACCCTCCAGCCTCTGCCCCAGGAGCCTCTCTTCAGGAAGAGACAGATCAGCCTGAGGCACAGTTCTCACGCACTCAGCCTTTCCCCTCCCTTCACAAGGCTTTTCAAGCAGGCTTTCTAGAACGGAAGCTCTGTGAGGCAATGATTGCCCCATTCTGTTCACTCCCCCATTCTAGCACCTGCTGAGGGCCTGCTACAAGGCACACTTCAAGCAAATGACATTGAGAAGTCATTAACACCCTAAAGTGAGTTAAATTGCTGTGTTCTTTTTTCCATCCTCCCCCATAAACTTCCACCCCTTAGTTTTGTTCTTGTTTTGTCCAGGAAAGTCTATAGTTTACATTAGGGTTCACTGCCGGCATCGCATGGGTTTGGACAAACGTAGAATACCATGCATCCGCCAGGATAGCTTCCTATCCCACGGGGCCCATCACAGTCACTCGCGGAGGGTTTTGAAAAGTTTTTTAGGTTCAGGTTCCACCTTAGAGATTCCTGTTTGAAGGGAGACCCAGGAATCTGTACCTTTAAAAAAGCCTCAATGATTAGAAGGGGCAGCTCCATTAGGAACAATGACATTAAAGAGAGAATTTCAGACGCCCTACGAGATGGGAGCATGGTCCTATCATGATACCGTCAGGGCGCTGCCTGCTTGGCCTTCCTACCTGTCCTGTCCCATAGCTCCATCTGAAGGCCAGACGAGACCAGACTGTCTAATTCACTGCTAATTAGACATCTCCACCTGGCATCTCAAATGTCACTTCTCCCAAGCAAAACCTATAGTAATCCTAATCCCCACTCAGAAACCAACTCCGCCTCTGACCTTTTGACTTTGGAAGGTGGCAGCTCCAATCTTCCGCCTGCTCAGGACAAGACTCTTGAAGTCAACCTTAACTTCTAGATACATCTAATCTGTCAGCAATGCCTGGTGCCTTGACCTTTAAAATAAACCCAGATCTGACCACTTTTACTCCCTCCACTTCCACTGCTATGACAGGTCTCCCTGCTTCTGCCCTAGCCCCTTCCTGTCTGTCCTTGACCGTAAGCCAGAACTGGCCTATAAAAATGAAGTCAGATCACGTCTTCCCAGCTCACAATGCTCCACTGGTTCCCATCTCACTAAGAGGAAAAGCTGAAGTCCTTACAATGGCCTATAAGACCCCTCACAATCCTTGTGGTCCCTACGTCACCCCCTGGTCTCTCATTTCACCTGCTATTTGCCTCCCTAACTCTTCCAGGCACATGAGCCTCTTGAAATTCCTGGAACAGGCAGGTAACTCTACCCCAGGGCATTTGCACTGCTGTTTGCTCCTCCTAGAATGCTCCCCGTCCAGAGAGCCACTGCGCTGGCTTCCCCATACCCTAAAAATTTTCACAGGATACCCTGTCTAAAATTTCAAATTTCCTGCCCCTTTGCCAGCACTGCTATCTTTATTTTTCCCCTGAGGACTTAGCTCTGGTTATATTACCTGCTGACTTGCTTGTTTATTCCTGTCTGGGTCCTCCCACTAGATGCCAGAGCCACAGGGCAGAGCTAGCCATCTGCTCTGTCCCTGCGGAGCCTGGGAGCCCAGAATGGGCCTCGTGCACAGTGGCTCTCATCCTCCCTTGCCCCACCATGGCCCCTCCTTTCCTCTTAGCCTCTGGCTCACATCCCATCTGTCTTCCATGTGCTGAGCCGTCCCCCTTTTGACCCTCTCATAGCTCCTCTATTGGGTCTCCACTCCCCAGAGGATCTCTTCCATGGTGGGGGTCTTCCCAGCTTCCAAAAGCTTCTTTCTAAGAGGAAAATTGGCAGCAATCTCTCAGTGGTACCCCTTAACTTTCAGGACACTGTTCAAACTCCCTGCTTCAAACACAAGGTCCCCGCCAGTGGGGCCCAGCCCGCCTCTGCAGACAAACCTTTAACTCCTGCCGACCTCTGTGCACCTTCAACTCCATAAGCTGTCTCTGCTCTACTGCCTTTGCACATGCAGTTCCTTCCGCCTGCCATGCCGTCCCCCCGCCCCGAACCCAGGCCCTCCTACACCACGTCCAGCAAGCCCCGTGTTAGCCTTCAAGTGCCGCTGATAGGAGCACCTGCAGAAAGCCTTTTAAGAACCCCATGGCTACCACCCCTTCCACTGCCCCCTTGGCTCCCCAAGTGAGCTTGAGCAACACCGCCCTGCATCACAACCCTTATTTACCCATCTCTGTGATTAGTGCAAATTCTCTGCATGCCTGGTCCCCACACTGGGTCCGGCACTGGACAGGGGCTCTGTATATGTTTCCTGCATGAACAAGTCTCCAGAACTGCGAAAACATGGCGCAAGTCAGCAATAATGGTGCAAATGTCCTTGACAGTTTTGCCAGCTAATTGAACTCACTATTTGGTAGTTGTAAGAATGTTCCAGAATACATCATTGCAGGTATACCTAAAAATTAGGACAGGGGCGATAAATGACCTCTCAGGATATCTGTGCAGTTCAAACTGGACTGGCTAAACAGTCTCCCCATAGTTTTACCATTTTTCCGTGTGTGTGTGTGTGTGTGTGTGTGCATATTTACATATAAATATGTTATATGCACATGTATCTCTGTGGGCATGTTCTCCATCATGTGGCTGTCAGGCTATCCTATAATCTCCTCCCCCAGCTGGTTGACCCTCCCGCGTTCACGTAGGTGAAGGGATAAACCATCAAAACTATAGTCACTTTTTCCTGAAGTCTCTAGAGCTTACATATTTACTAAGATGTATGCTTCTAATTATAGGGCCTTGTCACGAAATCCTTTCATGTTAATTTTAGTCCACTTTATTCTAGAATCATAGAAGACCCCTAAGATTTTCATGAAGAACTTCTCATAGGCCAAAGACGGTAATGACATCTGTCACACGAACTACTTTTAACCTTTCCAAATCATCTGTGTGATTCCAACTAATGATTTGGTTTAACAGCTCGGAGTATGTCGTTCATTCATTCACACAGAGGCTCTGCTGGTCATTCGGCCACTCCTTGCTGGGTGGACGTGAGGGCAAGTCCAAGACGACAAATAAATGAGATGTTTAACTAATGAGATATGCTGAAAGAGAAAGAAAGAGTGCCAGGGTACCAGAGCACCGGACTGAGGGCCCTACTGCAGTCCACACGGGCCCGAGCACCTCTCTGCAGAGGTGACACTTGAAATGAAACCCAATGACCAGAGGAGCCAGCCACACGGCAGGGGTTGGAGGGGAGGAGGCAAGGGCAAGGTGGTGGGATATTGTCCTTTGCCAGCATGGAGGGGGCAGGCCTAGCCACCCGCTCCACCCCTGCCTCCAGCAGACACTTCCCCTCCCCCACCACTGCACTCCGGTCATTTGTTCATTTGTTCGAGCAGCTGTCTCTGTGTCCCCAAGACCCAGCTCCATGGGCTGTGCCTAGATGTGGCCCACCCTTTCACCCCTGTACCTAGTCACAGTGTTTGACCAACAGGTGGAGTTCAACAAATGCTTGTGGCATTGCTGAGTAACGCTGACTTCGCTGCAAAGCCGATAGTGGCCAGTCCTATGATAGAGGTTCCCAGGGCTGTCTTGGAGACAAGAATTCCCAAAGCCGGGTGAAGTGTCTTTTAATTTTTGGATTATCAGTCAATGATCCTTGGGGGAAGATAACATACACAGGAACTATCAGGAAGGAGAGGGGAAGCAGTAGGAGCAATATGAACCATGGCCAAAAATGGGATTTCAGGATTTTACTGTTCACTTTATCAGTTCATAGTTCCAGATGCCATTACTCTCCACAGCTAGGAGGGCCCCCCTGTGCTGGGCACAGTGAGGCAGGCTTCAGAGCCTCTCACCCTCTCAGGTGTGGCCAGAGCCCGCCATCCTGCTCACGTGGCCGGTGAGACAGAGCTGCCGGGGCCGTGTGACAAAGCCCCGAGGGAACCCAGCATGCCCACAGGTGCAGTCAGTGTCCAAGGAGCAGCCACACCCTCAAAGGGTCTGTGAACACTGGCCAGTTGTGCACTTTGCCTCTGATGACGCAGGCACCTAAAGAAAATACTAGCAATACAATTACTTGTGATCTAGAATCCCACAGGTTGGCTCATTGAGGCAGTTAGTGTCGTGTCAGCAACAAGTACCCTTGTGGTATCTCTAGAAGGTTGAACTCTGGAGGTGTGACTCAGACCTGCTATCAAAAACCTTTGGTTAAAAGTCATAATAGATAGCATCTGTCCAGTGTGGACTGCGTGCCAGATACAGAGCCGAGCGCCTTATCTTGGTTAATTTGCCCAGCTAACCTGTGAGGCTGGTATTATCATTAACCTCATTTTACAGAAAAGGCAAAATGAAGCTGGGAGGTCAAAAAACCGGCCACGGTCTCTCAGTGATGGGGGGCACTTGTTCTCAGGCCAGGGAGTTGGTATTTCTAAAACAATGGTTCATCTTGTTACCAGGATCTGCACTTTTCTAATCCCATTTGCAAAAGTGAAACAGCCCTGGGAGGCCTCTATGCATGTCATAATATTAACCTGTAGTGCTCGCTGCTGAAAGCGAGGCCCTGGTTTGAATCCTACCATAGAAGGTTCCAGATCTTATGCATTAGAAATAAAATTGGTCCAGCACCTGCTTGTGGCAGAAATGGGATTCAAATCCAGACAATCCTATACTTTTTAGTACATTACCAAATAAATACTGGAGGAAAAAATTTAGTTTTTATTTTAAATACTGATAGCTAGAGCCCAGGGAAGCTCTTTAGAGTCTTGAATACTTTTGAATGGTGTCAAAGAGTTCCGGGACCAGAAGGCCTCAGAACAGCTGTAGGAGGCAGTCGCACCTTCCTGATACAGTTGGGTCCCGTGCCCAGCCCAGCCCAGCCGTCTTCCTGCACGGATGTCATGAAAACCAGAGCTTACCAGTCATGCTGACCCCCACCAGGCCCTCCCTCACCCCATCTCAGAACAAGCATCCTCAGAAGCAGTACTTTCTGGGACATCCTGGGTCCCCATGGCGGGGAATTTGAAAGTCTCTACTAGATGGGGCATCAGGGTGAGCGCTACACCGTTCTTACCAGATCCTTCCCTCCCAGTTCCTCTTCCTCTGAACATCATGGCACAGTCTCATATTTATTGCTCCAATGATAAGGCCAAGATCTCTTTTCAGGATTTCTGGGCGGAAGGCAGTATGGGAAAATCAGCAAGTTCACGAGCACTGGAGATTTTCAAACAGAGGCAGAACAAGACCTTGTCGGGGTGTTCTGGAGGGGACTTGGCCACAGGAGAGACATCCACGTTCTCTGAGATCTCTGAGTTCTCTGAGATCCCTTAGAAAGCTCTGACCGCTCACAAAAGCAAGGGCATTACCCTTGATAAAACCGCCGCACTGGTACTGCTCTTAGACTCAGTGACTCTAGGAAGTGGTATTCACGAAGGGGCTTGCAGTAAGCCCAAATCCCAAAGCCTCTGAGGGCTGCAGCCTCATCTGTTGGGACACGCAGGGACCGATGGCATACAGCAACAAAAGCTAAGCCTACGCCTTTATTAATCAGGCAAGTGGAGGGAGCATGAAACTCCAAGACAGGAGAACACAGATACTGCTGGATTCTTTGCATGGCTGTGCCCAGCTGTAACCATGCTGGGTTTTCCTTCTCTTTACCCTAACCCCACATTGTCATTATCAAGTCCCCTTGTCTATATCGCATTGGGAGCAAACACTGTACCTCTAAATAGATTAGGTCATTAAGAAGGTCATGAGGAGGAAGTGAGAACTTGGTTGTGTGAAGTGACTCACTGAATGGCAGAGAATGTTTCCAGCAGAGCCTAAATTTGAACCATGCTCTCCTGGCTTGTGAACTCTTTCCACTGCACCACAGCCAGCTTCGACACCTGTGGAGGCAGGGACGTCACAGCTCCCACTGTGGGAATGGGTGTTCTCTTGCCCTTGACCCAGACAGAGGGTCTCCTACATAGACCCGTCAGGTCTCAGACTCTGCGCATCCTCTCCCAGCAACCCCCGGGCCCCAGGCCCTGGGATGTCCTTGGAAGGCCAGTGCCTGGAGGAGAGGAACTGGCCAGGAACATCCAGACACCCTCAGGCAAGCAAAGAAAAGGGAGAGAAGCAAGAGACCCACATTGCTCAACTCTCTGTTGGCAGGCACTGTACTAGACATTTTATTTTTAAAGTTAACTCTGGATGCAAGTAACGCATACATGCAGAAAAGTATGCAGACCATAAGCTCGTAGCTTGATGGATTTTCACAAACAGACCCATGTAACTAGCACGTAAACAGTAATTATCAACACCTCCAAAAACAGTAATTACCAACACCCCCAAAAGTCTCCCTTGTGCCCCTTTCTAGGCCCTCCCCCCAAAGGTGACCACAACTCTTAGCTCCACCAGCAGGGACTGGCTTGGAGTGTTTTTGAAGTTTATGGACATGAACATGCAATTTATCTTTCTTGGTGTCGGGCTGCTCTCTGTCGACACTGGTGGTGACATTCACCCTAACCGTTGTGTGTAGTCTGTCCGTTCTCACCGTATAGTACTTCACTGGATGGCTCTATTATAACGGATTTCCCACTATCTGTCGGTGAACATTTGGGTGGCTTGCTGGACGTAGCCATTGTGACAGATGCTATGAACATGCGGACATTCTCATATATGTCTTTTGGCAGCTACATGCGCATATTTCTCTTGGGTACAGGATTGCAAGTGGCATCGCTGGGTTCCCTAACACACGCACGTTTAACTTTGCAAGAAACGGACCCATAGTTTGCCAACAGGGATGAGCTGATTCCCACCCCGTCCTGCGGCGTATGCGTGCTCTGCCCCATCTCCTCCTTGCCCACACGCAGCGTATATGCACCAGGCACTTTGGACGATGGATCATTTGGGGGCAGTCAGGTGGTGCTTAAAGGGCATGGACTTTGGAGCACAGCCCGGCTTCTTCTTCTGGCTCCACATTGTACTAGCTGTGTGACCTGGGCCAACTGCCCTAGCCTCTCTGTGCCTCAGCTTTCTCCCTTGTTAAATGGGGATAATAACAATAGTCCCATCCTCTCAGGGCTGTTGTACATTTAGGACAGTGCTTGTCACCTCTTTACCACTCTACTCAGGCTGGCTCTCACACTTACTCCAAGCAAACTGCAAGAGGCCTTTGCAGTGGTCTTTAGGGTCCCTGGAAAGCCGCTACCCGTTAGCCTCTGTCATTGGCCATAGCTAGGGGCCGTGTGGGAGGAGGATTCCCACCCCTGAGGAGTGGAAAAGAAGAGGGAGTAGGGGGTGTGGGAGGGAGTGGGGCAGGAGAAGGGGAAGGGACTGCCAAGGGGATGGGTCTCTCTCATCAGTGTCTCCCAAAGAAGAAAGGGCCAGAGGAGACTCCATGGCTCGTACCGGCAGCTGCCTTTCCGGGCTTCTCTCACAATCTTTCTAGCTCCTTCCCCATACACACAGTTAATTGCTTTGGAAGAGCTCGCGGTTATTTAGAGAACAGAAAGAGGGAGAAATGTCTAAAATACTCAGAACAATATAGAGAAATTGAATCGCAACGGCGATTGGTCTGATGGGCTACGCTTTTGAAGTAAATGAAAGCCTAATCAATATTTCTTTTTATTTCTTTTAAAGAAATGATTGTTTCCTACCCCCATTTAGTTCCCTCTTACGATTTTTGCCAGAAGAGACGTTCTCCCATTTTTAAACCAAGCACTGCTGTGAATCATGCCACATTAAAAATGAAAGTTTGTACTCATGGCAACTGACAGCGCTGGGCAATGGAAACAGTTCTCTGTTAGAAACTTCATGAGGCTAACAGCGCCCCTCAAGAAAGGTTTTTAAAGAAAACTAGCCATGTCGTTTGCTGGGGTCAGAACATATGCTGAAGGTTCCCTTCTTGGAGTCACAGCCCACTGAGAGAGAAGTTGCTTCCATGGGGAGGACACGGTGAGGGGGAATCACCGGGCTCCCAGGAAAGAGCACTCACTCGGTGAATTCTTCAGAGCCTGGGAACTGCCATTTCCACATGTGTGACAAGGGAGCATTAGAGCAGGTGTCCAGTGAGCACGACTAGCTGCACGACTCGGAGACTCTAAGAGTAACTTGGCCATTGGAGAACTCCTGCGTACCTTTCTCTCCTGACTTCCTTTCAATGCTCTCCTTCTTGGTCCAGACCCCCCACCTCCAGCATCAGAGCCCCCCTGTCCTGCTTTAGTTTCACCTCTTTGCTGTCCCATGGTGGAGGGACTGACTCCTAAAATGCTGAGTGACTCTAGCAGACCCCAGCAGGACAGCAACAGAGACCTATCCCTGAAAAGCTGATGCCTCTCTCTCTCTTTCTCTTTCTTTCTCTCTCCAGACTCTTTTAATCCTAAAACTGAAATGCCCAGGAAGGAAACAATTCTTTTCAAAACTTTAATAGTAAAATAAAGTTCCATCCGGAGACCAGTCCATCTGCACCTCTCACTCACAGGAGAGAAACCCGATGCTCAGGTGTGTGAAGTAGTTTCGCCAAAGTCACACAACTGGTAATGACAGCACAGGGACTAAACCCCAGGTTTTCTTGATCACACAGTGTTATTCTTATTAACCAGGAAAGGGGGAAAGGAACAAACATCACTGAGGAATTGTTATGTGCCATGAATCTTGAATGACCTAGGGGGAAAAAAAAATGATATCATTGGCCCCACTTTACAGATGAGAAAACTGAGGCTCACAATAACTTCCCCAAATTGTTCTTGGTGGCAGGCGAATGTAACACTTTCCTACTTTCAAAACCTTGCTTTATCTTTCCTATGCTGTCACTTTTAATTCAAAAGAAGAATTGTTCCCCTAGAACTTTTCTTCGTGGGAAAACTTGAACTTTTTAAAAAAATGGATCTTGGGCTAGCAGGTTAGATCTCAAGGCAGCCCAAGTTCAAGGTGAACTGCTTAGTGCCAAATAACTTGTTTTGGGAGCAGGAGGGTGGAGCCGTAGAGCTGACAGAAGACCACACGTGGGCTACAGTGTGATTCCTCCTGAGATCCTGGAAACTTCAATGTCCCTTCAGCTGTCCCTTCAACTCATGAAAGACTTGAGTGTGTGGAAATTTCCTGATGGAAAACAGTGAAGGATGGCCAGAACTGGAAGCAGGTCATATGAGAGGGGCACTAAGGAGAAAACCCCAGAGAAGTCCCAGGGAGGGCGCATCTCCCACAAAGCCAGGGCATTAATTGGGTTTCAGGTAGAATTTTCCCAGGACTGGGGTTAGGGAGTGGGCGACCGCCTGTCTTGCTGATTCCCCTGGGGGGAGGCCAGTCACCCCAGGAAAGCTGTCACGTAGGCCAAAGGCCATCTCAAACTGTGGCTCTTGGTTGGGGTTTCTTGGGGGCCAAGGGAGGGGTGGGGCCTGTGTCTTGGTTAACGGTTACAGCTTCATTGCAGGAGGTCTCACGGCCCCCTCCCACATGAACACACACACACACACAGCATCAGGCACACCTGGCAGGGGCGGTCTACAGGACAACACATGTGTATTAGCCTTGGCTTTTGTTTAAAGCACCCGCTCACAGCTCTGGTTCGGGGGTATTTACTATGTGAAATGCAGAATGAGTATGTCTGGTGGCTGCTGAGGCAGGGAGGGCTGTCTAGTGGGGCAGGAGACCCCGCGGTACATGGCCATCTGATGGCCACCAAAGAGGCTGTGCTGGGCAGAGGGCACCAGGGTGTGGGGGGCAAATTGTGCCTGAGGGCCTCAGGGTCCGCGCCGCCAGCCAAGAACAGGAATTACTTATCAGGAACAGCAGCAGGAGGGCGGGATTTATCCAGGAGGGAAAACTGAGGCTTTGGTTTGAGAAGCCAGAATCCACTAGAAAAACAGAAAGATATCAGCGGGAGCCAGAGAAAGACATAACCGGTTCTCAAGAGAGCGTGCCTCCCACATCAAACCGTTACTAGCGTTGGTTTAACTTACCTTTACCATCAACCGTCCACAGCCACCCACACCCAAGACAGCTTCCCAGCAGCCCCAGATCTCTGATCTAATTTTATCCTGGAGAAATGTGGATTTAGAAGGAAACATACAGAAGCCTCGCTTGGGAGAAGGAGGCTGGTGGAAGCCAGGAACTCCAGGCCCCTGGAGAGCACACGAGGTAAAAGGGAGGGTTCCATGTGGGCAAACCCACAAAAGGCCCCGTGTGTTTGAGTGACAATATTTTAGGCCACCACCCAGTGACCGTATTTACCCAGCTCTGGGCAGGGTGACACAAGTCTCTGGAATGCGTACCTTATTTTTGTTCTGCCTGGGTATGTAACCATAAAATGAGGTCTCTGCCTTCAGAGCAGAAAGGACTAATCAGTCTGGTCGGTCTGGGCGGGAACCCTGACTGCGTTTTCCTTGGGCGGGCAGCGTCTAGGCCGGAGGACGTGGTGTCCCAGGAAGCCTCGCTGGGTGTCTGGAGCGACGTGCCCCCGTGTGGGAGTGTGTCTGTGTAGAGAGGTGTGTTCGCAGCTGCACCGAGGGTGCAAAGGGAGACGTATGAGCACGACGCTATGACTCAGGCCCAACGGTGGCTGGAAGAGGAGACAGCACCTGTGAACGCAAAGATCAGTCCTCTCTCCTGGGCCAGCCAGACATCAGCCTTCCCAGCTCCCGTATGGTGGCAGACTGTCCCTCAGTGTGTCCTTCAGTGATGCCTAGAGGCTTCTCCCCTGTGACCCATTATCAACACACATTGACCTATGGGTCCAATCTAGTCCCAGTCCAGATCCCTGCAGAATGAAATCTTTTGCTCCACGAAAGACACTGATGACACTAAGACAAGCCACAGACTGGGAGAAACTACCTGCAAAAGACATATCTGATAAATCACTGTCACCCAAGATATATCAATTGTAGGAGTCTACAATCCAACAATACAAAGACAAACAACCCAGTTAAAAAATGGGCAAAAAGAAGACACAAAAGAAAACATATTATACACATGGCAAAAAAGCGTTAAAAAAGATGCAGAACATACTATCCAAATTAAAATGACCATGAGATTCCACTACACACCTATTAAAATGACTTAAATCCCAAACACCAAATGCTGGCGAGGATGTGAACCACCATGAGATCCCAGTGGGGAGAGAGAACAGCCCAGCCACTCTAGAAGACAGCTGGCAGTTTTTTACAAAACTGTTTTGCTAGAAACACTCTCACCATATGATCCAGCAACCATGCAGCTTGGTATACAGCCAAAGGAGCTGAAAACTTAAGTCCGCTCAAAAATCCGCACATGGATGATTATGGCAGTGTGAATCACGATTGTGAAAACTTGAAAGTATCCGAGTTATCCTTCAGTGGAAGAAAGGATAGGTACATTTGGACCATGGAATACTATTCAGCACTCGAAAGAAATGAGCTATTAAGCCATGAAAAGGCATGGGCAACCCTAAGTGTGAATTACTAAGTGAAAGAACCAATCTGCGAAGGCTATATACTATATGATTCCAGCTATAGGACATTCCAGAAAAAGCAAAACTGCGGAGACAGTAAAAAAGATCAGTGATTGCCAAGGGCTGGGGAGGGGCAGATGACTAGCTGGAGCACAGAGGATTTTTAGGGCAGTGCGACTACTCTGTATGATACTGTAATGGGGCATATCTGTTATTAGAGGTTTGCCAAAATCCCATCGAATGTACAGGAGTGAACAGTGATGTGAACTATGTGGCTTGGGTGGCGAAATGTGCCATCAATTGGTTCATCACTTGTAACAAACATATCACTTTGGTGCGGGATGATGCTTGTGGAGGAAACCGCGTGTGTGTGGGGTCAGGGGGACGCAGGAAATCTCTACGCTCCACTCAACTTTGGTGTGGGCCTAAAACTGTTCTTAAAAATGTCTATGAAATACTCAAAGAAACAAAGTAGAATTCTTATCTCAGGAAACACAGAATCAACTACTACGCAGACCCCAGCGGCAGGAACCTGCTCAAAAGAAACGGGGAGGAACTGTAAATAAGAAAGAAAAGTTTGCTGAAAACCATGTTCCCCTAGCTTTATAGATGTTAAAAATGTACTTTATCATGTCTTCTGGGATAGAGGAGTTTCATATATTATCATGGTATCTTTTAAGACTGTTTGGAATTTAAAGAAAAGGGAATTAAATAGATGTAAATACTATGAGCTCTTATTTATTTACTTATTTACTTGAGAGAGAGAGAAAGAGAGAGAGGGTGAGCATGTGCATGATGAGGAAGAGGGGCTGAGAGAGAGAATCTTAAGCAGGCTCCACGCCCACCATGGAGTACAATGTGGGGCTTGATCGCAGGACCCTAAGATCATGACTGAGCCAAAAGCAAGAGTCAGATGCTTAACCCACTGAGCCACGTAGGCGCCCCACTCTAGACTCTTTATAAGCCAAAAATTATTATAGATTTTCCAACCAGAAATTAAAAGGCCACTGACACATCGCACGGGCTTTCATTTCTAATAAGGTAAATATTGACTGCTATGATCTACATGAACAAAAAAGCTCTTTGGGTTCTATCCACTTTTTTTTAAGATGAGAGGTTTCTGGGTTCCCCAAAGTGAGAGAAACCTGTGGAGCCTCCCTGGCAAGTGAAAGGTGCGTTTCTTACTATGACTCATAAGGAGCCATTGTTACTTAATTCCAAGCGTCTTTAAAAGTCTCTGGCTGGGCTTAGTTAGGTTTTTGATCCTTCTAGTTTAGGAAGCTGGCTTTGCTCACTTGAGGGACTGTCACCCAAGTTAACTTTTTTTTCCTTCTTCAATTTTTGTCTATAAAAGAAAGCTATTTCTCCACTCACCACCCTTCTGACACCAAATGCGTGGGTTTTTCGCACCAAACAATTCTCCAATATTCTGAGAACACTTGGCTGAATGTCCTGTAATTTAACTGAATTCTGACCTTGCCCAGGATCAGCGCAGACCCCACAGATTAAAGAGATTGGTCACCTAAGACTGACTCTCCTTCAGAAGCCACGTGTAAGAGGTAAGTCCCCAGTTCACCATCACTTCTGTCTGTGAGATATGGTGGTTTCCACACCCCACCCCTTCCCCCCGGGGGCTGATCCTTTGCTATAAGGATCACTTTACTTGGGAAACACTTTACTTGGTATGACTGGTCAGTTAGAAAGGATGCAAACTGGCAGATGAAGAACTACACGTGGCAGCATGGAGGACCCCAAGTTCAGGAGCTCCTGTCCCTGCGGAGTTCCGGGGTGTGCCACCCCCCTTGGCACCTGGGCACGTTCACCGACTCAGAAGCTCTGACCCCTTCACTCAGGGATTTTTATGGAGGTTCTCTTAGAGGTATGTGTGCTTAAATCCTTAGTCATGGGTGATTAAGCCCTAGCCCCTTTTCTCTCCTTGGAAGTTGGGGGGTCCAGGAGGGGTGGCAAAGGAGTGTGGCTGAAAGGAGTTCCAACCAATCAGGTGGTCGGTTTCTCTGGCAACCTGCCCCCCCTTCTAAAGCTCGGGACGGGGCGGGGAGCCGCCGCTCATCTCATTAACAGAACCTCCTGTCCGGTTTTGAAGGGGCTTATTACGAATAACAAAAGGCGTTCCTTTCACTCTCACCGCTCCTCCGGGAAATAGCTAGGGTTTTAGAAGCTGGGCACCAGGGCCTGGTGTTTGGTGAAGACCGAACACCTATTTCTTCCTATGTCACAGTATCACAGTATCATACAATATCACAGTATGTTGCTGGTCATTTTTGCCCTGTCTTCTACTTTTTTCCCTTTTTTCCTTCATTTTTGTCTTTTTTCTTTTTAAATTTTTATTTTCCTCATTTTTTTCTTATTTTAGTTTTAACATTTTTCTTTCTCTACTTTTAGTCTTTTCCCAGTGTTGCTTTTTTGCTTTATTCCTTATCACCCTTTCTTCTTCTCATTTTCATTTTTTTCTTTATTCTTCTCATTCTTTATTTCTCATTTTTCAATATTCTTTTTGGTTTTCTCATTTCTCTCTCTCTCTCTCTCTTTTTTCATTTCTTTTTTCTTTTTGATGTAGTAAGTTAGTGTTGTTAGCACTGAGTCCCACACGCTGCAGGGCCTCTCGACCATCTCTGCTGAGGAGGAAGCCCTATGGGGAATGCTGGCCTCTTAAGGCCTTTGGCAAAGATCATGACACCCATCACAGTATCTCCAGAGCCATGGATGTTGAAGCTGAACATCGAAAACTGCTTTCCCTTCTTTCCTTCCAGCACCTCTCCCTTCCCCTGAATCACTGTTTACCTCTGAAACCACCCACTAAGAAGCAGGACAGCGACCCCCACCACTCTGTCCCTCTGACCAAGGCCCCAGGCAATATCTCTGTTGGAAGGAGCAGCGGCCACAGGGTATGGCCCTCAGCAGGAATGATGGGACCCTTGCCCTCTGCCAGACTCCTGTCACACAGATGTCAGCCAGACCCTCGCTTCCTGTCCTTGGAAGCTCAACCTTCCATTCCCTGTGTAGCAGGACCCCAGCCAAGTTCTCAATCTCAGTGGGGATTCGTGAAAGTCAGACATGTCACCAGGTCACCCTGAGGTTTTTGTTCCAGTGAATTCCGGATCTCTCCCTCCTCTTGCATGTTTCAGCTGCCCCTGTCTCGCCATCCCATAGCTGCCCAGAGAGGCTCAGCTCCTCTACCTGATTTCTCCTGAACAGCACTCAGTCAAGGCCATTGCCTTTCTTATTAGAGGTTCAGGGTATAAGTGTGGGGGTTCCATCAGAGAAGAGCACAGCAGATCAAACAGACTGTCAGTCATCATTAGTCTTAAAGCCTCTGGCGTCCCCTTTCCCTCGGCCCCATCCCTCCCTCACTGGGAATGTTCGCTGCTGGTCTCTTCTGTTTCCTCCAGACTCAACTTCTTCCTGGGTCCCTTTGTTCCCCTTCACCTCCCTCCGCCTCACCCTGGTACACCTACTTCAACCCCCCCCCCCACCACCAACTTTAAAAAAAAAAAAAAAAAAAGGCAAAAGAAACTCTCTTGACCCTGCAATTTCACTACTGGGTATTTACCTCGAAGATACAGATGTAGTGAAAAGAAGGGCCATCTGTACCCCAATGTTCATAGCAGCAATGGCCACAGTTGCCAAACTGTGGAAAGAGCCACGATGCCCTTCAGCAGATGAATGGATAAGGAAGATGTGGTCCATATACACTATGGAGTATTATGCCTCCATCAGAAAGGACAAATACGCAACTTTTGTAGCAACATGGACGTGACTGGAAGAGATGATGCTGAGTGAAATAAGTCAAGCAGAGAGAGTCAATTATCATATGGTTTCACTTACTTGTGGAGCATAAGGAATAACACGGAGGACATGGGGAGACGGAGAGGAGAAAGGAGTTCGGGGAAATCAGAGGGAGAGATGAATCATGAGAGACTGTGGACCCTGAGAAACAAACTGAAGGTTTTGGAGGGGACGGGGGTGGGGTTGGGTGATCCTGATGGTGGGTATTATGGGGGACATGTATTGCTTGGAGCACTGAGTGTGGTGTATAAACAATGAATCTTGGAACACTGAAAAAAATAAAATCAAATAAAATTTTTTTAAAAAGAGTATTCCTTTTTATTTTTAATTATTTAGAAAGTTTTCCAACTTCATTGAGGTATACTTGAAGCATGAGAAACTAGTTTGGGGCTACAACAAATAAGCTCCCAGGAACATTCACAGAGAAGTCTTGGGTTTCACACTGTCCTTTGTTTCGGTAAATACCTACGAGTGGAATGATTGGTTGTACAGCATGAATGCGTAACTCTTTAGGAAAATGCAAAACTGATTTCTGAAGTGGTTATACCACCTTACATGCCCTCTGCCCACCCTGGCCTTATAGGAGAGTTTCAACTGTTTCACATCCTCACCAACACTTAGTACGGCGGTCACGTGATTTTCAATTTAGTCCACTTGTGGTTTTGTTTGTTTGTTTCAATGCACAATGGTTTTGTTACCTCTTGGCTTCATTTCTACTAAAGGGAAGCATATGTGTAGGTTTGCAGAGAACAAACCAGGTTATGTCTGTGGTGTCAGTGAAATGAATAGTGGCCCTCTTTCCCTCTAACTTGTCCTGGTTTATATAATAAAATATGTGGTTTCTCTAGTTCTAATCTTGAGGGACATGCCCCCAAGCTGTCTATCCATAGCCACAAAGTCTCATCAAGGCATTCTGCTCAACAAAGACTCTTCCCTCCTTTACAAGGGAATTTCTTGCTTTTCCTAGTGGAGCTCTATCTCAGGACCCCAGGATCATGACCGGAGCTAAAGGCAGCTGCTTGGTGCCTTTAGCTCAGTGTCTGAGCTAAAGGCAGCTGACTGAGCCACCCAGGCACCCCCTTTCTTGCTTTTCCTAAAACAATTTTTTCCTTACCACAGAAGGATTAAAGGAAGCAAGGAGAGGCATAATATAGAGATACCCAAATAAGGGCAAAACCTACCCACAGAAAAACCTGCACACTAATGTTTACTGCAGCTTTCTTCTTAATTCCTGCTATTTGAAAGCAACCAAGATGTCCTTCAGTAGGTGAATAAACAACCTGTAACATATCCAGACAATGCAGACTTATTCATCAATAAAAAGAAATGAACTATCAGCCCCTAAAAACCCGGGGAACCTTAAATGCATACTGCTTAATGAAAGAAACCAGTCTGAAAGCCTGGTTCCAGTTACATGGCATTCTGGAAAAGGCAGAATTATAGAGACAGAAGATCAGCGATGGTCAGGGATGAGGGGTGGGGAGGGATGAATAGGAAGAGCCAAGGAGACTCAGGGCCATAAAAACTGTTCTGCGTGATACTATAGTGATGGGTGCACAACGTTATGCACTTGTCAAGACCTACGGGAGCGTAAGAACACAAAGAGTGAAACCCATGTAAACCATGGACTTTAATTATAGTCTATCAATTTGGATTCATCAATTTTAACAGGCATACCTCGCTCATGCACCGTGTTCACGATCGGGGAAGTGGGGGGGTGGGCTGTGGCAGGGTGGGCGGAGCGGGTGGAGAGAGGAAGAGGTACATGGGAACTCGGTATGTATTTTCTGCTTAATTTCTATGTAAACCAAAAACTTCTCTAAAAAACAAATCTAGTATTAAGGAAAAATCCCGGCAGACCTTTGGCAGAAATCGATTTGCTAAATCTAAAATTTAGTGGAAATACAAAGAACCTAGATTTGCCAGGACACCGGTAAAGAAACTTGAAGTTGGAGGGCTTAGGCTGCCTGAGTCCCGGGTTGACGGTAAACAGGTACAGTCACCAGGACAGTGTGGGACTGGCATAGGTAGGCGGGCGCACGAGCGGAAGGGGACAGGGCACACAGAGGTGGACCTTCAGGCGCAGTCACTGAACCCACATGGGGAGAGGATCCTCTTTGCAACACATCATACTGGAGCAACCGGACATACCCAGTAGAAACAAAGAACATTGACCCCTACTTCGTACCACACACACACACAAGCACCTCAAGCCAAACCAGAAAGCTTCTGTGAGAACACAGAGCTGAATAAAGTTTCTTAAGACGGGACAGAAAAGCACTGATTAGAAAGGAAATAACCAGTAAATTGTCTTCCATCAAATTAAAGACCTCTTATCAAGGAGCACTCTTAGGAAAATGAAAAACAAGCCTTAGGCTAGAAGAAAATATTTTATATTTATATGTAAAATAGATGTATGGATGCATCTGTGCCTGTAAGCATATGCTTCTGTGTGTTCACGTGAACTCGCACAGGCATCTGGCCAAGGACTCCCTATCCGGAATACACGGTCATGTCCACCAAGTGATGCTCAAACAAGAACCAAGACAAGAAGCCTGTTGCTGGGAAGGGACCATCCTCATGGCAACCTCACAGCCCATCCATCACTGCAGGGGCTGTTGGTCCCTTCCTTAGTCATCCTGGTAACTGTATGGGGAGGATTCACATGTGTTTACAGAAACCCAGTGACAACCCCAAACTCAGGGGACCCAACTGAGCTTTCAGGGACCCTGTGGCCTAGGGGGAGTCATGGCTGTCCACCTTCCTGTCTAAAAATGAAGTGTCAGGCCACTAATCGGTGAGGGTTCTTTCTGCTCTGACCCCTCAGTAACCCCATGGTTGGGGACCTACTGTCCTGTCCAATAACAGGATGGAGAGGGGGTTGCCTTCCTATTAGTTCTTTCCCCTTTGCGGGTGTGCATCCCGCTTGTGAAGTTGCTTGCTTACACTCAGTGTCCAGAATAAACCTTTGCTTAGCTCCTGCATTACATGACCTAATAATAACAAAAATAGCTACTCTAATAAAAGGTACTTTCCTGACCTCAAATCAGCTCTGAATAGCAGGTGTAAACGAGTCACATTTTAGAAACTGGGAAGAAGTGAGCCTCAGAGAGGTTAAGCCACTTGCCCATGATCACAAAGCAGATACAGGCAGAATCAGCCTTCAAACTCAGGTTTTTCTAACCCCAAGAGCGTTCTACACTCCCAGTAGGAGCACAGTGTTTACTTGCTTTTAAAGAGTTATACTCCTTTAATGCAGACACGGCCTTTCAGGAGGGCCTGCAGAGGCAAACGAGTCTAAGATTCACGACATCTCCAGTTCCTTGACACATGGGAAAACAGCAGGAACCTAGTGATGTGGAGGTGGGAGAGGAAGCTTGGAGCAATTCTAAATAGAGTTCTTCTGAAACTACCGATAATGAAGGTACCTAACACTATTGCATACAACGTTTGAGCACTACAGTAATCCCATGAAATAGGTAAGATTTTGCAAAATTCTCACAATCTCGGGAGGTAGGTCCCACTGTTAACCCCACATAGCAGATAAGGTAGCTGAGACATGAAGTGGTTAAGGCCTTACCCACAGTAGCTGCCTACCAAGTGCAGGGGTGGATGGGTTCCAGAATCCTGTGCTGTTACTCCATTTTAGTTCCTGTTCAGCCCTATCACCATTTGATTTACGTGTTTATTTCCTGTGCTCTTCTTCCTATCCTGTTAGACTTTATGGTCATAAGAGTAGGGAACTAACCCCTGCTTTTTTTTTTTTTTTAGTTTGTTTATATATTTATTTAAGAGAGAGTGACAGAGAGAGAGAGCACAGATGGTGGGGAAGGGCAGGGAGGGAGAGGGAGAAAAAGGCTCCTCGCTTAGCAGGGAGCCTGATGCAGAGCTGGATCCCAGGATCCCAGGATCATGACCTGAGCCAAAGGCAGATGCTTAACTCACTGAGCCCCCACAGGTGTCCCAAGAACTAAACCCTCTTGTTCACATCTGTGAACCTAGCTACTTGAGACACTATAGATGCTCCAGCACTAGTTTGTGAATAAATGAACAGGACGCATTACATTGCTTCCTCTTAGGTTCATCTCTTCTAACAGCAGGAGGAGGAGCCTAATTCATAGGAACCTAGCAGATTACTGAGGCAGGGTTTTCTTGGGAGGTGATGGCTTTCCAGAACTTGGTGGAGAGTTCTAGATGAGTTTGTGGAGATGAAAGGAAGCTCGTCTTGCCCTCCTTTTGTCTCTCCCTGGTCCCACCCCACTTCTTTTTCCAGGTTTCTGCAGTGCTGGTCAGGATGGAGGCACCCCTCACCTTCGCCATCGCCAGAACAAAAGCCCCAGTGAACCAACCACCATGTTCCTTCCGAGAGAAAGTCTGTGACGTTGTCCCTGCTCTTCTTCCCACATGCGGTCTGTGCTGTGAAAGCGACAAAGAGAGGCTCAGAGCTCATTTGTTTGTTTATTTTCAAATTGAAAGTAAAAATAGGGGCACCTGGGTGGCTCTGTCAGTGAAGCATCTGCCTTCAGCGCAGGTCACGATCCTGGGGTCCTGGGATGGAGCCCTGTGTCGGACTCCCTGTCAGCAGGGAGTCGGCTTCTCCCTCTCCCTCCCCCTCTGCTCCCTCCCTGCCCCCATTCTCTTTCTTTCTCTCAAATAAATAAAATCCTTTAAAAATAATAAAAAATAATAATAAACTGAAAGTAAAAACATTCTATTTCCAGGGCTGTCACCGAGGGCTACGATTAGCTGGTAATAGACAGCAAGGTGTGTCAATGACATCAATTTTAAACATCATTCACCATTCATTGTTGAAAAAATTCCAGAATGTGGCTGTCCACCTGATTGAGGGAAGAGCTCAGAACTCATGCAGGATCACTGGCAATGAATTATAACTCTTATTTTCAAAATATTAATGTCTTGCTTATTACCATGCTAGGAATAATCAGGGCCTCCACTTTGTCCCAGTCACTTGTATGGGAAGTCTGTTGGCTTTCGCGTGTGAAGAATTCCTTGATTTTTCAAAAATGCTTTCACATTGCACAGGAGATTTCCACTGGCACTGGGTTCCCTTGGAGGCCCCAGTGAGTCGTGCCCCCAACCATCCCCCCCCCCCGGTATTTGTGCCCCAGTTTGGTCTTCTCCCTTGAGCGTGGACTAGATCTGTGACTAACTCTAACCACAGCAAAGATGCTGCGACAGTTCTAGGACTAAGCTGTCAAGAGTCCTGGCGGCATTTCTTTTGTGCTTTGGGCCACCCTGGGCCACCATCTAAGAAGTCCGATTAGCCATATATAGAGGGAGAGTCCGTGAGACACAGAGAGAAGAGCCCAACTGTCTTGTGTCAGAGCTGAACCTAGTCTCTTGTCAACCCACTGGCTCAGTGTGTCACCTGCGTGACCTCTGGCCACCCAGCAGCAGAGCCAGACATCTAACACAGCCCAGACTGTACAACTGTGATAAAATAATGCTTGCACTAGGATGCTAATTTTGGGGTTAGCTTATTATGCATCAGCTCATCACCAAAATATTATCTGAAAGCAGAGCTCCCTAATCTTGGCTATACATCACAACCACACAGAAATCCAAAGTGCCATGTCACAAGGTCCCAGCCTTTCCGAGGCTCTGATGTGATTGGTCTTGGGTGAAACACCATTTTATGTACATAGTTTAAAATTTTATGGTTAGGGAGCCTGGGTGGCTCAGTGGGTTAAGCCGCTGCCTTCGGCTCAGGTCATGATCTCAGGGTCCTGGGATCGAGTCCCGCATTGGGCTCTCTGCTCAGCAGGGAGCCTGTTTCCTCCTCTCTCTCTCTCTGCCTGCCTCTCTGCCTACTTGTGATCTCTCTCTGTCAAATAAATAAACAAAATCTTTAAAAATATATATAAAAATAAAATTTTATGGTTAAAACCTATCCACGGGATGAATGGATACCAGAAGATGTGGTACAGTGGAATATTACACAGTCATACAAATGAATGAGATACTCATCCATGCAACAATGAGAAAGAACCTTCCAAACAACTCAGTGAGAGGAGCCAGTCACAAAAGACCACCAAATGGGTGATTCCATGTACACAAAACTCCCCAAACAGTTGGAGTCGTAAAGACAGAAAGTGGACTGGTGGTTGCCAGGGACTGAGATTGGGAGAAATGGGGATTGATGGCTCCATGGGGCGGTGAAAACGTTCTGGCACTAGGCAGAAGTGGTGGTTACCCAACGTTATGAAAGTACTAAATGCCACTACATCACTTACGTTGAAAGGAACATGAAAAAGTTTAATTTTATGTTATGTGAATTTCACTTTGATAAAAAAAAAAATAGAAGAGGAAGACTGAGAGGATGTTGAAGAAAAGAGCAAGGGAAGGACTGGACCACTCTTGGTGGCTTGTGAGGTGGAAGTCGGTGCTGCCAGCAGAGCAATGGGAGTGGCCTCCCCAAGCAAATGGGGAAAGACGAAACAGAGGCCATCCTGGCAGCTCCAACAAGGAATGCATCCCTGCCAGCATCTCAACTGTAGTCCAGAGAGACCTGTGTTGGGGCCATAATCTCCAGGACCATACCTGATACATTTGTACTGTTTTAAGGCACAGAACGCAAACATACATCCACACACATGCACATACCTTACACACTGACATTAGCTCTTCTTTCTTAGAAAAAAAATTTTCTTTTTGGATGTATCCATTCTAAGCTTTCCCGTATATGTAGTGTCATGTAATCACCCCAGAATATAGAACAGTTCCACCACACCCAAAACTCCCTGTGCTCCCCCTTGGCAGTCACGCATTCGACACCCCTGCTCCCTGGCAACCGCTGATTCATTCCCCAGTGCTATATTTTTTTCTCCTTTCCCAGAACATCCTTGCCTTGTTCCAAATCTCAGGGGGGAAAGCATTCACTCAGTATTTATTTTAAATTATTTCTTTATTTATTTGACACAGAGAGAGAGAGAGCACAAGCAGGGCAAGCAGAGGGGGAAGCAGGCAGAAAGCCCGATGCAGGGCTTGATCCCAGGACCCTGAGACCATGACCTGATCCGAAGGCAAATGCTTAATGGACTGAGCCATCCAACCGCCCCTTAGTCTTTATTTTTGAACAGATCTGTTGTTGCTACATTCTGTTTTCCTTCATTGAGAGTCTTTATTTCACCTTTATCCCTGAAGGACGTTTTCACCAGATAGAGAATTCTGGGTGGACAGTTTTTCTCTTTCAGCACTTTAGAACTATTGTTCGATTTCCTTCTGGCCTCCATTGAAATCCACAATAATATAGATGGATGTTTCCCTCTTACAAAGAGCCATTTCTCTCTGGACAATTTTAAGGTTTTCTATGTCTTAGTTTTTAGCAGTTTGTTTTTGCTGCTTCGGAGCATGGATTCCTTTGGGCTTATCTTATTTGAGATTCACTGAGCTGTTTGTAAGTTTATGTCTTTCACCAAATCTGAGAAGCTTTTGCCCATTATTTCTTCAAATACTTCTTTTTTGCACCATACCTCTTTCCCTCTCTGGGACCCTGACAAGATGAATGTTAGATTTCTTGGTATAGCTCTACATAACCTCAAGCCTCTGTTCATTGTTTTTCTAATTTTTTCTCTTTGTTTCCATATTGGATAATTCCTATGGATCTGTCAAGGTCACCAACTCTTCTCTACTCTTCTCTAGTTTGCTCTTGACCCATTCACTGAGTGTTTTATTTCAGTTTTTCAGTTATTGTACTGTTCAGTTCCAAACAAATTCCTTTTAGTTCTTCTATCTTCTATTTCTTTGCATATCTATATCTATCTATCTATCTATCTATCTATTTTTTTCTTATCTTTCCATTCATTTCAAGAGAATTCGCCCTTACTTCTTGGAGCACAGTTACAATCATTTCTTTAGCAACCTTAGTTAATTTCAACACGTGTATCCTCTTATAGTGGGTACCTCTTGGTTGTTCCTTTCCTCATCAGTTGGTATTTCTCTTGTTCCTCACATGCTGTGTAGCTTCAGATTATATCCTAGTCATTTTGAGTATCACATTATGAGAATCTGTGTCTTGTTTAAATCCTAAAGAGAATGCTGGATTTTGTTTCAATTTGCTTTAGCAGGCATTTGGATCTGGCTAAGCTGCAACCTCCAGTCCTGACCTGCCTTCTGTGGACTGTGGTTCCAATGTCAGTTCAGTTTTCAAAGACTCAGCAGAGCTGTGTGGATCTGTTCTTTGTTTGTCACCCAGTGGCCGTTGGGGAGCCTGGGTGATGTTCTAATCCACAGTCCAGTTCTCAAAGCACATAGAGCTTAAGACATAAGCCCAGGAGTTCATATGCGTCTCTCTTAAGTGCTATCCTTTCTGAGTTCATACTGATACTCTCACTCCCTGTGGCCCTCTGGTCAGAGAGCTAGGGCATTAGTTTCCCTGATATACCTGGCACTTTCTAGAGCATGTAGGAGTATGGGGCCAAGCAGTGGAACGAGAGAGAAAAGAAGAGCAATGGGATTTGGGGAACATAGCTTCTGGGGTCAGAAGGAATACTTTCCTCTCTCAGAGCTTTAAGCACCTTCTTGGCTATTGTTACCATGGCTACTGCTGCTATGGGATTAGCTGGGGGTCCACGTGGGAGAATGGAAGGAACCAACCAGGGACTTTCCTCACTTTCTCTGATCCCTTCCCCACCCTCCCACCCCGAGACCCTTTCCCCCACCGCTTGGCCCAGAGAGCGAGGGCTACTTTAACAGCGCATTCTGTTTTCATCTGGTATGCATTTCAGGCTGCCTAGGAGTTGAGAGGTCAGATGGTTCCAGAGGAGAGAAAATGGGACACTCAATCCAGGTTTGGTGGCACTTGAAATTCTGATCTCTTTCCCCAATCCACTTGCTCCTATTCCCTTTCATTTGTCCTCAGATAGTTGCTCCAGGCAGTCTGTCCAGGATTCAGTGTTGCATTCAATAGGAAAGGCATGGTGGAGTGTGCGTATTCCTTTTTTTTTTTTTTAAAGATTTTATTATTTATTTGACAGAGGGAAAGAGAGAGAGCACAAACGAGGGGAGTAGCAGGCAGAGGGAGAAGGAAAAACAGGCTCCCTGCACAGCAGGCGGAGTTCAATGTGGGGCTGGATCCCAGAACCTTGGCATCGTGACATGAGCCAAAGGCAGGTGCTTAACCAACTGAGCCACCTAGGCACCAGAGTGCGCTTATTCCATCTTGCTTAGAGCAAGAACCCATATGTATCTGTGTGTGTGTATATATATATTTTTTTTCTCAAAGATTTATTTACTTATTTTAGAGAGAGAGCATGAATGCATGTGTGGTGGGGGGGGGACAGCAGGAGAGAATCTCAAGCAGACCCCCCTGCTTGCATAGAGCTGGATCTCATAACCCTGAGATCATGACCGGAGTCAAAATTGGAGTCAGATGCGTAACTGACGGAGACACCCAGGAACGTCCCCCCATATATATTTTTTAATCTAATTCTATAAACATAAAGAAACCTTCTTTAAACATCAGACACCATGCCCAAAACTAATTGCCAGGATTGCCTTCACACGGCCTCTGTTAGCTACATTCTTCCTGCTGGATTGGGCCCTCTGGCCACCTCAGGGTAGGCTGACGCATGGTCTGCCCTGATAGGGTGCTCCTGAGGCTGGGAGTCTTGCAGTGGGTGACCATGGGCATCAATTCCCTCTTCTGTAAAACGGGGGTAACTACAGCACCCCCTTTATTGTGTCATTAGGACAAGATAGATCATGCATGCTTTCCCCAGGGGCTGGCCCACAACAGGCACTCAGCAAATAACCATTTTTATTTGCTTCTCCTAGATGCGTGGGCTCAGCTCAACCAGCACATGGACTTCCCCTCGACTCTCCAAGGACTAGCAGGTCTCTGGGATCAGACTCCATTTTTAGTGATAATTGGATGCTTGCTGTCACCTAAGATCTGACTTGACAGCTATTTAACACTTTACCATGGGAAAAAACCAGCAGCTGTTTCCTGGTGGCAGTCAGATGGCCAACATGTCAAAATGAGCTGGCATGACCCAGTACTTTACCTACGGTCAAGTTTCAGAGACCTCACCTTCTTTAAACAATTCCATTAAAATGTTTTTTGCTCAATTTCTGTGAAGAGGCAGGGAAAAAAGATAATAGGTATTTTCTTCTAGCATTTTAACTTTATGTACGAGGTCACACTTCAAAGCAGCTTCTACACATTTGGCAAGAGTTCGGGGAGAGTCTGGGCAATGAGAAGGAGTGATGTCCCCACTTCAGAGGTGGGAACCAGTGACTGGGTCAGTAATATTCCACTGCCTTCACTGAGAAGCCCAACAGGGACCATGGCAGGAGAGAAGGAAGAGGGGAGTGTGGAAGGGAATGCGCCAGGCAACTGCACTATGGGGACCCCATAGCTTTGAACTTGTCCACAGTCTCTGTGTTGTTAGTCTGCCCTGAAAACCTCAGGCACATGGATCTAGAAGTGAACCAGAGCAGAAGGAATATCACAGCCAGGCTGATGGAGATGTGGAATTAGGGAGGAGACTGACACCAGATGCATCCGTTCTTAGTAGTTACTGCTCTTGTCAGAGCCTGAAGTTCTCTACATGGGCAGCAGGGAAATAAGCATCCTCTTCTTATGACTTGGGGGGGTGGGGGAGGCGGAGATTAAATGAGATAATGTGTATGGCATAGTTGTGGGGACTTGGTGCCCATGGACCTTGATAGCGGTGCTTTCTTTTTACAACACAGATGTCCCATGGGACCTGTCTGCCTCCAAGATCTAGTGGAGATGATCCCAAATCCCCAACCTGCCTTCTACCAATGGGGGGACTTCCAGCAAAGTCCCGGGCATCAAGTTTCTTGCTTCCACTTCATTACACTCTCTTCAGTTTTTAAATCTAACCCAGATGTGGAATGTAATAGCTCCAGGCTCCATGTAACCCCCCCTCCCCTCAAGGTCATGTGTATGGTCCAAGGGTACTGATGCCTTGGATATGGAGGAGATTTACATCATAAAAACAAGGCAGCACAAAATAGCCTACAGACAGCCTGGTTTGTTGGGGGGTTTGTGCTTCAGACGTTTCTGCCCATCCTCCTCGCCCCTTTCCCACCCCATCCCATCTGGTCCCCCTAGAGCGCTGCTCCGACCCTGAAGGCCTCCCACCACCTCTCTGAGGCCTTCTCCTAATTCAGACCCGGCTCTCACTTTCCATATCTAAAGACTCATCCAGTTATTTTCCTAAAGACATGTGGCTCTTTCCCAAAGGCCTCTGGGACCAGCTGGTAGAACACAATCCATCTGCTTTGCTCTGTGATCTCCCCTCCCCTGGTGTTCGAAGGTGGCCACATCAGTCATTAGTCATCTAACCCTCTCCTAGAGCGTCACCATGGCTGCCGTCTTCCCAGCTCCCGGCACTGCTCCCAGCACCAAACACGCCCCTGATAGACACCACCTAACTGGCTGATGACAGAAATCATTTTGTGATGCAAATCCAATAACCAGTCTTTCTAGAACAGTAGCACTCCCGTCACCACCACCATTACATGTCATGGGATGTTACTACTAATTTGGGCCACACTGAACTGAACGCCACTTCCCTTGAGGCCCAGTGTCTGACTTGGGCAAGTCACTTCACCAACTTGACTCTCCAATTTGTGACCTTTAAAACGAGGGTGATGATCACTCCTCCCAGAGCAAATTCACTGTGAACCTACTGAAATTGAACAGGTAGGTAACACGCACTTCTAAATAAACATGTTTTTGTACCTAATTTGTGTGTTGGCAAGTTGCTGTTCATTTTCTAAAATGGCTCCCCAAACTATATACAGTTTGGGCACCATGAACCTGACTCCTGGTTGGTGTGGTGAGAATGTGAGATGAGTGTCAAGCTGGCTCTGGAGGGCTCCGGGAACCGAAGGAAGCCTTGTGACCCAGGGGGTGGGGGGTGTCCGGGAGGCTGGAACAAGTCCCACAGGCACCCTTCCCCCACTGACAGGCCCGAACTTGGGCAAAGGGCCTGAGTCCAGCTTCTCCCAGGCAGAGACTGACCCATCCTTTTCTAGGGGTATCAGGAAAGGAAACTCTGGACTCATGCAGGTGACCTTGTAGCATTCTACCAGCCTTTGCCAGCACCCCCCCTTACCCCTCCTTGCCCAAACTCCTGTCCCTTCCCCTCTGGATGTCATGATGCAGTCAAAGGGGGAGGAAGTGTTCCAGCCAGAGTCCCCATACCTTCCCTAACTTAGCAAAGGCCCTGTTGTGGCCACTTGACACATGGTTCTTCTGTCATTTATTCCTGTCTTCTGTCTTCTGACCCTCAGGTACACAGAATCAGATTATGGGTGAATCACCATTCTTTGTTCATGACATGCTATTGTCATTGGTCCACATCTGACCTCCTGTTGCTTCCTTAGGCTTTTTGTTTTACTTTGTAACGTAACAAGGACTGAAAAACCATCACTCAAAACCAAAGCTAGAACCGTGACAAAAACCTACAGCCTGCTCTGGGGGCCCCACCCCATTTGTATTTTCAAACACTGAAGTCCAAGCCCATCATACCACACCTGGTCCTTCTCACTACCCTCAGCACCACCGCAGGGAAGCTGGCTGAACGGTGGCGGGTCAGGGCTGGGCCAGGTCCAGTCAGCCAGACCAGACAAAGCTCCTTTCTCATGGAGGAAGGGGAATGGATAGGGATAAACAGAAATCCAGAAATTTCTGTTTGCCTCTGATGAACCCAAGGGATCCCCCCCTCAGAACTGTTAACTGTGTCTGACATCAAGTAGGGGCAATGGCTAGATGGAACAAGGCCCAGGAATTCTGTGTTCCCTGAAAAGCTGGCCATAAACATTAGTCTTCCCGTAAATGCAGGAGTTGCTCCCCTGTGAGCTTGCCCTGAGAGAGCTCATGGCCAACACCTCATGATGGTGAGCCCAAGCCATCTGATCTAGCTGGGGGCTCAGCAACCACAAGCCAGACGAGCCACATTCCCTCTAATCCCTCCCCCATCCGTCTCCACCCCAAGACATACTGATTCCTTTAGAATAAATCAAACCGGGAAGAAAGTCTCACCCAAGTCGAACTTACCTGCTTGAAAATCTCTCAGATTTCTATTTTGGAAAACCTTGTTTTCCCCTCCTTAAGTACTGCCTTTTAAATGCCTTTTCTTGATAACGAAGAGCTTTTGGATTGATATTCAACCCTAGGTAGATTTCCTATACAAGGGCAAAAAGAAGCAGATCAGCGTGGTTCATTTAATTGAGACCTTATAGTTTCTTTGTGTGGTCCATTTCGGCCCAGGCATGGAACAATTTCACAGAGATGTGGCTTATTGCTGCAACCAGGGCAGGCTTGAGGTCAAAATACAAAGAAGTACCACAAAATCAATTATTTCCTCTCCAAAGGGCCTTTTCCAAGTTGTTCTCAGGTGAGAAGTTTTTATCAGCACCAGTTTAAACACACGAAAATTCCTCCCCAGGACATAGCATGACTCAGACAGATGGGTGGTCAGGTTAGGCAAGCATCAGAGAGCAAGGGCCGTCTAAGGTTCTGGGCAGCCCGCATCTCAGCATCTACATCTGCACAGGCCCGTGCAGTAGCAGATAGTGACCAGGAGAGCCAGGCTCCTGAACAGAGGGCCTAGAAACATGAACTCTGAGCAGTTGTAGCCAGAGAGAAAGAGACCCCTTTCCTATTCTAGTTGAAGCCCTCGCAGAAGGGGTGAGCCATCCAGGGCAGACTGAAGGGCGACAAGGAAGTGTGTGGGTACAGAAGATCGATAGAGAATGAAAGAAGACACTGTCAACCGGAAGGGCCTGAAACATTTCCCACAGCTCCATCAGGCTATGGTTTCACCAGCCATTAGTGTGATGAGCTTGGAAGTGCATACGGAAGATACACTCTATATTTATTTGTCCTTGGTGCCTTCTTACTGAAGTTAATGATTCAATATTTTATTCTGTAGCATATGATCGACCACAGGACTGTAACCTAATGACTATCCCATATACAGATTTGCCTGATTGGAAAGCCCATTCCTTCCCTGGGCAGCCAAGTCTCCAAGCTGGTGATGAGTAAATGGGAATTTGGGTCCTCTATGGGTGACATGAGAATGCAAATGGCATGAGCACTGAGGGTCCACCTGTTGGCTTCACCTGGGTACTATTCTGGAGCTGGATGCCACCAGGCACCCAGACAAACCACTATCACCATGGCTCCTGCATGGCTGTGAGTGAAAGGAAGAAGGGGATTCTGAACTACAGATGGCTTATTTTCCAGGTCAGCTGGACACCATCCAGGTCAGCTGGGACCATCTGCCTAGAGCAGAGAAGGGGGGCTGGCTGTGGGGGAGGGGATCTGTGCTCCATCAGTAGAGGAACATCCTGCCGACAGCTGACCGTCTGCATCTGGGAATGTTTATGGCATCTGCACAGGTGAAAGCCTATTTGTATTTGCATTCAAGAAAAGGATAGTAATAGATGCTCACTTAAAGGCCAGTAATGTCAGAGCAGGACGCTCCTATTAAAGAGGTAACCTCAGGTTAACGAGATTTATCAGTGCAGAAGGACAGCAGCAGCAACCACAGAAAGATGGGTGGTAAGGGCTCCCACGGTGGGGAAAGAAATAGGGTGTTTCTGGTTACAGCTGCATTTTCACGCGAACAGTCCATGAATGTGACGTGGACCCATGAACAGGGTCTGACTGAAAAGCAAACCGGTCGACAGAAGAACAATGTGGAAAATTTTGCAAAAGGATTTTTAAATTAATGTTTGTATTCGTTTCCTATTGCAGCTATAACAAGTTACCCCAAGTGCAGAGGCTTAAACCAACACCAATTTATCTTAGTTTTGGACGCCAGACATCTGAGATGGTTCCTAAAATGAAGGGAACAGCGGGACTGCATGCCTTCTGAAGGCTCGAGGGGAGGATATGTTTCCTTACGTTTTCCAGTTTCTAGAGATGGGCTTGTGGCCCTTGCTTCCACCTTCAAAGCCAGCAGGGTGCTGTCTTCAAGTCTCAGTCTCTCTCTATCTCTCTGTACACACACACACACATATGCACACTTCTCCATTTCCACACTGTGCCTCTGCATAACCCTTTCCAGGGAATTAGGATGTGAACAAACATGGGGCGTGAGGGCTTTATTTTCTCTACCACAGTGATGAAAATGGTGAGTCTTTAAAATAACTTATTTTGGGGGCACCTGGGTAGCTCAGTGGGTTAAAGCCTTCGGCTTAGGTCATGATCCCAGGGTCCTGGGATCGAGCCCGGCATCAGGCTCTCTGCTCAGTGGGGAGCCTGCTTCCACCTCTCTCTCTGCTGCTGCTCTGCCTCCTTGTGATTTCTCTCTCTGTCAAATAAATAAATAAAATCTTTTTTAAAAAATAAAAGAAAAGAACTTATTTTGTAATAATTTAAGATTTACAGAAAAGTTGTGAAGGTAGTACAGGCTAGTATGTCTTTTAAAAACACTTTTTTCATCTCTGTTTAGGTTGTACAAATATTTTTGCATTGAAAAATAGTTGAAAACAAATGAGCCATCTGTGAAAGTGCTCTGTGTTCCTCAGGAAAAGAAAATGCTGTTTCGTGCAAGGCGTTGGCGAGCCCCCGGCTGCCTTCAGAGGAGAACCACACCGTGTTCCTCGATGGGAGCTGCCAGTTTCCTCCACCCCTGGGGACTCCCTGGGGCCCAGACCTCATGACCGTGACTGGCCCATGCAGACCGGTAGAGTAAAGATGACTTCTCTCTACCTGTTGGGAAACACATTCCACTCAGCAAGTCCTTCTCTGTGTCACCTCCTTTCCGTTTCCCTCAATTGTTGCCTCAGATGCTTCTGGGCCTTCGCCACCTATAACCGGCTGGGCGGGCAGTGCCTGGGATCCTTTGCCAGGCAGCTCTCCTGAGTCCTCTGTGCCTGTGTGGTGAGCTCGCTGTCCTCAGGGATACTTCCTGGAAGTCTTAGGGACACTGAGCTCCCTTTACTGGCTCCTGACAGAATCGCCCCCTGCCATTTGGAACAGAACTAACACCAATGGTGATTTGAGGCTACTGATAGGCACGGTGGCTTCCAAACTCAGGTGTGCATCAGAATCACCTGCCGTACTTGGCAAGAAATACACCACGAAATGACTTTGGAATGGCTTGTTGCACAAGAAAGCAAGGAATTACTCAAACAGTAGTGAGAACATGTCCAAATGACACGGTTACCAGATCGAAGGCTATAAATCTGCGACAATGTGGGCATTGCAAATAGTGATGATGATGCCTTATCAGCTGTTGTATAAAAAAGAAGCCACCAGTCCATACTCATATAATTAGGTAAACAAGTAACTAAATAAGAGAAAGTTCTTGCTGATCGTGTATATATCCCCCCCCCCGCCGAGATTCACACACTGAAATGCTGCTTCCGTAGATCCAGAGCGGGGCCCAGAACCTCCAGGCACAGCAGTTACAGAAGGACCTATCTGTCGTGTCATTCCCTTCCTGGTCCTCTGGTGAAACCCAGCATGTGCCAGGTGATGTACAAGCTGGGATGCCGAAGGGTGACCACTTTCTGGTCCCTGGAGCTCACGGGCGAGGTGCTACTGAGACATTTAAACAGACCCCCGGGGGGTGAGCTCTGAGGCCTGGGAGCCTGGAAGAATGAAGACGTTGCCAGGTGGATGGGGAGAAAAAGGCATTCACGAAGGAGGGAAAAGCCACGGGGTGGAGGAGGGCAGGGCACGAGGGTGATCCTATTACATCGGCTGTGAGTGTGCGGCGGACTTGCCACAGCCCAGAGAGGCGAGTGTAGTGCGCACAGACTCCTGAGCATGCGCCCCAAGCAGGCAGTGGCCTGGGCATTTCTGTGGCCACGTAATCACCACCACAAAAACTCTGTACACAGATGGAAACGGCACGGCGAGACCGAGGGACATTCCCAAGGTCACAGCGCTGGTACTCTAGAGCACATGCTTTTAACTCTTCACTGGGCTTTCAGTCCTTGCTTTTGCGCTGACCAGCAGGCTTGGCCTCACCTGGCATTTGGGAGACATGTAGAGTCTCAGGAAATCCACCCTTCAACCTGATCCCCAGGACAGTCACATGCACGTTGAATTCTGAAAAGTGCCGGTTAGGGAGGTCTCTCTGGTGTCTGCTACAAGCGTGGACTGAGATAGAGATAGTGGATGGGGAGTTAGCAAGACCAGGTCGAGGTCTGTCATAGTGCTCTCGTGAAGGGGAAGGGGACCTGGTGGCTAGAGTGGTCTTCTCCCTCACATGGGCTTTCTCTCCAACTTGACTTTAAGTTCCTTAGAAATGGCCCATGGCGCTGTCTCTGGCAGATCTAGGAGGACAACATCCATCCATCTGCTACCAACTCAGTGCTTTGTGGACGGATCACAGACTTCAGACCTGGAGCCATGCGACTATCCACAGCGTCCCTTTCTGCAATTCTGACTCCTCCGTCTGAGCGCTGACCTCACATCGGCAGGGATCACTGCCTCCCCAACCCACCCATTGGCCTGTCCAGCCGCATCCTGGGCACAGCCTCCTCCCGCTGCCTCATCACTCCTGTGGCAGGTGTGAACCAAACAGGTAATGCCAGCTGGCAGGAGGTAAGCACATGAGGAAGCCCACACGGTGACAGGCCGGCCACTCCCTGCAGATGGCTGGGACATCACTCATCACTGGATAAAGAAAACCCCATGGCTACTCATTTTGGGAAAAAATTTTTTTTGACTGTCCTTATTTTGGGGGGGGGGGGAATATATATATATCCTGAAGTAGCATTGACTATCACAGAACTGATTATTTTTCTGTTCTGGGGAGTTTGGTCCAACCAAGAATTCTAGAAATGAATTTATGTCAAAGGATGGGTATATTTTCTCCGAGTTTTTGTGATCATTGGCAAATTCCATATTATTAAGAACTCAGTCTTAACCCTCAGGTGACCTCGGGTCCTGCCTTTCACTCTTGGTTGTGGTGTTGTTGGTATTTTTGTCCATTAGTGTGCCCGGGTGGATATTGCTCTGCATTTCTTTTCCTGAGTTAGGATTTAAACCCCGAGGCTTTGAGTATGAACTAAATGTATTTCCATTAAAGGCCTTTCTATTGCCACAGGGGAAATACCACCACCTCATTCTAATATCCCCATGACTCAATCATGATTAATATTATTAATAGTCATTAGCACTTATTGATGTTCCCTCCCTAAAATTTTCTGTAGTTATTAAACTGCCCCAAATTCCCTAGAAAATGAGAGGGACCTGGCTCCTTCCCTTTAGCGCCCTTTTGCCTGTCTTTCCTGCCTTGAGAGCAGGGACTATGTTTTTTTTTTTTATCTTGGAATCCCACTGGCCAAGCGGTCAGTTCCATGAATGGCCACTTCGGCTGGTTTCAACAGCAGACACCTGCATCTAGAAAAACAGTGGAACGAGCAGAGCATGCTCTGGGGTGGGGTCCATCCACACACTCCTTCTGTTGTATGGACAGAGCGGGAGCCAGGGGAAGGAAAGGAAATCCCTGGAAATTAGGAGACAGACGTGGTAATTTTGCAGAATAATGGATGGCCAGGTTTCCCAGGAAGCCCCAGTCCTGCCTCACCACTGAAAAGATGAGCATTTCCAATCAAGAATCAGGTGACACCCCGGGAGCAAGACTCGTTTGAGTCGACAGGAGGAGGGTGTGTGCCTGGTGAGCCATGATTGTGGGGGAGGGGGTTAGCTGTGCCCTGGCCCCATTCATCCATCTTCCTGAACCCCCTGGCCAGCCTTGACCACTGGGGCCCTACCTCCTGGCCACCTGGCCAACTTGCCTGTCCCATCCTTTCCCTTCTTCCTGGTACACCCCTTCTCAGCCCTGCAAGTCTATGAGCAGCATTAGTCTTCAGTTTCCGGTGCCCCTTTCTCTCTCAGCGACCCCATTAGACACCTACCACCTTGGAGCCCTTGGCTGGCTCATGCTCCTTATCTGTAAATGGAATAAACTTTAACTGAAAGGCTATGTTGGAGGCATTTTGCTTAGTGCCTCAGAACATTACGTAGCCAAGCCTGGGATTCTTGTGTGGTTATTCATTCCCTGCTTGCTCAGCGCCGGCCACTGGCAAGGGCAGGAAGGGTGGCGGGAACCTCCTGACTTCACGAAGAGCTCAGAGCCAGGGTGAGTGGGTGGAGGGAAATGACGCTTGGGCTGTCCCGGGTCAGGGTGCCCTTTGCTGTTGGGGGGAAAAAAACTGTTTAATTTGGGGAGGATCTCCAAAAAAGTAGGCTCCAGAATAAGGGACGTGGGTTTAAGAGCCAAGGAGAATGCCTACCAGCCAAACTCCCTTCCACAGTGGAGTGAAAAGAGGGTTCCCCATGTGCTGGGGGCCCATGGAGAGACAGCCGGCCTCCCCATGCCTCACCCCAGATGGGAAAAAGCGGCATCCCTCTGTACTGTGCAAGATCTCAGGACAGGAATTAAAGCAAACTGTGATATACAAAAACATTCTGCTTGGCATCTACTATTAGGGAAGAATTAAATCATCAAGAGTTAAAATGCAGTACCTTGTGTGCAGAGTAGATTTTCCAGCACTTTCTGCAGAAATGGAAACCTCGCCTGTGCCATAACGGTCAGCTGGGAAAGGAAAGGCTCAGTATGTTCCAAGGAGCTGAAGTGGTGCCAGGAGTGCTGTGCTGTGATGAATAACCACACAAGAATCCCAGGCTTGGCTACGTAATGTTCTGCTGTGTGAGAAGACCCGTCATGTGTGAGACATGGCACAGGCTTCCCAACCTGCCTGTACTGAAGCTTGACTGCCTTGTGGGATGCTTGTCTCAGAAGGACAAGACAGGGGCACCTGGGTGGCTCAGTCGTTAAGCATCTGCCTTCGGCTCAGATCACGATCCCAGTGTCCTGGGATCGAGCCCCGAGTTGGGCTCCCTGCTCAGTGGGGAGCCTCTTCTCCCTCTGCCTGCCACTCCCCCTGCTTGTGTTCCCTCTCTCACAGTCTCTCTGTCAAATAAACAAACTAATTTCTAAAAAAAAAAAAAAAAGGACAAGACAAAGTGTTCGGGCCGTATGCCTTGCCAGGTGGGCATGACCTTCACCCTGTGACCTGTGTCTGTGACAGCACAGGGTTTTGAGGAATCTGCCCAGACACTGTTTTGTTTTGCGTGGTTTTACGGTGATCTTCTCATGGTCTTTGGGGTCTGAAGTCCTCTCTGGGTACTGGAAAAGCTAGGGGGTGTGCACTGCGTTGTTAACAGTATTTCTGAAGGGAGACTCCCCAGCACTTGGTAATTAACAGGTGGGCTCCCAGTAATCAGACACTCTGCTGGAAACACAAAGCTGGGCCTCAAAGGCTCCTTGGCGTTGCCATGACTGGCATTGGAGAGCTTTAAGGATGTGTGGGCCTTATTGCAGTTCCAGATTTCAAAGAAGATTCTAGGCACTGACAGCTTTCATGTCATCAGTTAAAAGGCCAGCGGAGGCAGAGAAGGGGGCTCCCATCTACAGAGTGCTTTACGGGCTAGATACTGCAAATCTATTGTCTGTATGCTTCACTGGAACAGTCTGAGATAGGGCTTATCGTGTCCATTTCAGAGACAATGAAACTGAGCCTTACTCTGATGAAGTAAACTGGCCGGGTGACGAGGTCTTGCAGCCGGATCCACCAGACTCCAAAACCCCTACCCTTTATCCTACATCACAATGGTTCCTGTACACAAGGGTTCATAGTCAAGGGACCCCACGAGGGTTGGCTAACAATCCATCATCACGTGTGGGCGGGGGTTGTGGCCGACCACTTGTCCAACCCTGCAAACTTTGTACCTTGCCCTGGAGGGGGTCAAACTGATGTCCAAGTGCCAACCCCTGGTACCTGTGAATGTGACCTTCTATGGCAATAGGGGCTTGGCAGGGGTAATTAAGGATCTTGAAATAAGATCATTCTGGATTTAGAGTGAGCCCTCAATCCAATGACAGGTATCCTTCCAAGAGAAGGGAAAGGGAGAGCTGACACACAAAGACACAAGAAGCAGGCCACAAGAAGATGTGTCAGCGATGGGAGTGACATGGCTACAAACCAGGGAATGCCAAGCATTGCCAGCAGCTACCGGAAGGTAAAGAAAGGCATGGCAAACATTCTCCCTCAGAGCGTCCAAGGGGAATCAACCGTGCTCACCTTGATTTCAGACTTGTAGCTTCCAGTACCGTGAGAGAATCAGTTTCTGTTGTTTTAAGCCATACAGGTTGGCGTACCTTGTGATGGCAGCCCCAGGACACTGACGCTGGCCTGATCTCTGGAGTAAGAGTTGTATAAGCCATTTGTTATGTAACATGCATCCTGTATGTTGCAGGCACTGAGCCAAACATGCATTAGCTCCACTGAGCCCCTCACTCACTCTATGAGGTGGGTGCCATGATTATGATGTTCATTATCTGGAAAGAAACAGACACTTTGATAAGTCATCAGGTCCCAGCTGATCTGGTGCCTAGGGTGTCAAACTCTGACCCAGGCAGTCAAGCCCCTCACCCCATACCCTCAGTGATGAGTCGGGGGTTGGGAGGTGGTGGTGGGTAATGCCTGTCCAGGGCACAGAGGGCTTGGAGGCTCAGCCCTGGTCTGAAGGTCTGTATAGGCTCACAGTGGGTCTCAGAGCCACACGGGACCATGGCAGCAACTAAGGCTTCCCCTATGTCCCCTCTCCCACTTAGTAGACCAGGCAGGTGCAGTACTTTCCCTAAGGAACACACCTGGCAGTCAGCGAGAGAGCCCAGCGCATCTGGCTCCTCTTCCCTTGTGTCTTGGAAATGCCCAGGCAGTGGGGCTTCCTCCTCTGCCACAGCTGAAAGGAGTCCAGACCAAGGTACCACTCCGTCTCTTCACTGCCAGGTTAATCTGGAGGGGATTTTTATGAGCAGAAGAGCCCTTAAATATAATCTACAAGCCCACCATCCCTTAGAGTGATTCCCAAATCCCAAAGGCTCAGAAAACCCAAAGTCTGGCAATTTTAACTTGGTAGCAAAAACCCAACATAAATTTATAAGTGACTCTTTATAATCTATATCTGTCTCCCTCGGTATGAATATTTCACTGCAGAAATACTAGCACGATTCATTTCGGGGGGCTTTCCTCAGATGCTATCAGGTATTACATAATACAGGACATCACTATAATTCCTTTATAAAACCCAAATTTTAATTTCTGATTTTGAAACCTATCTGTCCCAATAATTGCAGGTTAGAGATTGGGGTCCTCTTTTGTTTTTCTCCAGGCATGTCCTCTACCTGAGAAGGATTAAATGAGTGAGGGACAGGACAGCAAACCCAGGCTCCTACTCCCAATGGAGCGGGTGAACGTGGAGATGTTTCATGTTTTAAAAAAAAGGTTTGGGACGCCTGGGTGGCTCAGTTGGTTGAGCAGCTGCCTTCGGCTCAGGTCATGATCCCAGCGTCCTGGGATCGAGTCCCACATCGGGCTCCTTGCTCCGCAGGGAGCCTGCTTCTCCCTCTGACTCTGCCTGCCACTCTGTCTGCCTCTGCTCACTCTCACTCTCTCTCTCTCTTACAAATAAATAAATAAAAAATCTTAAAAAAAAAATTTAAAAAAAAGGTTTAATTTGTATTTTAGGTAAGCATTAAGGAAGAAAAGTAGAATTTTTCAAGGCAGGAAGCCCGGGTGCAAACTGGAGGTTAACAGTTCGTAATTCTTTTGCATGTAAGCAATAACGTTTGTAAAACATCTATAAAATGGGAACAATTGTGCTTATTATGCTAGACCGCGTGGGTGGGAGTATTAAATGATCATAAGCGAGGAAACCACAGTAACTCCATAAACAGACATGCTCCCCACCAACCTCTTTAATGAAATTCCTCCCCCAAAGCTGGCCAATCTGCAAATTCTCAGAAAGAAAATAATATTCTTTCCAATTCTTAGCCACAGATATTTGACACTTGGAACCAAAGGACTAATCTGACAGCATCCTAATCAGGCTTTCCATTTGCCAAACTGCCTCCCAGTAAACTACCCTAGGACCTGAAGGTCTCTGTTGGCCTCGGGGGCTCCCCTCAGCACATCTGGAGACAGAGACCAAGGGCAGCGGAGGCCACCCCAAGACTTGCAGCTGGTTATTCTGTTTCACTATTAAAGGAGGTATCTGTTTTTTAATGTGTTTTGACCATGTTTGAGTCCCCAGGAGACTGTGGAGGAAGCAATTTCTATAGGGCACTGGGTAGGGAGTATGAAATGAAAAGACCCTGCAGATTTGCGGGGTGAGATTTCACAGGAGCCTCTCTCCTAAAACAGAAAGAGGGCGTAGGAAATGATGCTGGAGGGAGCAAATGATCTAGGACATACTTTTTGTTTTGTTCAATCAGTGTCTTCTATTTGAAAATGTAGGGTCTTTTCCTTGATTTATAGTTTTGTCGTTAAACCAATGGCCTCACGAAGCTTAATCAATAAAAAGAAAAATATTTGGGGTCTTTACTTATGCAAGGGCTGGCAGGAGGTGCAGGTGATTGGAGCCCCCCACGCCCTAGGCCCTGCCTCTGCCCGATGACCCACTGCACTTCACACTTTATATGGGATTGTGGACCTGACCTTGAGGATATTTGGTCTGGAAGAGGGGAGATTACATTTATGTTTTATCCTGAAGGACCCCTGCTGCCTACAAGTCTTGAAGTAATTTCGGGAGCAGCACAAGCTCTTCTTATTCCCCTGGTTTCAAGTGGGGAAACGGAATCTTCCTGATACTTCTCTATCTTCCTGGGGTAATGCTATAGCCAAGTTATAGGTCAGTTGGGCTTAGACAAGATGGAAGGGAAAAGAACGCTCTTACAGGCCAACAGTGCTCGTTCTCCACCTTTCCTTCTGCCCCTCACACCTGACAGTAGCGGGTGTTCACATTCAGAGTCTCCAGCCCTAAGGGTGGGCTAGAATCTCCTGGGGGGCCCAGAGGATCAGAGGGAGAGGGTTGTGTCCTTCGGATGGAAATCTACTTAGAACAATGACTTTGGGATGATCTTCTCTCCCCTAAGAATCACTGAGCATTGGAACAACTGGTTCACTTCATTCCTTCATACCCTCATTCATTCAGCAACTTCGCCCTAACCCACAGCACAGATGCAGCTCTTTTCACCTCTGTGTCTTTGTATGTGCTGCTCAAAGGGCTCTTGTTCACACTTTAAAACCCAGAATCAAGGGGCACCTGGGTGGCTCAGTGGGTTAAACCTCTGCCTTCGGCTCAGGTCATGATCTCAGGGTCCTGGGATCGGGCCCCACGTCAGGCTCTCTGCTCAGCAGGGAGCCTGCTTCCTCCTCTCTCTCTCTCTCTCTCTGCCTGCCTCTCTGCCTACTTGTGATCTTTGTCTGTCAAATGAATAGATGAAAATCTTAAAAAAAAAAAACAAAACAAAACCCAGAATCAAAAGCCACCCTTTCTGTCCAATGTCTTCTGTTTCTCTCTCACCTCTGAATGCCCTGAACACAGCAGGTCTCTGTGATGTTGGTTATTCTGAATCTAAAAATCAATCCATTTTTCTGCCTCTACAGTTGTGAAGCCTGTGAACTCCTAGAGGGAATGGGTCCCTCTGTCTCATTGGTCTTTATAAGCCCAGTCTCTAATCAGAGCCCAGCATATTGAAGGTGCTCAATAAGTACTTTTTTTTTTTTTTAAAGATTTATTTATTTGTCAGAGAGAGAGAGAGCGAGCGAGAGCGAGCACAGGCAGACAGAGTGGCAGGCAGAGGCAGAGGGAGAAGCAGGCTCCCCGCGGAGCAAGGAGCCCGATGTGGGACTCGATCCCAGGACGCTGGGATCATGACCTGAGCCGAAGGCAGCTGCTTAACCAACTGAGCCACCCAGGCGTCCCTCAATAAGTACTTTTGAGTGACTTAACAAAGCCCTTTTCCAGAGCAAACACATCTAAGTGTGACGGTTGCAGTGGTATGTGTAGGGTTGGGGAGGCAGGACTGGCTGCTCATTGGTAGACGTCCGCACAGTGGCCTTGCTCCTGGGACTTCGTTAACCAGGCCCCAGGAGGGCGCGCAAGGAGGTACCGCTGGGCAGCGACCGTCCTAGACCCTGCCGTGCCCTGCCAAGTTCCCCTCAGCCCCTCCGACTGGTGTGTCCGCCTCACTTCTGAACTTTGCTCTCAGGGCTCATCCCTGGGATCCTTTTCAGAGAAGTGCCCGGGCTCCTGGAGTTGGTTGGGCAGCAGGAGCAGAGCGCTGGGAGCATCTGGACGTCCCCTCCAGGGGGACTGCCAGCACCTGACTAGTGTGGGCGTGAATGCGAACCTCCCTTGCCTCAAGGGAAAATTCCAAGATTCAACTCCTGTTCCAGAACTTTCTGCAGGAGCAGGATCAGGTTGGGGCTGGGACTTTGCCAGAAACTGAGTCTTTGCCAGCTTCCTCCCTCTTCCCCATCCTGTCCCTCTCCCCCTACGCATCTCCCCCACCAGCATTCCCTTAACAAAAAAGCCTCGGCCCACTGGGGTGGAGCCTTTCTGTGCCTCAGCTTCCCTATTTGTAAAATAGAGACTAGAAGAGTATCTATTTTGATTGTGAGGATTAAATTAAGTAACCCTTATAAAACCCAACACAGAGCATGACCCTTAGCAAGCACTTTAGGAACCGAACTGTCACATTGTAGCTAGCAAACTGGGCCCCCCAAAATCAAGGCTGCATTTTCCACTCCCCACTCTGCAACCTGGTGTAGCTGAGTAACTAAGTTCAGGCCACCCGGATTCAAGCAGGAGGGCTGAGTGCAGCTTGCAGTAATGCCCCTTGAAGGTAAGGGCAAGACTCCCCTCCTGCTGGCGAGACTGTGGGGGTGACAGTGGGAAATGGCACAGTCAGCCTTGACAATGAGGTAGGAGCAGTGCACAGAGAAAAGGGAGCCTGGGGCCTGGACACCCCACCTCAGACAGTTACACAAGAGAGACATTTCTAGCTGATCTATGACACTGTATTGGCATGGGGACCTCTTCATACAGCAACCTTACCTTCTACTGTCTCCGGTGGAATGAGTAGTTCGGGAGAAAACTCAGAAATGTCTCCTGAAACAGCCAACTCCACCATGGAAAAGAAGAGACTCCTGCTTAGGTATAGGATTTCTTTCCCTTCCCTCACTTGGCCTCTCTCTTTGCATGAAAATGGGACAAGAATAGGAATGTATATATTACAAGAGAGAAAACTCTATGGGAACGACAACTAACAAGAAGGGAACTTGAAGGGCTCGATCCAGCTGGGGGAAATAAAATGAAAGTGGGCAGGATTGGGTAGACCCTGCCCCAGAAAAATAATCGTTCGCAAGTCCCAATTCTAGAACACTTCTATGCTGCCCTTTCACTCACTTCCAAAGCTCATCAACAGAAGTGGAATGAATCTGCCAGTCCTCCCACGGAGCCTGTCTCTGATGCAATGGCACTTGGAGACCCTGTTGCCAATGCTGCAACACTGTGTAATTTTGTACAAAAGTCATGCAGTGGTTGTTGCAATTTGTCCAAAAGTGAAAATAGACCCAGAAGAGATGAGTTTATTTAATTAGTCAATCAACACAATTACTGTGTTCAAGGAGTTTAGTTGGTCACTGCTACTGCCCAGGGGCACACTGATGTCCTGAGGCATAGAATAGGGACATTCTTATTTGTAGGAGCCTGAGGCACAAGTAAGAAGGCAGTAAGGAGGAAGGATGGCTTTCTGACCTGGTCCACCCTCCGGGGCCAACAGTCTCAACTTTGGCACTGCTGACTTTTTTAATTGGGTAATTCTTTGTTGGAGGGCGCTCTCCCGGGCCCAGGATGTAGAGTAGCAACACTGGGTTCTGCCTAGTAGATGTCAGAAACATGACCACCTTCCCAGGTGTGAAAGCTAAAAATGTCTCCAGGTATTACCATATGTCCACTGGGGTGTACGTGCAAACTTTGCCCTTGTTAAGGACCACTGATCTAAGGTCTGGCCGGGGAAAAGCCAGTGGAAGCAGTCCCCTGAAGTTGTGGTTTTGATTTTGTTTGCCCTAAAAACATCAGCAAATAGAACTGGGGAACATATGATCTGTGAGGGGCCCAGGTGACAGAGTGAAGCTCCAAGGGTAGCAACCAAGCTGTGATCTTCAAAAGAAACCCCAAAAATAGAATATCACCAAGAGAACACTTTGATGGCTGTAAGCAAAGGCAGTGAACATGCTGATAAAGGCAAAGAGCAGAGGAAGAAGAAAAAAGCAGATGCCCAATAGTACCTGGTTTAAGTCAATAATGGCTGTGTCATTCCTTTCTGCCAGTGATTGGTCTGTGGATACCATATGATCCTGGGAAAGATACTCTGAACTGATAACAGGTAGCTGGGGAGAAGGGTCCCTTCCTGCTCTTCTCTTCCCATTCCATCCTATGCTGGGATGGAGTGTTTGGAGCTGCAGCAGCCATTTTGCAACCATGAGACAACAACCAGTGGTCAACATCTGTTGAAAACATATGGAGAGAATCTAAGTTCTTGATGATATAGTTGAGCCAATGAACCAACTTTAGGATTACCTACTTTTAGGCTTCTTGTTAAGTAAACAGTAGATGTCCCTATGATTTAAACCAGGGCTAGCTGGGTTTTCTGTCATTTACAACCAAAGAAATTACTAATCAGTGGAAATATTTTCAATAAAAACTAGAATACCCAACAAAAACAAAACAAAACTCATAAAGGGAGAAGGCATTTTATCACCTAATAGGAAGTCCTGAAGTAGGTGGTTGGTTTGGTGGCTGTGTAGGGCCAGAGTTCTGGGCTGACTTATATGTGATTCTCCTGGCTTTCCCTCATGATCACAATATTGCTGCCACAGCTCCAAATGTCATGTCCACACTCAAACTGTGTTTAAGACAAGAAAGAGGAAAGTTTTCTTTGCCTATTCTGTTCTTTTTATCAGGAGAAAAAAAACTTCCCCTCAAACTCTTAGTAAATCGTCCCATGGTCTTATTGACCAAAACTGGACCACATACCAACACTGTCTTGAGAGAGCATGCTCTTGGCATTCTAGGTCTCTATCATGGGGGGTGGGTTTTTCCAGACAGGGTTCTTCCAGAGAAGGATTGTTGGGTCAGTAGACAAATGTTTCTGCCACGAAGTAATTGCTCATACCTAGTATACCCTCTGATCATAATGTATTTCCCTATTGAGACTATTGTCCTACGCCAGCCCTAACCATCCTCAGAGCACATCAACCCAGCTTCCAGATGGCAGTGGAAAGGAGAACTAGAGCCAATCTGATCGCTGTTGAAGACTATTCCCCAGCTCTGCCCACCCCTGCTGAGCAGCCCTTGTGCAGGCTGGGAAGCCTCTGCAGGGTGCACTGGTTCTTTTAGGAAAGACAATCACAAACCCTTGGCACTAAGCTCACCAAGGGTGCTCTAGTCTCTGCTCCCCAAATGTCAGTTCCACGTGCTTGATCTCTTCCCAAGGCTGAAGCTGGCTCCAAGTAGCTGGGATGTTGGATGCCCACGTAGCCCTTTTCTAAATGAACTCCCCTCTCCCCAGGACAGCCTGCCTGCTATAGGAGGCCATCTGCCGTGACTTCCAGTGCCCCAAACCCCTTTCCCAGAGGCCGTGCTCCTACCTCCATGACTAGCCCATAACCTATTTTGCTGAAGAAAAGAATATAATAAAACAAATCGAACCTCTAGCAGGGAGGGCTTCCCTTCTGATACAGCCCACTGGTACATCAACACATTTGGCTCCAGAATTTAATCCTGGTTAGAAGCGCCCAGTCTACAAAAGCACCTGCTCCATCAGATCACAGCCCCCCGCCCTGTAGATTTCCTGTAGCTCTCGCCCCTATCTTCCTGGCTTCCCCCACTTTTCTGCCCTGCTCTGGAGTTCAGAGTAGCTTTCTGACCCATTCAAGACTGGCCCTTATGAAAAATGAGGCCCTGGGTGTGTTCTCACTCCCCTGCTGGGACATCTGGAAGCTCATGTTTGTTTTCAGAAACTGCTGCCTGATAGCTTTTTCATTGACAATAGGGAGCACTTTGACATCATACATAATCCTAGATTACTGACTTGGTTAATATTTCATGATGTCTATTAGTCATTTACATTTATAGAAACTTGGATCATAAAAAATTCAAGCTTTAATTGCTTTGGGTTTCCCTTTTTTTTTTTTTTTTTTTTTTTAATTTTTTATGGTTGAGAATTTTTCTCTTAGCTGAGCTGTCTTCCAAATCTTGGGACTCGAATTACTCAAGAGTCGGGGAATTTGAAGATGCAGTTTGGGGTTGGGTTGATAGGTGGCAAGACACAGAGGTTTATGAAACAATGACTACCATTCCTTAGCACATCGGTGAGGCACTGGATTAAAGGAATGATCCAACATATCCTTTTTCTCTCAGCGAGGATGACTTTATACTAGGGACGGAAGGTCGAATCTGCCATTGTGGAATTTCGGCCCTGAGGACAGCCCAACAGCAGAGATCATGGAAAACGACCCTCAGATAATCCAGCCCTGGGTCTTTCAGATGTACTTAGGTTACAGGCCTCAAACACACAAGACATGGTGTGGACAGACAGGTTCTCCCAGCCCTGGAGGGTCACCTGGGGGGCCAACCTCTATAGCTGCTCTCCCAGGAATAACAGATTGAGGGCTTGGTCAACACTGCTGCCGACCTGAGAAGGAATACTCTGGACCTCTATCGTGCAAGGGCTCCTTCTCATTTTGGGGGGTTTTGCTTGTATTTGACTTGGCAATTTCAAACAAATAAACCTGAGTCTCTTGGCTTGGTCTCCCTGGAGAGGAAGAGCCATCATGTGAGATTGGCAGTTGTGAGGATTTGCACCTACAGAGCCTTCACTTTTGTTTTCTGAGGACGTGGACTTGGTGGGGGTGGAGAGAGGGGCTGCTGTTCCGGGAAGAGGAGCTACATTCTACTCTAGTGGAAAGGCCTGGAAATCAGCCTCAAAGGATAAGTGACAGGAAGCAAAGTTGTATGACGCTGAAGGCATGTGTTTGTGTACGTGGCCCAGAGATGTGTGAACTTCCGTCCAAGTAGAACAATGTTCCCTGGGAAAAATCACCAAATCTCTTCACTAATTGCTAATCAGACCAAAGCACAGCATTCACTCCTTGAATTATAGCTGCGATATAATAGATTTTTAGATGGAAATAATTGTTTTATGTCACTTTTCTTTAAACTATTTCACCATGGAAATGACTTTGTTACAAAGAGGACATTTCTTCTTAACCTCTAAATCAAGAGAAGCTTTGCCAAACCAAAGTGACAGCAATATAATACTCTTAACTGGGTACTGTAGAAGACTCATCATCTTCTGACACCAGCCATCCGCGCTGTGGAAGTTTCTGCGAGGATAGTACAGCATATGGAGCACGAGCAAACCAGACTTTTTATCTCAAGGATTAATGTCTTTTTAAGCCTCCTCAGATTTGCATGAACATGCTTAAATTAAACTGTTTTCCTATGATGTTAGTTTTTAGTTCTTCGAAAATCTCAAAAACATAACTATACCTATTACAGACAGCTTACATTAGCATGCCACCAAAAAAAACCACTATTACTGACTTTATTAATGTTTTGGACATCTTTTCATTCTACAGCACGGCATGGGACAGAGAGAGGGAAGCAGAACTTTAGAACATTAACATTTGACTTCTTGGTTAGTTCAACTGATTTCATCAGCTAAATTCCCTGAGGTGTGTGAGGCAAGTTGATCCTTCAAATGGGCTATGGGCAGGAACTTGCTGGACCTGTGGTGAAATGAACTTGGCAAAATTCTTCATTGTGAAAATGAAGAAGACCAGGTTGTTATTAGACTCTTATTTTAAATGATTAAATAACTGAATTTTGTTAATACCCTGCAGCATACTATTATACTGAATTTTGCTACCGTGATGCAGGTGAGTCTCTGAAGCATTATTTTTTTTCTAGAACATTTATGGAACCAGAGACCAAAGACAGTCCCTTTGCCATGTCATGGTGAGTTACAGCTGCAAGGTAGTCTGCGCTCCTGAAAGACCCTTGGGCGTGACGGACGCTCTCCCATCATGCACTGCAGTTCTGTGTTTTGCCAATAAAGGCGAATTGTCCGCTTTGCACCATTGCTGGGTCCTAGTGATGGTGGCAGAAGAACGGTACCAAGAGAAATGAGGAAACACAAAGATGGCACTTGCAAAACAGAATCAAGATAGCTGTCCCCTTACGGACTCTCAGGCCATTAGTGCTCACGGACAACACGCTGCTTTAGTAGGACCTACAGAGCCCTCAAGTCCAAGATAATTTAGTAAACAGTACCAACCAAACTGGCCACAGCAGCGAGTTTCCACAGATACACAAAATCGAAGGACATGGATATGTTCAACATACTTCCTCTTTCTGGTTTTCTCTTAATGCTCACAGGAACTGGGCTCAGATTGACAAGGGGACAAACAGAACCTCATTGATCTCTTCTGGTGAAGTTACAGCCCTGACAGGAGTCCCTGGACAAAGCTCCAGGGCTTCCAATGACAGCGAGCCCCTTAGAAGAGTAACTCCGTCTTCATGTTATTTGGAAATACTATGTGGAGTTTGAAGGCTGACAATGCACAAATCCATACAACCGAATTCACATGGAGAAGACAAGATGGAACTAGATCAACCAGTCCTTCTGTAAGTGCTTCTGGCAGAATGGCCAGAAACAGTGACAAGTGCCAAGTTTCTGGCAGAATGCCAGAAACAGTGACAAAGAAGGAAACACGATTCTATAACTTGAGTTGGAGAAGTTTCCTGGTTGAGTTTCTGCCGTGTGGACTTACAGACGTGGTGGTGTTTCCACACTGTCTCTGAACCTTGTAGGAGAAAGTGCAGCTGTTCTTTTTTCTTCAGTCAGCATTGGCACCGTCAGGTTGTTCACTTGGAAGATCACGAAATCTCACAGGAACGTGCAGAAGTTCACTCAGAAACACAGTCGCAGTGCGTCTGTAACGCAGACAGCGAGAGAACGTCAGCATCTGCCAAAAAAGAGCAGAGACTTGTCGCAATATCCAGGTGCGCAGGGTTGACTTCCATGAGCAGGGCGCGTCTGAGCAGAGACGGGCCGACAGGCGGACAGAACAGCTCCGAGGTCAGAGTGAATTCGGCTCAGTGGAGGCACTGAGAGAGCAACGGGAGGACACTGAGGGCCCAAGGCTGAAGGAACAGGGACGTGGCATTCTTCGAGGGCTCCCGGAATCACCCTGTCCCCATCTGCATCCCAGACAGCTGTTTGCAAATAGGCCTGTCCCTCCAAATCGTCTCAGGAACTTAAAAAAAATATTTCTGCCACTACCCAACTCCGTGGTTTAGTGGGACCCGGGTAGAACCATATAGACATATGTTTGTTTGTTTGTTTGTTTGTTTGTTTTTTAACCTTCTCCATTTATTCTGCTGTGCAATGAGGTGTGGGAACTTCGGGCCAAGGACATTTGAGGAAAGCAAAAACCACTGAGGTTATGTGATGAGCTGTCTTTGATTTTCGCCTCAGCCCCTCACTGTGCTCATTTGTCAGCGGGGACAGAAGTACCTGCTTCCTGGGTCGGATCAGGGTTGCACCAAGTGATACCTGCAAAACCGGCTGGGGCCTTGGAACCTTGGTACATGCTCAGTACATAGTGACTGTCATTAAACCTAGGCCTCTGGTTCCAGGGGGGCTATTTTTAGAAGGATTATATTTATCACTCTGCAAAGTGTCCAATTGTTTTGGGGAAACTGGGTTTCATGCCTCCCAGACCCAGAACAATTCCTGTCCCTTTCACCCTCCACTCCTCCCCACTCCCCACCCGCAACTGAGAGCAAGAAACCTAAGGTCAAGACCGGCTTAATTCTCTACCCCACCCCCACCCCTGCTCTATTCCCAGCTAGCCATATGGGTGAATAATCTTTTCCCTAAAAATAGACAACGGGCACAGGCTCCATCCAGATTGGATTTCACCTCTTGTTTTTAAGGCTGTCAATCTGGCAACCAGTACTGAGACTAAATTATCTTCTTGACAATCTTCAATGATGAGAGGAAAGCCTCAGGGGTATGAATTCTTGGCATAGGAATGGTTATGTGGCAAAATCTCCAGATCTGAAAAATTGAGCAAGAGATTTGAGCCACAACTATTTATTCTTGCAAAATCAGCTAGACTCCTAGACTGTTTCAGCGGGAAGGCGACACCAAGACCAGGTCACACAGTGAACGACTGGGAGGGCACACGTGGGAGCCCCAAGTTTGCTTCTAGATATTATCAAAATGACTTTAGATCTAAGGCTGGCGCTGTCATTCTCACAGGAGAGAACAAAAGAATAGAGATTACAAGGGAGACGGGGAGGGTGTGAGGGACAGAGAGAGTGAGGGGAAAGCCAACAGGGAAAATAGGAACGTCTGGGGTTGAGGTTGGCTTGTCCTTCCTCTCTCTGGACCACTTCTCCAATTTTTTAGGCTATTTAGGCTCTCTGTTGATGTCCAGACCTTTCTGCTCTGGGCCCCTCTTCTAGGTCAGCTTCTCTCAAACACAAATGGCCCAAGACCATGTGTTTGCTACCTTTCCTGAAGCATTAGAGTGGCCTAAGAAGATGACAGTGCAGAACAGGAGAACGTACAAGACGGACTGGCAGATTCTCCCAGGGCCAGTAGAGCTTATGGGCCGTGAAAACATGTAGGATTCTGACTCCTCGCCAAAATTTGTGTTCTTGTAGCTGTATTTCCTGTTTGGGCATTCATTTCTTCATTACCAACAGTTATTTCTGGCTGTTGCCCCAGCTGGCAGTGACCCGCCTCCCGCTCCTAATCCCCCACTCCATTCCCCGTTCCCCAGGGGCTCATCCCCACTCAGCCCGACCTCCTCTCACTCCTCTTCTAGGGACTGCCTTCTTCCAAGTCCAGTGGCTTACGAAATGGGATGGCCCTCCTCTCTGGATGACAGAGCCGCTTTTTAGACAAGCAGGTTGACCAACATGCCTGCAGCGAGGTTGCAGTGATGCACAGGGTTGTCTCTGTTGTGGCCCCAGTGTCCAGCTGGCGCAGAAAATGATGAAAATGTCTGATAGGAGAGTAATAAAACGCAAGCGATGTTTTGGGAAGATCTGAATGCAACTAGAGGTGAACAATCTTGGAAAGTTATAGAGGAATCCTTTGGTGCAGTTAATACTTTTTATTTAAATAAAATTGTAAGTCATTTATCAATAAATTTATACTTCATCAATCTGTTTTATGAATAGTAGGTAGATGTCAGCTTATTTAATTACAAGTTATTCATGGTTTGAGATTTCTTCAAATCTCAAATCTTTCCCCAAACTTACTGTTCCTTAAGGACCCTCTATGTGCCAAACATTTGCTGAACACTTCTCACACCTTCTCATTTCCACTCAAGAAAATTAATAGAGGTCTAAAATGGTCAAGTCACTTCCCAAAGGCTACACAATGAGAAAGTGGCCAGGCTGGGATTCCAAATTCTTACTGACTGACACCAGTAACTGGGACTAGATTGTGGTTGCCTGAAAAGGCAATTCTGGGGTGAGTCTTGAGTTGGTGCTGGGGGAGTGTGCAGTGAATGGAAGGTTGGTAAGGTCTTCAGTGCCTTCAGAGGGAAGCTGGTATACAAACCTCACCGAATTAATCACAGCTGCCCCAGCTCAAACCCAAAGAGCACAGGCAATATGGCTCCAAGGTGAACGGAAGTTTGCTTTAGATGTATCTGAAAGAGGGACCATTGGCTTGAGTGGCTCAAGGGGCACGGAGCTCTGATCATCCGAGAGCCTTGGAAAAATTCAAAGCCCTGCCTGGTGGTAATGGATGATAATCCTATAGTCTCCACAGCAGGCTCCAGGTAGCCAGACGGGTGTAAAGGGCCATCTGCAGCTCAGACGCTTGAACAGGGCTCACTCGGCATTCAGAGGTTCTCCTGGGATGACACACGTGGCCGGTGGGTAACTAATCGTAAACCAGACCCCAGGGGCCCCTCCGGCTCACAGCCTGCCCTCTTCATCTCACACACATCAGTCCGGCGCAAAGCTCAGCCCCTTTGCTGGTCTCTACCCTACGACGTTCAAAATTGACCTGCACCAAACACAGCCTGAAATCAGTGACTATAGTGAATATAAAAGCATGGTGGGAAATTACGGAAGCAACCCAAGTGTCCACCAAGAGATGAATGGATTCACACAAACCTTGCATACAAAAAAGGAATGAAATCTTGTCATTTCAACAGCACAGATGGATCTAAAGGGTATAATGCCGCGGCGTCTGGGTGGCTCAGTCGTTTAAACGTCCAACTCTTGATTTGGGCTGAGGTCACAATCTCAGGGTTCTGAGATCAAGCCCCGCCTCAGGCTCTACGCTCATCAGGGAGTCTGCCTGAGGGTTCGCTCTCCTCTGCCCATCCCCCTGCTTGTGCTCGCTAAATAAATAAGATCTTTTTAAAAAAGGGTATAATACTAAGTGAAATAAGTCAGAGAGAGACAAATACTATATGATTTCACTCACATGTGGAATTTAAGAAACAAAACAAATGAACAAAGAAAAAAGAGACAGACCAAAATATAGGCTCTTAACATAGAGAATCGATCGTTATCAGAGGGGAGGCAGGTGGGGGATGGGTGAAATGGGGGAAGGGGATCAAGAGTGCACTTGCTACGATGAGCACTGAGTAAAGTAGAGAATTGTTGAATCACTATATTTTTACACTTGAAGCTAATATAACAGTGCGTTAACTATACTGGAATTAAAAAAAAAAAAAAGGCACAGTGAGGGGAACCAACCCCACACACTCCTTCCCTCACTGTCCTCCACTGTCCCTCTCAGGACCAACACAAACCTCCCTTGTCCCTTTAACTTCAGTGCTTGACTTTGCCCTTGGGACCTTGCTCTCCTTCCCAAGAGATGTATCAAGCAATTTCTCCCCCGAACAATCTGGTGTTCTCTCCAAGAAGACAAAGCCTGAGGAATAAAATCTCTCCATCTCACTATGTAATTGTGGCTGGGAGATTTGACAAGGGAAAGGTTTCTCACAGCCCTGAGATTGGATCGGTTTCATATAAAAACTGGGAGGGGAAAAAGTTTAACCACAAAGAGGCTGAGAAATTCACATTTGGGCGACTGTGTCCATAACCAGGAACTTGTTACCGTGACCTGTTTCTGCGTACCACACTCTTCATTAGACGGCATTTTGTTCAGGTTGCCCTGCAGTCTCGGATAAAGGCCTAATTTCTTAACATGAAATCCAGGGATGCCAGAATATTCTCTTATTTGAACAGAGAGGTCATTTTTCTCCCTGCTTCCTGTTTTGTGTTCATTCATCTTTGACAGTCTAGATTCTGCTAAGGAATTAGCTAATGTGTCAGAAGTTCTTCCAGACTGCTATTTATTGTTCTCTTTTCGATCCAGAGTTTTAAAGTGCTACTTGTCAGTGGTGGGACCGGGGCCACAGAGAAAGTAGTCTGTCATTTCTGAGTTCCCAGCGCTGGTGGGGGCCACTGATAGTCAACCAGTCATCCAGGACCCCCTCACCCTTTCTCTTGCCCACTCCTCCTCTCCACCCCCACCACTATCATCTTTCCCTTTCAAACCAATTAAAGGCAAACAAAAAATTTTTTTATCACAACAATAACAAAGGTCACTTCCAATACTCAAACTATTTCAAAGATTTAGAAATTCCACATAAGCGGAAAATGCATTTGACACAGGAATTGAACAGAACATTGAGGCATTTTTAAAAAAAAGATTTATGGATCTTATTTGGGGAGAAGGGGCAGAGAGAGAGGGAGAGAGAATCTCAAGCAGACTCAAGAGCCTGACGTGGGGCTCAATCTCATGACCCTGAGATCGCTACCTTAGCCTAAACCAAGTGCTGGACACTTAACCAACTGTGCAGCCAAAGTGCCCCTCATTGAGCCATTTCTAACAAAATACAGGACAACAGGTTTGTTGTTAGAAGCAGCTTTCCATTTATCTCTCAAAGGAAAATTTGTAGTAATAGCTGGTATTTATTAAGTGGCTTTGATATTCACATGAATCACTTCATGTAACCCTATGAGGTAGGACTGTTATTATCCTCACTTTTCAGATATGGAAACTGAGCTTTGGAGACAATAATGACCTGCCTCAAGGTTGCTCAGCTGGGACACTTTAAGGGTCAGGGTTCCCACCCCAGGGTCTGGCTCCAGTCCGTGCCTTTGGCCACAGTCCTGCAGTGACTGTGGAGGGGGCATCCAAGGTACTGGCCTTCTTGTAAAGATCGTGTAGAGGAAACTCCTTTTTCAGATTTCAGTTACTTTATTGAAAGCAGCAGAATTTTCCTTCTCCATCTTTTGCCAGTGCTTGGTCTCTAGATGTGGTCATTTCTTCCCCTTGTGAGTGCCCTTACTTCCAACCCAAGGTATTTTTGAGATAAAGACCATGCCTGTATTTTGGGGTCTGTTACACATAATAAAAGCTTAATTCTATTAATCCACATTCTTTGTCCTTTCTAGACCTCAGTGTTCTCATCTGTAAAATGGGCACAATAATAACTCCCTGTAGACTCATGGTAAATTAGAAATGAGATTACACATGTAAAGCATAGCCCCCAAAGTAGTTGGCCTTTAATCATTCTGGTCCCCCTTGCTTTTTCTTCCCTGGATTTAGAGGGAGTGAATGTAACTTCTGTCAGCCGAAGCTGGAAATGCTGGCCTGCGCAGCCTTTCTGCTCCCAGCGGGAAGCCTTCGGAAGGCTTTAGGGAGGGCTGCCAGAGCTTCTCTCCCTGAAGCCCAAGATCAAAAGTCAGGAGAAGGCAGGGTAGCTCCATGCCTCTGAGCTCATCGTGGTGAGAGAACCTCCGAGCCACATTTTTGTTTTGTTTTGTTTTTTTTCATTCATTCACCAGCATTTGTGATCCCCTGCATGATCGAGGGCGTGGAGAGAGTTGTTATTAGGCAGAGTTCATTTTTCAAAGGCACGTTCAGGGTTCTACTAGCTCTCCCTGATGCAGCCCATTATTTCACCCCCTCCAGGGCAGGGAGGCACACTTCAAATCCCAACCTCAACATCTGGCTGCTGGGCTGCTTTGGGCAAACCCCCTCAACTTTCTGAGCATCATTTCCTTGCCTTCAACGCCCCTCCCACCTTCTCCACCTGGCCCTTAAAACCCAGACTGCATCTTTCTCTGCCAACCATTTTTGCTGTGAATTTCCTAGGAGTATTTTTTTTTTTTTTTTTTTTTTGGTAGATACTTCCTGGATCATCCATCCTGCTTTTTAAATTCATCTGAGGCACAGAGGATGATGCATGGCATACCGTGAGTGAGAGAGGGAGGCAGCAAAGAGCTAGGCAGAGCAGAAGCATCAGGAACCGGACCCCCAGTGGCCTTGGCAGAACCCTCGCGATTGCGCTCAGGGCAGGGCTGGATGAAAAACATCAGATCCTCCCGCAGCCCTGAGCAGCCTTCGGGGGAAGCCCACCGCGGGGAGGGCAGGTGACACCAGGAGTCCCAGCTCCACAGACCTGGCCCTTGCTGCCCCACAGACAAGAGACAAGCATGGCTGTCAAACCCAGCTCCGTTTCTTAACGTTGTAGCATCTGCTCAGTAATCAGGGGTGGGGGGGGCGGAGGGCTGGGGGGCGGGGTGTGGCCAGATCCATGGCTGGGGCCACTGGTTTTCAGCGTAAAGGAAATTTGTTCCTCAGCCCAAATCATTAAGGAACTGATAACAATCTGTTGCTAAGGTAGCTATTCTTTCAAGACGGTCAAACAGATACTCAATAGTGATGTAATTTTGAACCGAGTGCCCATCTGGCATCAAGTCAGGAAGCAGAGCCAAAAGCCCATCCACATTTTTTCCTTCGCTTGCAATTTTCCTAAGAGTGCAGGCATGGGAACCCTGTCCGCACCCCCTTGGCCCTTCCAGCCAGAGGGAGCAGCAGCATTTGTCACCACGCCTGGGAAAGAGAAGAGGTCCTCTGTAGAGCAATTCGAGAAGGCTCCCGTGCCAAAGTCCCCCTCTTCCAGCCCTTGTCAATGCTGCCTGCAGAGGGGAGCCCAGAAAACAGCCTGTCAGCTCTTTTCAAGGCTGAGAAAGTCAGGCTTTCTGTCGCCTTGGCCGGACTGAGGGACTTGGATTGCTGGTCGGCAGCCCGGGATTTACACAGAGAGGAGCAAAGAGGGATGGGAAGCATCAGACCTTTCACGGATTGAGAACTGGGGACTCAGAGCTGGAAGAAAGCTTCACAGCCAGCCCGTTCCCTCAGCTGATGAGAAGTGGAGCCCAGGGAGAGTCACACAGCTCAGCGCCCAGGGCTCCCGCCTGCCCAGAGCCAGAAGGTCTGAGCAGATCGGGCGCCCAGCCTGACCGCTCTGTGTCAAGCTGGACAATCCGCTGCCTCAGCTCCGCTGAGATGCTCCCAGCCGTTGGCTCCAGTAAAAGGAATTGATTCCCCAGCGTCCCATCCATCCCCCTCCGGCCGCCCACACGGCCGGCCAGCCGCTCTGCCGCCAGCCAGCCCTTCCCAGCTCCAGCATCCATAGGGATTCAGATTCCTGGAAGAGCAATTCCAAGCTCTCCAGTTATTTAAGACTCTGTCAGAGTGGAAAGAGAGCAGCCAGACCAGAGCCGGAAATTGGGCTCTGCCACTTTCTCACACTTCATACTGGTCAAGTTACTTACTTTCTCTGAGCCTGGATGACCTCCTTATTGAAATGCAGATAGAAGCATGTACCAAGGAAGATTTTAAGAATGAAATGAGCATCGACAGAGCACACCCAGCAGCATGTCTGACACATGTTATGCCCAGTACTTGGCAGTTGCTTCCCTCTGGAATCTTCTGTCTTCCCACAGTGGGCCTGTCTCTTGGTGGATCCATCCAGGACCCTTCACATTGGCCATCTGCCCTCTGCTTTCTTTGGTGGGCCTGGCTTTTACTCCAGGTAAATGCAGTGCCTCAAATGTTTGCTGAACACCTACTGTGTGCAGGCCCTTGTTGAATGGTGAGGACGTGGCCGCCACTCAGTTGTACTTCCTGCCTTCCTTGGGGCTCATGGCCAAAGGAGAAGGCAGAAAAAGAAGTCAAGCACAGAGCAGAAACTTTGCAGGAAGAATGGGTATAAATATGGCCTGGAGAATTCAGAGGAGGGGTTGAAAACTTTGTGACTTGAGGACTATCTAAACTCATCTCCTGTTCCAGCAGGTTTCTCATTCTTCTCCCTGTGCCAGAGACCTGAGGGCTGGAGTTGGGAGCAAGAATTGCCCTCAAGGGCTCCACAGCATGGAGCCAAGTCCTGAAAGACAGTGTCTGAGGTGAAGCCTGCGTCAAGAACTAGACGGTCAATCCTGAGCCATGTTCCTGAGGAGCTGCCAAGAGCCTGAGGCAAGGACTCAGTACACTTGATTTATTGAGGGGGAGCTCTCAAGACAAAGGGAGTGAGGGAGGAAAGGGAGGAAGGGGAAGCAGGGATGTGCTCTCAGCTGGTGTCTAGCTTCAGCCTTCCCACAGGGAGTTCTGGAAGAAGAACTGTCATACGGAGTTGACTTCACAGTGAGACAAGGAAGTCAGGGTTCTGTACTCGGTGTCTGTCAGTCATTAGCTGGGTTTTGAAGAAGGGCTGCATGCCTCTGGCTGAGGCTGGGCTAAGGATGATTCATCCTGCTGGGCTAAGGATGATTCTGGAGGGAAGGGGGCAGCTCACGGCCACAGCTTCTGGAAGATAGCTGCTTTGGCCCTTCACACTGTCCAGTTAGAGGTTTCAGCCCGAGGAGACTGAGCAAAGACAGAATATGGTGGGGACAACCACGTGGAAACTGAAAATAGAAGGTTTCAGAATTGCAAAAGAGAGGCCCTGAAATGTTGGAGTCTGTGTGCGAGAACGATAGTTCTAGCAGCTAACATTGATTTGGTCCCACGTATACAGGCTCTTGCACCAAATTTACACATACGACCCCAGTTAATCCTCCCCCAAGCTCTATAAAGTATCTAGCTTGTCTACGAGGAAACCATGGCCCAGAGAGGTTAAGTCGGCTGCCCAGGTTCGTCAGAGCCAGAGCTGGAAACTGAACTCAGATCCTTGTTCCTCTCAGCTGACACTCCTACACATCCTGCCAGGGGCTTTGATCTTTCTTTAGCTGGTCCCAGGCTGTTTCCCCACATTGTGCCGGCAGCAAGCACCTGAAGGATGAGGTCATGTCTTCCTCCTGGACAAAGATCAGCCTGCTCTAAGGTGTTGGGTTCCCCAGGTCCACCATTCCTTTTAGGTGGGCAACACACAGTAGGTGAAGACATCTAGCTAGACCCAGTTGTAAGGCCCCTGGGGGCCTTGGGGCTCGGGGAGCAGACATGACAGCCGATGCTCTGGACCCTGCTGTTGCCATGAGCCGTCCTGTCTCTGGTCCCTGACTCAGGAGTCTTTGGGCTCCTGTCAGCATCTGTGTGGTGGCAGGCTATTCCAGGACCTTGCAAGTAGGGAGACTCTCAGCCCCGTCACAGCCCTTGGCATCTGGCATTCATCACTACCACTTTGGGCTACCACAGCCTGCCGACTGTGCCCACAAACACACAGACTGTTCTTACCTCAGCCCCTTAGTGACACCCGAAGTGGCCACGGGTCTCTCCATCTGTCTCATTTCTTTCCACTATTAAGGCCAAAGAACCCCTCATTGCTATTTACTTGCATCAGGGAACTTCACGGGACTCCCTCCCTCCGGTCTCTGCTTGGGGGTTCCAGCAGCAAAGTCTACACAACCCTTCGTGATCTGCCCCTTGCACTGTCACGGCCTCACCCCCGAGACCTCTCACTATGGCAAAACTGAACCTCTTTCTCTTTCTCTCCCCAAGGCTCTTTCATGCTGTTCCTGCTGCCTGGAGTTATCCTTCATTGTCTTTGTCTCATTCTTCAAGGCTTAGTTCCAGAGATACTTCCTCCAGAAAGCCTTCCCTAGAACCTAGCTGTTAGGTCCCCCAGCAGAAATAATTTCCCTGACCACCTCTGGCCCAAATGATCTCATTCTTCTCAACTTTCTCTCTCTCTCTTTTTTAAAGATTTATTTGAAAGAGAGAGAACAAGCAAGGGAGTGGCAGAGGGAGAGGGAGAAGCAGACTCCCCACTAAGCAGGAAGCCTAAGGCTGGGCTCAACCCAGAACCCTGGGATCATGACTTGAGCCCAAGGCAGACACCTAACTGACTGAGCCGCCCAAGGCAGACACCTAACTGACTGAGCCGCCCAAGGCAGACACCTAACTGACTGAGCCGCCCAAGGCAGACACCTAACTGACTGAGCCACCCAGGCATCCCCCTCCCAACTTCTTAAGATTCCTCCAAACTCCCATAGGACTGGTGTTCTTCACGATAGAATATATAGCGGGGATGATTCAGCATTGATGGCGTGTACCCTTTGAGGGTCAAGACCATATCTTCTCCTTATTCAGCTAGATCTTAGATCACGCTGGAGTTTTTCTAGCTTTCAGTTTTACATATATGTCACTCTTAAATCCCTAAAAACCTAACCCAATGGTAGCAAGAAGAGTTATGGAATATCTCAAATTTTATCTGGGTTAATGGATGGATTTCTCTCCAGCTCTGAGCAAATGCTCATTTACATGTCTATTTCTAATAAAATAACTAAATCAATCTCTTAGGAGAAGAGAAAAGCGCTTTTTCTCACTTCCTTCTGCCCATTCACCATCTCTGAGCAGGTTTCAGGAAGTGACTTTATACAAGATTCAACAAATATTTATCAAGCATCAGATAGCATTCCCAGCCCCGGGCACCTGGCTGGTGTTCCAGAAGGGGCACTGACAGGCGTGGACCTCTGCTTTGACTCCTGAGTGGGAGACTGAGTACAGTCTCCACAGCAGCCTTGACAGGCCAGCTTCTAACCTTGGTCAATTGGAAAATCTAAAAAGACCATAAAGGAACATATACACAGCTGGATGGCCTTTTGACAGCTACCGTTCAAACGTGGTTTGCATTACTCTTTCTCTGCTCATCAGAGCACAATTTTCCCAGGAACGGTCTGAAATACTCAGGAGCTTAAGTCCAAGAAAGGTTCTTTCCAGGCAATCAAGGAGGGTGGGCTGCAGTCACCAGGCAAGCTGCTCCTTTGCAGGAAAGCAGACAGAATCCTGTGAGGAAAAAGTCAGGCTTCCCTGTCAAGCCTCCATAAATCTCTTTCAAATTCCAGTTTAGTTCCTTGCAAAAGAAAGCCAAACTTCTGTGCTATTTTGTCTGTTCCGGATGTAAGATGGACAATAACAATGTGTTGACATGAGAGCGCGGTCCTTTTCCACCACAATCATTGTGAGGTTGAGACCCACGATCTGCACGTAGCTCGTAAGATCTGGAGAAAGTGATGTTTCCGTAAAGGGCAGGAGTGCGGTTCAGTGGTTAAGAAAGCTGTCTTTAAGTCAGAAGAGGATTCTAGTTCTACATCTGCCATTTATTAATTGGGTATTATTTGGGTCTCAATAGGCAGGCAAGTTGCAGTTTACCCGTGACCTTTTCCCATTGGTAAATCAGAAGCAATAAAACTTCTTCTCTATGTCATGCTTTGGCCGTGTGATGGATTCTACCCCTCTTGAGACTGCTACTCTTTTTAGCATACCCCTCAGACCTCTGTGTGGCTCTCCCTGATATATTCCCCCATCCCAGGAGGAGGTTTTCTGGCTTTTATTCTGGGTTCCTGTCAGGCTACTTTACAAAACGGGGTAAGTACCTGGTCCCATTCACCTCTGTATGAGAGAGATATGTTCTACCTCTCTTCCCTCCCCTAACTGGCTGAAGAGAATTTCTCTTGGTCTATTCATATTTTCCCTACCCTTTAAAAAGAGTTTAGTCTTTACTGGCAAAGTTATAAAATGTTTGTGATGTCACTGGAAACATGGGTAGAGAGAAATGGGCCCTGAGCTATGGGAAGAAACTGGGCATCAGGAAGTTCAGACAGAATTTGACAACATCTGCTATCTGCTAGAAAAGAAGGAAAAGGGATTTTGAAAGGGTTTGGATTTGTTCCCCCATTAATATTCCTTAATTTTTTCTGTCGGTAAAAAATTACAATTTGGTTTTAATTAAGTTTAATTATAAACTGTGTGTTTTAAAATATGGGTCAGTACATAAGTTGAGACATATAGAGCCCCTAAAAGTACAGGGGTCACACCCGCATCTTCAGCACCAAGTATAATACCTGACACACACTAGGGTTTTCAACTAGTGGTTGGAATAACTGCCTGGACACAGGCGGTGATGGGAAGGGGAGAAGAAATGCTTTACTGCATTTCTTGGCTGAGCCAACCATCCCATCATGTCAGACACAGGGAGGCCAAAAGGAAGAGGAACTGTTGTAGAAACGTGCAAAAATTTGGAGGGACATACTCAATTTGATAATAGAGAAGTTTAAGGGTATGTGGTCAGCCCTCAATAATCCCCAGGAGCCGTCCTTCTATTACGTGACAGTGACTTCCCTGGCTACAGTTTATTTAAATGAAAACAATCAGATTCTCTCCTTTTGGAGCCTGGGATTGGAACTAATGCTTTGATCTCCACCTGGGCTGGTCAGCTCAAACAAAGCAGTGAAATCTGTAGGTAGAGAGAGAAGGAAAGAATGGAGAAATGAAAGAGGGACCAATAAAAGAGATCTGTGTGTCCACGGCTCTCTGAAATTGTTTTCCAGTAAAAGTCAGCTTTGGGTGAAGTTTGTTTGACACCATAAGAAAGTGAAAAGACAATCCACAGAATAGGAGAAAATATTTGCAACTTATATATCTGATAATATTTGCAAATGATATATTTGATAAAGGACTTGTAGCTAGAATATATGAAAAACAGTTACAACTAAATAATTTTAAAAAAACTAAGTGGCTCAATTTAAGAAAAAAGTGAGCAAAGAATCTGAATAGACATTTCTTCAAAGAAAATGCACAAAATGCACAAATAGCCAACCACCATCAAGGAAATGAAAACTACAATGAGATACCACTTCACACCCACTAGAGTGGCTAAAATAAAAAGATAATTGTTGGCAAAGACATGGAGAAATGGGGTGTCATACACTGATGGTAAGAATACAGAATGTCGCAACAACTTTGGGAAACAATCGGCAGCAGGTTAAACATGAAGTCACCAATTGAACCAACTGAAACATATGTCCCCGTAAAAACTTGTCCACGGATGTTCACAGCAGCATTATTCACAATAACCAAAACGTAGAAACAACATAGAAGTCCATCATCTGATAAATAAATAAAATGTTGTGTATCTATACAGAAAAATTTGTTTGGAAAAAGGAACGAAGTGCAGATACATGGTGCCACATGGATGAACCTTGGAAATACAGTGTTGAGCTAAAGAAGCCAGACGCAAAGCATCATAAATTGTATGGTTCCATTTACAGAAAATGTCCAGAGCAGGCAAATTCAGGAATAGAGAAGAGATTTGAGGTTGCCTAGAGCTGGGGGTGGGGGAGGGGAGAATGAGGAATGACTTTTTCAAATAAAACATTTATTGAGCATTTAAATATGCTGGGTACTATATTGGATACTTTGCCCACAGACGCTCCCCTGTTAACACTCCTGCAGGGTCACTACCCCCATCTCACAGAAAAGTGATACCAAGGCCCATAGGAGTAAACCCTAGGCTGGTGAATGGGAATCTGGGAGCTGACCCCAAGCCTGTCTGTCTCCATCAGCCATACTCTGTCAAATGGCAAATTATTGCAAATTACCTCTCCTTTGACAAGGACTTTTGATCATTTTCCTCCTTATCTCCAGCCCACACTGACGTAGTTAAAAAAACATTCTGCAGGAAAGTTTACTTCTTGGTATTGTTTCAATTGAGCTGTTAAAACTGGACTAATGAATCCAAGACATAGAAAACTCAGGAAAAAGCAAAACTATTCTCAAAAGGGTATAAAAGATGTGAACAAAGTGAAAGACCAGCTAACTGAATAATAAGGTTGAATATGGTAAGGCTAGCAATTTCCCCCCAAATAATCCATAGCATACAGTTAATGTAATTATAATAAATATTTCTGTGGAAGTTCAAAAATGTGTCTAAATCCTAAAATTTATCAGAAAAAAAATCATTAATAAAGCCAGAATTTTTTTTTAAACTAGGATAACGATGGGATCGTGGTCTATGCAACATTAAATGTATTATAAAGCTACACAAAAGACCTTAGGAAGTAGAGGTACAGAATTTGGGGTATAACTTCATGGAATGAAATAGATACCAGTGAAAGAAAACTTGAGTTATAGGAGAATTAAATATTTGACAATCATGGCTTTTAATCAATGAAGAATGAAAAGTTTGCTTAATAAATTAGGCTGGGATGACTGGCTCATTTCAGGGGGGAAATTGAACTTAGGTCCTCACTAAATAAAACCTCAAAACTTCTATACATTATATAAAAAAATTTATATATATCTATACAAAAAAATTTTAAAGCAACTTTCAGATTGGGAGAATTTTGCAAAAAATATGACACATGATGGATAGTTTTGATTTATAATGGGCTCTTTAAAAGTCAACACAGAGGGATGCCTGGGTGGCTCAACCGGTAAGCATCTGCCTTTGGCTCAGGTCATGATCCCAGGGTCCTGGGATTGAGCCCTGTGTTGGGCTCCCTGCTCAGCGGGAAGCCTGCTTCTCCCTTTCCCACTCCCCCTGCTTGTGTTCCCTCTCTCGCTGTCTCTCTCTGTCAAATAAGTAAAATTTTTAAAATAAATAAATAAATGAATATTTAAAATCAATCAATCAAAGCTGAAATACTAACATCTCCCAGTGGACAAAGGACATACATATGTAGTCTAAAAAATATTAAATATAAATATCCAATAAGCCTGTAAAAGAAAGCTCAATCTCTACAGTAATTAAGTATACATAAAAACAATAAAAAGATATTAACTGTCAAATGATATTTTTCTTTTTTGTTGTTGTTATAATAGCAAATCTTGACAAAGTTTTAGGAAAATATTTTCATTGCTATTGGGGATATAAATCCATGAAAATATTCTGGAGCCAATTTAAAAATACACATCATAAGTCTTAAAAATATCTTTTCATTTTCATGGTACTAGGATTCTCTCCTTTAAAAATTGGAGAAAGGGGGTGCCTGGGTGGGTCAGTGGGTCAAAGCCTCTGCCTTCTGCTCAGGTCATAATCCCAGCGTCCAGGGATTGAGCCCTACATCTGGGTCTCTGCTCAGCAGGGAGCCTGCCACCTCCTCTCTCTGCCTGCCTCTCTGCCTACTTGTCTGTCAAATAAATAAATAAATTCTTTTACAAAAAATTGGAGAAAGGACAGAGGAAAAAAAAAGTGACCCAATATAGGATTAGTAAAACACTAACAGGGTACAACTATTCTATAAACTGTTTTGCAGCCTTTTAAAAAATGATGTAGAACAGAACTGGCAAAATGTTTCAGTGTATAGGCGCCTAAAGTAGGCTGCCCAGAGGGCTGTGTTGGGAGGGATTCTGAGGTCTTATGTGGGTTGGAGCACTGTCATAGTTGATGGGTTACCTTCCATCCATGTGGTAGAATACATGATGATATGGAAAGATGTTATATTTTTATCAAAATTAGATGAATATACACATTAACAAAGACATAAAGATCCTTTGATATGATGCAGTAAGTAAGTAAAAAAGGGACCTCAGTCCTGTGGTATTCTCCCAAATGCAGAGTGCGAATCTAGTCATGCGAAAATCGTGAGACAAACCCAAATTGAGGGACATCCTATAAAATACCTGATCGGGGCACCTGGGTGGCTCAGTGGGTTAAAGCCTCTGTCTTCGGCTCAGGTCATGGTCCCAGGGTCCTGGGATCAAGCCCTGATCAGGCTCTCTACTCAGCACGAAGCCTGCCTCCCCCCTCTCTCTGCCTGCCTCTCTGCCTGCTTGTGATCTCTGTCAAATAAATAAAATCATAAAAAAAAAAGAACATTAAGGGGCAAACTGGTAAAATCCAAATAAGATCTGTGGTTTAGTTAGTAGTATGGCACTAGTGTGAAAGGTCTTCGTTTTGACAATGTGCCATGTTTATATAAGACATTAACATAGGGGCAGTTGGGTAAAGTGCATGTGGGAATTCTACAATATTTTTGCAAGATTTTTAAAAATCTAAAATTACTACAAAATTAAAAACTTTCTGATGGTGGGAATGCATAAAAAATGAATGAATAGTTAATGGTCAAGTTGTTATAAGGCTATCTGGTCTATTTTTTTCTAGTAATCAATAAAGCAGTCAAATTGGACAACAATAACAACAAAAAAAAAAAACACTAGATACAGCTATAGCAAAATGCCAATGGATATTACTACAAGGTAGTGGTAGATTTTTTTGTTTCTAGGATTTCTAAATTTTCTTCCATGAATATGTGTATATATGTGTGTGTATACATTTTGCTCTTTTTTTTTTTTTAAGATTTTATTTATTTATTTGAGAGAGAGAGAGACAGCGAGCACAAGTGTAGGGAGAGGCAGAGGGAGAGCGAGAAGCAGACTCGCCACTGAGCAGGGACCCCAATGTGGGACTCGATCCCAGGACTCTGGGATCATGACCTAAGTGGAAGGGAGACACTTAACAGACCGAGCCACCCAGGTGCCCCTATATAAATTTTGTTCTAATTGTTTTAAAAATTAACTATTATTTTAAAAATCATATGGGAGAGGTACCTGACTGGCTCGGTTGGTAGAACATGTGACTCTTGATCTCAGGGTCATGAGTTCAAGCTCCACACCGGGCCTAGAGAGTACTTAAAAATCGGATGGCGTTGGGTTGGGGGGAGGGAAGTGACCTGGGCTCTGGTTTTGGATGGGAGAAAGCCTTGGGGCCAGAAGATACCATCCATTGTAATCCTGCCTGGAGCTGAAAAGAAATGAGACCAGCCCTGGAGAGAAAGCCCAGAGCTTTCCAGGAAAAGCGCGGCATTGGAATGCCAAGTGTGCTCAGGCTCGGACACCACAGGGGGACACAAAGGCCTTCAGAACTTTTGGCAGTAAGTGCACTCCCTGTGTGAGCAAGAAAAGCATCTCGGCTGGGTCAGCCACCTCTCTGCGTCCTCCCTGTAACAGCCAGGAGGCGGGGCAAGTCTTCCAGGCGCAGGTGGCCTGCTGCCAATCAGAGAGACGAGACCAGCAGAGCATGCTCAGTGTGAGGCAAATGGAGGGGGGGGGGCAGGTGGCACCGTGCCTGCTGGGGACAAGGGCCCTAGTGAAAATCCAGGTCCCCTAATGAAAGTTAACAAACGGTGCCACAGCAAGTGTAAGAAGCAGGGCAGGGCTTGGTGGGAGTTAAAATCAACCCCCTGTGAAAGGCAGATTCAGTAGGCCAAGTACAGACAGGCCTACTTCCAATGGTCTTGATGAGGTCATAGGACCAAGGGGAAGCTGTACATGACCGGTGGATCGTCTGCCTGTCATCAGCCAGAGAACAGATTCGATTTTCTGGCAGTCCTTCAGAAACTCGGGCAAGGGGGTTGGGCAAAATGCAACAGTTCAGTCTTGGTGAAAGTGAAGTTGAGTCATGGCTTCCTTCATTTAACTCCTTCATCCTTAAACCCAGTGTTTATTGGGCACCATTTATGTACCCGATTACAAGCATCCAGAAGCGCCCTCTCAGGCAAGCTAAGAACAGGAGGGAGCAGACTGAAGTGGGGGGGGGGGGTTGAGGGGAGGTCTGGAAGAAACAGCTCCGAGGAGCAAGGAGTGGATCAGGACAAAGTGTGTGGAGCTCTCTGCTTGGAGAGGTCCCCAGGCTGACAAGCAGCTTAGTTAATAGGGGATGGCCTCTGTTTTTCCAGATTCATTAGTCTCATCCCTTAAAAGAAAAATTCTAGCAAAACACAAGGTTGTTTCCGAGTCAAAAGGAAAATTCAGATAATAAAACCGAAGCTTCAGGAGCCTTCTTTAATTGTAATGGAACATGGCCTGAAGACAAAGGTCAAATGACAGAATTTTTTTTTTCCTTTACTGACTATTCAGGACGTTTCAAGGAGCATGTCAAAGGAGTTCAGATGTCAGAGCACCTGTAAGTTATAAGACTTCAAGTAAGCTTTCTTCCTTCCCAAGCCCCAGTTTTCTCTTCCACGGAATGTGTTGACCATAGCGCCTCCCTCACAGGGTTGAGGAGGAAAGAGATTTAGAATAGGCCTCATTCTGGGGCGCCTGGGTGGCTCAGTGGGTTAAAGCCTCTGCCTTCTGCTCAGGTCATGATCCCAGGGTTCTGGGATCAAGTCCCACATCAGGCTCTCTGCTCATCAGGGAACCTGCTTCCTCCTCTTTCTCTGCCTGCCTCTCTGCCTACTTGTGATCTCTGTCAAATAAATAAATAAAATATTTAAAAAAAAGAATGGGTATCGTTCAGCACTCGACTGCCACTTATCAGGGCTCCACAAATGTTTGATGCTAATTTCATACTGGAGCACTAGGATATGTTGTGCTAAATTCTGCCGCATAAACTACAACTCATTTCACCAAATGAAAATAGGACCCTATTCCAGGTAGGCCGCAATTCTCACCTCAGTAAACATATGTAAACACTTATTATTAAACACTTTTTTGAATTTTTAAAAATTCATATTCACTCAGCATTTGCATATTTATCCAAGCTGGCAAACAGCTCCTGAAAGCACACAAAAACCTGGAGAAGAAACTGAATCTGAGTCCATTCTATCCACTGATCCATAATTTCCTTGTGACACAGGACAAGGACCACCTTACTTGACCCGGGACGCCTTCACGGGTGTCCTCTGAAAACACAGCCTGAGAACCACTGGACTGGACAGAATATGCATAACCATTTTCTTGGCTTTTAAAAAGATCCAGTTAGGGTTCCTAATGAAGCCATGAAATCCCCCCCTGCTTCCTGTCAACTCTTCTGAGAGTACAGTAAGTCTATGAATTCCCAGAATTCAAGTAAAACAATGCAGATGTTCAGGCTGCTGTGGTTGGCAGTGGGACCCAGATTCTGGGGCTCAGAGGCCCCATCCTTTATCTTATCAAGGGATGGGACACACTTGAGGGTGGAAGGAGCCCTATTAATAATCATTCCAGAAGAGCAGATAGACACACAGCTTGTTCTGAGCAAACCAGGACACATGCCCACCTCATCCCCAGGCAGCCGAGTGCCCAGAGCTTTGGTCACAGGGACGCCCCCACCTTCTCCAGGTAGCTGTGGGTTGGAGCGCGCTGGGGGAGTCTCCGCGCCCCTGAGGGCAGCTCAGAGGTGGGAAATGCCTGCGCAGGTCAGTACCTCCCCAGCCTTTACTTCAACAGAAGAAACAGACCCTTCAGAACTAGCACTGTGTTTCCCAAACGACACCAGAGTGTGTGGTATCAGAGAAGGGCCTCTAAAGCCTTCCTCCCCTATGACCAAAATGACTGAATCCAGTCCGTGAGCCAGGCCTTAAATGGTGTTCCCATGCTAGGTGTGGTGGCCAGGGGCTGGACCCAAAGGAAAATCAGGTGCAGTGCAGAGCAGAGACGAAGCTCTCTGACCCCATGTGCAGGTCAGAGGGACGGTGCCCAGAACAGAAGCAGCAGACTAGCAACAGGACTGGGAGCCCTGGGGTAGGGTGGGGAAGGGGTCCTCCACCAGGGGAGGCCAAGGACGTTTTGCTGGGGAGTCCACCCCCGGGCAGAAACTGAATGGCTGAGCCGGAGAGCACAAGGCAGAGAAAGAGGGAGCACCACTGGCAGAGAAGCGGGCATGAAGGAGGGGAGGCGGTATACAGAGGGGTGGTTTGGAGAACGCATTCAAGAGAGAAACTGAGTTCTTGGTTCTCCAAGGTTCTCAAGGCACACGCCGGCTGCCCTGCCCTTGTGGAACCTGAGCGTGAACGCAGGTCCCGGACCCTGACCCGTCCCAACCACGCACCGCCCGTCTTTTACCACAAATGGCCTCATGAGCTGTGGGTGTAGGGGCAGCTCAGCCCAGTCTCTCCACCGCAGTGGGCTGCCCCTGGGGGCAGGACTTGCTGCACCAAGTTCCCTGGGGAAGTCGGACCCAGGGCGGAGGTCTCACGCATCCGGAAGTAGACTCAGGGCACCTTGGGTGGGTATTTCAGAATCCCAGCAACCAGGGCATGGTCTCAAAAGGAGTGTGCAGACTCTGGGCAAGTAGGTCCTCTCAGCTTTGGCAGCCTCCTGGGCCAGAGCATCGTCCCCGAAAGCACAGAGCCCCAGGGATGGGCCGCATCTGCCCGAGACCCATTTCTGTTCTACCAGAACTTCACCTCCACTCCCAAATTCTAACTCCCTTCTCACTCCCAGGGACTGTAGCCCTACAGGACTTATCAGTATCAGGAATACATTTCACAAACAATCCTGCCCCACTCGAGGTCAGAGCCGCCTTGCCAGCCCCTCAGGAAAACTCCTAATCCTGGTAGCTTCCCTCAAGCGCGTGATAACCCTGAGAGCCTCACCTGGAGTTTCCATCAGGACTGTGGACGGTCACCTGGAAAAAACTCCCAATCGATGCCCCTGCCCACCCCCCCCCCCACCACCACAAGATGCTGATTCAATTAGGCCTGAGGAGTCCAAGAGCCTTAAGGAGGAGCAGCTTGTCTCACAATTTCCTTAGAAGCAGGAGGCTCTCTGGAGGCACCTCCATTTTGTTTTTTGCTCCATCCTTCAGAGAACCTTCCAAAAGAGGAGTCCTGTGGGTGCTTCTGGGATTCATTCTGTCACCACCAAGCCTGCGCCTTCTGGAAGCTCCGGTGAATCCTGCAGGCTCTGATCTAGCCCAGATTCACAGGTGTCACCTGTAGAGTCTCCTTCTCTCGGGAGCTTGAGTGTCTGAATTAGTTTTAGGTGATGGAAATGTGTGTTTTGGGGGCTGACAAGGAAAGTCTCCAAAGGACGACCTTCATGCTGGCCAAAGGCAGCGCCCTGGGCACTCAATTCTCAGAGACTGAGGGACGGGGTCACCCTCCTTTGCCACACTCACAGCTTCACTGGCTCTCTTCTGTCCCTGGTAGACACATGCTGTGAAGGAATGTGTTTGGAGACTGAAGTTGCCTGATCACCATGGTGACGAAGACGTGCTACTTGCATAGCACAGAGCGTCCTATATATTTAGCAACAGCAATTAGAAAGGCTGCAGTTGCAGCCTTGGGGGGCACGTTCGTGGCTGCCATGAGCATCTTGAAGAAGACACAGTCCCCAGAGAAGGCTGGATGAGAAGGTGGGAGTGCTGAAGGCCTCTCCGTGGCATGACTGAGTCTTGCAGAGTCCAGACCAGGGGAGGCAGCATGGCGGAGCAAGCCTGCATGTATGGAGGACCAGGTGTTCTGGAAGGCAGGGCTTGTTAAGGCCAAGCCGAGGTGTTCCCAGGGTTTAGGCACGAGGCCAGGGCATGCACATCCCCACCGGGTTCTTGTAACAACCCCAAGAGATAGGGAAGCTTCTCCCCGTTTTGCAGACAGGAAGTGGGACTCAGAGACAGTGAGTTGCCTGGTCCGTGGCAGAGCTGAGAGGAAAATGGTCTTACTTTACAGTTCTAACTGCGGGGCACCTGGGTGGTTCAGTCAGTTAAGCATCTGCCTTTAGCTCAGGTCATGATCGAGGGGGCCTGGGATCCAACCCTGCTTCTCCCTCTCCCTCCCTACCGGCTCTTGCTCACTCTCTCACTCTCTCAAATAAATAAAATCTTAAAAAACAAAGTTTTAACTGCAATTCTCCAACTCTCTAGTTCTTGAATCTGCGAAATGGGTATAACAAAAGGTCCTGCCTTTCTTGGTAAATTCAAAGAAAACTTCTGAGGAGACACGCGACAGAAGGTGGAGGGGGCTGGCTATGGCTGCCGGGCCTGGAGGGGGTGGGAGACAAGAGCAGGGAGTTACTGAGGGCAGATGGCTTGGGCACCCCGGGGGCGGGAAGACCTCGCTGGCCAGAAGAGAGCAAACCTTGGGGCCCTGATGAGGCACCTGGCCAGAAGAGACTGACAGGAGAGTCTGGAAGCAAACACAGCATGGCTGGGAAACTCGTGTATGGTTGCCTTTAAGAGGTGGCACTTCAGGGGCGCCTGGGTGGCTCAGCGGGTTAAAGCCTCTGCCTTAGGCCCAGGTCATGATCCCAGGACCCTGGGATCGAGCCCCGCATCGGGCTCTCTGCTCAGTGCAGAGCCTGCTTCTCTCTCTCTCTCTCTGCCTGCCTCTCTGCTACTTGTGTTTTCTGTCAAATAAACAAATAAAATCTTAAAAAAAAAAAAAAAGAGGTGGCACTTCAGGGGCACATGGGTGGCTCAGTGGGTTAAAGCCTCTGCCATCAGCTCAGGTCATGATCCCAGGGTCCTGGATCGGTCCTGGGATCGAGCCCTGTATCAGGCTCTCTGCTCAGTAGGGAGCCTGCTTCCCCCATCCCCCCTCACCTGCCTCTCTGCCTACTTGTGATCTTGGTCTGTCAAATAAATAAATAAATATTTAAAAAAACAAAAAGGTGGCACTTCACAGCTGTGGGAAGAAGGTGGCTTCTGCCAGGAGTGACGCTAGAATGAGGACTGGCTCTGAAGAAAGAAAACTAGAAAACCCGAACTGAGGGGTTACGCTGCCCCCACCACTGTGTTCTTTGCTCTACACACATTCTCACGTCATCTCACTGGCTTCTCACTACACACGTATAAACACATTCTGTGGTTTTTCCCACTTCACAGAAGAGGGAACAAAGACACTGAAAGTGTGACTTGCCCGAAGTCATCAGTTTGGATCCACAATCCGTCGTCCTTAGGTTCCCAAAGCGAGGATCTTGGCCACTGTTACAGGATCCGGCTGGAACCTTATCTCCTTCCTCACAATGACATAAATACCCAAAGGAGAGAGAGTTTTAATGTAGAAAGTTAAACCATCTACATTTCAGAGGAAAATATGGGTGAATATTCTTATAATCTTTGAGTGGGAAAGACCTTGCAAATATAACGTGAAAGCTAGAAACCCAAAGGAAAAGTCTGATAAATTTGACTGCAAAAGTTTGAAATTCTCTGTCAAAAGAAGACCAAAAACAAAGGCAAGGAATTAACTACATCCTGAGAAAACTTACATCATATGTTACAAGTCCTAATATCCTAAATAAATAAAAAGTTGTTACAAATCAATGAGAAAGAAAATGAACGACCTAAGAGTAAAAAGGACATTAACAAGCATTTCATGGAACAGGAAGGAAACAGAGTCTACATTATGAAAATAGGCACAACCTTGCTAAAAGTTCCAGTTAAAACAATGACATTATTTTCATCTATAAGAATTGTAAAGATTTTTGGAATGATTAATACTTGATGTTGTTGAAGGTGTGGGCAAGCATGTCCATTCACGTACCACTGATGGGCAACTCAGCAATACCCTAAAATGTGTCCATTCTTGAATCTAGAAGACTTGCTACAAAAATTATCAGACAAGCTCATTGAGATGTGTGTGCAAGGATTTTTTTTTATGGAAGTGGTGTATAATAGTGGAAGTGGGGCAGTAGGAGAGGATGGGATGGAAAGGAGACAGATACTGGGCCTGCCGGGAAGTCAGACATTATGCTGTGGGGTGGGATGCTTGTGAGGTGTTCTAAATGAGGCAGGTAAAGGAGGAAGAGAACATGGTCAGATTTGGGTTTTAGAAAGATAAGATCAGCTAAAGTTGGAAGCACGACCCAGAAGTGTACACCAGGAAGGTTAACTATGAGACTACAGCAGCTGTCCAAGTGGAAGACGACTTTATGAATATATGAAACACCTGAATTGGACACTTAAAAGGGCATGTGGATTATATCTTGGGTGGGGGGAGACAGTGAGAGAGCCTACCCTAAGAGAATAATGATGAGGATATTTAAACAGTGGAATAGTTTTCCAACTTTCAATTCCCAGAGCCATATTAATGAAACTAGAAACTCTCTAAGGGCTACAAATTCTATTCCATGACCCAATTTTCCATTTGTTGTCCTTGCAGCAAGATGAAAATGTTATTACCTTAGCAGTTGTTAAATGAGCAGGCCTCAGGAAAATCCTCTCCATGGGGCCTGGGACCCCTCATACTGCCTGCTACTTAATGCCTTCTTTTCTTGTTTTGAAAACAGTTGAGATTAACAGTTTCTGCTGGCTGGAGAGGATAACAAATACCAATAATATTTTAATTTTTTACTATATGCTAGGAACTATAAAATGCTTTACTTTTTCTTAAAGGTGAAATTCACATAGCAGACAATTAACCTTGTAAAAACATACAGTTTAGGGGCGCCTGGGTGGCTCAGTGGGTGAAAGCCTCTGCCTTTGGCTCAGGTCATGATCCCAGGATTCTGGGATTGAGCCCCGCATCAGGCTCTCTGCTCAGTGGGGAACTTGCTTCCACCTCTCTCTCTGCTGCTGCTCTGCCTACTTGTGATTTCTCTCTCTGTCAAATAAATAAATAAAATCTTAAAAAAACACAACATACAGTTTAGTGGCATTTAGTCCATTCACAATGGTGTGCTACCACCACCTTTCTCCAATTTCAAAATCTTTTCATCACCCCAGAAGAACACTCCATACCTTTAAGCAGTACCTGCCCATTGCCCCTCTCTCTGTCCTCTGGTAATCATTAATCTTTCTTGTCTCTATGGATTAGTCTATTCTTAATATATCTTACCAAAGGTAAGATATATGGCCTTTTGGGTCTAGTTTCTTCTACTTAGTGTAATGTTTTTGAGGTTATCCAAATTGTAGCAGGTCGTCCCCCTTTTTTTTTTTTAGATGTAAAAGATACATACCATTATAAAAGTTTCAGATGTAGGACATACTCATTCAATATACGTGTATGTTGCAAAATGATCCCTATGATTTCTTGGTAACATCCATTATCACATAGTCACCAAGATTTTTTCTTGTAATTAGAACTTTTAACATATACTTTCTTAACAACTTCCAAACATAAAACATATATTTGTGTGTATCAAGTATTATTAACTATGGTTACCACACCTAGACTCCTTTTCTATGGCTGAATAATATTCCAGAGCGTGGAGGTACCATATTCGCTTATCCATTCATCCACTGATGGCACATATAAGTCAATTAATTCTTCTTTACAATCCTGTGAGGACTTTTTTTCCTGTTGTTTTTTTTTTTTTTTAAACAATCCTGTGAGGACTTTTTTCCCCTGCTGAGCAGAGAGCCCGATTTTTCCAACCCAGGACCCTGAGATCATGTGTGGTTAATCCACTGACAAAATGTTTCCTGTTGTTTTTTTAACTGAAGTGTGGTTGACAAAATGTTGCGTTAGTTTCAGGTGTACAATATAGCGATTCACTAAGTCTATGCTTTATGCTCTATGAGGACTTTTTTGTTTTTTACAGAACAGGAAATTGAGGCACAGAGACATGAAGTGACTTGTCCAGGGTCCTACAGGTAAGGCAAGGTAGAAGAAAGACTGCAACCCAAACAGCTCAGCTCCTTTCAGTGTGGTGCTTCCCCACAGAAAAGTTCTCTGTTTAGGGTAAGAAAGTGAGAGACTCTAAAGACACATGTAGAAGACTTAAAGAGAAAAAAGAAAGAAACTGTTATAAATGTTGGTTATTTGTTCACAAGGATGCTCACTGGAGAATTATTTATATTAGTAAAAAAATGAAGACGGCCCCGTATCTACTAATAAATGACTGATTAAATTATACAGGGAGTTTATACACATAATTCATATTATAATAATTGCTAAGTTATGCTGAGTTCTTTCCATGTGTCACTCATCATTTTAAGGGCTTTATTTTGTATTAACTCATTTAATCCATGTGATGGATTACAGTGTGACCCTTAAAATAAAATTGCATAGGAATGTTTATGACTTGAGAAAATGTTCATGATCTATTGCTGAATGAAAGAAGCATATTACAAAATTATGTTGATAAAGTGTATGTTTATAGCTGCTTTATGCATAGTTGCTCAAACTTGGAACCAACCAAGATGCAGGAGGATGAATGGATAAATAAACTGAAACATCAAGATAATGGATTATATTCAGTGCCAAAAAGTCATGAGCTATCAAGTCATGAAAAGACAGGGAAGAATTTAAACGCATATTAGTAAGTGAAGGAAGCCAGTCTGGAAAGACTACGTACTGTGTGATTCCAACTCAACGACCTTCTGGGAAAGGCAAAAACTATGAAAACAGTAAAAAGATTGCCAGAGTTTGAAGGGCTGGGGGAGGAAGAAATAGGCAGAGCCCAGAGGATTTTTAGGATAGTGGAAATACTCTGAATGATCTCATAATGATGGCTGCATGTCACTTACACATTTGTCCAAACTCACAAAAGGAATAAGACCAACAGGGAACTGTAACAGGAGCTATGGACTTTGGGTGGTGATAGATGTGTTAGTTGTAACAAGTGTCCCCTCTCGGGAGACTGTGCGTGTGTGGGGGTGGAAGGGGTATAGAGGAAATTTGGACTTACCCCTCAGTTTTGCTGTGAACCTCAAATTGCTTTAAAAATGTGGTCTTAATAATAATAGAAAAAGCCCGATACAGATGTAAAAAGACCATAATTAGGTCTAGAAAATGGAATTATTGTTTTTATTATCTTCTTTGTAGTTTGATGACTATTCCACAATAATAATCATTGATTTTTTTAAAAAATGGTTTTAGAGGTGCCTGGGTAGCTTAGTTGGTTAAGCGTCTCCCTTCAGCTCAGGTCATAATCTCAGGGTCCTGGGATGGAGCCCTGCATCGGGTTCCCTGCTCAGTGGAAAGCCTGCTTCTCCGTCTTCCTCTGCCTGCCACTCACCTGTGCTCTCTCTCTCTCTCAAATAAATAAATATAATCTTCAAAACAAAAACCCGTTTTAAAAATAAATACATAGGAGGTGCCTCGGGGGCTCAGTCGATTACGTGTCTGCCTTTGGCTCAAGTCATGATCCCAAGGTCCTGGGATCCAGCTTGCATCAGGGTCCACACTCAGTGAGGAGTCTGCTTCTCCCTCGCCCTCTGCCTCTCCCCCTACTTGTGCGCTCTCTCTCGTTCTCTCTCTCTAAAATATTTTTTTTTAATTAAAAAAAAAAGAAGGGGAGGTGGCTGACAATACTTTAAAAATAAACAAATAAATAAAGTAAATGCATACATAGTCAAGTGCAAGGTCTTGAGGCCCGGAGCAGCACCAGCCCTACACTAGAGGCGGGCTCACTGATTAAAACAATGGGAGAGGAAGCTCAGCTGACACCATAGCCAGGGAGTCCAGGACCCTTGCGGCTGACTACAGGAACCTTAATGTGAATTCGGATCCATCTGGAATGCAGAAGATCATTTATGCCCATGGAGTACACTTGTGAATTCATCAGCACCCAGGAGAGGCACTGATGGAAAAGTCGCCCCGTGGCTGGAAGAGCAGTTAGGCGTGCTACGTGTGAACATATAAAACAGTCTGGCAAAAACACATCAGCCAACGAGCCAGGATGGAAGAAGAGATTTGGGGCTGAATTTAAGGAGATCGGAACAACTGCGTTCCTCTCCTAAAATACAAACAAATGAGCAAAATGTACTCGGGTCATGGGGGGGTCCCTACAAGTCTCCCCACAGTACAGGTATGCTCTTTGACCCCTGTTATTTGGAACGAAAACTACCCCCAGGAGGAGCTCTGTGTTCCAGAGCGGATATGCTGATAAGCCAGGGGAACAGTGATTACTTACAGGTTTGAATGGCCTTTCCCCCACCCTTCCGCTCGGGACCATCAAACAAAATACCCGATCTGCTTCTTCCTTACCAAGCCCTTACAAAGGGCCATGAATTTGTTGTGTTGGACGCACAAGGCAGCCCCATGCTTCACCTCTTCCCTACATTTCTGCACAAATATATTTGGCTCATTGTTTACTTAGACTTGGCAACTTCCAGTCGACATCTCAAGGGAGGCATCAGGTGGCCGGGGAGTGGAACGAATGTTCGGGAAACCCTCAGGCCAGGTCCCTCGTCTGATGTCACCTGTCCCCAGGCCTGGGGTCCCAGTCCACTCTCCGTGGCCCTGGCCTCAACGAGGCCCCTGTGGCCACTCAGGGTTGGCAGAGGGAAAATGTGCCCCCCAGGGTATGGATCCCACTGGAGGAGCCACACTGAAGAAGTCACTAGAAATAGTTTTATTTATGTACATCCTAACCCCTGGAAGCCTCTTCCTGAAGGGCGTGGCATTCTTCTTGGAGAGGGCATTTGTGACAGAATACACGACTATGTCTTTTTTCTGCCTTCTTTTCATACATGGGAGTTGATTAAATTCAAGAATCAACCCCTTTGCACACGTGTGATGAATACAGACAAGTGACTTTTAATCTACACATGTAACCCTTGCTTCTTAGAGCAATTCATGCCTTACATATATGGGAATTTTTTTTAAGTAAAGACTCTTTAATCAGTCCGTAAGGTTTTTTTGGTAACAACTTTAATGAGATATAATTCACACACCTTACCATTCACTCATTTAAAATGTACAATACAAAGGTTCGTATTATCTTCAGAGTTGGGCCACCATCATTACAATTAATTTTAGAACATGTTCGTTGTTTCGAAAAGAAACCTGTACACTCTAGTTATCATCTCTCCCCACCCATGTGTCACCCCCTTCCCCATTCATCTCCCAGTCCTAGGCAGCCACCCACCAATTTACTTCCTGACTCTACAGATTTGCCTCTTCGAGGCATTTCATAAAAATAGAATCATAAAATACGTGGTCTCTTGTGACTGGATTCATTTAACATGATGTTCTCAAGGTTTATCCATGAGCTAGCACCTTATTAGAACTCCATTCCTTTTTTATTTGGGGTTTTCTTTTTCATTCCTTTTTTTTTTATAACAAGTGATATTTCATTGCACAGATATAGCACATTTTGCTATCCACCAGTTGGTGGACATTTGGGTTCTTGTCACCTTTGGCTATTACAAATAATGCTGCTATGAACATTCATGGTCAAGTTTTTGTGTGCACGCGTGTTTTCCGTTCTCTCGGGGATATACCTAGGAGTGGGTTTGCTGGGTCAAATGGTAATCCTATGTTGAACTTTAGGACTATTTTCCAATGAATGCACCATTTTCCATTCCCATAGCAGTGTGTCCATCTCCTCACCAACACTTGTTATTGTCTGATTTTTAATTATAGCCACCCTACTGGTTGTGATTTGGTATCTGGTTGTGGTTTTGATTTGCATCGCCCTGAAGGCTTGTCAGGTTGAACATCTTCCCAAGTTAATAAGTGGGAAAGGTGATCCTTAGTAATCCTTATCCAAAGAAGATATACAGAGTCCCCGTGACTCTGTATATCTTCTTTGGATAAGGATTACTAAGGATCACCTTTCCCACTTATTAACTTGGGTTGTCTTTTTATTATTAAGTTGTAAGAGTTCTTTTTCTCTACATATTCTAGGTACAAGTCCCTTACCAGATACATGATTTGCAATTATTTCCTCCCATTCTATGGGCTGTCTTTTTTCTTTCTGGATAGTGTCCTTTGAGGCAGAAAAGTATGAAACTTTGACAGTCTAATTTATTTATTTTTTGTTATTGTTCATGTTCAGACATCGTATCTAAAAAATCATTGCCAAATACAAGGGCATGAGGATTTATCCCTACATTTTCTTCTAAGGGATTTCTTTTAGGTCCTTGATCCATTTTGAGTTACAGGGTCGAGCTCTTGCATGTTTGTCTAGCTGTTCCAGAACCATTGTTGGAGAGCACTGTTCCTTCCCCTGTGAACTGTCCGTCACTCCTGAAATTCAAGTGACTATAAACGTGAAAACTCATCTCTGGATACTCAGTTCTACCTCCTTGATCTCTCTGGCCAGCCTTGTGTCTGTACCATTCCGCCCAAACCACTCCCTTCTTTTGTTACCACCTTCCTTGATTATTTCTGCAGGACATTTGCTATTAGCCATGAGGGAGAATCTCCCATGGGCTGAATCTCAAGGAGCTTAGAAAGCTGTTTCTCGCACTTGCTCAGAAATGTCACCAGCAACATCTCTTTCCAGTCCCATGTGGCAATGTCTCCAACTTGGAGTTCTGGTTGTGGAGATCAACAGGGGAGACTTTCAGTGGGGACAGGAGGAGAGGACCCCTCCACCTCAGGAAGGCTGCGGGGTCCTGGGCCCCATGCTTCCTGATGCCCTTCATCCCAGGATACAGATGGGGGTTGCAGGGGCCACCTGGTTTTCTTGGGCTTTTTCAAATGTCCAAATATCCCTAAATGTCTAGTTTTCCTGGAACTCTTTAAGCTGTAAGCCAGGGTCCTGAGACTATGCTTCGGGCATGACTGAGGACCTGGTGTGAGAGGCGGGAAGAAACGGCCCTCATGTGCAGCGTGTCCTGGAACCGCCAGGCCCCCAGCCCCTGAACCCCGACTCTGAGCCCTGACTGTGACCTTGACCCTGCCCCCCATCCCCAGTAGGAATGAGCCAAGGCCTGCAGGGCCAAGCCTTTCCTGGACCGGGAGCCGCTGAGCTCCGGGAATTGCTAAGTCTGTGATCCTGGGGCCATCTCTTCTGGCTCATGAGATCTGAGAAGCAGACCAATTACTATAGGATGGAAACCAGCCAAAGAGTAATTTCCAGTATACTCGGGTGTGGCCTGTTTGTGCTTCTGATCCTCTCCCATCAGTTGGTGTTGTGGGGCAGAGGCACTGGTAAGGCTTATCAGAATGGTTGTGACATGAACCTTTCCCCAAGTCCATAAGAATGCTTCAAAAGTAGGATTTTTCATGGCTGCAAAATATTACATTGTCTGCCTATATCATAATTGACTTAACCACTTCCTCCAAAAAGGCTGGGATCTCCTTGGAGGACAGAGCACTAAGTTTCCATCTCTTTGGATAAAGACACATGTCACCAGCATCAATGACCAGCAAGACAGTCACTCCCCATCTCCCCAACAAAGACAGTCCACAGACAATTCCTGTCACTGAAGGGTCAGCAGCTGGAACATGGCCCCAGGGTGCAGCCTGGCCCCCAGCTGTGGTTCTTCTGGAAAAGCCACAAAGCCTATTAGTGAAGGAGAATCTGGCAGCACAGAGAAAGAGAATTTTTCCAGTGGGATGTGTTAGGATTCAACACTTTAAGTAGAACAATTTACTTTCAATGTCATTCTTGAAAGAAATCAGGGAGGAAGCCCCCATCAGACATAAGCTGTTTGTGTTTATTGGAACCTGAGAAATTGCCAGGGGGGCCCACAGGAACCCACCCAGGAGCCAGGGTCCCAACGAGGCAACACTGGGCACTCAAAATGAACAGAAGGGCAGACTCAGCCTGGAAAGCTCTCTGTGCATCCAGCAAATTCCCTGGGGCTTCATGCATGGCCTGAAGGTTTGACAGCATCTGGGACAAAGCCATCACGGTTCACGCCCAGCATTTTTCCTGGCTCTCACCTCTTCGAGCGGCGTCTGCAGAGAACTGCTCCAGTCATCCTTCAGACCTCAGGACCTGCCAGGCCAGGCGGCCCTCTCCTGACACCCTCTTTCCCTATGGATTAGGTCTGTCCCCACACCCATATCCTTCACCAGTGTGAGACCACATCCTGGAATGCGTGAGTGTCCTTATAAATAGGTGTCATGTGCTCACATGGTACATTTTCATTTATAGGAATGGTATTGGGTTCTTTTTCTTCCTGGGCCCTCCAAGCCCTGTGTTGTCGCTGGATGGGTATGGTTTGTTGATCATCAGGCCTCTATCAGTTTGATGTCAAGAGAACAGAAACCACCTGGTAAAAAAGACCCGGGGAGTTTTGTCTGGCACTGGCTTGCTGAGATTCCAAGCACATGTGACCCACGTTATCTTTGTGCCTCGTTCACACGGAATTATTCACCTTGAGATGCAGATGATGTTAGATGTTTCCCCTCTGATTTATTAGGAACCACCCACTAAGACCGGGAGGTGTTTAACATCAGACATTTTAGGACTCCTCCTTTGGATCCCACATGTCTGGGTGGGAGTGAGGACCCATCGCCCTGAAAATGTCCTCCAGGTGTCCGGGTCACTGGGGCGCCCCCTGCCTGGGCAACGCTGCAGTCTCACCCCACAGCGCACATTCACGGCCCTCCTCCCTCTGTCTGGCAGGGCCCTGCCCAGGGGGACGCCATCACCCTCCCACCTGGGCCTGCCCAGGGCTCTCCACGCAGGATCCCTGCAGCCTTCTCCCCGCCCACAGGTGAGCTCACAGCTGTTCTTCCCAGTCCCTGGGGACTGAATGGCAGGCTCGGCCCACTGTGCCCTTAATGCTTCTTGGGGCCATGAAGGGCAACAGCCTTAAAACTACGAAGTTTTTCCATATGGGAAGGAGGTCAAGATCTTAAGAACACTAAAGTCTCTCCCTGCAAGCAGAAAAACACCTTTCATTGTCTCCTCACCAGCCACGAGCCCACTCTGCCCCCACCCTTCAAGGACGAACAAGGAATTACTTAAATAAAACACCCACAAAACTAAGCAACCGAAATCTCTCAACCTTTCAGCTACCATCGCGCTGCGCTGACGTTTACTGAGCACTTACTGCGCCCGAGACGCTTTGCCAGGCACTTGATAGAAGCATTTTATCTTCCCGAGGACACTGCGAAGTACAGACAAGAGTTTCCATTCTCCACAGGAGGCGTCCGGGACAGCAGAAGGGAGCTTGTTCGGGGTGGATCCGTAGGACCAGAACGGGTCCCTGCCTGATGCATGGCTCTGAGAGCCATGGAAATATTCTGGGCTGAATGGACTTTGATAACCCGATGGCTTTTAGAAAACTGCACCCCATCTGCAAAGCCTTCCTCTTGTTGAAGCTAAGGACAACACTGTATGCAAGCTAGGCCTTGCTGATCCTTCTAGCACCTTCTATCTGCCCCTCCCAAGGGATGCGTTCCAAACCTAGCTCTGCCAAAGCTCCAGAAATCCATCCTGCCGTGTCTTGTGCTGTGTTGGCCTCACTGGCTTCCTGGGGATAAACGGGGCTGTGCTCTTTCGCAAAAGGCTGACAAAAGTTCAGCCACAAGAAAATCGGTTTCCTGCTTCTTCCTCCTCTCACGTTCAGGGGCTCCTTTCTCTTTGGTGATAGAACCAGGAGTGAAGGGAAGGCCCAGGAGTGGGTATCACAAACTTGCCCTGACATGCGCCAGCACACTCCCGCAAGAGAGACTCCCAGATGCCTGGAGGTCTTCCACTGGCCGGGTTTGACTTTGGCTCGGGGTTCTCACTTCTTCTGAGGCCAGACTAGCTGGTTGCTCTGCCATCCGTGGCCCCTTGGCTGTGCTGACTTGTAAAAGCAGGAAGCATCACTCATCTGCGCGTGTTTCCATCTACGGGAGATTCATTCCAAAGCACAGACTTGTGAATCCACTTGTCGAGGGGCAGCGCAGGCACGTTTCTTCACCATGGGAATGCCAATAACTGTGGGCTGGCAGCCTCGGACACAGGAAAAGCATTTCGCATCCGCTGCCCCTTTTAGCACAAGGGTTCTTAAAGCTGCGGGTCAGAAAGCAACGGCTCTCACCTGACAGAGGAAGAAACGGAAGCCCTTTGGATTCTTAAAATCCAAAAAGGTCAATATAGTCCGAGGAACTTAGTGCCGCTGCAGCTGCTGAAGCCAGAGGTTAGTCTGCAAAGGGGCCTGATGCAGGGGCAGCGCCTCCTCGGTGCCCTCTGGGAGTTGTGTTCCCAATTCTCCGGCGGGGGGCGATACTGGTACAGACTTGCTCCCTCTCCTTTAACCTTCTTCAGAGAAGTGGGCAGGGCACAGGTAGGGGCCTCCACCGACACACCCATTCCCATAACTGGGCCACCTGCTAGGCAATGCCCACAGACTTTTCAAGTGTCCAACTCAAAGTAACCCTGTGACAGGCCCACTGTGTGCTGTCACAACTCCAGAAGGGGCACCTGAGAGCCATCAAACCCATTTTCCAGAGAGGTCCACTCATTCACGGAGGACATGGTGAGGTCACTGGGGAATCCTAATCCCAGTGCCCGCTTCTCCCAGCCAAGCTGATGCTCCCAGGAGACTCCCATTGGTGTCCGCCCCTCCCCAGCCATCAGGAAGCAGATGCCCTCTTGTCCTTGGTCAGGGCCCCAAATGGGCACCACGAGGGTGCTTGTCCTGCTCTCCGTGCTGACCTCAACCCCAGCTGCTCCCTCACTCCCTCCTTCAGTCTCATCGCTCCTAAGCATTTCCACTGGGCAGCCGGACCGCCCCACACCACGCTCCACAGACAGCAAACTCCCCCGAGGCAGGCTGAAGGCTCCTTCCGCCTCCTGCTCTCCCTGCTCTTCCTCGGCCTGGCCTGCCCTGCGATGCAACGAACGGGGAGACCCCCATGAGAGTAAGTGAGAAGCTGGAGGGAGAAGACTGGTCTCCGTGGCGGGTCGGGCAGGGCCAGTTCAAGATGCCAGACAGGATCTAAACCCTCAAAGACTAGCGCCTGGACCACCCACCCATGTGGTTCAAAATAAAAGTAACTTAAAACTGCAAACCAGTACAACAAAATCCAGGTCTCCAACAAATCCTGGCTTCCCATATAGCATGTCATTTGATGCCGTTTTTTTCAAATTTCAAATTTGAAAATTCAAATTTCAAATTTGAGCCTCTGAGGAAAGAACAGGTGCAGGTGGAGACCTCTACAGGAGGGGGAGAGGGAGCCTGAGCTGCAGAGGGACAGGGCATGGCGGGGGCTGCAGGGGTTGAGGTGAAGGTCCATGGAGATGAGGTAAGAGAGAGGGTTAGTCTCCTCGCCGTTGTGTTAACCTGGGCTTTCAGCCAGCCACGCTTTGTTCAACAACAGTCGTGCTCACTCTCTGTCTCGGGGATGCTTGAGGCCAGAGGTGCAAAAGCCCAGAGCAGGTCCAGGCCAAGGTCAATTCCCACCAGGAAAGCAAAACAATGCTGACTCACCAAGTGGCACTCCCAGGGAGACGTGAGGCTAGGAGAGAGCTTCTCCGCGGCTGCGGGGCCTCTTGGAGGGAGGCTGCCCACACTGATGTTTGTGCTTTGCAACGTGCTCAACGCCTGCCCCTTCCACTTAACGTGACTCCAGGCACTGGTTAAGTCATTGTGCTGCCCCTGGCCATGGGAGGAAGAGAGGTAAACTCAGAGTTGTACAATTCAGCGACATTAATGACGCTCCCAGTGTTGTACAGACATCACCATTATTTTCAAAAAGTTTCAACGGCCCAAGCAGAGACTCTGTACCCATCAAGCAAGAACTCCCCAGTGCCTCCACACAGAACTTAGTAGCCTTTAGTCTGCTTTCTGCCCCTCTGCCTTTGCCTGTTCTAGGTGGTTCTTCAAAGTGGAATCTTGTAACATTTGTCCTTTCGGGTCTGCCGTCTGGCTTTTTTCACTTGGCATAATGTCGCTCGAAGTTAAACCACCCGTGTTGTAGCAGTCAGCAGCATCAGAATTTCCTCTTTCTCGGGCTGCATAGTCTTCCACGGCAGGTACAGACCACACTTTGTCCACGCATGTGTCCCCAGTGCTTGGGAAGCTTCCGCCTTTCGGTTGTTGTGAATACGCTGCTGTGAACAAGCGTGTGCAAGTATCTGCCTGAGACCTGCCTTCACGTCTTTCGAGTACATTCCCGGAAGTGGAAGTCTCCGAGAATATGACCCAGAGGCTGAGTCCTATAGTAATTTTATATTTAACTTCTTGAAAATGGCAACACCACTGACGTTTTCTTGGGTTGTAATGTTCTGTTTCAAGAGTCTAAGTGACTTTGGCGACGTTCTTAAAACTCTTCCTAAATAAATAAAAGTAACAGAAGGTCCTGAAGTATTTCTGAAGCAAAATAAAATCCGACTGTGCAGTGGTATGGAATCTAGGGGAGGCCCTCACTCAGGGCCGCTCCTAGGAAAGTCCCTTTCCGGCGCCGGTCCCAGCCCGCGTGGAGATGCTGCCACCTTCTGTCCCAATGGCCACCACCCGCCGTGGATGCTGGAATGGCGGCCCGTGGGAGCAAAGCAGGGGCTGTTCCCATAGATCCCAGCCCCCGCTTCACGCCAAGAGACAGAGGCCGGGAGGCACTGGGCGTGGACGCGTGCAGGGGATGGAGTCTCCAGGCTACACGCGTGGGGAGCCTGGCCCTGCGCAGGCATCCAAGACCGCCAGGGGGCGCAGGGGAGCCCGCCTTCGGCGAACGCGGGGCAGTCCTGGGGGCACCCCCAGCCGCTCCTCTAATCCTCACACCGACTTCCCACCCGCCCCCCCCCCCCACCCCCCAGCCCCGACCGAGATGGCGGCGGGATTCCGCTCTCCCCCAGTCGCGAGCAGAGGTCTCAGCGCGAGGCTGGGGACACCTGGGGCCAAGGCCGGGCCCAGCGCCGCCTGGGGGAAGGGAGCCTGAGGGTCTCCACCATTGCGGGACCCTCACACCGGAGCAAATGTTGACCACACCCAACTTTCCCTGTGGCCCGATGCTGAGTGTCCCCTCATCGTGCTTCATACCTGTTTGTATCAGAGGCCACAGGTTCCTAGAGGACAGACAGGAGTATCAAGCACCTCTGTCCCTGCAGAGGGGGCATATGCACACCCCATGTCTCCAGCTGCCCCGCGCATAGTACTTGGAGCTCAGAGAAGGTGGATGGAATGAATCATTGACGAATTAACCAATGAATCAATGAATTCATGAATCAATGAATGGGAAAGAATGACTTTGCCCCCACATGGTGTACAGAGAAATGAAGTGGGAGCCTGGCCACTGAACTCTGATGTCAATACTGCCACTGATTTCATGCAATCGATCCGCAACGTTTACTGATGCAGGAGGGGTCCAGGCCCTGGGACACTGGAGTGATCCCCTTTAAATTTATGTTAAGGAAAATGCAAGCACAACAGCCAGAACTGGGGGCTTTGGGCCATAATGCAGTCTATGTAAATATGAATACATAAATATATATTGGAAGATAAGGTAGCAAAAGGATATTTAAATGTTTTTCATCATATTAAAAGCTCATTAAATTTCACCAAATTTTTACTATTGTACTGTTATTATAAGGGAATTTCCTTGTTTCTTGAAAATACACACCTATGTATTTAATACAAGGGGCATGCAGCTACAAATGACTCAGAAATAGTTCAGAAAAAAGTGCCTTTTGCAAAAATAATAAATTTAAAAAGTTCATGAAAAAAATCGATAAATAGGGAGGAGCTATTTGACAGTCAGTTGGCGGTACCAGTAGGAATCCAGCCTTGGTAGGGTTGGGGGTGGGGTTGGTGCTGGGATGTGAGCTCTGGGCGCATCCAGGACCCATGGAGTAGAGGCTAGTGTAAACTGACATCCAGGACAGGCTGCCAGGGGGAAGGGAGAGAGGTGGAGTCTCATGAGTGCCAAGGTTTAGGGGCTGCCTGGGTGTGGGAAAGAAGGTTGTAGGGTAGGCAAAGCCCCAGATGGCCCAGAACTGCAGTGTGGGGTGGGGGTGAATTGAACTGATTCAAAGGCCCATATTGGCTGCAGCCTTGGCACCTTATTTACCCACAATCCCTAGGGGAGACAAGGTTTGGCGGGAGCAGAGGTGCTCTCTGGCTCAAGCGGTCCTCTCAGTGACCACATCTGTGCCAGTCGCCATATTGGGCTGTTGCAGTTCTTCTCTGAGGTTTAAAAAACTCTAAGGCAGGGGGAGAGATCTTGCTCTCTTCTCTGGTCAAGAATAGATTGTAAAGATATGAGCCTGGGGTTACTGAAGGCTGTGCGTTGGGTCTATGGGGACATCTGGTCTGAGTGAGGAGGGGGCAAGGGATAACACATTCTACATGACGCCTTTCAGAAACCTTGACAGAGGCTTAGGAAGCTCAAAGCCACAGATTTGCCGGCTTTATTCATGTTGATACCTAAGCCTGTAGAAACTCTTGTATATTTAGGCAAGAAGATGTATACAGAAGTGCTCACCACAGCATTATTTGTAAAAATGAAAAATCATCTATTCCCCAGAAAGTGGATGAAATGTGGTAGCAGCCTCCTCATACTCCAGCTCTTGTACAGCTGCCTATCACACTGAACAGGGCTGCAAAAATATATTGTGGAAGTGACATTGTGTGACTTCCAAGGGCAGGTGATGAAAGACACTGGGGCTTGTACCTTGCTCGCTCTTAGATCACTTGTTCTGGGGCCAAGACAGCCACCATGTCACAAGGACACTCAAGCAGCTCCCTGAAGACGTCCATGGAGCAAGGGGCTGAGGTCTCCTGACGGCGGCTTGCCTAGGATCTGAGTGAGCCCTCTTGGGAGGAGGCCCTCCAGACCCAGTCAAGCATCTTTAATGCTGCTCTCCAGGCAGAACCACCCTGTCAATTTCTGGCCTACAAAAACTAAGATGACAAATGTTATTACAGTTTTTTTTTTTAAGATTTTATTTATTTATTTGAGAGAGAGGAGGTGAGAGAGAGCATGAGTGAGAAGGTCAGAGGGAGAAGCAGACTCCCTGTGAAGCTGGGAGCCCGATGCGGGACTCGATTCCGGGACTCCAGGATCATGACCTGAGCTGAAAGCAGTCGTCCAACCAACTGAGCCACCCAGGCGTCCCAACAAATGTTATTACAGTTTAACAATAGTTGTTACTAAGGCATTTGTTGCTTTGCATGTAGCAATACCTAATACAAAAGTTATATAACCATATAGTGAAATTTTAATCTGCTTTTTAAAATTTTTTATTTATTAAACATTGAGAGACTGAGAGCAGGCGGGGCGCGGAAGGGCAGAGGGAGAGAATATAAAAAAGACTCCCTGCTGAGTGCAGAGCTTGATGCCACTACCCCGAGATCATGACTTGAGCCGAAACCAAGAATCACTCAACCAACTGTGCCACTCAGGAGCCCCATATATTTTAAACTTTTTTTTTATAAGTAATCTTTACACCCAACATGGAGCTCAAACTCACAACACTGAGATCCAGAGATACATGCTCTACCGACTAATCCAGCCAGGCACCCCTAGTCTGCTTGTTTTTTAAAAGGGCTTAAATAGGCAAATCATAGACTTCTACTGAGCTTTAAGTGAGAATCTGCGTGAACTTTATGTGTCCGGCACATAGTAGGCACTCAATAGGCTTGTCACCGCACTCTTCTCTGGTTTCCTTTCCTTCCCTCAGATTCCCAGCTGAATTTCCCATTTGATAAACAGGTATTCTTCCTAGTTTGAATATTATCACAATATTCTCATTTGGTACGATGAGGTCATCTGTTCTCACAGTACAAGTTGGAGAAAAAGCCCATCTCCTCTTCAAGGCATTAGGTAAATATATATAATACACACACACACACACAGGGGTCAACCCCATCTGAATGCAGAGATCACAGAAGGAGAGCTTGCCTCAGTGACCTCTACTCTGTCTTCCATTCCAAGCACCTAACTCTGAGTGATGGGGTCTAATTAGGCACTAATAAAGTGGAACTTAGGGAAAGAAAATGCCAACCTGAGTTCCTGGCACCTCTACCCAGCAACACTAAGGTCTCAGGGAGATCTTATTTTGGTGTCTAGGCGAAAGACCTTTTTTTTTTTTTTTTTTTTAAAGTAACCATGCTAAGCCATAGATTTATATAATCAATCACATGAGACACAAAATTGAGAGTTCTCTCTACTACTACTGGACAAAATACAGATTCCTTGACTTATGAGCAGGGGGGAGTAGTTCACATTAACACCAAGGACTGTGTGCCAGTGCACCCATCATTTTACCCACCACTTGCCAAGCTGCTTAAATCACTGGCTTATCCAAAATACAGGGAACTTTTCTGTGCCTGCAAGTCTAGCAGAGCATGTATTTAAATATGAAAGAGACCAGTGAAATTCAAAGACACTGGAATTAAATGAGGAAAAGAAAAGCTGTAAGCCCCTGCTAGACCATGTCAGTTCAGTACTCCACACTTCGGTGAGAACCAGCCCCTCACCCCTACCCCCATCCCGGGGGACTCTGGGGTCCGTTTCCTTGTTAATATCCAGCGTGAACTATTGTGCCTCGCAACACACCTGAAAATTAGGAAGCTAAGCAGGCTCACTTTTAAGAGAGCGAGAACAGACATTTATTGGCAGTGTCTAACTATCCCCACATTAGCTCCCACCTATTCTTTAGTGTCAGCTACTGCCTTTCCCCATCCCAAAGGATTTCAGAAAGCCTGAATGGTTTTAGATTTCAGCATGTCCAAATACCAAATACTGCACCTTAAACAGTGGTTCTGTGTGGCCAAGGGTGTTTTAGCCTACCCTTTGAAAGCCTGGCACAGAACAAGCTCCCCTTTTACTTGACCCTCCTTTGCTAATACAAGGCTGTTTGGCTGGGCCCAGCACTCCATGGGGCAAATGTTCAAGCCAAGAATAGTCTTCATTCTTCCTGTGAAGCTTTGAAAGGCTTCTAAAGAACACAGGAAATTGTCAACCCTTATTTTCTATTGAAAATGGCTGACATTAAACTTTGAACATTCTATGGATTAATCCCAAATCATGGGACCCAATTTGCTTGAAAAGAACCAATTTTTTTCAGCCATGTCAGAGATGAGATACTCTGATAAACCATATCAGCATTACTTGCAAAGAATGACATATTTCCTAACTCCCATTACTGGCACTGTAGAAAACCCACTTTTTACCAAAATTGCCTTATTTCCACGGTGTACTCTATTGTCAAAACATACTTCACTTAGTAACTCCAAAAGACTTTCTGTGTCTACAAAGAAGCAGGTCTAAAGACTTATCAAAGCACCATGCAAACTTACTAAAAATGCACCATCTTTTAAACTTGGGGAGAAACAATACTCTGTCATGGGCCCAGCATCACTGCTTCTATCAACATCCAAAGATAATCTCTCAAGGTCCAGATACATTCACATGACCAGTCTTCACTCTGAACCAGCAAGGGAGATAAGGGCCCTAATTTATACTTGAAGAAACAACTGTTCAGAAAGTAAAGTAATATGCCCAGTTCACAGAGATGGGATTTGAACAGATTAGTGTGTTCAGGGTTTTCTAGCACACTCCAGGTGGTTGTACGGCATAAGACTGAAGCACATAGGCCCTGATGTCATCACCATGACTGGTTCAAACCCAGCTCGGCCAGTTACCACTTTTCTCCTAGGTAAGTCACTAAACATCTCCAAGCCTGTTTCCAGTCTGTAAAAGGATGATACTGGTATCTTTTAAGGGTTAAATGAAGATAACGCACAAAAACTAGTTAAATTACCATCTGGAACATAGTAAGTGTTCAATACATGAATAATTGTTATTATTACAAAGGGCAAGGAAAATATCCTGAATGAAACACAGGGACTTTTGTTTACATTTGCAAGGTTTTTATTAGAAAAGACTTTAATTTACTGGAGTGGCAGACAATTTTTCCTTTCACATCAAATAGGATACCACAGCAGTCTTCATTAGGACATCCTTGGGGAGTCAACAAAATTATTAATGATCTACACACTACCTAAATCAATGGCTTCCAAAGTGGAATGAGCTAGATAATTCACTGGGGCTTAAGAATGCTAAACTTTTTTCCCCCACTTTAAAAGTCTGCTTCATAATGTTCACAGTAACATAGTAGTACATGCATACAATTTATTATACAATTGCAATTATGGATACATGCTGAAAAATATTTAATAAGAAAACAGGATAAAGTTTGGAAACAGTGATCTAGATGACTTGCTATGTCAACATTCTGCTCTTGCTGCATTATCAGGCCATCTTATACACTTTCCTCTTGCTTTTACCTCACCTACTATACACCTACCTCCACATTACTAGGTCAGTTTCTCCAAGAGGATAAAAGGCACAAAAGGTGGGGCGGGGAGGAGGGGAGGTTCTCATAATATGCAGGTGGTAGAGTGACACCAAATTAATGAGTCTAAGAGGCAGGAGCCTGTATGTATCTCTTCAGCTTTCAAGAGTATGACCTAAGTTACATAGAAATAAACCGTACATCCAATCAATTCATTTTATCAACTTCCCTGGTTACTGGTGAACTTGAGAACAAGACAAGTAGATCTCATCCCACTAGGTGGCAGTAAAGCTCTATCACTGTGGTGCCCAAACCAGTCAGTGGACTGACTTGGTCAATCCTGCATACTTAAAGACAGTGGTTACCAAACTGCTTCAGTCCCGTAATGCCTCTAGACAATGGAGAGTAGGCATTGCTTTTCTGTTTACAAGCTGGCCTTTCCTGATGCCTTCCTGAATGGTATATGTATTATGAGTAATCATAAAGCAGTTCTCAGAAATTCATAGGCCATACAGCAAAAACAGCCCTCAATATGCTTGAGAAGCCTGGAGTCAACAATCAGAAGACCCATATCAAATTCAGGTAAAACCTTAAGTATGACACAGATAAGGATTTGTGCAAATTTTTACTAGCATAGTAGAATAAAAATGACTTACAAACTTATCACAATATACAGAATTTTTAAATGGTAACTATGAGGACCTGTTTCTAGGAGTAATACTTCACTAGTTAGGCAGGTAGTCTATACAAAGTTTTTCATTTTGCATTCTTCAAATTCAATAGGTTGTCAACTCCCTAAAACCAAATCCTTCTGGTTACGGGTGTTAACCCAATCTTTCTTAACACAGGAACCAAAACAAATGGGGTGGGAAGAAGCCCTACATATTTTACCTATAGTTATTCTGGAACACCTGTCTTGGATGAACCAGCAATTTATTTTTAAAAATACCATGTTAACGTTCTCCAACAGCAGAAGGCATTTTAGGATTAACAAAACTTTTCCAAGACAACTTTTAACTAGTGATAGCCATCAAATAAGAATAAATGTTTACTGTGGTATTCCTAAATTGTGCTTTTAATGCCTCATGAGATCTACTTTAAATATAGCAACCCTGGGGTGAACTTATATGTAAAGTTAAAATTATATAATATGAGTAATCTATGTTTTACATTTTGGATCTATGTATCTTTGAAAAGCATTAAGGATCTTTCAAGCATACGGACTTGCTTAAATCCTTCAGCATATGAAGCCACCAAAAATAAGAATTAGCACTTACTTCCTTCTGCTTGGATCATTAATTTTAAAATGTAACAAACATAGTGAAATTTTTTATGGTAATGAACTTGGTTGTATTAATTGTACTTAAAATGCCATAAAGCATTATGTTAAAATCTGTATTATCTGACCTAGTGAAATTATACCACTTTCTTTCCAGTTAAAAGTTTCAGTTTCCAGGGACATAAGAGTTTACCCAAAGTGAATGAATTGGGATTTTTCTCAGAGGAATAACATATTAATGAGATAGTAATGAGTAGAGATACTATATATCTCATAAATTAGAAAACCATAATCATTCCAAATGAAATAAACATGCAAGAGAAAAGATGAATTACAATTGTGGAGGAGGCAAATTCAAGTTGAAAAGTTTCTACCCAAATATATTCTAGTTTTGCGTATCAGCTGTAAAATATTTAAGAGCCCACACTCTATTACATCACAACATTGTTTATTATGTGAATTTTTTACAATACAAACAAAAAAAAATACAGAAATGCAATATATGAATACAGCTAAATGCAGAATGGTGACTTTTTTTCTTTTCAAGAGGCCATGATTCCCATTTCTAGTAAAATAAAGAGACGGCACATAGGTAGAAATAGGTTGGTCGTTAGCTTCACAATTTTGCCTAGAAATGATCTATAAATGCATTTTTCCCCTGCTACTTACCATAAAGTGTAAAAAGGGAATTAAAGGAAAGTTTCCTTGTTGGTTTCTACCATATGAAAGATGCTATATTCTATTTTTAGCAGGGCCAATATATGGAAAATACCTAAATAAAATGTTATTAAAAAATGAAGCAGTAATGAGATTCTGGCTAAAGAGGGCACTAAATGAGAATAACATATATTTAAAGAATCCAAAACAAACAAATAAAACAAAAAAAGGTTGTTATAAAAAAGCTCTAGGTGCATTGTAAGCATATAGGATTTTTTTTCCATGTGTATTTTTAAACAATGGAAGTGTCAAAAAATAGGGTCAACTGTGTTAGACTAAATTACATTATTGTATATGCTGTACTGAATGGAACCTTTGTATTATAATTATCATAGAGAAGCATAGTTTGCATCATATTATGGCAATTTATCCTCAATGAATACCTTCCAGAGTCCTTTTATTTTGGAATATCCTGTAAACAATCAAACCACCAGAACATGATTGTACAACAGTAAAATGTTTTCTTGCATTAAATTGAAGACATCTGTTTAATAAAAAAACAAAAAACAAAAACAAAACAAAAACAAAAACAAAAAAAAAGAAAGAAAATGTAGGAAAGGTACTTAGAGCTGTTAGTTTCTAAGTACACAACACCCTAGACAATTCAAGGCATCTTAATCTCCATCAAGAACAAAAAAATAATAATTTTTGTCATGCTGTTAAATCCATCATTAAGGATAAAACTGGTGCAAATTGGTCAAACGGATCCAACAAACACTGATGTCCAAGCTGGCATATTGGCAACTAATACGTAACTGGTGGTCAATAGAGGGTTTAAAAGATCTTCCCTTTCTTCTTGTTCTTTTCCAAGGTTCTAAATGGTTAAAGGAAAATAATCAAAATGAGTAGCCATGTTATAAACATTACAGACAATACATGATAGTATCAATGGCTAATCAAGCTACAACTGTGTTAGATTTTTCCAACACTACTTTTTATTTTTTATTTTTTTTAAAGATTTTATTTATTTATTTGACAGACAGAGATCACAAGTAGGCAGAGAGAGAGAGCAGGGAGCCCTATGCGGGGCTTGATCCCAGAACCCTGAGATCATGACCTGAGCCGAAGGCAGAGGCTTTAACCCACTGAGCCACCCAGCACCTCACAACACTACTTTTTTATTTAAAAAATTAAAAGGGGTGGTTGGATGGCTCAGTCAGTTAAGCGTCATTGGATTCTTGATTTCGGCTCAGGTCATGATCCTAAGGGTTGTGAGACTGATCTCCATGTCGGGCTCTGCACTGGCTGTGGAGCCTGCTTAAGATTCTCTCTCTCCCTCTGCCCTCCCCTCCCCTTGCTCTCTTTCTCAAAAGTAAATAAAGAAATAAAACTTAAAAAAATAAATAAAAATAAGGTTTAGAAGTGCATAATGAGGACAATGCAAATCTGTAATAGACAATCGAATATTTGACCAAATTTCAGGATAAACAGTAAAAATAGGACAAAAACCCATTTTTAATGCATGAGAACAATTCTTTCCAAATGATATAGTGCAAATTGAAAAATATCAACTGACATCAAATACAGTATCCTTTTCTTTTACTGCCATTTGAATTTTGCATTATGTTTGCTTTTACCAATAGATTTTCCTCTTTGCAGGGGAAAAGTTAATAGAAGGACAATGTTACAAAACAAGTATTTAACCCTGAAAATATTTAGCAGTGAGGGCAAACTGTAGAATTCTTTTTTTTTTTTTTTAAAGATTGTATTTATTTATTTGACAGACAGAGATGTAGGCAGAGAGGCAGGAAGAGAGAGAGGAGGAAGCAGGCTCTCCGAGGAGCAGAGAGCCCAATGTGGGGCTCGATCCCAGGACCTTGAGATCATGACCTGAGCCGAAGGCAGAGGCTTTAACCCACTGAGCCACCCAGGCGCCCCTGTAGAATTCTTATAGGGATACAACTTTTCAGTTTTTAATGGGACTAACAAGAAAAAGAACAAGTCAAGGTACAAATATTACTGAGTTTTGTGTAAACTAAGAACAAGTAACTGATTAGCTGTATTTGGAATTAGATATCCAAAATTTTATCTTAAGAAATAACTTTTATCCTAAAGAAATAATTCAGTACAACTAGGGGGTAAAACATATCTCTACATGTGTAAAAGATCTTTGTAGCAGTGTTTTCTATGCTTGCCAATGATCGAACACAACTATTTTGTCCAATACTTGAAGAAAGAAGATAAGAAATTGATTATGGTAAGTCACTTAGGGAGAATGCTATGAAGATATGAAATCATAATTATGAAGCCTGTTATGTCATGGAAAATATTTGTAATGAAAAGAAATACTGTTAGAGTAGACAGATTGCATCCATCTATTAAAAATATTCATCCATGAAATTAACTGTGCTTGGGTGACAAAGGGTGAGGTCTTTACTTATTTATTTAGTATTTATTTATTTGAGAGAGAGCAAGTGCTCAGGAGCCAAGGGAGTCTAAAGCAGGACTCCATCCAGGATCATGACCTGAGCAGAAGGCAGGCATTTAACTGACTGAGCCCCCCAGGGACTCTGAGTAAGGTCTTTTAAAATAAACAAGACAGGGTGCCTGGGTGGCTCAGTGGGTTAAGCCTCTGCCTTCGGCTCAGATCATGATCTCAGGGTCCTGGGATCGAGCCCCGCATCGGGCTCTCTGCTCAGCAGGAAGCCTGCTTCTCCCCTCTCTCTGCCTGCCTCTCTGCCTACTTGTGATCTAATAAATAAATAAAATCTTTAAAAATAAATAAACAAGATAATAATTCCTTAAAACATTAATATACATATTTCTTAGGAATCTGATATGAATTACCTGGAAGAGTTCTGTTGTTCTAAAATACGTTGTTGGGCTTCCCAGTTTGCTTTCTCATCTTCAAACTGACGACGTTTTTCCTCTAATTCTTTGTGCTGTGCTTCCAAATTCTTTTTCATTTGCTCATGGCGCCTTTGGAGCTAAATCACAGCACAATATGTAAAATAAAGCTGTTTAAGATATCAGGAGCAGAAGTATGTTTCACCCAGGCTTTCTAATGTTAATAAGCACTGAGTTCTTATGCTATAAATTCAGAATACCACCTGGAAAGTGTTGTCTGGGATTTCTCTTTCTGTAGGACTTGCCACCCTAAAGGCCAGTGACCCAAGAGAGTAATTTTGGGAAATGGGGAAAAAAAAATGCTACAAGTTTATAGTTGTGTTGAACTTTACAATGGACATATTCTATCTTATTTATCATCTCATCTTATTTTATCATCTCATCACTACCCATAAGCATGAAGAAACAAGACAAGGAAAACATCACTGTCCTCACTGTACAGGTGAACAAAGAGTCGCAGAGTGTAAGTCACTTGCCCAAGATCACTAGCCAGAATATTGGAAGAAACAGGACTGAACCGGTCTCCTCATTCCAAGTTCAGAAAGCTGAGACAAGTGGAAAGAAAGCAGGTCCATAAGGACTTAAAGGGCTTCAAGATCACAGTAATCCTCCCCAATTCCTATAAAGCAGTGGTTTCTCAAATGTTAGTCTTCATACAAATCACCAAAAGTGCTTGCTCAAAATACAAATTACTGGACCTCACCCAGACATAATGAATTAGAATCTTTGAGTGTTAAGACTAGAAATCTGCATTTTCAACACACCCCAGTGATTCCAGTGCATGCATTTTTCCTACATTGAGAATTAATGCTGTAAAGAATGCTGGCTTAGAAGTAGAAACACTCATGCAAAGTAACCGCAGAAACAAAGAGCTTATCTAATGGTTCCTTAAATAATTTCATTTAGGCACTAGTCAACCTGTTTCTGAAGAAAATAGTTACACCAATAAAAAAAAAATTAGGTTGAATCTAAATACACTTAATACCTGAAAACTATTCAACCTTCAGATGTCCAGGAATCATATTCTATTAATGATCATATTACATCAGTGAGTTAACATCCTAAATTTGGATGATAGTAAAATTCTGCATATATAATTTGTTTTCTCAATTATTTTGTAGACTACGAAGAGTGACTTCATAATTATTCTTACTGCAAAAAGTTCATGCAATTCCTACAAAACCATCTAAGATAAATGCAAACAAACATGAGTCAAATTTGAGATACCATCTTCCTGATTATAGCAAGCAAATTGCTAAGAAAATATAAAAATAGGAACACAGGAAAATGCTTCTAGTTATCAAAAAAAAATGCAAGGGAATCATAAACACGTGATTCACAACAGTTACTTCAGAGAAGGAGGGAGAGAACTACTATAGGGGAGAGTTACGAATGTTAAAATGAACTAATGAGGTCTTATTTTTTAAGCTGGGTAGTTAAGTTCACAGGTATTCATCATTCCTTATCTGTGTATTTCTGTTACATAGAAGTATCTTTTGTGTTAACTACATGTAGGCAAAAAGTATAGGTTACAAGCCCTCTCAAAGGACTGTCAGGGGTTAGATGTCTTAACAAAATTCTGACTTTTTCAGATTTTAGAAAGGCATTATTACTTAGAAAAGTATATAAACTACATTTATAAAACACCTCCTGGGCTACCTAGGATAGCACTTATCTTAGTATCAAACACATTACTATTTTTTGCAGTAAATTTTATAATATTCACATCAAGTGGAATAAAACAATTAGTTCTATGTCTGGTTTTGCAGTTTTCAGAGCTTATTAAGATTTAGGATTTGAAACTGTGGATACATGACTGTGGACTTATCTAGTGATTAAGAGCAAACTTAAAGACTTAATGGGTTCAACTTACAACAATATGCAGCACTGACGTAGTTATTTTATCCTTCCTCTTATGTATACAAAGGGAGATGGACAATAGTACCTACCTCATAGGGTTATGGTGTGGATTTAATGACACAATACATTAAGAATGCTTACTACTGTGCCTGATGCACTGTGCTGATGGATATTAACAGCTGTGCCCTAAAGAAACATTTCTAACACTAATGAACTAGAGAAAAAACTGTATTACACAAGGTTAAATATTTATATACTTAAATATTTATATACTTTATATATTTATGTGGCTTACAGTATTAGGGGAAACTTGGCAGTTCTCTTTACAGATTCTTCGAATGCTAAGAAAGATTTCATCCTTCAAAGAGTAAAGTTTCTCAAAACTGTTATCACCACTCACAAAAATCATAAAACTCTTGAAGGATTTTTCAGCTAGTTTCACAATTATTTGTTTATAACATTTACTCTTAGGAGCAGTTTCTAAAATATGTCTATGGCAAATGTAAATTCAACTACTTTTAGATTTTCAATGAAATCTAAGTGTAGAGGTAATACAGACTCTCAATTATTCCTGTTTTTATTCCCCTCTATTACAGATGTTCCGGATTATTCACTCGTTAGTGAAAGGGCAAAAACTCAAATGGACAGAATCAATAAAAGGCTGATAAGTAAAAAGACTAAACTTAATCTCTAAAATGTCATCTTATTAATAACAGATGCTAGGGATCCTATTCTTGCAATGCTTTACAGTCTCAAACCAGAAGGAAGTATTCCTTATCTTTGCTGCATTAAGTTTATGACAAATTTAACAACAAAGTGGCTGTCTATTTCTTTTTTTTTTCAAAGTAAGAGATCAAAGGTAAAGCCTAGTAATTTGAGAGTAATCTAATGTGGAATATAAACATTTCTTCCAAATTACTCAATATTTTACTCACTCCATGCATTCTATTTAGTGGATTAAAATACTTCTGGTTATTTAGTCAAAGAGGGTTTCAGCATTTTATGCAAGAATTACAAAAGCAATGAGATCAACCATAAGAACATAAACAAAATAGACCTAAATCCCCTTTTAATATACTTAGATACAAATATTATTAACGGAGCCACATATGAACACAAGGATCTCACTGAATTTTAACATTAAAGGTCATTTAAAAAATATTTCATATTAATATCTATCAAGCCAACTATTACTCAATTCTCATGTTATTGTTTTTTTCCTCCATCTTTCATTTCTTGAAGGAAGTGTGAGGAAATGTCTTCCAGGTCTTTTTAATTTATAGAAACTAAATGTATGACTCAACATCCAAGGTAGTAGTAGATAAGCTTGCTGCGATGCTTTGTCACTACTCTACCAATGTGCTAACAATGGCAATTACTCTGACACTATATTACAAATATGCCCAACTCATTTACAATATCACCTTCCTTCTATTTTCTCCTCTTTGGCGGTCTATAATTTATCCTGGCAAGCCCTTAGTTCAGTTAAAGTTCTTTCTTTCATTTTCTCATTCATATGCAAATAACTCTGATTTATTATTATAATTCTCCTACAAGCTTTTATTCTTACAACCACCCAAAACCCTTGATCTTTACTCTTTTTACCTTGAATACAGGAAATAGTTTATAATTTCATTTCTCATAATTTGTTCATTAAAACTGATAATTCATCATAAGTATTCTATTATATCTTCCTAACAATATTTATGGCCACTTACATATTGAAGTATATATTATTATAAACAAAGTATTTCCTTTTATTTCTCCATCTTATTACGTTAGGGCATTATATTAAATTTGGGAAAATATGTGTAGAAAAGTTTCATTATCTATACTAATAAAGATATTATTATTTTAAAAAGAAATAATGTGTCTGCAAGATGAAAATGTTAGGCTGATTACCTCAGCTTCTGAATCCTTCAGTTTTTGAACTTTTTCTTTGACCTTCATCTCAAACACCTGCTCCATCTCCATCTCCATCTTCTTCATCTTAGCTACATGCTCCCTTCTTTCTTCTTCCATTTGTGCAAGAGGGCTCCTGTTGTGAACATTAAGGATAAACATCAGAAGTCAAAATACTAATTCAATACAAAACTCTGAAACAGTGATGAAAACAAATAATATGCTGAATTCCACTACTAAATTCTGGTGTTTGAGAATAATTTTTCAATTATTCTAACACCATCTTAAATGACACAGAACATAGATTTGAAGTTTTATATATAAATGCATTAAAAATTCTTTAGAAGCTTTACAATTTACAGATACTTATAATCTAGAACTTCCTTCCATAAAGTTTTATATTTAAACCTGGATCTCTAACAAATAATTATTATGAAAATAGATATTTAAAAAAAAAAAACAGACTATTGGGGTGCCTGGGTGGCTCAGTGGGTTAAAGCCTCTGCTTTCAACTCAGGTCATGATCCCAGGGTCCTGGGATAGAGTCCCGCATCCAGCTCTCTGCTCAGCAGGGAGCCTGCTTCACTTTCTCTCTCTCTGCCTGCCTCTCTGCCTACCTGTGATCTCTGTCTGTCAAATAAATAAATGAAATCTTAAAAAAAAAAAACAAAAACAAGGGGTGCCTGGATGGCTCAGTTGGTTGGACGACTGCCTTCGGCTCAGGTCATGATCCTGGAGTTCCAGGATCGAGTCCCGCATTGGGCTCCCAGCTCCACGGGGAGTCTGCTTCTCTCTCTGACCTTCTCCTCGCTCATGCTCTCTCTCACTCTCTCTCTCTCAAATAAATAAATAAAATCTTTAAAAAAAAAAAAACAAACTGTTAGCAGAATGTTTCTCTTAACCTAGTGTGTATCAAATCTAGAGATGACATAAACTTTAGAAGGAAAATGGAAAGGAACCATTCCCAAATTATACTCACAAAATGGAAAACGAGAAGAAAATCATTTAATTTTGTACTTTAAACAAAATTTTAATATGAAAAAAAGAACCAAGCTAATGAAGTTAATACATGTAGACTATTTTTAGCTCTATAAATTCCTAAGTGTTATAATCTCTTGTAACAACTACTGACATTACAATTTTAAGTTAATTAACACTAATTCAAACTTATTTTTATTTTTTATTTTATTTTTTCAGTGTTCCAAGATTCATTATCAAACTTATTTTAGTAACTAAATCACCATGTTGGAAATACTACCTACCAATAAATCCCTAGAAAGTTTTTCATTTAGGTATGCAGAATTTCCAGGCCATTTACGGTAATTTCACTGCTCATGAAATTCATTCCATGTAACTCAAATATTTCATGTCCTTTTTGTTTTATTTAAAAAAATATTTGGTGATAAAACACACACAGATGATATATAAGAGAGAGAATCAGAAGCAAATAAATATGCTGATAATTATTTCTGAAATGCCGGAAAACAGACATAAACATAGTTAAATGAAGTATTTCACTCTACTGACATTAAAGTCCACAGGCTCAAATCTCTGCACAATTTTGTTTTTTTGTTTTTTCTTTTTAATTTTATTTATTTGACAGAGAGAGACACAGCAAGAGAGGGAACAAAAGCAGGGGGAGTGGGAGAGGGAGAAGCAGGCTTCCCACTTAGTAGGGAGCCCAATGTGGGGCTCCATCCCAGGACCTGGGGATCATGACCTCAGCTGAAGGCAGACACTTAACAACAGAGACACCCAGGTGCCCTGAAATCTCTACACAATTTTGATCAAAATTTTCATGTTGGAAAATATTGCAAACGAGTATTATCTTAAGGATAGTATACTTAAAGAGACAAAAATAAATGCCAAAATATCAGTAACTCACTATAGTCCCACGGAGGAAAGAAACCTGTGCTCCCTGAGGATCTTTGAAAACGATTCAACACATAAGACAACTTAAAAGAGACATGCCTTCTTCTGACTTTGTTGATAAACATGTTTATTTTGCCTTCACATCAACAGGCTTTGACCACTGATGGGACCATTGAATTGCACATTTTAAATTGGTGAATTTTATCTCAGTAAAGCACTTTAAGAAATTAAATCATGGCTTACAAACAAAAACAAAATCAGACCTTGGATTTCACCTATAACTTCTAAGGTTAGTCACTTTAATCCTGAGGTGACATACTTTGATTATGGTAGACCTCTCTCCTAATGAGGCTGAGTATTCTTTTTTTCTTTATTGTAGCTAAGTATTTTTACAGCACTCTTCTTCTGTATCAAGGAGGAGGACTAGAGAGCCAGATGGGATATATTAAATAAGAGCAACAGGACAGAACATTGGCTACTGATTTTTCTTAGCAAAAAGGGAGGACAAAGACATGAAGTATGCTGTGATCAAGATCTGTTTTTGCAATTAGTGTAAATTTGAATAAAATGTTAACTAAAGGATATTTCTTCACCAAAAGTAAACTTAAAAACCTGCAGTATATTTTAACAATTAAGCAATTAATCAGAGGTTCTGAAAATGAAACTAAACCAAATATTAACTTAAAAACCTGCATTCAAAAAGTGAGGTCAACTAAAATAAACTTTTAAATATAAATATCATTATTTTATTAAAAGTTCGGGGCCTTCCTGATAACATAGTTCTCATCTTCATGGCAGATGTTTTTAATATAGGGGCTTCTGATCTCTTTGGCAGAACTCTGAATGAATCCCCTGAAATGACATACCCAATCTGTGTGTCCATGCAAGCATTTTTCTGGTGAGAAGGTCCAAAGCTTTTGTTAGACTTTGAGTCTTTTATAAACCTCACTTCTCCCACCCCTCAAAACATTTTAAACTCTAGAAAAGAAATAATCTAATAACTATTTTTTCAGTTGACAGTGTTAATTGAGTAGTTTAAGCAAGAGAGATTATCCAATAATATTGTTGCAATTTGAAAACACAGCTCGAAACTGTAAATATATTAAATAAAAGAGAATTTCAGAGTGATCTTAAAATTTTATATTCTTATTTATAATACTCTATAAAATGTTTATTTAATTTTATCCTTGGAAGGAGAAGGCAATCATTTAAATATAAAGAATTTATCATATAATTTGCTCATGAAAAGGGTACCAACTAACCCAAAGTAAACACTGTCATCTTGATTTTTATTTAAAGAACTCCAAGAAAAGAGAAGACTCCAGACAATAGGCTATGTTTTGAAATTTGCTTTTAAAGTCAAAATTTAAATATTAAAAATCTCTACATCATAAACCTGCCTAAGTCTTTGGGAAACAAAGACTTACATGCCTTCAACTGTGTCATATCTAAGAGAACAAAAAAGAGAGACTTAGAACACTTACAGTAAACCACACTAAAAGCAACAATTAAAGGCAAATTCAGAGATTTCACAATTGAGTAATTAAGGTCTGTGCCCTAAAATATTAAGTTTATGGCAAAATTCATTAAAGCTAATTAATTTCTTTCCCAAAATTCTATTAGTAATTACTATACCAAATCATTATGAAAATAAAATGCTGTGCAATTATCTTCTGAGAGCCTGCTCAGATTTCTAGACCTATTTAAATATGTGTACTTTCAAAAAAAATTTTGCAGAATTTCATATCGAGATACTTTAAGTTGTTCAGCCTTGCCAAAATATTTGACTCCTGACCAAACGAAATGATATTCCAGTATTTAAAAAAGATAGTCATATATATATGCCTAAATGGATTTTTTAAAGCCTCTCACTAGTACACATCTTTCAAATCCCTTTAATTTTTAAATTAGCCCCTCATTTCTAGTCATCTTTATTAAAGTGTTATTTAAAAAACTGGAATACAAATTTATGCTTATAATGTGGAAAACACAAAGATGGGTCATTTTTTTCATCACATTAAACATTTTTTTCCAAATAAAACTTTTTACTAGACAGCTGCAAAAAGCATTTAATACTATAGCCTAACTGCTTTTTAATGGAAACTTCTTTACACACATAGATAGGCTAAAGCTTATAAACTTAAACTTCTCTAAGAAATTTAAAGCAACTCTGCCAAAGAAATGAAAAGGCCAGGTAAAAGAATAAAAAGAAACAAAAAGGTATAACATAACCTGCATATCTCGCCTAAATCCACAAAGATTTAACATAACTCCTTCGGGATCACTTTAAAGGGTTATAGTTCCTGAAACTCACCAGATGACTCACCCTTTCATGTGACAAATAGCAAAATCATAACAAGGACCACACAAGGCTGACCTAGAAAGGTTCTAACAGCGGTTGTGTTATACAACCCACATTTTGAGTATAACAGAAGACAACCACATTTCACTTGGATTATGTGTGCTCTTTCCTGAAGAACACATTAAGCAAACACATTCACATACTTTTTCTCCAATGGTTAGTAAGGCCACTATGTACACAGACATGTAGCAACTTTCATACAAAAATTTTCAAAGGAATTTCACTTAGATTTCAAAGAGCAATAAAAATTTCCAAAATTTTGGGAAAAAATACCAACACTTCATTTTGCCAAGTGAAAGCATTAGAGCCAAACATAAAACAATACTCATTATATTTTCATGAAAGGACATTTTAACAAACAGTAAAAGATACAACTGAATAAATATAATTTTTTGAAAAAACTTCGGAAAATTTCAGAAAATTGTCTTTATTTCTCTTTCAATGAAAACTGTATTGTACCAAAAGAGTGCAGAGAATCAGCTTTTGGAAACCTGTATTTTCAGTCATTTCTAGGAATCTGTTATCCACAAAAGTTTCCCCAAGCTTACAGATGGAGAAAACTATACAAAACAGAAAACATATGGGAAAGGGTATGCCCAACTTGGAACAAGATACCAACTGTCATAACTGGTGCCAATGATAGACAGCAGTTCATAAAAGAGTCGTCAATCAAATGTGATTTTAAGTAAAAAAATACAAAAGAAGACCAAGGAAGGAAGAACTTGAAGAAGCAGGTTTATCAAAACCAATACTAAATAAATAAATAAATAAATAAATAATAGTAGGTTAACCTTCTCCTTATTGGAGGGTCACCTTCCTTTAAGAGATCTCTACCATCTGGATATTGCTAATTCTTCTTCCTTTTCCTTTACAACCCCTTGTTGAATCTTCTTTGATCTGAAACTTCACCTCCCTTTCTTCACTTCCAATTGCCTACCACCCTCCATACTCTCTAGTCAGGGATGAACAAGATAGACACTCCCTGAAGATTTAACAAGTATTTAAATTGGTGACTTGATATTTTCTTTGCCAGATACAGACAATACCTGAATAGCTGCTAGAAAAATGCCATCTTCCAGATTTGGCCTTGAGGCAAATTAGTATTTGATGAGATATGCTCAGCTACTTTCCAGATTTTTACCAAATCTACGCCTTGGTTTCTTTCCAGCCTTACTGAGATATAACTGACATATAATATTGTATAAATTTAAGATGTACAATGTGATGTCTAAATCTTGTTTTAGTGTCCTTCTACAATAAAATCATTCTAGGACCACTAACCTAACAGAAAGGCACATTTTCAGATATACAAACCAAATATCTTTACCCACTATTCAGTTTATTCTACAGTCCATCCAAAACTGCCTCAGCAGTTGGTTAAGTGTCTGCCTTCAGCTCAGGTCATGATCTCAGAGTGCTGGGATCAACTCCTGCATCAGGCTCCCTGCTCTGCAGGGAGTCTGCTTCTCCCTTTTCCCCTGCCATTCGTTCTCTCAGTCTCTCTAATAAATAAATAAAATCTTTAAAAAAGATAAAAAGATTCATTGACCTAGTTTACTACCTAGCGCTTAATTGTGATTAACAGTTTGTAGAGTATAAACTGCCATTCAAAGATTAATAAAACTAAATTTTTAATGGATTTGTATATGTATAAATATTAGATGAGGGCAATTTAAAAAACAGGTCCACTAGCAATCAGTAGATAAATGGCTTTATGATCAATTTTATTTCTTCCTCAAATTGCCTGCAGATGCTATTTAGAGACCACACAAAGTGATAAAATAACCACCTTTCTTTTTTTAAGGACCAGAGATTGTCTAGGTCCGTGGTCTTCAAACTGAGGTCTCTATTTATCAAGTATTCCAAGAGTTACTTAAGACCATGCAATTTTAAGAGACTCAATGTCCAGATCCTCAACTTCCATACAAAGTCTTGCCTAAAGTGATCTGCCTGAAAATTTCCAAGTTACAGATAGCCCATTTCTCACTTTATAGAAGGAAGACCTACTCCCTCCTAACCAGCCCTTATCTGAGATGCACTGTGCCAGGTGTATCTGGAGGTGTGAAAACCTCCAGGTGACAGGAGAGCAATCTGCTTCAGTGATTAATCAAAGTACTATAATATAATCCCACAGTGTGTCTGTATCTCCCAATATTAAACATGCTTCTATTAAGGGCTACCTGTGATATTAGAAATGCAGTATTTGGGTCCATGCAGGGATGTTCTGAGTTCAGATTCATAGTAGAGGGAGGTGGTTGGACAAGTGGCAATTTTTGTTTAATGACCCTACCTCTTCCATTCCAAACCCCCCAACAACCTCACCCTCTCCCTGTCAGTATTATCAAAGGACACATTGCTATGGAGGGAAGAGTCCCTTGAGAGCAATACAACTAGAATATCACTAAGAAGCCTAAACTCACATTTACTTTTATCACATATTTAAATAATCGCCATTCTTTTCAGTTACTCAGGGAGGAATCCTTAGCTTATAGCACACAGCTGAAATGCTTTCTGAAATTGCTAACATTTTCAAGATAATATAAGATACAACCAATAGATAAAACTTCCAAGTGACTTCTTCCAGATTCAGCAAATTATTCAATAAAGTAGTAAAAAGCTAATGTAATATCATATCAATATCTATTCTAATCATGCCATTCTCCATTTGGTTCAATCTTTAAAGATACTTTTCTACTTACTATTAACACAAAATAATATACTAACTCCTAGAGCAATTTGCTTTTTAGCAGTATAAACATTTTCATCATTTTCATAGACAAAGTCTGCACATGATTCATCTCATTAAGAAACACATTTCCAATAGTATTCTATTTTTTACATTTCTACCTGGGTTAGATAGTTTAACTCAAGTAAACCACACTGGAATTCTATTTATTCAAAAGAATTTTTAACAACATTGTATGGTTTACTATTTTTCTCTGAATCTAATAGCAGAAATACCTCAATAACACTATTTTAAAAGCCTTATATTTGAAATATGGAAACAAATAATTATTTGTAGGACATGAAAAAATGTGTAGAAGGAAAAAATCAAACATTAACTGCACACATTTAATGAATAATAGGAACTGACAGTATACATTTCCTTTTCACATATAAAAATTACTGGTGGCTTTAACCACTCATGTTTTTCTTTTAAATAGTTAAAAAGTCTGTAAGCTAGTGAAATGCATTTAAAATGGATTAGGAAATTATGAACAATATTTACTATGATGGATCCTTATGTTTTTGTGCTAAATAAAGTTGCCTGATAGAAATTTTGCTAAAAAGAGATAGATAAAAGTCCTTTACTCATGCACTGATCTTACTTCAAATAGAATCTTGTATTTTAAATATAAAAACATTGTTGAAATATTAACCAAATAAGTTTTTATTATTTTTTTTTTAAGATTTTATTTTTTTATTTGACAGAGAGAGATCACAAGCAGGCAGAGAGGCAGGCAGAGAGAGAGAGGAGGAAGCAGGCTCCCTGTGGAGCAGAGAGCCCGATGCGGGACTCAATCCCAGGACCCTGAGATCATGACCTGAGCCGAAGGCAGTGGCTTAACCCACTGAGCCACCCAGGTGCCCCCCAAATAAGTTTTTAAAACAGCAGTAATAAATTCGTAAAAGTAAGCATTTTGCAAAGCATACACTGACGAATCACCTGTATCAAAACCATACAGGGTGCTTATTAAAAATGCAAGCTCTCAGGTCCATCCCACATCTACTAAATCAGAATCTCTTGCAGATCATTGAAACCAGAAAACTTAGGAATTGATGAGTAAAGTTCCTCAAATATAAGCATGTTAATAACATATGGAGAAATTAAAAGTTAAGTAACAGTATGAGAAGAAATCTAATTCAAAGTCTATGACTCCAATATCATTAGAAAAATATAGAAGGAAATAAACATAGAATTAGATCTAAGATCAGTTTTAAAAGAGAACTGTTTGTGACTGCCAGTCACTGTTAATGCTTTGTTTGCTTTCTTCTGGAATCTGAGCCATTGTGGAGACATAACTGAAAAATAAAAAAGGAACACTCTTCTTTTCCATTATAAGGAATGCTGAATCTTATAACCAAATAAGTTTTTATTATTTTTTTTTTTAAGTAGCAGTACTATACTGCTACTTTACAAAACTTGCCCTCTTCATTATTGGTACAGATGATCCTTCAGGATTATCCTCTAATAGTAGATAACATCTGACTACAAATGTACATACATTGTTAAAATGGTCTGCATAACACTTATGATCTTTAACAGTTCCTAATAAAGGAAATACGGAGCACAGGTACTGTTACCAAGAATTATACAGGCCTACTCACAGCCCTCCTCATACATCTCATTTTCCTACCCCACCATAAACCACCATAGCTTGATATATATATATATATATATATATATACTAGCTTAGGAGGGTAAAGCTACACACTTGTCAGTCATTTACCCTACCTTAACAACCAAGAGAAGAAATCTAAACTCAAGCTAATTTACTCCCTAGAAATACAGAATAGGAAAGGAAAAGGTAACCAAGACTACAGTCACCTAAATATTGCTTTTGTTTGGTCCTATTCCTTGTTTCGTTACAATGTTACTGAAAACTCTGCTACTAAAATGGTTTATTCAAAACAGACATAACAAAAGGTAAAAGCTCTGTAGTCTCCTTAAAGAGAGTATAGAATGTTCATCTTAAAAGTAAAATGGATTAAGAGATCTAGGTTGTAACCATTCTCTTCCCTTAAAAAAAGTGTACTTGCACCCCTACATTTATACCAGCATTATTTACAACAGCCAAGATACTGAAGCAGCCCAAGTGTCCATCCATAGATGGACACCCATGTCCATAGTAATACATATGATGGATTAAAAAAATATATAGGGGTATATTATTCAGTCATAAAAAAGAATGGAATTCTGCCATTTTCAACAGTAGAGATGGAGCTAGAGGGTATAATGCTAAGCAAAGTCAGTCAGCCAGAGAAAGACAAATACCTCATGATGTCACTCATATGAAGAATTTAAGAAACAAAACAAATGAGCAAAGGGAAAAAGACAATAAAAGAGAGACTGAGAGAGACAAACCAAGCAACAAACTCTAAACTACAGAGAACAAACTGATAGTTACCAGAGGGGAGGTGAGTGGGGGGTTGGGTGAAATAGGTGATGGGGATTAAATAATGCACTTTTCATGATAACACCGGGTGATGCATGCAATTGTTGAATCACTGGTATTGTACATCTGACAGGAATATAACACTGTATGTTAGCTAATTGGAAATAAAATAAAAACTTTAAAAATGTATTTGCAAAAGGAGCCATTTGATTTCTAATTGGGGATCTATTAAATGTGTGGTGTACAAACATGATGGCAAATGACCAGAAGAGAATTCATAGCTTTCACCTAAGGAATAAAACACTTCCTGTGACAAACAGTAAAATATAAAACTGCCAAAACAAAGCTTAACAATAATAAATTTCAGCTATTGTGCATAAAGAATATTATCCCAATTTTCTATTGAGTAGCCAAGAAGAATCTGATGAAGATGAAACAATATGATTACTACATAAATGATACCTTTTCTGGAGGACATAATGTATACTTACTTGGTAAGCTGCCCTTTATTCTTGTTATTATCAACTCCATTATAAGTCACAGCTGCCAGTTTTCTGCTTCGGTAGTTCTCATAGTGGACATTATTAGTGACATCTTTCAAGTCCTGCATGTGTGTTCTGTCATAAATAAATAACATATGAACAGTTTGCTTCTATGAAAAAAGCTTTGACTTAATTCAAAACTTTACCAAAACAAAAACTCTAGACTTAAAACAAGCAAAAGACTATTCTTAAGGAAGAGAATTCCTATCTTCATTTATGCTCAAGTCAGAGCAAGATACAACACGCTAAACTTGAAACCAATGGATTGTTAGGTTCCAAATGAGAGTTTAAGAGTTCTAAATCTTCTCAAAGCAGTTACTAAAGGATGGCATTTCCTCAGAAAAGTATTTATAGTATATAGTATATACTATATATTTTATTTTACTAGAGAAAGGAGATTCGCTCTTGCTGAAACTCTTAAAACCTGTAAGAAACTGGTTGTCTTTATTATTATTTGAGTTTTTAACTAAGGTAACACACAGGAACACTTTAGATCACGTAAGTTGAACTCACACTGAGGAAAATAATTTAGAGTAAATCTGTTTCTTTAAACTGTTCAGTGAAACGAATTTTACTCATGTATTTCTATCATATATAAAATCAACACATACATGAAATAAACAACAAGAAACATGAGACATTTCCTCATTCCCTGAAGATTCTAGAAGCCAAAGACACTCTGAGCTGCTCTAGGATATCCTTTACCAAATCAGGGAAAGGACACACCTGGAGGGGCAGTACTCTGTATTGTCCGATTCTCCCTTTTCTCATACCATCCATGCCTGCCTCCACCATCCTCCACCTCCCTTACAGGAAACAAACAAAAAAGTGTACTGTTTCTTTTTGTTTGCTTGTTTGTTTTAAAGTAGGCTTCAAGCTCAATGTGGAGCCCAGCACAGGGCTTGAACTCATGACCCTGAGATTAAGACCTGAGCTGAGATAGAGTCAGACGGACACTTACCTGACTGAGCCACCCAGGCACCCTGAGGTGTACTGTGTTTTTACTCTCTCTGATATCCAGAAAACATTTGCTATTACTTTCCCTTTGTGAACAGAATGTGATTTTCAATTACTCTAATTTATCTCCTATTAACAGACATTTTCAAGCAGTTCTCTGATAGTTCACTCATCCGATGGAGTACTTTAAGTCTGTGTTTTCCAACAAGTCTCATTTTCATTTATGCTCTGTTCCTTGATGAATTTATCTTCTCCATGGCCACTATCCCTTTCCACTTCAGTCAAGTCAGGCAGCTCCTTATTCCTAGCATATCCAACTGGCTGAGACTGAATAGCTCATGCTAATTTGTCACTGACTCTTCAAACTTAAGAGTGCTCCTACTTTGAAAGCTCTCTTTCCAGCCTTGAAATCAAGTCACTCTAATCCGTGACAATTTTCTCCTCGGTTGTCAGCCATTTTTTGGGTTAGGGTCATAAAACCTCTGAAGTTTTACTGTAAGCTCCCTTTTATAAGAAGCATTTTTGCCATCACTTCTTGTACTCTTGATACAGATAGCACATAATAGGACCTTAAGGGGCACCGGGGTGGTTCAGTTGGTTAAGCATCTGCCATTATCAGCTCAAGTCATGATCCCAGGATCCTGGGATTGAGCCTCTCATCAGGCTCTCTGCTCAGTGTGCTTCTCCCTCTCCCTTTGCCTGATGCTCTGCCTACTTATGCTCTGTCAAATAAATAAATTTAAAAAAGAAAAAATCTTAAAAAAAAAAATGGGTCCTTAACCAGTAATGAAGTATTAAAGCTGAAGTAAGATAAATATTTGATTTTCTGGAATAAATTTACTGTTACCACCTTCTCTAAGTAGAGAATAAAAACAAATAACTGTGTAAGTATAAATTAAGTATTTTGTAATTTTACATATAGATTACCTCAACAATGAATCACTAAAGGACCTGAGGTGGAGCATTTAATAGCTGAAATACAAAAGGCATGAAATAAAAATAAGGTGGACTTACTCATTGTTTAAGCAACTTTTGTTAATGCCATCTAACATTTCAGACAATGAAAGATTTTTTTTCCTTTCACTAAAATACCCTTTATAATTACCTACTTCTGATTTTTTTGCTCTATTTCCACTTATTTACATGCTTCACTTTATTTTTTTAAGATTTGACTAAGTCCTCCACTCTTTTTTTTTTTTTTAAGATTTTATTTATTTATTTGACAGAGATCTTAAGTAGGCAGAGAGAGGGGAAAGCAGGCTCCCTGCCAAGCAGAGAGCCCAATGCGGGGCTCAATCCAAACTTACAAGAAAAAGTGATAAAATATTCTTAAGCTTTTCATTTTATTTAAGGCTTTATTTATTTATCTGTGAGAGAGTGAGAGACAGAAAGTGGGAGATGGGAAAGGGAGAGGGAGTCCTCGCCTGAGCAGGGAGCCCAAAGTGGGGCTAACTCCCAAGATCCTGGGATCATGACCCGAGCCAAAGGCAGATGCCCAACTGAGACACCTAGGTGCCCCAAGCTTTTCCTTTTCAGACTATAATACTCTTCAAGAATGTTTTACAAACTTAAATGTAAGAACTATAAATGAAAACTTGTGAGAAGAAGCAAAGCAAAACCACCTAGCGTAAGTGAACATTTATGCTTTAGGAAAGAAAAACAAATGTGCTACAGCAAACTGAACAAATAAATTTCTCATTAAGTAAAATCATCTAAACATCTACCTTAAGGAGCTGAAAGCAAAGTCTTCATCCTATTCATTAATAAAAATATTAAACAGGACCACTCCCAATCTCACAATCATCACTGAATGACTGTATTTATCCTATGTTGACATCTTTTCTATGAATCCTTTATCTGACTCACTCCATGAAATATACGACTTACTCTGAATTCTTTTAATACATCTAAGTATTCATTTCATAGCACATATCTGTTTTCTATTATGCAACTTCAGAATTTTTTTGTATTTTCATACATGCACGACTGTCTTGCAGTTTTCCTATGCTTAATCTTCCTGCGAGAAATTGTCCATTTGCTCTGTAATCCTTTTATACTAGTGAGTCCTACTCACAAGCTGCCAGGCTATAAACCTTCAAATGTTCAAAGTCTCGCTTCTGGCTCAGTACCTAGCCTCCCCTTCTACAGGATTTTAGCTATGCAGGCAATTACTGGTTGCAGCATATTTAAAAAATATGCAAGACAAAGTTATAGAATACCACTGTGTCAAGCACTGGGCAAGCTGCGGGGGGGATTTAAAATTGAGGAAAAGAACAGTATGAGAGAGAATGCACTGACAAGTAATATTTAAAAACATCCCCTACATATATACTGTTGTAAGCAATTATGAGTTCTTTTGAAGTCACATCTTAAGAATGGAAGAGAAAGGGAACAGTTCATAATAGAAAATGAAATGCTATATTCTCAAGGCTGAGACAGATGACCTCCCTTTCATCTGCATCCGTTCTCTCACTGAGTGAGGCCTGGCAACCCCAATTGCTGAATCAAGCCTATCATCTACTTCCTACCAAAAATACCTGGTTATAAGCTTCTTTAAGAAAGACTTATAACACGGCAATCTCTTTGATTTCAACATTTACTCTGATATTTAGTGTACCTCTTGAGGAAGCAGTTTGACTCACTTAAATTCACCCCGCCACTTGTAAGAATAACCTTACTGTTCCATAACTTCCAAATATCAATAGGCATGTTAATACTTCCAAACAGATAAAGATACTCCTGTGTATTGGGAAACTGGAGATTGAAGGGAATATGTGGTGGGGGCCTGGAGAAGCAAGCAAGATGGGGGTGGAGGGAAATGGGGAAAGGGCTATGAGATGGCAAGAGGAAGGAATTTATCTCAACATGAAAACACTAAAGTTCATTTTGATGCCCTTTCTGTTTCTTGCCCACTAATGTCTCTGGTTTCCTCTTTGCTGTTTCTTTTTTAATTCAAGTCCCAGTCCTCTAATCAGGCTTAGCTTCATGTCCTAGTCTCACATCTCACAAGCTTCCTTCTCTTTCATCAGCTGCACAAAGTACAGTTTAGGAGTAATGTCTTCTCACCTAGGAGGAAGATCAGTTTTGGTCACTGTGTTTCAGTACCAAAAATGCCCCTCTCGCCAGCTCCCAGGCCGTGTACCTTTTAACATTCAAAGTCTAGCTTTTGACTCAAAATCTAGCCTTCCCTTCCACAGTTTTCCTAAATCACATGAAAGAGCAAAAGCCTCTTCCTTTCCTTCTCTCTTTTACTATTAACAATAAACAGACCCATTTTCCCAAACATCTGTAGCAATAACACACATTATTTTGTATTTTTGCTGACAATTAAAAACCTTTGCAAAATAATTCAAGCTATCTCCAAGCAATGTTTACCTAGAGCTAGAATGAAGGTATCAATTTCAAGTAGCTATATTTATAGAAGTCAAAAAGTAAATCTAATTCTAACTTTATTTTCAGAAAGAAAAACACTTTTCATCATTGTTCAAACTTACCTTATCAACATATTTCTTAGAATTGTAAAATCACAATGTTCACCATTTTCAACTATTAAAAAAAAACAAAACACATACATCAGTTCTACTAAGCCAAGTCTTTTCAAAGGAAATTTCTCAGAATATTGGAAGAGTAACAATGAGAGCATATGCAAAATTTCATTAACTTTTCATTAGATCAAAACTTTTCATTATAGTTTAAACACTGTAACATAGTACTTAACTGAAGGGCATGCCAAACAAGGGTACTATAATATTATTTATTGTAGTGTAATCCTCAATGATAAAATATACAAACCTAATAAATGAGCTCATCAGAAACAATCTTGAAATTCTGAAAGGGGAGACTGTATATTCACTTGTAAGAGACTGTATTTATTCCATAATAAAATATATCTTTTTTAAGATTTTTTTATTTATTTGACAGAGATGGCAAGAAAGGAAGTGAGCACAAGAAGGGGAAGCAGCAGAGGGAGAGGGAGAAGAAGGCTCTCCACTGAGCAGGGAGCCCAGTGTGGGGCTCATTCCCAGGACCTGGGATCATGACCTGTGCCAAAGGCAGATGTTTAACCACTGAGCCACTCAGGTGCTCCATAAAATGTATTTTAAAAGCTTAGTGGGCACCTGAGTGGCTCAGTGGGTTAAAGACTCTGCCTTAAGCTCAGGCCATGATCTCAGAGTCCTGGGATCGAGCCCCACATTGGGCTCTCTGCTCAGCGGGGAGCCTGCTTTCTCCTCCCTCTCTCTCTGCCTGCCTCTCTGCCTACTTGTGATCTCTGTCTGTCAAATAAACAAATAAAATCTTTAATTAATTAATTAATTAGTTAGTTAGTTAAAGCTTAGTGTTATGGTGAGGGAGAATCGCTTTAGAAAAGCCTCCTTAAGGTGGCCAAAATAAAGCCATGAGTCAAGAACTTCAAGGTTCTTTATTTTTAAAAAATGAATCACTGGTAAGAACATTCTGGTGGGGGTGGGGTGGGGCTACTAAAACTAAAGAAACAAAGCAATTCCATCGGCACCTATTTTCAAGGAATATAAAAGTTCTAAAGGCTCAGCTCAGCAACTGAAGGTTCCCAGAGGATGACAGAGAGCTGGGAATGAGTACAGTCACTCACTGATAGGGAAAACTGCTGAAAAGGAATATAACTTGGAACAATCTGCTAAAAATTACAGAATTTTTCAAACTAATAACAACAAGTAGATAAAAACAATCATGATTCAATCTTGGTTCCAAGTTACTATAACACAGAAGATTAAATATTAAGTCACACCAATACAATAAACACAAATTTGGGGAAAAGTGTCTATTGCCAAGAAGATTTCTGAGGTTTGGTGCTATGAACTAAGATTTTACTGGTATTTAAAACGCCTTAAAAATTAGTAGAGTATCTCTTAACACTTAATTTTTGTTTTTACGATAAAGATGTGACGCCAAAAAAAAGATGACTTTTATCCCAAAGAAAGGATATCATGAATGTTTTGATTTGGTTTAAAATGCAAGTTGTTCTCATTCTTCAGGGTCCCAGACCCATCTGAGACTCAGATAAAAATGACAGTCGTTTTCTCCAAAAATTATTTTCAATTTCAGAAGATTTATTAGATCCCTTGGCAGCAGCTTTTGGGCCCCAGGTAAAGAGTTTCTGCACTGTAAGTATGTTTTCAAACAAGAAAACACGAGTATATTTAATGACGGGACAGAGCATACTGACAAGTGACTTGGAAAGTATTACAATTGAGATTTAACACATACTTACTTGCCTGACTTAGTAAAACACAAGCTGTGAGAAACTGGAATGTACTTATGAGCATATGAGGCTAAATGAAAAGGAATTCAGAACTATCTGGAAATCCAGAATATATCAATGTGAAATACAAACTTTTGATCACTTTTGTGAGATCTTATAGAAAGCCATTCACTGAAGAAAACCTTACCTTCAGCAACACCCCAAGGATACTGCCTTCCTCTGACCCTTTTGCCATTAACTTCAATGATAGTATTACTACCTACCACAGCGAGAGGTAAACGGTCCTATAAAACAAAGTTCAAATATATCTCTGTAGTCCTCACAAATTCAAGAATAAAGAAGTTAACATAACTCAACACATTACCAAAAAAACCTTACCCTGACAGTTTCTGTATTTACTTTTATAAGCCATTCACAATTACTATTTATTATTAAAATTGTCATCACATGGTATTCTCATCAATGTAAACAATGAATCTCATCAATGTAAACAATGGATAAAACTGTATTTTCTTTGAAATTTTAAGAATACTAAGGCATATATACTCCACTTATCAAAGTAGCTGTTTAAAAAATCATCTCCAAAAGAAATTGTCCCATATTGAAAAGTTAGAAAGGGTAAAAAACACATTGGTAGTTAGAGGGAAAACATGAGGCTTGTGACTAGCCTGCCTATCTGATCACAAACCAACCCTAACAGTCCTGGAAGCAGGGATTATATGTGCTAACTTTATCTATGGAACTCTAGCTCTGGCAGACTGGATTTGTGTACCTCCAGACAAACTCAGAGTACGATCTTTCAAAATTCTTGTAGTTTCCCGAAATATTTAACAATATATAAAATATGTAACTATTTTATAAAACCATAGAAAATCTTCATTGGTCAGATATATGTATTTCATTATTCCAAGATAATTATTTGCTTAGATAATGCCATTAATTAACACATCATTTTTAGGGTACTTAGGAATGACTATAAATTAAAAAACGGAAAATTATGTTGGTACCAGTTTTGGCTTTTTTTGATACACAGACAAAAGAAAACATATTTTTGTCTGGCTCTTAAAGATTGTGCATAGCAGTACTTAGGAACAAATCCTCTCCCTTCTCATTACCCGTTTTTTTAAAGAGGAAAATTACATAATATAAAACCAGTTAACTGAAAATCAAAGACAGAGATTATAAAACAGAGATTATGCTATTCATCTCTCTATTCTACACCTCTTATTACATCTAACAGCCAATCAACAAAGTTAATTGCAAAGTTGAATTCAATAATGAATAATCTCCCTAGTTCATTTTGTAAGCCAACTACTTAAAACAACTGATTTTTTTAATCTTTTCTGTGAGTATTTCAGTGGTTTTAAGGCCCTAAAACATTTTAGTGTATATATGGGAATAAACCTACCTTTATCTTTTTAACAAGCTTATTTTCTTCTTCATCATCTGTCTCTGGAAATTCATATATTTTAATTTTATGTTCTTGGATTTCTTTCATTATCTAAAATGAAAGAGGAAGTTATTAACAAAAGACCACCACACATACTTAGTAGATTAGCTTTATCTGTATTATATTCTTCTTAAATTCCTGATCCCTCAGCTCCAATTCCTTTACTATTTTTCAGTGATGTAAAACTGTAATCTAAAAGCAAAGAACTATGCTAATCTTTTTTTTAGCTATGAAGCTGATATATAAATACTATTTCCAAAATCTGATTATTTCAGAAGTATTGAAGTTATACGGTTATAATACCAAAAGAGTTCTAAAAATGATGTAAGATTCCAGAAACAGCTTTGTCCAGTTGATTTCGACTATAATGGTTTTACATTATTTATTTACAATGACTGACCTTCTTTCTCTAAATAGAACTCTCACCAACTGTTTTATTCAACTGAATCAACATAGCTTCAACTCACCTAAATTTTTAGTAAATTTGGCAAAGGTAAGTGAAACTAAGTACAGCACCGGCTCCAGAAGAAAAATCGGCATGCTGATCAGAAAATATCCTTGGGGCACCCGGGTGGTTCATTGGGTTAAAGCCTCTGCCTTTGGCTCAGGTCATGATCCCAGGGTCCTGGGATCGAGCCCTGCAATGGGCTCTCTGCTCAGCAAGGAGTCTGCTTTTCCCCCCCACCTGCCCCACCCTCTCTCTACCTGCTTCTATGCCTATTTGTGATCTCTCTCTGTCAATAAATAAATAAAATCTTTAAAAAAAGAGAGAAAGAAAAGAAACTATCTTTGCATGTCCATTTGTATACACACACACACACACACACACACACGTCCATTTGTGTATACATACACACTCACACATTAAGGAGTAACAGATACAAGATCAGGCAAGAACACATAGAGAAAAAACACGTCCTGGAAATTAAGAAGCTCCAGAGCTAATAAGGAAAACGCAGGGGGGAAAAAAGGCTACTAATTAGTAACATCAGAAATGAACTTCAGACTAATTCCAAATCACTCCAAATTCTAAAGAGAACAGAGACACCCAAATAATGTTCAACTACCTACCCTATTTGAACTCACAATAAACCAATGGCCAATATACCCAGAACTAGGTCCTTGCCTATACGGGTATTTCAGCACAACCATCACTGCAGGGGGCCCCTGCAGCATTAAGGGGCCTTAAACAAAGTAGGTAAAAGTGAAACTGCCACAGAGAAAAATAGGACCACACATATTTTTCAACTGGGATATGTATCAATACAGAGAAAAACATGAGAATAAATAAATGATGAAGCATCAAATGGATGACTAGGAGAAAAAAAAAGAAACACTAGTGGCTTGATCTAAGAGCAGTGGTTCTTAGTCAGAGACTGTATATTAAAAATGCCAAATCCTCACCTTAATCTACAAAACTTATTGGTAAGGATATAATCCAAAACTGATTTTCTTTCTCTTTATATTCTTTTTTTCTAGAGAGAGAGAGAGTGAGGAAGTGAGCTGGGCGGCAGGGGGAGGTGGTGGTGTTGGAAATCCTAAGCAGGTTCCACACCCAATGCAGAGCCTGACCCAGAACACCATCTTATGACCCTGAGATCATGGCCTGGGTCAAAATCAAGAGTTGGGCACTCAACCAGCTGATACCCAGGCGCCCCCAATAACTCATTCTAAAAAACTTCTCCAGATAATTTTCACAGGCACCCTGGAATCAAGCCCCTTGTGCTCCCTGCTCAATGTGGAGTATGCTTGACCCTCTGCTCCTCCCTCTGCCCCTTTCCCCACCCCCAACACATGCACAAGCACACATCTCTCTCTCTCTCTCTCTCTCAAATAAAATATTAAAAAAAATATATTTCTAAAGGGTGTGGAGAGGATTGGTGGAGGAGGTTGTAACAGTAACATCTAAAAGAGTCTTATTTAAATTGACAAAGGATAATGGCACTATTGGTAACGGATAAGAGCTCTGAGGAGAAAACTAAGGCAGATTATTTTCAAGAGTTATTTTTATACAGTACAAATGACCATACAGTAAAGTAGCAAGAGAAATACATTGTAACACATTAAACTGAAAATACAAAAACTGCAAATTACATGAGTGGTATAAGAAACCCAAGAATTCAAGTTCCTTTTCTCACCTGTTTTTTAAACTGTTGGCACTCCTCTGGAGTAAGTGTGTCTGCTTTGGCAATAAGTGGAATGATATTCACTTTTTCATGCAAACGCTTCATAAACTCAATATCCAATGGTTTAAGTCTGAAATACACAATATTTAATACAATTGATTAATTTGGGGGAATAGATCATTCATAATCCCAGTGCTAAATTAAATACACTGGAACTACTTTAATTACTTATCAGAACCATTCTCTGAAGATGTACTGGGTCAGCAACAGTTAGGTAGAACAGGACCTCAACAAGCATTGGAATGTCTAAGAAGGCTTTGACTCCAGCCCCTGATCACCCTGATCATAGGGTTTGGGCCCTAAAGAGAAATTAGAAAAACCAGAAAATCTCCTAACAGGCTTTCCTAGAATAGCCTCTATACTTACTACTCAAAATTTGGGAAATCTCTGTTTTGTCTTTAAATAAAAAATAATAGTCCTCCTTGAACCCCACATTCTGTTCTTGCTGCCAACTTTATGTCTCAGAGAAAAGGCTCAAAAGAGACTGTTCTTCACCATCAATTTCACCCATTACAATCTGGCTGCTGCCTTCACTTTATTGTTACACTTTCAAGAAGGTCACCAAATAATGTCATGCTGCTAATATAATTAACATCAATAACTCATAGATATTGTGGTGTTTACCATTACTTCTTATATTTACTCATTATGCAGCATTTGACATTACTCTCTCATAAGCTGCTCTTCCCTTAGGGTATGTCTAAGGATCTTCTCTGTAAGTTAGTCCCTTAAGAGTTACCTTCCTCAGAGTGCTCTAGACTAGGCCGTCTTTTCTCTCTACTCTAATTTTATATGCTTATCACTGACTACAATGACCTCTATCATCCTCTATGGGTCTCAAATCTTCACACCCTGCCCAGATCTCATTCTTATGTTGGAGAGTCATGTTTACCCAGTGCATATATTACTTGGACACCAATTTTAGCTCCTCAAAATCAAAAGCTCATCTGAACCCCAAATTTTCCTTCCTCTTCTGTGCTATTTTTGAGGATGGTACTATGAATATTCCAGCCTTGAGTAATCCATTCAATTACTCAAGGAACCCAGGGTTCCTTCCTCCACTGATTCTCACTCCCAAAGATTTCCCAAAACCTGCTGAACAAATAAATGTATTACTTTGGTTCAGGCCACTGAGACCTTTGATACGGACAATTACTAGAATGCACCCAGTTTCCCTCCAAACTGTAAACACTGCAGTCAGAAAGGTCTTTCTAAAATCCAAATCTGAATGAGTCATTTTCCTGACTGAAAACCTTACCAAAGGCCAGATTCCTTGGCTAGTGTGGCCTACAAGGCCTGTGAAGACATAGCCTTTCTGGCTATCTTCATCTGTTAACATCCTTTACCATCTTCTGCCATCTCCTACTTGTAATGTTCCAGCCTTTTTGAACCTCTCATGATTCTCTGAAAGCACCATACTTTGATAGGTCACGGGCTACTGCCTCTACCTAAAACATGCTCCATTCCCATTCCCCTTCTAATTGGCTAGCCTAATTCCTATTGGTCCTTTAGGACTTGGTTTAAATTCTCATTTCCTCTGGGAATCTTTCTCCAACCTAACACTAGGCATCTTCTAAGAGGTCACAACACTTAATTTGCCATATATTGTGCATTTGTTTTCCCTATCTTCTCACTGGCAGATCCTTAAGAGCAAAGTCTTTGTCTCATTCATCTATATCTCCAACAGCTATTATAGTGTTGACACCTGAAGTTCCCAAATACTTGTTGACTAAAAGAGTAAGCTGCTGTGATTTTTCTTATGTTCTTGAATAACTCTAAATGAAAACCAAAGAAATTCTTCACATCTAGAATGTAGTACAGGCTAAAAATGAATATTCCACAAAAATAAATGAAGATGATGGGAGTATTTTGCATAGAAATACCATTCTAAACTGGTATTCTTTAATTTACAAACCTTAAAAACAACTGGAATAAAGATCTACTCATGATGAATTTTACTAATAAAAAATAAAGAGTTCTTTTAGAATACTATAGGTAAATAAACACATTGTGTATGTGGATATATATACCCACACATACATATATGTAAGTAAATGGGAGGTTGGGGACCCAGAGACTAAAGAGGTATTCCTTTTTACTAACAAATAATAAATAATACTATATCTCTTAGTGGTAGTGATGCTGACTGGCAGAAAGATAGGGATATGGAGTAGGAAGGCAGGTATGGAGAAGATACCTACCTCCTATTCTAATTCTCCTTATCCTGAATCCTTTGAAATGTGTTATTGGCATTCAGAGAATAAGGAACACCACAGAAAAGAACTGTCACTGGAATAACACTGTATTATCCATAAAGAGTACCCTTACTTCATAAGTGCTAAGTGAAAGAACCTACCCAACTTTGAAAAAATTTAGGTTTTGCTTTTTTTCATCAGTCATTACATACAACATTAAATATAAAAGCCATGACCCAGTCAATTTCAGATTTGTAAATTTTTGTAGATTATACAGATTTTTCCAGATTATACTCACATCAAATTTAAGTTACCCCCAATACTACCTCATTAAACCAGTAACAGAAAAGAACTCAGTCTAATATTTTTAGACATCTTAAGATCATTTAATATAAAATATTAAAATTAAAATCAAAGTTAACAAGGTTTTACACTTAAAAGTAAAGCAGGACTTGCTGAATATTTGTTATCTCAACTTTCAAAGAGAAAGACACTAAAAAACAACCATGACAAAGAAATGGGTAAAGTCAACTTCTTAAATATGAAACACGACCGAAGAACATTTAAATAATTTTAAAAATTAAACTTTAGGGGGGAAAAAGGGTAAAACCTTTATAAAAGCCCCAATAAAACCCTTCTGCCCTTTTAAATTAGAATACAAATTTCAGAAGCTTACAAAATGTCAACAGCAGAAAACATTTAGTTCACATGTAGATTACATTCTGGTTGAAATTTTTCCTCTGTCCATTTAGTTTTATTTCAGGTCATCTTTTCCAAGAAATTTAGTTTTAAACAATGGAAAGTTCTTTCTAGAATTTCTAGAAGATAAACCCACATTAGAGGGAAAAGACTATTTAACCTCAAAGCCTACAGCAAAATAAAATGACTATAGGGCAAATGACAAATATTTATAATATATACACATACACATATTTCTAAGGAAAAAAATCTTCTATACAAAACTCACTGAATGACACTGATTTTTTTAAATGGCAATCAATATTCAAAAGGGTAAGTATACCATTTTAAAACTCAAGTTCCAAGTCAGTTTTTAATTTTAATAACTATTACCAAGCACTGAACAGAAAATGAAGAAACAATTCCTGAAGTCATAAATCAGTCCTGTGTTTACGGATGACACTGGGTGGGGTGAGGTGGGGGACACTGAAAATACAATGTTGAACCAATTTATAATTACTCCAAAACAGGACCTCTCATAAAAGGGAATCTAGGGACTACCCAGATAAGATAGAAAGGCCCTGATTCAACTATTATTAGACTGCCTAGAATTTCAATTTATAGTGAACAGGAGATCAGGAACTCTCTACATAAATTCAATGTTTTATTCTTTCACTTAATCCACAGTAACACATACCAATGGGCAAAACTTTGTTCCATGCCTCAAAGTAGTTAAGATGAGAAACTATTCAAAAGCATGTTTTTAGAAAATAAAAATTTTGAATCCCTGTCTCTCATTACAAATAAAAAATGGCCCAAAGCTACCACACACCGTTTGAATCATTAAAAAAAAATTTTTTTTAAATCTTATTTCCCATGCAATTTTAAGAAATATATTTTCCCCTAGGGATGGAAGGAATGTGATTTCATGAGAATTACTAAATACTGGAGAGAGTCCAAAAGACCTAAAATAATAAAACTGGATAAAAACCATCAAATTTCTATTGACTAAAGTGCAGTTAAGATTTTATTCCATTGGCTTCCAAGAAAAGTCCTAACAAGTTAACCTAAAATGATTTAAAAAAAAAAAAAAGTACATAAATTCAGGAAGAAGCTAGCAGGTACTCATAAAAGGCTATAAACAGTATCTTGTTTTTGAGGTTTTTTTTTTTTTTGAGCCTTTTAAGTAGATGAGTCAATTTTGCACATTAAATATGTAAACTTCTTAGAGCACCACAGAAGAATATTAGAAACAAAAGAAGAATTATTTGCACCATCATAATCTGACAGTGCAAAAATGGTAAACTATATAATTAAGACTTTTTGCTCAACCATAATAATGATGATGGGCATTAGTTTATCTAGGAAAATGGTGGAGAAAGCAGCAGAAAATAGAAGACAAAGGTACTGTTATGAAGGAACTGGTTTATACTATGGGTAATCTAAGGTGGCGTAATGCTATTTAGTCTGATGTTACATAATATTCCGGTTCCTTTTGGTAGAGAGATAGCAGCTCTACTCATCAGGTAGCTGAATTATGCAGAGTCATCTACCCAAAGAAAAAGACTGAAGAAGAGTAAATACAAACATCTGCAGTTGACAGTGACACATGTATCTACTCAAATGACAGAGGAAGTACAAACAATAAAAAAAGAAATAGAGACTGGCCATACTAACAAAAAAATAATCAGATCATATGAATGTCTAGATACTTACATTTAAACTCCTAGTAAGTAGACGGTTAGCACAGATAATATGAAACTTAAATAATATGATTGTGATAGCTAAGGTGAAACAGAGCCAAAGAAACTTAGTAAAGAAATAAATGGCACATCAGAACTTAGGTACTTAACTTTTCTGGTAATCTTTTCTATCAGACTCACAGTAAAAACATCTTTAGAGTTTCTTAGAATATGTCTAAGCTGTTATAGCTGTTTCCCATTATTTGGTAGTTCAATTTGTGGCAAGAGGTCAAAAGGAAGCTAAACTAGCCACACTGAGACATTAAACCATGATGGAAACACTTTCAATATTATAGTGAAGCAGGTAAAAAAAAGTCTTATGCATAAATTGAGAAATAAAATTACTATTAGCTTATCTAGAACTTAAAAAGTGTTTTTTATAAGTCATTTTTATATAGAATTTGGGATTTCACAACTCGTGTAGTTAAATGTGTAGTTAAATGTGCTCCACAGAGATCTAGATTACTAAAATATGTACCTGATGTTCAATAATAATAAGCAACAGCAAGTTACCAGAAGTATCAAGGTACTGACCCATGTCCTGAAGGAGCAATGAAATATAAACAACACTGCACCCTGTTATCAGGCATCTGACGTCTGTTCACTCGAGATTCTGCATTTAGGTAGTCCTCAAATTTACTATCAATGTAGTCAATAACAGGCTGCCAGCTAGAGAAACCAGACAAATAAAAAAATTAAGTTTCAATTTACATATGAATGTACAATTGATGACTGTTAAGGTGGAGTAATCATTATTTTTAAATAGGCAAAACTAATCGAACCACTGGAAAATATCTCAAATTATTCTACATATACTGATTAAGAAACAAATATTAATCACATTGAATAAATCTTGATTCATTATTTCTAAACTTTCCAAATCAAAGATAATTAATTATATAGAGTCAAAGCTCAACAAAATTATCGTATTATCTGCATTGGTAAGTACACAGTTTTAGATTTCAAATGAAAAGATTAAATAATTCAAAAACTTCATGATGAACATATTTTGGTGTCGTTTTTATGTTATGTTAGTTACCATACAGAACATCATTAGTTTTTGATGTAGTAGTCCATGATTATTTAGGTGTTTTAAAAGCTGACACAGAAATTTACTTCAAAAACAATGTGGTACTCAAAGAAAAATTTAAATATTGTTTAGAAGATACTAAGGTATTATTTCCAAATAGAATGTCATGAATGTTTTCTAAACTTGTAACTTGGAAAATCTGAATATTTAAAATCAGATTTAAATTAGGATGTGACAGAAAGTAATATATACAATAAGTGGATAAAATTATAGTAGAAAATGAAAAGTTTTAGCTTCCTTATAATAATGAGAATTCTTGTTTCTATGTTGTTTTGGAATTTGCCTCCAAAATAATTCTATGACAGGTATTATCTCTATTTTATAGAAATCAGTTCAGAGAAAATAAGCAACATTTTCAAGTAAGTGGCCAAATTAGTATAAGAACTCTGGTCATAGGACTTAAGTTAAATAACTTTTGTTAAAATGAGAAGTTTAAAAATCTTAAGCAGAAAAACTCTAACGACCCCATACCCCAAACGCAGTATAAAGCAGTGATGATAATCCTTCTTACCAATTACTATTATCCACTGCATCTCCAAATCCTGGGGTATCAACTATTGTGAGCAGCAACTGAACACCACCTTCTTTGATTAAAACTTTGGATTGTTCCACCTGTAAGAGTCATTGGTACAGGTATTAATACCACACGTTACACCTGTGGTTTCCTACAAAGTAAGAAGCAGGGGATGAGCATTAATCAAAACCAACTGGAAATTTTTACAAACAAAAACCCACCCCCACATTCTCTTTAGAATCAATTACTGTGGATAGTAGAAGTCCTGGTTACTTGAAAGAAAGGCACATATATAAACATCGGGTTTATGGTTTATAACTGACATAAAGAAGAAAAACAGGAACTGAGAAAGTAGTAATAGTCACTAAAGCCATATAATACTCATATAATCTAAATGCATATCTAATAATATAAACAATGTGCTTGAATGATTTGGTAACTCATAGAAATCAAATGCAATTAACCAAACAAGTACAACTAATGTACCATTTACAATAAATGTTTTCCTGGACTACCTCCAGGAAAGGTAACTCAAGTTAACTTACTACCATTCCCAAATCTTTTTCAGCATAGCTATAATTATTTACACTTGGGTTTATGGTATAGTTAAGATCCAATTCTCTTCTCAAATATTATACCGCATATTTGACAGAGGCAATCAGCAGACGTGCAGGCACTGAAAAAAAAATCCTACTAACTCTGACTAAAATCTTTAGTTCTCGTCACAATTTGCGAAAATATTCTATTTGAGAAAGAGTATTGGACTTAAATAATGCCAACAGCAATCTAAGATTTTCGGTAACCCTGAGCTATGTATCAGAACATATAACTCATTCATTTGGGGCATATGTTCCTGATAAAGTAAACACTGATTCAAAGAGAAAAAGGGAATAAGAATAATTGCCCCAGAAAAACACAAGCTTTCATTCAATGTACATTTATATCAAGGGCTAACTAAGACTAGAGGCTCTTCATATACTGACAGGTTAATTTAAGAGAGAAGAATTAGACACAAATGTTGAGTGTTAATTGCCAAAAGATGGTATGACTTAAGTACCATAAGACTTAAGGGAAAAATATCACCAATATGTGAAAAGCAACTTCAACTATTTATGTTTTGGAAAGGAAAAGTGACTAATTTCTAGGTAGAAATAGTTGAGTGTACCTTTTGGTATTATAAATATGATGTAGTTTCCATTTTCCTTGGGCATTTTTTACAGAGGCTAGGTAATGCATAAAGAGACTAAGGAACTAAGACTGCTAAGCAAGAAAGTCTGCAGCAACACTGTCCAACATAATGTTGGACAGTTTCTGAGATGATGCAAATGTTTTGTATCTGCACTATCCAATACAGTAGATACTTGCCATGCAGCTACTTAGCCCTTGAAATGTGACTAGAGCAACTTACAAGCTGAATTAACTATTTAATTTGAATCAACTTAAATTTAAATTTTAGACACATATGGCCTGGTGACACTGAATTGGACAGTACAGGTCTAAGTCAGCCAACAGTTATTAAAAAAATATAATATAAAAAAAAATCTTGTTAAAACTGAAAACACTGCCTAAGATTTGGACATGTATGTCCATGGAAGGGCTTCTAATCTTTTAGACAAATAAAAGGTAAAGGTCTTATCTTTTAGACCAGTGGTCTTTATACTGTTTTAGTCCTAGTGTGAAATACCAGTGGAAATTCTGAACATCCCAAATATATTTATTTTTACCTACCAAATATACATAATTGGAAATCTGTTAATAAGTATTAACACAGTATTAATTCTCTGTAGATTAAAAAAGTAAACATCAATAAATAGGGTTCTTAATATTTTCTGGCCATTTTCAGTATCAACAATAGATGGTGTATTACTTGGAAGACCACTGTTTCACACCACATAGCTAAGATAATACAGCTAGTCTGAAACCAGGTTACTCTCACAACATGAGAAAGGCAAAATGAGGAAATAATCAGACTTACCAGTGTTAGATTTTCAAAACTTTTTTTAAAAAAGTGATATTATGCCACATGATTTACAAAGTTCCTATTTTATATATATGGTTGTCCTCTAGTCAAAGGACAATCGAGTTATTTGTCATTGAATATCAATTTAAAAAATGGACAATTTCCAACATCTCAATATACCTTGAATTTGCTTCCATCTCCTTCCATAAAAATAGCTTACTCATTTATGGTAACTGGCACTGAAGCAGAAATATCCAAAGTAATCATACCATCCCTTTCCTAATAATTCTTTAAATGACAAAGCACTGTATATTAGAAACTGATGCAAAATACAATTGTTCTACATGAGTCATCTCCCAATTTTACTCCCAAACCATTTCTGGTTCTCTTATTAGTAAATAAAGCCCATTTCTATCTTCAATAATAGGTTGTACACTAATCACACACCATACCAGCTTAAATTTTAAGATTCTTGTTTCTTTGTTTTTATAATCAGTTTAACTTAATTGTTTACTGATATAAAAAATTAAGATCTGTATTTTAAATACTTCAAAGAGTCTTTTTATAAAAGGTCTTTTCAGGCCTATGAATTTCTATGTATCCATATATGGTCAAATAGAAAGAAGAAGGCAACATATGGAAGATATCCAGAAAACTTAACTGTAAACTAGTGCCATTCACAGGATCCGACTGTATCCTATCATCTGGTTTTGCAAGTATCCTCATGGGATCCATGGAAAACAAATTAGTTCAAGTCCAGGAATTTCAAACTTTTCTTAAGAAATCTATTCCAAATGGCTACTTTCCCATGCACTTTACTTAAGCAGGTCACATCAGCATATTTTATGGCATCACTCAAAATCCTCTAAGATTAAATGCCTAATTTAATACTGAAGGAATGAATCAAGGGTATTTTCAATTATGTGTTTCTCTCTGAAAAATAAAACTAAAACTAAAGCCCATTACATTACTTATGTATAATTAATTTACTGAGGCCTCATTTGGACTCCTACTTTCCAGAAATCCAAGGCACTCTTTTTTCTAATATTGTTCCATTTTTCAATCTGAGAAAAAAAAAAATTAAACATTCAGTGTTTCAATAACTTCTTTCATTTTCAAAAGACCATTAAAAGTTTTATAACATAATGTTTAAGAGCTGTTTAAGTAGAAAGTGTTACTTAATTAACTATATTAAATTTCATAGAGAGGGTTAAAATTTTCTGCCAGGAGCTTACCTCTCTACCCAAACTTGTTCAGGAGGTGGCATTACAGCCAAAGCTCTGCAGGGACTTGGGACAACAGAGACTTAAACAGCCTGAGATATTTCACTTAGCTAAAACACAAAAACTATCTATTATTTAATGCCTGATAAATAAATTAGATAGATATTTAAGATAAAGATAAGATATATAAGATAAATATCTATCTTAAATACTTCATTATGTTCCACAAGAAACTAAGAGGCAATGACCAAAGGTACAATACTTATACCTAAAGATTATTTCCTTCTCATCAAAACCCTGACCTAGTTTATTAAGAAAGCAGATCCAGGGATGCCTGGATGGCTCAGCCAGTTTAGAGTCTGCCTTCGGCTCAGGTTAGGATCCCAAGATCTTGGGATCAAGTTCCACATCCAGCTCCTTGCTCAGCAAGGAGCCTGTTTCTCTTTCTGCCCCTCCCCCTGCTCATGCTCTCTCTCTGACAAGTAAATAAATAAAATCTTAAAAAAAGAAAGAAAGAAAGTTGTTCCAAAGATTTGAACTCTAGGGGCACCCCAGGTCATGATCTTAGGGTCATAAGATGGGAGCCCCACACTGGGGTTTGTCCTCAGCGCAGATCCCTTCTCTCCCTCTCCCTCTTCCCCTGCCCCCCACCCAGCTCTTGCTCTCTCTCTCAAATAAATCTTTAAGCACGCACAGGTGCGCACACACGCACATACACACACACTCCCTATATCACCACCCCTAACTTCCCCTGACTCCTTACACTGAGATCTTAAGCAACTCATCCCTTTCATTTTCATTAGTGACCCCCCTCCTAAACCCTTTATTTCTTTTTCCTTTCCAAGCTCAGATATCTTTCTGATCCACAAAATTCATGAACCTCGATCTGACCGGAATTTCCCTGCTATCCAATAATCCTTCTATGTGCTCCTTAGTCTCATGCCACTCTCATTTCTCAGTATGGGTCTTCTCTACCCTATTTCTGTCCATCCTCAGCAAAGTACCTCATCTCTACATGAAGATAAGAGCATCCCCAATTTGTCTGAAGCAACAGCCCCAATTTGTCTGAAGCAACAGTCTTTCCTTCTGTTCAGTGGAATAGGTCCCTTTCTTCCTAAGGCTAATTTCTTAATCTATATAATCTAATTATTCCATATTGGAGTCATATTGACAAGAGTTTAGACTATTTATCCTTTATTTTCAACCTCTTGTCTCTTCAGGGATTAATTCCCCATATGATATAAACATTCTTAGGTCTTTTTTGGAAATAAAAACCAAACGACTGCCTCAGTACCCTACACTCAACCTCTAGGTATTCACTTTCATCCCTTTCTTCATAGCCATCCCATCATCAGTGCCTCATTTACTACTCACTTCCCAACCAGTACCATATTGCCCTTCATTCCTACTACACTAAAATCTGCCAAGGTAATCTATAGCACCTTACAGCAGCACATTCTCACTAAATCATATTTGTTTGCTATATCCTTCATGTGATTGGCTTAAGAACTTTGATTATGGAGGCACCTGGGTGGCTCAGTGGGTTAAAGCTGTCGTCCCAAAACTTGGCATAAGATAAGCATTCAGGGGCACCTGGGTGGCTCAGTGGGTTAAAGTCTCTGCTTTCGGCTCAGATCATGATCCCAGGGTCCTGGGATCAAGTCCCATATCGGGCTCTCTGCTTTAGCAGGGAGCCTGCTTCCCCCTCTGTCTCTCTGCCTGCCTCTCTGCCTACTTGTGATTTCTGTCTGTCAAATAAATAAACAAACAAACAAACAAATAAATAAATAAATAAAGCATTTAAATGTCTGTTCTATGAATAGCTCAAAAAACTATCAATATTGGACCAATATCAACAAGAGAGTTTCCCAACTGGGCTTTACAAAAAGGTCTCAAGGATTCTATAAAACATTATCTTAGGGAGAGGATTCTTTGCTTTCACCTTTCTTCACGTCCAAAATTTCTATACCCATTTAATCTTAATAGTGATCTGAAGAACTTCATAAACCAAGAAAAAAAGTTTTAAAGAGGACCAATATAAGGCTGCAAACTAAGAACTTTAAAAAAAAAGAAAAAGGGGCACCTGGGTGGCTCAGTGGGTAAAAGCCTCTGCTTTCGGCTCAGGTCATGATCCCAGGATCCTGGGATCGAACTCCACATCAGGCTCTCTGCTCAGCAGGGAGCCTGCTTCCCTTCCTCTCTCTCTGCCTGCCTCTCTGCCTACTTGTGATCTCTGTCTGTCAAATAAATAAATAAAATCTTTAAAAATAAATAAATAAATAAATAAATAAAAGGGAAAAAAAGAAAAAAACTAACACTCTTGGGGTGCCTGCATGTCTCAGCTGGTTGAGTGTCTGACTCTGGATTTCAGCACAGGTCCTGAGATCAAGCCCTACACTGGACTCTGTGCTCAGCAGGGAGTTTGCTGGAGATTCTTTCTCTCCCTCTTCCTTTGTCCCTCCCCACTCCCATTCTCACACACTGTCTCTCTCTCTCAAATATCTTTAAAAAAAATCTAACACACTAATTTCACAAAAGAAACTGAAGCAATTTAGTCTCAGAATAAAGGACAGTTTTTTCCTTGGAGACAGTTGGCAACCTTTCACAGACTTAAAATAGGATTCAAAAATTTTCAAATATACCAAAATTATAAAATTTGCTACTATATAATATTTTTCTTAAAACTTTGTTCATCTGAAGATCTATTTTTGAGAGTGGAACAAGTATTCAATGCTTTCTATCACTTCATTTTAATTAGTCTACTAAAAAATACATGAATAAAAACAGAAGTTAAATTTCATTCGAAGTGAAATATTCTGCAAGAATGAAGGATAAACAGTACCCTCTCTCACTTCTTCCCATAGAGACAGGATAAAACCAGTTTGGATCAGCTAGAAACACTGCAAAGCAGTAGTTCTCAAAATGTATCCTGACTGGCAGATGCATAATCTGTGAACTTGGTAGAAACATGAATTCTTTGGGCCCTCCTTCAAACCCATTAAATAGCAAACTCTGAGGGGAGGTGGACTCAGCAATCTGTTTTAGCAGGCCTTCCAAATGACTGATGTACACCCAAGTGTGAGAACCACAAGTACCAAGAACTCTAGGACTAGAGTGTTGGCTCACATTTTGAGCTGCCGCATTCAGAGTCCTGAGGCCCAAGACAGGACACTGGGAATTAATCACAAAAGGTTTCTATTTAATACTGAAAATTCCATTCAAATCAGAACCACTTATACACGAGAAGTTCAGAACTAACTCTCTATTAGTGTAAGCACCTTTTCTTTCCTTCCAAGATTGCAAATGTGGAAGAATTCCTTACGATACCAGTTTTTTATAAATAAATAATGCTCAGGGAGGAGATTATGAGATCACAGTCTTTATTAAAATCTCACTCCCTACCTTGCTACATCACAGCATTTTTCTTTTCTTTACCTTTTTTTTTTTTTTTTTTTGACAGTTGGAAGTGTTCCAGAAAGCCTTCAGGTGAGAAACTGCAGACATATGCCTTTTGAAACTCGGGATTTTATGTTTCTCTTGGTCTGCCATGTCTGGGCTGAGATGTAATACTTCTGACCACCCTCCACAAAGAATTTATGAGCTTCCAAGAGGAGATTATCTTCTAGATTACTGAGCTTGGTGAAGAGCCAGTCAACTGTGAAAGAAAACTACCCTCTATTCTCTAAATAAATGGAATGACTCAGAACATGTTATGTTCTCTCCTGGATAAGTAAGAAAGAGAGTACACAGGATCTTCAACTTGTTTCCAGTATATGAAGGAATACCACCCAGAGTACTTCTCTGGGATTCTAGTCATTATCAACCCATTTCTCAGATGTTATAGATCTTAACTTTTGGTAAAAAGAAAAGATTTAAGAGTGATACACAGGCCTTTGTCATAAAAATCTTAGTAGAGATACTGTCAAGCCCTAATTACTCCTTTGTTTCCAAAAAAGGAAGACTTGGAAGATATTCACAAAAAGAGAACACTATTGAAATGGTACCTTAAAAGAAGGTTAAGTGAGTTAGACAGGATTATTTGGGAGACAAGTAAACGTAAAAACAATCCTGAGAGCCTCTTCCATATTCCTTAACAGATGCTAGCCTAAGAGAAATTATCTTCAGTGTCTGAAATATAAGGGACAATTATCTAGACAAGGAACTTTTCCAAATCAAAGAGAAAAAGACAGGAAACATTAAGATGATCAAAACACTTCAAGGAAATCTGAATAGTTAATGAGTATAAAAGACATGTTCAACCTCATAAGAATCAAAGAAATTTAACTGAAACAATAAAATACCTTTACTTAATGTGTCACAGATGTAAAACAGAAACAAGTGTTCAGAACCACCAAAAGAATGTATAAAAATATTCATATTGTTAAAAATTGAAAGCCTAAGTGCTTATCTACAGAATATAATTTATGATATAATCAAATACTGAAATACTACACAACAATGAAAAAGGACTATAACTATACAGTACAAATACCACAGACATAATCTTCAGTGAAAGAAATCAGACACAAAAGAGTATATATCTAAATGAAGTTCAAGAAAGACAAAATTAATTTATTGAGACAGAAGTCAGAAATCTATTTATATCTGAAGTTGGGTATAATACTGACTTAGGGGAGGCAAAAGGAAACTTTCCAGGGTGTTAGAAATGTACATTATGTTAATCTGGGTGGTAATTACCTAAATATATGAACATGTATACAAAAGTTCATCAAGCTTTATGCTAAAATCTATGCCCTTTTGGTATAAAGCTACATATTCATTTAAAAATTATATTAAGAAAATTTTGCTCAAAAAAAATAGAAATAGATCAATAAAACTTTTTAAAAAGCTGACTCTGGCCTTGTTCTGAGACTATGAAAGAAGACTCACTGCTTTGTTAAAAAAGTTTGAGATGGTGGCCAAGGATCATGTCAGAGAGGTAAATTAGGTGGTTATTCTAATAATCTAGGCAGAGAGATGATGGAACCCTACATATGAGAGGTATAATAAAGAATTTTGGATATAACTGTGAAAGTAGAGATAACAGGATTTGTTGATGGCTACATATGGACTGAAAGAGAAAAAAGGAGTTAAGGATGGCTCCAAGTTTTTTGGTCTGAGCAACTGGTTTAGTAGACAGTACCATATAGTCTATCAGTATTTTTAATAAATTTGTTTGGCAAATTTATTTTTGGCATAATGACTTTTAGGGGACATATTTTTGTTGAGCTGACCTAGAATGAATTCTTAATATGAATCTTATTCCTTATAAATACTTATCTTTTGGTATTCATATTTCTTTTCTGAAAGGCAAAATTATAAAAGCATGCTCACTGTATAAAATTGAGAAGACAGGAAAAATATTCAGTCTCACAATATGAAGAATCGTTGATGACAATATGATAATGAATTCTATTTAATATCCTTTTTATAATATGTAGACCATGACAGGATACACACAGTTGTAACTACATTACAAGCAATCTCTCATTTGAGCAAATACTTTGCTACAGAGTATGAAAGATTCAATTTCTTTATGTCAAATTCCTGAAATTGCAAGCACTGGTACTTTCATGTGTTAAGACACTGGTTTAAAAAAAAAAAAAGAAAAAATCACTGCATGGATGAATCAAGAAAGCTTGAGTATTGTTCTTTAGTCTTTATTAAGCAAAGTAAAATAAAACATGGAAAGGTACAAAATCTTCATGAGTTAATTGGCTTCCATCATTTACCCAGCAGTAGTTTATTGGAATTTCAAACTTAGTATTTAAAGGGAAGTCCTTACCCTTGAGTCCAGACTGCAAATTTAAACCTAACAAGCAACAGCAAACATCATGCATGTACTATTTGAGATTTAAAAAGTAAAACAAACAAAAAATCCCTTCCTGAAACTATCCCTTACTAGCTAGAGTCAGATGACTGGCTCTTTACTGCTTACAGAGGCATTTAAAATATATATATATTTTTTATTTATTCATTCATTTGACAGAGAGAGAGAGTGAGAGAAACATAGCAAGAGGGAACACAAGTAGCCGGAGTGGGAGAGGGAGAGGGAGAAGCAGGCTTCCTGCCAAGCAGGGAGCCCAAAGCCGATGTGGAGCTCGATCCTAGGACCCTGGGATCATGACTTGCCCGGAGGCAGACGCTTAATGACTGAGCCATTCAGGCACCCCGATAGAGGCATTTTTTATGTTATTTTAACAATTTTCACAGGACTTCACTGATCAAATCATTTTGTCTTCATTTTGTCTTAACTGCCTAGTTGGGAAACTCTCTCTATATAAGATTTTTAAAGGAAAAGGTTTAAAAAAGAAAGAAAACCAAAAAGCTGTCGGATGAAACATTATTAAATAGGGAGATTGTAGTAAAGGAAAGCTAATCCACCTATTAAGAACTGGTTAACCTATGAAACTAGCGTGTATTAAATATCAACAGTATAGAGACAGCATAATTTGACAGAAAACACACCAAACCAGACTGCTTAGATTTGTATCCAGTCCTGTCACTCTTTTTTTTTTAAGATTATTTATTTATTTATTCATTCATTCATTCAAGAGAGAAAGAGAGAGAGCACAAGACGTGAGAGGGTTAGAGGGAGAAGCAGACTCCCCACTGAGCAGGGAGCCCGATATGGGAGTCAATTCCAGGATCCCAGGATCATGACCTGAGCTGAAGACAGTTGCTTAACCAACTGAGCCACCCAGGCGCCCCAGTTCTGTCACTCTTAACTATGTGATCTCAGGAATATGACCATGTCCCTACCTCAGTTTCCACCCATGTAAAATGGCGGTAATAATACCACTTACCTCATAAAGTTGTTGTTAAGAATTAAGTAAGTTAATGCACATAAACTGCTTAGAATAATACCTGGAAGATACTAATGACTTACTAATGCAAGCCTGGCATTAACACCATATGCCAGAGCTACAAAGAGGACTCAGCAGTAATTACCAAGAACACTACTGGCAAGTACATGACCACTAAGATCTAATATATTTTAGAATAAATATTCTTTTTTTAAAGATTTTATTTATTTGAAAGAGAGAGCATGAGTGGGATGAAGGGCCGAGGGAGAAGCAGACTTCCCACTGAGCAGGGAGCCCAATGCAGGACTTTATCCTGGGACTCCAGGATCATGACTGAGCTGAAGGTAGACGCTTAACCAACTAGGTCACCCAGGTGCCCCTAAAATAAATATTCTTGAACTTAGGAATCTGCACTGTGTGGTTTCTTTAACATTTCTACATACATAGTTTACTTATCTTGAATTTATTTTATTTTTTTTTTTTTAAAGATTTTATTTATTTATTTGACAGAGATCACAAGTACACAGAGAAGCAGGCAGAGAGAGAGGAGGACGCAGGCTCCTGTGGAGCAGAGAGCCCGATGTGGGGCTCGATCCCAGGACCCTGGGATCATGACCTGAGCCGAAGGCAGAGGCTTTAACCCGCTGAGCCACCCAGGCGCCCTTATCTTGAATTTAAATACCTAAATTAAAAAATTAGAACTTCCTCCTCTTGTTTAGGGTTAAAATATACAACACTGGGGGCACCTGGGTGGCTGAGTGGGTTAAAGCTTCTGCCTTTGGCTCAGGTCATGATCTCAGGGTCCTGGGATCGAGCCCCGCATTGGGCTCTCTGCTCAGCAAGGAGCCTCCTCCCCGTCTCTCTCTGCCTGCCTCTCTGCCTACTTGTGATCTCTGTCAAATAAATAAATAAAATCTTTTAAAAAACATATATACAACACTGATCACAAAATAAATAAGCAAGGTAGTGTCAAGTTTATCGAATACAATTTTGCAAGTAATTTGAAATTTCAAACTCTATGAAAGATACAAAAAAATTTCCTAAAAGAGAAAAACTTCAAAAAAAGAAACAAAATATCCACTTGACAGAATTACTTCTTAAGACTCTAATTACTAAACTGCATCTTGCAGTTTGATATGTATGAGTTTCTGCCCAGGATTTCCCGAGTGTCCTTCTACCCTATGCACTAGAATAATCACTACCAATCCTTCAAATCCACCTCCAGCCTGAATAAAGCCTGTTCCAATGAGAACTATTCACCCCCCTCCTCTCTGCTTATGGGCTATATATTACTACTGTACCGTTCCACTAACAATTTTTTTTCAATTAACAGTTTAAAGGAGTACTGAAACAAAAATGTAATGTGAACCACATAAGTAATTTAAAACTTTTCAGTAGCCACTTTAAAATATTATCTCTGGAAAGTGTAATCAATATAAAAAAATTAGTAATAAGATACTTTGTATTTGTTACATATTAAATTGTCAAAATCTGGGATGTATTTTATACTTGCATAACATCTCCATTTGGACTCTACATATTTTAAGAGCTCAACAGGCACATGTGACTACTGGCTACTGTACTGAACAGTAGAGATCTGGAGCCTAGAGTATTCTGTCACATGAAGTATGGTCTAACGGTCAACAGCATCAACGTCACCTAAAATTTTTAGAAATGCAGAATTTCAACCCATCTCAGACTAAATTAACCTAAAACAGGAACTAAATTTAACAAGTTGATCTAAATACACAGTACAGACTGAGAACTACTTAATTAGACTACACATAGCTTAGGAGCCTTAAAATTCCAATTGCCATTCATCTATCACATAGGACTATGCCACTGAGTAATACAGAGCACTGTATTTAAGTAATAATGGCTTTTCTGCAAATCAAGCTTTTTCTACCCTATCTATTAGCACATTCTCCAACAGTGGAAATACATCTATACTACCCAAATACATCCATACTACCCTTGCCGCATATGTCTACTGAGCACTTGAAATATGACCGGTGTAACTGAGAAACTAAACTTTAAATTTTATTTGCTTTTAACTTACTCAAACTTAACAGCTAAATATGGCAAGCAGCTACCATGTTGGACAGCCTAACTCTAGGGGTATTATTTAGTACTTCACAGTATAATCTATAGGAGGGTCCTAGGGACAAATTTAATAGAAGGTTCTAGCCAAGATAATTCCTCTAAATTCACCTTCTCTTTTTAATCATCAATCAGGTTTACCATTTTATATTGGATGAGGCCAAATATAAAACCTACCTCTAGGGAAGCATAATAAAAGTTATAGCATGTATTTTGTGTGTGGTAACATTACCCCAGCTTATCATCAATGAACAATACAAATGTACATACCTGTACTGTCTTTTTTATTCTATGGGATGGACCTGGATACTCTGGAGAATACAAATCTGTGAGGAATAATGAGTTGATTAATGTTGACTTCCCGAGTCCAGATTCACCTAAAAGAAAAGGGGGAGGAAAAATTTGTTAAAGTTGGCTACTTTATCAACCTTAAATATTCAACCATTACCATAACCAAACTTGCTTTATTTAAGTAATTCTTGATGGAACAAAGAAGTGACATTAGAAAACATACTATAAAGACTCCCTGTTAGAATAAGTTCTTTGTCCTCATTTTCTTATAAGATTAGAGTCATGCTTTCAAGGAATCTTTTTAGCTTTGTAATCCTACAATCTGCGCCCCTTAAAAGTAATGCATCTAATACAACAGTCTCCATTTTTAATAGTAATGTATTCCTAGAGACCAAAGTTAGCTATGAAAGAAACACCCAAGTTTGGAAAATGTAATTGCTACTTCAGTGAAATAAAACATAAAAAAAAAATTAGGTATAAACATTTATTATAGGCAATAATTAATGAATGACCCCCCCCAAAAAGAAATCATACAACTATAAAAAGCAGAAATCTGCTGATGAAAGAAAAATTAATCAAAATGCATCTCAGTATAAAACTGAATCACAAAAAAAGTACTTCCAATTTATCCATCACCTTAATTATAAAGGGTACCTTTCCATAAACCAATCCCAAAAAAAGTCATAGGTAATTACTTTTTAGAGTGCTCCTGACTGAGGTAAGAGGTAGGAATGGAAGAAGGCAAAAAACAATTTCTGCTCAGATTCACATACTCTTCTTTAACTCTTTATGTCAAGTTTAATACAACATATGATATATAAATTATATATAAATATATAATTTTTACCAAAACATAAATAGCTTCGAGATCTACATAATATAAGACTAAATAAATTAAAAATCAAACTGCAATTATCAATTAATATAGCACAATTAAAGAATCTAGTTATTGTTAATAGTTCGGCTGGTTTAAAAGACACCTATAGCCTAAATAACTGATATCACAATATCAGCATTACTATTTCTGTCCAGGTTAAGTTCTTTCTTTTTATACTGGCTCCCAAGAAAGTTAAGATCTATACTAGGTTGTCAGGGCTTACCCCTTTGAATGAGGGGATGTCACTTTTTTCTGAATGTAAAAATTCCAGAAATTTCTAAGACCAAGGAAAATACAGATTTTTGATACCTACTTCTTTCTCAACTCTTATATACTGAATAAAAGAGTAAAGACTACAATAAAACCCAAGCCTGTAGGGGATAATCAGAAATATCTAGGCCTTACAGACGCCACTGTCCTATTGCTACTCACTATCTAGCCACAGTCAACCCCATCATGTTTTTCTTTTTTTCTTTTATTTTTTTTTAAAGATTTTATTTATTTACTTGAGAGAGAGACAGTGAGAGAGAGCATGAACGAGGAGAAGGTCAGAGAGAGAAGCAGACTCCCCATGGAGCTGGGAGCCCGATGCGGGACTCTATCCCGGGACTCCAGGATCATGACCTGAGCCGAAGGCAGTCGTCCAACCAACTGAGCCACCCAGGCGTCCCAACCCCATCATGTTTTTCAACATTGCTATGGGCTGCATCTCCTCCAGGCTGTTTGCAGACAAAGTTTCAAAGACATCAGACAATGGATCTTGGAATACAGCATCAAGAACTAATAATGTACTGTCTGGTGACTAATATAATAAAAAATAAGAAGAGGAAGAATTACACACCATACACACACAAACACAACAAGAACTTTCATGGCCTGAGCACTGGAGAGAAAGGACTTGGTTCTAAAGGTCCCTGCTTTCGCAGATTATTTCAGGATTTATGCCAGGGTGGTGACTTCACATGCCATATAGCACTGGCAGGAAGTCCATCTACAGGGAGAAATCTGATGACAAGAATTTCATCCTGAAGCACAGGGTTTAGCGTCTTGTCCACGGCAAATGCTGGAACCAACACAAACACTTCCCAGTTTTTCATCCACACTGCCAACACCAAGTGGCTGAATGGCAAGCATGTAGTCTTTGACCAGGTGAAAAAGGGCATGACTACTGCGGAAGCCACAGAGTGCTTTGGGTCCAGGAATGGCAAGATGAGTGAGAAGATCACCACTGCTGACTTGGACAATTCTAATAAATATGACTTGTGTTTTATTTAAAACAAAAAAAGAGAAGAAAAATATCTATAATATTTTCATTTAGAAGCATAAATGAAAAATTTGCATACCTGTAAAAATATTTTGGGCTGCCAAATGTAAAAGTATACTAAATTCAAAAATTAATACTGCACTGACTAAAAGTATGTTTAGAGACCTTATTTTAATTAACTTTAAAAACAATTTTTCTTTTTTTTGGTGTTACAGGGTAGAAGAACAAGAGGAAGCAGGGTAAAATGAAAGGCATGACATGTCAAAGGGGGAAAAAAGCCTGAAAGGCAACACACCAAAATGTTAATAGTGGTTACTACAGAGTAGAATTGGAGATAAGATTTTTTTTTTCTTAGCTTTCCACATTTCTGTGTGCTCTAAATTTCCTTCACTAACTTAATTTTTTATAATTTTAAAAGCATTCTTGAGTGACATCAGCAAAATGACAGACTTAAGAAGTTCCAAGCCCTCATAGAAACATCAAAAACAACTAGAGACTGGCTGCATTAACTTTATAGGAGCTCTGGAAAAAGTCAAAGCTTTACAGCAACCAAACAAATGCCTAGTTAAGAAAGTACCGTGAACAACAAAGTTCAGGTCATTTTCATTTTCTCTTGCTCTATTCTCTATATGGGTATGTCTGGGACTCAAGGGATTTAGCAGCCCTCAAATCAGATGGAATAGAGCTGACTTTTCTTAAAATATTCTAACCTCTCCAGGGTCTGCCAGAAGGACTGGTCTGTGTTGTCTAATTGGGATTTTAGGTGGAGGAAGCACTCGATACCATGGTAAAAGCTGAAGGCAAACTATAAATCCATGGATGCCTGGAGCAGAAAATTATGGATGGGTATAATAAAGTATATACCTGATCCTAGAGAATTTAGGCTCATGCTTCTCCTATTAAAGATTAAGACTATTTGCTTTTTGTTCTTGAGCAATTCTCGTTTTGGGAACAATGGTTAAGACTGTTTAACTTTAAACAGCATGTATCTTATACTATTATAAAATGTCAAAATACTGTCTGCTTTTTTATACTCACTAAAAAAATCAGAAAACACCTAACTATACTTTCACTTACGATTTTTCCCCCCAGGGAATTTTTTTCTCTATCTTCATTTAAACTCCTGTCATTCACTACATGAAGTAATAGCTTGCATACTCTGAACTAAAACTTAGGTCTGGTCAATTTTTAACATGTCAGGGAGGAGATATCTAAATTAGTTAACTTCCATCCACTCCTAGACAACTCACATTAAAACTGAAGCTTTAAGATTCAATTCATATGTGATGCCCCTGAATGTTGGTTATAACAACAAAAGATAGCTTATTTTGCTTACAATCAAGGTGAACATTTCAGGAAACTTCACCAACAGTCTCAGAGGTTTAAAAAATGTCAGAGTAAATTATTGGTGAGTTATACAGACAGAAGTAGGTAACCTTCAAATTAAAAGAAAATAAATATCCTATCTGACAACTTATTCTGTACATTTTATATTCCTTTAGACTGATCTAGAATATAAACCGTAACTACAGTAACTGGGTGATCTCTATAGAAGTAAACACAACAAAAACTGAGTATCATTTGGCCAAGAAAAAGAATTTCAGAATCCAGTTTAACTTGGCTCACATTTCTCTACCTCTCATCTTCCACATTTATGCAAGTAGTTGTTTCTAAGTTATTTAGACTTATTCTGAACTGTTCTCGGCAAAGTACAATTTTTTTCATGAACTGCTCAATTTCTTTAATTCAGAGATACACATTTCCTTCATCAATGTTTCTAAAAATGAACATCTCTCATAGTCGAAATGTGTATTTACTATACTAATTTTTCAGCATCTTTTTATTTTTTCATCATAAGTGTATTCTTTAATCCCCATATCCTATTTCCTTCATCCCCCCACCTACCTCCCCTCTTGTACCATCAGTTTGTTCTCTATAGCTAATGGTCTATTTCTTGATTTGCCTTTTTTCCCCTTTGCTGATTTGTTTTTTAAATCCCACATGTGAGTGAGATCATATGATAGGTCTTTCTCTGACTGACTCATTTCACTTAGCATTATACTTTCGAGCTCTAGCCATGTTGTTGCAAATGGCAGGGCTTCATTCCTTTTAATGGCTGAATAATATTTCATTATATATAAACATGTAATTGTATAATAATATATAATGGAATATTAGAATATGAAGAATGGTGTGTACACACACACACACACTTCATTCTTCTCTATCCATTCATCTATTGATGGATATACTTGGGCTACTTTCATAGTTAATAACACCACTATAAACATAAGGGTACATGTACATGTATTCTTTTGAATTACTGGTTTTGTAATTTTGGGGTAAACATCCAGTGTGTGATTACTGAATCAGAGTAATTCTATTTTTAACTTTCTGAGGAACGTCTATACTGTTTTCGCAGTGGCAGCACCACTCTGCATTCCTACAACAGTGCATGAGGATTCCTCTTTCTCCACATCTTCACCAACAGTTGTTTCTTGTGTTTTTGATTTTACCCATTCTGATAGGTGTGAAGTAGTGATATCTCATTGTGGTTTTGACTTATGTCATTTACAAATATCTTCTCCCATTCAGGTTTGCCTTTTAGTTTTATTGATTGTTTCCTTTGCTGTTCAGAAACTTTTCATTTTGATGTAGTCCCAATAGTTTATTTTTGCTTTTGCTTCCCTTGCCTCAGGAGACATAACTAGGAAAATGTTGCTATGACCAGTATCACAGATTCTTGCCTGTGCTCTCTTCAAGGATTTGTATGGCTTCAGGTCTCACATTTAGGTCTTTAAACCATTTTGAGTTTATATTTGTGTATGGAGAAAGAAAGTGATCCAGTTTCATTCTTTTGCATGTTGCAGTTTTCCCAACATAATTTGTTGAAGAGACTTTTTCCCATTGTATATTCATTCCCCCTTTTTGAAGACTGATTGACCATATAACTGTGGGCTTATCTCTGGGCTTTCTGTTCTATTCCACTGAACTACGTGTCTATTTTTATGATAGTACCATATGGTTTTAATTACTACCATTCTGTAATATATCTTGAAATCTGGACTTATAATACCTCCAGTTTTATTTTTTCTTTTTCAAGACTGATGTCACGTCACTATTTGAGGTTTTTTGTGGTTCCACACAAATTTTAGGATTTTTTTATTCTAGTTCTATGAAAAATGCTATTGGTATTTTGATAGGGATTGCATTAAAATTTATAGACCGCTTTGGGCAGTACAGACATTTTAACCATATTTATTCTTCCAACCCATAAATGAAATGTCTTTCCACTTATTTGTATTATCGTGAATTTCTTTCATCAGTGTTTTCTAGTTTCCAGATACTTAACAACTCTTTGGTTAAGTTTTTTCCTAGATATTTTATTATTTTTGCTGCTATTATAAATGGGACTGTTTTAATTTCATTTTCAGTTGTTCCATTATTAGTGTATAGCAATGCAAAAGATTTATGTACAATGATTTTGTATCCTGTGACATAAGTGAATTCATTTATCAGGTCTAGTTTTGAGAGTTTTATTGTACTATTTCTTACGTCCCCCAAATCAAATCTGATTATATATCTCATAGATCATATCCTGGAATCAAGGAAGTAAGATCAAAATACTTCTGTCAAACTCAAACTTAATTAAAGAGCCCAATCAAAGGAAAGAGACCTTAATATTTTTCCCTAAAGTTCAGAATTTGACATTTAATTTTTAGAATGAGTTACTCTGTACTAAGATGATTTCTATTTCTTTCTAATTCACAGGACTGCAATGGGACAGAAGATTTTAACCATAAAGAAGGTAACTAAGACCATCTCCCACCAACTCTAACTCATGAGGTGAAGGAACAAAGTTCCCCCAAAGAAGGTTACAAACTGTAGGAGAAAAGGTTCTTCAAGGTCCCAGTTTCATTCAGGGAAAGGAGGTAGAAGGAATGTACTAAGAAGCAGTTAAGAATTTACTATGAGGTAACTGTGTTGAACATACAATGGGAGATCTAGATAAAGCAGTAGAAGGGTTGGTGGGGTAGCTGAGAAAGGGATGAGAATCTACAAGGCAATATATAAGAGAACCCAACATTGTGATGAAGGAAGACTAAATGTTAGTTATGGAGGCTTTAATCCCTACAACTTCTTAAAGAAAGGAGGGATGCTTTCATTGGTGACCTAGAAAGGAACCTCAAAGTTGTGATTTGGACTCAGGCTTTCTTTCCCTTATACCAATATTTTCTATCTTCAAATCTTTCTAAAACCAAATGTGTATTTTCTTCATTATAACCAGAAAGCATAATGCAATATAGATAAAATTACATAGAAATAAAATTCTAGCAAGTTAATTTTTAGCCATCTAAAAACAAGGTAAGTTATTATTTTGGTCCCACATATTTAAACATCCTTATCATGATTAAGATCATGAGATAAGAAATCCATAACTATTTGACTAATAATTTCTTCTTGTAATAATTTTTATTATTATGGAGATAAGAAATCCATAACCATTTGACTAATAATTTCTTCTTGTAATAATTTTTCTTTTACTTGCCCTGATAAAGACTTTAAGATCACACTGAAAACCGAAAACAGTGTCAAATTCTTCTTTTGATGATTTTATTTATTTGAGAGAGAGAAAGAGTGCACAAGACTGAGAGAGAGTGCAGCAGAGGGAGAAGGAGAAGCAGACTCCCCGCTTAACAGTGAGACAGTGAGAGCCCAGGACCCTGGGATCATGACCCAAGCCAAAGGCAGACACTTAACCGACTGAGCCACCTAGGTGCCCCAACAGTGCCAAATTCTGACTATAAAATATCCTCAAAAAGCGATGTGAAATATTACTTAGTGCTTTGCAGGAAATATAATTCTGTAAATACTTTTTAAAAATCTACTATGTACCAGGCACAAGGGATTAAAAGGGCAAAATAAGACAGAGTAGGGGAGACAAATAAGTAAGCACATGCTATGAGCTCTGTAGTTAGCTATATTTAAGATGCTAGAAAACACAGAAGAGTAACTTCTAAATCAGATGGGAGTTAAAGATTTCCAGAAAGAGGTGACAACCAAACAAGAACTTGAAAGATAAATAAAAACTGGCAAAATAAAGAAAGGTACAGAAAAGAACTCATTAGACAGAAAACAGAAGTCTGAATCAGTGCAATTTATTCAGATAAAATACTATGTATGAGTTTCAGCCTCACAGCTACTAAATCAGTCTCCAGGGCCAAGGCTTGGGAATCACTAGTGATTCTGCTCTGTAGGCAATGGTAGAGAACCACTGGCAAGCATACTAAGAGAGGAAGGCTTTAAAACAAAACAAAACCAAAAAAATGAATTTAAACATATTTAGGGCTTAATGGGGGGATGAGACAGAAAAACTTTTTTTTTTTAAGATTTTATTTATTTATTTATCAGAGAGAGTGACAGAGAGCACAAGCAGGGAAGCATGAGGCAGAGGGAGAAGCAGGCTCCCCACCAAGCAAGGAGCCCGACATGGAACTCGACCCTAGGACCTTGGGATCATGACCTGAGCTGAAGGCAGATGCTTAACCGACTGAGCAACCCAGGCGTCCTGAGACAGAAAACTCTTAAAATGACTTATAGAAATTTGTTTTGTACAACTAGCAGAAGCAATTGTCCAGTGGTTATTAGTACAGCATTTAACTTCAGGCTTTCTGGATGAGAATCTTACCTTTATAGCATGATTACAGCAAACAACATACTTGAACTTTAATGTTTCTTCACATATCAAATTAAACATAATACATGAACTGATAAACTAAATAATACATGTGAAACCTAAGCACAGTGCCTGGTGCACAGTAAATACTCAATAAAAAGTACTTTCTCTGTGAAAATATTTACTGAGATTAATAATACACGAAAAGGTAAGAAGAAACAGGATGAATTAAGATAAAAACATTTTAAATTTAACACCCCTTTCAAATTAAAAGTCAAAGATTTTACATCAATACAGAATTAGAAGAATTAAATTCACTTAACTTTAAGCTGTACTTTATCAGTTTTAAAAGCCAACTTTTTTTTTTAATAATTTTTATTTATTTATTTGAGAGAGGGAGAAAGCAAGCATGAGAGAAGAGAGATCAGCAGGAGAAGCAGACTCCCTGCTGAGAAGGGAGTCCAACGTGGGACTCGGTCCCAGGACTCCAGGACCCCAGGACCACGACCCGAGCCAAAGGCAATCGCCCGAACAATGAGCCACCCAGGCGCCCCCAAAAGCCAACTTTTAAAAGATGGATATAAATCTTAGAATAGGCATGGATGGACTAACAAAAATAGATGCAAATTTATGTACAAGTACACACAATTAGTTCCTATGTACAATGCACTATAGTAGAGGCTTATGTTATGAAGATTTAAAAACAAGAAATTCATTCTTACCCCTCCACCATACATACCCCCATACAAATCTATACACATACCCAGACACATGTCCTCTATCTGGGTGGGAGAAGGCTACAATTTACCATTTCATTCTAACAAGGTATAAGGAAGATAAGCATAAGGTACTAAAGCACATAGAAGAGGCAAGAAACACAAGACTGTTATGGACCAATGAAAAGTTTCCCAGTAAAATAAAAGCTACATTTTGAAGGGTAGGTTGGACGTAGGTAGTACTCCCAATATTCCTAAGATGGAAGAAAATTTGACCTAAAAACCTAGGTGACTTCAACTTTCCTAAATAGGGTATCTTGCTTCACCTACCCTAACCTAACATACGTACAGTTCTTAGCTGCACACCACCATACCAACTGTCTGTTGTGAATGGCTGCTGCCACAGGGCCCTGAGCAGAATATCCAAATAGGGAAAGTTGGTATCTATATTTGGTGTAATTCCTTCTCATGCTAACCTAGCCGCTCAAATCCACCACAATAGTATTTTTTCCCTAAAGTGAGGAGGATTTGAATTTAAGACAGTTTTGAATCTGGCTCCAGAGTCCAAGTCATGTCGTAGCTTCTTGAATGGTTCTCTAAGGGTAATGCACTCCTCTTTTTCCTTCCTTGTTCCTGCTGGCTGAAATGTAACCATGATGCTCGGAGCTGAATTAACTACCTTAGACCATGAAATATACTGGGCAGAGAACATGCCTAGTGAAGCAACAAACAAGGAAGTACCTGGGGAACACTGAAAACTTAAAGCAAAGACATCACTTCAATCCAAAACTATTCAACTCTGGATTCTGAAATAGAGGAAGAATAAATTTCTAACCTGTCATACACTGTTATTTTAGGATTCCATTATTTGTAGTAAAATTTAATCAAATAATATTAACAAGCAAGACAAGCAAATGCAAGTACAAAAAACTAAAAGTCTCATTTCAGTAAGACAAAAAATTAAAAACAAACTACACAAGATTTAAAAAATACATTTTTAAGAATATTAATGCAATAGGGGCGCCTGGATGGCTCAGTGGGTTAAAGCCTCTGCCTTCGGCTCAGGTCGTGATCCTGGGGTCCTGGGATCGAGCCCCACATCGGGCTCTCTGCTCCGTGGGGAGCCTGCTTCCTCCTCTCTCTCTCTGCCTGCATCTCTGCCTACTTGTGATCTCTGTCTGTCAAATAAATAAATAAAATCTTTGGAAAAAAAAAAGAATATTAATGCAATAAACGTCATCGAAATACAAATTATTGTATATTAATTAATCTAAGGAGAAAACTAGAAACTCAGTGTTAAGTTTTTGCTGTGTGTCCTTAGATTCTACTAATTCTCTCATTTATAAACTTTACCTTGGTTTATTTTAAAGTCTCATATGATAGAAGAATAAAAATAGCAACGAAACTTAAAAATGCACAAGACATCAACTTAGAAACAGTGAGTTAACAGACCATCCACGGTAAAAGACTAATAGGCCTCTCAGATACAGACAAACCAAGTGGTTAAAAATGGAAACGCTCTGAATTAATAAGCTTGATTGTCAGAATACACTGTATTATTTAAGAAAAATGTAAGAATAACACAATTCAGAATTCTATATCCTAACTTAAGAAAACAAAATTATCCAATAAAATATAAACAGAATGCCTATCTGCATCATTTTATATTTCTTTATCACTTTATATTTCTTTATATTTCTTTATCACTAACATTATATTTGTTTACATGAATAAAACATGTAGTATTTTGTATTCCTTTATAACTAATATTTTAAGATCTGTTAAATGAAATGCACTATAAATGTTCAGAACAAAGTCACTGTCCCTCATTTTAACAGACCTTAAGAGAAATAACTGGATTTAATATTTTTTCTGTCCTTGTTAAAACAAAATATTATAATATTTAAAGATGTTAAATACTTGAAGAAAATTCTAAAATAAGAGTAACTGAGTTTGTTATATTACCCCCTTACTTTAACATTAGATACAAGTTAAAATAACCCATGTCCTCTTTGAAGCCTAGCCCATGAAAGTCATGCATATCCCATCATCATTGAAAATTATTACATTTCAAGTCTAAGAAGAAAACATTCATGAAAAGTTTGTTCACAAGGTTCTGAAGAAAGTCACATCAATAATTATTTGTAACAGTTAAGGTAAGGTTCCTTTAGGTTATTGGGATTATAAAGGCTCTCAGAGGTCCTATAATTAAAGAGACTGTTCTACCCAGCAGCTCCTCAACTTTGCAGCCTTAGACTATTACCCCCAAACCCCTAAAATATTTAGTAACATCTAACATATGAAGCATACTTTGAGATATTATACTGTGTAGTTCTTATAAATTATTTTTCCTTAATCATACATCGTTTTAGCACCTAATATAAGTAACAGTACTGTCTTAGTTATTGTTAAGTAGAGAATACACAGCTTAAACCTTGAGGATTTTTCATTTCTATACAGCATATAAACACTTAAGCACAGATGCTCCTCAGTTTTATCAATTAGTGGCTTGGAAAAACCTACTTCACTACACAAACTGTGTAAGGAACACACATAATGTGGTTTTATTATCAACATCATTTGCTAATTATGTAGTCTCAGAACATTAGAACTAGAATAGTCCTTAGAGACACAAATCAAACCACTTAAACATTAGAAAATGAAGCCAAAAAGAAGTTAACTGACTATGCCAAGAGCACATCAAGGTCAGTGGTAGAGCAAGAACCATAAAAACCCTGTTGCAATCCCCAACCTTGGGGTTCTGCTCTTCATGTAAATCTGCTTCTACATGAAGTCTCTGGGATTCTCCATGGATTATCCATGGAGGCAGCTGTTTTCAAACTTTTATTACCACAATTTACAGAAAATAGAGAAGCTGCCTCTACACACATTTTCCATGAAAACCCAGCATACACATACATACAAGTATACTTATCTGTATTGTACAAATGTATGTGCATACAAACTTAAAAATTCAATGAAATAACACTCATGTTAAGCAAAATACACTCATTTTCAAATCATTTTTATTTTTCATTTTTTAAAATGGCTCACTAAATTCATATCATGATCCAATTTGAAAAAACCTGCCAAGGAGGATTCAAAGTTTCATTCAGATAAATCATCTCCCAACATCCTATAGCTTCTGCATCCCAACAGCTATCCTCTGATACACTATTACAATCGACAGAAAATACAGACACAAAAAATTTCATTTTATGATTATTTATTAATAGCTGCTAATGTTGGAACTGGGGACATTTTGCCCTCGAAAGTTTAATTTCATTGAGAAACAAGCTATAGTTAAACAAAAAATACAGTCGGCATACATAAAGTATATATAGCTTGAAGTATAGCTTGAAGAATCAAGGAAGACTTCACAGAGCAAGCTGCAATTCACTGAGATAAACATAGGAACTAACCAAGAAAACCAGTGAACAGTTAAATAATGCTTACATGTGGAGTGGCTTTTTAGAAAGGCAGAAGCTCAAAACCTGTGGTTTAGCACTTATGAAGAAAAAAAGGAAGCATAGGAGGATAAATAATTTTAAGAGTAAGGAGGATACAATTATTTTTAGAGAAATAAAAGATATCTACTAAGAGCAAATAGGCAACTGAGAACAGTTTTAACTGGAGATAAAACTAAAAAAAAAATCAAGGCGCCTACACAAACTATCACAAAGTATCAAGGCTTTTTGCTTTTCTCAAAAAAACTGAAACTGGAAGTCACCGGCAACAAATATTATTGGGGTAGGGGGAGCTCCTGAGTGGTTCAGTTGGTTAAGCCACGGCCTTCGGCTCAGGTAATGATCCTGGAGTCTGGGGATCAAGTCCCACATGGGGCTCCCAGCTCTGCACGGAGTCTCCTTCTTCCTCTGGCCTTGTCCCCTCTCATGCTCCCTCCCTCTCTCTCTCTCTCAAATAAATAAAATTTTAAAAAATAAATATTATAGGTATAGCTTTATTAAAATGACATGGAATGCCTCTGAGCAAACATACAATCAAAGAAAAGGCCTTACATAAACAGACTGGCTAATGTTTTGTTAAAATAAAATGGTATGGTATTATTTTTGATCCCCTGCTCTGACAGGTTTCAACAACTGAACAAGTACACTTGCTGTGGGGTTAAGAGTAATTTATCATTCTGCATTATGCTGTAAAAAACACAAACAAACTTCGATCCTAATTCCTTCCCTGTCACTAGGAGCTTAATGACACAGACCATGTTTTATCCATATCCAGATTTTTAGGGAATAGAATACCATCTGCTACTTTATAGGTGGTCATTAAATAAATGAATGAGGAATGCAAAGATGTTGTCCTACAGGGCAGAATTTGATCAAGACCATGAATGAGATATCCAAGAGTAACAGAATTTCAGAGAACTAAGGATCTCAACAGCTTAGAAAAGAGGTCATATTTCAATGAGGTTTTGAAGGCTGAAGGAGCATTCCAACTATCTGGAATATTATAGGTATAAAAGACCACTTTACAGCAGCTTGCAGCAACAGCATGGGAAAGAAAGCAAAGGTTTAAAAAAACAACAACAACAATATTTAACTCCTTTCAGGAGGCCTGTACTGGAATTTAAACAAGAGGAAAGCCTGGTGCTTGAGAGATCCTGTAGATCTTTTCTAACTTGTCCACTGCTTGCCTACTCTTGTTTATCCGGAGGTCTGAAATCAGTTTTATACAAATTCAAATACAAGTTCACCACAATACATAGTGACCTTGATCAAAATAATAAAATAATCTAATTAAATTATTTTATTTTTTTAAGATTTTATTTCTTTATTCATGAGAGACAGAAAGAAAGACAGGCAGAGGAAGAGGGAGAAGCAGGCTCTCCAAAGAGCAGGGATTCTGACATGGGACTCGATCCCAGGACCCCAGGATCACGATCTGAGCCAAAGGCAGATACTAAACTGACTGAGCCACCCAGGCACCTACTTAAGCTATTTTAGTAAAATTTATTAGCACTGTACCTGACATTAAAAAATCATCTCCAATATTATGTATTATTATGATCCAGGTGTTACTTTCAGCTGAAGTAGAGATGAGACAGTATCAAACTATATGGAGTTCTTAACCAGAATCCACCAGTGTTATTTAAGGAGCTATTTCAAAACACATGACTATACTTTACCCCAGAACTAAAGCCCAGAATATCCCATCAAGTATTTCCATATATGTTTTGGAGATGCCTCCCAAAATGACTCGAAAGGTAGATGAAATTAAAAACTCTAGTGAGGTGCCTGGGTGGCTCAGTGGGTTATGCGTCTGCCTTCGGCTCGGGTCTTGATCTCAGGGTCCTGGGATCAAGCCCCTCACTGGGCTCTCTGCTCAGCAGGGAGCCCGCTTCCCTGTCTCTCTCCACCTGCCTCTCTGCCTACTTCTGATTGCACTCTCTCTCTCTCAAATAAATAAAAAGAAAAATTTAAAAACAAAACAAAACAAAACCTCTAGTGAGTAAATGATGACAGGGCAAAATGCCAGATTCACCAACATTTAAAGATGGCCAGTAAAAGGGACGCTGAACAACCAGATAAATCAGGAAGCAGCATTGCAAAAATGAGAAAGAATTGCAAGGAAAAAGCAGTCATACCAAGTAAGAGATTAAAAAAAAATGGCCCAGGGATAATGAGAAGTCTTCTTACTGATTTTTAAGAAGAGCAGTTTTGGACTAAGAAACCAAATAGAGAGGAGTAATGGACAGGAAATTAAAAAGTACAGATTTATTCTTAATTTATATCTGGTTTAAAAATAAAGAGAGGTTGCTATTCTTTGTTTTGCTTTTTAGTATGCTTATCTCTCTGAAGATTTAATCTATCAAGAACAGTCCAGACTCCACTAGACACTGATATTTCTTCCAAGATATTCCATTAACATGTGATCTGGGATTTGCTTTAAGACTATTTCATCTCCTCAAAATGTATTAGGACTGATCACATGCTAATACTAAAATGCAAGCTGAACAGGTTCCCCATGACCTGGCTCTGCAATTATCTAAACAAGATTTACTTATTTTAATTACAGTAATCGAGTGCCAGCACTAAGAGCTAAGTAATAATTCTGCTATGTAGCCAGTAGCAAACATTCCAACCAGCCACTCAATAATTACCTCATCCAATGAGTCAAAAAACTTTCACTTGATATGTGTCATGGAGGCCTTAAGGAGGATGTTTATGACAGTTCTTGCTATATTCAGAGATAAAAGTATCATTTACACAGCTCAGTTTAAGCAATTAACTGCCTTTTTATCACCATGTTACCAAAAAATATATATATATAAATGTCTATTTGGAAATTCTTTTCATGATTATTTCCAAAATGGGTTACCACAACTTTTTGGTTAAAATGCACTCACTAGTCTTTACTTAGGCTACAGTCTGCAACTTCTCCTAGATTGTACATCAAGCTTCTGTTGTTCAGCTAAACTGTTTGTTTAGCTAAACTGAAAAGAGCTGAAATTGATAGATACTGTTTACAAGCTCTCCCCTCATCTTCCTCCAAATTCTTCATATTGTTGCCCAAGATCATTCAATAAACATTCCTTCTTAAAAAGTCAAGTATTCTTGTGAATACTATTAGTCCTTCATATCTTGGTGGGGAAAAATCAGACTTTTCCTCTAATTTCTAGTTGTGGTCAGCATTTACTAAGGAAATAAGTGCTTTAATTTGGAGGGAAATCGGGATAGTTTTGAAACGTTGATCAGAGTTAAGTAAAGATTTTGTGGCAATAGCAGAGTGGAGGGCTCTATGAACAGAGGGCAGCTTAAAGCCAATGTTAACACTACAGGGTAAGTAAAGGGAAAGATAGCAGGAAAGGAAATAGAATATACCAAGGAAAGAATTTTAGTTAGAGATCTAGTGGACAGAAGAGGTGAAGCAACGAGATGATTTATGCTTGGGCTGGGAGCACATTCTATAAAGTGGCTCTGAAGAAGTGGCTTTCAAAGCCAAAGTGGGCAGGCTTTAATCAACTGACCTACATGCCTGACTTATTCTTTCAAGTTCTACAAGTCTCATATACCAAAACTTACACACTAAGGACCAATGGTGGGTTGTATGAATTATACTGGTGACTCTGTTAATCTGTCTTACCCATATTTCTTAAAACAAAACAAAACAAAACAGCATGAGTATGCATACAAAGAAATTGTTGTTAGTGATATGAATGTTTAATAAAAAGCTAGACCAAAAAAACCCAAAAAACAAACAAACAAACAAAAAAAAACAGAAAAGGCTAAACTAAAAATTTCACATCAGTAATCAAGGGCCTCCAAGTTAAAATTCAGAACTTTTGTCTAATACTAATTTAGCAACATCATTTTGCTATATTTGGCATTTTAAAAAGATTTCTACTCTATTTTGGCAAGGATAAGCTGAAACATGCTGGCACATCTATGGTAACTGTTTAAGTTGGTATAACATTTTCAGTTCCCATCCTTGACTATGTCATCCCTTTCAAAGATCAAATGCACAAGGGAAAAAACGCTGCAAATAATAGTTGGGGTAGGAGGACGATCTTTTGGGTACCACAATGGGCACAGGCTAAGTATGATACACTCATAAAAATAAAATTAATCTGCCACTGAGAATTAGTTTTTAGTTTTTATTTTTTTATCCTCCCAAAATCTTTATTTTTTTTATGTTTCCAGTTTTATTTAAACTCTTATTAGTTAACTTATAGTGTAATATTAGTTTCAGGAGTAGAATTTGCTAATTCATCACTTACATATAACATGCAGTGCTACGCAGCTGCTTTAAGTGTAAAGGAGGGCACCTGTGATAAGACTTTGCTTTTAAAAACCTGTTTGACATGGAAAAATGCTTGTCTTGCATTAGGTGAAAAAAACACATAAAAAGGAATATGGTACTACTGCTCTGCCTAAGAAACACAGAATATATATCAAAATTAGTGATTTCCTCTTTCTTTTTAAAACATTCTTTCTACTCCTCTGTATTACATTTCCAATGGAAAACTATTTTGTAACAAGTAATAGATTTATAGGAAGACTACTTTAAAACTACGTATCTTAATATCTTTGTTCTATCTAAAAACACGAGTTATCAAAAAATACAACTACGTTTCAAAGAAATGTATAATTTAATTCCTTTCTCTGGACATTAAAGTAGACTAAGAGCAGTGCTCTTTAAACTTCAGAATGGGGAGTAAGGGACAGTTCTTGTCAAAACACAGACTCCCAAATTCCCAGGAATGAGCATCTTGAATAAGAAGTCCAGATTCTTTTTTTTTTAAGATTTTGTTTATTCATATGACAGAAAGAGAGAGCATGCACAAACATGAGCAGGACGAGGGCCAGAGAGAGAGGGAGAGGATCTCAAGTTGAATCCCTGCTGAGCACGGAGCCCTAGGCAAGGCTCTATCCCACCACCCTGAGATCAGGATGTGAACCCAAATCAAGATTAAATTGATTAAAGAAACCAGGGTAACAAACTGAGATCAAAATGTAGTTCATTTAATTTCTTCATTTATTTGGCCTTTTAGACGACTAAAATTTTAAAATGTCTCTTCCTTAATCAAAATTATCTATAATGATGGTTTGAACCAGAAATACTACTCTTAATTGCTGAATGACACGAAATCTTATGGAAACATGATTCAACAACAAAAGCAAAGACCAATCTATATGAGAAAAATTAATTTTGAGACTCAAAATTAAAATCTTTTTTGAGGAAATGGAGTGGGTAGGGGCAAAGGAAGATGCCACGCCCAGCGGTGAAGCCCAATACAGGGCTCAATCTTACCACCCTGAGATCATGGCCTGAGCAGAAATCAACAGATGCTTAACTATCTGAGTCGGCCAGGCACTCCTCAAAATCAAAATCTTAATGTCATCCTAAAAACAATCCCTAAGATTCATTCTTAATATCACTGATATTACATACCTGACCTACTCAAGGAAAAATAAGATACTCAAAAGGTTTACAAAGGACAGCATTAATTCTGTAGCAACTATAAAGCAAGTGTACCCCTTAAGACTAATTAGTAATGTCACATAAGTAACTTGAACAAAACCCAAACTTCATTTTTATTGAAATGCACAGAACAGGCATGCACAAAAATCATACTTTATTAACAAGAATGCAAGCTACCTTGCTTAAAATGGGAAATAAGAGCAAATTCTCAACCATCTTTCAAATTAGCTACGTCTGACTCTCACCAGAAAAGAGTTCTGCTGCTATACTGAATTGCAAAATAAAAGGATAACATGTATACCCTGAATGTCTATATCAAAGGAATTCAGCCAAAGCAAAAGTTCAAAGTAAGAATTAATCAAGTATTTAGCCTCTTAGCTGCCATACCATTCTCAACCACCCTGACCTTTCTTTTCTCCTCATCACATTTGGATCTTAAAAGTAAATTAAGACATAAAAATGTGCTAATAAATATATGCTTAAAATTAATATTTTAAGTAAAAATATTTTAAAGTAAAAATTTGATTTTAATATTTTACTTATTAACAGACTTAATAGATACATTATATATACAAAGTACATTCATATATTCAATTATCTCAAGCACTCTGTGAGAAAGGAGTAATTACACATAGCAGACAGTATTATTGTCCAACTGTCTCCACTCTACCACCATCCTAAATCCTCAGATTCTCAGGGGGTATGTCTCTCTCTCTTTTTTAATCTTAGCCCTATGCCTAACTTAGAAACCTAACTAGGTAAATGTCTGTTTACCTAGCTAGAAAATGTCTGATAAATGTATGATAAGAAACTGAGATTCAAAGTGACCTAGCCAAGGTCAAAAAGCTCATTTGTGGCAGAAATTAGAATTTAAAACTAGGCTAAGAACATATTCCTTTTTAATACAGCAGTTGCTATATTAAGTATTAGGAAGATTTATGTTAAATATAGAAACCTGATCTTTATTACATGCTAAAAACATAAATAAAAGCATAACTGTAACTAGCTATTTTACAAAATTGTCAAAATGAATTAGTCATTTGAAATTTAAGCACAACAGAGAGTTACTGGGTTCAGACCTCTATCCCATCTGACAAATAAGATATTATCCCCATTAAGCCCAAATAATAACTCCCTTGACTCTTTACATGGCACTTTAAATGTGTACTACTAAAGCATTTATTAAATTAAATTGTAATTAGTAGCATGCATTTCCCTGGAAATTCCTTTGAGTGTTGAAGTGGTCATTTTCATTTATATATTATCCTATTAATCCATAATTCCTAGTACTTTATTGCTGATCAGTTTTATCAGAGGACTTAATGATCATTCAATTAAAATCTATTCTTAGAACCATGACAAGATACTATGGAAATCTCACCATTATATTTTACTGTAGTGATTACCACTTGTAAAATAATAAACAATTCACAGTCTCCTATCATAAAAGCTATAGTTAAGAATGAACCACAAAACATCCTTCACATTTGAATCCTTGATTCCTTGACATGCACTATCATCTGCTTACTCGAGGGTGCTATGTGCAAGAACAGAAGTCCCCAAGTCTAAAGTTTTCTTCCTTCTAAATATTAACCTTCTAAATATTTGTCTCAATTGTTAATAAATTTGGAGGCCAACCAAAAGTTCTCAAGCTAAAAGTTCCAAGGTTTTTTCCCCATTAGTCATTTTTATGGCAGTCCCAAATTATAATTTTACTACCTTTCTTTTCAGCATCAAAAAAAAGTCAAATTATTTCTTCTACTCACAGGCCAGTTAATTCTATAATTAAATATAAGTTTTTAAAGCCTTCAAAATTATTTCAGCTATTTCTCTTCTACTTTCCTCCCTGAAAATTCAGTCCAGAAATCATTATCTGGGTCTGAGAAAGGAAGGAGACCATGTTGGAAGGAGAGCTACAGTAGCCTAAGAGCAGAGCGTTAGAGACTGCAAAATGAAGATGGCTTCGAAAGGTGTCCTGGGAGAAGACCTAAACCTAAACAGGATGAGGAGGGCACCTATGTGAGAAGACTAGCATGGTATGAGGTGTCATAGCATTTGAGAGGGGTGAGCAGGGTCACTGCATCAGAAATGAGAGGGGAGGAGCCTGGGGAATATAGCTGATTAGTTATCTACAGTCATAACTGATCAAGTAAGTAAACATATTAGGATAATGGTTTCTTATCTCAGAAAACACTAGTAAAGAAAAGATGAAAAGTAGAAGGACCCCTGAAGTAATGAACTGAAATTGTAAATATCAATGTGAACTTAACAGTTTTCAATACAAATGTAGAGAGGGATAGATACAGATTAATATAAATGTAAATGAACATTCCCGTGTCCATATGTAAGCATATATGTATGTATAGAAATATACACTTGTTATTTTCTGATTTTGATAGTGTATTATGGTTACATAAGAGAATATACCAAGGTAGGGAAACACAAGTATCATGCATCTCAAATGTTTGCAGGGGGAAGGAAAGAAAGTTATATACTGTATTTGTAACTTTTGTGCTTAGAACTGTTTCAAAATTAATTAAAACATTATTTCAGCACAAGAATCACTATAAATCAATGCCATGGGCTTCTAATTACATAAACTACTTTGTACCTATAGTTCCCAATTTTTTAGATAAATAACAACTCCTTTGGAGAATCTATATATCACAAACTATCCCGAAAAAAATAATAATAATAAAAATCTCAATTTTATTTCAGGAAATTTAGTCCGTGAACTCATTTTATTTGCCCACATTTCTCCTAAAAAATCTGATTTGGAATCAGTAACTTCGCTACTGCCTTAAATTATCACTCCTACATTATAAAATATATATTTAAAAAAATCAAATGTAAATGCATGAAAATTATATACTTAAATATGTTTCTGTTTATTCAAACAGAAAATTTAAATAAAACTAACAAGGTTGGCTTTCCCAACTTTAACCACCTTTGTAAGGTCTTTCATGGCAGGCAGGTTATATCTTTCCAACCTTTAAAATAATTCTTATGTTCTGAAGCTCAGTGGTGAAACAAGTATGGTTTATTAGCATAAAATTATCTTTCCAACAAAATCTTCCTGCTGCGTACTAAAGCATGAAATGATAGAGAACTTCCTGCTTTGGAACAGAGTAAACCTGGTTACTAACACAGAAACCACTCAATTTCTAATTGCTCTAAAATGCTTTGGAAAGAAAAATGTACTAAGAGTATGAAGGGGAAATTGTGACCTCCTGTGGTGCTGAGCTGTCTCTAGTTATAGCTCCAAAGAAGAGACATTAATACCATTTCATATTTAAAACGATTTCAGAGACAAGTAACAAAATTACCTAGGAAAAGGATGGACCCACCTGACCAAATCTAATAGTACCTGATCCCCATGCCCTAGATTATGGATGATTTCAAAATTGACCCTTAAGGATCAAGAAATAACACCCTGTCATTCCAAGAGAAAAACCACACACTAACAGACTCTCCTGTGTGAAAAATCTGTAAAGAAGTTTGCACTGACAAGGGCTTCCTTCATTACCTTGTCTTCAAAGTCCTAAGCACCTTTCTTTGCATATAGTGCCCAGTCTTTTTAAAATTTAATATTGATAGGGGTTCCCGGGTGGCTTGAGCTGGGCATATGACTCTTGATTTCAGCTCAAGTCATGATCTCAGGGTTGTGGCGTCCAGTCCCATGTAGGGCTCCAAATTCAGGAGTCTGCTTCTCTCCCTCTCCCACTGCTCCCCCCTCAAATAAACCTTTTAAAATTGTAATATTGATAGACTATGTAACCTCTTTTCTGTCCCAAAGACCAATAATTAAAATAAACAAATGTTTCATAACTTTTGTTTCAGTCCATCTATCGAATGAATCTTGAATATATTCAATATCAAGAAAACAATTTCCCTATGGCTAGAAAACATCAGCATTCTCACTGGTCTTCTCTAATTCAGCACCATTTACTATAAGATTTATTTTAGTGCTCTCAGAAAGGCTGTCAAAAGGGTGGCCATGTTTTTAATCATAAGTGTACTCTTTTATCCCCAACCCTCCACCTACCTCCCTATTTTCAATAGACTATGATCTATTTTCAAAGACTGTATTAGGATAGAACATGTAAAAGAAGTCAAAATAGATTAAGAATTATAACTCAAGGATTAACCTATATATATTTTAAAAATCACACTGAATGACTTTTTTTTAAGCCTACTAAATGAAATGGGGATATTATCCAGAGTACATTTCTTATGTATGTCAATCCAGGCATTATCCCATTACAAGACTGAAAAACTCTCAGTCTATAAAACTGCTTTGTGTTTTTCTAAATTATACTTTTCCACAATTAAAATGCTGAAAGTAAATCAGATAAAGAATTAAATGTATAAAATGTGGATATTCTGACTACTAAAAATATCATGTACCATCTTCCCAGGAAATAGCATACGATTGAAGACAGTGGTCTGCTTTTTAGCCATAGTCTTATTTCTCCAACTCCCATATTATGCTGTTTGTATATTTCTTATGCCAGTTATCATTTAATGTTGTAGTTAACTGGTATACTTTTGTCCTCCTTTACTATTCCCTTACAGTGTCTTCAACTACATTTACATTCTTCCCTTCAGCATCCAGAGAATTAATAGCTCCACCTTCAATTATACTATACATCTCAAATTAGGCAGAAAATATTTTCTCTTTTTTAAAAATATATAGTTAATAGAACAAACTTTTAAGAAAACAATTTGCCAATATGTACCAAGAGCCACAGAAATGCTGAAAAAATTTGCTACAATAATCCTCCTTCAGGGACTATCAACAAATGAATAAAGATACTGCCCTTTGCTTCCCAACACACATACACAAGCCCTGTTTGTTTAAGAATCTTCACTGCCATGTTATTTGTAACAGGGAAGGGGTAAAAACAAAGTTAATGTCCATTAGTGGAGAAATAAGATACAAAAATTATGGTATATTCAGTTATAGATTAGAATATTATGCAGCCATTAAACATCATAGTTAAAATGTTGACCAAATTTTCCATTCCATAAATTTTTACTGTAGCATTACTATGAGATCAAAGAGAGCGAATCACTCAAATATCAAATGAAAAAGCAATGGTTAAAATTTGAGATAGCCACAGGTGGAAATATTATGCAACTGTCAAAAGGAAAATATTGAGGATAACTACAGCAAAATATTAAAAATTATCTCATCATTTTTACTTCTTTCTAGTATTTCCTAATTTTCATGTGTTTCAGGTATTGTTACAGAAAAGTCTTCTTTTCTGAGAGGCAGATCTGCTCTGATAACTCTAAACAGATGCCACCATGTTTATTTTCTTCCTAGAAAATAATATAATCTGTAATTATTTTACATATTGTTTGCCGATCTCCCTAAATTAACATAAACTCTAGTCATCTTCCTACACAAGTCACGACATAATTACTGAAATTTATAACTCTAATAATGCGGTACTTATATGAGGAAGAACTACTGAATGAAATAAACCAAAGGTTGGAAAGAGAACCAACCCCGCACATATTATCTTTTAAAAATCAAGCTTCTAATAAATGGTTTGGGGAGAACTACTTAGCCATTTGAAAAATAAAATAAACCAAATTCCTGTCTCACATCTCACATCAAAACAAAAAAGCAAGCAAACAAACAAACAAAAAAACTGGGGCACCTGGGTAGCTCAGTGGGTTAAAGCCTCTGCCTTTGGCTCAGGTCATGATCCCAGGGTCCTGGGATCCAGCCCCGCATTGGGCTCTCTGCTCCACAGGGAGCCTGCTTGCCTTCCTCTCTCTCTGTCTGCCTCTCCGCCTACTTGTGATCTCTGTCTGTCAAATAAATAAATCAAATCTTTAAAAAAAAAAACAACCATATGGATTTAAGATTACAGAATAAAAAGTTAAACCTTTAGTCTATATACTTAGATAAAATACAGTGGAATTCCCAGTAATCCCGAACCAAGAAGGAAGACATGGAGAACAAAAGCCATAAGAAAAAAGATTGCATGGACAATATAAAGTCAAGTTAAAACACAACACAGAAAAAATTCTGGCAAAAAATGCCAATATCTAATAACAAATACTACTACTATTATTAATAATAATATGAATAGTAATAATAATAAATGCCCTGGAGTCCTGTATCTTATTAAAGAAAAAAAATGAGCAGAGCTTTTTAAATTAAACTAGAACATGCTACTTACGAAAGAATTAATATTAAAAATAAATACTAGGAAAAAAAAAAGTAAGGTAACCAGCAACAATAAAATACAGATGAAAATAAGATACCAATTTTTAGGCATTAGATTGGCAAAAAAAGTAAACAAAAAAAAGACTATAATACCCATCGTTGAGAGTATGCACAGAAAAGAATATTGTCAACACTAGGTAAGTGGGCAAAATGGTATACAAACTATTTTAGGGCAATTTGGCATTATCTACTAAAATGCTTAAGGGTGCTTGAGTGGCTCAATCTGTTAAGCGTCTGCCTTTGGCTCAGGTCATGATCCCAGCATCCTGGGATCCCAAGCCTCATGTTGGGCTCCCTGCTCGGCTCCCTACTTCTCCCCTGCTTGTGCTTGCGTGCACTCTCTCGCTCTCTCTCTCTTTAATAAATAAATAAAATCTAAAACAATAATAATAAATAAAATAAAATAAAATAAAACCCTTAAACACAGGAATTCAAACTTCCAAAGCTTTATCTTAAGGAATTGATTAAAAATACAAGGACAGACAGAACTATAATCGTGTTTATATATAATTATCCTGACTGGGGTGCCTGGGTGGCTCAGCCGTTAAACATCTGCCTTAGGCTCAGGTCATGATCCCAGGGTCCAAGTTCCTCTCCCACTCCCCCGCTTGTCACTGTATCTCTCTGTTAAATAAATAAGTAAAAATCTTTAAAAAAATTTATCCTGATGTTGAACAACATGGCAAATTATGGAATACCCAACCTATATAAGCCATTAAAGTCTATGACACAAGCATAGCTAGTTAGGTATTCAAAGAATACCTAACATCAAAAGATGATCACAATTTACTGCTTATTTTAGAGAGCAATCATGGAACATCATAGATAGATAACTCAGTGACAGGTTGTGGTAATATTTATTTTCATTTTGCTTTTCTGCATTTCCTAATTTTTATGGATGAAACACATTATCTTTATTACAAAAGCACATCTTAAAATACACAGATGAAAAACCTAGAACGAATTTTAAAATTAAAATAGTGAATATGTGGACGTATATGATTTCTTTTTTCCCAAAACTTCCTCTGCTTTAAGTTACTTCTTGTAAGTAAGATAAAATCCACATACCATAAATTTCACCACATTAGAGTGTACAATTCAGTGGTTCTTCTATATTCACAATATTGCACAATCATTGATTACTTTTATTACCAAAAGTAAAATAAAAATAGAGCTCAAGGAAGAAATTTTTGAAATATTACTCAAAGCATTCAAGTCTCCAACATATCTTAAATCCAGAATTACACATATCACAGAATGCCGAACAACCTAAAAACAAAATGAGTCAATATTACCTTTCAGTTTCTTCAAATAACTCTGGATGTTCTTACAATTCAAACACCAACATGAAGGTGAGAGAAAATGACAATTATGACAATGTATATCCTATTACCAACTATACACTTCCTAAACTTTAGCTTACAAGTCATATATACAAAAAACACATTATGATAAACCCAAAATGGCTAAAGCAGTCTAAGTTCCTTCCCATTGACAAAATAGAAATGTCAATCCTGCTACTAAAGACATTTGGTATAGGTCAAATATATCATGACAAACACTAAATAGAGAAAATCTCTACCATAAAAATTGTGTGAAGTTCAAAACTGCAAAAATGACAGAACTGTGGATTTTATCCTCTAAGAATTAAAAGTACAAATTTCTAGTTATAAGTCATGGGAATGAAAAGTACAGCATAGGAAATACAGTCGATAATACTGTCATAACTTTGTATGGTAACAGATGATAAGGTCATTTATGACTAATGCACAGAACTTTCAATTCACTGTATTGTGTACCTGAAACTAATAATACTGTAGGGTCAATTATACTTCAATTTAAAAAAAAAATTCAAAATAATAGATTTAATATCACTTGTTTTAAAAAATATTTTCTGGTAAGATAAAGCAATCCATAGTCTGAGTTCTAAAATCCTGGAGAATTCTAGTAAAATTAGGATTTTATAATTAACATTTTACTTCTCAGCATAGTCAAGTCTAATTAAGAAGCACACAAGAGACAGTCAAATTTCAAGCCCTAATCTGTTTGACAATTTGCTGAATTAGAGACCTAAGTGTCTTCATTATTTGATATGCTTGACCCTGAGTTTTAAACTAAATTTTCAAATAAAGATTCAAAATCAAGAATTCCAATCTAGGGCGCCTGGGTGGCTCAGTGGGTTAAGCCGCTGCCTTCGGCTCAGGTCATGATCTCAGGGTCCTGGGATCGAGGCCTGCGTCGGGCTCTCTGCTCAGCAGGGAGCCTGCTTCCTCCTCTCTCTCTGCCTGCCTCTCTGCCTGCTTGTGATCTCTCTCTCTCTCTCTGTCAAATAAATAAATAAAATCTTTAAAAAAAAAAAAAAAAGAATTCCAATCTATTTATCCTGGTGGCAATCAAGTTCTTCAAAATCTAGGCTAGCCTACCTTTCCAGCCTAATTTTCAACTATTATAACGTCATACCTTATGGGTAAAATCAATGTTCGGGCAAATTTAATCTTATTCAATCAAATTTAAACCCCTGTATCATGTATAAACCACAATTACATACAAAACTGACAACGTGTTTTTATTCCTATACCAACACAGATACTTGTGTCTGAAAATATATAAAGTAACTAGTTTATATTAGTGCACCATATTGTCACTACACTAACATTCAGCAAGGTAAAATATTCACAATATGAAAGTATGTGGGAGCTGAAAATGACTGGGGAAATAGAAAATTCACCTCTCCCACTTCATGCCTGCCCTAGGCCACACAACTCTTTCCAGTTAATACTAAATAAAAACTGCTCACACAAGTATTTAAATTCTCTAATTCTCAATCATTCCTGCCCCGCTATTCCCTCTCTTTTCTCTCTTTCATTTTTTTTTTTTTTTTTTAGGAAAAACATAACATCCAGATGAAATCATGTAAGTTCAAGGCATACTGGGCACACTTTATCCAATACCCTCAAATGAGCCTCTGCATAGTACTTAAGAACACACCAGACTGAGAAGTAGACTGAGTTTGGTTTTACCATTTGCTTAGCAATGTGACCAGGGGCAAGTAACTAATCTCTCTATGCCTCAGTTTCTCCCTCTCTAAAATGGGAATAGAAATACCGACTTCATAGGATCATTGTTAAGGTATGAGTGAGGTACACACTCAGAACACTGCCTGATACATAAAAGGTTATGCAGGTATTGGCTATTTCTTCCCAAGTGGACCAACCACTAAATGTCTATCCCAATTCTGTTCTTTTAAAAATCTGTCCTAATACCTCTCCTTCTCAAATAAGGCAGAAATAATCTCTAACCAGGGACAAGTTCTCCAAATCCTTCAACTTCTATGACCCTTGATTTTGTATGACTCCATTGATTCATATATACTTCCCAGAAATGTTACTTACCTTTTTATGTGTACTTTATGTTGTCTAAATTATAAATTCCTTTAAGATATGGGAATATACACTATGCCTCCCTGATACAAAGAAGGCACTTAAATAAGTACTCAATAAATTCTGCTTTTTTGAGGCAAGGTTATTGGATAAAGGTTTTCCAACAAAGAAGTTTCAAAGAAATCAAATGTTAATATAGATTTTCAGTTTGTATCAATATATAAGTCTTAAATCAAGAATCCTTATAAAAACTAAAACTATTCTGAGTTTATATCTCAAAACTGAGGACTTACAGAATGGCTAAAACTAACAACACAAGAAACAACAGGTGCTGCTAAGGATGTGGAGAAAGGCGAACGCTCTTGCGCTGTTGGTGGGAATGCAAACTGATGCAGCTACTCTGGAGAAGTTCGGAGGTTCCTCAAAACGTTAAAAATAGAACTACCTTATGACCCAGCAACTACACTACTAGGTATTTATCCAAATGATACAAAAATACAGATTCAAAGAGCTACATGCACTCTGAGGTTTACAGAAGCACTATCATCAATAGCCAAACTATGGAGACAGCCCAAATGTCCATCCACTGATGAACGGATAAAGAAGATGTGTACGTACATATATGTGTGACACACACACACACAAATGGAATATTACTCAGCAATCAAAAGAATGAAATCTTGCCATTTGCAATGATGTGGATAGAGCTAGAGTATATTATGCTAAATAAAATAAGTCAGAGAAAGATAAATACCATATGATCTCACCTATATGTGGAATTTAAGAAAGAAAACAGACATATGTATGGGAAGGGGGTAAAAAAAAAAGAGGAAAACAAGCCATAGGAGACTCTTAAGGATGGAGAACAAACTGAGGGTTGATGGGGGATGGACTGATTGGTGATGGGTATGAAGGAAGGCACTTGTGATGAGCACTGGGTGTTGTATGTGATGGTCATTTAATTCTCAGAAACCATTACTGCACTGCATGTTAACTAAGTAAAATTTAAATTAAAAAAAAAAATGAGGAACTAGCTTATAAGGAAGAACCCACAGTTAAGAATAATAAAGCAAGGTTAGCTTTAGCTTTCTGTGATTTGCAAACAATACTGTTATATTTGGCTTAAAGTCAGAAAAACCAACCAAGTATTAGACACTTGCTTAAAAGATGACTATGTGTTAGACACTCCTCAACTACGTAGATGAAAAGATTCACTCCTTGCATTCAACAAGTCTATACAGAGACAGCTAACTAAACAATAACATTCAAGGTGAAGTGGGTCAGGATATTAACACCCATTCTCCTTTAATCTCAACTGAAGTCATATTGAGAAAAAGAAAAGACAAAAGCTGTATTTCACAAACTAGTAAGATACTTTCCCTATTTCCTCTAAAATCATTTCAGCTGACTTGAATTTTTTTTCACCTGGAAAAATGTTCGAGATTTTTAAACCAAATATCTGGCCTTGATCCCGAGATATTATTCTACTAAGTATATGTTCAAGAAGTCACTCTTCAAACTAAAATTTTAATATTGAAAAATTTTTTAAATTGTTATAGTTCTAACAGATCTAGAAATTTTTCTTACAAATTACAAAAAGATCTTTTATTTGTTTACAGTCTGTCACTTAAGATCATAAATGTTATATAAGTAAAGGTAAGATTTAGTATTCCTTTACATGTAATGATCATGTTAACTGCCCTATAAAAGGAAAGGTATGTTCTGCATGTTTTATCCATCCATCTATCTAGACTGACCTCTGCTTCACAGTAGCAATTTGCCAGCTGGGCATACTATGCTTCTACTCAACCAGAAACAGGCAAGTTAACCAACTCTACCAAACATCAAGTTTGCAGACTTTGTACCATGCTTTAATTACTTTAACTATCACAACACATACACTTCCAACAGCCACAAAGTGATCGTCTGGTAAAATATTCCAGTTGATTGATAAAGTATTCTCGCCTCCAATGAAGGAGTTATTTCAGAGCTAATTCAATGAATCTAATATTCAATACCCAAATAAAAACAATAGGAGTTGAACATAATTAGCAAAAATTAATGAACAGTACAAAAAAGACAAAGTATTAACTCAATTTTCTTTGTCAAGGACAGTGTATCCATTATCCTACCTTTCACCTTCTTAAAACGTATAGAGAAATACAAAGTTTCATCATCCTTAGGATTTACTTTCAAAAGAGCCTACAGCACCTGGTATTCCCAGGCAGTCTCCCATCCAAGTACTAACCAGGTCAGACCCTGCTTAGCTTCCAAGATCAGAAAAGATCGGGCATGTTCAGGGTGGTATGGCTGTAGACAGGAGTCAGCTTCTATGAAGTAAAATTATTATACATTTAAGATTACTAATCTGGGGCACCTAGGTGGCTCAGTCATTAAGCCTCTGCCTTCAGCTCAGGTCATGATCCCAGAGTCCTGGGGTCAAGCCCCGCATCAGGCTCCCCGTTCAGCAGAAAGCCTGCTTCTTCCTCTCCCACTCCCCTGCTTGTGCTCCCTCTTTTGCTCTCTCTAATTTAAAAAAAAAAGGATTACTAATCTTATATATGATATACTGTCTCTTCAAATATAACAACGATGGTACCAACATACAGTCAAAATAACCTTTGACAATCTCTTAAAATGAACTTCAGGTAGGGTATGGTGCTCAGAGGATAAAACACTTAAGAAAAATGTAACTGAATTAGAGAAGAAAGCTGTATTTCACTCACTACAGAGCTTATACTCACTGAATGAATTTCCAGGGTAATCACTTGCATGATTATGAACCTCTACCCCACCCTTCTTTCTCAAATTCAGAGCACGTATGTTTAAGTTAAATACTCATGTGATATGACCCCTCTATAGTATATAAGCCAGAGAATAAAATTAGCCTGTAATAACTAACCACAAGACACTATTTCCTTTTGTAGCATTACCAATTGAAGAGAATTTCTTTATAGTGTTATATTCCTCTACCACCACGGCTTTTCAACTTTGTTTTTAAAATTGTGCCACCTTTAAAAAAAAAAAAAAAAGAGGCTAAAAAATATATAAATCCTATCATGCCACCAGTTTAAATTTTAAAATGTACTCACATAAGGGGCATGTGGGTAGCACAGTAGGTTAAACATCTGACTTCGGCTCAGGTCATGATCTCAGGGTTCTGGGATGGATTCCCGTGTGGGGCTCCCTGTTCAGTGAGACGTCTACTGCCCCTTCCCCTGCTCATGAGCTAGCACTCTCTCTCTCTCAAATAAATAAATAGAATCTTTTTAAAAAATGTATTCACATAATAAGATATAACATGATTCCTACAGTCATTTAGGCTACTGTCTTCTTAAATTCATTCAGAGCTGATTAATAACTTAAAACTCAGATCAAAATCCAATTTTAGTAAGAAAACATATCTTACCAACGACCATAAGAGTGAATTCAAACCCTCTCTTCACTGATTTTCTGTATACTTGATTTGGGAGATTTGCAAATCCCACATAGCCTTCAAGGTTTTTCTGTTGCTGAGAAAAGTAAAAAGGGCCAAGTTATTCATGTATCAACAAAACTCTTCTGTCATGTATTTCAAATTCCTGTCAATAACCTATTTTAGAAAACTGTAAAAACTATTATCCATGGCAAGTCAAACTGATTTTATAGTGTTACCAATAAAAGTATTAACTACAGCAAAAGACAAAGTGAATTAGGAGTATGAGTTGATTTGACAATATAATGGTCAATTATAAAAACCCAAGGGCAAAAAATAAAAACCAAAGAAACCTTCCTCAGAGCAAAGATTTCAACTTACAATTAGTCAATAACAAGATTCTGACCAATCAGCTAAAAAAAAAAAATTTTTTTTAAAATAGTGTTTTTCAGGATAAAAAAAATTCAAATACCTTTATAGTAGGAACTCTCTTAATTATCCCTTTACTCATACTAATCACCACAGGTAAGAATTTCTTGAAATTTATCTTCTTATTCATGAAATGAAATCAAATGTTGAGTTTAAAACAATTTTCTCATAAATTCTTAGAAGTTCTTACGGCCAAGTCAATCAGTGAACAGTATCTTTCAAGCTATTAATACCAGGTCCAATTACGCCACTTCAGCATTTCAAATGATCCTGTTGCCTCCCTCATCAGGGACATCAGATTTATCCAGATTTTAAAGAAAATCAGAATTCAGTTCTCTGCATGGTTTTTGATTCTTTGATCTCAACAATAGCTTCATGAGTAATTCAAAGAAACCTACTATTAAATTGGTGTAGTAATTAAATCTGACTTTTAACTTACCCAGTGCTGAGAAAAACTGTCCATAGTTTTTAGACCATCTGAGTGAGTAGTCTTACCGGTTAATTTTACTTAGAGGTAGGTCTTAGTCATCTTTAAAATACAATGGCAAAATATTCCTAAGAGGTACATATTTCTCTTAAAAGTTTATGACACATTTAATATCTCATTTAAAAAAAGAAATACTCATGAAATCAAAGCATTAACTCAACACACTTGGATTTAAACAGCAATCTGCATTCCTCACTAGCATCACATGTAACAAAATCCATCCACCAACTTTTAGCAATTTTTTTTGAATCATATGAACTAATCTTTAAGCCAAATGTTGATAGAATAACCAAGCCAATTAAATGGAAAAGCTAATTTTAAAGACTAACTAGGATACTAATCACAGTATAGTATTTTAAAATCAAATATATGAAAGCTTACTATGCATTAAGCTAAAAATATATATTAAATGTAAGGCTTCCTTAGCTCATATTTCATTGAACTGTACGTTAAATTTAAGTTAATTTAGACTGAAAACATCTTTGTATAAATTATCTCATATACTCACAGCTACTTTGTAAAGAACACATTTCCATCATTCCAGTGTTCCAGATTCCAACAGAACAGATCCATAGAGGAACAGTAAATGAGGAATTCCAAGAATTGTGTATGACACATTCAGTCCAAACAGGAAAGGCAAATCCATTGGAACATAGCAAAAAATAGAGGGGAAAAAAATGAAAGTTACTTACATGTAACTCAACAAGTTAGAAATAAATTATAAATAAGGTGAGGACAGGCTTTATACATGCCAAATACTTTTTTTGTGGGACATTAAGGCCTAATGAATTTTAACTAATGTTCAGTAGCTTTCCTGAACAACTCTTAACTTTTTATAAAAGCCAATTACTACTATGCCTTGTACTTAAATTTTTAAAAGAAATGGTAGAAAAGCTGTTACGGGGGTGCCTGGGTGGCTCAGTTGGTTAAGCAACTGCCTTCGGCTCAGATCATGATCCTGGAGTCCTGGGATTGAATACCTCATCGGGGTCCATCGGGGTCCCTGCTCGGCAAGGAGTCTGCTTCTCCTTCTGACCCTCCCCCTTCTCATGCTCTCTTTCTCTCTCATTCTCTCTCAAATAAATAAAAATCTTAAAAAAAAAAAAAAGCTGTTATGTATGGTGTTTCAGCAAGGTATATAAGGACAGGGTTTAAATCTCAAGGAAAAAAATCTAACTTTCATACAATTTTGCTTTGTCAATCTCTGAATTAAGACAGTCTATAGGGGCACCTGGGTGGCTCAGTGGGTTAAACCGCTGCCTTCTGCTCGGGTCATGATCTCAGGGTCCTGGGATCGAGTCCCGCATCGGGCTCTCTGCTCAGCAGGGAGCCTGCTTCCCTCTCTCTCTCTCTCTGCCTGCCTCTCCATCTACTTGTGATTTCTCTCTCTGTCAAATAAATAAATAAAATCTTTAAAAAAAAAAAAAAGACCGTCTATATAAGATAAATGCAAACATTTTAGTTAGAAACTTTTATACAGTACTGTATTTCAAGTTCTATTGATTAAAGTTCAGAATTGGAAGAAACACAGACTTGTGGATACAGGAAAGGGAAGGAAGCTAAAGATAGCAAGCAACAAATGGGAAGATGAAGTTAATGTGAGCTGTGAAAACTGAAAGCAACTAACGAAGCATAGAGAAGAAAGTAGATTTACTTTGGACAAAAAGTCTGTGAAAACTGTATATTTTTATTTTATATTGACACAAATCTACGAGTTATATCACAACCTGGAACACATGATGATATTCAAATGTCAACTTCACGGAGGCCTGCCCTGACCACCCATCTAAAATTACAACTCCATTCTCCTCTGTACTTTGCTGTAGCTTTATGTTTTTCTACTTAGCACTTTTTATCATCTAACATACATTTTACTCACCATATTTATTGCACTCTCCACCCTATTCCACCTCCAACTACAATGTGAGCTCCTTAAAGGTAGATATTAAATAAACCACATAAAATGTGGCATCAAAAAAAGAAGCCGCCATCTGGGAGAGTTGAAAAAAGTTTCAGAGAGATTATTTTAGGTTGCATATTCAAGGAACGCTCCAGACAAAAGGCATAAGAAAAATGCCAAAGAGTATGTCCCTGTGTCTTATTCATTGCTTTATCCTCAAGTCCTAGAACAGTCTTTGGCATATAGTACAATATTGGGAATGGATTAAGAAAAGGGAGGAAAGATTTCTAGGCAAAGGGCTGGGACCTAAAGTAGAGATGAACTTAGTAATTTTAGGCCAAAAAGAGGTTACAAGAACTACAATGAAGAAAGTGGTGGATCAGGCCGAAAAATGATGAAAATGAGGTCAGAAAGGCAGGCAGAGGCCAGATCATGTGGGACCAAGCCAAAGTAAGAAATTTGGATGTTATTTTAGGCATGATGGGAAGCCACTAGAGGGTTGCACACAGGCAAGTGACCTGACCTGATTTGTGTTTTAAAGATAGCTCTCAGGGCTAAGAGAAGAAGTGGAAATAAGAAAACTGGTAAGAAGTCTACTGCAATAGTCCAAGAAAGAAAGGGTATACTGAATTTAGATGGTGTGGTTACAAGAAGAGATAAGAAGGATTCAGAATGTGTTTTGAAGGTAAAACTGCTAGGACATTGCTAACACACTTTAGATGTGACTGGTGAAGGAGAAATAGACCAAGAAAACTCCTAGGTTTTTGGCTTAAACAACTCAATGGAGTGATATTTCTAAGGAAAAATAGGAATAATGGGAATTAAAAATTAGGCAGTGAGGGCCCAAACTGTCAAAATCAAAAACAGCTTTGAATGTGTGATGTTTGATGTGTGCATTATACATTCAAGAAGGCCAGTAGGCAGTTAAATACGTAAGTCCAGAAACTGCAGGGCTGATTGGTGCTGAAAACATAGATTTAGGAGTCATAAGCACTTAAGCAGTATTAGAAGAGAGTTGGATTCTCGAGGAGAAACTAGAGACTGGGGGGGTAGCCAGAGACCTGGAGCACTCTAACACTGAGATGACAGACAGGGGTGAGAAAGATCAGTCAGCAAGAAGGAACACCAGGAATGGCTCAAGGTCACTCAACTGTGTTAAATGCCACTGAAAGGTCAAATGAAATACCAAAAACATAACCATAAAACATAACCAAAGAGACATAAACATAAAACTAAGGAGGTTACTGGTTTGGATAAGAGCAGTTTCAGTAACATAGTGAGGAAGAAGAATGAGTAGGATGAGGGTAAACAATTTTTTGCACATAAATATAACACTTTAAATAATTCTATGTTTTAAATTAAATTTTTTTATAGATTTTATTTATTTATTTGACAGAAAGAGAGATCACAAGTAGGCAGAGGCAGGCAGAGAGAGGGGGAAGCAGGCTCACTGCTGAGTAAAAAGCCTGATGCGGGGCTCAATCCCAGGACTCTGAGATCACGACCTGAGCTGAAGGCAGAGGCTTAACCCACTGAGCCACCCAGGCACCCCAAAATTAAATTATTTTAAAATTTAACACATTACTTATCAGCCCTCTATAATTATTTCCCAGAGGGAGAAAACCATGTTCTACACATCTCTATATTCCTAGCAAAATGCCAATACATGAGAGAGATTTTAAAAAGCTAAATGGCTAAATATATATTTTTAAGAAAATTCCTTCTAAGGAAAAAATTGCGTCCACCCCCCTCCCAAAAGACTTTGGGATTATACCAATAACATAACATTGGTTGACTAAAACATATAGACTTTTCTTTCACATTTCATAAGAATCATTCCTCATCCCAAATTCTAAAATCAACCACAGTCTGTAATTCAGAAGACTTAACCACCCACTGATTCTTTTCCTGGGCAAATAAAATGTTCACAGTACCAGTGTGAAATATAATCTCTGAATAAGAAACATTATTTATAGATATGAGTGATATAACTGTGACTCTTATAAGCATGTGAATAAAGATAAAAGTATATTCTCATGCAGGCTTCTACCAAAATACCTTAAGCTCTTCAAAGTATTACTGGATTTGAAACATGAGTTGCATAAGAAGAAACAGTTATCAAATCATCTTTTCTAAAGGCATACATTTAAAAAATTCTTTTAGTTACTATGCCAAATTTCTATGTTAAAATTCTTATTTAAGAAAACCAAATCACAACAATTTACTGCTTGTTACTTCACTGCCTGTGGAAATATCAACTTAAATACAATATCCAGTAATTTTAGTGTTTAACTTATTTAACCTTATTTCTAGAAATCAATTATATTTGAAGAACAAGATGCTTTAAATAGGTTCTAACTGATAGATTATTGGAACCCCTAAGAACACTTTACCTTCTCTTGCCACTTGTTACGATTACAAGGAATAAAGTTATGAAAATCTTGGCATCTGAAATCCATTATCGTTTTTAAAGGTCTGAATATTAATATGTTTTAATAAATTTTCCAAAAAAGAAAAGCAGTAATTTATTTTGAAAATGCCAAATATACATTTCCATAACAAAAACGCAATTGAGCAAGGGGAATTATAACAGAAAGGAAGCCTGACAAAAATCAGATTTTGAGGAAAATTAAAACATATCCAAGCTAAGATGTACAACAAAACCTTCAACTTCCCTCATCTTTACAAAATGAGACATTCAACCCCAAATTACCTTAGTAACACCACAATTGTTTCTCTCCTTAATAACTGCAATTTAAAAAAATCATGCTAGAAAGATCCAAGATTTTTATCCATAACTTTAAATTTCAATGACAAACATTTGGTCTTTTCTTAATTAACTTCAAGTTCAATTTGTGCCCTTTGGAATTAAAAGATACATTGTACATTGTTTTACACATGGACAAAAATTAAGTTTCTTCTAAAATTTAAGCAACTCTAAACACTTTTGTCTATTCCTTAGTATTCTTAAAAGCCTTACATCATATACATATATATATATATATATATATATATACATATATATATATCTGTTTTAGTCTTATATAACCCAATGGAAAAATTAAAGAATGCCACCATGTAAATGATTTAAATATTCTAAATATAACTGGTACAAAAATACCTAGATTTCAGATTTAATACAACAAGAACACTAAAATGTTACAAGATTTGCATGGTTATGTCCTAAATGTCGGCTTTAATGTCCCCTCACCCTGATCTTTTTGAAAAGTTCATGTCTTAATTTGCCTGCCCCAGCTCTTCCCTTTTCACTGAGATGAGCAATTATGTACTGATGAAACTAACTTTTATTTTCTCTATTTTGGATTCCTAGTTAATGTGCTTAAAGTATTTTAATATTTAATTATATGAATACGTGTAAGAATAAGATAACATTTAAAACTTTTTTTCTTTACTCTGAACTTGGAATCTAATCTCTACTTACAAAGAATTACTCTCATTCAATCAACATAGTTACTGGACCTTCACAATGTATGTACTAGCAATTAAGTACACAAAAGTTGATAAAAACAAGTTCCCTGCTTATGAAACCAAGAACCTAAGGTCAGGTAAATTAAAAGACAATCATAACAACACAGTGATAAAATACTGTGATCTAGGCAAACATACAGGATGGCTATAGAACAAAAAAGTGGGGGTTGGGGAGAGGTCAGATCCTTCAGCTCCTGAAGGACTAGCACACCTTAGTCTGATGAGAAATGTGGGTAGGTGCTGGAAAATATGGGTCTCAAGCAAACTAGTTGGTAACTGCAAAGGCTCAAAAGCAAAAAAGGAGAGCATGATTCTGTATGGGAACTACAAATTTAATACATCTCAGTTTCAAGGCCTGGGAGCTATAGCATAGGAAACTAGAACAAAAGCCAGATCATGAAGATTACTGTCAGTCACACTAAGGAACTTAGGTTAGACTTCATCTTGAAAGCTTAAGGAGAACATTAAAGGACTTGAAGCATAAGAATACACAATCACATTAATTTACATGCAGAACTGTATTCTTATTTTAGAAAACTACCACTAACAAGAAACTGAAGATGAACTGTAAGAGTTCTCAGAATGACAACACTTTAAATTTCAAAGACAAACATTTGGTCTTGTCTTAATTAACTTCAAGCTCAACTTGTGCCCTTTGGAATTAAAATATACATACATTGTACATTGTCCCAAAAGCTGGTGCAGTAACCCAGGGAAAAAAGTGGGACTTGAGTCAAGAAAGAAGTGAGGATGAAGAGAAATAGAAGCTAAAATTCTACTGTCTATATTAAGGTAGCCACTAGCTACACGCGGCTATCAAAAAGTTGAAATTTAGCTACCCTGAAATGAGATGTGCCTTAAGTGCACAATACATGTCAGATCTTGAAAACTTGGTATGAAAAAAAAAACTATGAAAACTATCTTAATTTTTTAATGTTTTATCTTTTTTTAAAAAGATTTTATTTATTTATTTATTTATTTGACACAGAGAGAAAGATCAAGGTAGGCAGAGACAGGGGGGAAACAGGCTCCCTAATGAGCTGTAAGCCTGATACACGGCTTGATCCCAGGACCCTGAGATCATGACCTGAGCCCAGCGGAAGGCAGAGGATTAACCCACTGAGCCACCCAGGCGTCCAAAAATTATCTTAATTTTTAAAGTGACTGCATGCCGAAATAAAATTTTAGTCATTATTGGTTGACATATGAACTAAAGTTAACTGTACCTGTTTCTTTTTACTTTTTAAATGTGGCTATTAGAAAATCTTAAATTACATCTATTACTTACAGTAATTTCTAATAGACAGTGCTAGTTAGAAATTAATAAGATGTATTTACAGGTCTCTATAGCTAACCTGCGAAGTGGTAAGGCTGAGATTTCTAAATTCAGGTTTGAACAATTGGGTTACAGTGGTACCAATCATTAAAAGCAGGAATCACTTGAGTTTAAGGTATTAAATGGACTTTAGGGAGACAACTGTCTAGTACACAGCTTGCATATATAAAAGTTAGAAGTTCTAGAAATGTCTAGGTGAAACAGAACATTTTAAGCTAACAACACTTAAATGGTATGAAGACCATGCATATGAATCCAAATACAGCACACGAAGTGGAAACAGGCCAGAAACAATACTAACATCCCACCACCTACATAAATCTAGAAAAAGATGAGAGATAAAAAGAATGAGGAAAAAAAGTACTTCCTAGAAGCAGTTCAAGGAGGTCAAATGTAGTGGCCTTCTTCAAGAAGTGGTCAACTGTACCAAATGCTCTGGAGTGGTCACTATAAAGATACAGAAGAATCTACTTATCATTATCAGGGGCCTTTGTCAGAACAGGGGAAAGAAAAAGAAAAATGCATACTGGAAGTAAATAAACAGTGAGTAAGTGCAGGGAAAGAGTATAAACAATTCCTTTCGAAAGCTTTTGGTGAAGAATAATAAGGTAGAACCTGGAGAGTAACAATGGGTCAAGAGCGAGTTGAAAACGAGAGAGAGAGAGAGATTTGCACCCACTTAAATGCTAACAGAAAAGATCAAGTAGACAAATGGCTGAAAAAAAAGGTAAATCAGGATACAGTGTTCTAGAATGAGGGATGAGGTTTTCTCTAAGGGCAAGAGACAAAATCATGTACTCATTTTAAGGAGAGGAGAGGAGAGGGAACAGTAAGAGGTAAAACATTTGAATAAACAACCACAAGAATAGCAGGAAAAGACTGGGAGTCCCATAGGAGACAGCCAAGCAACTCTATATGCAGATTAAAGCTGAAGACCACACATCTGTGTGAATATATCCCAGAAGCCATAGGATTTTTGTCCAGTAGCAATCTGCAACATAAGTACAAGCCAATAGACTGTAAGAGTCATTTGAAACTGTTATTTTGCAGAAAGTGTGCAAAAAAGGTCAAGGGATCATGGCATCATGGAAGCAGACAAGTCCAGTTGAAGTGATTCAGGGTCAAGGATGAAAGGTAGGAAACAAAGAAATGAGATATCTGAAAGAATGTGAACTTGTGGTTAAAATGGGCCATACAATTAAGATTTTAGAGGTGGAACAGTAGTTCCAGATGATAACCACATGGGACCATGAAAGATTTTATTTTTTTATTTGACAGAGAGACACAGTGAGAGAGGAAACACAAGCAGGGGGGTGGAAGAGGGAGAAGTAGGCTTCCCACCGAGTAGGGAGCCTGATGCAGGGCTGGATCCCAGGACCCTGGGATCATGACCTGAGCCAAAGGCAGACACTTAACCCACTGATCCACCCCGGCACCCCCACATGGGACCATTAAAATGATGGCCCAAGCACAACCCAGAAATTGGGAGGCTAAATTATTGAGTCAGTTGTACATATGGGCACTAAAAATGCCCCAGAATAATGACAGAACTTGGGGAGGAAAGGAAAACTGAGTGTTTGGTGTCATCTTGAATGAATAAATAGAAACTGGCAAATTTAAAAAGGGTGAGAACATGCTGTGGTTAAACAGCATAAGCTTTAAAGAAGCAGGGCTTTTGTTAAAGAAAGAACTGTCTAGAATCTAGATTAGCACTGCCTAATAAATATATAAAACAAATCACACATGTAATTTTAAGTATTCCACTAAACACATTTAAAAAACTAGAAAAAAGAATTTAACTTTAATATCTTATTTAACCAATGTATACACAATACTATTTCAACATGCAATCAATATAAAATTACTAGAATTCATTTCACATATTCATTGCTCTGCACCCTTTTCTTTTGTAGTAATATCTGAAATACAGCACACTTCATTTAGAACTAGTCACGTTTCAAGTGCTCAGGAGCCATGTGATTGGTGGCTCCCATACTAGATAAAGATACAGAACATTTCAAGAATATAAAACTTTCCTTTGTGCCAAAAGATCTCCTGGAACACAAAATGAAATGAATAGTAATACCCAGTACTGGGTGAGGAAGCTGGCAAATAATCACTCTCCTACATGACTGGTGAAATATAAATTTTAACCATTTCCCTGAAGAGCAATCTGGTCTTACAGACCAAAAAGTGAGTTTTCATGCTTCCAGACTCAACACATTCCGCTTCTACACATTTATAATTTTGAGAATATATTTAAGATTTAGCTATAAGAACATTTAACAAAACACAGTAACAGTGAAAGACTAAAAACCAAGTTCTAAAAACAAGCGAAAGAAACAATGTATCATGCTATTCCGTTTGTAAAAATACCACGCATTATAAGCTTGAGAAGAATAAGCATGACAGATAACATTGTATCAAGTGGAAAAACTGTTACTAGACAGTTGACACAGTATTATGTACCTTTAAACATTTTCTTGTGTGCACAATGCAAGACAATTCAAAGGATACAGACTAGAGTGACAGTTAAGAAAATGACAAGGTAAAGATCTCAGAAAATTCTATCCTTTAAAAGCAATAAGAAGGGGCATCTGGGTGGCTCAGTCTGTTAAGCGGCTGCCTTTGGCTCAGGTCATGATCCCAGGGTCCTGGGATCAAGCCCCGAATCGGGCTCCCTGCTCAGTGGGGAGTCTGCTTCTCCCTCTCCCACTCCCCTGCTTGTGTTCCCTCTCTCACTCTCTCTCTCTGTCAAATAAATAAGTAAAATCTTTAAAAATAAATAAAGGCAATAAGAAAACTCAAAATCAACTTCTTCAGAACTCTAGAAATTAACAAAAGGTTTGTAGCAATCCACAGAGCACTTACTCAAAATAAGGGGGCTGAATCTAGGTACCTTGCCTATTCTCATCTCCCCTCTCAGCTCCACAGTAGTCTTGAAAACCAATAGCACACAATTATGGCAAAAATCAGCATCTTGACAGCAAGTGGGAGAAGGCAGAACAGGCTCTTTTAAAGCCCCATTCCCAGAGAATTATCATTATTTGGCCTGTCTGGTGTTTGATATGGAGTCTAGAAGACTCCATAAATAACCACAAAGATAACCAGAGATTTCGGTGACAACACAATGGTGAAGAAAGCAGAATTTACAAAGTCAGCAAACAACAAACAGCATTAAGAAACCCTGGGAGGAGATCTGACCAGAGCTGCATTATTTAACCAGAGTTGTATTATTTAAAAGGTCCAGTTTTCAAGCATTATGAGACATGCAAAAACACAAGACATAACATCCCATATATGGCGGGGGGGCGGGGAGGGAGGGTCAATAGAGACTATCTCCTAAGAACACCCAGATATTAAGCAAAGGCATATTTATCTTAAATATGGTCAAAGAACTAAGGGCAACAATGTCTAAAAAACTGAAGGGACATATGAAAATAACATTCACCAGAGACTATCAATAAGGACACACTAAGTATTAAAAAGAACTAAATAAAAATTCTCAAGTTGGAAAGTACAACTGAAATGAAACTTCAGTAGAGAGGTTCAACAATATATCTGAGCTAGCAGAAGAAGCAACAAATCTGAAGACAGATCAAAAATCACTTTAACCAGTCTAACGGAAAAATACAAAAAAGAATAAAGAAAAAAATGAACAAAACCGGAGACTCTGGAAGGAAAATAATCAACCATACCAACATATACATAATCCCTCAAGATGAAGGAAAAAGGGAGGGAAGGAAAGAGAAAGAAAGGAAAAGAAATAATGGGAAATAATTACAAAATTTGAAGAAAAACATTTTTCTACACATCAAAAGCTGAGCAAACTCCACAAACAGGATAAAAATCAAAGAGATCCACAACTAGAAATATCAAAATCAAACTGTCAAAAACCAGAGACAAAGAATCATGAGAGAGTCAAGTGACCATTACAGAGGACTCTCCATAAGTATGACTGACATCCCATCAGAAACTAGAGACCAGAAAGTAGAGGGATGACATAGTCAAGATGTTAAAACATAAAAACTGTCAGCGAAAAGTTCAGTATCTACTAAAAGGTATCTTTTAAAAATAAAAGAGAACTTAACACATTCTCCAATAAACAAAAACTGAGAGAACTCAAAATCAGATCTGCCCTATGAAAAATACTAAAAAGAATCCTTCAAAAAAAAAAAAAAGAATCCTTCAAACTGAAATGGGAGGATCTTACACAGTACCTCTAAGAAATGTGTATCACCGGTAAATGTAACAAGTAAATATAAAAGATAGCATAATTTGTTTGCAACTCTTTTCTCTTTTACCTATTTAAGGAACAACTTCATGAAGCAATAATTATAAAATTGCCTTGATGGGTCTATAATGTACAAAGATGTAATTTGTATGACACTAATAGCACAAAGGAAGTAAGAGGATATGAAACTATATAAAAGCAGAATTATTGTACTCTACTGAAACTAAATAGGTAATAAGCCAGATTATAATGCTATAAAATCAGATATTAACTGTAATCCCAAGGGCAAAGCCCCTGCTAGACACACACACACTCTCAAAAGAATATAGCAAAAAAAGGGGGGGGGGTTAAGATGGTACATTAAAAACATCTATTTAACAAGAAAAAATAATTCAGAAAGAGAAAAAAAGGAAAAAATAAACAGAACCAGAGATGCTGATAAGATATAAGATATTTAGAAAACAAATAGCAAAATGACAGGTGAAAATCTTACCTTTCAGTACTCATACAGGATTAAATATTCAATAAAGGCAAATATTGACTGAATAGATTAAAAACCATGATTCAATTATATGGTACCCACAAGAAACACCTTTTAGAATCATAGACACAACTACCTTGAAGTAAAACGATTTCAAAAATGTAAAGAGAGCTGGAGTGGCTACAACACAAACATTAAGACAAAATTCTTACCACTGACAAGGATACTTAATACTGATTAAAATATCAATTTATCAAGAAGCATAACAACTATAAACATATATGCCTCTAAAAACAAAGCCCTAAAATACACAAAGCAAAGACTGACAGAATGAAAGGGAAAAATAAGACAATTCAACAATAATAGCCTGACCTCAATACCTCACTATCAAAAATGGGTTAAACAACTACAAAGAAGATAAATAAGGAAACAGAAAACCTGAACATAGCAACTAGACTTAACATATATAGAACATTGCATCTGAAATCAGCAAAATGACATTCTTCTCAAGTGCACATGAAATGTTCTCCAGAAGAGACCATACATCAGACATCTTAGTCACAATTTTAAAGGGCTAAGATCAGCTACTATGGATACTAATCATCTATGAAAGAATGAAATTATAAATAACAAAAGGAAACTTGAGGGGCACTTGGGTGGCTCAGTGGGTTGAGCCTCTACCATCCACAGGCATCATCGGGCTCTCTGCACAGCAGGGAGCCTGCTTTCCCCCCTCCCTTCTGCCTGCCTCTGCCTACTTGTGATCTCTCTTTCTCTGTCAGATAAATAAATAAAATCTTTTAAAAAAAAAAGGAAACTTGAAAATTTGACATCTGTGGAAGTTAAACATTACACTCTGACCAATGGCAAAAGAAGAAATCACAAAGGAGACTATAAAATTTGAGATTAATAATAAAAATACTAATTTTAAAAAAGCACAACATACCAAAACTTACTGAATGCAGCTAATTCAGGGCTTAGAGGAAAAGTTATAGCGGTAAATACCTATGCTAAAGAGAGAAGATCTCAAATCAACTACCAAACCCTTATCTCAAGAAACTAAAAAAAGAGCAAACTAGATGCAAACCAAACAAAAATAAAGACTAGAGCAGAAGTAAAATATATTTCAAACATAATACAGAAAATAAACCAAAGCATAAGTTGGCTCATTGAAAAGAAGTAAATGTGACAAACCTTAGCAAAGACTAATCAAGAAAAAAACCGAAAACTCTCAATAATGAAATTCAGAATGAAAGAGGAAAATTCACTACTAACTTTACAGAAACAAAAAAGACTATAAAGAAACCTCTGAATAAGTGTATGCCAACAAAGTGGATAACCTCAAGAAATGAAAAAATTCCTACAAAGACATAAACTACCCTAAACTGGCTCAAGAAGAAAAAATCTTAAGTCCTATAAGAAACAAAGAAATTACAGGGGTGCCTGGGTGGCGCGGTCAGTTAGGCATCTGCCATCAGCTCAGGTCATGATCCCAGAGTCCCAAGATCAAGCCCTGCATCAGGCTCCCTGCTCAGCAGGGAGTCTGCTTCTCCTTCTGCCCCTTACTCCTCTCTCACTCTCTCTCTCAAGTAAAATCTTTTTAAAATTAAAAATAAAAATAAATAAATTACATTAGTAACCAAAAACCTTCCCCCCCAAAAAAGCCAAGTCCAAATGTTTCCACTAGTGAATTCTATCAAATGTTTAAAGACTGCCCAATCCTTTACAAAGTAATCCAAGAAACAGAAGAGGACAGAAGAGGTAAAACACTGCCCCGTTTTACCCTGATACCAAATCAGACAAACACATCAAAAAACAACAACAGACAAATGCCCCTTACATACATGCAAAAACCATCAACAAAATACTGGCAAAACAAAACCAGCAATAAAAAAAAAAAAAAGTATACACCATGACCACCGGAATTCATCTACTGATTGGTTCTACATATGAAAATTAACCAATGTAATATACCGTATTAACTAACCAACAACAAGAAAAACACATGATCAGGTGCCTGGGTGGCTCAGCTGATCAAGTGACTGTCTTCCGCTCGTGTTATCATCCTGGAACACCAGGATCGAGTCCCACATCAGGCTCCCTGCTCAGCAGAGAGTCTGCTTCTCCCTCTGACCCTCCCTCCATCATGCTCTCTCTCTCTTAAATAAATAAAATCTTAAAAAAAGAAGAAAAAAAAAACACATGACCATCATAGACACAGAAAAAGCACTTGACCAAAAATCCAACACTCTTTCAAGATAAACACACTTAACAAACAAGGCATAAAAAGGGAACTTCCTCAAGCTCATAAACTGTATCTAAGAAAAACCCAGAGCTAACATCATACTGAGTAGTCAAAGACTAAATGCTTTCACTGTTCAGGAACAAGACAGTGATGTCTAGTGCCACTTCTACTCAACACTGTTCTGAAGGTTCAGGCCAAGGTACTCAGCAAGAAAAAGATATAAAAGACAACCAAACCGGAAAGAAGTAAAACTATCTCTATTCACAGATAACATGATCTTATAAATAAAATACCTTAGCGAATCTACTGAAACACACATCCACACACCACAAACTAATAGTTGTAAGAAACAAGATCAACAAAAACTTACTATATTTCTATATGCGAGCAAAAAGCAACAGAAAATGAAACTAAAAAAAAAATCATTTGTAATACCATAAAAAAATACTTAAGAATAAATCTAATAAAAGAGCAAACATTGTACACTGAAAACTACGAAACACTGGCTAAAAATACTAAAGATTAAGTAAATGAAAGCTATTGTCCATTCATAGATTAGAAGACAATTTTGTTCAGATGGCAATACTCCCCAAATTGATACACAAAGCCATGTGTATCAAGGTCCTTTTGCAAAAACTAACAATAATCTCTAAATCATGTGGAAATTCAAGAGACAAATACCCAAACAATCTTGAAACCATACAAAGCTAGAGGAGTCACACTTCCTAGTCTCAAAACTCATTTACAAAGTTATAGTCCTCAAATCAGTGTAGTACAACTATGAAGAGATGTACAAATCAATGGTAGAAATATGCCCTTACATTTTACGGTCAACTCTTCCACAAGGTTGCCAAGACAACTTAATAGAAAAATTTTTTTCAATAAAAGATGCTAGGACTACTGGATATTTATATACAAAAGAAAGAAAATGGGTACCCACCTCACACAATGTACAAAAGTAAATTCAAAATGCATTAAAGACCTAAATATTTATAAGATCTAGATCTATAAAACTCTTAGAAGGAAACAGTAGTAAATCTTCATGATCTTGAATTAGGAATGGCTTCTTGAATATGACACAAAAAATAACAGCAATAAAAAAAGGTAAACTGGACTTCATCAGAATTTAAAAAGTGCTTCATAGAATACTGTCAATACTTCACTTCCAAAGTGAAGACAACCCATGGAATGGCAGAAAATATTTTTGTAAATCATCTATCCCAGTCTATTTTGGACTTACATCCAGAACATGTAAGGAATTCTTACAACTAAATAAAAAGGCAAATAACCTGATTAAAAATTGAATAAAGCACTCAAAACAGACATTCTTCCAAAGAAGATTTATAGAAGTTGCCAGTAAATACACAAGAAGATGCTTAACATCATTAGTCATTAGAGAAATATAAAATAAAACCACAATGACAGCACCTCATAGCTACTAAGATAATTTAAAAAGACAAACAATGTCAAGTGTAGACAGATGTGAAGAAACCAAAACCCTCATACATTGCTGGTGGAAATGTAATATACCACAGCTACTTTGGCAAAGAGTCTGATAGTTCTTCAGAAAATTAACATACAGTTATCCTTTGATCCAGCAATTCCACTCCTAGATATACATCCAAGAAAACCAAAAGCATAAGTCCACACAAAAACCTGTACTTAAATGTGTACAACAGCATTATTCACAATAGCCAAAAAGTAGAAAGAACCCAAATAGTCACCAACGGGTGAATGGATAAACAAAATATAGTGTTATCAAAATAATGAAATATTGTTCAACAATAAAAAGGAACAAAGTACTAATATATACTATAACATGGATGCATCTTGAAAAGAGAAAGAAGCTAGTCATAAAATATCAAATACTGTATGATTCCATTTATATATGAAATGCTCACAACAGGCAAATCTATAGAGATGAAAAACAGATTAGTGGTTGCCAAGACCTACAAAGCAGAAGGAGCAGAGCAACAGCAGACAGGGTTTCCTTCTGAGCTAATGAAAATATCCTAAAATTAAAAACTGGGATGGCTCTATGAATATAACAAAAACAACAGAACTGTACAATTTAAAGGGGCAAATTCTATGGCACATATGAATTACATCTCAAAAAGTATAAAAGCAGGTATGTAGTATCTACAAGACATTACCTTTCACATATAGCTTGTATATTTCCTTTCTTACACATACATCATTTTTGTAAAAAGACAGAAAGAAGGGGCGCCTGGGTGGCTCAGTGGGTTAAGCCTCTGCCTTCAGCTCAGGTCATGATCTCAGGGTCCTGGGATCAAGTCCCGCATCGGGCTCTCTGCTCAGAGGCAGGGAGCCTGCTTCCCCCTCTGTCTCTCTGCCTGCCTCTCTGCCTACTTGTCATCCCTCTCTCTCTCTGTCAAATAAATAAAATCTTTAAGAAAAAAAAAAAAAAAGACAGAAAGAAACTAAACCAGAAACTACTGACATTGGTTACCCACAAAGATGGGTGGAAAAGTGACAAGAAGGGGGATGGAGAACAGAGTAAGAGATCAAAGGTGAGATGAATACTTCTGGACATACTGTTTTATAGCGCTGACTGTTGACACCATAGTAATGTTTCACATATCCCAATAAAAAATAACCCAAATCAGCCAAGATGTGAATAGAGTTCAAAAGGGACTTGAAACAGTTAACAAATGAAAACAAACTTTATTTCAAGTGAATAACATAACTCCACTGAACATGGTAAGGAAGAAAGACCACAAATAACTTTGGAAAACAGTATTTTGACTGGATAGTTTAAAAACAAAAAAAAAAGTATATACAGATACTACTCTAGTAAGTATATCTATAAAAGCAATCCTAAAACTACAGTTATATATATACCAGAATTAGCAAATACGTAATAAATTGTGGATGAGAGCCAGGTTGTTCACTGTTGGGAGAAAGGAATCACAAGTACGGGGAAAAAAGAGGCTAGACTGAACCTAGTGTTAGTGCAGGGTTTCTGGAACCTGAAGACAATAGTATCAGATTAGCTCAGAACTATAAAAGAATTGGTTTATCAGTATGAATTCATGGTTTTTAGTATACATATACATACAAATATGGATGCATAAATATATATAAATATACAATTTCCTAGATCTATCTGCTCCAAACACCTAGAAGCAATGACACCCTAATAGCGATGAATACTTCCAGTCCTCAAATCTTGGTTTCTAAATACTATTCTCAAAAGAAACTTGGTGCTCTTTGGAAAAATGATTGATTCCAGAACTTAGGCAGGAAAAATACAAGATGAACCAGAAAGTAAGAAAGTGCTCCCAAAAACTGATAAGGCATGTTGAAAGGATGAATGGGAGCCAAATTAAAAGAGCCCCCAATGGTCACATCCAAGACAATGAGCAACACAACTGATAAAGTTAATTTTATATGCCCATACCAATATAAATAAATATCTGAATAAATGAACATGAGACACAATAGCTCTTTCTTACAAAAGAATTCTTTTTTTTAAGATTTTATTTATTTATTTGACAGAGATCACAAGTAGGCAGAGAAGCAGACAGAGAGAGAGGGGAAAGCAGGCTCCTCACTGAGCAGAGAACCCGATGCGGGATTCGATCCCAGAACCCGGGACCATGACCCAAGCAGAAGGCAGAGGCTTTAACCCACTGAGCCACCAAGGTGCCTCTTACAAAAGAATTTTAATTTTAAAATGTAGATAACAGGGGCGCCTGGGTGGCTCAATGGGTTAAGCTGCTGCCTTCAGCTCAGGTCATGATCTCAGGGTCCTGGGATCGAGTCCCGCATCGGGCTCTCTGATCAGCCGGGAGCCTGATTCCCTCTCTCTCTCTCTCTCTGCCTGCCTCTCTCTACGTCTACTTATGATCTCTCTCTGTCAAATAAATAAATAAAATCTTTTTTAAAAAAAGATTTAAAAATGTAGATAACAGAAACAGAAAATCATTATTAAAGCTAATAGCACAGTAGTAACTGTGACAGGCAAAAATTGACAATGGACAAAAAGTGCAATGAGAAATACATTATTTGAATAGTTCAACAAAGGACTAGTCCCTAAAATATGCGACTCAGTAAGACAAACAACCCAACTTAAAAATGGACAAGACTTCCAAAAACCTATGGATGGCAAATAAGCACATGACCCTCAAAATTATGAGTCAGCAGGAAAATGCAAATTATAATCACAATGAAGTATTTCCAATTACTAGTGTGACTAAAATGAATAACAGTGACCATCCCAAGTGTTGCTGAGTATTTAAAGCAACTGTTCTTATGTACTATTGACAGGAACGTAAAATGTTACAACTAAGTTGGTAAACAGTTTGGCAATTTCTTTAAAAGTTAAGCACAGATCTACCAATACTTAGCCTAAGTACTAAGTAGCTAAATACTTAGCCTAAGTATTTACCCAAAAGAACTGTAATTATGTGCCACCATCATTACAGCTCTTTTAAAAGTTACAAAGAAAAAAAGCCAAAAGGAAAATATATCCAAATTTCAACGTAGGTTATATTTTGCTAATGGGACATAGAAGTAACTTGGTTTTATACTACCTTCTATTTTCCAAGTTATTACTAAAGAACTTAAAGCATTTCCATTAAAACAAAAAACTAAAGATCACATAGATAGAAAAGTAATGTTGACCACAAGACAGTATGCATTTTTATTTTTTATAGGTAAGTCAAATTTTTTTTAAATTTTCCATTTCTGACAAGTTTATTAGAATGCAAAGGAAGAAATTATAGGAAATAATTCTTGCAAGATTTCAATCATGATGTGAACTTCAGCAAGGCAGAGAAACAAAGTCTGGAATACTAATAAAATAAGGTGGATTAATAGCTGATTAGAAGTATGTCAACTCAGCATAATTATACACCACAAGGATCCATCCTTAATTAAACCCAGAACGTTATTCTAACCCTAGATGAAAACATACTATCAAACCTGCATATGAAAAAAAGTGAAAAAGACACCAAATACTTTATATGACACACTCAAAATCCAAATGAAGTTTAATATGGCAATATGTGTATACAAACCATGTCCTTTTTCACCACCCTGAACTGAAATCTGAAGACAAAGCCTCAGATTAGTTCAGAACTATAAAATGGGACTACAAAATAAGAAGTCAGTGGTGGAACACATTTCACCTCTCAATCAACAAGCTCCTCTTAAAAAAAAAAAAAAAAAAAAAAAAAGTGCTGAAGAAGCAAGATAAAACAGCAGCTCGGGAGGAAAAAGTAGAAAATCTTAGTTGACATGCCCTGTAAGTCAATAAGAAATTAAAAGTCACCCTAAAAGGTAGTTTAACTCATTAACAGTTTATACAGCAAATACAAGACAAAGATTTATTCTGATCTATAATTTTAAGAACAAAAGATATTCAGTTTCTGGTGTCAGCAGGGATATGTACCAAATGGAGATAGTTCAGAGGGGATTAACAACAATGGTTGGAGGGATACAACCCCCTGTCATAAAGGAAATATAAAGACTTAAAGTCTCTACAAAAGACTCAGAGAAAGTTATGTTCAGACTATTAAGTAGTAATATTAAAAAGAGAAATTAGACTTATTTTCTTAGTCTCAAGGAGTAAGTGAGCACTTCTGAATACAAATATAAAAGACAGACTTCAGATATACACAAACAGGAAAAAAACAATTAATGGTCTCAGCTATTCAAAGATGAAATGTGCTTTGTCAAAGGCAGTGAGTTTCTAACACAGGCTAAATTAAGCTCCATCCATTAGAAACAAAACACAAGCCACATATGCAATTTTAAATTTTCCAGTAGCCACATTTAAAAAAAGAAAAGGAAACAAGTAAAATTAATTGTAATAATATATTTTCTTTAACTCTGTACACTCAACACATTTCAATATACAATCAATACAAAAATAAGACTTTATATTTTTTTTCAAAGTAAGTCTTTTCAAAATCCTCTGTGTATTTTACCCTTATATCAAATCTCAATTCAGACTAGACACATTTTAAGTGCTCAGCAGCTATGTATATTCATGGTTACAAAATTGGACAGGGCAGTATTAGACAGCCACTTGACAGGTATGCTGCAGAGCAAATTAGAGCATTTTCTGCATAATTAGATTAAGCAACTTGATACATCTTCCAATCCTAAGATCTTGTAAAAATATCAAAAGAATAACAGAAGTATCAAGAACATACTCAAAATTTTCATAGGATTAAGTTTACTCCATTTTAATCAGTCACTACTGTGCTTTGTACATTCATGACAGACATACACACACACACAAACTCTGTATTTTACTAGAATTCACTCTGAACACAACATAGCAATTTCATTAAAGAATTCCAATTTTTTCAGTATCTCTCTCCCAAACTAGCTTCTTAAAAGACATCAAAGACATCTCTCGTCAGAATATCAAATGCCATGACTTACAAAATGTTTAACTGATATTCATCCTAGTATTGCCTACCTCATAAAAAGAAATCAATAAAAATATTATCCATTTTATAAAAATTTTTCTATAGCTTATCTACATTACAAAATCAATTCATAGAAAATCAATTCATCTTATGGATTCTATTGTGTTAATATGTTGAAGTTCTATTGTGTTAATATGTTGAAGTTCTAATGTGTTAATATGTTGAAGTTCTAATGAGGATGTGACTATATTTGAAGATAAGGCATTTAAAGAAGTAATTGAGGTTAAAGGAGGAGGTCCTTACAGTAGAGCCTCAATCACATTCAATCGCTGCCCTTATAAAAAGAGGAACAGACACCTAAGGCATCTCACTCACTCTCCATGAACATAGGAAATGCCATGTGTGAGGACACACTCTTAAGGCAGCTGTCTACAAGCCAGGAAGAACCCGTTCACTAGAAACCAAACCTGATCACACCCTGACCTTGGACTTCAAGCCTCCAGAACTGTGAGAAAATAAAAGTCTGTTGTTTGAACCACCCAATCTGTGATATTCACCCAATCTGTGGTATGACAGCCCTAGCAGAGTAATATAGTTTCTAAGAAAGTACTTTCTAAAAATTGTATTGCCGGGGTGGCTCAGTTAGTTGACCATCAGACTCCTGATTTCAGCTCAGGTCATGATCTCAGGTTCTTGGAATCAAGCCCTGAGGCTGCTGGCTCCATGCTCCGTGAAGAGTCTGCTTGAGATTCTCTCTCTCCCTCTGCCCTTCCCCAACTGTGCTCTCTCAAATAAACCTTTAAAAAAAATTGTACTGCAAACCAAATTATACTGCTGTTGAAATTATCCATAAATTATGATAAATATATCTGTACGTTTAAAAATTTACTCTAAAACCAAAGATTTTAAGTCTGCTTTAATGAGCTACTGAAGTAACCAAATAATATGATATCTCAAAACTACAAATTCTAACTTTAACCCATAACCAAAGCCTTCAACTTACATTTCATTATAAAAAAGAATTCTATTCAAGATCAGTACTATATATACAATAAAGCTAAAGAGCAGTAGGGAGCTCAAAAAAGCATGCCACACATGACAATACTGCAAATATTACCCTAACAATATACTATTAAACATGAACAATAACTGATAATACATAAAAAGTTGACTGTGCTATTACCTACTAAAAGCATATCTTCTATGAGTTCAAGAAAAGGGAAGGATCATCGAAGACTCAGATAACTGGGAAAAGGTTCCCTGAATGAGTAGTTTTTAGCTGGACCTTCCTTAATGGATGGATGGGACTTCAAGGTAGCTAAGAACAGCATAAGGAGAGGCAAAAATAGGAAGAGTATGACTCAACCTGGGTAGAAGAAAAAAGTCCAACCAAGGATATCTCAAAATGACTGCCTAAATTTTTAATGACAGAACACATAAGAGAATAATAAAGCATTATAAATACAGCAAGAAATCTGAATTCCAATACCTGCTGTAACTTAGAAATACACTCTGGTGGGTAAATTAATCTTTCTGAGCCTTAGACCAGGATAAATCTTTGCGAGATTGTTGCAAGGTATATATGAAATATTTGGCACTTCACATACAATGAGTATAATAAATGATGGTCATTGAAGTGGTTGTGCAATAGATGACAGCTATTATTAAGGACTCTGGACTTTTATCTTACAGATAAGTGATTCCCAAACTTGGCTGTAATCTGAAACATCTGGGGAGCTTGATAAAAACAGATACCCAGGCCACAGTCTAGAAGTAGGGGATAAGAATCATGCTTTTAATTTGTTACATGGAATCCACTAATGACTAACTATACTTAGAATACCCATCCTTCAATTAAAAAACAATAGACCCTCCCAGCCCTACCCAAACACTTTCAACAAAGATTTCAATTAAAGGTTTTTCTATCAAGCATAAACCTGCTTTCTTAATTCCCTTAGTCCTGGCCAGCACTACTGCTACCGGTGCATTTACCTCATATATCATGTTGTATTTGCATGTTTGTGGTATTGTTTCTGCATTTCCTCCACGTTGACGAAATATTTAATTTTCAAGAAGTTAGGGGCTGCAACCTTTCAACAAGTCTAAAATTATTCCAAAATTCGAAAAAAAAAATTACATCTGTGTAATTATCATTTTAACAGCACAGCACCATGGTCAAACAAAAATTTAAGTATTTTTGATGGGTCCTCTTGCCAGTTAAGTCATTCCAGTTATCTTTCTAACTCACAGATGAATTAAGCATCTCATAAAGTAACTCCTAGTCGTATTGGATTAGATCAACTTTAATATTCTAACACAAATCCCAAAACAGGACTGACTACAGTTCTATCTAGGATCACCAATTTCATCCCTTCCTGCGAAGTTCTCATGTCTCCAAACTTACACTAGACAAATACTTACTCAATTTACCCTTCTCAGCAACAAGAAAATGAACAGACTACAAGGCGTCCTTTGAGAAGTAAGGTCTTTGCAAATCATACAGTAACTATATAAAGAACTTTTGCACTTCTTTTCTATTTGCACATTATTTTAAATACCTATTGAACAGGAATCACTTCCACATAAATTTCTTGCCTTTCCACTCAGCATATCAATTCTACAGAATATAGCTGGGAACCAGAAATGGAAATCTAACTTAATGCTTAACAGATAGCAGACCTTCAATAAAGAAATGAACCAAGAAATAAAAACTGAGCAACTAAAACACAGAGATTTGTAACAGTAAACTAGATAGCTACAGACTTCAAGGAAAGAAGGTAGGTATATCCATGAGAGAAACAGGTGAAAAGCTATACATTGTTAAAAAAAAAAACTACTCACATATTGCATTATTTAATAGCCCCCTAACTCAGAGCATAAAATCAAATGTTCCTGAAGGTGACATTCACAAGTTCAGTATATTCCACTGAAAGCGGGGAAGCCAATCAGTTTATACATAACAAATACCTCTCTCCAATAATGTTAGAAATGTAAATGAAAACAAGTTTAAGGGACTGAACTAACAAGGAAAATAATAGGAAGGCAGAAGAGGTCTATTTAAAGATATTCTTGGGGCACCTGGGTGCCTCAGTGGATTAAAGCCTCTGCCTTCAGCTCAGGTCATGGTCCCAGGGTCCTGGGATCCAGCCCCACATGGGGCTCTCTGCTCAGCGGGGAGCCTGCTTCCCTCCCTCTCTCTCTGCCTGCCTCTCTGCCTACTTGTGATCTCTGTCTGTCAAATCAATTAATAAAAATCTTTAAAGATATTCTTTAAAGTAATGCTTACAATTCTAAAATATTGAAACTACAAAATGTCTCAAAATAACAAAATAGCTGTACAAATCAGGATATCAACATTGGAACACTAAATACATATTAAAATAACCTGCATATAGATTAATCTACCAAAATACTATGTCAAATAATATACCAAAAACTATATTAAATAGTAAGTGAATAATATCCTGGTTTTGTATAAAATTTAAGAGTTTACAGAGTACTTTTATTTATATTACCTCATAATATATAATTCACACCAGAGCTTATCAACTCTGGTTGCTGATCAAAATTATCTAAAATACTTAAAATGCAAATTTCTGAGCCCCACCTCATAGTGAACTAAGCTTCCAAAGGTGTTAAGCACTGAAAGTGTTTTCAATGTCTGACCAGCGTTAAGAACCACTAATCACTAATATACCACTAATTAAAACCATGAAAAAATATATATAATTAAGAAAGAACAAAAATTAACCATCAGCAATTGAAATAATTTAATGGTTTTTTTTCCTCCTGGTTAATTTGTTCAAATTCATCATAAGATCAACTAAGCATCTCTATTAAAACTTCTTAAAATTAAAAATGATTCATTCATTACTAAAAAAAATTTCTTTATATAGATCACCTCACATCCCAGAATGCTACATGTAACAAATTTTTACAATGCTACATGTATTACCCTGGTTACTTTAATAATAGCATAAACAGAAAGCACTAAGATAAAATTACTATGAAGATTCTGCCTCCTCTTACACAAATAATGATCTCACACAAAGTATTTACAGTAGTCTCTGAAATTAACAACACCTACCAGAATCTTCCCCATAAAGAAAAAAACTAATTATAATCTGTATAGAACAATTTGAACATTAAGGATACAAAATGTTACTCATGTAAAGAAACACTAGTGTGACCCTTAATGTGAAAGAGCTTATGCTATGAAATACAACAGTAGAAAGTTTAAATAAGTAAACATGTTAGTAGTACTTAAGAAATTGATGACCTCAGTCTGTCTAACTTTGAAGGACACTGAAGTTTCACACAAATCATTTTATTCCAATTTCCTTCAACACTGCTCACCAAACCACAAATACCAAGTCTTAAAAAAATAGTATCAAAAGGAGCGCCTGGGTGGCTCAGTCGGTTAATCATCCAACTATTCCACTCAGGTCATGATATCAGGGTTTTAAGATCCAGCCCTGCAATAGTTCTCCACAGGCGGTGGAGCCTGCTTAAGATTCTCTCTCTCCCTTTACCTCTGTCCCTCTCCCCAACTCTTAAAAAAGAAAAAAAAAAAAAAAGTACCAACAAATTTATTAACCAGACTACAGTATAGCTTTTGATCAATATGGTGGATTTCATTAGTAAATATAAAAACTCAAAGCACAAATGAATAAATTCACAATAATCTTAAAATTTTTGTTTCCCATCCTAAAGGTCTCTCCTAGTATTAAGATTACCAGACATGCAGACTTAGATGTTCTCCAGTCCTCTCAATTTCATGTTCTAAATTACCTCTTTCAATATATGATACCTACTAATCACCCATGTACTCAGGTTCAGACACTGGATTCATTACTCCCCACCAACATCCCCTCACAACCATCCCCTACACTTCATGTCCTTTGACACTATTCTAGTTCTGTCCTTCATCTCTTTTTTTTATTTTTTTTAAAGGATTTTATTTATGCATTTGAGAGCGGTAAGTATGCGACAGGAAGGGAGTGGGCAGAGAGCAGCAGATTCCCCAATGAGCAGAGATCTGACATGGTGCTTGATCCCAGGATCCTGGGATCATGACCCAAGCCAAAGACAGATGCTTAACCGACTGAGCCACCCAGGTGCCCTTGTCCTTCATATTTTAGTCCTAGGACTGCTTTGTTAACCTCCCTCAATTCACTGGCCCCACCTTGGTGTTCTAGCTATTCCTACTGCAATTACCATCATGATGTTCATGGTTACCATTCTTCTTTTAAAATCCTTCAATAAAGATTTTTTTTTTAAATACTCAGTACAGGACACCAGATCTCTACTTATGAGTCTAGTTCCATAAATTACCACGAGTTCTCAGCCTACAATAAATATCCTTCCTCCTCCTCTGTCTAATCACTCCTATTTACCTTTAAAGATTTACCTTTTCCAATTTAGAAAAGGTATCCTGCTCTATATTTTCACTGTATGCTCTACATACCTTTAAATTATATCACAAATGATTTACTAAGTAAATGCCAGGTAGGGATAAGTGAACAAAACACAATCCTTGACTTTAAGAAACTTAAAAATAAAGGCAGAAAAATAAATAATGGCCATATAGTCTGATAACTTTTTTTTTTTTTAAGATTTATTCATTTCTTTTAGAGAAAGAGAGAGAGAAGGAACACAAGTGGGAGGGAGAGGGAAAGAGAACCTCAAGTAGACTTGGAGATCAGCACAGAGTCCGACAACACAGGGACCAATCCCATGACTCTGAGACCCAAGTGGAAACCAAGAGTCAGATGTTCAACTGACTAAGCCACCCAGGCGCCCCATGGTAACTTTTTTTTTAAAGCTACCATCTGCTCACTATATGAGGCTAAGAACTTGCCACGTTATCATCTAATTCTCATTTAATTATCTAATAACTTTGTGATTCCCACTTTACAGAAGAGAAGGCAAAATTCTGTTATTTGCCCAAGATTCAGTTAAGATTTAGACATGCGAATCCAGGTCTAACTCCAGAACTTAAGCTCTTAATCACCTTCTATCTCGACTGTCACAGCACTTAACTCAGTATCACCAGTGCCCATCACACAGCACAAGGCACAAGACATGTTTGCTAATGAATTAACTTGAGTGGTGAAGTCCTAAGCTAGTAATGACTTAACATCAATACTACAACTTTATCTGATAATGTCTTGTGTCAAAGGGTTCAGGAGCTCTGATTTACCAACACATGTGAAATAATCAATGTCCCAAGTTACTCATATAGTTTATAATAGCAAAATACTGAAAATGAATGTCTTATCAGAAAGGGACATGTTAAATCATAGCCTACCTATAATGGGATTATACAGCTATATAAAAGAATAAGAATGCTCTTCATGTACTGATATGGAATAACCTAAGATACACTAAGTGGGAAAAATTAAAAGGTGAGGAAGAATGTGTGTCTGATGTTATCATGGGTGGGGAAAGGAGGGAGGTATGTTTTTTTTTGCTTGTATATGTAAAAATCACCTCCAGAAGAAACATAAAAGAAACTGTTAAATGGGTTGCCTGAGGAGGAAACTGGGTTACTTGAGGATAGGAATAGAAAGCTTTCACTACATATCTCTTTTTAACCTTCTGAACTCTGAACCAAGTGATTGTGTTACCTATTTGACAATATGAACACCCCCAGCGGGGCGTCTGGGTGGCTCAGTGGGTTAAGCCTCTGCCTTCCGCTCAGTCATGATCTCAGGGTCCTGGGATCAAGCCCCACTTCGGGCTCTCTGCTCAGCAGGGAGCCTGCTTCCCCCTCTCTTTGCCTGCTGCTCTGCCTACTTGTAATCTGTGTCAAATAAATAAATAAAATCTTTTTTAAAAAAACACACATAATAAAAAGCACTTTCAGAAATGAAAACACAAACACTAAGTAACATCCATAAGGCCATGGGCCATAGCTTTCTTGATTGCTACTATTTTGCAGTGTCTGACACTTTGTTAGCAGTTGAGTATTTGTTACATTTACAAAAATCTCAAATTGCCACTGCAGGAATATTTCAAATATATTTTACAAAGTAAAACTGGAAAAAATTCTTTTAATTATTCTGAAAAACAATCAAGGCCTTATCCCAAGCCTACTGCTTATGAAACCCTGGAAGACTACTACAATCTGTATGCTTTTAAAAGTACCAAGATGATCATTTTACTATAGTTTCATGTTTTCTTTACATTTCAAATCTTTCACAATAAACAAGTTAGGGGGGAAAGACTTTAAAGAGCTACCCAGAAAAACCACTTTAAATGAGTCCACTGCCTGTGAATCACATCTTACTCAATGAAGCTGTTTCTTTTTTAAAAAATTTTTTAAAAACTCACCGATGGACATTAGAAATCAGGCCAGCAGAGCAATAATGGCACAAGGGCACAAGAAACTCTAGGGTGGGGGTGCCTGGGTGTCTCAGTCTGTTAAGAATCTACTTTAGGCTCAGGTCATGATCTCAGGGTCCTGGGATCAAGCTCTGCACTGGGCTCCCAGCTTAGCTGGGAGTCTGCTTCTCCCTCTTCCTCTGCCTCTTCCCCACCCCCAATGCCTTCTCTTTCTCTCTCTCTCTCTCTCAAAATAAATAAATAAAACCTTAAAAAAGAAAAGAAAAGAAAAGAAAGAAATGCTAGGGTAATGGAAATGTCATTTATCTTTAAAAAAATGATTTATTTTATTTATTTGAGAGAGCAAGAGCACGTTGAGGGGGGCAGGCAGAGGCAGAGAATCTCAAGCAGACTCCTCGCTGAGCACAGAGCCCTCTGCAGGGCAATCTGACAACCCTGAGATCATAACCAGAGTCAAAACCAAGAGTCAAACACTTAAGGATTAAAGCACCCAGGCACCCCAAAAATGTTCTTTATCTTGATTGGAATAAAAGCTACAAGGTGTATATAATTGTCAAAATCCAATGAACTGAACACTTAACTGTGCATTTTTTGTATGAAAGCTATACCTCACCTCAAAAAAGTTACTTAATTTGGAAAGCATTTTAAAAAGTGCAGATTCCTGGGACCCTCTCAGAGACTGTGAATCTTTGCATGTGTGGTGGGAACTAATCCGCATTTTCAACAAGAGGCTGTGGTTGATCCTGATGCATGAGGTTTATCAATTATGCTATGGAAAATACTGACCTAGCATAATGTTATGCATCCAGTTAACTAATGATCACATTTACAGAAATTCATGAATTAAATTATAAACTTACGTACGAACACATACACACACACACACGCTACCTAGGTGATTCTGATTACCAATTTTGAGAAATATAGTGAGAGCTCTAAGAGGAAGAATTATGGACTAGCTGATTAAGAAAGACTTCCTTCTTCTGTTTCCTATGATTCTTCAAAGGCTTCTCCATCACCTGGCACAGTGGCTCTCAATCTGGGGTGATTCTCTCCTCTCCCCCTCACCCCATGACATTTGGCAAGGCCTGCAAACATATTTTTTTTTGTCACAACTGGGAGAGTGCTATTGGCATCTAGTGGGTAGAAGCCAGGGATGCTGATAAACATTGTACAATGCAAAGAAAAGCCCCCCAAACAATTACAGAACTCCAAACTACAATAGTGTCAAATTTGAAAAATTCTGACCTGGAGCCTCCCCTCTCAAATGAAGCTACCAAAAGTACTCAGTTGTGACCCCAAAGGTATACAGAACAGAATTTACATGTCACCTCTTCAGGAAAATCAATTTTTACTTCCAGACTGGTGGGGAAGAAGGAGGGAGAAAGCCTCTTTACACTGCATGTAAGGCAAACAAATAAAATGTAAATGTAACATGAATAAGATTTTTTTTAATTCAAAATAATGTGAACAGAAACAACTTCAAGGTTATTTATTTACTCTCCTACTTATTTACTCTCCCCAGCCTCAGGGGATACTTATTAACTCTCCTCAGCCTTTTGAAGGTACTTTTGAAGTTAAGAGACACTTGCCTCAATAAAGTACATAAACTTTAGAATGACAGGCAAAACCTCATCTTTAGCTACCTTCACTTAGATTTTTTAGGGCTACTTACTGCAGCATAGTCTAACCCAGTGCTATTTAAAATGTGGTGTGTGGACCAGTGAGCCAGTCTGAACTGTTTATCGGATTATATCACAGAAGTATAGAAACTAAATTTTAACAGAAATGAAAACTTTTATAGCAAAATAAATTTGTCTGTTGGGATTGAAAAAACATTCAGACTGTACTTCCCCTTCTTTAAATTCATCTTCATTTAAAAAAAAAATTTGCAGTAGTTTTTGCAATAGTATCAGTCAACAATGGATTAGAAATTTCAAAAGAAACAGGAAAGAAAAGGTCCTTTGTCAGTTTGAAAAGCAGTATCCTAACTGCATCCTAACTGATATATCTAGTAAGCAATGCCAGGATTTAAACTCATGTCTGCTTCACACCAAAGCCCATATTCTTAATCATTATACTATATTTGTCTGTTATCACTTTGAACTCAAATCCCTATATGTAATACTACCTCTGGAGAACCGGACTGGACCAGCACAAATCAAACGGACCTATATGTCTGGCGTAAAGCCTTCAACATTGAAAGCAAACCAAGCTGCCTCCTTGGCCCCCTTCCCTCAGGCTCATGCCCAAAACTTGGCTCTCTTGATTTCTGATGATGTAAATGGACAAGAAAAAAAATAATAATTAATTAAATTTTTAAAATGATAATTTTATTAGTATATTATAAATTATATATGTATACATATACATGTGTGTGTATGTGTGTGTGTACACAAAGTCTAGAGTAGAGGCCCTAAATAATACTATCTTCTTTCGGTTTCTCTGGGTCTTGTCCAGATCTCTCTAACCACATTTCATGTATGGAGCACAGAATAAATAAATCCAAGATAAGAAAAAGTCATATGGACTTAACAGCATTTAAAGTCTTCACTTCTCACATCTGGGTGGGTCAGCTGGTTAAGTGTCTACTTTTAGCTCGGATTATGATCCCAGGGTCCTGGAATCGAGCCCCATGATAGGCTCCCTGCTCAGTGGGGAGTCTGCTTCTCCCTCTTCTCCCTCATGCTCATGCTCTGTTGTGAGCTCTCTCTCTCCCTCTCTCAAATAAATAAATAAATAAAATCTTAATATCCTCCTTTTCAGACCAAGATCTCCACACTATACCATAATGTTTAAAGACCTCTGACTTGACCCATCCATGCTGCACATCCCCCATGTGTTTTCCCAGTTTTGACTACAATTCTTAATAAAAATGTTATAACCCAACCCAATACACAATACATACAAAACAAAATTTAACCCTGCCTAAAATTCATGCTAAGTGCAATGTACTGCTATCTTCTCTTTCTTTCCTACTTTTTAAAAATCATTACATGTCCATGAAATTGGTTTCAAAACCCACTAACAGACCTCAACCTGCAGTCTGCAAAACACTGCTGTAGAGACCAATAGTCTACATTTAACACTATGGTCTCATCTGGCAAGTGTAACCCATAATCATGCTACCTTACAATTCTACTCAAAAACACATTTTTTTCCTACATCAGTTTCATGGCACAATAAATTTAGTGTCATTTACAGTCCAGATTTAGTTACAAGGAAAAACACACACATTTTTAAAAAGTTAGTTTTGCCTCAAAATTCAGTAAAATACATACATGTTAAAGTTAAAATTTTTCACCCTCTAACAAAAAACTGCAGAGAGCTTATTAGCTCAGAATGTAAGACATGGTCCTCAGCTGGTAATTTAGTCATAGAACAGTACCCTACTGGCAATTCCTAGAATAGAATCTATAGTGAGTATGTGTATCATCAACAAGAAGTCTGAAGCCAACCTACTCTCCACTATCTTCACTCTGAATAGTCTATGTCACCTGACCACCCCCATTACTGAGACCTTGAAAACCACAGATCTAACTCTTCCTCCTACCCAAGTTTTATGTGCGCGGTGTGTCTGTGTTGTTAACATTAACCCTCTAAATCGCTCTAACATGTCAGGAGCCTTACCCTGTGATGGACTAGCTCAGAAGTTCTAGCATACACTTATTTAAGATTATTTCTGTGGGAAAGTGTGCAAATGCAAGCAACAAATTTTACAACGAACTTCTGAAACAACCTATTGATAACACTACCTTTCATGTAGCTGATATACTGAAAACCTTCTCCAAATCAAAACCAGAAACCAAAAATTCTTAACCAAATTACAAAAATATCCTTTCTGTAAATTAAAATCTATTTGATATAAACACAAAAATAAATTTCTATTATCAATTATGATCTTCCATTCTGCAAGCCTAAGTGGGTGTATGATATTTTTAAAACTATATCAGGAGAGCTTGGCTCCACCATGTTGTCCCATCACAGAATAACACACTACTACCATACACACCATCTATGTGGCTTCCACATTTATTTCATAGTTCCACTCAACCCTATCTCCTCTAGCCCCACCCACTGAACAGCTGGGTGAGATGAAAGACAGTTTCCTGCTTTCCCCAGCCCCTTCTCTTGCTATTTGGAGGAATAAGGGATCCGGGCAGCAGTAACTAGCTTAATAATTTTTATCCTGCTAAGTCATCTTTCAGTCTATCAGGATTCCATAAATTTCATCTGTACCTGTACACTTAATGCCTAAAAAGTTTCTTCCTCAACTTGCTTTTATATACTTGGGGAGTGGGAAACGACGACAACTGACTATACTCCTCACGTAAATACATAAAACAAGTAAAATACTTCTCAGTCTAGATTATATGTTCATTTAGATTCTCAAGGGCACTCAGGAAGGTATTCTTCCATCCCATCAAAGTAACAAAACTAAAATAAATCTTAAAGTTTAACTTTAACCACAAACTCACCAGTTACTTCAGTAACTAAGCCAACACCTGGACGTTAAATATTCTTTCCCTCCACTATATTAAAAAATAAATAAATAAAAGATCTGAAACAGTGCACTCTGAAAATGTAACTTAGCAAATGGAAATGCGTTAGAAAAAACCTTAGTTGCTTATTTCCTACTATACACAAGTATGAAATGGAACTCAGGAGTGGAAAATGTGAATGAAATGGCCTTGTTCTTTTTCCAATACGTGGGGGAGGAAAGGAAATGAAAAGGCTTCAGAAGAGAATAACTGAAAATACTGAAATATGTTCAAAAATTAATTTCCTTAAACATCACCAGTATTTCCAACTCGTCCCTTTTCCAGCGACCCGTTCCCACCCTTTCCGCTCCTCGGGAGGGGTGGGGGCGCCCTTCCCAGGCTTTCGCTTTCCTCTTTTTCCTAAAAATTAAGCGCAAACCAGCTCCTTAGCCTCCGCACTCAAGCCTCGCCCGCCATCCACCGGCCTTCGGGGCCGCGCCTGGGGAAAGGAAACCCCGAGAGGCGGGGAGGCGGAGCGAGGGGGCGACACGGCTGCCGGAGCCTCTGCAGCCTCCACCGCCTCCACCGCAGCTTCTGCCTGCTGCATCCTTCTTCCTCCCTCCCCGCCGCCACCCTCGCGGGCCGGCCCACACAGCACCCTCAGCCAGGCTCGCGCACACGTCCCCACCCTCCTCGCCAGGCCCACTCCCCACGAGGGGAGCTCCGCGGCGGGTGCAGCGGCCGCGGACCGGAGGAAACAGGGCCGCGGAAGCCGGGCCGGGCGGAGACGACCCCGCTCGGGCCGCTTCGGTGGGGCGGGCGAGGCCGTTGGTCACGTCTCCCCGCTCCCCCGGCCCGTCGGCCGCGGCACAGGAAATACCGCCGCCTCTGCTCTCCTCACATTCAATTCAAACTGTCACCGCCGCTTTCTCCCCTCCCCCCGGGCCCGCCGCCACCGCGCCCCGGGCCCGCCGCTGGCCCACCCCACCTCCTTCGGCCGCAGCTCCCCACATCGTCTGAAGGCGTTTCCCCAGCTCGATCTGGCGGCCGCAGAGCCCCCCCAAGTCCGGAGCCGCCAACCTGAGTCGCAGCGGCCCAAAGCTGAGACTCACCCATGGTGCTGCTGTTGACGCTCCTCTCCTCAGCAGCAGCGGATCTCGCACTGACCGACATCCCCTCCCCCCTCCGCGACCAGCCCGGGCGCAGCGCAGCCCGCCGATTCTCCAAAGCCGCCTACGCCGGTTTCGCGGCGTAGCCGCCCGGCGTCGCTGCCCCGCTTACGCAGGCGACAGCAGGCGGACTCTCGCCTGACTCCCGCTCGCTCCTCCGCCCCCGCCCCTTCAGACGAGGCTTCCGGGCCTAGCCGACGCCAGCCTTGATCTCGCGAGACTACTCCCTCTCTATCCAGACGCCTCTCTCCATTTCGAACATGACTTCACTGGCATCAGCGCACTTTTGCTACTCAGGCTTAGCCGCCATGTTTATATTGGCGGGATTTGGCGTCTCCAGGGTCATGGATAGTCAGGCCTCTATGTGTGTTTCTTTAACACTGCCTTTAAGGTTAAGTCACATTACGTTGGTCGGTGAAAAGCCTGGGGACGACGAGAGGGAGTGGCCGGTGAGCTATGAGGGTGGGGTTTTGCCCAAATTAAAGATGGCCTCTGTCAGGGCTGCCCCGCGCAATTTCACGTCAGGTTTTGGAGCTGCAGAAGCCGCCGGGTTGGCCTTAGCGCCTGGTTACGTATTTGGCGTAAAGCAAAGAGGCGCGGTTAACAGAGGCCAGACTGGGAAGGTGCTCTCTGGGTGGGGGCAGCGTTCAAGCCTCTGTTCCCAGCTACTGACCTGGCGGCATTGTGGGTGAAAGTGGAGAGACACTTTGAGCAGGTGTCTATGCCTCCATCCATCCTCGTGTCCTCAGCTTCCAAGACTCTTGGGGTGGAAAGTGAGATTAGGTCCTGGTTGCCCTGACATTCGCCTGGCGCTGTCACTTTCTGGTAGGTTGGCACAGCCAAGAGGTCGCCTGCTGCAGCTTCCACTGCGGACTCTTCACGGTCACACTCGTGTTAACTCACCTTGTTGGTTCTCGGCTCCCTCCTGGTGGAGCTGTACTCTAGTTGAGAAAATGAATGAACACACGTGAAACTATTGGATAACAGTGAAAGAATAATTAAAGACTGGAGTGTGGTGTCATACTATAATAATGAATGTCGCTTGATCCTTGAGTATTCCCCCCCCAAACACTCGATAGTCAAAGTAGCCTCGCTCTGCTCAGAACAACCCATGGTCTGTTATACCCTTCTTGAAAACTAATGCCTGTCTTTGCTGTATAGTTCATGCACGTTATTACCTTTCTTGTTAAACTGCATGTTAAGGAATTAAATACATTCAATATAGAATATTACATAATATATGTAATATATAAATAATTATTGTGAGTCCGTGCAACAATATTCATGGCAGCATTACTTATATTAGTGAAACAGCTTAAATACCCACTTACAGGAGAATAGATGACTAAATTACACTACTGGACAAACTGACATACACGGAATACTAAACGGAAATTAACTAAATCTACTAGTATTGATTTAGATAACGTTCATTAACATAATGCCGAGCAAAAAAAAAAAAACCTGCAAATTGCAAAAAGATGTACATGGTATATCATAAATAAAGATTTAAAAACAGGGACGCCTGGGTGGCTCAGTGGGTTAAGCCGCTGCCTTCGGCTCAGGTCATGATCTCAGGGTCCTAGGATCAAGCCCCGCATCGGGCTCTCTGCTCAGCAGGGAGCCTGCTTCCCTCTCTCTCTCTGCCTGCCTCTCCATCTATTTGTGATTTCTCTCTGTAAAAAGTAAATAAATAAAATCTTTAAAAAAAAAATTTAAAAACAAAATTTGAGATCAGATTCGGAAAATCATGTAAAGAAGTGATAGATAAATTCAGAATAGTGATTCCTTCCTGAGAAGAAGAGAAGGGAATGTAATACTTGGGTATTATATTGTAATTATTTTCTGTAGTCTGTTGTATATATTGAAGTGTTTCCAAGGTTTTTTTTGTTTTGTTTTGTTTGTTGTTGTTGTTTTTATAAAGGAAATTTTATCTAAGGAAACACCTTATTTTGAGTCTTGGTAACTACTCTTTCCTTAGTCTCTACTTGTACTGAATTGCTCATCATGTCTTTTAACAACTCATCTTTTCAACCAGTCATTGTTTAACTTTCCAAAACTTCAAAAGGGCATTTTACTTTAGGAAATATCATTACATTCCCACCTTGAAGAGGCAGCATAGGCAGGAATTTAAACATGTGACCTCTGAAGTCAAACTGCCTGGGTTCTAATCCCAGTTCTGCCATTTACAATGGATATACCCAAAGACAAGTTACTCAGCCTTTCTGTAATCCAGTTCCCTAAGCTATAAATGGGAGTGATACTTACCTAATGGAGTTTCTGTGAAAGTTAAACGTGCCTAGTCCATAATAAATATTTAATGAATGTTACCTATATATAGCACATTTTAAAATATAAAATTATCCTGAATACTATTATTGTTTAAGGTAATCTAAATAATAATCTTTGCCTCCCATCTCTACGAATATATGTTTTTGAGGGGGATCTTTCAATGGAATTTTGTTATTTTGCTCTCTGAAAATGGATAAATTCTTTATAGAAATTGTAAGTTGTTTGCCTCAGGATTGTTCATGCTCTCCAGCATACTGCACCCCACACAATAATAACTTCATTACTTTCCATTGAAAATTATGTGGAAGGTTACAGGCAACAAGATGATGACAACCTATAGAACTTGCTCCATAAGGAGTTCTAATAGTGTTATATAAGTGTGTGTGTGTGTGTGTGTGAGAGAGAGAGAGAGAGAGAGAGAGAGACAGAATGCATGCACATGCTCACATGTGTATTATAAATTTTATGTTGGGATGGAGAAAGTAAGAGAATTATTGTATTAGTTTTATAATCTCTCTTGCACTGTCTGCAGTATCATACTTGCTAATAAAATATAGTCTAGACCTTAATCTTCTGATTCAAAAACAGATTTTTAAAAAACTGACCTGAAATCCTAGATAGACAATATAGATTGTTTTGGTCACATATTTACAGTGTCCAACCTCCAATGAGCCTTCAACTTTGCCAAACAATACTTGCTTGCGTGGTTAGCTCTCTTTTCCACAACAACCACTTCAGATTTTCTCAATTGTTTTCAAACCAAAAGATTCTATTTATTTATTTGACAGAGAGAGAGAGATGACAAGTAGGCACAGAGGCAGCCAGAGAGAGGGGGGGAAGCAGGCTCCTGCTGAGCAGAGAGCATAATGTGGGTCAGATCCCAGGACCCTGAGATCATGACCTGCACCAAAGGCAGAGGCTTAACCCACTGAGCCGCCCAGGCGCGCCCCCCTCATTTATTTATTTTTTAAAAGATTTTATTTATCTATTTGACAAAGAATGAGTGAGAGACAGACCGCAAGCACAAAGCAGGGGGAATGCCAGGCAGGAGAGAACAAGGTTTCCCACTGAGCAGGAAGCCCAATGTGGGGTACCACTTGGGGCTTGATCCCAGGATCCCAGGATCATAATCTGAGCCAAATGCAGCTGCTTAACCAACTGAGCCACCCAGGCACTCCTCCATCATCTATCATCAGCAAAAAATAAAAGTAATCAGAGAGGACCTCCAACAACTTCTGCTTCCATATTCATAAGCCTACCTGCATCCACATTTATCCTTTCAAACATCACAATGAATCAGGTATCCCCCCCAAATCTGCGGCATACATTTCTATATGTATCCCCTCTCTCTGTGCCTAGTCTCATTTCTCCTGCCTTCCCGGGAACTTTACTCAGTGGATTATTTATTCAATAAGCTTCTGGGCTCTGTCCCTACCACTCCACTGATACCTTATCTCTTTGTCCATTCATCTGTTGATGGACACTTGGGCTGCTTCCATAACTTGGTTATTGTAAATAGTGGTGCAATAAACATAGGGGTGCATAATTCCTTTTGAGCTAGTGTTTTCATACTCTTCGGACAAACAGCCAGTAGTGGAATTACTGGATCATATCGTAGTTCTATTTTTAATATTTTGAGGAAACGCCATATTCTCTACCTCAGTGGCTGCACCAATTTGCATACCCACCAAAATGATGAGGGTTCCTTTTTTTAGTGGACGCTTTTACTTATTTTACTCGGTGTCTCTGTAGCATTTGATACTCATGACCATGGCCTGCCACATTTACATCTTTTGCTTTCTGAAACCCACTTACCTAGTGTTCCTTCTAGATCTCTGGCTTCTTTATTCTTCCTTCCAGGACTTCAATCTTCTGCCTGTCACTTAAATGTCCATGCACCTCATCACTGTGTCCTGGTCAGTTTATTCCTATCTCACTTTTTATGCCATGGTGATCTCATTCATTTCCAAGGCTTCAGTGACCATATATATACTAATAACTCCTAAATATAAATTTCTAGTCCAGTTCTCTCCTTCCTACAAACCTGCATACCAGACTGTCTTCAAAGTACATGACCTGATAGACATTGTATTGTATTTGGCAAATGTCCTTCTAAATTCGGGAAGTCTGCATAGTCGTCTTATGTCTCCACTGAGAAAAGAGAAAATATATGTGTCCTTGAAACACGTATCCTAAATTTATTTATAAATGCAATTTTATATTTAAAGGAATACATGTCCTAATATTCCAAGATATCTCAAAACAATACAGCTGTAATTAAAGTCCTCATTTTCATTATACTCACTTATATGTTCCCTATTTCTAAATGGTACCATCATCAACTCAATTGACTAACCCGGAAATATGAGTATTATACTCAGCCCCACCATGTCTTCCTCTCATCTCCTACAACCATCAGAAAGTCCTGTCTATTTTTCCTTCTTGTATACCTCCAATCTCTCCATTTCTCTCCATCTCCACTACTACTGTTCTAGGTAGGCCAACATCATCTCTTGCCTACCTCTCTGCAATAACCTTTCTGCCCAGTGCCTTGTTCAAATCTAGTTCATTCTTCATGTCATAGCCAAAGTAACCTTTCTAAACTTTAACTATGTCAGTCCCCTGTTTAAATTCTTCAAACTTTCCCTCAGAAAACTTAAGTGATACAGATCCTCATTTTTGGTCAACCTACTATCCCCTTGCTCTCTAAACTCCAACAAGCCTTGCTGTTTTCTCTATGGGGAACACTTCAGTCTCATTTTCCACTAGCTTTCTTCACCTGGCTTCTCCTTGAAGTCTCAGCATAGCCATCGTTTTCTCTAAAAGCCTTTCCTGATCTCCCAAGATTGGGCAAGGTACCCACTTATCCCCAATAGTATCTTGTATTTTCCCCTAGCAGGGAGAAAGTAGTACCACCCCCAAATAGGGTGGTACTAACAGTGAAGTACTATAAATTCGTGTCTCTTCTACTGGAGTCTAAGCTCCTTAAGTGCAGGGACTCTTGTCTTGGTTTGTCCGTGTATCCTCAGCATCTGCCACAGGGTATGGTACTCATCACTTCATTCAGGAAATATTTCTTGAGTCAAAACTGACGGTTGACTTGAAGATGAGAATTTTTATAGCTGTCATTTAACATCAATCTAATTTAATCTATATAACAGCTTTGTGAAATAGATACTACCCTCATTTCTTAAATGAGGAAACCAGCGTTTAGAGAAGTGAAGTGATTTACTCAAGCCCTTAGAATTTGTGAGATCCTGGGGCGGCTGGGTGGTTCTGTGGGTAGTGATCCTGCCTTCAGCTCAGGTCATGAACCTTGGGTCCTGAGATTTAGCCTGATCATTGATCATGGAGATCCCTCCTCAGCGAGAGGCTTGCTTCTGCCTCTGCCCCTCTCCCCAGCTCGTGCACACACACACACACACACACACACACACTCTCTCTCTCTCTCTCTCTCTCTCATTCTCTCAAATAAATAATCTTTAAGAAACAAAACAAAAAAACAGAAAGAATTTTTAAGACACTGAGACATGACTCAAAGGCTCATGCTTTTCCAATACACAAGACCTCTGGTGAGGAGATTTGTTCCTCTGTTGTCCTGAATCCTATACTCATTTGTTAGACATTTGGTCTGGTGAAAAGATTAGACATTTTCTTAGAATTTTCAGGTACTTCTACCTTTAATGCAAGAAGAAGTAGTCAAGGGTATTAGGTCTAAATATAAAGGTTTTTCTTGAGGCCCAACTCAGAACATGACAGTAAAAATGAGATAGCACTTTTCATTATTGCCAAAACTTAGCAAACATGTCAGTTTAGGTGGTAGGGATGGAGTTTGAGATTTCAGTTGTGTATTTTGTGAAGTGGGTTAGGCAATTCACAACATTTCCCGTTAACAGTAATGTCCAAATATCTAAAACCCCTTGAGAGTTTTTATTCCTCTCTTGAAGTCCAGTAGAAGAGGATTGAGAAATGATTTAGAAACCAAAGAGCCCTGGCTAACTAAAACTTCATTTCTTGTGAAAATTAAGAACATATAACTTGTTCACAACAGTCGAAACCAGTTTTGTATGAATGATTATGAGAATATATTTTGTTTAAATAAACTTAGAACATAAAGCCTCATAATTCAAGACATTCGTCAAGAGAAATATTCTGCCATGCACAAAACCTCATTTAAGTATCATGAAATAAAAACACAGGGAATCAAGATAAGTATGGCTTAAAATATTGTGCTTAACTTTTAAATATTTGAAAACTAAGATCCCAGTGTATTCTAGTGTTAAATTCTTGATCAAATAGCGTAGATATTAGGGAAAAGTTCTGAGACCAATCTAAAATAATCGACAATGTTAATATTCTGCAAATGAAAGGGAAGAGATATTGACAAGCCCTCTTGTAGACTTAAGAATCCATATTGTACAGGAAGTCAAATGACACTTACAAGGTTAAACACCTGATAACAAAAATTAGAAAACATCAAGCCTCATACTTCCTCTTCCTTTGTGAAGATCAAACTTCACCCCACAGAGGAAGAGAAGCCAAAAGACACAGTAGTAATAACAAAACAAAAGAAGATAAAATGAAAGAACCATGCAACTTGAAGACCAGAGACTTAAACAAGCAGCAAAATAGCTCCCATTCTTAAATTCTTTACCTTAGAAGGAGGAGTTTTTCTTTTTCCCCCCAGCCAAGAAGGGAGTGGAGGAGAAAGCACAGAAATAAGATGTCTGAATCCAGACTGCCCCGGGAGGCCTAATTTATCTCAATTTATCAGTGGAGGCTCAAGGAATTTTCAAATTCCAGGGCCCTCCTGGAAGATTCATTCCAATGCAGATGAGAGCCCCACTTCCCTCTGGGGAAATCCCTAGTAACAGACTGGCAGCACAGTTGCCTCTGGGTCTGCGGGACTAGAGGAAACCATTTACCTGGAGGTTTTCTTGCCTATCAGCTCCTTGTAAAGCCATCCGATCTGATTATGCGGTACAAATACCATTGAGCACACCACTGGGAAAAAATCCCATTTCTATTGTAAATGGAAAGGGCCATTGTTGCCAGCTCCCTTTGGCATTTCCTACCACTGAATCATAACCTGACTGATGCAGGAAGTAGGGAAACATGGTTCTATGAGAAACCAGCTGCCTTCAACAACTAGACTTAATATGCTGACTTTGGCAATGATTGAATGCCTCCTGCTGTATAATAGGTTAGTGAAAGTGAATTGAGTTGAACTTAAGTTTATGTAGATGGAACATGGTAGGTTGGAACAAAGCTATGGTTTTAGCAAGCCGTAGGAACCTGCCCTCTCCAAATCACTCTTCTAGCAGACTGCTGAGTGAGTTACTATTTCCTGAAGGCACACCTCAGAGACCTCATATCTAGGAAAACAGGAAATTCAGAGAGGAAGCAAATGCCTCTGCCAGACTAATGTGCTTACTTTATGTGGAGCAATTGCACTGGATTACCATGGAGACTGACGGGCGGAGGACAAAATGCTTAGTAATAGTTAAAATAGTATGTCATTACTTCCTTCCTTTGTGTGACTCTCAACAACTTAGACTCTTTCTACATTATACCTCCAATCATTTGACATTGTTTGGATCCTATTTTAAGGATATACTTAAGCATCTGATTAAAAAAATTGCATCTGTTTGTGATTGTTGCCCATGATTTGATCCATTTCACGGGAGGATTCATGATTGAGCTGATTTATGGTTTTTAGGTAATACTCTATTTTCCATGATTTGCTTCCAGAAATTTGGCAGCAAATGATAACATTTTGCCAGTCAACTACTATAAACAAACATATTTTATGAAACCAAAATAATGGCCATCTTTCGCATTCAAAATGAGAGTAATACAGCATTAACTAGTGTTGAACTATAGATATTTCCCATATTTCCCTCAGGAGTTCTATTCTAAAGGCTACATTTGTGTCCTAATAGAATATAATATCTTAGGGGTTGGAAGAGACATTGTAATTTTAAACAGTTACCTACCAAATTCAAGAACTTGTTCAAGTATTATTTTTTTCATGTCATGTAAAAGACCATAGTACCAACTATTGGAATTATAAATGTTAGAATTTGAATTAAATGAAACAGATGTATTACAGATGATAAATTACTTTATAGCTCCATAGTTCCCATATGGCATGGGTGTAACTCTTTCTTTCCCTTTTACAATTTATAACACATTAGTAAGCCAACTCTTCTGAAATCCTTTTTTGTGATATAAGTCTTCATTTAATTGCTTAGTATTTCAAATTATGTTTTTGGTTTGAGCTAAATGTCAATGACATTTAAATGCTATTGATGAGTACAAGACAATTAAAATGGTTTCTCTTGTAAAAGTTAGCTGTTTTTGCAAATATGTAAGAAAACATGATTATGAATTACTTTTACTATGCAATTGCAGAACCTGAGCATAGACTAAATCTTAGCCATCTTTTTATCTTGTGCAAACCTAACATAGTACCTTGCCTATAGTAGGCACCCAAATAGCTTTGGAAATAGTAGCACATACTTTTAGGGAACATATGTGGCTTAGGAAACTGTATAGAATAGAAAAAACAGCATCAAAAAGGAGGGGGGGGGGCAAAAATAAAATAGAACTTGATTGTTGCAATTAGGAAGTGATTATTATATTACCTTTATATTTGCTCCTTAGGGGCGCCTGTGTGGCTCAGTGGGTTAAAGCCTCTGCCTTCGGCTCAGGTCATGATCCCAGTGTCCTGGGATCAAGCCCCGCATTGTGCACTCTGCTGAGCGAAGAGCCTGCTTCCCTTCCTCTCTCTCCGCCTCCCTCTCTGCTTAATTGTGATCTCTGTCTGTCAAATAAATAAATAAAATCTTTTTTAAAAAATTATATTTGCTCCTTAATTCATTCCCAACTTCCATTGCACATATACATATCGGGGGGGGGGACCCTTTTTACACAATTTCCTTCCAGATTTCAAATGGCAGAGATTTCTATGTTTGTTCTCTTGATTTTGTTTTTTTTGCGTGTGTATTTTGTTTTTAGTGTCACCATGTTGTGTTGGTTTATTTGGGGGTTTTGGAGGCACTTCCTTGCCAGTGCAATGAGAGGCACAGTTGGCACGGCCATTGACAAGACTGGGCAAAAAGGGCAGGACCACCTTTATTTCTCCCAGCCCAGCTCCTTCCTGCCCTTCTCTTTCCCTCTCAATCAATACTAGAAAAGAGACAGGCTTGACTCATAGCTTCCTAAGATATACTAAACTGTTAGGCAAATGTAAGCACAAACTTCTCAGACCTATGGTGCTTGGGCAACCAACATGAACATTGAAAAGAAACCAGGGAAGGAAGAGTTCACAAAAGAAAGCCCTCTTTTTCAGTCACGGGCAGATCCTCTCCCTCTTCCTTTCCCATTGTCACCAACATGCAGCAGTCTCCAGGAAGACCACCATTCACATTACAAGTAAAGAGAATTGCCGACAGCAGAAAGAAGTATTAGGAGACCCTGAGACCAATTATTCCATCTGTTGTGTCTATGTGATTCTGGGTGAGTCATTCTTCTTCAGGAAATCAAAGGAATGTCAAGTATGTGGCAGTTACTGGGGATGGTCGTGGAACAGAATGTAGATCTTCCAGTGACTTCAAGCTGCCTTCCTGCCTCCTCCTTGCAGAAGCACACACCCCAGATATAATGAAGGTCGAAGGAGGACTGTTGGTCAGGGAGAGGGAATATGTTTCAAAGAGTGCAATCTTGACCACAAAACTGATGTAGGGTGAATTCATTATCTTAATCTAAAAATCTGACTAATGAAGTGGATGTAATCTACAAAGGGTGAGCTATTTACTCTCATCAGTCAGAGGAAGAAATGTGAGAGAAATGGTATGGGAAAATTTTTCTTCTCAATGTTTCCTAGTTCATATAGTAAAAATAGAGGATAATTCAGGAAAATATCTCAGTCAATACTTTCCCGTTATCTTCATGCCATGCCAAAATGAGGCACATCAAAAACCCAATTATTCACAAACATCCAAAAATCCTTGAAATTCCCCAAGGTTCATATTAAGAGCCCCCTTATTAACTAAATTGTAATGTGCAAGGAAGTAAAGACAATGAAGGAAGAGACAGCAAGAGTATGGGATCAAGAAAGTAGGGAGCAGCGGCCAGAACAGCTTGTTCACACCACCTGGTCTTCAGCTAAAGGTAGAAGAGCCAGCGACGTTTGGAGAATAACCCTGCAGTATTAGTTTGCTGGGGCTGCCGTAACAAAAGACCTCAGCATGGGTAGCTTAAACAATAGAAATTAATTTTCTCTCGGTTCTCTGGCTGGAAGTCCAAGATCCGGAGGTCCACAGGTTTGGGTTCCCCTGAGATCTCCCTTCTCGGCTTGCAGGTGACTGCCTTCTCTCTCTGTCTTCACATGGTCTTTCCTCTGTGCCTGCCCATTCCTGGTGTCTTTTTGTATGTCCAAACTCCCTCTTCTTACAAGAAGATGAATCAGATTGGACAGGGACCCACCCTACTGGCCTCATAAAATTTAGTACCCCCTTTTAATAGCCGATCTCCAAATACCGTCACATGCTGAGGCACTAGGGGTTAGGGATTCAACATAGGAATTTTGTGGGGACACAATTCAGCCCATAACACTCTCCCTGCAACATGGCGGAGTCTAGTTAATATCTGTACCCTTTAATGTGGCCATTCCTCAAAAAGTTTATCCTAGAAAATTAACTAGGATATACACCAAGAGGGTATTTACATAAGGATGTTCATTGCAAAACAGCTGAAACCACAAAAAATAGTAAATAACCTGATTTCCATTAAGAGGATATTTGTATCATAAATTAAAGTCTGACTATGCAAATAGTATACTAGGTCTGGCAAGATGTCCAAGATGTTACATCAAAAAACTCAAGTAGCAGAACACTGTGTATAGTGCAAACTCATGTTTAGAAATTATATCATGTATTTGCACAGGCCTAGAAAAAGGTCTGAAAGGATATCTCTTGAACTGTTAACAGCGGTTACCTCTAAGGTATGGGCTCTGGAGTAGGGCCTTTCCCTTTTTATTTATACTCTTATATGATTTCAATTTTTGCAACTGATGTGGTTACTCTTGCAATTAAAAATGAAACCATTAATTTTTTCATTATCCCTGAGGAACATGGGGTAGACAGGTTAAAAGCCTATAAAGTATGATGAACATTGTAATAAATAATAAAAACTACCTACCTTTATCGAGCATCTATTATTTATGTGTTCAACAACTATTTCTGAGCCTCTCTGTCCCAGGCGTTGTTGGGCTCTTTGTATATATTACATCTAATCCTCACAAAAACTTTTCAAGGCAAGTTTTACAATTTTGATCTTATCAGTGAAGAAAACAAGACTCAAGGATGTCAAGTAATTTGAAAAGCTACACAGCTGATAAAGCCAGGTCTTTGGTCTACTTTATCATGCTGCCTTGTAAAATGACTTTCTTCAGTTGTGTACCCAGGATACAGAAAATTACAATCCGGCTTGATGTAATCTTAGAGTCACATTTACAGGTCATCACTGTATTCTCCTAGCAAATAAATTCCACCTCTAAATCTAAGCTAAGTCAATATCTATCTATCTATCTATCTATCTATCTATTTACCTACCTATCTATCCATATTTCATCACCACTAATCTCAAGTATTTGCCAGAACAATTTTGAACTTACAAGTGATTTTGATAAGTAGAAGAAAATTCCATGATTGGTGTCCTTGTTGTATGATGATCAGGCGATGTGGTGGGGGGGGGGGTAGGGCGTGGACCAGGAGAGCGTCTCTTGTTTATTTTGTTTACTGCAGGTTAGGGCAGTCCTGGTGTTTAGAATGCTAATGAAGCATTGTCTAGGTCTATAACTTCACTTACCCAAAGAGAGAGACTCTGAGGGATTCTGCCCATTGGTTACCATCTCTGGAAAAAGCACACACATACGTATTGTTCCCTGTGAAAAGGAGGACTTTGTACAGAGAGGCTGGTACAGTGGTGTGGAAAGTACTTCAGGAGCCTCTCTGAAGCAGCGGGGCTCTTGATGACCTCATCTCCTGGAATTCCTATTACTTCTCTTCAGATAGCGATGGGATCGACTTGAATGTGCTACTTACAGCCTATATACGAGTGTGATGAAGGAGAATTCAGCTTATCTTCCAAATCCTTCCTAGCTCCTGCCTCTGATACTAACTTCATTCCTCTAAACTCCTCCTCTTTGTTTGAAAGCAGTAGGTCCTCCAAAGCACCACGCTTTCATTCATCAGACATGTATTACTTGGTGTGCGTGAAGGTGAAGAGCGTGAGGGCAATAGGCCCCTCCTCAGGGATTGGGCGAGAAACAGGTAAAATTGGGGAGGCGGGGGGCACAAAGATAAACTTGCCAATTTTCCTTTGTTGCCTGAGACATAATGTGGGGACTAACCAGAACCCTGTCAGGCAGGAGTCACAGGAAGTTTATTTTACCCACTAGTGAGTGGAGCATAACGATAGCTGCCTGATGCCTTTTGTGAGCAGAGCCTCTTATGCACATGTGGTCTTCTGAGCTATCACCCTCAGGGAGGCTGAAAAGCCTTTGCCTCATTCCTGTAAGTGCCATGGAGGGACAGAAAGAGTATAGGCTTTCAGTCAGAATAGAGTTAGGTTCAAATACAACTCAGCCATTTGCTGGTTATCTGACCTTGGGCACATCCACGAAGTCTAGTCAGACTAGAGTGCCCCTGAGCCCTGGTGATGTAGACCAGTGCTTCTTAATCCTTCCTGAGACCTCCTTTGTATGCAGAGCCTGGGGATCTGCATTTTTAAAAAGCTCCCCACCCTTCACTGCAAGGGCCACGTCACAGGTCTTCAGCTGTCTTGCTTGCGCGCAGAAGGATACTGTGTTCCCGAGACCCTGGCCTCTACTCTGCAGACAGTGGGTGCTTAATAAATGTTTACCAAGTAAACGAAGGCTTCCTGTTGAGTGTTAACTTTTCTCCTTACAAAGATATTTAGCTATAGAGTTTTAAAATAACTTGAAAGTAGTGGCACATGGTAGTTGTTCAATAAAGATTGGCTCCTGGTGATTAAAGCTTGTTTTCTTCAGGGATGGATTTTGGAAGGGCAGCTATTGGGGAGAATGTCTGGGAGTACAGAAATCCCATGGAAGTAAATGAAATGACAGCACATGGAAGAGTTTATGAAATATAAAGGACTACGTGAAATAATAATGATGGTGTATCATCCAAATCTCAGTGCCAGGCCATTACAATTTGTTCTGGAGAAAAAGAAACTAGGGTAAGCCACTACTCAAAGGTTAAAATGTGTGTTAACTAGAAGGAGAAAAGCAAAAGGCATCTCATTACTCTCAGCTATAAATACACACTAAAGACAATTTCCCCTCCCCTTTTTTCTTGTTTTCCTTTAACTTTTTAATTATGAAAAATTTCAAACATATACCAAGTAGAGAGGTGTGTATAATAAATTCTCATTTCTGTCACACAGCTTCAGCAACGATGAACATTTGGTCTATATTGGACTAACCTATGTGATATAACACAATGCTTCCTGATTTACTTTAAAGACTGTTTGAAAAGAAGTAAATAAATGCTTTAGGATTAGGTCAACATTCTTTGGGAAGATGTAGAGATAGCATGTACTCCCAAAGCCCATTTGCATATATTTTTCAACATCTGGCTAACAATTCCTCTTTGAGATAGAGGATTACAACATCGCAAACACTGCACAACCTCCTGGTGAGTGTATATAATAGAGTCACTGTACTTGTCTCTTAAAAAAAAAAAACAACTTATTTATTTTTAGAACTTTAGAAAATTGTGGCTGTGTCCCCATCTGGGGTACAAAGGCCCAGTGAGCCCCGTTTGCTATGGTTCTTGTATTCGATGCCTCCCAATGTGCCACCGCCAAGCCAGTCTAATGACAAACCAGAGGGAGATGTGGTGAGATGGGTTGCAAGTCTGCGTTAACTGGCTGTAGAAAGCATTTTTGAAGAAAGGATTATGACCAGATTGACCAGATGCCCTAAACTGTATTCCCTCCAACTGGAAAATTCAACAACACTAGAGATTCTTTTTCTCACCTCTCATGAATTCACCTCACTTGAATTCCAGACTTCTGCACTCCTATTGGGTTTCTATACCTACCTCTGCCCTCTTTTGCTACCTGCTTCTGAGAAGCTGGAAGCCATCTGCTGTGAATCCTATGTAAATTCCATTCTGTCCAAATGATTATCCATTCCCTTTATCTTCTCTCCAGTCTCTGAAGAATTTTCCTGTTTTCCTCCTAAAGCCGGTATTTCCATCTGTCCTTTTCTTTCCTCCTTCTCTCGTGTCCTTCTTGACTTTACCCTTTTCCTCTATTCCTCTTCCATTTTCTGAGACTCACTCCTGCTCCTCTCACTCCTCTACCCCCTTGATAGGTAGCACACCTTTTCTCTCCTGGCCTACTGCTCCCCCTTGATTATAATTTTCTAATTTCCATTTATGGTATTTCTGTCACTCTCCTGCTTTTTCATCTATATCCACTTTAGTTTCCTCTCCTTCTTAAGCCTCAGCACCATTAGCCTCTGTAAAATCCTAAAGCTGAAACCTCCTTATAGACCTTCTGCTCAAACAGTTTTCAGCAGAATTTGATATTACTACCCATTCCTTACTAGAACTTTCATTTCCACCAGAGCCCATGGGACATTATTCTGGCTTTCCTCCATCCTGGACTGCTTCTGCTTGGTTTCCTTCCAGGATTTTTTACCCCTTCCCCTTTCTCTTGAAATAAACACTTTAAATATAAGCTTTCTGAAGATTCAGTCTCCAGCCCTCTGTTTTAACTCTTGACTGCCCCTTGGTAATCTCTTCCTATCTTACAGCTATGTCTATTGTCTATCTAGCTCTCCCTGTTAGGAGAAGGACTCCCGGCCCTGCACTTTTACCCTCATTGTCTTCCCCAATCAGACCCTATCCCTCCCTATAAACTGAACATCCCACACCTTAAACTCTGATCTAAATTAAACTCATCGCTTTTCACTCCTATGTTTTTGTTCTTGGCTCATCAATTCAATGGTCTCCTTCCATCATGATCTTCAAATCAATCTTCTGTTCACTACCCTTCTTCAGAACTCATTAACTCTTGCTTGGATCACTGCATATTTTCCTAAATGGTCTCCCTGCTTTCAGTTTGGTTTCCTTCTGTTTAGTGGAAAAATAGCAAATCAAATTTGTTCATGTCTTTTTTTTTTTTTTGCTTTATTTTTTTTCCTTTTTTTTTTTTTTAATAAACATACAATATATTTTTATCCCCAGGGGTACAGGTCTGTGAATCGCCAGGTTTACACACTTCACAGCACTCACCAAAGCACATACCCTCCCCAATGTCCATAACCCCACCCCCCTTCTCCCAACCCCCCCCAGCAACCCTCAGTTTGTTTTGTAAGATTAAGAGTCACTTATGGTTTGTCTCCCTCCCAATCCCATCTTGTTTCATTGATTCTTCTCCTCCCGCCAGAAGCCCCCATGTTGCATCACCACTTCCTCATATCAGGGAGATCATATGATAGTTGTCTTTCTCCGCTTGACTTATTTCGCTAAGCAGGATACGCTCTAGTTCCATCCACGTTGTCGCAAATGGCAAGATTTCATTTCTTTTGATGGCTGCATAGTATTCCATTGTGTATATATACCACATCTTTTTTACCCATTCATCTGTTGATGGACATCTAGGTTCTTTCCATAGTTTGGCTATTGTGGACATTGCTGCTATAAACATTCGTGTGCACGTGCCCCTTTGGATCACTACGTTTGTATCTTTAGGGTAAATGCCCAGTAGTGCTATTGCTAGGTCATAAATTTGTTCATGTCTTAAAGCTTTTGCCCTTTGAAAGACTCCCATTCTTTGGCTCATTTAATGGTCTTTTCTCACCAATATCTTTAATGCTGTTTTTTTTTTTTTTGGACACTGCTAGAGTCATCTTCCAAAGGTTTCAATTTGGGCAGTCTCTTTGAGCTCAAAGACTCCTTTCCTAACACTGCTTTCTGTAGTCAAAGCCCTCCATGATTTGTTCCAAATCCATTATTCTAGACCTATCTTCCACTCAACTTTTGCAGCCTGGTCTATGACAAGTCCTCCTGTGCTCAGTGGCTTTTTTTAAAACTATGTATGCCCTTCCTTCTAGATCAGCTCTTATAAGTTACCTATTCTTTAAAGCACACTTCAAATCATTCTCCAAAATGCTATCTCCCCACCACCAAAGTCAGAACAAGAGCCTCCCCACATTACCTAAATACCTGGTTGATATCCATAACCCAGAATTTTCCATGATTTTTCTTGACATCCAACTGTTTTTTGCTCCTCTCCATTAGAACATACACTTAGAGGAGACAGTCTAACTCATTTTTTATCCAACCCAACAACAGAGGAGCGCTCCTACAGTAGGTGATTTCTCATTTATTGAATTGTTGAATTCTATAGCTAGAGTTGCCTTGATTTAATAAAATTCAGCTTATTTGGGAAAGCAAGATTTCAATTTTGTTTTCCTCAATGACTTGGTCTGTGTTATAATTTTTTCCATTTATATAGAACTTCTATAGTTGGAATTATTCAATGGGCAAAAAATTCATAATATTCATCATACAAAAGCAAGTCACTGACTAATACAACACATAATAACATGTTATAGGAAGGCACAGTGCAGAAGAAAGAATATAAACAAATATCAGGGGAGTTTCTGATTGTAGTTAAAAGAAAAAAATATATGGGAAGTGCTTACTCTTTTTCTGGGACAGAGTAAGCACTTGGTAAATGTTACCTAGTACTATTACACAACAAATAAAATAACTAGAAAAGAAAATTTCCTTTATCCCACGTAGTCCACTGTTTTGTGTTGACAGCTGATATTAATTTTGAACTGCATTCAGTTTTAAGTCCGTCAGAGATGTGTTTTTAGGATAATTTCAAAAACAAGCAGCCAAGAAAAAGGCATGTGAGGAGATAGCATGATGTAATTAACCACGTGCACTATTGATGAGGACTTGGCTTCCCTCTGTACCACTTGATAGTCAGTGAAATAAATAATGGTGATAATTGTCACATTCCTAACAAAGACATCTGCTAAACCAGGCAGCTCAAGCGAAGCTGTTTGCTACTGACAGCTTGCTTCAAATGTGAATGTTGCCATTAAGAAAAAATAGAGTTTCTGTATTTATCACATTACCTAATATGTTGTGTTGGCAATGCTTCATCTGGGGACCAAAAGGCTTAGGCCTGATTATGAAATTCGACATTCAAACTTCTATATTTGCTTAAGAGACCATTAGAAAATCATCATTTCTTTGTTGTTGTTCAAATGTAAATGCAATATATCTACATGATAAAAATTAAAAATCTAACAGTTAAGAGGGGTATCAATTGAAGAGTAAAAGTCTACTCCATTCTCCCTATCCCCCATTCATCCTCTCTAGAGGGAGTCTTTTGAATCACTTACTACATAAAAACTGAACTAAGTCATACAAATCAATCTACTCCACTTCATCTTATTTTATTTTTTAAAGACTTTATTTATTTATTTGACAGACAGAGATCACAAGTAGGCAAAGAGGCAGGCAGAGAGAGAAAGGAGGAAGCAGGCTTCCCGCTAAGCAGAGAGCCCGATGCGGGGCTTCACCCCAGAACCCTGGGATCATGATCTGAGCTGAAGGCAAAAGCTTTAAGCTACTGAGCCACCCAGGGGCCCTCCTCTTCATTTTATAAATGAACTTGAATTTCAGAAAATCCCAGTGTTGTACAATGCCCAAAGCCAAATGATTACATCTTTTGATTTTTCTCTATTGGCCAATATCCTCATCACAAAAAAAATTTCCATTTCAAGGTGATATTTTGAAGGACCGAGAAGACTGAAAGCTTTACTCTTTATTCTCTCATCTGTTGATTAATCACTAAGAAATATCTGAAACAGTTTCACTCTTAGACCAGGAAGCAAAAAGTCCCATACTCTGGACCCAAAACTTTTGTGGGCCCTATTTTTGTTTTCCTTTGGCCATGCCCCTCCCCATGAGTTGAGGGGTCTGTGTTGCCAAGGGACATGCCTACTTGAGCCTGTAGGCCCTCTACCAGACCATATTTGGGGTAGCCTGGACAGAGGAATTCCAAGCTCACATGGTCCAAAGAACATCTGTGCTTCTTCCTGACCTCTATCCTCACAAGGCTGGGTAGGCCATGGGTTGGGACTACACACTAACTCTCCTCTTCCTTCCTGCTATTTTCCGGCATGGAACTCTGAACCTCAGTCTGAGAAATCTAAATTCAGACCTAATCATTGAGGTTGTTACAAAGATGCCAAGGTAGGAGGATTTAAATATTTATTTAACAATCTGGTAGCTTGATTTATAACTTTAAAATATTTATATACATGTTCACTTTAAGGTGTACTTTTGCCCTGGGCCCCCTCATATGTTAGGAGGCCAGACCTGATTTACGGATAATATCATTGTGAACCGTATATAATTAAATGGTTTTACATTGGGTTTCTTTTCTTTTCTTTTTTTTTTAAGAATTTATTTATTTATTTGACAGAGAGAGATCACAAGTGGGCAGAGAGGCAGGCAGAGAGAGAGAGGAGGAAGCAGGCTCCCTGCTGAGCAGAGAGTCTGATGTAGGCTCCATCCCAGGACCCTGGGATCATGACCTGAGCCAAAGGCAGTGGCTTAACCCACTGAGCCACCCAGGAGCCCCTGCATTGGGTTTCTAACAGCTCTTTGAAATAAATGCAAAAGGAATCTTACTCTTCAAATCACAGTTTTTAAATGAATAATTTCCAATTTCAAATTATTCTGTCTCTTGTATCTCTGTTGTTGGGATATTCAGCAGAGAACTTTCCTTTGTTAATCTCCTTAGAAAATAACAAACTTTCATAGCTGTTCTTCGCTTCAGGTAGTTTTTTTTTTTTTTTTTTTTAAAGATTTTATTTATTTATTTGAGAGAGAGACAGTGAGAGAAAGCATGAGCAAGGAGAAGGTCAGAGGGAGAAGCGGACTCCCCGTGGAGCTGGGAGCCCGATGCGGGACTCGATCCCGGGACTCTGGGATCATGACCTGAGCCGAAGGCAGTCGTCCAACCAACTGAGCCACCCAGGCGTCCCATTTCAGGTAGTTTCTTTATGGCTCTGCCATTCTGCACTCACCTTTTTTTTTTTCTTATCCATAAATTATCTCTTTCAATCAATCACTCAAGTTTTTCAAAACAGAAACTTTGGCTTAAATTTACTCTCACTTTACAGAAAAAGAAACAGAGGATCTACAGAGGAGTAGCATGATCTTTGAGGCAAAGCCATTCAGGAGTTTTGGCTCATAGAAGTTTGGCAGACTCAAATCATCTGGGTTTTCATTTTGTACCTTTTTTTTTTTTTTTTTAATGAATCCATAGAAATGCCGGGTTTAGAAAGATTCATCATTTGGGTGGGGAGATGGCTTCTCAACAATCATCATAGTTTACTTGGGAATCCATCTCATTGTTTATTCACAGAACGTCCTATATGCAGCAGGTGACAAAATTAGTTAAAGAAGGTATTTCAATTCTCATCATTAATGTGTGTGCACGCGCGCACGCGCGTGTGTGTGTGTGTCTGTATTTTCCGTGTGTGTGTGTGTGTGTGTCTGTATTTTTCCCTTCTGCCTTATTCTCCATCCACTCTGTTTTTTCTATTCTATCCCCAGCAGATGATCACTGTTATTAGGTCCTTGTATGTGCATGTAGGGTTTCTCTAGACAAATACAAGTTCTTATACAACTCTTTTTTTCACTTAACAACCTTAGAGATCTTTCATTATCTGTTTCAAACAGAGCTTCTTTATTTTTTCTTGAATGTTGTATAGAAAGCCAAACATTGTATGGCTCTCCTATAGTTTATTTTTATCAATGACTTTCATTTCTTAGCAACAGTATTACATATTTTTAAAAAATTGTGAAGGTGGTGCATAGAATTCCCAAATGCCCGTCTGTTATTAACATTGTACTTTAGCTTCGTATATTTGTTAGCATTATTGAACCAATACTGATACATTATTAACTAAAGTCTATACTTTGTTTGGATTTCTTTAGTTTTACTGTTTCTGTGTCAGGAGATCATATTACATTTAGTCATCATGTCTCCTGAGGCTCCTTTAGGCTATGACAGTTTCTTAGACTTTCCTTGGCTTTGTTGACCTTGATAGTTTTGAGGAGCACTGGTTAGGTATTTTACAAAATGTCTTTCAATTGAGATTTATATGACTTAGTTTTGTACAAATACATTCTGTACAAAAAAGTCTTTGGATGAATGCTGGATTCCTTCCCCCCACCTTCAAACGCTGGCCACTGCAAACAATGGCACAGTGAGTGAGAGTGCGTATCAGCCACTTCCATGGCTAGAATATTCCTAGAAGTGACCTTGGCAGGTTTAAGAGTGAATGTATTTATAATTTTGACACTACTGGCAAATTGCCTTCCACAAGGGCTTTGTCAGTTTATACTGTATATATGAGAGTACCTGTTTCCGGACAGCTTTGCCAACATAATGTGTTCTAAAACTTTTGGATTTTTTTACCCATCTGATTGAAGAAAATTGGTACCAACAGGATTTAAAAGTTTTAATAGCATTTATTATGACTGAGGATGGAGAATTTTTTCCATATTATTGCTTATTAGAAGTAGATTCTTTGCTTTCATTGTATTTCCTAAGCATTTTTTTTTTCATTTAGGAAAGCTATAGATTTCTGTATAATAATTTCATAAGGTAGAGATAATTTCAGCTCAGTATCTCAGGGATGCACTTCCATGTTAGATCTATGCATACATTCACTCCTGTTCTCAAATGCAGTGGTGGTCAGCAGGTTCGTTTCTATTTAGACATAGTTACATACTCCTAAGAAACTGCTGCTAACCATCTCAAGGGTTGTCTGAGGAAGGTTCATTTCTGACTTCTTATAACAATATTGTTCAATAGTGTGTTTCCTTTGCATCCTATACTTTCTTTTTTTCCTTAAGATTTTATTTATTTGACAGAGAGAGAGAGATCACAAGTAGACAGAGAGGCAGGCAGAGAGAAGGGGAGAAGCAGGCTCCCCACCGAGCAGAGAGCCCGATGTGGGGCTCAATCCCAGGACACTGAGACCATGACCTGAGCTGAAGGCAGAGGCTTTAACCCACTGAGCCACCCTGGCCCCCCCTCTTTTTTTTTTTTAATGTAGGCTCCACCCCTAATGTGGAGGCACTCTGCATACCAGCCCAGAAAAATCTCAAAAAAATATTATAGGGGGAAAAAAGCAAATTGTAGAAGAATGTATACAGTTTGGTACCATTCATACCAAGGTATTAAAAAATGCAATGCCTAAATCTCAAAAAATATATAAGGCAGTGTCATATATTATTAATGGACATGTATGTGTGTGTGTTAAAAATACAAACTGGGACTTATAAACATAAATTTCAGAATAGGGGTTATCTCTCTCTTTTTTTTTTTTTTTTTGAAAGAGAGAGAGAGAGAGCACACTAGTACATGGTGGAGGCAAAGGAGGAGGCACAGAGGGAGAGGGAGAGAGAGAGAATCTCAAGCCGTCTCCACTCCCAGCACAGAGCCCAGTGGAGGGCTCCCGTCTTGTAACCCTGAGATCAGGACCTACACCGAAATCAAGAGTCAGTGGATTATCTTACTGAGCCACCCACATGCCCCAGAATCGGGGTTATCTTTAGAGAGGAGAGGAAATAAGGTAGAGAAGAGTAACATGGGAACTTCAAGAACACAGTTTCTCAGAGGTATTCATTTTATTGTTATCTGTACATTCTTAGATGCCTGAAATATTTTATAATTAAAAAAAAACATAAAAATCAGACTGAAGTCACATAAAATTTCCCAATGACTTCTCATTGTTCTTTGAAAGAAATACAAACCTCTTACCAAGATAGAACAAGTCCTACATAATCTAGCCCTCACTACCCTTCTAGCGTCATCTCTTCCCCTCTCCCCATCAATCACCATGTTCTGACCTCATTGGCTTTTTTCCTGTTCCTTGAAGAAGTCAGGTTTGTTCCAATTGCAGTACCTTTGCACCAGCTTTCACTTCTACCCTTAGTACATTCTCCTGTATATCATCCATTCAGCTTCTTCTTATTATTCAGGTCTCAGCTCAAGCAAACTCTTCCTTGACCATGTTACCATATTATTTATTTACTTATTTTTAAAAGTTTTTTTTTTTTTTTTTTTTTTACAGAGATCGCAAGTAGGCAGAGAGGCAGGCAGAGAGAGAGAGAGAGAGAGAGGAGAAAGCAGGGTCCCCACTGAGCAGAAAGCCGGATGTGGGGCTCAATCCCAGGACCTTGGGATCATGACCCAAGCTGAAGGCAGACACTTTAACCCACTGAGCCACCCCAGATGCCCCACTGGCCATCTTATTTAAAGTGGTTCCCACTTATTCTGTTTTTTTTTTTTTTCTACACATCACCCTTTCATTCCCTTCATAGCCTTAATTACCCTGGAAGTACTCTTCTTTATATATTTATTGACTGACATTCCCACTGCTGTATCGCTGGCAATTACAACAATGCCTCAAGCATAGGAGTTAACTTACTAAATACTTGTTGAATGAGAGAACTTATTCTTATTCTGGATAACAAGAAAAATCTCCGTTGCTTTCTGTTTGTAAAGGAAGAGAGCCTAGAAACCAAACTACTCTTTGGATTTCTTTTCCAGATGTTACAAGTTTTTCTTACAATCAACTATGTTCAGGGATAATAAATCCAATTTGTATTTTGATGATAGGCATGGATATCAGCTCCTTTTCGTTGTCCTAATGTGGACTATAAAACTGGGAGATGTGATTAGTCTGTCTGGATTTTTATGTATTGTCAAGGATCCAATGCTGAGCCATGTGGCCCTATCTGATCCTTACTCTTTTTTTTTTTTTAAGATTTTATTCATTTATTTGACAGAGAGAGAGAGATCACAAGTAGGCAGAGAGAGGGGGAAGCAGGCTCCCCGCTGAGCAAAGAGCCGGATGAGGGGGCTCTATCCCAAGACCCTGAGATCATGACCTGAGCCAAAGGCAAGAGGTTTAACCCACTGAGCCAACCCAGGCGCCCCTGATCCTTACTCTAAAACACTAATCTGGAACCACATAAACTATCAGTTCCTTCCTAGAATATAAAAGTAATCTCAAGGGCATTTTGCCACATTCCTACTCATTGTAAGTAGAAATACGAATAATTATTAATATTGTAGAATAATCTTAAGACACACAATGCTTAATGAATTCACTTAGACCTTTCGTAGCCCATGGAGATTTTTTTAATCAGGAATGTCCCCTGAATTAGGCGTGACTTCTCTGAGGAGGGGCTCTGCCTGGGAGAGGCTACCTTGAGACAATACAACTCACTTAGTTAATTTTCCTCTGGAAGTTACTTCAAATTTTGATTTTTCTAATAAAGGTGTATTTTTTTCTCATTTGAATTCACACTGCACATTTCTTGACTTTATCACCTAATTCAATAGGAATTAAAGAAAAAAAAACTCTTCCAAGTTTGGTAAGTTTGATCTTTGGGTTCATATATGAAACCAAAACATACATGCCTTTCTTCTTTCTGCCGCGGCCTAGCTCTCCAGCTAAGAAACAGAGCATATATCTTACATTAGAGAACCTTATCAGGCTCAGAAGATGCACTCCCATTTCCTGTTCATACCACACTTATGTGCTGCGGATCTAAATTATCATCATCGCTGCTGTGCTATTTTTAAAATGCAGTTCCAATCGGAGTTATTGGCTCCCTTTTAGAACGAGGACCACACTGCCACTTTCTTCTCATCAGCGCCATTTGACAGTATTTACGTGGCTGAGAGAAGAAACGTCTTTATGCTAACATCCTTCTGGAAATCAATAAACCTTGCTGCCTTGCTGGGAAGTTTATCTGGTAAACGAGATGTACAAGAAGTATCCTTGGAACGCTGAATAAAGTGATTTGATGTCTCAGTTGCATTCATTTGCTTAACCTCAAGACGGAGGTGGTGGTGGGAGTTCACCTTTTGGGCTAATGAAGAAACAAACTTGTTTTGGAATTGAACAACCCTGAGAGATCCTTCAAGTCAAGTAAAGAGGGATTTGGCACTTATCTGTTACCTATTTACTCTGGGGGGAAGAAAAGTAGCTTGTAAAGTGCAGTTTGCTTATTTATTGTCAGTGGGATTGATGTTGGTTGGTTCTTGTTTGCTTGCTCGAAATATCTGATTTGGCTGCTTACAAGGACCACATTAGCTAGATAATTCTGTGTGCTGTGTAGGTTCAACTGTAACGTGTTACTGGTTTTCATATGTGAAAGTTGAGGGCTAAGTTATGTTCAGAAGGGTCCTCCTCCTGGTTTCATAATTCAATTTAGAGGCAGTGTGCTCAAAGGAGAGAGGAGATCCAAGTCAGACCTAGAAAAGAGGCTTGCATTTCAGTTATTAATATTTCCACTTGACAGAAATTTTTATCGCTGAGAATATAAATGGGCACAGATAAAAGGGTAGGGTCAGCAAGCCACAGAATAAATCTCTTTCAACTGTTGCCTGGAGAAGAGTTCCTGACGTTGGTCTTCATATGTTACAATTCTAAGTTGCTCTTCAGAGCCCTAATTTTGGCATCAAGAAGTTGGATCACTTGGGTTCAAACATCTGTTGTTTCTGGATGGCTTTAAAATTCCATTGCAAGCTCAAAAATGCTCAAATTGCAAAGCATGTCCTTATGAGAAGCATCTACTTGGTGTATGTTTGTCCTTCCTCCTCACGAATCTTCTACAGACACTTCCTCTGGGCCAACCGTTTCTGCTCTGTTTCTCTCCATGTAGCAGCAGTAACATAAAGTGTTTCTTTGACCAAGATTCAGTTTGGGGCATGGAATGTCTTTCCCTGTTCAGTTTATTCTTTATGTGCTTGGAATGTGCTGGAATGTATGTAAATACTTTTCAAAGTCCGGACTCGCTATTTTTTTTTCCCCTTCTGGACTTGCCATTGCCTGACTGCTTCATTCCAATTTCTGTTAGAACTTTGCAAGTTCCAGCAAGATTTTTTCTATTTTTTTATTTTGGGGAGGGAGGAGGAAAAGATAATTGCCATCAGATAACCATTAAAAGGTGAATGCAGTAGAAAGAAACTCTTTTTTTTTCCCGAGGAATGGTTGCATTACAGCTTTTTCACCATTCCATGCAGCACCCTGACTAAGAGATAGGACTGTGGGCAGAAAATGAGTTAGTAGAATAAATGCCTTTGTATTGAAAAGAACAAGAGTCCCTGATGAACATATGTTGAAGAGGGTCACGTTATTGTGATTCTCCCACCAAACTACTGAACTCCTTACCTCTGCAATGTTTCAGAATGTTTAAATGTGTTTTAAAGTCAAAAGGGAAAGACCTTAAGAAAAGTAGAATTTCAGTGGGAGAGACCGCTCTCTTGCCAATGTGACTGGGGTTTGGAATCATTTAAAAACTTTTGGAGTTTAGACAATGCTTGAAAAATGAATCTTGGCTTTGATTTGCCCCCTCCCCGCCTGCACACCCCCACTCCCCCGCCCCCCGCAAGCCATGCATCTAAAGAAAACAATTTGGGGAATTTTTTTTTCTTTTGTATAAAAACTCTGTTTTCTCTCAACTCGATAATAGTCACAAATTAATACAGGGTGTATTACCCTAAGAACTACAGTATATGAAGTAAATGATTTATAGCAAAGTAAAATAAACAAGAACAAGTCTTGACCTTCAAAGGCCTTCCAGTGTTAGTGGCTAATTTTTAATTCTCAGTGTCTATGCTTTTCTGATGGTAAGAGCCCCTAGGGCAGCATCAGGGGTCACTGCCATGTGGGTCATTAACTCTCATCTTTCCTGGCCCTTCTGACTCCTTTATCTCCAGATGCACAGAAGTTTTAAGCCTAGTCGGGGCCACTGGCTTTCTGGACTTTAACACCAACCTCCCCAACCCCCACCGCTCGTCTTAGCTCTGCTCTTCCACAGAAGTTAATTGTGATGTTTGGAAGGCAGCCTGTCTCAGAGCATGATCTGTGGTTTTCCTCTTTTCTCCAAGCACTTTAAAAAAGCATCAGAGGCAAATGAAAGGTTTGTTCTTTTTCAGAATTCCTTACTACTCCTTACCTGTTGGCCTGAGAAGACGATAGTAGACTGTGTTCTGCTCTCTATTATTCACTTTGTGAGGCTTTGAAACTCTTTGCTGCTGGATTCAAGTACCTTGCTAGGCTGTTTTCATCTTTGTCTTCTGCAGGGATGGCCCAATGGTTGTCACTGGGAGCAGAAGGGTTGAGAACTCAGTTCCTGATATGAGGCCCACCTCTGTTGGAAAGCTGGCCCTGTCATATAATATACTATGAAGTGACAGTTGGGCTATTGTTTAACACTTTAAGTCTTGGTGAAGTAAAATAATGTATGTAAACCTCTTATGGGTTTTTTGTTTCTTTCTTTCTTTTTTTTTTTTTTTTTTTTTGGTATAGTGGCATTACTCAAAATGTGAGCTATTAGAAGTATGTATATATGTGTTGCATCCAAGAAAGAAGATTAACTGCTGCTTGGCTAATCTTTTTGATCTTCACAATTCCTGGAGTATGAAGAGTGTTTCTGCAGAAGAACCCAAGCAAATCTCTGATGCAAATTATTTATATTGACAGCACATGTTTATACAAATTACTCAACAAAATTTAAGTGACAGCCACTTCTAAACACTGCTTCTAAAATTAATAAGTGTTGTTTTCCAGTCCAACTACAAAATGCATGGACGGCCCCAGCCCAGACGGAGTCTGTGAGTCTGGGATGTGCTTAGCAGCTGGGCAGTGACCTTAGCCAGTGGCCTGGTGGATGGAATATCAGACATCCTGCTTGGCCTTTCAGTCTGGGACTGGCAAGGCAGTCTGCTGAGGACACTTCTCTAAATTCTGGGCCTCTTGGAGAATGTGAGGAAAGCTATGCTTAGATAAACATACATGGTAGAAAAGGGAGAGAGAAACAGGCAGAGAGACAGAGAAAAGGAGGGGAAGAGAGGGAGAGAGAGAGAAAAAAGAGAGAGCGAGAACGAGAAGAAAGAGGAGGAGGAGAGGAGTCAAGAAGCCAAAGTGGGAGGGGCGCCAGGGTGGCTCAGTGGGTTAAAGCCTCTGCCTTCGGCTGGGATCATGGTCCGGGGGTCCTGGGATCGAGCCCTGCATTGGACCCTCTGCTTCACGGGGAGCCTGTTTTTTCCTCTCTCTCTCTGCCTACATGTGACCTCTGTCAAATAAATAATAAATAAAATCTTAAAAAAAAAAAGAAGAAGAAGAAGAAGAAGCCAAAGTAGGAGAAAGAACCAGAGCGGGACAGTAAGATGTCCAGCTCTGGATCCAAACAGAATAGGTTTTAAATCCTCACTTGCAAGCTGTGCGATTCTGGGTAAGTTACCAAACTACTCTCAGTTTCCTTATCTATGATAAGGAGCCAAAAAAGACCACTCATCTCAAAAAGCTTCTGTGAAGATCAAACCAGATAATGCATATAAAAGCAGGTGGTCCAGGGGATGTCCTGTCTTAGAGCTTTCTCATCTTATCACATAACAAAGACCCTTCCTCATATATGGTATTTGTGTTTGTTTATTTATTTACTTAGGTATTTGTTTAATTAGAAAAGGACGTCAGCTAGAACCAAATGCATGGGTCCCTTGTCAACCTGGAGGGATTCTCACTGCTGTTTTCGCAAGAATGACTGTAGATAAGTGATGCGGCCCTGGTAGGCGGGGCGGGGGGTGGGGGAGTTCTCTTTTAAAGGAGCCAACTGCACCATTTTAAGAAATATTGAATTAATGGTTCAAAAGCCAAAATGGGAATTGCAAGTTATCATTTATTCTTTCTTTCATTCCGCCAGAGTTCATGAGGGTTAAGCTGAGTGCTGAGTTAGGTAGGCGCTGAAGTGTACAAGTGGAGGGGGCCCCATGGTAGGGAACTAAACAGAGTCCCTGTTCTGACCGACTTCAAGGATCTGTATCCTTGCTCTGCCCCTCTGAGGGGTAGGGGGGCGTTTCTTCTGTTGTACCAGAGTGCAATGTCAGGGCTTCCTAAGTTGTTATTATAATTACAGGAGGCAAGGAGATAGACAAGCGCCCCAAAGTAGATTCAGGGATGATTTCTGTCTCTTCTGTTCCAGTTTCCCATCATCGTACGCTGACTCTGACGCACTGACTCACGCCTTGTTCTTCAGTTCTCACGTCTGTGAAATGGAAGGGTTCTGATTGTGACTCCTTTCCTTTGGGGACTGTTAGGACTGATAAGAATGAACAAATTAGACTTGGTAAGCATTTCAATTTCACAATTGAAAAGCAGAGAAGGGGGTAAAAGTGTAATTTGCATATTCCTTACATTTGGTAATTTGCTTTCAGATTATGTTCTTCAAAACTGGTGTAGATGTTTTCAATTTAATGATTCAACTCAACTATAGCTCATGATCACCTGTTACAAAACTGAACTACTTTCAGATTGTATTTGGGTACCCCCCAAGGGACCTGTTTGCCTGCTTGAATATATAAATAAACATTTGTATCACGATTTGGATCCTTACCTCTTCTCCCATGTATACCCCAAAGAGGGGTTAGGAAGAAATTCAATTCTTAGTATCTGATTTTAGTCTAGCAAGGACTTCTGAATACAGGGTATATCTGTCAGAAAAGGGGATCTTCATTTATTGCATTTGTTAGCCAATAAATGGAGGAAGATGAGAGAGGGAAAAAGGAGTATGTAGAGAGGATGGTCTGCTGAGTCTTGGAGAGCTACTGTTATAAGCAAGAACTCAGTAATATTTCACATTCTTCTTTCTCTTTTGCTATAGGCTCACCTCAGCTTTTGCTGGGATTTGAAGCCTATCCTATTAATTATAATTTTCTTATTTTTTATTTTCTTTTAATTTTTAAAGTCTTTACTTATTTGAAAGAGATAGAGAGAGGGAAAGAGCAGGAGTCAGGGGGAGGGGTAGAGGGAGAGGGACAAGCAGACTCCCTGCTGATCCGAGAGCCCGACATAGGGCTGGATCCCAGGACCCTAGGATCATGACCAGAACTGAGAGCAGACACTTAACTGACTGAGCCACCCAGGCACCCCAGCCTATCCTATTATTTAAAGATTGAAATCCAGATATGAAGATGGGGCATTGTGTTTACTTTTAACTTTAGTCTCTAATAAGGTTTAAACTGTTCAGCTAGAGAGAGTCTCCAAGGTGGTACTTCCCCACCATTTCACAAGCGTGCTCCGAATCTCCACACAGGCTTACAGACCCGGTTTATCCCCATTTTTCCTCTGGGGCAGATAGAGCCGAGATTGCAACATCACAGGCAGTTCAACCAATCATTATGTCTAAACCTTGGCCCTGGTAGTAACGACACAGAAGACACAAAGAGGGAAGATCACAAGGCTGCCAATATCTCGAATCATCTGTGACGACAGGACTGCAGAACCCCTCTTTCCTTGGAAGTAAAATAGTTGCTCTAATGGTGACATAATGCCCTCCTTCGGGATGGTATTTCAAGAGGGTGGGGTACACATGTATTGTACAAACATGCATCGGCCCTTTAGAAGACCCTTATCAATAGCATGCTGGGAAGCTGGGAACACAAAAAGATGTGAGCACTGTCTAGAAGACGACGTGACAAATCTCAGGAGAAGCAGTCAGTGTCCAGGCCTGGGATCCCTCATCCTGGCCATGAGATAGCATAGCCCATGTGAAGAAAGGACTGGGGAGTTTTCCAGCATAACATGGTATTTTGTTTCACCATAGTAGACTGCTGGGAAATCTCTGGAGTCCTGGCAGCTGCATCTCATCTTTAATATGAAGCCTGGGGTGGGGGTAGGGGTGGGGAGTGGGGGGAAGAGAGAGACTTGTAATTCACAAGAGGTGCAGCCATAAGAAAGCCATTCTGAGTAACTGAATCAGACACCGAGGGGGAGCTGCTGTTCCATTCCTGAGTCAAGAATGCTTTTTGTCTTTCCTTCTCTCCTTATCGGATGTGTCCTCATGAAAAGATCATTTATGGCTGGTGGAATGAGGGCATGAGAGCCAGCTTCTGTTTCTTTCCTTTTCTTCCCCCATTGCTGCAGACATGTAAGAAAGACACTTTGTTAAAGACTGAAACAGCAGATGCAGCTCAGATATTATCTGAGATAATTTGGGTGTGTGTGGGGGGATATTTTATCTTGAATTGGTCCAGCACCATTTTAGTGTTGAAAATAGTTCTACTGTGATGCAAATATCCCATGGAGAGACCCATGCCAAAAAAAGTGCTTTACGTGTATCTTTAAAATAAGGTAAGGTATGCAAATAACGTCAATGAAATGATTCAAGGAAAAAATGGGCATAAGGGGGCCATTATGCCATAATAAAATGACATCATCGAGCGGCACCTGGTTGACTCAGTTGGTTAAGTGTCTGCCTTGGGCTGGGGTCATGATCCCAGGGTCCTGGGATCCAGCCCCACAACAGGCTCCCTGGTCAAGGAGGAGTCTGCCTCTCCTTCTGCCTCAGCCCATCCCTGTTGCTGGTGCTCTCTCTCTCTCTCTCTCTTCATAGCTTTCTCTCTCAAATAAATAAAAATCTTTTTTTTTTAAAGATTTTATTTATTTATTTGACAGAGAGAGATTACATGTAGGCAGAGAGGCAGGCAGAGAGAGGAGGAAGCAGGCTCCCTGCTGAGCAGAGAGCCCGATGTGGGACTCGATCCCAGAACTCTGGAATCATGACCTGAGCTGAAGACAGCGGCTTAACCCACTAAGCCACCCAGGCGCCCCACAAATAAATAAAAATCTTAAAAAAAAATTGTATCAGGGTGCCTGGGTGGCTCAGTGGGTTAAAGCCTCTGCCTTCAACTCAGGTCATAATCCCAGGGTCCTGGGATCCAGCCCCGCATCAGGCTCCCTGCTCAGCAAAAAGCCTGCTTCTCGGGTGCCTGGGTGGCTCAGTGGGTTAAGCCGCTGCCTTCGGCTCAGGTCATGATCCCGGGGTCCTGGGATCGAGTTCCGCATCATGCTCTCTGCTCGGCGGGGAGTCTGCTTCCCCCTCTCTCTCTCTGCCTGCCTGTGATCTCTCTGTCAAATAAATAAATAAAATCTTTAAAAAAAAAAAAAAGCCTGCTTCTCCCTCTCTCTCTGCCTGTTGCTCTGCCTACCAACTTGTGCTCTGTGTGTGTGTGTCAAATAAATAAATAAAATCTTAAAATGAAATAAAATAAAAATTTCATCATGAGCTGGAGGGAATAGGGAAAGCCTCCTGGAAGTGGTAGGATTAGTAAAAAGTGCGAAGTAAAGTACAAGTGAAGGCACAGAGCTAGGGATGGACTCAGTGGTGCCAAAGTAAGACTCGTTTATTAAGTATGTAGAGTTAGAAGTAGGCAGAAGACAAAGGTGGTGAGGTTCTGCAGAGACTGAACAACCAGGCTTAAGATTTTGGACTGTTTCTATAGCAATTAGTTGCTATCCATGTTCATATTTGTGGAAAATATTTTATTTTTTTAAAGACTTTATTTATTTATTTGAGAGAGAGAGAATGAAAGAGAGAATGAGAAGGGAGGAGGGTCAGAGTGAGAAGCAGACTCCCCGCCGAGCAGGGAGCCAGACGCAGGACTCCATCCCAGGACTCCAAGGTCATGACCTGAGCCAAAGGCAGTCAGTTGCCCAACCAACTGAGCCACCCAGGTGCCCCTGAAAATGTTTTAAGTATAGATAATAAACAGGAAAATCATTTGCAGTCTCAATAGTCATACAATAATGATGGTGAACATTCGAGTGCATTTTCTTTCACTTTTTTTTTTTTTTTTTTTTTGGGTAAATATAGTCTTAGTTTAGGTTTCTCAGAGGCAGGTCCTAAGACAGGATTCAAGTGTAAATAGTTTATGTAGGAGGTGATTCAAGAAACACTGACAGGGGAGCAGAGGTAGTAAGATGGGGAAGGAAAGGAAGCCAAAAAAAAAAGGGGGCATGTTCTCAAATGAGTCTGCTGGAATGCCGTCACGCTGGGAAACTCGGAGCTGCCCCACTGAGGGATGAGGAAGCTCTCTACTGCATTTGGTCACTACCTCCTGTTGGCTGAGAGTTGATTTGGGGCCTTAACTCTCTGCATGAGTTCTCCTGGGTCCAAGCAGAGAGTTGCCGGTATTTGCAGTAAAAAGCTCTCAGGATGTCATAGGAATATGGGTGCTACAGGAATATATACAAATTGTATTTTTATTTGTAAAATAGCTTTCTGCACATGGGGCTTTGTACTACATGCCTTGCTTGCATTAACTGGTAATTCTCCAACAGGCAACTCATGTAAGTCATGCAACTCAAGGTGATACTTTAATCCCCTGAGGCCAAGAGACTGGAATTAGGGGCTGGTAGAAGTAGAAATGAGAGTCATACTCCCAGAGAGGCACAAAGAGATGACGCACTCCCCCGGTGACTTTTTTGGGTAGGTTTGTTTGCTTGTTTTGAGAGAGAGAGCACACGTGTGAGATGGGGTGGGGTGGGCGGGGAGAGAAAATCTTAAGCACGCTCCATCTCACAACCCTGAGATCACGACCTGAGTGAGCCGAAGTCAAGAGTCAGATGTTTAATTGACTGAGCTACTCAGGTGCCCCTCTTCTAAAGAATTTAAGGTCAGCTTTATTTACCCATCTCCTGTCTTCCGCACATTTTCTCCTCTTTCTGTCAAAAAAATTTTTTCTTTGCAATTATAAAAGTCTCTGTTTTACATTTGTTCAAAAACAGAGCAAGACCTTGAGACAATAAAGAATCTGTAATGGATACCTGTCAGCTGTGCCTGTCAGCATCCCCTCCCCCATCCTCCGTTGACACAGAGCCTTATCTCCTTTGGGGTAAGATGATCCCACTCCTTCTCCCTGTAGTTTTCATGGGCTGCCAAACCAGTTCAGTGGTTTGAGACCCAGACATGGCCAACCATAGCCTTCCTACCTGGCCACAGTGATTGGCTAGAAATATGTTTAAGCCATGAGCTGAGCCAATCAGTCTTTCCCCAGGACTTTCTACCCAGGTTAGGAGAAGGAATCTGGTGTCACTAGACTGAGATGTTATAACCAAGAACTGTCTGAACTATGCTCTATTTCCTCCTTGCAGCAAGGGAGAGCAAGCCCATCTGCAGAGCAGAGAGATGAAAAGATAACAAGAAAAGGAGAAAGAGAGAGAGAGCGATCTTCCTGCATTGCTAAATGCCTATAATCCTCTGAGGTTGAGTTCTCCTGGACTTCCCAATGCAAGAAGCAAATAAATAATAAGCCAATCAATAATAATCCCACTCCTTTCTGCCTTTCCTTCTTTTTTCTTTCATCTGCGTTTACTTGTTTGTTTATAGCTAGTTTGATTCTGGTTTCAGTTTCTTGCAACCACAGAGTCTCAACTAATGCAGGACCAAGTATGTTTTGATCAGGAAATGTGTTTGTGACCCTTCATTCATATATTGGTGTAAGAAGGCAGTGGGTGGAGAAAATCAGATTATGGCTGGAAAGAGTGACCTTTTTCTATCCTTCACAACTTTACTTGCTACCATGATTCCCAGGTTGATTGCAACTCTCTGAGGCATGAAGGAGGCATCTGCCTTCAGGAAATATTGAATTGCAACAGCAACATGGAACACGGTTTCCTATTGACTCCTGTCTTTGCCTGCAGCTGTTGATGGCATTCTCTAATAGGCAGCTAACCAACGGGAATGATCTGGTTTTTCCCTCTTTGCAACTCAAGGGCATGGAGAACTCTGGTTTTAGGGGAACTAAACTGTGAATTCTAACCCCGGCTCAAGCAGATTTGACTTGTGTGATCTTCCAAAGATTCATCAGATCTAAAATCTCAACATGCTGTTATTAAACTGGATATTATAAGACATTCTTGACATCACAGCTGCCATTTATTAAACATCAAATGGTGTCACCGCACACTTGGCTTTGGATATTTTGTCATAATACAATCCTCACAGAATCTTGCAAAATAGGGATGAAACCAGTTTGGTTCTCCAGGAAGAGGATGTGGAGAGTTAAGAGTGCTAGCAAACGTTTAATCGGGGAATAACATTGGTGAAAGAGAAAGGGATAAAGCAGGGTTGGGCTGCTGGAGTTGCCAGGTGACACAGATCCCACAATGTCTGTCTGATCAATGCGGGAGCTTCAGAGCCAAGAGTGCAAGAAGATCTTGCATTGGGTGAAAATGGCTGAGACTTCGTACACCAGCTTTGCTCATTCACTGGCTGGGGCTTGTTTGGAGAAGAGTATGACCTCCTCTAGAAAGCTGAGGGAGATTCTGAGGAGGCTCAGCTAACCACATTCCTCCCATTTGGGGGGGGAGGTCCTTTCTTGGAGGGACTATCCGAGCAGTATGTTTCCATGTCTGCCACATCATACATCCCAAATCTTACAATGGGGCATTGCCCCGGGTTATAAAAACCTCTTCTGTGAACCAACCGGAGAGTTCCCTGAAATATTGGTTTGGGGCCTTGTCCATCTTTCAGTGCCATGAAATGGGGAATGCTCTAGATCAGCGTTTCTCAACTTTTGTTTTCTATTATTGCTCACCTCCTCTCCCCCACCCCACTTTTTTGACATTTTTTCCTAATTGTGTCCTCCACCATGAAAGTTTAATATCATAGGTTTACTATGTATATGTTTATGTATTGTATGTGTATCTTTACTTTGCACACAAAAACAGTAAGAATTTTTTCATCCCCCAGGAATTAATTTTCACTCCCTTGGGGACAATATCACTCCCACTAAAATGCAGGGTCTATTAGAAGAGACAAGGGATGTTAACAACCAGCTGGAATATGTGGTCCAGGATTGAATCTTGGGTTGGATATATCAGCCATAAAGGGTATTTGTGGGGCATGTGAGAAATTTTAACATGAACTAAACACTTTTGTTAGGGGTAACAGTGCAGGAAATTGGTCTTATTTTTGCAGATGCATATAGAGGTAAAAAACAAGAAAGAAATATTGGTTTTGTGAAGACAACTTTATTTATTATTAATCAAATTTTCTTACATGCATAAGGCTTCCCTTCTTTGCCTATCTTGTATATATTTCTGTTAAGAGTAAAGTTTGGCATTAGAAATGGAATCAGTGGCCTTTGTGGGGAAGCTCTGGATTTGGAGCCACTGGACAGTGTACTTTTTGTCTTGGCAATGCTGATTCTCCTAAAGTTAACTAAAATATCCTTATAAGACAAGCATTCTGAAAAGCAACTTGAGGGTTCTGAAGGGGCGGGAGGTGGAAGGTTGGGGGAGCCTGGTGGTGGGTATTATGAAGGGCATGCATTGCATGGAGCACTGGGTGTGGTGCAAAAACAATGAATTCTGTTATGCTGAAAAGAAATTAAAAAAAAAAAAGACAATCTTTTTTTTTTTTTTTTGAGAAACATTGGAGGAAACTGGTATAAAAATTTTGTATGATTTCTTTAAGATGTGGGGTGTTTCATTCATTAGGGAGTTAAAAACCTATTTTGTCAAATAGTGTCATGAAATATTTCTCCCAGTTACAATCTACCATCATCTTATGATGAAGAATTTTAGATGACAACTGAAAACATGCAGGGAGTTACAGTTTTAAGCAATTCTTTTAGGGTTATGTAAACAATATATTTACAGATTTCCGGGCTAAAATAATACTTTTCAAGGAGGGGCGCTTGAGTGGCTCAGTTGTTTAACAGTCTGTCTTTGTCTCAGGTCATGATTCCGGGGTCCTGGCATCAAGCCCTTCAAAGGGCTCCCTGCTCAGTGGGGAGTCTGCTTCTCCCTCTCCCTCTGCTTCTTCCCCTGCTTGTGTTCTCTCTTTCTCTCATATAAATAAATACATAAAATCTTTTAATGAAATACATTTCAAGGAAGGGAGGCCCTCTCCTTTCTATCTCTTTGGTCTCCTCCTAGAAGTCAAGAGCTAATTATAGGCACACAGTATACCCAGGCAGGATCCCAGGCAAGATGGCAGTCCTTTGCTTTTCTTGGTGAGGACCTAGGTTATTTTGACAATGTTTTCTTTTCTTTTTTCTCAGCGGTAGATTTCCACTGTCACACAGCTATGAGCACATCAGTAGGATTCAAGAATCTTCTTTAAAGCTGCAAGTGCTTCCTGTAACTTTTCTCCCTGCGGTTTACAAACCCCACTCCTCAGGTTCCACCGACTCCCTTCCTGCCTGCTGGCGAGTGAATGAGAAATCATTCCAAATGGCAAGGACATCACTTTTATTATTTCCAATCAGTGTTTGACTGGAACGTCCAACGTGAGGGGCTGCGTGTTTTTTCAGACAGGATGACTCACTGGCATGTTGATTTTTTGGAAGAACGTCTACATCACCTCACATAGCATGCTTTCAAGCAAAAGCCCTCCCATAAGGCTGAAGTATTCTGACATGATATATGTTCTTCCAGATTTCTCGAGAGTCTGAGCCGCCCACGGCACGTTGTGCCCCACCTTTCAGGGTTTTTTTTTTTTTTTTCTGCTTAATTTGCTGGCATGTCTCCCCATCAGGTCCTGCACATCATTCTCATTATTGCTGACTCTGATTGTCTAGTCTTGGCGTAAGCTTGGAAAATTCCAAAGAGGAATGTTCTACTCATTTTCAGGCCAGAAGTAAAATTCTAACAAAATCGGTTTGTTGCTCACAGATGGGAGTCTGGGACACTCAGGAGATGATGACAATCAGCTGTTGGATTCAGACAGCTCCGTGCCTTAAATCTCAAGCCCTCGCCTCACGCTTAGCTCCGAGCCTACCTTTCCAATGGTCCACTGAGCATGCTCGTTTTGAGAACTCCCTGTAAAGTCACACTCAACATGTCTGAGATGGAACTGCTCTCTCTTCCCTTTAATACCCCCTGCATGGGTTGCTCTACCCGAGTAAGCTTCCCGTACTGCAATTTTCATGCTTTCACACGCACTTGCTCCAAAGCCTGCAGGGGCTCACCGTTGTCCCTAACATAAAATACAAGTCCTTTTCCTGATGGTCTAGGTCCTCATACTCCAGTTAGATTGGTCCATTTAGTACCGCCCGAGGAAGCCTTCTACTTCATTCTCTATCAGGTCTTTGGTCAAATGTTCCCACATTCTGTAATGTTTTGTCTACTTTTTATTTATTTTTCCTACTGATATTTATATGGCTCTTCAAATTTAAGCCAGAGGTCTGCGTGATTTTCCCATCATTTCCTTCCATTCTCTGTTCCAATGTCCTGTGAGTAAGGCTTTTCTTTAACACTCGAATTAATATTATGAGTCTTGTCGGGCGCCTGGGTGGCTCAGTGGGTTAAAGCCTCTGCCTTCGGCTCAGGTCATGATCCCGGGGTCCTGGGATTGAGGCCAGCATCCAGCTCTCTGCTCAGCAGCGAGTCTGCTTCCCCCGCCCTCTCTCTCTGCCTGCCTCTCTGCCTACTTGTGATCTTTGTCAAATAAATAAGTAAAATCTTAAAAAAAAAAAAATTACGAGTCACTCCCCCACCCCCACACTCCAACTTCCAGTCCCCATTCCGTGCTTTATTTTTCTCTATAGCACTTAATACCGTGCATTATTTATTCATGTATTGTCCATCTGCCTCCAAGGGGATAGGGATTTTGGTTAGTTTTGTTCGTTGTTGTATCGTCAGCAACTAGAACAGGGCCTGGCACATAACAGGCACATGAAAAATATTTATAGATTCAATACACGAATGAAGGAACTCTGAAAATATCTAAGTGTCTGTCACCCCCCAGGGCTCTGAAAATGGGGGTACGAACCGAACGGGTTCTTTTAGAAACCTATGATCTTGGGGGGAAATGTGAAATGCAAGAAGGGAAGTGCTTACCAAGTTCAAATGGAGCATGTTTTAGGACAGAGAATTCATATTTGAGCCCCTGTTCTGTGTAAGTTGCCTTCACATATCCGGTTTCACTGAAGCCACACAGTGAGGCAGTCTGGAAAGTTCTATCATTCCCTGTTTTGCACACAAGAATAATGAAGCTCGGGAAAGTTAAGTAATTTCTCCCCAAATTTAATGCTAATAGGTGGTTAACAATTGGAAGGAATTTAAGCCCAGATTTCCTCATGTGAAAACTGGTATACTTTGTCCTATACTAGATTGCTTCTCAGGTTATTAGGGAGCAAGTATATTTAGCTTAATCTGATTTAGGCATCAGGAAGCAGGTACTATGAGAAAGATTAATGAGAAGTACATCAAAGTGGAGAGAAGACAGCAGGAGAGTGACCCTCCATATGACCCTCCCAGCCCACTACAGCCCATAGGCTCTTTCCCTTTTGACCACTCATTCGCTTCTGTAATATTTATTCAGTAAACTTGTTAAATACCTGTTATGTGCCAAGCAATGTTTTGTACTCTGATGCTATAGCAGTGAATAAAACAGATTCCTTGTTTCCATGGAGCTTTCGTTCCCTAAATATTCTGTGTGATATTGAGGTATTTCAAATTTAGGGAGTTCAGTTTAGAGTTATGGCTTCATCACAGTCTAGGCGAGGACCTTGGAAAGGTCATTTAAACTTTCTGAATCTCAATTTCCGTATTTGGAATAGAAATAACTACCTATCTCACCAAAATATGATGTGAGTTTCATATAAGATGAAAATAGTTTGAACCACGAAGGAGTGGATGTCTTTTGTTAAATCTAAAATACACCACCGAGTGAAGAAACACTATTATTTTGTGTACCATTAAGAAAGAAAAAAAAAATCAGGCACCTGGGTGGCTCAGTCTGTTAAGCAGGGTCCTGGGATTGGGCCCTACATCAGGCTCCCTGCTAGGGAGTCGGCTTCCCCTTCTATCTCTCCTTCCTGCTCATGCTCTCTCTCTCTCTCACACACACACACTCCTTTCTCTCTCTCAAATAAATAAAATCTTTAAAAAAAGAGAGAAAGAAAATAATCCCACTGATTACAACATGCCATTGATTTTAAGACCCATCTTGATTTCAGAGGAGCCAAAATGTGGGGAAAAAATCATGCATCTTAGAACTGTTGAAATATGGCACAAAAAAGTTATTATTATCATTCTCTATGGTGCATAGCATATGGTACATGTTCAGAGAGAAATGGATTTAGCAAGATACACTAGAGTAGATCAATGAGACAAATGTTAGACTATTTCCTAGAGATTTTCAAGGGCTTTTACATCTTCGGATATAATTTTTTTTTTCCTGGATAAAATCATCACAGCTATTTCCTAAGTTACCAAATTTTGGAGCCCCAATCACCTATTTTCCCTTGAACAGAGCTACCATACTAGTCTCAGAAAACTATCTATAGATTACTATGTATGAGAGAGAAATGAATTTCTTGCTTAAGAAATAAAGTCTCTGAGCCTTGTCCTTACATTACCTAATAGAACCACAGTGCATAATGCCCTCTTGATGAAAACTTGTATCGGGAAAAATGGTGTTCTATTAGAAAAATTAAAAAAAAAAAATCAGTGGTGCCTGGGTGGCTCAGTTGGTTAAGGATCTGACTCTAAATCTCTGGGTCATGATTTCAGGCCCCATGTTGGGCTCCATGCTGGGAATGGAGCCTATTAAAAAAAAAAAAATCTTATGGGCGTTGCTAATATTAACTGAGCCTTGCTCTCTCTCTCTCTCTCTCTTTCTCTTCACTCCCTTTTCCTTCCTCTTCCTCTCCTGTGTTTGTCCTCTTTCTTTTGCTTTGGCTCTTAGGAAGCTCAAAGACCTATCTTTATGAGGTTTGAAGTTCAATTTCATCCTTTTTGCCTGACCTGCATTTTTCCTTTCTCCTAAATCCTATCTTTTCCAAAATTTTATTACAAAAATTCTTAAATACCTACAAATCTGACAGAATTTTATAGTTAACATCCATATTCCCACCACCTAGATTTCATAATTAAGGTTTTTTAAAAGATTTTATTTATTTATTTGACAGAGAGAGATCACAAGTAGGCAAAGAAGCAGGCAGAGAGAGAGAGAGAGAGAGGAGGAAGCAGGCTCCCTGCTGAGCAGAGAGCCAGATGCGGGACTCGATCCCAGGGCCCTGAGATCATGACCTGAGCCGAAGGCAGCAGCTTAACCCACTGAGCCACCCAGGTGCCCTCATAATTAAGTTTTAATCATCCTTGTTTTATCACATATTATCTAAGTATCCATCCCTCTTTCAATTATATTTTCAAAGTAAATTGCAAACATCTATACACTTAACCCCTGAACCTTTTAGTATGCATATCATTAACTAAAGCTCAAAATTTGGTTATGGTTTTTCTTAAGTTAAAATTTATATATACAACAAAATGCACTCACCTTAAGTCTACCATCCAGCGATTTTTGACAAATGAACACACTTGGCATAACAAATCCTTATCAAGATGCAGAATAGTCCCATCAGGCCAGCAAGATCACTTATGCCCCTTTTTTCACCCCCACAAGCTCAGAGACAACTACTGTTCGGAGATTTTCCCGTTTTCTCTGTCTTACAACTTCATATAAATGGACTCACAGGGCAGGTACGCTTATATAAACCTTCTTTCACTGGGCCCAGTAGTTTAAGGATTCATCTGCCCTATTATGCTATCAGAACTTGTTTCTTTATACTGCTGATTAGTATTCCCTTTTGTGACTATACCTCAGTTTGCTTAGCAATTAAAGCTGCTAGGAATGTTTTTGTACAAGTCTCTTTGTGGAAATGCTTTCATAACTCTCGGCTGGCTGTGTAGCCTAGGAGTGCAGTTGTTGGGTCATTGGGGAGATGCATGTTTAGTTTCATAAAAAGCTGTCAGACCTTTTCCTCAAAGTGGTGGTTGTCACCAGCGGCATCGCAAGTTCAGGTTGTTTCATGTTCTTCTAACTTTTAGTGTTGGCAGTCATTTTTATTTTAGCCATTTATGTGAATAGCAGTTTTTCACTGTGTCTTTAATTTCTATTTCCCTGATGAATAATGATATTGAGAATCCTTTAAAAGGCTTTTGAGCCATTAATGTCTCTTCCCTTGTGAAGTGTCAATCTAAATTGAGTTGTTTGGTTTGGGGTTTTTTGTTGTTTGTTTGTTTTTAGGTATAAAAGTTTGGTACATAGTCTAGTACTAATTCTTTGTCAGATACATGTTTCTATAAATATTTCATATCATTCTATGGATTCTCTCAGTCTATGATTTTTTTTTTAAAAAACTTTTGAGGTATAGGGGTTCTTTACATATTCTAACACCAATTCTTTGTCAGATACATGTTTTTACAAATATTTTATATCAGTCTATGGTAATTAATTAAGACTATCTGTTTAGGAGCAAAAGGCTTAACTTTTGGTATAATCTGATTTATCAGTTTTTCAATGGTTCTTGCTTTTTACCTCTTGTCTAAGAAATCTTTGTTTATCCCTATTTGTGAGGATATTCTTTTTTTTCTTCCAGAAGTTTTAGTTTTTACTTTTACATTAAGGCCTGTGAACCTTCTTGAATTAATTGTGTATAATATAAGGTAGGAGTCAAGGTTCATTGTCTTTCTATTTGGCTATGTGGTTCCAGTACTTACACTATTTTTTTCCTTGCTTTTTATTTTAAGTTCATATAATTAACATAAAAATTTTTATATTATGTATACCTTTGTAAGACCCATCAAATATTTTTTGGGACAGGGAATAAATAGGTTCTGCCTAAAGATCAGAGAATGCCCCCATGAATCCCTTGCAGCACGAATGGGTAATGTCCCCGCCAACATAGTATTTATTTATTTATTTATAGATTTTATTTATTTGACAGAGAGAGACACAGTGAAAGAGGGAAGTGGGAGAGAGAGAAGCAGGCTCTCCACTGAGCAGGGAGTACAATGCGGGCTTGATCCCAGGACCCTGGGATCATGACCTGAGCCAAAGGAGATGCTTAAGGACTGAGTCACCCAGGCATGCCATACACAGTCATATTTAAATATTCTCTCCTATCCCTTGCTCCCTTTACCTTGACCTTGGTATTCACCATCCTGTCTCTCCAAAAGTGGTTGCTGTACCCTCACTTGCCCGTGATGGTTAGCTTGTTCCTACCTGGTCTTTGGAGACGAGGCAGGAAAATACACCGGATTTTCTGCTGGGTCTGGAGTGGTCTCAGTTGGTTTCTATTGGCCTCTGGGGCTTATGTTCACCATTTGGGAAAGACATTTTTGCTAGGGGACCTTTTGAAGATATTCGACAGAGGTGAGAACTAGAGACAGAGCAAAGCTGTGCTCTAGTCTTTTTGGTACAGTTGATTCTGGTCCCTCGTTTCTGAATGGGTGCCTATGGCCAAGAAGAGACTTTCCTATGTTCCCTTCTAAATTATTTTCCCTGTCTTCCCCGCTTTGCTCAGTAAAGAGGATAGGCTTTGGAATCAGACCTTGTTTACAGTGTATATTTGTGTATTTATTTATAAAAGGTTTTTTTTATGGTTATAAAAATAGCATAAGCTCATTGTTAAAAGCTTTGATAGTGCAAACAATGTATAAGAAAGCAAGTACAAACCAGCTCTAACCTAACAAGTCGAGATAAACCATGGTGACATTTTTTGGTCACCTCTGACTTGGAATCTCTGTTCTCTTACCGAATGACACCCTTGAGTGTCATCTTCCACCTGGAAAATGGGGAGAATAAACTTCCTTCCCCGACAAGCTATAAAACTGAAAGATGATGTACTTAAAATCTTTAGTAAATAATAGATCCTCAATAAGATTAGGTTCGCTAAATGATGCTATTGAAGGGTATAGGAAGTGAGTGGATGGTAGGGGGGAAATATCTCAGTTCCTTTTCTCTCCCATTTTAAGTTCTGCCACTAAATTCCTTTAAAGCACGAAAAAATAGAGCAACAGAAGAACAGAACAGTGGCTGCCAGGAGCTAAGGGCGAGGGAGGGATTAATTAACAAGGATCAAGTGGGAATTTGGGGATGATGGAACTATTCTATCTCTTGATTGTGGTGGTAACTACACACCCTATGTGATGTTTAAAACTCACTGAACTTTACACTGAGAGGGTGACTTTCTTTTTTATTTTAAGATTTTATTTATTTATTTGATAGAGAGAGATCACAAGTAGGAAGAGAGGCAGGCAGAGAGGGGAAGCAGACTCCCCGCCTGAGCAGGGAGCCTGATACGGGGCTCAATCCCATGACCCTGGGATCATGACCTGAGCTGAAGGCAGAGACCTTAACCCACTGATGCACCCAGGTGCCCCAAGAGGGTGACTTTTATAGTATGTAAATTTTACTTCAATAAACCTGACTCGTCAAAATATTCCTTTAGAAAAAAGTCTTAAATTTCTTCATTGATTATTAAATTGGACCAATTTATCAGCCTTGTCCCACCAGTTTATCTTTTTTCTAGACTCTTGAGGCTTTTTACCTTCTTGATGGTACTCTGAATGCTTGTTTAGCCCTCCTTTCAATTGTCATACTGGATTCTTTGTTCCCTGTCCCCAACTTTGCTGCATATTTTATTTCCCTCTTTTGAATCGACACTCTGTTGAGCTCAGCTCAGCTGTGCTTCACAAACAAAATGTATGGCTGTTTCACTTGTTCTTTTTGTGCCAGTAGAGGTCTCATCAGGGCAGCTAATTAATTACAGTGAGTGAGATAAGAGAAAAGCTGATCCTGAGTCCTTGTGTCAACAGCTAAACAGAAATCCTTTAAATCTTCTAGATTGTTCCTTCCATTGTGAACAAAGGACTCGCAACCATTTTTATGCTGCAAAATAAGTATAACACAAGCTCACAGTGGAACTGGCCATAGCTCTTTTTAAACCGACTCAGCTGTTTGAGGTGCATGCTGATCGTATATCCTGAATTTTCCGTGTTCAATATTCTGTGCCAAGTTCTCTCCAAGACATTCTTATTTTGTGGAAGCGACAATGTGTCTTGATTTTGGTTCATCAACTACAGTTGCTAGACTCATACGTTCAATTTTTTTCTTTTATTACCTATTTTTCTGTTCCACATGTATTCACTACTACTGAGTGCCAAGGTCTCCGGCACGCTCTGCAGAAACAGAAATCAATAGCCCCATGCTTGAGAAGCTAGTGTTGTTCAGTCTGGGAGATGCATCTGCTAACAAATGAATTCAGTTTCTCCTTTTTTGTCAGGACAGCTGCAAACAGAAAAAGGCCAGAGATAACGCAAGTCTTGCACAATATAATTTATTGAGAAAGCTCTTAAGCTTTATTGTGTATATATATACATATATATATGTATATGTATATATATTTTAACTGCATATATAACATAGACTTGTTTTCCAACACTGCTGTTAGGAAGATTTCATTAGACAGCTATCTCTAAAAATGTGCTAGTTACATAAATATAGGATATTGCACATTTCTATTTTTTTAATAGAAGAGATTGCACTTTATTCCCAGAGCTTTTGTTAGTATCACTTCTGGTTGGAAATCTTCTTCTGACTAGCTCTCCTGCCCTGCAGTCCCTTCCAATAGTAGCTGGTGTGTCCAGAGTTCTGCCAAATATCAGGTGATTTGCACACACCCTTTCTGACACTCTTTAACTCTGCGCAGAAGGCATTATTAGAGTGGGTGGAAAGTGGGTTGTGGAGAGGGAGAGCAACTCCCCAGAGCCACCGCTGGACTAGAGGTGGAGGGAAGATCTAATTTGCGTCTGCCTGACTGAAGGCAGTGTGTTCTTCTCTGAGCCACACAGCCCTTCATTGTCGGTGCTTTGAACTGACTATCTGGCATGCATTTATTTAGATCTCTGTGGCTACCGGAAAGGAAAGTGAGAAAGGGGGAAGTAATTAGGATGCAGCTCCTGCCAAAGCAACCCTCGTCATCCAATATTCTCGCTGCAGCCAGAGCCTTCCATATAATGCCAACTGGGCAATGTCTCTCCACTCCTCAGAATCTTCTGGGGCTCCTGTTGGTTTTAGGCACACTAGCCCATTTCTATTTTTCCAGCCCCATGTATCCATATTCTCTCCTGTCCACCCCCAGAGATGCCTCAGCCATGCTGGCTTCTTTTTGTCTTTTTCTCCCTTCTACATTCCACCCCCCACTTCAATCCCACTACTCCCCCCCACCCCTCCCCAGGTCTTTTTTCCCTGCAGCTCCTTTTGCCTAGGAGACTCCCACAAGCCCTGCCTCCTTCTCACTCATCAGTTAATTCACCTCTGGTTCTCAGCGTGCTGGGCCCCTCCTGAAAGTCTGTCCTGCAGCACCAACCCTCTTCAAATATGCTCGCTGGTACACCTGCTGCGCTCCTTCATGGAGGCCATCGCTGGGTTGTCAGTAAGGATAGATGCAATCCGATTCTGTGATAATGTTTCCTCCAGTGGATGGTTCTGGAAAGGCATGGATACTGCAGCTTTTTTGCTTGCCCGTATCCTGGCCGTTAGCATTGTGTGGGCAGAGAGTAGGCAGCCCCCCAAATTGTTGAAAGAATGAATCCCTCAGTCTCTCCTGTTAGAGCACTAGGTAAGGATCACTTGTCTGTATTCTCGGTGGGACCCCCTCTAGTCCTTAACTTGACTGATTACTTGATTATTTGTCTCTTCCCCTGAAGGCCCTTTACAATCAGAGTTCATGGTTACCCTCCTCCCCACTGTGAGCTTAGCACAGTGCCTGCATGGAGTATGCCCTCAATATATTTTCATTGAATAGACAAATTTGGGTCATACTGACTGAAAGAGGAGTGATTCAGAAGTTTGAGAGTAAAGGCTACACACCGTGGCTCATTTTCTACTAATTCAAATTTGTATCAATTTAATAAATCATCTAGTAGTGTTATTAGCAGTTTCCAAGCTGAGCAAAACATTACTACTCCAAACAATTCCCAAGGAAACTTCACACTGGCCCAACGGCCCTGCCTATGATGGAATCAGCTCTCTGGCCAGTGAAGGTAAATTGCTTCTGCTCCAGGCAGAGAGATTTTCCATGAGAAGCTGAAGCTGCGGGAGCCCTTACTCAGAGCACACCCTCGAGGGCCCTGGGAGGGGTCTGAGCAATGCGTGTATGCACAGGGCCAGATGTCTTTGTAAAACTAGCAAAAGTAAGATATTTTAAATCACAGTTAAGATGCTGTGTCTCTCCACTCTGACTTCCCTTCTGTCACCTTGTCAGGGGGATGAAAGTGGCCCTGGGTACCCTGAGGCTCCGGATGCCGGGAAATGGAGCTCAGGACATGTTGGAGTCTGGTTTCAGTGAAATATATTGCTGTGATTTGCAGACATTTCTGTGTTACGTCATGCCTACTTGGGCCATGATGCCTAGTTACGTTATGGCCAGTGGTCCTGCTGTCAGAATGACTTCTGGGAATCTCCCTGTGGCCTACTGTGACCATTTACCTGATATTGTGACACTAAGGTGGTGGCTGGTATCAATGAGGTTCCTTCTGAGAATCACTCGCTTAGGTACTGAAGGCTTTGGGATTATTTGTGGTGGTTTCCCTACATGCCCTATACTTCTTGATTTTCTGAAAATGGCCTTTTGATCTTCGCTCTCCCGGTCTGGCTGTGGTCTGTCAGCCTGTAACTCCCTGCATCAGTGTCCTTTTAGGACTTGCCTGAAATATTGGGAGAGGTTTCTTCTTTCATGGCTGAACTTTGACCAGGCTTACAGAGCTCTGCCTGTGGCCTCAGTACCATTCGCATGGCAGAGCTGTCTCTCTGGACACCTTCTGTGCCTGTCACCGACCTTGGTTGCACTGATGCGTCCTGACAGGACTGGAGGTGCACTGCTTTTTCCCCAAGATGAAAAACCACCCCCCACAACTCTGCCCTGGAGGACAGACCATTCATCAGAGAAAGTAAAGGCAGAGAGCAGAGTGAAGAGGAAGCAGAGAGAGAAGAAAAGGGGAAGAAGAGGACTCTGAGGCCCTCCCTCGCCAGCTGCGCATGCGCCAGCTTCAGGTCAGCGGGCACTCCCCCGGAGCTGGTTCCGGCCAGCAGCCAAGGTTAGGACTCGGTGTGCTTCCTCTCTCTCTCACCTGGATCACTACGGGAGCTTCCGGACCGGTTTCCTGGGAGTGAGCCTATTCAAAGGCGAGTCAGAGCCTGTCATTCCTCTTCTCTCCAGAGCTCTGACCTCATTTCCCTCCTGTCTGTTCTCACTCTCAGTCGCTGTCAGCCAGACTCCCTCACTGTTCTTCAGACCTACCGGACCGGCTTCTGCCTCTAGGTCCCCGCTCAGGCTGTTCCCTCTGCCTGGAAGACAGGCCCCCACGTGTCCTCTTGCTGCTTATCTTCCATCTACCAAGTCACCTGCTCACTCAGGCTCTTCTGGTCGTTCCGCCTAAAATGGCATCTCTCCCAGAGCTCCCTAGCCCCTTTCCTTTCTAACCCGATACAGATTCTTTTTATTTGTGTTGTCTTTTTCCCCTAGAATGTCAGCTCTAGGCCAGGGATTCTTGTTTGTTCACTCCTTTATCTCTTTCTTCAAGAACGGTGCCGGGCACATAGTAGGGACATTTGAAGTCTGTGTCGAGAAAATGACGTCACTTCCTTCTATAAGTGAAGCACATTTCTAGGAGACAAACCTTGGGCTCACCGGGGTGAAATCGCTTGCCCAAGTTCACGTGGCGACGAGGACCTGTTTCAAACGCCCGGACTCGTAAACACGTCACCACAATACAGTCCTTCTCTGATAAGCAGCCGCTGAGCCCCGTGTAAGGAAACAGTTTCTCACATCAGCCTTTCTTCTCGGGGAGCCAGACCGCAAGGCTTCAGGTGGCTTTCCTGAGTTGCAAGGTACTGACAGACAGGGTCAAGCACAAAGTCATAATGCACGGGCTGTGTGGGGAAGTGAAAGAGCAGCTCTGCGTCCATTACCTTAAGAACAGGAACATGAACTTGTTGAAGCTGACCTGTCTTAGAGGGGAAAGGGGCTGCCTCCTCCCAGCAGGATCACCGGCCGACAGGCCACACGCATGCATGGGGTGCCGGCAAAGTGGGGGCACGGCAATAATCACGAGAGTGTCATCCGGGCCACAGTTGGCTAAACATACGGGAGGTGTTACTGAGGGAAAACAGAACTGTTCAGGACTTCCTTAGAAGCACTTTGTTGCAACATTAAATTATATGTGAAGAGCATCTTTCACGTTTTGGTGCACTGTCTCTGAAGGTCAGCCTGGCCCTGCTGATGCTGACTGATGGGGCTTTATCCATCGTTTACTTTCAAACATGTTACATGTACGCGGGGTCTCCATTACATGAGAAGTAAATGCGGCAAGAAGAGCTGCTTTGTCGATCCTTGAGGGGTAATAGTGGTGTTTAGGGAAGTTTGGTTCAATGCTGTTATTTTAGAGTCGGACTCTGGTGTCGGAGGAGCTCCTCTCCTTCCTTCACCTTCCATCATGTCACTTTCAGGAGGCCTTCTCAGTCCGCTTTCCCGAGCTCCCCACCCCCCAGCAGTTACTCCCTCCCTCTTCTGTGGCACAGATATTATTACATTTATCCCATTGTATCATAATCCTTTGATTCACTTCTGACCCTCATGAGAGTTAGAACTCCTGGAAGAAGTACAAGGCTCATTCTTTATTGTATCTTGGGCATCTTTGTATCCAGCTCAGCTCCTGGAGCGCACTGAAGGTTCTGAAATTTTGCCAAAGGCAATTAAAACCAGACTCTGGAGGCTAGAACAGTTTCTAAGGTAAAGATCTTCCCCGGGTGGATTCCTTCATAAGACACGTCAGAAAGCCTCCTCCCACCTGTCTGCAGAACAGGTCAGCCTGGTTACTTCAGAACAGACCTGGACCCACACCAGTCCTCTGACCTGCCACTCTGTGATGTGCCTTCCCTTTCGCTGGGAGTGCATTTCTCCTATAACACCTCTGCCTTCTGCTGCTTTCCTCTGTGCTCTATTGCTGTAACCTTGTTTCTGTGGATCAAGCCTGCTCTCAATGGCCATTTTAAGCAGATTTTTTGCCTGCAAAAATGACAGGACAGATTTAGAACACTGCATATACCATGATGCTATTTATGGGCTTTATTTTCAACCACATATGCTGGTCTTTTGTCTGTTTGCTCTCAGATCTATTCTCTACCATCCTCTATCCTGGGCTTAACATCCCTGGGAACTGCTTTCTCCAGGGTCCCTTACAGACCCAGCCAAAGAAAGTCAGTGATGAAACCCTGGAGAATGAGAGGAAGGGAGAAGCCAGGTTATTTCTTTCCTTTTCTCTGTTTCAGATGGTGTCTGGCAGCATCCTGTCGATTCTCCAGCCTCTGCTCTACAAGCAGATTTCCCTGTGATTTCAGCCTTAGTCTGGCAGTGCTTCAGTGGTTCCAGATCCTTCTAGGTGGGCCCAGCCCTGGGATAACACTGCCTTCTCCCTTGTCCCTCTAGCCCCAGAGTTAAGGGTGGCTCCTTGCTGTTCTCTGGTCTCTTAACTCTTCTCTCACCTGTGTTAAAAAACCTCTGTAGTTTCTAGCATAGCTTCTGCCTTCTAATTTGACCCTAAATGTTTGCATACACCACATATATGCATGGAAATGTGAATATGTGTATGAATATACCTGTATAAAGACACATATATGTATGAAAACCCACAGAAGAGGATTTAGAAGTGGTTCTATGCCTGGGAAAAGGAATAGGACTGGGATGGTGTGGAATTGTGAAGGAAAATTGGAGCTTTCTAAAATAGCTTTTTGTGGCCTAATTCACATATACAAGACCGTGACTTCCATATGTATGTGTATGTGTTCTTTGATTTTTTTTTTACGATGAACACATACTCACATATTGCTTATATAATATTAAAAACAATTTTAAAATATTCAGAGTAGGATGCAAAACACCCAATGCCTTAGCTGAAGCCTTAAGCCATGTAGGGAGAGCTCTCAGGTGATACCAGCATTTGCTCATGCAACAGATATTTTATATTTTACTATGTGCCAGGAACTGAGGGCTCATCAGTGAATAATATGGGCCTGATCCTTGCCTACATTATCTGCAGTAATTAAATACACAATTATGTCAGTATTAGTTCATTATGAAGAAGTAAAAAGGGTGATGAAAAGCCTAACCTAGTCAGGGGAGGTTTCCCTGAGAAAGTGACTTACCAGCTGAAAAGCTAAGGATGAGTAGAGAAATCTTCATTGCTGGAGGGAAATGGGCAGACAGAATGGGATGGTAAGATGGGCTGCCCCTCAGGGCTTCCCAGTTCCTGTTCTTAGGGAAACTGATCTAACAATAGAGGTTGCTAGAAGGTGTTTCTCACTGGAATCCACAGTGGGATGTCAACTGGAAGTGGGCAGAGATTGTGTGAGGTGTCTCCTAGTGCCACGGCTATGCCTCCCCCAGTCCTGGACCCATTGTCTGCACCCCATGTGGCTCTCTTTGGGGGGAAAGGAAGTCAATGGTAGTTGACAAGTCTAGTGTGGGAGTGGTTAAAAACCCAAGGATACACTGAGGTCAGCATGTCCATTAACACCCCATCCTCTGATGAAAACAACTGACATTTTCTTGGTCTTTTTTTGTTCTATTTAAAAATTTTTAAAAAATTTATTTGACAGAGAGACAGCAAGAGAAGGAACACAAGCATGGGGAGAGAGTTAGGGAAAAGCAGGCTTCCCACTGAGCAGGGACCCTGATGTGGGGCTCAATCTCAGGACACTGGGATTATGATCTGAGCCAAAGGCAGAGGCTTAGCAACTGAGCCACCCAGGTGTCTGGACTTTTCTTGGTCTTAAGTAGAGTGGCATGCAATGTCCACAATAGCAAAAATATGGAAGGAGCCCAGATGTCCATCAGCAGATGAATGGATAATGAAGTGTGTATCTATAATGGAATATTACTCAGCCACGAAAAAGAATAAAATCTTGCCATTTGCAACAATGTGGATGGAACTACAGGATATTATGCTAAGTGAAATAAGTCAGTCAAAGAAAGACAAATACCATATGATTTTATTCATATGTGGAACTGAAGAAATAAAACAGATGAACACAGGGGAAGGGAAGCAAAAATAAAATAAGATAAAAACAGAGAGGGAGGTTGCCTGGGTGGCTCAGTCATTAGGTGTCTGCCTTTGGCTCTGATCATGATCCCAGGGTCCTGAGACAGAGCCCCACATCAGGTTCCCTGCTCAATGGGAAGCCTACTTCGCCCCTCTCCCTGCTTTTGTTCTCTCTCTCGCTCTCCCTGTCACATAAATAAAATCTTAAAAACAAAAACAAAAACAAACAGAGAAGGAGGTAAACCATAGGAGACTCTTAACTATAGGAGACCAGCTGAGGGATACTGGAGGGGAGGTGGGCGGGGGGATGGGGTAACTGGGTGATGGGCATTAAGGAGGACACATGATGTAATGAGCACTGGGTGTTATAGGCAACTGACGAATCATTAAATTCTACCCCTGAAACTAATAATATACTATACGTTAACTAAATTGAATTTAAATTAAAAAATTTTTTTGAAAAGAAAAATATATCTAAAACAAAGTAGCGTGACATGCCAATGCCAAGAGAGTCATCCATCCATCTTTCACCCACATTTCTACTCCTAAGCTCTTCTTGTAAAGAAATGCTAGAACTCATGGTATAAGCTATCCATGAAGCAAGTCTCATTCTTTCCAAGCTCTGTATTTTTCTCTTTCTGCATAACTTCATTCAAAAATTTTGCCTGTGTATTAATCTTTCCAATTCATAGGCGTTTTTGGCAATGGCTATAATCTCCTTATTTTATTGTAAGCCACCAATTACTCTGTGAAATTAGGTTACTTATAAAGCAGCCTATTAACTGCAATTATAGTTTAGTGACAGCATGTCCAGTTCTCCCAGACTATGTAAAACCAGGCTACATGTCCTTTTGATGTCCAAATTACAAAGGTAATGACAGGATCTTAGCTTGACCTCAGTGTCCTCCAGCTATTTCAGGGCGTCCCCAACAGGATGTGTCATTCGTGCTTACACACCAGCTGCTGCAACCACGCAGATCCACCTGGTCCTCTCCCTCCTGCTCTGGCTCCTCCTGGTCTGCTTCCCGCAGGGTCACTTGGAAAGAGTTGGCGCTGGAGCTCCCCCTGAAAGCAATGCTGCCGGTGCCAAGTCCACGGTCTCTCCCAGTGCTGCCAAGCCCCTGGTCTCTTCCAGTGCTGCCAAGCCCAGCAGCCCTCAGCTTGTCAGAACAGAGCGACGACGTTCCACAAACAAGCGGAGAACATGTCTTCTTGCTTCCCAGCTCTGTGCTGTGATCTGAAGCGATGATGTTTTGGACTGAGAGTCAGAAAGGTTTCTTCTGAATAGTCCCCCCATTTCCTGGCCCTCACCTCTAACTGCTGATGCTTCAAACGAAGTCCAAAAAGCTAGGCGGGAAGAGAATCTGTACCATCCCTCCTACCTCTGGTTCTCAGCCATCTCAGCAAGCTACACTTGGGTCCCCTCTCCAAGTCACAAATTTCCCAGTCACATCAGTAGAGGCAAGCAGATGCTACAGTGTCTGTGGGGGTGGTAGTTGTGTCGATGGGTGTCTGTGTTCACAGTCTAAAATTAGGCTCAGCTGACCAAAATATATTTTCTGTAGTACTTAATAATTTTAATTCACTCCAACAGCTGAAATACCTAATTTTAAATAAATTCTGAAGAGAAATACTCCATGTCATAATGTCATCACCAGGAAAGACTGAAATACATGCACATTTGTATAAAAAAAAAATCACAAGAACTGCAAAGGTGAGAACCTTTTGATCCTGGAAATGAAGCAAGAGCTCCGCCCCAGTCTCACGTTGGGCTGGGGTGTGGAGCTGTGGTTTAAGAGCAAGGCCTGTGGTCTACCAATGCTCTTGCCTGTGTGAGGCCCTGTTTCACATCAAGACAGAGCTCCCCCTGTTTCCTGGTGAAACTAGTAATACTGAGAATGGGCCACGGTGGGACATTGACCTCTCAAGATATTTACTGTTCTTTCATTTAACACTCATTGCGTCCCTTCCTGTTGGGGATTTTTAGAAAATTTTTTAGAAATATAAAATGTACTCTTTAGAAGTTTACAATTTTAAAAGATTCAGTTTTTGAGGGCATTATGCAACGTGAAATAAGTCAGACAGGGAAAGACAGATACTGCACAAGCTCACTTACATGTGGAGTCTAAAAAACAACGCAGAAACTGAGACTTGATTGGTGGTTGCCAGGGATGGGGGGTTGGGGGGTAGGGGAAATGGAAGAAAGTGGTCATAGAGTATAAAATTCCAGTTTTAAGAAGAATAAGTTCTAGGAATGTATTGTATAGCATGATGACCATAGTTAACAATACCGTATTGGATATTTGATGGTCACTAAGAGGGTAGATTTTTAAAGTTCTCACATACAAAATTGTAAATATGTCAGGGATATGTTAACTAACCTTGTGGTAATCATATATACATTTATATCTATATCTGTCATTACATTGTATACTTTAAACTTATATAATGGGATATGTCAATTATGTTTCTATAAAGCAGGAAAAATTTTAATTTTTAGTGAGCCAGGCACTATTTAATTTACACTTAAGAATTCTCTCATGCATCCTTACATAACATAAAACCTACCACTGGCTTCATTTTACTAATAAGGAGTTGTCAGTGGGAGTTGTCAGTTACTTGCTCCAGGACACAGCAGAGTTAGGATTTCAGACTCAGATGACCAGATTTCAGAATCTTTGCTTTTATCCAGTGCATCCTTCCTCTCCACCTTCCCTACCCCCGAATACTTCCACTGAAAATCCTAGAATTGTTGCCAATCCGGTCATCACATTCCATTTACTACATATTTGATCTGAACATCATGCAGTCTGTAAGTTGGTATAAATATTTTCTTCATTGACTGTTAAGAATTCTATGAGCCACCTCACCAAATTACAATGTTCCAGTTTTCTGAGTAGAAATTTGGATTGAAAAGTTTTATGTCCTCAAAAAAGTAATAGAGCCTTTAAAATATCACTACTGGCTGTACTTAGAGTCATTAGAATATAAATACAGACTACAGACACTTAGAGAAGTTTTCACTAGATGATTAAGATGTATAAGAATTTTAAGAGTAGTAACTATAGGGGTGCCTGGGTGGCTCAGTCATTGAATGCCTGCCTTTGGTCATGATCCTAGGGTCCTGGGATTGAGCCTGGTATTGGGCTCCCTGCTCAGTGGGAAGCCTGCTTCTCCCTCTCCCACTCCTACTGCTTGTGTTTCCTCTCTTGCTGTCTGTCTCTCTCTGTCAAATCAATAAATGAAATCTTAAAAAAAAAAAAAAAGAGTAGTAACTATACATTTTTCTCTAAATTTGATAATATAAAAATGTATCTCTAATATAATAATAATAATAGTAATAGTAATAGTGAGAGATTGTGTCCCTGCAGGAAAAGCAATTTTAAAAAAGGCATGGCAACACTCTGATAATACTAGGACTGGTGTATGTTGTCTGCCGGGGATTGGGGCTGTTAGATGGGATACTAGGACTCTTACTGGCTGAAGAGACACACACAGCAGGATGCTGAAGAGCATAATGCTGGAGTTCAGATCCCATTGTTGCCATTTACTAGCGCTGTGATGTTGGGCAAACTCTTCGATCCAGCTAGATCTCTGCATCCTGTCCTGAAAAATGACAACAACATTACCTGCTGTCATGGATTGAATGTGTTCTCCCCAAATTCATGTTGAAGTCCTAATCTCCAGTGTGGCAGTATTTAGGCACAAGGCCTCTAGAGCAGTAATGAAGGTTAAGTGAAGTCCTAAGAGGGACGGGGGGCTGATCCTGTAAGATTGGATCCTTGTAAGAAGAGACACCAGAGTGCTTGCTCACTTTCTACCTCTGCAGGAGCATGGGGAAAGGCCACATAAGTAGCCAGCAAGAAGGGAGTCCCATCTGACACCCAACATGGGAACTCCTTCTAGATACCAGCCCTGCTGCTGGCCCCTTGATCGCTGGGCTTCTAAACTCTACAACTATGAGAAAATAAATGTCTATTGCTCAAGCCACCAGTTCATGTTATTCTGTGATGGCCATCTGAGGCGACTAAGACACCTCCCTTGTAAGGCTGTTGAAGGATGAGATGAACCAATACGTAAGAAGAGATTTGCATGATGCGCAGTACGTGGGAGGCTCTGAGGGGGGGTTAATGGGCCTTGTTGACCCCATGGACTTGGGTTTTGAGAACTTGTGATGTGCACCAATGTTGCATACACAATTGTGTGTGGGCACACTGAGTTCTAGAAAACACATTCAAGAAAATAATTTTAAATTAATCAAGTGGGAAGATATTTTTATTCGCAAGTGCCCTGGGTAGGCAAGAGTAAACATGCCAGCCTATGTGAGGGCTGACATGTCGTGCTGTCCTCCACCTTGCCTCAAACATTTGTCTAAAATGGCTTCTCTTGGGCACCTGGGTGGCTCAGTGGGTTAAAGCCTCTGCCTTCGGCTCAGGTCATCATCTCAGGATCCTGGGATCGAGTCCTGCATCAGGCTCTCTTGCTCAGCAGGGAGCCTGCTTCCTCTTCTCTCTCTCTGCCTGCCTCTCTGCCTACTTGTGATCTGTCTGTCAAATAAATAAATAAAAATCTTAAAAATAAATAAATAAAAATCAAATAAAATGGCTTCTCTCCCCTTGCCCTCCCACATAGAACCTGAAATCAACAATATGTAAGTCGTTACGGGTCTCTGGGGAAAGAGAAAATGGGACAGGAAATGTCTGTGTAGATAAAAGAAGCCTGCAAACCATAGATGGTTGTAGTTTCAGGAATTCTCACATGAATGGCATCAAGTCAAACTTATAATTTTAAAATAATAGAGGCCAGAATGCTTAAATATTAGTATTTACATTTTTCCCCCTTTTTTTCCCCTTTTAATGTACTAAATTGACATATAATTCTTTAGTCTCCAGGGAATTATTTTGAAAGTCACCTTGGGATAGAAGAATCATTTTCTTTCTTCTTCTTTTTTTTTTTTAATTTATTTATTTGACAGACAGAGATCACATGTAGGCAGAGAGACAGGCAGAGAGAGAGGAGGAAGCAGGCTTCCCGCTGAGCAGGGAGCCTGTGGGGCTTGATCCCTAGGATACTGGGATCATGATGACCAGAGCCGAAAGCAGAGGCTTTAACCCCATGAGCCAGCCAGGCACCCCGTAGAAGAATCATTTTCTATGAAAGGTCTGAGAATCCTATGAAAAAGACAATTGCTTTCAATAAATCATGACATATACTTTCAGTTCCAAAATATTCCTTTTACTGGGGAGGAGGAGGAAGAGTTGGGGAAATGGGAGAGAAACAGGGAGTGACAAGAATAAACGGAGGAAGGGAAAGAGAGAAAAGGTAGAAGGAAGAAAAAGAAAATAGAAGCAGAGGGATAAAGAGGATTCTGAAAAATTTGGTTCTGTAGATTTTGAGGGACTGCTTGACAAGGTCATTTGTAAAGTTCCTGCAGGGGGAGAGGAACAACAGTCTTTCCCATCCTTTCAAAGTCTGGATGAGCTCACTATTCAGCTCACACAGCTTCCACTGCCCGGAACTTGGGGAGAACGGCCTTTGGCCTGCAGGATGCCAGGCCCTCCAGATCTGCTGACATAGCACTAAATTCTAATTCCAGCGCTAATATTTAGACCCTGTAAGTACTAGTCCCCCACCCCCACTCCTTACTCAAGAGCCTGGTTGGAGAAGGTAAGGTCTTCCTGAGCTGGGCGAGTCCATCTTGCCCACCATTTCCTGCTGCAGGACTGGGTGCAAGTGGATGTCCTGATAGAGCACCACAAATGTAGAGGGTATGAGCGACAATGACTGAAACAGCTATCTTTAGCTTCCTTCCTTTCTTCTTGAGGCCATGGTCCAGAAAGAATACACCCTTCTGTTCTTTTATAATTTGATAGTACACAAGGAAAATTTTGACTAATTAAATCAATATTTAAACGTATTATGGGATAGGCATTGGGCATACAGAAAGGCACTGGGGAAGATGTCTGAGTCTCTGCCTCCTTGAGGTTGACATTGCAGTGGGGGAGGCAGTAAAAGCCATTTGCCCCATATTTTGTACCCTTCCAACCACACCAAATATGGGCATATCTTTAAATATACACACTGACTCCTTGTTCCCTCCCGGTGTCTCCTGGCACGAACTCCAGAGGTAAGAGTCTACCCTTGTCTCTGGTTGGTCTTCATGTCTCTCAAACCCTGCCTCCAGTTTCAAGGAGTCTTATCTTACACAACAATTAAGCAAGCAAGGACTCAATGACAAATACTGCATTAGGTGCTATGCTTGTTGGTCAGAAATTTGGGGTAAATAAAAAAGGAAATAAATAATGACCAGGGAATCAATCATCTGAAAGGCAGCTGTTGCATTTCCTCTTTTAAAATGGTTTTATTTTGAAAAAATAATCCTTATACATTATCTTACTTTAACTCAACCCTCACCCATGCTAAACAAAACAAAGCAAAAAAAATTGCTCACCTTTAAATCAGGACAGGCTTTTTAACAAGGACAGCCTTGCCAACTCCTGGGAGGAGGTTCATTCTCTGGATTTCTGCTATGGCAGCCTCTTTCCTTGTCCTCCTCCTGGTTCTGAGTTCCCCAGGCTTGCATGGGAAGCTGGACTCATCATTCTCCTTGGTGTGGAATCAGAAATTGACTGTAAAAGTATGTTCCTTCCAGTTGTTCTGGGTGCAGGAAGGTGCCTGCTTCATCTTCATCACTTTCTGAGCTTGCCTCAAAATTTTCTAGGAGATTCAATGGTTATACTATTGAAAAATGCCTGGAATCTTCTAGAATAACTCACCCCATGTTGTTGTGGCTCTGTGGTAACGGGTTGCCTATCTATCACCCATCCACCCCTGGCTCTTACTCATTGGTAGAGTGCTGATTTTTTTTTTTTAAAGATGTAAACATCTCCCACCACTGGGGACTACATCTAGGTAAAATTATCCCCCTGGCCAGTGATTCATGCAGGGAAGTGCTTGTGACTTGATCCTGTTCAATAGAAATAAGTGGGTGAAGCGAGTGGTAGAAAAATCTACAAATGTTTCCTTACTCTTAACATGAAACTTAAGAAAATGATATGGTTTGGTATGATAGGGGCTATTTGCTAATGAAGCTCATCTAAGGACAAAATTAACATGTGGCAGATGGTAGGGTAGAAAGATGGAAAGAATATGTGTCCTTGATGGATGATGGCGAGCTACTGAATCTAAGTGACCGTGGGACTACCCTACTCTAGACTGATTATATAGCACACCACATTTTCCTTATTGCTTAAGTCAGTTGGGTCAGCATTATCTGTTACCTAGAATTTTTTTTTTTTTAAAGATTTTATTTATTTATTTGACAGAGAGAGATCACAGAGAAGCAGGCAGAGAGAGAGGAGGAAGCAGGCCTGAGCTGACAGCAGAGGCTTTAACCCACTGAGTCACCCAGGCGCCCCAGCATTAGCTGTTACTTATAGCTGAAGGCTTCCTGATACACCTGCCTACATCCATCAATATGAACACCAAAGAATCTCAGCTGGTGGTCACAGGTTAGTTTTTGTTTAACTGTTCTATGATTTCAGGAGGAAAAGGACAGGATGAGAAATTCATGCCATGGACTTATTTACTTAATTATGATAAAAATTTTAAAGATAATTGGAGAGCCACATGCAGTAGGAAAAACTAAAACAGGGAGACCTGGTATACCCTTCTGCCAGTTTTCCCCAGTTGCAACATTGTACGGAGTTATAACACAATATCCCAAGCAGAAGATTGACATTGATACAATCCACTGATGTTCAGATTTCACGAGTTTTACATGTCCTCGTTTGTGTATGAGCCTAGTTAGTTCTATGCAGTTTCATCCCACATGTAGGTTTGTGTATTCGCCATCATAGTCAAGCTACATAACAACTGGGGATTTTTTCAAGAAAATTCTGAACTCTTTTACCCTTTTGGTATTTCTCACAGTGCTTTTCAAACAGTGTTCCTTGGGACCCTTGACATCCTACCCCTCTGCCTCACTTCAGTTGAAGCAGGTCCACATACATGTATTTTATATTCTGAGCTTCATTATAAGCCTTCATCTGGGGAATAAGTTCTTAGTTTAAAAGCAAACAACAAAAAAATGAAACTGATCATCTATGGTAAATATAGCTTTGATATCCAAATATTACTTGGATAGAGCACTATGCTTTTTCAAGGCCCTTGATTATGTGGCAGCTCTGATTATGTGACTAAACCAATGAACGCATGAAACAAACATGTATGTGATCAATGGTTGTGGGAGGTTTAATGCAGGCACTGTCCATAGGAGCTGACCAGTTACAGAAGAAACCCTGGAGTTCCAGGGCACAAACTCTCCACCCCCCTGCTGGGAAGTTGGTGTTGACCCCCTGAAATGTTTCCCAACTCCCTTCCTTGGCCAGATCCCACTGAACTGAACATTAAATCCTTGTGTCAAGGGATAGGATTTGTTCTGGAACAGGTGATTTCAGCATGGTGCTGAGTAGTATTGCAGAAGCTGGGAAGCATTGTTTTGTAAGACAGATGCTTTCATGCTCATCACCTGTCCTGCAACAAGGTTCGTGATGAATTCCATAAATCTCATAGGTTCTATTGAGGTAATCTGCAAAGTAAGAATGAATAAGAGAACAGAAGAGACACACCATGATTCTCTGCTGGACACACCATGGGTGGACATTCCAGGGAAGAGAACTTGTTCCCTTGCTGCTCTCTTTATAGGGAAAGAGTGAGAATGACTGAGATGGTGGTGGAGATAATCAGTCTTTTCGGATATCATCCAGTCTGGGTTTAGAGACTGTTTGTATAGGAGTTGCCTGGGAAAACCAGGTGTCCAGCACTCGAGAGCTTTGGTTCTACTGAAGGGAGAAACTGGTTTTATTAGAAGTTTGGGTGCAATCCCTTCTGTGGGAAGTGAGGAGCCCAAGGTCCCAAGGTCCAAGCAACACAGAAGGAGGTCAGTTTTTGACAATCCTGCTTGGGCCACTGATGAGTCTCACTCATCTTTATATCCCCGACACTTAGCACAGAGCCTGGCAAATGATGGGTATATGAGCAACGCCTGATGGGTTAATGAATAAATACACTTTTGTGCCAATTGAGGACAATGGATTTTGTTCTCGCTGATGAAAAGAGAGGAGGGCAAATAAGAAACGTTGTTGCCCACATTTCTTGAATCTATGTAAATCCATATGCATGCTCTGCCTCTACTTTGGTAAAACCACTTTGAAGAATTCCTAACTTTAGGAGAAGGCTGCCTGGCGGCAGCAAGGTCTACTCCTACTGAATTTCTAGCATTTCCTTGCAGCCCTGGCAAATAAGACCGTGGGATCTGGATCGGAGTGTCTGGGATCTGAGACACTGAGTAAAGGAAGTCTCCACAGGAGGCGGCAGCTTTGGAATTTCCCACAGCCACTCCTCCAACAAGCTCTGTAAAGCTTCAGTACTTTGATTGAATTAGATGCAAGCAGAATGGGAAGTAAGCCACTGTTTGTGAAATGTTTATGAAAACAACTTGAAAATCTACATCCCTAAAACAGTTTTCCCCTAGGACAGTGTTTCCTAATCTCTTCCCCACTGAAAACCCCTTTTAATGTGATTTTCCCCCATAGAATCCCTGCTTTGAATAGAAGCAAACAGACACATTTGTTAACTAACAATGAATTTATCTTCCCAAAAGGAAATCAAGGAATCAAGATCCACAGCTCCCCACCCCCGGAAAAAAAAAAAACTGAAAGTCATCCTTGTGGCTTTGAGTAAACAATTACTTTTAAGCTTCTTGAAGCTGAAAGCAGCTGGAGGAATTCTCCCCTGCCCCCTCGGACTGTGGTTATTACTTTCTGAAATTGCTAAGCTTCTAGGTTTGATGCTAGCATTCCCCTTGGCACCAGGCAGACAGCACAAAATTGACACAAGCCTGTGACTTGTAGGGTGACTTGTAGGTCTTTTGCTATCAGTTTATCCTCGTGCCTGGTAATGAGTGCTCCACTGTGGGAGTTACTCCTGCTCCAAGTTCTCCCTGTCTACATGTCCTGCTGGGTGGTGAGATTTTTGTCTGCCAAGTAGGCAGAGGCCAGACTTTCACCCCCGCTTTCTGTTAATGTGATACCTCGAAGTTCAAAAAGCAAACTGGAATATCTGATGCCTTTTACCTAAGGAGTTGTCCTTTGAGATGTGGAATAAGTCACTTATCTCCCTATATGAACCTCTTTCCCAGTACAATGTTGTTACTTTAGGATGGGGAAAAAATTCTCAAGTAAGAATGTAATAAAGCAGTAAGCAGCACCGTTTTCTCAAAGGAAAAAAAAAAATTTTTTTTTTTATTATCTTCATAACTTGCCATAGCACTTTTTGGGGGGAAAAATTAGAATAAATAGGAGCTTGGAAATCTGACCTTGGCTGGTATAAGGACAGAGAGAATCTGGTAGTTCTTAATTTCTCATTTAGGTTCTCAGTGTTCCAGGAAGCAGTTTGCTCAAGTTTCTTTTCTCCATTGCTCTCCTGAATGCCCAGCTTCAGTGCCTGGGCATTGCTGCCAAGGATCCTGCTGGTGCATTCAGCTGCCATTCAAGGAAGCAGCCCTCCACACCGCCTCGCACTTGGAAGTCTGTCTTACAGCATAAAACAGGTGGAAGGACATTCTGCCTTTGGAGTTCTACTGGCATGTCTTGCTACTTCTATTGCTCAATGCCAAGAATGACAAAAATCTTTTGTGTATGTTTGGGGGTGGGAAAGACCAGATAGTACCGTGAATAGCAGTTAACTTGCTGTTTGGGCAAGATTCCCAGGGCAGCTGTTGTAACTCAGGCGGCAATAACTCTAACACTTGGCTCTGTTGCTAGGATGGATTGATAGAAACTTTGGACAAATAATTTAAAAAATTACGCTCCTATGATATGTTGAATATATCACTGATCAACTCAAAAGCTGAATATTTGTTAGTATCATATTGAGGAAGTACAATGAGCATGTTAAATGACTAGCACTGTGTTTGCACTTCCATTTCCATTCTAAATATTTTCTGCCTTGGTCAAGTCATTAGCATCTGTTGGTAAAAATTTGACCTGACCCAAGATTTGCAATCTGTAGCTACAACTGAGACAGGATCACCTTTTTTACATGTTCACAATCTTATTTATACTAACAATGGAATTGTAAGTGAATTTATATTCACAATGGAATTTTAAGTTCTAACTTATGAATTTGCCAATTGTTTGTTCTTAGCTAAAGACTTAAACTTATATTTTAATTTTTAGTCTTGATGCATGCATGTGCATATACATAAATGTTCTTTTATTTTTTGTATAAGGAAAAAGATTGTATTAGTATTCAAATGGTAGATATTTACACTAAATTAAATTTATACTTTAGTGTAAGATAAAAATGTGACTAATTGAAATAAAGTATTTCTGGAAAATAGATTCTCAACATAAAGTTACGTGAATCTCAACGTGGTCAAGTTAAAGCTCCTCAAGATTCCCTAGACCTTATTAATGAGCACCAGTTTTAAAAATAATTGCATGGTGGGGTGACTGGGTGGCTCAGTCGGCCCAGTCTTGAGTGTCTGACTCTAGATTTGGGCTTGGATCATGACCTAAGGGTCATGAGATTGAGCTGGGCCTGAAGCTCCATGCTGGGGTGGGCGTGGAACCTGCTTAAAATTCTCTCTGCCTCTCCCTTTGCCCCTCCCCCCTGCTTGTGAGCATGTGCACTCTTTCTATAAACGAATGAATGAATGAATGAATAAATAAATAAATAAATAATAGTTGCACGGTTTTGCCTTCATCATTTCCTTTTTGTTGAACATATCCAGACCAGCAATAAGGATACAACTGCTCCCATTTCAGAATGGGTTTAGTGTGGGCATTATTGATGCTGGTAATGATCCTGTTTCACCAGCAAAGCACAGAATTCAAATTGACCTTGACCTACAATGACTTACATTTTAACTCGGTTATTTGATCACAGCTGAAAAATTGGACACATAGGGAACAGCCATCTGGCCTGCCCTGGGTCTGTTCGTCCTGGCCACTCACTACTTTGGCTTACCTATTAGGTCTCTTCTACGTTCTCATATTTGCCTAAGCCTTCCTGATCCCAGCCCAACATGGCCTCAGCTGTGGGACTGGCCCAGCTGGTTTGTCCTACCTGGCAGCTGCCGTTCACCTGGACTGGGCCTTTCTATCATTGGTAGGGCCTGATCTGCACAGCCGCCTCTGCCAGTTGGGCTGGCTGCTTCCTAAGCGGTACTTCAGCAACGCCTGTAGTGGGCTCCTCGCCCTCGTGTTTTCTCTGACATGCTTGATTTCTCCTTGTATTGGCTGTGATGGGCTCCGATGCTGGCACTTGCTTGCGCCCACACACCGATAAAGCCAAAGCACAAGGCAAACTCTTGGCTCTGCCACAATGACTTTGGTCCTTCCTCCAACATGCTGGACATGGCACTGGCACTTGATCTTCCTGGGATTCTAATCTTGGCTTTCTACTTTTCCTTGGAGAATTCTTTCCCCCTTGCTGCTCCCTTCTTCCCACTCTCGGAACTTACAGTAACGGTGATGCCTCCTGCTTCATGTGGCTATCACATTAATGCCTGCGAGTAGGCCAGCCTGGCAGGTCCCCAGGCCTGGCTCAGATTCACTTGGATGCTCTGGCTACCTCCCGCTTATCTACCCTCCACAACTGCTGTGCTTCTTGGACAGGTTGATAGTGTTGCCTCTCTTTACCTGCCTAGGGTTTATGGCAAAACATGCCTATAGATCCGAGCAGATATGGCTAAATATAGGTGGGAAGAGTGAAACTTACGGAGAGGAAAGAGTTATGGGAAAGGAGGTGGGATGCTAGAATCTAAGTGGAGTTATTAGTAGGAGTAAGAACGAAGAGCAGTGAAATGGAAGAGTGTGGGAGTGAGGAGGCATGAGAAGGAGATTGTGAGTATTAAGAGAGCTATACTTGACCATGAAACCCTACCCATTCAGAGCCCTGGCATTTGACTAGTGGCATGCCCTACATACTTTAGTAGACCAATCCTCTTTAATCGATCAATGTCCTAGAAGATTTAGTGAGAATAAAATGAAGAAAGGAAGTTCCCTTATTCCTTAAATATAATTTGTGAATTCTCTGGGAGTAAGGCTGTTATGTAGAGCAGTAAAGGAAATCTGCAGCTTTAACATGGGTTTTTAAATGTAATTTTATCATACCCCAAGAGACGATATAATTGGTGTTTGAGTGCAAAAATCTTGGGGAAAAAATGGATTAAAACATTATGTGATGAGAACGGTTTCCCACAAAAGTAGATGGTTTCTTTCTGAAACAAGGCAAAATAGGGCAAGTCCCCATAGCAATAAGTGAGGGATGCTCCTACGCTAAAAAGGAGTGGGAAGGAAACCAGCTGTTGGAAGGCAAATCATCATTATAATTTGTTATTCCTGAAAATTGATACTTCTTAAATAGAGTATTGGTGGACAAGTTATTAGATGCTTAGGCAATCATCAAGATTTATTTTCATACTTTTAGTACCTATGTTGTTTCTATCCCTGATCACACTTTTTTTTTTTTTGAAGAAAAAATATATGAAAAAATCTGAAAACAGACCGTTTTTCTTAATCTGTTTCTCCATGGTAAACAGATAAGATTAAAATCATGGCTGTTCAAAAACAGCAATTCCTCATTCTCTCCACTAAATGGTAAACTTCTGTAAGGCCGAACTGCCTAATGAATATGCAAAATCAGATAGAACTGAGCAGCAGGTCCAAATTAAAACAAATGAAGACTGATGGTAAATGTAGCAAAATGGATAAATCATTTCTCTATTTCTGCTTTTATTTTTAAGATTTTTACAATTTATTTATTTGAGAGAGAGAGAGAGAGAATGGGAGAGAACATGAGTGGTGGGGGGAGAGAAGCAGGGTCCCCGCTAAGCTGGGATCCTGATGTGGGGCTTGATCCAGGACCCCAAGATCATAACCTGAGCCGAAGGCAGACTCTTACGCCAACTGAGCCCCCCGAACACCCCATTTCTCTATTTTTAATTCCAGCATAACTAACAGTGTTATATTAGTCTTAGGTATACAATATAGTGACTTGACAATTCTCTACATTACTCAGCGCTCGTCACGATTAAGTATCCTCTTAATCCCTTTCACCTGTTTCACTCATCTTCCCACTTATCTCTCCTTTAGTAATAAGCATTTATTCTCTGTAGTGAAGAGTTTGTTTTTTGGTTTCTCTCTTTTTTTGGTTCTTTGTTTGCTTGTTTGGTTTTTAAATCCCACATATGAATGAAATCATATGGCATTTGTCTTTCTCCAGCTGACTTATTTCACTTAGTATAATACCCTCTCAGTCTATCCATGTTGTTGCAAATGGCAAGGTTTCATTTTTTTTTTTTAATGGCTGAGTAATATTCTCAAAATGGGAAAATCTTAAAAATACAATGTTAAGTTAAAAAAGCAAACTGCAGAAGGCTATATAAAACATGGTGCTATTTTTAAGAAAAGGTTAAAATGTTCATTTATATATATTTTATTTAGGAATACATACACCTATGTTGTCAAACTATAAAAACATGCATCGGATGATAAACACCAAATTCATGGCAGTGGTTACTTGAAGGGAAGGATGATAGGCAGTGGAGTTAGGAGAGATAGTACCAGGTATTTCTTCTGTTATCTAAAATATTTCAGTTGTATTAAAAAATTCTTAGGAAAATGCTCAGGCAAATAAGGAAAATGTAAAAAATTGTCTTGGCTGTATAATGGGCACCTGCAATGAATGTACCTGCATTCATTCTATGATTCTTTTTTTTTTTTAATTTTTTATTTTTTATAAACATATATTTTTATCCCCAGGGGTACAGGTCTGTGAATCACCAGGTTTACACACTTCACAGCACTCACCAAAGCACATACCCTCCCCAATGTCCATAATCCCACCCCCCTCTCCCAAACCCCCTCCCCCCTCATTCTATGATTCTTTATAATTTTCTATATCCTGAAAATATTTCATTATTAAAAAGAAGTAACAATGGACTCAAGTTGCAGCAAGAGGGAACTGAATATTTGCACAAATGAGACATTTAGGAATATTAAATACATTTTTGATTTAAAACTTTATTTACACAAGTCTATTTATGGATGAAGAATGTTATAGATTTAGCCCCATTTAAGAGTTGTTATTCAAATGTAAGCTCGTATCCCATGAGATTCAGCCACTGTAGAGTTTCATTCAAAAAAATATAAATCTAATCCCAGAAGACTTGGGATGGGTATGGTTGCTCCCATTTGGCTCCCACACTATGCAAATATGCCTGTTTCTGACTGCATAGGGATTTGGCCCACCCTTGGGATGGATATATGGCATGACTGGGCTTCTAGGGTTTTGTGTGCATTAATCTTCTCAGGGCAGAATAATAGCTGTGATTTATTCTCTCCCTGATTATCAATCAGATTCCTTATTCTTCTCCCCTTCTGCAGAAAACTCTATGAGATTAAATTATTCCCAAACCTGGTATCCAAGATCCTACATTACTTCTTCCTTATCTATTTGAATATGTTTAAAATTATGTATTTTCTAAGTCATGACTGTATTTTTTTTCCTGATAAGGTGAACTTGCTTAATTTCTACTTTCTCCCCTGGAGTTCTGTAGTCTACACCAATTTCTGTTCTTAGTTACTCTATTTATAGTGTGTAGCATCAAAAATATGTTCTCTTTCTACTTTCACTGTTGTTTGAATTCAATTTTTTTTAAATCTGATCCCATCATTCATTAGTTTTCCCAAGCACATTAGTAAGTCAGTTATACAGCTAATTTATTAAATAGCAGTGATTACAACTCAAGTATTCATGTAACTGTGTTCACAGGGGCATCTGAAGCTCTGAACCATTTATGTTAGATTTCTAGAATTCCTTTCCTCTGAAGGAATGATTCAGGGCTAAAGTAGACTTTTTAAAACAATGACTCTCATTCATAAATTATATGTTCAACCTGGCAAATGAAAAGGGACATAAAAAAAGGAGAAAGATGGGGACAGATTTAGGGTTGAAAAGTTAGACTAAAAAACTAAAAAAGTTAGACTAAAAAGAAAGCAGGATGGAGAAAAAAATTTTATCATAAATGCATGAAATGCAAATGTAATGGCATCAAATAATAAAAACTGAGGGTAGGTTCCTAAATTATGATTAAACCCAAGGTGTAGATCTGTAATTCCAGAGAGATTGAGCCTTAAGCATCCCTTATTCAGAGGCTAATGATGCATTTCTGGGGTTTATTTCTGTCTTCTACTCACGAGTCCTCACCAGAACACAATGACATTTTTTTAAGAGGCAAAAGCTATCTCTACAAAAGAGGTACCTTTCTACCTTTCCAAAGGAAGATACTGAGTTTCCTGTCTAGTAATTTTTCTTGTTTCTACTGGAATTATTTTATTATAGGACTCTGAAAATGATAGCTATCAAAGTAGCTGAGATGACACAAATGAAGAATTTTTGGTTCTGATTAAAAAATTGGAATAGGAATTGATGAGATGTTAAGAAGAAAAAAAACCAGCTTTCCCCTTCCTTTCCTTGGCAAATCAAATGCTCAGTTATCAAAGAACACAAGAAAATAGTGCATACACGAGCAGAACTGTTTCTAAATAAAATGTTGGGAATGTAAATGCTGCATCAGTTCCTAATTAAGCACTCTGTAAATAAAGCCTGACTTTTCATCTTGGGTTTTATTGGAAACTTCCACCAGCAGAGATAGCAAACAGAGTGAAACAGCAGAGCCACCCAGTGGCTGATGTGGTTAACCGCAGCAATGGTGCATTTCATGGTTCATTCTGTTTCCTGTTCTACAAATGAGTATATTTCCTCGTGAAAATATGACACTAAGTACCTCTAAGAAGAAATTTAATAATGTGATAGTAAATATGAAATATGTAATGTGAATATCACTCTCAAATTAGGTTTTTATCTAAAAGACTGAAGAATTGGTAAGCAAGCAAATTTTTAAAATAAAAATATCATTCAATCCTGCCTACTTTCTTAAAAAAGTGTTATATATTTTTTAAGATTTTATTTACTTATTTGAGAGAGAGAGAATGAGAGAGAGTGGGGAGGGTCAGAGAGAGTGAAGGAGGGAGGTCAGAGAGAGAAGCAGACTCCCTGCCTGGCAGGGAGCCCGATGTGGGACTGGATACTGGAACACCAGGATCATGACCTAAGCCGAAGGCAGTTGTTTAACCAACTAAGCCACCCAGGTGCCCCTAAAATTAAAAGGTGGGTTTTTGAAACCACCAAAGTAGGTTCCTTTTTTAGTAACAGTTTTGATTTTAGAAAGTATTTCTTATAGAGATTAAAACTTAAAACATGAAATTAACTTAAAGCCTCACAATGTCTGACTCCATCCAGATCGTCAATAAACAAAATATATTAATATTTTAAAATATAAGTTTAGTTTTTTTAAGATTTTACTTATTTATTTGACAGAGAGAGAGAGAGCGAGCATGCACAAGCAGAGGGAACCACAGGCAGAGGGAGAGCAAGAAGCGAACTCCCTGCTGAGCAGAGAGCCCAACATGGGGCTCAATCCCAGGACCCTGGATCAGGACCCCAGAAGGCAGACACTTAGCAAACTGAGCCATCCAGGTGCCCCAAATATAAGGATTTATGAGAATAACTGGTTGTCCTTGTAAGATGTATATTTTATTTAAAAATCAGAAAGGCCAAAAATGAGAATGCCAATAAGGCTTGCTGCTGAATCAAAGGATAAGTGGGTTTTTAAAAGTTAAAAATTACATTTTTTTTTATCAAAATAGTAAAACAAATTTATTAAAAAAATTAAAAAACATGGATAGGAGGAAAGAGGTAAAATATTCACAATTCCACTATTGATATTGGTTAAGATATTTCCAGAAATTGTTCTTCATATATGGGTTATATGATTTTTAAGTGAAAAGGGATTTTACCAAACCTAATTTCTACAGTTTGTTTCTCACCTTATGCCATGAACCCTTTCTATCTCAGTATATTTTTATCTGTATGTAATTTTTAAAAAGCTGTATAGTGGGGCACCTGGGTGGCTCAGTTGTTAAGTGTCTGCCTCCGGCTCAGGTCCTGATCCTGGCATCCTGGGATGGAGCCCTGCATCAGACTCCCTACTCAGCAGGAAGCCTGCTTCTCCCTTTCCCACTTCCCCTGCTTGTGACTCCTCTCTTACTGTGTGTCTCTGTCACATAAAAAAATAAAAATCTTAAAAAAAAAAAAAAGCTGTATAGTATTCCAGTGTATTTTACACTATTCTTTATTGAACCAACCCCTTAGTATTGGATTTTTAGTTTTCATTTTTTGCTATTATAAATAATCATCTAGAATCATTCCTACATCCTTTTTAAACTATGGAAAAGTTATTTAAAGTGAATAGCCAACTAGGTATATTTTACAACAATATTTTAATTGTGAACTATAACATAGAGAAAAAGTATATCCGACTTACCTACTTTAACTAATGGTTATAAAGTAAACAAGTGTACCTACCACCCAAGTCAAGAAATAGAACATTGCTGGCCCTCAGAATATATCCCACCCCTTCCTGATTACACTCCTCTTTTAAAATTTTGATATGCATTATAAAATTGCATTCCCAGAAATGTGGAATTCATCTAGACTGCAAGCAGTACATTAGGGGTCCACAGTGACTGCAATCTTTCTGTCTATGAAACCAACAGTAAAAACTCAGATGGAACTACATCACATGTCGTATTGGCAATGCTTACATTGTATGATTACTATACAGTAATTTTTTAAAAAGATTTTATTTATTTATTTGAGAGAGAGAGAAAGAGAGAGTGCAAGTTGGGAGCGGAGCAGAGAGAGAGGGACAAGCAGATTCTGAGCTGAGTGAGGAGCCTGATATGGGGCTCGATCTCAAGACCCTGAGATCATAACCTGAGTTGACATCAAGAGTCAGATGCTTAACCCACTGAGCCACTCAGGCACCCAGATTCCCATACAATATTTGGACATACAGCTCAGGTTTGAATTTCAGCTCACTTCTACTATCATATTTCATATGCACATCTTGGGCCTTTACTGACCTCCCGCCCAAGCTGAGTCAGACACAAGTGCAACACAGCTTGGGTACAGGAATGGGCTGTAGCTCAAAACATTTTCTCAGTTTCGTGTCCTTTCCCTTGGGTTGATCACTTCTCAGTGTCAGACTGATGTAGCACTGGACTTTCAAGTGGCTTTAAGATGAAAAGGGCCCATGACAGGGAGACAGCCTACTTTTATTGGTATGAGGGTATGAGGCCTGGATCTCCAAACCATATGTGTGAATTATGTAGATGTGTGTGTGTGTGTGTTTGTGTGTGTGTGCACATACATACCTCATACACTTAGAATTCACTTTCCTGGGATGCCTTGGTGGCTCAGCTGGTTAAGTGGCTGCCTTCGGCTCAGGTCATGATCTCAAGATCCTGGGATCAAGCTCTGCATTGGGCTCCCTGCTCAGGAGAGAGCCTGCTTCTCCCTCTTCCTCTGCTTGCTGCTCTCTCTACTTATGCTCTCTCTCTGTAAAATAAATAAATAAAATCTTCAACAACAACAAAAAGAATTTACTTCCCTTTGTCAACCTGTATATATCCATCGAATAGGGAGCTAATCTTTTCCTAAAGAAAAAACAGTCTGATACCTGTTTAGGCCAGCTTTGGTAATTAAAGTATAATAACAAATAGAGTCATGAAATAAATGAATGAAATCTGTAGCTCCAAGATTTTTATGAACATATACTTTAAGCATATGGTAATGACAAAAGTGTATTGAAATTAACTCATTTCCAATTTCCCTTTCTGAATCTGGTGGATTAACAAGTTGTTTCCAAGAGAAAGAAAAATGGGTATTAATTATTTGATGTCTTGGTATAGGCTTCTTTTGTGATTACCCTGTGATAATGATAAGTGAAGGACTCTAACAACTGAGCAGCTAAAAATGATATAATAGTTTTATTTAAAAATAAAAATGCCAGGAATAATATTTCTTTATAACTATTTAAACTCATGTTGAAAAAGTTTAGATAACAACTTAAAAACGCATTTGGGGTTTTACAGTTAAAAAAAATTATTTTGGAGCTGTAAGAACAAAAATTTTTGAAGATTACTATTTTAGGCCCTAAGACCCACCTGTAGCTAAATGAAAAGGATTATGATTTGTCCCTTCAAGTCAGAGATGATGCCCTCTTCCTTCTCCTTCTTTCTCTTTCCTTCCTCTTTTCCCTTCCCTTTTCCTTTCCTTTCCTTCCCCTCTTTCTTCTTCCTTTCTCCTCTTCCCCCCTTCTTCTTCCTCCTCCTCATTCTTCTTTATCATCATCATCAAGCAATTCTCATTTACTGAGGCCTTACTATGTACCAGGCACTGAACTAAGCAGTCTGAATGCATTATCTCTTTTAGTCCTCACAGCATCATAAAGTAGAAATTACTATCCCTATTTTATATTCAAAGGTACTAACATTCCCAGAGGTTAACTCACTTGCCCAAACTCATATAGGTAATAAGTGATAGAGCCACATTTGCACACAGGCTGGTCTGACTCCAGAGTCTAAGCTCTTGACTACTACTTCGTTACGCAATAGTGTCATGGGAATAGAGAGCATGTATTGGCTCACCTTGCTTTCTACATGTGTATTTTCTCTGGGGACTAGCTGAATGGACAGTATTCACGGGTTCAAGATCCTAGGTCCCAGGCAGCTCTTACATCCTTTCACAGGTGCTATTTCACAGGGTAGCTCAGTTGGTTATGCATCTACCTTCAGTTCAGGTCATGATCCCTGAGATCAAGCCCTGAATTAGGCTCCCTGTTCAGTGGGGAGTTTTTTTCTCCCTCTACAAACCACCCCTGCCAACTTGTGTTCTCTCTCTCTCTTTCAAATAAATAAGTATTTTTATAAATAAAGGGGGGAAATGAATTCTTAGTATAAGGGCAATATCTGAAGGTGCTCAGATGTCCCTACTCTCCTGAAAGTTCTTTCTTACTCCTTTCTGATTGTCCTCAATTAAAAACAAACCAACTTTAAAGAAGATAGGGATTTGAATCTTGGGTCTTAATTTGATTTTTCAGTTTGTTTTCAACTCTACTAACTGAGAGAAGGTTTTGATAGGAAACAGGTTAGAAAGATTATTAGGTCGCTGGACAGTGGAGGGTAGGTCTGAAAGAAAAGAGAAAGAAAGATGCAGTAAAGGGGAGATAAGAGAGAAAGTAAAACTTCCTTAATTCACAATCTTAAATAGGGTCAAGTTTACATTTACATTTATAAATGTAAAGAAGTTTAAAAACAACACAGGTCATGCATATAACAGATATGTTGTTTCTGGCTACCAATAGCCCCTCCAAGTAAATCACCTCTCCAAATTCATAGCTCCTTGGGAGGGCTGTCAGTCACAGTGCCTCGTGCCCCATCCCATCAACATGTGACCAAGATGGACCAATAAGAGTACTACATCATCATGGACATAAAGATTGGTCCAGGGTAGGCATTATAGCCAAGCAAGGATAATCAGAATCTTTCAATGAGATCTCATATATGGAAGTCATGAGTCTTAAAGATCTTTTCTACTGGGAGAATGCCCAATAATGAATGATAGCAATATATCATTGGGTAATCAAAGAATGGGAAAGAGAACTGAATCCAGCCATGCCGTTTTGATATTAAGCTAGTATCACTTGCAACAAAATAGACAAAATGGCATATTTTTGGAAAATTTCAAAATGTTGGGGTGTCTGGGTGGCTCAGTCATTAAGTGTCTGCCTTTGATTCAGATCATGATCCCAGGGTCCTGGCTCTGGGCCCTGCATCGGATTCCCTGCTCAGTGGGAAGCCTGCTCCTCCCTCTCCCACTTCCCTTGTTCCCTTTCTCGCGGTGTCTCTGTCAAATAAATAAAATCTTTAAAAAAAAAAAAAAGAAAATTTCAAAATGTTGATGACTACACATTTTATATCTACAGCTGAACTAAAGCAAGTTAAAAATAAAATAATGCCAAATTCTTACTTTCATTTCAAACTTCACTTCAATTGATTTAAAAATATAATGGCCAATGAATATCAAGAGTGACAAAATGTTCAGTTCCTTTGATGTAGTAATCATTCTCCTAGCAATATGTTTCAAGATTAAGAGCTAAGCATACCAAGGTATTTACAGAAGTATTATTTTTATTTTATTTTATTTTTTTGGTTTTTTTTTAGAAGTATTATTTTTAATAATAAAAAATTGTGAACTCACCTATAACTTGAGAAACAACTGAATAAAATTATGGCATGTTAATACAGCATTATATTTTGAAACTCGAGCACTGTGTAATCGGCATTCTGCTTGTGGCTAAGCTGCTTTAGTTTCCTTCTTGAGTGACTTTAGTTACAAACTCTTGCAACAGAACTGAGCATTGTACACTGGGCAACATCAAAGTTGTGAAACATAAATCCCTTTGGGGAGATAAAAATCCTACATTCTTTAAGAATGAGTGATGCATAGACTGTACTCAAGAAACTGTCCTAGTACTCTCTCAAGCCTGGAACTTAACAAATTTTCTGAACTAAAGCTAGCTTGCTGTTTCAAAGACTCCACCTAGTTGACAAACCATAGGGAGTTATGAAGAAAAATACACAAAGGAACTAAGAAGAGTAGAAAATATGGACTCAGCCAAGATTTTTCTCAAGAACTGTGGCCTTTCCCCTGACCATGCCCACACTTTTTTTTTTTTTTTAAAGATTTATTATTTTAGAGACAGAGAGAAAGAGAAAACACGTGCCCCTGTGCGTGAGCAGGGGAAGGGGCAGAAGAAGAGGGAGACAAGCAGACTCCCTGCTGAGCCACAGATCAGGACCGGAGCTGAGATCAAAAGTCAGATGCTTAACTGACTGAGCCACCCAAGCACCCCTCCCCTGACCACTTTTATAATTATTTAAAAACTGTTATACATGTTTTTGGAACTGCTCTTCAAGATAAGAAGTATAAAATCTTTGGAGTGTGAAAACACATAGAATGAATGAATGAATGAGTGAATGAAATGGGTTTCTACAGTGTTTGAAATACTTAGTTGCCATTCCCTCTTTCCCTTACTCTTGTCAGTCAAACCAATCAGTTATTCTGCTGATCCTAGATCTGGCCTCAGAATCTTAACACAATTAACCAGGAAGCCACTAGCAACAGAACGAAATTATTGTACCTACTGGAAGCGAAATGGGAGGGATCGCAGTGAGTATGAAAAGGGGTTGAGGTTGTCCTTAAGCATGGCACAGTGAAAAACAGGCATTAATAAAGGGGAGGTATGCATGCATGCCTGGTGGTGTGGAGGCCATCTTCTTACCTTCCTAGTGGTTGAACTGAAAGAGGCTCAGTTGGCCCTGGAGAAAGGCAGTGGATGGGTTTTTAATGAACATATAATCTGGGGGAAATGTTAGGAAAAGCTGGAAAAGGCCGAGGAAAGGAAAAGTCATGTCAAATTACTGTTTGCCTTTTGCAAATTGCTTCAGACCACTTTCATATAACAGATCACAAATGTAACTTCCCTTTCCTCTTCCACTTTTGGGTGAGGCATGAACTGGCTGGGGTGTAGAAGGGCCTGGGGCATCTCTTTACCTATTGTGTCATTTGTGTGCTTCTTATTTTTTCCTACTAAACAGCAAACTCCCTGAAGGTGAGTATGTCTTACTGCTCTTCACATCCTCTGTAACACTGACTAGCCCAATTATTATTATGTAAATGGTGGACATTAAGTATCTTTGCAATTGAGCTAAGAATTCACATGCCTCTCTGCATATAATGGCCGCTGATTCAAACATACCATATCCTAGAAAACATCCCCATCATTTCAGGGTGCTGTCTCCTATCCGAAACTATACTAGGAAGTTCATCTCAGTGGCAGCATCCCTTTCAGCCATACTTCGTCAACAGATAAGAGCAACCACAGAGCTTTACAAGCATGTGAGTGCTCCCCTCGCTAATGGGTTTCTCAATATCTTGGTGAAGTGAGTGCTTTTGGGTGTTCTCATGGAACACTGCGGGGTGGGGGTGAGTGTGTAGGTAACACATGATAGAGTTTAACATCCTGTCTCCCTAGGCCCTTGGATTCCTTTAACTACATCATGCCAGGAAAGCTCTGGTAACTTTGCTGTATTAAATGTAGGTCATGATTGAGTCCAAGTTTCAGTAAATCAATCAAATTGTGAGAGCCACCATTAGTTTTATGAACTAGCACATAAACTCTAGTAAATACACTCATATTGAAGAATTTGTCCCAATCTAGTGTTGTATTTCATCCTTCTCAGTCTAACACTCTTAGAATATATAGCTATTCATGTTCCCAGTTTCTGCTGACAGAGGTTAACCAAAGGCTTGCCAGTATTTTGGTGTGTAAGCTATTTCTTCCTGCTTCATGTACCTGTCATCATGAAACATGCTGAGATTTAACCCTAGTAGTAGGTCTACGAGATATAATGTGCAATAGGAGATGGTTATGGTGGGTCTTGAGAAGAAACATCCTCCCTTAAGGACTCTGCCCCAGCTGAGATTATCACAGAATTTTTAAGCACTAAGGCTAGTCTCCTGAGGGCAGGCTACTTTAATTAACTGAAGAACCTTAGAGTGACTTGTAGTTTAAGACTGTCAGTTTCATCTGGGTCTAAGCGGATGTTCCCATTCCAACTTCAGGATCTCATTCTTTCCCGTGGAATACCCTAATTTTTAAGTTGAAAAATGTGATGGGACTGTGAATTCAATTCTTGCCATAATTTAGCAACTCTTCAAATTTTGTGCATGATTCTCATCAACATCATCCCTCAGTCTGCAAGAACTAAAAGATTCTTCTGTAGCTATCATGGAAGCATTCTGGCCTTATGGTGTGACTGGAACTGAGAGTTCAAAGATGAACTTGTCATTTTTTTTTTTTCATCACTTTCTCTGGATAAGAAGTAAAGTGCATTCAGAAGAATCTGTCCCATGCCACTGTCTTGATGGGCATCTTAAGTGCCATAATGGTCAAGTACAACAACACTTAAACAATCCCTTGCTACAGTTGGTATGTCATCACAATCAACCACAAGTGGTAGTTTAATTATAATGCCCTTATCTCATTTCCCACTGACAGGAGTTCAGCCAAAAGGCATGACCAAAACAATTCCTAAATTCTTTATACGTTTATCTCCTGGGACCACTACTGATGCCAATTCTATATATCAGGGTCCAATCAAGAGAGAAATCAAATAATATTTTGAACATGAAAGGTTAAACATAAAGAATTATTCCTTCTAACAGGGAATTGGAATGATAAAAAGATGGTTAGTAGGAGCAAAGAGAATTCTAAAGAATATAGGAAAATCAGATATGGGGATCATCCAATTGCTCTTAGGCCTGAGATGGGCCCTTTTTAAAGAAGTCCAGTGATTATGGCTCATTTGAGTTCAGAGGGGTTTGCTCAAGGCTGCCTAAGGTGTGAGGGGCGGCTGCTTCTGGAGGGTATTGTATTGGTGGTCTCCACTGTGAAGCCACTTGTGAAGCTGTTCATGAGGGCTGCCTGCATAGTTGCCTGAGAGGGCTTGTGGAGAAGTTGCTCATGGGGGTTGTTACCCAGCATGGGCTGCAGAAGCCTTGTGTGTTGGAAGAGCCCACCTAAAGAATATGACACTACACAGGTGGAGAGATCTCTTCTTCCAGTGCCTCCAGTGCCCTCTACTGACAAAGCTTAGTTTCATGACAGCTAGAGAAGGAGAAATATTTACAGGCACAAACCAGTCAGTGAAGAGTATTTTTGGATTTTTGAGGCAACTTGATAAATGGCTCAATAACCCATTTCCTTTAACCGGATTTTACTAGGGTCTCTGGAAGGCATTAGAAATGGCCCTTTTGAGGAACCGATAAAAACCATGGCCTCTGTCTCTGGATAAATGCACAGATGAACTTAAGTGCACAGTTCTGTAGATGATTCAAGGTACATCTCTGAACTCAGATTAAGAGATAAGGCCATGGGTAAGGCCCAAGGACTATTCTCCAGGTTCAATTTCGTGATTATTCTTGACCTCTGTGGAATAGCAAATGTAATATTCCCAAATTCAACTATATTTGCTTTTAGTAACAAATGTAAACATTTATAAACATTTGAGAAATAGAGCCAATAGTGTTGAGGATGGTTCTAATTTGGGGGAAAGGAAATTGGTGAAAGATCTCTGGGGGGAGAGAGGAAAGGCAAGCAGTTGTGAAACAATCACAAGACTATGACTGGGATTTGGACTTGGATGGTTGTATATTGAGAGAACGGGGTGTCTATTATGACCTGCTATGCTTTGGTAAGGGTCATTATGGTGGTAGCTGGCTTCCACTCTGAGAATGATGGTACTTACCTCCTGGTATTCAAGCTTGTACGTACTCTCCTCCCACGTTGACTTGGCTGGTTTCTGTGACCAACAGAGCACTATGATAAGGTGTGACTTCTGAGATGAAAGGCATTCCTGCTTCTGCCTTTGTCTCTTGGACCTCTCATTCTGGGGGAATCCCGCTGTTGTGGGGACACTGGAGCAGTGCGGTGAAGAAACCTACATGGGGAGGAAGTGAGATTTCACACTAATAACCAGTCCAGCTTGTCAGCCTTACAAGTGAGCCACTTTGGAAGAAGTATCTCCAGTCATCCCAACAGAGCCTTCAGAAAATTGAATATGAATTCCTGCAGCTGAAATCCTGCCTACAATTTCATGAGAGACTCAAACCAATACCACTAGCTAACCAGTTCCCCAAATTCTGACCCGTGGTTTTGGGTGTATATTGTTTTGCAGCAAAAGACAATCCATAAACCTAAGTCAAAATTCTCTAAAGGGTGAAAAGTATAAGGGATTTGCCCTTCCCTGCTTCTCTCGTCACCTAAAGAAGTCAGTGAGGTATTATTTAGCTACGATTTCTTCCAAGGACTGTCATAAGTAAGTCACTAGATTGAATCATCAGGGAGAGACTTCAGTCTTAGCCAAATGGTCACTCTAAGTATCGACTAGATACAGAGTTTCTGAAAAGCAGAAATCCAACGGTTAAACCAGCTTATGAAGATTTCTACTAATACACAAATTAATAGAAATACAGATGTGTCCTTATGAAGACTATTCTAAAAAAATTATGTGTCTAAATGCTTATTGCAGTCACCATAATTGATGAGGGATACACAAACTACTGTGTCCAAAGGTGAGTCAGTATTCTGGGTGATCTGGAAACCATTCTTTTTTTTTTTTTTTTAAAGATTTTATTTATTTATTTGACAGACGGAGATCACAAGCAGGCAGAGAGGCAGGCAGAGAAAGAGAGGGAGGAAGCAGGCTCCTCGCTGAGCAGAGAGCCCAATGTGGGGCTTGATCCCAGGACTCTGGGATCATGACCTGAGCCGAAGGCAGAGGCCTTCCCCACTGAGCCATCCAGGTGCCCCTGGAAACTATTCTTAAGGATGACTGAAGGATCTGGGCCTTTTTAGTCTGGAGAAATCAGAGTATTTATTCATTTGAAGGGCTGGCATGTGGTATAAGAGTAAACATATTTTAGATTCGTCAAGAGGAGCAAAGTTGTCTACTGGCAAATAATAGGAAGGCAGGTATTAATTTGCTTATAATAACCATGGCTGTTGAACATCAGGTCATGCTGTAGTGAAAACAACAGTGTTCCTTCTCCTTGGAAGAGTTCAAGCCAAAGTTGGCTGACTGCCCTTCAGAGATATGGTGATTCTGGCACTAGCTGGAATACTGATCTAGGTAACTTCTAAGATGTTGTTCCTGAAAGCCTTCTCCTCCTGAATGTGTCTTGGTATGTATGAATATCTTTAAATAAGAAAGTTCAGTGTAGTGGGAAGAGTCTGTATTATACAGGAGTCAGAACTAGCTGTATGATTTTTGGCAAGACATTTCGCATTTCCGCGCTTCACTGTCCTCACTACCTCTCAGGGCTGTTCTGAGAACTCATTAGATGACACATCCCTCAAATCACCCATTTGGTGTTTAATGCATGTGTGGTTTTCTTCCTTCCATTTCCACAATATGGTTTATAATCAAACATCTGGGACCCATTAAGATTTTGAAAGTGTAGTGTTGAAATGAGCTAATTTGCCTAGGCTTTAAGTGTAGGATTTCATTGTTTTTAAACAATGAACTTGATTAACATTTGATTAGATACTTTGTGGCACAGCATCCTAAAAAAAAAAAAAAAAAAAAAAAAAAGACAAGTTTGGTTGTAAGTAGAAATAGAAGGAATCAGAAACCAGATGGCCAACATCATCTTTGAAATTTGCAACTGCAAGATCATCACTTGACTTAAGTCTTTCCTCTCAAGATTATTTAAAAAAAAAAAAAATCAAAACACCACAAACTATATTATTCAACATTAAAAAGTATTTTACCTTCCTGGAAGATAGTCCAAATTTCAGTTAAGAAAAGTTCAGTAACAAGCACTTTATTTTCTTAAATTTTTAGGAGAAACTGGAATCTCACAGTATGAGTCAATATATGCTTATTTAGCTATCTTCTTTCCCACCCCAAAGATGAAAAGAATTGGAAAATGTCCCACAAATACTGTAAATCAACTCATGATTTACAAATAATTTTCTTTTAGACGAGTTTTACTTTCTTAACCCCATGGGCAGAAGTCACCTTGAACTACTGAATTATCTAATAGGATTATGTGTGCTGAATAGTTAATATTGTTCAAGTAGATTTAGTCTTTTTTTTTTTTAAGATTTTATTTATTTGACAGAGAGAGAGAGAGAGACTTCACAAGTATACAAGAGAGGCAGGCAGAGGGAGAGGCGGAAGCAGGCTCCTTGCTGAGCAGAGAGCCTGATGTGGGGCTCCATCCCAGGACCCTGAGACCATGACCTGAGCCGAAGGCAGAGGCTTAACCCCCAGAGCCACCCAGGCGCCCCTTAAGTATATTAAGTCTTAACCACCATAAATCCTTTACTATCTATTAGCATCACACCCTTAAGTATTTTCATTGGAGGCTCTTTTTTAGCAATAAATGGTAACTGAGATGTACAATTGTTCTTTCCCATTTCCATGTATCTGTAACTCATACAGTGATCTAAATAGGCAGTTCAATGCTCATAGCAGTCTTTAAGTAACTGCAATCTTGCATCTCCTCAATGCTAACAATTTTTTCTACCCCAAATTCCAAGGTAAATACTATTCACATTTTGGGGACCATCCTTTCATACACTGTTCTATACACATGTATACTTAACAAAAATGGGATCACATTCCAGGATCATGTGTTATGACCAAATTCAACAGTATCAAAAGCATTTCTAAAGCACTTAGGTGACTGTGAAATTAAAAAAAAAAATCATTTGTCTATATCATTTTTATACCCATATATTTCAATCTCTTGAATGTTCCTTACATTTTTAAATGTTTTTTGTCCATACTAGTGAACCACTGCTTTAAATAGTGAAGAGCACAGTGAAATGCACATTCTGCCTTAATATTAATAATTACTAACATATATATCATCAAAAATGTACATTTCACAGTGCCAACTGAGATGACCATATTACTCAGTCTAAGTCACAAGCATAAGTGACAAGAGTTGCAGAGTTAGGTGGTGGTGGTTGCGGAAACTTTCTGGCTCAAACAGGAAATGGACACAAAAGTCGTCTTAGGGCAGACAGCTTAGGACTTACATGGTCGCACAATGATGCCATAAAGGATCTAGTCTCTGAATTGTTCTGCTCTGTCATCCTTGGAATGCAGGCCTCTGTTCCATTTGTTGCTTCATGACCGAACTATGGATGCTGCACCTCTGGCATCATATTCCTTAAGCAAAAAAAAAAAAAAAAACAAAACAGGTTTAGGGCATGTTCTGGCCCACAGAACATGTCCATCTAAAAGCTTTCTTGAAAGGGCCAGCGGCAACTTTAACTTTTGTCTAATTGGCTGGAGCTGCATCAAATGGACTACTCCTAGATGTACAGGAGTCTAGAAAAGGTATTTTTAGCTAGAATTAAGTTAAAGTTCCATTAGGTAGAAAGAGACCAGGGTCTGCTACAGAAAACCTGAGTCATAGTAAGCTCTCCTCAGTACATGATAAAAAAATAAAGGGGGCCTCACTCTTATTTCTGAAGAGCATTTAGAGGGTATGGCTCAAATATGGTAGATGTCCTACCACCAGGAAGGTGGTGAAGGAAGTGAGGGTGTAAGGGATCCTGCTGCATTAGCTACAGAGAGGAAGAGTTTCCTCCGTGGTCACTAAATGGTAGCTAGCCTTCATTAACCCTTCTGAAGGCGAGAGGGAAAAAGACTAGCTCTCTTTATTATCTGCTTGCCTTGTCCTGTACGTGGAAGTGGAAAATGCACGTTCAACTTTAACTTGCTGTACTGATCTCCAAACCCGTGCAGAAAATGGAGAATAAGTCAGTTCTGGGCAGTGGACAAAACCTTTGCGTTGTATGTCCAAGCTGTGAAAACAGCAAAATAACACTGCCATCTTTCTTCATCTCCCACTGAACGAAACACTCAGTAGGGGCTCAGTAAACACTTAACCAACTTCTGTGAAGACTAAGAAGAGATGGAAATTAACATCTGAGATACTGTCATATGCCTGAACTGTACCAGATGGCTTACATACGTGGCTCATGTGCTCATCAACACGCAGTTAGATAGCTATTACCTTTTGGAGAACTAAACCAAGGCTCAGAAAGGATAGCCAGGGTCACACGGAAAGTAAAGGCAGGCTTCAGGCTTCACTGAAAGCCTTTGCTCCCTACGCAGTGTACCCCAGGGTCTCTCCTCCACCAAAGGTCCTGGTACCGTGCTTTGCAGACAGTCGACACAAGACATTTGGAGCGAAAGTTTGATTCGGCATCCTGAAGGACACTAACTTCTGCAGAGAAACTCCTAGGGTGGAGAACATTTCTCCAGGCTCCAGGGTGTGGTCAAAACAGGACGTGCTAGCGCCAGCTCAGCTCGTGGTGAGGCCTGAGCACGGCTGGGGGACGGGACCCAGCGAGCGGTCAGGCCAGGTGGGCTCCAACACAGCCCAGCGGCTTCGGGGCGACCCGGAGCTCAGCCCGCTGTCCCCGGGGCAGTCGGGGGGCGGCGGGGGGCTGCGACTACAGAGGCAAAGCCGGGCGCCGGGGCGGGCCACGCGTGACGCACTTCCGTCCTGCGCCTTCCGGCTTAAAGGGGCCCCGGGACCTTCCTCGTAACAACAACAAAACCAGCGCGCTCGCGCCGGGCCCCTGGGCTTCTAGTCCCCGCCCTCCTGCCACCTGCCGCCGCCTCGGCCGCGCCCGGCCCTGCGCCGCGCTGCAGTGTCCTGCTCGAGGGGTCAAGCGGAGAGCGGACCGCGCCCTTTGGCCAACTTCTCCCGCGGCCACCGCGCCGCCTCGCGAGACCCGGGGCCGGGCTGTGGCCGCCGCGGAGCAGCAGGAAGGGAGCGGCCGCCGCGGAGGACGCCCGGTGGGACTGTGCGGACGGCGGCCCTGTCCGGGCGCGGAGGGCGGCGGTGGCGGGCCCCGCGGCCTTCTTTCAGGTACCCCCTGCCCCGGCGGGTCTCCCTGAGCGGCTCGGCCCCTTCTCTGGTCCGCTTGGCAGGGCCGTCGCGTAGGGGCCTTATTGCGTTTCAGCTTGGGGGTCGCGGCGGGGGCGGGGCAGTGACTCCCTCCCTTATCATTGCTTTCTCTCTCTCCCTCCCGGCCTCTCTCCGCAGTCCGGAGCCCGGCGGAGCCCGGACCTGGCGGGGAAAGCTGCACCCACGGCCGGGTCCCCGGACCCCGCCGCCGCCACTGTCCATCATCCTTGGTACCGGCAATGGCCTTTGTATCGCCCGATGCACTTGTGACTGACTTGGACACGGAATATTAAGAACCTACTTGCTGCCGTCCCTGTGCTGGTCGCGCCGGCAGTTACCACCTGGGCTCATCTGGGCTGCTCCTCTTGACTGTTCAACTCGGGGGCACCATGGACCAAAATGGGATGGAGATTCCTGTGACCCTCATCATTAAAGCACCAAATCAGAAATACAGTGACCAGACTATTAGCTGCTTCTTGAACTGGACCGTGGGGAAACTAAAAACGCATCTATCTAACGTGTACCCTAGCAAACCAGTAAGTGTCTTAAAAGCTGGGCACAGCTGCTCTGGCCAGCAACTTTTCGTGCCATGCACTCCCGTCTCTCTGTTCATCCCCTCCCTTCTTGAATCAAATAGGTCTCTTGCTAGACTGCGAAGTATTTTGAGTTCCGAGATGTGTGTGTGTGTGTCTCTCGAGTGCCTCAACCATCATTAGTATCTTCCTCATGAGGTTCAGTTAATTAGTAAGAGTACTGTGTACAAAAATATCAAGGGACATCATAACTGACAGGCATAAAAAAGGACCATTTTCATTGGATTTAAGTCATTGGCCTAGTATGGGAGAGACAGATGGATCCTTAAAAAAGGTAAACACTGCAACCTATATTAAAGCTTTTATTGCTTTAGTTAGGCGTTGAGACTTTTAGAAGAACTACAGAAATAAGGCAGTTACTGCAAAAGCAGGAGGTTTAGAAAATCAACTCTTAGTTGGTCTTGTCTGTCAGTATTTTTGATACAAATATTTTTAATAGAGGAAATAAAAACCCCCGAGTTATTTAAGTGCTTGAGACAAACCAGCTGGAACTGCCATTTTTTTCAGATCCTTTGTTTTAAAGTTAAGATTTTCACAGGGGGTAACAGACTTGTTTTAAAATTTTCTGGTTTACAGAAGATTTCCTGTTGCATATGATTCATTCTACACATTTTCAAAGTAGAAAAATAGTTTTTCAGAATAGTCAGAATTGAAAGTCATACTTCCATAGTGCTGTTTATAACATAGCTGGAATACCATTCCTAAATATATAAGTATATACTTGAGCACATATCTATGTGTGTGTTTGTGTGTCTCTGTCTCTATATATGTATCTATATATAAAAGTGTGTATATACATATACATTTAGATATATGCTCAAGTATGTGCTTATATGAGATCTTTATATTGTATGATTGAACCAAAAGGGACTTAGTTTGCACTATGGTAGACCAAGAGTTACCACTTTTCTAAAACTTTTTCTTTTTCAAAAAGTATCTAAGAGAAGAGTGGTGTGAAACCCAATTACTTTACCTGCACCCACTAGAAGTCAGTTTTTGGCAGGAGTTCTGCCCTCCTAGTGCTAATCTCTAGTACCCATATGGATCATTTGGCTGCTGGGAGGACACATCAGTTGCAAACTTTTCTACACCGTCTCCTTAACCCACTTACAACTCGTACACACACTTCCAGGTTTAACTGTGGCAAACCTGACTTTTCTCTTCTCTTCCAGCAAGTCATCTCCAAGTGAATTGTATTTTTTAAAAAAGATTTTATTTATTTATTTGACAGAGAGAGTGCGTGCATGCACAAATAGGGGGTGCTGCAGAGGGAGAGGGAGAAGCAGACTCCCTGCTGAGCAGGGAGGCCAATGAAGGGCTCAATTCCAGGACCGTGGGATCATGACCTGAGCTGAAGGCAGATGCTCAACCCACTGAGCTACCCAGGCACCCCTCCAGGTGAACTGTAATACTAAAATTTATTTCTAGTTAATGAGAGTGGGTGGAACTGGGGGTGAGGACCATGTGTTTGTTGTCTTAGAACTTCACTGAAAACTTCCCGTGGTTTTTAGATTTGACAGGCTTACATTCTAATTTACCACATGGAAACTGATTTGAAGTTTTTAAATTGTTGAACACACCAACTATTTCATAATACCCCACAGGTAGTCTTCAGTATAGGAACTGGAGTATTAGAAGTTAACTTCATAAGATGGTTATTTAGAACAGAACATTTTGTAATATAAGCAATATTAATATATTATGAGAGAAGTTTGGGTTCTTATGAGCACCCGCAAAGACTGCTTGACACTAATTCTGTGTTTAGGCATCTTAAGTGCTATTTGGTGTTTAACAGAGATTATTTCTTAGGCCTGATTCTTCGCACATCTGCCTGGTGGAGGTGGATGATTTAGAAGCAGAGTACGGTTCCAGTGCCTTGTAGAAGTAAGTGTTCTCCAGTAAGGAGTAGAAAAGTTGATGGCTCTGGTCAGTAGCACTCTAATTGGGTCTGATGGGCCAAGGGTGGGTGGAGGGCCTTCGTCTCTGTGGGCAGTGGTTTCTAGGAAAGTAAATAGGAGCTGCTAGAAGGAAAAGAATGGAGATTTGAAGTTGTCCTTTTAGGATCTCTAAAATAGGTCACATGTCTACTGCTGTTAGCAGAACTCTGGCTAAACTCTGAGCTAACAGAGTTATCTCTTAGCTAACTAGCTAAACAGTTAACAGAACTGGCTAAACAAGAGCATATTTAGTCTTAAGGTTTTAGCCTTATCTTCAGATACTGATTTGACTTAATCACAATCTCCACACGAATATTTGAAATTCAATTTTCCATCTGTCAGTAAACTCGCAGCAAATAAACCCTTTCCCATCAGAGCATATTTTCTTGGGCTTCATTTATTTATTTAATTAGGATTTTATTGACCTGGCATTTGGGTGTCTATATGTTAAGCATGAAGGTGATGATGATCCCTTTGCTGTTATAAAGCTCAGATCCAGTGGGGATACAGATATGTAGTAAAAAGCTCTAGTATTATGTGACTTGTGTTACACGAGAGGGATGCTATAGGAGCATAGGGAGGGAATGGTCAACTCTGAAGGGGAGGTAAGGGAATGTGTAGCTGATTTAAGAAAAGGTTCACAGTAACATTTTTCTTTCTTTCCTTTTCTTTTTCTTTTCTCTTTTCTTTTTTAAGATTTTTGTTATTTGAAAGAGAGAGAATGAGAAAGAGAGCATGAGAAGGGGGAGGATCAGAGGGAGAAGTAGACTCCCTCCTGAGTAAGGAGCATGATCCTTTGGGGTCAGAGATCATGACCTGAGCTGAAGGCATTCACTTAACCAACTGAGCCACCCAGGTGCTCTTGGAGACATTTTTCTTAAAGAGTTGATAACAGTTTTAAGTAGACAAGTAGCTGCTTTTTTTTCTTTTTTAAACCTTTTATTTCAAAGGTAATGTTGCTCTGATGATTCTCACTGTAATTATGTATTATGTAAAAAGATTACATATCCATGATGGGCTCCAGAGGGGAAGGTGTTTTCTAGTTAGGAAATAGGGCAGTTGCCATATTTACATAAAACTTTATAGTGCCATCACTAAAAACCTGGAATTGAACTCTTTGGGAGTTTTGTTTAACTTTGAATGTTATTGATAATTGGTTTAGGATTTGGTGTAGGAATTGAAAAGTGTATCAGTTCATGTCAATAGTGTACATAGATAATTGTGAATTATGTTGTGATATGACATTTGTCATCACTTCATGACTTTAGATTTTCCGATCCTGAAATTGGCCAGTAATGTGAAATAATTATTCTGTAAATTTGGGTACTTGCTCCTGGGGCATGAAAATATGTCAGGAAGGCGACTTTTACTTGAGTAGTTTGCGACTTTAATCTAGTTTAACTTTATTTGCTAAAGATGTAAATATGAACGTAGCTGAACTTAATGTTATTCAGTAGAACGGACTGTCTTAGAGAAAACTTTAAAAAGTAGGGATTTCTAAGTCTTATTAGGGCTCTTTCTCATTATTGCTTCTTTCTCTCATACACAAACAATAACTAAGATGGACCTGACTCACCCTGAATTCAGTTTTGAGGATAAACGGGCTTTCCTTAGCTTCTCACTTTTCAGTCTTGAGGTCAAAATGCCTGTTAAACGTGTCCCTCGGTTCTGGGTAGATTTCCTTTGTCTTGGTGCTTTATACTCTCAAACTAAAGCAGTCATATCATTTTCTCTTCTAGCTCTCCTGCTCAGCTAGGGAGGTTTGTTCTGGTTTTTCAAATTGCTCCACTGCTCTGAGATTATGTTAGAATTAAAGACATAGGAATAGAACCAGTTGTATGGGTTCTGTTCTTGAGAATATAACATTCCATAACCAAATTGCCTACAGTTGAGGTGGAAGTCTTAATTTCATTAGCAGTGGAAATAGCTTGAATAATATAATTTGAGGTTTATATCTGTCTCATTTTTGTAATTCCCTATTACCTTACTCAGGTATATCATTTAAAAAACTTACTTAACTGTCTCAGAACTATTGACTTAAAGGAGCTTATAATCCATACTTTTAAATAATTTTTGTTTTATAAGACTTGTCTTTACAATTTTAGTGCATATGTTTAAGAGGGTTTCATGTCACGTAGCAATATAGTTCATATTTTTAAAACTCTGAACAAAGGACATTATTACATTGTGAAGATTGATGAAAAGTTAAAAGTTTTGAATGAGTGCGGACTAAATCTATTTTTTTTTATTTTTAAAAAGATTTTATTTATTTATTTGACAGAGAGAGATAGAGCAAGAGAGGGAACACAAGCAGGGGGAGTGGGAGAGGGAGAGGCAGGCTTCGGCTGAGCAAGGAACTTGATTAGGTGCTTGATCCCAGGACCCTGGGATCATGACCTGAGCCGAAGGCAGATATTTAATAATTGAGCCACCCAGGTGCCCCTTATTTTTTATTTTTTAATTTTTTTGAGATTTTATTTATTTTCCAGAAAAAGAGAGGGAGGAAGGGTAGGAGGGAGAGAAGGAGCACACAAGCAGGGGGGGCTAGAGGCAGAGGGAGAAGCAGCAGGATCCCTGCTGAGTGAGGAGCCCTATGTTTGACTCATCCCAGGACCCTGGGTCATGACCTGAGCTGAAGGCAGGCACTTAACCAACTGAGCCACCGGACATCCCTAAATTTGTTTTATTTAACTCCTTTGTAGTCTTTTCCTAATGTATTTTTTCAGGAAATAACAGTACTATGTTTTGTTTAATCATGCATTTTTTTTTTAAATATATATATTTTTAATATTTTATCTATTTATTTGACAGAGAGAAATCACAAGTAGGCAGAGAGGCAGGCAGAGAGAGAGAGGAAAGCAGGCTCCCTGCTGAGCAGAGAGCCCCATGCGGGACTCGATCCCAGAACCCTGGGATCACGACCTGAGCCGAAGGCAGCGGCTTAACCCACTCAGCCACCCAGGCGCCCCTAATCATGCATTTTTTAAGATATGGATTTTTCTAGAACTTTTAGTTAAGTTTCTCACCTCTACATAATAGATAGTGATTTCATGGTCTCAAATGCTTTTGTTTAGCTGTCACAGTTGGTGCTCAGATTTTAAACTTCCATTTACTAAGTGGTTGCCATGTATCTTAAGCATTCTACTAAGTATTTTATATGTTTTATCACATTTATTCCTCATAGACATCTTATGATGTAAGTTTTATTTATTAGCTCTATTGTATAAATAATAGAACTCCTTATGTAGTAGAATTAGAATTTAAACCCAGGTTGGTCTGACTTTCAAGTCTCAGTGCTTAAACCATTAATTCACATTGTATATGATGGTTATATGTAATAAGATGAAGAAAGGCATTTAGGGGCCTGGCCATCTTAGCTATATACACTTACAAACTGCAGAGAAGTGAAGTATAAAAAGGGGTGTGTGGTTAGATGGTTTGTCATTTAAAGGCTGTAGATGAATGGATAACATAGCCTTAATAGGTCATGTTAGTGTGTGCTATTTCTGTTTATTTTGATGAATTTTAGGGAAGTTATGGGAATCTAGTATGTTAAGACCTCAAAAGCACATTGCTTTTCTTTATCTTTTCACATTCTTGCTTGCTTGTATAAACCATAGCAGACATGTATTTTGGCATTCTCTGTTGTATGTATACCTGATTTGCAAATGGCCTGTGAGTGGAAACAGCTAAGCAGGGATGTCCCTTTGGGATTCTAGAGAAAATTATTTTTTAAGCTCCTGTATGCTGGTTTTGTTTATTGCTGTTCCAAGAAGATTAGGGGTAGAGGCAGTTTGGGTAAACCATACTTCCTTTTACAGTGCTTCTGAATTCTCTGGGGTCTTTAATTTGGGTGAATTTAGTGGGAATGAGAGGAAGCTTTGTTACAATCCAAATTCATAGAATTCATTTCCCACAGAATCAATATGTTGTGTACCTTCTGGGAACCACCTCTTTACAGCTATTTGATGCTTGTGACTGAGCTATCTGTAAGTACTGAAATAATAATAATTACCAGTTTAAATGGGTAAGGACTTGGATTCTAGTTCTTTGAACTAACATGTAAGTTGAAGATTTTTTACTACGGTATTTGACTATGGTGATTCAGATATACTAATAAGAACATGATTTTTTAAAGCCATCCAAAATGAGAGACTGTATTTAGTTCCTCATATACAAAATTTAATCTTTTGATACCAACGAGGTGACTTTCTAGAAATACGAAACTGTTGTTGGTTTTGTAAACTCATCTATCAAATTCTTCTATTTTAAATGCATTAGGGATGCACAGTGTTTTGTCTGTTTTTGATATCTGATTAAATGTTAAAAAGTCAGATACTTTAGATAGTATATGTAAACATTTTAGGAAGAAAAACATCTTCCTAGTTTATGACTTATTTTTGCATATTATATTAAGCTGATGAGCTTTCCTCACCTTGGTTTTTAGCAGTGTCTGTTAAGTGGGTGGTAGAATTTTTTGGGCAGGTATTTATTTGGAGTGGCCTTGGTTCTGTCTCGCTCCTCAGAGTACCATTAGGATGTTCCTAACTTGGTAATTTAGCTGCCTTGGCTCTACCATGTAATACCAGGTACCATGTATCTCTAGGCTTTATCTAGTGGTTGAGTAGTGGAAGTAGTGAGAGTAGCATTATCTGATAGGACTTGCTGACTATTGGATATAGTGTGTGAGCAACAGGAAGAATGGGGGTGGTGTTAACATAGATGGTCAAGTGTTATGTATCTCTGTAACCAGTATCTTAACAGTAGACTTTTAATGGACAATTTAATTAGGACTTAGTTTTAGATTTACCAATCCTGAGTCTTCTGGATTTTTATATAGAAAGGGTATCATGTGATTTTTTTTTAAAAAAGCTACTGAGATTATGAAGTTTGTTATAGCATATATATAGTAACATTACTTAACCTAACTAATACAGAAATGGATTTCCAATCACGATAAACGATGCTGTTATTAGCTGGTCTGGATAAATAAAATTGTGTCACTTTTATAAGTGAAACTGAATCGAATTGAGATCTCAGAAATCTGTATTTTTCCCAGTACTCTAGTTTATGATCCAAAATGGCTAGTTGAAAGTTCAGGCTAGTTGAAAGTTACTGCCTGAATCAGTTGATTACTGATTGTATTGTTTGTTATCATGTCTAACTACTGGTTTTCCAGATATTTAAATTAATTAATGTATTGATATTTAAAGTGAAGAGGGAATTCTTTTAGTGACATAGAAAAATTTTCAGATCTTCTCACCTAAGTTAGGCACATGAAAATTCCTTTTTCTGTTTTTCAGTCATAGTAAAATTAAAGAATTCCTTTCTTTTAAAATTTCTGATTATTTGAAGACATTTGAATATTTAATTTCATGAAACAATTTTATTGAGATATAATTCACATACTGTAAAACTTGCTCTTTAAAGTCTAGAAGTCCATCAACAGAAGAATAAAGAAGATGTGGTATGCATATATATATCAATCACATGTAGCAAATATATATGCATATATACCTATACATACACAGTGGAATATTATGCAGCCATCAAGAAATGAAATCTTGCCTTTTGCAATGACGTGGATGGAGCTAGAGGGTATTATGCTAAGAAGTAAATCAATCAGAGAAGGGCAATTATATGATCTCACTAATATGTGGAATTTGAGAAACAAGGCAGAGGATCATGGGAGGGAGGGAAAAATGAAACAAGATGAAACCAGAGTGGGAAACAAACCATAAGAGACTCTTAATCTCAGGAAACAAACTGAAGGTTGCTGGAGTGGAGGGCTGTGGTGGGGAGGGGGTGGCTGGGTGATGGATACTGGGGAGGGTATGTGCTATGGTGAATGCTGTGAATTGTGTATGATGAATCACAGACCTGTACCCCTGAAACAAATAATAAATTAGTTAATTAAAAAAAGCAAAAACCAAAACAAAAAAATAAAATTAAAAAATCCTTGCTCTTTAACATGTGCAACCCAGTGGTTCTTAGATAATTCACAAAGTTGTGCAGTTATTATGACTGTCTAATTTCAGAAAATTTTGATACCTCAAAAAAGAAAACTTATGCTCACTGGTAGTCACTCTCCATTTTTAGTAACTACTGATCTACTTTCTGTCTATAGATTTGCCTATTCTGGAAATTACGTATCAATGGAATCATAGTATATATGGTCTTTTTTGTCTGGCTCCTTTCACTTAGCATAATGTTTACAAGGTTCATCCACATTATAGCATGTATCATTTCTTCATTACTTTTTATGGCCAACTAGTATTTATTTTATGTATTTATCATACTTTGTTTATTCATTCATCAGTTGATGGACATTGAGATTGTTTCTACTTTTTGGCTATTATGGTTAAAGTTGTTCTGGACATTCTTATGCAAGTTATCGTGTGGACATAAGTTTTCAGTTTTCTTTGGTATATACCTAGGAGTGGAATTGGGTATATGTTGAGACATCGAGTAACTCTTTTTTGGGGGGGGGTAGATTTACTTATTTTAGAGAGACAGAGAGTGAACAGGGAAAAGGACAGAGGGTGAGGGAGAGAGACTCTCAAGCAGACTCTGTGCTAAGCATGGAATCCTTCTTCAGGCTTGATCTCAAAAGACCATGAGATCCTGAGCTGAGCTGGAAATCGAGAATCTGCCGCTTAACTGACTGAGCCACGTAGGTGCCCCCCATTGGGTAACTCTTTGTTTAACTCTCTGAGGAACTGCCAAACTTTCATAGAGGCTGTTCCATTCCATATTCCTACCAGTGGTGTGTGAGGGTTTCAATTTCTCCACATCCTCATCCATACTCGTTTTTGCTTCGTGTACTTGGTGGGGGGTGCGTGCCATGTAATTTTGCTATATTATTGTATGCCTTTTTGAAAATTGATGTTCCTTTGTTATGGAAAGATAAAGGTTTATTCAAAGTTGACCTAATTGATACTTCTTTTGTTGACTGTGGTAATGTTGCAGTTATTTGGGGGTAAAAGAACAAAAACAAAAACCCAAAACCTGTTCCAGATACATACTGCTTTTACAGGTGAAAAGAAATGATGTGTGATATTTGTTTCAAAACTCTCTTTTCCCTCAAAAAGGCAATGGGGGATAGATGAAAGAAGAATAGCAAAATATTGATAATTGTTTGAGTTGAATATTTGGGAGTTCTTGAAGATGGTATCTTGGGGTTTGTTTTGTTCTCTCCACCTTGTGTATGTTTGAAAATTTTCGTAGTAAAGAAAAAAAATTCGTAAGACTGTCCTTTATGCAGAATGGTATGACATAGAAGTATCAAATGTTTGGACTGATGGAAAAATGATACCTTATAATGACTGTAGTACTTATCAAAGAAACTTTTTTAGATTCCAGCTGAATTAATAATTATATTATGGAAACTTATAAAGCATTATAGAATTCATTTTGTCCATGGGTTAAATCAATTATTATCTACTTAGCTTTTAAGTTATGTTATATAATTTACTATTCATTCCCCACTCAGTATTTATATGTATTAATTGAAATTTCAAGATTTGTGACAGTGTATTTTTAAAAAAAACCTCTTGTGTTAATTTGGTTGTTTATATATTGGAATTTGAACTTGTGCATTTTGGGAATGGCAAACTCAAAATACTTTCAGGAGAAGCTAGATTATGCCTAACAGCTAAGTATCTTGGAAACAGAGCTATACCTTTCCCTTCATCGTGGGTGCTCAAGCAACCCTGAACCACAGATCTTATTCAGTATGACAGTTTTTATTATGATTATTTTTGCTATAAGACCCTTGTTAGTAGCCATGCTGAATACATATATTCTGTTTGAAAATTGTCACAGTTGTTGCTTGGATTTGGCATATTAACAATTGTTGATATAACTAATATTTAATTGTTTTAATAGAATTTGTGGAACATCTGCCTATTTAGGTACTATGGGGACCATACACAATTTGATTTTAAATACTTTAATAGTAGTAGTGTGAGCACTTAGCAGATTTATCATACATACAAAATGGGACAGAAGTAACCAGAATGTATTTCCTATTCTCGGTTTCATATAGAGATGACAGCTGAATCTCTATGCACTTGAGTTGATTTTTCTTAAGTCCTGTGTTTTTGAAAAATGTACAGAGGTATTTGTGAGAATGGCAGGAATAATAAAAACTGGAATTGTTACATAAAACTGTAACTGAATCCAAATGACTCTTGAATTAAAACCAATAAATTGTGCTGTATGTTAGTAAAGAAGAAAATAAATTTTGTGTATTCTTTTAAATTATAAATACTGATAAAGCAATTCAAAGTAACTGTGGTGACCTTGAAGTTTTATCCCATTGTTGACTTATTATTACTAGAAGGCTAGCCATCTTCTCATATTGTTAAAGGTTTTTGATGATAGTCACACATGCATTGTATGATGGCTGAAAAGGCAAACTTCTAGTTTACCTTTTTCTCCTTTTTAAAAAAAATGGTAATTACCTGTATTTAGTTTTATCTACCTATTTATATTTTATTATAAACTATCATTTGCTGAGCTCTTAATGTCTTAAGTAGAATTTGGGAAAAAAAAAATCCTTAAATTATGTCAGTTTTCTGCTAAACTGTGCCTAAAGGGAGTTTTACTTTACTCATATTTAGGCATGTTATTCCCAACTTCCAATTTGTATAATTAGAAAAAGTTGAATTATTTTCTTTGTCCCATTTCTTAGTTGACGAAGGATCAGAGATTGGTGTATTCGGGCAGACTGCTTCCCGATCATCTGCAGCTGAAAGACATTCTCAGAAAAGTAAGCTTTTCTAACCACTATTTGATACCAGATACATTCAGAGTATGAAAAGAGTTATGTTCTGAACTTTTATCTATATCCAACTAGTTCAGTTTTAGATAACTAAAACTGGGTAGCAAAACAGATGAACATGAATTAGAAAGTAAGAAACATAATGATGGAGTCTAGTTAGTTTAGGTAGTAGTTTTGTATATCCATCTGATAGCTAAATATGAAATATGATTTTATGTTTCTGTGCAGGTATTTGTTATATAAGAAAGCAGTATTGACTTATCAGTAGAGTATTCAAGTAGTAGTGAAGGATTTTCACTGATAATCTCTTCTCTCTTAAATCCCTTAAATCTTAAATCTTAAATTTTAGCTTTGCTGTTGTGACTTCTTGCTGTCATTTTCATTTTAATCAGGTAGTTTTAGTTTGCCAAAGTGGTTTAACAGCTTCTCTTCCTTGACCCCCCTCAAAAATAGTGGATTGTGGGGGTGCCTTGGTGGTTCAGTGGGTTAAGCCCCTCTGCCTTTGGCTCAGGTCATGATCCTCAGGGTCCTGGGATCGAGTCCTGCATTAGGCTCTCTGCTCAGCAGTTAGCCTGCTTCCTTCTCTCTCTCTCTCTGCCTACTTGTGATCTCTCTGTCAAATAAATAAATAAATAACTTAAAAAATAGTGGATTGCAGCAGATTTTTCCTCTTTCTCTCTCTTTGATAGACTTTTTTTTTTTTTTTAAAGTAAGCCCTATGCTCAATGTGGGGCTTGAATTCATAACCCTGAGATCAAGAGCCACATCCTTACTAATGACCCAGCCAGGTGCCCTGATAGACGTGAATTTTTGGAGTAGTTTTAGGTTCACAGCACAGTTGAGCAGAAGGTATAGAGATTCTCCATGTTTTTACATATGCCTAGGCTACTCCACTAACAAAATTCCACATCAGAGTGGTATATTTGTTATAACTGACATTGTACACAGTGATGTACAGCGATGCAGCATTATCATCAAAAGTCCGTAGTTTACATTAGAATTCACTCTTGGTGTGGTACAATTTATGGGTTTCCCAAGTAAATAATGACGTGTATCCACCATTATAATATCCTGAAGAATAGTTTCACTACCCTAGAAATCCTGTGTGCTCCACCTGTTCATCTTCCCCCTGTGTTTATGCTTAAAAATGTTTCTGCTATATGCTCTTTGAAATACACACTTATTTATAATTTTAATCCAAGATGGCTAGACTATGCATATGAATACTTTAAAAAAATTATTCATTTGACAGAGAGAGAGAGACAGCAAGAGAGGGAACCACAGGTAGGGCGAGTGGGAGAGGGAGAAGCAGGCTTCCTGCTGAGCAGGGAGTCCAGCACGGGCGATCACAGGACCTGGGATCATGATCTGAGTCAAAGGCAGACACTTAATGACTGAGCCACCAGGGGGCCTCTTAATACTTTTAAAAAGGTTTTTGCTTCCATAAATGATTTCTGTCCAGAAGAGTTAAAATAAAAATGCTCAAAGGATGTTGTGCCCCTTATATGAAACATTTTGAACAATCTGTTTATTATTCTGAATAGATCTTAAAAGCGTTTTTGTTAAAGTCAGGGTACCCCTTTACTTTTTTTCAGGTAGATGCTGACATTAGCTTTACCAGTTTAGTTATTTAATATTCAGCAGAAACGTTCTCCAAAGGTGAATGAAAACTATTAATTGATTGTGATTAATAATGACCTTTGAAACTAGATTTCTAAGGGTAAACATCTTATACTTGGATGCTTTTTAGTATTTTGTATTCTGAAGCTAAGAGGACCTTAAGTCAGGTGTGCTTTCTACCTACCTTCGTAGGCATAGTTCATGTCATGCTTTCTCTGGGAATGTCTTCTCTCTAGCTTTCTAACCTTGTTAACTTGTTAAACAATTGTAATTTATGCCTCTCAGTTTTGTGCAAAAGAGTGTTTTATATATTCCCTAACTGTGCTCTAATGTGTTGTTCTGATATTTTAACAATGTCGTGAGCCTCTTTAGGTGAAGGGTTGACTTTTACCCTTTTTTGGATTCACCTCAGAATTATGCACAATTCTAGGATGATGGAAGGCATTGATACATTCTTAGTTTCTGGTAGCTTCGTTTCTCTTTCTCACAAATGGGAATCTTTCTTTTCTTTCTGTCCCGTTTTCTTTACCATTTTCTTCTTTTCTTTTATTTTCCTTTTTTTAAGTTGCTGAGTCATCCTTTGTTCTTCTCTGCCCTCCTTCATTTTCTCTCCTTTCTCCATCTTACATATACTAGCTTTATGCCTGACTATAACTATACTCATGAAATCACTAAGCTTAAATGCCATTCCTAATCCTTATTAGAATATGTTCCTTCAGCCATAGTCACAAGGCAACACATGGAATACGTACAGAATGTAGTTCAAATATATACTTTAAATCTGTGTATAATTGTTAGGGGTAGAACTAATTTTTGAATTAAAATAAAAGAAACTATATCACCTGGCTAAAATTAAGGTAGAGTAGGTACAGTTGAGTTTCTTTATTAGGGCTGCAAAGTCTCAAGTAATGGAAATATTTTCACTACTCAAAATTTGTAGGCCCAAGTTCCAATGTGACTGTTACATAGTTTTGATATTATAATGCTAGATATCTTTATGTTGAAGAAGTAGATTGCATTGCTACAACTTCACAGCACTGCTTGCTTTGAGACTCCTTGATATACAAAGTAATTTTTTCGTATAGTAGGTATTGCATAGTCTATAGTTAGACTAGATGGTTTTCTATAGAGCATGGAGAATATATTGAATTCAGAAGGGCCCCAGATAGTAAAAGAGTAAATCACCATACCTTCAAATGGCAATGATTTATTACTAATAAATACGCTACGCTAGAAAGGAATTTAAAATTGGAGTTAAATATTTCAGCTTAGTTACTGACTTTTTGAATTATACACTTTCCAGTACTACTCTTTCAATGTAATTTTCTTTAATTTTAGCAAGATGAGTATCATATGGTTCATCTAGTATGTACTTCTCGGACTCCTCCCAGTTCTCCAAAATCCAGCACCACTAGAGAAAGTCATGAAGCATTGGCATCCAGCAGCAGTTCTGTGAGTTTTCTGGGGAGGAGTAAATGTTGAAGTTTTCTGATTATCCTTGGAAGTGAAAAAACAACAATTGGAGCTTGTGGGTTGTGAGATTGTGTTTTGAACAGCTTGAGTTAGGCGTTTAAACTTTGTTTTTAGAGATCCAGTGCATAGTGTTATCCCTGGAAGCTTGAGTTATTTGCTATAGGGATTGAAGATCCAAACTTCAGGGGTTAAATCCTAAAATACCCAGAAAACAGAGTGATGATATGAATACATAGTTTAAAATCTAGGACTAGTAAAGTTTCACAAATATTAAAGGTATTTGTATTCAAGGTGGATTAAATTATTTAAGTTTTGAGTACGCTAAATCTTCTTGAAGTAGATTGCTTCGTCAAGAATTTTGTTTTTTTTAAATGACTGGATTTGGACATACATTCCAATTTCAGGAGGAAAAATTATTTCATCTGCTCAGTTCTTTCAGACTTGGGTATTCATTTTTCCCTTCTTATTTTTCCATCTGCCAGAATTGTTCTGGAAATTTTTAAAACGTTGAACTTTTCAACTTAGATATACTCATACAACTTTTAAAGACAAATTCTTTATGTTTAATTATTTTTGGTTTCCCATTAAAATTTTATATGACACCTTTGGAGGTGAGAGAAAAGGATTGGATGAATGGAAGGTTGCTTTAAATCTCTTGGGCAAGGAACTTACATACTGCTAAGTATACTTACCTTCTTGACAAGAATGTAACCAAAACTTGAAGGAGGGGATGGATGGCCTGAGGTTATAACTAGTTGAAGGATCTTCCAGTAATTACTAGTTAACTGTTTCTTTAAGAAACTAGATCCTTTAGTTGCTTTATTTAATTAGTATGGGCTCAGTGGTAAGTATTTTCCAGCATGAACTATGAGAATTTAGCTTTCATTAAACTGAAGTTTGGTTTATCAGTAAAACCAAGGGTCTTTCTATGTTTCCTACCTTTCAATATGAAGAGACAAAACACTGGCCTAGGCACAGAGTTCAGGATATAGTCTTTGGACACATATATGTTGCTTCAGTTTTTGTTAAGAAGGATCCTTCCTGACTTGTCTCGTGATTCCTCAGCCATGATTTCATGTTGTTAGTATATATATATTCATTTTTTTTTTCAAGCTGTGTTATGAAAATCTGAGAAGTATTAAGGGAAGATTAAGTTGAATTATCCTTTTTTTATGGCTGAGAAATTTCAGTGGGATTTGAGAATGTCTTAAAAGTCTAGTCACTGAAAGTGTTATCTAATAAGGTCCCCAAAAAATTAGTTCTAGCAAAATTAGGCTGTGATGCCAAATGGCTATGCCTTTCTTCTGTTAATTTTTTAAAAAAATGACTAACATATTATGCTGTTCCATTTAATGAGAAATTTTGACTGGAAAGGAAGCCTTTACCAGTTTAGGTCCCTAAGAATCAGACTCCCTGGACTGATTAGGTAGACACCTACTTGGTGTCTACTTTATGTGGAATAACCTCTTAAAGAAAGCTTTGTTAGTTTTGCAAAAGACTGCTCTTCCTGGCAGGCACTTTTTGCATAGGAGGAGTTAGGAAGATAGACATACCAAAAGACATCCAGTTAATAGGAAGGCAGTATAAGTAAAATATAATTTTAATGAAGTTGGAAAGATGTTAAAATGATATTCTGTCCAGCTATTTTATATTTCAAATGTAATTATGTTTTAAATTTATATAAAACACGTGACAAACTATTTTCAAACAGCAACAAATTGGGGTGGTCTTTAAGTCATTACATTTTTAAGGTTATTGAATCTGTGAGTTAATATCATCAGAACATGAAAATTTAAAAATCTTTATTGGTATCTTGTTCATTTTTAAAAAAACGTATTTTTTATTTTCTGAGCTCTTAATCTCATCAGAATGAAAGTATCAGCCTGTTATGTTGAGCCCAAGATTCAAATCTGTATATTTCTAAAATTCATTTTTTGCAGTTCATAAATACGTTTTTACCACTGTGTCTCTAATCTCATATTGCAATGAATTAAATCTCCTTGAAGAAATAATTACATTTTTGTTTGTAGAGTTCAGATCAGTCAGGATCAACAACTCCATCATCCAGTCAAGAAACCTTGTCTTTAGCTGCCAGTTCTTCCTCAGAAGGATTGAGGCAACGTACCCTTCCACAAGCACAAACCGACCCAGCACAGAGTCATCAGTTCCCCTATGTAATGCAAGGGTGAGTGAAATCGTAGTTGGGCCTCTTAAAAATCTGTTACTCCTGATTTCAGGATAGTTCCTCTGCAATAATCAATGGAAATTTATTCAGATTATTCCTTATACATTTTGAGAAGTAGGGGGTTAAGTAGAGCAGTGCTTTTGAAAGCTGGCCATACCTCAGAATCATCTAGGGCAGTGCTTCTCAGCCTTTACTCTTTGTGCTAATCACCTGGGGATCTTGTTAAGCTGCAAGTCTGATGCAGTAAATCTGATGAGCCTGAGATTCTGCATTTCCAGCAAGCTCCCAGGTGCTGCTGATGCTTCTGATGCTTTGAGCACACTTCACATAGCAGGATTTAGGTAACTAAACAAATTCTTTTTTAGTCAGTTTCACAATGGATCTACTCAAATTTTCTGGGAAGCTCATGGGTGAGTGAGGATGTTCATGGAAGAGTATAAGGCTCAATAATCTGGTTTTAGAAAGTTCCACAGGTGTTTCTGATCAGCCAGACTTGGTAACAACTGTGATGTATTAAAAAGGATATGTTAACCATTGCATGTTATGTTAACCATCTGTGTTAGAGGAGTTTACCCAAGAGGCTTGATATGGCTATGTTATATTTAGCAATTAGGCAGTTCTAGGGGGAAGTGCAGCCAACAGCCATAGCACATCCTTCAGACAGCTCAAATAAGATCCTGGAGAATACGGTTTGGACCTGGGTTATGTTTGAAACCAAGGTATTTAACTGGGGTACTGTTGTTACTTTTGAAGTAAAGGAAACATGAGTAATATATTGGTAGTGAGATAGTTTTGTATTGCATAGCATGCTATGGTCCTGCAGTGTGTGGCAGTACTCCAGACCTATGATTGTGAGGCTGGAAATAAGGAAGTAGCTAGAACCGTAGAGTGGTAGAAGAGACATAACCAAGGAGTAGCCATTGATGGCTATGTTAAAAGGGATAGAATAAACATTAAGATACTTTTTACTTAGAGCTTTAGACAGTCCTTTTTTTTTTTTTTTTTTTTTTAAAAGATTTTATTTATTTATCAGAGAGAGAGGGGGAGAGAGTGAGCACAGGCAGGCAGAGAGGCAGGCAGAAGCAGAGGGAGAAGCAGGCTCCCTGCCGAGCAAGGAGCCCGATGTGGGACTCGATCCCAGGACGCTGGGATCATGACCTGAGCTGAAGGCAGCTGCTTAACCAACTGAGCCACCCAGGCGTCCCGACAGTCCTTTTGTTTTTATATTGAATTATATTTGACATAAAACATTAGGTAATTAAGGTGTACAGAAAAACTCTATTCTTAATGTTGAAAAACAAAGGTGAGTACATAGCAAAATATAGGAAAACTCATTGTCTCCTATTTTTTGAATGTGAAGTTTTTTCTGTAAAAGTAAGTATTTAGGTAAGGCTGATGGTTGGCTTTTATGAGGCACCTATGAAACAGTTTTTGTTTTTACAAAATGATTACTGCATACCAAAACATAGTTATTTGTAAAAAGTAATGTTCACAGGGTTTACATTATGGAATAGTAGCTTAAAATATTTTCTGTCCTATGACAGTAATTCATTTCCTCTCTTTTTTTTTTTTTTTTCAGAGTAAGACAGTTTCAGTTCCTTTCAATTTGTACAGTGATTTTATTTATTTTATTTGATGGTAGTGCTGGAAAGTGAGAGTATAATGTATATGATAAACCTAAAAGAATATGATTTTTAACTCTTTCAGTGTATTTACTTACACTGAATATATTTTGTAATACAACAAAGCTTATAAGTTGCAGGTCTTCATAATAATACCATAGATATCTTGGAAAAAGATGAATAATTTCTCTAAGATTAATAACTTCTCTAAAAGTTTCTCTTCTCTAATAATTTCATTTCATGAGATGAAAGCGTTCAGCTCTTAGCAATGTATTAAACAGATCAGAAAATTCAGAAATAGTGTTTATTTTGCCAAATGTGAGTATTAAGATGATGAACAGTAAAATCTTTAAAGATATTACAGCTTTACTTAGGGAATCTCTTACCAGATGAATAATGTTTGGTTTCAAATCAGGAAGGCGGTACAGCTTAGTGACAACAGATTCTTGAGTCAGCCTGCCTTGGTTTGAATCTATCTGCTGACGAGCTTGGGCAAGTCTTTTCCCTGCTTTGCTTCAGTTTGCTCCTTATCTGGAGATTATAGTAGTTATCCTACAGGATTCCAATGTGGATTAAAAGAGTTCATGTATGTAAAGTGTTTAGTTTTGTGTTAGCAATTACTTACAAATTCATTCATATTTAGAAGAGAATGTTGTACATTGATTCAGCAAACAGACTTGAATGAATGAATGCCAGTACTAGGTGCTAGAAAATATTATTTGGGAAGAGTACTTTGTGATATACAAAGCAATTTACTGAAAGTTTAATAGATTATTCAGTTTAATAATGAATATAATTTAACTTAATCTCACAGGTATAATTTTTTACTAATGAAGACTTTAAATCTGTCTTTAAGTGATTTTAACATGGGCCTCAGCCTTAAATGTGCAAGAGCAATAATTTAGTGACCCTGATGAACTCACCAACAAAATAGAAGCTCTGCATTCCTTTTTCAAAATTCAGTACAACTTACATTTAACTAGTCACCTGTTTTTCACCATGTAGGTTAGTGTTCTCAGTCTTTAGTGAGCTTGTTAAAACTGCTAAATCCTGTTCCCTTCTCCCCTGAGATTTTGAATGACTAGGTTTGGGGTGGTGCTCAGGAATTTGCCAACTTAATACTCTGGGAAATTCACTTTGAAAAATCCTGATACAGTGATTATTTGCCCATAGCTAGGTGTTGAGGAAATGTAAGAAGACCAAAGCAGTACATGTACATTACCACAGTGGCTGCCCATCATTTATAAATCTTGACTGACTCTTTTGGACTCAGTCTTTTGTCACATTTATTTACTTTAACTCCAAAAATTACTGTTTGGGTTATAGAATCCCCACTGTTTTGTATCTCGGATTTCCCCCCGTAATACTAACAAAACCTACTCATTGTACCCTTGCATATTGACTTTTTTTTTTTTTTAAAGATTTTATTTGTTTATTTGAGAGACAGAGAGAGCACAAGTAGGCAGAGCAGCAGGGAGAGGGAGAAGCGGGGTCTCCGCTGAACAGGGAGCCTGAAGCAGGGCTCCCAGGACCCTAGGATCATGACCCCAGCCAAAGGCAGCCGCTCAATTGACCAAGCCACCCAGGTGCCCTGATTTTTTTTTTTTTTTAAGTAAAAATTGTAAAAATTGTTGGGGTGCCTGACTGGGTTAGTCATTTAAGTGTCTGACTCTTGATGTCAGCTCAGGTCCTGATCTTAGGGTTGTGAGATGGAGCCCACAGTTGGGCTCTGTGCTGGGTATGGACACTGCTTAAGATTCTCTCTCCTTCCGCACCCCCCTCCAAAAGTAAAGATTGCTTATAGCTCATCACATAGAAGTAATTAATTATTTTTGTAATATCCTTTTACTCTTCTAAGTAAACTTTTTAAATAAAAATAATACTATTATATTTGGTAAACCTTTTTTAAAAATATAATTTAGTCAGGACATATTTCCAGTTCAAATATAAATTTACCACATTTAACGTCTTGAGACACGTGGTACTCTGGATGAGTTCTTATATTTACACCAGTGTTTTTTAGACTTTTGTTCAATATTCATTTAGGGTGATTTAACTCTGGACTAGAATTGGAAGTGGGGATAAAGAACAGGGACAAAGACCATTAGAGGCAGTGCCCAAACAGCAAAATAAAAGCCCTGCTGCTAACCAGGAAGTTCAAAGACCAAGTATTATTATTATTTGAACATGAACATTCCCTTCCCACCACCCCAAGCATCTTATTGAAATACTCCCTCCACGTTTGTGTAGTTCTCGTTAGAGAAGATCTAAAAAGTACAAGTTTCTCAGTTGTTGAAGTTTCGGTAGTGCCTTAGTTTAACATCCTGGTTGGCTTCCCCTTGGTCGGCTTCTGTACTGACTTCTTGTTTGAAACAGCCTTTGGTTAGCACTTGCTAATCATACTCTTACCATTCACCACCCAATTCAAAGCCCATTCTTTCCAGGGAGACTACTTTGATGAACACAGGACATTTTCTGTTCCTAGCATTATCTCTGTATGTCTCAACATCTGGTGTCCATTTATTTAAGAAAGTTTAAGGTTTTTCATTCTGTGGATATGCCACTTTGCTCTCTCTTCTATCGATGAAGAATGTCTTTAGTTAGTTGTACTACCTAATGACCTCAAAATCTCAGTGGTTTACAACAAAACACTTCATTTTCCTTGTTCATGAGTCTTGTTAGGCACTTGGGACAGCTCTGCTTCAGGCTATATTTAGGTTGAGTTCTGATCTGTTTCATGTTTCTCATTCTTTGGACCAGAAACTCCCTGGACAGGTTCTTTTTATGACAAATGACAGGATCATAAGAAGGGAAGCTAACCCCTGACCGCATTTACAGCCTCTGCATGTAAACATCATTCACTGATGTTCCCTTGGACAAAACAGGTCACATGGCCATGCTCAATAGCATTGAGGTATTGCCAAGTTACCAGAGATGTGCCAGTAAATGCTTACGAACTGGCTTTTCCTGTGGGGAGGGCGAATAAACTGATTTGTGGCATTTGCTGATTTCTGTGGTATTTATACTTTCACCATGACTGATTTCAAGATACCAAGGGTTGGCTCACAAAATTCCTGAACTTGAGCAATTAGCTTTGTGAGTCAATATTAGCTGGCATAAGCCCACTTTGCCCTCTATATGCCAGACAGTATGCGTGTATAATCCTGTTATAGAAGAGTGAAGAATTGGGGCAATATTCTATCATAAATATTTGGGTTGTTTAATTTCTTCCCACTAAACCTCACGACAATTAATACTTTTTTTTTTTTTGAGATTTTTTATTTATTTGACACAGAGAGAGAGAGAGAGAGCGCGAGCGAGTGCACAAGCAGGCAGAGAGGCAGGCATCGAGAGAGGGGGAAGCAGGCTCCCTGCTGAGCAGAGAGCCCAGTGCGGGGCTCGATACCTGGACCCTGGGATCATGACCTGAGCTGAAGGCAGAGGCTTAACCCACTGAGCCACTGAGGTGCCCCTCAATATTCTTAAATACTCACATGTTAGCAGCTATTCTTTTAGGATAATTTGTAAGAAGGGAAATTCTTGGGTCAAAGTGTTTCTTAAGACTTTTTGAGACTCTTAAAGACTATTACAAAATTGCAGTAAAGAAAAGTTGTACCAGTTTATTCTCCCAATAACAGTTGTTAAGGTGTCTGATACCCTATACAAATGAGTACTTGCCAGTGTGATGAATTGTAATGTTCTTGTTTTAATTTGAGTCATGATAAAGAGACATTCTTTTTGCTTTGTTTTGTGAAATACTTATTTGTGGTGTGTTGCTGATTTTCATTTCTGACAGTTCTTCATCTAAAAGAATATTAGTAATACTTATAGAGCAGTAGCACAAGCTAGGCATTGTATTAAACATTTTTTTTTAAAGATTTTATTTATTTATTTGACAGACAGAGATCACAAGTAAGCAGAGAGGCAGGCAGAGAGAGAGAGAGGAGGAAGCAGGCTTCCTGCTGAGCAGAGAGCCCAACGTGGGGCTCGATCCCAGGACCCTGGGATCATGGCCCGAGCCGAAGGCAGAGGCTTTAACCCACTGAGCCTCCCAGGCGCCCCATGTATTAAACATTTATACATGCTGTAATTCAGTGCTATACATTGACTTTAACATAAACTTTGTGGTCTAGGTACTATTTTCTCCCATTTTATAGACAAGAAGGGGGCTTAAAGGGTCTGAGCTTGCCTAAGTTCACAGACGTGGTCAGCAGCAGAACTAGAATTCAAATCCATATCTCACTTGAAAGTCTATGTTCTTAACAGTCTTGTTGAAGTGACTCTATTTTGTCATTTGTTTTAGTAGGTTGCCATTTGTTTTGACTTCATTTATAATGGTGTTTCTCTCCTCTCTGCCCTCCCATTTAAAACTTTATTCTAGTCAGATCTACTGATCAGATTTTAATTATTGGTGACTGAGTAAGCAAATCTGTTTCTTTGAGAACCTTGTGACTTTCTTCAATAAAAGTTTACCTTGTAATGTGTTAAGTGCTGGACACTGAAGACAGGAAGATGAATTACGTATTTGCCCTCAATGGAAATAGGTCAGAGAGACAAATTAACCACCTGCTGATGTGCTATCATGGTCTTGAAAAAAATTTTGTAGGAGCCTGGACAAGGAAGTGACTGTCTCTGCTTGGAGGAGCGGGAAGGGCTTCATAGGTGCTAATGTTTGACCTGATTGTAAGGGGCGTTCAGCAGGTAGAACAAAGCAAGTGTGGAAAGTCTTGAGAAGGCATATTCTGGGAGCAAGGTGGGGATTTCCTGCAGTTGCTGTATCTTCCTATGGAGTAGTAAGGGAGATGGGACTGACTTCACAGGTTATTTGGGAAAGAATTTGTTCTTGAATTTTGAAGTTTCTGGTTCCTTTTATCTTCTCTTGTTTATAATTCTTAACTTTATTTTTTTTTTAATTTAATTTTTTTTTTTTCAGTGTTCCAAGATTCATTGTTTATGCACCACACCCAGTGCTCCAAGCAATACGTGCCCTCCTTAACACGCACCACCGGTGTCACCCATCCCTCCACCCCCCTCCCTTCCCAAACCCTCAGTTTGTTTCTCAAGACCTCAGTGTCTCATGGTTCATCTCCCTCTCTGATTTACCCCACTTCACTTTTCCTTTCCTTCTCCTAATGTCCTCCATATTATTCCTTAACTTTAAAAAACGTAGTAATGGGTGTCTTTTGGTATAGCTCTCAAGTACTGGTTTGTGAATGACAGTCTTTCAAGTTCTTGGTTTTTGTCATGATCGCTGTTGTACTCAACCATTCCATGTGTTTCTGTGAATTTCCCTCACCCCTTTTTTTCTGTTGTTTAGTTTTATCAAATAGTACTATCTGGTGTAGTCTGTCTGAAAAGGAAAAAAAAAAGCTGTTAGCCCTTGTGCCATGAAACGATTTCCTCCCACAGGTATATCACAGCAGTTTCCTCACCAAGTTTGCTTATACTTTTTAAACATTCACAAGTACAGAAAATATTACAATGAACCCCCATTTACCTGACAGTTTTAACAACTGTTAACCATTCTTTATTCCCTCTTATTCCTCTTTTTTTTCTTGGGCTGAAGTATTTTCAAGGCAAAACCCAGCTACCCTCTCATTTCATCTGTGAATACTGGGTGTCTGTGACAGATATGGACTATAAGAAAATCTTAATCAAAATACCAGTAGAATACTCAGAAGTTCTTTAATATCATCAAATACCCTATTTGTATTTAGTTTTTCCTGATTATCTCAAATGTCTTTTTATAGTTGTCTTGATTGAATCAGTATTCAGAGAGGTTGATAATACATTTGGTTGATGTTTCTTTTCGTTGTGTTTTAAAGATTTTATTTATTTATTTGACAGACAGAGATCACAAGTAGGCAGAGAGGCAGGCAGAGAGAGAGAGAGGAGAAAGCAGGCTCCCCACCCAGTGGGGAGCCTGATGCGGGGCTCGATCCCAGGACCCTGGGATCATGATCTGAGCTGAAGGCAGAGGCTTTAACCCACTGAGCCACCCAGGTGCCCCTTGGTTGATGTTTCTTTCTTTTTTTTTTTTTTTTTTTAGATTTTTTATTTATTCATGTAACAGAGAAAGAGATCACAAGTAGGCAGAGAGGTAGGCAGAGGAAGAGTGGGGAGCAGACTCCCTACTGTGCAGAGAGCCCGATGTGGGGCTCGATCCCAGGACCCTGAGATCATGACCCGAGCCGAAGGCAGAGGCTTAACCCACTGAGCCACCCAGGCGCCCCTTGGTTGATGTTTCTTAAAGCTCTTCTAATCCTTTACTCCTTTCTCCCCCTTGTTTTTTTTTTTTTTTAGATGGATTTTCATAGTATTTATTTTTTATTTTATAGCTAATAGCTGCTATGTTTTAACAATATTGCTAAAACAAAATACCATTTGAGTAGGGCAGAGATGTGAAATTTTCCCCCATATTTTGTATTTCTTTAAGTTAATTCTCAGACGCAAAATTACTTGGGAAGTTGGGTAAAAGTCAACATTTTTAAAGGTATTTAATTTTGTAAAATCATTTTTTAAAGCCTTATTCCAGTTCATTCTGTTAGCAGTGAAGTCAATTATTGACAATTGTATGTACATTAATAATCTTTTGAATATCATGTTAAAAATTCATGAATTTAGTAATGATTCTTGTCTCATTCTGGTTAGACCTAGGTTCTATCAGCTAAAGATAAAATTCAACTAATATGAAGAAAAGGAAAGTTAGCAAATAATGCAAATTCTGCGTTTACTCACAGGTTTATCCCTGTAGTTGTCTTGATATATGTGAATTTCTACAAATCTCACATTACACACTCTGGAATTTATTCTGATTTAGGCATAGGGGACAATAAAAATAAAAATAGCTACATTTATTGAGTACAGACTAACAATCTTATGAGGGAGAGTCTGTTATTAGCCCCATTTTTGAGGTGAGGAAACTGAGTCATAGAGATCTTAAATATGCCTTCCACAACTTTTATTGAGTTAATAGACATTTAACTTACTTTAAGGATACATGAATACATATGTTCTGCCAATCTTGTTTTTTTAACTAAAAAAATATAGATTTTTATAATGCTTTTTATTTTATAGCTAATAGATGCTATGTTTTTAATAATATTACTAACATACAATATCATTTTGGTAGGTTCCCCATTCCTCAAAATATTTTGTTGTGAAGTTTATTTTAGGGCTTTTGGTTCTTAAGGAGAGTGTACTTAAAATGTAATTAAAAGCATTTTGGCCTTTTCTGCTGAAATGAAAAGATAGCAAAATGATCAGGCTTGCCACACATTTTGTGGGTGATTTGCTTTATTTTCTTATTAAGATTAGGCTGTAATGTTAGTTATTCTATATATTTGGGAGCCTGGGTCATCTTCTGTGAGCCATAATCTTATTTGAAGAATGTTGAAAATAAGTATTTCTCTTTTCACTATGACTTAGTGTATTTTGTCACAGGTGGCTTATACTTAAGAAATGAAAATTCCGAGAAATGCTTTCAACTTCTAGAACATGGAAAGACATTTCTTTATCTTTGTATTGCAGAAATGTGGACAACCAACTTCCTGGGCAAGCCATTCCAGCTGGGTTCCCAGTGTATCCTGCTTTCAGCCCCTTACAGATGCTGTGGTGGCAACAGCTGTATGCTCATCAGTATTACATGCAGTAGTAAGTTAGTTTGAGTTCGGGTTTTTTGCTTAGTGTGCTATTTGCTTTATTTTCTTTCTCAGCCTAGGTAAGTTGATTTGGGCTTTCATTTACTGATATATTTTATTGGTTCTTAAAAATTACTGTGAATGAATTTGCCAACATTTCAAAAGATACTTCCTTTTAAATTATTTGGCTTAAGAGAAAAGGGTTCACATCCAGTTCACATCAGCTAAACCCGTTCTTTGTTTCTACCTCTTTCCCCTAATTACATTTAGCAGCCTTGAGATGCTTTCTTTAATATAACATTTTATCTACTTAAGAGGAGAAAACTGAGGGAAGTTTCACTGGAAGGCAGCAAATCTCCATGAAGAGATAGGACGCTCAATGAAAAGGAATCCTGTGTCAGGGAGATTCGTGTTGACATAAGGCTAATAATATGCTTTCTGGACTATCAGCATTTTCACAAGTTTTGCTTCTGGTCAGCATGTGTCTTAGCACTGAGCACAGCTTCTCAGCCTTCACTCTTCTGGACTCCATGCGTTCATTTAACATTTCTAGCTTCTCTTTACTGTTCTCTTGTTTCTATGATTTTGCTATCCTCTTGATTGTTTGTTTTTCTGATCACTCATCTTGTGTCCTTGATGGCCTATTTTTTCCTTCTTCTAAATGGTAACATTGCTTGTTTAGTTAGAAAAATTTCAGTGTACTTGCCATGTACCTCAGGACAGTCTGGTAAGGAAGACAGGAAGGTAAGGAAGTCAGTCCTGTGCCAGTCCTCTTGGACTACTTACTTCTGTGGCTTCGTCACTAGCTTTCTGTGGATGACCCCTATTCTTTATCTCCTGTGCTTCATCCTAGTTGCTGGGAGATTTCTGTAGGGAAATTTGCTTTTCCTCTAAATTCAGGCTGTCTCAAATTTGACACCACCATCCTCTTAAATGTGTTCTCCTTCCTGACTTCTTCTTCAGTGACACAGTCTCTTCTTACTCATTCTCCAGGCTTTTAACTTTAATCAGCTTTGACTCTGCCTTCAGTGATCCCTAAACCCAACAGTTTACCAAGATGAGTTAATATGTTGTTTCTAACTTTTGTTCTTCCCCTAGACCTTACTTTCAATATTTTGCCCAAATCTTTTCTCAGTTTGGATTTACTTTACTGCAACTGTTCTTTCTCCTTTCAGACTCTTCATTATATTTCATCCTGCTGCTGCCCGGTTAATGTGCTTAATACAACATTGAGCCAGTCATTCTCCATCCTCCCAAATACGGTTCCCTTGCCCACAGTGTGAAGTCTGCATCCTTAACCTTACTGCAGACCTTACCCCATAAAGCTGATGTGCTCCAGGAACCTTGTATCCTCATGTTCTCTTGCATGATCCCTTGGCTGCAGACTGGCTATTTGTACCTTACCTATTGCTGTGGTAAAAGCTACCATTGGACTGACTGCTTTGTGCTTATATTCTGCCAGATGCTGGATGCTTTACACCCCTTGTCTTATTTATAATCTCTTGAGAACTGTGTAAGATAAGGTAGGGCTTATTGTAGCTTGCTACTGAATCATACAATATTTGTACATTATTTTTATTATTTATTATTATTATTTTTCTTCTTTAGTGAAATAAGTCACCTATGAATCAGAATATCTGTGAGGTAGAAAGTGTTTTGGAAACTAAAAAGCTCTCCCTAGATATAAGGTATTAGCTTACTGAATTAAATAGGCCAGGAAACTACTGTTTTATTTTGCTATCTTGATTTTTTAACATTTAATTGTAGAAAAATTTCAGCATGTGAAAAGATAGAATAGTGAAATGAATCCCTGTATACTTATCACCCAGCCTCAACATTTATCAAATCATGGCATTCTTGTTCTAGAACTTGTCCCTCCTGTGCTGGATAATTTAAAGAAAATCCCAGATATATTACCATTTTACTAGAGCCTCGTATGGGAAAATTTATTCTTTCAAGCAGTCAAATTATAAGCAAACTTCAGGGTCACAAGTATTCATTGGTATACGAATACCTATTCCAGGGTTCCCAGGTGAAGTTCCCAAAAGTCAGGATTTGGGTTGAGGGGTTGTTATCTGAGATCTGGTTAATATCTTAAAACATAAATACAAATCATTTATCACTAACAATGGCCACACAGGGTAATGATCACTGTACATATTTAGACATATTTTTCAAAACATGGCTCTAAAGGAGAGGGTGCCGCGATAGTCATCCGATGTAGAAAAACAAAAGGGGCCATTAGTGAAAAGATTTGGAAAAAGATTCGGTCATTACCATATAAAGTAATTTAATGAAAAACAGGAAAGATAATGATTACCATGCCTTCTTTCTCTTCCACCTCTCCCCTGCCATCTTAGACTGTAAGGCTAAGAGAGCATCCTTTCCTGAGCTACTCACTCCTACCATCAGTCTTGGCTCCACTTTTCCACTGGGATTCATGCTTACCTAAGAAATGTGGTACTGGAGTTGTGGTATTCCATATTAGGTTTATGAAAAAATACACATGATTCCCCAAGAACATTTTGCAAAATAAAAGAGAGTATGATATAGTTTTTTTTTTCTTTTTAATATTTATTTTGGTGAATATTTCAGCCAAGCTGCAGTTTCAGCTCAGGCCACATCAAATGCCAACCCAACCCAGCCTGCTGCTTCACAGCCTCTAAATCTGGCACATGTTCCTGGCGAAGAACCCCCACCAGCTCCAAACCTAGTGGCCCAAGAAAATCGACCCATGAATGAGAATGTTCAAATGAATGCACAGGGAGGTCCAGTGCTAAATGAAGAAGACTTCAACCGAGACTGGCTAGACTGGATGTACACGTTCTCACGAGCCGCAATTCTCCTTAGCATTGTATACTTCTATTCTTCTTTTAGTCGGTTTATCATGGTAATGGGAGCCATGCTACTGGTTTACTTGTGAGTGATGCTTGTTAACTTCTTGTGCTTTCTTTTAATTACTTTCTAAAACTGTTGACAGAATTTGGCATGCAGTATTCTGTCATGACTCTTGAGTGAAGGAATAGGAATTTTGGACTCCAGAGTAAGAGTAAGAATAAGAACGTTTATCAGAACTGTCTCCAAGCAGATTTTTCTTTTATGGTCTTTCATAAAAATTAATTCATTTAGACATGCTCTATCAATTATTTAGAACTTGAAGTGTCTGATGCACTATTGCATAAGGATAGTCTTTTTTAGTTAAAGCTATCAGTAAGAAGACCTATAGGAATAGGTCAGACTTTTTTTCCTAAGTAGACTTTTTCTTGCCCCCCTTTATTCCAAGAGGCAAAGAAATAATGTAGTTGAATTTCATTTTGAAAAATATTGGGAAAGATGTTACGACTCTCAGTATGTTAGGACATTAAGACAGCTAAGTTCATTGTTAAGATATCTGACATAGAACCAGCAGAGTCCATGATAGATTTTTAGACTTAAGTTGATTCCTGTTTGCTCTCATTGCTTTGAGAGTGGCAGTTCTTGGTCCAAAGTAGGAAATTTGGTCTTTTTATCTATTATAGTGGAAATAATTTTTCTTTTGTAGGACACTAATGTTTTACAGCATTACAAATAAAAACAGTTTCAACTTCTTTCCTTTTCTCTTTATTTTACTGAACAGACACCAAGCTGGATGGTTTCCTTTTAGGCAAGAAGGAGGTCAGCAACAGGCTCCCAACAATAATGCCGAAGTTAACAATGATGGGCAAAACGCAAACAACCTAGAACTTGAAGAAATGGTATGCTAATGAGGCTTTTGTATACTTCAAATATAGATGTTCCTCAGCAGTGTAAGAAACCAACATGATAAAAAAATCTTGGGGCATTCCATAAGTTTTTGTGGAATAGCATGGGAAGAAACATATAAAATTGTATGATTTTTTTCTGGGAGAACTTAGAATATAATACTGAATCAGTCATATATTCAAATTAAGTAGGGGGTGCCTGGGTGGCTCAGGTGGTTAAGCATCCAACTCTTGATTTTGGCCCACATCCTGATCCACGGGTTGTGAGATAGATCCCTGTTTTGGGCTGTGCATTCAGCAGGGAGGCTGCTTAAGATTCTCTCTCCCTCTCCCTCTGCTCCTCCCCCATGCTTGCTTGCTCTCTCTCTCAAACAAACAAAACCCAAAAAAGAGTTAAGCAGGAAGAATTAGCATTATTCTTACTGAAAATAGCCGAGAAAGAAAATTATGCACACCATGAGAATTTGATTAAATTGGCAGTTATCCCTTTGAACTTGAACACTGAGGAATTTATCAATTTTGGATTTAACAAAGATTTCTAATAACCAGATATGTCCCACTTCCTTATTACATGCTCATATTCCTTTTCTGTAGGGAAGGATTTAATTCTTTCTTTTTCTGTCATGAGTTAATACTAACTTCAAATCCCTTAGGAGAATGTTTCTTGTTTTGTTTGAAAGGAGCGTCTTATGGATGATGGGCTTGAAGATGAGAGTGGAGAAGATGCAGGTGAAGACGCCAGTGCAGTTCAAAGGCCTGGATTAATGGCATCAGCTTGGTCTTTTATCACCACCTTCTTTACTTCACTGATACCAGAGGGGCCTCCCCAGGTTGCCAATTAGACCTGAAAAACTGTGCCAGCTACAAAGGAGGGTCTGACTTTAGGGAAGGGTTTTAAATAACAGTGCAATTTCAAAAAAATTTATTACTTTCTTTTCATCATCATGTACAGAGGTGTTTTTTTTTCTTTAAGCTTCTCATGCATATGAATATTTTAAGCACAAATGGACTACTAAATGTGTGATTTCTTTTTTAAGATCCTAACAAAACATAGTATAACAATGTTGGTCTTCCAGGTTTTGTTAATTTCAATTATGTATATTATATCAAGGCAGATCTATTTGTGTGTCTTATTTCTTTAAAGAGCTGCTTCACATGTAAATGTCTAGCCAATAGCCCAGCCCTTCAGTGTATAATTTGAATAAATATATCTATTTTCTGTGAATTATCCTGAAAGTTTTAAACAGAATGACCTCATAGTTTTTAATAAAGAATATTATTTACCTAAAATGTGCTAGCAGCATCTTGCCCAGCCATAAAGCAATAAACTTCTCAATAATCTTAATTTTGACATTTGGATAAATAATGGAAACTTTCTATTTTAAGGGCATGTATCCCATCAATTGGAATTAGTACCTTAAAAAAAAAGGCAGCTCTTCAATGGAATTAATAGTGATATAAATGTTTGATACAGGCAGTACTTTTATAAAATATGCTGGAAATTGCTCCCTGTAATTTTTTAAAATAAAAGGTCAATTATGGTAAACTGTCTTATGGGATATTTGTTTGGACCCTTCACTAATATACCCATTACATGTAAAAATCTATGTAAATTTCAGTAGTTGTTGGGAAAAGTTGCTCAAGTCTTCCAGGTCATTTTCACCTCTTTGTGTTCCAGATGGATATCTCTTAGTTCTTAGTCGGAAACCCTGATAGTCTATTTAAAAAGCCCTGTGAAAGCCAATTCAGTATTTCATACAAAAGGAATAAGTTTCTCATAGGGTAGCTAAAAATTAAAATTGGACATGAGAGACTATGGACTCTGAAAAACAACCTGAGGGTTTTGAAGGGGCGGCGGGTGGGAGGTTGGGGGAGCCAGGTGGTGGGTATTACGGAGGGCACAGGTTGCATGGAGCACTGGGTGTGGTGCAAAAACAATGAAATCTGTTACGCTGAAAAGAAAAATATTAAAATTGGACAAATGAGGGTGGGAGAACTTAGTGTGCAAGAACTTCACTCACATGAAATGTATTATAAAGTTATATGTGGTACTGGTCTGGTAATATATGATTAGATAAGAGAACAAAATAGAAAATTAAGAAAACAAATTATTTTCTAAGTTGTTTACTTATAATGATGAAAGTGACATTTCAAGGGATAACTGGTTAACCCTTTGAAAAGTGAAATTAGATTTCTGTTTATAGATATCAGTCAAAATATCATGATTCAGTATGAGCAACTGAACATACAAATACTAACAAAAAACATAGGTGAATACTTCCGTAATATTGGGGTGACAAAATGCCTTTATGGCAGAATTCCTGAAAGAAAAGGTTGCTATGTATATAATATTTTGACATACATAATTAAAAGGCAAACAATTAGGGGAAAAAAAGATTAAAAAGATAGTAATAATTAAGTCTTAAATTTTGTTAAAAGAAGACAGTGTTCCAGTAAGGAAATGGGCAAGGACACTCTCTAGTCTTTTTGGACTGAGTGGCTTACACAACAAACATTTATTTCTCACAGTTCTTGAGGCTAAGAAGTCCAAGATCAAGGTGCTGGCAGATTCTGTGTCTGGTGAAGGCCCTCTTCTTGGCTTGTAGATGACCATCTTGCTGTATTCTCATATGGCAGAGAACAGAGCAGAAGCGCGCGCTCTCCCATCTCTCCTTACAGGGCACTGACCCTGTTCCTGAGAGCTCTGCTCTCATGCCCCAATTACCTCCCAAAGACCCTACCTCCTAATACTATCACTTGGGGGTTGGGATTTCAACACGAATATGAGGGGGAGAAGACACACAAACATTATGTCTGTAACAGATACAAATATGGGCAATAAATATGAAAACAGATGTACTGAGTCTCAAGGTTAAAACTATCAAATTAAGATAATATTCAGTGTAAGTGAAGCCATAGGGGAATATAAAATAGTATATATAGCCTTTCCAGCAAGTACCAAATTTTCAATGTGTACACAGAATCATTCAGTGTCATTCTATCGTTACTGGAATAAAGATCAGATTCCTGAGCATGTTTACAAAGTTCTGAAAGGTGGGATCCTTGGACCCTCTCAGTCTCTGCTCATCATTAATGCCTTTGTTTGAGCTAGGCTGGTCTTCCAATCCCAGTACTCTCTCCTTCCATCCTTCCAGCCCCAAGACTTTTGAATTGTTCTTTTTGCTTGGAACACAGTCTCTTCCTTTTTTTTTTTTTTTCCTTGTTAACATTTACTAATCATTCATGAAATATGAGCTAATGGCCAGTTCTGTAAAGAAGCTTTTCCCTGGCAGCACTGTTCTTCACATATTACACCACTGCAGTTTACATTTATTTCCTTTTGTCTCTCTCACATGAGGACTATGAGGTAGGGCACATATGCTCATTATTACATCCCCAGTCCTTGAAGAGTGCCCAGTAATTAGTTTGATCCTGAATGAGTGAGTGAAAATGTACATACCCTTTGTTTTTTTGTTTTTGGTTTATTTTTTGTGCATACCCTCTGAATCAGCAAAAGTTTGAAAGGGTATGGTGTATGTGTGAGATTTAGCTTTAAGATATTCATTCCATTGTTTAACAGGAAAGAACTAGAACTGATAGATGTTCAACTGGGTGAGCTATGGTACATTAGTATACTCTTTGGATCAGGATTAGGAATGGCTTGTTTCAGGGCTGATGGGAGCGAGTGCATCCAGAGGGAGGGTCTGGATTTTAACCTGGAAGCTAAATAAATAAACTGTTAAAACTGTAAGAAATGCTTCATGGGTCATATCCTAAACCAGAATGGGTGGGTAGGGTAAGAATGCAGAGATAATGAGACAGATTAGTCTTTCTTCCCTTGGGAGCTAGAGATGGGAGAATTGGAGCCATAGAATTCATAGAGGGGAACAGCATTGTAGGGGACACCCATGTGGAGGAAAAGAACAGGTCACTGTATTCTAGTCGTAGATTGGGGCTAAGGAGAAAAATGTTAGTCATAGATGCCCCCTTTAAAGGGGGGTGGCTAAGGATTTTAAGAACAATGGAATGTGTTGCTGGATTTTAATGATTTTCTCCACATTATTAATTCCCTTTTGTTAGGTTCACTTTTGGTGAGTCTTTGTCAAAACCTGCAGCCCAGTGTGGGCTGTGTTTTAGAGGATTAAGGGAGGAGCTGTGTCCATACTGGGGCCAGACGGTGCCTAGGGGGCTGTGGTAGCTTGGAGATGGTTTCCAGATGGCAAAAGAGCAGCACAGCAGCTTTGACACCGGTCTCTAGGCCAAGTGCTGACTAGCAACAGCCAGAATGGATTTGTGGATAAACACTTCTTAGGACTTCTGTTCCTTATACATCACAATAAAGACTAGACTTTGTATAGCCAAGCAATATGGGTGAGAGGGTAAAAGAAAAGGGTGATCCTCAGGGCTGGAGAGTTGGAGACAATTCTTGCCATAGTTTGGTGGCATTGTTTAATGCCACCATCCATCGTTTCTCTAACTGGTTTTCTGGCTCCATCATCACTATTGAAATCTGGCTTTTCAAATGAGGAGAGAAAAGACCATGTTTGGATCCTCATTTGTACAGTCCCAGGAGCTGTTTTTGCTTCACTGTGGAGAGACCAATGTGTGCTGATTTATAGATCAGTTTTCTGTAAGTCTGGTATAAATCAGACCATCAGGCCTGTCATATCTGAAATTTCGTTGCTGGGTCTGCAAAACTGCAGGCTCTGGAATGTAGTGTTCTTAATGACAGTTTTTTCTGGGAGTCCCAGTGAACTGAACTTACCTCTCCATGTGGCATCATATGCTGTAACTGTAACCTGGGAAAGTGAAATAAATTGGCCGCATGGTGAGTACAAAACATTTTTCTGGTATTTTCTATCTTACATAAATACAGTTTGGATGTTTCAATACTTCAAGAATTAAAAGTACTTTAAACTTTTTTGAAATTTTTTACACAGTAGGAACATTGGACACGAGATCTAGACTATTAGATTTTTAAGTGTACAATACAGTAGCATTTAAAAACATTTAAGACACTTAAATGATGCTTCTTGAATGTTGTGAAGCAGTGTAAGCCTCTTATTAAAATACTATGGAAGCTTTGAAATAAAGGCTTTTCTTACAAAGAGAACCCAGAATAATTAGTTAGGGTTCTTGTTCCTTAGCACCTGGAGCTTCTCTGTGTCCAGGAGTCATAGTAAGCAGAAAGTTTTTCCCAGCACAATGAGGGCTCAGCCCTAATATGGGGAGGACAGCAAAAGATCTGTCTCCCTTTTTCAGAGCAAACCTTGATGGTTATTTTCTCTCATTACACTTGGATACACCCTCGAGGCTATAGTCTAGGAGGACTAATTTCATGCATCCTACTTCCTTGATCCCGCTACTAAATTTTCTCTTACTCCGATTGTTTTATTTTCCAATATGAATGCCTGCGTAAACTATTTCATGCAGCGCAGTAAGCCACTCTATCCAAGGGTTCGAAAGCCATAGGAAAGTTGGAAAAATTAAGATCTATGTTGGGTCTTTACCAGTTACCACCCCTCACAGAGGGTGCATAGGAGAGAGGCTGGTGTTTTGTGGTAATTTATGTAAATTATTATAGTACTTTGAAAACAGTTATCACTGATATTTGAATAACATTTGAATATTTGCTACATACCTGGCTCTGTGCTCTACCTGCATCTTAAAAAAAAAAAAATCCCTTAAATCAACTCAAGGTAGGGGCACCTGGGTGGGTCAGTGGGTTAAAGCCTCTGCCTTTGGCTCAGGTCATGATCTCAGGGTCCTGGGATTGAGCCCAGCATCGGGCTCTCTCCTCAGCAGGGAGTGCTTCCCCCTCTCTCTGCCTGCCTCTCAGCCTGCTTGTGATCTCTCTCTGTCAAATAAATAAAAAAAAATAAAATCTTAAAGACAAAAAAAAAACAAAAAACTCAAGGTAGGGCTATTGTTACTTCTGTTTTTCCAGATGAGGACACTAAGACACAACGAAGTTAAATAGCTCACCTAAGGTCCCATAGCTAGTAAGTGACACAGTCAAGATTTGAACTTGTTTTTTTACTTCAGAACTTGAACTCTTTAAAATTATTCATGTAAGGCATGTGAAAAGTTCAGCTTCCAGCAATCGGTGATTAGCTTGTTTTGTTTTGCACTAGAAAACTAGAAAAGTCAGAACATGTGTGTCCAATAAGACACCAGAGAGCTACCAAGAAAGCAAAGGCCAGTATTCCAGACAGGTGTGACCTACATTTGGTGCCACTTTTTCCAACCTGAAAGCCTTGTTCAGTCAAGCGTGGTGGCTGGGAAGCAGCACAAACATTTTTGGGAGACTCATCGGTAACAAAAACGAGTCCAGGATGCACTAAGTGGAAGTGATTTTGAGCACCCCAGGCTTTCTATTGGCTCCCCAAAAGGGCTACCTACCCCTCCAGTACACAAACTGGAAATGGGCCTGTTCTCACATGAACCAAAGCCCAGCCTCAAACCACCTCCACCCCTCACAGAATGAAGCAACTTGCACCAAACCTAATAACAGCCAGAAGCAAAAATAAATCCCGGCGGAAGAGAACATGTAGTTTCTCAGTTTTCTCTACAGGCTTTTTGAACTCTGTTCATTAATAAAAGGTAACTAAGAACACAGAAACATAGGATTTGACTAAAATGAGAAACTGAATAGAAACAGAGCCTCAGAAAATTCAGGCATCTAGCATTATCTGACAGACCTTAACGAGAGCTGGGATTAGAAGCTTCAAGAATGAAACGTTCCGGCCCAAGATGGCGGCGTCGGAAGAGCCCGAACTCGCCGAGCGCGCCGCCCGAGGCGCCAGATTGCCCGGATTTACCGAGCATTTCCTCCTGAGGAAGAACGGAGGGCCCGCTGAACACTCTGGCACAACAAAAGACAGAAGGCAAGAGAGAGCAGCAAGAGAGATGGAGACAAGGTAAGGCGAGAGCCCCAAGCCGCCAGCGCCGCGAACGGCCACCGGGAGGGCGTGTGTGGACGGGCTGGGAGCAGACCCCTCTGTCCTCGGACACGGGGGAAAAGCCGGAGTTTAAGAGAGTGACTGGCATGGAAAAGTCAGTTCTAGGACTCGGCCATTAGGCCCGGAGCTGCTGGACGGCTCTGGGGTGGGAGCGGCCGTCCGCGGGTCCTTGTTCCCCCTCCACCATGAGGGCACAGGCTGAGCCCTAAGCTGCCTGCCGCCTCGCGAGCCCCAGCCGTCCTCTAGGGTGGCCTCGGGGCGCTGCACCTGGGGATACCCCTCATTAGTGCTCACTACAGCTGCGGCCCCACACCACCTCGGCTTCAGACGGCTTCCTAGAGCAACCCCTGCCCAGAGCTCTCAAGAACATTCCTGCTGACCTCTCCTTCAGATCCAGCTGACCTGCCCGGAAGCCCCCAGCACCCTTGCCAGGACCCCCGCTGTGGGGGCATTCCCCTCTCACCTGCATTGGCCTTGGCTCCAGTCGTCAGGCCCTGAGCTGAGCACCCTGGGACACCGTGGCTTGCATCCAGTTCAGCCTCAGCTGTCCCACCAGGCCGCCCTCAATGTGGAGAGCCCCAGAACAACCCCCTTGCAACCATTTCAGTTTCACCTGTCTTGCTAGGGTGCATTTTGCAGAGCCCAGGGACCACTGCCCACCCTAGCTTTAGCTTTCCTGCCAGGGCTTCCCCTGAGCGGAGCACCCAGGACCCTCTGGCCTGGATCCTGCCTTGGCTCCAATCACCCCTCCAGTGCACCCTTTGTGTGACGAGTCCTAGAATACCCCAGTTTACACTCATTTCAGCTAGAGCTATCTTGCCAAAGTGCCCTCTGTGCAGAGAGCTCTGGATTCCCCTGGCTGGTATCCACTTTAGATTCAGCTGTCCTGCCAGGACACCCTCTGTGCAGAAGTCCAGGGACCTCCCAGACTACACACTGCTTCAGCTCTAGCTGCCCCACAGGGTACCCTGCAGAGAGTGCCCCATAGCCCCTGGCTTGCAACCACTTCAGCTTTAGCTGTTTTCCCTGTACCCTCTGTGTACAAAGGCCCAGGACTTCTTGACCTATACCTTGGCTCAGCCAGCCTGCCAGGGCATCCTCTACATGGAAAACCCCAGGACACCCCAGATGACACCCACTTGAGCTTCAGCTTATTGTGCTAAGGTGCTTTCTGTGTGTAGAGCCTCAGAATACCCTGGCTTGTACTCCCTTTAGCCTTAGCTGCCCTATCAGGGCACCTGCTGCATGGAGAGCCATGGGACCCCAGCCCATGTCACCCATAGCTCCAGCCAGTCAGCACATTTACCCAGCACACACAGTCTACTTAGGAGGTGACCACACACAAGACCATTCCTTCAGGCTTAGGAGGAGTAGCTCTTCTGTGTAATCCAGAGAAATAAGCACAGAAAGCCAACCAAAATGGGGAGACATAAGAATATGCTGCAAAAGAACGAATAAGACACAACCTCAGAAAAAGAACTAAATGAAAAAGATATAAACAATATGCCTGCTAAAGAATTTAAAGTAATGATTATAAAGATACTCACTGGGCTGCAGAGAGGAGTGGAAGGACTCAGTGAGACTTTCAGTAAAGAGAAAGAAAATATAAAAAGGAATCAGAATTGAAGACTACAAAATACGCCAGAAATAAAAAATATGCCAGAGGGAATCAACGGTAGATTAGCAGGTGTAGAAGAATGGATTAGCAATTTGGAAGACAGGTTAATGAAAAGCACCCAAGTTAAATAACAAACAAAGAATAAAAAACATGAGGATGGGTTAAGGGATCTCTTAGACAATATCAAGTGAACAAACATTCACATTATAGCGGTCCCAGAAAGATAAGAAAGAAAAGGGCAGAAAACTTATTTGAAGGAATAATAGCTGAAAATTTCCCTAACTTATGTAAGGAAACCATCCGTAAAACAGAAGACAATCCACTGAATGGGAGAAAATATTTGCAAATGATATATCTGATAAGGCATTAATATCCTAAATATATAAAGAACTCATACAATGCAACACTAAAAAAAACCACAACAACAATCCAATTAAAAAATGGGCGGGGGGCTTGAATGGACGTATTTTCAAAGAAGACATCCAGATGGCCAACAGACACATGAAAAAATGTTCAACATCAGTCTTCACGGAAATGCAAATCAAAATCCCATGGAGCTATCACCTTATACCTGCCAGAGTGGCTAAAATAAAAAACAGAAGACAGTGTTGGTGAGGATGTGGGGAGAAAGGAACCCTGGTACACTGCTGATGAGAATGAACACTGGTGCAGCCAGTGGGAGACTGCATGGAGCCTCCTCAAAAAGTTAAAAACAAAAATTATGCAAATACTATTGAGTATTTATCCAAAGAGAATAGAAACACTAATTTGAAAAGATGTGTTTATCTTTTTACCCCTATGTTTATTGCAACATTATTTATAATAGCGAAGATACAGAAGCAACCTGAGTGTCAATTGATAGATAAAAGGATGAAGACACACACATGACTATTACGCAGCCATAAAAAGGATGAGATCTTGCCATTTGTGACAACATGGATGCTCGTAGAGGCTATTATGCTAAGTGAACTAAGTCAGATTGAGAAAGATATATGATTTCATTTTTACATGGAATATAAAAAAACATGAATAAGCAATCAAAAAGCAGAATTGGAACTTTTAATACAGAGAATAGACTGATGGCTACCAAAGTGGAGGTGGGTAAAGGCATGGGCAAAATGAGTGAAGGGGAGTGGGAGATACAGTTTTCCAGCTACAGAATGAATAAATCACAAGGATAAAAGGTACAGCATAGAGAATATAGTCAATGGTATTGTAATAATGTCATATGGGGACAGATGGTAGCTACACTGTGGTAAGCAGAGCATACAAAGGAAATCACGCCAATTACTTCCTAGTAAAAGTGTTGAAAAAAGGACAAATTTTAAAAGTAGCCGGAGAAAAACTTTCAAAGAAGCAACAATAAGTAAGCCTAATAGGTGGTATTTTTGAAGAGCTGGAAGAAAACAACAGCCACCGTGGGAGACTATTTGCAACAAAAGTATTCTTTAAAAGACATTTTCAGGCAAAGGAAGGTAGACTTTGTCACCATCTGGAAGTACCAAAAGTACAAAAGAAAACACTAGTGGGTGTTTCAGCATAAGGAGAATGGCCACAGATCACTCGGAGGAGCAGAAAGGAATCAAAAAGCAGTGGAAAGGTAAATGTGTGTATAAATCTAAAAAGATAATGCCATAAAATGGGAATTTCATGCTCTATGGGGTCTTACATATATAATGAACTACAAAAGTAGCCCATACGTCTGATGGGAGGTAAATGGAATTGAATATCCTGAGGTCCTTAAATTGTCTTGGAAATGGAAATGTTGAAGACACTAATTTATATTAGGAAATAATAAAGCAAGGTACGTATTTTGATTTCTATGGTATTTACTAAAAGAATAACTAAAATGTAAACCAAACAGATAATGGAAGGAGAAAATGACATTTTAAAAATTGGAAAAAAGGCAAGAAAAGAGAAAAGAGGCACATAGCACGGATGGGGACAAGTGGAGCAAACAGTAAAGTAGGTTTAAATGTGAATGCATCAATATTTACATCATGCATAAATGGACTAAACGTTAAAATTTAAAGTCAATATTGCCAACCTGGATGAAGAACAAAACCTAATTCTACGAGACTTAAAAACAACAAGTGTGAAGTATAAGGATATGGGAAGGTTGAAAGTAGAAGAGTGTTTGAAAATGCCTTCCCAATGCAATTATGAATCAACAGGAAGCTGATGTATTTAGTATCCAAAGCAGACTTTAAGGTAAGAAGCATTACTGGAGTAAGAGGGGTATTTCACTTTACGGGGAAGGTGCAAGTCTCTGGGGGTTTGAGCTGTTTATGAAGTGCAGATAGGCTGCCCAGGCCCCGCTGCATCTTCTTCTGCCCCAGGAAGCTAACAGTCAAGAAGCACCAGACTCAAAGTAACTATCTGAAGATAGAGTCCGGGGGGTGGTGGGGGGGGGGTGGTGTGTGTGTGTGTGTGTTTTAGGGGAAAACAAGGGGTAGAGTAGCAGCATTCAAAAGGACAAGGTGTAACATTTTCTTTTTATAAATCAAATAAATGCTAGCACTCCCAGCCCTGCATTTTTGGGTCAGCAACATTAAAAAATATTAATGAGATCACACTCATCAAATGTTGACTCTTCTAAGTGCCTTGCAGGTATTCCTTTATTTAAATTTCACAACAACCCTAGGAGGTAGGTATATTTATTACTGTTTCTGTTTTACAGATGGAAAAGCCAGCAACTGGCAGGGCTGGTATTCAAAACAAGGCAGTCCCCTGTCACAGTCTCTGCTCTAAGCACTATGTGGTCTGGCTTCTGGATTTTACAGCGTGTCTGGCTTTTTGGATAAATGTTATCATACCTCTCATGAACGGTCTCTTTTCAATGTTTTCAATCTCAATGAAATTACACAAAAGGGCATAGAGAGGAGCATGAGAGAGAAATGCATATTTATTGGGGGCCTACTATGAACCCAGGCCTCACCAAGGTATGTTACAACAACCTTAAATGTAATTATATTACCCTCATTTTAAATGTGAGGAAAATAAGGGTCAGTGACATTCAGAGGCTGAACAAGCCACATTGAATATGAACAGAGAAGGGATTCTCTCCTGGTCCATCTGACTCCAAAGTCTCTGCCCAATAAGCCACACCGACTTGTCATACTATGAAATTAGTCAACTGATTAAATCTTGGCATGTTGCTTCTTCAAGATTGTCAATCTCTGCGGAAAAACTAGTCTTCTTCCGAGACCAGCAACTGGAGAGGCAGGGAAGAGCATTGTTGCACTTCCTTATTTCAGCACTAGATGGTGATGTGCCACTGTGTATCTCCATTGCTGGGAGTCCTAGAAGAAGGTTACTTAGCGCTCAGGGGCACTGTAGGGCAGGATGCTATGTCACAGTGGCATGAGAAAGCATGCGAGACCCTCTCTTGGGCCTGATAGTCTGGTCTTTTCTGCTAAACGTGGGGAAAGCCGGAGATCATGGCCCCCAGTCAGCTCCAGGACGTGCGGTACTGACAGCCTGGTCCTCTCTCAGTTTTGGGTTGAACTCCTCCACAAGCCCTGCTGAGGGGACTTGGGCACACACTTACCCACGGTGCCCCCCCCCCCCCGCCCCACCTCTGAAGTTCCTGCACATGAGGGCTTCTAGGAGCTTGGCACTGTGGTAGAGGCTCAGGAGACCTTAGCGTTAAAACTGGGTGCAGGTCAGTCCTGCCCCTGCTCAGCCACTTCCTTATTCTCCTCTTCTCCTGGGGATTCGCCTGAGGTGACTGCGTCCTCTCAGGTAAGAACCCATATCACAGCTCCTCCCTGATGTGCTGGCAACGATTTGAAGAACTGCCTTCAATGAAACTGTTTTGGGGAGATTGCCATAAACTCTATGGCTTTAACTGTTTTACTCTGTTCAAAAGGGCTAAGGATATGAAAGACAAAGACAGAGGAACAACCCCAGACTGGAGATGTGGCAGCTAAATGCAGTGTGTGATCCTGGACAAGAAAAGGGGCATTAGTGGGGCAGTTGGTGACATCTGAAGATAGTTTGTAAATTAATTAACAGTATTCCTTCCAAGTTAGCATCTTGGTTTTGGTCAGTGTACTATGGCTATGTAAAATGTTAACATTTAGGAACACCGGGGGAAGGGTGTACTATTTTTGCAAATTGTTGCCTGGAATTATTTCAAAATTGAAGTTTCAGTAGGAAAAAATTCTAGAAAAACATGACCTTAATATTATTATGGAATGTTTCAAGCATACAGAAAAATGCAGAGAATAACAACGGTTTGTGCAGGTGCCTCAGGGGTGCTGGAGGGGGGCGCCAGAGAGGCAAGTGGTTCCGGAAGGAGTTAAGCATTGCTGTCGCTATCTTCCTATGTGCAGAGCTGACTGCTGGTGGTTGAATCAGACCATTATTTTTCAGATGAGGGTCATTTAAATTTTTGACAAACTCTATTTTGGACAAATTCACAGAAAACTCACCAATAAGACTACAGTTTTTGGTAGTGATATAACACCCTCTGCCTCATGCCATATACCCACAGTTCCCTTGGGAGACATTTCTCTTCAGCCTTCAGCTCTTATTACAGGGATTTAATTATTACTATCTAAAACTCAAGCATATAGATAAAAGTGGCTGAAATTGCTTGATACTTCTTTTGATCTTTTTCTTTAGCTTCTTTAACTTGAAAAAATGAATGTTTAATTTTGGAACAGTTTTAGATTTACAGAAAAAATTGCAAAGATAGTGCAGAGAGTTCCCGTGTCCCCTTTACCCAGTTCCCCCATTATTAACAGCTGACACTAGTAGGGTACATTTATTGCATTAACAAACCAATACTGATATGTATTTATTCACTAAAATCCATACTTTATTCAGATTTCCTTAATATTTACCTAATGTCCCTTTTCTCTTCTAGAATCCTCTCTAGGATATCACATTACATTTAGTTATCTTGTCTACTTAAACTAGGCTCTGACAGTTTCTCAGACTTCACTTGTTTTTGATGACCTTAACAGTTGAAGAGGTACCGGTCAGGTATTTTATAGGATAGCCCTCCTTTGGGATTTGTCTGTTTTTCTCACTAGTCTAGGGTCATATGTGTTTTGGGGATGGTCATAGAGATAAATTGCCCTTTTCTTCACGTCGTATCAGGAGTACATTCCATCAACATGACTTATCACTCTTGACGTTGACTGCGATCACCTGGTTGAGGTAGTGTTTGTCAGATTTCTTCACTGTAAAATTATTCCCTTTCCATACTCTGTAAGGAAGTCACCATGTATTGCCTATACTTAAGTCATAGGGAGCTCTGTTCTACCACTTTGCAGATGGAGTATACTACATAAATTAGAATTCTTCTACATGCAAGATTTGTCTCTTCTCTCCCATTTATTTTCCAGCCATTTATTTATGTCCTTTGGGTTCATGAATCTTAACATATTTTATACTTTGAGTTTTAATCCAATGCTACTTTATTTTGCTGCTCACATTGTTCCAGCTTTGGCCATCATGAGTGCTTTTAGTTGGCTCCTATGTCCCTTTGACATATTCCCATCACTGGGATTTTTCTTTTGAACTGGGATTTTTCATTTTTCTCTTTCTTCCCTTACTTCCTGGTGTAACAAGGTGCTCCAGGCCCATCTTGTAAATGTCCTGCCCCAGCCCTCGAATTAGCCATTTCTCCCAGGAGCTCTTACTTCCTTGATTACAGTTAGAATTTTCTCATGAGGGAAGTTTGCTGATGGACTGATGGAGTCAAGTACTATGTGATTTCATGAATATTAATTGCATCTTTCCTTCTAGATTTTGCATGTAGAAGGCAGTCATTAAAAAAAAAATGATGACAGAAGGAATGCATCCGAGAAGTCAGTCAACAATAGATTGTCTAGAATGAATATGATTTTGGATGCTTCTCTCACACAATTAGGTGTGCTTCCTAGGCAATTTGTTTTTAAGTATAAAGAAAAGCAAGGGGGTGATTAACAGGAAAGTCAAGAATGGGTTATCACTTGGGGAGGGGGGCTATTGTGGAGATTGTATGTGATGGGCAGCATCGTTTGGTTATAAAGAGAGGCTGCATCTGCCAACCTTCTTTACCGTAAAGTTGAAGCCATGAGGCAGTTCTCACAAGGAAAGCAGAGATGTGTCACTTCTTGAGAAAGGCAGTTAAAAGTGGCTCCCCGCTGAGCAAGAGCCTGACGTGGGGCTCTCTCTCAGAACCCTGAGATCATGACCTCAGCCGAAGGCAGAGGCTTAGCCTACTGAGCCACCCAGATACCCCCATGCCATCTGTTCTTTGTCATACTTGACTAGAGGCAGAAAAAAGGTTCAAGATGGCAAAATTATAAGATGGAAACACCCCAAAATTATGTCAAGGAGAGTTCCTTAGGATATGAATGGAATATAAGTGTATGTGTCTGTATATGAATTTTAATCTATTGAGATTATGACATCTGTCTGTAGGTGCAACAATATATGAAGGGGGCTTCTAAGGTAGTCATAATACTGTCTTAAACTGGGTGATGGATACATGAGTGTTAATTTTGTTATTATTCTTTAAACTCCATGTATGTTACATATTTTTCTGCATGTAAAATACCTTTCACAATAAACATTTAAAGTCACCCTCTTCTGTACTTTGTTGACCACCTTGAATTGCACATTAATTGATCCTGTTAATTTGAATAGAATATGTAAGAGTATAAATTGGAGGAGTGTTTTGGGAAAGTTTTTCACATATCTTAACAAGCTAAATATTATCCTTTAATTCAGTAGTTACACTTCTAAGAGTTGAAGCTATAGAAATAATACTACATATTGGAAAAGTTTTATGCAGAAAGATGTCGCTCATTGCAGTGTTATTAATAATCATGAAAAATGGAAAGAAAAGAGCATGGTTTGTTAAAGTAGAGTGTGTCCACCTGAAGGAATGTCACTCAGCTTTTCCAAATGGTGGTTGTAAAGCCCATGTGTAAACTCAAAAATGCATATGATATGCTAGACGAAAAAGGACAGAATACAAAATCTTGTCTATTGGGTGAATATAGTTATATTAAAAAACTGTGAAACAAAAAGCTCTGTGCCTAGTATCTGCCAAGTCCGCTTTATGCCTAAGTGTTCTTTAGACCATTACTTTGAACAACAATTATTTAGGCATCATCCAGTGTGTATATCTTATATTTAGGAGGAAAATAGAAATAGTATGTGTTTGAAGTTGGAAATGGGATCCTTTTCTTCTAGAATAGTTAGAAAAATTCAAACTGATTTAATAAATCTGATTCAGTTCAGCAATACAGCTGGAAGAATTGAACCCATTTGTGTGTAAGCCTGGAAGAGGGAAGTATGGAAGGGAAGGGTTGTAAGGGGATAGGAACTTTCATTATGGTCCAGTGGCTAGAACTGTTAACAGATGGCTACATTCAGCTCTTTGTCAAGTAAGCGGAAGATGACCACCAAAGTTTCTCCCCTTGTGTCTATGACCTTGCATTCTGTCATCTGAAAAGAAATCATCAGACTTTATTACCTTTCTTTTTTCCCAAGGCTTTTCGACCATCAAGATTTTCTCATGAAGACAGAAGACTCATGGATGAAAAAGTGAGTTTCTAAGAAGATGGCTAAGCATACCTATCCTACTCCCCTTGTTTCCCACTGAAAGAGCAAACTACCCTTCCTTACCATGGTGAGTTTAGTTCTTCACTATCTGTTGTTTACTGTCTCAGTTAAGCCACTATGTTCTAAAACATTAAACATTTGACCACTTCTCAAAGTTCTTTAAATGCTTTCCAACTCCTCTTCTTTGGAAGGCTGCCAGGGTGATGGAATCTCAGATCACAGACACAGATAAGATGGACAAAGAAAGAAAGATACAAGAAGGAGGTAAAAATGTCCATAATGAACTCACGCATCTTGAGGAAACCTCTAATCTAATGAGAATGGATTTTGTTGAGAAGATTGTACATGAACAATTAATTATTCATGGCAGAGACATCATTAGGATTTCATTTTGTTTAAAGGCCTCTAAGTGACTCATGCAATTGGGTTAAGCTGGAGAAGAATTTCAAGAATGAGACAAGGGAAAGCTTTTCATTATATTGACTTTTCATAATATTTTTGAGATAGTTATTACGACATGGCACATAAATTACACTCCAACTAAAAATGTCCATTGGTTTGCCTGGGCAAGAGTTTCTTCTTGGGTGGATTGTGGACCAGTATGCTGAGATGGAAACAGACTGACAGAGATTTCTGAGAGGATTAGGAGATTTATTCCAGAATTCCATAATAATTCAATTTGGCTTTTTGGTTACTTGGGGAGTGTGAGGAATCTCCTTGAAGTGACTACGAGATTTGTACAGCCTGTGATATTTACACTCAATGATTCTTTCCCCAAGGCCATATGGGAGGTGAGCGCCTGTTCATTTACAGTAAGTGTGAAGTAAGGTATTTTCACAAAAACCCTAGAGATCTGGACCATTATAAGCCCTATTATCTGCTCATCTTAAAGGCAAGCATCAGAAATTAGTGTCAGGTTGATATTTTAATGTGAAATTGATTGTAAACATAGACTTAGACATACAAGGTAAATTTATAGAGAGGCATTGCATACAGGATCAACTTCAGTGGGTACTTAAGAAATATTAGTTGAATTAATTCAAGAGTTTTTGTCTGCTTTGTCTGTTTATATCCTAAGGACCCAGGATAGTATCTTGCACATAGTAGGTGCTCAGTAAGTATTAGTTGTTGAAAAATGTTGAGGTTGAAATAGTAAATCAGGGCATGTTTTTGTGGGAACATCATGCTAACCTGGGATGGTGATTGCAGGGAAGGGTTGGTAAAAGGGATGCCTTCTGCCTGTTTGGGGACTAAATCACCCTATAATTCCTTTTGGATAATGAAGTGTTAGTGTTAGCACCCTAGGCTTGCAAAGTGGAGTGGTAGGAGGGAGAGAATCAATAAACAATAAATGCAACAAGTAAGTGAATTATATACTAGAAGGTAGTAAGTGCTGTAGAAAAAAGTTTTTAAATAGTGGTATGCCCAGTATGACATCACTTACAAAATACATTCCATATTTTCAGAAACCTGTCAAGTGAAAAACAAGGTATTCCCTTATCTTTATACATTTCCAGTGACAAATTATCATAACTTCAGCTTAACTGATGATGATATCAAGCCAAAATGTCTATGGCTTTTATACAATGGTAACTTTAATTTTTCAGCAGCAGAGAAGTTCTCCGAGTGGCTTTCTTACTTGAATATCACAATGAACTATGTTCTGTATGTGTTTATCTATCTCAGCCTCTCTGTACCTCTGTGTAACACAGAGTGGCAAGATGGCATGTTGCCTTCTTAGTTTGACACATACCACAGCCAGAATTCCATGGCACCGTTTACACATTTTACAGTTAAATGTTTAGGCCTTGAGAACAGGCCTTCCTCTCTTGAAAGCAAATACTTTGCTTTCAACACTGCTTCCTTCATGCAGGGTGAAGAGAAGTCTCACCCCTGAGGTGGGCCCCAGGGCCTGGCCCTGAGTGAATCATAAGCACTGGATGAAGCAGAGGCTGGGGTCAAAAGAAATGTTTCTTCTGTGGGCTTCGTTTGCAGTCAAATGGAGACAATGTGTTTTCCTACCACCCAGTCACATCAGAGGGTATGGGAAGGGAGTCCAGAATTTGTGATGGAGTCTCAAGACTGTTCTACACTGACCTGGTTTCTTTTAGCTTATTAGTAATGCTTCAAGAGTCCAAAGAATTTTAGGAGTCTGGCACCCAGTAGTTTTTGGTAAAGATTTGGGCTTTTGTTTTCTTGATCCTTTGTTGGGGGAAAAAAAAAAAATAGATCCTTAGTTGATCTGCCTTTCTTCCTTTATCTCTATCCTGTACAATCCTCCCCACCTTCCATGTTTCAGAATGAAGTTAGCTATAGTTTTTTTTCTCCTTTACTTATTCAAATCAAGGAAGCATATTAGTCAGAGGTGTGAACATTAAATCTCCTTTCTCTGAACCACAGAGGAATAAGTTAGAGGTTTCATGCATTGTTTCCTTCACCAATGGCATTCCGTTATTGCTGGAAAGAAAATATATAAGATAAATCTGGATGGAAGGGGAGAATCAGGGCAATATGGGTTCTTTGGAAATGTGTGAGTAGTGTGCATTAGATGCTGGTTTCCATCTCGTGTCCCTTCTGCTAGTATGCACTATAAGTGAGTCACCTGCAGAGGTGCTGGGAAAGGAGACCCCAGCCAGTGGCTCCAAATGCCACTTCCACATTCAAATTACTATTAGGCATGGGGCCAAAGGTTCATCTTCTAACTACTGAGCTTTTTCAGTCTGTAAGAGAAAAGGGAAAATTTTAATTTCTCTTCTGAGAAAAATGATGTCAAAGTTATACCTTTAAGCCAGGCTGACTTGTCTGAACACAATGAGAGCAGTTGGCAAATAGGCACACAGTAGGTGTGTTAGCTGAATGGGCTCAATTTTTGGATGCTTAATTCCAGTTTTATCCCACTTATACTTGGTTTCTGCTACTGGCTTGGTCTCACAGTGTCAGTCCTACTTTTGCTGCATGGGTTTTGTGTTTGAACTTTGTTTTCTCAATTTTGACTCTCAGATGGCCTAAGAACTCAATTTATGGCCTTCCTCCCCTCCAGATAGCTTCAAGTAGACTGAACCTAGTGTCTGAGGATCAAATACCCACCAGGGCTCTAGTTAGGCCACCTTATTTGCCTGAATATTTGGATTTCAAACAATAAGAACAATGCTGATTCCCAACCACCAAGACTACAGTCCTCATCAAAGGTATATGGAGTGTGCTGAGAAGTCTTTCTCATTTTCTGCTGCTGAGGTTGCAAACTCCAGCCTACTTTCAAAGTTTGAAAACCAGCTTTCTAAGTTGGGAGGGTCATCATTTTCTTAGAATTGAGATAAAAATTTTCTTACCCCCCCCATGGTAGACAGAATAGTGGCTCTCCAAAAATGTCCATAGCTGAATTCCCAGAATGTCTGACTATGTTATATTACATAGCAAGAGAGAATTAAGGTTAGAGAAAGAACTAAGTTGCCAATCATCTGATCTTAAAATTGGGATATTATTCTGGGTTATGGAAGTGAGCTTGTTGCAGTTATAAGGGGCCTTCAAAGTGGAAGAGAGAGGCAGAAGAGGGGGTCAGAATCGCAGAGAGATTCGAAATTAATGAGCCACTGGCTTTGAAGTTGGAGAAGAGGCTGTGAGTCAAGAACTGTAGAAATGTAGGCATCTTACATGTAGGAGGCTTGTAGAAGACAGAAAAGACAAGGAAATGTATTTCCTTCTAGAGTGTCCAGACAGAGCACAGCCCTGCTGATATCTTGATTTTAGCCCAGTGAGATCCATTTCTGATTTCCTTCCCCTATTTATTTAGAATAATAAATTTATGTTGTTTTAAGCCACAAGTTAGGGGTAAACAGTTATGGTAGCAGTAGCAGTAGGGGATGAAGACACTGTTCAACAGCAGAAGAGTATCTTTTTATTTCATGATGAATTTTTATAACCTAGAAAAAAATCCATTTTTGAGCATGTAAGGTTAAACAGCTAGTTAAAATGTCAGGACTACTACTGTGGTACCTCCGTGGCTCAGCTGATTATGGGACTGACTCTTGATTTCAGCTCAGGTCATGAACTAATGGGTTATGAGATTGACTCCTGCATTGGGCTCCACGCTCAGTATGGAGCCTGCTTGAGATTCTCTCCCTCTGTTCCTCCCCCAATTTGCACTTTCTCTCTCTTCCTCTCCCTCTAAAATAAACAAATACATCTTAAAAAAAAAAAAGAAAAAAGAAAATTCCTGGAATATTGAATGTACATAGAGCTTTGTGACATCCTCAATTAAATCCTTAAATCACAAGTTTAAATATGAAAGTGCTTTCTCAAACTGTATGAACATTTCAGGCTTTTGAGACAAATGTTCTGATAAAATGCACAATCTCTCCAGAAGTGCATGGAATAAGGTGAGCCCTTGCCAATACTGTGAATTTCTATTTTTAAATCTTTGCTAGTTGTTGGATGAAAAATTGTTCTTCATGCATACAATAAATATTCACAGAGTAGTCTTTTGTAGTGCTTTTGTGCCAAGTACTACATTGAGCATCATGTTACTTTAATTTGAAAATGTTGAAGTGCTTGTTGACATTGAGCACTTTTTTGTAAACTCAATATGACATATACATATATATTTCCCATTTGTAAAGTGCCTTCTGGCTATGATGAGACAGATGGGCCATGGAAGGGGCCTGGAGGCCACAGCTGAGGTGCAGAGGGCAACAGGGCAGGTGGTGGCTGAGGGAGGCTGGGCTTGGTGTGTGCAGTGGAGGTGATGAGGTGTGGTCAGGTTGGGGATGTGCTCTGAGGGGGGTTAAGGAAGCCTCTTTGTGGATTGCTCAGAGGCTGTGGGGGAAGGAAAAAAAATCATGGAGTTGGTGTGTGAAACAAAGGCAAACGTGAAAATTCCTCCTGACACACATCTCGTGAGTGCTCATTGCAATTTCTGTTTCTGATTTCTTCTGCTTCCCCTGTCATTGGATCATTTTTGGGTCAAATGACTCAGTATAGCTCTTGGTGTTAACACTGTTTGGAGCCAGAGTTCCCTGAGACCAACCATATCTGTGGGGGAACAGATTTGCTTGTGTGACTTGGTACGGAGAACACCAGAAAACAACTTGGGATCAGAGCCTATGTTAGGTGATTTCGTGGAGTGTTCAAAGAAGCAGAGCACTCTTCCAAATTGGATACTGTAAGGAAGTCAAATTAAATCTATGCTTGGATAACTTAATCCTTTTTATCTAGGAGGTGGGAGAAGTGGAGTGGAGCTAAAGATGAAATTGGCAAAAAGGCCGTGGTCACTCATATTAGCTGAGAGAAGGAGACATTTGATTATTTTCATGGTTTTCCCAATATCCTTGTTCTTGTCTGCGCTCAGAAATAATTTCAAATGAGTCTCACTTTTATCTCACTGACATGATCCCAGAGTGAACTCATCTGATGTTGGTGTTCTGTGAAATTGTTTATCTTTGGTAGGACCTCATGGTCTTGCTGTTAGTGCGCCTGTTGGCTTTCAGAGATTTATTTGTCTCTCACTCTGGTCAAGGTTCGGATAAAACGAGGCCACAGGACATTAATTCACAATACTGAGATTTTCACCATTACGGAGATTCTGTTTATCAGGAGGTTGTCCAGAAAGCATTGTTTGTACTTGGACAAATTAGTACTCCTTGCTCCTTTTATTGAAGGATGCATCGTTGAATAATCTGATCTGACAGTGTTTATGCATTTTTGACAGTACAGAATGTGCCAATCAAGTGGGATATAGGCAATTATGAAAGAACAACATTAGTTTTTGAAATAAGTTGTAAAGTCAGGGCCAGATGACTAATCCTAGGCCAAGAAAACATGCCCCCGAGCCCAGGTGGGTCTTCTCCAGAGATCCAGGTCATCTTTCTTCTTTTTTATAGTCTAATCATAGACTGTTCCATTTCTCCAATCATATTCATGCTGGCAAAGTAAGAGGCATTTAACTTAGCATAAATTCCCCCTTAGCTAGTAAACTTAACTAGTTTTCTTGAGTTTGCAGAGTAGGGATAATGTGTACATAAAAGTAATATTGTAAAGGGCACAGATTTTATTGAATAATAAAATCCTACTTCTAGTTTTACTCATTTTATAAATTGTTCATGTGATAATTTACAGTGAAGGATTATTAATAATCTTTCATAACTATTTAGATATATGCAGATATATAAATATAAAAATAAATGATAAATATAAATATTTTAACTATAGCTTTAAAATATAATTAACCTATTGGTATATTTTAGAACAATATATATTATATTGGGTTTATCTTGAACATTTTTTCTATCAGTCATATATATTTAAATGATTATTTCATCATTGAGTGAAATAGCACAGAACTTGGTCCTTAAATGATAATATATCTGCTTCTGACACTTAATCAAATTAGAAAACTTATTTATTGCATGCTTGTTAGTAAGCCAGAAGTCATTATAATTTTGGATTTATCATTTGAATACATTCATTTTAATAAGCAAACTATTAAATTATATCCACTGAGGAGGCATCATAGGCTTCAAGTAAGGCAAGAAAGTATCCTAAACTAGGGTCCATATATATCATAGTGGCTATATGACACAGAGAGGTGGGTGTTGAAGCCTAACATGAGCGTGCAAGGGGTGGCACCAGGCATCCCACCCCCAGAGGGGCTGTGATTGGAAATGTAAACAGTTAGAAGAGGGAATAAACAAAGAAAATGGTTTGGTTTGGTAAAAGTATGTAAACCCAAATGTAATTACAGAAGGAGCTTCTGGGGCAATGGGTCCTGTTCCCTGCTGATGCTGCTCAGCTTATTGTAGGTGGACAATCATGTAGCTCTCACTCTACCTTTCTACCATTACTGCAAGGAGGAGACTGTGAACCAGAAATAGACTTACTCTGTATGCCCTGGGTGAGCTAACCTTGGGCTGCTGCCACTCTGGGGTTATTAATTCTTACAGCAACTTTGGAGTCATAGATACTGTTGTGATCTTGATATTTCATAGGAGAAACCTGAATGTTGGAGTAGTTAGTATCTTGCCCACATTCACAAAGCTCATGAGCTATCTACCTAACAGTGAACTCAGAGCGTCCATATTCATAACCCCCATGCTATCAGGGTCCCTCCTGTTCTGGGTCATCACCCCTACATCTTTTTTTTTTTTTCAAAGTGTCCCATGTTAGAGGGGAATCAAGGTTGATTCCAAGATTTTCATGCTGAGCAACTGAGTGGTTAGTTTTATCATTTCCTAGGGTGTAGAAGACAGAGGTGGAGCAGGTCTAGGGTAGGAAATGATGAGTCAAGGTTTCTGTTACATTTGGGCTGCTTATGAGACAACTAGTGGAGAGCTGAGTCAGTAGTTGGATTTATAAGGCTAGAAAGATTAAGGACAGAGTTTTGCAAAATTTATTGTTCCCCCCAAAAAGCCCTTTTCTATTCCATCCATGAATTTCTAAACACACACACACACACACACACTCACATAGATTGAGAGAGAGAGAGAGAAAAGAGAATGGCAAAATGGCAGAACAGTAACATTATTGAATATAAGAAATTGGTACATAGATGTTCACTGTATTCTTTTACTTTGTTGAGGTTTGAAAATTTTTTCTAACAGACATTACGTGTGAACCCTTTATTGACCTAAACTGTAGTTGTCTTCATACATAAGCATGCTTTTGAAAATTATGACATTCTGTTCTCCGACTATATGCCATTGTGGTACTTTATGCCCATTTTGCAGATGAAGGAAGTGGAGCACAGAGAGATAAGGGAAGTTGTCCAAGTTACATGGGAAGTGGTGGGGCTGGAGTTTGTATCTAGGTCTCTCTGACTCCAAAATCGGTGTTCTTTCTACTACGCTCATACTTGCCAAGCTGTAGTGTGTGTGTATCTGATGGTATTAAAACAGACTTTATGTGGATTGGGAATACAATACGAAATTACATTTTCACAGGAAGTTATTTACTTTTAAAAAAAAATTATTTATTTGACAGAGAGAGAAATCACAAGTAGGCCAAGAGGCAGGCAGAGAGAGAGGGAGAAGCAGGCTCCCCGCCGAGCAGAGAGCCCGATGTGGGGCTCAACCAGGACCTGAGCTGAAGGCAGAGGCTTAAACCACTCGGCCATCCAGGCGCCTCAGTTATTCACTTTTCAATTATTTTTATTAATATGTCAATGGAGAAGTCTCAGGTTAGTCCCATACTGAACGCCATCACCTTTTTACCATGTTCTTTTTTATTTTATTATTTTTTTATGTTTCAAATTTTTATTTAAATTCTAGTTAGTTAACATATACTCTCTATGGTGTTCTTATTTCACTTTTGAGTAAAGAAAGATCAAGCCTCCAGGCTCAGAGCCTTCAGATAACAGTATCTCTAATATATATGTAAGTATATATATGTGTGTATATATACATATGTATATATATATACACACACACATTATCCAAGGCTGGGGAGCTTTGAAGGATGTATGTGTGTGTCTGTGTGTGTGTGCATGCACATATTTATTTAAATGTGTGCAGTTCCTTTTAAAATAAATTTACTTAAGTAGAAAAGGAAAAAGAATGAATTTCTCAAAGTAAAACAACAGATACACTAGTTGTATGATAATACAGCAAAGACTGTGGCCCAAATTGTGAATTCAGTGTGTGAATTACTAAAGTTTCAGAATGCTTTTCTCAGCCATGGTACTTTTCACTAGACAAACCACTCCTCATGAGAAAACATGTTTTATCCATAGCTTTAGTGAATAAGGTCCACTAAAATATTAATTATCTGAGCATTCGTAAGCATAACTGAATCAGCTTCCATTTGCTTAGATAGATAGACATTTTAGTGGTTCATAGCAAAATGTAATCAACGGAATAACTGTAGGCTTTAATGTAATCTCACACAATCCTATTACATCCCAATTACTTTTTTGACCTTTTTAGGGTGCTCCTTGCCTTAAAAACACACTCAATCGGTAGTTCTGAATGTCTTCCCTGTGCTATGCCAAGCAGATCAATAGATCAGAAAGAATGAATATCTTGCCATCTCTTCCATTTGTTATAATGCTGTCCCAGGAAAGGCATAATGCATGCCTCCCAGGCATTGTAAATGTAACATTATAAATATTTACTTATTGTTTGTTATAAACTCCCCATTTTTCATTCCCATAAGTTTCAGGACCTTAATAACATCTTTTATTTCCCTTAAGCTAATAAATTAAATTTAGGATCAGTCTTATTGCTGCGTCAAAAGAGGTGGGAGATTGACTGAGTTAGACATAGGTTTGGTGCTGGAAAGAAATTCATTTGGACAACTATATACAGAAGAATGAAACTCAACCATCCTCTTACGCCATACACAAAGATAAACTCAAAATGAATGAAAGAAATCAATTTGAGACAAGAATGCATCAAAATCCTAGAGGAGAACATAGGCGGTAATCTCTTTGACATTGGCCACAGCAGCTTCTTTCAAGACATGTCTGCAAAAGCAAGGGAAACAAAAGTGAAAATGAACTTTTGAGACTCCATCAAGATAAAAACTTCTGCACAGCAAAGGAAACAGTCAACAAAATAAGGAGGCAACCCACAGAATGGGAGAAGATATTCACAAATGACATTACAGACAAAGGGCTGATATCCAAGATCTACAAAGAACTTCTCTAACTCAACACCCGAAAAACAGATAATCAAGTCAAAAAATGGGCAGAAGACATGAACAGACACTTCTCCAATGAAGACATAAAATGTCTAACAGACACATGAAAAATGTTCATCAACATTAGCCACCAGGGAAATTCAAGTGAAAACCACATTGAGATGCCACCTTATACCAGTTAGAATGGCAAAAATTAACAAGGCAAGAAGCAACAAATGTTGGAGAGGATGTGGAGAAAGGGGAACCCTCTTACATTGTTGGTGGGAATGCAAGTTGGTGCAGCCACTTTGGAAAACAGTCTGGAGGTTCCTCAAAAGGTTAAAAATAGAGCTACCCTATGACCCAGCAATTGCACTACACGGTGTTTACCCCAAAGATACAGATATAGTGAAAAGAAGGGCCATATGTATCCAACGTTCATAGCAATGTTCACAATAGCCAAACTGTGGAAAGAGCCAAGATCCCCTTTAACAGATGAATGGATAAAGAAGATGTGGTCCATGTATACAGTGGACTATTACTCAGCCATCAGAAAGGTTGAATACCTACCATTTGCATCAATATGGATCAGACTGTAGGAAATTATGCTGAGTAAAATAAGTCAAGCAGAGAAAGTCAATTATCATATGGTTTCACTTACTTGTGGAACATAAGGAATAACATGGGGGACATAAGAAGAAGGAAGGGAAAATTGAAGAGGGGGGGAGTCGGAGGGGGAGACGAACCATGACAGACTGTGGATTCTGAGAAACAAACTGAGGCTTTTACAGGGGACAGAGGTGGGGGGGATGGGTTGGCCCAGTGATGGGTATTAAGAGGGTATTGCATGGAGCACTTGGTTACTTATACATAATGAATCATGGAACACTATACCAAAAACTAATGATGTAATCTATGGTGACTAACATAACATAATAATAATAAAAAAGAAACTCCTCTTAAAATAAGTTTGTAGAAGGGAATGGCAGAGTCAATTATCCAGTCTAGGTAGGATATCCAGTCTCTACATAGAACAATCCACGTGAAGTCCAGTTTTCTCCAACCATTTCCACATAACAAGGAGTTTGGAAAATGATAATAATATTAATAATTTAAGGCACTTGTTTAAAATTAAATAGTTAAACTGCCATTTATTGAACATCTATGTATATCAGGTTCAAAGTTATCCTTGGTGTGAACAAAGCTGTGTAAGAAATGCTGACTGCCTTCTGGAAACTTGTGATTTGGTAAGGAGGAATGTTAGATCAAGGAAATCCCAGTACAAAGAGATGGGGCAAAGACAGAGGAAAGTGCCAGGTATGATGGTGGCAAAGAAGAAGCTGTGATTGGCTCTACTTGGTAGAGTCTGAGAGCACCTCTACAGGATGAGGGAGATGAGCCAGGGTCTTGAATGCTGAGGGGGAGTTAGATGAGCTCTAAATAAGGTGAAGGAAGTGATCTCAAAGTGGACACTGATTTCAAGAAGGAGGATTCTAAAGTGTACAGAAGTATGTTCTGCAGTCATTACTATTTGGAAAGAGCATTTTTAAGGTTATTATGGTTGCATTCATTTGCAGTGCATAGAAAGCCCAATTAGTGCTTTAATTGGGCAAGGATCTGTTTCAAGCAACAAGACTGTAGTGTAGATCAGCTGGGTCTGGGATGATACTTTGGGGATGCATTCGCAAATCAGGCTCCTTTCACATTTTGCTAACATTAGCTTATGGCCTTAATCTTCATGTTTGTGCCTCATGGTCACATGCCATGGCTCCAGGCTCATGAGCCACATCCAAGCAGGAAGGTGGAAGAGGGATGAAAGGATGAAGGGATATTATAGCTGAGCTTTTTCTTTTCAAAAAGCTATTCTGGAATTTCCTATTAGAGGCTTCAGCTAACATCATTGGCCAGAACTTGCTACATGGCCATCCCATCTAATTGCAAGGGAGTCTGGGAATCCAAAACATTAGCTTTCCAGCCCGTGACTGAGGAATGTAAGAGAAAAGGGGCTGCAGATAGCATGTGAATAACCAGTGCACAAAGTCTAGTGCAGAGGTCTTGCAGGTGGTAGAGTTAAGCCCAAATTATAATTTTTAGCACTAAAAGAGGTTTAAAGATCTCAAGGAGGAGAAAACATCTCCTCTAAGCTTTTTTTAAAATTTTTTTTTAAGATTTTATTTATTTACCTGACAGAGATCACAAGTAGGCAGAGAGGCAGGTGGAGAGATAGGAAGGGAAGCACGCTTCCCTCCCAGCCTGATGTGGGGCTCCATCCCAGGACCTTGAGATCATGACCTGAGCCAGAGGCAGAGGCTATAACCCAATGAGCCACCCAGGCGCCCCCTAAGCTCTTTATTTTGTAGATGAAACAACGCAAGTCCAGAGAGGCCAGAGACTTGCTTGGGATCACACAGTAGCATGACAGAGCTGAGCTAGAACTCAGATCGCTTGGTTTCCAGCCTGTGGCCTTTTCTCATGGACACTGAATGGACATGCTGAATGTGAATTATAGTTTACTTTGATCTTGAGTTGAACTATAATCACAAAATATTGTTGAAAGTTTCTATAATGATTATAATCAGAACAGAAAAACAGTAGTTACAAGCAATAAAAACTCTAGAAGAAACTGAAAACAAGAATCATGAGCAAATACTGATAAAATAACCATATGTGTACTTTGGTATCTTAGTATCTTACATTTCCCTAGAGTGGAGATAAAAGCTGGAAGACCATGAATATACAGGGCAAGAATAAAAGCTCCCGTCCTTTGAGGGGGAAAAAAAATTCTAAAACAAAGTTGGTTACTCCAGGAGGAATTCAACTAGCCTAGACAGTGATTATCAAATCTTTCTCCTAACCCTTCATTAGATCTTTCAACTCAAGATGGTATTCGTCCAAAAGAAAGCTATTTTTCGGTGTTGTGGAGCCCATTTCTGATTACAGCACTCCTGCTTATCACACTATGTCTAAGGCCTTGGCAAATGTTCCTTTGCAGAGAGGAGGATAAAGGATGGGAAACATTCTGCAAAGACTTTATTCTTCCCTTTGCAGTGAGAGAAGATCGTTGTCCAATTATTGCCTCTTACCTAAAGGAAGGCCAATGAACATCCACACTACAATTTAAACCATGGAGCACACAAGTTGTTTTCTTATAGCTCATGTGAAGACTGATTTGGAAAGTATATGAAAATGTTGTAATGACTTGATAAGGAAGCAAGTATGCCACATATTACCTCCCAGTTGTTAACATTTTGAGAATGAAACATAATCAGTGCAGACACACATTATATATGTCTGTAAGTTCTATCTGTCAGTACATATTCATGCAATGCTTACCCTGATAACCTCATCTGAAGTCTGTTGTTTTGTTGTGACCCATGTATGTTTGTGGCTTGTGAAATTTTTGTCTTCAATGGATTCTTACATTTTGGGACATTCTGAGTTTTCAGTATTTTAAAATTTGTTCAAATTATCTTAATGTCTGCTCTGAATTTCGCAATTTTCTATCCATATAGCAATTAGTGTCCTCCTTTGACTTACCACTAGTTCAGGTGGAACTTTATTATAATTCCATAGTATAAACAATCATATTTAATTTTCTTGTGTTTAGCATATGGTAGGTACCCAAATATTGATTAGTTGAATGATTTTATATGTGTCTTCTCAGCATTCAAACTGTGTGTGCATTGTAATGAAATACAATGCTTCATTTTTACTGAACCACTTTGTAATTTCCTGCAGACATTGTATGTGGCCATAGTCCCCTCATTTCAGTTAGTCCAAACCATAAATGGGTCATATCTATTATATGGATAGCAGCAGGAATGAATGACTACATTAATCACAATCAGGATCATAGGGATATAGGTGTGGTGGACAGTTTGTGGCTATTAATGAGTTATAAAGTACCTGAGTATCACAGATTGTGTGTGAGTTTTAGTCTTGCAAAAAACTAACATGCATTTAAAAAATTAGTTTAAGATATTAATCATCATCATATATTTTTCTGTTTGATTTTCCAAGGCTCCACCACCCTGTATACACACGCGTGCGCGCGCGAACACACACACACACACACACACTTTGAAACAAAGTTCCACTTAACTGAACTTGGCCTTAAAATGTGGGGAGCATGGGGGTGCCTGGGTGGCTCAGTGGGTTAAAGCCTCTGCCTTCGGCTCAGGTCATGATCCCGGGGTCCTGGGATTGAGGCCAGCATCCGGCTCTCTGCTCAGCAGCGAGTCTGCTTCCCCCGCCCTCTCTCTCTGCCTGCCTCTCTGCCTACTTGTGATCTCTGTCTGTCAAAAAAAAAAAAAAAAAAAAACTTAAAAAAAACCGTGGGGAGCATGCTGCTATCTGCCATTCTTTTCTAGTTTCTTCTGTTTTACACTGTGTCATTAACAAAAAGGGGATCAGGCCACTAAGCTGATTTTATTACTGATTGTAAACGGCAAATTGAATAACACGCCAAAGGGAGCACAAAACTTTTGATGGGCTAATATATCTTCAGACGCATAGCACATGCTTAGTAACTATTAGTTGATGTATATGATGTCTTCTCTTCTCTTACAATCCATGTAAGGCACACACTGAAAATAAAAATCCTGAACAAGTAGTAATGATATAAATCAGTTACATAAATGAAGTTATAAGGCTGCAATATGTGATTAAGAAATTAAAAAGTGGTATGGATGCTAAGTTTTGTGAGTTAAGCTAGTAAGTGGTTATTCCTTGCAATAGAAAGATAAACTATTTTTGTGATTAAAAACCTGATTCTTGGGCACCTGGTTAGCTCAGTTGGTTAAGTGTCTGCCTTTGGCTCAGGTCATGATCCCGGAATCTGGGATCAAGCCCTGCATCGGGCTCCCTGCTCAGCGGGAAGCCTGCTTCTCCCTCTTCCACTCCCCCTGCTTGTGTTTCCTCTCTCACTCTCAATCTGTCAAATAAATAAATAAATAAATGTTTAAAAACTACCTGATTCTTGATATCAGTTTTAATTTAGTCTTTGTTTTTGAGACATATATGACATAACGAGATGTCAGCTATAACAAATGGAGAACAAAGAACACACTGATAAACTACGTTTTTGCTTAACTTCCAAATCCAAAGGGTAATACTTCATTGAAATATTGTGTTCTGCTTTAATTTTTAATCTTGGTAAGTGAAGAATCATGTACTCCTCAAGTTCTTAACTGTGTAACAGTCTAGCTCGTTATGAACTTGTAGATGCAGATATTTCCTATCTGAGTAGGTATTTTTTTCCTTGAAATAGTTTGACTATGTAGAAAATTTATTGTGTTCACAGATCCATACAAATTTAGCAGTAAAGTTTTAAGGCAGTAGTTTTTGAACTATATCTAGAAACCACGTAGAAATATTTTACGAATTTTACAAATTTTACAGGTGCCTGACTTCCACCCCGTGGTGGTTCTGATTTAAATATTTGAGGTGCAGCTGGTCACGAGGACTTTGAAAAGTGATTTTATACGCAACTGATAAACTACTGAACACTACATCTGAAACTGATGATGTACTATGTGTTGGCTAATTGAATTTAAGCAAAAAATTTTAAAAAACGATTTTAATGAGAAATAAAGTTTAAGAACTATGTTGAGGGAACTGTGGCCATCCCTTTGTCTCCAGAAGCCTTCAGTGTCTTGTGATGGTCTATCCTTGCCTTGACTAAGGTGTAAAGACAAAAATGTCTCAGTTAAAAATATGTCCCTCTTAGGATAGATGTGATGATAATTGAAAGAAATTTTTTAGATTTTTTAAATTATCTAATCTCCCTCTTTATTTTTAATTTTTATTTATTTATTTTTATTATTATTATTTTTTAAGATTTCATTTATTTATTTGACAGACACAGATTACAAGTAGGCAGAGAAGCAGGCAGAGAGAGACCACAGAGAAGCAGGCTCCCTGCTGAGCAGAGAGTCTGATTTGGGACTCGATCCCAGGGTCCTGGGATCATGACCTGAGCCAAAGGCAGAGGCATTAACCCACTGAGCCACTCAGGCGCCCACCTCTTTATTTTTTAGATTATGTAACTCTCTCTGTGAGAGTTGACTATGTGGGAGGGGAAAAGTATTTACTAAATATTTTACTAAAAACTATAATTAAATTCCAGATCAGCAGAATTTTATTTTTATTTTTTTATTTAAAAAATTTTATTTATTTATTCATGAGAGAGAAAGAGAAAGAGAGACAGAGGCAAAGGGAGAAGCAGGCTCTACCCAGAGCAGGAAGTCTGACATGGGACTCGATCCCAGGACCCTGGGATCACAAGCTGACTAAAGGCAGATGCTTAACCAACAGAACCACCCCGGTACCCCAAATCAGCAGAATTTTATACTGTCTACAAGATGATCTTCTATTTTCATGAAACTGGGACAGATTATAGAGGGAATGAATGTTGTCTGAAAGAAAGGGGGTTTTGGAGGTGGTTATAAAAAATGCGTGTTAAAGCCACATACATGTGCAAAGTAATTTGGTCTTTATTGAATCAGGGAAGTTGATCCATTTAATAAAGATGGAAAGCCTACAGGAAGAAGGCAAGCTACAGTCCAAATGAGATTGGCATTTTGAAACAAAGGAGCAAATTTTGAATATTCCCTGGGGATTAATCACTCTCTAAATTCTATTAATATGTTCATTTAACCAGTGACAACATGGCATTTTTTTAAAAAAAGATTTTATTTATTTATTTGTTAGAGAGAGAGCACACGAGCACAGGCAGACAGAGTGGTAGGCAGAGGCAGAGGGAGAAGCAGGCTCCCCACTGAGCAAGGAGCCTGAGGTGGAACTTAATCCCAGGATGCTGGGATCATGACCCAAGCCGAAGGCAGCTATTCAACCAACTGAGCTACCCAGGCACCCCAACATGGCATGTTTTAATGCATGCATAGCTGGATTATTTGATCATGAAAACAAAATGCTAAGTCAATTGTCCTGACATGGCTGAACATTAGAATCATGTGGGGAGCTCTGAAAAGGCTCCAGGTTTCAGGCTACATCCCAATTCAAAGATATCAGAATCCCTGGGGTTGGAATCTGTCCCCAGTACTGGTGCCTCCAGTACTCACCCATGAGTGAGGGCCCCTGTACCAAGAAAAGAAAATTGTGGGTGTTAGATACAGTCCTGTTCTTCTGTCATTAGAGGATAAATGACATCGCTGGAGTGTGGAGTGCATAGTTATAATGGGGTTTTCGAGTTTGGAGGATCTTCTAAAATATAGGACAAATGAGGCTTTCTAAAGACTTTTCCTTCTTAGACAACTTTTGTGAGAGGGGTTTATTATTATAAATCCTGTTTTATAGAGGGTTCAAGAGGTAATCCATAGCTTAGGGAATCTAAGATAGCCAAAACCTACCATCCCTGAGGGGTTTTTCTACACAGCTATGCAATAGGCAGTGTGGAATAGGTTTCTACTTGTGTACCAACTCCATGTGACTGGTGGTGATTTCATCAAGCACAGTGAGAGAGAGTTTGAGGCCAAGTCTAGCTTCAGCAGAATGCACAGCGGGCTGCTTATGATGTCCACTACAGGTAGGGAGGCGAACTATGGAAATACTTATGCCACCTTTTTCCTACCTTGGGTATCAAAGACAGAGCTGGAGATGTAAAGTGAAAAAGGGATAAATGAGAATTCCAGTTCTACCCCTGTAGTGATTTTAAAATATTTTGCAAATTGTTAGATACACTTGTCCGAAAAGAGTGGAGTCTATTTCCCCCTCTATTAAATATGGCTGGTCTTAGTGAGTTGTTCCTAACAAATTGAATGTAGTCAAAGTGATATAATGGACAGCCAAGTGGATAAAATTTTGGATTGCTCACTCTGAGGAAAGCTGGCCACCACGTCATAAGGACACTTTTTTTTTTTTTAAAGATTTTATTTATTTATTTGACAGAGAGAAATCACAAGTAGATGGAGAGGCAGGCAGAGAGAGAGAGGGAAGCGGGCTCTCTGCTCTCTGCCGAGCAGAGAGCCCGACGCGGGACTCGATCCCAGGACTCTGAGATCATGACCTGAGCCGAAGGCAGCGGCTTAACCCACTGAGCCACCCAGGCGCCCAGGTCATAAGGACACTTAAGCAGCCCGCTGAGGGGCCAGCTTAGGGAAGACCTGAGGACTCCCACTCACAGTCAACACCAGCCTACCGACCATGCCCCAGTCAAGCATTCCAAAGACCGTAGTCCAAGCTTGACTGAAACCCAAAGCTGGAAACGCTCATCCCAACTGTCTCCCAGCTCCTGACTCAGAGAGACTGTGTGCGATAGTAGATGTCTATTGTTTTAAGCGAATTTCTGGGGTTATTTATTTTAGGCAGCAACAGATAGAGCTTTTTAGTAGCTTTATTCTCCCAGCTTTGGTTTCCTCATCTATAAGATGAGGAGATGGTGAGTAAAACTCACCATTAGTTGAATATATTTGAGTACTATTACATAATCGTGCACTGTACTAGCCTGTGAATTATTTCCAGGTGCGACGAGCCAAGGCCTTTGGCATGCAGGCTGACCCAGGCAAGCAGTGTGAAAGGGATATGTTTTTGGTGATATGTGCGTTCTTCTTGCATTGTATGAAGCCTTCTTCTCTTTCTACCAGTATTTCTTATTATCTTAAGTGGAAAGAAATCAGACCTGGTCATTAGCTTTGAGTATTACCTTCCACATATACAGAAATCTTTGCACTGTGAGAGTTCAGAGCAGGTAATCAAGCATTTAGGAAAGGCTGATAACCCATTACTACGAAAACAAGGAGCCACTACATAATGACTGTCTGGGGAACAAGTGCAGGTTACAGGATTTCATGCTTCTTTTCTGAGCGATGAGCCTGGATTTCTTGTGCTGATGCAGAGAAACTTGTCCTGGTTAGGGGAAAGCTATGTTGTTCAAACTGGGGGTCTTGATGGTTAAAAAAGAGGCAGAGGAATCATTGTGAGCTGCCCACTGGTGACTCAAGTGGATCTTTCCTCAGGTGGGGTCAAGGTTTGGGAATCTAGAAACTTTACTCTCTGGGTATATTAAAAATTTGTTGATTCATATACTTCAGCAAATATTTATAGAGAGCTGACCATATAGCAGACATAGCACTGAGATCTGGATAGGAACCAGAATGGTAAATTCTGGTTTATGGTAAATTCAGTGATATGTGATGAAAAATCTGAGCTTCAACAGGCTAGAGTATTTCAGGGATGGGCTCCTTTACATAGTTCTGATTTATTCATCCCCTGTGCACTTGGAACAGGTAAAACACATGTCACAAGGAGCAGACTTATCTTCAGTCTGTTCATCTGAGACCACCTCCAGCCAGCTCTTCATTTTCCTCTTTCTCTGCTTCTTTTCCCTCTTTTGGCCCTAGACTTTGGTTCCTGGGCTTCTCTGACGCCCAGCATGGACTTGGTTTTGACCTTAGACAACCCCCCCAAGAAGGCTTTAGATGTTCACCCTTGCATTGTGTTCAAACCACGCAACCTTGGTCAAGGCCTTGTTGGCCTTGAGGGTTGGTTGCAGCTTCCATTGATAAGTATATGATTCAAGTTTGTTATACTTCAACAAAAACTGCAGAAAACATTAGTAGATATAAAATGACTAGGCTTGGTAATACAAATTTGGATTTAACTGTCCCATGTGGCACTGGAATTAAAACATAGGATTGTCTCTACAGCATATGAATATGAAGTTTAGAAGGAAGGCAAGTAACCCAATAATCTAATAAAACTCTTTTTTTTTTTTTTGGCCCTAGAGACATGATTATTTTAGGAACAAAGGAATTTTATCCCTCTCTTTCTCATAGAAGAATTTTTGGTCCACTCATCAGCTCTGACTCAAATTAGTGTAATGGTTCAGTGAGAGCTCGCTGATTATCCATGTGACCATAATGTGAACTGTATTTTCCTCATCTGTCAGATGGCACTATTCATGCTTATGTTGCAGTTTGCAGAGTGGATGTGAGGAGAGATGCTGGGATGCCTGTAACATGCCAGGCATAGTGCTGGGAATGCATGTCCCCAATAGTTTCTTTTCTTTCTCCTCTTTCCCCTGCCCTATTCCTCCTCCTCCCTTCCCTCCTCTTCTTCCTTATTTGCATTCCTGTTTTCTCTCTAAGGCCATCAGTGGATATGTAATATGGGTGTGCTAGAAGGAGTACCCCATTCCAGATAAAGGGGGTAGAGAGCTAGACCAGTGCCTACTGTATAGTGGATGCCCAATGATATAACAAAGATGATCTCTCCATGGATTTTCTTCAACAAAAACAATGCACTCCAAAATAAAGATTTGACTGTATTTCCACTGTAGCCCCCTTCTCTAGGCAAAGTGACTATTTTCTCTCTCCATTCCTACCTCTCTCCTTCCCTCCCTCTCTTTTTCTCTGTTTCTTTCCCCCTTTCCCCATATCTTTCTTCCAATATCTCTTTGATTTTTAAACTCTTTAACAATGTTTAATGCTTTCTTCCAGAACTTTTTCAAATCTCCCCTTCCATTTCAAGTCAAAACTGGACCCAGAACCTCCAGGGCTGGGTTACAATATAGGTCATAGCAAGGAAAATTGCGAGGAGGGTGTCAATAAACAGAAGTATGTGACCATGAGCAGGAGAAACTCTGTTGCTCCTGGGGTTACAGGAGCAGAGGCCAGTAAGCTGTTGCTGTTGTTGGAAGAGCCCAGCTTCTTCTCAGGAGCTGTGGCCTTTGCTGGGGCTGGACCCAGTGTTAGGTGCTCCGCCTCTGGTAACTGGCTGACTTGCTCTCCACCTTTTGGCAACATCACACATGCAGATCAAACCTACCAACTGAGTGCTAAGTGAAACCACAGAAAGCAGGCCATCTCTGTCAACTTCTAAAGGTATTGTCTATTATTATTCTAGGGTAAGATGGAATAGCCAATGGCATCATTTTATTGTCTCAAAGAGCTACTTTTTTCATCTGCCAAGGGAAAAATAGTTATGGTTTTGGACAGATGAAGAGGTGCTGGTGTGACAGTGTCTGTTCTTTGGTCAGCTGGCAATGAAGGGGGGTCAGAAATAACTCAGCTGAGCAGGGTGTGCTGGAAACAGCATGGGTGTTGTAGACAGGCAAGCTGTATTGAGACCCCAGTTCTGTTACTTGCCACCTGTGTCTGTGGTAGACCAGTTAGCCTCTCCAATCTTCTCCTCCCTCATCTGTAGTAAAATGAGGGTGACAGTCATTCTTTCATGGGCTACTATGAAGAGTGAGAAGAAGACTGTGCACATGCTCATCTCTGTGTCTGATACACAGTTGGGGCTCAAATGTGAGTTCCTATTCCTTAGACGTAATCTGAATCTGTATTTCTTCTATCCAGACCATATGTCAGCATGTATTTAGAAAACAAAATCACTTGCTTAATCCTCTAAAAAATATTTACTCTTTCTAACCTCTGTCAGATTAGCCAAGGGAGAGTGTTTGGCTAAGTAGGAATTGAGTGCATGATCCTCATTCCTGCTCAGAGGGGCTCTGGAACTGCTCTTTCCCTTGGATAACTTCTGGGTAAAATCAAAACATAGCAGTTCCCCACTGAGAAGGCCTTGTTATTTCTGGAATGAAAGAAATGGAAAACAGGATGATAATGTTTCTGAAGGGCCGAAGCTCCCTTGCCCTCATTGCTTGGTCATGCTCTGGAGGTCTTGTCAGACAAGGCCTGTTCACTCACCAAGGCTGGGCTTATGGGTGTTGTGCTGGGCCTCTCCTGGCTGCAGTGGAAGGCAGTGGCAAGACTCTTAAGTCACTTTACTCATTTCCATTTTGTGTATTTTAGGACCATAATGATTTCAGCAACATAAATGATACTTCCTTACACTTTATGTTGACCTTTAATTTCCAGAATATCTCAGCCTGTACCATCGCTTAATAATCTTACCACATCCTCACTGTTTTCAGAGATAGGAAAGTATTAGCCCCATTCTGCAAGTAAGGAAACAGAGAAGTTAAGAGATAGACCTTAAATAAGGCCTAACCGCTGGTGATTTTCCTAGTGCTCTTGGCACATCCTCATCCAAGTTCAGTGGCTAAGAGCAGATCTGGGCATCCCACAGAACCCTTTAGAACTATGTTCCGACCCAGTTCCACTGTTTGTTGGTTGTGTGACCTTGCTGGATTAACTTTGCTGAGCCCAAGGTCCAGGGAAGGGGCATTGGGGTGGAGTAATGATGGCGGCTGCTATTTTTGGATGCCTCGCAGGAAGACAAGAAATTATCTTTACTCCCCTGGGAACCTCTTTGAGGAAGGAGGCATCTTTAAGCTTTATAATCCTGGAATGTCTTCAATGAGGGAGATATTCTCTATCTTTATCATTTATGCTCACTCTTTCCAGCTTCTAAGGCGTGTTTGCTATTCAGTCATTTTGGAGCAGAGCTTGCCAATGCCTTTGCTCAGAGGAACCAGACTGTGTAGACATGACAGGAAATGTGGAGAAAATTGTTTTCCAACATCAGCAAAGCCTGACCTGCACTGATAAAAGATTATTTGGGATCAGTATTTATGCTGTTTGAGAATCAGTCACAAATTTTGCTGTAGAAATGTTCATGTGTCTGATTAATTGGTGTTGCCCTACCTCCGATAGGGCATGTCATACAATACACGGTGTGTGCACATTTGCCTTTCTGGCACCCCCCCAAAAGTGCAAAACACACCTGGCCCCAAAGATTGTAACTAAGAGATCATGGCCCTGTATAGGAAGGACTTTCAGCATTTTCTTTCTGTGCTCCCATATGTCTGCTTGCAGGTGCCCCATTTTGGAGACTGTTGCTCTAGAGAAGTACGACTCTGAGTATGGCACATCAGTGGCCTGCGATCGAGTGACCTTGGGCCAACATGGAAATCACGTCTGTGCCCGTATCAGCTCACTTGTTTCCAACCAGACTTAATAAAAGAATCAGCGGGTTGCTTTTCATTCCAGTGAGTGCTCCTTATCTCACCAAAGGCTGCACTTGGAGAAGCACTGCTCTAGCGCAGGAGCCCTCCTTAAAGACTGGAGCCTTAGCGGAACCATCTTTGGATCCGAGCTCTATCATGGTGCTGGGACATGATGAATGCTGGATTTTGTAAAGCCGTTTTATGCTTGTTGCATGGTGCTATCCAGAGGCTGACTGACTCTAGCTTTTGCCTGCCTCGGAACCCACCCCCTTTCTTCCACCCCAACCCCACTGCTCTCTCTTCACTGAGAGTATAAGCACCCCCTCCTCCAAGAGCCTTCCCAGTGTCTCCTATGTAGGAGAATTTGCTCCGTTCTCTGAACCTCTCTAGAGACACAACCACAGGCTGCTTCTTACAGTCGTATTTGCTTCCTTTTCAGTTACTGCAGTTCATGACTCCTGTCCTCTGCCAGCTGTAGTTCCTGCAGGCAGAGGCCCTGTTGTACTCGGTGTGCTTGGCACCCAGCCTGCTCCCTTTCTCACACTGGGGGCTTCCGAAATAGTCTTCCATGAATAAATATAATGTAATACGATCATTGTTAAGTTCTCAGTATCATCTACTGCCAGGACACACGTCTCTGAGGGAGAGTTTCAGAAATGACAGCTGCCTAAATTTACATCAGTATGAAAGAAACTTCCATGTCCACAAAAACCATTTCTTCAAAATGATGCCCTAGTTGGCGTGACTTTGTTGTACACTAAACTCTCAATTTGTAACAAGTTAAACACTGAATCCAATGCTTGCCACAGAGAAGTACTCAATAAATATTGCCGTTATCTTTTGGTTGATGTTAATATTACCAGACGTATACTTTCTAGTGTATTCTCTGGGATTGAGAAATGTCATTCTTTGTTGAGTGAGTCTGTAATGGTCTTGAGCCCTAGAATAGCCAGTCAGCCTGGCTATTTTCTAAAATATCCTTAGGCTAGGGGCCTCTGGGTGGCTCAGTTGGTTAAGCATCTGACTCTTGATTTTGGCTCAGGTCATGATCTCAGGTTTGTGAGATCGAGCCCTACATTGGACTCTGTGCTGAGAATCTCTGCTAGAGATTTTCTCTCTCTCCCTCTGCCCCTCCCTCTGCTTGCACACTTTCTCTCTAAATTGATTAATTGATTAACAAGATATCTGTAGGCCAAATCATGTTGTGTGGTGTTAATCCTTTCCAGGACTTTTGGCTGGTGGCTAGCTGCCAATGGGCGGTCCTGACATGGCTGGCGTACCCAGAGGCATGACTATATTGTGTTGTTGGCCACGTTTTCATGAGGAGATCTTTCTGTAACTGTGGGGCAAATGCAGAAAAGACAGAACCATACTCCAGGTAGGAAGGCCATGGTCACTGAGCTATTTGGTGTTTGGCAAATCATTTTAATTTCACTGGGTTTTCACTCCAGGAGCTGCTGAGTTGTTGGATCTTTGGCAAAACCATAATTTTACATGGAAATAGGAGGCGTTTGTCTTTTCCTCTCGTTTGTCCTTTCTTTTTTTTTTTTTAAAGATTTTTTATTTTATTTATTTGATCTGCCTCTCTTTCCTTGCAGTGCATCTCCCACCAGCCACTCAGTAAGCCTTTCAAATGTGCCCTCAGGCAAGCGTATATCATCAGGAATTTATACTTCTGCATGATGTTGATTCTGAGAAGTGCCTACCAAGATGCAGTTAGTTCTCTCATTATTTGCAGTAGTTATGTCCTGCATATTGAATTAGCATGAATATCGAATTAGTGAATATGGAGTCATTGCTCCTAGAGGAAATAAATATAGGGTGGGGCTCCCACATGCCTCTGGTCATACATCAATCCATAACTTTGTTTTCCGTGGGTTTCTGTTTAAAGACACTATTTAATATGTATTTTATACATAATTAATTAAATGTGGTGTTTTCTAATGAAACTATATTTTAATTATAGTAGGGGGACCACCGATTCCTTTGGCTTTCAGCCTCACAACAATGCTGCCCACTATGCTTTTTAAGAATTGGTTGTCGTCTTATCAGTCCACAAGTCAAGCTGCTTTTCCATCCTGTCATCAAGCATGGGAGGTGTTTTTTTACTCTCTCTCTGACAACTAGGGCCATCTGTATGAACCCCAAGTGCAGAAGTAAGCCACGAGAGAAAGCTGGCCCTAGCTGGACTCGAGCTTTTGGTGCAGGGGTGGCAGAGGCCCCTCCAGTGTGTATGTGTGGTCTTTTGTGGCATGGTGGGATGCACATTGTTCTAGGTGCCTAACCCCAAACTGGTTCTCTGTCCCCTGCCCCACCTTAGAAATTCTGCAAGTTGCTTGATAGTCTTGAATAGATTCGTTTTCTGTTTTTTTTTTTTTTAAGATTTTATTTATTTATTTGATAGAGATCACAAGTAGGCAGAGAGGCAGGCAGAGAGAGAAGGAGAAGCAGATTCCCTGCTGAGCAGAGAGCCCAATGTGGGGCTCGATCCCAGGACCCCGGGATCATGACCTGAGCGGAAGTTAGAGGCTTTAACCCACTGAGCCACCCAGGCGCCCCTTGTTTTCTGTTTAAATGAGGTAGAGTGGACTCAGAAGTTTGCAACGAAGAATCTGAGAGGTAGAGATTTGGGGAAATTGCTATCATTTCAGAACTGATCATTTGTGTTTACTGGTGGTAGAGCTGTGAGGCATGGGCCAGGTTCGTAGACGTGGAACCAGGATGATGAAGGAAAGACGATCAATATCCTAATTCTCTACCAGTCGGACTGGCTAATTTGTTTTGAGGGGTTGTCTTAGGCATTTTAGGGTTTTGAGAAGCATTTCTGCCTCTACCCACATATTCCTGTAGCACCTCACCTCAAATTGTGACAATCAAAAATGTCTCCAAACATAGTCAAATGTCCTCCAGGAGGCATCGGTTGAGCACCAGTCTAGCCTAATCGTGCCTGACGAAACTCCCTAGGGAGAAGGACTGGTAGATAATTCTAGAACCATGTAAGATTATATGGTATTTGAATTTGTAAGTGTATGTATTTATGCTTACATTAACCTTTAATAACATAGATAAAAATATGTATAGACATCTAGTCTAATGTGTGTATAGTTGTGTAATGAGTATTTGAAGTTTCTTTTTTTAAATTAAATTTATTTATTTTCAGCATAACAGTATTCATTATTTTTTCACCACACCCAGTGCTCCATGCAATCTGTGCCCTCTATAATACCCACCACCTGGTACCCCAACCTCCCACCCCCCCCACCACTTCAAACCCCTCAGATTGTTTTTCAGAGTCCATAGTCTCTCATGATTCACCTCCCCTTCCAATTTCCCCCAACTCCCTTCTCTTTAGAGGAGAGATCTGAACTGGTATCCAGGATTGGCCATCTTGGGCCTTATTTGGGCACTGAATAATGAGAACTTGCACATTTAGTGCCTTAGCATGGACTAGTCATATTTACTTGACTCACCATTTGCAAGATGTTACCAAAGCAGGGATCAGCTGTTGCAGTCTATAGGTAGACTTCTAGTGGCGAGTGGTTCCTGGGCCCATTTCTTCAAACAGTACAGCTCCCTTAATTCTCATCAGGAACACTGTGATTTTCTAAATTTTAAATGGGTAGAAGAGGCTAGCAATTTAAGGCTTCCGTTGAAGTCTCAATTAACGTATGTTACATGTTTGGAAAACCTAGTTATAGCTAATAAATGTATCAGGCTACTGCTTTAGGGTTACATTATTTCCTGTCTTGATTTTTTTTTTAACATATTCAGATAAAAGGCTGCATGGCAGAGAGATTTATGGATTTGCACTGTCCCTTCCTTATCTCTTGTTACTGAATTGGAGCTAACATTTGGCCGGCCAACCATAGCAGCTCCCACTGTGGAAAGAGCTTGACCTTTCCAGCATTCTGATGCTGTGTTTTTTGTTTTTTTTTTTTTCCCCACATTAGGCTTGAACTGAGCTGCATGTTTTCTAGCAACCAAACTGGTGTCTTTGGGGGTCTTTATCCCATGATGGCAAGAACTCATTTCCTCCCAGCGTTTACTTGCCATTGTGTTATCTCAGTTTCCTTGAGATGGTTATTCCTGGGGAGGCCAAAGATACGGCAGTTTGGAGAAACCACAGATTGAAGTAAGTGCCTAATGGTCAGGAAAAGCATAAGCATGAAAACCAGCACTCGGTATCAAGTTTACGGCAGAACTCCATTGCTAGAGTTCTTACTCTCCCTCCCTGCCCTTTGACACCCCTCTCAGACTGAACTGCTTCTGATATGCCCTTCAGAGCTTTGGTCTGAACTCCCAGAACCATCATACTTTCAGTCACATATCATGTAATCGATACAGCTTGGAAACAGTAGTCATCCAAAGCATCTTACTGTTTAAATTTTATTTATTTATTTTTTAAGATTTTATTTATTTATTTGGCAGACAGATCACAAGTAGGCAGAGAGGCAGGCAGAGAGAGAGAGAGGAGGAAGCAGGCTCCCCGCTGAGCAAAGAGCCCGATGCGGGGCTCGATCCCAGGACCCTGAGACCATGACCTGAGCGGAAAGCAGAGGCTTTAACCCACTGAGCCACCCAGGCGCCCCTCTTGATCAGTCTTTACTTTAGCTTCAGGTAATACCCCTATTGCCAGCACTCCTTGATAGAGACAATATACTGTCCCATCAGGAGGGACTAGGCTGAACTATATTAAGCAATATCTATCAGCTGGCAGAAATGTTCTCACTTAGTCCAGATAAGATATTTCTCTGGAAAACTATGTAAAATCCAATCTTAAAATTATATCATTTTAGTGGTGCCCGAGTGGTGCAGTACATTGAGCATCCAACTCTTGGTTTTGGCTCAGGTCATGGTCTCAGGGTCGTGAGATCAAGCCCTGCATCAGGCTCCCTGCTCAGTATGGAGTCTACATGTACCTCTCCTTACTCCTCTCCCCTCTGCCCCTCCCCCATCTCATGCCTACATGGGCTCTCTAAAATAAATTTTAAAAATCTTAAAAAAATTAAATCATTTTTTAAAATGTACTTTAATTGTGCCTGTGCACATGCTATTTTTTTTTCAACTTGCTAAAAGTTTAATGGTTGAGTCTGTACTTTTATTTATTTATTTATTATGTTATGTTAGTGGAATGCTGTTTCTTATTGCAAGCCTTCTATCCTCTGAGGAAGATAACCCATCTTTCTCCTACCTCTAACAAGTGCTATTCTATTTCTAAGAGTTGTTACACACACACACACACACACACACTTCATTGGGAAGGAGCAAGACTTATAACTGATTTTTTTTTGATTCACTGACTTGAAAAGAGATTTTATCTACTGAGTCCTTTTTTCTTCCTTCATTCCTCCTTTGTTGTATCTATCACCTGGAATTGTTTCTCAGTGTTGTGGTTGGCTTCAGGTGTTGTTAAAGAGAATCTTCTGTGCTGATAACTGACTGACTCCAGGCTACTGCTCATCACGAAGACAGGGTGGCTTAAGGGGAAGAGGAAGTTCAACTGCAAATACACAGCCTCAAAACACCTGGCCTTGGGAGTGTCAGTTCAGGGTGTCTGTTCCTTCTCTTTTTTGTTGTTGAATAAGAATGGTAAGAGTGAGCATCCTGTCTTATTCTAATTTCCAAGGAAAAACTCTCAGCTTTTCACCACTGGGTATGTTAGCTGCGGGTTTGTCATATGTGGTCTTCAGTATGTTGAGGTATTTTCATTCTATACCCATTTTATTGAGAACTTTTATCTTAAAATGATGTCACAGTTTGTCAAATGCTTTCTTTGCATCAACTGAGAGGGCCATATGACTTTTATCCTTTATGCTATTAATGTGGTTTATCATATTTATTAATTTGCTTATGTTTGAAACATCTTTGCATTCTAGGGATAAATCCCACTTGATCCAAATGTATGATCCTTTCAATGTGTGGTTCATTTTGGTTTGCTAGAACTTTGTTGAGCATTTTTGGTTACATAATCAACAGGGTATATTGTCAGGAGGAAGCACGTGGACTCTGCTACTTACTGATTGTTGCTAGTTCTGTGGGCCTCTGTTTCCTACCCTGTTAAGTAGGATAATGGTCTCTAGTATAATAATGAGGTTGCTGAAAATATTAAAAGGGCTCATGTATGTAAAGTGTTTGGTAAATAGTATATACTCAAAAAATACTATAGTTATTATAAGAACCTTATTATATATATAATATATATTATATATATTATATAATATATATAAATCTATATTATTATAGATTTGTGAATAGCTTCAGCAAATTACTTAATCTCTGAAATATTCAGTTTTTTCACCCATAGAATGGTCATGATAATAAATTAATAGTTAAATATACAAATCAGTTATGTACTATATTAAGTTTGCAGATAGTAAAAATACTGTCTTTTTTTGTTATAGATTTTGATGCTCTCTATTGAAAATGGTGCTGGGGCACCTGGGTGGCTTAGTGGGGTTAAAGCCTCTGCCTTCATTCAGCTCAGGTCCTGATCCCAGGGTCCTGGGATAGAGCCTCGCATCAGGCTCTCTGCTCAGCAGGGAGCCTGCTCCCCCCCCCCCCCCCGCCTGCCTCTCTGCCTACTTGTGATCTCTGTCTGCCAAATAAATAAATAAAATCTTAAAAAAAAAAAGAAAATGGTGCCAGACAAATAGCATACATAATAATAAAGATATGTTTTTATGGTTGATTTTATTTCCATTATCCTTCATGTGATACTCTCTTCTCCATTCATTAACATAGAGTAGCTAATATATGTCAGAAACTGTTCAAAAATCAGTGTGCACAAATGATCATTTTCTCTGCAGCTCCGAATGTGTGCATGCATTACCCCCATTTTAGAGAATAAAAAATTCTGGTTTAGCTAAAATCAGAGAGCACCTTACAATATATTCAGAAATAAAGGATACCATCCTAGTCTTCACAGAGCTCACTGTCTTGTTGAAAATAACCTGAGACGTTCTTGTTTGAGCCCAAAGTGGTGGCATTTGGGGCATCAAATGGTCTTCTCTCTCTGCAGACACTGTGAGGCTCAGCCTTCAGGCAGTGCTCTCAGTGGTTAAGAGTTTCTTGTGCTGCCGCGAGCCTGTCCTTTAGGGCAAGATAAGCACTGCAATGAAGGTAATAGAGTTAGCTAATTTACCGCAGTCTTCTTGGCTAAAATAAGCTATTTAATTTCCTGCCCTTGGAACTGGATCTACTTAGGGGAGATAATGACTCTGCCCAGCCTATCAGGGTATACTCAGAATTATCTGAATGCCCCGAACAAGGCTGTAGCAAATTTTCAACCAGACACCGGCTAGCTAGCAGGGCCTTGAGAAATTCAGGATTGGTGGAACTTGGCATTCTTCCTGCCTGAGATATTCTTTTTTTTATGACGATTATTATTTTTTTCTTATTTTGAAGACATTTTTATTTCTAATAATGTGGCTTGTGGGATAAAACCCTAACCTAATTCATGAGGATGTAAGACATCTCTAGCTCAAAAATATCTGTAATCTCCCCTTTCCAAATAGAATCACACACGGAAAGAGAAACTGTAAAATTTTTTGAAAGGAAAATTTCATTCCAGAAGGCTGCATTTGTCTAGAAGTGGTGGCTGACACACCCCCAACTTATCCGCTGGCCTATGCTCTGAGGACCTGCTACTCTTTTTTTAAGCCGAAGCCCACAAACTGTGGGGTCTGTGCTTGTTCATGGAACAGTCCAAGCCCATCACAGGGGTGACAGGGTCAAATCCTCACCCTGAGTGAGGGTTCACAGCACCCTGATCTCTAAGGCAAATGCTGTTGTCACTTGCTCTGTTCTCTAACCGCTTTAGGGCCAGAACAGGCGAGACTGAAGGAGAATCACTAGTGATTTTGGTCTGATGTTATCTAGATATACTTACCAAAGAAGAGAAGGGATAGATATTGAAGAGGGAGACAGTAGAAGTGCAGAGAAGGGCCTTGAGGGCCCATATTTGATGGCGAGTTCCGGCAGGCAGTTGAGAATGAGGTGTGAGGAGAGAGAAGCTGTGGAGCAGCCACTGGCTGGGAGACATAACTGGTGCGAAGCAGTGGCAGAGGCTTTGTGCTGTGGCAGCGGCTAGAAGGCAGTATTTGCTTAGACTTTCTTCACAAAGTGGCAGTGAAGCTTGGGAGTGATTTCTTTTTAATGAGGATTTGCTTAATTATTATTATTATTATTATTGAAAGTGATCTCCACACCCAACATGGGCCTCTAACTCATGACCTGGAAATCAAGAGTCCCATGCTCTCCCAACTGATCCAGCCAGGTGTCCTAAGCTTGGGATTGATTTTAATTATTTGTGGCTTCTGGACTATGTTTACTCAAATGAAAGATTGTGCAAGGGTAGATTACTTGGTGCTTTAGTTATCTAGTGCTGTGTGACAAATTACTCCAAAAGTTAGTTTAAAATAACACACATTTATCATGTCACAGTTTCTGTAAGTCAGAAACCTGGGCGTGGCTTGCCTGGGTCTTCCAGCTTGGAATCTCCAGTGAAGTTCCCATCAAGATGTTTCCCCCTCGGCTGACAGTGACCCTCAGTTTCTCCCACAACGGCCTCTCCAGAGGGCAGCACAACATGGCAGCTGGCTTTACCTAAGTTGGAGGTGGGGGGTGAACAATTGAGCAAGCCAACAAGAGGGAAGGTACAGCCTTTTGTAACCTAATCTCAGAAGTGACATTGTATTACTTTTACTGTATTCTATTTGTTGTAAGCAAGTATCAGGTTTAGTCTACACTCAGGAGAGAATTACACAAGGGTGTGAACACTGGGAGACAGGGATCACTGGAGATCGTCCCAGAAGGTGGTCTATGATGCTTGGTATTTCCAATGAGATTTGGGCTCTGTACATTTTTCCCGAGTAGTTGAGGATCTGATTCTCACCAGGATGTGAGCCTCCATGGAAAAAAGCCTGCCTTTAGTTCTTCCGAATAGTTTTATTTGATGTTGTCTTTTAGCTACTGCTTTCATGATGCCGTCTCTGTCGTTGTGATCAATTCCTATCACATTGAGAAAGGGAACTAACATTATTGAAGGCGGACTATACTATACACCATACACTATATACTCTACACTATGCACTATATACTATACACTATGCACTATATACTATACGCTATATACTATACACTGTATGCTATACATTATACACTATACACTATGTACTATACATTATACACTATATACTATATGCTATATACTATGTAGCATAGAGGTGTGCTAGAGTGTGTAGGTGTGCGATAGCTTATAGGTATACTACAGTGTGCAGGTACACTGGAACATGCAGGTGTATGATAGCATGTAAGTATACTTTTAACTTTTTTTTTTTTTAAAGATCTTATTTATTTATTTGACAGAGATCACAAGTAGGCATAGAGGCAGGCAGAGTGAGAGGAAGGGAAGCAGGCTCCCTGATGAGCAGAGAGCCCGATGCTGGGCTTGATCCCAGGACCCTGGGATCATGACCTGAGCCGAAGGCAGAGGCTTTAGCCCACTGAACCACCCAGGTGCCCCAACATTATTACTTTTTTTAAAAGATTTTTTTATGCATTTATTTTTTCGCTCATGTGCGCACAAGAGAGAGTGAGAGAGAGAGGGAGAAAGAGAACATGAGCAGGGAAGGGACAGAGAGAGACGTAGACTTCCTGCTAAGCAGGGAGCCTGATGTGGGGCTTGGTCCTAGGACCTGGGATCATGACCTGAGCCGAAGGCAGACGCTTAACTGACTGAGCCACTCAGGTACCCTCCTTTTAACTTTAAGTATACTTTAAGCACTTAATAACAATTCTCTGAGGCATCTATCATCAACCTCATTCTCCAGAAGAGGAAACTGAGGCTCGGAGGTTAAAGGATCTTGTGTAATATCACTTAATTAAGAAATGGCAGAGCTAGGATTGAACTTGGGCCCATCGTCCTCAAAGTTTGTGGTCCTGCCACCTCCCTTGCAGCAGCAGCTAAGTCCCTTACCAGATCCTAGGACTTTTCTGAAGCCCAAGTTCAAACTCAAACTTCTGCTCTGCTATGTCTAGACAATGGGCTTTCTGCTCTGGCATAGGACTGAAACTATAAGCAAAGAGAAAATGAGGAAAACACATTGCTTTCCACTTGGCCATACATGTGAGTGGACAGACCAGGGGATTTGGAACTAGACAGGCCTGAGGTCTCCAAGTGCTACCTTTGCCTCTTTTTATGTGTGATCTCGGGCAAGTTGCCCAGTCTCTCTGATGCTGTTTCCCTAACTGTCCAAGGGAATTAGCATACAGATGAGATGGTTATAACGTATATAAAATGCAGTGCTCAGCACACAGGAAGGCCTGAATACATATTCTCGTTCTCTCCTTGGGTGTTCCAATTCTCATTCAGTTAATGTGTGTTCATTTGTCATTTCTGTCAGTCTCTTCTGGGCAAAACCAGTGTCCCAGCCGCATTGGTGTATTTGCCAGTAGAAGCTCATTCTTGGTGCATGTCATGACTTACATTATGTTGCAGATTTATTTTGTGCAAAATGGAGCCCTTCCAGCTGTTTCACCAAAATTGCCACCAGTGCAATCTGTTTCTCCACATGTTTCTGTTGGGAACCCACAAAAGCAGTAATGCCTTCTGTTGGTGGGGATTTCTACAGGCTTTTGGGGACACAGGTGCATCCTCAGACAAGTGTTTGCTTCCAGTTAGACAGTCTGGTAGTTCACTCCTCTTCCACAGGGGCTAGGAGTGGCCAAGAGAGTCAGTCATGGCCCTCATGTGGAAACATGAAGCTAGAGGGAACGAAGTTACTCTCCCAGCCCAATACCAGGGGTTTGCCATCCTTGAACTTGGCTATTATACTGTCATTTCCTCATTCTTAACCCCTCTCTTCTCTCACCATGCTCTTTAGCAGTCATATATGGTCATGAAGGCTCCAGGAGGAAAGGGGAGGTGCTTACGTGACAAGATCCCAGAGTCAAACGTCTAGTTAAAATGTCCCCACTGGTTTACTGTCATGAGTCAGATTCTTGGCCAGCCCTGCCTGTGTTGTCTTCTGGTCCACCACATGAAGACAACGTATGATTCTTTATCTTAGAATATTCTTCCTGGCTGACAGGTAGGATCTAGTTGATTTTAATCTCCTCTGTTCTTTTGCTGCTGGGCATAGAGAAAGGACCCAAGAATCAAGATACTTAGCATGTGGCAGATACTCACTGCTGGCAGAGAGAAGGCGGATGTGGCCAAGGCAGCTGAAGGTCTCTGTAGCAGGCACATGTCTCCCATTTCTCCTGACAAGGTTTCCTCTACCCCTATCATAGGGTGTGGGTTGTTAAGTATTGGGGAGAGCTGAGAATTGGGAGTCGGTCATGATGTGTTGTCGTGGGAGAAGAGTGTTTTCTTTTGGAAAAATAAAAAAAAAAATAAGCCTTGTTCAAAATGTCTGAGAGCTAGGGCTTTGCATGCTTTGCCTCAGCTTCCCTGGGGTTCAGCCAGAAATCAGGCATCAATAAAATTTCCCATGATATGGCGAATTTTCTATGATTTGGTGAGTCTTGTCAAATTCCAAGTGAGGAAACCCAAAGAGCCATGCCTCCTCCATAATGCTAAGAACTCTCCCCACCTTTAGTTGCTGGCTTCTTGTGATCTGCATGGCCTTTGGACATGAGGCTCCATTACCTTTTATGAAATTTGACACCTCTCCCATTTCTCATGCCAAGTATTGTCCAGGAGACCTCCCCTGGCTAGAGAAGCATGACTCATCGGCTTTTCCCCAGAAACTGCTCTGTTGTGTTTGTAATTTATCACTGTCCTGGTGTTTTACTACTTCTCTATTCCTTCCCTGTCACCTGTATCAGTTCTTCTTATTTTGCGTAAGGCTTTAACATTTTTGTTCCTTACTAGACAATGGTAACTACTTTTGCTTCTCATTCACTTTCTGCCTAGGCCAAAACACTCATTCATTATCACAGTGTTCACCACTGTCCTATGATGGAGTCATATTACAAATCTGTGTCTCCAAGTAGAATTTTCTCTGGAACTCCAGACTCTGTGTCCATCAGAATTTTTCCTCAAATGTAGCAAAGGTTTCTCAAACTCAGTCTGCCTAAAGATAAATTAATTCCCTACCCCACCCTAACCAAACGACTCTCTTGTTTTTCCTAGGTATTGGAGACATCACCATTCCCTAGCTTCTAAAGCTGTATCTTCCCACATTTATCCTTGATTCTTCCCCCTCTCATCCCCACATCCACTCAGTTGATACATTCTGAAGGTTTTACCTCCTAAGTATCTCTTTCATTTGTTCTGTTGCATCATACTTTTCAGTTACAGCCCTAGCATGGACCCTTATTTCTTCTTACCGGGCCGTTCAAAGTTTGTTGGCATCCAGTTAAAGTTTGTGCCTTCTTACATTTTCCTTGTTGGGCCTTTCACACACAAAATAATACAGTCTGAAAAAAATTTTTAAAATATCTTTATAAAATCTTTCTCATGTGAAAAAAACAAAGAATATTTCTAACAGTGACTCATTACATTACTTGAAATAAAAACATTTGAGTAGATCTTTAGAAAGGCAAACTTCCAAGAAAATTCCCCAAAGGGAAAGAATGGTAAAATTTGCTGTCATGTATCAGGTTCCATGGGATCCAGTTATCGGTGGTGTATCTGCTCCAAGCAGATAGAAGCCCTAGAGAGAAGCCCAGAGCCTTGAGTCCTGCCTGGCACATTTTGAACTCTTGGCAAATCCTTATGGACTGAATGAAACTCTCTGGGTCTCAGCTTTCTCCAAGTGAGGGGAAGGACAAGACCAGATTGCATCTGAACCTTCTTTCTGCTCCTGTGGTTTATGATTCTGATTTAATTACAGACACAGAGAAACTCAGAAGAAATTGTATAACTGCTTGTCACTGGAGAGAGGGCTCTATCCATGAATGGACCTTCTCTAATGGAGTCTGTCTTAAAAAAATCTTTGATATTATTATTTTTGCTTACAAAAGTAATGCATGCTCATTAGATACCTTTAATTTGGTGTATAATCTTCCAGATGATTTCCTATGCATATACCTCCACAATTCATATCTGGTTTTTTCTTGCTATAGATTATTCCTTTTTAAAAATTTATCAGTATATCATGGACATCTTGCAGAGGCAATTTTCTTTCTAGAAAAAGGCAGTGAAATTCTTTGACAGCTGATGTCAGTGGCTTCCATTAAAAGTAGAAATAATAATCCTTTCTTTGTATTACTCTCTTGGCCAGAGAAGTGGTCTAGTCTTCTGAAGGAAGTGGAATCTCTAACATGGGCTTTTGTTGAAAATACAGATGCCCATCTCAAATACTCCATGCAATTCCTGGTCATCCCCTGGGAGTTCTTTTCACTTTTAGGCCCTGGAATGCCTTCATTGGCATCTTTTGACTGCTGCCATTGAATGAACTGGGCTTTTGGCACCCAGTAGAAATGCCATGAGTGGGTGCAAGGGAGCCCATGTCCCTAAGACTCGTAAGTGTTCCCTCCCCTCCCCCACCCAAGGGGCTGGAACTCTTCCAGCTAAGTAGCCCGAATCCCTCCTCCTCTCTGCACCCCAAGTCTCACTTTGGGGGCTGCTTGATATGCAGCCAGCAGCTACTCAACATAATTGTGCCTTTACCTGCCAATGTGCTTTGAGGGATATTGTTAGCATTAAATTTGCCATTTACATTTTCATGTCTGACATAATTGAGGAATGAATGCTCTTATGAAAATTAAACTTGTGGTTCTCCTGGGCTGCTGTAACCCTGTTAAAATGTAATGTGATTTTTGATGCTTCTTCTTGAGGTTTTTATTAAATAGAATATCAGGATGACTAATTCCCTGGGCCTAAATGCAGGCTGGGAAGCAGCATTATTGATAGGGCTGTGTCCAAATGGTCCTCCGTGCTCAGCCTCTAATGGCCTAATAATGCATTATACTTGAATCAGAAATACTTTGAGTTGTAGTGCTTATTGCCATTATTGAAAACACCTGGATGCTCCATTCATCAAGGTTACATCCAAAGGGGCCCATTTGTTTATTAGGCTGTCAGTAAACATCTTTATTTGGTCTGAGTTCAGCCACATTTGGCCACACTGGAAAGAGCTCAAATCCAGCTGGGGCTTCCTTGTGGTTCCTCCTGATTAGTTTTCTCGTTAAGAAAAAAGCAAGCTAATGAAAAGTTGGGAGAGGCTTTATAAAAACACATTTTACCTCACATAATCTGCAGCGATGGTAGCAGAGATCAGGGAGGCGGGCTCCTGTGGGGGGCCCCTGGCGGCTCCTTCTTTCAGCAGCTGCCAACATGGCCGTCCTGCATCTCTCAGCCCAGTGCCAACACTCAACAGCCTGGCCTCCCAAGCGGGTGCCGTGAGGCCCCTCCTCCAGGCTGTCTGCCGCTCCGCATCCCTCTGAACCTGGAGACATGGGCTCCTGTACTCTAGAAGGGGTATATCTCCCATCGGCCACTACCCACAGAATGAAATCAAATTCCTCTGTCTTATGGTGCCTAAAGAGTGACATTTCCCTTTCACAGACATTTCCTGACTCATGCATTGCATCATTTTCAGGAGGCCTTGGCAGCAATATTGTGATTAAAGTGGAAATGCTCAGGATGGCTTTTTTTTTTTTAAAGCTATGTTTCAAAAAAATTATGAAATATGGTAAACATTCCACTGCATAAAACATAAATATACAGCTGAGTGAACTATGGTGAAAGGACACTTGTGTCACTCTACCCAGGGCCAGATCTACAACTCTGGCTGGACTCAGGAATCCTCACCACGTGCCATCCCCTAGATCCCTTCGGCTACTGTGGTAGTGGTCCGGCAGCCTCTTCTCCACCATGAGGTTTGAGCTGGTAGACCACCAGGACAAGCCACCAGATCCACCATACCTTCCCTTCCATAGATGTTCTCGAACAGGCTCCTGGTCTTTGCTTTCCAGTTCTGATTAGTATGCACTAAGGAGCAAGTGAAGGAGAGGGTCTGGTGGTGCCAGTCACACAGTGGACTCCTAGGAATCTATCCCATAACGAAAGCCCAAGACTGAACCTAAGAGCTTCTCCCTATGATCTCCCTGCCCTCCTAGATGGGGGCTGGTCTCCTGGCATCCATTCAAGCTCTGGGCTGGTTTGTGGTTCTGATCGTAATGCATACGCTTCCACACCCCTAAAATTGTATTATGTGTCTCGTGGAATGAAGCAGCAAAGACTGAATTTGCTTCCATTAAACATGACATCTTCAGGAGTACTCCATAACTGTCACCCCAAAAGTGGAACGAAATCTGTTGAAGATGGGTTGTGTGCTGGACCTCCAAAAGTGTGTGCCCCTCAGCTCTCACTGCCCACCGCCTCTCCCCCCGGAGATGGCTCTGTGATCTTTTGGGGCTTCCTCTGCTCTGGGAGGCCAAGGCAGCCTGGGATGTGAACCCCAGAGGATAGGGTGGTGGGAGAGGTGGGGCTCAGGTTGCTGGTGTGTAGGCATGCTGGAGAGAAAGGGCCTTCTGCCCAGAAGGAAGGACAGGTGCCTGTGATGCAACCTGAGGGTAGGTGACTTCTGTTAGCATATTTGTAGTTCAAGGCTCTGGGGCCAGGAGGGGAGTGGGATAGGGCAAGTCCTCTTCTGCAAACCAGAACTATTTGAGCACCTTTCTCCCTTCTGAAGCCTTCAGAAACTATTCTGTTTTCACAGTTCCACCGCCAGGAAATTCATGGGTCAGAGTGGGGCAAAGGCCTAGGTACCTGTACTTGCTACTTGGAATCCCATTCTTTCTTTGCAAACTATGAATGCACCTTCGCCCCTGCCCTTCAGGCCCCTCGGGGTTCACCATTCTTGTGCACCACAAAGACCTGATCTCATTCAAAGTCTCAGTTCCCTAACTAATAGGCTAGCATGATGATGACATGAACTTGTTTTGTACCATGGCTGGGCCAAGGGCTCACCGGGGGCAAGCCCTTGTCACCATTGGTCAGGGACCTTTGCCTCATTCTCTGTATTTATTCCTAGACTCTGCAGAGCATTGGGTGCTCAGGAAGCATAAATTAAATGCATGTTAGTGTCTTTTCCAGGGAAAGGGTGCTTGCTATTTAACAGAGAACAGGGGTGGGTTTGTTGTAATATCTTTCCTCTGAACAGATTCAGCTGCTGCGAGCACCCTACTTCCCCTCCATTCGGCCGGGATCAGTTGTTTTAAAGAACTAGAGGATCTGCGGTTGGCCATCTTCCTGTAGACAGGCCCGCCTTGGGAGCTAGGATACTCTGGAGCTGGAGGCTGGACGGGGCTCCCGGGGTGTTGCTGCTTTGGCTGCAGGTAGATGAGTTTGAGACCCAGCTCTGATCTTCACCAGCTGAGACCTTCACTGTGGTTTGACTCTCTAGGCCTTGATTTTCCATCTTAAAATGAAGTCAAGCCTCATTGGGGTGTTGTAAGTTTTCCGAGTCCAGCCCTTGTGGGTGCTCAATAGATCCCCTGCATGTCTGATTAAACTGAAGCCTAGAAATCTAAGGGATGAGCTTAAAGACACAGACTGTTTCCTGCAAAGTGTGGGCTTTTGTAAGCACAATAATTGAAAGCAGTCTTACTGTGCCTCTGAATGGCCTGAAGGCCTTGTCAAAATACAGATTGCTGCTCCATGCTCCAGGGTTTCTGATTCAGAAGACCAGAATGAAGCCCAGGAAACTGCATTTCTCACGTGCTCCCTGCTGCTGCTGGTGGTGATGGTCCTGGGGAACCCTTTGAAAACCATTAATGTAAAGGCAAAGATACCAGGGAAATGGGCACCCAGAAAGCCTGGAGGCAAACAACAAAATAAAATGGAATTTCTTAACGTCTCCAGGATGCACATATCTCAAGCCACATCCCAAAACCAGAACACAGGAAGTACTTTGTAAAAGTAAATACACATTTATGATATGGAGGGCTGACAGGATTGATTGGCAATAAATCCATCTCCCCCAAAATCCACTTATTTAGGAAATCAATGAAAGGGAGGCCTTAAGAAATGGCTTGATTATAAGGAACTGTAATCACTCATCTGTTTCTGGCTTTTGATGGTGAGCGTGGAAATTCCGGGGGAGAGGAAGTCCTTTCTGCTTAATGGCTCTGGCTCCAGTGAAGATGGGAGAGATGCTGCTTCCTCCTTCCTTCCTCGTCCTGGCCCTTGTCAGGGTCTTAACTTCTTGAGGTCAGAGCTGCCAAGGACAGCTTTTCTTCAAGAAAACTGCAGCCTATAAGGGTACTTCCTGGGGGAAGGTCTGTGACCCTCATTGGGAGGGAGACCCAGCCTGGCACAGTAAGCAGCCACCCCACCTGCACTCTAGACTCACCTGGGGAGACTGACACACGCACAGATGCCTGAGCTCTATCCAGACTCAGATCTTTGGAAGGCGGGCAGAGGTGGTTTCTTTGCTTGTTTTTATGTTCTACAGGGGATTTCCATGTGTTTCAGGGCTGAGAATCCCTGTGGGAAGCCCTGATTATAACATCTTCTTTGGTTCATCCTGCTCCTCTCCAGCCTCCTAGTCTGTCTTTCTGCATTTTGCCCTGTTATTTTTTTTTTTCAGAGTCTGGCATAGGAGTTCAGCAGCTGGCTTGTTGACAGAGTCTCTCCTTGATCAAACTTCAGCCAGGCTCCTCTGAGCCCTCTTCCCAATGAGGACTTGACTTTTGGGCCTCTGGGTCCGTCCTGTTTTATCCAGTTTTTGCAAGAATCCTGCTAAGTGGGGTTAGCCAGAGTCTCCACCCTCGATATCTGATCTGGTTCCTTTTCCTCCACTGTCGTCTGGGTAATGTCTGATCACCTCGGCCTGCCTTCAGCAAAAATCCTGCTAGGTCCAGGTTTAGCCAGGACCTCCCCAACCCCTGATGTCTCCTCTTAGTAAATTTCTACCCAACTTACCCCCAACTGGCTCCTTGACCATATGTTCTCACTTTTCCTTATCAGGTTTGGAGTTGGACCCAATCTCTCTCCTGTTCTTCAGAAGCCATTGCTGTGGTCCCTAAACCCAGCTCAGTGGTCTCCAATAAAGCCTGCCTTACTGTTATAGTCAGTGTCATGACTGGGGTTTTCTTTGACATTATTTAGCTGGAGAGGCCTCTCTGGTTTGACCATTCACCCTTCTGATGCAGCATTTTCCACTCTCTGGTCCCAGAAACATGAATGTCCCCTAGGATGTTAAGAGAAGTTCTCTGAATGAGAGAGATGAAGAGAGGGAGGAGGAGCAGGAGGGGTAAGAGAGAGAGAATGAGCTCTGTAGTCACTATTTTTGGAAAACATTGGGAAAAACACATTCAAAATTTCTTTCCTGAAAGATTATTTTCAGAGCCTTTATTATATTAATAGAAATTCTCACTTTATTTTTGGGGGAACAGTATTCACATCTTAGAGAATAGATTTATATCATGACTTTGGAAACATTGCCATCTGCGTTCCTGGCCCAGTGTTGCCACTGCCCAGGTGCCTGGAGAAAGTCCTCCCCTGTTCCGTCAAGTGTACAATGGGGACAATGATGATCCCACTTAATGGCCTTGTTGGGAGGATTACATGAGCTAATACACGCTAAGTACTTAGCTTAGTGACTCTGGAAATAGGAGGTGCTCAGTGAAATTAGTATTACCTAGCAGAATCATCAGCAGTGTCTGTGAAGTACTAGAATAGGAAGGGGGTAAAGTTTAGGTAGGGCAGAGTAACTGGCCAGTCTTGCTCCTGGGCACAAGTGAGAACTGGCATGGAAATAAGAGCACAGGCATACGCTTTTGTGGCTTAATTTGTCATTTACCCATGATCTACATGGAGAGGAAATGAGGAGACCACAAGCCATAGGATGGGGACCAACACCCCTTAGGATTTTTTAATCAAAATAATCATGTAATATAAAATTAACCATGTTAAAGCCTACAATTCCATGGCGTTTAGTGTATTTCCAGAGTTGTGCAACCATCACCACTAGATAGTTTCAAAACTTTTTCACCACCTCAAAGAGAAACCCCATACCCATCAAGCAGTCATTCCCCACTTGCCCAAGTACCCCATCTCTTGTAGCCACTGATCTTTTTGGATTCACCTTTTGTATTTCATATACATGGAATCATAAAAAATGAGTCTTTTTGTGTCTTGTTTCTTTCACTTACTGCTTTCAGAGTTCATCTATGTTGCCGCACATCTGAGCACTTCATACCTTTTCATGGCTGAATAATATTCCACCACATGGCCATACAACACTTTGATTATCCATCCATCTGTCGACGAACATTTGGGTAATTTCTACCTTTTGGTGATTGTGAATAGTGATGAGTGAACTTCTAAGTACAAGTTTTTCCTTGAATAACTGTTTTCCATTCTTTTGGATATCTACCTAGGAGTAGAATTGCACACATGGTAATTTTATGTGTAGCTCTTTGAGGAGATGTCAAACTGTTTTCCACAGTGGCTACACCATTTTTCATTCCCACCTGCAATGTACAGGGTTTCCAGTTTCTCCACATCCTCACCAACATGTTACTGTCCATATATTTGATTATGACCATCCTAGTGGGTATGACGTGGTATCTCATTGTGGGTTTTATTTGATTTCCTTGATGACTAGTGATGTCAAGTACACTCAGTTCTTAACAGGTCAACCTGGGGGATTTTCTTCCTTCCAGGAACTGCTTTGGAATCCACAGGAAAGGTGGGTCCTTGTAAAAGCCATTCTTGGAAAGACTTTTAAATATACCTTGGAATATTTAAGGTATTTATACCTTTTAAAGAACACTGTCAGCCACAATAAAAATGGCAAAATAGACATGGAAAAGAGATCGAGGTGTACATTTAAAAAAAGAGAAAATCACAATATTCCCTTAGAAGGACAAAGAGGATGGTGGTATTGAGGATCTCTTTTTGAGTTTTAATTTGTAACATTTAGAACACCTGACCCGAGTTCTGTGGGTTCTGGACTTATTGAGCTCTTTAGAATTTCCTGAAGACCCTTGGAAATCCTTCAGAGGTGAGGGGAGTAGCCCTGCTTTGGCAAGTAATGACAAGGCTTTCATGTGCTGGACCCGAAACCAGAAGTTGCCTGGGGATTTTGTAAGACTTTTAGTCTCAATATAATTTCTTTTTAAACCACTTCCTAGGACAGTGTTAAAGCCATTGTCTGAGTGGATGGTTGTGGCTTGCCTATTCAGTCAATTGGATATTCCCAGGAGGGTTGGGATGGGCTCTGTTGTACAAGGGTAGTATTTCTAACCCAGTGACCTGTGTGCCATTCAGAAGGCAGTGGCACAATTTCTATCAAATAGAGGCAAAAGTTTGTTACAGATGGTGGGGGAATGTGGAGGAGATGGAATAGGTTCTGGGGGGAACAGGTTGGTGTCTCCCTGGATTGAAGGCAGGTGGCACCCATTCAGATCATCTCTCCTCTCCCTTCCTCCCCTTCTCCCTCCCTTTCTTTCCTTTGCCACATTCAGAAATGTTCCAAGGAATAGATTTTTGGAGGAAAATCAGCAAGTGTTAGGAACGAGGCAAATCTAACCAGCTCTCACAGCTTTTAAACCAGCTCTCATAAACCAGTAGGGCAGAGTCTAAGAGTAGAAGGCTTTTTGTAGAATGTTCAGAAATGTTCGGGAAGGGCCTAAGGAAAAAGGGAATTAAAATATTTTACCTTTTTGAGGGGGTAACACATTCATATGGTGTAAACCTCATAACTTGTTAAATAAAAGCCTGAAATGTCTCCTCCCCTCCCTGCCAGTCTCCTCAGGTCTTGCTCTTCGAAGCAAGTTACAGCTACTGTTTGTGTCTGGTTTATCCTTCCAGGGTCGTTTTTCAACACGCGGACCTGCCAGTACAGATAGTATCTCCCTCCTGTTTTACCGCAGTTGATGATGATTGCTCCCTGTTGTGCACTTCGCTTTTTCACACAATATCCACAGTCCTCCAAGCTGGGACTTGGTTTCTGTCTCCCTTATCCTTGTCATCGTTAAAACATCACCTCCACCTCCCAGGATGCTCTGGCTCCTTCTGGCTGACTTCTTGTCAGATCTGATTAGATTGTCATTACTTTTATCTAATAACATGGCCCAGGACTTGCTCTCACGGGGAGCACAAGTGTCACAGAGAGCTTTCTTTTGCCGTTTGCTGTGCTTGCAATATTGTCATTATCGTCTGCAACTGCCGTTTCTTGGCAGGACTCTTTTAAAGCTACTTGCCTATTTCCTGAAGGCCGGTTTCATTGAATCTGAATACCAGAGTCGTGAATCAGTCCCTGGGCATGTGTCAACTGAGGCCCAGCGTGAGGCACTGAAGGCAAGGGAGGAAGTAGGTGAGGCCTAGGCCCCGGGAGTCCAGTCTCCTTTGGGACTCCCTCAGGTCACATGTTACTCACTCCAGGCTCACCTGTGGACCCAGTAAGGGACCAGTGTCAGCTAGGTCATTAAGTGTTCCTAACACTTAAGCTCTTTCTTATTTTTTGATGAAAAATAAAATATAAATAGAAGCTCTCATATTTTCTCCCCACATCTCAGTGTAACATCTTCTGTACGCCCTGGCATGCACATGACCTATTCTGGAGACCACTGGTCCGGATAAGTCATCCCCACCCCCTGGCCCTGCAAAAAAATGCAGAGTGGGTTCATTGGCTTGAATTATGTATCTATATGTATATTATATCTATATCTATATATCTATATCTATATCTATACATATGCATATAATCTAAAAATATATACATAATACCACCTAAAATATTATAGTATTAATACATATTCATTGAATACAAAAATAGGGCATATAAAACCAGTCCTTATTTTGCAATCTAGTGATAACCATAATTTATAATTTGGTTTATATTCTCCTAGACATAGTCTTAAAGATGTGTGTGTCTATGTATATAAATTCTTTATATATATACATATATATACATTTTTGTTTTGTTTTGTTTACAAAAAATGGGGTCATACAGGACACATTGCTTGTAGCTGATCTTATGGTACATCCCTGTTTATTTCCTCAGGATAGAATCCTTGAAGTGGAGTTGCTAAGCAAAGGATATGCACTTTCTAAGGGTGTTTGGTGCACATTTCCAGTTGCTGCACAGAGTAGTTGTAGCACCATTCACTGGCAGAAAATGGGAGTGCCTTTCCCATGGATCCTCAGAAATACTGCCATGTTTAAAAAAAACCAAACCAAACCAATCCAAACATTGTAAATGTAATGGCCCAGTGAACTTCATTGTTATTGGTATCTCAGTAATTCCTAGCTTATGGCCATTTGTGTTTACTTTTTTGTGGATTGCCTTTCATGTTTCCTGTTTATTTTTCTGTTGCAGTGTTCTTTGAATAATTTGGATTGACCATTTGGTTATCAGTTAGTTTGAATCCGTTAATTGGTTGATTTGTCCCCTGGTTTGCTCAGGCTGTGCAGATAGAGGTGATGTCCTTTCCTCCCATTATGGCTGCAGGAACCTGGTTGTGAGTGTGGAGAGCAGAGCTGCCCTGCGCTCCTTTGGCCAGTCGGCTTGTATCTGGCTTGTACTCGAGTTTCCTGAGATAGACCATGAAGCGCCGGAATGAAAGCTGCCAAGGGTGGCAGGGATCAGGAATTGGGAAATGCAAACGGTGTACTAAGAAATCTTCGGTAGAAAACCAATTTCTTGAACCATGGCTTCTTTTCTTAAATCCTTAATGTTCACTATAAAAAAGAGGCCTTTACTAAATGCTATTATTTCCTTGTAACAGATGCTGCAATTATGACTGTGCAGATTTCTGCCATATGTCAGCACAGCCTTGCAGTTGCACAGCCTTTTGCTGGCGTGGCTCTGTGCTGGGGCTGGGCTGTAGTCCCTGTTCCGCCACTTACCAAATATGGACCCAAAATAAGTTACTGCATCTCCTCAAGCCTCAGTTTCTTCCCCCTGGAAAACAGAGATGGCCATTGTAAAACTCACAGCAGTATTGTGCAGGGCTGGAGTGAGAAAATGAGTACTAAGTGCTTTGTAAAAAGCCAGAAACATAAACACTCAATGACTATTTCCAATATCTATCATTATTATTATTTATTATTATCAGCAGCCTGAGACTTCCTCCAGAAGGTATATCCTGAGCTCCAAACAATTCACAGGCCCTCCTTAGAAATAGTCTTACTTCTTGGCTGGAAGTTCTCTTTATTCTCCAAATTGTATTGAATTCTTTCAAAGCTCTCCAAAATCAGGTATGGAAAACAATCAACTCAACAGCTCCTTGCACATAAGTTCTTAAAATTATCTATTGAAAGAGAGAAAAGGTGGGCTTTGAACAATGTTAGCAATGTAAAAATACTCATCCCCTAATGAAATGTGTGTTGAATTAATGGATGGTGCTGTCAGAGTCTTGCCTTGAATTCTTCCCTCAGTGGGAACAATGTCAGAGGAGCCTTTGAGACCCTCAGTCAACCAGGAGAGAGGCTTCTTTCTACCATAGTTATTTGGCAGATCTGTTCTATTATTTCCTTAAAAAAATAGATATTATCTTAGTATTTCCTCCCCCATGCTTCATTTAAGCAGACTCCCTATTCTCATTACCTTCCACTGAAGTGTTGATGGCCAAGGTACCTGGGAGAGGAAGCCATGGGGCTTTTGCACCTAATGGGGATCATATGTAAATCAAGAAAGTTGAGAGCCACTGCCAAGAAGGGAGGCAAGAGAAGCAGTTGCCATGTGAGTTTCTGGCTGAAATATACCAGACTTTAAAGCTGGCAAGTGATAGAGTCCCTGTAGCTAAGCATTACTGAATCTTGAGTATTTATTAGATTGGCCACTGCCAAGTACAAGACACCAGTGCGGCACTGAAGATGTCAGAGCCTCCACAGCTTCACCGACAAAGTGAAGAGGAGAATTGTACCATGGGTTAGTGGGTGCTCAAAGCATTTCCCTGGAACTCTAGCCAGTGTAGGCTCCCTGAAAAGAAGGTTCTGGGCGCCCGAGTTGTTTGAAGAAAAAGTGTCTACCCCAACTGCTTTTGGGGACTGTCAGTACACATTAGCTCATGAAAGACTATGAAATTTTACCACCAGGGAGCCTGTGGAACTCTGTTTAATGCACACCTTCCCCACTTGGCTGATAGAACCCATTTTTTGTGCTTATTGATATCCTTAGGAATATTGTTCGCCAATACATTATTTGGCAAATAATGTTTTGGGTCATTCAGTCTTCATCTAATACTTGGTCGTGAGGAAATGCCCGGGATGGGGGATCTGACCGATGCTGACTGAATGTGTCCCTTAAATGATTTTCAGTGGCAATCCTGCACTTGTGCCTTTGCAGAAGGAACATTGACTTCAGATTGCCAGACCAGGTTTCAACAAGCAGCATTTATTGAATCCGTGCTCTGGGTCAGCCATGAGTTATGCAGAGTGGGTGGGGATGGAACAAAGATGACGAAGAGATGGTAGAAGCATGGTGTATGACTGTGTGTGTGTGTGTGAGAGAGAGAGAGAGAAAGAGAGAGAGAGCTATAATTGTCAGATATATAGAGTATTGGTTGAGTATGGGCTTTACAATCAAAAGTCCCTGGGTTCAAATCCCAGCTCCTTACTTAACAACTGTGAGGTAACTTGTTTACCCTCCTGAGCCTCACTATCTTCATCTGTGTTGTGAGGCTAGTATGCCTCATGGAGTTGTTCTGAGATGAAGAGGTGAGAGCATTTCCGCAATGCCCAGCTCAAGTAGGTGGCTAATGGTCGTTGTTTTCACCATTAATATTATGGAATGCCATAGCCCCTGTGGGGTATAAGATGAACAAAATCCAGCACGGAGCTTACTGTCTTGCTGGTGAGAGAGACATGGGTCAAATTAGAACATGTACCGCAAAGGTACCCAAAAAACCTCTGACACGGAGACCTGGTCAGTCAAGGAGGTCAGAGAGGGTTTCCTCAAGAACCTTCCAGGCAGGGGTGAGGAATGTGCAGTGACCGTGGAGAGGCAAGAACTAGGGCCTGAGAGAAGGCAGAAGATGGGTGAAGCTGGAGAGCAGAGAGCAACTGGGGTGTGGTGTGTGCGAAGAGCTGGGAGGTGGGAAAGGGCCAGACCAGGCAGGACCTTGTGGATGACTTCACTTTCTATCCCAAGGTAAACTGAAAGCCACACAATGGTTTAAATGGAGGGTTCTGTTTTGACTGAATGTTATTACAAGATGCTATGGGCGAACAGGAGCCCTGGCAAGTGAGATCCAGGAAGACAAGAGGATTAGCCCAGGAGGCAAGCCTGGGGAGAGAGTGCTCCAGTCTCCAACCCCAACAGTGGCTCATATTGGCAAAGCCTTGCTTCTTTTCCTGAGTTCAAGCTGTCTCTTCCCATAGAAGAAATGGTATGCCAACCAAGTGGGAATCACAGTTTACTTTCCTAAGAAAGTAAATGTCAGACCACTGCTTCTAACACAAGTCCCCAGAGCCTGTTACTTGAAACTCTTTGTTATAGGACAGAGCCACAGGGCACGGATCTAGGCACCTGTAGGCCACACACTCAGCCATGAGTTGGGCCATGAGCAACCCGTCCTTAGTGCTAAAAGGACCAGAGCTTATGGGGTATTTACTTGCTTTGTAAGTGGGCACAAGTGCAGGTATCTGTGTAAGGTAGCAACCTTACACACTTGTTTCTTCATCCTCTCTCCAGAATAAGAGATAAAGGGGGTGGGGTTAGGACTTCCAGGAACTGGGCACGATTTGCATACATTCTGCTTTTCTGAGTCCACAGGAGCAGTCTTCTTGCTGAAGCATTAGTTGGTCAATTACAATTGGGGTTTGTCAGTTGTGAGGCTGTAGGGAGTTTTATTTTCTTTTAAATTCTATTTAAAAGATAACTTTTTGGGGCACCTGGGTGGCTCAGTGGGTTAAAGCCTCTCCCTTCAGCTCAGGTCATGATCTCAGGGTCCTGGGATAGAGCCCCTCATTGGGCTATCTGCTTGGTGGAGACTGCTTCCCCCCTCTCTCTCTGCCTGCCTCTCTGCCTACTTGTGATCTCTGTCAAATAAATAAATAAAATCTTAAAAAAAAAAAAACCAACAACAGACCTTTTCAAGGAGTTCTTTTAAAGATTTTCAAGCAACCCGTGGATAAATTTTTAGTGAGAGAGAGGGTAAGCATGGCAGGTGACCAAGAGGGGGAGCCCAGCAGTCCAACTGCACGTACCTTGCTGGTGAAGGTGACTGTGTTCTGTGTTGCAGTCTCCCCCCTCCCCCCACAGCCAACAACCAGGTGGCTCTGGGTGGGCCCTAGAAGACCCAGTTCTTGGCCCACATCTGGCCTGCCTAAGGGCAAATCTCCTTTGAGCTCCAGGGTTCCAGACTGCCTCTGAAAGTTCGTGACTTTCAGTTTTGCAAGTTTTGCAAGTTTTGGGAGAGTGGCCATTAAAGTGCTTCTAACACTAGATGGCATCAGTGTCTAGCTGATCTGCCCTTGGATAGTCCTCACACTACAAGTACCAGCCGGCGGGAGTCTGTACTGCAGTGGGGCGGCCCTTAGTGGGAAAACGTGGACGACGTGTGCCTTCCGTCTGCTGTGACATGGTTCCACACATCCGGATGCACTCCCAGCCCCCACCCTACGCTCCCTACCCCACCACACTCCCCATACGCCTCCCACCACTGGACGCACTACAATCCCCCACGACCCCCTCTTTCCCTTCTTGACACTCCACCATGCTCCCCCAGATGACCCCTGGCCCTGACCTGTGCTCCTGTGGCTCCCCTCGAACTCTCAACCTTTGCAGGCTTCTGATGTGCCCCCCACTCCCATGGGGAGCCCTTAACGCGTCCCGCACTTCTCAACTGCCCTGGGCTTTTCATCCCTGCCACTTTGTGACCTTGAGTAGGCTGTTTAGCCTCCCTGTACCTTATCTGGGGGATTAGGACATCTACTTTGCCTGAGGATTTCCTGAGGTAACATATATGAAAGGGCACGCTCGGTGCTGGGGCTAGAGCAGTGATTAATAGATATCACTCGTTCTCTCATTCGCTCACCCACCCCTTCAATTCCCACTCTCCTTGGGGGTGTGGAGGGAAGGTGCCATCCCACTAGACTTGCTTTTATTACCCTGTGAAGTTCTGATACCTCACTGGAGACAGGTTTCTTTATGATTTGGGTTTTATATATGTTGCTGTGGTCTTATTTGCTAAAAGTTATGCTTGGGTTGGCAGTAAGGGGGACTTTCTTGCCCTGGATATTGTTGCTTCCCTGATTTTAGCTGTGGGTTTGGGCCATGTGCCCACTGAGGGCCAGTGCCTATTGGCTAGAAGTTTGTTCTGTTTGCAAAACCCCATTAGTACACAGGTGGTAATATGGCAGGTCAAAAGGGCAGACCAGAGTTCCTGAAATGTTGAAACTGAACTCTGTGAGTTTATTCAAAGGGGGATGGCTGATTTTCAGCCTGGTGGGTTTCAGAGCTGCAAATAACCAATAATTCATCTTGATCTTCTAATGGAGTCTGCTGTCTGCAACAGAACATGGATTTGGACCAGAGGGGTCCTTGATCGGCCAAATGAAATCAAGCTGCTGTGCACCTAGGGGCAGGAGTTGGAGGAGAGCCCTGACTGGGTGGGTTCTCAGTCTTGGGTGGGCAGAGTGGGTTTCTCTGCTGAGAGATGGAAACCCCAGCTCCTTGTGCTCTTGACCTTTACAGTACAGAGTCTCCTGAGGTTTCAGCTAGGTATATTTGGGACATGTCCAGACCCACCATTCAAGACCTTGGCTGGGAGGGACAGATAAGACAAGTTCATGAGTGCTCCTAGGCAGGTGTGATCTAGAGGAGCAAATCATACAGACTCCTTGTCTTGTCTTCTCTTCTCTCTGTGCTCCAGTGAGTTAGGGCATGGCAGGACAGTTTCTCCTCTGGAGAGTGCCTGCTAAGATCTCCATGTGAGGGCCAAAATGGGATCCCCTCTAGGCTGGAGGGAGAGAACCCTGGTTTAGGAGACACAGTACTTTCTCCCCATTCCTGGTGTGTTCTATCCCTGGTGACTTGATGGTGGAGAGGTCACGGAACCACTCTGAGTCTTAGCTTGGGCTGCCTGCTATCTAGTGCTTCATGGTTTCCAAGTTCTTTGCCAGCCCTCTGAAGCTAAGGGTGGAAGGAATCACTGCCTCATAATTCATGATGTGACTGAGGGTGGCGTGGCACAGGCCAGTCTCCCTACTAGGAAAATGCAGTATCTCAGACTCCTCCTGTACTGTAGTCTTCACAGGCAGAACTGAGGGAATGTTCATCATGAGAGCTATCTACTTCTCAGCTCACCAGCTCCAAACCCATGGGTGATACCACCCCACAGAGGACACTGATGATCATATTAGGTGATGCACACTCGAGTTCTCTGGAAAACTGAAAAAAAAAAAATCAATGTGTAGGTACTGCAGGTCTGTTCAATTATAATCTCTGAGGGCAGGTCCAGGTATCATAGTTTTAAACATAACCCAGTGATTCTGATGAGCAGCCAGCATTGAGATCCTGGGTGGAATCGCTTTCCTTTTTACAGGTAGTGTGTATTTTTAAAAAGTTTTAATATAAATTCCAGTTAACATACAGTACAATATCAGTTTCAGGTGTGCAGTATAGTGACTCCGCACTTCCGTACATCACCTGGTGCTCAACATGACGAGTGCCCTCTTTAATCCCCATCACTTGTTACAGCCATTCCCTGCCCACCTCCGCTCTGGTTTGTTCTCTGTAGGTGAGAGTCTGTTTCTTGGTTTGCCTCTATCTTTCCTTCTTTCCTTGTGCAAAGAGAGTGTATTTCATGTCCCAGATCTCCCTGCACTCCAGGTCCCCTGGAAAGGGCGCGTCACCCTTTCTCACCACTTCAGGCCACCCCTTCTCAGTAATATACTGAGTTAAGCTGACCTGTTGGAACACACCCATACCTCCGTGATGTTATGTTTTAGGCTTCATGAAGCCTTGCTGCTCAAACTGTAGTTCCTGGATCAGCAGCAGCAGGGTCACCTGGAAGCTGGGTGGAAATGCTGACCCATCCTTACCCCTGAATCAGAATCCGTGTTCTTTCAGCGTTCTGTTTATGCATATGAAAACCAGAGAGGCACTGGTTTAGAAGAACATTCTTCACTCTCACATTTTTTTTTTTAATGAAACCTTTCAAGTGTAGAGTAGAACTGAAAGCATTTTACAGTGGATACCCCAAAACAATTTTTGTGGTCACAGTCCAACTTGTGCAGAGGGCAGAGTTCTGAGGAGTTTCCCTGGAGGGGGAGTGGAGGGGCATGCACCGCTTCCCTATGATGCCTATTGTGTGTCCCATTTAGGAATTCTGGGCTCTGCTCACTGTACATGTAGTAGGGCAACTCTTGTACATTCATGTTTTTATTATTCATGCAGCACATTTCCATCATGGAAGGTGGTCTGTGCGTGACTCTTCCTTGCAACTTTGGTTATTTGATGAGTACACTTTTCATCTTGGACCCTCCTGCTTTCTGACAATGCCTGACAAATAGTAGGTCCTCAAATTGTGTTTCTGGAATGGACTTTCCAGCCCTTATCATGAACAACGTGACATGGGTAATTGATTCAGGGAGCAAAGCAATTGGGTCACCCAATAACCATTAGTATAAATTTGGTAAGTTGAAGGGAAACGGAAATTGACTAAGTCAATGCAATTTTGTCTTTCTCATGAGCTGTCCATGCCTTCATTTTCTAAGGGAAACTGGCAGGTACAATCTCCATCAGAACATCAAAGACACGTGGAAATTGGGTTTGCACACACTTTTCCAGAGCTGGTCTCAGGTTTTATTTTATTAGGGAAGAGTGGACAATTAAGAATCCTGTTAAGGACACTCCTGCACAATCCACCACTTTCCAGTCCTTCTGTCATAGTATGGGGGAGATGAAAAGACGATGTTCTGAAAGTGGTCCTTGGCACATTGTTACCCTCTGGCCCTAGCCATGAAGAAATGCCCTCTGCTTGGTGAAATCATTTTCATCCTCCAAAGTCCATGGCATGTGATGCCTTCTCTGAAAACCATCCTGTAATCCCACCCTGCATCTCCCAAACACGGCCTGTCACTCTTCCACCTTTGTGTCCGGCCTTCCCAGTCTGTTGGAATTAGCGCTTGTTGTCTGTGTTCCTTGTTCTGGTAGAGCTTCCTGAAGGCAGGGAGGACGTCTTTGTTCTTGGAGTTTGGAAAAGAGCAAATGTGGTTCTTCCACCTGTCCACCTTCCTTAAGTGTCCTGTGTCTGTCCTATCTGAGTCCCAGGTGCCTTGGATCCCTGGGGTTGGGGTTGCTTGCTGGAAGGCCTTCCCTACCCCAACTGCATCAGTGCTTTTCTTCCCCTTCCTTATATCCATCTCCAGGCTTGGCCTTTTCTTGAGCTTTTGCTCATTTCACACAAACTAGTCCCTGAAAATGTCATAAGAACTCCAAGTCGGGGTCCTCTGCAAAGAGTTTCTGACTCAGACAACAGCCTGCAGAACCCAGGCTGGAAGGGCACTCCTCCCCCCTCAACCAGGCTGATCACTAACTGTCATCTCCACAGAATAGTCTAGATGTGGCTGAAAAATGTGGACATATATTTCCTGACTTGGCTATCAGCCACCACTGTTAATTTTATATAATACATATCCTTCTATAAATTATAGGCATGCATTTCCTCTGTGTAAATACTCTAGGGTAGATAAAGAGAACTGTAAACTAGCCAGACAGGCCTGTACATCAGGAAGTGGGTTAAGAATGGGAAGGAGTGGGAGCGCCTGGGTGGCTCCGTTGAGTAAGTGTCTGACTCTTGATTTCGGCTCAGGTCATGATCTCAAGGGTCATGGGATTGAGCCCCATGTTAGGTTCTGTACTTAGCGGGGAGTCTGTGGGAGATTCTCTTTCTCCCTCCTCCTTTCCCCCCGTTCTCTCTCAAATAAATGAATCAGTAAATCTTAAAAAAAAAAAAAAAGAAAGAAAAAAGAAAAATAAGAATAGGAAGGAGTGACCAACCTCTGGTAGCAGCATAATGTGATAAAGCTGTACCACAGGGCTGCAAGTTGGTGAACTAGCCAGATGTCCTCAGAGAGCTGACTTGGCATTCTTTTATTTTTAATTATTTTTTTATTGAGATATAATTGACATATAACATTCTGTTAATTTCAGGTGTACACCACCCATTTTTTTTCTTTTCCTGTGATAAGAATTTTAAGACCTACTTTCTTAGCAACTTTCAGATATGCAACACATTATTAGTTAACTACAGTCACTATGCTCTTCGTTACACCCCTAGGACTTAGCACTGGAAATTTGTACATTTGATCAAACTGCTTTCACCCATTTTGTCTACACTTACCCCCTCCCTTGGCCATCACCAATCTGTTGTCTGTATCTGTGAGTTCAGTTTTTTTGTTTTTTTTGTTTGTTTTCTTTTTTTAGAGTCTACATATAAGTGAGATCATATGGTATTTGTCTATCTTTGTCAGACTGATTTCACTTAGCATTAATGCCCTCAGGGTCTATCCATGTTGTCACATGGAAGAATTTCCTTTTCCTTTTGTGGTTGAATGATATTCTAATACATGTGTGAACATATATGTGTACACACCGCATTTTCCTCATCTGCTCACCTGTTGACGGACACTTAGGTTGCTCCCATGTCTTGGCTGTTCTAAATGACGTACATGTAAATGAACACAGAGGGATATATATCTTTTCAAGTTCCTGTTTTCATTTTCTTCTGATAAATCACCAGAAGGGAAGCTTCTGCATCATGTGGTACTTCTATTTTTCATGTTTTGAGGAACCTCCATGCTGTTTTCCACGGCGGCTGCCCCAGTTGGCATTCCCATGACTCCTGGCAGACAAAGCCTCTGAATGATCCCTAATTATAATGTGATGCTAGGAAGGCCTAGTGGAGAAAATAGCAATACAGGCTGGGGCCTGAGGATGGACAGAGCCATGGGGGAGAGCAGTGAAGAGGAGGAAAACTACCTCTCAGAGGGAATAAAGTCTATTCCCGCTGCTGGATTCTGGCCAGGGAGTGGCTGCTGGAGACCGTTCTGTTCTCCCATATAAGCATAGCTGCCTGGTCTGAGTCCTGGCCCTAGTATGGGTAAGTAGAGAGCCAGCAGCATCTGCTTATGCTTTTCTTATTTCTCTGTAGTTTCTCATTTCTTTTCCTTCTAGTCCAACAAGGAGCTATCTCTGTGTTTATTGTCTCAGGGAGATTCGTGGAAGGGAGGGAGGCAGAAATAACTAGCAGTTCTTTTTTACCTATGTGTTCTAAAAGCCTCTGTTTCAGGACCTTAGAGGTATTGCAGAGGGGCCGAGAGGTAGTGATGAGGGGAAGAAATAGAGTAGTAGGCAGATTTCTCAAGACTGGAAAAGGTTTCTGGGGCGTCAGGGGTGGTGGGCCAGGGGCAGACCAAGAGAAGAGGGAGGAGCACGAGCGAAAGTTGCTGGCTCCTCGGGCAGCTCTCCTGAGCCTCTGGAAGAACCCCCAGAGAGGAGTGCTTGCCTCACATGTCCACAGGGACCTGGAAAGTAGTAGAAGTGAGTCAGGGTACTGCACCAGTCCTTTGGCCTGTGAATCCTGCCACAACCCCAAAACTCTACAATGGGTGCTATGGCTGATGCCATCACTCACCATCCAGATCCCTCCTCAGGCTGAGGGACCAGTTCTCCAGCTGCAAGGAATTGCCCTCAGCTGAAGAGATCCACTGGGCCAAGGTCGTGTTCCTCTCCAGGGCAGCTACATCCAAAGCCTGGTGGCTGCAAATGCAGAAAGCCTGGCTCCTGTCCCCACAAGAAAGGGGCCATCACAGTTTCAGAGCTCCCTGTAAGGTTGGCTGAGGCCACTGTAGAGACTGCAAGGTGGCCCGGCTTTCTCGTTCCTTTCGCAGGTGCTGACCCCAAGCGTACTTCCTGCTTCTTCCATGTGAATCTGTGTCCCTGTTGGCATCAGGAGAACCCAGTCTACTGCAAGTACAGAAAGCCGTTTCTTCCTTATGAGAAAAACAAACATGCGGGGTAGTGATATGGGGTTGGTAGACGGGCTGTCTTATGAACAGGATGGGCTGGAGGACTCAGCCTCTTTGAAGGGGGCATGGGCCACTAAGCCCCAACTAATGAATGCCAGAGAACATATGGGGCCAGAGTTCCTCCATCTTCCAGGTCTTAAGAGAAACTGGTAGTTTAAGTTTTTAAGAATGTGAAAAGTCCTAATTTTAAAAAATCATTGTGTAGTCCAAAGGAAAGAAAAGCACGCTGTATCTCTACAGGCCACATTTGTGTGTGGGTACTTTTAGTTTTTGGCCTCAGGTCCAGGCAGACAGGGACAAAGGCAGCCTGAGAAGGTCCCACGCCCAAATGCCACATAAACCAGGCTTTCTGTGGGACGGCACAAGCCTTGTGGACAATGGTCAAGGATGACCAGTTGGAGAGCAAGGAGAGGGAATGAGAAATGCCCAGAAAGACTGATGTGCACTGTTCTCCCAACCCATCAGAATGGGGCTGAGAGTCAGAAATTAAAGGAAGTGGTAGGAAGTAAAGCAAGCAGCCTTCTTGCTCACCTGAGTCTGTAGTTCAGAATTCCCACTGCATAGATCGATGATGCCGGGAGATATCCACAAGCTGAAAGCTGCTCCAGTTATGGAAGTTCCACTCCAATGGGACTAAGTCACTCTCTATAAAATATCACCGTTTATTACATCTTATTCAGTTAGATTTAATTCCATTAATACCACCACTCGGTTCTGCCAAAGGTACGTCTAAGATTTTTTCCCTCTAATAACATAAAGAGCTCAGGTCTAGAGAAGTTTAAAATAATAACCCTTTAAGAGAAGCTGACTGAATGTGTGTGTCCCTGCATGGCATCAAGGTCTGGGGCATGCAAACTCAAAGTTCACTTGATGACATTAAGAAAATGTAAAGAAAAGATTCTTTCTTCCTCCTCCCACAGTTCATCACAGCATCTAGGTATTTTTGTAAATGATTAAAAACCAACCTTAGTCCAACCCTCTGGCTTCACCACCTAGAAAGGCTGAAAAGTACACATGGGGCCTCAATGCCCCAGTTTTCTCCATCAGGCAGAATCTAGCGTAAGGTGGTCCTGTCACAGAGCCATCCAAAGTGCTAATTACTATTGTCCCCAAGTCACCGTCGTTTAATTCAGCTTTGTGCTGTGGTATCTAGCACAGCGCTCAGCAAAGGAAAGGGTCATCGTGAACAGTGTACCCTCAGTCACTGCAACATGAGGGCCCTGGATGAGAGTCCTCCCGAGTTCTTTCTTCTTTGTCACTCGTGTCCTTTCCCTCAGCCTGGAAGTAGAGTGATTCCACCCAGGTGGGTTTCTTGTCTCTTCTTCCTCAAGCCTGCACTTCTGGTTGAGGGTCTCCTTGCAACCACTCACACTGCTGCAGGTGATGCCCTCACATCACGTAGCTGCCAGCAGGATCTTTCTAGAACACAAAATGGACATTGTCCCTTTCATGCTTAAGAATCCTAGAAGACACTCACTACATTCAGGCTGAAGTCCAAACTTCTCAGCAAAGCACTCAGCATTTTCCCCACCCAGGTTCACTTCCTGCCGCTCACAACCCTGCTTCTCTCCACCTTCACCCTCCAGGTCACCCTGGACCCCAGGCTGGAGGTTAGGAGCCTGGGCTCTGTAGTCATACAGACCAGGGGGTAAGTCCTAACACTGACCAACTTGGGCAGCCTGGGCAAGTCATTACCTTCGTTAAATCTTCCTATCTCCTTGCCTGGAAAACGAGACTGACATTCACACCAATCTCCATATTAAGACCTCTCTTTCTAATTCTACTTGCTGTACAGATTTATTGTGAGGATAAAATGAGATGGTGAAAAACCCTTAGCAGAGTGCCAGGCAAAGCGGTCAGTGATGGATTAACGCTGGCTGGGCAGAGATATCTGGAAGCAAGACGCTAATAATGGCCTGGATAGTGGGACTCCCAGGGGACCTTTTTTACTTTCCTTATATCTTATGTTAGAATATTTCAGTATTTCCTACAGCCTGTAGGTCTTATCAAGAAACAGTTGGGGGTGCCTGGGTGGCTCAGTCGGTTAAACAGCTGACTGTTGATTTTGGCTCAGGTCATGATCTCAAGGTCATGGGATGGATCCCTGTGCTTGGGCTCTATGCTCAGGGGCGGGGGGTGGTGGCTGGCAGGGGTCCACTGGAGATTCTTTCTCTCTCTCCCACTACTTCTGCCTCTACCCCTACACCTTCTGTCTTCCCCCTCCCCCAAATAAAGAAGTAAATATTAAAAAACAAAGAAAGAAAGAAAGAAACAGATGGAAATGATTTCCTCTCTAGAACCTCTCTAACTCCTGGACAAAGTTAAGTGTCCCCAACCTTATACCTCGCTTAGCACTTTGTACCTGTTCGTCACATAGCCAGCATGGCAGGCAATGATTCCTTTGCATGCCTGCCCTCCACACTGGATGGTACCCAGAATTCGTGTTCCTGTGGGTCTCTCTGGGGTTCTGCCCAGAACGGCATTGTGTGTGTGCTCTGCCAGTGCTGGTTTGTTTGACTTGAGTGGAAGCCTCTCTTGATAAGAATCACCGGGAGGCTGCATCCCTGGGCTTTGGTATTCTTCTATTGAATGTTTATGACATTTTAGGAAATACATGTTTTCTCCCATAAATCCACAGGGAGTCAGACTGTTCATTGTTGTGATGGTGTAGGGAGGGCAGGACAGAGCAAAGGACACAAAGCCAGCCACACCTCTTGATGAGCCCAGGGAAGCGGCTTTCCTCTCCCTCCCAGCTCCCTGGCCCCCTGCAGGGCCTCCCATGTCCAAACCACCCTGAGTAAGGAGGGGTTCCACAACTGTCAGGACACCTGCTTCTCAAGGAGAGCTCTCAGAGCTCTGAGGGTTTAGTGTCCAGTTTGATGGGCCCATCTGAGAGCAGAGTCCTTGCCTGTGTGGGAGGAAGCCAGGGAGACCCAGGACCTCTCATTTGGGGGTAAGATGTGCTGATTCTTTCTAAACAGGACACATTTTGGTTTAAATCCTTATTCTGGGTGGACTCTTTGAAAAAATATATACTCATTTCCTTACTTGGCAGAAGAGGTATAAGTAGAGGATAGCGAATAGAATTTAATCCTCTTAAAATTTCACTTTGGTTTATCTTAAGAGTCAACAAGATTTCTGAAATAAAAATCTTGTACACATATGCCTTAATTGAATACGTACTAAGGTATAAATGTAGTAAAGCATGTTTAACTCAATTAAGGTGTAACAGTTAAGTTTAATTACTATTATTTTATTTTATTTAGTAATTTAATTACCATTAATTTATTTAATTTCTTTTTTTATTGTGTTGTGTTAGTCACCATGATTCACTGTTTGTGGATAACACCCAGTGTTCATTGCAGTCCAGTGCTCATGGCTCCTTAATACCCATCACCGACCAACCCATCCCCCCACCTCCCTCCCCTCGCAGACCCTCAGTTTGTTTCCCAGAGTCCATTGTCTCTCATGGTTCATCTCCCCCTCTGATTTTCCCCCTTCATTTTTCCTTTCCTTCTCCTAATATCCTCCATGTTATTCCTATGTTCCACATATAAGTGAAACCATATGATAATTGTCTTTCTCTGCTTGACTTATTTCACTCAGCATAATCTCCTCCAGTCCCATTCATGTCGATGCAAATGGTGGGTATTTGTTCTTTCTGATGGCTGAGTAATGTTCTATTGTGTATATGGACCACATCTTCTTTATCCATTCATCTGTTGAAGGGCATCTCAGCTCCTTCCACTGTTTAGCTATTGTGGACGTTGTTGCTATGAACATTGGGGTACATGTGCCTCTTCCTTTCACTACATCGGTATCTTTGGGGTAAATACCCAGTAGTACAATTGCTGGGTCATAGGGTAGCTCTATTTTTAACTTTTTGAGGAACTTCTAGACTGTTTTCCAAAGTGGCTGCACCAACTGGCATTCCCACCAACAGTGTAAGAGGGGTCCCCTTTCTCCACATCTTCTCCAACATTGTTTCCTGCCTTGTTAATTTTTGCTATTTTAACTGGTGTAATGTGGTATCTCAAAGTATAACATAGGAAAGTGTGTCAAGAACACCAATGTTAAGGTATAGCCTGATAATTTTTTTAAAAGATTTTATTTATTTATTTGACAGAGATCACAAGTAGGCAGAGAAGCAGGCAGAGACAGAGAGAGGGGGAAGCAGGCTCCCCGCTAGGCAGAGAGCCCGATCTGGGGCTTGATCCCAGGACCCTGGGATCATGACCTGCGCTGAAGGCAGAGGCTTTAACCCACTGAGCTACCCTGGCACCCACAGCTTAATAATTTTAATGTCAGTCTAATCACTTGTGTATCACCCAGATGGAGATACCTGGAATTTTCAGAAGCTTTCCTTATGCTTCCCAATTTCTTCCCTTAGCCCCAAACTAGCTACTAGTCTGATTTCCCATTTATAGATGACATGAAATATTTAAACCTGAAAGTATTTTTCTCCAGAAAGTCTCTTGTCCTCAGCAATTATCTTGTTTTATAGACAGAAAGACATCTTGTGGGTTTTATGGCTTTTGTTATTAAGAACAATGTTGCCTTTTCACAACTGTAGGAGCAAGCGGTGTTTTGAAGTGTTGGGATTTGAGTGTTCTTCCTAGATTTTGTTTGATTATATCTAAGTTACTATTTATCTGGTCTCTTGGGAATGCTGGCATTCAAGGTTTTTATGTAGATTATTCAGCTAGATAATCCTAGTTAAAAATAATATAAACTACTCTTTTCCATATAGGTTTTAATATTAAAATTTATTTATTTATTCTTTAAAAGATTGACGATAACTTATAAAGAAAAATATATGATGTAGAAACAAAAAAAAAATGTGAAAGGAGAAAGAAAGAAAAGCATGGCAGAGAACAGACCAACAGCATTCAAAATAACAAGCATCACTTGGGTGTTCTTACTACTTGGATTTTCTGATTATAAAGTTGATTTCATTAGCTTATTTAATTATAAACTATCAATCACTTAGGTAATTGAAGCTTGTCTTAAATGGACAGATTGCTTAGATAAAATGTTCTTATAGAAGTAGGCCAAAGTTTCCCCTTAAAGATTCTAAGATGGAAAGTATTCATAAGGGCATTGATCCCAGCTTCCACTGAATTGTTGGAAAAGACAAATTGATACCTACTTTGGGTATAATTGTCCTGCTTAACAAAATGTCAACGAAGCCCCCTTTCACTCCTTGTTGGCAAAATCTACTATAAATCTGAAAATATCTCTTAAGTAGAATTTCTTGTAGGATTATTTTTTTATATTCTTCCTATTTGGAAATGTTGCTCTCAGTCCTCTTGTTTGGTGGGAACAGGTATCATAAGAGACTGTGTCTGTCATCTTTACCAGGCTATCCATCGCCCCCCTCCACAATCGTGTCTGATATGTAGCAGACCTCAGGAAACACTGTTGGATGTTGGATGGAGGCATGATCCTCATTCATTGCACATAAGAGAAGCTGGGAATCATCTGTCCCAGCACATGGCTCTCCTCCCTTGCCTGCTCTGAAAGGTCTGATAAGAGCTTTCTCGTCAGCCTGAACACATCTGTTCACATCTGTTACTAAGTGAATGAACATACTTCCCATTTTGCTTTTATCACAAAATGTAGTACATCAGACATAGTTTTTATGACATAAATTTTGCTGCCTTAATTTTTTTTGGGAAAAAAACCTTATTTTTCACATTACTAAAGATCCCTTCTAGGAAATCTATAGAAACTAAACCTTACTTGGTTTAGTTTAGTTGCTATAATGAAGAGCCCTCAAACTTTTTGTGTGAATGTCCTGTCATCAGGGTAAAAAACGACCTTATGGTTAAATCAAATTGTGGTAGATATGGAGACATTGAACATGTGTTCACCTTTGTGACTACTTTAATGAATATTTAGCCCTGCAGAGGAAACAACTACTTCAAATTCCTGCCTCCCCAACACACACATTTTATCACAACATAAATCATGGTCAAAATCATGTCTCTCCATCTACCCCTAGCAAATAAAGATAATAGGTCCACCTGCGAAAACTACTCTCATTGTTAAACCTCCATTTTAAGTGAAGAGAGGGTAGAGTGCAATTTCTAGTAGGAGCTGTATTGTATCCTCCAGTCCTCTGCAAGCTCCTAGGCCTTCTCCTTGTGCAATAACATAAATCTCCTGTAGGTGGCTCTACCTCCCTATTGTCTCCTACCCGGAACTGGCCACAATTCTTTTAAGCTCTGGACAGAATGTGATTGGAACTTGAGCAAGGTGCTTTGAAATGTAAATCCAAACCTCATGGGCCTGTATATTAGTGGATACTGCTTGTACAGAAAAGAAAGCCATTAGACACTTAAATAAGTGGGCATTGGAAAAGTCCCCTGGTGGGCAGCCCTGGCTAGTCTCAGCAGAGCTGCCCCCTTCACTGCAAGCTGGTGATGGCAGTGGACCAGACCCAGGTGCCGAGTGTCAGACCAGTATTTCCCAACATGTATTTTTCAAGACATGAATTCAGCAAGAGTCTCAGTGAAAAAATAAGGTAATGTAGTTAACTTTGGGTAAGGTTGTTAACTGTTCTCTTCGGAGTCTCTGTAAAGCATCTTCATATTTTAAAAGGCCCAAAATGTCCTGCAGGAAAAAAATCAGTTTAACATTGTTTAGCTTGAAATTGTATGAACTCAGGACCTACTGGTACTCAGCAGAGCTGTGTTCTATTGGAATGTGCTTTTGGAAGTGACATCTATAGTGTTTCAAAGGGTGGGGCAAGAAGTTGGGGCCTCTTCACTTTTCTGGAATGGGAGAAGGGCACAGCAAAGGCTCTCCTCTTTGGCAACTGTGCCAAGCAGCCACGTGCTATGGCAGGGTGTGTGTGTGTGTGAATGTACTACCCCGCACATATTTTGGGAGCTGCCCAGTCCTCCCAAGAATCGGGAAAGAGAAAGTCCCATTTCTGGGTGCTTTATCTAGATTCCTTTTAGGCAGAACTACTGTATCCTTCATGACATCTCTTGAGTGGGTAGAACCTCCATGTCACAGGTGTGAAGACCGATGAGCTGAGGGTCAGGGACACTTGCTTGAGTTTGCATTGTAGCCAGTGGCAGAGCCAAGATTTAAACCTGTCGGTCTTGAATGTCTTTACTTTGTATTTTTTTTTTAAGATTTTATTTATTTATTTGACAGAGAGAGATCACAAGTAGGCAGAGAGGAAGGCAGAGAGAAAGGAGGAAGCAGGCTCCCTGCTGAGTGGAGAGCCCGATTCGGGGCTCGATCCCAGGACCCTGAGATCATGACCCGAGCCAAAGGCAGAGGCTTTAACCCACTGAGCCACCCAGGCGCCTCTTGTTTTGTTTTTAATATACTATACCAGGGAACTGCTGAGAACATTTTCATAAGGAGTTCATTTGGACTGATTTACCTTCAATAATCCATTAAGATGTAGAAGAAAGAAAAGTGAATGTAAATCAGGAGACCCAGGGAAAAATTCCAGTATTACTGCTTTCTGCCTGTTAGGCCTTTGGGCAAGTTATTTAACCTCTTTGAGCTCTGATTACCTCTCTCCTAAAATAAGAATAACTGATGGAGAACTAAATCAGAACTAAGGCTATGGACCAAGGACATAACAGATGCTCTAGAATGTCTGTGTAGTCCCTTGAGCTAGTTCTTGCCTCCTCACCAGTCACAAGCAAGAGACGGCTGCTCCCATTCTGCCTGGGGCTCTGAAGTATTAGGACTGAAGGCCCAGTCTTGAGGCAACACAACTCAGGTCATCTCTTCTAAACTTCCCTAGGGTGCTGGAGCCTTGGATGTTAGCCAGGACCAGGTCAGAGAATAGACCTGAAGCCTGGTCCCAGTTATCAGGAGTCAGAGCTAAATTTAGGATGCAACTGTGAAAATGAGTACTCAGCAGGCCCTGTGAAGTAGGGAGGTGAGGAATTATCTGGAAAACTTGATTAATGTAGACAGGACATGCTGATAATTTACCCAGTTCTCAACCAAAGAGCCCCTCTCCAGGAGTTTTCTTCTCGAAACCATCTTGGTCCTCACCCCTAGGATCTTTTTCATGTGTTTTGCATTTCGTTGCATGGGGTTTTCTTTTGTGGGAATTATTAAATACTTGCTTTGACTGAGCTCATCTCTTAGACTAAAGATGGCAAACTGGTGACTTTGGAATGCTCATTCAGCTCTCAGAATGTTCCATTTCACCTGCACAGTTTAAAAATAAATTGAGTTTTCATTGGAAGATTTGCAGATTTCGTACAAAAATTTGTATCTTAAAAAAGTAGGAAGAGGGACGCCTGGGTGGCTCAGTTGGTTGGACGACTGCCTTCGGCTCAGGTCATTATCCCGGAGTCCTGGGATCGAGTCCCGCATCGGGCTCCCAGCTGCATGGGGAGTCTGCTTCTCCCTCTGACCTTCTCCTCGCTCATGCTCTCTCTCACTGTCTCTCTCTCTCAAATAAAAAAAAAAAAAAAAAAAAAAAAAAAGTAGGAAGATAGAGCCACACAGGTCTCAGGTTCTTTCAGGGCCACTCAGATAGCCCCTGCCTATTCTCAGCGTCCCCAGTTTCTTCCTGTCCCACTGTGGCTACCCCAAAGTCCTGGCATCATCTGGAACTTATTAGAAATGCAAATTCTCAGTCCCTACCCCAGACCTATGAATATAGAATCTAGGTGCCAAGTGGAGGGGGTGTTTAGAAATACATGTTTTCACATGGCCTCCCACTGATTCTGAGCCAGATCCAAGTTTGAGAACCACTTGTATGGAGAGACCCCTGCATGAGACCTGGCAATCTGGGGTCTTTGCTTCAACTTTGGCATTAGACCCGAGCTAAAGACTAGGTCTCATTCATTCATCCAATCAGCCAGACATTTAATTCACAGATTTATAGAGCATTTAGAGGTAGCAAGCACTTTGCTAGTTGCTAATGATAAAGAGCTGACCCAGACAAACAGTGTCTTGCTCTTACAGAGCATGTAGTCCAATGAGGGACAGAGACAGAGACCTCAGTTTTAGCTCCTGCTCCTACTACAGGTGTTGATTTTCAAGATGAATTCTCCAGGGTCCCAGGGCTCTGATGAAGGGTGTGGAGCTACAAAAGGAGGCTGAAGGATGGGGTTTGGTCTCCATCTTTGGATTAACCAGGGCATCTCTATTTTTATCTGGTTTTTTTTTTTTTTTTTTAGATTTTAGGGTTTTTTTTTTTTTTTAGGATTTTATTTATTTATTTATTTATTTGACAGAGATCACAAGTAGGCAGAGAGGCAGGCAGAGAGAGAGGGGGAAGTAGGCTCCCCACTGAGCCGAGAGTCTGATTTGGGATTTAATCACAGGACCCTGGGATCATGACCTGAGCTGAAGGCAGAGGCTTAACCCACTGAGCCACCCAGGCACCCTAGTTTTAGGGTTTCAAATAATACTGATTTGGGAAGGAAAAGAAAGGTTCTGCTGTTAGAACAGTTTGAATGCTACTAAAGTAGGCAATATTTTAAGTACCTTCAGGTCTACATAGCTAAGAAACACAATGGCATTACCAACCATTTTTTTCTCTTAGGTGGTGAAAGGTGGAGAGAAACAGGCTAAAAAACCCATTCTATATTTCACACATTAGGATGGCTTTTATTTAAAAAAAAAAAAAGCAGCAGAACACTTGAAGCATTGGCGAGGAGGTGCAGAAATTGGAACACTTGTACATTGCTGGTGGGAATGTAAAATGCTACAGCCAGTGTGGAAAACAGTGTGATGGTCCCTCAAGAAATTAAACGCAGCATGACCATATGATCAGTAATTCCACTTATGGGTATATACCCAAAATAATTAAAAGCAGAGACTCAAATAGGGATTCGTAGACCAATGTTCATAGCAGTGTTATTCACAGCAAACAAAAGGTGGAAGCTTCCCACATGACCACTGATGGATGAATGGGAAAATAAAATGTGGTATATTCACACCATGAAATATTGTCCAGCCTTAAAAAGGTAAAACACTCTGACAGATGCTACAACATGGATGTACCTTGGGGACATTATGAAATATATAATGTGACATATATAGGAAATAAGCCAGCCACAAAAGGAGAAATATGGTATTATTCTGCTTACATGAGGTGTCTAGAGCAGCCAAAGTCATAGGACTAAGAGTAGAGTAGCAGTGACCGGGGGGAGGGAGGAAAGGGAGTTAGTGTTGAATGGGCACAGAATTTGAGTTTGGAATGAGGAAAAGGTTTAGAGATGTGTGGTGGTGGTGATAGTTGCACAATGTGTTAATTTACTCAAGGCCACTGATCTGAATGTACTCAAGGCCACTGATCTGAGCACTTAAAAATGGTTAAAATGGTAAAATTTATGTGTATTTTTTCCACAATAAAAAGAAGCCCATCCTACAATTTTCCTACACAAGCCAGCCTTCCTTTGCCTCCCCCAGCCCCCTTCACTTTCTCCCCTTTCCCTTTGTCTCCATTCAAGAATTTTGTAGTTGCTGCTGCTGCTGTTACTGTTTTGAATAATTTACAGCTGAGAAAGTCAGTGCAAATGAAATCATCTCACTCACTGGGCGGATATGACAAGACGCTCCAAGCAGTGGCTGACAACTATAGTTGTTGGTAGAAACAACTACAAAGTTGGTGGAAGGATCTGTGTCACTGTGGAAAGATCTGTGTCACTGTGTCACTGCCTAAGCCAGTGTACCGAACTTGAGGGGAGGAGGAGTGTGATCTGGAGACAACATACTGAGGAACATAACTGTAAACACTCCCAGAAGATCCAGAGGATTGTCTTCTGGAGCCTCAGGCATTTTCCCATATGAGGCAGAGAGAACTGCTTGGATTGGTAGTATCGGCCCTGTGGTGCTTTTGCCTGGTGGTCCTCACACCAGAATGTGCATCGAGCTTACCTGAAGATTTTTGTTAAAACACGGATTGCTGGGCTCTACCCCCAACATCTCCGATTCTGATTCTCTAAGTTTCTGATTCTGGTTCTCCAAGAATTTGCAATTCCAGGTGATGCTGATGTCAGTTTGGGAAGACACTTTAGGAAGGACTGATTTTGGCAACTTAGTTTACAGCTGAGAGGGAATGAAACATGCCCAAGGAAAAGTTGGTGGGGAGGGAGCTGAGCTGGATATGTGCCTTGCAATGGTAGGGGAGAAGGTTAAGGATAGAATTGTCTCCGCCTGGGATTCCACTGTCATTTCTCTCACCCTAGCTGGGGTTTGGAGACAAGTAATGTAATTTCCTTATTTTTAAAATATAGAACTTTTGTGAAGATTTGAGACTGTGTGTGTAACTCCTAGCACTGTGCTCACATTTTGTCATGTAATCCTGTGGGGGGGAGGCTTTGGGGCTCCCCACGAGCATACCATACCGAGGGGCTGTGGGCAGACACACCCAGAAGGAGAAAAGAGGCATCAGAAAGGGCCACGGTTTTGCCTGGGCCTGGCTTTGTTCCAAACTCAGTGGGTTTTGAAGCCCTAGAAAAGCTGGCAATTAGACTCTTAAGGAGGTTCATCTAACCACAAACGGATCCCACTTGTTCTAAATCATCCTTAACACTTCAGTTGGCTCGGGCACACCATGAGTCATTCACAAGGGTGCTGAAATCCGGAGACTTCCCTAAAGGCCCCAGAGGTACAGCCTCTCAGACCCCAGGCACTCTCAGCTGATTGAACATGATGGGAGCTCTGTTACAGTATGTCACCAGGTCCCCTATCATTCCCCCGGCCACCATCTCCTCAATCACCACCGGTCAGTGTCACTGTCATGAAGAATTAGCACATCTCTTTGCCTGGTATGGACATATCAAGGAGTGAGTCCAAGGTCCCTTCCCTGGTTTGGTTTCCAAAGGAAAGCTTAACACCAGCCTTAGGCCTGTGTTGACATAGAATCTGGTGAAATGCATTTTCATTAGGGCTACACAACAGGCTTCTGGATGAGATCTGGGAGCCACCTGGCTGACAGCGCCTTATTCTGTTCCACAGTGGTCAGATCGGTGCTGGTGAGTGACCTGGCAGTGCGCACGTTGCTAGCAAGTTCTGAAGGAGAAGAAATGCTCACAAGTATCCCTGGCATCCCTGACATTGTAGCAAGACTCACTTCAACATTTTCTCTAAGGAAAGAAACTGTGGATGGTAACGAGAAGAATAATACAAAAGTGGGGCCACTACATAATGATAAAAGGAACAATTCTGCCAGGAAGATAAAACAATGCTCAACTGTATGATTATAATAACATAGTATCAGATCATACAGAAGAAAAATTTGCAATTACAGAAAGCAAGTATTAAATCCACTATAAAAGATTTTTTAGACCATTGTCATGGAAACAAATACAACAGGTAGACAAAAAATCCTAGTGAACAAACTGGATGTATATTAACCATGCTCAACAGTTAGAGAATATATATTGTTTTCAAGGATATGTAAAACACACATAGCGTGTACCGGGTGCAAGGTAAGTCTCAAGAAATTTATAGTCTAGTAGAGAGACAAGCGACCGATGGTCACCAGGCTTTGTGATCTGTTTTCAGGAACAAGAAACTTAACTAAATGAGATTGATTCCCTTGTTATGTACTTTGGTCTAGAAAGGTCTCCCTGGTCTCCTACTGGCCAGCTCTGCCTCCTCTGGATCACCTAGAGCCAAGGCTGGATAGCTGTTCCAGGGTGGAGTCTTGAACAGAGACTGCCTCTGGGGAAGGTCCCTGCAGGACTACAAATGCTGGGCATATGGAGCCACCAAACTGCAGGAGCAAGGAAGTTCCTGGCCCAATAAAGAAGAATGAAATGCTCTTCTTCCCTTAGGGAGCAGGGGACAAGGAGAGAATACTTAGGTACAACTGTCAGTTTTCCCTCCATGACTTAAAGTATCTTCTTCGTTTTCTTTCTTTCTTTCTTTCTTTCTTTTTAAGATTTTATTTATTTATTTGACAGAGAGAGATCACAAGTAGGCAGAGAGGCAGGCAGAGACAAAGAGAGAGGAGGATGCAGGCTCTCTGCTAGGCAGGGCTCGATCCCAGGACCCTGAGATCATGACCTGAGCTGAAGGCAGAGGCTTAACCCACTGAGCCACCCAGGCGCCCCTCTTCCTCGTTTTCTTAAATTGAGCCTGGAAATTTTTCTTTCCTCACCTGACCTTGTGCAACAAGGTTGCCGAGCACAGGTATGGCAGGCATGGGGTGAAATGTTCCCTAAACTTCCAAATCACTTTTGCGTGGCACTTCTAGTAACATCTTGCAGAGTTGCTTTCCTGCAAAATACAGTCTGGGAAATGGCAGGCTGGAGAAAAGTGTTTCCCAGACTGCTTTCTTTCTGTTTTCTGCAAGCACACATTGCAACAATGGCCTCATCACAAATAATGAAACCAGAAGGTTCCCCAGCAGAAGCCTCCTGAGCTTCTGCTGCAGCCCCTCCTTCAGGGTGGGATTCCCTGCGTGCAGGCTGCTTCCACACACCAGAAGGAGGCATCTGGGGCTGATGCTACACCCAGCAATGGATGTTTGTTTTTCCTTTCCCCAGTAAAGTTGACCTTGGCTTCATTACTTCACACTTTAAATGGTTGGATACTGTTGTATTATTCTTTCTTTAAAAAAGATTTTATTTATTTAATTGACAGAGACAGTGAGGGGGGGGAAACACAAGCAGGATAAGCGGGAGAGGGAGGCGGGCTCCCTTTGTGGTTTATAATTTCATTCTTAAAACAGTCTTGATTGGTAGATGTAATTTACTGAATGGCCCTCAGAATTATATATTGAAATCCTAAGCCCAAGATGATGGTATTAGGAGGTGGGAACTTTGAGAAATCATTAGGCCATGAGGATGGAGCCCTTATGAATGGGATTAGTGACCTTATAAAAGAGGTCCAGAGCTCTCTTGCCCACTTTCTGCCAAATGAAGATACAACGAGAAGTTGACAGCCTGCAGCCAGGAAGAGGGTCTCACCAGAACCTGACCTGATCTCCGTCTTACAGCCTCCAGAACTTTGAGAAACAAATTTTTGTAAGCCACCCAGTGTATGGTATTCTATGATAACAGACTGAATTAAGACAGTAAATCTTATTACTCCCATTTAACAGATGAGGAAACTGAAACTCAGGAAGTTCATGCCTAGCTCAAGCTCAGATGGATACTAAATGGCAGGGCTGGTGTCTGAGCCAAAGCTTCCTAAAACCAAGTTCAGCTCTTTACTTAATAAATTCTTGTTGGGTTATTTGGAGATGGGCCTTACTTACTGTGGCTCTAGTGATGACCTCCATGTTCCTATGAATGCTGCTGATGACTAATAACAGTATTTATAGAAGGTGGAATTTGAGCTCTGTTCTAGAGGAGGAATTAAACAAAATACTTTATTTCATCGATCGACATTTTAGTATTTCTGAAATTAGGATGCATTTTATAATCAATAGCACATCATAGTGTAATGATGTGTCTTATAATCAATAGTGTCTTAGATGCAGTGAAATTCAGTAGAAAATGTGTGGTCCTTTCCATTTGTATAAAATTGAGTGTGGGTGAGTGTGTGTGTGTGTGTGTGTCCACTGCCTTCTTGTATTTATTCATAACAAACATAACTGTTTAACACAAAACTCTGGGTTCACAAGGGCAAAAATGCTGTGAAATATTCTGTGCCTTTAAGGTTCTCTTTGGATATAGTAGAGGAGAAAGGGTAGTGATTGACATTTTCCATTTCCCAAAGGGATAACACAGATCCAGTCTTCTCAATTCCATTGTGTACGCCTCAAGAATTTCAAAATATACAAGGAAAAATGTGAAGCCGGTTTCGCCTTTCCAAACAGTGGCCTGAATCTCACCATGCTTAGTCAATACTTCAGAAAAATAACAAGTTTATTCAGGTAGGATTTAAAATAGCAGCTCTGATGATCTGTTATACATTTGCCACTTTGTTATTTCTCTTTGGAGGCAAGTATATAATTCTGCACCATGTGTTTGGAAAAGCAGAAAGGGGAAAGGACACATGAAGCTTGGCCACCCTCACAACAAGCCCCCCCAAGGTCAGAAGCGCATGGTTTTCTGAGTGGCAGTCTTGGTTTTGACAAACATGTTGTGAGTCACAGCATGTCCAAATCTAGTATTCTGACTGAGGTTAAAAAAGATGGTAAGTGGGGTTTATTCTGAAATGGGGATTTGGGTTGAAATATGTAACTTGGAACATGGCACTCCTCTTTACAAACACAATAATTCCCTTGTCTGCTGATTTGCGTACAAGCACTACCATTTAGAACTGTGCACAGCAAGACCCTGACCATCTATTTTATTACACCTCCCCTTCACATTTTCAAGTAAGCTGCACAAACTGGGTTCTCCCAGCTATGCCCTACACTTTCCTGCCTCTATTGTTTGAAAGAAAATTTCAATTCTCCTGTTACTAAAACTCTCTCACTTTTTCCATGTTCTTATCCCAAGTACCGCCTCTCTCAGGAAGCCTTCCCGGATTTCTCCAGTGGATCCAATCTGTCAATCCTTTGGTTCTCTTTAACTTTTTTTTGGCCTAATTGTTATATTTGGTCACTTTCTTATTAAGTTTCTTATTTAACTACCCACAACAGTGTAGGACTTCTTGTTTTTTTTTTTTTCAGATTTTATTTATTTATTTGACAGACAGAGATCATAAGCAGGCAGAGAGGCAGCAGAGAGAGAGGAGGAAGCAGGCTCCCTGCTGAGCAGAGAGCGTGATGTGGGGCTGGATCTCGGGACCCTGAGATCATGACCTGAGCCGAAGGCAGTGGCTTAACCCACTGAGCCACCCAGGCGCCCCCAGTGTAGGACTTCTTAAACTGTGGTCAGTGCCACTCCTGTTAGAACCCTCTGGATCCCATTCGAAATCTGTTGGTCCAGGATCTGTAGGGACTCAGGAATATGCATGTTTAATAAGCTTTCTAGTGTTCCATGCCATTTACCAATTTTGAGGATCATTGTGTAGTGGAAGGGGATCCCCTGCCTTTTTGTGTTAGGGACAATTTCATGCGTGTTTGCAAGCAGAAGGGATAAAATAATGTATCTTCATGAACCTGCCACTCTGGTTTAACAGTGATCAAAACAGGGGTAATATACTTTACTTACACCCTCCCCTGCCTTCCCCAACACCTCTTGGATTGTTTTAAGAAAATCTGTTACAACATTTCATCTATAAATATTTCCTAATGAAATCTTTAAATAGTTTTTTAAAAGATTAATTTATTTACTTATTTATTTGACAGAGAGAATGATCATAAGTAGGCAGAGAGGCAGGCAGAGAGAGAGAGGGAAACAGGCTCCCTGCTGAGCAGAGAACCTGATGCAGGGCTCGATCTGAGGACCCTGAGATCATGACCTGAGCCAAAGGCAGAGGCCCAACCCACTGAGCCACCCAGGCACCCCAAGGACTATTTTATTTTAAGTCATAATCACTATAATATTACCATTCCAGAAAAATCCCTAATTCCTTATTGCAGTAGGCAGAATAATCCCTCCAGCCCTGAGGTGTCCACAGCCTCATCCCTGGAAACTGGAAATACATGGCATAAAGGACTTTACATCTGTAATTAAGGTTAGGGATCTAAAGACTATTCTGGATTATTGGGGTGGGCCCAACTGGTCCTACTAGCCCTTAAAAGCAGACAGTTGTGTCTGGCAGAAGAGAGAGGCAGAGGAGAGGGAGTTTCAAGAGGCTGTGCGTGTGAGGATAGTAGGGTGAGTCACTGCTGTCTCTGAGATGGAGAGGTCATGAGCCAGGATGGGAGGGGGCTCTGGAAGAACTAAGGATGGCCTCTGGCTGACAGCCAGCTGGGAAATGGGGATGTCACTCCTTGAGCCACTGTAAACTGGATTCAGCCAACAACTTGAATAGCTTGTAACTCGGTTCTTCCTCCAAGCCTCCAGAAAGGGACACAGCCCTAGTGACACACTGCTTTTTTGCCTTGTGAGGCTCTTAGCAGACCAGCTGAGCCATGCTGTACCCCGACTTCTGACCTACAGAACGGTGAACTAACAAAAGGGTACTGCTTTGATCTCCTAAATTTGGGAGGCACCGTGTGACTGGTTGTCTCTTCTTTTGTGGTATTAGGTTGATGCAACCAATGTATAGTTCCCCCTCAGATGTTTTACCTGGTGGCTTTCTCAGTCCTTGATGATTATCACAAAGAACTTCATTATTTCTTCACTAGTGATTACAGAGTGGCAATATTTTAAATCTATCTTTCTTTTTTCATTTATTAACCAGACTCTTCTAAAAACACTTCACTCTATGGTTAATCCAAGGTACAGTTCATACAGGAAAATCAGGGTAGGGGTGCCTGGGTGTCTTAGTTGTTAAGGGTCTGCCTTCGGCTCTGGTCCTGATCTCAGAGTCCTGGGATTGAGCCATGTATCGGGCTCCCTGCCTGGCGGGAAGCCTGCTTCTCCCTCTCCCACTCCCCCTGCTTGTGTTCCCTCTCTTGCTGTGTCTCTCTCTTTCAAATAATTAAATAAAATCTAAAATAATTAAATAAAATTAAATTAAAAAAAAAGAAGAAGAAGTAAATCAGGGGAGCTGCTTGATTCTGGGAAGGCTTTGAAGACATTCAGGTCTTGGTTCTAATCCTGCATTCTGCAGTTTTGCCTAGTTTGCCTTGAGCAAATTATTGTAGCTCTGTGAGCCTCAGGTTCCTTGTAGCTCTGTGAGCCTCAGGTTCCTTACTTTAAGCAGAGACGGCCTTGCAGGGTTGTTACAAGAACTGGGTAAAAGAATTGTGTGAAAGCATGGTGTCTGCTACACAATAAGCACCGATCAAATGTCTGCATTAAAATAAAATTCCAGGGCTGTGCACCTGTGAGGATCTGTGAGGAGCACAGGCTCAGCTTGCTGTCTAAATCTGCTTCTAGAATCTTCCATCTGCCTCCTTCGTGCGGACTTTGCTTCTGATGTGTGTGCTGCTCTGAGGGCTGTGCTTCCTCCCTGGTCTGCTCAAGTCCCTCTCAGAGTGCCTCTGAGCTGCATCTTGACTTGGCTGGGTCACCCCAGCTTCTCAGGAGCAGCCCCAAGGCTTCTAACGCATGTCTCCCCAGGGCCCACAGTTTGTAAGCAGGTCCCTGTTTCCCTGTGAGGGTTTCCAGCAGAGAGGAGAAGCACAGATGGCAGGGTTAGAAGAGGGCGGCCTGACGCTCCTCCCAACTTGGCCATCCACTGGCTGGGTGGCAAACCAGGGGAGCACCACTGGGGCCTGAGGGAAGTCCCCGGGGGCCCCTTCCAGATCTCTCTTCCTTTCTCATCCCAGGACACCACGCTCAGCAAGCCAGGCCAGGAGCGTTTCGCCTGCCCTTCTGACTTCGCACAGACAGGCTTGGTAGAATGTCCTGCAATCTCAGGACTCCCAAACAAGAGTTGCCCGTCCCTCCAGCCTGGCTGGGCTGAGTGACCGCCTCTCTAACTGGCTGTGACCCTCTCAGGCTGGCTGTGCATAATCAGAATAAATTGGAGGCTGAAATATTTGTCTGGACTATTCTGATCAAAAACGCCCCTTCCTTTGATCTTTCAGTCAAAACAAGGTATTCTCCCTGAATTCTGACGATATTAACCTTGAGCCACTGGTTCAGCTGGCCAGCCAGGAGTCTCGGGGCTCATTAAGGCCCTCACCCAGCTGCTCAGCTCCAGTGAGGCCCAGGGCTTTGTGCTTTGCTTCCGTAATGCAAATAGTTATTGGCAAGTGTGGCGCTGGGCTTGGAAACCCAGACTCCAGTGGTGCCCCAAGCTGCTACCTGCCTTTTGTTTGCACACTCAGGAGTTGGGCCAAGCACCCTACAGAGGGACAGCTGTATAGCGGGGGAGCCAAGGACAGGGGCAGGCCCCTGTGTAACGGCACTTTTGGGGAGAGATTATGGAGATCAAGCAATCTTTCTTTCAATTTTTCTGGAAAGAGCATTGGCTCAGGAGCTTCGGCAATTAGCTCCCTCAGATAAGTCACTGGTATCGACTGATTGTGCCAGCTGACTGTGGGATGTCTACCTTCCTCCCTGCCCTTCATTTTGGACTAAGAGGGAAACCTTCCAAGTTTCAAAAAATTGGGGGCATGGCTGTATGTGCCATCTCTGTCCTAGTCCCATCACAGGGCAGTGAAAGAGCTTTGAAGACCAGTAAAATGGATTTTTATTATGAGTGTTACTTTTTAGTCCACTTCGTATCTCGGGGTTATTGGAAAGGACACTATCGTATTTTGTCTGCCAAGGATCCTTTCATTTGGACTGGTTGCATGGTCCTGCAAGGCAGGTGCCTGCTTGTTACTGTAGCTACTCTCCACCTCACCCTCATTCTAGCCAGGAGGGTGGGCACATGACCCAGGCAGGCCAACTGTAGTATTTACTGAGTGCATAAAGTACTATGTGTTGGGTTAATCCAAGGAATATTTTCATTCTTAGATTAACATTTATTTCCCGAAGTAGGTCATGGGTACTTCTGGAAGTGCACAGTGGTAGGTAGGGGCACCAACAGCCACAGAATAAATAAAGAAGCGGCTCTTCGTAGCCCATCGATTAAATTAATTCAATGTATTTTTATATAAAAAGAAAACGGATGTATTTTGGACTAGACTATACAAATCAAATGACTCATTAAGATCAAAGACAGGAATTCAAAGGCCTCTCGTTGCATGTAGGATGGATGCTGTCCTTTTTCACTGAGTGTGCCCCGATGACAGGGCTGGTGAACACGGAGGAGGAGGAAGAGCACAGGCCTGAGTGCAGGAAGGGGTGGCTCCAGCCTGCCCATTTGGCCTCTCCCATTCTTTTCTTCTCATCCAAACAGTGGGTTGGTCTCCAGAAGTTTCTCAAAGGGTCTAGCATCCCGTCTTTGCCGTGTGAATTAGTAAATTGCTTGTCATTAGAAGTGTTAAAAAGGGGATTGAGTGGATTAATTTATTAGTTACTGGATTTAAGTAGTTTAACTTTAGGTCAGTTCAGTGATTCTACTCTAAAACTTAGCCATGTATAGTGCAACCATTTATGATTGAGAGGGGTGTGTTCTAAAAGTACAGATTTTTATAGTAGTAGTTAAATAGTATCCATTCAGTGTTCATGTGAATACAAATCATATCAATCATAATACTATCATCACACATATGTATCATAGTACTATAGCATTAATCCTATATCATAAAGCCAATCATCAAATAATGATTTTAGCAGTTTAGTACTTTATCATATGGGTATGTATGGCAGTATGCTTAAAGTGAAGAAAGTTGGCTGGGCATAAACCCAAGCGGGGAGGCCCTGTGGGCATCTGGAGGGAGCAGATGAGGGTTTTTTTTAAACATGCCAGGTTAATATGAAGCTTTGCCTGGCAGACCTGGAAGAGGGACGTGACAGAGACATTTAATGCTTGCTAAGTGTCATTGGATTCTCCATTCTTCCCAACCTCTCTTGCAAGTGGGCAGGCTCACATGACAGGTTTCTATCCAATTGACTGTAAGTGGAAGTCACTTCTAAGCTGAGGTGGGAAAGAAACTCTAGCGAGACCCCCCATCTCTCTTCTCCTCCCTGCCACTGAGATTGTGGAAGTTGTGTTTGGAGATGGCGGAGCCAGAACATGGGAACCACCAGCGTTTATGAGACAGTGCTGAAAGGCTGCTGCCAAGCCATGAGCCAGGCTGACATGGAAATAAGGTACTGTGTTGATTTGGGATTGGTTATGATGAAAGCATGGCTTAGTTTATCCTGCCTGATTCATGGACTGATGTTTATGGTTCTAGAGATCTTAAAATGCAAACTTGATGATGCCACTTCTTGTCTGAAAGCCACTGGTGGTTGCCTGAGCTCTTGGGACAGTATCATCATCTTTTCCGTAAAGATGCCTATCTCCTGGCCTTCTCTTGCACACTCTTCTTGGTGACCGCTTCGTCTGGCCGCTGTACTTCACGCCACTCCCCATGGGCAGCCTGGGGGAAACCTCACCTTCACCCCTGCCCCCATGGGGTTCCTCTGACCTGCTCGTTTTTGGACACTTAGCTCAATGCTCAGAGCTCTTATCCCTTCCATAACTCTATCAGGTAGGTACTGTCACTACCTCCATTTTACAGATGAAATCATGGGGGCATGGAGACCTTACATTCACATGGCTAATAAGTGGTAGAGCTCACATTCTAACACTCCAAAAAATGCTCCGCCTTGGTTTTGAGCCTGGCTCCTGGGAGGCCCTCTACATGGTCCCCCTTCTATTCTTTGGCAGGAGGAGAGACCCCTTGGGAGTGACAGAGAGAAGCACCAGGCTGCAGTGTGGCAGGGGGATGGATGGGAGGACCAGCCTTCTTGAGGCCCCAGAGCACCCAGGACCATGCAGGAGGCTCAACGGGGGTAGCTTGGAGAAATATGAGGCTTCACCCCTGTTGTGTCATTTCAGAGTATGTGCAGTGTGTCATTTCAGAGTATGTGCAGTGGACTTAGAAGGCATCCAAGATGATTTTTTCATTACAAAGATTGTCTTTGGTGACTTGGAAAAGGTTTAGTCTGGTACAGAACATGATTTTTCTTTTCCCCTAATTAATTTATTTTCTGCCAAAGAAATTGCCCATGTCCCTTTAAGCAGCACCAACCCCAGAGCAAGGTGCCCCTGGGGGGAACCAAGGGATCAATTTTTCAGCCAGGGACTATGCAGCTTGGCTATACAGGCTTAAGGCTTTTAATTTGCTTATACATAGAGTGGCTTGAGCTCTATACATCACCAAATCAATGCAAATCAGTTTACTTGAAGCTGGTTCAATTTTAAAAGAATTTCATTAACTAGCAATAAAAGGCCTGGTTTAATATGATTACTATAGGATCCCAAGCTCATCAGGAAGGATTCCTTTTCTATAATGATCTTAACATTTATATTATGGCATTTTCTAAGAAAATAAAAAAGGGAAACAGAAAAGCATACTAGCGGAAGACACTGGAAATAAAGCTTTTATTCTCATGGAATTTAGTGTTGGAACCACCATTAAACAAACTTCTTTTCCCAAATGGCAAGGACCTCAGGGAGGAAACACATTGATTTAAACAATCTTGTGTGGTTGGTTGTCTATAGACACACACCCTAGACACATGTTCATTGCATTATCTAATCCACACAGAACTGTAACCACTCCAAGGCGGAAGAACCTTAGAGGCATTTGATACAATCACTTAATTTTACTGAAGAAACTGACGCCCAGAGACTGTAAATGGTGATCAGAGGTCAACCATCTGGTTAGCAGAGATGAGGGCCTGGAAATCAGGTCTTTGCCTCCCTCTCTGTAACTCCCCACTGGTGGCAAAACTTAGAAGCCCTTTCCTGACCTGCAGCAGGTGGTGAGAGGCATGGTGGGAAATCACCTCCTTGGAAGTACTTTTCATAAAAACAAAAGGAATCCTGTGATTTTCAACAACACAGATGAGCCTTGAGGACATCATGTTAAATGAAATAGGCCAAATGCAGAAGGACAAATACTGCAGATTCTGCTTACGTGGAGGTAGCATGGAAGGCAATGCAGTTTCAGTGAGGCAGGAAGAGTAAGTTCTAGAGTCCTGCTTACAACATTGTACCTGCAGATGATGGTACTGTATTGTGCCCTTAAACCTGTAAGAGAAGAGATCTCACATCAGGTGTTCTCACCACAGTAAAATAACATTAAAAATAAAGAACCAGGGCTGCCTGGGTGGCTCAGTGGGTTAAGCCTCTGCCTTCGGCTCAGGTCATGATCTCAGGGTCCTGGGATTGAGTCCCACATTGGGCTCTCTGCTATGCTTCTTCCTCTCTCTACCTGCCTCTCTGCCTACTTGTGATCTCTCTCTCTGTCAAATAAATAAAATCTTTAAAAAAAATCTTAAAAAAAAAATAAAGAACCATTTGGAGGTAAGGCATTTCTATTTCTATATGGAGAAGCTGGCATCATCTTTGGTGACTTGGAAAAATGTTCTGTCCAGCACTCATCGTGGATTTTCTTTTCTCCTAATTAATTTATTTTCTGCCAAAGACATTGAATGTGTCCTTTAAGCAGCACAATTCCCAAAGCAAGGTGTCCCTGGAGGGAAGTGTTAAGGAGAGAAATTCTATTTCATCTCACCAAGATTTCTCCCCTGTGTCCACCCCCCATACCAACTCTATCTTCTCCTGGAGGAGTGTTAATCTGATTTGTTAGAGGCCCAAGTTCCTTCTGGGCCCCAACTGACTATGGGGTAGGGTTAGTGGCTTTCAAGACCAGCACCCCACCATGCTTCCCCATGTCCTAGGTCTTGCTGCCATATAGCAAGCCCACTTGCATTCTCTGGGGCAGGCCCAGCCACTTCTGCTTCTATTCTTCTTCCTCTGCTGACCGTGAAACCTGGTGGGGAGGGCAGCCTAGGTCTGCTTTGTGGCCCGTTCACCTTAGAGTCAGAGGATAGAAAATGAAAACCCAAGGAGGGAACTTGAGCCTGAGCACTGGGCTCTAATTCCATTTCCACAAAAATGACTACATTAGGGGTTGTAGTTGTCACCTAGCTACTCAAAATACAGTTCATCCGTTTTGCATCTGGTTGCAAACTCAGAGACGAGGAGGAGTGAGAAGCAAGGCAGGGATGGACTGTTGCTAGGTTTTTTACCTTAATCTAAGGCCACAGGTCCTTGTCCAAAGGGGCCCAGAAGTGTTAGGGAATTCAGAAGTATTCTGTGGTTATTAGGCTAGGAGGTTAGTTCTAACATTTGGTCAGGGCTAAACACCAGTGTGGTTTGAAGTAGGGAATGTTAATTTATAGTGGGATGATGTAGAATTTAATGAGGCATGTAGGCTTGTTTCTTTAAAATATTTCAATACAGGATGCTTGGGTGGCTCAGTCGGTTAAGCCTCTGCTTTGGCTCAGGTCATGATCCCAGGGTCGTGGGATCAAGTCCTGCTTTTCCCTCTGTCTATGCTTCTTTCTCTGTCTCTCATGAATAAATAAATAAAATCTTTTAAAAAGAATAGAATAAAATACTTTAGTACAGAACAAACAGCTAAAGTCTTGGCCGCTATTGGGCTGATGGGATTTGGGTTGGGTGGGGTCCCAGGGCAGCTTGTGCCACCTGCTAACATCACCTTTCCCATGTGATAGAGTGATGGTTACAGTGGTGAACTAGGGAGATGTTCAAATAGTTTGAATTCTGTTCACTGCTTATCAAAGTTGAGGCTTTAGGAGAGATATCAAATGGTCTAATGCTTGGTACTTGCTTTAGAGATTGATTAATCTCATCATACGCAGTGTGGACACCAGATGAGCCTCTTCACAGTAACTGTCTGGTCTCCCCGCTTGGGTGTGAGATCCTCATGGGCATCATGGTGGTATCCCATTCATCTTTGCACCCCAGGTTCCTAATTTGAGCCGAGAACATAGGATATGCTCAGTAAATGCTTTCTGAAGGTGGGAAGAGATCAATAAAGAGGACTGGCAATCTGCAAGGCTATTGTCCATAATGTGTACTTGTAAGGTGTATGGAGCTGTTTGTCTCTGGTCAACTCGAGGCCTCCCCTCACTCTCCTCTGGTTTGCTCAGCACCCTCCCTTGGGTTCCCCTCACCCTCTGGCTTCTGGTTGGGTTTGACCAATGGGAGGTGCCAGTGGGAGACAGGAGAGTGGAGAAGAGTGATTTGAGGTCTTTCTTTTCACACTCTCCTTCTCTGTCACAGTTCTGTGGCTGTGGCCCTCAACTCCTGTTCGGGAATCCCCTTCTCACCAGCTATCAGTGACGTTTCCTTCTTTGTCCCTCTAGACCGGGGCTAATTACGGCGTCCTGCCATTGTTATCCCTGGCTGCGTCAGAATCCATTTGGGATCCTTTTGCCCTGCCCATACCTCTTCAATGGAAACCCCCGAAGTGGAATTGTCTTTGCTGCCAGGGCCCTGAGTGACATTCCTAAAAGCAGTTCTTTTAAGACTGTCAACATACATCAATAGCTTATCTATATCAGTTTGTAGCAGGCTCTTAAGAAGAGAAAGCAGCCACTAGAAGGATAAATTGGGTCCTGCTGAATTAACTTGACATTTTTGTGATTGCATTTTGCTGTTTATAGAGGAAGAAGGGAGCGGGCGTTTGCAGTGTACACAGCAACATGCCCATTTTACAGATGAGGACAATGAAGCTTTAAAAAGTCACCTGCCTTGTTCCTGGTTGGCTATTAGCCTCTGGCAGAGAGCAATCAAGGTAGCATCCCATCTGCTGCTTATAGTTTGTAAGTAGAAAGAAAGCCCAGGGTGCCTGGATGGCTCAGTAGGTTGGGTAACTCTTGATCTCAGTTCAAGTCTTGATCTCAGGGTTGTAAATTCAGGCCACATGTTGGGCTCCATGTTGGGCATGGAGCCCTACTTAAGAAAGTAGCCCTTCTTAAGCCCTACTTAAGAAAGAGAGAAATAGAGGGAGGAAGGAAGGAAACCCAATAAGACTTCTTTGTCAAAAAGCCAGTTAGGCCAGAAAAAGCCGATTTGGAGCTTCAGTGGTGGGACCCATTTTTCTTGAACTCCACTGGACATTTCTGGCCATGATAACATTCTGCTCTGGCAAGGGCTTCTTAAATTCGCCAGGTAAGAATGAATTTTCCTTGAGGCCACCAAGAGGCATGGAAGCAGATGGCCTCTATTTTCTGCATGAAGCCATTGGAACAGTCTTGGGAGGCCAGCAGCATTCCAAAATGTGGGGTGAAAGATGTCAGTGTTGGGGAGATCAGCCCCAAAGAGCGGTGGGAGCTGTGGAAAACAGGGTCTGATTTAGAGCAGATGTGAGACGCTGCCGGGGGCCTGTCTGTCCTCAGCTCATTCAGCCCTTCTGTTGTGTCTGCCTCTGTTTGCCACCTCAGCCCCCATGGCCTGAGCTAGCCCCACTCTATTTTTAGTTCACATTTCACCTTTCTGTCTGTGAGGTGCTTTTCCCAGCTTAGGAAAACACACTGTAGCCACCAGCATAGGCCCCTGTGACCTTGGTGGAGGGGAGAGGCTCCCATAGGGAATGAAGCAGGGCTCCTTCTAGGGGTCTCAGAGGCAGGCTCTCATGTTGCATGAATTCTTCCAGGTTGCTTAGTGGGATTGGTTGTCAAGAGACCTCAGGACTCTATCTTGACCTCAAAGGAGAACACAGGGTGAGGGGCCCCTGGATTGGATAAGTGACAGCTCAGACTTGGTAGAAGGCAACCTAAGGTTTTCTGCCCCTCAGGCAGGGTCTCTATAGGACCCTGTAAAGCATAGCTCCCTTACATCTTCATTCTTGATGTTCTCAACCAAGAGAGGGAGGGAGACATATACGTTAAATTTCTAAGACTTATTGTTATTATTGGTAACAATATTTATCTGCTAATAAGAGAAAGATTTAAAAATGTAGAAATAACCAAAGAAGGTAAAGAATTTAACCCATTTGATACCATCTAAGACAATCCATGTTAATGCATTAGTGTACTTACTTTGAATTCTTTTGAACTACACAATATTTTTACATAGTTGTAATCAGACGGCAAAAACAAAATTGCACACAGTAGCTATTAAGAGACTGTCCCCCTCCCACCCACCCCGGTTGTAAAGGTTAAGGCATATTGTATATACAGTTTAGAAAATGTGTTAAAAAAAAAAAAAAGAAAAGAAAGATTTCTAATATCTTACCACCCATGGATAATCACTTAATTTATTATTTATTAGTATATGGTCTGACAACCTTTTTTTCTATGCATTTTTAAATATAATCAAGGTCATTTTGCCCATTTGGTTTTTAATCAATACAGGAAAATCACAGCTTTTAGAAGGAGGATGATATAAAGAGGGACTTAATAAATATCTGCTCTTGATCTTTATCTTTGAGATCAACCATTCAATTAATTAAACAACCAACTTTTTTTTTTTCTGCCTCTGAGTATGTGTATTTATATATATGTAGTCAGCTTCACATACAAATAAACCTACGCAGAAAGAAGGTAATCACACTTCCATAGTATCATGTGAGCTGCTTCAGGGAGAGAGTATGTCTTTCCTCTTGTTATCAACCTACCCTTTGTCCCCACTAGTTCTTTGTTCTGGGTCTTCTCCATGGTTGTGACTGAGGATGTTTAGTTCTTGCTGGCAGCTGGGATGCCGCCTCTGCAGATGTCTGAGAGTCAGACCTTCGGCCCTTTGTGCATGCTCTTAGTACTGCTTCCTTCCTCCACAGGGGTTATAATTGTTGACAAACAACTCTGGCTACAGTACTTTGGCCAATCGCTTAGTACACGGAGATAATAAAAAGCTGCCTTCAAAGAATTAGTTCCCACTTAAACAACCAACTTTTAAAGATGCAAAATGACTTCAGATCTCAGACAACCTCAGATCATCTGCCCTCCTGCACAAAGCTGCTCTCAGGCATTTATTTCAACAGTTCTCCTGACAAAGGAAGTGTTTCAAGCATGTGAAATGTCTTTGTGGTCTTAAGATGTGACGGAACAGATTGGTACCCACAGGCGTCGAATTCGATAAATGTTCTGAACAAAGTGAAGGATCGTGGTGTCAGAAACACAATTCTTATTAATGTAGGGAAGAGGGAGCTCTCGCAGGGCCAAGTTCATGTTGAATCGACCTATAACACCTCATCTAAATGGCTGCCTGAGTTTGATACCCCAACTGCACAGAGGAAAAGGAAGCTAATTCAGTGAATCTCTTTGTGAGTCTATGTCTTCAACCACTGGGCCTGGTAGGGATATGTGGAAGCCGTGTAAGTGGAGTGGCTCAGGACTGTCCTTTCACACAGAAGATCACTGGTTTGGGTTTCATACTCCTGCACCAGCACTTTTCCTTACTCAGAGCTGTGTAGGGAAAGGCTACATTCTGGCTGTCAGGACTGTATGGCTGCCTGAGGCCAGCCTGGTCTTTGTTCTTTTGCTTGTTAACATGTTTGTAGGACCTTTTTCATTGTTGTTGAAATGAAAATATTTTCCCAAAAACGTATAGATGCGGTGCTATTTTCATTGATGTTAGGCTGGAAAGTGGTGACCCTTCATTCTGAACAACCAAGCTTCTTATTTCTCCTGGGGAGTCTTTAAAATCCGGGTCCCTTTATTTATTTATTTTGAAGATTTTATTTATTTGTCAGAGAGAGAGCACAAGCCAAGGGGAAAGGCAGAGGGACAAGGAGCCTCCCCACTGAGCTGGGAGCCCAATGTGGGGCTCAATCTCAGGATCCTGGGATCATGACCCAAGCTAAAGGCAGATGCTTAACTGACTGAGCCAACCAAGTGCCCCTAAAAACTGTGTCTTAATGAAAATGTCATTGTAATCTTCTTGTACCTTAGACATCTATGGCATTGATTATCCATTTACTGTCATCTGTATTTCTCATCTTTTTTTTTTTCCCTTTTCACCTCTTTGCCCTGGTCCTCCCCTCTGGGGGAGCTCCTCAGGTCTGCCCTGCACACAGGGATCCTCTTGGCCGCAGGCGCCATTTCCACTCTCTGCCGCCTGCAACGAGCATTTTAGTTCTGTCATCGCATTCTGGGTTTCCATTCTTTTCTCTATTATCTTTCTGTTCAGTTCTCATCTCGTTGTCTTTTTATCTCAGCCATGTCTTCCTAATTTAGTTTTCTGTTTCTTATAGGAGGATACAATGACATCCACTTGAGGACATCAGGCATCACTGAAAAATTTCTTTTGCCAGGTAGTAGATTCTTTTTAGAGGTATGTTCTTCCTCTTCACGTTCTATATGATCTTTCCTTTTCCTTGTCTCAGATTTTTAAAAAAATTATTTCCTGTAATGTATTTTCAAATGTATGTACCCTTAATCATGGGAAAATCTAGCTGGCCTCAGTGTTTATATCAAACATGTGGCATGTGTTTGCCTTGTGGTAGATTTCTGTTCCTTCAGGTGATGGAGGAGTCTCCTTACCTCATCTGTACCCAGGGAGCACCTGATATACACACTTAACTTCCAAATCCCAGTGTCTTGATTCAGGAGGGCTCAGTCACTGTCAGCCTTAGTTTTTGGTAGGACTCTTGAGTTTCTGCCTTCTCCTTTATCCCCACATGACTCAGGAGCAATTGAGGAAGGCTATGGGATATGCCCTTTTTATGGGAAGTAGTCAAGGCAGGAGAACCTCTTATGTGCCCGTCTTTGGGAGGTGATGCATGTACATGATCTCACTGAGTTCTCCCAAGTTCTGTCAGAGGTCAGTATGATTACCCCTCTTTTACAGATGAAGAAATATATTTTGTTTTGAAATGAAGTATCAGGAGGGAGTATCTAGCTTTTTGACCTATCACAAAATTACAAATGAAATTGTCTCAGAACTCAAAAGATCTTGGCCAAAAAGAATCTAAACCGATATTTCATTACTAGTCAGTTTTATAGGAAAATAAGAAGACATTTTCACCAGTTAAGTGTCTAGAAACACACACAAAAAGGTACAAAATGAGCTGTGGGCTAAGTAACACAGCTATTACAGATGGTGAGATAGGAATTCCTTTTAATCTAGATTTAACAGAGCCCTTTAGTCCTTTAAAGAAAATTAAATTAGTGTAATGGAAAAAAAAATTAGAGTTCAAAGTCAGATCTATTGTGCAGACTTTAATGCACAGTCATATGACGTACTTTTTCAGGGTGATGATGATGATGATGATGATGATGGTGGTGGTGGTAAGAGTTCAGACCCGGAGACTTGAGAGATATGTATATAATTTACAACAGAAATTTTCAGTATGTTTTCTCTCAGCCATGGGGTTCAGCACTGTGACTGAGGCACAGTTCAAATGCTGGAAAATTCTGCATTAGGTCTGCAAGGGAAAGAGCTGAGCCAGCAGGAAGACCCCTCTCATGAGCTACTGGGACCTCGCCTCCGAGGGTGCAGGTTGAAGGCCTGGCTCTCTCAAAGTCACTAGCAGTACCACACTTGTCCCCGAGGGCCTGCTATTTAAGCTGTCTAGCATCTGTCCCCCAATGCCGAGGGGGTGTGGGCACAGGGTTTTCATGCACCCCCGTGAGGGCTGGCTTCCTGAACTCCCCAACGCGAAGTGCTAATGCAGCCTGGCAGCAAGGGGAGCTGAAGCATTCTTTCACCAGGGAGTTGCACCCTGAAAGCTGCTGGCTGCCCTGGGGAGGAGGTATGAGGTCAAGGTAAGAAGATTCTTATTCAGACTTCAGGGGATGGGCAGAAAATTAGATTTAGACAGGCAAAGCAACTATTAATAAAAAATGCCAATGCTTTGTGTTTTCTTTGTGGATATTTTCTGGTCTCCAGGGGGAGAAAACTGCACAGGCCAGTCTGCATAGCAAGGACAATCATCTATCTGGGTCTGATCTCACCTTTCCATCTTCCTGCTTAATGGGAAGAGTCCCTCCTTGAAGCATGGGTAGCTTTGGGTTTCCTGGAAGGATGGTCCCCTCATAGAAGAGTATTGGCAACTCTGGGTTGTTCAGTGTTTGTAGATATTAGGGTCTGACCGTCAAATTTACTGTATCGTTATTGGAGCTTAGGAAGTAATAGACTGTATTTGACTATAAGTTATTCAGCATTCATCATACTATCACAGAAGCCATATGAATTTACTCCATCTGATAAAAGCATTAATAATTTGTGATGCTGTTTATTAAAATTTAAAAAATAAGGTCCTATTTGTAACTCATCACAGAATACTATATTCTAAGATACTCTGTTACTGAACGTGAGTTCATGAAGAGTGAGATACAAACGTTTAAGGAAACAGGCTGATGGGGCGCCTGGGTGGCTCACTCAGTTAAGCATCTTCCTTGGGTGAGGTCATGATCCCAGGGTCTTGGGACTGAGTCTTTCATTGGGCTTCCTGCTTCTCCCTCTCCTCCCTGCTTGTGCTCTCTCTCTCTCTCTCAAATAAATAAATAAAATCTTTAAAAAAAGAAAAGAAAAATAAAGCCTGATAGTTGATGCCAAAGCAAAATGGAAGCATCGAGGGACCAGAATAAAATAGTCACGCCCTGTCCCAGGGCGCTGACATGAGACAAGATCTGCAGATCACCAGGTGTGCAGATTCCACACTGGTCTCTGGGTTTGGCATCCCCAGGGGCAAACTGCCTTCCAGCTGGTTATCTGCTGAGGGCTGGCTTCAAGCCCAGTAGCCAAATCCCCGGGGGAGTGAACAAGAAAGAATCGTGACTGTTAAGAGTGGTGAAGAGACTCGAATCTTGATTCCTGTGGCTCTGTCTCCAAGCTGCTAGGCGGATTTTATGAATCTCCATGTTCTCTGTTGTAAAGCAGAGGCATTAAACCAAGTCCTCAAAGGACCCTCTTGTGAGCTAGTGTTTGGGCAAGTGGAGAGCAGCACAGGAAGAGAAGTCCACTCGCTTATTTTGGTCTCTGTTATTCAGCTAGAACCAACACAGACTTCTCCCGGAGTCTTCAGGCAGCTTCTCCACCAGTTGCAGGGGATAACATGGTTGGGGGCTGGGGGCAGATTTTGGCATTTGCAAGGTCAGTGCACAAGGTTAGTTCTAAAATGCTGAATGAAGATCTAGGTCTTTGTATTCCATTCTTCTTCCCTGCAGGATGGGGACCTAGGCATGTGGAGGGCCCACTGGGCTGCAGGAAGGACCAGGAGGCTCTTGCCCACACTTGTGGTGCACACACTGGGTGCAGAGTAAGGAGCTCTCTGGGGAGGGAAGATGAGGAGCAAGATCCAAAGGCAGAATTAAATGGGACCAAGAGTGTGGTGGGCTTAGGGGCATGATGTGGAAGGACACCTGGAGGTGTCCCTAAAAGGGACACTTAGAAGGAATACTTGGGTGTCCAGGAATACCTAGAAGGTGTTCGTGGCACTTTCTTTCTCATAGTGCTTTTAAGGCCGTTCTTCTGTTGTACCATGGAGGCAATAATGGGGGTTGAAGCGATCCTGTGATACAATCCGGAGACACAGATGCTTTTGCCATCTATGTTTTCAGCACGTACTGAATACCAGAGCCAGAATTCTCCAGTTTTAGAAGGTGCGTGTCCTGACTACTCTGGCTTCACAAGCCATTGAGTACAGAGGTGGTTGACTAAGATGGCCCTTTGGAGGTGACAGTCTCCCCCACCTTATCTGTAAGCATTCCAGTCTTTGGAAGACTTTCCTCCCTGACCCCCATTACTTCTTGGTAATGGTTGCTGTATGTGTTCTGAGACTCAGTTCTGGTCATTGTCTGCTGCCGTGCCAGAAAACAGAGGTGCCCGTCAGAAATGGCCTTTAGCTGGCTGTCCCAGCTGCTGCCCAAGGCAGGTTGCACACTAGTGCTGGGGGAGCTGGGCCTCTCCAAGTCTCATTGCCAAGGAAACCTGACTGCTCTTGGGGCTGCTGCAGCTAGGAGGCCCACGCTGCACTCTGCCTTGGGCCTGATGCACTTGGAATCCAGCTTGCTGTCCTGGAGATGAGAACACTGTCTCTAACCCCGCCCTTGCTGTTAAAATCAGCTAGGGTCTGAACAAGGCTGCTTGATCCCTAAGTGAGACTTCTCTCTCTCTCTCTCTTTTTTTTTTTTTTAAAGATTTTATTTATTTATTCGACCCACAGAGATCACAAGTAGGCAGAGAGGAGGAAGTGGGCTCCCTGCTGAGCAGAGATCCCAATATGGGGTTTAATCCCAGGACCCTGGGATCATGACTTGAGCGGAAGGCAGAGGCTTTAATCCACTGAGCCACCCAGGCGCCCTGGAGACTTCTCTTTTGTTATTCACTTTTTTATTTGAGTATAGTTGATGCACAATGTTATATTAGTTTCAGGTGTACAACAGGGATTCACAAGTTTATACATTATGCCAAGTCCACCCCAAGTGGAACACCATCTGTCCCAGTACATGACTCCTGCAGTGCCGTTGACTGTATTCTTATGCTGTGCCTTGTATTCCCGTGACTTATTCGTTCCATAATGGGAAGCCTGTATCTCCCACCCCCGGAACGTGTTTTCCCCTCCCCCACCTCCTTCCCTCTGGCAACCTATTCTCTGCCTTTATAGATCGGATTCTGCTTTTAGCTTGTTTATTCCTGTGTTGTTGTTATGTTGTGCTCTTATTTTTAGATCCCACTTACAAGTGAAATCATACGGTACTTGCTTTTCTTTGTCTGACTTATTTCACTTAGCCTGATACCTTCTAGGTCCATCCACATTGGCCCACTCCTTTAATTTCCACACACAGCTCTTTGTTTCTAGGACACACACCAGCCAAATAAGTGACCTGGGCAGCATGGGAGTTGGCATCATATGTACCCAGAATCCCATTTACTCCTCATGTGGGGGCCTCCTGGCTTGGCCTCAGGCCACAGGGTCTGACTCCTTTGTCCCTCAGGGTGAATTTCTGTTCCAGGGATTTTGTGGTTCCTGCCATGGTCTGCCTTCCATGGGGCAACCCCAGTCTGTCAGACATGTCCTTGGGCATTTATACCATAATTTTGACAGTATTTAGATCTGTTATTTTATATGTACATTTTTCTGGGGAGTGTCTAGCACTCGTGTATGTCTGAGAGGTACATAACCCACAGGATGAGCAGTTACATGACCTGACATATCAGTGGGAGCATCACGATTCCATGAGGCTGGGCTATGGGGACACTGATGGCAGTAACACGGGGTCCCCACCACTGAGAAAGGAGGTTAGGTTGGGTTTGAGGAAACTCATACAATAGTGGCGAGGAGTCTGCATTGCCCATGTCCAAATCCTGGCCTCTCACTTGCCGGCTGTGTGAGCTTGGGCTGGTCACTTACCCTTTCTGTGTCTCAGTTCCTTCATCTCCAAAAGAGGGATGACAGTAGTATCTACTTTATGGGGTTATTGTGGTGAGTAAATGACTTCATATAGACAAAGCAAGTTATACAGAGTCTTGTTCTGATTACTGAGTTTTGAAGTCATCACACACATCCTGACTCACTAAATAATGAAGCCCTGGCCAGTTAGAGGAAACATCTCAATAAGTATCCCCACAGAAGACTCCAGGATTTTCTGGCCATTCGATGCCATAGCAGATGAGTAGCACCGACCCACAGCATTCCTCCAGTGTGAATTAGGACCAGGATTCCTACCAGACCTGAAACCCCACTCTTGGACCATTTTTTCACTACCTGAATGACTTGGAATCACAAAAACTGCTCCCATAGGGAAACCAAGAAAGCAAGTCCTGGTGGGAAAAGAGCATATTGTCCAATGGGCATTTGGAGCATTTGACCTTCTGACTTCTAATTATTTTTCCTGTTATTTATACAGCTGAGTCAGAGGTTCCAGGAGAGTGAGGCAATTCCAGGGGGATTTGGGGGAAGAGGGGGCGGTAGGGCGTGAGAGGAGGAGAGAAAGATCGGACAGAATGTTTTCTCTGGGAGTAATCAATTGATTCAGCCGTTTTGGCACAGAAATGTCAATTTACTGGACATCTTGTACAGACTTTCCAGTACCTTTATAAAAGAATGTCTTGTCCATAGCATTTTGGCATTTTTAAATTCTGGGGTTTAGCCAAAATTTGAAAGTTTAAAGGTAGAGGAAAATAGGGAGATCACAAAAGTTTGAGTCTATGATGGCAACCTCTGGAATTCAGTCCGCTCCCACTTTTTATTTATGTCATTGTCAGAAGTCAGATATGCTAGTGGAGGCAAAGTTTGTTCATATGGACTGAGAGCAGGACTGAAAGGTTGCATACTGGCCCCTTCTCCTTGAAAGTGTGTGGCGGACCTCCTTATGTTAAAGGAACTTCACTCACTTTCTTTATTTCACCCTAAGGTCACCCTATGGCTCTGAGGATTGATAGAGATACTTTGCACGGCAATTTCTGATCTCATTCCGTAAGTCAGTACGATACTAGTGGACATTGCTCATCTGTGTTTCAAAGTAGCAAAGTTTGTGTTTCAAGTGGTTGTTTCTGTCACCAGTTATGCACAAGAGCTCTTTACGTCCCCTTTGCCGGAGAAGTGATATTTATTAAACATCTGCTATGTTTCTGACCTGCATTTTGGCAATTTGTGTGAGTCATGTTATTGAAAAGGACACTGGACGGCAAATTCGGTCCCCCTCATTTTCCTCTCAAGGAAACAGAGGCTCAGAGGGACCAGGTAAGTTGCTCAAGGCCACATAGCAAATAGAAGAGGCAGGATTCCAATGGAGACTAGCTGCAGCCCTGCTCACAACTCATTCTGCTCATTCCTGATGCCCAGCTGTCCTCTACCTGCCCTTTCCAATACAGTCCCTGCCACTCGTTAATTTGGAGTGCTCTCCATCCTTTCCTGCCACCAGCCTGGTCCGGGGCTTTACCACCTTCAGCCAGGGCCTGGCAGGAAGCCCCTCCCTCATCTCCCAGCTTTTTCCTTTGCCCTCCCTCCATATAGTCCCCACTCAGCGGCCCGAGTGAGCATCTTTTAAATATTTTATTATGAAAAACACCACATGTACACAGAATGAATTTTACAGTGAACATCTGTATGCCCGTCCCTAGTTTCAGCCAGGGGCATGTTCCTACGTTGACTTGATCACAGATCTGTTCATCTACCTGTCCCTTTAGGCTTCCCTCAGTCCATCTTACCTTGGTATGCATTTCACAGGAAGTTGAGTAAGTAGTAGCATCAGTGCTCTTCCTTCTAAACATGTTACATGTGTATAGAATAGATTTTTTTTTTTTAAACAAGAAGCAGGTCCTCTCATTGTCCTGCTCACAACCCTCAGGGCTTTTATAACCTTTGCAATAAAAGCCCAAACTCTTGCCATAGTGTATAAACTCCCAAGGACCCAATTCCGCATTCCTTCTGGCTCACTTGGCTCTGGCAATAGTGACCACCTTTCTGCTTGTCAGTCATGGCAGGAAGTCCCCTGACTCAGAGCCTTTGCTCTTGTTGCCCTGCTATGCCTTCTCCTGACCCCGTCAACGGAAGGAATCTCCCCTGTGCCCCTCTCCATCCATTTGACCTTGCTTTATTTTACTGGACATCGTTCATCACTTCCCAACATGAATTCAGACATGGAGTTATTTCTGCTGTCTCCCTGACTAGATTGCAGGCTTGGTGAGGACGTAGATTTTGTCTTATTCACACTTGTATTGGCCAGGGCCTACAGCATTTCTGGGGCATAGTAGGTGCATAATAAAGGCTTGAGTAAGTTGCATGGATGATGGAAGGAAGAATAGAGGAAGGAACAAAAAGAAAGCAGGAGGAGGCAGAGAGGGATGGGATGAGGGAAAGGAAGAGAAGAGGAAAGGGGAAGGTGTAGCATGGAAGGAAGGGTTGGTTTCCTGCTGCAGATTTTCTTTTCAGGTGTTGCCCAGTTTCACATCACTGAAGGGATCAGGGTCTTCATCCTTGGGGCTCCTTGCTGAGGGTTGTCCCCAGAATCCAGACCTTAATGGACTGTGAAAAGCAGTGTTGAGGGGGTTGGGAGCAAGGCAGGTTGGCCTCGACCCATAGACCCATTTCCTGCTGCCCTGTGCCATATGCCTGTTACCTCAGAGCCTCATCTTTTGACTTTGCTTTTGAGGGATTTCTGGGGGCATCTGGGGAGGTCACAGGAGAGAGGATTCCAGCTCAGAATCTTGAATTTCTCCACTTTTGATTCACAAGGTGGGAAAATACTGCCTCTGGAAAACTCTGGACTGTCACAGATAATATTTCGATACTGTTTAATCCAGGGTTTCCCCAGACCCTTCTCCTCTGTGGGTTTTTTTTTTTTAATAGATTTTCTATAATTTTAATAAGCCTAAATCTCCTCTGCCCTTTGTTCTTGATATGGATAGGTCTTCCATACCTGCTTAACGTCTTGTCCAGTTTATTCTCTGAATCTATCAAGCATGTTCTTGGAGTGGCCAGTTGTTACTGCTCTTGGATTTTTATGGGGTAGGGGTGGGAGGGTAGGGAGAGATTTTAATATTGTATTAAAAGCCTCCAGTGGGAAAAAAACTAAATCAAAGCCTCCAGTGGGTCATCAGTGGAAGAACGAGCATCCCTGGACAGGTGGATCCGATTGTTTCCTGTTGCCTTTGGCTTAATTTACACAGGTGAGAATGGCACAACAGTGTTAGAGCAGAGGCCTCCAAAGATCTTAATCTGGCTTTGACCTTGGGAGTGCCTGAGGAGAGTTTGTCTCCTGTTCTGTTTCGTGTGCCCTCATGATGTCAGCTGCCCACGAGGCCACGGAGAGTGGGGTCATGTCTCAGCCACTGTGGCAGGGGCTCTTATAAGGACACAGATGTTCGTGCATAGCCCCTGTTTCCCTGGACTCCAAGAGCTGCTCCCTCAAGGTGCCCTATCTGAGCCATGTGCCCTGGAGTCCTTCCTGTGTTCTGTACTGGTAGGAAAGGATCGCCCTGCTCCCCTACTTGGAGCTACACTTAGTTACTCACCAAAGCTGCTTGTGGCCCCTTATCTCAATTGGGACCCTACCTAAAGAACCCATATCCACAGGGCTTACACACAGTTCTGTGGGTCCTCACTGTTACCTGCCCCAAGCCCTGTCATCATGGGCTGCCCCAACTTCGACCTGGGCCACTCCTACCTTTGTGTAGATAAATTCACATTAAGAAAGGCCATGGGTTGACTTGCAGCCTTGAAGTTGCTAGTGTGTCTGAACTTGGTTGTTGTGGTGCTGAGGCTCCTGATTCCTCATATTCTTGATTGCATCATTGGTGGGCTTGTTTTTTGTATTCAGGGAGAAATTCCTCAAGGCCTGGTCTCCAGACCGCCTGCTGCTTTTGTCTTCGTATAATTCCCTGTTTTCAGTCTTTCCGGCTAGAGTGGCTTCTGCTTCCTCAGAGACCTAACTGATATGGTGTGTCTGTGCCAGTTCGTTCCTGCAGTATCTTTGAGGTAGCCATTTGTATCTTGCCTCCAGATGAATCCCAGATAGGATATGGACATGGGCCATACGCGACAGAAGATGGCTTTGAATTCAGTTTCCAGAGGCTTAGTTTTTAACACTGCATTGCTTTACCGCACCTCAACAGAGAGGATGGGGAGGAAGAAACCAATGCCGGGTCAGGAAGAGAAAGAAGATTGTCCCTTCCCTCTCTTCTAGCACCAGGCTGCCCACCTCCCCAGACTCCGACATGACCAGACTTTCCAAAATGACTGTACATCCCAGCTGTCAAAGCTGTTCCCTTCTGGTACTGAGGGCAAACGGAGATCCTGACGTCCCACAAGGCACTAGAAAGTTGAGAGGCTTGAGGAAATTCTGCTTTACCTTCCATGGCTTCATTCACAAGTAACCTTTGCTTATCCTCTAGGCTTGGATAATTGGCTCATCCTCTGCAATCCCATAGTTCTCTAGGTGGCTTGTTCATGTTTTCAGTGAACTGTGTCCTGCGGTGTGGTTACTGCTGTGCATCTCATGCCTCCACTACCGGGCCATGGCTGCATCTTACCCTGTATCCCCCATTCACTTACCAGTGCACAGACCCTGTGGCCCTGACAATCCAAAGACAAACAGGATGCAGCTTTCAGAGTCAAGGAGCTGCTGGTCTGACGGGGACAGGTAGATACTGTGTAATACAACCTAAGTATAAAAATAGAAAGATCCAGAATGATTTGAGGCTGGGGTAAGGCACAGAGGAGGGCTTGTGGCTCAGAAATGGCTCTCCAGAGTAGGTCATTTCAAGCTGAGGTTTTGAAGTCTGGGTAGGAGTTTTTTAGACAAGGTAGGAGAGGGTGTTTCAGGTATAAGGGAAAGCATGGGCCTAGTGGAATTTGGGGTGGCCAGAACTCAGGATGGGTAGGAGAAGCAGGAGAGAGGAGGTAGGGGATAAGTTAAGATGGGATGGGCCAAGAAATGCTCAGGAGAGGCTTGGCACAGATTAGGTGCTACATAAATGATTTCTGCATGAGATTGCTCGTGTTTTGCAAGGTAGTTGGACGTTTTGTCCTGTAGACTGCCTGAGCTCTGCTTTCATGCGTAGCTCTCTTTCCCAGCCTATTTGAATCATCCATCATGGTGAGAGCATGTCCCTGAATGTCAGGGGAGGGCGTCATGGGGGAGAGCCGGGCGGGGGTGGCTGGCCGCCCACGAAGCCTCCAGCAGACAGCCAAGCTCCTCTTTAATTAGGGCTCCTCCATCACTCTTGCCCTGGTTCTTGCCCTGCATTCAATCCATGGGTCTTGTTTTCTTTCCTAACTTCAAAGCCCATGTTTTTATTAAAAAGTCTCTGAAATCATTTTCACCCTCAAATTCTGGTCTCTTCCCATTGTCCTTTGTCATCCTGGTGAGGAGGCTAAGCTATGCACCCCACTATGGGCTCAGAAGCGTGAGCGATGGGTCTCTCCCCCCATAACCCCATGGATAGGCAGCAGGGCCCCCTGGTTTTGGCCTTGGTGCTCACCACTGACTTACCATCAGCCCCTGTGGGGAGCCAGGATGGCTTTTATATTCTGCAAGGGCACAGTTTTTATTTTCTTCTGTGAGATATAGAAACCGCCCTTGCCCTTAGTCTCAGTGCCTTTGCATGCCAGAGGTGAGGTGGAAAGAGCAATGAGTTCGCATCTTACCACAAGTGCACACTGTGTGCGTGAACTTCAGCAAGTTATGGATCCTATTTAGTTATTTTGCCAAGTCTCAGTGTTCCTGTCTGGAGTGGGACTTACCTTGCAGGGTCATCGGGCAGATTTGATGTCGAATTCCATGTAATGGGAAGCATTTGATACACAGCAGCGTGCTGCCTCCCGCTGGCTGCGTGGTCTCGTGCAAGGTACTTGACCTCTTGTGTCTCAGTTCCCTTATCTAGAACATGGAAATAATAATCATTCATCTGCTTCATAGGGTTGTTGTGATTACATGAAGTAAAATATGTGAAGTGCTTGGAGCAGTGCCTGGCACATTGTAAGTACTGCGCGAGGCTTAGCACAGTTAATTCCTTTGCCGTTACAACAGCCCCACACTGAGTCCTGTTACTCTATACATTCTTCAGAGGTGGAAACGAAGCACAAAGAGGTTAAGTAACTAGTTAAAGATTCTTAACTTTCCATCAGTGTTGTCCAGTAGAATATCCTGGGATGATGGAAATGTTCCATGATATGTGCCATCCTGTATGTGTGGCTACTGCAGATTTGGGAGTGGGATAGGCAGAGTCTGCCCTCCGGACACCCCCACCGAAGATGTCTGTATCCTAATCACCAAAACCTGTGACTATGTTTCACTGCATGGCAACAGGGTTTAGTAGATTAAGTTAGGGATCTTGAGATGGGCAGATTATTCTGGGTTATCTGGACAGGCCCAAAGTAGTCCCAGGAGTCTTCACAAGAAGGCGGCACAGCAGTCAGAGCCAGAGAGAAAGAGAGCTGAAGGTACTACACTGCTAGCTTTGAGGACAGAGGAAGAGACCACGAGCCAAAGAATGTGAAGCTGCTTCCCTAAGCTGGAAAAAGAAAGGAGACAGATTCTTCCTTAGAGCCTCCAGAAGGAATGCTGTCCTGCTAATACCCTGAGTTTAGGCCTGTGTGGCTTCTGTCACAGAACTGTAATATAATAAATATGTATGGTTTTAAGCTGCTGAATCTGTGGTTATTTGTTATAGCAATAGGAAGTTAATATACTGACTAACTGGATTTTTTACTTTGTTTGACTTTTTTAGTTTAGTCTAAACTAAATGTAAATCGCAACATTTGACTAGTGGCTACCATGTTGGATAGTGCAGTTGTGGATAGTAAATGGTAACCAGTAGGTGTTCATGAAGTGTTGCTAATTGGAGAGGTCTGATAAAAAGTTCCATGGGGAAGGTTCCATTTTTGCTCCTTTCTGTCCATTCATCCATCTGGGTGTTAGATACCAGAATGATCATGAGTAGTGGGATTGCCAACACTTTCTTCAGTGATTCATTCTTGGTAAGGATTTGTCCATTTCATCTAGGTTATCTGGTTTGTTAGCATACAATTGTTCATATTTTGCTTTCTGTGACATCAGTAGTCATGTCCCCTCTGCCATTCTGATTTTAGTAACTTGAGTCTTCTCTCTTTTTTCTTAGTGTAGTTAATGCTTTGTCCATTTTATTGATATTTAAAAAAAACCTACAAATTGGTTTTGTTGATTTTCTCGATCTCTTTTCTATTCTCTATTTTATTTATCACTGCCCTAATCTTTACTATTTCTTTTCTTCTGCTACTTTTGGGTTAGTTCTTCTTCTCCTTTTTTTTTCTAGTTCTTTATGGAATGAAAGATTATGGATTTAAGATCTTTCTTCTTTCCTACTGTAAGCATTTGCAAGCAGAAATTTCCCTCCAGTTTTTACTGCATTCCATAAGTTTTAGCATGTGGTGTTTCATTTTAATTTGTCTCAGGTATTTTCCAATTTTCTTATGGTTTCTTCTTTGACCCATTTGTTGTTTAGGAGTGTATTTTTAATTTCCATACATCTTGAATTTTTCAGTTTTCCTTCTGCTATTGATTTCTTTCTTGAAATTTTCATTTTATTCAAGTATCATTTTTAAAATTTCCTTTGGTTCCTGGTGCTTTGTATTTTAACTCTTTGAGGACACTTAGAGATAATTTTTTTAAAAAGTCTTTGTCTAGAAGTCTGATGTCCGTGTTTCCTCAGGGATGGTTTCCGGAGATATATTTTGTTCCTTTGAAGAGACATATTTTTCTTTTTCTTTGTGTACTTTATTTAACTTACTTCTTGTTGGAAATTGGGTATTTGAAAAATAGTTACTGGGGCACCTGGCTGGCTCCGCTGGTAGAGCATGTGACTCTTGATTTCGGGGTTGTGAGTTTGAGCCTTATGTTGGGTGTAGAGATTACTTAAAAATAAAATCTTAAAAAATAAAATAATCACTTCTCCAGTCTTTGCAGATTGGCTCTGTGCTGGGGAATTCCTCTATTTACTGGCAGGACGTATTTTGAGTCTTAGGATAAACTGAAGGTGAAGGCTTAAGATCTTTATAAATCTTTTGTGAGCATGTATCTTATCTGGACCTGTATGTGGCTTTCTGAATTCCCCTCTATATACAGAGAATTGAGTATTTTTGAACATCTTAATTTCCCAAAGAGCTTCACCTCAGCCTCTCCGTAGGACTTTAAATGTTTTATTGTATTCCTCTGTTTGCAATCTCTTGCTCAGGTACCTGCAACTTTTATGAACTATGCCCACTGCCTTTTGCTATTTTTGCCAGCCCGAGATGCAAGTTATGCCACTTTTCCTCAGTAAGCTGCAGGTTAGGCAAATAGACATCAGTCCTTCAGGAAGCTCCCAAACAGGTTAAAATATTGCAAATAAGTTCTGCTCTGCTCCCTCTGGTTCAAGAGAAGGAAGTGGGAGCTGGATTGCTACAGATGAAGACTGTTCTATACTAGGGTGGAGGGGTGAGGAATCAGGGACAAGGATCAGTAAACATGTCACTTCCTACCGTTTTGAATGTGGATTTTCTTGACTGTTGATTTGTTTGATTGCTGTCAACCTTTGATAGTTTTCCAGAACTTGTATAAAGTTACTTTAGCTACTCACTAGTTATTTTTTAAAAAAATGTTTCTATGGGGGAATGAGAGCCTTTAGCTTCCTAGTATGCCATTTTTCTACTAATATTTAATTTTCTTGTTGATAACCTATGTTTATGAGTTTTATATAAAGAACAACTTTTTCTCTTATAAGAAAAGGTAAAGATTATTAAGAAAGAGACAAGATCTTTTTTTTTTTTTTGAAGATTTTATTTATTTATTTGACAGAGAAAGATCACAAGTAGATGGAGAGGCAGGCAGAGAGAGAGAGAAGCGGGGGGGAAGCAGGCTCCTTGCTGAGCAGAGAGCTCGATGTGGGACTCGATCCCAGGACCCTGAGACCATGACCTGAGCTGAAGGCAGTGGCTTTAACCCACTGAGCCACCCAGGCGCCCGATCTATTTTTTTAACAAAAATTTTATTTATTTATTTAAGAGAGAGAGCACAAGCAGTGGGGAGGGACAGAGGGAGAAGGAGAAGCCGATTCCCTGCTGAGCAGGGAACCTGATGTGGGACTTGATCCCAGGACCCCAGGATCATGACCTGAGCCGAAGGCAACTGACTGAACTGACTTAACTGACTGAACCACCCAGATGTCCCTAGAGACAAGATCTTATTATGAGAGATTTCATGATAACAAAAGAAATATAAACTACATAGTAAACAAAAAATACAAACTATGTAATAAACTTAATCATAGGTGCTTGGGAACGCAGGTGGAACCACCTTTCACATGGGAGTGAGACCACAAACTGAGCTCTTGGCTAAAATCTTGTATAGTTAACATAAACCAAGCATAACACCCAGCACCTTGAAAGGATGGCATCAGTGAAAGTGCCAGAATCTGAGGCTGATCCTCCATTTCTCTCCAGAATGTGCTCAGCCATACTGTTGAAATTCTCTCTCCTTCAAATGCATTTAGTTTTATTTATATCATTATTTAAATATACATTTGTTTAAACTTCTCTTTATATAAATAGAATTACAAAATGATATAAAGAGGTACAAAAGATGACTTAGCAAATAGCAAGACATACTATATTCTTTTTTTTTTAAAGATGTACTGAATTCTGAAACAAGAGATCACATATCATGAATATTTCATCTTTGTCCATGAATACGCTGCCAACATAAAATTCCCATGAAGTATATATACTGGATATTTTGCAGGGAATATGATAAAAATTAATTCAAAGTCTCACATGACAAAAGAGCTCAACCAGGAATACGAAAGATGATTCTGAAAAAGGTGAGCATGAGAGCAGAGGGTGGTGCCAGTCATTATGTCACAGTGTAAAGTTATAATAATTTAAACTTTGTGGCACTGATTCAGGAGTAAATACAATAATGGACTAGGATAACAGAGAAATAGTCTTTTATATTTACATTAAATATTTGATAAAATAGGCATTATAAATTAATTTGGAAAAAGGATCAACATTACATATAAATATGTGGGGTAACCTATTGGCTTTTGTAACTAAATACTATTTAGGTCATCATTTTTTATTATAAGCCAAAATAAATTCAAGATGAGTTTATTTTAAAATATTACAAAAAGTTAAAAATGTGAGTTAAATATTGATTAGACCTTTCGTGGAGGAAGGATTTTTAAGTTTAAGAAATTAATAGAAAAAGTTCACAGGTATAAAGTATGATTGATTTCACTCAAACAATTTTAACTGCCCTTAAAATTAAAAACAAAATAAAAAGACAAAAAACACACTGGAAAATAGGTTCAATCAATTTTATTGATAAAGACAGTGTATCATACAAGGGGCTCAATCTAGACTTTAAAAAATAAAGCATTAAAATCAACACACTTAGGTGATGTGAAATGGTTAATAATTCCCAGAATAAGAATAGGAATTATAACAAGTGAATAAACATGACATGTATTCAACCTTACAAATGATCTCAGAAATGCAAAATTAAACAAAAGTGAGAAATAATACTTCATCTCTTAAATAAGCTAAAATAAATGTTTTTTAATGGTGATGCCAAATGTTAGAGACACAGTAGAAATGGTATTTACACTGGTTACTGATGGCATTAGAAAGTGGTATATATTAATCAGGATGATTATGCATGCTGCTCTAACAAGTAACTTGGAAATCTCAGTGGCTTGGGATGCCTGGGTGGCTCAGTCAGTTAAGTGTCTGCCTGGGGTCCTGGGATTGAGTCCTGTGTCAGGCTCCTTGCTCAGCAGAGAGCCTGCTTCTTCCTCTGCCCCTTGCCTGCTTGTGCTCTCTCTCTCTCTCCAAAAAAGAGAAAAGAAAAGAAAAGAAAATCTCAGTGGCTTCACACAAAAGCTTGTTTCTCACTTTTGCAAAACCCAATGGCTGGTTGTTGTGGCTCTCTTCTCCATCTGGTGACTCAGGGGTCTATAGTACTAGCTCAATGTATGGCTTTCAGCATCACCTGACAGATGGAAAAGGAGGTGTAGAAAACATAGCCTCCCTTAAGTATCTTGGATGTGTGTCATTTCTGTTCAAAACCCATTGGCCAGAACTAGTCACATGACCCCAAACTAATCACAAGAGAGCTAGAAAACATAAGGAAGCTTGACAAGTGAATAAATGTACAGTGTTAAGTATTTAGTAAATTCTGCCCTTTTGGAAATCAATTTAAGGTAGAAGTCAAATGCAATAATGATTTCACTCCTGAATATGTATTTTCAGAAAATAGAAAAACAGTAAAATGTAAATACATAATAAGGATCATTGTTACATTGTTTATAATGATATCACTACAACGTAATTACTACCATTGCCCTCTTATACACAGTGCAGTGAATCTGAAGGGTAACCAGAAATGGAAACGTGTAGTGTGGTCACAGCTTCTTGCCAGCTAGGATATGCCAGAATTAAGTCATCCCTTACAAAACCTCCCCTCAAGACCTCATCACCCACTCTCTCATGGGCATTGCTAATTCCAAACTTGGCTCCTGATCGTGCTGTTCTTTTTACCTGGTGCCTGCCATCTTCCACTATGATTCTTGGTATTGAATCTGGCTTTGACCCCTCATACCACCCTGGTCTCATGCCTGGATCTGGGATTCAATTGAGACCCTGCCTGTCAGTCTGATGGCCACTGAAGGCCTTCGGACATGTTTTATTTGACTACACAGTGTCTTGGTAAATTTCGAGTCCATAGTCCACATTTAAAATTGGGAGATTTGGGGCACCTGGGTGGCTCGGTGGGTTAAGGCCTCTGCCTACGGCTCGGGTCGTGATCCCAGGGTCCTGGGATCAAGTCCCGCATCGGGCTCTCTGCTCAGCCGGGAGCCTGCTTTCTCCTCTCTCTCTGCCTGCCTCTCTGCCTACTTGTGATCGCTGTCTGTCAAATAAATAAATAAAATCTTTAAAAAATAAAAATAAAAAAAGTAAAATTGGGAGATATCACATATATACCCAAATTTCAGACTTATTTGAAAAAATGGCAATCCTGATAGACTGGAATCCTCTGTGTTTAGGCCAGTGGTTCCCTCCCCATGTTATTTCTCTTGCTTCACTCTTCCACCCACGGGCCCTGGAGATGATGACTCCTTGCTTAAAACAATCACATTGCTTGCCTGACCAGGACATTGGGTAGATTTGCTTCTCTGCCACTTCAGGGAAGAACTTCATTGCCTTCCAAAGCAACTTTATGATGATTAGTAGGAACCTGAATGATTTGTCAGCTTCTTTGGAGTACTCTGCAAGGGCCGGTGGGGGTCCCATCATTGTATCACTGAGGCCAGGAGAGCTAGCCCCTTCCTGGCAGTCGGCAGATCCTGACTTTCTTCTTTGGCTCTCTCTACTGCTGCACCCAGTCTTCTGTCTCTGGGTCACCTCTTCTATTTGTGCCCCAGGCAAATGGCAGCTGATTGGCTTTCTCTTGGCAGGCACAAGTGGGTGCTAATGAATGGAAGAATGTGCTGTCCTTACACCTGATAAAGAGGTAATTGACCCCCACCTCCCCTCTCTCCACCCTCAGCATGTCTTTTTATGTGCAATAATCTGCACAGGCAAGACAGAGACCCCAGTTTACATCCTAGTTTAGAAATTATGCTTAACTAAGAGCTACAAAATGCTTAGATGTGGTTCCAAAATGCAGAGTTTCCAACAGTGTCATGATTGGAATCATGTATCAAAACACCTAGGTCTCCATCTGTCAGGCTGTCCGTAAGTCCTTCCATCCATCCACCCCTCCAGTCAGCACTTATTTAATGCCTACTCCCTGTCAGGTCTTGTTATGGACAGTGTCTTCACCATGCCAAAATGTGGGCCGTCTATTACTGATGGAGAAAAAGGGCTCAAGGGATTAAAATAATTTGCTCACAGTTCTGTAACTCAGAGAGGAAAATCACACTCTGAAATTCAAGACCATTACAGTTAGCAGTTGTGCCCTGAAGAAGTTCACTGTCTGGTAGCGACTATTTCAGGTGTGATTATTATGAATGTGTTCTAAATTTCAAGTTGAATATTCCTGCCGTTGTTTCCGGTATCTGGATGCTTTTGCCAAAAGCGCTTGGGGGACCAAATTATTTGGAAAATTGTTTCAATACACATGGCCTGAGAATGTGGAATGTTCTCCTTAGAAAGGAGTGTTGAAGGCCTTTCAAAATGCCCATTTCATGGATGTACTCAGTTATGTTTGCTCTCTCTGGATTTTCCTTCTCCCACATGTCAAGCAAGTTGTCAGGCCCTTATCATTTCCTTGCCTGAGGGAATTTTTGCAGGACAGTCTAAACAAAAACTGCTCAAAGTCTATGATTTTTCCTGTAATTTGTAAATGCTTCTGGCAGATTAATCTGCATCTCCAGGAGGAGGGTGGTGGGGGGTGGTTCTCAGTTGACCCCCAGCTCGGGGTGTGATCTCTGGCCAGCGAGCTGCATAAGTGATGTGAGTCTGTCCCACCCCATGGCCATCACAGGGGAGGTGGACGGACTTCAAGGGGATGGCTTGTGGGGGCCCCTAAAGGTTTGTCTTAGTGCAAGAGTCTGGGCACAGCACATCGTGCTGGGGGCAGCCAGGGAAAAGGCAAGTCTCAGTGGTGGTCGTGGTGAATCCATTTTCTGCCTAGGCAGCAGAACAGGGCCTTCCTGTCTGAAGGCAGTTGGTTACAAAAAATGCGCAGAGTTTATGCCAGAGTTTTCTTTCCAAAATGCTTAGGATGAAGAATTTTTGCTACTTCTCCTTTGTCTCTTAAATCAAAGCCAGATCTCTCAGATTGGTTTTTAGGTCCTCCTTGCTTCCAAGCTGAACTTTATTTCCAGGACAATCTCTCTACTCTTGGGACATAGAGGGTCCTCCAGCCACTGTGGAACAAGGATCCCCGTGTACTCTCCTGCCTCCAAGCCTTTGCACGTGCTGCTGCCTCTGCCTGCAGAGCCCTTCTCTGTTCTCTGGGAAGCTCATCTCGCAAGGGCCTGGAGGAGACTTCTTAGGCCCTTCACACATACACACACACAGCAGAATTAATCATTTTCGCTTTTGTGCTTGAAGGCATTTAATCAAAGTTAACAATTTAGGACCTATTAACCACTTGGTTGTGAGCATCTTGAGGTCTGGTGCTGTGTCTGATTCATGTTTCATTCCCTAGGACCTAGCACAGAGCCTGGCACACGGGGGTGACCCAGGAATTATTGGCAGAATGTACATATCAGTGTGAATGGAAGCCCTGATGACTCAAGAAGCCTATGGGGTGGAGAGGGGACATCCCTGCTCCATGCCCAAAGCCTGCTATGAGTGGACAGCTCTGAGCAAGGCTCTCCTTCAACCAGGACAGAGGAATCCTGGGTCAGATCACACTCCCTGGCTGGAGGCACACTGGCAGAAGTACGTAAATCTTGGGTTTGATCACGATTCAAGTGTTCCTTGTGTTCTTTTATTTCATACACTTTGCTGCTTTGTGGTTCTCCTAAACTTGAGGTTTTTATAAGTAAAGAAATGGGCATTGAAAAAGCAGCAGGTGTTTGATTCAGGTTGTTTCACAACGTGGTGGGTTGGTATCACTGTTCCCATTTTACAGATGTTAACCCAGGCTTAGAGAGGGAAGGAACTCTCTGTTGTCCTTACGTGAGAAGAAGGTCGATGCAAGCTCAAGTTTGACTTACCCGTCAGGCTCTAGTGTCAATGTCCCATGCAAGTGGGGCGGCAGGAAGGGCCCTGTTAGGACAATCTGAGGGATGTGTATTTACAGAGATACGGATTATAAAGCTACGGGTAGGTTGAGGGGAAGGAGAAGTGCAGGATCCCGGGCTGGGAGCAGCATAGCTGTGAGCAGTAGGAGAGAGGGTGCACAGCCTGTAAGGAGAGGGACTGAGAGCCACAGGCCTCCCTGGCCTGACCCAGCCACCCTGAGGCAACCTCCGTGCTCCTCCTCCCAGGGACCAGGACTCCATGGATGTGTCTGCAGAGCTCTGCTTGCAGGGTGGAGAAGAGGGGAAATAGATCTGGAAGGACAGACAGAAGAGGAGTACACACCAGCAGCTTCTCCTCACAGGCAAGCAAGAACAACCTGTACTTGGGTGTGGAGACACCTAACTGGGTCCTCTGGTGCCCAGGAGACATTCTTAGAACATTCCAGTGACTGTGGGTCTTCAGCTGCAGGTTACACTCCCACCCTGGATAGCTGTCCACTCTGCTTAGGAAGCTGTATACCTCCGAGGCCTCTGCTGGCTCTGGTCCGTCCAGGACCCAGTGACGGAGACCAAGGGCCCTTCCTTCTGTGACCCTTGTTTCAAACGCACAGTCACTGCAGGAGACTATCTGAAGGCCCCGTGGGTTCCATCTCTTTGTAGCATCTGATTTCCCTTTGAGTGGGAAGAGAGCAGCGGGCGGCAGTCCAGGCAGTGCTGGTCCTCTCCCCCCCCCTGCGCCCAGCATCCCGTCCCACTGGGGGAGAGAAGGGCAGCGCTGTCGTTCCATCAATTTCTCTCACGCTGGCTTCCCGCACCTTTTCTCCTTCTTAATCTACCCGTGGCTCCTAAAAGGATTAATTAGAAAGATGTGAGCAGGGGCTGGAACGTCAGAAAACAATCGTCACTTTCCTATCTGACCTCTCTCACCAGCTGCAGAATTAACAAATTGAATGTCCCCAGCAGACAGGAGTGGCACATGATACGGAGTTCATTACGAGCCTCGCCAGGGCCTGTGTGCGAAGCCCCGTTTAAACAACTCTTGCTGATTAAATTCCTCCCAGGCACTCCCGCCAGACGCTGTTAGAAAATACTCCCATCCAATAGCTTTTTAATTTTTTTTTAAACATGTGCCAATTATTCGCCTGCTATCTGCAGGTGCTGGCAAGCGTCACGGCCGGCCTCACTGTCTACACTCTTATCCACTCGGCGCCTGCCTGGGGGCTCGTGTTGTCAGGAATAGGACCCTGGGCTCTGGTCTGGCCTGTCAAAAGCTCTCCAGCCACCCTCCAGGGCTGGCCCTCCCTGCCCCCAGCCCCACACGTCTCACCTTCTGGAGCTCACAACTCTCTCAAATGTTTCAAGGTGACAACACAGACCCCGGTGACCTGCTGGAAGTGGGGCCCAGAAGGGGAGGCACGAACTCATGCCTGGGCCAGCGCCAGCTGCCTCCCAGCCAGGGCCCGCTTCAGACCTGTGCCAAACAGGGACACATAATCGCCACCTCTGGGAGCAGGGGGAGGGCAGTGAGATCCCGTGTGCAAAAGGGTTTGGCTCTTGCTCACAGGCTCCTTTAAAATAGGTCTCCGAATGCACTTCTCTTCATGCTCCCACTTCAGCCCTCCTGATTACTGGGTTCATTCCTCGTTTGATGCTTAGTTAAAGCTAACGAAGTTCTTAGCTATTTAATAGATGCCAGCTAATCTCTACAAGTGAGGTGTTAAATAAAGCTATAGACTTTTTATCAATGTTCATGTTTTTTAACTGAAATAAAGGAGAATTTCACCACTAATAGAGTCTGCGCTGTGGCCCACAGTCACCACTCCCTCCCCTTCCCCCTTCAGTCCCAGGGATGGTGACCAGTCCCACAGCTAAGAGCTCCTGGGATGACACCTTCCCGGTGGTTTCCCTTAACCCCGATCTACACCTTTGGAACTCATTTTATTAGCCTCTTCTCTAGTGTTCTGATGTGAGTGGCTGTCTTATCTTACTGAAAACAGCAGCTCCAGCTCTAAAGGAATACTTCTGGTCCATCTTCTCTGGGGAGTCCTGTCTTGCCCTCTGATGGTGCCCCCAAATCAGTTGATGGGTAATCTCTCCCCAGCACCTTCACCTTGGGGGCTTATGATTCTCCTCTTCCCACTAAAGGAATGGAAACCCCTGCCCCCCACACACACCTTGAGTCCACAGACATAACTAAATAGTTCCGAGGAATTGCAAGTGAGACTGAGGAAATGAGCATGTTCATCTCAGAGAAGGGAGGACTTGAGAAAGGGGAGCAGCGAGGCTTCTGTGTTCAGCTGCCCAACAGGCACTTGTGCGGGGAGGAGGGTAGACTCATGCTTGGAGTCTGTGTGTGGAAGAGCCAGGATCATGACAGTGGAGCAGAGGAGAAACACGTTTCAAATCAGTGTAAGAAGTGAAGTTATTGCAACAATCTGAGCTGTCTGGAGAGGGAACTGACTGCACCAAGAGGTAGTGAGTTCCTGCCCACTGGTGGTGTTCAAGCAGAGGACAGAAGATTAGTTGGTGAGTATGTAGAGGTGGGTGGGAGAAAGGAGAGGGTTAGAGGGGCCTCTGGATTAGCATTGGTGACTGGTTCAGACCTAGTAAGAATGTTCTTCCAATCTGAGATCTGATGACTCTTCAGAAACAAGCAGAGTCCTTTCCAGCCACAGTAACTTAGACACTTTACCTCGAGAAGGACAGGGTGGTCCAAGAGGGAGCCCAGAAGAAAAGATAGCCTCATGTGAAGATTCTGGAGAAAAGAGAAAGGAAACAAAAAGATTTTAAAAAGCATAACAGATTGGGCCCATTCAGTGTAGGGGCATTCTCTTATATACTTTCATAGCCTAAAAATGATCACTGTGTTTAAATACTTATAATAGCTATGTGGTTCGGGAGAAAAGAAAACTCAGCGATATTGAGAATTCAGAAGTAAGGGATTCAGATATTAACAAGGTGTGTGAGGCACACTATGCCACCGTCCCCTCCGCCCCACCAAATGGCAGCGTAAAACTCACTAAAATGCAAACAAACAAATAAGCAGGTAATTATTGTTTAACAAAATATAAGACAGGTTATGTGTTAAACTCTGGGGATAATTGTTATTGATGGCTTCACCAATAGGAAAGAATTGAGAAATAATTTTGGTGCACACGTTCTCTAGTTAAAACAGCTCACATCCAAAGACAGAAGACAGAACAACCTCAGAGCTTTCTACTGATGCCCATGTCATCAAGGAACGGGGACAAGGATTAGGAAAACAGGCTCTTTCTCCTCCAGTACCTTCGGTGGTGGCAGCACTGCAGGAGTCCTCTGTCTCTCCCCAAGATGCCCCCCAGCGCCCTCCTGCCCCTCACACCACTGCCTTCAGATTATCTTTACCTGCATCCATTCAAAAGTTATGCTTGTCACAGAGCACAGGGGAACTGGAGGAAGCATGTTTCATCGTGGCTCACTTAGATGTCTGGACAGAAGCACGAGAAGAAGGGTAGAGTCAGGAAGAGGCCCAGACACAGTTCTGGATAAGGAAGGCATGTTCTCTCTCATGTTCTACATCTTATTTAGAGAATATGCTCATTGCACAAGGAAGATTTAACCAGCCTAGCGGCCTTACTCAAGACAAAGGCCTGCAGGTGAATTGACCTAGTGGCTGGTTCTTAGCTCTGTACCCTGGGAAGGCACCTCTAGCACCAGAATGTGCAGGGATGGGGGTTGTGGACACTCCAGGCTTGGACAGCAATCTCTCCTCTCAGGGATGAATGAATATAAAAGATCACTAAGGGGCCTATGCAAAGGTTTTGCAAAATATGGGAGACCATTACTCTTTTAGAAGAAGAGGAGAACCATGGAGCTGAACTCCTTGCCATGCAACAGGATCAGCCAAAAATAGTTGGCCAAAATAAGGATGCAGGGAAATTCAAAAAGTAATACCAGAATTCAAACCCAATTGAAGATGGTAAGTAAAAGAGAAGATCTGCAGAAAATGATACAAGGAATGTGGAAGGGCAACTTGAGAAACGTCCTTAACATGGAGGAAAATGAAGAAAAGATGAAAATAGTTATGGGTGGCAGATCTTGAGCCTTTAGAGTTACAGCAAGCTGAGAATTACACAAGCCGCAGAAAAGGAAACCAAAGCCAGATATTCAATTAGAGCTCACCTTGAAAGTGGGTCTTCTACTCTAAGACAAGAGGTATAAAGATCCCGAATTAAATACAAGCAAAGTAGATTTGACAGATTATTAAAATAATATATTAATATTAAGGACTGTTGATCCTGTAGCAGTCAATCCTTAAAGCGTATTAACATCTGCAGGGCCAACCCTGTTCTAGGGACTCATTTTGCAAATCTCACCTTATGTAGCACTTTCAACACACTTTATACCATTCGGTCCTCATGACTACCCTCCACTGTCCTACGAGCTGAGCTCCCACCAGAGAACAGCTCAGAGCACTTAGAACTGCTGTGCTTGCAAAATCATTAACAGAAGCTTCTCCCTGGCAGCAGAGGATGTCACTCTGCCCAGAAAAGGTGTGAGTCAGAGCTCTCCCCTGATCCAGAGAGTACCCTGAAGGGCAGCCACTTCCCCATAAACCTTGAGTCTGTCTAAGACATAGCCTCAAGATTTACAAGAACAATCTTGTGGGATTTCTCATCCTTCCAACTTTGACTTGGCCAGAAATGCCCTGAGACCAGCCTTTTCAGCTATATTTTAGCACTTTTGTCTCTGGCTTCAACAGCAGCATATAAGGGTAGAGGGATGTGAGACACTAATAGTATTTCCCCAGCATACCCTTAAAATAATCTGGGCTTCTTGGGAATGGTGAGTGTTAGTTGGTTGTTTAAGTTTCACATGAAGTTTGAAGTGACAATGAATCTCCTCAGCTTTCTCCTCTGACAGAGGCCATCAAGTCAACTTTTGGCTCTGACAAGAATGCTAAACCTGGGAATCAGGAAAAGAATCCGAAGACTGGGGCTTCTTCATGTATCCTTTGAAACCGTCTTTAAACACCTTTTTTTGGTGAGAGACACAGATGGCTCCAAGGTGAAACAGATAGTCTCTCTTCCTTTAAGGAACTCCCAGTCAGACAGATAAACTGGTAAATTATTACACTATAACATGGCAGCCATAATTAGCTGCCTACATGCATAAATGAACAGCCATTCTCCCCTTTTTTCTTGTGAATGGAACGCCAGTTGTATTCCCATTTAACCTGCTCTGCCATGGGGTGGATCAGTTAGGATGGGTCTGAGTCAATCAGAGCAATTCTGATCCCCTTTTCATAAGGGACCAGCCCTAGGAATGGATATGGCTGTTCTGGCCAGTGAGATTTCAGGAGAGGTCTTTCAGTAGAGGCCAGACTTTTCTGGCCAGTGAGATTTCAGGAGAGGTCTTCTGGACATCTGAAAAGTATATTTATCCCTGACAAAAGCCATTATAAGGTTAAAATCGTTTGTTTATTCATTCATTCTTCTTTCTTGGAATATTGTTGTGTAATTATGTGCTGCTTAAAATTGGAGAAGCCATGCTGTGACTTGGATAATAGCTCTGGACAACTGTGGATGACGAAGTAGAGACACTGGGACTTGGGTCTTTGATGACATTGAACCACCAAGGCAAACCTGGGGCCATCTGTCACCTGACTGTCATCTGTCACCTGCCTATTAAGGAAATAAACTTCCTTCAGTGTGAGCCACAGTGAGTTACATTTTTTGTTATTAGTAGACAAAAGCATTCCTAAATGTTAAAAACAAGAGAAGGGCTTTAACAAGGTATATACTACTAAATTCTTGGGGGTGGGAGGCCAACACACTGGAGGCTGCATAGAGCAGATGGCCTTGAGCTGGGTCTCAAAGGATGAGTGGGGCTCACCTGGTGGAGAAAGTGAGGAAGAGCCTTCCAGGAAGAGACATTAGCTTGAATCTTGGAACACAGATACAGAAAGGCATGCTATATTTGGACATGGTGAAGGGTTCTGTGTGAGTGGGATTTCGGTTTTGAGGGGGAAGCAATACGTTTATTTAGAGTCAAGGCTAAGTTTCCTCAAAATGCAGTGACTTAAAGGGTGTAAAAGCTTACTTGTGTCTCATGCAACAGTTGTGAGGGGAGTGGTCTGAGTGGTCAGGGGAGTAGTGCTCTGGTTGGTTGTTTCCAGACTCAGGTTCCCAGCTTGAGGGCTCTGTCACCCCCTGGGGTGTTGCCCTTGTCTGTGTGACCCAGGCAGTCTCCACATTCTGGCTTCAGGGAAGAGGATGGCAGACTAGAGAAATGATGACCCCAAATTTTCCAGTCTGCATAACCACAGAGATGGTACAGGCCACTCACAGAGATGGGCAAGAGAAAAGCAGGATATGAAGGGAAGATGTGTTTGAGGTTCCTGTGGGGTGTCTATTAGGCAGCCGAAGATATAAGTATGGAATGGGTAAAGACACTGAAGTTGGACGCTTAGGTTTGAGAATTGTTCAAATATGTAACTTTAAAAAAGGAATTGTCAAGATCACCAAGAAAGAGCAGAGGTGGTTAACCTGGCATTTCCAGACTTTATAGGACCCCTGAATGAGTGTGTATGTGTGTATGTGTATTAATTTCTCAAAACAACCTGTGACTCTTTAAAAAAAATGTCAAGTATTACATCTGTGGGAAGAGAATGTTCTGTCAGAAAGAACAGAAGAATTTGGAGAAACCATTATTCACAGGTGCTAGAGGGAAAATTCATTCCAGAAAGTGGATGTTTGGCAATTCCAGATGCTACAGAGATGTCCCATGGTGGATGACAATTGAGGAATGTCTTTTGGATTGGACAACTGGTGACCTTTAAAGAAAGCCATCTTTGTAGATGGGAGAGGGTGCAACTGAGATCTCAGAGTACGGAGTAGTGAGTGGAAGGTGAGGACTGCGAGACAAGGAGCATGGGCTCCCCTCACGAGAAACGTATTGATGAGAGGAAGTGATGGCCAGATATTTAAGGCGTGGCTCATTATATTTTACTTTGTTGAAGACAGGTAAGTCAGCAATGGAGGAGAGAAGGCACAGAAAGGTAGAACAAGAATGGAAGATTTCAGGAATGGTTCTTAGAGGAAGTGGGCACGGCCCAGACTGAAGGTACAGAGGATGGTGTGTGGGAGGTGCTTGGGAGGGGGCTCGCTTTGAGCAAGGAGAAGCAAAAAGGAGTGAGATGCCAGAGGCATATTGAAGTAAAGAGGTGGGAAGCCAAGGAAGCTTAAGAAAAATGGCCTATGTCATAACACCTGCTGAGAGTGGGGGATCAGGGGTGGGATCAGGGGGCCGAGCCAGTGTGTTTGGGACTTGCTGATGTGAGGATGAAATGAGGTCTAAAACATCATGTTTGGCAGAGCTACCCCGGGGTGGGCTGCGACCTGGGTTCCCTCTACCCGCACTGGGCTTCATGCAGGTGCTGTGTGCTCACTGGCGGGGACCAGGTGCCGCTGGCCATTTCCTGCCACCTCGCTGCTAAGGTGTCACTTTGGCTAAGGAGTTCAGGTGGCCCCCACTGCAGTTCCGTGCCTCTGCCTGTGATGTGATTAAATGAGACCTGTGCCTTTAAGGAGTGCCCCCTTCCTCGGCCCTTCCCCCTCCAATTACAGCACTAATTTCAGTAATGGAGCATTAATAGAGTAATGGGCTAGTGAGGCTGGCCTGAAGGAACTGTGGAGCTCAGCACAAATTGAGTAAATAAACCATATATTAGATTTCTAAACAATACTTTTAGTCTAGTCTCCAGGGAAAGAGAGTCGTCAAGACTTACTTAAGTCATCCCTGCAAAGTGTATGTAGAAGAGGCCTTCTTGCACAGCCCAGTGGTTTGTAGAAGCTGGAAATCTCACTCTCTCTTCCAGGGATCGGAGAGACACGATAGCTGCTCTTCCCACACCTTCCCTTTTCTCATGATTTCCCCATTTCTCTCCCTTTGACAGATATGCCAGAGGTGACAATCCCCCAGGATGCTCCCCTCCTGAGGGCCCCAGGAAATGGCGGGAACCCCACATCTGCCAGGGGAAGGCAGCCCAAGGCTGGTGGTGGGGAGGGATGGGAAGTAGAGGAAGGAGGGGGGCAGAGTGAAGAGGGACTTGGGGAAAAGAATGGACATTATTAGCAGAGGACCTTCTGGTGGGAGAACAGCCTTGTATTGCCGCTACTTGGCCGTGTATTAGTAGGCATCCCTTTCAGAAGATGAAAGCAGAGTAACAACACATTACAGTGAGGACCTGCATTTCTGTCGCTTTGATGGGTAATGGAAAGAACAAAGGTCCAGGTGTCAGAAGACCAAGGAGGTGGTCTCAGCTCTATGAACTACTAGCTGAAGGAATCTGGACAAAATAATATTACCTCTTTGTGCCTCAGTTTCCTTGTCTGTAAGATGGGGAGTGCAATATCTTGCTGCTTGTTTCCCAGGGAGTGATGAGGGACAGAGGAGATGGCATTTAGTTGAGCAGAGGCCCTGCCTACAGTAGCTGGACACTGTGTCCTCTGTATTTCTGCTGTCATCTGGCAAGGAGAGGGTGATTCTGGGAGGTCTGAGGGGTGGAAGAAAGTCCATAGAAATGAGTTTAGGGTCCTGAATGTTAACATTTTGGCCACTCGCTCCACATCCATGATGGTGACATTTTGAAGCTGTGGAATAGGATTATAGTATCTCAGCATTGTTGCTAAAATTGGTCCTGACTTTTCTGATCCTATTGTCTAGGCAGGTCCTGACTGTGTGTTGAGAGCATAGGGTTGAGTTCCTGAGAAGAGCTCTCTCTCCTTCACAAAGAGCCTGCCGACTTCAGAAGGGCTGATTCACAGAGTGACTTATGGTGGCTACGGAGAGTCCCTAGGGGAAGGCATTGATCACCAGTGGCTGTTCTGCTAAACTTTCCAAATGTTCTAGATGTTCCACCTGCAAGAGATCAACTACCGAAGGTAAGTTTCTCACGAAGATTTTGTCTGCATGGAGTGCAGATGAGAAGGCAGGAAACAATGGGAAGGAGGCCAGCGGGGTTTAGTAGCTTCTCAGTCTTACTGATTAAGGACTTCCACTCTGCATCGGAGCCCCCCAGTTTTCCCTGAAGCTCCTGGTCACCTGCACGCATAGACTCAAGTTACTAGGGGGTGTATATCAAACTATTTCCTCCTTGGTTACTGGTTTAATTGGGACTCCTAGGAGACTGGCCTCAGAGAATCTCAGACCACAGTCACACCCCTGGAAGAAGATGCTTTGCTACCCAGATGACTTTTGAAAGAAACACCCAAATTTCTATTTTATTTTCATCCTTTACAAAACAGGGTAACCTGAAGGTATTCACTCTAACTGTGTACCTACTGAGTACCAAGTCCTCCAAAATAGCAAATGCATGCAATAAATCACAGATGGTATTTATCATATGGTGACTTTGGAGTCTTACTATTTTATCCAAATTTGCTCCAGTAGAATTAGAAGGTCTGGTTCATCCAACCTCGACAATGATATGTTGGGTAAGTCATGGTTTGTAACATTGGCTTTGACAGTTTTCATCAACTCTTTTAGAACTTTTGGGACAGCATGCACAAGGCATTCTTTCAGAGATAGCTTATATTCAGATTCTTAGAAGTCCATGTTTTAGGGGAGAGGGAAACATATTTCTAGCCATGTCCTCTGGCTCAGTTTAAAATTCTAATCACACTGGGCTCAAAGGCTTAAAACATAGGTAGACATTTAATAACTGTTGACTTGGATGGAATTGAAAGCCTACTGACACATGCAGAGACAGAGACCTTCTAGGTAATGCTTACATTAATGGGCAAAAAAAGAGAAGACCACCTTTTTTGGGCCTGTGATCTATGGGTTGATTTGAGGTGTCTGCCTAGATACCTCAGAAGTGTTTAAAACCTCTGAACTTGGGGCGCCTGGGTGGCTCAGTGGGTTAAAGCCTCTGCTTTCGGCTCAGGTCGTGATCCCGGGGTCCTGGGATCGAGCCCCGCATCGGGCTCTCTGTTCAGCAGGGAGCCTGCTTTCCTTCCTCTCTCTCTGCCTGCCTCTCTGCCCACTTGTGATCTTTGTCTGTGAAATAAATTTTTTAAAAATTAAATAAAATAAAACCTCTGAACTCCACACTGTCTGAGGCTTCTCCTAACACTTAAATCTGTCCAGTTCTGTGGGAACGAAGCACCAAATGACCTAGAGAGATGTGTGTATTTCAGGAAAATTGTGCACAGTAGGCATCACGTAGAGAGAGAAAGGTGAGTGGTGATGCCATGAACAACAGGGCTTGTCTGAGACAGACCGCAAACAGACAGACCTCTGGGTATTTGATACCCAGAGGCATCTGTGATTCTGTGCAGACGGGCTCAGGATACCAGGTCTGAGTCCTCCTCAACTCTCCTTCTTGTGATTCTCTTCTTCTGGCTGATGGCTCCAGCTCTATCCTGCAGTCCCATACCTGGTCCTGCCCAGCTCTTCGGAGAGGCCTCTTGTTTGGATGGTTGTCTGGTGTGAGGCCTTCGTTTGATCTCTGGTCATTGACTCAGCTCTCTGTGTACTCCTGAATCTGCTTCTCGGGCCAATCTCAGTGTCCTACTTTCCACCCCATACATCCCTAGCCCTCTACATCAGCAACCCAGACTGCCATGTAACTGTGGACAGACTTTGAAAGATGAGTGAATGAATGAATGAATGAAAGGACGGAAGGAAGGAAGGGGGAGAGAAAAAGAAAAGAATGGTTGTATTTGATACCTAAAATCAGAAAGGTTTGTCATATTCCTAAATGATGGCTAAAAATCAGTCTGGGTTGAATCCTTAAAGAAAATATAGAATAGAGATTATATGTGATGGGATGAGCACTGGGTGTTATATGCAACCGATGAATTACTGAACTGCCAATGAATTACTGAACTCTACGTCGGCAACTAATGATGTACTATGCGTTGAGTAATTGAATTTAAATAAAAATTGGGAAAAAAAGAAGCAATGTATACTCAGATGGCCAATGTTCAAATCCTGGCTCAGCCATGTACCACCCCTTCTGTGAACTTCAGTTCCTCATCTTGAAATGAAAATATTAATATCTACCTTACCAGACTCTTCTGTTTAAAAAATGAGATATAGCAAACCTAGTGTTTGACACACAGATGAGACTCGGCAATTTTTCATTTTTCTCTCCCTTTGGTAGAACAGTATCAAGACATGGTCTCCATGATACTTGATTTTTAAGAAGTCATTGCAGAGAAAACAACAGTATCAAATTTTAAATTCCCATTAAACATGTCAACCACAGAAGACCTCATGGGTATGGACTCAAACAGTTTGGAATAATTAATTAGATCTACTTTAATTTTTTAAAGGTTCCCAGATTGCAATGACTTAACTGGCTTAATGTGTCCATGTTGGGCCTCCTCCTTGGTGGTAAAAGTTCCAGAGCTTTGTTCATGGGACCAAGTAATATCATAGCAAATGTGTTGCCATGGGGCTGTACCTGGTACCCCAATTGGTACTGCACTTTCTCTTTCTATTATGGAAAATTTCAAGCATAAACATTAGTCAGAAGAATAGTGTAGCAAACCATATATATCCATCACCTAGGCAATTTTGTTTTAGAAATATTCTTACTTGCTCTCCTACCAGCATATTTTAAAGCAAATCCCAGATTTCATATTATTATATGCACATTACAGTATTTAGTTCTACAGAGAACTATCTTTTAAACATAACCATAGTACGTTATCACCTCTAAAAATTATTGCAATAATTCCTTAATATCTTTCAATATCTACTTATTTCTCCCGTCCTTCCCTCCACCCCATACCCTACCATATGTAGTTTTTTCATATCATGATACAAATAAGGTCCTAAAAGAGGTGAAAGTCTAGCAAAGGAGCAGTGGAAGTGGGGAAGAGGTTACAATATGGTTGCTCCAGCAGGTGGGTCAGTGTTTTTAATTTAATTGATAGCTGCTGTCCCACTATCAGAATGGCATTTGTTGAGCCTGGCAAAGAGACAAACCATGCCTCTGTGTACTCCTTAGTCTCAGAAGCCAGCACTTTTTTCTTTAATGCCCCTTTGATGTGTTACAAGATCCTAATTAGGGTTGTTCAATAAATCAGTCCCTTGAGCATTGACACTTCAACACAGGCCTAATTTGCTAAGCATTGGTAGACATTAACCAGTTGTTGGAAATTTGCTGTGACATTCCTCAAAGACTCACAGAGGGACGGACTCTGGTTCCACCCGAGTCCCTGATTCCAGATTCTGTTCCCAAAGGTTGATCTCAGATAGTCCATGACTAATAATATTTCCCCAGTCCTTTACTGGATTAAGCTATTGTTTGCCTAAGGCTCCAGGATAGACAGAGATATGTAAGTGTTAAGTGGTGGCCTCATGGCTCCAAGTTTCCTGTGGTTACTGCCCAGCCTTCAGGATTGATTTGGAGCCTATCTCTGTAGAGAGTCAACTGTCCTGTGCAATCCTCATTCATAACTTCCTGCTACCTCTGGCAAGATGCCAGGACACTCATTCTTTGTCTCCTAGCCTGAAAGGGGGGAAAAAAAAAAAGAGGGGGTGGAGAATTACAGAGGAAGGAAGGGAATTAGGGATGCCTTATCTTCAGAGAGTTCATCCATTCTTTCTGGGCATAGGATAAGAATTGCAAGTCGGCCCTATTGGCGTCCTGCGTATCCAGCCTGGGATTGCACAGGAAGGATGTGACACATTTGGGGAAGAGACACTCCCACCTGATACGGTCTTTGGAACTAGCACCTGGGAAAGCCAAATGATAAGACCAACATATTTTTTTTTTTTAAATTTTAGTCTTTTCTAAATGTCAAGTCCTATGCTTATGACTTTAAAGGCCACATTTTATTTAAATGTCCCTGCAGCCCTATGGCTTTTCTTTGGGTAGAAACTGTTATTATTTACATTTTAAAGAGGATGAAATTGAGACCAGAAAGGTTAAGTCTCTTGCCCATGGGATGGGCAGCCAGCAAGGGATGCAGCCAGCAAGATGCTGATGTTGTGTGCCCCTGAATCACCATACTGTGTGGGGTGACGCAGGTTGGGGAAGCAGTTTCCCAACCTGTCCCTGGCAGCTGCAGCTGTGATGCTGCTCCGTCAAATCCCCAGCTATGATGGACGCAGGGTCGTGCACAAGACCCAGCGGACCAATTATGGGACTGGCTTCACAAAGTTCAGTGAAATAAAGTGACAGAATCAAGTTATTTTGACAGAGGGAAAAGCCTGGAACTGCCCTAATTGCTGTTTAAAAGTAGGTGATGGTAGATGATTTGCAAACTTCAGAACTCTTAACTCCTATTAGCCACAGAGGAGCAGCAGCCCATCTCGTGTCTGATCCTCAATCCCTGTGGATATGTTCCCTGTGGGTTCTTCATCGGGGCCTCATGTGTGCAGTGGTCACTTTGTTCTGTGATGTGAAGGGTCACTTTGACTTTGGTTCCTGCCATACACACCTCTTGGGGACTTGCATATATACCAGACCCTGTGCTGGCTTACAATACTGAGAGAACTAGGCAGCAGTTCCTGCCATAGACATGATCCCTGCTGAGGACACAATCAGTAAGGACTGTGCTTAGGAGCAAGGGCCTGGGTCAGACCGCCCAAGATAGGCCTCCAGCTCCATCAAATATCTTAACCTCATTGAGTCTTGGTTTTCTTGCCTATAAAATGGGGACAATAATGGGACTTTAAATGAGATACTTTATGTAAAAACTTGACCCAGTCCCCAGTGTGTAGTGAGCTCAAACAGGTATCAGCTGTTACTGTTTCCTGACATCTTGGGTTTACCCTCTTTTCATGACAGCTGGGGTTTCCTGAGCTAGCGGCCCAGGCTCTCCAATCTGTGTTTGGTGGCCCACTCCACAACAACATGATCTCAGTTTTGTCAAGCCAGTGTGGTGGCTCATGTCCGCAGGAGTCTCCAGCGAGGACAGATGGCCTGGGTGCTCTCTCTTGGGCCCTGTCCACTGCCTAGCCTTGTCAGGCACCACAGTGTCCCCACCCTGAGTAATGTATATGTGGTGTTCTCCAGGATTGGTGGCATATTTTTATATCAGCTAAAATATTTTTGATCTTTGATTTCCCCCTTTCAAAATAGAAAATCAGTTTTGTCTTTTAACTTGAGTGTTAGAGAACTGGTTGAAATGCCTACTTTACATACTAACTTGATAATGCCAGGCCTTAATGATATTTGGCTCTGTATGAAGAACACAGTCTGTAGTAAATTGGTTTCCCTTCTGCCTTCCTCACAAGCTTTGCTTACTCATGTCTCTGTGCCTCTGCTGGCCCCTTCCCTATCCTGGACTACTTTCCTCTGTACAGATTTTTTTTCATCCTGCAGCACATCTCAAGGTTTTATTCCCACTGTGAAGCTGGGTAGCGTTCAGCTCTAGCTTTACTTCTTTCCTCCCCAAACAAGAGAAGCACTCATTGTTTACCTGCAATTTGGCACTTTTTACACACTTTTTTATACTCAGACTGATCTATAAACATTCAGCAAGCCTCCTAATATGTTCCAAAGCCCATGCTAAGTATCTTTCATGTATTTTACCTCATTTAATCCTTTCAACAATCCTGAGAATAGGTAGTTACTATCACCACAAATATCTGCAGAAACTGAAGTTAGATTCCAGTAGCTTAAATAACTTGTCCATTAAGAAAATGAGAAGACATGCCACAGACTAGGAGAAAATATTTGCACATCATCTATCTGACATGGAATTTGTATCTAGAGTATGTAAACAACTCTTACAACTCAACAGTAAGAAGATAAATGACCCAATTAAAAATGGGTCCTATTTGAAGAGACATTTTGCCCAAGAAGATATGTGTTTGATTTTCAGCACATGAACATATGCTTAACATCATTAGCCATTAGAAAAATGCAAATCAAACCACAGTGAGATAGTATCCCCCAACTACTGGGAGAGTTAGATTTGAAAAGACAGATAATAACAGGTATTGATGGGGATGTGAAGAAATTGGAACTTTCATGCAGTGTTGGTGGGGGTGTAAAATGCTACCAATACTTTGGATGAGTTTGGTAGTTTCTTGAAAAGTCAAACAGATACTTAAGTCGCAAAAATCTACTCCCAGGCACCTCCCCGAGAGAAATGGAAACCTGTGTCTACACAAAGATTTATATGTGAATGTTCATGGAAGCATGATTCATAATAAGCCTATCAGCTTATTATGAATATCCATCAGTTGATGAATGGATGAACAAAACATGGAAATCCAGAAAACAGAATACAATTAGGCAATCAGAAGGCATAAATACACATTAATACATGCTACAACATGAATGGAGCTCAAAAACGTTATGCCAAGTAAAAGAAGTCATGTTCAAATGAGCAGATATTGTATGATTCCATGTATATAAAATTTCTAGAAAAAGCAAATCTATAGAAATAGAAAACAGGTCGGTGGTTGTCTGGGACTGGGGCGAGAATGAGGATTGATTTTAAGGGAACATCTGGGGAGTGATGGAAATATTCTAAGATTAGACTGAAATGAGGTTTGCACAGTTCTGTAAATTCACTGAAAATAATTGCATCGAGACCTTTATTTATAATGGGTAATGGTAAATAAATTATACCTCGGTAATGATGTTAAAAAAGGGAAATCCTTGTCCACGATTGCGCAAGTAGCGGAGTACGGATTTGTTGTGCCCTTCCTGTGGACTCTTCTAGCTGGCCTTTGTGTTTGTTCTTGCATGTGGCTTGTCTGCTTTGGAGAGGGACAGTCTTTGAGAACAGGAGCATGCCTTTACATCTTTGGGACTCCCTCATGGTGTTCTCAACAAATATGTGGAACTGAGTTGATAGCACATCATATTATAATAGGATTATTCTGGAGCCGAAGGAACAACGCAGGGCTGCTGTTTCTCCAAATGCTGCCCGGAGTGTTGAGACATGAGGGGTAGATAGTCCATCAAAGGCATGCCGCCTGGAGAACAATGTAGTGACAGGGCTGGCTGACAACGAGAGACAAAGAGCTGTGCTGTTGAACACTGCCCAGAGCAACCTGTCTCTTCCTGCTCAGCCCAGCAGACCGTTAAAAGGACCACAAAAGGCTGCTGGGGAGATGACAAGAGCTTAAGAATTTGCTGAATGTGTTACCCTTGATAGTAAGAGTAAACCCAAATGACCTTCGCGGGACACACAGTAGAGAATATTAGGCCTGACCTGAGTCTAGGCAGGGAGGTGGGGATACATGTTTGAAGATGGTGCAGTGGGCTCACACATATTTGATCCATTCAATAGAGTTAATGACTTTGTTGGAAATCAATGTTAAATTTTTTTTCACAATCAAAAGGTATTATCAGAAAAAATTGTTCAGACCTGAAAATCAGCAAAAGAGACTACTGTGTGTCTTTTCAGTGGCTTGCTGGGCCACTATCTAACGTCCCCTATAAGGTGTGCACTTTTCACTGGCTTTCTATTGATTAGGCTACTTTCCAACCACAGGGGTAGCCGTTAATACATGGAAAACTTGATAATAATGCAAATGATTCTTGTTCACAGCAAAGCAAATGAATTTCATCCAGGGGCTATAGAAAAGATAGTCCCAAACATTGCATTTTATTGCTCTTTCAGGGATTAACCAGTTTTGCATCTATTAGCAAATTTATGTGACATTCTTGACTGTCTATAAATAGCTCTGTTCTTCAAATTTTCCATTGAAATAGTCTTAACATCTTATGGATTTTCCCGTTAATGAATCAAAGAAGATCTTTGACACATATTCCTTTTATATTTGCACAGAAGTTGTGTTTTTAACTTTTTGAAGGTTATACTTTAACAGTGTGCATAGACACAGTTTGGATTCACAGCAAAAAATTGTGAGACTGGTATCTGACCAGATAATTGAAGGAGTTTCCCCTCACCCCTACCTAACCCCTCAACCACCTTTAATCCTAAAACTGCCCAGTTTCTTCTCTGTCAGGTCAGCAGCCACCATTCACTCCACCAGAAAGCTCTCTCTAACTTCTCTAACTGGGCCAGATGTCTTTGTATTCTGTAGTCACAAGACTCTCTGGACTCGTTTTCTCAGCAAACCATTATGAGATACTCTGAAAAGAAGCAGAAATCATAGTTGCATACTACTTAGAAAAATAACAGTAAGAATATTACCTCTCATGGATGCCTGCGTGGCTCAGTTGGTTGAGTGTCTGACTCATGATCTCAGGTCATGATCTCAGGGTTGTGAGATTGAACCCCGCATCAGGCTCCACATTGGGCATGGAACCTGCTCCCTCTGCCTCTGCTCCCCCCCATCCCTACTAACATGCATGTGTTCTCTCTCTATCTCTCTCTCAAAATAAAGAGTATTATCTTTCAAAGTCTAGGACAGTTATTTGCTATCTTCCTTGCGATAAGGATTTGATACCTTATGTACCCCACCACTATCAGTTGACTTTTCTGGGCCCTTAGAATGTGAATGAGAGTAACCTATGCAGAAGCTTTAAGAGCCCATGTGTGCCTCAGCCACTGCTCTCCTTCTGCCACGAGGAAAGTGTCTCAGATGGGAGGTTTCTTCAGCTTGCATCTCAGAATGAAGAAGTCCTTGACTAGAGCTGTAGCCAGCATGCAAATGACATGTAATGTGAAAGAGAATAAACCCTAAGATGTTTAAAGAGATTGGGAGATTATTTGTTCCTGCAGCATAACCTAGCAAAAACTGACTAATACAGACACACCGAAGTAGTTGATTTAAAAAACAACAACAACAAAAATAACCTAAGTATTTAGCTCAGTCCAGAAAGGGAGAGATATATAAGGGAAGCAGGAGGAAGGTAGCATAAGGTTTAAAGCAAAATTAATTAATTAGAAAAATAGAGAACTGATACTACATTCAAAATCCATTCTTTCAATAGGACCAGTTATGTTGTCAGGTTCCTCACAAGTATAATCAAAACAAAAACAGAGAAAAAAGAGAACCCCTAGATTCAAAAATCCAATATAAAATATCAATATCAAGCAGTGGGTTTGGGCAAAGATACAAAAGAGATTATGGAAACTTTTAAGAAAATACAATCTATATCTTTGTGTTGATACATTTCAAAATGCTGATTAAATTCATTTTTAAGAAATGAAAACACAAATGGTCAAGTTTGTATAAAACAAGTTGAGAGTCTACATAGAATGAAAAGCAAGGAAAAGACAGAAAACATTGTTGAGGACCTACCTTTAAAGTACTGGATTCAGGAAAATTTATTGACAAGCGCTTTTGTATTTTCTCTTTTTTTAAAAAGCATTTTATTTATTTAATGTTAGAGAGAAAGACAGCACTCAAGCAGGGAGAAGAGCAAAGTGAGAGGGTAAAAGAGAGGGAGAAGGAGAGGAGCACACTTCCCCCTGAGCTTGGCAGACCCCTAGGAGGCTCCACTTGATCCCAGGACCCTGTGATCATGACCTGAGCCCAAACCAAGAGTTGGATGCTTAACTGACCAAGCCACCTGGGCACTCCTCTTCATATTTTTAGGGAACACATAGTTCCTATGCTATTAAAATTATTAAAATGGAGAGAAATAAAAGCCTCACAATTTATTTTAGAAAACTTGTGTAACCCTGATGCCAAAGTTGACATATTAGAACCTCAAAAAGAGGGGCGCCTGGGTGGCTCAGTGGGTTAAGCCGCTGCCTTGGGCTCAGGTCATGATCTCAGGGTCCTGGGATCGAGTCCCGCATCGGGCTCTCTGCTCAGCAGAGAGCCTGCTTCCCTCTCTCTCTCTCTCTGGCTGCCTCTCCGTCTACTTGTGATTTCTGTCAAATTAATAAATAAAATCTTAAAAAAAAAAAAGAACCTCAAAAAGAGACAACTATAGACTAAATGTATAACTATATAAATGTCATAATCCTATATGAAATATTAGCAAATCAAACCTGGATTTAAAAAAATAAATACTATGTCTGGGGCACCTGGGTGGCTCAGTGGGTTAAAGCCTCTGCCTTCAGCTCAGTCATGATCCCAGGGTCCTGGGATCCAGCCCTGAATCGGGCTCTCTGCTCAGCAGGGAGCCTGCTTCTAGCAGGGAGCCTGCTTCTCTCTCTGCCTGCCTCTCTGCCTGATTGTGATCTCTGTCAAATAAGTAAATAGAATCTTAAAAAAATAAAAAAATAAATAAAAATATACTATGTCCAAGTGGGTTTATTTTAGAAAAATAAGAAGGATATAATCTTAGGATTTTTAATAATATAATTAATCATATTATCAGACTAAGAAAAAATATTAGTGCTCAAAGAGCAAAATATCAAATATATTGGTGTCAAAAACATTTGATAGAACCTAAAATCCATTCCTGATTTTTAAAAAATCCTCTTAAAGGGAAATAATTTTTTAACTTAAGTAAGCATCCTGAAATTAATATCTTGAAAATAATAGCATAAAAATAAGAAGTATTTCCCTTCAAGTCAGGAAACAAGATGAGGATGCCTACTGTAACCATTATTATTAAACATTTTTCTGGAATTTAAAGGAAGACAATAAGGTAAGAAAATTAAATGAGAGGCATAAATACTGGTAGAGAGGAAAAGATAATTTTTGCAGAAGATAATTACCTATCTAGAAAAATCAAATATGCTATAGAATAAAAAAAGGTCCACATGATTTAAAAACAGAAAAAGATATGGGGCACCTTTGTGGCTCAGTCAGTTAAGCAGCTCAGGTCATGATCCCAGAGTCCCGGGATCCATCCCCACATTAGACTCAGTGGGGAGTCGGCTTCTCCCTCTCCCTTTGCCCTTCCACCAGCTCAAGCTTGCATTCTCTCTCTCTCTCAAATAAATAAAATCTTGGAAAGACAGAAAAAAAATAGAAAAGTATGTACAAACACGCAAACACACACACACACACACACACACACACACACAGGGTCTTGGTGTATGTAATATCCTGACACAAAAAGGGAAAACATTGATTAATTTGATTTTATTTTTTAATTTATTTAATTTATTTTTTAAGAAGTTTTCATTTATTTACTTAACAGAGATAGACAGAGAACACAAGCAGGGTAAGCGGGAGAGGGAGAAGCAGACTCCCCGCTATGCAGGGAGCCGACTTGGGGCTTGATCCCAGGACACTGGGATTATGACCTGAGGCGAAATCTTAACAACTGAGCCACCCAGGCACCCTGATTAATTTGATTAATAATATTTCTACATAACAGAGAACACAATAAATAAAACTGACAGGGACATGATAAACAGAAAAATATTTGAAACCCATCCTAAATATTATTTCCTTCCATAAAGAGCTCTTTCAAATTGTTCGGCACTTTCCTTTATTCAACAAATATTGACTGAGCTCTTATTCTTTGCCAGGCACTATTGTGGGTGCTTGGAAACATAAATGAACAAGCAAACACAATTCCTTGCTATGATAGAGTTTACCTCCTCAGGTAATTTATTTTAAAAAATGCAAATGCTGATAAAAAATGAAAAACTAAACTTCCATTAGCAATTACAGAAATGTGAATAAAATGTTTTAATTTAGTTTTTCACTCTTTATATCAGTAGAGATGTTAAAAACACTGGTTATATTCAATGTTGTCAAGAGTATGGGAAATGTACTCATATGCTTCTGAGACAAGTATAAATTGGTAGAAATTTTCTGGAAGGGTATATGGCAATCTTAAGAAGGATGACTAACAGTTCCCCTTCTAGGAATTTATACCAAGCAAATAAACAGATAATTACAAAAACAACTTAACTACAAGGATATTTATTGCAGAGCTATTTATAAGAGCAGAAAAGTTGGAAATTATCTGATTTGGTATACACCTACCATGGACTGACCCATGAAAAGTTGTATTGAAGAAGAATATATAATAATACAGAAATATTGCTAAGTGAATATGCAGGTTATAATATATACTGAATAGTTCAATTTTAAATGGAAGAAGTTATATATACTGCCTTTAGAAAGTTGGAAAGATAGAAATTAAAATATTATTATTGCTATTATTATTAGTGGTACAATTTTAAGTGTTTTCAATTTTCTCGTGATTTAGGTGGTACGGATTTTTTCAGTTTAAAAAAGAGTATTGTTTTTCTTCAAAGCTAACATATGGAGTAAAGATACCCGTTATGCCTTAGAGGTTTCATATTGTGTGGGATCTGTTATTGCAGATACACTGCCCCCCCACTGGGTCATCCCTTAAACCCTGAGGAATTCTCTCAGGCCAGGAGAGACGGCTCTGATCAGGGATCAGAGTAAAGCAGGTGAGGTGAGTTGAACAAGTGTGGTGTTGGATTCCATATTTACTTACATTTTTGATGTCTTGTTTATTGTGGATTTTCTGCATTCCCTTTGGCTTTTAAAATATTTTAAATATTACATTTCTTGAACGCTGATTCTTTGGCACGCCCCCACCCCTAAATTTTGCCACTGGGGGTGAGTGAGGCCCTGCTACCTGAGAGCCCTCTGCATCCCCCATACTCCACAAACAGCATTCTTACCTGTCTTGCTTTGGCCTGCCATCCAGCAGCTGCTGCTCCCTCCTGGCCACCTAGGACCAAACACTGGTGCTCTGAGTGGAGTGAGGGATGGCGGTAGGCCTGGCCATTCAGGGGCACTTCCTTTAGTCTGGTGTCCCTGCAGAGCACTTTACTAGCATGACCTGAATCCTCACTATAGCCTCATAGGTTGAGGAGCAGAGATCCTATGTGTCCCTCACTCTCATTCCTTCCTCTCAGTAGCAGACTTTCCTAATTGCAGTAGGAAGCATGACCATCCAGAGTAAAGACCACATTTCCCAGGCTCTCTTGTAGCTAGGTATGGCCATGGGATTAAGCTCAGGACAAAAGAAAGTTAGGGACTGTGTCTAGAAAGGGGAAAGCCATTGCCTTCTTTTCTCTTGGCCTGCTGCTTCTGTGGGGAATATGAGTATGAGGACTGGGGCTACAGCAAACATTTTGGGCTAGAATGGAAGCCACCATTGAAGACTGTGGAGCAGCTAGGTGGAAGATGACCTGTTCCATGGTTCCATGGTCCTCCAGTTTAGCAGGTCTGAACTTCTGTGTTATGCGAGAGAGAGAGAGAGAGAGAGAGAGAGAGAGAAAGAAAGAGACTTCTATCTTGTTAAAACCACTGTGATCTTAGGTTTCTGGGTACTTGCAGATCAACCTAATCCTCATTTATTCTGATAGATATTGTTATTAAGTCCCCTTTGTAGATGAGGGAATTAGACTCAGAGAAGTTAAGCACCTTTTACAAGTTTGCACAGCCAAGTGACAGATCAGAATCTGAAACGAGAGTATCTGACTCTGCCCTAGCTATTGATCCAATGCTATTAAAGTCCCCTGCTCCAGGAAGGTTTCCCATTCTGATCAAAGGGCTTGGTATCCTAGATATCAGATGCTCATTCCTTTGCTCTCTCCAGCCAAAGTCCTAAACCCTCTGGGGCTTCAGCAGTTGAAAATGGCTTAGCAAGAGAATAGAAAGAAAGAACAGAACAGAAATTCTTTGCCAAGGTTGTCTTCTTTTGGTTCCCTCCCTCTGTCACCAACCCACCACGTGACACCAGCACTGTTTACATGCCTCAGGCTTTGGGGATCATCCATCATTGTTTCTTAGGACCAAAGTTACTGTGCCCTTCCCACAACGAGAGTGAGGGTGAGGGTGGGCCTGGGAGAGGGCTGCCATCTCTGCAAATGCTTCAAAAATCCCACCACCTTAAATTAGTTTCCCGGAAACCTAGTCCCAGCCTTAGAACACTACAGCCCTGTGGCATTTTGACACTGGCTGTCTCTGCATTGTTGAAGTAACTCATCACGTTGGCTTGCATTTATCCCCTCAGGTCAGGGCAATCTAGAGGAAGTTCATCGCCTGGACTTCTTCAGTAACTGATGTCTGATGCATCAGCTGAATGCACTTCAGGCTTATAAGCAGTGCCCCCCCCCAACCCCAGGCTACAGGCAGAAAAGCTTTCACCATCTCCCCTTCCCCCATGAGTGACCAGTGTCCCAGCCTTAATGCATCTGATGGCATCGAGCCTTGGTGGCCAGAGCGAGGACAGTCGCCAAGCAGGGATTGAAATCACATTTTTATTTACATTATTACTTTTCCACAGTTGGTTTCTTGCAGGCTTTTGATCTGTAAGATTATGCTACATAGTCCAGATTCAACCTTTGAATTGTTTTACCTTTTCATCCAAGATCATCAAAGAACTTGATAAACCTGTATAATTAATCAAAATATTGATTTGTGGTGCGGATATATTAGGTCTCAAAGTGAAACACTGCTACATGTGTGCAGTGTAGAAGATAATTCATACCTTCTCAAGTGTAGACTTTACTGGCAATTCTTTGCTGAAGAGTAATCATTGTTATTTTAGGAAAGACCCCGAGTTTATCCAGCTCTTGTTAGAGCTGGATGAGTCTGGATTCCTATGGTAGAATGCAAGTGTGAAACCCAAAACTTCTTGTAAGGTAAACTCATATGATCATTTACACATGTCCAGTCACAGCACTAATGAATGCAGGTAAGACACATATTTAGTCTTTATAATAGATGTGAAAATGGGATTATGGATCATTGCTCTACGTTATTGTGAGTCTTAGGTTGTTTTTATTGTCAGACTTTTTTGACAGCTTCTAAGGAGTAAATTTTAAGTGGGTTATAATCATTCTCAAAGTGCAAGCTGCCACTTCTGGTTCATGGCATTTCTCCTCCACACATCGATAAAAGAAATGGAGACATGAGGAATCAAAACAGAACTGGAGGGATTTTTTAGGACAGGAATTCTGATTCATTCCTTATGACTTTCACATATTACCAGACAACAAGGAAGTAATGATCCACTGGATTTTTCTTTTGATGAATAAAATGGACAGTTTTCTAGCACAATAGCTTAGTTTTGGAAGAGCAGCCCAAAATGTACTACTAACCAAAATATTTTCTAATTTCCCTTGTGCTTTCTTCTGTGACTCATTGGTTATTTAGGAGTGTGTTAAGTTCCACATATTTTTGAATTCCTCCAAATCTTCCTGTCTTTCCTCTATATTTTCATTCCATTAGATCAGGAAACCTACTCTGTTGGGGTTCAATCATTTAAAATTTATTGAGACTTATTTTATGGCCTAATGCATGGTGTTTCATGGAGAATTTACTTATTTATATTGAGAAGAGTATATAGTCTGTTGTTAATGGTTGGAGTGTTCATAGACGTCTGTTAAGCCCGTTTGGTCTGTCATGTTGTTCAAGTCTTCTGTTTGCTTGTTGATCTCCTGCGTAGTTGTTCTATTCTTAATTGAAAGTATGGTATCAAAGTCTTGAACTATTATTGTTGAATTTTCTATTTCTGCCTCAATTTTGACAGTTTTACTCCTGCATTTTGGGATTTTATTGTTAGGTGCCTAAATGTTTATAACTGTCATATCTTCTTCATGGATTTATCTTTTTATCATTGTGAGAAGTCCTTCTTTGTCTCTGAGAACAATTTTGAATTAAAGTCCATTTGTCTGATATTAGGATAGCCACTCCAGAGATCTTTCGGTTAGTGCTATACTTTTTCCCATCCTTTTCTCATCCTTTTATGATCAAACTATTTGTGCCTTGGAGTCTTGTAGACAGAATATAGTCACATCATATTTTTTGTCCATTTTACCAATCTCTGCCTTTTAATTGGTACTCTCAGAGTCCTGAAGAAGAGAAAGCTCCTCCAGCCGGGGAAGATCAGGGGAGAACTTATGTAAAAAGTAGGATTTTAGTGGGGGATTGAAGAATGAGGACAACTTTGTGGAAAAGATCAGACTTTAAAAGCTGTTTAGACACTTACTTTAATTACTTAAAAGGTAAACTTTGAAGGATGGGGGATGAGGGTGTGGGAAAGCAGAGGTCTAACCTAGAGTTAGAGTTTTTATGTAATAACCAATAGATTATTTCACTATAAAGATTTATGTTAAAGTACACAGGAGTAGTGGTACCTTTTGGAATTAGCTTCTCCAAATCAGCATTAGATTTAAATAATTTAGATGAACACAATTGTTATGGGCTAAACTGTGTCCTCTTCCCCTGCAAGTTCATATGCTAAAATCCTAACAACTGGAGCTTCAGCATATGACTGTATTTGGAGAAAAGACCATTAATTAGGTAATTAAGGTAAAGTGAGTTCACATGGATGGATGCTAGTCAAATATGGCAGCTGTCCTTATAGGAAGAAATCAGTGCACAGATGTACACTTGCACAGGGGAAACACTATGCAAGGACACAGCGAGAGGCAGGCCAGCTGCAAGCCCAGAAGAGAGTCCTCAGAAGAAGCCAAACTTACTGACTTCTTTTTTTTTTTTTAAGATTTTATTTATTTGACAGAGAGAGATCACAAGTAGGCAGAGAGGCAAGCAGAGAGAGAGAGAGGAGGAAGCAGTCTCCCTGCCGAGCAGAGAGCCCAATTTGGAACTCGATCCTAGGACCCTGAGATCATGACCCGAGCCGAAGGCAGAGGCTTAATCCACTGAGCCACCCAGGTGCCCCAAACTTACTGACTTCTAATCTTGGACTCAATCTTGGTCTTCTGGCCTCCAAAAAAGTGAGAAAGTAAATTTCTGTTGTCTCAGCCACCCAGTCTGAGGTATTTTGTTATAGCAGCTTAAGCAAACTCATACAAAGGTATTACAGAGGCATAAAACACTAGAACTTAGCCCTGTGTTAAAGCTGGGAAACAGGTTCAGCCAGGCTGGGAAAGAAGCATTTGATTATTCCAAATCAATGTTTTCTTAAACAGTAGGAAGCTCAGGATTCTCTTCCAAACAGTTCAAGTAAGTGTAGTAATATGTTCAACAGAAGAACCCTAGCCATATTCTGACAAACAACTGCTAGGATTGCAATCTGATTGAACTAGTTTGACTTTCTATCCCATTGTCTGGGCACACGCAGACACACTCAGAGATCACCCTGGACGTCTCAGATAATGTATTTGCTGTGAGTGTCAAGACTGTTTTTATAATTGAATGTCATCTTTTATACGGTCCATGTTCCTAGCTGCAAAGCAACTAGAATTCATTATCCATGTGTAAGCAGAGGAAGGATTTATTGAAGGATATGAAGAAACTCACAGAATTGAGGAGAGGGCTAGAGGAAGGCGAGGGAAGCTCAGCTTCCAGAAGCAATACCCAAACCCTGCAGAGAGAATGGCCTGATGAGGAGACGATTAACTCTGGTGCTCCTGAGCACAAAGCACCTGAGATTTGATTTGCTTCTCCTGCTCCAGCTTCTTCCACCTGTTTTGAAGCCATTTGTGCAACAAGATCTTCTGAAAAGAGGTCTTTCCCAAGGGTCCCTGACTGGTGAATGCTTGAGTCACATGCTGTGTTCTAGCTGCAAGGGAGGTGAGTAACTTCAGCTCTAACTTCTACACGGGGAGACACAGACTGGTCAGCTAATAAAGGGAGGTCTTTTAAAAGTTGATAGGCTGGCAAGAATATGACAGGTATCCACTGCAGGCCTGGAGTACTCCTTTCCTACTACTACATTATGTTTTCTTCAGTGTCTAGGCCTCTAAGACGACACAGTTCATGCTTGACAAATACCATGTGGTGATGAAAAAGGCCGAGAGTCAAGTATTTGCAGTTGGATTCTCACCAAAGTCTTATATAAGATTTCTTACGGTCAACACATGTAGAGCATTCATGGAAAATTTAATAGTGTTTGCTAATAAATGAATAAATGTTGTCATGTGAAGTACTCTTTTTTCTTAATGACAACACCAAAAACTCTTAGAATCCAAATTGTTGGTTGTACTTCTAGTTCCTCATTTTCACACCCCCTAATGGTGTCTACCTTTTTTTTTTTTTAATTTTTTATTTTTTATAAACATATATTTTTATCCCCAGGGGTACAGGTCTGTGAATCGCCAGGTTTACACACTTCACAGCACTCACCAAAGCACATACCCTCCCCAATGTCCATAACCCAACCCCCCTTCTCCCAACCCCCCTCCCCCCAGCAACCCTCAGTTTGTTTTGTGAGATTAAGAGTCACTTATGGTTTGTCTCCCTCCCAATGGTGTCTACCTTTTACTGTGGCAACTTTGTTTCCCAACAGGAACAACAGGACACATGATTCTGACAAAGGATCATGATCACTGTTTTTTGGGCACAAGAAGCAAGATGATAGATGATGCTCAGATATTAAAATGAAAAAAGAGAATATTTCAAGTCAGGGCTCTTCCAGAAAAGTATGATATGGCCGTGGTACAATGACTATAGCATCTGCTTCAAGGATAAGTTTTATAAACATTAGTTCATTCATTCATGCATTCAGTGTTCTATTTTAACAAATATTTCTTCTGCACCTACTATAGGCCAGACACTGAACTCGGCCCTTAGATTATGTTCCACAAAAGACTTTGCAGTTCAGAAGCATGAGAGATAGGTAAGCAAAACAATGCAATAAAAGTTAGAAGTTTTAGGGCAGAAATCTGTAAGTGCTTAACCACACACTGCATTACAATTGCACAGCAAAAAGTAAATACAACTCTTCCTTTCTTAAGCACAGAGTAACGACAAAGAAGTTGTATATTAGTATCTTGTCCCCAGTGCAAAGCAGTTCTCCATTGAGAGTGTCTTGAAATCTGATACATTTGCTCTCCTGTTAAAGATTTAATTTCACTTTGCAAGCCATAAAACATCAATATGCACATAGAGCCCGTGAGATAGAAGATTTCACATAAATATAAAGGGAAGTAACATGACTACATTAGCTTGTGTACGGAATGGACTTATCATGAGACTCTCTTAGCTTATTTCGCTTCTCATTCTCTCTCAAGCATCTAATCATTTGCAAGGAATTTCAATACAAAACCACTGATACCCGAAAATCTTCTGTGAAATCTTTAAGACCCCTCTTCACAATTCCTCCTGAGTTTCATTCCTTTGCCAAGGGAAGCAGGCATCACTTTCATATTTGATGGTGATTGATTGAGTGATTGATTTTCTATCTCCTGCCCAGCACTGTGCATTCTTTTCTATCATTGGTTCCCAGGACCCAAAAGATGAGCATACATCTCACACTGAATGCACAGATAATGGAATAAATGAATGCCTCCCCCCATCAACCAGCAAAGCATGAAGAACAGTTCTCTAGTTGGCCTACAAGTACAGAAATTAGGCAGCCTTGGTTAGAATCTGCCTCTGCTACTTGTCAGCTTCTGGAGTTTGAGCAACTCCCAGCATCTTTCGTGGCCTCAGTAGTTAGATCTGTAAGATGGGAATAACTAAACACATCTCACAAGCTTGTGGTGAGAATGAGGTGGGACAGTATGCGTAAAAGATATAGCACATACTCTGCAAACTGCCAGACCCATGGCTGATCCTAAGTGGTGGAACGACTCATCACAATTGGTCTTCCAGTGGATTATGGCATGATTTCCAGCAGCAGACACCCTCGCATTTAGGGACACTGAACTTCCTGGGTGGAACATACTTGGCTCATGGATGCTACTTCCTTTGCCTCATATTCCTTCATAATATAGAATCCACACCTCTGCCTGCCCCAAATCGGAGCACATCTTTGGCCTTTGAGGAGGTAGCCTTTTTTCTTACTGCTGTAGCTCGAAATTCTTCTTCCTCTGCCTCTCCCTGCCCTGGAAGGGTACATAATAAGAAAATGCCCCCACCTTAATTTGAAAACCCAGCCTCCTAATTCACCCTGAAACATAGAAACCTGATAACCCGGCTTCCTTAAATTAAGAGCCAATATCACTACCCCACAAAGTTAGGGGACTAGAGGAAGCGTGTGCTGGTCAGGTGGGTGGTTGAGGACTGGCAGAATGGGCCCCCACCTCCACCTCAAACACAAACGCACCAACGTGGTCTTAAAATAGCCAGGATTATTTTTTCTGTTTCTTCTCAGCTAGATGCTCCTTCTGAAATTGGACCAAGTGGAAAAACACAAAGCCCTTCAGATTTGTCCAATTTTGTAACATTGCATTGGGATGAAGTGTGTGATGGGGGTGGGGGTAGTTTCATAATATAGTAAGTGGAACCTTTTAGCTTCAGTAAGTGAGTCTGACTCAGGAATGTAGGCGATTGTATCTCAAAAAAAATCAATATTAAGATGCACAATTGCTCCCCTGGTATCGAAAGAATTAGTTGATCTACATGCTAAATGACAAGCCTCTTGATAACAGGGATTATGCGACCTGTCTTTCCAGCCAGGGTTGCTGGGGACTGTCCCTTAGGTCCCTAAGGCAGAGATAATCTAATTACAACAACAAAGACCAGGTCCATTTGAGAAGGAGGCAACTGAGGGGGTGGTGGGGGGTCGGAAGGTGATGGTGGGTGTGCAGGACCCTGTTGGGTCTTGTGTTAGCAGGGATGGGCTCATCTAGAACAAAAGCTTCTAGGTGGGGAATTGCTGGGGAGGGAGGCCCAGAGGGGAGGGAGCAGCTGCCGAAAGGGTGGACAGAGGTCACCTCTAAAACGTGACTTAATCTCCACTTTGGCTCCACAAACACTGCCACGCTGGCTCCCAGACTCTGGCCAGACTTGACAGAAGGAGCGAGCAAGGCTCCAGACGTTCAGACCCTCCGAGGCCCTCCAGCTAGTCACAGGAGAGAGAAGGGCCTGGGAAACACACATGGGTCTCTGTGACCCAAGTCCTCTCCCTCCTCTGTGAATCTCCCGCCACCCCAGGTCAATAGGTTCCAAGAACGAGGCCCTCATGGCACATCCACATGCCCATGGCAAGAGAGAAAAATAAGGCCATATGTGCACTTTTCAGGGAAACAAGCCTCTTTCACTTAGAGGACCGGCCTCGCTTCTGAGTTTATGTCCTGCTCGTGTCTTTGGCAGTAAATGATCTTTTTTTTTAAAGTTTTGACTTTCTAAATTAATGATCATAGTGGCTGGGTGGGTTTTTTTTTTGCTTTGGCTTTTGTTTGTTTTCAGTGCTCTTACCTGGTATGATACGAAGTTTCCAGGGGATCCAAAAATGTTTGTCTCTGAAATTTTGTCAAGCCTTGAAAAACAAAAATCTATGAGACTGTTTTGTTGAACAGGCTTCTTAACAGGGCTTGTTGGAATTTTATCCTCATCGTTTCTTTTGTTTTATGGAGAATAATGAACTCAAATAATCTTTGTTCCCAGTTTCTGTATCCTCCCCATCTTATTGCTCCCAAGGTGAAAAGGTACCCTCAGTACCCTGGAATTCTAAGGCGATGCGACATTCATTAGGTCAGTAGGTTTTTTGAAAACAGAAGGACCTTTTTATGTAATCAGGCCACTCAGAACTTCAGTGTGCCCCATAGCGTAGACTAAAGCTGACTTTGGAGGAAGGTGGGCTCACAGTCCTGCCTTCTAGGCCTTTTCTTCAAGTGCCCTGCCCCTACCACCTGTAGGGAGCCTGAGTCCCTCATTTGTCCCTGAGCCGTGGGTGATGGGTGTACGCAGACAGGTCCTCTGTTGGCTGGCCCATTTCTGGCCCAGTGCGAGAGGCCTTCCTTTTCTCTTCCTGGCTTTTCATGATATGGAGAGGCTCTACTGACCCATCACTTAAAAATAAGATTTTGAACCCAAAAAAGTTGAGTGTACATGAGGCAAACCTTTCCAAGCCCAGGGCAATGGAGATGCTAGGTGACTTAGTATGATTTGTTTGAGGGGACCTTCCTGCTTATCTAGGGAAACATCGGTTGTGTCCAGGAAAATAGCTCAAAGGTCTGTTGATACTGTCACTCAAAGTGGGAAATGAAGGAATGTTGCCGGGGCAGGCAGGGGTTGATGGAGAGGAAGGGGCTTCAATTATCTATGCACCAGTTCTGTTGACAAACACTAATGGTCTAACCTGAAAAAAAATTAGAAAAATACACGAGGAGCCCTCTATAATAGTAAAAGATCCTGATTTTTTATTCTTCCTATCCCCAAGCTCTCACACACATATTTCTAAGTTTTTTTTAAGAAATGGCCACTGTATAAATAATACCTCAATTTAGTACTGTTTTTATTCAAAATGATATGGTGGTAATTGTTGTGTTTTCTTTTTTGGTAAGAACAACTTGTGGGTTTGTGTTAAGGGGAAGAAATTACGAAGACTTTTGGATAAAAACCTGAAGCAAAAATCTTTAGGGATATTATCTATATCTGACTTCCTTGCTAAGTTCCGAGGACTGAATCCTAGAAGAAATGACAGTTAACATCTGCTTAGCTTGAGTAAAGACTGTGCTTGGAAGGCTTACCCATCTCTTCTCTTGACTTTTTGAAATGCCAAATAATTATTTCAAACTGATTTGCTTAGGCATGATTTGCTTAGGGTTTGGTTTTTAGAAAATGCTGCTTTTGTCTGAATACCCCTGTGATTGAGTTTTGAAGGAAGTCATGGCTGAATGAATGAGAAGGGAAGAAGCAAAGGAGAGGGGATCCCCAAGTCCCACTTTTTATTTAACTGTAATAAAATATACATGTACATTTAAGACAATATTGACCAGTCACCTTGATTATAATCTCCATTATTGAAAACTTACATCTTCACTACTCTTGGGGTACCTCGTTGAGGAGAAAAGACCAGCACAAAGGAACTGACCCTGAGCAACAGTGTGATTACATGCTAAGCTGGGTGGTCTGTCGCAGTGTGGTTGATACCTGTGTGGGTATCAACACACAGGTATTGTGGTATACTACCAGATGTGGGTATCATCTGGTAGTCAGGAAGGCTCTGCAGAGAAATGGGTATCATGATTGGATTTGATGAAAGGAGATAATCATGGACAAGGAAACACAAAAGAAGAAGGCAGAAGAAGGAAAGACAGATGTGGTTCAGTGGGAAGGTTCAGCCAGATTCTGACCCCAGCAGAGGACCTTGTTTGGGAGAGAGGAAGAATGAGGTTAGATGAGTAAAATGGGGCCCGATTAGGGTGGGTCTTCACATTCAAGCCAGTGCCTTCTGGTATTTGTCCCCTCTTTTGTCCCAAGAAAGACATCACTTATCACTCATGGTGCTCCAGGTCCTCCTCTGTATAGGTCTCTGGGCAGCCACTGACAGTTGGTCAGCTTCGGTCCTCAAGGTAAAATCTATTTTCTGTTCCCATCCCAGGCCTCTGTCTTTAGACTTGATGTTGGAAATGGGGAGTTACTGAGTGAAGAATGAAGGAATGAAGAATACAAGGGTCCCCAAACCCTCGTTACCTTTGGCTTCAGCCTTTCTTTCTTTCTTTCTTTTGGTTTTTTTTTTTTTAAAGATTTTATTTATTTATTTGACAGACAGAGATCACAAGCAGGCAGAGAGTCAGGCAGAGAGAGAGGGGGAAGCAGGCTCCCCGCTGAGCAGAAAGCCCAATGAAGGACCCTGGGATCATGACCTGAGCTGAAGGCAGAGGCTTTAACCCACTGAGCCACCCAGGCGCCCCAGGCTTCAGCCTTTCTTAACCCAATTATGTTTTCAGCTGGAGCTAGGCATGAGAGGGGGAACACTGGGCTAGAAATCCAGTTCAGCCACTAACTTCCCCAGACTGTACCTCACTTTCCTCATCTGTAAAATGACAGCACTGGAACGGGTCAGGAAATAAGGTCTGTCCCAGCACTGACTTTTTAGACTCCTATAGATGCCAACAGGAAGGCAGCCCACTGAACCTTGCTTGGGCCTCCTCTGGGGGAGGGAGCTAGATAACAGTAAAGACCAGGCCAGCCATGGGGGGAAGAGGGAGCTGAGATTCTGACTAACCCACGCACTAAATGAATAGCTTCTGGATAACTGAGAGTCAATGTCATTAGACATTATTTGTGTTAGATGATCCAAATGGTATAGAACGTGGCTTAGGCGCCTTGAGGTCTCTCAGTAGGAAGCCGATGAAAGGCCACATCTGGAAACAGATTTCTCTAAGGATCAAGGCTGGTGGAAAAAGTTTGTATATCATTGTTTGCTTCCCTCTGGAGCACCATGGCTGGTCCTCAGCTTCATGTGGCCAGTTTGGCAGATGTCCCTATCCAAAGGGACTTCCCAACAAAGAAACCTTTCTTGCTAATGATTGGCCTCTGCTTCCCTGGTTGCCAGCTTCCCTGGCCTCTGAGGGATGCATTTGGTAGACAGGAGACACAGCAGGACATGGTCACAGGTCCTGCCCCTGCAAGAGGGCAGGAAACATGGCGTCCTTTGGGCACAGAATGGCATGCCCTGTAGCCATGGGGCAGGCTTGAGATCATTACCCCATTTGCCATCTCAGTATCAAGAGATCAGTTCTTGAGAGTCAGCTTGCCAGAGGCTCAGGTTATGCTTCCAGAATGCAGATAAGGCTGAGAGGCTTGGAGCCATAGTATTTGAATGTCTAGCTAGGCATCGTGCAGCCTGGATTGGCTTAATTTATGAATCTGTTAGTATTCAGGCAGGAACATGGCAAGATTCTGTGCTTACTTCTTCAAGTGTGCCTTTTCGTAAGATCCAACATGCCCATTCAGGGGCTAAGTATGTGAGGCCCCATCTGAAGAATTCAACATGGCAGGAATGATGTCTGTCTTTCAACTGGCTGGTTTTTAAAAAGACTTTTTGACTTGATACTTAATAAAATGAACATCTTTTGACTACACTCACTATTAAAATTCATCGTGGAAGCACATGGCTAGAGACAATAATGAGGAAAAACATGTATTCCTTGCTGACATTTTTGCATTTTAGGTCTAGGATGCCCAGGGGTCCCTGGCCAGAAATGAGGAGTGTGATTTAAAAGGAGCTGGCTTTGTTTCTCTCCCTCTCTTGAGCTAGGTTTTGTGGCAGCCATTCATCCAACCGTTAATCCATTTGTCTTTCCTTCTGTCCATCTCTCTGTCTGTCTACCCATTCATCCATTCATGTACCCATCCATCCATTTACTCATTCAGTTGTTTAACAAATATTGCCTGGACCTCCTCTCTGCTTAGCACCAAGTTTACCATGGTGAACACGAAAGACCCAACCTCCAGCTCCACATCCACAAGCGCTGAGCTGGATGGGGCCTTTGTCTCGGGGGAAGCCATGTTGGTGGACACTCTTGAAGGGGCTGGGCTACAGGCTCAGCTGGTTCTCTGTAGGCAGGATGGAGTCTGCCTGCATGCACACTGCTTGCTGCACAGAGTCTCTGACCTTTTAAAAACAAAGGGAAATTTTCTCGTGGCCATGGAGCTTTTGAGTCTATCTTCAGGATTTGTGTATCTAAGTTGGGGCAGAGAAGAATGAATACAGCTGTATTGTATTGACTGTGCTGTCTTCCAGTGGGGTGTGGAGAGGCATTGGTTTGGAGCTGTCCAGCTAGACATTCACTCTGGCCACCCCAAGCCCAAGCTTCTCCTCTTTCCCTCATTTGCAGATGGTAATATTTACTACTCCATGTCGTTGTTGTGAGGATTGTGGGAGATAAAGTGCACCAGCTACTTAGCACAGGGCCTGCCATCCTATAAGCCCCCAACAAACAGCAGCTTTCATTCTTATTTAACCTAAAAGTGAGTGGGGACAGAGCTCTTTTGTTTCCATGAGGGTTGCTGGTGGTGGTCAGTAACTAAGATTTGGACTTATGCATTTTACATTTCTTAGCAAAATTGGGTTCCCTTACCATGCTTTCACATAATAACAAGCCACCAAGGGAGGGTAATGATTATCTTTCACATAATAACTTATAGACGGACACAATTATTCTCTAACAGATATTAGCACTCTGTGTGTGTGTGTGTGTGTGTGTGTGTGTGTATTTCTGGGTATAAATAAGACTCAGTTCCCCTTAAAATTTTACCCAAAATACCCCCAAATTATATCTGAGTAGTCGAAAGTAGTATCAGTTCTGAGCACAAGGAGGGGGAAAATGTAAGGAAGGAATAGAAGAGTTTTCTCCTTGTAGACCATGAACTGCACAGCTCTGAAGAGAACAGGGAGGGTGTGCTTGGAAGCAGAGGAGAACCAGTGGCTGTGTCTGCCATGCAGAGAAGACGCAGGTGTGACCTGCTTGGGGCAGAGCGGTTTATGCTGCTCCTGGGCCTAGTTGTCATCTGCCGGGGCTAGCATCTCCCCCAAGAGGCAGACACTCCACCCCACGGGCCAGAAGTCAGCACGCGGAGGTCCCTCTTCACCTGCACAAACTTCAGGGACAATATGAGATGGTCTTCATTTTGTGAGAAGTCACAAAGCCCCCCAGAGGTAGAGGGGCTGGAAAGTGAGCCTGTGTGTGGCTTCCCATGGGTCCCCAACTGGGCAGTGTCTTGAGCCAGCCTTCTCCGACCACCTCAGCCTTGGCCTCCTTGACTGCTTCTTCCTCCTTTTTTCCTTGTTTTCCTACTAGTCCTCAAAACACTTGAGAGTAGTTACAGTTTTACTCTTCCCACAGTGTGACTTTATTACTTTTCCATTGTTACTGTAACAAATTGCCACAAAGTTAGTGGGTTAAAACAACACACATGTATTATATAGTTTCCACGGGTCAAGAGTCGGAACATGGCTTAGTTGGGCCTTCTGCTCGGGGTCTCGCAACTCAGCAGTCAAGTGTTGACCGAGATGTGTTCTCATCTGAAAGCTTGACTAGGAAAGAATCCACTTCTAGGCTCATTCAGGATGTTGGGAAGAATTTATTTTTTTGCAACTATGGGACTGAGAGGCCTGGCTTCTTGTTGGCTCTCAGAGTAAGGCCATTCTCAACTCCTAGAGGCTGCCTGCAATCCCTTCACATGGCCACTGACTTCATCAAACCAGCAAGGAGAATCTCCAGTCAGTAGACTCCATTAGCAAGACAGTCTTTTATAATATAACATAGTCATGGGATTGACACTCATCACCTCTGCCATATTCTCTTGGTTAGAAGCAAGTCGCAGGTCCTGTCCACACCCAAAGGGAAGGGATAGTATAGATGTGGACACTAGGGGTTGAAGGTCATGGAAACCACCTTAAAGTGTGTCCATCACTGTGGACCCCATCTTTTTTTTTTTTTTTTTTTTTCATTTTTCAGAAGGTGTTTTAATGGCAAGAGCAGTTGTCAGCTCTTAGCTGCTGCCTCAAACCTAGTCCTTTCTAGATGGACTCCTTACCTATTCCTGGCCTCTCTCCCTCAGGACCTGGTCCTCAGCCTCACTTTTCATATCTTGTCCTCCACAGACAGCCTCAGCCATCCTTCCAGCACTGTCTCCATTCTGGTCACCTGCACACAAGACCTCTGACATAAACTTCAGGTCTCCCTTTCTCCCTCAGTCCTGAAGTTACCTCCAAGTCCTATCACTATCAGCCCCTAATTGTCTCTCCAGTAAGTTGTCTCTCCTTTTTTTCTGAGGCCAGCATAGTTTAACTGTTCCTTATCTATCATTAGAACTAGTATGGTAACCCCAGCCAACTTCTCCTCCTCTGTTACCCCCTCAAATGCATTCTCATGTCCCCACCATTGTCTCCCTCCCACACTCTGCCTTCTAGCAAATCCAAAACATTAATTACTTTTTTTCTATACCAGGCTTTGCTCCCTTTCCTCTATTCCTCCATAATGCTCTTCTTGACCCAAGCCCTGCCATTTTACCTGTGTAGAAAACTACTCATCTTTCAAAATCTAGCCAGGATCCAGCAAGTTTTTCCTGACTGCAGACAGAATAATTTACTCCCCTAACTCTGTCTTTCGATTTAATTCTGCTTATTTTTTTCTTGTGTTTTTCTTTTGATTTTGTTTTATATTCATACACCCAAATGTGCCACGCCTTGCATTTTTGACGTGTTGACTTCTCTCTGCTATGATGCTTCATAGGGTCAGGAACAGCAATCTGATACATAGTAATCAATAGGTATTATTATTACTATAAGTATTGTTGAGCAGAACTAGTACTTTCAATTTATTCAGCCAGGCAAATTGGGAAATTTGTCAAATACCACATACTATAGTGACTTTAAAATTCGGTTTTAGACTTTTAACCTTCAGCATTTTGGAACTCAGTTATCTATTTAATGCAGTGTTTTTTCTACCTAATCTTTCCTTAGCTAGTTTTCAGTGATCAATTATGATTTTTAATTATTATGCTATATTATCAATTCAAGTGATATAATTAATTATTATAGTATATATTATTAGTTATTATTTACAACTATTACTCATTCTTTTCCATAGAGCTCAACAGGAATGAAGAAACCAGCTACATGTTTTTCAGTCAGGAGCTTAAATTGTTTTTCTTTTCAAGCACTATCTCAAGCCTGTGACCACAGAAAGCATTCCACAATAAAAAATCACTTTTCAAGCAACCATTCAGAAATTTCCAAGTTCACCTCATCGGCTCTCCTATGATGTCATTACCTCCTGCTTCCTTGCAACTGCAGGGCATTGTGGCCCGAAAGCACCACCTAAGCAGGAACTGCCTGGCTCCAAGGTAAGGACCAGCATCCCTGAAGGTGGAGAAGAGGGTACCTGGGAGAGTGGGGAAGTCACCCTCTGAGCGTGGCAGCCTGGCTCAGGGTGGGTTCTAGAGCTTGGCTCTTCCCCTCAAATCCTAGCTCCATTATTTATACTCACGTGACTGGGAGCCAGGTGCTCAGCTACCGGTGCCTCCCTTTCCTCCTCTGAAAGATGGGGCTGATCCTACCCATCGTCATATGGTCACTGTGAGAGTGTAACGTGATGCACGATGCACATAAAACACAGGATGGAATCCTTCACATCCTGACATTATAAGCATAACAAATGTTTGTTACTATTACTACCTAAGAATTTAATTTCCACTTTTTTTTTTTTAAAGGACATCTAATGAGGTTTTCATGCTTGCTGGAATTGGCTTTCCTCAGTTTCAAGACATGAATTTTTAGAAAGGGATCAAGATGAGAAAAAGATTCAGCTGGTCTAATATGGCTTTTTCTAGAGAAAAAAGTTGCTAATTCTGCTTTATTTTTCTTTCATCTGCACCGTTTTTCTTTTCTTTTTTTTTAAATTTTTTAAAAAGATTTTATTTATTTATTTGACAGAAAGAAAGATCACAAGTAGGCAGAGAGGCAGGCAGAGAGAGAGGGGAGGAAGCAGGCTCCCTGCGGAGCAGAGAGCCCGAAGTGGGGCTCTATGCCAGGACCCCGAGACCATGACCTGAGCCGAAGGCAGAGGCTTTAACCCACTGAGCCACCCAGGCACCCCTCATTTTTCTTTTCTAAAAGAATGGGCAGTATCTCCTGCTTCTGCTGTTTCTTTAAAAAAAAAAAAAAAGCAAAACCCTCACTCTCCCAGAATCCTAAATGTTTTTCTAAATTAAAAGATCCTTTCTACCCTCTTATGCTGGAGTATTTCTTGATTTTGATCAGTCTCTTCAAGCATAGACTAAATCCTTCCATCTGCTGTAGAAGTTTAATGCTTGTTTTGACCTTATTCTTCCCTGGACAGCATTAGGGAGGTCTGAATTGGTTGATTTGGGTCTCTCCTTCGGTAAGGGATCTTGTGGGGACAGCTGTGGGAAAAGGTCAGTGTTATGGACGTGTGTTCGCGTCTGAGCTGAGGTGTGGGGATGAGGACACTCGGACAGTATATTGTGTGGCAGGAGGAAGCTGGGAGGAAGATGAAAGGACACACCAAGAAAGAATCCCTTAGGGATACAGCCAGGAAGCCGCGCTGACAGGTGGTTGATTGAGTGCGTTGGGCCATGTCGGACCCTCTCCACTCACCTCCTGCTCCCAGGAGGAAGCAGCTGGGGGAAGGGGCCTAATTCTCATGGAGGACCTGATCCACCAACTGTGTGCCTGGTGCAGGATAGGGCACATTCGTGGATTTCATCTCCCTCCTCAACCCTGACAAGTTCATGGGATTATTCTTACTTCGCAGATGAGGAAGTTGTGATTCTTCAAAAATGGAATGACTATTAAGGGCCAGGAATGGGTTCAAACACAGGTCAGACAGCAGAGGCTTTTTCCAGTATGATGGAGTTCTTGTAGCTGAAATAAAATGTTTAAAGCTCATGTACCATTCGATGCAGGAGACACTCAAACCTGGGAACATGTATACACAGTGATCCTCTTTCTGGAAGCCTTGGGACTGTCACTCTCACCGCCCACCAAGATTACTTCCTGAGTACTAGGTAGTTGTTAAAGGAATTTTAAAAGATCTGTTAGACAACTTTTCCAAGGAAATGCCGATCAACTAAAATGATTCAGGGTAAGGGTAAGCAGATGGCAAAAGAGACCACCAAAGAGCCGAGAAGCCTGGGGAAATCTGGAAGGATTCTGACAAGTATGAGGAGGGGAAGGGGGACAGATTCAGGTTTAGGAAGCCACAGGCAGTACCAACACCTGTCACGGAGGTATAATTGTTTATGCTTCCGATCTTTTCATTTAAAGTCAGACACTCTTAAGACGTTGAATGGAAAACAACTGCTCTGTGAAAAAGGGAGAGAACATTCTTCGGTAGGTTTTCTTTATTCTTCACTTTCAACTAGTGGAAGGAAGAAATGGGGGGATAGCCTAGCTTCACCTCTCATGGCGTGTTCTGCTTGATCATGAAGCGGGGGGCCTAGTAGATGATGTGAAAGAGGGCATGTGGAAACGGGCCCCCTGCATGAGCTGTGCATGGATCCCACAGTGGCTTCTGGGGTGAAGGGAGCTCCAAGGATCCCTCAGTTGTCAGCAGAGAACAGAGAGTCTAGAAGCTCAGAATTTCCAGAAAATTTTCTCACTCATTTTAAACAACCTATTGCATTGGCCTTAGCAACAGGCTAAGTTAGATGACCTCTATTTTATGTGGCAGCTTTGAATCATGCAAATATTTCTATTTATATTGGAGTCTATTTTTAGAATGACCAAAATGACCAAACACACTGTGTGTCCATCATGCCCAAGAAGCTAAAAGCTTGCAGAAGTGTTGATATTTCTGCTCTCAAACTCACAACTGAGTTACTTAGCTGCTTTATTCAGGGCTCTTAGCAAAATGAAAGGGTGTTAAAAAGAATCCATCAGTGAGTCCCAGGACAAAGTTTTATCAGCAAACACAATTTTGAAGTACTGACTGTCCACAAATCAGATGACAATCATAAGTTCAACTTCGATGGGATTGTTAAAGGATGTGTCAACAGAGACATAATCTATGCTATAATCAACTCGAGTCAACTAATGAACTACAACATTCATGCCTTCATTCAACAGGTATTTGTTGCAATATTTTAAAATATTTAAAAATTTGAAAGTCCTAGTAATACCTCCTCCCAAATTACAGAAGCATGGACACCAAGCATAGATTGTTGCATTCAATTTTAAATAGGCTTTCAGTGTAATTTATTGGAAAACCGGGATAATTTCATGGCCAATGTTTTGTCACCATATTACCAGCACCTAACACATATTGGGAATTCAATAAATGTGTTAAATTAAATTGAGTCTTTTTCAACTTAAGCAGGATTCATTGTGTGTTTAAATGTATGTGCACAAAAGGCCTGCAAATACAGCCAGGAATTAATCACTTCTAAACTTTGTGTCAATGCTTTAAAAGGCTGCATTTAATTTCCAATTAGGACTATGAGAGAGGGGAAGCAATTTGACTAATGAGACAGGGAATCACAGCTTTCTTTGGTTGACCAATGGATGTGACTTTGATTGAATTGCCTCTGCTGAATTAGTCAGTGACCTGCACAGACCAGAGTCTTACTCTCCTGGAGAACTGGCTGGTGTGGAAAGAATTAATAGGGAGAACATAAAATATCTGACCTCAGACACATTTTTTAAAATATGATGGTGTTGATAGTCCTTTTTGTTAAGTTTTGGCCCTGGATCTTCTCTTTAGGCTTTTTTATGTTTTGAGGGCAGAAATGGCCAAGTGATGATGACTCTTCATCAAAAACTGAGATTTTGCTGGCACTACACATATAGATTGCATTGTGAGCACTTCCATCGGATTCCAAATAACGTACATTAAGAGGTTTGTTGTCAAGTTTCCAGAGGGAGGTTGGAGATGGCAGGAAGCTCGTCTGTTTTAATTTGATTGATTAGTGACCTACATTCTAAATGGCATACCTCTAAAAACATAGGAAATTACACCTTCTTGGGTTATATATTACCAAGAAAACAACGATATTAGAAAGATATGAAGTTATAAATTAATTAACCATACTAATTGAGTTGTTACTGTGTTCAGCCCATCACTGAGCATTTTATACATCAGACCCTCACTACCACTTTCTGGGGCAGGCATTGCTCTGCTTATCTGTTGCTGTCCAACAAGTTATCCCATAGTCAGTGCCTTAAAAGAACCTCCCACCCCTTACTTTTTTGTCCTTTTGCTTAAGGCCCCTTCAAAATGAGTTTCCATTGATCCACAACTGTAGATATCTTGGGTGTGGATATGAACACGCCATGGAGGGGAAGGAGCTAAAACAGACAATTAGTTATGGTGTTGAAAGCTAGCAGAGAAATGAGTTCTGGAGTCAGGGAGGAGGGGTCTGGGAAGATTCCCCTGCAAATGCAAAACCAAGTGCTGAAGAAAGAGGAATGTTTGGCTGTCAAGAGAGAACGGGGCTCCGGATAGAGAAAGAGAATGTGCAAAGGGACAGAGAAGTAAGGAGCAGAGATTTGGGACTACCTTCTGAGAGGGGGTGAAGACAGAGCGAGTTCTCAGAATGGACAAGAGTTGAGGCATGGGGGTGCCGTTGGCCTCAGTATCTGTGTCTGTAAAGTCACAATAGCACTTGCCTTTTTTGGTTTGTTTTAAAATGAGGATGAGAGATAACATCTTTGAAGCCCCTGGCATCTAATAAATACAGGAAAAAACAACAACAACAACAACCACAAACCGACAGTTTTGCTAGCCTGTAAAAGGGGCAGAAGAATACAGCAAGAATTGTGGAGTCAATTAGAGGAAGCCCTCTCCCTGGACTTACTCCTCTAAGTCTGGATCCCGTATTTGCAGACCCTGTTCCGTTAATAATTTCTGAAAGTAATAATGGGAATCCATTACGGATGTCCACTATGGGAATCCAAGTGGAAATCATGCATTGGCTTAGGATATTCATGCAGGCTTACTCAGCTATTTCAGATGGGAGATTTCCTGCTCTTTTAAAAGGGGACAGAAACAGTGCTAGGGACAACGTGAGAGGCATCACACATGATTTGTATTATGGGAAGATCACTTCTGCTTCTGCTTTTTTGCTCCTTCGGTGAACAGCAAGGCTGCTGTATGTAGAAGTGTGGTGGGCAGGGGAAGGCAGGGCCACAAGGGATGTGGGGCTGGGTGGTTGCCACAGCTTCAGAGGAAGGGAAAACCATGGTGGTAGAATTCTGGGTTGGTTTAGAGTTAAGAATAGACACTAGGAAAAGACATAATGTATCTCTCTCTCTCTCTTTTTTTTTTTCAGTCTGTTTCTTTCAGTTAAATCAGTATGAGCTTTCCTTGATTCTGTAGAAACATCCTGAAATGAATCCCATCGGTCTCTCTTGCTTGTTGGTGTTGGAGAGCATTTTCTGTCCTCTTGGGGGTCTGTGGGTGTTCTGCTGGGAACGCTGGGAGAGACTCCCACTGTGCTAGCCCGCTGCCGTTTCACTCCCCAGACTCTTGAAACCCCCTTCGCTCCTCTTGAATCTCTTCGCGGAGTGATTTCCAGAGTAGATGTGCTCTGGAATCAAACTGGGAGGAGGACCACACAGCTCAGAGCTCAAGCCAGAGCTGGCAGAGTCGGCTCCTGATTGTGACCCTATCCACTCTACCCTCAGGAAGCCAAAACCTTTGACCCAAGGAGGGAACCACCTATGGGCTGCGGCCATTCCTAGGCGATCCTTTTTTTGTGCATGGTATTCGAGACCCCCAGATGCTTCTGGCCTGCTCCTGTGAGGACTAGTCATAGACAAGAGGGGAGCATGGGCCGTGATGGATAGGATAGGTGGCTAAGGGTCAATGGGGCTTCCCATTCCAAATGTATCTTTGTATTCCCTGAGACTAAAAGGATAAAAGCCCTTCAGGTAAACACTAAAATACTTACTATTCAATTCATGTTCTTTTGACTTCCTTCATGCATAGAAAAAGATACTTCCTTTCTCTTTCCTCTTTTCCCTACCCTCATTGTATTCCTTCCCTGCCCCCCTCCTCTCCTTCTCCCTCTCTCATTCTCTTGTGTTTTGTTACCTGATTTCTCCCCTCTTAAAGAAAAAAGATAACTTTGGAGAAGAGCTAAAGAATGTCCCCCCCCCACCTTGTGACTGCCCCCCCCCCACTCTCTTGGCTCCTTGACCTGGACTCCATTCATCTGGGCACCATTTGCAGCTGAGAGAAAACGTGAAGTAATCCTCAGGTACTTAACCTTGATCCACCTGTAGGAACAGCCCCACTTGTGAAGAGGCCTGAAGAGATCTGGCCAACAGATAGGGAGCCCGCCAGGCTTCAAGTCTGTACAAGCACACCGTGCCCCAAGTGACTTCTCCCAGGGAACCAAGAGGGCTGGCGAATGGAAGCAAAACCCAGTCCTCTTCTGCCTCCTTTTGAAAACAGTCCAAATCTCAACAGGTAAGTGAAACTGGGTAGTTTCAGTTCCTTGTTACACACCTTTGGCAGTGGTTCCTGCACACTGGCTTGCTGCTTTCACACAGGATCGTGGCAACCCTCCCAATTTTGTTTTGAAATGGACTCTGCTATTCCGTGTCTGTGGCTGCTCAGCTACAAATGAGTGGGGTTTGAGAGGGTAAACCATGGGATTCACCCCTGAGGTCTCTTCCTGGGGCCCAGTTCAGAGCCTGCCGTCCCCTCCTTCTGGCCTGGTTCTCGAGTTTGTAAAAGCAGTCCTGTCACCTGCCACCATGTGTTCACAGACAGGGCACTGGAACCACTCTAGGCCCCCGCTGGAGTCTCTGGGTCCAGCACCCAATACCATGGAACCAGAGAACTAGTGATGAGCCCAGCTCAAGGGAGAGTCAAGGTGGCCCAGAGACCTGGCTGGGCCATGTCATCTGCACAGCGCACCTTGCCCAGGGGCTACCTGGAGGGAGGCTGAGAGGCACCCACAGAGCCTTGGCTGAGAGGCACCCACAGAGCCTTCTGCCTAAGGTGGGACCTGCTTGGAGGTGACCTTCCTCTAACCAGGGTGCAGGGGATAGCTATAGACGAGAAACTGCTAACTTCCAGATTATATGGAAGTCTTGAATTTTTCAAGTCCAGAGCTAGTTCTTTTTGGCAGAAGGTGTGGCCAGAGGGCAAAAGCAGATCCTGGACTTTAAGGGAAGCTGGGCAGTCCTAGAGAAAATCAAGCCGAGAGTGTAATGGGGACACAAAGTAGTGGTTCTCAAAGAGGTATACTAGGGGCAAACAGCACTTGCTTACGCCTTTTGGAAGGGCTTGGAAGGCAATGGTGAAATAGGAGAAATAGCTCTCCCTTGACAGCACAGGTGAAACAGGGGAAGTGTTCTTGTATAAAAAGATCTGGGTGGGGATGCCTGGGTGGCTCAGTTGGTTGGGCAGCTGCCTTCGGCTCAGGTCATGATCCCAGCGTCCTGGGATCAAGTCCCACATCGGGCTCCTTGCTCTGCAGGGAGTCTGCTTCTCCCTCTAACTTTGCCTTCCACTCTGTCTGCCTGTGCTCGCTCTCACTCGCTCTCTCTCTGACAAATAAATAAATAAAATCTTTAAAAAAAAAAAAAAAAAGTTTAAAAAAAAAAAAAAGATCTGGGTGAGCCCCTGGGTTGCTGCCTGTTCGAATGCTGGAGTCAATTCTGCTGTGGCACTTGGGTTTGAAGGCATGAACCTGTTCCAATGCAACTAAAATACCAGGGCACAATTTGAGCATCACGTTTTGTCTACAAGCAACACTAGGCAAAGCAGAAAACTGCCCCCCAGCTGAAATGTGCTGTGTAGGGACACACAGTCACACACGTGCCCGCATCTCAGACCCGGCTGCCCTCTGTGTGTTACGAAACACACACCTTCTGCCACTTCACACCAACCTTCACAAGCTGCAACCCTTTTGAGAGCAGATGGCAAGTCCCCTTCAGAGAAATGCATCGTGTTTATTACGGTATTTCTATATTGAGGCCCCGGTGATGAGTGCAGCCCCGGGCTCTACGCTGAGCTCTGATGCGATCACAGATAAGGCAGGACCCTGCGAGGGCAGCTCGCAAGGTCATGGAGGTAGCTCCAAGTTTAGGAATCGAAGAATACTATAGCTACACATACCTCTGATGTGAAAACTCACCCAGGAAGACTTGAGCTTGCCTTAGTAAAACGGTTAGCAGCAGGTTCTGGATTTGTGACTCTTTTTTTTTTTTTTTAAAGATTTTATTTATTTATTTGTCAGAGAGATAGAGAGAGTACAGGCAAGCAGAGTGGTAGGCAGAGGCAGAGGGAGAAGCAGGCTCCCTGCGGAGCAAGGAGTGCAATGTGGGACTCGAATCCAGGATGGTGAGATCATGACGTGAGCTGAAGGCAGCCGCTTAACCGACTGAGCCACCCAGGCGCCCCTGGATTTGTGACTCTTTACTGAGCACCAGGCCAGGCATCCCAGGAGGCACTTGACACACGTCATTGCTGATCTTCCCAAAAACCCCTGAAAGACAGACCTCAGCACGCCCATTTACAGGTCAGCAGACTGAGGTTCCCAGGCACAAAGTGATGAAACCAGCCCAGACCATGTGGTAACTAAGCCGAGGAGGTGGGAGTCAGACTCCTCCCCTACCCCCATGCCCACGTATCTCCCCCTGAGAAGACTTGGTTTGGGCCAGCTGTTTTTTGTCTTCACGGGGTTGCTACCAGCTTAGGAATACACCCTTTCTACTATAGAGCCGCTCCCAGCTTCCGATGCCTCAGGCTGGTGCCCTTGGGGCCCTTTCCTCCTCTCCCTAACCTCCGGATGTTTCCTCCAGTCTGCCCAAACTCAGTTTCCTCTTCTGTAAGACCCACATGCTGGCCTACCTATGGGAGGAAAATGTAAAGCTCAAATGAGAACCCGGTGTTGCCTGCACATTGTGACCTCTTCCAGGTGAGTTAAAGAGAATAAACAAAACCAGCTTCCCGAGCATGGCACCACACGCCAGCAAATGGGGAAGGGCCCATCCTTCTCCGCGCACAGGTGCGCGCACACCAAGCTGAGTGCCTCCCTGGTGAGTTGAACTTTCTTTCTCTCAGAGGCATCCTCAATGCTTATTTAAGTCTGACCTTGCCCGCATGAATGTTGGGGAAAGGAAGATGTGTATAAAATCAGTGCTCTGAAGAGACAGTCGTGTAAGGAGGCAGAGGGTAACAGAGGTGTTGGTTCATTCTGGGTGGCCCAGGAGGGAAGACCTTTCTGAAGACAGGCCACCTGGGCTGAGACGCCATGATGTGAAGGCAGCAGCTGTGTGCCATGTTGTTTTCTGGGGGAGAGTGTTGGGCAGGGGGAAGAGCAAGTTCTGGGTATTGTGAAAGTTCAACAAGATGGAGCATACAAAACTCGACATGCAGCAAGCTCTTGCTAACAGGAAATTTTCTAAACTAGACATCTAGCCCAACACAGAACAATGATATATTTTTGAAAAAAAAAATTTATGTGTGGGGTCCATTGAAGTGGAATAGATCCATTTCTCTTATTATGTCCTCTTCAGATGGCATGTCTATATATCTATGTGGTTGGCTCAGTGTCATGATTTCATTCCTGCCTCTGGGCTGCTGCTGAGTTTACCTAGTTCTTTTAGAAAACATACCTGCTATTTTTCAGGTATGTTCCGAACATCTTTGAAACATTTGGGGCCACCTTTAGTCTTGGCTTTCCACCCTTGGCTAAGAGAGTAATGTTGTCAACCAAAGTTCCCTACTCAAAGATGATGCATATATTTAATTTTCATCCCAGCCTATCCACTGGTTCTCTGCAGCCATTCTATTGTGAGTCACAAATTGAATTTATATGGATCACAGAAAGCTTTTTAGAGAGAGCAGTGGGCAGACTTGTGGGCAGGGAAGGGAGGGTTGGCCTGTGATGAGTCTGACTTTGAATCTACCCTCTTCACTCAGTCTCTCCCTTCTCTTCACCCCCCATTCCATGAGTGTAAGAGATGAAAAGGAAGGGCATTCTCTCTGGAGTGGGGATTCCAAGAAGCAGGATGAATAGCCAAGGACGTAAAGTCAAAGAATCAAAAGGACATAACTTTTTGCTTTGGGTTGTCATAAGCAACAGATAATGAAAAAGGACCAGAAACCTCTACACCTCTCTCTTCTCTCCCCACCAACGCACATGTGTGAGGAAATCACGTTGGTTTACTCCCTCACCAAGTCAGACCAAGTGTTTCATTGTGACTGCTGGGGGTGCTGCTGAGAACCGTGGAAAGGCCTCTGGGCAGAAGAGTGAGGCCTTGAGCTGAGAACCCCCCAGGGAGGATAGTACATTGCCTCCCCCAACCCCCAGAGTACTGGAGAGTAGAACTCCCTTGGGAGATGTTAACAGCCATGACCCAGCCTAGCAAGGTGGAAGTTTTATTTCATTAGATTGCTCCCCAAAGGGAAATTCTGGTGCTTGGGGCAAGACAACATTTGTCATTTTGACACCTTTCCATTGCTTGTCAAATCTTAACAGCCCTCTTGGGTTTTCACATGTCCTCCCACTTCTAGGTAGCCTTGCCTCTGGTGGGAGTCTCCTGGCTAGAAGTTGTTAGGGAGTATTGTCCATGCAGCTCAGGTCTAGTTTCTGGAAAATGTTTGTTATTGTATTAGGGACCATAATGAGAGGAACACAGACAGTATCATCTGTAGGAGTTTAAATCTCAGCTGCTCACCCTTCATCTGTTTGGGCCTCAGTTTACCAGTTCCATACTGGAGTATAAGATGGAGAACATCATACCGGGACCTTAGCATTGTCCTGAATATCGAAGCCCAAGTCGGAGTTGTGCACATGGATCACTGTCAGTCTTCTTGATATTCCAATTTCTCTGCAGGTCCAGGTTCTCTGCTTGTCTGTTTCAACAGATGGAAACACTTGTTGAAAGAAGGCAGCAAGCCCAAGGTGCTACGCAGGGAAACAGCCCCTTCCGTCTCAGGAGGCATCGAGCCTTGCTCCAAAGGAGTGTGTGGCAAGGGCCCCAAGCATATGGTTTGTGGCTTCCCAGTGGATCCTGGGAAGGCTTGCCAGATTTAGCCATAAGACACAAAACAAAACAAAAAGGACAATATTTGGGACATATTCGAAATCGAAATTTAACTGCGCATCTCGTGTATGATTTAGTGGCTTGAATCCCGGAGGCGCTGATGCAGCTCACATTTGGTCTTCTGTGGTCTGTACATTAGTGTTTGTCTTCTTCATCCTAAACAAGAGCAATAAAAATCCATTCTGGAAGAAACCCATACCACAGCATGTCTTGGTGCCAGGTCTGGCCTTGTTCCGCCCCAGCTTCGGGCTCACAGCCACAGTACCCAACCTCTCTGAATCCCAGTCTCCTGATTTAAACTCCCGGCCTGCCTAGTGAGCAGAATTGTAAGGGCAGCAAAGACGTAAGGCCTGATCCTTTATATCATGTGGGCTGAGGCTTTCGATGGGCATGAGCACACACAGTTTTCTTCCATTTGTGGAGAGCTAGGACATGTGAGGCACAAGTGGAAAATTTGCAAAGTCAAGACAGTTCACAAGGATGAATTCTAACCCAAATAGCAAGGCTGTCACAGGAAGGTTAATTAGACTGGTCCAACGTAAAGCTTCCTTTTATGACACTATGGTGGTTGTCATCGCATTTAGGACAGCATCTAGCACACGATAGGATCCTCACAACTTAATTTTTTTTTAATATTTTATTTATTTATTTGTCAGAGAGAGAGAGAGAGAGAGAGAGCGAGCACAGGCAGAGTGGCAGGCAGAGTCAGAGGGAGAGGCAGGCTCCCTGCGGAGCAAGGAGCCCGATGTGGGACTCGATCCCAGGATGCTGGGATCATGACCTGAGCCGAAGGAAGCCACTTAACCAACTGAGCCACCCAGGCATCCCCAACTTAATTGTTAAATGGATGAATGAATACACGAGTAAGGGATGTCACTCCCTTCCCTATTTCCTTCTCAGTGCTTGTGAAGTCATTTAGCATTATTTCTGTCTTGCCAGGAGTTTTCTGGTGTAGGAACCGAGCTCAAAGATGGCTCACTCTACCAGCTCACTCTGGTTTGTCGTGCTTCCCACCTGGCGTGTCCCCGGGTGGTTCTCTTGGTGGCCCCTGGGTCACAAGTCCTCAGACTGCAAGTCAGATGGGGCTGATGAGCCAAAGCAAGCTTTGGCATCCCGCCCGCCCACGCCTTTTCTCCCTCTGTTGATGCCCCCCCCCCATATCTTTCCCCTGGCTTGCGACGTGGCTCCAGTAAGAGGACATGAGAGCACTTAGAAAATTGTAAAACTTTTAAGGGAAGCCCATTCTTAGTTCTCATTTTTAGCTTACCCACAGACTAAATGAGCCTTCCAGAGCGAGTGTGGTGGGGAGGGGCAGTGGTCCCCTCTTCCTTTTCTCCTCCAGCTAATAAAGGGACTGAATTTCCCTTTACTCTCCTCTTGCCCCCTGAGAAGTTATTTAATCTCATCTCCCGCCTCACATTTCCTGACTTCCTTGAGCATGTTTTTCTGATTTCTTTGTCATCCTCCCTGGGAACAAGTCCTTTTTACAGTTTCTCAGCTACTTCGGTGGGTGTCTTCATTCCCGGAAAGCCCGGGGTTTACTCACTGGACTGCTTCCACCTCTTACCTCTTTTTTTTTGGTGAGTGATAACAATGCAAGAGCTTTGGGGAATTTTTTCCCTGCAAGAACACCTGGCTGTCTCTGGGCCCCTGTTTGACCCTTGATCTCCTTTCTGTGCAGGCTTTTCAATGAATCCCTTAAGCCTGATGAAATCCCCTTTCTTAAAATCCATTTTCTTAATTTGACCACTTTTCCTTCTTTCCTGATAGCTCTATCCCTGACCATCCGAGCATGCTGGTCCCAAGGCTCACTTCTGCTTTTACGTCCTATCTTCCAAACCCCTACCCCCTGCATGAAAAGCCTCAAATTAGAAGAAACACAAGGCTTTCCTTTCCACAAGCCCGAGAATGGCTTCATCCCGGCTACTTTTTAAGGAACTAACCACAGAAAGTCCACTTGCTTTCGGTTGCCATAAACCTCTCATGTGTGGGGACAGACTTTCGGGTTCAAGGAAATCCACAATATTTGCCAGATGATTTAACTTTGTTCCTAAAAGTCACAAGTTGCCCAAGAGATGATATCCCCGCATTTTACATTTTTGGTTTTCCATAGGAAGGACATGCTTATTTAAACAGATTGCTGTCTTCCTTAAAGAAAAGCAGACATAACAGCAACCTCAAAGGCTCTACTTTGTTGCAAAATTGCAGTTTTGTAATTCAACAGTTTCCGTCTTTGACAACAGAGTCGGCTGCCTGCCTGTGGACCACCCCCCCCAACTCCCCGCCAGTCTCCCTGTCACCTTCTCACACACACTCAATACCATATGTTCACATGAGTCACCCATAAAATGGTGCTGACACTGGGCAGCCGAAGCTCGTACACCAATCTGCTCTTTATGCGTCCGACATTTGGCTTTCTCAGGATGCATCCCTTTGCTTAACCCCCTGGCCCCCAGGATGCCAGGAGCCAGGCGGCTCTCCAGATGGAAGTCTTATTCTGAAAGCTGTGCACATTTCACATGCAGCAATGCCTGGAAAGTTTACAGAGGACTTGTCCTCACTGGAAGAAATCGATTTGGGAGGCGCAGAGCAATCCGTACTTTGAGAAGCAAATCCCACCTGCATTTATATAATGCTCCATCACTCCAGAAGCAGGGCGGCTGATTGCCAGGTTGGCGCATGAAGGACAAGTGAGTTAAGCTGAGGCCATTGCCCAGTATTTTTCATCAATACCAACACCATCTCAGCCGTTTTAGTTCATTGAGTCTTTCCCATTTGGGTAAGAGTGTCACAGTGGAATTCGAGGGGATAGTAAATCTATGTTAAATTTTTCTACAAATCTTTGAAAGTGAACTATGTTCTCTGTTTCTTCTGCAGTTTTCTCCTGCTCAATTAGGAAAATCATGATTGCACTGCATAAGTCTTTTCACTATTCTCCGTCCCCCGTCTCCTGTCACATCCTTCTCTTCAGTAAGGTGCTCTTGCTTCCCACGTTAGGTATTTGGGATCACTTTGTTACATTCCAGACCCAAGAGCACTATCCAGTAGCTTGTCCACCAGGAGATTGGGTATAACTTTACCGCACAAGGATGCCTGCTGCTCTCCATGGTGGTCTCTGATGCCCTCTGCTCCCGACGGTTCCACGGGCTTCTTTGTTTCCACTTCACCTTATTCCTTCTACCTACATGGAGGTAGTCATCTCTCCTTATTTTCCGAGTTAGGAAACAGGACGCAGGAGGGTTAGGTATTTTATTTAAACTCATCCAGGAAGTTCATGGCACACACTGTTATGGGCGCTAGTGTTCTGTTTGGTGTGACACTTTGTGAACTTTGGTGGCTGTGCTCTTTCTTTTGCCAGGCATACCATAAGCAAGCACGCTGCACTGCATGTAGAAGCAGCACCTGTGCCCTGAATGGGGGACAGGCAGACCTGGCGTCTAGCCTGAGTGTGCCACCACCAAACTGTATGGCTTTGGGCAAAGTCTTTTTCTGTTTTTTTAAAGGTTTTTAAAAATTTGTTTATTTGAGAGAGAGAGAAAGAGCACAAGCTGTGGGGAGAGTGAAAAGCAGACTCCTTGCTGAGCAAGGAGCCCAACATGGGGCTCGATCCCAGGACGCTAGAATCATGACCTGAGCTGAAATTAAGAGTTGACTGTTTAACCAACCGAGCCACCCAGTCATCCCCAGGGAAAGTCTTTTAAGCTCTCTGGCCCAAATGTCTCCTCCCCCTCCTCCTCCTCCATTTCCTCTTCCTCTTCCTCCTCCTCTTCCTTCTTCCTCTTCCTCCTTCCTCTTCCTCCTTTGTCCTCCTCCTCCTCTTCTTCAAGATTTGATTACTTATTTGAGAGAGAGAGAGGGAAAGAGCGAGAGAGTATAGGCATGCGGCGGGGAGGGAGGGGCAGAGGAGGAGGGAGGGAGAGTATCAGAGCAACTCAGGGTCTCGATTTCATGACCCATGAGATCATGACATGAGCCCAAATCAAGGGTCAGATGCTTAGCTGACTTAGCCACCCAGGTGCCCCTCAAGGACCCTCTTGTATTAAGGAAGAGTCTTGAAGACAAATGGCCTCCAATGTTGTTTTCAGCTTGTGCCATTTACTGTCTTATGATTGACGTCTGACAGTAAGAGGTTAAGTGGGTTCTGAGAAAGATGGCTGAACATCCACTTTGCTGGGGACAATGCATATTTGCATGTGACATCCCGGAACCATTATTAATAGTACCTCCTTTCATTCTCAGAAGTGTCCCAGTTTAAAAATAGTTCAAATAAAATACAGTAGAGAGACCTTCACTTTTAGTGTAGTATCAGGAGAACTACCAAAGCTGTCATTTGGGCTGCTGGCCCTTCCTCTGCAGTACGTTTCAAGGCCCACCCTTCCAAACAGTTAGAAAGGAATGTGGTGTGGGCACCAGGTGTCTCAGTTAGTTCAGCGTCCAACCCTTGATTTTGGCTCAGGTCACTATTTTAAGGTCTAGAGTTTGGATCTGTGCTGGGCTCCATGCTGGGTGTGGAGCCTACTTTAAAAAAAAGGAAAAGGAATGTGGTATGTCAAATCTGTAATTGAAAGAGAAATCTATGTCATCTACTCAATAGTGTTTATTGAGTATCTCTTAAATTCTAAGGTATAGTGAAATATACATTGGTAGAGATGCACGTTTTGTAGTCCCTGCTACTGGCAAGCAGGGCCTTCATGGGTTGACTCTTGATTTTTTCCACTCAGAGTGAGAATAACTTGATCTCTTTAGAAATGGAAATTGGTGCCATGAAGTGGGCAATTTGCTTTGTTAAAAAACCTACTAGACAGGAGTTTTCTTTAATCTTCAAGGACAGGAAATTTTGGTCCATCTTTGGACAGACTCTGTCCTCTATGGGCCATATTGTTTTAATTTTCCCCAAATGACTACATGGTAGTGTGTGGGTGAGGTGGTAATCTCATCGAGCGTTAATTGAAGACTGAAATATATGGAAACTTCATCCACTCCAGTCCTAGACAGTGGTGGTTAAGTCTTTCTTTTGACCGTGGAACACGGTCAAATGACTGCAAGCAAGTGGCCTGTGGCAACAATGTCACCTTCCATTCCCCACAGGAATGGTAACCTCAGGAAACATTTGCGGAGTTGGGCTGCTCACCCAGTACAGACATTCTCTCTTTCTAAACTCTGACAAGATGTCACGCTGTCTCCACAACACCTTCCCAGTGGTGAGAAGCTCACCCCTCACAAGGCGGCCCAGTCCAATTTTGAATGCCTCTAGTTGTTGGGCCAGTTAATGCAAGGGCCTAGACCCCAAAGCCTAGGAAAATCACCTTATAATAATGGAAGCCCTTGCACAACCAGCCTGCCTTTTCCAGGTTGGCATGAGGAGTTCAGGACCCACTCAGGTCCTTCCTTTACCCATAGGGAAAGGAAGTGTGGGGGCTTTGTGTGCTGTGAAGATACAGCAATCCATGTTCTCAAAAAAAGAAAAAATGCTCTGGGCATAAATCCAAAAGTAGAGCAGAAAGGTTTCTGAATAAACTGGTATTTGAGGCTTCAGCGTAAAAGAGTGGGTATCCAGCCAGGACTCCTGAAGGAAAATGCCTAGCAGTAATCTCTTTATTTTCCTTCTGTTTTCTTCTGGATGGGTGCGTTCTCTCCCTGTGCCCCCAAGTGCTCCCAGTGTTGAATGACCACCCCACCTCCCCGGAAGGATGGCCTATTCAAATGTTTCTTGGGATTAGACTCCACTTTGGGCCACAAGCCAATGCTGCTTCTGCTCTGGAAACATTGTCCCACTGTCCCTCATTGTAACTCGTGCTTCTAGGCTGTTTGGAAAGTTCTTGAGTAGACATTTAACTGTGACTAATATGCTGATTCACAAGTTGTAAGCAAGACCTTACCAAGGAGAGAGGTTGGCAGGAGTCTCTGAGGAGCTGCGTAGCGATACACTATGCTACAGGCTGCCCCAAAGCCATTAATAAGCCCAGGCGACAGACACATGGTTAAAAAGCGAAAAGAGAACCTTCAGGAAATCAGCCACTAGCATCAGAGAGGAAGCAAGAGGAAGTGCGATGTGGAAGAACTGGGCAGCGTTCAGTGGCTCAGCCCTCTTTTAAACTTCTCTTGCGTAGCCTCTGTGTCTGGACAAGTGGGGTCCAGTGAAACTGTCTACTGAATATCTGGGGGCATCTTTGCTTGGCTCTGATGGCTAATGAGACAGAGAAGCCCCGAATTCTCAACCTGATCATAGCTCGTTCAACTGGGTTCAGAATGTTTAGGACTTTCAAATACTAACTTGAAGCAAGCTTCGTTCAACTCAAAAGTTGGCATCCACCATGGAAAAGCAGGATAGATCATTTTAGAGTCTGCCCAATGAGATTGCACAAGGTCCTTCCCTCCTTATGTTCTAATGTTTAACATCACTGGCTTTTGGGAAATTTTTCCTTGTGTGAAACCCACATTATTCCAATGGCAGTTTCAGTCTGATTCATTTTATTAGAGAAGAGAGGTGGGGTGGTTGGCAAAAATCAGCAGACTGGGATAGTCTTGAATTCCTAGAATTTGTAGCTGTGTGGTTTGGGACAAAATAATTAACCTCTAGAGGCTTGGTTTCCACATCTTTACACTGTGGATGTGCCAGTGACCATCACTAAAGGGCCGTTATGAGAATTACATAAGGTTAAGTCCAAGGGATTTGCTAGTGCAGTGGCTGCCATAGACTAGCCACTCAAAAAAGAGCAGTTAACTTGGAATCTCTTCTTGAGTGTTCAACATGAATATCTATTAGATGAGCTATGAGGTGCATTGGATGACATGGGCTGGAGGTGATTTTCTTGGGACATGAGACCGAGACAAAGTATGGGACACTCAGATACCCTGCTCTCAGTGTCCAGTGGATTGACCTCCATTGGCCTGCTCATTCCCTACAGCTCACAGAGACCCACAACTACGTGGGCCCCGGGTCCCTGTCTTCTTTGGTTCCTCCGTCTTTGCCTCAGTGTGGTTGCCCAAAGTCAGTCAGAAGAGAAGGCACCTGTGAGCCTCTGACCAGCCTGTGTTTTTCTCACTTCCATTTCCTTTAGGCTGATTCTGAGCTGGAAAAAGACATTTGGGGTCAATAATAGGGTACCGTCTATGAAAACAGGACACATAATTTGGGTCCAGAACAAACATCCTTTATGAACCATTCTAGAATTTGTACATTTCATCCCAAGATGGGGCAAACCATTTCTCCCCCTGCCTATATTTAGGCCACCTCTCCTCTGGCATGTAGGATGTGGTTGCACATTATTTTCTCTGAGACTTCCTACAGCACTTAAATGAATTAGATGATTTCATAATCCTACAGGGTTTTCATTAAAAATGGATTTTTAAAAAAGAAGTTCTGGGAATTTGCAACCTGGTGTTGCTTTAATGGCACATAAGAAGTTGAATTTGAATTTGAAAGTGACCTTCCTGAAACTTTCATTGAGTGAAGGCAAAAGCCTAAAAATAAAATAACCATGGGAAACTTGGTGCTTGTGAGGTGTTGTCAGTAAAAGAACAAAAGGAGGGAAGCAAGTGGTCATGGAGCATCTAACACAGAATCGGATGTTCACTGTAAAGAGAGGCGTTCTCAACGCTAAACATTCCTTCCACAGACATCACAGTTTCATTAATTATGATTTTATTTTTCACAGCCATATCTTTCCTCCTGAAGGAACAGGGGCCTGTAACAATACAATTTATTTTTGCACAGGACATTATATCCTGTCTCGTCATGATATCGTGTATCTTCAAGGACATGATGTCACACTTCAGAATCAATTTTTCTTGATGGGCATTTCAACAGCTCTTCCGTGGGGGGGTAGCATCTGAAGAACAGTGCATGGTAGAAGGATTAGAAAGGAACCCTACCCCATGAGGGTGAGAAAGCGGTTTCTCCTCGGGCTCAGTCACATTGAGAACATTCTTAAAAGTCTTATTCCTGCTCAGATTCCCAGCTCATCCATCTGTGAAATGGTATAAAAAATTTTTGAAAAAAAAAAAAAAAGACTTCTAAAAATTCTCCAGCTCAGGGATCAGCAAACATTTTCTGTAAAAGTCCAGATAATGAATCCTTTCAGTTTTCAGGCTCAAGTCTGCCCCAAAGTAGCCAAAGCCCCTATGTCAATGAATGGGTGACGTGTGCCCATCAAACTTTATTTATGGACACTGAAATCTGAATGTCATGTGTCACAAAATATTATTCCTCTTTTGATCTTTTCCAGTCATTCGAAATGCAAATGTAATTTCTTAGCCATACAGAAATAGGCTGTGGGCCAGATTTGGCCTGTGGTCTGTAGTTTGTTGACCCTTGCTCTAAGAAATGAACACTCTGCATATCCCAGACTGCATGAACTACTTTTTTCAGCATAATTCTTGTGCAGTATGAATCACTCAGACTATGGTTCCTCTCTTATAACGTTGTTAATAACCCAATGAGCAATCATAAAGTTATGGTAGGATTTTCTCTCTCTCTAGAGTCCAGGCACCCTCCTCAAGGAACGGAGAAGTTGAATGGGCATTCATGCACATGACTTGGAAGACCCTCCACCCTTCTACGTGTGTAGAAACCATATGCATACACGGTAGGAAGGAAGGTTCTGGTAAGAGAGAGGGCTCTTAAAAATGATCAGAAGCAGTTGAGTTATGCTCCCTCTGTTTAATAATCACAAAGCCAGACTTACAGCTCTTATCAAACCATTTCGGTGGGGTCTGCATCCTTTCACCCATTTCAACAAACTGTCCCAGTGAGGGGAAAGATTAGACCGTGTATGTTTACTCTCTGTGCAGCTATGGCTGTGTTCTCTGCAAGAGAATGAGATAGGGAAATAGTTGTTGACTTAGTCCGGTCTCTGATGGGTTCCGGTGACGGGAAAAATTGGCAGCGTGCGCTCAGGTGAATGAAAGTGAAATCCTGCACCGTGGTATCCTTCCTTCTGGAGAGCGAATTCTTGAAAGGACGGTGTGAGGGGCAGCCCTGTGCTGCCGCTTCAGTTGTAGTTTTGGGCGGTGGGGGGTCGAGGCCTGCAAAGCAGGGAGGGAAGGGAGGCCAGTGTGGAAGACATCCCATGACACTCTAGCCGAGAGTGGCCCTCACAACCTTCCTCTCCACCCATAAGGGGAGACAGAGCTCAGGGAGTGGGGCGTGATTGCTCAAAGCCTCCCAGGGATGGAGGCCGACCAAAGGCCAAAATGAGGCGGATAAGCCCAGGTCCCTACCAGCATTCTGCACTTGGGAGGATCAGACTGGCGCAGCCTCTCTGGGCCACTGATGGAGGTGACTCCTGCCCCTTCTACTTGCCCACCAGTGCCCAGGTTCTAGTGAGCTCTCCCCAGACACCCTCCTGGGGCGAGCACAGGGGTATAACTGCTGGGACCAGTTTTGCACTCCCTGAGGCCCCCCGCTGGCCAGGGTGTGGCACCCACCAGAAGTCAAAGGGCGTGGGAGTTTATTTCATACTCACGCAACTTTCTACAGAGTGAGATTTTAGCAAAAATCTTGGGCTGAACACTCCAGTGGAGACCCAACCTTGATGAGAACAGGAAGCTGGGGAAATACGAGCAAATTTTTTTTGCAGCCTTAGGAGGCTTGTGTTACTGCTGTAGGGGCTGTGATGAAAGAGAGCCTGATCCCGAGAGTTGGTTGCAGGCCTGTGCCCCCTGCTCCTTCCTGGGCCCCCACGTGTGCCAGGGATGAATGACTGGGCCTGGGGTCAGGACCCTAGCATCAATTTTGTCCTCACTTTCCCTCCCTAGGCCTCAGGTGCTTCATCTGTAAAAGATCCTGTGCTGGAGGAGGTGATTTTGAGGCCTTTGCCCTGCTGGCATTCTCTTTTGATTATTGACCACTCTGCTAATAAGCTCACAATTTACTCTGGGAGGGGAAGATAATGCCACTCCAACAAAAGGCAAGTTGGCCATCTAGACACGTGTATCCAAGGCATTGACTCCAAAACTCTTCATATGCACTGAGTGAAAAAAGAAATTGCACTTATTCCAGGGATTTATATAAGTTTTCTTACTGAATCTTTACAAGAACCACTGGAGAAAATGAAAGCTGTAAGAGATAAATTTACCCAAAGCTATAAGCCAGGAAGTGGTAGAGCCAATGCCTGATCTTGGGTCTGTTTGGTTCCAAATTCTCCCTTATGCTGTAAGACAAAGATAGATCAACCTTTCATTTTATTTAAACCTCTCCTTACCACCCCCTCCAAAACCAAAGTTCTGTTTTTCTCTCTCCTGCTGATTTTATGTGTTTCTATTAATCTCATGGCCAGGGACCAATTTAGTGGTAAAGGTGTGTGTGTGTGTGTGTGTGTGTGTGTGTGTGTGTGTTCGTTCGTTTGTTTGTTTGTTTTTTGCAACCCAGATAGGGATCCTAGTACTTACGAGATATGCCAGGCTGGCCAAGGAATCTCAACACCGACAGGGTCATTCAGTAGGCATCAGAGGTAGCAGAAGGGTAGGCTTGTCTAGGGCCACATTTCAGGGGCTTTCTCTCTAATTGGGGCTCTGCTTTGTGCTTCTCTCTGTGCCTTGACCTAAGCTGGCCATAGGTGGCCAAGACCCATTGCTTCTTGGGTTCACAGGCCATCCTCAAGTGCTATTAAGAAAATAGATTCTCACTAGGAACCTACTGCCAGGAAGGACCAAATGGACGTTTTCAGTGTTGATGCACAATGATGTGGGGGCACCCAGAGGAAGGGGGGGGAGGGTAGTCCCAGCCTCAGGGGTTCATGTGTGTCTGTCCACTGACACCAAACGCTTGGTGCCTCCAGTCTGTTTCCCGCTGTCACAGGGAGCTGCTGAAGGGCTACAGCTGCACTGGGGTCAATGTCAGCGAGGCCTGAAGAGCAGCCTCATGGCTAGAATTGGAGCTCGGCATGGAACGGGAAGATGGGAGTGGGTGGGAGAATGTGCCTATGGGGATCCTCAGGGAAATGATTCTGTCCCAAGATTTCCATTTATCTAGGGTGGAAAGGAGTTCTCCTCCAATGGTCTGGCCAAGAATGTTGATGTCACAGGGAAAGGGAACAGAGTTTGATTGTGTGTCACATGGAACTGAGAACAGGCTGCTGTGCTTAGAGGGACACCCTTATCAATTAGGTAATGTCTGCTAATGATTGAGGAACTGTGTTATGCAGAGCTCCAGCTGTTGAAATGGGAACAAACATCTGCAAGGGACACTCATACCTTGGGGGACACTCATTTCTTGGGCTGGATCCCACTGGTTTGAGCTCTGAAAGACTGGCAGACCCAACAGCACCATAGGGCTCCTGAAACAGAGCAACCTGCAGATTACGGACTGGGCTGTTGAGACGGCGGCAGTTGGGATCTTGGTTCCACTGCAGGAGGTAAAACTATATTTGAGCAGAAATGACACCCACAACCAAGTTTTCTTTCCCTCGCCCCCAGCCTGCCTTCTCTCCTCCCTCCCGCCCTCCCGCCCTCCCTGCTTCCTTTCTCCCTCCCCTGTTCCCTCCCCCTTCTTACCTCTCTTCTTCCCTCTTCTCTTGCTCCCTGACCTCTCTTCCTTCCTTGAAATACTAACATTTAATGATGTCCACGGTATGTAAGGCACTGGGCCGAGTGCTGGGCATGCAAAGATAGTAAGTACCTTGCCCCCAAGGGAATAAGAGCTAGAGATCTCAAATTAATGTGGAAATTGATAGATGTAAAAAAATGTGTCAAAGACTACAATGGAAGAAGTCTATAAGCGCTACCATAGCTAATGCCTATGCTTCAAAACACCTAATTGATTTTATTTGACGTTTTTTTTCTCTTTTCTCTCACTCTTTTTTTAAAATAATAAAGCATATCGAAAGGTGTAACATTTAAGAAAATCAATAAAGTCATCCCCAGTCTCACCAGCCAGTAATGGAAATGTCTGAAGAACATACATGTGTTGTATATCCATGAACATGCATATACATGTTTTTAAACAATTGGATATTACTGTTTGTGCTGCAGTGTGCTCTTTACCTGAACATATTAATGGCATCACTCAGGATTAATACATATAAATATACCTCATTATTTTTCTTTTTTTTTTTATTTAAAAGATTTTATTTATTTATTTGACAGAGAGAAATCACAAGTAGTCGGAGAGGCAGGCAGAGAGAGAGAGAGGGAAGCAGGCTCCCTGCTGAGCAGAGAGCCCAATGCGGGACTCGATCCCAGGACCCTGAGATCATGACCTGAGCCGAAGGCAGCGGCCTAACCCACTGAGCCACCCAGGCGCCCCCCTCATTATTTTTCATTGGTTACATAGCAGTCCATCAATAGAGGGTCCATAATTAACTCAACCATCCCTGTTGTTAAGAATTAATGTTGTTCCCAATTTAGGAATATGATTCTCAAAAAATGGAGCAAAAAATCATTATAACTAAATAGTTAAACTTAGTTAGATTATCTCCTTCGGATAGTTTCCTAGAAGTGGAATGCCAGAAATGTGTATACATCCTCAAGACTTCTTGATCTGTAACCCTACTGTACCCCAAAACATTTATGTCAAAAGGTGATATTACTCTTTCAATGTTTTCCAATTCAGTAGTTGCAAAATATATCTCATTTTTAAATAGCTATATCTGCTACAAAATAAAATAAAATTTAAAAATAAAAAAAGTATTTTAAAAATCTAAATATTTCAAATTTATACATTTGATTTTAAGACTAATATTTTATTAATTTTGTTATTTATTATTATATTCATATGCATTACAGTCACTAATATTTTGTCATGTATATTTTGTAGTTTTTTTTTCTTGTATAGGAGTCTTGGTTTTTTAATGTGATATAATTGGTTAATTATTTCCCTTATTGTTGCTGCTTTTGATGTTATATTAATAATGTACCTCCCTACTGTAAGTATGTATAAATATTTACATATACTTTATTTTTGTACTTTAATCCATCTGGAATTAATTTTGGGTTTGGTATGCTAAGAATGTAGCTTTGTGCCCTCCAAATGGTTAACCAGTTGTACAGTATTATGATCAAGTCTATGCTTAAAAGTGGAAAATCTGTAATTATGTTTCCTATATTTAATACCACATATATTTGTCATTTTAAAAAAATTAACATTGTTAGATATCTGTCTAGACTTGTTCATCTTGTCAAAGAGTCAACTTATTTCTTAATTGTATTATTTTGAAATCATAATTTCTGCTTCTATCTTTGTATAATGTTTTCCCCTTTTTCTCTGTTTTTAAATGTTTTCTTTGCCCCCTTATAATTCAAATTCTTTATTACTTTATTTTCATTCTTTCTGCTTACAAACAAAAAAACTTCGGGACTATGAATATTCTTTTTATAGTTTGGGCCAAATTCCATACATTCTTTGTGGCATATTCTAAATAATTTATGTTGTGATTTTCTTTGCTCTCTGCAAAAAGATGTTTACAGCTTGTGAGGAGTCAGGGATTTGATTTAAATAATTAGCTTTAATTTCCGGTTTACTACATGTGTCCAAGAGCATGACTATAGTTGTTTTTGTTTTTGTTTTGTTTTGTTTCCTCCCAGAAAATTTTGAGATTGTTTGGAAAAGTCAGGTCCCTAACTGTATTTTTTTTTTAAAATGGGAAAAAAAAAGGTTAAGTTTGGAATTCATTTTACTTGTGTCTCTTTCGATTCTTTAAAGGAACATTATTGTAATCTGTTTTATAGAGCCCCTGATCAGTCTTTCTTCCACGCTTATGTCTCTCGGCCACACTATCCTGTTCTCTTTGTCTTGGAGACTTTCTCCACCTTGCCTCACGAGATGTGCCACAGTATGTTCTGCACACACGAGGTCTTCTGGTATCCTGTCCCATGTGAAATGTAGTTCTCTAACGTTAATTTTTCTCCCTCATATCTGTCTTCAGCAAGTGGTGGAGGGGACAGAAAATGAGTAAGTGCACAGAAGAGGAGGGAAACTCAGTGAGTTTCTCCCCTCATCATTTCGATTGCTCACAATTAAAACTGTGACTACTACTATCTGTTTGTGGGTAATAAGCCATACTTCTGTTTGATATTTCTCTGAATGTATTTATTTGTTCGTTTTTAAAGCTTAAGTGGATTTTTCGACCCTGAATGAAAATATTGACATATTATTTTGCATTTATTGTTATAATCTATTGATACATCTTAAAACTGCCTTATTCTTTTGTGATTTTGGTTTCCTATGTCCTCGAATTTTCCTTCTTTTTCAGTTTTTTTAAATGAAGAGCATATTTTATTTTCTTTTATCATCCTTAGTATGTTTAAATATTTTAAATATTTCATTTTAAAGTCCGATAGCTATTACCATTATGCTATTCAAAAGCATTACTCATTTTCAAAAAGGTGAGGGTGGTTTAAGCTCAGTGTTGTCAACAGATCATCTGTGTGGATTGGCCTTGATTCTGTGCTTTATCCACCAGTGATGGTTGGTTCCTGTTCTTCATTCTCTGGTTGAAAGGTGAATCGATGTTCACAGCTGTCCATCAAGCTTCCAGTATTTCTCAGGCTTTACCAAAATGTCGTTGCCCTACTGAGAAGGTGTTCTTTTTGTCTGGCTTTATAACTCTGAAGCACTGGAGTATGAAAAAGTCACAACTCCAGGAATGCTTCCACTGTTCTTGCTGTCATCACCCAGTTAGCCCTATTTCTGGAGACTTCCATCCTCCGGAACACCATAGACCATTGCCCATCTTCTTAATGTTTTTGCTTTCAGATGTCCTATTTTCTAACAATCAGTGGAGGAAGGAACACTGGTTGCTAACACAACTTTGGCTGCCTCATAGGTCAACTACCCTATGGGAAGAGGAAGGTAAAGTTGAGGTGAGTTTACACGTATGCGAAGCTCAGGAGCCAGATGGCCCTTCAGAGTTGTCCAGAGTAGACAATGGGACAAATGGCATTGGATATGGGAGTGCCCCTGCGAAGAGGGCAGGATCCTGGATGAGGCAGCTCTCTTTAGTTAAGGAACTTCAGAAAAGGGTTCAGCTGAAGACTATGTTCTGGCAGAGTGCTCAGTGGTTGGAGAATGATTTCTCCTGTCCTGAAGGAGGCTCTAGATAACACACTGCAGCATCTAGCTCACCATCATATCCTTTTTCGTGTAAGTTTTGTAAATTTTCTTTTTTTTTTATTAACGTATATTGTTAGCCTTAGGGTTACAGATCTGTGAATCGCCAGGTTTACACTTCACAGCACTCACCATAGCACATACCTTCCCCAATGTCCATAGTTTTGTACATTTTCTTTCTCTTCACTAGACTGTGAGCTTCATGAAAGCAGAAACTGTGTCTTTCTTATTCAGTGTACTTTCCTAGTTCCCAGTATAATTTCTAACAGGCTCATAATATATATTAGCTGGATGGTTGATAAATGAATGAATGACCCCTTTTTAGGTATGGGGAAAGGGCCCAAGATGAGAGGAGAGAAAGAACTGTAAAGAGGAGAGGAATCCCCCATCTCATAGAAGGAAAGTGTTGTAAGATGTAGGAAAATTATTAAATGACTTTAAAATCCATACACACACACACACAAAGACAAATTAGTGACCAGAGAGTAATTCCCACATCCACTGGAGAAACACAGCTGGAAATTGTGGGAAGAACATTTATGACCTTCAAATCCAAAGAGGGACATTAAATAATTGTCTGGTGCTATGACTTCCACCCTCCTGGGATCCCAGCTCACTATCGTGATTTCCTGACAGAGCCTGCGTCCAAATATACCCTACTCCTATTGTGTGCCTGCGGTTCTGTTATCGTCAATTAAAATGTATTTGTGGTAGATCGATAGGTAGGTATATTCAATAGATAGATAGATAGATAGTTATATCTCAGTATATCCCAGTATTTTATGCTATTGAAATATTTTGCAATGCCTTGGAGTATCTAGAAAATCAGACTATGAGACACTGTCCTAGAATTTTAACCAGACAAGCCCACCCTGTTTGGCTTCGCTGTCTTTTATTCCCTGTCTCTGGTATGTTCGGTTAGTGTTAGAACATGGCTCCAGACACATTTTCTTTTTGCTTGCTCTGCTTTCTGGCCTAGACTCTTCTCCCTGAAGACTAACTCGATGAGAAAACCAGAAAGAGGCCATAAAACTGATAAAGGCAGCAAAAGCTCAGGGAGAGTCCCACCACTCATAGGGCGCCCTGGGCAGATGGCATATACCTCACCAGCCAGGATCCTGTGCAGGAAAGCGTAGTCTCCCTCTCTGTCTGAGCCTCTTCGTGTGGGAGAACGGCACTGTGTCCTCCCCACAGAGGGAAGTGGATAAAATCCTTTTCTTTCCTGGAAACTTCCTCTTCGCAAGACTCTTTCTCAAGCACCAGTCTTTCTGGCTGTGTTAAGATGCAGGGTCCCTGGGTGTCCATTCCAAAGAGACCATCCTTGCTTGCACTGCCCTGAGCCACTACTGTATATTGAGACCACCACTGAAAAAACAATGATTGTGTGCCGAGTCTCTGATTTAATATTTAGTCTTCACATGGTCCTATGGGTAAAGTGTGTTTACCTCCATTTTAGGCACAAAGGTGCTAAAATAAAGAAAGAGTACACAAATTATCCAAGGCTATCAGCCGACAACTGGTTGAGCTGGGATCTATTATTATTTGGTCATTTATTCAGCAACTCATTTTTGGACACCCACTTGCACCTGGCCAAGGTGCTCTGACATTCTGTCTAGAGAACGTGCCATCAGCAATGACATCACCACCTGCCTCCCTCTGTAGGTATTGGCACCCAGGACCCTCCCAGCTGAAATCCTTTAACAATAACCCATGAAATCCCCTGAAAGTTCTTCGGGGAAGGGGAAGTTTGAAGGATGAGAAAGGTTGGCATTCTCAGAAGTCTTTGCAGGATTGCAACCGACTGGTGGCTGTCCTGCAGGCCCATGAAAACCCAACACTGGCAGATCGCAGTGTGGACCCCTGTGTGTGTGTGCAGCAGTGTGGCTGAATCTGTGTGTGCATGTGTGTATGTTGGGTTTACCTATGATACCACAGTGGCTCTCTAACATGGAAACTGAGCATCTTAATGATCAAATTTATTTAATTTTTTTTAGAAGCTTTCATCTATTTATTTGAGAGAATGAGACAGAACGAATAGTGGGGGTGAGGGGCTGAGGGAGGGAGGGGTGAAGAGAGAGAGAGAGAGAGAGAGAGAAAAAGAGAGAGATGCAGGTTCCGCCTGAGCAAGAAGCCTGATGTGGGGCTCGATCCCAGGACCCTGGGATCATGACCTGAACCAAAGACAGACACTTAACTGACTGAACCACTCAGGGAACCCATTAATGGTCAAATTTAAAAGCCTTCTGGGGGCGCCTGCATGGCTCAGTCAGTCAAGCATCTGACTTCTGATTTTTGACCCAGGTCATGATCTCAGGGGTCGTGAGATCGAGCCCCAGGTTGGGCTCCATGCTTAGCGGGAAGTCTCCATGAGATTCTCTCTCTCTCTCTCTCTGCCCCTCCTCCCTTCCCGCCTCCTCCCCAAGATGCACATGCATGCTCTCTCCTCTCTCGCTCTCAAAAAAATAAATACATCTTTAAGAAAACAAAGACTTCTGAGCAAGAAAATCAGGACTCTACCATGCCCTGACTCTAAGCCTTTAGAAGTAAGAATCATAATAATAGCGAACACACAATGACAACTTATTCTTCCAAGTACTGCTCTGCCATGAGGCTTACAATTCTACCACTCCCTCTTTAGAGATGAGGACAGGGAGGCGGCCAGAGCCCATGCTCAGGGGCTCTATATGTGAAACTGTGAAGCGGGCATGGAATTCAGAACTTCCAGCCTCAGAGCTTGCTTTCCTAATAGCCAGCCCTCCTCACTCTGTGTGCATCACAGAGCTACTGAAGTTGTCTTCCTTTATATGTCAAAACTCAAGATTCAAGTTGATTGTGAGGGCTGTGGGGGTGTTTTCCAGTTTTCATCTTCACAAGGTCAAGGGAGTCAGAGAACTATGGAAGGTTATTCTGGATAAGGGGTCCAATTAGAATTTCTAGGGTTTCCCCTACCTGCTCTTTTGCTATCACCTAGAAAGGCCGGCGATGTCAGCTCTAGTGGCAGAGCTGAAGTATCCAAGAGGAGGGAGGAAACCTAGGGGAGAGATCAGAACTGGGCAAGAATGGAATATTGGGAAGGCCAGGGGAGCTGAAGCCAAATGCAGACCTATCATCCACTGGGGCAAACCAAGTCAGGTGTCAGGGGCAGGGTGGCAAGCAGGATAGGCTGCCATAGAACCAGGGCTTCTGAAGCTACCTCGTCTCCTGGCCCCACCTTCCTTTCCTTTATGGTACATGGTTGCTTCTGGAAGCTTGTTTTTGTCAGTTTATAGGGAAAATCAAGTATCAAGACAGGGCTTAAGTTGTTAAGGGAATAAAAAAGGAAAGGGGAATGAAACAACTATACTTTTATTTTAGAGAAAATCACACCGAGACTTAAAAGCTTTCTTGATTTTTTTTAATAAACATGAGCACTTTTCCCAATAGATCTGCTTCATCCCCCTCACACTCGTAAACTGTGAACTGCAGAAAAAGCACACCCAGCATTGCACAAGAGGGCTCTTTGATCAGTCCTGATCAGACCCAGAGACTCCAGAGCTGATGGGTGGGGCTTGTCTTTCAGGTCCCCCCAACCCCCACCCAGTGCCCCTGTACAATGCACAGCCTGCACAACCATCCACAGTGGCCCCTCGCGGGGCTCTTGTTCTCCAGCCATCTGCACAGCAAGGGAAACCACACGTCCTGCGCGTGTGGATTTATTCATCATCCCTGTATCAGCTAGGAGATGGAGCTATAGCACATTAAATATTTACAATTATCAGAGACAAGACAGTGCACAGCACTGAACCAAGATAAGAATGCAGTTTTAAAATATTTACAATGAACACATCTTGCTCCTTCTGGTTCTTTTCTTTGGCCTGGCATTTTAGGTCTCTGATCTCTTTATTGTATTTTCTTTCCAGGCCCTCTGTAGTTTGAAATGTCTGACAGAGCCTCCTAACTAAATCTTAAGGGGATGCTCATATATATGAGAGATACTGGGGAATTTTATTCATGTGCCTCCAAGCAAGGGGACTTTTCTCACCATCTTTTCAGGTGATGTGTGTGTCTCCTGCTTATGCTAGGTATGCCTGAGTCAGGTTTCTGGTAGTTCTGTCATGTTTGAGTGGTCCTATGTAGAACAGGGCCAGGGGAAGGAGCGGGCATGGCCTGCTTCCGAGGCTGTGCTATCCCTGAGAGCCTGTGCACACTGGTTGCCTGAAAATTTAAAGTGCCTTTAGACACCAGAGTTAACAGTGTGCATGGAATGGACTGGTTCAAGATTCCTTTCATTAGTTCAGTCCTCAAATGTTACACGTGATTATATTCGGGAGCACACCACCATCATGGCTGACTTAAATATCCACTTCTTGAAAGATTCTGCTCTTTCCTTTTAGCTCTTCAGACAACTAATAACCAGAAACAACAGAATTTTGGCCGGAAAGGGCTATATTAGCAACCTCAGGGAGAAAAAAAAAAGTTAGAAAAGCAAAGACAGGAAGGATCATTCGGCCCTTAGTTTAACTGTAAAGAATGTGAACGAAGCTTCAGCCGTGAACTATTTGGCGATCCAGAGAGATGAGAGATCGCCAGCATTTGGGATAGGGTGTCAGAGCATTATCAGGGATCACAGGCGTTTTATTTGATGGGTGCCACATTTGACCTTGAAGTGGCGAGGCTGGCGCTCCTTCGTGTCCTGGGGACCTCCTGCCGCCCTTGCGCGCTGGCGGTATCCACCCCCAGGATCCGAAGGCCTCGACTCTGAGTATGAGCCTGTGCACGTTTCTGGTGTGTATTTATATCGAGGTGGCTCTGTTGCCAAGGAGCTCTGAGAGAAAGCAGAGCGGAGATAACTTCTAATCCACCTTTCTGTGATAATGTGGCGCAAAGTGAAGAGACCCAGGGCTCCATCCTCCTGGTCTGGCATTGCCCTGGGAGGGGCAGTCCTGAGAGGTGTTTTTAGCAAACCCAGCAGACACCGGGGTGAGCTTTTGCATTGGAAATGCTCATGGCCACAGCAGAGTGGAACTGAACTCCGTGCGGCAAACAGAAGGAACTAGAAAGGAAGAGAAGAAGAAAGCAAAATGTAATTTGTAGGCAGCACGAAATGGATTGGAATGACCATTCCAGAGAGTTGGACAGCTAGAGAATGAGAATCCGGGGACATTAGAACTGGCAAGGAGCCCAGAGGGCACTGAGCATAGAGAGAGGAAGTCCCTTGGCCGAGATCATGGGGGCGGGAACTGGCGACAGCAAGACTGTATACCCAGCTCGGGGCTCTGTGTTCCACATCCCGTGTCCTTGGTGGCTCCAAAATTGCAGGGAGGTGCTTTCCCTGTCGACACAGAGCTGGCACAAGGGAGCTGTCTCCTGAAGGTCCTTTCCCAGAGAGTCATCAGTTCTGCCATCAGAGGATGGGGAGAAGAGTCTGGAGCTCCCCACAGGAATAAAATCAAAGAAGATGGAGGAGGACTGTCCACCATATTCACATGGATGGTATATTAACATGAAATGCGGGAGGGTGGGCCCAGCAACACAGCGGGCAGCAGATAGACCTGGCCTCTCATCCTGAGCCAGGGTGACTCACTGAGGTCCACGGTGCCTCCATTTCCTGATCTCTGCAGTGAGAATCAGCACACCCTCTTCACAGGCTCACAGGCTCACATAAGGAACAGACATGAAAACCTGGATAAAAAATGTGCTTTACAACAGAGAGTTTGGGCTCCTGAGGGCTTGGCCTCTGGGGACTCTTTTTCATTAATAAGCACCATGTCTGGAGAGCTGGCCATTCTTTATTCTGCTATCCTTGTTTTTTTTCTACTTCCTCCAGCTGAATTCTCCATCTCGATCCTCCCCTGAGCTGGGGAAAAGGGCATAGGCTGGAGGTTCATCAAAATGCCACAGGTGCTGACTCATGAGCCCATGCAGTGCTCCTAAACAACACCTTCTAGAACAAGCCCTTCTTCTTAGGGCCGAAGCAGACTGCCCTCCACGGTGGAGTGGAGAAGAGTTAGAGAAGTCCCGGCCCTTTGCCTTATGTTTCTGATGCCTGTATCACTTCGTGGCACAAAACCCCTCTAGGACAGAATGGTCTTTTCACAAAGAATTTTAATAAAAAATAAGTGAAATCAGAAAAACAATACAGAAATGACTCACAGCATAAAAGGAACCACATTTACAAAGCATCCATGACTAACTGTAGAACTGTGCTCTTTGGGGCTCGTAACCCCAGCATCTGAAGTTGTCTTTCTTACCAGCATTAGGTTTATGAGGCGGTGGGTTGGATTAATCACCCAGATTAGCCTGGCCCAGCAATCCAACATAATCCTCCACAGGGCCTGAAGGGGCTGTGTTTTGTTTTGCATGAGAGATATTCCGAGAGGTTCTGGCTACAAGACACCCCTGGGGTTCTGGAATTTGTAGGATTCCTCTGGATCATCTGGCTGATGACCAGGGTTAGACTGTGGTACCAGTGGCACAGCTGTCCTGTCTGCATACTCAGCAGCACCTTCCTGTGTGTGGACAAACTGAGGGGCCCATCACTGGGGCTCTGCTAGGCAGGGGCCCTGAAGAGCTGGCTGTGGGCCCAGTGGGCTATAGGGGTCACAACTTGGCCAGGAGGAGGGCATCACAGGAAAGAAACTCTCATTCTCTGAACACAAACAACATGGTCCTGGCTCTGAGCTTTCCTGTTCGTGGAGAATGCCTTCCTGTTTGTAGTCACTTGTCTAACTGCTCCCATGCTCAAGCCCAATTAACTTTCACCATCCCTGGGAGCCCATTCAGCTGATAAATTTTTAGTGAGAGTCTACTGTGCGCCTATAAGACATTTTAACTCATGTTGACCTGTCTTGAAGCTGTGTAAAGGCCTGGGTCTGGGTTGGTTTCCATATTCAAGAGAAGTACAGAAGGGGCCATAATGGTCCTCGGTCATTGGTCTATTAGGAACAGGACTTCAGGCAGTGGCTGAGGGACAAGAGACAAGGCATGTGATTCCCAACTCCTGCCACCTGGAGAAGAAGTGGTGAGACCAAGCAACTTGAGGTGTCAGGCCGCATCTGTGGTCTAGTGCAAGGCTGCTGCATCAAAGGGGGTTGAGCACGGAACAGGAAGCTGGGCAGGAGCTCTGTTATATGTATGGAGCATCTCTGAGGAACTTGAAGAAGGTGCGGTCAACAAATCAGTGTTCAGAGCATGAGATCCAGGCCTGAGGTGGCAGGGCGGGTGGAGTTCCCACCAGGAGCGAGCCGGAAACAGGGCATAGCTGGGTGTGCAAGTAGAAGCATGGAGACCTTCAGCTGTAGGGTGAACTTCATCTCCGTTCACAGCCTTGTTGGTTCCTATCCTCCATCATGCCAGAGGGCTGCTAGCTCTTCTCCACTCAAGACTAGCTCTGCGAAACGACCCAGCAGAATGTCCTGCCCTTTCTTCTACCCTGGCCTCCGAGCTGAAGCTCCTCAGAGGCAGGTGCTAACTAAAACACTCTTTAGACCCATTTTGCACATCGCACTTCACCCCAAGGTGACTCGCATAAAGAACTTCCCAGCTCCTCACCACCAGCCACAACACAGTGTGGGCATCTGTCCTATCTGAGACAGTACCTTTTAGTTGACTTGTTTTTTAAAAAACGCCGTTTGCTTAATGATTTAAGAAAGTCGAAAAAGGTGAGAAAGAATTCAGAAGCGGTGCGGTGAGGGAAAGAGATTCTACTTGGGAATATTGCTTACAGTTGACATTTGCTTTTCCTCCAGATTGACTCTTGACTTTGCATCCTGTCCACAGAGTGACACTCTGCCAACCAGACATTGTCACCTGCTGGGCGACTCACTCACGGCCCCTTGGCTCTGTCTGGAAAATCTCTCCCTCTCTCCCCCATCCTTGTCTCCCATCCCCCTTCTCCCAGCCCAGAGCCTTTGTTGACGTTGACAGCTCATCCCTGGGCCATCATTCATCCTGCCTATGGCAAACTTTGGAGAAAATAAAAAACCCTGCTCCCCTAATCTCATTAGAAGGGCTGCAAATTGAATTTAGCCCCTCTCAGTGTCCCCTCAGCTGGCTGTCATTAGGAGCAGAGGCTGGGCCTTGGCTGAGACCCAAAGACCAGCTAACTGAATTTGAGATGCTGTGGTCTTGACAGGCCAAGGGAGGTAATTGAAGAGCCGTGGGGCTCCTGGTAACATTTCAGGCTGGGATTACACTGGGGATCCGAAGCCCCCATCTGCATCGGTGTCGGGGGCACTAAAGAGTCACCCGCTGGGCTTGCAGGGGTCGAATTATTGATAAAGAGATCATTCCCAGTGGAAGGTGGGAGAACAACAGGGAGGCTGCATTGGGTTATGATGCAAAGTGGGTGTTATGGGTGGGGCGGAAGGAACACCCTAGTCAGTGAGGGTCAGCAAATCACCCAGAGTTAGAAATAATTTGCGGAGAGTGTTATCTAATGGAAAAAAAAAAAAAAGACAGTCTGGAGAGACTGACAGATAAACCTAGAAACTCTGAGGAAAAGAAATACTGAGTTTGAAATTGTGGGCATTATTTATGTGTTTATCTGAATCTTAATATTTTTTTCTTCCTGAATCATTTTAGCTCTATCTGTTTATTTATTTTACCTCAATAGTAAGCCCAAAGCCAAAATATGAAAAATCATATTTTTATATAAAAGAAATATACAAAACCCCTGCATCCTCCTAATTAGGCACCTAACAGAGGTCCGGGTAGATGTGACAAACACTGTCTCAGACTCCCAGGGCCTCCTGAGTTCCCGGAGGAACTCACAGTGATTTCAATGTAGTTGAAAGTTCGCTGGCACCCTGTTTTAAAGAAAAGGAGACTGATGATAACTAGCCAGCTACTATGTACCAGGCATGATCCTCACAGAAACAGAATAAGATGGGCATGACAATGATTTGTATCCCCACTTTATTGATGAGGAGACTGAGTCTTGAAAAGATTAGTCAGTCTCTTGCCCAGGGTCAAGGAGATGATAAGTCCTGGGACTGAGATTTAAACCCAGGATTGCCTGGCTCCCCCACTCCAGAGGCCTTCCTGGCTTAGCAAAGAGCTAGTTTTCCTACCCTGTGTCACTTTCCTGGAAGAAGCCACAGTGGTGAGGTCTGTTACTCAGAGACCGTGAGGCTGGGAGTGCAGGCTAGGAGCCAGACAGAATCATTCCACCATGTGCTAGTGATGTGTCCTTGGGCATGTCCAAAACTCTCTGTGCCCTCCTGGAAAATGGGGGCTTGCCCCCCTTGGCTTACTGTGAGGACTAAATGAGCTGCCCAGTGCCTGGCACACTGTATGTGCTCATGGTGTGATATTAACCTATAATTTAAATTATGGTTATTGTTGAGGTGGCACCATGAAGAATGTCTGTTCACTTGCAAGTCTATTGGTCATCCCCCAACTATTAAGCCACAACCTCATCAGAGTCCTGTTTCCTGCCCAGCATTCCCTGACACGTGACAGGACACCTCACATTTACATTCGTGGGACTTAACCGGAAGTGCAATTTTGGGTAAAGAGTGAAAGATGAACCCAAGGTTTTTCCTATGTTGATGAGATCCATGGGTTTTTCTTCCCCAGCCTGCACTCTTTAATGTTGGGTGAGGTAAGACTTCCAGCCACAGGCTCTCCCATACCTGTTACTATCAAGCCCTCGCTCCGCATGAGGTGTTTTATATATTTTACCTCATTTAATGACCACTTTTACTCGTCTTACGGTAGGTTTCATTTCCATCTTTTAGATGAGGAAAGTGCATTTACTGTATGTTTTCCATATTCCATCATGCCTATGGTATTAACTATAGCCTTTCAGTTGATCTAAAATGGCACAGACTACTCAAATATGGATTTTACTACCTTCGACAAGACTTGTTTCGGTAACTAAAGTCCACCCTGCCTGTTACTGTACATCCCAAAGGCACTCAGCCTTCAGATTCAATGAATCTTTGTTGAACACTTAGAGTGTGCCTGGCTCGGGGTTGACAGGTTTTTCCATAATGTCTTATTTAAGTAACTATTCATTCTATGAAGAAAGGCCTATGACTTGTATTTAGCAGATAAAAAGATGGTTTCAAAACACTTAGGAGTGTTTTCAAGGATCACACAATTACTAAGTCAAGTGTTGGAGATGGAGGTCTGGCGTTCTCTGGCTTTATCACTCCCAGTCCTTTGAGTCATCCTGACTGAGGCCTCAGAGATAAGCCATCGCCTCTGTGCCTTGCACCAATTCCTAACCCACGGAATCATGAACTATAATAACAACAAAGTGCCATTTTCACACACTAAGGTCGATACACAGAGAGCAATCACCAGAACAATGCCTCTCAGAAGGTTCTTGTGAAAAGTATAAGCTGATACACCTGTAAATCACTCAGGGCAGTGCCTGGCACAGTCGGCATTCAACCAAAGTGAGTTGCACAAACATGTATTAAACACCAAGTCGTTCTGCAGTGTGTTCTAGCTAGGATGGACACAGAGTGACTGTGACCCAAGCAGTCAGGACCTCATGGAAATTAGGAGCAGCTAGAACCTGGTCCCACACTTGTGGAGTGTATGAGGGATATACTTCGCTCCACTCTGGTCCCACGTATCATCCCTGTCACTGAGAGAAGGACAAGTCTCCAGTGTCTCGCTGCCACGGATGCCTGCCCCGACTCTGGGCAGGCCTGGAGGGGTTAAGCCCGTGGATGCAGTCCCATCACTGTGGATGAAAATCCAGCTGCTATTGATTCCTGGTAAGCATGGATGCCCTTCCCAGGTCAGAAGAGAAACCCAAACCATTGTTGAGTAAATATAGTATTCTGTTCACTACATCAATTAGGCTGACCCTAGGGGCTCTGGGAGCCCCCATGTCCGCCATTTGCAATGACAGCTGCCATGCTAATGAATCCACATTGACATGATAATTAAACAATTACACAAAGTGGGGCTTTCCTGGTGTAGCAGCTTTAGCAGGGGTGGCCACGACTGGAGGAGGCCTGGGGGGTGCTCCAGGGCCATGAGGTGACAAGCAGTGCCTGGGTCATTCCCAGACTTGCCCCCAGGGGCGATGGGGCTGGAGCGCTGGAGCACTGCAGCTGCCGCCTCTGGTGCTGGGGTGCGGGGAGGGGGGAGTGACACATGGGAAGGACGAGGCCCAAGTGTGCTCATACACACTTTCTCTCTCTCTCTCTCTCTCTGTCCTCAGGAAATCCTCAGTTGGGTGAAGCCTAAAAGGAATCCCCCATCCTTTTATGGAGGGGATGGGGTACCTTGTCAACTCCAGACTGACCCAACCCTTCCTCTCTGGAAAACTTAGAGACACCCAAGGCAGTGTTGGGCAAACGGGGACAGCAAAGGCCAGGGAGCCGTTGCCTTCCTGGCCTCAGAAGGAAGAGAAGAGAGATCAGCCTCCTCACTAGCCCTGGGGAAAATACCCTTTCTGTGAGCAAATCATCACGAATGCAGAAAGCCCTGGCTTCTTGGTCACCCTGCACAGTTTACCGTAACTTGAGTCGACCCTAACCAGCCGCAGCCGCCTCTGCGAGTCTGGACTTGTGGGTCAGGCAGGCTGGGCTTGTTCTCTACTCTGTAATTTTTGTAAGCCTGGGCATATCAAAAGGTCCTTCTGGACCTTCACTTTCTCCACTATAAAATGGGTTCATAATCACTGCCTTGCCCAACTGTACTTGAGATGAAATAAGATAGTCTATGTAAAAGGACTAATAGCATTTTTCATAGATAATAAATGAGAGAACCTTACTGATGTTAATAAGATTCCACATCAAAATGAGTTCCATCCACAAAAATGACATCAAATAGATTGAAATCTAGAAGATAGATGTCTAGAAGACAGATGAAGACCAACCTAGAAGTGCCTTGAGATGAAGAGAGTGATGCTCTTGGGGACCTCTTGCAAGTGAGGCTGTGTGTAGAGTGTGCTCAGTAGAAACAAAGGAAGAAAGAACAGCAAATGACCTATTTGGGGCAAAGAAAGAGGCAGAAGAGGCGTGTCCTGGCTCAGGACTATCAGGCATCACCCCATGAGAGGTAACTGATGAAACATTTATCCACTCATCCACCCACCCATCCATCCATCCATACATACATACATACATACATCCTTCATACAAAGAAAAATACACATATTAGGGGGTTATGGCACGGAAGTGAACATAGGCCAAACCAGTGTCTGGTCTTATAAGTATCTAATCAATAAATGAATAAATGAAAGAGATGCAATCCCTGTCCTTATGACACTCTGCATGGTGGAGTGTGCTGCCTCTCTTACCTTATGCCTACGTCAGTTCAGGCTGAGCTATGATTTATAGGAGGCAAAGGGACATCAGGTGTATACTTTTATAAGTGAACTACAAAGCAGGTGTAACCTAGTAAGTATGTGCTCAGATGGACATATTCAGAAGCATAAGAGTTTACCAGTGGGCAGGTGAAAAAAATTCAATGTTGGATTCAAACCTTGGGATTCTGAAGTCACACCCAGATTTAGAAGGGAAAGTGCCATGATTGATTAGTAATGTCTGCCCTAGGCACAGGAATGGAGAGAACTCACCGTTCATGCTAGCTATTGTCATCTCAGATTTAGGCAAGGTCTAAGATACACTAGTAATAGAATTTTTTGATTTTTTAAATAGTTTATTCACTGCCTACTGTGAGCAACTAGGGTTACAGTGTGTTCCTGGAACCATGGTTTTGGTTCCATTTTCCTGCCAGTGACCTTAAGTCAAACTGCTCAAGCTCATAAAACCTGAGCTGTCATGCAAAAGAAGTGTGACTGCCTTAAGAAAATCCAAGTTGATTAGCCCAAGTAGCTTAAAAGAAAAGTCAAACTTTGTTAATTAAGCAAACATTTACCAAGCATTTTACTAAGTTAAAGTCCTTGGAAATAAAGAACCCACCTTCCATAAATAAAGGTGGTCAGTGTCTAGAGTGGGAGTATGTTGGAGGTGCAGGGGGTAGAACGAGGGATAAATACCTACAGACACACTGCTATATCACTGATTTAGAAGAGACAGTAGTCAGTGGAGTTAAATTCCAGAGGACTTGAGCATTCTTTGAAGGATGCCCCAAAAGTGTTTTTATGGTTGCCCTCATCTATGATATAGGAGCTGTCATGGTTTTGGGATCATGCTAGAAGTTTGAAATTGAGCTATTAGAATTTCTAGTCCCCCTTCAGCCTATACTGTCTGAGTAAGCCTGCCCTGTGCATGGGAGTGCCTGCAGAGGCCATGAGATGAGAGGCAGGGAGGAGGGGTCAGAGGATGCCTTTGGACACACTCCTCGAAGTGTGGTTTCTGGACCAGCAACAGCAGCACCTGGGAGCTTGCTGGAAGTATGGCACCTCAGGTTTAGCTGCAGACCTATCAAAGCAGACTCTCTGACTTTTGACCAGATATCTGGATAAGTCTCAGGCACACTGCAGTTTGAGAAGTACAGGTTGATACGACAGGAATGCTGCCCATGGCTTCTGCCTCCTGGCTAGTCAGAGTATGTTCTCCACAGGGACACCTCTTCTCTCATTCCCGCTCCTTTAACATTCTTCAATATTCTCTGTAATCAGGCTCTACCCTTTGTTTCTAGGTTCGCAGCCCTCAGTATGACCTCTTCCTGCTATCCTATGTCTTTGGCATCAGAGAGGACCCTTCTTTGCCACAGCCAAGTCAACAATGGCTCCGCAGTAGGAGGGCACTGCATTTATGTGGCTGTGTTATCCACGCCTCGTGGACGTCATCCCCTGCAACTTTCTTGGTAAGTTTTATACGAGAAAAGAGACAAATGCATTCTATCATGGGAGAAGGAGAAGTGGGAGAGAATGAGAGGAAAGGGTCAGGAAGGGCCTGGTTAGTGGACTGGGATGAGATGAGGAAGCCAGGAAAGCTAGGAGAGAAGGTGATGTTGGTCGGCTCTAAAAGAATAAGTCACACGTCCAGTCAAACAATGGGGTTCTCAGGTCGCCTGGCTGGCTCAGCTGGGAAGGCATGTGATTCTTGATCTCTGGGTTATGAGTTTGAGCCCCACATTGGGTGTAGAGATTACTTAAAAATAAAATCTTAAGAAACAAACAAACAATGGGATTCTCCTATTGTTTCTCTATTATTCATTCCTTGAATCACTCATTCAGCAGATATCCATGTAGGTGCCATCTTTGTGGCAGGTTCTGATCCCAGTGCTGAGGACACAGAGGTAGGTGAACCACACCCAAAGCATAAGGTGAGTGGAGATGACCTTCCCTGATCAGCAGGCCGTGGAGGCCCAAGCCTGCACCAGTGCGGTAGGATTGCCATATGCCATCCCTGGACTGGGGCCCCCTCCGCTCACTGCTGTGGTGTCTGAATTCTAAGGCGATCTGAAGTATGAAAACACTCTCTATAAAGTAGATAAAGTGACTGAAGGGTTTTCTGCTTAACCAGAGATTTTCCCTGGGATTAGTTTAATGAGGTGCACGCATTCCTGGAGACTCTGCACACCATCTCATTTAACCATCACAGTCCTGTGACATTGGTAGCAGACCGAGGAGAAAAATGGGGCTCGGAGAGCTGACATGGCATACAGACTGCTGAGTCAGCCTCCGAACCCAGATCTTTGCTGGCCAAGACCACATTCCTGACCATTTAGTGAACAGAGGAGCAAAGGGCAGCTGGCAGCTAGAGGCACAGCGGTTGGACATTTCTGCTTTGAGTTACAATTTTGGATCTGGATTGAATTCATTTGAAGTGAAAATATTTTGTTGGCTTCTAAAGAGGAAGACCCCCTGGACCCCTTCATTCCTAGTAGTCACTCAACAAACATTGGCTGAAATGAATGGTGAGCCTGGAGACAGCCAGGATGGTGAAGGACATGTTTAGGCCTGGGGGTGCCCAGGAACAGCAAAGTCTCCACTTGAGGCTATCAGGAACACTCTGCTGGGGACTCAGCTTTATTGGTTCCTCTCACTCTGTGCAATCCTGGGGACTGTCAAATAAATGACAAGACTCATTTTACAAGTAGACCAGAAGTCTGCAGTGGCGAGCCCAAGCTGATTGCCTATCTTATCTTGAGTCATCAGTCTCTCATTCAGGCTTCCACAAACAAATCTGTCCTGCACTTTGGGAGCGAGGGGCTGATGGAGTGGGCATTTCCCAGGGCCCTGGTCTATCATGAGTCACTGCTGAGGGGGAACTTGGCCAAGCTGAGACTGTGGCCAAAGCGACAAGAAGGCTTGAGAGTTGAGATTCTGGGGGTGGCCTCTTGGTTCTGAGAAATGATGGTGACATGACCACAGTGACAATGGTGTTGATAGATGAGACACAATTTGGGCTTATCATAGGCTAAGTTCTGTGTCATGCACTATTTCTGCATTATGCCATTTAACCTTGGCAACATTTTGGGGGGCTTAAAGAAACTGAGATCCAGAGAGGCTAAGTAAATTTCCTGAGCTCATACATTACTGTGTGGAAGAGATGAGACTTGAAACTCAGTGTGTTGGATTCTAGAGTTTCCTACCTTCTCCTTTGGGACCTTTCTTATAAAACCAGATCACAAAGGCTTTGAGGATTAATTCCAGAAGTTTTCCCTGCATGGGAGGTGGGGAGAAGGGGAACCTGGACCCATCCTTTGCCTCTGTCTTATCTTCCCCTTGAGACCCTCTCACCTGTTTCTTCTTGCCACCCCCATGATGCTTAGCAACAAAGACCCTGGCTGGAACTGTGAACAAACAGAGGATAGCAGAGCAGTATATAAGAAATAATCAATCATCCAAGTTTGTATGGAACTGTACGGTATTTCCATCTTAGCAGAACTAGTTCCTCACTCCTAGGGAGCAAAGGGATGTAACGAGATAGGGCTCTAGGACCTCACTCCACTTCAATGAGAGGTTTTGCAGTGCAGCAAAGATTTTAGGTTCCGGGGCCAGGAATTCCTGGGCTACAAACCTAACTCCATGACTTCCTGGATCCCAGATCATGAACAGAGAACCTCAACATTCCATGGGGTTTTGCATATGAGAATATATAAAACAGGAATTAGGGTAGTCCTTGCTTTGTGAATTATTGGAGGATTTAATGAGCCTATGTGTATAAAATGCTTTGTGGGGTATCTGGCATAAACGTGTGCCTGATAAATCGATTCTGCAATCTGTTTGTGCAACAAATACTAGTGTATATATTATATATTGGGCCTCAGCCCAAGACTTCATTTTAACCATCTTTTCTTTTTTAAAAGATTTATGTATTTATTTGAGATTTATTTATTTGAGAGAGACAGAAAGAGAGAAGAGAGCAGGGGACAGGGATGGGGTGGGAATGGTGTAGAGGGAGCAGGGGAGAGAGAATCCCAAGCAGACTCCACACTGAGCCCTGAGTTCAATGGGGGCTTGAACTCACGACCCTGAAATCACAATCTGAGCTAAAACCAAGCCTTGACGCTTTTCTGACTGTGCCACCCAGGTACCCCCTAACCATTTTTTCTTAAGCTCCTTGGTAGATGTTTGGTTTTCTTCTCAGAAATCTTACACATTTCTTAGAAAGTTTATTACTAGTTTCTGAAGTTTTGAGTTATTTTATATTGGAGCTTTTCCATTATGACTCCTTTAAAGCTTTCTCAATTATGAAATATTAAAAAAAAAAACTTTCAAAAACAAGCATCTTAACTCAAACTAAATTGGTTAACTCCAGCCCTTTCTCCATGCAGGAATATCTACGAGGCAAAAAGACCCCTCTGTCACACAAGGAAGTCATTCTCCCTCTGCAGTTGAGTGAGGGGCAGCTCCTGACTTCCTTGTCTGGGAGACTTCGTGCTCCCTACACAGTGCTGAGCAAAGTTGTTGTCACCCTGAAGTTCCTCATCCTCAGTGAAGACCCGATCCTACATACACACAAACACAGGCACCTACCCTAGACATACAAGCTGGTAAAATACTCATCTCTGTCCTATATGCTTCTTTTTTAAAAATAGGGGAAAAATGCATTGGTAGCAATAAACATCAATATTGAATCGTTTCCAATGTTTATTCAGATAAAACATGCTAATGCTTTTAAATTGTTTTTGATTTGTTTTCACTAAAAACTTATCTTTGAGGGGCTCCTGGGTGGCTCAGTGCATTAAAGCCTCTGCCTTCGGCTCAGGTCATGATCCCAGGGTCCTGGGATCGAGCCCCACATCAGGCTCTCTGCTCAGCGGGGAGCCTGCTTCCTCCTCTTTCTCTCTCTCTGCCTACCTCTCCATCTGTTGTGATCTCTGTCAAATAAATAAATAAATAAATCGTTAAAAAAAAATCTTCTCTTTGAAGGTTGTATATATATAAATATAATTTCTCATTCCCATTTCCCTATATATAAATATAATATCTTTTCATTGTATTTATGGTGTATTTCTCCATACAAAATATTTTCATTCAAGGCAGTGAAATTTTTTTTTTAAGATTTTATTTATTTATTTGACAGAGAGAAATCACAAGTAGACAGAGAGGCAGGCAGAGAGAGAGAGAGGGAAGCAGGCTCCCTCCCAACGCGGGACTCGATCCCAAGACCCTGAGATCATGACCTGAGCCGAAGGCAGCGGCTTAACCCACTGAGCCACCCAGGCGCCCCAAGGCAGTGAAATTTATCAGACTTCAAAAAATCGTTTTTGCTTTAAGAAATTCGTTTCTATAACTATGTCAAAATTTTTTCTTTTTTTTTTTTTCTTTTTCTAAATGGTTTACTTTTAGGGCACCTGGTGGGGGCTCATTTGGTTAAGTGTCCAACTCGTGGTTATAGCTCAGGTCACGATCTCAGAGTCCTGAGATCAAGCCTTGTGTCAGGCGGCCCGCATAGCAGGCAATCTGTATACTGTCTTTCTCTCTGCCCCTCTCCCTGCTTGTATGCACTCTTTTTCTCTCTTTCAAATAAATAAATACATCTTTAAATGGTTTACTTTTGGGATTTGGTTCTTTAATTCACCCAGAATTTATTTTTGTGTATTATTTACGGTAAGGATCCAATTTCTTTTTGTATGAATAACCAAATGGCCCAGCAATATTCACTGAATAGAATATCTTTACTCCAGTGATCTATAAATGATACATCTTTAATAGATAATGTTTCTGGGAGTTTGTGGTGGTCTGTTTATGGCTTTCTAGTATAATCCATACAAATTCTTCACTGTCCTAATTGTGATGCTTTGTAATAAACTTTGATATCTCTTTAAGGAAAATTCTCACACTATCTTCTATTTCAAAAATGCCTGGATATTCTAGGCCTGTGTTTTTATCACTTTTAGGGTCAGCTGGCATGTTATGGGGGAAAATATGTGTGTGTGTGGGGGGGTACGTGTATATGTATACATATGTATATATATACATGTATATGTACATGTACACACACACACACAGGTGTTTATTTGGAATTCCATTGCATTCATTGGTTAACCTGAGGGAGAATTTACATTTCTATGATATCAATTCTTCTTGTCCATAAAAATGACATACCTCTCCATTTATTGGAATTATCTTTCATGCCATCCAATAATGTTTTATATTTCTTTATAGAAGATTTTCATAACTTTTATTACATTTAATTCTAGCCAAGTTATAGGTTTGTGGGGTTTTATTGGTACAATACATTTCTCTAGTATATTTTCTAATTTGTTTCAGGCACATAGGGATATTGTTGATTGTTGTATATTGATCCTGCATCAAGTAATTTTATTAAAAGTTCAGTTCTAGTAGTTTATTTGTAATCCTTTTCTTTTTTTTATTTAATGTACAAATAATAGTAATTTGTCTCTTTAATTTCTTAGATCTTTAATTTTTTCCCCTTGTCCTATTGCATTGGCTGGAACATTCAGTACCATGGGGCCTAGGAAAGGTAATAACAGGACTCCTTGTTTGTGCCCGACTTTACAATGACTGTGTCTAATGTTTCACTATCAAATATAATATTTGTCTTTTTTTTTTTAAGATTTTATTTATTTATTTGACAGAAATCTCAAGTTGGCGGAGGGGCAGGCAGAGAGATAGGGGGATGCAGGTTCCCTGCTGAGCAGAGAGCCTGATGCGGGGCTGGAGCTCAATCCCAGGACTCTGGGATCATGACCTGAGCCGAAGGCAGAGGCTTAACCCACTGAGCCACCCAGGCGCCCCATTGTCTTTGTTTTTTTAAAAGTTAAGGAACTTCGTTTTAATTCATGGTTTGCCAGGGTTTCATACTATGGCTATTGGATTTTATCATATCTTTTTCCTGTCCTAACGGAAGAAATTATATGGTTTGCCCCCTTGATCAGAAGATTATCAGTTTATATAAAATATGAGTTCTTTGTTCCTTGTAAGTTTTATAAAACTTTCTAGTAACACCATCTGTTGCCTTTTTGGCCAAGGAGATTTTTGTCTGTTTATTTAGTTTCTTTAAGAGTTCAGGGTATATTCAGGTTTGCTATTTCTTTGTCAATTTTCTTAATTTGCATTTCTAGAAAGTTGATGACTTCGTTTAACTTTCTCAAGATTTTTAAAGATTTTGAAGTCTCTACTCTTTCTGTAATTATGGCCCCCTTTTCCCTCCTACATTTGTTTAGTTGTCTATTTTCTGTTTAAGCCTGCTTGAACTGGGTTTTATACAACTTAAACTAAAGGTATCTAACTGATAGAAGGAAAGAAATAGGAAAATATCATGTACATTGGCACTGCAGCAGTTGGCTCAGAGCTTCTTTCCATGCCACCATGACATCTTTCATGCTCCCCTTTGCTCTTTATCTAATGTCCTCAACGGTGCGACGCAGCACTGAAATCCTCCAGGAGGCCTCCCTTGACTGCTGTTTCGTTATTCCTTCCTCCGTAAAGGTGTTCATCTATCGGAATAGAAATGATCACTTCTCTCGTTAAACTGAATGCCCCTCCAGGGCGAGGAAATCAGATTCATCACCACATCCTCAGAGGAAGGCATGTGTGTGGCACATAATAAACACTCAACAAATACTTTCCGATCGAAGTTATAAGCAGAGCAGTGGGACATCCGTCAGGAAGAGTGAACCGAGACCACTCTCCAGAGAGAGCACTCTGCGTCTCTAAGAGAGATCTGTCTTAGAGATGAAAGCGTGTGCTTTGCAGGTGCTCTCAGAGAGAGAACGCATCATCCTCAAGCTATCCAAATACAGCGGCCCCTCACCCACGTGGCGAGGCAGCTTTCCCTTTGCCAGTCTCTCACCACCTCCTCTGCGTGTCTCTGGCTGATGGTGGGAAGTGACAGACTCATGGCAGCAAGCCCTTGGTGGGCTCAGCTGGGATGGCCTCCTCTTCCTCCAGTTTTTACCCCAACACACTCCCCTCCCCTTTCTCTTTCCTACTCCCATCTCTACCGACAAGCAGAGAAATAAGGGAAACAGTGGAAAGGGCTGGGCTTTGGAGCCAAATAGCCTTCGGTTCAACTCTTACTTTTGTCCCTTCGAGGCCATGCAAATGGGGCAATTTGCTTCTCCTCTCTGCATCTTGGTTTCTTCCTTTATACTAATAACTCCCAGATCTGTGAGATTCCTGCCTCAGAGGAACGCTCCACAACTTTACTCAGCAACATTTCAAGACCCTCTGATGTTCTACACTAAAAAAAATATTTTCCCCTTTTTTCCTCATCTCCAGTCCCAAGATTTGGACATTTGAGTGCCTAGGAAGCTACGTGTACCCACTCCCGAGTGCCCTACAGTCGGCAGCTGTATCCAGCAGTGAGATACAGTCTCCGTCACTTGGGGCCAATTATTCATTCTGTTCTCCGAGCCTCCCTCCACGATCTTATCTGCTGTTTCTCTCCCCCTCTGTGTGTGTCTCTTTCATTTTCTGTCTCCCTTGCTCCCTGTCTCTTTCTCTTTTCACTAGCTGGAGGACGTCCCTGGGTGGGAACGTCCCACAGCAATTTCATAGTACACTTAATCCTTTCGTTGTTCTCCAGCCCTTAAAGGGCAGAAAGCCAGGTGCTCCCCTTGCTCTTCATGGATAACTCAATTATAAGAATTAATAGGCTTTGATTACATTATTAATTTTGAAGCTGTGTGCCTCTCACCCAGGAAGGGTCCAGGAGATCTTCAGATGTGGATGGCCTGCAGACTCTCGACCACCAGGACAGTCCCACATCGGATAATCCTTAGAACTCCTCGCCCGTCTGCCTGGCAGAGTGCGGGACCCTCACAGGACTCTCGTGTGACTTTTGCAACAATCCTGTGAAGCGAGGGGGGAGCAGGTTCCTTTTATGTTTCAGGTGCTTTCCCAGGGCACTGGAATCTCAGGGGCTCAGCTACATAAGTGACTTGCCCGAGGTCACAGCCAGGCATTTAGTGGCTACAGCAGAAACTAGAACACAGCCCTGCAGACATTTAGGCGGGGTTCTTTTTCACTACACTATGCAGCATGAATAGCAGCTGAGGTAAGGCGATTCTTGGTACACACCAGGGTGTTTCCACTTCTGCCATGAGCCCAGACGGGTTGGTACCATACTCGATGGGCATGCTTTCCAGAGATGGACCCAACAATATCCCACCCCGTATGCTCTTCTCTAATGTGCCCTTGCTACTCTACCACATCAAGCGCTTGATGACCCTCCCTTTGAGTCTGGGCTGCCCCTAGCGGCTTGCTTATAGTCAATAGAGGGTGGAAGAGTAAGGCGGCATGACTCTCAAGACTAGTCAGGAAAGGCCATGCAACGTCCTTTGGGTTCTCTTCATTCTGTTGTTCTCCACATGCTCCCTCCTGGAATGTTCCTCTCCCTATCCAGCTGCCATGATGTGAGAATCCCAACCCACAGGGAGCGTGGTACCAGCTGACAGTCCCATGTGAGCACAGCTTTCAAGTCAGCCTAGCCACCAGACATGAGAATAAAGAAGCCTCCAGATAATTCCAGTCCCCAGCTATGTGAGTCTTCTCAGCTAAGTCTCCATACATTTTGGAACAGAAAAGAGTCACTGCCATATTGGGAGACTATGGTGCTTTTCTGCATGTCTTGTAAACAGAAACACAGGCTGTCTTTGGTCTAGATTGTCTTTTTTTTTAATCCTTTATTTTTAATTGTGTTATGTTAGTCACCATACAATACATCATTAGTCAGATTTTCTTTTATAAGATGTTTATATAGCAAAAATACCACAGAAAAGTGAGATTGCAACCACCCTCAGAACAAAGGGCCAGTTTGCTTACAGCCTTGAAAAACAGAAAATTTTTCCATATAATAAAGATAGTATCTTATGGAAGGCTTGCTTCCTTCCCATTATAAAAGATTCAGCTTCCCTATACTTGGTATTCTTCTCCCAAGGATAAGGATATCCTTGGGAATCCCTACAATAGTAATAATATTAATAATAATCCCTACAATCCCACAATAGGTTACTGTGTGTGCTGGTGTCCCCTGCCTCTTCCTCTCACGCTGTGGGAATTGGGCCTCAGGGAACTGACACCAAAAAGTAATGATAGTCAAACTGCTGCTATAGCTGTGAATAATAAAGTTCTTCATCTCTGACCCAGGTGTCTCCTTTTTCTACCTGCATCTATGAAACTGTGCCAAGCTGGCTTGTTAGCTTGCAAGGAGCAAGAGCCTTCAGAGTTCTTGATGCCTTACTGTGTCCTATATGAATTCATGATCTCCAGAATCTGTAAGCATAACAAAATGATTTGGGGGTTTACACCACTAAGCTTGAGGTGGCCTGTCATGCACCAGAAGATAGATGCAAATGCAATCAAAACCTATGTCGTCTTTGGGAGGAAGCTATAATCTATGAGGAAGAAGAAGCCATATTATACTTAGAAACTATACCCAGGGCCAAGCACACAAGGCACTCAGGCTTTCCCTCCAAGTATCCATTCATGTCCACTAATTCTTCAGTGGACACATTGTGGTTTGTCACATATAAACATGTCTGACGAGCGGACATGGCCCTAAAGGAGGCTGAAGACATGGGGATCTGAGAATGGCATGGAAGATGGGACCAGCCAGAAGGAGCTGTGTGTTCATCTCTAAATGCTGGGATCTTTTGGTGCCCAAGAACCTTCACTGATGGGCCACACTTGACAGAAGGTAACACAGAGACAGGGAGTGATTGGTCTTGCTGATTGAGGTGAAAGTCGGGAATCAGTACTGAGAGACAGTGACACCTTGGGCTCAGGATCCCAGAGCTCAGTAAGAGCATGAACTGCAGAGTGGCTAAAACTGAGACTGTAAATGACACCAGAGACATCTGTAAATTTCCAGCTCCCCTGGTGGTAAAGAGGCAGTGACGATGACCAACGCAAGGGAAGCAGTGTGGAGAAGCAGCTTGCCGGACAACCAGTCCCTGGATTTTTAGCCTTGGTGGCCAGTGTAAGAGCTTTGTCTCTTCATTAGTCAGAATAGGCTGGTCTCTGTTTTGATCTCAAGAGATAGGCAAAGTCATAGTGGTTTGAAACAACGTGAACGCTCTTGTGGGTCAATAGAGAGATGGGATGTTGGGGAAGGCGTTGCTGTATACAGTGGTCGCTCAGGAACCCAGGCAGATGGGAACTCGATCATCCTATCACATGCGGTCTCCACACGAGGTCCTAGGATTCACGGCAGCAGGGGAGGAGAGAGCATGCCCCCGCTCGTCAGTGCTTCCACCAAGAGGTGGCACACAGCTTTTCCTCTCACATTTCCCTTGACAAAGCCCGTCAAATAGCCATGGTTTATGTCTAAGTGTGAGGGGTGGGATATAATCCTCCCATGAGTCTGAAAGGAGAGGTGGGCTGGATATGTGGTCATAAACTGCTACCACAGTATTACTTAGATGCTTTGAAGCTTGTGCCACTTCGCTGGGGGAATCGTCTTGAGTAGATAAAGATGGTGCGCTCACCATCTCCCTTCACAAGATCAGCATGTAGCTCACCTGAGCAGGGGTCCCCCCCTCTGCTCTGGGACTCTTTAAGCTTCTAAGGCCCAGCATTCCATCCTGCTGTTTCATTTCAGCTTTGTGGTGTAGGAGAAAGCACTGAGAAGTAGGCAACACGCGTTTCCCGAGGCACAATTGTGAGTAAGGCATTTCCTGTTCTGTTCTCTTTCGATACTTCTGATTTTAAGCAGGAGGAAAATTATAGACCGAGGCTAATAGGTCTCTAACGTTTCTGGAGGATTTGTTAACTTCTCTTTTTAAGAAGGAGGAAACAGATCTGTGCCCCAGACTCACATAATAGTATTTTTTTCCTCATGATATTTATTTTTATCATTAACTTGTATTTAAGATAACAGATGTTGGTTTTCAACCTACCTTTTGATGTGTTTCCTATTTCCTATGCTTATTTAAATTTTCAAATAGAAAAGTGGTTCACCAAAAGTCGTAAGAGGGGGATAGTGTTGGTTTTATGGCAGCTGGCCCCAAATTTCAAAAGCATTAAGAAAATGACTGAAGTTTCGCAGAAAAAAAAAAGATCTAACACCACCACCACCACCTCTTTTTCCCAGGGAGAAAATGACTGGCAAGGCGGGGCCTGGATTCAGGCAGTCGGTTCAGAATTTGTCTGCGAGGTGTTTAACACTTGCTAGCTGTGCGATCTTAAATACAAACTATGTGAAGTTTCTGGGCTTTGGTTTTATCATTTGTAAAATGGGGATAACAATGGTTTTTGTCTCCATTGGGCTTCTGTGAAAATTAAATGCGTTAAAACACACACCGGAGGTTATGGAGGGCAACTGTTGCTGGGTCTGGTGCATAAATAATGAATTCTGGTATTAAAAAGAAATTTTAAAAATTAAAAATAAAAAAACCAACAAAAAACAAAAAAACACCGGAGCCTGACCAGTAACTTAGTGTCTGTGACTGGCTGTTGTGACTGTCACCACTCTTGCTCTCCCCCCAGTGTGCACCTGGTCTGGTTCTCCTCAGCTGCCTTCCCTTTGCAGATCAGGCCCGCTACCCGAGTTCACTGAAAGGAGGCGTTTTAGTCTCGTGGTTCATTCTGTTTTTTACTTATCACAGAAATGTTTTCCTTGAAAATTAACTAATTGAGTTAATGATCCCCAAACTAGGCCAACCTGGGTCTGGTCTTCCCTGCAATCAATTATCCCAATCGCAGTTGCTGCTTATAAACAGGCAACTTGGCTGGTGGTTCCCTTTCCTGCCCCCCAATTCTCTATCCATTTCTTCGTTCAATAATCTATTTTACTTGGTTCAGGTGGGAGTGGTGGGCTGCACCTCTCTGTTACAGCTCCTCTCTGTTAATCTGGAGAGTGGGGAGGGTAAAACACAAGATCTAAATTGCTGGGTCAAATATGCAAGGTCCCGGACCCCGGCGCAGTCCCCCTGGGAGCAGAGACAGACACAGGAAGCTGGTGCAGAGCGTGTCAATCACAAGGGGATAGACAACCTGGAGCCACAGGTCCCAGATGCTCCTGGCCGGTGTACCCTCTCCTCGGGACTGCAGGGTGAGATCAGACAGGCACCCAGAGCCCCAGACCTCCCTCTGTGTTTTCGGTACAAAACCATGTTCGAGTTAAAGAGCCTGCCTTCGGAGTCATCAGCGGTGGTTTTGCATTCCTGCTCATTTGCTCTATGACCTTTAGCAAACGATCTGAGCCTCAGTTTCTTTGTCTGTAAAATGGGACTACTAATACCTGTCTCCCAGGTGTGCTACCGAAATTCAGTGAGATCACATACAGAATACAGAATAGACCCATTTCATACCTAGATCCCACTTCATGATGCTTCACATTGAATGAAAGACTGTGAGGTAGGAAAGTGCAGTCATTTAATGAAACAGCTTTCTATCCATTTTCCATCTATTTTCTTCTTGGTCAAACATACCTACCTGCATTAAACTGCCACTGATTGGGACGCCTGGGTGGCTCAGTGGTTTAAGCCTCTGCCTTTGGCTCAGGTCATGATCTCAGGGTCCTGGGATGGAGCCCCACATCCGGCTCTCTGCTCAGCGGGGAGCCTGCTTCCCCCTGCCTCTCTGCCTCCTTGTGATCTCTCTCTATCAAATAGATAAATAAAAATCTTTAAAAAAAAATAAACTGCCACTGATTGCTTGTTTTCCTTTACTTCATTGCTTTTTCCTATTTTTCGATATTAATGCCCTGACAATAGCAGTGCTCTCTTTCACCAGAGGATACTGATTAATAATTGTTTGCCAGATCAATCTGTGTGCATCTCTTTAAGCTATTTTTAATACACACAAGCATTTCTGGCTTTCTCTAGCTTTATTGTGTGGCACCATGTCTCAAATTGTTCTGATCAACGGTAAATCTATGGGATATTAATAATTCTCACTCATACAAAGAATATAAAAATATAGGTATTTAGATACAGGTAATTAGATTTTTTTTCTTTAGGATTTTCCCAAGTCTTTGATATGTAAATGCATTAAAAAAATTAGGATAGAATTTGGTGTTTCCCAAACATATTTACCTGTAGAGTCTTTTTGCCATAGTGGAGTATTTGAAAGGACTAGGGGTTTATGGAACAATGCTTCTCGAACTTCAGTGAGCACGTGAATCCACAGGGGGGCTTGTGAAAATGCATATTCGGACAGAGGAGGTCTGGGGAGGGGCTTGGATTCTGCTCTTGTGACAAGTTCCTAGTGGATGCTGATGGTACTGACTTTAGACCAAGACTCTAAGGGGCTATCACCCTCATCTTGGAGAACATTCTCTTTAGTAGGGACTTCAGCGGAAGAATGTGGTCTCAAATCAAACTATACTTTGGAGCAATAGAAAACACTGACCAACAATCAGAATATCAAATTCTAGGTGAAACAGGAGATCTGGTCCCAACTGGTTGTACTTGGAGGTGGCATTTCGCTTGTTCAGGTCTCCGATCTCTTACCTATACAAGGCACCCACCTTCCAGTAGCTCCACAGAGTTGCTGGAGAATGAAATTCCCTGTGCAAGAGCACGGTATAAAATCACCATCACAGACCAGCACTGTCAGAAGGGGAAGACACCTTCATGTCTTAATCTAGGCCTTTGTGTTAGAGTCCCACTTGTGGTTGCCATGACCTCTCTGGTTCTTCACAAAATGTATGGATAGGCTACACTGAGCCCAGACTCCCCTGCTTCCCCTGCCAGCCATTGCCTTGAGCAGTGTGACCAGCACAGCTCATCACAGGTGCCAACTGCTAAACAGAGGATGCCTGGAGCCCTTCACTGAGAAAGACTCCCTCTGGGCTCTGCAGGAAATAGATCCTTGATCAATGAAAAATTTCCGCTATGCATGTTGAAGGAACAGTGCATGTAACCCACTCATGTCCCCCCAAGACCAGCTTTCTACCTTGCTTATAAACACATAGCCTTTACAAATTGATGGTGTCTTCCCTTCTCATGCCCCCCCATGGCTAGTGACTCTTTTCTCCAAGCCACAAAGCCAGCAGGTAGCCACGTGAAAAGCCAGAGTAGCCACAGACCCTGCCTTGTCCTCGCCACATTTGAGTCTGGTCTGGGGCTCAGGCCTATGTTCTGTAACCAAAGGGTCACTTTATTCTTGGTGTCCCCTAAGCCTCAAGTTTTTCTCCTGAAAATCAGATGCCTGATTGTTCCCAAAGTGACTTTGTCTCTCTTCAGCTCACTTCAAACATGAGTAAAGTCATAGATGCCATGCCCAATACTATCAGCCCTTAGCTGTTTCTCCTGCAGCCCATGTCACTCTGTATTCAAAACATTCACATTTCATTCAGTTGTGGGAGCCCTAACCTCCCATCTAAGGAAATGCTGCTTTGTGTTCTTGGTCACTCAGACCAGGAGCCTCACTGTCGTCACTGATCATCCTTCTCCCTTGCTAACTCACCCCTGGTCAGGGCGCCTTCAAGGACACCAAGTTCTGAGAGGATGGAAGCCCACTAGGCTAATACATCTCAAAATCCCCCTTCCCAGAACCACAGAAGAGAACCTGGGATACCCTGACCTCCAACACTTCCCTCCTCCTCCATAAACGATTGGGGCCAAACAGAGTCCCTTCCAAGGGGATTTAGAAGGAGAAATAGAGCGAGGGCCATCTAAACACAGAAGACTTCAGTGGTCTTGTTTTCCTCTCTAAGATATGGGAATGCAGAGGAAGTCATTCTGTAGATATAAAAGGAGGATGAAGAACAATGAAGGGGAAGAAGGAAAGAGGAGAGAGAAAGAATACTGGCCCTAAGCTCCCCTGCCCTGGGTTCTGTCAGACACCACTGCACTCTGATACTAAAGTCCCCATTTTGCTTAAATCAATACCTCGGTATTTCTAATACAATTAAAAGTATTCTAAGTATTAAAAGAATTCCAACTACAGTGTCCTACCAGTTCCAATCAAGTAACATGTCTCAAATCTGAGGGTTTATTTCCATCTTAATCAGCTACCCATTCGGGCTATCAGGCTATCACCTCTCCACACTTAGATGTTTGCAATAATCACCGAGCTGGGATTCATCTAGATCGTCGCTTTCATAAGATTGGTGTTTTTGTAAGATAAATATAAAGACAACAAACATAAGATATTAAGGTCACTCTTCTACTCAAAGAGAGTCCTAATTCCTCATCATTAAACTCTGAACTCCTTTGTCCAGTACTGAAGGCTAAGTTTTCCAAAAAATGATCAACATTCACTACTTGATACACAAGTTTCAAGTAACAGGAAACCCAACAAAAACTGGCTTAAACATAGCAAATAATACAGCAGATGCTGCATATTGGCTCCTTCCATCCTTCTGATCCTCTTCTTGGACCTTCCAATATCAAAGAGGCTGAAAAGTCAAAGACCGCACTTCTCAACCCTCCATGTGCTGGGAAGGAAGTGCCCGGCCTTTCTGGAAGCCTCTCGTGCCTCAGTCCTTCCTTCAGGACCTCACGACTCACCTCCTTGGCCCATCCTCCCCCCTCACACATATCTACCTCGGGCATCATTTCGAAGGCCGCCTGGCCAAGGCCATAAATCTGTGCCCTTGTTTAGTGTGGCATGTCCTCTCCCTCTAATCCAATCTCCCCTCCGTGTGTTCTTGGTGCTCGCTCATTCGGCTTGACAGCTATTTAATAAACCTATTTGCTTTCCTTTGACATGAGGCAGAAGTGGTGGGTGTTGAAGAGCCGTGAGGCCCTCGTGGACAATGAAACCCTTTCCCACTCAACACTCTTCCAGCTCAGCACAGATAAATCGTGGAGAACTCGAAATTAACCCAAGCTATCTTCTTTTCTTAAGAAAAAAAAAAAAAATCACCAGAGACCCAAGAAGCAGAGCAAGAGCAGTGAGTGAAAGGGATGGCAGGAGAAATCACATTTCCTGGCTCCAGGGGCAGGGGTGAGCCCAGATCAGGGGCCTGTGAGCCTTCCCTCAATCTAGCTTTTATCACTTCAAAGCAGAAGGTCTTAAAGGAATGCCCTTTATGACTGATTCTGTCTTCAAAAGCATGAAAGAAAAAGCATATTTTCTTAAGCCCACTCTCTGGAAGCCAAGCGATTTATTCAAGGTGCTTGAATCACAAACCTCTGCAAGAGGGATACAGTTCGGTGTGACGGCTGCAGGGCTGGAGACACAATCAGCTGGCCAGTCTGGGATTCTCACTCTGCTGCCTAGGAGATTTAGGACTTTGGCCCTCTTATCACAGCTCCCTGAGCCTCAGTTTCCTTCCCCATAAAATGGGCATGCCGTTCACCCCACAGGGTCGTCATTAGGATCAAATAAGAGAGCAGATGTGAACATTCTTGGTACGTGGTACTTGCTAAATGCATTGTAGCTAGTATTATTTATTGCTGGTTTTAATAATAAGCAGGTCTGCTCCCCATCCCATTTCCAAATACCTGCGTATCCCTGCTTTTTATTGGTATATTGTCTAGAATGCGTTTATTTTGTTTCCCCTTGCATTGGTGGGAACCAGGAACTGTTTACTCTATGTTATCAGCCCTGATCTCAGGATGCAATATCCTTTCTTACATTCTGCTATCACTTTAAGCAAAGCTAGAAGATGTCCAGACCAGGTCTAGGTTGTCTTTGCATGGGGGAGGTTGGACTATTGGGCTGAAAAGTGTGCAGTCCCTCCTGGGGCAGGTGAGTCCAGCTGGGTGGGCTAGAGTCAGGGATAGGATCTCATGTCCACAGAAGTTACTCAACACAGCTGAGACTGGGAAGAGCCTATGGGTTTGAGTCCAAGCTGGTCTTCACGGAGCAACAAAGATCCAAGTGTGGAAGTTGAAATTTGGATGGCAATGCCCAGGAACAGGGATTATGCCAACCACCAACAATGATAACTCCAACTCTATATTCAGAGACTAGAGAAATGATACTGGGTGGTATCATGGGCCACCGAGTCCTCAGTTAGCTGAACTAGGTTCGGGGCTCCAGTTATCATTTGGACCCCATATGCTCCAATTCTAACAGGCAGGTTATAGTTGCTTTTGGATTCATTGACATCAATGTCAACTCCCTAGGTCAAGACCTTAGAATGTCCAACAACTTCTGAAAAGTTTATGCATATTCTCCTTTGCTCACTGCATGGTTATATGAATAAATAGCCACAGGGAAGGATTGGGGAAATTACTACTGAGTATACATGCTGCAGACGTGCAAAATTGTTCCTCCTGGGGACTTGGCCTATACTTCAGTCAATGGGTTCCAGGTCTGAGAACAGCCAGGAATCTTGAATTTTTCTAGGGCTGCTGTCCACAGGCCCCAATCATTCATCCTGCATTTCTTTTAATTGTACATATTAACAATGCTTCTTTTGGTTGCCCAGCTATCTCTGCCCGAGGAACAATGTATTCTGTCAACCATCTCTATCTCTCTGTTGGTCCATCCTGCTTGGTCAAGTCTCTGCTCTGACCTTGCTGCTCATTGTAATAATTGTGCCACCTTGCTTCTATTTATTTTGGGATCCTATTATCCCCATTGCTTTCAAAAGCCCAGTTCTGTAGTATCATCTTTTGCTGGAAGCCCTGATCTATGAAGACAACCACCACTGAGCTATTTAACAACTCTAGTGCACACTCACTAACCAGCACATTCTCTAGGCCGTCCTGCAAAACTGGTCAGCTGATGGAATTTCTGGCCTTCTGAAATATCTGCTCTAGCATGCCCATTGCTCAGAGTCTTTTGATGATTTCCTCCCTGTCTGTCACGGCAGTTCTAACATTTCTACTTCATTTAGTGGTGGCCCTCCTTTTTCTCAAGTGTCCAGTAGCTAGTACTGGTAGGTTCACCTTGCAGTCAATCTCCACCCCCTCACCTTTTTCCCACCTCCACCAAGAGAAAAGCATTGCTGTTTGTCTCGCCACAGATTATTTTTGTGAGTTTCACCGGTTCACATAAATGGAATCACAAAGAAGATCATCTGCAGTGTCTGGCATCCATAATGGATTTTTAGATTTAAGTTCACATTTTTGTATACCTCAGAATTATTGTTGTTAAGTAGTATTCCACTATATGACCACAAAGGGTACTGGGAACTGGGCGATAGGAATGTTCTCTATCTTATGTGGGGTGTTTGTTACATGATGTAGTAGAGACTATACTGTGTCCCTCAGATGCCCTCTTTGGAACTGACATGTCCCAGGGGCTGGGAACATCAGCTGGGATAAACTGCATCTGCATTTCTTACTGGGCACTGCCCTCGGGGGACTGCCTTGCCCAGTTCTCTCTCTTGCAGGAGGTTGCCCTAACTCCTGTTTATACATGAACCTGTTGATAGACTTTTTATCGCTCCAATTTCTTGTTACTAAGAATGAAATTGTTATGAACATTCTTGAACAAGTCTGTGTGTGGACACGTGCTTTCATTTTTCAGATAAATACTTAGAAAGGAAATGCTAGGTCATGGGGTAGGAGAATTAACAATGAAAGAATAAGCACTAAGGAGTTGTCCAATGTGGCTATAATGTGATCTTCTCCCAGCAATATGTGAGAGTCCCTTCCTTCCATCTCCAGCTGACAGACTTTTGGTATTGTCAGTCATTTTAATCACAGCCATTCTAGTTTCTAATTTGTATTTTCCTAGTGAGTAGTGATATTGAGTATTCTGCATATGCTTATAGGCCATTTTTATATTGGAAAAGCGTCTGTTCAAGGCTTTAGCCTGTTTCTTATTGGGTTATCTTTCCATTACTGATTTGTAGGTGTGCTTTATCTATTCTAGATATAAGTTGGATATACACATTGTGAATATTTCTCTTGGTCCTTGGCTTTTTATTTTCTTGATAGTGTCTTTTGATGAGCAGAAATTTTTAATTTTGATGAAGTCCAATTTATTTATATGTTTCTATGGTTAGTGCTTTTTGTATCTTGTCTAAGAAATGATTTACCTGTCCCCAGGTATGAAGGCATAAAGATATTCTTTATTTTCTTTCAGAAGCTTTCTTGCATTATTTTAAAAGTAAAGTCATTTTTGATGCCACTTTGGGTGTTAAAGCACAAGAAGTCACTAGTGAATGTGAAGAGCACAGGAAACGGGAAGGAGGTGGCAATGGAGGGGGAGCTGAGGCCAGCAGAAGCAAAGTGGACGCCCAACCCAGACCAAGTCTCCAGAGTGCTGGGGGCACCTCTGACTCTCTGGCTGTGAGCTCGGGGCCATCTCCCTCCATTAGAGCCAGGGAGACCAGCTCTGCCTTTTAAAAAGGGGACCTGCAAATGGAATTCACACAGTGCCATGACCCTTGGTGTGCAGTGTGGCGGGCTGCAGCCTGATTCGCATCCAAGTGCACACAACACATTCACAGTTGAGAGCTTGCTTTTCCTGCCCCGTCACCCCCACCTCTTCCCCACAATTCCACAGCCTGCTCTCTCCGATGATGTTTCGCTATGTCAGGCTGCCTCTATGCCGGCACTAGCAAACTTTTTGGATTGTGGCTGGGGAGCCACATTCATTTGTTGTTTTCAAGGAGATCAGTTTCAATTCTCTGTGATTTTGGCTTCACCCCTTCTTACATTTGGGAATAGAAAACAGGAGGGGGCTGGTACTTACTGTACAGCTATGACCCCCCAGCCCCTTGAGTCTTCACCTGGCTTTTTATATAAAGCCTTTTCAAAGTAAGATGAGGGAAGCATATGTCCTTCCATCACAAGCCCTGCCCAAACCCTCTTCAAAGCGAATCTTCCCAACCCCTAGCCCTTTGCTGCCTGGGCCATGGTTTGTGTCCCTAATACCTGAGCTGCAGCTGATTGGATCAAGTCAAGTCATATGACCCAGGGTCATGTGGCCCAGGCGCACCAAAGCTGGCCATGAAAAATAAGATCCTCCTATGATCAGATTCTTTGTCTTGAGACTTTGAATGGGCACATGGCAAAAATTTGCAAATATGCAGTCAGAGGTGAAGTACCACAGAGCAAGAAAAAGGTCAAGGGGTTTGAAGAGAGTCATGTGTAAGCCTGAGTGAGAGAGTGGCTAAAGCCCTGAGCTGAGGAATCTGCTGGGAGAGGACACAGCACGAAGTAGTCGTTCAGACAGAGCCAGAGGCATGAGGAAGGGACACCAGCCCTAGACACGCATCTGTTCCAGATTCCACAAACAGATGCCTGCTCAGGAATCCATTTGCCTACTCTCAACCCCATAGTTGTGGCCTGTGAAGGTCTCTGTTTTCATCACTAAACAAGTGAGAAGAAGAAGGGAGGGTGAGTGAGTGAAAAATGAATCCAAGTGAAGTAAGTGGTCGTGGTTCACTCTCTAGTAGGAATATTTCCCACACAATGTTGTTTGGGGACATGTTAATGTTACCTCACTCCATTTCTGGTGACAGCCTCCCATTCCACTGGCCTGGGAAATTCAGTGAGGGGTTACAGGCTAGACCTGTGAGGAAGGTAAATGCATTTTTGATGAGCTGGAGAATCTGTGCCATCGAACAGCAGCTCCCGTATTACCAGTTGTGTGCGTACGTTTTAAGCCCAATCTTTAAAGTGTTTTCTAGTAGGAGTGTGGTAGGCAGTGGGAACTGAGAGGAACTGAAATGTGAGGCCTGAAAATGGCCATCCTGCTGGGATTATAGACAGTCTTCTAGCACGTTTGCCAAATTCTACAGTGTCAATCCTGGCAGTAAAGTGCTTTTTGTAAATACCACTTATTAAGGGAGTAACATTCTGATAAAGGCAGTGGTTGTTTTTGCTCTCAGAGCAACAACTGCCAAGGACTGGTATTTTCCAGATTGTGCTAGGGGCGCACATGCATGCTCTGGTTAGTCAGACTTCACACTCGGTTTTGTATATAAGAAGAGGACAAGGATTTGGTCAGTAAGGTTTACACAGACACACACACACACACACACACACACACACACACACACACACATATACTCAAATGCCCACCCCTGAAAATGGAGGAGATATGAGAGAGGCTCACTAACAATTGGTTCACAGGAGTTAGATCTTCAGAAGGACACTTACACACAGCTCACTGCAGAGAGGGCGGGTTCCTCGACGGATCAGTGGAAAAACCACAACAGCAATAAGTGAGGCATATTTTATTACCTTCCTTGCAGAGACTCAGGCCATTTTTCTGCCCTTGGTTCACGGCATTAACATGAGGAGAAATGCCTCAAGCTGAAGGCAAAAGCAGATACGAAGACTCCAGAGAGTCTTATATCTGGGTGTGGGGAAAGCATCCTACACTCAAAGAAAGTTCAAGCTGGAGGAAATTTGAGCAACCTAGCCTAAGACCCTAGCTTAGCAGGTAAGGAAGATACAGCATAGAGATCTTTATGCAAAACAGATTATTGGTTCTAAGTTTATGGGGCAGAGATCATGGATAATGGCATTCTATCAAACAACATCAAACAGATTAGGTCAAATACTGTGATAAAAATCACAAACGTAGGTAAGATCATGAGGAGTCCCCGATAAGGACCGAATGCTGGCCAGTGGCTCCCAGCTGAACACAATTAACATGTTTGTTTATTATGCTTCTGTTGGAAAGCCTCTGTCCCAAACTAGTTTTTGTGGGTTCAAAGTATAGTACACCATCAGCAGTAACTGTACCATAGGAAGCATCTTAGAAAGGCAGAATTTTGGACCCCAGCCTGGCAACTGTCTCACAGACGGAGCTGCAAGAAGCCCCTGGATGGCACATGCGTACAGACGGGGCAAGAACATGGCTCCTATGCGTCGCCAGCACAGTTCCTTTTCAAGAACAGGAAGCGTGAGTCCCACCAGCTACAGTTCGGCAGCAAAGGAGACTGCCATGCTGGTTTCAAGTGTTGGCATGTATTAGTTTTGTAGGGCTGCTGTAACAAATAACTATAAATTGAATGGCTTAAACCAACAGGAATGTCTCCTCTCATAGTTCTAGAAATCAAAGCCCAGAATCAAGGGGCCAGGAGGCCTGGGCTCCCTGTAGAGACTCTAGAGAGAGCATCCTTCCTTGCCTCTCCCAGCTCCTGGAGGCTCTGGTTAGTCAGACCTCACACTCGGTTTTGTATATAAGAAAAGCACAAGGATTTGGTCAGTAAGGTTTACACACACAGACACATACAGACGCACACACACACACTCAAACGCCCACCCCTGAAAATGGAGGAGATATCAGAGAGGCTCACTTACAATTGGTTCATAGGAATTAGATCTTCAGAAGGACGCTCACAGCTCACTGCAGAGAGGGCGGGTCCCTTGACGGATCAGTGGAAAAACGACAACAGCAATAAGCGAGGAATGTCTGTGTCCCCTTGTGTCTGTGTTCCTCCAATCTCTGTCTCTGCCTTCACAAGGTCTATCCCTCTGTGTCCCAACTCTCCCTCTGCCTTGCTCTAATGTGGACACTTGTCATTGGATTTAGGACCCACCTGGATAATCCAGAATGATCTTCTCTCAAGATCCTTAATTACATCTGGACAGACATCTTTTCCAGCTAACGTGGCATTCACAGGTTTGGGGTGGACAAACATTTTGGAGGGCTACCATTCAACACACTGGATCATTCTGGATTATCCAGGTGGGTCAGTGAGAGGGACGATCTCTAGGACTTGAAGGTCTATTACAGAGTGAGAGAAAGGGCTGGGTACCACAGTTTTGGAGATGACCTTCCACTGTCAGGGTCCCAGTTTGGGTTAAATCATTCAGCAAGTGTCCTCATGGGCTTTGATTATGAGAGAGAAGCAGAAAGAGAGGAGAGAGAGAGAGACGGTCCTCCGTAGCCTCCCTGGGTCCTCACTGGAGGAAGAGCAGGGAGGACACTGAATTACTTCAGCTTATCCTGAGAGCGCTGTACTCGGGGAATGAGATTGGAACATTACTTGCATTAGAAGTCAGTCTAAAATGTATCTCTTATCTGTCAGCAAAACATTCCACTCTTGCCCTCTCTATCTAGGGCTTCCCTCTTCCTTCCAGGCTCTGCCTCCAACTGGGCAGCCACTCCCCTGGCCCCCCCCCGCCCCCCCTCCCTCCCCATCTGGGCCTCAGGCTGTAGGAGTAGGACTCTGTGCTAATTAAGAGCATTATCACCTTGCCAAGAAAGAACAGGGATGCAGGAAAAGGCCTCAGTGATGTGTCCTGGACACCCGGGAGCCTGACTGCAGGTGGCAGAACTCTGACATTGGCCTAACAGAACTAGGGAGGGAGCTAGGGAGCTGCCCCCAGTGCTGTGGAGAGAGCCCATCTCCGTTCTCCATTCCAAATTCCTGAATCCCCCGAACCACAAACCAAGGTCAAGGGAGGGCAATGTTGGGGTTTTTTTCCCTGATGGCTTTTAATTTTGAAAAATTTTTTTAATTTAAAAATGTTGAGCAGATACAGAACATAAAAGATACCACTGTAGCCATTTTCTTAGGTGCCCATTTCCGCAGCATGAGTACGTTCAGAGAGCTGTGTAACCACTGCCACCAACCGCATGAAACTACAGCTCTATGCCTACCAGCAGGTCCGACCCCCTCCCTCCAGCCCGGACCACTGCTTACTTTCTGTCTCTATGCACCTGACCACTCTAGGGACCTCGGGGTAAGGGAAATCATGCAGTGTTTATCTTTTTTCTGTCCAGCTGATCTCACCAAGCATAATGTCCTCAGGATTCATTCATGTTGTAACATCTGTCAGAATCTCCTTCTTCCAAAGCCCGGTATTATTCCATTGTACGCAAATAGCATATTTTATTTATCCATTCATCTATTGATGGACATTCAAGCTGCTCAGGACACAGCTTATTTTTTAAGTTAATATTTGCTTTAAATTCTGAAATAACTTCCGCAAGAAGAAGGAAAAAACGGAATGGCCTAAAACTGAGTCATGAACAAAATTAAGGCCATCCTTGACAGTCACTGAAACCAACTCGGCAAATTTGGTAAATGAAAGAAGAAATCGCCTTTCTTTTTTTAATACATGCAAAAAGCCCCCAACTTTTCCAGAATGAGAGAAAGTAGGGGAGCTCCAGGAACCTACAAGTAATGCTGACGGTTGGCTGTGTTATCCGTTTGCTCCAAAGAGCTAATTAATTCTCAGAGTCTAAGGGCAATAAACCTACAATTGCCATTCAAATGAGAGTGAATGAATTGGAAGAAACTTTGAGAATTAGGAGTCAGGCCACAGGGTTTTGGTAACAGGTTTGCAAATGTGAGAGGGGCAGGTTTTTTTCAGAATTTTGGAGTTTCTGAGATTTCAGGGAAGAGGAGTCCTGAGACCTGATTGTCCCTGGGCACATACTTTTAACCCTGATTTGAGTATCATACTGGTCCTACAGGGAAAGCAAACTGGTCCTACTATTGCTCACTCTGAAAATTGTTTAAAAAATATCCGAATGGAGGCATGTTTACTTTATTATTTGTCTTGCTTTTATCAAGACAACCAGTGTTTGGTGAAATTCTTGGGTTACCGAATTTCTAGTTGATTAGATGATGGGTAAGGGGATGAATAAAAGAGATGTCTTTCATTTCAAGAAAAATAAAATTACATGCTGTATTTATTTTTCCTGAATGATTTCTATTTTTCCAATTTTACCAGGAAAAATATATGTGAAAAGGAAGACTCATAAATGCTGGGACGTGCAGTAACTCAAGTAATGAGGATTCCCCAGGGGGCAATTTGCTACATTCCATCTTGGTGAGAGAAAGAACCCTGGGGTAATGTTGCACCATAAGCAAGGGAGGTGTGACATTCACGTGGCCAGTGTTAGTGGTCAAGAGAGGGTACTGAGTCACAGACTGCCGGGCCCTGGGAATACTAAAACCAGCTCCTTAGTGTCCCCATGAGGCACACTGCCTGGACTAGAGCACAAAGCTGGGAAATACGGCCCCTTCTGCGAGTCTATCCTGCTGCGTTAAATGCACAACCAGACAAAACCAGGCAGCATGCTCTCCAGGATCCAGCATCTTCCAAGATTTAGAATCCCAGAGCTCAGTGTTAGCTTCATTCTTCTACTTCCTCACCTATAAAATAGCTTACCACCCACCCTGTACTGGCCTTGTTATTATTCCAAATAAATCCAGGCTTGCCAAGGTCTTGGCACTGTTCACACACACACCAAAGTTCCTCATAATAATTCTTCCAGCATTGTATTGAAAAAAAAAAAACCATTTATGTTATGAAGTGATTCTTCAGGCACTTCTAGAGGCAGAGTCTGTCTCTAGAGCTCAAAGGGTAGAGAGTCTCATGGGGTTTCTAAGTAACATTGTAACCATTGGGCTGGACCCAAACTGTCCCTTTAGAAGAGAGGGGCCAGGGAGCAGGCAGCATCCAGTGGCCAACAGTGCTAATACCATTAGCCATGGCTGTTGTTACCCACTTTGCTTCTTCACGGTGAAGCCCCAAACCCAAGTTCCCATGTAGAATTTCACCTACAAGGTGAGTAGTTAGTTGGTGGTCTTCACTGGTAGTTGCCTTGAGTTATCAAGTTCCAAAATAAAGGAAGCTGGGCAGGAAGATCAATGTTAGGCTTAAAAGTCTCCTCTACAGACCATTAATTGGATCCTTCCACCAAGGGAACTAGAAAGGCATTTCTGTCTATGTCTGTCTCACCAAGGCTCAAGTTTCTGAGGACAAATAGAAACCAGAAAGGAGAGTGTGCAAGCTTTAGCCATAGAGGAAGGAGACAGCTGTCTTGATGCCATAATGCCTACAAAGTGGTCCCAGAGGCCATAAACACCTTCTCTCTGTGACTGGTTGGGAGCCTGAAATGAAGTCCTGTCATTTGTACTTTGCTTATGCATTTCTCTGTAGTAAAGGACCCATCTGTTCTTACACCATTGCTGTCACTAGAAACAATGACCATTCTGGCTAACACTTATTAACCATTTCTCTATGCCTGTCAGTGTACTGTGGGTGGTACAGACATCATCTCACCCAAGAACATGCGACTAGACCCAAACCACCTGCTCTGCACCATGGTATCTGAGACACGATGGCAAGATCATGATGTGAGTTAACAGTGGGACCAAAACAGAACAGTGTGTTTAAAAGCATTGCTAATAGTCTGGGTATTATCACATGGAAAACTTGAATCAAGAAAGGAGCAATCTTTTGGATGGCGTACCATAAAATAGCCTATTCCAGATCAGCCAACCTTACGTTATTGCCACCCTCTGCTAACCTCACTCACCCACCCACCGGCCAACACACACATTGTCGTATTCTTACCAAACCTCACACTTACTCCAAAATTGACCCTACAAGGCTACAATCAGTCTGGGTCTTCTCTTTGTGGGAATGATCAAAACAAAACTAACAGTTGAAAAAACTAAAGCAGCATGAAATGGGGGAAAGGGATAATTCACTGAAAGCATACTCTGTGTCCTTACAAGTTGTGTGACACTGGCCATTGGCTTCACTCCCTGCATCTCAGCCCTGCACTGGGGGAGGATAAGAAGAATTCTACAAGACAACCTAATGGGTAAGTAAGACAACATAATTCTACAAGACAACATAACTCTACAAGTAACTCAAAATACTGAATTTCAAAAATGGATTGTATTTCAGTTCTCTGTAAGGTCTAGAATATGTATTTCCTGGTCCAAACAGGAAATGAAGGTAATGCATTTTCTAAATGTGATTTGAAACTCTCATTTAACTTTGTAAGAATGCCGCAAATCATTCATACACTCTATCACTCGTCTCTCACTCCGAAGAGAAGGTAGGTTTGCTTAGTGCTGGGAACACGAACCTGTCTTTTGCTTCCCAGCCAAGCAATGGCCAATCTCTCTGTGCTTTCTTCTGGCCTTGTCCAAACACTTGGCAAGGAGACTCTGTCAAGGGGTTGGCCTGTGGGCGATTCTAGAAACCTATTTCCTGAAACCTGACTAGTCTGAGACACTGGGCTTCACACTGGGCTTTTCTGGGACCGCCCCGCCACCCCTATCGCCACAGCCTTCCTGCCTGGCAGCTGTAGGCAGAACATTCTCCATAGTTAAGGCCCAGTGAAACTCCGCTCTTCACCGGGAGGCTCTGGCCTACCCTATTTGATTGCTTTGGAGCCGGCCACAAAGGGTCTGCTTGGCTGGCCTGGGAGGGATTTTTACAATTGAAAAGAAAAAAAAAACTCAGTTGTCAAAGACAAAGCCTGTGGAGTCCTGAGGGATTCCCAAGAGTAGTTAATTGGAAAAACCATTTGCCCCCTTAATGTCCCTCCACCCACTGCCGTCCCCAGCCTTATCCGAGAGCAGTCACCCTATCTGTAAATGGCGACCATGGAAAATGTACCCTGGCGACTTGGTGTGAAAGATAGGCAAGGCTCCTAAAAAATCTTCTCGGAGGCTTATCACCTTCTTCTGGCTCCACAGCGGGCTCGGGCTCTGGGGCTGGAGGAAACTGCCTGTCTGTGAGCCTAGACAGGGTCTCATCAACAACTGATAAGGCGCTCTGTGAACAAGCAGGCGCTGTGGGGCTTTACTCGCCTCTCAAATGCCAGAGACATTTGTAGGAGAAAATACAGGGGCCAGTGACCTCCGTGAAGGAAGCCGGGCAGGCCCGCAGCATCCGTGGGGAAGCCGGGTGGCCCTCCCCCAGCCTGGGAGGAGAACTCAGGGTCACTTCACAGGGACACGGACAAATAGCTGATGGGCAGCGGGGACATCCATGCACTGGCAATGCTACGATGCTAGGTGAATCGATCCCAAATACCTCCAGTCTATTCAGATCCTAAGCAACCCCAAAACCTCCTGGAGTGCTAAATTCTGTAACCCCGTATCAAGGCGATGGATATTAAAATGAGGACCCCCTCATACCCCAGAGGGGTGATGCAGATCCCTGGGAGCCCAGATGAAGGGACCTTGAACGCCAGGCTGAGGTGCTCAGATCCCATCACATAGGTGTGGAGAGCGGCTGAAGGAGTGTGAGGGGAGAGCCCCCTGTAGCACAAAGCACACAAGAGACTGGAGGCTGGAAGAACCCTGGGGAGCTGGAAATGGAGAATAGGAGTGCTGTTGGAAAGGAAGTGGCTGCTCAGAGGAGGAGTTTGCTGTGTGTCCAGTCTCTGATAATTCAAATATGCGCCGTTCTCCTTCCTTTCTGATAAATGGCAGGCGGGAGAGTCGGGGGTTGTCTCTCTATACGGCTGACATTTTTTTGCCTGTGTACTTCCCTAGCCACAGTGTTAGGTCACTCAGCTGTTCCAGGTGCGACTGATTTCCTGTCCTCTGATTCTCCACCAAAGCTGCACACTGGACAGAGGAGGGGGCAAATAGGTCAAAGACCATAAAAGGAAAAGAAGAATAAAACAACTTGTTATCAAACAAAGGGAAGCAATTTACTCATTGTGCAAAATTTAGAAAACAAAACAAAGCCAAGTAGAAAAATGAAAATCACAGGTATCTACCAAAGTAGATATTCTTCCAGTACTTTCTGTGTGTGTATATGCACGTGTATATCGTGTAATATATGTCTCTATGTATATAGTATTTCTATGTGTATATTAAAGTAGGACAGGCACTGTTAAAGTACTATTTATGTCCTATTTAGTTCTAATACTAATACTAATATGATTATACTGCCTAGTGCATGGCACATACTGAGACTTAATAAATATTTATTAAAGTATTAAATGACCATAAATGACTGATGACATTGATTCATAAACTGATTTTTCATTTATTACATTCTATATTGTAGACAACTTCCCATGTATTAAAACAATCTTTTAAATGATTGCACGATATTATCAATATGTGTATCATGCTTCACCAAACCTCATGTGATTGGCCCTTCTTTTAAACAGAGCCATGATGAACAGTCTTGTAGTTAAAGAGGTACGTTCATGATAAGTCCTTAGAAAACAAATACCAGAAGGAGTGCTGGGTCAGAGGGGTACACATTTTTAAGAATTTTGATATATACCACTGGCTTTTGATATACCCTACTGACATGTACCCACCAACACCTTACAGTTCATGCCTCTGTCTGCGGGAGATGCTGACTCATTTTCCTAATAGGACAGTCTGACAGTGGATGTTATCTTTCCCTTTATCGTTGCCCACTTGATGGGGGAAAAGTTATACCATTATAATTTTTATGCCCTCAATTTCTTAATGACTATGAATTTACTTTTTTTTTTTTGCTTTAAATTATACTGTGTGGGGAGGCTATTTCTTGACATATCTTTTAATTGTTCTATCTTATTTCTTTTTTAAAAATAATACATGTTAGTAATATTAACTATTTGTCAAAAATATTACAAATGCAAATTGTAGTTTGTCACTTTGTAGGTTTTTGTTTTGTTTTGTTTGCTTATGTGTTTTAAAATTTTTATACAGTGAAATCCATTGACCTTCCCTTTATGATTTTTGCCTATGGCATCTTGCTTTAAAGGCCTTCCCTCCCTCAAGATTAAATACACTTGTATGCATGGTATTTATCTATATTTTTCTGATGTTTTACATCTCAAAGTCATCTGAAAATTATTTTTGTTAGAGGTTTTGTTTTTTTTTTAAGTTCCAGTTTAATTTTTTCCAACTGGTTAGCCATTTGCCCCAATGTCATTTACTGAATATTTTGTATCTAGTGATTTGAAATGCCATCTTATCAAATCTCAGTAATTCATTCTGGTGTTTGGCATGTCTGTCTCTTTAGGTGCCAGTATTATGTTGCTATGCTTCTTGTAACTTTACAATGTGTCTTAACATCTGGTAAGGCCAAGTCCTCTTTCATTATTTTTCCTTTTCTAAATTTTCTTTGTTATTCTCCCTTGTTCGTATTCCTCCAAATGAATTTTAAATAATTTCACTGTGTTCTAAAAAATAATGCATTGGATTTTTTATTGGAATTATATCACATTTATAATTTAAATATTCAATAGCTCTGCAATACTGAGTTTCCATGTAAGAACATGGCTTATATTTCCATTTATCCAAATTTGCTTTTATGTTCCTGAGAATGTTATGAAGTTTATTATACATAAGTACCACCCGGGTCTCATTGACGTTATTCCTGACTGTTTTAGATTCTGGGATTGCCAAATGGGATTTTTCCTACTCTATTTTCTAACTCATTATCACTGTAAATCAGAAAATTATTATCTTGTTTCTCTGTTACCTACTCAATTATGATATTAATTCAAATAACTTCACAATAGATTCTTCCAGATTTCCTGAGTGTGGTGGTTTATACTGTGTCAGGTTGATGAAGTGGGAACTATGTTTTCCAGAATCCTCTTCCCTGTAGGTTCTGGGTGAGAGTTAACCAACACAAGCATGCAGACAGTATTTGGAATCTAAGCGAAGCAGCAGCCATTATTCTCTGAAGGTTTTCATGGTGAGGTGTGGTGCCAGGTGACGCAGGGTCACCACAAGCGCCCCCCGCCCCCTACGATCCTACAGACACTTAGCAGAAGATGCTGAGTGCTGCTTGCTAACGCGGAGACGTGGCTTCCCACAAGCCTCCTTGTGTTCTGGAGGCTGAAAATGCTCAGCCTCTGAGACTGACGGGCTGGTTGGTGACTCTTTCTTTGATCCTTTAACGTCCCTCTTAAATTTTCATTTCCCCAATTCTTTCCACAATTGTGTAAGGTCTAGTGACTGTCGTAAATCTCTTCTATAACTCAGTGGGTCTGCTTTTCCGATGGAGCCCTGATTGAGTCACTGCAAAAATCATCTTGGAATAATAGTGTGAACGGGGATCTGCGGTAGGATTGCCAGCTCCACCAAGGAAAGCCAGTGACATGTGAATTTTGGAAAGAAGCTTGTTTCTCTCAGCCTCGTTTCATGCTCGAGCCATGCACTGTGAGCTCTTCATACAACAAAATGGCCCATCATTGTACTTCACAAAACAGGGAAAGGTTTCCCCCTGACAAATTATTCTCCCAATTCTGAAATTCCCCTTTCTTTCCAATCACACACAGGCACCTATACGTTGTTTTGATACTTAATCGATGAGGCGAGGGAAGGTACTGTAAACACAATAGTACCTTGGGTTTAGTTTGAAAATAAACTTTCAAGAAACTCATGTGGCCAACTTTGTACTTTTGCCAGTGAGCAGAGTAAGGGCAGTGCTGGTGGTAAGAACTGGAGAGACCTAATTTTCACATCAACACCTATTTTTAAAGGGGGTAGACAGAGGAGATTTGGACAAGCCTCAACTCCACTTCTGCCCTGGGAAAGCGGGGGGAGGAGCTGAGTGAATAATTTTTTTGTTTTTCTGAACTAGTCTGGTCACCTAAGAAAAAGTTGACAGTCCCCTATTGGGGCCTCTTTATGTCATCACCCAATCACTCCTGCCTCCCTAAGAAAAAGTTAAGCAGGACTCCAATCTGCTATACAGACATGACCTCACAGGGTCTCAGATATAGGGCCTCATTTCATGTTACATGATTTTTCCCCCCTTTTTTGTCTTGCCACACGAGAAATCTGCTTTTAGAATGCATGGAGAGGCCTGTCTGCTACTTCTTATTAGTGTAACTTCTGAGAGACCTGAGAAAACATGATTACAGCCATTGTTCAAACAAAGACAAACATCAGATCTAAAAACAGTAAATGCAATGGTTGAGACCATGTTCGCTGCTTTAAAAAATGTCAAAAGGTGGGGGGAGAGAATTAATGGCTAAGATGGTTGCTAAAATAGTTTAAATGAAAAATGAATCAATACATATAGTCTATGGCTTGCTAATTTTCTAATTTAGCATTTCCTTGCCTTTGCTTCTGTAGCTGATGGACTTTCCCCAACTGTGTTTTCTTACTTCTGAAGGGATGGTGGGGGTCAATTGTGTAAATCAGGATTATTGTAGCTGGTAAATCAGAAGTTGATGCGTTTTTCTGACATTTTGCCGTAATCTTTCTTGGGAGGAAAAGACACATTTTTCTACAACTTGTTTATCCATTTTTATTTTGAAAATAAATTCTTTGACATTGAAGAATTGCAAAAAAATTCCTGTGGGAAGAACCACAGGCTGAAAATAGCTTGTGCTGGACTTGAAATTAAGTAATGCACTGTGAAAGATAGTGTAATAGGATACATAAGGGTTTGCTAATTGGACTGGAAATTCATGAGGGAGAGGCGCTGATAACTCTGAAGTGATTTGGGAGAGAGGAACATGTCAGCTTTAGACTAAAAAGAAAATATGAGTCAGCGTAAAATGATTTTGGAGATCATCTGTTGTGAATATACTTAGATAGGATGCTACTTGTGGAAACAGAGCTATTATTTTACTTTAATAAATATTTATACATTGTTTTTAAAATCCTTCGAGTGAGAGTACACTATGGGTGTTTAGTTTGGGCATATTTATGTATAAGAAAGTGTAGGAGGAGGTGTATATGATAAGAAAAAACAGCAATGTGTCTTCATTCAAAATAAATGCCCTAGATTCTGGCTGGCTTTTAATATAAATTCTAACTGTTAAAATACCCGAGAAATGGAGTTCTAGTTCAAAAGGGTGTTAGCGAATAGCTCTGTGTTTAGTATCATCTAGCTTCTCAAAAAATTAAACAGCAATTTTATTTAAATTAAAATTTAAATCAAGATTTAAATTCAAATTAAATTTGTATTTAAATGTTTTTAATTTAAATTAAAAAAAATCTGAACCATAGAACGAGACTGCATTTTATACCACCAGTGATTCAGAGGCTGTCTCTATACGACCCAGAAAATGGGGCATAAGTCTTTCCTTTAACCACTGAACAGAGCTGGACTACTGTTTCCATCTGCCTGAGACCTCTCTGCTCTGTGTGACATCTTCCTACATTCAAAGAACAAATGCTAGATGACAGTTGGCTAGAAAGTATAGGTAAGAAACTTTCATTTCATTGTCCATTGTCCATGAGATAGGTAACTACCACAGGATAACATTATAGATATGCACAGACATAGGAAGAAAGTTGATAGCCGTGGGAATTATGCTGGTTCATGCATTTCATCAATGGAGTACCAGACAGGTGGACATCAGACACAGGGAGAGTTATCAGTTTAACTGAAGAGAGACACATTAGTTGAAAGCCTGGGAATTAGATTGGAAACTGTGTACATCAATTACCCTGCAAGTGTAGATCTGAAATTAGACCATTTCATGAGTAGGGTAAAAGCAGGGCCAAGGGCAATTCACACACCTGATGTCTAGAAGGATTTCACTGACTTATGATTGGATCATGAAACAAATGCCCATTGAATCTCTATTGTATTCAAGTCCTTGTTTTAGGCAATAACTGCATAAAGGGAAGAAAACCCACATTTCTTTAAAGTACTGCAAAACAAAGTAAAAAGAACAATGTAGTGAAGACTCAGAAGAAAAGCATAAACCTATGAAATATTTACTACAAGACTCAAAATTTCAGAAAACTAATTGATATATTCAGAGGAATGCAAGGGGAAATAGCCACAATAAATAGGAGCAAAAAACTTAAAATCAAGGCAATAAGATAAGATTAAAACGGTAACAAAATAAGAAGGTATTATAGAGTATAGGAGAAAAAGGAAAAAAACAATGAAAACCATTGAAAGTCACTAGATACATAGAATAGGGAACGGCAAATCACCATTTGGATAATAGTATTTATAAGAAAGATGTCCAAACTATTAGAAAACTAGAAATACTACATAAAGCAATAACAAAATATATTATCCAATACAACTTTTATGAGATGAAGAAATCCAGACTAAATACACCTGCTAAGTTCCAGGGAAAAATTATTGAAAATTTGCCTACATTTCTTGGCAGAAGCTTTGAATCACAAAAATAAATTACAAAATTTCTATTAGCAGTCAGGAAAATCGGTTTCCTATGATAGAATACAAACCAGGGTAGCTTCAAACATCTCTCTATATAAATACTAGATAACAATGAAGCTGCATGTATTGATTTTTGAAGGAAAATATGTTGTAACCTCAGAATTATATACCTAGCTTATTTGGCTTTCACATATGACCAACAGAGAGAAATTTTCAGGGAGGCAAAAGTTCAAAAAATTATATGACACATATTATTTTTCTTGAAAATAATTGGTTGAAGACATAGTAGACCATTTAAGAATTGCAACAAATTAGACTGATTAAGTTTTGAGATGTGATGGTATAACAATTAAAATAGAGATGCCAACTAGAGGAGAGGAAGCAAAGACAAGAGCAGAAATAAATAAAATTGAAAAGAGAAAAATAAAAGAAAATATCAATAAAACCAAAAGATGATCCTCTGAAACACTAATTATATTGGCAAACCTACAGACAGATAAGGAAAAAAATAGAGAACACACTAGTTACCAACATTAGAAATAAAAGAGGGGATATCAATCATAGACCTCAAAAAGACAATAGGGTAAAAAAAAAAGACAATAGGGTAATAGTATAACAAGCCTATGAATAAAAATTCAACAACTTAGATGAAATGGACCAACTCCTTAAAAGCCACTAACTACCCAAACTCACCCAACAAGGATAATCTAACTAGTCTTCTATCTCTCTCTTTTTTTTTTTTTAAGATTTTATTTATTTATTTGACAGACAGAGATCACAAGTAGGCAGAGAGGCTGGTAGAAAGAGAGAGAGGAGGAAGCAGGCTCTCCGCGGAGCGGACAGCCCGATGCGGGGCTCGATCCCAGGACTCTGGGATCATGACCTGAGCCGAAGGCAGAGGCTTTAACCCACTGAGCCACCCAGGCGCCCCTAGTCTTCTATCTCTTAAAGAAATTAAAAATTTAGTTTAAGCCCTCCTCAAGAAGGAAGCTTCAAGCCCACATCATTTCACTATAAAATCTAGCCAACAGTTAAAGAAATAAAAGCAGAGATTTTATAATAGGTCTTCCAGAAGACAGGGAGAAAACACTTAAGTCCCTTCCCAAGCATTAAGCTGGTACCAAACCAGACAAAAACAGTACAAGAAAAAAACCAAAAAACACAGCTAAGAACATCCCTTATGGAGACAGACATAAAAATTCTAAAGAAATTTTTATCAAATCAATTCCAGCCATCTGTAAAAGACTTATGTATCACAAGAAGTGGGTTCAATTGCAGAAACACAGGTTGGTTCAACCCTCAAAGATCAACCAATGTAATCTATCACATTAAGTGACTAAAGAATAAAAACTACATGATTATATATTAACTGCCACAGAAAAAATTTGACAAAACTCAACAAAGATCCTAGGACTAGTACCTGAGCTTATTAGCAAGATCACAGGGTATAAGGTCAACATACAAAAATCAACTGTGCTTCTTTATATTAGCAATCAACAATTGGAAAATTTTTAAGTACCATTTAAATAGCTCCAAAAAAAAAGCAAAATACTTAGGTATAAAACTAACAAAACGTATATAATCCACACCTTGAGAACAAAATTCTAATGAAATATGAAGGAAGACCTGAATGAATGAAAATACCCACTCTGTTCATGAATTGGAATGCTCAACAGAGTTAAGGTGTAAAGTCCTCCCCAAATTGATCTACAGGTTTAACTCAACAGCACTCAAAACTTTAGCAGAATTTTTGAAAATTTAGCAGGCTCAGGCTGACTCTCAAATTTACGTGGAAAGGTAAATAAACAAGAATAGCCAAAACAATTTTGAAAAGAAAGAATAAAGTTAGAGGACTCGCACAGGAATAGATCCACACGTATATAGTCAATTTATTTTTGATAACTAATAGTCTTTCCAGCAAATGTGGTTGGAACAATTGAATATATGCAAAAAATGAACCTCAAATTTTACCTCACACCTTGCGCAAACATTAATTCGGTCAATCATAATGAATCATAATTAGGTCTAATTGTAAAACATAAACCCAAAAACTTTTAAAGGAAAGACAGGAGAAAAATCCTTGTGACTTGAGTTAATCAAAGAGTCCTTGGGTATAACACCAACATGATACAGGTATTTTTTAAAGATTTTATTTATTTATTTGTCAGAGAGAAGCGGAGAGAGAGCGAGCGAACGAGTGGCAGGCAGAGAGAGAAGCAGGCTCCCTGCTGAGCAAGGAGCCCAAAGCAAGGGCTAAATCCCCAGACACTGGGATCCTAACTTGAGCCAAGGTCAGACGCTTAACCAACTGAGCCACCCAAGTGTCTGATATAGAAAAAAATGATTAGCTGGACTTCATTAAAAGTAAAAAGCTTCTCCTCTGAAAAAAAACACTGTTAATAGTATTAACATATTTCCAAATTATATTTCTGACAAGAGAATGTAACCAGAATATATAAAGAACTCTCAAAACTACACAATAAGAAAATAATTCAATTTTTAAAAAATGATCAGAGTTGAAGACATTTCACCAAAGAAGGCACATAGATGGCAAATAAACACATATTAAAATGCTTAATTAGGGGCGCCTGGGTGGCTCAATGGGTTAAAGCCTCTGCCTTCAGCTCAGGTCATGATCCCAGGGTCCTGGGATCGAGCCCCGCATCGGGCTTTCTGCTCGGCAGGGAGCCTGCTTCCCTTCCTCTCTCTCTCTGCCTGCCTCTCTGCCTACTTGTGATCTCTGTCTGTCAAATAAATAAATAAAATTTTATAAAAAATTTAGAAGACTGTACTCCAAAAAAAGAATTAATTTTACAGTACTGTTTTGTAAATGCTAAAAATTAAAAGACCAGCAAATACTATGCAAATAAATAAAATTATATATTATTACCCAAGTTTAGTCTAGAATGCAAGAATGTTTCAGTGTGAAAACATCTCTAAATGGAGTCCATTATATTAATACAAAAAGATGGAAAATGTCCAAAATATATGGTAAAATTTAAAATGTATTCCTAATAAAATTTGTAAAAAATATAATGCTGAAAACTAGTAACAGACTTCCTTAAAGCAATAAAGAACTACTGAAATCTATACCAAACATTTCATATAATAAACAAGAGACATGCCTCTTGGAGCTAGAAATCACACAGTAGTGCTTATTATTGCCAATATGACTAATGTTGTATGCAAAATTACAAGCCATCAAAAGTTGAGTCCTTTGGAAGCAGATGCTAAGACAGCACAGGTGTAAGATATTTCCAGGGGTCCATGCCCGTGAAGGGACGGGGAGGAAACAGGAATGTCCAGAGGAAGAAGTACAAGGCCATGCAGTCCAACGAAGTCAGACTGGCCTGGAGGTAGCTCCCAAGAAAGTAGTGCCCACAGAGTGTTCCTTGTGGGCTGAAATGGACCTTTATAACCCCATGACGCTTGGTTGACTATTATGAGCTGTCCCAGAAGGGTTTTTTGCCCCTTGGAAGCTGGTTCCCTGAAGCCAAGACCAGCCTTGGAGGAGCTGCTGGCTGGAGGCTCTTTGTTGCCCATTCTGTGTGGTGGGTGAGTTGTCCCTCCTTCCACTGGGGTCTGAAAGGTGCATTTCAGAATCTACAGGGATCATCAATTTTTTCAGTAGAGGACCAAGGAGTAAATATTTTAGGCTTTGCTGGCCGAAAGGAACATGGATGATATTATGTAGGTATTTATACAAAAACCATTTTGAAATGTAAAAATCATTCTTAATTTGTGGATCATTGGTGGTAGCCAGATTAGGACTGTGAGCCATAGTTTACCAACCCCTATTCTACAACATAACCAATGCAATAGGAGAAAACAGAAAGAAAGAATAATGACTAAAATAGAAAGGAAGAAGAAAATTTATCATTAGTTCTAATGTTATGATTGTCTTTTAGGAAAACCAAAGGATCAAACTTTTAGAACTCAGGAATATGGGTAATTAGAAAAGAATCACAAATTATAAAATACCACAAAACATGGATCTAGATCCATTTTAAAGCCTGTGGTTCTCAAATTTTAACATACTTCTTCAGGGAAGATTTTTAAATGCAGATTCTAGGATTTCCAGCCCAGATTTTTTAATTCAAGAGTTCTGGGTTGTGATCCAAGGATCTCTATCAAAAACAGTCCCCCAGTCGATCCTAACATAAATGTGCTGCAGACCATAATTTAAGAAACTGTTTTAATCTTTCATATTAATCTCCTCTAACTTGTTTCTTTATCTTTGGGGGAGAGAATTATGTGAAATTATGGGCACTCCCCCACCCACTCCACCTGCATACCAAAGGAGTGGAAGAAAAGCATCTCACAGCAATGGAATTTTTAAAAAATGGGTTTGTTGGGGTTTCACTAGCAGACTTGACCTTAAATACTGGGTAACGTTTGTTCCAATTTTGATAGACAATTGGGAGAAATTTTGAAGGGTAGTGAAGTGTAAAGAGAGTCCATAGTGGTAGAGGTCTTTTGTGTAGACCCATCTGGGTCCTCAAGAGGCAGCCTTTTCTACCTTTTCCTCCCAGCAACCCATCCCCCTTCCCCACCATTCACAGTCACAAAAATATCTGTCCCATCTGGAACCTTCCAATTATCTTTCCAAGCTTTCTGTTCCCAGAGGCACATTTAGCATGTGAGCGGAAAGCCCAAGAGGAGGAGGAAGTGATAAATACAAAGGAAATCTTAGTTGGGGGACAGAAACGGGAGAGAAACTTCGAACTTGATCCTAATAATAATGGGCGACATTTAAATGATGGGGTAAACTGGGAGAGTGAAATGACAAAAGGAGTTTTCATGTCAATATAATGTCTTTTTAAATGAGTGAAGGGACATTTGCATGTTTTTATGATTATTACTTGGGACTTCCTTCACATGATCTCACAGTTGACTGAACACTCCCCTCTGACCTCTTCCTCCTCAGGGACCCACTCAGGTTGAATTTGAGCTTCTGTTTCTATCTCTGCCTTTGACAGCCAAGAGATTAGCAGGGACTTGGCTAATTAGTATTTAACTGTTCGCTAATGTTCCCGTGGGTTTGCCGCTCACAATCTAGTTTAAAATGGATTCAAAGTTTTCAAAATCTTGAAAAAGGATGTGTCAGAACTGATTCAATTTAAGGATTAAAGGATTAAAGCAAGAATCAGATCTACCTTTATCATCTTTTCAGTCACATTCCCTCACAAAATTATATTTTGAGTTGGAAATATGCCCCAGTCCTCCTTAGAAACAAGGGTTATGGACTGGGAGTAAAGAGTGAATTGAAGGGTCTTCATGGAAACTTGCCTCTAAGGGGTCTCTGTGTAAGGTAACTAGCGCTCCTGTGACTGGCTCCGATAGGCTTCCCAGGTAGCTTGGGTGACATACCAGGAGATAAGCTGCATTATGTGACATTTAGCCACTGAAGTTTACTAAGAGATACCATTCAATTTGACTGCCTTTTACTCATTCAGGCAGTCAGTCATTCAATAATTACTTCCTTTTCTTATACCAGGCAGTGAACTAGTGTGAGAATACAGAGATGGAAGAGCTTGGCCCCTCAAGTAGTTGACATTCTAGAGGGGAGTCAGGCACATAACCAATTACGATGCTAAACACCATGCACAAAGATAATCTCAAAATGGACTAAAGACCGAAGTGTGAGACCTAAAACAATAAAAATCCTAGAAGAGAACACAGGTGGTAATTTCTCTGACATTGGCCATAGCAACATTTTTCTAGAAATGTCTCCTCAGGCAAGGGAAACAAAAGTGAAAATAAACTATTGGGACTACATCAAAATGAAAAGTTTTTTTGGCACAGTGAGGGAAATCCTCAACAAAACAAAACAACCTGCTGAATAGGAGAAGATATGTACAATGGTTTATCTAACAAGGGATTGAGATCCAAAGTAGATAAAGAACTGATACAACTCAATACAAAAAAAAAAAAAAAAATCCGAAGAATGTGTGGAGAACCCAAATATACATTTTTCCACAGAAAATGTACAGACGGCCATAGATGCATGATGCTCAACATCACTGATCTTCAGGGAAATGCAAATGAAAACCACAATGAGGTATCATCTTATATCTGTCAGAATAGCTAAAATTAAAAAAAAAAAATCACAAGTGTTGGTGAGGTATAGAGAAATACCCTCATGCGTGTTGGTGGGAATATAAAGTGGGTGCAGTCACTGTGTAAAACAGTATGGAGGGTCCTCAAAAAATTACAAGTAGAACTACCCTATGATCCAGTGATTCCACCCCTGGGTATTTATTCAAAGGAAACAAAAACACTAACTTAAAAAAAAATGCACCCCTATGTTTATTGCAGCATTATTTATAACAGCCAAGATATAGAAGCAACCTGTGTCCACTGATAGACGAATAAATAAAAGATATGCTGCGCATGCGTGCGCACGCACACACACGAATATTATGCGTCATTAAATATGATGAGATAGCGCCATTTGTGACAACATGAGTAAACCTAGAGTCTATTATACTGAGTGAATTAAGCCAGACTGAGAAAAACAAACACCGTATATTCTGCAAATACCATATGTGGACTCTAAAAAATAACCAAAAACAAATGAACAAACAAAAAGCAGAATCAAGCCTTTAAATATAAGGAACCAATGGAGGGTTGCCAGAGGGAAGTGAGGTTGGGGGTTGGTGTTGGGCAAAACAGACTCCCAGTCATGGGACTAAAAGTCACAGCAAAGGGAATATAGTCAATAGAATTGTAGTAGTGATGTATGGTGACAGATACTGGCTACTCTTGTGAACAGAGCACAGGATAGAGAAGTTAAAACACTATGTTGTATTCCTGAAACTAATGTAACACTTGGTGTCAATTATACTCAAAAAAATTTTTTAAACCAACTACCACTCTACATGTGACACGGTATCTTCCTAAGGGACAGCCTGGAGAGGTAGGAACAAGGAAGGAAGGCCTACTTCATGAGACAGCTGTTTGGGAAAACTTCAGAGGAGAGAGGACTTCCACAGGGTCTTAAAGGATAAGTAGGAATTTCCCAGAGGAAAAACAGGGGCAGAGAATTCCAGGCAGAAGGAATAGATGGTTTTAAAGCATAAAACAAAATATAAGATTCGATAGATAAGCAATAGGTTGTTTTGTATGCCATGCTAAGGAATTTAGATTTTTATTCTGTTAGAGCAATAAGCTCTAAAGTCAACACGTCCCACTTAAGCAGCTGTGTGATCTTGAGTTAATTACGCAAGCTTTCTAAAACTTAGGGCTTCATGTGAAATAGGAGCAATGAAATATCCAAGTGCCAGCCTAGCGGCTCACATATGGGAGATGCTAGAATTCTATTACATATAAAGGTAGTTCAAACAAAATAGATGTTTATATCTCTTCTGCATCAAAGTCAGAGGCAGGCTCCAGAATTGATACTGCAGCTTTTGGGGATCCAGGTTCCACCGCTCTAGGATATGGATTCTGTCTTCAGGACTTCCTGAAGCAGGCTTTTTAGAAGCCCCATATGACCCTTTCTCCTTCCTCTACAGATTTCACATGCCATACCTCGATTCAGTAAGTCCGCAGCATGGAGACTTTGGCAGGGGTGAGGGGGGAGGGCAGGGAACCACACATTTTCAAACCAAATAAAACTAGGGTTTGCAACTTAGAGAAAAGGGAGAATGGATGGATGTTGGGTAGCCTCTAAAGGTCACTGCCATGGTGTTCAACATGTCTTGGTTTGAGTCCATCTTTGGCAAAAATTTGGCACACTTTAAAAGGAAAAAGTAAGTCTTGAAGTCAAACACACTTGCGTTCTTACCCTAGATCTCCCACTCTTTCACTATATAAACTTGGGAGGTCACTTTCAACACTCCAGGCTTCATTTTATCACCTATAAAATGAGGGCAATAATGCTCATCTTCCAGGTTACAGAATACTGGACACATGCAGGGTACTTGGCATATCAAGATTCTTTCCCTCCATTCCTCTCTTACAAACTTGGCAAAAGTGTGGGAATCACACCCAAGTATAGCACGTCAGTCAGCTGGGCCCTTTCATCCTTGGGCGAGGGGCACTGGAGCTAGGATCTTATGAGTGAGCCAAAACCAAAGTCAGATGGAGAGTCCAGGTTCAGGATGTGAAGGGGAAGGCAGAGAAGGAGGCTCAGGGTGAAAGTCAAGAGAATGCAAGCCAGAGAAACAACAGCATAGTGAAAATGTGTGGGAGACAGAATCTAGAAACATTCCTGCCAATGGAGAAGCAGGATGTGATATCCCACAGGGTGAGGAAACTCGAATTTTGAAATACTAAGGGGCACTCTTAAGTAATAGATTATATTAACTAATGCCTGGGCCCCTATGTGAAATGGACCTGATATCAAATGTAATTCTTAGGTTAGGACCTGTCCCTGGTATGCTTCTGGAAGAGGGCTGATTGGCCCAAACACAAAAACATGTAATAGTGTTATCTAGGGCCCAGTGACCTTGAAGTCTGTAAACAGCATGGAAAATAAGCAATTTACTTCACAAATCTCTTAATCCCTGCTATTTGGTTGCAAGAAACAGAAGCCCACACAAAGTAATTCCAATAAAAGGAAAGTTTATGGAAAGAATACAACTGGCAATTTCATGGCCATCTAAAATCATAATGGACTTGGATGGTTTCTTTGGGAACCCACAAGGCTTGGGCCTTATCAGCTAGGAAGGAGGCTGCTGCCTGTCTCTCATTTCCTGCCCCTCTCAGCACATTGCTCTTTTCTGCTTACTTATAACCTGTGAACTCTTTCTTAACCTTAACTGTATGCAGCAATTCATTGCCATGGTGATGACTCAGCTCTGACTCCACAAGTCTTTTCAGTTCAACTGTCCATATCTCATAGCTACAATTTCCAAGTCTGTTAAATTCCAGAGGTTGCAAGTCTTCTTAGTTCAATGGAGTCTATGTATTGTTACCCTGAGGCTGATGTCCACTTTGAGTCTAATCAGCTGTGTCACAGGGTAGAGCAGGGTTGCATAGTTCTGTGGACAACCAAGCCTTCTGTTGTCTCCTAAATTCATGATATGTGTGAACAAGAGTAAGCTCAAGACTTAAAGTCATATTTGCATAGGTAGGATATGCCTCCCACTAGCACACCCGACCACAAACCCCAGTACCGCCATACCACCATTGCTGCTACTCCCACCACCATGACTCCCTCCAACACTACAACCATCCACCATGACCAGCACCATAGCTGCTGCTACCATCACCAACACCACCATTATCAGCACCACCCTTGCCACCATAGTCTCTACCACAATCATTTGCCACAATTACCATCAGAACCACTACTACAATCCCGTACTCTCATTTCCTCCATCACTAAAACCATCTGTAACTTCACCATCCTCATTGCACAACTGCTACCACCACCAGCTCCCTCCATAATTACCACCACCACTATTCCATTACCACCATGACTACTGTCACAAATACTACCGCTATCACTATCACCAATATCACCATCACAACCACCTCCACTATTTCACCCCACCCTGACCACACTTATCATTACTATCACCATTACTACCACCACTACCACCACCTTCAACATTACCATCACCACAACCACCATCATTATGATTCCTGCCACTTACCTCCACTACTACCACTACCACCACTACTATGACAACCACCACTCTCTCTATCATGATCACTACACTACCACCACTGTTGTCACCATCAGTAAAAACCTAGGCTGGAAAACAAGGATTCTACTATGAGTAACCTACTCTTGGTGGAGAAAGGAGGTAAAAGTATGATAGGTACCTATGAATTTTTCAATTACATCAATGCCAATAATTCTCCATAATTAGATAGTCCCCAAAACTTACTGATCTTCCATATCAAACAATTCCAAACTTATCCGATCCTCCATTTTCAATCAGTGACAAATTACTACAGGTTCTTATTCCTAATCTGCCTATATCTCTTCCTACTTCTCCATTCCTGCTGCCATTATCCCTCATTTCACAAATGGGTGATTACTGCTATTTCTTAACTGGCTCTCTGCCTCTGATATATCTCCCCTCCAGAGCATATTTCATGTCCTGCCAAGTGAATCTTTCTAAAATATTGATTTCATTGCTTTCAAAAGAGCCAAACTTTTCCATATAGAACTGAAAGCTCTCAATCCAGATTATTTCTCACATCTTCTATCCTGTGACTACCCTCCCCAAAATTCAGAGATCATTAGGCTGAGTTACTCATTATTCTTTAAACCTAATGTACTCATACCCATCTCCACTCTGCCACTCAAATATGTCACCTATATGGTCTGCTACAATCCTCTGCTTCTATACAAATCCTACTTACTTTGCAAAGGTGGGCTTAAATCAAATATATTCCATGGAATTTAAGAAAGTTCTCTAACATTAACGGATTTGGCTTCAAGATGACAGAATAAATCCCCATCTTAGACTCTCCATCTTCTGAACCCTCAGAAGAATGACAGTAAAACAACAAAAAGCCATAAACCTATAACAGAAAGTGACTAGAAGTTTACTCATCAACAGACAAGAGATCTTAACAAATTTCAAGATGATAGAAAGTAGATGCAGGAGTATCAGTAGCTTGAAGCAAAACAGGAAACAGCAGTCTTGAGGAAGCTGTGGGATCCAAAACAGTAAAGCCATAGAACCTCTTGACTCAGAGTGAACATGTTTTGGAGTGGAAATAAGACACGGAACTGAATGGGGCACCTGGATGGCTCAGTTGGTTAAGCACCTGTCTTCACCTCAGGTCATGATTTCTGGGTCCTGGGATGGAGCCCATTGTGGGCTCCCTGTTCAGCAGGGAGTCTGCTTCTCTCTTTCTCTCTCCCTCTGCACCTCCCCCAGCTCATTCTCTCTCAAATAAGTAAATAAATAAAATCTTTATGTTAAAAAACAAGTAGGGCTAAAAACCAGGGGAAAAGTGAAAATACACTAAACAAAATGGTCAATATCTCCATTCTTCTACAAAGCTCAAACAGGCAGGCATTTACTCCCAGCCAAAAAACAAGGACATTTTTCTAAAAGAGAAAGAAAGAGAAAGATAAAGAGAGGGAAACAAAGGAGGGAGTAAAGGGGGGAAGAACAAGAAGGAAGTTACAATATACCTGAAGTGAAGTAAGGCAACTACTGAAGGTGTTACTGCTCCCAAGTAAAGCAGTCTTCATCCTAGCTTTTGGAGGGCCTTCAGAATAATAGCTCTCCACCTGTTCATGTTAAAGACATGCCTGCCAATAAAAAGCCCACACCCATGTATGGAGAATTCCTGATTCATCTTCCTAGTCCACACTTTTAAAAATCAACAAACACTTGCGCTTACCATTTTAGAAAAAACAGCACTGTCAAAAAGAAAGCCTAAGAGAAATCAAACATGAACATAATTGAAGTTCATTGATTTTTTTAAAATTCCTTTTTTTTTATTTTTTAAAAATTCCAATCAACAGGCTCAGTAAAATTTGAAGAACTATTTAATTCACAAATCAGAAATAGGAAACTAGGCATAAGAATGTTCAGGGTACAATTAAGTAGTTTGGGAAATTAAAAATATGATTGGTGAAATAAAAATTCAATAGAAACTTTGAGGGAGAAGTCTAGAAAACCTGTCGGAGCATGAAAGTAGAGTGACAAAGAGATGAAAAATCTAAGTAATAAGAAACAAAGAGGATCAAGCCAACTAAGATAAGTGCAAAATAAAAGACAACAAATAAATGCAGAGGAAACAATTTTCAATGAAAAGAAAACACACACACACACACACACACACACACACACACACACACACACCAAAAAATGAACTTTACAGAACTAAAGACAGATGAGAATTTCAAATTGAAAAGGTCTACAAAGGGGGTGCCTGGGTGGCTCAGTGGGTTAAGCTTCTGCCTTCAGCTCTGGTCATGATCCCAGAGTCCTGGGATTGAGCCCCGCATTGGGCTCTCTGCTCAGCGGGGAGCTTGCTTCCCCCTCCTCCTCTGCCTATTTCCCCCTCCCCCTCCGCCTGCTTCTCTGCCTACTTGTGGTCTCTCTTTCTCTCTGTCAAATAAATAAATAAAATCTTTTAAAAAAAAAAAAGGTCTACAAAGTAGAAAACAGAGTGAATTAAAAAAATTCCACTGCTGACATATCATTATCAAAAATAATTATTTTTATTTATAGGACTATGTAACTTTTAAAATATATATAATATATATTACATACACATATATTTAATATACATATCTTTAATTAAAATATAAAATATACAATGAATTCTGTTTCACTGAAAGGAAATAAAAAAGAAATAAATATATATAATATGCTATACATGCTTTTAATAAAAATAAAAACAAAGTTGATGAAAGAAGAAGTGGAGGTTTAATATAATATTGTATTAATACTAATTATGCCTACAAATAATTACTTTTGGTTATTTTGATATATACTAAAGTCCTCCAGCTTTGTTCTTCAAGAAAGTTTTGGCTATCTTTAGTTCTTTGCATTTGTTTGTAAACCTTAGAATTAGCCTCAATTTTCACAAAGAGAAAATAAAAATGCTGGGATTTTGCTTGGGATTTCACTGAATTTATAGATCAGTTAGGTAGAGAAAGAACTCATATCTTTTAACAATAGTTTTCCAATCCATGAACATAGTACAACTTCATTTATTTAGGTGTTCTCTAGTTTCTATCTATAGTAATTTACATTTTTCTGGATAACAGTCCAGTATATCTTATGTTAGACATAATTCTAGGTACATGATGTTATTTTTATTCTATTGTAAACGATATATTTCTTAAATCTGTACAATTGATTTTTGTAATATTGTGTAATACTTACATTGTAAGTTATATATCAACTTACTGATTAATCCAAATCTGTAGATTCTTTGGTATTTTCTATATACTGTACTATGACATCTGATAATGATGGCAGCTTTTTTTTCTTCCTCATTCAACATTTTTATTTAAATTCTAATTAACATATAGTATAATACTGGTTTCAGGAGTAGAATTTAGTGATTCATCACTTACATATAACACACAATGGTCATCATAACAAGTGCCCTCCTTAATATCCATCACCCATTTAACCCATCCCCTGCCCCCTCCATCAACCCTCAGTTTGTTCTCTATCATTGAGCCTCTTATGGTTTGCTGCCCTCTTTTTTTCCCTTTCCCATATATTCATCTCTTTTATTTCCTAAATTCCACATATGAGTGAAATCATATGGTATTAGTCTTTCTCTGAGTGACCTATTTCACTTAATATAATACACTCTAGCTCCATCCGTGTCATTGCAAATGGCAAAATTTCACTCTTCTTGATGGCTGAGTAATATTTCATTGTATATGTACACCAAATCTTCTTTATCCATTCATCAGTCAATGGACAGTTGGGTTCTTTCCTTAGTTTGGTATTGTTGATAATGCTGTTATAAATATAGCAGGTACATGTACCCCTATATTTTTGTATCCTTTGGATAGATACCTAGTACTGCAATTACTGGGTCACAGGGTAGTTCTTTTTTTTTTTTTTTTTTAGCTTTTTGGGGAACCTCCATACTGTTTTCCTGAGTGGCTGCACCAGTTTGCATAGTCACCAGCAGTGTAGAAGGGTTCCTCTTGGGGCACCTGGGTGACTCAGTGGGTTGAGGCCTCTGCTTTCAGCTCAGGTCATGATCCCAGGGTCCTGGGATCAAGCCCCACATCAGGCTCTCTGCTCCGAGGAGAGCCTGCTTCCTCCTCTCTCTCCCTGCCTGCCTCTCTTGCCTACTTGTAATCTGTTTGTCAAATAAATAAATAAAATCTTAAAAAAAAAAAAAAGCGTTCTTCTTTTGCTGAATCCTCACCAACATCGGTTGTTTCCTGTGTTGTTAATGTTTACCATTCAGATGTGAGGTGGTATCTCATCATGGTTTTATTTTGTTTTGTTTTTCAAGATTTATTTATTCATTTTGTGGGGTGAGGAGCAGAGAAACAGAATCCTCAAACAGACTACCCACTGAGTGTGGAACCCAATGCAGGGCTCAATCCCATGATCCATGATATCACAATTTATACTGAAACTAAGAGTGGAATACTTAACCAACAGAGCCACCCAGGTGCCCCTCATCAAGTTTTTTAAAAATTTTTTTATTTAAGTCAAGCAGAGAGAGTCAATTATCATATGGTTTCACTTATTTGTGGAGCATAACAAATAGCATGGAGGACAAGGAGAGTTAGAGAGGAGAAGGGAGTTGGGGGAAATTGGAAGGGTAGGTGAACCATGAGAGACTATGGACTCTGAAAAACAGTCTGAGGGGTTTGAAGTGGCGGGGGGTGGGAGGTTGGGGGAACCAGGAGGTGGGTATTAGAGAGGGCACGGATTGTATGGAGCACTGGGTGTGGTGCAAAAACAAGGAATATTGTTATGCTGAAAACAAACAAACAAATAAATAAATTTGTAAACAAAAAAATATTTTATTTAAATTCAATTTAGTTAACATATAGTGAATTACTAGTATCAGGGTTAGAATTTAGTGATTTGTCAGTTGCATAGAACACCCAGTGCTTATTACATCAAGTGCCCTCCTTAATGCCCATTATTCAATTACCCCATCCCCCTATCCACCTCCCCATCAGCAACCCTGAGTTTGTTTGACTTGTATTTCCCTGCTGATAGGTGATGTTGGGCATCTTTTCATGTGTCTGTTAGCCCTCTGGATGTCTTCTTTGGAAAAATGTCTATTCATGTGTTCTGCCCATTTCTTAACTGGGCTATTTGGTTTTTGGGTGTTGATTTTGATAAGTTCTTTGTAGATTTTGGACACTAACCCGTTATCAGATATATCATTTGCAAATATCTTCTTCCATTCCATAGGCTGTGTTTTAGTTTTGTTGATTGTTACATTTTGTTATACAAAAGGTTTTTATCTTGATGAAGTCCCAAGAGTTCATTTTTGCTTTTGTTTCCCTTGCTTCTGGCAACAGGTTTAGTAAGAAGTTGTTGTGGCCAAGGTCAAAGAAGTTGCTGACTGTGTTTTCCTCTAGGATTTTGATGGATTCCTGTGTGACATTTGAGTCTTTCATCCATTTTGATTTTGTTTTTGTGTATGATGTAAGAAAGTGGTCCAGTTTCATTCTTCTCCCTGTCATTCTCCAGTTTTCCCAATACCATATGTTGAAGAGACTTTTTTCCACTGGATATTGTTTCCTGCTCTATCAAAGATTAGTTGACCATATAGTTGTGGGTCCATTTCTGGGTTTTCTATTCTGTTCCATTGATCTATGTGTCTCCCTTTGTGCCACTACCATCCTGTCTTGTGACTACAGCTTTGTAGTATAGCTTAAAGTCCAGATCTGTGATGCTTCCAGGTTTTTTCAGGATTGCTTTGACTATATGGGGTCCTTTGTGGTTGCATACAATTTTTAGGATTGTTTGTTTCAGCTCTGTGAAAAATGCTGGTGGGATTTTGAGAGATATTGCATTAAATATGTAGATTGTTTTGGGTAGTATAGATATTTTTAACAATGTTCATTCTTCCAAACCATGAGCATGGAATTATTTCCTCATTTCTTTGTGTCATCTTCAGTTTCTTTCATGAGTATTCTATAGCTTTCAGAATACAGATCTTCTACCTCTTTGGTCAGGTTGATTCCTCAGTATCTTATTGGTTTTGGTGCAATAGCAAATGGGATTGATTTCTTTTTCTGCTGCTTCATTATTGGTATATAGAAATGCAACAGATTTTTGTACATTGATTTTATATGTTGTGACTTTGCTGAACTCATATATTAGTTCTGGCAAATTTTTGATGGAGTCTTTTGGGTTTACTACATAGAGTATCATGTCACCTGCAAATGGTGAAAGTTTAACTTCTCTCTTGCCAATTTGGATGCCTTTTATCTCTTTTTGTATTCTGATTGCTGAGGCTAAAACTTTCAGTACTACATTAAATAGGATTGGTGAGAGTCGACATCCTTGTTTTGTTTCTGAACATAGAGGAGAAACTCTCAGTTTCCCCCATTAAGCTAGAAAACTGCAAGTCTTTTGTAGATGGCTCTTATGATGTTGAGGTATGTTCCACCTATCTCTACTTTTTTGAAGGTTTTTGTGAAGAATGGATGCTATATTTTGTCAAATGCTTTTTCTGCAGCTATTGAAGATTATACAGCTCTTACCTTTTCTTTTTCAATGTGGTATATCACACTGATTGGTTTGTAAACATTGAACCACCCCTGAAGCTCAGGAATAAATTCCACTTGATCATGGTGAATAATTATTTTAACATACTATTGGAATCAATTTGTAAGTATCTTGTTGAGAAGTTTTATATGTATATTCATCAGAGATATTGATCTCTAATCCTCCTTTTTTGGAGATTTTGTCTGGTTTTGGAATCAAGGTAATGCTGGGCTCATAGAATGAATTTGGAAGTTTTCCTTCCACTTCAATTTTTTAGAAAATTTTCAGAAGTATAACTATTAACTCTTCTTTAAATGTCTGGTAGAGTTTTCCTGGGAAGTCATCTGGCCCTGGACCATTGTTGGGAGATTGGGGGTGGGGGGATTTTTTATTTTTTATTCTATTTCTTTGCTGGTTGTGGGTCTGTTCAAAATTTCTATTTCTTCTGGTTTCAGTTTTGGTAGTTTGTATGTTTCTAGGAATTCGTCCATTTCTTACAGATTGCCCAATTTGTTGGCATATAATTTTTCATAATGTTCTCTTACAATTGTTTGTATTTCTATGGTGTTGGTTGTGATCTCTCTTCTTTCATTCATTATTTTACTTATTTGGGTCCTTTCTCTTTTCTTTTTGATAAATCTGGTTAGGGGTTTATCAATTTTGTTGATTCTTTTAAAGAACCAGCTCTTGGTTCCATTGATCTGTTCTACTGGTGCTCATTTGTTTGTTTGTTTCTATGTCATTCGTTTCTCCTCTAATCTTTATTTCCCTTCTTCTCCTGCTGGCTTTAGGCTTTATTTGTTGTTTCTTTTCTAGGTCTTTAAGGTATAAGGTTAGGTTGTATATTGAGGCTTTTCTTGCTTCTTAGGGTAGGCCTTTACTATAACATACTTCCCTCTTAGGACTGCCTTTGCTGCATCCCAAAGGTTTTGGACTGTCATGTTTTCGTTTTCATTTGCTTCTTTGTATTTCTTTGATTTCTTCTTTAATCTCCTGGTATTTAACCCATTAGTTCTTTAGTAGGATGTATTTGTGTTCTTTCCAATTTTTTTTCTCATAGTTGACTTCAAGTTTCATAGTGTTTTGTTCTGAAAATATGCATCGTAGGATCTCTGTCTTTTAGTTTTTGTTGTCCGGGAAACTCTTTATCTCTCCTTCTATTCTGAATGACAGCCTTGCTAGATAAGGTATTCTTGGCTGCATATTTTCTCCATTCAGCATGTTGAATTTACCATGCCACTTTCTTCTGGCCAGTTAAGTTTCTGTGAACAGATCTAATGCAAACCTGATCTGTCTTCCCTTGTAGGTTAAGGACCTTTTTTTTCCTTACTGCTTTCAGGACTCTTTCCTTGTCTGTGTATTTTGTGATTTTAACTGTGATATATCTTAGTGATAGCCAGCTTTTGTTAAATTTAATGAGAGTTCTCTGGGTTTCTTGGATTTCAGTGTGTGTTTCCCTCCCCAGATTAGGGAAGTTTCCAGCTATAATCTGCTCAAATGAAACTTCTGCTTCTTTTTCTTTCTCTTCTTGTTCTGGGATTCCTAAGATATGAATGTTACGCTTCAAGGAGTCACCAACTTCCTTAAGTCTACATTCATGATCCAATACCTTTCTTTCCCTGTTTTTTCAGCTTCATTATTTTTCGTAATTTTATCTTCTATATAACTGATTCATTTCTCTGCTTTGTCCATCCTCATTGTCACTACATCCATTTAGTATTCTATTTCAGTTATAGCGTTTTTTATTTTGGCTTGACCAGATTTTAGTTTTTTATCTCTGCAGTAAGGGATTCTCTAGTGTCTTCTATGCTATTCTCAAGCTCAGTTAGTATCCTTATAATTATTATTTTTTTACATTCTGGTTCAGACATCTTACTTGCATGAATTGATTAATTGATTAAATTGATTAACTCCCTGGCCATGATTTCTTCTTGTTCTTTCTTTTGGGGTGAATTCTTCCATCTTGACATTTTGTTTGGGTCACTATTTTGTGTGTGTGTGTGTGTGTGTGTGTGTGTGTGATTGTTAAGAAAGCCTATTGTATTGCTGTTCCTAAGAAATGGCTATATTAAGAAAAGGTTCCCCCTGACCACCACCAAAAAAGGGAAGCTAGATCTGCTTATTTAAAGAAGCTAGATCAAGCAACAAAAACAATAACAATAACAACAGCAACAACAACAGCAACAACACTTAGATCCTATTTCCACTAGAGTTGAAGCTTTACTGCACTCTACGATCAGTATACTTGGTTGGGGAGGAGTTTGTGCTGGTCTTCTGGGGATTGGACCTGCTGCCCTTCTCAGGAAGACGCCCTGCAGGATGCAGGGGCGTATGGCTTGGTGTAAGTGGCTCCAACCTCCACCAGATGGAGCTATTTTGTTCAGCGAAGAGAGTCAGCACTGATGGGCCCCACAGCTCTCTGAACCCAGGAAAAGGGAGTTTGTGACCACCAGTCTTCAAGAACCCCCACAAAAGAGGAAACAATCAACTCTCTTGTGTCCTCAGCTGACCCCAGATCCCTGCCTTTATCCTGCCTACCTCTGAACTGTCTACCTGCCGGGGGGCACAGTACTCCTGTGTGTTAAAGATCCCTGTGGCATGGACCTGCACTGGTCCCCTGGGGGAAGGTGGGCAGTGCTGGTTTGTCCAGAATTTGGTTATGTGACCACACAGTGGTTCGGAGTTTATGGTGTTGTGGAGTTTATGGTGGTTATGGTGGTTATGGCATTTATTATGGTAAGGTGTAGAAGACAGCTGGCACCAAGGTTTGCTACCTTCAGCAGCTCTCTTTGTTCCTATGCCCGTGAATAGGGCAGCATATTGGTGCCACTAGTTCTTTTTTTCTCAGAGAAGTCATGCCACCATTCTCTAAGGCTCTCCAAGCAGAACTGCTTCTCCCTATGAGACCCAGAGGATCCTTAGACTGTGCTGCCCAATTCCAGGTCTCTGCCCTTCTTCCCCATCAGGGCACAGCCAAGCGTGCTAGGCTCAATGCTGGCAATGGCTCACATCTCCAAAATTTCAGCCTTATAAAAACTGTAGTAGTCAGTCTTTCTCCTTTTCCCAATCAGTGGTTTTAGGGAAGAGTTTTTCTTGTGCAATCCACTGTGAGTGCTTTCACTCTTTTTCTCTCTCTCTCTTTTCTTTCTCACTTCTCTCTCCATGATCAGGGCTCTCTCCCATCCCCAGGACCTGCAGCTCTTCTCTCCCCCAAATCAACTCTCCAAAGCTTCTACTTTCTATGAGGTGGTGGTTTTTCTACCTGTAGATGTGCAGTTTGTTATCTCAGTCCTCAAATAGATTTCTTGGGTGTACAAAATGATTTGATATTTATCTAGATGTGTTTGAAGGATGAAGCAAGCTTAGGGTTCCCCTACTTCACCATCTTACCTCCTCCTCAAAAATGGCAATTTTAAATAATTTCACCTTTTATTTCCCTTTCTTGCTATTACACTGGCTTGAACCTCTAGACCAATGTTGAATAGAGTGAGAATAGCAGCATTTTTATCTCCTTACCAACCTCAAAGGAGAAAATTTTAACACCTTCCCCATTAAGTATGATTTTGCTGCAATTTTTAGATACTGTTTATCAGATTAAAGAAGATTCCCTCATTCTTGGGTAGCTAAGAGGATTTGCATGTGTGTTTTGTTGCTATTGATCATGAAAGGGTAGTGAACTTGTTAAATGCTTTTCCCCCTGTACTTGTTGAAATAATCATAAGGCTTTCCTCTTTTATTATATTAATTGATTTTTGAATGATAAAACTAATGTTGGCATTCCTGGAACAAATCCAATTTCATTGGCCTGTATTATCCTTTATTTATTATTGGATTCAATTTGCTAATATTTAGTTAGCATCTATTTTTAAATTTTGCATCTATTTTCTAGAGTGAAATTTTTTTGGGTACTGTTTTGGCTGATTTTGGTATTGAGGTAATGCTGGCCTCATAAAATGACTTGGAAAACATTACCTCTTTTTCTCTTCACTGGAAGTGTCTGGGTTGATTGGTCTTATTTTAAATGTGTGATAAAAATTTTTTCATTTTATTTTTGGAATATTTTAAATTATGGGTTCAATTTCTTTAACAGTCATCTAACCTCTCAGGACTATTTTGGTTATCTTCAAAAGTTTGTCTTTGACTTCCTTGAACATGTTAGCTTATGTGTCTTAGATATAAATTCTATATCTGATCACTTTATTATATGGATGTCATGTGGCTTTGTTTTTATTATTATTTTTCTTAGTTTTCATGTGTATTGTTCAGTTGTTTCTTATTGTAGGATGGACATAGTAAATTAAAAGCCATAAAGTCAATTTAGTCTAAAATGATGCTATCTTCCTCCAGAAAGAATATTTTGTTTGCCTCTGGTACCTGGCTGTGCTGGGGAAATCCTCCGCCCCCCAACACCAGTCAAGCAATCATTTTCATCCAGTTAAGAATTGAGGTGGTTTGAACATGGCGGCTCTCTGTCATGCTCCTGTGTATACTCCCTCCAACTCTCATCTTAAAGCCTTTTTGGTAGGTGCTATATCCCAATTTTGTCCCCCTAGCCCTATGACCCTGTCAAAAGTTCTAAGTTTGACAACTTTTAGCTATCTCTGTGGATCAGCAAAATACTTCTAGGGACCAGTCACCTCTCTGAGTTTCTCTCCTCCAGTATCTGGCTCTGTAATTCTCCACTGAAACCTTCAAACTATTTTTTTTAACACATGCCCAGTTTTTTTTTCTAGATATTCTCAGTGATATGGTCATTCTAAATCTAGACTGGTATTATTGCAAGTAGAACACCTCCATATTATTCAATTTTTAAACTGTATAATTCCATATTCTGATTTAAGTTAACAACAAACAAAATGAGGAATAGATTTACAGAATCAGAATCTCTGTGGACAGAAGCCTAGATATTTACCTTTTAAAAACAAACATCCTGCCTCTCTGCCTACTTGTGATCTCTCTGTCAAATAAATAAATAAAATATTTTTAAAAATTATCTATAAAAAATTTATAAAATCAGAGGCTATTTTAAAATGAGATCTTCTTCTAGTGTGGTCAGGGTTAGTCCTCAACTTTGGAAATTCCAAGGATCCAAAGGATTCAGAACTCTCTTTTCCTCACCAAGGAAGACACATATATGAAAAAAAAAAACCCTTTGGTATTAATAATATAATATTTCAGCAGGTGAATTTATTATATGTCCATTAGTCATTGTCATATTGCTAGTCACTAAAACTTATCCAATGTTTGGTTGTCATAAATAATGCTGCCGCAGATGTCTTTGTGCACAAAGCCCTTCCATAATCTAGATACTTTTCCTGAGACCAGACTGAGTGCTTTGGGAATGAATCTGGAATGAATGCTTTTGGACTCTTGATTCATTGTCAAGTTGTGCAAAGACTGCTTGAAAGACGTTCTTGGAAATGTAAAATAATGTGGTTTGGGGAAAGAGAAAGATATGTTTTCATGTTTTTAAGAGGAAAACATTCCCATAGAGGTAGATTTACAATGAGGATAATGAAGTATGTCCCGCAGAGCTCCGCTCTTGCACAGGCTCCCTCCCAGGCATTGGACAATCACCAGTAATATGCTCATCTGGTCATAATGCTGCTTGATTGTTTTTTAAGTTGCTAAAGTAAGACACTTTAACCCAGTTTGCAAGGCTGTTGTCTCTCTCCACTCCGTCTTCCCCTTTATCACACCTCCCATCAAGTTGATGGTTTTGAGATGTCATGGTCATTTTGGAGATATGCCTCAGGGGCATATCTTTTTTTTTTAAATAATATTATATAATTTTTTTTTAAAGAGAGTCCTTAAAAACTGTACCAGTTTTAAAGCTTCACAAAACCTGCATCTGACCATTGATTTTTACTTAAGATAGGCAAGTTGAAAAATGCCAGTATCCATATACTAAATCCTATGGAGTTCATATCAAGCAGAATCAGTTTTGAGAAAAGCCAAGAGCTGTGCTCTGGGCCAACTCTTGGATGCAAGAGCAGGATAAAAGCTCTGAAAACTGTATTTGTTGAAAGCCGACTTTCCTGGACAGATGGAAAAGAAATCTGCCAGTGGCTGGACCTTGGAGGGGAAAAAAAGGCTCCATCAGTATGCTTGCTCTGGATTCCAGGAACAGGATCTGAATTCCTTTCATCTGGATGGTTGTGTTCACAGTCCTCGGCACCATTCCAAAGATCAGCCTGAAGGCAGGGCTCAGCATGGCACCATGCCGGAGCTAGGGCTTAGTGGCACCAAGAATGCCAAACAGAGATCAGGAACTGCCCTAGAAGTGGCTGGGATGGTTAAGACCCATGATAGAGTCTGCCGGTACCCACCAACTCCATCCTTTAGGCCTTGATTAGGGAAAGGGAGTGAAGAAAACTTATGTTTGCACACATAACTCTACCCCCTATGGAAAGTCATTTGTTTTTCCTTTGCTTTTATAGGACAGTAGGTATAGGAATAAAGATAGATTGAGGAAGAAAAATGATGATGGGAGGGACATCTAAGTTCTCCTAGAACTGGAAGACAGGAAAGAGATAGTTAAAGCTAACTAAAGGGCTAGCTAGCATTTGCCCTTGATTTGGGGGGAGCAGTCTCAATTCTTAACGTCTCTTCCTGTTGTATTGATTTGGGCTTCTGAACTGATGGACCAGGTCTCTCTCTGTTTCTCAGAGCCCCATCTTTGCTATTAAAAGCAGGGTCATAAAAGAGAGAAGATAGGATCGGAATTTTAGAGAAAAGGATAGTAAGGGGACTAAGGAGGCTGAGGGCCTGGGAAAGAGATCACAGACTTCACAGAGTGCAGTGACAAAGCCACATATTGCGGTTCTTGAATGTTGATTCATACATTAAAGCAAAAAGAGACTTCAAGTCTTTTAAGTCAGAACTTTACATATACAAATAATCAATAAACAAGTTAAAACTTTCCAGGGACAAAACGCTTTCCAGTGGAGAGCAATCTCCCTTGTCTCCTACAGCCTGCTCCACCCATGCCCCCAGAAGCTGGACTATAACACTCCATCGCCACATGTGAGGAGGAATCCAACCCAGACTTGAAGGATGCTAATTCTCTCCTAGTCCGTGGAATGTAATTATCATTAAGGTTGAAAAACGAGGGCGATGAACAGTAGTGGCAGGTTTTTTCAAGTTTACATAAACACTGGCTGCAGGGAGATGGCTGGAACATTGGAATCAAAGCATCCTTGTCACATCAGTGCTTTAAATCTCTAAGCAACTCCTTGAAGATCATCCGGCCTCTGTGAACATAGCAGCTGATAAAAGGCCCCTCTAAGCTCATGTCTTATCTGCTCCCACAAGCACAGACTGCTCTAAAGTAGCATCCTGGGGAACCCAGCCACTCAATGGTGCATGGGAAGTTCCTGCAAGCCACAAGACAGGGACAGGCTTCTGGGGCAGTTCCTGTAGGTGGACTGGGCTCAGGAAGGCTTCTGGACTGTGAAGTTGTCCCACAGCAAATCACACTTTAGTCCCCTCCTAGCCCATGTTTATTACATTTTGTCAAATGAATTCCTAGGCTACCAACAAGAAGCAAGAGGGCTAGAGCCTGCTTGAAGAGAGTGAGGAGAAAGAGAAGGAATGTGTCTGAGTCCTTCGTCTTAAATATCAGTTAATCTGTGACTTGAACAAAAGCAAAAACTGGGACCAAAAGGTCTTCCCCAGGTCTTGTTCAGCAGGGAATTCTCTGAACTCCTTTCATTTTTGAACAGAATATTGATGTGATCCCACATCCTCTGTGGGCCTTGTTTGGGAGCTAAACTCTCTGACACTACTCTTGAATATGGTGTTAAATCATGAAGATAAACATGAAAGGGGAGGAGGGATTTCTTAGTCTCAAACCAGCAAGCAACCAATAACCAGTAGCCATGTAGATAGTTCAACTGGGTGATTTCAGCCAGTGATTCCAATTTTCCCTTGATTAAAGACCATTTCAAACAACAACAACATCCACTACAAATTGCCTAGTATAGTGCCATGCATGTCACAGTCCATCAAAAAATGTTGGTTCTCATTTAATGCCTGCCCTACATTTCTTCCCTGTGGATGGTTCTTAAATCATCTATGTTCAAAGGAAGGTCTGGCATATAGAAAAGCTGTGCCAACATGTAAGGTTTTCCTCCAGCTATTAATATCAGTATTATTAGATCAGTTACTAAATTTTTTAAAACTGAGAAGAAGTAAAAACCAGAAGTAATTTCTTCACAATGGTATGGTGCCTATTATTCTTAATAAAAGAATGTGAACATTTTCTGATAACAAAACAGAATATAGATTGCACTACATTTGTCCATGGCGCTGAGATTACAATTTGACAGATTCTATTTTTGCACTGTGATATCCATCCTTGACTTTGAGATATTAAATTTGGGATCATGCAAGGAGGCTCACTTGGGTAATCTTCTTACCTTCTTTAAGAACTACATACACCAAAACCATACCAATTATGTGGATTGCAAACACTCTTAAGCAAAGCAACCATTCTAATTTAACAAACTAAGCTAATAAAAAAGCAATTATCATAAACACAATTCTGAACTGATTTGTCTAGTCAAAGCAGGCAAACATTTATTCACTTGTTCATCTATAGCTTTGTTGATTTAATATGTTCTAGGAACTATTTTAGCTCTTGGACACAGAGATAAATAAGACACAGTCTCTAACCTACTGTCTCCCACAACGCCCCCCCCCTATGATTCTATAGTCAAAAGGGAAGACATTTCCTATAAAGAATGAATCACAATACCAATGCGTTAAATAGCTTAGCAGAGATCTGCCCAAAGTGCTCTAAGATCATGAGAAATGATTGTCAACCATCCTTTCCAATCCTTCCCAGTCAAGGAAGGCTTTACCAAAGGGGTGAGCTTTCTGTTGGTCCTTAAAGCAATCAGTCTGGTTTGCACATCTAAACACCTACCCAGTTAGCCAGCCGAACTGACCAAGACCTGATGTCCAGAGGGGAGTTCACTTCTTAGTATCATGTGAATATGATGACAAAAAGAGAGAAAGAAGAGGAGAGGAAGCGAAATCAGAGAAAATGTATTGTCATTTTAAAAGTACTTTCTAAGGTACACTGCTGACTGTACTTTCTTTAGAGATATATCAAGAAGAAAAGAAAACTTTATTGATGAAAAGAGGAATGGGTAGATATGAGATAAAAAATTAGAGTTAAATGTAATTGTCAAAACTAACTGTACAATTCTTTCAACTTTTCTGTGTTAAAGTTTGTCATATTTTAATACAAAGGAAAAGTCACCTTGTGTCACCTTGTGTAAAATTTTCCTGAATGATCTGTGCAGTTTTAGATTTTGTTTATCTTTCATTATTCATCCACTGCTATTTTAAGTAATCCATGAAAAAAAATTTAAAGGGCTTTATTCTAGTTCTTTCTCCAGAAATCCCCTAGAGAGTGGATTAGACATTTCATTTAGAAACTAAAAGATAATTTAAACTAGAATCTACATACTGGTGGCAGCTTCCATTTGATTAGCCTGAAGAAACCTTAACTGTAAATCAAAAATACATGAAGATTTTTTTCTAATATAGCAAGCTAAGCACACATGTGGGTCTCTGTTCTCTGTCAAAATCGATTTTAAATGACACAAAGTATATAATATAAAAACAAATTTATAACAACCTGGAAAACAGGAAAGAGCACCACCAGTAGACCATATATTTTGGAAAATTTCTAGAAGTTAAAAAACTACTAAGATCAGAATGATAGAGAAACCAGAGTAGAATAAACTACAACAAAAAACAGAGGGGGAAAGCCTGTTGCAGAGAAGAAAGCCATTCTTCCCTAATGCGACTCTTCAATCTTCAAACTCCCTTTCCCTAATCAAGGCCTAAAGGATGGAGTTGGTGGGTACCAGCAGACTCTATCATGGGTCTTAACCATCCCAGCCACTTCTAGGGCAGTTCCTGATCTCTGTTTGGCATTCTTGGTGCCACTAAGCCCTAGCTCCGGCATGGTGCCATGCTAAGCCCTGCCTTCAGGCTGATCTTTGGAATGGTGCCGAGGACTGTGAACACAACCATCCAGATGAAAGGAATTCAGATCCTGTTCCTGGAATCCAGACACTATGAATACAGAACTAGAGGAGACCCTGGCTACGGGGCAATTCTCAGGACAATTAAGTAAGGGACTGGCTGCTGGGCCTGTGGGTCTGTAGTCCCCATCCACCCCTCCATATGGACTGGAAGGATGGTCCTAGTGTTTCCCTCCAGGACAAAGCCTCGAGAACACTTTCTATGGTTGCAAATCTTCCTTTGGGGCTGAAAGGACAGGGTGTCCTGACATTTTTGAGTTTGAAAAAAGAAAAAAGTAGAACAGAGCTCCAAGAAATGCTAGTCCTACATAACAGCCACACAGGGAAAAGTGGGTAGGGAAGAAACAGCTCTTCCAGAAATGAAAATACTGAAGTATTCTAGTAGTAGGGTAAAGTCTTCCTCACCTTGGCAAGCTTATGGGACCTCACTGTGCCTGTCTTCCACTCTAAAAAGAAATGTGCCCATCAGCAGGGCCAGTCTACAACTCCCTTTTAGTTGGGGAGAAACCTATTATGGAAATGGATATACACTAAAGAGGAAATCTATTCTAACTTCAAATACACATCATCCTGTAAGGTGACTGTTACTGTATATGGTCTCTGTTCCTTTCTGATCTACCACTTGTAGGCTCTCTCTTTGCTTAGAGGACCCCTTTCAATATTTCCTGTAGAGCTGGTTTGGTATTTGCAAATTCTTTCAGTTGTTGTTTGTCCTGGAAGCTTTTAATCTCTCCTTCTATTTTCAATGATAGCCTAGCTGGATATAGTATTCTTGGCTGCATGTTTTTCTCGTTTAGTGCTCTGAAAATATCATGCCAGCTCTTTCTGGCCTGCCAGGTCTCTGTGGATAAGTCAGCTGCCAATCTAATATTTTTACCATTGTATGTTACAGACTTCTTTTCCCGGGCTGCTTTCAGGATTTTCTCTTTGTCACTGAGACTTGTAAATTTTACTATTAGGTGACGGGGTGTGGTCCTATTCTTATTGATTTTGAGGGGCATTCTCTGAACCTCCTGAATTTTGATGCTCGTTCCCTTTGCCATATTGGGGAAATTCTCCCCAATAATTCTCTCCAGTATACCTTCTGCTCCCCTCTCACTTTCTTCTTCTTCTGGAATCCCAATTATTCTAATGTTGTTTCGTCTTATGGTGTCACTTATCTCTCGAATTCTCCCCTCGTGGTCCAGTAGCTGTTTGTCCCTCTTTTGCTCAGCTTCTTTATTCTCTGTCATTTGGTCTTCTATATCACTAATTCTTTCTTCTGCCTCATTTATCCTAGCAGTTAGAGCCTCCATTTTTGATTGCACCTCATTAATAGCTTTTTTGATTTCACCTTGGTTAGATTTTAGTTCTTTTATTTCTCCAGAAAGGGCTTTTATATCTCTCGAGAGGGTTTTCTCTAATATCTTCCATGCCTTTTTCGAGCCCGGCTAGAACCTTGAGAATTGTCATTCTGAACTCTAGATCTGACATATTACCGATGTCTGTATTGATTAGGTCCCTAGCCTTCGGTACTGCCTCTTGTTCTTTTTTTTGTGTTGAATTTTTACGTCTTGTCATTTTGTCCAGATAAGAGTAAATGAAGGGGCAAGTAAAATACTAAAAGGGTGGCAACAACCCCAGGAAAATATGCTTTAAAACCAAATTAGAGGAGATCCAAAATCGTGAGTGGGGAGAAAGGGGATAAAAAGAGGTTCAAAAAGAAAAGAAAGAAAAAAAAAAAACAAAAAAAAAAAAAAAAAAAAAAAAAAAAAAAAAAAGAAAAGAAAAGAAAAGAATTTTTTAAAAAAAGAAAACACCTAAGAAAAATGTAAAAAAAGAAAAAATATATATATTAGATAAACTAGTATAAAATCGTTAAAAAAAAAAAAAAGGTAACAGTTAAAAAAAAAAATTTTACCCCCGAAGGCGAGAAAAAAAAAAATGAAAAAGAAAAAATTAAATTAACTGCAAGACTAAAAAAAATCACAGGAAAAAAGCCATGAGTTCCGTGCTTGGCTTTCTCCTCCTCTGGAATTCTGCTGCTCTCCTTGGTATTGAAACCGCACTCCTTGGTAGGTGAACTTGGTCTTGGCTGGATTTCTTGTTGATCTTCTGGGGGAGGGGCCTGTTTTAGTGATTCTCAAGTGTCTTTGCCCCAGGCGGAATTACACCGCCCTTACCCGGGGCCGGGGTGAGTAATCCGCTCGGGTTTGCTTTCAGGAGCTTTTGTTCCCTGAGCGCTTTCCGTAGAGTTCCAGAGGACGGGAATACAAATGGCGGCCTCCTGGTCTCCGGCCCGGAGGAGCCGAGAGCCCAGGGCCCCACTCCTCAGTGCGCCCTCAGAGAACAGCGCCCAGTTACTCCCGTCTGCCTGACCTCCGGCCGCGCTCCGAGCTCACCGAGCCTGCGACCGGTTCAAGGTAACACGGAGCTGCGAGCTTACTGTCGGCTCTGTCTCTGCAGCCGGCTTTCCCGTTCCAATACCCGCAAGCTCTGCGACACTCAGACACCCCCGATCCTTCTGTGACCCTGCGGGACCTGAGGCCACGCTGACCCCGCGTGGGCTTCGCCCCGGTTTAGCCTCTGGAGCGATGTCCCTCAGCGGAACAGACTTTTAAAAGTCCTGATTTTGTGCGCGGTTGCTCAGCCGCTTGCCGGGAGCCGGCCCCTCCCCCCCGGGGTCTATCTTCCCGTCGCTTTGGATTCACTTCCCTGCCGGTCCTACCTTTCAGAAAGTGGTTGTTTTTCTGTTTCCAGAATTGCTGTTCTTCTTCTCTTCGATCTGCCGATGGATTTTCAGGTGTTTGCAATCTTTAGATAAGGTATCTAGCTGATCTCCGGCTAGCTGAAGCAGTCTCAGCTTGCTACTTCTCCGCCATCTTGACCATATACAGTAACAGTCACCTTACAGGCAATACAATGGCACTAAATTCATATCTCTCAATAGTTACCCTGAATGTGAATGGGCTAAATGCCCCTGTCAAAAGACACAGGGTATCAGAATGGATAAAAAAACAAAACCCATCTATATGTTGCCTCCAAGAAACACATTTTAAGCCCGAAGACACCTCCAGATTTAAAGTGAGGGGGTGGAAAAGAATTTACCATGCTAATGGACATCAGAAGAAAGCAGGAGTGGCAATCCTTATATCAGATCAATTAGATTTTAAGCCAAAGACTATAATAAGAGATGAGGAAGGACACTATATCATACTCAAAGGGTCTGTCCAACAAGAAGATTTAACAATTTTAAATATCTATGCCCCCAATGTGGGAGCAGCCAACTATATAAACCAATTAATAACAAAATCAAAGAAACACATCAACAATAATACAATGATAGTAGGGGACTTTAACACTCCCCTCACTGAAATGGACAGGTCATCCAAGCAAAAGATCAGCAAGGAAATAAAGGCCTTAAACGACACACTGGACCAGATGGACATCACAGATATATTCAGAATATTTCATCCCAAAGCAACAGAATACACATTCTTCTCTAGTGCACATGGAACATTCTCCAGAATAGATCACATCCTCGGTCCTAAATCAGGACTCAACCGGTATCAAAAGATTGGGATCATTCCCTGCATATTTTCAGACCACAATGCTCTAAAGCTAGAACTCAACCACAAAAGGAAGTTTGGAAAGAACCCAAATACATGGAGACTAAACAGTATCCTTCTAAAGAATGAATGGGTCAACCGGGAAATTAAAGAAGAATTGAAAAAAATCATGGAAACAAATGATAATGAAAATACAACGGTTCAAAATCTGTGGGACACAACAAAGGCAGTCCTGAGAGGAAAATATATAGCGGTACAAGCCTTTCTCAAGAAACAAGAAAGGTCTCAGGTACACAACCTAACCCTACACCTAAAGGAGCTGGAGAAAGAACAAGAAAGAAACCCTAAGCCCAGCAGGAGAAGAGAAATCATAAAGATCAGAGCAGAAATCAATGAAATAGAAACCAAAAAAAACAATAGAACAAATCAACGAAACTAGGAGCTGGTTCTTTGAAAGAATTAATAAGATTGATAAACCCCTGGCCCGACTTATCAAAAAGAGAAGAGAAAGGACCCAAATAAATAAAATCATGAATGAAAGAGGAGAGATCACAACTAACACCAAAGAAATACAAACTATTATAAGAACATACTATGAGCAACTCTACGGCAATAAATTTGACAATCTGGAAGAAATGGATGCATTCCTAGAAACATATAAACTACCACAACTGAACCAGGAAGAAATAGAAAGCCTGAACAGACCCATAACCAGTAAGGAGATAGAAACAGTCATTAAAAATCTCCAAACAAACAAAAGCCCAGGGCCAGACGGCTTCCCGGGGGAATTCTACCAAACATTTAAAGAAGAACTAATTCCTATTCTCCTGAAACTGTTCCAAAAAATAGAAATGGAAGGAAAACTTCCAAACTCATTTTATGAGGCCAGCATCACCTTGATCCCAAAACCAGACAAGGATCCCACCAAAAAAGAGAGCTATAGACCGATATCCTTGATGAACACAGATGCGAAAATACTCAACAAAATACTAGCCAATAGGATTCAACAGTACATTAAAAAGATTATTCACCACGACCAGGTGGGATTTATTCCAGGGCTGCAAGGTTGGTTCAACATCCGCAAATCAGTCAATGTGATACAACACATCAATAAAAGAAAGAACAAGAACCATATGATACTCTCAATAGATGCTGAAAAAGCATTTGACAAAGTACAAACATCCCTTCCTGATCAAAACTCTTCAAAGTGTAGGGATAGAGGGCACATACCTCAATATCATCAAAGCCATCTATGAAAAACCCACCGCAAATATCATTCTCAATGGAGAAAAACTGAAAGCTTTTCCGCTAAGGTCAGGAACACGGCAGGGATGTCCATTATCACCACTGCTATTCAACATAGTACTAGAGGTCCTAGCCTCAGCAATCAGACAACAAAAGGAAATTAAAGGCATCCAAATCGGCAAAGAAGAAGTCAAATTATCACTCTTCGCAGATGATATGATACTATATGTGGAAAACCCAAAAGACTCCACTCCAAAACTGCTAGAACTTATACAGGAATTCAGTAAAGTGTCAGGATATAAAATCAATGCACAGAAATCAGTTGCATTTCTCTACACCAACAGCAAGACAGAAGAAAGAGATATTAAGGAGTCAATCCCATTTACAATTGCATCCAAAACCATAAGATACCTAGGAATAAACCTAACCAAAGAGACACAGAATCTATACTCAGAAAACTCTATAAAGTACTCATGAAAGAAATTGAGGAAGACACAAAGAAATGGAAAAATGTTCCATGCTCCTGGATTGGAAGAATAAATATTGTGAAAATGTCTATGCTACCTAAAGCAATCTACACATTTAATGCAATTCCTATCAAAGTACCATCCATCTTTTTCAAAGAAATGGAACAAATAATTCTAAAATTTATATGGAACCAGAAAAGACCTCGAATAGCCAAAGGGATATTGAAAAAGAAAGCCAACGTTGGTGGCATCACAATTCCGGACTTCAAGCTCTATTACAAAGCTGTCATCATCAAGACAGCATGGTACTGGCACAAAAACAGACACATAGATCAATGGAACAGAATAGAGAGCCCAGAAATAGACCCTCAAATCTATGGTCAACTAATCTTCGACAAAGCAGGAAAGAATGTCCAATGGAAAAAAGACAGCCTTTTCAATAAATGGTGCTGGGAAAATTGGACAGCCACATGCAGAAAAATGAAATTGGACCATTTCCTTACACCACACACAAAAATAGACTCAAAATGGATGAAGGACCTCAATGTACGAAAGGAATCCATCAAAATCCTTGAGGAGAACACGGGCAGCAACCTCTTCGACCTCTGCCGCAGCAACAACATCTTCCTAGGAACAACGCAAAAGGCAAGGGAAGCAAGGGAAAAAAATGAACTACTGGGATTTCATCAAGATCAAAAGCTTTTGCACAGCAAAGGAAACAGTTAACAAAATCAAAAGACAACTGACAGAATGGGAGAAGATATTTGCAAACGACATATCAGATAAAGGACTAGTGTCCAGAATCTATAAAGAACTTAGCAAACTCAATACCCAAAGAACAAATAATCCAATCAAGAAATGGGCAGAAGACATGAACAGACATTTCTGCAAAGAAGACATCCAGATGGCGAACAGACACATGAAAAAGTGCTCCATATCACTCGGCATCAGGGAAATACAAATCAAAACCACAATGAGATATCACCTCACACCAGTCAGAATGGCTAAAATCAACAAGTCAGGAAATGACAGATGCTGGCGAGGATGCGGAGAGAAAGGGGAACCCTCCTACACTGTTGGTGGGAATGCAAGCTGGTGCAGCCACTCTGGAAAACAGCATGGAGGTTCCTCAAAATGTTGAAAATAGAACTGCCCTATGACCCAGCAATTGCACTATTGGGTATTTACCCTAAAGATACAAATGTAGTGATCCAAAGGGACACATGCACCCGAATGTTTATAGCAGCAATGTCCACAATAGCCAAACTATGGAAAGAACCTAGATGTCCATCAACAGATGAATGGATCAAGAAGATGTGGTATATATACACAATGGAATACTATGCAGCCATCAAAAGAAATGAAATCTTGCCATTTGCAACAACATGGATGGAACTAGAGCGTATCATGCTTAGCGAAATAAGTCAAGCAGAGAAAGACAACTATCATATGATCTCCCTGATATGAGGAAGTGGTGATGCAACATGGAGGCTTAAGTGGGTAGAAGAATAAATGAAACAAGATGGGATTGGGAGGGAGACAAACCATAAGTGACTCTTAATCTCACAAAACAAACTGAGGGTTGCCGGGCGGGAGGGGGTTTGGGAGAAGGGGGTGGGATTATGGACATTGGGGAGGGTATGTGATTTGGTGAGTGCTGTGAAGTGTGTAAACCTGGTGATTCACAGACCTGTACCCCTGGGGATAAAAATATATGTTTATAAAAAAAAAAAAAAAAAAAAAAAAAAAAAAAAAAAAAAAAAAAAAAAAAATATACACATCATCCAATATTTCATTTATAAATGTGAGTGAACAACTAAAGATCACCAAATATTTGAGAAAACCGAGAGTGACAAAGATCAAAGACAAAAAGGCAGAGGGGCACCTGGCTGGCTCAGTGGGTTGAAGCCTCTGCCTTCAGCTCAGGTCATGGTCTCAGGGTCCTGGGATCGAACCCCACATCAGGCTCCCCGGCGGGGAGCCTGTTTCCCCCTCTCTCTCTGCCTGCCTCTTTGCCTACTTGTGATCTCTGACTGTCAGATAAATAAATAAAATCTTAAAAAAAAAAAGATTAAAAGGCAGAATGATTGACTTTGAAGAAAATGGAATATGCAAAAATGGAAGAGAAGTTTTAAAATTTGAATTAGCATACTCTAAAGCTTTCAGGATTCATGAAACAAGAACTAGGTGTTATTTCTAAAGTAGAAGTCAAAAAATAAGAAGCAATTGCTCAAAAGAGGTGCTAAAAATTGAAGCAATTAAAATTTGGCCAGCCAAAGGCCAAATTAGAGATCTGGAGAAAATAAAGCAAAGAAATGTCCCATAAAACGGAACAATAAACAAAGAAATGAAAAATATAACAAAAAAGACTTTGGGTATATATTTAGAAGATCCAGCATCCACTTAGTAGAAAAGAAAGAAAAACAGACTGGAGAAATGAGAAACAATAAAAGAAATAACCAAGGATAACTTTATTGAGATGAACAAAGATTCAGGACTTCACCATTGACCACTCAGCAAAAGTAATAAAGATGCTTATCTAGACAGCCTAGAAAATCTGCTAACTCATTCTAAACTGAAAGGAAGGAATTATTTACAAAGAAAATAGCATTTGAGCAGTGTCCAACTTTATTTTTACAATACAGAATGCTACAAGACAGTAATATTATCACTAATGTGTAAGGTAAAAACAAACAAATGAATATATCTTCAATTTTCAAAAAATTTATGCAAGAAAATTCTTCAGCAAGACAAAAAGTAAAATAAGCAAAAAGGAAGGCTTGAAATAAAATGTTAGGTGATAAGTAAAAATAATTTAAATTATGAAGCTAAAGTATTTTATTATGGTTATGAACTTTATGCAATTGTTAATAAAATATTGAGGCAAAATATGAAAAAAAAATTGATCAGTCTCAAACTAAAATTAGATATAATGTCAACTAAACAGAAATTTGTGGTGACAGAGAAAGTAAAATAATTATATTTGTATAGAAAACCATGTGTGTATTTATTTATTCATCAGTATATCTAAAAGTAATATTTTTTTAACTTTTCCAGGAGTATGAATAGATTTGCACTTTTACTGTTTGCACTTCATACTAATGGAATTTTTACAGCAAATTTGTATTCCTTTTATAATTTAAGAAAGTAATAAATACATATCTAAAGATGTTCACTAAAAATTTAAGAACAGTCACTGCAGTAATAACAAGGAAGATATGTAGATGGCAAATAAGCATATGAAAAGATGTTCCATATCATATACCATCAGGTAGAAGCAAACTAAAACAAAAAGGAGATCCCACCACACACCTATCTATATGGCCAAAATCCAAAACACTGATGGAACCAAATGTTGGCAAGGATGTGGAACATCAGGAACTCTCATTCACTGCTGATGGGAATGCAAAATAGTACAGCCACTTTGGAAAACAGTTGGGCAGTCTCATACGAAACTAAATACTGCTACTATATGATCCAGCAGTCATGCTCCCTGGCATTTACCCAAATGAGATGAAAACTATGTTCACAAAAAACCCACACATGGGGGCACCTGGGTGGCTCAGTGGGTTAAACCTCTGCCTTCAGCTCAGGGTCCTGGGATTGAGCCCTGCCTCTGGCTCTCTGCTCAGCGGGGAGCCTGCTTCCTCCTCTCTCTCTGCCTGCTTCTCTGCCTACTTGTGATCTCCATCTGTCAAATAAATTTTTAAAAACTTAAAAAAAAAACCCATATGTGGATGTTTATAGCAGCTTTATTCATAATTGCCAAAACTTAGAAGCAACCAATATGTCTTTCAGAAGATGAATGGATAACTAAACTGTGGTACATCCAGACAATGGAATATTATTCAGTGCTAAAAGAAATAAGCTACTAAATCATAAAGACATTGAGGAAGTTTAAATGTACAATACTAAATAAAAGAAGACAATCTGAAAAGTCTACATACTATACGATGCCAAATACATAACATTCTGGAAAAAGTAAAATTATGAAGACAGAAAAAAGATAGGTGTTTGCCAAGAAAGCAGAAGGAAAAGGAAAACAAAACTGAAATTATAAACTAGCAATAAGTGGTAATGAGAACACTACAGTTTGATATCTTTAAAATTTGACCAAATAGTACTCAGAGAAAAATTAACAGCTTGAAAATAAATAAACCAAGTGTCCAATGAATGAAGCTAAAAAACTAAGTATGGAAGAGATTAATTAAAAATAAGAACATAAATAAATAAAATATAAAACAGAGAGTACATGAGTATAAAATCAAAGGCTATTATTTTAAAGGTCAATTAGAAAGTTAAAGTTCCCAGAGAAAGACAAATACTAAATGATTTCACTTATACATGGAATCTAAGATAATTCAAACTAAAGATTCTAAGACATTTTCAAAAGTTAAAATTCTGATATATCTAACCAGTAAGGAGAGAGAGGGAGAAAATATGTAAAATTTAGGAATGAATAAGAAGGTGGTTAAATTTATTAGTAAATACCATATGTGAATTTATAAAAATGTAAATTACTAAAATATTTGCTGAGTTTGAAACTAGATAATGTACAGATACGAGAACAACTAAAAAGCATATTCATTGGGAACAATGGAGAGACCAAAGTGGTTTTATAAGCAAAAGTTACAGTTGTCTACATAGAATATACAAGGAAACAAATAAAAAGTTATAAGAATTAAACAAAAATTTAAATAGGTTTCTGGATATAAGAACAAAGTGGAAAAATTAATAGCTTTTCTATATATATATCAATTCAAAAATGTAATATTAAAAAATGTTATTTCAATACCAGAATCAAACAAAGACATTATGACCAACATCTCCCATGAACACAATGCAAAAATTTTTAAGGAAACATGAGCAAATCAAATGTAGTAATATATAAACAGGATATACAGCATGACCAAGTTGGGTTCTTCCCAGGAATAGCAAGTCTGGGAAAACCAACATTGGAAACCATTCAGTGTGATTCATTGTATTTACAGATTAAATAAGAAAAACCATACAATCATATTGATAGAGGCCCAAAAAAGCACTTGACAAAATTCAACATTCATTTATTTTTTTAAAAGATTTTATTTATTTGTTTGACAGACAGAGATCACAAGTAGTCAGAGAAGCAGACAGAGAGGGAGAAGTAGGCACCCCGCTGAGCAGAGAGCCCGATGCGGGGCTCGATCGCAGGACCCTGGAATCATGAGCTGAGCCGAAGGCAGAGGCTTTAACCCACTGAGCCACCCAGTGTTTATTTATAATAAACACTCTCAGCAAACTAGAAACAGAAGATCCCATACCAACAAAACCTGAGAGAATTCTCTGCAGCAACCAGCCCTACAAAAAATACTGGAGATATGAAAAGAAGGAGCACATGCACCCCAATGTTCATAGCAGCAATGTCCACAATAGCCAAACTGTGGAAGGAACCAAGATGTTCTTCAACAGATGAATGGATAAAAAAGATGTGGTCTGTATGTACAACGGAATATTACTCAGCCCTCAGGAAGACTGAATATCTATCATTTGCACTGATATGGATGGAACTGGAGGGGATTATGCTAAGTGAAATAAGTCAATCAGAGAAAGTTATTCACCCATATGTGGAACATAAGGAATAGCATGGAGGACCACAGGGGAAGGGAGGGAAAACTGAATGGAAAGAAATCAGAGCGGGAGACAAACCATGAGAGACTCTGGACTCCAGGAAACAAACTGAGGGTTACAAAAGGGAAGGGTTAGGGGGATGGGGTAACCAGGTGATAGGTATTAAGGAGGGCACGTGTTGTGATGAGTGCTGGGTGTTAAGTGCAACTAATGAATCAGTGAACACAACATCAAAAACTAATGATGTACTATATGTTGGCTAACTGAACATTATAATAAAATATAAAGACATTAACAATTAAAAAAATATTAGGGGAATCTTTCAAGCCGAAAGGAAAAAACAACAGAGTAACTCAATTCTCCATGGAGAAGTAGTTACAGAAGTAAATATAACAAGCAAGTATACATGTATAAGTACGTAAAATCTGTATGGAATAAACATTTTTAAAAAACTAGAAACAGAAGAGAATTTCTTCAACTTGATAGTCTACAAAAATCATACAACTAAAACCTGAATGCTTTTTTCCAAAAATACGAAACAAAGCAGAATATCAGCTTTCAATACTCTTATTCAACATAATACTGGAAGGCTTAGCCAGCTTAATAAGGCAAGAAAAGGAAATAAAAAGCATACAGTTTGGAGAAGAAGAAATTAAGAAATTCCTATCTCATAACATGTTAGCTTATGTAGAAAATCCCAGGGATTCTCTGAAAAACAAAACAAAACAAAAATACTAGAACTAATTGATTTTTAGCAAGGTTACAGAATATAGGATCAAAAAACAAAAACCAATCATATTTCTATAGCAGATGAACGTATGAAAACTGAAGTTAAAAGCACAGTGCCATATATAATCATTCCAAAAATGAAATACTTATATATAAATCTTTTAAAAAATGTATAAGATATATATGCTGAAAATTATAAAAAGTTGATGAATGGAATAAAAAAATATAAATAAATTGATATACCATTTTCATGTACTGGAAGACTTAATACAGTAAAGATGTCCTTTCTCCCCAAATTGATTCATAGGTTTAATGCAATTCCTGCCAAAAATCCCAACAAGATATCTGTAGGTATATACAAGCTCATTCTAAAATTTATAGAAAAATACAGAGGAACTAAAACTATCTTTTTAAAAAAGATTTTATGTATTTATTTGACAGAGATAGAGAGCACAAGTAGGCAGAGTAGCAGGCAGAGGGAGAGGGAGAAACAGGTTCTCTGCTGAGCAGGGAGCTGACCTGAGCAGAAGGGAGATGCTTAACTGACTGAGCCACCCAGGCGCCCAACTAAAACTATCTTGAAAAGAAGAAAAAAGTAGGAAAAATTCCATTTTATAGACTTACTACATAGCTACAGTAACCTATATTATCTCCCTCTTAAGGTTATTTTGAGATAATATTTTGAGAAAAATCTCAAAACCTCAAAAAGTTATTTTGACATAAAAGATAATGTTAAGAATTTAGGTCAGTATCTTGCACATAGTAAGTGCTTAACATAATGAACTATTACTCAAACATTTTACATCTCAGGAAGTGACATTTAAGCAAAATAAAATGCCCACACCCATACAGATAGTAAGTGTTGGAGCAAGAATGTGAGCCACGTCCCACTGACTCCAAGTCCCAGGTGACTTAACCACCATACTGTAGACATCACCAAAAAGAAATACCTTACCACAGGCCACTCAAAACTTCCCACTCAAATCTTACTTGTCTATGGGTGACAACACTCTGAGATCTCTTCAGAGTATCCCAATTTATAAATATTAGAATCTTTTGTGGCATGGATTGCATGGAGCACTGGGTATTATACGCAAGCAATGAATCATGGAACCCTACATCAAAAACTAACGATGTACTGTATGGTGACTAACATAACATAATCATAATAATAAAAAGGAATCTTTTGTGACCCTAACTGGTCTCCCTATTCAAGTCATTTTTTTTAAGTTTTTTATTTATTTTCAGCATAACAGTATTCATTATTTTTTCACCACACCCAGTGCTCCATGCAATCTGTGCCCTCTATAATACCTACCACCTGGTACCCCAACCTCCCAGCCCCCCGCCACTTCAAACCCCTTAGATTGTTTTTCAGAGTCCATAGTCTCTCATGGTTCACCTCCCCTTCCAATTTCCCCCAACTCCCTTCTCTCTAACTCCCCATGTCCTCCATGCTATTTGTTATGCTCCACAAATAAGTGAAACCATATGACAATTGACTCTCTCTGCTTGACTTATTTCACTCAGCTTTTTTTTTATATTAGTTTTTTTCCTTGTTGAGAAGTCAATCCTATGGTTATCCTTGACTCCTTCAGTGGTGGGACTCTGATAGATATTTAAAGACCCAAAAGTCCCATTCTGTAAAACATAAAATGCCTTGTCCCCTTCCTATAAATGATTCATCACAAGTATTACCCAACAAGCCTATGATCGATAGGAACATCATCATTTGTGTGTAAATGACACCCGTCTTCTTGGGCCAGTGCTTTCTCTCACTCCTACACCTGCAGAGACTAAAAGAGATTAAGTGGGTCTTCTCAAAACATCCCATGAAATATTGATTAAAGGTCTAGTTAAATAAGTGTATTAATATAGACTTAAAGCACTCAAGTGAGTAAGAACACCCCAGGGGGAAACATTTCTACAGAGCAAGTGAGACAAAAATTGGATACTTTGGAAATGGTGAGAATGTTCCTGGGTATACAGATCCTTTTTGCAATGTCACACAACAAAGTAGGACTTTTATCAAATGATCCCAGTGATAAAAGCCCGGCCCTTGGAGAAGAGCTAAGATGGTAGAGGGGAGGAAGTTAAAAATGAAACAAACAGGCAAGCAATGACATTATAAATTATTTCTCAGCAAATTCACTTGAAATCATGAAACTTTTTACGCTCTCTTTATTTAATCTCCTTCCTATTCCCCACCACCCCAAATAGAAATGAACCATAATTCCTGCAATTCACTGCCTATGTTTCATTTCTTTGGGGAAAATCATTTCAGACTTAGCTTCTTTTCTGTAATTTGGGGGTACACTTAGTCTCCTTTTTAGAATCCAGGGAAACCATTCGCATTTCTTTTACATAGAAATTATAGATTCGGGGGACATAAGAGCTGAAAGAGGTCTTATAAAACTTCTAATCCTTTACATTTTCAACTAAGGAAACTAAAACATTTATAGGTAAAAAAAAACAAAACTGATCTAGAGACTCACAGTTTGGTAGCACTGGAATCATACCATCAGATTTTCCAATCTGGGATACAGGGGGGAAGATGTTGTCATCCTTCAGAAGGAAAATCTCTTTAGATAAATACCAAAAGTAGAAATAGTCCTCTCCCATGTCACAGCTCCAGCTGTGCACAGAAGGCTGAGAACCTGCACATGGCCACTTTGCTCCCAGTCACCAGGGATCAGAGAAGGAACGGAACACCCCTCAGGGCATCCTGGATATCAGGGCAATCAGCCCTGGCATTTGTTGTGTGTGAGAGCCAAGGTGGCTGGGGCTGAGCTGGCAGGCCAGGCACATTGCCCTGCCTCCCACCCCATGTGCTCCCACAGATAACAGGACTCTGAGAAACAAAAAGGAATGCCTCAGAGGACCGTTTCTTATGACTTGTTTGGGTACCGTCCAGAGACACAGAGAAGAGTTTCCCAGCCAGTGGCCACAAACAAGTCTTACTGTCTACAACCCCAAAGCCAAGCTGCTAACTTGGGTCTAAATTTTTTAAAACAAAATTAGCCATATTATTCTATTATAATACCTCTCACCACACAAGTGGATGAAGTACTCTAATTAATAGACAAAGATTTGGATTTAAGAAAAATAACCCAGACTGAATTTAAGAAAACAACAGCAACGACGATATATGGCTTGTAAAATGAACTCTTAAGATATAAGGGCCAAGAAAGGTAGAAAGTAAAAAATGTATGTATAACATAAATGGTATTTTTATATAGTCTATGAAAACAACAACCACATGAAAGCTGGCTATATTAATATTAAACTAGGTAGATTTCAGGTCAGAAAAGTCACTATAGGGGCATCTGGGTGGCTCAGTGGGTTAAAGCCTCTGCCTTCGGCTCGGGTCATGATTCCAGGGTCCCAGGACAGAGCCCCCATCGGACTTTCTGCTCAGCAGGGAGCCTGCTTCCCTTTCTCTCTCTGCCTGCCTCTCTGCCTACTTGTGATCTCTCTCTCTCTGTCAAATAAATACATAAAATCTAAAAGAATAAAGCCACTATATGTTAAAAATATACTGTATAATGATACAGGTTTGGTTCACTAACATGTATACACCTAAATATAGGACCTCAAAAAATCTAAAGAGAAATTTTAACAGAGCTAAAAGGAGAAAAAGACAAATGTACAAGAATCTTCTGTGACCCTAGTGTCAGACAAAGATCAGGAAGAACGTGGAAGAGAAGACATGAACAGTCTGATTCAGTACTCAAACCAGCTGACATATATAGAACACGGCCAAATGCACATCCTTCAAGCACAGGCAAAGTGTAAAAAGAAGGGGGCGGAGACAACATACTAGGTCGTAAAGAAAGTCCTATCAGATTTCAAGTGATTGAAATCATGGAGAATGACCTCTGATGGGGCGCCTGGGTGGCTCAGATGCTGAGCATCTGCTTTTGGTTCCGGTCATGATCTCAGTGTCCCAGGATCGAGCCCCACATCAGCCTTCCTGCTCAGATAGGAGTCTACTTTCCTCTCCCTATTCCTGATCTCTCACACTCTCTCTCTTCCTCTCAAACAAATAAATAAAATCATTAAAAAAAAAAAAAAAAGAATGACCTCTGATCACAATGAAATAAACCTAAAAATTAAAAGATACCTATATGTTTGGAAATCAGAAAATGCACCCCTCAGTAATCCGTGGGTCCAAGAAGAACTCATACTGCAATGAGACATTAAGTTTGAATATAAAGCTAACAGAAAAAAAAAAATCTACATTTAAAAAAGTATAGGCCACAGCCAAAAGAGTTTTTAAGGAGGAAATTATAGCCTTACAATGACTATATTAGAAAACAAGAGGCCTTTCTTGTTTTTCTTGATCAGTTCTGCCAAATGATTTCTTTAAAAAAAAAATTAAGTAATTTCTACACCCAACACGGGGCTTGAAGTCATGAACCAGAGATCAAGAGTCGCATGCTCTACTTGACTGAGCCAGCCAGGCGTCCCTGATTCCTTGATCGATTTTAATGGTCTTTTCCAAACAAAACAAAACAAAACAAACCCAAACTTTTGGTTTTGTTGATCTGCTCTACTGAATCTGTGTTTTCGATTTTATTATTTCTGTTCTCCAGTTTATTTCTTTTTCTTCTACTTTTTTGAGTTTATTTTGCTGTTGTTTTTCTGACTTGTTCCAATAGATATTTAAGTCAAATTATTTCCAGTCCCCCCTGAAAATTATACTGTAGTCTCCAAAGGACGCCAGTCTGAGAACCAGACAACATGTCAATTGGTCAACTCATGTTAAAAGTGTTCATCAAGAATGTTATTCTTTCCAAAAATTTCTATTTTTCTAAGAAAGTTAAAAATAGGTGCTAGGAAAAGACTAAAAGTAAAGTACCTTCATCATAGTCTGAAAAAATTTTAAGTCCATCATAAAGAAATAACAGGGACGAAAAAAAACTCACGGGAAATATCACTACATAGTTGAATATTCCAGGGTGGATTCCATGGGTGGTTCAGTCAGTGAAGCACCTGAAATTCTCGGTTTCAGCTCAGGTCATGATCTCAGGGTCCTGGCATCAAGTCTGGAGTCAGACTCCATGCTCCACAAGGAGTCTGCTTTAACTTCTCTCTCTGCCTCCCTACTCATGGGCACTCCCTCTCTCTCTCTCTTTCTCTCTCTTTCAAAGTAAATAAATCTTTAAAAAAGAAAAAATAAGTAGAATATTCCCAAATAGGAAATAGAAAACAGAATTCCTCCTTTCTGGCACAGCAGGGTATATCATGAGTCTACCACAGTGGCTAGAAGGAACCACCACATTCACTCCACCTCCTGATAAGCATGAAAATAAGATGATTCTGGGGCTCATTTGTAAATTTACAGAGAAAGACCCTCCACAGCTTAATAGGACTTCAACTTTCAATCAACAGGCCAGAGAATCAAGTGGAAAATTCCCCACCTATGGCTTTCTTAGTCATTTTCTAAGCTAATGATAAGAATATGAGGCATCACTAAAAACAGATGAGACCATTTTCCCCAAGCAGATTGAGTCATATCCCTTGACTCCTAAGAAGTTTTCAGAGGTGCCTAAACATTGCTAAGTTCCTCCACAACCAAAAACATAGTTCAATGCACTTTGGGCAATTGTCCAACCATCCATCATCTGTATCTAAAAGAATAAAAATACGTACTACTGTGAGAGAACCTGAGAACTTTTTTCTTTTTTATTTGACAGACAGAGATCACAAGCAGGAAGAGAAGCAGGCAGAGAGAGAGAGGGAAGCAGGCTCTCCGCTGAGCAGAGAGCCCGATGCAGGGATCGATCCCAGGACCCTGGGATCATGACCTGAGCCGAAGGCAGAGGCTTTAACCCACTGAGCCACCCAGGTGCCCCAAAACTGAGAACTCTTAAGTGGGGCCACAACCACACCTGTCAGTTCAGCTTAGCAAAAGTTAAACTTCTCTTCTCTATTCAACAAGAAAAGCATTCCTCATGGTCTGGAGATCATTTCTGCCTTAATGAGGGTATGTAACTGAGAACCCAAATAGCACAGTGGAAATTCTGTGCTCAACTTTGTCGCCACAAAATGATACCAGCAGTATATTAGTCAGGATAACTTCACTAGCTTCTATAACAAACAACTTCTAAGACAGTAGTAGTCTAATGCTACAGTTTCACCCATGTCATGGTCCAACCAGGTGTCCAGCCTTTGATGTAATAGTTAAGGGATGCCAGTTCTTTTCATCTTGTTGTGCTTCCATTTTCTAGGATTTCCTGAGTCCCCAGTAGAGAAAATACTTTGCATTTATGTAGTGAGTGAGAGAAGAGGACTATGCCTGGCTCAGAATAGCACACATCACTTGTGCCCATGTCTCATGGGTAGTAACATAACTCTTACTAACCACAGGTTTAGTCAATGCAGTGGAAATAATGAGACAGATGAGCACCTAGGCAGTGTGTCTTAGTGAGGAAGCACATCATTCAAATACTCTGGCACTCACTTTAGAATGATACATAAAATGAGGTAGTAGAACAATGGAATCTGTAGGTTCATACCCCGTTCTTGCATTCTGTGATTCTCAAATAGGAGAGTATCTCTAGTTTGGGTTCACAGATGTGGTCTGCAAGTAAGAGAAGCTGTTTTACCATTCTGCCATTATCTGAGACTTTCTTTCCACTTATTGACACAACATTTCTCTTTTAACATTTGGACTTTTAAAAATGTCCCAAAAAAGCAAGGAAGTGCATGTGATAAAGCTGAATGAGTTACCAATAGCAAATCAGGGCCCCTTCTAGTCCTAACGTTCCATAATCCCTTGTGTTGTACTCCTCATTTAGCAAAAAAGTTGTCTAAGAATCCCTGAGACTGAAACAATCATATGGCTTCAGTAGCAGTTCTTTTATACAGGCTGAGCTCCATGGTTATTACTACTTAATCTCCTAAGAGAGATTAAGAGGCTAATGATGTTAGTGGACTTAATATATGTGTGTTTTTCTGAAGATCTCCCAAGTCTGATTTGCTCCATGGTTAGGAAACATTGCTGACATGAGCATAAATGAATAATCTGTCATTGATATGTATCTGACTATTGCTATCAAGATTTGAATAAGCATTTAAATCAATAATAAATTTGAAACAAACTGGTTAACTACCAAATAAATCAGCCTGGTGTCATTTCCTTTGATTTTATTTTCTTTGTTTTACATTATCAAGATGAGATAGAGAATATCAGTCCTGATGATGTTTTCCACTTTATCATACATAACAAGTAGTCCAGCTTTGTTTTTTAAATATTCTAAAAGTCAATTTGAGGAAAGGTTTAGATAAAATAGAACATTTTTCAGCTAGGATCTTGTGATCAGAAACAGGTAAGAGTATTTGTTAATAGAGATCAGATGTGGTGTTTTCATAGCTAGAACTGTAACTGAGTATAAGAGAAAGAATTTTATATATCAATATTTTATTAAGTGGGGTTATTAAAGGAGAACTTGCAAAAATAATTGCTAATTATCTTTTTAAAATACTATTTTCATTGTCTTATTTTATAACTTGACCTTAAATAAACAACTCTTTCTATAATATTTGCTTTTGCTACACCTAATATATATAAAGTGAGATTTACATAATGGAATATCCTTTAGAAGACCCTCTCTGCAGATTGGCCATGTTTCATCAAATTCTTTGCATGCATTACTGAATAGTCTAATAGATTAACAGCTGTCTGATATCACATTGAACCAGAGTTGGGCAATTTGGTTATGTAAGGGAACTAACGCACCCTGGTATAATTTGGTAAAATTTTCTTTTCAATTTGCTAAAATCTTCAGTAGCACAAATCTATTTTGTTTCAAGTGTTTTTGTAATATATGTATCTAATTATAGTCAGCCAAAAGTCAGTAATTATATTCAGCTCAAATTCTTAAATCAATCAATGCACTACACTAAATCATGACCAAGTTGCCATTATCCTAAGAATGTAGGGTTAATTTTACCAATGAATAGCATTTATTGATAACCAAAGACTAAGTTACTGTACAGTAACTTTCTGCTAAAGAGATAGGACAAGAAAAAAAAAAGAATGAAGTTTAAATATAAGAAATGAAGAGAAAATATCAAGCAGGAGAACATCAACCTAGTTAATGCTATCTCCTTTCCATTTGTCTCTGGTGTTCCTGGATCAGTGGTTTATTTAAGTCATGGGTCTAACCTAACCTAAAATCGTCTCTGAAGATTTTATGCTTGGGGTTTTAACATTTTGTTTTTTTAAGTTACTAAGTACTGGAGTTGGGAAACAAAGAAATGAGGTACTTGGGCCTGAGTTATACAGTGTGGATCCTTTGGAGTACTAGCATTAATGAGTATGATGTGGAAATGGAGTATTGTGGCTAAATAAAGTAGGTGAATTCTACATAAACTAGAACTCTTTCCCCCTACAGGACTCCCCAGAACTACCACGTGCAGCTTTGTGTGATGAATATCCGAAAGGCATTTGACATATAGTGTTCCCCAAAGTACCTGACCATGGAGACCCTCCTTGCCCTTTTCCTGAAAAGCATCTCAGGGGATCAGGGTTTCATGAAACACATTTTGAGAAACAGTCTTCTAGGATGATCCCCTCATTTCACAGATGAAAATCTGATGCCCAGAAGAGGAAATGACTTGTTGAAGTTTATTCAGGGACTCCATAGGCAGGCAGGGACTAAAAGCCATGTTTCCTCCCTCATTTCTCTAAATCCTGCCTCTCTGAGATGTTCCTGTAACTTCTTTCTCTCCACAGCCTGCCCCGTATGGTTAAGTGCTATACTAGTTTGCTAGGGCTACTATAACAAAATACCACAGGCTGGGTGACTTAAACAACAGAGATTTGTCTTCTCACAGTTCTGAGGCTGAAAGCCTGAGATCAAGGTGTCAACAGGTTTGGTCTATTCTGAGTCCTCTCTCCTTGTTTCTGCTTTCACCCAGTTCACAAACCTAAGCCACTTGACATAAGTGCACATATCTCTGGCCAATCTCTTCCTACAGACACCAGTCAAATTGAATTAGGACCCAACTCTATGACCTTCTTTTACCTTAATTACCTCTTTAAAGGCCCTATCTCCAAATGCAGTCACATCTGAGTACTAAGTTAGGACTTCAACATATGACCTTGGGGAGGACGCAATTCAGCCATCACAGGTGCCATTTCTCAGGGTCTATAGTACCCTGTGTTTCTCAGTCATAGCAGCATCTCACTAAGTATAGACAAATATGCTACGTGTCTCCCCTACTCATCTGTGGACAATTTGAGACAGGGACTATGTTAGTATTACTGTCAAATGTTACAGCTCCTAGCATACTCTAGATGCTTAGTGAATGTTTGTTGTTGAGTACGTGAATTACAGAGTCAGAGGACCTGACTCCAAGCTTGTGCTCTACCACTTACCATCAGGACAACTGCTGAGACAAATGGTGATAATAAGAGCCTCCCATTGTTTTGGTGAAAATTCAATAAAATATGTCCCTGGCAAAGTGCCCAGCATATGGAAGGAGCCCCATAAATGTTAATTGAATCTGAGGTTGTATCTTCTACCCAGATCTCTATAAAAAACTAATTAATAACAGTGATTGCTGATGCTTAGTAATTAAATTGCTTTATAAAAACAATAATAATGAAGCATGCCAATCTGGGCCGCATAGACACATAAAGGATTTGCCATCGACAACAATATTCCATAAATTTTGTCTCACAGGTCGAAGCCAATTTCAAATCTTGGTAATTAAGACCTTTTAGCCAAGGACTCTGTCTCTTTCTGGCAGGTCTTCTTGGGTAAAGTAATGAACAAATAAAGTGCCCTCTGGGGGTGGAATGCCAGGTCTGCTCTAGGACATTCTAGATCTAGGTGCTATAGTTGGCCAAGAACATTTTAAAACTTTGATGTTGTTTAAGGAAGAGTCTGCTCTAGTTTGAGTCAAAGAGACATTTTTGAGTAAAGACAGGTCAAGCTCAGGCCCTAACAAAAATCTCCAGAGGCATGGAAACTGCATAACAAACTGTCCATGTTGCTCAGACCTCCTGCTGTGGGGGAGTGTAACTGAGTAATAGCCCCAGCTGTTGCCCTTCCGGATCCACCTGGAAGGCAATGAGGCCACAATCCCAATGAGAAGCTCAGTAGGGGCATTAATGCAGAACCACTCCTTTCATAGTGGACTCAAGGACTCCCCACCAGGCTGGCCAGAACTTCCTTAGCCCTGTGCTGTAGCCTGGGACTCTACCTACTCACTCCTTCCTTCCCTCTTTCTTATACAGAGGCCAGACCTGTGGCTCAGTTCTGAAGGATCTCCCTACCTTTCCTTGTCTCTCTCCTCTTTATCCCTCAACAGCATTTCACCCAGTAAATGTGAACATCTAACTTGGCATCTGTTTCTCAGAGTACATGGACTAACATATATCCCAAAGTTTCATCACTTAAAATGATAAGCATTTCTTTTTGCTCATAAGTTCACAGGTTGGTTGGGTAGTATTTCTGGCCTGAGTCAGGCATGACTGCTGAGTCATGCATCACAGTCAGGCGGTGAGTCAGCTGGGCATGGAATGATCTAGAATGGCCTCAGATGGGATGCTGTAGCCTTGTTTCATGTGACTTCTCATCATTGCACATGTGCACATGGCATTTTCTCAAGAGAAGAGTGTAAGTGCTCAGGCCTCTTAAGATCCAGGGATGGAACTAACATTGACTTATTTCCACTGCATTAAATTGGTCAACACAAGTCAAAAGGCCAGTCCAGACTGAAGGGTGGAACAAAAGTACCACCACCTCTTGTTAGAAGGAACATTCTAAGGGCATGGCCATAGGGAGGGATAAAGCATTGCAGCCATTCTTGCAAACCCCATTTACCAGCACGATCCCCAAACACACCGCCATGTCTATGCCAATAACTGCCTTGGCCTTTGGAGAACTATCTGAGCAGACCTGGCCAGTAAGTATCCCTGGTCTCCTCACTTGGGCTTAGCTGCCCATCGCAGAGGCTGGCACTGTCCTGGGCAGAATTCCCAGCTAGAGGGAGCCCTGTGAATTATAAACACAGCTCGGGAAGCTGCTTCTAGTGGTCCAGTCTTCTTAGGGGGGAACTTGAAAAGGTTTACTCTGAGTACAACAAGGAGCCTTTCCCGTCTGTTCCCTGTCACCCCGCATCAGTTTCAGGTCAGGAATGCTAAAAGAAAACAGGGCACGTAAGCATTTGAACTCAACCTTACTTTCCTGAGGAGCAAACTGACAATTAAGACCAGGACCTGCATCAAAAAAGAGCAGCCCAGCATGAAGTCCGTCTAATTAGTCATATGAACGGAGAGCTTCCCCTCCACTTCCTCTAGAACATACGCTTGTCAGATCTCATCAGGGAGGCTGTGCTCCCTGACATGCTATTGAAAGGGGTCTGGGTACAGGTAGCTTCACATGAGAACCATGAGTGCCCCTCCCCAGGCCACAAAACGTTCTTCTGAAAATTACTTTTATGTCTTTTTGGCCTTATGAGCTGCAAACTAATTTGTAAAGTGAGGCTTTTAATTACGCCTCGAAGATAGACCTATAAAGTAAACCAAGCACACGGTCTCGGGTTCAAAACCCTGACATTTTTAATACCTCGTCTCGTGTTAATGGGAAACTGAGCAAGATGAAGAATTCAAGGTGAAGGCTGGACATGGTCTGCTAATCCTGGGAATTGCATTGTTTAGACTTCTGTACTTTATACTTTCTTGCCCCTTAAAAAGTTTGTGTGCCACTGAAGGTCACCAGGCCTGTCATCAGAAAAGATTAGAGAAGACATCTGCATTGCACCTTGATCCAGGCATTGCAGAAATGACTTTCCTCCTTTTGAGGGTTTGGCCAGACCCAGACCTTGAGGAGGACAAGGCCTGCCAGGGTATGAGATCTTTTTACTGCCTGCATTCGCACAGTGAGTTGGCCTGGCTTTCTGCCGCCTGTCTGTCAAGTGTTAGCTTTTGGGGCAAGTCCCCTCTCTTCCCTGCATGCAGCTTAGCGACCACATGATTGTTGATGTGATCTGAGCCACTTGTTTTTTTGGAGGTCTTGCCCATATGTATAAGACTATTCTCTCTACTGGAGCCATGTGCATACAAGCATGGTTTTATTTTCTCTTTAGACAGAGATGTACACAGAATGTCTAATGTATGGAGAATGAGAGGTAGAACATGAACTTTGTTGCCTTTCCCATCTGAGAACAAAACTCTTGTTTTGTCAGTTCTAGTGGGCTTTGTTACTTAGCTGGGTTGTAAACTCCTAGGCACTCTTCAAGATCTTCTCAAGGAAGACTTCCCAGGCAATGCTCCCACAACACTTACCCCATGCCTCTGCTACCGATGATCTTGCCGTGACCATGCCCTTTCCTGCCTGACTCACCTGTGTCCTAGAAGACAGAGCCTCGGCTGAGCCAGCTATTTAGCCCAGACACCCAGAGCTTCACTCTACCTTTGCCCAAAGAAGGAAGAGAGGAAAACCGCTACACGTAAATGAGACTTAATTATTGCTTCAGCAGAATGGAAGTCGAATACCCTGAAGCTTTTCCATGACACTGCCCAACACTTGTTAAAAGGAGAGCTGTATGGACCTGCCCAAAGAAGGTGAGTTACCCATGTCTGAAAGGCTCTCCTAAGAAAGTAGCCTGGCTGCCGAGACCCCTCAGAATAGCATTAAAATGGAGGTTCCATGGGGCGCCTGGGTGGCTCAGTGGGTTAAGCCTCTGCCTTCAGCTCAGGTCATGATCTCAGGGTCCTGGGATCGAGCCCCGCATTGGGCTCTCTGCTCAGCAGGTAGCCTGCTTCCCCTCTCTCTCTGCCTATTTGTGATCTCTGTCTGTTAAGTAAATAAATAAAATATTTATAAATAAAATAAAATAAAATGAAGGTCCCAGGCATTGGCATGGCTTTTTACATTCTAATCATGATGTTTCAGAGGTCCCAGAAGAATGCTCTGTCTTGGGGAGGGAATGGCTCAAAGAGGAGGTTCACACCTATTGGTCCCGTTTCCTGGCTACCCAGCCTCACTCTCACCCCTGTGCTTTGGCATCAGCCCCAGCAACTTGCACAAACAACTCTCCCAAAGGTCACGGATCACCAATCTAATCACCAAATCCAGCAACTCTTTTCTTTAAGGCATTTGCTGCTACCGGACCTTCTTTACTGTCTTAAAATACTCTCATCTCATGAATGTGTCCTTCCGATAGCCCCCTGCCTCAGGGGGAGCTGCTCTGTGGTTTCAGCTTTTCTCTCTCTGGGACTGCCTTCTGTACAGTCACTTTCTCTAAAATCCTCTTGTGTATGATGTGCATGTGTGTGTGTGTGTGTGTGTGTGTGTGTGTGTCTGTTTGTCAAGCTTAGTGTACCCGTTGGCACTGGTTAGCTAGCAGGTGAAGAACCGTAATCAGGAATCCACACCCCTCTGTGTGCCTGTGTGACAAGCACTTTTAACGCTGTTATTTAAATCTGCAATAGAGAGAGTGTTATTTTGCACAAGTGCTGTTAAAAATCATTTTAAATCAGTGAAAAGGTGGCATGCATGATACATGGTTGGCTAGGGAGATTTTAGGAGATCTGCCCTTAAGGAAAGAGGGACAGGAAGCTCTCTGGCTTTCCCTCAGTTTACTACGGGGCTCACCCTGGGTCAATTCCCTCAACACACACACACACACACACACACCACTTAACAGGTGACTATTTCCTGGTATGACCAAAAGATTGCTTGCTCCTGGCATCAAAATATCCTCGTATCCATCACATGAAAAATATTTCAGGCTGAGTGCTTGTCAGAAGGCCTAAGGTCAGACGGAGCAGGGTTTCTCCAAGCTTGCAGGAACAGGTTGCATTCGTGTTTGATATAAATGTTCATGAGTCTGTCTGAGGTTTCACTTGCATGTAGAAGGTTGTGGGGAGGGGAGAAGGGAGAACTTTACCTATCACTAATGCCTAGAGGTTACTCCAAGACACTAACCACTGTTATCACTACTCCTCTCTACATCAGTTTGCTCCATTCCAACTCTGGCTGTGGGTCACCTGCACCCAGAAGCTCTGATCATCACACACAAACTCTGAGACCAAACTCACCATCTATGCTGACTTTCATGTCTCTCTATAGAGTAAAGTCATTCTTCTATCCAAGGAGATATAAACACTGAGAATTTTCTGGGACTTCTACTTTCTACCTTCCCTCTTCCATCAAAATCTCACCCACTCTCCACAAAGACATCTTTGTAACTAAGGTCTGTTGGCCCTTCTTTACAAACTTCTCTCTCCTCTGCCTTTTATGTGGATCTAATTCCTTGCATCGAGACCACCAAACCCTACTCTGTGTCTCATGCACTGTGTCTGCTCTGCTTCTCCCTCCCTCCTCTTACCACCACTGGGTTGTCATAAAACCTGTAAGGTTCCCAACTCTCCTTTCCTACAGAATAAATCTCTGTACCAAGGACCCTCCTGGGACGACTGGGTGGCTCAGTCATTAGGCATCTGCCTTGGGCTCAGGTCATGATCCCAGGGTCCCAGGATCGAGCCCCGCATCAGGCTGCCTGCTTGGCGGGGAGCCTGCTTCTCCTTCTCCCACTCCCCCTACTTGTGTTCCTTCTCTTGCTGTGTCTCTCTCTGTCAAATAAATAAATAAAATCTTAAAAAAAATAAAAAGACCCTCCCTCCTCAATTTGTCCTCAACTTGACTCTTTAACCTTGTAGTACTTATGTGATTCTTCTCCCTTGGAATTTCTCTTCACACATATAAGTCCTATTCATCCATCATTTCCGACTGGATCCCACTTAGGACTTCCCAACCTTCTCCTCTGAACATCTGCGATTTAATCACATTCTAATCTGATACTGCTGGACGTTCAATCATACATCGGCCAAGGGCAGGAGCCAAGTCTTACCCTTCTTTGCATCTTCAGGTGCCCCACACATTCATAATTTATCAATTATTTACCCAGAAAACATGCTGGTACTTGAGATTTGGTTTTATATAATTCATATTATTTCAGGTTCATAGGATTCATATTCATATTCACGTAATTCTTCCAAAACTGGCACTGCACAATTCTGAATGATCTGGAGGGCATGTCTTAAAGAGTAACAACTTCCATACACTAAGGCTGCTCTCATTTTCCTCTCTTAGTAATAAGTCACTGCTATTCATCTGACAGAGGGATGGGATGGAGCCATCTCATTGTGATCGGTGTCCTGTCACCACAAACTCAAGAGACAAGCATTTGCAAGAGAACTTCCTTAGCACTAATTAGTAGCATTTGTGGTATTACACTGACTGTGCTAAGTGAGCTTTATCCTAGGGAATGTTAAATAAAGGGAAGGGAAAGATTGTGATGTCAGAAATTTGCTCTGAAGCACAGCTAGCCTGCTTCAGGATAGAGACTATCGAGAGTATCTATAAAACCAAAATGGACAGTAACAAACTATTTTAGATAGTGGGAAATATTATACATAGCATTATCCAAATAATAATAAATAATTATTATGTAATAAATAATTATTATGTAATAAATAGCATAATCCAAAATTATCTTATGAATGATATTATAATTGTCATTATTAATAGTTACCACACACTGGTCATCTATTGAATGCCAGGTGCTTTATAGGTATTATATAATTTGACTCATCACCACAACTCCAAGAGAGGTGTTTTATAATTCTCATTCTATAGGTAAGACAACTGAAGTTCAGAGAAGTTAAGTAACTTAGTCACAAAGGTTCCACGACTAGCAAGAAATGGAACACAGATGCCAAAAGATAAGGAAATGACCTCTTGAAAGTGATAAATGAAAATAACATTCAAAAAAATCCCCGAATGACACTGTCAGGGCCACACTGAGACGAAGGTGCACCGTGACTACAAGAAATGTGGGATCCTGGATGGGGTCCTGAACAGAAAAAGGACATCAGATAAAAACTATGGAGATCTGGATAAGACTTCAGTTCATAATAATGAATGAATAATCATGGTGATGATATATCAATGTTTGTGAAATATTTGTAACAAATGTACTATACTACTATTAGATGTTGACAATACAGGAAACTTTGTGGGATGTATAGGGGAAATCTATCTTACCCGTGTGATATTTCTGTAAGACTAAAAACAGTTCTGAAAAATAAAGTTAAGAGCATTAAATAAAGATGTAATGAAGACATTTCATACAGCTACAAGCTAAGAAAATTTATTGTCAGCAGACCTGAGCAACAAAAAATGCCAAAGCAAGTTCTTCAGACTAAAGGAAAATAATCTCAGATGAAAGCATCGAATTTCAGGGAATAAATAATGAAAAACACTGGAAAATGTAAATATATGGGTAAATTTTTTAAATATCAATTGTTTAAAACAATAGCAATAATGATGTCTTATGGAGTCTATGAAATATGTAAAGTAAAATATGATAAGAATGGCATAAAACGTTGGAAGGGGACAAATAGAATAGATAGTTATGAAGTTATGAAGTTTTTGCATTGTTCAGGAAGATCCCATAGCCACTAGGAAATGGAATACTGATCATATGTGGCATGTGATGACATTCAGATTACTTTAGTTATTATGTGTGGTTGCTTACGATGACTGTTGAAGGCAAGTCTTTAAGAGATCAAATGGCCACTGCATTGAGCCATATGGTATTAATAAATATAGCAAAGACTGGAACGGGCTAGATATTTCTAATAGCCCTGGAGATGTAACAGAAATAAAATTATAAGCATGGTGATTTAACTCCCAACTAAAGGCATGTTCAGAGAATCAGAGAGATTCTATAGCAATTTTTAAAAATGTAATTTCTTATAGCCACAGGGCAGACATAGCTAATGATCAGATTTGAACCTGTGCTGGGTTACGGAAAGTTGAATATACAAATCTCTTATATTAATGTTAAGATCATATTTTCCCTGTTTGAGGTTGTTCTGCAAGGAGATGCCTTTTCTTTGCAAGACCATTCCCCACTTCCCTCCATTGCCTCCGGATCTCAAGTCAGATACCTCAGGAATAGAACTGTAAAGTCTGTTCTGGAAAGATATAGCTTATATACCAATACATGTTTAAGTTACTGGTAACTTATACTGGTAAGAACCTGGGGAGCATGTGTGGGAATGAATAATTGTTAGACCTTGTATCATATAGGCTAAGGATATATTTACCCAACTTTCAGAACGTAATATGCTAGCTTTGGCTGCAAATGGATCTAATATTTTAGATAGATGAAACTATAGGCTGATGATCTATACCCAATGAAATCAAGATGCCAGAACTTCTCTGGTATGATGTGGAAGAAGGAATCAAAAAGCTTAGGAGATGAAAATATTACAGTGAATTTATTACAGGCAATCTACCCCTGTGTATCCTGGAAGGTATCAGGACAGAGTCCATCGTGGAATTTAAAAATGCGTTGGAGAGGACAGAGCAAGCATCCTTGGAAAGCTTGTGGTGGCTGTTCTCTATAGGCTGAAGATACCGCTGCTAAAATAGGTGTGCTGTTTCAGTGGAAATGGTGGGATTTCAGAGAAACAGTAGCCAAGTGTCAGCGTGATGGGTGCAACTGCCGTAATGGGTAGCGGGGTTGGCTGAGTGGCAATCAGAGTGTTTAGACACATAAGGCTCTACAGTAGGGGTTAACTGATCATAGGTGCCTCTGGGAATGAAATAGACTGCTTAAAAATATGTACTTGATTTATCGTATCAGGAAAATTGTAGGCTTAGGAGCATAATTCTGACTTGTGTTGCCACAACAAGACATCAAGAAAGACCATTCACCCTAAGTTCACAAACCGAGGCCATTTGACAGACCCAGAGCCTTTGATTTGAGAGAAAAGCAGGTACCCTTGCCATAAGTATGTACTGTAAATTCTTCTCCACACTTACCCAAAAGGGACCTATGACTATTTAATTAAGTGGCAATACACCAAGAAGAGAAAAAAGCCAGTAATACCAAAACTTTTCAGAAGTTATTAGACACTGGCTTTGAGTTAACATTTCACTGTGGTCCACTGGTCATAACAGGAGGTTTATGTATGCCTAATGTGGCAAAGAGAGCTTGGGTCCTAGTCAGTCTCAGAATAGGCCTAGAGAGCCTGCTCCCCCTTCCATGTGGTTGTTTCCCAGGTGTTGCATAGTTGGAAAGACATTAATAGTACAGAACTAGGAAAATATCTTCACTGGCTCCCTGACTTAATGTAAGGGCTTGTATGGGAGGAAGGGCTATGTTGAAGACCTTGGAACTATCACTTTTTACCAAAATAGTAAACCAAAAGTAATGTCACATATCTAGAGGAATTGCAAAGACTAAAGCTAGCATCTAAGACTTGAACAATGCAGGGGTGGTGATTCCTATTCTTCTCTATTTAACCTACCTTTTTTTGGTCCGATAGAGAATGACTCCATTTACAGAATGGAAGGAATTATTGTTAAGTTAATGAAGTGCTGTATTAACTGCAATTGATGTTTTAGATGTGGATATATTTACTGGAAAAATATAACAGAGTCCCTAGCACTTATTATGCAACTAACGATTTGACAAATGCTTTTTCTTCTTTATCAATTAGCCAATTATTTTATCTTCTTCATCAATTAGCCAATTCAATCAGAAGCAGTAGCTACTAGGAACAGCAGTCAGAGAAAGACTAATACCATATGATTTTACTCTGATGTGGAATATTAGGAAACAAAACAGATGAACATATGGGAAAGGGAAAAAAAGAGAGAGAAGGAGAGAGAGAGAGGGAAACAAACCATGAGAGACTCTTAATCGTAGAGAATGAACTGAGGGTTGATGGAAGGAGCTGGGTGGAGGATGGGCTAGACGGATCATGGATATTAAGGAGGACACTTGCGAGGCTGAGCCCTGAGTATTGTATGTAGGTGATGAATCACTGAAATCTCCCGAAACCAATACTGCTCTCTATGTCAACTAACTAGAATTTAAATTTAAAAAAAGAAAGAAAGAAAATGAAAGATAAGTTGATTCATGTTGCTTAGTGGGCCTCTTTACATTTTGAAAGCAAAGGCTCCTCATTGGAATTTGCTAGTTCAAGTCTTTTATGGAGTTACCTGGAGGAGTGCTAGTTTTTAGAGACACTTTAATTTCCCCAAGCTGTAATATAAGCTGCTCTGCAACTCTCATATCTTCTGACGTTGCGGATGTAAAAGTGCTTGAAGTGTCTGTTGCAAATTGGGATGCTATATGGGCCCAATGGCAAGCCACAGTAGAAAGATTCTACACAGACCCCTAAATGTTGGAACATATCATATCTCATTCTGATGTGATTTTCCTTTTGAGAACAACCTCTGGGTTACTACAAGCCTCTGGACTCTTAACTGCAGGACATCAAGTGACTATGCTACAGAATCACCCGTATTAAACTTCGGTGTTCATTGGAGCCATCAAGCCATAAATTGGGGTGGTCACAAAAATAATCCATCCTCAAGTAGGAATGTAAATTTGCAGGTCCAGAAAGCTCAAGAAAAATGCTTGAATATGTAGCTGACTTAGACTATCTGGGATCGTCTTCAGTGCATCACCACCTCTCCCTTGATCCATTCCTCTGGTCATTTGAGGAATTCCCTATGACCCTTTGTTGAAGGAAGGAAATACTTGGGCCTATTTTACATGTACATCTACATGATAAGTTGGTTCCAGCTTATTTCAGCTAATGAATTATTTCATTATTTCAGCTAATTAATTTCAGCTAATGAAGCTCCATGCTAGGGTGGCTTTAAATATAATGGAGAGAAGAAGCCTTGCAAAGGAAGTAAGAAAATCGTTAAGGAGTACATCTGGTTGTCCACTTGGCCTAGAAGGAGAGATGTCCCAAGATAAGGACCTCTTCTTATTCATAGGCAGTGTCTAAGTCTCCCAGTTGACCAAAAGCTTGGAAAAAATGAAGCTGACCACAAGAAAGTATGTGAAATCAGTGGCTGAATTACCTAAAATGACTATAGAGTATAAAGACATTCAAGTCCCATGGGAATGCTCTGTAAAGGGCTTCCACTACAGAGAAGACTCAATATTCTGGTGGCCAAGGTGGCCTGTTCCATGAATGAAAGTGGTCCTCTTTCCTCCGTTACCCCAGTGCTTGCTTGCTTGCTCACTGGGCCCATATGCAGAACTGCCATGGGTTCATGTACAAAATGGCCAGGTGGCATAGGCAGAGGCAATTAATGGCACTTACCTTCATCCAGAGTGACAGGGATACTCCATGGATTCCCTTTCTCTGCCCACAATGCTTCTGCTAAATCCACCACCTATGGAACTAGGGAATGCTTCATTCACTATTACATCTCTAATCCGGAGAACTCACTTTATAGCCAGAAAAATCTAGTAAAGGAATCATCCTCACAGAACTTACTGATCTTACCATATAGCCAGCACTCAGAAACTTCTGGCCTGATAAAATGGTAAGATGGCTCACTGCAGATTCAGTTACAACACTAGCTGGGAGATAAAGGCCTTGCAAGACTCAAGTATTAGTTTTTTGTTGCTGTTGTAAAAGATCACCACAAATATAATGGTTTCAACAATGCAAACTGATCACCTCAGAGTTCTAGAAGTCAGAAGTCTGACACATCTCACTGGTATTACGTCTTTGGTAGGATGGCCTTTCTTTCTGCAGGCTCTGGGTCAGATCTATCCCCTTGCCTTTTTGCAGGTTTTAGAGGCTGCCTGCATTGCTTGGCTCAGGGTTTTCTTCCTCCTTATTCAAATCTATTAAAAGAGTCCTTCTCACATATCATTACTCTGACCTTGCCTTTATTATCACATCTGCTCCTCTGATTCTCTTCCACACTCTCTTCTCCTTTTAATGATTCTTTGGGTTACAGTGGGCCCATCTGGATAATTCAGGATACTCTCCTTAATTGAGGAGCAGCTTATTAGCAACTGTAATTCCATATGTAATGTTAATTCTCCTTTGCTATGTAGACTAACATATTTATAGATTAAGACCTCTCCTTTGGGTGGAGAGGTGGCATTATTCTACCTACCACAGATGCTATTGTGCAGGATGTAATACATACTCTGAGCCACAACCAATATGCAGTGCTGTTTCTCCATGATACAAAGGTCCACATATAGAGAAATGGAGGTAGGAGTGGTCCCTTTACACTTAATGACCTCTTTTAAGGATATTCACTTCCCAATCCCAAAACCTTCGGCTATGATTATTTAGAGGCCTTGGGTTCCCAGGGGATGAAGATTTCATTAGGAGACACAGTGTTTCTACAGAATCTCCTTGTGATTCTGTGCTCCTCATAGCATTGAACCAACAGGAAAAGAAGGTGGTATGATGCTGGTTGAAGAGTCAGGTCCTAACTACCAAGGTGAAGTTGGGTTGCTGCTACCTAACGGGGTTATGGAGAACTCTTTAGAACTGAAATTCACTGGGACACCTCTTATTTATTCTATATATGTGTAATGGAAGACTACAGAAATCCAATAAAAGCTATAGCACTAAGACTTAAGAAACTTTAAGAATGAAACTTTGGATCTTTCCACCAAATAAAAATCTTTGACTAGCTGAGATACAAGCTAAGGACAAAGAGAACTTGAAATGGTGGTAGAAGAAGTAAGTGATAAATTTTAACATGGCTTCCAGTTACAGAAGAGTCCACAGAAATGAGGACTGTAGTAATCACATTTTGTTACTTTATATATTCATAACATTATAATATAATATACCATAATATAGTCATACACACACACACACACACACACATACAATTTCTTCCCCCCCCCATTCCTCTATTATTTGAGTAGGGAATTTGGGGGTGCTTTATTTATAAATGACCAGACCATGAGGAGCTACATCTGATCCTAAAGGGGATAACTGTATCACCTGGCAACTCCAGACCTTGAAATGGGCAGATATGGACTTTGCTATGACTGTTGTAACTTTGTGTCTCCTCATCATAGGAGGGTGAGAGTCTTTATCTGTATGTATAATAGACACATAAAGTTGATTGTTTGGGAAATAAGTATGGGTAGGAATGTGAGAATAGATTTTGAGTAGCAAAACAGGGGGACTGAGCCAGCTGCTTGACTGTTTGTTCTCAGACCCATTCCCTGTCCTTCCCCTGGTCTGATTCCCAAGGGATGATCTAGAAAACTTCCAGGGTTCTGTTTCTAAAATGATTCTGGTTAGGCTAGCTCACAGTGGAACTGGCGGACAATGAAGGACAGTGGAGGGAGCGTAACCACAGCATTTCTCCCAGTTTCTCTCCACTGAAGGTAGCAACTCCAGAAATGGCTGCTGCTTCTTCAGCCATGTTGCTTTCATTGTTCTTCTAGTCCCTGGCATATGACCCTGATTTCTCTAGTCACAGGGGCACTAGTAGCTTCTCAATATTGCTAATCTGAGTTGCCTGCCCCCACCCCTTGCATTTCCTGTTTGGTTTTTTAGCTCCCTCAGTCTCTGTGACTGGATCCCCATCTTAAATTGCCTCTACTGAGCTATCCAGCATGGGCTGTTTTCCTGAGGAGAGCCTGACTAAACCGTTTCTTCTCAGCATTTCCTCTTCTTCTCACACTGCCCAGTTGCCTCAGCTGTGTGCTATGATTTGTCAAGGGCAACATGAAGACTAAATCACCCTTCATTAGATTATATTACTATATATGGACAGTTTGCCTTTCACATCCTTATCAAAACTGAACTGAGGAGTAAGGAAATGTGTGTCCAATAGGCTTTCTTGGTCAAGTTCTCTGAAGTTAAAAGAATTCCTCATCAGCATCTCTGCCTCTTCTTCTCCCTATTAAAACCTGTATAAATTGTCTATTGCTGTTTAACAAATAACCCCAAAACCTAGCATCTTAAAATAATGAACATTTATTATTTCACACTGTGCCCATAGGTAGAGAATGTGACAACCACTTACCTGGGTGGCTCTGACTCAGGATCATTCATTGGGTTGCAATCAAGCTGTTGGGAAAAAATAAGATAAAATCATTTAGAAGCCTGACTTGAGGTGGAGAATCTGCTTCCAAGTTTGGTTGTTGGTGGGAGACTTTAAGTCCTAGACCTATGGTGGGCTTCTGTATGGAGCTACTCATAACATGTCAGCTTACCTAACCCAGAGAGAGAAAAAGAGAGAGAGAGAGAATGAGAGAGGAAAGCTTCCTTATTTCATTACCTAATCTTAGAAGTGATATATACTATTGGTCACAGAGGCCAATCCTGGTATAATATATCACAAGGATATGATATCACAAGGTGGGTTCATTGAGGGCCATATTGGAGGCTGGCTACCACAGAACATATGATCAGTCATTAAGAAAGTTCAGCATCCTTGGGGCACCTGGATGTCTCAGTCAGTTAAGCGTCTGCCTTTGGCTCAGATCATGATCCCAGGGTCCTGGGATTAAGCCCTGTATCAGGTGCCCAGCTTGGTGGGAGGCGGCTTCTCCTTCTCCATTACCCACTGCCCCTGCTTGTGTTTCCTCTCTAGCTGTCTCTCTCTCTTTGGCAAATAAATAAATAAAATATTTTTTTGAAAAAAAAAAAAAAGTTCCACGTCCTTCTCTTTCGGATATTTTTAATTTTTATTCAAGGAAGTTGAAACTAGCAGGGAAAAAAGAAAAATGGAATGTTACAGTCAATAAACCTATCTCAACCTTCCAAAATACCTTTTGTTAGGATTTATAATTTTCAAAGGGGAGTTTTATAGCCTTTATTCCATTTGTGCTCACAAATGTGCACCATGAAGAATGTGGGGCTGACATTTCTCTCTTCATTTCATAGATGAAAAAGTCTGAGCCTCACTGGCTTGCTGAGGTTACTCAGAAGGAGTCGGGAGAATTTGGTTTTCTGACTGCTTGTCTGGCAGACTCTTTATTACACTTTGCTGCTTTATCTTTGAAATGTAAACAGATTCCAAATTCATTTGGTTTTTGTTCTAAAACAACACCTTGTGAAGGACCCAAGGTGGTTATTTTTACTGATGTAAAATCACTAATGTAAAATTAGACTCGTAACCGGGCCTCATGGATTCTCTTTCCAAAGCAATAGTTAAAGTGGTTATCTCCCTTTTAAGAGGGCCAGTCTGTATACTTAGCAAATCCACATAATTTATTCTAAGAGGTCTGAGGGGATTATCATTTTCAGGTTTCTTTTACTCTGTAGCCTTTTAAGCTAGAAGCCTAATCATTCTGCATTACAGTGAACATCAAGTCAAGAATGGAAGGCTTCCCGTACCCACAGGCCCCAACCTTGACAAGTTACTTGTATGGATTTGGGGGTTATTGTTATTATACTTATTTGGCTTATTAAATAAGAATTTTACTATTTTAAAACGTTCAAGATAGCCATTCTGAAAATCATCATTATTAACTTTCATCTACTTGATATTCTCTTTTCCTAGGAAATTCTGCTAATTTAAATAAAAATAAAACCCCCCATCAGGATCCAATGTGAAGCAACCAAAATGTAAATTAATAATAGGTTAATAGGTCCTCAAGATGCCCTGGGCTTCTCTGCACCCTGTAAATGCAGGGTTTGCTTCTACCCACCTCCTCAGTTCCCATTGTCCCACCTCCTCCCCAGGAAGAAGCAGACAGTACTGACAGGCCACATGCACAGATTGAATTATAAAGCTGGCTTTGAGTCCTTAGCAAGTATAAAACAGAAGAAAACAAGTAGTGCTTTTCCATTCATGTGACCCACAGTGTCACAAATGCTGTTTGAACAGTGTGTTTGACACATCGCATATCACAACGCAGGTTCTCCACTCAGTTTGGGGCCAGAGTGTTCTATTTCCACAGCTGCTCAGTCTCCATCCTTCAGGGCCCCCAGGCTGGCTGTTCCTTGCTGTCTAGGACCAGAGTTTGAGTCACATTCTATAAACCCCAAATCCTACGACTAGTAAAGTTCTCCATTCCTCTTTTCTTTTTTCACTCTACTATAATAGTGGCCTGGTTTGGGAAATTTAATTCTTCAGAAGTTAGTAAAGTTGGAAATAAAACTAAAAATTCATGATGGATGGACACTGAGGAAAGGGAAGAATGGAGGGAAGACGGGAAGAGGTTTAAGGCAAGGGCTTAATAGGATTTTATAGAAAATTTGCTTTACCACTACATGAAGACTAGAGAAAAATCCCATCCTCGCTCTTTAAACCTATCTGAATATTAAGAGATCTGGCAGGTCATAAATACATAACTGAAATGAGAAAATGGAAGGTGTGTGCTAACACTCTAAATGCCTAAATCACTTCCTTCGTGTGAAATCAAGATGCGCTAAGTAGCATTTGCTCTCTGGAAATTAACCAACAAATAATCCTTATGTCAAAGTAATTAGATAATTAATGATGTTTTTAAAATATAGTATTAATCCTTTGTTGAACAAAAACCCACCAAAATCCCACCTGAGCTCTGAGGCCAATTGGCTAATACCAGGCCGTCAATGAATTTGTCACTGAATCTCTGTTACAGCATCTCCATCAATGGATCTCAAAAAGAACCACAGATTTATGTATCTGCTGATTTAATATGCAGATTCCCATCGCCCTGCAAAGAAGCTTCAAATTCAACAAGTGGGGGTGGGTGAGAGAGGAGCTCCTCTTGGGTTTCTGAGAAGGGATATTCATAGAAGAATGACAGAAAAATCCTCCCAATGGAGTCTACCTGGGAACTTCTTGAAATGCAGAATCTCTGGACTGACCCGGACTTACAGGATCAGAATCTGCATTTCCAGAGTCCATAATATCTCACGGTTCACCTCCCCTTCCAATTTCCCTCAACTCCGTTCTCATGAGAGACTATTGACTCTGAAAAACAATCTGAGGGTTTTGAAAAGGTGGGGGGTGGGGGGGTGGGGGGGGTTGGGGGAGCCAGGTGGTGGGTATTAAGGAGGGCACACATTGCATGGAGCACTGGGTGTGGTGCAAAAACAATGAATTCTGTTACGCTGAAAAGAAATTAAAAATAAATAAATAAATAAAGGAATCTGCATTTTGCTAAGATCCCCGGGTGCTTTGTTTGCAAATTAAAGCTTGAGAAGTACCACTCCAGAGTAAGGGTCAGCGTATTTTTTTTTTTCTGTAAAGGACCAACTAGTAAATATTTTAGGCTTTGTAGGCCATGTGGTCTCTGTCACAACTACTCAGGTCTGCCACTGCACTGCAGAAGCAGACAATAAAACAGGGGACTGCAGATGACGGCCCAGGAGCCAAATCTAGCTAGTTACCTGTTTTTGCACAGCCTGCTAGCCAAGAATGGTCTTTACATTTTTAAGTGGTTGGGGGGAAAAAAAAATCAAAGGAAGAATAATATTTTTTGACATGTAAAAATTACACAAAATTCGAAATGCGGGGTCTATAAATAAAATTTTAATCAGAACACAGCCACTTTCATATGTTTATATATTGCCTATGCGGCTATTATGTTACAATGACAGAGTTGAATAATTGTGACAGAGACCATATGGCCAGCAAGCCTAAATGTTTACTACCTGGCCCTTTATAGAAAAAACGTTTGCCACCTCCAGCAGTAAAACTTTATTTGTGGACACTGAAATTTGAATTCATATAGTTTTCAGGTGTCAAAAAATACTGTCCTTCTTTAGATTTTTCGTCCCACCCATTTGAAAATGTGAAAGCCATCCTCGGTTCATGAGATGTGCAAAAACAGGCAACATCTGAAACCACCTGTGTTCTGCAAAGCTTCATGTGGGAAACACAATCCAGGTTTTCTGCAAAGAACAAAACCTTCTCCAGCAAAGTTTCAGAAGCTCCAATATGCAATGGGAGTTCCATGTCTCCTTAATGAAGTCACCCCTTTGCTGGTCTCAGTTACATGGTTTGAGAGGACTTCCACTCTCCCCAAACTCCAGCGGTGGACCCCTGACTTGGTTGAGCCAATCTTTTGATCATGATTTTGAGTTCAAGGCGCATGATCCTAAACCAATTCTAAAGAGTGTAAAGACATTGCCTGGACTCATTTCTCTGTAGGTGCTACTGAAGGAGAGAGCTCCTAATGGGTGCAAACAAGTCAAAATGTAGCCATGAGACCTGCTGATAGCCATCTTGTGACCCCAGGAGAAAGCCTGCCTAAAAATAGCACTAACAGCAAGAAAGCCCCAGATGAGAAGAAATTTCCTTTGAGCCTTGGATGGCACCAGTAATCATACCTAAACTATTTAAGTGGGTAGGGTAAAAAATTCTTCTTATTGTTTAAGCCAGATTGATAAGGATTTCCCATTGTTGCAAACATAGACTCCCAATTGATGCACACATTATTTGAACCCCCTTGCCTTAAAATTTTGTTTCAAATGCTTGCATTCTATCTGGTCATATGTAATTCCACCCCCAACCCCTCAAAAATGAGTAAATCAGTCCTGTAGGTCAGTCAACCTTAAAATCCAAAGATGACTGTTATGTAACCCAGATAACAAGGAACTCCTCTGGAAGTCAAATCCTTGATGCCAAGGATAAGACTCCCAAGTTTTCTTCCCTGCTCATCACCAAATGAAGTCATGCCATAGAATTCAGTTTCAGCTCTTAGACAAGTTATGTAGTCTTCATGATCATCCCTCAGAAGCCCAAGATGTGTGGGCCACGACTCAGAGAGTGTAGTTGCAGGTATCAGGAAGCCAGTGATAGATGATGAGAAGGCTTTCTACCCCTAAGGAGAGCTCCTGTCAAACAAGTCAGCATTCATTCAAAGTCAGCAACCTGGGTTCAAAGATATGGCCAATGGTATGACTTTGGGCATGTCACTTCCTGACTCAAGCTTCGGTTTTCAATTTCTTCAACTACAAATAGGGAAAGAGGGGGATTTTAGTGAGCTTGCTTGTCTTTTCAAGCATTCTGAAACATCTTGGTCCCTGCTGTAGTAATCCAAATGAAAGACCTCACCTCCAACCCTGCCCTGTCTGTAACGTGTTTGTCTGCGGCAGGGATAGGACTTGGCTGGTGGCTTTTCTTTTCCCAAGTTGCACAGAGTCAGTCATTCCAGTATTCCAGTATTCACCCTTGAAAGAAACAACAAACATATCAGAACCAGAAGCCACCTTTCTGATTAAGAGTGTGGTGGGAAATTATTTTATAAGTTATAGGTTTCAATGTGGGACTTTTGTGATTATTCACAGATAACTTCTCAGAAGAGGTGAAAGGTTTTGTTCCTCCTTTGCTCTGGTCAAATCTAAAGGTGGATGTGGCCAATAGGAAGACTGGAGTGCCATGAAGGGGACTAGTTGTTCAGAAGCTTCATGGGGTGCTTGGTTCAGAAGGATTTTCATCACCTCCTCACCCTGATGGGCATCAGGGGCCCTGAGTCCATCACTCTGGGTGGAGCCAAGATACACAAAAGTATTAAGTGTTTTGGATTCAGGTAGACTTTGAACCACATATTAGAAAGGATGTATTTCTTTCAAAATGTTTAAAATCAACAATAGTTCTAATAAGCTCTTATTTTGAAATACTTGTAAATAATTTGGCTCATTGGATCATCACAAAAGCCCTGTGAAATAGTATTTATTATAAAATAAACTTTATGAAACTTTTTTACGATGAAATGATGGACCTAAAAGCATCTACCCCAGGCTTTGATACATTATTAGATCTCACCAAATGTTAGTTATATAATGTAACCGTTACATAATGTAAGAAGCATGGGGTCATTTAAAAAAAAAGTAATGGCTCAAAGGAGGAGGGACTGACAAGAAGTCATTCTGACCAGTAAGGTCTTCAGATCCCTACTAGGTATTGTATCTTCTACCACTGGGTACTTCCCTAGAAGCAGAGGACATCGTGAGGTTGGTGGGTTGGATGGTTGGTTGGTTGGTTGGTTGGTTTTCCTCTAGACTCACTGAGCTTTCATCCTCTTTAAAGAGTTTTTGTATTTGTAGGATAGTAGAGACTAAAAGTGCTAGGAGACAAGGACATAGGAGCCTTGGTAAAAGGTGGACAAGAATTCCAATCTATCACTGCCTGCAAGTATTTTGATTGATAGTAAGTTACAGAACCTCTCTGTGCCTTAATTTTCCTCATCTGTAAAATGGGGAGGTTCAAATGAAATAGTATAGGTAAGGTACTTAGGATATTGCCAGACACATACAGGTACTTGAAATAAGTTAATCATTATCAGGAGCCATTTATTTACATGTCAGAGGAAGAAAGTCAATTCAAAAGCCGGATGAGTCTTTGGGGGAAGCAACAGAGCTGTGGCCAGCACTGGCTGAAGCTAAGCACTGTCCTTAAGGACTGGGCTGTGTGCCCAAGCGCATCTCACTTAAGAACCATTTACAAACATTCACTACTTAGAAGGTCACTTTAATAATTAGTCTTGCTTTGCTAATTACATTTTACTGATTAGAAACTACCACTGACAACACTGGCGTTGCTGCAAGCGCTAATTTTTTAGCAGCCAACCAAAAATAATAGTGACTGCTTTTGCTGTTTTCTTTTTATCTTAAATGGACAGTGTCAGTAGGGCATTGTGGTGGGAATGCAAAGAGGAAACTCTGGAGGCTGAAAGACACTGTCCAGTGATTGACAGTCCCTTTCCCTGGCGTTTCTAGCCTGACATTCAGCTCTGGAACCTGAGTCTGCCACCTCCCACTACCATCCCTCCCATAAATACACCTTAGGATCAGAAGACCGTTGCCTGTTTGTAGGAAGATTTAGAGGAAGGAAGGAAAGGCGGAAGGAAGTCTGTGGTTTGTTTAAAAAAAAAAATTGCTAGTAACAACGTGTGCATGAAGAGCCTACTCCGTGGTCATTATTCTATAGGCATCATCTCCTTTATGTGCACAACACTGCAGCAATGCAGGTGCTAGTACTTCTTCCATTTTACAGCTAAAGCAAATGAGGCACGGAGAGATAAAACTGAACGTCCAAAGGCCTATCGGTTAGGCAGTGACAAAGGTGAAACAACCCAGTCAGTCGTGAATAAAACCAGCAAGTCTGTAAGCAATTTTGGACTTCTTTGGAACATTCAAACTCGGCCTCTCTTTCCCCCTCCTTTAAAAAAATTTTTTTTTACCCCCCCCCCTTTTTAATGAAACAAACAAGTAAATGGTGGGGGGGAGCTTTTTAAAAAGGCAGGCGCATTTCCAGTGTAATAATAGTGGTCACGCACTTAACACTTAAGATGTATCATCTTAGTTAATCTTGAGACAGTTAATCTTCAGGACAACCTCGAGTAAAGTATCTTTCCGGACTCATTTTACAGGTGAGAGACCGAGGTTGAGGGAAGTGCCCTGATTCGCGCCAACGTCACAGAGCCAGCACTGGTGGGTCCAGCTGGGAGCTGGGAAATAAAAACTGTCAGCCTGACAAGGGCTGGGTTGAGACTGGCCAAGCCGCTGCCAGACCCCGCGCCTCGGCCTTACTCTAAGCGCCCCAGAAGCCCTGCAGCTGCGGCGGGACAAGCAGCGATCTGGGGGCCCAGCCCCCACCCCGCCCTGCGCTAATGGGGGTAAAGCTCCGCCGGCGCCATCCTGCAAGCCGAGTCTGATAATAGCCCTGATTAAATGGCGGGGCAGCCAAGGGAAGGCCCCCGCCGCCGCCAGCGCCACCATCACCGCGCCGACTAAGCGGGGACCGGCAGCGGCGGGGGCTCTAACTTGGCCGTCTGTGTCCCAGCCCCGGGAACGGCGGCGGCCGGAGCAGAGGGCGCCGTCTCTGGCCTCAAGTCCTGGCTAGGAACCGCGTGTGTGGGAGGATGGCCCGGGCGCCGGGAGCGGTTCTGTTCTTAGGGACCCGACAGCGTCGCCCGGGGAGGAGTCTTCAGGAGCTAGAGTCCACGTCTAGAGTCCCCAAGCTGTGGAGCTAAGCAGAACGGGGCGCACAGCACCGCTGTCCCGAGTCGTCTGGTCTGCCTTGATCTGCCTTGGCCTCTCCTAGGTGGGAGGTCTGGGACTGAGACCGCAGCGAAGGCTGGGGTGGGCTGGAGGAAGAAAACCAGCAGCTCCCGCGCTCGAGAAGCCAGAGTGAGCCTCGCCAGCCCCTTCGCTAGATGCGCCTCGGCGCTGCTCCGTTGCGAAAAGTACCCGCTTCCTGCCATCGCATCACCCTACCTGGGGTCGCTGCGCCCCGTGCGCTGAGCCAGCGCCTGGCACTGGGCGAACCTCCTTCTTCGCAGATATGGAAACTAAGTCTCAGAGCAATCCAGATAGCCCAGATCACATGGCGGGCAAATGACAAACCTGGCTTCAACCTCCAAAACTTGGCAGTCTGCCTCCAAAAGTTGGGGGTATGCAGGCGGTAAACCTGTGCAGACTCCTGCCAAGCAGTGCGGGATCTCCCCGCCTTCCCCGCCTCCATCTCTACCCCCGCCACCCGCTCCCCGCCACCTCGCCGCCAACTCTGCAGTCCGCACAACCTACAGATTGCTCGGTAATTATCCTCAGAAAAAGAAAATTACAAAGGTCGCCTGGTTCCGCGGTCCACGTGCGACACCGAAAGACCTTTACTTGGCCTGCCTTCCGTTTTACGCACTTGAGGGTGGACGGTGGGCATGCCAGTCACATCAGCCCGCGTTTTGGGGCACAAAGTTGCCGGTCGCAGGGCGGTGAACAAAGACATACACGTGTTTCCGGGGCCTGCGGCTGCTATTTACAAACAGGCCAAGAAAATTGAGACCTCCCCTCTGAACTGCCTCAGCTTCCAGAACAGGAAACCAACCAAGTTAGTGACAAAATTCGATATGGGGCCGAGGTGAAGATTGAGGAGTAATCGGGTCACAGTCCTGTGCCACCATGAAATTGTGCTCTTGAACGAGTGAACTAGTCTTCCCAGACTCATTTTCTGCAACTTTAAAATGCACAGAATAATGCTACCCGACTGGTATTATCAACCTTATGTGTTTCTTGGGAAGCCTAGCACAGTGCCTGGCACATACTAAGTACACAATAGAAGATCTTTATAATGCACTGAAAAACTAGCTTCCAGGACTTGAAATGTATGCAAAATGCCTTCAAACTAGGCGAGTTAATGGAGAAAAAATGCAACGGAGAAGCCTACTGGGGGCCTCCAGGCTTTCTAGCACAGGCTTTCACAGCACGGAGTGTCTGAGCATCTGCAGGGAAGCTTTCCTCCTGGCTTTTCCACCATAGAACTGAGACCCAGAACCTCTACAGCCCCCATAGATAAAAATATTTCTTACATTTTTTTGAGTGCAGCATGGAAATCAGGGCTCTTGAACACACTTCTTGATCAGATTTAATCTGTATCAACCCTAAACTGAAATGGAGGCTTTTCCAAGTTCCAGAGTTGGCCAGTAGTAATGCTTATGAAGTCCCTTGCTTGCTCTCACACCAGTATTACACCATTTATTCTTCACAACAAACTCTGGCTATAGATGTTTCCATCAGTAACCACACTTCACAGAGGTGGAAAAGGAGTCAGCACAGCTTGTTCCAAACCAGTGTTTCTGATGCCAGACCTCAACACTTTTCTTCTGCCAGGATTTTTATTAAAGTTGTTTATTCTGCTTTATTTTATTAACGTTAAGCCATTATGCCTCTTCATTCTAAGAGTTCCGTGTTGAGGAGAATGTAATATATACTCTTCATGTTGGTGTTTTTTTATATACATCTCTAGCTGGGCTTTGAAGCCTAGAGGGGCAGGGATGGTATACAAATTGTCCAAAGCTAATCTCACCCCACCAAGCCAGTACCTGGTCCAGAAAGAATGAATGCTCACAAACAGATTGGATTAGCTATCCTTGCTCCTTGTTTCCTCCAGTCTTAATCACAATTTCTATTTCTATTGTGGTTTTTATAGGCGTATTATTGGTGTCTCCCACCAGATTGTGAGTTGCATGAGGCAGGAATATTAGGGTTCTGATTACTGGTCACCGCAGCCCAGAGTAAGTACCAGGTAATATTGGATGACTGAACAAATATTCTGCATTCCTTATCTTGTGTTAGATGCATACATCTTTGCTCCCTTACAGAATACATGTTTCAAGTCTTCTGGCGCATGCTCACATGGAAATAGGAGCCCAGATCTTACTGGGTGCATTTTGCCCTTCACAGGGAATAAGAACAGTTTCAATCAATGGTTTCTGGGGTGACTTGCTGTAGGAGCTGGCGGCAGAGACCTTGGAAGACTATTTCCTGCCCATGTCTTCCCTCACGATGGTCTCCCAAACCTCCTGACAAAGACACAGATAGTCACTGAACAGCGAGTTCTGGTTCCTGTAGAGGGAAGGCAGGACGTGTCCTGGGAATCACCAGAAGGTTCAAAGAGCAGTTGTTTGTTGGAAGGCTGGATCATCTGAAATGTGGCAAATGCTTTAAGTTTAATTAGGTGACATCTTAAAAACTGATGCTACTTTGTGAGAGGGAGGGCGCTGGCAAACAGAGGTCGCTCTTCTGCTAAAGTTGTCTCATTTAGTTTTGAGTTCGTCTTCAAACACCTAAGAAACTGAAACTCAGGAAGCTCACTGGGTCACCTGCCACCGGGCCAACAGGACCTTCTTTCTGCCTGTCCTCTATCCTGCTTTCCTCCTCCTAGTGGGAGATCCCACTAAATCAGTCCAGGAGCCATGCTTTCCAAGTTAGGGATTTGCCTTGGAATCCCCCTTCTACCGCTTAAACCAGTGTGATTTGAAGCAGATTCTTCACCTTCTTGACAGGGCTGGGAGTAGGGGGAAAGCCCCAAATTCAAGGGTCAACAGAAACCTCAGTAATCGATAATTCACATTTTAACGCAGCAATTTAAGAAATCAAAATTCATGCAAAAATTCATTATATGCAAAATATCTTAGCTTTATATAAAGACAGGATCTGTCAGCAGCCTGGCGGTTGGGTTCGGAAGACAGCGACCGCCCAGGAGGAGCACTGGCAGAGGAAGGCGGGACCACTCACCGAGGAGGAGGAGAAAGGAGGGTGGGGGGCGGGCGCGAATGGGTCTGTGCCCCACACGGTGTCAGGAGAAATCCCTCTGTGCTGGTCTTAGGATCACGCTGCGAGTTTTGCACTCCACTCCAGTGCACGGGTTCTTCTCTGGTCAGGGGGAGATCTGAGGGGAACTGAGGGCCCATCCCTGAAGTTGGGAGCTATTGTGGGATGAGTAGGGTGGAGGCCCTGAGCCAGCGTCCTTTGAGGAGTCTCTGAGGCCCCAAGACTGATCTCTGGCCCTAGGCTGGGGATGGGGTGGGGGAGCCTCTGGGTGAAAACCAGGGTTGGGGGAGGCCTGGGGTGTGCAAGAGAAGCGGGCACCCCAGCGGCAGAACTTCGCTAGCCAGGTCCGGTGGGGTAACGTCGCAGAACCACGAGCCACAAAGGACCTTTCCCTTCACCACCTGAGGACACGGGCCCTGGAGATGGATACGTCCTTCCCAGGGACACAAGACATCTCTTTCCTGGGTCCCACCGGCGGGCGTGAGTTTGAAGTTCAGAACCAAAAGCACGCACACGCACGTGCACACCACGTGGGACCAAAGAGTTGACAAGCTCCAGCCAGCCGCACCCCTGGAGAAGAGGATCTTTGCCCTGCGCTTAAAGCCGGAACTAGGCGAGGGCGCCGGGAGCGCCAAGGCCCAGGGTCGTCCCGGGTGGGCCCGAAGGTCTGGATGCTGCAGGCCTGTTCTTGGGTCCTGGGCTGGCTGGGCGCTTGAGGGGACCATCTGAGTTCAAGAAAACGCAACCCCGCCAAGGTGTACGTCTGAGCCAAGGCCCGCACTTCTCCCAGGAAAGGCTGGGACTCGCAGCCCTCCAGTCAAGCGATCGAAATCCGAGGCCTCGCTGCACGCTCCGTTTCCCCGCGCGCGAACGCGCGCTGCTCTCTCCGGGAACGTGCTGCGGCGGCCTCCGAGGGGCTGCGGCCGCCCTCCCCACGCTGCTTCGGGGCTTTTCTGTACCGTAAACCGAATTTAGGAATCCCAAAGCACCATTATCGTCGCTTTTAAAGCATTTACCAGGAAGAGAGAAAGGGAAGCTGGGGACGGGATCTCGGGCCAAGTTCGCGAGTAGTAGTAGCCCGGGTGCCCAGAAACAGGTCTCTCTTCTCACCTTCTCTCCCGCTGTCACCCTCGGGGGCACGGCGGCGCTCTGGGTCTGGCACCCCGTCCCGCAGCCCTGGCGCGCTCTGGCTCCTGGTGTTGCCCGCGGGTGAGCGAGACCAGCCGGCGACGGGTCCCAGCCGTTGTGGCGGAGGGTTCTGCGTTAGCATTCGTTAAGCGAAGAATTATTGGCCAAAAGCGGGAAACCAATTACTTCCTGAGCTGGTCTCTGGGACCACTAACTTTCAAGTTACGGAGACTACAAACGAGAATTTGAAAGTGTGTAATGTATAGGGAGACATCTTCCAGTCCTCCAAACTCTGTATAACCAAACTCAGACGTATAACCAAAAGGTTTAATTCTTCAGCTCCAAAATTTAAAGGGATTTAAGAAAGGGCCCCTTATCACCATGTGACTCCCCTCCTCGGAGCACCTTCCAAAACTGTCCCTACAGTTAACTCGACAAGCGTGTGCGAGAGATACAGGTCTACAATCGCGAAGCTGCAGTTGGAAATTTAAGTATAATAAAATTCTGTCCTTATGATTTACATACAGTGGTGTTAAGGTTTTGTATGGCTTAGGGGCTTGTGTTGCATATGTTATCTCAAGAATCCACAGAGCCTTCTTCCAGGTAGGAATAAATTATTGGTCCTATTTTAATGTAGATAGTGAAACTGAGGCTTTGAGATGTTTAGATAACCTATACAAAGTCTTATGGCTAAAGCGCTCTAAAGTCAAGATTCAAAGCCTTCTCCAAGTCGGATTGCGAGTTCCGGTATCCCAAAGCAGCCCGTCGGCCTGTCGTGTGCCGGAGCAAGGCCTGGAGGGAAGTGTTAAAGTGATTGCTTTGTTCGAACCCCTGTGGTGGCTTTACCTGTTAATCCGCGCTAACACTGAGGTTTTGAAGGGACCTCAGAACCTCAGCGCTCTCCGCTTCGGGACCGCTTCGAATCACCCTTTGACAGCACCTCTCTACCAAGCTGGTTCCCCGTTTTTATAGCACCATATTGATTCACAAAGGCAATAAATCTAAGGAACGAGGTGACCCCCCCCCATAATTACGTTGTAGTGTACATTTTACTGCCACGGTTTCAACACCAGCAAGATGCATAGCTTGTTAGGGATCCCCAAACCGCTCACCTCTCGCGCCCGATTTGTTTAAAGCGGCCTTTTCAATTCTTCTGGTATGCCTCCTGCTTCCGCGCTCATTTAGCTTTTCGTGCTTCCTATTTTACCTTTTAATAGGATGAATAGTAGGAGTTCTGCCCACAAGAGACTCAGAATTGGGCTATGTCTAGTCGCAATTGGAAAAGGAAGTGGAAGCTGATTGGGAGCAAGTCAGCTTTCCCCTCGCTGGGCCAATTTTCCCCAAAATATCCATGTCATGAAATTATTCAAATTCCATTCTAAACCTTTAGGATAATTACAAAAAGAAACGATGTTTCCTCTGCATAGAAGTGTAATGGCAAGTTTTAAAAATTGAGGTATAATTCCGTAGTTCTTGAAAACTAAAACCAGCAAAAAGATTTTTGCCATCCCCTTTGAAGCGTATATCAAGCTCTGGACCAACCATGACATCACCCTCACTCCGATAAAAAGCTAAAAAACAAACAAAAAACCCTTTTGTCAGAAATCTCCCTTTCGCGAGACTGAGAGACTGGAAAGGAACCGGTATGCACCTTACATTCAAGAGAGAAATGTCACTGTTGCACTGAGATGGGGTTTGCGCTGGAGGGGCGACTTGATTTTCAACAACAACAGCGGAGGGTCTGAGTTGTTCCAAAACAGCAAAAAGACCAAAACAAAGGCTCAAGAATGGAAGCTGGTCCTTAGGCACACCCGGTTGGCTTAGTCTCTGCTCTTCCTAACGTTTAATCTGAGAGCCTCTGCTCTCAGCTGGCGTTAGCTCTGCTATTGATCTCCCGCGAACAGCGCAGGCACAGCTGCAGAACTATCGTGTGACCAAGAGAGTGGCTTGGAGTGCCAGTCTGGCGCTGGGGTTTACACCTCTAGCTGGCTGGGGGAATTGGAGAGGAGATGTGCCCCTGCCAAGCCCTCCCTGGTGTTTCCTTCTCAAAAGCAAATGGAAATAGGCTACTGGACAGTGTAAACCCCTTCCAGTAATAAAACCTATGATTTTACGAATTTCCCCCAAATATTTGCACGTAGACACTTTGTATCTGGAGACCGATAGCGGAATACCTTTAGTCACCAGCATGCAACACCTTGTTAGAAACTATCGATACGCATTGGCAAGAGTGGCTTAAATCACGACTTTGCCAGGCGTCATCATTTCACTTTCATAAATGTTCTCAGCTTCTGATTTTTAAGCTTTTCCCCGGCAGTTTATTCCAGGAGGCTGGGCCCTCAGGGGTGCTGGGAAGGGAGAAAAGGGCTGGTGGGAAATGGAAGCTGTTTTCTCTTTCTTTTAAATTTTAAGACCCACTAAGAGGCTCCTAATCGCCAGACCGACTGGCTGGAAAGGAGCGCAAATATTTACATGTACAACTTGAGTGTGTGTGTCAGCCTGAGTTTACACGGCTCCGAGTGAAGCGGATTACCCTGCGAATTCGGAGAATTTGAGTTATTCAAGCTGAACAGGGCCAACAGGACGACCCCCATAAGGCCGTGGGAAGTCCTGGTCGCAGCTCAGTTTGCGAAGGCACAAGAGCCCTTGTCTACCAAGCTAAGGCGCTGTAAGTCTCGCACTCTCCCACCTCGCGAGGTCCCGCAGGGTGCTGCGCCCCCGGCACCGCTCCCGCCCAGCGCCTTCCCTTCGTGGAGGCCCCACTTTCCCGAGTCCCTTTTGGGTACAGGAACCCCGCATAAGTGACGCTCTGGTGCGCGTAGCTGAAGCCGTGGTTCTGAGAACAGCATCCTTTGCCAAACGCTCGAAGCCCTCCCTTAGCATGTCCTTTACTGGGCTGTGTCTCTCCAGTCCCCCTGTCAAGCAGACAGATTTATTTTGGAGCCCAACGCGTGCGGGGGGACCAGCCCTGGGAGCTGTCCCGCGAATAGGATCTGGTCAGTAGGTGCTGGCTCTGTGGCACCGGTTCCCGCCCTACTTAGAGCTTCCCCATTTTCTTTTGGAACTTTGAGCAACGGGAAGGAAAAGAATGGAAGAAGCAGGAACTCCCCCAGGCTACCTCTGATCTAGGTTCCCGAACTGGGCCACTCCCAGAATCCCGCGTCCTAGCCGCTTCAGAAATACCCGCTCCCGACCGCGCGCTCGTCCCTTCCGCCCCGAGACTTGGAGACCAGGCTAGCGGCATCCGCGGTAGCTAGGTGGTGACACTTTTTCCCGAACGGGCGCCAGGTTTGCGGCGGGTAGCGGCGCGAGGCGGTGCGGGCACCGCGCCCGGGGCGCGCCCTCCCAGCCCGGCCCGCGGCCCCGCCCCCGGCGGCTGAATCAGGAAGCGGTGACGTGGGTCGGTGCTGACTGGCTGCGGGCCGCCGGGATAGCTGCCGCCAGCAAATTAAGGCGCCTGGCTGCGAGCGCCCGGGCGCAGTGTCCTCCGCGCCGCGCGGTGCTGCGCACGCCTGCGCTCGCGCTCGTTGGCGTCCGCCCCCTCGCACCGGCGCTCCACCGGTCGCCACCTTCCTGCGGGTTGGGCCGCTCCGGCTGTTCTTGCCGCGCGGAGGGAGGAAGGACGCAGTGGGGGTGCGGCAAGACCCCTGGGCTTTGCGCGTCCGATGCTGGTCTCCACCTTCCCGCGGCGCAGCCGGTGGTTCCGCGGGGCGCCCCAGTGCTCGCGCACCCGGTTGAGCCCGCTGCTGGTCCTCCCCGGTCCTCTTCGGCTAGTTCGAAGTCTCTGGGGCTGGAGGGCTTTGCGGTGAGGGACAGAGGCCAGTGTGGAGCTCTTGGGACGTTGGGGCTGACTCATCTGGAGTTCCCGACTCCGCTGAGATTGCACTTGGAAACTTTGCGCTGTGTGTCGGTTTTTGTCTCCCTTGGGGGAGGCTGGACGGCAGTTCGGCAGGCCCGGTCCGTGGCCAGGACCGTACGCTGGGGGCCATGGAGTTCACAGCGTCGCCCAAGCCACAGCTCTCCTCCCGGGCCAACGCCTTCTCCATCGCTGCGCTCATGTCGAGCGGCGGCTCCAAGGAGAAGGAGGGCACCGAAAACACCATCAAACCGCTGGGTAAGTCTGGCTGCCTGAATGTCCGCTGTGGGCAGAGGCGCGGTGCGCATCCGTCTGTCCCTCTGTCCCCTGCCTGCGGGAGGCTCTTGAGAGTGGCTGCCTTTCCCTCCCTGCTCGAGGCAGCTTCTGATCCTTGGGTCAGGGGCCCGACGCTAGGGGTGGGAGAGTCTTTCCTTTTCCGCCCAAATTTTCTTTCGGTCTTCCCGGACAGCCGGTTTCGCGTCTTGTCTCTGCGCTAGCCCCTTTCCCTACCCATCCGTCTAGAATTCCCTTGTCAAGTCTTCTGTATGAAAGTGTGTGTAACTTTGTTGGGACAAACAGGGATAAACAATAATTAACCCTTTTGAAGATTCAACAGGATTTACCATGCGTGTACACCTGCGTGTGCAGTTTGATACCAAGGAGACTCTTAAGCGACTTCGGGAGAAACTTGTGGAATTTTGTTTTTCCTCTTATTTCAATCGATTAAACAGAACCAGCTCCTTAAAACCACTGTCAAGTGCTGTAGAATAAGCCAGTTCTCCCCACACGAGCAATTTTCTTCACAGAAGCTCCAGACTTATCAGTGAGACATCGTTTTCAGTGGAGGTTGGCAAAAACATTAGCCAGTAACCATTTTCCAAATTCCTCAACTTTTAGCTATACTGTTTATTTAACAACCTTTACCATTTATAGAAGACACTAGGATCAGAGTAAAGGAAAAATAAGGATTATGTTTCCCGAGCACAAGCGAATTGTGTGGGAAAGAAACTGCTGGGCTTGAATGTTTCAGAGTACCTTTATAACTGACAGAGAAAGGAGTGTTATCACTTCTTGGGTCTCTGGGAAATAATCATTCTATATCCTGATCATCTGATAGCCATAAGATGGTGAGAAACATCAAATAACAAATTTAGGGTAATATTTCTTTTTTAACTCTCCCCATTGTTTTTTTTTTTTTTTTTCATTTTCTCTGTCCTTTCCAATCTTTAACATCTCACATGTGAAACAACAATCCTAGTATGAAAGATAGAGTGTTAGAGATGAAAAATAAGAGGGTCGGGCCGGGAGAAAAGAAAGAGCTAAAATCCCCGGAGCAGCTTAGAACCAAGGAAAAGGAAACCGGAAGAGCTCCAGAAAATATAATGTCAAAAATTCTCCCCTCCAAGGTTTTTCACTCCCTTCCCTTGGTTCTTCCCACCTGCCCTCCTTTCGAAATCCAAGCCTGCAGAAAAAATATGGAAACAACCAAAGAAACAAAGCCCCCAACTGTTTACAGAAATATTAACCAACAGTTTCAAAGTTGTATTCCTGAGACTGCCCAACATTATCCACTTCCTATTTAGAAGGAGTTTGAATTCTTTATAAATTCTTGAATTCTTTATAAACACCCCCACTTGCAGTTTGGTAGCTAGCAGGAAAAGAGCCCTTGGGGTTAAAATTCCTGTCAGAATTACAGACAGCAGACTGGGAAACTTGCCATTTCCAGCTCATTTCTGTATTGCTTTCTTTTTCTGTTTCTTTTCCTGAGAATACCTACCTTTTATCTAAATTCTAAGCTGTAAAGCCATCACCTCTCCCCCACCACAAACACACATAGTCTGTAAAATGAGCATCCCTCCCCTGGGCTTTTGAGACAGGCTCTGAAAGAACCAGAAGGCATTCTTATCCATTGCACAGGCCAGTTCTCCGGAGCACAACAAGCCGAGGACTCCCACAAGAGAAACACCTAGAGGTTCTGTTAGGAGAGAATGCGGTGCTTTGGAACACCAGAGATGTTGAAGCAGCTGTGGGGTGGGGACTGGAAAGCGTCCCATGTTTGCCCATTTAAACACACTAAATCTATCTAGAAGAACTGCTTTAGACCACTACAACATTTCTTAAATTTTTTTTTTATTGAAATACAATTGACACATAATATTGTGTTAAAGCAATTCTGTATCATTTTCCTCCTCCACTTTCCAACCCCCACAGTCATTAGTCTGGAGCTTAAGGACTTGGCTTTTTCAGTAGTCAGAAAATAAGAAAATTTCTGAGGCTACGTGTTGATTCCCTATGAAGACATTATGTGAATGTGTTTTTGAAGATATTCATTGTAAGTAAGACTGTGCCCTGGCATACTTTTCTTTCTTTGAATTTGGGAATATAAGACTAAGATAATTAATGTAGTTATCCTTAATTTTAAATGTTACAATGAGTTATTATTGTAAGAGAAGAAAAGGTTAAAAAAAATTCCCTGTTTCCTGCTTGTCTGCTCCAAGTCAAGGGGAAATAAAATGCTTTCTATGATATATGGCATGTATATGTGTATACCTACATTTAGAACTTGTTTCAATTCCTTGAGGGCACCCAGAACAGAGTTGTTTAGAGATCAGTTTCACTTTGCAGATTCAAGTAGTTTCTTTTTTAAGGGATGCAAGATAATTGGGACAATTACAAAAGTCCCCCTGTATTCCATCAAAGTGACTGGTGTAGTCCTAGGCCCTTATCAGCTGTGGACGAGAATGTTTGGTTCATAGGCCATGGTATTCCAACCTGATGGCTGATGGCGTTCTTCCTACTTTAATACTCTGCTAACCTGGGGTCGGGGTTGTTTTCCTTATGTCCAGGACCTTTTTGAGAGAAAAATACACACACTCGCTCAAGCAATTGTTTCACAGTGGTTCCCAAAATGGCCTGGGGAGCTCACTTCTGTGATATGTTTGAGTCTTTCATAAGCTCTCACGCTGGGAGACATATTGTAAAAATGCCCTCATATCAAAGCCTAGAAAATGGAGAGCCAGGCAGAGAAGTAAAGTTACTTAATTTTTTTGTTTGTTTGTTTTTGTTTTAACCGAATCAGCACTTTTCTCCACTTCACCTCCCCTTTTCTTTTTTTTTCTTATGGAGAGAAGGCTCAAGACAGAAGGGAAACTTTATGTCCAAGTGCTGATCTCTTCATTCCCTTGGTCTCCCTGGAGAAAAGTCTCTCCTGGTTGTCAGAGAGGCAGGACTGGCACCAGATCCCACAAGCAAAGTCTAGAATGTGGGAAGGATAACAACAGAAATACTTGCTTTTTATCTTTCATGATCACCTCCTTTCCCTTTAGCCACTCCTTATATTTTTAGTTCCCAAAGTGGCTTTCATAATGGTAGTAATAACCTATAAGTTCTAGAACTCATTTGGTTCAGTAAGCAAGCACTGGGTATGTCACTCTAGGGATATATATATATATATCTATATAACTCATCTATAAATATGTATCGAGATACATATTTATAGATGAATTATCACTGCCTTGCTGGAGTTTCTGAACTTAACTTTTCCCAAGTTAAGTCCAGAACCTATTTTGGTTGTGTTGTTCTCCTTCCTGTATCTTTGCTTGATAGCGTTAGCTGTCATCCTCCATTCTCTTTTCCTGCAGAACAATTTGTTGAGAAGTCATCGTGTGCCCAACCCCTGGGCGAACTGACCAGCCTGGATGCTCACGGGGAGTTTGGTGGTGGGGGCAGCAGCCCATCCTCCTCCTCTCTGTGTACTGAGCCCCTGATCCCCACCACCCCCATCATCCCCAGTGAGGAAATGGCCAAAATTGCCTGCAGCCTGGAGACCAAGGAGCTCTGGGACAAATTCCATGAGCTGGGAACAGAGATGATCATCACCAAGTCGGGCAGGTAGCAGGGTTGGGGGGGGGGTAGTTGGGGCTCAGTGTGTGAGGAGTGGGGTGGCGAGAATGGTGCCCTGGGTGGCCTAGGGTGTTCCCAGGAACAGGGTGAAACCCCCCTAATCCAGAGCACCTAGAGGAAGCTTTGCTTAATGAGGGCTTCTTTCCCCTGACTTGCTTTTGGAAAGAAATGCTGAGACAGATGTCCAAGCATTTGCTTTCTCGGGATCTGGCCATGGAAAACCCCACCTCGGCCTTGATGAGAGGGGCGTGGGGATCTTGGGACGCTGCAGTCTGAGAGGGCTTGGGGCTTTGGGGGATGGCATCTGAAGTGAAGAGGGAACTCATGCTGGGAGTGCAGGGTGGGCTGCTGGGTGCTTCGAGGGAGGCAGTAGCTTCCCTTTTATTGGCCTCAATTTGCAAAAGCCGCCAGTTCCCATTAAAAACTAAAATTAAAACCTGTGCAGACGAATGAAATTTGAAACGACCACACGCTGTGTAGGATGGAGTGTTGTCGAGGTGGGCCCCCTGGTGCTGTAGCTGGGCATGGGGGATGGTGGGGGGGGTGGGCAGAAGCCAGGGGGCAGAGGCGGCTTCCCAGGCCTGGGGCAAAGACTGTAAAGGTCGGTGGCCGATTGCAGCCCTGGTCACTGCAGCTCTCTGGATTCTGGGAAATACCCCAGGGTCTGGGGAAACCAAACCCCACCCTAGATTTCTGCTGCTGGAGCAAGTTTTCTCCCTGCAACCCTTAGGGGACTGGGCAACTCAATCAGTTCCAGATTTTGGTCTGGGAGCCTAACGGGCTTGATAGATAATATAACATAGCATTTCCCTTAATGGCAGACCTATGGGTATTAGAAAACAAAACAAAACTTTTCACCTAGCGATGAGGACTCCTGTAAAGGTGACACCTAAAATTATCTATGCTTGGGAGAAAGAAGGTCTCTGAATTCCCTTCTCTGTGGAAACAAAAAAGGGTTTGGGGGCCAAGGAGGGGAGTAGGACCTCCCTCTTTAAGTCGGTGGGCTCCTTGGGCAATATGAGCTCTAGCCGATTCTCTTTGTTTCCCTGTGTCAGGAGGATGTTTCCTACCATCCGAGTGTCATTTTCGGGCGTGGATCCTGAGGCCAAGTACATAGTCCTGATGGACATCGTCCCTGTGGACAACAAGAGGTACCGCTACGCCTACCACCGGTCCTCCTGGCTGGTGGCTGGCAAGGCAGACCCACCGCTACCAGCCAGGTTTGTGCCTCCAGATTTTCAGGCAGAGCAAAATGCGTTTTAACTCAGAGAGCAGACTGTCTCTGGTTGGTTGCATTTCAAACAGATCTGGTTTCGCTGTGGTGAGCTCTGGTAGAAAACATTCCTAGCACAGATGCTCCAACTGACTCCACGAAATATCAAAATAGAAAGGCAGAGTTTGCAGAGACAGTGTTGTCTTTAATTTTATCTTTCTCATAATTCCTTTCCATGCTTTCCTAATTTCAGTTGGAGTATTCATTAGAAATCCGGACCCATTTCTTTTGGCACCCATCATTTCTAGTTGGCTACTTAATACCAGACTGAATACACCTAATGAGGAAGTGGTTGCCCTAAAAGTCCGTTTTAGAAGAGTGCATTTGGAGTGCTTATAGTAAATATTTTTAAGTAATATGGTTATATCTGCACACAATAAAGGTCATTTTGGGGAAATGCAGTTGTTTTTGACCAATAAAGGACTCAGACATTTTAAGTAAGAAAACCTAACTCTTCTTTTTCCCCTTCTCCATAGTAATTTCAGTAGATGCATGTAGTTCAACATCAGGTTACTATTCTTTTACATGAACCATTACTAGGTATGTTAAGGATCATATATGTTTATTTTTGTGCTATTCATTGGTAATAATGTTTTTCAGAAAGAAGAACCCTGTTTAAAAAATCACATGCTGTTTTTTATTGTTGCTGCTTTATCCAAATTAGCCTTCTAGGGGAAAAAAAAGGGCATGAGTTTATGCAAAAAGTAGTAGCTTAAGTTATAGGAACCTAACTGCATACTTTAATACAAACAGAAAATATGAGCAGACTTTACATTTAGGGTTCTAAAACCAAACCTTACTGTTTTTAAGTTGTTTTCTGATTATCTAATTTTTGTAATTGGTTGGAAATTCATATCAGAACAAAGAATTTATTTACATATACAGATTTAGGAATTTTGAAGATATGGCTGGTTCTGTGTATCTAGTCTGGAGTTTTAGTCAAGGCACAGAACCAACACAGACAATTTGTACATACTAGTTCAGATGCTGTATTAAGCTTACTTAGTCTGATTTAATCCTATTACTGAGCTTACATATGCTAAATACATTGGAGAAGAGATTTTATTAAAAGAAGCCTCTTAGAGTTTTCGATTCCCACAAGAGACTAGGAAGGACATTTTCCCAACCCCTTCCAAATCAGTATATTAAATAACAAATAAGCAGACTAAGAACTTTTTAAAAAATGTTATACCCCCGTTTTTTTAATTGATCAAGATTCACCAGTTTATAGCAGTTTATAATTTGTATTTTTTACTCTTTATTATTTAGTAGCTAATTCACATTACTCTCAGGCTTCCTTCCAAACTCTCTAAAATCTTTTTAAATGAGAAAGAGAGAGAGAAGGGGGTATTTCAGCAGATTCCTAACTATTTTTACAAGCAAATCCTTCCCCCTCCTCCCCCAAAGTCTCTCCTTTAAGAAGTTAATCACTCTTACTTAGCATATGTTTTCTTCCTATCAGAAAGTTTGGGGAACTGGTGCAGGCCAGCATGACTTTGGAAATATGACATGCCTTGTTTATGTTACTAATCTGCTCTGGTTGGAGAAGGAAAGCACGTACCAATACACTATCTTAACTGAAGCATGTTTAAGCTATTGCTGGAATTTTAAGTCCTGGGGGACTTGAGAGAGGAGGGGCTTCCTGTATGTTTTTTCATTCATCTTAAAGTTTATTTATATTGATATTAGATAAAAATGTTTAGTGTGTTACAGGTCATGCTATATAATTTAAACAAATGCTTTTTATTATTATTTAAAAATAATGCTGTATTTCATAGCTCCGTAAGGGAAAGGTTTGGAATAGGGGAGTTGATAATTTTTGTATTGATGGTAGAAATTCCTTGTGGTTCTTGTTGCTTATTTCAGACAGAAGTTTACCAGTCAGTTGTTCCTAATCAAAACAAATAATATTTGACGATATCATTTTGATCTCAACAGCGGGCAAAACATTATCTAAAATAATGTTGTGTTTTCATATATGACATTTGGTTGTCTTTAAAGTAACTGATATTTAAATGAGTTAGACTTTATTAACATGATTACACATGTGGAATTGATAAAGAGGGAACATTTCATGTGCTCCTAGGAGTTTAAATATTTTTGAAACTTTTTTGATGGAGTAGGTAGGATGTGCTGGTTGGTAAAACCATTGCATGTGTAAAGTTCTAGTCTTGGAGGAATGTACTTGAAAAGATATTATGAGTGTGTCATCAAGGAATACTTAAATTGAAAGAGACTTTTGACCACTCCTCCAAAACAAACAGGCAGACAAACCCACTCTTAAAGCCTTTAAAGTTCTTCCATGAGTTTGGTAGGAAATTCTAGTGCCTTTTTGGTGCTCTGCTTCTGGTGGGCTTTCGCGTGTCAGCATGGACACCTAATTCTTAGTCCTCTGTGTGACAAAGCATGGCACAGCCTTCTTGGTTTTTTCCATAAGTACTGCAGGGAAAAGTTCTGTGACTTTTCCCCCTGACTTTCCCTCAAACCATAATATTTATGTTTAATTAAAATTATAAGGATCCTATAAAAATTGAGATATAAATAACCTGTTAAATGGATAAAAGGATTTGTCCTATCCCTTCTCTTTCACAAATTCTGTAATCTCCCCCGACTTCAGAAAAGCTTATGTTGAGTGGATACCAGGATTAGAATTTACAAAGAGTTGTACTTTGTGTTATCCTTGCTGGTAGAACAGATGGCCTGCATGTCACTGTGAATGAGGAAAAGATTGCCTTGCATTTTGTAGCTGATCAATAAATGATAAATACTTGATAAATACATTCTTTTCCCATCAAAGTGTCCCCCCCCATAAGCTGTTTATGAATAAAAGTACTGAATAATTTGAGGTCTACCCAGCTTATTTTCAGTGTCGTTTAGTGGGCACTTAACTAAATGAAAGTAGTAGTATTTAAGGTAGTAAAGGAGCAATGGACTGTGATCTATGGACTATTAAAAGTTTGTATTTAAATTTCAAACTGAGTCATCTTCAAGTATAAATGAATGGATTCTCTAGAATTGTTTCCTCTTCAGTTCTTTATGCCTTCATTGCTTTTTAGCAGTACTTAAAAAAATTTTTTTTAAATTTTTTTATAAATGTATAATGTATTATTAGCCCCAGGGCTACAGGTCTGTTAATCATCAGGCTTGCACACTTCACAGCACTCACCATATCACATACCCTCCCCAATGTCCATAACCCCACCACCCTCTCCCTCCCCACTGCCACCCTCAGTTTTGTGACATTCAGAGTCTCTTCAGGGTTTGTCTCCCTCCTGATCCCATCTTGTTTCATTTATTCTTCTCCTACCCCCTTAACCCCTCATGTTGCATCTCTACTTCCTCATATTAGGGAGATCATATGATAGTAGTCTTTCTCCAATTGACTTATTTCTTTAGGAGTACTTATGTCACGCACCAGTTATACAATTAGTATAAACTAGTCTCTTGTTTGAAAATACCTACAACGGTAATAAAATTTCATATTTTACTGAAGCAGACCAATAGTTGATTAGATAGATGGAAAAATACGCACCTTTTTAAAAATGGCTTGCTGAGCCGACAATAGGTATTACCTCTTTTAGATGGTCAGTACATGAAGAAACATATTTAGATGTTTTAAAGTTATTTTGACACTGTTTGATTATTAAATTTGAGATTATCTGGGGCAAATAAAATTCACCATTTATATGAGCTTTTTGTATTCCTTTAGAATTGAACTGTTCTATAACCCACAAAGAACAGATTTTTAAAAGATGACTCAATAACATTCTCTTAAAATTTTCTTAGGCTTTATGTACACCCAGATTCTCCTTTTACTGGTGAGCAGCTACTCAAGCAGATGGTGTCTTTTGAAAAGGTGAAACTCACCAACAATGAACTGGACCAGCATGGCCATGTAAGTGCCACGCCTTGGATTATGTGGATTCCTTGGGATGGAATGGAGTCGCTCAGAACTTCTCTGTCTCTTCTTCTTCCCCTCCCTCTCCCCATCCCATCATCCATCTCTCAGTCATTCTGTGAGAACATTCCTGTGCTGTTCAGGGAATCCTGACTACTCTTCTTAAGAGGCCACTTACAGGGATGCTGTATACCGTTCCAGTGCAAGAGGGTCTGGGACATTCGGCACTGTGATTTTCCCAAGACTGCAACTACTTCACTACCTGCACCAGCTACACAAAGGGAATGTGCATTCTGGCAGCTATGATAGTTCTTGGGTTATACATCTGATTTCTGTCAGTGGTATGTTAGATAACACGGCATAAAGGAAATGGGGCTGACGCCTCCTCTGGGGATTTCCCAGAGTGTGTTTTGTAGAGCCTGTTCATGTGAGATGCAATAGAACAAAAGGGTTTCATGTCCAGATAAATTTGGGGATGTGCTCTTGACTCACTATCTACGCTTATTGTAGAGTTTTATGACTATTAAAGCATAGAGAAGTCTTAAAATGAAAAACAAAACAATTTTATTTTGTGTCAAAAAGAGTTCATCAAAATAAGGGAAAAGAGAAATTGGAATTCTGAGCCCATTTCATTAATTAATAGCACAAATAGCCATTGACACAGGCCTTTACATGTTTACTGCTTTGTAAGGAAAGATGATGTTATCCTGTGTTATAAAAGAAAGATTTACATAAAAATTGTTTGATTTTTATGCTAAGAAAACTGTGGACTTACACATTTAATTTTTTTTTAAATGGCTCATTTTTTAAAAAAGATTTTATTTATTTATTTGACAGACAGAGATCACAAGTAGGCAGAGCAGCAGACAGAGAGAGAGAGAGAGAGGAGGAAGTAGGCTCCCTGCTGAGCAGAGAGCCCAATGTGGGGCTCAATCCCAGGACCCGGGGATCATGACCTGAGCCAGAGGCAGAAGCTTTAACCCACTCAGACACCCAGGCGCCCCTACACACTTCTCTTTGATAAAAAGAGGACTCTCTTTATTTTTTTGCCTTGATTTGCCAGAAAACACTTTGGCATTTCACTGGTTGCTTCCCTTGGCTTAGATACTTTGCATATCATTATTCTCTCTCTACCCCTTTATTACGACTCTTGTTACTTAAAGTTTTTGTTTTTATTGGATCTGTGCAATTTAGAAGTTTCAAAACGTTTCTCAGAAAGGATGGTTATAAGTAGATATAAATTAGTTCTAGCCAATGGTTTCAAATGGTTTGATTGAAATTGGAACCAAATAAATCCCTTTAGGCATTGCTACCACCAATTTGCCCACAAGAGGCCTCGTTTATTGTGACCAAATCAGAGTAACCAGGTTAACTCATGACTCTGCTGGTGGCACTTCTGCAATGTTGCAAATAGGTTAATAGGTTTTTGTTATTTTATATATTGGAAAAGATAATTGACTTTTATGTTTAAGAATGTTGGGATCATTGTCTTTTTCTGCCTTTTTAAAGAGATGTTTTCATTGATGAATTTTTTTTTCAGGTTAAAAATGATGAAGTATCAGGGAGACATTTTCTACAAACCAGAGCATTCTTAATGTCATTCATATTAAAATTTCTTGACTCCACTGAAATCTTTGCAGGGAGAAATGAAATTTTTTACAGTTGTGATATTTTCCATATGTGAAGCTTTTATTTATTTATTTTTAATTTTTAATTTTTAAATTTTATTAAAAATTTTAATTTTAATTTTTTAAAACATTGGGAAAGTCCTGGAATAGTTTTGTGTGTGTGTATGTTTTTAAAGATTTTATTTATTTCTTTGAGAGAGAGAGAGAGAGCAAAGAGCATAGGCAGAGGAGCAGCAGAGAGAGAGGGAGAAGCAGGCTCCCCACTGGCAGGGAGCCAGACATGAGGCTTGAACCCAGGACCCTGAGATCATGACCTGAGCTGAAAGCAGATGCTTAATGGACTGAACCACCCAGGTGCCCTTGTGTGAAGCTTTTAGAAGCACTAATTGGGTCTTTCCAGAAAGATTTGAGAATTCATTTTGAGATCAGCTGTCCAGAATTAATATGTTTTCCATTTAGTGTCAACTTCCTAGGTGGAAATAGCACCAAGCTGTATTTTAGGACCCCTAAGTTCTCATCTGATTATGCCAAGATTAGACCTTGACAGATTATTTGGTCTTAGATGGTTGTTAATATCCATATTAGCTTTAAAATTTTATTATTTAATATAACCTTTTGTCACCATAAATAATGTGTTCTGAAAACTACAAGAAAAGATTTTTAGATCCTGTGTCATTCAGCCAAGTTCTTTAAATTAGTTCTGAAGAACCCCGTCTTATGGATGCATTTTTCATTTTATAACAGGAAAATTTTTTACTTCAGGGAATTTATTTCTTCAGTGAAGCAAAGTTGACATTTCTATTAGTGTTCCTTAGCCCCATGAGGTCTTGAGCAGAGAGTCAAGGAGCCTTGGGGGCTGAGATTCAGCCTGAGGTTTGAGTCTCTCTGGCACTCTTTCCCAAAGGAAATTGACCTTGGGAGGGTGTAAATACGGGAGAGGGAATATTATTTAAAGCTTAGGGCTTTTTCCATTGAGACTCTGTGTGTGTGTGAAAATTCTTTCTAATTTATTAATACAACATATAATGAATACCCAGGTTTTTTCTTGTATTCGTGTTAGAAGTTTACTTTTATCACTTTGAGTTTATTCCCGTTTTATGAGTGAGCATAAATATCTTGAACTCCTTGAAATAAACATGTTATATAACGAGATGACCCCCTTTTTTTTTTTTAAGTCTATTTCAACTCATTTGAAGTTCTCATTTGTTTTAATTATTCCTAGTCAGGTTTGGGACCATAAAAGGATGGCATGTGCAAAATTCAATGCCAGTTAATGTTTTGTAACTTTAAGTTGGCTTACATCTCAGCACAGGGAGAGACTGATTCTATATTAATCATCCCACAGTGACTAGTATTTAACTTTGTTAAAGTCAGCTAGCAAAAATGCTCATCTACCATACCCATGTTAGCCAAGAAAACATGGGAGCCATTAGTTTTAACAACACTGCATGCCATTGACCCTGCTCCTGCTACAGTGCGTATCACATGCCTCCCCTGAGAGCCAGGCTCTCTGCTAGGCCCTTGGGGGTGAAGGGCCTACAGTGTGAGCACTATTATTCCAAGAAGATGGAACCCTGTTTTGCAGATGTAGGTTTGCTGTCTGTGTGGCAGGAGGGAAGATATGGGAAAAACTTTTGTATCTGAAAGGGAATTTTATAACTCAGATTTCATAATGGCAAATCATTATATTTTATTTAAAAGATACAGGAAAAATACTGCCTTGTTAACAAAAGTACGATCATGATTTTTAAGTATTGGGCAACTTTCACTAGTCATCACTGTCATTCATGTTTGGTTTATAACTGGGAACCAGGAATCAATGAAGCTCTCAGATAAGAATAAGGGGCGCCTGGGTGGCTAAGTGGGTTAAGCCTCGGCCTTTGGCTCAGGTCATGATCTCAGGGTCCTGGGATTGAGCCCCACATGGGGCTCTCTCTTGGCAGGGAGCCTGCTTCCTCCTCTCTCTCTCTCTCTCTCTGCCTGCCTCTCTGCCTACTTGTGATCTCTCTCTCTCTCTGTCAAATAAATAAATAAATAAAATATTAAAAAAGTAAGAATAAGAATAACAATAATATTCATGTTTGCTGAGGACTTCCTATTTGCTATGTAATTTATAAGGGCTACATCATCTAATCCTACAACTCTGTGAGGTATGTTTTTGCATTGGAGAAAACAAGGTTGAAGAGGTGAGATCAGTTGGCTCAAGGTGAAGGAACTAGAGAGTAACAGATTTAGCACTCTAACAGAGGTCTAATACCACACAGCCTTTCTTTTTTTTTTTTTTTAACAGAGAGAGATCACAGTAGGAGAGAGGAAGGGAAGAGATCACAGAGAGAGGAAGGGAAGCAGGCCCCCTGCTGAGCAGAGAGCCCGATATATGGGACTCGATCCCAGGACCCTGAGATCATGACCTGAGCTGAAGGCAGCGGCTTAACCCACTGAGCCACCCAGGCGCCCCACCACACAGCCTTTCTTAATTCTTCGTATCCTCCGTCAATCATAAATAGCATCTGTCCTCCTAGAATGTACAAGTTCTTATTTTAGAAAATTTAGACCAGTCTAACCAGACTAACAAAAAAATATTTTAAAGACTTGATTAAAAAAAAAATCAACATCTTTCAGATGACTTTTCCCATCATTTTTTTTTAAAAAAGTGTTTTGTTTTTTAATTTGACAGGGACAGAAAGAGAGCAAGGGCTGTGCCCCTGCATGCACAAGCAGGGCGAGGGGCAGAGGGCGAGGGAGACGTGAACTCTCCGGCTGAGCAGGGAACCTGAAGATGTGGTGCTCATCCCATGCGCCCTTCCCCCCATTATTTTATTTTATATTTTTTAAGATTTTATTTATTTATTTGACAGAGAGAGATCACAAGTAGGTAGAGAGGCAGGCAGAGAGAGAGAGGAAAGCAGGCTCCCGCTGAGCAGGACCCTGGGATCATGACCTGAGCGAAAGGCAGAGGCTTAACCCATTGAGCCACCCAGGCGCCCCCGCCCCCATCATTTTAGAAAGGACCCTTGAAACAACCTGTATTGTATACAGTTGTTTTGATAAAATGTGATTTCACCACTGTGACTCCACAGCAATGATGAGAAGGGTTTGCCTTGTGAAAGAAAAGGGAATATCCTAATCTTAAAACTTGAATTTGAAGCTGAGATCTTATGCTTCTTTCCTTGCCTCATTGCACTTTGGTCTTTGACCTTAAAATTCAGTACTTCCCATCTCTTCATCATAGATAATTTTGAACTCAATGCACAAGTACCAGCCACGGGTGCACATCATTAAGAAGAAAGACCACACTGCCTCGCTGCTCAATCTAAAGTCTGAAGAATTCAGAACATTCATCTTCCCAGAGACTGTTTTCACAGCAGTTACTGCCTACCAGAATCAGCTGGTGAGTTCAGCATTCAGCATTCATTTCCTACGTAAGGGAAGGATTTAGGAGCTTCTTTCATTTTCTTGGAGAAAGGGCTCTCCCGGTACTCAAAATCGAAGTTCACTTTGGTGAGTGCTATTGGATATTAGCCCCAGAACCTCTAAGCGCACTGAGTGACCATGACTCAAGGTTACTAAGGTCTGTATTATAGCATCTTTTCTAGAATCTTTATATTCTCGGTCAGTTGTTCATTGCCCATTCTCCCACCCAGACCTGCTCCATCTGACTTCTCAAATTTTCTTCTTGGGAAAATCACCTGTTTCCTTTTTTCGTTGTGGTAGAGGCCCATGATGTATATAACCATATACTCATTGCTTCACAAAATCTAGAGGTTCAGTTTTTCTGCTAAATTAACACATGTATTCCAGGCAACTACCCACACTACTGACACTTCAGAAATTTTGTGGAGCTTATTCAGCTGTAATTTAAGGTAATTCTAATGCAAGGATTTTAAGTGTCTCTTTAGATAAACTGTAGCATGTAAGCATGCTACAGTTAATTAATTAACTTCAAGATATCTAATTTATAATATTGAGCTTTATAGTTTGTACTCTTTGATATATATCACATTTCAAGTTTATGCATTTCTTCATCCATAAGGTTTCGTCCAACTGAATAAATAACTGTCAAAGTCTTACTGAGGGCTGGGTGCTGGTAGAGAGATCCCCATATATTTTCTTCTTTCCCAGTCAGCATAACCATGAAGGCGGGGGTAACAGGAATATTCTGTAGTGAAGAAGCTGAAGCTAAGAGAGGATAGTAACTTTTCATGGCCAGGAAGGACCAGAAATAGAATTCCTCTGCTATACTTCCGTAAAAGGAACTCATTCACTTTACTTGACAAACTTGGTTGGTTGTGGCCTCTCTAGGCCTTTGCAGCTTGCTTTTATTTGGTTAGTTTTAAGGTGGCCAGGGCTGTGGCTCTCCTCTTGTTTCGACGTTATTGTGTTTTAGGTTCTGAGCCAGTAAATACAGGTGATGCCTGAATGATGGCTCAGAGGCCAGGGTGGGATATGTCAGCCAGAGGAGATACGATGTCGTGTTTCTCAACAAAAGTAAGAAGGTGAAGCTGAGAGCTCAGGTAACCCTACACAAATGAGGAAATGGGAGCCCAGGGGAGGGAAATGAGCAAAAGGCAGGAGTGGATGTGTATCTATCTGTAAAGCATAAGCACCTATAATTTCTGTCTGACTTGGAGTAGATTTTAGTTCACCACTGTGGCTGCCATATTCCTTCCCTGTTAAATGGAGCTAAGAACTGCCTAGAACATCTGGGGAATTTCTGTGAGGATCAAATGTGGTGCTGTGTGTAAACACACCTTTGGAAACTGTCAGGAACCCTAAAAATAAGGCATATGGCAACTATCAGACTGTCTCTAGTGTGTTCAAAGAGGCTCTGTAACTTTTTCTGATTTTAAACTGTTAGTGGCACATTTTTTTAATGAGGTAGCTAAAGGTACAAATGTTATCATACGAATCCTCTTAAAGTAAAAGCAAAGTATTAAAACTTTTCAGTTATCTCTAAGGCAACAATGCAAGAGTAGAAACTTTCAGAGAATGCCCAAGCTAAAAAGCTGGCTGTAGATTGAAGCCTACCAGGAAGTAAAACCCCAATACTGTTTCACTGGGAATCTGAAACATTAACACCAACTATCCTAGTTTTTATCTGAGGACACATGTAACACATATATAGATTCAGAGATCATTCCTGAAACATTCATTTTACACGAATTTGAATTTATAGCTTTTATACTATAAGACTTTTAGAGCTTTTATACTATAAGACAGTAGATTTTTACTTCTGCAAGAAGTCTGTTGATGTTTGAGACTAAAACAAAAACTTGTCATGTAAAAATTTCATTGCTTTTATCAGAATTCTCTGTAAAGAAAACCAAAGCAAGAATAGATAAATTGTTTTTTTAAGTGAAAATTACCAACTGAAGAAAATTGAAGAAAAGTTTCTAATAATAACACCTTAGATTTAGTTTAATAGGTAAAGGAGCAATCCTGAATAAATGTTGGCAGGACCTCTCAGCTCATGGTACACTGGAATCAGAGGTTTTATCTACATAATTGTAATCATAGCTAATATTTGGGTACTTACTAGGTGCTAGGGACCATTTAAAGCGCATTGTCTTATTTAATCTTCATAAGGATATTATAAAATAGGAACAAATAGTCTTTATATGTTGCATTTATAGCTGGGAAAATTGAGGCGTGGGGTTAAATTACCCATCCAAGGTCACGTTGCTGGACCTCGCCTGCCCTATTTCTCTGTACTTTTCTCCTTCCCTGAATCATTTGAAACTAAATAGCATACATAATGATACTTTACCTGTCAATACTTCTACAAGTATATACTGACAATAAGAATGTTTTTGTAAGTGCTCTGTCTTTTTCACAGCTAAGAAAATTAATAAGAATTATTCCTTAATATCTTCTAAAATTCAGTTCATACTAAAATTTCCAGGAGGACCAACAAATGTTTTTTATGACCTTTCATTTACCCGCTTTGAACTAGGATCCAACTAACATTCATGGCCTAGGTTTATGACTTTTAATTTAGAAAAAAAATCTCTCTACATTTTTTTCTCAATATCCCATAATTCTGACACGAGTCTCCTGAAGGCGGCCCCAGGAACCCCATTTTGTAGATGAAAAAGCAGGTTCAGGGTGGTTACCACATTTACCCAAGGTAACAAATCTGGTAAGTGACAGAAGCCATCTTCTGGGTCTTAAAGCCTCCTTTGGTGGCCTCATGCTAACTAGACTGCAGGTCAAAGGAAGTGACCACTGACAGTTTTCAAGGTTTGAAAAGTGAATTTGAAAATGTTGCTAAATTAAAAGAGACTCAGATACTAATAAACATACATCCTAACCTCAGTTGCTTTTCTTGCAAATGTTTATTTCTAATTGAGATTATATGGGCTCAAAATCTAGTTACCAGTTCCTAGCTCTCATTCACTGGATCATTAAATATAAAGATTAATATGGTGAGTATATCATTTCATTGCTAAATAACCTACAATAGAAGTGATTAGATTCAGAACTAATTTTTCTCAATAGATCCTGCTGTGTCTGGGTTTCTTTCTTTCTTTTTCTTTTTGTTTTTTTTTAAAGATTTTATTTATTTATTTGACAGAGAGAAATCACAAGTAGATGGAGAGGTAGGCAGAGAGAGAGAGGGAAGGAGGCTCCCTGCAGAGCAGAGAGCCCGATGCGGGACTTGATCCCAGGACCCTGAGATCATGACCTGAGCTGAAGGCAGCGGCTTAACCCACAGAGCCACCCCGGCGCCCCTCTGGTTTTCTTTCTTAACATCCACCTTTAACCCATAATTTCCATGCCTATATATATTTGAAATTCACGTAATAATCAAAGATTTCATTGGTATGCTAATAAACCAGTTTTGCAGATGGTTTAAAAAGTCATAAGACCAATCAAAATTCATGTTCAATAAACATATCAAACAATCAGTTTGGAGATTAGTATTTTCATTAGTCTTCAGCAGTTTTCTAAACTTACCCTTGATTCTTTCTCAAATCTCCCCACATCTACCACTTTTCCACGGCTATATCCATGCTTGTGTACTATTTTCCCATAGCAAAAATATAATAAAATAAATATATAGGAAATAAGCATGTGCTTAGTGTTAAGTATCAGAACTTTTCCATGCATAAAGAACAGAAAGAAGAGAGAGGAAGATTGAAAAGTTCACCTTTAGGATCACCTTCATATCTCTTAAACTTTGGACAGGACTGTTATTTTTATATGTATTAAAAGTAAAATCAGTTTCCAACAGAATTTGTGAAAAAGCTTCTCATGTATTGTGGCTGGTAGTTTTATTTATAAGAAATGAAAATGGGCCATATTTTGCTGTTTTTTTTTTTTCTGAGGAAATGATTGCATTTCTTTACATTATTAGATAAAACCTAAATACATTACACTTTCAACAAACTATTTTATAATTTCAGATTTAAAGGTCATACCTTGTTTTTGAGCAGGCCGACCATTGCTGTGCAGTTGAAGTGTAGGTCAGGTTTCATTTTTAAATGCCTTTGGACAGATCTTTTCCTGATAATTGGAGAAATGGTCTCTGAGGGCCAATTCCACCTTGTGGCTGGATTCAGAGCCCAGTGATCCCACATGGCATGGAATAATCACCCCTGGGATATGTCCCCTTCTCCTTTCGCAGCTGGCAGTGTCAAAAATTTGTTCTCTAATTTGGCATACGTTTATTATCTGTAGATAAAGGAGATGTTGGGAGAGAATTTTCTGGCAAAGAAATGCATTATGTCCTATATTATTGAGATAACAGGTGAAAAAATAGCGGCATGTTTTGGCCCGAATTAGTCAGTGATTTGCCTGTCCCAAGCACACACAGAACTGCGGGATTTCATATGCACACAAAGCTGCCCTGTAACACCTTTTCCTCAACAAATGAAAAACAATGCTGCTTTTAAATTTGGCTTTTGAGTTACAAGCTGTACCTGCAGTTTTATATGGGTTTCTTTTTTTTAAACATATCATATTTGATTAGTTGGCCTTTTAGGGATCCTTACGCAGTGTCACCGTTGACATGGATCATGTTGTTCAGGAACGTCACACATAGTGGCAGGGATTCTGTATCGGGGACCAGATGGAATGATGTCCGGCTCAGATCACTGTATGTAACTTGGGTCCCTTCTCATCAGTTTGCAGATGTATAGCCTTTTCAGTTATCCCAAATGGCATAAAGGGATATAAAACTGTATCTTCAGAAATAAATTTCTATGTTACTGCTGTTTTTATTGACATATCCGTGGAATAAAATCTATGCCGGACCTCTTAAAAATGCATGATTACCTAGAATGTTGAAATCCTATTTAAAAATTATTTTACTTTAAGTAAAATTAGAAACAAAATGAAGTGCTATTTCTGTAAACTCAAGAAGAGTTTTGCTAGTCCATAACTGGTAAAAAGGTGAAATCCTGTTTCTGATTGCTTGTCCTTGGAGCAAACTTCAACAAACATTTCTGGGGTACTTAATGTTGACACCCCAGTAAACTCAGAGACTAGCGATAGCACAGTGAGCACGGTGAGTACAATAAGAAGTTTAACTCACAGTCTTTGTACTGCTGATCAGTACTCCATAAAACCTGTTCAAAATTGTAGTGTTATGTGAGGGCCCCCCTACAGTTTTATTAACTAGACATCCATTCAGCTTCTTTTCCTTTAACTTCCAAAAGCAATACTTTAACCTGGAATTAGATAAAATGGTATATAGAGAAAGGCTTAAGTTCCATTTCTTTTTTTTTTTTTTTTAAGATTATTTATTTATTTATTTGACAGAGATCACAAGAAGGCAGAGAGAGAGAGAAAGAGAGAGAGCGAGAGCAGGCTCCCTGCTGAGCAGAGAGCCCGAGGCGGGGCTCAGTCCCAGCACCCTGAGATCATGACCTGAGCCAAAGGCAGAGGCTTAACCCACTGAGCCACCAGGCATCCCTTAAGCTCCATTTCTAATTAACACACTTAAGTCACATCATTGCTGTAACTAATTGGTGAATCTAGGTGTATGAGAGTACCTCATTCTGTTCTCGAAACTTTCCTATAGTTTGAACTTATAACAAAATGTGGAAAAAAAAGAAAAAAGTTACCAGTGATCTGCCTGGGCATTTTGAAAGGGAGATATTGGAAATAGAACATTCTAATGATGAAAGAAAATTCCAAGGAAATCTGAAAACTGTTGAATGTAATTAACTTCTCCAGGGTTATGGCAGTAATATTAGATATGGTGATGTCCTGCTTGAAGGACACACTCCTGCTGAGAACATTTATTCTCTATGACAGTCATCCCATTCCAAGCCAACAGCCTTTCCCTTTTGGAAATAATGGAGAAAAGCAAATACAATTTTCAAAATCCTTCAGAGGGACCAAGCAGATCAAAAGCCCTTTAATCATCACAACAGTTGGTCGTACTTATATTCTTTTAGTTTGGAAAGACTCAAAGCGAGATACGGTTTGCATCTTAGAGGAACGGCTGTCCAGGGACTTCTTCCATCAGATATCTGCCACTGTCCCCATGAAATTTTATCTATTCCCTTTTAAATTTTATTAATTAGCTTATAGGGATTGAGCTTGAAAGAAGGCTTGACTTCATTGTGCTTCCTCACAGTTGCAGTTGGAAATTTTCATCTGGGTTTGGCTGACCCTTAAGTCACTAACCCCGCGGCGGATGTGGGGTCAGGACCCTCTCTGGCGGCCCGTGAAGCGAACTCAGTATCGATTAGCTGTGTATCCCTCTGCTTGTGCCTGGCACGTTGAAGCGCCATTAGGGCAGGGCGCGCATGCTCTTTATCTCCACCCGTCCAACACTTAGCATAGTGCATGAGAAGTCGTCCGTCCCCATTAAATATTTGTCAATGAATTACTCTGAAAGCATTTTCGTGAACTAGAAAGCGTTTGAGAAATAGAAGGCATTTTTAACTTGTAATTATTCGGTAGAAAGAGACGCAGCGCCGGTCTGAGGATTTAAAAGTCTTGTTGGTGTTTTATAATTTTAGAGCATGTGAATTGCTTGTGCTTTCTGAAGATGCTTCCAGTTTATTTGAAACAAATAAAATTTTCTCCTGCATCCTGAAAGTGGACCTGCAAAACTAAATCATAGTCTGAAGGATGACTGAAACAGACTCCAGCCCTGAGAAAATCCATGGCTGTGACAGTGGTGGCAGCCACTCTGCATGGCCACACCTTAGAGTTAGAACCTCAGAGGTTTCTATGTCTTTCTTTATGTGCAAATTTAAAATAGCTGTTGTTATTCATGAAGAAGTTTTCCTCCTTCCTTCCTTGTTTACCATGTCCATTAACTAAGCTGAAAAGGAAATCAGTAATTTTTTTTTATTTTTTATTTTTTTTTTTTTTTGCTGCACTAGACTGAACAGGTGAACAATGAGCATTTGTGAGATATTGGCAAGCCCTCTTAAAAATTAATACTATCAAATGATTAATCTTATAAGTGGTCAGTGTTCATGACAGAAAAAGGGGGGTCTCTGGATAGGAGAGTATGGGAAGTTCTATTTTAAGTGAGGTAAATAGCTTCTTTGCAGCATATGCATTGGTTAACCCATGTTCAGAAAATTCGAAAAGGGAAATAATGCCTTTCTTTCGTAATGAAAAAGGCAGTTCTTTAGGTGTTAATGATTTAAAATGCATAGCTCATACACTTTGATCAGAGAAGAAGTTGTGTTTTGGTAAGAGTATTTTAAGCTATCTATTTTGATTGTGTTTAGTGTTTATGAGGAGGACATGCCTCAATGTATAACCTTTTCTCCAGGTTAAGATTATTTTGTGTATGTCTCTCTAAAGGTTAGCATGGGTTCTTGTTCTGATGCCGGTGAGCTAGGACTGTCTGTAAGAGTGTCTGAAGTTCCAGTTCAGATATGGACTAGCTGTGTCTTGGTCCTCGTGGGTTCTTTTTGGCTCTAATCAGGAATTTTATAAGTCAAGTATCTTGTAATCAGTACTTTTTTTTTTTTTTTTTTTTGCTTCACAACCTAATGTCTGTTTCTTTGGAGGCACCGTGCATATGATTTAGTGGATCTTTTTACATTAATATTAATGCTGTGGGAATTATGACTAGCTCCTCTTAGATACTTAAGACTATGATTCTTATTAGGGAATGTTTTCTTTTATACAAGCACAGAGTCTATAAATAGCATTGTATGGGAGGAAAACAAAAGACTGGTTGATTCTAATTTAGTCAGATGGAAAGGGGAGCAGGGCTAAATTTATACTCTGAAAGGTTTATATCATGTATTTATGTCATATTTCAATAGAGTATTGAATATGAAACTGTTATTGGCCATTTGATCTTTTTCTTCATTATGTTACCTGTATGTGCCCATAGGATTCACAAATGATGCTGTCAAGTCAGCAGGAGGCAACATTTTTGTTTGTGTTCCCCATTACCCACCAATGCTGGCCTTCTAGGGCTCTCCCATTCCCCAGGCAAGCCCTAGCCTTTCACAGTTCTCTTAAATTCTTCACTGGGCCATTCTGGAAAGGCCCCCTCCCTAACTGGCTCTATCCATTGACCTTCAAGCTATTTTCTAGGACCAGCCAGTCCTCAAATCCCTCATCTCTGAGGCCCTTCCTGACCAGTTGTCCCACCTGGCTGTGAGTCATCCCTCCTGTGAATTTCTCCATCACTTTCCACCCTTCTCAAGATCCTAAGAAGCATTAAGTATTCTTGGGGTGGCCTGGGAAATGAACAAATTCTTTATTTCTGATTTCACTTCCTTGACCTCGGAAATGATATTGTTCTATTACCCATTCATTCCTTTGCAGATAACCAAGCTGAAAATAGATAGCAACCCTTTTGCCAAAGGCTTCCGGGACTCCTCCAGGCTCACTGACATTGAGAGGTAATGAGAATTTTCTACTTTTCTGTCCAGATAAGATAAAGAGAAGAGTGGGTTTGTAAGAACACAGTCCTTTCAACGCCAAAGTGCCATAACCTTACTGTAGATAGTCTCCAATCCCGCACCCCATCTTCCCTTCCACCTAGAAGCTCTGTAGACATGTGGCTGCTTAAACTGGGACAGCTGCCACACCTGCATCTGTGTTTGTGAGGAGGTGGTTTCTTTGGTCAGGACATTGACTCAACTGTAAAAAATAGGATTTCTTCCTTATGAAAGACTCAGTCCTTTTGATGATGCTAAGCTTCCTCTCTCAGGTGGCAATCTGCAGAGACATGGAATCTTGATAGCTTTTGCTTTCTGAAGTGGACATATTTGCTAACATGAGGAATATGCATTGTTTGGAACTTTGAAGGAAGGAGATGTCATTTAATTCAAGGCCCATATTTTAAACATGGCATAGACTGCTTATATTTAATAGGAGAGACATCAGGTCTCAGAACCTTTAAGAAGACAAACGAGAATCATGTGCCTGTAACTTACTCCACTTTTAACTTAGTTAAAATGGTTTATGCAATGTGAGATCCTCTATGTGGTGAGTAATGTCTATGTTGAGATCCGCAGCTTGCCCATAGGAATGTCAAAAAAATAATGCATTTTTTTTTTAGGGAGAAGATTTTTCAACCTAACTGATTATTTTTATCCCTTACCCGTACTATGGAACTTTCTGTACTTCTTTTTTGTGTGAGAATATTTAAGTTCTACTCTCTTGGCAGACTTCAATTATACAATACAGTGTTATCAACTCTAGTCACTATGTTATACATTAGATCTTTAGACCTTATTCATCTTCTCTACGTCTTTTGTGTGGCCCAGAGTCTACATTTGACAGGTGGTATACCCTAGCCACCAGGCTTTTGGTGTATTTTACCTCCAAATCTTTGTGTGATTTCCTCCCCACCAGCTGCTACACATGTCTGTCACATTCTTTGTTACCTGACACATGGTCATGTCTCCTGATTTTGCCACTTCTCTCCAACTTGTCCTAGAAATGCAAATGAAGGGGTCATTGCACATTTTAGCCATAGCTGTCTGATCCTTCCCTCTGCCCTCCCAAGTAGCAGGTATCACGGGATGGTTTTGATTTGGAGGAAAAGATATAGAGGCTCAGTAGGGAGGCAGAGCAGCCAGCAGGAGAGGCTGGGAGTGGAACAGGTGCTGTGGGATTTAAGTAGAAGGGAGAAATTAAGTCATTGGAGAACTTGACAAATGGTTGAGGGTGCTGAGATCAGGGAAGGAAACTGGAGCTTGTGGTTGAAAGTCGATTGCAGGCTGCACTGAGACACCAAATGGATAGCTCCTCCCCAGTGAGGTGGGACATAGGCAAGCAGATCGGCCTTGAGACCCAAGTTACAGAGAAGGTGGCATTAGCAGTGTGGGTGACAAAAAAGTCCATTGATAAAGGCTGCTGTCATTCAGGCATGACCTTTTTCATCTCTTATTTCTGGAGAGCCAGAAGCAATGAACCTCTCCGTTTCAGTCAGGTAGCAGGTGAGAATGAAGACAGTGGCTCAGTGCGACAGTAGTGGTCTGTTTTTACCTTCTGTCTCAGATCAAGGGGTGAGCATGATCTACTGGGAGACAAACTCATGGGTTAGAGTCCCAGCTCTGCCTTCTACTGGCTGAGTGATCCTGGAGAAGTCTGCTAGCCTCTGTCCCCTCACCTAGAAGATGGGAAAAATAACGCCGCTCATTCAAAAGTTTATTATGAGAATCAAGTAAGGTGGCATTTATGAAACACTTTATAAATCTAAAAATGTGAAATAATTATAAGTTTTCGCCCCATTTAAGTGCATGTCTAATAGTCTTAATAAACTACTCCTGGAGTAAAAATAGCCCCTTATTTGCACGTGTACTCATGAGAAACGAGTCCCCAGACTGCCCTTTAGAACAGCAGATTTGATAATGCATGCAGGCACATTTTCCACTGATGGAATAAACATCCTGCTGTGGGGAGCACTCACATGTCTATGAAGCTGAGTAGCTTTCAATGGTCTGAGGGCGAAAAGGGCATCTTCTGTGACCAGCTGAAAGTTTGCAGGATGACCTAACTAGTGTGAAATTGGCCAAGGTTTTGGATTTCATTTCCAGGTATTTAAGTCTGAATTTTCCCTAAACAGCCTTTGGGGATGGGTCAAATCAGATCAATTGATCTTTAGAGACCTAAAGAAATTAAATTAGTCTGGAGTCAGTTACTGCACTAAACCATCTAGTAATTGAATTGCTCCTTGTAACTGATTGAAAACAGCCCTATCTGTAACAATATAGGGGACTTTTCCTAAAAGAGATCTGAGACAAAAACACATCTTTTTATGACATGATGACAGAAATTGCACTTTTCTAACCTAATTGAATATGATGTTATAAATATGTGACCTTAATGATTTCAAGTTTCCTGTTCCAGATTTACAACTTATGTGTGAGACACCCAAAGAAAAATGTTGTTGAGACTGGATCTGTTTGCCTTATACCTCCAAACTCATTGTATTGTTTCCTCTACAATTGCACAAGCATTTGGGATTCTGTATAAGCATTATAGTTTCCCTGCTCTCATTTTACTAGGTCCTGTGCAGACACTTGAATGTCTTGAACGCTCCATGTGTAGCCTTACTCTCCAGTGACAGAATCTCCTTCATTCATTAGATGCTTTGCACACATACCTATTATAGACAGCTTAGAAGCAAATCAAAAGCCCAAAGGGATTTCTTAATATATAATTTATAGTTATTTTGTTCAGGAAAATAATTATCTTCTGGTATGTCAGAGAATAATAAACAGACTGTCACTTAGTGTTTTCTTTTTTTGGGGGGGTGCTTTGTACAGTAAGGGAAAACATGGTGTTACTTTTGAGGAAAAATAACTAGGAGCATTTTTCAGAGATTTCTTCAAAATTTTCTTTTGTTAGTCTTTTTTTTATTTTCTCCAATGAGACTTCATGCTCATTGTAGAAAAATGCTAACAAATAAGAAGAGCTTAAATAAGTAACAAATCCCATTCACTCAGAGATATCTATCGGCAAAGATATTTTTCCAGGTACTTTCCTATGACATGTATGAATATTTACTTCCTTTAAAGTTTACATACATACTATTTTTATTTTTTTATTTTTAAGATTTTATTTATTTATTTGATAGAGAGAGAGATCACAAGTAGGCAGAGAGGCAGGCAGAGAGAGAGAGGAGGAAGCAGGAGGCTCCCTGCTGAGCAGAGAGCCTGATGCGGGGTTCGATTCCAGGACCCTGAGATCATGACCTGAGCTGAAGGCAGAGGCTTTAACCAACTGAGCCACCCAGACACTCCAGGGATATACTTTTTAAAATCATAATCTTTTTATTTGTTAAAACTTTGAGAAAGACCTAAATATTCACTAATAGAAAAACGGTTCAATAAACGTATAGAGCCATGCAATGGAATTTTAAAAAATCATGGTAACATATGCAACATAAAGTTTACCCTTTTAATCATTTTTAAAAAAAGATTTTATTTATTTATTTGACAGAGATCACAAGTAAGCAGAGAGGCAGGCGGGGTGGGGGGAGGAAGCAGGCTCTCTGCTGAGCAGAGAGCCCAATGGGGGCTACACCCCAGGACGCTGAGATCATGACCTGAGCTGAAGGCAGAGGCTTAACCCACTGAGCCACCCAGACACCCCCATTTTAATCATTTTTAAGTAAACAATTCAGTAGCATTTAGTATATTCAAATGTTGTGCGACCATCCCCATATTACATTTTACATTTACATTTATTATGTCTATGAAGCTGAGTAGCTTTCAATGGTCTGAGGGCGAAAAGGGCATCATCCTAAATAGAAAATCTGTGTTCATTATTTTAAATAGTGACTCTCCATTCCTCCTCCCCCAGCTCCTGGTAATATCTGTTCTACTTTCTTTCTTTATGATTTTGCCTAGTTTAGATTCTTTATATAATGGGAAAGATAATACACACTTTTAAGGCTTTTCATACAAAATGCCAGGTTTCCTTCAAGAATGATTGTCCAAGGCATTGTCGAGTGCCCATTTCTTGTACCCTTGTCAAACATAATTTTTCATCTTTGCCAATTTGATAGAAAATTTGTACTTTCTTTAGTAAATTGGCCTGCTTATGTCATTAGCTTTTTTTTTCCTTTTGGATTGTTTATCTTTTATTGATCTATGTAAGCTACTTACATGAGTATTTTTATTGCTTATATATTGGAACCATTTTATCAGTTTGAAATTAGCTTTCTATGTATGTTTTTGATAAATAGAATATTTTATCATGAAAATATTATTAAAAAATATATAGGGACATGTCTGTTTTTTATAAGTGGTTCCAATACCGTGTATTAACTAACATATTCCTTTCCTACTTATTTATAATTCCCTCTACCATATACTAAATTTTTGTCTGTAGTAGTTTTTGTAGTCTCTTTATTGATCTTCCAATATTGTTTTTATTTTTGTAAATTGATAAAATACATAAATATTTGATGATACTTAGATACCTGATATGGCAAACTCCAAACCTTTTTACTTGTTATTTTCTTTCTTTTTTTTTTTTAAAGATTATATTTATTTATTTGACAGAGAGAGATCACAAGCAGGCAGAGAGGCAGGCAGAGAGAGAGGAGGAAGCAGGCTCCCTGCCGAGCAGAGAGCCCGATGCGGGGCTCGATCCCAGGACCCCGAGATCGTGACCCGAGCCGAAGGCAGCGACTTAACTACTGAGCCACCCAGGCGCCCCTTACTTGTTATTTTCAAATTTTCTTTATATTCTTCAATATTTACACTTCCAGTCTTTGGAACCATTTTGCCAGGTCTTCCCAAAAATGTCTTTGGAATTTTGACTGGGCTTATGTTCAGTTTATACAGTGATTTGGGAGATAAAATTGGTATCTTTACAGTTTTAGAACATCCTTCTAAGAATATGTCATATAGTTGTTCTTTTACTGAAATGTCTTCTTAAGTTCTTTAGAAGTTTTGATATTTTATTTCTTTCTTTTTCTTTTTAAAGATTTTTAAAAATTTATTTGACAGACAAATCACAGGTAGGCAGAGAGGTGGGGAGGGGTGGAGATGGGGGGGCGGCAGTGGGGTGGGGGTGAAGCAGGTTCCCTGCTGAGCAGAGAGCCAGAGGCAGGGGCTCGATGGTGGGGCTGGATCCCCAGGACCCTGAGATCATGACCTGAGCCAAAGGCAGAGGCTTAACTCACTGAGCCACCTAGGTGCCCCAGAAGTTTTGATATTTTAAGTTTGTAAGTCCTGCCTGTATTTTCTTGGGATTATAGCTAGGTCTACTAGAGCTACACTGTCCAATTTAATCAATAGCTACTGCCCACAGATTGCTAGTAAGGGCTTGAAATGTGGCTTTTCTACACTGAGATGTGCTTTAAGTACAAAAACCAAACCCCATTATTTTGAAGGCTCCTTGAACAAAGAAGGAAAATATTTCACAAACAGTTTTAAAATATTGTTAGGTGTTAAAATAATATTTTGGATATATATTGGGTTAAATAAAATATATTAAAATTAATTTCACTTATTTTTAAAAAATGCAATATCTAGACTATTTAAAATTGCATATATGGCTCACACTACCTTTGTATTGAATAGTACCATAGTAGTACCATAGTCTTTTGGGAGGAAAGAGCTTGCTTTTGGAAGTAGAATTTTTAATCAGAAATCTACCTAGTTTAGTCTGTAAAAAGCTATTGATTCCTATGTCTTTGGCATGCTGCCATTTTACTGAACTTCAAAAAAATAGTTTTAATAATTTTTCCTTTTAGTCTCTTGAATTTTCCAGTTAGATTGCTATATAATTTGTAAAAAATGATAATTTTATATATTTCTTTCTAATAGGTATGCTTTTAAAAATGTTTTTTCCTTGTATTGAACTGACTTAAATTTTCCAGGATCCTACTGAAAAGTAATGATGATTGTTGGCATTTTTCTCTTGTTCTTGACTTGTTTAACAATGCCTCTAATGTTTGGTCATTATATATGATTTTCACTGGCTATGGGTTTCAGGAGAATATTCTTTATCATATTGTGGCAATACCCTTCTATGCCTAAGGAATTTTTTGTTATTCTGAATATTAGTTGAAATTATATTTAATGCTCTTTTAACATTTGAGACAGTTTTATTTTTCTACTTTAAAATAATAATAGTATCAATTATACTCATAGTGTCTATGTTGAATTTTCCATTTATTCCTAGAATAAATCCTGTCTTGATTTTATCTGGCTTTCATATAATACATGGTGGATTTAATTTACTTGAATTGTATTTTTTTTTTTTTAATCAATCTTTGAAACAGATTTGACTTTTTTCTTCTTTCCTTTCTGTCAGTTTTTGGTATCAGGTTTCTGCTAGTTTGTTCAAATGAGTTGAAATATGTTCCTTCTCTTTGTTGTCTGGATCAGTTTAAATAGCAAGGAAGTGATTTTACAGTCTTGCCTATAAATTCATCTGGGTGCAGTACTTTTTTTTTTTTTTTCCTGTAAGGATTTTATCCATTTATTTTAAGAGAGAGAGCGAGAGAGCATGAATGGGAGGTGAGGAAGGAGCGGATGTGGGGCTTGATCCCAGGACCCTGGCATCATGACCTGAGCAGAAGGCAGATGCTTAACCGACTGAGCCACCCCGGTGCCCTTGGGTGCAGTACTCTTATGGGGAAGACTTATTAAACTACTTAAGTTCCATAGTTTATCAGTAAATATATCCCATTTAATGCTCTTTGTCTTGGATTCTACTTTGCTTAGTATTATATTATTATGCTTTTAAAATTTTTGCTTTATTTGCCTTTTAGTTTTTAAAAATCTCTTGTTACTACAGCGGGATGCCCCCCTCTCTCTTGCATTATCCAGTATCCTGATATTTCTTCCATGAAGGAACAAACCTCTGGATTCCACTTGTCTCTTCACTTACCGACTCTTCAGTTTTCTGCTCCGTCTCATAGTAAAGCTGCTTCAAGAGTGGTGTGTGTTCTCTTCCCTTTGTCCTTCCCACCCTGCCTTTCAGACTTTCACCCCCTTCTCCACTATCCTACCCTTGTCCAGGTCCCTGGTGACCTCTGCATGGCTAAATCCAATGGTCACTCTCAGTCCTCATCTGCTTTGACCTGTCTGTCGGGTTCGACAGTGCTGTTTATTCTCTCCTACTGTCCTCCTGGCTTCTAAGACCTCTCACTCTTCTGGTTTTTATTCTCCTCTACTGGCCATTCTTTCCTCCCCCCACCCTGCTTGGTTCTTCCTCTTGTCCCCTGTCTTTAGACAGTGATGTATTCTGGGCCTGGGTCCTGAGACCTGTTTTTCTCAGTCTGCACCTACCTCCTGGTTAATCTGACCTAGATTTGTGCCATTATATGCCGATCACTATCCAATTTACATCCCTGCTTCTGGCCTCTCAGAGTCAAAGATCTGACTCGCTATTTCATTGACTCTTCCCTCTCCCGCTAGGACACCTCGAATTTCACATGTCTGCAGCAGGAGTGCCCAGTCATACTCCTCCGCGCCTGTTCTTTCCTTACTCTTCCCATCTGTGCTGCAGACAGCTGCATCCTTCCCATTGTTCTGGCCAGAAGGCTGGCGGGCATCCTTGGCTCCTCTTTTTCTTTCATTTCCCACATCCACATAGTCAGTTAATCCTTCAAACTGTTCAGAGGAATCCAATTACTACTTATCATCTCCACCGCTATCATCTTTATCTGCGATACCATCATCTCTTCCCTAGATTGTTGCATTAATCTCCTCGTTAGTCTTTCTACCTCTATTCTTACTGCCCTTAAATCCATTTCTAGTACAACAGTCAGGAGGATCTTGTTGAAGAAAGCAAATTGGACCGCATCATTCTTGCTCAGAGCTCTCTAATGACTCACCTTCTCAGTGATGGTAAAGTCCCAGTTCAGACATGGCTTGAAAGGCTCTGTGGAATCTGACCCTAGTTCTGAGGTCTGTCTCTGAACTCTTGTACCTTTCTTTCTCTTGCTTACTTTTCTTAGCATACCCAGGACCAGGTTCGCCATAGGGGCTCTATACTTACTTTAATCCTCTGCAAGGAATATGCTGCCCTTAAATCTGAATAGGTCTGAAGCTTTGTCTTTTTTTTTTTTTTTTAAGATTATTTATTTATTTGACACAGAGAGAGAGAGAGATCACAAGTAGGCAGAGAGGCAGGCAAAGAGAGAGAGGAGGAAGCAGTCTCCCTGTCAAGTAGAGAGTCCGATGTGGGACTCGATCCCAGGACCCTGAGATCATGACCTGTGCGAAAGCCAGAGGCTCAATCCACTAAACCACCCAGGTGCCTTTTTTTTTTTTTTAAGATTTTATTTGAGAGAGTTAGAGAGCATAAAAGTTGAGGAGGGGGAAAGGGAAAGGGAGAAACGGAGTCCCCGCTGAACAGGGAAGCAGATGTGAGCCTCTATCCCAGGACCCTGGGGGACTATGACCTGAGCCAAAGGCAGCTGCTTAACCAACTGAGCCATCCAGGGGCCCTGAGACTTTGTCTTTTGTTTCCTACTATATCCCTAGATCCTAGAATAGTGGCTGGTACATAGTACACACTCAACATACTTGCTGAGTAAATAATGATGTATATCTACAGAGTATCTGTAGTTTTAAAGACTTTTATTTATTTATTTATTTGGAAGAGAGTGAGAGACAGACAGTATGAGAAAGGGGAGAGGGATAAGCAGGCTCCACATTGAGCAGGGAGTCCCATGTGGGCTCAATCCCAGGACACTGGGATCATGACCTAAGCCAAAGGCAGTTGCTTAACCAACGGAGCCACCCAGGAACCCCAGAGAATCTATAGATTTAAAGATACTCTGTAACTACAGAATATTTGTGGTTTTAAAAATTTTCTCTGATGGTCTTTGTGTTTTAATGGAGAAATGTAATCCATCTCCTAATATTGTAATAACTGATATGTCTGGTATTTCTACTCTACATTTAATTCAGCTATTTACTTTACATTTTTATTTTTTCTTCTTGCCTTTTGTTATATTTATCAAGTTTTTGTCAGGCAATGGACTATATGCTTTACACACTTGATTTTTGTCACTTGTCAAAATAGTCCTATATAATCCAAAATAATCCTATAATCCAATAATAAAGAACCGTTTTGTTCCTATTTGGCTGATAACATAGCAAAGTTTAGAGGGACTGGTTTATTTATTCACACAATTTGTGTGTGAGTTGAGCCTCACACCCACTTTAGTTTGTCTGAAACCAAAGTCCTTTCTCTAATGTTAATTGTATTTTTTAAATAATTATGCTTTCAAATTCTAAAAGACATAATTATAAAGTTGGTATCTCTGTTACTGTCAGAAACTATACACTTTCTTTTCTTATAAAATAGGAGATACTTAGTGTTTGATTCTTCTTTCTACTACCCCTCCTTCAACCCATCATTTCGGTTTAAATAATCTGGGATTTCAAATCTAGATTTAGTGTATCTTTTTCTTTCTCAGAATTTTTTTTGTAAGGCTCATAGTACCTCAACTACAATCATTTAAATTGAATTATAGTCATTTCATTGTTAATGGCTCATTTCTACAATCTCTCCAATGTTTAGAATTGTGTTCTGACTTTACTCTCAGTTGTTGGTAAGTGTTAAGTAATTGGCCAGGGAAGGATATATGGCTCCTTTTTCTTTATGAGTTTTTGCTTATTCGAGAGGATCTGCTGCCATTGTGGTCATAGTTTTTTCCCTCAGAACTCTTTCAGCTGTCCTTTGCCATCTGGCTTTTAAATACTGCGGAATAAAAGCCACTGTCTTCCCTTTGTTGGAAGCTTACCTTTTTTCTATCTGGAAAAAATGCTTTTAGAATATTTTCTTTGAAATTGAGAAATTGTGTATTTGTCCAATTGTAGATTGGTAAAAATTAGTATTTACTCTATAATTAAATGCTTTAAATGCAAAACTCGGTTTGGTTTTTCAGCTTGGGCAAATTGTCTTCTCATTCTTCTTTATCTCCTGGTTTTGCTTCTAAGTGGTCCGCTCTAGTCAGACCTTCTAAAACTCCTATTATTATGTATGTTAGATCTCCCGAATCTATTCCATCTTTCTATTCTCTGTTTAATAATTTTCATCTCCTTAACTTTTTACTCTGGTGTTGGGAAAATTTCCTATATGAGACTTCTAACTTGTTGATTTTGTTTTCTGTGGCATTCAGTGTTTTGGGTATTGAGTTCTTTTAGCATGTGGTGATTATTACTTTGTCATTTCTGAGTATATTTTCCCATCCATATGGTTTCCTTTTCATGCCCATTAGTGCCTGCTTTGTGCTGCAAATTTGAAAATATAAATTAGAGAATTAAAATATCTTTCCTTGTCTTGAAACAAGTCAGTTTCAAAAGAGCACTTGTTCTGCTTTTTGAAATTCATTTTCATCTCTTGAATTGCTGAATGTTTTGTTAATGTCCAATTATTTTGCCCTAGATCATATATAGAACAGGATGTCTGTTTGCTTAGTGTTTGAAGTTGAGATTAATTTTGAATAAAAGCATGTGGATCTTTGTTAAATATTTCAGGTGCAGACCCAAGAATGGGATGATAATTTAAATGTATTATAATTTGCCACTGTGGAAGTGTAATTACTCTGTTTGACGTAGGGAGTTATGGCAGGTGGGTGAACATAGCCTTGGAAAGGGAGTTTTCACCGTGCAGGGACCATCCTCCTCTCTCAGTCTGCCTCAGCAGCTAGAAATCATCTAGACCACACTTACCACCCACCCGGCAGAGCAGCCTCACAGCCCTGCTCCAGAGCTAGCCGTAGTCACAGACCCACCGTCTCCAGTATCCCATAAAGACCCTGTGCTAGCTGAGAGCACTGTGGTGGGATTCCTTACTCCTAGCCTCCAGCAGCATGAGAATCTGCTCCCAGTCAGCTGCTCAAAGACCTGCCTTTATTATCAATTTCTGCTGCTCCAAGGTGGGGTGTAGGTAAAGCTCTGGCAGAGGCCTTTTCATTTGTTCTTTCCCCAGCTAGCTTTCTCCCTTGTACAGTGATGACCGGGCACAGAGCTTGATGCTTCCCTCACCCTCTCCTGTTTGTGGCTAAAATATCTAAGTGTGTAGTTGGCATTGTACCTGATTTCCTGAGTTTCTTTTGTTTTCTCAGTCATGTTGCTAGCACAGAGAATTAAATACATAGGCTTATCTCACCTTATTCATTCAGGATTTGTACTGAAAGTCTCAATAAAATAAGTTTAAAATCCCTTGGCATTGAATAAAACTTTAAAACACATGAAATTTGGACACAAGCCCAGTAAGAATCAGGTCTTTTTGCTCAGAGCTCAAAGCCACTCTATTAATTTAGATGAGGAAGGAAACTTCAGGAAAGTTGCAAATCTAATATTCTGGGAATGGATAGAAGTTTTACCTGCATCAAACCATGGAACAACAAATGTTTTGGCCACTTTGCTGAAGAGGTTCACAGTTTATGGGTAATTTCTAGATCTTCCATAATGACTTACAGTGCTAAAAAGGAAGTAGTGCTTGGTTCTGACATCGCTCTTAGCTTCCCTGTGGAGCTTCTGAGGCAGTAAGGTATTCATAAGGAGCAGTGCAGGGTCAGTGGGCTCACCTTTAATCAGGTAAGTAGTTTAGAGCAGGGGTTGGCAAACTACTGGCCGCCTGTTTTGTAGAGTCCATATGGTAAGGATGGTCTTTGCATTTTTAAATGGTTGGGGGGAAAAAAAAAGAATGCTTTGTGACATGCAAAAATAATGTGAAATTAAATTTTATTGTGTATAAATAAAATTTTATTGGACCACAGTCACTTTTTTTCAGTTCACATATTGCATATGGCTGCTTTTCTGCTACAGAGACAGAGTGGAGTGGATCTCACAGAGACCATAAAACATGTGAGGCTTTAAACATTTACTGTCTGGCCTTTTTAGAAAAAGTTTGCTGATTCCTGGCTTCGAGCTTTAAGGGGCTGTGGAAATACTAACAGCAAGGAAAACTCCTACCCAGCAATTTTATGTCCATGGGATGATTTTTTCCTCTTTCTGGGTTAAAATGAAGAAACTCAGAATTTCATTTTGAGCCTGTTGACAGAGCTGGTGAGATGTGATCTCTGCCAGCACCTTGTCTTTCTGATATACAGTGGTAGTTAGGCATGCTCACGGAGTCATTTTAGTGCCTATAGTTCAAGCCAAAGAAAGGTGACCAAGTAGGGCAACAAAGTGACAACCCAGGCATGCATACAGCCCTGACTGTAGATTGCAATTATCTATGTTATTTTTATCCATTTTCTAATCTTGAACCTGAACTTTGATGAATAATAGGCTATAACTTTTTTTTTCTCTGAACACTAAAAACTTTCAGGGTCTTCAGAGAACAGTATGAAAGGCTTTTGGGAAAGCAGATGTGAGAAAAGACTCCTAAAACATCATCCGGTTTATTGTGAGGGAATTAGAAAATGCTTTTTCTAATATTTTTCAGTTTTGCATTTTAAAATGGCAAAGTAACATCCTTGAAATGTATAAGAATTGGGTACTCAAACTTCAAATAAGTAAGCTAAACTAAACTTCAAATAAGCTCCACCTAAGCTTTCAGTTTGAAGAGGGTGGGCACATGCCCGTGAACTTTAAAGATAAAATCCAACATGAGTTCAAACTAACACTTTTCATTTAAATTCAGGGCGATTGGGCTTTTACGCAACCTCTTTGGCCTTCTGTCTCTATCTCTTCTCTCATGCTGTGAATCCAGCTTTCTCTAATACAGGGAATGATGGACCGTTTTATCATTACTCATTTGCTCTATCTTGGAATGTGCAGATACACAGCAGTCTCAGGATATGTGAATCACATACCTGCAACAATGTGGCAACTAAAAATAGCTGAAAATCTTTTTGTGGTGGTTCTTTTCATCCTTAGTGTAGATTCTGCCAGGGTGTTTTTGGTTCATTTAGTTTCTTTTTCTTCTTTCACTACTAGAGTGTTCTAAAGTCATTTGGGAGCATTTCCCTATTCATTTTTTCTTATTAGGTTCATTTGTTATACTGTATTCTCTGGGTTTTTTTGAATTAAAAATGTAATTTTCTTACATGATTATTTAAAAAATGATTTACATGGCTTTAAGACAGATCTACAGAACATGCCTTATTCAAAGATCTCAAGATTCTCTCCCAATCCACACCCTATTTCTTTCTTTTCCTATAAGTAACCATTTAAAAAAAAAAACAAAAAACGGACTATTTATCCTTCCAGCGTATTTTTTAATAGAAGCAGATATACATTTATATATTTTTTCCTCTTTTTCTTACATGTTAACATGCTCTATACATTTTCTACCTTGTTTTTTACCACATGGCAATGTACATTAATATTATGGGTTGTACATACATACTACATAAGTATAAAACATATACATTTTATATAAGTATATATGTAATATACATATTAATATGTTTGAATTTAGTTCAGTTGTTTTGTTATATTTAAATAGATAAACAAGTCTTATGTAAATAATCTCTTGCTATATGGTCTGCCTTATTAGGGACTTTTTTTTGTACTATTGTTTTTTGGTATCTAGTGAGGTTTGTACTCTTACTCTGTTTTCCTTTACACTAATGCCTTCTAAAAACTCCTAGTCCCCTGTTTCTAACTTTCTGTAGGTCCCCTCCTATGAACGGAATTGAAATTAACTAGTAACTTTTCTCTTTCCCCCACTTTCCCTGTTTTTAAACATTTGAAGTCATTACCCTTTCATCTCAGTTAATAAATACAGATACTGACAACCTGATTCTACTTACCACCTTCCCTCCCCATCCTCCTCCCATTCCTGAGAATTGTACTTGATTTACCTTGTCAGAGTATAGGTTCATCACACAGGTACTCTTTCTTTCTTTATTTTAAAGATTTTATTTGCCTATTTGAGAGAGAAAGAGAGAGCAGGGCAAGGGGGAGAAGCAGACTCCCCACTGAGCAGGGAGCAGGGCTTGATCCCAGGACCGGAAGATCATGACCTGAGTCAAAGGCAGACACTTAACCAATTGAGCCACCCCGGCGCCCCCACATGTACTTTCTTATCACCATGATTTAATCTCAGTTCTTCAAGTAAATATAGATATAATCACCACAGATGCATCTTATGACCTTGTCTCCCCATTTTGGTTTCCTGAAGCTCCTTTTCTGCTAGATGCCTCAAGAAAAGCTCCTGGGGCCAGTACTCCTTGCCTTTTGCATGAACATGAGTTTGTGGCTTTTATTTGCAAAAGTCAGATAATCCTTGCCTCACATTTTCTTTCCTACCATATTTAACTGTGGTGTTATTGTCTCCTGATGTAAAGTGTGGCTGTCGCCCTCTGATGGCAATCTAATATTCTTTTCCATTTAAGTGATATAGTCTCTTCTCTGGAATGACCAAAAGATTTCCTTGTTTTTTCTTCTTATTGTCCTTGATCAAAAGACAGAGGAGGATCCCTAGTTCCCGGAAGAGGATTACCTGGACTTGTTGTGTCCCTGTTTCCTTCACTCATAGGTGTCGTTAAGGGATGGAAAGAAGCTGCCATCAGTTCTCTGAAATGTTACTCATTGACTCCCCTTGTACCTTGTGCTTCCTTATAGTGAGTAGTCACTGGAGTATAATCTAAGACTCTCCCTTCGCTGTATTCTAATAAGCTTCCCAGTGGAATCATTTTTGAATTGTCAAAAGCTCTGCTGAGGGCACCTGAGTGGCTCAGTGGGTTAATAAGCCTCTGCCTTCAGCTCAGGTCATGATCTCAGGGTCCTGGGGTCGAGTCCGGCATTGGGTTCTCTGCTCGGCAGGGAGCCTGCTTCCTCCTCTCTCTCTGCCTGCCTCTCTGCCTACTTGTGATCTCTGTGTCTGTCAAATTAAAAAAAAAAAAAAAAAAAGCTCTGCTGAAACCTTGAGAGGCAGAGAGGTGGGAATTCATGGGTGAAGTGAAAAGGGAGGATTATGTGGATTTCCCTTTTCTACAAAAGGGTCCCCTGGGTCCCCTCCAGACACTCGCACTTGCACCATTTTGATGGACTGCTTGGTAGAGTGGAATGGATAGCATGCTCAAGATTCTCTTCAGCTGTCTGATAGTACAGTTATTTCTTTAAAACTCTCCTCTTTTTTAAAATTATTTTGTTCAATTAGCCAACATCTAGTACATCATTAGATTTTGAGGTAGTGTTCAATGATTCATTAGTTGCATATAACACCCAGTGCTCATCACGACACATGCCCCCCTTACTGCCCATCACCCAGTTACCTCATCCCCCTACCCCCTCCCTTCTGTAACCCTCAGTTTGTTTCCTGGAGTCCATAGTCTCTCATGGTTTGTCTACCTCTCTGATTTTCTCCCATTCAGTTTTCCCCTCCCTTCCCCTGTGATCCTCTGTGCTATTCTTGTGTTCCACATATGAGTAAACAATATGATAATTGCCTTTCTCTGATTGACTGATTTTACTTAGCATAATCCCCCCCAGCTCCATCCATGTCAATGCAAATGGTAGATATTCATCCCTCCTGATGGCTGAGTAATATTCCGTAGTATATATGAACCACATCTGCTTTATCCATTCATCTGTTGAAGGACCTCTCATTGGATGTAACAGTTACCTTTTTCTTGAGGTTTGGTCGAGTGAGACTTTTTTGTGCTCTTAGCTCATCTTTCCTTTCCGTCTGCACTTACCTCTTCTCAGGATATCTGCTGATATTGGGCTTTCTTCTAAGCATTTTGGCTAGCTTTTGAAAAAAGAGAATTCTGATATTCAGGAATCCCAAAGTCATGCATTTTGTGAGGCGGTTAGTCCAGCCTCATAGTTGTTGCCCAGATAAATTCTCATAAATTCTCATATCACTTTAACGTCCTGTCTTTGGAGAAAAACAAGCAGAATAGATTTAGGCAAATGAGAGAAGTAACATATATTAGGGGGAGGGGACCATATTAGCTGAAAAAATATGTAGACTGAGCTTCAACTGAATGAATAGAGAAATAGTTATGCTCATAAAACTTGCTAATTCCTTTAATCTTTCATAAATACAATGATACATGAGCATTATGGAGATTCTTACAAAGTAGATTAGGCAGTGTCTGTAATGATGTAAAACTGAAATATAATTTCAATGAAGTCTGCTAAAACCCTGCCCTTTGGATCTGCCCCTGCTCCCAGTGATCTACAGTTTTCCCCTGGGACCCACTTGCTGTAACAGGAACCACAGAGCAGGCCAGAGCTTTCTGCAGTAGGGGAGGACAGAAGACTTCTGTGTCACCTCTGCTTGGAGGGACATCCTCCAGGAATGTGATGTTGCTCGGAATGAAGAGACAAATCAAAGAGTTAAAAACTGATTTTTTTTTTAAAGATTTTATTTATTTATTCAACAGAGAGAGATCACAAGTAGGCAGAGAGGCAGGCAGAGAGAGAGGAGGAAGCAGGCTCCCTGCTGAGCAGAGAGCCCGATGTGGGACTCGATCCCAGGACCCTGAGATCATGACCTGAGCTGAAGGCAGCGGCTTAACCCACTGAGCCACCCAGGCGCCCCTAAAAACTGAATTTTATCTCTGAGATGATTGAGCAGTATTTGATACTCCAATCTTGTATAAATGAAAATGACTCTATTTTTAATTATTGGCATATAGTTTTCTCTCTTTCTTAAGTACAGATTACAACATAAGAAAAATATTTTAAATTATATTGTTCATACTTAAGTGTGCCTTAATAGTTTGTGGTTAAACTTCCAAAAAAACACTGAAGCTAAGCTTTCTAGGAAATATGTATTTTGAGGCTAGAAAGACTTGGGGAGCCATCCAACAATTTATATATCATTATACCAGTGAAGCATCGAGGGCCCAGAGACTGCAAGGGATTTGCTCAGGGTACACTTAGTAGATGAGGGGTTTAGAGTCCAGGGTTCTTTACAACTAACACTGGACTTCTTCAAAATAGCTATTTTTGATTTTTTTTTCCTTTTTATATATTTAAGGATTCATAAATCATTAGCACCATATGAATCTTAGAGATCATCTAATCCAGCCCACCAGCTGCCTACCATACCCTCTTTTTATAGAAGAAATCAAAACCCAGATCCAAATAAGGAATCCAGTCACACAGCTTCTTAGGAAAGAAACATTTTTAAAAATCATTTCCAAAAGAGATATAGTCAAAGAGTCTATATACATAAAAGAAAAGCAGTTTTGTTTAGTAACTGGATTAAAGTCTGCTACTAAATAAAATCTATTAGTTGAATAAAGTAAAATAATCTGTTGACAACAATCTCAAGGAAGGGATGGCTTTCAACAGAATTATTTTTTTTTCAATTTACAGTCACTGCAATATTCCTTTAACTAGCAGTGTTTCTGCACTGAAAATGTTAATTCATCTATCCAGAGCTTTTAAGAGGAAGCATTTATTTTACAAAGTAGTGTTAAACAAACCAGTAAGTCAGGTAATTAGAGTAGCAGAGTTATTCACAATTGGCTTATACTTGTAAGTTGTCCTCTTTTTTTTTTTTCTTGCTTGTGTCTTTCTATCTGTGTATGAAGGACATTTGTTCCCTACCTCACAATTTACTAAAGTTTAGTTAGAGGCTGAGTGATCTGTACTTTGCTTTCTTTGAGCTTTCTTCTAATTGCCACAGCTGTAAGCCTTAGAAACTAAACATAATAGCTTCTCCCCTCTACCCCCAATTGGTCCAGTTTACTTATTTAAGTTGCTAGTGATAATAGAAAACCAGAAATATATATTACTACTGGAAAGAAAAACCAGTAGGATTAAGTGAAGTAAATAATAAAGTGAGGTCTAAAAGCATTTTAAAAAATTAGTTACTTTGCTTTTCTAAGATGAATTGTATTATATATTTCAGTTCTCAAAATTAATGATTTATAATGCATCTCAAATTGTATTATCTAAAGTTTTCATTTATTAAGTACTTTGTGGAAGCTACACATATTGATATATTGTCTTCCAGTAATTTATAACATTATCTGCATATATCTTTGGGGAAATATTGTGACAAGGAGTTATTTACAGAGGCCCAGGAAGACGATGTAAACTTGAACAAATTGATGAGCAAGAACAACTTTAAATATTTTGTTTCTTATCAATTAGGATTGATTTTAATGGATTTGACATTTTCTCCCTAAACAGTTTTTTCCTAGGCCTGTCTTTAGGAGAGAAAAGTTAGAATGCAAATTGAAATTCTATTTAATTTTCTCCCTGACCTGTATAGTATAGGATGGTTTAAATGAAACGTGGCAAGTTATAGTATCTCTAAGTCCTAATGTTAACTAAAATGGTCATGATTCTGTAACCAGCTTTAGGAACACCTGATCTTGCTACTCAATGATAACAGCAAGAATTTGATTTTATCTATAAACATTTATTAAAGCTTATTATATCCCAGGTATTATATCCCAGCTCTCTATGTGTGTTAATTCATTGATTCTTTTTTTTTTAAAGATTTTATTTATTTATTTGACAGGCAGAGATTACAAGTAGGCAGAGAGGTAGGCAGAGAGAGAGGAGGAAGCAGGCTCCCCACTGAGCAGAGAGCCCGACGTGGGGCTCGATCCCAGGACCCTAGGATCATGACCCGAGCCGAAGGCATGGGCTTTAACCCACTAAGCCACCCAGGCGCCCCTAATTCATTGATTCTTAATAATAACCTTAATAGCTAGAGCATATTAATATTCTCATTTTACAGATGAAGAAACTGAGGCATTGAGAAGTAAAGCAATTTGCCCACAGGCACACAGCCCACAAGTGGCAGAGCTAGGATTCAAGCTAAGGAAGTGTCAGTGAACATACTCGTAACTTTGACACTAGGGGCAGTGGTTCTCCAAGAGTGGTCTGTCAGCAGCATCAGCATCCCCTGGAAACACACAGAAAATCACGTTCTCAGGCTATACCTCAGAACCTATGGAATCAGAAACTCAAGGGTGGGGCTCAACAGTCTGTGTTTTGACAAGTCCGTGTTAATTCTGATGCACACTGTCTTAGTTTGGGCTGATCTAACAAGAATGCCACAGGCTGAGTGGCTTAAACACTAGATCTTTATTTCTCATGGTTCTGGAAGCTGGCCAGTTCAGTGTTTGATAAGGGTCTGCTTCCTGGTTCATAGCCATCTTCTCAGTGTGTCTTCACATGGCTGAAAAGCAGAAAAGAGAAAACCAAAGGAAGATTTCCTGTCTCCTTTTACAAGGGCACTAATCCCATTTATTAGGGCTCCACCCTCAAGACCTAATTGTCTACCAAAGGCCCTGCCTCCTTCCATCACACTGCCAATTAAGATGTCAGCATGGGAATTCTGTGGGAGACACAGACATTTAGTCCACAGCACACACTGAAGTTTGAGAATTACTGCCTAGATTAAGTATTGTTCTCTCCTTGTTTGAAGGCCAACGGCACAGTAGTAGAGACAATCATGCCAACACATGACTGTGATCAATCTAGTAAGTACGGTAGAAGAAGAATATATTAGGTATCATGATGGTGCAAAGGAAGAAGTGAGGAGAAAAGAAAGGTTTTGCTTTTTGAATGCTGAGAAATTTGCACTCCCGTTTCAGAGACAAGGATGGGCGATCAGTTCCAATACTGATAGAGAGTGTTGGTTTTGCTTATCTAGAGTTTGAACAAACAGGGACTTCAAACAGGTCTGAACCTTTTGGCAGGATCAACATAATCATTGTAGCTACCCTTTATCTTGCCCACCTTCTGACTATGATAGCATCTCTCACACTATATTATTCTTGGAATTGATGGTTACATGGTAGTCAAAAGAGATCTTTTAAAGATATGTAAGGTAATAATGTACTTTTTCTGCCTAGAAAAATAATATAGTGTTAGATATTTAGAATGGCCGATAATGGTACTTTAGTAATGGTACCCTATTTTATTTATCTGTTAAATCCAAAGGAAGCCTATGAAAGCTACAGTCTCTTGCTTTGGGATTTTAGAGATTTGAGCATTACAAGACACTGTCATAGCTTGTGATACTTAAGTCACTTAACCCATTAGGTGAGTCATCCCTTATTTTTCAGGGTACAGTATTTTAGAAGTCTTTGCAATAGGGTTTCTAGGCTAACAAATTCTTTGCACTTTTCATCCTGCTAGAAACAAGGATTAGACACAAAGTAAACAAAGCGGGCTGCCTACTCTTTGCGACATCTTCAAAGAGATGGGCCCTGATATTGCACCACTGTTTTTAATCACTTAAAAGGCAATAATTCAATTATGCCATCCTTTATATAAGAACTGCCATTGCTTTCAGTTCGCTTCCAGGCCTGACACAAGTAAATCACTTCGATAAAATCCTTTTTTCCGTCCCTCTTAGAGATGAGAATAAGTAATGATACCAGTGATCTACCAAGGACAAAATGAATATAGAGTACTTCTTATAGAAAAGCAAGATACTTCAGAAGGCAGTGATTCATTATGATATTTGGGAAGTGATTTATCTGGGTGTGTATGTGAAAGATGTTTAAGTGATTTTATATAATGGCACTTTTAGAGAAGCAAATGCTACATTTTGGTTTTGAATTTAAATGCTTGGATTGAGCAGTTTATGTGAATAGGACAGGAAGAGGAATACACCTCAGAAATAGATCACCCGAAATGGGCTCACTGATGGCCATTCCTTTGTAACTATACAGCGAGAAAGTGTTTCCTAGGGTATTTGAAGCAAGTTCCTCTCTCATGTGAAGACGACCATATAAGTTCATTTTAAATAATTAAATATTAAATATTAAATTTAAATATTAACAGTATGACACATGCTGGTGTGACTAAAAGGACATCAGCTTGGTATGTTACAGTTTCATTTTAGTAAGGGTTGCCAAGCTTACTTGCCTTTTTTCTTACCGGAGTTACCCACAAAGACAGTCACTCTCTAATATGGTAATGAATTAAGTCCTTGAGGAAGTGACATCTGCTGTTAAGGCTGTGCGGGGTCTGACATTAACCAGAGTGTGGGCATATAAAGGTTAAAATATAGGGCAGTTGGCGAATTGATTAATTAGCATCCATGTCATGCCAGATTATCCTTTCCATTAATTTTTGCATTTAATGTATTTACTATGCCTCTTAAAATGATGAACTATTTTCATCTCAATATGTCTAAGTCAAAGGATTCAACAAGTCTGTTCAAGAGATTTTTAAAAATAGGTTTCCTTTTATTTATTTATTTTTAATTTTTATTTATTTATTTATTTGACAGACAGAGATCACAAATAGGCAGAGAGGCAGGCAGAGAGAGAGGGGGAAACAGGCTCCCTGCTGAGCAGAGAGCTAGCTGGATGTGGGGCTCAATCCCAAGACCCTGAGATCATGACCTGAGCCGAAGGCAGAGGCTTTAACCCACTGAGCCACCCAGGTGCCCCTAGGTTTCACTTTTTTCTTTTTTAATATTTTTATTTACTTATTTGACAGAGAGAGAGATCACAAGCAGGCAGAGGCAGGCAGAGCAGGCGGGCAGGGCGGGGGGGGGGAAGCAGGCTCCCTGCCGAGCAGAGAGCCCGATGCAAGACTCGATCCCAGGACCCTGGGATCATGACCTGAGCTGAAGGCAGCAGCTTAACCCACTGAGCCACCCAGGCGCCCCCCTAGGTTTCACTTTTAAATAGGTGATACAGATTTGCTTAAGTTTAACATTTTATCTCCATGATAGATAGAATTTTATAGTAGAACTGCAGATAATACTGTAGTCATGTTCTCTGCTGACTTGAGTATTCTGTCACCAAGAAAAAAACCTCCTGTTTAGATCTCATTATTCTGAATTAGGATTATTCAGATGGGTAGAATAAATTGGAGACAAATATAATCTAAGAGAATAAAATATTTTTACCTGCTTTAGATACTTTTATGGGTTACTAAGTACTCCTATATGCCAGACTCTGTTTTGGCCAGTTCAAATGCCTTATCATAGTTAATCCTCACAGTTCCAGTTCTTATCACTAGTCCCTGTTTTATTTTTATGCTTCCATAGTACTATTATCATCACCTAATGTGCTTCATATTTTTCTTAATGTCTCCCTCTCTCTTTTCCCTCTAGACTACTGTTCTGTTAGGGATTTTTATGTTTTGTTTATTGCTATATCCAATTCTTAAAATAGTCCCTTGTTCATTATAAGTATTTAGTAATATTTTTGGATGAATTAATGGCCATGTGAGGCTGGTATTATGTTCTTCAATTTAGAGACGAAGAGAGATTAAGGAAGTAACAGAACTAGCATGTGAAAATGATTCTGGGTGGTCCACATACTCATCTAAACATTCACCCATTTGATAAATGACTTTAAAGCCCATGATATTTCCAATATACCACTTTACCTTCAATGCTATACTATATAAAATATATACTTCAATACTATATAAAAATCAGCATATAATGATAAGTTTTATCAATTCCTTATAAGAAATTTACCAAGTATTGGTGTTTAGTTCAGCAGTTTGGGTTTTTTTTGTTTTTGTTGTTAATTGGTAGGGTATTACTTTCATGACATTTTTATGATTTCAAATTAATTTTGAATAAACAATACATATGTTCAAAGTTCAGAGGGTATAGGGGAGTATCTGGTGAAAAACATCCATCACATACCTTTCCTCTGTTCTTAAATTTGCATTCCCATTGGAGTCACTTGGGGAACTTTAACAATTACTGAAGCCTGTGTCTCACCCCCAGAGATTGTGGTTTACTTATTCTGTTGGTGTGGCCTGGGTTTTCAAATTTTTAGAAGATCTCCAGGAGGGAGGTTGCTTCAGGTAAAGGTAAAGTAGCAAGGACCAAGTATACTCTATTGCCTTAAATATGAAGAATATACAAAACAAATTTTTTTAATTATATTGGACATTAGGCAAAAAAAGACAGTAATCCCCAAGGGTTGGGAATCAAATGAGGTGAGCCTTATGATGGCACTAGCATATGGTTTGAGAGTATATCTAGGCTGTTGCACAAGAGCAGAGAATACAGGCAGAGCTTGGCAAATTTCCTGAGTTTAACAGTTAGTGCTAAGAGTTTGCTGAGACCAAAACAGAATCCACAGGACAGACTTTAGGATAAGAGAACTCCAGAGATCTTTAGGGGGTCCCTCTTGACTGTTCAGCAGAGATCTGATTAGCACATGCATCCAAGGAAACTACCACAGGCTGGGGGAGGGGGAGGACACCCCTGAAAAGATTAGAAGAAACAGGGTCTAGTATTTATACAGGAGTGGGAATAGTGACTGTTCTGACATCTAACAGATGGACTGGAAAACCTTCTGATTTGCAGGGCTTTTGATAGAATTCTCAGAAGGTTTTTGCTTCAATGGTGAGGAAAAACTAAAACAGTGTTCCAATCTTCCCTCAGATATCTTGAAAGTAGGACCCAAAATGATCAGATTATTTCCAAGAAACTTAATTATATCCCAGAACAAAGCTCAAGAATATTTATAGGAATACAAAAACATCCAGCACCCAAGAAGATAAAATTCACAGTTTTGCATCTAATAAAAAATTAACAGAAGTATAAAGAGGTAGAAAATATGACCAATATTGTGATAAACTTATCAACTAAAAATGAAATTGGCACAAATATTACAATTACAGGACAAGGACATTAAAACAATTATATCCATGTTGAAAAAATTAGAGAGACGCAAGATGTCCAAAATACTCAAATCAAAATTCTACTGAAGATACACAATAGAAACTATCCAAAGTGAAACACAGAGAACAAAGAAAAATTTTTAAAGGTGAGCATATTGGTAAATTATGAGAAACCTTTAAGCAGTCTAATACATGTGTAATTAGAGATCCTTAAAGATAGATGGAAAGTTGGGGGTTGGTGGGAGAAGAATTATATTTAAGTAGTAATATCCAAATTTTTTTTCTAATTTAATGACAACTTGAAACACATAGTTCAAAGAGGCTCAAGAAGCTTGAAGAAATAACACCAGGGCCCATCATACTAACATTGCTCAAATATATGATGAAGCGAAAGTACTGAAAGCAACCAGGGAAGTAAGATATCATATAAAAGGAACAAAAATAAGGATGGCAGCAGATTTCTTTACAAAAACAAAGTAAATAGGAAAAAAAAAAGTAGGCGAGGAGATGAGCTCCATTTTTGAAGTACAGAAAGAAAACGTGTTTGTCAACCTAGAGTCCTATACTCAGCAAAAATATCTTCAAAAAAATGAAAGTAAAATGAAGACATTTTTTCAGATATATGAAAGCTAAAAGAATTCACCATCAGCAAAATATACTACAAATATGTTAAAGGGAGTCCTTCAGGTAGAAAGAAGGTTAGATGTCAATCTGGATCTACACAAAGGAATGAAGAGCAGTGGGAATGGTAACTACAAGGATAAGTAGATCAGATTTCATATTATTTACATCTTTCAAAAAATAATTATTTAATCAAAACAGCAACAATGTAATGCCGGATTCATGTAAAAGTAAAATATTTGACAATAGCAGAAAGGATGGAAGGGAGAAATGGAAACATATTATTATAAGTCTTGAGTATACTTAAAGTGGTATCGTATCATTTGCCTAGTAAATTGTAGTAAGTTAAAAATACTATCATACTAAATCAACTACTAAAATAACAAAAGTTAATGGCTAATAAATGAATAAAGGAGATGAAATGAAAGAATAAAGCAACCTAAAAGAAGACAAGAAAAGAAAAGGGTAAATAGAAGATGAGAAGGTAAGAAGCAAATAGAATGATGACAGATTTCAACCTAGCCATATTAATAATCACATTAAATATATATGCACTAAATACCCCAATTAAAGGGGAGAGATTATCTGTTTGGATTAAAAAGCACAATACCAATATATGCTGCCTTTTAAGAAATGCACTTTTTATATAAAGGCAACAAGTTCAAAGAAAGCAATAGAAAAAATATTCCATGTTTACACCAGTCAAAAGAAAGACTGGAATAACTCTATTGATATCATAGATTTCAGAGCAAAGCACTTACCATGGATATGGTAGATCAGTATGCTTTCATACTGAAGCAGGCATACTGCATTACATTGCACATTGCTTTGTTGTGATTTGTAGAGGCTGCATTTTTTTACAAATTGAAGATTCAAGACTTCTGTGGAGGAAATAACTGCAGATGGAGCAGAAATTGCAAGAGAACTTATGTTAGAATTGGAGCTGAAGATGTGATTGAATTGCCATGAGCTCCTGATAAAACTTTAATGGGTGAGGAGGTGCCTCTCAGGGATGATCAAAGAAAGTGGTTTCTTGAGATGGAATCTACTCCTGGTGGAGAGGCTGTGAAGATTGGTGAAATGACAACAAAGGATTTAGAATATTACATAAACTTGGTTGATAAAGCAGCAGTAATGGTTTGAGAGTACTGATTACAATTTTTTTTTTAAGATTTTATTTGTTTATTTGAGAGACAGAGATTACAAGTAGACAGAGAGGCAGGCAGAGAGAGAGAGAGGGAAGCAGGCTCCCTGCTGAGCAGAGAGCCCGATGCGGGACTCGATCCCAGGACCCTGGGATCATGACCTGAGCCGAAGGCAGCGGCTTAACCCACTGAGCCACCCTGGCGCCCCTGATTACAATTTTGAAATAAGTTCTTCTGTGAGCAAAATGCTATCAAATAGTATCACGTGCCCCAGAGGAATCATTTGTGAAAGGAAGAGTCAATCTATATGGCAGACTTCATTGTCTTAGTTGAAGAAATTGTCACAGTCATCCCAGCCTTCAGCACTGCTACCCTGATCAGCAATGAGGCAAGAACCTCTACCAGCAAAAAGATTACTACTTCCTGAAGGCTCAGATGGGGTTAGCATTTTTTAACAAAGAACTATTTTTAAATTAAGGTATACATTGTTTTCATTAGACATAATGCTATAGTACACTTAATAGACTCCAGTGTAGTGTAAACATAACTTTTATATGTACCAGGAAACCAAAAAATTCATTTGACTTGCTCTATTGCTATATTTATGTTATTGCTGTGGCCTGGAACTGAATCCACAGTCTCTCTGAGGTATGCCTGTAAAGGGTTCAATTCATCAGGAGACCATACAGTCCTACATATTTATGCACCTAAGAGACCTTCAGAGTACAGTACATGAAGAAAAACTGACATAACTGTAAGGAGAAATAGAAAAATAAACAATTATAGTTGGAGACCTCACTATTCCTCTCTCAAAAATGTATAGAACAAGTAGAACATGAGTAAAAATATAGAAGATTTAAGCAACTCTGTTAACCAACTTCACCCAACTGACACTTATAAAATTCTCTGTCCTACATCAGCAGAATATACTTTCTTTTCAAGTGTACACAGAACATTTACTAAGATAGACAATACCCTGTGCCAAAAAACAGGTCCCAGTAAATTTAAAGGCATTCGAGTCATACAAAGTATGTTCTCTGACCACAATGGAGTTATATTAGAAAGCAGTAGTAACAGGAAGATAACTGGAAAATTCCCAAACATTTGGAAACTAAATAACATATGTCTAAATAACCCAAGGGTCATGGGAGATATCAACAAGGAAATTAGAAAATATCTTGAATTGAATGAAAATGAAAATATAGCCCATAAAAACTTGGAGGATGCTGCTAAAACAAAGAGGAAATTTATAGGCTACTTTCCCACTTTATTTTTTTAAAGATTGATTTATTTGAGAGAGAACTAGAGCAAGCAAGGGGAGGGGCAGAGGGAGAGAGAATCTTAAGCAGACTCTGCACTGAGTGTGGAGCCCAATGCAAACTTGATCTCACAACACCAAGATCATAACCTTATCTGAAACCAAGAGTCAGATGCTTATCTGACTGAGTCACCCCTACATTTCTGCTGCAGAAGTGAACAGAAATCTCAAATCCATGACTGCAGCTTCATGTCAAGAAACTAGGGAAGAAGAACAAACAAATAAGAACCCCAAATAAGTGGAAGAAAGAAAATAATAAACATCAGTATGGCAATAAGTGGAATAGAAAATAGGAAAACAATAGAGAAAATCAGTGGGAACAAAACCAAAGTAGATATATTAAGATTGGCAGTCCTCTACCCAAACTGATTAGGAAACAAGGGGAGAAGATACAAGCTATCACAGCCAGGAAATAGAGGAATAACTTCACTACAGATTCTGCAGATACTGAAAGAAAGGATAATAAAGCAATATTATGAATACTTAGCTTATAATTTCAACAATTTAGATGAAATGGACAAATTCCTTGAAGACACAAACTACTAAAATTCCTTCAAAAAGAAACAGACTGATAGTTTTTTTTTTTTTAAACATATAATGTATTATTAGCCCCAGGGGTACAGGTCTGGGAATCACGAGGTTTACACACTTCACAGCACCCACCATAGCACATTACCCTCCCCAAGGTCCATAACCCCACCACCCTCTCCATACCCCCTCTCCCCCAAGCAACCCTCAGTTTGTTTTGTGAGATTAAGAGTCTCTCATGGTTTCAGACTGATAGTTTTGAAATTTGTAATTAAAAACCTTTTTGGTAACTAAAAACCTTTTTGGAAAGTAAGATATGAAAGCATATGTCCACTTAAAAAAAGTTTACATGAGTATGGGTAACAGCTTCCTGTGTAAGAGAAATTAGAAACAAGGCAAATGTTGCTCAACAGGTGAATAGGTAAACTATAGTCCATACTATAGTTTGGACCACAGCGCTACTAATAGTTGAATAAGATTCAGCTATTGATAATACGCTCCAACATGATGGATCTCAAAATAGTAATGCTGAGTGGAAAGAAGCCAGATCAATAAAGAAAACATGAAAAAAAAGAAAACATAAGATAAGATTTCATTTTCATACAGTTTTAGAAAATGCAAACTAGTCTGTAGGAACAGACATCTTATTAGTGGTTTCCTCAGTCAGACTTGTTGGGGTGGGGACCAGGAAGCATTAGGAAGCTTTTGTCAGTGTTAGGTGTGTTTGTTATCTTACTTATGGTGGTGGTGTCACTGGTCACAGACGCCCAAAACTGGTCAAATTGGACACTTTAAATATATACCATTTATTGTATATTAATTACACCTCAATTTAGTTTTTCTTTGTTAAGAGCCCCAAGGGACTCAAGTGGAACTGGGACAAATTTGAGAGTCAAGACAAGGTTGGGAAGCATTGCTCCAGTCCCTCAAATCCCTGGTTCTGCCATACAGAGATGACCTATTCTAGGCAGTTTCCTGTTCTGAAACTGGAACATTCCAGAAATATTATGCACATACAAACATATATATTCCTTGTTTTAAATTCACAAATGGTAACATACTTTATACCTATATATCTTCTGTGTTTTTTTTCACTTACTATATATTAGAGTTCTTTCCATATCAATAAATATGGAATGATTTTACTTTTTAAGCTAGCTGTATGCTAATTTATTGGATATGGATCCCAATCATTTTGACTGCATGTTGGTATTGTATGCTGATTTTAAAACTCCCTGGAAATGGAGATGTAACTTGAATAGTGCTACAATTAACTTTTCTTTTAAGCTTGCCCTTATGTTCTCACTTGCAAGCTATATAATATGACAAAATGCTTTCATTTCTGAGTATACAAGTTTTCTAGAAGGCCAGATTCACTGTTAGTATTTTTTCACCAGTAAAGTTTATATATCTATGTGAAATGTTGACAGATGTTACATTTTGAAAAGTTATTGTGACATTTTACTTGCTTTCCTTGTCCCCTCAGTGTGAAATTCAACACACAATTTTTCAATTGCTTAATTCTTTTTTCTGTCCTTTGGTATGTTGATCTTTAGGCCACAGCTATTTTAGAGATGTATACTATGTAAGCCTGTAACCTGCTATCAACCTGCTATCATTTTTGGCAAATAGTTCTTTGGCTAAACTCTTGCTGCCCCCCCGCCCAAAAAAAAAACAACAGCTGGTCAAATGAGCCAATATCAATATAATGCTCATTTTTGAAGTTAACTGCATTCTTTGTTAGACCATGTTTCAATAGGAAGACCACTTTCAAAGCCAATAGACCAATTTATTTGGGGGGTTTCAATTTCCTAATGGCCATTTTATGTGTCCTTTAGAGATTTTCTGTTATTTTCAGTCTTTTTTCTTAAGGATTTTATTTCTTTCTTTCTTTATTTATTTGACATATCACAAGTAGGCAGAGAGGCAGGCAGAAAGAGAGGAGGAAGCAGGTTTCGTGCTGAGCAGAGAGCCTGATGTGGGGCTCGATCCCAGGACCCTGAGATCATGACCTGAGCCGAAGGCAGAGGCTTTAACCCACTGAGCCACCCAGGCACCCCTGTTATTTTCAGTCTTAAAGCAACAGGAATCTCAAAGTGTACATTATCCCAACTACCCATATTGTCACATACTTTGTGTGCTTACTGGGTTTATTAGTGAACGTTGTCTTTTTATGACTAATGACATTCTGAACTTCTGGCCAGCATTTCATCAGATGCTGAGTAAGTGCAGTTCGGATCAGTCAAGTCTTTGCTTTATATTCATTAGCCAATGAAGTTAGAAGAGTTATTGCAGCTCCTCAGGATTTTCACTCCCTCATTTTTCAAATCATTAAACTCTACATTCGCATGTTCCTAAATTCTACACTCCAACTCTTTGTTCACCTCTTTGTCTTCCATGTTGTAGGATTTCCAGGGATTGTCCCTACCTTCTCCAGTTACGTTTGCTTATATTTGCATGTCTGAGGTCATGTTTCTGAGGAGTCTGTAGTTAAATGTACATGTTTTGAATGTCCCTTTTCCCTGAAGTGGGCATCTTTTGGCTGAGAAGATGGTTTTGCTGACTAGTAAATTATCTTTCAGACCCATCTCCATCTCCAAGGACTTTGTAGTTTATTCAGGATGTGTCTTTCTCTAACTTAGGGAAAGCGTGGAGAGCCTGATTCAGAAGCATTCCTATGCCCGCTCACCCATCCGTACCTATGGAGGAGAAGAGGATGTGCTGGGGGATGAGGTTCAGACAACCCAGAATCGAGGTAAGACAGCTACCAGGCAGTGTAACTGCTGGGAGTAAGAGCACCCAGAATGAGAAAGAGAAGTAGATGATGAAACTTGTAGTTCTCAGGGAGCATTCTGCCCCAAAAGTATTTCAGGAGTCTCTTGGGGAAGGACAGCTCCTGAAGCTGATTTTCATACAAACCATTATTTTGCTTCAGAGTCTTAAGTAATTTTCTACCTGATGGTTTCCTGTGATTTTCTAGTGAAAGGACATCAAGCCTCTGAGTCCGGGCTCAGGAGTTATTTGTCTGTGATCTACCACCAAAGAGCTGTTAGACTCTGGAAGCAGTCCTTTGTCTTTCTGAACCCCAATTTTATAATCTGGAATCAGGGACTTTATCTGTTTCTCTTACAAGATATTCCAGAACTATCTTATTAGGATCGATGACTAAAATGAAAAACACTTTTAGTTATTTTATTTTGCTTTACTTTGTAAAAGTTCTTATTAATTTGAGAGCTCACACGTGCATGAGCAGGGGTGGGGAGGGAAAGAGGGAGAGGGAGAAGCAAACTCCCAACTAAGCAGGGAGCCCAGTGTGGGGCTCAATCCAGGACCTTGGGATCATGACCTGAGCCAAAGACAGATGCTTAACCCACTGAGCCACCCAGGTACCCCAGAAAACACTTTTTAGAAGATTTTCCAGGTGAAGGGCATTATGTACAGGCAGTGGCCCCAGTGGTGACAGTGGGGGAATACTGAGAAGTTCCTCTGTCCCAAAGGCTCACAGAGGAGCACTTTGCAGCTGGGAGTCCAGAAGGTGCCTAACCCTAAACACAGGGATGTTCATGTGGGGACAGAGCCCTCTGTCATATTTTTATGTCCTTTATATGGAATAGTGTAATCTATCAAAATACAGGACATCTCTTAAAATTAAATCCAAATGGACTACTAGTAATTAATTATACAGTTAGAAAATTCAGTGTCAACTTTTGTTTAAACTTGTGGATGCTGTGATATAAGAAAATCTTACTCTTGCAACTTGTCAAGTATATTTTTCAAAGATTTTATATATTTATTTGACAGAGAGAGAGAGATCACAATTAGGCAGAGAGGCAGGCAGAGAGAGAGGGGAAAGCAGGCTCCCTGCTTGAGCAGAGAGCCTGATGTGGGGCTCGATCCCAGGACCCTGATATCATGACCTGAGCCGAAGGCAGTGGCTTAACCCACTGAGCCACCCAGGTGCCCTTCAACTTGTCAAATATTTAATAAAGAATTATGGAAGCTTGGGGCGCCTGGGTGGCTCAGTGGGTTAAGTCGCTGCCTTCGGCTCAGGTCATGATCTCAGCGTCCTGGGATCGAGCCCCGCATCGGGTTCTCTGCTCAGCATGGAGCCTGCTTGCCTCTCTCTCTCTCTCTCTGCCTGCCTCTCTGTCTACTTGTAATCTCTCTCTGTCAAATAAATAAATAAAATCTTTAAAAAAAAAAGAATTATGGAAGCTATAAAAAGAAAACCATTTTTGGGAGTTTTTACAATGCTTTTAGAAACCAGTGAGTTTGTTGAGGCTCCTATGTGCAGCTTACCTTCCAGGCATGTTGTCGATGTCAGGACAGATAGCGCCATCTGGGCTCCTTTAAAGGGAATCCAGTTATCACTTCCAGGTTAGGTTCTAGTGTTGTGGCCATTCTCTGGGAGTATGTAGACCATCTAATGAGTTAAGTCTTTTTCTATTTAGTAAATTTTCTCTTCCATATATGGTATAAATGATATCTTACCTGGAAAGGTAGCTGTGACTCATGGTTGACAAGCTTGTCTTTTTAAATTGCAGATCTATTATATATTTAAAAAAAATAAATCAGTCCTTACAGATAATGTAATTCTTGATTTGCGCCCTAAAATAGAGTTCCTAGTCTAATGAGTTCTTTTCCTTCCAGGGTCAGCCTTTACAACATCCGAGAACTTGTCTCTCAGCTCCTGGGTGTCCTCTTCATCCAGTTTCCCCGGGTTTCAGCACCCCCAGCCCCTCACTGCACTGGGCACCAGCACAGCATCCATAGCAACCCCCATTCCTCACCCTATACAGGGCTCATTGCCACCCTATGGCCGACTTGGGATGCCTCTGACACCATCAGCTATTGCCAGCTCCATGCAGGGGAGTGGCCCGACATTCCCCTCATTCCACATGCCCCGGTACCATCACTACTTTCAGCAGGGGCCCTACGCTGCTATCCAAGGACTGCGCCATTCCTCTGCTGTGATGACACCATTTGTATGACTCTTCTAAACCTAGGAGAATCCAGATCTAGAATGTGCAAATGGGTATGGAAATATGGGGCAGGGTTGGGTGGGTGGGATGTCGGGTGTTAGAGCAGGAGCTCTCCAGGAGACATGGGACCTATTAAAGAGGAGAGCTGGACTCACAATTAAACCTGCTGCTGAGGGAGTGCACCACAGTTTGAGAGAGAATCAACGTAGACTTAGCCAGCCTAAGTCCAGCAGCCAGTAGTATACTAACTTATCCAGGAAATTTAATAACACAAGGCAGATGAATCTTATGGTGCATTATACCTAGCAGTTAAAAATGCTGTGTCAATGCAGTAATGTATAAAATCAATGTGTAGATATGGTTTTCTTTCTGCTTTCCACAGGTTAAAAGAATCTTCAAAGAGGCAATATATATAACATACTGACTGTAATGCATAGTGACTAACTTAAGTCCGTTTCTCCCTGTAGAAAATGGGAGCCAATAGAGAAACATTTGTAGTGTTGTAGCTTAAGCATGTTTAGTTTCCCTTTGTATTAGTTTGCTGGAGAAGGGGCTGAGACAATGCCGAAGCATCCTATTTTGTGGATGAACAGGTAGTAATGACTTTACAAAGTTCTTTTTGTAATACTGAAGGGCCAGTACCTGACAAGCTCTTTTTCCCAGTCTTGTCTTCTTTTTCCTAATTCTCTTTCTTGCAATTACTTGTCGTTTGTGTAGGAAAAACCTATACACAATTTTGAAGCAAGAGGCTCTATGTGTTACATCGTAAAACTGAGGTTTTATTTTTCTGGGCTGCATTCTAAGTGCACTACTCACTTACTCACTGAGGAACATTTCTAAAGCCTCTAGGAGATGCCACTTGAGACTTTCTCTCAGTCTGCAATAACAAGACGGCTGCCCTGTTCTGAAGGGAATTTCTCTGCCATGGGTACCAAAGTTCTCTTCATTTTTAGTTTAGCTTTGAGAGACCTTTTGGGTGGTAAAATGTCCTGGGCCAAATTCTCATTTTTGGTAAATCTGCTTTGTTATTAGATTAGCTGTTACCACTGATTGACAAGGATTTGTGAATGACCATTCTGAATGCCCGAATAGCCACCATTTAACCTATGCTTACAAGGACTATGTACCCCTATATCTGGTTTGTCCTTCTTTCTTACTGTTCATTCAGTGACTCCTTTACCATTTTTCTAGTCCATTATGTGGAATCATAGGTCAACTCAGTGACCCTCTGACTAAAACACTGGCAGTGCTTGTAAATCAATGTAAAGCATTTACCCTCTATTTTGCATTCTTAATGTCTTCTTAAGCCTTCCTTTAGTGTTTAGTAATTGAGGATATTTTAGTGATATATAATTTCTGTATTGGGTGGCAACATGTATATAAGCATTTACAGTCAGGGAAGTGTATTTGGAATTTTTTAACAGTCCATTTCCTTAACAACAGAAATTTAGTGAAGTTTATAGTCCTTCAACTTTAGATATAATACATTCTAGCTATGAGATATAACTTGTCTTCTTTATAGTGTTCCCCAAAACTCTATCTTAACCTAATTTAAATTTTGTATCTACTTTGTTCTGACTGTAAAAGTACTGAACCTGTTAAAAGAGATGGGAAATATCACCGCTGAGAGTAGAGGCGGGAGTAAACGCAATATACTTATCACATCAGACAGCATGGAATTTTATTTGTTCTGTTATGTTTTTCCATACCAAATGCTTTTCTGGGGCATTTCTAATCTATGAGACAAGGCATAATGGCATAGCCTGTCTATGTGATGCTATTGTTGCTGGACTTGTCAATTGTTTTTCTCCACTATGTCCCATAGTTTACTTATGGAGAAGCCTGGACTGTGCCAGCCAAGCATCTCCAGGTCCTATGGCAGACATCATAAGCTAATTTATAACTTCTTGCATGTTATGCTACAGTATCCACAGGTAGTTTGTTTTCAAACACAGCATAGATAATGCATTTCTTTAAAAAAGCAGCTATGAGTAATGTTTAAATAACCATACAGATTAGGATAGGGATTTGACACTTAATAGTTGGCCTGTTGCCAAGTGCTCCTTTCAATACACGGTACTGCTGCTTACGGCAGGAATAACAAAACTAGATGCTATTTAACATGATGCTACTCAATACTCTGGTAAATTACTTACTGGCCTACTAAAGTGAATCCTTCTGATGAGAAGGCAGGATCAGTTCAATACCATTTAGACATTTTCCCCAATTGACATATCTTAAAGTAGGGTTGTATGTTTTTGCTAAATATGGTTTTACGCCAGATTTCCTGACTTCATATCTTGATATTGTAATTAAGCAATATAAGGCTAAAAATAAGTAGAGCACTTAGAGAAAAGCAAAAACTAGGATACCAAAGCATGCTCTTTGGAAATAACACCTGAAATTCTAAATTGGATGTATTCTTAAAGTATCTGGCATTATGTGAACCAGAAATAAAAAGCACCAGGTACATGGAGCTTAAACTGATCAAAATCATCCTAGCCATGAGAACCAAGGGTAGAAATTTACTCCAACCGGGGTCTTTCTGAGCTTTTCTAGTTGTTGATTCTTTAACTCTTTGGGTATTTAAGATTTTAAAGTCTAAAATCTATCCTACCAAAAGTAATTGCAACAACTAGATAGTGGGAAAGCCAATTAAATAATTCAGAGCATGAGTTATAGTATATTTGGAATAAATCCAGGGTTTCCCCCAAGGTTTATTACAGTATCAAAATGCATGGCTAATGTGCAGTGCTGCTAAAATGAGGCCCTTCCAGAACTGCTTTATCTAACCTGAAGGGATTAATTCATATCTTAGTAGGTTCTGCAGACCTGATTTGTTTTTAACACACATACCAATAATGCTGAGTAACTTCCGTTATTTCTTTTACTACTTTTTCAAGTCTTCCCCATCCTCTGTCCACTCTTAGCAGTATATAGGTTGTTAAATATATCCAACTGGTGTCTAATATATCATAAATTATTAGGTTACAAGTTCTATATTAATGAGTTTAGGTTGCACTGCGAGTCCTTTAGAGTTTCTAACAAAGGTTTGTTGTTATTCCTAGTAGATGGCACTGAATGGGAGGTATTAAAAAGATACTAAGAAAAACTCTGTGTAGAGTTATACTATAGAAGTTACATTAACTTCTGGGGTATTCTAAGATCTCCCCTCCTCCACTCTTATGCACATCTGTTACTACACTTCTCCAGCCACAATATCTCCAGCCCCTCATGCAAAAAAAGAAAAAAGCACCCTCAAAATGCCCAAGAAAAAATAGCTTTGGAAGAAACGGATCCCTATTCCCATACTGCCTATAGATTTTTCAGAGAGAGGTTAGGGTATTTAACCCATTTCTAAATTTCATGTTAGCTTTTCAGGCTGTCTCACTAATATTTAAGCTGAATTCTATTGAGAAAAATAAGCTTCAAATAAAATGAATAGAATGACTTTATCACCCCATTAAATATGCAAACTTAACCATGACTCAGCAACTAAAGTTCCAAAAACTCAGTTATGTAATGTGCAGGGTCACATATTGCAAGAAAAACAATATTTTTATTCAGTCTTCCACTAAGTAAGGAAACTTGACATTAATAAACATGTATGGAATTGATAATCATTAGAAGCAAAGCTATTATACCCTAGTCTAGACTAGAAAGAAAGAAAGCAGTGGACACAGAAAAGATTTTCAGCTGACTCCTTTAGACAGCTTGGGTGGAAGAATAGATTTTACATGTTTTTATGTTATTTCAGAATGCAAGGATTTTCTGTAAGCAAGCAAAGGGAAGATTAAAGATTCTTAAAACTTTAGAAAACCATAAAATAATTTCTTCCCTAATATTCCATGCCAGTTATAAAATATTCTGATATTTATCTTTCTTCAGCATGCTTAAATACGCAAAGGTTCATTTATAAATATTTAATAGGCAAATAATCCGTAAGTATTTTCTGGCCCTTCTTTCTCTGTCCCTCCCTCAATTCTAATCCCTTCCCCTGATAATAAGAAAATAAAAACATTGGTAAAATAATACATCTGGACAAAAAATACAATTTGTTGTATTTTACTTCTGATATATTAAAATGTGTATTCATTTTTTTTCTTATTTTCAGAAACATGAAAGAATGTCATTTATTTCCTGAAGGATAAAATTGGATATAGCCTCTTTAGTAGACTCTATCACAGTTCTGTCGTTTGCTGTGTTCATTTGCTTAATGAATTGCGTGAGAACAGTCACTGTAATGAAGTGTGTGTGTTGGGGGTGGGGGGAAGGGCAGGGGAAATGTTTTATGAAAAAAGAAGTTATAAGCCTAATACTATGAAGTAACATCTAATGAAGTTCTTTTTAAGTGCAATATATTTATTTCTGCTAGAAATGTATTATCAACATTATGTAATATTTGAAGCATTACATGTTATTTGTAAACAGCTTAAAATTATATATTACCCAAAATTGTACAGAAGTACACATGTGCGGATATTAATTTCTTTCATTAAAAAATGGTGTGTTTTGATATATATGCACACATTTACACCTTTCTTTATCACATACTTGCTTCGTGACTTTTGGTATCCGTTTGCTCACCTGGAAAATAAAAATGGGTTAGGTAAGATTAGGGGTCATAGCTGGCCACTCCCAGGCCAGACACAGCCAACAAGATTGCTATACAGAGTTTGTTTTTTGTCTTTAATTGTATCTGGAAGCCTCTAGAGAAGACACTGTTCACAAGTTCCCACTGGTTCCCGTTCTACACCTAATCCCTTTCACTCATTCACTCCTGATGAACACTTAGAATCATGGGACTTTGCACCTCTCTGTACGGAATAATACTGAAGACTCCATAAAGCTTAAAGAACTACCTCTCATTCCAGCCCTGAACTCTTGAATGTGCTATAATGGTATTACACAAAGCAGGCCGATATAAAATAAGATTAGCTAAATTCAAAGTCTTAATCCTTCCACATGGCAGTCCTTCAGAATATCTGACATTATCATACTTTCTGCTTTCAGAAGACTGCTCTATTATTCTTAATTTTTTGTGCATGCCAAACACCAACCTTTAAAAAAATCTTTTATTTGGAATAAATCCAAGGTGACAGAAAAGCTGCAAGGACAGTATAAAGAAACACTGTATAAAGAGTATAAAGAAATACTCTTTACCCAGATTCACCCATTGTGAACTTCCCCCCATTTGGTTGGTCATTTGCATTCACACTGAGGTAGTGTATGTAGGACCCCCACCACATGTAATATATACAAATTGTTTTCCTCCATTTGAGAGTAAGCTTCACATATCATGCTTCACTATCCCTAAGTAATTCAAAGTGCACTTCCTAAAACCAAGATGATTTCATTAAATAGCCACAGGAGAGTTACCAATTTGGGAAAATTAACAGTGGTAAAATGCCGTGTTCTACCATCTGTATTCAAATTTTGTCAAATGACCCAGTGATGTCCTTTGTGGAATATTTCTTCCTTCAGCACAGATCCAGTGCAGGAGTGCATCTTGCTTGTAGTTATCATGCTTCTTCAGTCCTTTAAGCTAGTACAGTTCTTTGGCCTATCTCTTTCATGGCAAAAGAACTCCTGTTTTTCAATATTTTATGATTTATTACCATTCTTAATTATCTTAATGCTCAAATCACCCCAGATTTGGTCATCTTGAGCCCCTCAAATTGGATCCTGTGTCCTTTTGACATGCCCTAATTGGTTTTTTAGTGTGTATGTTTTTGCACTTCAGTTTCTGGCATAACACATTGTTCAAGGCTCATCTTGTATGCTTTCTGGAACCAGTTATTTCTCCAGGGAATCAGATTCCTTTTAGTTGAGGAACTATATTAGAAACCAAAATCTGGATGCCAGATGTGATCACTAGGGTATGTTTGTGTCTAGGCCAACTCAGCCAACAGAATTGGGAATATATATGTATATAAACATATACACACGGGTGTGTGTACAGGATGTATAAGACATCATGGGGTTATACTGCTATTTCCAATTCCAGTGCACTCCCACTAGGGGACTTTTCCCCTTGCTTTTGACCTATTCCATATCTGAATAGGGAGAACTCTGAATCCCAACATCAACATACTTACTCAATTCTACCATATACCCCGAATAATTTCATACTGCTTCACTCATAAAACTTCAATAAACAAACCTAAAAAGAGTTCAATTTTTGTTTGCAGTTGCTCCCTGCCACCCAACCCCCAACTAAGGGAATACAATCAGGTCACACATTTAGCAGTTACTTAGATCAGTTTCTTTTTTATCCCCCTGTATAGTTATGTCACTCATTCACAATACAACTGGGTTCACTTTCCAGTTTCTAATAGGTTTTTTTCTTAATAATAAACATTTAATAATAAAAATTTATTTATTTATTTAATAAGTAAGCTCTATACCCAACATGGGGCTTGAATTCATGACCCCAAGTTCAAGAGTCACATGCTTTACCAACTAAGCCAGCCAGTTGCTTACAAATTTAAAGAATTTTTTTCTTTTCATTCTTCTTGACTTTTTAAAAAACATGGAACATTAACATGCTTCCAACAAAGAAACTCATAGAACTTGTAAGAAATTACATCAAGGTTGTAGAATGCAAGATTAATATAAATAAGTAAATTGTTTTCTTGTATATCAGCAATGGACAATTGAAATTTGAAATAAAAACACAACACTATTTATTATAGGCACCCAAAAAGCCAAAAGAAAATACTGAAGTATTTATATATATATATGTAATATGCATATATTACATATATATATATAAATATAACATGTACAAGAGCTATATGAGGAAAACTTTATAAAACTCTGATGAAAGAAATCAAAGATCTAAATAAATAGAGAGATATTCCATGTTTGTGGGTAAGACAACTCAATATTCTCAAAATGTCAGTTCTTTTCCCCTTGATCTATAGATTGAACATAATCCCAATCAAAATCCCAACAGCTTTTGTGGGTACCAACAAACTCACTCTATATGGAAAGGCAAGAGACCCAGAATAGCCAAAAAATACTGAAGAACAAAGTTGGAGGCTGGCCACACCTGACTTCAGAACTTACTATGAAATTAAAGTAATAAAGACAGTATGGTATTGGTGAAAAATAGACAAGTAGATTAACAAACAATAGAGGCTCAAGAAAATAAATCTTGTACCTCGGTGTTGGGAAAATGGTGCACCGCTTTGGAAAACAGCCTGGCAATTCATCAACAGGTTAAACTGAGGTGCCATACAGCCCAGGACTTTCGCTCCTAGGGAAATACCTAGGAGAAATGAAAACACATGTCCACATAAAAACTTCTACATGAATATCACAGCAGCATTTTTCATAATAGACAAATGTAGAAAAAGCCCAAATGTTCATCAACTGGTGAATGGGTAAAATCTGGCATATCTATACAATGGAATATTTGGGTATAGAAAGAAATGAAGTACTGATAAATAGCACAACGTGGATGAACCTTGAAAACCTGTAAAAGGAGCCAGACACAGAAAACCACATGTTTGATTCCATTTATATGAAATACCTAGCTTAGGGATAGTCATAGAGATAGATAGCATAGGTATAGTCATAGAGATAGAAGGCAGATTAATGGTTACCCGGGGCTGGGAGGAAGGAGGAATGAGAATTACTGCCAATGGGCATGGGGGCCTTTTTTGGGGGTAGTGAAAACATGGAACTAGTAGTGATGGTTGCACAACTTTGTGAATATACTCAAATCACTGAATTCTACACTTTAAAAGAATGTCTTCTATGGTATATGAATTATACCTCACTGTTACTTTAAAACATAATAGAAAAAGCTATGCAGCAAATATTTTATTTTCATTTTTAGCATCCAACTTGTCAACTTTGAGGACTTCAAGAGGAATAAATCTTACATACTTGTGAGTTAAGAGTGGGCATTCTAGAATCCTCTCCTGACCTCATTTTTTTTTTTTTTTTTTTTTTTAGCCTGTAAAAGGAAGATAATACTGCCTATTTGATAGCACTGTATGGCCTTAGGCCCTCCACTTATATTAATTTATTTTTATCCCCTCCAGGTTTTTTTCCTAGAAAGAATCGTAACTAAATCTTTGGACTCCCTAGGGCAGGAAAAATACAATATAAATAATTCCCTCTCTTCCCTGAGCCTTGATATGTCATTAACTTCTATCTTTTATAGAACATTTGCTATATCTATGCACTTTATATACATTATTTAAGCTATGCAACAGTTCTCTGAAGTAGGAGCTAGTATTATTTCCATTTGAGGTATGAAAAAGCTATGGTGTAGAGAAAACTAGTGCTCAGAATGTAGATCGGCAAGATGGCCAGGATTCAAATCCTGTCTGTACTTGTAACTGAGATACCATGCTACCCCCTCAAATATTTCTAAATTTTAAGAGATTTTTTGAAAGTCTACATTACCTTTACTGAACTCATATAAACAACTTTAATCAAGAAATAGAAAACCTTCATAACCCAACAAATTCTCTCTTAGTAGATTATACTACTGTCACTGGTAAGCATCTCAAGAAGAGTTTTAGGTTATGGCAAAAAATGGGAAATTTATCTTTTGGGGATGGGTCAATATTTATGTGAAAGCAGGACTCTGCTGCCCAAAGCAAGAGTCTGGTGGTTTTAATGTAAAAACTTATCACTCACTTAGGGATATTTTTCCTTCTCCCTTATAGTCTGGTTCCAACTTAGTTCTGCTATAGCATAGAAGTAATGCAGTCCATGATACCAAAAGACTGGACAGCAGGGAGGACCCAGAACAGAGACCAGGGATGGAGGGGAGGCCAGGTTGGGGCTGGGCTAAACAGGTTAGAGGGAGATAGGTTTAGCTCATCTAGACTGACAGTGAAGTGTAACAACTGGAGTACAGGATGAGGATAAACTGTGGGGTAGACTGCAGAGAGGAATACCCTCAGGGTGGAATCCAAATGCAGCTGGACACAAATGAGGAGAGAAGGGAAGCAGTGGTAAGAAGAGAGAGAGTTGGATACAGGGCACTGTACGACTCAAGATGCATATTTTTCTTGCTACTTTAGTATTTGTACAAATACTAATCAGAATCAAAGACTTTGAATGAACTCTGCCTATATAAAGCTATCAAGGGCAAAGAGATCTCATTTCATCTAATATAGGCTTGGTAACAACTGAGCAGAGTATTGATGGCAGAAGGAGCTCCAGTTTTAGAAAGAGAATAAGCCCCTTGAGGACACAGAAAATAGACTAAAACTCCTAGAAATTCCAGCTTACCAATGGTACCTTTCTCATGTGGATGAAAAGGCAGCCTCATGCAAAGCACTACATACAGACGTGTTTACGTTCAAGCTGTATGCTTAGCCACAACCTGGTGACTTTCCATTTTCTCCTATGAAGCAGCATCTGCATCCAACTAGAACTAAAGGAGGATCTATAAAGTAAATCAACAGCATCAAACATACTATTCAAAAAATGAATCAATCCAAGATGTGTAACAGTTTTACACTGAAGTAGATGTTTTATAAAATACACATGTGCAAAAACATTTCTTTTAGTGGAGGCAACTTGCTGAAGAAGAATTTGAAAGATTTTTTAACATATAGAAACAGACCAATTAGAAAACCCACAGTCACCAAGAAGCACATACCTATAGATATCCTATTTTTTGGAGACAAAAAAAAAAAAAAAAAAAAGAGAGAGAGATACATGATTAAATTAAAAGGTTTTTTTGTCTTTGCAATTTTATAGGAAGTCCTATAAAAATAGAAGAAGAATTTCATTTGGTTCACCCTTCTAAAACTTCTTAACTGAAAGGAAGAAATGACTAAATAAAATGGCTCTAAAAGAATCCCAGATATGCAGTTCAATTACAGTTGACATAATTATGAGATCCTAAAAACTCTGCTACCATCTTTGGAAGTATCTAATGGTGACAGGCTAGAGGTACACACTTTGACACCAATTCCTACTCCTTGTACCGCTGAAGAGGAAAAAAGTACCTTAATGTATAAGAAACTGAAACAACACAGATAAAAACCCATCTTTTATGCAGAAGAGTATTAATTAAAGTGAAATTGGTTTGGTAAATTATTAAATTATAGTGGAAATTTAACCTTTTCAAAATGATGTTCACTGAACTACCTCTTTTTCCTGATCCATATAATCAAGCTAGATATAGATATAACTTAGCTATCCACTTCATTTTATATTTATGTAAAGTTCAAACATTTGAACTTGATAAAAAATTAATTGAATAAATTTAAGCAGTCATTATTATTTCAAAAACCAAATGTTGGTCATGAGTATCTTAATCATTTGATATATAAAATATGCAACAGAATTATTTTTATGTGGGATTAAATTTGGAGTTTCCCTACATGTCATATTTAGTAAACTGATTTATTACAAGAACAGTGATTTTTTTCTTTTTTTAAGAACAAATTTTAAAAACTACCAAAATTTAAAAAATTCTAATTTATAAGTCATTATTGCCATCTGCTGGTTATTTTGTTTCACTGCATTTTTTTGGGGGGTTAAAAATGGCTTTACTAAGAGAGACAAAGAGAAAACAAATGAATTTTATATAACAGACTGAATTAGAAATCTCTATGTAAGAGAAATGATTTGCTAAATCACGAGGCATATTCACTTTAAATAGGATATAATATTCAAGAATATATTGTATTATATCAAATTATGGTTTTTTAAAAGATTTTATTTATTTGACAGAGAGAGAGAGAAAGTGATCACAAGTAGGCAGAGCGGCAGGCAGAGAGAGAGGGAGAAGCAGGCTCCCCTCTGAGCAGAGAGCTTGATGTGGGGCTTGATCCCAGGACCCTGAGATCATGACCTGAGCCAAAGGCAGTGGCTTAACCCACTGAGCCACTGAGGTGCCCTTCAAATTATAATGTTTTATTTTAATGATCAGTTCATTATAGATAAGTATCAGGTATATTGGTTTAAGGTATTGTCATTAATAAGAATGTAGCTAAAATACAACTCAAATAACTGTTCAAAATAACTAAGTAAAATAAGTGACTGCTGTTGGAAGTTATAGAAAGATGAAAATGTGCCATGATTCTATTCAGCCATATTTTCCCTCACATATACAAATCTATTCCTCTTCTTAGTAAGAAAACGCGTATTTATGCAACTGTCTCTCAGTTTTTTTAATGTTTAATGAACCTAGAACTCATATTACTGTCTAGTAATAGAACTACATAGAAATATAATTTAATGAAAAAGAATTCAGGTTAGCAAAATATTAAGTAATACTGACCAGTATAATTTTAATATGGTCAATCTAGAGCAAGATATAGGAACTTTTAAAAAAATTAAGCATGTATTTGTTTTAGGTGCTTTAGCATTTTTCAGAAGATTAATATTAGAGTGGCTATGTTACTAGCTTAAGGTCATACCACAGTAATCTTCCATGTATGAGTACACTATGTAAAAGATTTAAAATGGAACTTGCCATATACTTAATCATGTAGTTACTATATGCCTAAATCATATACATCCTGCTTCTTACACCTTAAGCACTATATCATGAGTATTTTCAATATTATTAAATATTCAAATGAATGAATATGTCAATTTGGGGACACTTCACTGCATGAGTGTTCTATAATTCATTATTTGATGTTGAGATTGTTTCTAATTTTTGCCAGTAGAAATAATAATACAATGAACATTCTTTTTTTTAAATTTTTTATTTTTTATAAACATATAATATATTTTTATCCCCTGGGGTACAGGTATGTGAATCGCCAGGTTTACATACAATGAACATTCTAATAAAAATTAATTTTAAATGAAAAAAGTGACCAGATTAGTACTTTCAAGGGCTAAACAAATGATATAAGAATATGCTTTATTCTGTTAATACACTGAGTGATCCAAGAGACAACTGGAAATTCCAGGAAGCAAACAAATTGACCAAAAAGTGTAACGTAAGAAACAGAGAACATAATCCGAAGGGTAGGAAACCAAAATCAGAATGTTCAGTACAGAACTGTACAGGAAAATGGCACTGAAAATGACATCTGGTCAACATCCCAGTAGCAGCCACTTCTTCCTTCCCACAAAAGTGCCCACCCCTCATGAAAAAAAACATAAAGTATATAAAATCACTTAAGTGAATAATCTATATAAACAAGGACCCTCAGATTATCTTAAAAATATTCAACAACATAGAGCTTAAAAGAAGCACATCTATTAAAATCACAGAGAGTTTAAAGATAAACAGATTCATCGGGCACTTTTTTTTTTTTTAAACACACATATCCATATTAACCTCAGGTAGAGTAGGATGTAGAATTCAGCCAACTTGAAACGTCTATGGGAAAATACAAATTTCTCAAATTGTCCCCGGAAGAGGCAGACAATGTAGATAGACCAATAACCATGAAGGAAACTGAAAGATTAACGGATAAAAAAGGTTCCCAAACCAGGTGTTCTAATACAAAAAAGTCCAAATCTACCCAGTTCATTTTATGAATTGAATATAACTCTAATAAAAATAATATAACATTCCACTTACTGTTCTCAAAAATATTAAAACATAAAAATAAGTTATTTTGAATTTGCGTATTTATTCAATAATATATTTTTATCAGCCACCCTATAAACACCTTTCATTTTAAACTCACTATTGGACAATTTATTAACTGTTAAAACTTGGGCAAATTACTATAGCCCTGATCCTCAGTTTTCTAACTTGTACAAAGTTACTATATGAATTAAATGAGACAATATTTTAAGCACCAAAAAACATAAAGAAAGAAAGAAAATAAAGAAAAAACCCACAGTGCCAGGAATGTAGAAATGCTCCCTAAAAAAAAAAAAGCTTACAAAACAAATTCGTAACAGTATTTATTGAGTTTAAATAAGTAACAAGATGAATACTATGGTCAATAGTTGCTTTAAACCTTTAGAGAAGGGGGAATTAATGTAGGCTGGGGCTTGGAAGGTGAAAGAATTCAGATGGGCAGGGATGGAGAAATGCATATGGTAGTTTTCTGGTATGAGTAAAGGTATAGTTATGAAATCTCATGACCTCCAGAGAAAGTAACTCAAACTCCTTCTAAACTGACTCAAAATTAATGGAAGATCTGTGTCCACAGAAGTGGAAAATTAAAGTTGAAAAGGCAGATTGGGGCAGATTATTGAAGGCACTACATTTCATTTGTGGACTATGAGAACCACGAACATTTCTGAGAGATGTTGTATCAGGAAAATTAATCTGACCATAATGAGCCATAGATTATTAGAGGGGGGAGGTGGGGATTAGGGAGTTCAAAACAAATGGAAAGTGAAACAGTGTGGACTCCAGTGGGGCCAGAGGACATGGAAAATACCCACAAACCCTGTCCATAAAGCTTTGCCAGCTGCTATGGCATCATGTATGGCTATGTAGTGACTGTGGGGCTTGGTAGGGTCTGGTTTAGGAAGGTGAGAGCACTGAGCACAATGATTCTATGCTCAAGGAATTCTGTTTTGGCAACATTCTTGGGACACATAATTTCACCTGTGAAAATTAATAAAAGGAAAACCTCAAACTTGACTCTGTCTGCTTGACTTATTTCACTCAGCATAATCTCTTCCAGTCCTGTCCATGTTGCTACAAAAGTTGGGTATTCGTCCTTTCTGATGGAGGCATAATACTCCATAGTGTATATGGACCACATCTTCTTATCCATTCGTACATTGAAGGGCATCTTGGTTCTTTCCACAGTTTGGGGACCGTGGCCATTGCTGCTATAAACATTGGGGTACATCTGTATCTTTGGGGTAAATACCCAGTAGTGCAATTGCAGGGTCATAGGGAAGCTCTATTTTTAATTTCTTGAGGAATCTCCGCACTGTTCTCCAAAGTGGCTGCACCAACTTGCATTCCCACCAACAGTGTAAAAGGGTTCCCCTTTCTCCACATCCTCTCCAACACGTGTTGTTTCCTGTCTTGCTAATTTTGGCCATTCTAACTGGTGTAAGGTGATATCTCAATGTGGTTTTAATTTGAATCTCCCTGATGGCTAGTGATGATGAACATTTTTTGATGTGTCTGATAGCCATTTGTATGTCTTCACTTATTTGTGGAGCATAACAAATAACATGGAGGACATGGGGAGTTAGGAGAAGGGAGCTGAGGAAAATTGAAAGGGAAGGTGAACCATGAGAGACTGTGGGCTCTGAAAAACAATCTGAGGGGTTTGAAGTGGGGGGGGGGAGTGGGGGGGGTAGGAGGTTGGGGAAGCAGGTGGTGGGTATTAGAGAGGGCACAGATTGCATGGAGCACTGGGTGTGGTGCAAAAATAATGAATACTATTATGCTGAAAATAAATTTTAAAAAAATAATAAAAATAAATGGTATTAAAAAAAAAAAAAAAGGAACCCTCATTCCAAATGGAGTCTATAGGCCAGAAGGGGGAGCTCCCTCACTGTGCCAGTGGAGGTGAACGACAGACCCCCAACGGAAGACTCAAAAACTACATAGAATCCTCCCTTAAAAGCCCTAACAGGAAAAGGTGTAAATTTTATCTCCCGCAAGAACTTCGCTAAGCCGGCAACTCCTCCAATGAGAAGTCCTCTCCACCGTGCACTCTTAATGTTGTCCGGTGGATTTTTGTTCAAAATAACCCCTCCCAACTGGCTCCTTCTGGAAAGTTCCTCTCCTTTGTTGTACTTGCCTATTGTTTTGTCCATATGTCCTGAACTGCATTTCTCTGCTATTCCTTCATAAACACATTTTCTTCTCTGACTAAATCACTTTCAATTTCAAGGCCCACATACTTCAAAAATGGATTTATAAACGCCTTCCTCCAAGGGGAAAGCCGGTATCAGCCAGCTGTTGGGCCAACCCGGGGCCTTGAAGGTAGACTCACCTGGCGCGGCCTGTTCTGCCACATGTTGCCTATGGCCTTGGGCCAATCCCACTATGTAGGAGAAACTCAATGTCCAGTGCAAAGTGTTTAGGGCAGGGAGCAAGCTGTTCCCAAAGTGGGAGGCGCACCCCTTTCTTCCCCCGCTCTATGGCTCTTTCTTTCAAGTAAGATCTCTTACCTTTTAATTACTTCCAGACGTTGCGGTAGAAATGACCTTTTGGTAAAAAATAAAAAGGCTAAGCCTGTACCCGAAAAAAAGAAAAAAATCGAAGAGAGTTCCTCCGACCTCCCCCTCAGCGGGTCGGACCCTGCAGCCCAGCCGGGCACAAGGCTTCGGGCGCGCGAAGATGCGCGCGGGATTTGCGTGGACCAGTGCGCCGGCGCCGCGCGACGGACGGTGCGCCTGGCGGCGGGGGGGAAATGCACGTGACGCAGAGTCCTAAGGCCGTGCGCGTGGCCTGCGCGCCGAGACGGTGCGCGGGGCGCGTGGAGGACGCTCGAGCAGCGCAGGGCCGCCGGGATCTCACGCCCCGCCCTTCAGCTTTCCCGGTCGTCATGACGACCGGGCGGCCCGCAACGGTGGCCGGGACCAGTCGTTGAGGCTGTGAGCCGAACTAGGGCCCTACGGACCTCGCCCGACCGGGCGGGGCCCGCGCCAGAGAGACACAGCTCCGTCCGAACAGGGACTATGAGAAAATGGTCGGGCAGACGAGGAGTAAGCTCAAAGAAGCGGCTTCAGAGCCGGCGCACTCCTCCCGCGCCATGCCGTCCAGGCGGCGACGCCGGGCCACCGGAGCCGGGGAGCCGGAGATGGAGGAGCCGCAGGCGCAGGTGGAAAAGCCGCAGCCTCCGTTGCCCGTAGGCGGGGGGAACCTGCCGGGGGGCGCCCGGGACTACTCGCCGCGGAGGACCCGAAATCCGAACGCGCAGAATTGCATGCAAATGGAGGTGGTCACAAAGACCCTCCTTCTCGGCCGCTTCCAGTTCCTCAACTGTTTGCTGGAGCAGCTCCGCGACAAGGTGCAGCAGTTGCGGAGACGGCAGCTCAACAGCAGGACCTCTCTGGCCATAGGTGAGCAGAACGGGCCGGGAGAGGCCGTAGCAACGCCGGCGGGTGCCCTCTGAGCCTGGGGTATCAGGTGGTTTGGGCGAGTCTTACAGATCAGTTTAACAAACAAGCTTAGCCGTCCTAATGACAATGTCCAAGCTCGAGAAAATTCCCGACAAGAGTTCCAGCTCCCTTTGCTCTTGTTTTAAAATATTTTCCAGGGTTTTGGGGTGTAGCGATCACCCCTTTGTCACCAACAAAATATCATTTTAGTCAGGGCAACCATTTTTCGCAGGTTTAATAATGGTGGGCAAGTATGCTCTGTTTGTATCTTAAATAAAGCAAAATAAAACGTTGCTTAATTAGTTGAAAATCTTTAATAGTGGAAATAAGGTCAAATCAGACAATATATTGTCTCATCAGACAATAAATATAAATATATATTTACTTTCATTTTGCTGTGGAACCTCACTGCCTAGATTTGGGGACTTTTCTTCTAGTTTAAGCACTTGAAAGATTTTTCTTCATTTACATTCTTCCTTTTCTGTTGCTTTGAGTTAATTTAAATGTTGTTCCTGTTTCATTAGAATCAAATTTGAGCCTAGTCCTTGATCATATTGGCTACTGATAGACATTGAAACATAGAGAAATGTCTACTATTGTAAGTTGTTGTGATTTCTTTTCATCATAAGTTGACTGCTGAAGGAGGAGTCTCCACATCTGGGGTGTTGCAAATACCAGAGGAATAATAGATGGGAATTCACACTTAAGTTTTATCAGGTGTCTAACTAAGGCAATAGATAACATCCCATATCCAGAATCAGAATGCTCTTGATACAGGCCGTTTTGCTGTCCCAAACACAAGATCCTAAGCACCCATGTCTGGCACACTGAAGGCAGTGCTCAGTGAGTGCTGTGTGAAATAATGACCCAGCATATTAAGTGCTAAGAGAGTTCAGAAGAGCAAGCTAGTACTTTACGATGGGAGGTGGGAATTGAGATTAGAGAAGACTTTTAGGAAAAGGTGGGATTAGAATTGTGACATTAAGGCTAACATTTGGATGTGTGAGGCAGAGAACAAGTATTAGAGGCCAGTAGAATGGCATAATTGAAGTCAAAGAAGTCAGAAATCCTGAAGGTAAAATAAGGTGGAAAGGAAAGATACAAAAGGAGGAAGAAGTGGAAAGGCAGTTCAAAAGGTTGGCGGGGACCAGCAGTGAAAAGTCTAATTCAAAACTTCATTTGAGGAATTTGAAATTAATTCTGTAGAAAGCACTGATTGATTCTTTAAGAAAAAATTTTTTAAGAAGACGAAATGCACATCATACAGAATTAACCATTTTAAACTGAATAATTCTGTGGCATTTAGTACATTCACAATGTTAACATTGAATAACTTTTAAAAAGAGTAACATCTGTACCCCAGTATTTATAGCAGCAATGGCCACGGTCGCCAAACTGTGGAAAGAACCAAGATGCCCTTCAACGGACGAATGGATAAGGAAGATGTGGTCCATATACACTATGGAGTATTATGCCTCCATCAGAAAGGATGAATACCCAACTTTTGTAGCAACATGGACGGGACTGGAAGAGATTATGCTGAGTGAAATAAGTCAAGCAGAGAGAGTCAATTATCATATGGTTTCACTTATTTGTGGAGCATAGCAAATAGCATGGAGGACATGGGGAGATAGAGAGGAGAAGGGAGTTGGGGGAAATTGGAAGGGGAGGTGAATCACGAGAGACTATGGACTCTGAAAAACAATCTGAGGGTTTTGAAGGGGCGGGGGTGTGGGAGGTTGGGGTACCAGGTGGTGGGTATTATAGAGGGCACGGATTGCATGGAGCACTGGGTATGGTGAAAAAATAATGAATACTGTTATGCTGAAAATAAATTTAAAAAAATAGGAAAAAAAAGAGTAACATCATTAACCTAACAGTGGTTTGTAAAATAGACTGGAGATGGGTGGAAAAAAGAAGGAGAAAGAAATAATTGAATACTGGAATCCAGGCAATAGTTTAATTAAGTTAAACTTAATTAAGTTAAGTTTAATCCTGAAACTTAAAATCCAGGTTTTAATGAGATTGTTAACAACAGGAATGGAGAAGAGAGGACAGAGGTGAGAGCAATGGAAGCATCTTGTGAGGACTGGGTAGGTGGTGAGGTGGAAGGAAAGAGAAAGTTTAGCAGTGAGGACTGTAGATTTGGGAATTATCCATGCAGAAGTGGATTGAAACTTGAAGATTGATTCCCAATGAAAAAAAAAAGTGGGCAAAACAGAGATATTTGGGAAAACCCCTTATACTTAGTGTTAAGAGATGAGAGGAAAAGGAAAAGGCAGAAAAGCATTTAAAATAGAGTGGTCAAAAGTGTGGAAGAACTGGAAGAGTTGGTGTAATAAAAGACGAAGAAATCCAAGATCCTACAGAGAGGTTTGAAAGACCTAAGACTTTAAAGAGGCCATTGAGGGGCACCTGGGTGGCTCAGTGGGTTAAGCCGCTGCCTTCGGCTCAGGTCATGATCTCGGGATCCTGGGATCGAGTCCCGCATCAGGCTCTCTGCTCAGCAGGGAGCCTGCTTCCTCCTCTCTCTCTCTCTGCCTGCCTCTCTGCCTACTTGTGATTTCTCTCTGTCAAATAAATAAATAAAATCTTTAAAAAAAAATAAAGAGGCCATTGATGTTGCTAACTAAAATGTCATTGGTCATTTTTTTTTTAAGTTATAGGAACTTAGAAGAAAGAAGCTGGCTAAGAAGATCATCAGCAAGTTGGGGGGGGCAGAATATGTCATAGTTTGAAGGGCTTTTAGATCAATGGAAATGTTTTAAGGCTTAGGAGAATTGAAGGCTATAGAGAAAGATCTTGGGGAGAGGGTGAGATTAGGTTATAAGAGAGGAAATAGATGATGGAGCCAAGTCTTGGAATATTTGAGAAGGGTGGAATTAGAGACACAAATTTGAGAAGCTAACTGGAAATGAGAAGAGATACTTCCTTGGCTGAGATGGTAGAGAATAGAAAACAAGGATTAGTATGTACAGAAATGTTAAAAATGGATATAAGAGAAGTTGGGAGAACTTGGATCAGATGATCTCTCTTTCAATGAACTTTGAGGCTAGGTCCCTTTCAGAGGTGAGATTGACAGGATACAGGCGTCTGGAGACATGCTTTTTATCACATCTTTGGAAGAGGCTGTGATAAGCACTTCGTGCGTTTAGAATATTGGAATCATTACACTTTATCATTTTTTCAGGTGTGGAGTGTGGAGTCAGGGAGGGAATGAAAGACACAAGAGTATTTTGAGGATATATGGAAGGCTAGATGGATTTAGTAAGATATTTGATCTTTTCCCTTTCCTTTAACATCATTTTTAAGAGTTTTTGCCAATACATGTGATTGTCTAGAGAGTAAGAATGAGAACAGAAATATGGTTGAAATAGGATGGCATATGTATCTTAAAGCTAATGAAGCCTTATCAAAAAGGCATCTGTTTCAATTTTAGAAAAAAAGGTATAGGGCTAATTTCAAAGTGGTTCAGGGTATATTACATATTAGAAAGAGCTAACATATGTAGTGAGTATGTATTTTTTCTATAAAGAGCTAGGTAGTAAATATTTTAGGCTTCACAGGCCACATATGGTCACCATTGCTTATTCTTCTTCTTCCATATTTGTACAACCCTTTAAAATTGTGACAAGCATTCTTAGCTTGTGGACAGTACAGAAACAGACCACGGGCTGTAGTTTGCTGATCATGGTCTTCTGAGAAGTATTGAAGAGTGGTAGGAATGAGCCCAGGGTGGTTAGGAATATGGGGAACAAGAGCTGGAGAAGCATGATTGGGAATTTTTTTTCCAAAGTTATAGTTTATTAATTTCTTTATCGATTCACATTTATTTTCTTAGTCAAGATAATTTCTTGAATTTTTGAGAGGCTAAAATTGGTGGTTTGTTAAAATGACTTGCCAAGTATATTGGGACATTAGTAGGAAGTACTATTATAAAGTCTTGGAGGGGAGACAGGACTTTAGGAATAGCTGAGTAAATTTACTCCTCCAGGATAGTGACCAAAATATTTGGAAAATTGTCAGAATCAGCTTTTCAAAACTTTGTTAACCAAAGGTTTACTCTAAAGAGCGTGTATTCAAAAACATGACTGCAATTGTATAAGAACAGCAGGGTTTGTGGCATTTTAATCTGGCCTTATCCTGTGTCCCCTTCCAGTTTTACGGTATCCTTGAAAACAAGCAGCATCCCAGCCAGCAAAGGGGACAGAGTGTTAGGAGCTCCTCAGAAACCCATACCCACAGTAGTGATCCTATTTGACCCATCTCCACACCCTCTGATAAAGCCTCATGCTTTATCAGGCTGGGTGACTGATGAATCTCAGACCACTAGGCTGGGAGCAATCCAAACTCCATAAATAGGGACTTTCAGGTGTGCTGCTGAGGAAGTGATTCCCTGCATTTAACAATTTCTGAAGAGCCCTGGGGAAGATGGTTTAGAATGGCTTCTGTAAGCTAAAGTCACTTCTGAAAGGACTGAGCTGAGCACCGTGTATATATATATATGTGCTTGTTTTAAAAAATTTACATAAAGAAATAGAGAATAAGAGAGAGAAGAGAGAATAAACTGAAAATCCCCTCAAAATCAAGGTCAAGGTCAAAATCATTAATGATTTCACCACTTTTTTGGCAAGTTATGTAAATGCAACATCGTTTTCCTAACTTCCCTTTGCTCCTTGAACTCCTCCCCCCACAGAGGGAAGGCACTACTCATAATTTGTTTTATGTCAGTTTGTAAATTTTTCCTATTTTATAGATAGAATTAGCTAGCCATCTTCCTGTGTCTCCTCTTCAGGAATATAACGGAATACATTTGAAATAGTTGTTTTAAAGGTATATTATAATAAAGCAGCTTTTAATGACTTTTTTTTTGTTTTTCCAGCTGCCTTTGTGGGAGTTTTGCACTGGTAAGATTTGTTTCAGTTTCAAATAAATAAAAACATTTGGATTAAAAATTGACATTGCTGTTTGCGTACAATAAAACAATAGCCACTTGCTATGTGTGTAGAATGTGCACCAGGTTACACGTAATTTTTTTTAAAAAGTATGTGTAGCAAAATTTACAAAATGGATGTGTTAGAGGAATAGCACTTAGGAATTAAAATATTCTTCTGATACCAAAGAATTCACTACTTTATTCCTTTAATCTCTAGCTTTTCCTAGTGTACTTTGCTTGTTTATTTCATCTTAAACTCTTCTTTTACAGTAATCATGTGTTCTTAGTGACATAAGCTTACAGGTAACACCTGTCAATTAGAAATCAGGTAGAAATGAAAATAAAGACTGGATGTTAGTAATACAGAACCTTTCAGTGCGTATAATGTACCTTACTTTACACAAGTCATCTATTTGTAAAAATTATAAGTAAAATAATATTTTTCCTCTGATGTATTTTCATTTCTACCTGAGCTCAGGAATTTTTACTTTTGGGAAGTGTGTGTTCATATCCTCTTGGGACAGTGCTGCTCTGGTCATTTAGTCTGCAGGGAGATTGTGATTTTAGAACTAAGACTGTACTGGGAAGAAATATTTCCTAAAGATGTTGGTACCCTGACATACACCTCACATGTGAATCAAGGTGAGTGGAAGACAGGGTTGGTATTTGGAATTTTGTTTTCTATTTATTTGGGAACATCTATTATTTAAATGTAGGGTAGCATAGTTGCTGACTAATTTTACTTTTGCATATGCTCCCATTTTTAGTGCCTACTGCTTTTTCTTGAGTTGGACTAATCACATATTAGTGGCACTTGGCACTTGCAAGTTGATCCCTTATATGGTATTTTCTTTATTTTTAAACTGCTTTAATCTAAAGTAATTTTATTTAAAACAATGTTCCAAATGTTTTTCAACAGTGACAGAGACATTTCTAAAACCTGTTAAAATAGAATCACTTGTGAAACTTAAAAACTTGCCTCTGTTCTGACTTAGAGGCATGGAGTGGAAGGGGACCGAGAAACCACACGAGTTTAGATAAACAATTATAATTAAGAACCAAGAAGTTAAGGAATTTCAGCTATGTGCTAAACTAAATTATAAATGCCTAAAAATACACAAATTACTAAGAAAATTATAAAATTATCTCATTTATTATAAAATATATTCTTTTTCCTTTTATGATTTTTGTACTTTAATACTTAGTTAACTTACTGGTTTTGAAATGTTCTTATTCTTAGAATATGGTGCTTCATTTTTTTTCTAGGATACATTTAGTAACACTTTTTGAAAACGATCGTCATTTTTCCCACCTATCATCTTTAGAACGGGAGATGACTTTTCGAACTGAAATGGTTAGTTTCTTATAATAAATTAATTTGTAGTTTAACAATAATAAGATTATAAGGTGGACATTTATTAGGAACTGAAATGGATTTTTGTTGCACTGTTTCTCAAGCTATAACCTAGGTTTATTACGTAAATAGAAAATGTTTGGGGATTCTTTTACTTATCTCATTACCTTACCTTTCTAATGCAGACTCTTTTAATATAAAAAAGATCAATTAGAATAGCTGTGGAAGAAGGAGAGTGAAGACAACATTTAAGAAGTGATAGAGGGATACCGAATGTTATCAGAAATTGCTTGTCCTCACCACCATTCATCTCCAGAACTTTATTACCCTGAACAGAAACTATACCCATTAAAACTAACTCTTTCCCCAGCCCCTTGTAACCTCTGTTCTGCTTTCTGTCTCTGCAGATTTGTCTAATGGAGGTACCTTAACCACGGCTTTTTAGATCTTACCCTAATATCCTCCCACTTAATTCTTTGAAAAAATGAATACATGAGCATTTGCATGGTATTTAAAGTTTTAGTGTTTTGTAGGTATTATTTCCCAAAAGAGGATATAAGATATTCTTAAATAAATTGTGTAGTTGTGGCAGAGTCTGGTCGTTGATGACAGATAATTGGATTCAGATAGCAGGTCTCTGCTTCCTTATGTGTGGCTAGGCAGTTAACCTCTGGTCCTCAGTGATCTCATCTGTTGTCTAGAAATAATGCTAGCTTTATAGGATTTTATTGACTATGAAGGGAGATAATGAATGAAGCACATTAACACAGTACTTGGCACAAAACAATAGATGTTATTAATAAAAACATATCTCTGTAAATAGATATGGCAGAAATAGTGACTTATGCATATTAGATATCCTTTAGTTGTATTATTGTCTTGTCCTTATAAGCCAAAAGGAACAATCCTTATGTGAACTCATATTTTACCAGTCAAAACTCTGAGGAGTGCTCTTTCAGACATCAGTTAAAACAGAACTTCAACTTGGTAGCCTGGCATTGCTTCATCTGTTAATAATGAAGTAGTTGTATAAGCATGCAAGAGTGTAGAGTTAAAAGATTATTTTAATATTTTTGGGAGCGTGTATTACAAACTGTGTGGCCCTTTATTTGCTTTTCGATTTTAGGAAGAAAAGCAGAAAATTGATGAAGAAAGTAATATGAAACAACATGCTTTCATTAATCTCTGAGTTTTAACTGAACAGCGCTTTGGCTGGCCTAATAATGTCATTATTTCCTGTGCTGGAATAATACACTAAATTAATCCCTTTCTCAGGACTGCATTGTGTCTTGAACAACAGTAGTCAATTGACATTTATTTTGACATAACATTTGACATGTGCAGAGCTGTTAGGTGGAGCTAGGAAGTAAGTAAGTTGCAAACATTAAGTTTTGTCTCATTTTTGCTTATGATCATTGCCTGTTGTTTCTTAAGAGGTAGAAAAAAAGTAACTATCTATATGCAGAGTTGCACAAGGACATGAAGGCATCTCTGTTCATACTAGAATTCATCAGATCTCAACCTCTAGACATCTCGCAATGTGGCAAAATCAGGTGTGCTGGAATTAAAAATATATTGTAGTCATGTTTTAAGCCATGGTCAGAAAAACTCCTTAAAACATTTAACTATCCCTCCCACTCTTTTTCAAACATGCAGAAAATATGAAAGAATAGCACAGTGGTAACCTGAAAAGGCATGCCTTTTGTTGAGCCCAACAATGCAGTAGCAAGGAGAAATAGGACGTCTTATTGATTTTTCCTTTTATTCAGAAGAAATTGTTCAAAAATTTTCATATTTAATTACATCAACAATTTGTGCATTTTAAGGGACTTTATTATTCCTACTTCAAGACCATTATTGAAGCACCTTCATTTTTGGAAGGACTGTGGATGATAATGAATGACAGGCTTACTGAATATCCCCTTGTAATTAATACAGTGAAACGCTTCCATCTTTATCCAGAGGTGAGTACTATTTGGGGAAAAATATTTGTGGAATGATCCTTTTTTATTGTAAAAATAGTAAATACATTGATGTTATAAAAAGGAGGGAACCTTTAAGGCTTATTGATTGTATGTGTCCTTATAGTTGGGCAGAGTATCAAAAATTCCTCTTAAATTTTAAAGATGCCAGAAACTGCTTACATAAAGTCAAAGGAAGGGATCTAAGAAGGGTTGCTCATTTTTCAGTTTGTTCAGCTTTTTACTTGTTAGGATGGAGTTGCAACTAATAAGCTTCTTAGATGCTGAACTTGAAAACTTTGTATTTCATTCATAATCAACTTAGTGTATATTTTTATTTCCCTTGAGATTTTCTATTTGATTCATGGATTTTTTAAAAAACTTTTTTTTTTTTTTTAAATTTTAAGTAATCTCTACACTCAGTGCAGGGCTTGAACTCACAACCCCAAGATCAAGAGTCCCATGCTCTATCAACTGAACCAGCTAGGGGGCCCCTTGCATCATGGATTTTTAAAAGTGGTTTTTTTTAGTTCCCAAGTATTGGGAGATATCCTGTTTATTTTTGTGTTACTAATTTTTGGCTTAAATTCATTGTGTTTAGGGTGCCTGGGTGGCTCAGTTGGTTAAGCGACTGCCTTCTACTCAGGTCATAATCCTGGAGTCCTGGGATCGAGTCCCTCATTGGGCTCCCTGCTCAGCAAGGAGTCTGCTTCTCCCTCTGACATCCTCCCCTCTCATGCTCTCTCTCACTGTCTCTCTCTCAAATAAATAAATAAAATCTTAAAAAAAATTCATTGTGTTTAGAAAATATACTTTGTATCATTTTGATTCTTTTAAATTTATTGAGGTTTGTTTTATGGCTCAGAATATGGTTCATCTTGACATATTCTGTGAGCACTTGAAAAAGCTCATTTCATGTTGTTATTGAGTAAAGTATTTTATAAATGTTGACTAGATCCTGTGCAATGATAGTGGTGGTGATATTTTCTGAATCTTTTTGATTTTCTGTCTAGATAATCCATCCATTGTTGGGAGAGGGATACTAAAGTCTCCAGCTATAGTTCTGGATTCATCTATTTCTCCTTTTAGGTCTGTCAGTTATTCTTCATATATTTTATAACAGTGTGTTCAGTACACGTGCATTTAGGGAAAAGTTTTCAATTAGCAATAATCGCGCCTCGGATAAACCTCATTGGCTATGATACAGTACACGTGCATTTAGTATTGCTACATCCTCTTGTTAGATTTTTATCAATGTATAATAACCCTACCCACTTTGATTATAATTTTGTTTGCCTTGAAGTCTAATTTTTTGATAGTAACAAACTTTTTTCATTTGATTAATATGTACATGATATGTTTTTTCATCCATTTTCAACCTGGCTTTATCATTATATTTGAAGTCTGTTTCTTATAGTTGAGTCATGTTTTTTAATCTGTCTATATTATATTTTTATTTGTTATATTTTATGACCTATACATATGTAATTATTAATCTGTTCAGCTTCAGTCTTTTATTTTTTCTGCTTATCGTTAATTTTTCATTTCTCTCTTCTTTTCTCTGCCTTCCTGTGGGTTTTTTGAAGATTTTTAAATTCTATTTTATCTATCCTTTTTGAATGTATCTCTTTATGTAGTGTTTTTAGTGGTGGTTGTAGCTATGTATTAGAAATATTACCTATACATAACTTCTACAGTCTATTGCTGTTATCATTTTACTAGTTCAAATAAGTACAGAAACCTTATCTGTCTTTTACATCTCTTTACCCTCATTGCTTCTCAGCCTTTTCGCTAATATCAAGTGTACCTCTCTTTACCCTTCCCCTTTTATAATATAATCATCTTAAATATTTCTTATACATCCATTTAATACCACATCAGACAGTACTATGATATTCCTTTTAGTCTTCAAACTTATTTTTACTCAAGAACTTGGGACGCCTGGGAGGCTCAGTGGGTTAAGACTCTGCCTTCGGCTCAGGTCATGATCTCAGGGTCCTGGGATCAAGCCCCACATTGGGCTCTCTGCTCAATGGGGAGCCTGCTTTCCCCTCTCTCTCTGCCTGCCTCTATGTTTACTTGTGATCTCTCTCTCTGTCAAATAAATAAATAAAATCTTTGGGAAAAAAAACTGAAGAAGTTTATCTTATCTATTTTTAAAATTTCTTCCTTATGTTCTAAGATGCCATCTTTTATCATTTCATTTCTGTTTAGAGAATTTTCTTTAGCCATTCTTTTAGGCTACGTCTGCTGGAAACATACTTTACTAGTTTTGTTTCATCTTTTATGTCAAACTCCCTTTAATTCTTGAAGGTTCTTTCTTTATTTATTTATTTGCCAAATATAGGCTTCTAGGTTGACAGTTTTTTTCTTTCAGCATTCTGGTCTTTCACAGCTTCTGATGTGAAATCTATTGCCAGTTGAATTGTTTTTCTCCTTTAGGTAAGATTTTTTTTCTTCCTTGTTGCTATTTTATATATCTACCTACTTATTTATATATTTATATATTTTAGTTTTCACAAGTGTTCACGAATGTGATGTTTAAACATTTTAAAAAATGTGATTTGTCTTGGTGTGGATTTCTTTGTTTTTATTCTATTTTTGTTTTGCTCAGCTTTGGTTTCTTCTTTTCTCTTTCCAAGACTTTAGTGAGAACAAATATTAGATCTTTTCTTATAGTCCCAGAGGTTCCTAGGGAACCTTATTTATTTATTTATTTATCAAATCTGTTTTTTCTGTTTCCCAGATTTGGCGAATTCTATTGCTTTGTCTGCGAGTTCTTGGATTGTTTTCCTCTATCTCTTCAATCATCAGTTAAGCCCATCCATTGAGTTTTAGTTTTGGTTATTGTATTTTTCAGTTCTGAAATATTTGGTTGTTTCTTTCTTATCTTATATTTCTTTCCTGAGACTTTTTGAGTTTTTGTTTCTAGCACATTCATAATTTCTAATTGGAGCAATTATTCGAATTTTTTGTCATCTCATTGTTGGAATCTCTTTTTTTTTCATTCAGTTTGAAATCTTTATAGTTCTTGATATGATGAGTGAGTTTCATCATATTGGACATCAATGTCCATCAGCTGATGGATATTTGAACATTATTTTATGAAACTGTTTTTTTTTTAAACCTTAGTTTTAGTGGCCTTCTTTGGCATCACTCCAGCAAAGAAATGAGGATGTCTGCCATCTAGTTATTGCCAGATGGGTATCGAAGTCCTGGTTTCTCTCCCAGCCTCTGCTGATCCCAAGGTAGAGGTATTTATTCCTCATTACCTTTGAGTGAGATCAGAGTTCTGACCAACTCTGATCTCTACAGATACCACTGTGTGGATAGCCTGGTTACCCCAGAGTGGTAATGAAAGCCCTGACTCCTTACTAGGTCTCCTCTGACATTAACACACTGGGAAGGGGAAAGAATGGCTTATTGCTGGTTGGGGTAGAAGTCCAAGCTCCTCACATAGTCTATACTGACACCATGGAGATAGAGAGCTTCTGTTGGCTTTCTGTTGCAACATCTTAGTGGGTGAATTAAGATGACTTGTTAAAAGCTTAGAGAAGGTTGAAGTCCAGGTTCCCAATTTAAACTTTGTTAATGGGGGTGAGACCTTATAGGTTTTTGTTGTCTTCTGTGGTATTTGGGTGAAGAGAGAATATTGTTTATAACATTTTTATGTATTCCCAGGCTGCTAATTTCCTGGAACTTTAGGTAGAGAGAACAGGCTTTTGTCAGTCTTTTTTTGTGTCTGGTTTGTTAGGTATTTCTGGTTGTCAGGATCTTTAACTCCAAATCTCAGAAAATGAAGTAAAAATAAAGTCCAGAAAACACATCACCATGTTGTTCTTTGGGTCCTAAGATCCCTAGGTGGTTTGCCTTCTCTCTACATTTCAGGGTCTTCTTATGTTTGATTTATATAATTTCCAGGAGAAACAACAAAAAGTATATCTACTCCATCTCGCCCAAAGCAGAAATTCATATTATTTAACTATTTATATATTGCTTTTCATTTTTGTTCTGTTCAAGTTATTTTCTAATTTCCCATATGATTTTTCTCTTTGATCTATTGGATATTTGGTATTATGTTGCTTAATTTCCAAGTAGTTGGGTGTTTCCCAGATTTCTTTATTTAAATTTCTTTTATTTATGTTTTTTAGAAAGGGAAAAAAGACAGGGGAGGGGTAGAGGGAGAGGGAGAGAGACAATCTTAAGCAGGCTCCGTGCCCAGTGTGGAACATGACATGGGACTCGATCTCATGACCCTGAGATCCTGACCTGAGCTGAAATCAAGAGTCAGATGCTTAAAGGACTGAGCCACCCAGGTGTCTTTCCCTTTTTTTATTCTGTAAGTATTTTTCAAGGTAATTTTCAGTAGTAATTACTGTGTAGTATACACCTAAGATCTAAGATGAAGGAAGCTGTTTTCTGCACCAGCTTTCTTTGTATCCCAGCTACACTTCAGAGACACTCTTCTGTTCTTGTTTCCTGTGATGACTATCTGTAGCACCCTGGTGTAAGTACAAAAGTTAAAAGACAACTGATTTCTTGAATCTTCAATTTTAGTTAATGTTGACTTATTCTGTGTATGTAAGATGAGGATTTATTACACTAGTTTAGGGCTATATTTAGAACTTTAGTAAAACACTTGTTTCTTGTCCCATTATTTTCTAACAGTATGTTCTCCAGGACATGAGCTAATTTTTTTTTCTTTTTACTTATTCAAAGATACTGAATAATTAGCAGTTTTCAATCTCCTTAATGTTATGGAAGAGTAATCATAATAACATAAATAGATAGTATCATAAAGGATGAAGCAAGAAAGAATCATTCAGTCTTATTTCACATTGCATAGATACAGTATGGAGAAAATCTAGTTATGCTTGCAACCTGATATGGTACTTCAGTGTTGAAATGAATGTCCATACTTTTTGTGTTTATAAGGAGATTAATTTTTCCCAAAGATAAAGAGTTAAATTTGGAATAATATATTTTGAAAAGGCAAAGCATTTAAGGCTTAACTACATGCCGGCATGTAAGCTCTAATCCCCCAGCACTCCTGCAAGATGGTTATTGTTAACATCATTTTAGAAATGAGGTGGCCAAGTTTCAAAGGTTGAAGGATTTCTTTGAGGATATCCAAAGAGTCAGAGGATAACAGAGTCAGAATTTGAGTTCATTTCTGACTTTAAAGCAGTGCTTTCTTATTATATCATGCTAATTTCCAGAAAGGAATATAATTCTAAATTTAGAACATACATTTAATATGGTAAGTTTTTATACATGGATGATAAATACGTAAGAATATATATTACAATTTTTTATATAAGGTCAAGTTTGTAAAAGTGATAAAATAATAAATTTATACTTTTTGTTCATGGATAGATGTTTATGATGTTTGGTGTTGTGTATTACATTAACATCTTATGTAATATTATTGAAAACTAGATCTAGCTATGTGTTTTTTACATACCAAGGGGAAGAATGGAGGGGTGATGACCAACATATTAAAAATAGTGCTGGGTGGTTTTTGCTTTCACTTTGAACTCTATTTTTATTTTATTTTTTATTCTTTTCCCAATGATCTTGCATTATTTTTCCCAAATCTATAAATTTTTCCCAATTTTTTGTTGTTTTCTATTGTTGTTCTTTTCCCTTTTCTTTAAACTTCACAAAGTGGTTTACAGAATGGGAAGAATTGGTTAATTAAACCTGTTTGGTCAAAGTTTTAATGGGCACAGGAGCTATTATTCCATATGTAGTTGGTTTTATATTTTTTAGTCTGTGTAGCAAATAAATTCAATAAATGAAATGTTATGAAATATTCCTGTAAATCATTGTATTTTTCTGTTAATCACCATCATGTTTTAATTATATGCTAATTACCTATTTTATAGCTACTGTTATTTATGTTATAGAATTGATGACAAGAATATATTGCAGAGATGGTGATCATAACAAATTTTTGTAGATGTTCACTAATTCACTAATTAGTAATATACAACTTTAGTTTATTGTGTGTGTGTGTGTGTATATATATATATATATATATATATATAATTTTTAAATGATGGTTTTCCAAGTGAAATGATTTAAATAATCTTGTCAAAATTTATAATGTCAAAGGAAACCATTATAAAATAGTATTTTGGAAAAATTATTATGAAGATAGGATCTTTTCTTCTATCACCTTTTTTTGTTTTTGTCTTTGTAGGTGATTATAGCCTTCTGGTATCGCATATTTGTGGGAATAATGAATTTATTTGGGCTAGAAGCTAAGACCTGCTGGAATGTCACCAGAGTAGAACCTTTAAATGAAGTTCAAAGCTGTGAAGGCATGTTTCTTTCTAAAATGTTGCTTTTTGGTCATTAATTGTATACATGTACATATATGATATTTATTAAGTTGTTACAAAGTTATAGGTTAGTATTTGCTCTTGGGATCAGGTTGACCCAGGTAGACACACACCTCACCCTCATAGAGTTTACACATAGGAAGAGGATTGGTAGTTATACTTGTGATGGATATTACAAGTAAGAAAATGAGGTTGTTAAGGTTAGCAGTAAGGAAGAAGTATCTAAAGAATAGGAACAAGAATATTCAGAAGTCCCAAGATGAGAGAAAACTGAAAAAAGGCTAGACTTCTGGGAGCAGAGAAAGAGGGAAAAATGTGAAACGATACCAGGCATGTAAGCGAGGGTCAGAAAAGGGAAGGCCACTTGCAGACTAAGATTTTCTCTTTCATTGAGGAATTTTCACAAGTTAGTATTTTAAAAACATTATTTTGCCAGATATATGGAAAAGATATTAGTAAAAGACAAAAGTGGGTTCATTGATAACAGGGGGAGACTGGTATGCTCTCAGCAGCTGACTGCAGGACAAATAACTGGGAAATGCAATATTTGGGAGATTTTAGAAGCAGAATTGACAAGATTTGGTAATCGATTGTTGAGAGAGGGGAAGGAGGGTGAAGTCATGTAACACTGGTTTCTGGCTTAAGTAATTGAGTTTCTTCAAATGGTAAAGGCATTTTAAAAGTAGCAGGTTTGATGATGACAGCTTTGTTACAAAGCTGTCATCATCAAGACAGCATGGTACTGGCACAAAAACAGACACATAGATCAATGGAACAGAATAGAGAGCCCAGAAATAGACCCTCAACTCTATGGTCAACTAATCTTCGACAAAGTAGGAAAGAATGTCCAATGGAAAAAAGACAGCCTCTTCAATAAATGGTGCTGGGAAAATTGGACAGCCACATGCAGAAAAATGAAATTGGACCATTTCCTTACACCACACACAAAAATAGACTCAAGATGGATAAAGGACCTCAATGTGCGAAAGGAATCCATCAAAATCCTTGAGGAGAACACAGGCAACAACCTCTTCGACCTCTGCCGCAGCAACATCTTCCTAGGAACAACGCAAAAGGCAAGGGAAGCAAGGGAAAAAATGAACTATTGGGATTTCATCAAGATCAAAAGCTTTTGCACAGCAAAGGAAACAGTTAACAAAATCAAAAGACAACTGACAGAATGGGAGAAGATATTTGCAAACGACATATCAGATAAAGGACTAGTGTCCAGAATCTATAAAGAACTTAGCAAACTCAACACCCAAAGAACAAATAATCCAATCAAGAAATGGGCAGAGGACATGAACAGACATTTCTGCAAAGACGACATCCAGATGGCCAACAGACACATGAAAAAGTGCTCCATATCACTGGGCATCAGGGAAATACAAATCAAAACCACAATGAGATATCACCTCACACCAGTCAGAATGGCTAAAATCAACAAGTCAGGAAATGACAGATGCTGGCGAGGATGCGGAGAAAGGGGAACCCTCCTACACTGTTGGTGGGAATGCAAGCTGGTGCAGCCACTCTGGAAAACAGCATGGAGGTTCCTCAAAATGTTGAAAATAGAACTGCCCTATGACCCAGCAATTGCACTATTGGGTATTTACCCTAAAGATACAAACGTAGTGATCCCAAGGGGTACGTGCACCGGAATGTTTATAGCAGCAATGTCCACAATAGCCAAACTATGGAAAGAACCTAGATGTCCATCAACAGATGAATGGATCAAGAAGATGTGGTATATATACACAATGGAATACTATGCAGCCATCAAAAGAAATGAAATCTTGCCATTTGTGACACCGTGGATGGAACTAGAGCGTATCATGCTTAGCGAAATAAGTCAAGCAGAGAAAGACAACTATTATATGATCTCCCTGATATGAAGAAGTGGTGATGCAACATGGGGGCTTAAGTGGGTAGGAGAAGAATCAATGAAACAAGATGGGATTGGGAGGGAGACAAACCATAAGTGACTCTTAATCTCACAAAACAAACTGAGGGTTGCTGGGGGGAGGGGGTTTGGGAGAAGGGGGTGGGATTATGGACATTGGGGAGGGTATGTGCTTTGGTGAGTGCTGTGAAGTGTGTAAACCTGGTGATTCACAGACCTGTACCCCTGGGGATAAAAATATATGTTTATAAAAAATAAAAAATTAATTAAAAAAAAAAAGTAGCAGGTTTGAATTGCTACAGTAGTTTGAAGTACCTGGGAGACCTCAAAGTGGAAATGTCAAGAGACCACCTGCCTGGACACATATAGAAAGTAGAAAGTTCTGGTCTGACTCCAAACCTGGAGTCATCTGTGTACAGACGATCATTGGAGCCTTGGAAGTATAAGAACTTCCTTAAGGTTTCTCGTATGAGACCTGGCAATTTTTGGATGGAGTCTTTAGGGTTTTCTATGTAAAGCACATTATCTGTGAAGAGAGAGCGTTTTACTTCTTCTTTTCCAATTTGGATGCTCTTTATTTCTTCTGTTGTCTGATTGCTGAGGCTAGGGCTTCTAGTACTATATTGAACAGCAGTGGTGAGAGTAGATATCCCTATCGTGTTCCTGACCTTAGGGGAAAAGCTCTCAGTTTTTCTTCATTGAGAATGATATCTTCTGTGAAAAGCATTTCATATATGGCTTTTATGATATTGAGGTATGTTTCCTCTATTCCTACATTGTGGAGAGTGGCTAAAACTAACAAGTCAGGAAACAAATGTTGGCAGGGATGTGGAGAAAGGGGAACCTTGTTACCCTGCTAGGAAGAATGAAAGCTGGTGCAGCCACTCTGAAAGACAGTATGGGTGTTCCTCAAGAAGTTGAAAATAGAGCTATCCTATGACCCAGCAATTGCACTGCTAGGTATTTACCCCCAAAACACAAATGTTGTGATCCAAAGGGGCACCTGCACCCCAATGTTTATAGTAGCAATGTCCACAATAGCCAAACTATGGAAAGAGTCCAGATGTCCACTGACAGATGAATGGATAAAGAAGATATAGTATATATATACACAATGAAATATTACTCAGCTATCAAAAAGGATGACATCTTACCATTTCCATCAACATGAATGGAACTGGAGGGTATTATGCTGAACAAAATAAGTCAATCAGAGAAAGACTATTAAATGGTTTTATTCATGTGTAGAATTTTAGAAACAAAACAGAGTATCAGAAGGGAAAGAGAGAGAAAAATAAGACAAAATCAGAGAGGGAGACAAACCCTCTTAAGTGACTCTTGACTATAGGAAACTAACTGAGGGTTGCTGGAGGGGAGGTGGAAGAGATGGGTTACCTGGGTAATAGACATTAATGAGGGCACGTGATGTAATAAGCATTGGGTGTTAATATGCAACTGATAAATTACTGAACTCTGCAACTGAAATAATGATACACTATGTGTTAACTGATTGAATTTAAATAAAATAAGTAAAAATATTTTTAAAGAATTTTTTAAGGAGAATATGCAGACCAAGAAAAGAAGAGGGCCTATGACAGAACTTAAGGTGATCCAACAGGGAAGAGGGGTGGTGTGTCATGAAGTTATTACAACAGATTGAAAAGGAATGGTCAGAGAAGTAGAAGGAATCACAAAATCCAGCCTTCAGATCTTGGCTCTATCAGTTATACCTGAATAATTTTTAGCAAGCTATTTAAATTTTCTGTGTTCTGTTATCTCAGTCAGTAATATTTTCTTACACACACACACACACAGGTTTATACATGGGATATATTAAGAATTCAGGTTTGTCCATACATAGTAATGGATCAAATAACTAGGTCATCTCATGTAGACTAAATGTGCTCCTTGACGTCAGGGGCCATATCTTATTCATCCTAAAACCTAGCAAAGGATAAAAATAATGCAATAGGTTTTCTCCTGTAACGCATGCAGTGACTCCACAGAGAGTTCTAGACACTGAACAATAGCATCACCTAAACAAAGTGAAGCACCAACTAATCATTACAGTATAATAATACCTTAGGTGAGGGGAAAGTACTAATGTAACTATTAAATAGAGTGCTGCTCAGCACTCTGAACAGCAAATATTTTCAGCAAGTTCATGAACCCTTGATTACAAAGCACTGAGATAATTATGCCCGATTGCTTTATAGTCTTTTATTCATTAAATACTGAATAATCTGTGTCTTTTTAAAGGATTGGGAGACCCTGCTTGCTTTTATGTTGCTGTGATTTTTATTTTAAATGGACTAATGATGGGATTGTTCTTCTTATATGGTGCATACCTGAGGTAAGATTACTGTATTAAGAGATATTTCAGTGGGCTTATAAGGACTGGTTGCCATTTTCTGATTAAATGATGAGGATAGTTATGAGATTAATTGATTAATAGGAAATTTTATAAATTTATTTTTTCAGAAACTTAGCTAATGTCATGCAATCAGAAACTAGAGCTGTCACTAAAATATCTTAAAGGCCTCTCTCTTACCCTTGTGGGGATTTTTTTTAAAACTAATTAAGATTCCTTAACAAAGTTTTTAATGAGAATACTTCTAGACAATATGTAAAATTATTATAATGTTAGGGGAATCTTTGGTTGGCATTAGTGGTGGGTTATTTCTAATTTTAATGTCTGTACACGTGAAATTAAGAAAGCAGTAAAGGAAAATTTGTGTATCACTGTAGCAGACACTTATATCTGATAGCCTGTCTTTGTTGTTAATAGTACCACAATTTGGTTTGGGGTAGCAATGTGTCCAGTCTCGGATGATAGGCTAAAGTTAATTATGACAATCATATATTTTGCTTCCCACTCTCCATTGCTTCTTGAGATAGGCATATGAGCTAGTTTTTCCAGTGAAAAATATGGTGAAATCGGTCATGTTTACACCTAGGAAAGCATTTGTCTGTCTCACAAAAGGACAGATTTCCGTTGCCCCTTCTCTGTCTCCTGCTTTTGAACTTAAGTGTGTTATACCTGGGGCTGCTGCAGTCATCTTGTGACCATGAGGGAAAGGCCATAAACATAACATAAGTCTTCCCTAATGTCCTTGTGCTGCTGAACCAGTGCCAACAGACACTTACCTTTCATTTTCTTGTTGAATGATATAATAAACATCCATATTATTTAAGCCACTTTTGTTAGGTTTTGTTTCTTGCAGCAGAATATATTCCTAACTGATCATCAGCTTTCTTTATAATGTTATTCTTGAACTGCACAACATTTAAAGTTAAAAATCTAGATCTAATCTTTCAGTAAGTATTGAGTTTTCATATTGGGTTTTTGTAGGGGTTATGTCTATATAGACATTAATGTATATATACACTTCTTGTTTTAGGAAGTTTTCAGCATAAAAATACTAGCATAGTACCAATAAAAAATTGTGACATTGCAACATTGTACCAGGTATCCTATCTAGCACAGTAAGTCAAGAAAAAGTAGTAGTAAGTATAAAGACTGGAAAGCTAGAAAAAAAGAAACAAGTGTCTGTCCTTAAAAGCAGATCACATGCTTTTATGTAGAAAATTCAAAAGAAACTATGGATAAAGTATTAAAATAATAAGAATTTAAAATTTTACCGAATACAAAAATTAGTATGCAGACAATATAAATCTATACTTTGTTTTTAAGTGAAAATGTAAAAGGATGTCATTTAGAAAAGTATTGAAAGCATAAAGTTTTTGATAAATATCTGACAAGAAATATGTATGACCTCTTTTTCCTCTTTGGGAAAATTGTAGAACTTTATTGAGAGACTTTTGGGAAGATCTAAATAAATGGAGATATAACTAACTATAAATAATTCATGGATTAGAAGACAGTATTTAAAAGTTGAGAGTTATTTGATTTGTAGATTCAATACATTGCCAATTTTGTTTGCCTTGGTAAATACCAATTTTAAAATTGTTCAGAAATGCAAAGGGCTTAAAATAATGGAGACATTCTGAGCAAGATAGGAGGACTAGCTTTAGTAATCATTTCTGTATTATAAAACTGATGTAAATAAGGCAATGTGATTGTGGCATAGGGATTAGACAAGTAAATCAGTGGAATAAAGCAGATCTCAGAAACACTTGTCCCATTTAAAAACACTTGGTGTATGATAGGGTGGATATTGTACATCAGTAGGTAAAGACCATTTTCTCAATAAATGGGGCTGGAATAATTGGAAGATCATAAGAAACAAAGAGAAGTTAGAACTATCTGGAAATTAAATTCTAGTTAGATTAAAAAATACAAAAGATAAAATTATAAAATGCTCAGAATGTTATATGGAAGAATACCAGCAACTTGAGGTAAGAAAAGATTCTTTTGAACTTAAGAAAACTTAAGAAAAGTTTTGCCATGAAGAAAAATACTAATAAATTTGGTAGGAAGAATTTAAGCTCCTCAAGATACTATACAATGAAAAGATACTCCACAGACTGGGAAAACATTGCAAAGTATATACCCAACATGGTATCCAGACATTACAGTCAATAATTCAATGACTTAATTAATTTATTTAATGCTTACTGTGACCAGAATCACTACTCTAGGTGCCAGGAATACAAACAATCTCTGTCCTCATGGAATATATATTCTAGAGGGTAGGCAAAGACTAAGAAGACAGACAACCCAATAGAAAAGTACACAAAATATTTGTGATCAGACATATACCAGAAGAATTCCAAATTGCCAATAAACATTTGTAAAGTTGACCACCATCACTAATTATCAGAAGAATACAAATTTAAACCATGACATACTATTTTATATGTACTAGATTGGCAAAAGGAACCTTTATCCATGGCAGATGGACATATAAATTAGTAGAATTATTTTGGGAAAACAGTGCATAATTTAGTAGAGTTGAAGATGTAGATATCTTCTAACTCTGCAATTCCTATTTAAAGTTTATAGACTTATAAATAAAGGAAACAAACTTGGTGGTTGCCACTGGGAAAGGGAGTGGGGATGAGCAAAACAAGGGAGGGGGAGTGAGAGATACAGGCGTCCAGTTATGGAATGAATAAGTCACAGGGAGGAATGGTAAAGCATAGGGAATATAGTCCATAGCATTGTAATAGCATTATGTGGTGGCAGGTGGTAACTACACTTGGGAACATAGCATAAGTATAGAGATGTTGAATCGTTATGTTGCATACCTGAAACTAATGTAACGTTGTGTATCAATTATACTAATACATATAGATATGTAAGTATACATATGCCTAAGAAACTTTGTACATATACACCAGGAAGTATGTACAAGAATATAACAGCATAGTTTGTAACAGCTGCAAACTGGAAACAACTCAAATGTCTAACAACAAAGAAATGTACACATTATAGTTCGTTAATAGAGTGGAATACTATACAGTATTGAGAATGAGTGAGCTATAGCTACACACATCAACATGGACAAATCTTAACAACATAGTGTTGAATGATGAAGGTAAGCACAAACTTAAAAGATGCATCTTCCATTTGTATAAAGTTTAAGAATGATTAAAGTTAAGAACGATTATCTATATGTGTATAGATGTGGTTATGTTAATAATCACAAAAATCAGGATAGTGGCTCTCTGAAGGGCCCATCATTCATGGGGTATTTATTATCTTCCAAGTGTGAAGCTGTGGATACAGTGATGACAACATAAAAGAAAAGGCAACTTTAAAAATCATTTTCTTTTCTTTTCTTTTCTTTTTTCAGTGTTCCAAGATTCATTGTTTATACACCACACTCAGTGCTCCATGCAGTACGTGCCCCCCATAATAATACCCACCACCAGGCTCACCCCTCCCTTCCAAAACCCTCAGTTTGTTTCTCAGAGTCCACAGTCTCTCATGGTTCATCTCCCTCCCCCAAACTTCTCTCCTCCTCATGTCCTCCATGTTATTCCTTATGCTCCACAAGTAAGTGAAACCATATGATAATTGACTTTCTCTGCTTGACTTAATTCACTCTGCATAATCTTCTCTAGTCCTATCCATGTTGATACAAAAGTTGGGTATTAATCCTTTCTGATGGATGCATAATACTCCATAGTATATACGGACTATATCTTCTTTATCCATTTGTCCATGGAAGAGCATCTTGGCTCTTTCCACCATTTGGCGACTTTGGCCATTGCTGCTATGAACATTGGGGTACAGATGGCCCTTCTTTTCACAACATCTGTATCTTTGGGGTAAATACCCAGTAGTGCAGTTGGAGTGTCATAGGGTAGCTCTATTTTAGTTTCTTAAGGAACCTCCTTGCTGTTTTCCAAAGTGACTGCACCAACTTGCATTCCCACCAACAGTGTAAGAGGGTTCCCCTTTTAAATACAACAAATTATAAAATTCAGATTACTTTATATGTATACTTTGTATACTTATACATTCAAGATTAAAACTTTACATGCGTATTTCTGAAATTTTGGCATTATTTTATATGGTTTAGTACTATAGCATTTAAATATGACTTTAAATTCTAAGGTAATTTTGTAAAGCACTGTATTTTATTAATTATTAATGTATACTCTTTTTTTAACAGTGGGACTCAACTTGGAGGTCTAATTACAGTTTTGTGCTACTTTTTCAACCATGGAGAGGTGAGTTTTCTAGAAAATAATTTTTAAGATAGAAGGGGCTGTACAGGAACAAGGAAATATATTCATCAATACAATATATAATTGAATGTTATTTAGGACTTAGCAATATTTTATGTTAATAGTCATATTTTAATCATGTTCGTCCATATCTTTACATAATTAGAATTTATGATGTGAAATATCTTGCCTGATTTTTAGTGTACCTATATTTTATAGAAAAATCAAATACTGTATTTTGTTGAAAAAGGAAATATTGTACCTACCTGTTGAGTTCAGGGACTTTATATAAAACATTATCTCATTTACTCCTACCACACTTTTATGGAAGGTGGTTATTATCCTTATGAGTAGAAGATATGAAATTGAAATTTATAGTTGTTATGTTACTCATACAAGATTCCAAATTCAAAATCTAGTGAAACTGAGTTTCAGTTCTCCATCTGTCTGGCTCTAAAACCTTGCTTCCTACTATTACATCATGCTGCCTTTTCAATTACAATTACACAACATGAGGAACTCAAAATAGAAATTTACTATCCCAGTCACATGGGATATAGTTCACCTGCAAATAACTCATAGAAACCTATCTAGAATATGTTAGATTCATTCAGCAATATACAGAATATGTAACCTGTGCCAGATCCTGTTTGGGGATGAGATGTGGCAGTGAAAAGTGAGAGTATGACTACTAGCTTTTGAAAACAAAATAGGTAATATGTTGTGGCATGGGTTACATAGGATTGAAGTTTTTATCCATTACTTCTAGGAAAGGTAAATAATTGTTGAATTTTAGAAAATCAGGCAAAGGAATCAAAGAAATTATACATACATAAATATATAAACTTAAGCAAATGCATTGTCATTTACTAATATGTTCATATAAAGACAAAATCTTTTCTTTGAGTATGCCAGATGAATTAACTTTCTTATACATACCATAATTCATCTTTTAAAATTTAGTTTTGGTTTCTTGGAAGAGGAGTAATAAGAGTTTATAAGAGTTTTACTTCTTTCTAGAATTTTAGAATTATTGATATAAAACTTTTATAGTATTTTTGGGGCTCCTGGGTGGTTCAGTCGTTAAGTGTCTGCCCTCGGCTCAGATCATGATCCCAAGGTCCTGGGATCGAGCCCCGCAGTAGGCTCTCTGCTCAATGGGAAGCCTGCTTCTCCCTCTCCCACTTCCCCTGCTTGTGTTCCCTCTCTCACTGTGTCTCTCTCTGTCAAATAAATAAAACCTTTATAAAAAAATACTTTTATAGTATTCTCACTTACATTTTAGAAATAATTAGTTTTAAAGTCTATATGAAGTGTCAGTACTTTCATTTATGTATCATATTAGTGATTTCAAAATACTTTCAGTTGTTTTTAGAAATTTACAGTTAACTCTTTTAAAGGTATATTTCACAAATTCAGAGACAGTCTTAATTACTTGTAGTGTGTGTCTATACTCATTAAACTTGTTATGTATGAACTCTCTTGGTGTTTTTGAATGCCCTAAGTGATACCTGGTTAGATTTTTTTCTGGGCATACATACATGCCAAAGCCCTGTGATGCCAGAGTCCTCAGTGCAGAGCTGAAATGTGGATCTGGTTTTTCATTTCCCAAATCCTCATCACTTCTGTAACTACCACCTTTTTTTGTCCTTTAGGTTTTCTTACGTCTGGCGTTCTTGTGTCTGGTCTTGCTAGTTAATGGCTCTCTACCTAATGCCTATATGCCCATTAAGAGAGCTCCAGAAACTGAGAAGCTATCCCAGGCATTCAGAAACTAATGAGCCTCGTTTTAAAATTATTTGAACAGCCTGCTCATGACTTCTAGATTAATGTTTATTGCAATGGAACATAAAATGAAGTAAATATTTTATTGATTTCAGGCTACCCGCGTAATGTGGACACCACCTCTCCGGGAAAGTTTTTCATATCCATTTCTTGTACTTCAGATGTGCATTTTAACTTTGATTCTCAGGTAATTTTATTTATAAAATAAATATAAATAAATTATAAGTTAAGTTTCTTAAAATATACTTCAACCTATTAAGTTATAATTATTAAATTTAGTTTTCCCTTTTAGTTACTTTAAATAGAGTATCCAGTTGAGAAAATAATCTAAATTTACTATGTAAAAAATTTCTTTCCACTGAGTCTAGACTACACATTTTAGGTGATCTAAGTTCCTGGAAAGATGGTTTATTTTCTAATTTTAGGAAGTGATTTTAGTCTGACCAGTTGGGGTTTCATGGAATGAAATGTGTTAACTACAACATTTAGGATTGTAGCCTTGAGTACATAAGCTCTGTAGATTAGCCAAAAATCACTTTGTTTGGTAAATAAAAGATAACTGAGAACTTAATATATTTTGTGATAATATCACTAAACAATATGAACATTTAAGTTTTTTTCATTTGAAAATTTATATATTATAGTATAAGGATTTATCAAAAATCTAATACACCTTTTATAAAAAAGAACAGCTACAGTTTTTATTATTTACACAAAATGTTTACATTTCTTTTTTCATTTTCTAAAAGACACTAAAACTACCTGTGGTAAAAGGTGTTGGTTAATTGATACATCTTTCCATTGAGGACTGGACAGTTTATATATATATATATATATATTTTTTTTAAGATTTTATTTATTCATTTGACAGAGATCACAAGTAGACAGAGAGGCAGGCAGAGAGAGAGGAAGGGAAGCAAGCTCCCTCCTGAGCAGAGAGCCCGATGCGAGACTCGATCCTAGGACCCTGAGATCATGACCTGAGCCGAAGGCAGCGGCTTAACCCACTGAGCCACCCAGGCACCCTGGACAGTTTATATTTTTATTTTTTATTTTTTTTTTAAGATTTTGTTTGTTTATTTGACAGACAGAGATTACAAGTAGGCAGAGAGGCAGGCAGAGGAAGGGAAAGGAAATAGGCTCCCTTGCTGAGCAGAGAGCTTGATGCGGGGCTCGATCCCAGGACTCTGGGATCATGACCTGAGCTGAAGGCAGAGGCTTTAACCCACTGAGACACCCAGGCGCCCCAGACTGGACAGTTTAAACTTCAATATGCAGTAGTTTGTAACTGCATTCTAGAATTCTTTTTCAGTCATTATTTTAATTTTTTTCTTTAAAACGTTCTCATAGTTGTTAACTGAATATGGCACCAACACTTAGAATTTTCTTCATTGCTTTTTGAAATCTAAAAGCAGTGGTTTGTAAAACTGTTGCTGCTTGTATAGGCTACATATTTTGGGATATGCAGGGTCAGTTCTCACTATTTTCTGACCACATTGCTGGAGTATTAAATTTTTAATATCATGCATAGTGAAAGGAATATAAACTTTAATGTTTAAGGTATCTTATTTACTGATAAACTAGTTAAAATATTTAAAGCTCTAAGTAAGATTGTTTTATGCTAAGTTTTTTGTAACCCAGTTATGCAGTTCTTTTTAATGGGCTTTAAATTTAACTGTATTTTGTTATCTTACATCAAAGGTAAGTGGTCATTAGATTTCATCATTTTTCAGTTAGTTTTTCTGTTTAGTGATAGATTACTTTTATGGTAAAACTTACCGGTATCAATTCTCTCTATTAAGGACCTCGAACAATAATAGAAGGCATTTTATTGCACTATGTTTTTCCAATGTTGCTTTTATGCTTCCCTGGCAGTTTGCTCAGTTTATACTTTTTACACAGGTAAGATGATTTTAAACTAATTTAAGTTTAATGAAAGATGTACTTAGTTGTTTTTTAGAAGTTTTATAATGTCATTATGTTTCTGCCCTAGTAGATTTTCAAAATGTGGAATAATTATGAAGTTTGTATATGTGTATGATTTTTTAAAAAATTATATAAATCTACATACTATTAATGTATTGGTTTATCTAGGCAGATCTTAATGATCAACCTGCAAAAGACTTTTTCCTGTTAATTTAATTCAAAGTTTTTCTTGTGTGTATTTGAGATGATCTCTATATATTTGCCTGTAGATCTTCCTTTTATCTTAGGAATCATTTTGGATGCACAGTTACACAACATGGTAAGGGCAAAGCCTCCTCTTCATGGTAAAGATTAGTATCTGCTTCTAATCTAGCTAACTGTTGGTTCTTTTGTCTGAAGAATAGGGTCTTTAAGGACACCATTTCTCAGAGCTTCAATCATGACATTACTTGGGTGAATTTGAGGCCATGTCCTGTTTCCCTAAAACAACTAAGTAGCTAATGGCAAGAAACAGAGCTAGGAAAGTAGTAAAATTTTGATGAAATTTCATGATATCCAATTTCATGTTAGAACTCCTTTCCACCTAACTAACCAACACTGATAATAATAATGTTCTCCATTGGCAGTGAGAAATCGTGCCAAGAAGGCTTGTGCTGCTGGTTAGTTACAAAAATTAAATTATAAATTCAACTTAATTGGTGCTGCTTGTTTAAAGTATTCTCTCTGCTTTACTTCCTTATAATTGGCCCTTCCAGGTTGTAACATGGAAAGTCTGTGGTTTCCATTATTTGCTCATGCCAACGTAGATTTCTAATGTGTGTCAGTTCCTTGCAAGCACATTTATTAATCCACTGGTTCTAATGACACTGTTTAAGTAGCTGTTTGAATAATTTTGATATTGCTTTAATGATTTTCTCTCCATTCAAAAGATGTGCTAGGCTTTTAGTTTTCTTCTTTGTTTTTATTCTTTAATTATTGAGATGTAATTGACAAACAACATTTTGTATGTTTAAGGTATACAATATGTTGATTTGATACATTATTATATTTCAATATGATTACCACCTTAGTGTTAAATATATCTATTACGTCACATAACTCATATATTTTTTGTGGTGAGAGCACTTAAAATTAGTCTCTAAGTAACTTTGAAGTGTATAATATAGCATTGAATATAATCACTGTGCTCTGTGTTAGATATCTAGAACTTATCCATCTTCTAGTTGCAAATTGGACCCTCTGTCCAATGTCTGTTGTATTCCCCCACCCCTCAGCCCCTCATAACCACATTCTACTCTTTGTTTCTACAAGTTAGGCTTTTTAACATTCCACATGTAAGTGATACCATAGTATTTGTCTTTCTCTGTCTGACTTACCTCACTTAGCATAATGCCTTCACGGTCCATCTCTGTTAAATTCTATGTATAAGTAACAGGGAATCAAAAATTAGCATACAGAAGAGTTTTATGTTCAGTTTCAATTTTATGTTTTCAATGCACAATGCACTCAGCTCTGATTTCAGGATCAAAATTGGTCCAAGACCTGAACTGATTGAAAACTCTTTTCTGTTTTCTGGGAAAAAAAAATTCACCCACCCTCAGACCTACTCACCTTGAGGCTAGTATTTGCAAGAGCATGTTGAAACCTTCATCTGGAGGGAAGAAGAAAAGTTCATTTCTACAGTTTCACAGCAGAATGTTGACTCTGTTACTTGTATCTAAATGAGAGGGCTCTCTTTTCAACCAGCAATTCAAATAACATTTCAGCAACTGAGCAGAATTTTCACCCATGAATGTTTCTCTTAACCAGGGCTTATTTGTGATTCTTTTTTTTTTTTAATATAATTTTTTATTTTTTATAAACATATATTTTTATCCCCAGGGGTACAGGTCTGTGAATCACCAGGTTTACACACTTCACAGCACTCACCAAAGCACATTGGTGCTTCTCCCAAACCCCCTTCTCCCAAACCCCCTCCCCCCAGCAACCCTCAGTTTGTTTTGTGAGATTATTTGTGATTCTTAAGGACAGTGGTCTAGACTTAGATATCCTAACAATATTGTTCTATGAAAGAAAAGGAAACTAACATATGCTATACTTCAGTTTAGAGTTTATTTCATTTAATCCTCAAGGAGTCCAGTCAGATGGATATTACAGATAAAGACACAAAGGCTCAAAGATTAAATTAAAATCAAGTTCTGTCCAATCGCAAAGCTCCAGCATTTTCCAGTTTATTTTTTGTTGCAACTCTAAGGCCTTTGAACTCTTCTCTATTGAAAGTTATACACTTGGCTAAATTACCTTACTTCCTTGCTAAAATGCCTTCAGGTTTCATGCAGCATTAATAAAATAAATATGCATTTGAAGAATATTTCTGTACCTTTTTGTGAAACTATAAAACTATAATTAACTGAGTACACTGTGTTATCTAATTGCTTTCTTATATAAGTACCTATATGACACATTTTTCATGATTAGTATCAAGATTAATTTTCTTCTCAAGGTGAATTTATGAACTTCCTTTTAACAAACTGCAGTTATTCTATTAAATGAACTGTATTCATTAGGAGACAAGCAGAAAGCAACTGCATTTTTTTCTCCTGATACCTCTTAAAACCTGTGTTCTAGACTTGTTTCTCCTCCACCCCCCAAATTTAGATGAAATCTCAGGAGGTTCCATACATATTTTTTTCCTTTTCATTTTGAAAAAAGTATCATTTCAGTAAAAAAAAAATATTTCTGAGTTTTTTTTTTTAGATCTTTAAAATTGTGTGTTTTCTGGCCATTAAAATGATATATATCTGTTTATTTAGTTCTTGCTTAATTTCCTTCAATAATGTTACATAGATTTTTTAGAAATCTTACAGATGTTTCATTAGATTTGTTTCCATATATAGAAAGCAATTAGATAACAGAGTACATTCAAATTTCTATTTTTGTTGCATATTAAAAGATTGAGTATTTTGTATTTTTAGGTATTTAGTCCTACATGTGTTAATTAGGCAAAATAGGTTAATTTTGCTATTGAATTTTTTATATATCTACTATTTTTGTTTGTTTCACTTACTAGAGGAGGAATGTCTTAAAATTTTCGACTTAACCAATGATCTGTTGATGTCTACTTTTAGTTCTGCAAATTATTACTTTAAATATTTTGATCAATATTATGATGTGCACAATTGTTAAAACATTCTTTTTATTTTTATGTAATGTGTCTTAAAATTTTTTAAGTGCATCTGTGTGTGTGTAATAAGAACACTTAACTTGAGACATCCCCTCCTCACAGACTTGTCAGTGCAGATAGAGTACAGTATTGTTATCTACAAGCACAGTGTTGTGCAACTGACCTCTAGAGTTTACTGATACTGCATAACTGAAATCATATATGCATTGATTAGCAGCAACTTTCCATTTCTTCCTCTCCACCCAGCCCTGGCTATCACTATTCTATTCTGTGCTTCTGTGAGTTTGCTTATTCTAGAGACCTCATAAAGTGGAATCATGCAGTATTTGTCCTATAACTAGCTTATTTCACTTAACATAATACCTCATTCATATTGTTCAATATTACAGGATTTAGCTCTTTTTTAAGGCTAATGATAGGCCGTTGTATTTTTATGACACATTTTTAATCAATTTATTCACTGAGTGTGACTTAGGTTATTTCCACACCTTGGATACGAATAGTGCTACAGTAAACATAAGAATGCTAATCTCTTCAAGATTTTATTTTCAGTTCTTAAAATTAAATACATAGGAATGAATCAAACACCTAGGAATGTGATTCCTGCATTATAGGATAGTTCTATTTTTTATTTTTCTTACAGAAATTTTTTAAAAAGATTATTTATTTATTTATTTGAGTGAGAGAGAAAGAAAGAGATCATAGCAGAGAGGGAAGAGTGGAGGGAGAAGCAGACTCCCCACTGAACAGGGAGCTTGATGTGGGACTTGATCCCAGGACCTTGGGATCATGACCTGAGCCAAAGAAGACACTTAACTAACTGAACCACCCAGGTGCCCTGTTTAGAATTTTTTGAGGAAACTTCCTACTGTTTTCCATAGTGGCTGCACAGTTTTGCATATGCAACAACTGTGTGAAAGAATTCCCTTTCTTCCACATCTTCATTATTAATTGTTGCTTGTTTTTTTGATAATAGCCATCCTAATGAGTATGAGATAACACAGCATTGTGGGTTTTCTTTTTAATTTTATTTTTTCAGTGTTCCAAAATTCATTGTTGATGCATCACACCCAGTGCTCCATGCAACACGTGCCCCCCATAATACCCACCACCAGGCTCAGCTGTCACCCCCACCCCCTCCCTTCTGAAACCCTCAGTTTGTTTCTCAACATTTACAGTCTTTCATGGTTCATCTCTCCTTCCAATTTCCCCCAGTTCACTTTTCCATTCTTTCTAATGTCCTTCATGTTATTCCTTATGTTCCACAGGTAAGTGAAACCATATAATTGACTTTCTCTCTTGACTTACTTCACTCAGGATAATCTCCTCCAGTCCCATCCATGTTGATACAAAAGTTGGGTATTCATCTGGTGAAGCATAATATTCCATTGTATATATGGACCATATCTTCTTTATCCATTCGTCTTTTGAAGGGTGTCTTGGCTTTTTCTGCAGTTGGTGATTGTGGCTATTGCTGCTATGAACACTGGGGTACATATGGCCCTTCTTTTCACTACATCTGTATCTTTGGGGTAAATACCCAGTAGTGCAATTGCAGGGTCATAGGGTAGCTCTACTGTTAATTTTTTGAGGAATCTCCACACTGTTTTCCAAAGTGGCTGTACCAAATTGCATTCCCACCAACAGCTTAAGAAGGTTCGCCTTTCTCCACATCCCCTCCAAAATTTGTTGCTTCCTATCTTGTTAATTTTGGCCATTCTAACTGGTGTAAGGTGGTATCTCAATGTGGTTTTGATTTGAATTCCCCTGATGGTTAATGATGATGAACATTTTTTCATGTGTCTACTAGCCATTTGTGTGTCTTCATTGGAGAAGTATCTGTTCATGCTTTCTGCCCATTTTTTGACATGATTATCTGTTTTTGGGGTATTGAGTTTGAGGAATTCTTTACAAATCTTGGATATCAGCCCTTTGTCTGTAGTGTCATTTGCGAATATCTTCTCCCATTCCATGGGCTGCCTCTTTGTTTTGTTGACTGTTTCCTTTGCTGTGCAGAAACATTTTATCTTGATGAAGTCCAAAAATGCTCATTTTCGCATTTGTTTCCTTTGCCTTTGGAGACATGTCTTGAAAGGAATTGTGGCCGATGTTGAAGAAGTTGCTGCCTATGTTCTCCTCTAGGATTTTGATGAATTCCTGTCTCACGTTGAAGTCTTTCATCCATTTTGAGTTTATCTTTTGTGTATGGTGTAAAGGAATGGTCGTTTCATTCTTCTATACATAGTTGTCCAATTTTCCCAGCACTATTTATTGAAGAGACAATCTTTTTTCCACTGGTATTTTTTCCTGCTTTGTCAAAGATTATTTGACCATAGAGTTTTGAGGGTCCATATCTGGGTTCTCTACTCTGTTCCACTGGTCTGTGTGTCTATTTTTATGCCAGTACCATGCTGCCTTGGTGATCACAGCTTTGTAATAAAGCTTGAAATCAGGCAACGTGATGACCCCAACTTTGTTTTTCTTTTTCAACATTTCCTTAGTGATTCAGGGTCTTTTATGGTTCCATACAAATTTTAGGATTGTTTGTTCCAGCTCTTTGAAAAATGCTTGTGGTATTTGGATCAGGATGGCATTGAAAGTATAGATTGCTCTTGGCAGTATAGACATTTTAACAATGTGATAGAACATGGTCCTCTCAGAAAAAGTATTTGACAAAATACAGCATCCTTTCCTGATTAAAATTCTTCAGATTATAGGGATAGAGGAAATGTTCCTCAACTTCACAGAATCCATCTATGAAAAACCCACAGTGAATATCATTCTTAATGGGGAAAAGCTGAGAGTCTTCCCATTCAGATCAGGAACACGACAAGGATGCCCACTCTTGCCACCATTGTTTAACTAGGAGTCCTAGCACTTCTAGCACAGCAGTCAGACAACAAAGAGAAATAAAAGGTATTCAAATTGGCAAAGAGGAAGTCAAACTCTCTCTCTTTGCAGGTGACATGATACTTTATGTAGAAAACCCAAAAGACTCCACCCCCAAATTACTGGAACTCATAGAGCAATTCATAATGTGGCAGGATATAAAATCAATGCACAGAAATCAGTTGCTTTCTTATACATTAACAATAACACTATAGAAAGGGAAATTAGATAATTTATTCTATTTACTATGGCACCAAAAACTGTAAGATACTTTGGAATAAACCTAACCAAAGAGGTAAAGGATCTATACTAGAGGAATGACAGAACACTCATGAAAGAAATAGAAGAAGACACAAAAAGATGGAAAAACATTCCATGCACATGGGTTGGAAGAATAATCATTGTTATTATTGTGGTTTTGATTTGTATTTCACTGATAATAAATGACACTGAGAATATCTGTTAGCTATTTGCATATCTTTGGTGGATAAATACCTGTTCAAGTCCTTTGCCCATTTTTTAAATAAAGTTGTCTTTCCTAGAGTATTATGAGTTCTTTGTATATATTTTGGATATTACGCTCTTATCAGATATATGTTCTGCAAATATTTTCTCCCATTTTGTACATTGCTTTTTTACTCTGTTGATTGTGTCCTTTGCTTCCAGAAGCTTTTAAATTGGATTCAATCTTACTTATCTGTGTATCTGATAAGGGATTAATATCATTAAGAAGATAAGAGGTATCAACACTATATAATTGTTGATATAATTTTATATCAACACTTGAGTGTTGGAGAGGATGTAATAGGAAGGGAGTGAACCCTTCTGCTTTGTTGGTGTGGATTTAAATTGGCCAGCCACTATAGAAAAGACTCTGGGAAGTTCTTTAAAAATTAAAGATAGAACTATCATATGATCTAGCAATTCCATTTCTAAGTGTATATATCCAAAAGAAATGAAAACAATATCAAAGAGATATTTGTACTTCCATGTTTATTGCAGCATTGCTCACACTAGCCAAGGTGTGGAAACAACTAAGTGTCAACAAATAAATGCATAAAGAAAATGGGACATATATATCTCGCATACACATAAACACAATGGAATATTCTGCTATAAGAGAGAAGGAAATCCTGCCAGGTTTGACAACGTAGATGGTTGTTGAGGGCTTTGTTCTAAGTGAAATAAGTCAGGCATAAAAAGATAAATACTGTATCATATCACTTATATTTGGAAACTAAAAAAGCCAAACTAGCAGAAACAGATTTGAATGATGGTTATCAGGGTGTGGGGGTGGAGGTTGGGAAATGGGAAGCTACTGGCCAAAGAGTACGCTCTTGGGATTAGATGAATGGGGGCACCTGTGTAGCTCATTTGGTTAAGTGTCTTGATCTCAGGTCAGGTCTTGATCTCAGGGTTGTGAGTTCAAGCCCTGCTTCTTTGGGTTCCACGCTGGGTGTGGAGCTTAAAAAAGAAAGAAAAGAAAAAAGATGAGTTTTAGGGATCTAATGCAAAGTGAAGTGGTTATAGTTAACTATTTTTTATGTACTTGAAAGTTGCTAGGAGAGTAGATCTTAAATGTTCTTACTGCTAAAATGAAATGAGAGTTTTGTGACATCATGGTTTCAGCTAACACTGCAGTGGTAATCACATTGTAATAGATGAGTGTATCCAATCAACATGTGTACACCTTCAACTTATATGTTATTAGAAGTCAGTTATATCTTAATAAATCTGGGAAGGGGGGGAATAATAGGAGGGCCCTTGGTAGAGATTCTAGTAAATAATTATTTATTCATAATAAATTCATAATAAAAAGGGTAATATTCCATTACCAAGAATATTACCTGGAGCCACTTAAACCTACTTTGTCTATTTTGGGGAGAGGAAGTGGGTAGTAGGATATTTAGGCTGAGAGAACAAGAAATGACAAAAAGTATGAGAGTAAGATTTTAGCCCTAAACTTCCAAATTCTGGGTAGCTGATCTATAGAACTTATAACAATTTCTGCATCCTCTGACTCTGAGATTTGATGGTAGCTTTTTGCTGTGCTGAGCTTGTTTTATGAGGCAGTTGATAATGTGTTGAAGAGAGGTTTGCTGAGCAGTTTGTCTTTGCCCATTTTTCCCTACCAAGTCAGTTCCCTTAGGGTGGAGATACCATTGTTACTCTAGTATCCATTGAAGGAATTTGAATTTATAGCACTGTTTTTAAGAAAAAAACTATTTTAAACTCCAAGCAACTAAAAAACTATATTCAGGTAAATTGATTATTACTTCAAAGTATTACCATATTCAGCTGTTTAAAACAAACATCTCCTTGGGATTCTTGGGTGAATTACTCATTGTTTCTGTACTTACAAATTTTTTGAACTGTACAGTGAACCCCTAACTTCATTACTACTGAATGTTAAATTGCATGGGACTTTTCTCTCCAAAGGGCCAAACAAAAGAATTCCTGGGCCCAGTCATAATAATGACTGTGACTGCAGTCTTCTAAAATAAAAGAAATGGTAATACTGTAATTAGCAGTAGAGCTCTGCAACCTTCAATTTAATAAAATATAACCCAAATAAAATATTGGGTACTTGGAATCATAGAACATATCGCCTTTCCACCCTGGCTTCTTTCATTTAGCAATATGCATTTAAGATTTCCCCATGTCTTTTCATGACTTTGGATAGCTCATTTTTTTATACTGCTGAATAATATTTCATTGTATGGATATACCACAATTTGTTTACCCATTCACCTCTTGAAGGACTTCATGGTTGCTTCTAGTCTTCAGTGATTCTATAAACATTTGTTTGCAGGTTTTGCATGCATGTAAAATTTTAACTCAAGTGGGTAAATACCCAGGAGTGTGATTGGTGGATTGTATTGTAAGGCTACGTTTAATTTTAAAGAAATTGCCAATTTTATCAGGTTTTTTAATTTAAACCATTGTAATAGGTATGTAGAAGATTGTCCTTGTTGCTTTAATTTACAGGTGCCTAAGGGAATATTACATTTACCAGCTTTACATGTGGTTATTTGCTATCTGTATATATTATTTGGGTAAGGTATTTGTTCAGATCTTTTGTCCATTTTTAAAAATTGTTCTATTTTATTTATTTTTAAAAAAGATATTTATTTATTTATTTATTTGACAGAGACCACAAGTAGGCAGAGAGGCAGGCAGAGAGAGAGGAAGGGAAGCAGGCTCCCCGCCAAGCAGGGAGCCCGATGTGGGGCTTGATTCTAGGACCCCGGGACAACTGACCTGAGCCAAAAGCAGAGGCCTCAACCCACTGAACCACCCAGGCACCCCCTTTTGCCCATTTTTAAATTGGGCTATTTTCTGGTTTCTGAGTTTTAAGGATTCTTGGTATATTTTGCATACCAGACCTTTATCAGATATGAGCTTTGCAAAGATTTTCTCACAGTTTCTTCCTTGTCTTTTAATTTTCTTTTTCTTTCTTTCTTTTTTTTTAGGTTCACTAAATTTATTTTAAAAATCATAAAATGTTTCTTACAAAAGAGCATTACATTCTGCACACTGCTCTGAATAGATGCCAGGGACAAATGGACTATTGTTACTTTTCCTCTCTGTCCCACCCCCCAAAATGTTACAGTGACCACAAAGCAAAGTGTTCACAATAATTACATGGGGGGAATTTTTTCTTTTAAACCACCAACAATGAACAAAAATTAAAATTCACTCACTCTGCTGCTGTTTCAAAATTTCAATGTTAGTTTTTGCACGCCCTTCCCCCCCCCACCCTGTTTTTAAGGAACTAAAACATTACATCTGGTGAACAGCAAAGATTTCACTACACCTCAAATGCAGAACACCTATGAAGCAGAGGAATGTTGGCTTTTTAAACAGAAGCAGATAAAAAAAAAAAGATGCAGGACTCCTTCAGTTCTTCACTAGTCTTAGAAAAACTTTCCAGAATACTGCTTCACACTATAAAAAAGAAAAAATATCTTGCATTAGAATCCTTCAACATCTGCATACTGCTTCACACTGTTCTGCAGCAAATACTGTGCATTCTGTATCTAGTCCTGTGTTTCTGTAATGGTAATGATCCGATCTTCAGATCCTTCTAGAGGTTCATCAATTTTGATCGAAGCTCCTGACTCATGACGGATTTGTTTAATCCGCTGACCACCTTTGCCAATAATAAATCCAGCCAAATCTTTGGGAATAGTTACTTGTGTAGTAATAATAGGTCCACCAAGATTACCATATAAGCCACGACCCCCTGCATAGGAATAATCATATCCGGAGCCACCCTGTGGTTCATAAGCCATCTGCCATTCTGATGGGCTCCATGTATCTATTAATTTTCTTAATAGTGTCTTTTACAGAACTGAGGTTTTTTTAATTTTAAGAATGTCCAATTTACTAATTTTTTTCATGGGTCATGCTTCTGATTTTATATCTAAAAACTCATTATCAAATAAGGTCATTCTAGGTTGTCTCCTTATGTTATCTTTTAGAAGTTTTATAGTTTGTATTTTAAATTTAGGTCTAAGATCCATTTTGAGTTAATTTTTTTTGGAAAGGTGTAAGGTCTAGGTCTAGGTTCATCTTTTGTGGATGGATGTCCAAGTCTTCCAGCCCATTTCTTGGAAAGACTATCATTTTTCCATTTAATTACCTTTGCTCCTTTGTCAAAAATTTAGTTGCTTGTAATTGTGTGGATCTGTTTCTGGGCTTTCTGTTTTAGTGCATTATTTAATTTGTCTGTTATTTTTCCAATACTGTGTTGTCTTGATTACTGCAGTTTTGGGGAAGTCTTAAAGTCAGCTGGTATCCAGCTTTTTTTAGAGTTTTCTTTTTGTCTTTGGTTTTGAGCAGTTTTTACCATGATATGCCTAAGTGTGGTCAAGTTTTTGTTTGTTTTTTTAAATTTATCCCTTGTTGGGGATTTGTAATATTTTATGAGTTAGTGTTTGATTTCTTCTACAAATGTTGGGAACTTCTCAGATATAATCTCTTTAAATATACCTTTTATTTCATTCCTTCATCCCTTCCTGAGATATACAGTAAAATATATTAGATCTTTACACTATATGCTCTGTATCTCTTATGTTCTTTCACATATTTTTCATTTCTATCATTTTATACTTTTTTCTAAATGTTTTCTTCTACCTTCCAGTTTATCACTTCTTTGTTTGATTCTGTTTAATTTGTTTTTAAATCCATCTCTGACTTCTTAATAGTGATTATTGTAGTATTTAGTTACACATTTCACTTTCTATTATGGCTTCCAATATTCTCCAATATTCCAATATTTTTAGTATTATCTGTTATTTCTTTGCACATATAAGAGGGATAGTCTATGTCTGATGATGCCAAACATGTTTCTGAGTAGTTTCCAAGAAAAGAGCTGTTTTTGCTTTTTTTTTCAATTTATTTATTTTCAGAAAAGCAGTATTCATTATTTTTTCAGCACACCCAGTGCTCCATGCAATCCGTGCCCTCTACAATACCCACCACCTGGTACCCCAACCTCCCACACCCCCGCCACTTCAAACCCCTCAGATTGTTTTTCAGAGTCCATAGTCTCTCATGATTCACCTCCCCTTCCAATTTACCCCAACTCCCTTCTCCTCTCTAACACCCCTTGTCCTCCATGATAATTGTTATGCTCCACAAATAAGTGAAACCGTATGATAATGTTTTTGCGTTTTTAAAGTATTGTTTAAAAAAATAGAAGAAGAATATATATAACAGAGACTGGAAGTGGCCCACAGAGTATAACACATTTACTATCTGACTTTTTTTTTTTTTTTTTAAGATTTTATTCATTTATTTGACAGAGAGAAACCACAAGTAGTCGGAGAGGCAGGCAGAGAGACAGAGGGAAGCAGGCTCCCCGCCGAGCAGAGAGCCCGATGTGGGACTCGATCCCAGGACCCTGAGATCATGACCCGAGCCGAAGGCAGTGGCTTAACCCACTGAGCCACCCAGGCGCCCCTACTATCTGACTTTTTACATAAAATATCTATGGACCCATGAAGTAGATACTTTATGGATCTGTTTCTATTGTCATCGTGATGATGTCTTATCTCCTCTGTCTGGTTAGTTTTGATGTGGTATTGGATATTGTACATGAACAGTTACAGAGTTAATTTGGGACTGTGTTGATATTAACTTCTTCCAGAGAAGATTGAAAGTTGCTTCTGGTAGGCAAATAAAGGCACTAGCAATCTTGAACCATCACATGCAGGGAGAGAATGAGCTAATTCGAAGGTGGGCTTTAGTCTCTCTGAAGGCTGCTTAATTTTACTTTCTCCCTGGCTCATACAACAGCCCAAACCAAAGCTTGGGACTTAGCTGAGATCACATTCTTGGTGTGTCCTGAGTACTGAGTCCATTGAAATCTCTCAACTGCCTCTGTTAGACTCTGCTTCTGTGGGAATTGGCAGATGCTTCTGGGATAAAAGCAACTTAAAATATCATGCTCATCACTATATATTTTCATCTCTTCTCTGGTTTTAACTTCCTAATTCTTTTTGCTTTGTTAGTAATCTGTGGATTTCATACAGGTTTTGAAATATTTTTTCCCTAGCTTTTCTAGTTCTTAATGATAAGGTTGGTTCAAATTATTTTGACTGTCATTAATGGAAATAAATGCAACTCTTATATTTACTTATTAACAGTGAAGTGTTTGTTTTTTACTTTTTTTCATGTTTGCTTTTTTAATATTTTTATTTCAGATAGCTTCATTATTTCCTATGTATGTTGTGGGGTACATTGAGCCAAACAAATTTCAGAAGATCATTTATATGAACATGGTAACATTTTTAATATTCAAATGTCAAATATTAAAATAAGATTTCAGGATTTATAAAACATTACTGACTATTTTATGGGGTACCTCTTTGCAAGTAGTATTTAATTAATATATATGGTATTGATATTATCCAGGATAGATTACATTATTATATATCTATACCTATAATATTCAGATCTATAACATTCAGATGTTTTATGTCCTGGTGAAACTTTTTTAAATGTTAATGTTTTATTTATTATTGTCACTACTTTTGAAATTGCTTTTTCTCCCAAGACCTGAGACTTTTGGCACTTTGCATTCATATCACACTGTAAATTTTGTTTTTGCATTTTTAAAAATCTCAGTTTCTAAACACATACATATATTTAGATAAAATAAAACAAAGCTTTGTTAGTGATGGAAATCCTCAAGTAGTCCCAACAAAAATAATATCAGAAAATTAATACTTATGACTAAGTCTTTCTTATTATATCACTCCATTATTAAATCAATAGAAGCTTTAGTGCTATTTTTCTGTTTTCTTTATATCAAATATCAGAGAAATAAGATTAAATTCTGTATATAATTTATGGTATTGAAAAACTTAGAACTTATCCATGTATTGAACTTCTATTATCATTTGTTAATATTATTTATGCATATGAAGTTTGTATTAGAAATGACTATGCCTGTAGACAAAGTATGCATTATGCTATATATCTAATAACAATAAAACAGATATTTCCTTTCTTCAATTGGCAGGTTTCAGTTCTCCTTTGTTTTGTATTGATGTTTGGAAATCCAATGTATTTATCTTCTTATTATTCTTCATCTTTGTTAATGACATTGGTAAGTGTTTGCTAAGCTCATGAAGATTTTTTTTTAACTGACATATAGTAGGTTTACTCATGTAACGGAAGTTTAGGAGAATAAATAGTACCCTTCCCTGATTATTATTTACTCACATGAAAAACTTTTTCCCAAATAATGCTTTTTCTCTCTCTCATTATTGATAAATGAATACAATATTAAGTTTATCTCTTTAAAGTAATGTCCAGGTAAATATTTTTTAAAAATCTTAAGGTAAAAAGACTTACTTTAAAACTATGCCATAATTTATAATAAAAATTAGTTATTTCCTTCTACATCACTTCAGTACATGATATAGTTACTGCAATGACGTTTACCATTTCCCAAAACATTTTTGGAACTCCTCTGAAATGCTTTCACAGACTATGGCACATCCTTTTGAATATCTTCATTGGCGGCAAATCTTCATCTTTCAAGGGTGGATTTAATTTTGGAAATGACCAAAACTTTGTGAACAAGGTAGGTGATTAGATCTTGGGTAATCTAGATCTTGATCAGAATATGGTGTGACAGTAATTAGACTGATTTTCTTGACCATAACTAAATTATCTCTGAAGGCAGTTTGGAAAAAGGAGTTTCAAACTGTTTTGAGCAATGGCAACGTGATTAGAATAGTATATATATAGTCTAACAATATTTTATATAGAGTCTATAAAGTAACTCATGTGGCTTACTTCCATGGGATAATGCTCATTTGAATATGTATTTGGAATGGTGATTCAGTAAAATTGTTTCATTACTTTATAGTCACACTTCTAATATTCATGAAACAGAACATGGAGTATTTTCCTCCACTAGGATGTTTCTGACATATGCTCTTTCTACAATGATCAGAAATTATATCAATCACAGTAATACCAAATTATGGCACTTTTTCATGTATGGTGCATTGACTGACTCTTGAGATTGTCCCTATATTTTAACATTTTGCTCCCCAAGCCTTTTTTTTCTTTGGCCTCATACCAAGTAATCTCTCCTTTTTCTTTTTCCTCAAAAACATTTCCAAAATTTTATCAAGCTTTGTTATCCTTAAAAAGTAGAGAACTTGGAATCATCTACCTCTTTTTATGAAAACACTTTATTTTGAAATGTAGCACACATCTAGGAAACTACATGAAACAAAAGATTTGTATACTTAGTACTATTACTAATAACTACTGATAAATCAACTGTTATTTGACAAACGTGCCATCAAGCTATATGAAATAAGAAAGAAAGACAAATACTATCCTTCCATTTGTGTCTTTAGTTTCTTTCAGCAATGTTTTGTAATTCAGTGTTTTAAGTCTTTCACACCTTTAGCTAAGTTTATTCTTAATATTTTATTCTTTTTCAAGCTATTGTAAGTGAGAGTGTTTTCTTAATTTCCTTTTCAGAGTGTTGTTAGTGGGTAGAAATGCAACATATTTTTGTATGTTGATTTTGTATCCTGCTACGTTTTAAAAGTTAATTCTAACAGTGTGTGTATATGATATTTAGTGTTTTCTTCATAGAAGATCACATCATCTGCAGAGAGAGATAATTTTACATCTTCCTTTATAATTTTTATACCTTTTATTCCTTTTTCTTGCTTTATTGCTGTAGCTAGGACTTCCAGTACTATATTGAATAAAAATCATTAAAGTTGGCATCCTTGCCTTTTTCCTCATCTTAGAGTAAAAGCTTACAGTTTTTCACCATTTAGTATGATGTTAGCCGTGGGATTTTCAAATATGACTCTTGTTATGTTAAGGTAATTTCCCTCTATTCCTAGTTGTTGAGAGTTTTTATCATGATAGGATGTTGAATTTTATCAAATGTTTTCCTGCATCTATTGAGATGATCTTGTGATTTTAATCCCTCATTCTGGTATTGTAGGATGTTAGGTTAATTGATTTGCATATGTTGAACCATCCTACTTGCAAGATGAATCTCACTTAATCATGGTGTATGATCCTTTTAATGTGTGCTGTTAAATCTGATTTGCTTGTATTTTGTTAAGAATTTTTGCATTTATGTTCACCAGGGATATTAGTCTGTAGGTTAATTTTCTTGTAGTGTCCTTGTCAGGGTCATGCTGGTCTCACGAAACATGTTTGGAAATGTTCTCTCCTACTAAGTTTTTTGGAACAGTTCAAGAAGGGTTGGCACTATCTTTTCCGTAAATGTCTGGTAGAGTTCACAAGCAAAGCCATCTGGTCTTCGTCTTCTCTTTGTTGGGAGTTTTTTGTTTTGTTTTTGTTTTTATTCAATCACCTTACTAGTTATAGGTGCTCAGAGTTTCTGTTTCTTTATGATTCTGTCTTGGTAAATTGTATACTTCTAGGAATGTATCTCTTCTATGTAATCCGATTTGTTAGCATCTAGTAGTCTTTTATAATCTATTTTGTTTGGGTTTAGTTGTTTCAGATGGGAGAGTATGTGTAATTCTTTTTATATCAATTTTATCAGAAGCAGAAATTCCATCTTGATTGATTTTAATAATTTATTTTTGGGGTAAAATATTATATTCATAAGAATAAGAATTATACAAAAAGCTATATTCAGAAAATGTCACTCCCTCTTATTTCTTCTTACCCCATTCTCTCCACCTCTCTTTTCACCTTGGTTGTACCTTTCTTGTAAGATCTAATTGGTGTTCTGGTTTGCCCATTTAGTTATTATTTTTTCTTTTTTTGCACTAATAAATATTACATATTTTTAAAAGTATGTCACCTCTTATTTACATGAAAAGTAGCATACTATATTCTGCACTTTGGTTTATTGGCCTGTTGTGGATATCATGTAACAATCTATCCTGGATATCATTCTATATAATTTCAAGAGCTCTTCTTCATTCCTTTTATAGTTTCATAGTACTGTATTATGGATGTTCCATAGATAATTCAACTACTGTTCAATGTTTGGGCATGTAGGTTGTGCCTACATTTTGTGTTTACAGTGTTAAAGTGTATAATCTGGTACATTTATATTTTCCTGTTGTTGGAACTTCAGGAATCCTGGCTCACCCTGAACTAACTAGATGATGCAAAATTCCAGTCAAAATCTATGTAATACACAGGCCTAGGATTTCAGTTTCTTATAGGACTTTTTTTTTTCCTTCCCAAACTTGAGAATAAACAACTACTGTATCACCTTGTAGCAATGGTAGGAGGAGTACTCCTATTAATTGAGTGTCTGTCAGTTTGGGCTGCTGTAGTAAAAATATTACAGACTGGATAACTTACACAGAAATTTATTTTTCATATTTTTCATGGAAGTCCATGATCAGGGTGCCAGTCAATTTGGTTCTTGGTGAGGGCCCTTTTCTTGATTTGCAGACAGATACCTTTACCATATCCTTACATAGTGGAGAGACATCTCTCCCATATTTCTTCTTATAATAGCACTAGTCCCCTTCATGAGGGCTCCACCCTCATGGTCTAATTACCTCCCAAAGGTTTCACCTTCCCATATGTCACATTGAGGATTAGAGTTTCAACACATATGTTTGGTGTAGAACATAAACATTTAGTTGATAGCACCTCAGATGGACTGAGGGTATAGTTTTTGAGGGCCCCAGCTTATGCCTGTCTCAAGTCCACATTCTTACCTTCCATAGACCCAAGCCCTTTTCTACTTTTGGTGTAAGTCCATAGTGAAAACTTTATTCTGCTATCCTCCTTTAAGACTACCCTATATTCTCTCCTAATTGTTTCAGTTTTTTAAAGTCAGCTGCTTTTCTCTGGCACCTGGAAAATTCATTTTCTTTCTTACATGTTCACTTAGACATATTTTAAGCATTTTAAAATATTTTATTTAGGAATTCAGAGAGGAAGGGTTTTTATGTTAACTTAGACCACTAATTTTGCTGCGTGACATACATATACTCTTGCATGGACACACCTCCTACATACCATCTATACCCTGAGAAGATTGGCTTGCACAAGACATCTCAAGTAACTCAGTGAGGAATTACTTGACCCTAAAAGCAACTTTTTGGCACACAAAGCATTTAGCTCTCACTACAAGGAAATTTTCCAGGTCCAAATTTTGAAAAATCAAGAATTAAGAAGGAAAATGGGTGGTGATAGCCAAGATGGAAGTGGGTCAACTGTATACTTTTTGAAATGTATCATTAATATAAAATGTCAATTTTATTTAATTGTTTCATTTTATATCATGTGAATTTTAGGTGATAATTCTAAAGAGAAATAAAATTCAAAGATTGGGAGTGTCTGAACTCAACTTTTGGGTAAGAGTCAATAGTTTCAACCATATCTTCAAACTCTGTATTTCTATAGACTGACTATAGACAATATACCTTAAAAATTGAATGACTTATGGTCAATACCTACTCGCATAGGGAGAGAAATAGCTCATAGCAACATCTACAAGTCATTATCAAGAAATGAGTTCATTTATTTCAGCACTATGCTCACACCTCTCTTTACTTTTTATCTTGCTATACCCTTACTGCCTTGCTTTCTAAATTTTGAGTTTCTCTCTTTAGATTTACTAATCTTCTCTTCAAAATAACTCAGTCTGTAGTCCTGATCCCACTTTCCCTTTTCTTTTTCCTCTGCATCTGTCATCTGTCTGTTCTTCTGCTTCCTACTTTAGACTATTATTTTTGTCCCTATATCATTTTCCCTACAGTCCCCCAGCCCCTTTTTATTTCAACTCAGCTACTACCTAATCTCTTTTACTTCTTCCTAAATATGCAAATGGATGGCCCATGTTACCTCTATATTTGTGTGTCTTGTTCCCAAATAAAATAAGTATATTATCAGGTAGGCATTGCAATTACTAATTCTTGTAATATTGGACAGATGAGATTCCTTTTTTTCTCTTGGTCTTTAATGTAGATGTATATATATTAAAAAATAAAACCTATATTAAAGATTTATGTGATTACATATGATATATTAATAAGGTAAAACTGGAGAAGTTATGGTAAGATCAGGTATATTCCTAATCAGAATGCAAAAGAACAAAATGGACAGTTGCCAGTTACTGCTGGAGGCTTTCTCCCATCCCTAATGATGAAAATGTAGGGATATTTGTGCGGTTGAATTATTAGATTTTTTTTACTTCAGAAAAATTAATGATTTTAAAAGATTAAACCAGGAAATCAATGGAACATTCAAATATTTAATAACTGAACTCAGAAAATAAAAATTTCCATTACAAGCTATTGAAAAATGACAAATAGAACAGTGTACAAAGACATTTAGGGAATTGTGTCAAAGCTGTACTAAGAAGAAAATTTATTGTCTTAAGTATTTACAGTTTAGACTGGAAAGAGTTAAAAAGTATGCTTTCAACTCAAGAATTTCATAGGAACAAAATTCTAAGGAGAAAAAAGATGAGATATAATTAATGTTCAGATTACCTTTATATTTTGAAGTTGACATAATTGATATTATCAGTCTTTTGCAAAAGGAAGAAACAAGGGGCGCCTAAGTGGCTCAGTGGGTTGAGCCTCTGCCTTCGGCTTGGGTCATGGTCCCAGGGTCCTGGGATCAAGCCCCGCATGGGACTCTCTGCTCAGAGGGGAGCCTGTTTCCCCCTCGCTCTCTCTGCCTGCCTCTCTGCCTACTTGTGATCCCTCTCTCTGTCAAATAAATAAATAAAGTCTTTAAAAAAAAAAAAAGAAACAAATCACGTTAGTCATCTAGACAATACAAAGGATATTGTGGCTTTTTATGCCTTTTTTTTTTTTTTCATAAAAGACAGAACGGTAAAGCAAAGAAGTTTTGTGAACTGATACTTTTTTTTGCAACCTCCTCCCCCAAATCTCTGTTAGTCCCAAATAATTCTTTCATGCCTGTGGAATAAAAATTATATTGTATATCTTACTCTGTATGGTGTTTAGAAACCAAAGATCTGAGTGCTGAGTATCCTCATTGCTACCGCTCTGTCCTTGCTGATAGACAGACAGATAGATGCATATACACACATACATCTAAATATTCATATCATTGAAATTCCACAAGGAGAGGTAAAAGAGAGTGGGACTGAAAACATTTTGAATAAGTAAAGGCTGAAGACTTTCCAAATTTGATAAAAGACATAAATCTACAGAGTCAAAAAACTCAGTGAATCCCAAGTAGGATAAACCCAACAAAATCCACGCAAAGGCACATCATAATTAAATTTCTGAAAATTAAAGACAAATCTTAAAATTAGGCAGATAGAAACAATGTGTTACCTATCAGGCAAAACAGATTTGTATTACGGTAACCTCATCTGAAACTATGGAGCCAGAATGAGGTGGCATAATGTTTGTCAAATGCTGAAAGAATTGTCATCTACAAATTACACATCCAGTGAAAGTGTCTTTTTTAAGAGTGTAGGGGAAATAAAAGATATTCTCAGATGAAAGAAAACTAAGAAAATTTGTTCTGTTACAGCTTTATGTATTATTTGCCCATGACCTGGCTTGTATTGAAAAAGTATATTTAAATCTTTAAGTATTAGTGTGTTTCTATTTCTCCTTGTATGTCTTTATAAAGACTGTTTTGCAATGGATAAATGTTCATACACATTTTCTTCATGAAATGTCTTTTAATGTCAAAATATGTTTTATATCTAATGCTTGTTGGTGTGAACTTTAGTGATGACAGAATTATAAACTATGATTCCTTATTTGCTTTGGTTGCTCTTGTCTTTGTCACCTCTTTGAATCTGTTTCTGTACCTCTTTGTACAGCACAGGGAGAGTCTTGCTTTGTGAGAATTTAAAGATTTTTATTAATGTCATAAATGTTACATATATTTTTATTGTATTTAATATTTCTCTCCATATTTCATTCCATGGTACTCTTCAATTTTTAACTTTCTTTATATATTCAGGAAGATTATTTCCTCAGTTATTGCATGCTTGAAACTAGTTTTCTATAATCTTTATACCTGAATGATAGTTGTGTTAGATATAAAGTTCCTGGTTTCCACGTTCTCGAGTGTCTTGAAAATGCTTCTACACCGTTGATGTGCTTTTATGTTTCTTTTAACATATATGATGCAAACTAAATTCTCTTTCCCTTTTAAGTTATGTGGACTTTGTAACTACAAGTGTTAAGGAATTTTTCTTCATAATTAAATTTTACTAGGCAATACCTTGAGGTAGTTTACCATACTGATCAATTTCCTTAGTATATGGTGGGTCCTTTCCAAATGTAAATTCAGGTCTTTTATGTCTAAGAAGTTTTCTTGGATTGTAGCTTTTCTTTTTCAGGTACTCTAATTGTAAATACATTGCCTGTCCTCTGTTTCTGCCACTTTCTCTGATTCTTTTACTACCTTCTTTAATCTCATTTTTATTCCTCTGGGGTTTCTGTCCTCAGTGCTCTTTTTGAATTTTTATTTGAATCTCTTCTCCTTTATTACCTTGAGATTGTCTTCATTTTTCAATGGTTTTCTCCTCTTCTTTTTTTTTCTTTTTTTAAAGATTTTATTTATTTATTTGACAGAGATCACAAGTAGGCAGAGAGGCAGGCAGAGAGAGAGGAGGAAGCAGGCTCCCTGCTGAGCAGAGAGCACCATGCGGGGCTCGATCCCAGGACCCTGGGATCATGACCTGAGCCGAAGGCAGAGGCTTTAACCGACTGAGCCACCCAGGTGCCCCGTTTTCTCCTCTTCTTCCATTTATTTTCTATATTTAGTTAAGTATTCTCAATTTTGGTGGGGTGGTGTCCTTTTCTGTCCTTAGTGTTCAAATTTTTTGTTCTTTTTTTTTTTTTAACCTCTCTGAATGCTTATTTGAGCTTATGAAATTCAACATTTAATTCTGCATTGTAGATTTTTTTCTGCTTGTGAGATTTTAATTTATTGGAGCAAAGATCATAAATTGATATGCTTGACTCATTTTTTTAACTTTTTTTAAAATTTTTAATTTATTTTTGGCATAACAGTATTCATTCTTTTTTCACCACACCCAGTTTTTTTTAACTTCTTAAAGAAGCTATATTATAGCTATTATGGACCTCTTTGACCTTATTATTTTGTGGTTAGAGCAGATGTTTTCTAATCTAGGTGCAGCCTTTTTTGTTAATGTAACAAAATGTGGTTTTATCAATTAACAGTAACTTAGTTCATTCATCTTTTAATGGCAGTAGTGATTGTCTTTTGTTTGATCCCCATTTATTTTTCTGGATAATTAATTCTCCCTTCTTGCTTATTTCCTTTTCCATACACTATCCTGGGGGGTTTCTCTCTTTTCTTTACCCTTCCTCTCTTTCCAGAAGTAATGCCTTTCTGGGATCAGTAATTTTATACTGAACACTTGAAGTCCCTGCTCTATAGCCCATTCTTCAGTCTTCTCACACATAAAGTGGACTTTTCTAAAGTTATTTCAGCTCAGTTTGGGACCCCTCATTTCCCTCTTTCCTCTTCCATATGGTTTTGAGAGCCCTCATTCTCTACAAAGGCTTAGATCAGGACTTGAGTTTCAACTTTGCTATATATGTTGTTTCTTTCTATTTACAGGTAATTTGAAGTTGTACTGTTACCGGTTTTTAATATTTGTGATTGCATTGTTCTACTTGTTGGATAAGTGTGGAAGATTAGGATTTAGGCCACTATAATTTTCCTCAGGTTATCTAGAAGTCCATACTTCTAGAAATAAGCTCTTTCTAATCAAGGATAACTGAAAAACAAATAAAAAATAGAGAACCCCATGTAAGTTTCAGTTTCTGCTTCTCTCTTTAAAATAAAAGCTTAAGTTTTCAAATTTTCCTTTCTTGAAGAGGGATATATTTCCAAAAGATTGATAGAAGAATTTTTTAATAATTTAATCCTATTTTTTGAAAAAAGAACTTTCAGCTAGGAAATAATATTTGGAAACATGCATATAGCTCTTTTTTTCACAGAAATTGAAAAGAAATAACTTTAAAAATATTCCTTTAGAATATGTAGAACTCTAGGGTTGTTACATATTTTATAACAGTATCATCTCCTCTAGTTCTTTGCCTTTGTAAACAGAATTTTCTATCTTTCTTTAGACTTCATCATTAATATTCTTTACATGATTAAAATTTTCCTATAACATTTGTTGATATAATTAAATATTTTAACTGGGTCATTTTTAATTTTTGTATTATAATTTTATTTTCTAGCTGATTCAAGTTTGTGCTTGGTTGTGTGGAACAATTATTTTGAAATTTCTGACATCTAAAATCTTAGGTGTTTCAGATCATGTAAGTACTTTCTAGTTAAAGCATAAAAATTCCTGCAAATATGTAAATAGATGAAAACTTTGAAACCATCTATTTTTACCTATTTATTTTATAGAGATTAGGTGCCTTCCTCAAAGACCTAGGGGTATTTATTGGCTGAGTCAGTAATAAAACCATGCAGTTCAATGATAAAACCATGCAGTTCAATGATCTTTTCAACCCACTAAGAAAAAACTACCAATAAATGCTGACTTAGCTATCCAGGAAAAATATTAATAATATCTTAAGTAGTTATGTGTTTGTATTTCAGTTAAAATACAAATAAGGACATCTGGCTGGCTCACTCAGTAGAGTGTGCAACTCTTGTTGGGAAGGTGGGTTCAAGGCCCATGTTGGGTGTGTAAATTACTTTAAAATATTTTTAAAAAAATCATTTGTTTAAAATAATAAATTGTACATTTATTGGAAATGTTAACATATGAGAAGTATGTACTCTGCTTTGAAATATAAAACTCTCACAATCGCAGTGTCATTTTATAGATGTGTAATTACAGACTGAAATTAAGATGCGACTTGATATTTTTAAAGTTTTCTTGTAATATAAAAGGAAAATGGGAAATGTTAAAAATTCTTTATTTTTTCAGCTTCTGGAAAATATATGGACCTATCCTTCATGTGTGGTGTATGTTTTAAAGCCAGTGTCTTGTTTGCCTTTGTCAAACCAAAGCCCCTACTTAGCTAATCGGTTCAGGTGAAGAGATAACAGTGCAGGAATTTACTTTTGATTCTTGACACTTACCGTTTGGATATGAGTGTACACGAGTGTATCATACAGTAACATACTCTGGAATGCACTTCATCCAGTACTATCCAGTTAGGAACCTGTGGAATGCTGAAGTTTCTTCACCTTTAACCAGAGATTATGTTACTTACTCACTGAATGGTAAAGTGCTATCACTCTCCAAGAGAACTGAGCTTATGTGCATGTTGAGGTTAAATAAAATTTCAAAATGTAGGGATTTATTCATCATTTATTGCTATCTCTGCATGATGATTCATTAGGTTTTTGTTGTTGTTGTTGTTGCTGCTATTCTCTGGTATGTTTGACACATTTTCCTTTTTTCTTTCCCTTTCTATTCCTAACTTTTCATTCTGTAGGGGCTGTACATTTTATGATAAACTTTACTGAAGCCTCCTAAGTTATTTATTTATGTTGATTTGGTCTATGGTTTTCTTTTCTGCCTTGCTCCACATTGTCACCCAACTGATTACAAATCTTACACACACACTCAAACCCCCACACACATACACACACATTCTTGGTACTCTCTCTCTCTCTTTTTTCTATAGTCTTTTTAAAAAATTAACATATGATGTATTATTAGCCCCAGGGGTATGAATCATCATGCATACACACTTCACAGCACTCACCATAGCACATACCCTCCCCAGTGTCCATACCCAACCACCCTCTCCGTACTTCCCTCCCCACCAGCAACCCTTGGCTTGTTTTGTGAGATTAAGAGTTTCTTATGGTTTGTCTCCCTCCCGATCCCATCTTGTCTCATATTTTCCCTCCCTATCTGCCAACCCCCCCACTTTGCCTCTCAAATTCCTCATATCAGGGAGATCATTTGATAATTGTCTTTCTCTGACTGACTTATTTTGCTCAGCATAATACCCTCTAGGTCCATCCGCATCATTGCAAATGGCAAGACTTCATTTCTTTTGATGGCTGCAGAGTATTCCATTATATATATATACCACATCTTCTTTATCCATTCATCTGTTGATGGACATCTAAGTTCTTTCCATAGTTTGGCTATTGTCGACATTGCTGCTATAAACATTTGGGTGCACGTGCCCCTTAGGATCACTACATTTGCATCTTCAGGGTAAATATCCAGTAGTGCGATTGCTGAGTCATAGGGTAGCTCTGTTTTCAACTTTTTGAGGAGCCTCCATTCTGTTTTCCAGAGTGGCTGTACCAGCTTGCATTCCCACCAACAGTGTAGGAGGGTTCCCCTTTCTCTGTATCCTCTCCAGCATCTGTCATTGCCTGACTTGTTAATTTTAGCCATTCTGACTGGTGTGAGGTGATATCTCATTGTGGTTTTGATTTGTATTTCCCTGATACCAAGTGACATGGAGCACTTTTTCATGTGTCTGTTGGCCATCTGAATGTCTTCTTTGCAGAGATGTCTGTTCATGTTCTCTGCCCATTTCTGATTGGATTATTTGTTCTTTGGGTGTTGAGTTTGAAAAGCTCTTTATAGATTTTGGATACTAGCACTTTATTGATACATCATTTGCAAATATCTTCTCCCATTCTGTCAGTTGTCTTTTGGTTTTGTTGACTGTCTCCTTTGCTGTGCAAAAGCTTTTTATCTTGATGAAGTCCCAATAGTTCATTTTTGCCCTTGCTTCCTTTGCCTTTGGCGATGTTCCTAGGAAGATGTTGCTGCAGCTGAGGTCAAAGAGGTTGCTGCCTGTGTTCTGCTCAAGGATTTTGATGGATTCCTTTCTCACATTGAGGTCCTTCATCCATTTTGAGTCTATTTTTGTGTGTGGTGTAAGGAAATGATCCAGTTTCATTTTTCTGCATGTGGCTCTCCAATTTTCCCAACACCATTTGTTGAAGAGACTATCTTTTTTCCACTGTATACTCTTTCCTGCTTTGTCAAAGATTAGTTAACCATAAAGTTGAGGGTCTGTTTCTGGGCTCTCTATTCTGTTCCATTGATCTATGTGTCTGTTTTTGTGCCAGTCCAATACTGTCTTGATGATGACAGCTTTGTAATAGAACTTAAAGTCTGAAATTGTGCTGCCACCAACTTTGGCTTTCTTTTTCAACATTCCTCTGGCTATATGAGGTCTTTTCTGGTTCCATATAAATTTTAGGATTATTTGTTCCATTTCTTTGAAAAAAATGGATGGGATTTTGATAGGGATTGCATTAAATGTGTAGATTGCTTTAGGTAGCATAGACATTTTCACAATATTTGTTCTTCCAATCCATGAGCATGGAACATTTTTCCATTTCTTTGTGTCTTTCTCAATTTCTTCCATGAGTACTTTATAGTTTTCTTGTATAGATTCTTTGCCTCTTTGGTTAGGTTTATTCCTAGGTATCTTATGGGTTTGTGTGCAATTGTAAGTGGGATCGACTCCTTAATTTCTCTTTCTTCTGTCTTTTTGGTGTATAGAAATGCAACTGATTTCTGTGCACTGATTTTATATTCTGACACTTTACTGAATTCCTGTATGAGTTCTAGCAGATTTGGAGTGGAGTCTTTTGGGTTTTCCACATAAAGCATCATATCATCTGCAAAGAGTCATAGTTTGACTTCTTCTTTGTCGATTTGGATGCCTTTGATTTCTTTTTGTCTGACTGCGGAGGCTAGGACTTCTAGCACTATGTTATAGCAGTGGTGATAATGGACATCCCTGCCGTGTTCCTGACCTTAGTGGAAAAGCTCTCAGTTTTTCTCCATTGAGAGTGATTTTTGCTGTGGGTTTTTCATAGATGGCTTTGATGGTATTTAGAAAGTACCCTCTGTCCCTACACTTTGAAGAGTTTTGATCAAGAAAGGATGCTGTACTTTGTCAAATGCTTTTTCAGCTTCTATTGAGAGTATCATATGGTTCTTGTCTGTTCTTTTATTAATGTATTGTATCACACTGATTGATTTGTGGATGTTGAACCAACCTTGCAGACCAGGAATAAATCCAACTTGGTTGTGGTGGATAATCCTTTTAATGTACTGTTGGGTCCTATTGACTAGTATTTTGGTGAGAATTTTCACATCTTTATTCATCAAGGATATTGGTCTGTAATTCTCTTTTTTGATGGGGTCTTTGGTTTTGGGATCAAGATAATGCGGGCCTCATAAAACGAGTTTGGAAGTTTTCCTTTCATATCTATTTTTTGGAACAGTTTCAAGAGAATAGGTACTAATTCTTCTTTAAATTTGGTAGAATTCCCTGGGAAGCCGTCTGTCCCTGGGGTCTTGTTTGTTGGGAGATTTTTGATGACTGTTTCAATCTCCTTACTGGTTATGGGTCTGTTCAGGTTTTCTATTTCTTCCTGGTTCAGTTTTGTTAGTTAATACGTCTCTAGGAATGTATCCATTTCTTCCAGATTGTCAAATTTGCTGGCATATCGTAGCTCTTAATATGTTCTTATAATTGTTTTTATTTCTTTGGTGTTGGTTGTGATCTCTCCTCTTTAATTCATGATTTTATTTATTTGGGTCCTTTCTCTTTTCTTTTTAATAAATCTGGCCAGAGGCTTATCAATCTTATTAATTCTTTCAAATAACCAGCTCCTAGTTTCATTGATTTGTTCCACTGTTTGGTTTGGTTTTGTTTTTTGGTTTCCATTTCATTGATTTCTGCTCTGATCTTTATTATTTCTCTTCTCCTGCTGGATTTAGTCTTTCTTTGCTGTTCTCTCTCCAGCGTCTTTAAGTGTAGGGTTAGGTTGTGTGTTTGAGACCTTTAATATTTTCCTCTCAGGACTGCCTTTGCTGTGTCACATAGATTTTGAATAGTTGTGTTTTTATTATCATTTGCTTCCATGAATTTTTTCAATTCTTCTTTAATTTCCTGGTTGACCCATACATTCTTTAGTAGGATGCTCTTTAGCCTCCATGTATTTGGGTTCTTTCCAGATTTCCTCGTTATTGAGTTCTAGCTTCAAAGCATTGTGGTCTGACAATACGCAGGGAATGATCCCAATCTTTTGATACCAGTTGAGACCTGATTTATGATCCAGGATGTGACCTATTCTGGAGAACGTTCCATGTGCACTAAAGAAGAATGTGTATTCTGTTGCTTTGAGATGGAATTTTCTGAATATATCTGTGATGTCCATCTGGTCCAGTGTGTCATTTAAGATCTTTATTTCCTTGGGGCGCCTGGGTGGCTCAGTGGGTTAGCCCTCTGCCTTCGGCTCGTGTCGTGGTCTCAGGGTCCTGGAATTGAGTCCCGCGTCGGGCTCTCTGCTCGGTGGAGAGCCTGCTTTCCTTCCTCTCTCTCTGCCTGCCTCTCTGTCTGCTTGTGATCTATGTTTGTCAAATAAACAAATAAAATCTTAAAAAAAAAGATCTTTATTTCCTTGTTGATCTTTTGCTTGGATGATCTGTCCATTTCACTGAGGGTGGTGTTAAAGTCCCCTACTATTATTGTATTATTATCAATGTGTATCTTTGATTTTGTTATTAATTGGTTTATATAGTTGGCTGCTCCCATGTTAGGGGCATAGATATTTTAAATTGTTAGATCTTCTTGTTGGACAGACCCTTTGAGTATGATATAATGTCCTTCCTCATCTCTTATTGTAGTCTTTGGCTTCAAATCTAATTTATCTGATAAAAGGATTGCCACCCCAGCTTTCTTTTGATGTCCATTAGCATGGTAAATTGTTTTCCACCCCCTCACTTTAAATCTGGAGGTGTCTTTGGGTCTAAAATGAGTTTCTTGTATACAGTATATTGATGGGTTTTGTTTTTTTATCCATTCTGATGCCCTATGTCTTTTGATGGGGGCAGTTAGCTTATTTACATTCAGGGTAACTATTGAAGGATATGAATTTAGTGCCATTGTATTGCCTGTAAGGTGACTGTTACTGTATATTGTCTCTGTTCCTTTCTGGTCTTCTACTTTCAGGCTCTCTTTGCTTAGAGGACCCTTTTCAATATTTCCTGTAGAGCTGGTTTGGGGTTTACAAACTCCTTTAGTTTTTGTTTGTCTTGGAAGCTTTTTATCTCTCCTTCTATTTTGAATGATAACCAAGCTGGATATAGTATTCTTGGCTGCATGTTTTTCTCATTTAGTGCTCTGTATGTATCATGCCAGTTCTTTCTGGCCTTCCAGGTCTCTGTGGATAAGTCTTCTGCCAATCTAATATTTTTAACCTTGTATGTTACAGACTTCTTGTCCTGGACTGCTTTCAGGATTTTCTCTTTGTCACTAAGACAAAGATGATGGGGTATGGACCTATTTTTATTGATTTTGGGGAGAGTTCTCTGTGTGTCCTGGATTTTGATGCTTGTTCCCTTTGCCATATTAGGGAAATTCTCTACAGTAATTTGCTCCAATATACCTTCTGTCCCCCTCTCTCTTTCTTCTTCTTCTGGAATTCCAATTATTCTAATATTGTTTCATCTTATGGTATCACTTATCTCTTGAATTCTGCCCTCATGATCCAGTAGTTGTTTGTTTCTCTTCTTCTGAGCTTCTTTATTGTCTGTCATTTGGTCTTCTATATCACTAATTCTCTCTTCTGCCTCTTATCCTAGCAGTAAGAGCCTCCATTTTTTATTGCACCTATTAATAGCTTTTTTGATTTCAGCATGGTTAGATTTTAGTTCTTTTATTTCTCCAGAAAGGGCTTTTACTTCTCCAGACAGGATTTCTCTAATATCTTCCATGCCTTTTTTGACCCCAGCTAACTTGAGAATCGTCATTCTGAACTCTAGATCTCATGCATTACCAATGTCCGTATTGATTAGGTCCCTAGCCTTCAGTACTGCCCCTTGTTAATTTTTTTTGTGGTGAGTTTTTCCACCTTGTCATTTTATCTTTCCGGAAGTGGTCGATTTTCTATTTCTAGAACTGCTGCTCTTCTTCTCTTCGATCTCCTGTTGGGTTTGTAGGTGTTTGGAATGGCTTGATAACTATCTAGCTGAACTCCTGCAAACTGATGTCATCTCAGTCTGCTATTCCTCTGCCATCTTGACTCCTCCTCGCTTGACCCACACCCTTGGTACTCTTAAGTGAATTCCTGTATGTGACATTGTGAGACTTGAAATGCATGTGGTTTAGTTAAATCATTATCAATCATCAGGCCTAGTTCAAATTAGAAAAGTCTGAATTATCCTTGCTACTCATAGTTAAGGGAAGCATGAATAAATGAAAACCCAGACAATTGTTACATTTGATATAAAATAATTTTTGTTCCTACAGAATAATTTGAATTAAGGTTTACATTTCAGATATTTTCTTTCTTTCTTTTTTTTTTTTTTTGGCCTTGTGAGAATGCAGTAGAAAAATAATTGTCTCACTGACAGTAGGTAATAAATCATCAGTAGAAAATAGGGGTTCTACATTGAGTTTGGTTGGAGATGTTTATTTCAAAGGCCTTGGAGATTAACTAACTAAATCAAAGTAGTGTTTGTAGTTGCAGTTCTTATGATGAATAGCTCTTATGTTTAATGGCTTGAGTGTATGTCTGAAAAATTCAACAAGCACCAAAAATTGTAACCAGTGTATGAGGCTTTGAGAAAATAGAAACACATATAAAATTTAATCATGATTTGTGATATGTAGTGAAAGGGTTAATGTGAGATAGTTTCCTTCTTAATAAAGCTGATTATAAAATCTCACGATTAACTGCATGGTGGTTTCTGCCCAATGAGTATTGGTCTTAACTCACTCTTTATATTATCATCTCTTTTTAATTTTTTCTGACCTCTATTCTTTTCATTTCTTGTGATATTTCTCTTTGTTTTCAGTTTTCTTCATAATTCAGTGCATAGGAATGTATAGTTCACAGATTTTTAAAAAAATTTTTCTTTGAGGGGCATCTGTGGACCTTGAATTATCTCCTTTGTAGACTTTACTAATAAAAAAAATTAATTATTATTGACCATAATTCCTAGGGTAATTTTAATTTATTTTACTTTATTTTCTTCTCAGATTCGCTTGAGTGACCTTATAGCAGCCAGAATCCTAAGGTATACAGATTTTGATACCTTAATTTACACTTGTGCTCCTGAATTTGACTTCATGGAAAGAGCGGTATGAATATTTTTTTGATTTTTTTCCTTTTCTACAGGTATGATAGTTTTTTGTTCTTGAATTTTCCTTTTAGTCAGAAACTCACAATTTTTATCCAGAGACATCCAACTTTATCATTTTTTTATTATAACTTTTATTAGTCATATAGTAACTTCTATCTTAAAGAGTTATTGATGATGATTAAATGAGATAATCCAGGAAGAGTGCTGAACATACTATCTGATCCACAGTTCAATTGCTTTCATTTTTTTAATACATTTTCAATATAAATAATTTATATTTATACTATATATTATATTCTATATTATATATTTCATATTCTATAATATATAAAATATATATTTATGTTATTTAATATATTTATGTTAAATATAGTTGAATACTTTAATATAAATATATTTAAATATATTTAACATAAATATATTTTTCATGTATTTTTTTAAAAGATTGTTTTAAATTTATTTATTTGAGAGAAGAGAGAGAGAGCCAGAGCTTGAGCAGGGACCAGGTCAGAGGTAGAGGAAGAACCAGACTTCCAGTGAGCACACAGCCCATTATAGGCTTGATCCCAGGACCCTGGAATCATGACTAGAGCTGAAGGCAGATGTTTAACTAACTGAACCACCCAGGTGCCCCATACCGTTCAATTACTTTTAATAATCTAGGTCACCTGCTCAAATCCAAATTCTCTTTTGATTTTTAGAAACTTTAGTTTTATTTCACTTAACACTCCAAATATTATAAAAAATTTTTAACAAGATGCTGCCATGAAAGGTATACTACTAATCATACATTATTCTCTTTTTTATCCAACCAGTCATACATTCACTCAAAAACTATTATGAGTACTATTTATTTATCTGTGAGGCAGTTTGCTGTAGGACTGACTACAATGAGGAAAATGTCTTGGTGCCTGCCTTCAAGAAGTACTTAATTCAGTGGCATGGTAAATCACTCAGACCACAATAATGGGTCATGAGAATTATTTAGCTGGTGATGTTATTTTATTGCTTCTCATATTTACAGTTATTACATAGACTGGCTTTCTTCCTTGTTTGTTCTAGTTTCACCAATGAAAATAATGGAACTTTGCAGCTCAGGAAATGATAATGTAGGGTCTGGGGATTAGTAAACATAAAATTTAAGAATTAATTTTATGTAAATAAAAGAAAGATAAAACCAAAAGAAAGGAAAAAGTAATAGACATAGCTTATTTTTGGCTTAATGTTTTTTACGTTAAACTCTTTGGTACATTTGTATAATTTTTTATAATTTTCATTCTTGTAGTAGAAGATGAAGGTTGATAGATATATATATAACGTTAATGATAAAAACATTTTTACCTTTAAGGAATTTCATTGTGAGGGGCACCTGGGTGGCTCAGTGGTTAAGCAGCTGCCTTCGGCTCAGGTCATGATCCCAGGGTCCTGGGATCAAGTCCCCCATCACATTGGGCTCCCTGTTCAGCGGGAAGTCTGCTTCTCCCTCACTCATTCCCCCAACTTGGATTCCCCCTCATGCCGTGTCTCTCTCTGTCAAATGAATAAATATTAAAAAAAAAGAAAAAAGAAAAAAATTTCATTGTGATACTCAATTTGACAGATTTTTATTCATTTACTGTAAAATTTAATAAATGACTAGTTTGAATAATTTGCTTTATTTCAGACTCCCTTGAGATATACAAAGACATTATTGCTTCCAGTTGTTATGACGATTACTTATTTTATCTTTAAAAAGGTATTCCTAAAAAATTTTTTCATTTGCTTTTGGGTTCAAGATAAGGACTATAGTGGATTAATGTTAATAACTGGGAATTCCATTTTATTTTTAGAAGGAATCCATACCCCCCTTAAAAATTTTCTTACTCAGCTCTCTCTTTATTTATTATTATATGGTTTTTAAAAAACTATTATATGAGTTTTTTAGAAAGCCTCATCAGAAAGGATATTCTTATTCTTTCAAAAGAAATCAGTTACCCACTATGTACCATGAACTACATTCACAGTGTTAGTCCACTGGGACAAATAAAACAGGTCTTCTCCTGTCTTGGAACTTACAGTCTTGGTGGGCTTCAAGCAAATAATCGCACAGTTTGAAAAATTAAAATTGTCGAAGGAGCTGTGAAAGGAAAACAACAGTTCAGTATCTTCTGAATATAAAGCACATTCAAGCAAGTCTTGATCCATTTTAAGACATGCACAGGAGAATTTTGTATAGAAATTCTTTAAAACTTTGTGTATTCTATGTGTTTTCCCAGCAAAAGAAATATTACTATGATAAAAGAAATAATGTTCTAAAATACCTCTGGCAGATTTTCTTGGTCTGGGAGTGGTATATCTAAAATTCTAACTAAAGACACTGGGTTTTAGTTTTTAGCATTTTTGAACCATCTTTATATTGTTTAGAGGTTGTCTTAAGTCACTATTTATTTTATACCTTCAAGTAAATAGCAATAACATTTCTCTACTACTATACCGCCTGTGGTCCTGTTAAAACTGGTTTTCTTTATTTAAAGTCAGATTGCTTTTCCTCTCTCTATAGTTCCAGCTCCCACATTTCTCATTCCTGTGTTTTCACATAAAATGTGAACAATTTGAGTGAGAAAGGCATCTGCCTCTACATCTCTGTGGTTTCTCCCTTGACCCAGTTCCCCAGAGACCACTTGGAAAGAGGATAGGGGCAGTAAGAAGAAATGGGTAACTACACACTGTGTCCCTTCGGCTCCACCTAACTCTCCACTAGCCTATTTCTGTTCCATCATGACAAATGGTGCTATTCTTTGAAGGCTCCACTTAGAGGAGCTAATGCAGGAATTAACTACTCAGTGGGGATATCGCTAACATGGGAGAAGATGACAGCTAGATCCACTATTACTATCTTTATAAAATTAAGATCCACGACTCATAAACATAGTACTAGCTCCCAAACACACCACAGCTCAAACCATGCATATGCATTAAAAGGCATTTCTGTGCCTTTGCTGCATGTGTACACACACGTGTGTGCAGACATGTCCCCATCCCTTTACCCATTAAAGTGTAACACTTTTTTGTCTCCATATAAACCCTTCCTTTTTATTTGTCCCATTGTGGCTAATTTTTTTTTTTTCCTTAAGAATACTTCTGATGTTCATTTACTTTTTCACTTGTATGAAATAGCTTCTGGGAAGAAAGAAGGAAAGCAACTATCATATGATTTTTCTGTGAAACTACTGAATTTTAAACTCCTATGAGTGCATATGTTCTATTAACTAAACCCCTAAATAGGCTTTTTGCTTGCCTAAGTGACCAGAATCTCACTCGTGTCACTTGAAACATTCATCCACATATTATGCACAGTGTAAAACTTGAAGTTCCCCATAAATTTTTTTTTTTTTTTTTTTTTTTTTTTTTTTTTTTTTTTTTATACCTTTAAGTTGCTTAGGATGCAGCTAAAAACTCTTTGGCCCAGTCAAGCCCCCACGTTCACCTTCACTCCTCCCTTCCTCCCTCACCATCAAGTGGTACATTGTGGTAAGCGCACTTTGGCCTTCTGTTGTGGTTATTTCCGCAGGAGCTAGATCAGGGAAGAAGATACGCCACAGCTAATTTGATAAGAATCAGAAGTTTACTGAAGCAGAATATAAACTGCATGGGTGGGAGGAGGTGGGGGGGGCAAGGGAGGGTTGGGGGAAGGAGAGAGAGAGTCCTGCTTTGCTTGGAAGATTAAGATAAAATAGTCTCAGAGTACAGCTGCTGCCTCGGTGGAAACCAGTTCCCCACTTGCAGCCCACTTCCCTCCCAGGAAAATATAAACTCTGATAAGGAGCTGTCCACGTGTACGAGCTTAAAATTTTAGAGTTGAAATGGACCTTAAAGATTTACCCCAATGCCGTTTTCTCTTTCTTTCTTTCTTTCTTTCTTTCTTTCTTTCTTTTTTCTCTTTCTCTTTCTCTTTCTTTCTTTCTTTTTCTTTCTTTCTTTCTCTTTCCTTCTTTCTTTCTTTTTTATAAAAGAATTTAGAACTTCATGAAAATATTTGCCTGAGGCAGAGGTGGGATTAAAGTGCTCCTGATGACTCACTTTAACAATAAAGACACTTCTTTCTAGTGAGGGTATTTATGTTTATAAATCAGAGCATTTTAAATGTCACATAATTCCTTAGAAAACCTTAATTTATTCTATTCACAGGCTTATCGTGATGTTTTATGTGTCTTATCTGCAAATACTTATCTAAGGTAATTATATCATAATTGTTTTTAAATCATACTGTATTCAGTTATTAAATAACTACTCTAATATCAAATGAATGTATATTAAACCAGCAGTTTGATTAAGAAAGGAGACATGAACCAATCTTAGATGTTCTCTTTAAAAAATATATATTATTTTTAGACATCTCTTTTATGTGTTTGGACTTATTTTGGAGATATTTCTATTTTAATTAATTCAAAGTTTTAATCAATTTAGTTTAATTTTAATATATGACTAGAATTTAAAGTCCATAAACAGAAGTAAGCTAAAGTTTTGTTTTAGCAATTCTTGTTTTTTTAACTTTCAGAGAAAACATAATTATTTGTTTCTCTGTGTATTCATGAAGTAGTTTTTCTGCATTTATTGTTAAAACCATTTGCTGTATCACATTTTTTTTTTTTTGGTGGTTTAAGTGAAGTCACTAACTTCACTGGCATAAATATATGTGAGAAAAATATAACTCAAATCACACATTGCTACAGGACATGTGAGATTGTGGAGAAAACCTCCTTACGAGGAAAATCTTAAATTACATTTTATACTTGCAGATATATGATTAAATTTGATGTATTAATGAAATTTATTTTTTAGGACAGTTTCAGATTTACGGAATAGTTGTGAAGATAGTACAGAGAGATTCCATCAGTCCTGTACCCCATGCTTATATTTTCAGTAAACAGTTTTGTATGGTTATCGGAAGGGCTTAATAGAACTTTATGGTTGAAATAGTTCAATCTTATTTGTCAAAATCCAAATCAAAGGGCTTAATAGACCTACTCTCCTTTCTCTGGTCTGAGGGACCTCAGAGCAATATGCCGTAACATTGTAAAAAGAGTGTTTTTAGAGCTCTGAGAACTATTCACATAAGGAATGCATGATGGCATCTGGGATATTAATTGAATTGAAGATTGAGAGTTACATGACAGCTGTCTTCAAGTACTTGAAGGGTGCAGTGTAGAAGAGGACAGACTCAAGGGGACCAAAGGGAGAAGATATCTAGCTCAGAATAAGGAAGTGATTACATTCCTGGAAGTGACAGGCTTGTGTGTGTGGTGGGGGAGGGATGTAGAGGAGTTTTTAAATTACAAAATAATACATGCATACAGTAAGACATACAGATGAAATATTTGAAGAAAAGAGGGAGTGTTTCTTTCCGTGGATCTACTCCTCACTGGTGCTGATTGCAAATGGTTTTGTATGTATCATTCTAGAAAACATTTCCAAAAACAGTGTTTTTATAAAAAAATAGAATCAGTATTATTATGTAACTTTTATTTTTACTTAATAGTGTATCTTGGTGTCTGCCTATATCTTCTTCATACTTTTTAGTGGTCTCCACATTTTATTGTTTGTCATCATGAATAATTACCAAGTACTTAACTATTCCCACATCAGTGGGCGTTAAGATTCTATTTTTCTTGGGGTGCCTGGGTGGCTCAGTGGGTTAAGCCTCTGCTTTCGACTTGGGTCATGATCTCAGGGTCCTGGGATTGAGCCCCACATCGGGCTCTTTGCTCAGCAGGGAGCCTGCTTCCCCCTTTCTCTCTGCCTGCCTCTCTGCCTGCTTATGGTCTCTCTCTCTCTCTCTCTGACAAATCTTTAAAAAAAAAAAAAGATTCTATTTATCTTTTTGTCATAACAACCAGTGCTAAGAGTAAGAACATATTTGTATGTATTCTTTGCATACGTATTTTAGTATTTAGGATATTGAAATAAGACTGCTAGATCATAATGTATGAATATTTTTAATTCGATAAATACTGAAAACTAATGCTGAAAGTGTCCATTTCCTTGCATCTCCATAAACACCAGTATTATCAAATATTTAACTATTTTTTCTGACAGATTAAAAAAAAAGGAACTCATTTTACCAGTCTTCCCTAGTAAAGTTTCACATCTTTCAAATGTGCGTGGCATATTTACGTTTCTTGACCACTTGAAAATTGGTGTATAGGATATTTTATATTATAGACAGTAACCTTTTGCCTATTACATGTATATAATATTTCTTCTAGGATATTAGTTTATAATTTATTAATGGTTTTTGCCTTATAGAAGTTTAAAATTTTTTTACAGTCACTCCTATACATTTTCTGGGCTAATTTATTGCTTAGAAACACCCACATCAAAATCATTAAATTATTTCCAAATATTTTCTTTCATAATTTTTCTTTTTGCCAAATACATATGCATATATTTAAAGCATACAACACAATGATTATATGTACATTATGAAATGATTACCACAATTAAGTTAATAACACATCTAACACATCCATCACCTCACAGTTACCTTTCTGTGTGTGAGAACGCTTAAGATCCACACTCTTAGCAAACTTTATATAATATAGTATTATTAACCGCAGTCACTATGCTGTACATCAGTTTCTCAGAACTTCATCTTACAACTAAAAGTTTGTACTGTTTGATGAACCTCGTCCCTGTTAGCCCTCATTACACAGCCCCAGAAACCACTGTTCTATTCTGTTTCTGAGTTTGACTTTTTTCTCTTCTTTAGAGTCCACATATAAGTGATACCATAAAGTATTTTTTTTTCCTTTGGCCTATTTCACATAGCATAACACCCTTCAGGTTCATCCACGTTATCACAGTTGGCAGGATTTCTTTTTTTATGACTGAATAATAATACTCCATTGCATGTATGTATGTATGTGTGTACACACAAACACACACACACACCCTACATATTCTTTATCTGCTTGTCCATCAACTTACATTATTTCTATATCTTGGCTATTGTGAATAATGCTTCAATGAACATGGAAGTGCTGATAGCACTTCAAAATATGGATTTTGATTATTTTGGATATATTCCCAAGAGTATGATGGCTGGATCATATGGCAGTTCTATTTTTAATTTTTTGAGGAACCTCCATACTGTTTTCCAAAATGTCTTTTCAAGTCATTTGTCCATTTAAAAATCAGATTATTATCATATATTTTTTTGCCATTGAGTTGTATGAGTTCCTTATGTACTCCAGATATTCACCCCGTATCAGATACACAGTTTGCAAATATTTTCTCCCATTCAATAGGTTACCTTTCCATTTTGTTGATTTTTTTCCTTTGCTGTGCAGAAACTTTTTAGGTGATGTCATCACACTTTTTTATTTTTCCTTTTGTTGCTGGTGATTTTGGTTGCCAGATTCAAAAATTAATTGCTAAGACTCCTGTCAACTTAATCTTTGTGACTGGTGTAAGATAGGAGTTTAACCACATGGTTTTGCATGTGAATATCATTTTCCAACCATCATTTATTGAAAATACTATCCTATCCCCATGGTGTGTTTGTGCCCTTATCAAAGATAAACTGACCATATATGCATGGGTTTATTGTTGGGCTCTCTATTCTGTTCCATTGATCTATGTGTCTTTTTATTCCTGTACCTGTACTGTTTTGATTACTTTAACTTTGTGGTATGGTTTGAAGTCAGGAATCATAATACCTGTAGCTTTGTTCTGCTTTCCCAAGTTTATCTTGGAAATTTAAGGTCTTTTTTGGTTCCATATAAATTTTAGAATTATTCTTTTTATATCTGTGAAAAATGTCATTGGAATTTTGATAGGGATTGCATTAAATCTGTAGATTGCTTTGGGTAGTATGGATATTTTAACATATGTCTTCCAAACCAAAAGCATAGAATATCTATTTATTTGCGTTGTCTTCAATTTCTTTTATCAGTGTCTCATAGTTTTCAGTATAGAGGTCTAGCTTCTCCTTTGTTAATTGTATTCCTAAGTGCTTTATTGTTTTTGATGCTATTATAAATGAGATTGCTTTCTAAATTATCTGTTTAGATGGTTCATTGTGATTGTGTAGAAATGCAGCTGATTTTTGTGTGTTGATTTTGTATTCCACAACTTTATTTATGTATTAGTTTTAACAGTTTTTTGGTGAAGTCTTTAGGGTTTTATGCATATAAAATCATGTCATCTGCAAACAGATAGTTTTACTTCTATCTTTATTATTTTTTTAAATTTCTTTTTCTTGCCTAATGCATTGATTAGACTTTTAGTACAATGATGGAGAGAAATAGAGTGGGCATCCTTGTCTTGTTCTTGATCTTAGAAGAACAACTTAATTAACTCTGGGCTTGTTATATATTATATGCCATTATTCTGTTCAGATACCTTCATTTTGTACCTAAATTGTTAAAACTTCTTAGCATGGAGGGTTTTTGAATTTTATCAAATGCTTTTTTCTGTGTCTAATGAGATGATCATTAGGTTTTTATCCTTCATTCTTTTAATGTGGCATATCGCATATATCGATTTGTGTATATTGAACTATCCTTGTATTGCAAAGATAAAATCCCACCTGCTCATGTTGCATGATCTTTTTAATATGATGTTGAATTTGGTTTCTTGTATTTGTTGAGGCTTTTTGCATCTATGTTCATCAGGGATATTGGCCTACAAAATTCTTTTATTATCCTCATTTTACTTCAGTATGAGAGTAATGTTAGCCTTGTAAAATGAGATTAAGTATATCCCTTCATCTTAAGTCTGTTGGAAAAATTCGAGAAAGATTTGCATTAATTCTTGTTTAAATGTTTGGTAGAATTCTCTAGTGAAGCCATCTGGTCCTCCACTACTTCTTCTTCTTCTTCTTCTTCTTTTTTTTTTTTTTTTTTTTGAGAGAGATTTTTTGGATTACTGGTTCAGTCTCCTTACTAGTTTTTTTTTTTTTTTTAAGATTTTATGTATTTATTTTTGAGAGAGAGAGAGTGGAGGTGTGGGGGGAGGAGCCGAGGGAGAGGGACAAGCAGACTTAACTCTGAGTGCAGAACCTGATGTAGAACTCAATTCCTGGGATCTGAGATCATGACCAGAGTTGAAATCAAGAGTCAGACGCTTAACCCACTGAGTCACATCACTGCCCTTCCTTACTAGTTTTAATTTTATTCAGATTTTCTTTTTCTTCGTGATTCAGTCCTATGTTCTTTCTTCGGGGTATCCAGTTGTTGGTGTATAATTGTTCATAATAGCCTCTTATGACCCTTTGTATTTTTGTGGTGTCAGTTTTAATGTTCCCCCTTTCATTTTTTAATTTTATTTATTTAAATCTTTTTTTCTTAGTCTAACTAAAGGCTTATAAATTTTATCTTTTCGAAAGATCAGCTCTTAATTTTTGTTGATGTTTTCTATTGTTTCTTGTCTCTGTTTCATTTATTTCTCTTACGACCTTTGTTTCTTTGTTTCTTCTTTCCTTTTATTAACTTTGGTCTTAGTTTGTTCTTTTTCCAGTTCCTTTAAGTGTATAATTATTTATTTAAAATCTTTTTTTCTTAATGTAAGCACTTACCACGTAAAATCCTCACTTAGAACTTTTGCTGCATCCTGTAAGTTTTGGTATGTTATTTTTATTTGTTTCAAGATATTTTTTATTTCCTTTTGATTTTTTCTTCTACCCATCAATTGTTCAGGATTAGATTGTTCAATTTCCATGTATTTGTGAATTTTCTATCTTTCCTACTTTATTGATTTCTAATGTCATACTGTCATGGTCAGAAAAGATACTTGATATGATTTCAGTCTTAAATTTGTTAATGATTGTTTTGTGACCTAACATAGGATCTATCCATAGAATGTTCTGTGTGCATTTAAGGAGAATATGTATTTTCCAGCTGTTGGATGAAATGTTCTGTGTATATTTGTTAGGTCCATTTGGTCTAAATTGTAGTTCAAGTCCAATATTTTCTTACTGATTTTCTGTTTGGATGATCCACCCATTGTTGGAATTGGGTATTGAAGTCCCCTTCTATTTTGCACTGTTTTCTATTTCTTCTCTCTGATCTATTAATACTTGCTTAATTTATTTAGGTGTTCCACTGTTGGGTTACATATAGATTTGCAACTGCTATATCCTCTTGATGAACTGACACCTTTATCATCATACAGTGACTTTGTTTGTTTCTTGTTACAGTTTCAACTTAAGTCTATTTCACCCTGAATATAGATTGAGATCTAGGTTTAGATACGTGTCATCTATAGGTTTGTGTGTGTGTATATGTATGATATGTAGAGTTATCCCTGCTTTCTTTATGTTTCCATTTGAATGAGTATCTTTTTTCATCCCTTCACTTTCATCTTAATGTGTCCTTAAAGCTAAAATGAGTATCTTGTAGGCAGCATGTAATTGTCTTTTTTTTTTTTTTTTAAGAGAGAGAGCACAAGTAGGTAGAGAGGCAGGCAGACAGAGAGAGGGAAGCAGGCTCCCTGCTGAGCAGAGAGACTGATGCGGTGCTCGATCCCAGGACCCTGAGACCATGACCCGAGCTTAAGGCAGAGGCTTAACCCATGGAGCCACCCAGGCGCCCCTTGTTTTTTTGTTTTTTAATTCATTTAGCCACTTTCTGTCTTTTGGTTGGAGAATTAAATACATTTATGTATATATTTTTAAAGATTTTATTTATTTATTCAACAGAGAGATCACAAGTAGACAGGCAGGCAGAGAGAGAGAGAGAGATTGAGATGGGGAAGAAGGCTCCCTGCTGAGTGAAGAGCCCAACACAGTGCTCGATCCCAGGACCCTGGGATGTTGACCTGAGCCGAAGGCAGAGGCTTTAACCCACTGAGCCACCCAGGCACCTCTAAATCCATTTATATTTAAGATTGTTATTGATAGATAAGGACTTGTTATCTTGTTATCACCTGGTTGTTTTCCATTTCATAGTTCCCTTCTTCCTCTCATGCTGTATTCTTTTTCTGTAATAATACGTTTGTTTCTTTTCTCTTAATTTTCTGTGAGAATCTACTGTAGTTTTTTTCTTTGTGGTTATCATGAGGCTTACATAATACATCTTATACTTATAACAGTCTATTTTAAGCTGACAAAAACTTAACTTCAATCACATATAAAAATTCTGCCTTTTTACTTATCCTTTTGCTGTTACAGTTTATATCTGTTTATACTGGTATATACATTAACAAATTGTTGTGCTATATTTATTTTTAAATACTTTTCTTTTTTTTACTTTTATAATAGATTTCAGTGACTTACATGGCACTATTACAGCAGTACAGTGTTTCTAATTTGACTGTATAGTTAACTTTATGGTGAGTTTTCACTTTCATAGGTATTCAGGTTACTCATTAACATCCTTTCATTTCAGCATGAATTACTCCCTTCAGCATTTCTTGTAGGGCAGGTCTAGTGGTAATGAAATCCCTCAGCTTTTGTTTGTCTGAGAGTTATTCGTTCACTTCATTTGAAGGGCAGCTTTGCTGGTTGAAGTATTCTTAATTGGCAGATCTTTTAATTTGAGCATTTTGAATATATCATCCCATCCTCTCTTGACCTGCAAGGATTCTGCTGAGAAATCCACTAACAGCCTTATGGGGGTCCCCTTATATGAGATAATTTGCTGCTTTGACAGTTCATCGTCTTTGGTTTTGATAGTTTCATTATAATGTGTCTAGTGAATTTGGGAGATTAACTTTGTATTGGTGACTATGAGCCTCATGTACTTGGATATACATATCTGTCTCCAGATTTGGCAAAATTTCAGCTGATCTTTAAATAAGATTTCTGCCCTTTTCCCCTCTCTTCTCTCTTAGGCTGCCATAATGTAAATATTGTTTCTCCTGATGGCATTTCATAATTCACATAAGCTTTCTTCACTCTTTTTCATTCTTTTTTCCTTTTCTCTTCTTACTGGATAATTTCAAATTATCAGTCTTCAAGTTCCCAGATTCTTTCTTCTGCTTGATCAGGTCTCCTGTTGATGCTGTAAATTGCATTTTTCATTTTCATTCATTGCATTCTTTACTTCTAGAATATTTTTAGTTCTTATTTTATAACTTCTAGTTCACAGTTAAACTTGTTTTGTTCATGGGTTGTTTTCCTGATTTTATGTTTTGTCTACAATATAGACAGTGATTTCTTCTGTGGGGTCAGTTACTGGAAAATGATTGTGTTCCTTTGGTTGTGTCAGGCTTCCTTGATTTTTCATGTTTCTTATAGCCTTTCATTGATGTCTTCACATTTGATGGAGGAATCACCTCTTTTAGACTTTAAGGACTGGTTTTGGAGAGGAAAGACATTCACTTGTAGGTAGGTGTAAGGAGCCAACTGGGTAAGGTTTGCTGTTTCCATTCCTGGGGAAGGCTCAGCAGTGTAGTGTCTGTGCAATTGAGTTTAGCATCAATGAGGATTGCATGGGTCCTCAACCCGAGGGTTGGTGGGTGCATTTTTATTTGAAAAACACCTTTATTTTCCCCTCACATTGAGTTGGTGGTTTGGTGAATAGGTATTTCTGGTTATGGTTTTTTTTTTTATTTAAAGCATTTTGTAGATAATTATTAGGTGCCAGGGTGGTTCAGTTAGTTAAGCATCTGACTTTAGCTCAGGTCATGATCCCAGGGTCCTGGGATCGAGTCCCATGTCTGGCTCCCTTCTCTGCAGGGAGTCTGTTTCTCCCTCTGTCCCTCCTCCCATTCATTCTCTCAATCTCTCTCTCTCTATCTACTAAATAAATAAAATGTTTAAAAATTCTATAGACAGTTATTTCCTAGCATTGAGCATTACCAATGAGAAATTTTTTTGTAGTTTTTGTTTTTGTTTTTAATTTTTTATAAACATATAATATATTTTTATCCCCAGGGGTACAGGTCTGTGAATCGCCAGGTTTACACACTTCACCGCACTCACCAAAGCACATACCCTCCCCAGTGTCCATAACCCCACCTCCCTTCTCCAACCCCCCTCCCCCCAGCAACCCTCAGTTTGTTTTGTGAGATTAAGAGTCACTTATGGTTTATCTCCCTCCCAATCCCATCTTGTTTCATTTATTCTTCTCCTACCCCCTTAAGCCCCCATGTTGCATCACCACTTCCTCATATCAGGGAGATCATATGATAGTTGTCTTTCTCCGCTTGACTTATTTCACTAAGCATGATACGCTCTAGTTGCATCCATGTTGTGGCAAATGGCAAGATTTCATTTTCTTTGATGGCTGCATAGTATTCCATTGTGTATATATACCACATCTTCTTTATCCACTCATCTGTTGATGGACATCTAGGTTCTTTCCATAGTTTGGCTATTGTGGACATTGCTGCTATAAACATTCGGGTGCACGCGCCCCTTCGGATCACTACGTTTGTATCTTTCGGGTAAATACCCAGTAGTGCAATTGCTGGGTCATAGGGCAGTTCTATTTTCAACATTTTGAGGAACCTCCATGTTGGTTTCCAGAGTGGTTGCCCCAGCTTGCATTCCCACCAACAGTGTAGGAGCGTTCCCCTTTCTCTGCATCCTCACCAGCATCTGTCATTTCCTGACTTGTTAATTTTAGCCATTCTGACTGGTGTGAGGATATCTCATTGTGGTTTTGATTTATATTTCCCTGATGCCAAATGATATGGAGCATTTTTCATGTGTCTGTTGGCCATCTGGATGTCTTTGCAGAAATGTCTGTTCATGTCCTCTGCCCATTTCTTGATTGGATTATTTGTTCTTTGGGTGTTGAGTTTGCTAAGTTCTTTATAGATTTTGGACACTAGTCCTTTATCTGATATGTCGTTTGCAAATATCTTCTCCCATTCTGTCAGTTGTCTTTTGGTTTTGTTAACTGTTTCCTTTGCTGTGCAAAAGCTTTTGATCTTGATGAAGTCCCAATAGTTCATTTGTGTCCTTGCTTCCCTTGCCTTTGGTGATGTTCCTAGGAAGATGTTGCTGCGGCTGAGGTCGAAGAGGTTGCTGCCTGTGTTCTCCTCAAGGATTTTGATGGATTCCTTTTGCTCATTGAGATCCTTCATCTATTTTGAGTCTATTTTCATGTGTGGTGTAAGCAGATGGTCCAATTTCATTTTTCTGCATATGGCTGTCCAATTTTTCCAACACCATTTATTGAAGAGGCTGTCTTTTTTCCAACCAATGAGAAATTTTATATGAAGTTTTGCTCTCTGGAAATTTATGGAGTTTGAGATATGAATGTACATATGTATACATGAATGTGTGTATTTTACATGTTTATTACACAGGACATATTTATATACATGGGACATTTTAATCTGAACATTCATAACGTCCTTTATCTCAGAGAATTGTTGGCTCTCTTAAACTTTTGCTTTAGCCTCTCTTTTTTGAACATCTGTTATTGCTCTTTATCAATTTATATCATTTGTATGTTTGAAGATTTGGTTATACATTTATATTTTAGATTAGCTACTAGATTTATTTGCATTAGCAATTATTGTCAGGGCCTGTCTTCCCTTGCACACAGCAGCTCACCGCAGGATCCTGTTGTGACCAGTAGATTTCAGGACAGGTGGGAAACCCCCTACCCACCCCCTCTACCGGGCAAGTCAGGGCCAAGCTGCAACAGAGGCTGAGTGATTTGGTGATGGCACAGCTTTCCTGACAGGCCACCCCCTGACCAGCCTTTAAAAACAAACAAACAAACAAACAAAAACCCTCTGGATCTGTTTGTGCCCTTGAACTTCCTTACCTCTTAGTGTCTTACCTGAACTGTAAAACCAGACTCTTCCACTTTCTCAATGGAGCAACTAAACAGGCAGTCCATACCTCTGGTATGAGTGTAACACACGAGCTGAGAGAACAACGTCGACACCATTCAGGCTGTGTTCACTTCACAGTGCCCAGAGCTCAATAGGTTCTTTAGACATAAATTTTTGTAGAACTAAAAATATTTATATGCTTTACCCAGTACGTTTTCTTCTGAAAGTTTATTCTGAAGAAACACTCAAGGATGCTCAGGGTTTTATGTACATGGTTGAATATTTAATAGAGATTATTTTTCTTTAAATCTTTCTAGAGGTATAGTCTCCAGCAATCAGTAAAATCTATTTTATCTTAACCAAAGCATGACTTTTTAAATATACCTTACATAGGATGACTATAAATCATGCCTTTCAAATTTTTATTTTTAGTGATATTGTCTAATTTTTATTTACTGATTAGAGAAAATCAAATTTCTTAAACCTAAGAACAAATAAATTAAGTTTGTATTTATGTAATCATAATGGACATTCAGTAAGTAGAGAATGTTTTTTATTCCAGAAAACAGCTCCTTGAACATGGTGAGGTAAAGCTTTCATTTTAATCTTTGCTATATTTGTGTATTAAATTCTAGTTCAAGGATAATTCACAAAGGTTTTGCCTTGCTGCCAATGCACTGTCAGCAGTGGTTCAGTGGTTCAGCGTTGGTAATAAATGCTGATCCCTCCTGTGTGTGCTTTTGCTTTTTTGAATAGTAGGATTTCTGAAAAATGGAAGGCTTATTTATGACCATGGAACATAATTAAATTGCTTTTATTTTTTCATACACTCTTTTATTCATTCAACAATAAAAGCATTAATTCCTAACCCAATGAGCTATTCAGCTTCAGCCCATCAGGGCAGACATCTATGGCCCTGTGACTGGTGGCCTTTGGCCACACCCAGACTTGATATGCAGACAGTTACAATCTTGGAGTTTTATAGGATACAGAAGATGGTATAGTAGTGTTGCTGCCCTCTGATATGCATAATTTTTCCACAGAGACATGAAACAAATAAGACAACATATTATATGATGCCAAATTATTTTGTGGCATATGAAGAGAAAGCTCAGCAGGGGTAGAAATATGATTTCCTAAATAATAGTGCTTTGAGTCTTAAAAGAAAGGCCAAATATACAAGACAAGACAACTGAATTTGGACTTAATAAAAATAGCCTATAATGATATCAAAGTTTTTAATAGTTACTATGTGCCATGTACTGTGCTGTTTTAATTCTCATATTATTATTCCCATTCTGCACATAAGATAAGTCTGTTAATTAGATAAAAATAGCTGTTAACAGAGACAAATACTAATATTTCAATGACTTAACTCAGTGCAGTTTGATTCTTTGTTCACATAAAGTTGAAACCAGGAGTTCCTGGTTAGTGGGTGACACCCCCCCTCCAGCAAGCAGTGATTGAGGAACCCAGATGCCTTCCATTTATAGCTTGGCCATCTGCAGTGTGCTTGTCTGCATCACATCAGCAAAGGAGAAAGAACAGAGAAGACTCTGCCCTGGAGTGCTGATGTTCTTGTCTACATGAAGGCAGCAAAGGAGAAAGAAAGATCCTGCATTAGAGATTTTGTAAGGCCTAGGCCTGGAAATGGAAATGGGGACTTCCTGCCCTCAGCTGGGACCTCAGGCACATGGCCACACCTGTCGGCAGGGAGCTGGGAAATGGAGTCTAGCTACATGTCTAAGAAGAAAAGCAAAGCAGTCTTGGCCACAGAATAGAGACCCACAGAAATTAAGTAGTTTTCCTCAGGTCTGCCTCTAATTCATAATAAAGCTTGCATTTCAACACTGGCAGTCCATTTCCAGTGCCTTCAAAGTAGTAGTCAATACTTCCTGCTTCCTATAGACAGGGCATTTGGGGAAGGGATTTACATATAGTTATAATTTCATTCACACAACAAACCATTGAGGTAAGTACAGTTGTTTTGTGTGTTGTACAGGTGAAAGAAAACTATGGCATGGAGAAGTTGAATAACTTAGGGTCGCAAAGCTGAAGGGACATAGGGACCTTAGCTCTGTGGAACCAAGGCCTTTGAACCTAGGGCATGTAGCAGCAGAGTCCGTGCTGTTAATCATTTAACACATGCTATGGCCTAATGTGAACTGTGTTTACGCAAATGAGTTGTGTCACATTGCCCAGTTTTACTTAGCAGGGCACATTCGTACTTTATATTTTATCATATGGTATTCAAAACCCAGGGCTTTTTATTTATATTTCTCAACCCACTCTTTTTAAAAACACAGTGTTGCTTAATTTTCTGCCCTCTTCTCACATTTTATTTTCTTACTCTATTTCTCCATTTATCCTTATTTTGCCCATTTTAATTTTTCTTCTGTTGTGTTCTAATCAGTTTAATCTTTTTTATGTGTCTGTTATGCACCAGGTCCCTGCTTTTGTAGAATTTAATATGTAGTGTAGGAAGACAGGCAATGTGAACAGATAATGACATGTGCCTTGATAAAGGAGGTAGGTAGAAAAATAGTGCAGAAAAAGTGATTATATCTGTGTGAAGAAGATGGGGTAGTTAGGGACAGATTTTTTTTTTAATGATGTTAGAGGAGTTTACCAAGGGCAGAGCATGTACATATACAAAGGAGGGATAAGGTAGTATGGTATGTTAAGCATTACAGGCAAATCAGGATTGCAAATGCATAGAAAAGAAGTGATACATGTTCAGACTATGGTGACTTCATATGCAAAGAAGGTAGACTCTATCCTGGACTTTGTTGTTAAACAAGAAATGATATAATCAGATCTAATTGTAGATATTTTTGTTCAGCTGTCAGTCAAAAGGATGGCTTTTTAAAAGGTAATCAGAATTTGGGGGAAGAATTACTTCTTTTGAAAAATAGATTGAGTGACATATGTTGGGGTTCTGTACCCTTCCATGTTCTCAGATTAATAGAACTATGTGGTTGAATAGTTTATTGTCTGGAAAAGAAGCATAGTGTAGTGGTTAAACACACAGACTTGAGAGTTGGCTGGCCCCAGATCCCTCTTCTTCCATTTACTGGCTGTGTGATCATAGCCAAATTACATTACATCTTTTTGGGAACAACCAGAACAACAACAGTAACAGCAATACTTATCCCACATGGTGGCTATAGGATTAAATGAGTTATATGTAAGATACTTACAGTGATGCCTAGTGTTAAGCCCTGTGTAAAGGCCCACTTTTAAATTTGTGTGCTTTCTGGACTGAGACCTCAGGGGCTCCAACTAATACTCTGCCCTCTGTTAACTGTGCCAGTGAGGGTATTTCTACCATGTTCTCAAGACATCTTCACAATTGTTGTGGGAGGTAGTTTTGACAGGGTCAGTCTGCCATTTGGACTGACTTTCTACACTTTGTTTTCTTTATGCTTGGGAGCTGCCACCTCACACTCTACCCAGTCACACTCCCTTATTCCAGGGATGGGGAGTGAACCATTTCCTGAGCTGCTCTTCTTTCCTTGCTTCCAGCCTCTAAAAGATGTTGTGAGGATTTTCCTAGTAATTTTTATGTGGAGAGAGGTACTAACAAATTGACAGTAGGTTACATACAGTACAGAATTTTGGACTGTGCTTTTTAACTGTAGCCTTCTGTCTTCTACTTGGTAGGTAAAAAGAAAACTGTGTGATAGAATAGGAGATAAATTAACTATGGCAAGAGAGCTCCATAGAAAGTCAGTTGTAGCCTGTGAGTGGAAGGGAGTTTAGAGCATGTGGATAACCATAGAAGACAAATATGAGTGGTGCTATTTAGAGTGTTTGTTCTATGTCATTCCCCCACAAAAAAAAAACGTTGTGCAAGGAAGATAAGGAAATGGTGAAGATCTTTCAGGTCTCCATATGCAGACAGAGTCCTTTCAGCTTTTAGGTGAGAAAGGAAAGTCAAGAAGAGTTACTACTTTAGATTTAATTCTGGTCATATGAGAAGTTGGTGCTAAGGTAGAAGTGATGGGAAAAATAATAGAGTACAAGTGATGGGATTTCGAAGAGACAATGACAGTCTCATCCTGTGACTCAGAATAACCAAAGGAAGGCATATTGGGAGAAGTCAGATGTACACTTGCATAAATTAGACCACACCTATTGTAGTCGAACATTTTAACGGAACATGGGCAATCTGTACCATGTTCAGAGCAAGGCAACCAGAATTATGACACCATAGAGCTAATGATTCCAAGTTTCTGAATATTTAACTTAAAAATAGAAAGCTTTCTAAGGGTAAAGGTGGGATTAGTGCAAAGTCATGAGTACAGTATTTGAATAATAGAGAACTGCTATGTGCAAATAGGTTAGACTAATTTTGTACAGTTGCAGAGGTGTGGAAATTATAGGGAGACACTGATTCAGTTTCAGAAAAGATTTTCTAGCATTTATAGCCATCCATAATTATAATAGGCACTCCTATGCATATTCCTTTTCAGGAATTAGTGAAGCGCCAGTTCATAGATTGACAGAAGAGATCTCTGTTTCAGATACAGGGTTAAAGAAGATGACTCGTGTAATCTACCAATCTGTGATTTAATGGTCCTAAACAAAAAGACCTATTTGGGTATGAAGTGCGTTAATGTCTTTTGCTCCTTCCGCAACATGGCCCCAACTGTGTCCAAAGAGGAGTTTGAGGAAAAATGAAGGATTGACTTTGAAATAAATCTTCCACATTTTGACTTTGGATTCAAGAATAATGAAAAAATTAACAAATTCCATTTTTAAACATCTTTACTTAAAAAGGAAAAAACACAGCTTTGCATTTTGTTTTAAACATAAGTTATATATTTCTAATCTAAAACAACACATTTAAAAAGTAAAATTCGGAAAAATCACCATTCAGAAGGAACCTCTATTTTTAGGTACATATTTTTGTAGCCATCTCCATCCCTCCCACCCCAGCCATGCATGTATATATACAGATAGATGGTTTTCACAAAATTAATCTTGTTTATATAATTAAACACATTGAAAACTTTCCATGCCATTAGATAATCTGCTAACACGTAATCTTTTAATGGCTATAGAAGTGGGAAATGTGGTAATTTACTTATTCCTCTATAATGGTCACAGGTTTTTTCTGTTTTTGCCACTAAAAATTCACTTAAGTGATCCTCTTTATACAGTATTTTTGGTCTTCATTATTCCCTTAAATTAGAATGGAAATTTAAGTCAAAGGGGTTGGCTCTTTTGTAACATCTTGATAAATAATGCTAAATGTACAAATTACATCAGTGTATGTTTCAAGGACTCTTCTCTAATACTCAGTCTTAAATAGTTGTCCATTTTATAGGTGAAAATACCTTATTATCTTCAATGCTTAATTTGTTGAATATTAGCAAATTCAAACATAAATATTTAATGACACTTGACTGGGTTGCATAGTCTATTTTTCTAATGAACTGGCTGATATTTTATGAGTATGTCTGTTAGAAAAATTTTGTCTGAAATCTTTGCTCAGTGGAACCCCATCTTAATAAAATGAGTGTCCTACTAATCAGTACAAATATTTATATATATGATTCCATTACTTTAAAAATAATCTAGCTTGTGTTTTGTTCTGATTTTTGTTGCTGGCTAAGTGACATGAAAACTTGTGAAACACTCAATATTTGTACGTCTCTGTGGCTCACTTCCTCACCTTGCATGTGTGCTGTTCAAATGCCACCTCTTGAGTGAGGCCCTCCCTGATTGTCCTCCTTGGAATTACAACTGCTCCAGCTCGTGGCCTCACACCACACACAGTGTACTCCCAGCCTTCTTCTCCTGTCCCACTTTCTAAGAGACTATAATTGATTCATTTACTTGCCATGACAATTTCTATCTCTACTTAGTGAATGTTCTAAAATGTAAGTCTCACAAGGGCAGACTTTGCTTACTGTTATTTTGTTCACGGTTGTATCCATGGCCTCCAGAACAGTACGTGGCATTTAGTACACATTTGCTAAATCTTTGTTGAATGAATGAATAAATATTACCAGATTTACTATTAAATTAAAAGATCCTTGTCCTAATGAATGGTAATAGTTTTAATATATATTATATGTATTAATTTAAAAATATATAAAGTGAAATATCATTTCATTTTGTTTTTACAGCTGATTTTTCACACATTGCAACTGTTAGCATTCACTGTCCTTGCCATTTTAATCATGAGGCTGAAGTTGTTTTTAACACCTCACATGTGTGTTATGGCTTCCTTGATATGTTCTCGACGGGTAAGGTATTCATTTTGGTGCCACTACACTATAGTAACTGTATGTGTTACTGCTGGTGAGGTTTCCATAGTTATTTTAGATATCTATTAGAGAGTATTACAGGATTTAGTTCCAGGATGTTTCACATTTTTGTGATTTGCTAATCTTAATCCTTGGTAGTAAATCAGTACTAGAAGGATGAGGGGTGTTTCTTTCTTTATTCTTTTGAGGATAAAGAAAGTTCCATTTTTATTAGGTCCTATAATTCCAAAATATATACTATTTTTAAATAATAGGTGACCAATCATGTGTGTATTATTAGTGCATTGATAATCTCAAACGACAATCCACCATGGTTTAGTAGCAAGGTGAGAGTTTATTATTGGCCCTATAGCACACTTCATATAAGAATTAAAAGTAATGGTTTCTTTCATTTCAGCTCTTTGGCTGGCTTTTTTGCAGAGTTCGTTTTGAGAATGTTATCTTTGGCATCCTAACAGTGATGTCAATACAAGGTTGTGCAAACCTCCATAATCAATGGAGCATAATAGGAGAATTTAATAATTTGCCTCAGGAGGAACTGATACAATGGATCAAATATAATACCAGGCCGGGTATGTAGCTCTTTAGTTCTATGTAAAGCTAGTATACAGACATGTAGAAACAGACACACAGAGTCATTAATCACTGACAGATTTTAAGCATGCAAATTGTAGTGTCCACCAGTCAAACCTTCTTGAAAAACAATTTTGTGCCCTCTTTAGCTGCCTCCTCGATAACTGCCAAGAATTTTAATTAACATGAGGAATTAATGATTTTTCATAGATATGTACTATAATGCTTAGATCATTTTCATATTTTAACCCTAACAATGACAAGTAATTGTTCAATAACAAATCTTCACACCTTGTGAACAGACATTGGAGAAGATACTTTTTTGACCATGGTCAAAAAATGGTCAACAGTGCCCTTTCTATCACTCCAGTCAGTGCTGACTCTCTCTTCCAACTTTGTAAAACCATTTGTGCACAGAAGAGTTAAAATCTCATATACTCCATTTTCTTCACTAAATAATTTCAAAAAGACTCCAAAATATTTTTAGCTTACTTTTTTCCCTATCTTTACCAAAATCACCTCAACCAGACATATTTCAATTTAAAAAACCTTTCCAGAGAATAAGTGTTTTCTACAGTATTTTCTATAAGTAATCCATAATCTTGTCCAAGACTATTTCATATTTATCTCACCAACAAGAATTAAGACTTTGCAGAGTATTTCTGCCCCTCTTTATGCCATAGTTATTTTCTCTTCAGTGATTTCAGCTGTTGCTGGACAGACTCCCCTACTTTTTTTCTGATAACTGTGTCCCTGGGCTTTGGGTTCCTCTAACTCACATTTGCTCAGTATTGGCACTATTGACATTAGGGACTGGCCTGTGCATTGAAAAATATTTTGCAGCATACCTTTCCTCAACCCACAAGTTGCCCACAATACCTCTCTCCCCACAGTGTGCCAATCAAAAATGTCTCCAGAAGTATATATCCCTAGAAAATAAAATCACATCTGGTTGAGAACCACTGCTCTAGCCTAAGAACTTTCCATCATTAATTATTGAATCTTGTGATAATACATATACATTGATTGACTTATGTATCTTCAAATTTAAGTCATATGTAATGATACTCTCTTAAAGTTACATTTAGAATATTTAGTTAGATTTGCAAGTAAACATTCAGCTATTTACAGTAGATCTTAATAACATGCCTTGTTAGTGATTTTATTATATTGATTAAAAATGACAACTTTCAAAATTATTTAATAATTTATTATATAGAATTATCAGGAGGTAAGTAAACATTTTTGACTTCCAAGAAACTACAGCTCACAGTTTCATCTTAAAACATACAGCATGAGACTTGCCTTTTGTAACAGTCTCTCAGTTCTTGGCATTTAAAATTATCGGAACAAGTATAAAGTTTTGTAATTCTTTCTGGTCCTATGTGTTTTTGTAGCATTGTCTTTTACATTGAGCTTGAACATGGCAGGAAGTTGTAGTAAAGTGCCTGAGTGTGGGCTCTGGTTCCACCTAGGTGTATAGACTTGACAAGTCAATTATCTTTGTTGGTTCTCAGTTTTCTAATTTAGAAAATAAGAATAGCATAGAACCCACTTCATAAAGTTCGGCAAATTAAGTTGTTTAAGTTGTAAATAAGTTGTTAACTTATTTAACACAGTTCCTGGCACAGAGATAACAAAGTTGGCTATTATAATAGCAGACAATATTGAGCAAAGAAAAAGAATAATGCCAATAGTTATTATTTAAATGTATTTCATCTTTCTTAATTTGGGTTCAAATATTATAGATAAGTACTGATCTTTGGTGTTCTTTAAAATATGTCATTAGGGAAAATGTCCTTGTTTTTCAGATGCTGTTTTTGCAGGTGCCATGCCTACAATGGCCAGTGTCAAGCTGTCTACCCTGCACCCCATTGTGAATCACCCACATTACGAGGATGCAGACTTGAGGTTGGCAAATGATTGAATGTTTTAACCAGACATGCTAATTTTTCTCAAAATGAAAATATCATGTATTTATGACTAACCTGTATGTTATTCTATTTGTTCCAGTAGAACTGCTAAGTACTAGTACTAGGAGATGGGATGGTTCTAACCCATGGCCATAGTTTGCCAGGCCCTGCTCTGAACCCCACAAGCCCCTCTGACTGATTTAAGAAACTATTCTCTATTTTACCAATGGCCTACATAGAAAAGTACATGAAATTTGCTATATTACATGATTTTATGAAAATTTAGGGTGTTTTTGGTTAGCTAGTTATGAAATTCTGAATTATTTTAATCATTTTAGTCATTGTCAATGTAATCTTTTCCTGTTAATGCATCTTTGGCCTATTTTTAGAGTTAACATTTTAAATCATTTAAAGTTTGATGTCTGGTTTTGGACATTGTGCATCCTATATGCTTGAAATTTTGAGAAATGTCCAATGCGAGGTGGGCAGATCGATAACTGGGTGATGGACATTAAGGAAAGCACATGATGTAGTCAGCACTGGGTGTTATATGCTACAGATGAATAACTGAAAGCTACATCTGAAGCTCATGTTAACTCATTGAACTTCAGTAAGTTAAAAAAGAAATATCCAATGCATAAATGGTAATTATTCAGGATGTCATAAAAACTTCTCTATTTGGGGGCCAAATTATCTGTTGTACCATATTTTGGTGACTGATCCTGTTTGTCAAGCTTCCTCACTGCTACACTAGATGCCCTCTGTCTGAATGTATGATTTGTTATATTTCAACTTCAATTCATATGCTTTTCAGATAATTTCAGTAGGTGAAATTATCTACCAAAATCTGTTTTCACTCTGTTCACCTCTATTCGAATGTGTTCCGTGAGCAGATTAATTACTTTATGCATATGCAAAGCAAATTTATATCCTGAACTTTGTAGTCTCTAAGGCACTTGATGTTTGTTCTGGTAAAAACTAACAAGCAGTACTTACAAAATTCAAACCACTGTAAGTTTTAGCATATGCAAAATAAAAGCAGGAAAGTGGAAACTGCTATCCAAAAATAATCTGTGCTGTCCCCAAACCGGTTCATGCTGCTTGAGATCATATATATGAGTGTTCCACCCAGTGAGTGTTGAGATTTTCATTTACTAGCAGAATTGTTTCAGTCCATTCTATTCTAACTTATTAAAAAATATTTAATTGTGTTTTGAATGTAAAGGGCTCGGACAAAAATAGTTTATTCCACATATAGTCGAAAATCTGCAAAAGAAGTGAGAGATAAATTGTTGGAGTTACATGTGAATTACTACATTTTAGAAGAGGCATGGTGTGTTGTGAGAACTAAGTGAGTATGAGTCCTATGCTGTATGGTATGGAATATCTTTAAGCAACAACCGTTTTACCTTATTACAGTAGTTGTGATTCTTTAAGATGGAATTGGGGAGGGAGACAAACTTAACGTTAAGAGACTCTTAATCTCAAGAAACAAACTGAGGGTTGCTGGAGGGGTGGCTGAATGATGAACAATGGGGAGGTTATGTGCTATGGTGAGTGCTGTGAATTGTGTAAGACTGATGATTCACAGACACCTGTGTCCCTGAAACAAATAATACATTATATGTTAATTTTAAAAATACTGAAAAAAAAAGAATTTTTATTCTAAATTAATTCTATTAAAGTACTATCCTGGTATTTTATTTAAAATTGTTTCATGTAGGAAAATAAATATCATTTCAGTAGAATCTAATTTCAAGAAACTGTAGTGTATCTTAGCTTCCTGATTTTTTTTATTTTAACATCTTAAGCATTGCTTTCCTTCATAGTTTTTCAAATTTTTATCATAGTTTTTATTAGATGTATGAAATACATATTTGAGTTTACAGTAAGTAGTGTGAGACATTAACATTCTTTTACTACAACTGGATAACATTGAATTTATAAGAACTATAAGAAAAGTTTTTGATAACTCAAGAAGATATAGTAAGTGAAACATTACTAAGTATAATCTTTAACTTCTGAATTTTCAATTTCTAAAAATCACAAAATTCTAAAATGGTTAACGGATATCTTGAGACCTTCTTTTAGATTCCTTGACTTAAGAGGTCCCTAGTTGTATTAGGTCTAACATTAAGAATTTTCATTTCTCATATAGATAATTAGGCATTACCATAAAACATTTTGGAAAAGTGAAGTTCATAAGTTTTAGTAGCTAATTTTAATACCTAATATATCTAGGAAGAAATGACATCTTGTAAAAGAAGAAGCTGGAATATAATGTTGATGCATGTGCACATCACATTAATTTAAAATTTAATAAGACAACGTAGACTTCGAAGCAAGGCATATTACCACAAAAAGATGAACATTTTATAATGACGAAAGGATTAACTCATCAAAAATATATAACAGTTCTAAAATGTGTATATCTAAACAACTTCAGAGCTCTATTTTAATTAAAATTAAATTAAAAATGTATAGAATATAAAGAAAAATAAGCAAATTTTCAATAATAGTTGGAAATGTTAACTTCCCTTTCATTACTGAGAGAATTCAATAAAAAGAGTGTAAGGATTAAAAGATAGAAACATCAAACAGTATCAAATAATCTGACCTAATTACTTTTATAGACCAGTATAGGAAAATACATTCTGCAGAATACACATTCTTTTAAAGGGCACAAGGGAAAACATATGCTGGGCCATAAAAATGGCTTCAGTATGTTTAAAAGATTTGATATCAGAGAGAATAAAATTAAAAATTAATAATTAGAAATCTACTAAATATGGATATCTGGTAAATCCATACATGTTTGGAAATTAGGCCGTAAATTTATGGATAACTTATGGGTCAAAGAAAAAACTACAAAGGAAATTGAAAAATAATGTTTTTTTACTTGAATGCAAAAAGACATGTTTTCAACAATGTTGCTGATCTAACTGGATATCTGTAGAGAAGAAAAAGTGAGCCATGACCCATACTACAACATAAACGAAAAATTAACTTAACATGGATTATAGCACTAAATGTAAAAGCTAAAATTAAAAGATTTCTTGGAGCACAGAACACTAACCATTAAAAAAAATCAAATAAAGTCCTGGTATTTTATTTAAAATACCATCAAAATTGAAATCTTTTCCTCAAAAGATATTAAGGAAAAAAAAGGGAATCCACAAACTGGAAGCAAATATTTATAAAGTAGGTATCTGATAAAAGGGATATATATTTTTTACATGAGATTTTACAAATTAATAATAAATTGACAATACAATTGAAAACAGACAAAAACTTGGACAGACATATTTCATGAAAGAAAATGTGATGACTAGTAAATACATCAAAAGATGTTCAATACTGTCAGCATTCAGTGATATGCAGATTAAAACCACAAAGAGATACTATTACATATACTCTAGAACAGATAAAATCTTAAAAACTAAAATACCAGATATTGGCAAGGATGTAGATTAACTAGAAATCTCTTAAATTGCTAATGTGAGTAAAAATGATACAACCACTTTGGAGAAGTATTTGGAGGCTTCTAACAAAAATTTAAGCATATATTTGCCTTATTACTCAGGAGTTCTACTCCTTGTGGAATTTTGGCTCAGTGGGTTAAACCGCTGCCTTCGGCTCAGGTCATGATCTCAGGGTCCTGGGATTGAGTCCCGCATCGGGCTCTCTGCTCAGCAGGGAGCCTGCTTCCGTTCCTCTCTTTCTGCCTACTTGTGATCTCTCTCTGTCAAATAAATAAATAAAATCTTTAAAAAAAAAAAAAAGATGTTATAGCATCTTCATTCATAATATCTCAAAGCAGAAACAACCCAAAGATCAAAAGAAAAATGAATAAACAAATTATATATAGTATATTCATACAATGGAATGTTACTTAGCAATAAAAAGGAACAAAATACTGATGTGTGAAAAAAGGATGAACCACAAAAACATGCTGAATGAAAGAAACCAAACACAGAAGAGGACATACTATGTGATTCCATTCTATGAAGTTTAAAATATGCAAGGCTAATTGGGAACAGAAATCAGAATAGCGGTTGGCTGTGGTGATGGAGGAAAGATCCTCTAGAAAGGGATTCAAGAACTTTTTTCTTTTTCATAGAATAATGACAGTGTTCATTATCTTGATTGCTCTATTTTTTTATATGAGTGTACACACTTGTCAAAACTCATGGAATTGTACACTAAGATCTGTGCATTTTTCCTCCTGTAATTGTATCCTAATAAAAAGTTACTCTAAATATACAAGTAAATATTTATGCAAAGAAGTCTTCTAAAATTCTGGGATGTAGAAAGACATTCTTCAGCTATCACTAGTAGCCTTCTGAGACACCAGGAATAAGTTCTAAAGAAGGAATAGCAAATTTTCTCTCAAGGCAGTTCTTTTTACAAAATTGACTTGTTCTGCTTTTCTTTACAACTCTGTTCTATTAAGTATTACATATCCTTTACCTAAAAGCCTAATGCTATCTGACATTTAAAGGAAATAATGAACAGTGCTAATTTGATTTTATAGTATGGACAAACTGAATTTAGGAGTTATTGGTCTGTCAAATCCCAAAGGAATTGAACATAGGACCCATAAGAAATGAGTTTTTGAGGGAGTTCAGTTAGTATTGGCAAGAAGAGATTGACCTATTGTTCCCAGAGATTATAGTTATTAGAACATAGGTACTCTTTGTACTTTGTCTGGTACTATATTAGCTGAAACTTGAGCATGTCAAAATTACATTTTGCTTTGCATGGTTTCATGGAGCTCAGTGTCATCTTGAGACTGATGTGAATTGGAACCATGTCTTAAGAGTTTCTATGGCATGGGGTGCCTGGGTGGCTCAGTGGGGTAAGCCTCTGCCTTTGGCTCAAGTCACAGGGTCCTGGGATCGAGCCCCGCATCAGGCTCCCTGCTTCCCTCTCTCTCTCTGCCTGCCTCTCTGCCTGCTTGTGATCTCTCTCCGTCAAGTAAATAAATAAAATCTTTTAAAAAAGAAAAGAGTTACTATGGCACAACTTAAAGCAAGGACATAGTTCCAGTGTGCATATAGTTCAATTAATAGGATGCATCCAAAATTAGGTTTAATGGTATTAAAAACAACTACTTGAAGTCTCTGGGAAGTGACACAAAAGCAGGGAGAAACTTCAGAAACATTTGCTCTTGAAAGACTTCTCTGAATTTGGGACCTTCTTGCCTGTGAATACTTCATAAACCACCCCATCCCTGCTTCTAGTATAGCAGAAAATCACAGCCTACTGGCTTGAGGGGACAGATGGTGACAGATGAGCTGTGAGTACCAAAGCAGCTGGATATTTGAAGGGGACGTTTTAGAAGCAACAGCAGTACAGAAAGACCAAAACCTAAAATCTGAAATATAAATTCTGCCTTAAACTTATTCTACACATGCTTGTGAGAATCCCCTGGGAACTTGGGAAATGGGTAGGTGGAAACTAGAGCAAGATGTCTGTCCTCTTTATTTATTTTATTTATTTTTATTTTTTAAAAATGTTTTATTTATATATTTTAGAGAGAATATGAGTAGTGATAGGGGTAGAAGAGGAAGGAGAGGGAGAGACTCTCAAGCAGACTCTGCACTGAGCACAGAGCCCGACATGGGGTTTGATCTCACAACCCAGAGACCATGAGCTAAGCAGAAACCAAGTGTTGGGGACTTAACCAACTGAGCCACCAGGTGCCCCAAGATGTCTGTCCTTGAAAGAGAACTCCTGGTGAGACTTGCAAATTCCCTGTTGCTTTTGACCATGTACATTTCCCAAATTTCACACACCCTAGGAAGCAGAAAGCAGAGTCATTACTTAAGGTGTCAGGGCAGGGATGGCTAGGTGGCTCAGTCGGTCAAGCAACAGCCTTCGGCTTGGGTCACGATCCTGGGGTCCTGGGATCGATTTCTGTATCTGGCTCCCTGCTCACTCTGCTTCTCCTTCTGACCCTCCCCCATCTCATGATCTTTCTCATTCTCTCTCTCTCAAATACATAAATTAAAATCTTAAAAAAAAAAAGAAGGGCAGAAATAAAGGATAACAAAGTAACTACACATTCTGGGAGGACCCCCAAAAGTAAGGGAAATATGGGAAGATGGGTTTCCAAATATAACTCTGCTCAAATCCTTGGCTGATAAAAACACAAGAAAAACCCCAGGGCTAAAAGAAAGAAGTAGCTGGTCATCACATTACCTGATTTCAAGCTTTACTACAAAGCTGTGATCACCAAGACAGCATGGTACTGGCATAAAAATAGACACATAGACCAGTGAACAGAGTAGAGAGCCCAGATATGGACCTTCAACTCTATGGGTAAATAATCTTGGACAAAACAGGAAAAAATATAGAGCAGAAAAAAGACAGTCTCTTCAATAAATGGTGCTGGGAAAACTTGGCAGCTATATGTAGAAGAATGAAACTCGACCATTCTCTTACACCGTACACAAAGATAAACTCAAAATGGGTAAAATACCTCAACGTGAGACAGGAATCCATCAGAATCCTAGAGAAGAACATAGGCTGTAACCTCTTCGATATCAGCCACAGCAACTTCTTTCAAGATATGTCTCCAAAGGCAAAGGAAACAAAAGCAAAAATGAACTTTTAGGACTTCATCAAGATCAAAAGCTTCTGCACAGCAAAGGAAACAGTCAACAAAACAAAGAGGCAAACCACGGAATGGGAGAAGATACTTGCAAATGACAGTACAGACAAAAGGTTGATATCCAGGATCTATAAAGAACTCCTCAAACTCAACACACACAAAACAGATAATCATCTCAAAAAATGGGCAGAAGATATGAACAGACACTTCTCCAATGAAGACATGCAAATGGTTATCAGACACATGAAAAAATGTTCATCATCACTAGCCATCAGGGAGATTCAAATTAAAACCACATTGAAATACCATCTTACACCAGTTAGAATGGCCAAAATTAGCAAGACAGGAAACAACATGTGTTGGAGAGGATGTGGAGAAAGGGGAACCCTCTTACACTGTTGGTGGGAATGCAAGATAGTGCAGCCACTTGGGAGAACAGTGTGGAGATTCCTCAAGAAATTAAAAATAGAGCTTCCCTATGACCCTGCAATTGCACTACTGGATATTTACCCCAAAGATACAGATGTCGTGAAAAGAAGGGCCATCTGTACCCCAATGTTTATAGCAGCAATGGCCATGGTCTCCAAACTGTGGAAAGAACCAATGCCCTTCAGTGGACGAATGGGTAAGGAAGATGTGGTCCATATACACTATGGAGTATTATGCCTCCATCAGAAAGGACGAATACCCAACTTTTGTAGCAACATGGATGGAACTGGAAGAGATTATGCTGAGTGAAATAAGTCAAGCAGAGAGAGTCAATTATCGTATGGTTTCACTTATTTGTGGAGCATAACAAATAACATGGAGGAGATGGGGAGATGGAGAGGAGAAGGGAGTTGAGGGAAATTGGAAGGGGAGGTGAACCATGAGAGACTATGGACTCTGTAAAACAACCTGAGGGTTTTGAAGGGGCGGGGTGGGGGGAGAGTTGGGGGAATCAGGTGGTGGGTATTATAGAGGGCACGGATTGCATGGAGCACTGGGTGTGGTGCAAAAACAATGAATACTGTTACGCTAAAAAGAAATTAAAAAAAAGAAGAAGTAGCTGGAACCTAAAAAAAACTGAGTGGATATAGCTGCTACACAAAATAGGAGATCCAGACAAGTGAACTGCCTACCAGAACAGGAACAAGAAAGTAACAGTCATCAGAAGAACAAAACAGATTCCAGACTCACTGCCAGGTGTTTTCTCTAGCATTCAGTTTCCAACCCCAAATTACCAGACCTGTGAAAAAAAATTTTTTTTATATTTGGAATCCATTTTTTTAAAAATATTTTCCAATACTCCAGAAAAAAGTTAGTAGAAACTGATTCAAATAGGTTGAGATGTTGGACTGAGCAGGGAAAGACTGCAAAGCTGCTGTTATGATTATATTCAAGGAATTAAGGAAAACATGTTCAAAGAATTGAAGACATGATATCAGTAAGGGACAAGATATGATTCTTAATAGTGAACACCCTCCCCAGAAAAATGGAAACTCTAGAATTGAAAATTATAATAAATGAATGGCAGTTCTTTAAAAGTTCTCAAGAGATTTGATGTAACAACAGAAAAAAGATCAATGACTTGAAGGTAAGTAAAGAAAAAGTATAATCCAGGGGCGCCTGGGTGGCTCAGTGGGTTAAAGCCTCTGCCTTCGGCTCAGGTCATGATCTCAGGGTCCAGGGATCGAGCCCCGCATCGGGCTCTCTGCTCAGCAGGGAGCCTGCTTCCTCCTCTCTCTCTGCCTGCTTGTGATCTCTCTGTCAAATGAACAAATAAAATCTTAAAAAAAAGAAAAGTACAATCCAAAGAACAAGAATCAAAAAGATTGAAGAAGAATAGCAAAAGCCATAGAGACCTGTGTGTTATTAAATAGTTCAACACGTGGGTTATGAAATACCAGAAAGAATGAAAGAAAAGAAAAATGAGAGGACAGTAATACCTGAAGAAATCTTGGCCAAAAATTTTTTGTTTGTTGAAAGCCATTAACTTAAAAATCCAATTAAGGTTAACAAATGCAGCTAGGATAAACCCAAGGAAATCCACATCATGGAATATCATAGTCAGACTGGTGAAAAATAAGGAGAAAAGAGAAAATCTTGAAAGAAGCAAGAGAAGAATGATATGATAAACATCTGGCTTCTTTTCATAAGTAGAAGTCAACTGTCATTGAAATGATAATTCAAAATTCAGAAATAAACGATATACTAAAATGTGCTGGAAATGTTAAAAATGTGGATAAATATTAATCACTATATGTATATATATATATTTTCTTCTTTGAAAATCTTTTAAAACCTTATGACTAGTTAAAGCAAAGATAATACCATTATATTTTTGATTTTATAATATAAGTCATATATAGATGACAGCAATAGCACAAGCAAGGGGAGTAAACAAAAATAAAATGTATAATTTTCTGGAAATAATCCAAGTTTAATGTTAAGTAACTGTGATACGTTGAAGATGCCTGTTTCGATATCTAGAGCAAACACACACACACACACACACACAGGCAAAAAAATGCATAAACCAATGAATGAAATGGACGATAAAGTAAAACTTTTTGTTTGACATAAAAGAAAGGGAAACAGACATTTAAAAAATAGATGAAACAAATAGAAAACAAGGGGGGAAAGCCTAAATCAATATCAGTAATCACAAATATGAATTGGGACAACACACTCTAATCAAAGACAAAGTTTGGTAGACGGAATACAAAAGCAAAACTCAACTATGTGTCCCCTTGAAGACATGCATTTTAAATACAGATACATGTATTGATGGGAGAAAAAGGGATAGAATTGTTTTGTGAATAACATATGAAAGCTGCAGTGAATATAAATATCTGGAATATTCTAGAGAAGGCAAAACTATATTGCAGAAAGGAGATCAGTGTTTGCCTGGGCTAAGCTGGAGCTAGGGGACCCACTGCAGAGGGGTTCAAGGGAAATTATTTCAGTGCTGGGAATTTTCTATATTATGATTATGGAAGTGCTCATACACCTATACACAGTTGTCCATATTTATCAAACTTTACTTATAAATGAGTTCATTTTATTGTACATAAATATTTCCTCAATATAGCTGTTAAAAAATAATAGCCAGTTTGGCCTGATTTCTTCCCTTTACTGCCTGCCTCTCATGCAGGGTTATTCCCTAGTGAGAACTAGTATCCCAGTCAGTCCAATTATAAAGCCACCCAAAATAGGAAAAGGTAGAGAAGAACAAATCTGGCCAACAAAAGCTTTCCTTCGTTACCTGGGACGATATGTTGTCATGCTGATCTAAGTCAGATGAAACTCAAAAATGGGCAATTCATCAGGAATTAGATTAGCTTTCCTTTAAACTGTCTCCTACTACTCATGAGCCTTATGTTTGGATGGTGATATGACATAGAAAATATATTTATTCATATTTCATTTTGAAAATAAATTTTTAAATATGTATTTCTGAATGTATATTGGACTTTCCTGTTAATTTTAATAATATGCTTGTTATTTGGTTAAGTGGAACATGAAAATACAACATATTTAATTTCATTTTTATCCTTAAATGTTGAACTTACATTTTATGAAATGATGCTTTATAATCTTTATTAAATAAATTAGTCTCAGGGCGCTTGGGTGGTTCAGTCAGTTAAGCATCTGCCTTCAGCTCAGTTCATGATCCCTGTGTCCTGGGATGGAGCCCTGTGTCAAGTTCCCTGCTAAGCTTCTCCCTTTCTTCCCCACTCATGCTCTCTCTCCATATCTCTCTGAAATGTCTCTCTCTCAAATAAATAAAATCTTAAAAAAAAAAGAGTCTCCAAAGATCTTAGAGCTACTTTATAATTTATATATTTTCCTTGCATTATGACTACATTTTTAATATGGATATATATGTGCCTTTTTTTTTTTTTTTTTTTTTTTTTAGGCCTGGTTGCAGTATGCTGGAAATTTGGGATGTGGAAGACCCTTCCAATACAGCTAATCCTCCCTTATGTAGTGTCTTGCTCAAGGATGGGAGGCCTTACTTCACCACAGTATTTCAGAATAGTATGTACAGAGTATTAAAGGTTAACTGAGAACAAAACCCACCACACTGTGGTGAAAACAAGTGTGTAGAAAACACCCACTTTGCCTTATTTGCATTAATAAAAATCACAAACTTTAACAAGGGGTCCTTAAAAAGAGAAGATATTAAAAACAATCTCAGGTTATTTTGATTACCAAAAGGTAAATTATTTCATCGGTTTCCATTGAATGTCAGCCTTTTAAAGCTTGTTATTTAAATGATTAAATCATTTCATACTGCATAAACAAATGTCCATCCTAGAAGTTGTAAAGAAAAAAAGATCAATGACATTTAATAATTTAAAGGTAAATGTCAGTCCATTTGTACCCAACTAGATGCTTCAGATTTTCTCTAGTACCAGCATGCACCAGCTCAGGCTCTTGAAACCACTTACAATATATTAATGCAGTTTCTGAAATGACACTTCCTTAAAATCCTGATACTAATCACAGCTTCTTTACCTCTGTGAGGAAATTTGTGTGTAACCATGTGTTTATTAAGGTTGTTTTTGCTTTTATTAACCCTCGGGAAAGATCTTTACTAGCTTTTAATAGTTTTTATTATTTCAAGTTAAATATTTTTAAAAACAACTTATTTAGTAATGTTTTAAATGTCTTGAAATGTATTTACCCAACCAAATAAGTATTTTCTATTGATTAGTTCCCAGCTGAGGTTCAACAGGTTATTAATCTGTCTTTATAATCCAGTGAATTTTCTTTTAACATTCAAGTAAAATAAAAACTGCTATGATACAAGACCAAATTTGGGGGTTAAAACATAAGCAGAAAAGAAAATCCAGCTAAGTTTATCATTTTTAAGGTTCTAGATCCTGAATGAAGCAAAGGCATTTTTCATCTCCACAGCCCTGAAATTCAGTGGACATAGTCTTTTTGATCACCATCTTTGTAATAACATATTTCTAAATCCTCATTTATTTTTGGTTTTGAATAAGGAAATTGATGTTTTATATATCTCCTCCTCCAATATGAAACCTGTGCAACAGTAATGCTTTGAGAGTGGAGAATAATTATCTTGAAGATACTGCCGAATGCAAAGATAAACACTAGAAAACAAAGATAAACACTCAAGCAGAGAACTGCTTGAGAGACAGTAAATATGCCACATCTGTAGTACTTTAATATCTGCTTTAAATTAGTCATCTTGGAGTTTTTGTAATTCCCTTATGTTCTTGGCCCTCTGCATTTGGACTAACAAAATTACTTAGTTCTATAGGTTAGTTCATGTATGGGAGGTAGGAGATTATATTTAAGAAAACTGATAAAATTATTTTTCAACTTTTGTAATTGTAAAATATTTTAATACAGGATACAAAACATCTAAGAAAGCATGCCCCATTTTATCAGTATTTTCAAATAACTTATTTGGGCCTAAGTATGGGGCAAAGAAGGAAAGGAGACTTAACATCTAATATTCATAAAAATAAAATACATTTTGGATGATATTTTCATAGGCAATATTTTAAAGAAGTTGGTAGAAGTTTTTAAAAGAAGAGCTGTATTAGCTAATAAAATATAAAAGTATACTTATGTGAATTGACATAGGATAACCAATAAAATTATTTTCAACTTTTATAGTCATAAAGTATTTTAAACACAGGATGCAAAGCAAGCTAAGAAAGCATGCCACATTTTACTTACTTCAGCATTTTCAAATAATCTGTTTTGGTGTGTGGGGCAACAAAGAAAAAATATAAAACCTAATATTCATAAAATTAACACAGTTTTGATGGTGTTGTCATAAAAGCTATTTTTTTAAAAGTTGTAACTCAACAACAGAAAGGGAAGAATAGTATTAACTAGTTAAATGTCCCATACAGATAAAATGTACTACTATGGATTGTGTTACTTTCATGTACTATGTATATTTGAAAATTAAAAAAGCACTTGAAGATCCTCTGTGTGTTTTCTATCTTTTCTCATCCTTTACTAAGCATACATTTTGACATTGAAATAATTCCAATATGAAGGTAGAAATCACAGGTCCCTGAATTTATCAACAGTGTTTACACAGGCAGTGATCTTTCTTAGCTGTTTAAAAACAACTCTGCATCATCTCACACAGAAGTCAGTGTACTGTGATGGAAATAGTGTGAGCTTTGTAACTAGATGAGTCTAATTTTAAGTCCTGGCACTTCTGTTTACCAGGTGGATCACCTACCATCCATTTGAACAATATCTATTGAGTGCTTACTATATGCCAGGCACTGTGCTAATTCAGCTCGGTCATGTTATAGGACTGAGCTTCAGTCTCTTCACCTGGAAATTAGAACTCACATTACCTATTTGACAGTGTCCTGATGAGGATTAGTAAGGTGGGGTGTTAAAGCGCTTGGCACATGTAGGTAAGTCACTCAACAAATGTTCGTTCCATACAGTCGTTCTCCCTGCATTCTAAATAACCAGCTTAGTAGTATCAAGTTATATAGTAGGTTATTTCATCTCGGAATTTCAAACAGTTCTACCTTTATTCTGTGTCAATAAATAGGAATACTGGGCTACAGCTTGCTTTTGTACGAATAAGGCTATTGGCTTCTTTCCTGTACATATTGTTTATTTTTTTGAAATGTGAAGACTGCGTGAACACTGCAGGTTGGGTGATGATAGATTTTCCTCAGAGCAGGGCAGTGTCTTCCTTCGTTTCCTATGCTTTTATTTATGTGCACCTATTTGAAACTGGCTAGAAGTGAGTTGCACACAAGCTACAACAACCCCCCCCACACTTTCTGCTTGTCAGAATCTGATGTACAGCTTCAGTGAACAATATGTGTCTTCTACTCTTCTGCTGCTAATACACACCACATCAAAAAACAGAGTACTTTTCATGTAAATTTTAACTTTTAAAAAAAATTGCATTTGAGAGAGAGAGAGAAGAGGAGTGGGGGGAGGGAGAGGGAGAAGCAGACTCCCAACTAGGCAGACAGCCCGACACGGGGCTTGACCCAAGGACTCTGAGATCATGACCTGAGCTGAAGGCAGACATTTAATAGACTGAGCCACCCAGGCACCTCTCATGTTGATTTTAATAATAAAACTATATTTCATTTGATAAGTGTCTATTATACAAGAAATACAAACTCATGGAATTTTTGTTTTCAAAAACAATTTGAAAGAAGGATAAATATTCAACAAGAACCATTACTCTCCGTTTTCTTCCAACTGGTAGGCATATTTTGCTTGTTTTCTTTTAACATAATTTAATCCACTTCAGGTTTTGTTCTTTACACAGCAGATGTGAAAAAGTTTTACAGAGACTATTTTAATGGCTACCTAATATCCCATCAGGTGTGTGTTGGCAGGGGGGGACCCTACTGAGTGATTTCCACGTTTACTCCTGCATGTATGTGTTATGTAGAACAGCACTACAATGGATATTTTAGTGCAGTAAGATTTTTAAATTTTCAGATTATTTCCTTAGGATTGTTTCCATAAAGTTAAATTTCATTTTAAAAATGTGGATGCCCTTAAAGCCTACAATGCAGTTCACCTCAAATTGCCTTTACAAAAGGATTATACACACCACCTGAAGTCCATATGACAATACTCATTTCACAACACCCTCATTAACATTGGTCAGGCTTATTAAAATTATTTCTTGTTAATTTGTGACACTCAGAGTTATTCATTAATTTACATTTGTTCCATGGCTTCTGTGGTTGGGTACCTATTCACATCTGTTAAATGGCTGCATTTCCTTTTGTGTATTGCCTCTTTGCATTCATCTGCATTTATATGTGTCTAGCCCAGCACAGAGAATGTCTGTGTTACAGACACTGATTTTTTAGTGACACCATCTTGTCATTGTTCAGTAATGTTGTTGAAGTTGCCATGTGAGTTAGGATATTCTTACTACTCTGTAGGCTGGAGATTATACTTCAGCTGTTTAAAGTAGTTTATAATTTGTACCATATTCAATATATCATATTTAATATTAAATACCAAGTCTCAAAGTCTCCGTGCCTTACCCGTTTATTTTATTTATTTTTTAAGATTTTATTTACTTATTTGACAAAGACACTGCAAGAAAGGGAACACAGTAGGGGGAGTGGGAGAGGGAGAAACAGGCCTCCTGCTGAGCAGGGAGCCTAATGGGGGCTTGATCCCAGGACCCTGCAATCATGATCTGAGCCAAAGGCAGACTCTTAATGACTGAGCCACCCAGGCGCCCCACCTCACCTGTTTAAATAGATTCAGTGATCATAATTCACGGCTGGATACTGTCAACTTTGTAAATTATGTATGAAATTTCTGAAACCATTATTGCTCTAAACTGGGTTGCTTTTTATAGCACATAGAAAGCAGGATTAGTAAATTTTTAACAGTTTTGGCCTCATGTGAACTAGTGGAGTTTCATGTCCAATAAAAACTCCCTATGTTCTTAATCTTTAGAAAGTATATTCTCTGTAGCTCTGTTCATATTCTTTGATAAATCCATTGAGTCTCCTCGAAAGAGGGAAGGTTAGAAATAAGGGGAAGGAAAATCTCTTTTTGAATATTCTATTTTAACCATGAAAAGCAAAGGGAAAATTTGAAAAGAATAGCTAAGTATATAACTTAATGCATAAAAATAAAATTTAGATGGGTCAAGAACTTAGAACTTCTAAAACTGAACTTTTAGAAGGAAATGGGGAAATGCAATTTAAAACCACATGACAAAATATACAAGTCTAATAGTAATTGGTGAGAACAGGGAGCAACAAGAACTCATGAAACTGTAGTAGGAGGACAAATTGATACAGCTCTCTTGGGAAATAATTTGTTATTACCTAATAAATTTTTAAAAATACGCAGTCCCTGCAACCTACAATTTTACCCTAAAGAAATGCTTGTGCAAATATTCAAGGGAAAACAGTTGCAGGAATAGTTCTGGAAACTGGGTGCCTGGGTGGCTCAGTCAGTTAAGTGTCAAACTCTTGATTTTGGCTCAAGTCGTAATCTTGGGGTCATGGGATCAGGCTCTGCCCAGGGCTCCATGCTCAGCACGAAGTCGGCTTATCCCTCTCCTTCTGCTCCTCCCCACTGTTCATGCTCCTTCTTTCCTTCTCTCCCCTCACAAATAAATAAGTAAACTTTTTAAATCTTAAAAAAAATATTTATAGAAGCATTATTCTTATCTTGGGAGGACAGAAGCTGAAAACAGCCTAAAGGACCACCAATAGACCAAATAAAATGGAATATCATACAGGAGTGAAAATGATCTATTCATGTATCAGGAAGACTGAATCTCAAATACAGTGTAAAGAATAAAAAACAAAGTTACCAGGCATGGGACATGTGTGTAAATATGTACGCCACTTATATATAGCCTAAAAGCAAAGATCGATGGCAAAACAGTAAAAACACAGGCACGATTAATGCAGAGCATAGGCGAGTGATCACTTCTAGCAGAGAACGTAATCCAGGAGGGACCTCGGCTGCTTCAACCATCCTGTTCAAGTTCTTGACTGAGTGTTAGGTAGGTAAGTGTTCATTTTATAGTTCTTTAAGATCTACATATGCTTTATAATGTTTGATATATTTTACACTCTTCAAAGTAGGGCTCTGATATCACATCAATGGTTCTTAAACATCAGATTCTCTTCCAGTAGCCCTTGTGTGCTTAAACAAGCATCAGGAGTTGTTCTGATGACTGAGGTCTAGCTAGCCAAGCATTGTCAGCCTGTGTCATTGAGCTTCCACTCGTGTGTTACTAGTTTCTTGAAACAGCAGATGGTGTGACAGTGCCTTTATTGAACAGCGAAAACGTAATAAAAATTTTGATAGAAATTTGATTATTTAAAAATTTTTTCTATGAAAGGAATTCACGTGCACTAAGGAAAAGTTGGAAAAATCCTGAATAGTAGTGAAAAGAAAAAATATGATTTTCTAGTACAGCTTTTTAAAAATTGCCACATCATGGTTCATTGGGCTTTGAAGAAAGACAGCATTCATAGAAATTGTATTACAATTCATAATTCATTTTGTTGTCAAGATGAGCAATATAATGGCTTTGTCGTGGCCTTAAAATAGCGTCCATAGGATGAGAACTCTGTATTTGCAACCAAGCACAGTAGATTTGATAGCCTATGTCTATTAGATACCCATGTTCCATATAATATATAGAAACATTACAAATTGGATTTTTTTTTAATGTCAAGATTTTTACTGTCCAACTTGAAGATAGTACATTGATTAGGACTTCAAATTAGGCTCTCTGTTTCTCTTGAATCATGTTAAATTATTTTTTTAACCTCTTCTGCTGATTAAATACCAAAATTAGAAAGAAATACAAAATGAACCTACTTAATAACACATCCATAAAGAGCTGGTTTTTTCCAATAGAAAAAAATTTCTAGCCTGGGTTTCAGTAATATTAAACAGGAGACCTTGCTTTTCTTTGAAATGATGCCTAATCAAGTATCCAGTTTTGAGCTTAGATGCTAACTGGTGGTAACCATCTCTGACAGACGCCCTGGCACAACTGAAGGGATACTTGAGCAGACCCTGTCACTTCACAGAAGTCTTTCCTCCCATAGATGCTGCTTGATCTGCATCTTAAAGGGAAGGTAAGGGGCACCTGGGTGGCTCAGTGGGTTAAAGCCTCTGCCTTCGGCTCAGGTCATGATCCCAGAGTCCTGGGATTGAGCCCCACATGGGGCTCTCTGCTCAGCAGGGAGCCTGCTTCCTCCTCTCTCTCTCTCCTGCCTCTCTGCCTACTTGTAATTTCTGTCTGTCAAATAAATAAATAAAATCTAAATAAATAAATAAATAAATAAATAAGGAAGGTAAGAAGTAACCAACTCAATGGGATGGTGGAGGGGGAAGGCACTTTCCAGGGAGGCAAAGCAGCATGTGCAGGAGCCCAGAATCACTGAGGCCCGTGGCTCGGTGCACATCTCAGTCCAGGACGTGCACTTTGGTTCTGTGAAAGCACGGGCATGCTCCTGTAAACTGGACAGAGACAAGCAGCTCATGCAAGTGGCAGGGTTTAAGAAAATCCGCCTCCGCTGTGGGAAGATGGAGTCCACGCCCTTACTCTCCCGTCTGGCAGCTCCGGGGCTCCATTTCTCTGGAACCTTTATAATACCTTCCTCCCGGAATCCTGAGGATCCAGCAAGAAACCCCATGTGGGAGTGGGTCATCCAGTAGTATACTTACGGTCCATCTTAACTCCTGAAGACGTCGAGGCAACTTCGAATTGGATGTGCATAGGAGGCGGCTCTGAGAGGTATTAGTAATCCGAAAGGACAAATCACAAGATCCTTTTCATTTGGCTTTGAATCATGTTAGAGGAGCTTTTTCAGACAGAAACAAAGAGAAAAAAAAAGAACTCACTTATTAGGCTCGGCTGAGATTAAAATTCATTTGTACCCCTTGAAGGCATATAGACCATGGCCCTTATTTTTAAAATTCCTCGGAACAACTGTGCTAATGCATGGATAGGTACTGAGATGACTCAGATGAAGCCACAAAGGCCCTTTATGGAAGACGCTGAACTGATTAGAGCCCCCAAGGATGTAGGAACTGGCATCTACAGAAAAGTAGCTCCTCTACTGGGGCGGGGGGGACCTTGGTCACACAGCGCCATCGGAGAGGCCCAGCGGATACAAAGAGGATCTTAACAAGAATAAGTCTTTTTAAACTAGTGTTGTGTGGCAGCCACAAAGGCACATTACCGTTGGGACAGTTCTCCAGGGAGGAACTTACTGTCCAGCAGCCAGAGTAGAGTTCGCCGACCATCCCCAACCTGCGCCCCGGCAGCTTCTGGCCTGGCCTCAAAGAGGCCCCACTCTTCTGAGCAGTCCTGAGGGGGTGACAGCATGGCGGGTGCGAGGGCCTGGCCATTTCCGCCCAGGGCTGGACTCCCCAAACGGGCAGCCTCTTCTGTGGAGCTCCTCACTGAGTCAGCCCAGACATGCTCAGGCATCCCTTGCTCCTCCTCTCCGGGGTCTGGGATGGGCCTCGCAGCCGTCAGGCCTCCTCACCCAGCTCACTTCCTCTCAGGGCCATATCTGCCATCAAGCCCCTTGCCCTCCTTTCTCCATCTCAGCTTCTGTTTCCTGAGGACATTGCTAGGTCCGTAATCAAAGGCGCGAGACTGATACAACGTGAAGGTCAAGCAAAGCTTTATTTTGCTCCAAGCATCAAGAATCAAACCGACCAGTCGGAGGTGCCTCTTACAGAGAGGGCGACCCCTCCAAGCCTCACAGACTAACTTTTAAAGCACAAAGGCCATGTGGTTGAGCCTGGCCACACACAGGTGGCCAATGAGACTAACACACAGAGAAAGCTGCACAGTCATGCTAGGTCACACACGGGTGGCCAACTGAATTACAATTCACCCCATAGTAGCTATTTGAACTAGCCTATCACCTTGGTCAGAATTGGCGCCCAAAAGGTGGGGCTCACACTCCTTGCCACTTATCCCTGCATCCGGGCTCTGGGCTCTGTTATCTCCACCTGACCTGACCTACCCTTGTATTTGGGCTCTGTTACCTGGGACTGGCCAACCATATTATACTAGTTTCCCAGACTTGCTTTTAAGTAAGTCCCCTTGGGGGAGGCAGGGTCACTTTAAGTTTTACTGCATAAACAATAAAATGGCTGTTTAATCCAAGATGGAATTGTTCTGGCTACATAGGCCCTTAACGACATGAGCTCATCTAGGCAGATTACTAGCTCACATCCTAGGCAGAGCAAGTTCAGACTTCTGTTTCAGTCTGGCGGGGTATCTGACAGATCCTGTTCCTCCCTGTGTATGTGGGTTTTACAAATACAGAGAACCTTACTGACTGCAGAAAGCCTACTTTCATTCATGCTACTTGGCCATGGATTTTCCTGACCATTCAGAGATGGTGCCACCGACAAAACGCACCCTACTGGGGTGCCCAGGGTAATTCCTAGGAGCCTTTTTGCACAGCAGCTATTGTCAAGAGAGGGGACCAGACCTTATGCCTATGCGATGCCCGTCTTTTCTCACAGTTCCGGACACTCATCAGATCGCAGGGTTCTCCAAATGGAGAAAAGTCATTTGAGAAAGGTAGAGACCAGGCATTCAAGCCATTAAGGCACAGTACATTCACACTCTGCAGATGAAGAGTTAAATGCTGAAATTTGGTCAGGATATTAATCTAGCCTAGTCCAATTATTTTAAATGATGAGTCAGGCTTTATTAGACTCTCTTTACAATATTGTGAAAAGCAAAACTATCTTAATCTGAAATACAGACTTGTTTGTTCCCCCACACTTACCAAAAAGTTTACTGTATTATGAAAACTGGTTTAATTTTTTTTAAGACCCTCTGAAAGCATGTAGAAATTCATTTTATATATACTTAGTGCCATCTGCTGGCTGTGATGTATCATAACATCTGTCATGAAATAGAAAAATTGTTAAGTAGCTAGTTTGCATTTGTTTTAACAGGTAACAGGAGAAATTGGGAGAGAAACAGAACTCACAGAACAAACTGCACTTTTGGTTGTGATTATGTTGGCAAACGGTGATAGAACAGTCATTCCTGGCTCTTCTTTGCCCTACCCCTCTGCACTATGACTTCCGTCTCTCTCCGCCTTCTGCCTCTGGAGCTTCTCTTTCATTTTCACCCTTGCCTCCCTGTCCAAGAGCACAGGTGCTGCCAGCATCACAAGTGTCACTCAGCAATAACGAACTGCAGAAATCTCCAGCGTCTCTTTGTCCCACCTGGGCTCACATCGTCCCTTCAATCTAATAAGGTCTCCCCTGTCTTCTGGCTTCCTCTTGCTGCTCACCCATCAACTCTCTGCCCAGAAGTCCCTTCCTCTTGGAAGTGGGTCCTGCCCAGTTCCTCCGTGGTCCGCTAATACCACGCCACTTGCCATGTTGTCTGATTGATTAAAAATTATCTGTTTGCCTTCAGAAGCCTCTTATTGAGCTATGCACCACTTACAGGATGTGTGTCTAATTTCCTTCTGGGTTCCTCCACCCAGCACCGTACCCAGAACATACGAGATGCTCAGTAAATGTTGCATGAAGGTATAATGTGGAAAATGGTCAGGTGAAAGGGAAAAACAGAGATAGGGTGCTTGGTGATCCCCTTGGGTCATTTTTCTCCTATTTTCTGTCTGTACCACATGGCTAACTTATCCAAAAATCATTCAATATATTCCTAATTATTCCTTAAGTAGCCAGCACCACATTGGATGTTCTGAGGGACAAATCCAAAATATTAGGATGTGGATTAAGACTGGGTTTGAATCCCTGCTCTATCACTTACTGAGCTATTCATTTGACACTTAAAATTTTCCTCTGTACACACTAGAGGTATTAAGGGGTATCCCTCAAAATGATCTGCTGAAGTAAAAAATGAGATAATACCCATAAAATATAAAATAGGGTAAGCGCCCAGCAGGATGCTTTCTGTTGCTCTTTTTGTCCTTGTTCTTGCTAAAGTCAGATCAGCACAGAGCACCTGCTGACTGGGTTGGGTGTCCAGTCTCCACTCAATACTTTTTTAATTCTTCAGGGACCGTCCGTTCCCTCTAGAGTCTACTACCAACACCTCACGAGGCCAATAGGGGAAGCTTTGCAATGGTGTTGTTTCTCTGATGAGGGCTAACTTAGTTCTTTAATTTGAAGAAGCCATTATGGGAGACTCAGAAAATGCACACAGCCTAAATATATGACTATAGCTTATGTGGCAAAACAGCGATGGCTATAGTATAATGGTATTTTAAGTTTTAAAATAACTTTGATTCTTCTCAGGTGTTCTTTCCCTCCAAGTATAAAATAAGAAACACGATGATACAACCTTTGGAGTTTGGCTTCTGACATACTCTTCACCAGTAAAGGCAAAGCAAATTGAAATAGATAAATGACTGTTTCTCATTTGGAAATGCATCTAAATACCGTCGAGGGAGTTGAGGTGCTGGGCATAAATTTTACCTTATGTCACAGCCTAGTGAGTGGAGGACGGGGTGTGGGGGTGGAGGTGGCTGTCTCTGTTTACTCTTGGTGGGACTTTGTAAATGCTTCTCTAAATTTGTTTTACAGCAGATGATTTTACCTTCACAGAATCAGAAAACAAGAAGGCAAACAGAGGCAAAGGTTCGTGCCTTGGTTCATTTTCTTAAGAAGATTTTATTTATTTATTTGAAAGAGAGGGAGTGAGAGAGAGAGAGAGCGAGAGAGAGGGAGCATGAGCAGGGGGAGGGGAGAAGACTTTTCCTGCCAAGCAAGGAGTCCGACCTGGGGCTCTGTCCCAGGACCCACTCACGCGCCCCAGGCATGGTCCTTTAGTAAGTGATTCTGTTGCTCTTTTTCCTACCTTCTACTCCCACTGCCTCAAACAAGGTGAGAAGGGGAGGAATGCTGAAGAGAGAAGATGTGGAGGGAAAGGGAGGAATTGGTGGTTGGCAGATGGTAGGTGTCTGGGTTGCGCCATGTTGGAACAGCTTCCCAGAACCTCTTATTGGGTAGAGCCACATTGCAGACATTTCTAGTAGGACACTTGGGGTTTAAAATCATCCACATAGGTTGGAGAGTCAGTCTGGCCTGCCTCAGATTTTCTGCATTCTGCACTCTGTATTGACCATGGCTTTTACTTACCATAACAGGTGATTCTCTTTGGACAGTATTTTCCCACTACTATCACCACCCAAGAAAAAACAAACTTAAATGTCAATTTCAGAATATTTTAGCTAATGCCATGTCTGATATTAGGTGGTTTATAATTATGGAATCACATGCACTCCTATAACATAAAATATTCTATGTCAAATACCTTCATACTTTTAAATCTTCACACACACACACACACACACACACACATGCCCATACTTCTATTCAATAGGTCCACAGTATGCCAGAAGCAGGGCCATAGAAAAGTAGAAAGAGACCCTCCATGAAGAGACTTTTTGCCAACACCATTCCCTCCTGCGGGAAAATTAATATAGTCACCATAGTAAAGGCAAGAAATTTGGTGTTATAACAATTTTCTCAACTGAGTCTCTGGATACATCAAACATTAGAAGATAAATATGAGAGTATAGCAAAAGTATAGAGACTCTCTACAATGTCCCCTATTTTGTTCTCCAGATCAGAAAAATAGGAAGAAAATTTCTGCTTTTTGTTTTAGGTTCCCCACTATGCTGATAAAGACTCCAATTGCAGAACAATGGCATTTTGGTGCCTTTACTCTCTACTTACTTTCATTTTCCTTGAGGGTATGAAATGCACTTTAATAGGAAAGCAATTTCTTGGTATGCCTGAAACCCAGTTCAATGCCTGGCTTCTCACAAGTACTTGGTAAATGTTTTCAGAATAAGTTTCTCATTTCAAACAGATCCCACATGCATGGTTCCCATGGAGAACCAGAACTGGGCAAATAAGGGAAATCAGTGGGGCTCTTGAAATTAAAAGAAGAAAGTAGCTGAGCATCTTGCGGTGTTGCTCTGATGGAGTCCACTCTTTGAGGACACATATCTACCTTTCCTGTGGCAGCTGCTTCTCTCCTGCCTGACCAGCAGAACACCCTTTTTGCAAGCAACTCGCTCTAGTTTGGATTTCTAAGGGCATTTTGGCTCTAAAAAATCCCGTGTTCTGTGTGTGACTCATTGGCGCTAACACTTTTCCTCCAGGGGAAGGGGGAGAAAAGAGAAGCAGCTAAAAACACACAAAAATGTCAAAATGACCAAAGCTTTTGGATTGGGGGTGGGAACTAATGTGAGCCCTGGAGTTCTGGGGAGGTCTATCAGCACAAGAAATTTGAGGACATAGGTAAAATAATGAAAATACTTACGGTTGATAAACCCAAGCAAACATGGGTAGCAAAGAGACTGGAGGGCAGTGTAGGCATCATTTGAAAAGCAGGGAAGTTTCCATTCAGTGTTTCTTCAAGGGAGCTCCAGAAGCTGAAGTGGGTGACTTCTTGATATCACATTCAGACCCCCAATTCAGTCGAGTTTAACTCGGTGAAGTGCTTTGGGAGTACCTCTCACATAGCCAGTGACAGAAGGAGCAGTGGTAAAGACAGCCTATTAACCACGATTTTTATTTTCTGGATTTTGGCACTTGGACATCGGGGCACCTGCTGACCCTGGAAGGACGGCCTCTCTCCGGGAGAACTAATTCCTGGGGATGACAGGCAACTACAAGGGCACCTTTCATGTACACACTAACCAATCCCTAGGCGCCCTCCCCAACCACCCACTTTATATGCTCCCACATTCCAGGCCATCACCCACCTGCTCTAACCACCAGAGCCAGGGATCAGGCAACTAGGGACAGCCCCTTTACCCCAGCCCTGGCTGCAATTATTCAAACTAACCAATTCCCAACTTACTCACACTTGCTTACCCATTTCCCCCCATAGAAACCACCGTGAAGCCCCCTTTGCCCACATTCCCCACCACTTTCCTCCACCTCCTGAGTGGCCTCGGTACTTCCCATGCAGCATGGCATGGGGTGCCCCCTCCGCTGGGGAGCTGCGAGCTTTCTTCCTGAAAGTCATCGCCACGGCCGTGTGTCTTCCTGTGCACAATTAAAAGGAATCTAAAGGCCCAGATCTGGGACATTGACCACCAGGTCGGGAAGGAAATGGACAAAGAAGAGCTGGCTGAGAACGAAGGCACTGGCACGCCTGTGATAACTCAGAGAAATGGCTAATTGGCAGGGACCTGAAGAGATGTTCGCAGAGTCCTGCAGCTCACTGGCCCGCGGCGGGGTCACCAGCAAAGAAGAGGATCCTGCTTCCCGTCCAGGGAGCTCAGGTCTCTGCTCTCCAGACTAAGGGGATTCCCTGTAACCTCGGCTCCTCTGCTGCCTTGCGTGAAGCCCAAGTCCATGGCCCAGGTGTCTGAAGTGTTTTTTGTTTACAGGAACCCATTTGCTGGAATTTAAGATTCTCTGGAGGAAATCAAACTCCCATCTGAAGCAATTTGGTGACAGTGTGAGCTCTGTGTGTGTGTGATTCAGTGTATTTCCTGAGGGTGCGAAGCTGTTCCCAGAGATGTGTGATAGATGTCTCATTCAGCCAGACAGGGCAGGTGCTCAATTTGGAACATGCAGGTGAATGGCTGATGTGACATCTTGCTGGTACCTCTCAGATGCAGAGTTCCCCAAGTATGGAAAAGTCTTGGAAAATAACACGAAATTGCCTTGCCTGCACTCACACACCAGTGTGAGTTAAAAAAAAAAAAAAAAGACACACCAGTTGCAGGCTTTTGTTCCACCATAGAATGGAAATGCTACAGCAGCGCCGAGCCCAGTGATGTCGGTGAAGCATGGCGCTCTGTGTGCTTGGTTATTAATGCAATCAGAGACACTGAGGAAGGCAGAAAACATATTCTTAAATGATGTCTTCATGCAAAAGTAAAAGTGAATGACTTGTGAAGGTCTATTGAGCTGTGCGCTATGCAGCTGAGGGAAATTGAAATCAGAACTGCCATTATGGGTCTCGGTTGACTCAGATTCTCCATTTCAATTTCTTCACGGTGATTAATAATTGTGGGTTGAAGGGAGAGACAACTGACTTCCCGCTCCTTTAGTTTACCTGTCTCTGAAGTAGCCAAGATTCAGGGGGACCTCTCCCACTCGCTCCAGGAGGCTCATGGTTATGAAGTGTTGATCTTCTCAGGGATGAGCCACTGTTGTCCCAGGCCAGTTCTCAGGGACGTGTGGTATATTGTTGTTAGGTTTAACAAAACCAGAAAAATACCACTCACTGGCATCACTCATGATGCCAAGAATCAGGAAGTCAATTTTAAGGCAAAGTCAGACAATTAAAAATATTTTTTAAACCACATTTCTACTATGTGTCAGAGACTGGAAGAAGCCTAGAAGGCGGATAAAAATTCTCTGCCCTCAAGAAACCTCTAGGAGGAAACAGACCTACAAACCAACAATGACACTAAGTATTATGGGTAACGATTGTAGGAGCAGTAGGGTATGTTTCCAGTACGGGAACATAAAATTGGGACCCTGGATCATTATGATTTCTGAAAGGCTGAAAGGTACCAATATGTAAATGAGTCACATGCGGACTAACAGACAAAGCAAATCAGATTCCCTCAAAGTCTCTAAAATCCCGACATAACCAGCATTCCTAATCCAAGTTGTATATAGAATTCACTGTTAGATGTCGAATATTACTGAGGCTAGCTTCTCTGGCCAAGATGAAGTGAGCCCTCAGCCTATTTTCCCCACAAACTGTAGCTAAAAGTCAATACAAAATACCCCAACTCCTTAAGGAATCTGAAAAGCAGACAGTGGAAGGTAAGTTGGAGAGGAAAGACAAAATTTAAGAAAAACCAGTATTGGGATATTTGGGGTTATTTTTCCTCTTTCATGTCACTGTTTTGACCTAATCGTGGCCCCAGTTATGGAATGGCACACAGACACAGACATCAGAATTCTGAGAGAAAACTCCTTTCTTGACCAGAGCAGGAAAGGGGGCCCCATGAGCTGAAGAGTGTGCCACACACTGACTTTTTTGCTTTATTCCCCCTCTTACCTCTCACACAGGAGTGGCCCCTGTCTGGAACTTCACCACAGTGGCTATGGGCCTGCCCTAAAGCACCGAGGAAAGACTAATCTCTCTTGTCAGAGGAATCTGGCAGAAGGGTGCCCAGTGGTCCAAAGAGTATGGAAGAAGACTCCATTATTGTTTTCACTCTTTTTTCCCCCTCACCATTTTGCCCAGAATGCAGCACCAGTCATTAGAAATTGGATAACACAGTGGCATGAATAAGTTCTCAGAAGAACTTGGCCTTTTGGTCAGAAGAACCAGGTACAAGTATTCCTGGGGACCTGAGAGTGTGAGGGAAATCTGGGAGAGATTAGAATTGGAGGACAGAAAGCTCTAGTTCTGTGTACAAACCAACAGGACGCCTGGGCTAGTGAGGAAGCTGCATATGCATGAAAACAGACCCAAAGCAGCATGGCCACTACTCAGATCTGAAGCCTCCATCCCACAGAACTGATCTGTATCTAACTAGGCTGATTGCTGCTAAAGCAAGAAAACACACAAAACCAACATTCTCTAGATTTCTCTCTGGAGGAAAAAAAAAAAAAATCAACAATTTCTGAAGGATTTTAACAGGACCCAGAGTCTTAGAACATCGTAATAAACTGTTTAGAATACAATCGAAAGTGAGTTAGCAAAGAACCAAGAAAATGTGGCCAGTTCTCAAGGGAAAATCTATCAGCCAAAGCCAATCCACTCTAAAACTGCAAAATTCATGTTCTTTTAAATTGCCTAGATGGGCTGTGTTCTAAGACATTAAATAAACTTTAGATTTTTTAAAAATTGAAAGCATACCAAGTTTGTTGACAATAATACATATGACTATAACAGAATTAGAGAGAAAAAAAAAACCAAGAACAGAAAGATATCTAGGACATACCCAAACATTTGCAAATTAAACAAGGCAATTCTAAATAGCCTTCTGGTTATCGAGTGGAGAGAAGTCTCAAGGTAAATAAAGTATTTTAAAATGAATAACAGTGAAAACACAGCTTATTGGCCATTGTAGGAAGTGCTTAGAGAAAAAAATACAGCACAAAATGCTCATATTAAAAAAAGAAAGTCTCAAATCAATAATCTAAGCTTGCATATTAAGAGACTAGAAAAGAATCAGCTAAACCCAAAATAAGAAGAAGGAAGACAATAATGAAGGTAAGAGCAAAAATCACTGAAAGAGGGACCAAGAAAGGGAGAGAGAGAGAGAGAGTGCCTGTGTGTGTGATCATCAGCTAGCAGTATCAGGAATGAAAGAGAAGATACCACTAGGAGAAGGAATACCAGGAGACCCTTGTCCTCAGGGGCTGGGTCCCTTAGAGAAACTAGAGGTTCCTTGGAGGAGATTATCAGGACTTTAGACCTCAGGATAAAGAGACGCACTCAAGAGGGGCTGTGGGTTGTTAACTGCAGGCTCAGAATGGTGCCAGATTGAAGAAAGGGTAGAGCCAGCGTCTGGGGTCAGATTAAAGGCCAAGTAGGAGGAACAAACATGGTGGCCAGAACTGTGTTGTTCCCGAGTCATGTTCAGCTGAGCTCTTGAGGGCGTTCTACTGTTTCTCATCACACCATGAGGCATGAGTGTTTATAAGCAGAGATTCCCTCAGGGGACACAGAGACAGAAAGTCTGTGAGAAGCATGACCTGATTTGGCCAGAGCTGGGTTGGAGGCCAGGAAGAAGTCAGCTCTTGTCACCCCGTCCTTTCAAAGAGGGATCCTAGTATAGTTAGGAAAGAAGGTAGCTACCACAATGGCTGGCATTTAGAAAGTGCTCACGACGTACTGGTTTCCTCCCTCCCCCACTCAGCAGCCAAGCTACCTAAGGCCATGTGTCAGAAACATGGCTGAAAGAACCATAGTCCAGCAGGAGCCAGCAGAACCCATGGCCATCACGGTGGCCAGTCCCTTGAGGAGGATGAGATCTAGAAGAGGTGCTCCACAGAACAGGCTGGAAGTGGGGGCAGACAGGTGGACTGGTGGGCAGCCCTGCAGCGGCCTGTTTGCACTTGGGGAAGAGCCTCCTAGAGAGGATGCAGGCGAGGCCCACTATGGGGCTAACTCTCTGTAGAGAGCTGCAAAGACCCCCAGGGGAGAAGACCGCTCAAGAGAAGGGGTATGAGGGCAATGAGCTGAGCCCAGTAACAAAGTCTTCACTGCTGAAGGAAGTGAGGATTCCGAGTTCAGGGTGGAGGCATTCACACACCCCTGGCCGAGCCCAGCCTCTGGGAAGCAGATCCTTGTCTGTTTCCTCTGAAGAGGAAAGACACTACATGTTTCTTTAAAGAGTAGTTCTGTCTGTAAATTTTAACTCAGTGGGGCTCACAAGCCAGCCTGGTTGGCCTTCCTCCAACAGCCAGTCATGCAGCACTGGTCCTTCTCTCCCTGCACCTGAGCGTCACAGGGGGATCACGGCCCCATTCTCTAGACATCTGCAGGTGGGAGGCAGAAAGCCTGTACCTCCCACCAGAGGAGCTTCCCCAGCCGGGACAGCCCTGCAGACAGGGCGTTCTGGTGACGGACAGGGCATATGCAGGCCTGCAGGGCGCAGACAGCAGCCGGGTGCTTACCCGTCTGTGACACACCTTCTGGAGTTTCCCAGAAACACTGGGCTGCAACTCACAGGTGGAGGTGGTATGAAGGTCCCGCAGATGGCGGCCAAGCGGTGAAATTTAAATTGTCTTGCTAGTTTGACCTCATTTTTATCTGCTTGGTGGAGAATCCTTGGAAAGATAAGGCGGGAACAGTAATGATCGGTAGTTATCAGTCATGGAGCCACTATCTTGGGCCAGAACTATGCTTAATGTTCTAACCATGTTATTTAGTCCTCATCACAATCCTGAAACTCTGCCTCTTTCTTCCCTTCCTTCTCCTCCTTCTTCCTTCCTATGTGTACATGCCTTGATTAAAGGAAACCTAGAAAGCATAAATATAAATTTGGCAATGAATCTTTTCATTGGACTTGGATATTGCAACAGGCAAAAATAAGCATGTTCTCATTAAAAAAACAAAAACAAAAACAAACAAAACCTATTTAAAAAAGTGAACACTTGGTAAATATTTGTCAATTCAATTCATGAAACATATAGATGTTAAATGAAAATGCATATGCCCCAGAAATGAAAAAGATGACTTATTTTTGCATAGCACACAGTACCACAGAAAGGCTATATCCCAGGTGGCGCCATGCCCATGTTGTTTTTTTTGTTTGTTTTTTTTTAAGTGGCGCCCCCTTCAGGACATCCTTGGAACACTAACTGAGGCCAGGCCACCCAGCAGCCCTCAGTTCATTATAAGTGAAAAATGATTTTTATAGTTTTATGCCTTTTTACCAATCTCTTTGGAAGAAGCAGATGAACATTTACAATTTTAACAGAGAATGTTTATTTTAGAACAGAGAAGCTCGATTAAAAGATCAGCTGGGGCCCAGAACACACATATTTTTTCCGTAGATGCAGCCAAATGTGAGACCGGGGCCTGCGCCTAATTCATCAGAGCCAAGCAACACTCTGCAGGCAGGGTGCAGGGCACCCACCTACTTTTGCAACACTGCCTGCTTTTAAGTGCAAACTTCTCGGAGGAGGCCCAGAGGACTGGAGGGAAAGCCAAGCTGGCAGTGGACTTGGCCACTCTTGGAGCCAGAAGCCACCTGCACACGGCGTGGTGCTGAGGAATAGCCATCGTGCCCTGGAACCATTTTCTTCTAGAAACCAGCTGCAGTCGGGCTCACCCCCAGGAGGCCAGAGCTGCTGTGAGGGTGAGCTGGAAGGAGGAGGGCCAGATCATGGAGGGCTGGGGCCGGGCCTTAGTCTTCTGGGCCCCCAGGGCTCACCGCTGTCTGGTGACTACCCCACTGAATGGAATGCACAGATTCGAGCCCCAGCTTCACTGGGAGGTTCCCGAGGGATCTGGGAAAGTGGCTTCTCTTGGAACCTGCTGAATGACAAACCACCCCAAGCTTAGTAGCATAAAATGAAAATAAGCATTTATTATCTTCCATGGTTTGGGTGTCCACAGGGCCCTGCCGGGGAGATTTGGGTCTTTCTGCAATTATCATTACACGGTGGCTGGGCTAGGGTTCGCACAAAAACCTTTCCATCCACAAGTCTGCTGTCCGGCCTGGCGGGTCCTAAAGAGTTGGGGCTGGAACATCTCGGGCTCATGGGACACCCGTCCCTAGCACAGTGTGGTCCCTCTGTGTGGGCACTCCAGCACCGCGGCTTCGGGGCAGCTGCACCTCTTACATGAAGGGTGCTCCTTACACAAGGGTGCTCGTCCCAGAAAGAGGCAGGTGGAAGGCGGCCGTCTTTTGTGACCCGGCCTCACAGGCCACACAGTGACCGGTTCACGACATTGTTTTCCTGGAGGACTTTGAAAGTCCTGCTTATGTTCCAGGGTGATCCCGCTTCTTGATGGGAAGAATGTCAAAGAATTTACAGAGATGTTTTGAAAGCTCCCCAGAGCCTCAGTTTATCCGCGTTAAATAGGATACTATTACTCCTTGGAATAGACCTTTGGGAGGAGGGATGGGAGGATAAAGGGGGCTAATGCAGATCAACTCAGGTGGCAAAAGTCAAGGCACTGTCCAAACAAAGAAGATGAATAATTAGAAAAAGCTGTCTGGTGTTACTAATTTTCAAATTGGACCATATTATAATATTTCAAAGGCTGAAAAGCAAACATAGTTTTCTCATTGACATTCTTCTCTTCAATAAACAGATCACCTAAGCCAAAAGAATATAATTTCTCCCATAGGATCAACAACAAAGCCACTCTGAATGAAAGAGAGATATAGCCTGTAAGCATTTGTGCTTTTTCCTGAATTTGCCCTTGATCAAAATAAGGTTGCCCAACATTGCTATGCATCTTGTTAACCCCATTGTCAGGCTCAATGTCTTGCAAATATGTTGCTGCTGAGTATGAATGTTTATAAAGGAAAGAATTTAAAAACAAAAACAGAACGGTCATTGGCCTGTTTTTCATGAAATATGATTGTTATTTTTATCCTACATGTAGCAGTAAGACAAGTAAAAAGAATTTTCCCTTGATGTAGACCGACTGAGTCTGAGGACCCAGGCGGTGTCCCTCAGGACCAGCCAAGAGGGCTCTTGGCTTCGCACAGGATAGAAATCGAATGCAAGCTGGAGAAAGTGCTAGCATGAGCAACAGAAGAGTATACGGAGTGTCTGGGAGACTCCGAAAAGAAAGGAGAATGAGTCTCACTCTTGCTTGGGGTTGGGATTTATGTTGAAAGGGGTCTGGTGTATGTGTTCTTCCAGGAATCCAGGGTAGGGTCCAACCAAAGGAAATGTCAAGTGAACAACAGGTGTTGTTCCTTAAGTCACTGAAGGTAGGACTGTTGACACCAGCGTCAGCCACGTTTGTTGGCAGAGAATGTGCTGGATGGTGTTTGGGGTCCAGCTCTTTCTCGATGTTATCAGGTGTTGGGGCCCTAGGACAGAAGTTAGAAAATGATTCACTTTCTTGCTTCCCCCTTGAAGTGAAGCTTCTTTGGCTTATTCAGAGGCAAAATATAGAACATGAGTAAATGGGGCCTGGAAGAAACCAGCAGAGACAGAGCCATTCTAACATGGAGCCTACTCTGCTTTCCTACCTCACCTTTGCCCATTTCAGCTGTCACATTAATGACAATTCACTCATTTAGGAGTTAGAACTCTTGGTTGTAAGCATTTAAAAAAAAAAAAAATGTGAGCAGACTTCACAGAAAGAACTGCAGGGCGCCTCTGGCCTGGGAGCCTTGGAACGTGGCCGGCCTTCAGGCCGGTTCTGCAAGCAGCAACTGGTGGGAAGCATGGTTCTTCAGGACCCATTCACTCATCCACCCTCCCTCCCTCCCCTCCCCTGTTCTCCTGCTGTCTGTTGCATTCCACTCTTCCCGCAGATTGATATCTTTCCTACTTCTCGGTTGATGTGACAAGCAGAAGGAGACTGCTCCATCATTTTCTGTTTCGAGTCCTCCATTCAGCAGGCTTGTCCAAACCAAATTAGATGGAATTTTCGGTAGAGAGGCTATGCTAGGCCCCGTGTGGGTCAACATCCGTTCACCTGGGGCGAAGGGTCAAGTCACAGAATGCAGCTGCAAGCTTGCAGGTGTAGGTGGGGGCGAGGGGCATCCCCCATTCTGGTGTCAAGCAATGTACGCTTTAGAGTCTGTGGGCCAGAGACAGACTAGTAGGGCTTTGCAAAATCTCTTTACTGGAAATGAAAAAGAAAACAACACCGAGATGGATTACTGAGAGAAGACTGAAGGCAGGAGAAAAATACGCAGTGAAAATCTAGCATTCGAGCTAGCCCTTCTCAAAGGGAATCAAAAGTCTGCAGCAGTCTCATTTTAATCAAATCAACACAGGGTTCTGAGTAAGAAGGGACTTAGGGAAGCACACACTTTCATAGTAATATTCAGTGACTTGACCAAAGTCACCTCGCTGACCCGAAGCATCAAAGGAGCAAGACATCTGGGCATGCGGATGTCCCGGGAGAAGTAGTTCATTCTTCCCCCAGGGCCTGCCGTTTGCTGTTTCAAAGGGGGGAGCTCTGAGCCAGCAGCGATTTAATCTTACGCAATAAAAGCTGCGGCTTCTGGGACTTCTGTCCTGTAGTCTTGGCAGGCAGCAGGATGGCCTGAAGCTTATCTCTGCAGCTCAACTGCAACACTGTGACGTTTGCTCTTCTGCCAGCTACTTTCCTTGCCCACTTTTCCAGAAAGGCACGAAGCTGGGAGGTCTGACGCAAACTGCTGCTATCTAGTTTCATGCATCTTCCAGCTACCTTTTCCAACTCAGTCATATAAATATCCTTCCATTTAGGTCTATTCGCCAGCCTGGTGCTTCCCAAAATGGTGGTGTTGCAATTCCACACACCCCCCACTCACCCCCGGGGGTTGCAATGGGCTGTCAGCTATAGAGCAAGTCATGTCTTACTAAAAATAGAGTCCCAAAGTCTACACACAACTTACTTTACAATACATGAATTAAAGAGAACTCAAGTTAATCCCTGTGATATGTCACACTCAGTCACCCGGAACATACTCTCTTGTGAAAGCCCGTAATTGTTGGTTTATTTTCAAGGAAGCAATTTTTAGCTCTTAAGGGAAACCACAACTCATGGTGCCTTTCATGAACGTTCCTCTTCAGAGAGTACAGACTTAAGGATTGGGCAGGGTGCCCCCTCCTGCCCCCAACCACGGGTTCATATCCCAGGTCCACCTCTAACCAGCTGCCTGACCTTGGGCAAGTCACCGAGCCTCTCTCTGCTTTCCCCCTAGTAAGTTGGAGAGAATAAAAGTATGCAACTTGCAAGTTGTTGTGAGGATTAAATAATTTGTAGGAAAGACACAGAACAGTGCCCAGGATCTGGGAAAGGCAAGTTTTAGAGTAGCTGTTGCTATTTATTATTGGGAGGCTTTTGCTTTTCTGAGGATTTTCCTTTGTGCCCAGAGACCAAACTACATAAAGGACATATACATAAAGGACAAATACATCATACCTGCACTGAATACTGCCTGCACATAACTTACATAGGGTGCCTCCACCCGGATTTCTTTTGTTTTCAGTATACTTCAAATCCCATGGGCCTCTTCCTCGGCTACCTCCAGAAATATGTCTTGGGCTGGGGTAGCTCCAGGAAAACCGAGATCTGGCACAAGGAGCTGTTCTTCTAAATATTTCGTGACTCTCTTCACTGGCTGCTCACACTCGCACCTTGATTCATTTCTCCTTCCCTACATCCATCACTGTTCAGCTCTTTCTGTTTCTGGCTATTCTGGGAAGGGGGGAGAGAGGAGATTCCTGCTCTGGGTTTTCCAGGCTGTGGCAAAGCTGGGTCTGGGCCAGGGGGAGGAAAAGGAGTCTAGGAGGCGAATCCCTGGCACTCCAAGTTGAAGTTCCCACCTACTTCCCAACCAGCGCGGTGTACTACTGTGTGCTGTGGGTTAAGCTGGTCTAGGTGTTGGAGAGGCTGCAGAAGAGAGATTCAAATAGAGATGGTGTCGTGGACAGAAGCCTGCCTCTGATGTGAGAAAGCCACTCTTGGCTTTGAACGGAGTGACATCTTGCATTTCTTCCTACCTCATTGTTTGTTGTTTTTTTCCTTTTACCACACAGACCCTGCAGAAAATAAATTAATATATGTTGAAAGTCTATCATGTAACCAAGGAATACACACAATTTTTCTTCCTGAGGGTTGAGGGGTCTCAGCCTCACGATTTTGCCGAATCACCTGGGAGCTTCTGTGGCCTCTCTTTCTGATTTCATGCTTTGGGGTGAGGTCTGGGCACTGGCATTTCTTAAAGCTCCCCAGTAGTGTTAATGTTGCCAGAGCTCCAGGGATGGGAGCTGGCTGAACTGTGGTATTCACTGAGCGGCTGTGGCCATTCCCTCACGCCTTCTTCCCCCGCCACCCTTCAGGGTCAGGTGACACCAAAGATCCCTCCCACAGAACTCAAAATCATATATTGTGTAACCTTTTAACAAAGTTTTATAAATAGTACGTGGTCTATTGTTTTCTACCTCAATATTTTTTTTTTGGGGGCAATATTTTCAAGACCTGTTTCCAAGATCCATTTTAAACTACTAAAGAAGAATTATTAGGGACATTCAAGAGCTATTACTCAAAATATGACTCCAAAATAAAGAATGAAGGGTAAACTTTGTGAAAATGTATCTATATTGCTTTTCCCATTTTTTTTTCCTACTGGCAAACTCTGTATGCTTCTCCTGAATATCTCCTTCACAAATGCACAGGTTATTAATAATAAAAGAGGAATTTGAGAAAAATGTTTGTCTTCAAAAAATGAAAATGGAAGCAAAAGCTAGAATAGGTTCCTGTGGTGTGTCAGGCCCTGAGACACCACCACCTGGTGTGGACATGGGTGCTGTGTGCAGTGGGGGGTGGGGGGCGGGCGGAGAGGTTGGGGTGGAGGCTGCTGAGGGTTTATTGCTGAGCCCCTTTTCAGGAATTGGGGGATTGCCCTTGGGTGTGCACCCTCCATGGAGCTGCCTGGCTCAGTTTTCCCTATCCTAGCATCCATGGTTGTCGATGTGTGATCAAAGGCTGGTGTCTCTTGCCGCAATCTGGGATGATCTGGAAGGGCCATCCCAGTTCCAGAGCTCCCTGTTGGGCTCGCTGAGGCCTTCACTGCACCTGCGCTGCGGCTCAGTTCCTCTTCTGCCCAGTCGAGCTTTCCTCCCTCCCTGCTCCCTTACAGGTTCTGTTCTTGAGAACGCCGCCCAACAAACCACCTTCATGTGCTCTCTCACCTCCGAGTCTGCTTCCTGGGCAACGGCACCTACTACAGAGCTTTCCTTCAAGAAATGTATGGTCTAACAGAGAAGGTAGAGCAATAAACAGGCAGAGACTGTGTGGTAAGTCATAGGAAAGAAGGGAGTCTAGGTTACTGGATGTATAGCCCAGGAGGCGGGGAGGGAGGGGGAGGAAAGTTGCTGCAGGAACTGGTTTCTAAGTGAGGTGTGAAGGATGAGTCAGTTGTTCTGGAGAACTGCTAGGGGCTGGATAGGCAGGAGTGGGACAGTTCAAGAGAAGAGCGCGTGCATAGGTCCAGGAGGATTGAGGGCACAGAGTGTTGGGACAAGGCGGGGATGGGGCTGGAGAAGAAACAGAAGTGGGAGAGCACAGTAAGGCACAGATCATGATGGCCTGGTACCTCATGCTGAGGAGTTGGGGAAGGCTGAGTTTTTTGCCTTTTTTGTTTTGTTTTTAAGGAGTAACATTGTCAAATTTGCATACTGCATTCTCCGGACGAGTGATGGGCAGCAAGAGAAGATGCAAAATCATTAATTTAGGAAGTGCTGAAGGCCATGTGAAAAAGAGTGGTGGATCATGGCCATAAGGATGGAAAGAAAGGAATTTATTTGGGAGCCATTCATGAGACAAATCAGTGGGATTCTGTGATTGATGGGATGATGGAAGTGAGAGAGAAGAAATAAGAGTGACTTCCTCAACAGGAGGATAGAAGGAATTGTAGTGCCATTTACTGAGATTAGGACACTAGAAATGAAACAGGTTTGGATTTTTTTTTTAAAGATTATTTATTTATTTATTTATTTGGCAGACAGAGATCACAAGTTGGCAGAGAGACAGGGGGAAGCAGGCTCCCTGCTGAGCAGAGAACCTGATTCGGGGCTTGATCTCAGGACCCTGGGATCATGACCTGAGCTGAAGGCAGAGGCTTTAACCCACTGAACCAACCAGGCGCCCCGGGATTTGGGATTTTAAGGTGCCAAAAATACATGCCAGAGTGATATCGAATGTGCAGTTGTGTTTAGGGAAGGAGATTTGGGCTGGAGATGGAAATATTCATCAGAGAACAGTGAAAATGGTCAGGGAACATATGTAGAGTAAAAAGGGAGAGAAGCTGATTTTTGAACCTGGGGGAGATCAACATTTAGTGAACAAGAGGGGAATTTTAAGGGAGATTGGAAAAGAACAGCCAAAGAGACACAAAAACCAAGTGTGTGGGTCAGAAAAACCAAAGGAAGGGTGTGGTCAGATGACAAGATGGAGACTGGGTGGCCTATAAACAACAGAAATTCATTTCTCACAGTTGGAAGCTGGGATGTCCAAGATCAAGGCACTGATAGGTTTGGTGTCTGGTGAGAGTCTCTTTCCTGGTTTAACAGACACCCTTCTTTATAGCATGTCCTTACATGGAGGAAGATGGCAAAGGAGCATGCTAAGACTCTTTAATAAGGACACTAATCCCATCCCCAAGGTCTCTGCCCTCATGATCTAATCACCTCCCAAAGGTCCCACCTCCAAACACCCGCCACACTGGGGACTAGGTTTCAACATGTGAATTCTGTTCTAGGGACACTCCTTTGCATTAGTGAACTTTTGCTGCACCTCCTCTGGAGAATGGGACCAGGAGAATATGGAAGGATTTCAGGAAGAACTTAGGGTCCAGCTGCTGAAGGAAACTATGAATTCCTAGGGATTACTGCCTTCCACATAGTGGGATTTCTCCAGTGTTCCTCAGCAGTACTGGGTGCAGATCTGAAGTTGGGACAGTACCATTTGGCCAGGTTGGTGGGAGAGGAGGACATGCAGTAGGGGAGGTGGAGATCTTGGCAGACAGAGCTGCAGGGATAGGCGTTGGCACTCGAAATGGAATAACCAAGAGACTTAGAGGCCTTGGAGGTTGGGTGGTTTGAATTTTAAACGTAGAGCAAAGCCAGTCAGGGTGATGACAAGGATCCGGAAGAGCCGGATGGATGGATGACACGGACTAGGAGTGCAGCTCACCAGAGAGGATCTTGGGGGAACTGTGGGGCTGGGTGTTGTTAGACAGGTGGTGTAGTCCCTCAGAGCACTGGAAGGAACTGAGCAGATTGGAGCCAGGGCTAGAGTAATGCCCATGGAGGACAGCTATGACAAAGGGTAGAGCTGCCTTGGAGTTTGGAGAAGCTCTCCAGGAGGCAGAAAGGAGCTCTGGGGAGAGAAGCGGTGGCCTTGTCAGGAATGAACCTGTTGCAGAAGGGGCCTCTGGAAACAGCGGGAGGTGGAGACTACTGAGAAGAACGGAGTGTATCAGGAATGGACTGATGGCCTCAGGGAGCACAAGGTAAGGTTGAGTGGAGGCAACAGTTTAGGGGTGAAAGGCAAAACTGTGCAATGCATCCAGGTGCTTCCCCTGAAGCCTTGAGACAGGAGTCTAGGTCAGTCCCCTACCTGATCCGTGGCTGCAGGCAGGTGAGAGACTCAGTGTTCTGGCTAAGGGTCACCAGAGGCCTGCCAGATGAGAGTAACTCCTGGCCCAAATCAGAGCCTGGGGGTGGAATCCATTGGCTCTCAGTATTCCTAAGGCCCCTGGGTGTGAGGGTTGCTTAGCATCCTTCAGAGAGGAGCCTGGTCGGGTCTAGATAGATCTATGGGGCTTTGAGAGCCAGGAGCCATGTTGAGGTGCTCTGGGCATGTCATATTACAATCATTACTTCATTTACTCACTCATTAATCCGTCTATTTATTCCTGATACTTACATTAGCTGTTTCTTCCCTTCCTCACTCTGAAAGGTCTTAAGATGTTACTATTAGCACCTACTATACAGCGTATCAGCCACATAGGGTTTCAAAACATGCTGTTCCCCACCTGTAATGCCTTCTCTGTGTTTCCTTCTGTTCAAACAAAATCTATTATTCCCACAAGGCCTAGACCCAGTTTCTCCTCCTCCCTGCGAACTCCCCAGTCATGTCAGCCATGGGCCCTTCTCTTTGGAGCTCTTTCAGTACTTACACTCTGGATCACATATTTTCCTACAGAACTACATTTCATTCTAGCTTACCCTGTGTCTCTAACTAAGCTGTAAACCCTTTGGGGTTGGACACTTAGTATATGAATTTTTAATGTCTGTAATGTCTACTAAGGCACCAAGGACACAGCAAGCCCTTAGCCAACAGGACCTGCAATTTAGGGAAACATGCACCTCTGAGCCTGAGTGGTTTTCCACCATGCCCTGTTAAGTAGAACTAATGATGTGCACCCTGAGTTTCCATGGAACACTCCATTTGAGCAAAAACAGTTTAAATTACAAGGTCAGCTACTAGAAAGAGGCAAGATAAAATCTGAAAAACAATAAAGTAGCAATTTCCATTTGTTCTTCCCAGAGACTAAAGACATACATTGTAACACACTGACAAATTAATGTTGGAGCTTTGCTGAAAGTTGACTGTTACACAGACTTTGTTGCACCCACCCATTTTAGGCTTCTGGGAAAGTGGGCTGGGATTTTGCAGGTTCTTCCTGTTAGGAGCTACTGCTGAGAAATCTAGAACTTACCCCCAAGACACTTCTCCAGTAAAGAGATAAGTGACCTAGTCCAAGAAAATGAGAAATAGAGGCCAGAGTCAAGATTCTCCTTTTGCTTCACTCTGTGGGCAAGAGAGCAAGTGGGAGGAAATGGGGGAAATCGGAAAGTTTTAAAGGGCCTTTAAAATGCCAATGCAGAGAAATAATGAAACTGGTTCTCAGCATAGTCTTCCCTTGACCAAATTTTTCTTTTCATTGCTTATTTAACGTGATTCCCTGGTTGCTTATTTTAATATTGTTAAGCTTTATTTGGGGGCATTTACTTGTTATCTCTTTTATGCTCATTTCCCCTTTTTAATTCCCTCTCTCTCCACCCCCAAAGTCTTTATAAATTATTTTTTTTAAGTAGAAGTTTTTATTTCAAATGCCCGAAGTGTAGCTTCTAGTGAGAAAGGGACTGGGTTTGCATCCTGGGCACCAGACTAGGGATTCTTCATGAGTGGTTGCGCTGTTGGAATCTGTCTGCCTTGGCTCAGTATTTCTATAATGTCCCATAAGGAAGTTCCTTCCTGCTGCATCTGTAACTCTTAAAAAGAAAAGCACATTAAAGGTGGCCACTGACTATAATGCTTAATCCATATTCATTACAATCATTGATTCACGGGATCATCTGTGCACAACAATTTTTAAAATGCAACTTTCAGTTTGTCTTTTTTTTTTTTTTTTTTTTTTTTAAGCATCCACCATTATGTGGCAGGCACTGGCCTAAAGATACAAATATGAATACAGTGCATCCCGGGCTCTTGTGATAAATGCAAAATGAAATCTGGCATGTAACCTTCCATGACTGTTCTGGTTTCTGCTCTACCACCCACCCTGTGTGAAATATACTTTTTTGGGGGTTGGGATGGAGGGAGGAAGAGCAAGAGGATATGCCTACTGTTTTATCCAGGTTTAATGCCCCACCAATGGGCATTATTTGTAGAGCATGTGTGGAAGCAGGATCCTCAGGGAAGGTCAAGTCCTCAGGTAGCTTAGAAGCTGGAATCACATCCAGTCTATGACTGGTCCAAAGAGCACACAGCTGCCCTTGCTCTTCTGTGATCTACTCCCCTACCTCCTCACATCCATTGGAGACTGTCAGCCTCTGGCAGGGCAGAGTACTTCCTTACTCACCATCCACTGCTTTGAACACTTACTGACCAATTACTCTGATGGAAGTAATTATCAGATACTTTACATACATTGTCTAATTCAATTTTTACAAACCTGTAGGATAGATGTTTTCATTACCCCCATTTTAGGGATGAGGAAATTGGCCAACGTCATAGGGCTGGCACATTTCAGACCAAAGGCTGGAACTCTGGCCTAAAATCACCAGGTTCTCGACCAATATACCACACTGCTCCTCTCTGGGATTCTCTACATGGTCTCTAAGCAAAGAAGAGGTCTCATCAGCCATTGTGGACTTAATCAAAATCCACTGGCTGGGTCTTAAATATATGTCCTCCGTTAATTCAATTCAACAAACTTCCATAGTCAGGCTCTGGGTTAGGTTCTGCAGGTTAGGTTCTATTCAAGATGAAACTGAATAGTAAAGACTGTCCTCTAGAAATCTGAGACTATAGGAGAGAGCAAGAACAAGGTGATTTCAACTGCACTACAGAACACAGGGTTTTGAATCATTTGATTATATAATTTCCTGCATTCATTTACTCATTCATTCATTCAACATGTATTTTCTTGGGTGAAATGGTACCAGTTGAAGGGAGGCAGTTCCTGAATCCAGCCTACCATGTATGGGAGACAGCCAAGCAATCCCGTTGTTCAAATACTAAACTTCCTTTTTCAGGTGTTTTTCCAATCATTAAAAACAGTCAAGAATTACTTAGATTACCTTTAACAGACACTAAAGTAGGGTACTTTTAATCTAATCGATCATCAATTCAAAATTAATCCAAGAGGACAACAATGGATCCATCTGAACCATTGTTTCAGAATTCAAGTATTAAAAAAAAAAAAGAATTCAAGTATTCCCTGATTTCACCTGCAATCACTTTTTTGAAAAAGTGTCTAAAAATAGTTGTTCCCTGTTCCAATAAAAACAACAGCTGTAAATCCTAATTCACAAAATACAGAGTATGAGGGATTACCAATTAGCATGGCAACGTTTTTTTTTCCCTTTACAAAAGAATTCTCTGTCGCTTAAAAAACAGTCCAGAATTATTTATATTACCTTTAACAGATACTAAAGTAGGGTACTTTTAACCTAATCGATCATCAATTCAAAATTAATCCAAGAGGACAACAATGGATCCATCTGACACATTGTTTCAGAATTCAAGTATTGAAAAGAAAAAAAAAAAAAGAATTCAAGTATCCCGATTTCACCTGCAATCACTTATTTGAAAAAGTGTCTAAAAATAGTTGTTCCCTGTTCCAATAAAAACAACAGCTGTAAATCCTAATTCACAAAATACAGAGTATGAGGGATTACCAATTAGCATGACAACTTTTTTTTTTCCCTTTACAAAAAGAATTCTCTCTTAAAAAGGCGTAACAGTGAATGGATGCCTGTATTAACTTCCCTAATAAAGACGTCGCTCAGTGGAACAACTTAAGGGTAGGATCCAAAGCCACGTGAAGCCTCTGGAATTATAATGGAAATAATCAAAAGTGACTTGATTTACAAAATTGGGATTTAAGGACAACTTTCTGGAACAAGCCCACCGGACACTGCAAGGTAGGAAATCTTTTAGTTAACCCATAAAGCTGTAGGGCTTTGTGCAAAGAATTTGGGAGTTCGGTGGAATAGAGGGACGAGGGAAACTGGGGTTTGCCTGGTTTTCTTAACCTTGCTGGGCTTCCTTTACTCACGCATTCCGTGCTCTGTTAGAGAAAATACGTTCTCACTACAGTTTTGTATTTTATCAGCAAATAAAGTTTCTCTGCTTTAAGTCACGAGATCACAGCACGCGAAACTTACAGAACATACTTGATAATCTTTCTTTCTCGGGCCGTTCAGTTTGATCACCTTCAACCTGGGTTCCCACCGTGGTTTTCACTTTAGGATTGCAACGTCAGGCACACACTTACTTGTGCCTCCACGCTTATCACTTTCCCGGAGATACTCTGCTGCCATTTTAAATCGGGCTGCACGGTCGGTCCAGTCCCTGGAGGGAACTGCCCTGGGCAGCGTCCCCTAGCAGGGGGACCACACACTGTGGAGTCCGTGAGACCACTGACTTTTCTCCGTTCGCCTCCCAGCGGAGGCGCCCCGGAGGCTGCAGAGGGCCGGCACAGCGCCCCTCGTGGTCGTTCCCGAGAGCCTCCTCCCCCGCCCGATCCACTCCCGACACGAGCCGCCAGGGCCACGCGGGCTTCGCGGGGCTTCACGCGCACCCTGAATGGGGTCCGAAACTTCGCCGACAGCCCCCGCCCCGAGACGGCCCTTGCTTCCTCCAACCACTCCCAGGGGAAGGGGCGGCCGCTCCCGGAAGGCGTTCAGCGCCCGAGCCCCGACAGAACCCCACTCGGGCCCGGAGCAGGGCGGGGGTCCCGGGGCCGCCGCCAGGTCTTAGCCTTCCCGCGCCGGAAGTCCGCGCGTGCGCGCTAGCCAGCCGGGAGCGCGCGTCCGGCGCGGAGGGGCGGCGGGGGCGGGGCCGTGGCTGCTCACAGGGTGTCCCCGCCCCCGCCCCCCGGCGTTCCGCGGTCGCCGTGACAACCCGAGCGGCGGCAACGGCGGCGGGCGCGCGAGTCCGGCGCCGCCTCCCGGCCGTACCGCCAAAGCAAGCAGCCGCCGCCCGGCCTTGCTGCTCTCCCCGCCTCCCGGCCCGCGGGGAGGGAACGGCCCGCCCTCCGCCCGCCCGCCCGCCCGCCCGCCGGAGAGTGAGCGGCGCCCGGGCCGCCCCGCCAGCCCGCCGTTCCCCGGCCGCCGTCCGGGCGCGCGCAGCGAGCGGGCGCGACTATGCCAAGATGGTCCTGCAGGCGCGGAACAAGCACCGAGAGGCGGCCCCCAAGCCGCCCCAGCCGCCCCGCGCCTCTCAGTCGCCGCTGAGGGGGGCGCCGGACGCCGGCGCCGGGGAGCCCGGGCCCGAGCGCGCGCCCCGGTCCCCCGGGCGCAAGGGCGCCGCGGGCAGGAAGGGGCCCCGCGCCGAGCCCGCCGCGCCGTCCGCCGGGGGCGGGCTCGGGGGGCGCCTGGTGGCCGGGCTGCGCGGGGCGCTGGGCCTGCGGCGCGCGGGGCGCGGCCGGACCTGGACCACGCTCCTGCTAGGTGAGCAGCCCCAGAGCTCGGGCGCCGCCGGGACGCGGAACTTTGAGGCGCGGGCCCCTTTCCCCCTCCCCTAGACTCTCCTCCCACTTCCGCGCCGCCGAGCCCCGCCGCCCGGTCCCCGCCAGTTTGCAGCCCTCTCCGACTTTTCCTGGGACGTCCTCACCTCCTCTTCCCCTCCCCCTCCGCCTGGCTCAGCCTTCCTCGCTCCCTTCCCGTCCGCTCTCCGTCTCCGTTGAAAAAAAGAAAAAAAAAAAAAAATGGCCCCGAGATCAACAGCTGCCCGGCCTGGCGGCGAACTGACAGGTCTGCGCTAACGAGACTTGGGCGCCGCTGATTGGCGCGGACCGGCCGCTTTCCCGTTATCTCGGCCCCTGGCCGGAGAATGGTTTGCTTTTGGTTGGAAGCGATGCTGTGGAGCTCAAAAGCAGAAGCACGTTCCCTGTCCTAGAAAGTTGCTAAACTTATAATTAAATTTTAGCGTGCTTTTTTTCTTCTTGGCCGCAAACACTGCCGGTGCATTCCTCTCGGCACGTCACTTTCCAGGTTGTGTTGTGCTTGGGGCACTGGAGCTCTAATCCTCTCTGCTGACCTGGGAACATTTGGTGTGGAGGGCTTCCCTCCTTTTCCGCTTCCATGCACCAAATGGATGATGTGCAGCGATGTGCTGGGAAAAAAAAAAAAAAAAAGTTGAAAGAGTCACAGGTTGTGGACCGACTTTAGGTATCCTTTGTTTCCTGACTGACATTCCGATAAGGCGAGTTGTAGCAGTTTAGGTAATGGGCCTAATTTTTCTAAGCCAGTAAAATGTAATACTGCCTTTAGTATATAATACCGTTAATGGGCTTTGGCTACTGCATTATTTAACTATTGGTGATTTATGCCTAATTATCCTTTCAAATTCCCTCAGTGGCCCAAAACAATTTGGATTTCAATATAGGCGAAGGATTAGGACTCAGCAATTCGGCTTCCCCTGACATAACATCCACCACTAGAAGCCGCTCAGTTATAAAAGGCCAGAGTCATCTCCGTGTGTGTGTGTGTGTGTGTGTTTAATGGGCTCAGAAAGGTTGATACTGTTATTTGGATACTTTTATGTATTGTAGATTCAAGCCAAGAAAATTCAGTATTTTCTGTATATTCATCCTCTTTTCAGTAGCGAGCCTGAAAAACCTTACCAATGTGCAGGTTAGATAAGTTCACCTTGGGGAGGCAGCATGGTACAATGGATGAGACAAGCTCAAAATCCTGTGCAGAGTGGTGGTTCGGTTTAAGTTTCAAATTATTTCCTCTGTGAGCCCTTCCTTCTCTGTGACCTGAGAGTATCACCTCCCCTACTTACTGAGTAGAACTAAAAGGGGGTGGCTAATATATGGGAAGGCATTCTGTGTCTAAAGCCTTTAATGAGTTTTAATTGCTGTTATAAAAGCACATGCATAATACTGATTTGTGACAGAATGAAGCTGCATTTTTATTGAGTGGCTAGTGTAAACATTAACCACTTCATAGTGAAATATGGAAGGGCACCACTTCTTTTTCAGGGAGGTTACAGTAACACCCATAGGATAACCATCTTGCAGTTTTCTTGTAATTTGAATCTTTTATTGGATGGCTTAGCTTTGGATTTAGTAAGCATTATATTTAATGCTTATACCTAAATGCAGTTTTGTATTAATAGAACACTGTGGCACTTTACTTGACTTCCCCTTTGGGTATTGGTAAGAGGTACAGGGAAGGAGCGGTCTCACATCTGTGGGTGTACTCTGGACACTGGTCGTTGGATGGAGGTTGGATGATTTTCTATACATTTACAAAAGGCCATCTACCAGATTCTGGAGAATGAACGGACATAGGATGTTTGGTTCTTCCTCTGGCCTTGTACCCTTGGGTCCTGCAGGAAGGAGCAGAGTTTAGACATTTTTGAAAGCTTTCTCATTCCCTCTCTTTTTGCCCTTTGCAGAATGAGTGTGAATTGAGTTGACACCATGCAAGTCTTTAGTGAAGGATTTTGCTATCACAAAAATGGCTTTATTTCTGTTTGGGAAGAAATTTTACAACTTGAAGCTCCCTGATAGCACACATACTTAAGTGTTAGAAACTGACTAGAGGTTCTCGATTCGGTTTCTTTCATCTCCTCCGTATGTACTAAGCACTGATAAACTCACTACCTACCACGATGACCCTTTCTGCTGTTGGGCAGTGTTAAGCACTGTTTAAAAAATCTACTTAACAAACACATATGTTTTTCTTATTTTTAGACCTTATTTATCCATCCAGCGACCAGTGTTATTTAGTGGTAACAGTGATTATGAATTGTTTTTCAAATGTTTGTTTTTTGCAGTTTCACTCTAATAGCTCCCTACATCAGTCAAGGGGAGCAGCAATATAGTAAAGAAAAACCATGATGCTGTTTCTCCAACGTTATTGACCATAACTCACAGTAAGAAATACAATGTACATTAAATCTGCTCACATTTCTAGAAGTACAACCCAGTACATATACGCATGTTTCTGTTATTCCATTTAGGTATGTCGGTGTCCTGGTAGGAAACAGATTTAATAAATGGACTGTTTTCAGAAGTGAACAGTTTTAAGGAACCCATAAAAGACACTGAAACATCCCTGCCTATCAGCAGTCAGAAGGTGCTGCCACCTCTGGGCCTCCAGGGGAAGGGGTGCTTCATCAGGAGCTGACCCCGGGGAAGGCTGTGCTCTGGGAGCAGTATCTCCCAGGAAGGGGGACCCCAGATCCTCTCCTCCCACCCTCTGCTCTCCCGCTCATGCCCCTCACTGGCTGACCAACTGGAACCCCTCTGGCAACAGACCCAGCTGAAGCATTCTGTAGGCCCTGGAATAAGGCAGAGAAGGGAAGAGAGTGGGTTTAGAGATGCAGAAATGTGCGTATACTTGAAACAAGTGTCGTGTAACAATATTTACTCCTATAATGTGCGGTATACTCTGATTTCCTGTTCTGTTGTTTTTAAAAAATAAATGCCATTTACTAACTCTCGAGTTTTATGACATCGTATTAAAACTTATGGTTTGAAAACACTGCCTTAGAATAACTTTTTTGATTCTATACCTGTTTTTAACTATACCTAGTTAAAAACAGGTATAGAAAACAGGGCCTGAGGAAGGCATTTAGCTTCCCTGAGCCTCAGTTTGTGTATAAGTAAAAATGGGAGGCCTGGGTTAGACTGGTGGCTCTCAATCTTAGCAAAACTGGACTAGAGTCACCTGGAAGCTTTAAAAAAATCCTGATAGCCAAGCCACGCATCAGACCAGTTAAGTCAGAATCTGGGGTAGGGTTAGGTGGAGGGAAGTGTCAGTAATTTTAAAGCCCTATGTCCTGCCACTACTTAGAAGCAAACTGTCCAGCATCACGGGGCTGACATTCCTACATATCAGCGATCCCCTAGTACTAAGTGCTTCTTGCTTCCCGTCTTTTATTTATATTTTAAATTTATTTATTTTTAAGATTTAATTTATTTATGACAGAGATACTGAGAGAGGAAACACAAGCAAGCGGGGAGATGGAGAGGAAGAAGCAGGCTCCCTGCTCCGATATGGGGCTTGATCTCAGGACTCTGGGATCATGACCTGAGTCAAAGGCAGATGCTTAACTAACAGAGCCACCCAGGCGCCCCCCTCTTTTATTTATTATTTTATTTTATCTTATTTTTAAAAAATTTTAAAAAAGATTTTATTTATTCATTTGACACAGAGAGAGAGCACAAGCAGGGAGAGTGGTAGGCAGAGGGAGAGGGAGAAGCAGGCTCCCTCTGAGCAGGGAATCCAATGCAGGGCTCAATTCCAGAACCCTGGGATCATGACCTGAGCCAAAGACAGATGCTTAACCGAGGGAGCCACCCAGGTACCCCTCCCCTCTTTTAAGGCAGGGGCACAGACAGTCCAGTTTGCCCATTTCTCCTAGTCTCTGTTGTTTTCCCAAACCTGGGGTTGTAAGTTGCCATTCTTTGTCTGATATGGCTGTTAGTTTAGAGTTCTTTGTACCCATGTCTGTTATCAAAAGAGGGTAGTGAAAAGGATAACTGGAGAGGGGTCTGTGTTTCAAAGAGAAATGGAAGGAGTCCTTTCTTTGGCGGAAGTGAAGAATATGCATGTTAAGCACGCAAATAAAGCATGCCTGTGGCAAAAGGCTACAAGGTAAGATGTCATCTACAAAACATAATAAAATTGTAACCTGAATACGGAAGAGACAGGTAATGAAAACTATTGTTTTTCCCCTTACTTCTGTCCTACTTGACTCGTTTGTTACCTGTCTGGTTCCTAAAGTCAACGGCAACTTCACCCTACTGTAAGTGGGTCCTTTATTGGCAAGGCTTCTCATAGGCACCGTGAGGACATTTTGGATTGAATAATTCTTTGTTTGGATGGAGGCGGGGGAAGCTTTCCTGTGCATTGCATTGTGGGATGGTTAGTGGCCTCACTGGCTTTGAAGTAGCATAGACATCTCTGTACTGACCTGAATCTGAATCTTGTTTCTCCACTTAAAAGCTATAGGTCCTTTAATATTTCTGACTCTTGGCTGCCTCATCTTTAAAATGGGGATGATAAATGTCCCACATGGTTATGGTAAAGAATAAATAATATATGTAAACTGCAGCTTTACTCGTGTTTACCAATTACTGAATGCCTACTACGTCTGATGCTAGTTTAGGGGGATAAGATGGAAGAGAAGACAGCTGTAGCCTCTGTCTCCATGGAACTCCATTCTAAAAGGGTCAGGGACAAATAAAAGTAATACTACCTTGCAGTAAGTCCAGTGGAGGAAAGAAAAAGTAGCTGAGATAGAAAAAAAATAGGAGATACCTGCTTAAGAATCAGAAAAGTCTTTGGGGAGGTAGCCTTCAAAGTGAGCCCTATAAGCAGAGAAGAAGTGCACTGTCCAGAGGAAGAGAAAGGGCAATGTGGATGTGGCACACAGCATTTGCTGTGGTAGGCCACAGCTTAGCCTGTCCTACACGACAGGGGCACGGACCGGGTCTCCTTAAGGAGCTTGGGTTTTATTCCTTGTATTATGGGAAGCCACTGAGGAGTGTTGAATAGGAGAGTAGCATGATTTAATTTTTATTTTGAGAAATCTACTCTTGGGAAAATGGCTTGTGGAGTACAAGGGCAGAGCAGAGAGAAACCATGCAGGGGAGGCTCTGGCGGGGATCTGTAAGAGAATGGTTGGCTATGATGAAGGGGAGGAGATTTGAGATCTGTTTTGGAGAGTAAAATGGTAGGAATTGCTGATGAATTGGACTTGTATTGAAGGAAAGGGAAGAGTTATGAATCATTTCTAGGTTTTGGTTGCTGTAAGCAGGAAAACAAGGTGGCATTAATCGAGATCTTGAAGACGAGGGGCATGGGTGAGGGCATAGGTTTGAGAGAAAAGATTGTGAATTCTATCCTGGTTATGGTACCTTTGAGACATTTTGTGATGTGTCCAAGTAAAACTGCCAAGTGGGCCGTGGGGCATAAGAGATGTCAGAATGGAAACACAATAGGGCATCACCAGCAACTGGGTGGTATTAAATTAATGGGAATTGATAATAGCATCTTTTACTGATTCCGGGTTTACTCTGTGCCAGGCATAGCTCTAAGTGCTTTAGGTTAATTCATTTATCTTAAACTCATTTATTTCACTGCTAACTCAGTCCTGACAATGACTTTGTGATCGTCATACCCGTTTTATCAGATAGGAGATTTGGGGCACACAGATGTTAAATAACTTGGCCAAGATCATTCCTAGAATGTGGAAGGGTCAGGATTTGAACCCAGGCAATGTGGCTTCAGAGTTCATGCTCTTAACTGCTATGCTGTATTTCATCTTCTTTTAGGGCGGGTATAGCAAAAGAAGAAATGAAGCCCCAGGACTCAGTTCAGAGAAACCGCCAACTTTAGTATTCAATAAATGTTAGCTTTCTTGTTCCTTCCTAGGGGAAATAAATAAAAGAGGGATCATGCATAGAGATATGGGAATAAGAAGTGGGCATATTGGGGTGGCATAAGGGACAAAAAAAAAAAAAAAACTGAGGAACTATGAAGACACAGGGACCACTGGCCATCTTAGTGGGATGGCTTTCAAAGAAACACTTAGATACAACTGAGCATCAGCTCTAAGGGTGTAGGAATACATAGATGTTGGGCCAGTACATTTCCTTGGAAAGCCAGTGAATGAAATGGGAATTTTTGCATATTTAGATGTTGCTAAAATTTGAACTATAGCTGTTTTTATAAGTTCTATACACTTAGCCTGTTAGACTGTATTAATGTTTCTTAAAGTTTATCTTAATGAGATTTACATTATCGCAGAGACTGTATGTCTGTGTGCCCATTTCTAAGCGGGGTAGCTTTAGGCTTTATAATTTACATCTTTAGTGCTAAATTCCTGCTTTGCTAGTTTATCTTTTGCCATCAGATTATACTTTGCTCAAACCATTGGAACATTACTCTTCCAGGGATGAGTTTGCTAGTTTTCTTTGGTTATCATTCTAAAGAGGATTAATCATAAAAGTTAGTAAAAATTACATCTATTTCTAGGTCAAGACCTTTATGCTGCTGTTTAATTCCATAAAAGGCAGTATCATTTCATAGGAAAGATCAGTTCTCCATGAATGATCTTTCATAATTCAAGAATCATTGAATAGGAATAAATTTAAAAGTGGAAGAATTGATTTTTAGAGTACATAAATCTACAACTATTGTTAACTTTTTTCCGCTTCAATACTATTTTTTAAAAATTTTTTTCAGCATTGTTATTCTTTCCCGAATACATTTACCCCTGAATACATTCCCCCTGAATACATAAATGAGCAGCTCACACATCTTCACGCTTGTCCAGAATATTCCTTCGTGTTTGACTTCCTTTTCAAAGTAACCAGTTGCTGGGTGTGTTTTTCAAGTCTGTCACTGCACATGATCAATGCTTGGGCAGCATTTTGTAATTTTAACTTTTAGCAGCAAATGTTAACATAATAACCTCGTCACCAAGATCACTCACAGAAGTTCTATTGTGATTCATTGTACTGACCAAGGATGGGGGTAGTTTTTCTTCTAGTTTATAGTAGTACCAGCTGTATTTTAAACACAGTTTATAAATTACTTGGCCAATTACTTTTGAAAACTTGCCACCTTGACAGATTTTTAACTTGGGAAGTTTGTTATAATTGAGAAGAGTGAGGCTTTAGTCATATTTTTATACAACTCAACTCAAATTTGCCTAAAATGCTATTGCTCTGCACCGGATTTGTCTATTACTTCCTAACAGTAATCACTGCTTTTTGTAATGCAGCTTTTCAGTGCTTCAGTTGTCAAACCTCAGAATCTTTTCTCCACATTTTAATAATAATCATAAAGAACTTATGTAACTAGCACAGTGCCACTGTTTTCTACTACATTTAAAAGTGTGTTTTTTTTTAATAAGACCTTATTTCTCATTCTTTTGTCATCTTTGATCTCCATGGAAATATCATAAAAAATCTAGAACTGAAATGTTAGTTACTGGAATTTTACATGTGAAGAAAGTAAAGTAGGTCAGGTGAGTGGCCTGACGTCATTAGTGAGTTCGCAGGGGGAAGTCTGAGATCGAAGTTAAGGTCTCTTGGCTTGTTGAGCATATCTGTCAAATTGTAGGTTTCAGATCTATAGTTTTAGGCAGCTGTCAAAAAACTATCAAAGAAACATTAATACAGGGTGCCTGGGGTGCTGCATTTGAGTGTCTGAGGTTTCAGCTGGAAATCTCAGGGTTCCAAGATGAAGCCCTGTGACTGGCTCCGCCCTCAGTGCCTTGTCTGCTTAGGACTTTCTCTGCCCTGGTGGCCCCAAACCCCCTCCTCTCAAATGAATACTCAATTTTTTTTTTTTTTTTTTTTAAAGACACACTAATGGGAAGATGACCTCCTATATTCTAAGACCTGATAACTCTCTTGGCAAGAACACTACTTTTCTGCTTCTGCTTATTTGGGGGGAATCACTCTGTTATATCCTTATGGTCAACCTGTTAGTTTCCATTTTGTTTTTCCTAACTATTTTTTTTTTAATGATTAGATTTTGAATTATTTTGGATTGGTTGGTTGTTTGGCATTAGTATAAAACAGAGTAAAATAGTAATCAGTGATATCATGGTTTTCTTAACCTTTAAGGAATAGGGTATTTGGGATATCCAAGGGCAGTTTGTAATTTGTGGGGGACTCTATAACCTGAAGATTGGAATGATTTCTTGATTTTTTGTTTTTAAAGATTTTATTTATTTATTTAACACAGAGAGAGATCACCAGTAGGCAGAGAGGCAGGCAGAGAGAGAGAGGGGGAAGCAGGCTTCTGCGGAGCAGAAAGCCCAATGCGGGGTTCGATCCCATGACCCTGAGATCATGACCTGAGCCGAAGGCAGAGGCTTAACCCACTGAGCAACCCAGGCACCCCGGAATGATTTCTTGATTAATGAACTTGTTAAAATCTCTTGCCTAATGTGATAGGCCTAGGTTTATATTGTATATGTGTGGATCTTTTTTTCCCCTCTAAAGAAGAGCTGCAGCTTCTACGCTTTTTCCATTAGGTTTATTAAAGTTTTGCAGTTTTGCTGTGATTGCTCAGAAGCATTTAATGGCCTAGCATATTATTTTGGGTCTGTATTTATCTAGCTACTTGTACTTAAAACACTGAAATGCCTTTCTTTCAATAAAGAGAAAGCTACTTTGTGAAGATTAGTAATGTAGGTTACTGTTTGATTTATAAATATTTGTGTTCACATTATGTGAGGATAAGATTTTAAAGGAAGTTAGAATTTATTGCTGTAAAAACCCATATGCGGGTAATTGTTCTATTAAGTATTCCCTACTTTAATATATGTATATGCATAAATGTTTAAAAATGTGAAAATTTACTTTGTATATTTCTCTGTTTAGAAGCCTAATTATATTCTTTTTGAGAGTGGTGATATACATTTTCTATGCTCTGTTTTCATATATTCATTTTAAAATAAGACTTTGTCCTTGATTTTTAAATTATTTCTAAAGAATTTCCTTCCATATGTGAATGCATTCTTTTGGTTAAATGTGCTTATTAACATTTTCATGCCCAAGCTTCTAATTCAAAGGACATCAGTGGTCAGAGTCATAGAATCCAGGCTTTCCTCCAGGTAATAGTGTGTCCCACGCATGTGACCTTGTACCTCCTAGGAAAATAAGAGTCATATTAGACTCATGAGGACTCCTGGATCGTTTTACTTAATATGTGAAAGTGTTCTGTAAACTGCAACTGAAAAACAGATATTAGACATTGTCATTGTAATTGAGAGCTTCCTAGTTTTTTCCATGTATAAGGTACTGTTTTGGTTAATGCCAAATATATGGAGGAGATTCAAATGAACTAAAAGTCAGCCTTGCCGCCATAATCACATAGACCCCTGAATTCTAGAGCTTGGTAGTAGTGTCTTCATACATGACTGAATTTTTAAAGCGGTCATGGTCCTTGGGACTCAATATCTCTAGTAACAAATTGAGTGCATTTCTTTTTTTTCTCCATTCAAAAGAGAAAACAAATTAAAAGGGCCAAACCTGCAAAGACTTTTAGTTTAGGGAGCAGGAAGATCAAAATGAAAACAGAAAATAACCAGGCAGGCATCTTGGAGAGTGTGAAGTCCGATGTATTAGTAGTAATTGTAGCTATACAAGGTTTTTAAGTACAAGGGAAAGAGATAACTGAGGAAAAAACGCTTATTCACATTTGGTAAAAATGAGGCTGAGAGAGGCTAAATAACTTATAAGTCTTAAAAAATCCAGGGACCTATTTTCTTTTTAAGAGTGACTTTCTTGCCAGGGGAAGTAAAGAAGGATTTGATTTTTAGTTTAAAATTTTTCCCTTTCTTAATCATGTTTTCTGCTCTAGGATTTTGATAATTTCTCCTTCGGAGTGTCTTTTGAACTAATATTTGCCTTTTCCTAATAAAAATAGCTATAAGTGTAGATGTCCAAGCCCCAAGTGAAAGCTTTTGAGTCGGGGCCTTTGAGAGTGGGGGCCCACAAATGAAGTCTTAATATGCCTCTCCTAGATAAACACTCTCAACCCTCATTGAGAACATTAGAATCACCCCCTGTGCCAAACCTAGCAAATGTTCAAAGCTCCCAGGTGATTTCACTGTGCTGTCAGTGTTGACACATTGTCCTTAAAAGAGTTTCTGTATCATCCATCTAAGGGACCTTGTTAAAATGTACATTTGGAGTCAGGCTTCTGGGATGGGACCCGAGAGTCTGCATTTCTAACAAGCTCTCAAGTGATACAATTACTGCTGGAGGACACTTGGAATACACAGAGCCGATTTCACATTAAATTTTGTGAATTACCACCTACATTTTCTTCCAGTCATTTTTGTACCAATGATAATGAACCTTGACTATATACCAGAAACACTTGTGAATTTAAAAAAAAAAAAAATTCCCGAGGCACCTTGGGTGGCTCAGTCGTTTAATCTCTGCCTTCCGCTCAGGTCATGATCTCAGGGTCCTGGGATTGAGCCCTGCATGGGGCACCCAGCTCAGCTGTGAGTCTGTTTCTCCCTCTCCCTCTGCCCCTCTGCCTGATAAATAAATAAATAAATAAATATCCCTGGAATTTCAGATATAGAGGCTCTGGGTTAATTCTCAAGTATCTCTAGTTTTATTTTGTGCCACTGATGATTCTAATGCAATCTCAGGGTTTAGACCACTATGACTCTGTGTTACTGCATGGTGATGTAATCTCTGAAACTTGCTTTGGTTCTTTATTGAGTGGCTCAGTGCTTCCCAACCTTTTTCATATCCTGGCACACATGGAAAATAACAATATTTGTGTGGTATGGAGTGGGGAAGTGGTGTCTTCAAAGCCTGGAGGTTCTTGGCCCCCAGGGACTCTAGTTCTCTCATCCTTAGCACTCCAGGCCCCACTGGTTGAGAAGCTTTGTAAACTAGTATTCATGGAGCTCTGAGAGCCGGGCACACTATATATATATATGTGTGTGTGTGTGTGTGTGTGTGTGTGTGTATGTGTGTATGTGTATGTGTAGTGAGTAGGCCCTCAGTAAATGTTGTCTTGTTATTGCCTTTATCATTTATCATTTATATTCTGTACTGTGTATTAGTGATGGGAGTTTTTTGTTTGTTTGGTTTGGTTTGGTTTGGTTTTTTGTTTTTTGTTTTTTTTCCATGTTGGAGTCCAGGCCACATGCGGCTTTCCTGTAGCTGTCTTCTTTTCTGGCTACCCACCATAAATCCTCACCTAGATGGTAATCATATCTTGAGCCCTATCCCTCCCTCCCATCCCACTTTAATAGACCTGCCTTGAGAAGGTCACTACTAATCTGCCTTTTCAGATTTTTTTTTTACAGTTCGTAGACTTTGTGCCCTTTGCTTCAGTGCCTAATGTGTTCTCTCATTATTTTATGTGCCTAAATCTTATCTCTCAAAGGTTTTATTTTTAATGTTGGCTAATATTTCTTTAATGTTGTTGGTTTCTAGGAAAATGCATTATGCATCTAGTTGGCATTTAGATGCTTGTTGACTTTAGAGCACTTATATCTCTCAAAAATTCTAGGTGCTAGAAAGAAGACGGGAGCTGAGCTTGTGTATACATGACTCTTTTCCCTTTTTAAATTGGGTCCTACAGAATGTCTTTTCACTTGTTGCTTCATTACACAGAAACTGACCTCTGTTTCATTCTAGGTACTATAGACTGAAAATATGATTTCTTTGAATATTAATTTTATTGTAATATATATACCTACATGTAATGGGAACCCTTTGAGCAGTTTGGAATGCTTAGATATTATCTTTAGGAATGTATGTTTTTGTTTAGTTCGGTACATTCTGTAGTTTCTCTTACACAGTGATCATCATTTAACATTTCAACCCAGTGAGGTACCAGGCATAATGCTAAGGGTGTCGATATTAAGATGAATTAAACACAAGCTCAGCCTCAAGGCCTTTGCATTCTAGCAGAGGAAGTTGTTGTGTGCATGACTAGCTATTTAGGTGCTATAATAAAGGTTTTTTAGCTAGGGTGGCAGGATAAGCTTCACAGAATGTCAAGTTTGAATTCCTGTGACTTTGAAGGATGAAATAGGAGTTTACCGGCAGAAGCAAAGGTGTAGCCTTATAAAACACGTGGTATTTTAGGGAATGGTTGTCCAGTGCAGAGGGCAGGAAGGGTGTGTGGTGCGGATTAACTGGAAGTTGACTAGAATGTGGGCTCCATGGTCTGAGCTATGGGAAGCCATGTAACTTTTCAAAGAGGGGGATGAGACGCTTAAACCTGTACACTTAGAAATTGACTTCATTCTCTAGGATGATGGGGAACAAGAAGACTATTTACTGTTGTCCTTTCCATTTGGAAAGAAACTCTTAGACTCTGAATAGATCCTTGAGAAATAAAAAATGACTAGTAATATTAGGAAGAGGTTGAGTAAACTTGTCAAGGTTGACTTGGAAACCTTGTCCAATAGATTTAAGGGGAGGATCCTTAACCTCTTTTTGTCATTTGTCACTTGAGAGTTAGAAAGGTTAAAACTCTTTAGAATGCTTTAAGTATGGATTAACCTCAATTTAGGAATAAAATATATTAAATTTCACAAGTCATTTTGGACTTAGAATATATTTTTCCATATAAATATTGTTACAAGACGAGGTCATCAAATGCCCATGTGGGAGAGGAGGCAGTTCTTCCCCAGTGGAAAAAAATGGAGGTTTTGAATTAGAACCATCTCCAGGTGGTTCTTGCCATTTATTAGCTTTGTGCCTTTGGGGGAAATGACCCCTCGAAGGCCCAGTTTTCCATTTGTAAAATAGGAATAAATACCCCCAAGGCTGTGTGAGAATCAAATGAGAGAGTTGGTGAAGATGCTCTGAATTTCAAGTCAAATACTGGTTAGGAAGTACACACATAAGGGCAAAACGTAACCTGGATGGGAGTAACCTGGATGGGATAGCGCGGTCCTTATCAGGAATGCCTGTTGCTGGCTGCAGTTGCGGGCGAGTCTCCTCTGGGGTTACCACAGAAGGGCAAAGGGAGAGGCAGCCCCCCTTGGTTTTGTGGTTCTTGCTTTCCTCCCTTGAGGAGGAGAAAGAAAGAAAGGGCAGTGGGTCTCTAGCCCTAGAGTGCATGAAACTGAGTTGGGTATCTTTTTTTTTTTTTAAGATTTTATTTATTTATTTGACAGACAGAGATCACAAGTAGGCAGAGAGGCAGGCAGAGAGAGAGAGAGAGAGAGAGAAGCAGGCTTCCTGTGGAGCAGAGAGCCCGATGCGGGGCTCGATCCCAGGACCCTGAGATCATGACCCAAGCCGAAGGCAGCAGCCCAAACCACTGAGCCACCCAGGCGCCCCTGAGTTGGGTATCTTAAAAATGTATCACAGGGGGCACTACTTTCCAGCAATCCTGATGGCAGTGTGCGGGTTATCCACAAAGAAGCCCAAGACTTCAGAGTCATCTTCTTAGAAGGGTCAACTTGAGGGAAGGGAGGATGCTGGGAGAGGAGGTGAGTGCAGGAAGGGTTTGGGTGCTGGGTGGAGAGGGAATAGGGTTTAGGAGCCCCTGAAGATTGAGTGGAACCTATGGAAAAGCCCCCTCTCCCACATCTTTTCTGTTCCTCCTGCCTTCCCTCGGTTAGGGTACAGAGTCGACCACCCCTCAATTAGACAGAGAACACTCTCGATAATGCAGGTCACACAGCGAGGTTTATTTCCAGCTAGCTGGGGTCCAAGTGTCTGCCCAGTGCAGCGGGTTTCAACAAGGACCCCAGCACTCAAAGCCAAGGGTTTATATAGCATTTTTCAAGGCACTTCTTCATGGCTACATACATATCCTGTGCCACCCCACTTTGACAGTTTAACTTTGTTTAAACTTTTGCTACCCCAGCATCACCCTGGCGCCATCCTGGCGGTTAAGTGAGATTTAGGTTTAGAAGAAATTTAACTTTATTTACATTTCCTTCTGCCTCAGCCTCCTTCAGTTTTATAGTGGGGAGGGTGACCTTAGGCCTTGAGGAACTGAGCCCTTTGTCCCTGGAAATTGGGCCATTGAAGAGATAGCCCTTTTTGTTGTAAATCACCAGGACATTTGCAAACCAAGGGAGACTCCTGTCTTGCAGGATTGTGATCTCTGCAAGTTAACTATTTGTTTTTCTTTAACATCTGGTCCCTGTGGTGCTATCACCTAACCGCCCTGGTGGTATATGATTAAGTTGTTTCTTAGGTTTTAGCTACTTTCTCTTATCTCAAGTTCCATGCGCCCTATGGGCTGGTTAGGGACACTCAGTAAAATGGCTTCCTGGCCTTCAGGATGGCCATTCTTATGCTAACCCACTCTTACAGAGCAAGGTGCTGGCTTTTGCTTTGCCAAGATGGCTGTACTTAAGTCAGGGCTAGACTCGAGGTGGGTACAGCCTTGTTTTTCTTGGCCTCCACACCTGGAGCTGGTTTCCAGGACTTGTTTTTAAGGCCCTTGGGGGGAAGGGGAGCAAGGACAGTTTAAGGGTTAAACAACAGTTATTGTTTAACTTCAGTGGAAGCCTCTGGCTAAAATAGAGTGGCTCAGTGGTTTGGGCTGCTGCCTTCTGCTCAGGTCATGATCTCAGGGTCCTGGGATCGAGCCCCGCATCGGGCTCTCTGCTCCACAGGGAGCCTGCTTCCCTCTCTCTCTGCCTGCCTCTCTGCCTACTTGTGATCTCTGTCAAATAAATAAATAAAATCTTAAAAAAAAATAGAAATATAAAATAGGTCCTCACACCTCCTGCTGCTGACCACTGTGGGCCAGGCATTAGGGTAGGGCAGGAGGCATCCCCTCCCTATTCTCCCAGTGCACTGTACTTGCTGGTGTGGGACCATCCAGAGGAAAAGACATGATTTAGATTATTTCATTTTCCTCCTTAATTTTATCAGGTTGTGTCCATTAATTCAGCAAACATTTGAATTGAGCTCTGTGCTCAGCTTTGTGCTAAATACTATAGTATAACTTTCCGGTAAACATTGTTTCTGTCCTCAGGAAGTTACATTCTAGTTTGTTTAAAGGAGATTCTAATAACAGGAAGAAAACAATTTTCAGTGGAGAGGCTGTTCATCCCATGAAACTGAAAATCGATACATTGTGACATACAATCTGGTACAAAATTTCTTTAATCAAAAAGTGGAAGGAGTGTCTGGTTTAGTTTCAGAGTGTTGGTTATTTAGGTGCTTCCAGCAAAACGTTAAGAATTCTTTCAGAATTCTCAGCCATAGGATTGCAGTGTTTTGAATTAGATTACAGAGCAAATCTTCCTTCCTTGAATGCTTTTTTTCTTATGGGATAGGCTTAGATTTTTGAAATTTCAGTGTTGGGTTTTGTTTTTGTTTTTGTAATGTTCTGATTAAAACAAACAAAAAATGCTATATTTACTACAGTCCCTTAGGATGACAAAAAATAACATATGTATTAAAATGGAAAAAGGGATTATCAATTTTATTACACTCACAAAAGACTAGATGGGGTTGGTAATCACTGGACTAAATTTAGAGAAAATCGTTTATAATCTTTTCTGTAGGCAAGGAAGCAAGAAAAGCTCTAGGGGTGCCGTTAGGAATTTTTTGTCATTTTATGTCTTTATGCTTAAATTATATGCTCACAAGGCTGTATCTGCTTCACTGGGGCTTTTGTTTTCAATGACATATAGATATACACACATGTACTTACTTCAATTTTGAATTAATTAAAGTGTAGCTAATATGTCTTTCTCTTTGAGGGGGCAGGGAGAGAGGAGGAGAAGGGCAAAGGGAGAGAGAGAGAATCTTCAGCAGGCTCCATGCTCAGCACGGAGCCCTGTACAGGGCTTGATCTCATGACTTCGAGATCATGACCTGACTTGAAATCTAGAGTAGGATGCTTAACAGTCTGAGCCACTTAGGCGCCGCATAACTCTACTTTTTCTTTCTTTTTTCTAAATTTATTTTTATTTTTTTTTTAGAGAGAGAGAGCGTGAGCAGGGGGGAGCAGCGAGCAGAGGGAGAAGCAGGATCCCTGCTGAACAGGGAGCCGGATGTGGCACTCAGTCCCAACACCCTGGGATCATGACCTGAGCTGAAGGCAGACGCTTAACTGACTGAGCCACTCGGGTGCCCCTCTATGTTTATATATAAAACTTGGTAGTTTCTGTAAAACATACTGTTTCTAACAATAGATGAATTGCAACTTTCCCTCCCTTTTATCTTGGAGGGGGAGAAGAAGGGGAATAAGACACTTTATGGTAAGGGGAAGCCTGGCTTTTGTCTTTCCACTGCCCCCCACCCTCCAGCCCATTCTCCTCAACCCATGCAGTGTAAGGCTTTCTTGTAAGACTTCTTGTCCTTGATTAACTTCCCTTTCTCCGTCTGCTCACTTTGATTACACAAGTTACTCAAGTTAGTTCTGGTAAAGTATTTAAAAAGTATCTGGCATGTAATAAGAATGCAAATGTTAGCTGCTTTATTATTATTACTACTAAATTGAAATGAACAAAGAAATTAAAACTACTGGGCAGGTTATGAATTGACCCTGGAGGCTGGGAAAGAGTTCCATTCAAAAGCCTAAGAATTGTTTAGTGCTTGAGCTATTGAATTTAAGGAAGGCACCAAAAGCCACTCGGTGCCTTTGTTCTTCTGCAGAATTGTGGTATTCTGAGGAACTACAGAGGTGATGGCCTTGAGAAATCCTATTTATCACTCTGGAATTGTGAAGGTTAAAGTCTAATTTAAAAGCATATGTGAAATGCATTGCCCTTAAATTTAGTAGAAGACCTCATGCATTCTTTTACCAGAATTTTTGTCAAATAGTAGGCCCCCATTTTGTTGAATGACTGAATAAATGAAATTTGTAGATATTATTCTAGAAATGTATTACTGTTGTCAAATGAGAAGAAACCAATAGCAAAATTATAAAATAGGAGCAAAATTATCATTTTTAAGTAATATCATTCAGAATAGAAGATTGAGGATGATAAACCAAAAAACTGTAAGAATTAATGATAGTTTAGTAAATGAGTAAAACAAGTACATTGCAAAATAAGTACACGTCAAAAATAAATACATTAACAGCATCTAATAAAGTATAAAAAAGATTTCATGGATCTTAGTAGGAAAAATGTTAATTAAGCTTACAAGAAAGACAATATGAATAAACTGTAATAACTATATTAATTCTACTGATAAGATTTTTGTCAAGGCAATGGAAAAAGGAGTTGAATAATTGAAGGTATATACCATGTTTATGGTTATAAACATATGGATTCCTACTGTCAATGTGTAGATTCTTTCCAAATTATAAATGAAATCCCAATTATAATCTCAAAAGGATTACCAAAGTATTTGTGTCAAGTGTTATGTATGATAAAGATGGCATTTACATTTTATGAGAGGAGATTGATTTATTCAGAACATGACAGATTATTGAGAAAATAAAGCCCAAATTTCATTATTGCAGGGTTAAGTCTTTAAAGGCAGAAACCAAAAAGGAAATGGATGGTAAATTTGGCAACAACGACAACAAAAAAAATCAAAATTTTGAAAGCTCAAAGTACCATATATAAGCAAATGTCAAATGACAAACATGGTTAAATATTTGCAGTTGTAGTGATCTAGAAAGAGTAACTTTTGTCTTGTATAACCATTAAGATCTCCTAGGTAGAGTGTATTTTTTAATTTTTAAAAATATAAATACTACAGGCTCCTGGGTGGCTCAGTGGGTTAATGCTTCTGCCCTTGGCTCAGGTCATGATCCCAGGGTCCTGGGATCAAGCCCTGCAGCGGGCTCTCTGCTTAGCAGGGAGACTGCTTCCCACTTCTCTCTCTGCCTACTTGTGATCTCTGTCAAATAAAAAAATAAAATATTAAAAAAAATATATATATATATATAAATATTTCTTTAAGAATAAAGGCAATAAGTTCCAGACTGGTTTTCATTTCTAAGAGCATTTTCATACTTCAGTTCCTTATTAGTTATTTAATCAGAAGCCTGCAATAAGATGAATCTTGTGGCATAAGAAAATTGGTATTTTCTGGATTCTTCTTAGTACATTCTTTTTACTTGGACAGAAAGCAACTATTGATTTTCCTATGAGACTGATTTTATTATTACCTTGTTTTCTCTTCCTTACCTTTTCTCTCTTCCTTTTACCCTGATAAGAGAAAAAAACTCTAAAGGCCTGAGATATAAGGGAAGTCATTTTAGATTTCTTTCTAAGTCAGCATAACTATACATAAACTTGGTTTAAACCAAAAGCCTGATTTATGGCCTGCCACACATACATTATACACCTGCTTTGTAAATGAGTAGCCTAAAGGGAAACCATGTTGTCTTTAAGATATCGATCAATGCTCCTACTCTCTGCATTCCTTGACATTAAAACTTGTGTTCCCTGCCTGTATGCTAATCTATAATCTTTTGAACTTCTACAAGATGTAAAAAAGTATATAACAGTAAAAATTGTTTATTCCACAAAGCACTTTCTTCCCTGTGAAGAGTGTGTTTCCTGGACAGCTGTCTTAACTTGGCCTCTACTTTTAGAGATTCTAAAATGTTTGCTTGTTTTGCGTCAACAACCCCTCCATCTCTTGTTTTTATTTCATTCTACATTTGTTTAAAAAAAATAGGAAAGTTTATCATAAAAATCCAGATATTGCAACAATATACAAAAAGTTGTAAGCTCTCGTTTTATTCATTCCCAGTGCTGTGCCCTGAGGTCACCATATTTCTTTATTCTAGAGTTACCTTTCACTGCTGGTTCTGTCCCTGTGGCAGTGCTATTTGTGGAAGTTTCCATCTGAGGTTTTCTTGTGTAGTTTTTGTCAAATAGTAGGCCCCCATTTTGTTGAATGACTGAATAAATGAAATTTGTAGATATATGCCTAATTCTTTTATAGACCAAGCTGTTGGATTTTAAACCTAGCCCTAGGGTTTCTTTCAAAGAGTCACTCTCTTTCCCCAGTTGCTAAGAGTCCAACATCACATATCCCAAATGCTTATCTTTATAATGCTTTTCCATAAAGTGAAAACATTTCTTTATGCTAGTATACTAATTTAAATTTCTTTTTTTTCTTTCAGCTGCCTTTGCAGCAGTGTTGCACTGGTAAGATTGTTTTTTTTCCTCTGGTGTATTTTATGCAGATGTTTACAACTCACCGAAGCAATTTCTTGTATATATAAAGAAATAATTTCAGGATGATAAGGGTGAATATATATTATTACATGCAACACAATAGTCTGAAGAAGTAGTTTAATTGATAAATCAAGGTCAGAATAATGTAATTTTTTAATAAAAAAAGAGATCCATTATTAAAGAGGTTATATTTGAGACTCTATTTCACTTAACGTTAATATAGTGTTCATGTTGAGAGGAAGATTAATTTTTTTAATCTTCTGGATAGAGTGAAATATGAATTTCATTAATCAGACATTTCAGAGATGGTAATCCAATGACATTTATAGTTCAATTTATAATTTTATTGTACTTGACTTAAATTATTGTTATTCTGGTTCATTCTAATTTTAAGATCTCATTTGAATGTGTTTTCTATTAGAAATTTTAGTGGAATGTTACGACAGAGTGGAAAAATAGATACAGATACCACTGTATTTGAATTTTATTACAAAATTATGTGCAAGTTTCTAGATACCTTTATTTTTGCTCTTAGAGTTTCTTTTAAAAATAATACTTAGTATAAGCATCAACACTTGGTCTGTCACCCTTTTGTTTTTACAGGAGCCATATAACACACCTCTTTGAAAATGATCGTCACTTTTCTCACCTCTCAACATTGGAAAGGGAGATGGCTTTTCGCACTGAAATGGTTAGTTTTTATGTGATATTTTTGGGATCTAAAAACTTTTAAGCATTTTCTAATGGAAATTTTCAAAGAAGTTTGAAAAAAGAAAGAGTAGACACCTCCCCTTGCCCATTCCGCAGCTTCAACAACCGGTGACACAGCCATTTTTCCTTCGTATATACCTCCACACATAGGAGACCTTAGACATCATCATTTCATCAGTAAATACTTTTGTATGTATCTCAAAAGAAAAGAATTTTTTATTACCTACAGTACTGTTGGCACACTTGAAAACAATGAACGGTGATCTCTTAATATCGTTAAGTGTCAGCCACTGTTTAATTGGCATTATTTTTTCTTTTTATATTGATGTGTTTGTAGTCTGGAATCAGGATTCAAACCATGTCTGTACATTTCATCTAGTTGATGTTTTTCTTAAGTCTTTTAATCTATAAATTCCACTTCCCGTTTTTATTGTTTTACTATTTAGTTATGGAAGAGTCCAGGTTATTTGTCTTATAGAATTACACGTAGTAATTTATGTTATTTATTATGTCCACTGTCCAAAGTTCCCTGAAAATTGGTAGATAAAAGACTTGATAGCTGAAAGTTCAATTTTTTTGGGGGGTGGGCAGGAATATTTCATAAGTAATGTGCATTTATTGCACCATACAAAGAGGCACACCACATCTGATTGTCTCACTTTCTGTGATGCCAAGATTGATCAGTGGCATTAGGTATTGTCATGTTGGTCCTTCTGTTATAGCCTAGCCATCAGCCTAGATCAGGTAATTCATTAAGATTACCAAATGGTAATTATCTATTCTATTATTTTTCCCCTCTATTTGTTAACTGCAGTTCTTCTATAAAGAAGAATTTTCCCGTAATATTTATTTGGTTTCTATGATGTATAATTTGTACAGGTATGAGAGGTGAATATTTGATTTTTTTCTTTTTATTTACCACTTTTTGGAAAAATGAGTTGGTTTCTTAGCATTTTCTTCTGGTAACCAATTGAGTACCTTCTTTCAGATTCTATCATTATTATCTAATGGATTTTAGTATGTTTTGTGAACGTACCTGACAAGAGCCTTTGCAATTGACTCTGTGTCCTTTTGACATGACCTCACTAGTATTCTATAGCTTTCTTACTTTCTAGTACTATTAAGACATTTTCTCTATAGACCTGGAATCCTACCATTTTCCAAGGAGCCCCAGTTCCTTTCAGTGGCAGATGGTATCCAGATACCACAAATTTGGTGCTGGAGGTCTTTATTGCTACTACATTTGACCCTTAAAACAACAAGGGGTTAGAGGTGCTGACCCCCGTGCAGTCCAACATCCATATATAATTTTTGACTCTTCCCAGATTTAACCGTTAATAGTGTATTATTGACAAAAAGCTGATACCATAAACAGTAAGTTAACACATATTTTTTATGTTATCTGTATACTATATTCTTTCAACAAAGTAAGGCACAGAAAAGAAAATATTAAGAAAATCATAAGGAAGAGAAAATAAATTTGTAGTACTCTATTTATTGAAAAAAGTCAAGGTGTACGTGGAGCTGTGTAGTTCAAACCTGTGTTGTTCTAGGGTCAATTCAAATTTAGGATTAAGTGGTTTTTACTTACTTTGTTTTAAATTTGTATCTACTATTGTATCTTGGTTTCATATTACTTATTTTTGTGAAATAAAAGTACCAAAGATTATTAAAACTAAGATGATTGAAAACATTTTAAAACTTTCTTGCATTCCTTTTTGACTTTGGGATATGTGCCATTAGGGATGTACAGTAGAATCACTGTATCTTAAAGTTACTTGAAATCTTCTTCTAATTTGATAGTTAATTTCTCTATTTTATTTTTATTTTGATATTTAGGGACTTAAAATTTTTCATTTTACAATTAAATAAGATGTTTACATGATTCCAAAACAAACCTATGAAACAAGATATGTTGTGGTGGTGTTCTACAGCTGCCATAACAAATATACCATAAACCAGGTGGCTTAAAGAGCAGAGATTTATTCTTTCAGAGTTCTGGAGGCTAGAAGTCTGAAATCAAAGTGTTGGCAGGACTGTGTTCTCACTGAAGGCTCTAGGGAGAATCCTTCCTTGCCTCTTCCTAGCTTCTTGTGCTTCCTGGCAATCCTTGGTGTGCCCTGGGTGGCATCGGAAATGCTATCACTCCAAGCTGTGCCTCTGTCTTCATGGGCACTTTTCCCATTGTTTCTGTGTTTAAATTTCCCTCTTACTATAAGGATACCATTTATATTAGATGACCTCATTTTAATTTGACTACATCTGCCAGAACTTGCTCCAGATAGGTTCATATTCCCAGGTTCCCAGAGGATATGAAATTCAGGGAGATATTATTCAACCTAATACAGTTGGAAATATTTTTAAAAATAGTGATAGGAAAGCTAAGCATCTTAATATCAACACTGTACAGAAGGTGAAGTTTGTTTTTTGTGTTCATCTGTCAAACCCTGTTCTGCCGCTTACCCCCTCACAAGGGGAGCAAGTACTAGTACTTGTTGATTTTTTTGATCCATGCATTATTCCAATCTTAATATCTGTCTGAATTCCCTCATAATGAGAGTACCGCTACTGCACTCCTCCCTGATTCACACAGCCCCAGTCCTCCAGGGTTTTTACCTTATTCTGAGCTGGAAGGAAGGAAAATAGTCTGTAAAATTAGTTGGCATCTGAATGTAACTTACATGTAATATATTAACATGTAGTCTTCCTAATATATTTGGATTTTTACATGTAAATCTGGAGGAAGGATGACTGATAACACCATTTTGGGGATTCATAATGGGTTGTAGCGGGAAACATTTTTGGCTAGGGGAGGTTTCTTGGATCCCAGTAACTTAAGTTCCATAGTAAACCACTCATTTTCTAACACTTAAATTAGTAGGGATATGGAGTTTTCTTAAGTTACATATGTTGTCTGAGTTATGTATATTACTTTTTAAAAAAAATATTTTATTTATTTATTTATCTAACAGAGAGAGAGAGAGAGAGAGAGGCAGATCACAAGTAGGCAGAGAAGAAGGCAGAGGGGAAGGGGGAAGCAGGCTCTCTGCTAAGCAGAGATCCCGATGCGGGGCTTGATCCCAGGACTCTCAGATCATGACCTGAGCCAAAGGCAGAGGCTTAATGCACTGAGCCACCCAGGTGCCCCTGTATATTACTTTTAAACGTTGAAACTCTTTTTGAAGATATTTTGAGTTCAATTATTTTAATTAAGACAAGGTTATTCTAAAATACGTAGTTCTTTTTTATAACCCAAGATTCTATTAGTGATCAAACACCATGAGAATAATTGTAGCTATTATTTGCTTGATTGCTTTGTTTTTCAAAAACAGTGTATTTAATTTTTTTAAGCTGGTAAGAGGCATAGAAATTATGCATTTTAATTATAACTATAACATATGCTTGTTTCAGGGATTGTATTATTCCTACTTTAAGACTATCGTGGAAGCACCTTCATTTTTGAATGGAGTATGGATGATTATGAATGATAAGCTGACTGAATACCCCCTTGTTATTAACACATTGAAAAGGTTCAATCTTTACCCTGAGGTAAGTCACTTTTTCAATTGTGTGGGTTTTTTGTTTTGTTTTGTTTTGTTTTTACTTTTTAAAAGTGTTATTGCATTAAATACTGATTCTAAATGTGAGATGTATTTCAATATATTTCACCTCATTTTTAAAGAAAGATGTGTCTGTTTTCTTGGAAAGGAGTATGGAGAAAAGACTTATTTTGGTGGGCTTTAACTGATTTCATGGAAACCATTACGATTGCATGGTCTAGAAAATTTAAAAACTATCTAGATTTGGTGTGTTTGTAGAGATTATAGCAAGGAAGCACCATTACATGTCATTTGCCAAATAATCTTTCTTCCCTCTCTGGGATTCTTCACTTAATTGAATGCTCTTTTTTGGGTGGAGTCGGGGAAAGGGGATTCACCCAGGAGGTGAGGAAGGAAGCCAGTGATATCAGTAACTTTTTTGGCCTCTCGTTTACCATCCCTGCCCTAATTTGACACATCCGTAAGCATTTTCCAGGGCCAAGCTGAGAGGTGACTTCTTCAGCCAGATCCTCCCTGACTTGATATGAGGGTCATCTGTTAACACACTGTCCCCGTGACTCCCCCTTCTTAGCTTACTGATGTTGCTGGACAGCACGTCCTCGTGCCAGAGCCCTGGCTGCCTTGGTCCCTGGGGATCTCAAGCCCAGGCTCAGTACCTCAACTTATCTATCGGGGCTCTCAGGCATTTCCCATTGAATGAGAGAAGTCCTGTTTCCATCTAGATCAGTGAGTAAGCCAAATGATTAATGAGGAGATGGAGGTAGAGGAAGTAGAGACAAATAAATAACCACCAAGGTGAAGTATTGGTTCACTAATGTACTGTTTACTGAGTACTTTCTATGACCATGTACACATTTACTGCTACAGAAATGGGATCACACAGCAAATATTTTTTTATAAGTGATTTTTTTGTCTTTTAGAATATTTTTAACGGTCTTGTGTCCTCTTTTCTTCCTCAGGATCAGTTTTAGTGGCTATTTATACAGTCTTCTATTGTTTATTTAGTCCATCTTTTGTGAAAACGTTCATTGTTTTCAACTTCTAAAATATTCTAGAGCTGCCATAAGCATCCTTGAAGCTAAATTTCTGTTCATAGCCTTATGTTTTTTAAACTATAAATTTGTTGATGTGTAACTATATTTAGTTCAACAGAATATATACTTTAATTATTTTGATATGTGTTGCCAGAATGCTTTCTAGATAGGTTATACTAACCAAAGTTACCATTGGCAGTGTTTTTGAAAATGCTTATTTCCCTGAATCCCTGCCAATTTGGTAGACAAAAAAATTAAAATCACAGGGTATACTTTGTTCATTGCTATATATTTGTGTATATATGTATTTAATTCAATGCTATACATTAAAAATACATTTGAAATTTTAAAAGTAATTGCTTGCTTATGCCCTTTGTCTATATTTCTATTTGAGTATAGAGTAAGACCTCATTTATTACATGCTGGATATTAATACTGTGCTATATGGGTAAACATTTTCCCCCCAGCTTTTTGTTTGCCTTTCAACTTTGTGTGTGATCTGTGTGTATTCTTTCTGTATAGAAATGCTGTTACCTATTCACATCTGGAGAAATTAGATCTACTCAAGAAGACAGAGTATTTATTTGTTCAACTCTTCTTTTATGTACCTTACTAGAATTTTATACCTTTCAAAAAATATAAATCTTGGTGTGTTTCATGTTATATTTTATTCTTATGCATCAGTGGAGAGTTGAACACTGACCAATGCAGAATCTGTGTAGTGTAGGGGATTGTAAGGCTTATTTTACTAGGTTTAAAGGGAGCTAAGTAGATAGATGGTAGAGGGAAGGAAAATTTGATAACTATCAAAATATCTCAAAAGTATTTTAGTAATGGAACTGTTGATGATAATATCTTTTCTCTAAAAAAATCTAAAAAATGTCTTTATTTCTTTAAAAATAGGTAATCTTAGCCAGCTGGTATCGAATTTATACCAAAATAATGGACTTGATTGGTCTTCAAACCAAGATATGTTGGACAGTCACCAGAGGAGAAGGACTCAGTCCTATTGAAAGCTGTGAAGGCAAGTTTCTTTCCTTCTTTCCAATTTCTTTCCAGATCTTTGTTGGAGCACGTTAAACTAACTACAAATTTAGTGATATAAAAACTATTTTATTGTGCTTGTGGATTCTGCAAGTGAGGAATTTGGGCAGGGTATAGTAGGGTTGGCTTGTTTCCACCATGTCAGAGGCTTCTGCTAGACTCAGGTGGCTTGGGAAGACTGAAATTAATTGGAGACTGCTTCACTGACATTCTAGCTCCTGGCTGGGGTCTCCGCGAGGCTGGGCTCAGTTGGGACTCTCAAATGGGACACCTACATAACGCCCTGTCCACACACCTTGGGCTGTTGTATAGCATGTACCTCAGGGTAGTCAGGCTCTTCATGGGCTCCAGGTCAGACACTGCTTGGCTACTTCCAGCCGTAGAAATCCCATGTATGACCTCCGACGTCTTCTGTTGAGGCAGTCACCAACCCAGCCGTCATCAAAAGCAGGAGCAGAGACACCCCCCCCCCCTTTACAGGAGGCGTGTCCATGAGTTTGTAGCCCTGTTTAAAAACCGCAGCTCCTGCCTTGTTCTCATCTTTGCTCCGCAGTAGTGTCACGTGTTCATATGGGAACCAAGGCAACCATTTAATATATCTGTGCCATTTTCAAAATAAGCACATTTTAATATAAATTGCCAGACATACAAAGTAATTTATAGTTAGAACATATGTTTTATTTTTATTTTTATTTTTAAAGGATTGGGAGATCCTGCTTGCTTTTATGTTGCTGTAATTTTTATTTTAAATGGACTAATGATGGCATTATTCTTCATATATGGCACATATTTAAGGTAAGACCATTCATTGAGAATATTTTGATATGTGTTATAATACTATGTACTAAAATAGTGAGATAAAGATTAACTTGCAGTTCAGTTTTATAACTGTGTTATTTCTAATACATCTACTTATAGATATAAAATTCTTTCCTATTTGTATGATTTCATCATTGCATAGTCAGCTAAACTTAAAATAATTTTAGATGCTTAAATAAAGAGAATGGTGGAAATATTGGATAAATTTTAAATATTCACAGGCTTTTGAGCATAAACAGTATATTGTTTGCATAAAATATAAGGACCAGTCATCAAATGTTATTAATGACTATTTTGCTGACATTAAGATGGAAGCATATTCTATACAGATATTTAATATCTGACCTGATTAATAACGTCATAGTCCAACAATATTCCTTAAACTAAAAAGATTGACAAATTTTTTAAGGTTTCTATGTTTCTTCTTCTTTTGACAATTTGTTACATTGTATACTTGTTTAAATATTTAACTTGAGATTATCTTTAGAATTTTTTTTTTTTATTTTTTTAATTTTTTTTTTTATTTGGGTTTTTTATTTATTTATTTATTTATTTTTTAATTTTTTTTTTTAATTTTTTATTTTTTATAAACATATATTTTTATCCCCAGGGGTACAGGTCTGTGAATCACCAGGTTTACACACTTCACAGCACTCACCAAATCACATACCCTCCCCAATGTCTATAATCCCACCCCCTTCTCCCAAACCCCCTCCCCCCGGCAACCCTCAGTTTGTTTTGTGAGATTAAGAGTCACTTATGGTTTGTCTCCCTCCCAATCCCATCTTGTTTCATTTATTCTTCTTCTACCCACTTAAGCCTCCATGTTGCATCACCACTTCCTCATATCAGGGAGATCATATGATAGTTGTCTTTCTCTGCTTGACTTATTTCGCTAAGCATGATACGCTCTAGTTCCATCCATGTTGTTGCAAATGGCAAGATTTCATTTCTTTTGATGGCTGCATAGTATTCCATTGTGTATATATACCACATCTTCTTGATCCATTCATCTGTTGATGGACATCTAGGTTCTTTCCATAGTTTGGCTATTGTGGACATTGCTGCTATAAACATTCGGGTGCATGTGTCCCTTTGGATCACTACATTTGTATCTTTAGGGTAAATACCCAATAGTGCAATTGCTGGGTCATAGGGCAGTTCTATTTTCAACATTTTGAGGAACCTCCATGCTGTTTTCCAGAGTGGCTGTACCAGCTTGCATTCCCACCAACAGTGTAGGAGGGTTCCCCTTTCTCCGCATCCTCGCCAGCATCTGTCATTTCCTGACTTGTTGATTTTAGCCATTCTGACTGGTGTGAGGTGATATCTCATTGTGGTTTTGATTTGTATTTCCCTGATGCCGAGTGATATGGAGCACTTTTTCATGTGTCTGTTCGCCATCTGGATGTCTTCTTTGCAGAAATGTCTGTTCATGTCTTCTGCCCATTTCTTGATTGGATTATTTGTTCTTTGGGTATTGAGTTTGCTAAGTTCTTTATAGATTCTGGACACTAGTCCTTTATCTGATATGTCGTTTGCAAATATCTTCTCCCATTCTGTCAGTTGTCTTTTGATTTTGTTAACTGTTTCCTTTGCTGTGCAAAAGCTTTTGATCTTGATGAAATCCCAGTAGTTCATTTTTTCCCTTGCTTCCCTTGCCTTTTGCGTTGTTCCTAGGAAGATGTTGCTGCGGCAGAGGTCGAAGAGGTTGCTGCCCGTGTTCTCCTCAAGGATTTTGATGGATTCCTTTCGTACATTGAGGTCCTTCATCCATTTTGAGTCTATTTTTGTGTGTGGTGTAAGGAAATGGTCCAATTTCATTTTTCTGCATGTGGCTGTCCAATTTTCCCAGCACCATTTATTGAAAAGGCTGTCTTTTTTCCATTGGACATTCTTTCCTGCTTTGTCGAAGATTAGTTGACCATAGAGTTGAGGGTCTATTTCTGGGCTCTCTATTCTGTTCCATTGATCTATGTGTCTGTTTTTGTGCCAGTACCATGCTGTCTTGATGATGACAGCTTTGTAATAGAGCTTGAAGTCCGGAATTGTGATGCCACCAACGTTGGCTTTCTTTTTCAATATCCCTTTGGCTATTCGAGGTCTTTTCTGGTTCCATATAAATTTTAGAATTATTTGTTCCATTTCTTTGAAAAAGATGGATGGTACTTTGATAGGAATTGCATTAAATGTGTAGATTGCTTTAGGTAGCATAGACATTTTCACGATATTTATTCTTCCAATCCAGGAGCATGGAACATTTTTCCATTTCTTTGTGTCTTCCTCAATTTCTTTCATGAGTACTTTATAGTTTTCTGAGTATAGATTCTGTGTCTCTTTGGTTAGGTTTATTCCTAGGTATCTTATGGTTTTGGATGCAATTGTAAATGGGATTGACTCCTTAATATCTCTTTCTTCTGTCTTGCTGTTGGTGTAGAGAAATGCAACTGATTTCTGTGCATTGATTTTATATCCTGACACTTTACTGAATTCCTGTATAAGTTCTAGCAGTTTTGGAGTGGAGTCTTTTGGGTTTTCCACATATAGTATCATATCATCTGCGAAGAGTGATAATTTGACTTCTTCTTTGCCGATTTGGATGCCTTTAATTTCCTTTTGTTGTCTGATTGCTGAGGCTAGGACCTCTAGTACGATGTTGAATAGCAGTGGTGATAATGGACATCCCTGCCGTGTTCCTGACCTTAGCGGAAAAGCTTTCAGTTTTTCTCCATTGAGAATGATATTTGCGGTGGGTTTTTCATAGATGGCTTTGATGATATTGAGGTATGTGCCCTCTATCCCTACACTTTGAAGAGTTTTGATCAGGAAGGGATGTTGTACTTTGTCAAATGCTTTTTCAGCATCTATTGAGAGTATCATATGGTTCTTGTTCTTTCTTTTATTGATGTGTTGTATCACATTGACTGATTTGCGATGTTGAAACCAACCTTGCAGCCCTGGAATAAATCCCACTTGGTCGTGGTGAATAATCTTTTTAATGTACTGTTGAATCCTATTGGCTAGTATTTTGTTGAGTATTTTCGCATCTGTGTTCATCAAGGATATCGGTCTATAGCTCTCTTTTTTGGTGGGATCCTTGTCTGGTTTTGGGATCAAGGTGATGCTGGCCTCATAAAATGAGTTTGGAAGTTTTCCTTCCATTTCTATTTTTTGGAACAGTTTCAGGAGAATAGGAATTAGTTCTTCTTTAAATGTTGTAGAATTCCCCGGGAAGCCGTCTGGCCCTGGGCTTTTGTTTGTTTGGAGATTTTTAATGACTGTTTCTATCTCCTTACTGGTTATGGGTCTGTTCAGGCTTTCTATTTCTTCCTGGTTCAGTTGCGGTAGTTTATATGTTTCTAGGAATGCATCCATTTCTTCCAGATTGTCAAATTTATTGCCGTAGAGTTGCTCATAGTATGTTCTTATAATAGTTTGTATTTCTTTGGTGTTAGTTGTGATCTCTCCTCTTTCATTCATGATTTTATTTATTTGGGTCCTTTCTCTTTTCTTTTTGATAAGTCGGGCCAGGGGTTTATCAATCTTATTAATTCTTTCAAAGAACCAGCTCCTAGTTTCGTTGATTTGTTCTATTGTTTTTTTGGTTTCTATTTCATTGATTTCTGCTCTGATCTTTATGATTTCTCTTCTCCTGCTGGGGCTTAGGGTTTCTTTCTTGTTCTTTCTCCAGCTCCTTTAGGTGTAGGGTTAGGTTGTGTACCTGAGACCTTTCTTGTTTCTTGAGAAAGGCTTGTACCGCTATATATTTTCCTCTCAGGACTGCCTTTGTTGTGTCCCACAGATTTTGAACCGTTGTATTTTCATTATCATTTGTTTCCATGATTTTTTTCAATTCTTCTTTAATTTCCTGGTTGACCCATTCATTCTTTAGAAGGATACTGTTTAGTCTCCATGTATTTGGGTTCTTTCCAAACTTCCTTTTGTGGTTGAGTTCTAGCTTTAGAGCATTGTGGTCTGAAAATATGCAGGGAATGATCCCAATCTTTTGATACCGGTTGAGTCCTGATTTAGGACCGAGGATGTGATCTATTCTGGAGAATGTTCCATGTGCATTAGAGAAGAATGTGTATTCTGTTGCTTTGGGATGAAATATTCTGAATATATCTGTGATGTCCATCTGGTCCAGTGTGTCATTTAAGGCCTTTATTTCCTTGCTGATCTTTTGCTTGGATGACCTGTCCATTTCAGTGAGGGGAGTGTTAAAGTCCCCTACTATCATTGTATTATTGTTGATGTGTTTCTTTGATTTTGTTATTAATTGGTTTATATAGTTGGCTGCTCCCACATTGGGGGCATAGATATTTAAAATTGTTAAATCTTCTTGTTGGACAGACCCTTTGAGTATGATATAGTGTCCTTCCTCATCTCTTATTATAGTCTTTGGCTTAAAATCTAATTGATCTGATATAAGGATTGCCACTCCTGCTTTCTTCTGATGTCCATTAGCATGGTAAATTCTTTTCCACCCCCTCACTTTAAATCTGGAGGTGTCTTCGGGCTTAAAATGTGTTTCTTGGAGGCAACATATAGATGGGTTTTGTTTTTTAATCCATTCTGATACCCTGTGTCTTTTGACAGGGGCATTTAGCCCATTCACATTCAGGGTAACTATTGAGAGATATGAGTTTAGTGCCATTGTATTGCCTGTAAGGTGACTGTTACTGTATATGGTCTCTGTTCCTTTCTGATCTACCACTTGTAGGCTCTCTCTTTTGCTTAGAGGACCCCTTTCAATATTTCCTGTAGAGCTGGTTTGGTATTTGCAAATTCTTTCAGTTGTTGTTTGTCCTGGAAGCTTTTAATCTCTCCTTCTATTTTCAATGATAGCCTAGCTGGATATAGTATTCTTGGCTGCATGTTTTCTCTCGTTTAGTGCTCTGAAAATATCATGCCAGCTCTTTCTGGCCTGCCAGGTCTCTGTGGATAAGTCAGCTGCCAATCTAATATTTTTACCATTGTATGTTACAGACTTCTTTTCCCGGGCTGCTTTCAGGATTTTCTCTTTGTCATTGAGACTTGTAAATTTTACTATTAGGTGACGGGGTGTGGTCCTATTCTTATTGATTTTGAGGGGCATTCTCTGAACCTCCTGAATTTTGATGCTCGTTCCCTTTGCCATATTGGGGAAATTCTCCCCAATAATTCTCTCCAGTATACCTTCTGCTCCCCTCTCACTTTCTTCTTCTTCTGGAATCCCAATTATTCTAATGTTGTTTCGTCTTATGGTGTCACTTATCTCTCGAATTCTCCCCTCGTGGTCCAGTAGCTGTTTGTCCCTCTTTTGCTCAGCTTCTTTATTCTCTGTCATTTGGTCTTCTATATCACTAATTCTTTCTTCTGCCTCATTTATCCTAGCAGTTAGAGCCTCCATTTTTGATTGCACCTCATTAATAGCTTTTTTGATTTCACCTTGGTTAGATTTTAGTTCTTTTATTTCTCCAGAAAGGGCTTTTATATCTCTCGAGAGCGTTTCTCTAATATCTTCCATGCCTTTTTCGAGCCCGGCTAGAACCTTGAGAATTGTCATTCTGAACTCTAGATCTGACATATTACCGATGTCTGTATTGATTAGGTCCCTAGCCTTCGGTACTGCCTCTTGTTCTTTTTTTTGTGTTGAATTTTTACGTCTTGTCATTTTGTCCAGATAAGAGTAAATGAAGGGGCAAGTAAAATACTAAAAGGGTGGCAACAACCCCAGGAAAATATGCTTTAACCAAATTAGAAGAGATCCAAAATCGTGAGTGGGGAGAAAGGGGATAAAAAGAGGTTCAAAAAGGAAGAAAGAAAAAAAAAAAAAACAAAAAGAAAAGAAAAAGAAAAAAAAAAGAAAAGAAAAGAAAAGAATTTTTTTAAAAAAGAAAACACCTAAGAAAAATGTAAAAAAAAATATATATATATTAGATAAACTAGTAAAAAATCGTTAAAAAAGAAAAAGGTAACAGTTAAAAAAAAAATTTTACCCGAAGGCGAGGAAAAAAAAAAATGAAAAAGAAAAAATTAAATTAACTGCAAGACTAAAAAAAATCACAGGAAAAAAGCCATGAGTTCCGTGCTTGGCTTTCTCCTCCTCTGGAATTCTGCTGCTCTCCTTGGTATTGAAACCGCACTCCTTGGTAGGTGAACTTGGTCTCGGCTGGATTTCTTGTTGATCTTCTGGGGGAGGGGCCTGTTGTAGTGATTCTCAAGTGTCTTTGCCCCAGGCGGAATTGCACCGCCCTTACCCGGGGCCGGGGTGAGTAATCCGCTCGGGTTTGCTTTCAGGAGCTTTTGTTTCCTGAGCGCTTTCCGTAGAGTTCCAGAGGACGGGAATACAAATGGCGGCCTCCTGGTCTCCGGCCCGGAGGAGCCGAGAGCCCAGGGCCCCACTCCTCAGTGCGCCCTCAGAGAACAGCGCCCAGTTACTCCCGTCTGCCTGACCTCCGGCCGCGCTCCGAGCTCACCGAGCCTGCGACCGGTTCAAGGTAACACGGAGCTGCGAGCTTATTGTCAGCTCTGTCTCTGTAGCCGGCTTTCCCGTTCCAATATCCGCAAGCTCTGCGACACTCAGACACCCCCGATCCTTCTGTAACCCTGCGGGACCTGAGGCCACGCTGACCCCGCGTGGGCTTCGCCCCGGTTTAGCCTCTGGAGCGATGTCCCTCAGCGGAACAGACTTTTAAAAGTCCTGATTTTGTGCGCGGTTGCTCCACCGCTTGCCGGGAGCCGGCCCCTCCCCCCGGGGTCTATCTTCCCGTCGCTTTGGATTCACTTCTCTGCCGGTCCTACCTTTCAGAAAGTGGTTGTTTTTCTGTTTCCAGAATTGCTGTTCTTCTTCTCTTCGATCTGCCGATGGATTTTCAGGTGTTTGCAATCTTTAGATAAGCTATCTAGCTGATCTCCGGCTAGCTGAAGCAGTCTCAGCTTGCTACTTCTCCGCCATCTTGACTCCTCCCCCCTAGAATTTTTTTTTTTTAATTGCTTACTGATTTCTTGTTAGTACAGAAGTGTGAGCATAGATATATGATTTTCAGTTTGGGTTAATGAGTTTGAATCTACTATTATTCTATTATACTTGCTTTGGAAGTATGGCATTTTCAGTTTAGTACCTCAAAGATCTACTGCATTCCTTGCCTAAGTGCTTGAGCAGATAACGGTTACTTGTTAAATATTTGTCAAATGAGGAAGTTATTAGAAGATCAATTTAGAGTATATTTGCATATAGATTTAAGATACTGTGATGCTAGTACTTCTGATTTAGCTATAAGGAAGTTCTTTTAATTATGTAACTGGGGGAGATGGAAATGAAAATCCATGATTAAAAGAAGAGGTCATAAATTTTGTTTTTGAAGCAAGACACAAAGATAACTAAACTTATACGTAATCAGAAGTATACGTAATCAGAAGAGGAAGCTGACTTGAAAGAAAGCAAGGCTGGTGTGCCTGGTATGATGAGCCAAAGGTTTCTACTTTAGCTGGGGGGGGGGGTGCTATCAGCTATTAGTGCTGAGTACTAATGGATAGCTTTTCTACATTTGGGAGATTTGATTTTGAGTAAGAGAAGTTAAAGTATGGAATGTGGCAATGTTGCTAAATCGCTGATCTGTATTATGCTATTTTTTAAAAAAAGAATTAAAGTTTAAAGAAGAATTTCTAAACGTTTATTAAACATTCAGTATCGTTTTCTTATAGTGCTTATTACAGCCATTGTTTCAAAGGCCAAAGGTATACTGTCTGCTGTGGAGAGCCTGATGTTCTGGTTCTGACTGAGAGGTTCTAGGTGGTTTGGGCCCTGACCTCGGATTTCTCGGTCTTCAGCCCCAGCAGTCCCCTGACAGCAGTTTTCTCCCTGCATAGGAGATACATGTGCATTTGTCTAGTCAACATAAAGTATAGACCAGGTGGCTTCTTTTGGAGATGGCATGCTTGGGTTTTGAAACTATGTGGTGGGGTGAGGTGGGAGCTGGAGCCGTGCCAGGTGTGTCAGTGGGACACAGACAGCAAGGGGAAAGTGCTTATAATGCTGGAGGCCAGAGACATTTACTCTGTGTGGAGGGTTCCTTTAATTGTGTCTTGGAGCATCAGAGCATTTTGGACAAGTTGGGGAGAAAAGAATCCTAGGGAGAGGCAAAGGTGGGCAAGCTGGGATGTAAAACCTCGGATCAGTTTTGCTGGGATGCAGGTTATTGAGGGCCGTTGTAGAAAATGAAGACTGATAAAATGGGTTGGGCTGGTTGATGAATGACCTTGGCTGGTCTGAGACCATTCCAGAGCCAGTGAGAGGAATCAGAAATCTGACCAATAGAGGGGCAGAATTCAAGCTGAACTATCATCTTAAGAGACCATTGATTTCACCTCTCACTGAGGTTAGCTGGTGACTACTTGAGCATGCTGTCTGCCAAACTGCAGGGTGATTTTAGAATCAGTTTAGTGGGTTTGGCCCAGGACTTTTTTTTTTTTTTTTACAAGAAAAAGGAAAGATTATAAACATCAATAAGGGAGTACACAACACTTCGTAAGATGGGTGTTATTTAGAGCAACTTGTTTGTTGATTGTATATACATGTCTACATGTGCATATGCTGAGTTGTAGTGTAAAGTCTCATTTCTCGTAGTTTGAGTGTAGAAAAAAGATCTGTAGACCACTGCTTAGGGTAGCAAGAGGGAGTGACTTTGCTTAAAAGCATTTGAGTCTTGGGGCACCTGGGTGGCTCAGTCATTTAAGCATTTGACTCTTGATTTTGTTCAGGTCATGATCTCAGGGTTGTGAGATAGAAACCAGAGTCTGGCTTTGTGCTGGCTGGGTGTGGAGACTGCCTAAGATTCTTGCTCTCCCTCTCCCCTCTGCGCCTCCCCTTCTGCTTGTTTAACCCTTGCTCTCTCTCAAAACAAAACAAAACAAAAACAAAAACAAGAGGCATTTGAGCCTTTCCAGAGAGCTGTTTTTTGGTTTCTCTTTCTGGCTCAGAAGGCTGTGAACTGTTTCAGCTTCACCCACTTGACTGCTCTGGTCCCTTGCTGGCCCCCTTGACTCTTAGGCCCCCCGGGGTGCTCTGCTTTATGCCTGTGCTGGGCTGTAGACACTGCAGCGGTGGCACAGGTTTCTCTTTTTTTAGTTCTCCCTTTGTTCCATTTGCTAGTGTTTTGTTTTGTTTTAACCCTGGCTAATCATTTTAGCTCTACCCAAATACATCCTAAACTCATCTCCTTCCAGCCCCAAATGAGCACATGATAGAGCCCCTTGTATTCTCTGGAGCCTTGGCTATTGCCCTGTGCCTTGAGGAGGGCGGGTGTGTAAATTAGATTCCAGTGGTGATCCTGCTTTATACTGTGTTGAATAAAGTCTTCTGTCACTTCTTTCATCAGTCTTTTTCATCATTTTAAAAAATGTTCTTGACATGAGTATTTTTAGAGGTCTCAAATTGCTAGGTAGTTCTTATTGTTTTCTTCCTTGGTGGTTAGTTTTGTCACCCTTCTAACTTTTAAAGTGGGATGAAGCTGCAGACTTCTTAACATGTGGGTTAAGAATAAAGAGGAGGATATCTATAATTGTGGTTAGAATCTTTTTATAAATTGTATTATATAAATTTACAGGCAGATTGAGTATGACATTTTTACTCCAGAAGCATATTTCTTTTAAGATAGTACAGATATAAGTTTTCTGAAGTCAGATAAGCCAATCCATTTCACAGAAAATGAAAGTGGAAGAGAAAATAGAAAACACAGCCAAATGGTGAAGTGGGGCTGGGCTGCCAAGCTCTGGCTTGAGGAGATGAAGTCAGATGTTTTTGCAAATACAACTTATTCATGCTGTACCTCTTTTTCTAGAATTCTCAGTGTTTTGGTATTTTTAAAAGCAAAACACATTGTTTTTATTATTTTCTAAAAGCCATGTTGTTAATCCATGATTATAGTTATTTATTTTATAAGATGCCCTGACATGTGTCAGCTACAGTTTCTGGAGGCCAGTTCCTTAAGACTTGGTGTGTGTAAGTCTCTATTCTGTAGGGAGGAGGGCTCCCGGAGGGAACCTTCAGGGACTGTTAGTAGCTCCGCTGAGCTAGGTAGGATGGGGAGTTCAGCTGCCAGGTACTGGGGTAGTTGTTTAAAGCAATAAGCTAAAAACAAAAGAGTTAAGCCTTCTATTACTTACTGTGATGGTGTAACAAGATTCTAAAACTGGAAAAAACACAGACTCCCCTGGTCCACTTCCCCCCCCTGCAACAGTACCCGGGCTGAGATTGAGGGAATAGTGCAGACCTGGGGGTCATCTCGCTGTTGAGGAAGCCCTGAACAAAAGGCTCCAGCGTTTTATGTACACTGAGGTAGGAAGGGGGAGGGCGAGGGGAAAATGGCAAGGAATGGAAAAGTACTGGGTACTGAGTCAGACTGGGCAAAAGTGTCTTCAGGGTTTTTTTTACCCCTCCATAAGTGGACTTCCACCCCAAGTCTCAGATAAAGAGACCTAGGAATGAAGGTGCTGGGGTTAGGAATGCAAAGGAGGGCAGGGCTGGCCAGGGCTTCCTGAGTCCTCAGAGACTGCATTGTACTGACCATGAACCAGGAGTGTGTGAAGAGGGTAGCTGTCTCAGTGAGGCCTGTCAGGTAAACCTTTGTCATTGTGTATGGTTGGGCTGCAGAAATCATATATAGGTTTTTAATCAGGAGTCCAGCTACCTAGGACATTAGTAGGCAAGGTCGTGAGCTAGTCCTGGCATGTAGGGCAGGGGGATCTGGAAGAAATGCGGTGTGGGCCTGGTCCTGAATGTCCAGCAGAAATACTGTGATGGGAAGAGTTGTCGCCTGTTTCCAAATTCACCACTATGTACCCTGGCTCTCAAGAGCATACCAAAGCAGAACAATTTCTGTAGGTGAGATGAGTGTCTTTAGCTGATGCCAGCAGTAAGGCATGTAGAAGCCAAGACAAAATATAGACAACAATCTGTCCAGGCTCACTGGGGCATTATTCTCGGGTTAAATAAAACAGGAGGATCTGGGCATGAGTCAGTACTTGATTCTGGACTGACTGCTTTCTGCTGCTGGTGTGCATCTGTCACCTTGGCATTTTCCTTCACTATCCAGAGTTCTTTCACTGCTCTCATGATGGCATCTCTTATGCCATATTCTATGTATTCCTCTTTCTTGGTTTATTCTTTTACTCTGGCACATCTTCCATCTTCTAGAAGTTTTTGAGAATGAATTGATGGAAAGTAAATTTTTGAATCCATGTATGTTTGAAAATGCCTTTATTTTGTCTTCATGTTTGATTGAAAGTTTTGCTTGAGTATTAAACTCTGGATTGGAAATCATTTTCCTTCAGAATTGTGAAGTCCTCACACTGTTACTGCTTCGTGTGGTGCTATTCAGGCATTCCTAAATTATTCGGAATCCTAAATTTTTGTATGTGACCTTTTCTTCCCCCCCCCCTTTTTTTTTTTCTGAAACACTGTAGAATCTTCTCACTGTCTCCGTGGTTCTGAAATTTCACAATAAGTCTCGCTCTAGATCTGTCTGTTCCCATATTATCTTGGGCATGTGATGTGTTGTTTCAGTCTTGCACCTTATGCCCTTAATTTCAGGGAAATTTTCTTGGATTATTTCTTCACCTACTTGAGTCCTTTCGTTTTCTCTTTCAGAACTTTTTGTTATTTGGTTATTGCATTTCCTGATCCTCTAGTTTTCATGTATTTTCCCATTTTTAATATCATTGCTCTTCTATATTCTGGGAAATTCTGTCAACTTTATTTTTCCAACTCTTCTATTCAGTTTTTTATTTGTTATCTTCTAATTTTCAAGAATTTTCATTTGTTCTTTGAATGCTCCTTTTTTTAAAAAAATAGTATTTTATTTTTGTTTCATGGATTCAGTATCTTTCTTCCTGAGGATACTAATGATTTTTTTCCTCCCTAAATAATTTGGTATCTTCTAGTTCACTTTTTAAATTCTTTTGGTCTTTGCCCACCGTGTTAGAAGTTTCCCTTAGCTATCTGGCTATCCTAGGCTGTCATGATTGAGATTGGAGGACAGAAAGCTATATGGGAGCTCCAGATCGTGGGTGGAACCTGTTAACATTGAGTTTTTATATAATTTGAATAAATGATGTGGGAAGAACTTAGAGTGACTGCCAGTTCTTTGGTTTGCCTTTGGATGTAAAAGAAAATTTAATGTAACAAAGGTTTTTCAGGGTTGTAATAGGGAAATGAAGTGTTTCATAAGTTAACTGGAATACAAAATTATAGAATTTTTAAGAAGCGCCATGGTTGGAGGGAGAACACCTAAATGAGTTAGGAGACATTGTCTTCTATGTGGTAATACAATAAATTAATGCTTGCAAGTCACCTAGAAGAATGCCTGCTTTCAGAAAGTAGCTTTTAGTTGAATGAAGTGAATAAACAAATTAATTGGGGGAAAAAAACCTAACCCCTTGATTATTATTTACAAAAGACACAAAAATAATATATTATCTGTCACATAAGCTTTGTTAGAATTTTACCAATTTAGGAAATATTTTTTTCAGTGGACTCATCTGAAGCATTTACTCTGCAAATTCCACTTTTTTTTCTTTTCTCAGATTCTGGTCTTAAGATTGTTTATGTACTGAAGAAAGATGTATCTAGCACTTTAAGAGGTAATTCTGAGGAAACAGAGTCACAGGAAAGTTACTGATCCTAGAGGTCAGACTTGGGCAGCAAGCGGTGCGGTTAAATGTCATTTGCTGAGATAATGACCTAAAAAGGGACAGGTTTTAGAGAAAAGATGCCAGTATTTTCAACCATTAACTTTCATCAATTTTTGCATACTAAGGAGAAATACTTATCTTTTAAATATTCATATACAACTGTTAGACCAAATGATTAAAGATGTGCAAGAAGGCCAAGTTAATAGAACATTCCAACAGCAAAAAACAACAAAACTAAACAACCCACAGCAACACAGAGTTGAAAATTTTGAGCAGGTATAATTCATAGCTTACTTAAGACATGCTTTTAGTCAAAAATCCAGACTGCATAAACAGTAATGCTTGATATTTTAATGAAGCATGAACAACAGACAAATCTCAAATAAAACAATGGAAGCAAAGCTAAATTGGCATAAAGAATAAGAAGTTCAGCCCTGCCTTAAAACAGGTACAGGAAGGGGGAGGTGTGTATTGATTGATGTAAATAATTGACAGGAAAAGCTACTCTGTTCTGCAGCAGAGTAAAAAGGACACTGAGTCACTTCATAGATAACTTTGGCTGGATCATGAGAAGAAAATAGAGAAACTGGTTATATTAACTATGACTATTCACTCTCACTACTCAGGATAGAAAGGAGGATGTTAGCAAAATTTAAAGGAAGGTTTGGCATATAGATTAATCTACAATGCCTTCAGGGTTTCTGGAACACATCTACAAATAAAATAGTTAAAAATTCTTTCTGGGTGGGCACCTGGGTGGCTCAGTGGTTAAAGCCTCTGCCTTCAGCTCAGGTCATGATCCCAGCCAGGATCCTGGGATCGAGTCTGCATCTGGCTCTCTGCTCAGTGGGGAGCCTGCTTCCACCTTTCTCTCTCTGTCTACTTGTGATCGCTGTCTGTCAAATAAACAAAATAAATAAAATCTCTTAAAAAATACAGTTAAAAAAATTCTTTCTGGTATCAAAGAAGCATGAACTTTCAATGACCAAAGAAAACAATAGAGTAGAAAATCAAAAGATGAATACATTATGCTCTGTGACTGCTTGGTTCCTCCTGTGGAAGAAAAGGCATTTTCTGATGACTAGCTGTGTCTACAAAAGAATGGGCAGGCTTTTCTGACAAGAGCTGAGAAGCTGTGGAGAAGAGTAGAGACAGAGAAAGGTAAATATTCAAGAGGAGGAAGAGATCAGAGACAGATCTGAGTGGTCACAGTGATACAGAGCAGCAGACATTAAGTCTAGAGAAGCTCATAAAAAGGATCATTAGAAAGTTCTCAAAAAGCCACCTCAGTGCATTAGAGGGAATGGAGAAGAGGAACAGGGGACCCTGGACCCTGACTCTGTGAGTTAAGACTCTAGACATGCCCTTGACAAAGGAGAACAGCTGTGAATTATGGAGAACAAGCTGGAGTACTAGGAGAGAACTTCTGTGAGGAGGCAAGTGAGAGAAATGAGCTCAGAGAAGTAGGCTTTCATGAAGGGTCCCAGGTGAGGTCTGAAAGTAGCAATAGAGGAAGCTTTAGCCTTATCTCTGGGCCTTGAGCCATATAGGTGCATGGTGCCATGAGGAAGGGAAACTTCTCAGAGGAGGGTAAGGTTTCATGGTAGGAGGAGAAGGAAGCATCTGAGTAGAGGCCAAGGTTTCCTGGAAGGAAGTTGTTCCCCATGCAGTGGAGGTTCTTGAGGGCACAGTAGTAGGTCTGGATGGGGAGTCAAGCAGTGTGGTGGTTGGGTCACAGTAGACACTCCACTGAACCCATGGCTCTGATGATGAGCAGGTAGTGTGTCCAGGCCAGTGATCAAGGATGGCAGTGATGAGAAGTGTGGTGTGTTTGTCTGACAGTGTCCCCTCTCCTCAAAAAGGAATGCCAGCCTACTTTTGGTTGGGTAGTTTTTATGTTTTCATTTACTGCTGAAATACCTTTTGACTCTGTGCCATAGACAAGGCTCACGCCCAGTATTAGGCACTGTGAATGCTATGATGATGACCTGGGAAGTTCACAGTCTAGTAAATAAAATCTTCCGTTTCTTGGCCCTGGCGGACAAAGAGTTAAATTAAAGGCCTTAATTAGTTGCCTAGAAGTACTTAATTAGACTGGAAGGACTAAGCTGAGACCTTTTCTTGCCTTCCTGATGTCATTCTTATTCCTTACCTGTACTCTCTGCAGCTTTCTTTTATGCTCTAGAGAAGCCAGTGGATCCATGTGTGAATTTAGGGGAAGAGGCTTAGCTCTCAGCAGGTCTGCTGGGCATTTTTTCATCTGGCTAGCAAGGTGCTTGTGCCTTACCTTTCAAACTTGAGACTGGAATTCTCTTAATTCAATTATTTCTACATTATTCTCTCATTTTCTCTTGTATTAGCATTCAGCAGAAGTTCTTTAATTTAACTCACTCCAAGATTTATTTAATAACGTTCTGAAGTAATCTTGATTACTTTTTCTCCTTGAATGTTGAACTTTGTACATTTTGTGATTTTTTTTTGGTAAATCGATGTACAAGTATCAGTGATTAACCAAGCCTGCCAAAATATGATGATTGATTTGAATCCATGATACTTAGAGATGTGAGAAAGAAGAGAATTGTAAATTATTAAATGTCAGAATTGAAAATTTTTTTAAGATCTTTTGCCCCTTCATTTTATACCTGAGGAAATTGAGGCTCAAAAGGTGAATGAGATGAATGAGTAAATGTGCAAACTTAGACTATTTTAAAATTTGCACAATGGGAGCTTTCATATTTTCTGATGGTGGTAGTATTGCAGAAGAATCTTCTTTTTTTAACCACTAGGGAATGCTGAAATATCAACTGATGAACTATAATGGAAAAAAAAATCAGTCTTAAGTTTTCTGATTATTACATCTTTTCTGGTTAGCAAAATAAAATGACCTATGTGCTAGTCTATAAGGATTGGAGGGAAAGGAGGTAAAATGCTGGGGACGCTATTTTAGAGTTATTTTCAGTCACACCATTTCAAAATGATCATAAGTCAGATATTTATTGTAGATAAGCAGACTTTGTTCTCCCTCCTAGCTGTGCAGGGCATGAAAGTACCAGAAAATCTGCCTCCCTGGTTAGGTAAGCAAAGCTGTCTGTGTTCGTGGAAGATGCTGGGCCACGACCTATCTGGCAGTTATTTAGTGAAAAGAGAGTGATGTCACATTGATTCTACCATTGGGAAAATGTCCAGTCCCAGAGCCCCACAGGTCACATGGCACTCGAGTATGGATCGGAGACTTCTTGAGCAGACCCCATCATGAGACTTGGTTGGGAAACTGGACTTGGGATTTTTCTGTCCTTGTCCTCTTTTTATCCCTGTCCCTCTCTTTACTCTGCCATTAAAAAATTTTTTATCTTGTGGGGGTGCCTGGGTGGCTCAGTGGGTTAAAGCCTCTGCCTTCAGCTCATGTCATGTTCCCAGGGTCCTGGGATCAAGCCCCACGTCGAGCTCTCTGCTCAGCAGGGAGCCTGCTTCCTTCCTCCTTTCTCTCTAGCTGCTTGTGATCTCTATCTGTCGAATGGATAAATAAAATCTTAAAAAAAATTTTTTTTGATCTTGTAAAATTTCAATTTTGAATCTTTTTCCATTCAGGGCATTTTTAAAAGGGAATTTTATATTAATTTCTCAAAGTGTTGTTGTTGTTTTTCAGTCTCTCTTGTGTAGGTTGTTTTTGGATTATAACCAGAGAATGAGGAGTCTTTCCAGCTAGGTGTTCCAGATGCTATACAAATCATGTATATTCTCTGTATAATCAAAGTACTATATATAGATTTATAAAATTGAGTTTATTGATGATCTCATTCAAATCCTTAGTATGTTTTCTTTAGCTTATATGACCTGCCAAAGTCTGAAAGTGTTAAAATACTATACTATGATCAGATTTTATCATATCCCCATGTTTTTAGAAGTTTTAGCTCTAGATATCTGGTGGCTGTATTGCTTCTCCATAACATTTTTATTTAAAGAAATAGAATTGAATAAATGGAGAGAGACATACTATCCAACTGAATGGGCAGAATTACCATCACATAAATGACAGTTCTTCCAAAATTATATATAAATTTAATGACCTTATGATTAAAAAAACAGCACTTTTTTGTGTGTTTTGTGTGTGAGAGGGGGCACTGGTTAGAATTACCTAAAAAACGTTAGAATAAAAATTAACAAGACAGTAAACAACGCATGTTGGAGAGGATGTGGAGAAAGGGGAACTCTCTTAAACTATCGGTGGGAATGCAAGTTGGTGTAGCCACTTTGGAAAACAGTGTGGAGATTCCTTAAGGAATTAGAAATAGAGCTTCTCTATAACCCTGCAATGGCACTACTGGGTATTTACCTCAAAGGTACAAATGTCATGAAAAGAAGGGCCATCTGTATCCCAATGTTCATAACAGCAATGTCCACAGTCGCCAAACTGTGGAAAGAACCAAGATGCCCTTCGATGGATGAATGGATAAGGAAGATGTAGTCCATATATACAATGGAGTATTATGCCTCCATCAGAGAGGATGAATATCCAACTTTTGTATCTACATGGATGGAACTGGAAGAGATTATGCTGAGTGAAATAAATCAAGCAGAGAGATTCAATTATATGGTTTCGCTTATTTGTGGAGCATAAGGAATAACATGGAGAACATGGGGAGATTGAGAGGAGAAGAGAGTTGGGGGAAATTGGAGGGGGAGATGGACCATGAGAGATTGTCGACTCTGAAAAACAATCCGAGGGTTTTGGAGGGGCAGGGAGTGGGAGGTTGAGTGAGCCTGGTGGTGGATATTATGGAGGGCACGTATTGCATGGAGCACTGGGGTGTGGTGCATAAACAATGAATTCTGGAACACTGAAAAGAAATTTTAAAAATAAATAAAATTTAAAAAAATGTTAGATGGAAAAAACCTAGATATCCATCAATAGATGAATGGATAAAGAAGATGTGGTATACGTATACAATGGAATACTATGCAGCCATCAAAAGAAATGAAATCTTGCCATTTGTGATGATGTGGATGGAACTAGACGGTATTATGCTTAGTGAAATAAGTCAATCAGAGAAAGACAATTATCATATGATCCCCCTGATATGAGGAAGTTGAGAAGCAACGTGAGGGGTTTAGAGGTAGGAATAGAATAAGTGAAATAAGATGGGATTGGGAGGGAGGCAAACCATAAGAGACTCTTAAATCTCACAAAACAAACTGAGGGTTGCTGGGAGGAGCGGGGTAGGGAGAGGGTGGTGGGGTTATGGACATTGGGGAGGGTATGTGCTGTGGTGAGTGCTGTGAAGTGTGTAAACCTGGCGATTCACAGACTTGTACCCGTGGGGCTAATAATACATTATATATTAATAAAAAAATAAAACAAAATGTTAGAATACTTAGGGGTGGAGAATTTTCCTTATCATATGTTAATATTACAGAAATGAAAATATTTTGATATAGAATTAAATCAATTGACTGGAATTAACAGATTCTAGTATTGTGAGAAATTAATGTATGATAAAGTCTGAATTTCATTATACTGGAAAAAGGAATGTTTATTTGATAAATGGTGTTGGCATAATTGGCTGTTTCAAAGAGGACAAAATTAGGGCTTTATACATACATTCTGTGGGTGAGAGATTTAAATGTAAAATACAATGATACTAGAAGATTTAGAACACTGTGTCATTTTGAGGTAGGAAATATCATCACAGACAAAACAAGGAATATAGGAGAAATAAAGGAAAATATTGACATTTAACAACATAAAATTTAAAATTTCTTTTTGGCAGAATACACCATAACTTATATCAAAAGACTTAATCACACATATAACAGTCAAAAAATTGATACCCTTAATCTTTGCATAGGGAAATAGATGATCTGATAGAAAAATGGACAAGAATGTAAACAGGCAGTTCACAAAAGAGAAAATGCACATTGTCCCCAAAACCCATAAAAATGATGCCCCATGCTAGTAGGCAAGAGGTACAAATCAAAATAACAGTGAGAAAAAAGTTTCCGCCTACCCAGTGGGCAAAATATAAAAGGGTCTGGACATATCAGATGTTGTGTTCTGGAGAAGCAGACACCTCATACACTGTGGGTGGGGAGGGTGTGTGGACTGGTATGGCATTTTCTGGTTCACAGTCTTTGACTTGGCAGTCTCACAGTTAGGTCTGTCCTGTAGGAATAAAAACACCAATATTTACATGTACAAGGATATTTATTTTAACATGTCTCTGTAATAGTAAGAAATTTAAAAATACCTATATGTTTGGTAATAGGGAAAGGTCTGAACAAATTGTAGTATGTAGTATTTGTCCTATGCAATGTTTGACATCTATTAATAAGGATGTCTTGGGTTACATGTATTGATTAGGGATAATCTTTATAGGGGCACCTGAGAGGCTCAGTGGGTTAAAATCTCTGCCTTCAGCTCGCATCATGATCCAAGGGTCCTGGGATCGAGCCCCGCCTCAGGCAGGCTCTCTGCTCAGCGGGGAGCCTGCTTCCCCTCTCTCTCTGCCTGCCTCTCTGCCTACTTGTGATCTCTGTCAAATAAATAAATAAAATATTTTTAAAAAAGGAATAATCTTCATAATAGATGAATTAGAAAAGGAATAAATTTCAAGGAGGTGTTAATAACGTGATCACATTAATATATGGGTATAGAGAAAGATCTGGGCAGGTGGACACACACAAATGTTATTGATTATCTTGGATGAATAGGATTGAGAGAAGGGTGGCAATGAGGAGAACAATTTTTAAAATACGTAGACCTGGCGCCTGGGTGGCTCAGTGAGTTAAAGCCTCTGCCTTCAGCTCGGGTCATGATCCAAGGGTCCTGGGATCGAGCCTCGCCTCAGGCAGGCTCTCTGCTCAGCAGGGAGTCTGTTTCCCCCTCTCTCTCTGCCTGCCTCTCCGCCTACTTGTAATCTCCATCTGTCAAATAAATAAATCTTAAAAAAAATACATAGACCTTTGCACTTTTCTGTCTTATTGACATAGTTCAAAAACATTACTATTTATTTATTTTAACCCATAACTCACACTTAACTAATTTCTTATGACTTGCTGTGAAGCCTGGTACTGGCCTGCCTGTTGGTTGATTTTTAAAGGTGTGCTGGGCCTCGTAAGGGAGAGCCCTGTCTTCCGCTTCCCAGCCTGTATGACTTTCTGATTCCTTTATCTGTCCCTCTTATTTCTGTAGATTCATCACTTCAGCCATTTTCTGGCCAAAATGTCGTTTCTTTGCCCCTTTATATTTCATTTGTGCTGGTCTAGGTTGATCATTGGTAAAGAAAAATTGCACAGTTGTTCCATTAGTGTCCTATAAATTTGTGGTCTTCCAGCTTCCCACAATCCCTTAACGCAGCCCTTCTGTTTTCCCTTGTTACCTCTGTCCTTAAATGCAGGTGGTATTTCAGACAACCCCCTTCCTCAAACTTCTCACGCTGCCATCTCTTCTCTAGAGCAGCAAGGGGCTGGAGACTCTGTAGGGAAAATGGCAACTCCATAAACCACTCGCTGCTGAACATGCAGACTTGCCCCTCGTCTTGTGCTGAGGCTGACCGGCCCCCTGTGCTGGGACTACCAGCCCCCCTCTCTCCTGGGAGGCTGGGAGGGATGCGGAAGGGGTGTATGCTCTCTGCATGGATTAGCCCAGCCATCTCCTCTATCTCCTCCATGTTTCCTCATTTATACATCCCCTGGAATAAGTAGCATAGCCTAGAATGCCTGTGTCTGATTCCTTGTTACCTCCCTGGCTTGTCTATGTTCTACACATGCTTGTGTAGAAAGAAGGAAGGATATTTGGGTAAAATAATGAGAAAACAGCATGAGTTAAAGAGAGTAGAAGATCTCAAGAGCAAAGTGAAAGAAATGACAGAACAACCTAGAACAGCCTTTCTTCCCTATATCCAGATGCTTCTGGCCAGGGTGGGAGGAGAGTGGGGGACCCGCATTACTCTTACCCCAGCAAACGAAGGCTTATTTGTTAGGACAGCCAAACTATGGCATTGTGATTTCTTAGCTAGAGTTAGAAGCCTGATAGTCGTATTTTGATATTTGTGTTCTTTTGCACGTTTCTAAAAACAGATGAAAGATGAAACTTTGTAAACTGTGTTCTCCAAGCATGTTCTACAGGAAAGTAGCTTGGGCTCAGTCTTGGGAAATACCAAATTAATTACATCTTTAATGTGCTGGCTTGCTTTCTGAATTTCCAAGTGTGGTGTTTTCTACCTTTATGACCACAAAGACTTTTTCTGCACTTCTGTCCTCTTTCCTGAATGTATATCATGTGTCCCTAGAAAAATAGTTTGGGAACTGCAAGAGGACACAAATATGTGGCACTAAAGAAGAGAAAAGAGAGAAAGAAAAAGGTCAGGTTGCACAATGCTTGGTAACATGACTAGTCACCATTTTTTATTCACTGTCTTTTTTTGGTACATTTTGAAGATGGAAGATGCCTTTTTAAAAATGAAACTTATTTTGACTAATGATACTATAAAGGAAATAAACTGTTTTGTAAATAAGCATAGTAGAATTCTAGTGTGGCTAACACTTTGTGTAGAACTAGAAGTATGTCATATTCTATTATTTCATGGTTTCATTAGGATTGACCTGGATTTTTGTTCTTTGAGTTATGTTCTTTATCTTCTTTTCCAGCGGCAGCCGATTGGGAGGCCTGGTTACAGTGTTGTGCTTCTTTTTCAATCATGGAGAGGTAGGTTGTCAACACCTATTTTCAAAATTGTATTTTTAGAAATACAAGTTTCTTCTTGAAGTAGTAAGTCAAATATTCTTTTTTTTTTTTTGGATAATTTTTTTAAATTTATTTTTTATTTTCAGCATAACAGTATTCATTATTTTTGCACCACACCCAGTGCTCCATGCAATCTGTGCCCTCTATAATACCCACCACCTGGTACCCCGACCTCCCACCCCCCGCCCCTTCAAAACCCTCAGATTGTTTTTCAGAGTCCATAGTCTCTCGTGGTTCACCTCCCCTTCCAATTTCCCCCAACTCCCTTCTCCTCTCTATCTCCCCATGTCCTCCATGCTATTTGTTATGCTCCACAAATAAGTGAAACCATATGACAATTGACTCTCTCTGCTTGACTTATTTCACTCAGCAGAATCTCTTCCAGTCCCATCCATGTTGCTACAAAAGTTGGGAATTCGTCCTTTCTGATGGAGACATAATACTCCATAGTGTATATGGACCACATCTTCCTATCCATTCGTCCGTTGAAGGGCATCTTGTTCTTTCGACAGTTTGGCGACCGTGGCCATTGCTGCTATAAACATTGGGGTACAGATGGCCCTTCTTTTCACGACATCTGTATCTTTGGGGTAAATACCCAGGAGTGCAATGGCAGGGTCATAGGGAAGTTCTATTTTTAATTTCTTGAGGAATCTCCACACTGTTCTCCAAAGAGGCTGCACCAACTTGCATTCCCACCAACAGTGTAAGAGGGTTCCCCTTTCTTCACATCCTCTCCAACTCGTGTTGTTTCCTGCCTTGCTAATTTTGGCCATTCTAACTGGTGTAAGGTGATATCTCAATGTGGTTTTAATTTGAATCTCCCTGATGGCTAGTGATGATGAACATTTTTTCATGTGTCTGATAGCCATTTGTATGTCTTTATTGGAGAAGTGTCTGTCCATATCTTCTGCCCATTTTTTGATATGATTGTCTGTTTTGTGTGTGTTGAGTTTGAGGAGTTCTTTATAGATCCTGGATATCAACCTTTTGTCTGTACTGTCATTTGCAAATATCTTCTCCCATTCTGTGGGTTGCCTCTTTGTTTTCAAATATTCTTAAAAAATTTTAGGAGATTATACCTCCAGAACTACAGGTTTCTTTTTTAATTTTAATTTAAATGTAGTCCATGGTAGCATTCTTTAAATGTTTGGTCTTATTTTAATTCAAATTTTAACACTAGCACTTATTTTAACTTTTCATGAACATTATATCCTTTATGCGATATATCTCTTAGTGATTTGAAGTAATAGTGGCTCTGCGTCAATTCTTTATATAATTTCAAAGTGTGAACATTAGCTATAATAGAAATAAGTTGACCATGGATAAAGTTAATTTACTCGTGTAGTAATAACTTTTTTGGTAGGAGCTATATAGTATGTTTATATTTTAATGCATCTTATTACACTTGGTAGTATTTTTAAGTCTCCTTTTTAGAATATTATATTATACCTGTAAACTTGAACATATCCAAGGGTTTTCTAAAGAGAACGCTGTTGTAAAAAATATTGACTCTGGATCCAAGCTACCTGTGTTCAAATCCTGGCTTTGCTGTTAGGTAGCTCTGTGACCAGAGCAAATCATTAACCTCACCTGCCTTAGTTTCCGCTTTGTAAATGGGTGTAATGATGGTACTTATCTCATGGGATTTTTGAGGAGTTTAAATGAATTCATAAGTGTAAAGTGCCTGGAGGAGTGTTTGGCACATAGTAACCATTATGTAACTGTTACCTTATATTATTATTAATAATTTAGATAAAATTCTAATAAAAATTCAGAATTCCAATGAAATCCTTCCACTGTATCAGTCATAGTTGTAAATGAATTTTTATTAATATATCTCTACCTGGTTTTCTTTCATGGTAAATCTTGTGTGAGAGAAAGAGAAGAAAGGTCTTCAGCTTGTTTTGTGTGAAGTAAATTAATCCTTATGCATTTATAAACTCAGTGTGTATGCTATTTGAATATGCACATGTTACAAAGCCTAAGAGTAATCATACTAAAACTGAACTGTAAAGTCAAGGTTGAACTTCTTTTTTATTGTTCAGTGGATTACTAATGGATATTGAACCAACACATGCTTAATATTTAGAATCACAGAAATTTAAAGCTAAAATGGCCTTATAAATTAGAGCATTTGAGAAAAATCATTGCAATATGGCATGGTCTGACTTCTACAGAGAAAAGAAAGATTTTTTTTTTTGCCTCTTCTTGACTGTGGATGCTTTTGAATGTCGTAGTATGGACACAGAACTTGTGGAGGTTCAGATCCTATGAGAATGACCTAAGAAATTGGAAGTAACTTCTTAAGAGTGAAGGAAAGGAGCAGCTTTGAATGTTTGCAATAAGACGTTGGAGGAAAGATGAAAAATTTGAAGCCAAGGTCTGCAGTTTTAATGACAACTATTTGTGAAGCAGAAAGGTCTACTGTGTTACCCTCAGTCTAAATTAGAGGCTGTCAATTCCTGATCTTACGTTTTTCATATAATTTTGGTACTCATGTAGCATGAGCATCATTCCTTACCAAAGTCTTTTCAGTTTATACCAGTGAAATTTGGACTATTTTAGTTCATTTTCAGGTTGATAGACTTTTTTTTGATACCTTTCAGCTAATTGGTTTATTGTTTTATTTTTTCAAAATCTTTAAATTTTTTTTTTTTAGGAAATTTAAACAATTTTTTTTAATTTTTAAAATTTTTTCCCTTTTTAAAATTATGTTAATCACCATACAGTACATCATTAGTTTTTGATGAAGTGTTCCATGATTCATTGTTTGTGTATGACACCCAGTGCTCCATGCAATCTGTGCCCTCCTTAATCCCCATCACTGGGCTAACCCATCTCCCCACCCCTCTCCCTTCTAAAACCCTCAGTTTGTTTCTCGGAGTCCATTGGTTCATCTCCCCCTCCGATTTCCCCCCTTTCATTTTTGCCTTCCTTCTCCTAATGTCCTCCATGCTGTTCCTTATGTTCCACAAATAAGTGAAGCTATGTGATAATTGACTTTCTCTGCTTGACTTATTTCATTTAGCATCATTTAGCATGACCTCCTCCAGTCCTATCCATGTTGATGCAAAAGTTGGACATGCTTGCACATCACTTTCTAGTTAGGAGAGGGTAGACTAAATGTGATTAGAATTAGAATTTCAGTTTTGCTGAAATAGTCAAATAAAGAATCATACTTATATAAGTAACTTAGCTTTCGAGTAGAAAAGGGACCATTTGTAAAGACATTAAAATTGAGGGAATAAACTGTAGCTTTGGGTAAAATAAGTTAAGAACTTAAGTAACTAAAATAATTTAATATTTATTTTGGTTTTCAGACTGTGAGATTGAGACCCAATTATTTTCCTAAATTTTAAAAATGTTGCCCCAAGTCTGTAATTTTTATATGAGGGAAGTATCTGCTGTGGTAGTACCCATTCCCACATTTAGTGAACTCTGTTCCAGTGTCACAGTGTACTCACTGAAATTGCTGGTGGGTTACTGACTGGTACATGGTATCCGTTTTTCTTAGGAGAGTTATGCTAATCATGCCAATGAGTGGTTTACATACCAAAAAATAGTTGTGAGTTGTTACTTGCTTTTAAGTTCTATTTCCATTATTCAGTTCGCTCTGTATTTGAGTCTAAGATAGACTATGATGTACTTTTGAAAATACTCTTTTCACTCAGATGGTTTTATAAGGGAAAATTTGGCCTCAACAAAAGAACTGCAAGATGTGTAATATAAAGGGATTAATCAAATGATTTAAAACAGAAGTTGAAACCTTCAAATATGGAACCTGTGAAGATGTAAGAAAGAACTCACTGCTCATAGTAATGATCGATGATATTGAGGCTATACATTTCATAATAAAAATTATGTTGATGTTTTCACTTATCAAGCTTTTTTTATTAAGTGTTGACTCTGTCCCTGTTGAGAATAATTGCTAAGAGGAATGCTAAAAGTTTTGCTCTGCCTTTTAAATCCTTCCTTATTACAAGATCAGATGTATGTTCCATGGCTTGATGCTGTCGGATTTTTATCATGCCGACTGGAAAGCAGTTAGAGGAGTATATGGAAAAAAATGAGATATAATATTTTTCTTTAATTTTTGACTATTAAAAATTCATTATACGTGAAGTAATTTTGTTTACCTTTTTCATGAAGAGATTTTTAGAAAAGTTATTACCAGGCATGATTGATTGTGTTTTATATAAAATATCCTCACAGATAAAAAGATAGGCACATTTATGAGTAGGAAAATCCCCCCCCCTTTTTTTGAAACCTAAGTAAATCTAAGTAGTATATGAAAGAGGCATATCTAATTAACCTTTCTTTGGTACCCATAACATATTTCTGACCCATATTAGTTTCTTAAGTATTTTTTAACTGAACTGAGATAATGTACATGTAACTGTCCTTGTTTCTAATTAGTTATTGACATATTTATGTTATTTATGTAAGATTTGGAAAACCATTCTTAGAATACTTTGAAGAGAGTCTCATTAATCCTTAGAATGTTCTTGTATGGTAGATAAGTAGTAAATAATAATGTTCCAGTTTGTATAATAATTGGAAGCACTGAAAGGTTAAGTGTTTGAGTCAAGGTTGTGAAGCAGGGACAGGATTCTAAGTTTCCTGATTAACCAGTAATCTCTCCAAACTTCTCTCAGCACAGATGAGGGAAGCAGGATTTCAAAGATAATACCAAGGTTTATCTTTCACAAGTGAAAAGTACAGAGATCTTTCCTTGCTAATTTGTGAAACTTTTTCTCTTCCCTTTCTCTCTGTTTCTCTTTCTTCTTCTTCTTCCCTCCTTCCCTTTGTCCCTTTCTTTCTTCACTTTCTTGTAGGGTCCCATTTGGGCCAGGACATTTATTCTAGCTCTTCTTTTTATTCAGCTCAATAAGGACAGTATATACAGAGGGCTCACTGTATGCCTAGGATTTGTTGATAAGTCAGTAAAGCAAAGGTCCCTGTCTTTGTAGATAATCATGTGAAGGTAGGACCATCTTCTACCTAAGGTGGGGGAATACTGGCTTATATGGGGAGTAGCAAGGAGGCTTTTGTGACAGGAGCAGAGAGCGGAAGAAATGAGGCCAGTTAATAATGGGAAGTGGGATATGGAAGGAGCCTTTTCTCTAGTCCTTGTTGGTCATCATAAGTTTCATTTGAAGAAGGTGGAAAGGCCACATTGGAGGGTTACATGTAGAAGAGTGATATGGCTTAAATTATTTTTTACATTAATTTGGAACATAGTATGAGTGCAAGATGCATTATTTATTCAAGCTATTGAGAAATGTGCTTATGGATTTGTGAATTTACACTAAACTTGAATTAACTCCAAAAGTTACCCCCCCCCAAAAAAAGAGTGTACTGATCTTAGATGAGAATGTATCTATTGCTTAGATGAAAACTACCTAGAATGTAATAGAACTAGCCTAGCCTACAGCCCACTTCATGACCTGGGCCCCTCTGGGTCTCTCACTGCTGTCCAGGCTGTTTTCTTTGCTTCAGTCCCACTGTCCTTCCTTCTCTAGTTCCCAGAGAGGACTACTCCTTTTCCTTCCTTAGGGCTTTGGTACACACTTTCTCCTTTGCCTTGCATACTTCCCTCCCTTTTTATCACCTAGTCTTTCACATCTGAATATTTGTGTTTGGGTTTCAGTAATATTTTTTGTCCTGCTGATCTGGGTTTCCATCTGGTATAATTTCTCTTCAGTCTTAAGAACTTTATTTAACATTGTGGTGAAGATCTCTTGCCAACAAGGTCTCTTAGCTTTTGCCTGTCTAAAAATGTCTGTATTTTGCCTTCATTTTTTGAAGTGTATTTTTGCTGGGTAAGAATTCTAGGTTGGTATCTTTACCTTTCAGCACTTTAAATGTCATTCTATTGTCTTCTGTTTTCCGTTGTTTAATGAGATGTCAGTTATTGTTCTTATTGTCACTCTGCATGTGGAGTGTCTCTTCTCTGGTGGGTTTGAAGACTTTCTTTTTATATTTGTTTTTTATTCGTTTGATGGTAATAAACTTAGATTTGGTCTTCTTTGTATGGGCCCCGTTGACAGCTCACTGAACGTCTTTGTTCTATGGGTTGTTGTTGTTTTTATCAGTTTTGGAAAAATTTTAACCAATATCTTCTCTTCATATATTTTGTTTTTCCCATTTTCTCTCTTTTTTGAAGATTCTAATTTCATGTTGGCCACATATGTTTTTTTGAAAGTATTTGTAAGTTCAAGATTTAACAGAGTATTATAGTTAACACTAAGGAATGTAAAGCAGTATTATAACTAATAAGTCTGCATAGCATTCAGAAGTGGGACGATTTGTTTTAAACCTAAACATTATACCAACAGCAATTTATAACTAATCCTACAAATGTCTACTCTAGTCAGAACTCTTGGAACAAACCTTAAATATGATCTGTCTGATGCTAATTATAATTTATAATTCAGTAGTTAGTTATACCCCTATTTAGTTTTACATTAAGGAGAGAAGTATATTACATTATGATAGATTTCTAATAATAAAAGTGAGCTATTTTGAAAGTAAAGCTTACAAATGAAGCTTCCTATTACTAAAATTCCTTGGTTTTTGATTCTCGAGTAAATGATTTAAAATTCAGGCTTTCTAAAGAGACAATAGGAGCTTGTTCTTGTCCATATCTAGGCAATATTATGCCGCTGCGTTATTCAGTGCTTTGAAATGTGTGCTAAAAATTATATACTCTAAGAGGACAATTAAAGGAAAGTCAGATTTTCATTGAGTTCATTTTCACCATTGAGGAATGTCTTGTATTTTGCCTGAGTGCTTCATACAGTGATGTAATGCCTTGTGAAGGAGTTTGTAATTTATTCCCTTCTTTAATTCCTAAATTTCAAGATAATGACTTTAGAAGGCATTGGTGTTCTGAACTGTCCACCTATATAGGGAGCTGTATTATAGCTATATTTATTTGTTGAAATTTAAGGTATGATTAAAGCAAATATGTTTACTGTTTTCAGATTACATGGGGTCATCTGAACCAGCAATTATGTTTGTAGCACATCTAGTGAAGCATGTTGTGTCATTGGAGAAACAATGAGAAGCTTTCACATATTCGCGTTCATTCACTCTTAACACTGTAGAGGCGAAAGATCTTGCTCTTTGTTTCAATTCTATAATTTAGCCTTCTCATCCTACTTTACAAACAGTGCGATTGAATTTGGGAGAATTGAGTGCTTTCAGCTATTAAAAGAAACAGATTTCTAAGGGATGGCAACATGGTTGAAATTGGGTAACAAAATAATGTGAGTCAACAGTCTGTATGAAGAAAATTCTCTAATTGTACATTCAGGGTTAAAATATTTTCTCTTCTTGATTTTTGCATAGAGATTGATAACTTTGTAAATTGTGGTTATATATCTGTACTATCAATCATATTAAAATTTCTAGTTAATTTTGTGAACCAAAAGATTTTTAAAATTGTGTTCCGGCAACAACAAATACACATCAAAAAAGACTTTTTCAATTTTTTTCAGAATTCTCTTGTGTGTATACTTCATTTATAAATATTTATGTTAAATCTCATAGAGGATAGTGAATTTTGGTTAAAAAGAGAAGTAAATTGGCTCAAATTTTCTATAGCAATAGTAGAAAGATTTAATAGTCTGAGTTAGAGCTAAAATAAAGGAAAGGCTTATTTCCAGTATGGTCTTTGTAATTCCGTATAGTTTTTAACTGCTTGACTTGAAAGATGTCGTGATTTCTTCTAGTGTGACTAGCTTAGTTGGGGTAATATCAGATTATTTATATTTCATCCAGTGCAGTGTTCCTCTAATTAAAAAATAGACTTATTAAAAAAAAAAGATAGACTTATTAATTTATTTAGTGTAGATGCAGAAAAACGCTACACTGCTAAAATTGGGATGGAACATTATTTTTTTTTTTTAATTTTACTTATCTTGGTGCATGTGTGTGTGTGGAGGGAGAGGGATAGAGGGAGAGAGAGAATGGGATGCAACATTACTTAATTATGCCCGATGTGAGTTCTTCAGTAGAGATGGTACATGACATTTTAGGACTTTTGTTATTTTGTATTTGAACCCCACTTTCCCTTTTAAATTTTCACAGCCCAGGGTAGTTTGGGCAAAGGAGAAGTAAAAACAGAAATCAAGTGCTCTTTTTTAGGAGCATTGTGAATAGAAATGCTAATGTTGATGACTGCAAAGAGTTTTCAAGTATTGGTTATGGATGTTTTGCTGAAACTCAAGTGGAAGGGCAAAGTAAACTGGTTTATACACCAATTCCAGTGAAATGGTTTTAGTTTTGGCAGAACATTTTCTGGCTGGTACTTTCCCTACTTTCCTTTTAGGCTCTAGTTAAAATTTTTTGGTATTTGCTGTCGACAATTCATGTTAATATTTCACAAGATCTTATGCCATGTGTGTCTCCCTCTCAATAATGTTTCCTTCTCACTTTTTAGTTTTGCTCTTGGTGGAAAACCTAGCAGCTTGTTTTCCAACATACCATTTAAATTATGTGTGAAAAACTTTTTTGAGTTTATGAATAGCTGCTTTCGATTACTATGTCTTACTTAACAAATTTCACAAAGAGACCATACATTACGAATTGTGTTTTCAGTGCACTCGTGTGATGTGGACACCACCCCTCCGGGAAAGCTTCTCCTATCCATTCCTCGTACTTCAGATGTTGCTTGTGACTCACATTCTCAGGTAACTTTGACTCTCCTTAGGTCTTTGGTGTGTTTGTTTTGCACTGAGTAAACTTAAGCTGGGATTTTTTTAAAGTTTCGTAATAAAACAGTCAGTGTAATTAAAAAAAATTAAGATGATGTTGCTAAGTTGAATTCATGGTTATTTTAAGCATGTCACTTCAAAATATTTACTACCGAAAACATTTCCTTCGTCTGCCTTCCAGTCTTCTTCCTTTTTCCTTAGTGGCCCACCGAGCTGCTCAAGGAGCAGCAAATTTGCTTTCACTTCTGCCATCTCCACTTTCTTGTGTCATTCTCTGCCACCATCACAGCTTCCCAGAAAGTAGGCAGGAGGAAGGGGGAAGACTGATGGCAATAGAGCATGACCTGTATGATAGAGTCCTTCAGAGGAAAGAGCAGTTTGTAGAGTAATCATGGCCGGGTATGTTAACATGTTACTCTTCTTCCTATATTTGCTTAGCATCCTTGAGCATCAGATAGTAGGCTTAGAAAGAAACCACTCAGTAGGCCAGAGCTAAACTAGGAAAACTCCTGCTGGCAATTCAGGAATGGATTGGGTTCTCCCATGTTCATCTGGCCTTCAGCAAGAGACCTTACAGAGATTCAAGCACCATATGAGTGGAAGAGAATAGGACTGAGAACAGTTCGCTCCCCTTTCTGTCGACAAATACTGAGTTTGGACAGATGCTACCTTGATTCAGAGGGTAAAAATAAAACAAAATGGGGACTATGGAAAAAAATAGAATGAAGCATGATGAGAATCTGAAGATGGCTCACACTAAGAACTCCCTTTAAGGATCTGCAGAATTTAGGAGAAGCTGGTGGAAGTCTGTTACACCAAACCCTTTGGATGGTCCATTTCCCCCTGTGATGACTTTAGCAGCAGTAGAACAATTATGTGGACCTGTCTCTTAGGTAGTATTTCTAGACAGGCCTCTCTCTGAATGTGGGATATACTCATTCCATGAAAACTTTCGGGATTTTATCTAATAAAGTGATTTCATAGCTCACAAATAGGTGACCTAGATTTTTAAAAGACTTGATTGAGGGACATGATAGAAAGAGTTGGATTAGAATAGCAGAGGGGGATGTCCTTGGAGAAGGGATACTTAGGGAAGTAAAGAAAGGCATCTTGTGGTGCTTAGTGCCCCAGGTATGTTTATCCTGAGGAGCATTTCTTTAAGGTGCAGACCTAGTAACCTTGAGATGCTGCATATACACTTCACTTTGTGAAGGCGTTAAATGTTTTGGGGGCTTCACATGAGCTCACTGATTTAGGAGAAAAGCACTTCTTAAAAGTAGCATGAAAGATAAAATTACCTCACCTTTCTAAAAACCCCCTAAACTGCAAGTCAGGACCAAAGAGAGGCCTTGGCTCCAGATTGGCCCCTGGCTTTTCTCGCCTCTTCTCTTGTGTGTCCTTCCGTGCAGGACCCAGCTGTCCCCTCACATCCTCCACGGAGTCGCCCACTGCTCGGCCCATAGTCTCAATTCTCTTTGTCTGCAGAACACTGCTATCACTTGGAATATACTGCTCTCTGTGGTTTTTTATAGACATTCTCTGTCTCTCCAAATGAAGCTATTTGATGCAGCATTAAATATGTTCGATTATGAATTTACCAAAATAGAGTTTGACAAAATTCAATGGAAGTACTGACCCAGCTGCCCTCTCTGTCTTTGGCAAGCTTTGTTTTTATAGTAATAATGGGCATTTGGTTTTCACGGAAAGTTGTTGTAATTGAGTGTCGGGAAGTATAATTTCGAACCCATTGGTTCATCTTATGTCTGGTTTATGTTATAATGAGATCATGTTTAGAGATTCTAATTTGCAGCAGTTTGGGCCCATGCTAGAATATCTTGTGGTCAAACTTACTGATGTTTATTTTCTCTTCCCAAGGGCTACAAAACTTTACAGGGGAAGCTTGATTGCACTCTGCATTTCCAATGTATTTTTCATGCTTCCATGGCAGTTTGCTCAGTTTGTACTTCTTACTCAGGTAAGGTACTTGGATATTTAAGCTAAATTAAGCTTGGTATATTTTATTTTGTGAACTCATTTGTGTAAAATTATAGAACTGAGATCTTATATGATTCTTAAAGAAAGTTCAGGGTAGGCAAATATGTGAGATTTATTTATTAGTGAATATTAGTTATTTACTTACTAGTAGAATGCATTTATTGAATTCAAATCAGTAAGAATCCTTTGCTATTCAGTATTAGTGTCCTTAAAAGAGGACTAGCGCTATAACTTCAACCATTTCTCTTAAATAAATGTACTTCTTTTATGATTGAATGCTGTGCATTCTTACACATAGGATAAATGCACGTAAGATAACATAGGACAAATAACTAGTTCTTATTTATATAACTCCTCTACCAGTCTGTAATTTGTCATTTTTCTGTGCATTCTTGCCTCCCTCTCTCTTCAAGTAGAGGTGTATGGAGCTAGGTGAAGGTGCCTGCTGAGAGAGGGAGTCAACTGTGTGCCAGGCTCTCCCTGTGCTGCTCCCACCCCCAACAACTTCTGCTTCTCTCTCTGCCGGCCGTATTCATGTTCACATAAAGCAGCTTGGAGTTGTTCTGCAATCTTCTGAGACATGTCTTGCTTGAGTCCTAACTCTATCCACTAGCAGTTTGACCTGGACAGACTGCTTAGCTGTGCTTAGTTTCAGTTTTCTCAATGGTGAGATAAAGAAAATAAGGGTTAGGATCAGATGAGAGAGTGTGTATAAGACTGAACACCGTGCTGAATACTTAGCAAGATGTCAGAAAGGTTAGCTGCTTTTTTCAGTATTTTTTTTAAATTTTTTATTTTTTATAAACATATATTTTTATCCCCAGGGGTACAGGTCTGTGAATCGCCAGGTTTTTCAGTATTTTTAAAAAGAGAATCTATTTGTACTTAATTCTTTCTTTGATCCTACCTTTTAGATTCCTTTGTCTTCTTTAGCGTGGTGACATTTTAAATGTTCCTGGTTAAAAATGTTCCTGAAAAGAAAATGAAACAAAAAAAGTCCCTGAAAGACACTTCTTAAAGATTCTACCCTTGTAGGTCCGCTGTGTATTGCTTGGCCCTGGGGTGGAAAGGGAGAGTTCCCATGTCTTCCAGCTAGGGATGATGACCTGAGTTTTGGGGGGTGAGTGGGAGAAGGTGTTTCATGGAGTGCGGGGCTTATGTCGAGTAACAAGGCACACTTCCTCACAGTTACAGTGTCATACGAGTCTCCTCCTTCAGCAGGGCAGTGTTCCCCGTGGATAAATCTGGGGAAAGGGAAATCTTGTTTTTCTTGCTCATGGGAAAATCTGTCATAGATTTTGGATTACTTGGAGGTAAAAAAAAAATAATGAATGAAACTTAAGTTATATCTTTAAGTATTCAGCTACTTTGCTGCTTATTTATACTATGTTTGTGTAGCAGGGGAGGCATGGGATTTAATCACGAAGAAGGGTGGAGAGGCATTGTGTGGCATAGTAACTACATTTTACTAAGAGGTACACCATCATCATTTAGTCAATTAACTCACCTAAATAACTCCAGTACTCTTTGAATTCTTGGTCAATACCTACGCAGGTTTGTTCAAAGCTCTAAAGAAAGTTAAAAGTAATGAAAGTACTCCTTCTAATTGGAAATTTGATAAATTTGATTACAACGAATATTTGAATGTTTGTTCGAATGAACACTAATGGAGATTCTTGTAAAGAGTGACTAATAAGCAGAACTTAATGCATTTTTACACACATGCATTACGCAGTTACTTTTGAGATTAATGTGCCTTTCCCAATTATGTATTAATTGTCATCAGTTATAATTAAATTTTCATATTTCTTGATTGGGCAAAAGCACTTTGTAATTGTACATGTTGGCAGTAGAGTCACCCTGACATTAAAGTGAGAATTGTTTTTGAATAATCCACAAAGTAGATAATTCACAAGGTTAATTGAGAGAGCTGTTCATGGAAGAAAAAAATTCAATCTGTATTTGCTATATTAATATATTGACTATATTCAATAATAATTTGACAGGTCAGAGAAAAATTAAAGAATTCCTTTTGAGGGGCGCCTGGGTGGCTCAGTAGCTTGGGGCCTCTGCCTTCAGCTCTGGTCGTGGTCCCAGGGTCCTGGGATCGAGTCCCACATCGGGCTCTCTGCTTGGCGGGGAGCCTGCTTCTTCCTTTCTCTCTGCCTGCCCCTCTGCCTGCTTGTGATCTCTGTTGAGTAGACAAAATCTTTAAAAAGAAAAAAAATCCTTTTGAATATAAATACAAATCAGTGTGAGAAAATAATAAAAAATAATCTTTTTTTCATTCTTATAGCTATTCGTTACATATGTAATTTTTATTTGTAATTTAACTTCTTTTTAAATTTCAGATTGCTTCATTATTTGCAGTATATGTTGTGGGATACATTGATATATGCAAATTACGGAAGATCATTTATATACACATGGTAATGGTTTAAATTTTTTTTTTCCATTTAGTTTGACCTTAAAACAAACTCCTGATTAGTATTTGTGTTACACATGGTTGAAACTAGTTGTGACAGGATTCCATAACTAAAACAAGTGTCATCCAAATGCTGCGATATAATTACAGGCCATGTTTTAAATAGGCCACCCAGAAAATTTTAATTTGGGTCATATTATCTGATTTGAGATTGTGCCTGACTTGCTATAAGTAAAAGAGATAATTCATGAGAGAAAAACAGGGAATGGTATATTATCTAAGAGGCTTCTGTTAAAATGAAAGAGAATGTTTGTTTGCTGTGCACCAACTATGCAGGCATGTGGGTCATACTGCAGAATAGAAATATAAGGATCCCCGCATACATGTTCCTCACACTTTGGTGGAGTGGAGCAAGGTGAGAGGACAGAGGATAAATAATAAACACCGTAAATGGGCAACTTACATATAGTATGTTAGAAGGAAGTAAAGGATGATCAAAAAAAGAGAAAAGAACAACTCATGGTATCCCAGGGAGATCAAGAGGGCCAGTGTAAGGGGGCAGGGGATTAAGATAGCAAATGAGGTGGTGAGGGTAGGTCTTACTGAGGAGAGGAGAATGTAGCAAAGATTGGCGGGGAGGGGGTAGTGAGCTAAGTAGATGTCATGAAGAATATTCTTGGTACTAAGACTGGATGGTTGATTTTGAGGAATGTTTACCCTTTAAAAACATGTCTTCTTGTCATTAGCTCTACAATTTTGATGTTTTCTTTTTCCTAAAATTTTGATGTTATTATAATATGCCACATTATTTTTTATTCTCTAATAATTGATACATATAAAAGGACATTATAATATGTATAGGGAAGTTATGAACAAAATTATCATATGAACAAGCTTGAGCCCCCCTCCCCCACAACTGAACACTAGAGCCTTCACTGCTTAGAAGCCCTTGTGTGCTCTGGGGATGTCCCCTCACTTCTAGAGAGAACAGCTATCCTGACCTTTTAAATTATAACTAGCTTGCTTTTCTTTATGACTTTACCATATATGTATTCCTAAACAATACATCTTTATTATTAAATATTAGTATTTTTTTAAGTTTTATAAAAATGGTATCTTATTTATCAGACTTATATTTTTACTTAGGTTTTTGAGATTTGGATGTTACGGATTTCAGACATTTTCTTCCCTTTATATTTTCCATTCTATAAATAAAGCACAGTTTATTTGTCCATTTTCTTGTTGAAAGACATTTAGGGTCTTTTTCCCTCTTTTTTTCTTCTTTGAATAATGCTGAATGTTGTCACACATTCCTCCATAATGAGGCATAAACGCTAAGAGTTTCTTTAGGGTCTTTACCTGGTAGTAGAATTCCTGGGTGGTAAATTATATCCATGTTCATCTTTTTAATTTAATCCTATATCGTTTTTCAAAGATGATTGGACTACCTTGAACAGTAATGTATATAGTATTTTAGCTCATATTATTGTACATCTTCTTTTATTTTATCATAAAATGGGTGAGTATAAAATGGTATCTTATGGCCTTAATTTGCATTTTCTTTGATTCTCAATAAAGCCAAAGGTCTTTTGATATGTTTGTGGCCCCTCTGTGTTTCCTTTTTTGGGACATTCCTATTTTTGTAACATTCCTATTCAAATCATTTTACCAGTTTCTCTCTTATATCCAAGAGAAAATGGCATCTGTTTTATTTGCTGCAGTAAAATCCACTGTTTTCATTATTTATTTTTATGCTTTTATGCTTGACTTGTTCCTGATTTGGCCAGCTGCTTTAAGCTGGCTTCTTTGTCCTTTTAACATATCCTCAAGCTTTGAGCACTTCTTAAAAGAAATTAATAAAAGCTAAGCTTCCTCAAACACTTTTCTGTGTCTGGCTGTGTGATCCTATGTGTTTTTCTATCTAATATGTTACTGTGATGAATTATATTAATTGATATTCTGCATTAAGAAAACCTTGCTTTTCTGGGCTAAACACAACTTTTATATATTGCTGGATACACTTTGCTGCTGTTTTGTTGGGATTTTTAAATCTTTGTTCATGAATGGGGTTGGACAGTAATTATCCTTTCTTTACACTTGGCTTTTTTCCCCCCCAAACTGTCTAAAATGGCTTTTGTTTTTTCTTTTGCATTGCAGTAAAAAATCAGAATAATTGGTTAGCATTTAGAGTTGGTCAGCCACATGGCCACATAGGTAACTGTGGATGAGGTGTTTGATTCAATTACAGTTATAAAAGTACTAACATTATGGAGGTTTAATTTGTAGTAGGACCTATCTTGGGTGAATGGTTTATGTTTTACCATATGACTTACTAACTATGGAACTGGTTTCTTACTGTGGAATATCTTCTTCCATTATCCCTTTACAAATTTCTAAATCCCTATAGTTACATAAAGGAAAAAAATACAGAATTGTTTCCAAAAAGGAATTTTTTTCACATTTTTTATTGTGGTGAAATACACATAACATTTCCTGTCTTAATCTTTATAAGTGTACTTATCAGTGGTATTAAGTATATTCATTCAGTGTTTACATCCACCACTGCCGTCTCCCAAACTCTTTTCATCTGGTGAAACAGAATCTCTATACCCATTAAACAATAACTCCCTATTCCCCTTCCTACCCGCCCCCAGCTCCTGGAAACCCCCACTCTGCTTTCTATGTCTATGATTTTAACTTTGCTTGGTACCTCATGTAAGTGGAATCATGCAGTATTTGTCTTTTTCTTAATGTGCTATTTTACTTAGCATACTAATGTACTCAAGATCCACCCATGTTGATGCAAATTGAAGGATTTCCTATCTTATGGCTGAATGATTTTTGCATCATGTATATATGTGTGTGTATATGTATATACACACTGTTTCAAAATCTATTTATTCACTGATGCAAATTTATGTTGTTTCCATGTCTTGGCTCTTGTGAATAATGCCGCCGTGAATATGGGAGCACAGATATCTCTTTGAAAACTTGTTTTCATTTTCTTTGGGATGGCTGGATCTTATAGTAGTTCTAATTTTAATTTCTTCAGGAACCTCCACACTATTTTCCACAGTGGCTGTACCAATTTACATTCCCACCAACAAAGAAAAAGGATTCCTTTTTCTCCACATCCTCCTCAATACTAACCTCTTGTCTTTTTTATAATAACCGTTCTGACAGCTGTGAGGTGATAGCTCATTGTGGTTTGGATTTGCATTTCCCTGATGATGAGTGCTGCTGAACACCTTTTCATGTACCTGTGGGCCATTTGTGTGTTTTCCTTAGAAAAATGTCTGTTCAGGTCCTCTGCCCATTTTTAATCGGATTATATGGGCGTTTGATTGCTTTTTGGCTATCGAGTTGTGAAAATGACGTACATATTTTGAATATTAACTCTGTCTGCTAGATGGTTTGCAAATATTTTCCTCCCATCCTGTAGGTTGCTTCTTCCTATTGTGGATCATCTCTTTCTCTGTGCAGAAGCTTTTTCTTTAGGTTGATACAGTCCCACTTGTTTATTTTGCTTTTGTTGACTGTGCTTTTGAGCTTGTGCAGGACTGTCTACATCTGGGCTGGTGTGTGAGGGATGCTTAGCTGCTGTTGAGATAAGAGCTGAATTCACTACAGATAACTCAGTTTCCCATCGAAGCATTCTCCTGGGAGTTACAAGTCTTGGGAGACTCCCGAGTTCCCACATAGTTCCATTAAGACAAGTTTGGGCAGCATAGTTGTTGTCTAGGTGAGGAGATAGATTCCTGCCATTTTCCCAAGATCTTCTGGCTACACTTGACTGATTTGATATCAGATTTATTTTAGCCCTATAGAATTAATTGTAAAGTGCCCCTACCTTGCCTTTCTGTGGTAGATTTTGTGTGAGATGAGAATACTCCCTGAAAGTTTGGTGGCTCTCGTCTGCTAAACTATATGGGTCTGTTGTTTTCTTTGTGGACAGATTTTAAATTATTGATCTAACTTATTTCACAATAATAGAACAGTTGAGACTTTTTTCTTGAGTAGTTTTTGGTAACTTCTATTTTGCTAGGAATTATCCCTAAGTTTTAAAGTTCGCTAACATAAGTCATTCACAATGTTGTCTTATGTTTTTGAACCTGCTAAAATACAGATACTAAAAAAAGACACGAATACTAAATAATTTGTAATAATCTCGATTCTGTACCTTTCAAGTTCTCAATTTTCTTTATTAATTTTCAAATTTACTTCCTTGAATTTAAATTCACTCATGTTTGTGAGCACCCAGTTTTTTGTCAAACATTTCCCAGGTTCTAAGGAAATGGCAGTGATAAAAACAATACAAAGGAAAAAAAAAAAAACCAAACCCTTCCTTCATGGAGCGTATATTCAAGAGTACAAAGAAACAGATATGTAAGTGAAACAGTTATGTTAAATGTTAGTAGGTATTGTAGTTTTTCCGGCGAGATAAACACAACACCAGGCAAAGTGGGTGCAAGGCAAGATTTATTAAAAACACTCTCCGGCAAAGTTTCAGGGCTCAGAAGAAGGGGAGCCAGGAAAGTTGCACCGGGAGGAGGTGGGCACCCTCCAGCGAGGTTCCACCACTCTGGAAAGCAGAGTGCAGAAGTCGCGCCCAAGGCAGGGAGAAGGGGGCTTTTAAGGGGCCTCCAGGGGAGTTCAGGGGTCTTCTGGCAAGTTTCCCTTACTTAGATATTTTGCCTGCATGTCAGGGTCCCATTGGTCCAGGGGAGCCCGGCGCGGGAGGGTTTTTAGATTCCTGCTTGGGTCCTTGTTCTCCTGCCCCGAGCTCAGGTTTTGTGGCGGGGACTTTCGCTATCTTAAGTAGCCCTTTCTTTCTGCCAGCCTGTCAGGTATTAGTGAGGAACAAGGAGCGTGGGATTTGCTGAATATGTGGGGGAGGTCGGAGTTGAAAAGTGTGCAAAGACAAGGCCGCTCTGAGAAGTTACATGGAGATAGATTCAGAAGTTGAGGTAGCCAGCCACTAGGGTTAAGAGAAACAGCAAGCAGAAGCACTCTGCTGTGGAGGTGTACCCTCTGTGTTCTAGGATGTGCAAAAGACGGCTGGATTGGAGCTAGATGGGGAAGAATAATGTGAAATGAGGTCCCAGATGTTAGTGGGGTAGGCCCTACAGGGTCTGGAGGTGTGGGAAAGGCTTTTGGCTTTCCCTTAACTTGAGAATCGAAACCTTCGGAGCATTTGAGCAGGGCACTGACCAGACTGACTGCTGAGGTGGGAATGGACCTCAAATCTCTCTCCAGACCTTTAGCACCTCCTTTTTTGATACTGCCTTATATTTGTTTCTTGAATACCCTTGGCATTGCTTCTTGGTTATGAATCTGTTTATGCAAAGTGATGTTATTCTGCTAAATTTTATCAAAATTGATTTGGAAAGTTTAGAGTTTGTCTTAAATTTCAGCACTTATGGGAAAAAGCTATTGTTATAAAATTTTGAGGATTTAGTTGCTTACCTGTTCATAAGTACAGGAGAATAACATACCATGAAAAGTTAAGTTTGTTTCTGGGAATGCAAGAATGATTTGACACCATTAGAAATTATATCACTATAACTTAGCCATCAGTATATTTTAAAAAGATCAACAATATGATCATTTCCTTTGATGTTATAAAGGCATTTGATAAGTCAGTAGCTATTTCTGATTTTAAGATCTCAATCAAATGAAAATAGATGAGTGTTTCATTGCAATCTTAAATATATACATATACATCAATTCAAAAGCCAGTAGTATCACACAAAATGATGAATCAATAGTTGTATTCCCATTAATACCAGAAGCTTGACAAATATGCCACGCTTAGTGACATTACTTAGGCATTACTTAGTGGCATTACTTAGGTTTATTGCAAGAATATTAACTAATACAGTTGACTAAAAAATAAGGCTTTTGAAAATTTGAAAGGAAGATGAAGAAATATTATTTGTAGGTGATATGATTTTGAATACCAAAAAACCAAAATTTATAAACTAATTACTACTGGAAACAATGAGTGTGTTCATTTCTGCATATTTAACATAATGTTTCTATATGCAGTCAGAAAATATGATGAGAGGGGAGCGCCTGAGTGGCTCAGTGGGTTAAAGCCTCTCCCTTCGGCTCAGGTCATGATCCCAGGGTCCTGGGATCAAGCCCCACGTTAGGCTCTTTGCTCAGCAGGGAGCCTGTTTCCCCCCTCTCTCTCTGCCTACCTCTCTGCCTACTTGTGATCTCTGTCTGTCAAATAAATAAATAAAATCTTTTTTAAAAAAAAGGAAAAAAAAGAAAATATGATGAGAAAAGATTCCCGATACAATAACAAAAATAATACACTTAGAAATAAATTTAATATGCAGGATCCATACGAGGAAAATTTTACACCCCCCATGAATGTAAAGGAACACTTAAATGGCAACAACATGTGTTATTTTTGGATGTAAAGATTCAGCAGTGGACAGATATAACTCTAAATATGACATGATGTACATTATTGAATAAAGTGGTTCTAATAAATATGTCAGCTTTTGAACCATAAGCTGATCCTGAAATGCAGATGGAAATTCAAATATATGGATCAAAAATAAAACTTCTAGAAGAAAACATGCATTATTTTATTTTTAAAAGCTTTTCTAATTATAGAAGACCTAAGGGAAATGAACGATAAATTTGACTAACATAAAAATTTGGAAAATAACCGTAATACAGAAATACAACAAAGATAAAAATGAACTTAGAAAAATATTTACAATGTATTTGCCTGATAAGGAATGATATTTTCATAACATATAAAGAGAGCTCTTGAAATAGCTAAAACCTAATAGAAAAATGGGTGGTAGGAATAAGCAATTCAGACCCACAATAAAAACAACAAATAGGGGGCGCCTGGGTGGCTCAGTGGATTAAGCCACTGCCTTCGGCTCAGGTCATGATCTCAGTGTCCTGGGATCGAGCCCCGCATCGGGCTCTTTGCTCAGCTTCTCTCTCTCTCTCTCTCTCTGCCTGACTCTCCGCCTACTTGTGATCTCTCTTTCTGTCAAATAAATAAATAAAATATTAAAAAAAAAAAACAACAAATAGAAGAAAAGATGCCTGTCTCACCAAGTATTAAAACAATGGAAAAGTGAAACAGTGAGGTAATGTTTTTCTTGGTTGAGATGGTCAAACATTTTAAAGAATTGATAAGGGTGTGTATCAGCAGGAGCTCTCATGTCCTACTGGTGAAGGAGTAAATTGGTACAGTATTTTTTATGGCATTTTGTCAATATTTTTCAGATTTCAAAATGTATATACCCTTGACCCATCAATTCCACTTCTAGTAATTTATCTCATGAGTGTGTTAACATGTATCTAAGATACACACCTAAGGATGTTTATCATAGCGGTGTTTGTAATAGGGAAAACCATGTAAGAGCAAAATAAAACTGGAAAGTACTTACCTGTTCGGCAGTAGTCCTAGGACTGGTCAGTAAATTATGGTATGACTCTAGAGTGGTGTACTTTTCTCAACTATTCAACAGAATGAATTAGGTTGGTTTGGATTCATACGGAAAGCTCTCTGAAACAGAGTAAAAGCAAGCAGTAGCATCGCTTATGGGTCAAGTTTCCATTTGTGGTTTTTAAAAAATTCAAACTAGACTTTGTACTTGTGAATGTTTTGAGGGATGCACAGGAAACTGTTGATGGTGGCGATCTTTAGGGTTTTAAGTGTGGATAGGATGTGGGCTGTTTTCATGGTATATCCCCATTTATATGGTTTGAATTTCATCATGGGCATGTGCAATTTTCAGAATAAAAAGCTGTGTTCTTTTATGTGCATTAATTATATTTTTCTTGGATTTTTCCAGATTTCTCTTGCACTTTGTTTTGTTTTGATGTTTGGAAACTCAATGTTATTAACTTCTTATTATGCTTCCTCTTTGGTAATTATTTGGGTAAGTGTCTCTTAAGTACATGGCTATTTTTGAAACTAATGGTTCACCAGTTTTTTCACCAGTTTTTAATCACTGGCTTGGGATTGGTGAGGGATTTTTGATAAAAATTATCTCAGGCATTTTTACTGATTTTGTATATATGTAATAGAGTTTTCCAGTATTCCCTTCCCCAACAGGAAAGGAACACAAGAGTTCATACCAGAAATACTAACATAGCAACATAGCACCTTGTCTTCTACCTGGACTTTGCCCTTTCTCTTTCCTTGTCTTTTCTGTCACATGAATTTTGGTCCAGGGTTCATTTTAGAAAGGTTTTGTGTTTTCTTCTTTTTCTTGTTTCTTCCCCTTTGCAGTTTTTCTCCTATTTCTGCTCCATTCTCTGACCCCCTTGCCTCCCTGTGGCGTCTCATAGCAGTCTCTCCTGATTTCGCTGTGATCAGAGGCTTGGGGCTTTGGATTCTCTTAGGTTTTGTTTTGTTTTTTGTTTTTTTTTTTTTTTACTCTTTGAGTCTATTTATGTAAAATATTAAGATAGTTTAAATCAGGTGATGATTCAGTTATATTTTGCTAAAGCACTGCAAAGAGCAGATTTCAATAATTGGGAGACTGTCTTCTAGAATTAGAGCAAAAGGTAAAATGTCATCTAACCCCTGCCACTTTTGGCAGGATCACTTAAATATAAGTCTTCCTAAATTTAAGGACTTCCAGAGGTGGGTATGGCTTTTTTATGAATAGGCTTCACCATTACAGGGTTTTGTTAACCTAAAAGGAAAAAAAATTCCTATATTTCAAGTGCACATGCTTTAGTATTAGGCTGCTTTCCTGAAGACAAAAGTGCATTGTACTGTCTTAATTGAACTGTATTCTGCTTCTCAAATAGTTGTTTAAGTTACCCAGATTATTTTGGCTTTCTTAATTTCTAGAACCCACGAACAACTTGGGAACTTTGTATTTCTTTGTCCCATTTCACAAATAATATTTAAGATCCTGTTTCCCAAGAATATGCCTCTTCCCAGTCTGGACTGCTTCCCTTTTCAGGTTGTGTGGCTCAACTATGCTTAGTCACAGATGTTAGCAGTTACCATATGGGCCTGTGGGGTTTTCAGCAATGCCAAAAATATCATTAATGGAGTTGCTGTGCTTTGAGATTAATGATAGTTCTTACAGTCAGTGAATTCTGTTTGTAATCAGGAAATGTAACAGTACACTCGGTTCTATATTTACATGTGTTCACAGGCAAGCCCTGCTATTACTTAAAGTACACGACTCTTGAAACTTGTGTTCAGGTGCCAATGAAATATAACCCAAGTACATTTGGCAGGAAACTTCATTCCAGGACCTATAATGTATCAGGTTTTCTTTTAGGTGCTTGACAGTAAGCTGTGTCTTGGGTCTGAATTAAGCATATTTATGAATATTTCATATTTGGGTGTATAAAAATAAATGATGCCAACAGTTACAGAATATAGAGAATGTATGCATATATAACTATAAACACAAATTTGCTTATTTTTATTCGTAGTAATCTCTTTGAAACCTAAATCATAATACTTTTTGTATTCTCAGATATTCAGAAACTTCTGAAAAGATTTAATTTGAGTTCATGTATTTCTGTATTGATCTCCAAACATATTTTTGCCAAGTTTGAAGTAGGTTTAATTCCTTATAGGTACCATGTGTGGGAGTCTATTAATTTCCTAGAGAGAGAAAAGATTTGGTAGAAGAGAAGTATTTAGTTGATCCATTAAAAACTCACTTGTAGTTTATTCTGAGTTGATAATTTTTAACTTAAATCTTACAACTGTAAGACACCTGTCTAAAATTATTATATACTATATGTAATAGCACACATGTGCGCAAGTGTGTATGTATGAATGATACTGCTTCTGAGGTAAATCTGAGATGTAAAATCCATCATAGAAATTTATATTTGGTAAATGTGTTTTCAACTTTACGAAGTCACTAACTGATCTAATCTACATTGGATAAAACAGGGCGATTTCTTAAAGTCAGTGAGCTTGTTGTAATGCTATATGGAACATTGACAATGTGCTGAATTTTAGATTCTTGAGAGTCTTATTATTTAGAAATGTTTTTTGGTACTTTATGTATGTAAGTATTAACTGTATGCTATGTTATTTTCTCCATGAAGGGTATACTGGAAATGAAACCATATTTCCTGAAAATAAATGTATCCGAACTTAGTGTATGGGTAAGAATCAATCTATTTGAATGCATAAATTTTTCCTTTCCTAAAATATATCATCAGTTTTATGTCTTACTTTTAAGGAAATTAGCTATTCTTATGTAATCCAGGAGATCTAACAGCTTTATGATGTAATTAAGACTCAATTTTAATGTGCCAAATTTCCTTCCCTTCTCATGTGGCAAGTTAAAATTAATATTGGGTAGGTGAAGTATTCTGGCTTTACTTATTTTATCACCTATGTTTTTTCTGGGGAGCAATGCATGTGTAAGAGACTGTTAGTAGAAGGGGAATGTAACTGCAATTGCTGTGTAAATCTATAAGATATATTAATTTTGATAGTATCATATGTATATATTTTTATTTTTGGTGATAGCCCCTTGATTTTGGTTAACATTCTTTAAGCTACATTTTTTAGTATCTTTTTTGGGGGTATGGAAATATTTATTTCACATGTGATTAAAGCATTAATTTTTTTCTTCATTGGCTATGTCTAAGGAATGTCTGTATGAAGCATTAGTTTATTTTTGTTTTGTTTTGTTTTCCTTTTTTAGGTTATCCAAGGATGTTTTTGGTTGTTTGGAACCGTCGTGCTCAAGTATTTGACATCTAAAATCTTTGGCATTGCTGATGATGTAAGTACATTTATCTTTAACCTGGAAGACTTGTGAAGAATCATACAGGCTAATAATGAATTACTTGAGTTATTAAAGTACCACTATTTAAGCCAAATTCTAATATGAAGTCTATTCACTTATTACTTTATATAGTTATGATAATAGAAAGCAAATATGACTCTGTGTATAGTCTCTATTCTCCAGTATTAATTTCTTGACTCAATCCTGTTATTTTAATTGGTCTTTCTGTATCACAGAGATTTTAAAATTTTAAAGCAAGAAAGCTCTAAAGATGAGCTCAAATTTTAGGGTATATACAGTCATTTTTCTCTGGTTTCTTTATAATCCTTTGGTAACACATCAGTATGCCATCTTCAGAACCTCTAAAAACTATAGACCATATTATAGTCTTTTCCCCAAGCCCGTTTCCTGGTCGGTGCTTGTGAAAGATTTATTTATAGGTAATGTAATCCAAGTTAGTCTTATTAAGAGAAGGGGCTTTTGTTGTTGTTTTGTTTTAGTGTTCAGGTAGGAGAGAAAATAAAATGAGAAGAATTCTGCCTTATAACTTTAAGAATTCTTCTCATTCATAATTATTTTGCCTATTTTATTTTGGTGTTTTAGTAAACACATTGATTAAATTTAAAAAAAGAAGCAGCACAATGTCCAACACAGAAAGAGTAAAGCAAACCTCATATTTTTTCTGTAATGTATTTTAATTGGCTATCTTTCCTTCATCCATAATAGATTAAAGCTACAGTTTTGAAACTGGGTTTTGTGAAGTCCTGGAATTTGCATACCTTCTGTGGGGGTCTGTCTACTTCCCAACTTCCCTGGCAGCCTTTCACCCAGGGCAGTTGTGCTTTAATTTCTCACACACTGGGCAATTATGGAGCTTTTCATTTGAACAAGGGAATTTTTTGCTTTAAAATGATTGAAAGCAACTGGGTTGTTCATTGGGTGATCTACAACCTGTGGAAAGTAGAAAACTATAGTCTAAAGTTACTTACTTACTCATTCAGTATGTACCTGGTGATAGAATGTATCCTAGAGATACAGAACTGAGTAAGATTCCGTCTAGTGGGATTTCGGGACCATACATAGCAGCTCTAATATAATGTAATAAAGGCTGTGACAAAAGCAGGAATGCACAGGAGAAGAGTCAGAGAAGGCTCCTGGAAGTCCAATGAGAAGAGGAGCGCTACAAGGTCATTGAGTAGTGAGGATACAGAGAATGAATAGGAAGAAAAGGGAGACAGCCCAAGTTTGAGGGGAGTAGAATCTGTCTCCTCACTGGGGAAGACTATCCAGTTATGGTACTGATTCAGATAAAAGTGATGTTGTGATTTCTGTCATACCCTGATGTTGTAGCAAGGACCAAACAAATTTAGAAGTAATTCAATTGCAACTTCAGTATTTCTAGAAATCTGTAACACTGATCCAAGACATCAGCTCATAGATTCTGAATTGTGACATTGGTTAAATAAGAGACTGGCAAGGCCACACAGCCTTTAAGAAGCATTTCCGCTCACACTTCTCTATTAAGATAATCAGACACTGCCCTGTTCTTTAGGAACCACGTGAGCCATTTCTCAGTACATCCTCACTTCCCATCCCTGCTCCTGTCAACACTCTCCCTGGAAGAAGTCTGAGGTTGTTTACCAGGGAAGCTTAGTCAGTACTTAGAGACACATAGTTTTTGCTGGGGGCTGGTAACATAGGCACCTTCTGCCTGGCACATATCTAAATTCCAGACTCCCAGAAGGAATGTGGGTGCTCCGCAGAAACCAGAGTGTTTTAGGTACAGGGAGCCCCTACTCCTTCTCACTTAGGCTGGTAGGAGCCATCTGAAATCTAAGTTCCCTGATGCCAGCCAAATACCAGCTTTGCAAGCAGATTTTTCAAGGATATCATCGGGCTCACTATGTTAACTCTCATCTGAACATCAAGTTTGCCCCATCTTTTCCTCTCTTCCACGCCTTCTCTGCCTTCCGTGAATCTGCATGCCACCTCCCAGCCAGTTATAGATTTGTGAAGAAGCTGGGCTTCGGGATCCCTCAGCCTATGTGTGCAGTTTTCCAGGCCACCAGAGATGGGAGAATTGGTTTACCCCCTTGTTGGTTTTCCCATTTCCAGAATCCCTGTAAAGTCTCTAGCTCGTCTGCCAGTCGGCTGTTCACTGCAGGGATGATGCAACATTAGGCTGGCAAAGCATTGCCTGCTGTTTGACTCTTTTATTAACAGTATCTCTGAGCATAGATTTTTTTGCTCCCTGCCCCCAAACAAGTCAGCACCCTCCCGCAGCAAAGGTTCTGCTTCTCATAGCCAGCCTCACCCTTGTGGACCTCTTGGGCCTAACAACCCCGGGAAGTGGCGTTGCTGCTGAGGGTGGATGGGAGCCTCCCAGGCAAGAATGCTGCCGACACCCACTGTTTCCCTTTGGAATTAATCAGATTTTATAGGGATGAGTGCTTCTCAATTTGTTTTCTTTTTGGTCACTTTCTAAAATGGGATATGGTTATTTTTGACAGTTTTTTTCTAATTTTATAGGTGTTATTGGGGGAGGGGACTTGTCAGTTTCTACCTTTGCCATTAGGAAGTAAAGTCCCCATTTTCATTGATTCTTGAGTGTTGATCTTTGTATTTCTCGGATAACCTCACTTGCTCACAATATATTATTCTTTCTATAGATTGTTGGATTGGTTAATATTTTTAAGGATTTTTATATAAGGGAGGTTATTAGTATGTCATTTTATTTTCTTATAATGTTTTTGTCTGGCTTTGGTTTCAAGGTAATGTTAGCTTCCTTAAATTCTTGGGAAGTGTTCAATCTCCTATTTCTATTTAAAAAAATTAATTTACTTATTTTAGAGAGAGAACACGCATGTGTGTGAGTGCATGCAGGGCAGGGGAGGGGCAGAGGGAGAGAATCTCAAGGAGACTCCCCACTGAGTGTGAAGCCAGACATGGGCTCCATCTCATGACTTAGGGTTAACTCATAGGGATAGGGTTAGGATTAGGGTCAGGGTCATGACTGGAGCTAAAATCAGCAGTTGGGGGGCACCTTGGTGGCTAAATGCTAAAGCCTCTGCCTTTGACTCAGGTCATGATCCCAGGGTTCTGGGATCGAGCCCCACATCGGGCTCTCTCTCTGCTCGAGAGGGAGCCTGCTTCCCTTCCTCTCTCTCTGCCTGCCTCTCTGCCTTCTTGTGATCTCTGTCTGTCAAATAAATAAATAAAATCTTAAAAAAAAAAAAAAAAGAGTTGGTTGCTCAACTAACTGGGCCACCCAAGCACACCCAATCTCCTATTTCAAAGAGAATTTGTATAGAGGTGATGCTATTTCTTCCTACAGTGGTTGGTAGAATTTGACAGTGAAGCCTTCAGGGCCTGGAGTTTTCTTCATTAGAAAATTCTCTACTACAAATCCACTTCCTTTAGGAAGTTATTGGTTGTTTATGTCTTTAGAGGAAACTTACCTATTTCATATATGTCATCAAATGGATCATGTTTTTTTAAAAAAATTGTTGTAGGTTTCACTTAGTGAAAATTCCTATTAAAATTTTTGCATATATGTGAAATGGTCTTTTACATTCTTTTATTATCTTCCTTATTTGGATTCAGAATCAAGATGTGTTAGTCTCCTATAAGGAGCTGGTTTTTGAGGGGTTTTTGTGTGTGTGTGTGCTGTTTTTCCTGCTTTCTATTTACTATATTCATATTCTCAAAGTACCACCCTTTTTTGATTTTTTGAGTCTTCTGGTTTTGCTGAATTGCTCTTTGTCACCAAATTGTGTCATCCTTGTTTCTTATGTCTCTGTGCTTGTTCTGTAGCTTTTTCTAATGTTCAAGGGAAAGTGCTTGGCTCTTTTGTTTTCAACCTCTTTTATTTTCTGATAAATGCATTTAGAGCTATAAATATCCATATTAGTAATATTTTTTCTGTGTCTTACAAATTAACTATTTTGAGATTTTCTTTTTAGTCTGAAGGTTATTAAGTTTTATGTTATTTGGTTTCTAGCCAAAAAGATTTTCAAAGCCATTTCTAGTCATCTTACAATGTTATTGCATTTATGATTAGAAAAAAAATAATTTGTATTATATTGATTCTTTGAAATGTATTGTGGTATGGTATATGAACTTTTAAAAAACATTTTACTTATGTTCAAAGGTAATATGCATCCTCTCTTTGTGAAGTTTGTGTTTTCCATGAGCATATTAATAATAGTATTCAGGTGTTATATTAACAGTCATCTGCCTTTTCTATTTTAAAGGGAAATATTTAACATTTTCAGTGACCACGATCAACCTATCCTACTTCCTACAGTATTTTCAGCTCTTTATACCCTTTGAATCTATACTGTGAACTGCAGATATGTTCATCATACATATGACCTGTCTTTGCTCTTCACTTTATGAGTATAGAATGTCATTTGTTGTCTCTTTTCATTTATTTTTTGCTTGAATTCAGTTTTGTGAGATGTTAACGATTGCTAAACTAGATTTCTTTGGTTCAATTTTATCTTATGTTGTTGTCCTCTTCCATTTTCAACCTTTCTACATACTTTTGTTTTAAACATGTGTCTTGCAGACAATATAAAATTTGAATTTTTTCCCTGAAATCCAGTTTGAGCAACTGTCCTTTAATTTGTGAAATTAAGGTCTTTACATATATGGCAGCCATTGTATTGTGACTTATTTCTTCCATTTTGTTTTAGAGTTTCCAACTATTTTACTTGCTTTTTTGATTCTTTCTCCTTTTGTTTGGATGGTTTTCTTATGCTATTTAAGGCACTGTATATTCTCCCTTTTTTTTTTTATTTTTTATTTTTTTAATTTATTTATTTTCAGAAAAACCGTATTCATTATTTTTTCACCACACCCAGTGCTCCATGTAATCCGTGCCCTCTATAATATCCACCACCTGGTACCCCAACCCCCCCCCCGCCACTTCAAACCCCTCAGATTGTTTTTCATAGTCCAAGGCACTGTATATTCTCCCTTTTGATTTCTTAAACTTATCAGCATACATTTCCCCAACAAAATAAAGTATTTTGGAATTCTTTAGCACATTCCCACCATCCCTTAGTTCCTACTCTCTCCAGTCCTTTCCTGCTTCATGTACATATCATTTAGGATTTCAGCTATGTTTGTTTTATGTAATTTCCCTCCTTTTTTTTTTTTTGTTCTTGTTTTTTTAGACAATAATGAATTGAAAATTTGGTAAATGCTTTCTCATTTGGTAATTGCAAATAATCCTACTTTCCTCACATGACTTTTTATGGGAAGTAGATGAGATGATGTACGGGAGAGCACTGGGTAGCATGTAAAGAATCACACATAGAACTGATCATTATTTAAAGGTGGATGTTTTTCCAAAGCCTGCCCATTTTCTACTTCTTTCAAAGGGAAAGTGGGCCTTTTTTTTTTTTTTTAAGTGGGCTCCATGCCCAGCAGGGTGCCCAGTGTGGGTGGGGCTTGAATTAACTGACTGAGTCACCCAGGCATCCCTTAATCCCCTTTTCAGAAATCGATATTAATGTTTTCTTTTCTTTCACTCTATTGCACTCTGTCCCTTAGGATTGACAGAGGTCTGCGTGTGTTACCAAGCCTGCTCCCCCTGGTAGGTAGGTTCAGGAAAAGGAGGTGTTGTACAGTGTATTTTCTCAGGCTCAGCACACTGAGCAGGGAAAACCCAGGGATAAAAAGCCTTTGGTCTGCTGGTGATGGATCGTGGAAGGCGGGCGTTGCTAGAGCTATCATTTGCCAGCAAGAGAAGGGGAACCATGAAGTTGCAGTGCTTTAACAGAAGCAAGTCTGGCATGGGAACAGCGAGCTCTGTGATATAGTGAAAGCTGTTTTTAAATACTATGAAGATTAAAGTGCTTTACTACAATATATGGCATAGTCTAATGGTACCCCACGTTATTCCTTCCTAGGCTCATATTGGCAACTTATTAACATCAAAATTCTTCAGTTACAAGGATTTTGATACTTTATTGTATACCTGTGCAGCAGAGTTTGACTTTATGGAAAAGGAGGTAAGATGCAATTTCCATTTTCCTTCCTCAGGTTTTGGTCCATTCATTTTTCATAAAGGGCGCTCCTCTTATCTCAGACTCTCCTCTGTGCTCTTACCTCAGTGGGCAGGAAAGGAAAATGATGGCGTGGAGGAGGACATTCCTACTACTGTTAGTATGGCCTTTTCTCATTTTGATAATTGAGAAGCATGCCTTCAGACTAGCAATAGTGTTTTGGATGAGTAAACACGGAGGCATTTCAAGTAGCCTCGTTTCAGGGATGCTGCTCTCGAGCTCTCACATTTCCATGCACTCTGTGGTTGTTGATTTGAATAATCTCATTGCTCTGAAATATCATTGAGTACAACTTTTTCATTCCAACAGTGTTTTTCTTTCTAAAACTGTATTCAGATGTTTAAAAAGAAAGCAGAGAGTAGCGTGGGGGGTTGTGAGATGGAAGTCTGCAAGAGTACTTGAGGTTCTTGGACAAGCAACTCTCGTTTGTTCTTCTGTCATGGCTTACTAGTTCCTAGTGGTATGCTGCAAAAAGATACTGTGAGAACCAAATGAGATATGTAGAGAAGGATTTTGACATTTTAATGATATTTTGTATAAAATATGTTGTAGTGATCAGTGAGCTGGCTTGGTTCAACAAACATGTATATATATATGTATATATAGTTACAGATATACCTATAGATAGAGATATATAGATGTGTGTGTCTTTTTTAACACCACCCATGTGGCCCCAATTTATTATGATATTTCATTATCTATGAGACAGTTTCCTTCACAGCTCTGTGTGTGTATTTCTTGCACACACACACAAACAATACTCTAGTTCCCCTGATCCTGCTAGGTGGCTACGTCTGTGTCCTGAGTTACAGACCAGGGAATGATAGTGTACCCCACTGCACACTCTTACCAACCAGACATTCTGAATTGAGCATGTCCTGCAGATGTACTGTTTGCTCCAGTGATCTGTCAGTCTTCATTCCCAGGTTCTGGCAAATTTTGACACATAATGGCTAATATATAGTGTATGAATGATAGTATCGAGCCCGCCAGAAGAAACTAAAGAAGAGTGTCTTGTGAGACATTCAAATGCATGTTCACAGAAAATCAAGACTCCTTCAAGCAAGTGGTAAAGGAAGTAGAGGGTAAACCTCGGTAGAGCAGGAGGATATGGCGGAAGTCCTTGGGCATTATTGAGGATATTCACGCCACTCTAACCTGAGAGTATGCAGCATCGGTGAGGTGATAGAAGAAATTGTTTATTGAGGCATAGCGTGACTTCAGTTATTTTGAAGAAAATAACAAAGCTGTTTGCAGCCTGGTATTCCACATCTCTGTAGGTATCCTCCCAGGGCTGTGCTGTAGAGACAGTGTGGTGCCCGTCCCGAGAAGGCATCCATTGTATGATATGCCCAAACACTGGGAGAAAGGAAGAGTCTGTCATGCTATTATACTCATATGGAAAGACTTGTATCATGGAATGAACAAGTGGTATGCCCTTATTTGCCTATAATTAACATGTATAGAATAAGGTATAAGAGAGCAAACCTTTAACAGTGGTTTTTGATTAGAGAGTTAATGATTAAATTTTTTGCAGTTTGCATCTTTGAAATTTTAGGCAGTAGTCATATTTTAATTGTATTCTGCTTGAATTTATGACCCTAAGGTTGACCTGAGCTGAGATCAGCAGTCAGATGTTTAACTGACTGAGTAAAAACAAAGAGGGGGATCTTTCCTTTCTAGATATAGAAATGGTGAGCAACACTATTTAAAGTACAGCAATATTAAGGAACATTTTTATGGCCAAAAATAGACAATGCTTGGATAGCCCCATGTGTATGTACTTAACTGTGTTATGTGTATGTACTTGATATGAAATGAAGAGAGAAGCACAGATAAACAGTTAAAAATGCATTATTTCATAAATATTTGAAAAATGGGATTTGGGGTGAGGAGTTAGGTTAAAGCCTTGTGTCACATTATGCAATAAACCTCAATTCAGTTAATTAATGTGTCAAAATTAAATGAAGCCTGAAAAATAAATTTGAGAGACATTTCAATGAGTATTAGCTTCATTTTTTAATGAGCAAATAGCTGTTCAAAGCACATATGAGAATGATTAATAGATTTGACTGCATGTAACTTAAAACATCTGTACATTAAATATTATAAAAATTAAAAAGCAAATGACTAACTGGGATGACTCTTGCCATAAATATAACAAATGAAACTAGGGATTAATGTAGTGAGTATAGGAGATTGTCCAAATCAGTAAAAATTACCAAGGACTCTACCCTTCTCCACCACCAAAAATACATCCTCACTCACACACATATGCAGAAATGGGGGAAGGATATGAACAGAAAACTCATTGGGGAAGAAATTTTGACAACCAATTAAAATGCAAAACTGGTTGTCATCTTTATTTTTTCTGCATTTTTAAATTTTTACAATGAGCATGTATAACTTTTATGCTTAGAATAAAACAAAGAAATTCGTGGAAAAGGAACTTAATAATTCTAAAGCTCACACACATGTACACACACGCCTACTCTTTTCCCTGTGTGGTTTGTTTCCTTTGTATTTGTCCATGTGCCTATACTCTCCCTGACGGACCTTTTGGAATTGAGGAAATTGTGTACTTTATTTCCTTTATATTAATTCTTTTATATACTAACTCGAGTCCCTTCTGTTGGTTTCCTACTGAGAGTTACACTGAACTCAGTCACTTCTTATCCCCCTATTTCTAATTTATTGAAATACTATAATCAGTGACAATATTTTACTTCCCATATAGTTACCAGTGAAGTTATTTTACTTCTCCCCTCTGACCCCACTGTAGGACTCCCACTGCACCTTCATTATCTGGACATGTAACCACTCATGCTGTTCTATCACCTTTGTATCCCTGCCTTTGACACAGTTCTGTAGGTTGGTGTTTTTAATGCTGCATGTTCTGGGAAAGAAGCCTCTCATGCCTATTTCTTGATTGTGTGAAGATTACTCTCCAGTGGATTCCTCAGGAAGGGCCATAGGATCCATAATCCCTGAGTTTTCACATGTTCAAATATTTTATCAGTGGCTTTTATATGTGAATGGCTGGCTAGATACAAAATCTTTGGCTCATGTGTTTTTCCCTGACTGTCTTAAATAAATTACTCCACCATCTTCTGGTCTAAGTGTTGCTGTCAAAGTTTGATGCTAATCTGATTTTTTCATTTTAAGAAAAATATTAAAAAATATTTTAAAAACAAAGTTTTGGAATATAATTTTAAAATTGTTTGAGTTCTTTGTTAAATTTTGTTAAATACTTTAAATGCAATTTTGATACATTGCCTTTTTAAGGTAAACACCTGAATCTCACAACTTTTCTTACATTTATTGTTAGTTGTTATTAGCAAATGTCTAAATTTTTGAATAATAAAATACTTTTGGTTATATGATTTTTATGAGGTTAAGACAATTAAAAATTTACAAAATGGAAATAAATATATTTTAAAAGTGTAAGTATTGTGCAAATGTTTATAAAGGTAAATAGTAAAATAAAAACATAAAAAAGTCTCCTTTCAATGAGACTTCAGTGAAGTACACATTTGGGGGCTAATAAATTATCAAAATTACTTGTGTAATATGGGATAACAAACAAGAAAAGTGGACTAATGAGAGGGAAAATCAGAAAATACTACTTATATTTTATATTATTAAAATGTAGCAGTGTTTTTAATATGTTGAACCTAGATGTCTCTTGATAAACACATTTGGGAAAGTGTACATTATTTAACTCAATGATACAGGATTATTTTTGTGAGGGTAAATGTTGGTGGTAAGAAAATCAATTGCAATTTAGAAATTTCAAACCTAGAGTTGTTTAAGACTATGACTTCAAATGATTGTAAAATATATAGGATTGCAGTTGTGGGGTTTGTTATTAAATGTTCCTGTAGTTTTAAGGAAAGGTAAAAATATTTTTATTTCTCTTGTAAACATGGGTCATTAGTATGTGCGTGTGTGTGTGTCTTGGAACGATGGTTAAGATTTTTACCCCCCACCAAATGTACAGGAAAAGCTCATGCCATTTAAAGGAGTTCTGCTGACCTTAGGTGAATATTAAGTTGAATTCTCTAGTTAGAAAAGTAGTGTACAAAGAAGGAACAATAATCTTTCCAGTCCCATCACATTTTATACTTACAAGTGTTTGGGGACTGTATTTGTGTTTTCAACTCAACATTTTGGGGAAGTTTGTTTTTATGGAAATTCATCTTCATTTTTATGATGGGACTCAAGTCACTGGGTATATTGGACTCTGTTTACACTTTTTAAAATTCATTTTTTTCATTATTGGAAATGAAATTTTGTCTGAAAATAATATTTTCCTCTAACAAAGCATCTCTGGATTTCAGACTCCACTGAGGTATACAAAGACATTGTTGCTTCCAGTTGTTCTGGTTGTGTTTATTGCAATCGTTAAAAAGGTAGGTCTATCACATCTATTTCCTAAGAACTCTTTTTCTTTTTCCTTTTTTATTAATTTATCTATTTTGGAGAGAGAGTGGGCTGGAGGGGGAGGGGCAGAGGGAGAGAGAATCTCAAGCAGACTCCCCCTGAGTGCGGGGCCAGTTGCAAGGCTAGATTGCATGACTCTGAGATCATGACCTGAGCCAAAGCCAAGAGTCCGATGCTCATCTGACTGAGCTATCCAAGTACCCTTCAAGAGCTCTTTCTTAAAATAAAAGACTTTCTTGTTTCTATGCAGTAGTTAAGTATCTTAAGTTATATGTTAATGACACAATGTTTTATATGAATCTGTTGAAACATATTCTGTATTTTCTCACTTCTAGCCCTTGATGAACATTTACAAGCCTTAAAAATATTCTACTGTCTACCAGCATAAAATAGACATAGGAAAAGGATAGTTCGAGTTTTGATAGTCATGTATTTTTGAAAGACATGATCAAAGAGACCATATTGACCCAGATACAGTTATTTTTGTCTTTGTAAATTATTACTGACTTTTAGCTTTATGTAATATTTCACTAAAATATTTAAAATATGCCATTCTAAGTCATCTGTGCATTGCTCACAAAGTCCTGGATCGAGTTTATTATTATTGATCAAGAAAATAGAATATTAATAATGTATTACCAACATTGATATGATCGTTAGATTCCCAGCTTGGCTTTGATAATGAAATTCTAAGCCCAGATTTGAATCAGGTCAGGGAAGTTCCAGTTTTTAGCAAAAAACAGGTATGATATTCTCTTTTTTCTTTTAACATGTGGCAAATTCTGGAACTGCAAGTGTTTTAAGAGAATGAATAAAGATTAATCTGTAATCAAGATAACAGATGATGGACCCTAAAGGTTTTCTGAGTTGTAGTTACTGATCTCTGTGTCAACACAGTGTTATGTATTTGTAGAATATTCTGTGCTGTAATTACTGTTCACATTATATATTTGTACTCTCCCCAAACATATCCCATGTGTTATTGTACCTGCTTATTTGACAGCCCTGTCGGGGATATTATTATCCCCATTTTGACAGATGCACCTTTAGAAGATGAGAGAGGTTGTTACCAGACTCACATTGTGTCCATTAAAAAGCAAGGGAAGAGCAAGAATCAGACTCGGCACCTTTCCTGCCTTACTGGGTGTTGTGTCGTGTTCAGCTTTGAAGTCTCACAAGCTTTTCAAATCTAATGAGTTTATTGCCAATCAGTTTCTGCTCTATGCTGGCTTCTGTACTTCCTTTGCACTTTTGCATACTTTATGTGCTTGTGCACCCCGTAGGTAATCAAAGAATACCGATGTCGGCAATTCAGAATGCATTAAAAAGACAGCAGCCTGGATGGCTAGAGATGATGAAAACAGTTAAAACAGGTTAAAAAAAAAAAAAAGCTCAGATGTTTGATAGAAGAAGGATTCAAAAGGGGAAAAGGATAATTATTTTCAAATATTTAAAAGCCTGCCACTTGGAAATAAGAGTATACTCATTTTGGCTTCTTAGAATCATCGCCAATTCTAATGGGGAGGATTTTTGACCAGAATAAATCTGGAGACTAGGAAAGTATTACAAATTCAAGCAGCAGTTGGGTGGTTCTTCCAAGAGGTGGTTCTTCCAAGAGGTGGTTGAAAACCTGTGAGTAGTGTCATAGAGGACACCCACCCTGGGGATAGGATTCAGATTCGATGACCTTCCAGTTGCTGCTAAATATGCAAACTCAGTGTTGGGTTAGTTGTACTTATTAGTCTCCAAGCTCATTGTCCAGATATGTGTATATATGATTGAGGAGAGGCATTGCCAACAACCTTGGCATGGTGTAATTTACTGAATGTGAATTGGAAGCCAGAAGGTCGGGTTTCAGGGCTTCGCAATGCTTTCTAGTTTTTTCACCTTCTGGGAGATCATCTAATCTGTCTGAGTCTGTTTGCTCATTTACAAAATGAGGGTAATGCAATCTACCTGAACAGGGTTGTTGGATATTAGAGATGACCAAGTACTGTATAAATGGAAGAGTTTGGTGTTATAATTATTTCCCAGATTATTTCTTATCTCCATACTTCTTACATTTTTAAGTAGATGTTTGAAAGTTTAAAAGATACTTTAGTTGAAATTTTGTTTTTCCCAACACAGCTCTTCTAAAGTGTTAAAAAATCTATTTGCAGATTATTAGTGATATGTGGGGTGTCTTAACTAAACAACAGACACATATAAGGTAAATATGCTATTTAATCATTTGACATTAGTAAGTAGATATTTACACTGTATTTTTATAGTTGATGTTGCACACTCAGCATTTGATAACTAGTGTTTTTGATTGTCATTCCTCGTCTTTGCTTTTCTCATTATCGCTTCTCAGTGCAGAGCTCAGAATATCACTTATTCATACTTCAGATTCCATCTGCACAATCTGACTGTGGGCCTACTCGTAATCTATACGTGAAGGATACAACTTTGTGCTTCAGTAGTAGGGAACAAAAAATGTTTTAGGACCAATGGGCTGTCTTTTGAGAGAAGAGGAGGGAAATATAAAACTAATTCCATACTTTATGTTTTACACGGAATAAATTCCAGATGTAGCAAATATTTAAATGTAGGAACAACATAAAACTTCAATATTAACCAAGAGATTATTTTTAGAATTTTAGGATTAGAGACTGCGTTAAGTATGACATAAAACCTGTGAGCTAGAAGGAAAGATTAAAAAAGATTGGCCAGATAAATATTTTCGTTTGATAAGATACTGTGAACATTGTTCAAAGAAGAAGAAAAATGGAGGAAATACTCACAGTATATGACAGAGGACTAATGACTAGCATACATAAAGGAGTTCTACAAATTAATAGGAAAAATGCTAAAACCCAATTAGAAAAATGAGTGAAAGACACGAAGAGACAACTGAGAGAAAAAGAAATTCTCATTTTCCTCTTTTCCACTGCACTCATGTCCCATGGACCTCCTTTCTGCTCTTTAGCCATGGCGGCTGTTTCCTGCCTCTGTAGTTTTGCCCTGGTCGTACCCTAAGGTCATCACTTCGCCCTCTGCTCCCCACAGCCTGGCCCTCTATGTGGCCAACTCCTTTAATTCTTGTGTAAATGTCACCTCCTTCAAGAAGCCTTTCCTGACCATCACTTCTGAGGAGATTCCTTGTCTCCTTGCTTATTATTCTCCATCATCACAATGCTATCTTCTCTCTCAGCATTCATCACCATTCACACTTGAACACTGTACACTGCCTGTCTGCTGTGGCTCCACAGTTCTCCCCCTACCTCTCTCTTCTCTAGTCATGGTGTCTTTGTAGTTAGCCCATTAAGGACCTTCTCACTATGGGGCTCTGCACTTTCTGTCTGCCTGAGGGATGCTCAGTCTCAAACTCTCTCCTTCAGGTCTTGCTCTTGTGTCCCTCAGTTGGTGACCCCATGTTTTGACATACACCTTCCCGGTTACCCACACTCCTGGCATCTTTTGCCCTGTTTCCTTTCTCTCCACAGTACTTAGCACCATGTGACATATGCTCATTTGCTTTTTGCTAGTCTCCCTTGAGTTTGTGTAAGCTCTGTGAGGAGACAGGTATTTTCTTATCTTATTTATTGCTGGATCTCCAGTGCCATCAGTGCTCAATGGGATTGAGGATGGATGGGTTTGTGCCCTGTAGTCCTGAGGGGTCGGTTTTAGTAGGGAGAGATAGTTGGTAATCAAGAAACCAGTGAATGAACACTTTTGAGGAGATAAAACAGGGAAATGGAGTAGGAGTGATTATCAAGAGGGGCACTGAATATGGGTGTCTCCCTAATGTTTGACAGAGTAAGATTAGTCTAGTGTGATTGGGGCATGGTGACTGAGAGGAAATGTGGTAGATGATGAGTTTCAAGAATGAGAAGTAGGAAGACCATGTGAAGCATAGTGAGGATTCGGGAGTTTATTCTAATTACAAAAGGAATACATTGGAGGGTTTTAAGTAAGGATTGGCATGACTAGATTCCCATTTTGAAAATATTGCTGTCATCACTGTGATGATCATAGAAATGGGATGGTGGGGAGAGGGGGTGTGGGGTCACAGGGGGTTGTAGGAGGGCATATAGGCCTTAAAGCATATTTATTTTCTCAGGAAATTAAAACTGTCAAGCAAAACTAAAGGGGGAATTTTGTGGCTATTTGTATATTCCAAAGCCCCTGCTGAAAACATCTTTTTATGTGTGGTTTCCTGAATGATCTGTGTAGCAGCTACAGTTTATGGGGGAGCTCAGAGACCACTGGTGGTGAAAAGCAAGGGTATAGAAGTCTGAAGGCTTCAGGCTTCCCTTCACAGCATTCTCTGTTTGCCAGAATATCCCCAGGGAGGTATCTGATAGACCGTAGTGTGCCTTTTGTTGGCCTAGTAATTGTCCTTGTAGTCAAATGTTCAGGGTATGCAACATTGTCCTTTAGAAAAAAATCAAATGTCCTTTAAAAGATTGTGACATCAGTTTCAGTTTATAATTGTTATTTTTATTTACATATATGTGTCCTTGGAATATTGTATATGCAACTTACAACTCTCGTATTTCTGAGATAATAATGCAAATGATTGAAATAAGTGCTTCAGTAATGATTCAATAGTAGTATTTCTTACTCCATTTCAGGAAACACCAGTTTGATCACGGAGAGGTAAAGACTCAATATTACTAAAACGTTCTTTATTTTAATGTTTGTGTATATTTGGACTTTTCTTTCTAGTTCCAGTTTCTAGGTATTGGTAATTGTCATTAATCATCTTCAGAATAGGTCTGTATATGTTTTTATGAGACTATTACAAACACAACCATTCATTTGTTAAAATAGTTAAGTAGGAAACCCGCTTGGTCTGCTCTGCTCATCCTCATGATGACCCAGTTTATTGTGTGAGTGGTTGCTGCTCCCATCTCCTGGTGATTCCGCCTGCTTTCTTCCCTCCCTTCCTGCTGCCTTCCCTCCCTCCCTCCTTCTTTCTTTCCCCTTCCCCCTTCCCCCATTCCCCCTTCCTTCCTTTCTGTGTTTTTGTTTACTTCTAATAAATGTATGATAGACATTAACATGATACTGGTTTCAGATATACAACATAATTAATCAGATGTGTGTACATTGCAAAATGATCACCATAATAAGTCTAGCTAGCATCCATCACCATACAAAGTTACAAAAAATCTTTTTTCTTGTGATGAGGACTTTTAAGATCTACTCTCTTAGCAACAACTTGGTGACTATAGTTAATAATACCGTATTGCACATTTCAACCTGGTTTTTTTTTTTTTTAAAGATTTTATTTATTTATTTGACAGACAGAGATCACAAGTAGGCTGAGAGGCAGGCAGAGAGAGAGAGAGAGAGGGCAGCAGGCTCCCTGCGGAGCAGAGAGCCCGATGCGGGGCTCGATCCCAGGACCCTGAGATGATGACCTGAGCCGAAGGCAGCAGCCCAACCCACTGAGCCACCCAGGCGCCCCTCAACCTGGTTTTGATGGCTGCTCCAAGGCAGAGCTCTGGGATCTTAAACAGTACTTATTTTTGTTTACCACTTTCCTGTCTTAATCTGATGGTAGCACCAAAGTTGATTCAGAAATGTGGGTTTTATTAACTGCAGGCTTAACTCTGAGCAAAATTCTAAAACCACTTGCAGTACTGACTTATAATTTTAGCTTCTAATAAGATGGAGAAGTTTGAAAGTGAATTTTAAGACTCGTTTATTTCAGAAATCAAAATATTGTTACTAAGAAAAATTGCCCTTTTCTGGATATTCATCTATTTAACCATATATTAAATTTCACAAATAGTAGGAATGAAAAATATTTTCTCTTTCTTTCAGCTAGTTTATCATGCATTGCAACTGTTAGCATATACAGTCCTTGGTATTTTAATTATGAGACTAAAACTCTTCTTGACGCCACACATGTGTGTTATGGCTTCCTTGATTTGTTCAAGACAGGTAAGATGGTTATGTTGGAATTATAGTTGCTATGATCACTTTACCCCAGCCTTGTTATTGAATGGCCCTAAAATAATATTGAGTTACTCAAAAGTCTTTAAATTGTTGTAGTGAAAGTTCTTCATGGTTTTGTATTAATTTTTCCTAAAGGGCAAAGGCCAAAGAAGGTCATTTATTCTAAAATAGTGTTTGGCATACAATAAATGTCAAGTAGTGTAGGCTGAATTCATGAATGATTACTCCAGATGTTGATAGAAAACAGAGCTCCATTGTAGAAATAATTTTTTATTGTTTTGATATTCCTACCCCAAAGAATTCCAGCCAGTGATTCCAAGTTGCATTTACTTTCAAATAGATGTTCTTTTTCGGCATCAAGCTTTAACAATCTTTTTTTCACTTGAGTATACATTTGTATGCACATCCCTGACTTGACTTTTTAAAATTTAGTGTAAGGCATTTTGGTTATTTGCTACTTATTTTTCCTGGCTAACTGCCTCCTTGCTCTGTATCTACAGATTTATGCTTCTACACAATGTCCCCTTTTCATCAGACCATTAGCCAAGGTGCAGCAGCAGAAGTTCTCTTAAATTTAGCAAATGTTTACTAAGCATCTATAGCATGTTCAAGGGATGAGGGTAGAATGGTAAATAGAGACATCAAAAAGCAAAAAAACAAATATGCCCTCAAAAAACTGGTTCTACAGTTATGTAGAGAAATTAAGGAGAGAATGATAGGGACAAAGTGTTATTGAGTATGGACTATTTAAATGAAAATATCAGCCAACCTTGAGACTCCCAGTCAGAATGGTGGTGCTGTATTAGAGAAGCACTGCTTGCCTGAGGCCTGACCTAGGGATGAAGACTTCCTTCCTGACTCCTCCAGGCTGGGGCAGGAAATGAGGTTGATGGGAACCCTTGCCTCTTAAATCCCAACCTGCACCATGACTGAAGATAGAGGACCTTGCATCAGACAGGCTTCACAGGTGTGGAACCTCTGCAAACACATGAGGGCCCACCCTCAGAAGGACCCTACACCTACTTGGTTGCTCTTCTTTTGTTCTTTTGAACTTCTAAATAATTTTTGAACAAGAGGCTCGACATTTTCATTTTGTGTTGGGCCTGGCAAATTTCAGAGGTGGTCCTGGCTTTACCTGAACCTGGAATTAGAATAAATTGAGAGAACTGCTTCTTAAATTATGTCCCATCTGTGTAAGGCTAATGGCAAAATTCTTTTAATCCCTCTGGTCATTGTTTCTAGAACTTTCTCTCAGGATAATTAGTTCTTTATCTGGGACTCTACCAGAGAGTGTGTTCTTCTCTGGGAGGAATTTTTGTTGACTGGATGCAGGCTGCTTTGTATTAACAGTTATCAACATAGTCTTCATTTGGTTTCAGCTGTTTGGATGGCTCTTTTGCAAAGTACATCCTGGTGCTGTTGTTTTTGCTGTATTAGCAGCAATGTCAATACAAGGTTCAGCAAATCTGCAAACCCAATGGAATATTGTAGGGGAGTTCAGCAATTTGCCACAAGAAGAACTTATAGAATGGATCAAATACAGTACTAAACCAGGTATGTGTTTTCTCCATAGTTTTATATACCACTGCAAAATCTTAAACCCACATTACTTCCAATGACCTTACTCTTTGTAAGCAGTGCTGCTTCTAGTTATTCAGAAAAAAGATGTCAATCTTACTTAAATGGTTAGCAAAAGAAATGTTATATTTTTTTAGTAATCTATTCTGGTTTTTTCCCCATAAATTCTAATGTTTTTGTTTTTGTTTTTGTTTTTCAAAAAGACTTCTGTGGCATGATTTACAATAATTTTTTTTTGTGCTTATTTTCCAAAAGAGTTTTTAATCTTAGTCCTGCACATTCCTTCTTGAAATAAACTCATGGAATATGACATTATATTCAAGGGGGATTTTATTGTTATCTGAGTATCAGATGACTGCATTTTAAATCATTTTCCAGAATTCTTGGTGCTATAAAACTTTCCTAGTCCATCTAACACTTCTTCCTGGAGCAAGGAAAAATGTCTAGGACATTACAAAAATAAACAAGCAAACAAACCCACACCTCGGAAGTCCTCACTGATGAAAGGAGAAGGCTCTAACTTCCAAAGGAAAAGGTTTACCCAAACCAGGGGGCTTATAGCCATTTTACCGACCAGCTGACTTCAGTCTGGGTCTTACACTGAATCTTTAAAGTCATGAACCTCGCTGGGCCTCCCGTTTCTCACCTGCGAAGTGACCACGTTGACCAGAAGGAGACCTTGTAACGCTCACTGAGTGTCTTCCTGAGACTGCCTTTGCTGCTTTGCAGACGCGGTGTTTGCGGGTGCCATGCCCACCATGGCAAGTGTGAAGCTGTCTGCGCTTCGGCCCGTTGTGAACCATCCACACTATGAAGATGCAGGGTTAAGGTTAGTACAGTTCTCACATCACCCAAAACAAATTTCTCACATAGATCCTGAGTGAGGAAACTGGTAAAATAATGAGGAGTGTTTTTAGAAGGCTGTGGCGAACAGGGATTTATAACATTAGGGGAGAAAACAATGCTGAAATAATAGGGCTGAGTCAGATATAAAACTGTTTATTGGGCAATAAAACTACAACCTTTGGGGTTCTCTACTAGGCTGCAGAATGAAATCATAGCATGTCTGTCTTCTGCAGGTCAAGAGGGCTGCAAGATGTCAAGGCCCTTATTAGGCATCACTGTCCTTAAGCTCCCCAGAAGATTCATGAGCCGCTAGCCTTTATTCAGGTTTCCTTTTGGCTATTTCTCTTGAATTCTGAAGAGTCAGTTGAAATGGAATCCCATTCAAAGAGGGTTTTATTCTGATTTTTACCCATATAGCCTACTAGAATGATCTTGGTTTTTATTCTTAATACTTTTCATAAGTTAGAGTATTGTGTTCTCTTTGAAAAGGACATAGATTTAATTTTCATGCAATTTCTGGCATAGGTCAAGCTATTCATTTCCTAAGTGATTGGGTGAATCCTATTAATCTGTTCTTTTGTGTAACACTGAAACTTCTATTTTATAAATAAAAAAATCTTTCACTAAAAATTAAATTCAGTAAGCTTATTTCCAGAACAATTGTGTTGAATAAATTTAGTTTGTTTTTTGTTTCCTCAATCTAGGAATAAAATGGAAAGCTATTAATGCCAGTTCTGGCTGCTGTCGAAGTTGGGACTGCATTGCAGCCTTAACGTAGTCTGGTAGCCATGTTTGTGTGCATCTGTGCACAACATGCCATTTTCTCATGTATGATAGGGTCACAGAGAATACAGAACAAAACTAAGCAAGCAAACAATCAGAAAGACTAAGTTTGGAAATGCAGAGATGCATTAAACCGAACCTCTTCTCCCAGGGCTCTTATGCTATGATTCTGCTTTTCCTTTTGACCTCCCCGAAGCCCCGAAGCAGGAATTCTGTGAAGAATTCTCTTGACATGACTCTTCTGTGGAGTCTTTCTTCTTGTTCCGTTCAGTGCTTTCTTCCAAATAGATTGATTGCAGCCTTTTAATTTTGAAAATCTTCTGCCCAATTATTTTTCTTTAAAGAGCCAGAACGAAAATAGTTTACTCAATGTATAGTCGAAAAGCAGCCGAAGAAGTGAAACGGGAATTGATAAAGTTACAAGTGAATTATTACATTCTAGAAGAGTCCTGGTGTATAAGAAGATCCAAGTGAGTATTCAACACAGTTAGTATTTTATATTCACAAGACATGAAAAATTAATTCAGTCTTTGGCAAGTGCTTTCCTCATATGTGTGAGATATATGAAACATTCAGCACAGTATAAGTGGAAAAAAACTTTTTAGATCATTATTTGAATTGGAATTTCTTTCCATTCTAGTCATTACAAATGTTTCTTTTCTAATGATTTGCATGCATACACTACCTTAAAGGTATTATATTGGTACTGACTGACAATTTTCCAAATTGCTCATATTTGCCTTTGATATTTTTAGAAACTTTTAACTTAAAGTTTGATGTATTTTCTTTTAAAAATAATTGCAGAGTCTGCAACCGAATAATGGTGAGTCTCACTATAAGGAAGTAAGGCAGGCAGCTGAGAGTCGCACGCCCCAACTCCGCACCATGTCTATGATGGACAGCCCCCCTCCCAGCGTCACCTTACAGCGACCCTTCTTTCTTGCTGTTCCACATCTGATTTGAGTGGGGGAAATAATTAACTTTACCGTGACCCACATTCTCTTGGGTTTATAGTTTTAAAAACTATTTCTACTCAGAAGTCCACTAAGCAGAGGATAGCAAAAGTTAGTAAGATCTTCAAAGCAAATATGAATTTTGAAGTCGACTGTTTAGAAATCTTGCACCTGGGTGACTAGACAGCTAGTGATAGTAGCTTGCTATTAAAATACCAAAGCACTGACTCCACGAGGAGCACAGGCATGAGTAGTTTCATTATAGATCAAGAGTATTTTATGGAATATTATTATTTTAAAAATTCTCACTACTCTTTAAGTAAACAGTGGTTTACTTTGGTGGTTGCTGTATTTGTGGCTTAATCATACTTATTCACCATGTATTTCAGTGATACACAAGGATGTTAAGACAAAATAATTAAATATTGACTCAGGAGTGAGAATCGTTCTGTGATACAGTAGCTGTCCACATTGCCCACAAGGAAACGCACAAAATTGTTGATTATTAAATGATTTTCCTATGAATGAGTCCCAGGTGACTTGAATTTAATCAGGATCTATACAAAATGTTCTTAGAGTCGTAATTCAGAAAATGTTTTAGTTCCTTATGAACAGAAGAATATATTTAAAATTCATATTCTCACTTTTAATTAACTTGGTTATACAAACTTAGGACAAAAAGTCACAAGCATCTCTCATAACAATTTTATGAGAACATCGTAATATAAATGAATGGTGGGCTGACATTTGCAATCAGGAGAACATAGATTGGAGATTTCCACCCACACTGGGATCTTCTTTTATCGCCTTGGGCTTCACTCTCTAGTCCAGTGATCAGCCTGAGACACCTGTAGGTTACTGGAACATAAAAATAATGCTTTGTGACCTTTTTGTCCCCAAGGTAATGATGAGTCTTGATTCAAGAGTCTTCATTTTCTAGATGGTGCATAGTGTTTTGAATATGTGGGAATTGCAGAGGCTGGGCGCTTTATATTCTAAAAGGTTGATGCAGCTCCTCAGATTGGCCTCACTGTAGTGGTCTCATGTTCTGATGGGCAGAGTACTGCTTTATATACCAGAAGGGATGAAAGACAAACTTAGGAAATATGGCAATAAATCTTGTACACTAAACAAGGTCAGCAGTGAATTCACTGACTTTGGATCATTTCCATTTAGCACTCACTTATGGGCCCTAAGACTGAGAGTCTGGGGTGGGAGTGTGTGCTCGATTTCCCCATCTGGACCTTGACTTGCCGCTGTTGTGTTTCCAGCAGGAATGGAGAGGAAGAAGCTAAGGAAGTGACTTTCTCTAATCTGTTTTCCTTAGTAACCAAAAAAAAAACACTTCATCTACTGCAAGATTTAAGCCAGACTGATAATAAATCTCAGGAAACCTTGGGCAGGTCCACTTGCTTAAACCTTGAAACAAAACACAAGCTGTACCTTCTGTTCCGCCAGGAAAGCAAGCCGGGGACTGAAAGGGAAGAAGGACTAATATTTAGTGCAGTAGCACAACTGAGTTTCTTGACAGAACTTTCTATCAGAACTAGGATCGTTAATGCTTTGGCCCCCACTGTCCATGTTAGTTATGCCTGAGACATCTATAGGTTGCTGGAACAGAAAAGTGTGTCAGAACAGGGGGATCAAATGGGGACTCAGTAGGAGAGGAAAGGGAAGAGAGACACTCTATATCCATCACTTAAACTGTGCCTAGCACATTGGTGACACTATATTTATGTGATCTCAGTACCAGTGGCTTTAATGGTGTGGCTTGATTGTTCTTTAAATACTTAATACTGTGTTTTCAAATACAAGTATGAAAATATACTCAAATGCAAGTTGTAGATGGGTTTTTAATTAACTACTGTTTTATTCTTAGTTCTCTGTTTTCTTTCTCATTAATTCCAGTAATAGAGTTGACATAAAATTAAAGCACATGAATTCAGAAGAAAATTATTCCCATTTTCCATGATGCTATTTAAAGCTGTAGCTGGCTGGCTCCTGGGGGAGCTTCAGGAAACTCCGATAAGGACAACAGTGTGTTACACTTAGGCCGAAAGAGCTCACAAAGGCTGCTCTTAGCCTTTTCTTTCTCCTGAAAGCAGGTGAACTCGGGAACTAGGCCATTTTCTCTGTGGGGTGTTGTGCTCTCTACCGTCCATGGCCAGCAGTATAGTCACAGCTGGGCCTCGGCCTCTGTGAGGAAATGAAGTGGTAGAAAACCCAAGCCCAGTCTTAGTATCATAAGTGCTCAGTGTTTTAGAATCTGATGTCAGGGAGGGTGTGCAAAAAAATGCCCTCTACACTCTTCTTGAGAACACTCATTAGTAAAACCTTCTGGGAGATAATCTGACAGGGGCAAAGTGAAAATTATATAGCCTTGTGGTATAGTGATAGTGCTGCTTCTAGAAGTTTAGCTTGCAGAAGGATATCAGCACAAGGAAGTTTATATCAGCATCACTTTGCAATGGCAAAATGGGAAACAGAATATCCACCCATAAAAGAGTAGTTCATTAATACATAGAAGTACTAGCAACTATTAAAAAGAATGAAGCAGATATTTAGGTGCTGAGGTGGAAAAATGGCCACATTTTCTTGCCAAGTGAGGAGTCCCCAAATAATCTCCTTTTTTTAAAAGCAACCCGGGAGCACCTACGTATATAAATCCATGCTTACGTTTGTATGCACATGTGTCAACTCGGATTAAAAAGGTGTTGCAGAATGGGTGCTAGATTGTGTACACAAGCCACCTCTGAGAAATGGCATTGGAAGTGACAGTGACTTCCATTTTTTTTTTATTTTGATAGGCCTATATTTTGACAGTTTTGGAATGATAGTTACCTTTAAATTAGAGACGTTATTAAGAAGACAGGAACACACGTACTCCTGCCATGGTGTTTGCCTTGTGGTGCAGAGCAGGGGAGTGGCTTGCCTTTGGGAATAAAAAGGACATGATAGAAATGTTTTTATCTCTTAAAGTGAAGCAACCATGACAAAACATAAACATTTGCCAATTCTCTGTAATTTTCTGTGTTTTGCATTTTTCTTCTTTTTTTTTTTTTTTTAATTTCTCAAATAGCCCATAAGAAATTGTGAACATCCTCGGACTCCCTGCTCAGCGGGGAGTCTGCTTCTCCCTCTGCCTACTGCTCTGCCTACTTGTACTCTCTATCTGTCAAATAAATAAATTAATTTAAAAAAAAAAGAAATTGTGAACACCCTTTCACCTTTTTTGTTTTCATTGATATTTTGAAAGAGTTCAGGCCAGTGGTCTTCTAGGAATGTTCCATGTTTGGATTTGTCTAATTCCTTCAGCATGACTAGATTGAGTTTAGCAAATTGTGGCAAAGATATTAATTACCCCACAAGGGTTGTCCACAGTCCATAAGTTACTTGGGGAGGTAGAGATCACTTTGTTCTATCATTGGTGATGCTTAAGTTTGACCGCTTGATCTGTTAAGGAGGCAGATCTCCTTCAGAATTAGTAAGAGATCTGTGGAGATCCTTAGAGGCTGTGTGTTTGTCCTCTTTCTCAACAGAGTTTCACCAGTTAGCTCTTGCATCCAGTCTTGATTCTTGCCTGAATCAGTTATTCCACTGGTCATTATAAAACTGGTAATAAAGATTCAAAAGCACTGTACCAGGTACTGAGTGGTGTGGGCAAGGATGGATTTGATAAATAATAATTAATAAATGGACCTAGAGCTGTGGGCTATTTCTATGGAAAAAAATTAAAATTAAATCTCTATTTCACACCATACAAAAAAAATAATTTCAGATGAGTTATAGGTCTGTGAAAAGCAGAACTCTAAAACTTTCATTAGAAGAATGCACAATGCATATTCTCATGATATCCATGATAGGGAAGATTTCTTTATATGAGACATAAAAATCACCATCCTTAAAAGAGAGTCACATTTTGGAATATAAGAACACAAAAATCTTCAATGTAACAACCCCCCCCCCAAAAAAAAAGGAAAAAAAGACATTTGTAAACCCTAGTGAAAGCCAACAGTTATATCTAGAACACTGCTTTAGATTGAAAATAAATGTTACAATTATCTGCAGAAGTTATTGGGACAAATATCATACAATACCAATTTCACTTCTGCTATTCTTTATAAAATATATTGCTTTTAAAATTTAATTGTGAATTTAGCTAAGATGTGAGCTGAACACCACTGGATTTTCTTTAAATTGACTCATTCTAGGAGACAGTAGTGGGAAGTTGCATAAATTGACCTAAGCCTATCTGCCAATTAGAATTTTTAAGTCAGTATAATATATTAACCTCTTACCATGTGCCAGGCATAGCACTAGCTAGATACAGTCTCTCTCTCTCTCTCTCTCTCTCTCTCTCTCTGTAAGGCCTTATGAAACACCCACATAATGGGTATTCCCCTTTTGACAAATGTCGGGAGAGACTGCATGAGCTATCCAAAGCCACATTCTTGCTAAGTAGCTGAGGCAGAATTTAAGCAAAATGGTTCTTACCCCACCAACTGAATTCATGTATTTTTTTACGTCTTTTTATAGTCAACTTTGCTGCATTCACCTTGTTCTAAAGAGAATTTATGGCAGCTTAAATAAATATAAATAACTATAATGGGATTTTTTTTTAACCAACTTAATTTACATAGAAAGAACGAAATGGGGGCAGGAATCTAAAAAGTGTGCTTTTGCTTCATGTACTTTGATTTCTAATCTGTACCTTCATTTCTCTAGGCCTGGGTGCAGTATGCCTGAAATTTGGGACGTGGAAGATCCTGCTAATGCTGGGAAACCTCCCTTATGTAACCTGTTGGTGAAGGATTCCAAGCCACACTTCACCACTGTATTCCAGAACAGTGTTTACAAAGTCTTAGAAGTTATAGAAGAATGACTGCTGCCCACAGAGAAGTACATCAGTAATGGTTTTAATGTTTTGCTAATAACTCATGCCTTGTTTTTAATTCAAATCCCAAAAACTTTTATAGGTAACTGTTTTCAAATAGAAAACATTTTGTTTGGTCAATTCGAATGTTGTTCTGATTGTAAAAATACTTATACCTTAATCTGTTGGTTACTATTTCAATGCACCCTTAAAATTTGCTATGCAAATGAGTATATGTTTGTACCTGACTTAAATATTTGTGCTAAAGTGAGTGAGCAAAGCTGCCTATGTAAGAAATATGAGGGGTCATGACAAGAAAGGTATGAAAATATCATGAGTTCTGACCATTGTAGGGGCTGATTTTAGTGTATGGACTCTTAGTGGCCCTTGCTTCCTTTTCTGCCTCTTGTCATTTGGACATCTCTGTGACTGTCATAAGCTCCTCAGTCATGTCAGGCCCCTGTCAACAACTTCCGTAAGAGTAGATGGGGCAGACATGGGTATTTGCTATGTGGAGTTCTCTGTTTCACTTCTTCATGTTCTTTTGTTTATTGTTGCTCTTGTTAATGAAGCATTTCCTGCCCATTACTAATCCAGATTTTTGGATCTAGTGGTCAGGATCAAATTTCTGTAATTACCAACCCTGTGGCATTAGCGTGTCTTCTCTCTCCTTTCTCCCTCTTTCTCACCCAGCATTCTTTGTCAAATAAGTGTTATTTACTCATTTAGTTGCTTAGGAAGTACTTATTCTTGGTTAAAAAAAAATTAATGGCAATTGTGTATTTTTCTCATTTTTGGTATTACTCAGATGTTTATATTTTAGTACCTTTAAACCACTGTAAAATTTTTTCATGTTTAATTGTAGTTTTAAGAACAACTATTTTGAAAGACCCAAATATGATGATGCATCTGCAAACTAGTATTTGAGTAAACACAAATTACAGTGGAACAGTAGACTGTAGTATGTGTAGTTTTTCTTTTACTATTAAGATACAATAAAACATGACTAATTTTTCTGTCAAAAAAGTAAACCCATAATGAGAGATGAATGGAATTTTTATATTTTATTTTTTAAATTGCCTGTCTTTAGTAAGACAAAGCCTTAAGCCTTACGTTATAATTTGGATCCCCAAAACTATCATTTCAGTATGAAGAACAAATATACTCAACCTTCCTCTTTACGTTTTTTCCTTCTTATTTATTTATTTTAAAAGATTCCCAAACCTGCTCTGAATTCCTAGTATGAATTTTTGTTTCTTAGAAGTTAATTTGTGTGAAATGAGATTCTTCAAAGCAGTGAATCCTCATAGTTCTGAGAAACAGTTTTAAGATTTTAAATTCTAAGCAAACCATGACTCTGATGGACTACACATTTAATTATACAGTGTTCTTTTTATTAACCACAGGCAGATTAACCTCATTGTGGACTGTCCTTGAGACCTGAGTCCTCAGGGATGGTTTCCGGTGCCCACTCCTGGGAGCCACTGAAGAGCTGTTCCCTTTCTGCCTTCTCACCAGAGCCCAAGGACAAGCCTGGTCTGGGGGAAGCACTAGCTTGCTTAGAGCACAGAGCTGCAAGGACAGCCTGGGCTGGTGAGTGGGCAGCCCCCAGCCCGCCCCAGAGTCCGCGCTTCCGCTTCCGGGGAGCCTCCTTCCGGCGGGAGCTGCCGACAGTGTCTTCAGGCGCCAGCCCCCTCCGCTTCGCTCGCTGCGTGACTTTTATTTCTTGGGCTTCTGCCAGTTTCAGAAAATAGGGAAGCAGCTGGGGAGTCGTGGATTAGGAGTAGAATTTGAGCAATGATGCAGCAATCTGGAAAAATGGGAAGAGGGCACTTGAGGCCGAGGTGGCTGAGAGTTGTCGTGGGCGGGGGGAGGGAAGCGCGCTCCGCTCTCTGTGCCACTGTTCACGCCGACATGGCTGTCACCTACACGCAGCGCTGCCGGGTTTTAAAAAATTGTACTTTTAAGGTCACTGTCTTTTCTCCCCACCCTCCAGTCATTCCTTTCCTGATGAGGTCACGTGTAATGATTGGAAATTCTGTACAGGAAAAACATTAAAATACCGTTTTGACTGTTTCATATGGTGGGAAAAGTTAAAAGTGGTCAATTCGGGTTGTTCCCCTCCCCATGAGAATCCCTTTTGTAACGGTATTTATTAACATAACTACACCAGCGAGCTATGAGTGTATTTTAGGCCAGTCAGTTAAGAACAGAGGCCTTGGGCTGCACGGCATACTCAGCCTTGGTCCCATCTGGTAGCAGCCGGTGCTGTAGAAGGTCTTTTATGGGAACATAGAATAGTAGTAGTTTCCATATACATGACAAAACAGTATTAAAGCTCAGTATTCTACTTATTTTTAGCATTTGAAAATATTTTTTTGCTTTAGTATGAGGAAGGTAAGGATGGGCAAGGAGGTGGTAAAAATAGCTCTTGTGGCATATGAAAAAACAAAGTGGGGGCAGTATTTCTGTACGTAGAAAAGCCTTTAAAAACGCTTCGCAGAAAAAGTATCGTGTTAAAATAGGACAATGATATTAAGGAGAATGTGAAAGGCTGTATCAGGAATAAAGTGATATCACATGGAAGTATCGTATTTTTATGAATTTTATGCCAGTTTTACATGTACTATGTATGTTCAATAAAAAAGATCATGAAAAATCTAGAACATGGCTTTATTTTGTTATTTTCATTTCTACCTACTTTGACCCTTAAAATATGTTCAGGGTCATTCTGTAGTCAGATAACCATGAAGTTGGTGTGTGGCAGGCTATAGTCCTGAATGGTGGGGAAGAGTTCCAACAGTGGGGCGAATGAAACTGCTTAGTCCTCTTCAGTGGGGCCCTGTAGATACTGAGGTTACCCATACTCTTCTATATTTATGCCATTACACATTTACATTACTTTAGCATTTACATCGAGGGACACAATTATCCTTTAAAGTCATAGTTTGGGGATAATTTTAGAGTTACTGAAAGCTTTTTCTCATAAATTAAACTGTAGTGTGGTCTTATATTTCCCAACATATCTTCATGTTTTTGCTTGATAGAAGCATCAGCTTTGTTTATCTACTTATTTATCTGCTTGGAGGAAAGACAGTTTAGCTTAGTTCATGCCTGTATAATTAATTCCTTTACACAGTGACACCTTCCTTCTCTGAGCTCTTTGGGAGTGAAGTGTTTCTAGTTTAGTGGTTCTCAAATTCATTGTGCCTCAGAGTCACCTGGAGGGTTTGTTAAAACCCAGGTCGCTGCCCCCCACCACAGAGGCTTCTGATTCAGTTCTCTTCAGGTGGTGGGGTAGTCTGAATGTGTCCCCCAAGAATTCATATGTTGATATCCTAAACCCCAAGGTGATTGTATTCAGAGATGGGACATTGGGGAGGTGATTAGGTCATGAGGGTAAAGCCCTCACTAATAGGATAGTGTCCATATGAAAGAATCCCAAGCATGCTCCCTTGGACCATCCACGCTGTGAAGTTAAAACTACAAGATCCATTTATGAATCAGGAAAAGGGATCTCACCAGACACTGAATCAGCTGGCACCTTGATCTTGGACTTTCAGTCTCTAGAATTGTGAGAAACAAATTTTTGTTGTCTCTAGGATAGCCCAAATGGACTAAATAGACGGGTCCCAAGAGTTTACATTTCTAACCATGTCTCAAGTAGTGCTCATTATGCTCTTGGTCCAGGGACCACAGGAGAGCCGCTGCTCTGGTGGATTGCAAGACTATGTGGATGGCTGGCCTCTAGAGGGCGTTTCCTTCTTGACAGCATTTAACCCACATGATGGGCTACAGGGTCCCTCTATTGGAAACTGAATTTTGTAGAGTCCCCTCTTTGTCTTTTGGGGGCATTGCCTCAATGGAACTTACGAGGAGCAAAGAACAGATAAGGTGTTTTTTTAAACAGAACGTTAAAGAAGCTTATTTACATGGTGTTTGCTGAGCAGGTGGCTATGATCATTCAAATACTTTGAAACTGTAAACTAAACTGGGCTTCAAACACGTTCTTTTCAGTTCAGAAATAAAAACAAGAGAAATCCTTTACAGTGGAACTTCCTTTTGTAAAATTACTTTATCTAGAAGAAAATGGATAAATTCAGTGATCTGTGTGGATTTTAAAACTCCATTTTTCACTTTATTACCTTTGTTTGGCCCCAGAAATCTTCAATCTTCTCCCTCTATTAGAGAGCAGCTAAAGACAAGCTTTGAGTCACGGATCACCTGTTTCTCTCTTCTGCCTTCCCTTTTCCTTTCCCCACAACTAGGAGTTTCTAATTTAAATCAGTAAAATTGTTCCCTGTGCAGAGAAAAGAGAAGCTGCTTTTAAACTTCATTACATTCTTGAATTGGTCTTTATTTCACAGTACTATATCAGTGCAAATACATTTGGAGTTGAAAAGGACATTAAGGCATAGGAAGGTCTTGAAAATTCTTTCCTTTAACCTTTCCTTCCGTAAGAGATTTAAAAATTCTGAGTGAACATACAAGTTGAAGTCTTTTTCTCTTAAGATTTTGAGTCATTGTAGTGTAGTTAAAAGGTAGATTTTCCTTTTTGTGCAAAGAGATTAGGCTGGTATTGACATTGGCTCTGCTTTCAAGGCAGTGTTTTCTGTACTCCATTATCTCTAACCCCCAATTCTAATTACTTTAAGTAAGCAGTATGTTGTCAAAATGACTTTCAAATAAATGGTAGTACTACCAAGTATTGTGTTTACGCAGGCATGTTCTTTTTAATTGAGCATAATATCATTTCATTGATTTTTAAGTACCTGGGCTTTTTTCTGTATGCAAATTTAAAACCTTGAAAAAAAGTTCGATGTAGCGAAATTAAGGTCATTCAGTTGTGATGCCAATTGCCCTTAAAGCTTTTGTACTTAGGCATTTCTAAAAACACTGAAAGAAATGAAAGCCAGAAATAACCATTTTTAAGTAGAGTTGGCTTTAGGCCACTAAAACTAGTTAAAAAAAAAAAAAAAGAAAAGATGCCCGAAGGCAACTCTTCAGCTTTGTTTTATCAACACAGTTCACATCTCTGACTCTGCCTCTGGGTGACAATCCCCTGCTCACTGGCCAGACCCCTCAGGTCTTCACTTTTGGTATCTGCTTATTGACCAGAGTCCAGATTCAGAGGCTTCCTTTGCCCTAAAATAATAATCTCCAGGAAGTGCAATTTGGTAATTCTTCCAGCCCTTTAAATCTATAATGAATTAGACTTTTTCTGACAAAGACCCCTTATGGCAGTCATTCTCAAACTTGCTGCACATTGGAAATTACTTGGGGAGCTTCGGAAATACAGAATATTTTCCTCCCTCCCCCAGAGTTTGGGACTGAATCCCTCCCCCAGTATGATTTGGGACTTTTAAAACTTGCCAAGTGATATTTTAGAACCTGGCCTCCCTGCCTCACTTCTGGATCCACCCTTTCCACATTTCCTCCACCCAATCCAATCAGAAATGGTCTGCAAGTTTCTCTCATATATACTTTCCTTTATAAAGGATGACGGACTATTTCTACTTTATCAATCATGGAACCTCGTGTTGAGTAGACTCAATGCTGTGGAAAGAATGCTGTGTTCAGTTAGAGATCCTTGCCATGGAGTAGATGTCTCATATTCATAAACCCTGTGTAGAGTGTCAGTGAGAAATGGGAATATAATGGCAAAAAATTAAAACAAATTTTCTTTAAAAATCACTGTCCACTTAATATTAGTGTGGAGAAGTGTGTTTCTTCTCTTCCCAGACAGTTTTTTTCTTTTTTCCGGACTGTATTTCACTTCAAGATGCAGCTCAAGTGTCACCTCCTTCATGAAGCCTTCCCTGACAGACTATACCTTGGCTGAGTGACCTGCCCCCACTGCCCATGCTCCTATAACCCCTATATTCCACACATATAACAAGACTTTTTCTACTGCATTGTGTCCTGGACTTCTATCTTACTATCTAACTGTGTTCTGAATCTACAGTGCCTCCTAGCACTGTTCCTGGCATGTAGTAATGCTAATGTTTTTGAAATAAATCATACTTCATTCAACTTCAATAAATATATTCATACAAATTGAATTCAACAATAAATTCTTTCAACAAATAAATCATACTTCATTCAACAATGCAGTAAATTCCATATAGCACTAAAAATTATTTATTTGAACTAAAAGAAATGGAAGATTATATATTCTAGAGGTGGAAATGAAATAAGGATATTCAGAGTACCTTTAGATGAGATTAATACCATATATAGGAGAAAGGATATCCTCGACAAAGAGCAAAACAAAAATTAACCTCAAGACACATTCTGGCCAGGTATTTTGATACATTCAGACATGACTAGTCACCAGAAAACTATTTTTAAAAAGCAATATGACAAAGACAGAGGAAGGACTCACTGTCCTGGTTTAGGCTGTGTGGCTTAAGATTTGTTGCTGTCTGGGAAGCAGAGAACTCTAGGAATTTGGTTAAAGTATAATAGAGGAAATTCCCCCCATATGGGGAGCGATTGATGTGTTGTTGCTATATGAGGATATTAAACAAAACATGACAGTGACATAATATTGTCATAATTGAGACAACTAAATTGGAATCCTGGCTCCATTTTCACAAACTTTGTGAGATAAGATATGTTTCTCATTTTGAGAATCAGTTTTCTTGTCTTTCAACAGGATATGCCTCCTATGGTGGTAATTAAAAACAGAAGAAACAGATGAATTCACAAACACACCAGAAAATTTTAACCTACCTCTCTTAGAAATTGATATAATAGGCAGGCAAGAATGTCAGTAAGGATATACATAATTCAAGTAATAAGAAAAGGAATTTTTGATTTAATGACCATACTTAAAACAACTGCACCAAATAAGGGAAGAATACACATTTCAGGTAAGCATGTGGGATGTTTCCAAGAATTGACAATAGAATGTGAACTCCAGAAAGGCATGAATTTTTGTTCAGGGATGTAACACAAGCACCAAATACAACACCTGGCATAGATGAGTGCTCAATACTTCTCCAAAAAAGAAAAAAAAAAATCATATGTGGAACCAAATAGCACTTTGAAAACAAATTCATGATTGAAAACCCCTTGTTAGAAATTAATACAAAAAGTTTTAAGTAATCCATGATCAAAAAACTGAAAAAAATTTTGAGGAAAAAAAAACAATTATATACCACAAACAGCTTGTGCAGTATAATTAAAGAATGTCTAGAAGTATACTTTTTTCCCCATTTAGTATAAAATGCACATTAAAAATGAATTCAATTATCTATGTCAGAAATATAGACAAAGGATAGCAGCATCCCCTTTCCCCAGCCCATGAAAGGAAATAACAAGCAGGACTTGATGAAATAGAAAACAGAGATCAATAAGGCCAAAGTTGGTTATTTAAAATCATTCATAATAAAGACAAAATAGAGGAGGCATTAAATATTAGGATCAGCAAATTACTGAAGCTGCAAAGAGTAAACAGATAACGGGGATATTATGAACAATTTTGTCAGTAAGTTTGAACACTTAAATAAATGGTTAAATTTCTAGAAAAATACAACTTAATAGAACTGACCCAAGAAGAAATAGAAATTAAGAACAAACTCATTTCCAGCAAAAAAGTTGAATTAATAATTTTAAGAAACATCTTGCCCTCAAAGAAAACAACATAACCTAGACAATTTTATATGTCTGTTCTACTAAAATTTCAAGATACTGATGATTCCAATCTTATACAAACATATGGAGAATGGACAATTAGAGAATTCCATTTTTTAGGTGATTATAACATTAATACCCATAGCAGAGTGGGGTTAATGCAGTAATAGGGAAGCCCAGGTTTATTATATGCACAAAGATACAAACAAGAGCCTAAGAATAGGGTGCCTGGGTGGCTCAGTGGGTTAAAGCCTCTGCCTTCAGCTCAGATCATGATCCTAGGGTCCTGGGATCAAGCCCCACATCAGGTTCTCTGCTCCGCAGGAAGCATGCTTCCCCTTCTCTCTCTGCCTGCTTCTCTGCCTACTTGTGATCTCTGTCAAATAAATAAATAAAAATCTTAAAAAAAAAAAAAGAACCTAAGAATAAATTGGATATAAGATAGAAAAATTCCAGCTCTCCTCAAATTGACCTATAGTTTAATTCGCATACCAATAGGACTTTTTATGGAGCTTTACAATCTGAATGTAAAGTTTTCAAGGATGAACAGTCCAGACAAGTCTGAAGAAGGACATGAAATAGATGAATATTTTCCTATCAGATAACAAGATTTATTACAACAGATAAGAAGCATGGCACAAGGATATACAAATTGACTCATAAAAGAGAATAGCTCAAGAACAAATGTGCATATATTTAACAAATGAGGCTGACAACTAGTTATCTACATGGAAATTAATGAATTATTTTCCTACCTTACATCATACATAAAAATGACATTGCAAATAGATGAAGGACCTAAGAAGGAGAGAGAGAGTACTAGAAAACCTAGAAGATAGCATAGGGTAATATCTTCATGCCCTCAAGGAGGAATTCCTCAAAGAAGGACTTCCAAAACAAAAGCAAACAATCAAAAACCTTTAGAAGAAGGATAAATCAATTCATTAGGGTCATTAACTTCTGTTCACTCAAAGATATAAAGAAAGTGAAGCAAGCCATAATGTGTGGAAAATACTTGATTAGCAATCAGAATAAAGAACTCTGATGAGCAGTAAGAAACAAATAACTCATTAGAAAAAGTGACCGAGGGGCGCCTGGGTGGCTCAGTGGGTTAAAGCCTCTGCCTTCGCCTCAGGTCATGATCCCAGAGTCCTGGGATGGAGCCTCACATCGGGCTGTCTGCTCCACAGGTAGCCTGCTTCCTCTTCTCTCTCTCTCTCTGCCTGCCTCTCTGTCTACTTGTGATCTCTGTCTGTCAAATAAATAAATAAATAAAATCTTAAAAAAAAAAGAAAGAAAAGAAAAAGAAAAAGTGACCGAAGACATGACATTTCACAGAAAAAGAAATGTGAATGAACCAGAATCATTAAAGAAAATCCAGCCTACTCATAATCAGGGAAATGCAAAGTGAAACCATAATAATATCATTTATAACAGGACATTGGTTTAACACATTGGGAAACAGGTGGAAAAGCACAGTCTCCTTTATCCTTGGTAGAAGGTCACTATTTTGGAAATAAATGGCATTACCTGCTAAAATTGAGAATGTACATACTATGACATAGCTTCTCCATTCCTTAGACATATACCCTAGGAAATTTCTTATACATGTACATCAGAAGACATTGTCTAAGAAGGTCATTGCCAAGGGTTCATAACAGCCGAAAACCTGGAGCTCACTTACACATGTGTCTGGAATAAATAATAGAACAGATAGACAGATAAAGGGTCCTACTGAATATTTAAAATAGCAATAGACAACAATTTGGATGACTCTCAGGGGACTATTATTAGGCCAAAAAAATCTAATTTGCATAAGAAATTATGTAAATTTTGATGTGAGTTTATTTACAGAACATTCAATAACATGAAAAGTTAAATAATTTATTTTTAAGGACCTGAAACATGCTAACATACAAAGAAAATCAAGTGAACAATAAATACAAAATTAGATTAATAGTCATCTCTCAAAGGATGGGTGGAAGAGGGGTACTCTGGGGTCTTCAGAGTTAAAGGTTATGTTCCTTGAAATTGGGTAGTGGTTATATAGATGTAACTTTATTATAATTATTTATACTTTTTCAAAGAGAAAGCAGGGGGAAGAGACGGAGGGAAAAGGAGAGAGAGAATCTTAAGCAGGCTCTACATTAACTGTGTTAGCCCAATGCAGGGCTCGATCTCACAACCCTGAGATCATGACCTGAGCTGAAATCAAGAGTCGGACGCTTAACCAACTGAGCCACCCATGCACCACTGGGAATTATTTATACTGTAAACATTTTATAAATATTCTTCAACAAATATTCAATATTGGAAAAACAGGTAGACACTCTAGAATGCTAACACACATGAAAAGAACAATCCCCAATAGGTGTGACAGGAAGCAGAGAAGAAATCCTCAATTTCTCTGGCAATCACAATTTTTAGATAGGATTTCCCTTAAGACTTGTGCATGATGTGAAGTTCATTTTGAAGGGACAAGAGGGATGAAAGAAACAGGTGTCTCATTTAAAAAAGCCAGCAGTGGCCACTTAAGTAAACAAAACCATAGACTGTTAGAAGAACATGTTGACTGGCATGGTCAAGGTCAACATCTGTTTACAAATCAAGAAACTGAGGCTCTGAGAGGGGAAGTCGATTTGCCTAGCTCACACTCCTACTCAAGTAGGAGAGCTGAAATTAGAAAGTAGCTCTCTGGGCCCTAGCCCAAGGCACTCCTGTCACCTGGGTAAGGTGAGGAGAGCATGGGCTTGGTCATACACTGACAGTTACATACTAGAAAGCCCAATTTCCCCTTGGGTAAAACGGGGAGTAGAAATCATGCCAGTCTCCTATGTCTGTCAGAAGATTGCATGAGGTACTGTATGTGAACTTTTTATAGTCAGAGTAAAATCAATGCCAGCTGCCTCCCTTTCCTCCTACCCATGATGACAGCAGATGAGGAGGCTGAAATGATGTGACAATGTCAACTCTGTACACACTCTAGCAGGGAAGCATGCTGCCTGCGGGAGAGCCAGGGCCCTGTGCCTCTCTGGGTGTGCTCTGTGCATGCTGGGGTTTCTAGTTCAGTGTCTTCTTGGTGCTCCTTGCTTCTTACTTTTGAGACTGAAACCAAATTTTTTTTTTTTTCTGCTGGCAGATAACAGGACATTCACTTTACATTTGTGCAAACAAAACAATTACTATTGTTTCCTGTTGACTCCAGGCCCACAGAGCTTTTGTTATCACCCAGAGGTCCTGATGGGAATCAAGCTGAAGAATCAAGCTGAACAAAGATTTTTTTTTTTTTAAGCCAGAATCAATTTCCTGAAGTTGAGAGGCTTTATCATTCACAGTCTGTGTGCAAAGAACTTTTTTTTTTTTTTTTTGGATGAATGACTGACTCCTTTATTGGTTTCTTCCTTCACCAAATCTCCCATTGCCTGCTATCTCACCCTGACTTTGGGATCTCACCCTGGGGGGAAAAGAATTGCCATCTCTCTGCCCATGGATGCCACTGGGAGCCTGGCTGAGGGTCCATAGTAAATGTGCTATTGAGGCATGTCTGGGTCATATTCTGGCTATGTAATCTCGGGCAAATTAATTAACTTGTGTACTATCTGGAAAATACTCTCCATGACAGAACTTATAGGATGTCATTTCTTTCTTTTTCTTCTCTTTTTTGGGGGAGTGGTGGGAGGGGGTTGCAACTTAGTGTCTACATTTTGAGTACCTGCTGCATGTCAGTTAGCGGGAGAACACTAGAAAAGAAATAAGTCGCATTCCCTGCCATCAAGGAGATGGAGAGTGAGGTTTAGGGATGTGCACGTTTTATCACAAGCAGACTCTTGGCCAGGAGCCCAGGAGCTGGAGTGGGTCAGAGCGGGGTAAGCAGTTTGGTTCTACCAGTCTCTAGACAAGGCCGCATGAGCTTAGGTAAATGCAGTAACATGCCCAATTCTGTTTTCCTGTCTCTAAAATATGGATAATAGGTCCTCACAGTCTGGGTGTGAGGTTTAAATGAGATCATAGTTTTTGGTCAGGTTACTGCCAGCTCTCTGAGCTCAGTCTCCCATTTACTGTGAGAATAAACTCCATCTTGGAATCCTGTCACATGCGACATTGTTAATCATGCTGGCTGGCCTTCCTATCATGCCGGTATCTTCCCTATCATTCTTCTCTCTCACGCCCTGAACTACACTTTAAAGCCCCCCCACCCCCATCCACTAACACAAGTTGAATCATGTCCCGGACTTCCCTGAGGTTAGCAAGGAGAGGAGGGCCTGCCTTGCGGTACTGTCATTGTGCCCCCATTTCTACCTCAGGAACTTGTTCACGGCTGAGCTTCCTTCCTTGGCCCTGTGGTATGAACATTTAACCCGACATCTGCCCTGCTGACAACATTTCAACTGTGTGACCCCCTGTAGTTAACTGTAGGCACAGTGTTGCTCAGGAGAGCTCTAGAACTCTACCTTGCATAACTGTTGATTAATAACTCCCAGTTCCTCCTCCCACAAGCCTGTGACAACCACCATTCTCCTCTCTGCTTCTATGACTTTGACTATTTTAGATTCCTTATATAAGTGGAATTAGGCAGAATTTGGCCTTTTGGCACAGCCTGATTTCACATAACCTACTGTGCTCAAAGTTCATCCTTGCTGTCACAGATGGCAGGATTTTCTTCTGTTTGGAGGCTGAATAATACTCCACTGTATGTATAGACCACATTTTAAGAATCCACTTATTTGTTCTCAGACATTTTAGGTTGTTTCTGCTTCTTAGCTGCTGTGAATTCAGTAAGCCTAGGAGGGCTAATATCTCTTCGAGATTCTGATTTCAGTTGGTGCATCTAACCTTCTTATCTGGGCGATCTATTCCAAGAGGGTTTCATGATCCTAATCAAACATGTTTGTTAGGTTATTTTTCCCAACCAGAAGACCAGAACTCTCTTTGAAATGAATTTTCTATCAAGCTCAAGTAGCAGAGCGCTTTAAAAAATAACATCTCTCTCTTTTTCTCTTCCCTTAATCATAGTACCCAGCAGATGAGCAAATTGGGGTGGATCCACTCGCTCACCATTTCTAATGCTGAAAATCTTTGAGGTTTTCTTTGTACTTTTCTCCCAGATGTCTCCCCAACCCTTTTGGAATAATTTCTTTCTGTTCCTCTCTGCTTTTCATTGAGAATAGGAATAATTCATCCAAACATAAGGAGAGAAAAAAGGTTTTTTGGGAGAAAGGGGGAGGGGGGAACCCATCCCCTGTCAAAATAGTCTGGCTCCACATCTGCCCCTTTCACTCAGCCTTTGTGCAAAGCGGGGCTGGTTGGGTACGACGCACTGGGGCTCTGTTCAATAGAGCATCTGTCACTCCCAGCAGAGCCAGGGCTGCCTTCTGAGCTGAACAGGAAAATGACTAAGTGATGACAGAAAAATGGCTGCCAGTTCCAAGTAGAATTGCCACCTCTGAGGACGCCCAACATTGTCTTTTCAAATGGCACTTTCACAACGAGCTTTCTCTCCTTGCAGTGGCTTATGATCTGAAGATTTGATTCCTGTCCAAATGCCCAGGCCTCCATTGATTCCTAGATTTGCAGAATTTTATGCTGGGAAAGAAGTTTAATGGCGAGAGGCCAAGTTGAAAGCTATGAGATTGATTTTGGACGGACAAGAAATTCCTAAAGAAATTTTTGAGAATTCCAAGGTTTCAGGGTGAGTGCTGAGGAAGGAACACTGGACTGATTCCAAAAGACTTAAGTATTAGTCTCTGCTGTATCACTCTGTGGGATCTTGGGCAAATTACTTTACTTCTCTGGATTTTAGCTTCCTCATCTATAAAGTAAGGATGTTGAATAGGATCAATAATTTTCAGATTGTGTTCTGAGAATCCTGTAGTCAATAAGTTAGAGGAAATGCTGGGATAAATTTCATAAAGTGCTTTAGTAATGACCTTCTCAGAAACTTTAATACATTACTATGCACCACAACTTTCCAGGGCAAGAGTAAGGTAAAAGTTTTCATAAGCAATCAAAAGCTCTTTAGAGCAGGTGACAGTCAAGGCACTTAATGGCTTTATTAGTACGAAGGTTACTTGTTTTGAACATTTAGTTGCATCACTCAGGAAGGTGGGGGAGAAGCTAGCAGAATGAGAAGCACAAGTCCTAATGTTATAGAGAGTGAGATCATAAGAATAAAAATCCATAGAAATGAGGATGTGAATTAGAAAGAGAGATGGGTAAAAGGTAATGTGATTCATCTTCACTTATAAGAAGGGCTTGAATGGAGAACCAAGTGAAGGAAGAGTGACATAAAATTTAAATAGTAAGAAAAAAAATCTTAATGCTTGTTCATGGCTTTACCAGTTCTCACGTTCCTTATGCGTATGTGTAACTCCAGATTTCCAACCAGTATCATTTTCCTTCTGTACAGAGGACTTCCTCTCACTTCCTGAAATGTATGTCTGCTGGAGATGAATTCTTGCAGCCTTTGTATGAATGAAATGTCTTTATTTTGCCCTTGTTTTGAAATGTTTTTACTTAGTAAAGAGTTATAGGTTGACAGGTTTTCAGTACAGTGTTTTCAAGACATTCCTCCATTGTCTTCCTGCTCTCAATATTTTCAAGAAGAAATCTGCTGCAATTCTTATTTTTATTCCTCTGTATGTGACTTGTCATTATTCTCTGGATGTTTTTAAACCTTACCCATTATTATTGTTTTTAATCAATTTCATTGTGATGTGTCTTGGTGTAGTTTTCTTAATGGTGGTGTGTGTGTGTGTGTGTGTGTGTATTTCGTTGAGTTCTTTTCATCCCTGGTTTATAGTTTTCATTGAATCTGAAAAATCTTAAGCCATTATTTCTTCATTTGAAGGACTATAGTTTCTCTCCACACCCCTCTCTCTAATATCTTTCCTGGAGACTCCAACTACCTAAATTTTAGCTGCCTGTGACTGTCCTGCAGCTCACTGATGCTGTTTTCATTTTGGGGGCAGTAGGGGGCAGAGATTCTTTTTACTCCCTTTCATTTTGGATCATTTCTATTGCCATGTGGTTGAGCTCACTATTCTTTTCCTCTACAATGTCCAGTCTGCTGGGGACACCATGTAGAGTAAGTATTTCACCTCTTAGACTTCACAGTTTTCACTCCCTGATGTTCCACTGGGGTCTTTTAAAAATATTCTCCGTGTCCTTAGATAACTTCTGACCATACTGGAATAGTTAAAATAAATGCTTATTAAAGCATTATTAATGTCCTTGCCTGTTTGTTCTATCATCTGTGTTAGTTCTGGGTCAGTTTCTATTGATTGATCAATCCTCATTGTGGGTCATATTTTCTGGTTTATTTGCATATCTGATGATCTTTGATTAGATTTCAAACATTGTGAATTTTATCCTGCTTAATGTGGATTATTTTTTATATCCCTGTAAATATCCTTAAACTTTGCTCAGGGATACAATGAGTTTTTTGAAAGATCCTTGTGGGATTTATTTGTATGTGTGTGTGTGTGTGTGTGTGTGTGTGTGTGTGTGTTTTGGTGGGTTCAGATCTGTGCTCAGTTTAGGACTACTTATTCCCACTACTGAGGTATGACTTCCCTAGGTACTTTCCCAATGTGCCATGAATTATGTGTTTTCCCCTCTGCCTGGTAGGAACAGGCTCTGGTCATAGTCCAGTGTGAGCACTGGACACTGTTCTCCAATCTTTCAGATGGTTCTCCCCCAGCATTGTGTAGTTTCCTTAAATGTATATACTACTCACTACTGTGCTACATACCCAAAGGACCCTGAACAGGCTACTCTCTGTGCAGTTTTCTCCCATCTTTGTACCCTAGCTTACCAGTTCCAGCTTCCTTCTTATCTCCAGACTCTCAATTCACAGGGTCCATCAGGCTCTATGTAGCTTCCTCTTTCTTATGCTCCAGGCTATAAATTCTCTTAAGGTAATCTGTGGCAATTATAGGACTCACCTCCTTATTAGCTATCTCAGGGATCACTGTTCTTCATTGTCTAATATCCAATCACTTGGAAATCTTTGTTTCATATATTTTGTTTGCTGGTCATTGTTGTCATTGTTGTTGTCATTTCAGTAGGAAGATAAATCTAGTTCCAGTTACTCTATCTCAGGTGGAAGCAGAAATCTTTAACTGAAAATTATAGCAGGAAGTTTAATTTGAACGTAAGAAATGATTTCTTTGTTTAACTCCCACTATTAGAAAAACAAAAAATCATTGAAATAGGAGACCCAGGAATATGCGGGAGTCCTCATGCTTGGAGCCTTAAAAAAGGGGGCAGGTTGAGAGGGTGATCTGGTTGGGACATCTGTCACCCCATTTCATGCCACAGTTGATTTGGCTGTTCTGGTTGGCCAGGCAGGTGTCTCCATCCTTCCTAACTGCTGTAAGTTTGTACCTCCCAAAGCTGCATGCATGATTGAAGAGAATGACCGCACCCATAGAGGAAAATCATTCTTCAGTCACGGCTATAAGAGTAGCTGTGCTCTTCTGTTAGAACATCCAATCAACCTCTCAAAGTCCATTTGTAGAAGAACATAGTGTAGGCAAGCTTCCAAAACTCCAGACAGATCCAAATGAGCCACTGAATGTGGCAGTCTACCTTTCTTAAATAAAAAGCAAAACAAAACAAAATACAATACAATACAATAGTATTTGTTATGGGTGGTTATTTATTAAAGATTCTTTCTGAGCTATGTGACAGAAAATAAATTTGAGCCTTCAGCAAAAACAGTTATTAATTATTTTTAACACTTTTCAGGAAAGTTTGAGGAGTTATGCCAGGTACATCTGTTACTCAAGGTTTGAATGATCATTTCAATCTCATGGCTTCCCTTGACTTGAGGGCCAAGACAAAGAGAATAATCCTCTCCCCGACAGAAGTAATCTGAATGATGCCTGGGTCATGTGAACACTGCCAGATTGATTCTTGTTTCCAAGGAAATGATGTAAATTACTCTGATTATTTAGTTTAGATCTTGTTTTTTAGCCTTTCCGCACTCCCCTCTGCCTCCCAGCCCCATGATTGACAGTTTTGCTAGAATCACACATAGTGGGGGAGGGATACTGTGTAGTCAAAAATGTACCCGTGAAACATGAGGCAGCTTTATAAGATGATCTTGCAAGATTTCTATCAACTCTAAAAATTCATGATTCTAAGGACAGAATGGTATTGAAAGGATTTGAAAAATATTTGAAAAATGATAGGATCACAGATGATACACAATAAATCGGTTTCCTCCCTAGGAATCTTTTCTTAAGGTTTTATTCTCTTTTTGATTTTTATAATAACTCATGTTTATTACTGAAAATTTGGAAAATCAAGAAAATGTCACTACCCAAAGAAGATCCCTGGAAACATTTCAGTGTATGTCCAAATTGTTCAAGAACTTGATTGATGGTAGTTAAAAGAAGGCACACCCGAATAAAGACTGTTGTTAATTCTCTTGATCTTTCATGCATATAGACCGACTTGAATACCAAATCTTGGCATTTATGCTCCTGGTAACAGTAAGCAGATTTTTCAATTAATTATGGCATATGAGCACTCTTGAAGGTCTTATTCCTCTAATTACTTACTAGTTGCTGCTCTGCATTTTGCTCTATTCAATAAAAATGCACATCATTAATGTCTAGTCACTGTCCCTGCACCCTGAATTGCAAGGCTTCAACAGAACACACATTTTATCTTGACGTATTTCTGAAGGATCTCACAGGAATGGTGAGGAATGGGTTGAATGGAGCCTATAATTAATTTTGTGTTAATTCTACTCATTCATTCCTACATTTATTTACTCATTTATTTATCACTTATTTAGTCATTTATTCAACAACCTTTCATTGAATTTCTACTATGTTCCAGGTACTCATGGGTAGTAGAGAAATAAATGTAAACAAAGCACAAGCTGTTTTTTTTTTTTTCCCCTTCCTCATAGTTTGAAGTTTAATGGGAGACACAGAAAAAAATAAATGTCAGTGAAATAATTACAAACTGTGATAAGTGCCAGGAAAGAAACAAACGGGAGTATTGAGATTTATAAACTTGAGACCACACAAGGCTCTTCTCTGCTTCTAACCTTCCATAGCTCCACATTGCCTATGCAAGGCAGCCAGTAACGCAGCTTGACGTTCAAGGCTCTTCATGGTATGGATCCTGCCTCAAGTTCCCACTTCCATTCCCCCCAAACTTAGGCACACATAACATCCACCACTCCCTGGCTGTGTATGTCATGTCAAGGAGCACAGAATTTGACTCACTAGCGATGGGGTGTCTTTGAGTGGTTCCAAGCAAGGCAGTGACACAAGCTCACAAAACGCTTACTTTGAATGGTTCACCTTCACCTTGCAGGGCGATGTGTGAAGGAGGACCTGGTCAGGTGCAGGCATAGCACCTGGTAGGAAGCATCGCCAGGGCTGTGGCGAGAGGATGACATTGCCTACATGTTGGTGGGAGCGACTGAGCTACGAAATCTGGACGCGATCCATTCTCTGGGACATGGTCAGGGACTGGCTGTGATGGTGAGGATACAGCAAGTGACTCCCTTCCTCCTGGCCTTGAAGAGGTTGGCGAGCTGCCAGCTAAAGCCGGAAAAGTGACAGTAAATCGGTGTTAAGGTAGTCACACTACTTAACTCAATATATAGATTCTTCCAGAGGGAAGTCAGAAATAATTTCCTCCTCTGGGTTTTGCAAGAGCAGTATCCAGACTTCCTGCTGGTGGCTCTTTCCCAAGATAGGATATGGCAAGAAAGATCATTTCGTAAGTCTCTAACCTGAGGTCTCACAAGGGTGGCCCACAGGCCGAATGTGGCTTCCAGCCCAATGAGCTGATTTAACTTGCACTGTGTCTTAAAACTGGGAGTTTCCCCCACAGAATTTCTGATTTTCACCTCTTTTAAAAATAAGATCTGTCAACATTCTCATGGGACAACTGGCTGGAGCTGAGGGAGACTTTTTCCAGAGGCATTTCCACCCCTGGCTTATGACAGGCCCTACTACTCGCTAACATCTGTCAGGACTGCAGGTTAAGGAGTCCCCAGCTGCTGCTCGGCAGAAGGGCCCATGTGTCCTAGGTGCTGGGCCCTCCAGTCCAAGTCCTAGAGCATGCAGGTGAGGTTGTAAAGGAGGCCAGGGGGCGTTTCCTGATGGCCAGGGGGCGTGGTTCTTCTCCAGGTGTTTCAGCAGGTGCCTGCCCCCAGGGCACGCCAGGCTCTGGCTGTCCCCCTCCCCAAGTGGGCCCCAGGCAGCATGCGTGGTGTCTTGGTGCCATTACTGAGCGCTAACAATACTACCTCCAATACTACCCATAAGAACAATTATAGAGCGCTTACCATGGTCCAGACACTCTGTCAAGGGCATCACGTGGATACATGATTCCTGCAGTGAACAGGAGGGCAGATGTTATTGTTCCCATTTTACAGATGTGGAAACAGGTGCAGATGTGGAAACAGGTGCTGCGGCCCAAAGTTATAGCACAGGTGCTTAGGGAGAGGGAAGAATCTAGGTTAAATCCGTGGTGTCTACCCTTGAAGAATTTCTTGATCCACAGTATCTTTTTAAATAAAAATCATTCCTGTTTTTTCTATTTCTTTGCAGTTTAATAATGCATATTTGAAATTCTTTTCAAATAGCCACATCGATCTGGAATGGCTTGTTATTTGCAAATAGTGTGTCCTATGCTTTCCTATCCTGCTTCTTTGCCTACGGGGTTCTCCTGCATGGGTTATGGTTCTCTCCTCCTCCTCTTGTCCATATGTGGGTCTCTGGCCTGGAAGTTTCTGGTAGCAGTTTGCGTATGCCTTTTACAGATGACAATGAGGTCATCTTGATTAAAAATATTTGGTCCTATTTTTATGCTTTCTCACCTCTTGTGTCCAGACCATGGATACCTGATTCATCTTGTGTTTACAGTCCTTTTAATTTCTGTTCAGGGTTCAAAAAAACTGTATGCAAGTCTCCCTGATGAGACAGTGAGGTCCTAAGAGCAGAAACTGGGTCTTCCTCATGTGTATCCCTGTCCCTCCCTAAATGGTAATGAGCATTGCGCAGAGTGGGCAGAGTCTGTCTTGTCCCATCAGTGTCCTTCTCTTGACTTAATAGCACGTTCAGATCCCTTTCTCCCCATCACATCGGCTTCCTTGAAATAGTGGGAATTCATTCTGAGATGTCAGAGACAGATGACAGCTTTGTGTGGTATCTCTCTAGGCACTTACTCTTCAACTGGCATCAGAGGACTCATCCAGAAGCATCCACGTAGAAAAGGTCAGTGAACAGAATCCAAAGTGTAGGAAGACAGAGTACATATTAGAATGAATAACTATGGCAGGTTCGGGGCAGTGGTTCTGAGCTGGGGGTTGGGGGACCTCCCCACTTCTCTCCCACTCGGGGCAGTGTCCGGAGACACTCTTGGTTGTTACAAGTTGAGGAAGAGGCTCTACTGGCATCTATTAGGGTAGGGGCAAGGAATCCTACTAAATATCCTGCAATTCACAGGACTGCACCCACAACAGAATTTTCCAGCCCAAAATGTCAATAGTACTGAAGTTGAGTGGCAGGTGGAAAGGGTTTTCTATTGCTGCTTCTATAAACACCATGGCTTAAAACAATACACAGTTTTAATCTTACAGTTCTGGAGGTGAGAAGTCTGAAACAGGTGTCACTGGGCTTAAATCAAAATGTCAGCAGGGGGCGTCTGGGTGGCTCAGTGGGTTAAAGCCTCTGCCTTCCGCTCAGGTCATGATCCCAGGGTCTGGGATCGAGCCCCGCATAGGGCTCTCTGCTCAGCAGGTAGCCTGCTTCCTCCTCTCTCTCTACCTGCTTCTCTGCCTACTTGTGATCTCTGTCTGTCAAATAAGTAAATAAAACCTTAAAAAAAAAATGTCAGCAGGGCTGTGTTCCTTGCAGAAGTTCTAGGGGTGAGCAGGGAGCCTGCTTCCTCCTCTCTCTCTACCTGCTTCTCTGCTTACTTGTGATCTCTGTCTGTCAAATAAGTAAATAAAACCTTAAAAAAAAAAAAAAATGTCAGCAGGGCTGTGTTCCTTGCAGAAGTTCTAGGGGAGAATCCACTTCCTTGATTTTTCCGGCTTCTTGACTTGTTGCTTCGTCCTTCATCTTCAAAGCCAGCAATGGCAGGTCGAGTCCTCAGCTGCCAGGTGGCTGGTGCTCCATCTTTCACCTAAGGACCCTGTGATTACGTTGGGTCTATCTGGATAAACCAGGATAAATTTCCTCTTTTCAGGTCATCTAATTAACAACCTTAATTCCCCTTTGCCACATAAACTACCATTCTTATAAGTTTGGGGATTAAGATGTGGATCTTTAGGGGCCATTATTCTTCTTCCACGGAAGACTACCCTTGTCCTACAACTCAAATGCATTTACTGGCTTTATCCAAACCAAGTTGCAAGTCATATAGATGATGCCCAAACCGTGTCGTATGATTGTAAGAGACTTAAGTGTGGACGGCTCAAGACCTCTTAAGTCCCTTTCAGTTATAGCTGCTCTTTAACCAAGTCCTGCCCTAGGACCTCTAGGGACATTGTTTCCTGAGCTGTGGGAGTCTGGGCTCGATCACACCTGCTTCCCTGGGTGCTTACCAGGTGAGAGGCTTATACACAAGCACTAATAGCCAAATGGAAATCCATGTGCCTCTTCACTAAGTGCCAGATGCAACAACTCCTGGTACAAAGATAGGAGTCCTAGAAGGACTTCACTCCTCTTCCCAGAAAATTAAAGACACCAGCCCAAATTTCCTTCCCAGTTATATGCAGAAGGCAGGTGTAAGAGCAAGAGCCCTGGGACCTCTGGGTGGCTCAGCTGGTTAAGCACCCAACTCTCTTCATTTTGGCAAAACGTGATCTCATGGGTCATGCGATCGAGCCCCGATGTGGGCGGTGCGCTGAATGGGAAATCTGCTTAAGATTCTCCCTTCTCTCGTTCTGCCCCTCCCCCCCCAAACTCTCTAAATAAATAATTTTATTTTTTTTTATTTATTATTTTTTTTAAGAGAGAAAGAGGGGCACCTGTGGCTCAGTCAGTTAAGCATCTGCCTTTGGCTCAGGTCATGATCCCAGGGTCTCAGCACTGGCCCCACGTTGGAATCCCTTGCTCAGCAGAGAGCCTGTTTCTCCCTCTCTCCCCTGCTTGTCCTCTGTCTCTTGCTATCTCTCTCTCACACAAATAAATATATAAAATCTTTAAACAAAAAGACAGAAAGAGAGAAAGAGAAAGAGCCCTGGCTGGGCCTGGGCTGAGCTGGAGGCCATGCCCAGGTGTGCCTGCACAGGGAGCAGGGTATGCCTGTGTGCATGAGCGCTCCGGCTGTGGCTGATCAATGACCATGTTCAGTTCCTTTGTACCATCTTAGAAAATTAGGTAAGAAAATGGCTAGCACGGGTTTTGGCAGCCTGTTGGAGAGTTACACTTACCCTTAGGAGGCGTGTTGGGGGTGTGCCTGGGTGGCTGAGATGGTTAAGCGTCTGCCTTCAGCTCAGTTCGTGATCCCAGCGTCCTGGGATGGAGCCCCGCATCAGACTCCCTGCTCCTTGAGTCTGCTTCTGCTTCTGCTCCTCCCCCTGCTCGTGCACTTGATCTTTTTTGCTCTCGCTCTCAAAAAATAAACTTAAAAAAAAAAAAAAAATTTATTTATTTATTTATTTGACAGACAGTGATCACAAGTAGGCAGAAAGGCAGACGGAGAGAGAGGAGGAAGCAGGCTCCCCGCGGAGCAGAGAGTCTGATATGGGGCTCTATCCCAGGACTCTGGGATCATGACCTGAGTTGAAGGCAGAAACTTTAACCCACTGAGCCACCCAGGTGCCCCTAAATTAAATAAAATCTTAAAAAAAAAAAGAGGTATGTTGGTGTTTGGGGTCCTCTATAATAGTACAGAATGGGTAGTGGAGAGAATCCTGGTGCTAGAACCAGAGGACTCCGTGGCCCAGTGCCGGCTCACCTCTGCCCCAGATGACTGCCTTACAGAGCCTTCCAGGACACAGGTGGTGGTCCTGCCCCTGCGGTCCCACAGCCTGAAGTTCCGGCCCCCTTCCGGTAGGCTAGGTGCATCCCAAACAATAGCCCCTATCGAAGATGCAGCTGGGGGTCAGTGGCCTGACTGTGGGAACACAGTAAGAACACAGGTGCCTCCAGGCACTTGCTGGCTTTTGACAGTAAGGCTGTCAGGCCAGGCATGTGTCGGGTGGTGCGTTAGTACTTCTTGGGTTGTCGCGTGAGCCAGAGAAATACTCTCCTTTGCAGCCAGCAATATGATTGATTTGAAAGAAAGTCTATAACGAGCATGTGCTTCAAATGAAAGAATCAGGAAGGTACAGCCAGAGCTCTTTTATGCTAATACTCTGCAGGGAAGTCGCTTGAACATGGCTTTTAGGAAGGGAGTGGGACACGCAGAGTGGGGACATGGAGCCTGTGGGCAGCCAGAGGTCTCCTGTCTCTTCACCTTCAATATGTGAGCAGCCGGGATGCCAAGAGCAGTTGGCAGGGGCCACTGGCACGACGCTGGTGTTGCTAGGGCTGGCCTTGTGGGCTCTCTGGACTGGAGAAGTGCTTTCTTTGCATTCTGTGGTCTGAACCCGCTTTCCCTGGCTTCCTTTGCTCTCTCTGGGTCTGAGTGAGGAAACAAGAGCCAGCTCTGAGTGTCCCCACAGGGACAGGGTGTGACAGGTTGTGTTTCTGCTCAGAGGCAGGGTGACTGGTGGAATGGCTGGGCGTCACTGGCCCTAATAAATGCGATTCTTTCTACTGGGAAGAGGATGCCTGAGGGCACTGGGTAGACACTGACCTTACCACCTTTACAGGTAACCTTGTTGGTGATATAAATAGCCTTCTTCCTAGTGGGTGAATGAGCCAGGGACCGGGGCAGGAACCTGAGGAGGTGCTGATGTTGCCATCTGCAGCATACATGCCCCCCCAAAGTTTTGGCAACCGTCCAACCTCCCCATGCTCCCCCCTCCCCCCTCCCTGCACTATACGAAAGAGTCTTCCTTTCCTGTTGCCTCTGTAACAAATTACTGTAAACCCAGCAGCTTAAAACAACACATATCTATTCTTCTGGGGTTCTGGAATTCAGGAATTTAAAAGCTCAAGATGTCGGTCAAGCTGTGTTCATTCTAGAGACTTTAGGGGAGAATTTATTTCCTTGTCTTTTCAGAGTCTAGAATTCCACCCTCTGTAACCTCTTGCTTCCACTACTGACTCTGAGCCTCCTGCCTCCCTCTTATAAGGACCCCATGATTCCACTCAGCAACCTCCATATAATCTAGCATAATCTCTCTGTCCTAACATCCTTCATGTAATCATGTCTGCAGAGTCCCTTTTACTGTGGAAGGCAGAAGGTTCGGGGTTGAGGAGGTTGGCTCATCCCAGAACAGGAGGACAGCAGTCTGTGCTGTATGTGTTTGGTGGTGGGGGGCGGGGCACAAAGACCCTGCCCCTTCCGGCCCAGCAATGCCCGCTTCAGGGCAGTGGCTCTAGGACCAGACCCAAGGGCAACTTTGCCTTGGCTTGCTTTCTAGGTCAACACCAGCCACTCTCCATGACCTCTCTCTGGCACCCAAGCCTGTTCCTCTGACCTGGATCAAGCCTAGGGATAGCTATTCTGTCCTTTGGGAGGGGACCTCGGCCTGGAGATTCCAGGCCACCCTGCGGGGGTTCCCTCACATCCCCATCACTGTCCCTCTGTTTTAGTTTCCTGTAGGGAAGTGACAGGGGCCTGAGGGAACAAGGCAGAGGAGAGCCAGGGGCTACCTGAGCTCTCAGATCTCCCCACATTCCTGTCTCTGGTGGTGTCACAGCCTGAACCGGTGCCTGAACCGCCTGCGAGCGGGGGCAGGGTGGGGGGGGAGGCCCTGAGCTCTGCAGCCAGCAGACGGTGCCATCATGAAGGCCTTGCCTCCAGCTGCAGCGGGGCACGGTGTCCCTTGCCAATTTGTTATTTGTTCTCCTAATCTCTCTCAACACAACTCGCACTTCGTTAGAAAAAAATCCTTGGGGATCTCCCTCCGCTTCCTGTGCAAATATCTTTCTTTCTCTTTTTTCTTTCTTTTTTCTGTCTTTCTCCCTCTCTCCCATCTCCTTCCTTCCTGCCCTTCCCCTGTTGTTTTGAAGCTTAACTCTAGATAGTGTGCTTGCTCTGAGGGGTTCTGGTATTTTGTCAATATTTTTGCTTTGATCTTAATCTTTTAATCATATTTTTCCTAGATCCCAATTCTTTTTTTTTTTTTTTCTGTTTTTGTCATTATTTCATTGAATGTGTTTTTGTCATTATGACCTAACTCGGGGTGTGTGTGTGTGTGTGTGTGTGTGCGTGTGCGCGTGCGTGCTGTGTGCTAGCTCTGGAGACCTGAAGTGGCTTTACTGCTTAGCAACTGGTTGGCTCTTGGACGGGTTAGATACCATCCCTGGATCTTCTTTTCCTCATCTGAAAAATGAGGTAATTACCCTGCATAATGGTTTCTTGCAGCCCTAACTTCTTTCTGAATCAGATGGAAGCCCAGAGCGTTGATGGACCTCTTTTCTTCAGAGGTGTGCACATGGACATCACTGGACAGCCTCTTGCTCCCGCAGTGATTAGTCTAAATCAGGAAACTTATATTTGCTTTAGAGAATTTTCCCCCTTACTAGTGGAATAAATGTTCTACCGTCTGTATTATTTTCCTGAGGCTGCTGTAACAAATTCCCAAACACTGCGTAACTTAAAACAACAGAAATGTATTCTCTCATCATTCTGGAGACCAGAAGTCTGAAATCGGTATCAGTGGGTGGAAATCAAGGTGTGTGTAGGACTAGCTGGCTCCGGAGGATTTGGAGAGAATGTGTTCCTTGTCTCTTCTGACTTCTGATGGCAGCTGGCATTCCTTGACTTCTACTATTCTAGTCTCTGCCTCTGAGGCACATTATCCTCCCCCTTTCTCTGTGTGTGACCCCTGGCTGTGTTCTCTTCCCGGGACATTTGTGATTGTATTAGGAGCCCCACCCTGATCATTCAGGACAGTCTTCCCACATCAAAATCCTTAACTGAAGTCACATCTATAAAGAATCCTTTTCCTTATAACATTTCTAAGTCCCAAAGGTCAGAATCTGATATATTTGGGTGACTGTTTTTCAACCCAAGACACCACCTTATAACAGCCTTCCTAATGGCTGTTGGCGAGCAAGGGAGATGAGTGACTGTAGTGTCATCTCTAGCCTCTCTCTCATCATAGCTGCAACCTTTGCAAAATCAATCCCAGGGGGCAGGGGGTTGTGGATAACTCCTGACATTCTTGGAGAAAAATGCATGGCACTTTCCCAGGCAAAGAAGACAGAGCATGTGTCCACAGGTCTGTAATCTGGGCTTCTTTTTGAGGGCACCATGAAACCCACAATGCCCCAACTTCCTGACAGATGATAAGAGACAGATAAACTGTTCTAATATCTTTTTTCTTCTAAGTCACTGTTTAGAGAGAGAGTGGCATGGGAGGGAGACTGCAGAAGGAACTGGAGACCCATTGCCATGGACAACTGTTTTATTGTAAACATGGGACCTTCAGATCCAGAGCCTATCACCCCCAAGGCTCCTCTCCCTGTGCCCTCACTCCCTGCACATGGCTGAATGGTCAGATTGTTAATAAACATTTTTTTGAATTTATAGACATTAGTTAAAAGTCCCAATCTCAAAATTTGTTGCCTGTATTTTTCCCGGTGATGACATTGGGCAAATCACTACCCCTTCCTAGACCTCAATTTGGAACTTAAAAGAGGATGGACAGTGAGGGCAGAGGCAGGAAAGTATGTCTAGTGTGAAAAAGACTGTATAATGTAGTGCAGAAACCCAAGCTTGAGAACCAGGCAGACTTGAGTTAGAACCCTGGCTTTGGCTCTCTGCTAGTCATATGCTCTTGAGCAAGTTGCTTCTCCTCTGCCAAGCCCTGGCTTCTCATCTGTAAAATGGGGTTAACAACTGGAGTGGGGATGGTTATGGGTTGAATTATATCCCTCAAAGAGACACTGAAGTCCTAATCCCTGGTACCTGTGAATGTGACCTTACATGGGAATGGGGTTGGTGTGGATGTAATTAGTTAAGATGAGGTCTACTAGTGGAGTGGGATGGCCCTTAATCCCATATTACTGGTGTCCTCATAAGAGAGGAGGTAGACACGTGGGCAGAAGATGACCATATGACAGCAGAGGCAGAGATTGGAGCCATGCATCCACAAGCCAAGAAATGCCTGGGGCTACCAGAAGCTTGAAGAAGAAAGAAAGGATCCTTTCCTGGCATCTTCAGAGGAAGCATGGCTCTGCCAGCACCTTGATTTCAGACCACCAGCCTCTAGAACTGTGAAAGAAGAAATTTTTGTTGTTTTACCCCCTCCCCATTTTGGGGTCATTTGTTACAGAAGCCCTAGGAAATTACGACCATTGTCCTGCCTGCTCTTGGCTATAATAGTTTCTGGGGCATTCCTTGCTTTCGATGACCTTGACAGTTTTGAAGAGTGCTGGGGAGGTATTTTGCAGAATGCCTTCTATCAGGATTTGTCTGATGGTTTTCTTATGATTACACTGAAGTTACGAAATTTTTGAAGGAAGACACAGAGGTAAAGTGGATTCTCATTCCATCGTATCAAGGGTGCATGCTATCGATTTGATTTATGGCTATGAATGCTGATATGATTTATGGCTTGACCACCTGGCTGAGGTAGTTGGTCAGCTTTCTCTACTGCAAAGTTCCTCTTCTTGCCTCCTTTTCCTACTCTCTGGAAGGAAATCACCATCTGCAGCCCACAGTTAAGAGATGGGCCTTATACTACACACCCTTGAAGGTGAGATATCTGTATACATTATTTAGAATTCTTCTGCATGGGAGATTTGTCTCTCCTTTCCTGTTGATTAATTGAATCATTTTTCTATGAGTAATGACTCATGGATATTTATTGTGTCTTATGGATTATGATTCAACCCTTTTTATTTTGTTGCTTAAAGTGTTTCCACTTGGCTGTAGTGGCTCTTCCCTTTGGCTTTTGTTTCCCATTAACACAGCCCCCATCACTATGGGATGTTTTTCCTTCCCTAAAACTTATTTCTGGCGTATAAGATGCTCTAGGTTCATCTTGTACATTGTCTGTTCTGGTTCCAGAATTAGCCATTTCTCTAGGGGGACCTGGCTTTTTTTTTTTTTTTTTAAACATGGGTCACTAAGATAAAGAAAGCATGTCCATTTCATTATGTGAGTTCTACTAGGAACCTTCCTGCTTATGGACCCAACAATCAGGAGGTTAGATGCCCATTAGGAGTATAATGAGGAGGAATCCAAGAAGCAGCAAACATGAAGTGAAGAGCAACTTAGGAAAAAACATGTATTTCCTTGCTCTGCTGACAGAGGGGGACTAGAAACAATGACACACTAGGGCAACAAGCACATAGTGATTTCTAATACTAACTTCTAATTCTAAATTAGAAGCCATTTCTCCATGTTTTCCCCATTCTTCCAGGCCCAACCCAGGTGGCTGCACGGGTGTGTTCCCAGTATATTAATTTATCAAACTGTACACCTAGGATTTGCACACATTTTTATGGATGCTGCATTTCAATAAAACACTTACTTAAAAAGATACCTTTGATCCAGTTACAAGACATCAACAACTTTGCTTCCGTGAGGTTGCAAATAATCTTCATGATGCTAAAAATAAAACATTCTTATGCATCAGTTAAAATATGTTTGCCTGTAAGAAACAGAACCCCCGTCTCAAACTGGTTTAAACAGGGACTTTATTATCTCAGGAAACAGGTGGTGAGGTAGGCAGCTTCAGGGAGAGCTGACTTGGTGGCTCAGTGGTGACACTGAGCGCTGGCTGTATCTGGACATCGGTCTCTTCCTGTGGCTCCCTCGGAAGAGCAAGAGAATTTTCTAGCAACTTCCCCTTTCAGAAAAATCTTCGCTTCACATCCCTTCAGGCACAATTGCAGAAGAGAAGTGAAGAATCTTTGAATCTTGGTGTTAATAACAAATACTGTCGCTCCTTCTTGAGGAAGGAAAGCTTTCTTGGGTCTCTTCTCTGCTCTGGCTTCTGATATTGTTGAAGTCTGGTTTGCAGCCCCCAGGTACCCTGCGGGGCTTATTATCAACAATGGAACAGCTTCGGTGCCCAGCCCCGTCCTCATGGTGGGTAAAATTGATCGTGGCCAGGATTTTGAATGTGGTTTCACAGTGCCACAAAAGTGTTCTCTCCAAGCATTTAGCACCATTCCAATTTTATATTTTCTTTGGTGATTAACTGATTAATATCTTTCCCCCTACTCTGTAAGCTCCCCAAGAGTAGGGAACATGTCAGTTTTGCTTAGTTTTGCATCTCCAGCATCTAGAACAGTGTATGCAACATATGGGAGTTCAACACTATTGGCCAAATCCATGAACATGGTGGGAACGACATGGGTCTTCAGATCAAACCGATGTGGTTTCAAAGCCTAACCCAGGGACACATCAGCTTCCAGCTTTGACAGGGCCACTTTGCTTCTCTGAGCCTCCGAATCCCCCACCTCAAAATGAGGATAATGCCCCCCACCCTTTAGAGGAGTTTCATGCATGATAGCTTGCCCCTCATTTTTCGCTCCCCTGACTCCCAAACACCCCGGCAGATTGTTACTTTATGAATCAAATGGGCACCAAATGCTTCTCTCATAGAACGGTTATGGAAATCAAATGAAGCAAAATATATAAGAGGAGGTGCTTTGTAAAAGTTGGTGTTAAAATGACGATAATCATCATGTAAAAAGAGGTGTAGAGGAACATGGAAGTCTGTGTTCACCTTATAAGATTGGCCGGAATACACAAGACTTCTTACCCTGTAATCGATTTTGTTCTGTGTCCTTTGAAGACCCGAGTGGCATTTTCAAGGGTTGATTTGCTGTATTTAAATTTTTTTCTGTATTCCTTATATTTTTGAAATGATCTGTATTCTTGATGCTGTGGCATTTGGGGCCTTATTCTGGGGAAACTGCCACTCCCTGCGCTAACTCCTCCAGATAGCAAATGACTTCCCCCGAGAGTGCCTCTTTGATACAGAAACCAACAGATCTGGTGCCCACTCCCTTAATCATCACCTTCGTCGAACTCCAGACCAAGCCTGTATTCCTCTTGCCCTGAATCACTCCACGGCCACGTTCTAAGGACAACTAGGGACCACCCCCATAGCCTAGACCCTGCTGAGATTATTCCAACTATCAAGTCCTAACCTGTTCAGAGCACTCACCTGCCTCACACCTTCTTTCCCAGGAAAACCCCCATAAACACGCTGGGCCAAGCTCTTCCCTCTCCTCTCGTTCACCTCCTGACTGACCCTGCTGCTTCTCAGTGTGGTCCTGCATGGTGTGGCATGTCTCCTGTTTCTTGGGATCTGTGGGTATAGACTTCCTCCTTCATGACAGTCATATCTGTGTTTGTGTGTTTTATCAGACTTGATTTAAACAAATCCTGTGTATATTTTAACATAGAAACAGACCCCAGAACCAAATGCTCTGGATGGGGGTGGGTGCCTGTGTTAGAGAAAGGATATCAGGGGACCCCTCCCCCATCTTCTGAGAGGAAGGGCAGAGGCTGCCTGGGCAGTGGACTCAGAGCCTAGGGACTTGGCCGTGAGGATCCTCACAAGGCCAGTTCTTGGCCATGGAAAGGCTCATGAATTTCATACTTATATGGTGAAGAATGTCCATACCCCTCAGGAATAAGTGGAAGAGATATTATTTAATGCCCTAGAGACTTAACTGGAATCAAATCTGCAGATATTTCCGGTAAAGGAGTCAGAAAGGAAAATATTTTGCGGAGCGCCTCCACTGAGTTCTGTGTCGGGGACCCGGCAGCCTTCTGGAGAAGGTGCTATTTAACCTCATTTTACAAATGGGGAAACGGAGGCACAGAACAACAAAGTCCCTTGCTCAGCTTGTAGGTGGTGAGACCAGCACTGGAACGCAAGCGCACTGCTTCAATCCTCCCCGACCTCAGCTGCCTGTTGTTTCAAGACAACAGTGCTATCTGTCAGACACACAGGGACAAGGGAGCCCCAGGTCGCCGCCATCTTCTGGGTGTGAGAGCGGAAGTGAGATGAGGGAAGGACCTCTACAATGCCCTGGCTTCTCGGGGAGCTCTCTGGGCTGTCTGAGCCTTCCCCAGGACAGTGGTGCTGCAGCAAGATTGCCATGGGGCAACCCTTCCTCCTTTTGCTGGGCTTTGTTGGGCCCTTCCCTTTCCAAGCTCTTCCAGGGAACCCCTGGTGCCCACCACCTGCCATTTCCTGCCCTCTCACTACATGAGCCCATCTCAAAGGCAGGGAAGGGGCATTCCCAAAGGCCATCTATGTGCCAGATACCACATGGGGCTTCTTCTAAGTTATCATCACCAGCACCGGCACTTTGAGGTGGGTTTTCCCATTCTCCTATTGCAGGTGGGAAAATGAGAGGAAAAGTGTTCCATTTGGGCACCGGTTACTACACACAGCCAGGAAGTAGTCAAGCTGGGCTCAAACCAGATCCTCCCACTTTCCACCCTGTGCCGGTATGAACAATAGCAGAGCCGGCTCTAGCACAGCTGGGCTCTGGCATCGGTAGGACTAGGGGAACCCGGGAGCCCCCCACAGCCCCAGCTGCCCCCATGCACTGCCCTGCTGACGCTAGCCCCGGTTTCCCTGCTCAGTCCTGCCCTCTCCTGCTGATGAGGGCCCGGTCCTGAACGCAAGCCCAGGTCCCTGCCCTCCTCCTTCACTTCTGTTAAAAACAAAAAAGTTGATATATTTATTGAATGCAGTGAAATGAGTGTTCCTTCATTTGCAAAAGCTGGCCAGGCTGTCCAGCAGTCAGGACAATAAGAGTACATTGAAGCAGACATCTGCGAACTCTCTCCAGAAGGAAGGGAGGAACAGCACACCTCTCTGGGAGGCATTTCATTTTTAGGCAACCCACACCACATATGTCATAATCTGCTCCCCAGCATTCACAAAAACACATATTCATTAGTGAAAGAAATACGTGTTGATTGGAGAAAACCTAGAAAACTGAGAAAGAAAAAGAAGAGCCTGTCATCCTACTGCCTAGTATCTAGGCATCTAATACATACGTGTATTTTCAAAATTCGAGTTATCCTATTTATTATACACTACAAAGCATATATAGATATATACACACACAAGTCGAGTTATACTATTTATAATCCTGGCATCTGAATGCCTTTTGTTAACATCCCTTTTAACAGTCCCGTAGTAGTAGTATGTGGTGGAAATCAGTCTGGCTTGCTTCAGTGTCGCCTGGAGAGCTCAGCCGTGTTTGTAGGTCCTCGGGCTCTTTCCCATACCCCACCATGTCAGAATGTCTGGGTTTAGAACTCTGCGTTTTGACCAGCCTCCCTGTTGATTCTGACACAGCCTGGCCTGCTGTGACCCATTTTCGGAGCCACCAGTGACCAGGATCTGTCGTAGACGTCAGAAGTGGCGCCAGGCATGAGGCCACCTGCGGCTTGTGGGAGGCCAGTGACCGAGTTTCTCCCTGGTTTTCTCCTAGAGGGAATGGCAGAGCAGGCCTCCTGGAGTTGACACGGAAAGCAGCACTCTGGGAAAGAAGGAAGATGCATCGAAATGGATAAGGCCTGAATCTTCCTATGTGTAACTCCTTTGGGGAACTCTTCACACCACAGACTGAGCCCTGTTTGTTTTTCACCTTCTGACTCATCCCACTGTGGGGGCCTTCCCCACCCCCTTCCCCTTTGAGCGACTGTGATTATTTCTTTTATCCTCTTCTACTCCTTAGTCACAGCTGACCGGGGCTGCTCTATCCGGGCGTCTGCTCTGAGAACGGCTGACAGTGGCAACTGAGAGGGTCCCACACAGGGTCACACACACCCCTTGAGATGTCCACTCACTCCAGCAAGCTTCTCAGCCTTGCTGTAGAAATGCGGTCCCAGACCTATGCAGAATCTCAGGCTGAATCCAAACCTGTCTTGCCACAGAATCCCAGGAATTGCCTGTATGTACTGAAGTTCACCTAAGGGTGAACTTCCTCAGAGATCATTGCTGCCCTCCGCTCGTCGGTCTGTTTGAGGGATGAGATCACAAGGAGTTGAGACCTGGCCCTGCCGTTCTGTTCCCATTCTGTCCTCCAGCCTGGATTGTTCTGGAAATCCCAAGCTGAAGGGAAAAGCACAAGCCATTCTCCAAGGCGCATCAAGAGCCACGCTGCCTAGAGACCTCAAGCTGAGGTGCCTCCGCTCCTGGCGATCGCTGGCTACTCTGTTGGGGGCGAGTTAAGGGACAGTGGGGACAGCGGCTCTGGAAATGTTGAGTAATGGGGTGAAGCCAGGATCCTAGCTGCATTTGGAATGATAGCCTTGTTCTGTTTGGGGAAGAAGTACAATGGCTCTTTATCCCTGGGTATTATGGGATTTCAAGGGCGGGAGCCAGCCAGATAGGCCAGGGGATGATTAAGAAACAAGATGCAAAGCATTGTGAGGGGCCACGCTTTGCCCAGCCCCAAAAGTCCTATCATAACAGCCATTGTTCACACAGCCCCTGCCTGGGCCCCACCTCCTTCCTCAGAAATACTGTAGGGCAGGGACATGGGTCTATTAATCTCTTCTCAGGAAAAGGGGTTGAGGTGGTAGTAAACTCTGGGGTCTGGGAGGATGAATGGGGGGTGGTAAGGGGGGGCACGGGTAGGACAGAAGGTGATGGTGTTGGTTGGTTAGCTCGTGGACCATAGCAGATCAAGAATGGGTTGTGGGAGGCAGTATGAATTAGTGTCGCACCGGGGCTTGGAGGAGCCAACAGCAAGTGGAGTACAGGGAGGGGCAGGGAAAGGCTGCTGCCGGCCCACAGCGTGAGACGGGATATCAGGGAGCCCAAGGTCAGAAGCCATGTCCCACTTATGGGTACATGGCTTTGGCATTTTGTGTACCTTTCCCGAGTCTTATGTTCCTTGTCTGCAAAATGCAGATACTGACATTTGCCTCAGGAGGGGATGCGGCAATGAAATTAAATGAAATGAAGCATAAGAAAGTACCTAGCGCAGCACTTGGCACGAATCACGAGTTCAGGTTCAGAAAGATGTTGTTTCCTGTTGCCTGTCCACGAATACACCATACGCTCAGCCCTGACAGATCTGTGAGGCATCCCTCCTCTGAACCTATGAAAGGTTCAAAGTGTGATTCCAGAAAGCAGCATGTGGGGGAGGGGGCAAGGTAAGGCTGTGGGCAGTTATACTACGGCAGTCATTCTAGTCCTGGTTCATTATGGTCGGACCTAAGGCAGGGTGTGTGGGACTGGGGAAAAAGGCAGTGATTTTAAACAGGATCTGATGTCATCAAATTTGCATTTTAGAAGAATATCTTTCAAACACTGTGAATGACTGGGCCTATATTTTCTACCCTTGAATTATTGTATTGTTTTCCTTGAATTGTTTTATTGTCCAGTCTCCATCTGTCTGATTTTTGCCTTCACCCATTGAAGAGGACACTTTCTTCCTTGCATTTGCCAGAGGGTGTCACTCAGCAACAGATATGTCTGCTACCATGCAGGGTGACAAGATGGGCAGTCTTCTTCCCATGGTCCTCATGGGACTCATTTTCATGGAAGCCTGCCCCTAAAAGCTAGCAAGAATTAATTGTTCATCTGACATCTGTGGGTGCTGAGGGGTGCAGCCGCCTGGTCCATCCCCAGGTCTCCTGTAGAGGATGTTAAGGGATATAGACCGCCTCTCCATTTCATTTCTGGCATCCCCCATCTGCCCCAGGCTTCTGAAATTTGCCTTTCTTCTTCTGACTCCTTGCTCTTTAATAAAGGAAATTCACCAGAGATTTATTTAATAACATTCTAGTGTGTGCACCAGATGATTTGGTTAGTTGGCTAGTTGAACTGTCAGTTTTAGCTTCCTCTCATTTGATTTCCTCACTAACTTCTTTGTTTTGGTGAGGATTTAGAAAATTCAGTATATTATAGCTTCCCGTGTTACAAATTCTAAAGATTGGAAGTTTTTTAGGAAAACTGCCTGAACTTTCTGCATTTGGAGTAGATGAGCCTCATTAGTTTATTCCTTCCACTGATTTCAGAGTGCCTCCTTTTCATAAATGAACTCTCTTAAGTGAATGCGAGACTGTTTTGGATGCATCCTGGAACGCAGTCTGGGATCACTATTCCACAAGGAGGCCATTGAGTGTGGGAAGCGGCTGGCTTCAGAATTTCTTAAGAGATTCTGCTTCTTGAAGACGTTCCATTAATGTTCCCAGGGACCATTTTCTTATTTCCAGATCAAAATCAATAGTCATTATTGCTCCTTGGGTGATAAATGGGAAATCTCCAGGAAGAAAGATGGCTCTCCTCTGTAGCTATAACAGGTATGGGTCACGGGGACTTGGATGTGTTTCTCTAATAGGACCTGTGATGTTACCGGCAAGTGGGCATGGCCCAAAGACTATATTCTGATCCTCTAGCCCCTGACTTTGGGGCCCCAAATAGCCTCAAGCCTTTCCTGAAGATGGGGACAGAAGGTGCACTGAGTCATCTAGTGCCGGGATCTCCGGCCTCATGTGGGGATCCAATCTCCCAAGCTTCCCAGCTGCCACTCTGCTACTCCCTCCAGGGCATGGCATGGAGCTAAATTCTACACCCATCCCTCTTCCTATTCATCCTGCTTTGGAGGCTTGTCCACTAAGACTCTTGGCCCTTGCAGCTCTGTCAGGACAACCACCCCTTTTCTTGGGGACATCTGTTGGTCTTGAGAATGGATTGAGGTTCTAGGTTCCCTGTGACTGCAACTCTTGTCTCTGGGCTCTTGTAATCAGAGCCTCTTTGCCGTCACTCAGAAGGGTCTCATCCCGGCCTCAGCATTGCATAGTGGGAAGGGACCAGCGTCTGTCCTGGGTTGAAAGGTGACAGTGAGGACATGATTTAGGTCTCTCCTTTCCAGCAGAAAAAAAAATAGTCAATGGATTTATTTATTTATTATCCAGAACTCATCATTTCCTCACATTGCCTCAACTGGAGAATTCTTCAGTCTGGCCAGGACTTTTTTTTTCTTTTCTTTCTTTCTTTCTTTTTTTTTTTTAGGATTCTATTTATTTATTTGACACAGAGAGAGTGAGAGATAGCAAGAGAGAGAAGACAAGCAGGGTGAGTGGGAGAGGGAGAAACAGGCTTGGGAGCCCAACGAGGGACTCCATCCCAGGACCCTGGGGTCACAATCTGAGCTGAAGGCAGACGCTTAACAACTGAGCCACTCAGGTGCCCCTGGCATAGATGGTTTTCTGTGGGTGACTTTTATCCTAAGCTCCAAATCTCATAGAAACCTATAGAATATCACAGAGATTCACCTGTCTTATTCTCCTTTCTTCCCAAAGTGCCAATCTTGCCGAACTCTCTATTATTTATTCACAGCTTCTTCCCAAAGTTTGTAGCTCAAGGCATCTGACAGGTAGGAAGGAAGAGGAAAAAGCTCATATGAGCATAGTTTTCTACGAGTCACTCATCACAGTTTGATAACACAATTATAGAAATGAATTGTTCTAGTCAGACAAGGCTCTGTGATGTGCTTAAGTCAGGTCCAGGAAAAAGGAGGTTATTATAAGGTTAGACATGGAAAGAACTGAACAACTGTCAGGATCCAAGGTATCTCTGTGGATGGGTCCCTCCAAACTGTGTTTTCTCTCTCTCTCTCTCTCTCTCTCCCCTTCTCCCTATCCTCCTGTCTCCATTTGCATTTCGCCACACAACTGTCTCATTGTCTTTTCTCAGTCAATTTCCTCTGCTTACTCATGGTCTTATTGTTTTATGGGCTTGAGATGGTCCATTGTGACCTCTCTTGTGTGAATCCTATATCATGAACTTTGGGGTTTTATTCCTATTAAATGGCTTAGACCCTTGGCCATAGTTTGTGGATCAGTCTGTAGATGACCCCCATGGATTGGGAACCCCATTGGTCTAATCTGCTTTGGCCAGGAGGTACTAGGTCACATGGTGTTAGGTCAAATGTTGGCCTACACATTAAGTACCGAGCAGGACAGTGTCCCTCAGAAGGGACTGTGAGTGGGGCAAGTACATTGAAGTGGGCCCACTCCAGGATATATTCTTGCTGTGGTGAGGATCTGAGCTTTTCTCTTTCCATTTCAAGCAAAGGCAGAAGATAGGTGGGTCCAAGGAAGGTGAACTCTGGAAATACTGAGAGCACAAATTTTCCCCAGAAATAGGCTGGTGACTTGTAAGCAAATGCCACCATTCTTAAAAGATAAAGGGAAAAAAAAAAGCCAACAATCTCCTGTTATATCTTCTGAGCATAACCCTTTGCAGATCCTGGAATCTGGAGAAGGTTGGGGGTGGGGGGGTTTAAGAAGCATTTTTTTTTCTTTAATTTTCATCTAACTATGCCCAGAGGGCATTTGGGTGGGGCCCCCATGGGCCAATCTCAAGAGAGAAACAAAGGCAGTTGCCCTCTGTTTCACACCTGCTAGCGAGGCTGCAGTGGGAGTGTGTATCTTGGGAAAGAGCTAATAGACTCTGGATGGGGAGCAAAGGAATGATGTCGGTGATCAAAGCAAGAGGTGCAGGGAAAGAAGACACATCTTTGGTGGGCACATACTTCCAGATGGAGGCGTCATGATCTTAGCCTCTGGAAAGAGGCTCCCTCCTACCAGGTGGGTCTTAACATGATTGGTTTGAACCTGGGAAGACTGTGCTGAGCACACCTGGCTCAGCCCCACTCTCTTTCTCTCAGCCTTGGGCTGTCCACAGGGTGCAGAAGGCTCCTCTGTCTCACGGAAGCAGCTAACTCCCTGCCATAGGAAAACCCATCCCGGATCAATGCTTCCAGAAGCTGGATGGGTAGATCAGGCAGGGCACGCTAAGGGCTAGAAGAAGCAATTTCTGGAAATTGAGCACCTTCTCCCTTTTCTATGCCCTCAGAGTCCTCTCCAGTCAGTCTGCCGTTGGGGGTGGGAAGGAAAGCAGGAGAAAATTCAAGGGCATTATTTATGGATCGTGCTAAGAGGATGTGTGTGACCTTCTCACAATCCATTGGCCAAAACTCATCTAAGCAGAGTTGTCTTGAAGAGAAGCTGAGTATATAGAGTGCAGCTGGGCCTAGGGAAAGGGCTGCAGAGATACTGGTGAGCAGCTGTATATGCCACAGCCAGGATATCTCATTCTAGGATTCATTATTAGTAGGCTCTCTTGACTGCAGGTATAAGCTACATTTATTTGTAATAAGGGTGTTTTATCCTCCCTTCTGTCATCCTTTGTTTTATTTTATAATCTGCTCAAAGCTCTCATGAGGAAGAGAGAGGCTATTTTTGAACCTCTCAACTCCAACATTTGGTGCATGGCCTTGGAACACTGAGAAATAGAACGTAGGAGTGGAATAACAAATCAGGAGGAGATTTAGACTTTAATTTTCTTTGAACCTTAAATCAGAAGGGGAAGAGAATATGATTTTGGACTTTAAGTCCTTCGGACTTTAATATCTTTGGACTTTAACTTAATCGTTGAGCTTTAATTCCTTCCCAGAAAATTCACGATGAGCAGGGGTCGATATTCAAATTTGGAACATGCTGTAATTTGTATTTTATTGCTGAAGTATTTTAATGTCATTTGGTTTCATTGCAGAACATATAATGGTCTCTATTTAGAGTGCCCATATAATTTATCACCCAAACTAGGATGGTTTTGAGAGAGAAAAGAGGCTCTATCAATAATTAAGCCATGACAACAGGTACAAACCTGGACCGTTTCGGGTGAATTTGGACATGTGGTCACTCTAGCTATACTGAACAATGTGGAAAAATGTAATTAGTAAAGAGGAAGGGAATGGGGAATAAATTTCCAGTAACATAGTAGATTTAATCAATGAAGATTTCCTGACTCACATAAAAGCCCTCTGGGGATCAATTCTAACTTGTCTACCAGTGGTCCCAGGAGGACCCACAAAGGAGCATAACTAGTCAGGGACCATCCAGTCAAGTGAGAAGAGCCGCCATATGTATTTCAGATAGAGGGGACTCAATGCAGCGAACTGGGTGCACAAATGTTGGAGGACAAAAGGACAGGGAGAGCAAAAAGGAGGAGGAGTAGAGAGATGAGTAATGACAAGAAGCTGCTACTATCCCTAAGACTGGGGGAACAAAACGTAAGAGGTAGAGTCATCCTAGGAGGTCATTCTAGGATTCAAGCTCCAGGCAACTGAGGAGAGGTACAGCCTAGATGTTGTTGGTGACTCTGAGAAGGCGAGACTGGTGCTTCGGACAGTAAGAAAGCTCCACCCTCTCCCCAGATTGTGTTCTTCCTTCCATTCTCCTTCCCATCTCCCTTTGGCAGACCCTACCTAACAGGAACCAATGGTCAAAGGAGTCTGGGAAATGTAGTCTGCAGAGTCCCAGCCCCCGAATCAAGGATGGAGCCCATGGGTGGGCTCAGAGCCAAGAAGCAGCAGGGAGATGAAGGGCCTCCATGCAGTGGATGGCACTGGGGGGGCGTGCCTGAGAAGGAGGAGCAGAAAGGTCCCGGCAGAACTGATCTCCCTCTGAGTATGGCCGCGCTCCACTAACCATGGCTTCATAGGTGAGCACAGATTGAGAACGAACAGTTGAGGAAAGTCACAGTGGCCGCTTCTCTGTTCCTGATGCTTCCTCTCACAAGGAGTTGTCACATTCCTAACTTATCTTTGTTTGCTCTTCAATCACCCAAGGAAACTGGAATGGCCTAATCTGGATCTTGAATTTGGGGAGAAGAAAATGGCCATGCTCAGCTTAGCCTTCCCTTCTCATGGTTGGAGCCTACCTGTAGGAAGCTGAGGTTCTCCGCCACCCCTCCATGTGTAAATCTTACCGGTTCATTCATAAAGCTGCCATTTATTGGCACTCGCTCTCTCTCAGGCAGTGTTCTGGTCCTGAGGATACAGCAGGGAATAAAATAGACTAGCTCCTTATCCCAGGGCACATGCAGGCAATAAACAATAAGCATAATCAATAAGTACACCGTATAGTATATTGGAAAGTGATAAACACAGGTGCAAAGAATAACAGAGAACCGTGAAGGGGGACCAGGGTTGCTGGATCAGCACCTGCGATTCTAAACAGTGTGGTCTGGGGGGGTCTTACTTAGCAAGCCCCTCTGAGCACACGGGGAATGCTATTTGTTGTTGCTGACACTCAGAACCCAATAAAGGCCCTCACTTTTGAGGGGAATATTGGCCATTCTGTTCCTCAGTCTAAGCAATCACTGGTCCCCAGTCCTGGACATGCTATAAAACGATGAACTCAGCCCCCAGCAGAGACAGGTTGGTGTGGTCTGGGAGCCTCAATCAGAATTGCCTATAATTAGTGCTTTAAGGAGCTTTGCAAACAGAAACCTAGGGGCCCTTCCTCTGCCCACCTCACGCTGTTCCTGATTTGCGTCCAAGACAGTGGTAATGGCTAAAGCTGTTGGTAAGCAAGCCAATGCTGTTTTTAAGTCAGCAGTCCTCAAAGTGTGGTCCAGATCCTGAAGAGTGGAGGGCTGTGTCTTTGAAGACCTTTCAGGAGGTGGTGTGTGAGGTCAAAACTATTTTCATTGCAGCACTAGGATGCTATTTGCTTTTTTCATTTTCATTCTTTCATGTGTATGGTAGAATTTTCCAGAGGTTACGGTGGCATGTAATAGCACAACAGATTGAGTGCAGAAGCAGATTAAAATTCTCCTTTTTTTTCCTAACTACATATTTGTGTGAAGCCTGATTTTCTTTATACATTTCCATCAAAACAACATATTGCAACAGATTGAATGCAGAAGATTTGAAAATCCAGCTGTCTTCGGTTAAGCCAAACTTAAAGAGATTTGCAAAAGTTAAAACAATGTCACCCTTCTCGCTAATTTTTTGGAGGGAAGGTGCAAGAACTTTCCATATAAAAGATATCTTTGTTAATATGGAAAGAGCTTGTTATTGTTACTTATAAATGAATTCATAAATATTAAATATTTCTCACTTTTAATTTTTAATGTAGTAAATATCAGTGAGTATAATCCACATAAACAAGTATAAAGGGGTCCTAAGATAAATAGGTTTAAGAAAGGCTGTTCTAGAGGCTTTGATGTGATAGCATACCCACATGTTGTTAAACCCACAAAATACCTCTTCAGAGACATTCTTTTTTGGGTCCAGATGTCACATAAATACTTGGCCATCCTTGGGTGCCTGTGTGGCTCAGTCAGATAAGCTTTTGCCTTCGGCTCAGGTCATGATCTCAAGGTTCTGGGATCGAGTCGTGTGTCAGTCAGGCTCCCTGCTCAGCGGGGGGTCTGCTTCTCCTTCTGTCCCTGACACCCCACACCTCTCCTTACCAGTATTATTACCAGTCAATATTTCTCAAATATTAAGATATTAAAATAAATAAATAAAATCTTCAAAAAATACAGGGCTATCCTTGTCCACTTGACTCTCTTTTGGGTACCTACATGTGTGCAGAACTGATTTCGATTAAGTCTATCATCTTGGGGGGAAAATGCCATTAATCCAGAGTGGAAGGAAGAAGTAAGAGCTATCTTGAGTTGACCTACCGGATATCTGGAGGGCAACAAGGTGATGAAGCTGTGGTCTGAGGAGAACACATTTGTCCTCAGGTCGCACCCAGGGCAACCTGATGGAGGTAAGCAACGAGAGCCTGCACATGTCCAGCCACGAGGCACATGGGCTCGTGGCTTCCGGCCCACGGGAAAGCCGCACAGAAAGTTCCTTGACACAATCACCCGAGTTGCTTGCCATTCATACGGAGTTTCTGGGCTCTGCCCAGAACCCCGTTAAAAAAAAAATCTAGGGCTGGAGATCTAGCAATCTATCCCCCCCCCCTTTTTTTCTTTTTAATTCCTTGGGTGATTCTGTGAGGTAGATTTGGGACCATTTGATCAACCTCCATAAAGCCAGTCACGTAGTTATGGGGATGTGTGAGTTACATGTTGCTGCCCCAAATATTTCTCCCAGGTACCTATTGTGGGTCCGAATTACACACCTGTGGCGATTCGTTCTTTGGGGTTGGGGCAGCACCTTCTCCACTGTTCCCTACTTACATGTAAACCTCCCAGGGAATGCTGCGTCCAGTTCTGCTCTGGGAATAATATCTTAGCAGGTGTATCAGACACCTGCTCTGCTCTAAGGGATGAGGAAGGGCAGAAAGGATGGGGACAAGGAAGAGAAAGGAGACTTGTAGGAAGGATACAGAAGTGGGAAAAGCTTAAGGACTCCAGGGCCCCTTGACAGGCAGGAAGAGAACAGAAGACGAATATTGATTTCCGCTGAATTGACTCCCAAGTCTCATGGAAGGAGCCAAGACATCTCTGCAGATTTTGAACAATGTTGGCCTTGGTATAGCTATCACTGGATGCTAATGATACGTGTTGGCTCTGAAGGCAGAGAAGGAACCCAAGAGTTTCCTTTCATCCCTTTCTGCTGTTTCTTGTGTGTAACTGAGACCCAACTGATCCCCTACCTCCTCTTCCAGTCTGGTTCCCTTCTCTACACTGTTTCCAGAATGATTGTTCTAGAAGGCTTTTGAAAGACAGTTTTGGAAACTCTGTTTATTGTGAAATATGACACACGTTCACAAAAGTGCTTGAAGTATAAATATATAGGTTAATGAGTAATTAGAACCTAAAGCATCACCCAGAGCAAGAAACAGAGTCCGGTCCTTGCCTCTTCTGTGTGCCCCCCTCTCAAAGGTAGCGCTTCCTTCCCCCACGAAGGTGCCCCAGTCTTAGCGTTTATAAAAAGTTGTTTTCTTGCTTTGCTTAAGAATTGTATCATCTATGTGTGCATTACCAAACATTAATTTCAGGTGGCTTTGAATTTTATGAATCAAATTATATATAGTATCATTGGGTATCCATCTTCTTTACTTTTATATTATGTTTTGAAACATTTTTTCATGTTACGGTAAGCTGCTATTTTTTTTTTCATTTTTATTACTGTAAAGTATCCTACTATGTGAACTACATCATCATCTCTTTCTTTATTCTCCTACTGGTGGGCATTTGCTTTGCCTCCAACCAGAGTTCCTACAATCAATGCTATTATGAATACTCCTTCACACATCTCATGGTGCTATAATTACACTCTTCTGTGGTGTGTGTACTCAGGAATGGAATTTCAAGGTCATGGGGTATAGGCATCCTAAAGTTTACTAGTTAAAGGTACATATATTTTCCCAGAATGGTTGTACTAATTATTTACCTACCAGAACAGAATGAGAATTTCAGATGCCCCGTGTCCTTACCAGTACTCAATATTTCTCAAAGTCACACATGTTTCCTGTCTGGTGGGTGCATATTATTTTCTCATTGTGGTTTAATTTACCTTCTCCTGACCTTTAATGGGATTGAACATCACACAGGTTTACTGGACGTTTGGGTTGTCTCTTTCCTGAAGCCAAGTCTTGCCCACTTGCCATTATCTTTTCCATTGTCTTTTCTTACTGAGTAGCATGAGTTTTTATGTATTCTAAATACTTGCTTTTGCTCAGTTATGTGTGTTACAAACACCATCTCTCATTCAACGGCTTGCCTTTTCACCCATCCTGTAATGGCTTTTGATGAAGAGTTTCTAATCTTAAGTAATCAAATGTATTGATCTTTTCCTTTATGCACTGTGTTTTTGTTGTTGTTGCTGTTGTCTTTTTTTTTGCATTTTGTTTAAGAGCTATTTCCCTATTCAGACATCATAAAGATATTCTACATGATCTCCTTAAGGTTGTTTTGTCTTCACAATCAGATCTATAATCCATCTGGAATCACTTTTGCATATAATCCACTAGGCTTTCATTTCTGTTTTCTCCCATGTAAACATCCAACTGTCCTGGTGTCATGTATTAGAAAGACCACCCTTTCCCCATCCCTCTGCAGAGCTGCCTCTGAAATCAATCAAGTTTTCCAAATGCAGGCATCTTCTTCTGGACTCTTTTCTTGCTCCATTTGCTAATTTGTCTACCCTGGAGAACATGATAAGATAAGATTTATTTACTTATAAGATTTATGATAAGATTTCCTTTGGGTTTGTTTTGGTGATTTTTTCTAACTTCACAAAATAGATGATTTGTTCATTGTCTTTAAATTTTTCCGCTTTCCAGTATGACTTTATCTGTATCCCACACACCTGACATATGAGTCCATGATCACTTAGTGCAACTGTTTTCTAATTTCCATATACTTTCTTCTTTGACTGTAAGTTCCAAGAAGTGTATTTCCAAATAAATGGCGACTTTATTGATATTTTTCTAGCATAACTGCATTGTGATCAGAGAAACTTGACTGTATGAGCTCAGTCTTTCAAAAGTTTTGAAGCTTGTTTTGTGGTCTGGTATACAGGCAACTTTTGTAACTAACTGTTTCACTTGTGCTTCAAAGCCTGATTTTTCTGGGGTGTTAGGGTGAAGCGCTTTTTGTGTTATTCACATTGTTCCAATCATCTAGATCATTTCTAATTTTTGCTTCAGTTACTGGAATTAAGTGTGATCAAATTCCCCAGGAGGCTATGGATTGGCCTATTTATTTTGTCGCTCTGACCACTTTGCAAATAGAAACCACGCTGTTAAGTGCACAGAAATTGAAAATTATTATATCATCCTATTGAACGAAAACAGTGATCATTTGCAGTGTCCCTATTTAACTCTACTAATGCTTTATGCCTTAAAATCTATGTAGCCTTTGTTAACATAGTCCCCCCAGCATTCTTTCAACAGCGTTTGCATTGAATGCCTTGGTTCCTTCTTTTACTTCCAAACTTCCTGCGTTGTTTGTTTTAGGCATGTCTTTTTAAAGGACAGATTTTTGTTTGTTTTAAATCCAGTCTGATGATCATTGATTATGAATTGGATCATTTAATCTGCTTACATTTATTATACTTACTGATGTATTTGGATAAAAAAACCCCGTTATCTTCCTCTGCTCTTTTTACTTGTCCCAGCTCGAGCGATTTAATCATTCCGTTTTCCTTCTCCTCATTTAGTTTAGAAGTGATATACTTCTTCGATTCTATTAGGTTACAACATGCGTTCTGGAGAGGACCACATGCATTCTGGGTATATCGATGGCTGATGGTAATCTATATCCTCTCTAATTCCAGGTAATCCAAGGACCTTTGATCAATTTCACTACATCTAGTTTTCTCTGGACATGTGCTCTTATGTGTAGAAACGGTGTTACTGAGTCACACCGGCTGGGAGCCTCTTAGAGGGTCCCTGAGCAGTCCGAAAACCATGAGATGACACAAGCCAAGCCACTGTGCACATTAACATTCTACAGAGCTGAGCTTCTAAAATGTTAACTGGACCAGCTCTGTTGTGGATAATGCGTTTTAAAAATGCAATTGCGGAGCAATGAGGCATGGGTTTTTCATGATTCCCAAGGCAAGGAGGCTGGCACCTAAATGGGGCTATCTCCTTTTAATCAAATGCAATAGAAAGCAGTAGGGAGCACAGGGAGATCTGCATATCAAATGAGGTGCATTCAGATGATGATAAAAGAACTGTGGGTGCCTGCAGGTCTGTAGCTCACCTAAGGCGATTCTAGAAGGACCAAATCACTTTACTTCCTGCTGTAAGTGTTTTTGTATTTCTGTTTCCTTAGCAGACCCAGGCTTGTGGTCCCTTTGTACTTGGAGCATGCAGAAGGAAAAAGCAAAGTCATTTCTGTGTATGTGTGTACAAAGTTGTCCCCAAAAAGGGAGGGAAGAAGGTTTAAGCTGCATGTTTGTTTGCTTTAAGAAGGGAGACAAACCTTGTTAAGACTCTTGACTCTAGGAAACAAACAGTGGGTTCCAGAAAGGGAGCCGGGGGTGGGGATGGGCTAACTGGGTGATGGGCATTAAGGAGGGCACGTGATGGGATGAACACAGGGAGTTACACGCAATGAATCATTGAACATTATGTCGAAAACTAAAGATGTACTCCATGTTGGTTAATTGTATTTAAATTAAAAAAAATAAAATAAAATGGACACTTTTTTCTCTTCTGATTGATTTAAAATTAAAGCCATTAAAAAGGTGTTGCTACGTTCCAGAAAAAGAAAAAATGGTGGGACACGTTGCTTGGTGAAATTAAACTTCAATGAAATTATGCTTCACACAAGCCCTGAAAACAGAAAAGTTTTTACCATTTGTGTTTAATTTAGTTCAGTGAAGTGGACACACCTATTTCCATAGCACGGCTAAATATCTTAAGCACACCTACTCTTGTTATCCTAAATTTTCACCTGTGCCCGATGTACCCACAGACCTCTGTGATGCCTCAGTGTAGGAAGTAAGCATCTTTATTTTGCACAGTGCCTTGTTGACTGCTCTGACCCTACTTGGGGTCCACGGCTATCCACAGTGACATCACAACACTAAGCTTCTCATTTCCTCCAGGAGCACAAACTGTATTGCTCGATTGGGAAACGTGTCTCTGACTTTGTACTGATGATGGGGAAGTTACACCTTTTAAAGGACAAATGACTCGGTGTTGAGTCACCAAGTCATTGGTCCCCTGGGGAAAGAATTTCAGAAGGTCAGGCTCTCTGGGTGTCATATAAACCATTTTGGTCTCAGAACTCTATCTATAAAGAACCCACAAGATCATCTGCTCCAACCTTACTCTTTTCTCATCTTACAGACAAGACAGTGGGCGCCCAAAGACATTAAATGATTTCTCCCAAGGTCAGAAGACTAGTAATTACCGGTGTGCTCATAATGTCTAAATCATATTTCCCCAAGCTTAGCAGATACAGGGGAGATGAGGATTCCAGAATGCACACCTCTATCCAGTGAGTTTCATTTCAGCGGCAGCTTCTCTTGCAGCAATGTGAGCCATGATCTTCCTGATGTCCAGTCTTCCCGGGGAAGGAGAGGCACAGCATTAGAGCAACTACAAAATTGCATTCCATTTCAGAAGAGCACGAAGATCCTCGCTCCTCTCTCTCCTTTGCTGTCAGACTCTACTGATAGATGAGGTGGGCATTAATGGCTCTCGCAGACCAGAACTTGACAGAGATTGAAAGCATCTGTCAGGAGAACCCAGGCCTCCTGTTCTGCCATCCAGGCCACCTGCCAGGTTTTGCTCTGTTAATTGGCTTCCGTGCAAGCAGCTATTTTAACAACGATTCTGTGTGGGTCTTCTGCGGCACATCTTGATTTAAAGTGAGATGTTGAAAAGTACTTCTCGACCACTCAACACGTCCGGGGTTGCTCATATTTAGCGGATCGGACAGAAAGGGAGGCATCCTTCAAAACTATTGTGTCGACATAAAGCTAGATTATTCAGTCTCCTCAATTCGGAGAATAATTCTCAGAGAGATGGTGACTGAGGAGTCTGATTTCTGCCTAAAGAGATACCTTCCCTAAGGACAGACAGAATTGATAAGAGAGTTTGTAGAAAAAATGCCACTGTGACCTTAAACATGCAGTTTCTGGGTTGACACCATAATGAGGAATGGAGTGCTATTAAAATATACTGCACATTTTAATGACTCCTCTAGCGGTAGGCCAAAAAAAAAAAAAAAAAAAAAAAAAAAAAAAAAAAAAAAGACTTAAGCTCAGAATAATTTTGGGAAGGAGGATTTTGCCAAGGAGATTTTAATGTCAAGAATGTATGTGAGGCTAAAAATAAGGAGCTCACGCACATTCCAGAGCCGTGGGTGGGGATGTATATATAATCAAATTAAATTATGCCATTTCCACTTATGAAAAAATCTGATGGCAAAAATTGACTAGAAAACATTTAGTCATATTTCACTTGGATTAGGCTTATAAATACCAAACTCCAGACTTGTCAAAATAAACCCTACCAGCACTTTCTGGCCGAGGTGTTAGATAGACAATGGCTGCAATGTGCAAAACGGATAGAGAGCTTGCAGGAACATCGTGCCTGGAAAAGCCGCAGGGGTTCAGTTCCCAACTAAAGAGAGGGTTCAGAGAAGTCAGAGGGGGAAGAGGGGACCCTGCACGGTGGGGACTGGAGCCCAGAGTCGCCCAAATGTGGAATGCCAAGGGAGGGGCTGTCCGGGAGCCTCAAAGATCTGTGAAACCCAGGTCCCAACTCTCAGAGATGGGAAATCTGGGGGCCATGACGTTTTAGTATTATTATTATTTCCCATCAGAGAAAGTAACCCTCCGTTTTAACCTTCCTCTAGAGGGCAAGCACTGAGTTCTTTTGACAAATCATAAACCATACTTTAGCCTCCTCCGCTTACTCGAGAATGGACCTTGGGCCAGAGATGTCTCTGTCCATTGGGTTCTGGTGCTGACCAGTGGGAAGGAGGGCCAAGAGTCACAGAGAAGGAGGAAGCATCTTTCCTGGCTGGCATGAATAGTTGGTGACCTCACATTGGCCAGTGCTTGCTGATGGAGAAGACACACACTCCTAGGCTGCTTGCCTCCTGCATCTCCCAAGTGATGGAAGGAGCAGGATGGAGAAGTCTGCTCAGGCTCCCTCCACACGCCCAAGGTGGTGACAGAGACCCAGAACTGCTGATGGGGCTCAGCCTCACAATCCTACTGCCTCAGAGTCTAGATAAATTCTGGCTTGGGTAGAATTTGCATCTCGTGCCTCTGAGTTCTCTCCCGGAACGTCATTCTGGAATCCCTTGATGTTCGCTCCCTAGTGAAAGAATAAATCAGGGAGGGAAAATAATTTGACCTGATGGAAAGGGAAACAAGGATGTTAAAGGATAATAGTTATGGAGGAGGTACTGAGGACCAAACACTGTTGTAAGCAGTTTGCATGTGTTATCTGGCCCCCTCCCCAGCCCCCACACACTCCTTCCTTGCCCACACTTCACAGCACTCCTCCCCACGGGTCAGCACCAGAGTCTGGGTAGGAACTGCTACTAGCCCTGTTTTAAAGGCAAGGACACTGAGTTTTAGGGAAGTTAAATATCTCACTCAAGGTAAACACATAGCTATGAATCAGCAGCGGCCAGATTTGAACCTCAGCCATGGGCATCAAACCCAAACCTTAAACCATTTTATTATTCTGTCTCCTACATATCTCTCTACTACTCCCTGCAGTAGAACAGTTGCAAAACAGCAAAATGACTGAGTAGTTTCGGGAGGGACCTAATTTCAGTGTTGGTCCTTATTTTTCATATAAAGTCAGTAATGCCACTCACCTTCATGAGCCTTCCTTTGTTAATCTATAACATGGTAATAATGCTTTGGGTCCTGCTATTCTCACAGCATCCTATTGTACTGAGGAAATTCATGCTGGGAAGCTCCAAACAAAAAGTTCTATGTATGACCTGAGTGAGACGGTTGCTACCGCAGGTGAGGTGGTAGAGAAGAAATAACAAGGACCATGACCTGGACCTGGATTTGAATTTGTACATAAACAGGACTTTTCTGACCCTCAAGCATCTCATCTACAAGCTGCCAGGGAGCACTGAGAGAAAAGACACATGTCAGAATCCAAGTACAGTGGCTCTCTGCACTGACCCAAGCAGGAGGACCTTTTACCTGCAGGGACAGCAGATAGAGCTGCTGAAGACACAGTAGATGAGTGGGTTGATGGCACTGTTCAAGGCTGGGAGGTTCTGAATGATCACAGAGGCGTAGAAGCGTTCCTCGGTGTCTGGAAGAAGACTAAAATTGTCCAGTATGTCGAAGAAGAAGTATGGACTCCAACAGCAGATGAAGGCTGGGGAAAAGAGAGCCATGAGCACCGTAGCTGACCACAGCTGGGGGGTAGCTTTCAGTGGTGGCCCCAAGTGGAGCTCCAAACAGGTTCCTTAGCATCTGCGATCTCTCAGAAATACTCAGAACTGTTGTGTGTCAACATCCATGTCATGTTTACTCACACGCAAGCACACATACACATGGATGTGTACGCGTCCCACAGATAACGTTGCTAGAGTTGAGTGAATTTGTAAACGGAGGGTTTGATTTGACCCCTGTTGTGAGTCTTTGTGGAAAGGTCGGGAACTGCTGAGGCATGGCCTCAGCTTCTCATCCCACATAGTGTGGAAGGAAAACCAGCAAAACTCTTTGGAGATTCTATGAGGAAAAACCCCAGAAGAACAGGAAGCATTCTGACCAGTAGTGACTCCTGGTCTTGGTGTATGGCAGGGGGAAAGGTGGTGCCTAATATTTTCAAAGCACAATCTGGATTCATCCCCATGTTCTTAATTTTCTTTTCCATTTGTTAGTCTGCCACTCCAGAAAAGAGCTGCTCTCTTCCCCTCTCCAAGTCAATCAGTGTGTGTGAGTTCCTGATTCTATCGGTCTCCAAATCCTCAGAGGAAATGGGTGGTATACGGGGAGATCCAGAGTCTGACAGTGAATTTTATGGGTCACCTTGACTGGGTCAGGGGGTGCCTCGGTATTTGGTGAAACATGATTTCTGGGTGTTTCTGGATGAGACGAACATTTGAATCGGTAGACTAAGAAAAGCAGACCACTCTCTTCGATGTGGGTGGGCCCCCTTCAATCCCCAGAAGCCTTGAATAGAACAAAAAGCTGAGGGAGAGGGGATTCATGCTGTCTGCTGGACTACCTTCTAGCTGGGACACTGTTCTTCTCCTGCCATCCTTCACACTCGGACTGAACTACACTATTGGCTCTCCGGGGTCTGCAGACCCTGGGATTTCTCAGCTCTGTGATCATGTGAGCCAATTCCTTATAATAATTATCTTTACATATATGTCCATCTCTGGAGAACTGGACTATTACCCACATGCACCAATGTGAACGGTCTTGGGGCTGACTAGACAGGGATGTGCCCTCTTCTGCTTTCTTGCTACATCCTCTCCAGCCTCCCTCTCCTTTCTCACCCATAGGACTTCTCCTCAGAGAAGTCAGGCTTCCTTTGCCATCTCCTCGCAGGGGCCAACTTTCCTCTGTAACTGACTGGTGCGTCTTTATTCCCCAGGCCTTGGCAATGGATTAAAGAGGAGCAATTGAAACACAAAGACCACGGAGCATTCTTGGCACCAGTTGGTAAGCCTAGTGTTGGCTTAGAATGGTGGTTCTGGGGTATGAAGGAGCAAAATTGCCTTTGGGGGGCATTTTGAAAAAAAATGTGTGTGTTTATGTATGTACGTGTGTGGGGTTGGTGGAGATCTGGTTTGCCCAGGGATACGGGTCCTCCTGTGTGGGGCAGTCCCATACATCCTTTGAAGGCCCAAGTGGACATTTATGTAGCTGGGAGCTCTGCTTATAATTACCCCGGTCTGGAAACCTATTCTATAGCCCCGGTCTGGAAACCTAACTCTCTTCTATATATGAACACAACTGTCTTTTTAAAAATAATGAATTTTCCAGAAATGTAATTCCTTTGCAGAGGGAGGAAAGATTACTTTCTTTAATTTGGAACTTCAGCAGGATTTATTTACCTGTTCAGAAAATCAAGTCCCTGACAGCAATGCTGCTTTATTTTCACATCTTCATGAAAACGTACCTGTACTGATTCTCCTTTGTACCTGTTACTACATCTAGCTGCCTACTTCATTCTTCTTCTAGGGCAGCCGTGGCCAAGTATTTACATATTGAAATCTACTGTTCTTTTATACGTTATTTTCTCTCTAGTCCTCCTTTGTGTTATTACATATTGATCTTGGAAGACATCTTAGGTAGATAGTGTTAATTATGCATTTCATCGCACGATGGTAAAGGAGCATCACAGAATATCTGTTATAGGAAAAAGGCTGGTTTGGTCTGTCCGGGCTGTTAACACTGGCTGGCCGTCTGGGGGCCTCTCTGTTCTCCGAAGAAAGGACCCCCAGGGCCTAGCAGATGGTTCCTGATTACAAAAAATTACATTGGCTCTGGAACACATGTCTAACATTTATCTCCGGACTCAACATCCAGGGGATGAGTATTTTCTTTTCTGTCTCAGAAGGCAAGAGAATCTTGGTGCTACTTGGCTGGCTGCTGGGGAAGGACTGACTATGAACCCCAGTGCTTGTATCTGCTCTGGCCCCAGCTCTGCCCGCACTGCTGTTCTGGGCCTCTATTCTACTGGCTGAGTCCCACTGCGCCTGCTCTGTTTGGCATTTTGCAACAGCGTCTTGGAAAGGTGAAATTGCCTGTTTTGGTGATCTGACATGCAGCTAACACGAGAAGTGTGAGGCTTTCTCAGGGCTCCCAGGAGCTGCAAGTGGGGTACGGAGGGGAAGGGGAAGACTGGAGCCACATAAAAAGAAAATCACACAAATCACTTTCCTTCTTGCATATCCTAATTCATTTGTTTCCCTCAGATATTAATGAAGCCCCTAGTGTATGTGGGATTCCATTTCAGGTTTTGGTGACAACAGTACAAGCGGCGCAAAGGCAAAAGTCATTGGTCTCATGGAATTCAACCAGTAGGGGGAACAGACAATAAGCAGATCAATAGATAAAATATTCAGAAAGAAGTGGGAATAGGAAGAAAAATACAGCGGGACAAAGACTAGAGAAGGACTATTTCAGATTTGTGAAGGAGGCTTGGCTGAGGAGGGAGCACTGTTGGGAAACCAAATGATGTGAGGAGGGAGCCAGGCCATCCGGTGACAGAGTATTTTAGGTGTTGGAAACAGCACGTGGTCTCCCCAGGTGCAAACAAGTGGACATTTTAAAGAAATAGCAAGAAGACCAATGCAACCAGGATAGAATGAGCATGGAGGAGAGCACTGGGAGGAGAGGCTGGATGTCTGGCTGAGGGATAGATCACACGTGGTAGAACTGTAGGGTTTTCTTCCAAAGTAATGGGAAGCCAGAGGTGGGTTTGCAGGATAGTGATGTTACCTGATTTATAGTCATGAAAGATCACATTGGCTGTTTTGCAGAAAAGGAATAAAGAGACGAATAGGTATAATGTTCTAAGCAGAAAGTGGTGGGAACTTAGACTAAGACAGGAGTTGTACAGATAGTGAAGACTGGTTGGGTTTGGGAGCTATTTTGCAGGTAGAACCTTCAGGCCTTGCTACTGTATGAGTTATGTGGGATGTCAAAGGAATAGAATAAGGACAGATAGATGACCCTTAAGTTTTTGGTATAGACATTGGGTGAAAAAGATGGTGTCATTTACTGAAACAGGGACAACAGAGGGAGGAGTAACTTCATGCGGGGGAGGAGAACAGGCCGACACTTTGGGTTTAACATGTTGACTATGACAAGCTTACTAGAAACACAAATCAAGATCTCAAGTAAAAATCTTAAATAGGATTTCTAAGCAAAGGAAGTATTCTAAGAAAGAGAAATTGATTACTTGTTGCTTACAAGTCAAGATGAAGATTGGGAATCAACACTGGCCTTTTTAGAGGTCGTGATGACATTGATGAAGGTGGTTTCAGGAGTGACTGGAGAGAAAGCAGATAGAAAATGAGAGGTCGAGCATGGAGGAGTTGTGCTAGAAGAGAGACTGATGAAGGGGTCTGTTTTGAGGAGTTCACTGAGGGCCCTCTTGCACTGTTAAGGGGAGCTCCAGCAATCACTCTGGGCTTAGAAAGAAGCAGTGCCAGTTTATTCATACAAACAGGAGAAAAGACCGAGCACACTGTAGAAAGGCAGATAGGTCGATGAATGTGAAGGTGGGAGCATGAGGGAGTTCTCTTCTAATAGGACGTTTTCTTAGTGAAATATGATGCGAGGTCATTAGCTCAGGGAGCGTAAGGGGGAGGAAGCTTTGAAGGGTTGAGAAGAGCAAATTCTATCTACGCCAATCTGACACATATCATGTGCTCTAGAAATACCTTATTTTCCTAAGATAAAGTGATGTTATGGGTCTTCAGAGTAGAGAGAACGGGGAGAGAGTAATGAGGCCATGAGGGAGGGATTTGTAGTGACCCTGTAATTAAATATCCAGAAGAAACGGAATGCCACGTCTGCTTTCTCTGCTCCTAAGCTTCAGCCTTAGGGGAGAATATGTCTCAGAGAAGGCAGTTGGGTCACCTGGGTGAATGTTGGGCATCATTCAGCCCGTTATGAATTCATCAACTTTCTCCCAATTATCTACCCTATGGTCTTGGTGGACAACTCTATTCATAAAGGGAAGGATCCGGGAACCTCTGTCTGCCCTTGAAGGAGACACGGATGGACTGCTAAATTCCACACATTCTTCTCCACTCAGACAAAGGTAGAGTGCCTTCAGGCACATTCCTTTCTTGTTGGATGCCCCCCCCCTCCGCCCAGCTCCTGGGACAAGCTTGCTTTTGGAATGTTCACACACAAGGAGGGACTTTGCTTACCCAGAATGATGACAATGCTATACTTGATGGCTTTGATTTTTGCCTTTGAGAGGAGCCCTCGGTGGTAACTGGTGCACAGCTTTCCATCTGGAGATACAGAAGGGGGAATGGTGAAACGGGGTAGTGTTTGTGCCAATGGAAACATCACAGGTTAGATCCACAGCTCCACAGCTGTCATGGGGCCACTTAGATCCTGTTCACCCCTGCCCGGGAGGACACCCTTGGATATTTTCAGAGTCAAGATGGCTTTGGGCTGGATGCTGGTAACAGCTCAGGTTGCAGCTTAATATAAAATGTAAATGCACTGGGACATCCAGACTCTCTCCAGAGTCTTGGCTGAATGCCCTGAGTCAGCTAAAGCTGGAATTAGCCTTGTGACCTGGAATTAGCCAGGGAGTGATGCTAAGCTACCCATCTGGTCACTTCTGCAACTTAGGGTGAAGCCATTTTCTTAGAATGGTTACCCCAGACTAACTCGTTCATCTAACTCAGAAAATCCACTCTCAACAAAACCTCAAACCAGGGATACGAGAAACAAAGCAAAACAAAACAAAAAACCTGTCTCAAGTAGGATCCTGGATATATAATTTAATTCTATGTGGGCTGTTGTTTGATGGTAAACACATGAAGGATAAATATAAGAATCTATTAGTATCCAAGCTTGATGGAGGCAGGGACTATGTTTTCTTCATTGCTGAATCCTCTAAACTTCGTGAGTGATTAATAAATATTTGTTGAATCAATGAATACAAACCTCTCTCTAGTTAAGAAGCAGTGGTAAAATAAAAGTTGATTAGGGTGTACAGAATTTAGAGGGATAGCTCTCAGTAAAGAAGTAAATTGGTATGAAGTAAATTGGTGTGAAGATGGTACATTTGGGAATGGAGATGTTGGGCGCAGGGTCCCTACCCCTGCAGAAGTGTTTTTACTGTCAGAGCTTCCATCAGGCAGTATGGGGCCTTTGTGAAAATTGGGAAAAGATGCCCTTCCTGTGGATGCCCTCAACCTTGCCCCAGCACACACTCAGTGAGGGAAGCATGAATGGGATGCTAATCCCATGCACTGCTAGCCAGATGCTGCTGACTGGAGCTCAATGAGCAGGACCCTAGTAGTGGTCCATGTCAAAGGCCTACCGGGGCACCTGTTGAATGGAGTTGTACACTAGAGGCCAGCTGCTGTGCTAGGTTGTCCTCACTACAGTGTTCCGATTCCACGTTGGAGATTTATTTTAATCCTATGGAAACTGATCTGAAAGTTACCTTGGCACTATTATTCTAGACCCTCTCCAGTCTAATCCAGCCCAATCCAACCAACATGGCATGTCTGCCAAGAGACAAGACTGAACAGAAGAGGCCGAGATAGAGTTCCTGTTCTCTAGGAGGTTCCAGTCCGGCAGGAAAGGTTGCACACTGTGCTGGGTGAGAAGAGAGAGAGGAAAACCAGCTGTGAGGGAGAGAGCCATCCCCCACTGCCCTGCAAGGGAGGCTGCAGGGCAGATGGAGAGAATCCAGAGGTGGAGCTCTGTGGGGCTGTGTGGGAGTGAGATTGGGAGAGACTTGCAAAGCAGATGGAGCATCCTCAGCCAGGACGTGGAAACCAGAAAATGTCAGATGTATCTGGACCATGGGGGAGTCACTCACTTGACTGGAGCCTAAAAAAGGACGTTGGTTTTCAGGGTGGGGAGGAGAACTGAGGCAGAAGTGGAAAGACCTAGAATGTCCTCCCAGGGAGTCTGGGCTGAATTTCGGAGGCAGCCGCCAACCGCTGAAGCTTCTGAGTCTTTTCCCAGTGTGAACATGTACTCGCTGGAGAGGACAAACGGTAATCAGGAAGAATAGGAAGAAACGTTTATGTGCAATAAGCTGAAATGCTAATTAGAACTGGTTTTTTATTTCTTAATGTATACGTTATAAGGCCACTCTTAGGTACTACTAGGGTTTCAAATTATTCTGTTTATTTCACAGAACCACGAGACTTCAGTAGCATAAGGAAGCAAAAACCCTTCAGAAGCATTTATAGCTGCGGTTCTAAGCTGTGGGTGATATTGCCCTGGAGGGCTACATTTGCCAATGTCTGGACACATTTTGGGTTGTCTCAGTGTGCTGAGGGGTTGCTATTGGCATCTAGTGTGGAGAGGCCAGGAATGCTGCTAAACATCTTTAGAGGCACAGGACAGTGAAACAGAATTATCTAGTCCCAAACACCAATAGTGCCAAGGTGAAAAAACCCTGATTTCCACGGTGGTCTCCTGGGAAGGATATGGGCTCCAAGGTCAGACCTGAATATACCCTCCAGCTCTACCAAACTCCACCTGTGTGACCTTAGGCAGCTATGAACTGTTTCCAGCCTCAGTCTCCCAATTTAAAAAATGAGGCATAAAACACCAAACTCAAGAGGCTCTTTGAAAGGGGCAGAGGGAGGGAATCTTTCAAGCAGACTCTCTGCTGGGCATAGAGCCCCATGCAGGGCTGGATCCTGCGATCTATCCCACAGCCCTGAGATCATAGCCAAGAGTTGGATGCTTAGCCGACTGAGCCACCCAGACACCCTGCACCAAACTCAGAGTTTTGAAGATTTAAAAGAAAAAAAAATGTATTTAAGATGCCAAGCCCTCAGTATTGAGAATGTCAATTCCCTTATTAATTGGAATGAATAAAGTTTTAATAGTATTTCAGGATGAACATGAACTCCCTTTATGGAAGTGAACAGACAGTATTACTACATTTAGAGAGTCTATTATACACTGTTGTTATCTGGATATAGGAATTATATACATCCAAAAGTTCTCCCAGAAGGATTTTACCCATGGGAGGCAAGTCCGAAATACAGCCGACCAAATTATATCCATTCAAAATATCCCATTGGCTGGCCTAACAGCTGGCTCCGAAACAATACAGTTCTGAAAACTTGGTTGGTTTTTCAGAAAAGTTCTTGAGAATGACATTTGTGCTCTGAAATCTTTTTAAAATGGAACCTCACGGTACTTTCCGCAGGGCAACTGGGTGACAATATAATCAACTCCCTGCCCTTCGATCTCCCAATGAGATCAGTGAAAGCCTTCTTTAATCTGACCACTCGAGGAAATGCAAAGCCTCCAGCTTCTAAAGATGGCTCTTCAAAGAGAACTGAGCTCCCAAATGCCAATAATTCTCCTTTATTGGAAGATAAAAGGATTATTTCCACCCAGGCCTTGGCACTGAGCTAGAGCAAAAAACGGTGAAATCCAACCATCTCTGCGCATTGATAGCTGGGGCCGCCTTGAGGCAGCTGGTCCATGAGATTCGGGACTGGAAGCTGCATCCTGCCCCAGGCAGTCTCAGTTCCTGGATGCATCCTTGGGGGGCCCCCCCACACTGTCCATCTAGTCTCCAAGGGACCACTTCCTGCTCCTTACCCCCCCCCTTCCCCACCCTTGCAGAGCCACTGGGAATCCACTGTTGCCTGAACCACCTGAAGGGGGAGCAATTGGTATCTTGGGATTTTTAAACGAGACAGAATTTATTCCGGGCGGGAGGGATTGTTCCATCTCTGGGCTTATAATGAGGGCAGGAGATTGGTTTGTAACAAGGAAATCTACCTGGGGATGTTTTAAAACAAATGCTTTTTTTTCACACGTTGGGAAGTCTATGTATTTCCGATTGGCTTTAACAATGTAAATGTTTTTAACAGTCATGCCCAAATTGTAAAATTCTTAAAATTTGAAATTTTTTATTTCCAATCATTGATGGCCTGTTTATTTATAAATATAGCCTCAGGATTAAATATTTCTAGTGCATTTTTACACTAAATTTTGACCACTACTTTCCCTTGTTTTTGTTTTTGTTTTTTTAGACCAGAGGTCATAGCTAGATATGAGGAGGTATGACCTAACTTAGCTACCTCACAGCCTTTTCTGTTCCTCAGCTCCTCAGTTTAGGGGGAACCAGGAAGCCTGGGAATATGGGAAGAATCTATGGACACTATTCTCAGGCCTGGCTCAGACAAACCACCGAGTAATCCTCCTCTCTTTTGTGTCCCTACCCCTGACGGTAGGATGTCAATGCTGAGAGAGACACCTTATAGCCATCTGTTCAGTGAGGCAGAATCTTCATCTGCTTGAGTTCCTGAATGACTATGTGGAGCCTTTGACTTTGACTGTTGATTGGACTTTAATTAAACAAGAAACAAAGTTCTTCTTTGTTAAGCTACTGTCTTCGGGGGTTTCTTTGTTAGGGCACCTAGTGTTTCCTTAACACTAAGCAGAACACTAAGCAGAAAGTGGTATCTCATATGCAATGCTATTATAACAAAAATCTAAAACATGCATTGGCCTGTGGGCTGGCAGCAGGTGACAAGAAAACTGACATTGGAAGCTGGGACACTAGAGATCTATTTCATAGAACCATCACATACGATGCCTGGGAAGTCAAATTGTATATCTACTGAGCCTGGAGCCCATAGAACAGGCCTGGCTCAGCAGTCAGGGCTCTCCAGAAAATGGAACTAACAGGAAATACGTAGAAATATACATAAAAGGAAATGTATTATAGGAATTAACTCACAAAATTATGGAGGCTGGGAAGTCCCACAGTTTGCTGTTTATAAGCTGGAGAACCAAGAAAGCTGGTGGCATAATTAAGTCTAAGTACAAATCATGAGAACCAAGAAAGATGTTTGTGTAAGTCTGAACACAATGGCTGGAGACTCAGGCAGTCAATGGTGTAAATCCTGGTCCTAGCCTGAGGCCCAAGGAACAGGAGAGCTGATGTCCAAGGGCAAGAGAAAATTGATGTCCCAGCTCAAGCAAATTTACCCTTCCTTTGTCTTTTTGTTCTATTCAGCCTTCAGCAGATTGGATGATGCCTACCACATTGGTGAGAACACCTTTATTTAGTCTACGGATTCAAATGCTTCTAGAAATGTCTTCCAGACACACCCAGAAATAGTGTTTTGCCAGCTATCTTGGCATCCCTTAGCCCATTCAAGTTGACACATAAAATTAACAATCACAGTTGGTAAGTGGAATGTTAATAGTGTGTGTTGATTGCTACCACTATGATTAGCAAGGTATTAGAAAAAAGAGATGAGCTCAGACAAGAGATGGTTGGTTTATGAACAAAAATGACAGGAACATGGGGCGCCTGGGTGGCTCAGTGGGTTAAGCCTCTGCCTTCGGCTCAGGTTATGATCTCAGGGTCCTGGGATCAAGTCCCGCATTGGGCTCTCTGCTTAGCAGGGAGTCTGCTTCCTCCTCTCTCTGTCTCTCTGCTTGCCTCTCTGCCTACTTGTGATTTCTGTCTGTCAAATAAATAAATTAAAAAATTGACAGGAACTTAAAGTCTTAAAATATGGGATCTCATGGAACCGCAAGTGTGCATTGCTTCTGGCCCTTGATATTAACAGATACATCTTTTGCATGACCTGGTGCAAATTGAAAATGTGAGTGGAGCATTATAGTAAATGTGTACACCTTCTAAGTGTACAAGTCTTATACCAGTGGAGCTGACCTTGGTCCCCAAATTAAGTTTGAGAGGTTTTAACCAACAAAGACCCATTCAGAATCATTCTTGAGGCAAAGATGACACTAAGGATGTGGCCTCCCTACTAGTGTTTTAGATGGCTTCAACCTAGCCTCCATTAAGTTAAAGACAGGGATGGTACATGGAAGCAAAGACACAAGTCGGATATGAGAATTCTATTAAGAAAGACTTTTTGGACATGGTCACTGGCACATGAAACTGAAAGCAAATGGATCAGAAGCCTTCTACGTATTTGAGGAATGATATTACCAAATAAGCCGTGAGCTCTATATCTTTTTCAACACTTTGAGAGATCAGATGTTAACATTTTTACTAATCCTGTGGGTAGAAAATTGCATCTGAGGTTTAAATGTGCAATTTCTTCATCATCAATGAGGTTGAGAATCTTAGTTTTGGCCATTCCTTTTGTCCCTTCTGTGAAATGTCTGTTTGTGTATTGCTCATTTTTTTCTTTTTATCTCTTGTTGTTGTTGTATATGTTTTTTAAAATTGAAGCATAATCAGCATACAATTTTATAGTAGCTTCAGGTGAATAACATATTTATTCAACAATTCTATCCATTACTTAGTGCTCACCATGCTAAGTATGGTCACTGTCTGTCACCATACAATGTTATCACAATATCATTATTATTATTATTTTTAAGTTTTATTTTATTTTTTTTCAGTGTTCTAAAATTCATTGTTTATGCATCACACTCAGTGCTCCATGCAATACGGAATGTTAATTCCATAATACCCACCACCAGGCTCACCCAACCCCCCAAACTGCTCCCCTCCAAAACCCTCAGTTTGTTTCTCAGAGTCCACAGTCTCTCATCGTTTGCCTCCACCTCTGATTTCCCCCAACTCACTTCTCCTCTCAATCTCCCAATGTCCTCTGTGTTATTCCTTATGCTCCACAAGTAAGTGAAACCATATGATAATTGACTTTCTCTACTTGACTTATTTCGTGCAGCATAATCTCCTCCAGTCCCGTCCATGTTGATACAAAAATTGGGTATTCATCCTTTCTGTTGGAGGCATAATACTCCATAGTATATATGGACCATATCTTTTTTATCCATTCGTCTGTGGAAGGGAATCTTGGCTCTTTCCACTGTTTGGTGACTATGGCTATTGCTGCTATGAGCTCTGGAGTACAGATGACCCTTCTTTTCACTACATCTCTATCTTTGGGGTAAATACCCAGTAGTGCAATTGCAAGGTCATAAGGTAGCTTTATTTTTAATTTTTTTTAAAGATTTTATTTATTTATCAGACAGACAGGGATCACGAGTAGGCAGAGAAGCAGGCAGAGAGAAGGAGGAAGCAGGCTCCCTGCTGAGCAGAGAGCCCGATGCAGGGCTGGATCCCAGGACCCTAGGATCATGACCTGAGCCGAAGGCAGAGGCTTTAACCCACTGAGCCACCCAGGCGCTCTTATTTTTAATTTCTTAAGGAATCTCCACACTCTTTTCCAAAGAGGCTATCACAATATTACTAATGACATTCCCTATGCTGTACTTTTCATCTCCATGACTTACTTATTCTATTCAACTTTTTAAAAAATTCTTTTTTAAATTGATTTTTAGGAGTTCTTCCTATATTCTGAATACTAATCTTTCCCCAGGTCTCTGTGTTGCAAATACCTTCTCCCACTTTATACTTGACTTTTTAGATATTAACAGAACCAAATTTATCTATCATTTCTGAGTTAACATAAATGATGTAGGATCTTGTTTATGTTGGATCTTGTTGATCTATGTTTAACTTAAGATCCAACATAATTTATGCTAACTGGGATATGACATGTATAACATAATTTATGTTAACTGGGATATGACGTTGGGATATCTTATCCCAATGTCATAAAGGTATCACGATACATTTTCTTTTAAAAATTTTCTATGGGGGCGCCTGAAAGGCTCAGTCACGTGGCTCCTTTGGGCGTCAGCCTTGGCTCTTGTGCTCTAAGCGTCCTGGGATTGACCCCTGCTGGGCGGGAGGCCTGCTTTCCCTCTCCTAGTCCCCCTGCTTGTGTTCCCTCTCTCGCTGTGTCTCTGTCAAATAAATAAATAAATAAACAAGCAAATAAATAAATAAAATCTTCAAAAAAAATATAGAAGGTTTATATGTTGTGAACATAAGGAAACGGAGTCAGCAAGGCCTGAAGGGGGCGCTCACACGCACGTACCACTCCCGGCAGCCTGCCTAACCAACAGAAAAACCACTTGGAGAAGGGAGGGCGCTTTTTACACGAGAATTTGTCTCTTGCCTTTAAGAAAAAGTAAGGAAGATCCCGCCTTCCTCAGCACCAAAGCACCAACCACACCACCTGCTGCCAATAAGAAACCGCCGCCACCTGGAACTCTTCGTTCTCCAGTGACCTTTTGTTCGGAACAGCCTACCCCAGTTCCTCCTAAAACCTAATAAAGCTCACCTTCCCTTAGTCTCTTTGGACTTGCCTAAAGTTCGCCCCAGCTTGCTTGTCCCGAATTGCAATTTCTCGGCTGTTCATGAATAAATTCATTTTTTACATAAATAAAATTGCTCTTTGCTCTGCTTGCAGTTAACAAAATTTCAGTCTCCAAGTCTCCTGGAATTTGTTTTTGCTTATAAATTGAGGTAAAGAACCAGTTTTATTTCTTTCTCTATGGTCTTCTGACATATATCAAGTTTTTGTATATATGTAGGTTCTGTTTTGAAGTTGTTTCATTTTCTATTTGTGTATTGTATTGTCTCAATACCATACTCTATTAATCACTCTGACTTTATGATAGATTTTAATATTGAATAGAGCTAACCTCCCCTACTTTTGTTCTAGTTCTCTAGGAGTGTCTTCTTGGCTATTCTTGGCTCTTGAAATTTCCGCATATATTTTAAATTGGTTTGTCAAGCTCAATAAAATGTCCCATTTTAATTTTGACAGGAACTGCATTAATCTGTAGATTGTTTGGGAAAATTGACATCTTCAAGCTATTGAATCTTACTATCCATGAACTTGTTATAAGCTTCATTTATTTATATCTATTTCTTTTATGAAGTTCTTTGTCTTTTACTAAATGTCATTCTATGTAGAGAAGCCATTTTGCCTGTGTTTACTGATGAAGAAACGTGCTGAGAGCAGCTAATGGACTTATCTTAAATCATTTAGCTAGAAAAATAGGACTCTAACCCAGTTCCCAATCCAAAGCTTTCTTCCCCACCTCATTCTGTCTCATTTGATTTGAAACCTGCAATTTGGATGTGGCATGGATCTTGTCCCGTCTCCTAAACCACAATGGCCAGACGCAGTCATACACAGATAGGTTTGCAAACCCTATGGCCGCACTTCCTGCATCTCCTGTCCCTATGCAGTTAACTGCTCTATTTTACAGAATTAGATTCCCTTGGGCATCAAAAACACGCCTGTTTAGGAAAGATAACTTACAAGATTGAAAAATCTCATCCCTGGTACCTCTTGCCTTCCACACTTGTTTGTGGGAAAGTATTTAGATCATTTGTTAAATAGTTCTTTTTCTTTTCTTTCTGTCCACCTTTGAGGGAGAGAAAATAGACTTCTTTGCTGGTAAGAAGAGTGGTTCATAAAAGAACGAGAGCTTGAATGTTGCAGCCTGTATTTACACCGCATGCTTCTGTTCACACTAATCATTGCCAATGTCCCCTCGTTGATGAGCAATAATCCTGGCATGCTAGCACCACTGGAGATCTATTTACCAGGCAACACCATAAGCTGCCTAGCTGTAATAACAAATAGAAAATCAGGTGAGTTCCGTTTATGAATCAGATACAGAGAGTATATGGGCTTTTGACACTACTATCTGCCCCTCATTCCAGAAGAGGCTCACTGGTGTTAATATGGACAACTGAAAAAAAAAAAATAGGGGTAATAGACTTTGACTTGTATTAAAGAATAAAAATTGACTGCAGCCATTTCCACTTTGGGGAGGATAATGGCATATTGTATACCAGTGGGAAAACTTCTCTCTATGTGGCTTTGAACTATTTCAGAGACTGGAGGACAGGGCTAAGCCAGTAGTTTAGGGACTAGGAAATCTAGTAGCAGGGAGATATGCGGGACTCTGGAAACAGACAGAGCCCAACCACAGTGGTGAAAGGCCTGCTAGAAAAGGGGGGGGGCAGCTGATAGGAAGTGGAAAACTTTCATCCCCTCAGACCTACAGCAACATTTGCTGTAGGGAGTGGGGTGGAAGAGAAGCCACGCCAAAGAGCCAGGGTTTGGGTTTTTTAACTAAAAAAAATTTTTTTTCACTTTGAACTTTTTTTTTTTTTTTTTCCCCAGCCATGTACCACCTCCCCTTCTGCAGTGGCCTTCCTTCTAAGAGGCAGCCTGATACTGGGGAGAAAACATAGGCTTTCTGGTCAATTGTATGGGCTGTCCTTCATTTGTAAGAGAGAGATTAATAATGCGCCTTGCAGCGTCATGCACAGATTCAAGAAGATGTAGTATGGAAAGAACTTAGTGAAGTGGCTGACAGGAGCTGCTCTGTCTGTTCCTCTGTCTTGTCAGCTTGTGTTGATAGACCATGTAAACAAATGCTTCATGGCCAGACCATATATAGAAGCAGAACCCCTGACCCACACTCTGCAGCCACCAGGCCAGGGAACCAACCCATTACCTAAAGTGACCAGACCAGAAGGCCAAGCTACCATGTGTAGGTCATACGTGTAGCCAGTCTGACCTGTATCTCTCTCCCCCTGTCCTGTAAGACCCATAACAATCTACCCCAAATGGTCAACACTCAATTAATGACTGACAGCTTCTTTAGTTTTTGTCTCCACTTTCAACTTAAACCCAACCAGAGCTAGCCAAGTATATACCCTTCACCAACCACGTGGGATTCCATGCTTCTACCTGGCCTGCCTGCAGCTTCCCAGGCAAACAGCCACCAGCCACCAGCCAGGGCACATCTGAATTCTTCCCTTTTTCCACTATAAAGCCTTCCCACTCCTCTGCTTGCTTTTGAGTCTCTGCCAAAACAGAAGACATGGTGCCTGACTCCCTTGCAATGCCTCTTTTGTGAGCTCTGGATAAACGTTTGTCTATTTCTCATTTGGTTGGACTTCAATTATTTCTTCTCAGGGTCTTTTTTTTTTTTTTTTCCTCCTGATTCTGCCTCTGTATGGACTATGGGTTTGTGTTCTCCCCTAATGCATATGTTGAAGTCCTAATCCCCAATGTGATGGTTTTTAGAGATGGGAACTGTGGGAGGTGACCAGAGTTAGACGAGGTCATGGGCATGGAGCCCTCATGATGGAATTAGTGCCCTTATAAGAATAGACACCAAAGCCTGTGCTCTTTCTCTCTCAATCTCCCCTCACCCCCATATGAGGACACAACAAGAGGGAAGGGGAAGCCATCTACAAGCCAAGAACAGCACTTTCACCAGGAATAGAATCAACTAGCACCTTGATGTTGGACTTCCCAGCCTCTAGAACTGTGATAAAATAAATTTCTGTTGTTGAAGCCACTCAGTCTATGGCACTTTGTTATGTCAGCCTGAACAGATGCAGACGCCCCCTTTTTACTTTTTTCCCCTTCACACCCATTGCTCTGGACCTTTCCAAACCCTCTGGTCCCACCACACTTGATCTGTCCACCATCAAATCAGGGGTCGTGTAGTCTAAGTGACAGTTTCATCAGTATATGCTTGTATAGTGCACATTACTCAATCCAGGTTACAAATGCACTGCTCCTAGGCTCTCCTAGAGACAGTATCTTGGTGAAAAAGGACTGATTCCATTGGTTTGAATTTCAGGCATCACAGAAAGCTCAGCAGGGAGACATCTGTGGGCAGGAAGAGGCATTTTTTGTTATCTGTTATATCAACCTCTGGGAACTTCCTTATGCCTTGTAGCTTCTAGATCCTACCTATGTATCAGAACACATCTTATCTTGGTCATTACCCATTCCCTGAAAATATAAGTTTTGAATGTTTAGGGATGTATCAGTTTAAGATATATCTCTATATCTATCTATCTATCTATCTGTCCAGCGTGCTATCACCTGTATATGCACATGCATATTCTAATACTTATTATGTATTCGTATATTTATAAAAGTGATATCATTTAACTTTTTCCTTATTAGTTTAATACATAATAAACATCTTTTTATTGCAATGAGTATACTACATAATACTTTTTACAGCTGTCACATTTCCTTGTCTATATAATTATACTCGATCCCTCATTACAGGTATGCAGAACTTTTCCCATTTTTTCCTGATTATAAACAATGATTCTTATGTTTTCTTTCCTTTCCCTCTCTTTCACTTAAATCACTAAAAAAAGTTTATTTCCTTGTGGCAATGAGGTAGGACTATAGCTCTATTTATTTCTAAATAAACTCTCTCAACAACACTAATTACTGAATGATCTCTACTACGCTATCAATTCGAGACACTTTATCCTCCCCTAAATTCCCAAGGTTTCCTTTAGAGTTTCTGTTCTATTCTCTTCTTCTTGTAATTCTTTGATAGAGATACCCTATTTCAACAATTTTAGTATTTAATGTATCTATTTCATGCCTGATAGAGGAAGGATGTCTTCCTCCATTTTTTTTTTCAGACAAATATGCTGACGTTTAGCCAGAGCCCCTGACGATGAATAAAATGAATGCATTTGTGTTCATTCTTTCTGCTTGCTCTTGTTCTTCTAGAAAAACCAGGATGCAGAGACTAGACTGGAGGGAGGGAGTCTGTGTGGAGGACCTGCACGGAGCCCAGAAGGGGTCACAAGTTGAATGATAGGTGTTTCACGGGTGGCATATTTCCAAGCAGCCTGCACACACCTCGGGGTTGCTCTTGTCAATCACGGTGGGAGTCAGCAGCCTCTAACTGTGCCTCCCGCTGGACAAGAGGTTGCCAAACCTGGGTGCACATTAAAATCATCCAAAGAGCTTTTCCAAAGTAACGATGCCAGACCTCACTCCAAGCGGAGTGAATCAGAACCTCTCAGGCAGCGGTCTCCTGGTATTTGGTGCATTTGAGAATCTCCCCAGGCAGTACTCTTGGGCAGCCAGAGCTGAGACCCCACGTGGGGGCCTAGAGGCTTCCTCTAGTCTGAAACTATGCTATGGATTCATTTGGCATCCCCAGGCCTTGGTACTGCTGCTGACCTGTGGCGGACACAGCAGAACTGAACTGAATTCAGATAAGAACACCCAGCCTTATACGTCTCTCCCGATTTACCTAGAGAAGGGACACAGATGATTAGTGCCCGCTTGGGAATCCTTAAGACCTTCCCTCCATCACATGGGAGAAGTAGCTTCAAGAGGGAGGAAAATGAGCAAGGTCTTGGTCTGGTAAAGGTGTTCGTTCACAGTTTGAAAAGAGGAGGGTGTCGAGACCATTTAGGCTGTCTCCTTATTTTAACCTGGTGAAGGCCAGAGAGGTTAAATGACTTTGCAAGGTGGCCCAGCTCTCAGTGGCACACCCGGAACAGAAACCAGCCCTTTTGTTTTCTGGGCATCCGCATTATACCCTGCTGTCCTCGTGTGAGGGCGTGCGGGTGTGTGTGTATGTGTATAGGTGTGTGTGTAAGTGTGCATGTGAGAGACTGTGAAAGAGTGCATGTGTGCATGCGGATACCAGGAACGGGAGGAGGTAGGGAGTCCGAGCAGAGAACTAGTGGCATTATAATAAATAGAAAGCCAGGAGCCCTCTGCCCTCTCTTTCTGGCATGTGGGTCACTGTGTTCTCTCCGGGTTGGTCTCTGGCAGGTGTGGCAGCATTGGACTGGGTGGCAGGGTAGGCCTCCAGGTCCCAGTGCCCGCAGTGTGGGAGGGGCTCTGCACTAAGGTTTACTGATGCAGAATTTGGGGAAGGGCTATAGTGGGTGCTCTCGGGCTCATTCTGGGGTGAGATGGTGTGTTGGGAAAGCACTGACCATGCGTCGCCTGGCTTAGGGTCCAGGACTGTTCTGTGGATGGACAGCCATTTTCTCCATCTGTAAATTCAAGTCAAGTAGAAATGTCTATGCCCATGCATCACTGAATGTGTGCTCCTTGGACAGACCTCTGTATACCCCAGTGTCCTCCATGGTGTTCTCTTTGCCAGGCCCAAGTAACCAGGGTGACCTTTGGATCCTGGCACCCAAAGTCTCCTCTTCCTTCTTGAGTCTTCAGGGAGGCCACATGGAGGGGACAGCACCTACCAGGAGAGGCTTTGTTGGGTCTGACCAGCTGGCTGGGTCCTGATGGAAGAGTGCAGGCTGGTTGAATTCAGGCAAAGCCTGAGCTCTTATTTGCTAGACAAAAACCACTGAAGAAGGAAAATTATTTAAGAGCCAGGTAATGCCAGTTAGACACTTACCTGAGCAGTTGGAGATCACTGTCTCATGGGCTTTGCTTTTCATCCAAATGGTTCGGATCACAATGGCATAGATGACACTGTGGAAAGGACCAGAGGTAATATTAACATGGCTGGTGGGTTCCTACTGTCAGGACACAGAAAGACCACTCCAGTTCTCTGAGTGTGAGGTAAGGAGGGAGGGTGCTCTAAACCACGCCTGGTCCCTATCCTGGCTGATTATAGAATCCCTGCATGTCACAGCTACCACTTTTTTTTTTTTAACCTGAAGAGGATAGAACATGGTGAAGTAAAATGGTTCCTCCAAGATAGCTCAGATGGTTAGAGGTAGAGCTGAGATTAGAATCCAGACTCAGGGTTTGGGATCAGAAAGATTTGTATTTGTATCTAGCTCTACTACTTGCTGCTTGTATAACCTTGACCTTAGACACTCTTTAATGTGGCCCCATGACTCCTGCCTCTGTTATGCATGCCTTTGTGAGATCCCCTTCCCTTAACTGGGGGAACTGTGACTTGCATTGGGCTGAAGGTGATAAATGTCTGGGATCGTGTAAGATTTATGCTTGTCTTGTTAGCGCCTCTCTCTGTTGCTGCCATGAGTCCTACAGCCCCAGAAAATTAATTCTGCCAAGAACCCACAGGAGCCTGAAAGAAGACCCTTCCCCATTGAGCCTCTGGTGATAGCCCAGCCCTGGCAGACACCTTGATGGTTGCCTTGCTTCCGCGGAGGTGAGCCATGCCCCATTAAGCCATGTCTGACTCCGGACACACAACACTGGAGATAATAAACATATGTTGTTTTAAGTCATGGCTTCAGGATAATTTGTTACCCAGCAATAGATAAGCAATCTACTGGCTGACACAGGTTGAATGTTTGCTGCGTCTCCACCCCTAAGTTTACATGTTGAAATGTTAATGACCGTGGTGATAGTAGTAGGAGGTGGAACCTATTGGTGATTAGGTTGTGATACAGCTCTGATGAATGGAGTTAGTGCTCTTTTAGACACCCCACAGAGCTCCCTAGCCTCCTCTACCATGTGAGGACCCAGGAGAAGTCTGCTGCTCAGAAGAGAGCTGTCACCACACTCTGACCATGCAGGCGCCCTGTTCTTGGACTTCCAGCCTCTAGCACTGCAAGAACTGAAGTTCTGTTGTTTACAAACCACCCAATCTGTAATATTTTGTTACAGAAGCCTGAACAGACTAAGGCACTGGGCCTCTGTTGACACTAAAATGGAATTAATAACACAAACACTTTTTTGGGGATGGATCGAATGTGACAACATTGAAAATGCCAAGCACAGCACTTGGAAATTAGCAGAGACTCAATAAATGTCATTTTCATTCCCCTTTTTTCTCCCCATTTTTCACATACTATCACACCTACTGTAGCATGAAATAATTTATGCCTAACAGGAAAACAAAATATTAATGACTCAAAAGCATCAGGAAATTTTGTATCTTTTGTTCCCTTTGATCAGTTGTTTGATGCTTCCAATATGTTAAGAACTTGAACTAAAAACTCTGGGACAAAGCATTGCTTTACTTTAGAATGCCGCACATTTCTCTCCTGAGATTTACTGGTTAAAATAAAATCAGAACTCTGGTCTGCAGTGGCTGACAAAGCGCTATTGTTTTTAATGATCTTTAGAATATAACTTAATTAATGACCGTGTTAAAAATCTTCTGCTCCTTTTTGTTTTTCCCATTCTTGCTAAGTGAACTCCTCTGAGTGCTCCAGGTGTGCTTGGAGCCCTTTTGGAACATCCCCAGTCCTTCTCATATACCTGCCCAGGGATTTTTCTGGAACTTGTGTGTCTACATTATAGAAGAAATGAGGAAAAACTACTTGTGAGTCTATTCTTTACCTTAAGTTGGACATTTGTTATAGCAGAGAAACTTTTTCCCCACATAAATGAGATACAAGGAAAGGTAACCACCACGGAACATTAATTATGTATTACAGTTGCAACCCCAGAGCTAAATCAATCAACAATTCAAATATTTATTGGCCACGAGCCATATACATAATGGAGAATTGAGGAAGGTCTTATGTGTTAGGGGTTTGGGCCTAAGTCATCTCTGCCTCATCTCCTAAGGACCCTTCAGGCAAGTGGAAAGCAACTCCTAATTAGTAGGGTGCCCCTTTATGACAGATCAGGCCATTGCTCAAAGCGGAGCAGTTATGTATCAGAGAAATCTCTGAATTATGTTCGTCTCCTTCTTCTTCGTTGTTCCTTTCATCAGCAAGTTCTGTGGTCTGTCCCTTCAAAACGTCCCCATGCCTCCATGATTTGTTCCTTCTTCTCCATTCGTGCTCCTCAGCATCAGTCTAGATCCTTACAATCTCTTTTTTTCCTCCAAATATTTTTACATTTTATTTTTATTGTGTTAAATAAACATAAAAAAATTTACCATTTTAACCAATTTTAACTGCATGGTTTGGCAGCATGAAGTACATTCACACTGTTGTATAACAGTCCCCACTATCCATCTCCAGAATTTTTCATCTTCCCCAACTGAAGCTCTGTACCCATTAAAAGGAAGGCTTCATGAACGTTCATGGCATCTTCATATGGGGACAGACTAATTTCTGTATGGTTCCAATTTCAGTATGTGCGCTTCTGAAACAAGCACCCCTTATGACCTCTTGCCTGATTATTGTGATCTTCTAACATCTCTGCTCAGCTACCATCTTGAATGCCCGCGCGTCCCTCAAGGTGGCGCTCTAGGACCCAGAGTCATCTCTGGCTTAAAACTGCCCCAATGTCTCCACTTACCTACAAGATGACATCCAGGCTCTTACATAGGGCATCCAAAGCTTCCCACAATCTCCCTCTGTCTTCCTCACCTTTACCACCATCATCCTTCTTCCCTCCACCCCACTGTCTCTCGATGACCTTTCTCCAAATCAGCAACAGGAGTGCCCAACAGGAGCGAGCTGACAAAACTGACCCCAACCCCATGCTTCATATGCAGCTGACTTTGGGTAAATTCCAGTGCCTTCTATCTCTCTGTGCTTGCTTTGCTTTCTTGCTGAAATGCATTTTTAAGCCCATTCTCCATATATCACTTAGCTGTGAAACCTTTCTGAACTGTCCCTGTTCCTCAATGATAACTGGCTCTCCCTTCCTTAGGACCTCCATGCTGGTCTAACACAGTTTTCGTGGAGTCTTTTGTCTATGATGATCATGTCCTAAAGATCAGCAAATCTATCCATAGCCCATTCTCAGAAACAGAGTTCAAAACAGATTTTCAAAAACAGAAACATCTCTACTGTTTTGGTTTAACTTCTTCCACGTCTTCAATCTATTTCCACTCTCCCAACAAGTGCAGGTTTCTTCAAGTTTCTGAAAAATCTGAATACTGAAAGATCATCCCGATCGAAGAAAGTATCCCTTATCTGTAACTGGCTGCCTGAGTTCTTGATTTTATGGGACACTCTCTAGACACAGACCCATTTTCTCTCATTTCCTTTGTAGAGGCAGCTCGTGATGGGGGTTGCATGAGAGCCGAAGCCAGAGAAAGACCTTGTAGGACTGCCTTAGGAGGATGCTTGTACCTGGTTCCTTAGTCCTGATTCTGGATAATGTGTAAGAAGTGTCCAGGGAAGAGAACAAAACCTTTGCCCTTCCTGTGGGACACAACAGACAGTATTCCCTCAGACGGTAAGTGCCCCACCCCTGCAGGATTCAGCACAGGACTGGGGACTTCATGGGTTACAGTCTTGGAGCCATAGACATTCATAGCCAGTGGGGATCTAAGTCTCCATCTCTGCTTCCCATTTGGGGTTCGAGGATTGTGTCCAGTTATGCCCTGAAGGTCTCCTTAGAGGTCAAGCATAGGGAAGACAGGTAGGGGGAGTTGGTGTTTCACTGAACAAGGCCCTTTTTTCTCTTCTCCTAGCAGGGGCATTAAGGGTACTTGCTAGTCAAAAATGTCTCTCTCATTAATTAATTCATTTCATTTTAGGTATTTGAGGACTCACTTTGTCCCAGGCACCTGTTAAGTCATGGTGGATACTCTGGTAGAAAATACAGATTCCTAGCCCTCATAGAGCTTACACTACAATGTGGCAATACAGAATACATTCGTGGCAATAGGTAGTAATAAAATGAGGACACATTAATATATGCTTATAAAGAGGCAAAACGCTCTGAAGATAAAATGGAGGGTGAAACAAGAGTATATAATAAGGACCTTGATTGGTTGTGGGGGGTCAGACTTCAGTTTTGAGAGATTCAGTGATTTGTCTGAGTTCACACAGCTAGAGGATAGGTCCTCTGATTTCAAGGGCTGTAAACCGACTTGTTAACAAGATTGGTTTTTTTTTTTTAGGATTTAGTTTATTTATTTGACAGACAGAGAGGCAGGCAGAGAAAGAGAGGGGGCAAAGCAGGCTCCCCGCTGAGCAGGGAACCCGACGTGGGGCTCGATCCCAGGACCCTGAGATCATGAACTGAGACAAAGGCAGAGGCTTTAACCCACTGAGCCACCCAGGCACCCCTGTTAACAACTTTGTGAAGGAGGGTGCACAAGTTCCTCTGGGGGCTGTATTGGGTTACATATGCTATATATGATTCTAGTTATTTCCTAAATGCCTTCTTTGATTCCTAGACCAGGTTAGCATCCCTGCTGTGGATCCCCTAGGGCTCTCTATTTACTCTACTACCACTCATCACAGTGTTGTAACCCCTTCCTTAATTGGCTGTCTTCTCTGTTACAGGAATATTCTTAAATTCAGACAGCATGTGTGTCTAGTCATTTCTGTATCCCCCTTACCAGGTCCAGGTCTCCCAGAGGGTGGGTGCCCTACAGCTATTTCTAGAAATAATGAATATATGGCAAAAGGTAAAGTGTCAGGGACTCAACAGTATCTCTGTATGTAGTTGGGTTTTGGGAGACATGAAGGCAAAACTAACTTGTAAAAACAGCTTGATACTTAAGAAACTAAAAAATTACATGAGAGTCCTGATATATACAGCCCATTGGTACCATGTTTAATGGGCTCCCAGACAGAGAAAGTCAAAGGGATGCCTTGGCTAACTCACTTGGTGCCACTGAAATAACTGAGATTTCCTAATGGTCCTAGAAGAGTTCATTCTGATGACTTAGGTAATTCAGATGAATTTACTGATGTCTGGAAACAGCAGGTTTGGACTGTTGGGTATCAGTTAGGATACTTTTTATAGAAACTTATAGAAAACTCCCGACTCAAATTGTTCTAAACAATTGGAATATTTCTTATCTCCCATAATTGCAACTTCAAAGGGTCGAAACTGAGTTTCAGAAATCTGACTTTTCTCTTTTCTTTTCAGTGTAGGTGTTTCCCTGAGTCAACTGCAGCAGTTCCAGCTGTCAATCCTGGACACCTGTATACAGAAGCAGTATCCAGAAGATAAGCCATCCTCTCCTGGACTTGTTTCCTAAGAATGGGGAAATCTTTTCCAAAAGCTCTTCAGAAGATGTTCCCTCACATCTCATTGGCTTGAATTGGTCACGTGGCCATTCCCAAACCATTCACATACTGAGGGGAAGGGCTGCCATGAGTGGCTTATTGTGGAATGGATACTGGAATTATCCAATCCAGTATCCAATTGGATACTGGAAATCCAATCACAAACGTCTACCCTGACCCAGCAAATTAATGAGAATGGCTTTTCAAAAGGTAACTCTTGCCACCCCTCAGGCAACACCATATGGTATGTCACTTCCTTTAATAATATGATGGGTCATTCTTCTTGACCTTGGACCTCATGCCCAGGGACAGTGCTAGCCAGATCCCTGGGGCCTTTCACACACCATGGCCTTAAACTCTACTGGGCTATACCAAACTTAGCATGGGACTTTCCCATAGTTTGATCTCCATTCTCCAAGCAAAATAAATGGATCTTTTTTTCATATAACACGAATCAATGCTCCATGACAAATGTGCTTTTTTTCCACTTATTCCTTTGCAATTGTTGGCCATGGATCTTTTATGCCTCTTTCTTTATGTCACAGAGATAAAAATGATAGAAGAATGAGAAATCAATTAAGTTACAAGAAAATAACCACTGCTAAAGTAAAGCAATTACACCAGGGCTAATAACCTACCCAGCAGCAGTTAGACAGTTATGTCAAGTAAATTTTGAAATAATGGGAGTTGTGTTGACCCAGAAAAAACAATGTATTGCCTTTATTGTCAGTCACTATGGTTTCAAGAGCTGGGAGCCTGATTTAATTAATGACAGAAGAGCTAAATCTTTATTCATACACAGCTCTCATGAGAGTTTGCCCCAGATAATGCAACTCTTTTTTCCTCTCTCCTTCCCTCCCTCTCTGTCTTTCATCCTCTCTCGCTTTTTCCCTTTCTTCCTTCCTTCTTCCCTTTCACATACATGGAGGATCTACCATCTGCCAGAAACTGACCTAGGTACTAAACAGCTAGAAATTTCCATCTCAGGTGTGTGTGTATCAGAGTGTCATAGTACCTCTGCCCTGGGATTGGTTCACATTATCGGTCAGGCCTGCATTGTACATTTACTCCCACATTTATAGAGTGAGCATTAGGTACTGGATTTGGAATTAAGAAATAAAGAGACAAAGTTCTGTTCTCAAGAGATACATCACACAAGCAAGCAGGGGTGACACTACCACAAAGTCTTCATGGCAGCAGGCACGAGCGGAGTTTGGAGGTTATGGGTGAACACCCAAGGCACTACTTGGCCGGGGACCTGCAGTGGCCACTCCATGTGGAGTTGGTATGTGGAGTAAGATGTGAAGAATGTGACCTGGGTTTCCAGAAACAGAGCCGCAAGGCAGGGTGGGTGTGGAGGAGTGTACAGGCATAAGGAACGATGTGCATAATGGTAGAGGGGTGAAAAGAGGGAGGGGCGACCCTGTTTGTTATGGCTACAGTAGTGGGCGAAGGAGAGAGCATCAGTAGCTCCCCGGAAAGAGCCAGGGACCTTCGAGAAAGAGAAAACACTTATATAGATATTAAATGTATATAAAGCTATAATAATTTAAACAATATGGTATTGGTGGCAGAAAAGCCCCCAGCTTAGTTATTTGTGCAATTCTCTGCTTTCTTCATTATGGCAATACCTATTAACTGAAAATAAAACTATATTCAAAATGAAGAAGTGAGTGACAAACTAGGGACATGTTTGCAACATATACAAAAAGAAAAAAGCGATTGTCTAAAGACTACCACTCAAGATAGAGAAAGAAAGAAAATAAAAGTGCAATGAAGAGACTGACAAGTTCAGAAACAATGAGAGTGTTTAAAATATAAATATACATATGATAGAATTGCCACTTCATACTACGTCGAAAAGATAGGTTATTCAGTAAATGGTGTTGGGACAAAGGACCTGGCCTTAAAAAAGTAAATTTAAGTTAAATCTCTAATTCATATATAACATTGAAAGTAAATGGTATTGGGGACTTGGCAAATCAAATCAAAGTTTTTTAAAAGATTTATTTATTTGAGAGAGAGAGCACATGAATGAGAAGAGTAGAGGGAGAGGGAAAGAGAATCCCAAGCAACACTGAGTGCAGAGCCATTGTGGGACTCGATCCCAGGACCCTGAGATCATGACCTGAGCCAGACCAAGAGTGGAACACTTACCAACTGGGCCACCCAGTGCCCCAAATCAAATTTTTTTTTAAGTAAAAGTTTTAGGGGCACAGAGTCTGCTTGGGATTTTCTCTCCCTCTCCCTTTACTCCTCCTGCTCATGCTCTCCTTCTAAAATAAATGTCTTTTTTTGAAGTGACATTTTTAATGTATTGCCAACACTGAAATTATGTTCTAGTAACTAAAATAATAAATCACTGGGGCACCTGGGTGGCTCAGTGGGTTAAAGCCCTCTGCCTTCGGCTCAGGTCATGATCCCAGGGTCCTGGGATTGAGCTCCACATCAGGCTCCCTGCTTAGCAGGGAGACTGCTTCCTTCTCTCTCTCTCTCTCTCTCTGCCTGCCTCTCAGCCTACCTGTGATCTCTGTCAAATAAATAAAATCTTAAAAAAAAATAAAAAATAAAATAATAAATCATTAAAAAAGTTAAATCAAAGTAGAAATAAGCATGTGCAAGGGACAATTTCCTAAGAAAGAAATGGGAGGCAATATGTAAAGAAAGGCATGAGTAGGTGTGAACACATTTCAACGTGAAAGGTCTGTGTATAACAGAGAAGCCTTATACATTTCCTTAGTATTTCCACATGCATTTGTGTAAAGTTTTGCATAACGCTTTCCTATGGTTTCTTAACTTCTTAAAGAATCTGACTTTCTCATTTCTAATTTTTGATATTCATGCTGTCTCCCTTTTTCACAGTTATGCCAGTCTTATTAACTGAGAGCAAAAAAAAAAAAAAAAAAAAAAAAAAGAAAGCAAAAAAAAAAAAAGCCATATTCAAAACAAAAAGGCAAGTGATGAACTAGGGGATTGCCTCAACATATAAAAACAGGAAAAGTTTCTTATATATAGAGTATCTTAAAAAAATAAAGAAGAGAGGAAATAAAATTAAGAAAAATGGGTAAAAGAATATGAATATGCAATTTATCTAAAAAACTAAAATGATAATGTACATTTAAAATTTTTCAACCTCATCTGTAATGAAAAGAATTAAAACAACTTTATATGTACTTTTTGCTTATCAATTTGGTAAGGAAAAAAAAATATATATATATATATATACATATATATATATATATATACACACACAAGTATCCTGCCTGAAGAAAAACAAAGCATTAGGCATGGTTAAGAAAATGAATAGACATCTAATTTGAGTTGTTTCCTTTGTCTACTTAAGCTTGGAATTAAGAGTTTATCTAAAAGGACTATAAGCAACAGGATCGAGCTCAAGGGTCCAAAATGTGGTTAAGAAAGAAAAAAAAAAGATGAACTTTAACTCTGAGAGATATAAAATTGTAGCAAGTTATCCCAGGAGCTAGCTGGAAAACAAATTCTTCACAAGATTCCATCTGGGCCTGGTCTTGGGTCAAGAAGGAGGAGTTGCTGAGAGGGCTGGAGGGTGCCATATTCCCCAGACAGAAGCTCTTTCTTCTGCAAGAGGAGTCTGACCACAGAGGACTGAAGGTCATGACTGAGCAGATAGGAAACGCTTCAGGGAAGCTCGAGGTTGTGGGAGGTCACTCTGAATCTTCGTCATTCTACTTCGTCATTCTAGGAGCAAGGAGCACAGGGCGGGATTTAAGGAGGCTGTGCTTTGTTGAAGGCTGAGTGCAACGTGCTTTTGAAGTCATCCCTTTCATCGTCGTATTGTACTTGGCTTTTTCTAAGGGCACTACAAGAACACACAAGTCGGGCTGTAGGCAGGTCTGAGAGGTCCTGATGGGAAGGAGCAGCTTGAATTGATGGGGAATGATTATGGATGGGGAAAGAGCCACATGACAGATCTGGTCAGACAGCGCATTGGGAACATTGGGGTGGACATACTGTATCCACCAGCCTGAGCAGGTGTTTGGACTGATTTCACGAGCTGATGGGAAATCAATCAGGAGAGAACAAACACAAACACTGTCCACTGAAATCGATGCGTCAGTTGCCTGTGATGGACGGCAGGAGGTGCTTCCCCCCAGAGGCTTACCCCTGCGATGAGCCACCTTCCTCCTCCACGTGCCACTTTCAACGATGCTATGACTTAACTTTGACTGCTTGTCTAAATAACCTTCATCTTTCCTCCAAGATTCCTCCCAAATTCAACTCAGTGGAGAGGAGGCAGTACATGGAAATCACGTAGGCGTCAATTTGTCAAGTCAGCAGAGATGACTGACAATCTCCAGTCTCAGCAAGGCTGCGGCACTGGCTATGGGATCCCTCCCCTGCCCAGCTCGACCTCTGATGGAGAGCAAGTCATTTTGCGCTTTTTAGCCTTAGGTCTACTTTTGTGAAAAATTCAGGGGCTGGCCTATGTGATGGATCACATTCTTCCAGCTATGGTATTTTATGCAACTACAGATGAACAAAGAGCAAGAATGCAGGAGTCCCATAATGTCAGAAAAAACTCAAAACATATTTCATACACTTAACACTTCATCAAAGAAATGCATATGAAAACAATGAGATATTTTTTTGAAACCTCTATGTTGGATGGAGATTTCATAAACGATAGCATCTTCCATTGGGTCAGGGGAAGAAAAAAAACTCAGAGCTCCTCCTTTTTTTTTTTTTTTTACTGTTGACAGGAATACACCTTTCCTGTAGGGCAGTTTATGAATATGCATTGAAAGTTTTAAAATGAGCATCATCTTTGATCTAGCAATTCCAGTAGAATAAGTTCTGAAGGAATAATCAGAGACTCATGAATAAATTTAAGTACAAAGATTTTTATCACAGCAGTATTTATATGATCTGAAACCAAAGGCTGGTTCCTTCATTCAGGACAGATTATGGGGCACACCATGGCCGGCTTGGTGTAGGATCAGCCTGGCCAAGCAAACCTTCAACGTGCCAGTATCTCCCTCAATCCCTGACCCCACCCAGGCCTTTAGAGTCATGCTGTCAGAGGTGGTCCTGCCACATGACAAGCGACACCCTGACTCTCCAAGCAGTTGTGGTCTTCTCTGCTGAAAGACCATCTGTGGCCATCATTGGCTATGGGACAGAGGGAGCATCCTATGACTTGGTTGTTAAGGCCCTTTATAATTGAATCTCACCCCACCAGAAGGAGCTTATTGCCAACTTCTTCTCTCTCCCACTGACATGCCTGCCTGTCCTTTCCCTGTCACTGCACTTGACTTGGACCCCCAGTTCCCAGAAAACCTGCTTCCCTCCCACCTTTCCCTTCTCTTATCTGAATTCTTCTCTCCTCCAATTGTCACTTCCAAGAAGTGTTTCTTGTCATTACTTGACCTCACTGCATGCACTTTCTAGCATATTTTTTGTGTGTATCGCCTTTTTTTTTTTGCTCAGTTTTGCTTAAGGTTTGCCTATCTTTTCAATGATAACATAAGATCTCTGAAATTGGTACTGTGCCTTATATTTGAAAGACTATATGAAATAGGAGAAAGAATAGGGTATAAACTCAGAAAAACCTTTTTAAATCCTGTGTGATATTGGGCAGGTTACTTAACCTCTCTGAACCTGAGTTTTACCATACATAAAAAGGGGACTAAATGTAATTATTTGATTGAGTTGGGATCTATGTTAGCTATGGGATGGAATCCCATATGCAGTCACTGTTAGTTATGTCTATTCCATAATACATACTCAGAAAATATTAGTTCTCCCCTCCTTACACTACTTTGGAGAAGTTGGGCTTAACACAAAGTAGCTTTAGATGAAATCTTGAGATTTGGCCACTTCCCTCAAGGACACTAGGACCAATGACGGGCCTTGTGGGGAGAGAAGAGCAGGAGTTGGTGAACCAGGAAAGCCTATATTGGGGTCTGGCCTGTTGGTCTCTTACCTGATAATTGCCAGGGGGATGAAGTACACCAGGAAGGCCACAATGGTCATGTACGGGGTCCAGTAGGAGTCATCCGGCCATAGCGCCCAGCACTGCACTTCGCCATTAGAGAGTTTCCTTTTCCCAAATATTATCAGGGTGGGAATGGAGAAAAGGAAAGAAAGGCTCCAGGCAATCATGATGAGGATCTTGGCTTGCTTTTCTGCTCAAAGAAAAGAAGTTGGATGGTTTATCCATGTAGATAGATATCAAAGACATTCAAGATGGGTACAGTATGAGAGATCACAAAGATGTGATCACTGGAGAATAGTGATCACATCTTTGGTGGGTGAGGGGCATGGCCATGTGGTAAAGACAGAGAGGGAACAGGTAATCTGGTTTGATAGCACGAGCATCAAAGGAATAGATCAGTGCACGGGAAATAATGGAAGGGTTGGAAGTGGTCCAGGGAAGTAGGAAAATGTCTATACCACCTTCAGGACTTGAAGTGCTCAGAAGGCAAGTTGAGAAGCATCCACTTTGGAGATGTTAGGAGAACCAGGGATCTCAGGAGGCCTCCTGGATTTTGATGCTTGTTCTCTTTGCCATATTGGGGAAATTCTCTCCAATATACCTTCTGCTCCCCTCTCTCTTTCTTCTTCTTCTGGAATCCCAATTATTCTAATGTTGTTTCATCTTATGGTGTCACTTATCTCTCAAATTCTCCCTTTGTGGTTCAGTAGCTGTTTGTCCCTCTTTTACTCAGCTTCTTTATTCTCTGTCATTTGGTCTTCTATATTGCTAATTCTTTCTTCTGCCTCATTTATCCTAGTAGTGAGAGCCTCCATTTTTTATTGCACCACATTAATGCTTTTTTTTAAAATTTCAACTTGGTTAGATTTTAGTTCTTTCATTTCTCCAGAAAGGGTTTTTATATCTCCTGAGAGGGTTTCCCTAATATCTTCCATGCCTTTTTCGAGCCCGGCTAGAACCTTGAGAATCGTCATTCTGAACTCTAGATCTGACATATTACCAATGTCTGTGTTGATTAGGTCCCCAGCCTTCAGTACTGCCTCTTGTTCTTTTTTTTGTGGTGAATTTTTCCACCTTGTCATTTTGTCCAGATAAGAGTATATGAAGGAGCAAGTAAAATACTAAAAGGGTGGCAACAACCCCAGGAAAATATGCTTTAACCAAATCAGAAGAGATCCCAAATCGTGAGGGGGGAGAAAGGGACAAAAAAGAGGCTCAGAAAGAAAGAGAAAAAGAAAAGAAACAATTAAAAAGAGAAAACGAATAAAGAAAAAATATAAAAAAGAAACTATACATATATATGTTAGATAAACTAGTTTAAAAACGTTAAAAAAGAAAAGGGTAAAAGTTAAAAAAAATTTAGCAGAAGAAGAGAAAAAAAATTGAAAAAGAAGAAAAAATTAAATTAACTGCAAGACTAAAGAACCATGGGGAGAAAGCCATGAGTTCTGTACTTTGCTTTCTCCTCCTCTGTCATTCAGCTGCTCTCCTTGGTATTGAAACTGCACTCCTTGGTAGGTGAACTTTGTCCTGGCTGGATTTCTTGTTGATCTTCTGGGGGAGGGGCCTGTTGTAGTGATTCTCAAGTGTCTTTGCCCCAGGCGGAATTGCACCGCCATTACCAGGGGCTGGGCTGAGTAATCCACTCAGGTTCGCTTTCAGGAGCTTTTGTTCCCTGAGCACTTTCCGTAGAGTTCCGGAGGACGGGAATGAAAATGGCGGCCTCCCGGTATCTGGCCCAGAGGAGCCGAGAGCTTGGGGCCCCCCCTCAGTGCGCCCTCAGAGAACAGTGCCCCCGTTACTCCCGTCTGCCTGACCTCAGGCCGCGCTCCGAGCTCACCGAGCCTGCGACCAGTTCAAGGTAACCCCGAGCTGTGAGCTCACTCCTCGGCTCTGTCTCTGTAGCCAGCTTCCCTGTTCTAATACCTGCAAGCTCTGCGACACTCAGACACCCCCGATCCTTCTGTGACCCTGTGGGACCTGAGGCCATGCTGACCCCATGTGGGCTTCACCCCGGTTTAGCCTCTGGAGTGATGTCCCTCAGTAGAACTGTTGGGAAATTTTTGATGACTGCTTCAATCTCCTTACTGGTTATGGGTCTGTGCAGGTTTTCTATTTCTTCCTGGTTCAGTTGTGGTAGTTTATATGTCTCTAGGAATGCATCCATTTCTTCCAGATTGTCAAATTTGCTGGAATATAGTTGCTCATAATATGTTCTGATAATTGTATTTCTTTGGTGTTGCTTGTGATCTCTCTTCTTTCATTTATGGTTTTATTTAGTTGGTCCTTTCTCTTTTCCTTTTGGTAAGTCTGGCCAAGGGCTTATCAATCTTATTAATTCTATCAATCTTATTAATTCAACGAACTAGCTCCTAGTTTCATTGATTTGTTCTACTGTTCTTTTGGTTTCATTGATTTCTGCTCTGATCTTTGTTATTTCTCTTCTCTGCTAGGTTTAAGTCTTCTTTACTGTTCTTTCTCCAGCTCTTTTAGGTGTAGGGTTAAGTTGTGTACTTGAGACCTTTCTTGTTACTTGAGAAAGGCTTGTATTGCTATATATTTTCCTCTCAGGACTGCCTTTGCTGTGTCCCACAGATTTTGAACTGTTACATTTTCATTATCATTTATTTCCATGATTTTTTTCAATTCTTATTTAATTTCTGGATTGACCCATTCATTCTTTAGTAGGATGCTCTTTAGCCTCCATGTATTTGGGTTCTTTCCAACTTTCCTCTTGTGATTGAGTTGTAGCTTCAGAGCACTTTGTTCTGAAAATATGCAGGGAATGATCCCAATCTTTTGGTACCAGTTGAAACCTGATTTGTGACCCAGAATATGATGTATTCTGGAGAATGTTCCATGTGCACTAGAGAAGAATGTGTATTCTGTTGCTTTGGGATGAAATGTTCTGAATATATCTGTGATGTCCATCTGGTCCAGTGTGTCATTTAAAGCCTTTATTTCCTTGTTGATCTTTTGTTTGGATGATCTGTCCATTTCATTGAGGGGGATGGGGGATGTTAAAGTCCCCTACTATTATTGTATTATTGTCAATGTGTTTCTTTGAATTTGTTATTAATTGGTTTATATAGTTGGCTGCTCCCAAGTTAGGGGCATAGATATTTAAAATTTTTAGATCTTCTTGTTGGACAGACACTTTGAGTATGATGTCGTGTCCTTCCTCATCTCTTATCATAGTCTTTGGCTTCAAATCTAATTTATAAGGATTGCCACCCCAGTTTTCTTTGGATGTCCATTACCATGGTAAATTGTTTTCCACCCCCTCATTTTAAATCTGTAGGTGTCTTTGGGTCTAAAGTGAATTTCTTGTAGACAGCATATTGATGGGTTTTGTTTTTTTTTTAATCCATTCTGATACCCTGTGTCTTTTGATTGTGGCATTTAGCCCATTTACATTCAGGGTAACTATTAATATATATATATAAATTAGACTGGTAAATAGAACAGAGCCACCCACTTGATTTAAGGTGTATTTTGGTCTCTTAGAAGAAACTACCTCCCAAAATTTTTTAAAGAAAGAAATATTTATATATATACAAAAATAAGGGTAAACATGATAAAGGGATGACTAAGGATGAAAATTTTTTAAAAATTCTAAAAAAAGTAATTGATAAGTTGATTGGAAAAAAAAGAAAAGGAAGTGGAGAGAATTTGCTCAGAGTGGAGACTAGAACAAAGCCTTGTGCTAGATTTAGGGCATATTTTAATCTATTAGAAGAAATTGTATCCCAAAATATTTTTAGAAGGAAAAAACCCTATATGTATACAAAAATAAAGTCGGATACAATGAAGGATAAATATGAGTATAATAATGAAGATTTTAAAAGATTTTTTTTAGGAAGTTATTAAGTAAACTAGTTAAAAAATGTTAAAAGAGGAAATAGGAAAAGTTAAAACATTAGAATAAGAAAAAAATAAAATTAAAAAAATTTAATTAACTTTGCAAGACTAAAGAATCATGGGGAGAAAGACATGAATTCCATGCTTTGCTTTTCCCTCCTCTGAATTCCGCCATTCCCCTTGATCAGTGAGCTTGGTCTTGGCTGGATGTTCTTGCTGATCTTCTGAGGGAGAGGCCTGTTGTAGTGATTCTCAAATGTCTTTGCCCAAGGTGGAATTGCACTGCCCTTGCCAGGGGCCAGGCTAAATAATCTGCTTGGGTTTATTCTTGGGAGCTTTTGTTCCCTGAATGCTTTCTGAAGAGCTCTGGAAGACGGGAATGAAAATAGCTGCCTCCCAGTCTCCAGTACAAAAGAGCCCAGAGCTCAGGGGTCCCACATCTCAGTGTGCCCTTGGAGAAAAGCAGTCAATCACTACCGTCTCCCTGGTCTCCGGCCGTGCTCCGAGCTCACCTGGCCTGTTACTGAGCATTTCTGTCTCTGACACACAGTCCCATTTGGAGTCTCCAAACCCAGCAGATTCCTGCCCCCAGGGAAGGAAGTTGAATCTTCCTAGATCTGCCACTTGTGGTGTCCCTGCTCAAATAGCAGTGGCCCGACTATGCCACAGATCACAGTTTAGGGTAATCCTGAGCTGAGAACGCACTTCTTGGCTCTGTCTCTGTAGTTGGCTTCCCCAACTATGGGGATACCTGTGAGCTCTGCTACACTCAGACACCCCCGATCCTTCTGTGACCCCGCAGGACCTGAGACCACACTGTCCCAGCGAGGGCTCGACCCCCGCTTAGCCTCTGGAGAATTGTCCCTCAGTGGAGCAGACTTTTAAAAGTTTGAATTTTGTGCTCTGTTGCTTGACTGCTTGCCAGGAGCCCGCAAGAAGACCAATGCAACCAGGATAGAATGAGCATGGAGGAGAGCACTGGGAGGAGAGGCTGGATGTCTGGCTGAGGGATAGATCACACGTGGTAGAACTGTAGGGTTTTCTTCCAAAGTAATGGGAAGCCAGAGGTGGGTTTGCAGGATAGTGATGTTACCTGATTTATAGTCATGAAAGATCACATTGGCTGTTTTGCAGAAAAGGAATAAAGAGACGAATAGGTATAATGTTCTAAGCAGAAAGTGGTGGGAACTTAGACTAAGACAGGAGTTGTACAGATAGTGAAGACTGGTTGGGTTTGGGAGCTATTTTGCAGGTAGAACCTTCAGGCCTTGCTACTGTATGAGTTATGTGGGATGTCAAAGGAATAGAATAAGGACAGATAGATGACCCTTAAGTTTTTGGTATAGACATTGGGTGAAAGATGGTGTCATTTACTGAAACAGGGACAACAGAGGGAGGAGTAACTTCATGCGGGGGAGGAGAACAGGCCGACACTTTGGGTTTAACATGTTGACTATGACAAGCTTACTAGAAACACAAATCAAGATCTCAAGTAAAAATCTTAAATAGGATTTCTAAGCAAAGGAAGTATTCTAAGAAAGAGAAATTGATTACTTGTTGCTTACAAGTCAAGATGAAGATTGGGAATCAACACTGGCCTTTTTAGAGGTCGTGATGACATTGATGAAGGTGGTTTCAGGAGTGACTGGAGAGAAAGCAGATAGAAAATGAGAGGTCGAGCATGGAGGAGTTGTGCTAGAAGAGAGACTGATGAAGGGGTCTGTTTTGAGGAGTTCACTGAGGGCCCTCTTGCACTGTTAAGGGGAGCTCCAGCAATCACTCTGGGCTTAGAAAGAAGCAGTGCCAGTTTATTCATACAAACAGGAGAAAAAAAGACCGAGCACACTGTAGAAAGGCAGATAGGTCGATGAATGTGAAGGTGGGAGCATGAGGGAGTTCTCTTCTAATAGGACGTTTTCTTAGTGAAATATGATGCGAGGTCATTAGCTCAGGGAGCGTAAGGGGGAGGAAGCTTTGAAGGGTTGAGAAGAGCAAATTCTATCTACGCCAATCTGACACATATCATGTGCTCTAGAAATACCTTATTTTCCTAAGATAAAGTGATGTTATGGGTCTTCAGAGTAGAGAGAACGGGGAGAGAGTAATGAGGCCATGAGGGAGGGATTTGTAGTGACCCTGTAATTAAATATCCAGAAGAAACGGAATGCCACGTCTGCTTTCTCTGCTCCTAAGCTTCAGCCTTAGGGGAGAATATGTCTCAGAGAAGGCAGTTGGGTCACCTGGGTGAATGTTGGGCATCATTCAGCCCGTTATGAATTCATCAACTTTCTCCCAATTATCTACCCTATGGTCTTGGTGGACAACTCTATTCATAAAGGGAAGGATCCGGGAACCTCTGTCTGCCCTTGAAGGAGACACGGATGGACTGCTAAATTCCACACATTCTTCTCCACTCAGACAAAGGTAGAGTGCCTTCAGGCACATTCCTTTCTTGTTGGATGCCCCCCCCCCCTCCGCCCAGCTCCTGGGACAAGCTTGCTTTTGGAATGTTCACACACAAGGAGGGACTTTGCTTACCCAGAATGATGACAATGCTATACTTGATGGCTTTGATTTTTGCCTTTGAGAGGAGCCCTCGGTGGTAACTGGTGCACAGCTTTCCATCTGGAGATACAGAAGGGGGAATGGTGAAACGGGGTAGTGTTTGTGCCAATGGAAACATCACAGGTTAGATCCACAGCTCCACAGCTGTCATGGGGCCACTTAGATCCTGTTCACCCCTGCCCGGGAGGACACCCTTGGATATTTTCAGAGTCAAGATGGCTTTGGGCTGGATGCTGGTAACAGCTCAGGTTGCAGCTTAATATAAAATGTAAATGCACTGGGACATCCAGACTCTCTCCAGAGTCTTGGCTGAATGCCCTGAGTCAGCTAAAGCTGGAATTAGCCTTGTGACCTGGAATTAGCCAGGGAGTGATGCTAAGCTACCCATCTGGTCACTTCTGCAACTTAGGGTGAAGCCATTTTCTTAGAATGGTTACCCCAGACTAACTCGTTCATCTAACTCAGAAAATCCACTCTCAACAAAACCTCAAACCAGGGATACGAGAAACAAAGCAAAACAAAACAAAAAAACCTGTCTCAAGTAGGATCCTGGATATATAATTTAATTCTATGTGGGCTGTTGTTTGATGGTAAACACATGAAGGATAAATATAAGAATCTATTAGTATCCAAGCTTGATGGAGGCAGGGACTATGTTTTCTTCATTGCTGAATCCTCTAAACTTCGTGAGTGATTAATAAATATTTGTTGAATCAATGAATACAAACCTCTCTCTAGTTAAGAAGCAGTGGTAAAATAAAAGTTGATTAGGGTGTACAGAATTTAGAGGGATAGCTCTCAGTAAAGAAGTAAATTGGTATGAAGTAAATTGGTGTGAAGATGGTACATTTGGGAATGGAGATGTTGGGCGCAGGGTCCCTACCCCTGCAGAAGTGTTTTTACTGTCAGAGCTTCCATCAGGCAGTATGGGGCCTTTGTGAAAATTGGGAAAAGATGCCCTTCCTGTGGATGCCCTCAACCTTGCCCCAGCACACACTCAGTGAGGGAAGCATGAATGGGATGCTAATCCCATGCACTGCTAGCCAGATGCTGCTGACTGGAGCTCAATGAGCAGGACCCTAGTAGTGGTCCATGTCAAAGGCCTACCGGGGCACCTGTTGAATGGAGTTGTACACTAGAGGCCAGCTGCTGTGCTAGGTTGTCCTCACTACAGTGTTCCGATTCCACGTTGGAGATTTATTTTAATCCTATGGAAACTGATCTGAAAGTTACCTTGGCACTATTATTCTAGACCCTCTCCAGTCTAATCCAGCCCAATCCAACCAACATGGCATGTCTGCCAAGAGACAAGACTGAACAGAAGAGGCCGAGATAGAGTTCCTGTTCTCTAGGAGGTTCCAGTCCGGCAGGAAAGGTTGCACACTGTGCTGGGTGAGAAGAGAGAGAGGAAAACCAGCTGTGAGGGAGAGAGCCATCCCCCACTGCCCTGCAAGGGAGGCTGCAGGGCAGATGGAGAGAATCCAGAGGTGGAGCTCTGTGGGGCTGTGTGGGAGTGAGATTGGGAGAGACTTGCAAAGCAGATGGAGCATCCTCAGCCAGGACGTGGAAACCAGAAAATGTCAGATGTATCTGGACCATGGGGGAGTCACTCACTTGACTGGAGCCTAAAAAAGGACGTTGGTTTTCAGGGTGGGGAGGAGCTGAGGCAGAAGTGGAAAGACCTAGAATGTCCTCCCAGGGAGTCTGGGCTGAATTTCGGAGGCAGCCGCCAACCGCTGAAGCTTCTGAGTCTTTTCCCAGTGTGAACATGTACTCGCTGGAGAGGACAAACGGTAATCAGGAAGAATAGGAAGAAACGTTTATGTGCAATAAGCTGAAATGCTAATTAGAACTGGTTTTTTATTTCTTAATGTATACGTTATAAGGCCACTCTTAGGTACTACTAGGGTTTCAAATTATTCTGTTTATTTCACAGAACCACGAGACTTCAGTAGCATAAGGAAGCAAAAACCCTTCAGAAGCATTTATAGCTGCGGTTCTAAGCTGTGGGTGATATTGCCCTGGAGGGCTACATTTGCCAATGTCTGGACACATTTTGGGTTGTCTCAGTGTGCTGAGGGGTTGCTATTGGCATCTAGTGTGGAGAGGCCAGGAATGCTGCTAAACATCTTTAGAGGCACAGGACAGTGAAACAGAATTATCTAGTCCCAAACACCAATAGTGCCAAGGTGAAAAAAACCCTGATTTCCACGGTGGTCTCCTGGGAAGGATATGGGCTCCAAGGTCAGACCTGAATATACCCTCCAGCTCTACCAAACTCCACCTGTGTGACCTTAGGCAGCTATGAACTGTTTCCAGCCTCAGTCTCCCAATTTAAAAAAATGAGGCATAAAACACACCAAACTCAAGAGGCTCTTTGAAAGGGGCAGAGGGAGGGAATCTTTCAAGCAGACTCTCTGCTGGGCATAGAGCCCCATGCAGGGCTGGATCCTGCGATCTATCCCACAGCCCTGAGATCATAGCCAAGAGTTGGATGCTTAGCCGACTGAGCCACCCAGACACCCTGCACCAAACTCAGAGTTTTGAAGATTTAAAAGAAAAAAAAAATGTATTTAAGATGCCAAGCCCTCAGTATTGAGAATGTCAATTCCCTTATTAATTGGAATGAATAAAGTTTTAATAGTATTTCAGGATGAACATGAACTCCCTTTATGGAAGTGAACAGACAGTATTACTACATTTAGAGAGTCTATTATACACTGTTGTTATCTGGATATAGGAATTATATACATCCAAAAGTTCTCCCAGAAGGATTTTACCCATGGGAGGCAAGTCCGAAATACAGCCGACCAAATTATATCCATTCAAAATATCCCATTGGCTGGCCTAACAGCTGGCTCCGAAACAATACAGTTCTGAAAACTTGGTTGGTTTTTCAGAAAAGTTCTTGAGAATGACATTTGTGCTCTGAAATCTTTTTAAAATGGAACCTCACGGTACTTTCCGCAGGGCAACTGGGTGACAATATAATCAACTCCCTGCCCTTCGATCTCCCAATGAGATCAGTGAAAGCCTTCTTTAATCTGACCACTCGAGGAAATGCAAAGCCTCCAGCTTCTAAAGATGGCTCTTCAAAGAGAACTGAGCTCCCAAATGCCAATAATTCTCCTTTATTGGAAGATAAAAGGATTATTTCCACCCAGGCCTTGGCACTGAGCTAGAGCAAAAAAACGGTGAAATCCAACCAACCATCTCTGCGCATTGATAGCTGGGGCCGCCTTGAGGCAGCTGGTCCATGAGATTCGGGACTGGAAGCTGCATCCTGCCCCAGGCAGTCTCAGTTCCTGGATGCATCCTTGGGGGGCCCCCCCACACTGTCCATCTAGTCTCCAAGGGACCACTTCCTGCTCCTTACCCCCCCCCTTCCCCACCCTTGCAGAGCCACTGGGAATCCACTGTTGCCTGAACCACCTGAAGGGGGAGCAATTGGTATCTTGGGATTTTTAAACGAGACAGAATTTATTCCGGGCGGGAGGGATTGTTCCATCTCTGGGCTTATAATGAGGGCAGGAGATTGGTTTGTAACAAGGAAATCTACCTGGGGATGTTTTAAAAAACAAATGCTTTTTTTTTTCACACGTTGGGAAGTCTATGTATTTCCGATTGGCTTTAACAATGTAAATGTTTTTAACAGTCATGCCCAAATTGTAAAATTCTTAAAATTTGAAATTTTTTATTTCCAATCATTGATGGCCTGTTTATTTATAAATATAGCCTCAGGATTAAATATTTCTAGTGCATTTTTACACTAAATTTTGACCACTACTTTCCCTTGTTTTTGTTTTTGTTTTTTTAGACCAGAGGTCATAGCTAGATATGAGGAGGTATGACCTAACTTAGCTACCTCACAGCCTTTTCTGTTCCTCAGCTCCTCAGTTTAGGGGGAACCAGGAAGCCTGGGAATATGGGAAGAATCTATGGACACTATTCTCAGGCCTGGCTCAGACAAACCACCGAGTAATCCTCCTCTCTTTTGTGTCCCTACCCCTGACGGTAGGATGTCAATGCTGAGAGAGACACCTTATAGCCATCTGTTCAGTGAGGCAGAATCTTCATCTGCTTGAGTTCCTGAATGACTATGTGGAGCCTTTGACTTTGACTGTTGATTGGACTTTAATTAAACAAGAAACAAAGTTCTTCTTTGTTAAGCTACTGTCTTCGGGGGTTTCTTTGTTAGGGCACCTAGTGTTTCCTTAACACTAAGCAGAACACTAAGCAGAAAGTGGTATCTCATATGCAATGCTATTATAACAAAAATCTAAAACATGCATTGGCCTGTGGGCTGGCAGCAGGTGACAAGAAAACTGACATTGGAAGCTGGGACACTAGAGATCTATTTCATAGAACCATCACATACGATGCCTGGGAAGTCAAATTGTATATCTACTGAGCCTGGAGCCCATAGAACAGGCCTGGCTCAGCAGTCAGGGCTCTCCAGAAAATGGAACTAACAGGAAATACGTAGAAATATACATAAAAGGAAATGTATTATAGGAATTAACTCACAAAAATTATGGAGGCTGGGAAGTCCCACAGTTTGCTGTTTATAAGCTGGAGAACCAAGAAAGCTGGTGGCATAATTAAGTCTAAGTACAAATCATGAGAACCAAGAAAGATGTTTGTGTAAGTCTGAACACAATGGCTGGAGACTCAGGCAGTCAATGGTGTAAATCCTGGTCCTAGCCTGAGGCCCAAGGAACAGGAGAGCTGATGTCCAAGGGCAAGAGAAAATTGATGTCCCAGCTCAAGCAAATTTACCCTTCCTTTGTCTTTTTGTTCTATTCAGCCTTCAGCAGATTGGATGATGCCTACCACATTGGTGAGAACACCTTTATTTAGTCTACGGATTCAAATGCTTCTAGAAATGTCTTCCAGACACACCCAGAAATAGTGTTTTGCCAGCTATCTTGGCATCCCTTAGCCCATTCAAGTTGACACATAAAATTAACAATCACAGTTGGTAAGTGGAATGTTAATAGTGTGTGTTGATTGCTACCACTATGATTAGCAAGGTATTAGAAAAAAGAGATGAGCTCAGACAAGAGATGGTTGGTTTATGAACAAAAATGACAGGAACATGGGGCGCCTGGGTGGCTCAGTGGGTTAAGCCTCTGCCTTCGGCTCAGGTTATGATCTCAGGGTCCTGGGATCAAGTCCCGCATTGGGCTCTCTGCTTAGCAGGGAGTCTGCTTCCTCCTCTCTCTGTCTCTCTGCTTGCCTCTCTGCCTACTTGTGATTTCTGTCTGTCAAATAAATAAATTAAAAAATTGACAGGAACTTAAAGTCTTAAAATATGGGATCTCATGGAACCGCAAGTGTGCATTGCTTCTGGCCCTTGATATTAACAGATACATCTTTTGCATGACCTGGTGCAAATTGAAAATGTGAGTGGAGCATTATAGTAAATGTGTACACCTTCTAAGTGTACAAGTCTTATACCAGTGGAGCTGACCTTGGTCCCCAAATTAAGTTTGAGAGGTTTTAACCAACAAAGACCCATTCAGAATCATTCTTGAGGCAAAGATGACACTAAGGATGTGGCCTCCCTACTAGTGTTTTAGATGGCTTCAACCTAGCCTCCATTAAGTTAAAGACAGGGATGGTACATGGAAGCAAAGACACAAGTCGGATATGAGAATTCTATTAAGAAAGACTTTTTGGACATGGTCACTGGCACATGAAACTGAAAGCAAATGGATCAGAAGCCTTCTACGTATTTGAGGAATGATATTACCAAATAAGCCGTGAGCTCTATATCTTTTTCAACACTTTGAGAGATCAGATGTTAACATTTTTACTAATCCTGTGGGTAGAAAATTGCATCTGAGGTTTAAATGTGCAATTTCTTCATCATCAATGAGGTTGAGAATCTTAGTTTTGGCCATTCCTTTTGTCCCTTCTGTGAAATGTCTGTTTGTGTATTGCTCATTTTTTTCTTTTTATCTCTTGTTGTTGTTGTATATGTTTTTTAAAATTGAAGCATAATCAGCATACAATTTTATAGTAGCTTCAGGTGAATAACATATTTATTCAACAATTCTATCCATTACTTAGTGCTCACCATGCTAAGTATGGTCACTGTCTGTCACCATACAATGTTATCACAATATCATTATTATTATTATTTTTAAGTTTTATTTTATTTTTTTTCAGTGTTCTAAAATTCATTGTTTATGCATCACACTCAGTGCTCCATGCAATACGGAATGTTAATTCCATAATACCCACCACCAGGCTCACCCAACCCCCCAAACTGCTCCCCTCCAAACCCTCAGTTTGTTTCTCAGAGTCCACAGTCTCTCATCGTTTGCCTCCACCTCTGATTTCCCCCAACTCACTTCTCCTCTCAATCTCCCAATGTCCTCTGTGTTATTCCTTATGCTCCACAAGTAAGTGAAACCATATGATAATTGACTTTCTCTACTTGACTTATTTCGTGCAGCATAATCTCCTCCAGTCCCGTCCATGTTGATACAAAAATTGGGTATTCATCCTTTCTGTTGGAGGCATAATACTCCATAGTATATATGGACCATATCTTTTTTATCCATTCGTCTGTGGAAGGGAATCTTGGCTCTTTCCACTGTTTGGTGACTATGGCTATTGCTGCTATGAGCTCTGGAGTACAGATGACCCTTCTTTTCACTACATCTCTATCTTTGGGGTAAATACCCAGTAGTGCAATTGCAAGGTCATAAGGTAGCTTTATTTTTAATTTTTTTTAAAGATTTTATTTATTTATCAGACAGACAGGGATCACGAGTAGGCAGAGAAGCAGGCAGAGAGAAGGAGGAAGCAGGCTCCCTGCTGAGCAGAGAGCCCGATGCAGGGCTGGATCCCAGGACCCTAGGATCATGACCTGAGCCGAAGGCAGAGGCTTTAACCCACTGAGCCACCCAGGCGCTCTTATTTTTAATTTCTTAAGGAATCTCCACACTCTTTTCCAAAGAGGCTATCACAATATTACTAATGACATTCCCTATGCTGTACTTTTCATCTCCATGACTTACTTATTCTATTCAACTTTTTAAAAAATTCTTTTTTAAATTGATTTTTAGGAGTTCTTCCTATATTCTGAATACTAATCTTTCCCCAGGTCTCTGTGTTGCAAATACCTTCTCCCACTTTATACTTGACTTTTTAGATATTAACAGAACCAAATTTATCTATCATTTCTGAGTTAACATAAATGATGTAGGATCTTGTTTATGTTGGATCTTGTTGATCTATGTTTAACTTAAGATCCAACATAATTTATGCTAACTGGGATATGACATGTATAACATAATTTATGTTAACTGGGATATGACGTTGGGATATCTTATCCCAATGTCATAAAGGTATCACGATACATTTTCTTTTAAAAATTTTCTATGGGGGCGCCTGAAAGGCTCAGTCACGTGGCTCCTTTGGGCGTCAGCCTTGGCTCTTGTGCTCTAAGCGTCCTGGGATTGACCCCTGCTGGGCGGGAGGCCTGCTTTCCCTCTCCTAGTCCCCCTGCTTGTGTTCCCTCTCTCGCTGTGTCTCTGTCAAATAAATAAATAAATAAACAAGCAAATAAATAAATAAAATCTTCAAAAAAAATATAGAAGGTTTATATGTTGTGAACATAAGGAAACGGAGTCAGCAAGGCCTGAAGGGGGCGCTCACACGCACGTACCACTCCCGGCAGCCTGCCTAACCAACAGAAAAACCACTTGGAGAAGGGAGGGCGCTTTTTACACGAGAATTTGTCTCTTGCCTTTAAGAAAAAGTAAGGAAGATCCCGCCTTCCTCAGCACCAAAGCACCAACCACACCACCTGCTGCCAATAAGAAACCGCCGCCACCTGGAACTCTTCGTTCTCCAGTGACCTTTTGTTCGGAACAGCCTACCCCAGTTCCTCCTAAAACCTAATAAAGCTCACCTTCCCTTAGTCTCTTTGGACTTGCCTAAAGTTCGCCCCAGCTTGCTTGTCCCGAATTGCAATTTCTCGGCTGTTCATGAATAAATTCATTTTTTACATAAATAAAATTGCTCTTTGCTCTGCTTGCAGTTAACAAAATTTCAGTCTCCAAGTCTCCTGGAATTTGTTTTTGCTTATAAATTGAGGTAAAGAACCAGTTTTATTTCTTTCTCTATGGTCTTCTGACATATATCAAGTTTTTGTATATATGTAGGTTCTGTTTTGAAGTTGTTTCATTTTCTATTTGTGTATTGTATTGTCTCAATACCATACTCTATTAATCACTCTGACTTTATGATAGATTTTAATATTGAATAGAGCTAACCTCCCCTACTTTTGTTCTAGTTCTCTAGGAGTGTCTTCTTGGCTATTCTTGGCTCTTGAAATTTCCGCATATATTTTAAATTGGTTTGTCAAGCTCAATAAAATGTCCCATTTTAATTTTGACAGGAACTGCATTAATCTGTAGATTGTTTGGGAAAATTGACATCTTCAAGCTATTGAATCTTACTATCCATGAACTTGTTATAAGCTTCATTTATTTATATCTATTTCTTTTATGAAGTTCTTTGTCTTTTACTAAATGTCATTCTATGTAGAGAAGCCATTTTGCCTGTGTTTACTGATGAAGAAACGTGCTGAGAGCAGCTAATGGACTTATCTTAAATCATTTAGCTAGAAAAATAGGACTCTAACCCAGTTCCCAATCCAAAGCTTTCTTCCCCACCTCATTCTGTCTCATTTGATTTGAAACCTGCAATTTGGATGTGGCATGGATCTTGTCCCGTCTCCTAAACCACAATGGCCAGACGCAGTCATACACAGATAGGTTTGCAAACCCTATGGCCGCACTTCCTGCATCTCCTGTCCCTATGCAGTTAACTGCTCTATTTTACAGAATTAGATTCCCTTGGGCATCAAAAACACGCCTGTTTAGGAAAGATAACTTACAAGATTGAAAAATCTCATCCCTGGTACCTCTTGCCTTCCACACTTGTTTGTGGGAAAGTATTTAGATCATTTGTTAAATAGTTCTTTTTCTTTTCTTTCTGTCCACCTTTGAGGGAGAGAAAATAGACTTCTTTGCTGGTAAGAAGAGTGGTTCATAAAAGAACGAGAGCTTGAATGTTGCAGCCTGTATTTACACCGCATGCTTCTGTTCACACTAATCATTGCCAATGTCCCCTCGTTGATGAGCAATAATCCTGGCATGCTAGCACCACTGGAGATCTATTTACCAGGCAACACCATAAGCTGCCTAGCTGTAATAACAAATAGAAAATCAGGTGAGTTCCGTTTATGAATCAGATACAGAGAGTATATGGGCTTTTGACACTACTATCTGCCCCTCATTCCAGAAGAGGCTCACTGGTGTTAATATGGACAACTGAAAAAAAAAAAATAGGGGTAATAGACTTTGACTTGTATTAAAGAATAAAAATTGACTGCAGCCATTTCCACTTTGGGGAGGATAATGGCATATTGTATACCCAGTGGGAAAACTTCTCTCTATGTGGCTTTGAACTATTTCAGAGACTGGAGGACAGGGCTAAGCCAGTAGTTTAGGGACTAGGAAATCTAGTAGCAGGGAGATATGCGGGACTCTGGAAACAGACAGAGCCCAACCACAGTGGTGAAAGGCCTGCTAGAAAAGGGGGGGGGCAGCTGATAGGAAGTGGAAAACTTTCATCCCCTCAGACCTACAGCAACATTTGCTGTAGGGAGTGGGGTGGAAGAGAAGCCACGCCAAAGAGCCAGGGTTTGGGTTTTTTAACTAAAAAAAATTTTTTTTTCACTTTGAACTTTTTTTTTTTTTTTTTCCCCAGCCATGTACCACCTCCCCTTCTGCAGTGGCCTTCCTTCTAAGAGGCAGCCTGATACTGGGGAGAAAACATAGGCTTTCTGGTCAATTGTATGGGCTGTCCTTCATTTGTAAGAGAGAGATTAATAATGCGCCTTGCAGCGTCATGCACAGATTCAAGAAGATGTAGTATGGAAAGAACTTAGTGAAGTGGCTGACAGGAGCTGCTCTGTCTGTTCCTCTGTCTTGTCAGCTTGTGTTGATAGACCATGTAAACAAATGCTTCATGGCCAGACCATATATAGAAGCAGAACCCCTGACCCACACTCTGCAGCCACCAGGCCAGGGAACCAACCCATTACCTAAAGTGACCAGACCAGAAGGCCAAGCTACCATGTGTAGGTCATACGTGTAGCCAGTCTGACCTGTATCTCTCTCCCCCTGTCCTGTAAGACCCATAACAATCTACCCCAAATGGTCAACACTCAATTAATGACTGACAGCTTCTTTAGTTTTTGTCTCCACTTTCAACTTAAACCCAACCAGAGCTAGCCAAGTATATACCCTTCACCAACCACGTGGGATTCCATGCTTCTACCTGGCCTGCCTGCAGCTTCCCAGGCAAACAGCCACCAGCCACCAGCCAGGGCACATCTGAATTCTTCCCTTTTTCCACTATAAAGCCTTCCCACTCCTCTGCTTGCTTTTGAGTCTCTGCCAAAACAGAAGACATGGTGCCTGACTCCCTTGCAATGCCTCTTTTGTGAGCTCTGGATAAACGTTTGTCTATTTCTCATTTGGTTGGACTTCAATTATTTCTTCAGGGTCTTTTTTTTTTTTTTCCTCCTGATTCTGCCTCTGTATGGACTATGGGTTTGTGTTCTCCCCTAATGCATATGTTGAAGTCCTAATCCCCAATGTGATGGTTTTTAGAGATGGGAACTGTGGGAGGTGACCAGAGTTAGACGAGGTCATGGGCATGGAGCCCTCATGATGGAATTAGTGCCCTTATAAGAATAGACACCAAAGCCTGTGCTCTTTCTCTCTCAATCTCCCCTCACCCCCATATGAGGACACAACAAGAGGGAAGGGGAAGCCATCTACAAGCCAAGAACAGCACTTTCACCAGGAATAGAATCAACTAGCACCTTGATGTTGGACTTCCCAGCCTCTAGAACTGTGATAAAATAAATTTCTGTTGTTGAAGCCACTCAGTCTATGGCACTTTGTTATGTCAGCCTGAACAGATGCAGACGCCCCCTTTTTACTTTTTTCCCCTTCACACCCATTGCTCTGGACCTTTCCAAACCCTCTGGTCCCACCACACTTGATCTGTCCACCATCAAATCAGGGGTCGTGTAGTCTAAGTGACAGTTTCATCAGTATATGCTTGTATAGTGCACATTACTCAATCCAGGTTACAAATGCACTGCTCCTAGGCTCTCCTAGAGACAGTATCTTGGTGAAAAAGGACTGATTCCATTGGTTTGAATTTCAGGCATCACAGAAAGCTCAGCAGGGAGACATCTGTGGGCAGGAAGAGGCATTTTTTGTTATCTGTTATATCAACCTCTGGGAACTTCCTTATGCCTTGTAGCTTCTAGATCCTACCTATGTATCAGAACACATCTTATCTTGGTCATTACCCATTCCCTGAAAATATAAGTTTTGAATGTTTAGGGATGTATCAGTTTAAGATATATCTCTATATCTATCTATCTATCTATCTGTCCAGCGTGCTATCACCTGTATATGCACATGCATATTCTAATACTTATTATGTATTCGTATATTTATAAAAGTGATATCATTTAACTTTTTCCTTATTAGTTTAATACATAATAAACATCTTTTTATTGCAATGAGTATACTACATAATACTTTTTACAGCTGTCACATTTCCTTGTCTATATAATTATACTCGATCCCTCATTACAGGTATGCAGAACTTTTCCCATTTTTTCCTGATTATAAACAATGATTCTTATGTTTTCTTTCCTTTCCCTCTCTTTCACTTAAATCACTAAAAAAAGTTTATTTCCTTGTGGCAATGAGGTAGGACTATAGCTCTATTTATTTCTAAATAACTCTCTCAACAACACTAATTACTGAATGATCTCTACTACGCTATCAATTCGAGACACTTTATCCTCCCCTAAATTCCCAAGGTTTCCTTTAGAGTTTCTGTTCTATTCTCTTCTTCTTGTAATTCTTTGATAGAGATACCCTATTTCAACAATTTTAGTATTTAATGTATCTATTTCATGCCTGATAGAGGAAGGATGTCTTCCTCCATTTTTTTTTTCAGACAAATATGCTGACGTTTAGCCAGAGCCCCTGACGATGAATAAAATGAATGCATTTGTGTTCATTCTTTCTGCTTGCTCTTGTTCTTCTAGAAAAACCAGGATGCAGAGACTAGACTGGAGGGAGGGAGTCTGTGTGGAGGACCTGCACGGAGCCCAGAAGGGGTCACAAGTTGAATGATAGGTGTTTCACGGGTGGCATATTTCCAAGCAGCCTGCACACACCTCGGGGTTGCTCTTGTCAATCACGGTGGGAGTCAGCAGCCTCTAACTGTGCCTCCCGCTGGACAAGAGGTTGCCAAACCTGGGTGCACATTAAAATCATCCAAAGAGCTTTTCCAAAGTAACGATGCCAGACCTCACTCCAAGCGGAGTGAATCAGAACCTCTCAGGCAGCGGTCTCCTGGTATTTGGTGCATTTGAGAATCTCCCCAGGCAGTACTCTTGGGCAGCCAGAGCTGAGACCCCACGTGGGGGCCTAGAGGCTTCCTCTAGTCTGAAACTATGCTATGGATTCATTTGGCATCCCCAGGCCTTGGTACTGCTGCTGACCTGTGGCGGACACAGCAGAACTGAACTGAATTCAGATAAGAACACCCAGCCTTATACGTCTCTCCCGATTTACCTAGAGAAGGGACACAGATGATTAGTGCCCGCTTGGGAATCCTTAAGACCTTCCCTCCATCACATGGGAGAAGTAGCTTCAAGAGGGAGGAAAATGAGCAAGGTCTTGGTCTGGTAAAGGTGTTCGTTCACAGTTTGAAAAGAGGAGGGTGTCGAGACCATTTAGGCTGTCTCCTTATTTTAACCTGGTGAAGGCCAGAGAGGTTAAATGACTTTGCAAGGTGGCCCAGCTCTCAGTGGCACACCCGGAACAGAAACCAGCCCTTTTGTTTTCTGGGCATCCGCATTATACCCTGCTGTCCTCGTGTGAGGGCGTGCGGGTGTGTGTGTATGTGTATAGGTGTGTGTGTAAGTGTGCATGTGAGAGACTGTGAAAGAGTGCATGTGTGCATGCGGATACCAGGAACGGGAGGAGGTAGGGAGTCCGAGCAGAGAAACTAGTGGCATTATAATAAATAGAAAGCCAGGAGCCCTCTGCCCTCTCTTTCTGGCATGTGGGTCACTGTGTTCTCTCTCCGGGTTGGTCTCTGGCAGGTGTGGCAGCATTGGACTGGGTGGCAGGGTAGGCCTCCAGGTCCCAGTGCCCGCAGTGTGGGAGGGGCTCTGCACTAAGGTTTACTGATGCAGAATTTGGGGAAGGGCTATAGTGGGTGCTCTCGGGCTCATTCTGGGGTGAGATGGTGTGTTGGGAAAGCACTGACCATGCGTCGCCTGGCTTAGGGTCCAGGACTGTTCTGTGGATGGACAGCCATTTTCTCCATCTGTAAATTCAAGTCAAGTAGAAATGTCTATGCCCATGCATCACTGAATGTGTGCTCCTTGGACAGACCTCTGTATACCCCAGTGTCCTCCATGGTGTTCTCTTTGCCAGGCCCAAGTAACCAGGGTGACCTTTGGATCCTGGCACCCAAAGTCTCCTCTTCCTTCTTGAGTCTTCAGGGAGGCCACATGGAGGGGACAGCACCTACCAGGAGAGGCTTTGTTGGGTCTGACCAGCTGGCTGGGTCCTGATGGAAGAGTGCAGGCTGGTTGAATTCAGGCAAAGCCTGAGCTCTTATTTGCTAGACAAAAACCACTGAAGAAGGAAAATTATTTAAGAGCCAGGTAATGCCAGTTAGACACTTACCTGAGCAGTTGGAGATCACTGTCTCATGGGCTTTGCTTTTCATCCAAATGGTTCGGATCACAATGGCATAGATGACACTGTGGAAAGGACCAGAGGTAATATTAACATGGCTGGTGGGTTCCTACTGTCAGGACACAGAAAGACCACTCCAGTTCTCTGAGTGTGAGGTAAGGAGGGAGGGTGCTCTAAACCACGCCTGGTCCCTATCCTGGCTGATTATAGAATCCCTGCATGTCACAGCTACCACTTTTTTTTTTTTAACCTGAAGAGGATAGAACATGGTGAAGTAAAATGGTTCCTCCAAGATAGCTCAGATGGTTAGAGGTAGAGCTGAGATTAGAATCCAGACTCAGGGTTTGGGATCAGAAAGATTTGTATTTGTATCTAGCTCTACTACTTGCTGCTTGTATAACCTTGACCTTAGACACTCTTTAATGTGGCCCCATGACTCCTGCCTCTGTTATGCATGCCTTTGTGAGATCCCCTTCCCTTAACTGGGGGAACTGTGACTTGCATTGGGCTGAAGGTGATAAATGTCTGGGATCGTGTAAGATTTATGCTTGTCTTGTTAGCGCCTCTCTCTGTTGCTGCCCATGAGTCCTACAGCCCCAGAAAATTAATTCTGCCAAGAACCCACAGGAGCCTGAAAGAAGACCCTTCCCCATTGAGCCTCTGGTGATAGCCCAGCCCTGGCAGACACCTTGATGGTTGCCTTGCTTCCGCGGAGGTGAGCCATGCCCCATTAAGCCATGTCTGACTCCGGACACACAACACTGGAGATAATAAACATATGTTGTTTTAAGTCATGGCTTCAGGATAATTTGTTACCCAGCAATAGATAAGCAATCTACTGGCTGACACAGGTTGAATGTTTGCTGCGTCTCCACCCCTAAGTTTACATGTTGAAATGTTAATGACCGTGGTGATAGTAGTAGGAGGTGGAACCTATTGGTGATTAGGTTGTGATACAGCTCTGATGAATGGAGTTAGTGCTCTTTTAGACACCCCACAGAGCTCCCTAGCCTCCTCTACCATGTGAGGACCCAGGAGAAGTCTGCTGCTCAGAAGAGAGCTGTCACCACACTCTGACCATGCAGGCGCCCTGTTCTTGGACTTCCAGCCTCTAGCACTGCAAGAACTGAAGTTCTGTTGTTTACAAACCACCCAATCTGTAATATTTTGTTACAGAAGCCTGAACAGACTAAGGCACTGGGCCTCTGTTGACACTAAAATGGAATTAATAACACAAACACTTTTTTGGGGATGGATCGAATGTGACAACATTGAAAATGCCAAGCACAGCACTTGGAAATTAGCAGAGACTCAATAAATGTCATTTTCATTCCCCTTTTTCTTCCCCATTTTTCACATACTATCACACCTACTGTAGCATGAAATAATTTATGCCTAACAGGAAAACAAAATATTAATGACTCAAAAGCATCAGGAAATTTTGTATCTTTTGTTCCCTTTGATCAGTTGTTTGATGCTTCCAATATGTTAAGAACTTGAACTAAAAACTCTGGGACAAAGCATTGCTTTACTTTAGAATGCCGCACATTTCTCTCCTGAGATTTACTGGTTAAAATAAAATCAGAACTCTGGTCTGCAGTGGCTGACAAAGCGCTATTGTTTTTAATGATCTTTAGAATATAACTTAATTAATGACCGTGTTAAAAATCTTCTGCTCCTTTTTGTTTTTCCCATTCTTGCTAAGTGAACTCCTCTGAGTGCTCCAGGTGTGCTTGGAGCCCTTTTGGAACATCCCCAGTCCTTCTCATATACCTGCCCAGGGATTTTTCTGGAACTTGTGTGTCTACATTATAGAAGAAATGAGGAAAAACTACTTGTGAGTCTATTCTTTACCTTAAGTTGGACATTTGTTATAGCAGAGAAACTTTTTCCCCACATAAATGAGATACAAGGAAAGGTAAAAACCACCACGGAACATTAATTATGTATTACAGTTGCAACCCCAGAGCTAAATCAATCAACAATTCAAATATTTATTGGCCACGAGCCATATACATAATGGAGAATTGAGGAAGGTCTTATGTGTTAGGGGTTTGGGCCTAAGTCATCTCTGCCTCATCTCCTAAGGACCCTTCAGGCAAGTGGAAAGCAACTCCTAATTAGTAGGGTGCCCCTTTATGACAGATCAGGCCATTGCTCAAAGCGGAGCAGTTATGTATCAGAGAAATCTCTGAATTATGTTCGTCTCCTTCTTCTTCGTTGTTCCTTTCATCAGCAAGTTCTGTGGTCTGTCCCTTCAAAACGTCCCCATGCCTCCATGATTTGTTCCTTCTTCTCCATTCGTGCTCCTCAGCATCAGTCTAGATCCTTACAATCTCTTTTTTTCCTCCAAATATTTTTACATTTTATTTTTATTGTGTTAAATAAACATAAAAAAATTTTACCATTTTAACCAATTTTAACTGCATGGTTTGGCAGCATGAAGTACATTCACACTGTTGTATAACAGTCCCCACTATCCATCTCCAGAATTTTTCATCTTCCCCAACTGAAGCTCTGTACCCATTAAAAGGAAGGCTTCATGAACGTTCATGGCATCTTCATATGGGGACAGACTAATTTCTGTATGGTTCCAATTTCAGTATGTGCGCTTCTGAAACAAGCACCCCTTATGACCTCTTGCCTGATTATTGTGATCTTCTAACATCTCTGCTCAGCTACCATCTTGAATGCCCGCGCGTCCCTCAAGGTGGCGCTCTAGGACCCAGAGTCATCTCTGGCTTAAAACTGCCCCAATGTCTCCACTTACCTACAAGATGACATCCAGGCTCTTACATAGGGCATCCAAAGCTTCCCACAATCTCCCTCTGTCTTCCTCACCTTTACCACCATCATCCTTCTTCCCTCCACCCCACTGTCTCTCGATGACCTTTCTCCAAATCAGCAACAGGAGTGCCCAACAGGAGCGAGCTGACAAAACTGACCCCAACCCCATGCTTCATATGCAGCTGACTTTGGGTAAATTCCAGTGCCTTCTATCTCTCTGTGCTTGCTTTGCTTTCTTGCTGAAATGCATTTTTTAAGCCCATTCTCCATATATCACTTAGCTGTGAAACCTTTCTGAACTGTCCCTGTTCCTCAATGATAACTGGCTCTCCCTTCCTTAGGACCTCCATGCTGGTCTAACACACAGTTTTCGTGGAGTCTTTTGTCTATGATGATCATGTCCTAAAGATCAGCAAATCTATCCATAGCCCATTCTCAGAAACAGAGTTCAAAACAGATTTTCAAAAACAGAAACATCTCTACTGTTTTGGTTTAACTTCTTCCACGTCTTCAATCTATTTCCACTCTCCCAACAAGTGCAGGTTTCTTCAAGTTTCTGAAAAATCTGAATACTGAAAGATCATCCCGATCGAAGAAAGTATCCCTTATCTGTAACTGGCTGCCTGAGTTCTTGATTTTATGGGACACTCTCTAGACACAGACCCATTTTCTCTCATTTCCTTTGTAGAGGCAGCTCGTGATGGGGGTTGCATGAGAGCCGAAGCCCAGAGAAAGACCTTGTAGGACTGCCTTAGGAGGATGCTTGTACCTGGTTCCTTAGTCCTGATTCTGGATAATGTGTAAGAAGTGTCCAGGGAAGAGAACAAAACCTTTGCCCTTCCTGTGGGACACAACAGACAGTATTCCCTCAGACGGTAAGTGCCCCACCCCTGCAGGATTCAGCACAGGACTGGGGACTTCATGGGTTACAGTCTTGGAGCCATAGACATTCATAGCCAGTGGGGATCTAAGTCTCCATCTCTGCTTCCCATTTGGGGTTCGAGGATTGTGTCCAGTTATGCCCTGAAGGTCTCCTTAGAGGTCAAGCATAGGGAAGACAGGTAGGGGGAGTTGGTGTTTCACTGAACAAGGCCCTTTTTTCTCTTCTCCTAGCAGGGGCATTAAGGGTACTTGCTAGTCAAAAATGTCTCTCTCATTAATTAATTCATTTCATTTTAGGTATTTGAGGACTCACTTTGTCCCAGGCACCTGTTAAGTCATGGTGGATACTCTGGTAGAAAATACAGATTCCTAGCCCTCATAGAGCTTACACTACAATGTGGCAATACAGAATACATTCGTGGCAATAGGTAGTAATAAAATGAGGACACATTAATATATGCTTATAAAGAGGCAAAACGCTCTGAAGATAAAATGGAGGGTGAAACAAGAGTATATAATAAGGACCTTGATTGGTTGTGGGGGTCAGACTTCAGTTTTGAGAGATTCAGTGATTTGTCTGAGTTCACACAGCTAGAGGATAGGTCCTCTGATTTCAAGGGCTGTAAACCGACTTGTTAACAAGATTGGTTTTTTTTTTTTAGGATTTAGTTTATTTATTTGACAGACAGAGAGGCAGGCAGAGAAAGAGAGGGGGCAAAGCAGGCTCCCCGCTGAGCAGGGAACCCGACGTGGGGCTCGATCCCAGGACCCTGAGATCATGAACTGAGACAAAGGCAGAGGCTTTAACCCACTGAGCCACCCAGGCACCCCTGTTAACAACTTTGTGAAGGAGGGTGCACAAGTTCCTCTGGGGGCTGTATTGGGTTACATATGCTATATATGATTCTAGTTATTTCCTAAATGCCTTCTTTGATTCCTAGACCAGGTTAGCATCCCTGCTGTGGATCCCCTAGGGCTCTCTATTTACTCTACTACCACTCATCACAGTGTTGTAACCCCTTCCTTAATTGGCTGTCTTCTCTGTTACAGGAATATTCTTAAATTCAGACAGCATGTGTGTCTAGTCATTTCTGTATCCCCCTTACCAGGTCCAGGTCTCCCAGAGGGTGGGTGCCCTACAGCTATTTCTAGAAATAATGAATATATGGCAAAAGGTAAAGTGTCAGGGACTCAACAGTATCTCTGTATGTAGTTGGGTTTTGGGAGACATGAAGGCAAAACTAACTTGTAAAAACAGCTTGATACTTAAGAAACTAAAAAATTACATGAGAGTCCTGATATATACAGCCCATTGGTACCATGTTTAATGGGCTCCCAGACAGAGAAAGTCAAAGGGATGCCTTGGCTAACTCACTTGGTGCCACTGAAATAACTGAGATTTCCTAATGGTCCTAGAAGAGTTCATTCTGATGACTTAGGTAATTCAGATGAATTTACTGATGTCTGGAAACAGCAGGTTTGGACTGTTGGGTATCAGTTAGGATACTTTTTTATAGAAACTTATAGAAAACTCCCGACTCAAATTGTTCTAAACAATTGGAATATTTCTTATCTCCCATAATTGCAACTTCAAAGGGTCGAAACTGAGTTTCAGAAATCTGACTTTTCTCTTTTCTTTTCAGTGTAGGTGTTTCCCTGAGTCAACTGCAGCAGTTCCAGCTGTCAATCCTGGACACCTGTATACAGAAGCAGTATCCAGAAGATAAGCCATCCTCTCCTGGACTTGTTTCCTAAGAATGGGGAAATCTTTTCCAAAAGCTCTTCAGAAGATGTTCCCTCACATCTCATTGGCTTGAATTGGTCACGTGGCCATTCCCAAACATTCACATACTGAGGGGAAGGGCTGCCATGAGTGGCTTATTGTGGAATGGATACTGGAATTATCCAATCCAGTATCCAATTGGATACTGGAAATCCAATCACAAACGTCTACCCTGACCCAGCAAATTAATGAGAATGGCTTTTCAAAAGGTAACTCTTGCCACCCCTCAGGCAACACCATATGGTATGTCACTTCCTTTAATAATATGATGGGTCATTCTTCTTGACCTTGGACCTCATGCCCAGGGACAGTGCTAGCCAGATCCCTGGGGCCTTTCACACACCATGGCCTTAAACTCTACTGGGCTATACCAAACTTAGCATGGGACTTTCCCATAGTTTGATCTCCATTCTCCAAGCAAAATAAATGGATCTTTTTTTCATATAACACGAATCAATGCTCCATGACAAATGTGCTTTTTTTCCACTTATTCCTTTGCAATTGTTGGCCATGGATCTTTTATGCCTCTTTCTTTATGTCACAGAGATAAAAATGATAGAAGAATGAGAAATCAATTAAGTTACAAGAAAATAACCACTGCTAAAGTAAAGCAATTACACCAGGGCTAATAACCTACCCAGCAGCAGTTAGACAGTTATGTCAAGTAAATTTTGAAATAATGGGAGTTGTGTTGACCCAGAAAAACAATGTATTGCCTTTATTGTCAGTCACTATGGTTTCAAGAGCTGGGAGCCTGATTTAATTAATGACAGAAGAGCTAAATCTTTATTCATACACAGCTCTCATGAGAGTTTGCCCCAGATAATGCAACTCTTTTTTCCTCTCTCCTTCCCTCCCTCTCTGTCTTTCATCCTCTCTCGCTTTTTCCCTTTCTTCCTTCCTTCTTCCCTTTCACATACATGGAGGATCTACCATCTGCCAGAAACTGACCTAGGTACTAAACAGCTAGAAATTTCCATCTCAGGTGTGTGTGTATCAGAGTGTCATAGTACCTCTGCCCTGGGATTGGTTCACATTATCGGTCAGGCCTGCATTGTACATTTACTCCCACATTTATAGAGTGAGCATTAGGTACTGGATTTGGAATTAAGAAATAAAGAGACAAAGTTCTGTTCTCAAGAGATACATCACACAAGCAAGCAGGGGTGACACTACCACAAAGTCTTCATGGCAGCAGGCACGAGCGGAGTTTGGAGGTTATGGGTGAACACCCAAGGCACTACTTGGCCGGGGACCTGCAGTGGCCACTCCATGTGGAGTTGGTATGTGGAGTAAGATGTGAAGAATGTGACCTGGGTTTCCAGAAACAGAGCCGCAAGGCAGGGTGGGTGTGGAGGAGTGTACAGGCATAAGGAACGATGTGCATAATGGTAGAGGGGTGAAAAGAGGGAGGGGCGACCCTGTTTGTTATGGCTACAGTAGTGGGCGAAGGAGAGAGCATCAGTAGCTCCCCGGAAAGAGCCAGGGACCTTCGAGAAAGAGAAAACACACTTATATAGATATTAAATGTATATAAAGCTATAATAATTTAAACAATATGGTATTGGTGGCAGAAAAGCCCCCAGCTTAGTTATTTGTGCAATTCTCTGCTTTCTTCATTATGGCAATACCTATTAACTGAAAATAAAACTATATTCAAAATGAAGAAGTGAGTGACAAACTAGGGACATGTTTGCAACATATACAAAAAGAAAAAAGCGATTGTCTAAAGACTACCACTCAAGATAGAGAAAGAAAGAAAATAAAAGTGCAATGAAGAGACTGACAAGTTCAGAAACAATGAGAGTGTTTAAAATATAAATATACATATGATAGAATTGCCACTTCATACTACGTCGAAAAGATAGGTTATTCAGTAAATGGTGTTGGGACAAAGGACCTGGCCTTAAAAAAGTAAATTTAAGTTAAATCTCTAATTCATATATAACATTGAAAGTAAATGGTATTGGGGACTTGGCAAATCAAATCAAAGTTTTTTAAAAGATTTATTTATTTGAGAGAGAGAGCACATGAATGAGAAGAGTAGAGGGAGAGGGAAAGAGAATCCCAAGCAACACTGAGTGCAGAGCCATTGTGGGACTCGATCCCAGGACCCTGAGATCATGACCTGAGCCAGACCAAGAGTGGAACACTTACCAACTGGGCCACCCAGTGCCCCAAATCAAATTTTTTTTTAAGTAAAAGTTTTAGGGGCACAGAGTCTGCTTGGGATTTTCTCTCCCTCTCCCTTTACTCCTCCTGCTCATGCTCTCCTTCTAAAATAAATGTCTTTTTTTTGAAGTGACATTTTTAATGTATTGCCAACACTGAAATTATGTTCTAGTAACTAAAATAATAAATCACTGGGGCACCTGGGTGGCTCAGTGGGTTAAAGCCTCTGCCTTCGGCTCAGGTCATGATCCCAGGGTCCTGGGATTGAGCTCCACATCAGGCTCCCTGCTTAGCAGGGAGACTGCTTCCTTCTCTCTCTCTCTCTCTGCCTGCCTCTCAGCCTACCTGTGATCTCTGTCAAATAAATAAAATCTTAAAAAAAATAAAAAAATAAAATAATAAATCATTAAAAAGTTAAATCAAAGTAGAAATAAGCATGTGCAAGGGACAATTTCCTAAGAAAGAAATGGGAGGCAATATGTAAAGAAAGGCATGAGTAGGTGTGAACACATTTCAACGTGAAAGGTCTGTGTATAACAGAGAAGCCTTATACATTTCCTTAGTATTTCCACATGCATTTGTGTAAAGTTTTGCATAACGCTTTCCTATGGTTCTTTTAACTTCTTAAAGAATCTGACTTTCTCATTTCTAATTTTTGATATTCATGCTGTCTCCCTTTTTCACAGTTATGCCAGTCTTATTAACTGAGAGCAAAAAAAAAAAAAAAAAAAAAAAAGAAAGCAAAAAAAAGCCATATTCAAAACAAAAAGGCAAGTGATGAACTAGGGGATTGCCTCAACATATAAAAACAGGAAAAGTTTCTTATATATAGAGTATCTTAAAAAAATAAAGAAGAGAGGAAATAAAATTAAGAAAAATGGGTAAAAGAATATGAATATGCAATTTATCTAAAAAACTAAAATGATAATGTACATTTAAAATTTTTCAACCTCATCTGTAATGAAAAGAATTAAAACAACTTTATATGTACTTTTTGCTTATCAATTTGGTAAGGAAAAAAAAAAAATATATATATATATATACATATATATATATATATATACACACACAAGTATCCTGCCTGAAGAAAAACAAAGCATTAGGCATGGTTAAGAAAATGAATAGACATCTAATTTGAGTTGTTTCCTTTGTCTACTTAAGCTTGGAATTAAGAGTTTATCTAAAAGGACTATAAGCAACAGGATCGAGCTCAAGGGTCCAAAATGTGGTTAAGAAAGAAAAAAAAAAGATGAACTTTAACTCTGAGAGATATAAAATTGTAGCAAGTTATCCCAGGAGCTAGCTGGAAAACAAATTCTTCACAAGATTCCATCTGGGCCTGGTCTTGGGTCAAGAAGGAGGAGTTGCTGAGAGGGCTGGAGGGTGCCATATTCCCCAGACAGAAGCTCTTTCTTCTGCAAGAGGAGTCTGACCACAGAGGACTGAAGGTCATGACTGAGCAGATAGGAAACGCTTCAGGGAAGCTCGAGGTTGTGGGAGGTCACTCTGAATCTTCGTCATTCTACTTCGTCATTCTAGGAGCAAGGAGCACAGGGCGGGATTTAAGGAGGCTGTGCTTTGTTGAAGGCTGAGTGCAACGTGCTTTTGAAGTCATCCCTTTCATCGTCGTATTGTACTTGGCTTTTTCTAAGGGCACTACAAGAACACACAAGTCGGGCTGTAGGCAGGTCTGAGAGGTCCTGATGGGAAGGAGCAGCTTGAATTGATGGGGAATGATTATGGATGGGGAAAGAGCCACATGACAGATCTGGTCAGACAGCGCATTGGGAACATTGGGGTGGACATACTGTATCCACCAGCCTGAGCAGGTGTTTGGACTGATTTCACGAGCTGATGGGAAATCAATCAGGAGAGAACAAACACAAACACTGTCCACTGAAATCGATGCGTCAGTTGCCTGTGATGGACGGCAGGAGGTGCTTCCCCCCAGAGGCTTACCCCTGCGATGAGCCACCTTCCTCCTCCACGTGCCACTTTCAACGATGCTATGACTTAACTTTGACTGCTTGTCTAAATAACCTTCATCTTTCCTCCAAGATTCCTCCCAAATTCAACTCAGTGGAGAGGAGGCAGTACATGGAAATCACGTAGGCGTCAATTTGTCAAGTCAGCAGAGATGACTGACAATCTCCAGTCTCAGCAAGGCTGCGGCACTGGCTATGGGATCCCTCCCCTGCCCAGCTCGACCTCTGATGGAGAGCAAGTCATTTTGCGCTTTTTAGCCTTAGGTCTACTTTTGTGAAAAATTCAGGGGCTGGCCTATGTGATGGATCACATTCTTCCAGCTATGGTATTTTATGCAACTACAGATGAACAAAGAGCAAGAATGCAGGAGTCCCATAATGTCAGAAAAAACTCAAAACATATTTCATACACTTAACACTTCATCAAAGAAATGCATATGAAAACAATGAGATATTTTTTTGAAACCTCTATGTTGGATGGAGATTTCATAAACGATAGCATCTTCCATTGGGTCAGGGGAAGAAAACTCAGAGCTCCTTTTTTTTTTTTTTTTTACTGTTGACAGGAATACACCTTTCCTGTAGGGCAGTTTATGAATATGCATTGAAAGTTTTAAAATGAGCATCATCTTTGATCTAGCAATTCCAGTAGAATAAGTTCTGAAGGAATAATCAGAGACTCATGAATAAATTTAAGTACAAAGATTTTTATCACAGCAGTATTTATATGATCTGAAACCAAAGGCTGGTTCCTTCATTCAGGACAGATTATGGGGCACACCATGGCCGGCTTGGTGTAGGATCAGCCTGGCCAAGCAAACCTTCAACGTGCCAGTATCTCCCTCAATCCCTGACCCCACCCAGGCCTTTAGAGTCATGCTGTCAGAGGTGGTCCTGCCACATGACAAGCGACACCCTGACTCTCCAAGCAGTTGTGGTCTTCTCTGCTGAAAGACCATCTGTGGCCATCATTGGCTATGGGACAGAGGGAGCATCCTATGACTTGGTTGTTAAGGCCCTTTATAATTGAATCTCACCCCACCAGAAGGAGCTTATTGCCAACTTCTTCTCTCTCCCACTGACATGCCTGCCTGTCCTTTCCCTGTCACTGCACTTGACTTGGACCCCCAGTTCCCAGAAAACCTGCTTCCCTCCCACCTTTCCCTTCTCTTATCTGAATTCTTCTCTCCTCCAATTGTCACTTCCAAGAAGTGTTTCTTGTCATTACTTGACCTCACTGCATGCACTTTCTAGCATATTTTTTGTGTGTGTATCGCCTTTTTTTTTTTGCTCAGTTTTGCTTAAGGTTTGCCTATCTTTTCAATGATAACATAAGATCTCTGAAATTGGTACTGTGCCTTATATTTGAAAGACTATATGAAATAGGAGAAAGAATAGGGTATAAACTCAGAAAAACCTTTTTAAATCCTGTGTGATATTGGGCAGGTTACTTAACCTCTCTGAACCTGAGTTTTACCATACATAAAAAGGGGACTAAATGTAATTATTTGATTGAGTTGGGATCTATGTTAGCTATGGGATGGAATCCCATATGCAGTCACTGTTAGTTATGTCTATTCCATAATACATACTCAGAAAATATTAGTTCTCCCCTCCTTACACTACTTTGGAGAAGTTGGGCTTAACACAAAGTAGCTTTAGATGAAATCTTGAGATTTGGCCACTTCCCTCAAGGACACTAGGACCAATGACGGGCCTTGTGGGGAGAGAAGAGCAGGAGTTGGTGAACCAGGAAAGCCTCTATTGGGGTCTGGCCTGTTGGTCTCTTACCTGATAATTGCCAGGGGGATGAAGTACACCAGGAAGGCCACAATGGTCATGTACGGGGGTCCAGTAGGAGTCATCCGGCCATAGCGCCCAGCACTGCACTTCGCCATTAGAGAGTTTCCTTTTCCCAAATATTATCAGGGTGGGAATGGAGAAAAGGGAAGAAAGGCTCCAGGCAATCATGATGAGGATCTTGGCTTGCTTTTCTGCTCAAAGAAAAGAAGTTGGATGGTTTATCCATGTAGATAGATATCAAAGACATTCAAGATGGGTACAGTATGAGAGATCACAAAGATGTGATCACTGGAGAATAGTGATCACATCTTTGGTGGGTGAGGGGCATGGCCATGTGGTAAAGACAGAGAGGGAACAGGTAATCTGGTTTGATAGCACGAGCATCAAAGGAATAGATCAGTGCACGGGAAATAATGGAAGGGTTGGAAGTGGTCCAGGGAAGTAGGAAAATGTCTATACCACCTTCAGGACTTGAAGTGCTCAGAAGGCAAGTTGAGAAGCATCCACTTTGGAGATGTTAGGAGAACCAGGGATCTCAGGAGGCCTCCTGGATTTTGATGCTTGTTCTCTTTGCCATATTGGGGAAATTCTCTCCAATATACCTTCTGCTCCCCTCTCTCTTTCTTCTTCTTCTTCTGGAATCCCAATTATTCTAATGTTGTTTCATCTTATGGTGTCACTTATCTCTCAAATTCTCCCTTTGTGGTTCAGTAGCTGTTTGTCCCTCTTTTACTCAGCTTCTTTATTCTCTGTCATTTGGTCTTCTATATTGCTAATTCTTTCTTCTGCCTCATTTATCCTAGTAGTGAGAGCCTCCATTTTTTATTGCACCACATTAATGCTTTTTTTTAAAATTTCAACTTGGTTAGATTTTAGTTCTTTCATTTCTCCAGAAAGGGTTTTTATATCTCCTGAGAGGGTTTCCCTAATATCTTCCATGCCTTTTTCGAGCCCGGCTAGAACCTTGAGAATCGTCATTCTGAACTCTAGATCTGACATATTACCAATGTCTGTGTTGATTAGGTCCCCAGCCTTCAGTACTGCCTCTTGTTCTTTTTTTTGTGGTGAATTTTTCCACCTTGTCATTTTGTCCAGATAAGAGTATATGAAGGAGCAAGTAAAATACTAAAAGGGTGGCAACAACCCCAGGAAAATATGCTTTAACCAAATCAGAAGAGATCCCAAATCGTGAGGGGGGAGAAAGGGGACAAAAAGAGGCTCAGAAAGAAAGAGAAAAAGAAAAGAAACAATTAAAAAGAGAAAACGAATAAAGAAAAAATATAAAAAAGAAACTATACATATATATGTTAGATAAACTAGTTTAAAAACGTTAAAAAAGAAAAGGGTAAAAGTTAAAAAAAATTTAGCAGAAGAAGAGAAAAAAAATTGAAAAAGAAGAAAAAATTAAATTAACTGCAAGACTAAAGAACCATGGGGAGAAAGCCATGAGTTCTGTACTTTGCTTTCTCCTCCTCTGTCATTCAGCTGCTCTCCTTGGTATTGAAACTGCACTCCTTGGTAGGTGAACTTTGTCCTGGCTGGATTTCTTGTTGATCTTCTGGGGGAGGGGCCTGTTGTAGTGATTCTCAAGTGTCTTTGCCCCAGGCGGAATTGCACCGCCATTACCAGGGGCTGGGCTGAGTAATCCACTCAGGTTCGCTTTCAGGAGCTTTTGTTCCCTGAGCACTTTCCGTAGAGTTCCGGAGGACGGGAATGAAAATGGCGGCCTCCCGGTATCTGGCCCAGAGGAGCCGAGAGCTTGGGGCCCCCCCTCAGTGCGCCCTCAGAGAACAGTGCCCCGTTACTCCCGTCTGCCTGACCTCAGGCCGCGCTCCGAGCTCACCGAGCCTGCGACCAGTTCAAGGTAACCCCGAGCTGTGAGCTCACTCCTCGGCTCTGTCTCTGTAGCCAGCTTCCCTGTTCTAATACCTGCAAGCTCTGCGACACTCAGACACCCCCGATCCTTCTGTGACCCTGTGGGACCTGAGGCCATGCTGACCCCATGTGGGCTTCACCCCGGTTTAGCCTCTGGAGTGATGTCCCTCAGTAGAACTGTTGGGAAATTTTTGATGACTGCTTCAATCTCCTTACTGGTTATGGGTCTGTGCAGGTTTTCTATTTCTTCCTGGTTCAGTTGTGGTAGTTTATATGTCTCTAGGAATGCATCCATTTCTTCCAGATTGTCAAATTTGCTGGAATATAGTTGCTCATAATATGTTCTGATAATTGTATTTCTTTGGTGTTGCTTGTGATCTCTCTTCTTTCATTTATGGTTTTATTTAGTTGGTCCTTTCTCTTTTCCTTTTGGTAAGTCTGGCCAAGGGCTTATCAATCTTATTAATTCTATCAATCTTATTAATTCAACGAACTAGCTCCTAGTTTCATTGATTTGTTCTACTGTTCTTTTGGTTTCATTGATTTCTGCTCTGATCTTTGTTATTTCTCTTCTCTGCTAGGTTTAAGTCTTCTTTACTGTTCTTTCTCCAGCTCTTTTAGGTGTAGGGTTAAGTTGTGTACTTGAGACCTTTCTTGTTACTTGAGAAAGGCTTGTATTGCTATATATTTTCCTCTCAGGACTGCCTTTGCTGTGTCCCACAGATTTTGAACTGTTACATTTTCATTATCATTTATTTCCATGATTTTTTTCAATTCTTATTTAATTTCTGGATTGACCCATTCATTCTTTAGTAGGATGCTCTTTAGCCTCCATGTATTTGGGTTCTTTCCAACTTTCCTCTTGTGATTGAGTTGTAGCTTCAGAGCACTTTGTTCTGAAAATATGCAGGGAATGATCCCAATCTTTTGGTACCAGTTGAAACCTGATTTGTGACCCAGAATATGATGTATTCTGGAGAATGTTCCATGTGCACTAGAGAAGAATGTGTATTCTGTTGCTTTGGGATGAAATGTTCTGAATATATCTGTGATGTCCATCTGGTCCAGTGTGTCATTTAAAGCCTTTATTTCCTTGTTGATCTTTTGTTTGGATGATCTGTCCATTTCATTGAGGGGGATGGGGGATGTTAAAGTCCCCTACTATTATTGTATTATTGTCAATGTGTTTCTTTGAATTTGTTATTAATTGGTTTATATAGTTGGCTGCTCCCAAGTTAGGGGCATAGATATTTAAAATTTTTAGATCTTCTTGTTGGACAGACACTTTGAGTATGATGTCGTGTCCTTCCTCATCTCTTATCATAGTCTTTGGCTTCAAATCTAATTTATAAGGATTGCCACCCCAGTTTTCTTTGGATGTCCATTACCATGGTAAATTGTTTTCCACCCCCTCATTTTAAATCTGTAGGTGTCTTTGGGTCTAAAGTGAATTTCTTGTAGACAGCATATTGATGGGTTTTGTTTTTTTTTTAATCCATTCTGATACCCTGTGTCTTTTGATTGTGGCATTTAGCCCATTTACATTCAGGGTAACTATTAATATATATATATAAATTAGACTGGTAAATAGAACAGAGCCACCCACTTGATTTAAGGTGTATTTTGGTCTCTTAGAAGAAACTACCTCCCAAAATTTTTTAAAGAAAGAAATATTTATATATATACAAAAATAAGGGTAAACATGATAAAGGGATGACTAAGGATGAAAATTTTTTAAAAATTCTAAAAAAAGTAATTGATAAGTTGATTGGAAAAAAAAGAAAAGGAAGTGGAGAGAATTTGCTCAGAGTGGAGACTAGAACAAAGCCTTGTGCTAGATTTAGGGCATATTTTAATCTATTAGAAGAAATTGTATCCCAAAATATTTTTAGAAGGAAAAAACCCTATATGTATACAAAAATAAAGTCGGATACAATGAAGGATAAATATGAGTATAATAATGAAGATTTTAAAAGATTTTTTTTAGGAAGTTATTAAGTAAACTAGTTAAAAAATGTTAAAAGAGGAAATAGGAAAAGTTAAAACATTAGAATAAGAAAAAAATAAAATTAAAAAAATTTAATTAACTTTGCAAGACTAAAGAATCATGGGGAGAAAGACATGAATTCCATGCTTTGCTTTTCCCTCCTCTGAATTCCGCCATTCCCCTTGATCAGTGAGCTTGGTCTTGGCTGGATGTTCTTGCTGATCTTCTGAGGGAGAGGCCTGTTGTAGTGATTCTCAAATGTCTTTGCCCAAGGTGGAATTGCACTGCCCTTGCCAGGGGCCAGGCTAAATAATCTGCTTGGGTTTATTCTTGGGAGCTTTTGTTCCCTGAATGCTTTCTGAAGAGCTCTGGAAGACGGGAATGAAAATAGCTGCCTCCCAGTCTCCAGTACAAAAGAGCCCAGAGCTCAGGGGTCCCACATCTCAGTGTGCCCTTGGAGAAAAGCAGTCAATCACTACCGTCTCCCTGGTCTCCGGCCGTGCTCCGAGCTCACCTGGCCTGTTACTGAGCATTTCTGTCTCTGACACACAGTCCCATTTGGAGTCTCCAAACCCAGCAGATTCCTGCCCCCAGGGAAGGAAGTTGAATCTTCCTAGATCTGCCACTTGTGGTGTCCCTGCTCAAATAGCAGTGGCCCGACTATGCCACAGATCACAGTTTAGGGTAATCCTGAGCTGAGAACGCACTTCTTGGCTCTGTCTCTGTAGTTGGCTTCCCCAACTATGGGGATACCTGTGAGCTCTGCTACACTCAGACACCCCCGATCCTTCTGTGACCCCGCAGGACCTGAGACCACACTGTCCCAGCGAGGGCTCGACCCCCGCTTAGCCTCTGGAGAATTGTCCCTCAGTGGAGCAGACTTTTAAAAGTTTGAATTTTGTGCTCTGTTGCTTGACTGCTTGCCAGGAGCCCGCCCCACTCCCCGCCATCTATCTTCCCTTTGCTTTGGATTCACTTCTCCACACGTCCTACCTTTCAGAAAGTGGTTGATTTCCTGTTTCTAGAATTGCTGCTCTTCTTCTCTTTGATCTCCTGTTGGGTTTGTAGGTGTTCTAAATGGTTTGATAACTATCTAGCTGAACTCCTGCAACCTGATGTCATCTCAGTCTGCTACTCCTCTGCCATCTTGACTCCCTTCCCCCTAATTCTGTACTTTTGTCTTAGTCCTCTCTTTCATGCATCCCACAGATCTTCTTTGTTTTTAATAATGAAAGCTACCCATGATAATTACACAAATACCAGTAGGGAAATATCAACAAAAAGAAGGCAAAAAAATCCCTGGTGGAAAGTACCGGAAATAGCCAGCCCAAATTTTGATAATGTGTTCATATGTAATACGTAGATTACACATATAAAAATGTGAACATAATGTACATGCTAGTTTTCAATCTGATTTTTTTCTCAGAAAAAAATTTTTATGACCATATCTTCATGTCAAGAAAGTCTTTGTCAAAAAATTTTATGACGTTTTTTCATGTCTGCATCTATACAAGCGGCATTCAGACTTCTTTAGGCAATAAAAGCTTTTCATCAAATATAATTTTATCTCGAGCCCAGTGCAGGATGCCTGGTTGGCTCAGGCTGAGGTTGTGTGACAGCCAGAAGCTTCCAGACCTGTTCTAGAGCAGGTCTACAAAATGAGTCCTCCAGGGCCAGTGTGTGAAGTGTAATTTGAAAAGCACTGATATAAATTTTTTCCCATCACTACACTAAACTCCAATTTTATTGATAACCTATTATTATTTAAATTGTTTCCAATTATTTTATTGCAAACAATTTATGTGTATTCTCTTTATGGTGCTGTTGCCTTAGGATAAACTCTGAGAAACTGATTTTGGCAAATATTATTCAATTTCTTCCAAAAGTGTCTATAATTTATGGCTCCCATTGGAAGTGTACAGACATGCCTATTTCTGTATATTCTCCCAACACTGAGTGGATTCTTCCTCTTACTCTTGTTATCTCATTGATAAGATTTCATATCCAAATGTCTAATCTTGCAGTTCTTCAGTTAATGATCAAAAGGAACATTTCTATATATCGTCCATTTTTTTTTGTTTCTTAATAATTTGTTCATGTCCTTTGTCTGCTTTTTCAATTATTTCTTTGCCAGAGTTCTTTAGAAGAAGGACATTATCCCTTTGCCTGTTGTATACAAATATTTTTTATTTGTTATGCTGCTTAGGTATGCATACGATGTTTATTATTTGTGTAAAGAGTTTTAAAGTTTTGGTGTAGTTTATTTTTTATTTTTATTTTTTTTAAAGATTTTATTTATTTATTTGACAGACCAATCACAAGTAGGCGGAGAGGCAGGCAGAGGGAGAGGGAGAAGCAGGCTCCCTGCTGAGCAGAGAGCCCTACGTGGGGCTTGATCCCAGGACCCTGGGATCATGACCCAAGTCGAAGGCAGAGGCTTTAACCCACTGAGCCACCCAGGCACCCCAGTTTTGGTGTAATTTAAACTACATTTATTTCCCTTATTGTTTCTGTTTTTGGTGTTATTCCCAGAAAGATCTTTCCCTCACCAAAAATAAAAAGTTTTACCTGTACCCTTTCAAGTTTAAAATTTTTATTTTTTCCATCCAACTGGCATTTACTTTGTAATTCACTGTGACAGATGGCAGTCTAATATTTTTTAAATGGCTAGACAACTATCCTAATGCCATATACTGACTAAGTCATTCTTTTCTAACTGATTTGATATTCCATATGCCTTATGTACATTATTCTGGTTTCAGTATCATATTTCTTAAATTATCAAAGTTTTATATTATGCTTTAGTATCCTGAAGTATGTATTTCTCTTCATAATGAATAGATGTTTTCCTAATTATTCTTGTACTTATTTATCCTAAAGAGGCTTAAAATGTCAGTTTCTTTGGAGTTCCTGGCTGAGGAAACCACCACTTTAGTAAAAAGCAGTGAACAAAACCAGTAAGAATAAGGGGAAGGCCTCCCCTTCCCCTCTTCTTCCATTGGTTTAGTCGCCATCACCTGGTGTCTGCTCAGCCATGAGGGACACTCTGTGACTTCTGCCTGCTCAGTTCTGGGTGAAGAAGCTGTGCTGCCCGGTGGGGAATCTCTTTCTGCTGCCCCCTCTTTGTTCAATCACGTGAACCCTTAGCCCAGCCCCTCAATGCTGCCCTTAAATTCTGAGGAACTGTAACACCAAGTCATACCAAGTGAGCCCCACAGGGTTCCCTGTTCTCACCTACCACATCACCCCAAAACTCCTACATCGCCATGCAGCCTTTCTGGGCGAGTGTGGCATCCATTTTTCATCAGATCCCCGTGTGCTGGGAATTCCACGAGGTTCTGTTATTTGAAGCCTTCTTTCCTTGGCTCCCTCCCAGCTGTACATCCCCTTCATTCCTGCTTCCTCTGTGACTTCAGTGGGATTGGCCAGTGAGGAAGGGAAAATGGGTAATGTCGATTTCTACGTTTTCACCTTTCCCCAAAGCTATTGAAGATTATTATTTTCCAAGTGCCCTCCACCAAACCTCTATTAATTTTGTAGTGAGGAAATAAATTGCTTTACATCTTTAAAAGAATGCTCTAATATTCATTGCTGCCTTTTCTGTAATTTAGGACCCGGTTTAGAATATTGCAGTGTCTCCTAGAACTAGTCCTATTTTCCATGAGCTAAAGAGTTGATTTTTTTTTAACCCAATGAGTATTGTGAGATGAGTAATGTTTCCCTTCTGGCTATGGATTCCCTAAGCCTCCACCTCTGGAAAATATCTCAGGACACCCCTCATGTTTCCTTATACTTAATTTCCCTAATACTTATATTTCTGTACCTTGAAATACTCTGGTGTATGTGTTTTTGTATGCCCCCACTCAATCCTTCCTGGGGCTTTCTGGGCATAACTAAATAAGTGAATGAATAAGTATATCATACCTTTGTTTACATCATGAAGTGTCTCTCCCATTTCCCTTCATCCCACTCCCTGCTTCTTCCTTTATCACAACCACTGAGGCAAAGAAAGTGCCCAGAAAGCGTGGCGCTGGTCACATACTTCACACACACACACACACACACACACACACACACACACACCAACCTTAAGAAAAGCCTACAATAAACAGGTATAAATTCTATTTTTAAAATAGTTTTAATTGTGCACAACATATCAGTCTACCTTCTTGTACGTAAGTCCCTGTGGTCACTATAGCTAGTGGAAATCCCATTGCCAAAAGTGAGGACTAGTTGATGTGTGCCCTTGCAAGCATTTGTTTATTACTTTTTCTTTTTTTACTGTCTGTGGCTATCCCACTTCCTCATTGAGAAGCAGGATATGCGGTAGTCAAAATACCTGAATTACACCCAGGCCATCTTGGGTTCAAGTCTTGCCCTGCACCTACCAGCTGTGTGATTTGGGCAAGTTACTTTAACTCTCTAAATTATAATTGTCCAAACTGTAGGATTCGGATAATAATGGGACCTATCACATAGAGATGTTGTAAGAATTAAAGTACTTAACATGGTTAAAGAACTTATATAATCATGAATGCATCTGGTATGCAATCAATAAATCTAAGCTACTGAAACATCTACATTCCTCCACTGAAGGAATTCCTGCTGTTCTAAGCAAAGCTACAATAAACAACACATGTACATACAGGCATGAATGTAAGTGTTTGTCCAGAGAAGATACGGAGAAGTAGAACTTCAAGGTCAAAGGACTGCACATTTTGTTTTAACTAGATGTTGTTAACTTATCATTTAAAGGATCTATGCCAATTTTCTCTGAAATATTCACTAGTATCTGATGACATTAATTCTATTTATTCTAAAGTTATGCTTGTTCTGCTAATTTTACTTTCTTAGTTGTGAATGCCTCAGAATGGTATTTTGAACTATTATCTATTTTCTACAGTTTTGTTTTTGTCTCATTTTGTATGATATTTGATTGCACTTCATCTCTGTAGTCAAGATTTCATATTAGTTCTCCATTTTATAAGTTTTTACAGGCTTCCTGGGAGAGTGTGGTACAGGTCAATCAACATTGTGTTCTTACTTGCTTTCAGGGGTCCTGGAGGAAACTGGGCTCTGCCCATGGGCAGAGTAATGGACAATTAGTCTTGTGACTAGGTACCAACCATCCCTCCAAGGAGTCATTTCTTCCTAGGACCCCACCCTGTCTCTTCAAATCCAGCATCCCCACTACTAGGAGGAAGAGCCCCCTATCTCTGTTGCCCCACTGGGAAGGGGGAGGACAGAGGGAACGTAAAAATGCAGTGATGGACCCTCCTCCTTGTGTTCCAGAAATCACCCTACTGGTTTCCTTGAGTCCTTCTTGCTTTGGCCTTTACACAATCTATTTAGGAAGCACTCTTAACACCATATTACTGTACTGTCATCTGTGGGTATTGTGAGTTGTGTGGTTTAAACCTTCCCTCTGACCCATCTGTTTTCTTCTTCTGGGGCTTCCGCACTATCGCTGGATCAAGGAGAATTTTACTAGCCAGTAACTGTCAATTAAAAACATCTTTCCAATTATCTCTATGGTTTGGAAGTAAGGAAGACAAAGTGCTTGTTGACCATCCATGGGTACTATCTACATAGTAGATACATAGTATCCAAATAGTATCCACTTTTCCTAGGCATTCTGTTTCTAATTCTACATCTTTTTGGACCATCAGACCCATGAAGTGGAAAGAAAGAAAAGAAGAGAGTGGGAATAAGAAAACCATTATTTAGGAGGATAACATTAGTGGAAATAAACCTACCCTCACCCAAGGATGGTTTCTTACAGGATAGACTTTAGTTAAGCCAACTTACCTCCTTGCAGGAACTTCATGGGGTAGACGATGGCATGGTATCTGTCTATGCTGAGGGACACCAGCACATAGGTAGAAGCATAGAGCAGCACAACCTGAAGAGAGAAACAAGAGGAGGTATGTGACTTCACAAAAGTGAGAGAATGCATATCATAGAGGAGTATTTTGTGCTATTTAGAAACCTGTGCACTGAAGTTAAGGAGGGATGAAGTTTGGGCTAGGGAGAGAAATGACTGACTCCCTATGTCTAGAAGTAGATTGCTGTTTTGGAATTGGACTTGCCATTGCTAATGGTGACCAGTGAGAATGCTTCTAAGCTCACCCTTGTTCATTCATTCACATGACTTCTTGGAGACACCACATCTCAGGATCAGTCTTTCTTGACATTTGCATGGTACATTTGTTTGTAGTTGACTTACAAAGCTAAACTAATTTTCTCTGCCATACTTGACACTCCAGAATAATTAGAAAGAAACATTCATTTGGGTTTTATCAGTGTGAGTTGTTGAAAGACAATGGATGGGATCTGGTTTCCGGGAGCCCATGTGCTATTTAGAATCATTTATCATCATCTGTGTTAACAGTCTCAGAACTTACTTCCTCCTCCACTTCTTTAGCAGAGCTGTTCGTTAGGGTCAGTCCTTGGGTCCTCTCTTCCCCCTTCCCACCCCATCTCTTACCAACTTTGGTCAGGCCCTTTAATTATCCTAAGTATAGTGTTATTTGTAGAGTTTGCAGAGAAGGAAATTGGGATATAAGAGGTTAACTTCTTTATGAGAGGAGCATAATCAAAATATAATTAAGTGAAATATCTCTGAAAGGATGATCAAAGTGGAAAGTTTTTGCGTAACATTGAGCCTCATTTCTACCAAAAGTCCAGCCATATCTCTGTTTTGTAATCTTTGGGCCAATCCCAGAGTGGGGAAGGGTAAGTCAAAGACCAAAGTCTAAGGGTGAGTGTCTGAATCTCTTCTAAAATGAAAGAAAAATACCATGACTTTGGTAATAACTTTTGTCTGAATTTATACCTTACTGTTCTTTCCCTCACTCAACTAAAAATAAACAATATTGTTGTTCTTTATTATTTTTACCTAAAACACTACCACAAATGCATCCCAGTACTACCATTGTGGAAGGTGCTATAGGGAGGGGGTATTGAGGTCTCATTAGTGATTGAAGGTTCTCCTGAGGGATGTAAGAAGAGAGTCTCCTCTTGCTAAAAAGGTGCTATATGGATGGAGGGAAGAATCATGTCCAAGTTTAACCAAAAAAAATTAGACAACTGTCTTCTTAGAGAAAACTGGGATTTCTATGTGTGATCCAAGAATTCAGAATTGTTATAGCTGGCCACACACAGCTCAGGAGGTGGCATTTCAGGAGGATGGGGGAAAAAATGTCCCCAGGGGCAGAACTTTGTGGAGCGGAATGTTGTGGTAAGAAGGTCACAAGAATCTCAGCCATTTTTGGCTGTGTTGAGTGAGGTAGCTGACACAAGTTCAGAATCTGGAGCAAGAGGAAAGTTCACAAAAGAGAGTGCCAGCATTAACAAAAAGAGATGTATTTTGAGATACAGTCAAAAACAGTAGTTAATTTCAAGGGTCTTCAAACATCTAGGCAGGGTAAAAAAAAACCTAAAGGTTACATAAAAGAAATGCATTTCAAATTGTCGTGCCTCTTTTTTACAAAAATAAAATGCCAGAAAAATAGCATAAAACATGTTCAGAATTTTGAAAGAAAAATTATGATCCAAGAATTTTGTAAATATCATTTCTGTGCCAAGGCACAGAATAATTTACTTATATGTATAAGAAAGAAGAAAGCATAACATCACATAATCTCCTGCAAAATCTTCTGTGAGGAAATATTTCTGCTGATTGAGCATTGTTTCAAAATTAAGACTCTATAAGAGGGACAGGATTGAATAATAGCAGCTATGGTAAGCAAGGAGTCAAAAAATTCCCACAACATGTTTACAAAATAACTATGAATTTATTTAGGAAACATTCCAGGGAAAAATCTGGGGAGTTGAGAAGAGAGTATAAGGAAAGGAATCATGTTATATCTTTCCATTTGGACATTTTAGGCATCTCTTTTGTTTTTTACTTTGATAGAGACATACTCAATTTAAAAATTAAAGATAAGCTATGATAGTGAAATAAAAATGGAGAAAAATAATTTATTAACTTCTTATGGTTACTGTAACAAATTGCCACTAACCTGTGGTTTAGACCAACAAAAATTTATTCTCTTACATTTCTAGAGGCCAGAAGTGTAAAATCACTTATAGTATACTAGTTCAAAGTCAAAGTGTTAGCAAGGCCAGCCTCCCTCCAAAGGCTCTGGCGGGGGGGTTTTCCTCCCTTGCCTCTTTCAGCTTCAGGTGACAGCCAGCACTTTTTGATTTGTGGTTATACCAATTACATCTTGGGTCTGTGGTTATAATGCCTCTTCTGACTGTCAAATCTCCCTCTGCCTCCCTTTTATAAAGAATAGATATGATTACATTTAGACTCATTAAAATAATCCAGAATAATCTCCCCATTTAATTACATCTGTAAAGTCCCTATTTGCCATAGAAGGTAATATACATACATTTTAGGAATTAGGATTTGGATTTTGGTGGAGGGCATCTTTCAGCCTAACACAATTAATAACCAAATAGAAAAGAAAAAACATGTAAATAGGAAAAAAAATTAACCAAAAAGATTAAAATGAGGTGATTTAAATAATACCAAACACCATTTGTCTCAATAAATATAAATGGTTTAACCTCCTTGACTAAAACAAAGACTATGTACAAAATCCTTCCCCAAATCTGCTTAGTGTGTTGAAAACAAACCTCTGAAACCAAATGATTATCAAAGTTTAAAAAACACAACAATGACCAAAGGCATACAGAACAACTAAAACCAAAAGAAGGCATTTAATACAATACTGCTAACAGAAAAATTAAATTCAAAGCAAATCGCACTACATGAGAAAAATGGATTCTTTTTATTTAAAAAAATACAATACAAAATGGTGATAGAATATTAATAAACTTATATGTGACAAGCAACATAATACGAAATATGTATAACTAAAATGTTTAAAGATTTAAAAGAATAAAACATAATAATACATGGAAAAATTAAACACACTTTAAAAATAATACACATTATTGTAAAATATCTAGGCAACCATTTCAAAACTGGTCCTAAACTAAACTACCAAGAAAAAAAATCCCTCAATAGATTCCAAAAATTATACAACTTATATAATTTGCATATTTAAAACAACAAGCAATAAAAGCTGAAATTAGTACCATGTTATTTTTTTTTAAAATACCACTTGGAAATTTAAACACCCTTGTAATTAACTTGAGTCAAGAAGGAAATCAAAGTACAATTATAGTCAATTCATAAATGTCAACAATGAAAATTCTACACATCAACAACATATGGGATACCATTTGGAGAACAGATGGCAGCTTGAGGACATATGTGTGAATTCGCACTACCCCACCCCTCAATTCTGACAAAAATGACCTAGGAAATATAAAACTAAGGAAAATCTTCCAGCGAAGTGAGACTTGAATGCAGCAAACTTAGAAAAATTTTATTTAGAAAAATACCAGATTGGATCCATGTACAGGAGGATCCCTGGACTTAAAAAATTAATATACTTTATTTATTACAGCAATTTTAGTTTTACAGTAAAAATAGAGCAGATAGTACAGAGATGTCCCACCCTCCTCTCCCCCAGTTTTCCCTATTATTAACATCCTTCCCTATTATTAGCATCCATTTGTTAAAACTGATGAACTGATATCAACACATTATTACCCAAATCAATGTTTTATATGAAGTCTTATTCTTTATGTTTTATAATTCTGTGGGTTTTTGATAAATGCATGATATCATGTATCCACCATTCATACAGAAAAGTTTTACTATTCTAGAAATCCTCTGTGCTTTACCTATTCAATCCTTCCAAGTCCCTAGGAACCACTGATCTTTTTATGGTCTTCATTGTTTCCCTTTTCCAGAAGGTCATATGGTTGTAATCATACTCATGTAGCCATTTTTTTTCATCCATTCAGCTTTTGAGGAACATCTTGCTTCTGATTTTTGACAATTCTGAATAACATTGCTATAAACATTCTTGTGTAAGTTTTTGTGTGAATGTAAGTTGTCAACTCATTGTTTATATACCTAGGAGTGTAATTGCTATATTGTATGATAAGAGTATGTTCAATTTTGTTTTTATGGAATTTTATTTTTATAAAATTGAACTGCCAAAATAGCTTTCCAAATGGATGTATCATTTTGCATTCCTGCAAACAGCATTAGCATTTTGCATCATCAATTTTTTGGGCTATAGTCATTCTAATAGCTATGTTAATGCTATCTTGTTCTAATTTGGGATTCCCTAATGCTATATAGTGGTGAGCTTCTTTTCATATGCTTGTTTGTTATCGTTCTATCTTCTTTGGAGAAGTGTCTGTTCAGATCTTTTGCTCATTTTTAAGTGGGTTGAGTTTTAAGAGCTCTTTGTATATTTTGGATACAAATCCTTTATGAAGTATATGTTTTGCAAACATTTTTTTTTTGCCATTCTGTGCCTTGTCTTTTCTGTCTCTTAACAGTGTCTTTTGCAGAGATGTTTTAAATTTTCATAAAATCCAACTTTTCATTTTTTTCTTTCATGGATGGTGCTTTTGGTGTCATATCTAAAAAGCCATTGAGAAACCCAAAGTCCCCTAGATTCTCTCTTATGTTATCTTCTAGTAGTTTTATAGCCTTGCATGTTTCATTCACGTCTATGATCCATACTGAATTAGTTTTTGTGAAAGGTGTAAAGTCTTTAGTCAGATCATCATCATGATCATTTATATTATTTAATTGGATACCAATGACTCCAGCAGTATTTCTTGGCAAGGCTATCTTTTCTCCACTGAATTGTCTTTGCTCCTTTGTCAAAGATCAGTTGACTTTTAGTGTGCATTTGTTTCTGGGGTCTCTATTCTGTTCCATTGATCTATTTGTTGATTTTTTTTGCCAATATCATGGTGTCGTGATGTAGCTGTAGCATTTTTGTAAGTCTGAAATCAGATAGTAGCTCCTCCAACTGTGTTCTTCCTCAGTATTGTACTGGCTTGTCTGTGTCTTTAACCTGTCCACACAAACTTTGTTTGTCTGTATCTATAAAATAACCTGCTGGGATTTTGACTGGGATTGCATTGAATTTATAAGTTGTTTTGAACAAAATTGATATCTTAACTATAGTGCATTTTCCTAATATAGAATACCTATCTTTATACTTTGATATTCTTTGATTCCTCCCACCAAAGTTTTATAGTTTCCTTCATACTGATCTTGCACATATTTTGCTAGGTTTATACCTAAGTCTTTCATATTTTTTGTGCTAACATAAATAGCTATTGCTTCTTAAATTTTAAATTCAAATTTTTCATTCCTAGTATATAAAAGCATATTGTAGTCTTCAACCTTGTTATTTTTATTTTCACTTAATAAGCCCACAGATTTCCTATATTTTGTTTTGTTTTTTTCATCTGTGAACAGGTATTTCATCTTTCCCAATCTGTATACCTTTTATTTCCTTTTTTTGTCCTGTTGAGTTAGGTGGGATTTCCAGTATGATCCTAATGGGGGTAATGGGAGGGAACATCCTTGCCTTGTTCCCTATCTTAGGAAAGATACATCCAGTCTCTCACCATTGAGTATGAGGTTAGTAGTAGCTTTTTGTAGCTACCAACTGAGGAAATTGCCTTCTATGAAAAGTTTGTGGAGACTTTTTACTGTGAATGGATATTGGATTTTAGCAAATGCTTTTTCTGTGTCTATTAAAATGGTTATATACATTTTTTTTCACTTCAACTTTTTGATTTAATGAATTACATTAATTGACTTTTGAATCGTGAACCTTGCATACCTGGAATGAATTCCATTTGGTCATGGTATGTAATTCTTTTTATAAGTATTTTCATTCAATTTACTAATATTTGTTGATAATTTTTATATCTATGTTCATGAGAGATATTGGTGTATAGTTTTACTTTCCTATAATGCCTTTGTCTGGTTTTGGTGTTAGAGTAATGCTGGACTCACAGAGTGAGTTAAGAAATGTTCCCTTTGCTTTTATGTTCTAGAAAAATTAGAAACTTATTAGTAGAGGAGCCTGGATGGCTCTGTAGGTTATAAGTCTGCCTTCAGCTCAGGCCATGATCTCAAGGTCCTAGGATTGAGCCTTGTATCAGACTCTCCTCAGGAGCAAGTCTGCTGCTCCCTCTCCTCCTGCCCTTCTCCCTACACCCTCCCAACTCATGTACTCTCTCGCTCTGATAAATAAATAAAATCTTAAAAAAAAAAAGAAACTAGTTAGTATAATTTCTTCCTTTAATGTTTGGTAGAATTCACCGGTAAACCCATTTGGACCTGGTGCTTTCTTTCTTAGAAGATTATAAAATATCAATTAAATCTTTTTCATAGATATAGACCTATTCAGGTAATATATTTTTTCCTTGTGTGAGTTTTGGCAGATTGTGTCTTTCAAGGATTTGGTCCATTTAAAGTAATTTATCAAACTTGTATTTCATAAATTCCTTTATTATCATTTTATTATCAGATCAGTAATAATGACCCCTCTTTCATTTTTGATATCAGTAATCTGTGTCATCCCTTTTCTACTCTTCTTTGGCCTGACAAGAAGTTTACCAGTTTTATTATCTCTTTGAAGAACCAGTTTATAGTTTCATTGATTTTTCACAATTGAATTACTGTTTTCATTTAGTAATTTGTTCTAATTTTTATCATTTAAAACATTCTGCTTGCTTTAGGTTTACATTGGTCTGCTTTCTCTGGTTTCCTAAGGGGGAAGCTTTGTTAATTTTAGATCTTTTTTTCTTTTTTAATACAAGAAATTAAATGCTATATTTCTTCAGAAGCACTGTTTTTACTGTCCTACAAATTATGATAAATTGTATTTTCATTTTTTTGACCCACATGTTACTTAGAAGCATGTTGTTTCATCTCCAAAAACATTGAGACTGGCCAGCTCTCTTTCTGTTATACATTTTTAGTTTAATTCTAGTTGGGTCTGAGAGGATACTTTGTGCTATTTCCACTCTTTTACATTGTTAAAGTGTGTTTTATGGTGGTATGTAATTTCTCTTGGTGAATGTTCCCTGTGATTTTGATAAGAATAAGCATTCTGTTTTGTTGGATGAAGTGTTGTATAAATGCCAATTAGGTCAATTTGATTGATAGTTTAGTTTATTTCAACTGATAGCTATTTAGCTCAACCATATCCCTGCTTCTAACACAGAACTGGCATAATTTATTTCTCAGCAATTGCTAGAATAAGCAATTGATAACATCTACCTAAAAGGAAGCAAATTTTTTAAATAATAAATGAAAATGTGTTTTAAAAAATTATCCCTGAAAAAATGCCAGTTCCAGATAGTAATCAGGGCTCTTTCACATCTACCAAACTTTCAAGATTATGTTCAGAGCACAAAAGATTTTTAATTGTAACTATTCTCTGTCCATTTTCTGGAGATGAAGTAACTCCATTTCCAAGGTCTAAAAATGATAGAACAAATTAAAATCATGGATGAATATAGTTGCAAAGATTCTACAAAACTCTACTAACAAATGGAATCTTATAGGGTAAGTTTTCCCAGAAATGCACTGTGCTTTATAAAGCTACAGTAATTTAGACCTGAAGTATGGGCATAAAAATAGAAATATATTAATGAAAAATAATTGTTAACAGCTCTGAAGCAGCACCTCAATCCTAATACCAGTTATGAAACAGTTCATTCTTTCTATAATTAGTTGATGTGCCTTAATCCATATTATATACATATATAATATATTACTAATATATGTAAATGATACATATGAATTATTTTATACCATATATTTTATGTATATATATATTTGTATTTATAATTTTTACTTTGAAGCATATTCAACAGGCAAAGTATAAATGTCTTTAATCTGAAAATAGATATTATCAATAACTGAGAAAAAAACAAGTATCCCAGTTATAAAAAAATTGAAAAAGAATAACAGATACTTTGAAGAAGAAGAAATTCAAATGCCAGTAGATATTTTAAAAAGTCCAATTTCGGTGGTAATACAAGAAATACAAGTAAAATAACCAGAGATAATACCTACTTTCTAACAATCTGTCAACGTTTTTCAAAAAGAACAGTAGCCCGTGTTGTGTTAATTTGAGTGGGGGAAAATGGCAAAAAAAAGGAAAGAAAGAAAAGAAAACTGATAAATTTTCTGAAGATTGTTTAGACAGTGCTACATATACTCTGAATGTTTGTGTCCCTCCAAAATTCACATGTTGGAATCTTAATGCCCATTGTGATGGTGTTAGGGGTCAGGCTGTTGGGAGATGATTAGGTTATGAGAGTGGAGCCCTCATGAATGGGATTAGTGCTCTTACAAAAGAGACTCCATAGAGCTCCCTTGCTCCTTCTGCCATGTGTCATAATCTGGAGTCTGCAACCTGCAAGAAGGCACTTGGTCTGACAATTTCTGGCACAGTGATCTTGAACTTCCAGCCTCCAGAAGTGTGAGAAATAAATATTTGTTGTTTCTAAGCTACCTATTGTGCGGCATTTTTGTTACAGCAGCCTGAATGGACCAAGACAGCCAGAATATGTCAAAGACCTTCATGTTGACTCCAAAATTTTACTTAATACTTGAAACGTGGACACTTATATTCTTACTAATGCTACTTATGTTTTATCTGTATGTTTATTATTTTAGCAAAAACCCCAAAATCTTACAAATTATTCTTGTCCTTCCAACTAGAAGAAGCGAGAAGTTTATTGGGTAGAAGTGCTGGGTTCTATATTATTTTCCTTATGAAGAATCCAAGACCTAATCTTGGTGTCAGTTTGTTTCATCACATTCGTAAGGCGCGACATACCTGCAAATAACGAACCACTCGGCAGACGAGATCAGGTGCCAGAAAGTCTCCGGTGAATCGCCAAATGATGTCTGTCAAGATGTTTATCAGACCTGTGAAGGAGTCTAACAAAAACACACAGTGGTTAATTTGAATCTCTTTCAAATTCCCAGCCTTGCCACAGTAGAAATGAATTCCTGGGGAGATATCCCCTCCTCCTGCCCCAGTTTATCAGATGGCCATTAAGGAAAAGTAAAGCAAGACAGGAGTCCATTGATTTTACTTATTGGAGCTTGTTACCACTTAGATGGAGCCACCTTGGAAAGATTTTGGTAATAACTAAAATGACTTTGGTAACCACGCAGTTGACATTTTAAGTCTCAGAAGAGGAGTTTTAAGGGGGTTTAGATCTCTACCCAAACAAGGACTGTGTGAGGATCAATAAGGACAAAATTGAGAAAAGGAAATTATTTATCTTCAAGAAGTCCCTCAAAGTCCCCTTCTTCTATCTGTTACTTTACAGTGTCGACTTCTTATTACCTCCCTATCATCAACAACTTCCCCCCCAACCCCCACCCCAGGTTCCTTTTCTTCCTTCTCCTTTCCCCCTTCAACACCAGTCCCTAGAAAAAGTCAAGTGCATGATCTATCACTTTAATTAACTTCATTGATTAAACTACAGAGGAACTGAGGCCAAGATTTGAGACCAAGGTCAGAGACTTTATGCTCCTGTGGTTGTCCTTACTCATTTCTATACTTACAGGTTGTAAGTTGAGCAGATGTTTACATCAGAAATGCAAAAGTATACCATATGTCTTAAAGCTCCCTCTCACCTCTCCATGACTGCTATCACTAATTGATCATGTGATTCAAAATTTTTCTCAAAACAGTGTTGGAGGGATTCTCTGCTGATTGTTGGACAGGGATGGGACTGAAGACAGGACAGGCCAGAATTCATTGACTTAGGGTCACTTTCTTGGAAATGGGATATAACACTCTATCAAGGACCCAAGAGGCAAGGCAAACTCTTTGATAGAGTAACTTAGAAGTCTGGAGGAAGTGTTGGTCCTTCTTAGGCAAAATGGAAATGTCTGAGTTGCCCTGGAAGACAGTATAAAAAAAGAACAAAAAGGTCATGGTGTAATGGACATATTATGGGAAGCAAGAAGATCCACCAGAGAATGATGTTGCATGAAAGGGCTCAGAAGACACACCATTCCTGAAGAAAGTAATGGTGAGAGGAACCAGCATTACAAAGAAGCTCAGTGGTGGCCTCCTACTATAAGGCAGTAGAGAGGGGGTGATAAAACCAGGTCTTATAGAACTATAGTAAGTATGAACTGTAATAATTCTCCTAGTCCTTCCCCAAAGGGACTTATGGCCATTTATTTGAATGGCTATGCACTGGGGAAAGAATATACACAGACATTTTGAGGACTATTAGACACAGGGTCTATGTTAACCTGACACTTGGCAAACTGAAGTCTCATTATGGCCCCACTACAAGCATGGAATCTCATGGGGCCAGGTAACAAATAGAATCCTAGTTTAAGTAGAATGGTTCACTAGATCTTCAGACCTTTCATTGCTCACTTCCCACATCCCTGGGGGTTTAATTTGTATTGACATACTTGGTAGTTGGAATAACTCCATATTAGGCTCCTCAGAATAGTGGCAGGGAGTAAGACTACACATTTGGACAACATGATGAATTACCCCTTATCATGGTCAATTTAGCTATTGTTGTATTTGACTGTCTTGGAATTACCAATAACGGAGACCAACACTGAGCCCCAATATGGCACTACTTCTTAAGAAGACCAATTTGTTACCTTGTCAAAAGTTGACTACACTGGGTCCTTTCAATACTGCAAGGGAAAGCTCTCCATCTTCCCCGTGTATACCTACTCTGAATATGAGCTTGCTTCCCTGACCTCTGAGTTGTAGTCAGCACCATTCACCAATCCCTAGAGGATTTCTGATTGCTCAATTGGAACGGCATGCCAAACAACATAATATCTGATCAGGAGATCCATTTCATAGTGAAGCAGATATAGGCTTGAACCACTGATCATAGAATCCTCAGTTTATATCATATAGTATACTCTCCTGGGTGGTCTGCTAAAGGCATAGATAAAGTGCCATCCTAACGGCACTCTGAAAGGATGGAATGCCATCCTTCAAAATGCTGCGTATGCATAAAATCAGGGCTTTCTTTATCATGCTGTGTTTATTAATAGGAGGCTGACATACATCTGATAACCAAAGGGTAGAGACAGAAATGGCTTCACGAGACATCACTCCCAAAGAACCCCTGGGACACTTTGTGTACCTCTCTACTCTGCAAAAGGAAGTGCAAACTTGCCACGGGACATAGCAAGGGTCCCTTTGAACTAAAAGTGATGGCTGCTGCCACAAGAACTCCTTTGTGCAGGGACTAGCAGTCTAGATGAGAAGTCACCACTGTGGCCAAAGTCATTGGTTGTGATCTCAGCAGAGCTGGATTTATACAATGAAGACAGGGAAGAGTATGGGTAGAACACAGGCAATTTACTTCTCAAGTTAGGATTGACAGCAGTAATTAGTGAACGGGGCTAGGGATGCCAGGTATACTGCAGCATGCCCTCAGCAAAGAGTCTGGCAGATTATTCAGGCTCTTGGGTGCCCTGTTCTGCTGTGGTGGGAGGGTGATAGAGACTGAAATTGAATCTTTATTCTTGTCATGGAGATAAGCACCCTGGCTTCAGGTGGCACAAAGACAAAGCTAGCAACTCTGTCTTGGATGACAAATGAACTGTACTTTCTAGTAAATTGTTCAGATCAAAATTCAAATCCTGCCTTTGTTGAGATTCACTACTAGCCTTTATGGGAGAGGACTGTGGTTTCTGTGCAACTCTACTTAGAGGACTGGGCAGAACCTTAGAAGTAAAGGGTATGTGTTTGGTTGGATTCAGGCTCTCAGCTGAACAGCTAAACAGCAAAAGAAACTCCAGTTTTATAGTAGGCCACTCATAATTCCATTTCCAATAGTTTATTTTTATTGCTGTGTTTCTGTTTAAGAGGAGTAATGAAGGGACGCCTTGGGTGGCTCAGTCGGTTAAATGGCTGCCTTTGGCTCTGGTCATGATCCCAGGGATCATGGTCCTGGAATCGAGTCCAGCATTGGGCTCCTTGCTCGGCGGGGAGCCTGCTTCTCTCTCTACCTCTGCCTGCCACTCTGCCTGCTTATGCTCTCTCTCTCTGTGTCAAATAAATAAATAAAATCTTTTAAAAAAAAAGGGGGTAATGAAAACTGAAATGACACTGTCACTTGGTAAATGATATCTGTGAACCCTGGAGAATGAGAAACAAAGGAAAACCATCGTCCAGAGTAGGTAGGATATAAATAGGTTCTCAAAGACTATTTATCCAATAAATTGTCACTGTGGTTTGTCAAAAGTATTTATGGCTTTGTAAAAATTAAACTTTTATTTAGACATCATTAAAGGCTCATGAGAAGTTGCAGAAATGGTACAGAGTTTTCACATACCTGTCACCCAGCTGTCCCTCATGGTGACATCTTACCTAAGTAGAGTTGACTTCGCTGTTTGAAGAATTACCACTCTTAATCCAGGTTTCTGTACAACTGAGTGTGATCTTAAGGAATGTTACCAAGCAGTCATTATATCCTTGTTAATATTTTAAGTATTTAAAGTATCTTAAGACTTTTTAATCTAACTAAAAACTGTGAGGTACGTTCCCTGTTTTATAGATTGGCAACTAAGTGTGATTAGAATCTTTCTGAATGTTTTATGACAAATTAGAGGGAAAGCCAGCCTTGTAACCCAGACTTGGATGACTATGTCCACAGTCTTCACCACAGTGCCTGTGTTTTTATTATTTTTTTTTCTTTTCTTTCCTTTCCCTTTCTTATCTTCCTTTCTAATTCTTGTTCTATCTGTTCTCATATAGTCCTGAAACCTCAATATATAGGCGTGATTCTTCCTCCCATTCCCCTCCCTCCCTGTCCTGGCTGCCCTGATTTTTGTTTTGCCTCTCTCTGTTTATAGGGCCCCTCCACCCATAGAATTTTCCTTTATTCCTTTAGAGAACTGTGATGGTAAGTCTTCCTCTTCTGGATCTTCACCATAAACAGGATAAGTGCCCAGCTTAACCTAAAACCTTCTAGGATCTGGCCTTGCCTACCTCTTGTCAGATACCCCCATGGCATTTTTGTATTGAAGACCCCAGATCACACATTCGTGTTTTCAGATATGAATTCCCTCTTTTTGGGAAAAAAAAAAAAAAAAAGAGTCACTGATATATGCCTCACTCCATATATCAGTCTGTTGAATTTTTATTTATCTTTCAATATCTAGCTGACATGTCCCCTTTTCCAGGAGCTTCCCTTGACCATTCACATGGTAGGGGCTACAACAAAATGGCTTTGGCCCTCCCAGTCTTATGCTCCTCTGTCTCTTCCTTTTTGTTTCTCTGTAGATAACCATTAGACCACTGGCAAAGCTCCATGGGAAATACAGCAAAAATGTCGGAGATTAGAGAAATCTTGTAGCGGTCCTGGGTAGTCAGAGAAGTGCCGAGGAGGTCAGATTTGAGCAGGGTGTTGGGAATTGTGAGAAGAAACCTGATCAGTAGAAATCTCATGAAGCATAAATGAATAAAATAGACATTGGAGTTCCTTGGCTCTTCTCCTTTGTTGTACTTATTCTTTAAAGAATAATGGGGAAAATCCCTAAACTTACGTTTCTCTAAATCTAAGTGATTATATTAACAGTTATAATGTACTCCGGTAAGACTCCCTCCACCGCCCAGCTCAGTCTGAGATAAGCCCAGATCTGGGAGTAGACTATCAATGAAACTCCGGCCCAGCCTTTGTGGCTATTAAGCAAATGCTGCTCTAACTGATCAGTAAAAAGCTATTTTGTTACCTAAGTAATTGAATACATTACAAATAAACCTTTCTTAAATGGTAATTAACAGGAGCCTGGGAACAAAGGGTACACTTCAAAGGCTTAATCACTTCCATGCTATTACTCCTGCTTCTCCCCATTTCTTCCGTAAGAGATCCTAGGAAACTGCAATACTCAGAAAACCCAAAACAGGCTCACTGCAGGTTTTATGGCTTCTTTGATGGTCTCAGAAATCTGAGTGTGGGTTCCCCGTTGGAGCATGGATATGGGTGGAGTGGGAAGAAGTCAAGAATGAGAGGACAAGGGCACCTAGGTGGCTCAGTGGATTAAGCCTCTGCCTTCTGCTCAGATCATGATCCAGGGTCCTGGGATCATGTCCCACATCAGGCTCTCTGCTCAGTGGGGAGCCTTCTTCCTCTCCCTCTCTCTCTCTGCCTGCCCTTTCTGCCTACTTTTGATCTCTGTCAAATAAATAATTTTTTAAAAAAAGGAATGAGGGGACAGCTGAGCTGAACCCTAAAGGGTCAGTAAGGATGGGTCAGGGGAAACCAGGTGAAAGACACTGATTCTAGGCAGGGCTGACTGCGTGAACAGTTACAGTGTGAAATAACATCAATTTGGGATTGCTGAAGTCTGAAGTAGGAGCTTCCAAGGCCAAGATATGGGGCTGGGAAGACAAGAGTTGGTCCTTTTAGGGTCTCATGTGCCAGTTAAAGGAGCTGTGCTTTTTCCTGTGTACTGTGGGAGCTATTGAATGTTGATGTGGGGCAAACACCTGTTTCAAATAGATTTCTTTAGTCGCCATTGAGGGATCTATTTGGGAGGTCTAATGCTAAATTACACTATGATTGTTAGGAAACCATGCAGAAGTATGGGAAAGAGATAAGTGGTACCTGTTGTATGTCAAATAGAAATTGGAAAAGAGAGAAGGGTGCAGATCTGAGATATACTTTATAAGGTAAAATAAGGACTTGGTGTTTTAAGTGTGAGACAGAGGGAGAAGTCCTGGCTTGGGTGTTCGTAGTAGGTGTGGTGGCTCTTGAGAATACAGGAGGATAAGCTCTCTAGATTTGGCTTGTTCCCAGTCTTTGGCAATTCCAGACAAAGCTGCTATGAATATTCATGTATAAGATTTTATGTGAATGGAAGTTCTCATTTCCCTAGGGTAAATACCCAGGAGTAAGACTACTGGGCCACAGGATGAGTATACGTTGAACTTCACGAGAAACTACCAGACAGTTTTCCAGAGTGATCATACCAAAAATAAATGTCTGAGAGATACATTCTCTCCTTGTTAGCACCTGGTATGGTCAGTATGTTTTATTTTAGTCATTGGGCTAGGTGTGTTGTGGTCTCTTGTCCTGGCTTCCATTTTGCATCTTCCTACTAGTTAACAATGTTGTTGCTATGATCATCCATAGCCCCTACACTTCACATTCCTTTTGGGGTACTTTCAGGGTGGGAGATGGGGTGGGGAGGGTTTTAGTGCTCCGGTCTCTACTTTCCTCTGCAGCTGTGTTCATGAACATGGCTTCTGCTTGTTGCTCAGGGCTTGCTAAGCTGGAGGTCGGAAGCCTCTCCTTTGTTTGACTCAGCCTTGGTCTTATATCAACCTGTGCACCAGGGTCTTGGGCTTGGGAGCTTCTCAGGGTCCCAGTTCCTTCCCCACCATGGCACTTGAACTTCTGCCTTAGATCTGTGGTGGGTCTTGTGTGGGAGAGACTTTTATACGCTTCCTCTAGTGGTGGGTGACTCTCAATGGAATTCGTATAGTAACTTGGGCCAGCTGTTTTATGCCCTCATCCCCAAGAGTTGGAGGCCTTCTTACTGGTTGTCTCTATGTCTTTCCCTGTGTTCTGGGATAACAGTATGTGATACCACAGTGGCCTAAGGTGTTTGTCGAGAGAGACGACTGAGCAGAAGGGCATGACTTCATGCCTTTCCTGAAGGCAGAAACTAAACCTTCATGTATACTTGCACACCGTCTTGGTAAGAACTCCTTCTTAACTCCACCATTGCATAGTGGAAAAAGCCATAGACAACCCTTTAACTGAATGAATACAGCTGTGTCCCAATAATACTTTATAAAAATAAGCTACAGCCTGGGTTTGGACTGAGGTCTATATCTTGCCAACCCCTGATCTACAGAATAAGCTACAAATTGTGGCGTTTGGAGCCTTTCTGTCTGCCTCTTAGGTCTGATCTTTTCTTGTCCTACAGTAAATTCATACCATAAGAGAAACCCTTTCAACCAGCACATTAATACTGACAGCTGGTTAATTGATCACAACGTTGGTTAAAAAAAGGAAGCACACACACAAAACCTTCTTAAAACATTTGAATATAAAACATTAATGTGCATGCATTTATCATTTCTTTAATGTAGGGCCAAGACTTTTATTTGATTTTATGCATCATCTTGCTTTTGTGTCCATAAAATATATCCATAATGCATCTTTTATGATTTCCAGTTTTGTTTTCTTTAAATTGGAGTGAGAACTTGAGATACCAGCAAAGCAATTTGAGGCAGAATCTCATTGTAGGGATTTTTATAATCCTCTTTCATTCTTTTATAGTTACATACCCTGTGCTTAATTCTATTGCTTCTTTTAGTGACTCAGGAAAAAAAAGTCAAGTCTTTCCAAAGTATCCAATTTAATTTTCACAGAAACAACAACTCTTCAACATAGTTTATGTTAATTATATCATTTTAATAATGAGTAAAACTGGCATAGGCTGCTTTGGGAACAAACACCTGAGACTCATATAACCCAAGAGGTGGGAGCAGAAATGGATGACTTTTTAAGGACTATCCTGCTAGTCATGGGTGCTAGTTAGTCAGGGTATTAGAAGGAAGAATGGAGTGTTGGTCAGCCCATCAAGGCATGAAGAAGATGCAGCCAAGAGGCCTTCTATGGGAATCCTTTAGTGTTCTTTGACCATTCCTGGTTGTTCACTCTGTCAGCCCCTTTCTTTATGTTGCCCCTTGACTTGGTAGTTTCTTTACGCGCCTCTACCTAAAGGTAGATATCCTAACTCCACCAGGTTTAATAAGGGTCACCTTCTTTTTGAAGCCTTTTTGACTACTGGGATTGGCTGATTGCCTTCTCTGGACATCTCCCTGCCTTGCTATCAAAGCACCTATAACACATTAACACATGTATTCTTTTTATTTCTCTCTGATTCTGCTGTATTATGAGAGTATAAAGATTATTTATTTATGCACTGTCATGTCTTACACCCTAACATCTTATTACATGGTAAGGGCTTGGTAACTTTCCTTGAAATGAATGACGACATTGTTCCCGCTGTTGTTGGCTCAGCTGCTTCAGCAGAGGGGGTTTCACAGAGAAGACTCAACCCCATTTACTGTATCCTTTAGAGCAAATTGAGGTAATGATTATAGAGTCAAGATGATGGAAGGAGGGATATGATTGGAAATTTTGATCCCCAAGCAGATTTCTTTCTTTCTTTACTTTCTTTTTTTTTTTTTGTAAATTTAATTTTTTTTTTTTAAGAGAAGGAGAGAAAGAAAGATAGAGGGATAGAAAAAAACTTAAGCAGGCTTCATGCCTAGTGCAGATCCCAACTCAAGGCTGGATCTCCTGTCCTTGAGATCATGACCTACGGTGAAATCAAGAGTCAGACACTTAGCTGACTGAGCCACCCAGGTATCCCTATCCCTATGCCGATTTCTAGAACAGTGCTCTAGACTCTGAGATCTCTGCTAGATTGTAAGCTCCTGGTGAGCAGTGGCTGTGCCTTACTCATGTTTAGAGCCTCGACCTTTTTCAAGATGTCTTGTAAGACACTCAGTGCTTTCAAGATAAAGAAGGAAATGTTGGCGAACTAAACAGATTTTTAAAGTCCTCAAAAATTCGAGGCCAGTCTTGTAAGATTCACCTCACATAGAGAACAAGATGAAGCACCATTTCTTAGATTCCTACTTGCTCTCGGCTGATGTTCATACTTTCCCACCCAGAACAGAACTATGGGAATAACGAATACTTAGTAAACCGAGTAACTTTTCTTGACAAGTGAGTAACATGTGAACATTTGTCACACTGGTTAAGGGGATCACTGAATACAAACAATTTCAAGAAGACTTCAACATATTTGACAACGTCTTAGCTTCAACTATGGTGTTATGGATGAGAGGCGCCCTGGTTTTCCTGGAGGACACTGTGGATGGTAATGTCGATAGGGAATCTCCAGGGTATACAATGCTTCCAGCTCAACTCCATGTCTTTAGAATTGTTTGTTTTATTTTTAAACCAAGGGAGGTGATAATTGTTTGCTTGTGGTTGTGCATGAAAATATTTTTGATATTGCTAAGGGTCATTGTCTCTCTCTTAGCCCCCTCTTTCTTTGGAACAAGATTTGAAGACTTTATGTGAAAATTTGTTTCATGATGAACCTTGCATTGCCCAATCTGATGTCAGGTGCTTAACTGCCAATTAAAATCATTTCTCAAAAAAATAAGTTCTTTCTCTAAGTTTTATTCTCATTTTATAATACTAATATGATCCTGGCACCATTCCCTTTGCCAAGATTAAGTACTGGCTGAGCTTAATGGCTCAAACTGTCAACTCCCCAGCTCTTTATTAATCCTGGGAAAGTGGCCTGCACCTCAGTCATTACTGCTCAATTAGGTAAATAACCATTACATCCATTCTCATTAGACCACTCTCTTCACAGAAAGCTCTTTCCGAGGTTTTCATCTAGTCTTAATAAGTCATAAATGCCACTAATGTCTCTCTTTTTCCATTGGTCCACTAAACAAATAAAAATCATGTATATAATTAATGGAACCCCAATCCTCCTAAAACCTATTCTCTGCTTCCTTGGGTGCAAAAGCCAAGAATCCCATTACATGAGGCCAAACTGGCTAGCATGGGTCATTGGTTATTGCTGGATGGTGAAGAATTCTTATACTCATATGTGTAAATATCAGGTTCAGCAAAAGCATATGTTTCCTTGAAGTGAGGGAAAATAAAGCATCGAGTGACTACTATTTCTCCTCCTTACTCTTCTTTACAGAGAAATTTCTTGAGGCATGGCAGTACATGACTCTGAGTATAAAAATGTAAGATACGGACAACTTGTCTCCTCCTTTAATGAGAGGTTTTTTTTCCTAGTAAGAATGACCTTCCATCAATCCCATCAATGGTCTTGGATTTTTAAAAGTGCAAGTGAAGGAGAGAAAAGTTCCATTTGCAGTTATCTAAGAGATGAATCCTTTGAATGTCTTTTTCTTTTTTCTTTGCAGTTCTTGCCCAAAGACAGCTGAATTGTAGCAGGTTGGCATGCAAGTAGGAGATTGCAACAAGAAATAGTTGGTTCTCATTTCATCCTGCTGCAAAAGGCCACAGGCTTATACATATGGACGTGAGGCAGACACAGAAGGCTGCTCAGATCTCTCTTGAAGAAAGACCTTCCTGCGCAGCTGTGAGAAGTGTGGTTTGCTGGCATCCTCCCACTGTTAGACTTCTCAGGGCCTACCCCAGCTTCCTAGTTGAGATCACACTGTTTGTAGTACAAGTCCTGCCAATGACTGAGCAAGGTGTGGGTAGAAGGGTCTAGTCATTTATTTCCATCTAGCATGAGATTCTTTTTTTTTTTTTTTTTTGAGATTCTTATAATGAGCTAGCAGAAACTGTAAGACCGCCATTGTGTTCTGATGGGTCCTCCAGCCCAATCTTGCTTCTTCCTTTTTCTTTCTTTACACATTACGTTTCCCCCATCCATTTTTGCAAGCCTTATTTTGTTCAGCATCTGTCTTCCAAAGAACCCAACTTGCTACAAGAGGTAGGGCAGGAAGGGACACATGACCATTGATTGTCTAGGGATAGTCTTTAAAGGCTGCCTCTTTGCATAATCTAAGATCTTAGCTGCCAGCCCAGTCCCAAACTCCTACCCAATTTTCTAGAAAATAGTTTTCTGAAAAAATTGATAAATAGGAGGTTCAGGCTTTGTTTAACTAGATCTACAGTAATGACTGTCTATCTTATTTTCTACAGTGCATGCTCATTAATTTGTGTTAATTTAATACATTTGTCATCCACTAAGAAAACAGTGTTGATTAAATTAACTGATTGGTTTACAAGGTAAATACGACCAAGCCAGTACTCGAGAGAATAGAAATAGTAGTTGTGATGAATGGTTCAGAGCTAGAACCATTATTTGTTGGCAGAGGTACTGTTTATGGGGCAAATCTTTGTTGGGTTAGACTGTGTTGTGCAATGCAGGAAATGTGACATCCCCAGACTGTGATAATTCCAAATGCCCAAACCTTTCTAAATGCCCCAGGACTTCCTCCAGGGGGAGGTCACTTATAAAGCAAGGTGAGGTGTTCAAGGTCAGAGCTACCTAAAAGAGTCTGAACTGCTGCCTGATATATTAAGGCAAAGTGGAGTTGTCTGTGATGAGTCAGGAGTGGTGGGGGTCGGGGGATGGAGCCAAAGCTCAGAGGACAGAAGATAGGATCAGGCAAGCAGAGTGGGGTAGCAGAAGCCGATCACAGGGTCAGAAGGAAGCTGGATTTTGGGCCACAGTCGGGTCCTAGAATAGCCACGCCCTGCCTAGTAGGTGACTGATGAAAGCAGATCCAGGGATCAGTCTGGAAACAAGAGAGCACACTGGGTTTCAGAGCACTGGACCCTTGGAAGAGGCTTCTTTGTTCCAGTGTATCTTGTAAGGCCTTGGCCTCATTATTCCAGGGGATGCTCACCTTTCCCAAAAAATAGCTCTCTGAGTCTGATCTTGCCAGTAAGGAGGGCAGAGACAAATTTTGGCTGACGACCTTTGTGCCAGGCGTTGCATGGGGCTATTTAACATGCGTTCATTCATTTAATGCAGCATTTGCACGAGTGTATCTGAGCCAGGCTTGCCAGTGTACACATCAATAGAATTAGTGACTGTTCAGAGTTTGCATTCAACTTTGGTTTAGTGAAATCTGGAGCGTAAATTGGACGTTTATGTATTACTAATTGAATCAAAGAATTCTAATTAGATGAAATCATTCAGTCTAAGGTGAAGTATAACCACAGACACTCAGAAAAATCACAGAATCTTAGAGAAGCAGGAACACTATCACCGAACCAACGTGAGACTTCTGCATGTGACAAGGATTAACCTCCACAAACAGGAGAGATCAGGTCAGGCATAATCTACAGGAAACCTCTTTCCATCACCATAACTTCCCCCAAAAGGCAACAGTATAATTCCTGCATCTTGTGGTCATTATGAGGATTAAATTAAGCAAGGCACAGAAAGCACACGTGTCAGTGCAAGTCACAAGGGAGGCCTTGAATGCACACCACCTGCTCCGCTCAGTTCCCCAAGAGAGAAATGAAGCCAAGAGAATGTAAGTAATGTGTTGAAAGGCACACACATGATAAACCCAAGAGCCAGGACTCCAACCCAGGTTATCTAGTCTCTTATTTTTGTACAGCTTTCAAACTAAGAATGGCCTTTAAAACGTTATAATGATCGAATGAAATGACAAGAAGGAAAATGGTTTGTGGCACAGGAAAATTACATGAAATTCCAATTCCAGGATCCACATGTGTATTGGAAGGCAGCCAGGCCCATGTGCTCCCACATTGCCCATGGCTGCCTTCCTGCTACACCAGCAGAGCTCGCTGATGGAGCTCAGGGAGCTCCTGAAGCTAAAAAGGTTTAGAAAAAGCTGGCTGACCCTTCTCTAGACCTGAGACCCCCAGCTCCTGTCATTACGCCCAAGTGCTGGTGGATCCAGACTGCTTGTGACTTTGCCAGATCTTTCGGTATTCTTGGGGAATTATTAAACTGCCACGCAGGTTGCACTGAAGTGCTCCCCACTGGCTGACATCGGAGAGTTGTGATGGTTACCAGATGGGAACAGATTCTTCCATCTTAACAAAAATCCAATCTCACTCTCTTTCATGTTCAAAGCACTTGATTAATGAGGACCTGAAGGGGGAGAAAGAACACTGGGCTGGGCTGGGCTGGGTTGCCACTGTGTGCTGCTGCAGTCAGAGAACCCCGCCCCCCATCTGACAGTTTCCTGAGTCCCAGCCCTGCCCCCATGCCCAAGCTGCGGACGCAGACACAGAGGACTTGGAGGCTGACAGCGCAAGCTCTGGAGGCAGGCCCCTGCTTTGCACCTGCCTCTCCAATGACTGGCTCTCTGGTTTGGGGCAAGGCACTTAACCACTCTCAGAGTCAGGTTCCACGGGTCTAAAATGGGAGGAGAGCAAGTGTCTTATAGCTCAGGCAGTTGGTAGGATTACATGAGAAACTATATGCAAAGAGTTTTTTGTTCATTTGTTTGTTTGTTTTGCAAAGAGTTGGCCGAGTGAGTATTCCTTAAATATTAACTATTATTATTATTATTATTTTGCTTGCCTATTTGTCAGGATGGAAGAAGCTCATTTTCTGATCTCAATGAAAATGCCCTGGAAGGTGTTTTACAAACTTTTTTTTTTTTTTTTTTAAGTAACACAAGCACACAATATGCGATTCAAGCAGGGCAAATAACAAAAATAAATGTCTCACAAAACGAAGTGTCCTGTAATGTTCAAGGCAATACTATTCGTAATAACTGTAAACTAGAAAGTACCCACATGCCTGTTCCTGGTAGAATGCAGTATACTGTACTATATGCACACGGTGCAGCCATTCAGATAAGAGTGTGATGGGTCTACAATAAGTGTAACAATGTTGACAGATCTCTTGAGCAGAACACTGTGTGAAAAAGGAGCAAGACATAGGGGCGCCTGGGTGGCTCAGTCGGTTAGGTTGCTGCCTTCGGCTCAGGTCATGATCCCAGGGTCCTGGGATCGAGTCCCGCAAAGAAGCAGTCCCAGACTGCTTCTCCCTCTTCCTCTACCTGCCGCCCCCCCCTGCTTGTGCTCACTCTGTCAAATAAATAAATAAAATCTTAAAAAAAAAAAAAAAAAAAAAGAAGAAGAAGAAGAAGAAGCCAGACATAAAAAGTACATACCATAAGGTTTCATAAGGCTCCATGCAGGTAAAGTATAAAACCAGGTGAAGGTCATCTTGGCCTCTGGGACTTCCCTCCATGGAGGTGAGGGGTGAGGACTACAGGTTGGTGGAGGGGGTTTGGGAAAAGCCAGCGGTACTCTGTTTCTTGATTTGGGTGCTGGTTATGTTGGTGGAATTCAGTTTGTGAATGTTCATTAAACTGATATTTATAATGTGTGCACAGGATTAGATTTCGTATTTCAATATAAAGAATAAAATCTGAAAATAAGAAAGGCACCCTCCGCCTACTCTTAACTCCCACTCACTCAGTTCCTTCCTCGGAAGCAGCCGCAGTTACCGTCAAACAGAATATCCAGCGCTGGTCGCTGAACGTGCAAGAACACGTTTGCACGGGTATATTTTGGTTCTTTCTTTCTTTCTTCTTACATCCGGAGAGGAAGTTTTTGTTTTGTTTTATAATACCCTTATTTTTAGAACAGTTTTAGGGTCACAATAAAATCAAGCAAAAGTACAAATTTTAGGGTCACAATAAGATTGAGCAGATGGACTTGAGTTCCCATCCACTCCCTGCACCCCCCTTGCCCTAACAGCCTCCCTCATTCTCAGTCCCCATGGGGTGGTGCATTTGTTGCAATTAACGAACCTACACGGACACATCATAATCACCCAAAGTCCACAGTGAACATTAGGGTTTTCTCTTGGTGTTGTACATCCTAGAGGTTTGGGTGAATGTATAATAAAATGTAACCATCCTCACAGCTATTATCATATCAAGTATTTTCACTGTCCTAAAAACCCTGAAAGCAAGTTTTGATGGGCCTAGACCTAGGTCCAGCCGACAATCTGTTATAAAGGCAGATCTCAGGAGAAGGAAGAAAGAGTAGAGGAGGTGGGAGGGAGGCTGGATGCTGGGTAATCTTCCTGGACCTGGCAAGATTTCTGCCAGTGTTTGTTGAACTGTCAAAGCGAATTTCAGGGCTTCAAGATGGCTGGACCTTCTTCCTGGTGTTGAGTTGGGACCCAGATTTCGTCACCTCATACCTTCTTTGTGTTTGAAAATCTAGGTATCCCTTCAGGCAGCCCTGGTCCTAAGTCTGTTCATGATGAGCACTGGGCCTGGTTTGCGACAGAATAACATCCCTCTTTTCTTGCGAAACCCTATTCCTCGTTCTGAAGCTGTAACAATGTCTGAAAACAGGATGGGTTATTTGAAATCAGGGTCACCAGGAAGCCATGGGAAGGCATCCTTGCATTTCTGACCTTTTATTCTGTCTTGTCCCCCTTGCTGGTGACTTTCTCCTATAGTTTTGGCAGCATCAGAAACCTCAACTGTAATTCATCTTTTAAGACCCACTGCAAGTTCGACCTCTCCATGAAGTTCCCACCTTGCTTCGCCAAAGGACTCTGATTTGGGTCACTTCGTCTAGGCCTTAAGTGATCATCGGTCTGAACTTATTGATTGCTGCCTACTGGGCTTCAGATACCATGCCCTGTCCTAGAAATACCACGAGGAAGCAAACTCCATTCCTGTCCTCAACTCGTTCACATTCTAGTGGCAAAGGGAGGATGTGGAATAATTTATTGCATGGTGTCTGCCAGGATGGGGTGACTGATCAAATCCGCTAGGGTAGGAACCAAGAGGACAAGGCAGGCTTTACAGAGGTGCCCCTGGAGCTTTGTATCTTGAAGAAAGAGCAGCGTTTTGCTAGAGAGATCAGAGCAAGAGAGCAGTACGTGTGAAGGCATGGGAGTATGAAACACCTGTTGTCATTCATCATCTTGTGTGTCATTGTATTTACTAATCTTTCCAACTAGACCAGGAAAAGGCTCATAACAGCCTGCTCTGTTCCCCTAGTCGAGTTCTAGACACTAAAATTAGATAGAAACAAAAGATTAAGGGGAAGCAGAGGAAAAATCTTCTTAAAAGATTTAATGGAGGGCCTACATTTTACACATTCAACAAATTTCCATTTTTAGGATGCAAACTTCTCATCAGACTTGGAATATAAAGGAAACCTTCTTCTCCTTCTCCTCTCCCCAACTTCTTCTTTGATTGTGTGTGTGTGTGTGTGTGCGCGCGGGCGCGCGCACGCGCTCGTGTGCAAGTGAGGGGAGGGGCAGAGAGAGAGGGAAATAGTTAATCTTAAGCAGCCTCCATGCCCAGCACAGAGCCAGACATGGGGTTGGATCTCACTGCCGGGAGGTCATGACCTGAGCTGAAATCAGGAGTCATGCCCTTAACTGACTGACCACCCAGGTGCCCCTAAAAAACAACCTAAAAAGATGAAACTGAACTTCAACTGGAGCAGTTTTCATAATCCGGGTCGAATTAGCAGCTTCGACCTTTCTGTACAAGGACAAGATTAGCATCTTGTCCTTTCTGTACTTTCCTCCTTACTCAACACTCCATGGCTGGGTCCTCAGGGCTTGGCTCTCCAGCAGTCAGGAGGATGTGAGTTATTTTGAGTGTGATTAGGTTTGGCCTGTGATATAGTCACTATCTGAATCCACTGTTTTGCCGCTTAATTGCTCTGTGACCTTGGGAAACTTACCTAGACATCTTGGGTCATTGTTGCTGCCTTATAAAATTGAGACTAGTATACCTACTTTGTCAAGATTTCGATGTTATAAGTGTTTGGACCATGACAGTTCTCAATAATGTAAGCTTTTCCTTTCTTTCTTTTCCTGACTTCCCTTTCTATTCCTTTCCCGCTTTCCTTGGAACATTTAGGAAGAAATTTTGGAAAGAGAGAGCCTAGGAGTTGGAGAATGAAGAGATTCTGAGCAACTGAGAGAGACTTTGGGAGAGATAAGTGGATGAGTAGAGAGGAATTTTCAGACATTTTGCTGGGTTTCCTGAAATTTATCCCCACCGATAAATGCCATTTCCTCTGAGAGTTCTCCTTAAGACTGAAGTTGGGTGTTTCTTTGAAACAGGGCATCAGGCTGAGACTTGCCATAAGGGGGCCCAGCTTTGTTGGAGTGCACACATTGCAGAGGAAGGAGAGGACATAAGTAATCTAGGAGAAAAGATTCAAGGTCACAATCTTGACCTTAGTGTGTGTCTGTCATGCATTCCTTTAAGGGCTGTCACCTGGGAAAAGCATTAGGTTTAAGATTAATATGTGGCTGGCTAAGGGCCTTTTCTCAGTAATATCTTGCAGCTTTCAAGCAGTTTATCCCCATTACTAGAGGGGATTATGCAAAGATCCTCTGTCCATTTGACAGGGATTCAGGCACAGTGGAAAGATGGGTGCAATGACCCAAGCTATATCTCCCGGACCTGAGTCTATGATTCATTCTATAATGACTCACACGGATCCTTCTCTATGTCCCCCACCCCGCTCCGGGGCAAGAGAGTCCCAACCTCCAGTTAGTGCTCTTCCCCCCACCTCCCCACTTCAGCCCACCAAAAACGGCCCTCTCAGTTGCAAACAAATCTAACTGACAACTAATTCTCCAGGGCTAATGGATGAAGCCACTTATTCTCTCAACAGCATGTTCATTTTAATGGGGGCATCAAACCTCGGCCCAGGAGGGACTCGTTAATGGAGGGATTCTAGGCAGTGTAGAATGCAGACAGGAACAGAATGGGCTGGCAGCTTGCCCAAGGTCACACAGCACGGTAGTGGCAGAGCTGTAAATAAAACTCAGCTGCCTAACTCCCAGTCTCACGCGGCTGCCCCAGCCTGAGGCTGCCTCTCTTTGGGTCCAAACGGGGAGCTGCGGCCCTATTCTTGAACTGTGTTCGTGACAGTGGCCTGGCCTGAGTGTGAAGAAGCTGCGACGTTGAGGAACAGTCCTCCCTCGCTGCCAGAACCCAGCATGAAGAACAGGAGCGTGGGGAGGCTTGATCAATAGATATTATGCAAATGCCTCGAGCAATAACATTCCCTTCCATTACCAAGCTAACAGTCCCAATAAAGAGCGTGCCTGGATTCTGACAGTTTTATTTTTCCTGGTTTGTCAGATGGAAACCAGGGTCTGACTGATGTCCACATGAAAGCATAAAAGGTACATGACTGGCAGAGGCCCAATTCCCTTTCCCTGAATTAGAGGCTCTTGCACCACGAGCTTGCAACAGGCCGGCTCTGTGCACATCAATTACGTTCTCTGGCTGACAGCCTTGCTGAGTAGTAAACATGCCTAGAGCCCCGATGAACCTCATTGGTGATGCGACCCCCGAGCCGGGAAGCAGCGGACCGCGGTCTCCGCATGCCCCTCCCTCCTTGCCCTCTTCACCTCCTCCCACCTGTCACCGCAGCAGCTAAGGGATCCCGGAGCCGGAGGACTGGTTACATTTTTGTTTGCAGTGTACAAGAAAAATAACATTCTTCATCTTCTAAACCTGAAATTAATTGCTAGTATGAACTCCGACTCTGTTGGATGTCGAAAACTTAATTGCAGTCAATTAAGTGTTTACTCTTCCCTTGTCTCTGTAGTCCTCTTTATTAAGTTCTAGAAAACGTAGGCAGCATCAAGTCCTGTGTGTGCATGTGTGTGCGTACGTGTCTGTGTGTGTGTGCACGCAGCGTGTCTGGTCCTAGGTATCTTCTCTTATCCTCACTGGCATCTACTAAGAAGTGCCCGATCCCATCTCTCCTTTGGTTGTCAGCAGATCCAAGGGATGCCTGCCTGGTCCCCACTGTGCAGCCCCTTCCGGCCACAGGCTCTCTTCTCGTGTTGCTCAGAATACATTCCCCCTTCCCTGCACCAGGATGCAGGGCAGTCTCTGCCGACCGCCTGTGGCTATTTCAGGCTCTCTGCCTACACACCCACACAGACGCTTGTTCTCATTCTCAGTGCCGGGTGGAGGGGGGAACCCAGTGTCTCACTCACTCCCTGGACTCTCTCTTGAGAAAGTGGGTCACAGATCCCCTTGCTCTTAGATTTCTCTGACTTGTAGCTCTCCTCCCGTGTCCCCCTAATGTTTGCTCTGGAGTGGCTCCAGACTCAAGCTCTCCTTCTGAGCAATGACCTGATGGCTCGACGGTGTCCTGCACATGCCCCCTTGCCTTTCCCATTTCTGGATCTAGGAAGCCTAGCTTTTCAGCTTGTCTTCCAAATCACTTGAAATTCAAAACCCAAGAAGGAGACGATTTTTTGTTTTCATGTTCCTTTAATAAACCTTCATTATGGCAGTAAAAGCCTCATGACACAGTTGTCCAAATGGGGGATTATGGAGTGATAAGAATGCTAAAGAGGAGAGGGGGAAGAGCACATCGGTTGAGAAGCAAAAACACCATACAGTGCATTAGATTTTTAAAACTTGCTTGCAGTCATTCTCAAACAGAGCTCCAGAGAAAATGAAGCCTTAAGGAAAATGATTAGAATTTTCATTTTCTCAGTGTTCCCAAGGTTGATAGCTTCCCAAAGTTGCCAAGGGAAATTCCCCAGGGTAATTCTGGATGCACAGGAGAAAAATAATTCCTTATATCAATGGAAACTTTGGGAAAGAGATTCTCAAAGTGTGATCTGAGGATACCCCCAGGGGTCCCTGAGACCCTTGATCTATCAGGTCAAAACCATTTTCATAGTAATAGTAGGACTTTATTTGCCTTTTTTACTTTTGTTCTCTCATGAGTGTGCTATGGCCTTTGGAAAATTTGTCTTTGCAAACAAACATCTGTGTACATTCTGTACACAAAGAAACAGGTGTATGAAGATTTCATATGTTAGAAACATCAGATAAATAATATTATATAGTTTTTAAAAACAAAATAAGGCAGGGGATTCTAAATTTGATGAGATTAAAAGACAACTAAAACTGAGCAAATATATTAAAAGAAGAATAAAACTGAACTTTTAGAAATGAAGAAAAATTATGTGCTAATTCAAATTAAAATCTCAATAAACATGCTAAATAGAAGATTGGAACCAGATGAAAAGAGAATTGTAAGCTTGAAGATAGGTCTGAAGAAATTACCCTGAAGGCAATAGAGACAAGGAGGCAGATCAAAGATAATTTCAGGCACATAGTGAATAGAATGAGCAAGTCCAATGAAAATCTCATTGGAATTCCAGAAGATGGTCAAGAGAATGGAAAAGAGGCATTCTTCAAAGAGACAGTGACTATGAATTTACTATAATTGAAGGATGCCAGTCCTCAGACATAAGAAAACTGTCAATGCCTGGGTGTTAAATATCCCACACAGTTTTCAGACAGCATGCAAATTTAGGAAGAGGAAAGAGTTTGTGTTTGTGAACCACCAACAAAACAGAGTGGTCATTATGAACAGAAGGCCTCGGGGATCAGGGTTTCTTAATGGAACTCCCAGAGAGTCAAACACAAAAATGTCATGGGGAGACTTTATCTGAGTCCAGGAAGAAGAGCTGGCCATCAGCATTCACTTTGATGATTCAATGAACATTTGTTGAACCCTCGCCATTTTCCAGGAGGGTCACCCAGCCTCAGGACTCCTACCCTCTCCTCTGCTCTTCCTTGTCCTCTTATCCTGAGGACTCCTGCCCATTTGTAGCAGGCAGTCAAACTGCATGCAGCACTAGGCCCATGAATACTTGCTCTAAGAAAAGAAGAAAAAGAAGTATCTACAACATAAAAGTACAAAGCATTTTTTAAAAAAAGAATATGTCAGACAAATATTAACTAAAACAAAGATGCTATAGCTACGTCAATACAAGATAAAATCTTAAAAGCTAAAAGCATTACTGAAGATAAAGAGAGTTACTGAATATTGATTAAAAGTTTAATTCACTGGGAAGATGTAGCAATTCCAAACCTGTTAGAAAAAATAAAGTAAAAAATAACAGAACTATAGGGAGACATAGAGCAATATACCTGCACAGTTTAGCAACTTTGTTTGGATATTTATAGATCAAGTAGATAAAAAAATCACTAAGGATAGAAAAAGATCTGAGCTACATGATAAGCAACCTTGACCTGATATAAATATATATATATATATAGGTAATGCTCCTCAAATCTAGAAAACACACATTTTCAAAGGTGCATAGCACTTTCTATAATTGTTAGGCATTAGACCATGTGTCAAGTTTCATCCAATTTCAAAAAATCTAAAGCATATAAGACATTAAGCTAACAATAAAAAAGACATAACCAGACAAGCCTGACATTTTTGAAATTAAGAAACAGACTTCAAAATAACAATTTGTCCAAGAAGAAACCATAATAGAAATTATAGATTGATTAATCATAATGAGATAGTAATGAAACTAATATCTGTCAGAAATTGTGAGAGGAAATGAAAGCCTCTTTGGGAAATACTTGTAATCCCTAAGTGCTTATTTTAGAAAAGAAGAAAGTATAAAAAGAAATTATCTGAGTATCTAACTTAAGAAGCTAGGAAATGGTGCAGGTGTTATTACTGAAAGTAGCAGAATAGGGAAGGCCATGGTTCCATCACTCTAAAAACTCATAACCTAACAGAAATCTCAGAACCAACTTTCAAAGAACTCTGAAATATAGTTAAAAAACAACAACAACAACAACTTACAACAACTAGGGGAAAGCCTAAGAAATTGCTGCATTGTGGTGAGAGAGTGCTATGGCATTTTGAAATTGCCTGCTTGACATGCCCAACTCCTCAGATCAGCAGTGGCCATAAAGACACTGGTTCAGGTTGCTGGGACCACAGGGAGCAATATGAATCTTGTTTTCAAAGAGCTATGGTTGTGTTTTGACTTGTCTGGCAGCTCTCCTTAACACAGGTACAAAGCTTGCCTTCATTTCACCTCACTTGGAGTGTTTCCAGGCCTGAAGAGCTTCCTGAGTGGCACTTGCTGAAGACATTTAAAGACATAGGTATTGAATACAGTCATATGGAGCAAGGAATAATAATAGGGACAAGCAATAGATAAATCAGAAAGCCTGGGAAAGTTGAGGTTGGAAAAGAAGATGCTTGGGGAACTAAAGGCTTTCAAAAGCTCCCATGGGTATAGGTGTTCACACACATGCTCAGGGCTGTATGAATTCTCAGACAAGTCTGGGAAGCACCTTATAAAAGCTTTCACTTCTGAGAGTCTTGAAAGGGGGAGAGAGACAGGGAAGGGCAGAAAGAATATGAGGAAATAATGACCCAACTTCTCCCCCATTTGAAGGAAGACATGACTCTATACATACAAGAAACCCAGTGAACTCCAGTCAGGGTAAACTTATAGGGATGCTGAGGAAGTCACAATAGCAAACTGTTGAAAGCCAGAGAGAAAGACAGAATCTTGAAAGCAGTGGAAGAGAAGTGACTCGACATATACCAGGGATCCTCCATAAGACCAACAGCACATTTCTTTACTGAAATTATGGAAGTCAGAAGGTGGTGAGATGACATATTTAAAGGGCTAAAAGGAAAAAATTGCTAATCAAGTTTTATATCCAGTAATACTGCCTTTAAAAAAAAAGATTTTATTTATTTATTTGATAGACAGAGATCACAAGTAGGTAGAGAGGCAGGCAGAGAGAGAGGAAGGGAAGCAGGCTCCTTGCTGAGCAGAGAGCCAGATGTGGGGCTCGATCCCAGGACCCTGAGATCATGACCTGAGCTGAAGGCAGAGGCTTTAACCCACTGAGCCTCCCAGGCGCCCCCAAAACTGCCTTTTAAAAAAGAATGAGAAGTGAAGATATTGCCCGATGAAAAATGAAGTACCTCAGCAGTGGACATGCCCTAGGAGAAACATTAAAGGGAGTCCTTTAGGCTGAAATAAAAGGCCACTAAACAGTGACTAGAAGCCATGTGAAACAAACAAACAAACAAACAAAGAACAACAGTAGAGCTCAAAGCAAGGGTAAATACAAAAGCTAGTGTTTTTGCACTTTAGGTCTGTAATTCTTCTTTTTTTATTCACTACAATTATTTACTTGTCTGTTTGTTTTAGAGAAAGAGAGAGAGAGAGAGACAGCATGAGTATGCAAATTGTGGGGAGGAGCAGAGGGAGAGGGAGAAAGAGAGAGAAAATTTTAAGCAGGTTCTGTGCCCAGCTTAGAGCCTGACCCAGGGCCAGGTCTCAGGACCATGAGATATGATGTGAGGTGAAATCAAGAGTTGGATGGTTAACCAACTGAGCTACCTGGATACTCCTATTCAATATGATTTAAGAGACAACTGTATAAAGCAATAATGATAAATTTATGTGAATGGATGCACAACGTATAAAGATGTAATTAATGACTAGCAACAGAAAAAAAGGATGAAGTTATAAAGGCACTAAGTTTTTATATATAGTTGAAACTAAGTTGGTATTAATTTTCAAACTTGATTGTATAAACTATGACAGTTGAAGTTAAGATGTTAATTGTAATCTCCTGGATAACCTCTAAGGAAAAAAGAAAAAAAAAAAAAAGAAAGAAAAATCCCCAGGGAAATAAGAAATTAGAAAAACTATACACTAGGGGGGAAAAAAATCAATTATTCCTACAAGGAAGCAGTAATTAAAGAATCCAGGGACAAAAAATCTATAAACAGAAAACAAATAGCAAAATGACAGAAGTAAATCTTCCTGTCTTAGTAATTACTTTAAATATAAATGCAATTATGTTTGTATTTAAGTAATCAAAAAATAGAGAATTGATAAAAATCATTATCCAGTTATATGTTGTTTAAAAGACCCTCACTTCGGGCACCTGGGTGGCTCAGTGGATTAAGCCTCTGCCTTTAGCTCAGGTCATGATCCTGGGGTGCTGGGATCGAGCCCCACATCGGGCTCTCTGCTCAGCAGGGATCTTGCTCCCCCCCCCCCCGCCTACCTCTCTTCCTACTTATGAGCTCTCTCTCTCTCTCTCTCTGTCAAATAAATAAATAAATAAAATCTTAAAAATAAAAAAAAGACACCCACTTTAGTTTCAAAGACACAAATAGAAGGAAACTAAAAGAATTGGGGGAAAAATCCAAGCAAATATTAACCAAAAGAGAGCTGGTGTGTAATTAGTAGTTCACTCATTCAATAAATATTTATTAAATGGCCCACTAAATGCCATATACTCTTCTAAGCATAGTGAATAAAACAGATACAAATCTTGCTTTAATGGAGCTTACACTCCAATGGCCATTATTGGATATTTTGAGGTTGAGACAACTGGATCTCCTGATAGACTGGAAATAGGGTGTGAAAACAAGAGCCAAACATATCTTTGAGGATTTTGTCCTGAGGAACGCTAAGAATGGCCTTGCCATGAATTGAAATACTATCACATCTTTTAGATTCCACACTTCTCTAGGAACCATGTTTTCTAATTTCTCTTTCCCTGTGTTGTTCCAGGTTAGAGTTTTTCAATAAGAAATCTGAGAAGCAAAAGTGAGGAGAGAACATTCTATTAGTAGGTCTTAGAAAGTACATGTATCGGCAGCTGTAAGAGTCATTGGTATCTCGGGCTTCTTGGAAGGGACTGTTTTGCTTCTGAGGTTGAGACAGTTGGTAGGAGCCTTGCCATAGAACCTCAGAATTGCTGCAGTTCTCCAGAGAATATTTAAGAATGACTTTTTAATTTTTATTTTTGGGGGGTCTTCCCTTCACCTTCTGGCTTCTTGGTCTTCATTCTTCCAACTCTGCTCACACTTGAGAAAGCACCCATTTAACGACCACATTTCTTTATCTTATAATAGACTGACTTTGATTTATTGACAAAATCTGGACCAGTACAGATGGGACAGGGTCCAAGTGGAGAAGGTTTTGGGAGAGAGGATCAGAAATTCAGCTCTGAATATGGGATTATTTGAGATGTTTTCCTGTGGCAATGTCTAGTAGGGTTTCATATTCAAGTCTAGAATTTAAGAGTGAGGTCTGATCTGTAGATATAAATGGGAAAATTACTGGCATATAGGTGATGTGTAAAGTCATGCTGCTATATGAGATCACTAAAACAGTGGATGTGGCCAGGAAAGTGTAACGGTATGAGGACCAAGTTCTGGGACATCCCAAACTAAGAGATCAGGCAGAAGATGAGAAACCGGGAAAGGAGACAGGGAAGGAAGAACCAGAGGGGTGAGATAAAAATCAGGAAAGTATGGTGTTCCGAAAGGCAGGTTTGGAATGTATTTCAGGGTGTGGGAAGTGATCAGCTCTGTCAAATTCTGCTGACAGGCAGATCAATGTGTCTGAGAATTGAACATCGGTTATGTTTTCCATAAATATGGATGTAACGTTGGGAGAGAAGAAGAATCAAGTGTTTTATCATCACGAAAACCAACATTTTCTGTATTCTTTTTTTCAGTGCAGGGCGTTACCTCTTTATATAGCTAACGTCCACTGTGCATGTACAATCCTTTTTCTCATTTTTCATTTACTTTATGAGATTTTTTTGATACTATTACAAGTTTATTATTAACATCACTTTTAATGGTACGTTACATTCTTTGAGGGTATGTAGCATATGTTTTTTAACTGTTCCTTCATTGTTGAACATTTAAGTTGTTTACAATTTTCTGCTGTTATAAATAGCCCTGTGATAAAATCTCTTTGCAGAAAGCTTCATCAGCAGTTTTAGATGACTTCCCCAGGGTAGATTATCAAAACTTTCACTGCTATTTTTTTTAAAAAAAGAACATTTTTTAAGCTCTGTTTCAGGCTTTTGGAAATTAACTCATTAAGCATTACTTTTCACAAGATCCATTTTGTTTTCTCAAGAGCCTGAGGTTAAGAACTCCCACTTTTTCAGCTCTTACAGTCCAATAATCACCCAATTTATTTTTTGGAGGAAAGAAGGAAGGCTGGCATGGCAGTTGTGGGGAACATATGCAGGGGACCCAAATATATATTTACTTATTCATTCATCTATTTATTCATTCATTTATTCATTTATCAAAGTCAGCATATAGAAGAGAGGAATAAGGCTCTGAGATAAGAAATGAGAGTGTTGGCCCTGCTGTGAATGGTGCAAGTTGGCCCTCATTTTAGCTTTTTCCTCTAGGGTTGTTTTTTTCTCTGAAGCCTCCAGGGCCTCCCCATGAAGCATAGCCATCTCTGTCCCTAAGCACAGCTATGCATGGAGCTTGGGAAGGGAACATAGTAACCTATGGACTATTCCTGGTGTTCACAGGACATTGGTGAGGCTCAAGGGAATGGAAAATTAGAAACTCACTGAAGTTTTGCTGGTCACCTCTTGTTTTTGCTTACCCTACATATATTTCTGCTGATGACAGTATCTCAATGATCCTTTCCCCAATAAGGTCTTAATGCATGTGATTTAGGTGGTGTTGACCCTATTCCTCCCATCAAGGGTGGACTCATGAGCCAGGCCTGACCAATCAGAATAGTCTACCCCATGGCCATAGTGATTAACTACTAGGATAAGCTTAGTGCTGTTGCAGTCCCTTTTCAAGAGATCCTGCCTAAGAGAAAAAATACAACCATTAAATGGGGAGAGAAAAACAATAGAAAACCGATAAGGCCAGTAGGAGATGAAAGAGAACACGCTTGCAGCTGGTCATTGGTTTTCAAGAAGGGTGAAACCTGATAATTGGTATGAAACTTCATGACCATTTTTGACCAATTTGTTGAGAAACACTGTCCTCTGAGGAGATGCTCCACCACAGTCTTAAAGAAAAGAAATGATGAATCTCGTCTCTGGTGGAAGCAAAATCCACATGATAAAATGTTGCTATTTCAATTTTCAGATCTCCCTCGAGAACATGCTTCTATAGTCAAGTCATTTTCTCTTGTGGCTTTTGCGAGCATGGGATTTTTGCGAGCATAGATTTGTAGGACAGGCTAGGTTTTGAAGAGATTATCAGTTGTGGTATATTCAAAGCTTGAAATGTATTTAACTTTAAGAAGGTTCGCCATATTTTCCCCTTTAGTAAGTGCCATCCTATCCCCCAGACTGTCCAAGACCTACATCTTGAAGTTAGTTACTTCCTATTCTTCCATTTCTATCAGGCATCATCAAATTCTAAGTCTTGAGTGTTTTTTTAATTCATCCACATCTACTGCCATTGCTTGGTTTAAATAGCAAAACCCCCACCTCTCATCTTGCATCAGAATCATCTGGGGAACTTTAAAGAATACTGATACCCAGGTGTTACTCCCAGAGATTCTGATGTAATTGATGTGGAATGGTATCCAGAAATCCACAGTCTCAAGATCTCCCCAACGACTCTACTATCCAGTCAGGGTCGAGAACCACTGGGTTTAAGACTAATTTGAGATCTTCATCACCTTTTTAGGATTATGATAATATTCTCCTAAATTGTCATGTTGACTCCTCCAGTCTGGTTCCTTCCCAATCTGTCCTCCACTCCACTTTCTGGGAAATCTTTTGGGGGAATGGGTTTCTAGGACAACCTGTCTGATTCTGTCACTTTCATGATTGTGACCCTTTGTGACCCTAACTCAAATGCATGGCTGGAAACACAACCTCATGGTGGGTTCCCCACCCCCATCTCCTCAGTATCAATTCTTATGCCCTTCACCGCCCAGTTTATCCTATAGCAGTACCAAAGCAGTCTTTGGCATTCATAAGAGAAATATCTTAAGACTGTTGTGATGCTCTATTTTCTTGGATGTCGTGTAATTTCTTTCCACACATGTGTATAGGAGACTTAAAAAGTTTATGACTTCAATGACTCTCTACATGTAGAAATAGTAATTTAAATAGCAAGTACAAGTACAGTACATTTTGTCATGAAAATAACCTCCATACAATGTTGCATTTCATCTATAGTAATACAGACCAAGAATGATGAATGAGTTAGGCATTCCAGTAGGGTCCGCATTTGTACAGTGGTGTGACTAAGAAGTCCTCTCCTCATAAAGCCCCATTAACCTAAATTCTACAAGGGAAAAAATATTTCCTAAAATTTCCAACCAATTTTTATCTTTCTCCACGTGCCATCAAAGCCTTGGTACTTTCGCTGTGCATGGGCTCCTGTAAAGAGTCAGACACCTGCTAACACTGTAAGCTCACCATCATTTGATCATTCATTTATGGTCTCTCCAACTGGAGGAGCAAATTTTGAATTGGTTGTGGCAATCATGAAGACAGATTCATGAATCGCCTTTACTTCTTTCTAAATGCCATGCTCATTGTCATTCAAACTTTAACAAATAGATGAGTTCATATTTTTCTTTGTCATTCAAACATTAACAAATAGATGAGTTCATATTTCTCTCTGTCACAACTTCTTTTCTTCTGTCCAAGAACTAATAAACTCTCACTCTTCATAGCCACCACAAACAGTGCCAGTTAATACCCTTTTTGTGCCCACTCTTTACAAAATAACAGCCTCATTGTGGAAGTGTGCATGTATATTTGTGGATAAATACACAAAAAGATATTTAGTAATAAGTGACTTCTGGGTGGTCAGCTCATCTCATTCACTAGTTGAGTGATGTATTTTGCACAATAACCTTAAATTGTGCATGAGTTACATCCAGTTTAGGTAAAATTTAAATTGCTAAAATGTCATGGACCTCTAGTATGGATACCTGAATGGTCTAAAAGCCACCCTAGAATTCTGGTATGGATGAACAGAATAGTCCAAAAGCCATCCTGGGAATTCTCACTTGGTTCCCTGCATGGTGAGCCAGGAGAGACAGTCGGGTTTTTCGCATGTCCGGAGATGGAGCTCTCCTTGTCCGTAACTTCTTGGTTCTCAAGCAGGCAGCTGGCTTTCCTAGACAACTACTGTAAACAACCTGCATCTAAGCCACCCTGCCTAATGCCCAGGCAGTCCCTTTCTTGCCTCCACCACTCCCTTCCCCACCACTGATAAACTTGCCCTATCCCTTGATGAATAAGAAAGGTGAACAACTGGAGAAGTTGGGTCTCTTTCCTGGGAGATACACCCAAGACCGGCACTAGCACTTCCCAATGGGAGAGGGTAGAGAAAATTGCTCTTTTTTTTTTTTTTTAACGACATTGCTTTGCAAATTTTTGAAAATTCTGTTACCCATAACCTGTCATTCTTTAACCTGAGCCTTCTTATATGATGAACTTTTAGTGTAAACATATGAATTCTGGAAAGTGAGAAGCCAAAAGTGTCACTTGTTTGTGTAACGACACTACTGTGCCCCATCCTGTCTTGCATCCCTATCCCTTTGCACATTCTGTTCTGTAATTCCTTCCTCCACTGACTACCTGGAAACCTCTAGTGGGACTTCAAGATCCATCTGTGCAGTATGAGCCCTCACTCACTGGCCTTCATCCTAAGGAGAGAAAAATCACACTCTCCTCCATGCTATTAACAGATGCAACAGACCTAGACAATTTCCAATACTGAGGCATTATTTTCCAGGACTGGCCCATCCTAGGAGCCAAAGTTTACTATGTAGTTTTCATGTATAATTAATTTTTTATCACATACATAATATGTTATCTCTAAAAAATTACAAAGTACCAAAAAGCTCAATATGACTCAGAAATAAATACTTCATAACATTTTGTTGATACCATTTCATACTTTGTTAAGAACTAGCCTGATTCCCTACCAACTTCTTGAAACCTGCTTTCTTTTCTTAGTAGGAAAACATGGCAGCTCGTTGTTATTCTTATTTGCATTTATTTAGTTAGTGGCAACATTAAACATTTAAAATAGGATTACTAGTAAATTATATTTCCTTTTATAAAAATATATATATATTTAAAGATTTTCTTTATTTATTTGACAGAGATCACAGGTGGGCAGAGAGGCAGACAGAGAAAAAGGAAGGGAAGTAGGCTCCCTGCTGAGCAGAGAGAGAGCCCAATGTGGGGCTCAATCCCAGGACCCTGGGATCATGACCTGAGCCGAAGGCAGAGGCTTTAACCCGCTGAGCCACCCAGGCGCCCCTTAAAAAATATTTTTAAAATTTATTTATTTGACAGAGAGAGAGAGAGAGAGACCACAAGTAGACAGAGAGGCAGGGAGAGAGACAGGGTGAAGCAGGCTCCCCGCCGAGCAGAGAGCCCAATGTGGGCCTCGATCCCAGGACCCTGTGATTATGACCTGAGCCGAAGGCAGAGGATTAACCCACTGAGCCACCCAGGTACCCCTGCATTTCCTTTTTTATTTTACCTGTTCACATATTTGTGCTTATTTCCTTATATTAAGTATTTATCATCTTATCGATTTGTCAGAAGTCTTCATTTGGTGAGTGTTTTAACTTGTTATCAGGTATGCAAATACTACTCATATTGTAAGTATTCTAATTAGTTTGCAGTTTTTTTTTTAATTTTCACTTTACAACTTAAATTTTTGTGTTTTATATTATTTTGGTCAAACCTGTTAGTCTTTCTTCACAAGTTGATGTCACACTTAGCAAAATCCTTCCTCACCCTAATTGTTCAAATTTTTTTTCTGAAAATAATTTCACATTTATATTGGAGACTTTAACTTACTTTATTGCTTATTTAAGTAAACCTCTTTCCTTTAAAGTAAACCTGTCCTCTCTTCCTTCCTCCAGCAAATGCTTTTTGACCCACCAATTCCTTTTTTTAAAAAAATTTTTTCAATTTATTTATTTTCAGAAAAACAGTATTCATTATTTTTTCACCACACCCAGTGCTCCATGCAATCTGCCCTCTGTAATACCCACCACCTGGTACCCCAACCTCCCACCCCCCCGCCACTTCAAACCCCTCAGATTGTTTTTCAGAGTCCATAGTGTCTCGTGGTTCACCTCCCCTTCCAATTTCCCACAACTCCCTTCTCCTCTCTAACACCCCTTGTCCTCCATGCTATTTGTTATGCTCCACAAATAAGTGAAACCATCTGATAATTGACTCTCTCTGCTTGACTTATTTCACTCAGCATAATCTCTTCCAGTCCCGTCCATGTTGCTACAAAAGTTGGGTATTCATCCTTTCTGATGGAGGCATAATACTCCATAGTGTATATGGACCACATCTTCCTTATCCATTCGTCCGTTGAAGGGCATCTTGGTTCTTTCCATAGTTTGGTGACCGTGGCCATTGCTGCTATAAACATTGGGGTACAGATGGCCCTTCTTTTCACGACATCTGTATCTTTGGGGTAAATACCAATTCCTTTTAACACTGGTGAAACAGCAGTGAACAAAGATGATACCATTCCTGTCTTCATAGAATTAATATTCTAATGAGAAAAACAGATAATAAACACAACACCCAAATAACTATAGAATTGTAATGTTATAGAGTGATAGGCGTTATAATAAAATATGAAAGGGGTGAGGAGCCAGAGAGGGGATGGGAGTGTTGTAGAAGTAAGCCAGAGATGGCCTCTGTGCATTGGCTCCTAGCTTGCTTCTTTGCTCACAGCAAGCAGAGATCTGTTAGCTCATATAGCCCCAACAGACAGATTTTTAGCTATTGAAAGGCTGCCTGCTTTGTAAACCCCAAAACCCTGTCCAACTAGCCATAAATGCTAGCCATAAATCAGCACTCTGGGGCTATGTAGATCTCAAGCTGATGCTGTCAGCTTTGGGGCTCCCTGCAGTGCCGCTGAGTGGCATCATCTAGACACATCAACCTTCTCGATTCTACTCCCCGCTTGCCATCCTGTCCTCCTGAACCTTGACCCTTGCACCATAGCCTCTGGGTCCTGTTGCCGGAAGGACTTCCTCACCTACAAACGTGTCAAAGTAGCACCTAATTAAAGCTCGTGCGCATTACTGCCACCCTGTGGTCATATCTTTTTCATTGATCACTCCTGGAAATCCCTCAAAGCCTCTACAGGATGCTGTTTTTTTGACTTAGGGAGGCCAAGGAAGGCCTCTCTGAAGAGGGAACACGGAGCAGAGACCAGGAATAGCTTTGGCAGAAGACAGTTCAAGTCAGAGGGAAGAGCAAGCACAAAGCCTGCAGGCAATTGGAAATAGCCCAGCTAGTTTGCTATTATTAATTCTCTAATTTTGTTGTGTTCAGAATAGATATGCTGTATGTTCTGAGTTATTTTAAGTTCATGGTAACATCTTCCATTGATCAGTGTATGTTCGATCTTGGTGAGTCTCACGAAGATTTGATTGGGTATTCTGCTGCTGGTGGATAGAACGTTCTGAGAATGTCAGTTAGGTTAACTTGATAATTTGTGCTATACTTGTTATTTGTTAGTAAAATAATAAATTTTTACTAATAAATTGAAAAAAAAAAAAAAACCCCAAGGGCTGTAGGCAGCATGGAGCTAAGTATGTGCCTGAAAGCAAGAAGAGCATCGATCAATCGGTCTCTGTTTATTCAACCACCTACCCCCATCCCCTACTCATTTCAAAAATACTTTTCTTATATCTTAGAGTCTGACACATATTTGCTTTGCTTCTGGCCTTTCATTCTGTTCCTTCACTTTCAGATCTTGAGCCAACATAGACTTGTTTTAAGATGAGCAGCTACACTCTACTTACTGTTACAGAAAATTCCATGGAACATATCAGAAGTGCATGTTTCCAGATGTGCTTTAAAATACTATGTGCTGGTTTTAAATTAAAAAATCCAGTTGGAGTCTTCATCTGAATTTCATGAAACTAAAAATTTCGATTTGGGGATAACTGGAGTTTTTACATGCTGGTATCTTTTGACCAGGAACATTGAATGAATTTTCAATTCTTAAATTCTCTTAATGTCACTTAGTTAACTGTTCATGTAAATCACCATATTTATTTCAAAGTGGATTCACATGCACTTTGTGTTTTGATTGCTCTATGAAAATTTAATCTGTAGTTTTTTATTAAATTTTCTAATAGGTTATTGCTAGTATATAGGAAAGCTAATTGCTTTTTATATTTGTTGGTTTTATAATCAGCTACTTTAATTAAATCTCTTATTAGGCCCAATGGGTTTTCCAAACAATCTTGCATTTTCTTCTTAGATGGTCACATCATTTGCAAACTGATAATTTTGCTCATTTTTTTTCACTCACGTCTTTTATTAAATTGTTTTCTTATTGGATTGTATTAACTCAATTCCTTAGAGAGTTTCCTTGTGAACTGCAGAATCTTTGTATGTGTTCATTGATTCTTCTATCAGAGGTTAGTGTATATTTTCAAGATGTTTAAATCTTGCAAAGTTCAGGGGCACCTGGGTGGCTCAGTGGATTAAAGCCTCTGCCTTTGGCTCAGGTCATGATCCCAGGATCCTGGGATCCTGGATCGAGCCCCGCAGGCCTGCATCAGAATCTCTGCTCTGCAGGGATCCTGCTTCCCCTCCTCTTTCTGCCTACTTGTGATCTCTGTCTGTCAAATAAATAAATAAAAACTTTAAAAAAAAATCTTGCAAAGTCCAGGAATACATCTCTTCTCTTGGGTGGAGCACATTTTAACTCTTTTATTCACAAGGAGATGGAAATTTCAGGAAACAAGAGGAAAACAGAGATCAATCAATAGGTTTTGCTTCTCTTTTATTCCCTCTTAAGTGTAAGAGAAAGCAGTCTCCAGAGATGACTTGTACTGCCATAGCCCTCAGCAGGATGGGATTCTTGTAGGGACTGGACCCTAGGGGCTGACAAGGCTCTCTGGGAGAGGACGCTGTGCTCAGAAGGGTTGTACTTAGAGCTGAACCTCTGAGGAGGGAAATGGGTGACAGTTCTTGCCAAGGGTTGGTGGGAGGCTCTTGGACACCCTGATCAATTTCTTTAGGTCAGAAACTATGATCACACTGTGAAATAGAATCTCACTTTCATTTTTCTCTCGGGAGACAGAAGAACAAACAAGTTTCTATCTTGCACTTAACAGCAATATTAAAAATTGTCTTCTGAACAAAAAAGGACTATAATGAAGAATTTACAGACATTTTATTTTCTCTCTTTGCTCCTATTTCCCTTTTGTGTAGGAAGAGGCCCACAGAGACTGTGGCCAGTCACCACCATCTCTGGGCCAGTGGGCTTTCCTGTGAGAAGACACTCAGGGCCCATGGCTGTCAGGGTCTCAGGCCTAGCAGAACGGTCCTTCCTGAGGCCCTTTCCTAACACCAGCCTTGGAATGGAGCTTATCTCTTTCACTGATGATATTATACTTGTTAAAATCCTTGGATCGTTGCTGAAAACACTCAGGTGAGCAGACACTAGCTGAGGCAGAATATTCTCTACTTCCATTTAGCCAGATCAAGATCCAGTTCTTTTTAGAGACAAAAGCAAAAGTACTAGCCCCACCTCCAGCTTTTGAGCCTTGTCAGGGGCTGAGGCCCTCCCTGCCATATTACCCGAGTTAGCATCACACCCCTGGGGTGAGAACTGGCTCTTAACCATGGCCGCCCCACTCCTACACCCTTAGCCCAGCACAATCCACCACCAGCGTGCCTCCTTCACCCAGGATGGACTGGGAGGTCGCTCTGTGACTGGCTCTGGTGCATTGCTTCCGTGACTTATGCCCAGAATATCCTTTAATTGTAGCTCTTGGTTTTCTGAGTTCTGGGATTGAGAATGGAGTCTTGATGGGTCTCCCCTTCACTTGCTTCAAAGGCACATTTTTGTTTTCTCACAATGCTGGCTTGCCATGTCACTGGCTCTGAAACTAGTAAGAAAGTCTTTTCCTTTTTTTTGAACTGCATGAATAAGCACCCTTTCCTATCACCAGGGACATAGTTTTTATCTTTCCTCCTATATTTTTGTTATATTATTTCATGGAGAATGTGTTTGGGGAGGGCAGGTCAGCTCATGTAGGTTCAATCGGCCAACTTGAATTGAAAGGGAGGACTCTTTAGGAGTGTGGTGAGGTGCTCCCAATCCAGACTTTACAAAAATAAAAATGGTTTGTGAGATCATCTGAGCTTATACTATAAGAACTATGTGCTATTCATTATGTCACAGATTCAGCCAGCCATCCAGCTACCTGCTGTATGTTCATTCATTGAGTTATTTCATAGCCTTACTGAGTATCTTAGTCCGCACTTGAACAAGATACTAGATGGGTGGGGCACCTGAGTGGCTCACTGGGTTAAGCCTCTGCCTTTGGCTCAGGTCCTGATCCCAGGGTCCTGGGATCGAGCCCCGCATTGGGTTCTCTGCTCAGCAGTGAGCCTGGTTCCTCCTCTCTCTCTCTGCCTGCTTCTCTGCCTACTTGTGGTCTCCGTCTGCCAAATAAATAAATAAAATCTTAAAAAAAAAAAAGATACTGGGTGGGCACAGGTGGTTATACAGATCTACACATGAAGTAAAGTACAGCACTCCCCCCACCCCCGGCATTTTACCCACATCAGTGTCCTGATTTTGATGTTATATTAAAGTTATGCAGAATGTGATGCAAAAACCACTGGGGAAACTAGATGAAAGGTACAGAGGATCTTTCTCTACTGTTTTTGCAGCTTCCTTCAAATGTATTCTTATTTCAAAATAAGTTAAGAATAAAGCAAACAAAATAAACATGACTCTTGCCTCCTTGGAGATCACTGTTTATCTATGTTTTTACAATTCATTGATGTGTTTGAAGATTGGTATCCATTTCTTTAAAAAAAAAATTTCATTTTTTTTTAAGTGCAGCTTTAGGTTCATTACAAAATTGAGAGGAAGATATAGGGTTTCCAGACATGGCCTTCCCCCCACCCCCATCACAGCCTCCCCCACTGATAACAACCTGCCCCCCGAGTGGTGCTCTGGTCACAACCCATGAACTTTCATTGACACATTATTATGTTATCACCCAAAGTTCATCATTTACATTAGGGTCACTCTGGATGTTAGACATTCTCTGGTTTTGACAAATGTTTATAATGACCTTTATCGACTTTGCAATGACACACAGGATGGTTTTACTGCCCCCCAAATCCTCTGTACCCTGTCTGTCCATCCCTCCTTTCCCCCTCACTCCTGGCAACCATCGATCTTTGTACTGTTTCTAGTTCAATTTTTAAATGGAACAATTTTAGAATAATTTTATCTTTCCCAGAATGTCATATAGTTGGAATCACACACTATGTTGTCTTTTCAGATTGGCTTCTTTCACTTAGTAGTATGCATTTATTCTCTCTATGTCTTTTCACGGCTTGATAACTCTTTTTTTTTTTTTTTTTTTTTTTAGCACAGAATAATATTTCATTGTATGGATTCACCATAGTTTGTTCATCCATTCATATCCTCCTGAAGGACAAACCTCCAAGGTTTGACGATATGAATAAAGATGCTATAATAATCCATGTGCAGGTTTTTCTGTGGACATAAATTTTCAGCTCCTTTCAGTAAATACCAAGACGTGCAATTGCTGGACTGTGAGGTTAAGAGTATATTGAGTTTTGTAAGAAATTGCCAAACTGTCTTCCACATCGGCTGTACTGTTTTGCATTCCCACCAGCCATGAATGAGAGTTCCTGTTGCTCCACATCCTCACCAGCATTTGGTGTTGTCAGTGTTCTAGATGCTGGCCATTCTGAAAGGAATACCGTGGTAACTCATTGCTGTTTCATTTGCAATTCCCTAATGCTGCATGATGGGGGGCATTTTTCTTATGCTTATTTACCCTTAGTATATCTTCTTTAGTGAGATGTCTGTTCAGGTCTTTCACCCATTTTAAAAATTAGGTTGTTTGGGTGCCTGGGTGGTTTAGTCTTTGAGTGTCTGCCTTCAGCTCAGGTCGTGATCTCAGAGTTCTGGGATCGAGTCCTGCATCGGGCTCCTTTCTCCCTGGGAGGCCAGCTGCTTCTTCTCCCATCCCCCCTGCTTGTATTCCCTCTCTCACTGTGTGTCTGTCTGTCAAATAAATAAATAAAACCTTTCTAAAAAATCAGGTTGTTTTCTTATTGTTGACTTAAAAGTGTTCTTTGAATATTTTAATTGATCGGCCTTTATAAGAATATGTCTTTTGCAAGTATCTTCTCCCAGTCTGTGGCTCGTCTTCTCTTTGATCACCTTCCTTTTTATTAACAAGCTGGTGATGACAGTTAGCTGGTGTAGTGTAGGAAACCACCTCCCCAGTGGGTTTTGTCCTCATTCTGGGGACCCTACTACAAGGGTTCTGATTATGAGCACAGGATTTGAGATGTCTTAACCTGCATAGAACCAGGTCCCATTCTCTAGGGTGTGTGTAGCCTTGCTGAACTTCATCTTTCTGTCCTCAATATCCTCCATCACAGCGAAAGACAAAACCAACACGTACCTAAGGTGGCTATCAAGATAGAATGAGCCAATCCCAATAGAGGATTTGGTGTTGTTGAGGGGACATAGTAAATTCTTCAAAAGTGTAATTATGACATTCGTGGTGACATTCTCTTTTGGCTTTAGTGTCTTTTTTTTTTTTTTAAGATTTTATTTATTCATTTGACAGGCAGAGATCACAAGTAGGCAGAGAGGCAGGCAGAGAGAAAGGAGGAAACAGGCTCCCCGCTAAGCAGAGAGCCCGATGTAGGGCTCCATCCCAGGACCCTGGGATCATGACCTGAGCCAAAGGTAGAGGCTTAATCCACTGAGCCACCCAGGCACCCCTTGGCTTTAGTGTCTTAATTACTAAGTTTTAGTCTTGTAAGTGCTTTCTTTTTTTTGCAATATGAGTAGTTTCAGGAAGAGTTATGAAAATCATGTTGGTAGTCACCTTGTGGCAATTGGCAAGCTAGGTTCCAGAGCTCCCCTTCCTTTTATTTTTATTCCTTTTTTAAAGAAAGATTTTATTTATTTATTTGTCACAGAGACAGCGAGAGAAAGAACACAAGCAGGAGGAGTGGGAGAGGGAGAAGCAGGCTTCCCACCAAGCAGGGAGCCCCATGTGGGGCTTGATCCCAGGACCCTGGCATTATGACCTGAGCAGAAGGCAGACACTGAATGGCTGAGTCACCCTGGCATGGCTCTTTTTATTCCTTTCTAAAATGGATTTTGAATGTATCATCCATTTGGTAGTTTGGTGACACTTGCTGTCTACTATCATTAGTCATTCTCTCATCCCATCCCGTATGTGTCAGACATACTACAAGCATACTACAGTACTGTTTAATGGTTTCACATACTACAGTGATAATTTAATAATTACTCCAATTTATCAATTGCCTACTGTAATCCAGATACCTGCGCTAAGCACTTTGTATATATATACTATCTCATTAATTTTCACATGTGATTATCCCATTAATAAACAGGAAATTTGAGAATTAACTAACTTAGTTAATTGACTTGCCACATTCACCCAGTTGTGAGACATAGAGCTGGGACTTGACCTGAGAAACTGTTATTCCAAGTTCCTAACCACAAGGTGCATACCACCATCAAATATCACACTCAGAGATTCTCAAATAGTGCCCAAAAATCACTTGGGTAAGATTAACATTGAGGGAGTTGTTAAAAAAAAAAAAATCCAGCTTCCTGGGTCCTACCCAGACCTGTTGAATCATGCTGTCTGCTTTCTCTCCCTTTCTGAGCACACCTTATTGCTGCAAACGTTTTACACTTTATCAGAAGAAATAATCTTCCAGCTCCTGGGAACAGAGAACAGATGCCAGGAAGTGAAGTCGTGTGGGCTTTTGGGTAGAACTGAATGAGTTTATATCCAACCATGAACAAAGGCTGCCAAACTCTAGGGAAAACTTATATAATATGCTTTCCTTCTCTAGAGTTCTCGGGTTTATTTTTCTGAATCTGTTTCTGTGACAATATGGCTACACTATTTAGAGGTTTTCCTTTATGCTAGCTATACCATTTTCTTCCAGATCCAGTTCCAGGGGGTGATGAAAAGAAAGTCAACTTTAATTGTTTTTGGAGAAACAAGCTAGTAATTCAGGTCTAGGTGACTTTGAGGGCAAAAGTCAAAGTCAAAGTATAATGGGGCTTTCTTGATAATGGCATATTCTTTAAAATACAAGTCTAACTCCTTCGTGTGGGAGGCAAATGGGTTTTGGTTCAACCAAGTGGGTAAGTTTTCTCTCTGACAGCTATAGAAATTAGGTTATCTTCTTCGAGTGATTGTTGAAAAGACAAAAGGAGATATATTTGGCAAACTACAAACATTCATACTATTTTATTACTGTTATTATTGTTATAAACTGTAACTGGTAAGAAATGTTGAGTAGATCAAGTGAAAAAAGAAACCTTTTGATAAAGAATTTCAGTGAAGATTTAAAATGGAAATTCCAGTGACCCATTCCTACTTTAAATGTCTGCTAAAGAGAGAGAGATAATTAAAGACCGTTTTATTTTGGGCCATTTAGAAATTTGCACCCCCTTCATTCTCTATATAAAGGATGCTTTGTTCAAACCCTTAGGCTCTTGGGGTCCTAAGGGAGGGCCTGTCAGTGTGATGAATCTTCACATTCTGACAGGACCTCGAATCTGCTGAATGGTATTTTGGAGCGGGTCCTGTGGAAAGGACACTTCAGCCCCAGGGAAGGTCACAGTGATGATTACTGGGCGATGGGACATTGCTCTGCTATTGTAAGTCATTGGGGTCAAATGTGTTACTATTTCCTAGAAATAGAAACTGTGCTGTGCTTGGCTGATGCAGGATTCCCAGGAGTTCTCCATTCAGGAGTAAATGAGGCGCTCAGCAGAGAATAACCAGTTCTGCAAAGCAGCCTTGGGCAGCATCCCCTGGGGGATTGCTTCGGTCAAGATGGATGAATTCATTCTGACTTAAGGTGCTCAGGGGTTCTAGAGGGAGGAGTGGTTTCTGCTCCCTTTGAAAATGTTCACTCAGATTTGGTGAGTATGTTTGCAGTTTGGCTGGGAAAGCCCACGGGAGACAGGTCCAATAGCCGGACCCACACTTCTGGCTCCAATGGTCTTCCCCTCCTCTCCATCTGGCTGACTCTTCCTTATTCTTTAAACCTCAGAGGAGATGGGATTTCTTGCTGCACTGTACAGTGATTATCTGCTGCTTCACTCCCTTATGTACCCAGTCTCCAGCCTCATTGGTCCCTTGTCCTTGGAGTGACTCAAGCCTGTCACTTTTGTCCCTTTGCCCTGCCGCTCACTGCCTGGCTTTGGGCGTCCACCACCTCCCACCTGACTGGCTTCAGCTACTGCGTCTCTCATCCTGGCCCTCAAGTCTGTCTCCACCCTTGAAAATCGAATACGTCACAGCCTTGTTTAAATCTCTTACATGTAACTTGCAGAAAAGAACTAGAAAACCAGAGAAGCCAAAAACAAACCAACATAAACCAGAAAATAACAAGCATGTAAAACCTTTCCACCCAGATATAACAACAATTAAAATTTAGCTGCAGAGATGTTTAGTTTTTTTTTTAAAGATTTTATTTATTTATTTATTTTTAAGATTTTATTTATTTATTTGAGAGAGAGATAGTGAGAGAGAACATGAGTGAGGAGCTCAGAGGGAGAAGCAGACTCCCCATGGAGCTGGGAGCCCGATGTGGGACTTGATCCTGGGACTCCAGGACCATGACCTGAGCTGAAGGCAGTTGTCCAGCCAACTGAGCCACCCAGGCGCCCGAGATGTTTAGATTTTATTTTCTGTTTATTTGCATAAGTTAATTTTTTTCCAAAGAATTATACTATAAATATTGGGTTTTAACTTGTCCTCCTTTTTTTTTTTTTTTTTTTTTGCATTTCACAGCTTATTAACCTATAAATAACTTTTATCTGCATTATTCTTTAGTTCATTAAAGGTATAAATTATTGTTTCTACAACCAATGACATCACTGTTCTTCTAATATTTCTCACTTTATGACACTGTAAACTGTATCTTGGTTTAGAGCCATTACACCCAACCTTAAATAATTTCTTGGAAAATTTTAATATATATATATACACACACATAATCTTAACTTAATAATATATATATATATATATATGTACACACACACATATATATATTCTTTTAAAAATATAATATTTGATACTGTTTTAGTTTATAACAACATGTAATAATTATTTATGATTATTTGTATTTTAATAATTTCAGGACTCTATACCATGACTTCCTCAATTTAGGTCTTTAATTTTGCTCCAACACTTCCCTGGTTGTGGAATACCTTTAAGTTTATTTTTAAACATTCTATAATAATGCCGTGGTTTCTAAACCACTGCTTATCTGCATTCATCGTTTTGTTACCTTCACACACAAAAGGTAACTTGGCAGCTTCTGAAATTCTTGGGCCACGAGCTTTTCCCTTAAGACTTTACATGTCTTCTCAAAGTGTCCTGATGTTTGGTTTTGCAAAGAAATTGAAAGTCACTGTGGGTATTACTAGTCAACAATTTATTCTCCCTAAAATTTGAGGAATTTCCTTTAACCTTTTTAAATTGTAGTACCTTCACATAAAATAAATATTTGTTGAGCAAATGCATAAAAACGCTTTGCTAAGATGTGACTCGATGATGGTAGACGTGGGGTGGCAGGTCTGAACTTTCAATGACTGTGTCTAGAAATGACAAGTCCCTGGAACCTGCTCACACAAACCTCTCTTTCCCCTTTTCTTTAAGCTCAGGGAGAATTTCTTCCATTACAGGCTTGCTTCTGCTTTTCTTTCATTTATTCTTGCTTCTCTTTCAAGAATACTCTTTGTTCTCTCCCACTCTTACCTCCTTTTATTTTGTTTAGATTTCCTTATCTTTTTCCTCATCATTCTGGAAAGGTTTCTCAAATTTCCCTTCCATCAGTGGATGGGATTTTCTGCACCATGAATTGGGCCGTTTTTGGTTGTTGCCTCAAGTGTTGGTTGATGGTTCCCTGCCTGCCAGGGCTTCTTTCCTTTACGTGTCCTGCTTATGACACTGTTCCTACTTATGCCTTCTCATATCTTTAAATGACACCAAAACATTTCCTTGAAATGTATTTTTTTTCTATCCGCTGAGGTATAAATTTTCCAGACATATCTTTTTCTTTTTCTTCTGAGCCTTCTGGATGTTGTTTCCTTTGTCTTGGTATAAACTACACGTCTATAGTTCTAAATTATTTGATGGCTTTATTATTGTTTTCAGGAAAACATCCAATTGCTTTTCAGATTGGATGATTAGAAGCAGATAGGGTGGATGAATTACTCTTGCTCCTGCTCTGTTCGGCCTCTGGTGAATAATACCCCTTCCCGAAATGCACCGGGAGACCAGGTCAGTATGCCTCGCTCCAAGCCAATACCATGTTTCTGATGGCTGTTTGTCTAAGGGAAATCTTCCCTCCCCTTCAATTGCCTGGATCCTTGGGACTCTTAATGAGTGAGGTACACACACACACCACACACACAAACCACCCACAACTCCCAACATGGCACTATCACCAGAGGACTTCTCTCAACTCACACACTCAGCTTTTTGCTTGTAGGACTACCCATCACCTAATACCCTGAGTCTGTTCCTATATTCTGCCCATTTCCCCCCTGGGACTCATAATTCTTCCTAGAAAGTGGTTAACGGTGTCATGAGTTCGTTGCGCTTGCCTCACAGCCTGGCAGTATCCGAGGACAAGCTTCTCCTTGTCCAGTGGGTCACAGCAGGCCACAGATCATCCCTCTGTCTTGCATTTGTTGTCAGTCTGGTTTTGCAAAACAAATCTAGGCACGGTCCCGAGGGTTCCCTGGCTCTGTGTTTTGCCATGCAACCCCATCTACCTAATCAGTCGTATCAGTTCCTCTCTAACTCTGACAGTGGATTGTCTGTCATGGGTAGTTTTTAATAGCAATGGGGGTTTTCACTTTTCCCCATATTTCTGAAGTGAGGAGAGGGGACAGATTGCAGGGAGGGCAGGGAAACCGGCACAGTCCCGAACTGCAAGTCCATCTAGATTTTTGGCAGAAGAGACTGGAAACAATGTGATTTAGGAACATGCTCTGACAGCCGTATGACAGTACATTTTAAATCCTCATTAAAGAACCAGGTACGAAATATATATTTATGTAGTATGGGGCTAGCTGTATGAAAAATCCCTTTCTTGTTTCTCATAATATTGCAGAAACTTAACAGCGCACAGAGACAGAATGTCATCATTATCCAGGGAAGGCGCCTTATCCTTTTCTCCCAGGACCAATCTTTTCTAGGTCACCTGCCGCTTCCACATAGCTCTGAACAATCTAGCATGCTAACCATCTGACTCCATTCTCCTCACTAAGTCATGAGAGAGGAAACATCTTTGCAGCAAATTATGCCAAGCATCAGCATGGAAATGAAAGGAGAGGAAACAGCTTCCCTGCCCTCTCTCCCCTGAGAGAGGCAGACATGGGGCAGGGGGCGTTTGCCTGCCCAGCACACGTGATCTGAGAGCACTTACTCTCACTCCAGCCCTCTGACGCCCAGCCGTGTGACCGCCCATTTTCCTCTCATTGCATAATGCAGCCCCCCATGCGCTTACTAGGTATTCAGCGCTCATCTTCCCCTAGCATCCTTATCACATGCTGTGGGCTCTGGATATACTCACAGAGCAAACTCCGTCTTCCACCTCTTTCTGCTCCCTGCCGACCCTGGACACCTCACCGGGCCAGCAGGACTGGGAAAAAGCCTGGGCTTGGAGGTCCGAAAAACCTGGATTCAAAGTAGGACTGTATCATTTTGTGTCTAATGAGCTCTTCAGATTAGTATATACACTCTGCAATCCAGGGTGTGAAAGTAGTCTCTTCCTACGGGGACACCCCGAAAACCCCGCCGGGCTTTTGAGGGTACGCCTCCCCTTGGGGCATGGCCAGTTCAGAGCAAGAGTAGAAGTTCTGCACCAAATGGTACCTCCCCGGGTTCACATTTGGCTCCTTTGCTTTCTCCACTACTTCTCAGATCCTCTGGCTTTTCATTCTCTCCTCCATCTCCCCCTCACCTAAGCTGCTTTCAGAGAGAAGTAAATTGTCTTGGAAGACTTCCTAACAGAAAGCAGGAGAGTCAGTATTTGGACCAGGACTGCCTTTGGAACCTGCTGCCAGTTGTACGTTCTCTTCTTTTCAAGTAAAGATTAATAGTTGCGTGCTTAACAGCTCAGTCCCAAGCAGAATTTGCACCATGTCCTGGTACCGCAACTCTGGAGGCCGCCCACACTGTCCGCGCTGCTTCTAGGTTTTCTGTGCTTCCTTCTCTGGATTTAACCAGTGCCCCCCTCATTCTAACTGTGGCTTCACTCAACTCTCTTCTCATCCTGGAGCTACTTCCACTAGCATCCCTCCAAGCTAAGTATGGAGTTTTTGCACCCAGGTGCCAAGCAGAGGTCCCAGCACCAGGATGCTCCTGGTGACCCCAGCAGGTCTCTGGACTAATAGCATAGTTGAGGCCAATGCTGTCTGCAGGACTGCAGAGAGTCAGAGGCTCATGCTACTTTGATCGAAAGAACCCGACATCTCAACACATGGCCTTCACACTCATTACTGAACGTGGAGGGGCGGACAGGGTAATCAAGGGTTTATTTGTGGCTTCCGCCTGGGAGTGACATGACACTTCCATTCACACCTCATTGGCTTGAGCAAATCACATGACTCCATCCAGAAAGGACAGACAGGAAATGGAATATAGTGAACATATTACATTGCTTCTGCCAATGTGTAAGATAGGGTTGCAAAGAATGTTCTGTAGGGCCGACTGACAATTCCTTGGTGGAGCCCCCAGTGATATGAGGGTTTTCTGACTCTCTTATATACTTCAGTATGGGGGCACCTGGGTGGCTCAGTGGGTTAAGCCTCTGCCTTCGGCTCAGGTCATGATCTCAGGGTCCTGAGGGTCCTGGGATCGAGCCCCACACTGGGCTTTCTGCTCAGCAGGGAGCCTGCTTCTTCCTCTCTCTCTCTCTCTCTCTCTCTCTGCCTGTTTCTCTGCCTACATGTGCTCTCTCTCTCTCTGTGTGTCAAATGAATAAATAAACTCTTTAACAAAAACCAAACTTCAGTACATGGGTGCCTATATAATCCAGTTAGGCCTGATAGGTTCAAAAAGAACATTTTGGGGGGAGAAGGACTTTCTGGAACCATATTCCCATTTGCTTAACCCAAGAGCAGCGCTGGCTTAGGACAGCATTGCCTTTATATGCCTGAGTTTCTTGATTTTATTGAGTTGGGTCTTCTTTCTTTGCTGTCTTTCTAGCAGCCCTAATTATGAGCCCATTCTTCTGCTCTCTTCTGAAGCATTGGCCAGGCAGAGGGGAACCTGTCACAATGCAGAATGTCTGCCGTGACAGCCAGACTCCTCTCGCTCTCTCACATCAGGTGTCCTCAATTAATCTTCCTCCAGATAGAAGGAGCACAATGGGACTTGTCATTTGTGTTAATCAGAGCACACATCTTCACTGTGAATTGTACCAGCCTGGAGCTTCTTTTCAGAGATCACTCCTGCTTGCTTGAGATGAGAGGTTTGTGGTCCTGGTACAATTTCTTATGGACATGCCTGTGGGCTTATGTCCTTCAGAATAAGAGCTCATCATTGTTCATTTGGCTCTAGGTCTCCATGGCATTCCTTGATGCATAGGTCACTGGGTAGCCCACCTACCCATCTAGCCATGACCCCCAGCTCTGCTTCTTTCCCAAGGCTGGTCAGGAATGACTGACTGGGTCTTGGGTGGGGAACCCTGTGGACTTCCCCTTTGTCAGCCTTGGCAATCACATCCCAGCTCTGCTAAGTGGCCCTCTACCTCTAAGTTCACTTTCCTATCACCCTTGGGATCTCTAAGAGAGTTTGGTGGGTGCGTTAATGTACAGAGGTCTTATGGGGCAATTTTTATGGTCACTTCTGAAGGGCCCTATGGAGTTGTCTTATTCTGAACCCATGTGTCTATTTGGCTTTTACACAGAGGTTCCTACTACCATAACCAAGTATGGCACATTGCCTACTTCCAGCCGCTTCAAAGATGCTCCCCTCCTAGCTCCTGAGCCCTGTTTCATGTTATTCACATGCGGTGCCCTCCTCTTGAATCCTGGCTGGGCTGTGACTCATGCCTGACCAATGGGATGTGGCAGAAGTGAGACTTTGTAATTTCTCAGCCTGGGCCATGTGAACTCTTGCAATTTCTACCAGGTGCTCCTGGAACCCTCTGCCCGCCTTCAGTGAGGCTTTAAAGGAGGATCCGGGGAACCTGCCTAACAGTTCTTGACAATTTCCCAGGGGCCAGCCAGCATCAATACGCCAGCCATACCATTCACGCCATTCCCACCTGAGTCCCAGACCTCGTGGAACAAAGACAAACAACTGCACTGGGCCCTGCTTGATTTCCCGACCATCCTCCCGAGACACATGAGGGGCAACAAACTGATATTTTAAGCCACTAACGTTTGGGTGGGATTGTTTGTTGCACAACAAACAGTGACCAGAACAGGAGAAACTTGTTAAATGATGGTGTCCAGTGTGCACGGTTGTTTGAAATCCTGTTTCTTGAGGTGTTCCTGTATCTGGAGGGGGCCTGGGATAAGGCCCGAGACAGATGATTGGCTTCCCAGACAGCAGGGAAATTTTCCATTTCCCAGTCATGGATGGTACAGAGTCTCCCCAGCTCCAGGCTTTATTCAGGGAGCCTAGGTCTGCGCTTACTACTGGAGCCTTAACAACCATCCCCCCCATGCCCCCGCCCCCAGAGATGTGAAAACACAGCTCTTAAATATCACCTCTGGATCTGCACTGTGTTCCTTTTTTTTTTTTTTTCTTTTCAACGTAACAGTATTCATTGTTTTTGCACCATACCAAGTGCTCCATGCAATCCATGCCCTCTCTAATACCTACCACCTGGTTCCCCCAACCTCCCACCCCCCGGCCCCTTCAAAACCCTCAGATTGTTTTTCAGAGTCCATAGTCTCTCATGGTTCACCTCCCCTTCCAATTTCCCTCAACTCCCTTCTCCTCTCCATCTCCGCTTGTCCTCCATGCTATTTGTTATGCTCCACAAATAAGTGAAACCATCTGATAATTGACTCTCTCTGCTTGACTTATTTCACTCAGCATAATCTCTTCCAGTCCCGTCCATGTTGCTACAAAAGTTGGGTATTCATCCTTTCTGATGGAGGCATGATACTCCATAGTGTATATGGACCACATCTTCCTTATCCATTCGTCCATTGAAGGGCATCTTGGTTCTTTTCACAGTTTGGTGACCGTGGCCATTGCTCCGCACTGTGTTCTGCCCGGCTCCAGCTCCCAGAGTTTTCCAGCCTAAGCATTTACCCTTCATGTCTGACCCCTGGAGATTTCTCTTGCTGCCTTTGAGCGGAATCATTAATTGTTTTAATATACATTTTCAGTTGTCATTTGGAGATGGGGTAAGGATGGGCTGTGAAGGAGGAATCCCAGAGGCAGCCACATCCGACACTATAGACTGATTTCTTTATCTTTGTCTCTCAAAGATTTTTAGGCATTTGGCCCATCACAAGACTATGCTAGTGAAACCACAAATGGGCTAACTCTTTTAAAAGATGCTAATTCATTCAGAAAAAAAAAAATGAGTTCTCTGTCGTAGGTTATTAAATTCACAGTGGTTTTCTATTGTCCCACCAAGATGGGTCTGACAATTGGAATTCTATTTGTTTGGCGGGGGGTGATGTAACTACTGATCAGGGCAGCTTCCTCTCTGGCCAGTCTGTGTGCTTTGTAACAAGCACCAGAGAGCTATGTCCTTAAAATCATGCCTCCCCGCGATCCGTCTCCACGGCAGACGACGGCTAATGGGGCCAGGCTGCTCACATGGATCTCCTAGATAATGTAGAGGGTTCCCCCCCCCATTTAGATTTTAATAAGACTAGCAGATGGGAATTCAGCAAGAGAATTAATATACTGAAATGTGACCCTTTGACAGAAACTCAAATGAGTATAAGGCTATCAGGGCAAGTGAACGGAGAAAAAAATAATTATGGAAGGAAGGAAACTGGAAACAGAACTGAGATGATTATATAGTCCTTTGAGAAATGAATAAAGGACTCTCTCAGAAGTAATTAAGTCTCCTTCTTCTATCCTCACGCTGTTTTTTGGCTTTGACACTTAAACACATTTCTGTTTAAGTCGCTCCTCTGCTCAAAGCCTTCAGTGATGCCCCAGTGCCCCAATGTCTCACCCTCTGGCCCCCAGTCCCAACCCATCCCGGGGGCGGTGGTTTTTCACTTGGGGTGCATTCTCAAGTCATTGAGGACGTTTTATCAATGGTGGAGACCTTCTTGTACACACAAAAAGAGATTGAACGTTATAACCAACACGCAGGCGCATATATTATTACATCCACCAGACAGCTTCAGTAATGGATTTGAGTTTTGAAAAGATCACTCTGGCTACAATGTGAAGAAAGGACATAAAGCAGAATAACAACCAAAGAAAACACTGCGAGTAATGTAAAGGGGAGAGTAGAATGGAGAAGTCAGGGAGTTTCAGAAGGGTATCTGTGGCTTCAGACAATTAGATAAATTAATATTACTTAAATATATACCATATGTTAAAACTCTGCTGGGTGCTGAGTGCAAAGGGAAAGAGATTGTATAAAAAACAAAATGAAACAAAACACAATCTTTGATCTCCGGTGGTTCACGATACAGCGAGAGAGATCATATAAACAAGCTGCATTGATACAAGGCATGCTGCGAAAACTGAAAGAGCCAACAAATCAGTTTTAATGGGGAAATAGAGATCAGATCACGTGGCAGATGTTCGTGGAATAATTAACGAGGAGCATACTGTTGCCTGGGCCCCACCCTAGAGATGCTGATTTGATTGGTCGGAGTAGGCCAGAGCACCCGTGTTTTTGCAAAGCCTCTGTTTACTGAAAGGTGCAGTCAGACAAAGCTTGCTTTGTGGTCTTACCCACCCTTTCAGGCAGCTGTGGGGCAGCGAAAACCATGCTCCTCCAGCAAACTGGGCCCAGGTCTCAGATCTCCCACACAATGATGGTGGAGAACAAAAGCTAATGTTGCTTGAATAGGCTCTGTGCTGGGCATTTCAGGCACATTGTCTTAGTAGTTGTCAAACCCGGCTGCATATTAAAATAATCTGGGGAACTTTGGAAAAAATACCAATATCTCACTTTGGCCCCAGATCAGTTGAATCGGAATCTTTCATGTGGGGGGCCTGGATATTAGTGTTCAGGGTTATTTATTTATTTTTAACTGTTCTTGGACTTGATTCCTACTTACAGGATGACTGAAAACCCCTCACCTTGGACATAAGAGGTGTTTCTCATGCTTATATTTATAACCCTCCTCCTTCCTTTACGGAGTTTCCTATTTTCTAGCCCAGCAAGCCGATTGGCCATATTCTGAGAACACCAAATACCTTTTCCTAGCCTGTTTTCTAGGCCAGCACAGCTCCTGGCTTATCTCTTTGGGAAACCTAACCATCGTTTAAGATCTATCTCTTCCAGAAAGGAAGAATTCTGATTTCTCTTATGAGAATATAATTTCAGCTTCTTTGAAAACCTCTTAGCTCTTGCTTTTATGTAATTTTTTTTTATGACAGTTTCCTCTGTCTGGTGTCATTTCAATTAATAACTTTGACTTCTCCCTGCTACACAGAAGTCCCCCAGTGAAAGACTATTTCCTACTAATGCCGCTCTTCTCCACCAGGTCTAGCAGTGGGCCTCGTACACAGTAGGTGCCAAATTAGTACTTACCAACTGAATCAGGACACAGACCAAGGAGAGCTTCTCAATCATCTAGTATCAGGTCAAGCAGAAAGTCTTTCTCTCATTGGCTAAAGGATTTCTTTTCGAGCTTCTGATTATTCATGGCCTTTTGAGACTCCAGGATAGTAAGTGCAGAGGGCTGTTTAGACACTCAGAGTAGAGTCTAGAAATAGGTAATTCACAAAGAGTGGATTTCTGCCCTTCCTTTCTTTGCTTTCTCTCCTTTCCCTGAAGGGAGGTCCTTGTATGGTGTCAGGCTCTGGCAGAGAGCAACAAAAGAAGTGGAAATCGTCCTTCCCCCACAAACCTACCAGATTTGTCAGGTTCAGTCAGAAAGTAGCCTTTCTCGGAATCCCAAGTGGGAAGGGTTTTGGATACGGAGAACTAGAGACATAAGAGGGTTCAGGGAAGCTTTGGCTCGAGTTCATAAAATGAAAAAGCACCTGAATGGCTAGACACTGACTTCGGATGGCCTTAGCTGCATGTAGCACCCAAACAGGTGGTCTGCGGGAGGTCACGTGGAGTCTCTGCAAACTTCACCAATCTTTGTAAGCATGAAGAAATCAGGTGACTTCCAAGAATTAGCTTAGAAAACACTGACACTACTCTCATGCTTGCCATCTGCTCGTTCATGCTCTGTCATACTCGCCGCTGGTGCAGGAACCGTCTCCCCTTTGTCTCTCTGTTCCAGATCTCCTGCGTGTGTGCTCCTCGGTGGCAGGATCTGACCTGGGAGCAAACGGCGGGAAGGATTCTGGGAGGCCTCTCCCCTGCGATGCCATAGAAAGCCGAGAGAGAGGCAGTGGTGACAATTAACAACAGACAATCCGGCCAAATGAACTCAAGGTAGGTCCAGACAAACTTATTTGGGGGAAGGTTTAGATGGGAGAATGTGAAGAGATAAGAAATATGTAAGTGGACAAAGGAAAGAAAGCCTTTGAAAAAGTTTCTCCTGAAAGGAGGGTATGTAGCAAGCAAAAAGGTGTCTCTGAGGAGGACGCTGCTCGTCCCCAGGAGGTTTGGAGGGTGGTCTTCTCAGGGGGAATTTGCCACACGGTGTGGATTAGTCCTCAGTTCAGCAGGTGCAGAAATTGGGCTTCTGATCTATAGCCACCACAAAAAAACCTCAGTTCTCTCTAAAAGCCCATTCGAGCCGCAGAAGCTGTCATCCCACGGTAGCTTCACGATCATCCCATCAGAGCAAGAGCTGGCAGCTGGTCTTGGAGAGCCCCCCCGCCCCGCGCCCCATCGCCAGCCTCCTTGACTAGTGTGGGTTTAATATCTGCATCCACTCCATCCTGCTGCTCCACAGGGCCAAGTGCCCCCCTCGCTTGCTCACTCGTCCACCCCGGCACTTAGCACAGCCTGGTACATAACAGATGCTCGATGAGTTTCCATTGACTGAATGGATATGTAATCATGGTGAGGCGTGATGACGCATCTTTGATTCAAAGGACAGAACACCACACTAGTGACCTGATTCATTTCTCTCCTGGCCAGTAGTATCATCATTTCATTATTTCATTAAAAATTCATCATCATTTTATTAAAACATTTCAGATTTAGTCTCTTTGTAGATCTATATCTGTGTGCATATATATATGTACACAGATATGGATAAATTAATGTGTATATGCAGATACGGGTATATAACATATCTGTATATATAATATACAATATAATACATATCTGGATATATTACAAAGTATATCTGTATACTATATATCATCTGTATATATTATATATGCAGTTACATATAGATATGGATATATATTACATAATATATGCATCTAATGTATAAGTATACATATCTATATAAAATATATATATCTATATATCCATACATGCATTATTATGTACTTTATTATTGTTTTACATGTTTCGAGGATTTAATATCACTGGTTAAGCTATAGTAAGTATTTCAGTGAGTCTAGAAGACCCTGCCTTTTCCCATCATGGATTGGTTTAGTAAATTTGATTATTAAATGGGAAGCTCTGTTCCCTCACTGGTTGGATAGCAAATGTTTTGTTTCTGGTTTGTTTTTTGCTTTTTGTTTTTTTTTAAGTCAGATGATTTCACAAGGAATTGCATGTGTGGTGTGATAGAAGGAGGGACCCTAGCATTCCTTCGTGTTTGCTCTAGGATTCTGCAAAGGTGTGTTGGCATCACTGACAGGGAAAGCTGCGCAGGAAGAAGGGCCGTTTTAAGGAATATCAAGGAGGAAGTTGGGTGTAGAGGTCTGGAGTACTGTGTTTGTATTGGCCTGAAAAGTGTGAGAACGCATTTTAGACACAGGCATTGATTCCTCAAGTTTTCAGACAATGGCTAAACTGTACAAACACCGTGGGTGTTCAGGACACAATGAGCTTGTTGTGGAGGAAGAAGTCAATTGGAGATCACACCAAACCTCTGTCTGTATAACATTGACTGCATTCTTAACTACCAAGAAACAGTAAGCCAAAGAAAAGGGAAATGAAAGTCACAGAAAGTTGTATAAGTTTCCTTAATGATTAAGATTAGGGACAAGCAACAATTAATTCTTAATGTTGAGTTTGGGGCAGAGTTCATAAGGGATGGAGCCAGTAAACGCTGAGCCAAGGACACAGTTCCACAGGATAGAGCTGGGTTACCTGTCTGTATATTAGGTCACTCTACTCCAGGGTCTCCTCCAAGTATGACCACAAGGACTCCCTGAAGAGATGCTTGGGGGCTCTCAGGCCCTTTTAAAAGAAAGTGACAACCTGTGACTCCAGGTTCCTCATGCTTGCATCCCTCACATGGCGGAGTGCCAAAGGCACTCAAGGATTTTTGACAGGCTGCCTACCCTCTCTGAACCTCATTATCCTCTCTGGAAAATGGGAATATTTATCTCACAAGGCTGGTGTAAGTTCAAAGGGATGATATTTGTTAACATCCTGAAGGTTATTGATCACCACTCACCTATCTACATAATTATCAGGGAGACAGAAATGATTGCATTTTATTTGATCTGCGTTGTTTCTCCTGAGTTGAATGGAAAAGCTTACTTTATAACCTTATAAATATTATTTTCCTCTAGCAGTGTTATAATGTTTTGAATCTTCAAAGATATTCAGAAGGCTCCCAGCTCTTGGGCAGAGTATATTCTGCCATGTTCTGGAATCCGAACTGCCCAGCTACCCTACTCCTGAGCCTAGAGAAAAATCTCCCTTTCTTTTCCGTTAACTAGAAGCTCATGAAGTTTGCAACTCCCCATTTTTTCAACCCCCTTACTGTTTGTAAGCAGGCTATGCTCCCCAACATCTACTTCTCCTTCTTTCGGTAAACACCCTACCTTTTAACTCAAGTATCCATCCCATCTGCTCGGCCCATGTGTTTTGGGGAAAAGTGAATCTCTAGGAGTAAGGCATTTGACTTCAGTCTAAGCTCCTCAGTGTATATGCAAATCTTGTTCACATCAATTAGTTCAGATATGAGCATAAAGCTCAAGTTAGGTCAGGGAGGTGCATGAAGAGGGTTGACAAGCACTGCTGGGAAGAGTGCCTTCCTATACTTCTAAGAAAGCTTCTGGAAGTCATAGTTTTTCTCAATGCCTGAGGACCAATGTTCCCCAGGAGTCATTAGGGGACATCTGCTGTGGATTGAATTGTGTCCCCCCAGATTTACTTGTTGAAGTCCCAACTCCCTGTTCCTCAGAATATGAGAACATAGGGCTTTTTAAAAAGTAATTAAGGTAAAACAAGGTCATATGGGTGGGGCCTAAGTCATATGACTTGTAACCTTGTAAGAAAAGGAGATTAGGGCACAGACATTCACACACACAGAGGAAAGACCATGTGAGGACAAAGGAAGAAGACAGCCATCTACAAGCCAAGGAGAGAGGCCTCGGAAGAAACCAAACTTGCCCACACTTTCCTCCTGAAATTCCAGCCTCCAGAACTGTGAGAAAATAAATTTCTGTTGTTTAAGCCACCCACTCTGCGGTATTTATGGCAGCCTCAGCAGACTATGACAGCATCCCATAACCAAGATAAGGAACAAAGCTTAGGGGGTGAGGCCTTCTACCATATCAGAGACAGGGTCCTCGGTGACATTGCTGAATTGCTAGAGCAAACCAAGCCCAGGGATATTCTGCCACTGAACTTTGCAGGACAAAAGCAAAATTGTCTCCTTTCTTACGTTATTGTTTGAACTCTCACTTATAACCAAATATACCACTCACTGTACCTTTGGTACCTAGAACCATGCCTCATCAGCGTCAGTGCTTAATAATACTTACTGGATGACTAAAGAAAGGAATAAATAAACAGCCATGTATGGGTTTCTAGAATGTTGACCTGGAAAGCCCAGTGAGGCAGCGAGCAACAGGGGAATGAGTCCACTGTCTAACTATATTCCACGGGTCATATTCCTTCTATGAGCCAGAAGCTACATATTACCATTATGTAGCAACAGAGTTAATTCATAAAGGTGTCAGCTCTCATTAAAACACAAGCTGTTTGGTTATTAAACAACTTATCTAAAGATATAAAAATTCCTCTCAATTTGTACAATTGGGAATTTTTGATTAGAGGCAAAGGATGATTACAACCAGATCACTCTAGCCTCTTAAGATCAACCAGCTAACCTCTTCATTTTTAGAAACAGAGACACAAAGACTTAGTGAGGGTAAGTGCATCTCCCAGGTCACACAGTGTGCTAATGATGGTGTGAAGGCAGGGAACAAAAAGAAATCCAAAAAAAAAAAAAAAAAAGCATTCCTAGGAGAAGAGTTTATTCTTTTTTAGTTAAATTATTCGTGGAGTGAAAGGACAATACCTTCTTTTCCTGCTTAAGAGAAACTGACTCTCTTTATAAATACAGACCTTTTCTTTTTGGAGTAGGGAACAATGATGATATTGCATGGCGATTGTAGGAATTATCTAAATGAGAAGCATGTGTATTTATTCAGATGTTAGCCAATTAGTCAACTTTTGGTGGAATGAGTGAGTCATATAGTAGAGAGATTTTTGTGGCATTAAGTAAGTAGAAAAAAGCACACAAATGTCAGGGGAAAAAAAATCTTAACATTAAAAAAAAACTTTGTTCAAGGAACACTTCAATTTTAAGCAGTGTGTTTTGTGCTCATTTGCATTTTAGGAACACTTTGATGTTGTGGTATAAAAGGTGAAGGAGGAACCAATAAGACATTAGATAAGTTGCAAAAAAGGAAATACTGAGAAATTGACAGAAATGAAAAGCACTAGGTAATATAAAAGTAGATATTTTGAAACTGATCACTGGAAAAGCAACTTTCAAGAGACTTTATTTTTATTTTTATTTTTTAAAAGATTTTATTTATTTATTTGACAGACAGAGATCACAAGTAGGCAGAGAGAGAGGTGGAGGCAGGCTCCCTGCTGAGCAGAGAGCCTGATGTGGGGCTTGATCCCAGGACCCTGGGATCAAGACCTGAGCAGGAGGCAGAGGCGTTAACCCACTGAGCCACCCAGGTGCCCCAAAACAACGTGAGTGCCCGGTTTAGCACTTTTTTTTTTTTTTCAATTTTGTTTATTTATTTGATGGAGAGAGAGATCACAAGCAGGCAGAGAGAAAGGGGGAAGCAGGCTCTCTGCTGAACAGAGAGCCGGATGTGGGGCTCAATCCCAGGACCCTGAGATGATGACCTGAGTCAAAGGCAGATGCTTAACCCACTGAGCCATCCAGGCGCCCCTTCAAGAGACTTTAAAAATGATGAAAAGTTGGGGCACCTGGGTGGCTCAGTTGACTAAAAATGATGAAAAGTAGAGGTAATTCTGCTAATAATGGAATCTAAATCAAATCAGTGATTAGGAAAAGCTTAAATAATCCTTCCCAATGTAAAGAAATAGGACCAAGATTTTAATGATGAGAAAGAAAAACCATGGTTACAGACATATGGATAATTAATGTTCCTGAACAAAAGATCAGAACAAATGGAAGATGATCAATATTCAGGCATAAACAAAATGAGCTAAGAAGTCGCTTTAATCTGCAGATCAAAAGAGCTTACTTGGCAAAGAGGAGAACTGATCAAACAGCCCAATAAATAGATATAAACTGTTAAAGGTATGAAACCACAAAGAAAAAAATCTAGAAACAAACAAAAATTTGATAACCTATAAAAGAAGAAAACTCTGGTTGATTTTAGTAGCATAAAGTGCCAAGAGTCAATGGAGCAACAACTATGGAGATCTGAGTTGTGAATTCAAGATTTCTACACCCAACTATATTGTCATTATTGTGGAGACAAGAGAAAGACTTTTTCATAAATGTCATAAATGAGACACCTATCCACACACCAATCTGGAAAGGAGAAGGAATTACCACACAGGGTAGTTCAGAGCTGTAGTTGTGAGTTGTGTAGTTGTGATCTGTACCAAACAGAGGAATCAAGAATGAGGAAGCCAACTGCTGGTGAGCATGGAACAGTCCAACACAGAAGTACTTGTTGATAATTATTGCAAGCATTGACATAAAGCAGAAGACAAAGACCATAAAATATTTTTAATATAACTTTCTATTAAAATACTTGGTCTAGTGTTTGACAAATAAATGCAATAAAAATAAAATAGATGAACTTAGTCTTAATATCACATAAATAAAATTTAGAAATAAGTGGATAAGTGAAACTAGAAGGATTAAGTGTGTGTAACATTCAGCACACAAACCTGTATTAAAGATACACGAGTCAGGAGCCTTTAGGATCCAAATAACGAAATGTTGAAATTTATAAAATAAATACTGATTAAAAAATACTGTGAGAAAATGAGAGAAAGTATGAAAGTCTGTAACAGCACTTTTAGTCACCCATGATGTATCAAATAGGCAAGAAATACATAAAAATAGAGAATATTTGAAGACTATAATTAATAAGGCAAATTCAAAAAAGTAAGCACAAAATAGGGACTGAATTTACAAATGGACAATGATCAAACTATATATAAAAATAGAATTCTGACTCACAACCTGCAACAACCAGCCTAGGAAACCAACATATGACCTGTAGCAACCACAAGTCCAAACAATACCTATGGTAGTAATCCACTCCAAGTAGCCAGGACTTGATTGGTAACTGACAACTGTTCTAATTTTTGACCCTGTTTCCAACTTAGGACCAAGCAGAGAAAGTCAAATCCTCACAGTTAACCACAGAGGACGGCATGCTTCTAGTTAGCCTGCCTATGGCTTCCCTTGCTAGTAGCCTCCTATGGGGCTTCCCTGTTTTATATTATAAAACTTTCCTGCCGTCCTGTCCATCTCTGAGAGGCTGCCAACAGAAATGATGGTGGCGGACTCCCCTGTTACAGCCAGCTCTGAATAAACAATTGTTGCTTGTTGTCATTTGGGTGGCTTTTTCTTATTCCCACATTAATTCTTATATCTTCTTTTAAAATATCCACTAAATATATTTTTTAAAAGATTTTATTTATTTATTTGACAGAGAAAGACACAGCAAGAGAGGGAACAAAGCAGGGGGAGTGGGAGAGGGAGAAGCAGGCTTCCCATTGAGCAGAGAGTAGGAGGTGGGGCTCGATCCCTGGGACCCTGGGATCATAACCTGAGACAAAGGCAGATGCTGAGCTACACAGGTGTCCCCATTAACTATTTTTCAAAGTAAGTGATTACATGTGAGACCTCAAAAATACCCTTAATAAATTGCAAAAAGCAGGAATCCTTCCAAAAATGTTCTTTGACTGCAAGGCCATAACATTCAATATGATTTACGAAATGTTAAAGAAGGGGCGCCTGGATGGCTCAATGGGTTAAGCCTCTGTCTTCAGCTCAGGTCATGATCCCAGGGTCCTGGGATGGAGCCCCACATCGGGCTCTCTGCTCAGCAGGGAGCCTGCTTCCCCCTATCTCTCTGCCTACTTGTGATCTCTCTCTCTGTCAAATAAATACATTAAATCTTAAAAAAAAACCAACCCAGTAAATTGTATCATATATATATTTATGAATACAGAAAAAATTCATATTGCTAATGTTTTCATTATGAATGAGTATTACAAGTAATGTCATCAAGAGGGCAACACACATCATTCCTGATTGCCCCCTCACAAGACCAACTAGTAAGACCATAGACAAGACAAGATCATGTAGCCCTCGGCTGGACCACAGGAACCAAGAAGGACTGCATCAGAAAGGTAAGAGGAGTAGCTGTATCCTGACTGCATCACCCCTCACCCAGGCAGGCATGGTGTCAGACCAATGCTTCAGTTTCTCTAGTGGGGGAAAAAGATTACTGGAGAAATCTGCAAAGCTTGACTATTGGGGATCAAGTCCAAACAGAAATCCCAAATATATTAATATCATACAATTCAATAGCCAAAAAGAAATAATCCACTTAAATAATGGACCTAAGACCTGAAGAGCTATTTTTTTCAAAGAATTTATTGAGGTGGCCAATAGGTTCATGAAAAGGTATTCGACATCACTGATTATCAGGGAAACTCACACCACAATGAGATCCCCCCTCACATATGTTAAAATGGCTATTATCAAAAAAAAGAGAAGAGATAACAAGTGCTGGTAGGGATATGAGAAAAGAGAATCCCTGTACACTGTTGGTGGGAATGCTAATTGGTGCAGCCACTCTGGGAAGCATTATGGCGATTCCTCAAAAAATTAAAAAGAGAGCTGAATGTTAACGAAATTTATTGTGGTAATCATTCTGCAATACATACATATACTATATCATTACTTTGTCCACCTTAAGCTTACACATATGTCAATTTTATATCAATGCAGTTGAAAAAAAAATTTTAAAGTAAACAATTAGCAGAACTAAAATAAATAAATGAATTAAGTATGCAACTCACAAACCCAGAAAAAGACTGAAGGAAAGGGGCACAAGAAAGTTATGGCAAGTTCCATATTTGGCCTGGGACAACTCAACACTCCTGATCTCACCTCTCTTGCTGAAACTCTCAATTTTCTCTGTTGTCAGATAATTAACAGGAGAGTTTTGAAGGTCGAGAATTCCTTAGTTCATCAGTAAATTGCTCTCCAAGAAGTGCTTTGAGATAAAGCGAATTTTCTTTACTAATACGAGAAGATTTGGTCCAATCAGAAAAGGGAAGTTTTCTGAATGTGTGCCAAAAAATATGTTTTCTATCTTTCCTTTGTTGAACACTCAACGGGAGTTATTCTCATTAGCTCCTTCTTCTTTATTGCATTTGAATAAAACAGACAAGTCAGTCTTGAAGATGATAAATGACTAATAAATTTTAATTGGCACTTTAGCTCATAAAATATAAACAGTCATTAAATTCATCCAGAAAATTGTTAGAATGGAAGTACTAAAAATTGCAGAATGTGCCAAAATAGCAGCTTCAATATCTTCTGGTTTCCTTCCATTCTTAAGACTAATATTATAATCAAAAATCCTAATGGAATATATAGAGAAGAATTAGTTAAGATTTTTTTGGAAGGGCTCAGAAATGTGGAGAAGTAAGTTAAAACATATGAAGACAGACACACAGATAAAGGTACTAGTATTGAGAGCCCAGAAATAACACCCCCACCATGTATGTAGGGTCCATTAACCTATGATAAAGAAGGTGAGAATAAGCAATGGGCAACAGGCAGTCTCTTCAGTGAATGGTGCTGGGAAAACTGGACAGCTACGTGCAAAAGAATGAAACTTTCCACTATCTTATACCATATATAAAAATAAATTCAAAATGGATTAAAAACTTGAATGTAAGACAAACCATAAAACTTTTAGAAGAAAATATAAGCAAGAAGCTCTTTGACATCAGTCTTAGCAAGATTTTTTTGGACCAGTATTCTCAGGCAGGAGTAACAAACACTAAAGTAAAACAGAAATACGTCAAGCTGGAAAGCTTTTGCACAGCAAAGGAAGCCACTAACAAAACAAAGGCAACCTACTGAATGGAAGAAGATATTCACAATTGATATATCTGATAGACAGTTACTATGCAAAATATAGGGCGAACTTCCACCATTTAACATCAAAACTGACAAACGACCCAATGAGAAAATGACAGAGGACGTGAATAGACATTTTTCAAAGAAGACATCCAGATGGCCAACAGGCACATGAAAAGATGCTCAACATCACTCATCATCAGGGAAATGCAAGTCAAAACCACAAAGAGGTATCACTTCACACCTGTCAGACTGGCTATTATCAAAAAGACAAAAAAATAAGTGTTCGTGAGGATGTAGAGAAAAGGGAACCCTTGTGCATTGTTGATGGGGGTGCAGACTGGTACACCACTGTGTAGACAGTATGGAGGTTCCTCAAAAATGAAAAATAGAATCTCCATAAGATCCAGGAATCCCAGTACTGGGTATCACCCAAAGAGTATGAAAACCCTAATTTGAGAAAATTTGTGCACCTCTATGTTTTTTTACAGCATTATTTTCAGTAGCCAGATCATGGAAGCAACCCAACCCAAGTGTCCATTGATGGATGAATGGATAAAGATCACACACACACACACACACACGAAAATTACTCAGCCATAAAAAAAAAAAAATGAACATGGATGAACCTAGAGGGTATTATGCTAAGTGAAAGAAATCAGGCAAAAAGATAAATACCTCAATTATTTCACTTACATGTGGAATCTAAAAAAACAAAACAAACAAAACAAAATAGAAACAGACTCATACATACCAGAAACAAACTGTCAGTTGCCACAGTGGGGAGGAGTTAGGGGTTGGCAAAATAGGTGAAGGGGATTAAGAGGTACAAACTTCCAGTTTTAAAATAAAGAAGTCATAGGGATGTAAAGTGTAGCATAAGGAATATAATCAATAATGTTGTAATAACTTTGTATGGTGACAGTTGATAACCAGATGTACAGTGGGGACCATTTTGTAATGTGTAAAAATATCAAATCATTATGATGTACATAATAAGATATTATATGTCACTTATACTCCAATTAAAAAAAAAAACACAGATGCAAAATTAAAACACTTGCTCCATTCAAATGCTCTGGTAAATGATGTGTTCTTTGTTTCCACAAATATATGAGTGCTGCTGTAGTCATTATGGAAGAAAGAGATAAGTTAGTTTTCTTCTCCAATACACTGGCTAAGGTTTTAACCTTAAAACATATGAAGACAGACACACAGATAAAGGTACTAGCAAAAGAAAATTAAAAATTTTCTTTTTTAAATAAGCAAATTATACCTGAATAGGTGTATAAGTATAAGAAATGAACAGAGAGAACCCCTGCCCTCAAGGAACTTGTTATGACTAACTCTTATAAGCCAGCAAAGCTTTTGTTTGCAGGGACCTTTTAAAATAAGGATCAGTGTGGATCTATGCTAGTGGCATCTAGAGCTTTTGTCTCATGACATTTCCCATCGTCTTTTAGTCCTGGGGGACCTAAAAGGACATCAGCAAATTTGAAAGCCACAGAAGTTTCTTTAATGCAGTAAGCCCACTTCTATAAACAATCCTAAATAAATAAATGCTCATGAGATTTAATATATGGATAGTCATTGCAGGATTGCTATAACAGCCAAAACTCTGGCGGAGGGATGTAAACAGTGAACAACAGGAGTTTATCTAATTAATGGGACAAAGTGTGCCAAGATAAAAAGTCAGAAGAACCCATGACCCTCTGGAGGAAGCATTCTCAAAGGAGGGGAATAGTTAGTCAAACAGATTCATTGTTTAAATTTCTCAGTTCTCTATGGAAATTGAAGTATGGAAAACAAGATATGCCAGAGACTGCTACTCATTCTGCCTCAGGAAAAGAACTCCGGGTTTCTTCTGGAAAAAGAACCCAGGTTAGAAATAAAGAAAAACATTTCCCTGCTTTTCCTTCAGTTAAAGATGGCTAATGAAACACAAGCAAAAATTCATGGATGGGAATTCTAGGAATGTTAATTAGGAGGAGGACAGATAGCTGGCATGGGCTTCTCTTGTCTTTCCTTCCCCTTCCTTCCTATTGACTAGAATTTGGGCATGATGGGCAGGAGTTCTGGCAGCCATTTTGAACCAAGAGCCTTCCATACAATGAACTGACCTTGAGGATGGAAGTCCTTGAGGATGGAATATGGTTCCCCAGTGATAAGCAAACACAATAGGAGCCCTGGACTACCTGCTTTGAGAATTCTTTACATAAGGAAAAACAAATCCTTATAAACTTAGACCACCATTATCTGGATTTTATGGATGTGCAACTGAATCTAATTTCCACTGGCTTACTCACTAAAGAAATAAAAGACCAAATAGAAATCAGAATGTTCCTCAAAGAATCACTCAAAGCTACTTGTCTATAAGTAGAAGGCTATTCTCAACCTCAACCTCAGTATTTCTTGATGGAAATTATTTAATAAAGGGCATTCATATTGCCTTTCCCAGTAATAACTGTTAGCACATATTTTTCTCCCTCAAAAAATGCCAGGTGAAATGTTTCAGAATTTAGTTTTCCAAATATCTGTGGCACTGATGATGTCAGTTGAAGCTTATGATTAAAAATATGCTTATATGAAAATATTTGGTCATCCTTCAAAGCAACACTTGGGACCCAGAGCACACTTGAGCTAAGAACACTGTCCTGAATAAAAGACAGAGCAGCTGAGGGTTTGCAGTGAACTTCAGGTCTTTTGGAGAACTTTTTGTTCTTTTGCAAGTGACTCAAATGATTTTAAATTAATCAGTTCCTTCATTTCATTTCAGTGAATGAAACAGCCATAGTGGTAGCATTTACAGCTAGTGTTTATTGAGCAATTACTATGTGCCTCATACTGTATTAAGCACTTCATTGATTTTATCTCATTTACTGCTCTCTACAGCTCTGAGAAGCATCCCCACTTTTGGGGTTAGGAAACTGATATTCAGACAAATTGTCTTTTCCAAAGGCTTAGAGCTAGGCCATACAATTGTTGAGATTCATACTCAAGTCTGAATAACCTGAAACATTGGTAAAGCAAAATGTTCATCCAAAGATGAACATTTGTGGCAAGTTTTATGTACTTGAAGAGGGATTTTAATACAGTGGCTGATAGAATATGCTTTGAAAAGACCATAAATCTCCACTCAGAATGTTGATTAAAATGACCTAGCCCTTCCTAAACTTTGGAACCATGACGTTTGGCTTGCCTTTATGTAAATCCTGAGGTTCCACAAAGGATCTGAAAGGCAGCTATGTTAACCACTATACCACCAACGCTCTGGCTCCGCAAAGGATTTGAAGTAGACAAGTTTAAATGAGTGAAATGTGTCTGGCTCCTTCCCACTCCTTGTCATTCGTGGCCCCCAAGACCCTTCGTTTCTACAAGCTCTCAGATTTTCATTCCATACTGAGAAGGAACAAGCAAAGTGAAGTGTGTGATAAGTTTTCAGAGTATTTTTATTTTAACAAGCTCCAAGAAATGGTTATGTTGTGACAGACATTTCAGGCATTATCAACAGGCTTGCGAGGCATTGCGATGGGACAGGATTCCTGGCACCCCATCCTGCCTGCATGGGCAGTTTTGACTGGTACCAATGCTGGGACTCATGATACAGACTAGAAATCCAGCCAGCTGGTCAACTACAAAAAATTTGTTTAAAAGATTTTATTTATTTATTTGGCAGACAGAGAGAGGAGGAAGCAGGCCCCCTGCAGAGCAGAGAGCCTGATGCGGGGCTCAATCCCAGGACTCTGGGATCATGACCTGAGTTGAAGGCAGAGGTGTTAACCCACTGAGCCACCCAGGCATCCCCAACTACAAATATTTTTAACTGAACCACAAGCCCTTTCAAAATTGAAGTATGTATTCAGCTCTTATATTCTCCTACCTCTAGTGACTCCTATGCTCTTGCTCCATCAGTTCCCCTCATTTATTAAATACACTGGGACTAAGCTCTCAAAATAGCTTCATCTAATCGGACTCACATTGTCCTGAGGTCTTGCAGTCTGTCCGCAGACCACTCACCCACGCATAGGTCCCTCAGGGACACCCGATCTGTAACAATTAAAAGCTCATGACTGGGGGAAAAAAAAAGAAAACCTGCCTCGGTTTGAATATCTGGTCTACCCCTTTACTGTATGACCTAGGGAAAGGTCTGAATCTCTTTGAACCTTAATTTTCATGTCTGTAAAAAGGGTAAGATTAGGGCAGGGTTAAGTCATAGGACTATTGTGAGGATTAAATAAAAAAATCTACACAAAACATTTAGCACAGAGCCTGATATATGATAAGCATTTAATAGAATTTAGTTTCCACTATGGAGACCCTGTTTACTAACGACTTTCCATGTGACTCTACTTTGGCTCCCTGTTACTAGGGGCACACTGAGTTAGTTGCACAGTCTCTGCAACATTCACCTGAGAATATCTTGGGTGTTGAACACATACTCCCTTCTTTCCAGCTCTTTTTTATTCGGCAACCGTCACTAAACCCACCTTACCACTGTGTGGTGACTCTCATTCCTTGACTCTCCAACATCTTTCTTTTTTTCCCACTTGCCTGTTTTCATTTCTTTCTTTAGTCATAGTCTCTTTAGTCATAGTGGTCCAACATTTGTGTCATCCTCATGACAAGAAATTCAACTTCCTTGCTTTACCGTGTTCCCATGTTACCAGCAAAACCTGGCCACGGGTTAGTATTGCAATTCTCATTCTTATACACTGGGATTTTCACCGTAAACTACTAAAGGGCAATGGTGGCCTGAACCAAACTAGCACCACAGAGGATGTGCTCAAGGATTTGCTGAACATCTTAGCAAGGCGTCCAAACTCTTGTTTATGGCTACCCCTCATTTCTTTCATCTAGGTCCTCCAACCCCACATACTATGTTCTTCCCTCAAATCACTTGTAATCTTCTGATGCACCTAGATTTTCCCATCTGTTATTACCTGCATATTTGTGTCTCACCAAAATCCGTCATGTTAAAGCCCCAACTCCCAAAGTGACTATATGTGCAGATAGGGCCTTTATGGAAGTGGATGATCAGACAGGATTAACAGCTTTATTAGGAGACACTAGAGAACTTGCTTTCTCTCTCTCCATCTGAGGACAGAGCGAGAAGGCAGCCCTCTGCAAGGCAAGAAGAGTGATCTCACCAGAAGCTGACCCCGCTGGCGCCCCATCTCACATTCCCAGCCTCCCGAGCTCTGGGATATAAATGTGTGTTAAGCCCCCCAGTCTGTGGTATTTTGTTATGGCGCACTGAGCAGACTAAGATATGATGCCAAGAGAAAAACACCTATAAAATTATAGGTGTATTTATGCAAATGTCTTGGTATCACAGGGACACACTAATAATAGCAGCATCTTTATGTGAGAACAACTCATTCATGCTGAGTTTAAGCCAGCAGCCTCTGTTTTAATATCACCCTGATAGGGCCCCAGTGTCTTGTCAGTGATTTTCCCTCATATCAAGAAGCCTGAGACATACTCCTCTGATGGAGGAATTTTAATGATAAGTAGATACGAGGATATGCTGCTCTTGACTTTTCTCCTTAATCTTAGTGGTCATCTGATAATCATGTAGACTGGGTTATATGGGTTGGGCTTGATACCATTAGGAAATTTCCTTTATATTTTCATTGCGTTATTGTTGCTCCTGAGGCATATAATGTTTTAATTTTTTGGTTTTAATAGTATAATATAATGGCCTATAATTCTCAAATTACAATAAAGAAAACTGGAGAAGAAAGCCCTAACATAACATCTTTTTTTTTTTTTCTCAAGGCAATGCATTTTAAAACATTGAAAAACATGCAATTTTTTTAAACCATTATAAATGACAAGCTCCCTACCCTTGCTCTCACTCTCCCCAACTACACCCAAAAAGCTTACTATTCCCATCACATATATTTTCTAAAGATTTTATTTATTTATTTATTTATTTGAGAGAGAGTGAGAGCGTGCGCGCGCACGCAGGCATGCAAACATGTTAGGGGGAGGGGGATAAGGGGAAGCCGACCCCCAGCTAGGCAGGGAGCCAGATGTGGGGCATGATACCCGGACCCTGGGGTCATGACCTGAATCAAAGGCAGATGATTAACCAACTGAGCCACCCAGGTGCCCCTCCCTTCACATACTGAGAGTGGGATTCATAACATGGGGTGGACTAGAATTTTATCATAGCAGAAGTTTTTCAGAATTTTGACTTTAAGATTTTATATATCAGCAGCTATAAATCAGGGGCCCTTAGGCCAAATCTGTCTTGCTTGTGTGTTTTTTTTGATCAGCATAATGTTAACAACAATTGAGTTTGAATGCCTGTTGGTGGGGTACGCTTCCTCTACTTGCCCTGGGGGTCCATCTTCACCTGTCCTTTCCCTGGGTTCTTTCACACAGTTACTCCTGAAGGCATTTGAGTTGGCAGTTCTACTTCAAATTGAGGTGCTGTGTTTTGTAAATAAACCTTTTTATTGACATAAACTACATAAAGTACACAAATCATGAGCATATAATTTGGTGAATTATCACAAAGGGAACACATCCATGTAATTACCATCAACAACAACAAAAAGAACATTATTAGCACTAGAATCCTCCTGTCTTTATTTTTCTCCCTTCTAAACCAAATGGGCACCAGTGCTTTAAGAAGAACCGCGAATATCTGGATTTCTGATATGCATATGATATACATACATAGCTTCCTCAGCTGACTTTTGGTTTGTGTTTCCTTGTTTTATTATTTTTTATCTTTTTAAAAAAGATTTTATTTATTTGTTTGACAGAGAAAGCAAGAGAGCACAGCCGGCAGAGCAGCAAAGGGAGAGGGAGAAGAAGGCTTCCCACTGAGCAGGGAGCCCAATGTGGGGTTCGATCCCAGGACCCTGAGATCATGACCTGAGCCAAAATCAAGAGTTGGATGCTCAACCTACTGAGCCATCCAGGTGCCCTGAGATTGTCTTTTCCTCTTGAACATGACCTTTACCAATTTGGGCTCTACCCATCTCTGTGAGAGTTTTTATTTCACAGATCATTTTTAAACTTGAGAATATTTCACCATTCCCTCTCTAAGTGTGATGCATTCACACTTCAACTGTACTGGACATTCCCCAAATCCACATTTAAGCATCTTGATCCCTGATATTATCTTATGTCCTTATATCATGCCCACCAGTGGTATTACATATCACTTGTATTTCAAAAACAATGTCCACAGCCTTAAATCTGCAAAATACTTGAGACTTCACATTTATTATTGAATAGAGGTAATTCTGGTCCATTTGCTGGGATGTATTCTTTAAGCTCATAGCATGGTGTAATATCGTACTTTCACCTCAGTGAACTGTAGAGGCTGTTGTGTAGAGGAAGGGTAGAACACTAGAGCAGCTCTTGGTGGCACTGAAAATAGCATTTTTAAGTGTGCTATATAGAGTTATTTTTATAATGGAATCTTATGGATATGTAAATGTGTTAAACTTGCTGAAAAAAAAAAAGCTCCATATATGGGATCCTATAGAAATTACTCTCAAACTCGCTGATGCCTTTTGGACTTGATAGTATGCTATTTCTATTGGTAAAATAATTGAAAGCGAGGAGCCACAGGAATTTTGCACACAGCTTATTCTCTCCCACTTGCATAGTTACTCACCTGTGATAGCCAGCTGAGTCACAAAGAAAGTCATTCTTGACTTCCTCTTCCTCCTCCACGTAGAGAAGAGCACCATGGAGTTTCCGACAATGGTAAAAACAAACAGGACCCATAGAGTTATCAGCTGCTCAGTCTGTGAGAATAAAAGCAACACAAAACCAGTGTCCTGGTGAGAACCAGGGTACTTTACAAAACACAGGCTCAGTCTTCACTACTGGAATGTCTTCCTCCTAGTCTCAAATCCTTACCTCTCAAAGCTCTACTCTTAAGAGAACAGAGACACAGTGGTCCTTGTTTACAATCATGGCAGTGTAAATTGATGCAACCTTTAAAAAAGATCTATTTGGAAATATATGTCAAGGGACAAAAGAATGTACCTATATTCTTTGGCCAAGCAGTTGTTTAAGACTACAGGAAAGAATTCAGGGTGTGAAAAAGAATACTACAGTAGCAAAGATGCGGATATTTATCATAAGAATAAATTGGAAATTGCTTAAAGATAACAAGATAGTTGGGGCATCAGGGTGGCTCAGTGGGTTAAAGCCTCTGCCTTCGGCTCAGGTCATGATCTCAGGGTCCTGGGATTGAGCCCCACATCGGGCTCTCTGCTCAGCGGGAAGCTTGTTTCCCTTTCTTCTCTCTCGCCTGCCTCTCTGCCTACTTGTGATCTCTGTCTGTCCAATAAATAAATAAAATCTTTTAAAAAAAAAGATAACAAGATAGTTAAGTAAATAAAGTACTTCAATTCAGTGAACTATTATGTGGCTATTAACAATAGCAACCATGAAGATTATGTAGCAACATTAAGCATGCTTATACTATAACAGTAAGTGAAAAAACAAGTTAAAATTGTGTATTAGGTATGATTATAACTGCAAAATTAATACAAGTAGAGAAAGACTGAAGTATACTAAAGTGCTAAGATTGGTTATTTTAGGGTAATATGATTATGGGTTATCCTATTCTTTTTCTTTTGACAGAATTTTATAATATAGTAATACCAAAGTTTCACTGAGTAATACATAAATAGTAAATAATGAGGGGAAAAAAGCAAGAATGCTACTCATTTAAAATGCCAAGTCCTTTGTGAGAAGTTTTCCACAATTCCTTCAAATGGAGATTTCCCTCTGTTTAAAATCCATGGGCAGAGGCCCAGGGTGCTAGGACAGGCTGGACAAAGGAAAAAAGCAGAGCAAGGCCATGGCCATGAAGAGCTTGGGATCAGGAGATCCGGAGGCAAGCTTGAAAAAAAAGCCAAAACACAGTAGCCTAAACAGTCTGGGCAGAATGCTGGTAAGAATGCACAAGTCCAATGTTGGCATGTGAAGTGCTTCTCTTACTTGGTGGAGATAAGAGGAGCCCGTTGTGATGGTAACATTTCATGTGTCAACTTAGCTAAGGGATAATGACTACTTACTTTGCCAAATAGGAGTGTAAGATATTACTCTGAAGGTATTTTGCAGATGTGACTAATATCTACATTCAACTTCAGTTTAAGTATACCAGGTAACCCTCAATAATATGGGTGGGACTCATCCAATGAGTTGGAAGCCTTAAGAGCAAAAGCTGAGGTTTCCCAGCAAGAATTCCTTGAGGAACATGGGAATCATGCTTGAATTTCCAGCAGGCTGCTCCTTTGTGAATTTCAGACTTGCCAGTCCCAAAATCACTTGAGCAACTTTCTTAAAATTAATCTCTCTCTCTCTGTCTCCCTCTCTTTGTCTCTGTCTCTATATTTCTACTGACTATGTTTTCTGTGGAGAATCTTAATATACTCTCTAAATATCTGAGACATCACAGTAGCACTTTTTCTTATATTAAATTAATTTTAAGTTATGCAATAACAGATACACGAATTCTTCTCTAAAACCTGTAACAATTCAGGGGGTCCTAGCTGACTCAGTTGGTAGAGCAAGTGACTCTTGATCTTGGGGTCATGAGTTCAAGCCCCATTTTGAGTGTAGAGATTACTTAAAACAAAAACAAAAATAAAAAACAACCTGTAACAATGCAGATAAAGCTCAAAGCCCCTTTGTCACTACTCTCTGTCTTAATCAACTTCCTTCTCCCAGAAGGTAACTATTTTGATTACATTATCTTTCCAGTCCTTTGAAAAATACTTTATAGCTGGATACCTGTGTGTATACACATACACACACACGCACGCATAGAAATAAAGAGTATTGTGTGTGTGCGATTAGCAATTTGGTATTTACTATACTCTGTATATATTGTGTGTATTGTTTTTCTCAGTCAGCGAGAGAAATGGCCAAATAAAAGGTGATACTTTCATACAGTGCAGTAAAATAGTTCAGTTAGAACAAATGGATTAGATTTGCTAAAACAAAATATGTTGACAATATGGGGAAGCTTCTAGACTGAGGGGTGGGGGGACCTGGTGAGTGCGTACTGAGTCAGCTCCATTCTTGAAGCCACTATCCTCCCCAAGCATCCCTGGGCTTTTGTGGCCCTGCCAGGCGGAAACCCAAACCTGGTCTGCCAGGCTCCAGGACTCGAGCAGTTTCTCATGGTTTCTCCTCCAGCCCTATCCTTTCCAGAAGTCCAGACTGGAGTGAGCTTCTCCGTGAGCCCTGTAGTTTATAACACTGATATTCTGGTTCTCCCTCTCAGATTTACAGGTGGATTCCTGTGGCCCTGGGAAGAGCTCAGAGCCTTCAAACTACAGATGGTTGGAGTTAGGGGGCACTGTGGTAGTGTTGGGGGGCAAGGTGTATGACTAGAGTGGGAGGCCCACAGGGTTGATGACCTCCACTCCTTTGAAAGGCACAGGCGCAGATACCTCCAGCACGCTTACTCATCTCCCATTTGGAGAATAGTCTTTGCTCAGTGCCAGGTTCTATACTTTTTCTCTGGTCCTTTTTTGACCAGAGGAGTCACCTTCTTCTGGAAGATCCATTTCTCCAGCAGTCTAGATATGGGTGGCATTGAGAAAGCATCAAAAATGGAAACTGTTATGAAAAGGGCTGGTCTGAGGGGAGTGAGGGAGTGGTTTTAATAAGAGAATTCTCTCCTTTGAGATAGACGGACTGTTGTCAGGAACAGATAGCAAGGGAGGCCTTTGAAGTGTCAGAATGATGTTTCTCTTTCAGCAGCTGGTGTGTAGATGGTAGAGCATGAATAAATGATTTGAACTTGCCTTTTAAAACTTTAGGGCAACATGTGGACCAACATAAGGGGGCTTAGACATCTGTTAGCAGAAGGACTCAACTGACACTGGGATGCTGATGGCTGATCCAATTAGGGGCCAGTGTTGGGGAGGAGGCACTTATGTCCCCAGTATATAGTGCGCTGTCTGGGAGGGGCCCGGGGTCCTGGGAGTGTTTACAGGTCAGGAAAAGATAAGGAGCCCCTAGAGCAGGTAGTGTGGCAGATATGGGCACACAAATTCCTGTCAAGCCCTGCTGAGAATACAAATGAGAGACTTCCCAAGATCTTCTCCTCTTGCTTTCAGGAAATTTGTTTCATGGGGAGAAACATTTCAATGCCTTAATGTCTTTTTTCAAATTAGAGAACACACTGTCACGTCCAGGCCACTTTTTCAGCCTGGGCAATGGTGGTGTGAGTTTTGTTTCCACACCTCGTCCGTACTGAGTTGATTTCCATTGAACTCTTTCAGTATCAGAAGAAGAAGAAAGGGAAACATTAGAATATTGGTGATGTTTCTTTGTCAGATCAGAAATCCAGATGTCCATGGTGAGCGGGCGGAAGGAGAAGGAGGCAGGCTACTCTGGGGATGGTGGGATGTCAGGAAGGTGGTGGATACAGGGCTGTTTCCCTTACTGAGACTGTCTTCACCAGCACCACCCACGGCTCTGCTCTGCTGCCTGTGTCTCTTAGCTGGATGAAAGCAGGTGGCCGTGTCTCCTCCATGGAGTCTGTGGTATTCGGTGACTTCCCACAGAAATCTGCCCCACCTCAGCCTCCTGTAATAGAATCTGCTGCGGTTGGCCTCAGCTTACTGCTCCTCCAGGAAGAGACTCTTACTTCAGAGGAGAGAGTAAATGAGTCTCTCCGCTCTGCCCCTCAGAACTGTCTTACCTACTCTAAACCTGACAGAAATTCCTTCAATTTTGCAACACGTGAGGTCAAACCTCCCTATTTTCTCCTTCTGACACAGAACTTTTTTCAACTAAAATTATACCCTGAAGGCCTTCTGGATGAGAACTGGGAGGAGGAGGAGATTTAAAAATTTGAACTAGAATTTTTTCCAGAATGTTTCTCTTTTCATGCTCTCCTTTCCTCACATAACTAACTGCCTGTGGTAAGTAGAGTGAAGCCTCATTGCCAGAAAAACAACACTGAAGTGGGTAAACGGTTTGCTTTTCACATGGCACGTTGGTGCTCATGCGGCTGGCATCGAAGTGCAGAATTCCAGAAATCAAGTTCCTCTGTAATGGAGGATACCTCTGGCCTCTCACAGGTCATGGGGCAGCTGTGTTCCTTGTCTTCATGTGGCACAATTCTGAGCCAGGCATGCAGTATCTTCGGAGTAGGCCTGGAGCTCAGATTGGCTCCACAGGGAGCACAGTGACAAACACTGCAAATTAAATTATCCTGGTTAGATAGATCCGTGAGTTGGAAGTCGGGCTTCAGGAGGGCTGGCATAGTTGGTGCTGGCTTGGCTGAGCCTTTTTCCTTAGAAGCTTGTGGTCACTGTGCTTTGGGCTGGTAGAACCACGGCTCTCTGTAAACAGGTCAGAGTCTATTCTCCTTGGGACTGGATGGTATCTATTGGACAAACTGAGCAGGTCCTGTGAAATTAGGGTCCCTGTTCCTGCTTTAGAGTTCTCTATTTGAAGACAATCTCCCCTCAGAGTCTTCAGGAAACTTCCAGATACAAGAATCTCCCCACTCCCTTCTTGCTTTCTGGCATCTTCCTAAGAGCCATGTTTATTCACTTGTTTATTAATTCATTCACCATCAATTAATTGTCTATAGTATAAGGTGTTAGCAGTACATGTAGAGTATATAAATTATACTTGGCCAAGTTTAAATCATGTTTCATTGAGTAGTACAAGGGGCATTAAGTATGCAAACACTTACTTGTAGGGTCATTTATTCATAGCATTCTTACCCATGCACGCACAAACACACAGACACACACAAATCCCCAGGGTAATATGAGGATTTAGAAAATTGTAACAATGGGAATTGAGGAAGCAAGTTCGGACGCATTTGAGTATTATAATCAGGTGAGTGATTTGTAGAAAAGCCTGACTTGGGATCAGACTCTTTGCTACTCCCTAGATGTGTAATACATAGGTAAGTGGTAACATTTCTTAGTCTATTTTTTCACTTATAAGATGAAGATAGAGATAAAATCTGCTGCAGAAATAATCCTAAAATTTGTATGGAATCAGAAGAGACCCCAAATCGCTAAGGAAATGTTGAAAAACAAAAATAAAGCTGGGGGCATCACGTTACCTGATTTCAAAGCTGTGATCACCAAGACAGCATGGTACTGGCATAAAAACAGACACATAGACCAGTGGAACAGAGTAGAGAGCCCAGCTATGGACCCTCAACTCTATGGTCAATTAATCTTCGACAAAACAGGAAAAAATATACAGTGGAAAAAAGACAGTCTCTTCAATAAATGGTGCTGGGAAAACTGGGCAGCTATATGTAGAAGAATGAAATTCGACCATTCTCTTACACTGTTCACAAAGATAAACTCAAAATGGATAAAAGACCTCAGCGTGAGACAGGAACCCATCAGAATTCTAGAGGAGAACATAGGCAGTAACCTCTTCGATATCAGCCACAGCAACTTCTTTCAAGATATGTCTCCAAAGGCAAAGGAAACAAAAGTGAAAATAAACTTTTGGGACTTCATCAAAATCAAAAGCTTCTGCACAGCAAAGGAAACAGTTAAAAAAACAAAGAGGCAACCCACGGAATGGGAGAAGATATTTGCAAATGACAGTACAGACAAAGGTTGATATCCAGGATCTATAATGAACTCCTCAAACTCAACACACACGAAACAGGCAAACATATCAAAAAATGGGAAGAAGATATGAACAGACACTTCTCCAATCAAGACATACAAATGGCTATCAAACACATGAAAAAATGTTCATCATCATTAGCCCTCAGGGAGATTCAAATTAAAACCTCATTGAGATATCACCTTACACCAGTTAGAAAGGCCAAAATTAACAAAACAGGAAACAACATGTGTTGGAGAGGATGTGGAGAAAGGGGAACCCTCTTCCACTGTTGGTGGGAATGCAAGTTGGTGCAGCCTCTTTGGAGAACAGTGTGGAGATTCCTCAAGAAATTAAAAATAGAACCTCCCTATGACCCTGCCATTGCACTCCTGGGTATTTACCCCAAAGATACAGATGTCGTGAAAAGAAGGGCCATCTGTACCCCAATGTTTATAGCAGCAATGGCCATGGTCTCCAAACTATGGAAAGAACCAAGATGCCCTTCAACGGATGAATGGATAAGGAAGATGTGGTTCATATACACTATGGAGTATTCTGCCTCCATCAGAAAGGAAGAATACCCAACTTTTGTAGCAACATGGACGGTACTGGAAGAGATTATGCTGAGTGAAATAAGTCAAGCAGAGAGAGTCAATTATCATATGGTTTCACTTATTTGTGGAGCATAACAAATATCATGGAGGAAAAGGGGTGTTAGAGAGGAGAAGGGAGTTGGGGTAAATTAGGAGGGAGGAGAATCACGACAGACTATGGACTCTGAAAAACAATCTGAGGTGTTTGAAGTGGCGGGGGTGTGGGAGGTTGGGGTACCAGGTGGTGGGATTGCATGGAGCACTGGGTGTGGTGAAAAAATAATGAATACTGTTTTTCTGAAAATAAATAAATTGAAAAAAAATCTGCTGCAGAACATTTGTGATGCATAGAAATAACAATGAAAATGCAGACTCCGAGCTCAGTGCCCAATGCATAGTATATACACAATAAAAACTATTTTTTCTCCTTCCTAAGTTTCATGGACTACGTACTGGTTTGAGGAATGTTTTATAAGTAACTCACAGCCTTTTCAGGAAGATGTTTGAATTCACTCTGTTCATCCTACTTTCAATTCCAGTCTGTTGGAATTTCACCCGAGTCTAACAGGCCCTCCACCCCGGATTCCTTCACCCAGCCAGGTAGGGATGGTGTCCCAACACGGGTCTCAAACCTATTGGAGAAATATAGTTGGGAATCAAATGCCCCCTAGTGGTCATGTGAGGCAAAATTCAAGCCAGATGCTCAATACTGAGTACAAGTAATGGGTGAGTTTGAAATTTTTCAGTGACTAAAGACTACAGCACTTCCAACTCACTTACATGGTTTTAGGCATGACTAATTGGTTTTCTACCTCAAAGTGATGAGCCCATGCGGTGACATTATCTCTCTGCAGTCCAGAAAACGAAGACCTGGGATTTAGAAGGATGAATTACAGCATCCCCTGAATAATGCTGGTGTTGCCACAGGGTTGGTATTTGGGGTTTCACCCCATGGGATAGGCTTCCAGGGCCAAAAGGATGCCTTTGAGGGCGGGCATTAAGTCTAGGGCACCACTCCAGGGTGGAATTCCATCTTCCCCATCGAAAGTGCTTAATAAATAAATCTGTTGGATGTATACACAGATACATATCTATATCTCGGGCAGCAATATATGTATATGTATATGTATATGTATATGTATCTACAGTTCAATAAATATATGTTGGGTGGATATACAGTTAATGACAAGTGAAAGGTTAGTTATAAGTATCATAGAACAGGTTATCTGAAATGGGAGTTATATCAGGAAAATGCCAGACATTTAGTTGGGGGACACTATTTTTGGTGCTGGTTATGTCAGACTCGTCTGGAGACAAAAACAAGATTTATCCAAATTCAAGGAATGGTAATTCTCTTTTCCAGGGGAGTCCTGGAAACTGGAATTAAAAGTGTAAAGTATCATTAATAATTATAGGGTGAGTGGGAACTAATTTTATTGGAGTGAATCACATTAATCTAGCACCTGACTTACTTAGTTTGTCACATATAGTAGATGCTTAATAAATGTTTGTTCTTGATTGATTGTCATGGACCAAACATTTGAGAAGCTTTAGATATTGCTCATGGATTTCACAGACTGACCAATGAGATGTCACTGTCCTCCATTTTGTAAGTAAGAAAATAGGGCTCATGGAATACCCAGCTCATAAGTGATGTCGCTGGGATGTGAACATAGCTTTCCTGGATTGTAAAGTCCATCCCCAGCTTACTATAGAGGTTTTCTGTTCCAATTTGGGGCCAGGATTGGTGAAGTTGACTCATTTATTTTCAATTTTCATTCATTTCCCTCTGACCCAAAACTTGTCCGTAGCTGGGTTTCTGGGGCTGGGTCCGTTTCATGACTGTGTCTGGCAGAACTGAGTGTATAAGGTCGATGCTCAGTACATGTTTGAATGGACGGACCCTGGAGCAGAGCATGACTCCCACCCAACCGTCGTCACAAATATCACACAAGATGCAGCTGCATCATCTGTCCCAGGAATCACAGAACCTTCTGTACCACTTACATTTTCATGGCTCATTTTATGATTATTGTTATTTTTGTGATGTTGAAGATGAATCTCTCAAACACAGGAAGGAGCAAATATATCTTAGTTTCCAAGAGAGGAAATGAAATCTCAGAAAGGTTATGATTCAGCCTCAGTTCTCAAGGAGCAGCAGGAAAGAAACTCTGCTCTTCTGTCACTGAGACTCATATGCCACCTGTCATTCACAGCACACAGGCTCTGAGGCTGCTCAAAGCTCTATTAATTTGCTTAGGTGGGCTGCAGATATCCAAAGCAAAGATCTGAAGATGTTTAATTCCACTGAGGATGAATCACCACTCAATGCAGGGAACACAGAATTCAAAGTGAGGCAGGTAGGAACAGACTACAAAGCTTTGGACGCCTGAAGGTGCCTAATTAGACCTGGGAAATGAGATCCATTGAGGGGATCTAGAAACTCCTGGGCAGCAACTACTTTTGCACAGTTGGGAACCTCTCCCTCGGGAGTTTGTACCAACTACTCCCCGTGTCTCACCCCACCTGCTGCTTCAGAGACACTGCCAGGGAATGGTTGGCTAGAAGGCTCAGAGGGAAGTCTGGGTTTGTTGTAGAGAACACACCTTAGCTTCTTCCCCCACCACCCCCTCCTCCTAATGATGCCCCCTTTGAAAATCTGCAATTTCCCACTAACCATCTGAGAGATGCCCATGCAAATACAGTTCAATCACTACCATCAAATCATCTATCTGCATTCACCTTTTCAAACTATTTTACCTAAAACTACGAGAATCCCATCTAGGATTATCCCATCTAGGATTAGGATAGCCTTCATTTCTAGTACTTAGTTACCAAGTATGAAAAAAACATATAACAAGACTTCTAAAATAATTACTATTGCAAAAAATGAGAAAATTATATAAAGCTACATGTAAGTCTGGATGTTAATTTAAGTTTCAAATTTTCTCTAAGGCTTTTCATACCCCTTTAACAGGGGCCCAGGGCAGGGATGTAGGTTTCAATCTCTGACTAGGGGCTGGTGGGACACATTGAGGGGGGTCTCCTGCTTGAACGAGAATGTGGATGGGATGGGCGGTATTGTCATAGCCTGGGTTTGTTGAGGTTAACAGCATGGTTGTGGACCACGGCAGTCCCAAAGGGTTATGGACCAAGAGTCATTCTGTGAACTCTATGTAGTATATCTGGGGGAAAGGCATTTGCCCTGAGGGGAGAACCTTGTCATCCATCCATCTATTTCTCTCTATCTATCTATCTTGGTATAGAAATGATACTCAGACCAGAAGTGGAAAACTGTCCTCGAAATCATGTTGTTGTAAATACACACATACTTGCTGCATTCTGTATAATCAAGTTCAACAAGCATTTGTTGATAATCTAGTTCTAAAGTTCAACATAGTTTGGGGATAGAAGGAAGGCTAAGACAAGGAGCTCATGGTCTAATGGTGGAGAAATAAATGTAGAAAAAAAATTACTGTGAGCTACTATAATGGAGATTTTGTAGAATTCCAAAAAGGGACATGCAGTAGAACTTTAGGAAAGACTGGCCATGGTTGGTCAAAAGGTGTATCTTGGAGAAATTAATATATGAATTGAGTCTGAAAAAATGAATAGAAGTAGCCAAGGAAAGAGTAGGATGGCTGGCAATAATATAAGTGAAGGCAGAGGTTGAGAACTTTCAGGTTAGTGGGGGCCACTCGGGAACGTTAAGTGTGGTCACAGAGCAATGAAAGGCTTAGTAATGAGAAATCAGACCTGTGTCCCGAAAACCAACTATTTCAAATGGGCAAGGTCCATCTTAGGTCTCTGTTCTGAGTTTGGAGAACTTGCTACCAAGAGAAGAAAGGAATTCTCCATCTGGAACCTTCTCTAGTTACCTTCATTTCTTCAACTGTCTTTGCCCTACCACTCAACACCACCATCACAAGTGACAGAAGACCACAATTTTATCTCTTTCAAATTGGGACTGCACAGGGAAATTATTCACAGCCTAACATTTATATCTCAAGTTAGCCTCTAGGACACATTAAATAACTGCATCAGCTCTTTCTACTCTGACGAGGAAGGGTTACTTATTGGTCTTGAGTATTTTATCATTAACTGCCATGGGTTATATTTCATGTTTAATTCCCAAAGTTAATTTCCCACTACCTAATTGTTTTCATTTCAATCAGGGTTTGGTGCATGGGACTGCCTTTAGATGGGACTGTCTGATTCAGCGTTTTGGTTTCCAGTGAATCCTTGAATTTCACCCACAGCAGAAACACCAGCACCCCATATTCATTTCAATGTGAGTCCCTTCTTGTGATTCATTCCCAGATCATAAGAGAACCTCTAGATCAATCACAAATAAGGTGTATTGGACATTTGGGGGCAATTAAATTCTGGAATTCCAGGGCACCTGGGTGACTACAAGGGTTAAGCCTCTGCCTTCAGCTTAGGTCATGGTCTCAGGGTCCTGGGATGGAGCCCTGCATTGGGAAGGGGGTGTCTGTGCTCAGCAGGGGCCTGCTTCCCCTTTTCTCTCTGCCTGCCTCTTTACCTAATTGTGATCTCTTTCTGTCAAATAAATAAATAAAATCTTAAAAAAATTTCTGGAATTCCATCTGAATTCCCATAATATACCAGATCACAGATACTAGAAATCATCTGAAAACTCACTGGGCTGCAAGTTCAGGTAGTAAATAATGTTTGTTGAACAAATGAATGAAACTCCTGCTATGTACCAAGAGCTGAGATTAACATTTAAATTGCTATTTGAGCTCTAGACCTTTGAAATAGAAAACTAACATTTGGATAAATTAGGTCCAAATCTCTACACATAGTAGAAACTAAATAATTACTACATAATAAAAATACCAAAAAAACAATTCTTCCTTGTGATTCACATAATTAAAAAAATAAGCCTCCAGGGGATGCCTGGGTAGCTCAGTCAGTTAAGCAACTGACTCTTAGTTTTGGCTCAGATCATGATCTCAGGGTGGTGGGATTGGGTCCCAAGAGGGGCTCCACGCTCAAAGTGGAGTCTGCTTGAGATTCTCTCTCTCCCTCTCTCCCTCTGACTTTCCTCCTGCTCACGTGTGTGCACGTTCTCTCCCTCTCTCTCTCTCAAATAAATGAATAAATAAATAAATAAATAAATAAATACTTAAAACAAACAAACAAACAAAAACCTCCAGGAATCTGTTTTATGTTCTGAGGGTACTAATAAATGGGGAAAGTTTCCAAGGAATCTTTCTCCCTGAGAGCCACTGCAGTACAGACTCTGATACTTTCAATCTGTACTTTGCAATCCATCTGGGAGATTCACAATCAGTAGCCAGAAGAACCTAGGAGGAGTCAAACAAATGAAGAACAACAGAAGCAGACATGAAGACAGGATATGGAAGTGATGAGAATGGGTAGCGGGAAGGGGCATGAGAGGTGCTAAGTACAAAGATTCCAGGTAGATCATCTTGAACTCTAGGTGATTTTATTTTCTGGGGACTGAAGTTGGGTGGTTGGCCAGAAGGTTATAAATGGCTAATTTTTTGTCTGTACCCAACTCATACAGCTGGTGGTCTGCCTTGGTTTCCATTTGTCCTTTGGTTCCCTTGCCTGCATTTCTACATTTACTCTGAGTCTTGCAAGGATCCCCTGCCCAGGGTAGCACACTAATCTCTCTACGTCTCATCAGTCATTCCATGGGAGCCTATCTGAGACCTAGAGAGGCAACCACCCACCTAGCAGCAGGCATCATTCCCACCTGAGCCTCTTGGATTTTGATGGGGTTGACCACAACACCTTGGGCCTATACTCAGGAGCTTCAGTTACCCGAACAGGGACCTGTCCCAGAGAGACTGGTCCTCTAGGCTGGTGCCTGCCTCTGTCTAAGCCACCTTACTACTATTCTCCACTCACTATGGGAGTCTAAACACATTTTGTGGTTCAACCCATCCCAATGATGATAGAGAAATGATGCAAATGATTGGAAAAGTCGATTTTCAAAGAAACAGATAACTCACAGGTCACGTGCATAAGTCAAAAATCACTATCAAAATCTCAATTGGAGGCTGGAGTGGCGAAAAATTATGAGGAGAGTGATATGGGAAAATGGAGAAATAAAGAAATGGGAGAGTTCACTAAATTCCTGAATCGAGCTGTGGCTCTGGAAGTGGGTAACCATAATTCTTTAAAGACCACATCCCTCTCCTCTACACCCAGGTCATTACTAGAGAGACACTGGCAGCTCCCCAGACCTTTCCATGTGTGAGCCTCAGGGGCCAGGACCCTCTGGAACTCCTCCTCCTTCATTTTGGCATACACCCTCTTCCCTCTGTTTGGCATGTGTTGTTGTCAGAAAGGTGTCTTGCTTTCAGATGCCTTTTAGAACCTCCCTTAAGGTTTCTCTGCAAAAAAAAAATTGATGCTTTCATTTGCTCTTATGGAAATGCAATGAGCAAAAAATATGTGAAAATCTGCATGGTGTACTTTATAGGATTACTTAATTATTTCTGCTAATAAAAGTAGTCTGTGTTCATGGTCAAAAATTAAGTTACATACTGAAAAAGAACAAAGACAAAACCCCACCTTCCAGAGAGAATGTTTTACTTTCCCATTTTGGTATATTTCCTTCCATATTTTCTGAGTATATATCAATATAGCATATAAAACTTGGAATGTGTTATATATGCAGCTTATCATGATTTTAAAAAAGCTTTAGCATTAAATGAAGAGCAATGATTGTTATAGGTGCATAATATTCCTTAATATTTCATCCTGTGATTCTATCATATTTTCCTCTTCTATTGTCCAAGACCTATGGAATAAAATAAGCTGACACTTAAGACCATGTCTCAGACTTTCTTCTTCTTCTTTCTTTTCTTTTCTTTTTTTTTTTTTTTAAAGATTTTATTTATTTGGGGCACCTGAGTGGCTCAGATGGTTAAACATCTGCCTTTAGTTCGGGTAATGCTCATGGGGTCCTGGGATGAAGCCCCAGGTTGGGCTCCTGGCTCAGTGGGGAGCCTGTTTCTCCCTCTCCCTCTGTTTTTCTCCCTGCTCATTCTCTCTCTCTTTCTGTATCTCTCTCTCAAGTGAATAAATATTTTTTAAAAACAAACTCTTCAAAAAAGATTTTATTTATTTGACAGAAAGATAGAAGAGCACAAGCAAGGGGGAGCAGCTGGCAAAAAGAGAGAGAGAGAAGCAGGCTCCCTGCTGAGCAAAGAGCCTGACACGGGGCTCGATCCCAGCACCCTGTGATTATGACATGAGCCGAAGGCAGACACTTAACTGACTGAGCCACCCAGGTGCCCATCTCATCCAATTCTTATTCTTAAGAATTCTTTAGAATTCTTTAGTATTCTTATAATTCTGCAAGGAGAATTAACTAAATCCAAGTGCAAATACATTGTTTAGGCTTGAGTGTATATCACGAAATGGTTCTCCTGAAAAGTTAGCTTAATTGTCCTGATTTACTGACAGTGTTACAGAAATGTCACTTGCTTTTCATATTTTTCTTGAATCTTTGCCAGTTGGATAGGTCTCATTGTTAAGGTTGTATCATTCAGACCACTGGCAAAAATATTTTGATACATTCTTTTAACTCTGCATTTAATCTAAAATTATTTTTATTTTCTTTGCCCATTTTTCCATCAAAAACATCTTTTTTTTTCTTCTAGGAGCTCATTATATACTAATGGATTTAATCATGTTACTCTTGTCATACAATTATTATATGTATCATTACTAGCTATAATACTACATATATTTAGTTTTATTGCCAATAATTTTCTTAGTTTTTGTTTTCCTTTGAATTTTAATTTTTTAAATTTTTAAATTTTTTTTGAATTTTTATTTTTAAACTCTGAAAGTTTTTACTCATCTCAAAATCAGTCTGATAGTTATACTTTTTTCTAGCTATTTTATAAAAACTTATTTCCAAAATCCAACTGAAATTGATTTTACAACCTTACCTGATTTAAGAATCATCACCCAAACACCCATCCTCTACTTTTATTGCCCAAATACACATTCCTTCTTATTGATTTTTGCAGTTTCTTTGTAGTATTAAGTTCATTTATGCACAAGAATTTTATTTTCAGGGCAGACCATTTGTTATTATTGATCTGTCAAGTATCGTGCTAATTCTGAAATGTTTTTGCTTAATGCAGACTTATATTTATTAAAAGCTGATAGGGAAAAATCCCTTTCCTCATTAGCATTTATATTAAAATCTCTTAGTTTTTCTCACCTGTTTTTTTTATGAGTTTTGAATTATTTTGTCACAATAAAACAATCACATTGAAGTTTTGACTAAAATGGTTTTAAACATCATAAGATAATTTGGAAGGAAGTGACATCTTCACAAAATTTGATCTCCCTATTCTGAAGCACCATGTTTTTTCATTTATTCAAATATTTTATATATTTCAGTAGTGCTTAGCATTAGGAATGATGCTATCTTAAATTTGACTAGTGCTTTCCAGTTTGTATTTTCATGATGCTTCCACAGGCCGACCAGGAGCCCTAACTTAGCTATCTAGAGACTACAGCTCTGTCCTGTCTCTACCATTTACTAGCCTGTCTGACTTTGGGAAGATCACTTTACCTTTCTGGGTCTCATCGGCCCCAAAAGGAGGTTCTGCTGGGTTACTGCACAGGTTCCGCGGGAAAAGAATACTATGTGGCGTTTTCTGAGGTGTGTTCCAGGGACCACTGTCTCCATGGCATATTATTAGAGGTAACATCCTGATGTACTATGGTCAGATAAGTTTGGGAAATCTTGATTAAGCAGAATTAAACTGTTTTTTTTTTTTACGGTAAGACTTTTCAGAAACTTAAATAGGCTAATACACTATATATGATGAATATAATATGTGCTCTTTTCTACACTTTTTTGATCATAGTTCTTTTTTACACACTTAGCAACTTACATTGTTTGAGTTCTGTGGAACATCTTTAGGGAGTTCTGTTACGGTGGAGAATGCATGTGCTTCTGAACCAGATGGCTGGGTTCACATTTCTGGACAATCAACTATTGTGTGAACTTGGCTTTTATGCGCCTCACCTTTCTCTCTGTAAATCAAGGATGATAATGCCTGTTTCAGAGTTGCAGGAGTGGCATTCACAATTCTCCAATAGCCCCTGACTTTCTCAGGAGGAGGCTGTTATTTCTGTGTTCCATTGATGTCAGATCTGACCATGAACTTACTTTAGCCAGTGAATCGGGAGCAGAAGTGAAGTGTGTCCCTTCTACGCAGAAGCTAAAAAAACCAGGACAGGGTTCACCCTTTTCTGTCTGTCTCTCTGACTGTCTTCTAGTCCTGATACTAAGGCAGCCTTAATATCAGCCTATGCCCCTGAGGGACTACAATAAGCAGAGGCCCCTTGTTAACTTATAATAAACACATGGCATGACAGGAAATAAATATTGTACTTTCAACTTTCTGATAATAGCTGGTTATTTGTTACCATGACATGATTTAGGTTAACCTGAGTAATAAAGGAGTAAATAAAATAATTGATGGAGAAGACAAAGTGCTTAGCAGTTAGCATTTAATAGATTATTCTAGGTTTTTGGGGGGACGTAGTTTCTGTATTCTTGAATACCTTTTGCATTTTTATACAACCTAAGTAGAAAACAAAACAAAACCAAAAATGTATATATATATATATATATCTCCTCAAAAGGAACGAAGTACATTGGAAATAAAATCAAATTTATCCTCAGTTGAAAGAGTATCTTCTATTTGCATAGATTGCTATGTGTTGCCAAGGGCAATAGTCCACAATGTTAGATGAAAGGAAGGAAACTTGCATTTGGGCCCTAACAATATTCCATTTCATTTTTTTATTAAATTATGAGTTGTGAATAATGGTCCTTGTGCAAAGACTTCGGTTCAATATCTGTACGTGAATGGAATTCTAAGTGCCTTAGGGAGATCCCTGATCAGATGCGGAGCGTGGAACATTGGAGATGCAGCCTTGGGTGAATCAGGGCTCCAGCCCACAGAGGAGCTGGGCAAATGCCTTTGGGAGCTGGAAGAAGAGGAATTAAGGGGAATCCTCTTCCTCCTTGCTGCTGCTTCTTCAAGGAACCCTCGCACTCCTCTAGACCCTGTGATCTTCACTTTCTCTACTCAGGGAGCTCTGGAGAGTAGGGGTTTGTTGAAGTTAAGCAAAATCCTCTTTAAAATGCAAACAGCGTTGGAAGTTTAAGGGGGCCGAAGGAAGAGACACCCCAGGGGAAGAATTCCTTCACTCTGAAAGGCTTTTATGTGGATACTTGGAATCTACTTGTTGAGGAAAAAATGTTTTTAGATAGAAGGAGGACTAGGGAAAAGAGGGAGAAAAAATTTTTTTTAAAGCAGAGCATGCAAGGTCCATGATGAATGCCTGGGGAGGCAGGGATGAGAGCAGGAAGAGAAGACAGCAAAGGGAAAGAAGTAGCTCTTAAGAGTGTGGGACCGGGCTCTTGTTTGTGTCAAGGTTATGCTTCCTTCTTATTCCTCTCCAACCACCTATTTCTATCTTGGAAGAACTGTCTCTTTCCTTCCAAAAATAGAACAGAAATGGGGGAGGAATCTCTGGAAGTTTCTGCTTTACTTTACTGTGGCAAAGGGAGAATAATCTGGGTGGGCAGAGAGTGTGGGAGGGTGGAGAATCTGGGTGGGTAGAGAATCTGGGGGGTGGTGGTGGAGAATCTGGGAGAGAGGAGAATCTGGGAGAGAAGAGAGTGCGTAGGTGGGTGGAGAATTTGGGAGAGTGGCAAGTTGGAGAGTAGAGAGTGTGACAGGGGACAACCTGGGGGAATGGAGTATTTGGAAGAGTGGAGAATCTGGGAAAGTGGAGAGTGAGAAAGAGTGGAGAATCTGGGTGGATGGAGAATCTGGGTGGGTAGAGTGTTGGAGACTGGAAAATCTGGGTGGAGAATCTGGATAGCAGAGAACTGGGGAGAATGGAGAATCTGGGTGAGTGGAGAACCTTGGGTGAGTGGAGAATCTGGGAGGGTGGAGAGTGGGTGAGTGGAGAATGTGAGAGAGTGGAGAATCTGGGAGTGTGGATAGTGGAAGAATGGAGAGTGTGGGTTGGGGGAGAATCTGGGAGAGTGGACAGTGTGAGGGAAGGAGAATCTGGGTGGTAGAGAGTCTGGGAGGCTGGTCTTCAGGAGGAAATCCATCAGCCCTCACTCACTGTTCACTTACTGTCAGCTTGAGGGGACGCTGACAGGAGATTCATGAGTAGAATTCCTCCACGACTACCTTCTTCTTTTCTTCCCCCAAATCCATTTTCCACGTGAGAACTCGCTCCTTCCTTACCTCATTTCTAGGCTCCCCGGGCAGAGCTGCCTGAGGCCAGAGCAGGCATGTGAGGGGTTCAGAACTGCACAATATGGAATTGGTTTTAGGTTCCAGAGCCCATGCCTCACACTTTCCTCGGTTGTCTTTAAGTGTCAAGAATCACATCCTTTTACTTCAGGAAGAACAATGGAAAATCCTCCTATTGAGTCATTATGAGAAAGTGACCTAATGTTTTGGGTAGTTTTTTAATCTAATATTTTTAAAGTGTTTTTAGCTTTTTTCATAAAATTACCTAGGTACTGTTATTATTTGAAATGTGGAGAATCATTTGGAAAAATTGAAGGTTTTTTTTCTTTGGGAAAAAAGGAGAGATTTTTCTTACTCAGAAACATATAATCCAGTCTGAATCAATGTTTATAAAACTCTATTCAGGGCCTCTTTAATAGCAGGATGAGAAACCTGAGCATAGCCAGCCCTGCACCACCCAAATGTAGAATAAAAGAAAATGAAATGTCTATTTATTTATTTATTTATTTATTTTTAAAAGATTTTATTTATTTATTTGTAAGAGAGAGAGAGAGTGAGAGCGAGCACAGGCAGACAGAGTGGAAGGCAGAGTCAGAGGGAGAAGCAGGCTCCCTGCGGAGCAAGGAGCCCGATGTGGGACTCGATCCCAGGATGCTGGGATCATGACCTGAGCTGAAGGCAGCTGCTTAACCAATTGAGCCACCCAGGCGTCCCTGAAATGTTTATTTGATTTTCTGTGGCGCACTTTTAAGGCCTTGGCTTCAGAAGTCTAAACATGTGATTTTTGCACCTTTAAAAAAAAATCTACTAGGAAAGTGTTCAGCTCAAAAATAAAAGAAAACCCACTTAACAGGGGCTTAAACAAATAATGAGTGTTTTTGGTTTTGTTTTTCATATAAGAAGAAATCTGAAGGTAGGTGGCTGCTGTCTTTGACTTATCTAATTTGCCCTGGGATTTCTCTTGTGGTCACAAAGTGGCTGCTGCAGCTCCATGCACTGTGCCAGGATTCAAGGCAGACTGAAGGGGAAAATAAAATGCCAGCCATATCTTTCTCCTTTTACTAGACAAGGAGAAATTTTATCAGAAATCTCACAGGCTTCCAATTAAGTTTCCCAAACTGATCTACTATGAACTGCAGGGGAGACTAGGGCAGGGAGTATTTAGCTGGGGAAGTGAGAGGGGGTTGAGATCAGCTATGGGGTCAACCAAACAGCACTGCCCATTCAGCATCTGTTCATCTTCATCTCCTCCAGGCACATCCAATGCCTCCTTTCCCATCTGTTGATGTTCTCCAAAATTTGGAAGCAACGTCTTCATTCCTCAGCTCTATTAGCTATATATTGTTAAGATTCATGCTAAATGGCTAATGGTTGATGTCTACTTGTAAAGTAGAATAAAGAGAAACCTAGGGAAACATTCATAGAGCTGTGCCCTGAACTCTTTGTCAATATTTATGCTTATCTAAGTCCATAGTAGGGTCTATTCACTCTTCAAGACTCTCTGAGGGTCTAATCAAGGCTAGCATGGTTGTTGGCACTGGAGACACAATGGTGAAACCAGGTGGAGTTCTGGTCCTCGTGAAGCATAGTTTCTAGACACTATGAGACAGAGAGACAAGGCACAGATGTGTCCTATGATGTCATACAAGTCAAAGAAGATGACATTTGAGCAAACACCCCGTGTGACACGGGGCCTCCATCTTTCCGTCCATTTTGATCCATATTTGCTCCTTTTGGAGGCTCATCCATCTTGAACCCTTGATTCGGTAGTAATCTTCTAAATCCATATCCCATTTCAGGTGCTCCTGGGGCTTCAGCTCTACGTCCATTATGCTGTCACTTGGAGATTTATGATTTTTAAATGAAACACATTTTGTTGAAAATTAAATTCACAATATAAATGTCTAGATAATGAATTTTTTATTAAGGTATAATTTTTACAGAAGAAAACTCAGCCTTTTAGTGTACAGTTCTGTGAGTTTTGACAAATGTAACCATCATTACACTGGAGATCTAGAACAGTTCCATCATACACAAAGACTCCCCCGTGCGCTTTGTAGTCAGGTACTGGTCCACCCCCAGCCCATGGCAACCACTGATTTGTTTTCTGTCCTTAGAGTTTTATCTTCACAACGATGTCACATAAATGAAATCATGACAGTATGTAGCATTTTGAGTTTGATTTCCTTTCACTTAGCATAATGTTTTTGACGTGCCTCATGCTGCCTTGTGTATCTCTAAGTTTATTCCTTGTTATTACTAGGGGATGTTCCATTGAATGGGTGTATTACAGCTTGCTTCTCCATTCTCCACCTGCAGGATGATTGGGTTGTTTCTGCTTTTTGGCATTTTCAAATGAAAGCAGTCTCACTATTGATATATAGGCTCTTGTGTAGAAGTACATTTTACTTCCCTTGGGTAAATAAATGCCCAGGAGTAGGAGTTGGGGGTTGTACAATAAATGTATGTTTAACTTTATAAGAAAAGGGCAAAATGTTTTCCAAAATGTCTACCATTTTGCCATCAGGAATGTAGGATGCTTCTAATTGCTTCCCATTATTGACAGTGCTTGACACAGTCAGTATATTTTTATTTTAGCCCTTCTAATAAGTGTGTGGTGGTATTTCATTGTAGTTTTATTCTGTATTTCCCTGATGACTAAGGAGGCTGAACATCTTTTCATGTCCTTATTTATCATCTATGTATTTTCTTTGGTGGGATGTCTGTTCAAAATTTAGCTACATTTTATTTTATTTTAACCTGCTTGAGAGAGAGACAGAGAGAGAGAGAAGAGAGAGAGAGAGAGAGAAACTGTGTGAGGAGGGGTGTGGGAGAGGCAGCCAGAGAGAGTCCTAGGGTTGGAGCCCAATATGGGGCTCTATCTCAGGACCTGAGATCATGACCTGAGCCAAAATCAAGAGTCGAAGGCTTAACCAACTGAAGCACCCAGGCACCCCTAAAACTTTTCCTACTTTTTAAAAATCAAGGGTTTTTTTTTCTGCTTTTTGAGCTTTAGAAAATTTTTATATGCTCTGGATAAAATTACCTATTAGATCTGTATATATTTTATAGATATTTATTCCTAGTATGCAATTAGCCTTTTAAAAAAAAATCTCTTAATAACATCTTTTAAATTATAGAAGTTCTTAATTAGGGGCTCCAGGGTGGCTCAGTGGGTTGGGCCTCTGCTTTCGGCTCAAGTCATGATCTCAGGGTCCTGGAATCGAGCCCCGTGTTGGGCTCTCTGCTCAGCGGGGAGCCTGCTTACCCTTGACTCTCTGCCTGCCTCTCTGCCTACTTGAGATCTCTCTCTCTCTGTGTCAAATAAATAAATAAAATCTTAAAAAAAAAACAAAAGAAGTTATTAATTACAAAATAGCCCAATTTATCAAATTTTTCTTTAATGGATTGTATTTTAGTTTTGTATGTAAGAAATCTTTGCCTAATCCAAGCTCACAAAAGTTTTCTCCTAGATTTTCTTTAAGGCGTTTTATTTTAGGTTTTACACTTAGGTATATGATCCACTTGGGGTTAAGTTTTATAGGGTATAATGTTTGGGTAGGGGTTCACTTCTTACATGTAGCTATCTATTTGTTCCAGCACTATTTTTGCTTCCTTCGTTCAATTTCTGTTTTACCTTTGTCAAAAATTAATTGACTATATATGTGTGGGCCTGTTTCTTTTCCATTTCTGTATGTTTAGCATTCCCTCAATACCTTACTGTAACATTACAGTAAATCTGTAAGTCAGGTAACATGAATGAGTACTCTGACTTTATTCTTTTTCAGAATTGTTATGGCTATTCAATTTCCTTTGCCTTTTCATCTCATGTCATCTCTGCCTTCTCTGCCTAAGTTAACCCTCTCTGATTCCCTGAAACCTGCATGTGATCTGACACATGAGCTTTCTTTCCACTCTCAGACAAGACAATCCTTGCCTGAGCACCAACACCTCTCCTTCAGGCATCAGAACTGACTCTCCTTTTCCAGGGTCCCCTCCCTGCAACCCTGCAGCCTGATCAACCTCTCTAAAATCAGTTTTCACTGTTAACATTTTTGTTAATGAAACTTTAAAGATCTTCTTGCCTATAAGAAAAAAAATCCATATTGTTTAGTCTAATGATTCCCTTGGGTCTTTTTTTTTTTTTTAGCCTAACTCTATTTTTTTTTTAAAGATTTTATTTATTTATTTGAGAGAGATCGATAGTGAACATGTGCATGAGTGTGGGAGGGGCAGACGGATGCTTGCTCCGTCTCAGGATTATAACCTGAGTCCAAACCAAGAGTCAGACACATAACCAACTGAGCCACCCAGGCACCTTTCTTCCCTTTTCTAAGTGACTATATCCTTTTCCGTTATAATTATTGACTAAATGTCTGGTTTCCCATTAAACAGAGCCGTCTAAAGTCAAGGTACCTCTTTCTTCCATCTCTGATCCCGCAGTGCCTAAGGTAATACCTGGTCAAGCCAATCTGTGATTCTCAACGTGATAGGGTAAAAGGGTGCATAACATATGGGGAGGGAAAGAATATAATTTAAAAAATTGTATTCTGCATTATTATAATTACACCTTTTACTTATTCTTAGACATGATATTTGTATTTTAAAATTTAAATTGAATGAGAAATATTTTTGTTTACCTATAGGTATTAAGAATTGAAAAGGCTGAAGCCACTTTAGTAATATTTTTGAATTAAAGCTTTAGTTTTCCAGCCCATCCAGACAGTGATGCATCCTTCTTGGTTTCCTAGTACCTAGTATAAGGTCTTCTCCTGAGAAGCAGCTATAGTCTCACTGTTCACAGGACAGACACATTTTCTGCGTGCAGTGTCCAGAGGCAGCAGACAGGAATCGTGTGGTTGCTTGACTGACATTCTAGTAGACAAGGCTGAATCATTCAGCCCATTGCATTAGGTTCTATTGTCCACAGATGGTGCCCTTTGCCCTCTGTATCTTACAGAAGATCTCTCTAGCTGACCTTCTATAATCAGGTGTCAGAACACATAAAAGGAGTGCAGGTACATGAATGTTAACATTGTGCCCTTTCCTAATACCTGCCTGATGTCTTGGGGTTCAGAGGTGAATGGTTTCCAGGCCTCAGATATGGACCAGAACTAGCTGCCTAGAAAGGAGTATCACCAGACCTTGGCTGTTGTTTGCTTCAGGTCTAAAGATCTCTTTACACACCCTCCCCTGCTCTATGGCCTTGCTGTGGTGTTAGGAATTCCCCCAAATTATAGTACCTTTAAAATTCAATCCCAATGGCTTGTAGAATAAGGATTAAGATTCCATCCACTCAGGGCGCTTGGGGGGCTCAGTGGGTTAAAGCCTCTGCCTTCAGCTCAGGTCATGATCCCAGAGTCTTGGGATTGAGCCCTGCATTGGGCTCTCAGCTCAGCAGGAAGCCTGCTTCCTCTTCTCTCTCTCTCTGCCTGCCTCTTTGCCTACTTGTGATCTCTGTCTGTCAAATAAATAAATAAAATCTTAAAAAAAAAAAAAAGATTCCATCCACTCGAATATGTTCACATTAATTTACTGAGACCTTAGGAATAAACTTATGACACAGATATGCTTGATATGCTCGTTCATTAAACAAAATATTTTTTGACCCTTTATCAGAGTTTGGACTCTGTGTCAGACACTATGCTAGGGAATTGGGATCTAGAGTTACCTTTCCATGATTGAAGTTGACTGTGTGTGTGTGTCTCTGTGTGTGTGTTCATGTGTGTATGTTATATAACACATTGGGGTCATGAACATATTTAGGCCAGGCTGAAGACTTTGGGTTTCAGCCTGTAGAAGGTGAAAATCAAGCCAAGCTTTAAAGCAGTACACTATGTTCCCCACACTGGGGATGTTCATTCAGTGAAGCTACATTTCCCATGCTCATCACCTAATTCATTCTTGCCAATGGAATCGAGTCAAGTCATATATCAGTTCAAGCCAAAGCAGATAAGACAAGGCCAACGCCTGCTCCTTTTGAAACCATTTTGTTCTAGAAAGCAGAGTTACAAGTTGACCTTCTTGCAACTGGGATGTGTGAGAGAAATATACTTCTGATATGTAAAACCACCAATATTCAGAGTTTAGTTTTTACTGCTGTGGAACACACCCTATCCTGACTAAAATCAGTGGTAGAATCTTATTTCTTTTTTCTTCTTTCTATTTCATTAGGAAGTTCACACCTTTAACTTTTCTCAGATTTCATGTTCACATCTGGTTAAAATATATGATATTTTAAACCCTCCTAGAGGGTCAAATGAAATCATGTGAAATTATGCTATTGACTATAAAGTGCTGACAAGTGTAAGAGATCTATCATTTTTAGGCAGTCAGCAATATTGCCTAAATTAGGAGGAAAAAAAAAAAAGAACACTGATGATTCCTTCTTAATGATTTCATCATGAGTGTGCATGCTTTTGCTATCTTGTGGCCCAGATTTTTTCGCCCCAGTAGAAGCCCATCCTTTCTTCCACTGGATAGGGCATAATTTCCTATCATTGTAAATAGCCCTTCTTGCAGTGGGTCATCAAGCTTGCATAGATAAAAATTAGACATTATATCAATATGATAAAGTAAGAAATGGAATCTTCTTTAAATATCTTACTCTACAGGGGCGCCTGGGTGGCTCAGTGGGTTAAGCCTCTGCCTTCGGCTCAGGTCATGATCTCAGGGTTCTGGGATCGAGCCCCGCATCGGGCTCTCTGCTCGGCAGGGAGCCTGCTTCTCCCTCTCTCTCTCTGCCTGCCTCCCTGCCTACTTGTGATCCCTGTCTGTCAAATAAATAAATAAAATCTTAAAAAAAAAAAATATCTTACTCTACAGTTTTCATGGTCTAATTGAAAGAAAAGAAACAGCTTGATTCACCACCACCATGTGAGGACTTAATGTATATTAAAACTGTCCCAAAGAGCTTCAAATGCAGCGATGTCTTTTAGAATATTCAGAAGTATGGATAATGGTGGTTCCTCATCTTTCAAAGAGTGAAACAATTAGTTCCTGGGGATCTAACAACTAATGATTATTGAACACTGTAGACCAATCGCCATTCTTAAAGATGTCACAAGAATTCCTTCACTTAACTTGTCACAACAATGCTCAAAAGGACATTTAATTATTAGTATTATTTCTTGGACATGGAAACCATGGCAGAGGTAGAAGGGAATTGCTCAAAGTCACAGAGTTAGGTAGTGTGGCCCTGGGAGCTGACCCCAACAATCTGGCTATAGATGCCATACCTCACTAAAATGATGGGGAAGATCTGAGGGTCTGAGTTTACCTAGTAATGACCAAGCTGTTTCTGCTAGCAGGTGGACTGAGAGGTCCAGAGAAAAGCTAAGTTCAGTTATGGAACAATGATCTGACATGTCTTTTCTTTCTTTTTAAACATTTTTTCCATTTTATTTTATTTTATTTCTTTTTAGTGTTTCAAAATTCATTGTTTATGCACCATACCCAGTGCTCCATGCAATACATGCTCTCATAATACCCACCACCAGGCTCACTCAACCATCCCACTCCCTCTCCCTCCAAAGCCCTCAGTTTGTTTCTCAGAGTCCACAGTCTATCATGGTTTGTCTCCCCCTCTGACTTCCCCCAACTCACTTCTCTCCATCTCCCAATGTCCTCCATGTTATTCTTTATGCTCCATAAGTAAATGAAACCATATGATAATTGACTCTTTGTGCTTGACTTATTTCACTCAGCATAATCTCTTCCAGTTCTGTCCATGTTGATACAAAAGTTGGGTATTCATGCTCACAGATCGGAAGAATAAACATTATTAAAATGTTTATTGCCTAGAGAAATCTATGCTTTCAGTGCTGACCCGATCAAAATTCCATCAGCATTTTTCAAAGAGCTGGAACAAACAATCCTAAAATTTGTATGGAACCAGAAGAGACCTCAAATTGCTAAAGAAATGTTGAAAAAGAAAAACAAAACTGGAGGCATCACGTTGCCTGATTTCAAGCTTCACTACAAAGCTGTGATCACCAAGACAGCATGGTACTAGCACAAAAACAGACACATAGATGAGTGGAACAGAGTAGAGAGCCCAAATATGGACCCTCAACTCTATGGTCAAACAATCTTTGACAAAGCAAGAAAAAATATCCAGTGGAAAAAAGACAGTCTCTTTAATTAATGGTTCTGGGAAAATTGGACAGTTATGTGTAGAAGAATGAAACTTGACCATTCTCTTACACCATACACAACGATAAAACTCGAAATGGATAAAAGACCTCAATGTGAGGCAGGAATGTCAAAATCCTAAAGAACATAGGCAGTAACTTCTCCGACATTGGCCACAGCAACTTCTTTCAAGACATGTCTTCAAAGGCAAAGGAAACAAAAGCAAAAATGAATTTGGGGGACTTTATCAAGATCAAAAGCTTCTGCACAGTAAAGGAAACAGTCAACAAAACAAAGAGGCAATCCACGGAATGGGAGAAGATATTTGCAAATGACACTATAGACAAAGGGCTAATATCCAACATCTATAAAGAATTCCTCAAATTCAACACACACAAAACAGATAATCACATCAAAAAATGGGCAGAAGACATGAACAGACACTTCTCCAAAGAAGACATACAATGGCTAACAGACACATCAAAAAATGTTCATCATCATTAGCCATCAGGGAGATTCAAATTAAAACCTCATTGAGATACCACCTTACATCAGTTAGAATGGCCAAAATTAACAAGGACAGGAAACAACAAGCATTGGAGAGGACGTGGAGAAAGGGGAACCCCCTTACACTGTTGGTGGGAATATAAGTTGGTGCAGCCACTTTGGAAAACAGTGTGGAGATTCCTTAAGAAATTAAAAATATAGTTACCCTAAGACCCTGCAATTCCACTACTGGGTATTTACCCCAAAGATACAGATGTAGTGAAAAGAAGTACCATATATATCCCAATGTTCATAGCAACAATGGCCACATCACCAACTGTGGAAAGAGCTGAGATGCCCTTCAATAGACAAATGAATAAGGAAGATGTGGTCCATATACACTATGGAGTATTATGCCTCCATCAGAAAGGATGAATACCCAACTTTTGTATCAACATGGACGGGACTGGAAGAGATTATGCTGAGTGAAATAAGTCAAGCAGAGAAAGTCAATTATCATATGGTTTTGCTTATTTGTGGAGCGTAAGGAATGACACAGAGGACATGGGGAGAAGGAGAGAAGAAGGGAGTTGGGGGGAAATGGAAGGGGAGATAAACCATGAGAGACTGTGGACTCTGAGGAACTAACTGAGGGTTTTGGAGAGGAGGGGGGAGGGGGGATGGGTGATCCTGGTGCTGGGTATTAAGGAGGGCATGTATTACATGGAGCACTGGGTGTGGTGCATAAACAATGAATTCTGGGATACTGAAAAGAAAAAAAAAAAAAAAAGGAAGGCTGCGAGGAGGGTATCTTAAGAGCCTTGAAAAGAAAGGGCTTTTTCCCTGGTAAGAGGAGTGTCTTTTGAGCAACCTGAGCAGAAAGCTTGGAATAATAAGTTTGGAAGAACACAGTGCAACCAGTTCCCCCTTGATAAAGAAAGGCCGAGGGAGCTGGCACAGAGGACGGTGCAGCAGTGGGACAGAAGGTGAGGAAGCCTAGACACTGATGAGAGGGTATTGTGTTGGCCCCTCCAAAGGCCTGCACCAAAAAAGGAAGAGAGAACACCCACTGAGTCTGAGAGCAGAGTATTAAAAGGGGACTTAAGTCCACTTACTGTGCAGGAAGGGGGGAATGGTAGTCCCTTGGGGGTTTCCCAGGCTATTGTGAGGTAGAAGTTTTACAGATATGATCTCCATGTGGGTAGAGAGAGGGGCAGAGACAACACCTGTTTCTCACAGCCCAGAGCTGGGAGGGAGGCAGTTGAACTTTTCATTCCCAGTAAGGACACAAAAATTTAGCCAGGATTGAGATAAGAAAAGAGGGGTGTGAACACCCGTGTGGCTGCAAGAAATTTGACAAAAGTACTCTGCCTCAGAAGGCAGTGTGGTCCTGACCTGAGCCAGAGGGGGATCCAGACAAGGGTCTGGAACAAGGATAACCACTTCTGAAGGCCAGACAACACTGTTCTGGCTGACACCAACTTGCCTGGGTATCTCCCCAAGTTGGACCCCCTGCCTTACCCCCCATCGCACACATGTGAATGCACAAGAGACACCATCCCTAGAGCTTAGATACCTTCCTTGAGTCAGAAAATGGGAAAACCCTTCATTGGCTGAAAAACTAACTCTGAGTTCACTTGGAATTAACTAAGATTATGTTTCCTGCCCTGAGATGTATTAGTAATGCAAAGAGAAATTTAGTTGAGCAAGTTTCCCTTTCTCAAAAACCAGCTCGAGAATTGACCGAGGTCCCTGTAGAGCCAACCAGCAACATCTGTGCCTTTCTCAATGACACAAAGTAAAATTGGACATGATAGAACTTACCCAGTGAGGGAGTGGAAAGTGGAGTGCTAGGTCTGCACAGCAGGAACAGGTAGTAAATAACAGACCTTTAATAATTATTTAACCAAGCAAAACTAGTAGTCATTTCCTTATGAACAACCACATATTCAACCGCATGAATGTACTAAAAATGAACATACTTAGTGAAACTCCCCAGAAGGCATAAACAAAGGCATGATGTGAATGCTAGGTCCTTTTGTAATGGGCAGGAGATAACATGAGGAGGCCAGGGACTCAGGGCTCCTGGATTCCGGGAAGGGCATCACTGACACTATCCTGGGGTCCAAGACAGGAAAGAGACAAACAGGCCCATAAAAGGTGGGCTGGAAAGAGAGGAGAGTTCAGAAAAGTGGGCAAAGAGGAACTGAAATGACAGTCGCTGGAGGTGAAAATATTGGTACTCAGTAAGTAGATCAAGTTGTTAGAAATGAGTTGTCAACCAAAATATACCGAAAACAAGCAGGCTACATAAGCTTTTTCAATTGAGCTCTTGCTAAAGCCTCCCTGTGAGATAAGTGGGACAGGAATCCAACAAGAATTTGCTTTTGTTATATTAAAGGATGAAAGGTGTGTTAAGAAAATGAACAGACAGTAGGCAGGAGGCTGCACTAACAAAGGGAAAAAACTGTCTTATCACCCTCAAGCACTTAGAAGCAACCATTTACATATAAACAATAGTTAGGCTAATCGCATATCATTTGTAGCTTCCCACTGAAGGAGATTCAATAAAAGATCGTCATTAGGTAATATTTAGCAATCTTGGTTCAAGTTTCTTCCCTCACCTGAGAGTAATAAAAATGAGTTCATTTGCATTATTTTATAATTTCACCAATTTACTAATTCAGACAGGGTTCTCTCCTAGTTACTTTGAATTAATTTTCTCATCATTAAGAATTAGAGATACAGGGGCGCCTGGGTGGCTCAGTGGGTTAAAGCCTCTGCCTTCGGCTCAGGTCATGATCCCAGGGTCCTGGGATCGAGCCCCGCATCAGGCTTTCTGCTCAGCAGGGAGCCTGCTTCCTCCTCTCTCTCTGCCTGCCTCTCTGCCTCCTTGTGATCTCTGTCTGTCAATAAATAAATAAAATCTTTTAAAAAAAAAAGAATTAGAGATACAGGATACACTGCTAGCACATTCACGGGCAAAATGAAAGGCTAAAATTAAGTTTCACCTTTGTCTTCCACTTGGGCAGGTTTGTAGTCACATCCTCTCTTCACTTTCTGATTAGCCAGGTCCCAGCCTCCTTGGGAATTTTCTGGTAGAATTTGGTGCTGGGGCTAGGAATTGAGGAAGTGAACTGGATCGGAAATTGAAATTGGAAACTATGAAGGAAACCAGGGATTGAGCTGGGAACTTTGAAACCCAGAACCACATAGGTTCGATCACGTGAAACTCACAATAGAAGAAGGGGGTGGTGAACTCACTGCTGACCTTCCTGCCTATATCCGAGGACATATTTAGATAGCAGAGTAGGTCAGAGCAGTGGGAAGTGGGGACTAGAAATTGGGGGTGGAAATGGGAGGAGGAAAAGGCACTAAGCCTGTCGAAGAGAAAGTTAACCAGATCCAGACAGGGATGTCTTGTCTCCTGCCAAGAGAGCTTTGGGGTTCAGAAGAGAACCCAAGTGCTACGTAGGAAACACCTATTAGTTCTTGCTATTAGTTCTGCCACTTTATCAGAAACCCAGGCATGCAGACTGCACAAGACCACTGACAGTAGTAAGGCTACAACATGGTGGGTACGGATTCCCAGGGCTAAATCAGGTACTAGGTACTAGTCTACGGCACCACAACTAATTCTATACCCCACCCACTGGACCCATAACTTACTTTTGTCGCATTGGCTTTGAAATGGGATAAGGATGATTTGAATGTTCATGCCGAGAAGGACCTTGCCTGGCAAGTACAGTGGGTGGAGAGACAGGCAGGGGCTACCCTGTGGAGTCATGGTTAACAAGAGCCCCACCTCTGTTACTGAGAAAGCAAGATTTCTGCGAAAACATGGGCAGTTGATAGCAACAGAGCACCACACTTCATTAATGTAGTAAATGCTTATTGAGTATGCCCAGCATGGTGCTGGTTTCTGGAGCGAATAGGAAACAAAAATCACTCGAGGAGCTTAATGGCTATTTTACATCTCCCGGACACATATTGAAATAGCAGTTGAAGACAGCTGGATTAAGTGACAAGAAGGCAGGTGCACTCAAAGGAGAGGTGAGTCAAGGGGGGCTTCATGGAGAAGCAATTCAAGAGAAGACTTCAGAGGCGGTGGAATTTAGACCAACGCAGATGTGGGTGCAAGGCAATTCCAGCTGGAAAGGTGCAGCATTGTGTGTAAGAAAGAAATGCGACATGTCACAGAAGTCATTTTGAAAGATTCCTAGCATCAAGAAAGCCCAAAGCAAATGAGACGTTAGGCTATTGTTCTTGCTATTAGTTCTGCTACTTTTACTGCTGATACCATTTTTATTTTTATGATATTTTTACTGCTTTTGGTAAAGAACGGGGATTAAAAGGACACGTTTGGGACATAGTAAAGAGCAGTTTGGACTTTCTTCTTGAGTGGTATGTGCAATAAAAGGCTCACTATGAACAAGAGTTTGTATCAGAGTTGTTTCTGGACCCATAGTATAACAGAACTGCCCTTTTCCAAGAGCACCATGGGAAAAAGTTACCCTGAAACCTTTTTTCTTTTTAAAGATTTTATTTATTTACTTGACAGAGAGAGATCACAAGTAGGCAGACAGGGGAGGGGGGAAGTAGGCTCCCTACTGAACGGGGAGCCCGATGTAGGGCTCGATCCCAGAACCCTGAGATCATGACCTGAGCCGAAGGCAGAGGCTTTAACCCACTGAGCCACCCAGGCATCCTCTACCCTGAAACTTTTAAGCTCAGTGCCCACAAACAGCATGGACCACCTTGTAACTACAAATCAGTGTGTTTTAGTAATGATTGTGTGGGCCAAAAAATGAAATAGAACATCCTAAGCTCCTGGACAAACAATCCCTCCCTTTTATCTTCTTTTCTTGTCCAATGGTCCAGTTGTTTGAGGGCAAACATGAATAGGAATGAGATTTTAAAAATGATGTGATTTCCTTTAGTGCCTAGAGATGATGATGCTAGGACAGCGTGTAAACACTAGTAGAGAACCAGCCAGGATCTGTTTTTCTGAACACTCAAAATACCCTTAGGAGCTGTATTCAAAAAAGGGCAAATCAGATTTCAGCGGAGAGTGATTATTGCCTGAGTCTCAGAACAGCTGCCTTCCTGCTAATCAGTATCCCTTTGCAATGGCCATTCTCTCTTCGTTCTGGTTGCTATCTGGTTTTATAACTATCAAGACACTGCAGAGGTAGGGTCCCTGAGAAGGAATGGTGTGTTTCCTGGGTGCACAAAGCCTGCTTCTCCAAGACAGACTCTCTGGATCTGTGAGCTGATTCCATAGAGACGATGTACTCAGTCAAAGGTAAATGGCAACAAACTCTGATTTCAGTGTCTATTTTCTGTTGCGGAGTTGGGCAGCGGGGCTGTGTGTGTGCATGCGTTAGGGGGTAGTTCTGAGGGGCTGGGTCCCGTAGAGCCAGCCTAAGTGACTTGTTTGGGCTTTGCTCTGCTATTTTGTCTCTTGGCTTTTGTGGAAGGCTAGGCTGCCTCCCAGGATTGCTCCCCACTGAAAGTTTCATTTTGAGTGTTTGCAAAGAAGCAAAGCTCCAGGAGAGAGATAGATGTTATAGTAATTCTACTTTGCGGAGTAAAAACCAAATCACTTCAAGAACACCCAGAGGATCAAACAAACAAACAAACATGGCTAGAATTTTTCTTGAAATATTTTCCTTTCTGGTATAAAAGACCAGTTTGAGACCTGGGAATTATTGCCACGACTTCAGGCACCTCCAGGCAGCATGTGAAATATCCTGACATGTCTGCATTCTGATGCAAGAGGCAGAGAACTTGTTTTCCAGATGCCTGGCTTGTTTCTGACTATACAGTCTTATAGAAGAGGAAACAGTATTAACCTAATAAGGATCATTTCGCAGTGTGGCCTCTGAATGCTTTGAAGGTGAAATTCACCAAAGTCTGATTTACTTATCTGTTCCAGGAGACAACTTGTTGCAAACTCTGGCACCACAAACTACAGTCACAGAATCTATTACTCCCTGATGTTCAAAGCCAGGATCAAAAAACAAGTGTGGTCTTTCCTTCCTTACTGCTATGTTTCTCCTTGAGCCAGGCATTGTCCTGGAGGATGGGGGCTCTCCACACTTCTGATGTTCCTAGCAAAACACTCACAGCAATAATCCTTAGAAGAAACAGACAACATTTCAAGCACTACTATAGAATTAATTAGAAGTGCTTATACCTAAGGGAATGGGGGGGGGCGGATATTCCACTCTACAGTCTCTTGGTTAACATAAATGCTATTCAAGATTCACACATTTTCAGCAGCAGAACAAAAAGACCAGTATTCATAAGAAACTACAGTTTAGGTCCTTGCACAGTATGAAAAACTCCTTGATTTAGCTAATCAGGTTTTTTTTCCTTTTTCTTTTACTCTTTTAGTTAAAGAAAAACAAACCATACCCGTTCACGGTATTGGCAACCATAGTTTAACTGGGTCTCTTAAATTCTACTTGTCTCATTATTGAAAATCCTTTTCAGAGTGGAAAGCAGGGAACGTACCTTAAAGGAGTAGTAGAAGGAGCCCCACTCCTCGGCTTCCACCACTTCCGTGAAAGTTACCGTTTCAGTGCAGAAAACTGGGGAAGCATCTAGGGTCTGCGTGGTCCCGCTGGAGTCCGGGATGCCCTCTGTGAGGTTGGCTGTCATGGCTCAGGTGAACTTGAGCCTGGCTGTCCCGGTGCCTGCAGCCCAGGAAGGGTCCAGCAGCCTCTGAGCGCCGGACAGCAGCTACAGCTCTGCACCTGCTCTGCCTCCCAAGGCTTCTGGTGGAAGTTCAGCTAAGCAGAGGCATGGAGCCCTCCCGGAGCCCACCTCCTGAGGAGCTCTGCCTGAAGCCTGCGAGGATCCACGTGCTGCTCTCTGCTCAGCAGTTACGATCCAATAGCCGGCACAGCCTCCTCACCCCACGGTCCCGCTCAGGGTGGGGACCTCACCCCCGAGCAGGTGGGAGCCCCTCTACCTCCCACCCCCACAGCGATCCACGTGGCTCCCGAGACAGGCCTTCCTGCCCAGCTATGCTTTCCCTAACTTCCAGAATGGACCTCCCTTCTGCTCCAGCTTCAACAATACAGGAACTTGGACTCAACAGCCAACTGATTAATTCAGGTCATGTTGGCTCTTCCGATATCAAATCATAATTGTGCATTTGCTCGGGCTGAGCTTGCTTTCTGACTTACAATACTCACCTAACCATTTACTCAGTAGCCTGTGCATTATTTCAGTAAACACGGGGAAAGAAACTATTTGTATTTCATACCGTGGTTTACTCTAGGTGTTCGCAGGGCACTTCTCAGAAAAGCCTGGGTCTGTGTTTGTCTGTAAGCTATGACCCCTGGTGAGGGGACTGGGACTGGGGCTGGGTAAATACTTTGATCGCCTTGATGTTCTTTCATTTGACATCCAAGCAACTCAGGGAGGTAGGCAGCCATTGTATCTTTATGTTCTCATTATACCCTAGCAAAGACTGGCTTTCAGAGCTGAAATGACTGGCCCAAGGTCCCACAACCAGTGATGGAAATGAGGTAATAACTCCTCTCTTCAGAAATTCCTAGACAGCGGTGCCTGGACACTAACCATATACTGATTTGCATCATATCTCAAATGCGGGTTGAGGCATGCAGTTAACACAGTAGGGTTAGACAGCCAGGTGTAAAACAACAGAACTAAGCTGCTTGTATTGCAACCAAGCATAACTATCTGATTATTTACATGGAAAACGCTCCAGACGTGGGCAGCCATTGGTCCGTGACACCTGGTAGAAGGAGTAGCAGGTTAGTGATGATCATAAAAAAACCATAGCTGGGATGGAAGTGGGAAAGCTTTAGCATTATCTGCCCAGCCCAGAAGTACATAGAATGTTATAGATGAGAAGGTATTAAGTCTACACTGAAGGGGCAGCAAATGTCCTTGGTCTGACCTTCTGAACTCAGGAAGGTCATAAAAACTTCTGCCTGTCTATCTAACCTTTAAGAAATTAACCAATGAGCTGCTGAAACAGAAGAAGAAACATTTGAGGAAAATGCCTGCATGCGAGACTCAGAAAGTACCAGAAAGTGTGCCTGGGTAGCTCAGTGCATTAACTCTCTGCCTTCGGCTCAGGTCATGATCCCAGGGTCCTGGGGTCGAGCCCCACATGGGGCTCCCTGCTCTGCAGGGAGTCTGCTTCTCTCTCTCTCTCTGCCTGCCTCTCTGCCTACTTGTGATCTTTCTCTGTCAAATAAATAAATAAAATTGTCAAAAAAAAAAAAAAATGAGCCAGAAAGTGCCTCCACCTCATTATAATGTTAAAATACTCCTTGGAATATTTATCCCACCTCCTAAAAAAAGGAGCCTGCTCTTTTTTTTTTTTTTTTTTTTTTTTGTTCAGGGGGACACGACTTTAGAAATTATTCTCCATGATTTCCTTGTTTGTACAAATAAAGTTGAGTTTGTGAGACAATGCCTCCTGGTGTTATCTCTGTCTGTGGTATGTCAAGGAGCAGATCCACTTTGGTCCAGTAACAAGGGGCAGCAAATAGGAGGGAGCTGGCCAGAAAATTGGATAAGCCAGGGATTGCAAGGGAAGAGTCAAAACGGGACAACAGATAGCAAAATGAGCAAAGGAAATTCTGACTGGCAGATAAACATGAAAAGATGCCCAACCATGTTAAAAATTAAGGAAAAGCAACTTAAAACAATACAACAAAATTTTTATCTATTGGCATAGGCATAAGGAGGGTCTGACTACCCCGAATATTGACAAGGATGGGAAGAAATGAGTGTATTTTTTTCACTTCTGTGGGAGTTAGCTGACACAGTCACACTGAAGAGCAATTTGGCCTTATCCAGTAAAGTTAGAATTACATAGCCTATGATGCATCATTCCATTTCTTAATGCTGGTAATTTTCTGTCTCTAACTCGGTTACTTACGTGTATTTAATTTAGGGAAGTTCATTTCACTGCACACATAAAATGTATGTACTTTTTCATAAGTATGTTTTACTTCAATAAAAAATTTTAAAAATCTGTGAGAAATTTCTGGGAAAGAGCAGAAGCTGGTTAAGTCATAATGTGGTAAGGTTGGAAAGAGAGAGAGAAAAGAGTAGATTCCGTGATGGATAAGGAATAGGTGGAAAGAACTTTCTGGTTGTGTTTTTTCCTCTCCACTCATGGTGCAGATGGGTCATTTTTTTGACCTGTGGCTGCCCAAGAGGGACATTTATGTTTGTGTGTACAAGGAGACACTGGAAAGGATGGCTTTGCAATATTGTTTAGAAATGAATCAGAAGCAACCTAAAATTCAGAGTGACAAAATCAATGAGACACTCCAAACTGTAAACTATCTACAGGCTCATCACTAGTAGACCAGATAAATAAATTTCCATGCAGTCACATGATGAAAACTATACATCAATGAGAATGAATAATTTGTAGCAAATATAGTACATTATAGATGAAACTCACAAACATAATATTAAACAAAATAATACTTTTTTCATTTATAGTAAGTATAACTATATATATGTGTGTTTGTATATACTTACATTTATATGTAATGGAATAATACTATATCACAGTTGAAAGGAATTTTGTAGACAAGACGACAAGCTAATAAGTATGATATGATGGCTAGTTTTATGTGTCATCTTGACTGGGGAGTGAGATGTGTAGATATTCGGCCAAACATTACTCTCAGTGTTTCTGTGAAGGTGTTTCTGGATGAGATTAACTTTTGAATGTGTAGGCTGAGTAAGGCTGATTGCCCCCCTTAATGTGGGTGATCTTCATCCAGTCATTTGAACCATTGAACAAAAGGCTGATTCTCCCATAAATAAGAGAGAACTCCTCTCTGACTCCTTTGAGTTGGAACATTGGTCTTCAAAGTTCTTTGGGCTTGAACTAAACCATTAGGTCTTCTTGAACCTCAAGCCTGCTGGATTTTAGGCTAAAAGTACACATCAACTCCCTGATTCTCTAGTATGCTAACTACAGATCTTGGGACTTCTCTTATGGTTTCTATGTTCTTACCTGAATATACCCCAAGATATCCCACAGAAACGAGAGAGGCATTGATGGAGCACAGGATCTAGCATGAAACCATGAGACACCTGTTAAAAAGGCTTAAATGATAAAGATGGGAAATACCTTTTGCTGGTAAGGATGGGGAAGATGAAGAGCTATCATACACTACTATGACAATGTAACTTGGTACAAGCACTTTGGAAGACTTCTTGGCAGCATTATCTAAAGCTGATCATATGTGTATTCTATGACCTAGCAGTTTTTCTACTAAGAAAATACCCAACACAAATGAGTACTTATGTTAATCAAAAAACGTAAGGATGAATAGAGCAGCTTCTTTGTAATTTCCCTTAACTTGAAACTACTTAAGTGCTCATCAGGAGAAATGTGGACAAATAAATTGTGGTGTATTCATACCATGGAAAACATATACCAATGAGAATGAGTGATCTGCCACTATAGGTAACAAAATGCATAAATCTCACAGTTGTTATTTTGAGTTATAGGGAAGTCATACTGTTTGATTTCATTTACATAAATTAAAAGTTAAGAAGCCTTTGCTGAGTAGTGACTGGAATAGGCTAGGAGGTAGCCCCTGGGCTGCTGGTAATATTCTATTTCTTGGTCAGGGTGACAGTTACATGAGAGTATTCCAATTATGAAGAAGCTGTGAGCTAAATACACTTACCATCTCTGTACCTTTTTGGGAGAAATTTCTGGATGTGAGTCAGAGACTGGTTGGGTCTCAGTATGATGAAGGCTAAAGGTGGGAGGGGAAATAGAGACGAGACAAGGGCCAGGTGCCATGGACACGGATAGGCTGAGAGGATGCTTTCTACTTGTGCATTTTTTTTCCTGCACACATTGCCCAAGTGGATTATTGCTTGGCTCATGGTTACAACAGAGAAAAAAAATGGTAACAGCAATTCCAGAGTCTGATCAGGGCTGATAGGAGTAGGTCACAAAACACAAAGATGGGGAGTCCAGTCTCTCAGTCTTTCTTCTTGCCCATTTGTGTTAGGCTGAGATCAAGGTGCTGGCCAGGATTGGGATCTCATCAGAGCCTCAGCTGGGGTAGCATGCACTTGTAACCTCTCTCATGCTGTTGGCAGAATTCATTTCTTTGTAACTGTAAAACCCATGGCACCTGTTCCTTCAAAGCCAGTAAAGGGAAGAGAGACTCTACCAACATGGGTTCAACAGTCTTACGTAATCACATATGTGTAATTGCATACATCCCATTCCTCTTGGCTCATGCCCCTCAAGAGAAGGGGATTACGGAAAGACATAAATTCCAGAAGTCAGGGATCATGGTGGCCACTTTAAAGTCTATACTTCATACTACGCCATGGGTTAAATGTTCACAAGTGTGGGAGGTAGTTTTTTGAAAAGGAGAAGGTAGAGAAGAGCTGAAGTTTAAGGTGTACCAACTGGAAAAATGGATATAAAAATAAATTGTTGGAAAAAAAAATTAAAGAGATGTTTTGAATTGCAAAAAAAGAGGAAAATTTGATAGAATTCAGGTAAGAAACTCTCAGAAGGCATTAAAAGTGATATAAGAAAAAGAAGGAGAGAAACATAGTTAAGGAATGTGAGCAAAAGAAATACATGTGTAAGCATTTAAATAATGAGTCTTAGAGGGACATTAAAAATAAATGGAAGGGATTGGATAACAAAGTTTACAGAATATTTTCATTTACAATTCTTTGGAATTCTTTAAATTTAGTAATTTAATACTCTTAGGAATGTACTTAGCAAAATATGTGAAATACTTTTTTTTTTTTAAAGATTTTATTTATTTGACAGAGAGAGAGAGGGAGAGATCATAAGCAGGCAGAGAGGCAGGCAGAGAGAGATGGGGAAGCAGGTTCCCCGATGAGCAGAGAGCCTGATGCCGGGCTTGATCCCAGGACCCTGAGATCATGACCTGAGCTGAAGGCAAAGACTTAACCCACTGAGCCCCCCAGGTGCCCCAAAAGATGTGAAATATTTCTATAAGATATTGCTGAGAGAAATGAATGAAGACTGACAAATGGAGAGCTAGCTATACCACTTCAAGGATTAGAAGACTCAGTGTGGTTAGGATGTCAATTTTCCCCAAACTGATCTGTAGATTCAATGAAATTCCAGTCACAATCAAATCAAGTTTTTTTTTTTCTTTTTTTTTAGTAGAAGTGGACAAACTAATACAAAAATATGGGAACGCAATGAACCTAGACTATCCAAAGTACTCTTAAAATTGAAGAATGTTGGAGGTCAAGAATTTCCATAAGGCTACAGAAATCAAGACAATGTGATAATGAAATAAAGAATGACAAATAGGGGCACCTGGATGGCTCAGTTGATTGGGTCCGACTGTGGATTTTAACTCAGATCATGACCTTAGGGTTGTGAGATCAAGCCCCATGTGAGGATCCAGGCTCAGCACAGAGCCTGCTTGAGTTTCTCTCCCTCTGCCTCCCCCCTCTGCTCCTTCTCTCTCTTTCAAATAAATAATTAAAATCTAAAACAACAATAACAACAACAGACTGATGAGTAGCTCAAGACAAAACATTTTATATGTGCAGAAATGACCCCCATTTGTAAGGGCACCTGATTTTTGACAGAGGAGTAAAAAAATCTAATGAGTAAAAAGTATTTTCAGTAAATGGTGCCAAAATACTGGATATCCACATGGAAAAGAAAATGAACCTTGGCCTTTATTTCATACCACACTCCCAAATTAATCTGGGGTGAATCAAGACTTCTATGAGCTCTTAGAAGAAAACTAATATTTCAGCTGTGAAAATATTAGTACTGGGGTGGCTGGGTGTCTCAGTTGGTTAAGCAGCTGCTTTCAGCCTGGGTCATGATCCCAGGGTCCTGGGATCCAGCCCCATGTTGGGTTCCCTGCTCAGCGGGGCTGCTTCTCCCTCTCCCTCTGCCAGCCACTCCCCTTCCCTCTCTCACTATCAAATAAATAAAATCTTAGGAAAAGAAAAAGAAAATATCAGTACTTTAGCTTTATTAATTAGCTGTTAGCCCATAATAACAACAATCACAAACCCAGCAAGTAATTGTGGTGCAGTAGAGAAACTGTGCCTTGGCGATCCATTAGTGCTGGGGGGCTGATTCCATCCTCTTTGGGGAGCTCTAGCCTCTGCTAGGTATATCATTAAAGGCAGCATGGTAATCCTCACCTTGCCACCTGCCTAATACAAATCTTAGTAAATCCTTTACTAACATTGCAAAGAGTGAGCCTCAAATCTCTGTGTTCCCTGTAGAAACTGGGAACCCTCTCAAAGAAAGCCCTATGTTGTACACATTCAGTGCTCACCAGGGTGAGGTGAATCTTTATAAACCTAGGAATCTTTATAAAATACAATGCTTGGAGGCCAACGTCCTGATTAGATTGTTCTAGGGTGCTGCCTGGGCATTGGGATTGTTAAAAGCTCCCCCAGGTGATTCGAATGTGCCTCCAGGGAAAAGAAACACCGTTTTAGGAGCAGGGCAATCTCTGGTGCCCAACTCCCAGTGGGGAGTTTTTGCTGCATGCTCAGGGCATTTATTCTGGGGCTGCTGTCTGAGTTAGCTCGCCCTAGGTCTCCAGCCCCGGGGACTGATTCTGGTGTTCCTGGGACCCACAGTGAGCTCGACCTCATTTCTGCGCCCCGCTTTCTCCCGACCAAGTTTGAGCTACAGGGCACCCGTACCTCCAGAGAGGGAGGAAAGCTTCCCTCACCTTTCTCTGTGGACCTCCAGAGAGTTTTGTTCTCTCTTTCCGAGCACCAAGAAGTCATAGAGTTAACCTCCCTTTCGGAGACACTCAGACACGCAGTTTGGATCCCATTTCCAAGACTTGCTTTCTTAAAAACTACTCAAGGAGAGCCTGAAAGAAGAATTTCCAGGTAAGGAAAAGGGTCATAAAACTCCGATCCACCCCTTGGATGCTCTCGGCCTGTGAGGGGTGGTTCAGTAATTCATTCCGCCTGCCTGACCTTTGGGTGGTGAGTGGGGTTTAGTTCCTGCTCCTGAGAACGCTTCAGATCCCAGAGTGAGGCGTCTCAGTAAAAGGGACCAAGGCTTAGAGATATGAAAAGAGAATTTTGCACAAACTGCTAAGAAACTACCTTAATAAGGTATTTACTCGTCTTGCTCCTGGGGCACAGTCAGGTGGGGCTTTGAAAAAGAAGTGGTGTCTGGGAGAGTCTCACTTTTTATTTTCTGGTCCGCCTGTGTATGTGCCCAGTTCTCCTCTCCAACCCCCCAACAACTCCCCCCGCCCCCCCCAACCGCCTCCTGTCCTGGTGTATCATTCGAGCATTCAGTTTCCAGGATGGGGTGAGCAGAATGTTGGAGAGGGTTTGGAAGGGAGATGCTCAAGGTTCCCTGAATTCCCACCACCTTCCTGCTTCATTTATCATGGGAACCCTGGCTACGATATTTACAACCTTGAACAAATACATTGTTTTTCTATAATGTTTAAAGTAGAGCATTCATCAACTTTGGAATAAAAAACTATAGACAACATATTTAAAGTTGGTTCTGTATACATACTTTTGATGGTTAATGGGGTCCATCTCAGTGGGGATGCCATTCCCCCTCATTGCAGTTTGGAAGTCCAAAGTCTTCTCTTTAGTCCTATGTAAAGGAGACAGAGTTCGGAGCTCCCAGGTACTTCCTGACCTTCCCAGAACTCAGTCACCATTTGAATTTTCACGTATTGACTGTAACCACAGCAGTCAGAGTGATCTGGATCCAAAGCTGGCTCTGCTACTTCCTTTCCATGAGTACAGGGACACCCTGAAGCTTCTCTTTTGTCCTCTGTGAACAGGGATGACAGTCGTGCCTGAATGGGTAGAGAATTAAATGAGATAATACTGATCCCATTAATGCTAATTGTCTTCCTTCTTTTCTTCTTCATTATGACTCCTTTATGTGTGTAAATTTTCTTGGGCTTTTTGTTTAGCTTCCACATTCCTAAAGGGCAGAAGCTGCCCCTTTTCTTTTTTTTTTTTTTTTTAATATTTTATTTATTTATTTGACAGAGAGAGATCACAAGTAAACAGAGAGGCAGGCAGAGAGAGAGAGAGAGAGAGAGGGAAGCAGGCTCCCCGCTGAGCAGAGAGCTCGATGTGGGACTCGATCCCAGGACCCTGAGATCATGACCTGAGCAGAAGGCAGCGGCTTAACCCACTGAGCCACCCAGGTGTCCCAAGCTGCCCCTTTTCTTTTTGTATCCTATGACCACACTGAACCTTACTGGACCCTGTGGGAAAACAGGAAATAACCAATGACTGTGAGTAACCATTGTTTCCCATTTGGCTGGGATCAGACTCATGGATGCCCCCTTGTGGGTCACAGCCAGCTGTAACAAGGCCAGCCATAGACCCTCCAATTCCCTTTCTTTGCCTCATAAATGTTAGCTAAACTACTGTGTCCCCACTGATCAACTGGGAGTACAATGCTCGTTAAACCAATTTTAGTCAAGATTCTGTCCTTTCCCAGGCTGAACTTCAGCCCCTCTGAGCCAGATTACAACCCCTTCTTACAAGCCCTGCTTCACTAGAATGGCCGGTCCCTCAAGAAAGCATTTTCCTTCTGCTATCAGACCATCCTATTCCATTCATCCCTCTTCTCCATGCCTGCCTCTTTCCAGCCTCATAAACCTCGTTGAGTCCTAACCCTTCAGATGATTGCACATCTCCTGGTGGGAACAGTCGCCCTGTGATAATGCTCCTCTTATCCCTGTTGCAGTGGAGTCCTTCCCCTCTGGAACAATTCTTTCCAATTAAGTCTTTTCTTACCAGAGTCCAAACTGTATGCATGAAAAAATTCATGCTGCATTGAATTGAAGGGGTTATTGGTAGGAAGAAACAATCTCTTGAGCAATTGCTAAACGAAGTATACATTATATCAGGTGCTCTGGGAAAGCTCATGGTTTGGTCAGAGAGACCAGAAAATAGAACTCTCTGGGCTGAATCACAGAAAAAGTAAAATAATATGAAATCTGTGAGTGACACAGGCAGAGTGCAATTAATCTCCAAGTGAGTAGTTAAGGAGAATTAAATTCCAAGTTCAGAGGAAGATCCCAGTTCTGAGGTTTAAGTTTGGCTTTTAGTGTTTTTATTACTTTGGATGAAGCATACAACTTTTCTTTATCCATCAGTGTGGAAAACGGTGACTAAGTGTGGGTTTAGGACAAAGGAAATTAACTTCCTCCAGTGGGATTTTGATCCTCGGATACCAGAAGGTGCCACTGCCTGCAGAGACTAAATTTCTCAAGGTTGAGGTGATAACAGACAGGCCACCTCCCATGCCCTGTGACTTCTCTCTCAAAGGAATGAGCTGACAGTCTAAACTTGCTGTCAATACAATGTTCCACACAGTATCTAAGTGAGATACATCAATGCACGCCTGGCTGTTTATTCTCTCCTTGCCTCTTTTAGGATCTGTGAGAATGTGGATTGGTTAGATGAGTTTTAATCATGTAGGAGGTTGGAAAGGATACGGGGGAGAGAAAACGGAGGATTCCACCAAATCTCTGTGCTGGGAGTTTGACATATGTCACAACATTTAATTCCCAGGATATTACTTTCATGGGTGCACGTTTCTCCATTTTAAAGGTGCAGAGAGCTCCCGGTAAAGGAGAGCTTTTCAAGTAGAGACACCAAATTGGAACCAATCATTGACTCCCTACACTGGTTAATTTTCCTTTAGTTTTGGCTTGCATTCTGAGGGGGTGGTAAGGGCTCTGAATCATTACTATGAAATAATAGTATCCTCTGAGGGGAAATTGCTTTGAAAGCAGAGAGAAATCCTTGGGATCCTAGAGAAAAGATAAATGCAGTATTACATCTGGTAATTGCTTGCTCTAATAGGTGCAAGAGGTTACACATGTTATAATGACTAAGAGATATTATCCCTAAAGAAAAGGAATGCAGTGTTCTACTTTCAAGAGGACACCAGAGGAAATGGGATTTAGAGGTCTAAACTTTAAGGATTTTATTTTTTTAATTATATCAACAAAACTTTCCTACTCTAAATACTAACCTGAAATGCAAATATAGAAATTATATGATATGCTAATGTATTCCTTAGTTACCCAGTGAGATCATACTATGCATTCTGCTTACGGTTCTGCTTTTTAATTTCACACATTTTGGGCTTTTATATCAATAAATAAAATGGCTACTTCCCTGTAATGCTAATATGTGATGTTCCCATGATTTTCTGCATTCCTTCTCATAATAACTGAGTTTTCAGTTGTGTCTGATTTTTCAGAAACTGTGCACTGAGCAATCATCTTTGAGTACTTTTCTTCTGATTTTCCCCCAAAAGATTTTCTTGTGGTATTTTTGCTACTGCTTCTTTGATCTATTTCTTTTTCTGTCTTAATTTTGCTGTTCTTTATCTGAACCCTTGGATTAAATGCTTTACATTTATTTTCATTCTTTCATGTTTAAAGCAATGACTTTTCCTCTGAATATGCTTTAGCTATGTCATATGGATTCTGAGGCATATTATTCTTATTTTCATATATATCAAATAATATATATTCTATATATTGAATATATTCATATATTCCTTATTTTTTACAATACATGTAATATGCACTCTGATTTCTGTTTGGACCAAAGAATTATTGTGAGTGACTTCCAAATGTTGGTATTTCTGTTCAATCTAATGTACTTTACATTTTTATTTATTTGTTGAATTATAATTTGAAGATAAAATCCATATTTTGAAATATTTAAATATTTTCATATAATCGATTTTTGAAAAACAAGTCCATGAAATTCTATTTATAAGACACTTAAATATAGATACACATGAACATATTCATATGCCTACATGTCAAAGTACTACCTTCTTTAATTCTACTGTATTCTTTAGAACCTTCATTTTCTTTTTTTTTTTCTTTTAAAGATTTTATTTATTTATTTGACAGAGAGAGATTACAAGCAGGCAGAGAGGCAGGCAGAGAGGAAGGGAAGCAGGCCCCCTGCTGAGCAGAGAGCCCCATGCGGGACTTGATCCCAGGACCCTGAGATCATGACCTGAGCCGAAGGCAGTGGCTTAACCCACTGAGCCACCTAGGAGCCCCTAGAACCTTCATTTTCTTACCTAATGGTTCTATTTGAGTTTTCAAAGATTCAGAGAAGCTTGCTTATGTTTCTCATTCTAATTGAAATTCTGTAAGTTTCTCTTTGTAGTTCCTATAGCATTTCCTTCATTCATTTTCATGTATTATTGTTACAGAAAAATTTATGACACATACTCATGTTGGATTATATCATTCAACAAAGGGATTCTCTGTCACATTTTTTTAAAATTTATTTTTTATTTATTTTCAGCATAACAGTATTCATTATTTTTGCACCACACCCAGTGCTCCATGCAATCCGTGCCCTCTATAATACCCACCACCTGGTACCCCGACCTCCCACCACCTGCCCCTTCAAAACCCTCAGATTGTTTTTCAGAGTCCATAGTCTCTCATGGTTCACCTCCCCTTCCAAATTCCCCCAACTCCCTTCTGTCACATTTAATTTTTTTTTGCACATTAGATTTTGGTTTTATACTGATTTTATGGTATCAGTGAAGAATTGCTTTTGGGTACAGGAAACAAGGATCTGAAGACTAGTTGAAAACAGGATGGACTTTTGTTTGTTTTCCCTCTCAAGTAACAATCAAGAGGTTCCAGGATGTCATCGGTGACCCAGGCCCATTGTACATTCCTGCTTTAGCGTCCTTGATAAATTGCTTCTATCCTTAAGGTCAACATCTGGTTGCAGGATGGACATTCCAGTTTTATCGTGTTGGCATCCCAGCCAGTGGAAGGGAGCAAGTGGAGAAAGCAAAAGGGTGCTCAGCACTTTTAAAAGAAGCTTCCCTAGAAAATTCCCCCAGTGTCTTTCCACTGTTTCTTTGATTCTCTGGCTTCTCCTGTTTGCAAGAGAAACTGGGAATATTGTCATGTCCCGTAACATGAGGGTTCTTGCGCAAGGGGCCATGCTATTCTTCTCTGTATTGTTCTAATTTTAGTATATGCGCCATAGCGAGCACAAAATGAGGGTTCTTTAAGTTAGTCCGTTAAGCATGGAGATTGAGTTGGCAGATATCGGTCCCTGACACATTGGCCTTTTTTTCTTTTCTATTAATATCTTTTGCATATCTTCTCTTGTCCTTTTTTCCTTGTGTTTTTTAGTCTTTGGCTTTAAGTCATCTGTAAATAAGTTTATTTATTTATTTAGGTTTTACTTATATAGTTTTTGTGTAATGTTAGAGTGTCTTTCCTTTTTTTTTTTAAGATTTTTAAAAATTTATTTATTTATTTGACAGACAGAGAACACAAGTAGGCAGAGAGGCAGGCAGAGAGAGAGGAGGAAGCAGGCTCTCTGTGGAGCACAGAGCCTGATGCGGGGCTCGATCCCAGGACCCTGGGATCATGACCTGAGCCGAAGGCAGAGGCTTTAACCCGCTGAGCCACCCAGGCATCCCTCTTTCCTTTATTGAGAGAGTAGTTTAACCATTTGTAATTATTGTTAAACATTTTATGTTTGGTCTCTTAATACACTTTCTGACTCTCACCTCTATTTTCCATCCCTTTCTATTGTTTTCAGTATTTTCTTTAGTTTTTATGCTATCTTTTCTTTTTTTAATAATCTTTTTAAGGTTTTCTTTAGTTGTTTTTTTTCTATTATGTGAAAGACGTACAAGTTTTTTCTTCTGCTAATATATACCTTTTGTATCTTCAAATAATTTAATTAAAGCTTTGTTAATTTATCAACACTGGAAATGAGACATCATTGATTCAGTTCCCTCTGTGAAAAATAGGAAACGGTTGCACGTACATTCCCTTTCACCTTCTTCTACCCACTTCTTCATAAAATTTTTAACTGATATGCATTGGAATTGCTGATGCAGTAGAGAAGTTAAATATGGTGATAGTTCTTCAAGAAATCAAATATGCACATTTTGTCCAGACACCATATTTTCTGGATCAATTTATATATAATTTTATTTTTTTTTAAAGATTTTATTTATTTATTTGACAGAGAGAGATCACAAGCAGACGGAGAAGCAGGCAGAGAGAGAGATAGAGGGAAGCAGGCTCCCCGCTGAGCAGAGAGCCCGATGCGGGACTCGATCCCAGGACCCCGAGATCATGACCTGAGCCGAAGGCAGTGCCTTAATCCACTGAGCCACCCAGGCGCCCCTATAATTTTATTTTTAAAATGGATTGTTGCCCACTGCCAGTCCTTCTCTATCTTACTTTTGTATTTGTGAAGTCTGCATTTTGATTTATCCCACCATTAGCTGAAGAATGTCTTCAAGTAATTGCTTGGGTATTTGCTGCCGAACACTTTGTATATTTTTAAGAATAGCTTTTTATTGTTTTCCTACATTAATTACAACTTGTCTGTATATAAATTGTTTTATGCCATTAAATGTTGTGGTGAATTAAGTCTAGGACATTATTTACTTACTAAATTAAGTACTTGTTGCTTTTTAAATGATTGCTTCTACTGAATGCTACATGTAGACTTGTTCATTTATCTTTGAAATGCAGGATTTTTGGGGTACCTGGGTGGGCTTAGTGGGTTAAAGTCTCTGCCTTAGGCTCAGGTCATGATCCCAAGGCTCTCTGCTCAGCAGGGAGTCTGCTTCCCTTCCTCTCTCTCTGCCTGCCTCTCTGCCTACTTATGATCTCTGTCTGTCAAATAAATAAAATCTCTAAAAAAAAGAAAAGAAAAGAAAAGAAAAGAAATGCACGATTTCTTGGAATGACCACTTTTCACTAATTTTGACTTGATATGATAAACACTTTCACTCTACAGAGTTGTTATAATAAAATGGTTAAGAAGAAAGACTTTAGAGACTTATTTGACTATAAGTTTTGGTTCTGCAGCTTACCAGCTATGGTCTTAGGCTCAAAGTAAGGTCATCATGTAATTTGCTGTCCACATTTCTGACACTTTTGAGGATGGAGTGTTGCCTAAAGTAATTTATATTAGTTTATCGAGGTACCACTGGAGTGAATCAGCATTGTCCTAGGCAAGCTGGGAATATGCAGTCATCTTCTTCTAAGGATCATCTGTAAAATGGGCATAATTATAGTGCATGCTTCTTAGGATTGTGATATCAAACAAGATGCTGTGTGTGAGGTCCTCAGTGCAGCTGCAGGGACATTTTTATCTAGTATCTTGTTATCGATGGTGCCATTTATATTTAAAATTCTCCTCTGCTAAGAGAAAATGTAGATAATAGCCTTTAATTTTGTTTTATGCTGTTCTCTCCTACACTCCTCAGAACACTATTATCTTTTCTTTGGTCCTTGTTTTATGTCATCCACATCTATCTATCATCTATTATCTGATCACATTAATCTCTTTCTCCTTTTCTTCTGCATTGACCATACTGTTTTCAATCCCATTCTGATCATCATTAAACTGCTTTTGGATCTCCATTATTTTTCAGTCTTTCTAATAGCATTTACAATAATGTAATGGCATTGTTAATTCCTTGAATCATTTCTTTAACACTACCACCTTCCTTTTAATTTAATCCTCTCTTTGTATGCTATCATTTCATTTTTTTTAATGTCCAGTTAGGCTCAGATTCTCTATCTGTAAAAGAGGATATAGTATCAGCTTTATAGGATTATTTAATGATAAAACAATTAAAGCACTTAGAATAGCATTTGGCATATAATAGTAAACAATATATTTAATTAATATTTTTATAGAGCTCATGCATTGTTGAAAAAAATTACTATAGCTTTTTTTCTCTCCTATTTCCTTAAAGTAATTTTTTCAGAGTACTAATCTTTATTTATGCCTGTTTGTTTTTTTCAGAACTTTATTTTTATTGATTTATTTTGAGGGGGGGAGTGGGGTGAGGAAGGGAAGAGGGAGAGGGAGAGAGAGAATCTTAAGCAGGCTCAAGGCCTCGTGCAAAGCCTGATGCCAGGCTCAATCTCATGACCCTGAGACCATGACCTGAGCCAAAATCTAGAGTCCAATGCTTAATCAACTAAGACACCCAGATGCCCCTTTCCCCCCAGAACTTTAAAACTAAATCCACATTGTGTCTTTCTAAACAGTTTTATTGTTTACCATAAAATTCACCTATTTGGGGGGACCTGGGTGGCTCAGTGGGTTGAGCCTCTGCCTTCAGCTCAGGTCATGATCCCAGGGTCCTGGGATCGAGCCCCACATCAGGCTCTCTGCTCTGGAGAGCCTGCTTCCTCCTCTCTCTCTGCCTCTCTGCCTACTTGTGATCTCTGTCACATAAATAAAGAAAAAATCTTTAAAAAAATTCACCTATTTGAAGTATATAATTAAATTGACTCTTGTTAATTTATAGAGTTGTGGAAACATCACCATTATCTCAATTATTGTAGCTTTGTAGTAAGTGTTAAAGATAGGTGGTGTTAGTCCTCCAACTTGTTCTCTTTCAATACTATGTTGGCTATTCTGAATCATTTACCTTTCCATATAAACTTTAGAATTGGTTTGTCAGTATCCACAAAATGACTTCATGGCTTTTGATTGGGATTGTATTGAATCTATAGATCAAGATGGGAAGAATGGACATCATGACAATATTGAGTTCTGATCCATAAAAATGGAATATGTCTTCATTTATTTAGCGCTTCTTTGATTTAATTATTCAGAGTTTTGTAGTTTTCTTCAAATATTATATATTTTGCAGCTTTTATTAGATTTATATCTAAGCATTAATGAGGGGCTGTGTAAATGGTATATTTTAATTTCAAATTTCACTTGACATTGCTGGTGCTGTCTATTAATTCTAAAGGAATTGTCTATTACTTTGCCAATATGGTAATGAGAGGGCAGAAATATGGACATTTATCTCTGGAGCTTATCTTTCTGCACATGTTTTAATATTTTTAACTATTTTATCTGATACCAAGTTATGAGGATGATCCTTAAAGATACAGACTTCTCTTTTAATTCAGAATGAATCACCCTCATTTGTGAGAATTTGAGTCAGAGACAGTGGTTTTCAAGTTTGGATAGACTTTGAACCCTCTCGGGAGCCTTATGTATATATAACCTATGCCTGTGATCCACTTCCAGACCTTGTTATAATAGTCTGGGGTAGAGCAATGGGGACTTGTAAAAGTTTTCCAGATGATTCTAATATGCAGTCAAAGTTGGGAAACACTGAGTTAAAAAAAAAAAACAAAACAGTTGTTCCTGTGGGTTCTGTATGTTGAGGATAGATAACCCCACTCCTACACAGTTAGCTGGCAAATAAATTGGTGCTTGTCTGTTCTGTGGTATGAAGGCATGGGCACACAACCTCAGGTTGTTGAGTCTGTGTGGGCAGGGGTGCTCACTCTAGTCAGAGGGAGAAGACACGGCAATTAAGCTACTGTCTTCTTAGAAACTCTCTGAGACAGGCTGAAAAAGGGTACTAAGCCTCTCAACATTTTCCTACGTGCAGTGGGTATATGGACAGGAAGTAATGCCATTTTATCTACATTGGCCCCCCTTTCTCTACTTACTTTCCGTAGTACTGTCTCGGCAGTTCTCAAACATTCATGTGTTTCAGAGTCACCTAGAGAGTTAACGAAGAATAGAGCAGGGATGCCTGGGTGGTTGAGTTGGTTGAACATCTGACTCTTGATCTGGGCTCAGGTCATGATCCTGGGCTCCCCTGCTGCAGGCTCCATGCTCGGTCTCTCCTTCTGCCCCTCCTCTCCTGTGCTCCCTCTCTAAAATAAATAAATAAATCTTAAAAAAAAAAAAAAAAAAAAAAAAAAAGGACCAGAGAGACTCAGATACATTAAGTAGGTAAAGCCCTGGGCCTCTCTATTTTACAAGTCTCTCAGATGATACTGATGTAAATCAAAGTTCAAGAGTCACTGCCCTGAGGCATTTTCTTGGGAACTTGAATTAGTTACAGTCTCAGGGAGGAGATTTGTGCGCTGTTTTTTGATGCACATTCTGCTGTGATTACATTTAGTAGAAATTTCTTGAGTTGCTATCATTCTACTTTACTTGATTTTTGTCTGGAAGGCATTAGACATATAAACGCTAAGCAAAATCAAAGGCATAATAATACGGGGCAGCACTTCCTGCATACCTAAGACTTTATTCATGTAGTTGGTTCCTGCCGAAGAGTCTGGAGATGCTATGAATACATACTGTTGTGTAAAAAAACCACTGCCTCCAGATTCACTGCCTACGTTGTGAATGAGGAATTTGGATAGGACATAGCACGAATGGTTTGTTACTACTTGGTGATATCTGAGGTCTCCATAGGAGGTCTTGAAAACTTTGGGTAATGTAAATGGCATCAGGTCATAATATTTTAGAGACCTTTACTCTCACATATTTGGCACTTGAGCTGGGGTGACTCTAATGCTGATCTCAATGGGGAATGGTGACCAGAGTACCTACACATAGTCTGTCCATATGGTTTGGGCTTCCTCAAAGCACAGCAACCCTAGGATAACTGAACATCTTACATGGCTCAGGGATCCAAAAGTGAGTATTCCTGTAAGTAAGGTACAACTATGTGACCTTCTGTGACCCAACCTTCAAAATCGCATAACATCATCTTTACCATACCGTCCTCTCCAAGTTAAAACAACTGCAAACCCAGTTAGATTCAGAGATGAACATAGACCCTATCTCTTTACAAAATGCTTTGTGCTTTAAAACCCCCACAAGAGGAAAAGCAGTTTGTCATGGGTAACCTGGACTGGCTAAACTTCAGTGCAGAATTCTCTTAATTATTTGATAAATAACCCATCTTACTGTAAGTAACACTTAAGTCTCATGTGCGTGATTCAGTTCCAACTTCTATAGTCTTAGCATTCATGGGTCAGTTTTTGTTTTTAAATGTTATCATGGACTCAAGGCTTACTTACACATTAATCTTATTCTAGTGGAACATAATTATTATTTTTCTGGTCATCTTTTTGCTGTTTGAATGCTCTGATGTATAAACATCTCATGTCTACTACTTATTTGCCACTATACTATCTCCAGAATGTCTGAATAGATCACCATCTCCAACACAAAATGTCCCACACCCATCTTATTTTCCCATCCCCAGATCTAGCACCCATACCCTATAGGGGAACTGTCATTCCCTTTAGGGAGAAAGTATAAAGATTGAATGCAAGGTCTAATTCTGGATGGAATGATGCCAGGCATATCTGAATAATTTCAGTTTCAGAGTAAATGGTTTTCAAAGTCTTCAGTTCATATCAATGATTTCAATTTTTACTTTTATATCTTTATCAAATATAAGAGCTTCTTAGTCCACTATTTTCTCTTATCTGAACTGCCAGCTTTTCTTTCTTTCCCTTTTCTCACATATGGTGAATTTATACCAGAATCAAAACATTATACTCTACATTATCACACTAAACTCTGTTTTAAATTATAATGCTGAAAGAGTCTTAGAAATACTGATATTAAGGTACATTTGGTGAAAACAAAATTAATAAACCCAATCTCTTCTCACCTAAATAGGAGAAGATTAATTGCTGTAGGCTTACTTCATGCTGTTACTCAAGTATCTTGTATATGTCAGCAGAAAAGGAGGTTCTGTCATTCCTGAGACCACCTAGACTTCCCCAAGAACATCATTTTCCGCCTGACATCTGATCTGTAGAATGCATCCAAGAGAGAAAAAAGAGATATTAATACTCTGAAGGGAGAGTTATAAGGGGATGTATAGTCCCTGATCTCAGTAACTCCAACCAGCTACAAAGTTTCTGTGCTACTAGTGAACCAGTACTCAACATTTCCTTTGGCAATACATTCACTGGATCATATGAGGAGATCAGACTGCTGCCCCAATTCCTAACAATCAAGGTGGTGAAGTCAGCTATTGGCTGGATGTGGGAAATCTGAGGAAGTCTTAGATGGCTGTCCTAACCCTAGTTAGTGTAACATCAGAATGGGGAGGTAATAGTGATTAGGATTATGTCTCATCCAAGGGATAAGGAGTCTAACAATAGATTCTTATTCTTTATGTGCTGTGACACTTGGTTATTTGTTTGGCTGAAAACCAAAGCTATTGTCCTATTTTCAAAGACAAGGCAAATGACAGGTAAGAAATCAATGTCCATGTATGTTTGATTAGGGTAAGAGTGGTACAATAGTATTTAAAATAGTCCTTAAGTATTCCTTACTGCCTCCTAGCTCATTGCTATGTCTCCTCAGTAGTCTTTTCTACCTTGTTTTCAAACTACATCCTCAGAACTCAGACCTATGCCATATACTTTAATGTTTACTCCTGCTTGGTTTTGTTCCTCCAAATTCCCATTCATTTCCTGACCTTGCTCGATCTCTATCTTGGCTTTGGATCCTGAATTAGGTTTTGTGAATCTGCCTGCACATCATTTTTCTTGCAATGTTCTCTGGACCAGGATGGTTAATGAATTCAGAGTGGAGCAGAAGCTGGGGCAACAGCCTGGGGGGTTCAAGTTGTCCTTTTCCTTCACTCCCTATCTGGCTGTTAATATGTGCTACAGTGATGGTACAGGCCTTTCCCTGAAAGCAGCAGCTTTCAGCCACTGGAACAGACTCAGGGCCCCAGAGATGGTGTAGAAAAAGTACCAGATGAAGGGGAAGAGTCAAGGAAGATGGGTCCCACCTCAGGTTGTCCCCAACTTGAGGTGGGGCCCATACAAATATGACAAGGAGAATGTGGGATATGATAGGGGTTCAGGAAGTAATCTTTATACTTTTTATGTTACCTAGGGCAGAAATGGAGGGTCCATAGTAAAACCTAATAACACCTTAATTTTACCTTTTCAGGACATTGATATGATAGCTTCTCAAACATACCTATATATAAAAAGGGGATATATAATTTTAAGAAATATGGGTTTTATTATTTTTAAGATTTTATTTATTTATTTATTTGACAGATCACAAGTAGGCAGAGAGGCAGGCAGAGAGAGAGAGAAAGAAAGAGAGAGAGAGAAGAGAGAAGGAAGGAAACGGGCTCCCTGCCAAGCAGAGAGCCCGATGCGGGGCTCGATCCCAGGACCTTGGGATCATGATCTGAGCCGAAGGCAGAGGCTTTAACCCACTGAGACACCCAGGTGCCCCGAAATATGGGCTTTAAATGAAAATGTTTAACTTCCTATAATTCCCGAAGAGTAACTCAGAGGCTATGGTTTTCTTTCCTCTTCATAGAAATGAAACCAGCCCTTAGAAGGAGCACCTAGGCTTTGCAGTATGTGGCTCAAAGTGCAATGACACAATCCGTTCTTTTCATCTACTTTCCCTGTAAGACTGAAACAATTATGTGCGGGTTTCAAGGGAATTTTTCTAAAGTTTCCAAAAACTTCTTCCCAGATGCCCACTGCCTTTTATTTTTACTACTTTTTTCTTTGTTGAAAATTGAATAGAACCAACCCCATAAAAAAGGTAATAGCCTAAGGGACATGGGGACATGGGGAAATTTTTGTTATATCTTATTTGCTTAAATGCATATGCATTTTCTGGATGTGAGGAATGTGGCTTTAGCCCTCTAGCCTTCCACATCACCTCTGTCAGAGTCTCCCCAACTCAGGCCCTCAATTAGTATTCATAGACTATGTTATGTGGTCCTCTTCACCTCCTCCACCTACCTGCTATTTATACCTGTTCAGTAGGCGAGATGCACCTGTGCCCCCTCTTCAGTGCTTTTTGAAACTATTTTAATTTCCATCATCACAATTCTTGTTCAGGCCACTATCATTTTTGAAACCATCTGATACAGCATCCTTGCTCCTCAGTCTTGGTTTTGAGTTTCATATCCTTCATCTTAGCCCCATAGCATCTGTCTTATCTCCGCCATCATATTACAGAGACTATATTGTCCCCTTTTCTATTCCCTGGGCTTGACGATGAGATTGGCCCGCTTTTGGCATAGAGTGAGCATCAGTTGCATGAGTACTGATGAAGCCATCTCTAGCTGTTCAAGTGTAGATCACGACTGGTTACCTGAGGGTTTCAGGTCTACTGTTCCTGTCTTTATTTATGGAGGCCAATGGGTATAGCCAAAGCCACAATTAATTCAATTGACTTAAAGATGAAGTCACCATGGTTGTTAAACCTTAGCATACATGTGTTGTGCTTAAACTCAGAATATGGTAAAACTTTTAACATGAAAGAACAAATGAAGGGAGAAAATGGGTATTTGTTGTATTTCTTGTATAGCCCAGTCGATCTCTTTTTATCTTCAGATAAGTGTGCTGCGGTAGACATCAGCCTTCCAATTTGACAAATGAGGAAATTGAGGAAAGAGTAATAGACCCAGAAGGGTGTGGACCTAGGATTTAAGCCAGGTTGTCTGGTCACACACCCGCAGTTATGTTGATGTCCTGCAGGGGACGAAGTGTCTCCTCTACACTCACCTTGCTTGGATCTCACTTGGTTCATGAATCGAATATTCTCTTTTTGGGAGCTTCAGAACTTCAAATGGCATAAAGAGCCATTCCCAGGAAGCCAAGAAGCCTGTCTGCCGATAATGAAACATTACTTAGGATGGGTAGGTACCCCCAGGAAGCTGGTAGCAAAGGCAAACCCAATGGAGTGATGTGGCTTCTTGTGACCAAGGGCTGTTCTTGAGCATGGCAGTACTTTGTGGTGGGGACTGGAAAGGCTGAGGAAACCATCTTCCTCTGGCGGGCTTGACCTGCTCGTTGTGGTTGTGAAATATAATCCACGCTTAAAATGTCTTAGCCTGTGGGATTTCTCCACTGGAGATTGTCAGATTAGGTCTTTTCTTTTGGGTCAGTCAGATGCGATGGTGATAGGGCAGCCTGCTGCTGGGGGCTATTTGGGGAAATTGCTGTTAGCTTAGATAGATGAGCTCTGACATCATATTCCAGTGATGTCAAATTGTCTGTAAATTTGTAATACCAACTCCAATGGGAAAAATGAAACTTTATTAAACAAATCAACTTAGTTTATTAAATACTGCTAGGGGGATTAAAAACCACCTTTATCTTTACATTAAAAAAAAAAAAAACCAAAACCTATGGGGCACCTGGGTGGCTCAGTGGGTTTAAGCCTCTGCCTTTGGCTCAGGTCATGATCCTAGGGTCCTGGGATCGAGCCCCACATTGGGCTCACTGCTCAGCGGGGAGCCTGCTTCCCCTCTTCTCTCTGCCTACTTGTGATCTCTCATCCTCTGTCAAATAAATAAATAAAATCTTAAAAAAAAATAAAAACCCAGTCTTTCTATTTCAGGGTAATTAAACAGTGTCTCTGAGTTGTTCTCTTTCCACTTAATTTTCCTCCCATTTTTCTCATGCCATCACTTTCTCAGTCTGCTGGGGAATTGTGAATCCCTAACTGCATTCCAGCTCTTAATTCTCAGCTGTCCTTTGAGCCTCTCAGAAACTTTCTGAGTCTCTTCCAAGGCCTGAGATAGGTGATCTCATTATGCCATGCATAATTAGGTCTTACTAATCTTTAGCATTCTACCTTTTTTTGGTATGAGGCAATTGACATGACTCTCCTGAATGGGTTCCAGACAGGGAGCGTGGAACAGGTCTTTCTGCATTAGGTCCCCAAGCCCATTCTATCCAACCATCTAATAATGGGTCAAATCTGCAAGAAAGGGCCGTCAGGATTCAGACCCCTAACGCTAGCATCTATTGTGCTGCTATTTCCAGTCCTCTGTAGAAAATCTTATCTTCTCTGTGTGCAGTGAGGATACAGTCATTAGGTAGAATTCTCCTGCCTTACTATATAGATTGTAGGCTATGGGTCCAACCAAAATTTTCTCAAGAATCTATGTAACAATGAAAAGCCAAGGCTTCCTGTGGGTTGTTTGCTTCTATTGCTTCACAAAAATGTCACTCAGAGACTCAGAGACTTACCTGTACTGTTTAGACTGTATCTGTTTCATCAAAGAGGGCAGAACTTGTAGAAAGTTATTGCTATTACCCATTTGATGGTATACTGGTTTTAGGATGTCATGGGCTGCAAGGGGCAGAAGACTCAACTCATGGAAGATTGAGCCATGAAGATGAAATGTTTATACCACAGAAGGCTGGGTCTGGGCACTATCACGCTGAGTCTGGTCGCTCAGCAAGGCCATAGGACACTCAGACTCTCTTGATCCTTTATACCATTCTATCATGTTGCCACTGTCTCCCTTCCTGGTGATGGGATGGTGCCCAGATCCCTCATCATCATAGCTTCACATGGCAGGGTCCAAAGCAGAAAGAAAGGATGGTGGAGGAGAGTGTTCTTTTCTGCCTCTCTTTTCTGACAAGAATATATTTTCATGATACCCAAGAAAGTACTGACAGTTACCCTTTTATATCTTGTTGGCAAGAACAAGAACATATGGCAACCCCTAGGTCTAAAATGAGTCCCTGGATTTTAAGGACTTAATAGTGGGAGGCAGCAAGGAAAAAAAGTGCTGGAAATGACTTCAGAGTAGCTGAGTTGGGTGACAGCAATAAGAAAGCCTAAGGAAGGGGCACCTGGGTGGCTCAGTGGGTTAAAGCCTCTGCCTTCAGGTCAGATTATGATCCCAGGGTCCTGGGATCAAGCCCTCCATTGGGCTCTCTGCTCAGTGGGGAGCCTGCTTCCTGCTCTCTCTCTTCCTGCCTCTCTGCCTGCTTATAATCTCTGTCTGTCAAATAAATAAATGAAATCTTAAAAAAAAAAAAAAAGCCCAAGGAAGAAGCAGCCTCTTAACACTGTCAACACATTCCCCTTCCTTATGTCCAACCTAGACATGTTCTCCACTCTCTACAATTGCTACCTTCCCCATACCCACTGAGGATAACACAAATGGATCATGGCACTTAGGCCCAGTGTGCCTTAGTATATCCTTAATTTTTCCATAAAACTGTAGTACAATGAGAAATTGACCAGTTAGTTTTAAAGGTAAAATCTAGATTTCATTTTGGAAAATTTTGAGAAAAATTTCACTCTGGCTTTAGTTTGAATCTTTAATTTGAATCTCCAATTCACTTCTTAACAGCTGTCTACCATAGGCAAGTCAGATGTCTCAGTTTTGGTTTCTTCCTAAATAAAATGAAGGCAGTGAGGCATATACCAGCTTTTGTAAGGATTATATACAAGTGTATTTTTAGAGCACCTGGAACATCATGGGTGCTCAGTCAACGTGTGCATTAACATCAAATGATTAGAGCAGTTGGTGTGCTTCCAGGTTCAAGAGAAAAGAAGATACTAGAAAGGAAGAATAACTCACAGAAACACTGCCGATTGTGTATGCACCTTGGGGAACAGTTAGAGATAACTGAGAAGTAAGATGGCATCCTGGCTACAGGGACAAGGAGAGAAAAGTTGTGGAGATAAGAATTAGAAAGTAAGATTAGGATAGGAGTGGCAGCGTCAGGCTGTGTAAGGGGGAAAAGATTAAAAACTAAATGCTGGAGGATTTTGTAGGATCCTGAGTGACAGGATAAGGAATTTAAGCTTGACTTTAGGAAGAAGAGAGGAACTCAAGATTTTTCATCAAGGAAATGGTATGGTATTACCCTGATTTACTTGATAAAACTTTTCTTTCCTTATTACCATTACATTTAAAGATAGGATTTTAATTGATAGTTGGTTAAAAAAAAGATGTTGATTGGCTTGTTCTCAGGAGCACCTTTTGCTCTATGTCAAGATACTGCTAATGTTGGTTTTTAAGTTTAGATAGTTGGATGATACAAAGAAACGGATTATTACAAAAGTATAAAACAAAACAGGGCATCCTCCTATGTAAGCTTGGCTGTATTTTTGTGCTTATTTTTTGTCTATAATTTGAATCTAGTATTGTTATTGGAATTGACCTATATTTGGAGGACTCTGGAGCCAGAGTCGCAAATCCCGGCTCTGTCACTCTTTGCTATGTGATCTCGAGAAGTTATTTAAATGATCTGTGACTCAGTTTCTTAATATGTAAAGCAGAGGCAATAATAGTACTAACTTTTACATATATAAAGTACTCAAGAGTAGATAGTGTGTGGTATAGTAGGTGCTCAATACATACTATTAGTAGTGATTGTTCAGATTATCTGTGACCTGGTCATCATCCCGGCCATGTATTTAAAGCTTTGAGGAGGCAGTTGCCATTTCAAGAAGCCTTAAGTAGACAAAGAAAATATAACTAAAACTGTTATTTTAAGTCTTAAATTATGTAAATTGCTTCTTTGTTGAGGATTTCTTGACTCATGCTTCTTAGAAGCCAAAAGGATAATCTATCTCCAAAATGTAGTTAATGTTCTTTTTCTCTTTTAAATTCTAGACCTGATTAGAGACCTCATTCCCCAACTGGCTCACTTGTGAGAATCCCCCAAAACTGAAGTTATGGATGAAATATAGCTCTTCCTACATGTATGCTCTAGTAGTCTGTTAGCGTAGTAAATGGATGATCAACACTATTTCCATGTGTGAAAGATCCACTCTGTTCCCCTGCCCATCCTTTTCCACAGTGGAAAGGGTTCTAGGGGCCAGATAGTACAACTTCCAGATGAAGAGGACTCCATGCTTCCAATACAGTTGTGAAAACACAAGGTACCCTTTCAATTCCTAAATGTTTTAAGTTAGATATAATTAGATATAATAAATAAATAGGTAATATATATTTGACTTTTTCTCTCCCCAAAAGATATTTTCATTATAATGAGCACCTTGAGTCAATAGGGATCTAGAGATTGGTCACAAATGGTTAATGATGGAAGTCCCATTACAAGAAAATTACAAGAAAACTGAAAAACAATGAGGCGATTAATGAATTCTTATCCAGGCAACATATGGTCTTTAACTACAACAGATACATGAGTATGTTCTATGTTTATAAATTTCTAATTTTTCAAAATATCCTCAGCAGCTCGAATTAATTATTGGCATGTGTTACTTCTTAAAACACATTCCATATTTTGAGTCATAAAATAAAATTAATTTTTTTCACTTGAAGTTTTAACTGATGTGGATAATCAGATGTCAGCTGTGCAGAGAAACTAATTTCATCCAAATTATGGGTAAATGACATTCTAAGTCAGTGGTGGTTTTTTTTTTTTTTTTTGGAAAAGTCTCGCCTCTCTTACTTTCCACACCATTCCATTGTGCCCTGATCTAATGTATGACAACACATTAGTTCCTCCATCTCTTAACTAATAGTGTGCAGCCAAGATAGGAAATGCCTGGTACGAAACTAATACTTAGTTCGCACTTAAAATTTCCTCACTCGCTCCCTATATTTGTCAGTGATGATGACAATATCATGACCTCAAATGCTATTCAATTGTCTTGTAGCAAAATGCTTTTACAGCACTTTCTCATTTATTACTTCACTTAATTTTTACATCAACTCTAGAACAAGGACGGCAATAATATATATTATGACCATTTTTATAAACAGTGTAAGAAATATGTAATATTTTCACAAAATTACCAAGTTCTCAAGGCTGGAGCTCACAAGGGTACTCAGGCCTCCTAACCCTAAGCACACAGTGTTTTCCAGAGTATCCAGTATTTCCTCAGTAGAAATAATTTGAGTTTTGATACTGCACACACTTCAGTTGGAATTCTCTCTCGTAACTAGCTAGGTGAATGGAACTGGAAGTGAACGGCTTTCAAGTCTCCTTGACCTTCAGTTTCCTTTTCAGCACAATGGAAATAGTAATGTAGAACTAATGGACACAGTTCCCACCACATCCTAAATTTTTAATAAGTAACTGTAGCAAGGATGCTATTGGGTACATAACAGGTGCTCTGTAAATGCACATATTTTTATTTCTAGCCAGATCTCGTCAAGTTTTGTTGTGAGACTATTGCTAAATGAGGATTGATAGAGCAAAAAATACTTTCCACTGTGGAAAAGGAAGGATGGGCAGAGGAACAGAGTGGATCTTTCACACATGGAAATAGTGTTGATCATCCATTCACTATGCTAACAGACTACTAGAGCATACATGTAGGAAGAGCTATATTTCATCCATAACTTCAGTTTTGGGGGATTCTCACAAGTGAGCCAGTTGGGGAATGAGGTCTCTAATCAGATCTAGAATTTAAAAGAGAAAGAAAACATTAACTACATTTTGGAGATAGATTATCCTTTTGGCTTCTAAGAAGCTTGAGTCAAGAAATCCTCAACAAAGAAGCAATTTACATAATTTAAGACTTAAAAGAAAAGAACAGTTGTAGTTATGTTTTCTTTGTCTACTTAAGGCTTCTTGAAATGGCAACTGCCTCCTCAAAGCTTTAAATACATGGCCGGGATGATGACCAGGTCACAGATACTTCCAGTCCCATTGGTAGGATGATTGCAGTAGCAGCATCATGAAGTGTGTCATGAATATCATCAGCCTCCAGGCTTCAGGGCTATGGGGTCTTTCACAGGGAACTCCATGGACTGATGGAGAACTGTTCATTATGTGACTCCGAGAACAGCCAAGGAAACAATGGAGGCTCCTCAATGGAACTAGTGTGTCATTTCCTTTAACTTCCTTCCACATGCTTAGATTTTTGCAGTATTCTGGTACCATCCTCCAGTGTCTTTGAGGCTGAGTTCCCATTATTTTCCTTTCCATTCTTTGATTTTTTTTCTATACCCCCCAGACAGACGGAATGTAACAATCTCCTTTATACAACTGGAAGCAATATAAGTTTTCCCTGAGATCTGAGGGGAGGAGAAAACAGAATGTCAACTCAATATACAATTATGAAAAGACAAATTGTCATGCTTTTGCAATTTTGCATAAATTTTGTATAAATGTTGTAACATATTTAGAAGGTCCCTAAAAGTTTACAGAAAGAAGGACTCAGGCAGTGTAGTTGCACTCAAGAAGAATCAGGGGTGTCTTGGGCACGTGAATTACTTGGAGAACCATACAAGACATATCTAAACCCAACAACAGGCTCATGTAGTGACCATGAATTCCATAATTAGAGCCAATACTCTGCTAAGGGCTTTACGGGGTACCATTTCATTTTATCATAACGACAACTGTATGAGGTAGATATTAGGAGGGAACTGATGACCAGAGGGATTAAATAATTTATCCATGGTTGCATGAGTAATCATGGAGAGGCAGGATTCACAGCCAACTTTGCCTGACAGAAGAATTCCTTTTGTGAACAACATGGTGTGATGCCTGAGCTCTGCACAGATGTTGCCTTCTCCTATCCCTACCCTTTCTTTGGTTGTTGTGGTCTCCTGGACGATATGCTTGGGGAAGCCAGGGGCCACATATCTCTTCTTTCAAGTGCATCCCAGCACTAGGAACAGTGCTTACTCTTGAGCAGGAACCTCATGGTATTGGTTGAATGAATGAATGAATGAATGAATGAAAATGAGTATCTCAGCTTCCTTGAAGTTTTTGAATAGAAAAGTATTTCAGAAGGGTTGAGCTCTGACTATGAAGACGACTTAGGAATTCTTCAATTAATCTCAAGTGTATTTCTTTTTTACATATGCTCTCGAGTGATAGTTAATGAAAATCCCTGTCTGGATAAACTTTAACAACTTTTTAAAGAACTATAAACATTTTCCAAATTATAAGAAAGTTTCCTGTGTGGTTTCATCAACAGTTTTTTCTTCCTGGTACATACAATAGTATTTCTTCTAATCGACTGGTTCCTGGAGTCTATGACTTTCACATAGTAGGCAGGATAATTTTTTAAAAACTCTTAAATCAACTGTTTTCCACCTCCCATTCATCCTCCCTGAGTGGCTTCTCTTCGCACTTGGAGTGTATGGAGAGCCTTTCCATGAATCATGCCGCCCCGGGTAGTTCTGTTCTTGCTCTGATCTCATTCCCCATGTGACCCACCTGAGCCACCTTCTTTCTAGCACCACTGGCCTTTCTGTTTCACGAGATGGGCTTTTACTTCAGCACCTCTGCTCTTTCTTCCCTCCACCTGCAACTGCTTCTTTTGTAGATGTTCCTCAGACTCCTACCATTCTGATCTCTGTCAAACTGCTCCTTTCTCAGAGTCCTTTTTGATCACTCTCCACACCCCCACCTCACCCTGTCCTCTCACATGAGTGCATTTCTCTCTGTAGAACTCGTTATTCTCTTATTCCAAGTGTGCACTACCTGCCTCACCCCTGCCTTTCCCTCCCACACCCGCTGAAATGGAAAAGAGATTTGGTCTGCTTGGCTCACGAGGGGATCTCCAGTATCTAGGACAATGTCCAACACAGGAAGTTTTGAATAAACCCTCATTGAACTAGTTAGCCAATGGATGAGGGGATGGAAGGATAGGCTTTCCCCAAGGCCAGCACAGGTCCGTGGGAATGCATGACACAAGGGTGGGGTACTACAGGTCACTGTACTGTTGGAAGGGGATATCACTTAAGAGGCCAGAGGGTGGATATACTTTATACCTGAGGGCAGGTTCTCACAGTCAACATTCAGAAACCCAAACTCATTATCTAGTTCAATGGGCACTAATAATAGGAGGCGAGACTTTAAAAAATCCCAGGAGCTGCACAGATTTCCAGACGGGGATGGTAAAGAGATGCAAGGGCTTCTTAGCACCAGGAAGCCCAAAGCGTGTTCCTCATGAGTACTGCAGAGTTAGAGAAGGCCATTCTGTCTTGCTATTTTACTCCTATAATTTTTTCCATAAGCCTATTATACTTTTCTTTGCTCCCTTATCTTCCTTTTCACGCTCAGAAATAGGAATAGAGCCCTATTATTTGCAGACAATCCTTTTTTTTTTCTTTTTAAAGGTTTTATCTATTTATTTGAGAGAGAGAAAGAGCACAAGAGATGGGGGGGCAGTGCGAGAGCAAGAGGGACAAGCAGACTCCCTGCTGAGCAGGGAGTCCAATGTGGGGCTCCGTCCCAGAACCCTGGGATCATGACCTGAGCACATGGCAGACCCTTAACCAACTGAGCCACACAGGTGCCCCTTGCAGACACTTCTAACAGGAGCTATGTGCAGGGGGCTTTTTAATTAATTTATTTAATTATTTTTATACTTTTTATTATTTTTTAAATTTCTTTTCAGTGTTCCAGAATTCATTGTTTATGCACCACACCCAGTGCTCCATGCAATCTGTGCCCTCCATAATACCTACCACCAGGCTCACCCAACCTCCCACCCACCCCGCCCCTCCAAAACCCTCAGATTGTTTTTCAGAGTCCACAGTCTCTCATGGATCATCTCTCCCTCCAGTTTCCCCCAACTCCCTTCTCCTCTCCATCTCCCCATGTCCTCTGTGTTATTCCTTATTCTCCACAAGTAAGTGAAACTATATGATAATCGACTCTCTCTGCTTGACTTATTTCACTCAACATAATCTCTTCCAGTCCCGTCCATGTTGATACAAAAGTTGGGTATTCATCCTAATACTCCATAGTATATATGGACCACATCTTCCTTCTTCATTCGTCCATTGAAGGGCATCTTAGTTCTTTCCACAGTTTGGTGACTGTGGTCACTGCTGCTATGAACATTGGGGTACAGATGGCCCTTCTTTTCACTACATCTGTATCTTTCAGAGAAATACCCAGTAGTGCAATTGCAGGGTCATAGGGTAGCTCTATTTTTAATTTCTTGAGGAATCTCCACACTGTTCTCCAAAGTGGCTGCACCAACTTGCATTCCCACCAACAGTGTAAGAGGGTTCCCCTTTCTTCACATCCTCTCCAACACTTGTTGTTTACTGTCTTATTAATTTTGGCCATTCTAACTGGTGTAAGGTGGTATCTCAATGTGGTTTTGATTTGAGTCTCCCAATGGCTAGTAATGATGAACATTTTTTGATGTGTCTGTTAGCCATTGTATGTCTTCTTTGGAGAAGTGTCTGTTCATGTATTCTGCCCACTTTTTGATAAGCTTGTCTGTTTTGTGTGTGTTGAGTTTGAGGAGTTCTTTATAGATCCTGGATATCGGCCCTTTGTCTGCAGAGTCATTTGCGAATATTTTCTCCCATTCCGTGGGTTGCCTCTTTGTTTTGTTGACTGTTTCCTTTGCTGTGCAGAAGCTTTTGATCTTGATGAAGTCAGGGGACTTTTGCTAATGTTTTTCAGCTTCAAACCACCCTTCTGTGCCCAACTTTTAATCAGGACTGCAAACCCTGTTTTTGTTTTCTCAGAGGGCTCCTTGTTGCCTCTGCCACCAGGGGGGGCTAGAGGGAAGGTGGCCAGTTCCTTCAAGTTTGCCACGGGGGTGGGGTGGGATGGGGTGGGGTGGGGTGGGGGGAGCTAGAGGGAGAGACATGCTCCTTCACCTCTGTTTCCAGTTCATCCCAGCCACACCACAGCAGTGTTCCTTTGCTCTGGCAGCAGTAGTTACCCACATAGTATCCCCTTAGGGGTCATAACACTGGCTAGCCTGGGCCCCACTCAAGATTTGAATCCCAGCTCCACAGGGTTCCTCCTATGGGTCCCTCTGGTGTCATCCCATACCAACCAAGAAGTGCCCTCTCATCAGAGGCTTCCATCGCAGTTCTTCAACACCCCCCCCCATCCCTGAGCATCTAAAGTTTAATATTCCCAGTCCCTTCCCCTGTCCTCACAACCATGGAGAGAGTTGTTAGTTCTTGAAATCACAACCTCTATGAAACCTCAGTGTCCTGCTTTGCGTTTCAGTTCTCCAATACCTAATTAGCTATACTTTGCATTATACTGTTTTTATAAAAATAACTGATGTGATCACTACCTCCTGACTGGATACTGGCTGAGACAAACCAGAAGGATAACTGGTTTCTGATAGAAAAGGAAGAGGTCCTCATTTTGCCATTTCAGGTTGGCATTAGAATGATCCTCCCAAGGGAGATCTGCATTCTAATGGTAGTCAGGTAACACAGATAGTGTTTTGAGGAGTGGGGGTGGAATTAAAATCCAACAGAGAATGCACACTATGAAATAGATGATGTTAAACTATGAGAACTGTAAAATAAAACATACTGAATTACAGAGGCTAACATGATAATAAAAGAAAAAGATGTGCAAGGGAATCCTAAAGGAGATGATTCATAATGTATTATTGAAAGAGATAAAAAGGAATTGGCTGTAATATACCTTATTACTTCAATTGTTTGTGGGAGTAGAAAAGGGCAAGCGAAAGTAAAAGTACATCGAACATTTTCTTTGATGGTCAACATCAATAGTGCAGTTATGTATTTCTTACTGGTAGAAAAATCTCAGCTTTTTTCTCTGAATGAAAGGCTCTAAATATGATAAAGATGCTTCATCTTTATATCCAGTATTCAAGGAGCCAACAATCTAATTGTTCTTTTCTTAAACACAGAAACACGATTATCCTTTTATTGTTCTAAGTCACTGGTGTTATATACTCATTTTGGAATAACTAGAAGATACAGATTAAACCAAAAATAGCATCATCCAGACAGCGCTAACATTACTGGGTTCTCTAGTCATTTTTCTACGTGCTTATCTACTTAGGTATGTATTTATATGCCTATTTGAACAATATAAATGTTTATAACCTGTTTCTTTTCCTAAAATACATCATAAATATGTTTTCCTCATCAATAAACATCACATAGAAGTTATGCTGGCTTATTGCCTGCTTGCTCTCAGATGCATTCCCCATCTTTTCCTACTCGGTTCTGAAATGCGATGGCACATCCCAGGCTCCAGTGCCTCTCTAATTTCTAAGTAGACTCAGCAGCGGGAGGAGGAACTGGTGGAAGATTGGAAAGGAGAAGCTGGGGTATTGCTCTGCCCTTCTCATGGGTTGAGTGTTGCTTCTGACAGCAACTCATCTCTTCCTTGGCTCTCGCAGTGATAGGCCAGCCCTCTCCTCTACGGAACCTTGCTCCAGTGTCCACTGCAGCCCTAACTTCCGCAGAAAGGTTTCAGCTTCCGGTTCCAGTGACACCACTTCCTCCCCACCATCAATGAAGGCATCCGGGTGTGAGGATGCTTCTGCCGTTGCTAAACTCTGTGTTGCCTCATCATCTCCCGTTTGCCCTCTCAGTTCTTTTGTCATCTGGAGATGACACCAGTTCCCTGAGGGACCGTGACTGACAATGACTCTCCTGCTGAGACTTTTCTCCTTGTATGCATGTGTCCTAATATATTTATTTTTTAGATTTTGTTTGAATTCCGGTATAGTTGACATCCAGTGCAGTATTAGTTTTAGGTGAACACTATAGTGATTCAACATTCCATAGGACACTGTGCGCTCATCCCCACAAGTGCCCTCCTTAATCTCCATCACCTATTTCGCCCATCCCCCCACCAAGCCCCCCTCTGGTAACCATCAGTGTATTCTCTAGAGTTACGAATCTGTTTCTGGGTTTGTCTCCTCTCTTTTTCCTTTGCCCGTTTGTTTCTTAAATTTAATACTGCTTCACTCTTCACCATAGGATGTTTCAATTACATGCCTTTATAGGCTACAGCGAACATTTTTTGCCCATTAGTCTAACTACATCTTTATGGTAGTTTCCTAGAGACAAAATTGCCCTACCACAGTGCATGTACTTTTATTTTTCAACCAAATATATATTGTTTTCTAGGTAGTTATTTCAGGAAGGTCTTTTATTATTTTTGGCACCGTGTTTTGTTATTCATTCACTGGTATGTAATATATTTTGGTACTCTATAAGTTGGATTTTGTGTAATTATCACTACTATGTTGATTTTGTACACTGCTTTTTAATTACTAACTTACTGAATTCCTTTATCAGTTTTAATAGTTATTTAGTTGTCCTTTTGCAAGTTGCACAGGTATAAAAGGACAGCATATAAAAATCATGGTAATTTTGTCTCCTCTATTCTAATATTATAACTTTCTAATATTATAGGTTATATAAATATAAATTTATATTTATATTAATTTTCTTTCCTTTCTTCTTTTGTTTTTTGTAAGGATGAAGATCTTCTTGTATTGACCAATATACCCAAAGCAATACTGAATAATTCACTTACAGCAAATAATCTTTTATCCTTCTTGACTTTAGTGGCACTGTCCTTAGTATTCAACTCTAGGGTAATTGTTTTTACCCTTTTACTGTAATTTTTCAAGTACTACTTCAGTATCTTTTTTACAGTTTTCATTCTTTGATCCATTTAGATGATGAATTGCCTTAAGAGAATTGCCTAATGAACTGCCCGACATTAACTTATACTTTTATTTATGGAATAGATCTTCCCTGGTCATTGTGCCAATTTGCCCATGTTTGTTCTATAATCTATTCCCTGCCCTCACCCTGCTCTACTTGTTGACTCTGGAGGTGACTTTGGAAACCATTTTTCCCAGGCTCTCTTGTAAACAAGATTTTGATTAGGTTTGGCTCCTAAGTTCTCTGCATTTTGCCAAGTACTCAGTAAACCTTTTCATCTGAGGATGGAAGCTTTCTATATCTCAGGGAATTTTCTTCTGTTATTATTATTATTATTTTTATTACTAGTTTCCTTTTGCCTCCTTTAAATAAGGAACTCCTCTATTAAATAATTGCTTCTCCAATTCCTATTATAGATGAATGAAACTGGTTTTTTCATCTGTATTTATTTAGAGTATGTTCACCACGTTCATCATGTTTCTTTTTTTCCTAGGTTCTGAGAAAATGTCTTAAGCCTTTCATCCAATCAACCCATTTCAGTTTTTTTTAAAAAAAAATGTATTATATTAGTCATAGCTTCCATGATATTTTCACAATAATTATGCTGATCATCTGAAGACTTTGTTCCTTATTCCTGATTTGTAACTTCTCACAGATACAAGTTTCTCTTGAATCTCTTCGAAAATATAAACCAAATTTATTAACCTCAGTTTTACTTTGGCTTTCTCTTTAATGGAAGACCTTTATTTGGATTTCTCAGGATGGCCTCTTTATTTGAAACTACTGAATGTCTCCACAAATTTGAAACTTCTCTCTATTCACTTGCTCTTATGGGCAGATACCATATGTATTTTGTTTCTACATTAGGGTTTGAGAAGGATTCAGTCGGAGGTTGTTAGATACCTGTTCAATTGTGCAGACAAAGGGAGAAGGCTATATTCATGATGCATCTGCTCTGTTGTGTGAGGAAGGAGATCAGGTTGTCAGGGAGGTGCAGGAAGGTGTTTCAGTGGGAGGTGTTGGCAGGCTGCAGAGCACATCTCTGGTTGGTTGTCAGCTGGGGGCAGGTCTTTGCTTCTGGAGGCTACCTGAGTTCCTTCTCTTATCTGCCAGGTGTCCCCTCCTCCAGGAATGTCATGTTAAATCCCTTTCCTGCTTCAGATCTTTCCCACCTCCCTTTCTGTCACATCTTCCTGACTCCAGCTGGCATGTTCTCTCTGTTATCAAGACCTCACTTGATCAGAAATGCCCACTTGGATAATCTAGGCTCATCTCCCTATTTTAAGGTTTGCCATCTTAATTACACTTGCAAAATCCCTTTTGCCATTAACAAAGCATACCCACAGGTCCAGCGGTAAGAGTGCACATATTTGTGTGGGGGTTTTCTGATTACCACAGGATCTAAGTTTCCCCTTGTGCTCATAGGCTGAAGGGGAGGTTCCACTTCTCATAATAGTAAAGACTTTTGCTATGACCTTGGGGTTGGGCCAAGTGCTTTACAGTCAGCATGTCATTTAATCCTTGAAATAATCCTGGAAGTTAGGTATACGACCTCCTAATACCAACCAGAAAATGAGACTCCGATGATGGAACAAAGAAACAAATAGTTCACACTAATAATAATAATAATGATATTAGATAATGCTATGGGTGCCAGGGAAGATAAGTCTTTGAGGTTGGAACAGACTCTGATAACGAATGGCTTGGTCTAAAGTAGTTTGTAAGAATGTCACTATGATGAAAAATCTAGCACTACCTTTGGAAAATGAGAGGAAACCCATTCATAACTAGGAAGGAAATAGCACCACCAGTGAAGCAAAGGCAGAGTTAGGGGACTGAGCAATGAGGTTACCAGGATACAAGATGAGGGCAAGAAAGAAGGGGTCCTACTTGAGGCAGGCACTTCCAGGCTGAGTCAGTGAACAGAAACCACCTTGCAATTGCCTTGTAAGAGGAGGGGTGAATAAGTGCAGAGGCTTCAAGGCTTAAATCTGGACCTTTGGAACTGGCCGAACCTTTCCTTCTCAGAGCACATTTTGTGGACTCCTTTACCCATTGCTTGAAGTAACTGATATGCAGCTTATAGCCGAAATGAAACGCTCCCTTGGGATGACTCCAGGGATGCCGTGAAACAAGTAAAGGTAAACCAATTTCCTAAGCACTTGTGGGGAAACAGAAAATAATGTGCAAAACAAACAAGAAAGCACAGACCTCTCAGGGCAGCTTCTTGAAACAGTCCATGAGAAGGCTCTGTCTTCAGTAGTATAGTTATCTACGTGAAGTGGAGTCCTTTCGCCATATTTCCCCCTCGCTTCTTATGAATAACAGAGCTGGGTCCTAGGACTAAAGCATAAAACACCTGAACCTCTGCCCCTTTGCTGGCACCCAGGCAGGGTCTCAGAGGAAGCCAGTCATGTTGCTAAAAGATAGCAGGAGGCTCCCTTCTCCACAGGGCAGGAACCTCCCAGAGGTAAAAGTAACAGATGGGAATTTGAATTCTAGAATGCCATGTCGGGATCTACTTCAAGCCTTCCCAATTAGTAAGAGAGGGAAATTAATTCTGGTGAGGTAACTTCTTAATCAGCAGAGTGACTCTGTCAGTAAAATTGTTCAATAACATGTTTTCAAATGAATTGATAATTAAAGGAAGGAAGAGATGCAACTCCCCTCCTCCACCCTGCCCCATCCCCACAAAAGCAAAAATAGCAAAAAAAGGAAAAAGAATCTTGATGGCTGTAACACATTTTTTCTTGTTTTGTGTACCCTCCCCCCACCGCCCCTGAAGAACCAGCCTGGTTCAGGGCAACAAGTGCTAGCTGGGGAAGTCCCAGCACCATGAGGCTGAGCTGGATGATCTAGGACAAGTCACATGCCAGCCTTAGCCTCATACCTTTATCTCTAAAAATCAGTCCTTTTCTTTTGTCCAACCTGTTTAGACAAACGTCTGCTCTATTAGTCACATGGAACTGGCAGAACTTAGTATAAGACTCAGTACAGCGTGGGGGTTGATAATAACGGCTGACTTCTATACAGCGTGACTATTCACCAGGAATTATTCCAACCCAGAAGTTCCAAACACCCTCATTTTGTGGCATTCACAGCAACAATCGTTTTGTTAGGGCACATCTGGGCTGAAAGAGATACCCATCATATCCATTTACTAAGTAGTTAGGTATCAACAACTTAATACATATTTATGTCCTAACAACTTCCGTAGCCATTTGAAAAAAAAAGACATACATAAATTAAAAGATAATACGTTTATTTCTTTCTTAAAGAACATAATTACTTATAATGGAACATGTGCACCTGTTGGGTGTTGCCCAACTATTCGAACATAGGAATTAGATTGGACACTGCCACGCTCCCTTGCTGCTCCATGTTGAATTTTGGGTGGGACTTAGCTTTTTGCACAGCATTAACTGAAAACCCAGCTTTGAGGAGATATACCATTATCAGAAGAATGTGGTAAGATCTAATGTTGCAACTGTGAATGACTTGGAGTTAGTAGTGCACTCAATGTCAGACAGATGTCCGGTATCACCACATTTCCCTTGAAAATTTTAAATGTCCCAGTAATTCTCTATGATTTCCCCCCGGTGCCCTGGGACCACTCGGCACACAGGATAGGAATTACATATTTAACAACTTTAAATGTATTAACTCATTTAATCCTCATGACAGACCTGTGATTTACTATCTCTACTACTGTTCCTCATTTTGGAGATGAAGACTTTGAGGCGCAGAGAAATTACAAGTGTGCCTAAGGTCACACAGCTCGTGGAGTCAGAATTTGAGCCCAAGTATTTTGGTTCTAAAGTCCATACACTGCACAGGCTCACAAGTTAGGGATCGGGGAAAATTGTCTCCACTTCTCAGGATCTGTATGGGCTTGGTATAACCAAATGTCCCCTCTAGGCCTCAGCATCATTTTCTGATGAAAGGGGATACTAACAGTGGTCTTAAGGATTAAATGAGAACAATAGATGCAAAGATCTGAGCTTAGTACTTTCCCTTAAAGCTGGTAAAATTTGGCGGAAGGGTTCATTTATTCACTGTGTTCTTTTTTTTTTTTTTTTTTCCTCAGTTTCCTGTAAGAACTTTGTAAGATAGACATCAGTTTGAAGGATCCAAACCCCAGAGATAATTGAGAGGACATTGTAGTGAGCCTGTGGGTAGTTGCTCTAACCTAGCCCTACAGGTATGGGTTTCCCTGAGGATCCTCTATACCCTCCTGCCCGCTCGGGCCTCTGAGAGACAGCCCTGAGCTTTAGGAGGAGGTGTTCCTGACCAACACATGGTAAGACTGAGGAATTGATAGGAAAAGGCTAAATACTGGTGGTGGGTATTAAGAAGGGCACATGTTGCATGGAGCACTGGGTGTGGTGCAAAAACAATGAATACTGTTACGCTGAAAAGAAATTTTAAAAAATAAAATAAATAAAAGACACTTATTCCAATAAATAAATAAATAAATAAAAGAATAAAAATAAATAAAATCTTAAAAAAAAGTTTTTTCCTAGAGCATTTTCTTGTTGCCTGTTCTTCTTCCCCAAAGAAGAATCACTCTCAAGCCTGAATGAAAGTTGCATAATTTAATTCTTAGCAATAATTGGAGAACAATGTGGGCCTTGAAAGCAGAGATTGATGGAAGGGAGGATGCTTGGAAGCTCACCTCTCTCTTATGGTGCAAGATGGGTTAGAGCTGGTAGGTTGGTCCAGTTTTAATTACTTAAATATAAGAACAGGGACCTGCAATTAGGATATTTGGCCAAGATGTGGCAATAGTGGCTCATGGATGATGGTGTGGCATATACTCCAATAATAAAAATATCACTAATATAACAGTAATGGTCACTCTATGCTTTTAGCATTTTAGATATTGTATTCAGCACTTCTTATGGGATTATTTCATTTAAATGTTCTCAACCTGAGAAGGGAGGTATGATAATTATCTTCATTTAATGAAAGATATTAATCCTTCTTTAATGAAGGATTAATGAGGCTGAGGATATTGGGGCTCAGAGAAATTAAAAATTTTCTCAAGATCACAGGGCTAGCAAGTTAGAGGGCCAGAATGGTTCTTAACCTAAACATGAATCTTGGGAGAATCTGGAAAAACAAAACAAAACCTCTGCCTAAACTCATTTTTAGAGACTTTGATTCAAGACACTGGGGTAGAACCTAAGTCTGGGAGTTTTAAAACCCCGTGAGTGACCCACTGCCATAATTTGCCTGAGAGGCAAGGATTAGGGTCTCCAGACAATACTGCTGATTTGTTCTATCAAGTAAGCATTCTACTTACAAGATACTACCATAATTTTGATCAAATCGTACTATGTATCTTTAATTTCTCTTTAATTTTGATTAAAATTATGCTATTTGCCTGATCTAAGAATTTTTGATTTACTCTATATGCTAATAAGAGGCTTGTGTTCAAAAGCAATCAGCTCAAAAATTCCATAAATGATTATTAAGCACCTATAATATCCTTGACTAGTCTGGGGCTACAAATATTTTTAAAAATATTCTTCCCAGAAGGACCTCTCAGGCTAGTGGGAGAGCTTGAAAGAAACTGAGAATATGCTCTAATGAAACATTGAATGGACTTACTTTCTTTAGGTTAAAAGATGTATTGAGCACATATTCTGTGCCAGCCGCAGGAAATCTTTAGTGAAATAGGGATGAATGGAACAATCACCACCTTGGAGCCCACATTGTAGCTGGAAAGATGATACACTGTAGACCCAGAGTCAAAATGCCACGGACCCATCTGATAATAATTAGGAAGCAGAACAGTGCAGCCCAGAGAAGGGACTATCTACCTCTAACTGAAGAGTCCCTGAGAAGGAACTTTCAAAGCTGGGTCCTGAGTAAGCGTCTGCCACTGAATGATAAGAGGAGAGGAATGGCGTGCCTTACAGGAGTCTTACGTGCTGTGCCCCAGGACATGAATTTTTCATGGCTATCCACAGTTCTTTAAAAAGTGGTGAGGAATTCATAGTTACCTGGGTATAGAGTGGGTTGCCGTTGCCAGTGGGAGAGCTCAGTGAGAAACCCATTGTCAGGAGGAACCCCACAGCCACCCAGAATCAGCTCCTGCGAGCTGCCTTGGTAATTTCCAAATCCAACCACAAGTCAATCTGAACGCGAAATACCAGTTCTGATCTTTTATACACCCCGGGGGAGGGAGGGTAGGAATGGTTCTTGCCTCAATGGGAGAGTAACAGCTAACAGCTATTATTTATAAGTTCTGGGTCACAAAACTTTTGTGATGAAAGCAACCCTGTAAAGCAGCCCTTCTTCCATCTGCATTGTATAGATATGGCAATTGAGGTGTAGAAAATCAAGAAACTTCCTCAATGTCACATCAAGAACTAAAGCAAGGATATGAACCTGCAAAGTTTCAAGGGACCTAAGCAGGTGCAATTACCCAATTTTCTGGGTTATATGTCATGCTAGACATTGTGTGCAAAGAAAAACCTATCCTTCAGTTTCTAGCACAGCTTGTGAGGAAGAAAAGGAGACTCTGCTTTTACCACATTTGAACTATATTATCTGTAATGATCTCATATGGTTATTAAGAGCCTCTTACCTCTCCGTGAAGTGACAGGGTGATAAGAAAGAGAGGGACAGAGAGGAAGAAAGAAAGAAGCTGCTTGTCTGTATGTCTCCCAATGGGCCTCTGGTCCACACCCTCCACCCCTGCTACTCCATTTATTTCTGGAGTAGGGTTTTTGTCCTTTTCTTGGAAGTTCAGGGACAGAGACATCAGTGGAGAAGAGAAAGAGTCCTGGATGTGAGGGTGTTTCCACAAATCGAGAAAAGTTGACTTCCAGGAGTTTTCGGAAAACTGCATCTGGTCCCAGGAAGCCCTTTGTCCTGCCCTTGGTGTAGATGAGGCCCAGAGTTGTGATGTGCTATGTGCTATGTGGTGATGTGCTATGTGCATTGTGGGTGCTGGGGGGAGGGGTTGCTGGCACTCCGGTACAAGAGCATGCGAAAACTTCAGTTTCATCAGGAATTAAGGATTATGACATCGATGAAAGATGGGTCTGTTGTTAGTAATTGAACTCTGAGGGAGAGAGAAAAAGTGGGTCTGAGAGCTAACTCCATTGGAATTGCAGTAATCCTCCGTGTGTCCTATCCCCGCCAGCTGCACGGGCAGTGAATACCACTCACTGTTCTGATTCAAAACAAACAAAACAAAACAAAAAAACCTTAGGTTACTTACAGTTCTTTTTCTTTTCTCTAAAACAACAATTTTTGAGATAAGTGCCTGATTTCCCTGGTTTTAATGAATATGAAAAGCTTAAAAAACACCATGCCAAATAATTTGGGGGGGAGGGGCAGAGGATTATGTTTGTCAAAGTCAAGTTACACTTGTGGCTTGTGTAGTGCAAGTGGATATCTTCCACCACGTATGGCCCAGGAGAACAATACCGTAACTGTTCTTTAGAAAAACTTCCATAAAGATGCCTTTCGTATTCCCTGTTGGCCTCCTTTCCTCCTGCCATGATGGTGGCCAGCTCTGGCACCCTCCTTCCAAGGAAGAGTTTCTGATCAGGTTTTCCATGATGGTGGCCAGCTCTGGCACCCTCCTTCCAAGGAAGAGTTTCTGATCAGGTTTTCCCAGCTCCTGGCTGGGCTCCTGCCATAAACAGTCAGATCAATCAGAAGCATGGCACAACTCCGCCATGCTGGATTTTACTGGATGGTGCTGGATCGCACTGGATCTGGAAGCCTGGATGCCTTCTGCTGTGAACCACCAGGTTCGTGGTTTGGCATCTGTGCTCTCATGCTTGCTGGACCCCATGGCCCAGGATAGTCAGGCACCATTGTAGAAGTCTGTGCTGCAGCCAGGTCCTCTCTGCACAGGAGAGCTTACTGATCCAGTTCCCTTGGCTCCTCTGTCTTTCCTGACATCAGCCTATGTTAAACCCAGACCTGCATCCCAAAGAGACTATTATCTCCCCGAGGTCAGGGACCCCTTCTTCTGTCTGATTCGAACACTCACTCTATACAATGCAATGTTGATTAGTAAATACAAGGACAGATGTTGTCACAAATTATTTAAAAATTAAAATTAATTCTAAAAAATGACATCAAAACACATTCCAATTCCACCATTACAGGAATCTTTTCTAATAGCTTTCCTCTGGCAGTCTCAAACATATTGGTCTCAAATATATCTCTTCTTACCTAACAGGTGTACTTTACTTTGCTGCCAACCATTGTAATCGTGGGAGGCAAGGTTGACAGTCCCTGCCCACCCCAACCCTTACATCCGTGGCTGCAGCTCACCCCTGGCTTGAAAAGTCTGGAAGAACCAGTCCATCCATAATTCTCTACCACATTTGCAAGTTAACTCTGGGCCTCAGTACACCTAAACAGGACCCAGGAAGAGGTTGCCTGTCCAGGAAATGACTTGATAAGGTTTTCTATTTAATGATTCTGGAAAACTGACAATTGATGGCTTAGGGCTTGGTTGTCCAACATGTCAGACTGAGAGTAATAAGAGCAGTGGGAAGTCAGAACAGTGGGGCTCAAACAATGTTCTAATGAGCCCCTCCTCTGTGTTTCTGAATTCTTGATTTTTATGCTTTTCATCCCTGAGTGGTGGTATGGTTGACCTCAGAAAACACTAGTTTCCTCAACCTGTGATGAATATTTTGCAGTTTGGAAGGAATTATTTTTTACATAAGTACAATGTAATTTGGTTCTACAATGGAACATTGAAGCTTTGGCTTGTTCTTTTAATTTTTTAGTTCTGCATTACAAGTATTAGAAGTGTCTCATCAACCCCTTCTCCTTTTCTTAAAACAGAGTCTTCTAGTTTCTCAGAGTTTCTTAATAACGGTATTTGCAAAGATGCACATACTCACTCCCGACAAGAAACTTTCAGGCTAAGGAAGATAAGCCTTGACGAGGAGTAAAAACCTCCTCCTGACACATCAGAGCTCCTAGGCAGATGGGAAGAAAGATATGTGAACAGAGCAATGCCATGTTGGGCAATGAGGGGAGTGCTCTTAGGGGCCTTGAGAACTAGAGGGAAAGAGCTCTTTGCTGGGTCACTGGAAAAGGCAGTCACAGAAAGAGGCACTTTCACGAAACAATGAGGAGAGAAGAAGGATCAGGGGAAACCCGATTTGCACATATAACCCCATAGGATTTGGGTGTGGAGGGCATCACAGAGGCTACGTAGGTCAGCTTTCCAATCCTCAGTCACCCCCAGCCGTTACTATTTCTAACACCCAAATCCCTGCACCCCCAAATGTCCCTAATAGCTACTTGTCTGTTTGAGCCCCTCGTTGGTAGTCCTACTTCAGCAGCCATTCAGTCCTCGAGAGCCCTGCCTTACTCAGGTGCACACTCTGCTTTAGCAGTCTATCTGTCCTTCACTGCACGACGGCCCTTCAAGTGTTTGAGAGCACATGGGAGGTCTCTTTGTCTCTTCTGCAGCAACCCATGTGACAATGCTTGAATGCCTTCCCCATCTTGATTGTCCTCCACCAAACTGGCTTTAGTTCATCTGAGTAATCTGTTCATGAGTAGGTTCCAGAAGTGACCCCTATCATATAGCTAAACACACACTGGGACCATGACCTTCCTTTTTTCCAGATATCATAGGAGCCCAAGACTCACATCATCTGTATGGGAAACCACACAGAATTGTTGATTTCCATGGAATCTGCAACCAAATAAGCAGATGTCTCTCTGATAGATAATGATTCCCAGCTGATATGGTGATGGGGGGGAGCCTGGCTCTACCCTGTGATATGTTGATGATCTCTGCTTCTCGTGCTGGACAGCCAGGTTGACCCCACTTTCCTGCCCTCCTCCCCACTGCACTCCCCCACTTCATAGTCTCTGGTCAAGGTTATTAGCTCAGTATACCATTGCTGTCCATGACCCAATCATTAATAACAATACTGACCAGAACAAAAATGAGGACATGGCAAACCATTAGAGACCTTGTTTTCTCTAAAACTCTATTGTCAAAGATAAGGACATAGACAGATTGTCAGGCCAAATACAGACAAGTTTACTTTGAACATGTCCTTTTTATGAATTGTGACCTCTAGGATAGGTAGTGTCTGTGTAAACTTCAGAACCATTTATTTTGATCAATACTTTCATTCACCTACGATTTCAGTTTTTGCTGCAAGAAAATAAAGGAGGTAAGGATTAGGTAATTGGAGTATTTTGCTAACTGAATGTTTATTGGGATAGTCTCCAGATCTCTGTCATTTGGGGCTTTCTTACAGTATTCTCTATAGTAACTTTTTGTATCAAGAGGGAATACAAGTTCTTAAAGGATTTTTGTATTTTGTTTCTTACTGAGACCAGAGAATGATTTTTAAAAGTTTCATTAAAAATATGTTTCTTTCTTCACATAAGGAGGTATAGGTATAGAATTGTTTTACCAGACTAAAATTTTAAACTTAGGAACTGAAATTTTTTCCATTGTGGATGAAGAGCTAATTTCCTTGACTATATAAACACCCTAAAGGAAAGGACAGTGTGATCTGCTATAGATTTCTAAAGCTAGAGGGATCTATATGTATAAGTATATATCACTGTGTATAAATATAAACATATATCACTATGAATTTCCCTTTAAGCATAGCTTTCACCTGCCTCCTCCATTTGTGATGTCATCTCTTTATTATAATTCAGTTTTATATTTTGTTTCCATTTTTGATTTCCATTGTGATTTCTTCTTTGACCTAGGTACTTCTCAGAAGTGTATTAGTTCATTTATACTTATATGTCTGTACTTAAAGTTTTTAGGTTGATTCCATTATGATCAGAGAACTTAGGATGAATGATATAACTTTTCTGAAGTTTGTTGACATTTGCCTTATGCCCAGCTTATGGTTATTTTTGCTTAAGGTACTCTGTGAACCTGAAAAGAATGAGGGATCTGTCATTGTTGGTTACAGTGTTCTATATATGCCACTTAGGTCAGTTTTTAAAAATTTGTCTCTCCTATCTTACATATTCTTACTAATTTTTAATTTTCTTATTCTATTGAGTTCTCACAGAGGTATGTTAGGGTCTCCTGGTAAGGTATAGATTTAAATTTTTCTTTCTTTTTTTTTTTAAATCAATTTTTTCTCTATACACTTTGAAATTCTCCACGTTCTTTTTTAAAAGTAAAGCAAACAGAACCAAATAAATGTACCAGAGAATAAATCTTATGACAAAAACATTGTCATAAAAAATAGATGGTTTACTGGTTCAAGTACAAGTGGAATTAAATGGAAAGTCAGAAACAGAGGAGTCAGGTCTTTGGGGGAATTTAATGTACGATAGTACCACGTCTACATTGGAGAAGTTAGATTATTAATCGAAGGTGCTCAGAAAACCAGATCACAGGGTAAAGAACTATACATCATGCAAAATACAAGGATGGGGGCCAGTAGAAGGTAAGTATTAAGGGTCAAATACAAGATAACAGGAAAAAAATGTAGGTTATCTTTCTGACTTCAGGTCAGATGAATATTCCTGGAGAAGATCTTAAAAACTCTTAAAAACAATCTGAGGGGTTTAAAATGGCGGGCGGGGGGTGGGAGGTCGGGGTACCAGGTGGTGGGTATTATAGAGGCCACGGATTGCATGGAGAACTGGGTGTGGTGAAAAAATAACGATACTGTTATGCTGAAAATAAATAAATGAAAAAAAAAACCCATAGCAGAAAATATTAGGAGTGGATGAAATTTATTTTTTTTTAAGAGTTTGTTTATTTGTTTGACAGAGAGAGATCACAAGCAGGAAAGAGAGGCAGGCAGAGAGTGGGGAAGCAGGCTCCCTATAGAGTGGAGAGCCAGATGCGGGGCTCGATTCCAGGACCCTGAGACCACTACCCGAGTCGAAGGCAGAGGCTTAACCCACTGAGTTACCCAAGCGCCCCCAAAGCTGAAATTTCTGTTAAATGAAACCATTGACAAAATTATTAGACAGGCAATGAACTAAAGGAAGATATTTGCCAAATCTAAGGGGAACAAGGGATTAAGATCTAGACCCCCGAAGGGATTCTTTTTAATCACTAAGAAAAAGTCAGAACACAAAAAAGAAGAAGTGGACAAATAACATGTATACTGGAATCTCAGAAGTGAAAAATCAAATGGCTATTAAGTATGCGAAGTGATGGTCGAAGTCCCTAGTTAAACAGGCCCATGTGAAATACAACAGTTGTGAGCTGTGCTATTATCCCTGTTACTCTGACAGAAGTAAATAACAAGCATTGGTAAGAGTGAGAGGGAATGAACCTCAGGGAGTGCTGGTGAAAGAAAAGGTATTTATATATTTACAGACATGCGTGTGCACAAGTGTGCATGTGCGTGCATGCACGTGCATGCGTGCACACAGACACAGACACACACACACACACACACATCCCTGCGTCTAAAGCTAAATTTTTACATAGATTCATCAGGAAAGTGCATGACAATGTTCACTGTGACCCTGGCTGTGATAAAATGTCCTGAGATCATATAGCTGCCATTTCTAGAAGAATGGATTTTCATAATGTGATGGGCGATACTGGGGAAGGAGGAACAGGGAAAATGAGCAAAAGGAGCAAATTAATAAGAATTAATAAGCAAATTAATAAGAAAAAATTAAAAAGACAGTTTTTCCAAGTGTGTGTGATATCAATTAATGTTTCATGAATTGAGGAAAGTGAGCTGTGTATCTAGTTCCAAAACAAAACAATCACTCCAAATAATCTTTGACTTGTGTCTTTGCATAGTAGAGTCAAACATGTGAAAGAAAGTTTCCTTCAAATGGATTGTTAGGTCAAAGGGATTATGCATTGTACATTTTAGTTTTATTACCAGGCTTCTTCTTCCTTTGCTGTTTCAAAATATTTCCTTACATAAGTCTCATTTATTTATATTTTAGGTTGAATTTAGATTGAATTAATCAGGTTTTAAGAGAAATGCATGGGGATGCTTATTAGAATGGAATTCCAATAAGGAATCACAACTTAGAATTACATTAAATGAATAGTTTATTTTATGGGTGATTGACCTATTTTCAATCTGAGAAAAAAACTTTATAAGCATAAAACTAAGAAGAAATCATAAATGAAAACACTGAAATGCTAACAGTGATTTTTCTTGGGTAACAGGGCAAATGTGCTTTTTTTTTTTTCCTTCTGCCTACTTTTCTGGGTTTTCCAAATGTTCTTTAATATGCATGTTCTACTTTTATAGTGAAAGCATTTATTTAAAAAGGGAATCATCCAGTAATAGGGCCAGGAGGAATGGCTGTTTCCAAAACTTATTTTTTCCCATTTAATGAGAGGAGAGATTCAAGAGCTGCATTTTAAATGTCAGAAATTATTTATCAAAGTCGGTTGCCATGATTAGAGTTGTAGAAAAATTGACATTATAGTTTTAAGTAAGAAAAACTGCTTTCCTTACTTAAAGTAATGTTCCAAAACCAAATAGGTCTTATTGCGTGGCATGGTCCCTGAGGACAGTGTTCCCAAGGTTCTCCTAATGAATCATGGCATCAAAATGGTATTTTTTTTTCTTTTTGGTCCTAACATATTTAATGCTCAGAAATTCCCCCAAAGCAGGAGCAATCTATTCTTGCTAGAAGACATCAGCACATCTTGGCAGAGGGCAAGAGAGAGATCTGTGCTTTTCCATAAGTAAAAAGGAGAGTCCTTTGGGGTTAACCCTTTCTTATTAAAAGAAGGAGGAGTGTATCTAACACCCACTTTGCTAGTTCTTTCTGAACAAGGTGGAATAAACCATTGATGGTTGTGACTACATGGAAGCAGGAGGTGAGACATTCTCACTTCTCTGCATGTCAATGTCATCCTAACTCTGCTGTCTGGGGTAATAAAGAAGGAGGGAGTTGGGAGGACACACGGAAAAGGAGAAAGTCTGAACATGTGGCAATGGGAAGCTGAGTAAAGGAATCCTAGGCCTTGGCACTGCTCTGTGGGGTCTGGGAGAAGAGAGGACGGTGAGTCAGCTAGTGATTGGCTTCTCCCATTACTTTGTTCTAGAGGGTTCTGTAGGAAGCCATTATAAGTGAAGTTAAAAGCTCTCAGACAATCCTTTTAGCTGAGATGAGCAGAATATGAAATCAGAGAGAATAAATTTTGGACTTTAACAAGGAAACGTGATCTTTGTCTTTGAATTTCATTTCTTTCTGGAATCTGATTAAGGGAGAAAGTTTAATTATCAGATTCAGGGTATATCTATCTGGTTGGCATTTTGTTCATTTGTTTTTATTGCAGAACCTCTGGATATGCTGGGTGGACATAATTTGGCATGGGAAATAAAATGAAGAACAAATTTTCAGGCTTGGGAATTGAATGACCTTAGGGTTGTATTGATTAATTAACTGTTCTGACCAATTTTGGAGCTTTATGGAGGCAGATTACATATTGTCCATCAGCAATCCCATGAATACATAAAGATGCAGATCTTAATTCTTGGGGAAGGGCCTAATTAAGTGGAAATGGGTCTTCCCTATAACCCTGTGATGATCTTATCCCTATAGGAAATAGCCACACCCCTCATTGACCAAAAGCTTAAGCTCAATGGACCAAGGTAAAGATAAGGTAGGCAATATGAGGGGTGTCTCCCTTCATGTAGGGTGATGTCCATCCATGTGATACTTCTGGCTCTAAACTGACCACCCTGACTGGCAAGTTACATAGGAGAAACATGCCCAGTCTCTCCCTCTCCTTCTCCTTGGGAGAAGCTTCTCTTAGGAGCAACCCTTCCCTTTGCTCCTTCACATTGTAATCCTCACCCCTTAGCAGGACCAAGAATCCATAGGAAGTTTCGGGAGCCCTGCTCTGGTCCCATAATGCATGTGTCAGAATGAGTACCCATTTGGTTTGAGTCACAACCCCCATCACATCCGCCTTCTTTGCACTGTCTTGGGAGACCACCTGCCTGCAGAGAGCCTGGATTCGGTTACTTTCCTCCATGCTGCCCATTTTAAAGGTGTCTACTCCTTCACACTCCTTCCAGGGAACTGCCTGCTTGGAAGCCCACTTGACCGCAGACATAAGCTCTGTTCTCCAGCCTCGCCTCTAGCAGCCATTTCCAGTAATAAGGCATTTTGCTTACTCTTTGACTCATTTTTCAGGCTGATTGGATCTCAGCACCTGGGTGGTGCTATAAGCACAGGGGTCCTGGTACTGTTGCCCTGACCTCAGCCTTACAATGATCATATATTTTCATGGCTATTATCTGATTTATATGCATCTCTTTCATACTCTCTGGGGAAAGGGACAGGTCAAAGAAAGTTGTCTAATAGTCTCTCAAGTGTCTATCATCATATGCTGGTTTATAAGCTTTTAAGCAAGGTACTCATGAGGCACAAGTTGATGATGTGAAGGGGATGTGGTCCCCATCCAGGGGAGGTGTCAGTCTCCAGCAGCAGCGAGACTGTGTTGGCTCAGGAGGGAGGGGCTGCGGGCCCTGCTTACAAACTCTGCACTCAGTGACATCACCTTAGCTGCTTGAAATCAGCAATGATTTACACCAAAGAAAATGACAAATGCTACAAATCCGGATTTCTCTAAAAAGCATTTTTTGAGATGTGTCTTACCGGCAACTCATATTCTCCATCTCAAAGATCTCCACCCCACTTTTCTTATGAAAGTGTGGAAGTAAGTACCCCAAACTAGTGTGAAATTGAGGGCAGATAGATGTGATTTTATCCGGTTAATCCATACCCTTGAACTTCATAGGAGCCTGGGAAGTTGCAGGGGAAGTCGGGAGACAGGCCCTGCTCTGCAGGCCTTCAGAGAGTGTCCCCTTTTTCAGCAGCTCTCTCCATCCATGTGGTCCTCTGCACATCACCTCTCCATGCTCACCACCTTTCTCTGGACAGTCCTCTTTCTATATGATAACAGTTGCCCAGTGACCCTCCCTCCCCATGTCTGACTCACTCCGGTCCCAGTCTACAGCTCTGTCTTAATGAATTTTCTTTCTCTCTTGGTCTGCCTTTGCTCCAAAAAGGGTGGGATCACTTGTTCATTGTGGGGAGAGAAGGTAACTGTCCTGAATTGAATGTTTGCTATGATTATGTACCTTCTAAAAAGAAACCAGAGCTGGCTCATTGGGTGGTATTCAGATTCACATATTGGCAATGACATTGAGTCTAAAGCTTGGCCTTCTGTTGAAGATACAATAGCATCTTTCTTGGACCATCCTTGCTACAAAGGCCCAGGTTAGCTGAATCATCAAAGGTGGAGGCTCCCTCATCAAGATGCCCTTTATATGCTTCAGTTCAGGCATTTTTGTCTTCAGGACTTGTGTTCTACTCTCATGATTTGGGGCTCACAGACAAACATGACAGTTCTTTTTCATGTTATCGGAGAAAACAAACAGATATTGTAGGTTTTAGAGCTCTGACCCAGGTACTTAGGGTTAAGTCCCCTTCTTAGCCCCATGAAAAGAATCACCCTTAAATAATATTCTCTGCAACTTTATGTTTATAGCATTAATTTAGCTTCTGCTCAAACAGCCTCTGGGAAGCTGGAGGAACCTTTAGGAAGAGAACTCTACCGTAGCCCTGAACTTACTCATTCACCGTTCTGCTAATCCAGAGAGTGCAATTAAAATACAGCTTTTCCTGTAAAGCCCACTTTAGTTTATCCCTAAGAATTTTTAGGAGGCAGGCACTTGCTAAAGATTAATACTCAACACCAAGGGGATTAAATACTTACCCAATTCCAGCAGTCAAGAGGAGATTAGGAAAATCATTCTACCTTTTGATTGTTGGATCCCAACTACTCCAAGTATGTTGTTTGAGGCTGATGATTTAGTTTTGGATTTATACAATGTGAAGAAACTATTTAAAAGTAGTATTTACCTTTCTATGAGGCAGCATAGCCTAATAGGTAAGGACAGGGCCTTTGGTGTCAGTTACCTGTGTGTAAATTTTGGTGCTATGACTTTCAGCTGTGTGATCTTGAGAAAATCACTTAAACTCTGTATATTTCTATTTTGTCATCTGTAAGAGGGGATATTTTACCTTATAGGGTTGAATATTAAATAAGCTAATATTCATAGGGCCTTTAAAACTGTTGCTACATTATAGTAAGGGCTATGCTAGCATTCATTAATTAGAATACATTTAAAAATGACAATGGTAGAATTTGTCTGGAAATTATTTTATATCCTTGAGCATTCTTTTTTATGCTCACAAGAAACATTGAGAGGAAATAAACACTAGATTTGTACATAATGGCTATACAACCCTGTCTTGACTCGCGGTGATTTGACTTGACTTGACTTGACTTGGTGACTCCAAGTGATTTGCTAGCTCCCAAGGAAACCCCCCGTACTGAAGAGGATTGGAAAACTGCTTCTAGAGTCTCAGTCTAAAGCTTCCTCTATTCTATGTGGGTTCTAGAAAAATAAGGTAGCCTTTAGGCCCAGATACCACCTATAGTCATCTCGTATCTCCCAGAAATATTAATAATATCAGTGAACTTAAAATTCCCAGCAATACATTCAGCAACAGAGCCAGTAAACATCATCCTTCTGACATTTAACAGATGAGGAAGCTGAGATGCCTACGTGTTGGTGACTTCCTGGAGTTGGGACAGTAATGTGCTCCAACAGGGTTTGAGTCTCTGACCTTTCCACCTGCACCCTCCTGATCTCCCTATGCATCATAAACTGACCTGGAAAAGAAAAGATGGCCTTGCCTGATGACATTGTCTTCAGGGTATGGAGGCGATGGGATGGGCGCCCAGGACAGGACCCAGGAAAGGCATGAGTGGAAAACTTTAGGCTCTCAAATCAAACCTGTTTACTTGTCATTTTCCAGATGCTCTCAGCTGCTTCTTTCCTATATTTGCCCTTCCAAATGAAAGAAAGTATTGTATTGATGTCGCTGAAAATAACATCGATTCAGCTTCTTGGTTCGTCCATCTGCCCAGGGATGGTGAGGTGTCTTGGGATTTTGCCTGTGTGTGTAACTGCTTTTTAAAGCCTGATTCTTATAAAAAGTATTTTTCAGTTGTTGCATTACTGTTCAGAACCACTTACACACGCACGCATGCACACACATATGCACTCTTAACACTTTAATTTTTTAGAGGTTTTTATTTTATTTGTTTGTTTATTTATTTTTTTCTTTATCAGAGAGAGAGAGAGAGCACAAGCAGGGGTAATGGCAGCCAAAGGGAGAAGCAGGCTCCCCCGGGGACAAGGAGCCGGACTCGGGACTCAATCCCAGGACGTTGGCATCATGGTATGAGCCAAAGGCAGACAGATGCTCAATCCAGTGATCCACCCAGGCATCCCAAAACTTTAATTTTTTTCAAAGGCCTGCCATTCCCTATGGATAATTGGAACTACCTACTTTCCCACTGTTTGGAATTTTGGCAACATTGTTTTATTCTGCCCATCCAGTTTACTCTGCTTAGCTGTATTTTTTGTTGTGTTTTTCAAAGAAAGTTGACACTGTGACTAATCAGTGATTAGACATGAGTGCTCTATCAATCGATGCTGTAAATTCCGATTTCTGGAACTTTCTGGACAGTGAAACACAGGATGGCTGTTTTCCCCCTACAGCCTTGTTAATGTGGTAACGTGTGGTGGACCCGCACTGGTGGACCCCCGGAGGCATCACTGGCATCAATCAGTAGGCGTTTGTGTGGCCCAACAGTGGTGACTGGGGTATCTGTTTTAATTGTTCTGTGCCTTGTCCTTACCAGTGGCTAAGTATTTTTATTATCACCTTCCCCAGAGGTCTTATGGCCTTTCCTCGAGGTAGAGAATGAGGGGAGGGTCTGGCAGATGGATCTCCAGGTCCCACTTCTGCTCTGAATTGAGCCTCTTCTTCTGTTGCCTTCCTTAGCATATTTCATCTGCAGTAAGAGTTCAGGGGTGAAAAATGTTTTGAACCAGTGGTATATGAGTGGACAGAACTGTGTTGATTCAAAAGATCAGAGTAGAGCAACTGACTAGACAAGGAGAGAAATTCTGGGGAAACTATGTACCTCCTGAGGCATGTTCTTGATTTTTTTTTAAAAAAGGAAGAGGCTTAACTAGGTGATCTACAAACTCTTTCTCCCACTCTAACTTTGTGTGATTCACTGGGACTAACTGAAAAGAACTTCATATAAGTAATACACACTGCTATTAACGATGTAGACAGGAACATGAGAAGGGAAGGTTGGTGGTCACAGAAGTCTGGGTTGGTGGAGAGAGGGGAAAGAAAGAGCAATATATGAAACATTGATTTATATATATATATATATATATATATATATATAGAGAGAGAGAGAGAGAGAGAGAGAGTCTTCATTAACACTATGGGTCCATTTTACAGATGAGGAAACAAGGCTGAGTGACCACATGTGGCCAGAGTGGCCAAATTGCCCCATGAAATAATATCAAATTTTGTCTCAGTTTTCTTTGTTGACTAGGAATTCAAGCAGATAAAAGAACTGATGCTACAGATTAGAATAGAATCCTGGAACCCAATGCATGAAGTTTGGTGAAATGCTTAGGTTTGGTCTCTGGGAGAAATAAGCACAATTCTATACCCTGACTTGCTGCAGACTTTCCCATGGGTGAGAGTGCTGAATTCCCTAAATTTTGTCCTTGGATGACTAGGCAAACCTGAGAGTCTCAAAGGCTTGCTTAATGATGCTCAGGGAAAATAAATAGTGGAATCTTACTATGTTAAGGTAGGATTTTTAAAATCTGCTGAGATCTGAGTTTTCAATATTTGCTTCATTCAGGGGGAGAATTTCAGAATTTCCACCTTTACATTCATCCCTCTATTTTTTCACTCATTGTGAAGAGTAACTGCTGAATGCTAGAAGCTCAGATGTGAGCTTTTAATCTTTCAAAAGGCAATTGATATCCAAAACAAGATGGCACACCACTATGGAGATAACACCTATGTTAATACTTAAAGGAAAATGATTCAAAATTTATCTGGCAAATCCCTGCTTCTTCTGGAAAATCACTTCCATGGAACTCCGTGGGATTCACACTAAATAGATACTGGCCAAGTGACAGGTTCGTCTGAGTGCAAATCAAGAACTCAGGCTAAATGATTTGTGTAAGAGAAGAGACAGGTGTTTGGAAATTCTGTGATTTAGACCTTTCCTTTGTAGGAATGCTTTGTGGGAGGGAAAAAAGTATATATCACTTCATATTGGTTGCACAGAACTCATTTACTTCACTTCCTTGTAGTGATTTTTCATTTTTATGACCATAAATTATTGAGGATATTCCGTGGCCCGAAGGTAAGAAGGGGTGGTCCTTGGAGAGACAGGCAAACAAATACCCTGTTTGTTAGCGGGCGCCGCCCCATTACTTTGTCTAAGGTTCCTCAGGTGGGCAGTTACCTTATAATTTCATTTTAGCAGAATGAGAGTTAAGGGACCTTGATGTAAGCGTCTGCTTCCTCCCATCATTTCATCAGAATAGCTTTCCATTTGCAGAGAGCTGCGTGAGGAAAAGCAAGAAGAGTGAACTTCTATTCCTTGAAGGCAATACACAATTTATAGACACTAAACTGTGGAATGAGGAGAGCTGGCAAGCAAGTGGGTTCTTCATAAAGCCGCTGTGCCTGCTGTTTTGTCACCTCTCTTTGTCTTGACCACTTTTCTCTTGCTTGTGAGGAGAGGTAAAGTGCGGTGGAGAGGAAGGAGCAGTAAGCTAGATGTGGGAAGACGCAGGTTGGAATAGCGGTCTGAGCCCGGGAACTGCTGGGCTGGGAGTGTGTGTAGTCTCTGTTACCTCACAAAGTGGTGGTGAGACAAAGAGGAAAGAACGTCGGGGGCTGTGTTGTTGAAAGTGAATGTTCAACGTTAGCCATTATTGTTTATTTTTCTCTTCTCTGCTTCACCCTGCCCTTGAGAGGGAGGAGTTGAGATGAAGAGGTCAAGTTTCAAGGTTGAGGTTGTTTTGGTGCTCAGTGAGACGGGTGTGGAAAGTCATTGCCTGATGGACAGTGGAGCTTTCTCTGGAGTGCCTTAGTTCCACTTGGTGGGAGGTGAACTCCAGAGGAGGCCGTTCAGCTCTGTTTTTATCTCTTTGTGGTTGCTTGGGTTCCACTTAGACCACAGGCACTGAGACAATTTCATATAGAATTCGAGTGTAGTGTTTTTCCCCAAACTGCTCAATTTTTTATGGATATGGTTTTTCTTTGGTATGAATGTTTGTATTTTCTTAGTGAATCATTATATTCTCAAATAGCAAGGATATTTGGGAGTTCTAGATTATGTGTAAAAAACTAAAGGACCAATCCCAACCATTTTCAAAAACAAAAATAATTTCTTTGCAGTACAATGAATGTTGGCAGATCTGGGAATGACTCTTCAAACTGGTATTAGAACAAGAAAATCTTTTCCCCCGCAACTGCCTAAGAAAGTCAGAGAGCTGCATGCACTTCAGAAAGATTTCAAAGAACTGTGACAAGTAGAGCATTGGGATGGGCCATGGAGCCATTTAGATCGTTTCTTTCTTCAGATGACCTTGTCAGTACCCCGCCCATAAACCCTGGCCTTACCCACTGTTACTTGAAGAGAGGTCCAGTGCTGCCCTAGGGTGTTTGATGTCCGCAGGAGTGTGTCCTGCACCCAGCCACCCCCGCTGCATGGCAGGTTGGGAGCGCCAGACGGAGTCCCAGGGTTGACCCTGAACCAAAGAGTAATGAGAACAGGTGCCATCAATTGCAGAATCTAGGTCACGGGTATATGGGCATGCAAGGCACAATCTGTACTTTCCTGAATGTTTGAAAATGTTCATAATAACATGTTGAATGGAATGGTGTTATAGAAGATAAAACAGGGGAGAATATTCACCATATGTTGTTCTGAAAAGTGAAGTGAAGGTTACAAAATGGGGTAGACTATGATCATAATTTTGTAAATATATATATGTATATATATACACACACGTGCACAGAGAGAGAGTTATATGCCACTTTCAGTACTACCTTTACCTGTATTAAAATATTTCCAGAAGGAAAACAGCAAAAAATTAGCAGTTGTTAGTTGTGAGTTGTGGGCATTCAGAGAATTAAAAACAATTAAAAAAAAACATTTTTTATAACACTGAAAAACATTAAATTAAAAAAAGTTTTTAAAGTCTTTCTCTGTAACTTCCAGATACTGTACAATGCATCAGTTTATATAGTCAAATTTAAAAACATATTATTTACAAATTGTGTTTTGAAGAGCATTTAATGATGGAGAAATAAAGCTATCCCTAGTTTTTTATGATATGATTACAACTGAAAAACTACCTATGCAATTTTGAGGGCCTTGAGAGAGGATTTTATTGCTGGTGACTAAGGAGAAACAGGGAGCAGTCTACTGGGAGTTAAATCCTAAGTGTGATAGTGCGTCATTGCTGATCTTTGAGACATGCTTTTACAAGAAATTCAAATTTTTAAAATAATTCTTAAAACTTTTGTATGTCCAGATTTCCCACAAGTACCCTGATTATCTTTATAAACAAACAAAATGTTCTCTTTTAAAGGGAGAAGGTCTACGTTCCTATTCCGCACCCAGTGCTTTTTGCGTCTGTACTTACCCCAGAGGACTGTCATCAGTTTCAAATGTATCAGAAAACACTCTTTATCAATGTTGAAATAAAGAAATTATAACATCTATTAAGGTAGTTTTCCTCCAGCTTTTCAAACTCAAGAGATTATTTTAGGCATTAAGAAGGTGAGACTCTTATTACCCATAAAATCTTCAGGCTCTACTGATCTACCTTTCATGAGATTCATTTTTCATGGACGAGGCAGAACATAACAAGCTTCATATGTCACTCCCTGAGTTGAAGAGCGGCACGACTCCAGAGCAGGGGAGAATGTTATTAATCCTGGGCACGCTAGGGCTCTCTTTACTCCACACTCAGAGAGCGGAGCCACAGCACTTGGTGGAAACCTCTGGGTCATGTGGATGGGCTTTGAAGTCACTATGCAGATGCGACTGTGAGTCACGCTGCAAATCCCTGAGTGTGTGATGGCTTGATTGCCCGATGGCTGTGTTTTCCCTCTCTCTACCCCTCATGCCTGTTCCTCACCAAGAAGGGCCCCTTTGCCTACTTACTTGGTTCTGGGCTGGACGGAATGCTTTAACCAATCGACTAGGGTACAAGAGATGTTGCAGCAGCTTCTGGGCTAGCCTTTAGGAAGACCAGCAGTTTCTGTTGCTTCGCTCTCAAAGCTCTGAGTGGCATGGAAGAAGTGCAGGCTAGTTGTCTGGAAAACGAGGTCACGTGTAGGAACACTGAGCTGCCCACCACGTGACCTTCTTCTACTAGAATTTTCTCTCTTTTTTCCTCTGTGATCGATAGGAACTGTGAAGTCACCCAGCTCTGTTAGTGATGAGGGTAGCAAGTTTCCCTTCTGTTTCGAGCGTAGCACTGAGAGGAGCACATGGTTCGGGATGCCCCTTGGGCACCAGCTCTCAGCTGCATTCCCCAACCTGCCATATCCGTGAGTAGGCTCCTGCATTCTCCGTCCGTCTGGCTATTTGGTCTGATTTCTCAACCTAGAGGTGGAGATGGGGGAAGACGTTTGATTTATTGTCATCCCCTTGAGCCTCAACACTTGAGGATTTTCTTATGTCTGTGTAATTAGAAAAATTGCCAGGATGGAATCTATCATGGATGCCTTGTCGTTGATTTTTGTCTGCGTTGCAGGGAGTCATTTACATTGTGTACAGATATCTCCAGGTCATGGGACTGTTTGGAAACATTTAGCCCCACCACACGAGTGCAGCCGGCTCCAAAGTCTTAGCTAGTGGGCAAAATAACACGTGCATTTTATCCTTAACATTAATGAGAAAACTGCTCTGCTTCTATTAATGGAAAACAAAGTTCAGGCTTTAAGCTGTTAATATCAATAATGAGTGTTGGTAATTACATACTGTAGATAATTATAATCTCTATCATTATGCAATTAAATTTAAAAAACTTTTGAAGTGATAGGGATTTTAGGAAAGTAGTAACGTCAGTGCCCGCCATTCTGTCATTGTTTTGTTTGTGTAAATTACAAGGGATGGTTGAAATGTATGTAGGACAGAATTTTGTAACAAATATTAATTATATTATAATATCAAGTATCATTACTTATATAATTAATAAATTATGAATGAAAATATTATTAAAGATAGAACTCCATTTTAACCTTCAAATCTGAAAAATACATAAGCAATATTTTATGTCATATGCCTCTGAGCTGACTACAACCAACTTCAACATTGTAGAAGTGAAAAAATCCTGCTCTGTATACCAAACTGGGTGGTTTATAAATGTATGGACTTCTGTGTGAAAATGTTTGATTATAGCTTCTGTTCCTCTTGTCTTCTTTCATTCTGGTCCATGAGTTACTCCTATTAGCCCTCCATATTCATTAACTTTCTAATTGTTTAAATCTCTGTTCATTTTCTAAATATCCTGGGAAGATAGCCCATTTGTCTCTCCATCATTACTTATAATCCCAGCATCTCTGTGCTTGTTTTTTGAAGGTAAGTTCCTTGAACACTTTTGACAGGTAATAATGATGATGCCTAACATATTTTGATGAGCGATAACGGGCTATCCTAAACAGTCATTGTTTTATGTCTATAATCCCATTGGTGTAAGGTATTGGGATTGGAGCCTTAGTAAGGTCATGCAAACTGTACAAGATCATGCAGTTATTAAATAATGAAACTGGAATGCAAAACCTTGTTCCTCTGATTTCAAAGCCCATGTTTTTAGCCACTAGAGAATACAATCTCCACGGTTTCTTGAAATTTTACTCTGGATCCTGCATGGATCATTTTCATGTGTATTTTTTCTCTGAATCGTCCTCATATGGGCCACTTTGCTTTCCCTTTAAGTAACAGAAGCTGTAATAGGCTCAGTAGATGTTTTCTCTTTACTTTTCTATAGATAGTGTACATTTCTTTGCTTCCATTTACACGTAATCTGCCAAATAGAAATCACTTCCACTTGTACTTCTTTTCTCTTCTCATTCCAATAATAAAGGAGGGTCCTCCATCCTGCCCACGGTTAATTTCTCACCTACCCTACACCCCATACCCCTGTAGCTCTCTCATCTGGGACTTGCTCCATTGATCAGCCTCTATCCTCTCTGTGTGCTCCTTCCCAAGAGGATCCCAAGAAGGATCATCTCACATTTAAATAAAACAACCCCCAAACATAAAATCTCCTTCAATCCATGTCTGTAACTGACTACTTCCCTACACTTCTGTCACAAGCAAAGAGTTTTCTAAATTTTTTTGTCTCCTCATCCCTCTGCTACATCCATTCCTCAAGCTACAATAATAAGGGTTAGCTGTCTCATCCCACCCACACTGCTCCCTGGCATGGTTCTTGTTTATTAAATCAGATGGACACCTTTTTGAACTTAGCTCATTTGCCCTCAACATTATCTGGCTCTGCGTATAACCCACTCCTGAAAATACTCTCTCCACATCTCTCTCCACTGTACAAGACATTTTTGTGGGTTTTTCCACCCTATTCTCTAGATGCTTTCTTTCTCCTCTACTGAGGCGAGCTCTTTTGTTTCTACCCATCTCTTTAATGTTCATACGACTTACTCTTTACTGCCTTTTCTCCTTCTCCCTTCTAGGTCCGTTTTCAATACACCTACCACTTTCTGTCCACACCGCCAGGAACCTAGCTTCCAGCAATGACACTCAACCCAGTCCCCCTGCTTTTGGTCTTGCACTATTGGTCATTCTAAAATGTCAACCTAATCATATCACTTCCTTACTTAAATTCTTTAATGGTTTCTTTGTGAACTTAGGTGAAATTCAAACTACTTTCCATGGTTTGGACATTTGAGCTGGGCCAAACTAATGTTGATTGATAGAGTTATGGGTTAGAATTCCCACAACATGGCAGGGTCCCTTGCAGCTGACTGCTTGTTGGTTTATGAAAGAATACTACTTATTGCCGATTTACCCTGTAACCCAATTTCCTATTGTTATGAGTTTGACTAGGCTGAGTTACCTCAACAGATGGGCACCACATACAGTTTAAAAAGTGTATTTCTTCTTTACATTATGGTTGAGTTGAGGCTTCCCATATGATAAGCAGTGCTCCCCTAGTTAGGATTCAGGGAGCACCCCCCCCCCCTCCAAGCCCTCATCATCATATGTATTCAGCTGACGGAATGATAGAGGGTATGAGGAGGCCATCAGAATCTACAATGCAAAATTTCCACTTTCATCCTCTTCACAGTAACTATCCACACCATCATACCTAGATGAAGTGGTTAGGAAATATAGTTCTATGGTTGGTAGAAAGGAAAAAAATAAAAATAATTATGAGAGATTGATGTGTGTCCGAGAGGCAAGTCAGTCAGTGGTTGTGGCTGGATGTGAGGCTCCCTCTTTCGGAAGTATAGGCAGGAGGTGGTAGAAATCTGGGGGTAGGGTGGCTGCCATGATTGTGAGGGACAGGATGTGGAAGCTATATTCTTTATCGTCTTCATTCTCTCAGGAGAGAGGCTGGAAGATCTCTTGTCATTCCGTAGCCAACATCACATATTGTTCGGCTCATCCTAGTGCCCCCATTTTATACTAGGCAATTGGAAGAATGACACTTTTTATTAAGAGAAACATATCTGTGAACGAGTCCATTAAGTGGAGCTGATTGAAATGGTGGGAACCCGTATGCTCTGCTCTCTGAGGAATTTAATTGGAACTCTGACTCTAGCCAGAGTGAAGCTCTCAAACCAGGAAATGAGCCAAAACTCTACTGGAGATTTGCGCTCCTTCACAGTAATTGCTTCTGAATAGAGAAACACCTTCAAAGTTTTCCGTGGGTATATTTATCAACAAGGGACTAGCCCTAGAAGTGGGGCTCTTGCAATCTTCCATTCTAAGACAATGAAATATTAACATTTAATAATTACTGCTGGTAACAAGAAAATACAAACCTGCCTTGTCCCATAAAATTAGGGCTTCTCACTGGAATTGTCTGCCAGAAGCAAACCATTGTGGTGGCCATCTACAGCAGAAGCGAATCCTTGTGTGATAGGAGACTCATTACTAACCTGGTCTGCATGTGGAGCTAGTAATAGTGATCTCACTGGCTTGTCATGAAGATTAAACAAGGTCACCTACAGGAGAGCATTTGGCCTATAATAGATGTCTGATAAAGGTTAATTCCATCCTTCTGTCCTCTCTCTTTCCCTCTTTCCTTCCTTTGCTTCTCTCTCCTCTCCTCTTTCCTCCTTTCCCTTCTGTGGAGAACTAAGATTTACAGAAGAGGACCACAGAGGTCTAGAGAGAGAGGGGACTGACCCCAGGGATTGTGAGGGAAGGAGAGAAAAGTCACAGGGCAAAGGGCAGGTAACAAGTGAGGGAGGCAGGGTTGAAAACCATAAAGAGAGCAATGGGGGGAGGAGAAAGGAAGGAAGGAAGAAAAGAAGGGAGGGAGACATGGAGAGAGGGAGGGACAAACAGAAAAGATTTTTCACTTAGAAGGTGTCACATGGCCACAGGGCACTGGGGAAATCTGAGGGTTGAAGAGGTCAAAGAAAGACAAGGATGACAGGCCTCCCACAGTCAGTGCTGTGGCTGAACCTAGGGATTCTTCCTGGCTGAGTTGGCTTCACATATTTTAGTGTCTAATGAGGAAGAGCCAGGCAGGGTCTCCCCCAGAGCCCACCTCCAGCCTCAGGTGCTGCACTTTCTTTTTTTTTTGGAAAAAACTTCTTGTTGAGGAAGTTCTTTATCACCCCCCACCCCACAGCTGTGCCTGCCATTCTTCTACTTATGTTTTGATATTCCACTTAAATGTCCTATGGTTGGTGTGACTGATTTTCGCAGGTGTCCCCGCAGCATCCTGTCTGTCCTTTCGATACGCATTTATTAGTTCTGTTCAGGCCCAGAGCACTTAGGTCTCCCACGTTCTAAGCACTGGGCCAAGGGTGGGTGTGGAAACGTGACTGATACAAGGTCTCACTCCCAAGGCCATTGCATATACCAGGTGTTCCCCAAACCCAGTTCGCCTTGGACAATTCCTATCAGAACACGGGGCAACTGTGTTCGAAATGTGTATTTCTAGGCCCTACTCACAGTTAGTCAAGTCAAGGTAAGGCTTGGTCATCTGTAATTTAGGAAGCTGTCCCAGGGAATTCTGATGAGCAGTCAGGTTTGGGAGCTTCTTAAAAGGTGAAGGGAAGGTAAGAAATTTAGTGTACTCTCTCTGACGGGGTTTGGATTGATGGTGTTCTATGTTGCCAACCACAGCTGGGTCCAAAAACTTCAGAGGACAGTTAGGTGAGCTTACCACTTACTGTCTTGTCTTAAGGGGGACATTCCATTTAACATTATAACATTTGGTCTGGTTAAGGTTCAACATGCCGAGAAGGTGGGTAAGCAAGACCCTATCATCGGCACAAATAACAACAGCCCAGGTGAAAAGGACATAAAGAGAGGAGAAGGGAGTTGAGGGAAATTGGAAGGGGAAGTGAACCATGAGAGACTATGGACCCTGAAAAACAACCTGAGGGTTTTGAAGGGGCAGGGGGTGGGAGGTTGGGGCAACCAGGTGGTGGGTATTGGGGAGGGCACGTATTACATGGAGCACTGGGTGTGGTGCAAAAACAATGAATACTGTTATGCTGAAAAGAAATTTTTAAAAAAATCAAGAAAACAAAACAAAACAAAAAGTACCAGAACAGGGGCACCTGGGTGGCTCAGTGGGTTGGGCCGCTGCCTTTGGCTCAGGTCATGATCTCAGGGTCCTGGGATCAAGCCCCACATCGGGCTTTCTGCTCGGCAGGTAGCCTGCTTCCCTTCCTCTCTCTCTGCCCGCCTCTCTGCCTACTTGTGATCTCTCACTGTCAAATAAATAAATAAAATTAAAAAAAAAAAAAAAGTACCAGAACAAAGACTAAGATAGTTGGATTTCTAAAGTATTCTTATTTTATATGAAAAAATTCTAGTTTGTTCTAAAATACCAAATTAAATATTTTACCCTAAAAAAAAAAAAAAAAAGGACACAAAGACGTCCTGGCTTTGGCTCCGGTGCCTGGAATCTAGCTGGCTTATCACCATGACACAGAGCCTTGCACTGAGGACTGGGCTGTGGAGACAGCCCTCCACCGCCTTCTGTCTACGGAATTCTTTCTGCCTACACCCACCTCACTTCTCTTGCTCTCGTTCCCTCCCCCTTGGAGTCAGGCTACATCCTCTGATATTCTGCCCCACCCCCTTTTTTACCTAGGATAGAGCCACTCTTGGCTCTGTGTGCAGCCCCATGCTTGGTGAGAGACTCCTCCTTCCAGCCAGGCAGACAGAGTCTTACTGGGCAGACTAACCTCCTTCTACCACTCCTAGAAGAGAGGACTTTCTACCCCTCTGCCTTTCACTGTGTTCCACAGAAGGCTGTTCTTCCCCCAAAGACTCCTGACCCCTTTGGGGGGTGCTGAGAAACTGTGTGTGAGGCCCTTTTCATGTCTCTGCACTGGGAAGCACTCCTTGGTGGGTTCCCAGAGGAGCAGAGAGCTCTTGAAAGCCAGCCAGCTGGAATAAGAAGATTTTAAGTAGAATGGGGCATGGAAGCATTAAACGTGATTTCTCTTCCCTTGGGGAGGTAGATGCCACTTCAGAGTACTAGAGTAGAAAACTCTGCTTTAAAGGGCTAGTGTCCAAAATTTATAAAGAACTTAGCAAACTCAACACCCAAAGAACAAATAATCCAATTAAGAAATGGGCAGAAGACATGAACAGACATTTCTGCAAAGAAGACATCCAGATGGCCAACAGACACATGAAAAAGTGTTCCATATCACTCGGCATCAGGGAAATATAAATCAAAACCACAATGAGATACCACCTCACACCGGTCAGAATGGCTAAAATTAACAAGTCCGGAAATGACAGATGCTGGCGAGGATGCGGAGAAAGGGGAACCCTCCTACACTGTTGGTGGGAATGCAAGCTGGTGCAGCCACTCTGGAAAACAGCATGGAGGTTCCTCAAAATGTTGAAAATAGAACTGCCCTATGACCCAGCAATTGCACTACTGGGTATTTACCCTAAAGATACAAACGTAGTGATCCGAAGGGGCACGTGCACCAGATGTTTATAGCAGCAGTGTCCACAATAGCCAAACTATGGAAAGAACCTAGATGTCCATCAACAGATGAATGGATAAAGAAGATGTGGTATATATACACAGTGGTACACTATGCAGCCAGCAAAAGTAATGAAATTTTGCCATTTGTGACGACGTGGCTGGAACTAGAGGGTATCATGCTTAGCGAAATAAGTCAAGCAGAGAAAGACAACTGTCATATGATCTCCCTGATATGAGGAAATGGAGATGCAACATGGAGGGTTAAGGGTGTAGGAGAAGAATAAATGAAATAAGATGGGATTGGGAGGGAGACAAACCATAAGTGACTCTTAATCACTTATGGGTTGCTGGGGGGAGGGGGGTTTGGAGAAGAGGGGTGGGGTTATGGACATTGGGGAGGGTATGTGCTATGGTGAGTGCTGTGAAGTGTGTAAAGCTGGCGATTCACAGACCTGTACCCCTGGGGATAAAAATATATTATATGTTTATAAAAAATAAAAAATTAAAAAAGAAATTAAAAAAAAAAAAAAGAAAGAAAACTCTGCTTTAAGATCCTGAAGTTGAAATCCTTCTTCCTGAGGTGAAACTGACTCGGACATGTCTAGAGTCAAAGATGAACATCCCCCCCCAGGAGATGGAAAGATGTATGAAACAAAATACATCAACGCAGAAGGAAAACCCGTTTTCCTCAGAGATTTAATATAGATTGTTTAAATCATGGCCAAAAGGGAATACCAGGATCCCAGGACTTGACAGAATCTCAAGAGCCAAACATCTACAAGACCCAAAGACAACCATATCTCTTTGAAATATACTGGGCAAGAAGATTTGATAAACCAGGTTAGGCAGCCATTGGCTGTGCCTTTGGGACAACACTAGTGCCTTTGTGACGGGTGGGTGGGTTGAGCCAAACCTCTTGTTTTAGGGAACCTTGTCTGTTTCCCTCTACCATTCTGAGAAAGAAGGGAAAACAGATGAAAACAATGGAAAACATATTAGTTTTGTAGAGTGACTGTGACAGATGATCACAAACTGGGTGGCTTAAAACAACACAAATTTATCTTCTCATAGATTTGGATGTCAGAGTCCAAATCAAGGTGTCAGCAGGGCCATGCTCCCTCTGAAAAATATAGAAGAGCATCCTCCTTTCTTCTTCCTGCTTCCGGCTTAGAGCAGTGTGCGTGGATTTGTTCCAACCTCATGGTGTTTGTGTGTTTTCCTCTTGTCTTTCCTGTTATTAGAATGAGGATACTGGTCATGGGGTTGAGGGCCCATCTGAATCCAGGATGATTTTATCTGGAGATCCTTAGCTTGATTTTATCTGCAAATACCCTTTTATCCCCAGCAAAGTCACATTCACAGGATATGGTGGACATACCTTTGGGAGGATCATCACTGAACACACTATAGCAACCTTTGAGGAAATGTCCCCTAAGACAACACTGAAGCCAGAAACCAAGGCCTTCTTTGTAAGATGGTGCAACTCACAAATGGACTCTGGGTGCTGCTGCTGGTCTAGGTGGTCCCTGGTCCCCTTCCTCACCTGTTTCAGGTGATCGAGTTCACCAAACCCCTTCTTACCTTCGAGTCATTGCACCTTTTGCAAGGAAAGTGCTCAACTACATCACATCTAATGACTACCTCTTCCCAGACAGACCTTCGCTGTTCATCCTGTGATTTTTTTTAAAAAGATTTTATTTATTTATTTGACAGAGAGAGAGAGCAAGTGAGCACGCACAACCAGAGGGAGTGGCAGGCAGAGGGAGAGGGAGAAGCAGACTTCCTGCAGATATCCTGAAGTGGGGCTTGATCCTATGACCCTGGGATCATGACCTGAGGCGAAGGCAGACACTTAACTGACTGAGCCACCCAGGTGCCCCGACTCTGTTATTTATTTATTTATTTATTTATTTATTTATTTATTTATTTATTTTATCACAACTGCTGCTTGTTTCCTTTAGAGCATTGACTACAATTTTCAGTTATTTACTTGACTCTTTTCTCTCTTTTCCACTAAATTGAAGGGACAAGAAGGCAAGAAACAGGTCTACCCTGTTTACTCTATACAGCCAACACCAGACACAGTGTCAGGTGCTCAAAAAGTAACAGGTGATGGATAAGAATGGAATGCATTCAGCGAATGAGCACATGACATCATTCCCCTCCTTGTCTGATCTCCTTCCATCCTTTCTTGGACTTGATCTTCCCAAGTGGTTATTCCAAACTTGATTCTTATTCTTACCTAATCCCTGTTAGGATGGTAACTGACAGAAGTCCTTATGCATCTGCTCTTCTGGCTTACACCTGCATCCCTCTGAATTCTGCTGGAGTTGAGAACACACCTATGTCTTTCTGAATTCTGCTGGAGTTGAGAACAACAAAGCACTTGTTTGGTCACACCACGTTTCTTGGCTCTAGCGTTCTGTGGTCATGACAATTTTCTCCAAGGAAGGGTATGAGGAATAAGGGGGAGAAGTGGTCATTGCTGCAAGGGCAACCACCAGGGCTTTGAAGAAGTAAAGATCGGTGAGCCTCTAGCCAGCTCCCGTGTGCACATTGGTTTCTGATGGCATCCCATGTAGTCTTAGGCTACATTTCCACACTTTTGCAAAGATTCCTTTAGCAAAGCTTTCTTCTTCATTGTCTTTATAGAAATGATACATTCATATTGCAAAAATTCAATCATTCTGTAACAAAAGAAACCCACAAAGTCACGCAAATTCTACCACTGAGGTCGTATAATGAACGTCAGATGGGCGTCATTCCAGCCAGCTCTCTGTGCTTATAAACATGAGGAAGGATCTATGGTTAGGTAAATAGTCTGAGCAATAGTTTTAATAACCATGGGATGATACTTCACATAATACAGTATTTTTAGTAAGAAGGTATTAAATTTAAGTTTTTCAAGAATATTTTTCTAAAAGTGAGGGAAATTATTTAGAGAGACATTAGGGGCACCTGAGTGGTTCAGTAGGTTAAATCTCAGACTCTGGATTTTGGCTCAGGTCATAATTTAGGGGTCATGAGATCAAGTCCCAGGTCTGGTTCGGTGCTGAGTTGGAGTCTGCTTGAGATTTTCTCTCTTTCTTTCTTTCTCCCTCTGCCCCTCCCCCTCGCTTGTGCTCTCTTGCTCCTTAAAAAAAATAAAGTGACAATAAAAACTATTATAGTTATTTACTGTTCAGTCTATATTTAAATGAAACCATGCTTTCTACTAGAATGTTTCCATTCTACCTGAATGTTTTCATTCATTGTCTTTATTTGGACCTGTAAGGGGCTATATTCCTTGAGACTTAGAAGATTGTTTGCTTTAATTTTTTTCATACACAATTAACATTTATCGCCCCTTCAGTTGTTCAAATTACACATACCAAGAAGCCACCTCTTTCCCAAACAACTCCCTGTTGAAATACTTCCTCCTCATTCCCCAGTCTGTGTCAATTGCTCTCTACATATCCATGAAACTGTTACTTAGGAAGCTTTCTTTTATTGCATTCCAATTTCAGATTCACTGTTTTTAAAGATACCATGTTTTTCTCTTACTTAATTATTTTCTCATTTTACTAGAGCATATTTTCAACCAACTAACTACCCAGTAATACATGGGGAAGAAAAGCATTTTTGAGTCACTTCATATGTGAAAGAGCTTTTTCTTTTCTTTCTTTCTTTCTTTTTTTTTGTTTGTTTGTTTGTTTGTTTGTTTGAATGACAGTTTGGCTGGGGTTGGAATCCATTGTTCTGCGTTCTCAGTGGGCTATTTCATCTAAAGACACTACCTAGAAACACATTTCCTCTTGGGATATTCTTTTGCATTATTATTTGGAAAGTAACTCACTGGTTGTTCTTTACTTCCACTGAGGTCTATTTACATACAGTTTGGTGAACTTTATATACACTCACACAACACTACGCAAAACAAGATATAGAATATGTATGTCTCTCACCCCCAAAGTTCCAGGGCCAATCCCTGCCGATGTTTGCTAGAAGCAGCCACTTTTTGATTTCTAGTACCATAGAATAGTTTTGCTTATTATAGTACCTTATTTAAATGAAATCACACAGGATGTACTCCTCTACCTAGCTCCTTTTGCAAAGCATGTTTTCAAGATTCATTCACAATTATTGCATATTTCAATAGTATGTTTCCTTTATTGTTGAGTGATATTTCTTTTTCTTATGATTTTATTTATTTATTTATTTAGAGAGGTGAGTGGTAGAGAATAGGAGGGGAAGGGAGAGAGCATTCTGAGCAGGCTCTACACCTGGCACAGAGCCTGACAGAGTTCTCAATCTCTTGACCCTGAGATCATGACCTGAGCCAAAATCAAGTCTAAGGCTTAACTGATGGAGCTACCCAGGAACCCCTGTTGAGTAATATGTCACTGTTGAGTAATATGATATTGTATCTCAATGTGTTTATTCCATTTTCTACAGATTAGCTTTTGGGTTGCTTCCAATTCTGGAATACTGTGAATTAAAATGATATTTCATTATTTTATTACTCAGCCATAATAAGAAGCAGAAAATCGTGCCATTTACAGCAGTATAGGTGGACCTTGAGGGCATTATGATGGGTGAAATAAGTCAGACAGAAAAAGACAGAAAAAGATGTGGTCACATTTATATGTAGAATCTAACAAAAAGAAAAGAGAAAGAGAGAAAGAGAAAGGTTGTAGAGATGTTCCATGTCCTTCCTTTGCATTTCCAAGTGAATTTCATATTCAGCTAGTGAATCTCTACAAAATTCCTATCGGGATTTTGAGTGGGATTGTGGTAAATACATAGATTTGGAGAAATGACATCTTAAAAATATTGGGCATTCTGATCTGTGAACATGGCATCTCTCTCCATCTGTTAAGATCTTTAATTTCTCCAAGCAATATTTTGTAGTTTTTCTGCAAACCCATCTTTCACAATTTTTGTCATGTATGTCTGTAAGAAATTTATGTATTGATGTTGTTTTTAAATGGTATTATTTTAATTCAACTTTTGATAATTCATTGGTAGGATTTAGGAATACAATTGATTTCTGACATGGTTCTTATATTCTGCAACTTGCTGAAATTTCGTATTGATTCTAGTAGCTTTTATTATAGTTTCCATAGAATTTTCTTTGTAGAGCAATGTCTTCAACAAATAAGACAGTTTTACTTCTTTCTTTCCAACCTGGATGACTTTTATATCATTTTCTTGCACTTCTAAATCACGAAAGCCTCCAAAGCAATATTAAATAGAAGTTCCGATAATGGAATACTTTTTTTTTTTGTTGTTAATACTCTTTGGAGGAAAATACTTAGTTTCTCACCATAAAGTGTGATATTAGTTGAGGTTTTTCATAGATGCTCTTAATAAGGTTGAAGAAATTCTCTTCCATTTCCACTTTTCTGAGAGTTTTAATCAGGAATGGATGTTGAATTTTGTATAATGCTTTTTCTGTATCTATCAAGTTGATAATATTTTTTTCCTTTTTTATTCTTTTAACATAATGCATTACATTAATGGATTTTCAAATGTTAAACCAATCTTGTATTCCTGGAACAAAACTGCCTAGATTATGATCTATTATCATATTTATATATTCTTAGATTCAATTTGCTAATTTTTAAATGACTTTCTTGCATCTATGCTTATGATTGATGTTAACCCGTAATTTTCTTTTTATGTGTTCGGTTTTGGTAATAGAGTAAGGCTAGACTTACAGAATGAGGCATCTTCTATTTTTTGGAAGAGTTTGTATTATTTCTTTGTTACATGCTTGTAGGAATTCATTGGGGAAGGCTCTGGCACCTAGAGATTTTGTGGGAAAGTTTCAGTACAATCCTGTATAAGACTGCTAAAAATAGACCTATTCCCTTCTTTCCAATCTTATGGGGAAAATGTTCAGTCTTTCTACATAAAGCATGGTATTTGCTGGAGTCTTTTGTTTTCATAGATTCTTTTTATTGTAATTGAGAAAGTTTTATTTATTTTCTTTCTTTCTTTCTTTCTTTCTTTCTTAGAGAGGAGTTTGGGAGGGGTAGAAGGAGAAGAGAGAGAATCTTAAGTGGGTTCCATACCCAGTGTAAAACCCAGTGCAGGGCTTGATCTCACAACCCAGAGATCACCAACTCAGCTGAAATCAAGAGTCAGACACTTAAATGTCTGCGCCATCCAGGTCCCCTGAGAAAGTGCTATTCTCTAAGTAGTTTGCTGAAGTCTCTATCATGAAGGATGTCAGGTTTTGTCAAGTGCTTTTTCTATAGGTTTTAAGATATCATGATTTTTTCCTTTATTCTGTTCTTTATAGAAATTGTATTAATTGATTTTTAAAATACTGAACTAACTTAACTTTCCTGAGATAGATCCCAATTCTTCATGATCTATTATATTCTTCATATACTTCTATGTTAGATTTTCTAGTTAGGTTTAGAAATTTTGTATCCCTGTTCCTTGAGGATATTGATCCTCAGTCCTTTTTGTTATAATTTTATTCCTCTGTTTCAGTGTCAGATTTATGTTAGCCCCTTCAAGTAAATTGAGAAATGTTCCTTACTCCAATATTTTTTGAAAGAGTTTGTTTTAGGTAATAGGGTGGGGAAGTAACTGCCAGAATTTTAGTGTCTATTCTGTAGCTGCTCAATTTCCTGAGGCAAAAACATGATTTCGTTGTTTTAAGATCAAACACATAAATGACTAGTTTACATGAATTTTTCTATACAGCCTGACAGGAGTATTGACAATTACATGCACAGAAAGTGAATATCACCATTTGCACATCCCACACTCCTGTTTTTACCTGGCATTTCCCAGTCCTGTGCTTCTCTGTACTTCTAGAGGCAGAATAGTATCTCTGTGGGTTTATCTTGTGTCTACAAATGTAGGTTTATAGACTCTACACCATCAGTTGTAACTCTTTTATTCTTTCTTTACTTTTTTTTAAAAAAAGATTTTATTTATTTGACAGAGATCATATGTAGGCAGAGAGGCAGGCAGAGACAGTGAGAGTGAGAAGCAGGCTCCCCGCTGAGCAGAAAGCCCAATGCAGGGCTCGATCCCAGGACCCTGAGATCATGACCTGAGCCGAAGGCAGAGGCTTAACCCACTGAGCCACCCAGGCATCCCATTCAGTTTCTTTCTACCAAAAATTTATTGGTGTTTCTTTCCTCAGATGACTAACTCTAGTCTCTTATTCAACATCAACTCATGCTTTTAAATTTCTTTGCTTTTATTTAAATGTTGTCTTTGAGGCATGAGGAAAATTTTATTTTCCTACAGTGGCTGCAACAGTGTCTCCCAGCTCACGTGCTCTTCTGCAAATCTTGCCATTCCCCTCCTCAAGACTTGGTATGTAATTTCCTTCCCTTTGAATATGACCTGTCCTTAGTCGCTTGTTCCTAACCCAAAGAATGTAGCATAACAGATAGAGTGTAAGTTACAAGGCTAGTTCACAAGAAACAAGGCTGCTTTTGCTTTGGTTTCTTGGAGACCTCTCTCTCTGGATGCTCCCTCTCAAGACTCTCCCACTTCGAATCTGTCCATCTGCACTGAGAAACCAAGCCTCACGGAGAGGTCATGTGTAGATGTTCTGCTCATTAGTCCCAGCTAGCCTAGCCTCCTGGTCATCCCCGCCCCAGTAGCAGACACATTCATGAGGAAGACTTCAGATACCAGCCATTCAGCTATTTCATTATTAAGCAGCCATTCAAGACTTCCTGGATTGACCCAAATATTGGGCATCAGAAAAAAGTCACTTGTGCTGCTTCATATCTGAATTTCTGACTCACAGAGTCCATGGACATAATAAAATTGTTGCCATTCAATGCTGTAATTTTTGGGGTGGTTTGTAACACAGTGATTGAACACCAGAATGAAGGGAGAAAGGCTATCTGTACTTCCTTCATCCTTTTGATCCAGGAGACTCACCAGAGCCTTTCCAATTATGACAGTTGCCCCAAAGCAAGATATTTTGGAAGTGGGACACAGCCAACTTCCATGAAATGGGAACTAGATTGGGAGTCTCTGGTTTTAGCTCTGATTCTAACTTGCTTGTTGAACCTGAGCAAGTCAGTTCCTCAATTTGACTCAAAGTCTTCATCTAAAAGTTTAGATCACTGGGTCATGTGCTGTACATCTTTTGTTGGCCTTTCTAGGTATGCCTTCAGTCTCTGCACTCTGCCTTTTCCTAGAAGGTTGACTTGTATAGGTCTCTTCATTTTCTGATTCCCAGTTGGGTTTGGCCTATGGGGAGCCCTGGCAGGAGATTGGAGAAAGGGAAGAGAGTGAAGTTATATGTTTATTTTCTTAAACCCCTCCCTATACTACTTATTAAGTTGGCCATGTCCATCAGTTGAGTTCAAACGGGTACTTTAACTCTTACCAAGTTCATAGTCCCCATATAAGCCATCTTTAACATTCAAGTCCCCTTATTTCTTCAGGCTTAGGGAGTAGTAAATGCATCTCACTAACTCCTAGGTACTGCATCATCCTTCATCATTTCCCTGCATATTTCCCATGCCTTTGCAATTAGTGCCTTTTAAAAACTCTGCTGGAATTATCCTATTTTAGACATGCCATCTGTTTCTCTCAATGAACTTAACTGATATATTTCAAATGATCTTTGGTATTCCTACTATATATAACATTTTATAATTCTACGAAGAGTCTTTTACCAGGCTTGGTTCTTTAACATCGCTGAACCATTTTAACAAGAACTGCAATATTCCTGAACAGATATATAGAATAATACCTTTTCTATAAGCTAATGTCTACATGGCCTGAAAATGCAATAGTCATTCATTTTCTTCATTTACATGTTTTTTTTTTAAAGGACCTAGAATTGACTTTTTCTATGTTGCTCCAACTGAAGTTTAGTTTTTTGACAAAGAGAAGATTCACATAATAGGCAAAGGTAAAATTGATCGTCTTAGTGTCTGTCATTGTCAAAGATAATGCCCTGTAAATGGTAGTGTGGTTGAAAGAGTGTGTTAACCATCTGTCCTTTTACTGATATCCACACACAAAATGAAGCTTTGGATGCTTTGAAATTGCAAGTACTATTTGCAGTATAATTTCAGTTCATGATTCTGAACATGCATTCCTCTTAAAATCTTTGTTAAGGGGGCGCCTGGGTGGCTCAGTGGGCGGCTGAGTGGCTGTGAAGCCTCTGCCTTCAGCTCAGGTCATGGTCCCAGGGTCCTGGGACCGAGTCCTGCATCGGGCTCCCTGCTCAACAGGGAGCCTGCTTCTTCCTCTCTCTCTCTCTGCCTGCCTCTCTGCCTACTGGTTTATATAGCACAGAAATTTCTCTTTGTCTCAAAATACAAATTAATAAAATAATAATTAGAATTCAGGGCTCCTGGGTGGCTCAGTTGGTTAAGCCTCTGCCTTCAGCTCAGGTCATGACCTCTGGAGCCCTGAAATTGAATCCTGCGTTGGGTTCCCTGCACAGTGGGGAGTCTTTTCCTCCCTCTCTCTCTGCTCCTTCCCCTCCTCATGCTTGCTCCCTCTCTCTCTCTCACTTTCTCTCAAATAAATAAATAAAATATTTTAAAAATAATTAGAATTTAAATTCTTAAAGACATTTTCCAGTCTGTGAAAAATCAAATAGGAACTATTAAGCAAGATTATTAAGAATTATAATCATAAGTCTTCATTTAGTATATATTTACATCAAAGATCTTACCCTATAAGCAGAGAGTGAGTCCTATTAATTATGTTGTAGGCCACAAAGAAAACCTTGGTAGCTGCTTCAAAGTCAAAAGCATAAAGTTATCATTTGACCACAACACAATTAAGCCAATATTTTAACCATATGGAAAATTTAAAGCTGTTCTCTTAAGCAAGTAATGATACAATATAACAAAATATCATCAAAAAAATTCATATGTTTTAATGTTGATAAAAATTATAATTGGAAATAAAAACAGATTAACCAAGTCTTAACTCAAAAATCTAACAATCAATTAAATTTAAGGAAAGAAAAATAAATAATACATGATATGGTAGATATTAATAAATTGGAAAGTAGAAACAAAGAATAGAACTGGTAAATATATATTGCAACTATATTATTGAAAATAATACTATGAAAATGCACTTTAAGGAAGTTTATTAATTATTAAACTAAAAGAAGATAAAACAGTAATATACCATGATGGAGATTTAAAAAATAAATATATTGTCATGCACAGGACTTTAAAAGGTTAATAGGAGCTGATTACAGAGAAATCTATGAAGCAAATTTGAAAATTTGAATTAAAGTAATAATGTTTTGAAAACACAAATTACTAAAGTTTATTTAGAAGTAGAAACCAGTAGGGACTGGAAATTACGGAAGGAATTACAAGTGTTGTCAATTCCAACCCTGAAATGTTCAGGTATCCACCCATACACAATGTATGCAGAAGCACATACACAGATATGCACCCAGAAAGCTGGTAGTTATGCACAGAGATATTTCTGACAACATGATGGGAAGTTAACTTTTAGTTTTGTACTCTGTGAATATTTTTCATGTCCATGTATTGCTATAAAAAACAAACTTACAAAATAGGAATTTCTCAAATTGGGGTCCTTTGGATCCTGGGAAATACTTAGATGCATTTTTTTGTGGACTGGTTTGTCATTTATGATATTGATTTTTATCAATTTATTTTAATTTTTAAAATTTTTATTTTGTACAATTTTTGTATAGTTTAAAAATTTTAAATGTGCATAAAAGTAAATAATGAAAAAGTATTTCCTCTACACATTTCTCTTAATTTTCACATCAATTCCTAATGGTTCAGATGGTCATTTCAGAATTTCAGTATGCTTATACAAATTATTACAAATAGAAATTCCTTCTCTTTCTTTGATTTTCTTTGCACATAATATACACACTGTATATCACCTGGCTTTCTTCACCACATTTTTCATGGAGATATTTCCATATAGTGCATAAAAAGAGTCCTTAAGTTCTTTAAATAAAACTGAATAGTATGTTAAAGTATGAAGATACAGTAATTTTTTAATTTAATTAAAAAAATTTTTTATAAACACATAATGTATTTTTATCCCCAGGAGTACAGGTCAGTAAATCGCCAGGTTTACACACTTCACAGCACTCACCATAGCACATACCCTCCCCAATGTCCATAACCCCACTCCCCCCTCCCGACCCCCCGACCCCCAGCAACCCTCAGTTTGTTCTGTGAGATTAAGAGTCACTTATGGTTTGTCTCCCTCCCGATCCCATCTTGTTTCATGTATTCTTTTCCTACTCCCCACACCCCCTATGTTGCATCTCCACTTCCTCATATCAGGGAGATCATATGATAGTTGTCTTTCTCTGATTGATTTATTTCACTAATCATAATACCCTCTAGTTCCATCCACGTTGTCACAAATGGCAAGATTTTATTTCTTTTGATGGCTGCATAGTATTCCATTGTGTATATATACCACATCTTCTTTATCCATTCATCTGTTGATGGACATCTAGTTTCTTTCCATAGTTTGGCTATTGTAGACATTGCTGCTATAAAGGTGCACGTGCCCCTTTGGATCACTACATTTGTAAGATACAGTAATTTTAAGAGAAGTATCCAATATAGGAACACATCTGATCACATAAGTCTGGACTTGGCATTCATACTTTTAGGTCTAGGTAAATATATCCACTATGTGCCCTCCACTTTCCCCCCCACCATGGAATAGTCAAATTGGTATCCTTAGGGACCTGACAACTCTATCTTTACCTCAGACCCTCTTCTTTGGAGAATGGGAACATACCCACAACTATGACTAGGAGAACTGGTAGATACAAAGATTTTCCATAAATAAAATAAAAAACATGGCAGATTCATATACAAGAAAGAAATATTGGTTTTTAACCATGTGTTGAAATCTGAACCAAAAAGTAGAGTTCATGAGAAAGTCATAGAAACTGACCATTTATTAGACCACGGATGAAACATCAACTAAATCCTCAAAGTAGAAAGTTACAGACAATATTTTCTGGTCACAGTTCAACAAAACTAGAAATTAAATATTGAAATAGAAAAAAAGTTAAACAAATAATCCTGGAAATCTAAGGTAACACTTAGAAATCAAAATAATGCATCTGAAAATAGAAATACTTTTAATAGTTTCCTTTGCTGTGGTTACATTTTTAAGAAAATATAAATTAGTACATTGACTTTATAAGATGTAGAAATAATCTGAAACAGACTAATTGCCACAGAAGAAATTCGAAATGTTATTGAACTACCTCTAAACAAAAAGCACCAGGTTCAAATGCTTCACAAGGGGATTCTACCAAACCATTATGGAACTTATCATTTAAAGCCATGTGAAATATTCTAATCCAGAGCATAAAAAAGAAAGTTTCTCAATTCTAAAGCATGCCTAAATACTGTTTTTAAAATCCTATAAAGATAAAAATTACAAGCTAATTACACTTATAATATCCTTTTAAAAATCTATAAGTAGGGGAGCCTGGGTGGCTCAGTCATTAAGCATCTGCTTTCAGCTCAGGTCATGATCCCAGGGTGCTGGGATAGAGCCCCTGCATCAGGCTCCCTGCTCCAGAACCTGCTTCTCCCTCTCCCTCTCCCCCTGCTTTGTTCCCTCTCGCTGTGTCTCTCTCTGTCAAATAAATAAATAAAACCTTTAAAAAAATAAAATAAGTTAAAAATCTGCAAGTAGATTATTAGCTAAGGAAATGTACTTCATGTACTACAAATTAAGTACTTTGAAGGAATTAATAAAGCAAGACCAAGGAGATACAATCTCAGAAATATAAGAATTAATTAATGTTAAATACCTGTTAATAATCAAAAGGGAAACAAATTTCCTTTTTGTGGTTGAATAATATTCCAGTGTGCTATGTACTGTCGGGGGTGTGTGTGTGTGTGATGTGTGTGTGTGTGTGTGTGTGTGTGAGACATCTTCCTTATCCAGTCATCTAAGTAATATAACATTGTATGTTAACTATACTGAAATTAAAATAAAAACAAAAGGGAAAAAAATCACAATATTATCCCTATTAATTTTGAAAATGTTTTCCCTATATTTCATCTTTTTTGAACAATAATTAATAATAATAATAATAATATAAATTATCCATTCATTCCTCAGGACAGTCCTATGCTATAACATTATGAAATGTATCCCTTAACTAACCACTTTTCACCATATCCAATGTTAATACTCTGCCTCTCTATCCTTATTTCCTGGGTCCACTGCTATAACCTCTTTCCTGGTTTTTGCATATCTCTTGCCCCTGGAATCCATTGTTATGTAACAGAGTATATTTTGTGAAATATAAATAAGAAAGTTTTGCTCCCCAGTTTAAAAATTCTTTGATGGTTTACCTTGATGCTCAACATAAAATTCATGTCCCTGAGTGTGGCCTATAAGCCCTACGTGGTATTATTCTTGCCAGACGTTGTCTCGTACTACTTCCCCATAGCTCCCTTGTGCTCCCGGCCATCATGGCTGCCCTGACCTCCCTGGAACACAGTTCAGGCACATTTCAGCTTTAGAGCTTTTATATCCGTAAGGAATTCTCCCTGAAATATTTTTTTATCAGTCAAGTTCTCCTCAGGTGGGGCTCTCTCACAGAATTTCCCTGACTACCCCCTTAAAAAGTTTTCTTCTCTTGCCCAGAGTCTACCTTTACACGATTACACTGTTTCCTCATCTTCATAGAACTTCAGTCTATCTGAAATTGTCCAAATTTTTGTGTGTCTTTCTCTTCCAAGTAGAAGGGAAGCTCAGTGGAAACAGTGTCATTGTTTTGCTGCACTGAGGTCAGAACAATGGCATTTCACAAATGTCAGGACTGGAGCGTGGGATCATAAAGCTATTTGGGCTGATTTTTCTTGAGGCTTGCTTACGACCCCTTTAGAAAGTGGCTCTCAATCTGGGAGAGGAGGCTTGCTGGAGCAAGTAATGGAGAAACATGAGTAACAAAACTGTCAAACAATGATCCTGATTTCTAAAAACACCAGTATCTAAAACCCAGTCTCCTAAAAAACATTAAAAATAAACGTGAATTCTGGAGCTTGATAATTAGTAAATATTTTTAAAAATTTTGAGCAAGTATTGAAAACCTCAACACAAAGAAATTTCCATAGTAACAAAAGGTTTAATGAAGGAAAATGAAAAACAAAGCCTCTTTTTGTAGCTGACAAGTGTTTTGTGCTTGCATATAATTTTTTCCTGTTCATCAAGCCATCCTTTTATTATTTGTGCACAAAAATCTACACCATGTTTTCTTTCCCCACTTACACTTTTAAAAATTTGTCTTATTTATTTCTTTTCTTTTTTCCTTTACACTAATTGATGAGCAAATTACCATGTTGGGAGAACAGGTCTAAAGTGTTAGGGGTCTCCTTCTGAACCATTACTATCAGATCCGATAAATGATAGTGGTTTTCTATGGGAAAACACTTCCATAAATGCAGTGGATTTTTTTTTAATTTATTTATTTGACAGAGAGAGAGAGAGATCACAAGTAGGCAGAGAGGCAGGCAGAGAGAGGAGGAAGCAGGCTCCCCGCTGAGCAGAGAGCCCAATGCGGGGCTCGATCCCAGGACCCTGAGATCATGACCCGAGCTGAAGGCAGAGGCCCAACCCACTGAGCCACCCAGGTGTCCCAATGCAGTGGATTTTTAATGAGCCAGCTACAGGGCGTGTAGAGGAAGAATCTATACACATTGGATGTATATCTGTGTGTGTATGTGCACATATGTGTGTGATGGGCATAAAACACTATGGCTTTTTCTTTCTTTTTCAAATTTCCCTATTACAACCCATGAAATTCCCCTAGGATGTATTAAATAATGACAAAAATTGCAGTGACTACTCTTCATTGATCTAGTCTATAAGGATATGCACTCTTCTATCACTGTAACAATTCCATGAAGGAGGGAAGAAAGAAGTTAAATGCTGCACTCAAGGTCACATGGCTGGCATTACTGAACCGATAAAGCAAAGAACGCATGTTGACCCCGTGGCCCCAGGGACTGCTCTGAGAGGAAAGGCCTTAGCAAGCTTCCAGTGTTGTAAAAGGCAGAGGCTCTTGGAAATATCTCCTGCTCTTCAAAACGCTTTTCTTACTCATTTGCTGATACTTGAAATTTGTTTTTAATTGACTTCATTTTTTAGAGCAGTTTTAGGATCACAGCAGAACTGAGTGGAAAATTGAGAGAGTTCTCTTATTTCCACATGCTCAGCTTCTCCCACCATCAGTGTACCCTTCAAAAGGGTACATTTGTTGCAACTGATGAACCCACACGGACACACCATAATCATCCAAAGTCCACCATATACAACTGAGTTGTACATTCTATGGGCTTGGGCAAATGTTTAATGGCACAAGTCTCCACCATTATAATGTCTTAAGGAGTAGTTCTGCTTCCTGAAGATTCCTCTGTGTTCTGCTTTATTCATCCCTCTTTTCCCTTTAACTTCTGGCAACCACTGATCTTTTTAGTGTCTCCACAGTTTTACTTTTTTCATGATGTTGTATTGTTGGGAGCGTACTGTATAGAGCCTTTTCAAATAGTCTTCTTGCACATAGTAATATGCATTTAAAGTTCCACCATGTCTTTTCATGGCTTGAGAGTTCATTTCATTTTAGCATTGAATAATATTCCATTGTCCTACTAAAGGACATCCTAGTTGCTTCCACATTTTTGGCAACTATGAATAAAGCTGCTATAAACATCCATGTGCAGGATTTTGCACAGACATGAGTTTTCAAATTAAGAACTATCTTCTGCTCTTTAAAATACTTTTCCTACTCATTTTGCCGGTGCTCAGAATTTTTTCTGAGGAGCTGTAGGAGTTTCAGTTTTGTAATAATTAATGAGACTTAGAGTGCAAGGGCTTCTGGCAGAGGTGATCTCTGGATTCATACTAGTGTAGACATGACTACATCAGAAACTTTCCTGACAGTAGGTGTTGGGCCCAGCTGTGTATCTAAAATAAGATTATGAAAGAAGTTTTTGGAAATTGCAAGAATGTAAAAAATGTGAAGAATGTGCATCATCTTGAATTATACACTGACTCCTATATGTTATTTGATTTGGTGCTATGGCCAGTTGTGTTTTTATCCCTCCCTCAGCCAAACCTCCTTGGGACTCTGTCTCTAGATACCTTCCTTAGTGAACTCTGTGACCCTTCCTTTTTCTTTCTTTCTTCCTTTCTCCCTTCCTTCCTTCCTTCCTTCCTTCCTTCCTTCCTTCCTTCCTTTCCAAACCCTGTGATTCTTAAACTTCACTTCCGGCTCCCACACTCAGCCTGAACAAATGATGCATCGGAGTTCTGGCTTGTGTTGATACAAAGATAGAGAACGCTCACGTCCACCTTGCCTCATCTCAGGAAACAAGAGCTCTTCTTTATATTTAAAAGAGGACATGTCAAGTTGACTTGAGACACTTTTGTTTTAAAAAGGTTAGTGTGATTTATGTATTTGAAAAGACACTGCAGTACCCTTGCTGTTGGGTGTTGCTCTCACCCAATAGTCCTTGCACACGGCTCTTTCCCAATTGGGCATCTAGTCTTTTGTGTTTTGGGTTTTGTAGCAGGGATTTATTATTACTATTATTTTTTAAAAGACTTACTTATTTTAGTGAGAGAGAGAGAAAGCACACACATAGGTGCGGGGGCAGGGGCAGAGAGAGAGAGTGTCTGGAAGCAGACTCCCCACTGAGTGCAGAGTCCCACCAGGCAGGGGCAGGGTTGGTGGGGGGACCCTGAGATCATGACCTGAGATGAAATCAAGAGTCAGCTACTTAACTGACTGAGCCACCCAGGCACTCCAGGAACATTTCTTTATAACAGTGAATTTGATATTACACAGTTCTAGAGTGGGGCCCTAGTCACTGGACCCCAGCGGGCCGTAAGGGAGCAGGGCTAGGAAAGACGAACACATTCCGGGACTCACTTCACACTGGTACTGACACCAGGAATGACCTTGTACCTCCCTGAAGCTCAGCCCACTCAGTAGTTCAGTCACAATGTTGCTTTTAATCATTCAGTTTGGGCCACCGAAGGTAAGAGTCACCATGATGACAGGATTTTAGGCTCGACATTTTCTTCTTTACCTCTTTTGTCATGTCCCACAGGTGTTGCTTTCTAACATTGTTTATGTATAGATTAGCTAACGTGTAATTAGCATTTTGGTATTTTTCTTTCAATAGACAATCAAGTTCTTTCCCACCCCCTGCAATATTTATTTTTAAAGAAAGGAAATAACTTTTAAATAGCCCGTTTTCCCTACTGTGATTAGGAATAGTATCCAGTGCTGTGTACCACGCAAGCTGTAAACTGTAGGCTCTGTCTACAGTTTATTTGTTCCCTTGTCCTAGTAGTTTTAATTAGGATCATCTGGGATTTAATCAGGATCATCCCAATTATCATCATTAATAATCATGTTAATTATATTTACTATTTTTCAAAAAATTTGTTTTTTCATTCTTACCAAGCTGCAAAGCCATATTAAAGCTGTTAGAAAAATAACATGCTTACCTTTGGATCTTAGTCCAGATTGTGGTGGTAGAAACAGGAAAGCTTGTTAATTTAGGTTTCTTATTTGTTTGTTTGTTTTGTCTGATTGTTTTAAAGCAACATGTTATTCTTTATCTTAAGAAAATATACATTTGGGCACTTGGGTGGCTCAGTCATTAAGCGATTGCCTTTAGCTCAGGTCATGATCCCAGGGTCCTGAGATGGAGCCCTGCATCCGGTCCCTGCTTTGTGGAGAGCCTGCTTCTCCCTCCCCCTCTGCCTGTTGCTCCCCCTGTGTTGTGCTCTCTTCCTCTCCGTCAAATAAATAAATAAAAATCTTTAAAAGAATATTTGTTTTTAAAGAAAGGAAATAAATTAAACCATGGTTCTTATTTGTAAATTGTAGCTTGGCTGAGTATAGAATTCTTACCTCTCAAAAGGCAGGCAAACTTCTCCCTCAAGATCTCAGAGGCAAGTTCCATTTTCACTTAGTGTTCAGAGCAGTAAAGAAGAAACTTGGCTTTATCCTGAGATTTTTTCCCCCCTCTATAGATTTTTTTTTCTTTGAAAGGCAAGACTTTGGTTCTTTTTGTTATTAATAGCATCAGATAGCTAATGATCCATTTCCTGGTAAAGATTCAAATTTTTCTTCAACTTAGGCAACTTTTATTCAATTATTTCTTTGATTTTGCTTTTCTTTGTGCTCCATTTCACCCTCTGGTGTTATATCTGCCGCGTGTGTTGGATCTCTTAGATCATTCCTCCTTGTCTCTTGTCATTCTTCTCATCATTATATTCTTATCATTATCCGTTTCCTCTGAATTCTGGGACCATGCTTTTAGCTCAGTTTTTCTCAGTTTCTCAGTTTCCCTCATGATTCAACTTGCCACTGACTGCCTCCAAAGTGTTTTCAAAAATGTGGCAATTGGGTTTATTATCTGAAACAATATTATCCTGAAATTGAATATTCTTTTCCTAACATCTTCCTGCAATGTCATCTGAAATATCTTTGAAAATTTAATTATGAATATTTATATTTATTCTAATTCCTTACCTCTATTTCCTTTCTCTTGAAACTGCTAAATCTTTTCATCTGGTGATTTTTATTTGTTTATTCTTATATACAAGAGCAGAAAGGAAACATCACAGTCATGCTTTTCTGTGTTATGTACAACCTAAAGATAGACCCCTTCTCCCACACTTCTCTATTCTCAGGAAGGCATGCAGACCAGATGTAACTTCAGAGTGAGATCCATGGTCTCAACCCTGGTATACTTCTTAAATCAAGATCAGATTCTTTCTCTCTTGCAGCCCACTCTTGCCTCCCATATCTCTTCTAGCTCAGAATGCTGCTACCCTTGTGTATGGTAATGGTAATATGGAAGGTCTGGCCATTCCCATTTCCCCATCTGCCTGCTCTCCAGAGTTTCCAAATGTGAATAGGACCCTTTCTGGGATCCAGAGATGCCTATTATATTCTTTTGGTCACTTTGATGCACGTGAATTAGAGAGAAAAGCACAATACATACGGGTGATCAAATTGTCATCATAAAGGAACATCCCCAAGGCTCCTTGTCCCTATAATCAATTACATGTCTCACCAAATTTTAAGCTCTCTATAACCAAATAACATGCATGGGCTATTTTTCTGATGTTCTACATTGGGATTACTTGAACGGCTCTGAATAAGCCTCTGAGTCGATGTTTTATCACTCTCCTGGCCGCATCAAGTTTTATTTTTGTGCTTGCCCATATATATTTGTCCATCAGCTTCTGGTCCCAATTTAATGACAGCCACAATAAGAACTATATTTTCTTGCTGACTTCCAAGCTGCTTGGAAAAAGTGCCAAGCAGTGGACCCTTGTTTTATAATTAGTCCAGGGTGAGGGTCCGTCAACAATGTCCCTGCTCACTGCCTGCCTCCTCTCTAACGCTGTCATTATTCCCCGGGAGGCCATCCTGGGCACACTGTTAAGTCCCATTCAACATTCTTCTCTCCTGTTGAATCATCCTGTTAAATATATTTAGCAATCTCATCCTTCAACAGGAGCTACAGCTCACTTCCCCCATCCTACCTTACCAAAGTCTTTCAAGCAAAATCATTTCACTTTCTATTTTCTCCTCTCCCTTAGGGAACTTATGAGTCAGAAAAACCTCAGCTTAGAGAAAGAGGTTGGATGGGGAGGTGCTTTCATCCTCTAGACAGAATGAGCTGTAGAGAAAGGGAAAGAGAAGGGACAATGTGGGGAGGAATAAAGCTGATGGTTTTCCTGCTTTTTGAGAGCTGGATTTTTATAGTTTGGCATCATTATTTGATTAGACATTTGGAGATGTGCCAGTGATCAGACTTCTTATAATCAAATAAAAAACAAAAGAACATTCCAGAGCCAAATTAAAATGCTATTTTGAACCAAAAAAAAAAAAAAAAAGTGTGTTTGGCTTCTCTGTGTTGCAGTGCCCTGGTGCAAACTGGCAGACTCATTGAGCTTGTACACAAGGAGAGTTGGAAGGAAGCAAGGAAACTGACCTTTGCCAAGGGCCTTCTTCATGCCACTCCTAGGGCATGCCTTCTCTCTTAATCATCCTTGACCCTGTACAATTGGGGTTTCTTTATACAGTTTACAGATGAGGCCTGGAGGTGCTTGGTAATTTGTTTTAGCTCACAAAGCTGGTTGCTGGAAGAGCTAGGATCCAAATTTTTTCATTTCCCTATTTCGTGAGCTCATCTTATTTGCTCTCAACCCTGCCTCATTGCATTAGCGCAGAGGTCAGCAAACTATGGTCCACTGGCTACACTGGCCCACTACCTGTTGCTGTTAACATGCTCCCCCTCACTCACCAGTGTCTGTGGCTGCTTTTGTGCTCTAAAGGCCGGAGGAGTGGTTGTGACAAAGACTGTGTGACCTACAGCATCTGAAGGTTTACCAGCTTCTGTATCATTGCCCCTGTGCCAGGGCCCCGTGCTCCTCAAATTTTAATTTGCATTCAGAACGCTTGGAGATCTTGTGATGTTCAGATTCTGGTCCCACAAGTCTGAGAGGGGGCTGAAAGTCTGCTACCCGCATGGCTACTCCCTGGGCCCTGCTTTTAGTAGAATGGAGGTGGTCATTTATGGAGCGACCAGAACACAACTGTCTACTTGTCTTAGTTTTTCTGGGCTGGACGCATAGAAATACCTTCTGTGGTCCTCTCTCAGGTGAAAAATGTGTCAACTGTCTGACTTCTGACTTGTTCAGGGAAGACTTAGGGTTAGTAGTCATGGCCCCACCACTAATCTGCTCTGTGTTCTTGAGGAAACCAGGGCAGCTCCAGGTTTCCTCTTTGACTTGTGGAGGCCAAGAAAAACAAGGCTGTACCCATCTCGAGTCTAGTCCTGACATAAGTGCAGCCATCTTGATGTTCCAGATTGTCACAAAATATTTCTTGGGTTCTGACCTACTCAGGTTAGCACTTTAAACAGTCCCTCTCTCCTTTAATGATTGATTTAAACCCCTGGACTCAGCTGCCTCTGTCTTTCACAACTCCCCTATACATTCCCCAACTGATCATTGTTGACCTGAGTAGGTAGGGAGAACTCTACGCCCCTACTCATCAAGAAGAAGTTACAGAAGATGAGACCTTCCACCTTCAACAACCTTAAAGATTTAAGGGTCAAAATTGTTCAGGGGAAATGTGGAGGCCGAGAAAAATCAAGGCCATCTCACCTCAGGTTTAGCCTTAGCATAAGTACAGCCATCTCAGACCCCTGTGCCCAATGGCTGAACTTTCTCCTACTTTACTTTAGTTTCAGGAACCCCCACCCTACTTTAGTTCCAGAGACCCCCCCCACCCTGCTTTAGTAACAGGAACCCATAAATACCCCTGCCTTAACTAAGTTCGGGGTCCAAGTCCCTACTCTGCTGTGTCAGGTATACTTGGGCCCAAGCTTAAGCTTGTCAAATAAACCCTCCTGTGATTGCATCAGTGCTTGGCTCCTTGGTGGTCTCTCAGACTCGAAAACTCGGGTACAACCAACTGAAGGTGGATGCTAATCTCGCAGGTGTGCACCTGTGGTTCTCAATCCCGGCCATACACCCAGATATCGGTGAGAGCTTTGAAAACATTCTGGTTCCCACTCTCAGAAAATCTGGCTTAATTGGCCAAAGCAGTGATTCTTTTTCTTCCCTTGACATGGAGAGTTGTAAAAAATCCTCATGTCCAGGGTCACCTGGGTGGCTCAGTTGGTTAAGCATCTTCTTCTGGTTCAAGTCATGATCCCAGGGTCCTGGGATTTAGCCCCATATGGGACTCCCTGCTCAATGGTGAATCTGATTTTCCCTCTCCCTCTGCCCCTCCCGCTGCTTGTGCTCTCTCTCCTTCTCTCTCTTTCTTTCTTTCTCTCTCTCTTTCTGTCAAATAAATAAATAAAATTTTTCTAAAAAATCCTAATGTCCAGGTCAAACACAAACAAAATATATAGTGATCAAAGTTAACATCCCAATCATGAGACAAACAGAGGTCCTGGGCTTCCTGCTGTGATTCACAGAGGACACAATATGACCATGATATTCCTGCCAAAAAAGGCCTAACCTGAATTTATTCATGAGGAAACACAGTAAACAAAAACTGAGAAACATTTTTAAAAAGCACAGTGCACTGTACTCTCTGAAAATCTCCATGTCCGTCATGAAAGACAAAGGAAAATGAAGGAATAGTTACAGATTAAAGGGGATTGAGGAGATGTGGGGGCTAAAGGCAACAATGATGCTTGAATAGGGGAAAAAATGGTACAGAGAACGTGACTAGGAAAATTGGCAAAATCTGAATATGTCCAGTGGATTAGAAAATAGTATTATGTCAAGGTGAAATTTCTTAATAATGATAACTGTACTGAAATTATATAAGAGAATGCTCTGTTATTAAGAACAATATGCCATACAGGTTAAAATGAAAGGAGTATGATGCTTGCTACTTACTCTCAAATGGTTCAGAAAAATTTATATATATGTGTGTGTATATATATATATATATAACATGAGAGATAGAAAATAGTTAGCAAATGTGGCAAAGTAACAGGTGGTGGACCTGGGTAGAGCGTATATGAGAATTCTCTATGAATTCTTGCCCCTTGAAACTAAATCTGGGTGAAGTGCGTATGAGAGTACCTTGTATCATTTTTGTAATTTTTTGTAAGTCTGGAATTATTTGAAAAAACAAAAGCTAAACAAGGAAAGTAAAACTAATTATTTTTTTCAAAAAGGGACTTGTGTTTGGAATTGGCCTACATGGATGGTTATTAACTGTGCAAGTGTAAAGGCCAGCCATAAGGGAAGAGAGTGGTCCACGACTAGGCACAGATGCCGCCAAAAGCCCCCTTCAGGGTTGTCCATCTGGTTTGCCACTGTTGGGTCCATGTGCAGACCGCTGATAATCTGTGCGCACACTCCCAGGCCCGGGTGTATAGCTACGTGGGCAAAGTGACAGGGACATAGAGGGAAGCTAAGCGATGCCCTATCACCCAGCACAGACAGAGGGAGGCACGGTGCCCCTGCCTGTGGATGGAAGGACTGCTCTTGCTCCTTCCAGTCCTGCTAATTTCAGAACACCACTCCCAGAGTCTCCCTGTTTCTTCCTCGGTTCAGGAATGAGGGTGGTCTGGATGGATGCTTTGTGCAGAGAAGTGTGAGTATCATACTTGAGATGCTTGACAGAAAGCAAAAGGAAGAACATACTGAGGAACTGGAGGGCTTTGCGTGGTTTCCTCCGCATTTGCAGGCCCACGGAATGCAAATGCAAACAGTGTTAGTAATAAAGCAATGTGTCCCTGAGCCCCTTCCTATGTCCTCTTGGGATCATTCTTACCTTTGGAAGTGCTTGTGTTTGGAAGTGTTCTCATGTGGTTGCTTCTCACAGTCTGAGGACTTCTTGTTTCCTCTTTTCCTTTGTCTTAGTGATTTGGTCAAAATGCGGATGGACAGTCACAGCACCAAGCTGCCAACAAATTTGCACCTGGCTGGTAATTGGGTCCTCCCCTTCTGCCAATCCATCCATGCCTGTGCATGGGCTCTGGATACTTAGGCTCCTAATGCCCCCGCTGTATTGGCCTCAAAACACCATCCTGCTTTGAGTCTTATTCCCTAACTTTTCCCCAAAATTCTCATTTTTGACTCCTTCTTTTATCTTTTACTTTCAACCCCACACGTACTCTCTGGAAAATGACAGCTCTTAGAACTTCCCAAGTCACCTTCATGTGAGGAAAAGAAAGTATGGAGTAACTAATTTATGAATGTCACACAATTAGGAGGTGAAGGGATCAGGCACGGACCCACCGCTGGCTGACCCCAGGTCTGTGTGTTGTACTGTGTTCTTCCTGAAGCAGAAGTTCTCTCTTCCATTTGTATCCAGAGGCATGATATCCAAGAAAGGCATCTAGTGGCTTCTCTTCTAATTCATGAATGAAGGAAGCTGAGCTTGTGTTTGCCAGAGTTACTAAGGTTAGATGAAGATGTGCCAGGATTGAGGGGAAGGTTGGGTATGTTTTCTTCTCCTCAATGCAGCTGGCTAGTCCTTTGGAGTGTACAGAAACAGAAGGGAGTGATGGGATTTCAGTGAAAACTTACTATCAAATATCAACGCACTGTGAGATCATTGGAAAAGGAAACCTCACAAAAGATAGTATTAAAATTTTTCAGACAAAGTCTACTCTTCCAAGAAATTCTGTTCCTCTCATGTCTGGACACCTGGTCCGTTTGAAAACAACTCACCTGCAGAGAAAAATCGAGACAACAGAATGCAGCCTGTTGCTTTCAACCTAACTCTTGTCACAGCTGCCAGAAAGCTCTTTATTAGCTTATTTGATTTCAGTGTCTGACATCTATTTCCAGTTGCAAATGCTGAGTGAACCCCTTTCAAAACCTGTGCTCCCAAAGCTCACTTATCCTCACTTTCCCAAGGCTGAAACTACCCCTCTACATGAAATCACCTCACCACCTTTCTGCAGGCAAGGCCCGTGGCCACAGTGAGTCCAAAATTGTCACCAAGTCTTGACTCCCTTACCAAGCCTCCTGTCACCACATTGTGTCTTTGAACCAGATGGTTTCAAAGGAGAGGCGGCCTAGTGAGTCATGCCTCAGGAGTCCGGCAGACGTGAGCTAAAGCCCCAGCCCCACCACTGGCTGGTGTGGGACACTGATCAGCTAGATGAGATGTTTTCTTTCCTCAGCTCTCTAATGGGAATTGTGGTCCCTAACATACAAGTCTGTCAGGATGAAAGGAGATAATGTTTGGAAGTGCCTGTACATGCAGAGTTGCTCAAGAAATGTAAATATTGGCCTCCTTTCTTCAAAAATGCCTCGCTGTGGTCACCCTTCCCTTCCCTTTGGTAGTGCTTGAGCCTCTGCAAAGACAAGCGGGGAGCCGGGGTCTGCCATACACACAGAGTCCGCGTAAGCCTGAATCCTGATTCATTTCCAAGAACTTAAAAACTAAATAAATAAATGACAACAAAAAATTTTGAAGGCCATAAAGAAGTTTTAAAAGTTAATGTTTACCTCACTTAATTCAAAGCGAGTAATAGAATCCCACATCCTTTCATTAGATAGAAAAGGAAATAGACTTGAGGTTGGAAGTCTTACTCGCTACCTAGTGCTAATTAACGTCGGAACTAAGGCTAGAATGCAGATCTCTTGATGTTTGGGCCCCCAACTTCCAGGCACTGCACATGCTGGAACGTACGTATGCTTAGAGAAAAGTATTTGCATTTCAAGATAATTATTTTACCTATGAGATAACCAGATTGGGGACATCAAGAGATCCTGTCCAACGGAATTTTATTATTTAACTCTCAGAGTAAGATTGTGCATCTTTGCAAATGCTCTTGTCATCCCTTTATTCATTAATTTCCTGTGAGTTTTCACGAATTTGTTGCTTTACTTATTCAATATAACACTTTTTTTTTTCCTAAAGACTTGCAAGCAACAAGCATATTTCACAGTTGATAGAAGCTAAAACTCCCACCAACTCTGCCAGCTTAGTTGCTATGGTGATAAATGGTTTAAGAAAGTCTCATTTATTTGAAAATATATTTAGAAATAATTGAGCCCCTTGAGAGCAAAATGTCCTAAATTCTCTCTACGGTGGTGCTTGATATGTTTCCTTCGGGAAACCAATAGCCTTTGAGGGAAGCTTCTCTTCACCATCATAGCTCAGTTGCTGGTGTCTGGGTTCCATGCCTACCTGGTTGCTTCTTGGGCTAGTAAGCTTGTCCCAGGCTCCGCGAACACCCTCCTTGCTCGCACGCCGCCTGGGATTAAGATGTCGCTCCTGGTGGAAGTTTTCCCTGTAGTGATGGTGGATTAGAATTTGATGTTAATTAGACGAAATGTGATAGAGCAGAAACGAATGCCAGAAGCCTGAGAAAGCATACTGGGAAAGAAACGAGGGATAAGGACTTGTGACCGGGGCAGTGGAGAAGGGGCCTGGGCCGTGTGTGTGGACATAATCCTCTGAACACCCCCTTGTTCTAAGATAAAACTCGTTCTTCCTGTCTGTTTTCAACTTATTTTATTTTTCCTTCCCTTCCCCTATGTTCATCTGTTTCATTTCTTAAGTTCCATGTACGAGTGAAATCATACGGTATTTTTCTTTCACCGACTGATTTATTTTGCTTAGCATTATCCTCTCTAGTTCCATCCACGTCATTGCAAATGGCAAGATTTCACTCTTTTTGATGGCTGCATAATATGGAGGGGAGGTGGGTGAGGGGTGGGGTAATTGCGTGGCGGGCATTAAGGAAGACACTTGAAGTAACGAGCACTGGGTGTTATATGCATATGATGAATCACTAAATTCTACCCAGAAATGAATGATACAGTATATATTAATTAAACTGAATTTAAATTAAATTAATTTAAATTAAATTATTAAAATAATCCTCACTTGAATTTCTTCAACTAATGGCTGCTAAGTTCCCATTAACTATCTTTGTTGTTATTATTATTATTATTAAGGAATATTGGGCCAATTTGACATCTTTGGATCTTAATTTATTGGGGACATTCTATGTTCCAGAACTGCACTTGCATGCATTATCACTTTTAATCTTATAACACATTTATGTGAAAATACTATACACATGCTCGTTTTATAGATGAGAAACCAAAGATTCAAGTGGACAAGTGATTTACCCAAGGTCACGGGCATGGGTATTTGGGCTGAAATCCAAATGATTGCCATATGGGTGCTAATGCCCTACACTGCCCTAACATGAGGTTAGGGTAGGAGCCAGTTTTCCCTGGTCCATAGCTTTCTGAAATGAACAGACTCTTGAATTCACTATCATAAGAACCAGGGTTCCCATCCCTTTGATGAACAGCAGTAGGAGAAACCTTGATGCCTTGAGGTTCTCTGTGCCAGTCCACCCAGGACGATTTGGCACTTCATGTATCATGTGACTCTCCAACGGACTTAATGGGGTTCCACATTCTACTTTCTTTTTTTTTTTTTTCCTCTACACATCCTACTTTCTTTAGCTCCCTTTTCCAGATGCTGACAACAGCAAAGAATGATCGACCTCATCAGATATCCGTGACACTAATGTAGGATGGCAGTCAAAAATGTGTGTGTGCTCTGAAGTCAGGCTGCTGAGGTTCAGATCCCCGTTTTACCACTCACTAGCTGGATGAGACTTCTACATGCCTCTGATTTCCAGCACTAAAATGGGGATAATAGTACTGCTCACCTCATGGGGTGCCCTGGAGGACTAAGGGACCTGCATAAAGCTATTAGAATGTCAAGTGCACAAAGCCAGACCCTTTGGTTTATCCTCTGCTGTCTCCTAATCCCGCATACTGTCATCACTCAGTAGATACATACTGAATCAATAAATGAGAACATTTAGGACAATCAGCCCACAATCAATGTCAGCCTTCATTAGTCTCAGAGTACCAGAACCTCATTTCTACAGTACTTTTTGTCGCTGCTGCCTTATTACCTCATTTCCTTGAGCTTTCTTTGGAGAACGTCTACGCAACTGCTCGTGTCCAGGTTGTAGTCCTTTTTTTTTTTTTTTTAATTGTTTGTTTGGTTGGTTTTTTTAAAGCTACTGAGAGTTGGGCTTTGTTACTGCAGTACATCCTAGTCTATCCAGACAAATTATACCTGTGAATGCTGCCTGCTTCAGCCCTGGGTCCCTTCAGTGGGCTTACCTACCCTACTGGGCACAGGAACAAGTCGGAACATTCTTTCCTTTTCCCCCTCACAGACATTGATCCTAAATCCTTGCCAGTGTTCTTCCTCCTCTTATGTCTGACCCAACTCTTCCCCAAAGGATTTAATAACCGGTTACATGAAAACCTTATGTTTCCAGGCAAGTTTTATTGGTCTACCCTGGATGGCCTCTGAATTTATATATGGTTAAGGATAACAACTTCATTTTTCTTTTTCTGAGCATAATTGAGGTTGTGAGGCAGGGACAAAAGCTGAAAGGTTCACTAGGAATTATAATCCCAATGTTCTTTGAACGTTTCCAATTTATACTGAAACATGGCCAACCCTATTATGATTTGGCTTGAGAGGAGTGATAACTCTACATGATAACTGAAAGGAACTGAGGTACCTAATTGCCAGCACTAAAAGCTACCCATGTTTTCAAGAAGATGTCAATTATTTTTCCTGGCCAGAACTCTGCAGAAGAATTTTTCAAACATGGAGCAGTTTGCGGTAACATCTGGTCTTCTGTTTAGTTGAACAGGGAGCTTTCGGTAAACATTTCCCTATGGCTTTTTGTTGCCTGCCTCTTCCTGATCACATCTAAACTTTTCCCAGGCACACCGTGTTCCTGAGTGTTTAACAAATTAACATAAAGAATCAGTTGGAAATTCATTTGTTTGTCACTTTGTTTTCTTACCCAATTTAAAGAAAGCTATTGCTTTCAAGTCCTCTTGGAAGTTGATTTTAGATTTATCTCCACATTTAAGAGAAAAATCCGAACTAGCACTACCACGCAGCTACTTGTTCAGCCTCTCCCACATTCAGGCCAGCGTGGCAGTCCAGGTACAGCTATAAAAGTGAAAAACCTGCCAAGAGAACCAAACTCACGATGGTGGCTTCTTTACCACTTTGCTCTAAGCTGCTGAATGGGCTCACGCATCACTGTGGAGACAAGGGGAAACCATGGGACCATGTGCCAAAGAAAGGACAGGGCAACAGTTCCTGTCTTAGCTTCACTGAAGCTCTTTTGAAAGCCACCGAGTTCAGAGTCCTGTGTTAGTCTACAGAACCCCTATCTCCAGGGATGAGAGCAACTGTGCAACTTAAGGGCATATGGGTGGCTCAGTCAGTTAAGCATCTGCCTTCAGCTCAGGCAATGATCCCAGGGTCCTGGGATCAAGCCCCACATTGGGTTCCTTGCTCAGTGAAGCCTGCTTCTCCCTCTGCCCTTCCCCAGCTTATGCTCATGAGCGCTCTCTCTCTCTCTCTCTCTCTCTCAAAAATAAATATATAAATAATTAAAAAAAAAAAAAGACTATGTAGGGGCACCTGGGTGGCTCAGTGGGTTAAAGCCTCTGCCTTCGGCTCAGGTCATGGTCTCAGGGTCCTGGGATAGAGCCCCACATTGGGCTCTCTGCACAGCAGGGAGCCTGCTTCCCTTCCCCAACCCCCTCTGCCTGCCTCTCTGCCTCCTTGTGATCTCTGTCTGTCAAATAAATAAATAAAATCTTTAAAAAACAAAAAGACTCTGTAATTTAAAGTGATTCTAGGTCGTTCTTCAGGGAAGACTGGCCCTGACCCATCGACAGTGGATTGTTAGAAATAGCACCAGACTTGGAGGCAAACTGGTTTCAAATTCTGGTTCTATCACTCAGGAGCTATAGCTCTCTGTTGTATACATCCCTGTATACATCAAGTTCTTTGAACAACTTATCTTGACATAAAACTGTCTATTCTTTAAGTTGTGAGACATAAAGTGTATGTGACAGTAAGTAGTATGGTGTCTCGCACATTGTAGTTGTACGATAATCTAAATCTGAGTTTTTATTCAGATTTATTTATTTAATTTATTCATTGAATGATTTTATTGAAGGCTACAAATAACAATATCATCATCAGTAGTAATAGGAGCAGATCTGGTAGTAGCAGTGCTGTTACTGTGTACCAAACATTCTTCTAAATGCTCTAGGTATGTTGTCTTTCTTAGTCTTCATACTACCATTTCATTTTCTAGATGTGGAAACTGAGGCATGGAGGTGTTAAATATGTTGCTGGATTTCCACGGATAGTAAGTACTGAAGTTCTGGAGTAAGTATTTGGCTCTAATGTGTGAGGCCCTACCGACTTCCGTTGTGTTCAGCTCTGAGTGTATCACACAGCCATGCATACCAGTGCAAGAGATGGGCAATAAACAATAAACAAATAAGATACTGTAAAGAGGAGAAAGCTAAGAAGGAAACACACAGGAAGTTGGAATGAGTAAAGAGGTGGAGGAATGGTACTGATTTCCAGAGATAGGAGAAGTCATGCCTGAGATAGTGATTTGTACACTGAGACCCGAAGGATGGGGGGGAGGGGCCACACCATGCAGCAAGGTTGGCAGGAGCATTTCGGGCCCAGGGGATAGCTGTGCACACAGAAGCCTTTTGGGCTTTAAGGTGCGATCCATGGGTTGCACCTTAGTGACCAAGGGGAAGAATGGCACAAACAGACTGAAGAAGTGGGTGGGGGCCAGGACACGTAGAGGTCTTGCAGGCTGACTTAGGGAAGGCAAGTTTTATTTGAAATGTGATGAGGAACTGAATGGTTTTAAACAATTCATGCTTTTAGAAGATCACTCTCACTGCTGTTTAAAATGCTCATAAAAATGGGGCAAAAGAGGAAATGGAGAAACCCATTATGACATTACAACTGTGGTCAGTTGAAAGGTGATGGCAATTTACTCTAGGTGAGACAAAACTAGAAGCCTCCATTGAACATAGTAAATATTGGTGACTATAATAAATTGAAGAAGTGATATCAAGTAGACAAGTGGATATCTAAGAATAAAGCTCCAAGAAGAGAGTAAATGTAGAATTCAAGAAGGTAGGAATAGAATTTACAGCCAGGGGTAATGGAGGCAGTGTCCTGGGGAGTGGGTCAGGAGGGAGACTAAAAAAGATGAACTGACATCCATTCAGAAAGGCTTGAAATTCTTCAACATTTGGACGGCTGGGCAAATTTAAAGGCCCCAGGAAAAAGCTAGAAGAATCAGCCAAAGAGGACTGAGGAAAATGAAGAACATGACTGAGAAAGCAGGAGAGAAAGTATGGAAGCCATAGGAGTTGTCGCTCGTGTGGATCCTGCTGGGGCCGGGGGTGGGGGGCGGCGGTGAAGGATGATGAGAACAGGGAAACTCGCATTTAGTTTGAAGAACCCGGTATTCTTAAAAATAACAGTTTCAGTACAGTCCCAAACAAAATTCAGAATAGAGTTGTTGGAAGAATGAATGGAAGGAGGTAGAAAGATAGTGTTCTAGGAATTTGGGATATAAAGAGGATCTGAGAAATGGGACAACAGCTGAATTGTATTGTGAAACCAAGATTTTTTTCTTTTTTTTTAAATTTATTTTTTATTTATTTTCAGCATTAACAGTATTCATTATTTTTGCACCACACCCAGTACTCCATGCAATCCGTGCCCTCTATAATACCCACCACCTGTACCCCGACCTCCCACCCCACACCCCTTCAAAACCCTCAGATTGTTTTTCAGAGTTCATAGTCTCTCATGGTTCACCTCCCCTTCCAATTTCCCCCAACTCCCTTCTCCTCTCTAACTCCCCATGTCTTCCACGCTGTTTGTTATGCTCCACAAATAAGTGAAACCATATGACAATTGACTCTCTCTGCTTGACTTATTTCACTCAGCATAATCTCTTCCAGTCCCGTCCATGTTGCTACAAAAGTTGGGTATTTGTCCTTTCTGATGGAGGCATAATACTCCATAGTGTATATGGACCACATCTTCCTTATCCATTCATCTGTTGAAGGGCATTTCTTTCCTTCTTTTCTTTTTTAAAAAATTATGTTATGTTAGTCACTGTACAGCACATCATTAGTTTTAGTGTTCCATGATTCACTGTTTGTGTATAACACCTAGTGCTCCATGCAATCCATGCCTTCCTTAATACCCATCACTAGGCTCACCCATCCCCCTACACTCTCCCCTCTAAAACCCTCAGTTTGTTTCCTGGAGTCCATAGTCTCTCATGGTTCCTCTCCCACTCTGATTTCCCCCCTTCATTTTCCCCTTCCTTCTCCTAATGTCCTCCATGCTTTTCCTTATCTTCCACAAATAAGTGGAACCATATGATAACTGTCTTTCTCTGTTTGGCTTATCTCACTCAGCATAATCTCCTCCAGTTCCATCCGTGTTGATGCATATGTTGGGTATTCATCCTTTCTGATGGCTGAGTAGTAGTAAACCATGGTATAGATGGACCACATTTTTGGTCATAGCAGCAATGTGCACAATAGCCAAACTGTGGTCGGAGCCGAGATTTCCTTCAACAGATGAATGGATAAAGAAGACATGGTCCTTTTTTGTTTCTAAGATGGGAAATGCCAAAGCCTACTTGGTATTGTATAGTATTGTCCAGTTAAGCAGTAGGGGAAAAAGAGGAAGACACTGAAGGATCAAATGATGTTTTGGGGTAGTAAATTAGGGACTCCAGACCCCAAGTGTGAGCTGAGGAAGAGCTCTGCCTCCCCATAAACTGTGAAGGAGAAACTGTAGAAAGACACACTAGGTCTCTAGACCTACTCATTATACAATGAGAAGATCTACTTTAAAGAGTTCACTTTTTTCCCAAAGAAACAAGAGGTAAATTTTGCAAGCTAGAAATACAATAGGGAGAAAAAGGCTGAGCACTGTGAAAAGAAAAAGACGTGAAATAGTCAGTAATGAACAAGCAAGAGGCAGGTCGCCAAGAACTGAGTAGGACACTTACTTAGAGCAGAAAGTCCATCTGGAGCTAGTAATTGCCAGTGTGGAGAGACACCAGCCTGCCCACCACATAATTTTTCTCTGTTAAGACTGGCCTCCTGGGGACAAGTCCAACAGTGACACTTTTTTAAGTTTGTTCAGATTTTTGGAATCATAAAGGGAAGTATGATGGGGGACAGTGAGAGGAGAGTTCAGAGTAGTGTAATCTCAGCTGGATGTGGAGGAAAATGAGAGGAGAAAAGAATTTTGGGGAAGACAATGGTGTTAAGAATAGATAAGAATGGGGCACCTGTTGGACTTTCGACTCTTGGTTTTGGCTCAGATCATGATCTCAGCGTTGTGAGATAGAGCCCGGGTTGGACAACATGCTTACAGCAGACTCTGCTGAGAATCTGTCTCCCTCTCCCTATGCCCCTCCCACTCCCACTTGTGCTCTCTCTCTTTCTCTCTAAAGTAAATAAATAAATCTTAAAAAGAAAAGAATAGATAAGAGTAAACTTCCAGCTATAAAATAAACAAGTCACGGGATATAAGGTAGAGCACAGGGAATATAGTCAATATTATAGTAACTCTACATGGTGACAGATGGTAACTGAACTTACCATGGGGATTATTTCATAATGTATAAAAATATCAATAAAAAATGCCAAATCACTATGATGCACATCTAAAACTAACAGGATATTGTATGTCAATTATACTTCAATAAAAAGAATTAATTTATTTGAAAAAGAATGGATAGGAGGAATTGCCTTCATACTTTACAAATAGTCTTCCTATGTAAGTGAAAACATACCCATACATGCATGGGTATTAGCTTGTTTAACATTTATATATACTTAGTATGTTCCAATGTTGAGCTAGGTACTTTACAAACATTAAATCCCTTGAGCATCTTAAACTTCATAGTAACTCCATGAAGTAGAAACTGTAAACATATCATTTTACAAATAAGAAAACTAGGCATAGAGTAGTTAGGTAACTTTCTCCAAGCCACACACTTAGTAAATGCCACAGGATTTGACTTCACGGAGTTATTGCAGGGTTCATGCTCTTATTTGTGTGCATAAAAGTAACCTAATTATTCTACTAGTATATCATGTCCATGATAAAACATATGCAAAAAAGATGAATTAAAAATAGAGTTTCTAATATTTTCTTCCCACAGTCCAATACATTATCTTATGCATCTACTGAGCTATGTGCACTTTGGAGCCCAATATTAAGGATGTGGTGAACACTGTGTGTTGTGCAATTTGGACAATTGAGATAGAAGGCTACAAGGCTGTGGTTAGAAAATAATGTTAAGCATTTATGATTTCAGAAGTGGCTTAGTTTATATGGATGACAAGTCCAGGATGTGCCCTTAGAACTGAGTTGCTAAAGTGAAGTGATGGAAAGTTTTTTGTGATATGGAGGTAAAGGAATTAAGAAGAGGGATTAGCCAGGTCTCCCGCATTAACCTTGAGGTCTCTGAGGATGAAAGCAGGTGTTGAGAAGGAAGAAGAGACCCATACCCCATCTCTTAGTATCTTTATAAAAGGAGGGGGGACAACCAGGAAATCAACTGATGACAACTGTGAGGATTGTGGGAGAATGATATGCAGACCCAACTGCTGAAATATAAATGATGGTTTATCCTGCAAAGAATTTTAGATGTTAGATGGTGGAGGGTTGCAATGTTGTCTATAAAGGAAAGGTGACCTTAATAGGCAGAAAGACTTAGGGATACTTAAGGTTGTAATCAAAAGATGGAGGGCAAAATAAAACCCACATTTACCTGCAGCATCATGGAAGAGCTCACAGAAAAGCTAATTCTTAATTTGATTTTTGGGTTTGGGCAAGTAGAGAATATGCTAGTCAGATAGACGTGGGGAAGGAAGACATTAAAGATGGAAGGCTCAACATGGGTAGACATTGAAGCAAGAGAGAGTGGGATATGCATTCAGCATTGTTTGATTTAATTATTAAGGCATGGGCAAAATGCGGATTGATGAGGCTGTGGAAGTAAGGAGAGGTCAGATCAGGAAGAGAATCACATGTCATTTTTAAGGAAGCTGAGATTAATCCTGGATCTGATGGGAACCCACAGATATTTTCTGAGCTGCAATGTATCATAATCAAATTTGAACCTGGAGACAGTGTTGATGTCTAATTGGATAGAGTCTGGCTGGAAGGAAGGAGACCAGTTAGGAAGAGCTGAAATAGTCCTGGCAAGATGTGACAGCAGCCCAAAGTGCGGCTAAGAAAAATAAGGTGAGAAATTATAGTAATATTTAGGCGGGAAAAATGGTAAGACTTTCTGCTGGAGTTGTTATGGGTGAGGAAGAGGTAGGAGCCCACGATAACTAGCAGGGTCCAGGGTACCTGGATGATCTCGGTGGTGTTCACAAACACAGGAAAGATAGGAGAATGAGCAAGGTTGGAGAGTGGTGGCTTCTGCTGGGCATGTGTGGAGTCTGAAGTGTCTGGAGGAGTTTCAGGAGGTTACCTGAGAGGGTTGAAAGTCCTGAGGACGAGAGACATTTTTTCATTGGTTTTCCCAAAAGATCAAGGAAGGTTCTATCCCTTCTAGATGCTTCTAGCATTCCTGTGTCTTGTTGACCTGAATTGGACCACCTGTTCTTCCAGGATCAAACATGGTGCCCTATATGGGATACACTGTTTTTTTAAAAAACATTCTAACCACCCCCAGAGCTGAGGGCAGATAGGTCTTATCCAAACCAGGTGGGCTGACTCAGGAAAAGGCAGGTTCCCAAAAGAAACACCATCAAATATCCACTATACAAACACTACACCATTGTCAGGCACAGGGAAAAAAGTAAGAAATAAATCTTTACTTCAAATGCCACAGAACACAGGGACCATGGTAGCACATATAAGGAATGTCTATCTCTTCCTACGGGGCTTGAGAAAGCTTTGATAGAAGATACCATGTATGAGCTGGGTTCTTCAAGACTGTGAAGTTTACCAGACAGTGAGAATAAAAGGACAGGAGAAAGGGCATTCCAACATAGGAAAAAATACTCTAAAGCCAGAGGCCCAGCCATCATGGCCTGACTGGGCTTGTCTGAGAATTTCCTATGATCCAGAAACTAACTGTCTTGGCCACAAAGATTCTTATTTCTGTGCAGAGAATTATGTAGCATAGTCTTACTCCATTTCGTTTAATTTTTTATTATAGCTTTTTACTTGAATTCCATCCTATTTTGACAGTGGAAAGAGGAAAGGGGTGATGTGTATTGCATTGTTCTTGAACATAGCGGCCGTCATAGGTTTTGCCCAGCATGGCTCATTTTTGGATACAAAGGGGTTAGATGACAGCTGTTCGATACTAGCTTTGGGAACTTGAGAAAGTTACTTAACCTCTGCACTTCAATTTTCTCATCTCGGAAATAAGAGATAATAATATCTTTACTGCAGGCTCGCTGTTAGAGTTAAACACTATTACCACATGTAAAGTACCCTGCCGATTGCATCACTCCAGCTAAATCAGAAAAATTATGATTATTATCATTATCATTTTTAGTATTGGGAACCACTGGAAAATAAACCCAGAGGAACACTTTAAGACCTTCTGGGCAAGTGAACCCAGTGACCAGCTTACAAGCAGATGAAACAGCAGCCAGCCTTCTAAGCAGCCTGAGGGCACTGCGTCTGTGTGTCTTGGTTGTAAAGGTGGTGATCCATCAAGGGCTTCCTTCAAGGACAAAAGGGCCATAGCCACAAAAAACAGAAGTCAGAAAATTGCCTTCATCAGTAGCCTGGACTGCATTTGGTCTGTGGAACTAATAATAATGGAGTTCCTACTCTGTGTAGAACACTCTAGACATTTTTGTTTGTGAACTCCTTTGAGCCTCCTAATAATCCTGTCAGGATTACTCCTATTTATAGATAAGGCAGGCGTGCTCAGAACGCCGGAGATTGTAGAAGCAGCAAGTGGCAGCACCAGGATCAAACTTCTGACTCTAAGCCCATCTCCCCGTGTTGTGAGTGTGTGTCTTCTGCGGTCTTTCATTGAGTGTGGTTCCCAGAGCAACAGCGGCAGCTGGGAACTTGTTTGAAATGCCATTCTGGGGTGCTGCCGTAGACCTACTAAATCAGAAACTAGGAGCTGGTCCGGCAATCTGGGTATTATCAAAGCCACCTGGAAATGGACTATGATAAAGGGGGAGTCAGACTGTGAGGCCAGCAGAAAAGAGGGTGGAGGAAGAATTAATAGGAAAAGTGGATTCTGAATTAGGTGGGCACAGCTGGCTAGGGAAAATACGGTTTGACCTCTGGAACATCTGGGGTGAGAAAATAAGGAAGCATTCAAAGAATGATGGTGACAGGTCAGAAGGATGAAAAAGTCAGTTTGAACGCGCTCCCACTGGCCAAATCAGGAATCATTGGAATATTGAAAAAATAAAATAAAATAAAAATAATAGGGGCACCTGGGTGGCTAAGTTGGTTAAGCATCTGCCTTTGGCTCAGGTCATGATCCCAGAGTCCTGGGATTGAGCCTCACATCGGGCTCTCTGCTCAGTGATGGGGAGCCCGCTTCCCTGTCTCCCTCTGCCTGCTGCTCCCCCTGCTTGTGCTCTCTCTCTCTGTCAAATAAATAAATAAATCTTTAAAAGATTAAACAATAAGCATAATAAAGGGTTATAACCCATTTGATAAGAAATATAAAATCAGAAACCGTAAGTCCATATAGATATAAATAGGTGAATAGATTAAAGGTTTGAAGAAAATGAGATATTGATATATCCAAAGTTCCTTCCCCCAGAAATACTTATTTACAAAAGGGGGAAAGACTAACATTACTATGAAGAAGTCTTGCAGACATAACCTCAAGCAAGGGATCAAAGTGAACATAATTAATAATAGGACAAATGGAAATGATTTTCCACCTGATAGCACGCACTGAGAGAACACAGCATTACTTTTGCGATGATCCTTCCAACATTATAGAGTTTGAAGGTAACTGCAAGGAAACATGACTCCAGTTGAGGGCATCTACAATATAGATGAGCTTATAAACTTCCAGTGTCTACATTAAAAAAGGCAAGGAAAAGCCAAGAAACTTCTTCACATTGAAGGAGACAAAACAGACAGGTGTGATTCTGAACTGGATCCATCTGCTATAAAAGTATTATTAGGACAACCGGCAAAACATAAATAGAGTCTGAAGCTCAGATTGTGGTGCAATGTCAGTGTTAATTGTCTGATTTTTATGGACATTTTGTGGCATATAAAAATGGCCCTGGTTTGTATTATATACAAACTCAGTGTTCAGGGGTGGCAAGGTTTCAGGTTGGCCACTAACTCTCAAATGATTCAGGAAAAAAAGTTATTTGTGATGTATTTTTCACTTTTTTCTAGTGTGTGATTATTTAATAAGTAATATATATAAATGTTTATTTATATATAAATATAAGTAAATAATATAAATAATGAATATGAATATAATAATATAACAATAATATAAAATAAATATAAATAAGTAATAAAAGATAAGAAAGATACATAACTTAGACAGATTTAATAATTAAGCCTTGGAATTTGCCTGCCTTGTTGCCAGTGATGGATATTGTTGCAAAAGGTTTTTAGGTACAGGGATGCCTGGGTGGCTTAGTTGGTTGAGCCGCTGCCTTCAGCTCAGGTCATGATCCCAGCATCCTGGGATCAAGTCCCACATCGGGCTCCTTACTCAGCGGGAGCCTGCTTCTCCGTCTGCCTCTGCCTGCCACTCTGTCTGCCTGCGCTCACTCTGACAAATAAATAAATACAATCTTTAAAAAAAATAAAAAGGTTTTTAGGTACATAAACACAACACAGTCAGTTCATTATGTCAAAGAGATTGCACAGCAAATTAAAAACAAATTCCTCATTTTAAAAATGAGTTCTTGTGGCTTGGGAAGAATTTTATAGCAGTACCATTATACTCAAACTAAAACTCAAAATTCTCTGCAACTCAAGTAATTTATATGGAAGTGAAGACAACGTGTTCTGGAAAACCCTTAGATAAATAAAAAAGTGGTTCTAAGGGCACCTGGGTAGTGAGGTTCATTAAGGTTCTGACTCTTGGTTTCAGCTCAGGTCGTGATCTCAGGGTCGTGGGATTGAGCCCCATGTCGGACCCCATGCTCAGCGTGGAGTCTGCTGGAGATTTTCTCTCTCCCTCTTCCTCTACCTCTTCCACTCCTGCTCTCTTTGTCTCTCCTTCAAATAAATAAATAAATCTTTAAAAAAAAAAGAAAAAGTGGTTCCATTGTAGATACAGGCTGGTGTTGAAGAGGCATGTGAAAAGTTTGAAAGAAATCATTCTATGAAGTGCAATAGTGAAATAAAAATCTCAATGTTCTAATGAGTACCTGATTTTCTATAGTTACTTAAATATATACACATATGTATGCATAAGTGAGTTGATGGACTAAAAATAATGAGACAATTAACTAGTTAATTACATTCCAAAGTTTTGTGTATATTAAAAAACCTAAAAACCAAAAACCTCTGAGAGAATCTTCCCTTTTTTTTTTTTTTTAAGATTATATTTATTTGTCAGAGAGGACAGGGAGAGAGAGTGAGAGAGAGCACAAGCAGGGCGAGTAGCAGGCAGAGGGAGAAGCAGACTCCCCGCTGAGCAGGAAGCCCCTTACAGAGATCAGTCCCAAGATCCTGGGATCATGACCTGAGCCAAAGGCTGAAGCTTAACCCACTGAGCCACCCAGGTGCCCCTGAGGGAATTGGAAGTCATCTTATAACTGATACCATGTTATATTTGTAATATATCTTAATTTTTTTTTAAGAATGTTGTTTAGGATATTGTAAGATGACACTTGTGTTCATTGATTTGAATAAGTACACAGTAATATAATTGTAATTGCAACACAGAATACAAACTAACAGGAGACATCTCAGTGAATGTATAGGCTCTGGGGTCAAATAGGCTTGTATTTTAATCTCAGGTCAGACTCATATTGAGCAAATTGCCTCACTAACCCTGTTTTCTCATCTATAAAATAGAGCTAATAGTCCTGTAAGGACCTACTTAGCCAGAGCAGTTCCATCTCTCGGATTAAACATCCATTGTGTTGTTTATGTAGTAAAATATGGTCGACCAGCCCCTGATTACAGAGCCCAAATACAAGGGTGGGTCAGGTCAGGTGGAGATAACAGAGCCCAGATGCAGGGATGAGTCGGGCCAGGTGGAGACATCCAATCAGTGGGGCGCACATACTGTCTCCCTAGCTACCGAGGAGTGCGGGCCCCGCCTTTTGGGCGCCTTTTGGGTGCCAATTCTGACCAAGGTGATAGGCTAGTTTAAATAGCTACTGTGGGGTGAATTGTAATTCAATTGGCCACCCATGTGTGACCTAGCATGACTATGCAGCTTTCTCTGTGTGCCGCAATCTCATTGGCCACCTGTGTGTGGCCAGGCCCAACCACATGGCCTTTGCTCTATAAAAGTTAGTCTGTGAGGCTTGGAGGGGTCGCCCTCTCTGTAAGAGTGCCCCCCACTGGTCGGTTTGATTCTCAATGCTTGATGCAAAATAAAGCTTTGCTTGATCTTCCCTTTGTATCAGTCTTGCTCCTTTGATCACAGACTTATCATTGGGGGACCTATCAGCCTCTACTTCTTGTTAATGGTGATACAGTTAAATGAGAAAGTACACATAAAGCTCTGGGAAGAATCCTGGAACATTATAGACCCCAAGTATGTATTAGTTATTATCACTGTTGGCTTAAAGTTGTGAGGTAGTGTATTCTTTCTTTGCCCCTTCCTACAGTCTATCCCTTACGCTGTAGTAGACTCATCCTTTATCCAAGGCATCAAAGAGGAGAAAATCAGAGCTTGGGAACCTGGTGGAGTTCTCTGTCATTATGCATCAGAGAATTTCAAGCTCGCAATCAATGAGATTCAGACCCATATCGGAACTTGTAGCTGTGTGAACATGAATACAAACATCATCCTTTCCCTTTCTTAATTTTTTAAAAAGACATGGCAGCTTAGAGCAAAATTATAGCATTGTGTGGGAAAATTTATAGCCTATTTAGTTGTAAGTTTTCCAACAACCGTAGCACAAAGAATGTGTGCATGAACGGAACTATCCTGTTAAAAAGATACGGTGAGTGTTGTGAAGTGTGTAAGTCTGACGATTCACAGACCTGTACCCCTGGGGCAAATAATACATTATATGTTAATAAAAATTATTAATAAAGAAAAGAAGGAGGAAAAAAAGAAGACAGAAAGATTCTAATTCAAACCCCAGAGCCACACATTTCCAGCTTTATGACTTCACTTTTTTGAGCAACCTTTTTCCTTGTTGGTACAGAGGGAAGAATTATGTCCACCTACAGGACTCTGAAGAACGGGAAATGTGTGTGGCAATGCCTGGTGGTTCTAAGAGAGAGTAAGCACTCAGTGCATTGGAGGCCCTCTTCCTTTTCTTCTATATGTGACCTTGATTTAAGTAGAAAACTCTTTTGACGCCACATAGATCAGAAAAAAGAGCCGCCTTAAATTCAAGAATCTGAGACAGTCTGTTGTCTTTCCCTCTATCTCAGCACCTCTTATCAAATGACTTGTACTATTTTAACATCAGGGACAGGAAGACGGAGTGAGGTCTCTTAATGGGTACAATTCAGATGCAAAGGTAAAGCGACATCAAGTGTCAGTAATTGAAGTCATAATCATCATAATAGCGAATACTAACTGAGCACTCCCGATGTGCCATTGTGACTTGACTCATAATAATTCAACACTAAGCTTTTGAAAAGAGTTTGGAGTTTTGACGGAGAATGGGTAGCAAAGCGTGAGTGTAGGGCTTCCTGTGGAAGGCTGACTGGCCACATAGAAAGGCCCTTTAAAGGGAAATTACCTTCATAAATTAATGAGTGTTGAGGAACTGGCTTTCAGCCATGTAGGCTCATAAAAACACTCTCACATATAGCCCCGAGTTCATTGGATTTGGAAATGCTGATTCAGGCTTAAGGGGAGAAAAAAGAGAATTTACAAAAGTCTGATGAGCACATCAGAATCACAATGTTATCTATTTGCAGTAAGAAAGAAGTGTCAAACAAAATAGATATCTGTGTCAGCCTGACCTGTTCCCTCCCTGTGGGGCAACTCTATAGAAAAAAGCCAAATAAAAATTCAGATGACTTGGTGAGTGAGGGTAGTTTGGCTGTAGATGAACAGCAGACCATGTTAGTCCAACACATCCATTTCCAGATGGGACTAGTCCTTCCAGCAGGGCTTGGGGTCAGGCAGACATTCAGAGGATTTACTCTGCCAACATTTGCTTCTGTGACTTTCTGTTTGCTTCTGACTATTTGGATAGAAGTTCATTTAAGTTAATTTTATCTCTGTGAACTAGAATGTTTTCCTAATGCCTCTTCATGTTACTGTCCTAAAGAAGGAGTGGGCAAACTATGGTCCACAGGCTAAATTCAGGCTGCCAACTGATTTCATAATGCCCAAGAACAAAGAGTTTTTTACTTTGTTAAATGATTGGGGGAAAAAAAACCCAAAAGAATAATAATATTTTGTGACATGTGAAAATGAAATGGAATTCAATTGTCAGTGTCCATAAGTGAAGTTTTACTACAACACCCCCACACTCATTCATTTTATGTTTTGGTCTATGGTGGCTGTTTCCATGTTCCAATGGCTGAGTTGCACAGCTGCCATGCTGACCTCGGGGCCAGCAAAGCCTAAAATATTTACTGTGGTGCTTCATAGAAAAAGTTTGCTGACCTTTGCTCTCATTCATTATTTTGGTTTTATTAATTAGCCTCTCAAAGAGTGACCTCATTTTTCTTTTTTTCTCTACACTATGCAGCCTGTTTCCACCCAGCTTACTCCCGGCTGCCTGATTTTATTGCCCTTGAATCTCGATTAAATCTGGAGCTGGAAGATAAAATTTAATGATTAATTGGTTAAGTGTCATTTATTGAGCAGTTTTTTTTTGTGACAGGATCTTGGTGCAATGCTCCCCTTCACCCTCAAAGTCTCTATGTGTGATCAGTTTTATCACACCTATTTTTAGGGATGAGGAGGCTGTGACTCTCCTCCAGCGGCCCTGGGATTATTGGCAGAGCTGGAATTTGAGCCGAGGCTGCCTGACTCCAAGCCCTGTCTTCCTCTTCCACATCACACTATCATCTCACATTAAGCAACCAAAAAAAAAAAAAAAGTCACAACCCATTCTCTGTCAAAAATACATTAAAAAATAAAATCAGATTTTATTCATTGGTATGGTCAATTAAATCTCAACAAGTTCATGTGTAAACATTTTCTATATCACCAGTGACTAAATCAAGGGCACCTGGGGGGCTCAGTCAGTTGAGTGTCCAATTCTTGATTTCCGCTCAGGTCATTATCTCAGGGTCATGAGATCGAGCCCCACATGTGGATCCACACTCAGCAGAGGGTCTGCTAATATTCTCTCTCCCTATCTCTCTGCCCCTCCCCCCACCCGAACCCTCTTCTCTCTCTGAAATAACAAATCTTTAATAAAAAAGAGTGACTAAATCAAATGTTGCACCAGACACTAGGCAGATAAAGCAAACAGGTGACATGGACCATATGTAGGAAAAATTGTGTTCCATTTTGTTTAATTTTCAATTGTTTAGTTTCCTATTTTTATGCAGACAAGGATATAAAGGCTATTTTTTTAAAAAAATAAGCAATAATGGGGCATGGGAGATATAGGCTTCCAGTCATGGAATGGAAAAGTCACCAGCATAGAAGGCACAGCATAGGGAATATAGTTAATGGTATGGTAACAGCGTTGTATGGTGGTAGATGGGAGCTACCCTTGTGAACACAGCATGACATGTATAGAGTTGTCAAATCACTACGTTGTACACCTGAAACTATTGTAATATTGTGTGTCAGATGTACTCCAATAGTAAATAATCAATTAATGAATTCAGTCAAAAAATTTTTAAATAAAATAAAACAAGCAATAATACAGGCACTGGACTTGTGGTGACTTGTATAAAGAGAGGGATGCTACTCAGAACCATCTAGCTGCTGCGGTGAGGAAATTTAGAGCCAGCTTCCAGGTCTGGTTTTTCAAGGGATGTCATAGAACTGGATTTTTTCCCCCACTTCATCATGAGTATCTTAAACACTGGGCAAGCCAAAAAACCCCAACCACAAAAAACACCCCACACAGACACATAGACAGACAGACAGACAGACAGACACACACACACACACACATACCCCTATCTTCAGGTAGAATGTGGTGGGCAGGCTGCCAGGCTCTAACCTCTGGGTGACCTGTCATCAGTGGTCCACCTGTCATCAGTAGCCTTCAAACCTCATTGCTGTCAGTAGTGTAGTCTCTGTACCAGGATTCCTGTTTGTACCTCCATCTACACAGACAGGGGCTTTGTTCTCTCCAGAGGCTTCTGAGGGTAGAGGAAATAAAAGTCATATATGAGGCTTTAATGATCCAAATGGCCCTTTAGCACTCAGTTCAATCATAACAGTTGTGTCTAACGGGCTTTTGATCTCCCTCAGGGTACAGCCTCCTGATTAAAAGTCTTTTCTGCCTTTTAAAATTCCTCATTTGGCTTTGACATTCTGTGCCAGCTAATTTGGCCAGCTTTCTCCACTCTCTTCTCAAGTCCATGGGGAGCACAACGAGCCTGAGAAACAATGTGCGTGGTCTCATCTGTGTTCTTCCTTTTCTAGATGTCTGTGTTCCCAATAAGGGGTTGATGCAACCCGTACATGAAAGCCACTTGTGCTCCCCGCCTTGTGTGAAAGCTTCTTAATAAACCCAAGTCTTCATTTCTTCCCCTCAATTATTTAAACATTTTTTTAAACAAAAATAGTAAACCAGTTTGAGCTGGAACAAATCTATTTTTATAGCTACTGAATCAGCATTCAAAATATCTTTTGAACTGAACCTAAACCCAGCCAAAATTTCATTCTCTTTGGGACTCTTATTCAAACCATTTTTGAGAAGGGACCTTAAGTGGACCTGTCCATGGTCTCCCCCATGTCTAATTTAGAACTTCTAGGGAGGAGCTTGGAACATGCAGAGTATGAACCCCGGGCTTATCCCGTGGACTTATCCAGGAAGATACTGTACCATGGGGAGTAAGGGAGAGGCCGGCCAAAGGACAGGGATACCCTGTCACCAGGCAAAAGGAGATGGGAAAGCGAGCGTAGCTAACAAAACCAGTGGTTTTGGCATTCTGTGTATTTGCCGAGGAATGTGACAGTGTCAGTACAAATCCACCTTTTCTTACTCAAAAGTTTGCTGCTTTGTCCATTGTAACTCCCCTCTCTCCACATAAAGATGAATTATTCAAAACTTAGTGGACAGGAAGGTGGAAGTTTGGAGTGGTTTCAGAAGGAATTTCACTTAAACTCCATTAAAGGCAAGGATGGTCAAGTTCAATCAGTGTTCCTTCCCCCAGCCTTTTCTGGACAGATCTGTCCTTCCTCTTGTAATTCCCAGTTCTCCGTGACTTTCACTCATTCCTTTCCCTGACATCTCTAGTTCTTTCCCTCATATCATCCACGTTGTTTCATTGTCATCTGTCCCCCTATTATACAGTTCCATCTTAGCTAATCCAAACTGAGAGCTCTTTTTATAGACTAAAGAAATGTAATTATACAAAAACCAACAAGAATAGGGTGGTGCAATTAATTCATTAAACAAGTCTTGTGAATTAGAGTGTGTGAGGCATTATGGTAAGCAGTGTATAAAATTCTTAACATAAACTCTGCCTCTCATAATTTTATAGTTCAGTAGGAGAACAAACATATCTGGAGAGAAAATTATGACCAAGTTAGATACTGGGTAAAGGTGTCAGATAGGTACAGATAAAGTACTGCAGAAACAAATTAAAAGTTTGTGAGTTTTCTCAATGACCTTCCCTTACTATGGAGGTTTACCCTGCACTTAATCTTTGGATGAATCATTTCGTGCCAGAATTTCTGCATCTAACAACAAGATTTAAAAAAAAAAAAAAGATACCTCTCATTGATGATTCTGAATGGCTCCATTTTTCTGACTATAAAAGAAACAATGACTTCTCCAGAGATCATCCCAGCATGCAAGATGGAAAAAATATGCATTTGATGTGGCTTAAAAAAAATAGCCTGGTGCAAATTCTGGGTTTTTCCACTGGATAGAATTATGACTAATAGAGTCACTCACCAATTTTCTTACATTGCTCCTCTGAAAACCATTTGTATGACGAGGGTAATAACAGAGTTGTTATGATCAAACACATCAAGTGAAAAAGTTTCAAAAGGTATAAAGCACTGGGAAATATTAATATAATAGTAATTATTAGCAACATAATTAAATGAAAAATTGGCTTAAACACAAATGAGAAAATAAAAGCCGAGCCTTAATCAGCAAAAAACTGTAGACCATGGGCGAGAGAACTGTCATTCTCTTCCATTTGGAATGGCTGAGCTTACATTTCATTACCTTTATCATCAGGACAGTTTCGTGCCGCACATAGAATTTTCCTCTCTTCGTCAGAGCTACATGCAACATTGACCCTTTGGAGAATACTCACGGTAGATAGTGATTTGCCCATTTGTAAGCTATCCGTGAAGACTGCTTTATCTCAGAGGTACAGTTGCTTTTATGAAAGGCAGAAGATACAGTGACTGGAGTCTGAAAGAGGGAAGGTTGGCAGATAATAACAGAAGTAGTGATAAGAATAAGGCTTTGTCTGCATGCTATTTTTTCCGCTTGAAATCCATGTTCTGGCTACATAATGCTCTCTTGTGATCCTGAGTAACCAAATAAGTCTAGTCTATAATGTGTTTTTATATTTATCAATTGAGAGAGGGTAGGAAATAATGCAATAATGATCATAGCAGTATCTTATATACTTAGAAACAGTTATAAGTAGTTGCCACTATACTACTATCCAAAATTTTATCAGAATTTATTGCCTAATACAGTTTATAGTCTTTTACACCTGGAAATGGTATCAAGTATTTATCAGGCTTATCTTATTTTTATTTCAGTCCTCCAAGCCAGAAAGTTGTTTTTTTTTTTTTTTTTTTTTTTTTTTTTTTTTTTTTAGTTTTAATGTACTAAAGGAAAAGTGAATTTTATAACTTCTCCCTCTGGCCTGTTTAAATATTTAACAAAGAAACTTTCCCTTTATTCTTAATTTTACTTTTGGCCATTTTCTTTTATATTAGAATCATAACTGAGGAGAAGGAGTAATGGACTGCTGTTATCTTTAAAATAACGTGTAATACATCCACAGATAACTAAATTATTCATCATTTTTATTCTTCGTATTCTTCTTGACTCTTCTCCCAAGCTCATGATAAAACTCACTCTTGCTATGATCTATCCTTTTGTACTCTCTCCTCTGACCAGGTGTGAGTAAACTTGTGGGCGTGCCCCTGAAAACTCCCAATACTGTTACTTCCCTAGCCTCAGCCACACTCCTTCCCAAGCCTACACAGCCCACTTGCAGTGGAAATGGCACTTAACATCATTTTGGGGCATGTGTGTTACCAATTCTTTCCCATTTCACAAATGGACTAATGGTCTTACTTCCAGTAGGTAGCATGGTTGGGGCAGGGAGGGGAGAGATTTTCTCTCTCCAAAAAACAAGTATAAACTGGATGACATTAGTAAAAACAAAAATTTCCAGGTGTAGGAAGCTGACCAAAGGCAAGCAACAACTTGAAAAAGCTTGCTCAGGAGTAATTAATGCTCCATTGCTAAATAATGGTGAGTTAGTGGCCTTCCTGCAATAAGACTGTTTCCACCCCTCCCATGCCTAGGTAGTTACAACTCACCACTTCACCAGACAAAGAAATTAGGTTTAGTTTGGAGTTTGGTTGCAAGGCAGCTAAGAATTCAGGAAGATTTTGGTGACGAGGGCCAAGATGTCTGTCGAAGAACAGATACTAAAGGTTCCATGAGTTCCTGCAGAACTGCCAGACTACCCATGTGTACCTGAGACCCCAGCGGACCCAGCAAGCTTGGAGAGATGTGCAAATGAGCTTTGACTTTGAATGTGTTTCTGACATTCAGGATAGCTAATGCAAAAGCACGGATGACATCAAGCTTTGGCAAATTGTGGAGCAACTGTATTGTTAGTTGCCTTGAATTCTGTTTTCTGTGATAGTGACTTTCCTTTTCCTGTTGTTGTTGTTTTTTTTTAAAGGGGAGATAAAACTGATATGCAACATTGTGTTAGTTGTCCTTGGTTTTATCTATGATTCCTTGATATGTCTTTCTTTTAAATTTTTCTGCCATTTTGTTACATGTTTTGTTTGTAGACAGTGTATATTTACATTTTATTAAAAAACGTGTTTTTATCAGGGAATTTTTACCCATTTACAATTATTGTCACAAAATGTGTTTGACCACAAATTTTTGAGATCCTAAGTAACACACAAGTTTCCATAGCAAGAGAAAGGTAGGGCGTGGGTATAATTGTGGTCAGCTACACTTTAAAGCCTGTACACTTGACGCTAATGCTCTGTGTAAATAATAGCAACAATAATATAAGCATATGTGTTCCTAACTTTGTGTCCTTCAAGCAGATTCCTGAGTTTATGAGTAATTGTAAATGATATAAGCCTTTAACAATAAATATTACAAAGAGTAATAAATAATATATAATACATTACTAATTAACAATAATTACATTTATGTAACATAATGGAAAAAAGCATTCTTAGAGTTTATTAAAAATTAAGTAAATAAAATTAATCCACCAAGAAGAAATATTTATAGAAATATCCGATGGGATGCCTGGATAGCTCAGTTGGGTAAGCATCTGCTTTCAACTTAGGTTCTGATCCTGGGTCCTGGGATCCAGTGGTAGATCTGGCTCCCTGCTCAGTGGGGATCCTGCTTCCCCTCTCCCTCACCGTGTGCCCCTCCCCCCACTCCTGGACATGCTCTCTCTCTCTCTCACTCACTCTCTCTCAAATAAATAAAATTTTTAAAAAATGGTATTCTAGAATTTGAGGCAAATGTAAAATTAAGAAAAAAATAGAAAAAGTCACATAAAAAAAAACCCATGATGTACTCAATTTGTAGTTAAAAATTAGAATCCTAGGGTGCCTGGGTACCTCAGTTGATTAAGCGTCTGCCTATGGCTCAGGTCATGATCCCAGGATTCTGGGATTGAGTCCAACTTCAGGCTTCCTGCTCAGCCAGGAGTCGGCTTTTCCTTCTCCCTTTTCCTTTCCTCCAACTCATGCTCTCTCTCTCTCTCTTTCTTTTCTAGCTTACTCTCTCTCAAATAAATAAATAAATAAAATCTTTTTTAAAAAGTAAATTCCTGGTTTTTAAATGTTTCCATTATTATTTTAAAAAGAAATGATGTAAATCCATTAGCAATTTAATTTGACATATAAAAATAATGATAATATAAATGAGAATTAATTTATTGAAAAACATAGAACCAGAATTTATAAATGCAAGGCTGATTCACTGAAAAAGGACAATGAATAACAAAACTGACATAATTCTTTCAAGTATGTATAAGAAAAAGATACAAATTCAGCAAATTTGCAATGAAAAATCAGCTATGCAGGAGCCTGAAAGCATTTAGTATGTGTAATTATCAACGTTTTGGTAATATATTCACACAATTTTGATGAGATGGATTATTTTCCAGGAAAATGTGAGTTTTAAAAATTCAGTGAACTAAAAAGCATGAAGATATCAAGAACTGACAAAGGAATTTAAGACACTCTTAAAAAAAAAGGTGTGTCTGAATTTCTAAGCTCTTTAAGTTAATGTATTTAATCTCCTCTAGAGCCAATAATTTATGACCCGTCCCTCAAAAAAATGATTATATGTTTCAAATTCATTTAAAAAGAGACATAAAAATTAATTTCAAGTTCTGTCTGAAAAAAAGGAAAACACAGTGCTCTTTAATCTGTTAAAAAGAAAGTCTTAAAAAAAGACTTTAAAAAAGTCTTAAATAGAATAAATAAACTAATCACAACAGTGTTTTAAATGACTAATCATGACTCTGTTGGCTTCACTCCAGAAATACAGGGATGATGGAATACAGAAAATCTACCAATTTCTCATCATTTAGCCAAAAGATAAAACTATTCGACTGATTGCATAAGTACAAAAGTATCTATAAAGCAATTGAGAAAAACTTAAACTAATATTCAACAATCATATTTAAAAATATATCACGGGATGCCTGGGTGGCTCAGTTGGTTGGACGACTGCCTTCGGCTCAGGTCATGATCCCAGAGTACTGGGATCGAGTCCCGCATCGGCCTCCCAGCTCCACGGGGAGTCTGCTTCTCTCTCTGACCTTCTCCTCGCTCATGTTCTCTCTCACTGTCTCTCTCTCAAATAAATAAATAAAATCTAAAAATATATCACAAGTGATTCCATAGAATCCAGAAACAGGACAAGGCTTAATCATCTCAACATAGTCCATTATATTTCCAGCTAAAACTATAAGACTACAACCAGAAATGAGACATTACGGTGATGGAGACAAATTATCATCGTCTGCAAGTTATACGATTACTTACCCCTCTCTAACCCCCCTAAAACCTCACAAGAATCATATGTTAAGTATGATTACAGTTATAAATATAAAAATATAAAATATTTCTCATATTTTATTGAAAAATGGGATGGAAATTATAACAAGAAAATCCTATTTATGGTAGCAATAATGTGTTTAAAAGCTAGAAATACATTTTAAAAGGAACGTTCTAGACATATACAAACTACAAAATTTTCTAAGGGACATAAAAGGAAACCTGAATAAATAGAGAGACATATCTTGCTCTTGAGTGCTGAAAACACATTGATTATTTTTGTGAGTTAATATGTAGATATAATGTCAGTTCACTCAAAATCTCAGCAAGACTTCTAAAATTGACCAAGTAATTGTTCATTTCAAAAAGAGTAATTAATTCAAAATATGGTCCAACATTTCTTATATGTTTATATTTCTTTAAATTTTGCTCCAAAAGATATTATGTTAATTCAGACTTTCAAACTGATTCCTAAGCTAGTTGTTTTTTCTTTTTGCCTAATTTCCTAGCTGGAAATTTTCCATGCTAGACTAAACATAAATTGGAGAGAAAATCCAGGAACATTCGATTCTCATCATCCAAAAGGGTCAGTTATGCACAATGAACAGCACACAGGGGATTGATGTCCAATTTTTCACTGTGTAGCTTGGCAAATTACTTAATCTCTCCTGTCCTATAAACTGGGGATATACTTACTCAACTGGATTCATATAATAATTAAATTAGATAGCACCTACAAAATGGACACCAAGGATTTAAGTATAGAATTTATACTTGATTTTTTTTTTTTTTTTTTAAGTAGGCTCCATGCTCAGCATGGAGCCCAATACAGGGCTTGAACTTAAAACCCTGAGATGGAGACCTGAGCTGAGATCAAGAGTCAGATGCTTAACTAACTGAGCCACCCAGGTGCCATTATAAATTTTTTCTCTTCTATTTTCCATTTCAGTTTTCCTCTCCCCCTAGCCCCACCAGCGAGCCTCTTGCCCTCATGTCCTTTATTGTGGAGAAGCTGTAAGATCAGTGATCCCCATTAGCCGTCATGACAACAGCTGGGGCAACTCTAATTATAGGTCCAGGGGAAAATACCACGCAAAGAGTCAGGAATCTAATTCTAACCATCCCACCACTTAGCTAAGTGTCTGTGTCTGAAGTATCTTATCTTTAAAGTAAAGGTAACACCCGTTACTTCCACACAGTCCAGAGCTTCCATTCCAAGTGATCCTTCAAGATGTGTCTAAGATTTGTGATGATAGAAGGATGTGGTGATGCCCTGGCTCTTCCCCTTTTTCTAGACTTTCATCCTCACTCTGTCATTGACTTGGGTGCTATGACCTAAGGTAAGACTTACCGGAGTCTTTTTTAGAAAATTGTCCGAAGTCATGACTTCTCTGTCCTGTGTAGTAGTCCTGCAGATTCCTTTTTTCCATTCTGATTCTTTTCCTGATGGCCTCAGATCCTTAGCCTGAGAACTCGTATAGGATTTAAATATCAAGGAAGTATATGAAACAAAACTGATTCTGTCACAAGAAAAACAGAGAAGCTATGAAATTAAGCTCTGAGGGATAATAGGACATCTATCTTAGATTACCTATTTCCAGTACCAGCAGGTAATAAGATTCTTTACGGCTCTGGAGTAAATGCCAAAGAAGCTGCCGAAAACCAAATTTAGAAAGATGAGGCAGTTGCACATATATTGGGGTAAAGTGGTATTGAAAATGTAAGACAGCTCTCCTTAGCAAGAACAAATGCTCTGCATTTGTTGGAAATGTGCTTTTCTTAGGTTCTGTTGGAACCATTAATGAGAGAAAGGGACAAGGAGTCACCAGCTAAGTCAGAGAGTGAGAGCAAAGGGTAGGGTGGCCGGGCAGCTGCTGAGGTCAGTAGAATATACAGAACGAAGAAACACTGCAGCACTAGACCGTCTTGGGAAAGTAATGAGGTGGAGCAAAATGTGTTGAGCAGACCTCCTTTTGGGAAGATTACGGGGTGTGCTCAGAAGGAACATTTGATAGGCGGCTTGGGATGGAGATGAACGTATCCAGTTCCCAAGTGGATGTGGAATAAGCAGCTCATTTTTAACATGATCAAAATAGAACCTTGTCCTCCCTAACCTTGCTCCTTGTCTCTCCCACCTCAATAACTGACTCCCCATTTATGAAGCCCAGAATGTAGTCAATGCCCTTGATCCCTCATGATGCTATTGTCCATACCAAATCCATCAGAAAGTCCTTCTTCCTTTATCTCCAAAGCCTCTAGTGTAGCTGTGTACTTTCTGGGGTCTCCATGCTTACCAGACTAGTAATTTGTTTCTCTTGATTATGCATGTGGAAGGGCCTTCTTGTTTTATACACACACACATTTTTTTTTTTAAGCTCTTTGGAACCTTTTGAAGTTTTCCTTGAGTTCTACTGATTAGATGATCAATTTCATAAATAATTCATATGGAACTGAAAAGAGGTTACATTATTTAATATATACCTATAAAGGCCCGCTTTAGTAAGTTTTTAGACCTCTAGTCTCAGGGACGTTTTGTGTGTGATCTATCTGTATCTGTGAGAACACTAGTAGTCTTCTATTTTAGGTGTTGGTTCTATTTCTCTTGCCCCGTAATTTCTGCTTTATGAAAACGGATGCTGTCCCTGAGTGCAGAGATGTTAGCAATGATCACATCTTATCGTAAACTGTAGCCCTTAGCAGTATAAAGTGTCCCTCTTTATCTCATTTGATACTCTCTGATATGAGTTCTACTTTGTCTGCTAACAAGATTAGGACCTCTATTTTCTTTTTCCTTGAATGCCTCTGGTAAAATTTTAAGTATCCTGTTGTTTTTCACCTTTGTGAATAATTTATTTTAGATACATTTCAGGAATCAAGCATAATGGTGGGTTTCCTTTGTCTGAAAACCTTGCTCTTTGATAGTTAAGATAATATGAATATTTATTGATACAATAAAATCTTTCATCACACGTCTGCTTTCTTTACTCTTATGGGGAGGAATGTTTGTGTGTTGGTGTGTATGTTTGTGTTTAGAAAGGTTTTGTTGTTGTTGTTCTAATGGTTACAAATACCTTTATATCATGCTTAGTCATCTCTTTCTTTAGATAGTACCAGCAGTCACCATTACAACCATTACTGAACTTATTAGTACACTTCTTTTTCCTTTCTTCTCCCTCACTACACAATTTTAGTGCCCTAGTATTACCTGTTATCTATTCTTTCTTATGTACCTTCCTGTTTGGTCTTCATTTCAGAATTTTTTGTTTAAATTTCTCTCCTGGGTTAGCTCTCCTTTTATATCTTTTTGTAGCCTAACTTTATCATTTTTTGTTCATCCAGTTCTGATTCGTGTCATTTCTTAAAGCTCCAGTCATTTTTAAAAAATTCCTCTAACTTGTTTGAAATATGGGTAACAGTGTTTGTCTGCTTTGTGGTCATGTTTCTGGAGCATTCTCGTCATCTTTCAGAATGCTATTCAGTACATTTTGATCCATTTTTCTTTTTATGATTCTGTATGGAGTTATGCCCGATTCCTTCTTTGTTTCCGTGTTTAAATGGTATAGGTTTTCCCATGAGGGGAGAAGATGGGCCAGTGATTTTCCAGCTTCAAGGGAGCAAGAAGGACCAGTGCATGGTCTCCATATATGGCCAGCTTTCTCGCTCTCAGAGCTGCAGCCCATTCAAGGGGTTTTCTGCCTCTATCCCTGAGTGTATGTGGATCAAAAGGCCTCACCTTCCAAAGCATGCTCTCACCTTTAGAAAGGATAATTTTCCTGTTCAGTATTCTCTGGGATCTGCTTCTTGTGGGCCACTTTTTTCCTTAGCTCTCTGTTGTTGTCTTTTGCTCAATTTTTATTCTATTTTCATCCCTAGTTGCTCAAGGTGAGGCTCAGATTTTTGGGGAGCAGGCTCAGACTGTGGCAGCACTGATCTGTGTATATTTACGTGCAGCTTGTGCCCTTTCCCAAGCCTTGGACCCCAAGTAGGCATTCCCAAGTTTTGCCCTTTGTTTTACTAAAGACGCTGTCTGAGGGATTCTCCCACCTCCCCACCTCCCATTCCCCCACCCCCCCCCAACTCCTCCCCCATCCCCCCCCCCATCCTAGGCAGTCCATTTGGTTGGAGATGATCTACAGTGATTGAAAGCTACATCTTCATCATGATGTCACTCTTCGGTAGTTGAAGACTTAAAGCAGATCTCTTCAACTTTTAGCTTAAAACCCTCAAAAGCTTCCCACCAGCCTCAAAATAGAACCCCAATTTTTTTTTCAGATTTTATTTATTTATTTGACAGAGAGAAACACATTGAGAGAGGGAATACAAGCAGGGGGAGTGGGAGAGGGAGAAGTAGGCTTCCTGCCAAGCAGGGAGCCCAATGCCAGGCTGGATCCCAGAACCCTGAGATCATGATCTGAGCTGAAGACAGACGCTTAATGACTGAGCCACCCAGGTGCCCCTAGAACCCCAATTTTTTACCCCAGTCTACAAATTCTCACGTGATCAGGCTCCTACAAACCTCCCTTACTTCACTTCTTTAAAGACTTTACTTATTAATTTTTGGAAAGAGAAAGAATGAGCAGGGGGAGAGTCAGAGGGAGAGGCAGAAGCAGGCTCAATGCGGGGCTAGATCCCAGGACTCTGGGATGGTGACCTGAGCCAGACGTAGACGTTCAACCCATTGAACTCCCCAGGCACCGCTCTCTCATTTCATTTCTAATTACTGCCCTTGCTCCCTACACCCAGAGCCACTAGCCTTCCTTCTGCTCCTCAGACAGACCAACTCATTCCCAGTTGGGGTCTGTGCCTGGCCCAACATTACCTCTTTAGAGAGATCTGCCCTGTCCTCCAACCAAAAACAGTCACCCAACCACCCTCACTCTCACTGTGCTAGCCTAATGATCATCCTATCTCATCTTGAGATCTGATTCTATTTCTGTTTATACAGATAGGCGTTCTCTCTCTTCCATTAGACTCTACCCTCTGTGAGAGCAGAAATGTTCTATCCTGTTCACAACTCTATCCCTGGTGCCTAGAACACTCCCTGGCACACTGGAAGTCAGGAAATATTTATTGAGTGAACAAGGGAGGGGTGGGGGGAAGGGAGAGAGACACAGGCACAGTTATGAGTATGTTGCTTTAGACGCAGAAAAATACAAACTTACATTGTACTTCAATCACGTATTGGCTCTCTGCCTTTACGAATCTCTCAAAGAATCAGATCCCTAAAATATAAAACAAGGAGGAAATAATATCTTTTTCACACTATTTGGGAGAATATGAAATGAAATAACATAGAAAAGCACTTAGTAGATGAATTGATATAATTTCTTCTTCTCTTACTTATACAAATGCCAAGTCACATGTCTTTATGGCCACTCTCAAACAAGGAATTTCTTCCTCAAGAAGGAATCAGACAAAACTTTGGGCACAAAGGATTGCTTGTGCTTGGTCAGGCATGTGTGGTTCTCCTGGACTCTGCACTTGGGATGGCTTCAATGTGGTTCTTGGGTCGATCCTGGCTAATTCCACTAGTATATGAAAAGAGTCTTTCAGATGCATTGCTCTCTTACAAGACAAGTAGAGGAAAAAAGTAGCTGAGGGAAAAGACTTCTTCCTGAATGTCTTGACCCGTTTCTCCCTTACACATCAAAGTCATTGCATAGCAGTCAATTAGCAGCAAATACCTCCAAACATGTCATCATTTACACATTCTTTGATTTTGAAAGTTACTACTTCACTGGGCGGTAATTGCACATGTGATAATGTCTTGCTAGAGGGGGCTGAAAGCCTAAGTGCTATTAAGAAAATGTTGCCAGGCTGAGCTGTGGTGGTCTCAGGAACAGAGGTATGGCACAGAAAGTACTAGAAGACCAGGTTGCCATTTTAGAACTTGTCCTGTTATTTTTCTCTGATGCTGCAGAGAACATTCATTTGCATCGCTTAAAACAGAAGGGGACAATTGTGAGAGTTTTCCTGTGCCCTATTTTTATTTGCATTGCTGTTGCCTTCTCTAGTTTTCTGAGCTGGGAATTGAATTCACTTGTTTGCCTCCTTCTACTTTTATGAACAAAGGTGTTTGGAGCAATGCATTTTCATTTGCACATTCTCAGAAATGCCTATCATGGATTCTGATATGTGGCAGTTTGTACTGTCATTTTAAAAAATTCTGTAATTTCAGGTGCACCTGGGTGTCTCCGCCGGTTAAGCATCTGCCTTTGGCTCAGATCATGATCCCAGGGTCCTGGGATTGATCCCGGTGTAGGAAATCTGTGCTCAGCGGGGAGTCTGCTTTCTCTCTCCCACTCTGTGCTTCTCCTCCTCATGCTCTCTCTCTTTCTCTCAAATAAATAAATAAAATCTTTTTAAAAAATCAGTAATTTCAGTTTGCATTTCCCCTTTCATCCAGGAGTGTTTAATAGGTATTAAAAATTCCTAGGTAGAAGGGACTTTCCCCTTGTTATGAGTATCAGTTTCTTTCTTTCTTTCTTTCTTTTTTAAGATTCTATTTATTTGACAGACAGAGATCACAAGAAGGTAGAGAGGCAGGCAGAGAGCAGGGTGAAGGTGGGGGAGCAGGCTCCCTGCTGAGCAGAGAGCCCAATGTGGGGCCCGACCCCCGGACCCTGGGACCATGACCTGAGCGGAAGGCAGAGGCTTTAACCCACTGAGCCACCCAGGCGCCCTTTATTATTGGTTTCTAAGTAAATTCTAGTTTTACTACATTGTAACCAAAGAGCATTGGTTACATTACTTATACTTTAGGGAGGTTACTGATATTTTCCTTGTTTCTCAACATTTGATCAGTTTTTGTGACTCTGCCAGAGGCAGTTGAGAAAAACAGGTGGTCTCTATTATTGTGATGCATGTTTGATGTGTATCTACAGAGGCTACTCATATGGTTCAGATCTTCTATCTCATTAGTTATTTTTGTGCTCTTGATCTGTCTCCTACTGAAAGAGGAAGAGTAAAGCCTCCTTTTGTTAGTGTGTTTCTATGTCTCCTTGCACTTTCTGTGGTTTTATTTCATAAAGGTGGTTGCTATTTTATTTACACATAAATATCCTTATGTGACATCTGCATTGTGGGTAGTAGCCATTAGCACCAAAAAGTATCCTTCTTTGTCATGTCATATATTTGGGGCTTGAATGCTTTGATATTAGCATTGCTACTTGCTCTTTTTTTTATTTCCATTGGCTTGGTATCTATGTGTCCCTTACTTTATTTAGAACTTTTCCAAATCATGTTGTTTCAAGTGTGTCTCTTGACACAGAGTTGGGTTGCATTTTGTGAACTGAACTGAAAAACTTATATGTTTATCAGGTACTTTTTTATTATGACCAATATGTTTCATCCCAACTGTATCATAATATTTTATGACTATGTGTGTTTTGGTTTATTTGTTATCCTTCTTTCTCTAAGAGATGTGTATTCCTTTGCATATATATACAAAAATACAATATAAACATTTGCATTTTTATAAGTAATATATGATGTATACTTACATGGATATTGTATTGATATATATGTCCTATTTTTGGTATTCAGGAAAATTTCTATTTTTGCACTAGTAATTTCCTTTGTATCTATACTTTCTTTCTTTTCTTTTTCTTTTCTTTTCTTTTCTTTTTTTTTTTTTAAGTAGGCTCCATGTCCAGCATGGAGCCCAATGTGGGGCTCAAACTTAGGACCATGAGATCAAGATCTGAGCAGAGATCAAGTGTCAGATGCTCAACTGACTGAGCCGGTCCCCACCAAGAGCTCCTGTATCTATACCTTTTTAAATGCCCTTAATCCCCTTTTTCTTACTTGGCCTTTTACTACATGGTGTATCAGGGGTTTTGGTTTTGTTTTTATATCAATACCACCTATTAGCATGGAACAATGAGTTGTATCTGCTTTCCTCTTTCCCTCCCCCATTTCCTCCCAACATTGGGTTGTTTCTGCTCTATCACCATCTCCCACCTCATCTCCACCTTCACTGTATTCTTAAATGTGTGTGTGTGTGTGTGTGTTCTATAATGCTTACTCCAGTCCTCCTGCTGAGTATTCCCCAGTGACCACTGTGTTGCATCATGTTCATCCCCTAGTAGATTTTTCAGGAAGACATGATGGGCTCAGGATTCCCCAAGTTCTTGCATGTTGAAAACGGCTTTGACATCCATTGATGCTTGAAGGACTGATTGGCTGGACATAAAACCTTTCCTTTCATGCAGTTTTCTAAAAGTGGTATTCCACCGTTACTTTCCATGCAGATTCTGAAAAGAAATGGTTACTTTAATTCCTTTGCCTTTGTAAATATTTATCTCCCCCCTACCCCCCCCCCCAAGACCTTGAAGAATTTATCTCTTTCTTTGAAATCTCATTGCTTTATTGGGATATGTTTCAGAGTGAATCATTCTGGTTTAATCTTTCCAGGTACTCAGGGAGCCATTTCAATGTACAGATTCAGATGTTTTGTTTCTATTTCCATAGAGTTTTTGTGAATTATTATTTTAATTATTAACCCTCTTTCATTATTTTTCCTCTTAACGTGTTCCAATAATATGAATATTATTGTTTCTCTGCCAGTCTTTCATTTCTATTACTTCCTCTTTGACTTTTAGTTTTTACTTCATTCTTTATGCCATTTAAATTTTTTGGTTGTTTTCTTACCTTTCTTCAATGCTCCTTATTAAAATTTCATTTGAGTCTCTTCTCCCTTGGGCACCTGCTACTTTTTTTTTTTTATTTGACAGACAGAGATCACAAGGAGGCAGAGAGGCAGGCAGAGAGAGAGGGGGAAGCAGGCTCCCTGTTGAGCAGAGAGCCCAATGCAGGCTCGATCCCAGGAGTCTGGGATGGTGACCTGAGCCAAAGGCAGAGGCTTTAACCCACTGAGCCACCCAGGTGCCCTACCTACTACTTCTTTTTTCTTTTTTTCTTTCTTTCTTTTTTTTTTTTTTAGATTTTATTTATTTATTTGACATACAGAGATCCAAGTAGGCAGAGAGGCAGTCGGGGATGGGTGGGGGTGGATGGGGCAGGAAGCAGGCTCCTTCCAGAGCAGAGAGCCAATGCAGGCTGATCCCAGGACCCTGAAATCATGACCCGTGCTGAAGGCAGAGGCTTTAACCCACTGAGCCACCCAGGCACCCCTCTTTTTTCATTTCTAAGAAAATTTTGTCTTTTTCTTCCACTTCTTTCCTGAACTCCGTCACCTTTTTTGTATTTTTCCATACATTTTGTCCATTCCGGTTTAGGTTTAGAATTTTTTATTCTAGGTGATTTTTTATTTCCTCAAATGCTTGAGTACATTACATTCTTTTTAGTCTAATATTTAAAGTTATAGTCTGCCCCATGGTGGTTGTTTTTAGGGTGTTTTCTTTACTTGACATACATGACACTTCGTTTGCTTATTTAACTTTTTAAAAAAGATTTATTTGTTTTGAGAGAGAGAGAGAGAGACACGGAGAGGAGCAGAGGGAGAAGGAGAGAAAATCTCAGGCAGACTCTGCACTGAGCACAGAGCCTGACAGGGTTCTCCATCCCACAACTCAGATTCCCCTCCTGTTGTTCTTTTTTATGTTAATATCTAAATATTTTGCCCCCCCCCATGCCTAGACAATAACAATAGCAATAAACAAACCCACCAAAAAAAACCAATTTCAGGATCTATTTGCACTTCTCACCTCTCCCTTTCTCACTCCCACCTGCCCAGACAAAGGGACGTGTGTGTTCAGATATTATGTTAATAATGTGCCTGCATCCATTCTTTTGGATTAGTTCTTTCTTGCTTGCTCTTCAGCATGGTTATGATATTTATTACTAATACAGTTGGGTTAGCTTGTTTCAGACTGCTTTCAGTTTTAAGATCCTTCCTTCCCTGTGATTCTTGATTTAGTTTTATTATTTATTTGACAAGGTGAAACATTTCTGAAAGTTAAAAGGCTACGAGATGCGTTTTTGGAAGGGTGTCCTTCTTAGACCACCTCCATTATGTTTCTTTCATCCCTTTGAGGGTAATCTACTTCCTTATGTCCTGGTTTATCCTTCATGCATTTCTTTTCATAAAGATAAGGAGATATAAGCATAATTTCTTAAGATTCCTTGTCTCTTACACAAAAGGTAGCATATTAGACATTCTCTATAGCATTTCACTTTTTTTCATTTAAGGATACCATCTAGGAATCACTCCATATGAGTCCATAGAGATCTTCTTCATTCTTTTATAGAGCCACACAGGACCCCATTGTGTCCGTGTACCTCAGTTTACACAACCGTCTCCTCTTCCTGGACATTTGCGTGGTTGCCAGTATTTTTCAGTTATAATAATGCTGTGATAAATAATCTTGAACCTGTATATATTTGATTGTTGGAGGTATAACTTCCAGGTAAAATTCTAGAACTGAAGTTAATGAATTGAATGCTAAATGGTATTAGATATTGCCAAAAAAATGGCATTTTGCACTCCCACCAGCATATATTGCCTGCACTGACAAGCTGTTGAATATTTGCTTATCTAATGGATTGAAAAATTATGTCAGTGTATTTTTAAATCTTACTCTGGGTCAAGTTGAAACTCTTCTCATGTGTTTAAGGGCCACATCTTTATCTTTTTGTAAATTTTCTGCTCATGTCTTCTGACCATTTTTTATAGAATTTGGGGGATTTTTAAAAATTCATTTTTTAGAAGTTATTTATCAGGAGGGATTGTATCTGTAATATAGACTGCGAACATTTTATTCCACTTTGTCATTTGTTTCTGGGTTTGCTTATGATGCTTTTGTCTTTCAAACATTTTTTTTACATAGCCAAAGTTAAACAATACTTTCTTTATGTGTCTGAAATTTTAGTCATAATAAGAACATTTTTTCTTATACTTGAGTTAGAGAGGGATTCATCTGCTTTCTTTTCGTGCTTGCAAAGGTCTGTGGGGCTCATTCTTAATATAGATTTCTGCTCTATTTGAAGTTTGTAACTATGTATATCGAATGGACCTGATTTTATCTTTTTTTTTTTCCCCCCTAAATGGTTAGTCATTCACCCAATACCATTTATTTAAAAAAACAAAATGCTAAACTCATGTCAGGGAACTTTTCAAGGCTAGATTGTGAAGGTTTTGGCTTTGGGAACCCTGTGCTCTCTGATGATAATACTCCGTACACCTGCTACAGCTCAGTAGCAGCCACAGAGATGTAATGAAAGGGTATGGCTGTGTTCCACTCAAGCCCCATTTACAAAGACAGGTGATGCATCTCTTTTGGCCTGTGAGCTGTTGTTTGCCAAACTCTTGTCTGTCTTATTGCATTAGTTTTTCTGCCTAGGCAAAAGCCAGGACCACACTGTGTTTATTAGAGAAGCTTTGTAGTATGTTTTGCTAGCTGAGGGAGCTAATCTCTACTCAGAGCACTATCCATTCCTAAATTGATTTTTCTGTATAAAACTTAGTGTCAACATGATAGGCTATAAAAATTAAAAGCTCATGAGAAATTTTATTAAAAATACATTACATTTAAAATCAATTCAGTCTCAGTTCCCTGCCTTATTTTTCTCTTGTGCTTTACCTCGGTTGCTTTTGGTCCTTGGGAAAATATATATTTTTAGTGTGAAGTTTCCGATTGTATGAACACTACTTATGCTGCTCTTAACATCCTTTTTTCTTTCTTATCCTTTTACTTTCTGATGTTCAAACAACATCTGTTGACGCTATCTATGACCTATATGTCAGCCAATGATATTATTCCACTGTCTTTGTTTTCTGCCCCTTCTGCTCACCTTTTAAAAAATTGCGTTTTCCTTACTTTGTCAGAATTAATAATATTTACATATGTTTTTTTAATCCATGTTCCATATTGTTTTAGTCTTCGCTGTACCATCAAAAACATTAAATCCTCATTGGCTGCTCTTGTACTGGGGAATTTTTAAAAAAAGATTTTATTTATGTATCAGAGAGAGAGCGAGAGAGTGCACAAGCAGGTGGAGTACCAGGCAGGGGGGAAGCAGACTCCCCACTGAGGAAGGAGGCCTAAGAGGGACTCAATCCCAGGACCCTGGGATCATGACCTGAGCCGAAGGCAGACGCTTAACTGATGAACCACCCAGGCATCCCTTTACTGAATTTCTTCCAGTTATCTTTTGTTTGAATGAAGACCGTACTTTAATAAACTGCTCAAGGAGAACACCCAGGTATCAGTATCCACCCAGTGAATGAAAGAAATAATAATTTTTTTAAAATTCCACTTTCAGCTTCTATAATGCAGCTCTTGTTTCCATTCTAAGGTAGAAAAGATGATGAATTATTCCAAACCTTAATATAGAAATAATACTGCATTTTCTAAACCTTTGCAACATCTAGGTCAACTTCCTCAAATACCCAATCCTGCATGTCTTGCAGAGCTGGGGCCATTCAGAATTCTGTTCCTTGAAATATATTTAACCTACATTGTGCACTTAGCAAGCACAGACAAGCAAACAAACTTTTTCAGAGTGTGAGCTCTTCTCAAGAAGAGCTGTCTCAAATCCCAGACAAATACCATGCAACATAAGAATGTGTCAGGCAGTGGTTCTAAAGTGTAGGGAAATGACATTAGGCATGATGCAAAGTTCTGATGCTAATTTCCAGTAGTTTCCTTTTTGTTAACTCCTATGATTGTCCGTGAGAAGTCTCTGCTATAAGTCTCCTGCCAACAAGCCTGGCATAGGGTTATCCACAGGACTGTTTGCATGCTGGTCCCAGCCATGGACCATGGATGATTCTTTCTCTTACATTCCATTCCTTGGGTTGTTATGAGACCCAAAGTAGAAGCCTTGGAGAAGCACTGCTTCTCAGAAAGGACCAGGTGTGGAAAACAGGTGGGGTGCACCTTGGAGACATGCAGTGAAAAGAAAGAAAAAAAAGAAGAGAGGAAAGTGAAGGATCCTGGTAAAATGAAGGAGAAATAGGACACACCGGCCATTCTTCTGCCAACCTTCCCTGTCTATTAAAGAAACTGTACAGAAAAGAGCATAACAATCTCCCAGAACAGGATGATCCCAAATACTAAACACTCTCCAAATTAGAGGTGAGGATAGAATAAAAATTAAGATTTCAAACATACAAATCTACTGCAAAAAAGTCAGAAAATAGAAACTTCAGCTGATGCAAAGTCTCTTCACAAAAGCATTCATTCCCTATGTTTTTTCCTAATAATCATCTCCATCCCATAAACTTTTATTACCAGTTGCATGAGAAGCCTTGACAATTCAGGTGTCTCTGAATATGCCTTATAAATAATAAGTAGCACCTCCAGAATCTCTGCCCAATTCTATTAATAAAACATATGAGTGGATTTCAGAAGGTAGCAAATTTTACGATAGCTTCCACACACGGTCTAATCAGATTTTATTTTCTCCAAGCTTGAGTAACCTTTCTTTTCCTGCAATTTTAATGAATGGAGAATTGCAGCCAAACCTTGCATTCTATTGAAGATATCTTCAGAAGTGTTTTGACTTTTCTGGGGACAAGGCACTATTTCTGAGAACTCTTAGAAATAATTATGTTCTAATGGAAGATTGGGGCCTCCTTCCAACCAGATCCTACCCACTGGAGAACCAAAAAAGCAGAGCAGCCAAGTGCAGAGCAAACATCATCATTCGTGAAGATCCAATAACTCGTAAAGCATAGAGTTCCTTGGGTTACGTTCAAATGGTAACATCCAGGAACATAAAGGATAGCTCCTGTGTTCTCCTCCTAAATTCAGGCCGAATATAGAACTTGGCACAACCTCATCACAGAAAGACTTCTCTCTGAAAAGACTCCGAGCTCACTTATCCACTTAGTTATGCTGAAGAGCACAGTCTGTCCTAAACTCTCAGGCACCAGCAGAATGGACAGGGCCAGAAAAAGATGGTCTCTGTTGTCTTTTCCTCGTCAAGGACCAGACCTCATGTAAGCAGAGCCAAATGCATGTCAGTGTCCCAACAGAAAAGTCAATCCTACACTGGGAAAGAGGGAGTCAGGGTGAGCTCAGCAGTTTAGAAACATCATCACCTTTAACATTCTCCATGTGGAGAAGGTAGAGAAAAATCTCGGCTATAAAGAAATATGATAAAGTATTTCCCACTAATACATTCCTACCAGTTGCTGTCGTGAGTGCACCCATGAACTCGGTGTGCTCAGAATCCCACATGTGCACATTGGGACTTCCTGAAATAAATCAATTGCTGAGCGGCCTCACAGCAAACTCCAGGTCACCAGCAAACAAGCAAAGTAAAAAAATAAAAAAGCCAAATATTCATCTCTACCGTTAAGAATGCATAAGCTACGAGAAATAGAAAAAAACTTTACTTTTTTTTCAGATGAACCCAAACTGCTTATTTCTTTATCGAAATTGTGACTCTTGACAGGTTAAGAGTAGGCAGTTTCCCACTACTCATAGCCTGACTTGAAATGCAGCCAGGCCAAGATCCATCTTAAGCAGATGGAATTGAACACTTTAAACATTTGAATATTTAAAGCCTGCACTGCCCCAAATTGGGAGCCCTGGATATGCTACTGACATACTGATTTCCAATTCTACTGAAGCTACCTTTCCCATGAAGAGTTTCAAGGGCACTGGCAGAGCGCTGGGGAGCCGTTGTTCTGATTAGCATGTGTTTGCTCACTCATTGCCTTTCTCATGTGCCAGAATGGACTGGAGAAGTAGAGCAAGGGCCCTCCGGAGCAGAGATGGAGTGGATTGCAGTGGGCTGGGGCTGGATCCTTCCTCTCCCCTCCAACCCAGGCCAAAAAAAAAAAAAAAAGTAAAAAATTAGAATCAATGAGTTGTCATGGCAACCAGATTTGGAAGAATCTGAGGTGGAGGCCAGAAGGCTAAAACATGCCAAAACAAAGAAATAAAATCTGTCCACAGAACAGGGTAATTCCAGAGATAGTCGCCTGGGGCTCAAATGAAATCTGATTCACGTCTTAGTGAATTTCCATCTTGATTTTATCTTTACTATTTTACTCTGTTCCCAGATTTCCTCTAACAGCATCAAGACTCTGATAAGCTAAGAAAATTGGTCTTGATTCCTGTTTGCAAACCTTTGTCCTGGGGGCTCCTAGTTCCTAGTTGCTCACTTGTAAAGCACCTGACTCTCTTAGCAAGTTACCCACATTGAAATTCAGAGTCAGACTGACCCTGGCTGGCCTCTTCAAGACCTTTCAAAAATCTTTGCTCATGGTATTTCAAATACTCGTACAGAAACAAAAAGATAGAGGATTTGATTCAGAAGTATGAGCATTTAAGCTGCGTTTATACCAAAACATTTCAGACTGACAAAGTGTAGGAGGTGATATACTAACTTATCTGATCAAAAAAATTTTTATAAAATATAAAGAACTTACTTATTTAAAACACCAATCATGGCAAGATTCTTTCACCAGCTCTGCTTGCTAACTGATTGGTCAATTAACAGATATACAGATACCCACTTCGAGGTAAAATTATTTTTGCTTTGAATGCGATGCATGTCTATCTCTTCATCTCCATCCCTTTTCCTTTAAGATGGAAACTTCATTGATACCTACTGCTACCAGCCATGTATGTGCAGTAAGTCTAGAATTTAATCACTAAGTAAGTATTTGCTGGTCACTTATTGTCCATATATAGGCAGCTGGGGATAGAGAAATGAGTTAGATCAATTTTTGACCATCCTGTAGATGGATATCTCTTATTGCCTAACATTTCCTAAAAGATTTGCATCCTTTGATTCGAAGATTCTTCAAATAGTACAACAGCTACTTGTAATTTTTGTAAAAATTGTAATATTTACCCCAGAATTTAGGGAACAAGAAAAGATCAAGACTAAAGACCATTTTCCCTACACTTAATCGAGATCCCGAAAAGATCTGCTCCTTAACTTTACTCCCTTGCAAAATGAATGTCCTGAGACATTTTAAGCCTTCAATTAGGATTAAAGTTCTTTGGCACAAACAAAAGAAAACTAACAAATCCTATGAGAACAAACTTTTTTTTTTTCCCATTCAAATTGGCTATCAGAGTCTCCACCCCAAAGACCTGGTTCGTGTAAGGTGCAAAGACTGCTGTGTGTAGTAAGCTTTCATCCTGAAACTAACAACCTTAGTAAAAGGAAGAAAATCCATCAGGGCCCAGGGGAGTTGATATGGGAAACTGAGCTGGTCTTTAAGCTGATTCTCCTGTCTTGTACATGATGTAACTGTAGAGGAAAAACAATGGGATTTTTTTAACGTTTTTTCTCAGGTTATCTTGATAGTTCGTTTTGGCAAGAGATTTCCAAGCATTAGGAAGTTACAAACTTAAATTAATACGTTGAAGAGAAAAATCTGCCAACTCTCCAGCATACGCTCGTGTGAGTGCCTGTGCCATGACTCTGAGGCTCTATGGGTTATGCGGCTCGCCTTTGAGAGCTGTGCCTGCGACTTGATGATGTGAACCAGACTTGATGGTGTGAACCAGTGTACACCCCTCCCAAAGGAGACTCAGAGTCCTCTCCTTGACAACTTAAATGGTATTCAAGTTGTCATTCAATATCATTCAAGCTCTTCAGAATCCTGCCTTTCCCCTTTAGGCACAGAGACTCACCAAATTTTCTACTGAGAGGCTATCTCTCCATCTCCAGGTATTATGGGCTGAAAGTGACCCCCCCTCAAAAAAAACCATATGCTGAATACCTCAGGATATGACCATATTTGGATATAGGCTCTTTAAAGAGGTAATTGTAAATAAGGTGCCCAGAAGACCATGTGAAGATACACAGAGAAGAAGCCCATCTATAGGCCAAGGAGAGACGCTTCAGAAGAAACCAACTGGGCCGACACCTTGCCCTCAAACTTCCACCCTTCAGATCTGTGATAAAATACAATTCTGTTGTTGGAGTCACCGAGTCTGTGGTGTTGTGTAATGACAACTCTAGCAAACTACAATACCAGGCAGGCAAACAATAAAGTATATAAGTATATGTGACTGACACTTGGAAGCATTTGGTAAAATTTTGAATAAATTAAAAACATAGAGATAAAATATTTGTACCAAAACTTGACTCATGGAAAAGTGTTGATATTATAATGAAAAATAATGAACCATTTAACAATTATTAATTAGTAACTGACAAATGTGATAAAAGTGAACAAAACAATAGTAAAAATCATAATCTTACAAGTAAAGCAAGTAACTATTTTTTTTTAAGATTTTATTTATTTATTTGACATAGATCTCAAGTAAGCAGAGATGAAGGAAGAGAGAGAAAGGACGGGAAGTAGGCTCCCTGCTGAGCAGAGAGCCCAATGCGGGACTTGATCCCAGGACCCTGGGATCAAGACCTGAGCAGAAGGCAGAGGCTTTAACCCACTGAGCCACCCAGGCACCCCGCAAGTAACTATTTTAATAGGGTTGAGAATAGATATTGCAATAAAATTGCCTTTTTTATATTATTCTTTACTTTGGATTATAGCCTAACAAAACAATATTTTTCAACATATGTGTTGCTATGCTGCTTACACTTAAAACATATGTGGGCATAGGGTGCATGTAAAAATTTGCCCGAGAGGAGTGAAAAAACTAAAATCCAAAATTATACCTTCTCGAAACAAAATATGTAATTTCATAAAACACATAAAGCAGAAGTAGGAGTTCTTAACCCACTGAGCCACCCAGGCTCCCAGAAGTAGAAGTCTTTAACCTGAAAGTTTTGAATGAGCTTTGATGCTTTTATGAAAAATGTATGTGTATGCACACATAGATGTTTCTAAGGAAGGGACCTAAAAATCTTTTATGACTCTTAAATAGTTGCCACTTCCTAAAATGAAGAACTGTCCACCTAAAGCATAACTCCTCTTGTTTAAAAAAGGCCTCCACATCTTATCAAATTTTGGCGACAGCTTAGAATTGGGAAATCTGAGATTCACCAAATCCCATGTTGTACGAACACTTGTTAAATATGGCATCTGTAGATCTGGAGAGGGACGCGACATTGTGCTGGAGATGCAGAGTGTGTGTGTGTGTGTGTGTGTGCGCGCGCGCGCGCGCACACGGGTTTGCAGGAAAAATTCTGTATCTGTCTGCCATAACTGCAGTGTGGCCCTACCCAACACCTCCAGGCAGGTATCAAATAACAGACCGCAGCACTTTAAAACCACAAAGCCCCGAGAGACCATCTTCTCTGTTGCATTTTACAAAGGAGAAGAGGGGGATTTAGAAAATGGAAACGGTCAGGGTGAGAGCTGGAGTGAGCAGATCCCCACTTCCTTGATGTCTAGCCAAAAGCCCTTGAGCTCATGTCCTTAAAGGGCGGGACATCCTCTTCCTGCCACCCAAGAGAGAAGTGTGTTTTCACTAGACTTCAAGGCGTAATGGCGATCAGGATTTATTCTGTAGGTGAAGGGCGCTCTTGACAGTATTGAGTAAAGTGAAGTAGTACAGAATGTTTGCCAAACAGAATAGCAGGGGATTTGGTGGTATAGAAGGTGGCTGATTGTTGGCAGTTTCTGGAACCAGGAGCATCCCCTGGCCAGTGCCGGCTCTGTCACTGGCCATTTGTGAGGTCAGAAGCAAGGGTCTTAAATTTCCTTGTAGAAACCTGTCTCTTGTCTGTAAACTGGGGATAGTAATTGTGTTTGTCTCCTAACAGGTGTCCTGAGAGTTATATGAGTTAGTAAACCCCCAGCGCTTTAGCAGAGCGTTCAGCTTACAGTACAGATGGATTGTGCCAGGGTGAGCTCGTCCTCTTCTCCTCCTCTCTTCTTAAGCCCCCAGTGAAGCCTATTTTGAAGAGAGAAAGAAATTTACAGTGACTACAAGCTGAGCTTCAGCTGTCCCTTGCCATTAGTTCTGCTCCCTGACCAACACAATTCCACAATTCCACAACTGTCGAGGGACTCAATGGGACTTTTACTGGAGGAGAAAAGACCATGGTTTGCACATTTGCTGTTTCTCCTGCAAGTTGTCTGTGCGTATCTTTCTCAGTAATCTTACAGTTTGACATATAATATGGCCCAGGATGAGTCTTTCTTATCCTGGTATGTGTCTTTATACATACCAGCCATTCTAAACTTCTTAGATTTTATATGATACATACGAAGAAACATAAATTCTTGGCTTTTTCTGCCTTTATCCTTTTTTATCCTTAGCAAAAATATGTCCTCAGACCCAAACATCAGAAGGGCAGTGACTGTGCAAAAGCCATTCCAACATCTCTTACTTTTGTCTACCATCGAGGTGGGAAAATGAAAATACTCACACCCCCAACCTGCCAGAAGATATGGTGACCACGAGGTGACCATGAGTCCAGTTTCTGGCCAATGAGATCTCAGGTGTTGTCCAAGAATTCAATGTCTTGGAAAGTTTTTTGTTTTTTGTTTTTTTTTTTAAAGAATTGACTCAGATGGCATATTTCTTAGGCTCTTTGCCATTTCCTTATCCTCTTCCCTTTCTTTTTTGCCTGAAACAAAATGATGTCTAGAAATGAACCCATCCTCTTGCAATATCAGGGTAAAAGCCATGTGCTGAGGACAGCAGAGCAAAAGGATCATAAAAAAAAAACAAAACTTGAATTCTTGATAACATTGTTGAGCTGCAGTATCAGCCCTGAAGGCTTTACCCTTGGACTTCTGCTCTTCTATGAAAGCAATAAACCCATTATTCATATTTCATGTTGCTTGTAACCAAATATAATCCTAAATGATATAATAGACATTCTAATTCAATTAGCTAGGAATAAAAGGACCCAAAGAAATTATGCAAGGTGTATGCCCTCTCCAAACCACAGGCTTTGTAAAGCCTGGAAGAAATGGGGAAGACAGCAGATGAAAAGTTTTTGCAAAGTTATAAAACTTTCTTATGACTAACGTAAGGTATCTGAATGGTTATTAATAGTGTACCTCAATACAAGACATAGTAAAAATAGTCCTGTGGGATCCTGGATGTATATGAGGAAAGCTTGAAGGCCCAAGCTGCTAATCCTATTATTCTGGAGTCTGCCTCTTTCTAAATCATGCAAAAGTAGATATAGTAATATGCTTGTATGGGACTGTCTGCAAAATGGTTGCTTACAGCTCCCTCTTGGTGTCATAGGAAAAAAATCCACACAATAACATTTTTCAATTATTTTTAAAGCATGAAAGATTCATTTATGACTTACTGTGTGTGATTCACAGTGCTAAGTGTTGAGCATGTAGTTCTGACTGTAAGGATTCAATTTAAGAGTTGTATTTTTCTATATAACATTGTAATTGTACATAGGGGAATATATGTGTGTGTGTGTGTATGATATATACATGTATATATATGTATCAAAATTTGTAGAAAGATACTATTTTATGAAGTTGAGGGAAAAATAATTTTAATTATATGTTAATTAAGCTCCTTTCCCATACCAGGACAGTTATGTCTTCACATCAACTCCTCATGGCTATCCTGGCCATAATTTTGCCCAAAGCCCCAAACTTCAATTTATACTGAATATCTATAATGCACTAAGGAAGGCATTTTGACTATTGCTGATATATATAAAAGTATCAGTTCCTTATGTATTTATTTTTTAAGCAAATTATAAAATTTTCTATCAACTGTAATGTTTTTTGTTTTATTTCCTTAGTTATTCCTGGTAGATCATTAAATCATCAAAAAAATCAAAAGAAAAGTAAAGCAAAGCAAAAAAAAAAATACCCTCAAAACTTAAATTTGCCTTATTTTCAGTTCTTCCTTTTTCTTCTCTAATTTCTTTCATTGGGCAGTGCTGGTAAAATAGCATCAAATGACTGGAATGATAGTGTCATCCTTGTTTTATTCTTGCCCCTAAGGGGAAACCACTTGCAGTATCACCAAACAAACAAATAAATGGGCTCAGCAAGAGATGGGCTCTCCAACGTTTCACCAGAGGCTAAGGGAGAGATAGAAGAAGAATGCAGGCCATATGAGTTTGAAATATCTACAAATCCAAATTTCCCTGTTACTCAAAAGTAGTTGGAATCCCCGTAGAGCTCAAGCCATTCCCTCTGAATAGCACTTTTTGATCTTCTCTAGCAAATCTGAGTGGGGTCTTAGAGGGACACAGTGTGGTGTGCCTAATCTTTTTCCCAATGAAAGGAAACAAAAATCTTACTTTGACTTACTACACAATTTTGGATTTAGTACTACTGAATTTATAGCACAAGGTTTTCGTGAGTGGCTCTGACATATACAGCTCATGATTTATCCCCATATCTGATCTTTGATACTAATAACACTTCATCTCCAATAATGTTATTTGACTGGATGAATGAATAACCTTTAACTCCTGACCTTGATTTTTTTTTTAAGAATTTAGTTGATATTTTTTTCTCTCTCATTGACAAATTTCCTCCCAAGCAGGCTAGTAACTTATTACCTAAATATATACTAGTTAATAAGTCACTGAGAAGGTGGAAGTTTTGTGGCCAGTCAGATTTTAATAGAAGAGATCATCTGTAGAACAGTTAATTTGTAATTTGTCCTACCATTTTGTATTGCCACCTTTTGGGGTTACTTAACATGAGAGTAGAGTATATTGCCACTGTAGAAATCACTTGTTACATAAACAGTTTAGTGGTGTTCCTTTGTCATCCCACCAGGTCTCTAATTTATATGTGGAGTGCATTATATTCTGGTAGAGTGACTGGTTTGGGAATGCAGTTATGTGCATTACTTTGCCATGATAATTCTTGAAAATATTGTCAGCCTCCTGAAATGTCAGACAATGCCATTTAAATTCCAGTGTGCAATTTTCACCTTATCTATAAGAGTATCCTGAGACAGTAATTGGGTGGGACCAAAATCATGAGAATTATTTTTTGTAAGTAATGGGTAGTGTATAATATATAGCACCCTTCCAAGATGTCAGAAAATTTTGTTTTTACTTTGATCAGTGAAGAGTGTAGTTAGAAAACCTGTCAAAATTATTTCATTGACTATGTTACTCTTTGGGGAAGTTAAATTATCCAGGCATTTGGAATGAGAAAATAATGAGGGTTGTAAAGTACTGGATAGCTGTTTGTAAAGCATAGAGAATCTACTACATTTAACTGTTTTAAACCCTCCATTTCACACTAGGAACTCAAGATCAGCCAACAGTTTTATGCATTAATTCTTTGGGAAAAAATGGTTTACCTGAAAACTAACAACTGGTTTTCAAAATTGGATTGTGAAGAGCATTGCTATTCTTTGCTTTGGACCATAAATTAAAAACTAAAACTCATTTAGTAGGAGAAAGGAGAAATTTTACATGTGCTATTTTATATATAGATAGATAGATAGATATTATACATAAAATATATTAATATTATATATTAAATAAATATATGTTATTTACAAATAAATATATAATATATAATGATAGATATATATTTCCACTTCATTAATGCATTCCTTCATTCATTCATTCAGGTAACATAAACATCTTATATATGCAGGGGTCCTGTTCTAAGTGCTAGGGATACAATGTGAGTGAGAAAGACATGGTATCTGATTTCATGGAGGGAGCCCAAAGATAAACAAATAAGCTAAATAATTTTATTTTGTTATAAAGACTACTAAGAAACTAAACAAGTGAGGATAGATACGGTGACTTATAGACACCATGAGGCACCTCTTCACTTTCCGAAGAGGTGGTATTTGTCCTGAAAGAGGAGAAGGGCTGTTGCAAGTACTTGTGTCCATTCCTGGGCATCTGATTCAATGATCTGAGGATCTCACTGATCACCGGTATCATATAGATATATGATATAGATCTACAGAATCATGTAGATATATGATATATGTAGATATATATATCACCATCATATAGATGGTGGATCTAATACATTACAAACATAAGAATGGTAAAGGGTCCCTTTTGAATGTGTAACAACTCCAAATCCAAAACAAGTATAAAAGTGCACTAGAAAGTGCACTTATAAAATAGAGTGCAGGTTGTATGTCAACTGGCAGCATTAACTGTAGATAAGGAAATCCAAGTTGTTGCAAAATGTTATTTGCCTGCATAACTGGACAGAAGAGAAAGATGCCAGAGTAGTGTCAGCTCTCCGCTCTTGCCTCCTGATTTTTCAGCAAGACAATACAGCATGGCTCCTTCCAATTACAACTGAAATACCCAGCTACAATTTTCATTGGTCTTTTGCTGTTTTCTGCAACCTTGCCTACCCTCATTTTTCTTCTGGTAATCGCACTCTTTTCCTTTTAGGGAACCTCCTTTTATCTGTGGCATGCAATATTAGTGAGGTTGTGAATCACCATGCCCAGCCTGACCTTCTCAAACCAGGCTAAGGCTCTCATTTGGGGACTTTGAATCTTGAGCCTAGGGATCAAGGATGGAAAAATGTAGTTGGAGTTCATTCATTCCAGCAGCAGCACTGTGTTTTGACTGTCAGTAATTCCTGGTGGGCCTAGCCAGAGAGTAGCCTTGGTTTCCATGAATTTTTAAGCTGACCCTCTCTGTTCAGGCTTTTGTCAGTTCTATTAACCATGGAATACTGCCGGTAAATTAATCTTTTTGCTTTTAAATTATTGAGAATTGGTTACTATTGTCTGCAACCAAATTTTTTTTTAAATTCTGTACTTCCCAGTGGGAAGCCATGATATCATTCCAGAATGGAGTACAACCACAAAAATCAGGCAAACCAGGGGCGCCTGGGTGGCTCAGTCTTTAATCATCTGCCCTTGGCTCAGGTCATGATCCCAGGGTCCTGGGATCCATGGTCTTATGATCTCCAGCACTGTGGGCTCCTTGCTCAGCAGGGAACCTGCTTCTCCCTCTCCCTTTGCCCCTTCCCCTGCTCGTGATCCCTCTCACTGTCTGTCTGTCAAATATAAAAATAAAATCTTAAAAAAAAAAAAATCAGGCAAACCAGGAAATGTCCTCAGTCAAATAGGTAACCATTTTCTTAACAAAATCCCTGATATTAAAGGTAATGATAATAATAATTGAAATGGAAGAAAAAACCTTCCTAGAAAGATCATGATAATCTGTGTTTAAGCAGTGATTTAAGAAAATAAAGACAGCATTTTCCATAATTATTAAAAGATGTACTGATACTAATTGAGAATAGATATGCATATCAACTTGAGACAAGGACATAATGAGACACAGAACAGTAAAGAAAAGAGAAGGTCCTGAAAACATCTTCAGAAACATGTTCTAACTCAGGGGAGCAGGGGCTGCAGGTGAGAGGCAACATGAGCTATTATGAACCAAACACATCACTGACTTCTTACCTCTAAAAATGAGTGGTGATTGCACTAATCAAAGAAGGTGGGATCTCAGGGATGACTCCTGTCCTAGGCAGGCCATGACCAGAGAAGACTTGAATACAACATAGGAACAGATGCCTGCCAAGAAGACTTGACATAGAAATAAAGCTTCTTATTGTGAGTATCAAGAGCCCAATATCCGCATCCAGTAAGTGAACCCATTAGTTGGAGACAATGAGGAGCAGAATGGGTATTATTAAGAATCAAGTTGATGAAGGAGAAGACAAACAAAACAAACTTTCCCACCACATGAAGAAAGGACAAAGAAACTTAAATAAGAATTGATATTAAACACTAAAGATACATTAAAAAAAAAAATACAGGGTGCCTGGGTGGTTCAATTGGTTGAGCAACTGCCTTTGGCTCAGGTCATGATCCCGGATTTCCAGGATCAAGTCCCATATCGGGTTCCCAGCTCCTTGGGGAATCTGCTTCTCCATCTGACCTTCTCTCTCATGCTCTGTATCACTCATTCTCTTTCAAATAAATAAATAAAATCTTTAAAAAAAAAAAGCATGAATAAGAAATAGTGATTTAAAAAAACACTTAAAATCTTTAACATATATGGGTTAAACAACAGTGTCAAAATATGTGATCCATAAGCTGATAGAACTGCAAGGAGAAAGAGGTAAATCCACTACTTCAGTGAGTTGAAGATTTCACATTCTTCTATTGGAAATGGGAAGATCCAGCAAGCAGAAAATCAGTAAACTTAACAACATCTCCAATCAAGTGTATATAATTGCCATCTATAGACTACTTCATCCAACAATACAGAATGCATCTTCTTCTCAAGCGCACATAGAACATTCATAATGATAGACCATGCTCTGAGCCATAACACACACTTTAACAGATTTTACAAGAAGAAATCATACTGTGTCTGCTCTTAGACTGCAATAAACTTAAGTAGAAATCAATATCAGAAAGATAGCTGGAAAACCCCAAACTACTTGGATATTAAACAACACACTTATAAATAAAACATAGAGAAAAGAAAAAAATATAAGAAATTTTAAAATATTTTGAACTAAATAAAAATGAAAATAAAACTTAATCAAATTTAGGATGTAAAATTTATAGAATTAAATACATATATTAGAAAAGAAAGATCAAAAATCAATCATATAAACTTCAAACTTAAGAAACTTAACTCATTTTGAGGCCAGGGTCATCTTAATACAAAAACTAGGCAGACATTACAGGAAAAGAAAACTACACACCAATATCTGTCATGAACATAGATGTAAAAATCCTCAACAAAATTTTAGAAAATCAGATCCAACAATGCCAAAAAGTATTATACACCACAACCAAATGGTACTTATTCCAGGTATGCTGGTTCAATATTCAAAACTCAATGTAATCCACTCCATCAAGAAGATAAATTACATGATCCCATCAATAAACACAGAAAAACATTAGACAAAAATCAACATTTATTCATGATAAAAACTCTTTATAAACTAAGAATAGAGAGGAACTTCCTCAACTTGATAAAGAATATCTACAAAAAAGGTACAGCTAATATCACACTTAATGATGAGAAACTGAAAGCTTTCCCACTCAGATCAGGAACAAGGCAAGGATATCTCCTCTCACCTTGATTTTAAACACTACTGGAAATCCTTGGTAATGCAATAAGATAAGAAAAAGAAACAAAATGTGTACAAATTGGAAGGAAGAAATAAAACTCTTTTTTTTCACAGATTGCATTGTTGTCTATATGTAAAATCCCCTCAAATCAATAAAAAAAACCATCCTGAAATTAATAATGTTAAATTATAGCAGACAAGTAGGATAAAAGATTAATATAGAAGTTAATTTCATTACCATATATCAGCAAAGAACAAATGGAACTTGACATTAGAAATACTATACCACTTACAGCAGCACCAAAAAAAAAAATACTATACTAAGTATAAATCTAGCAAAATATATATTATATGAGAAAAACTACAAAACTATGATGAAGGAAATCAAAGAACTTAAAAACTAGAGAAATATCCCTTGGTCATGGATGGGAAAACTCAATATTACCAAGACATCAGTTAATTCCCAATGCATCTACTAATTCAATACAATCCCAATAATAATTCCAGTAAATTATTTTGTGGATATTGACAAATTTGTTCTATGTTTATATGAAGAGACAAAACCAAGAATAGTCAATAGAATATTGAAGGAGAAGAATAGTCAGAGGATTAACACTATATTCAAAACTTAACTAAATAGCTATGGTAATCTTGACACTGTGGCACTGGCAAACGAATAGGTAAATATATCAATGGAACAAAACAGAGAGCCCGGAAATAGAACCATAGCAATATAGTCAACTGATCTTTGGCAAAGGAGCAAAAGCAACACAATGGAGGAAAGACAGTTGTTTGAAACACCTGGTGCTGGAATAGACATTCACACGCACACTAAAAAAGAGTCCATACAGAGATGTTACCCCTTCATGCATTTTTCACTGACAAATGGAAGAAAACACTAAAAATGAAAGAAAAGCAAAGATTAAGGTGATGTGTTAATTCTATTATATGAAGTTCTTGGGCTAAATCCTGGAGATTACATTCTCTCAAAGTGACATATGTGGTGTCAGAAACAGGAAAAATTCTGCTACCAGGATTATTCTGGGATTTTAGATTTTTCAGGATTTTTTTTTCTGTTGAAATATCAGAGATTTACAAAATTAATGTAGGAGAAACATCTGCATGGCTCAGGTGGGCAGTGATAAGATGTATGACAAACTAGATAATGTAAGCCCATAAACACAAAATCAGTTAAAAAAAAAAATGTGCCATAAGACACAGCATAAAACATTGATGCAAGAAACTAAAGAAGTAACAAACAAATCAAAATACATCCCGTGCTCATGGATTGTAAAAACTAATATTGTAAAAATGTCCATGCTACACAAAGCAATCTACAGATTCAATGCAATCCCTATCAAAATTCCAATGGCAGTTTTCACAGAAGTGAAACAAACAACCCTAAAATTTGCATGGAACCACAGAATAATTCAAATAGCAAAAGCAATCTTGAAAAAGAACGAAACTGGAGTCATCACACTTTCTGATTTAAACCTGTATTACAAAGTTCTAGCAATCAAAACAGTTTAGTGTTGGCATAAGAAGAGATTCATGGATCAATGGAATAGAATAGAGAACCCAGAAATAAACTCAAGTATGTATGGTTAATTAATTGTTAACAAAGGAGTCAAGAATATACAATGGAAAAAGGACAGTCTCTTCAAAAATGATGTTGGCGGGCGCTTGGGTAGCTCAGTCGTTTAAGCATCCAACTCTTTCAGGTCAGGTCATGATCTCATGTGTCTGAGATTGAGCCCTGTGTCAAGCTCCATGCTCAGTAGAGAGTCTGCTTAAAGATTCTCTCCCTCTGCCCCCTCCCCCATTTGTGTGCGTGCTCTCTCTCTCTCTCTCTCTCTCTCAAATAAATAATCTTTTTAAAAAATGATGTTGAGAAAACTGGACAGTCACATGCAGAACAATGAGACTGAACTCCCATATTCCACTATACACAAAATCAACTCAAAATAGATTTAAGACTTGAATGTAAGATCTGAAACCATAAATTCTAAATAAAATATAGAGGGTAAGCTCCTTGACATTGGTCTTGGCAATGATTTTTTTTTTTAACATTTGACAACAAAAGCAGGCACCAAAACCAAAAATAAACAGGCGTAGTATACATCAAACTGAAAAGGTTTTGTTCAGCAAAGGAAGCCATCGAGAAAATGAAAAGGCAACATACCAAATGGGAGAAAAAACTTGCAAATCATATATGTTACAAACCAGTTTGGTTAATACCCAAAATATATAAAGAATTCATGCAATTAAAAAGCAAATAATAATAATAAATAGTCCAATAAAAAGTGAGCAAAGGAACTGAATTGACATCTTTCCAAAGAAGGCATATAAATGGTCAGCAGGTACATAAAAAGATGTTTAACATCAGTAATCATCAGGAAAATGCAAAGATATCACCTCACATCTGTTTGAAAGACTATCATAAAAAAGTCAAAAAATAACAAGGTAAGAATATGGAGAAAAGGAAACCCTTGTGCACTATTGGTGGGAATGTAAAGTGGTGCAGCTACTGTGAGAAATGTATAGAGGGTCCTCAAAAAATGAAGAATAGAACTGCCATATGATCCAGAAATTTCATCTCTGGGCAAATATCCAAAGGTAAAGAAATCACTATCTCAGAGAAGTTTCTGCACTCTCGTGTTCACTGTGGCATTATTTAGAATCACCAAAACATGTAAGCTACTTAGGTGTCCATTCACAGGTGAATGGATAAAGAAAGTGTGAAAGGATAAAGAAAATAAATATATATATGTCACATTCTCTCTTTTATACATATATATATATATATATATATATATATATATATATAATTCATAGAAAAGAAGAAAATCCTGCTACTTACAACAACATGGAGGGACCTTGAGGGCATTATGCTAAGTGAAATAAGCCATGTAGAAAAAGACAAATACTGCATAATCTCACTTATATGTGGAAACTGGAAAAAAAAAAAAAAACCCTCATAGTAACGTAGATCAGATTGGTGATTGCCAACGATAAGGGGGCGAGGAATGGGATAATGAGTAAAGGTGGTCAAAAGGTGCAAACTTCCAACTATAAGAAAAGTAAGTTCTGGGAATGTAATTGACAACACCATGACTATAATTAACCATACCATATTGTATATTTGAAAGGTGCTAAGAGAGTAGATCTTCAAAATTCTTATCATAAGAATAGAATCACAACTATGTGAGGTGATGGGTGTTAACTAACATCCTTGTGGTAATCATTTAACAGTATGTACATATATCAAATAATTATGCGATACATCTTAAACTAATACAATGATATTTGCCAATTATATTTCAAAAAGCTTGGGAAAAAAGGAGAGGAAAAACAAACAGGTGTATTGGACACTGAAATTAAAAATATAATACTATTTATCATAATATTAGCTAAAAAATGAAGTATTTAGGTATAAATCTAAGAAAACATGTATAGGACTTACATACTAAAAATTATAAAATGTAAATTAAAGAATTATTTAAATGGAGAGATGGAAGTGCCCATGGCTGAGGATGTTAATTACTTTCTAACTGATGTACAGGTTTAATGTAATCCTACCCAAATTCCAATAGGTTTTTTATAGATATAGACAATATTATTCTAAAATTCATATAGAAAGACCAATGGAATAGAACAGCTTCAATAATTTTGAAAAAGAAGAAAAATAGAGGAAGAATTAATCTATCTAATTTCAAGACCTGCTATTTAGCCAGAATAATCAAGATGGTATGGTACTAACAAAAGGACAGACACGTAGATCAACACAACAGAATAGAGATCTTAGAAAATATTTCCAACAGGCTTTTGACAAAGTTGCAAAAAATTCAATGGAGGAATGATAATTAAAAAATATGTTGGAGCAGTTGGACACCCTTAAGTGAGACATTTATTTTCTATCTATACCTCACACCTAATATAAAAATTAACTCAAAATGGATCAGTGATTTATATGCCAAACGCAAAACTTTTGTTAAAAGACAGGATAAAATTTTTCATGATCTAGGACTAGGCAAAGACTTCTTAGACTGGACATAAAAAGCATGATCTATAAGAGGAAAATTGGTGAATTGGACTTTATTAATATTAACAACATTTTGCTCTGTGAAGTACCCTGTTAAGAGAAAGAAAACACAAGTCATAGAGTGGGATAAAATAATTGCAAACCATATATATGAGAAAAGACTAATATCTAGAATTCTCAAACAACAACAACATAAAAAACGGTCTCATTAGAAAATGGGCAAAAGATATGAAAGGACATTTCACTGAAGATGATATACAGATGGCACATAAGCACATGAAAAGATGTTCTATGTCATTAGCCATTAGGGAAATTCAAATTAAAACCACAATGAGATATCACTAAACATCTACCAGAATAGATCAAATAAAAAATAATGACAGCATCAAATGCTGGCAAGGATATACAGAAATTAGATCACTCATGCATTGCTGATGAGAGTAGGAAATAATCCAACTATTCTGGAAAAAAGTTTGGCAGTTCCTTAGTAAACCAAACATGCAACTACCATATGACCATACGATAAATGTACTACTGGGCATTTATCCCAGGGAAATAAATCTCATATTCACCCAAAAACCTGCACACAAATGTTCATAACAGCTTTATTGATAATAGCCAAAAACTGGAAACAACCCAGATGTTCTTCAGTGAGTGAATAGTTATCGACTGATGGTACCTCCATACCCAGGAGTATTTCTCAGCAACGGACGGGAACAAATTATTCATAGGCACAACAAATTGGATTAATCTCTAAAGAATCATGCTGAATTAAAAACATACCAGTCTTAACAGATTACAACCCCTTTAATATAACATTCTCAAAATTCCAAAATTATAGAAATGCAAAGTAGTAGCTCTTGGGGTTTAAGAAGGGTAGTCCATACAAAGGGCAAACCAAGGAATCCTTGTGAGACAAAGTCTCTATATCTTGAGTGCATCAATGACAATATCCTGGTTGAGGTTTTGCAGTATGTTACCACTGGGGAAAACTGAGTAAAAGGGTACGTAGGATTTCTATTATTTCTTACAAATGCACGTGAGTCTATAATTATCTCAAAATAAAAAGTTTTATTAAAAAATAATTCACTGTGCTCACCACTCTCTCTTACTTAACAATTCTCCTAAGCGTATATTGAAAAAAAAAAATGGGAGGTAAAATCAAACCCAAGATGTGTACGAGGATGTTCATAGCATCTTATTTTTAATAAGAGCAGCATTTGGAAACAAACCAAATGCCTAGCAGTAGAAGCAGATACAAATAAATTGTGATATTTCCATACAAAATATTACACAGCAATTAAAAAAAGAACTATTTCTGTGTATTCCAACATGGGTGAAAGTCCCAGACGTAATGATGAATTATAAAATCTAGACACAGACGTGTACATTCTGTATGAATCCAATTTCATGAAGTTCAGATCAGGCAAAATAATTGACAATGAAAATGTCAGAACAAAGGTTACTGCTGAGGAGGGAGGTGTTGATTGGGAAGGGGTACAATGTCTTTATCTTGATCTAGGTAGTGGTGAAATGGACATACCTAAATATCAAAATCCAAAAAGTTGTGCCCTTAAGACTGTACCCTTTGTGCAAGCTAGACCACAATCAGATTTAAAAGATGCCAAATAATTTAACATAGAACAAAACCAAAAATACCATGCTAATCAAATAACACACCTCTGTAGCCTATGGTGTAACTGTTAATAACCTGTGGTCGAGAAGAATTTTTCACCTCATTTTAGAAATACTATAAAACACAAAGACAGCTGGATATCAGGAATTAGAATAGAAACTGGGCCATCAATCTTCCATCCAGCAGCTGAACCAAGGGCAGTAAGTGAGTAGCACAAAAGGAAACAGATGCTGGGGCTAAGAATGATCACCATCTCTGCAGTAAGCTCTGAGATGGGATAAGCCTCATATAAAGCATGGGAAAATTAACAGCAGAAAAATGGAGCCTACAAACTATCAAACAAAGAAACAAAAAGCAGTAGAAGGAAAAGCTGAATTCATTCTAAAAACCTGAAAGAAAATCCCCAAATGTGATTCCTCACTGAAACTAGAACGGAGTGGGGGAAGATTAATTTTTTTCAATATTATTGAAAAACCTTGACTTCGGTGAAAATGCAGTCTTATGAAAAAAAGAGGTTAAAAAGCTACAAACCAAGTAAAAAGCAATGAAGCATATGGAAAACACGAGCTGGGATCTCTACGGAGTGACTGCCAGAAAAGTAAGTATGCAGCAGTAAGCCGTAAATGCACCACCATGGGAGCTGGTGAAGAGTAGAATTATACTGAGGACAAGGTAATCACTGAAACAGAGGACAGCCTGAACTGTTCCCTGAGAATGCAGACAGAAAGGACAAAGCAGTGCAAGCGGTTAGATCCCAAACGGAAAACAAAACCAATGAAAGCAACAGCAACTGCAAAAAACACAGGTTCAAGGTAGAGTTTCAGGTGTGACTCAGGACAAAGCCAGGATGTTGTAAAAAAGCAGCAAATGCATAATTAGACAAAATTCATCAGGAAAAGTGTATGAACCAAAAAAAAAAAAAAAATCCAATTCTGTTATATGTAAACAAAAAGTATTAAGCAGACCAAACCGAGGAAAAGAGATGCACACCTAAATATATACAGGCTAAATATTTGAATAAGATGGACTTGTTTTAAAAAGTCTTAGGGGCTGTGATTAACCTTCGAGGTGGCAGTAGCTCCCACATCTGCAGTTCCTCCCCTGTACTCACCTTTCTACTCCCTGGGCTGGGCAGAAGCAGCCAATGGACCCATCTGCATTCCTAACCAATTAATGCAAATTGATTCAGGGGGATAGTAGATTTGGTTTCTTCTCTTGAGAGATAAAGAGTGGAGAGAATATCTCTATATCAAGGAATATTTGCAGAACTTGTTTTTCTCCCAAATTATGTCTGTAGGCAAGGGGAAGGTAGAGTAAGTAGATGGTTTGACTAGGATTCAAGTATCCAGAGCTCTTGAGAGACAGGACTGGGACAAGATGCTTCTTTAAAAAAAAAAAAAAAAAAGATTTATTTATTTGAGAGAGAGAGAGCAAGAATGTGGTGAGGGGCAGAGGGAGAGGGAGAGAGAATCTCCCTGCTCCCTGAGAGCAGACTCCCAGCTCAGCGTGGAGCCCGACGTGAAGCTCCATCTCATGACCCTGAGATCGTGACCTGAGTCAAAATCAAGAGTTGGATTGAGACACCCCGGTGCCCCAAATATGCTTCTGTTAAAAGGGTATAGACCCTAAATCTCACCTGCAGACATGCAAACACATATCATGTACCCATTTACATTATTTAGGGCCTGAGAGAGGTCCCTAGGGAGAACCAAAGAAAAAGAAAAACACAGTCAGGAACCCTGTGAGCCTTGTGGCCCAGGACATAGAGACATACATGGCAGATTAGAGGGAGGTGGGGAAGGCAAGCTCCAGCAGAATCCAGGAGGGGAGCTGGGCTGGGCAGAGGCAAACCTGGGAGAGAACACACTGTAAGAGGAGGGGAAATTATACCTGAGCTGTAGCTGGCACACTTGTCTGAGCCTGGAGTGGGGATCCAGATAGAACATGTGGCCAGTCAGGTGCTCGAACTTATCCAGGGTCAGCCTCCCTGGCTGCCCGAGTGACCTCACAGTGTCCGGCTCTGTGCAGGTGCATAAGATGCATGAGAGTCCTGGGCACTCGGGCCCCTTCTTGATGGGACACATCTTGTTTAAGAATAAAAAATAAGGAGGAAGCTTTGTCCTTTTCAGTTGGAAAGGAAGGTTCACCCTTTCATAGCACCATGGGGATTGAAATGACAGCAATGAATTTCCTTAATAATGTGTACCAAGATGCTGCAGCAGGTGGTGAATTGCAGTGAATGGGAATCAAGACGAGAGACCAAGAGAGCAGCAGTAGTCAGTCTGACTGTAGAATGCTGCTCAGAGGGACAAACCCAAACTTTGGACACAAAAAGGCGAACATCACACATGGGGAAGCAGGTCTGGGGACTCCTAAAATCTGGGAGGAAGGAATCTGTTAGTAATTGCAAGGCATGTCGGTGGTTAGGAGGATTAAGAATATCCTTTTTTAATGTAAAACTATTGCAAAGAGGAGTAAGCATGAAAAACAATGGGGAAAATGGGAGTAGTTTATGTGAGAATTATACCAGATTAAAGATGGACATAAATCTTAGGCACTGGTCTCATCAGATGGTGGGATCAATTTAAAACTTTCCTTGGCTTCTTTGACCCAAAGTGGACAACCCAACTAATGTTACACCAGTTCTGGGGCTGACCTTCAAAAAAAGCTAGCAACTGCTTTCTAAGTCTCCGGAAGTCTTGAGTGGACATGCAAGAAATCCAACTACCCTACTGGAGATATCTCTTAGAGAGCCCCGAAACTACACAGGAGCTGAATTGAGCTCAGCTTTCAAGCCATCCCCACCCCAACCCCTGCTGTGTGACTGAAATCTCTTGACCCTTCCAGACCAGACCAGTTGAATATCACTGGATCAACCAGTCATGACCACGTGAAACAGAATTGCCCAGCAAAGACTTGAGTGAATTCTTGACCCATGCCATTATGAACTACAATATGAAGGGTTGTTGTATTAAACCTACTAATTTGGGAAATTGTTACATAGGAATAGATAAATAGTACAGCAGTATAGGCTTCACATACCGCATAGTCTACCCAAGTCTACCCAACCCCGTCCTCCTCTTGCCTCATCGCCTCCTGGGATTTTCCTATGTGTACGCTCACTGTGTACATTCTCCAGAGAGAATATAGGCTCCGTGTCTTGAAGACTGCTATGGGGGATGTCAGCAGGAATCACAGAAAGAGCTTCTTCAGTGGTAGAGAAAGAAGGGCCCTAACAAGGCTGCTTCATTCCCCTTCTCTTCTCCGAACGTTCTCTGAGGTCTGCCTCAGTCTGCACTGTGTTCATACAGGAGTGTCTTACTTGGTTTCTGAATGAGCAGCCCCTCAGTTCATAGTCTGCGTTTGTCAGTTAGAAGAGATGAGTCTGTCTGATGAGACTGAACAGGTGGGTCCAAAAAGCCCCAAACGTCTTTTTGGGTGCCTGGTATAGCACTCTTTATTCTGTCAAAAATAACTAATATCTATGCAGGTCACTTTCTTAGTTGTCCTACCTTTCTGGTACTTCAGGACTATTGTGAGATTCAAATGAGATGATGTGGGTGGAAGCTCTTTGTAAACTTTAAAATGTTGTGCACTTACAATTTATTATCATCATTATCATGACTATTCAGGAATTAGTAAATTATAGATAGTGTTGGGACACGTGGGCTTAGCATTGTGTGATCTTAAGCAATTCTGTTAACATCTTAGCAATTTTCTCATCCCTAAAATAAGTGTTTACAAAATAATATCTAAGGATCCCTCCAGCCTGCAAATGCTGTGGCTGTGATTGTTAAGAACCTGTATTTGGCGTGGGCAAGGTTGTGCACAGTATTCGAAGAAAAATGTGACACTATTTTCATAATATATTTGTTAAGTCATGCTTCAAAAACAAATAATAATTCAAATTAACCTTTTAAATAAAGATTCCCTGGAAACTGAGTGTCCTTGATGGGAAATTTGCCAGCTACTAGAGCATAATGTGCCAGCGTCTCCTGTTTCCCCGTCCAGATGCTGCTCTGGCAGTCTGACTTGTATGGATCACATCAATGTGCTCCCTTGCTTCATGACATAAGATTGGGTTCTGCTAGTCTAGAGGCCCAACGAGAGATGGGGGGGAGAGAGAAGAGAGAAGTCAAGGTATTTATTACCTCTGCTTCCTCCCTATGAGGTCATCTGGAAATGTCTGTTCCCTTGACCCAAAGGCACAGTGTCTCTCAAGTCTGCCCTCTCCAATGACACTGTGCTTCCAAGTTCTGTAAAGTGCTCTCTGTCCTTGACTCTTTGCCCTAGGCTCAGCTGTAACTAAGCCTGGAGGACTTCACAATCCGTTTGGGGGCTAGGCAGCCTCCAAGATGCCCCGCCACCCCAAGATCCTATTTCCTAGTAATTGTGCCCTTGTAGAATCTCACTCCCTTTAATGTGGCCTAGATTTATTGACTCACTTCTAATAGAATACATAGGGGAGACAGAACGACGCTTTTGAGACGAGGTTATGAAAAGCTATGAATTCCATATTGGGCATTCTTGCTTGGATCCCTTGCCTGGAAGAAGCCAGCCACCATGTCCCAGAACAATCTTACAAAGAGACCTTCATGGCATGGGACTAATGCATGTCCACAACTATGTGAGTGAGCTGGAAAGCAGCCCTTTTGTCGCCAGTCAAGTTTTCAGATGAGACCACAATGCTGGCTAACAGCTTGACTGCTATCTCACAAGTGACCCACAGAAACTGTGAGGTAATAAATGTTTGTGAATTCTGACCCACAGAAACTGTGAGGTAATAAATGTTTGTTGCTTAAATCTTCTGGGTTTGGAGGCAATTTCTTATGCAGCAATAAATAACTGATATACCTTGTAATTTCCCAACGTACTGGCTGTACCTTTGTAAATAGTCCTTTAATTGTCTTCTTCAAATTATTATAATTTGACTTCTTTTCCAAGAACATCCAGAAGCACCAGAGTCCAGCATATTCGGGCTAACAAGACTTTGGGTGAAATGGCCAGAGAGTGGGTGGCTCCTTCAAGAACTTCTTCAAGGACTCAGAGCCCTGGCATGGCCGCCTACACAAGAGGAATAAGAATCTTCTTCATGGAAACCCATCTTCCTGTGCAAGACCTCACAAGCTTGGCTAGTCAAGATGTCACAAAGCTGGAGCAGCTGAGAGACAGTGACAAGTCAGAGGGGCAGTGACATTATGGGGCAGTGACAATGATAACAAACAGGGATCTTTCATTCTTGGTTGTGAAAGTCAGACTGCCAAACCCCTTGCATCATCTCCTGAACCCTCTCCATAGATACTATGGACCGCATACAGTCTCACGTTTTGTTTTCTCGACAGTCCAGGGAAAGTAGAAGCGGGGATCAAATCAATTCTTCGTTAAATTAAGGGCAGTCTTTAAAAAAGTAACATTGCTTGCACTTTGCAAAATGGGAAATAATTGATGACCTGTTATAATGGAAACCAATGTGATTACTACAGAAATTTAAATAGCAGAAGGAAGCCCCTATAAGTCTCCTCCATCCAGGGATGCTACGCTTGAAATGTGATGGGGACCCCAGCAGCGTGGCTCCTGGCAAACATCACTGGTTAAACATATCCATTACGTGAGCAGATTTCTGTGTGTGGTCCAAGGTTAGGCTTTGAGTTGTCCACTTACCAAGGTGCTCAGTATGTCCTTGCCAAATAAATGAATAAATGGAGGGAGAGATGTGTCTCAAGGCTGGACTGGTATATGAAACCAGTGTCAGAGTATTAATTTAATATATACATATGTATTTCTGTGTAAACATGTACATACATGCTCTAGGAGTAGGAATTCAAAGTCGTGAAAAGAGTATTCTCTTCTGCAGCTATTTTATCTATGCCAAGGTTGATAATAATCCAGTGGCTTGGGGAGTACAGGAGTGGAGACAGGCTGGTCCAATGAGCCAACTGTTGAGTGATCTTTGTTGAGGGGGCTCAGCACTTCTACTTCTACTTCTTTTTCTTTTTCTTCTTCTTCTTCTCCCCCTTCGTCCTCTCCTTTTCCTTCTCCTCCTCCTTCTTCTCCTTCCTCTTCTTTTTTTTCTCTTTTACAGTGCTGCCCTTGACAATGGAATTAGAATATAGCAAGCCCTGCCTCTTGCTGTATAGTGCTTGAATGGTCACTGCTCCCCATGCTTCTCACTTTTCTACACTTCTATGCTTCACTCCTCCCCTTTCTGATTGAGAATTTCTTTATTTAAAGATATACCCTAGTCCACATTCCATTACCCATGATTCTGAAATCCCCAAAGCCCTGAAAACCAGAAACTGTAGTAAGTTTAGGGAAAATCTGACCCGAAATAACATGAAGCCATTTATAATATTCATTTATGCATCCTGGTGTGAGATTCATCTTCCATTGCACAAATATTGATGATTTTCATGACACATTATGCTAAGAGTATTGTGTAATGTGTGGCATATGCATTGTTTTGCAAAAAAACAATCTAAATTCTGAAGCAAATCCTGCCTCTAGGGTTTCAGACTCATTATAACCCAATCTTCCAAGCTTGAAAACTCCTCTGCCTCTTTAAGATGACTTTGCACTTATCTTGATCCATTCTTTGTTGGTTTTGAGGTCTAATTCTCAGAGAATAGTTTTACTTGCCTTGTTTATCAGTTTGGGGGAACTCTTCACTGTAGTCCTTGGGAGCTGACAACTGGGAGTGAGCAATAGATCTGTGCAGCAGGAGGGGGGTGTGGGTAAGGAGGAGAAGGAGGGGGAGGAACATCTTCAGGACTAGCTGAGCTTTCAAGGATAAATAAAGTCCTTGGTTCGATAAGGGGACACCAGGGTTCCAGGCAGAGATAACCATGAAGAGGCGTGAAGAAGCCTGGAGAACTGAGAGCAGCTGACTCACTGTTGGGGCTGGGAGAGGTCACAAGGGGCTGCATGACAGCTGACGCTGGGAGAGTGGAGGGGAGTGACTCAGGGGTTTCTCACAACAGACAGAACTGGAATCCAGAAAGCCAAGCAGTCAACAGTGTGGAGAGAATACATTGGAGGGAGGTGATGAAGGGGCAGGGCCAGGAAAGGCCCTTGCTCAGCAATAGGAGACTGTCTCGGAACCAAGGTAGAGGGATGCAAATAGAAGAAAGAGTAAAAAAAAAGTTTAGAACAGAGAATCAAAGGCTGTAATGCTCCATACCGTGGTGGCGCGGAGGGAGGGGCGCATTAAATCAAAGTCTCTGATTGTTGCTGGTGGAACAAAGTTCACTGAGCAAGTTTGAACAGTCTTAACAGCTGATTGCTCCTTATTTTGAAATGAGAAGAACTGAATCTTAACCAGAGTAGAGAGGGCCATGACCAACACGGAATGATGGGCAGTGCATGGAAGTTGAGGTTGGCTGACCTCTTTATTGTAATCTGGAACAAAACAGCTCCCCACTCTAAACCTTGGTCTTCTTCTCTGAACAGCAGGGGGCAGTATCATCATCGTGGCAGGATTTGGGGGAGAATGCATGCAGGGAGTAAATGAGGTTGTATGTGTGAAAATTTCTGCCAGGTACCAAGGGTACAAATGACTACCGATTACATCTGAATAAGCAGAGAGTTTAAGGGTCTCCCCAAGGTTACCAAGCAGTGACAGACACAGGGTTCTGGTAAAGGACCCCTGCTCCATCCCCGATACCTCTAGAAAGAAGGCACTTTCGATTTCCTAATACATAGCAGGAGACAGAGCACCTTGTCTGCACCATTCTGCTTTCTCTTACAGAATTTACCATTAGTAGATCATCCCTTTGTCTTGTGTAAACTTTTGTCAACATGAGTCATAAGTACAGAATGGACCACCAGCCTTTAAATGTCAAAGAGATTGGAGAGGGAAATAATGCCATTAAAAGTCTACCTGACAGGACAAACAGGCACAATTTCCTTTAGGGTGTTTTGTTTCATTTTCCTTAGGTAGTTAACAGCTACAGACTCTGAGAGGCAATTACTGGATTCAATACATGATTCCCACTCCAAGTTGTGGATGGCTATGCATACAATTTGTTTATTTTTTAAGCTGGCCGGAAAATCCTAATTTATGTCTAATTGGTATCAGCTGTTTTGTATGCCCTGGCAAGCTCACGGTATATCATTTCTCGCTCAGTGCCAGGGCTCAAAAATGGCTGATCCCCAGGTCACTGCTGATGACCTCACGCTGGCGTGGACCAGCTGGATCTGAAAGGCCACTGTGTATTTGACGAGCTGGTGTTCACTCTTTGTGGCCTACAGAAAAAGCAGTCTCATGATATGAGTGCTAGACAGGCAGGGATTACAATTCTGCTTTGGCTACTTATTATCTTAGTGATCTCTTAGATTGCTGATTTACCTGCAGCAGTATTAGAGATCTTGCTTTGGAAATGGTGATACGACTCTTGCAAAGAGGTTGGCAAGCTGATACATAGTAGGTGCTCAGTTAACGGGATGTTTCTTGCCTCAGACAGACTGTGAGTCTTTCAGTTGCAAGGGCCCTAGAACTTTCATTCTTTTACAACCCTCCTTCCCATCCTCCTCTAGATCTTCATGCCCTCCTTAACATCCAAAACCCCATAAAATCTTCCTTGAATCCTATATTTGTGCAAATAATTAGTTTGGCTAAATTTTTACTAAGACCACATAGGTAAAACTTCAACTGATTGCTTTATTTATTTATTTATTTTAAAACCTAAAACAGGTCCATATGTTTGGTTCATATACTTGTTTTATACTTTTGGTGTAAAAACTAAGCGGCAGGGTTACTAGACCATGAGTTCCTTGTGTTGGGGACTCTCTTACCCGGCTTTGAACATCCCATCTTGGCATAGGTCTTAGTGCAAGGAGGGGTATAGGGACCATCTCTGATTTGTCTTATCTGAGGGTTTTCCTGTCGTCTGGCCGCAGGGCTGCACATGTGCCCTCCAACTCCACTCATCAGGACTCACTTAACACACATTTTGCTTTTAACAGTTCTTGGATTTTTACTTTAATGGCTCAGTTCCATTCAATATCCTCCTAGTCTGACTCAGCAATTTTCAAACGACAACAAAATGTTCTCAAATACATTAAAAGTATATCTCTGAATAAAACTAAGGATGAGAAAGTGCTTAAAAAACAAACAAAAGACATGCAATCTAAAGTGTTTGCTCAGCTTCCAAATACATCGGAGATCGCTTGTTGATGGGAAATGACCCAAGAAAAGTAAGACCAACTAATTCCATCCTCTCTTTCTTCTTCTATCACCTTCCACACAGTTTTGGTATGCATGTGTAAAGTAATACTTGCTACCATTTATTAGCTGTGACTAGGTTAAGACACCAGATATTACTACCATGGACCAGACCCAACATCAGTATCTTGCATGTTCCACTTACTTGCTCCCACCATGATCTCATGAGGTTAGGTGCTATTTCTCCATTTTACTGGTGAGGAAATTAGAGTCCAGAAAAGTTAAACAACTTGCCCAAGGTCACAACTAGTATGGTGTACGGACAGGATTTAAACAGAAGGAGTCAGATTTTTAAGCTGCAGGAAGATTCAATAATACATATCTCATCCAAAGAATACAAGAAGATAACATCCACCAGTAAGGCACACTTTGTCTGGGACTTCTAAGAAGAAGTACCGCCATACATGCAAAAGTCAAATGGAAATTCCCTTCAAATGAAGCCGTGATGAGAGTGACCATACTTCTTAGGCAACACAAAGCTTCAGATAAGAAAAATAGTGAAAATCTCTATTATCTTTGTAGATGTTATATAAGTAGTTAATGTGTGCATAAATACTAATTTAAATCATATAATTATAAATTATATTTTCACATGTATATGAGTATATGTGTGTATGTGTGTACCCATACTTAAACAAGGATATATAATGATAAGTATATAGATACATATGGCTATCTAGGACATGGCTCAGCCATCTGTATGTTCATCATATGTACTTCACATGGATGAGTAATATAACTCAACCTAATTTAAATATGACACTGATGGATTCTGTGCTAGCCCTCTCTTGTTCACCTCTTCAGGTACTCTGGGCTTACCTCTCATTACAGCCGCCTCTACAAGGTCAAGTTCTGAACAGCCTTCTGCAAGTTCCTTACAGATGTGGCCTAGTATTTTCTTGTTTTAGGCCCCTCTTGCTTCCTATCCTTTAGCATCTCTAGAACAGTGACCATTCACAAATGAAATCTGAGAAGCAGACAACTTGTAAAACCACCCTGACTGATGAGACTTGCAGCTACCAGACAAAAGCTTTCCCCTTGCTTATCCAGACCCAGGATTCTGAGATTCCCTTTCAAAAGTCTTCCCAAAGGCCCATGGTATGAAGGGACTGGTCGTCCATTGGGTGGCCAATTTCTACTGCAGGCTTGAGCTAGGCGTCCCTCCTCCCCTCCCTCCCTCTTTCCTTCCCTGGCTTCTGCTCTCTGCAATCACATTCTCAGATAAAACGACTCATCATTAACCTTCACCTTAGATTCTGCTCTGGGGGACACTGGGCTAAGACAGGAATTATTTAACTTATATTTTCTCTATTCAATTATTTGTTTTATTGCTAAAATATAATAAAAATTAGAACTTAAGCAAGTCATGTTGTAAATTTCATTGCCTGTCAACAGTCATCATTTCAGTTTATTGCTTTTAAAAATAAGAAGTTTCCATACTAAAAGGTTTACAGCCTGGGAAACATTTATCGCTGGCCAGCAATGGTCTGGTGATCAGAGTCCGTGAAACAGTGATTTGTGTCACATGTTTCTGGAAAACAAATTGAAGTCATTCTCTAAGCCAGATTCCAGTTTCAAGAAAAATTATATGGTATCGTATACCAGTCCTGGTGGGGACATTATGACTTTCAAAGGCCATGCATTTTATTAAATGTATAACATGCCTATGTGAAATATTAATAGGAGTGCTGTTGACTCATTCCAAATGTTAAAAAAAAAAAAGAAGAAGAGGAGGAAGATGATGGATGTCTGTGGAATGATATATTGTGGTTTCCCTATCAAGCAGCAGGTTTTTTGCTGAATCAAGTTCGAAATCAGAATACTTCTCTGCTAAGCAAGCAAGCTAAGCCATTTCCAAGTGGCTATTAATAATTTGGGCAGTGAAGAAGGAGAAAAACAGGTCAAAATGCCATCTTGATGCATCTTGGTGATCAATCGTTCAGGATCCTCTAGGGCAGGGTTTCTCAACCTCATCACTATTGATGTTCTTGGCTGGATAGTTTTTGCTGTGCGGAGCTGTGCATTGAAGCATGCATGCAGCATCCTGGTCTGTGGCCTCCTGGATGCAAATAGTATCACCCACACCCAAGTTGTGACAACCAAAAATGTCTATGGACTTTGCAAAACGTTCCCTGCTGGATGAAATCACCCCCAGCTGAGAACCATCAGCTTAGGGCAATGCTTATGCTGATTGGCTGATGTGGTGGCATGACTTACAATACAGATCAGAGGTTTCAAAATCTTTGAAGAGCTTCTTCTGAGACAGTTTGGGACAGTGAAATGATTAAGCCAAAGCAAACTTTACTAATACACAGCATATGTGCAATGGGCAAAGACGAGTGGCATAAAACAGTGTTTCCCCAACCTTGGTGGTCCCTGAGTCACCTGGAGAGCTCATTAAAACAGATTTCTGGACCCCATCCCCAGCAAACTTAATTGAGTAAGTCTGATGTCTTGATGAACCTGTTTCAGTAAGTCTATATATAAATATATATTTAATATAATATAATATAAATTTCTCACCATCTCCCAAGCAAAGTTGGGGATGTGGTCTATAAACCACCTTTTAAATAGCCTTGGGCTAAAAGTTGGAAGATCTCAACTCTTGGCAATTCACTTGAACTGCATTGGTTTCAGTTTTAAGTAGAATGGGGTAGATACACAGACTTATAAGCAGTACAGGGAATAGAGGTCAGGATAGTAATATAGAAAGAAGACACTGGGACAACTAGGGAGGTCAGGACACATTTGTGTTGAAAGTGATGCCGACTAGATGTAAACTTCATGTCTAATTCATCTCTGATACGATAACAGGCACATAGTAGGTGTTTATTTCAGATAATTCAGTTATGGTATCTGTACCCAGTAACACTTTTGAGCTCTAGCAGCCCACATCTGCCCCTGCTGAATGCACAGCCCCTTCTGAATGTGAGATATCTACGGCTGTCATTGCTGACCAGACTAAAAGTGGGGCATGTGACCAAGAGCAGTGAACTCACTGGATGGCCGGCACATGTGAGGAGGGGAGGAGCTGGCCCAAACAGGTTATCTCCTTGAGGATTGAGGAGAATGAATTTTAAGAAATGAACCCAGTGAGAGCCATCAGTAGTGGGAGCTAAATCTAATGTTCCTGAGAAGCTGAGAGTCCAGACACCATGTAGGAAAAAGATATAAGGAGACAGAAACAATGAGTAATCAGCTCATATACACATATATTTGCATAGAAATGGAGATTTGTGGTTGTCAATAGGCTCTTCCGCATCCTTACATGGGAAGCTCCTTCCTGCTTTCCTATCATGGCTCAGATATGCCCCAGGGAAGCCGTCTGTGACCACTCAGGCCAAGGTGGCCCAGACCCCCTAGTCATTCTCCATCATGGTCTTCCTTTCAGTTTCTTCATGAGATCTGTCACTGTTGTGTGTGATGGTTGATTTTGTGCATCAACTTACCTGAACTAAGGGATGCTCAAATAGCTGGTAAAACATTATTTTGGGGAGTGTCTGTAATAGTGTTTCCAGAAGATTGCCCTCATCAGTGCGACTTTTTAAGGGCCTGTGTACCACAAAAGAGTGTGCTCATGGATAGACCATTGAAGGGTTAATGGGTTTACAGGTGTTCATATATATACTAAATCCATTTCTGTTAGTTGAGTCGCCAGCTATGGGGACCACATTAGTGATCAAATGATCCAAACTATTCCAATCACAGTACCCAGTTCCTCTGTTGTGCCATTACTTGGACCAAACAATGAATGTATGGGTGATGATTAGTTTTATGTGTCAACTTGGCTAACCTATGGTATTCAGTTATTTAATTATACACTAAATCTATATGTCACTATAAAGTTATTTGATAGATATGATTGATATCTAAAAGCAGCTGACTTTAAGTAAAGGAGATTACCCTTGATAATATAGGTGGGCTTCATTCAATCAGTCGAAGGCCTTAAGAGCAAAACCTGGGGTTTTCCAAGAAAGAAAATCCTCTCCCAAGACTGCAATATTAACTCCTACTTAAATTTCCAGACTGTCAGCCTGCCCGACAAATTTCAGGCTTGTCAGTATCCACAGTTAGGTGAGCCAATTCCTTAAAATCAAACTCTGAAAAAATACATATATTCACACATACACATACACACCACACACACACACACACACACACACACACATCCTTCTTGTTCTGTCTCTCTAAAGAGCTATGACTAAGCTGAATCGATCAGAATCTTTCTCTAGGATTTTAAAAAATCTTTCATCTGTGATTGTGAATCTTCATGTGGTCGAGCCCTGAGCGATTGTTCTATAGAAGATCAGCCAGTTTGAAAGCAACGAAGCCCCCATGCAGGAATGCAGGGTCCAAGGTGGAGACAGAGACTCTTGGCAGACAGAGAGCACCCAAGCCCTGTCCAGGGGTTTCTGAGGTCAGCTGTAATCCCTTTCTTCCTGTAATTGGTTTATGTGGACAGCAAACCTGGCTTAAACTAGTTTGAAATGAACTTCTATCACTTGCAAGCAAGTTTTTGGTGTTGGCAGGAAGTCAAGACTGGGTTTCCGGTAGGATTTCTTTCTGCATGAGGCTCTTGAGACCAGACTACTTGGTAGGAGGATCTTAAGTCTTCGCAGGTGGTGGAGAGTGATAACCACACCTGTTCTGATTTCCCATGTAGATAAACGATATAGGTGCAAACAAACATTGTTTTCAGGACACCTGGGTGCCTTAGTTGTTAAGCATCTGCCTTTGGCTCAGGTCATGATCCCAGGGTGCTGGATGGAGCCCTACTCCCATCTCTCTGCTCAGTGGGGAGCCTGCTTCTCCCTCTCCCTTTGCCCTTCCGCTCCTGCTTGTGCTCTTACTCTCCAGTGCTCTCTCTCTCTTAAATAAATAAATAAAATCTTTTTAAGCAATCATTGTTTTCATGCCTATGCAAATGCTACAGATAAATTTATACTCAGCAATACCTCATTGTAATGCACTTTACCATGTCCACTTTCTCTGCTTACATAGCTCATGTTTATATTGCATGGCCCCTCACCCCCACTGCTGTCATGGCTGATTGGAGGAAAGTCAACATCTTACCCAAAGGGAGGCATGTACAAGCTGGCTAGTGACCAATCACGTTCGAGCTCTAGCTCAGAAAGATGGGCTTAATGGGTCAGATTCCATTCTTGGGAATTTGGATACAGACAATTATAAACCTGTGATAGATGTAGGGCTAGACAGTAAATCAAACTCACGATGCTGAGTTGAAGACATGGCAATTCAAAATACATGTGTCTAACATACAAGAAAGCAGAGCAGGGGGAGAAGATGCCAGTTGGTGGAGAGAGAGCCATTTAGCAGATGTACAGTGAGAAGCAGGTGCCGTGTAGTTGAGTGAGTTCCAGCCCTGTTCTCATGAGGTGCAATGATGCTGAGCTCCCTGCCAAGTAAAATAAAGCTTTCTTTACCGGAGTTATTCTGAGATTAGCCTCCATCCCGTGCAACCACACAAGGCCACCTGGAACATGTTCACTGTGATTGGAAAGTGCTTATCACAGGAAGAGCCCCAGACTGCAACACTTTCACTGGAAATAGACAGGAAATGCTTTTTAGGTGGCAAATCTTCTTACTAAGAAACATCGACCTGCAAAGTGTAAATTCCAAATCATCTGTTAACATTTACTGAGAACAAACAACTCTCAGAGACCTTATTTCTTAATTAAATGATTTTTCCCCTGGTGAGTACAGAACTGGTATTTTAGATAAATATAACATCAATATATGTTATTATGTAGTCTGTATATCTCATTTTTGTGGGAGGAGGAATCTTGAGGAGGTAATATGTGCAATGCGTGTGGCCTTGATGGTGGTGATGGCTTCACAGGTGCATATGCACCCCCAAATCCATCAAATTTCATGGAGTAGATATGAAAGGATTTTTATATGTCATAAAGTGTTAGGTCATCTCAATTTTGCTATCGTACATTTTTTAAAAGGAAAAAACCCACAAATGATCCCTTTTTATTCATTTATTTATTTTAAAAATATCCACTCTTGGGGCGCCTGGGTGGCTCAGTGGGTTAAGCCGCTGCCTTCAGCTCAGGTCATGATCTCAGGGTCCTGGGATCAAGTCCCGCATCGGGCTCTCTGCTCAGCAGGGAGCCTGCTTCCCTCTCTCTCTCTCTCTCTGCCTGCCTCTCCATCTACTTGCGATTTCTCTCTGTCAAATAAATAAATAAAAAATCTTTAAAAAAAAATCTAAATATTTAAAAATATATATATCCACTCTTTTTTTTTTTTAAGTAAGTTGTACGCCGAACGTTGGGGCTTGAACTCAAGGCTCTGTGATCAAGATTGCATACTCTACTGACTAAGCACACCAGGTGCCCCAACAATCACATATCTATCTATATATCTATATGATTTTATTTATTTATTTGAGAGAGAGAGAAAACATGACTGGGGGGAAGGGCAGAGGGACAAGCAGACTCCCTGCTGAAAGTGGAGCCCAATGCAGGACTCAGTCTCAGAACCCCAAGATCATGACGTGGGCCGAAGTCAGATGCTTCAGTCAGTCTGACTGACTGAACCACCCAGGTGCCCCAATAATCCCATTCTTAAATGACAATAAAATTTAGGGCACACTAGAGATTGATAAGAACTATAACCAGATTTTTTGAAAGAAGAAAAACCAATAGAGTAAAAAAGGAAGAAATTGTCGTAGTCTTACAGGAAAGTGAGAGGGATGTTGAAATAAACCGAGAAGGTTAAAAAAAAGTCATGCAAATCCTATAACAGGTTGTGTTGTCATTTTTTCCCAAAATAAGGAATGCAAATTATAATGTCAGCCCAGAGACATAATCTGGGACTAATCAGAAATCAGCATTAACCTGCACAGCTTGGGAATGGCCTTCCCAATAGGCGCTTAGTATATGAATGTCCATTTGTACAAGATGAATGAGTGCAGGTGCCATAATAAGGCCATGGCATTTGGTTATGATGATGGCCCCTGGATGACCAAAGCGATCCATAAATTATAATTGAACTACAACTGAGAGCAAGCAGCCTGTGACACAATTCATTCCTGCCACCTCGTTCTAAATTCAAGCCTAGAACTGTGAATGCAGGAGCTGAAAGGCAGGGGTGAGGGTTCTGTGAAGAAAGCTGTCCTCTCCTTCAGCATCGTTTGTGGCATCTAATCTGGCGGTCTCAAGGATCAGAATTTTACAGAATTGCCACTAGATACTAATCCTCCCAGTGGACAGGTTGTCCTAGATTAGTAGAGGTCAAAAAGGGTAGTCAGCAAAAATGGTCCATTCACTCCTTTATTTATTCCATAAACATTTCCTTGTTCCTTAACTGTGCACCGGAAATTGCTACACAGAGGCTCACAGTCTCACAAAGGAGCAATCACATACAGATAATCTAGGACAATAGGCAGGAGTGTTAGGAGTATACTCACAGGGTTCTACATAAATTCCCAACAGGGATTGTGTAAAACAATTTGAATGGGTCAAGGAAGCCTCCCCATATTTGATGGGCACTACCAAAACCAAGTCTTAAGAATGAGGAGGTGTTAGCCAGCTGAAGGAGGGAGTGAAACATTCCAGGTTCAGGTACTGAGTCAAGTAACAAAGGTGAGAGGCAGTGTGTGCATACAAGAAAAATTCATCCAGCCTTTCAAAAGGCATGAGAGTGCTGACTTGACTTAAGCCATCCAATGTCAATTACCATTTTAAAAAAGCGAGCACCTATTATGTACTTAGGTACTTAGAAACTGCTGGGTGACAAAATTGAATAAGGCATGAATGAAGCCCGCCCTCTATGAATTAACAAGCTTAGAAATATAATTCTGAAGAAAAATGAATTAAAATATAAGAGGCACCATCATAAAGATATGAGGAAAGATCTGTGGAAGCTCCAAGGAAGAGGTCAAAGCTCAGATTGCTAATGGTTTTTTAAAGAGATGAATTTTGAGCTGGGTCTTGCCAAACTGAAGAATTTCTCAGGTGAAAGAGTCCGAATTCTAGGCAGAGTGAAACTGGAATACTCATTTTCTTGAAGGAGATAAAAAAGATTGGAGCAGGGGGTTCCCTGGGGGAGGCTTGGGGAGCTTAGTAGAACCACAGCTTAACCCTTCAAAGAAGACCAGGGCTTTGGTCTTGAAGTGATGTTTCTGTAACACTACTGTATGTGGATTTTATTTGGAGTGGCTTGTGTAGACATGCAGATGGAGATTATGGGGAAATAAAATCTGCCCTACTCCTTCCCCATGGCTTGGCTCACAGTAGAACTAGAGTGCTCTAGAGTTCTGGAAGCCTCCTTCCCCAAGACAGACAATTGGGGCTTGTGCCATGAAGGAGCCTGGTCCCATAGCCTCTCACCAGGTTCCAGGGGGTTTCTGGAATTTCTCACCACCAGTCTTGCTTCCACCAAGCAAGTCTTCATCATAAACCCCTCCTTACATGGTAAGGTAAGAGCAGTAAGGAGTAAACCTTAAATCCAATGCTCTTCTTTCCCAACTGGGAAGCCCAAGTGTTGTTATCAGTCACAGAGTGCCAGTGCAAGGCATGCTGGGACACCTAAGGGCTTATTTGGGCAACTTACAACAGAGGGGGGAAATATCTGTATTTGTGGGCCAGCCAGGAAACCTGATAGGATGGGGACTTGTCCAGTGTCTAAAAATTTTGATGAGCTTAAATAGGACCCAGGCAATTCCTGTTTCTGAGAAGAATCTTGTGTGGTGTGTGGAAAAAGACAAGAAAGGAGTCAGACAGACCAACAGATTGTGGTTCCAGGTAGTATTCCTTCTACTTACAGGGCAGCAGTTTGTGAAAGGGATGATGATCTAGGGGCACCGGCGTGGCTCAGTTGGTTAAGTGTCTGCCTTTGACTTCAAGGTTGTGATCCCAGGGTCCTGGGATCGAACGCCACGTACTCCCTGCTCAACATGGAGCCTGCTTCTCCCTCTCTCTCTCCCTCTGCTTCCCCTCTACTTGCTCTCTCTCCTGTTCTCTCTCTCTCTCTCTCTCTCTCAAATAAATAAATAAATAAATAAATAAAATCTTAAAAGACAGAGAGAGAGAGAAAAAGATGATGGGCTACAAAAACTAGTCCTCATGGAGAGGAAGGGGTTATGGAAAGCCAGGCGTCAATGCAGGGACCTCGCATACTTCTAAATTGTGGGACAGGGTGCTAGCCTAAGTAGGGATCAAGAGTGCTTATCAGGGAACCTGAGGTAAAAGCCCCATCTTGAGAAGTAGACTGGCACAGTGCCAGGAGAAAAGAGAAAGTGACAGATCTCCAAGATGACAGACTCCATGAACCTGTAAGTGCAGAGCTCTCATGGGATTTCTGTTCTGACTGGGGCTGTCTTTGGGGATGAATAAGCCTGGGTTCGGACCTGCCTTGGTGGGAGTGGGCATACCCTAGAAGGGCTAGGAGGAGTCAGAGGAATGGAGCAATGACCCCAGAATACCAGTGAGGTCCAAGCATGTAGAAGCAGCAGCAAGCAGACTCTTGGCAGAGAGCCTGTCCTGGGAGCAACCACTGCCTGAGAAATAGACTCTCTGAGGCACCCAGCAAGAATGCCTGGGGACACAGCCCAGGAACTCACAAGAAAGAGGAGCACTAGGGCTGAGCTGCTGTGCCCTGCACAGATTCCTTAATTCCTTCTTAGCGATTCAGAGTGGATTTTCCAGTCTACAGATTAGTCACAGCCATTGTTTCTTCCCCTTTTGTTTCTTCTTGCTCAGCCTCCGGGTACCATTGCTTATCCAAATCACAAACGAGGGGAAAGAAGAGAAAATTCTGAAATAATCTGCATTTTTTATATAAAGTTGGGAATAAAGGAGGAACGTCAACCCATAGCTGAAATGACTATTTTTTGGCATAGCACACCCAGGCCAAATCACCCCTATGAATGGCCTAAGGGTTCATACTTACTAACAGTTATTGGCATTAACATATGACATTGACCAGTCGGGGAGATTGCTGTGAACAACTGGTGGGGCTGAAATGCACTGAGGTGTCTGGTATTGCCTATTTATTGTGCAACAAATAACCCCAAAAGTTAGTGGCTTCAAACAACATAATTATTGTCTTATGGTCTCTGTATGTCAGGGACTCAGGAGCCACTTGACTTGGGACTTCGGACTCAGAGGAGTCCCATATACACTTGTAGTCAGAGGTCAGCTAGGACTGCAATCGTCTGAAGTCTTGAGTAGGGCTGGACGATCTATTTCCTCCAAGATGGCCCACCCAGTGTTGGCTGTTAGCAGGAGGCCTTACTACTTCCTTCCCTCATGGGCCTCTCCATAGAGGCTCATGTATTGTTCTTACAATACGGCAACTGACTTCCCCTAGAGTGAGCAATCCAAAAGACCCAGGTGGAAGACACAATGTCTTCTATGACTAGACTTACCAGTCACGTGCCATCATCTCTATAGTGGTCTATTAGACCCTCAGGCCAGCCTTGCTTCACTGTGGGAGTTTCTAAGTACCCCGTATACTGTTACCTCCCGACCATTCCTCCGTGACTTTGCATGTTCCCTTTGCCTGGAATTTTCTGTTGCTTTTTCTACTCTTTCAAGGGCCAGCTCAGTTTCCTTTCTCTCAAAAAGCATTGCCAACACTTGCAGACAGCACTTCACACTTATATCTATTTTAGAGCTTGTCTGTCTGTAGACCTGTTAGTCGGCTGACGGCAGATTAAGTACACTTGGGACTGGCATAGATTTGGCACTCAATAATGCTGGGTGAATGGATGAAGGAATGAACGTTTATCCTCACATCAAAAGGCATCTTGGAAAAATAAAAGAAAAAGAAAAAAAGGCATCTTGGTCTATAACTCTCGGTTGCCTTCTGAGACTTCAGGATAGTCCTCAACAGTCATTATAAACCAAATTCTCTCATGAATTGTTGAGAGGAGTAGGGAATATGTCGTCTGACTTGGCTCCATGCAAACTTTGTTGGGCAGGATCCTCCTTACAAGTTTCTCAATTATAAAATACCAAGAGAGTCACATGATCATAAAATTTGAAAGTTACCCAAATATTACTTGCAGGATTTTATTTTATTTTTTTTAAAGATTTTATTTATTTATTTAACAGAGAGAAATCACAAGTAGATGGAGAGGCAGGCAGAGAGAGAGGAAGGGAAGCAGGCTCCCTGCTGAGCAGAGAGCCCAATGTGGGACTCGATCCCAGGACCCTGAGATCATGACCTGAGCCGAAGGCAGCGGCTTAACCCACTGAGCCACCCAGGAGCCCACTTGCAGGATTTTATTTTTAGATATGTCCTCGTCTCACCAAATGTTATCAAGTAACCAAATAAATAAGAGACATTGTAAAGCAAGAGAACATCAACCATAAGAGCAGGGCTCAGCCATGAGACAAAAGTGATCAAATGAAGCGGATAACTGTTGAGGTGGGGGTTCAAAATTGCCAAATTTGAAACATAAGTTATTTTCAACTTGGTTATTGTTCTTCAAACTATACTTTATTTGATTAACTCATGAGAGGATCATGATGAATCTGCAACTTACAAATTGCTTTTTTAGACTTTTTTTTTCCTCGAAGCGTATGGATAGAGTCTTGGCTACATGTTCCTCTTTAAACTCTCTAAGTGAAAAAGCCTTGCTCAGCAAACAGTTGACAAAAATAAGTTTCAAGGTAATAAGAAATGCTTGGGTCAAAGGGGACTTTTGAAGAGAATTGATTCTGGCTGGGCCCAGCATCTGAGGACAAAACAGAGCTTAACGAGTCAGCCCAGAGTGTCCTGGCTCTCCACAGAGGCACCGTCTTGGTAGTCACTGAACCCTGTGCCGAGATCCCTGATCTTGAGAATTTTGGCTCTCCTAATCTGACAGTGCCTGTGAAACCATGGTACAGGCAATCCCTCTAATACAAGGGCAGCCACACTGAACTCCTTGGGCAAGTTTCTTAATATCCTCGAGCCTCAATGTCCCTATCTACAAAATGTAGATAATAATGCTAACCTGCTCCATGGTTAGAGTAAACACTAGAGGTTTATTAAATATATTTAAAACAACATACCCCTAACACTCTATGCCTTCCCTTTCTCTTCCCAGGTCACCATTCCCTCTCTTTCAACACGGCTCCTCCACTTCGGATTCCCGACAGCTGGCTAGCATTTTTCTAGTAATTTTTTCCTTTAGGAAGCTTTTTCTGGTTCCCACCCTTTCCATGAACAAACTTCCTGTGCTTCTATGAGATTCTTAGCTCTGGGTACTATATAGGAATGTTCATGATATAGGACAGTAGTTGCCTGTTCACTTAGTTGTATTGACCCATTAAAATATAGTCCAAAGGGCACCAATTATGTCCATCTTGCTCATCATTGTATTGCCAGCACTGAACCTAAAGCACGATATATTGTAGGAACTCAATGAATATGAAAAGGGCATAAAAGAAAAGCAGGAAGGAAGGAGGGAAAGAAAGAAGGAAGGAAGGGAGGGAGTGAGGAAGGGAGAGAGAGAAGACCGCAAACAGCTGGTTCCCCAAGCCCTGTTTTCTAGAGACAGCAGTCCTTGGGAACTGTGCCCCTTGCCCAACATACCTGCACTAGCCAGATATTACAGAGACCTAAGATACTAAGCCAAAGGAGAAAACAACAGAAATTGGTGGAGATGGTGTTGGCCGGAGATTTATTGTGCCCTCAAGGCACACCGTCCCAACTAACAGAAGCAACCACCTCCTGGAAGGAGAGAAAAGGCACAGCTACCACCAGAGGGAAACACATATGTTCATGGTCTCAGCACGACTCTTGGATCTCCTTAGGGCTTCCTCTTCAGGTATGCAGAGGGGACCTCAGAGTTGCCTAAGGCAGCATCAAAACAGACAATAAAAAACAATTGCTAATCTGGAGAATGTTCATCTTATGTATGTATTAGGAATGTCAGCTCATAAACTCAGGTATGCCCCCCAAAATTGTATCTCTTTATTTTATAGAAGCCAACCCAAATTTTATTCTAGCATTTCCCTCAATCCAGGCCTGTTGTGACACTTGACCTGGGTTATCTTCAGGGTTAAGCCTGGATGGGTTAGTGGTGATGGGTAGGGACATCTGCTCTTTGAGTCTAGGCACATCTAGGTTACACTGCAGATGCCAATCTTCCCTGTCTGCTTGGACCCATTCTTAGCACCTCTTTTGGCCTTATCTGCCAAGACTGCAGATGGTGTTCCTTTCTGGGGTCTTGGCCCCTCATCAGGATGCTGTTGGGAAGCCAGACTGATCCCCACTGTTTGAGAATGCCTTGACTCCACCATTCTCTTCCCTTAGCCCAGGTCTTTGTGGACCATGGGAGGACATGGGTGAGCCTCACTCTTCCTTCTGCTTCTATGGATCACTCTGCCTCTGGCAATAAATACCCTTGACCTCTTCCTTTCTTCTTCAAACCTCTAGGCTTCTGGTAAGTGCTTTTAAAGGAAAAACTGGGCATTCTGGCCAGTGACTTCCGTGCTCTTCTCTGCCATGTCCCTTACCTGTGCCCAGGAAGCACCGAGCAAACAGCTTGCAAATAGGAAAAGGGAACTCAGCGAAGACAAAACCAGCAAAATAAATAAATGCCTGAAAATATTGTCCAGGCACACAAAGTCCCCAAAGAATGAGGTTATGTGGGTTTTGACACCCTGTGGAGATGAAGCGTGGGGAGGACTGTGATTTCCCGAGACACCACACATAATCTTCATCGGCTCTGTCCCCAGAAGTTGTTGTGATGCCCAGAACTTCTGTGGGTGGAAACCATACACATCACCTTGCGGCTTCTAGCCCACCTTGCTATTCCATGGCTACACCCAACCAGGGGGCCAAGCTGGGCACGAACAATGGCTACATTAGCTCAGTCCCTTACCTGCCTTCCGTCTGCAGACAGTGGCCATGTGGGGGCACCTTGCTGGGCAAATCTACCTCTTTCCCAGCAGCTGAGTTTGTGTATTTATGAGTGAGCAAGGCTTTTGGCCGCCTTGTTTCAAAGAGGCCGAGTGTTACCAACTTGAGAAATACACTTATTGATCTCTGCCCTTTACCCAGAGCTGATTGAGGGATGTGTTTTCTTTTTGCATCAATGTGCTAGACAGCTCCTGGTGGGAAAAGATGACAGACGCTGACGCTATTGCCATCTGAGTGTGTGAATATGCCTGCAAAGCCTGGGAGTGCTTGCTGGAAGGGACACGTGTGTGAGCGTCTGTGTGCGTGCACCCCCCACCCACATGCACAGCCACTCACACACACGCAGGATCACACACACATACATACACACTTAGTCACACACACACACACACACACACACACACACACACACACCAGTACACGCAGTCTCACTGGATTGGTGAAGGTCTAGGCCGGGATCAACCTTAGCATGTCTTATTCAAATATTGAAAAATATTTTTTTCTGGCTCTCTTCTCTGTAAAATGGTTCCTGCTTTTCAGGACTGTTTTTCCTTTGCCTTATGTTATTGGCTTTCTGAAGAAGGCAGCCCAAATAAAAAGCAATCTGTTGCATTCTCATCACAATCAATTATATCCATCTGCTTAATTGTCTGGTTTCTCAGTAAATGTATACATCTTTTCGCCCCAGCATCAAACCCGGGGCCTGACCCCTAGGGATGCCTGAAATGAGAAGTTGATTTTACCAACATCATGATTTGCATTTGGAAATTTTGTCTTGGAGACATCTCATATTAGCCTAGAATGACATCTGGGCTCGTGTACTAAAACTGTATTTGGCTAATGTCTGCTATGAGCTGGATTCTTTGCCTTAATGTCTTACACTCCTCACCAGGAAGTCGTGAAATTGAAAACGTTTTCTTTAAGGAGGTTAAAGACATGTCCTGGGAGCCCCACTCCACCATAGCAGAGTTGGGATTCCAGCACAGATCTTCCTGAACCAGAGGTGGCTTTGCACCAGTCTCCCCCAAAATACAAAATTGCTGTGTTCATGAACTTGAGAGCAGGAAGGTACATAGAGAACATCCAACCTATTCAACCCTTAAGTGAGGACACTGAGGGCCAAAAACATTAATTGATTTGCTGAGTGGGGTCTCACAAGCAGTTTCTAGTTAAGCCTGGGTCCCACTCTTGGACTTATACAGTTATCCCTGGACGGGTATGGAGCTCTGTCAAATAGCATGGTGCATATAACACGTTAAAGGTGGGGTCCCTTCAGGAGTGGGAGGGAGAAGGGAGAAGTCACATAAAGGCTTCTTGTCAGAAGTTCATTCCACGCTCAGTCTGATTAGCAGAAGAAAGCCAGTCACCAAGGACTTTGCCTCAGTCATGATTCAGGAATCTGTTCCCTTTTGGAAGAGCTTTGTTGTCCCAGGTTTCCAAGAGGGTTAAGAGATTCCTAAAAGCTGTCCAGACGTGGGTGAAACATCCACCACTCTCCACTGATGAAGGGAAAAGATTGCATGCTAGGAACTCCAGGCTAGAAAGCTCTTGAAATTCTCTCTTGAAAAGAGTTGGCTTCATGTGATCATATTTAATTCTAGAAGTACACAGGTTCAGAAGGTTACACAAAAGGAATTTTCCTGTGGATAACATTGAATTGTTATAAACAGTGACATCCCTAATATCTTGATTTAAAGTAAAATAAATGTCTGGCAAATGGTCACGTGACTAACTGGATAATCACCACGTGTGCCTACTTCCATGGCTGCCCATATTCCAGATGGGAGGGGCCAGGTTATATCTTCCTGCTTGAAACGTCAGACATTGCAGCACCCTTGCAGCAGTGTTCAAAGCCCTTGGAAAGGCTCCAGTCTGTGCCTGAATTTCCACCACCCGCCAGACCCCTTCCTCACATCTGTCCTACCTCTCTGCGCTCCTAGGGCTGACAGACGTTCTGTACAAAAATCTTTAAATACCAGCCAGGAAGGAGGCCCTGGTCATAGCTTAAAATTTTTTGCTCCGCTTATTTCAATAAATAATGTGCACTATATACTTGATGAGCTTTTTCAATTTTTAAGATAACTTGTCTAACTTTAGAGCAGTTCTTTGTGTCACTGAAGAAAACACAAGCCTGAAAGATTTTCAGATATTCATTTTTATAAACAAAGGAAAAATCCCGAATCATTCTGGGCAGTACTCGGTGTTAGCAAGTACTCCTCCCCACGGAACACCAAGCAAGAATGCCTGGATTGGAGACTGGCTAGCTGCTCCCGGCCCCACCTGGGAACAGAGAAGAGGATGCATTTCCCGGTCTCCCCTGCAGTTCAGACCCACGTGACTGGGTCTCACCAGTGGGGTGTAGGAGGAAGGAACGTACCCGCCTTGCAGACGAGGCTATGAAGCCTCTTGCATGGTCCTCTTTTCTCCCTCTTTTCCTTCTACTGCAACTCTGGAGAGAGTGAAGGAGCCAGAATCCCTAAGTTACCGTAAGTGACTGTACAAGACTCAGAGTCGCTATGTCATGAGATGTGGAGAGTGTCTGTTCCTGCATCATAGCCTCACATGCCCTAACCAGTCCTTTGTCTCCTCCTGTCCCACTGGACACCACACAGCAGGGCTGGACTGGCAGGACTGCCCGGAGCACTGCCCAGAGCGCTGCCAGATCCCTCCCGCAGGCCGTGCTTCCCTGGCTTTCATCACTGGTGCCTGCTAAGGGCCCACCACGAAGTTCTTCCCCAGGCATTTCCTCAGCCAAAGTGAATTGCCTCTCCCAAAATTACATCCCCCCCCCTCTGTTCCTGAGAGCAGCCCAATCCTGCGACGGGGAGGGACACCTTTAATTCCATAACACGCTGGGCTTCTGTTTGATAACTTTACCTAGGCTGTCCTTTCCGCTCTGAACTCTTCTGCCGTCCCATGCCTGCCGTGTCAGTCATATTGGCTCTGAGCATCATCTACAGTCCCCATATCATGTCCTCCAGCTCGCTGCTCCTCTGATGGCTGGCACCCCTCTTTCCTGTACCTTCCTCCCTCTGAACATTTATCCCAGATGTTGTAGCTCTGGGCATGGTCGCTGCACTTAAGTAGTAAACTCACTGACAGGAGGTATGAGTTCTCTCTGTCACCCCAGACTTAGCACAACCCCTTCCAGTCCTGAGCCCCTTAGAGCTGGAGAGAGCAGCTCCCTTTCAGCACTCGCCCACTATAGCCAGATAACTTTGATACATATTAATTTGGAATGGTTCTTTCTGTCTTGAAGATTTGGAAAAGGATGAGAGGTGTTTTATCTTGTTTACTATTTTTATTTTCACCCATCTCTGGCCCACTTAGTGGTACTCAAAGTCTAAGTTTCTGGAAAGCAACCTCTCTTCCTAGTGTTTAAGAAAAGCTAAATGCACTGAGGTTATGTTACGGAGAAGGGGAGAGAGTGGGTGCCTTTGGACAATTCCCAGCACATGGAAGAGAATGCAAGTGGTGGTTTCCCCAAATCTCGGAGCCTGCGGTTTATTCCTGGCAGCCAGATGGGGAAGGGGGGGTTGCCGCGGTGCCTGAGGAGAATTAAAGCCCAGAATGTGGGTTCGTGGAGGTGGAGAAAATGCATAGTTATTGGGTTGACATTTTATGTCCTTTTCGCCCAGCATTTTAGAAGTACAAAGTCAGATATTGTTTATTGTGAAGGCAATAGTGTCACATTTCTTATATAAGAGTTTGTGGTTGAGAATTTACCCTTAATACATGAATATTCAAACCAAACCAGAATGAACTTCTGTGAGGGTGAGAGTATTTCGAATATCTGACTCTCTCTCTTTGTATCCTAGCTGGAGGTTTCCGAGATGACTAACACTTTCTCAAAGCCTTGACAGCTCTCCTCCACTCCCTTTGTTCTCCTAGAAAAACATTGTTTCGTATAAAACGCCTTTCCCCACATCTGGCATATTGTGCTGACCTTGGGAACACACATCTGAATATCTTACTTGGAGGTTTATTTACAGCCTGCCTTATAATTAAAGATAGATAATTCTTCATCCCCTTGCAGCTTGATAAGATAGATGTATGCGATTTCGGCATCTGGGTGGCTAAAGGCTGGTTTGGGTTGAAGGAGACAAATAGATGGGCAGCACGTTCACAGGAGCCACCTGTCTTGGGAGACCTCCATGTCATCACCCTGTCGTAGGTGGTACCATCACCCCATAGTGATATCATACCCACCCGTGTCATCAACACTTGAGAAAATGATGAAGGCCCTACCGGCTTATGAGACATGAATGAGCGCCTCGGCCGCAGGAGACTGAGTGAACCAGAGACTGCAGACAATTCTGCAGGATGGAAAGCCTTGCCTATTGAAATGTGGGGAGTTTTCTCCTTTAAGTTCTACGGAGAAACATCCATTAAAACCACCCCCGCGATGCCGTGATAATCAAAGGTGTCCTGAGGTCAGTAGGATGGGCCCACCCAAGATTCGGTGAGGACGTTGAGGTTTTGTCTTTCCCCATGGGCTGGGCTGGCTCTGGGGTCATTCTCTGTCTTTCTCTGCCTGCTCTGCCAAGACCTTGAACTCTGGGGACGACATTTCCAAGGGTTTATAAATGTGCTCATCTGGTACCATCATTCCCTAGTGATATCATAGCCCCCTGTCATCAACACTTGAGAAACTACATTTCTGAGGGTTTATTTGTGCTCCAAAACTAAAACTTTTAGAATATTAAAGCACAGGTGAGCGTTTCTTTAAAGATTAACGAATTCTTCTGAGTTTTGTCAATGTTCCAGGCTATTCTTTATCCCCATTCAGCCAACTCTCCTACCACGCTTTCCATGCCTTCATGCGGTTTCTCCTCTCAAATGTCTCTTCCAGCTAACAGTCCCACCTCTCCTATAAATTCATCCACTTGGTGAATTCTGAATGTCTGCTAAATTGTGTGTCTGCTAAATGTTAGACCCCTAAAAAAAAAAAAAAGAGAGAGAGAGAGAGAGACACGGGAGCCTTTTCTAAATATCCACTCCCTTCTCTTCTAGACTCCAGAATCCCAGCACTTCTGCTGGGATCACATTCTGCTCTGTACTCCAAGCATTGCCCTCATGCCTGTCTTTGCCACTGTATCATGAGCTTCCTGAGGACAGCAAACCCATTTGGATCTTCCCCATCTCCTTAAGCACCACATACATATTAAGCACATAGAATATTCTTAGTTGACGTCTGAGGAATCAAGGCAAATCACGAAGATAGTCTACCCCCAACCAGCAAATGCCCTGAGCAACTGATACCATACTGAAGACTGGGTTGACCAGCTGGGCTCTTGTCAGATGTTCCAGACTTGTGAACCCAGGGGTTCTGGCCAATTTGAGCCCTTTATACTGAAGACAGTGATAGTATAAACCCCAGAAAGAGGGCATTTCAGAGAGTGCTGGAACAGAGGGGTTGCCCAATCCGAGCTTTCCCGGTCACAAAATACATTCTGCTTCCTCACCTCCTCGGTCCTGATCCTCCCCAGAGCCCTAAATAACCAGCCTGGACAGCTTTTGTCACTCTGAAAAATGTATGTAACTGCTGATAAAGTCTAGCCCAAACATCCCTCTCACACTGTGCTGACTCATTTGCCCAAAATATGCCTGACCAGTGAGGCAGAAATAATGATTCTTACTGGCATTTAACTATCAAGCTCCCCAGCTCTATTTCCCTTAGTCCTAGGGGCGCATAATAATTTGGTACAGAAAAGGGGGGAAAAAAAAAGTACGCCTGCCAATTCCCAACTGGAGAAAGGAAATGTATGCAATTATGTTAAAGGTGTTAAAAATGTCATTCACAACCTCCACTCCCACTTCCCACCCACCATCACTCCCATCGCCACAGAACTGTCTTAACCTAATTGCTTCTTGGAGTTATGCCATTGTCCTATATCAAAAGAAATAAGATTAAACATCACAGCAAAAAGGAGATTAAGAATAACATTTTCTTTACAGAAGTTTTCAGAAATCCCTTTAGCTTCACGATGGGGCATAGCTGAGATTGACAAGCAATTGATTTCACTTATGTCAGGAATGTTGCAAAAGGTGTCATTGAGGGACGCCTGGGTGGCTCAGTTGGTTGGACGACTGCCTTCGGCTCAGGTCATGATCCCGGAGTCCCGGGATCGAGTCCCGCATCAGGCTCCCAGCTCCATGGGGAGTCTGCTTCTCCCTCTGACCTTCTCCTCGCTCATGCTCTCTCTCACTGTCTCTCTCTCTCTCAAATAAATAAATAAAATCTTTAAAAAAAAAAAAGGTGTCATTGATCCAGATTTCCCTTCCACACTGAATGTGAGAAAGGGTACAGCCAATGTTTGTACCCCATCTGCAAGAGTGTACGTCTTTGAGTGACACAGTTTTGTTTCACCCTCATTTCTGGTTCCATTTGTATCTATGCCCCTCTGGTCCTTTTCTTTGCCTTCTGCTTTTAACTTGTCTTGGTGTATCTTCTGTATTTTTGCATGATGTCAAAATAGTTTGTGGAAAAGGAAAGGGCCTACCAAAAATTTAATGATCACTCTATTTGAACTCTTATCTGCCTACCTCTAGGTAGATAAATCAAATCATCTAAACTTAACAGCAGTTACTCTCAAAGTGGGGGCCAAGATACAGGAACATACATTTTGGATCCTCGTGTGCTGAGACCCGAGGAAGAAAGGAGAAATCAATCTGCATACAGTTATCACATTCTTTCAATACACACTTTCGCCCTCCAAAATCATATCACCTCTGTTTTCTCTTACACATTACTGGTGTCCAGAAAGAACTGATATTCTTGACCTGTTCTTTGTAGGAATTAAGAGTGAGAACACAGGTGCACATATTAATCTGCATATTAAGGGATGCCTGGACAATCTTCTAGATATTAGCACTGATTTGTGCATTTACATTGGTTCTCAATTGAAAAGTAGAATCCAGTCGGGAGCCTGGGTGGCTCAGTCAGTTAAGTGTCCGCCTTTGGCTCAGGTCATATCCTGGAATCCCGGTATCAAGCCCCACACTGGGTTCCCAGCTCAGTAAGGAATCTGTTTCTCCCTTTGCCCCTCACCCTACTTGTGCTCTCTCTCACTTTAATATAAATAAAATCTTTAGAGAAAAAGGAAAATGGAACCCATTGAGTCTATCTTGATGTCTTATCATTTAGAGCTAAGCTGTGCTCTACACCTATTTTGGTTTTTTTGTTTTTAAGATTTTATTTATTTATTTGACAGAGAGAGAGAGAGACAGAGAGAGCATAAGCAGGAGGAACAGCAGAGGGAGAGGGAGAAGCAGGCGCTTCCCTGAGCAGGGAGCCCAAAATGGGGTTCGATCCCAGGACCCTGGGATCATGACTTAAGCTGAAGTCAGACGCTTAACCAACTGAGTCACCCAGGCCCATCTCTCCATCTGTTTTTATACTTAAGAGAATAATGTGGAAAATCTAAGACCATAGAATGCTAAATCTGAAAAGACCTCTGTGATCCTCTGTTCCAAGGAAAAACTTGAGTATGTGGTTACACATTTTTTAAACTTTGTTGCAAAATTAGCATGCACTTGATAAAAGAATGTCAAATTGAAAAAAAAAAAATGTCAAATTGCCCTCATGTGAGAAAAGTAGAATGAAAGTAAGTCTTATCCCTCTACCATACTTCCCAGAATAAGCACCACTAGTAGGAGCTTTCATTCATTTGTTCATTCATTCATTCCAAAATATTTATTGAGCACCAATTATGTACTAGGCTCTGTAGATCAAAACAGGCAGGAAAAAATAATAAATAGATATTTAAAATAAAATAAAAATTTCAGTTAGTTGCAAGTTCTACAAAGAGATACAATAACAGTGAGTTAGAGTACACTCCATGTAGAGTGACAAATGAGGTATTTTCAGACTGAGTGTTTTTACATGGCAAAGGAAACAGCAAACGCAAGGCCTATGAGCAGCAGCGTGCTTGGTATGTGCTGGGTAAGTTCTAGAACAGCCAAGGGGTTGGTGTAGCTCAGGAGCTCTGAAGAAGAGTGTACGAGATGATACAGAAATGTCAGCCACAGGCAGATTTTATAAGTCCCACAGACACTGTCTTTTCCCAGTGCCAGGAGAAAGCAGTTGGGTGGTCTTAAATGGGAGAGTGCAACTTTAATAGTCCAAAAGCTTTTTACTGGGGAGGAATGGTCTAGGAGTTGCCTGAAGATTAATTTCTAAGTAGGCATGATCCAGAAGGAAGGTTTACTCTATATGATTGTTTCTGTAGTATTTATGCTAGTGTCTGTTTCCTATTACATTAAATCCTACAAGAGCATTAATAGCAATAACAAATAATAAGCTGGGCCTAGCAGACTCCACAAGATTTATTTCATAGGTCATGCTGATACCTGAGTTCACAGGCAGAGTAGCCAGGTGAGGCAAAGGGACAATAACAGGCTGACACAGGCTTGGCAGACTCACCTGTCTGCACCACTAAGACAGCTTATGCCTTTTTGATAATTGATGGCTGTATATTTTCTTTAGAACAATTTTATTTTCAAATAGTTCAAGGTTCATACAAAATATCAAAAAGAGTATGAAGAATTTTCATGTACCCTTCACTCAGCTTCCTCCAGTGATATCTTACATAACCACGTCCGTGTCAAATACAGGTCATAACAAATACATGTCAAACCCAAGACATTGGCATAGATAGGATACCATTAGGTACAAGCCTTATTTGGATTTTACCAGCTTTTACACATTCTCTTCTGTTAGCATTTTTGGAACTTTGAGTATACTTTATTCAAATCTTATTATGATTAAAAGCCTTATCCATGATTTTGTGATCCAAGAGATGAGAACCTAACTGTGTGCAGACTTCTCTCCCCTTGGGTTCACCATCCTGATGCATTCTCTGGAAGTCTCTTTCAACCTGAGCTCCAAGTTCCCTTGGTCCTTCCTATCTTTAATAAAATCCCTTTTCTCTCAGAAATATCTGATTTGCTCACAATTCCCAAAATGTACCCGTTCCTGACTACATAGATAAAAATTTAATATATATTAAATAGAAGCCACACTTGCCCACCTATATCAACTACCCCATATCCACTACAATGAACAAAATAAGCATCTACTGTTTTAGTTATCACTTTTCTTTTACAGCTATCTTTTAATATGTTTTACTAAATGGAACCTGCTTTCAGACTTTTGATGATGAAGTTGCCACACATTGGCAACTATGTGCCCTCTAAGCAACACTTGGGGATTTTCTGATAGCTTATTTATGTTCTGGCCAAAACAAGATGTTCTACTCCCAACTTTTTCTCAAGCTCCAAGACATGGCATTGGCCACTCTCCAAGGGTTTATATTTATTTTTCATGACAGATAATATTAAACAGCAGATCTGGGCCCAGACTCTTACATATGTATAATGGGGACAAGACGGTGCCTGCTTCTTGGCTACTTTAGCAGTCAGAACTGAAGAGCGCATTTCTTTCTAGTTTTCATGGATAGGGCTTTTTGCTACATGTAGTCTATATAAATGGCCCTTTTGGCAGGTAACTGCAACAGCCCTACAAACTAATATTTCTAATTCAAATATAAAATGACTACATTTTGTTTCCTTTTCCTTCAAAAACACAGAATATTATACCACTTTCTCTTATTATTTGCTTTTGATGATTACTTAGATCTTCTAATTTACTCTTAGTAGTTGATATACTATTTCTAGACTTTCTGTATGCATATGCAATTCAGATACTTTCTAATAGTGTAGTTTGGCATTTGAGCTTTGTTTCCTTAAAATAGAATCCTACTCTACAAATCATATACATATATAATAATACTGCTTTTTACTAACAATGTACTATGGGTTCTGTACAACATCAGAACATAAAGATTTAAATCCTCTTACTTTTAAATATGCTTCCTTTCAATAATTTATGATCATTATAATGAATTCTAAGATGTAGAAAAATACCAATTAAACCCAAAATTTAACTGCTTAGAAAAAAACTGTCAGTAACCATCTTTTGCTCTCTCTCTCTCTCTGCATATATATGCAAATGAAGGCATACATTAATTTTTTTGGAAAAAATAGAATGTCAAGGAAAAAATAGTTTAAGTGATTCAAATAAAAACCAGAGTCTTTATTAGTTGATGCACACCAGGGAAAACCTGAAAATCAAGTTACTCCCCGGGTCAAATGATGATTAGAGTTTTACAGGAGAAGGAAAAGGGAAGGATATGTGTCTCCATGGCCTAGCCTGGATTAGCCTGGATTGCTTTTTTTTGTTTTTCTTTCCTTCTTTCTTTTTTTCTTTTTTAATCTCTAACTGCTGCAAAAATGGTGCTTGCAAGAGGTAACGAATGTTCTAGTTTCTTATGCTTGCTCAGGATCACTAATATAATCCCGTTCGAACAACTGTCATAACAGTTCTTTCAAGAGCTATTTTTGTCAGTTTTGTAGTTTGTCAGGTTTTGAGAGAGGGAAAGGAAAACAGAAAAACAACAGAAGGGAAAAAGAAGGAAAGGAAGCAAGGGTCAAGGCAAGGGTCAAGGCAAGGAAGACAGGGCTCTGTCATGATTCATTTACAGGGCTCATCCTAACTTACTCAATTATTAAATTTAATTTTACCTGAATTTAATAGAAGGCAAAGGGATGAACAAAACTAAAACAATTAGCACACTGTATATGAGTATTTCTTCACAACATAAATATTTATTTCCTAAAATATTCTTGCTAAAGCTAAGGGAATCCACTATTTAAAAAATGGTAAAATCTCAAAAAACCACATTTTTCTACTTGTGTTCATTTTAGAGAACACTGATTGCATTCCTGTAAAAGATGAAAAAATTAACATTCTCACATTTCCTCCCACCACTTTCCCACCCACATTCTTATTGCTGTTACATCACTAATTCTCACAATAACTTTGCCTAGGTCTACAATCAAATGTATTTTAATTCTCACCCTCAGGGCCTTTACCACAAGTTCTCCATTTTTGAGGTTTTATTTTTATTAATCCAGTACTAAAATAAAATTTGATAATTTTTAATAAAGATTCATTTATTTTTGTTTTGTTTTTTTGCTTTTGTCTAAAATGTCATAATCATCACTTTATGATTTAGAGCCACAAAAAGCAAAACAAGATGGCCTTCTAGAACATAATTAACCAACAGAACTCTCTACAATGATCGAAATATTCTATATATGTGTCAGTTGAGCCCTTAACAATGTAGCTAGGATGAACAAGGAATTCAACTTTGCATTTTTTAAAAAATTTCAATCAGTTAAACTTCATTGGTCACATGCTGTTAGTTGTGACGGTCACAGATGGCTCAATTCTGAAAGATCATATGCAAGACTATTTCCTAGACTGTGGCATGAAAAGCTTTCTTAAATAGGACACAAAAGGCATGAAGTATAAAAGAAAATATTGGTAATTTGTATACATAGTGGCCAAAAACTAGAAACACCTTGAATGTCAAGGGTAAGGTGAAAATTGTGTATAACATACAGTGAAATTTAGTTAAACATTTCATAAATAGAATTATTTACATGTAATAACAAAATCTCACAAATACAGTGTTGAGTAAAGCAAGGTAGACATAAGAGAAGGATTCCAAAGATGAGTGAAACTAACTTGAATATTAGAAATCCAAATGCCAGGGGCACCTGGGTGGCTCAGTTGGTTCAGCAACCAACTGTTTATTTCAGCTGGTGTCATGGTCTTAGGGTCATAAGATCATGCCACATAGGATCCACACCCAGCACAGAGTCTGCTTAGGGTTCTCTCCCTCTCCCTCTGCCCCTAACACCCACTCTCACATGCTTCTTCTTTCTAAAGAAATAAAGAAAGAGAAAAAAAGAAAAGAAAAAAGAAATCAGAATCCTAGTTACCTTGGAAAAGGAAGGTGGGGTAGTAATTGGGGCAGCCATTAAGTGGGTTTCTGAGATGTTGGCAAGGTTTTATTTCTTGACCTGATGCTGATTACAGCTGATTACACAGGTGTTTACTTCATGATAATTTATGAAGAGTTACATTTAGGTTTTTAGGCTACATTAGGTTTTGAATACTTTTCACATCTATTATTCTTCAACAAAAAATTTTTTTTAAGATTTTACTTATTTCTTTGACAGACAGAGATCACAAGTAGGCAGGAGAGGCAGGCAGAGAGAGAGGAGGAAGCAGGCTCCCCGCTGAGCAGAGAGCCCGATGCGGGGCTTGGTCCCAGGACCCTGGGATCATGACCCCAGACGAAGGCAGTGGCTTTAACCCACCGAGCTACCCAGGCGCCCCAACAAAATGTATTTTTAAGAAAGAGATCTTGAACCCCAGAGAACAACTGGAGACTGACCAGTTTTTTGTTTTTTTGTTTTTTTGTTTAATTTATTTATTTTGAGAGAGTTTTTGTGTGTGGGTGGAGAGCAACAGAGAGGGAGAGGGAGAGTGAGAACCTCAAGCAGAGTCGGGGACGGCAGAGCCTGATGCAGTGCTGGTTCCTATGACCCTGAGATCATGACCTGAGCTGAAATCAAGAGTCAGAGGCTTAATGGACTGAGCCACCCAGGCACCCTAGAGAGAGTGACCGCTTTTTATTTAAATGCTCTCATTCTTTAAGTTGTTTGCTAACATTAGCATGCATGCATGCATAAATAAATATATACATAAATAAAATCTCATTTTTATTTGTTTTTAGTTGGTAATGATTTACTGGGTATTTTTATTCATCCTCTGTGAATGCTTATCCATAGCCTTTTCTCGCTTTTTATGGAGTACTCTTCATTTTTGTAATGACTTATGAGAACATTATACTATAAGGATATTATCCATCTATCTGTCAACAGGTTGCAAACATTCTCCTTGGTTTGTCATTTAATTTAGTTTTAGTTTAGAGTATAATTTTGCCATGCCAAAGTTTTCATTTTTATTTCTATTCAGTTAATTTCATCATATCATTTCATTTATGGTTTCTGAGCTTTTCATTTGCTTATAATAGCTATCCCTGGCCAAGAATATAAAAAATTTCTTCCTATGTTTTCCTGTAGCATGTTCAGAGTCCCATTTTAAAACACTTAAATATTGGGGCACCTGGGTGGCTCAGTGGGTTAAGCCGCTGCCTTCGGCTCAGGTCATGATCTCGGGGTCCTGGGGTCGAGTCCCGCATCGGGCTCTCTGCTCAGCAGGGAGCCTGCTTCCCCTCTCTCTCTCTGTCTGCCTCTCCATCTACTTGTGATTTCTCTCTATCAAATAAATAAATAAAATCTTTAAATAAAATAAAATAAAATAAAACACTTAAATATTTAATCTATCTGGGATTTATTTTATTTACGATGGGCACAATCTAAGTCTGTTTTTTTTTTCCCTTCATCCTTCTGAATGCCAATGGTTCAACCAACAACATGTATTACATACATGATTTCATCTTTTTTAGCTTGATTTCTATTTACATATATATGCACACATTTCATGCATGTGTGTGTATCTATGCCTCAGATTCCCTTAGATACCTGGGTTTGCATCTAGGTTCTTTATCAAGTTCCACTTATATTATCCAGTCTTACACCCATGTCATGATGACTTAATTACAGAAGCTGATTAGCTTTAGCTTTCTTCAATCACTATAATGGAAAGTTCACAATGGCAGGTATTGCCTCATATTCTGGCCTTCATCACTCCCAGGCCTGGTGCCTTTCCATGTGCCTCTCCCCAGGTGGCATCTCATTCTTCACGGTCTCTCCATGGGAGGGTAGTCAGATGTCTTACATGGCAGATGGCTTCCAAGCACACAGAAGTATGCACTGTAGGTCTTTTTAAGGCATAACCCTCTAAGTGGCACCACATTGCTTCCTCTGTGTTCTATTTACCAAGCAAAGTCACCAGCTGGTCAGAGTCAGTGAGGGAGTGACTTCTCAAGGGTGTGAATACCAGGAGATGTGTTCATTGGGTGGTATCTTTGCATACTAGTTACATCGGTGGACATCTTGGTCTTGCTCTTGGTCCTGTCTACAATAAGAATGTCTTGAGCTTTACACTGATATTTGTTGTTGGTTTCTACCCTTTATTAAGATAAGGAGGGATCTGAAATGCACAGGGGTTTGTTCTGTTTTATTTATCAGAATGGATGCTAAATAGTGTCAAATATAATTGGGAATTTCTAAAAATGATCCTATGATTTTTCCCTTTAAAATATTTATATAATAAACTCCATTAATTCACAGAATTCCCAAGCTTGGACCCTCTTCCATATCTGAAAGAAACCTTCTGTCATCATCTGTTCAGGCTACTGTAACAAAATACTGAGGACTGGGTAGCTTATACATTATAAAAATCTATTTCTCACAGTTCTAGAGGCTGGAAAGCTCAAGGTCAAGGCGTCTAATCAGGACCTGCATTCTGGTTCATAGATGGTGACTTCTCACTGTGGCCTTGCATGGTGGAAGGAGTTAGGGAGATCTGTGGGGTCGCTCTTGTAAGGGCATTAATCCCATTCATGGAGGTTCCACCCTCAAGACCAAGGCAGCTCCTGTAGTCCCACCTTCTAACATTATCATCTTTGGGGGTTAATATTTCAAAATATGAATTTTAGGGAGACACAAACATTTAGACCTTAGCACCCTCTACCATCAAAGTGCATTATTCTTCAATATATTGGCAGATTCCATTTGTTAGCCTTTTGTTAAAGAATTTTCCCTTTATGGTCATGCAAGAGATTGACATCGAGTTTCTTTAATTTTGTACATGTTCCTAACTCCTTCATTTTACGAGTAAAGGATATGAGGCCGGAAAGGTGGAATGAGTGTCTCAAATTAGTGAGAGAACTTATATTAGAAATAATGCCCTCAGTCTCCAAGTCACTGAGTTTCCTCCTATGTGATGGTAACTGTCTCAAAATATTCAAGGGTTATCTGTTTGTTTGTTTGTTTTTGGTATTAGGACAATTCAAAAATCTTTAGAATTATAGAACTTGATGAAAGTGTCCAGCATCATCTAGTTAACATTTATTAACTGTAAGCTATTCAAATAGTGTTTACATGTAACTCATCTTCTGCCAGAACCCATTAACTTCTGCGTACAAATGGATATAATTAACTCCCTTAATAATAGCTTTAATAGGAGCTTAAATAGCTCCTTTTGTCCTGATTATTAACCCACAAGGATTCCCAGGTCATGAGCCCTCTCTAGGTCCCATCCAATTAAACTACAGAGTTCCTAGATTGGTCTCACCTAAGTGTTTTGAGGGTACTCTCTGCTACCAGGTGACCTCTGTTCCTGTTCTTTCCCCCATCTTGTCATATCCACGATTGCATCAAAGGCCGCTGAAGGATGGCACCCCATGTGAGTCTCTCAGGAATGCTATGCCTCTGCGAAGGCTACTTCTCCAGAATTACTCCAGAGCAGCAATGTTGAAGTTCCAAAGTCTTTCTGTCATTTTGGTAATATTGCTTGGGCCCACAAATCGCACAGCATATACGTTTGGAAAATGTATACGGTCTATGCTCCAAAATCAGGGAAAGACTCCAGGTGCTGTGTCATCCCCTCGGGAAACGCTCCCCATCCCCACCCTCACTCTGCTAAAGCCTGTGGTCCCCATGCAACTCGGTGATGAGACACCCACCCCACTAGTTGACCAGGGACTTTGGGGACACATCTGAAGCTAACCTTTGGCCCAGAATGGGTCCTCTACTATGAACATGTTATTTTTGCATGTATTTTTTTCCTAAGCTTTAGGAGTAAGGAGAGAAGGAAGTCTGTGGAAATGAATTTGTGCAAACCTAATACAGTGCCTAAAGTAAGAGGTCTAACGGTCTTCAAATGCCCCTGCAGAGCGCCTCTGTATGTAAAGCAGAGAAGTAGGCAATTATCTGGTGATTTTGCTCCACACATTAAATTACGCAGATTCAGAATAAACCCTATGCTTTTAAGGAAAAAGGAGCTATTTTGAAAGCATCCAGGGGGTTGTGAAGGTACACATAGGGAGGCTTGTGTGAAGAATCTAAACAGAACACGAGCGGCGAAGGCCACTAAACAATTTCCAACAATGTATACAAGTAAGCTTCACACCTTTTGTGTAAGACTTTTATCTAAAGCAAAGGCAGACAGAATGTAATGAAACTGGTGATTAATTCAGTTTAAGATCTGAAGTGATTTTGCCTTGGAGTATTTTAAATATCAAAAATAGTTTTGACATCTTAAAATACTGAAAGAGAGCTAGGTTCCTTAAGGAAATATTAGAATTATAACAATGTAGAGAAGAATTGCTTGACCAGGGAGCTTTGAGAGGAGACTAGCTTATTAGGTATTGGAAATCATTGAAAAGAACCACTGCCTTCAGGAGTGTGGGACTGACCCTCCCAAAAGATGTCCCGCCCTCAGAATTGCATGGAGACACTATAAGGAGCCGAAGCAACACAGTAAACTTAATGATAAAGCTTGCTTTTCAGTACACCTGAGGAGAATGGATTATTCACTGAGTGATTTTACAACAAGTCAATAACAATTATGGGGGGATAAAAAAGAAAGAAAAAAGAAAAGAAAAGCAAGCAAGAAGCAGTCACACCTTTCACAAGACCAAAATAAACCCCAGGCCTTTGCTCGGCTGTTCCACCCACCGGGATGCCCTCCCCCTGCTTGTCTGCCTAGCAGACTCCCACACGCTCTGCAAACATCTCACATTAACACTTCCTTTGTGGTTTCTTCCTAATTTCCTTTAAAAAACACATAGATATGTTTCATTCTCTACTCCCACTTCATATGGATTACTGTCTCCTCACAAATACAGTGCCGCCTTGTAATAATTTGCACTCCCCTAAGCAGAGTGTTGACTGGTTCTCCCAACTTCAGCAAGCCCGGGCACCTTCACCAGCATCATTCAAGGAGTCTGATGAATGAATGGCATGTCAACATACGGAGTAATAGTGCACACACTGAGATCCCAAACATGACTTAACAAAACCTTTGTGAGGAATACGTTTTGAAAAAAGAAAACAGATTACAGAAGTGTATGTACAATGAGATCACAGCTATAAAAGAAGGATGGCTTTCTAGACTCATAAATAAAACCATAAAAATATATGTTTATGTCAGAGCAATTAAGATATTTTCATTAACTGTCCAAATTTGTTGTTTTGTAATAGCATGTCACCCCTAGGGTTAACGGGACTGTCACAAGATGTTAGAATGAGACTTTTCCTGGAATTGGTTTCAATTGCAGAAGCATCAATCCAATAAATATCACATTATTATTACAACAGAGTTACAAACCTGCCCATCACTCTCAAACACAGAATTTATAAAGTTAATAAAAAAAACTCTCAAATTTTGAATAGTTCAATGATATCAGAGGTATATAAAGCATTAGAAAAAAAGCTTTGGGGAAGAGTTTGATGAAATGGGTTTTTTGTTTGTTTGTTTTTGCTTCTTTTTTTTTTTTCCTTTCTTTCTCTCTCTCTCTCTCTCTTTTTTTTTTTTTTTTTCAGAGAGACGTGTTGTCTTGTTCTGCTTCTTCATAATCCTCTTCAGGGAGCATGTAGGGCTGTCAGAGGGCAGCATTGTGCCATCAGAGGCGTGCAGGGTGGTCGCCTTGGGGTAGGTTGCCTCCAAGGTGTCCACTCAGAAAGTGCTGAGAATCTGTCCCCTGACACTAGAAGACACAGAGAACTAGTGCCTTTTTTACAGCTGAGAAAGTGAAGCCAAGAGTGGGATAGAGTCTGAGACTGCTCCAGAAATCTTGCCCCAAATAGTTGCTTTGTTGAGATGAGGCAGGTCTCCCAGGGTTTTGAGGGGTGAGGAATATAGAAGTCTCCCCACAGTGAGAGAGAGAAGGTGTGGAGTTTAAGCTGGAACGGGATTGTTGGGGGTCCTGTCCCACAGGAGCAGCTGAGGGATAAGGTCACAACAGAGCAGCGCTGGAGGGGCTGTGGATGTGGGGAGCCTACCTCCAGCGACTGAGGTCTAACAGAGGAGTCTCACTGAACAGCTCAGATTACATTCATTTCTGCCTGAGTCAAGGAAACTGCAAGAGAAAGGTTTCCCAACAGGAAACCTCCAAAGGGTCCTCCAAAGTATTTTATTTTTTCAGTGTTCCAAGATTCATTGTTTATGTACCACACCCAGTGCTCCATGCGATACATGCCGTCCTTAATACCCACCGCCAGGCTCACTCATCCCCCCACCCCCCTCCCCTCTAAAACCCTCAGATTGTTTTTCAGAGTCCACAGTCTCTCATGGTTCATCTCCCCCTCCAATTTCCCCCAGTTCACTTTTCCTTTCCTTCTCCTAATGTACTTCATACTATTCCTTATGCTCCACAAGTAAATGAAACCATATGATAATTGACTCTCTCTGCTTGATTTCTTTCACTCAGCATAATCTCCTCCAGTCCCATCCATGTTGATACAAATGTTGGGTATTCATCCTTTCTGATGGAGGCATAATATTCCATAGTGTATATGGACCACATCTTCTTTATCCATTCATCCGTTGAAGGGCATCTTGGTTCTTTCCACAATTTGGCTCTTCTTTCAGGACATGTCTCCAAAGGCAAAGGAAACAAAAGTGAAAATGGACTTTGGGGGACTTCATCAAGATAAAATGCTCCTCCAAAGTACTTTATAGGAGAAACAGAAAACCACTTTCACCAAATGTGGGGACTGGCCCCTAAAATTTCCCAAGCCTGGAGAGAATTGCTGTCTTTTTTGGGGCACCTGGGTGGCACAGTCGGTTAAACATTTAACTCTTGATTTAGGCTCAGGTCATGATCCCAGGGCCCTGAGATCAAGCCCCTGGTCAGGCTTTGCTCTGGACATGGAGCCTGTTTAAGATTCTCTCTGTTCTTCTGTCCCTTCCGACAGTCCCTCCCCTGCCCCCCCACCACCTCACACACACTCTCCTAGGCTTTCCCCACCAGGACCTTGCTTGAGAGTAACACAAGTGGTAGGGAAGTGGCCAGCGCCACGTTCCCTGTTCTGAGAAGCAGGTCCAGGTTAGCAAAGGGAAGGAAATGGGAAATGTTGTACCAAGGCATTTTGGTGATTATAAGTTGCTGAACTTCATATATTCTGAATTGAGAGTGTTTATGACTTAAAGCAAATGTTGCATTATTTTCTAAAATGAAGGGAAAGTCAGGAGTCTGCAGGAAAAAGACTGTCACGGGCAAAAGATTACCACCAGGCAATAACATTTAAAATTCTGATGGGGGATAAAAATTAGATTGTGTTTTAATTCCAATCCACACATGGAGCTTGTTCATTATGCCAGTTGCATTAGGAAAATCAGTCTCCTTTCTCAATGTCCCAGTATGTCATAAAAAGAAGGTGTCCAGGTTGGAAAGTTTGTTTGCTTTTGATTTTTCTTTTAAGTGTTATTTAGATCCTCGTGAGCTGTGGAGCATCCTACAACATTTCATATGCCTTTGGATGGGAAAGCTTGGATCATTGAACGTAAGGCGTGGAAGGAAACTCACAAGTCATCTTGTATTACCTCTCATTTTACAAAGAAGGAAGCCTGGGGCATACCGAGTTTAAGGGACTTGCCCCCAACAGCACCGCTGGTTAATAGCAAAACAATGACATGCCACACTTCCTTTTCAGATAGGCTCCCAAATTTCCATAGCCTGCTGGATCCACACCCCCAGTCTGAGAGGAGTCTGAAAATAGCAGAGAAGTAGGCAATTTCCTAACAATGCTAATCAGAGGTTACTGTCTTCATTATGAGAGGATCTCAGGAAGCAAGGTTTTAGGGAATGTAGGAAGTTAATTACCTTCCTTTATAAATCATTAGTCACCGTCCTTGGAACCCGAGGCTGTTTGAAATGAAACTTGTACTTAGTAGCAGGGAATCAGAAGATTTTGGACATTAATATGTGCAAGAGAGCCCCTTTCGTCTAGTTTATTCGTCTATGTTTTTCTTTGAAAGGTTTAAACGACTTTTAGAACTATCTTCATATTTAGTTAAAAACAACAAAACAGCTAGAGAATGCTTTGATTGCAATTAATGATTACCTAATATATCTCCTTTAAATGAACATGAAAATGGCTTACATATTTAAGTGACTTCCTGGGATGAAATTGACTAGGCTTTCAAATCTCAGATTGAGGAAAGCATCGTGTGTCCCCAAGCAACTCCCTTAACAATCGGCTGCAGCATCATTATATGTTCCCATCAGTTGGGTAAAATAGTACGTCATCTAAGGATTCTGGGGAAATGCAAATATGTTACCTGGAATGCGACCTAACATTTCCCGGCATTCCTTACAGAGATGGCATGATGGAAAGAAATGACAAACAGGACAGAGACCTTGGGCTGGGGCTGGGTGGGTGGGGAGGAGATAAGAAATATTCTGGGAAGTGGATTAGCTCAGGACAGACTGTTACAGCATCCAGTGAAGTAAGCAGAGAGAAGGGAAGCAGAAAGAGGGCATTGTTTCCTAATGTGCTCCACATCATTAGTCATTAGGAAAATTCAAATCAAAGTCACAATAAGATGTCACTTCACACCCACTAGAGTGGTTATAATCAAAAAGATGGGCAGTAGGTGTTGGTAAGAATGTGAAGAAAATGGAACTCTCACACATTGCTGATGAGAGTGTAAAATTGTGCAGCTGCATTGGAAAACATTTTGGCAGTGCCTAAAAGTTATAGAGCTCCAATAGGGCCAGCATTTCCACTCCTGGGTATACACCCAAAATAACTGAAAACATATATCTGCCTCAAAACTTATATCTGAACATTCACAGTAGCATTATTTATAGTACCTATAAGTGGAAACAACCAAATTGTCCATCAACTGATGAATGGATAAACACATGTATCCATGCAGTGGAATATTACCCTGCCAAAAAGGGAATGAAGTACTGATTCATACCACAATCATGGACGGACCTTGAAATCACTATGGTAAGTGAAAGAAGCCAGTCACAAAAGGTCATGCATTGTATGATTTCATTTATATTAAGTGTCCCGAGTAGAAAAACCCATAGACAGAAAGTAGATTAGTCGTTTCTAGGGACTGGGAGATAGAGGAGTGGGGTAAAAGGTAAGGGGTTTCTTTGGAGATGATGAAAATATTCTAGAATTACACAGCAGTGATGTTTGCTCAGTTTTGTAAACTAAAAGCAATTGAACTTTTAGAGGTGTGTTTTATGGTATGTGAATTATATCTCAACAAAAAAATTGTAGAGCTAGATGACGCAGAACAGAAGGGATAACTGCAGAGGCAAATCCCATGTGTAGTAGAGAGATTATAAAGTCAGGAAGAGGGGATTTCCTTAGACTTGAACCACTTCAACAAGGAGGTAGCATAGAGTTCCAGAGGCAGGAGTATGGAAATCTTTTTTCAAATTAATCTATTTTCTCAATGGAATGAAATCAAAGTCATCTTCTAAAGGTGAGGTGAAAGAAAAAATTGGGGGAGGTTTGAGAAGGGAAGTGCAAATGGTCCAGTATCCTTGGGAGGATGGGAATATGACATGACAAGGGGCCTACCTGAGGTTTGTGGTCACACATTTAAAGTGGAATGAGGCATCTTGATTTCATGTTTTTCTCCACCCAAATTCAGCCCATTGAAGCAGGTGTGGAGTAGGTGGAGACTGAACCACAGCTGGCATTTTCCAAGTGAGTGTAATATACTCTTGAGATTGTGCACAAGAGTGATTATAATGAGCTGTGGAATCTAAGTGGGATAATGAAGGATGCAGGATGTGAGGAGGTTAACAGAGAGAATGTATTCAGGTTAATGGATTGAGTGCTTTAAGGGGTTGAGAAATGATTAAGGTGTGAGTAGTAGAAGAAATGGGCTGGAAATTTAGGAAGTAGAGACTGTCAGAAGTGGGATGATGGCAACTGAGACTGTACCGTTGATATTAAGGACAATGTCCAAGGTTTATCTTTGGATATGAGTGGCTGCAATAAGTTGCAGGACAAGATCGTTACACCATGGAGTCAATGAAAGGTGACTTAAAGTATTGCTGAGCCATTGGGTGCCTCAACTTGAGGAATGTGCGCTTTGAGTAGAAAAAGCACAGTACTGAGTGCCCCCAGCACTGGAGAAAGATGCTAATCTGAGGGTTAGCAAAGCAGGTCACTGAAGTTTGCAAGTTAGGGGATCCTAGGGTGGTGCTGGATAATTCCAGTGAGGGTGCCCACTGGGTCTAGACTAGACTAGTCCTTCAGCTGTAGGAAGAGGTGTTAATGGACTGAGCAAAATGAGGTCAGCCAGAGTTGGAGTGTCCTAGATGTAGGTGTATATGTGGAGTCCTCACTCTTTCTAGAAGCAGGTTCTGATTCTGCTTCTTTCCTCCCAACCAAACACCATATTTCATCCATTTATTCCATTTCACAGTGTTTTTGTTTATTCTCACAGTTGGGATTAACACACAAGTTCAGCAAAAGTGTCTTGAGCTTTAAAAAACTAACTTGTGCCAGTTGGAGGGAAAAAGTTTGGGAAATTTAGGCTGAAATTGTAGACCTGGTGGGTCTTAATGTCCCGCATCTGGCACAGCTGTGAGGACCCCTGCCACCATGCATTGTTCAGGAGTAATAAGGAAAGCCAAGGGACTCATTCTTTTTGCAAATATACGGGAGTATGTGTCAGCGTTCAAACTCTAATGAATGAAAACCAAGGACAAATGGGGAGAGACAGGAAACAAGAAGCATTTTGAGGGGTGCCTGAGTGGCTCAGTGTGTTAAGCCTCTGCCTTTGGCTCAGGTCATGATCTCAGAGTCCTGGGATTGAGCCCCACACTCTGTTCAGCAGGAATCATGCTTCCCCCTCTCCCCGCCTGCCTCTGTGCCTACTTGTGATCTCTCTCTCTCTCTCTCTGTCAAATATATAAAATCTTAAAAAAAAAAAAAAAGAAGAAAAAGAAGAAGCATTTGGAAACATTCTTAAAATGCTCAGTCCCCGTAAAGCGTTTAATCACAGCTAGGTTTAAATCAAGGCTTTCCTGTGTCAGGCTGTGAGACCTTGGACCATTTCCTTTATCATTTTGGGCTTCAGTTTCTTTTTAAAACTTACTTCAATAACGTGTTGGAGTTCACAAGACGAATGTACTATTGGATTTATATTTAAAAGTTTTATTATATACAATCTTCTATTTTAAAAATTAGGCAGAGGGGTGCCTGGCTGGCTCAGTCAGTAGAGCGTGCAACTCTTGATCTCAGGGTTGTGAAATCGAGCCCCACGTTGGGTGTAGAAGTTATTTTGTCTTCTTTTAAGCAGACAGAAGAGGAAGAGTACTGCATTATGTTGCGAGATAAATGTATTACATTGTTGTTTTCTTTGCAAATTGAATAATCTGCTTCCAAAATAGAACTAAACTCTCCCAAACCGAAGGCTAGCTTGTTAGACCTTTATCTCATTACCCATCTGAGGTTATCTCTTACATTAAGTTTTGGGATCTTTTACTCAGACACTTGAAGTAGTAATAAATAGGGAAGGCTCAGAAGGCAAAGGGAGGGTTCTTTGGTACCTCAACAGATTTCCTTTGTTTGGACATTTGGGGTAAACATTGGTAAGGCTGTAGTGGGTTCAAGCTGTATGGAGGCAGGGAATAAAACTAGGTAATATTTGAAGATTCCCTGTTTTGATTTTGGAATAATGATCAAGAATTTTCATTCTTATGTGTTATTTCTGGAAGATTCCTTTTCTGCTGGTGTCTGGTATCTCCTTACAGCCTTTATGTTGATGAATTGCACACATCATGTAGTGACAGTCAATTTGTCACTGCTCTGTACTCACAAGGCCAATGTTTTAAATGAGGTCTTTATTGTTGCTGTTTCAGGCACAGGAATGTGGGAGAGGATAGAACTGTGTGCTCAGCCAAATGGACACTGTCTGGTCGAGTAGGACTGATTCTAACAGTTAGTCCAAGTGATGCTCATTTCCCCAGTTGGCTGAACATGGCAACCAGACCCTCAGGAAATTTGCCTCAGGGTTTCACAGCCATTCTTGGAATAAGGTAGCTTATAACTACCCATTTGTGTGTTCCGTTAATATGTGTTGATCTCTCAAGTGGTCCCTAGTTACTGGGTATTTTTCCTAATTAAGAGAAGGTAGTACCTGTGTTAGCAAGTGGGCCAGCACTTCATTCATTCAGTGCTTGGTATTTAGACCGTATCTTTTTTGACAGAATTGAAATTTTCACATATATCTCATTTAATCCTCAAGTCATTGTTTTCTAAGTTCTTGTATCAGCTAGTCCCTTTAGAGGCAAACCAGCCAACAAGATCACCAAAGATTCCACTCCAATTACAAAAGTAACCACCAAAGAATATAATTTATTAAAATAGCTTTGGTTGTCCTTTCGCTACCTTCCTCCTCCTACTTCTTTTCACAGAGTTATCCAGGTACTTGGGGTTTCCTTATGTTAGTAATTTTGGTAGAGCTGAGAGCAAAAAGACCTCTAGGTGATGATTTTTCCTGAACCTGTAGAATCCAAAGTCTTTTGAGGAAGTAATGTTAAGTGTCCCAGAAGTAGACCATAGGGATTGAAAGTTTGTTTGTGTTTGTTTGAAGGCAGAGAAAGAGAGGAAAGATTGCCCAAGTTTGAGGAGGAAAAGAGATTCCTGTCCCTCTAGTAGGCCTGGGCTTTCTCCCTTGAAGGAGCCCCTCTGTAAGAATGGCTGCATAGTCCATCCTGGGAGGCTGACCCCACCCAAGTGTGCCAGAGAAGATGCTGAGCTTAAAGGAATCGTATGGTGTCTCCATAGTAACCAGTAGGGGCTGTGGTAACAAAGCAATGTTGTGGTGTTATGGAAAACCCCAAGAAACTTGACTGGACTATTAAAGGAAGAGGAGATGACAGTTCAATAATGTCTGAAGATGAATTTTGAACACTTTCAGAAGTGGGTGAAGCTCAGATTCATAATTGAAGTTATGTCAAAGAGTATATATAATGAACTAATACTCATCCATAAGAAGGAGTGAAATCTTGCCATTTGCAACAACATGGATGGAGCTATAGAGTATCATGCTCAGTGAAATAAGTCAGTCAGAGAAAGACAAATACCATATGATCTCACTTATATGTGGAATTTAAGAAGCAAAACAAATGAAGGAAGAAAAAAAGGAGACAAACCAAAAAACAGACTCTGAACTATGGAGAACTGATGATTACCAGAGGGGAGGCGGGTCGGGGGGATGGGCAAAACAGGTGAAGAGGATTAAGAGGACAGTTATGTACTGAGTAACCTGTAGAATTTTTCACACTGTTTTATTGAATGCTCCTGCCAGTGTATATAAAATAATTCAGCTTGTGAAATAGAAATTTACAAAGATTCAGACAAAGCAGGAGCTTATATAGTACGGCACGTGTTACAGGGATAAGCTTTTGTATAGGCTTCAGATTTAACTCTCTTAAATATTCACTGGTTCATGAAAAGTGGTTTAGAAGACCATGCAAAGGTTCATTTTACTACAAAAAGGAACAGACTTTCTGAGGTCTGAGGGGGTTGGTCCTTGGGGGCCTACTCAAGTCAGCAGGGAGTTGTGTTGAGCATTCTGTAGACAGAATAGTTTCGGATCTGCAGCTGCCTGGGAAACCTCCACATGCTTGAGCCCTTCGCAGACCGAGCTGGTGAACCACTTTCTTTGCAGAGCTCGCCAGAGCTGGGTCGGGTTGTGGGTCCTGTTCTCAGGGCCAGACAGCAGGGCAGCCTAGAATTATTAAATCACTATATTGTATACCTCAAAACTGACATAACCCTGTATGTTAACTATGCTGAAATTAAAATTAAATTAAATTATAATTAAAATTTAAAAAATTCAATGATGTAAAGGAAAATTATGAAATGTAATTTTCTTACACATCTATGTTTGTGGACGAGGATTCATTCCTACTATACTAACTTGCATATAGCTTCCCAATTTTCAAAATTGTTTCCTTACCTTAATTACCTATGTCTTAGAATATATTAAAAGGCAATATTATCACCCTTGCTTTAGAGATAAGAGAACTGAGACTCAGAGGAGTGGAATAATTTCCCTAAGAATACATACCAAACAGTGGCAGAGTCAAGAATCAAGGTTAGATACCTGTGTCTGGGCTAGATATGTATTCTCTTCAATATGAAATGCTGCCTTTCTGATAGAGGAAAGAATACCATTCACTAGGTGCTACTAAGGAGATGGCGGGAGTTATTTAAGTATAACTGAGTTGCTAACTTAAGCCACATTTAACAGTAACAAAATCAGACCTCCATCATATGTTGTCAGAGTCCCTGTGGGAGGATTTACTCGGAATTTTCTACCCAGCTGCTTTGACACCCAGGCTCCTTCCCAGGCCCTGGGCATTCCTCTCTTCCTCAAGGAAGCTGCCCCTCTTGGTCTGTACCCTTAGGGTTTCACCACAGCTGTGCAGTGGGACAGTCTCCCCCCTTCCGGCCCCAAATGCAAGCACAGGGCTCTATACTTCTCCAAGGGTGTGACTAATCTACAGGGAAGGGGTCAACTCATCATCACTTATAACAGGTTGTAAAAGAACTTATAAATTTCATATAGCAGTGCTCCCTGCTCTCTTAGCATGGCAATGTGACCTCTGAAACCTGAAATCTTTAGCTGTGGCTTTGCTTCCTGGCATGAGGATGGTATCCAGGTAGAATACTAAGCGCCATCCCTTCCTCACTGTCCATCACTCTGCCTTGGCTTTATTTCCCACAATCTTGAATCCATGGCTTGTCATTTCCAAACTTACATACTCCCTTCATTCTCCTTTCTTCTTATTTACCTAATAAAACAGCAACCCTACATGAACCCTGCATCCTCCTTTCCCATGTCTACACCAGCACAGCTGAACAAAACAGCTGAAAAAATTAGAAGACACGATACACAGCTGCGCCAAATCTCACAACTTAGATGATTGGCTTCACCATAAATTCACGACCCTCTATCTCCCATGAGACTTCAGTTGTACCTATCAATATGTGATCAATACCTTTCACCAGTCTTTGAATTTGCTAAAACAAAACAAAAAACCAAACCCTTCCTACTTTCTCCCCTCCCCTGACATTTTCCAACCTCCCTTTTCCCCTCATCTCTAAGATAATGGCCATGCTTCTTAATTCATCCTACCAGTACAACACTATAAGCATGTGCATCCATTTTCACCTTTGCCTCAGTCCCAGTGGAGGAAATGTCCCTCTTCCTAACAAAGGCCCATGCCCCAGGTCCATCCCCCCTGCCTTCTACAGCCATCATTTTTCACTCTCTTGTGCCAACATTTCTACTAGGACTCATTCTTTTCAGGTATACTTAGAGTTGAGTATCCTCCATCTTGATAGACTACACCTTATCCTTCCCAACTCCCTCTGCCCTCAGAGAATTTGCCATTGTTCCTCTCAACACCACAGCACAACTTCTAAAGAAGTTGTCTGTATGCACCATAATTCCACTTCCCTACCTCCAATTCTCTAAAGTGCCACCCACGTCCTTCTGTCCAAACTTGCCAAGGGGCAGCAGCTACATTCTGGTTTCCAAAATCAGGGCCCAGTTGCTTCCCCTGATTTCCTTTATTCCTTCAGCAGAACTCAGTCCCACAGATGTCTCTTTCATTGCTGAATCACTTCTCTCTTGACTTCCTTTCCAGCCCATTCTCCTTGCCATCCATCTAGAAACTTCTGAGAGCTTAGAGGGCATTTAGATCTTGTTTCAGATCCTACCATCCATTAAGGAAAAAAAAAAAAGCCCCACTTCTACACTTCTACACCATAGACAGGGATGGAGGGAATTTAGTCATAGCAGACTAAGGGTCCATTAAGTCCAGAGGGGCTGGCCCAACTGGACCAGACTAGGTCATAGACTTCCCTTGGTTTCTTGAGCATGGATCCTAGCAAGTTCTGTTATGTCAGATCAAGTGAATAAAAGTCACACTTCCTCTTTATTCAGCATGATTGACAGCTACCCTATAACACATGAGTCTGTCATTTCTGACCATCTGTCATGACTGACCATCACTGTTACACCTTTTAGCATCTTCATGACTAGTTCAGGAATCCATCCATTCCCTGATGTGATTTTGTGGCTTAGCCATTAGCCATTATGAAAATCAGAGTCAACTGAGTCTGTCCTGAAATGGTTTGCTGTGCCATATGGCCAATAAAAAGATTATGATAAACGATGCCCTTAAAATACATCTTGGCTTTGACTCTGTGTGGCCAACAAAATCATTTTTTTTTTTCAAGGCCAAATACCTGTGCAGGCTCTGGGGGAGAGAACTTCATAACTGACTTCTCACTGAGTGATGTCTAGGAGGGTTTCCTAGTCTTTTAAACTTAATGTGCATGCCTATAAAATTTCAAATTTCAGTAATGTGTGATTTTAAAAATTGTAGGAGATAATACCTCTCCTATTAACTAAACTTATTTAGAATCATGGTACAAGGCAATATCCTCAGCAATATAAAGAAACAAGCTACTATAGGCAACAACATGGATAAACCTCATACTAAGAAAAAAAAGCAAGTTTCAATAGATCAGGTATTAAGTGGTTGCATTTATAAGGTAGTCTGGAAAAGACAAAAGCTCAAGGACAAAAAAACAGATCAAGAGTTGACAGGACAGGGCTGGGGATGGGGCTGGGAGTTGGGGGATATTGACTACAGAGAGGCAGGAAGGAATTCTCTGGGATGATTGAATGGTTCTGTGTCTTCACTGTGGTAGTGGTTACACAGCTGTGTGTCTCCTATGGTTACTTTTATGTGATGGCTAGGGTATAGTACCCAGATATTTAGTCCAACATTAATCTAGGTGTTATTGTGAAGGTATTTTGTAGATATGGTTAAGACCTAAAATCATTTGACTCTTAGTAGAGGAGATTAGGGGCACCTGGGTGGCTCAGTCAGTTAAGTGTCTGCCTTTGCCTCAGGTCATAATCCTCAGGACTCTAGGATCAACCCCACAGGGAGCTTCTTTCTCCCTCTTGCTTTGCCTGCCACTCCCCCTGCTTGTGCTCTGTGTGTGCCAAATAAATAAAAAAGATCTTTAAAAAAAAAAAAAGCAGACGCTTACCGACTGAGCCACCCAGGCACCGTCATTCATAACATTGACCAGGATTGTGTTTTAGGATGTACAGAGAGAGTGTACATGTGTGTGCACATCGGTGTGCAGATAAACACGTGTGTGCCCAGGTACATTGCCCTGTGTGCCTTTGCAGGTATGCATGTTTCTAGTTATGAGGAAGGTGGTTCAGTTTGAAAAGTCTTTAATCATGAAAGTGAAGTGATGAAAAGAAGTCTGTTTGCAACAGGAGGCCAGCTGGTTTCTGTCAGGGTGCTAAAGAGGCCTCACTCTTGGGGAGGGAAGTCGAATGAAAAGCTCACTCTGATTTGTTGAGGACCCTCTATTCACAAGAGTAGGCGGCGTCTGCGCCCTAGCGGTTCAATGTGAACAAGGTGCGTCAAATATGCTGACCGCCCTCCATGTGCTCACAGTCTAGTGGGGAGCATAAGTCCACAAACAGCCATCACCCTGGACACAGAATGTGAAGAGACATCAGCCAGATAAAGAAAATTCCATAGACTGTAAAGGGGGAGGCAGTGGGATATCCTATTTGAGTGAGAAGGTCAAGAGGACTTTGTAAAGTTGCATGTTAGCTGGATCAGGAAAGAGGAATATTTCCAGAAGCATAAAAGGGAGGTGGGGAAGAAGGTATTTTGGGAGGAAAACAGTACAAAAATAAATAAATAAAAGTGCAGATCTTAGAACATGTGAAGTGCAGAAAATGGGAGCTCCCCCAGGCCAAAGAGATAGTAAATCCAACTTATTAATTCAATAAATACTTGTTGAGGACTTCCTATAGGCCAATTTGGCTAGAACATAGGTATATATAAAAAAGAAGAAAAGAAAAAGGGAAAAAGGGAAAGTTATGGTAAAAAAAAAAAAGCACTAGATAGACAAAACTTTCATTAAAAATAGCTTTAAAACTTCCACCTCTGAGAAGTGAATAAACCCAGAGATGAAAGGGGTCACCCTATCTTTTAAGATCTAGTTAAGATCTGCTCAAGCCACCATTCCACACCCCACTAAATGCCTGATGTGTTTCTTGAGAGGTTTGCTAATTCCTGGGTGCTTAGTCATCCTCACTTCTGGCTCTGGTTTTCTACCAGCCTTAAATCCTTGTTTTCACATTGTGTCTTGCAGCTCTTCTGTTATGTGTCTTCCACACCTCTCCACCCATCCTTCTTCCTGTCCTTGAGCAACAGGCTCCTGAAAGTTTCCGTATGTCTTGCTTTAGCTGCTGGCCAAATTCGGTGCTCCTGCTCATGGAGAAGCATTCAGTATTTGTGCTCAGTGTCTCCACTTCCTCACGTCCCTTATTGCAATTTAACAGGTTCATGGAGTGTAAAGAAATGATAACGGCTCACCTTCTCACTGGGATGCTCTCAAATGTCAGCATCAAATGTCCAGGATTTGACAGAACATGAATGTAAGTAACCCTGTATCTGAGGAAGGGCAGTGGAGTCATGTCCGTGTACCAGTGATCTGGAAGCAACCCAGGGAAGGCATCTTGAGGATTTCTATCCCATTTGCAGACTGGCACCAAACCCTCCTATTTTCGGCCCCTCACATGGTGTAGTGTCTCTTATTCTAGAGTCTCTCTGCTTTTTTTTTTAGAACCAAAAAAATCTTTCTTTCTCCTATAGGGCATGTGTGAGGAGGCTAGAATTGTCATCTGGCTTTGTGGAAACTGAAGAGGAACCTGCTGTCTACAGAATTTCAAGCCAGTCCCACGCCTCTTGGGGGGGAGGCACCTAGAGATAAAGAATAAGAAACTGCTATCACCCACCAAATGGAGAAGCCAAGGTCAAAGTCTTCTGCTGTTGTCTGGAACTGTGATGCTTGAGGAGCTGTCACAGAGCTGCTGCCACCACCAAAGTCTCTAGTCTCCCCTCCCCCTCTTCCAATCTCCTGCTTGCCTCCCATAGGCAAAATCTTTTTTTTTTTTTAAAGATTTTATTTATTTATTTGACAGAGAGAAATCACAAGTAGGCAGAGAGGCAGGCAGAGAGAGAGAGTAGGAAGCAGGCTCCCTGCTGAGCAGAGAGCCCGATGCGGGACTCGATCCCAGGACCCTGAGATCATAACCTGAGCCGAAGGCAGCGGCTTAACCACTGAGCCACCCAGGTGCCCCTCCCACAGGCAAAATCTTCCCTTTGTTCCTCCAGGCCTTCCCATAGCTTTATAATAAATGCCATGTATCAAAGTTCTCTTGTTTGAATATCCTGGAGTGGTTTCCATTCTCCTGACTGGATACTGACAAGCACACATTCTTCCCTGTCCCTGTTACTCTGTAACCAGCTCTGCTCTGAGAGTCTCTGCAGGACTGAGTGGTCTCTGAAACCATCTTGTTTACTGCTGTTCATTTGTTTATTGTCTCCCCACCCTCTACCAGAAGGCAAGGGTTAAGATGGTAGGAATCTTCTATTGCCTGGTTCACCCTTGTATCACCAGCCCCTAGAATAAAACCTGCTTCACTGGAGATGTTCAAGAACTACTTGCTTGAAAGAATGAACACGTGTGAAAAATGGGACTTAGACACTTTTCTTGGTTTCCATTTTAAAAATTATCAACAGAACACTCTGGCCCTACAGACGTGACTGACGGTTTAGGGGAGAGAGAGGAAGTTTATAGCTTCGAGCCCCTATGAACTTCGTCTTTCGGAAACTCCACTATCCACGCTCCATTCTCTCCTCTTCCAACCCCCTCCACGCCACCTCCCTTCAGAGCACACCTACCCAAATGCATCCCGTGGAAGAACACTACCCCACTCTCCTGCCCTTATACCCACATTCGGCTAGGGGCTTCTCCGCGGTCTTCCACACCTGTCAATGCTCCCCATTTGGTAAACGGTCCCCCCCACTCTCTGCAACGGGAAAGCATCAGCCGACAGGGTGGGTTTCCCCACCAACACAAACTACACTGCTTTTCTTAGAAGGCAAAATACCTACTATTGGTATCAGTGTAAAAACAACTTTTAAAAAATCAGGGTTTATCGCTTTCAGGTAGATGTTAAATTAGGAAGGTGTCCTAGGATATGGAGCCTAGTGGCATGTAAGGATAGTCTCCCCTCTTCTGAATCAAAGAGGACCTCTGAAGGGCGAAAAAAAGAAAATGAAGATAGGCTCCCTGGGTATTCTTTCCCTGCATATGCCCACTACAAATTCAAATCCAGGGAGGAGGAAGGATGGTGGCAACATTATGTACCATTCAGTTCCCTTACCTTCCGGTTTCACAAAGAAAACTCTTCCAATTCAAATGACTTCCGAAGCCAGCAAAATGAAACTCAGCGAAGGGTGTGTGTATGTGTGACTGTTGCACATCTTGATAGGAGAGACAACATTGCAGACCTCATGTGAATGCACGTCACTCAGAAAATGCAGGAACTTGGGGAGTCACCTTGACAAGGTCGGAGCCCGCAACTCCCTCACCGCCGAGAACCAATGGCAGGACAGGCCATGGCCAAGGCGGCCCCGGGGCAGGAGGCGTAAGTTGGCAGAGGTGATGGAGAGGAGAGAAAAAATAGAAAAGAAACTAGGGATATTTGAATACCGCCAGGCGTCACCTCAGGTACATTTTGCTGTCTTAGCTGTGTGAGTCAGCCTGGCCGCAAACAAGCTAAAAAAGGCAGCGGCGGGGCCGGCTGCAGAGCGCGTATTTTGGGTCGGCTGCCCTGCCCACGTTGGAGCTCGCGGGGCTGCAGCTGCGCGTTCCCTAAACCAGGCGCCGGCTGCGGGCGCCCCGGGGTCCAGTTAGAGCCGCTCAGCTCAGAGGGCCTGGGAACACCGAGGTTGTGTTGCGGGAGGCGGGGGCACTAGCTTATTTGCATAATCGTCCTTACTCCCGTCCTCAGAGCTTCTGAACATGAGAGTTGACCATGAAAAATCTTGTTGCTCAAACGCGGACGCCCTGCGTAGTGAAGCAACCCGAGCACAGGAGTCCGGGCGGTCATCTCCAGTCCCAGCTCGCACCGGCAGGCAGGGGCCGGCCGCGCCGCGGGTCGAGGCCATCAGTGAGCGCGAGTCTCCCCCTCGTGGACGAACGGCGTCACCTTTCCCTCGCCGACGGCCTCGTCCCCGCGGACCAGACGTTCACCAAGGCTCCAGGAGAGCCTCGACGGGGGCAGCGGGGCGTGGCGTACTCTGACACACAGTCGGTCTTCAGGTCCAAGGGCTCTTCAGTGAAAGACGAAGCCGAGCCGGGGTTTCTACACGTCGTTGGAGGGGTTTACCTTTGGCACGTTTGTTACGCTCGGTTGAACTTGACGCGGCGCCTCGCTGTGAAGAGTGAGCACGGAAAGGAATGCCGTTTTCTAGGACGGCTTTTGCCAGGCCTAGGTCCCTTTCGAGGGGGCCCTGTACTGGGGGACAAGCCGAGGAGATCTGTGGCAAATAAAGAGTGATTGGAGAAGGATGATCTTGTTTTCGCGGACACAATGAGTCCCGATGTCATTGTCCCTCGTAGAGCGGCACGTCAGCAGCCTCACCGGGCTGACCTTCTCTCCTGGGGCGGTCTTGGACCAGCGCCCTCTGCCGACTCTACCCCTGTTTGAACGAGCAGCCAGGCCTTCCCTTCCAAAAAGGTAGACAAAGTGCGTCCTCTGTGCCCTTGGCTAACCTCCGCCAGTCCTTCCAGAGTCCGCTCCAGCGATCCTAGGCTTTCAGCAGGAAAACTTCAGTCTGTGCAATGGCCTTCAGAAGAGTTTGTCGGATTCTGAATGTATCTATATGTGCACATTTGTAAGAGCATGTGTGTGTGGGGGGGTGTATTTGGCCTTTTTGATGAAGGCTTACAGACTGGCAGTTCATGGGATTTTCACAGTATCTGGGACCTGAGAAATGGCATAAAGCACTGAGGAAAAATCTCACTTCACCGGAAAAACTAGCCACAGCTGCAATAGGGTATTTAGGCTGAAGAGTTGGAAGACCTGACTTCAAACTGAGATTCTCTACAAAGTAACTTAATCTCTCCAAGCCTCAGTTTCCTCAACTGTAAAATAGGAATGATAACAATAGCACTTAATCCCCTGATTTCAGGCAAAGATTCAACGATACAACGTACACAATGCACTTAGTGAATTACTTAGCATATATTAATTGCTCCCTAAAGGTTGAACTTTATTACTGAGAGGAATTCCTTCAAACGTGTAAAATATTAGGTTCTTTAAAATCCCAGTGTGTGTATCATACTCTTTCCAATAATTTTATGATTTTTTGGATGAGGTAGATGGGTTACTTTTGTCTTTCGATAGGAAAATGTGTAATTTCTTTGAAATAGCCTAAGTATCTAGGGTGGTTATCTAGGGTGATGAACTAGACAGAATTTTAAAATTATATAATTTTAAAGCAAGTGAAGACCTGAATTATCATCTAATCATATCCCCTTTGATGCCATTTTATAGGTACAATAATCAAGACACATCTTGAAAAAGGACTTGTCCAGGTCACTCCAATTTTGTGACCACAATCTAGGAACTAATTCTGAGCTGGTTTTACCACAGCTCTCAAAGACCTTTTCAGCCTTTTTCCTCCCCATTTCATCAGATTCTCAAAGGTCTATAAAAGAGAAGATTGAGAATTGCTGTCCCATAGGGAACATCACCATCTATCAGATCTGTTCAAATCCCTGACTTCCTAGACCCTTTGGCTCAAAGCCAGTATTTTCCCCCCCTCAGAGAATTGTGTATCAGTCTCTCCTCACTGTTTATCTTAGTTTTATGATGCGTATCACATTATATTTCTCTTTTGGTTCCATTAGAGCATAAACTTCTTAAAGACAGTAGATATGACCTTGCATCTAATAGAATCTGACAAAATAATGTTTCACAAAGGAAAAGATAGAAGGTACAAAGGTATTGGAAGGGCACCTATTTCACTGATGAACTTGAACCTGAAAAACTCCAGAGGACTTAAGAGAAGCCCATTGCTCATTGCTGGCACTCTCTCCCAGAGTCATTTGAAAACAATATGAATATAATCAGCCTGTAATCAGAGCCAACAGCATGGAAAGGTTAGAAGTGGGCTGTGAGAAAAAATCCAAAACCCATTCACACCTTGGGGACAGGACTCTAGAAAGACACACAGTCAAAAGATGAAATTCAAGCCTGAAAACAGAATATATGGCAGGGATTTGTTCATAAGAGCGTGGTTCCTTGATCTGGTTCCTAGATTAAGACCTCACTGGAAAGAACAGAGCTGACAAAGTGCCAGGCTCTGTCTACACGTCTGAGATTGGACAGGACTGCAGGAGGGGGTGAGATCCCCAGCTTTGCAGATGAGAAGCCATGCGGGAAGAAGTCAGCGTGTCTCTTACTGCTGTTTCTCAGCCTGTCTTCCTTACTGCACCCCAGATTCTGCCGTGAGAGGAAAGGCATGGCCACACTTTCTATCAACCCAACAATGATCTTCATGGAGCAAGGGCTGTTAACCTCAGCTGAAATCATCATTGGCTTCCCCTGAAAGAATGCACGAAAAAGGAGCCCAGGGCACTGTGTGTCTGAATAGAGGACTTGTAGGTTTGACAGGCTTCTCAGAGGTCTGTGACTGAGAAGAGGTCAGTGATAGCTGCTTTAGTCTCTCAAATCCTAGAGGAATCCTATTCCTTTCAAAGCTCTCAGAGTGATACATATATATATTTTTAATCCATTCCCTGAACCATCATCCCTTTTGTCACAGGCCAAGATCTGCAGACATCAGTGTCTTAAGGGAGGATTCTCCAAACGCGCTGCACGTCCAGTGTTAATCAGAAGAGGTTGCTGGATGTCTGAAAAGGCAGTTCAGTCTGCCTGAGAATCCTAAAGGAGCCCAAACAGTCACTTTGCCAAAGAGAAACTCACGAAACACGGTACAAACTTACAGATCGCGAAGTATTCCTTTGACACAGCAGATACAGTAGCTTAAAGAACGTTCGGGGTAATGTGCTGACTGATAATCCTTAGGCAAGAATCATGATTCATTCGTTTTCAGATCAGGTTTTGACCTTGACAGAGGGCAGGAGCAACTTCATTTTATTTTTAAATTATCTGGAGACCTGCTTTTCAAAAGCTGAACAAAACAGGTGATGTGTTTGTGTCTTTTTTGACCAGAGAAACTCCCATTCCAGAACAAAAGGACATCATCAAGATTCCACTGCTCAGAGACAGAGAATTCACAGTGTTGTTTGAAGGGCTGGGGTTAACTAAACACCAGCATTTATCTGAGAGTAACAAGTGAGGGAGCAATTTGTTTTCCATGGGATTTAGATCTATTCTGGTCTTTAGTAAATTGCAAATGTTAATGCAGTGCCCAGGTCCCAAGAGTAAGAATAGAAGAAAGTACGCTGAACACTATTGAGGTTTTATTTACCCAAATGAGCAGCTTTTAAAACAAGGCACTTAGGTCTCTTTGGGTGTTAGATGCTCACATCAGCAAGCCTTCCAACCAGCCAGTCTCTTGCACAAAATCCACCTGGTGTGGACAGTTGATGACCCGAGAGACATGGCCGGTTGCCTGCTAATAGCCATTAGGTTTTTGTTGTTAATGTAGTTGTTATTGTTGTTTGTTGTTCCATTAGGTCTTTAGTACCACACAATTGCTTTGTTCCGAGATGTTAAAAAAAAAAAATTACATTTCCAAACTTTGTTAAAGTTTGGAGCGATGGTGGGGCACCATTCAGACTGCTGAGATGTAAACAGATTATGCGAAATTTTTCCCCAAACCTGTTGAGTCAGCTAACATATGCTTCTATGTTTAACTAATTAATTAATTACCTTTTGCTCTTCCTCTTATTTCTTCCTGGAGTGGACACAAGATGCTGAAGGTAAAGCAGAAGACATGCATGGGGACAAAATTCACAATGCTAGGAAAAATAAAGTCCTTGGGTCCTTGATGACCTCATGGAGCCTCCCATCAAGCCTAGACTCCCTGACTCTAGTTTTTGTCATGTAAGGCGAAAGACGTACTTGATTATAATAATGCACTAATTAATGGAATTTTCTCCTACTTGCAACCAAATGTAGTTCCTACAGACGCAGTGTTTCTACTGTCCTGATGATTTGAGGCTTCCTAATTCCCCTGAAACTTAGATGCAAATCAAGAGAGAGAGCGAGAGAGATAGAGAGATGAGGCAAAACTGTTTTTTCTCTCTTGATAACCAAACTGAATTAGACTACATTTCTGGCCGTCAGTGAGATGGAAGCTCAAGAAAATATAGGTGTTTTTTTTTAATTTTAGAAAAAAATATTGAAGGGTTTTTTTTTTTTGTGCATTTGCCTTTGAACTTCTGAAATTCATACATATTGCAAAAGTGCACTGTAACACACAACTTAAACAAAATGCCAGACAATAATATTAAGTTCATAGGCTTTCATATTTAGAAAAAGACCCTTACTGGTGACATCTTCCTCCTGAGGCCCCAGCTGTCCGTCTTCACTTTTGGGGGGGCTGCTTTTACTCTCTTTTCTAAGATCTTTCTTCTATCTTCCTTTTTCTCCATGTCCCAGGGCCATAAAGCCTTGTCCTGTCAGCTGACCAGGGGAAACATTCAAAATTCCTATTAATATTTTTGGTAGCAACTTAGCCTCCTGTGCTTTATCGTCTCCCATCTTTTCTGTTTCATGGTGGAAGAATTAATGTTTTCTTGGACCCAATGAGCAGTCTGTGTGTTCTCCACTTCAGCTTTACTTTGACAACCTCCCAAACCTCTGATTAACTTTTTAGGCTTTGCTCAAGGTCAAAGTTAGAGGGCTTTCCTCCTCCAAACCGTGACTACCAGCACAAAGTGTGTGCAAGGCCGTGAGGCCATGCTGGAATCTTTATTCTCTTACATTCCAAAGTAAACTGCATGGAGGTTAGAGGGTTTTCTACGCTTTTTTAAAATTTATTTCTTACAGATTTATTTATTTATTTTAGAGAGAGAGAGAGAGAGAGAGCTTGCATGGGGGGTGGTGAGGGAGAGGGAGAGGCAGAAAATCCCAAGCAGATTCCACCCTCAGCATGGAGCCTGACTAGGGCTTGATCTCACCACCCTGATATCAGTGAGCAGAAATCAAGTGTGGGAGGCTTAACCCACTGAGCCACCCTGGTGCCTCTCCCCTCTTTTAATAGAGATATTCGCGTGGAGCCTGGCAGCACAAGAAACCCAAATATCGAGGACTAAGAAGCACAGAGTAAATGGTGAGCATCACACTGAACTAGTGATTTAATAAGCTCAACTCACCAACTCAGCAGCAAGATCCAGAGCTCTTGCCCACCCTCACAATCCCTTCTCTCCAGTAGCTTCCTGGGGACCATGGGGCGTTCCCTGCTTCAGTGCCCACGGGGTCAGTGGCTCCTGGCTCAGGCATGAGCTAGCAGCTTCCCTGTACGGCGGCCCTCCGACTTCCCCGGTCTCACTGGTCAGACCTTCTTTCCTGTTGAAGCCACCAATTGCCTGACAACCGTCGTCACTGGACTGGAACCAGTTGAATCCCAAACTGCTCTCACTTGCTATATTCTTCATGGGTCTCCTGGGCCGTGTCCTCAGGAAGTGGGTGTGTACCTTGATAAAGTGTCAGGAAGAGTTGCTGCACGGACTCTGCCACCTGTCTTCCCCTAAGATACCCGCGCACACATGCACCACACACCCCCATGTGCACACAAGTATGCACATCCACACCCTCACGCACACGTGCACAATACACATCCACCACCCTGCAGAGGACGGATGTCCTGCTCCAGGCCCATCACTGCCTCTCTTGCATCAGGTTACTTCCCACCCTACCTCTTTTAGGGACATGTTGCCAAACCTCCGCCACCACCATCTCAGCTGGGAGGCAGGGCGATGAAATGGTTAAGACCAGGGGCTCAGAAGCTCATAAAGTTGGGCTTACCTTCCAAGTTGCTGCTTTTTAGTGAAGTGTACTTGAAAAAATACTTAACCTTTCTGAGACTCAGTTGCCTCATCTTTAAAATGGATTGATTATCCCTGTGATTTTTTTAAAGGATTATACAAGATGATGTAGGTTAAGTACTTCATGCTAGCGCTGATTCCTCGTAAGTGTTGATAATTTAGTGTTTCCAATAATGGATTTCTTCCTTTAGCAGTTAACCCAGAGGCTGGGAAGACACACACACACACACACACACACACACACACACACAGAGGTGTGCTGCTCGCTGGTCTCTCTTCACCAGAGACTAGTCCCTCCCCAGCAAGGTAGGTTCTATGTCTCTCTCTATCCATCTCCTTAGTAATTTTTTTCTTGGTCCCTCTCACACCTAAATCTAACACAACATGTAAAAAAGGTAAACTATGTAATATTGAAGCTTGGTTCTCCTCAGTTAGGCTGGTGATGCTCTGAGGAGCAGCACAAAGGGGCTTTTGCCATGCTGTGGAGGGGAATGTCAAGCAGAGAATCTGCTGACACCAGTTTACAGTAAGTCTTCCGAAGGAAATACAAAGAAAAGGCATGGCATTTGGACCAGAAAAGACAACCGTGTAGAGGGGTCACTTGAGATGGGCTTTTAGAGAAAGATACGATTTAACGTGCAAAAAGTGAATGGGGAAGGCAGTCTAGGCAGAAGGTGAAGCACAAGCAAAATGTCAGAGGTTGGAAATTGTGGAGCATATTCCATTTGGCTGAATCAAGATGTAAATTTTTGGCTTTTCAAAGTAAAGTTTAGTCTCGGTCAGTGTCTAGCTAGGCCTTTGTCCTTTATGCCCATTTATTACAGTGGAGGCCAGGGAAAGATCCTTCTGGGAAAATGTAGAAAAGTTGAAGAAAAACTGAAAAATCAGCCTGATGACCTTGCTGGATTTTTTCTATGGAGTCTGAACTAGCCTATAAATGGGAAGTTCTTATGTGTCCATATGACCCCATTCTGATCCATACACATGATCCTCTCTCTATATACGCACGTGTAACTGTGTGTGCTGTTGGAAATATACATATCTGTACTCACAAATATGTGACTGGAATTATATATGCCTATGTATTTATCTCTGGTTGGTAAGACTATGGGAAATTTAAGTAAAGATCTATATTTCTAATTTTCTTTCTTTCCTCCTTCCTTACTTAGCAAATACTCAACGAGGTGAGCTTGTTTGGACAAAAAGCCCAAATATGAAATAAATGGAGCTTCAGAAAACAAAAAGAAAATGGTACCTTGTTCATATTAATAGTTGACTTGAAAATGTGAGGGAACTTGTGGAAAGTAACGTTAGCTAAATAAGATTTTAACCATAGCAGAAGGATGACATAAATGAACCCCCTCAGGCTACATTCTTCAAAGCAGACCCAAAAGGTCTTTAAAAGTTGATTTTAACAATCCCCCTGAGATTTCCTGCCAGCTGGAGGAGAAAGTTGAGAATAGAGATCATAAGGTTATTGGCTTCTGTTCCTCTTCCTCCGCCCTGATCCCAGCCCCACTGCAGGGCACCACTGAGTCCTTGGGGATAGTGGAGAGGAACGGAGTCAGTTGTCTTCTAGTTCTCTCATGTTTTTATCTATCTTCGACGCAACACACCTGAAGAACGGTGCACCTGTAGCTTAGCACGGCACACAAAGTATTGGAGCTGTTTTGCACACTTATTGTTCTACAGACACAGAGACAGTGGGTTAAAGAGATGAGGACAGAAAGATGGGAAGGAGACACACATGGCCCTTAAGGTACTGGTAAAGAGTTTAGCTTTATTCTAAATGTAAAAAGAGGGAATTAGAGACTCAGAGCAAGGCAGAGCTATGGTCCAGTTAAGAAGGTCACTCCTGGGGCTCCTGGGTGGCTCAGTCGGTCAAGCTGGGGTAATGATCTCAGGGTCATGGGATCAAGCCTTGCATTGGGCTCTAGGCTCAGCATGGAGTCTGCTTGTCCCTCTCCTTCTGCTCCTCCCCCTGCTGTGCTCTCTCTAAAATAAATAATAAATAAAACCCTAAAAAGAAAAAAGGTCACTGTCACTGCTTTATAGAGAATTAACTAGAGTGAAATTAAATGGAGGCAGGAAAATGAGTTTAGTGAATGGTCTAGGAAAAAGATAATGTTTTAAGCTCACACACATACATGAATAAATATACACATCTATATACATACATAAATATATGTATACCCACCTAGAAATATCTACATATACATTTGTTTCTATTTATTTGACATAAAATGGCTACCATACTATAGCCTTATGTAATTCTTTTTCTCATAATAACACTTTAGTATGTCACTAAACAGATGTGTCACAGGTTATCAAACTAATTGTTTTGCTGTTGGTCATGTCTTTCTAGTTTTTATTGTTCAGGATGATACTTTTTGTAATAGGTTTGCCAAAAGATCATTGCCTATGTCTGCAGATTTCTGTAAAGTTAATTACTGAAATGCAACTGGGTCAAAGGTTTTCTTTTCAAGGGTTTTGACACAGAATGCCAAACAGCCCTCCCCAATGGCTATTCCCCATTAAATCCCACGTCACAAGGGTATGGTGATGCCCAGCTCCACAGACTCTCCCCACATGATATAAATCTGCCAAGTTAATGGACAGAAATACTGCAGTTATTTCAAGTAGTATTTCTTTGATTATTAGTGAGGTTAAATATGTAAATTCCCCCTTTTCATTTATTTTTCTATGCCTTGTCTTCAAGTAGAGCAGAGAGAGAATTAAGCATGAAGGTTCCTGAAATTATGAACATAAGAATATAAATCATACACAAACCCTTGTGCCAGTCCACAAATTCTCTGAAGTTTCTTAAGTGATTTCTTACATTTCCCTGACCTCTAGGTTGCCACACGCCATCTCACTTGCCGAGCAAATCTGCAATGAGTGTAAATAAAATTAAATGCTTTGAAAGTTGGTTCAAGTCACTATCTCATATGTGAGACGTGGTGCTTAACAAATGATCCTACAACACCCTAGTGACTCCCATGCTGATCTCACTGTAAAATTAATTGAACAATTAGGGTTTGTGGTTCTCTAGTGAAGGAAGGAAACTCCAATTTTCAGGAAAGCTGTGTAAGCGAGAAAGCAGCATCTCCATGAGACGTATTACGGAAAACTGCTCTCCACGGCCCTCCTTTACATTGGATGGTACCAGGACTGCATGAGTTCAGCCATGGAGCCAGGAGCTCAGAACCCTCGCTTAAATGTAACCATGGCCTGCTACCTGTAGAAAGAAGCCATGCTCACTTTTATTGGCAAAACATTAAAAATGTGGGAACTTAGAAAAGGCTTATAAGTTAGGGGACATAAAAGCTGAGAGACTGGTAGTAAAATGAGTGAACAAATTTGTGGTTTTCATTTCTGAGGTTTAGTGCCGAGCTTTTATTGACTCAGAAGCAAATAGGTAAATCATTGGATGAAGTTCCAACTTGGAGTCTGAATAGCTTTTGACTTTCATCCTGCTCTGCCCAAATTGCAGCAGGAATGAGGTTGGTAGGCATGGGTTTCTTTTAATAAATATGAGAAAGCTAGAAATCCCTTTTCTCATTTTTTTGAATTAAGTCCTGTGACCTTGGAAACAAAACAGTTGAAATTAATGTAATTTCTATTCCTTTTAAACAACTAAGGAATCATGCCCTGGGTTAGGTGTCAGGATCAAATCTCAGTAGCTGACACTTCACACCAAGGCACTGTGCTCCCCAAGGACATCATTTAAGCAATGTTACCCCTCAAGCCACGTATGTCAGGGAAAAATACATGGTACCGGGATTATTAATCTTTTTCTTCCTAGTGGAATGTAATAAAGTAATGGAGTCTTAGAGCAAAAGAAGAAAGAGGAAATAACATTTATTAAGCACCTTCTGTGTGCGAGGTCCTATAGTTGTGCCCCACATGTTTGTTTTCTTTTTTTTTTCCCAGTTAATTCTCGTAACAATCCTCTGAGATAGATATGGATATCCCCATTGTCCTGATGAGGAAAGTAGGGCTCGGAAAAGTTAAGGAGCAGGTCTACAGCCTCAGAACCAGAAGTAATTTATATCTATGTGACTTGGAAGACTAGAAACTTTCTAATGCCCATTGACATTCTGGATTTCAGGATCTGGAGAAAACTCCCCCTTCACTCAGGGAAGAGGAGAGAGTGGAAGACGAGAGACCAGCATGCCCAAGCCCAGCCTGAAGAGGCTTGACATATAATTCAGCTGCATCCCCATCATGTGGGGGTCAGGACACGGAAGTCCAGGGATAGGGGCCAAGCTTCCTAGAAGTAGGGACTGAGATGGGGATTGGCAAAGGGATGCAGGCTGGGGAAAGGAAGAAACTCAGCACGGATGAGGTTTGGGGCTCCCAGGGGAGAGCCAGCACAGGCTGCCTGGCTTACAAGAGGTCACTGTGGATGCCCCAGTCCCAGTGGAGCATCTATGGCTGACACACCACGTGGAGCAGAGAGAAGGCATCTTCACGGAGCCCTGCCTGGAGTCCTGACGCTAAGAATCATGGGCAATGTCTTGGTTGTGTCTTCAGCCAACCACTAAGTTTCAGATGGCTTTTCTGCAGTGAGAGATTGCTACAACATCTCCAAAGCTGTATCTGATGGGGAAAGAACATTCCCTAAAGCCAAATCTGGTTACTGTTTCTAGCAAAAGTGTGCATATCCTGAGGAAGAAAATAGATGTTAGCTGAGTACCCTCTTAATCCCCTTTATCCATGTCACCCATCCCCCCACCTATCTCACCTCTGGCAACCGCCAGTGTGTGCTCTGTATTGGGAGTCTGGGTTTTTGCTGCTGTGATTTGTCTCTTTCTTTGTTCATTTGTGCTGTTTCTTAAATTTTACATATGAGTGAAATCATATTCTATTTGTTTATCTCTAGTTGACTTATGTCCCTTAGCATTTTACTGTATTTGTGTGTCTGTGACCTTTGAGTGTCTGTGTGTGTCCCTGAGACTGTGTGCTTGGCATGTCTCTGTGGGTGTGTTCCTATCCTATGTATATATCTGTGTGTGTCTGGTGTTCCCACAACTGTGCACCTGCTGGGTGGGGAGGTATGTTGGTTCTATGTGTATCTCTGTATATCTGTGTATCTTGTGCCCCTGGGCTTGTCTCTGTGTGTACGTGGGTCCTGTGTCCGTGCACGTATGTGTCACCATTTTCTGTGTGGTGCCTCTGGGCTCCTCTCTATGTACATTTTAGTTTTACTGACATTCCTCTTGTCCTGTGGTGTGTCCCCTCAAGAAAAGGAAAGAAAGAGAAAAAGGAAGAAAGAAAGAAAATACATGTTAGAGTCTCTCGCAGACAAGACCTTGGACCTGCTCCTTAAAATTTGCCTTGACTCCCCTGATAGCTTATCTCATTGTTTTTGTATTCTGTCAGTCATTTTTCCTGAAGTTCTACCTCTAGGAAAAGAGCACTGGTAAGGCTTAGCCGGGCTTGGAGGCCATCTCTTGCCCAGGAGTGAGTACCAGACAATCAAACGTTTGGGCATAGGAAGTTGATGCTCCAATGGTGTGACATGCATCCCTTAGAAATGCTGAGGGAGTAAGGGGTTACCTCTCGATCCTCTGAACCTCGACCCTGCCTACTCTTCCCCTTTCTGAAGCCCGCTTATGTGACTTCTTTCTAGCTTCCGATTCTATCTTTCAGGGAACTCCTTTGGTGCTTACAACCAGAGAGCCTTAACTAATATGTAAATTCTGAGAGAAAGTAGCCCCCCAGTATAGTTCTGATTGAGCACAGGAGACTGAGGCTGTGGGCAGTTGAGTTTCATTGTTCCAGGTGTGTGGGCAGAATCAGAGCCCAGGCTTTCTGATGTTCAGCCCAATGAATTTCCTCTATTCCAAAGGAGAAGCAAGTCTGAGGACAGGATTTTCATTCTTCAGATGGGGAAAATGAAGCCTATGGAGGGGGGAATGCTGCCATCTTCAGGAATAACCCAGACCCTGAGAGTGGGCAAGCCTCAATATGAAGTTATCCAACTTCATATCCAATATGAAGTTCTCTACAGAGATGCTCCAATTGTGACTGAAAAAAATATATCTATTTTATTTTTATATTTTTTAGAGAGGGAGAGTGGGCAGAGGGGAGAGGGAGAGGGAGAGAGAATCTTAAACAGACTCCACGCTGGGCAGGGCTCCATCCCAAGACCCCAAAATCATGACCTGAGCTGAAATCAAGAGTCGGATGTTTAATCGACTGAGCCCCCCAGGCAGACTTGTGACTGAAAAAACCTCAATAATTTACCAAGTTAAGTAGCAACCTTATGTTCTGAATCATGAGTAAAGAACTACATTTGACCCTCCCAATTCAATTCTAAAAGTTAATGAGAATTTAGCCTTTAATAAATTAGTTAATTGGGAAAATTATTTGCCCTACTTAGTAGAAGGTCTCAGTAGTGAGACTGTAGGCCCTGGGGCACATTCTTGGGATGCTCTTAAAACCCACATAACAAAATGATTTACAGTCTTAAACCATGAATTAAAAGCTATGAATCTATTATTCATGAAATGACTTAAATTAGTCAAGCAATTTCTGCTTTCTTTCCCTCTCCCATCCCTAAGTTCCTGGTATTTTTCCTCTTATTTTCTCTGTTGAAAAACACTTTTTTCTCTTATTTCTCCTTTCTTTGTCAAGAAGATATGCCCTTCAAACTACAGACATTTTCTATTTTCTACCACATATACTGGTGTTGACTCTATCCACACTACTTATATTTTTATAGACTCTGGCTATATTAGTTTTTCATTTCTGAACTCTTACAGCACTTGGATTCTGGCAATTAAATATAGTTTCTTACATTGCTACTTCCCACCTGTGCTTTCAGATTCAAGATTACATTTTTCATGGTTGGTAGTAAATCTTTTTCCATTTTTTACATGTCTCATAGTTCACACAGGGTTGTAAGACAAGAGATTTTTTTTTAAATTCATTCATTCCTTCAAGGATTATTTATGAAAAATCTTCTTAGTTCTAGGAATGGTTCTCAGCTTAGAGCTACCAAGATGAAGACAATCCATTCCTGGCTTCAAGAAGTGAAGGAACCAATCAGTGCCTCTCAAGTCTTTATCTATTCAAGAGTTCCATCACTGTAAAGAGAAACTCACCAACTAGGGCATTATGGAGACTGAGGGACTTGACAATAGTAAGTGAAAACACTCAGGGTCCTTGAACATCATAGAGCTGGAAAGTTTCGGGCTGGGAATCAGAAGACATGAGCTTTGATTCCAGTTCTGCTAAGACAGACCAGGGAAAAACCTGGTCTGAAAACCTGGGAAGATGGACTAGACATTCTGGAAGTTTCCCTCCCATCCTAAGATTCTGTGAACAAAGAACAAGACGAAATTCTTCCAGATTCTAACCAGAAACAATAGGATAAAATTAGGAACATTAAAACTAAGGTTATTTGTGGGAGATAGTTCTGCTTAGGAAGAACTTAATGGAATATCGAATTGTTTTCGAAGGGGAAAGTTTCCTCCTTGGTTAAAGAAATTTCAAAATAAATCCTGACAAATACCATGGCATACACTGCAAGCATCCTAAAAAAGCCTATGGAAACATGTAAAAAGAATAAAGGAAGGAGACAAAGATGAATGGACTTTTTTCTTTCTGGAATATCTATTACTGCATAAAAGAATTTTCTAGTCCCCAGAAATACATTATTCTTTGCTTCTTAAACAGAATCAAAAGAAATGAAATGATGGTAGAATAAATTTGCAAAGTGTTCAATTAGAGTCACAAATTTACAAATAAACCCTTTTTCCACACAGGACTGAAGCTTCAAGACATCAAGTACATTTGCTTTTTGTACAGCACATCAGAATGTTAAGTTAACGAGACACAAGAGTGAATAATATGTCAACATAACGATAAGCCTGAGTGACAAAATAATCAAATATGAGGAAAACATTTTTGGAGCAAAGTGGTAACAGCTGCAATAAGGCATGAGAGAAATTGTGCAGGATCCATTTAGCTCGGGAGACCCAAGTGAAAAGGGAGAAAAAAAAATAGAGCAGCAGGAGTCAAACATGAGCTTACATTGTATCAAAGCCCAAGGACTGAGGAAAACTCTCTAGATGGCAGAGGAAGCGTACAAAGGAACCAAACTCAACTCAAGAAAGCAAAGCCTATTTGAAAGCATATAGATGATTTGGATCATCGAGGAATCACACAGAGAGAATTAATGAGTCAGAACAGGGCTGGAACATAAGATTTTCATAATGTTATTTTACTCCCTTTTCAAAATTCAGTATTCTTCCTTGGAAAAATGTATGGTGCCCCCCGAGTGAGTCCCCATATAGCTTTGGAGGAGAACTTGAATGGATTCCAAAGAGGCAGAAGGCAGGAAAATTAAAAGTGGATGTCTAAAAAATGTGGCCTCTAGTGTAGACAGCTGTGAAATAAAACAGAGGTTCGAAAGACTCCGACGGTAAGAAAATACATTCTCAAATGTATCAAAGCTCTGTTAACATAGAATGGGGACAACAGGAACGTTACACCTTCACGGAATTGAATTCAAGTTTAAACAAATATCAAGGTGGTTAGGCTCTTTAAGTAAAGTCAGAAAATTCAAACAGATGACTCCCCTGGTGACAATATCTCATACACATTATCCTTATGTGTATTTCACATCCGCTGGCTGTGTTAACTTTTAAACTCTCCTATTTGTAAAATGGCCAGCACTGACTTAGGGGGAGAGAGTGGTAAATTTTAACAAAGATGTACAACTCATGTTGGGATCTGTGGTTGAATTGAAACAAGTATACAAAACATAAAATCGTGGAAAGATAGAACATTCTCCCTCTGCTCTCCCTGATAGAGGTGTTTTAAAGTAGCATACAGGGAAAGAAAATTTGCTTTTTTTTTTTTTTTTTTTAAAGCCAAAGATTTTTTTTTTTTAAGATTTTATTTATTTATTTGTGAGGGAAAGAGAGAGTGAGCATGTACAAGCAGAGGGAGCTGTAGGCAGAGGGAGAAACAGGTTCCCCATTGAGCAAAGAGCCCAATGAGGGATTCGATCCCAGGACCCTGGGATCATGACCTGAGTCGGAGGCAGATGCTTAACCGACTGAGCCAATTAGGCGTCCCCCAAAGATTCTTGACATGAGCAAAGAAAGATGATGTAAGTCCAGGGGCATTCATGGTTGCTCTAGCCAAAGCATGGCCCTTGTATACAGGACACAGGTCTCCCATGATCTGGGAAAGATGCATATGGTACAGATACCTGGACATACAGAAAAACTGGACAAGCAAAAAAACAAAAGAGTATCCTTACCAAAATACCTCATATGTGTACTAAGTCTTACATTTCACAAAGTTGTCTATGGATGTTCTTACTGCCATTTTCTATATAAGTAAACTGAGATCTGGAGACATTTCTAATTTAGTCAATACTGCCACAGCTGGAAAGGAGATCTTCATGCCGGTCTTCTGACACCTAGTCTAGTGCCTTGTCTGTTCTACCGCCTTCCTTCTTTCTCGATGCAGTGGAGTCTGTGGTGGAGAAGGACTGGAACATGATTCAAGGGGTTTACTTTACTTCAGTAAAGTAGCCGGTTACTCTGTGGAGTTTATGTAATCATAACTGAAGAAGTCTCTTTCCGGATATCCAGAAATGTACTGAGACAGGCAGGGGTACAGGAAAGAATGGTCTCTGTACAGCACCTGGAGGACATTGTGTGGGTAGAAAAGGGAGAAGAGAAGGAGAACTAACATTTTTTGAGCCATAACTATGTGCCAGACACAGAGCTAAGGGCTTCACATGTGATTTCTCTTAATCCCACCCTAGGAATAGGTTTTAGAGGCTCCCTTTTAGAGAGGAGAAAACTGAAAGATCAGAGAAGTCAAGGAATAGTCCCAATATTTCCTAGCTAGAAGGCAGTGGAGACAGGATTTGAGAAAGAAGTGGGTCTGACTTCAAAAACTCCAATGCCTTGTTGCCTCACACCATGCATACTTGAGAGTTACAGGTTATGAAAGGCTCTCACCTACCTAATGTCACTTGACATGAATGAAGCACAGGGCCCTCCCTCAGAGCCGGACAGCAGAGTTCGTAGAGGGGGTAGAGGCAGTCACCGTACTCTCTCCCTTTAGCCAGGAATAAGAGGAAAATCCAGTCTGGAGAAGAGAAGGCTCTGGTGGCTTCTCCTGAAACCAGGATCTGAGTGCTGATGTGAAAGAGGGAAGCAGATTGTGTCACTGAACACTCTCACCTGCTCCATCGGGCCACAGCCGTACGCTTGTACTTCATGACATGTTTCCTGTCTCAACAGCATCTGCTAGACACACATTTCAGAGTTTATTACAAACAGCAGGCTGGATCCTACAGAGAAGAGAACATTCTTCAATGTAGGGTATACCATTCTCTCTTCAGACCATGAGAACTGCTGCCCTGAGCCCAAGGATGGAAGAATATTCCAGAAGGAAAATGTTCACTAGTGCACAACTGGAGATTACTTTCTTCTTGGATGTAGAAGCAGGGGTGGTTGTGGTTGGGAAAAACCATCACACTGAGCTTTATGGCACCATAAAGAAATGCTAATTTACTTAATACCCCTGAGTAAGCACAGATAGAAGCTGCTGTTCCCTCTCTCCAAATTTCCCCACTCACAACCCCACATCTCCTACCCACATGCTATATTGTGCCCATTAATGAAAAAAAAAAATGAGAAATGAGTCAGTGACCTGTATAGATCGGATAAACAAATAAACTTTTTCTAAAAAATTAGATTAGTTAATACTAGCTGTTGTAACAACCTCAATCTTAGTGTCCTAACACAATAAAAATTTCTCATTTATATCACAGTCGAATGAAGATTGGATAAGGCAGTAACAAAGGGGGGACTCCCTCCCTCCAACAGTCTGGTGTCAGAGAAGGCATGCTGAAACTAGAAGATTTAATAATAAAAATAAGATACAGAGTCTCTTAACATAATGCCCAACATGCCCAAGATACAATCAGAAATCACTTGTCACACTAAAAACAGGAAAAATCTCAATTTGAATGAAAAAGGACAATCAACACATAACACCAAGATCTCACAGATGTTAGAATTATCTATCTGACAAAGATTTTCAAGCAACCATCAAAAAAAGTGTTTTAGTAAGTAATTATAAACAGACCTGGAACAAATGAAACAGAGAAAAATAATCTCAGCCAATAAATGGAAGACATAAAGAAGAACCAAATGGGAAATTTACAACTAAAAAATACAATAACCAAAAGGAAAAACTCAGTGGATGGGCTTGATGGTAGAATAAAAAGGATGGAGGGAAGAATAAATGAACTGTAAGGTAGAACAATAGAAATCACCCAGTCTGAATAACAGAAAGAAAATACACTGAAATAAAAGGAATAGTCTTTGGATATAACAAAAGATCTAATATTTGTGTCACGAGAGTCTCAGAAGCAGAGGAGAAAGAGGGCAGTGCTGAAAAAAATTCAAAGAAATCATAAGTAAAAATCACCAAATTTGGCAAAATACATAAACCTAGGTTCCAGAAAATTATGGAACCCCAATAGGATAAATTCAAAGAAATGCTAAGACCCAGTAGAGTCAAGCTTCTAAAAACCAAAGACAAAATATCTTGAAAATAGTAAGAGAGAAGTGATGCCCTACCTATAGGAGAGAAATAATTGAATGGATAGCAGATGTCTTTGGAAATAATCAGGAGGAAGAGGCACCATAATTTGTTGAGGTCCTGAAAGGAAAGAGCTACCAAGTCCAAATTCTATAACCAGCAAGAAAAAACATCCTCCAAGCTTGAAGGAGAAATCAAGACATTCTCAGATGAAGGAAAACCAAGAGAATATGTCACCTGCAGACTTACCCTGGGAAAATGGCTAAGGAGAGTTCTTGAAACAGACGGGAAATGTAAAAGAACAAATTTAGGAACATCAAGAAGGACGAAAGAACAAGAAAAAAAGTAAATATGGGTAGGTATCACATACTTTCTTCTCCTCTTGAATTTTCTAAATAGTGTGTGATGTTTGAAGCAAAAATTACAGCCTTGTTCAATTGTCAGTATATGTAGAGGAAATATTTAAAGCAAATGGGAAAGGATAAAGGAACTTAATATAAGGTAAGGCTTCCACCATTTATATGAGCCAGCAAAGTGTACACAGTAGTAGACTGTTGATAAGTTATGTATATTTAATATAATATCTAGAGAAATAACAAAGATTTTATACAAAGATGCATGAAAATGAACTATAGTTAAAATAGAATTCAAGAGAAATTTCAAGTAACCCACAGTAAGACAGGAAACAGAAAAAACAAACAAACAAACAAACCCCAAAACAGGAATAAGATGGCAGAACAAATGATAACCTATCAAAATCTTACTTCATATACAAAATCTGACCTTCCTTTGACTGCTGAACCAGACCCTCTGCTTAGTGATGGGCTCCCCTGGCCTGAGTAAGTAGCTAAATAAAAGGAAATCCATTCTTCTCATATGCCAATCCATGCCAACTTTTCACTGTCCCCAGGTCATAAGTAAATTAATAACTCAACATACTCCAGAGGTCATTAGAAAATTAAGCTTAGAAACTGAAAACTTGCATATGAAAGACTCAAGTTCTCTATATACATAGGTTGGGATTTACAAGTTTATGTATTTGTCAGAACTCATGTGTATGCTGAACTATTTAGGGGCAAGTGTTTGTATCAAATCTGCAACTTACTTGAATGCATAAAAGCATTATAGATTAAAGCAAGAGGGATAAGAAACAGATATGTGATGATATGTGTTTACATATGATAATTGTTAATGATAGAATCTAGGTAGGGGGTATATCTGTGTTCACTGTGGAATTCTTTCCTTGTTACTTTCTATGGAAAATTTCCATAGAAAACTGCTAAGAACATTAATGACTGCTGATTTTGATAGACAAAGATAAGAAATATCTATAAAGATTTTCTGTGAGGATACTTATAGGAGGAAGGGAGTCAATGGTAGAATCAGGTTGAAGCTTGTATCTTTCCAAATTAGTGTTTTCATTTTCTTTGGGAAAAATGCCCAGTAGTGGAATTATTGGATTATATAGTATTTATGTTTTTAACTTTTGAGGACCTTCCATACTGTTTTCCACAGTGGCTAATCCACATAATTAATAACAACTACTCATCCATTCTTAGACCTACAGCTCCTTAAATGGAGCTGAGAGTTTACCGTTGAGAAGGCATACTAGAACCATGATTATTTAAAAAATTAAAATTAAAATTAAAACATAAGAATATATATTCTAGATTTTCTCAAGGAAATGTGGGGGAGACTATGAAAATCAAGTAATTAAGAGTTATGACTCTAGACCACCTCCCTGGTAGGCAAAGTGAGACCCAATCTAATCTGTGATGTACTTCTTGTTCCTGAGTGCAGAGATGGAAATAAACTCTTGAGCCACAAGCAGAATTCCTGCATTGATTCCCAGATCCTTGAGTGAAGCTATTGTGGCAGGAAGGACAAAAGAGGAACCCTGGCGCACTTCCTTTGTGTTAAATAAGTAAACAATCGAACAAACTAACAAAAAGCACAATACTGCGCCCCTGTGTGATTTAGAGTTAGTGCCACATTCAGTCTGAAAACTCACAGGGGTGGTGACGCCCCTCCCATCGCCAGGTGTCTCCAGTTAAAAATGTAGAACTTACACTGGTCTATGAAAGAGGGGATTATTACAAGGTTGATCACATGGAGTGGCTCAATGACAGCTGAGAATTGGCACAAGGGAGATAGTTCCAGTACCTGGTATATAATTATTAAACTGACAGGACAAATAACCAGAGCAGTACACTTTTACCTGACAGGGACTAGTATGTTTTGCCTCAGGGTTACTTCTCCTCTGCAGATGGACACCACAGTTTATTTATGGAGAGGTTTACCATTCTACTAACACACAAACCAATCGGTCTACTGCATACATAGAATCACAAAGGAGTCATGCTTCTCATCAGGAGACTCAGCAATGATTACACTGAATTGGAACATGGCCATTTGAGGTTCTTCAAGCACTAAGGAAATAGATATAAGAGGAGGTCATGGTGTTGACTGTAATTATTGATTATAATTATCAAGGACACTCCTCACACTTTAGCTGGAGAGGGATATGGATGGAACCCAGATGATGTCCTTATAATTACCAGCAAAATTTCATAGAAAAGTACCATGGTACTATACAAGCAGGACCACCAGGGGCTTCTGTCTCTCAGGAGAGAAGGTAGATATAAGAAACAGCCATCCTAGTCAGCTACAGCTCCATAATCTCTTCCCTAGAGGCACAGCGTCCACTAGAAATCCCCTCCTCTTATTCTCAAAAACATATTTTTATTTATTTTATCTAAATTCCATTTTATTTCATTTCTTTCTCCCTCTATGGGTTCTTGATGGTGAATTTTCCAATTTCATTTATAGCTGTAGATTAACAGTGAAAGAAAAAAGAGTATAACGTGGAAATCCCAGGCCTAGAACAGGCAGACTGATGTAACATGAGGTGTCTCCTTGTGGGGAACTTCTGGGTGCATTTTCTTCCCTAAGGAGAATAGTTACATGAGAACATTGGTTTTGAAAAAGAGGAGGGTACATATGGTACTTGGGCTCATAAAAACTTCTGGTAAGACAGAAGTTTACTTCTCAATACATAGGAAACCACTGAGACCAGTGGTTTCTTTTCCATACTCCCTGAGAGGTAGAAAGGAGTTTAACCCAATCAGGGCTTCTGATCTAAAGACACTAAAATACTAGGTAAGAGATTATTCACAGTAGTGGTGACATTGAGAGTCCAGCTGTCCAGTAACATCAAGTGTCCAGAGGTAACAGCACAGAATGACCAAGTTCTATAGTAAACAGATTAAGCATATTACATTTTCCCCCAAACATATTGTTTTAGATAGCTCAATATGGCTATTATTAACATTATAGAAAGAGAGACAGGAGAGAGGAAGAGAAAGGAGGAGAAAGAGAGATAAGGAAACAAAGCTGATTTTAAAATTAGTCTAAGAAAAGATTTGGGTATAATTATTGATACATGAGATCTACTGAAGCAAACAGATCAAAAGCCCACACAGTTTTTGTGGGACTTATGTTGTCAAAGAAACCATGATTCTGGGCTTAAGACCTTCTTTGACAGTTTAACCCTTGAAACACTCTTTGAGCAATCAACCATACACAAGCAGAAAATGGGCTCTGAAAGCCCTATATCCCTCAAGGAAGGCCTGCTCTCCAAGGCTCACTTTGAAGTAGAAGAGCAAAGTATGTCAGAAAGACCTCCCTGAGGAAGGCACCAGGATCCATGCTGTTCCTTCTATAGAGCAGAATCGGGGCTTCAGTGAGAAACTTCCAAATTAGGCGATCTTCACAGTGCCTGCCCAGCAGTATTCCATCATTACTATGGGCTGTTGCAAGACAAGGGTCTTCTTCTTTGGGATGGGAGTTTCACTGTTACCCTTCCCACATTCCAGTGTTTCTTGTGGACTATGCCAAGTTCAAATGGCTTATTCATAGAGTAACTGTTCCACTGGGTCATCTAGACCCATGGAGAGGATTGTACACCACACAGAGATCAAAGTTGGATGTGGTGATGGTGTGGAACTTTAGTTCCCTCCCTTGATGAGGAGGCTGAGTGTATTTTCTCTGTGGGAAGAATGGAGGGACGGATACCATCTTTGCTGAACAGAAGGGCAAACCATTGCAGACTGGCTAAGTGTTAACCTATCACCTATTTCCTCTACTTCTTAAACATGCAACTAGTCTACCTCTCACAAGCTCCCCTGCAGTCAAGTGTATGCAGGTGACTAAGTTCTCACCTTTGAAATGTGAGGAGTGACATGGGTTATTTTCAATCCTGTCCCCTGGAAACCATCCATGCATTATCCCTGATGTCTTTGTCTGCTTGTTAGCTTCTTATAAGTGAGCACAGTAAATTTTGAAAGACCAAGAGAGAACCTGGGTCACTGATTGCTGCTTGCCCATTACAAACACTCATTTTGAACTTCATGTGAGTAAGAAATAGACTTCTCTAGTCATTTTGCTTTGAGCCATTTTGTATTCTGCCATTTGTTCATGACCACAGTTGGATTTACCCTAGCTAGAAAACCTCTTCAGCATTAAAAATAGAAGATTAAATCTAAAATATCATAAACATATGGATAATAACTTCACCGAAGAGATTTATTTCTTTCACCAATATCTAGGCATCAGCAGCATGCTGAATTTAGGCAAATTTTATTCTCAATTTTCATACTCCCTATTTTAGCATCATATATATATATGTATATATTTGCAGAGCTATTCTCAGTAATTGACAGAAGATTAGCCTCAAGCAGCATCTTTACGTCCAATCTGGGGTTTTCTTCAGGGAGATAAACCCTGCAGAGAACCACACCAATCATTCACATGACTCAAGGCAGCAGAACCTACATCCATTGCCACATTCCCTCCCTGGAAATTTTTCTGGGTGCAAGTCACACATGTTGATCTAGCAGAAAATTCAATCCACTTCCACACTAAGACAGTAAATTCACAAGAGGTAAAATTTTTCCCACAAGGCAAAAACACATCAGCTTGTAAAAAGAACAACTTGGATGTTCTTCCTCTCTAAGGAGTGCACATTCCTGGAGCGGTGGCATGCCGGTGAAGAGAGGTCTCCAACTAAGTTCATACTTCAGAGGCGGGGAGAAACACTGTCCAAGCCCATGTTGTATTTCTGATACTTTCTGGACCCTTCCAGGGAGATGGGGCATACAAATGATGTGAGGGTTTTCCTTGTCTCCAGGACTTCCTGACCTAGGAACCTCTATGCATACCCTGCCCTGAAGTAACCGAGGAAGAAAGTGAACCACTGAAAGAGATTTAAATCCTAGAGGAGAACATAGGCAGTAACATCTTCAACATCGGCCACGGCAACTTCTTTCAAGATATGTCTCCAAAGGCAAAGGAAACAAAAGTGAACGTGAACTTTTGGGACTTCATCAAGATCAAAAGCTTCTGCACAGCAAAGGAAACAGTCAACAAAATGAAGAGGCGACCCACGGAATGGGAGAAGATATTCACAAATGACAGTACAGACAAAGGGCTGATATCCAAGATCTATAAAGAACTTCTCAAACTCGACACACACAAAACAGATAATCATGTTAAAAAATGGGCAGAAGACATGAACAGACACTTCTCCAAAGAAGACATACAAATGGCTAACAGACACATGAAAAAATGTTCATCATCATTAGCCATCATGGAGATTCAAATCAAATTCACATTGAGATACCACCTTACACCAGTGAGAGTGGCCAAAATTAACAGGACAGGAAACAACAAGTGTTGGAGAGGATGTGGAGAAAGGGGAACCCTCTTACACTATTGGTGGGAATGCAAGTTGGTGCAGCCACTTTGGAAAACAGTGTGGAGATTCCTTAAGAAATTAAAAATAAAGCTACCCTATGAAACTCCAGCTGCACTACTGGGTATTTACCCCAGCAGTGATGTAGTGAAAGGAAGGGCCATCTGTATCCCAATGTTCATAGCGGCAATGGCCACAGTCACCAATTGTGGAAAGAACCAAGATGCCCTTCCACATATGAATGGATAAAGAAGATATGGTCCATATATACTATGGAGTATTATGTCTCCATCAGAAAGGATGAATACCCATCTTTTGTGTCAACATGGATGGGACTGGAGGAGATTATGCTGAGTGAAGTAAGTCAAGCAGAGAGAGTCAGTTATCATATGGTTTTGCTTATTTAAGGAATGACACAGAGGACATGAGGAGATGGAGAGAAGAAGGGAGTTGGGGGAAATCAGAGGGGGAGACAAATGATGAAAAACTATGGACTCTGAGAAACAAACTGAGGGTTTTGGAGGGGGGGGATAGGGGGTTGGGTGAACCTGGTGGTGGGTATTATGGAGGGCACATATTGCATGGAGCACTGGGTGTGGTGCATAAACAACGAATTTTGGAACACTGAAATAAATAAAATTAAATTTAAAAAAAGAGATTTGAATTCTGAACAGAAAACCCCACTAAGTCTTATCCTTGTTTCTGCTTTTGTGTATCTTGATCATCAAGAGCTCTATTGCTTCCTCTACACCACCCCCAACTCTAGAAGCGTTTGATGCTCTGTCCTCCATGTGACCATCGTCCCCTGTGCCGAATACACCCAGGGGTACTCTAACCTTGTTCTCTCTGTCTTCCCCATACGACTGGGCTCCTCAAGGGTGGGGATTGAGTCAGATCCATCTTTGCACATTCTATACTAGCTCAGGGCCTAGGGGGCACTAAAGAATCAAAAAGTGGAAACCATTTGTTGTCAGTCTGGATAACTACTGCTTCCCAAATTTCTTTAATAAATCTCCCCAGTCTTATTTCAGGGCCTATGCATAAGACTGCTGAAAAACACAATTTAACTTAAAAGACCCAACTTTATGCATAAAGCACAATGGGAAATTGTATGAACTTGCTCAAGAGAGGGGCATTCCCATGGAAGGTTCTCCTATCTTCTTTCCATGGTCTCAGCTGTTCATTTGGTCGAGAATGTATCCATCTCTAACCAACCCACAGACCTTGGAGCTCCCCACTCTTGCACCCCGCCCCCCATACCCTGCTGCTGGAATGAATCACCCCAAAGCCCATCTGATTCAAAAGCATTCCAAGCTTCCTGATTGGCTACAGATTAAAGTACAGACGTGAGGTAGAATATATTCTCAGGGCTTTCACAGCCACCAACTTGCAAAGGTTTTCTGAAAAGCACACTTACCCCCACAATTTCACATCTCTGGAATCAGTTTGTGTCTTAACATCTCGGGCAGCCGTGTGGTGGGAGTGATACGCTTGCTGCTGCCTGTGAACACACAGCAGAATTTGTAAACGGGATGCCGGCAGCGTGGAGGAGGCCCCTGAGACCACAGCGGAGCACTCTGTGAAGAACACCTCTTTCTTAGACCTCCTGGGGGCACGGAGGACAATATTGTACCGAATGCACACATGACCTGGGATGCTGAAAGTGGTGGGCCTTGAGGCATTCTCAAACCAGCTTCTGCTTTTTCATTGTCGTTCCTACTTCTGCAGGAGAATAACATGATGTCCAAATCTAAGAGAGCTGCATCAATAAAATAAAGTCAATATTTTGTGTTGCTGTTTAGTTAGCTGGGTTTTTTCTTTTCTGGATGGAGCAGGAAAGAATATTGCATCTCATAGTGGATAGTGTTTTGAGATTTGGTTGAAATGGAATCTACCAATCTAATCATAGTATTAATTCTTCACCTCTGCTTCCACTAACCTTTTATACCGAACCAATCCTCACCACTAGTGATTCCTGAATCACTACACTTTCTGGCCATTTTTTAATACACGTTCTGTACTGGAATTTTGTCATCACTGAACTCCACCTGTTGAAATTTCAACCGTTCTTCAAATGCCAATTTAAATGTAACTTACTCCATGAAATCTTTCCTATAACACACATTTACTATGACCACCTCCACTCTCTATAAAGCTGCATTGCTTGTGCATCTATTACATTTCAGATACAACCATTCTTTTGAAATCTTTTTATGGCCTGGGCATGGTACAATGGTACATAATTTAGAATATGTCATCCCACTTAATCGCCAAGTAACTTTTGGAAGTAGGAGTTAGTGTCCACTATTCAGGGTTTCTAACTGATATTTAGAGAGAGCAGTTAGCTTATATTTTTTCCTACATCAGCAGGTGATAAACATGGGTTTTTGGCTCAAATCTGGTCTACCATTGAACAACAGCTTCCTTTTCTCCAAAGCCTGTCCTCCTCCTCTACTTGCATTGAATTTAACCAAATGTGAAATGCAAAATACCATTCAAAACTAAATTTTCTTGATAATAATGTCCCAAGTTCACTTGAAAAATAAACTGAAGCATTTTAAAATTCACTTTTTCATTATTAGGCTGATATTCTTTGTTAAAGCCCATTTGTTTGAGAAAAATTAAAATTATGTTTCATTGTAAGAAAAGAATCATTGAAGCTTAGCTTCAGAAATGCCATAATTATTTTTTTTGTTCCTTCTGTTATTTTTTTACATAATAATGTGGAACTCCTAAAAATTTAGCAACAGCCAGTTTACAGTCCCAGTGTTAAAACATAAGAAGTAGAAATTCTCCCTTGTGCTTATGGAAGAGTCAGCTATGGAAATACAAAAGAACATTTCCTGGCAAGGAAGAAGCAAGAGGACTTGCCTTTTCCCCAGAGCAGAGCAGGAGCAGCCAGTATAATCTTGAAATCAAACAGACCTGCATCGCAGTTCAGGCATTCCCTAATTTTGTGATCTTGGACAAGTTCCTTCCCCTTGTTGAACATATTCATTCACAGTATAAGAACTACATCATAGTATCATTTTTGGACCAACTAACAATAGTACCTAAATTAAAGGCATTATTACTTTGTTATCATTATTATTATCATCATTATTATATAAAGCTCTCAGTGGAACATTTGGCCATATCCAGGAAGAAGATTGTGGCATCATTTGATTTCTGTTTAAAACAAAGAACCATCTCTTGAGCTGCTATGCGGAGAGTAGAGGATAAGGGGTCAAAGTTGGGCAATCAGACAAATCACAGCAGTTTTCTAAATAAGAGACTATGGTAGCCTGTATCTCAATCATGGTAGTGAAGATGTTTCAAGTGTCTGCAGTTGAGATGATTTTAGGAGATAGAATCCATATACTATGGTATTGGATTCATTGTGGAGGATGTAGAGGAGCAAGGAATCAAGACTAACCTCAAAGGTAATTATAAGCTTACACACCTGGGTAGATAGTAGTACCATTAATTGAGTTGGGGGAGGACTAAGGGGAAGTGGGGAGGAGGTCAGGTTGGAGTGTGGGAATAAAATATAATATTTAATTCTAGAAAAAAGTCCACTTTTGTAAATGAATAGTTTTTAAAACCAGAATTCACATTTTTATTTTAATTGTTAGTGATTTCTTTATCTGTCCACAATCAAAACATTGATCCAAGTAGAGTTTTTTTCTACTTCTCTTCTTTTGCCACATAGGTGACAGACCATATTCTAGAGATCTTATCAGTATGAGTCCTTCCCAGAAATCGTTTGGATTTTCCTCCCTCTTGTAGCCAGTGATCACCTCAGGAGTTAAGTCAGCCATCACACCTAAATCTTGAAATTCTCCCTACAGTTTTCCCTGAAGAAATAATCATTCTGATCCAGGAACTCAGGGTGGGTTGTCCTCCAAGGACAAAGGCAGAGACTCCTTTTAGGACCTGGAAAGTGTGATTGTATCCCTGTCATCTTAGAGTACTTCCTAAACTCGTACCTTTCTCAAAACCCTCTTAGAATCTCTTTTGCAACAACACCCACATTGTTCTGTTTGACAAACTCTCTCCTGACTGATTTATGAACATAAATTCAATTGTTACCTTATGGTCACTGTAATCACAGTTGTAATTTCTATTCTGCCTTGCATTTAGAGTAATCACCATTATAACCTGCATCTGAGTGTCTTAAGCTTTCCTTCCCTGAAATTGTCCAAGCAGAGTCAGTCTAGAGGACCATGATGGATGAGAGGTGGAATGGGATGACCTCTAAGTAAACTTCCTTCTCTCACATTCTGTGTATTTTACATTTAATACTTTGCAGAAAACCAAAAGTGCTCCCTGATCACATGGCTGTTCTAACTCACTAAAACTTTGCAGTACCAACCATGTTTTACTTGATCTTATTCAGCCAAAAAGCTGCATAAGCAGAAACAGTCTCAGATTTACTATGAAAGAAGCTATTGCTGTCATCTTTTATCTTCTACACACTTCTGCGACATATACAGGGAGTGGCTTGTATTAAATAAGCATCTGTTAAAGAGGTAGGGTGTTGCAGCAGAAAAGGCTAGAGTGTTGGATTATTGTCTTCATTCTGGCACCTAACTAGCTAACTGAATTTGGACAGGATGCTGCACATCTGTGAGTCTCAAACTCCTCATATGCGAGATAAAAAGGCTTAACTAGATCAGCGTTTCTCAACTTCTGCACCATGGATATTTGGGGCTGGATAATTCTTCGTTGTGGGGGAGTGCCCGCTTCATTGCAGGATATTCTGCAGGGTGCCTGGCCTCTACTCATGGAATGCCCTTAGCACCCTCTCTCCCCAGGTTCTGAGGACCGTAATGTCTCCAGACATTGGCAACTATCTTCAGGGGAGCAAAATTGTTCCAGTTGATAACCTCTGCACTAGGTGACTGTATAAGGAAAATACACACAGAAAAAGAAATGTAAATTGGGTAGCATCCTACCACCTCTGTTAATGTCTACTATAAAAAGTTTTGTGTTTTTTTGTAACTTAAAGATAACCACTGGTAGATCTTTTAAGTGGATGTGTACCTTACAAGTCACTACAGAAAATAAAAGCAAATAAAACCCCACCACTTACTGAAAATAAATGCTAAACCTTAATAACAAAAGTAGACTAAGTAGCATTACATAGGCATTAAACAAGAACTCAGAGCATGTTGTAAGACAATGTTAGCTCAAACATGCCAGTTATGACAGGAACTTAAATGACTGAATACAACTGTCAAAAGACAAAGGCACTCATATTGTTTTAAAAAATAAAATTGAGCTATACACTGCCTAAAATAACAGTTCTAAAACAAAATGACTTGAAGTTTAAAAGAAAATGGTTTATCTGGCAAAAATAAAAAACAAAAAATTGAAATGGCAAAATTTATTTCAAATCATTTTGAAACCAAAGCAAAAATTATTAAAATTGAATAAGGAAGATTGTTCTATATTAATAGAAGTTATAACTTAGGGTGAAAATATAAAATTAAGATGAAAGGCATAAACTTTTATTCAACCTATAACAAAACATCAAAATATATAAAGCAACACAATCACCTCTTATTGCAAGGGAATCCAAGAAGCAATTTTTAGCAATATCTAGTTGGCACTAGATAGTATTAAAATTCTATTAGTAAAGAAATAGTATTGAAATAGTATTAAAATACTATTAGTAAAGAAAATTAGGAGTATGGCTATTGTGTTAGTAGCTTATAGCCTCATCTACAGCAATTGTTATTGCTAGTGGACAGTGAGCAAGTGGAGAAACTTCTGGGTTTTTTTGTTTGTTTGTTTGTTTTGTTTTGTTTTGTTTTGACAGAGGGAGCACAAGAAGGCAGAGAGGCAGGCAGAAGAGAAAGGGGGAAGCAGGCTTCCCGTGAGCAGAGAGCCTGATGCAGGGCTCGATCCCAAAACCCTGAGGCCATGACCTGCGGTGAAGGCAGAGGCTTTAACCCGCTGAACCACCCAGGTACCCCAAGAGAAACTGCTATTTTAAGAGTGAAATTGCTGTTGAGTCAGCTTTCATGAATGTGACTTAAATGTAAGCTATATAGAAAGAAAGAAAATACAATTTCTACCTTTGCAAAGGAAAAACTGGTTAAGATAATAAAGTGTGCTCAGTAAATTTGTTTGACCAGAGCTGGTCAAATATTTCCTGTGACCTGAAGTACCATTCATTCAGGGAAGAAAAATCAGGCACATAGTAGGCACCCAGTGATTCATATTAAAATAAATTACATTGACCTATCTTTTTTTAATAGAAGTCCACTATGTGGTTTCCTTATTAATTGAGAATAATGTTACATTAGCATAAATGATTAATGTCATTTGATGAAGGGTGCCATCGCGCAAATTAGAATTATTTCTTTATAGTTCAGTTCTTCACTTTAAATATGGCAGCAATATTTGATAAGTACCTATTTTAACAAAACAATTCATGCTTGGACAATAAAATATATGCAAATAAAAAATATACAGCAAAAGTTGAAAGGAAAAAAGAGAAAGAAATTAATGAAAATGCAATGATGGTGATAAAACAGCACAATATTATTTGTGTTTGAGTGATCAAATATACCAAAATCACATAAAGATGTAGATGTCTTGAATAGTATAATTGAAATGATTCAATGAATACTAAATTTTATAAGGGTTATATAATACTTTCATAGACCTATAAAATAATTATCTTAAAACTGATCTATCAAACCAAAAATAGGTCTCAATCCACTTCAAAAAGTTGTAAATGTATAGCTATATTATTTGATGTCAAGATATAAAATATAAAAATGAAAGAAAAGTGGGACAAAAAAACCTAAGGAAACATTTCATTTCATAAAAAATGAAAAGTTGAATTATACTCTTTGGAAGATACTGAAAAGGAGACTATCACATTTAAAAATATACATGATACAGATTTGTGATTCTGAGGACGACAGAGCAGCTGGTATGACAGCAAGCAGGGATGTAACTGAATGAAGTAGGCGCCTGTGACTCTCCTCAGGAGTTGGGTAGCAGCCCACAGGGGATGCAATTGCTGGAGGAGAGAAGTAGGTGTTTAGTGCCATCTTGGATTTCTTCTCTGGGCATTTTCCAAGTAGAAGTGGGGACCGTGTAGAACCAAGTCTGGTTGGGGTAAGGGAATGGTGATTGGGCCACTAGAGAGAAAGCCACCTGAGAGAAAGCAGCTATTGAGGACACCCAGAAGTCACAGGGGCTTCCATCCTTGGCAGAATCTTAAACTGTGCAGGCACTGAGCAAGATTCATGTGGCCTACCAGAGGGTAGCTGCTGGGGGCGATGGAATAACAGGGATTTCTGAGGTTACACAGGGGCCAGGAGACATTGGAGTTCTGACCCATTGGAAGGGAGACACCTTGGGCAACATTCTAGGCTTTCCACAGAGACTGGAAAAGGTCACTGAACCTAAAAATGGGTCAAATTATCCAGACTTAGGTACAGAGGAAAAATTAAAACAAAACAAAAAACCAGAAAAGAACATCCAAGATCTATGGGACAATTGCAGATGATCTCATATATGTATAATTGGAGACAAATACATATTTGAAGGGAATACTAGCTGAAGACAGTCTAAAATATATGATGTACCTAAGCTATGTTCACAGGAAAATCAATAGCTTTATTCAGTTGAACAATTTTGAAGGGAATAATAACCAAAAAGATTGTGGCAGACATAGACAGTACTAAATCAGTTTTCCAAATACTCCCTTCCATTGCGTATCCTACCTGTGGTCACACTGAGGCTTTGTAACTACTCTTGGCCAATGAACTGCAAGTGGATGAAGTTTTCTCCAGGATTGAGGCCATTAGGAGACTATGTTCTCCTGTCTCTCTTCTGCTCCTCCAGTAACAAAGGCAGCTAGTCAGATGGCGAAACTACAGGGTGGAGGAGGGCTGCCCAGTTCTCACTGGACTTTTGACATGTGACATATCTTTCAGGTTCAACCCCTGGAGTTTTTGTGTCCTAGCAGCATTAAGTACTCAATTCTAAAGATTATAAGAATAGAGTCAGAAAAAAAGCTAGGACAGTAAGGAGAAAATGATAATAAATAACAATAATAATACAAGCATAAATCAGTGAGTTCAAAGAAATAAAAATAAACATTTTTCTTCCCAATTCTTAATCAAATAAACAAATGTAATCAAGAATATATATAGGACATAAATCAACATTAGTATTAGTTTCTTAGGGCTGCCATAACAAATGACCACAAGTGAGGTGGTTGAAAACAGAAATGTATTCTCTCAGGCATGGTGGCCAAAAGTCCATAGTGAATGTATTAATAGAGCCAAGCTCTCTCTGAAGGCTCTAGATCCTTCCTTCAGTTTCTGGTGGTTGCTGACCATCCTTGTCCTTCCCCAGCTTACAGACACAAAAGCCTAATCTCTGCCTTTATTACCCCATGGCCTTCTTTCTATGTGTCTGTGTCTTCATTCCTTTTCTGCTTCTTAAAATGACTCTGGTCTTATTTATGGCCCTCCCTAAGCCATTGTGGTCTTAACTAATGACATCTGCAAAGACCCCATTAACAAATGAGGTCACATTCACAGGTACCTGGGTTAGGACTCCAACATATCTTTTTGTGCAACAGAAGGGAGACAGCAATGTGAGGTAGATTTGAAAACTCTTAAGAGACTACATGAATGCTTCTAAAAGGTACTATGAAAAAAAATGCTTCTTAAGTAGTGCTTGGGCGGCGGGGGGGGGGGGGGTGCAAGGGTAGTGGTAGAGATCCAGAAACCAAGTGAAAAGCTGAGAGGCTATAAAAGGCTAAACAGGAATTCAAGCAGTCTTCTGGCACTGGAAATACTAAAAGTGGAGGTGGGCCTGCTAAGGAGGTGAGACCATTATAAATATACCAGGATTTTAGCTGAGACCCTCCCTACCACACACTCCAAGAGCTATTCCCTAGAAGTAAGGACAAAAAGAAAGTACACATGCCCCCTGAAAACTTAAAATCAGGGCAATGGCTGCTTGCATTAAGGTGATTTGTGTCTATTCTATCAGTCTGCCAAAAGAATATTAAATCCACCCTGGAGGAAGATAAAATCTTCCAGCACCCCATATTATTTTTCATGGATAATGTCTGGCATTCAAATTAAGAGATGTGCCAGGAAACTGGACCAAATGACTACAAGGCAAGAGGAACAAAAACATGGAAGGGAAACAGACCATAGGTGATCACAATATTGAAGTTATCAGACACGGATTTTAAAATAGCTACAGTGAATGAGTTCAAGAAACAGATGAAGAGATGGGTTATTTCTTCAGTGCACTAAGATATACAGATAATTAAAACTGAAGAACCACAAAGAAGGCAATACTAAAATTAAGAATTAAGTAGATGAGTGTAACAGCAGACAAACCAGAAAAGAGGATTAAGAAGCTGGAAGGTAGTCAGTAGAAAATACCTAGATTACAAAAATAAAGAATGGAAATTTAAAAAGGGCAAGACCCAAATGGCACATGATAAAAATTCCTCTATTTTACAATAAAGACCTAAGATGTGAAGAGAGAATGGAGCAGAAGAAATATGTGAGGGAAAACTGTCCAGGGATAATCTGAAATTTATGAAAAATATAAAGCCACAGATTTAAGAGTCTCCATAAACCTAAATAGGTAAATACAAAGGAAAGCATGCCTAGGCACCTTATAACAGCAAAGAGAAAATCCTAAAAGCTGTCGCCAGAGATAAAGAACACACAAGCTTCTGGAAGCAGCAATAAGACTGACATCTGAATGTTGAATAGAAACAATGGATCCCACCGAATAAGAGAATGACATTTTTACAGTATAGAAAGAAAATGCCTGTCAACTTGGAATTCTATAGCTAGCAAAAATATCTTTCAGAAATGAAGTAAAATAAAGATTTTTGACCAGCAAAACTATGGAAATTCATTCCAGCAGGACTCTTTATAGATAGATAGATAGATGGTAAAGGGAGTTTATCAGGCAGAAGAGAAATAATCCCAGGTGGAAACAATTAAAAGTAGGAGGAAATAGTACTAAAATGGGAGGAATGTGGATAATGTAAATGAATATTCCTTTTTAGTAACAAAAATAATGTCTAATGACAATTACAATAAATATAGAACTAAAGGAATTGGTAACAATAGCAAAAAGGTAGGAAAGGTATAAATAGTCCAAAGTGTTGCAAGTCCTTGTGTTATCTAAGAAGTTAGTAAATGGACTAACTGTAGATAGATTCTATTAGGTCAAGCATGCATTATAGGTAGCCACTAAGAGAAGAATAAAAAATAAATTACAGTACAACTAATGGAAATAAAAATGCATTTAAAAATACTAGATTGATACAAAAGAAGGCAAAAAAAGAACAAGAATAAAATAGGATAAATAGAAAACTAACGGTGAGATGGTATATTTAAATCCAAATATGTCAGTTATTGCATTAAATGTAGATAGACTAAATTGCCCAAATTAAAAAAACAAAATACAGATATAACTTACATATATATCATCCATATTTACATAAATATAAATATGTAGAAAGAATATACCTTATAAGAATACATCTTAAACATAAGAACACAGAAATGTTGAAAATGATAGGAAAAACACATACAATCTCTGATACATATATTTTTAAAAAGCTAGCAGTGTTTTACTAAGACCAGACAATGCAAATTTTAAGGCAAGAAATATTGTTAGTGATGAAGGAGGCATTTATGATACAGAAAATTTCAATTCAACAAGATACAAAATAACATAATTTAACAAGAAAATATGAGATACAAGTTTGTGTGCCATATAACATAGCCATATTATACACCATATATAGCATACACCATATAACATAGCCATATTATACAACCATATTATACATATTATACATCTGTGAAAAAGAGCAAAATCCCACATGAGGTCAGAGACATCATGCTGATGAAAGACCCAGACATAAAAGAGTATACACTGCATAATCTCATTTAGATGAAGTTCAGAAGCAGGCAAAACAACTCTGGTGAGGCAAGTGTGATGGTGAGTTCCTTCATGGGTCCAGCAGGTACTAACTAGGAAAGGGCTCAAGGGGGCTTCTGAGGTGCTGGCAATGGTCTGTATCCTGATTCAGGTGAAGTACGGGTGAGATGGCTTTTGAAATATTCATGAAGATATACACTTAGGATTTCTGTACTTTTCTAGGTATATATTACGCTTCTATATTTTAAATGTAAAAAGAAAAGAAAAGGAAAAAAAATATTTATTTTCCAGAGACTCTAATGTGCCCCAGGTGTGAGTGCTACAGAGCTGGGCTGCATTGACACTTAGGTTAATGTCCTTACCTCTTCATACCACCCGCTGTTTGGGAGACGCTGCCTACCAGCTAGACTAATTGTGCCATTGGCCAGCGAGGGCATTTTGGACACTCTGGGTGCTGAGTACCACTAGGCAGAGTGATGCTGATGGAGACTCCTCACCTAAACATAGATCTAGAATCCTACTCCTGCTCTGATCCATGGAGTTTTATAGCCTGCACTCCACTCATAAAATTCTTCCTCTAGAAAATACTAGAATATATCAAACAGATACCCCATTACATCAGTTTCTTTTAAATAAGCCTTGGCTGTTTCCTCCCACAAAAGGCAAAAACCTAGTGTTCTAAGGGCTATATGTACTAAGCCTCTACAACATTTATCTGGCCCAAAGACCCACAGCTAAAAATATCACTTTCTTCTCTCCCATCCATGTTGACTCCTTTTCTTGTTCCTGATCACAGAGCCCCCACTCCTAATCAGTCACATCACTCTGAGAATGGGCAGATACAGCCTGATTTTAACACCAAGTGGTGGCTCTGACCACAGATACTATAGCAATCATTTCTGGAGCAAAGGATTTTGTTTATTATATATAGTAACCTAGGAAGTTGCCTCCTTGAGAACAGTCTAATAACCAGTGTGCTTGTTTAGCAAATGTGGGAAGCACTGCAAACATGAATGCCTTGGACTGGTGCAGTGATTGGACAGATTTGGCCCATCTTCAAAGACGTGCTTTCTCTCTCACCTGCAAGCAAAAGATTCTAGCAGAGCTGGACCAGTTTTGTACATTGATATGATTAAGTCATTTATTGATGCGTATGTTTGCTGAAGATGCCACTGGCCTCTCTCTCCCTGTGCTTGAGAACAGGGAAACTTCCTGGAGAAAAATGTGCTTTGTGTTTCTGCTCAGGTTTATTTATTTATTTTTTTACATTATGATGAATTGCACTGTGTTTTGGGAAAATGAAATAGTACATGTTAAAAAAAAACAACAGTGGAAAACACAATATGGGAAGCAGCTGGAGCATCTTAAGATAAAAGGGGGAAATAGAAATGACAAAGAGTTTTAAGAAGAATTAATTTCCTCTTCATCATCTAAATAAACAAAAAAAAAATGTATCTGCGAGGATCCATTGGGAGAGATGAATGTTTGATAAGGCTCATGTTCAAAGTGGTTTGGCGTGATGGATAGGTATGCAGTCTCCACCACAAAAGAGCATTGTATCCTGAGTAAATTATTTTGTCTTTCTGTGCTCCAGCTTCCAAATTTGTCCCAACAGTGTGATAAGCATGGAAAACAGCCACATGGAGGGCTTTGTATGCCAGTCAGTGTTCTAAGCAGTGCCCATAGATTACCTCATTTAATTCTGACAGTGAGGTGAATGCCATTATCATGTTGATCTTACAGATGAGAAAACTGAGCACAGAAGAACTAACTGACATGCAGATTCAAACCTAGGCTGTTTGCTCAGTGTTTGTGCTCTCTTAAGTGTGAAATTCTACTACTTCTCTTTTTAGGTTTGAGCAGGTCACTCCACTAAAAGTGTTCCTCTTGCCTCCTGGGCTCCTAGCTGCCACCAGGATAAATTCCCAAGTTCACAACACGGAATAGATGACCTTTGGCAATGGAACTTAATCCTATCTCTACATGTCCCCTCTTCTGATCTCCTGACCTCAGTATCTCACAAACATGACCACATGTTGGTTTCTCATCCTGTGTTCCCTGAACATCACCTGTGCCCTTTCCTGCCTTGGGTTCTGCTCTGGCTCATCCCTGTGCCTGTAATCCTCCCCTCCCCTGTACCAACCACTTCTGATCTGCTTTACAGACTCCTATGCTTCCTTCAAGTCCTGGAAAACTATATTTCCTCTCAGGAATTTTCTTGACTTCCCTGGGCACAATTCAGTCACCTAATTTCTATATCCCCATACAACTTAATACTGTGTACTTCTGCTCTAGTATTTAGTCACTCAGCAATACATTGTTTTATGCATGAATCTATCTCACTTTCCAGATTATAGCTTAGACAATGGGTTTCTTCTCTACTCATCTAAGGAGTCAGTGGTACTACCCAGAGCACTGTGTTGAGAAGGATTCTGAGACGACAGGTGAGCTCACCAGGAGAATGTTGAATGCAGACTTCCTAAGGGCAGGGACCTTCCCTGCCTTTTATACTTTGGTATTTCTAATGCTTGGCTCAGTCTTATGGTAAGGGAGGTGAAAGTGGTGACATTTGGGACAGATACTTTACAACCCTCTGTCTCTGAATGCAAGGGCAGAGACCACATCTTCTTTATCTTAGTATATGTGGTGCCTTATTTAGTCCATTGAACAAAATGTTACTGTTGTGTAAGTACATTATTGAGAGAAGTACCTTAAAGATCAAAGGGTCTATAGTAAGGTAAGGCGGGGAAGAGGAAAAGCAAGTCACATGACTCATTCTCTCCTCTGTTCTGTAATGAGCCAAAAGAAACATGGCAGAAAGTCTTGCTTTCTGTGGCTAAAGACAGGTGCCCCTGCATTGTGAAATAACAGCAGATGCGTTGAGGGTGGGACTAGAGCGGGAGATGGCACCCACCTGAGGGGGATGGATGAGTGCAAGCCACATCTCCTGTTATTGCTTTCATCTCTGATTCTCAGGACTATCTTCAGCTCCCTCACCCATTTACTCTTGCACCTCACCTCCTGGTAGATCCAAGTTTCATCCCCAAAAAGGCCCTTTCTTTCGGACATGAAGAACCAGTATTTAATTCTGTTTTGAAACTCTTTTCCCAAATTGTCACGTGACAAGGAGAGGAAGTTTGGTCCTAAAAATCATTACTATTTTTTGTTATAATGAACCAGGTCCATGTGGGAAGTTTCCCCCATGCCAACTTGACATTCTCATGCCTGTGTTTCCTGTGGACGGGTATACTCACTGTTTAGTCACTGACTGACCTTGGATGCTGTTCCTTGGAAGGCACCAGAAAGTCTAGACAGAAAAGGCAGAAGACACAAAGGGAGAGATGAAAAAGGGGTTCTGGACAATGAAACAACATCTGAACAACACCAAGTGGCCATGTGCATGTTACCATCTCCAAACTGTGCTAATGATGTAAGTGGTAGAACAAATAAGACCGTGTGCTCTAAACAGGTTCTATTTTCAGACCTGCTCAAAGAGTTCTTCTGAGAAGATGTGAACAAGGAAAGTTTTGCTCTTCACAGGAAAAAAAAAAAAAATGGAGTGTGACTTTTTTAGCTTAAACTGACTTGAACTGGAATGAATTAACTTCAAAATAATTTGGTGGCATTTTCTGAGGTGTTCTGGGAATGAAGTATCATAAAACCAAAGATAGCTTGTGGAGGGAAAGTTTTTCTTCTTTTCTGACCTCACTCTGCAACTTTGAATGAATTCACTGTGAAATCTAGAGCATAGATTGTCCAATAGAATTCTCTGCAATAATGGCTATGTTCTACATTTGCACAATCCAATATGGTAACCATTGGTCACATGTGGCTGCTGAGCATTTGAAATGTAACTAGCGTGATTTCACTTTACTCTTTTCTTCAAAATGAGTTTTACAATCTAACCAGGAGAATTTTCTTTTTCCCCCTTAGCATACACATTTATCTACAACTCAAAGATTCAGGACCCTCAGGATTTTGGTGTCATGAGGTATACCTAACCAAGAGAAGTCATACAGCCTTATCTACATTTTAAAATTTTTATTTAAATTCAATTTAGTTAACATATAGTATATTATTAATTTCATGGGTAGAATTTAGTGATTCATCAGTTCATATAATACTCAGTGCTCATCACATCAAGTGCCCTCCTTAATGTCCATTACACAGTTACCCCATCACTATGCCCACCTCTCCTCTGGCAACCCTTGGTTTGTTTCCTAGAGTTAAGAGTCTCTTATGGTTTGCCTCCCTATTTTCATCTTATTTTTCCTTGTCTTTCCCTATGTTCATCTGTTTTATTTCTTCAATTCCACATATGAGTGAGATCATATGGTATCTGACTTTTGCAGACTGACTCATTTTGCTTAGCATTATATACTCTAGTTCCAGCCATGTTGTTGCAAATGGCATGGCAGAATTTCATTCTTTTTGAGAACTAACATTCCATTGTGTATATATGTGGGTGTGTGTATATACCTTTTCTTTATCCATTCATCTCTCAAAGGACATCTGGGCTCTTTCCATAGTTTGGCTATTATAGACATTGCTGCTATAAGCATCGGGGAGCATGTGCCCCTTTGAATAATTATTTTTGTACCCTTAGCCCCACCTACTACTTCTATTTGCCTGGAATATCCTGAATCCCTGGCGCCAGCTATCTATGTCTTCAAGACTAACACTACCCAAAGATTTTTCCTAACCCTTACCACTTCACTGCTCTGTCTTGCTCAGTCACTTATTTTGCTGTGTCACTGTCCCTCCTCCACTATGACCCCAATTTCCTCACTTCCTTAACTTGGATTCCTAAAAGTAGCCCCAGAAAATATTCTTACACAAGCCCCTCATTTTATAGAAGGGGATCCTGAGACACAGGGAAAATAACTGTCTTACATCAACCCTCATTACTCCCCCTTTATTCAAGGCTCACCTCTATTGTCTGTCTTCCCTGCAAGCCTCTCTCTGATTGTTATCTACTCTTGATCATTCCTTCCTGTGCATTCCTCTAGCATACTGCCAAAAACATCCACTTTGGAGCAAGTCTCGCATCGTTCTATTAGTCTGTTATTAATGAGAATGCGGAAGTCCAGAAAATAGAGACCATTCTTTCAACTGTCTTCCCACACAGTGGTGTGCTTCAGAGCATGTGCTCAATAATACTGTTGAAAGATAAGACAGAATGCATCCTGACTCCTAAGAGAATAGCATGTGCCTTAAAGGGAAAAAGAGGAATCACATCAATTCTCCTCTTCTCACATAAACTGTGGAAGAGAAATATTTGCTTAAATTTCCTTTCTGTTTAAATGGCCACTTTTGATAGACTATGCCTGAGCACGTATTTAAATATTAAAATTATGAGCCAACCTATGAGCCAGTCAATTCAATTTGGCAAGTATTTATTAAATTCAAAGACCTTCTACTACAGTTTAAAGGACAATACTTTCACACATGAAGGAGATCGAGATTAATATGGCAAAATGTAATTTAATTCAAATGCTTATTAAATGCCCACTATGAGCCAAAAAAATGTGTAGCTCATAGCTATTCAAGATTGGTAGCAGCAAAAGTTACAAAGGATCACTTCAGCGACATGGAGAGAATTAAAATAGCTTTATATGATGGTAGAAAATAACCAGGCTAACACTAGGAAGAGGACAAAGATTTGCCAGTTGCAGGGATTAGCTAACCAATTGTGTTGATGCAGTAGTGCATGGGATCTGCATAGACTTTGGCCAGATTGGAAGGTAATTCCTAAGAAAGGTGAGGACTTCACTATTTGGGAAGTACAGACCAAGCAGCCCTGATGGGGACATGAGACTGGGCTTGACTGCTCAGGTGCTGGGGAAGCACACTAAATTTTTGAACTGCTGAGGGCTAAATGGAAGCATCAATGACATATAGAACAGAGGAAGTGACATAGGGATGAATTATCATTGTTCAGCAGCAATTAAAAAACAAGACATTGACCCATTTTAAGAATAATTGTAAAACAGGAAACCATCAAAATCCTAGAGGAGAACACAGGCAGAAACCTCTTCAACCTTAGCTGCAGCAACTTCTTATTAGACCTGTCTTAGGAGGCAAAGGAAACAAAAGCATGAACTAATGGGACTTCATCAAGATAAAAAGCTTCTGCACAGTGAAGGAAATAATCAACAAAACTAAAAGGCAGCCTACAGAATGGAAGAAGACACTTGCAAATGACATACCTGATAAAGGGCTACTATCCAAAAATCTATAAAGAACTTACTGAGCTCAACATCCCAAAAATAAATAATCCAGTTAAGAAATAGGCAGAAGACATGAAAAGACACTTTTCCAAAGAAGACATCCAGATGGCCAACAGACACGTGAAAAGATGCTCAACAGCACGCATCATCAAGGAAATGCAAACCAACTCTACAATGAGACATCACTTCACACCTGTCAGGATGACTAAAATTAACAAAACAGGAAACAACAGATGTTGGCAAGGATGTAGAGAAAGCGGAACCCTCTTACACTGTTGGTAAGAATGTGAACTGCTACAACCACTCTGGAAAACAGTATGGAGGTTCCTCAAAGAGTTAAAAATAGAGCTGCCCCATGACCTAGGAAGTACACTACTAGGTATTCACCCAAAGGATACAAAATGTTGATCTGAAGGGGCACCTGCACCCCGATGTTTATTGCAGCATTGTAACAATAGCCAAACTATGGAAAGAGCCCAAATGTCCATCCACTGATGAATGAATAAAGAAGATGTAGTATATACATACAATGAAATATTACTCAGCCATAAAAAGAATGAAACCTTGCCATTTGCAACAACATGGATGGAGCTAGAGTATGCTATGCTAAGTGAAATAAATCAGTCAGAGAAAGACAAATAACATATGAGTTCACTCATATATGAAATTTAAGAAACAAAACAACTGAACATAGTGGGAAAAAAGAGAGGCAGACCAAAAAACAGCCTGTTAACTGTAGATAACACACAGATGGCTAATGGAGGGGAGATGGGCAGGGGGATGAGCTAGATGGGTGATGGGAGATTAAGGAGTGTGTTTGTTGTGATGAGCCCTGGGTGTTAAATATAAGTGATGAATCACTGAATTCTACACCTGAAACTAATATTACCCTATATGTTACTTACTAGAATTTAAGTAAAAACTTGAAATATTTAAAAAAGGATGTTCAGAATAATTTAAGGCTATATTGTTTTATGGGTATGGAGAAAACTCCATAAGAAGAATGAAAAATGATTCCACATTCGGGGGTTGGGAGAATTAAAGGATATCTCACTGATGAAAAGGAATAAAGAAAGGGAATTAAGGAGTTAATGTGGTAAGAATAAAACATACTGAGTGAGAAAGGATAATGGATTTTTTAGATTTTTAGACTTTTAGAGATTCAGGAAACTAGAACTAGAACTAAGAGTTTGGTTGGTGCCTCCATTGTCTGGATGGAAGTTTCTGAGATGTGTCCTGCATAACCGATCACCGTGAACCACATGTAAGCAAGTAGGTTAAGGAATGTTGTGTGTGACACTCGTGTTGCATGAGTGACCATAGGAACATGGTCAGTTGACATTAACTTTCCTCCTGGTCAGAACTGACCCTTCTGGTCTGGACACCAAGAGCTATAAAATTTGCCTTGCAATCTCTCTGGCTCCAGGCTGGGCTGAGTCCCCAGAATGGAATCCAGGATGAGAGGCAAACACATATGACCCAGGCTCCACATGCTTATCATGTGAAGACATGATAACATAGGAATGCAGTTCACTCCAAACCACACATCAGTGAACAGATGTTTAACTTCAGATGCCATCATTTGCCCTATAAATATAGCCCTTGTGGGGATGGTCAGTTGGAAGTCTCACCTGAGGGGAGGGCTTTCCACCCAGGCTTCTTAATCAGGACCGCAGGCTGGCTGTCTCCATGGGGCCTCCCCGGCTAATGAGGCTGGATGTCTTAAGTACTGGATTTGATGTAACTTTGTCTCATTCTCCTTTACTGCTTAGTGTTGCCCTCATCTATGTGCAGATTTCCCTTTTCTTCTTTCTATTTTCACAAGGTTTTTACTTTGTAATATCAGTAAAGTGTTTTTTTCCCCTTCAAAACTGAAAACACAGCTGTTGTAAATGTGTTCTTTAGAACAGTGCCTCAAAGTTCTTTTTGTCCTTCCTGTTTCTGTCTATACCACTCTAGTGGAGATCTGAGAAGGCTGTGCCAACCTCTACTGGAGAATGCCAAACAAACACTATTCTATCTTAGCTCTTCACTCTTTTGTGACTCTTAAACTGAGTCACCTTTCCAGATTCTTACAACTAAATTGGAACCAAATTTGATATGAGCAGGGGCGCCTGGGTGACTCAGTTGGTTTAATGTCTGCCTTCGGCTCAGGTCATGATCCCAGGGTGCTGGCACTCTCTCTCCCTCTTTCTCTCAAATAAACTAACAAAATATTTTTAAAAAATTGAACACGAAAAAAAGAATAATGTATGTGGTACCATCACCTCTTATACCAAAGATCTTCTTCTACCATTGCTCCAGGAGCAATGGTAGAAGAAGATCTTTGGTATAAGAGGTGGAAACCTCTCTGAGCTTAGGGCAATTTCCCTGCTTAACTAAGGACACATGATATGGGAGGCTGTGTCTTTTGCCACTGTTATTATCTGCAAGCCCTACTGTCAGATTGGACATACACAGCCGTCTTCTCTACCCAAAGACTCAAGGATCCCATTTATGAATATAATCATAGGAAGCCCAACTTCACCTGACATGACATGCCAGGGTTCTGTATAGCGCGCGCACACACACACACACACACACGCATACCCACATACCCTTAGATCCCTCATTACACTAACAATACTAAGAATAACAATAATCAGAGACTCTACTAAAGGCAAATAGTTTCTTTCAGGTACAAGGACCATGTGTTTCAGGAGATGTAACCAGCAATTATACAGAATTATCTGACTATACCCAGGGGCCTAACCTTATGTAAAACGTATCCCATTTTCTTTGAAATCTCTGATATGACCTGGAAGTTAGTTTAGGATAATCAGTTTCAAAATAAAGATTAAATCATAATTCATTACCCTAGTTGAGTCCAGGAATTCCTTAGTTAGGACTTTCAATCATCTCTAGTCATTTATAAATACTACTTTGATAATGCTGCTGATGGTTTTTAGCTAGGCTTTTATGAATGTGAAAATGACACAGGTCCCAAAGTAATATTTGATAGCTCAATGGGTCTGGGTTTTCTATTGTTGCTTTTTTTTTTTTTTTTTTTTTTTTTTTTTACTGCCAATAAAGTAATAGCTTGGAAGAGAGCAAAGGAAAAATAAATCCAAACTCTTTAAGTTATGAGAATACTTGGGACCACATCATCTCTCTGAGAGTATGACTGCTCTGGCTAATAATCTTTCAGGAAGTGCATCAAAATGCAGCAGGAGTGAATTCTGATTTTTTTTTTCCTGACACAGTATGAATTGTAAAAAATGGAAAAACACTGAGAGATAAAAAGTGTAATTCACCCATCGTCTTTTGCCACCAACTGGAAATAGAAAGTTCTAACCTAAATTGTTCTAGCAATTTTTCATACCCACAGCATGCCTAGGTAAAAACAGCTGGCTCATGCTCAGAATGTAAATCACAGCAAGACTTGTAAGTGCTTATTTTAAAGGTCATAGCTTTAAATGCTGTTTAGAGAAGCTACAGTGAGAAGTAGCATGAAAAGGAGAGCCAGGGTAGAAACAGTAGTCAAGTGCACAGAAGACCCCAAGTACTCCCAAGGGAAGCAAGTGTGTCCAACAGGGCACGTACTGGAAAAATTCAAATAATGATTAGTAGAGCAATTGTATTGTGAAAATCAAATGTAGAGTTTTTGCCATTATTGGTAGGAGAGGAGCTGGAGAGTACTAACCTCATAGCTGCTTTGAATTGTGACATTTCTATTCCTGTAAAGTCACTTTAATCACTGAGATGTCCAGAAGTGTCTTTATATACTCCACAAATTTGACCAGGAAATACGTTAGATTCTGATCTTGTTACCCTAATATATAGTATTCCCAACATGTACAAGGTCAAGTCAAATGCCTCCTCCCCCTGTGTAGCTTAAGAGATCACTCACTATCTGCTACTATTTTCCTAGTCGCCCCCTCGCCTCCAACCCAATCCCATCACATAAACCCTCCACACCAACCATGTTAATGTGCTTGTTGGTTTCTGACCAAGTAACGCTATTTCCAATGCAGGTATGTTCTCAATGTTGTTTTTCTGACTGAACCCTGTAGTCAGGGTTCTAGCGTGATGCTCAGTCCTCCAGTAACAGACAGGTGTCCCCCAATAGATTTCATCAAGGTCCCTTTTGCATTGTTTAGTCAAGTGGAACTACTGCCCTCTACCCCAACACAGCACACAGAACTTGATGTACACAAAGTCAATTCCTAGACCCCCCCACCTGGATGCACTGGAGTCTGGCTGGGCTAGGCTGGCTACATCTGTAGAGTTCTGGTACACCTGACCACAGGCTGTAGTGTATAGAGCTGAGAGAGGCCACCTCTCAGAGAAAAGCAAAATGAACTAGTCAGGCACACACTATCTATATGGCAGAGCAAGCTTATAGGGTAGGGAGGGAAAGAAGAATCCAGATTTAATCCAGTATAAAAGAAGTCAGAGAAACAATACGATCCTGGAAGCTAAGAGCACAGTCAGAAACAGTACCTCAAGAAATGCCCTGAAAATGTGGTATGAGACCTGAGTTAGCAATAGAAAGACAAACTTGGGTTTGAATAGATTGGATTAGAGAGTTGCAAATCAGATTATCCATTAAGCAGCTATAATTTTACTTCAAACTCAATGTCTCAACATGCACAATTATTATCTTCTTTTATGTCTGGTTGATTTCTGAGAGCATGGATTTTCCAGAGATTATCATGCTTCTCTTGAAACTGATCTAGATGGAATTCCAAAGAAAAGTTCTCATGTGCTAACTTTTTCAAAATGGAGTTTAACATTATATGTTACTATAACACTTGAGCTCCAAAAAACTTGTTTCCTTAAATTTTATGACATAGGCAACTCTTTATTTTTTTTTAATCCTGAACCATAAAGAGAAACACTTTTGGAATTAGGGTAGACTGGCCAAGCCTCACATTAAAGATTAAAGGAAACGCAAATTTAAAGAAATGCAAGCATCAAGGAAATGTGAGTTAAGCTCCTCAGCTCACGCTAACTGGGTGTTTTCCTTCTGATGCTAGTTCAGTTCTCTAAGAAGGTAGAAGTGCTTTGTTTCAATATTCTGATGCAACTTTGCCATCAGAAAAAGTTACCTTTGATGTCAAATCAATATTCCATATATCTCACAGTACTGAAGATGTCCTTGATGGACAGCTTTATAAAGCCTCTATGTGCAGTCCCTGCAGAAAGAAGAGATGGTCATTCATAATTTGGTTCTGCTGAATGGTAACACTTTTGACAGATAGAGGAAATGTGGCTTGAAGTTGTGCTAGTTTTTTCAAGGGTTAGCATCTTGAATTGACCATAGGTGATAATCTTCCCCTCATTGCAATCTTGGCATAGCTGCTCCCATGTTTATGTGTATGCATAATTGAACCAGGATTAGTACTGAGGATTAAAAATTGGATTGAAATGAGGAATATTCCATTTCTATTGGTAATATTTTATTATCACTCCTTTAGTTATTGGTTTAAAAATTATTGTATGTCAGATAAAAACAGGCCAGCTTGGTGATGTGACAGATGAAACGGAATTTAGAAAGGGATTTGGTAAAGTTACTCCAGAATAATACTAAATTTCAAAACACTCACATATATTTCTGGGAAGACCTGGGTTTACTGAAAATTGAGAATAAAGGCAGATTAAGGGAGCTATCCATGAATCTGGTAAATAAAATCTTAGAAACCAGATCCCATCTGATATCTAGGAGATCCATTTTCTCAACTTCATAATCTATAATCTTAGGAGATTTGTGGATCCCAGTCCCTTATAGGGGACTGGGTCCCTTATAGGGAACAAACCTTATTTGGTTTGCAGATAACATTAGTGATCAAGAAGTTCAAATTTTAACACATGCTTAGTGAAGACTTTCTGTCCCCAGAATGTTGGTGTTCCATTGAGCCCTCCCTTCACTAACTTGTTTGACTTCTTTCTGTAGGTCAAGTATAATTATTCCACCCATTAAAGAACATTTTCTCTCTGCCTTCAAAACCATAAACCAAGCAGTTTACTGGACGCCCCCCTTCTCCCTCTTACGCCAGTCCCTTCATGAGCAAATGGCAGTCTGGCGGGTCTTAAGCTAATATTTAATTTAAGGAGCAAAAAGTCTTTAAGCATAACTCTGATATGCTTGGCCACTGTCCACTTCCTTATCAACTGAGAAGCAATCTGTCGGAAAACAATTCAGTAACCTACTATAGGTCTGTACTGATCTTTCCCCAGCCTCTGACTTGGTGAAGCTATACTGACCCAAGTTACTCATGTCTTTACTGAGCTTGCTCTTTAACAAACAGGGTGATGTTCAGGGTTGGTGGAAACAGTTGTGACAGATTAACAATAATTCTTGGCAGTGAGAAACAGAGCTTCCTCTGGCCCTGGTTCCTTTTAACTTCTATCTTAATGACTATACCCTAATTTTAGTTGTGGTTAAGAATAAGTATATATTCTTTTCTGTTGTCAAGAACGTAAACATTCTTTCCTTTCCCTCCTCTTTTTATCATGATAAAATATAAATGGCCTGCATATATAATTTGCATTATTATCTGATCATGGTCAAAAAGAATGGCTTAGGATAATAGCCTTGAGCCAAAATCATTAGGTTTGGCAGACATCCTCCAAGATTCAGTAGATTTATATTCACTTCTCTAAGGGCAGATTAAATTATTTAGTTATACCCATAGTACAGTTTTACAAGTATTTACCCTGAAGGGCTTATCAGGAAGTAAATGCTTAAGGTTAAACTTTCAATTTTGTATGTAAAAATTCCTGGCAGAGTGCCTGATGCTCAATAAAAAGTCACTGTCACGATGTTAAGGCGATGATGATGATGGTGGTGCTGGTGACCACGATGGCAGCTTTGGATGATTCATGTTCTGCCCTCCAGATAGTGAAAAACCCATCCTATTATAAAGATACAATGTGAAGTATCAAAACTAATCCTCCCCCAAGAGTTTAATACAAGTCTTTTCTCTGATAACAATGTCATCTTAAATTCTAGAACCGCCCCGTAGAAATGGCCACTGTTCAGTTGGATTCATTTTTGAATGGCTTATAAAACCATTCTCTATAATCAGAGAGCTTGTGATCAGTTTCTGATGGCAGCCAAAGATGCAGGTCCTTAGATGTTTTCTAGAGGGATCTAATTAAAAGAATGAGGCATATTTTTCAGCCAAGAACACAGACCACCTGGCCTAGATCTGAATAGCAGGAGCGGCAGGAGACTGCAGGGAGGGGGAGTCCCCTAATGGGGACCTGGGGTGGAGCACCTGGACCCTCTAACGGAGGGCCATGCTCTCTGAGCAGCAGAGTGAGAAATGACAGCGGGCAGTAGGAGTGAGAGATGGACGCGCTCCCTCTACCAGGCCCTGCTAATAAGTCAGAGAGATAACAGAATGGAAGCAGCTTTATCAGTGCAATTTTTCATGAATTGAGTAATTAGCCTTATTGACTATCACTGTATACCAATTCCCCTTTCTGACACTCCTGGAAATGTCTAAATTATAAGCAAACACTATTACCATAAAATTATGAATTTCACCCCCTCGTCAGGCTTTATCCTGACTCTGTCCATGCTGCGACTTGGCTTTCGGTGGAAAATGTGCTCATGATTCACTCACGGCGTAACTGCCACTTCTCAGCCACCTGCCAGAAAATCATAGCCAGCTTTCACGGATGGCTGCCTGGCCTCCTCTCTCAGTCTCCAATTCCACGTTGCCTAGTCCTGGTGGGGCAGGAAAATGCAGTCCTTTTTGGTGCCCACCCCTGTATCCTTTCTTGCATATTCTCATTTTTCCCATCTTTTAGTCACACGAAAAGTCTCTGGGGCCTGCTCTTCTCTCATAGTCCTTCAGGTCACTCAAACGCTTCCTCGTAGAAATCTATCTAAATTGCCCACCTGCAGTTTTAAACAGTAATTTAGTTTCATCACCAATTTCCATATACCCCATATAAATTTTAAACACTATTACTTAATGAAAGGTAGAAAGGGCTAAGAAACAAGTATTTATGAGGCACTATTTTCTGTCAGGATTTCTCTGAGACAATAATACCATCAAGATTGTAATGGGGATTAACTCAAACCATGTTTATGGTCTCTGTTATATCCGTCTCTCTCGTTAGGAAGAAGACACTCAGGGAAGTGAAGCCACTAAGCCAGTTCACAGAACTGACAAGAGATGGCTGACAGAACAAAACCCAAGTCAGATTCATTCCAAACCCATGTCCTGGCAGTACGGCTGTGCTCCAGACACCTTTATGAGCACAAGCTCACCTGGGGTCTTATTAAAATGCAGATCTGGCTCAGAAGGTCTTGGGGGGAGGGGTGGCTGAGGTTCTGCATAGGTGACAATCTTCCAGATAGGAAGAGGCTGTTGGTCTGGAAAGCACGAGTTGAGTAGCAAGGCTCTATAGTGCTTAGCTCAACTTTTTTTCAAAAGAAAAGAAAAAAAAAGGCCATCTTCTGGCCAATCCTGTCTAAATGCCACAAATCCCACCATGGTGTCAAAATGAATGCATACTGACTCAATGGGAACCCAGAAGAGGTAGCATAGTATTGCCTAATGTGTGCTCCTTGGATCATCTGCACAGAATTCCCCGGAGCGCCTGTTAAATGCATCACCTCAGCCCTCGGGGTCCAGAATTGTAGGAGGCAGCACCTTCGAAGCTGTACTTATGAGAAACTCTGTAGGCTCTTGTCATGCATGATCAAGTTTAAGAAGTAGAGTAGCCTAAGCATTGAGAGAGGAATGATGATCCTGGAGGCTTATGGACAAGACCTACAGACAAAGGAGCTCAGAGGACATCTCCCTGAAGGCAAAGGAAGCTTTTCCCTCTGCGTAAAATTGGGATTAAAGCTAAAAGAGTGAGTCATGACGTTTGAGAGTTGGAAGCGGGCAAACGACTAGGTATTGACAAGCAGATCAGCTAGGAGATCTCAAGGAGACTGTTTTCGGCCCCTTAGGAGGAAGGAGTCACAGCCTCTTTACTTGCTTGGATAAAAACTGGGTAGATATTAAATATTGAATTGATACATGCTCGAGATGCTCTCCTGGCAATGCCTGTTGCACAGAAGAACAGAAATAAGCTCCTATTTGTAAAGCATTTCCACCACGTGTGTTAATACCCATGACATAATCTGCTCCCACACATTGCCTCAGAGGGTGTATAAAGGCAGGAATTATTCGTTCCCAGCTCACAAGCAGCACATTGGGCCCCAGGGAGTCACAGTAATGCTAGAGCCAAACTTCCAGTCTCTAACAAGTGATTAGGCTTTTCAGCCAGTCCAAGAGCTCCCAGACATGGCTGTGCTTTAAAAACACTCAGGCCTACTGAGTTAGAACTTTAAAAGGGGGCCTGGAAATCTGTATTTTTAAGAACAATTCCACAGGTGATTCTCCTGCAATCAGTGTGTGGAATCATGTTTGAGAATCATTCAACTAGAATATATGGTATAAAAAGAGCTTCCTTATGACTCAAGGGGTCCTATGAAAAGAGAAGAAGCCAAGGTATTGAGACCCCGTGACTCCTCATGAAGATCAGAATGGTAGCAGGAATGTTCTAGAGTCTTCCCGGCTTTGAATGATGAGCTTAGAAGTTAAGATTCCATAACTGCTGCAGGTGGGAAACTTCAAGAAATGTTCTTTTGGAAAAGCTGGTCAAAACAAAGCATATCTCAGAATCTAGAGGGTTTTTTTAGAAAGCCCTTCAAGATAATGTAATATTCTAATATGATAAGATATGGAGAAAGAGCAAGTGCTGAGTTCAGGGTGAGCTCTTGTTGTACTCCTTACCGGCAGTGTGGCTTCGCCTAAGTCAACTGACCGTCGAGATGTTCAGCCACCTTCTCTCCAGAACATAAAAGAGTGTGAGAAAAGATGAATGGAAGCACATAATATGTAACATAGGTTCACCTTACCATTTAGTTGGAATTGAATCCGAGGTTCCTTAGTTGGGTGGGCTGGAGATAAGGGACAAGAAGTAGGAGGTTTCCCGTGGCTGCTGGCAAGACCAGGGTAGCTCAGACTCTAGGATCTGGACCTTCTGTCAGCATCCAGCCTTCCTAACTGACATACGGGGCAGCACAATGAGTGGTGTAATCAAGAAATTTCCTCAGGGATGCAGTGTCTGAAATGTCATCATTTTATTATTTAGGGACTACTCCTTGAAACATCTATCCTTGTGTTTCTCTTTGAGAAATGAGAAAGCCCCCATGAGCTGACTTTATTCTAAATTTTAATCATCTATTCTTTTGACCGGTGAAACCATAAGAACATGTGTGGCAAGAAAGGGTCCTCAGGAGCACTCTGGAGAAAGGATGTGGTAAGAGAGAAAGGGGCAAAGGAAAGGGAGGCGAGGGGGTGGCTGGGGGAAAATTCTGCCAGCTTCACATTTCCCTCACCTTAGATTTGGCAACATGGTGTGGGGAGATCAACTTCAAGCACCACTAAGGGGAGAGATTTGCTACCAGAAAAAATCTGTCTCGGGCTGGCATCGCTCTCCTCAGAGGGAGCAGGTGACTCACATGAGGGGAAACCTATGTCACAGAGCATCCTTAAGAAGGAGACAGATGCTCCTTTTCAGAGACGGGGGAATTCCTTTTAGTAAGGACAAAATACATGACTCGTAGGAGACCAGTCTGTGTTGTTTTTTGAAGAGAACATAGTCTCGCTGTGGAATTGTGTTTGCTTATAGATGGATTCATCAGGGAAAAGCAACATAAATATAAAAATAAGCTCAAGTTTACTAGTAATCATGGAATTGCACACCAAGTCACAGGAAGAAACCATTTTATACCTACAATATTAGAAAAAATTAAATTCTGACAATACCAAACCTGGTACAATTTGGAGCATAAGAAACTAATCATTCTCAGGGAGAATAAATTAGTAGCACAAATTGGATAGTTTGGCGTTTTCTTATAAAACTGTACATGTATATGCCCTAAATTCTAGCATTTCCACTCTAAATAAATACTTACATATGTGCAACAAGACACATATGAAAGAATAATCATAGCAGAATTATTTTTAAAAACAAAACCAGAGCAATCCAAATATGATGGCTAGGAAAATGGATAAATAAACAGCATGGCTGAATCTTTGAAACATAAAATTGAATAAAAAGAATAACTTGCAAAACACAAAAGACCATTTGATCCTATTTTTATAAAGTTCAAATACAGAGACAACTAAAAATTACATCACTCAGGAATGCAAGCAATACATAGAAACAACATTCTAAAAGCAAGGAAATGATAGTATTGACACAAAATTCAAGGTAGTTGTTACCTAATGAGAGGAGAAGAGGACTGGGTCAGGAGAAGCAATATATTCCATGGTATTATTAACACTATGTTTTTTTTCTTAAAAATAAGTTTATTGACCTAAAAATGTAATACCATCCAATAAAAACCAGAAGTAGAAAATGGAGACTACTCTTTTCCATTCTATTATTGAATCAAAAACACCTATTTGGATCATACAATCATTACCAATCTAATTATGACTTGGCTACAGTAATCCATAATGTGAGTTTTTTTATGGGTAGTGGGTCTTCAGAATTTAAATCATGATTCAAATTCATATTAATATTATAAAGATTCTTTTGTACACTTCAAATAATTATAGTAACAAATTTAATAAGGTCATATTTATATTTATACATGAATCCAAATAGCTCCAAGACTCTGTTTAATACCTGTTATAATTCAGTCTCTTAAAGTTATCCCCATCCTGTGTGAATTTCTGGGAATCCCTAAGAGGTGCCTTCTGTGTTTCTAGAAATATGTTGGCACACACCTTTACTGTCTACATTGCCAATGGCTTCCGCTGTCCAGTGTGGACTTCTGTCTCTATTAATGACCCTTGTTGATTTTACCTGGTTGCCTCAATTCTCATGGGGTCATGGAGGTTCATCAGTCTTTTGAGAACAGAGAGAGGGAACGTTATTCCGGTATTGTTTGGTACCCACTCTAAAGTGTGGCGGAATCTCCTGAGCTAGCTCTTCCAGCTCTGGTCCAGGGCCCTGCCCCCTGCAAGGGCCCTGCCCACCCCCCAACACTGCATCTTCCCAGAGTGACTGAGCAGGCACCATTAGAGTGCCATTGGCTCACTTCCTATTCCCCAGCTCTCAGCCTCCTTTGGGGAGCCTTGTGCTGTCACTGGCTCAACTCACCCTCCCTCAGGCAGAGTGGATGCTCTTTCGGGAGCAAGTGCTCACTCCATGCCACTTGACTTCTGTTACCGTTTTTCCTGTGCCCCCACCGATCACCTTGGACACAGCATAGACAAAGAATTCAAACTTTATTTTTTAGCCATTCTTCTGTTTGACCTCCTATATACATCATCAGGGCAAAGAGGTGTGAGAGAGGAGATCACCCCCAGCTAAATCCAAAACCATTTTTACTCTGTATCAATCCTTGCTACAACTTAAAAAAAGGGGGGGATTCCATATCAGAACTAAAACTGAGAATTATGTCATCTGAATACCAGGGATGTCTGGTAGGACTGAATGGAGAAAAGATGGGCTTGAGGAAAGAATTGGTAAGCACAAGATGTACCTTTCACAAAGGATGGTATGTGTGGAAAGGAAGTAGAATAGTAATTCCCACAGGACACACCCAAATATGACCAGCCTCAAACTGGCAGGAGCCAGAGGTGAAGACAACCTACCACCCAGCTGATGAGAAGCAAAAGATAATAGTGTCTCTGGGGAAGTATCTCAAGGCTAGTATGGGAAGTACCTAACTGCAGCACTCACTCCCAGCTTTTCCTTAGGGCAGAGAGCATGCTTAATAAAGCATGACAGCCCCTCCGTGGTCACACCAGGTACAATAGGGGCATTGCCATTGTCAAAGTAACTTTGACTTGAAGACAAATTCTTGGAGGTGGCAAGAATCTTGCTGAGCTGTGCCTCTGAATCGTGTTCTTTTCCTAACCCCAAGAGACAAGGTTATTTAAGTAGAGAATATCTACACACAAAATCTATCTAAAGTTTTCCTATGGTCTTTGCCTGGATTTCTATTCTTTAATAAGGACCCTCTACTATTTCTGAGAACCTACCTCTCCTCCTCCTCCTCCTGCACGGTGTCAGACTTCGTGGCTGGAGCCATTTCCCACCTTCTCCTATTTCCTCCCCTTTATCCTTCACAGGCATTTCCCCTAATTTTTAAAAAAAATATACACTCCTGTCTTGGAGTGTATTGAGCAGAGAAGCTGAACTAACCCACACATGAAATAAAAAACATGAGAAATGTATCACATTTTGAGGGAACCTGCATCAATCTAAAAGGGCTAACCCAAGACCAGGCAATAGTACATTCAGACCATATATACAATTTCTCAAAATATTTCTAATGGAGAGAAATATTCTGAATAGTAGAACCTGTCAATCCAGTTAAAGTCTGGCTCACTCTTGCAGAGTTTGAGGGGCAAAAGATGGATATTGAATATAGAGAGTATAGATCTGAGAACCAAGCCAATACATGTGCTACAAGAAACCTAGAAGGAGAAGATCAAAGTGATAGAGGGAATTGATGATTAAAGAAATAAAAAGACATCCCCCAAGAACCTAAGATTAAAGGGATCAACCTCCTACTCCAGATTCTATAATTCCAGCTGCACAAGAAACAACAGGTGCCAAAAGCCCCATTCTTAATTGCCTGAAAGCTCTAGAAAGAAGTGGTTTGAAGGGGCGGGGAGGTGGGAGGTTGGGGTACCAGGTGGTGGGTATTATAGAGGGCATGGATTACATGGAGCATTGGGTGTGGTGAAAAAATAATGATACTGGTATGGTGAAAATAAATAAATTTTAAAAAGTATATATTAAAAAAAAAGAAAGAAGTGGTTCTAGAAAACTCTACCATAAATTCCAATCTCTAGGTCATGTTCTTCATAAGAGCTGGATTAAGTTACAGTTTCTTATTCATCATTCTAAGAGACTGGATACTGGCTGCAACTTACTATGAAACCTAGATTCAAAATCATCTATTAGTGACACAGCATGATGATTGGATACAGGCTATTAGGTCTCAAGGAAACATCTTGATATGACATGTTTCATTCATCTGGAATACTGGAGACCAATTTTATACAGATTCTTTTAAAAACCAGGTTATTATTTTTTAACTTTATATCAAAACTCAAAGGAGATCCTCTTAGCTACCTGTCTGATAAGACTATCATGTCAGTGGGACCAGAATATGTGACTGATCACTGAGAGATAAAGCAAAGTAGTCAGCAGTGAAAATGTTATTACCATAATTCACTCAGCTCTGCCCAACCGCACAAGGTCTGCAAGGCTATTTGTGTCATCAGGGTTACATCCAAATCTGAGTTAAAGTGGAATCCCACCATGACATTTCTTTTTGAAAATAGTAAGATATGATATACTCATATTATTTGCTTCCAGAAGACAGATCTGGCTGTTAGTCATTGGTGTCATCATTTCTCATAGCTTATACTCAAGTGAAACTGATCACCTTTGATGGACGGGAGAAACAGGAGTCAGCAAACAGATTGCAATTTCAGGTTATCACGCTCTAGCTATTACCAATAGCTATGAATGCAAAAACTGTATTAAAACATGTGGTCTCATTTCATGCACCATAGTACCCATGATCATTCTGTTAAAGGCCCTGGATTCTGATTTTAATAAATTAATTTAAGCACTCTCTACCTCTTTCTAGAATATATTAAAATCCCATACTATTTGGTTTGGGAGTTAGGCAATTATTTTCTGGTGAATCAAATATCCTCATTAGTAAATACTGTATAGACACACTATATGGCATGACCAATTTTCAGAGAATCAGAATAAAATCAATTCAGCACTCAAATAATCCTGAAAAACGTTAATACCTTAAATGTATATACACTGTTCTCATAGACACTTTTAAAGTCCTGATTTAATCTTTTTTTTTTTTAAATTCTGACAGACTGCAGTTTTAATTGTTTTTTTTTTCTTATTTGTAGGCTGAGGTTGTTTTTTTTTTAATTTTTTATTTTTTATAAACATATATTTTTATCCCCAGGCGTACAGGTCTGTGAATCACCAGGTTTACACACTTCACAGCACTCACCAAAGCACATACCCTCCCCAATGTCCATAATCTCACCCCCTTCTCCCAATCCCCCTCCCCCCAGCAACCCTCAGTTTGTTTTGTGAGATTAAGAGTCACTTATGGTTTGTCTCCCTCCCATTCCCATCTTGTTTCATTTATTCTTCTCCTACCCACTTAAGCCCCCATGTTGCATCACCACTTCGTCATATCAGGGAGATCATATGATAGTTGTCTTTCTCTGCTTGACTTATTTCGCTAAGCATGATATGCTCTAGTTCCATCCATGTTGTCGCAAATGGCAACATTTCATTTCTTTTGATGGCTGCATAGTATTCCATTGTGTATATATACCACATCTTCGTGATCCATTCATCTGTTGATGGACATCTAGGTTCTTTCCATAGTTTGGCTATTGTGGACATTGCTGCTATAAACATTCGGGTGCACGTGCCCCTTTGGATCACTACGTTTGTATCTTTAGGGTAAATACCCAATAGTGCAATTGCTGGGTCATAGGGAAGTTCTATTTTCAACATTTTGAGGAACCTCCATGCTGTTTTCCAGAGTGGCTGCACCAGCTTGCATTCTGCATTCCCACCAACAGTGTAGGAGGGTTCCCCTTTCTCCGTATCCTCGCCAGCATCTGTCATTTCCTGACTTGTTGATTTTAGCCATTCTGACTGGTGTGAGGTGATATCTCATTGTGGTTTTGATTTGTATTTCCCTGATGCCGAGTGATATGGAGCACTTTTTCATGTGTCTGTTGGCCATCTGGATGTCTTCTTTGCAGAAATGTCTGTTCATGTCCTCTGCCCATTTCTTGATTGGATTATTTGTTCTTTGGGTGTTGAGTTTGCTAAGTTCTTTATAGATTCTGGACACTAGTCCTTTATCTGATATGTCGTTTGCAAATATCTTCTCCCATTCTGTCAGTTGTCTTTTGATTTTGTTAACTGTTTCCTTTGCTGTGCAAAAGCTTTTGATCTTGATAAAATCCCAATAGTTCATTTTTGCCCTTGCTTCCCTTGCCTTTGGCGTTGTTCCTAGGAAGATGTTGCTGCGGCTGAGGTCGAAGAGGTTGCTCCCTGTGTTCTCCTCAAGGATTTTGATGGATTCCTTTCGCACATTGAGGTCCTTCATCCATTTTGAGTCTATTTTTGTGTGTGGTGTAAGGAAATGGTCCAATTTCATTTTTCTGCATGTGGCTGTCCAGTTTTCCCAGCACCATTTATTGAAGAGGCTGTCTTTTACCCATTGGACATTCTTTCCTGCTTTGTCGAAGATGAGTTGACCATAGAGTTGAGGGTCTATTTCTGGGCTCTCTATTCTGTTCCATTGATCTATGTGTCTGTTTTTGTGCCAGTACCATGCTGTCTTGATGATGACAGCTTTGTAATAGAGCTTGAAGTCCGGAATTGTGATGCCACCAACGTTGGCTTTCTTTTTCAATATCCCTTTGGCTATTCGAGGTCTTTTCTGGTTCCATATAAATTTTAGAATTATTTGTTCCATTTCTTTGAAAAAGATGGATGGTACTTTGATAGGAATTGCATTAAATGTGTAGATTGCTTTAGGTAGCATAGACATTTTCACAATATTTATTCTTCCAATCCAGGAGCATGGAACATTTTTCCATTTCTTTGTGTCTTCCTCAATTTCTTTCATGAGTACTTTATAGTTTTCTGAGTATAGATTCTGTGCCTCTTTGGTTATGTTAGTCCTGATTTAATCTTAACACATCTTTTAAAATCCATTTTGTTTTATTAATTTTGATTTTACAAAAATTCTCAAAAATTTGAATCTTGAAGAAAGAAAGGGAGGAAGAAAGCAGAAGGAAGTATCTCATGATTTGTTAAGATATGAGTACTAGCTACTCCATTTTCATAGGAGAAATGGGAAGTAAAAAGAGTACTGAAATGAAAGCATAAGGAAATTCTCAGTAGGAGGTGTTCCTGTGGCTGCCTATCAGCCCAGAGGAATTCAGAAGGGAATGGTGCATTAAAGAAGGGGAAACTCAAGGTCTCCTCTGATGGAATATTATAGAAGAGGTCCCATCTTTGTTACAGGAGTAATCAGAAAGAAGGTTTGATCTGGGGAAGTCCTGCTGAGTAGAACAAACGTCCCTGCTGTCTGTCCCTGTGATGGGTCAGCGCCTGGAGTGCAGCAGCTATGAAATAGTCTGAATGTCTCTCCTGTGTTTGAGGAGTGTGGAGGCTGTTAGCAAAATGAGGCCGATGCTGCTGCTTCACTGCACCAAACTCTGTCAGATGCTTTAAACTGTAAATAACAGTCAACGGAAGCTGGCTGAAGTGAAAAAATGATTTACATAGTGATAATCTAGAGGAAGGCTGGTGCTCAGTTCATTTGCCTGTTAACCCCTCTCCTCCATCCTCACACCTGTGCCAACTCCCCTTCAGGCTAGAAACAAGGTTGCTGGGGCCATATTTGCCTCTGCAAGTTCCTCGCATCTTCTACAGGGAGAGAAACCATTTATTGCTACAACTCTGTCTAAATGTGACAAAAATTTTCTCCAAAACCTTGAATAACCTTCCACTGGCATCTTTTTGGCCTGTGTGGGTGTCCCATACACACATTCCTGTAGTAATCATATGACCATTGATTGGGTTAGGCCTGGGTTTCTGAACGAATTCTCAGCAAAGACAAGGGTGTAAAACCAATGTTTCTCACACTTAGGTTTGCCCTAGAATCTCCTGGAAGGTCTGGCTGCTAAAGCTTATGGTTCAGTAGGGCTGAACTACTGAACCCCTTCTGTGGCTCAGTAGGGGTAGAATCAGAATTTGCATTTCCAGAACTATAGTTTAAGAAGAAGCTTATTTTGTCCAGGTAATCCAGATGCTTCTGGCCCCAGGATCACTGCTGACAAAACACTGACTAGACCAATCAAGAATGTCAATTATGGTTCTGGAAGGGATTCTGCTGTTTTAACAAGCACTCTTCGAGTAGCACAGCCTGGGAGGCCTCATCACAGCTTCTCATCCCTAGTCTTGTCTACTCCCCTTTCCAGAGCACACTCTCTCCACCTCCAACCCCATGCCAAGAATCCTTTGTAGGGTGAGCATTTCCTCCTCCTGAAGAATAAAAAGAGAGCATACCTGACAGTAACCAGCAAAGGGAAAAACTATTTTAGACAGCCCCGAGGCCCATCTTTGGTAAACCCATCAATTTCTGGGGTGATCTCTGGGTTTCAGGTGTAGGGGAAGCAAAGATGCATCAAAGTGTTACTAAGGTCCAGGCATCTTAGACGGAGGCAGTGTCATCCGGGCTGAACGCTTATTGTCAGGTTGACCAGTAAGACTTTCCGAAAGTCAGTATAATCTTAAATGGAATGAGGGCAAACTTTTCCATTTCAATAGCATCCTTCTTGAAAAAAGGCTCAATCACACTACAGTGAACACTGCAATTTATTACAAAAATATCATGATATGAGTGATCTCTTTACTCTTAATGCACTAGTCCTGGTCTGGGAGGGGAACATGTCAGCTAAGAGTGATGTAGGCATTCATCACTTTTCTCGGCCTCCCCTTTTGTCTGTTCTTTGCTTAAAATGTTTTATTTAGGAGCCACAGGAGACAGTAGAAATGAATCACCTCCAAGCCCTCTCTGACGACAATGAATTACACTCCTGAGAAACGATCCCGTCTAAGGCAGACAGGGGGGCCAGTGCGGGTAATCACAGAGCAATTACAGCATTAGGCCGAATAGCACTGGGCCAGGCCACATGATGTATGACTTTTCTGAAAGAGAACAGGGTAAGAACATTTGGCAGCGATGGCAAAGGCCTCCTTCGATCATCAAACATCACATTGGATTTTCTCAAGAATGAGGTGAAGCACTTCCATGAGGCAGCTCCGACTGTGTGGCGCGCTAAAGCAATCACTTACTAAATGGTGCAGGTCAAAGAAAGAGAAAAATAACCCTAGAGAAGACCCGGTTATTGTACCCTTTGGACTGCATCCAGCAGTTCGAGAAACCTCATGAGCAAGAGGAGGTGGAAACAGAGGAAGTAGATGTTGGCTGATAGTATGTGTTGAGGAGAATGGCATGAAACATCCTGGCTGTGTGCGTGCTCTTCAAGAGTAACCAGAGAGGTCAGATGTTTGCTGGGTCAGATGTCCCAGCAAAGCAGGAAGGGCTGCAAAGTTGGCTGGCTAAGTGGAATCAAAGGGGAGTGGAAGGTAGAGGGATAGAATGTGAAAGGAGTGTGTTGGAATGTGGATAGCCAAGATGGAAGCTGGGGTAAGTCAGTCTCCAAGGGCTGTGCTGGTTAATGTTCAGTGTTGGGGGGCGGGGGGCAGGTAGAGGGCACATTTAATATATCTAGTGACTGTGATCAATTCTGCATTCAGAGAGCTTAATCTCATGGCAAGTAGCTCTTTTATGAATGGCCCTATTGAATACGAAAGACAAGGCTTTGGCACAGCCTGAGAGAAAAGGGTTAAGGCAAAGCAAAGATAAATTGCTTGTTCTGCTTAATAGTAAAATGGGAATCTTGGACATTTAATTGGAAATAAGGACCCTGGGATTGAGAGAAGAGAGAAGAGAAAGCTCTCCTACGGGAAGAGAGAGGAGTCAGGACTATGGTGGGAAACCAGCTCCCATAAGGAGACATGTAGTGAGTTTTCTGTGGGTTAGAGAAAGCACATAATGTATTAAGAATAGTGACTCCTCACAATGCAATGAGAAGCTTCCTGTTCTGTGCTGTAATCTAATATCCACAAATATTTTCAATAGAAGTCAATTATATACGACCTGCCTTGTATTAGTAATGGCTTGAGGTAATAATTTTCAATGTGTGATTGTCCATATTTGGGTGAAGTCAGTCTATCTCTTACCCCAGCCACAGATGTATGAACTGATGGATTACCAAAAAGGAAACAGGAGATCCCCTGTAGAGGCAGAGGATTGATACATATTTTCAAATTATTAGCTACATATATGGCTCATTAGAGGCTTTAAAGAGCCTTCTGGCTGGTTTTAAGTAAACAAGATCTAGGATACCCCTGGTGGTATGAATAAGCCTTATAATTTCAAGAGATATAAGCTTAACTAACCAGAGAGACTCTTTGTGGGTGTCCCACTGAAATGACACACTGTGTTCAGGTCTTTACATAATGAGAATGGAGAAATAACTTTCACCCAGGCTCTAGCCTGGAAAATAGTCTTTCACTAAACCTAATTATTTCTATTGCCACGGCATGGGTGGAACGGGAAGCCGCGTGGTCAAGGCCCAGGGTTGCAGACAGTGTGCTCAGAGAGGGAGGACACTTCAGGACCAGGAAGCCCTGGCTACCAACTACCAGGACAGGTGTCCTCCAAGTAGTCTCCAAACTGCTGCATTTCAAGAGTGAATGAATGAACGAAGAGGACCAAAGTCAATGGTGGAGACGGTCATGTACAGGGCCCAGGAGAAAGGACCCAGGGGACAAGAGGAAAGATAGAAACTAAAGAGATCCAAGGAGACAGAAGAACCAGGCAAGGCAGAGGATTTTGCCTTTCTCAGTGGAGACTTAGCAATTTATGCCAGAAGCTACTGTGTGTCATTTATAATGTGTTATGTGTAATTTTCCTTAAATTGTCTGTATAGTGAATTATGTATTTAGTTCTTATTTTAGTACCAAAATATAGGTTCTGTCAATTTCAACAACTCGCCTGTGCTGTTATCATAAATGCTTGGGTTGCAGAAACCCTCCAGGTGTTGATGTAAACAGACCCCTTCAGGACACTGTAGTTTATACCCAATTCCCACCCACCCACCCACATGAACAGATAGACACATTATTATAGAAGATTCTTGGACTCAAAATGAGTATAAAAATCAGATAGCCTATTTATTTTAGAATCCAAACCAAAAATACAATGTGATACACACACACACACACACACACACAGGACAATTCCATGTTTTAAAAATTGAGGGATAAAACACTAGTTAAAAAACATCAAATATGCTTTATGGAAATTTCAGTGCCAGTATGTTTTGCTTCTTAAAATGATTGCCTGTCTTTCTTCAGTGAGGAGATATTGCATTGAGGAAATTACATTTTAAGAGAACCTGAACTCGATATCCTAAAATTAGTTGGGGAAAGTATTGCTGAGTATATTTTATCAGGAAAGATTAGATAAAATAAAAATATCCCAGGGGTAAAAAAAAAAAGAACAAAGGAAATAGATAAAATAAAATACAGATGGCTAAGAAACACATGAAAAAAAAATGTCTAAGCTCACTACTAAGCAAGAAATGCAAATGAATACAAAATACCATTTTTTCACATCTCAAATTGGCAAAATTTAAAAAGAATGAAAATGCCTATTATTGGCAAAGGCATGGGGAAACTGGCTTTTTCTGACATTCTGGTGGGAGTAGCACATGGACAGCCTTCTGGAAGGAGTGTTGCCCTGAGTATCAGGAACCATAAAATGCACATACACTTTGGCCCTGTAACTTTACTTCCAGGAAAGCTTCCCAAGAAAACAACCAGACAAGCAAACAAAAGATGTCCTTTGCATCATTATTCATGATGATTGATCTTTTGTTAAGTTCTAACAGTAAAAATTATTTCAAAATGTGATAATACACCAAAACAATGAAATATAATTCAGCCACTCAAAGATGGAATTACATACATGTTATTGACCTAAAAAAATGTTCATAATATATTACTATGCAAACAAGCAGGCTACAAAAGTATATGATATCCTTTCAAAAAAAAAAGATAAAAACTAGAAAGTTTTACACACATACACACATATACACATGGGGGAATGAAACAGAGGAAGAATTTGCATCAAAAAGTTAATAGTCGATAGCTTATTATATTTGGGATGTGAGATTGTGAGGGGTTTTCTCCTTATAATTTATCTGTACTAAGTTTTCTATAATGGACATTAATTATGTAATATGTCTAACAAGAAAGAAAAATAGTACATTCTTTCACTTTCATCAAAGGGAGATTGGATTATTTTGTACTAAATTAATATTATTATTACTTGTGCTTTTTTTCTTAATAACCCACAAAATGAATACCAATGGCTTTTTATCTGTGATCTGTATCCAAATGGGTTTCTAAAAGGCTAAGCCCCTTTTCTTCTTCACAATGGACCTGGAGGAAGGCTGAGGACTACTGTGTTGTAAGTGGAGAAAAGGAGGCCAGACAGGCAGTGACATTTTCTCTTGGGCTTAAGGAAGAATTAGAGGCAGCTCTGAGAAAAAAAAATGCCAGACTCCAGACTGTTGTTTTGAATAAAAGTTGATGTCCCCATGGATGTCAGTGGTCATTGCATCACATTGAGCCTCAACATTTGGCCCCCACAAAAGAATCTCTCCCCTGGGTGTACAAGCATGTTCTCTGAGGTTTGAACACACATGTGTGTCGATGGTAAGACACTGGCATGTTCATCATGGTTCACGCTGGACAGATGTGCACGTTGCCCTCCAGCCCAATCTGTCCTTAAGAAGAGATCATTCTGAGGCACCTGGGTGGCTCAGTGGGTTAAGCCTCTGTTTTGGCTCAGGTCATGATCTCAGAGTCCTAGGATCGATCCCCGTGTCGGGCTCTCAGCTCAGCAGGGAGCCTGCTTCCCCCTCTCTCTCTGTCTGCTGCTCTGCCTACTTGTGATCTCTTTCAGTCAAATAAATTTAAAAATTCTTAAAAAAAAAAAAGGAAGAGATCGTTCTCCCCCCACACAATAGGAAGGCTTTAGCAGCATCAGGGGAGAAAAAGAAAACTGGCTAGGACATAACCAAGTTTGACCCTTAACATCCCAGAGCCTTAAGTCTTCTATAACTGAGGAAGGGAGAAAAAACTGTATCTGACTTGCACGATGCCAGGATGCTGGCAGGGACTAGCAACACTAGCTCTCTCTCCCCAGACTCCCACACTGTCTGTGACTTGCCTATTCCCCTCCCTGTAGGGGCCTGGGGTCTGCTCAGCCATTGCTCAGGCCCAGAACTCTAAACCCAGATGCAAGTTCAGCCAAGAAGTGTGGACCCCAAAGTCATGAGGTTTAAGCTTCAGGGCTCTTCCTTGCAGGGGCCCATTGGAGAGCTGTGAGTTCTGCTGAGAGCTGTAGAATGTTTTATGTGGACATGGGAAGACATTGTTACAAGCAAAAGGGTTTCTGGATAAGTATCCCTGGTAAATTGCCTGGTAAGATCTCAAAGGGAAGAGATCTGAATCTCCAAGATCCCAGTAACCTGTTGTGGCTTCTTTTCACATTCTAAATAAACATTTACATTTATACCTAATTGCATGCTTGTGTTTTTGTGTGTTTTTTTTTTAAGATTTTGTTTATTTATTTATTCATCAGACAGAGAGAGAGAAAGAGTGTGCACAAGCAGGCAGAGGCAGAGAGAGAAGCAGGCTCCCTGCTGAGCAAGGAGCCCAACGCAGGACTCGATCTAGGACCCTGGGATCATGACCTGAGGTGAAGGCATCAGCCCAACCAACTGAGTCAACCAGGAGTCCCATGTATTTTTGTAGTTTTTAAGAGGCATCCCCAAATCGTATAAACTCTGGGCCTCACAAACTCTGGATCATCCCTGAGACCTTCGTTTACCTCCCTTACCATCCCTGCCTGAAGCAATAGCAACATTTCTATCCCCAAGGAAGTCCACTCAAATAAGGAGCAGTTCTAAACTAGACCAAATATACCAGTGGAGTTGCAGTGCCCTTGAACCCCTGCTCCTGAGGCCCATTTCCACTCCCTGGGTCCACACAGAACATGTCCTACCCCTGATGTTCCTTTCCAAGCCTCATACCCCAGCCTTTAGCCTCCTTCCATCTGCTTGCTCCCTCCCTGGTCTGCTGCAGTCCCTTTTCAGGTGGTGCTTAGAGCTGAGCCCAGCACAAGAGCTGTGGCCTGACTCACCAGCGCAGAGCAGACGTCTTGTCACCACCTCCAGTGGTGCTGGGCCCTCTAAAAGCAATCACCTTAAAAGTTCAAAATCTTCTCAGAGGAAATAATGGTAATGAACTCCAGTGTGACATTTCCAGGGCCAAAGCTGCTGCAGTCGACTTACTACCCATAGGTTAGAAAACAGATGTCCCCATACAGACCCAGTTTTCCCTGCTGTAGGGAAGGTAGGGACTGAGGTAGGGTACAGTCAAGTTCTAACATGGCCAATGGTCACCAGCCTGTGTGCAGGACCTGTGCCCTCAGGAGGAGGTGCCACCTCTGACTGCCTCCTTTGGGCACTTCTGGTTTCCACCTTGCCTTTACTCAGGTCCTTTCATTGTGATTTTGACAACAGTCATGACAGTACATTCCCTCAAGTTGTTGAAAGGCCTCTTTTTGGCTTATGTGCTCAGAGAGAGAAGTAGCTTCTTCTGCTTAGCCTACCCACAGTCCCCTCCATCCCCCAGTCACGGGAGGAATGAAACCACAATGCCTCCTACAGAAGTTCTAGAACTAGAAGGGGCTCTCTTGATGCCTTTCCCCCAGGATTTCCTAAAAAATAAGGACCTTCTGCTGATGTCATGCAGGGTATTATTCCAGAAGCTAATCCTGCAGTAGGGATAGCATAACAGAGCAGGCACGACACCAGACATGGCTGAGATGTGTCAGGGCACCAGGGCTTCCAGGTGTCCACCCACCAGCTCCACCCACCAGTTCTCTGACTCTTCAGGTCACGTACACACACACACACACACACACATATACCCCACACACACCATACACACAGACCTATACCATACACACACCACACCATGGACACACTACACACCACACACACACACACATGCACCTAAATTATACACACACTACACACACACATGCACGGACACTATACACACACTATACCATGCACACACTACACACACCATACACATACACACACACCACACCATGCACACACTACACACATACCACACACACCTACACACACCATATGCAACATACACACACCATACATACCACACATACTACATACACACACACCATATACACACCACATATAACACACACACACCATACACACACACACCACACCACACGCTTGTACTGTAGTTGACAGTCTGTGGTGGACTTTCTTTCATGGTACAGGTGGCAAACTGAGGTACAGACATAGAGCTAACAGAGGCTAAAATAAAAATGGTGTTCCAAATGAAACAAGCCAATGCAGGCAGCCCAAGCAGTTTCTATATATACATTTTATATGCTGCATTTATCAAGTAAGGAAACCTTAAACAAGAGATGCTATTTCTGGCATTTTCCCACCCTGCTTGTTCTCCCCTGTGAATGTAACTTGATTTTGTCTTATGTCAGCACCACAAGTTAGAGCACATCCCAAGCCAAGAGCCTCCATAGCTACAACTCTCAATTACTCAGAGCCTGTGAATGTTAGTGCAATGGAATCACACCATTTGTGATATACCTTGACCTGTGAAAATTCAGATTAACTGGAAAACGGATAACTGCTAACAAGAGTAAAAGGCTAAATTTCAGTTTTCGGAAATAAGCCAAAATCGATTAAATGGGCAGATTGGTTTTGACAGCTTATAGTTTGAGTGTCACGAAATAAACAACACTGGTTAATGTGTTCTGTCATGGAAGACCAAGCAGATGATATCTCATGCTTTTTAGAACTGACTGAAGAAGACTATAAAACAGCAAAGTAGAACAAACATTAAACTGACTACTTGCTCATTCCACCCAGAGCCTAATGAAGTCCAAGTGAGCGGAACCTACTCTTCACTTTGTTTCATTCACCTACCCATCCATCCATCCACTCACCCCTAAAAACATAGTTTGCCAACCAAATGAGATAGCATAGAGTTATTGTGTTGTTTTGACAATATAGTCATTTTGTCAATGTCTGAAATGTAAGACATGCTCAATAAATGCTTCCTTGGCTATTCTGTCTCCATGGCTTCCATGACTCAAAAGCATATTCATTCAGTCAACAAATGTTGTTTTAGTGCTTTCTATATGCTAGGATCTATTCTTATCCCCATCATTCCACAGCAAGCAAGACAGAGTGTCTTCTTTTATAGACATAACGATGGGGAGGTAAGGAAGGAAAAAGAGGGGTAAGGAAAGGAAGGCAGAAAGTTATCAGTCCATGACCAATGTTATACAGAGAATAACTAGGGTGATGTGGGAATAAAAACAACAGCATTGCTACTCAAAGCTGGTGACATTTAGATGATGTCTAAATGAAGAGCCATCCATGCCCAGACTGGGGGAACCATCCCATGGAGAGTTAACAGCGAGAGCGAATGCCCTGGAGTAGAACTGAGCACGGCCTATTCATGGAAGAGAAAGGAGAGCAGTGTGGCTGAGATTCAGATTAATTTAGATCAGTGATGTCCAATGCAAACATAATGCAAGCCACCATACATAATCTAAAATTCTCTGGTAGTCATATATACATACATGTAAAATAACTTGTGAAACTAATTTTAATAATAGATTTCACTTCACCCAACATATCTAAGACATCATTTCAACACATAAGCCATATAAAAACTACTGAGATGTTTTCATTTCCCTTTTTTCATCCAAAGCCTTCAATATCTAGTATGCTATTTTACACTTACAGCACATCTCAGTGTGGACCAGCCCCATTTCAAGGGCTCAATAACCACATGAGGCCAGTGCTTCTGAATATGAGAGGGCAGATCTAAAAGATCGTAATGTAGGATTAAAGACCTTGGATTTCTACTCCAAGCCATTGGAAGGTTTGAGCAGGAGAGCAATAATATCTGATTTAAATTTTTAAAAGGTCACTGTTTGTGGGGTGCTTGTGAAAAATGGATTAGAGGGGGATTACAAGAGGAAAGAAATGGAAGTTGGAGCAGGAGCTGGGAAGCTACCGGGTTGGTGCAGTGAGGAAATTGGTGGCTTGGGTTGAAATTGTGGAGGTGGTTAAGGGAACAGAGAGGCGGGACTTGGCATGTGTATCCCAGGTTGGCATGATATGCAGGGTGAAGGCCTGTGGATTACAGTATTGAAATCAACACTTCTACATGTATTAAACTCTCTGCCACACTCACATAAATTACACAGATCTTCAGAATCTTGTTCTATCATATTGCATAATGCCATGAGGACTCTGCTAGTCTTTCCTGAGTGAAAGAGACCCAGTAGCAGGCCAAAAAAGAATAATCCACACAGAAAAAACAGAGTTAGAGCACAGGATGGCTTAACACTGAGACTGGAACAGGAATAAGAGGAAATTGTGGACTTCACTGGCACTAGCCTAGAAGTTTCCCTCCTGATTGCCTGCCTACCTGAGGCCTGCTGTGGAAGTCTACATTTCTTAGGGTCCTGTTCCTGCCCCATTTCAGCTCTGCCCAAGTCACTGAAAATATCTCCTACTATTTTTTATTTAACTCACTTCCAAAAGAGGCAGCAGGAAGCAAATAGCCCAGCTCCCAATCTCTAGCCCCATCTCCAACCTCACCTTTTGCCCTTCCTAGGCCTTTAGCCAATGAACCTCAAGGGAGATAGGGCCACAGAGGCAGAAGAAAGAAGGGAGCTGCTCAGAGAAACTGCTGGGCAGTTATGGAAACATCCAAGTGGGAAGGAAGCCAGAAAGGGGCCAAAGCAGAAAAAAAGAACAGACCTAAATAGTCCACAGAGCAAAAGGCCCCATGTTTATAGAACACTTTATAGCTTTCTATGAGCTTTCCTATATTTGCTCCATTTAATCTTCAGGAAGACCCTGAGGTAGGCATTTTTTTAGAACATTTTCAAGAAAGGAGACGTCTCATCTGAGATCACACAGCCTGGAAGAAATGGAACCAGGGGCTCCAAATCAATCCCTCAGTCCCATTACACCCTTTCCAAAGTAGGAATGAATCCACGTGACCATGCTGGGGACTCAGTCTTGATCGCGCAGCTCTGAAACACACAGGGAAGTCATATGCGCCAAGGATCGGTCTTCCATACTGAGCATGGAAGTCATTTAGGTCACGCCCTGTGGACACTGGACATCTTTTCCTCATTTACATCTTCTTGTACTTGAGTTTCAGACACCACATTTCAATAAATGAAATACTGGTCTGGATCAAGGATATCAGTGGCATCTGGGATCAGCCCTTGCGTGGAGAATCTGGCCAGGGCAGGATGTAAAATGTTTTCCAGTGTAGTTTATTTAAATATTTCCAAGTTAAGTTGACCAACCTTGAAATGCCGTGGAAAGACAACCAAAACTCAAATGCCCTGAAAGAAGAAAAGCTGCTAAGATACATGAGTTATTTATTTCCTTTCATTTGTATTTCTTGTCCAGATCCAAGTAGAAAAAGATTTCTAACACAGACTTTCTCTGCCCAGTCTCCATCACAGAAGTACACCCGAAAATAAATTAACCTCAATCCATACAGCATTTACCAAGGAAGAGGCACTTGTCTAAATGTTTTACATTTAATCTTAGTAACAACTCTTACAAGTAAGGCCCTACCATTATTCCCATTTTACTTATGAGGAAGAAAAAGAAAAGGGGAGGAAGTAGGTAACTACGTTTATTGAGCACTTTCGGCAGGTTTTCCACTGAGGGGAGTGTCTTGCATGCTCCGAGTTAGCTACTGAATCCTCTTACAATGCATGGAGCCTGGCTAGGCACACGTGACACATGAATAAACTGACTCACAGAGGTAAGCTCCACTTGCCAGAATTCAAGTGTATATAATAAGAGCAGGAGTCAGACCCAGGTCTTTCCAGTACATTCCTCAACTGCTGCAGGAGACCCTTGTGATTAGGGGGTCTTCCATGAAGCATTTCTGTGACGTGGAACTGAAGAACACAATTGTGTTTGCGTGTATGAACAGCATGACTCTCCCTTTACCGCCTTTTCATTAATCTGGCTCACTGCTCTGTTTGGCAGAACAGGCAAATTGGTCTTTATTGAGTGCCTCATGCACACAGAGCACATGTATATCATGACCTTCTTTCTGTCTCCTAAAATCCACCCCCAGTTTGGTCACATCCGGTCTGGGAGGATACTATGCAGTAAGCTCAGGCCTACCTGCTTTGCACAGCTGAAGAAACAGGGGAGCATTTGTTGACTGCAGACTATCCATTGGGCTCTGTGCCTGGCACTGGCTATTCATCCAGGAAGAAGGCATTTGATACTCATTTTATAAAAATAGAAACCAAGGCTCAGATAATTCAAGGAACAAAGCTGTAAAGCACCAAATCTTAGTAAAATGATATCTATGCTCCTTTCAATTGGCTACCAAGTAAAAATTAGTAACAGAAAAGAAAAACCAAAGTCAACCTAAAGACTCTGCCGAGAAGTTCAAAGCTCAAAGTTCAAAGTTCAAAGCTAATTATGATACCTCCCCACCCATCCCACTCCCAAAAAAGAAGGAAGGAAGGAAGGAAAATCATGTATCAGTTATTGACATGGGATGGGGACAAGAGAGGTTGGGTAAATGACTCAAATCATATTTTGGATATTTTGGGGTCAACCAAACTTTAAGATGTTCTGCCAAGTGTATAAGCTCATTAAAAAAAAAAAAAAAAAAAAAAAAAGCCATGTGAAATTGATAGAAAATAGGCTCCACATGTGTCTTGTTCATTAGCTTAAAATTTTTAAAAAACCTTTTCAAGAGCTATTGGCTCTTCAAGCAATCTTTTGCAGGCTCTACGATGATCCTCACCCCCAATGTAAAGCAGGAAGAAAATCTTCCTAAAGTTGATTTTGTGAAAGGCAGGACATTATATTTGTCAGAAGCCATCACCCGGAGGTCTCAATATGACCCTCTACTTGGAAATTTATATATAGTTTTTGAATGGGACTGGAACATGTGACATTCCTAAACTTCATTCATTCATTCATTCATCTATTCATCAGATATTTTCAATTCCTATTTATACACCCATTATGCTGGAAACAAGGGATGTGTGGTGAATAAGACAGCCTTTACCAAAGCTGGGGTTTGAACCTTCCATTTACTCTGTCGTCACTTCTAAGAGCACATGGTCAGGGTCTCCACAGCAGCTGCTGTTCTCTGTCTCCAGAAATCAAACAGGATATAAACCCTCCTTCCATTTTCAGACAGGCCTTTTGCCTTCATATCCCCTCTGTGAGACCATTTACTCTGACATTTATTCATGTGTCTATTTATTCACGCAACCAACATTAATTAAAATGTATTAAGTGCCAAAGAGCAACATAATGTAGTGTATAATATGTAAGCTCCGGGGCCAGGCAGACTAGACTTTTCTCCTTCTCAGCTATGCAAACCCTCCCAGGCTCCATTTCCTCCCCTGTAAAACAGGGCTTATAATAGGACCTCCTTCAGGGACTCGTTAGGAGGATTTAATCACACACAGAACACCTAACACACTCAATAAAATGGTAGCTGTTACTATCATTGTTACTGTTATGTGCCATGCACGTAATCAGATGAATCAGGCAAATCGGACGAATTAGACAAAATTTACAAAGGGACCTTGAGGGGCCGAACACCACATTTGTAGGGAAACAGCGGGGAGCACACTGTATCTGGCAAGCCTGATGTGTCCAGCAGCCTTGAAACTCTCCGGCGTGTAGCCACTTCATTTTTTTTTTTTTTTGCCTGAGTGAACATTATACATAATTGATCACACTGCAGAAGCCGTACCTGAGAAAGCTGTTAGTTCAATAATTCACCTTGTCTGCTTGCATACGACAGACGTGACTCTCACAAGCTGGTTGGAGCATTCATCAGTCCGGAGATGCAGTACTGAGCTGAGTGTTCTAAAAGAAGCCTGAGGATATCCCCGCCCTGGAAAGCGGGAAGGACCAGCCCTCCACACAGTGCTTTGGCCAAACAGGCCCACAGTGAATAGGCAGCAGCAACAGCTGTCAGGGGCTGGGAATGATCTTCTCCCCCGCCAGGAGGGGACATGCGCTCTTGCAGCTCATGAGGATAAAACAGCAAATGACACTGCCCTGAGAAAGAACTGTTGCCTAAGGAAACTTGAAAGAGAATACCAATGTTCTGAGTGGGGGTCTATGTAGTCATTTTGATGTGAAATAATATTGTAAATATAAAAGAATGAAAAGATTCCACAGCTTTAAACTCTATCTTTGGGACAGATAGAATGGTCAAGGAAGAGGGGCGAAAACTGTTACAGGAGAGAGAAAATAATCCCAGATGAATGACTTGAGAATGAGAGGAGAGTCTGGAACGCATGGGCTGGTATTCATTGGCCTCCCACCTTCAGTCAGTGGGTACCTCTGCAGAGGGCCATTCATTCACCTAATCATTTACTTGTTGACTAGGACAAGAATTACCAGAGTAATAGACCTTCAACTGACAAAAGCTCTAAACCTGACTGAAAAGTTAAACTCCTCTGATAATTGTGCTCATGTTCATAATATGCTGAGCAAGAAGGGCAAGTTAAGAAACTTCACTTGCTCAGTGTGGCCTGAGTATGGCCTGACAGGGCCACTTATTAGAGAAGTAATTTGAAGTCCAGAAATCAGGATGACATTCCCATCCTGATAATTATCCTGGAAAACCTGGATAATTACTTACAGGTGTTATTCACTTCTTCATTAAAACAGTTGCTGCCACTGGGATGCCTGGGTGGCTCAGTCAGTTGAGTGTCTGCCCTTGGCTCAGGTCATGATCCTGAGGTTCTGGGATCGAGCTCTGCACTGGGCTCCCTGCTGAGCAGGAAGCCTGCTTCTCCTTCTGCCTGCCTCTCCCCCTGCTTGTCCATGCTCTCTCTCTCTGACAAATAAATGCATAAAATCTTTTAAGAAAATACTAATGCTACCACTTATAAAGGGCCTGCTGCCAAGTCTTTTGCATATATTACTCCACTGAAGCCTCAAAACAACAAAAAGAGACCGTTATTAAGATAATCCTCATTTTAGAGAAACTAAAGCACAGAGAAGTTAAGAAAAGCATCCAAAACCACACACGTGTAAATGGTGGAGCCAAGATTTAAACCCAGACAGTCAACTTCCAGAGTATATTAAACTGCCACTTTTGGAATCTGTGGGGCTTACAAAACTGTTCACACCTCCCTCCCACTCATCCAGCCCTGGCCATAGACCATTCTTCTACGTTTTTCTCCTCGTCAGGCCTCATTGCATTGATTCAGGATCCTGAGATGGGTTTGGGGAGCCCATATATAAACTAATACCATGTATTGTCCTTATGTAAACAAACCCGATGATGACTTGGAGGTGGTCTGCCCGGAGGCAGGAAGGTAGGCTGTGAGCATGAACCTCCGGTCAGCCATTTGGCTCTGGGCTATTGGCTGGCTTCTTCCTTACCTTGGTGGGTTCTCACAAAAACCCCACAGTTGTTTTTTACCATGAGCCTTCTTTTCCTTTCCAGGAAAGGCTATGCTTCTTATTTTTTTCTCTTTAGATACTCAATATCCCTTGCCCCCACTTTTCTCTGACTGCTCTTACAACTTTGTGTGTTTTCCTTTGGTTTACAGTCTTTGCTTTTATTGCCCTCGAAATTCCTCAAGGGCTTCTAAAGGCTTTTTATGTTTCTTCCATCTTCTCAGGGTGCAGTGAAAGGCATATTTCATTCAGGTGGATCCAACATTGTACTTGGAAAAGAAACAATCCCTTCTGAGATTGTTTGACCAAAAAGAAAAAAAATCAAAGTAAAATTTCTGGATGATAAAGGTAATACGTGTTCAATGTAGAGAAACTGGAAAGCATATGAAAGTAAATATAAAAGCTACCCATAATTCTTCCCTCTTGAGATTACTGCTTTTGGTTAATATATTAATATTTTGATATATTTCCTGCCAGTCTCTTAAATATATTTTAACATAATCATGATTTTACAGTACATGAAATTTAGTAGCATGGTTTCTCATACTTAATATTATAATGTAAACATTTTTTCCCAGATCCATAAAAAATTATTAGAATAGTGCTTGCCAAAGCATGCCAAGGACCACTGGTCTCTAAAAATATCCCACATACAAAAAGTACAGGGACCACTGTCAAACACATTTGAGAGACAATGTGTGTGACATGGCCCCATCTTGGAGATGTATAGTGGCTTATTTGAATATCTGGAAAGCTGTGCAGTAAGAAATCTGTTTCATTTTATTTACTCAGCAATTTCCAAAGACTTTAGAGCATGCATCCATGTTTTGGAGGAACAACTATTAAAGTCCCACTAAACCAGTGTTTTTTGAGACCAGATGAGGGCCCAGGGATTGCTAATTGGGTGCCCCTAAAATCAGTTGCTGTTAAATGCTTAGGCCCCAAAACTCTAAAAATCAGCCATTTTCCTCAAACCCTACTGAAAAATGGGAAGCCTACATGGTTCTGTAGGTTGAGCATCCAACTCTTGGTTTCAGTTCAGGTCATGATCTCATAGGTCATGGGAACGAGCCCCGAGTTGGGCTCCACACTGTGTAGAGTCTGCTTAAAAATAAGATTCTCTCCCTCTGCCTCTCTTCCCTCTCGTGCACATGCATGTGTGCTCTCTCTCTCTAATAAATAAATAAATCCTTAAAAAAAAAAAACTGCAGAAAAATCTAGTCACAGTTAAAAGAAGAGATGTCAGGACATATGCTTTTCCAGATCCAGGTCAAATTCCCAAAGAAGCCAAACCGAACTCACTCATTAACCCGTTTCAGTTTGTAGTAGATAGTGGCACACAGCCAGGCCTCTGGGGGAGCCCTGGTTGTTTTGTTTCTCATTTCAAGGACTTCACACTCCCGTTCAGCACATGTTGTACCCATTTTATGGGTGAGGAAACAAGTTGAGCAAGTGTGTGAGACCAACTCAAGGGCATGGGACCTCGTTCTGACAGCACACTCCCCATGGCACTACAGCTGGCTCCGGCCAGTCTCTCCCAGCAGCCGGTAATAGATCCATGAGTTTCCCCTGGATGGGGGAAGGGAACTGGTGGTCTGGAGCTAAAAGCTTTCATCCTAAAACCATTAGCCATCTTCTCAGTCATTTCATTATGGTCCAGCACAGATCGAATCTTTCTCATTCATATTATCTAGCAGCATCTTCCTCTGAATGCACCTCATGTTCCTGCATGTTTGGATTATAAGCTAAATCTTCCTTTCAGTCTCAAACATTGAAAGCACTTCACTTAATGTATTAGATTTCAGCCCTTTTTGGTACATTAGTAGATGTTCGGGATGCAAAATCAGGAATCCATTTTAAGATAGAATACTGAGAAGCATATCATAGACCATCTTCCTTTTAAAGGAGAGGAACTGGAAACAGAGTTTTCATGCTCTGTGGGTTTCATGAGGGAAGGAAGAGGAAAAGGAAATGAGAATTCACTGAACTATCCCAGGTCAAATGCTTTATATATGTTAATATGTTATCTTATTTAATCTTTAAATCCATATATGAGATGGTCACCATTAACCCATTGTACAAATGGGGAAACAGAGTCTCTGAAGACACTACTTATCTAGGTTCATGCATTTAGGGAAGAGTCCATCCAAGAGCCATACCAACATCTTCCTGAATTTAAAGCTGTATGGTGGCTGTCACATCCATCTACCACTTGCAAGAGAAATGACTCCAGATTCAGCCCCTGACGAAGGAAAATTTACTTGAGCCCCAATCCTGGAGCAATGGGATTGATGGGCAGAGAAGCAAAGTAGGAATTCTGTTACAAGGCCTGGGACAATACTGTGGGCTGCATTGGAGGAAGCAGGCAAGTGTTCAGGGAGGTCCAATGTCAGAGGAAGGTCGGCGGATCTAAAGCCTGAGATCCTTACAATCTTTGAGTACAACATGGGACCGGCCTGCAAGAACCCAAGCAAAGCCAACAAACTGGAAACAGAAGTGCTATAAGCATGAAAAAGCCTGGGAAGCAATGCAATCAAATGTTAAAGTCCCAAATAATAGGGTAAGAGAACCCATGTAGTAATGAGATTGTGGGGGTAAATCAGAAGGAATGGATTCCTAGCCATGAGCTACATAATTAAATCTTGGATTTCAAGACAGGCTGAAACTGAGGATGTTATTTTATTGATTCCTGCTTGCTCTTGTTGTTATTTTTTTGATGCATTTATGAAGACATATCTTAGCTATTTTGTATGTTAAATTCCAGTTTTGTTTACCTTTGATACCCATTAATGAATCCAATACACAAGGCAACTCATAAAAATAATTGAGCTGCAATTCATCACCTCCCCCTTCTTTTGTGTCAGGAAAAAATGTCCACATGGCAAGACCTGTAGTTATAACAGCTGCTCCTATGACCAGGGGTTGGCCTGATTATGACAGGGTTTACTATAGGAGAGATGTTGTTGGCTAAGACTCAAGTTGCCCTCTCTACCTCCCAGGACACTTACAGCTAATCTGGACCAATAAATTCTAGAATACAACTTCCCTTTACCTAGCCAGTGAGACAGAAACAAACAAATGGTGGGAAGAGGTGCATCCATCAACTCTGAAAAGGGACAAATTCTATCCTTAATAGTGTTGTACTCCAGGACATCCCCCACCCCCTAGTCAAGCATGCTTACCTATTACTAATGTTTTTGAGTTAAAAATGCAACCTCCCCTCGCCCCAAGCAGAGAGTACATCCTATTAGGGTCAATGTGGCATTAAACATCTGTTACTTTGGACCATTCATTGGTGTGCTGGCTGGAGGGAGAGGGGAGTCAATGGGGAGCTTATGATGAGGAAGGTGGAAAGGTGTCAGTCTGAAAACCAACACCCACATAGTGGTAGTAGTAGTCTGATACATGGTGTTGAGAAGGATTCTAAGGCTCACTAGAAAAGAGTTGCTCCATTAGCCATGTCCACCATAAGTGCTAGAAGTGGGAATGGTGCCAGAGCATAAGTGTCATAATCAAACTCATGAGCCCTCTGCTCTTCTTAGCTATCTGGAATGCAGTGCTGGTGGGACAAGTCCAATGATGATCCACACATGTGAGAAAAGGAGGAGGTTTGGGAGAAAGATGCATTCTTACTGCTTTAAAAGTCACAGTGAACCTCGTTCCTGAAGACCCCCCACATGGCAGAACAGCAAGCTGAAGTCATGTCCCAGTAAAGAATTGCACTGAGCTGATGGAGAGAGCCATGTGCAAACCTCAGTAAGGGACTGCTCCCCAGGAAAGACATGAGGGATGATGGGCTGTAGCCCAGAGCTGTGACCCTCTGACTGGCCTCTCACGTGGTTCTCACTGGGCTCCTGGAGTCCTCAAAAGAGAGAGCTTTAAGGGGAAGGAGAGCCAGAGAAGAATTTGGACATGAAAAGACACAGGTAGTGCTGCTTTGTGGTTCTAAGAGTATGACACTCTTGGAGATGACAGTTCTTCTTCCTACTTTCCCACTATGGGGTCTTTGGACTGGAAAAGAGAACCAACTAGGTCTCCCATAATAGAGAGGAGAGAAGCATCACAGTAGCAGAATGGCCATACACAGACCTGTCAAGATGCACATGGTCTCCATGGCAACTGGTAGTCAGAAAGCCACAAAGTGGAAGATAACAATGAGGCAGTTACTCTGGGAAGTCTCTCCTCTGAGGCAGAGAAACAGGTTTGGAAGGATCTTTCAGGATCTTCCAGTGGGAGTAAGTCAGGGAACTGGGATCTGTGACTACCATTGGTGATTTTTTTGTGCCCCAGGGCCATGGACCTGGAAATCTCTGCTTCCCAGCATCTCTGTCTCCACAGCCCGGGTGGAGCCCTGCTGTGTTTCCTGTCCTGTCTGCTGTTCTGGGGCCAAGCTTGTACTCAGCCCAGACTGCTCCATTCCCCCCTAGATGTCTAGAAGGGCCTCTCATAGTTTTCTATTTCTCCCTTTCCCAAAAACCCTTGCCTGAGGTGTTTGACCAAGGGAGTCAGCATGTCCCTCTTAAACTAGTGGGAGGAAGGAAAATACTTTACAAAGCTGATTAGGAATGGAGCAAATGATTCTGTGGAACCATTTAATTCATTCTTGGCAAGCCAGGCTATCACTGTGGAAAAACAGAGCTGCTACGTGAACATCCAGCAGCAAGAGCCACACTTTACTGTTCAGCCCTGGAAGCCTATTCATTGAGCCACTGAATAAAGAAAACAAGAACTAAAGAAAGGTAAAGCCCTATTCTCTTTGGCAATCTGGAAGTAATGACAAGCCCTGTGAGTAACTAGTGTTAGCAGGACTGGCACAGCAGGGAGAAAGCTGGCTCCAGATTTGTGGCCTGGGTAAGCAATCAGCCTCTGGCCAAGCAGCGTAAGTCCTACCCCAGGGGCTGGATATCGCCCTGTCTCCAGCCTGGTCTGGGAGAATTCTGAGCATTGACCCTTTTGGGTGAGTCTCTGGGGCTCTTTCTTCCTATACACAAATATGATCTCTTCACTCTAGAGAACAAACTGATGGTTACCAGAGGGGAGAAAAGTTGGGCGGAGGGGCAGATGGGTGAAATAGGTGAAGGAGATTAAGAGCACACTTATCACGATGAGCAGAGTAATGTATGGAATTGGTGAATCACTATATTGTACAACTGAAACTAATATAACACTGTGTGTTAACCACACTGGAATTAAAATTTTTAAAAAAATGATTTTAGCTCCAAATGGAAGACAGAAAACTATGGGAGTTTCTTGCTTCCCTGCCCAGCATGAAGGGAAGGTGGAATTGATTTATTCACCACTCATGTGTCATTGCATTAAGAACAGCATTGTCTGGTGTCCAAAATACTTGTGAATACCACTGCTGGTGGACTCGGTGGTCTGAATCCAGCATGGGACATTCAGAAGGCTTAAAAGAATCAGCAGACTCTCTGCCTGAGGGACCCATCTCCTCACTTCCAAGGGCAGGCTCTGTGAAGGAATCAGAGTTCCCTTTCCTGCCAAGATCTGATGCATGGAATCAGCCCAGCCTTCCAGAAAGCCCCTACCAACTGAAGGGAGGGCCATGTGACCGAAAACATGGTCCCTCCCTGTCTCCGCCCCCAAAGGAGCTTTGCGTTGCTCCTGCCACTTTGCATGGCTTCATCTGGCAAAAAGTGAGTGGCAGGCTCAAGGTCAGGCAGCCTGACGGGGCAGAACCCATGGCAGCATCCCAGACACTGGCCATGTCCACACTGGCCTTGACGGAGACCACCAGTCCACTCCAGCTCACCCTCCATTATCTAGCCTTCATATTGTCCAGACTGTTGGCTTCCGCTATGGTCCTTCTGGACTGCTGCCCTTAGCTAGGACCCCGGCTTCCAAAGGAGACACACATGATGTAATGGTTGTCCTGGTTCTGACAGCTACCAACACAGAGGGGAGCAGAGGGAGGAAGAGGGGAGGAGAGGGGAGCTACCATGTGTGAACGTGGGAGACCAAGTGCCATGAGAGACCAACACATACCAGGTGCAAGATGGGCATACGTCACTTAAGAGAAAGATATATCCGTGTATTTATTCTTTTATTTTTTTGCTGCACTCCCAGGTTTGAGCCCTGTCGTGTATGTTAAGACTAAATGAGCACACAAAAGTAGAAAGAAGTGGCCCTGTTATGGAGGATTCAGTCTAGAAGAAGAGATGCACTGCCCAGCCCTACACAAAATTCCCTCCTTCCTTCTGGGTCACAGTCTCTGGAGACTGGCCATCCCACACAAACCCCTCCTCCATCTCTGGAGCAGCCAGCTTCCAGTTCACCTCTCAGGAGCTGGGCACTGGTGTGGAACACAGGTGTCTTGGCCAAGCCTGCTTGTGGCCACAAAGGCCAGTGCATGGGTTTCATTGCTGATTCTACAGGAAAGCTGCTGGGGAAGAAAAGCTATATGACAACAGGGATGGTAGAGGGCCAGTAACCAGTAATTTCTCTAACTGCATTAGTCACTGTTTGGTGGCTCCCAGCCTCTCCTGCAGTAGCCCACCGGGAAGGTTCCTCACCCTGGATGGATGGTTTTCCACCAACTGGCTTTGCTTTCTGAACCTTATTACCTCCCCACCCCCACCTCCTGAAGGCTACTTGTCCTCTCTTCCGCTGTAGGCAAGAAAACCCCTACACCAGCGGCCCCACGCCAGTGGCCAGCACCCAGCCCAGGTCAGATCCTTATTTCTATGGAACTAAAGAGCTTGGAAGAGGTTGATTAGGTGAGGGCCAACGAGAGGCTTCAACCAGCTAGTTAGTAAGTGGCAATGAGAGGATAAGGGACAGAAAGAGAAAGACGGGAGGGAAAGGCAGCCAAGAAGAAAAGTGAGAGACTCCCAAAGAAAGCGTTGCTATTTGGCGAGCTTGTCTGGAGTCAACCCCACTGCTTCATCACTTCCTTTCCCATAAAAAGTGCGGAAAGCACTATCTCCTGTTTCTGATCTCCTGTGAGACTGAGCTAATGAAACAGCGAAGTGATGCAGGCTGTGGGAGGCCAGTGGTGGGAGATAGGGGAGGAGGGTTGGTGGGAGGGAAAGGGGGAAGAACACATGAGGACAGAGGCCCTTTTATAATGAAGGCTAGAGGATAGAGCACTTGCCATAAATTAGTTTCCATCAAAACAGCCTTGTGTGTGAAGAATAATGTGGTTTCCTCATTAGTGGTTTTGTCTGCGATAATTAAGCCCCCGCATTTCGATTCCAGATAAAGATCCCTAACTTGACATCCCCATTCAGCTTAAGGATGGAGAAGTAGGATTGGGGGAAGGGCAAGAGGGGGACGGAAGAAGAACTGAATTCACACTACGTTTTCTGTGGATGGCTGCAATGACAGCCGTGGGGCTGCGGGAGGGCTACGGCGGACAGGAGCACTTTCCCTATGGAGCGAGCAGGCTCCATGGACAGTGGTGTGGGGGGCTTCAGTCTCCCAGGGAAAGGGTTGAAACCCCCAGCTCCAAAGGAAGTTTGGGGATCCCATCAACCCACAGCATGTACAAAAATCATGGAGATGTCAGGGAATTTCCCAGAGGGCTCTGGCTCACTCCAGGTCAGCTTGCTGGGAATTCCAGCTCTAGCCTTTAAACTCAACAGCTCTCCACTGTCCCAGCTCCCACACTGCTGCTCTCACTCTGCGGGATCCGGCCCAGACTTTCCTCCCCGGTTCCCCCACACTAGTGTATTCCATGATCTGATGGAGGCACGAAGATAATACCAACCCGACCACAGAGTATCTTCCTGTTCACATCTCACCTGGGTGCCATTCCTCTTTTTAGGACTTGTCTGACTATGTTTAACTCCCAGGGCACCAGTCACAAACTTCTGTATAACTTTTTATGTGGAATAAATGTTATTTTTGTTTTCTCATTTCTCTCCTACTGAAACCAAACCAAGGGTTTATTGTTTCACGCCCATGAGATCCTTTGAAGAGTTTTCCTTTGGGGTAAATACCCAGGAGTGCAATGGCAGGGTCACAAGGAAGTTCTATTTTTAATTTCTTGAGGAATCTCCACACTGTTCTCCAAAGAGGCTGCACCAACTTGCATTCCCACCAACAGTGGAAGAGGGTTCCCCTTTCTCCACATCCTCTCCAACACATGTTGTTTCCTGTCTTGCTAATTTTGGCCATTCTAACTGGTGTAAGGTGATATCTCAATGTAGTTTTAATTTGAATCTCCCTGATGCTAGTGATGATGAACATTTTTTCATGTGTCTGATAGCCATTTGTATGTCTTTATTGGAGAAGGGTCTGTCCATATTTTCTGCCCATTTTTTGATATGATTGTCTGTTCTGTGTGTGTTGAGTTTGAGGAGTTCATTATAGATCCTGGATATCAACCTTTTGTCTGTACTGTCATTTGCAAATATCTGCTCCCATTCCGTGGGTTGCCTCTTTGTTTTCTTGACTGTTTCCTTTGCTGTGCAGAAGCTTTTGATTTTGATGAAGTCCCAAAAGTTCTCAGGTGAAATTATAAGCTCAAAATAAGCACAAAGTGATGGAGTAAAAAGTGATGTCACAACACATCTATCCCCAGAGGGATATTAGTGAAAAGTAATATTAGTGATATTAGTGAAAGAACATTCTACCTCTTGTTTTCATGATGTTCAACTTTTCAAGGAAAAAGCAGCTCTTGTTATGTGGTCACACTTAATGAATGCCAACCCTTTCTCCACACCTGGTTTTTAAATTTATTTATTTAATTAAAAATACTTTTAAAGTTTATTATTTTTATTTTTAGTAATCTCTATACCCAGTGTGGGGCTCAAACCCATGACTCCAAGATCAACAGTTGCGTGATATTCCAGCTGAGCCCGCCAGGTGCTCCTCCACAGCTGCTTTCTTTTAATTACCAATGGCTTTCTCATTATTGTTCAGAAGCCTGCTGGGACATCTCTAGGTACTTTGGGGAGAGATTCTGGTGGGAGGAAGGAACGATAGCATAAGGAAGAACCCCTAATCTAGAAATAAAGAGACTCCTAAATAATGACAATACTAACAAAAAAAAAAAAGTTTTCCTAAGTAAAAAAAGCTATCTTCTAAGAGTTAAGAGTGCCTGCCTTGGAGTTCAGGACAGCCATCTTCTCCCTACTTTGGATATTTTCTAACGACCCATTCTAGTTCACTAACCCTGTTTTCCATCATGTCTACCTGCTTCTACCTTAGAGTTCTTACTTTTAGATACTGATCTCCTTCAGCTCTAGAATATTCAGTTTAATTTTTTCAAATGATTTTCATTACTCTGATAAACTTTTCAAGCTTTTCTGTTTTAAATGTAGAGTTCCAAAGAACTCTCCTTTTTGTCAGAAAAGGTGGTGGGGATGCTGATCTTTTTATTCTAGTCATAAACTGAGATGAATCTGGGCTACTTTGCAAGTTTTGTTAGGCTTTAGTCTACTTCTGATTCACCCTTGTTTCTAAGGTACATCACTTCAGAGCCTTCTTTTTTTTTTTTTTTTTTACCTTTTTTGTTTTTTTAGTGAGAAAGAGAAATTAGGAGCAGGCAGGGGAGGTGGGGGGCAGAGGGAGAGGGGAGAACTCCAAGCAATTCAGCACAGAGCCCAACACGGGGCCCAATCCCACAACCCTGAGATTATGACCTGAGCTGAAATCAAGAGTCAGGTGCTTAACCCACTGAGCCACCCAGGCACCCAGAGCTTTTAACTGAGTCCAGTGTGCTTGTGTCTGTGACTCTTAAACTTGACTGTTTTCTTTGCACAACAAGACTACTCTTCAGATGTTTTTATCTTATCTCTAACTTTTCATTCCAGCCCCAAAGATCATAAAAAGCCCCAGTCATTTGTCTGTCATCCATTTTTCCCTTTCTCTGCTTGAGCCTAGCTGGATGGTCAGCCTCTTGTTCTTGCCCACAATGTGGCAAATGGCCACAGGCCAAAAGCAGCAACAGACTCTTGGTGGTTCTGACCGCTCCAGCCTCAACCATTCAGTCCCCATTGCTTCAGCAGATCCCCACTGCCTTTAATTATTCCTATACATACGTGTATGTGTGTGCGTGTGTGTATTTTATTTATCCATTTGACAGAGAGAGAGTGAGAGAGATCACAAGCAGGCAGAATAGCAGGCAGAGAGAGAGGGGGAAGTAGGTTCCCTACTGAGCAGAGAGCCCGACGCAGGGCTTGATTCCAAGACCCCAATATCATGACCCGAGCCGAAGGCAGACACTTAACACACTGAGCCACACAGGTGCCCCTATTCTTATATTTTATCCTGATTTTTTTTACTTGTCCTTAGCAGAAAAAAATGGTCTTGCCCCCACCATTCCATCTGACACATAAGCAACATTTCAGTCATTTATCTTTATTATCTTTTCTTTTTCTTCCTGGTATATTTATGTCACCTGAGTTCTTCCAAATTATGTAGCATATCAGGAACACATCCATCTATTTATTATCCAAGTAATAATATGAGAAACCAGCCTACATGCCTGAAGATAATCTGACCTAGTCTTGAATGGGAATGTTCACAATCAATAGAGACTATGGAAATTTTTGCCCAAAGAAACTGTAAAGTTTTGAAATTATAGTTTCTCCTTAAAAATGTAAAGAGTTAAAATCAAATTCTTAGGCCAAGATCTGATGCATTATTTCAGAGCCTCCCTTCTCCTTAGAAAACTCATGTCATTTGTCCAAGATCAAATAACCAGTAAATGGTGGAGTAAATAAGGGGTCTACCTAATTCTAACACCTGAAAACACATGCAAATCCAGATAAAGTGACCAGCATCATCTCTGCACTAGTTTCTCAGGGTGATAGTGCAGGGGAGAGGTGAGCTGGATAGGCTTATTTATTTTCTGGAACCAACTGTTTTCTCATTTCTCCTAACACTGAAACCTATCTGCTTGCCTTGAACATTCCAAATGTGGATTTCCTAGAGGTCTTCTCCCCACATACAACACAGTTGGTAGGACTGTGAGAAAATAAGCCCCCATGCAACAGACAGAGAGAGGCAGCATCTTGTAGGTACAGGGGAGTCAGAAGTCATACCAGAGGGGAATGCACATTTATTGGGAACACATTTTGGTTAGGTGACCCATCTAACAATCAAGGGCTCTGGAGTGGCACAGTAAGAAATGGAACCGGTACCAGCCTGCTTTGGTCCCATGAAACACCCGGAAAAAGTAGATGAAGAAGGAAAAAAAACAAAAAATACTGTTCCTATGGTGGGAGGAATAAAATCTCTGATAGGAGAAACTCCAACCATTCCATTCCTTGACCATGGGATGGAGATTTCCTTAGAAGCAGTAGCCCACATCCTGTCAGAGGAGGACATGAGGCAGTTTGCTGTCATTTTTAACATTTATAGATTTGGGCTATCTAAATTAGGTCGATGGTTGATGTCTATAATAGTAATAGCATTAATATCTCCCAATTTTGGAGGAATAACATGTGCTGGCCACGATACTAAGCAAGTTGCATACATTTTAAATCTATCTTCCCAGTGTAATTAGAGAGCATTACTTCCATTACATGAAATGGAAAAACAGGCTCAAAGGAAAGCTACTTGCCCAAAGTCACATAGCTCCCAAAGTCCAAATGATGAAGTCTATGGCTCCATAGTACATACACTCTTAAATTCTTACGTTCTATCTTTCTACTTAGGATTTTCATAATCCTCTGTATATAGGAGGAGGCTTACAAAAGGTGAGCTGCTCATTTCTGAAATTGTCTACACATTGATGAGGTTTGTTTAAGCTGATTTTTGAAATCTGTGCAACTTTTGTTAATGTCTTTACCACTTAGAAAAATCACCTATGATCTCTTCTTTCATTGAGTAATATGAAAAGCCAATTCCTCCTGACTAAATTTTCCAATGACTTGACCACTGCAAAGTCACACGAAAGCTCTCTTGCCTGGTATTTTTGGAACCACTCTATCTGACCAGCCTTAAAGGCCCATCTCATGGAATAAAGTCATGTTCTGGATACGACCTGGTACCTCAGTGGTAGAGAAATGAGCAACACACAGTCCTGGGGACTGTGGAGCTCTAATTCATTAATTAAACTGCAGAATGATAAATCTGTATTAGAGAAATTTGTTGGTGCAGTTGGGAGTAGAGGAAAAACAGAACCAATGTCCAAATCAGGAAATGAGAGAAGCCTTCCTTAAAGGAATGCTTTAGATTTCACCTTTCAGCCCATCCACAGAGCTCAGATAGTTGGTGTTAAACTTCACCATTCCATGGGTAGAAGAGACAGAGTTCCCTTCACCTATTTGGCAAGAGCAGACCCAATAATAGGCATCAATGTGTCCATCTGTTGAGATATTAAAAGTCCCAGGAGAACCTCTTTCCCTTTAAATATTTTCCAGTATAGCTTCATCTACTCACCACATGGATTTTATTCCACAGTAACATATAAACACCCCAGGAGAGATAAGAACTAATACCTTTTCCCCCCAGAAACTGGCAGTCCTTGTGAAGAATACGAGAAAGAAAAGAATACGAGAAAGCTATATTAAATACTAATACTCAGTTCAATTGATCTTATTACAATCCTTCCATTTAATTTTTGTAGGATTCTAGGTTTGCCATACCCCTAATCAGATCCTCCTTTTCCTCACTGTAGACAAAGAAACACAGCCCCTGTAGTTAATTCTTTTCTTTTCAATTTTTTTTAAAGAGAGAGAGGGAGCCCACACATATACTAGAGAGCTGGGAGGGTGCAGGAAGGGATGGAGGGAGACGGAGAGAGAGTCTCGAGCAGGCTCTGTGCCCAGTGCAGAGCCGGAGGCAAGGCTCCATCTCACAACCCTAAGATCATGAGTTAGGTGGAAATCAAGAGTTAGATGCTTAACAGACTCAGCCACCCAGGCATCCCTCCTCTACTTGATTCTTGATGAGGATCAGAGAAACAAAGGCTGTGAAAGTGTCCCCCGTGAAGTTATCGTCAGGCAGAAAGAGTAGACTCAGGATGGAGTCAAATCAGGGATGCCACTGAAGGCAAGAATTTATAGAGAGGGGATCTTACAGTCCCCTTACCTCATTATAGAAATGACAATAATGTCCTTTGTAGCATATCTGTATTTCTGAGGCAACCTCTACTTCCCAAGGCACCTGGGACCCCCATCCCATCCTCAATCTGCAGCCAAGGGTTAATTAGACTAGGAATGAGACTTTACCCCACAGTGGCAGGAGCAATCAAAAATATTTCTGGAATAATTAGATTCTGCTCTTGGAGATCTGAAAGAGAAGTTGAAAGACTGAGTCAGAAGAAACGGACTCCCTAATGTCAAAAGGTAGATTGAGGTCAAATAAGGCTACACTGGTTAGGGTCTCTGCAGGAAAACAGACGGCATACTCAAATCAACTATTTTGAGGACAGTTTTTAAAACGGGCTACTTATAAAGGTGTGGGTGGGGGTAGGAAACCACAAGGAATAATTCAATATCTCAGGTCTAGTCACTGCGACACAATCACCAATAAATATAAGAAGGAACAAGAGAGGGGCAGTCACTAGAATCTAGAAAGAGTTGTGTGGGCACAGCCTTGTGATCTTAGTTGGTAGACAGAAGACCTGAGAAATAAGTACCAGACCTTATTCTGTTTATTCTCCCTTGACTTTGGCCAGTCCTACTAGTAGCCAAACCCAGTCTAAAGCCACATAGAAAGGGAATCCTTCAGTGTAGACTTCTGGAGAAGAAACAGGATGAGGAAGAATAAGAATGCTTGTAGAAGGCAAATGGAGTGCAAGACTAATTAAAAGTAGCCAACTAGCTAAGAATAGCAGAAGAGACAGAGATGCAGAGTTGTCCTAACAGACCATGCAGCCAATGAGACAACAGCCTCAGTTGCTGCTTCCAGCGTATGTGCTTCCTGTACCTGCAGATCCCCTCTACTGACTTAAGTGAGTCTGACTTAAGTGAGTAATAATGGTTTAGTCAAGCACTATTAACGGATGCTCTACTCCCTGTGGTAGATGGTTTCAGATGGGGCTCCCAATGATCCCTGACCCTTCTTATAACACTTTTCCCTGAGATGTGGACTAGGCCTTGGTGACTTGCTTCTAACACATAGAATACAGCAAAATTGATGGGATCCCAGTTTTGACCCAAGGTCAGTTGGGAAGCATAGACTTCTAAACCCACCAGGCTGTAATGAGATGCCTCACTCCTCTATTTGGGTAGTATTAGAGAACCCAGAGGTTTCTACTCACTAATGCTAATAAGGAGCACCTCTCCAGTGTTAGTGGAGGCCATGTGGGGAGCAATAACAAGGGGCCTCCTCTCTGAGCCTGGTGGTGTTGGCAGAGGTCTAGTAGGTAGCCTGAATTTTCACTCCTTCCAAAAGCAGCCATGAGCTGCCCCTGGAGGGAAGGGTGGCAAATGGAGACCATGCCCCCCCACCACCACTGGCAGGAACAAGAGAACTCTGTCTGTGCAGTGTTCGTGGGAGCCATCTGTTTGGGACTAAATCATGTCCCGTGTCCATTCATACATTGAAGGTCTAACCCCTACATCCCCTAGACCAACATCTATTTTCCCTTGTTTTGACTCTGATTCTGGTGATGCAGCATCAGGTGGGGTATAGCTGGGAAAGTGGCAGGAGAGCTACAGCAAAAGTGACAGAAGTCTGTTTTTACATAACTAATGCTATTTGTAGTTTACTTTCAGCTGTGGAGGCATAGCAAGTATCCAAATTGCAGCTCTTTCTCATGGAGCACATCAGTGGATTTGGTAGAGAACCACCCTCTGATACCATCCTAACACGGACTCTGCACACCTTCCTGGCTGACCCCTTTCGTGTCCCCTCAGCTCCTTCTCTGAAGCACTATACCCCTACAAGCCCCATGTCCTGGGTCCAGCTGGAAAATGACCCACTAGAGCTTTCATTTAAAGCATAGCCTATTTCTTCTCAAACTGGAAGGGGCAATGAGGAAGGCAGATTATGTCTCTGATGTCATCCATTTGGACTCCCTGCTCCCTCCCTTGCTAACATCTGTGTTCCCATATCCCATTGGTCTGGAACTTGCTACCTGTGCTTTGGTTCTCTGAGTAAGGGGATGGGTTAACCAACTGTCTTCAGGTTCCACGGCAATGTCTGTTGATTTCTCAATCCTCCTCACCTTCCTCCTCCTTCAGGTAACAAACAGGATGCTTGAACTCAGTAGAATATCTACTTCCTGTGGCCCATACTGCTGGGGCTTCACAGTGGCTAGGTAAGTCATGTGACTCAAATGGAATTTCTAATTCCTGGCTTTGACATTTATTAGCTGCATACATTTGGGCAGGTTATTCCACATTTCTAACCCTCATTGTGCTCATCTTTAAGAAGTGAGGGCTCCCTCAAATGCATGATGCACATACTATGGTTCCAAGAATGCTAATATCCTGTTAGAAGCTTCCAGATCAGAGCCCTGGGTTCACACCCATTGAAGTACTAATGTTCTCTGGCAAACAAAAAATGACTCCTGTGACTAGAATTTTCAGTTTACTCTGACAGGGACTTTGGCTTCTCTATGATTCTCCTGACACAGGCCTTCCAGAGAAAATACAACGGAGAGAAAGCCCAGGGCATCTGGGGATTCTTGGCTATCTGCTCCCTCACTAAATAGACTTTCATCTGGTCCCATGGAAGGATTTTGTCCTCCTATGATCTATATCTACATTTAAACACATTTCTGTTTTAAACATCCTCAGACCTGTGGGAGCTTGTTCTAAAAACAGTGAGTGGTAAACTCCCCCATATCTTCTATATATATGTGTGTGTGTGTGTGTGTGTGTGTGTGTGTGTGTATACATACATATATGAATAAAGGTAGAAAAAATCACTCTGCCTACTAGGAATTTATCTCTTGAAAATGACAATAGATTGCCTCAGACTTAAAAACACTTTAATTTGTAAATGATCTATTTTTATAAAGGGCAGAGAAAGGGTGGGGGGGGGAAGTATACAACCTCATTAAAATTCCCATGACAGTCTAATGAGAATGGATTGTCTTCATTTTACAGTTGATGAAACAGGGGTTCAGAAAAATTCAGCAACTTTTTCAAGGTCAGGCTACATGTTAATAGGGAACCTGGAATATAAAGCTAACTTTCTCTAACCACAAATCCCATGATTTTGGCACTGGCTACAGGAACCCCACTGATGTCACTGGAAATACACAGGGGTGCTTTGAGGAGGAGAAAGAAGACAAAACAAAAAACAAAGACTCTCCAAAGTTTTAGAGACAGAAAAGGATGGAAACAGCCAAACAATGACCACAGAAACAGAAGAGATCAGACCCTGAGGACTGGGAAGGCAAATAGGCTTCTGGTATTCCCTCCTATCTCTACCCCAAGCCCTTGCATGAGGCTCTGCAACTTGTATGTCACATGAGAGAAACATACAAGCAGCTGCAGGAACAGCATTCTGGGGAGGGGAAATAGCAAGTGGAAAAGCCTGGAAGTGGGAACAACTGGGCACCTGGAGACATCAGATAGGTCTGTGGAGAGTTGAGTATCTAGAGCAGAGTGAAAGGGGGAGAGGAGTCCAAGAAGGAACTGATGGGATCTGAAAGGGAGCCAAGAGTCAAAACATACAGGCTTCTGTACATCCAGGGAAGAATTTAGGATTTTATTCCAGCTGAGACAAGTAGTTGCTGGATTTTGAAAGGAGGCAGACCATGCAATGATAAGAGATTTTATGTTTTTTTTAAAGATTATTTATTTATTTATTTATTTGACAGAGAGAAATCACAAGTAGATGGAGACGCAGGCAGAGAGAGAGAGAGAGAGAGGGAAGCAGGCTCCCTGCTGAGCAGAGAGCCCGATGCGGGACTCGATCTCAGGACCCCGAGATCATGACCCGAGCCGAAGGCAGCGGCTTAACCCACTGAGCCACCCAGGCGCCCCTGATAAGAGATTTTAAAAGTTTACTCTGGCCCCTACCTTCAGGATACATTGGTGGGTGGGGAGAGAAGAGAAATTAGCGTAGGAATGGGATTACACTACTGGGTATTTACCCTAAGGTACAAATGTAGTGATCCAAAGGGGCACGTGCACCCAAATGTTTATAGCAGCAATGTCCACAATAGCCAAACTATGGAAAGAACCTAGATGTCCTTCAACAGATGAATGGATAAAGAAGAGGTGATATATATATGAAAAGGAATACTATGCAGCCATCAAAAAGACAAGATCTTGCCATTTGTCACAACGTGGTTGGTGGTGGAGGGAAGGGAGGGAAAAAATGAAACAAGATGGTATGGGGGAGGGAGACAAACCTTAAGAGACTCTTAATCTCAGGAAACAAACTGAGAGTTGTTGGGGTGTGGGGTGGGTAGGGATAGGGTGGCTGGGTGATGGGCATTGGGGAGGGTATGTGCTATGGTAAGCACTGTGAATTGTGTAAGACTGATGAATCACAGACCTGTACCCCTGGGCAAATAATGCATTATAGGTTAATTTTTAAAAAGAATAATTAAAAGGAAAAGTACAGTTGACAAGAATTACTAAGGAGTAGAATACGAGGTGCAGACGAGGTGGTGTTAAGGACAGCTCCCAGCTATTGTGCCCTTCATAACCTCTCCACCTCCTTTTTGTTCTGGCAGCTGCTATGGCAACTACCTGCCAGGCAGAGAACACAGGAGGGACAGAGCGGGGAAGGGGTGGGGGGCAGTGCGCAGCCTGGCAGCGCCTCTGGCCTCCCTGCACTTTGCATCTCCTGCCCTTTCTGCTCCAGGCATTCTGGGACCTGTGTAAACCAGAAGATCCCAGACGTTCACACCGCGGGGGCAACTTCTGACCTTGACGGGCGGTGGTGGGGAACGGGTGGCTAACACGCCGCCTCTCCGGAGAGAACCCACCAGAAGCTGAGCCCCCGGAGCCCACAGTGGTAAGAGCCCAGCCATACTCCCTCGGGCGGGATTTCCCCTTTGACTCTCCCCAATCTTTCACTACTGTTCCCTGGGTTCCCTTCCCAAAATAAACGTCCCCCAAGCGCGCCCTTCCCCCAGGCTCTGCACCTGGCGGCGGCCTCCATTGCCGGAAGGGAGAGAAGGCGGGAGAGCCCGAGAGGAGAACGGATGTGGAGCTGGGCCGGCCTGTGAGGCGCAGGCTGGACGTCCAGGGGGAGCTGGCCAGGGGGCGGCTGGACAGCTTGAGTCTGGAAGCGGGAGCATCGCGCGCGGAGGAGACGGGGCTACTGGTCCCCAAGGGTCCCAGGGCCCCGGGGGTGGCCGGCGCCGCCCACGTTCACGGACTCACCCAGAGGACGCGTGTCCACCTCCCACTGTTCGCAGGCCGGTGACTCTTTCCCTGGCCCTGGCAGGGCAGCTGGAGAAGACGACAGCGTGTCCTGTGTTGGGACGTCGGCCTCCCGCCGACGCGGCGTCCTCACGCCGTGGAGCGCTCACGTTTGAACGAAAGCCTGTCGTCGAACGTCAGCGCGGCGACCGCGTCGGGTGGGATTCTCTCCCCTCCACTAAGAGTCCCCGGAGGTTTCAGGGCAGGAGGACGGGGAGTGAGAGGAGGGGCCTCTGGGGGAGGAGGAGAGCAGCAGCAGCAGCTGTGTTCCCAGGAGCACCTGTGACCGTCCGGCCCCCCGGCCCCCAGCCCCCAGCCCGAGCCTGCTCACACAGACGCTGCAAAGACAGGACCTGGCTTTTGTTTTCACTTCATTTAATTTGCCCGAATGAAGACTGCAATTACTAAGCAGTTTATACATTCCCCTGGGCTTCGGGGATGCTGTCCCTGGCAGAGTTGCCACCCCCATTTGGAAACTTCACCCGTAAAAGCATCAGACTCGCCTGCGTAGTATGTGGAAATCTGCAGTGTCATCCTTTGTGCAAGGGATAAAAATTCAACCCAGGGTACCGGTTTTAATAAAGCTTAATTAGACCAATTTGTAGTAAGCTGAGGTTTCCACTTTGCAATTTGACAAGCAGCTTGAGCTGCCTTGCTACGTTTTTATGTTCAGGAATTTCTGTATCTCAAAAGGTCGAATGGATCATAAAATTCTCTCCAAAAGACTCCTAAAGGAGTAGTGAATTTCTTCCATTGTGTGTGTGTGTGTGTGTGTGTTTTAGAATGTCTTTATTAATGATTGAAGGGTGATCTTGGGTAATGGTGGAGTTCAACCCATCACTGAGGTCCAGGGGGGCAGATCAGACTGGTCCCCCTCTCGTGAAACTCTTGCCACTAGCTCATGGCCCTCTTTCCAACAGTCAGGGAAAGACTTCACAGTCCCCACTACAGCACACAAACAACAACTCAAATTCACTTGGAGCTTCCTTGAAAGAGAAGCCTAGGGATGGCAAATAAATTTTGTATATTATCCTTGGATTGATTGGATGACATTATCTTTAAGACATGCCACAAAGTCGATTTTACTGAGTTGTGCTTTGATGTCATACCCCTGGAATTTCATCCAGGACCCTTAGAAGGAAAAATTTTGCGAAATTCACTCATACAGCTGTAGGGAAATAGTTGAGGCCACCGTTCGTTGGAAGAGGGATGTGGGTCAGGACACAAAAATGGAGAAAATGAAATAATTCTTTCTTCAGTGAATGTTTGACATCAGAAACTGTAGATATTCTACAAACAAAGCAAAACAAAACAAAAATGGAAAGAATGCTTTACAACCAGAAGAAGTTTCAAAAAATGGTTCACAGAGCATGTGGCAAAGACAGCCAGTCCTCTGTGGAGGTAGGGTCCACATTGCCTCTACACTGCTTGGGGCCACAGAAAGTCCTCCTGCCCTCTAAAGTTCTTCCATTCTGATCTGACACAGTGCCTTAAATACCTACGTTAGAAATAGGCAACTGCTTAAAGATGTTAAATGCCAGAAGACTCAAGATAAGAAAATGACAATATAAATATGATATCTAAAACCGATAATGCATAGGCCTCAGTCAGCTACATTTTTAAAAAGAGGGCCAGGAAAGAACTAGAACATAATAGGTTGCCAGGAGGGCAGGCCAGTTTGAACAGGGACAGGGAGATGGAGAGAGAAGCCTGGGAAAACTCCATTTAGGGAGAGAAGGAAAGAAGTAAAAATAAGGGCCAGAACTGGAAGGTGAGAGGAAGGAACAGCCGTAGAAGGGAATTGTCAAAGATCAACAGCTGACAGGACAGCTGGTTTGAACTCCTGGTAGAAGGTGTCCAGAAGCTACACTGCGATCGGTTTCTCTTCAAGGAAGCATTGCCGTTAGCCCAGCACTCTCTACTCCAACTGCTGGGATCTTTAGCTGGAAATGCTGAGATCCATGGTCTGTGAGGGAAAACCTTCCCTCTCCTCCTCGGGAAGAAGCATGAACAGAAACAGCAAGGCCAGCCAGTCCTACAGCCAGCTCCATGGACATCTGGCAGGACCCTTCCCCAGGCCTGTACACACTGGTGCCCATGACCTGTGATGGCTTACCTGGGGCAACTGCTCACATCCACGGTTCAAGCACCCAGTGGGACCAGGCCCACATAGTCCCTGACATCCCGCCGGCTCGGGACAGATGGAGACCAGTCATCGGGAAGTTTGCTTCTGCCCCCCGCTGCCTAGACATCTGGATGACAGATCACAGCTTTGAAGGAGTTCAGTGGAGGTTTTTAGACGTGGGGACTCTGTTCCCCTGTGTCATAAAAGGCTCGTGCCTGAAGCCAATGTGCATCAGGCCATGAAGTTCATAGGATGGAAAGCTCAAAACTGTACTTCACTTCCTTCCATTTGTCTGAAGGCAACACAGATTAAGCTTCATTTGCCTGACTCTCGCACTTCCATGGGGCTGCAGAAAGGTACACAGGGCTGTTTCTGTTACATGTTTGCTGTTTGACTCACAGCCTTGCCCTGTCTCCTCCCGGGCCTCTTCCTCCCCAGTAGAAAGGATTGTCCTCTTATGCTTGAAGGAGAAGAAACAAATGGAAGTCACATGCACTACCAATGAAAAGATAATAAACGTTGTTATGTGAGAAAAATAAAATGTGTATACATTATGTAGACAGATATTTCCATACATTGGCTATCACCAAACAGATAGTCCAAATGAGTGAGTCCTATGAACAATATATTATGGAACCAATTTCAAGGAAAACAACTTTTGCTTTGGAAATTGCATTCAGAATGTATGCACTTGAAATCAGTAAATATGAAAATTTTAACATTCAATACATTCTATTGGGTAGAACTTGAAGCCAGTGAAATATAAAACTCCCCAAATTTGACAACAATTTTTATTTTACCCATGTTCTTTTAAGGAAAAAAATTAAAATGTGTATGCCATACTGCTCCTTGATATTTTCCCCCTCAGAGTAAAGGAAATAAATAGCAAATCTAGAGATAATTAATATGGAAAAAGCCTTCCTTCCCTTGCTGCCCTCTCTATTCCCAAGCAAAAGGGTGAAGCTGATGGGTCCACTCTGATCCTCAGGCATGGTTGGGCATAGCAAACACTGCCCAGCCAAGCTGAACATTCCAGTTCCTCTGGGATCCTCCTCTGGCCACCATCTTTATCTCCTTTAACCAAAACAATGCAACCAGTCTGTGGCCCGAGCTAATGGCAAAGCAAAGAAGGGCAAGACAATCATACCGTGAATTATGGGGGATCTCAACAGGCAAATCAAAACTAAATTCACCTGTCAGCGCCTTTGAATGGGGTGGCCTAGTAAATTAAGAGATCCTTGGAAGGATCCTTCCCAGTGCATCTCAGAGAATCACAGAATTAACATAGCCATGTGGATCCGTCATGGAAATGAAATTGCTCAGGCTGAGCTGCTCTGTGAAGACAGACACTCCCCCAATGTCATCACATGAAACAGAGTGGAGAATGGTTTTCAGCATGATCAAGCAGCCCGTCCTATGCCCTCCCTGAGGTATTTTTTGGGGGGGGGGGGATAGGCATGGCAGATGCTGTGGATAAACCTGTCTTTTCAGCTTCACTTTCTTCCCACTTCAATTTCTTATCATAGCCAGTTAGTTCTGAGAACAAACTAAGTGAACAAGAGAGTTGTTCCTTAAGACAGGGTACCTCTGATCTGGCTTTTTTTCAGGAGGGCAGTGGGAATTCATAGTGAGGATCCTTCAAATCTCCTCCTTCCAGAAGCCTGCAGGTGATCCAGCAGAAACACCTCACATCGCGGGCTCCCAGAGCAGCCGGCTCAGCGCAGGGAGAGATCTGGCCGGGCTTCCTGCTGCCTTCCTCGCCCCTTCATGCCTGCTTCAGTACCCGAGCCAGAAGGAGCTGTTCAGGATCCAATTCTTTAAATTATATGTCGGAACATGGTGAAAATGGCAATATAACAAATGGTATTTACACTTTTGGAGCCAAAGTGAAACTTTTTCATCACCACAAACATTTCCTAAAGCCCAAAATTTTGCTGCTGAAAGAACCCCTCAGAGGAATTACTTAGAAAGCCAAATTCCAGTTGGAGGAAGCAGAGAAGTTTATGTCAGCTTTTAAAGCATAAACTGGATTATGACATAATGTGGCTAAAACATGACAAGATTGTTCCAACCGGAACTCTGAGTAAGTTATGTTTTCCAGATATTTTACCTGTTGGTGTGACCAGAGCTGCTGACACTGGTTTCCAGTGTTTGGACCCTGAGCCTCCCCTACTCCTGCCATCAGGCCACAGCCAACTCAGTAAAAGCAGTGGTTAAGAGTGTCTGCCTTGGATAGCCCTATAAAAGCAACCAGTGCCTAATGAGTCTGAAAGATGTCTCCTCGCCAGACAGGTCAACACTGAAGGTCACACAGAACAGTCTTACTAGAAGCCTTCTCTTCTCACTTCCTTCCCTCTCTGGATGCTCAGAAGACACATCAAAGATGCTTGAACAGACCCAGGCACAGGAAGCAAAAAAGGGCTTAGAACAAAATGCCTGAATGTCCTCAAATTCGGCTTGGGCTCATCCCATTAGAAATCAAGGGGAGTTTGTAAAACCTCTTGGAGGGTGTGAGCCACATTGCTGCAACTCAGGAAAGCTCTGGATTTGTTTTACCCCCAAAGTACCAAAACACATGTTATTCTCTGCATGCCCAGGCTACCTGCTTATGTTTCTCCTTATCCATGCAGGGTAAGTGCCTTAAACTGCACTATCCCTGCGCACGCGCTTGCACACACACACACACACACACACACACACACACACATCCCTCTTTGCATAGAGCCTGTTGGACCTAGTAAGGAATAAATAGAACCTCTCTAGATTAGCAAGGCTCAGCTGAGGAGTCACTTTCTCTAGCAAACTTTCACTGATGTACTCCCAAACACAAAACCCCAAAACCCCAAATTGGGCTTTCTGGGGCTCCACGGCCAGCCGTGTGCTTCTCTGGTTTACCACAAGTCCCAAGACCTAAACTGTGATCGTCACAGTATTAAGGCCTGTATCTTCATCTGAAGGCTCAGAATGTCTAGGGAACTGAACCAAACACAACCTAAAGAAAACATCTGGATTTGCAAGAGGAATTTCTGTAAATCTGCCCTCCTCCCCCTGTTCCTTATGTGACAGCCTGGCACTCATTGTCACCCCCCATCACGCAAGCCACCAACTTGTCTATCCGCCTTCCAAGCTCTTACAAAGTTCTCCTGCTTTTATTCTGGTTTTGGGAGCTAATCTCGTCTCACCTGGATCATCTCACGCACCTCCCACCTGCCCTTTGCCCTGAAAAAATCCCACCTCCCTCCACTCACCGAGACAAAGCTCTAATCACAGAAGTGCTAGGGGCAAACAGCCCTGTATTTTTACCCCATCCCAGACAAATGTGGTTTTCTTGAACGCACTGTGACATAAAGTACTTTGGGAAGTACTGCGCCGAAGAGTAAAACTCAGGCTGCTTGGCAGAGTCGTAAGAGGCCATCCATTCACATCTTTATACCACATCATTTCCGGTGCAGCCTTGGTGCCTTGTTCTCCCTCTACCCGGAACACATTTCCTGCTTTGCTTGGCCAGGCTCACTCTGAATTCGCCTCTAAGGCTCATGTTTGTGTGGATTTCCCAAGCTTCTCCCCGCCATTCATCTTTTCAAAGCTGGCTGGCTCAAAATTAATCTGAAAGGGAACCGCGGTAAAAAGGGATCTCATGCAGGAGTGTGCTGTTCAATCGGTTTAATGAAGCCCGATATAGCAACATGGTTTTAAAGCCCGAAGGGCCCCCTTAAAGGCTAAACGTCTGGGTTCTTAATTCAAGGTCAACATAATCAGCAGAATTGGTCTCGCTTCGCTTCCTTCTTTGTTCATTCTTAGCCACTTGAACACTCTCCATTTTCAGAATTAAAATCCTGGTTTCTGAAAAGATTTTTACTTCAGGATTTAGAATTGGAAACCATTTTTGCTTGCTCCTGAGGGTTATGTTTGGAGGAGATAGCTAATTAAAATATCTTGGCACCTGTCCCCTAAGGCATTTTCCTTCTCCCACACCAGGAGCTTTCCAGCTCACATCTTTAGTATTTGTCAGATCCATATCAATGTGAGTGACAAAGAGCAGCTAAGGAACAGAAACTCAACAAGGAAGAGTGCCACACAGAGCTGTTGCAACCATGAGGCTTGGCTTGATTTTATTTATGTAAGAAAAATTTATTGACTACCTACCAGGTTATTTTTCTTAATTAGGGTAATGTATTCATGGGTGTTTACATTATTCTCTATGTCTTTTTATATGTCTGAAACATTTCATAATAAGAAAAAGTTTTCCAGTCAAAATAGGTTATCCGGTCAACAAAAGCTGGGGAGGAGTCAACCACTGGGCTCTTCTCATCTCATCAGGAGATGGCCTTTACAATCTGGTGGTCAGATACTCAGGCAATACTCAACAAGTTAGAGGGAGACCTTCTACCTGAAGAGTTGATGATTCTCAACTTTTTCATCAATAATTGCTGTTGTCAACATCCAGTATTCATTTTTATTCCAAGTTCAAAACTTTATGTTCAAAATCTTTTAAATTCCTATTTTCACAGGGAGACAGGAAAGGACTTCCTCTTACTGAGCACAAGCTACTTGCAATTGGAATCATAATTGTGCTTGTTCTTCCTCAAGGGCATTTGTCCCTCATCAAATTCAATATTCATAGCTAATAGCATAGTTAAAATAAGGATTTTATACATGTAAGTAGCGTGATATTAGCCCATCTTTTAATTTTATATATACTGTGTCGCCAACATGAATTACTAGCCTGGGATACATATATATAAATATTCATTTCCACTTCTCTAACCCTGCAGGAGTTTGGCCTTGAGATCCATTGAAAATATGTAACTAAGATGAGGCCACTGCCATTGAAGCATTTGGTTAACCTCCATTCTGGTCAATCATTTGATAAAATCATTGTTCATCTATAGCCATGGCCAAAACCAGAACATGGCAAACGGACCATTCGGCTCATTTTACCATGCTCCCCCATCACAGAGCTGCCTGCTGGGATTAGTAGGCACCAATAACCCTCTGCCCTTTCTGCCTTCTCTTTTTTCTAGAATTAGGAATGAAAAAATTTATAATATTTAAACTAGCCGTGAATAAAAATACATCACACAAACTTGTAATCAAGCCACCCAAATTGCCAGAGTTGGTCCATGAGGAAGAGTCTTCATCTCCTTCACCATGGTCAGACGTGATTGAAAATGCTGAGATAGGGGCTATTAATCGTCACTCACTCCTTGGATGAATCATGAGTAGTAAATAACCATCCACAATTTTCCCTTCTGTGGTCTCTCTTTCATAAAGTGAAAACTCAGTGTGAAATGGAAAGGAATTTAAAGATAATCTAAAAGAATTAAAGATGATCTAAAAAGGAACCAATCAGAAGAGGTCCACTGATCTGCCCTATCCTTCCTTTCAGTACAGGGGGAAATACATGAGATTATAAATCTAAGAGTTGTGCGAACTCCGATGGTCTCAGATCTCTGTGCAAGTAATCCTATCAGCGGCAGGGTGTCTCGTTTTCTTGATTCTTAACCTTGCTCATATGCCACCCAGCCTCTTTGTGTTACAGATAAGCAAAAGTGTGGCTCCAAATGCTTAAACAGTGTGGAGAAGGTCACAACTATATTTGGAACCTAAGTCCCCTAAAAAGCTCTCTTTCCAAATGTAGCACTAAAGCAATGACCAGGCTACCTTGGGTTCCAGATATTAAGATATTTAGGACCCATGGAAAACAACAACAACCACATTTTCTGGTGTCCCAGCCAGTCAGTATTACACTCTGTGCTTTATTCAGTTTACTCAAACAGCTGGAAATGTCCCAGCAAAGAATCCAAATTAATACTTGAGCTGTCACGAATGCATGACAGGCAATGGCAACATACGGATTGTCAAAAATTTGGGGATTTGCTCTTCTCTATTAATAGTACTCTACAGAAATTAAGTATTGTAGGTTATATAAAATATGTCTAAATAAAGCCGTTATAAAATTGATGAGCCCAAAGCTGATATGGTTTACTTATGAAGTATAACACAGCACATCTTGGAAGAGAAAATACATTGTTTTAAATATTAAGCCCTTTATTGACTACACTGTAGAACATAGTATTTTTAGACATCAGTAAGTTTTGTTTTGTTGACATTTTCATTTATTAACTGAAAACAAAATTCAGGAAGCTCACGTGATGACCAGTAGTAAACTACCAGTAAATTAGAGCAAGTACAGAGACCAGTCTTTGTTTGGCCTGACGTTAAATCAACTGGTCAGTAAAGGCTTTCTGCATAATAATTATGACATACTAACAGTCTCCAAATAGCACTGGACTAGGATCCCCTGGAATTAATTAGTGATTTTTTCATTTTACACATGGAATAGTCACACAAGGTAGATGGCTTACATCAACTTATTATATTTGCCCATCCTCAATTGCTCTAAGATTCAAAGAAATGGTTACTTTCTCATATGTTGTGCAAAAGTTTCTCCAAATATCTGCTCATGCTCAATAAAACTAACATATCACCCAAACATTCTTTAATCTCACTGTGACATATAAATGGACATCCATCATACACACATTCATAATTAGGTGACTCAAAGAATATGCAAAGATGGCAAGAAACCATTCAATTCTTTGGCTATGCTCGACTGACAAATATATATTTCTTGGCAACAAGCCAATCGGTTTTGGAAATAATATTGGACCATGACCCAAGAAAGTCTAACAACCTATCCCTTGCTTTCCATGCACCATTAGGACCTGTCACCAATCACCAGCCATCTCTCTCAGGCATACATTCCTCTTCTTGGAAGCAGGAAATGCCCCTGGATAACTTTGCCCTTCTCCAGAGAAACACATTTTCCACTAAACTGCAAGTCTTGATTCAAAGCTAAAATTAATGCAGGCAGGCAATTTGGGTTTCTTAGAAACTTCTTAAAAATGACAAATGTATGTGATGTTAAAGCCATCCAATATGTCTGCATGCTGCCTTATTAAATTACCAACACCTGGTTTATTTATACAATGATTCCAATGGCTTACAGGTTAGGATCCTAGAAATAATACATGTCTTATAGCAAAAAATATACATATAATAATCCACCTATAGTTTATATAAATGATGAAATGTTTCTGAATATATCTATATATCTATATATGTACACATATATACTCTCTGTGTGTGTATGTGAAGAATCCGCACACAAATACTGCAGTCCTTCATTGGCTCTTCCACTTCAGTGTCAAGGACACCAGGTTTCAAAGTCTTAAAAGCAGAACAAAGGTCACCGCTGAGGACAGAGGACTGGCTTGATGCACCTTCCCTTGTGAAGGACCAAGTTTGCTGGACAGTGGCAGCCTGCAATGCATGGCTTATTGCATGGACCGATCTCATTCCAGTTGTCACAGGTCTTGGCACATCCTGGACCACAGGTATCGTACACAGCCCCGTGCTTACATTGGGTGGCTGAAAAAAAAAAAAAAAAGGCAGACACGGGTGAGACGTGGATAAACAGCCACGTCAGTTCAACCCCAGCCCCATGTCAACCACTGCTACAGCCCTTCCACAGCACAGATGCACTTTTGCATTTTAACAAAGGAATAACCAACCTCCGACCTTCCTCAAACACTCTGGGTATCACTGGCACCTGAAAAAAACAGTATCTAAGGTCCACCTGCTGGGCTAGTGAACCTCAAAATAAAATAAAATGGAAAGCTTTTTATTCCCAGAGAAGACAAACTATATATTAGTAAAGCTCCCAGGAAGTCTATGAGGTTATTTGGTTATTGAGAGCAGTCTGGAAAATCAACTCCAAATAGTGCTGAAAGCTATCAAGTTGTGATGAATAGGAATATTTTATGCAACCACATCAATATTCAAATACACAGAATTATACATACAGGGGAAAAAAAAAACCCTGCCAACGATACGTGACATATTTTAATCATAGTAATCAATTTGAGGCAAATTAGAACAAGAGTGGGATAAAAACCAAGGAAGGAAAAATGAGATGAGTACCTGGGGAGAGGGAAATACGTGGCTGGCTGGCCAGAGAATATAAAAATGATGATCTAGCCAAATCACCACCCATTTGCTATCTTTGTTTACTTAGAGCTATAATGATTCTGACAATACTCTGAGAGTTCCGGAAAATTCATGAATAGATTTGTCAGGAAAAAATGCTGCAAACCTTCTAGAAGTTTTATGACATACAAACTTTCCTATCTGGGTTATTTTCAGGGACGGTCAAAGAAGCCCCCGCCCCCCATTCTCATGAAGAGGAAAGTAGAAGAGGGGCTTTTCAAAAACACCAGCAACAATCTAACCTTCCTCTGACATTGCTCCAAACAAAATGAATAGCAAGGCAAGACGATCTGTTGAAACCTCTCTACTACAGCTTATGTCGTTTGCAAAATAATACCTTGTAAAGAATCACATAATTCTAAAACTGAAAAGTTGAACTGGCTTTCAAGCAAGTGCACCTTAAGCTCAATCTTTCCAATTAGAGATTTAGAGTTACCATGGAACATTCATGTTTGACCATGTCTAACTTACAATAAGCTAGTAGGAGCTCTCTCTGTCCCAAGTTCTGATGGCCAACCCCTCCCTTGCCTCTTTAGGCCCCCGAATGATCACAACCTCTCTGATATCAGGGAATGATAGAATAAAAAAAATAAATAGTCTTTGTCCCTACTTCCTGGCACACAGCTCCTAAAGTCCATGGAATCTCCAGAGTAATAAATGTATTCTGTATGCTAAAGACATGGCGGGTGGCTAGGGGACCCTACATAGCTTCAGGATCGGGGCTGGTTACCAAAAAAAAACAAGGTCTGATTAGAAGGTTGCAATTTTCAGCCCCACCACCCAAACTCCAGGAAGGGGAGATGGGGTGGCTACTGAGTTTATCATCAGTGGCCAATGATTTCATTGACCATGCCTGCATAAGGAAACCTCCATAAAAACTCTCAAATGACTAATAACAAGGTTCAGAAACCTCCAGAGCTCAGGAACATATCAAGATACTGGGAAGGTGGTGTCCTTCCTCCACTGGGACCATAACTCCTTCGTCCAGACCCTTTTGTGCCTTGCTATATGTACCTCTTCGTCTGTTCATTTGTATCCTTTATAACAAACCAGTTAGTAAATAGTGTTTTCCAGAGTTTTGTGAGACATTTTAGCTGTTAAGTCTGAAAAGGAAGGGGGATTTTAAGAACACCTCTCTCCCCCTACTTTGCAGCCAAAGCAGATAGAAGTGAGGGTAACCGAGAGACCTAACACTTGGAACTGGCATCCAAAGTGAGGGCAGTCTTGTGACACTGAGACCTTAAGCCGACAGAGTCTGATACCAGCTCTGTGTAGTTAGTGTCAGAATTCAATTAAATTGTAGGGGGCCCAGTTGGTCTCTGGAACTTTGGAGAATTGGTTGGTATGAGAAAAACCCACACACATTCAGTGTCGAAATATTGTGAGTATAAACAGCTCATTTCCAGGGCACTGGGCTTTTCTTTGTTATTCTCCTACACCCGATTTATCCCTTTTCAAGAAGCCCATCTATAAAAATTACCTCAACTAGTAAATGTGAGTGTGCCCTTTGTTTTCTGACTGGATCCCAAGTGATGTAGTAGATAAGTAAAAAATTACTGCTGCTTGTTAATGCTACATTCCCTAACATTACCACTACCATGTAACTTTATTGTTTCAGCTTTTCACGATTTAATTTTATTCCTTAGGCTACTAGGAACCTCCTCTAGGCAAGCCAAGCCTGAGACCCACCCTCTGCCTTGATCTAGTGCCATTATTTAGCTTGGTGAGTGTTAACTACCATCCAGCCCATCTTCCGCGGTTCTAGACACTTCCCAGTTTGTTTTTCCACCTCTCTTATCTGGATGAGCTCTTCCTTCACTCTCTGCTCAGAGCACCTGCTGCCCACCTCCATTCCTGCCTTTACAACGTGCAGCTGTACTCACAGGTTTCCTTGTCTTCTCTCTCTCTCTCCCATTAAATCTCGGCCACTAGAGGGAAAGGCTATCTTGTTTCTTTATTTTCAACAACAGTGTGCTGTTTAACATGCAGCAGGTAGTCAGAGGCCTACCGAGCGCTATATGGATGAGTGAGTGGGCAGAGCAACACAACTCTTCCTTTAAATCTTGCTTGCTTTTCTGACAATCTTTTGGCTTTTGACAGATCCCTTCAAAAAAATTTTTTCCCCTTTCAGTGGCTAACGGAATATCCTATACATTATTTATGTCTAACAATTTGGAAACATCCTAGCTGAATAGCATATTCACCCACAATGACTATTTCCCCGTGTTGTTAGGTTTTCCACTGAAAATTAGAATGATCAGGGAGCTTCCTGACGCCTGACATCCCTCCCCACCCAAAAACCTAGCCCAGGTAATTTTCATATGCCGTCAGAACTGAGAACTTATCCTATACACAACCCTCACATCCATGCTTCAGTCACTGCAGAGACTCATGCCTTTTTAGCAAATGAGAAAGCAACTATTTCTAAAGTGGAAGGAAGAGCGCAATGAGCGCTCCTGTTGTTTCCCACCGTCTGCCACCTAAAACCCTACTGGAGCTCCTCCGCAGACTCAGAGCCCCCATCCTTCCTTACTGAGGGGTTCAGGTCACCGACACGAGCACCCATACGTCGTTTCCCTGTCGCCGCTCCACCGCATCTACACCCATCCTTGACTTGCCACTCCTGGGTTCTGACCCCTCTCCTCTCCATGAACTTGCTCTTTTAGTTGTTTGTCCTTTTCATTGCATATTTATCCTCTTCTCTGTTGGCTCCATCTTCTAAATATTACAAACATCTTCAGAGCAATGCTAACCTTTGATGAAAAAAGATTCTGTAACGTATCAGACTTAATGCCTTCTTCCTTTTACCTCTAAATCTCATTAGAGAGTTTATAGTCATTCTATCCAATTCCTCTGCAATTAATCAACATTAATAGACCTGTTTTTCTCAGCTACCACTTTATTGAAGCAGTTCCCACCAAAATTTTTCATAATGACTCTGTCTACCGATACACTGGTAAGCCCCATTCTCCCATAACCTTTCCACAAAATATTTGGTGTTACTCTCTATCTTATGACACTGAACCCCCCAGTTTCTAACACCTTAAGGACACCTTCTGTCCTGCGTTTGTCTACTTTCTTCTTTCCCTTACATTGTCTTGCCTTCTCACTCTCTCTCTCTTTCTATCAGCTACTACAGTGCCATCTCTAATTTCTAGTTCTGATTCTCTTCCCAATCTCATCATTTTCCAAGTCTTAATTCAAATGGTGCTTCTTCCAAGTAGCTTCCTGGATCGCCCCCAAAATATCCTTTCTCTCTCTGCACCCCACAGCACTTTTCATGTTAAAGTTATTTGTTTGTTTTAATCCCCAGTTCCAGTGCAGCTGTAGTTCTTAATCACAGATGCTCATCACAGTCCCTTGAGGATCTTTCAAAAGGTATTATTCCTTAACCCCATTCCCCAAAGATTTTTGCTCTGAGTCTACAGTGGGGCCCGAGCGGCTGTAGATTATAAAAGTTCTGGGTATGGCCTGTCATAGTTACCAATGTCAAGGACCCATGGTTGAAAAAAGTGAACTGTTGAGGCCCTGGTCCTGTGGGCAGAGTCCTTGTCTACCATGACCCAAGGTTCTGGCACAAGGCCAAGCACAGAGGAACAGCTTAATAAATGTTAGTGCCTGTTGGATGATGATTTAATCTTAATGATGCTCAATCCATCATCTCATTTCCCAGTGTGGATTACATTTGGCTGGACTTGAGTTCATTTTCCACTCAGCTGCTTCCAGAAAGCCTCTTTGAACTCGCTTTACCCGCCAGATACTTTGCTTCCCTTTAAATCTTGCAAAGATCACTTATAACATGAAAACTTGATAGAATTTCCTCTTTCTACCCATATTCTCTCCTTTTCCCACATGCTCTCATAAACATGATCTCTCTCATGTTCTCCTCCTCTCTCTGACCTCTCAATGATTCCTTCTAGCTCTAGCACTTAACTTACTGATGTTCTGCTATGACATTTCACCTTTGACTACCTGAACACTGATTATTTCCTTCACAATCTATGGCTAGAAAGTAGAACGTAGAAAATGGAGAACTACTAGGAAAAAAGCGGGGGGCTCTTTTCTCATTGAATAAATACCATTTCCATTTCAGTTCAAATTAATAAATCTCTCCCACCTATCTGCCATGTGGTAGGCATTTTCTTGGGCCAGGGAATCAAATGTGAGTAAGATATCATCTTTGATCTCCAGTTACAGGAGTCTGGGCATACAACCAAACAGGTGAAGGTGACATGTAAACAGATTCTTAATAAAATGCAAGAGGTACCATATTAGATCACTGGAACAAAATACTATAGAGGAGTAAGAGGGAGATATCACCCTGACGTTGAGGGTAGGTCAGCATCTAAGAAGACCTCAGAGAACAGAGCCCACTTAGGTCTTAAAAGGTGAGTAGCAACTGTCAGACAGGCTGTGGTGGGAAGAGTTGCCCAGGTAGAGAGAGGGCAAGGGCAGGATGTGGGCAACAACAAATTGTCTGGCTCAATCAGGGAATGAGGATCCCAGTTTGGTAGATGGGAGCACAGAATTTGAGGAGGGAGAGACGGGGAGACAAAGGAAGACAAGCAAGCAAGGGCTGTAAGTCTCGGCAAAGGGGAATCTTGTGAGGGTTTTAGCTGGGGGATGATGTAATTACATTTGCCTTCAAATTGATCATCAACTTTTATATGATCCTAGAAAGCGAATACTGACTCAGACCGTTTGACCCTTCTGTGAATTCAAAATGATTTCTAATATATAATAGGCAAAAGATAATTTTTTAAAACCTAAATGTGACCAATATGCACATAGACATTTAAAAAAGGATTCATCTGGTTAAATTAATTTTTTTTATAAGCCAGCAAACTACCGAAGTGATTAGGGTTGGCATGTATTTGTTCTCAAGAGGGCACACAAGCAGCCACTGTGTAACACATACAAGCAGCAGTGTGTGTTACTTTATGTGGTAGCCCATAAAAGCACTAGGTGTTGGCTTTATCTGTAAATTCAATAAGCATGGCTCTGCGCCCTCTGGAACTCAGCTGTCTTCATGTCCCTCTACTGGTGTTAAAGATGACCATACTGACTTTATCCCCTAAACTGTTAAAGGAGGCATCCAGTTGGCCAAGGAAAAGCTCATTGTGTATAAGGAAAGCAGTTGCTACACAGAAGGGGCTAGAATCACCCGGAATTTGTAGGGAAAAAAACAAAACAAAACGGGAAAATGCTCATAGAACCCAGCAGTCTATATGATGTGCTACAGAAAGATACACACCACTTTGAATATCCTAGCACCTTTCCCACTTATAAGATGTATCATTGAAAGTGCAGTGACAATTAGCATCAGCTACAGGGAGGTGGTGGAAAATCCGCTAAGGATAGCCAAGTGAGATGCGCAACCTAGATCACAGCAAAGTTAAACTCAGAGATTACCAAGTGACCACCATCAGTGATAAGACACAAATCAAGAGAAATCAGAAAGCTCTACATAACAAATGTTTGAACAAATTCATTGATGTTTACAGAAATATGCAAATAAATATATATTCATATTCAAATGTGTTTTTCTGCAGTGCTCTTGCTGGTCTGTTTTCATAATGATGAACAACAGAGGCTGTAAAGCAAATTGACCTGAGTTTCATTCCCAACTTACGCATTTTCTAGCTCTGTGACTTGCAGCCAATCACTTAAATATTCTAAACTTCAATGTCCTTATCATTAAAATGTGGGCAATAGAATGTTACCACATAGACTATAATGCAGATTTAACCAGATAAAATATCATAAAAGTACTAGTGTAGTCCTCAGGGCAAAGGAAATGCTTATAAAATGGCGAATATTAATAGAAAGGGTCATTATTAAGCTTTTATGATAGACCTTCGTGATGGCCCTTTGCACAGTGTATTGTACTCGGTAATTCACATGCTAAACCTCGGTGCCATCTGTCCTTTCAGCCACATGGACACTTCCTGCTGGTAGTCATGATAGGGCTAAAACCAACTCTAGCCTTGCAAATGTCACTTGCTCTTTCAGAGTTTCTAGCCTGACTGGCTTCTTATCTGTTCAACTCCCAGGCTTTTTATTCTGGAAGATTTCTCTTCTCTGTATTAAGTGGCCGTAAGTGCTGTCATAAGTCAAAAGATCTGGGAGGGGATAACCGGTGGCTCAGTCATTAAGTGTCTGCCTTCGTCTCAGGTCTTGATCCCAGAGTCCTGGGATCAAGCCCTGCATTGGGCTCCCTGCTCAATGGGAAGCCTGCTTCTCCCTCTCCCCCTGCCCCCTGCTTGTGTTCCCTCTCTCTGTCAAATAAACAAATAAATTGTAAAAAAAAAAAAAAAAAAAAAAAAAAAAAGAAAGAAAGAAAGAAAGAAAAAGATCTGGGAGCTGAAAACAAGGAAGGAGTATTCTTAGGGTCTTCAGTATTTCTGATTAATTGGAACTGGATCTACTGAAAGGTGCTGCATGTCTCTGTATATTTATTTTCATTTACCAGCTGCCAATCTGTGGAATCTTATTGTGTGTGTGTGTACATGTGCGTGTGTAAGGGTTCCCCTGCAACGGTGCAATCAGGCCTCACTCAGATGGGTCCATTAATTTTAAGTGGTAAATGGAACCTTTCAAGAGCCATATTCCTTGTCCGTTAGAAAAGTGATTTTAGCTCCTGACATTTGGTCCCTGAAATCAGGATGCCGGGGGAAATGCGCCGTCCTCAGATACAGTGTGTGCCCTCAGATGGGGCTATACAGAGCTCCGGGCCAGGAAGAGAGTGTTCCTAGGTTGTGTATCTAATATAAGCCTTACCACGGCACCCCCACAGCTAATAAAGTTTATAAGGTTCTGCAGAGCTCTAAATCACAGAGGGTGGAGGGATGGGGCTAGCCTCCATATATCTCGATCATTTTCTGATAGATGTGAGGCAAGGAGGACTCAAAGGAGAAAAAGGGAACCCGGACTATTCAAGACGCACTGAAAGGACAGGTCCCTCAAAACATCAGCTTCACTATGCAACCCCGCACTGATACATTAAGTGAGAGCTAAGACATCTGGTCTTACTTTTTAGGAGCCTCCGCCACACCTTACTACTGAGCTAGGGAAACTGAAAGACTTCACAAAAATCTGCATTTTGCTCCGTTTTCTGTTTCTATTCTTGCTAGGACCTGCACCTCCCACCATGCACATGTCTTAATGTAAGTCCTTGTAAGGGATGAGGAGTTAACTATTTCTTTGGAGCCTTCCGGCACAAATGGTGGTATCTAAGAAATGATAGGGCAAGGTCATCATGTGCATATACCAGACCACGAGCGCTAGACATCGTGAAGATGCCAAGACACCCTGATTCCAGGGAATGAGTGACTCATGATGGACACCTGGACCCTGTCCTTGTTCTGACCAGCTCCTACATGCCTGAGAAGACATGTGCACCAGATCACAACCGTCAGTAAAGACTCCAGACTCCACGCAAAGATTAGACTCATCCTCCATTTCCTTTCTGAGCCTCCCATATGCTCTGTCTCTATCTTCCATATATATATATCTTCAATAAACTCCGCTCTCACTTCCGGCTGGCTCATGTTTGCTTTCCATCCTGTGTGAAGCCAAGGACCATCTTGGTTGGTCCTGCAGGATCCCTTCTGGGTCCTTAGGCCTGGCCTGCTGGCATTATGTAAGTTATTTTTATCAATCAATACTCCTTTGAGAAGGGTGGCATCAACAGAGAGGTACTCTTGCTGTGGAAAGTGAACTCAGATACAAAGACTGGACTTGGGTTTGCAGAGGAGAGCAAATTCCAAAAGAAAAACCAGAAAGAAGTAAAAGGGTTTGGTGCTTTTCAAGGACACAGACTAGTGATTTTGTCAAGCGGCAGCTTAGAGAAGTTTTAGTAACCCCAAAATACCTGTCATCCTCTCCCCTCAAAGCACCCAAATAGGCATAAAAATTAACTCAGTGGTTTCAACTTTGGCTGCAGGTCAGAATGACCTGAGAAACTTTTGTTTTAAGATTTTATTTGTTAATCTGAACAAGAGAGCACATTGGGGAGGGAGAGTAGAAGGAGAAGAGAATCTCAAGCAGACTCCACACTAAGCACAGAGCCTGATGTGGGGCTCAATCCCAGGACCCTGATGTTACCTCACCACCTGAGCCAAAACCAAGAGTCAGACACTTAACCGGCTGGCGCACCCAGATGCCCCTCACCTGAGAAGTTTTAAAAGCTACAGAAGGCCAGTTAAAGCAGGATATTTGGGCATGGGACCGAGGCATAGGTTTCTGGTTTATTTTTTAAACTCCCTAGTGACTCCAGTGTCCAGCCAGATTGAGACCCACTGGTCAAAGTAAACAAGATGACCGTGCACTGAAAACACAGCTTTAACACAATTCTTCAAGGCCATTCTCCAACCAGATGACCACTTGTGCATTCCACCAATACAGGCATTCTAGGGTTAGCAGTGCCACCAACTGCCATCCTTCCTAATATGAGAGCTAAGGTCATTAGGATTAGCCTAGAATGAGGGCAAACTCCAGGCTCTTCATTCCAGGCAAAATCTGGCCCTTTTCAGAAAAATGTCTGCCAACCCTTGAGGTAAGTGACAAATATTCAGTCATCTCATCTTTAAATCTGAATAGCATCAGCTGCTTCTATGAGTTGGACACTCTTCCAGATGTCTCATATATATATCACGGATGCTTATCACTCTGTGTAATAGATACAATCGTAAAATTCCAAGCTATAGTGGGAATCTCTCTTCTTCTCTCCCCATACACTCCCTCCATCTTAATCCAAACCACCACCATTCACCACCACTACGGCAACAGTCACCTGCCTGGTCACCTGCTTTCAATCTTGCCCCAGCCCATCTATTCCCCCCACAGTAGCCCGAACACAGGGTGAACTGTGGAAAGCAAAACGAGGCTTGCTTAAAGCCCAGCAGTGGCTCCCACTCCTCTTAGAGTAAAGGCTACCCACCTTCCAGAGACCTGAAAAGCCCTGCCCGATGCAGCTGCCGCTTCTTCTCCACCCTCCTCCCCTCGCAAACCATGCTTGAGCCATACTGGCTCCCTTCCAGTACAAAAGCATGCTATCTTGTTCCTACTTTGTGGCAATAAAATATGGTTTTTTCTGCATATAATGCTTGCCCTGACTCCCTTCGATCCTTCCAGACTCAGCTGAAATGTCACAGCCACAGAGAAACTTACCCTTGTCACCACCTAAGGAGTCACCCACTCCCTCTCCATTTGCTTTCTTTGGCTCTTCCTTATTTGCTTCCTTCATCACAGTTAACATACTTGGCAAGTATTTGTTGTAGAGTTACCATTTTTGTCTGGTTCTCTTTTTGGGCTGTGGGCACCTCAATGACAAAGGCTTCTTCTCTTTGAGTTACCGATTACCAGCTGTGCTCAGCACAATGCCCAGCACTTAGCCACTGGGTAAGAAATATTTCTTGAATGAACAAAGAAGTCCATTTTACAGATCTCAAATAAGCCAATTAACCTGCCTGAGATCAAAGAGCTATAACAAGGAATATAAAAATCTATCTCTCACAGGCAAAAGAACATTCTTCTAGGGTTTAACAAAAAAAATCACACTTATCCTGAAGACCTTACATGACTGTAATCATCATGAATCGTCTTTGTTCCACACATAACCTAAGCCACAGCTGTGATTGTCCATGTGCTGAGTACAAACAGCTGGGGTAGCTTGAGGTTGGGAGGATTTTGCAACAGTGGAAATCCTTAAATTGTTCAAATGTGCTTGTCACAAAGCATTTCTCTTAAGTGCATTCTATCCTGCCTAGTGGGAAGCCCTGGTGTTTTATCAAGTTGCAATCTAGTTGGACTATTGGAATTTCTAGATGGAATTTCCCTTTAGCCAAGGGGAAATGTGGCCCACATCAGCAAGTCTCTTCCATTGCTATTTTGGGAGCTGTAGTGAACTTCCGAAGGATGGATATGCCAGGAATTTCTCACCTGCACAATTCTGCTGAGGCTCCCAGTGGACACTGATGCCCTCTCTCTGACAGGCCCGGGTATATGCCAGGAATGACTCACAGTAACAGTTTTTATGGACTGGACATTCACACATGTCTGTCACGCAGGACCTAAGGAACCCAACAGAAAGAAATGAACATGTAAAAATATCAAATGTCATCACATACCTTAAATGTGACTTGTAGACAGGGGTGGGTAGGTGGATGTCAAACCTTGATTGGCCATTAAAGGTTGATATTTTAGGTTGGAAATCTAAAAATGGCATAAAAGTTCTGCATGAAGCCTTATGGGGTATGTCTGAACAATGTGATAGTAGGTTCCCTTTCTTCTAGAGCAGGACTCTCCAAGAAAACTTCCTGTAATGATAGGAAATGTTCTACAATCTCCATTATCCGAAGCAGTCTCTACTACCTGTACCTGGCTATTGAGCCAGGTGTGTGAGGAACCAAATTTTTTATTTGATTTTATTTTAATTCACTTAGATGCAAATAATCAATATGCCTAGAGGTTACCATGTTGGAAACACAGCTCCTAGGCTGCAGTCACCGTTCAAAGTGCTGTCATTTTGTGAATAGCTCTAACATAGGAAACATAGTTTCTAATTCAATATAACCAAAATAGTGACTAACATGATGAAAGTATAAAAATCCCAGGGCTTTCTGAAGACATACAATTAAGATTTATTTTTACAGTAGCTTAGAATCTTAGTCTTTTAAGAAATACTGAACCTCATTCTTTAGAATGTGGGGTGACAAACTCCAAATAAAGCAAAACATTCAGACTCCTAATTAGACTAAAAGATAAAGAAGACTGAGCCAAGAGCTTCATAGCTTAAGTTTAAATATGGAAATGATGGGCCAGGACATCAGGGGAACTGAAACGGGCTTCAATGTAAACCAACAAATTTTCAAGCACCTTGACCTCTAGGACACGGTAATGAATTTACATCGGGATGTCCTATTATCATTTACAAAATGCTTCTGCTTCAGTCTTTCACTGAGTGCTACATAGGCAAAACACAGTCCATATTTTATAAATAAAAAGGCCATTTTACAAATGAATAGATGGGCCCAAGTCCCATTAAAAAGTGGCAAAAGAATGAATTAAACAAATTCCTCTTAGACTGGGGCTCTTCCTATTATGCCCTAGAATCAGAGAACCTTCTTCATCTTCACCTTCCAGCAAGTTCACTCCCTCCCAGTTTGGACTTCACATTTATGCAAGAGGCCCTCAAGATTAAGAACATTAAACTACCCTTTTTTTCCCCATACTCATGTTCAGCAAAACCTCTTCCTTATAGAACCAAATTCAAGGCTGAAAGCAAAAACAAATAATTATAATACTCAAGATTACAAACAGCACAGATGATCTTGAAAAGTGCCGAGGATGTGATAATCCAATGTGAATATGCCAGCACTTTCTCTTGTGGGATGTGTGTACACATCTGATCTCACATGGGACATGTGTACATATCTGATCACAGAGAGTGGCCAGCTAGCTCTGTGTCAAGGTGGTGCACTGCCTGCCCGGAACAAAAATTAAATGCAGAAACCATATTAAAGAATCAATAGACTCACCGTGTACCCAATTATTATAGCCCAACCCTCAAGAACACAGCCTTGGAAACAGAAACTAACAGGGATAAGAAGCAATTGTACTGAAACCTAACGAGCCTCTTCCGTGTCATCAAGTGAGAAATTATCTGATGACTGATACTTAAGACAGAAAATTATCTGATGACTGATACAGAACAGAAAAATGGATCCCTTTCCTCTCTGTAATAATAAAGAATAGTATTTCTTTTTTTTTTTTTTAAAGATTTTATTTATTTTAGAGATGAGTGGGGGAGATGGAGAATAGGGTGTGGAGGAACAGAGGGAGAGGGACAAGCAGACTCCACACTGAGCCCAGTGTGGAGCTTGATCTCAGGACCCTGAGATCGTGACCTGAGCCCAAGTCAAGAGTCTGACCCATAACTGACTATGCCATCCAGGTGCCCCAAGACTGTATTTCTAAATACCTCCTCCCACTTGCATTACAGAAACCCGGTGAAATCATGCTCACTGGCAAACACATACCAGACACAGTGCTGTGTCTTCAAATTCATGCAGAGCCTCCAGGCTTCTGAGAACAGCCAACTAAAGCCTGTTCTTAAAATGGCCTCTGAAGGTCTGAGGACGAACCCTCCTCAATACCACTGTCTTCGCTGTTTTCATTTCCATTCCAGACCAACCTACACCCATCACGGTCCCACTCAATTCTGAATCCCCAGCCAGGTTTTGGTGAATTAGTGCTATAGCCTCTCATCCCACCCTGGCTTCACACCCTGGGGACCTCCCTGGCCTATGGAGTATTACTCCCTTGGGCACGGGTCCCACCAACGCGATGGGGATGGAGTGCCACCGAGTGGGCCCGGTGAAATGATGGTTCTCCTGTGAGAATGTGGTGGTCTCTGCGCGAGGAAACACATCCTCTGGTTTGAAAGTACATCTAATGCGACTCTGTAGAACTGTGGAAAGTAAACAGAATTTAATTGGTTTAAGTGCAAGGGTTATTGGGGAATGTTTTCCTTCTTTTCTCTTTCTTTCTACTGGTTGTCTTAGGAAGCTATTTATGCGATTTCAAGTGAACTAGGGACAGCTAAATCCAATTCACTGAGCTGTCGAGAGAAAACGCGGTGAGCTCACATTTCGTGTGGAAGCCCACATTTAATAACCACGCGTATTGCCCACCCTCTGCGTCCATGACAGGCCACGCAGGGCACACACACAGCCAGCAGCAGATCTGCCCTTTAAAACGAAGGAAGAGTTGAGCTTATTCTATTACTTGGCACTCATGATGAACAACACTGGAGGAAAAAACGTTTGTCAAAGCCACCCTTGGCTTGAAATATTTCAAACATATTTAAAGGCTAGAGAAATGTGTTTTGTCACAGAAGTTAAAACTACAAGATATCTTTTTTATTCACTTGTCAAGTTGATGATTTTTACACCAAACTCTACCCAGGGTTTATGAGAGAATGGAGAAAGAGAGGGTCCCAGCTCTTGCTGGCCAAGTGTACAACTCTTAGCTCCTACGTCAGGCATTTTGCTACCGTCGGCTTGTACGGGGATTGTCGCATCTAGTCCACACAGCAAAGGGGTCTGAGGCACTTGTTACTCCTGGCCCACTTAACTCTTGGGGAAACTGGAGCTAGGATGGTTTAGCTTGTGCAAGATCACATGGCTGATCGCAGATCTGGAACTGCAAAACCAAGACTGCGATTCAGGTCTTTCTCATCTCAACAGCCATATTAACAAACGCATTAGAAGATCTTTACTGGAGCAATTTGGCAATACTTATAAATAGCCCAAAGGAGGCTCCTTCCTCTGGCAGAGACATTTCATACCCAAGAAAATAGTAATGCATGTGGATGTGGACAAAGGCTATATATACAGGAGACTTCACCACAGTGCTATTTGAAATGAAAAAGAGGGCAGGGGGAGAAACCGGATTGCCTGTAACAGGGAAATAGTTAAATACATCTAGGTGACATTTATATCCTACAGACACTGCAATGATGTTTTTTAAAATATGAGGAAACATTCCAGCAGGATTGATTGAAAAAGAGCAAACCTGTTTCAGTACTGCGTGGTCACACATAAGACAAAAATAACTGACAACAGATATGCCCAAATGTTCACAGCAGTCAGCTCGAGGTGGTAGAATTGTGGCTCTTCCTAGTTTCTCCATATCTGCATTTTCTACAATAAACACATATCACTTTTCTAAAAAGATAAAAATCGGTGTATTTTTAAGTCGACAAAAAGAGTAACATGAGACATATTAGTATTTCAGTCAGAATGTAGGGACTAGAACAGGAAAATAAAGCACAAAGAATGGGAGGAAATTAAAATATCCATGGGTAGGTCTTAGTTATTAAATATTTCTCTAGCTCAAGTTTTCCAATCTGTGAATCTGAGGCCTCCTGCACAGGCTTTGATTCTATTCACTGGGGGTCATCCTCAGACTCCCACCTCATTGGTCAAGCGATGCCATGAACTTGACATCCAGATGGTTGGAATGGATAATGGGATAACTGGGCATGCTTCTGCTGGAAGGAATTTATTAAGAAAAAGAACTTATGAAGGGAAAAGTAAAAGCATCCTCAAATGCACTCCAGATTTCAGGGAGGGGCAAAGCTATTGTGATTCAAGTGTTCAATTTGTGTTGATCACACTTAATAGTGCGGCATGAGAAAAATCTAATTTATGACAGTGGAGTTGAATTGTTATGCGGTAATGGAAAATTGGTGTTCTTTCCTTAGTATGCACTGATACCACGCATTCATATTCATTTTATAGAACATGGGGGAGAACGTTATCACTTATAGTGGTAAGATTTATGGCTTTGGTTTCTTTGCCTTGGTGGCATGATTCTGTCACAATTTTGTTCTGTTCGATGTTGAATTCCTACGCAGGAAACATAGGCGTCCATTGCTCCAGTGGGAAAACATAGGCTGCGTTACAATCGGGCTTTTCCAGAAAAGCTCTACTGGTACTACAGAATCATCAGCTGCCTGAGGAGCCCTTTGAAGTGTGCCTTCTGACACAGGAGCTGGTGAATGCATTTAGAAATGACGTTCTGATTTCCGCACCCTGCTCCGGGCACCTTTCCTGATGGCAAGAGGTGCAGGCAGGATTCCTGCTCCTTGGGGCTCACACAGCTGAGCACCGTAGCAATACAAAAAGAGGGTGCCAGGAGCTACCCCAGGGCCCTCCCAGGCTAGTGCTGTGCACTAGCACAGCCCTTTGTTGCACCCCAGCTGCTCCCTTCTGCAATGGCTTCCTGTATGGGTGTCATGTCTCAGGAAGACACTTCAAAGACCTCTCCTCACAGCACGCAGCACCATACTGGAATCAGAACCCACCCAACTTATTGCCATTTAGCTGCGGGGGAGCCCCCATCAGCTTCTCCCCACCATTAGGTTACAACCACTGCCTCCTGCAAAGCTCTAGAAAGAAGTCATAAGCCAGTGGAACTGTTTAAATGGAAATTTAAATTCATTACAATTAAGAAAAATGTTAAATTCAGTTCCTTAGTCACATGAGCCACATTTCAGGTGTCCCGTGGCCACATGTGGCAAGAGGCCATCATACTGGGCAGTGCTGACTTACACAAGTTGTATCCCTGCAGAAAGTTCTACTGGATAGTGGTGCCAAGTGTGCAGCTCCATCTGTGGTGGGAAACCATTCCCCTTCTCCCCAGAGAGAGGATCTCCCAGAGAGAGAGGCTTACAGATGTTGTGAGATCAAGATCGGGCTCACTCCGGCTCTTCCTGGGCACTTCCAGAGAAAGTTTAAATTCATAGTTGCTAGTGGTCTAGATCATCCCTTTCTCTTAGCCACGCACATTCTTTTACCCAGTCATAGGGAATGTCTCATTAATCCTCAGGCTTCCTTCCACCTTGCCATTTTTGTCTTGACTGTGCTTCCCCATCTTTTTCTACTGAAAGAATCTGATGTCTATCATTTAAGAGTCAGTTCAAACTCCTCCATGATGCTTTCTGACTGGCCTGGGAGAAGTCAGCCCTTGCTACTGCGTCCTGTCCCTTCTACATCTTTATTCTGGCACAGACCCTCTGAATCCTAATTACCTCTTTGTGGGTTAGAGAGGGGAGCTGTATCTTATTCATCCGGCCAAGCACAGTGCCTTGAACCCACAGCTCAGTAAATACCGTGAATCGTCAAAAGAGTGAATGAGAATGGCTTGATGACCTTTGCCCAGCTTCCATGGAGTCACAGTTGGACCCTGATATCTTAGGAGTGTGAATTCTCTTTGCCCCTCCTCCTCCCGCTAGTGCCTAATGTGGCTTCTGCCCCTGGGCTGCCCACCACTGCAACCTGTGAGCTAAGCTGCTTCCTTAGGAACATTTCATCTTCATTTTGAACTTCTTGCACCCCTCTCTGGTATCCCAGGGGATTTTCTTTTTAATTTAATGAATGGCAGAATAAATGATCTGGTCTGAGTAGTCTGCTTTAATAACACATTTTCAGAAAAGCATATATTCAATATTGTAAGAACAACCTATAGCTCTTCGCGTTATTAAAAAGACAAGCCTCCAAATGCTGCTAAAATCAAAACATCAAACATCTCTCTGCTTCCTAGCAACAGCATACTGAGTGGTTTTCCCTCTGCTTTCTCTGGCACGCAGGCTAGCCCTGTCAGAGAGAGGTAAGTGTTCATGCATTTGCTACCCAAACAGAGTTTTGAAAGACAGATGTATTAACCACTGGGAACTCTCCACACTGCTTCTGGGAGAACAGAAGGGCAGGCCAGGAGTGACAGTAGCCAGCTCCATCTGGGAGCCAGAGCCAGAGCCTGGCCTTCCCCTCTGCCATCAGGTGGGGTCTTTGGCCGGACTGTGTTGCTCTGTTTAGAAGTCAGCTTTCCTGAGAGCAACAGTAACATGTTGTTTAGTCCAGAAGCTGACTAGAAAACCATACTGGGTTCGTATGGCTTTCCTTGCTCCATGGAAGGAAGTTCACAGAATCAGGTGAAAGCATCCCAGGCTTGTACTATAGTGGCTGCAGATCTGTGTGTATGTGTGTGTTGGGGGGGTGGGGTAGAGAAGATTCGGGAGACAGTCCTGGCTGGATGGATAGAAATGTGTTTAACTACCAAGAGACTATTAATAAATTTACTTACACTTTAATCCTTGAAATTCTGCCCCAACCTCCCTAACCCGAACTGCATAGAAGTAACTACAGGTAGTAGCCATAAGAAGGCATAGCCATGTCATGCTATACCGAAGAAAATAACGTCATCCCTAACTCAGTAGCGACTACCTCTGCTCTTCTCAATACTATAAGGGCACCCTCACCAATTCACAAAAAAGCCCAGCCTACTGGCATAAAAAACAAGGCCAAAAGATTCAATAATGGGAAACATGAGGTTCCTTTACTGAGTTATTAATAAGGGTGGGGCAAACTTGCAGAGCCAGCCAGCAGGGAGTCCACTCTGCTCCTTCCAGATCCTTCCTGAGCCAGCTATAGTTTGGCACCACGGTGGCTTAAAGATTGGTGAGAATATCTGATGTCAAATATCGTCTAAAATGTTGGCTCCACAGTTGCCTAGGTTTCCAGGACAGTACCACCAGGCCAGGTGTCTCTGCATGAGCTTATTTATCTCACAAACTCAATCTAAGGAGATGGGGCAGGACAACCTGGGAGTCTAGCTGCTTCTCTGGTTGTGGATACTAAACCTATCTGCAACCCAGCCTCATCAGATCCCCATCCCCACAGACATACACACATTAGACTTAGCCCACTCTTAAGTGGGAAGAATGAATTCATTGAGCCCTTTTTGTTTGTGGTATGGAGGGAGGCACAGCCATCAACAGAGACAGACACACCTTCAAACTCCAAATGACATAGCAAAAGCTGTTATGGGCAGGAAGTTTGTGCAAATGGGATACTGAGGACTAAGTACAGAAGGCTTCACACAGTAGGAAAGACACAGGAGCTGGATCTCGAAGCATGTGTGGAATTTTGCTTCATTCCAGAATGAGGAAAAGGAAATTTCAGGCAAAAGGAGAAGTTTTAAGTTTCCAAATCACCATATCTCAGATTTGATGGTCATGTGGTTCAATCTCCAATATTAATTAAAAAACAAGACAAAACAAAGATTCCTTTGACAAACAGTCACAGAACCTGTTCACTAAGGGCCCATTTCCTCACACAGCAGCCTGGCAGGTCCTGATGTGAAGACATTTCTTTCTCCTAGGGATCCAAGTCCTCATCATCTCCAACCTGAACTCACAGGGGTGACATGGAGAGCCACCCAGAATCAGTCAGTGAGCCCATGCCTGTGATGATGCCTCAGTGATATGCCCCAGCTCCCCCATCAGTTTTGTGTGTTCTTCAGCTTCTGATGTCTAGTGTCCTTCCCTCTGTAGCTGCTCTCTTTCTGCCTTGACAGGAATTAAAAACACAACTATCGAAGTCACCGGGAAAAACCTACCAACCATTTTGAGAATTATTCACAACGATCCTTTTTTGGATCACCTGCACTCTGGTCTTATCGTGTATACATTTGCCTACTAACATGGACAGAGTTCCAACTTAAAACCTAGGGACTCTATACTTTAAGCTAATGTGCTCTCTCCAGACACTGAACGATACTGATTGCTTTCACTCTCCCAGGTTAAATTCCCCAGGGGGCAAATGGCATTGCCTGCGTGGCAGAAGCTAGCATGGCATGGGAGTTCCAGAAATGGCCCTCAGCCTTAGACACCCTTCTAAAGATAGAGATTGTTTTGTGGAATAACACAGGAGGCACAGAGACCTCCTCTAAAGATAGCAATGTTTACAGTTTTCCATAGATGCCAATTTTAACAGGACTCCTTAGCACTTGCTCTGAGCAGAGACCAAACAACCGTCACACACGGTCTGGAGCCTAAAATATTTTGTCCCTTGATAAAGCCGTCTATCAGACCATATGTGGAGACTATAATCCCCAGGCTCATAATTAAGCTTTCTTGTGCCTTAGGGTTGGGGAAGCTGTGTGCACTGTCCTGCTATTTGCCCCAGGCCCAGGGACTACAACTTCAAAGAGACCAAATCCAGAGACTCTAGAACTACTAACAGGGTTCGAAAATACTCCTCTTGGGAAAAATGAAATATCTTTGCTTAAGTATGAAACACCAGCTCCACAGAGGGGAAAAGGTGACCATGATTAGCGAACATTGTCTGGATTGTCACTCTCCCAGGGATAACTCATTATTTCAATTTAGGCAAAGATGTCTCATAAGCCAGCCCGGGAAAGGGGAAGCCTGGTCACTACCCCCCTCTAGTGGCTGAGAGGTAGAGTGCCAAGTAACCTCCATTCTTATTCCAGCATTTGCTTCTTACTCCACTTTTGAGGGTAGGGGGTGGGAGCAGGAGGCTGGCTGATAAAGCAGAACATAAAAATGGCTGCTCGTCAGAAAATCAATCACTTTTCTCTTAAACATCTTCAATTCAGCACCATCATGTTCGCTGTAAAACAACGGTGAGGCTGGCTGGTGGACTACATCCCCATGTAAACTAAGAGCCTCCTGGGTACCAGCCACAGAGCCACAGAGGGCAGATTATCTGAGGCACTCCCCGCTGGAGGGCAGGTGAGGTGGAGCATCAGTGGGAAAAAACCTATGCTTTTTTGTTTTTTGTAAAATCTCATTTTACCTATGCACTGTATCTAGCTTGACCTACTTTGTTTTGCAAAGAATAGCAAGTACAAAAGACTACCAGACCCTTCACCTAAGGAGGATGTACCATGTCTGAGGTGGTAACATAATGAGAGGCCAAAGGTGCCAGTCACGTTCCTGCTTCCTAATTAGTATAATGGCAGTATCATTACTGTACTAGCATTCCGGACTCTATGTCTAAAAATGGACTTGTCTAGCCCTTAGTTAGCCCTAAAAACTAGGTGATATTCACACTTGGAAAGACCTTCCAGAAATGAGAGGGAGATCTTTACTGAGAAAATCTTCAATATCTCTTCTTTGTTACAAGCCCACCTCATTATATTTCTATCCCCAACATAGATATACATCACCTTCGCAACTGTTTCATTCAATGGGACAAACATTCATTGAGTGCCTGCTGTGTGCAAAACAACAGGTTGGGCTCAGCGGGGAATCCAGAAGCAAAGAGGAGTCTGCCTCCATCTTGGGACTTGCACAGTGTCATGGGGAGGGCAGGGCAAGACGAGGGAGGGCAGCAGGCCACTGGCAGCCCAACTAAGGAGGCTCCATCTGGGGCTCTGGCAAGTGGGGGACTGCACTCGGGAGGTGCCCGGAGATGAGCAGGGTGCTCTGGGGGAGAGGAAAGCTCTCTCACAGGATAAGCCATCAGGGAGACTGGAGAGGCAGTGAGGTGAGGCCAAAAGCAACAGCCTATCTGGGTACAGTCTTTCCCCTTTCCATGTGTCATCTCTCATGGGGTTCTCAGGAAAAGTAAGTGAGAAAACAGACGGTCCAATTGTTAAGGAGGAGAGAGAAATTGATCTATACAGGGGCATGAATGCTATGAGGGAGACGCCAGGCAGCAAGCAGGGTCTCCTCTCTTTGTCCCACCGAAACTCAATGTGAGAGGGGTACGGGCAATTGGCATTTGCTACCTTCTCTCATTCGAGAGGGGACTCCCAGCCCCAGCAGTCCTCTGTGGAATCTTGCCAATTGTGGCCCAGCATGCCAGGACACGTGTTCAGCTCTAGACCACAGCTGCCGGCTGAGAGGCAGGCACTGGCAGTGTGCGGTCACGAGGGGCAGTGAGGAAAATCTGTCAAAGTGAAGGCATCCAGCATCTGGAGGCCACACCCTGGCCATACGTGGCAGCCACCACCAGCCCAGCTGCTTCAAAGGGGCCGATCCTTCCAGAGGCCTTGTTCACATTAGGCAGTGGAGGGCTGCCAAGTCCACTACGTGCATTAATAAAAGGGCGGCAGCGGTGGCCATGCCCCCAGAGGATGCAGTGCTGGGACGAACTTTTTCAGATGCTGGGTGCCTTTCATCAAGCATCTGCCGTGCCTTTGGTTCCACAATAAACCAGTATCCACATCCAGTCGCCGCACCAGGATGGGATTTTAGCACTCTGTACTCTGGTCTGCTTGACTGTACAGGGAAAACTCAGTCCCTAGACCTAAGAGAAGTATCTTTCCTGAGGAGCCCACCCATTCCCATCAGTGGGTGATGGCACATGCAGGGACCAGACATTCCCCAAACTCAAACTATAAACAGCATGGGCCAACCACCCTGCAGCTTCCCATCCTCTGCTCAAATGATAGCACCCTCATATAAGCTCCAGAGAGGTGGGATGTGGGGCCTCTTTCCTAGAAGCAACTGAGAATATTGCTTTGAAGGCACCAGAACACTCATAACCCCCAATAGTGGAAGAAGTGGGTAAGGCAACATTCCCTCAGTACCTACTATATAATATGCCGGCTGTGTTGCATATGTAAATACATGTATTTTTTACTGCAAAAATTTTAACAGAAGAGAGAACTAAGACCCAAGGAAGTCAAGCAGGTTTTTTTGTTTTTGTTTTTGAATATGATGCAGGTAATAAGTGACAAAGCTGGGTCCATGTTCTCTGCTCTGCAACACAGTATCTAATACGACACATGCTGTTCCTTCTTCTCCCTTCTCCAGGTTAGAAGGAGAAGACCAAAAGCTTTCTCAGGGGGGCTTATGAAATCCCCAAGCTAGACAAGGTTGCTACTTGACATTCTCATGGTACTCCTGAGTAGCCCTCGTCACAGCCTGCAGCTCTGTTCTTATCTGATTGATCCCCACTCCATTCAAATCCCTACGCTCCAGAGGGGCAAGTTTTGTTCAGTATATTTTGCCAGCCTTGGTCAAGAGGAGATGCTCAAAACCATTTATCTGAATGAATCATTTATAGGTATTTATAAAGTCAAGTTCGGATAAAGTAAATTCTAAGGTGACAATGAGAATCAGAGAGTTCAACGACCTGAAAAAGTTTCAAGGAAGAGTGAGCATCCCATGGTTTTAAGTACAATCAATGGCCTAGGGGAGTAAGAACTAGAAACAGGCCACTGGGTTAGGCTAGCAGGAGTCAGTGAAGGCCTTGGTAGGAATAGTTTCATGGGGTGGGGACAAAGGTATGGAAGGTGGGAAATGTGTGAGACATTGAGTGAAGGCCATTCTTCCAGCAGGTTGGCAGTGAAGAGGAGAGAAATGGAATGGCAGGAGGCAGGGACATGTGGAGCACTTGTGTGTGCATGAATGCACATGTGGTAGGATCAAAGAGACATGGATATGTTTGGCACCAAGGAAAAAGAAGTCCAAGAGAAGATGTTGAAATTAAAGAGATGAAGGGGTTAGGTAACTGGGAGACCAATGTCTGGAGAAAAATAGGTAAAGATGGGGTCAAAAATGTAGGAGACCCTGAAAAAAATTCCTGGAAGAAAACACACACACACACACACACACACACACACGCTCTTGCTTATACACAGCAGAGTGGGGTAAGGCGGAAAAATCAAGACTATGTTCTAAATCAGCAGCTGGGTGAAGATCAATGACCCAGTGCAAACACCTAGCAAAGAAGGGGGTAGAATGAAGTGAAATTTGCAAATGGTATTTCCAGGTGAGAAAGAACCACACATGAGGGACAGGGTTCCCACCATTGCAGAATAAGAGGTCCACTCTCTCTAAGTCTATGACCTTTGAGACCCATAGCAAATGAAATAAAATACGACTAAGCCAAAGTTTTAATCAGGCAGAAATTTAGTGCTGAAGAAATTGGTCCTTGGCTCCTAAGGAGAAAAAAAACAATATGGCAGGTTTCTTAAACCTTAATTTTATGATCTAAAATTAGTGGTGGAACAATTTTCCCCATCAGAGGACCCAAAATTTAGAAACCGTTTTTTTTTGGGGGGGGGCGGGTAGAGGAGATTTTCTAGATGCTTTCTTCCTAAATATTTTATGCCTCCTGTCTGAATAGTAAACCATCACTGTGGCAGTCTATCTTGGTTTAGGACAGTGAGTGCTCAAAAACCCTACCAATAGGCTGGGTGACTCATAAACAGTCACCAATTCATACACTCAAGAGTCTTAAAAGACCTTAATGAACATCTACTTACTGCAGGAATTCCTTTTATAACCTCCCTGGCAGATGGTCATGCATCTGCATCATGTCTGTGACAACAGCTCAGTAGCTTTTTAGGAATATCATTCCTGTGATAAACAATTAAGTCTTCTACCTCTCAGGAAGTTTTCTTACATATTAAATGAAAATGCATTCCGTAGCTTCAACCCATTTGCTCAGATTCTACCTTCTGTTCCACTGTGGAATTATTCTATTCTTTTCCAGCTTCCATATGATATCCCCTTCAAATGCATTACAAAAAGTTAAAAAAAAAAACATTCCACTTAGAAGTTAACTTTTGGGGAACTTCCAGAAATATGGCTATTATACCATTTTGTACTTCCTATGCTTTTATTTTCTTTACACCTAGCAGCTAAAGGGCATTCAAGTTAAGTATAAACCTTCTTTCCCTTTTATTTATTCTTTCAACAAATCTCTGCTGAGTAGGGCACAGTGTTCACCCCCACAGTAGGGCCAAAGATGAAAAAGATGGGCTTTCTACTCCAGCTACACAATGTGCTAAAATAAATTGTAATAAAAGGAGGAAATCGATGAGTGCTATAAAAAGCAGTTCAGTATTACCAGGGGAGTACAGGAGAGAGTGTGTGCTGGCAAGGAGGGGAGAGAGTGAGAAGTTAGAAAAGATTCCAAGGAGGAGGTTTCATTCGAGTTACATCTTAAAAGAAAGAGCTGGTTTTACCCAGACAACGAGGAAGGACGGGCTTTCCAGAAAACTTGTATTTTAGAAATACTTTTGTTTGAAAAGCCACGTGTGCCATTTGAAAATTCCTGAGCATCAAGAGAAGGAACAAAAGTCTTAGGAAATCATTAGAAAGGTAGGTTGTGCTCAGATCATGGATGGCCTTGTATGCCAAGCTATGAAGCACGAGCCTTATTTGGAGATCAGAGGAGTCATTGACAGATTTGAGCAGAAAAGGGATAAAACAGAAAACAGAAAACATCAGCTCAGGAAGGTGAGCTGATAATCATATGTGAGATAGGCCGGAGAAAGTGGAGATAGAGGATTAAACGGGGTTGGGGGGAGTTAGGCATCTATTGAGGATGATCCAACCAGGGGTTACAAGAGGAAAAAAAAAAAAAGAAAGACACGACTAGGGATTTATTGATGGGGGATGGGAGGGGAGAGGCTGTCAGCAGAAACAGAGAGGAGACATAAAGCACATGAGATAGGAGAAGGGATAATCTATAGGATTTGGAAAAGGATGTCATGTCAGGGCAAAAGGGAAAAGGAAGGGTCACAGATGCCTCTGGAGATTTGAGCCTGGGTTTAAAGTCTGTCAACAAATAAGGAATGCAGGAGAAGTAGGCTGACAGCAAGGAGGAGTGGAAAGAGAGACAAGGAGCTTGCAATCCAACACTCTGAGTTTCTGCTGGAACAGCCAGCAGAAACTGTTACCAGAAGGGATGGTAAATGTTTAGCAACCAGCTCCTGGGAAGTTGGGGAGAATAGAACCCCAGATCTGTACCCTGTGCCAGTTTCCAGGTTATAAATTCTCCCACTGTGGCTGCTTGCAGGGTACCAACATGAATCCCAGATCACAAAGCATGGTGCTGGGAAGAGATTCTAACAACCCTCTCGAGAGAGGCACCAGAAGCCAGCCCCAGCCCACCACTGGCCCCGGTTAACAATGTGGAACAGGCATGGAGAGGGCAGACACGCGTCCGACCAAGAGGATTCCTTATTTTTCAGTAAACAAAATGCAATTTCATTTTTGTGAGACAAAGTTAACCAACACCATGGCTACAGGCAGACTTGAGGATCCCTACTGATGTGTTCTAACGTCAGCCAAAAGTCACAAATAAATTATCTCATTCTTTGTTACCAATGTTCATGTAAACACCATAAAAATGAGTGCTGACAGCAACCAATGAGTTTATGCTAGTTTTATTTTTCATAATGTCCTAGGAAGATTCCTCCTTTAAGATTTATTATTGTTTTGCCTACCATGAAATAGTAACTAAGTGTTTTGTTAAATCAATTTAAAGGTTGCTTTGTTCCATTGCCACCTTTGCAAGTACCTCTGGGCTGTCTACTGTTTTATAATGGCTCATAATAATGCTGTTCAGTCAATCATAGGATACAATTTGGCTTAAAAAAAAAACCCTATAAACTACTCTTTATTTCTCTGTAGGTTGTAGAAAAATCTAGCAACATGACTGATTAATATTGGGACCATCAGTAATGCTATGAGGTTGGTAAGGCATTGGAATAAGAAAATGAGAAGGTGGGAAAAGCGGTAGCTCATATAAACACAGTGACTGAAAGTCATGCACTGGGGAAGAAGATAGGAGGAAAGGGGGTTAAATGAGTGGTCAAAAAAGATTTTACCATGACTCAGCAGTGAAAAATGGTAATTTCTCACCCCTATCTTCCCAGCGATAGCACAGATATCATCATATGCTTTCTTCCGGTCACAGCAGCAAGTCAAGTATTTTTGTGCAAACACTTCTTATAATAATACTTAGGGGAACATGAACTCCTCATTCTTCACATAGCAGCCAAATGATCTTTTAAAAATATAAAATAAATCATGTCATTCCTCTAATCAAAAGTCTCCAAAGATGCCTCATCACATTAAAAATATAATCTTCATAAATCCTAATTATGGTCCATATGCCCCTGACGATCTAAACCCTTCCAGCTTTACATTTTCAACTCTATTTACCAGCCTCAGCTCACTACCTTCCAAGCAGACCAGACTGCCCACCATTCCTTAAAAATAGCGAGCTCACTGCTGCCTTTGGCTGAAACAACCTTCTGGTTTCCTGGAGCAGCAGCTGACACCTTCTTAACTTTCAGGGCAATTATTAGCTCCTCAGACATTCCTTCTCTGACCACAAGCATCCACAACAATCCCCTACCTCCACTCCATCACCCTCTCTCCAATCTATTTAGCTGATTATTGCTTTCGTTTGGGTCACATTCCCCAGCGAGGATGTAAGCTTTGCTGAAAGACCTTGTCTGTCGAATTTCCTGCTGAATCACCAGCCCAGTCGCTAGCATGTAGAAGGTGCTCAGTAAATATGAATGAAATGAATGAAAAAGGATCCCATTCCCCTTAACTGGACATACTTTTATGAAAGAACAACGAAACAATGACTAGTCTTGTCTCCACCATCCTGTCTTCCATTAGGTCTAAATAGAATGGCCTGCCACCAGGAATGCCACATTAAAGTAACACAGCAGCTTAAATATTTAAATACATGATGTCTGATCCTGCGGAGAACCACAGACAGACCATTTTAAAGAAACACAACCAAGACTGTATGTGCTGATTTTTCCATGACATACTGAGAGCAACCTACATTACTTTCCAGGAAGCCTTGCAATAAGGTGAGAAGAATGAAAGGATGAGTTCCCTCAGTCACTCATTCCTCTAAATAGCATTTACTAAGCACCTACTACACAGAGGCATTGTGCTGAGAACATTGTGCTGATCCATAGATGGGAAGTCAAAATCTCCACCATCAAAGATATAAAATAGAGTGAGAGAAACAGATATAAAAATAATTTGATTATAGTGCATATAATATTATATAGAGTGTGTGTGCATATATATGTGTGTGTGTGTATATATATAGTGTGTGCGTGTGTATGTGTGTATGTATGTATTTATAGTATTATAACAGAAAGATGACGAAAGTACAGAGAGATAGCAGAAGAGAGAATGATCAGTGGAGTTAAGAATGTGGGCAGCAGGGCACCTGGGTGGCTCGGTCAGTTGAGCATCCAACTCTTGATTTCAGCTCAGGTCACAATGCCAGAGTTGTGGGATTGAACCCTGTGTCCGGCTCTATGCTCAAAGAGGAATCTGCTTCTCTCTCTTTCTCTCTCTCCCCCTCTCTCTCTCCGTCTGCCCCTCCCCTTGCTCATGCTCTTTCTCTCTCTAAAGCAAAACAAAACAAAACAAAAACAAAACAAAAAGAATGTGGGCAGTATATCTGAGGAAACTTCATCAAGGGGGGGGGGACCAATAATGGCCAATGAGCTCAGTCTTGCATGAGTTTGAAAGGCAAACGGGAAGGAAGGATAGTAGGGAGAATAGCAAATATAAAGCCATTAAGCCCTAAAATAGCCCTAGCAACTTAGGGAATTACAATTAATTTTATATGGCATGAGGTGTTGCATATATGCAAGGGAAGGACCTTCATCTTATCAAAATACAACAAAGAGGGCATAATCAGTAGAACTAAAGACCAGCTATTTAGAAAAATAAGGCCCCAAAATACTGTATAATTAGACAGGCTCCAACAGTACCTTAAAAGAATAACATATTAGACCAAGGAGCATTTGTTTTAGAAATGCAAGGTTGGTTTGAGCTCAAGATATTTAATAATATAATTTTTCACATTAATTGATGAAACAAGAATAACTATGCAATCATGTTGACAGATGCAATACAATACATAATAAGTTAAACATTTATCCCAGGTTTTTAATACTTTAGAAACATGGTAAAACTGAAACAAAAGGATGTTTCTTTAATGCAATGAGTGGTGTCTATCTCAATATAAGAAATCAGAATTACTCTTTGTGATGAAACCCTAGAGGCATGTCAGTAAATTCAAAAGCAAAAGCTGTCCTTCATTACCATTATTAAGTAACAGCATTCAAAAGTTATATCCACTAAAATTACACAAGAATGAGGTCCGTGGCTGGCTCATTCAGTAGAGCATGTGACTTTTGATCTCTGGGTTATAAGTTCGAGTCCCACATTGGTTGTAGAGATTATTTAAAAATTTAAAAAATCTTAAAAAATAAAATTATGCATGAAGACAAATAATAGACATAGATTTTAGAAAGAGCAAAATTATACTTTGCTTGCGAATTATATGACTGTATAATTAAGAAACTTCAGAAAAAAGAGAAGTTCTAAAAACAGCTTTACAAATGCCAGCAATAGCTGCATAGGAACTGTAATCACAAAAAGACCCAATTCACAATACCAACCAGTCAATGTGAGAGAGAGAAGACTTAGAAAATGCAAACTCTATAAAGCAAACAACAAAATGTACTTGTATAAATAAAAAGACATTTCTTGGGATAATATAGTAGACTTTACCTTTATATTAAAAAATTCTCCTTATGTAAGCATTCATGTGATAAAAATCAAAATAATAAATTTTTAAAAATTGTTTTAAATCTCTTTGGCTTCCCAGTGGAAGCTGGGGTGCAGAGGCAAGGTTCGTGTTCATTGTGGGAGAGGGATACATCTGAGGGAGGAAGGAGAGAAACTGGCACAAATAGACAATGATGGTTTACACCAAGGCAACGATGGTTGCTAACGCAACCAAGAAAATGGATTTTAGATATACTTAAGAGCTTCCATCAGTGTGATTCAGAAACTGATTGACTATTTGAGCATAGCATAAGAGTTAAAGAAGAGAGAAGAAAGAGTGACATGTACATTCAACAAATATTTGCTGAGTACCTTTTATGGGGCAGGAACTAAATGAGAGACTTGGAACCATGGATAATAGATGAGAACATATATTAAAATTCAGCACCCTCTTAGGAAAGAGAATGCATTAAAAGATATAATTCTAACCCACAAGAAGCCTTCACATATTTCTTAAAGTAGACACAAAAATAAAAATCCAATCTGGAACTTTATTAGCTGGAAATTATGAAGAAATTATGCCTTTGAATGAAAGAATAGCCAGAGGAGACTCAAAGTGTTTAATGAGTGGAGAAGAACATTAGAACTGCAGAAAATGGCAGATGCAAAACTCAACAGTGAATTTGGCTCAGACTGAGCAAACTCAGAGGAGCCAGAATCATAATCCAGGAGGAATAATCCAAAAAGAAATTTGTAAAGATTTTATTTATTATTCATTTGACAGAGAGAGAGAGATCACAAGTAGGCAGAAAGGCAGGTGGGGGGCAGGGGAAGCAGGATCTATGCTGAGCAGAGAGCCCAATGCAGGGTTCGATCCCAGGACCCCGAGATCATGACCTGAGCCGAAGGCAGAGGCTTAACCCACTGAGCCACCCAGGCACCCCAGAATGAAATTTAGAAGCAGAAGAGGATCCAGACCTCTGGACCACTGGTTTTCAAACCTGACTGCACCTTAGAATTACCAGGGAGCATTAAGCAACAGTGATGCCATGGGCTTTAGGCTACAGAGAGTCAGACTTAATTGGCCTGGGTGTGGCCAGGGTACCCGAAAACCCTCAGGTAACTCTCCTATGCAGCTCTAATGGAGAAGCGGAGGGTCAGATCCTCATCACTAGCTAGATCTTTGTTCATGGTCTAGATAATTAGTGCAATCAGACATCACTAAGAAGGCCCTATTCTTAGGGTTTACAGATCCCACTACCCCCTAATTCTCCATAGGAATCCTCCATCATAGTCAGAAAACTCCCTTTTCTAAAATAGGGAAACTAAGACACAGAGTTTTACAATCTTCTACAAGCTAAATAGCTTTTCCAACCTCAAAAGCGTTAAAAGCACATTATAGTCTGTTGATTTTCCTCCATCTTTATTGTTTAAATAAAGTTGGGGGGCCAAAATATAATCCTGCTTCCCCTAAGATTTCACTAAAATAATTTTTACTTAATCTTAGAAATAGTGGTTGGCATTGAGCTCTTATAATTTTTTTCCTTCTATGTAGTATTCTAGAAAGAAAGAATATGATATTAAAGAATGCACGATAAATCCTAATTGGAAGAGTTTCTGTGCACTCTGAGAATGTTATATTTGCCCATGAACCTTTACACAAAAATCAGGTAATTGCAGAGGCAAATGTTATTTCAGACTTTTGATGAAAATCATCCCTGTGTACATATCATAACCTCAGAGAAAAATGAACACTCTGGGTCATTATTAGAAATTCCAAAGAAAGAACTGTAGTCTTCTCCCTCAAAGCTCTGTACTCACAATTGTCTTTCAACTGAAAGTCACAAAACCAAAATGATCAGAGAAAGGAAAGAATTAAGGTCCAATAACAGGGCTGCCTGAGATTTCTGGTTAGCAAGAGTTTCCCTCCAATGAAAGCATTTCTCTGGCTTTGCCCTGACTGGCTTCCCTGTGCAGGCAAATTCACTAGGAAGCTAAGGGTCCAGCTGAACTCAGTGCCCTGGGGTCCCTTCTACTTAAACCAGCAGCCTGACCTCACGCAATGCCTCACCTGAAGTCTGTTAGAAATGCAGAATATCAGCCCTACGCAAAACCTATGAAATCGAACTCTGTTTTAACAAGATCCCTAGGGATTTGAACGTGCATTGAAATTTGAGAAGTACTGGTCTAGAATACCGCTACCGAAAATGCAGTCAGAGGAACAGTAGCTTCAGCACCATCCTGGAGTTGGGTAGAAAGACAAGTTACTGGGATCCGTTCCATTCCAGACCTACTCAATCAGATGCTCTGGGAGTGGGCCCTGGGGCCTGGGAAACGGCATTTTAACTATCACTCCAGGTAATTCTGGTACACAACCAGGTTTAAGAAGTTGTCAGAAAACTCACTTTTCTAAAATAGGGAAACTAAGACACAGAGTCACGAGCAGGTTTTTGCTCTACCCACCCCTCCTCCTGAGCACTTACTCTCTACAGTTTGATAATTTGGGCTGAGACCAAAGGATGAGTAGGAGTTAAATGGGAAAGAAAGAGAAGGGATTGCAGCTTCAGAGAGAATGGTCCCTCACCCATCATCCATGCCACAGCCCAAGATCCCATCATCTGATGATGGACCTTATGTTCTCACTCCTTAGAATTTCAGAACAAAAAGATAAATCCAGTGATTTGAAATCTCAGTCTTCTTCTTATTATTATTGCGGAGCATACCTTTAATTTCTTTTTTTTTTTTTAACAGAAAGTTTGGGTCTTGCCCCACTTTCCCACCTCTGTTCCCACTACAGATATCTGAAGAGTTTTAAAAGTGAACCTTCACAGTAATGGAAATCTTCTGATGGGCAGTATCTCTAAGATACTCATTTATCATTGCTGTTGGTAAGTTTCATTTTTTCCCATATTTTCATAGTGATTTCATTGTATGGAAAATGCAGCTGTATCCCTCAAGGGGTTTACTGTGTGCTTCATTGATTCCCTCCTTCTCTCAGCAAACATGCTCTGAGCATCTCCTATATGTGAGGCCAGGGGTAGAACATTGAGCAAGGCAGACCTGGTCCCAGCCATTATGGGGCTTCCAGCTGGGCAGGAACAGCTAAGTAATAAGACACTTAGTATGTTAAGGGGTATGGTTAGAGCTACCAAGTATGTTGCAGGATGGACCTCCTCTGAGTCCCAATCCTGAGCTTGGGGGCACCGATGAGGAGGATGAAACTCAGTCTGGGAAGTCAGGGATGGAATTTCTGAAGCTGGCCTGAAAAAGGACTTTTCTTTCAAAATGCTGATAACCGGGGTTTCATTAGCTCCTTCCAATTCTATTATTTCCTTGCTATGAGAGAGCATTTAGCTTTCTTTAGAGAAGAAAAAGCAGCCTATCACCTTTTCTGAGTGTAGGAAAAGCCCTTGTTCCAAATTTCTTTGGTCCTCCACAGTGCTCTAGATTTGACATACTGCATTGGATTCTACCATAGATTCTTAGTAAATGTGATTATTATCTGATTGAAAAGTAAGAGAAGAAAACTCATTTTCTCCTAGGTCCTGTAAGATACCCAATGAAGAGCAATCAAGCTTAACTTAGAGTTGAGTTGGTCATACAGAATTTCTTCTTTATACTAAATGTTCTCCTAATGAAAGCTGACTCTATGATTCTTTCTTGTTTAATATTCATGACCCAAACTCTCGGGAGTCAAGGAGAAAAGTGAATAAGAATGCAAACAAAGAACAAACTTTAAGAGTAGAAGACCGAAAATCAAGTCACTTTTTAAGTATAAATAAACTTAGGAGAAATGGAAGGAATTCAGTTGGAAATTATAAACATTGAGGACTTTTGTACAATAAAAAGTAAGGAAACCAAAATATTGAAACTAAAATACCAAAAACTCTGTATCCCTGGACGAGTAACTCAAACTTTTATTCATAATGAAATATTTCAAACAGAAAAGAACAGAGTAATATAGCAAGTAGCTATGTACCCAGCATGCAGAATTCACTAATGTTAACCTTTTGCTATCTTTGTTATAGGTTTTTAAAAGGAACAAAACTTTAGAATTATAGTAGACATTCTTTGATTCCCTCTATCCTTAATTCCATTCCCCTTCTTTTCTTCTCAAGTAAATGATCCTTTCTTTATAATAGTTCTATATTTTTATCTATATATAATTGTGTTCATGAAAAATAAGTGGTATTCTTTTATATTTTTAACTTGACACAAATGGGACCACACTGTGTATATATATTCCTCTTGAACTTGATTTTTCTACACAATATTATGTTCTGAAAAATTATGCATGTTGATACCACTACATCTAGATCATTCATTTTAATGTATAATATTCATCTTTTAAAGTCATCCAGCAAACCACAGACAACAGAGATTTACAATTTGGGGTGACTATTAAAAATACTTCCAAGTATGTATGTGTGTATGTGTATGTATATATATTTGCTATCTTTTTGCTATATATTTTGCTTTTTGAACACTAAAAATTAATTATATTGTATGTAATGTCCATCTTTGGAACATGTTGAGATTTTGGAAGTCTAATAAATGACACTTTTTTTTAAACAACATTCTACATATGCCATAATAAATGTATACTCCACCTTTTGAATGCAGAGTTCTATATATGTCCATTAAATCACACTTGAGGGGCACTTGGGTGGCTCAGTTGGTTAAGTGTCTGCCTTCAGCTCAGGTCATAACCCTAGAGTCCTGGGCTTGAACCCTGCATTGGGCTCCCTGCTCAGCGAGGAGTCTGCTTCTCCCTCTCCCTCCTGCTTGTGCTCTCTATCAAATAAATAAATAAAATATTTTAAAAATAATCACTCTTGATTCTAATTGTTCAAATTTCTATACTCTTACCAATTTTTCAGTTTGATCTATCCATTTATTAGACAAGTGTATTCAAATCTCTCCTTATGATTAGGAGTTGTCATATTCTACTTGTAAGCTAGACAACATTTGATGGATATACGAAGTCAATGTGACTGGAAATACATATGTCCACGACCATGGCATTTTCTGACATATTGTTTCTAACTTTGAGTTTTGTTTTGTTTTGTTTTTAAATTTTATTTTATCTTTTTTTTCAGTGTTCCAAAATTCATTGTTTATGTACCACACCCTGTGCTCCATACAATACATGCTCTCCACAATACTCACCACCAGGCTTACCCAAATCCTCAGTTTGTGGGGAAATTAGAGCGGGAGACAAACCATGAGAGACTGTGGATTCTGTGTCTAACTTTGTACTTTGACTTTCTTTGTCTTTAATTTTATCTCATATTATTGTTATAACAGCCTTCATTGGTTAGTGTTAAGGATACATTTTTTCTGTCCCTTCACTTTCAGTCTTTCTGTGCCATTCATTTAGGTATTCCTCTTAAAAACCACATATACTATATATGACTACTTTTTTAGAAATGGAATTCTAGAGCCCGTAAATTTAAAATTTTTCCAATAACTGGTCTAATTGGATTTTTGTTTTCTAGGTTCTTATGTTTTCTATTTATAATTGTTTTTCTTCTTTATTTCCCCATTTCCTACCTTCTCTGTTTAGGACAACATAATGTTGTTACTGTCCTACCCAGCAATTCCATTACTGGCTATTTACTCTGTAGAAATAATGAAGATATCAGGAAGCATTTGTACATGAAGATGTTCCCATGAAGTATTATCTATAATGTTGATCTATAAACGTATGTCCAACAGTAGAGAACATGACAAAATATTTTATAACCACTACAAATGTTTTGCATTCTATGTAGCATAAGGAAAAAATGTTGCATGATGTTCTATTAAGAGGAAAAGCAGAATACAAACTCCATATAGTCCAAGGTGTATGGCTACACTGCAACCACGTAGACATAATTTGGTGTTTGGCAGGAAGACGTTCAGTCCATCTGCTTTCTTTAAGCAGCATTGCCCTTCTTTGCTGTGGGCGCTTTGTAGGTGCCCTGGCGCATGGGATTTGAACATTTGACTCATCCCTTCCTGCTTTTAACCCCTAGCAGTCCTAGCCAATGATGTGTATACTCATCCAGAAAATTCTCCTATACTTACTGTATTAGTCAAGGTTCTTCAGAGGAACAGAATTAACAGAATGAATGGATGGATGGACAGACAGACAGACAAATAATAGAGCAAGCAAGAGAGAAAAATTGAGAGAGATTTGTCATACTTATTGTAAAGAATTGGATCACAATATTATGCAGGCTAGCAAGTTCAAAATCTGCAGGGTAGGTGGCAAGCCAGAGATACAGGGATGCTGTGGTTCATGAAGGCTGTCTGCTGGAAGGATTCCCTGTTCTTTGAAGAGGTCAGTCTTTTTTTCTTTTCTTTTTAAGTGTTTATTTATTCATTTGAGAGAGAGCACGTGCAAGCAGGGGAGGGGCAGAGGAAGAGGGAGAGAGACTCTCAAGCAGACTCTGTACTAACTGTGGAGCACAACATAGGGCTAGATCCCCCAACCAGGAGCTCATGACCTGAGCCAAAATGGAGAGTCAGACATTCAATTGACTGAGCCACCCAGGCACCTCCAGTCTTTTTCTATTAAGATCTTCAACTGATTAGACAAGGCCCACATGCATTACAGAGCATCACCTGCTTTACTCAAAGTCTACTGATTTAAAGGTTAATCTCATCTAAACTGTATCTTCATAGAAACATCTAGAATGTTTAATCAAATATCTGAGTACCACTGTCTAGACAAATTGATAGATGAAATTAACCATCACACTCAGATTAACATTATACATTCATCTATCCATCCAGCCAGCAGATTCTCACTGAATACCAAATATATGCCAGGCATTACTATCTTCTGACTTACTACCCTCCCACCCACAGGTAATCTGCTCTGGAAATGTTCCTCCCTGTTGAGCAGGGAAGGCCCTGTAAAACAAATAAAATAAAATAAAATTTAAAAAAAATTTAAAAAGGGAGATGCAAATATGAAAATATGAGTAACATTGTGCAGAGATAGTGGGATAACTTCTTTTAAATTACCTTCTATAGCTCTAAGTTTTATTTTGTTTTGTTTTAATAAAATGGAGTAAATGAATTCAAGGCTTTTCTAAGAAAAAAGAAAGTGGAAAACCATAACAAAGCAATGCAACGAAGGTAGAAATTTAGTTCTCAGGGATTTTCAGAGGTTTATGCTTAAATCTTTAACACAAGAAATAAAAGTTCTGGAAAATGCTTTTTCATCCCCTTAGGATGGCCTGCATTTATTACATTAGCAGAGTGTCCTTTTAACTGGCCTTACAGCAACCTTTCTGATGCCAAATTGGCAGAACGTCTTCTATCTCAACCTTCTGGTTTTGGGTGAAAAATGATTTTTGAAGCAAGTTTGGCTCGTGCCGTGCAAGGACTTTTCAGAGACCCACAGCTTCCAAGGTATTAAATAACAGCTGGCAAAAGTGAAAATTAAAAATACTAGTAAACAGGACAATAATAACAATGCTTAAGAAAGCTCCTTCTTTTAGTTATCATAAAGGTCCTGGGTTAATAAGATAATGATTTCACTGTTGCTTTTAAAAGAGACTGGCTGTCAAAAGTGATTGTCAACCTAACAGCTTACTTGCCTGTTTCCTATTACTTACAACTTTTTGACCCTGAAGGGGCCTGGGACAAGATATGGCCTCTTCATATAACTTTCCAAGGAGCTGAGTTCAGTGCTTCTGAGTCAAGAGACCCTGGAGACATCCTGATAAGAATGTGAGCTTAGTACTTTTGACTCTGGTGGCCTTATAAAAATGACTGTGACAAGCAGAAAGAGCACAGTTTTAAATTCAGAATTACCGGAGTTTCTGAGGTGGCCTTGCTGTTGATGAATGAGGCAATTTGACCTGAAGCTCCAACATTTTACTGTATCATAGATAATTCCCCAAACTTAAGGGGAAATGAGATTCTGCTTGAGAGGATATAGATATACATTAATTTTCAGAGTCTGCCCCTCCCACATGTAGTAAGTACTAGTGTCTATGTAACAATAATAATACCCCTTAAGGAAAAATGATGACTTGAGAATCCCAATGGACTTTGGAAGTTTATTAATGCATGACTTCTGGACTGGGGTATTTTTGCTATTGTTGTCAGGTTTCAAAAGTCTCCCCTAACTTCCATAATTCTGTAATTATGAAAAGTGACTAACTTAGAGAGACTAAGAAGATTAGCTATAGAGATCTAATACCTGACAAGTTTTCTTTCTTTGTAAATACAGGAACAAGTCAATACACCCAATAATGCAAAACAAAAGGCAAATGGAAAAAAACATATTCTATTTTAGCCGACTCAGTCTTCAGAAGGAATAAGACATCCAGGGATCCGTGCATCCATCCATCCACCCATCCATCCAATATTTTGCTGTATTCTACCACTGCTTACTACTAAGTAATAAGATTATACCCATGAATAAGACAGGAAGTTTCCTATCCTCATGGATTTTATATTCTACCTCCTTTTCATCTCATTCTTTCATTAATGCAAAATTATAGGAGTTATTCATTTTTTTAAGATTTTATTTATTTATTTGAGAGACAGAATGACACAGAGAGAGAGAGCATGAGAGGGTAGAGGGTCAGAGGGAAAAGCAGACTCCCCGCTAAGCAGGGAGTCCGATGTAGGACTTGATCCTGGGATTCCAGGATCATGACCTGGGCCTAAGGCAATCGCTTAGCCAACTGAGCCACATAGGGGCCCGAGTTATTCATTTTTTAAATAGGAACTAATGCCATCACATAAAATGATGTTGAACACCAATAACTGTCGTAGAAATGCAAACCAAAACCACAATGAGACACCACTTCACTCTCACTAGATGAGCTATCATAAAAAAATGAGATAATGACAAGTATTGGCAAGGGTGTGGAGAAATCAGAACACAAATTTACTGCTGATGGGAACGAAAACTGGCAGTCACTCTGGAAAACAGTTGGGCAGTCCTTCAGATGATTAAACAGTTACCATACAATCCAGCAATTTTACTCTAAAGAATTGAAAACAGTTAATCAAATAAATACAAGTACCTGACTATCCACAGCAGTTCTATTCAGGACAAGGCAGTATGGTACAATAGCCTAAAGGTGGAAACAACCCAAATGTCCGTGAACTTATGGATGGATAAACAAAATGTGGTAGAGTCATACCATGGAATAGTATTCTGCCATGAAAATGACTGAAATACTGATACATACCACACCATGGACGTACCTTGGAATTTTATGCTAAGTGAAAGAAGCCAGTCACAAAAGAGCACATATTGTATGGTCCCAAATATGTCAGATTGCCTGGGTCTGTGGGTGGGATGAGACAGTGAGGGGAGGGTGTGAGAACTAAAGCATACAGGGTTGCTCTTTGAGGTAATAAAAATGCTTTAAAATCTACTGTAGTGATGGTTGCACATATCTGTGAATGTTAAAAAACCCCACCAAATTGTACACTTAAATAGATGAATTGTATATGTGTGAATTATATCTCAATAAAACTCTTTAAAAAATAAAAAGAACTAATGCCATGGCCATTTTCTCAAGAAATCAATCACCTTGCTCTGAAGGCAACCAACCTATTTCTAAATAATTATGCTTCTTTATCTGTAATGTTTGTTCTCACTTGTATTAAAGTTACTTGTGCATATGTTTTTGTCCCCTGCTAGAATACAAGCATCTGGAGGGCACTTGTATTTGCTTCATCTTTGTAACCCCAGAAGCACCACAGATAAAGCCACTTACACGGTGAGCACTTAATATAGTTTTTTTTTTTTAAGATTTTGTTTATTTACTTGACAGAGATCACAAGTAGGCAGAGAGGCAGGCAGAGAGAGAGGAGGAAGCAAGCTTCCCAGTGAGCAGAGAGCCCGATGCGAGGCTCGATCCCAGGACCCTGGGATCATGACCTGAGCTGAAGGCAGAGGCTTTAACCCACTGAGCCACCCAGGTGCCCAATATAGTTTTGAGTGATCAAACCATTGATTAGTTCAAAATTAAGAATTATTTGATTAATTGATAATTGGATAATTTTTTAAACACATGGTGAATGATAACCTTTCTCACTGCCTTATTTTCCTGTTTTTAGTGTGACAGTATGATGACCTGAATCATTACTCGGATCTCTGCAGTCTGGTCTGGACCCATCCCTCCAGCTTCATCTCACTGACTCATCTTCTGTCTTTAACTTGCTTCCTTTCAGCTCCTAAAATAGACCTTGCTCCTTTCTACCTCAGGACCTTTGCACTGGAGTTCTGCACTTCCCTTACCTGATTCATGCCCACTTCTCTTCAGATGGCAGTTTAAGGCTCCCTTACTCAGAACACCTTTCCTATGGCCCAAGGCCACATTATTGCATCTCACAACACTTGTCACTTTTTTTTTTTTTTAAAATCACACTTGGTACTTACAGTTTGCAGCAACATATACCTGTGTGATCACTTAAGGCCTTTCTCGTTGCTAGACCGTAAACTCAGTGAGGACAGAGATCCTGCCTCTTTTATTTGCTTAAGCATTCCCAAGCCTTGGGACCTACTAGGCATGTGGAAATACTTTTGAATGAATTCATGAATTGGGTTCTTAATGATCAATAAAGAAAAACAAAGTGCAGAAGAACCTCAATGCTAATAAGAGCAAGACTTCATAAATCCACAGTTCACACGCTGAATCTGGTTTCAAGAACAAAAGTCAGAGGAACAATGAGAATCCATAAATGGAACTGTGGGACACACTCAGAGTCAAAAAGTCAAACAGCGTAGCCCTTGGCTGGCTGTACGTGCAGCATCACAGCCTGAGAGGTAAATCCCTAGGGCTTTGGGCCCATGGGGATGGAAGTGACCCCCCCCCAGAGATACTGGAAAAACATGTGCAGAGGTTGCTGCTAGTGGTAGAACTTTTAAGAGGAAGGAGATGAAGCACATGGCCATATGAAGACAGCTGCCCAAAAAGGGAAACGCAGGCTTCTTCGGCAGGCATCATCTCCCCTAGATTAAAAACAGAGAGGCAATAAATATGCCAGTTGTGTCAATAAATGCTGTCAGTAAGAGAGGAGACATGCCAACACTCAAACACAGGAACAGCTGCGCTGACAAACCGTTAGAGGACTCCAGTAGGAGAAGAAGAGACAGGGACGTTGCCCAGACTACATCCCAGCAGCAGGGAGGTACACACAAGGAAGAGGGAACCTACAGGTGGACCCTGGATTGTGGTTGGGTAATTAGGCCCTTCACCAAGCAGTGTTCTGGGCCATTTGGGGAAGATGGCCAGTTACCATGATACCACATTCAGTAACTACAGGATATTTTCAACTGTGCTTCTGGCTGGAAATCCATAAAATAATATAAGCAAAGCCCTTAGTATACTACATGGCACATGGAAAAAAGTTAATAAATGTTAATTTTTAAAATCTTACTATTATTAAATTCAAGGGGTGATATTTCATTGTACAACTTGCTACCAAACTGTACAGACAACATTTGCGCCTGTCGTACTGAAAGCATTCTAACCCTGGGATCATGACCTGAGCCTGAGGCAGATGCTTAACAGACTGAGCCACCCAGGTGCCCCATGAAAGCATTCTAAATTTTAAAAAAAGTATGCTGATCAAAATGAATTCCAGATGGATTAAAGATTTAAAATAAAATAAATGAAACCATAAAAGTACTTAAAAATTTATGTATGTTTTTATGCAATCTAAGGGCAACTAAAACCCATATAAGTATAAATACAAAAGGAAAACCCATAAACCACAAAGAAAAAAAACAGATTCAACTACTAAAAAGTAACACTTGCCTATGATATAAACTACTAAACCAGAATAACAAAAACAATCGACTAAGGAGAAAACCTGAAGCATATCATAAAAGGTTAAGATCTTTAAAATCAAAAGAACTCCCCCAAATCAGTAAACCAAGATAAATACTTTGAAAAATGAGAAAAATTAATTTTTACCTATCAATTTAAAAAGAAGTTTTTTTCTTTGTTTTTGAGTTTTTTAGATTTTTTAAAATCTTTTCATGAGTTTATATTTTTCTTTCAGGTTTTCATTTGTTTTAGTTAAAATACTCTGTTAGAAAGGGTGCTTGCTTACATATTGCTAGTGAAAACATAAAATTATCTTAGCCTTTCTGGCAGCAGTTTAGAAATATATATATATATATATATATATATACACATATATATATATGTACACACACATATATGTATATATACACACATATATATTTCTTTATCTATATTCAGAAATATAGATATATACAGACAGCTATATAGATAGCAAAAGCCTTTATGCTGTTAGACTAGAAATTCCATTTCTGGAAGCTTATCCTAAGGAAAGCACAACTATTTAGCTGTAAGGTTAAGCACAACTATTTAGTAGCAAGGTTGTGGCAATGATACTTAAAATCATTTTTAAAAAACCCTTAATGCCCAACATTGGCAAAATGGTCAAATGAACTGTTATATCTACATTTATAAGAAATGAGTTAATATTTATAAAGCAACTAAAACTTTGCCCATCATATAATAAACTTTATGTAACTATTTAGTAAATGAAAACAAAAATAAGTGAAATACTATATAGGCATTTAAAATAACAGTATAGGAAAACATTTACTGATATGGAAGGATATGCATAACAGATTGCTAGGTGAAAACAACAGGTTATACAATAGGATACACAGTATGTGGTATACACAATATGATCTGCCTGTTGTAAAGTAAGTGTATATATGTGTATATATACATGTATACCTAAGAATTATAAAAAACAGTTATCCTGGTAGAGTTATCTTTACTCTCTACATTTTCTGTGTTCCCTAATTCTCCTGTAGCATTTATGAAATGTGTGTAATACATTTTTAAAGCATATTGTTTGAATTTTAACTTGCCAAAAAAGGAAGAATTTTATAAATCTTATAAACTTTCCCAAGATTTTAAATGTAGAATTTATAGAAAAGTTTCAATCTCAGTGTGGTTTTGGTTTTACTTACTTGTGGAGCATAAGGAATAACACAGAGGACATTGGGAGTTGGAGAGAAGGGAGTTGGGGGAAATCGGAGGGGGAGACCAACCATGAGAGACTGTGGACTCTGAGAAACAAACTGAGGGTTTTGAAGGGGAAGGGGTTGGGGGGATGGGTGGGCCTGGTGGTGGGTATTATGGAGGGCACGTATTGCATGGAGCATTGGGTGTGGTGCATAAACAATGAATCTTCGAACACTGAAAAAAAGTAAAATTACCTAAGAAAAAGTTTCTATAAGTTCTATTTAAAAATAGTCATATCCATTTTTTAGCAACCATTTAGATAATACAAGATTTTTTCTTTTGGGTTCATTTCAGAACTGACAGAAATTCCCAAAAACAATAATTTTGCCTTAAATTATTTTCTCTTCAGGGCTGAGAAGGGTGTTAACCCGTGAGCTCCACATTGATTACCGGGGAATTATTTATCATCATCCTATGCCAGCTGAGATCCAAACCAAAGTCTTGAATCCAGATTTACTCCATCTTGTTATCCCCAAATGAGATTTATTTCCAGCAGACCACCCAACTGCCTCCAAACGATTGTAACATTCAGGCCTCAGCCAACCAATGAAGTCTTTACAATCCAATTAGATCAACAGTGAATTCCACTTGATTGATTGTGCAGACAGACCATATTCATAAAAAAGTAACTGAGGGACAAATTAAACTTGAACAAAAAGATTTGATGCACAGCCAGAGATAGGTAAAACCTCAAGTACAGCTCACCAGGACAAAACCTCTGCTAATAATCTAGAACTGAAATATTATGCTACCAAGTCTCTGATTTCCCATTTCAAATTCTATGAAACAGCCGGAGAGTTCATAAAAGCTTAAGAAAAAAATAAATAAATAAAGCCATCTCCCTTCAATAATTTTTCCAACGAGCTGCTAACAGGATCATGTCACTGAAAACTAAGTTAAGCATTAATCTCTCATATGGAAATCACAGCCCTTGACTTTCTCTTTGCCTTGCTCTCAAAGCAGGTTCAGCCAGTAGCTTTAAAGGAAAACCACTGAAGCAGAAGTACTTTTTCCCTTGGAAACATTTTAAGAGCAAAACGGATCTTTATCTTTCCAAGCACACTCGAGAGTCCTTCCTATACCTTAATCCTGAATTTTACCATCCTCCCAGGACCCCAAGGTTAATATTGTTCTACTCCTAATTCTTCACGCTCTTATCTGATTTTTCAATCTGGCTGCATTTCTCCCTTCAAATGATAAGTTTTTAAATTAAAAGACAGCGTGCACTGGCTTAGGAAGAATAGCTTTCGAGGCCGAGGCCAGCACCTCTGGCTCCCACAGGGAACTTCCCTCCCAGATCCAGCTCATCCAGGGTCTCCAAAGGACACAACTAAACCTTTCCACCCTACGTTCATTTGTACCGATACTTCCAAATATCACAGGAACACGCAGTATATAAAGGCTGAAAGCACATACAACAGTGATGAGGAAAGTGACAAACATACTACTTCTGTGATTTCCAGACCAGCAGGCCAGCTGTTGTTCTCATCACTACATCCTTTCCTCAACTCTCCGGAGGCTTTGCAATCTGGCACTGACCCTCAGTGCTACACTAATCGCACGGAACAGGAAGCAAACGCTAACCTGGACATCTACTTTCTCTCTCTCCCTGCTGCCCCACACCCTCACTCCCAACAAATACAGAAACTGAGAGGGCGGGGGAAATGGGGGCGGGGAGGAGCAGGGAAGTTGTTGGCACATGCTGGTCCGGGACTGGCGATTCAAAGCAGTAAGACTTTGGTGCTTATAAAGCCAGGTGGCCTTTGCCCGTGAGAAGACCAAAGATGATAAAAATGTAAACTACAGCACAAAGCCAATGGATACACAGCCAGCAAAATTCACTGCCCACAAGAGCCAGCAGAAGCCTTGACACATGGTTCAAAATCAGGTTGCTGCTTCGAAATCTCATCAGAAGCATGATTTCATCTGAAAGCCTTCGGGGGCAGTGGAGGGTTTTCCTTGGATGGCATTTTCTGCCTCACTGTATAGTGACTGTCGGCAGATTCTACATAACATTAAAAACCAGAAGGATCAAGAGTAGCTCCTTCATTCTGCGAGGATGAAAAAGAAGCCAGAGCAGGTGGAGAGGAAACAATACATTGGTATTTGTTCCCCCACGAGAAAGTCAAATTTTGAAAGAATTCTTTTAATTGCTAGCTCACTTTGGATCTATTAGATTAAAGAAAATGAGTTTCTAAAGCCAGGTTGGCAGCAGGCATCTGGCATGAAGGAAGTTTTAATCTTGAGGCAGAAAACATAACTAGTGCAGCTTTGCCTCCCCCAGGGCTTGACCAGTACCCACATACAGTGGGAACTCAATAACTTCTTATGGTGCTAAAGTCTCTTTACTACTTTATATATCATGCCAGTCAAGAAATCTGAAAAAGAATGACAAATTAATAGGGCAGCTATCAGAGGACCTGGAGAACTGACCCTACCTTGAGTAAGAGTTGAATTCTTTCTGACTGCTTTCCAATGGGGGCATTGTTCTTTACTGCATTTGCAGGAACTAAACATGAACTTGAACTAAAACATGGCTCTTCCTGGGTTCTTGTGAGCCTTCTGTCCCTTGTACTGGAACTACACAGTTGGCTCTTCTGGGTGTCCAGCCTGCCAACTTATCCTGCAGACCTTGGGACTTGTTAGCCTTCATAATCATGGAAATCAGTTACTTATAATGAATCTCTTCATTTGTCCTTATTGTTCTGTTTCTCTGGAGAATCCTGACTAATATACCACTCCATTCAAAAATCATAATCCAGGTTGAGGGGGTATAAAATAAGGTGACAGGGATGAAAGGGTACATTTATGATGATGAGCACTGAGCAATGTATAGACTTTCAAATCACTGTATTGTACACCTGAAACTAATATAACACTTATGTTAGCTATACTAGAATTAAAATAAAAAACTTAATAAAGTTTTAAGAATCCATAATCCAACCTCTCCCATGCCTGCCCACTCTCACAAGAAATATTTTAGGCTCAATCTAAGACTAAGGCCATCTGGTAGCCCATATTGGGGTAAAAACTCAAACTACATAATACTCAAGGGAGTATTCAATGTTTAAGAACATTCAAAAAAAACCCATAAGGATTGTCAGGGTCTTGTTCTCCTTTCAACCCGGGAGTTTGGCATCACGTGGAAACAACTCTAAATTTCATGTTTGCTATGTATATATCTAAAAATACAGACAGAAACAATGCAGTCAAAAAGTACTCTCCTTTTCTCCACTGATACTCAGGAACCCTGATAATGTTATGGAGAAGCCCTAAAACCGGGAGCATCATCCTTAAGAGAGTCAGCAACAAACACACTATATGCCACTCAACACATCATGTCATTCTCTAGCATTCTGAAGATTGGTGACCAAGAGAAGGCAGTGGAAGAAAATTAACACAGAAACTGAGAGATCTGGTGTGACCTCAGTGAATGGGTAGGTTCCAGATTCCATTAATAAGTTGACTTCACATTCAGGGAACCATAATGACAGTGTCTTCTGCTGGTTCTACATGACTCCTTGGCTTATCCAAGGTTATGACTGGAGGCCATTTCTAATAAGCCAAGCTCATTTCATCACACTGGAATAGCCAAAAATGTACAAATGTAGGACTACTACGCCAGGGATTAGTAGTTGGAAAGATGAACATTTTCCATTCACCTGTCAAAATTGTTATTAATAATGAGACTTTAAGAATCAGCACAGGCCTTCTGTTGATACTTTTAGACCTCTATAAAATCCTGAAGATCCAGGATCATAATCTGAGAAGGGTTTCTTTTTGTTCTGTTTTTGTGTTACTCCCTATCATGACACTGGCAAATGAATATATAACATTTTTTCTAATTACAAACATTTATTGAACATTTACTATATCACAGCTTTGTACTAAGTACTTTAAATATATTATCTCATATAAGAGTTACAAAAATCTTATGAGCTAAATATTGTATTATGTGTACTTTAGAGACAAGGAGTTTAAGGCTTAGAAAGTTTAAGTCATTTTCCTAATGACACACAGTTAATGGTGCATCCAGGATTGGAGCCCAAATGGTTAGACAATAAGCCCTCACTTTTACCTATTAAATCAAAATGCAATACACCAAAGAACCAAAAGTATATAACCTTATATACCACACAGTTTCTACCAAAAATAAAAGATGCCTGATACAACACGAAATGAAAAGGAGTCCTATTGGAAAAACAATCCTAAAACATCGAGAGCTGCTCTAGATTTATTTTTTAAAGACCAGAACACACAAGAGAGGAGAAAAACACCTGGACCAGAGTCGGTGTCATATTGCTATTTTACTTCCGAAAAAAACTAAATCTAAGTCCAAATTACATAACACTCCAAATGGCTTACTTAGTCAGTTGCCTCTGCTCCAATTTAGTCTCTGAGGACGTCAGCCAGAGCCATGCTCAGAGGTTTGGCAGAAATTAAAAAGTCTGAGAGAATTAGCATTCTAATGTCCAGAGGATACAATGGCAAATGAATTTGAGAATGCTGCAGAGTTAATAAGTCATTCAAATTGGCATGTCCCAATCGAGAATAAGATGCTGCACTTTGAGTTGTCACATCTACTGCTTACATATGCTAAAAACTAAGACTTCCATAAAGAAAAGATTTATTCTAATCATGACGAACCTCTCCTGCATCAAATAACTCCTGGGAGCCTCCAATGCAAGGAATGTCAGGCTAGGAGATGGGAAATATAAATGTGACATAGTTTTCAATTTTGTGACACTTAACACCCTCTGCTCCAGGAGATAGGAAATGAACTGAAGAAAGGAAAAACAATGATGCAGTATCTAAATTCCAATTTCATGTCCACAACAAGAGGCTAGGTAGTTTGGCTATTGGCCAATCAATGGAGTAGTCAATTCATGTAGCAGTTCAGAAAAAAAGAAAAAAGTATGTGTCTTTGGTGGACAGGAAGAACTTTAAAAAGTCATGAAATTTGAGCTGGAGATGGAGAGGTGGGTAAGATTTGGTGAGATTAGAAAGCAGATTCCAGGCAAAAGGCCTACGCAAAAGGCCAGAGGCACAACAGAGCAGGGCACACTCAAGAGCCTGTCAGTTGGCTGGACTAGAGTGTTTGGAAAGTTAAAAACTGACACCACAGAAATACAAAGGATTGTAAAAGAATACTGTGAAAAATCATATGCTAACAAACTGGACAACCTAGAAATAACAGACAAATTCCTAGAAGCATAGAATTTTCCAAAATTCAATGAGGAAGAAATAAAAAACCTGTATAGACTATTATTAGTGACAAAATTGAATCAGTAATCCAAAACCTATCAATAAGTAAAAGTCTAGGACCATAGAGATTTACAGGTGGATTCTATAAAACAGTTAAAAGAAGAGTTAAAACCTATTGTCCTCAACCTATTCCAAAAATTCCATGAAGAAGGAAAACTTCCAAATATATTCTCGAAGGCCAGCATTACTCTCGTACCAAAACCAGAGAGAGACACCATAAAGAAAGAGAACTACAGGCCAATATCCCTGATGAATATAGATGCAATAATCTTCCAACAAAACACGAGCAAATCATGTTCAACAATATATTAAAAGGGTCATTCACCACAATCAAGTGAAATTTATTCTGGGGATGCAAAGATAGTTCAATATTTGCAAATCAATCAGTGTGATACACCACATCAACAAAATCAAGAATAAAAATCATATGATCATCTCGACAGAAGTCAGAAAAAGCACTTGATAAAATTCAACATCAATTCATGATAAAAAATCTCAACAAAGTGGGTTAAGAGCAAACACATTCCAACATAATAGAGGCCATATATGAGAAACCCACAGTAAGCATCATATCCAAAGATGAAAACTGAAAGATTTTCGTCTAAGATCAGGAAAAAGACAAGAATGTCCACTCTTGCCACTTGTATTCAACATAGCAAAGTATTCATTTTACAAAGTTTGTGGGGTAGAGACTGGAGCAATCCTTAAATGCTGAGCAAATGAGTTTGGACTTTGTCCATCAAATAAGGAGCCACTTAAGAATTTTGATGAGAATACCAGAGGTCAAAAGCAGCACCTGTGTGTGGAGTTCAGCAGGCAGAGAGCTTTAGAGGAGAAAATAGAGTCCAGCAGGGGCCACATGTGAAGAGTCTGGGGAAGTAGTGCAGGCTCGTGGATATGAGAGCCTCACTGTGCCCGTGAGTGAGAAAGGCGGGGAGTGGAGGGCAGTGATTCTAGTTAAGCCTTATCTACACACAAGCTCTATGCCTAGATGCTTTGTGTGCATGTCCAATTGGGTTCTAACGACCACCCAACATAGAGCTAGTATTCATCCCATTTCACAGCCAAGGAAAGCACCCAATCATAGAGCCAGTTAAGGAGAAGTGGTATGTGCATAATTTCTTAGGATAAACCAGCAGACATGGTAACCGACAGAAGAGGGTGTGAAAAGCAAGATGGAGTCAATTATGCCTAATCATGCCTACAAGGTTATAAGCAGAAAAGACTATGCCTTTCCCAATCAAAATATGAACCAACAGGAGCACATAAGAAAGGTAGGGCCCCCTTTCTAGGGTATTTTTGTCTGTAAGTGTGTGGAGTGTGCCCCTAACAGAAGATTGCATTCTGTCTGTTCCCACCCAGGCTTGAAATTAAGCCCTCTAAGCCTAGCTGGCATAAGCTTTGGGTATGTAATCTCATGGGACCTGGGGTCAGGTTCACATGAGTATTATATTGATAAGAATCAACAATAACCTCTGGAAGATACTGGACACTGAAGGCCTGAATATCAATCCAATGCTTATGTGCCTCTCATAGACTGGGCCATCTTTGGAAAATAGGTCTGCAATCTAATCACTCCCCTTTCCTTATCTGCTAAAGGTCAACAATGAGAATTGTCTCAATGCTCCTTTGGCTCAGAGGCAATGTTAGCTTGAATGAAACAGTATCTCTGATTCTCATGGAAGACAGTTTACGCTACTCACTTCAAGGCACATGGACCCTTAGAGAGGACACAGTCACCTTTCTTAAATAGAACTGCAAAGTAAACATGTACTTTGTCCCTTAAATTGTCTCATACTCTAGAAGTTACAAAGGGACTAACTGCATCCTCACTGAGGAATCCACGTATCACAAATCATTTCATCTTCCACTGGAAAAATAACTTGACTTGAGTCAAAGATCAAACTGTTCTCATCACTGGTGAGTCCAGACACTACTGATTAGCCCTCTGTGGTGAACCTGATTACTAAGCATAAATATGATTGAGTTTGACAGGTCCTCAGGTGCTTTTAGTTTCCTCCCAGTGTCATCTTGAGGGAAGAAGAACAAAACCCAAATTGAACCTGTCTTCTCAGGCCTCTCTTAAGAAGAAGTCCAAAGCAGGACAAGAAGGCGTGTATTATTCCAGTGGCACGCTCACAATCTGGTGCCAGCCTCTGCAGACGTATGGGAATGTATTCAGAATTCACACAACTTGATGGCCCTGACAGCCCAATTATGCACAACATGCCTCAACTTGTAATTCATCTGTGAGAAGAGAGTCACACAAGACAGGCAGTTAGGAACAAAAATGACTCTAACCAACACACTCACAAAGAAATAAGAACCCAAAGACACAAAGGCATACTGCATTATTTGCCCCTCTCCTCTCTATAGAAGACACATACCTCCTTTCTTCATTCAAAATACGTGCTCCTAGCCAATCATCTCTCCACATAGGAGGAGATGTGTAGATAAGATAAATCCAGAAGACAGATCATTGAGCAAAAGAAAACAAATCAAGCTACATGGATGTAGTAAGGGACATCTCTGAGGATCCCACAGCCCCGAGGCCATACACATATCCGCTCTCTCTGTTCTCCTTTCCAATATGAAATGTGTTTCCAAGCGTGCCCAACTCCAATTTTTCAGGTTGGGAGACCCTTGATGGTAACAAGGGTCCTTTCTCCTACCCTGGCAATGGGCCAAGGGAGGGAAGACAAGTTTGCGACAAGAAGCCAGGAAACTAAGCATATGCAAGAGAGAGCAGAGTGTATCTGAGCTCATTGTTGGGCCTCTCCAAACACCACTGCACACTTATACTTCAACCCCAGGGGCAGACTATTTGGTTGGGTTGAACCATACTTCTCATTCTAGAACAGTTCTAGAAATTTCAAGGAAAAAAAAGGGAAAGTGGTCCTGAGCACTCAGAACATGTAATCCACATGTTCCAGAAGAAAAAAGAAAAGGAGAGGTTGTATAAGAACACAAAAGGCAGGAAGGTAGGGAGGGAAGGAAGGAGGGAAGGAGAAAAGGAGCGAGGAAGGGAAGGAGAGAAAAAGAAAGAAAAAAGGAGAAAAGAAAATTGCTTGGCAAGCCCCAGGATTAAAATGGCCCAGAATTACCATCACTCACCGAGAGCCAGAATTCAGTTTAGTGCAATTCACTGTGCCTTTGTTGAGAATTCTGAGTCCCTCTGTCATATGTTGGGGTGTGGTAGGTGTTTGAGAGGGACATAAACCTGAATGACAAATGACCTCTTCCCTTAAGAACTTGTAGAGGAATCGTGGTAATATATCCAAGACCAAATAGAATCAGTGCATAAAATGGAACCACCATGGCATGAGAAGCATAGGGGAGGAGGAATCAATTTTAGCTCAAGAGAATGCTTTTAGGAAGGAAAGATCCTTAAACTGGGCTGGAACAGGGAGAAGCAGGGAAGGACAGTTCCAGCAAGTGACAGCAGACAAAAACAAAGGCATATTCATGGGAAAGTACCAAGTACACTCAGGGGTTGCCAGATTGGCTGGAATAGAATGTAGGTAAAAGTGAGCAAATCTCAAAACAGAAGGTATTGCCAGATGGCATGGAGCCTTGACAACCACACTCTGGAACATGAACTTGATGGAATAAATTGATAGAGTCACTAAGCACTTCTGAGCACCACAGATGGCAGACACTAGGACTCACTGCTGGCCCCAGCACCACAAGCTTCTGGATGAGTTTAGAGCCCCCTGGATAAGCCTGCCCTTTGGGAGACGGGGACAGCTTTATTGTTACAATCAGCCCTCATGATTCTTTCTCTTGAAGGTCCCAAGAGGCCTCCCGTTCCAGCAGTCTTACAGACCTCTAAACATATCACCTTTCTGGGACACCTGCATTCTAATCAGACCCACTTTTTCATTTCTTCCTTTCCTTTGAGGAGAAGTTATTTTTAAAAAATCAAAGTGCTTCCAAAAAATTTTTCCAAGCACAATTCAACAGGCATCCCTCTCCCCAGTGCCTGCAGTAAGAATGAGAGAAATGGTGGACTTCCAAGTTAATGTGATGGTGGGTCATCGCTCAGAGCTTACATTCAGAAGAAAACAATCTTACATTTGGCTTAACTAGAAAAGAACTCAGGCAGAGGATCAAGAGGCACTGACCAGCAGAAAGACAGCTCATGTCTCCTGTCCTCGGTAGATAACTGAGCTTCAAAATACATGGTGACGAGAAATGGTGAAGGGAGGGAGCAAACAATGCCACGTGCACTTAGAGCCCAAGTCTGGATTTTCAGTTGTTGGACACTAACTGAATATAAATAAGGGCACAGTTCATTCTCTCAACACCCATGTTTACTCTGTCATATTTCAAGTCCCTATTCCCAGAGGTGCTGCTCCATGTCACAGCAAAAAAAAAAAACAAAAAAAAAAAAACCCAAGGCCCTTTCTACAGCCTGCAAAGCCCTATGCTTCTGTACCTCTTCTCCCTCTCTCCCTCACTCCTTCTGCCTTGGATACAGTGACTTCCTCAATCTCTCCAAGCCCCGTGCACTCTGCCTGGAAGGCCTTTTTCCTACACTGGGGCAGGGCCCACTCCCTCTCTGCCTTCAGGTCTCAGCGCCGATGGTACCTTCTCCAACAGCCTTTCCCTCACCGAATTAACATGAAACACCCCCCCAGACCTTGACATCGTTATCCATGTCCTTCCCTGCTCCCTGTTCCTTTGTAGCACGTGAAATCACCTCATATATTATATATGTATTTGCTTCTTGTTGCCAGTCTCATCACCCCTCCAGGCATGGGAATAAACACTCTGTCTGGTCATAGCCACATTCCCTGAGCCTAAAAAAGTCCATTGTAGAGGTGTTCCTCACGACACGCTGGCAGGAGTTGTGGTTCAAGAGGAGCACAAGTATGCTAGAGAGGGAACGGAAGAAATAGCCATCTCCCTTCCCCAGGTAAAAGAGCACCTTGAATTACGTTGGCACATCTATGTGATGAGCCTCTGATTGGTTTAAACCAGTGGTTCTCCAAGTGTGGTCCTCTGACCAGCAGTATCAGCACCACCTAGGAACTCATTAGAAACTCTCAGATCCCACTGCAGACCCGCTGAATCAGAAACTCTGAGGGTGGGGTCAGGAATCTGTGTTTGGGCGGGTCCTCCAGAGGAGTCTCCAAAGTTTTGAGAACCACTTGTCTAAGTGAATCAACTCATGTAATCTTCCCAACTATGGCGATTGTTTTAGAGATGGGTACAAGACTCAGTCAGAAGCAAGGAGGTGCATGAGACCTGCTGGGGTTTGGGGGAGAAGAGACTCACCCCTGTCTACATAATTTGTCTGAAGTTCGAAGCAAGAAGAATTTGGGGTGGAGGGGACTATATTCCAACACGGAGGGACTGTGGCAGGAACTGGAGAAAGCACAAATTCTGGTAACCTCTTTTATCTTATTTATTTATTTTTAAGATTTTTATTTATTTATTTGACAGGCAGAGATCACAAGTAGGCAGAGAGTCAGGCAGAGAGAGAGAGGTGGAAGCAGGCTCCCCGCTGATCAGAGAGCCCGATGTGGGGCTGGATCCTAGGACCCTGGGATCATGACCTGAGCTGAAAGCAGAGGCCTTAAACCACTGAGCCACCCAGGTGCCCCTGGCAAACTCTTTTATTCTGGATCAAGCCATGAATGTACGTGGAAAATACCCTTTGCAGTTTCATGAGTCAATTAATCCTCGTTTTTACAGATTAAACACATTACTATTGAGACTAGCTTAAGTGAGGTTTTCTTTAGATGTCACTGGAAAAAGAAAAAAAGACTGAATCCATATAAGGTGAGGAAACTTAATCAGTTAAACTTAATCAAAGACAGCTAAAACTTAGACATAGAGGATGCCATCGAAGTACAAAGAAAAGCTATCCTGCCGCTTGAATACACGGGCTCTTGCACTCTCCAGAGCTGTGGTCCACCATGGCCCAAGGGATGCCCAGGGCCTGAAACTCTTGTGGGAAGGGTCTCTTACCCAAAGTGGTGAGCAACGCAAAAACCAAGGGAAAGAAAAGAAAAATGGAGCAAAATGGGTGGTTAGCTAGCCAAGCAAGGTAGGGAATAAGTAACTATTATGAAGAACTGAAGGACAGAGCCTGGGAATCAGAGAACAGGCGGGAATGGGCCCCGTGGAGAGTGGGGGGTGTGGCCGGCCAGCCAGGCCAAATGCATGAGCGAGGCTGACGCCCGGGCTGCATTTCGCTGTCATCTTGTGGCTCAGTGTCTGGGAAGACACTTCTAAGAGGGCATGAAGCAAACACAAATGACCTTACAACTCACAAACAGAAGTTATTTCACTGATTAGTGTAAAACTGCTGTTTCAGCATCACCAACCACTTCGAAAATTTCTAAGAGACTTTCCATCTGATGTAAATAATGAAGAACAAGGCCAGTAACTAACAAGTGACCAATCCATGAATGGGTGAAATGCCTTTGCAGAGTGTGACAGCGCACGGCCCCTCAGTCAAATTCCAACTGTGCCACAAAACAGAAACTTGGACTCCTCCTTTTCTCTGCATAGGAAAAGGAATTATTCTATTAAAGTATAGATACTTATAGTCTTCAATGTGCTATCAGGCCTTTCAGGGAAGCACTGAGACTAAAATGTTTAACAACACGGTACAGAGAAGGTCAGAGTGGAAATGGAGAAAACCAAACCAGCACAGATCACACTTCAGTGTGCACACAAATCATGTGGGAACCCTATGGAAATGGCACATTCTGTTTCCAGAGGGTGAAAGTAGGGACTGTGATGCTGTACTTTGAAAGCTCCCAGTGCTGCCAGCCCAAACACGGGTCTGGAGTCGGAGCCGGCATAACGACCCACACATGTATGCTGACAGCATGGCCATGGCCCGTGTGCACATCTGTACGTGTGCCCACACGTGCAGCGAGGGTGCCTGCATCATTCCAGATGGGTGCTGCAAAGGAACAGGGTCCGGACTCCAAGCATATCGCAGCAAGTGACGTAAACCCCTGACCAGGGTAGAACAGGTTTAGTCAGATGGACTTTCTTGAGGGTGAAGAGAAAACCCATCTTAAAGCTCCATGAGAGGGATTTATCTTCAGGAGGAATATGATTCAACCCATGACATGACTGAATCACTGACAGGTGAGATTCTGCGTCATGGACTTTATTACACAGAGAGAAGAACCCAGGAAGTACACAGAGCTCCTTAGGATGGACACGGAGGTAGTTCCAAGGGTTGGCTACCTCAGCGTTTCAGTGGGGCATACATATGGCATGATACTCCCTGGTTGGGCCCCTCTCTTTCTGCCTCTTAGCTTGGTTCACTGCTACCCATCCTTTGCTCTCACCTCAAGTAGCTTTTGCTGGGGAGAGAGAGGGAGTCACTGTATGATGCAGGTGCCTCCCTCACACACGCGCACACACACACACACACACACACCCCTACTGGGTCTGACCCTCCTGTGAAATGATCCGCTTATACACCAAAGCATTCCTCTGTACCACATACATATCATAGCCTATTTATTTGTGAGAATATTAAGTTACTATCTTTCTCATTCAGGACACTATAAGCCCCATGCAGACAGGAGCCATGTCTATTTCACTCACTGCTGTAATCCCAACACACAGCACCAGGCCTAACATTTAGCAGGGCTCAAAAAACACGGGTTAAAGAACTGAAGGGAGAGAAGGAGGGAGGAAAGAGGCAGGATTTCTTAACCCAGTGTCCACTGATGCCCACACAGATGATTCCCTGTCATATACACAAGTGTGCATACATTTTTCTTGAAAAAGGATTAGCTTTCCTCAGATTCTCAACAAGGACTGTGGCCTCCCAGAAGTTCAGAATCACTGAGTTACCAGTATCACATCAATCGGAACATCTTAAGCAAGATGTGAAATAAAAATCAGTTTCTTTCTTTAGAAATTGCTTCTAAACAGTCTCAGAAGAAAAAAGATGAAAAAGTTAGAAATGCTTTATAGGTGTAAAGCCCTAGAATCAAGCACTGCCATTCCATGATGAACTCAGTCTTTCGCAGTGGGACTGGGCATTGGTGTGTCTTCACGCTAGCATTAATACTGTGGACCAGAAAAAAATTGGAGTAGAAAAATTGCCACCATTCTGAAATTCATATATTTCTATTTAAAAGACCAATAGGATGAAATTGGTTTATTTAAAATTCAGCCAACATAAACTGTAATACATTGCTTCCAAAGCCTGAGCAGATAATTTTGCTTAAAATAAAATATTTTAAAAGAAAAAACACCCTTTGAAATAAAAATAAATTGTAGTGTATGCAACATTTTCAAAATCCAAGTTTGTTAGCTCAGTTGAGAAAACGAAGAAAAGGGACACCTGGGTGGCTCACTCATTAAGAATCTGCTTTCGGCTCAGGTCATGATCCCAAGGTCCTGGGATGGAGCCCCACATCCGGCTCCCTGCTTAGCAGGATGCCTACTACTCCTTCTCCCACTCCCCCTGCTTGTAGTCCCTCTCTCACGGTGTCTCTCTCTGTCAAATAAATAAATAAAATCTTAGAAAGAAAGAAAGAAAGAAAGAAAAGAAAATGAAAATTTAGGGTCGAGAACAGGTGGCAAGGAGGAACTATTATTAGATTATGATGGTAACGGTCAAAAGCATAAACTCTGGGTCATAACAGATTTAATTTCAAGTCCTGACTGCCACTTTTTTGCCTGGTGACCTGGGGTGGTATGTTTGACTCTTCTACACCCCCGTTTCTCATCCACACAGATGGAACACTACATGCAGGCAAAACCCCCTCAGAGGCTGCCTGGCCCATAGTGAGCACTCCAACACGTAAGCTCTTACTCCTCCAGTTAAGGGTAGAATTGTCCATTATTATCAATGTCTTAATATATTATCAGACCCCCCCAGAGTTTCTGGCCCATAATGCATGTCAATCAATGTCAGCTAACACAGTTGCTGGTACTCTTATCGTCAAAGCCCACGGACTCATTATCTATAAAATAGAACCCTCTGTTTTCAGTCAGCTTCTGGATCTGAAGCTTTTTATCTCCTCAAGTAAATACCAACTTCAGATTTCTGCAAACCTTATTTGCTATTCAGGCCAATAAATCCTAACAGTGGCCACAAAACTATGGGTCAGTATCTGTTTAATATCTTTCCTTCCCAGCTTTGATCACAAAGACAAAACGAAGACTCCAATTTCCTGGTTTCCTCTTCATATGGAAAAGCTTTTGGGGGCTCTGAAAGGTCTTCTGGCCTGTATTCTTTGAGCAGCTCAAATGCATCCTACCTTTAAGCTCACACATGGGCCGTTAGCTTGCGATGCGATGAACAAACCAGCTTGTCTTCTCTCTTTTAAAACTCCAAACACTAGGTAAGACAGTAAAGATCATAGGGAACAGCTCTTTCATGTTAAAAGAATTATTAATTCCAGTATCGCCACCAGATTTCCCCATTTCCTTGCAAAGCATTTATTCTCTACTCTCTGTGCTGGTTGACCAGTCTCTTTAAAAGCCTAATGCCAGTAGAGAGGAAACAGATTTTTACAGATACATCCTGTCGGCTGTTTTGGGCACACAGTCCTGGCCCCTGTCTCCAAGGCCTGTCTGAGGACATGGGGGAAGAGAGGATGTGGGCAGCCCTGCCTCTACACAGGAACCCTGGGCTCTGATCCTGACCAGCAACAAAGCTGCATTGTATTCGGCCCTCCTGCCCACCTCACTGGCCCGGCCTTGGGTCCTCTAATAGTGCCAAGGGTGGTTCCTTGCACCAGGCTCTCAGCAGAAAACATCTCAGTGATCAGAACTCTGACTCTGGATTCTAATTCTGACTCACAAATAACCCAGCAGAGCAAATCGAGGACTTACGCTTGGCTTGGCCTTATGAACAAGGAGGCAGTAAGACCAGACCCCTTTCACTCACCAAAAAAGACATAAAAAGATTTGCTTTGGTGTTTGTACTTTGAACTACACATCAAGAAAATGCCACTGAGCTCCCATTACCACTTTGGTCTAAGTGGGCATATATTTAGCTCCTACTCCCCTAACCATGGACCCACTCTGCATTCTCAACTCTAACGCTTGGAGATAGACTGTAGAAGACAAACACACACACACACACACACACACACACACACACACACCCTATAATTTAAAAAAAAAAAAAAAAGTTTGTTGAGTAGACAAAATCTCAGAGAACTGAGTCCCTTAAGGACCCCTAAACCCCTGGAAGCAATTCTTCTTGTAATTCCTTCACCTGTGCAGAGGTTCCCCAGGTGTTGTCCCCAACCCCCAGAATCACCTGGCAACTTGTTACAAATGCATATGAGGCCTCGCCCTGGACCCATGAAATGATTCTGAAACCTGCTAAAGTTTGAGATCAATGACCCAATATATAAGAGGTATATAAAAACTAATTAAAAAATGAATGATGAATAAATCAAAGCTTCAGCTTTACTGAACCACTGCTCAGAATAACCTGTTCCAGTTAATGGCTAAAAGACACTATGGTGTGTCCCTTCCATTGTCTGATGGGTGCTGGGGCATGAACTGTAATGACTTGACTGAGGCCTTTGCCTCCTGACTCACGGTCCACACCCCTCATCATTTATGATGCCGCACCATGGAATAGCCTTCTCCTAGCTGCTGTGCCAGGCTCTTGCTGGCCTCCACAGCTTCGAACATGCAAGTTCCTTTGGCTAGTACCCCTCACTCCTCTTTTAGTGCAGTGAAACTCTACATATGTTTTTGATTTCAGTTTAGGAAGTCACCTCCTCCAGGAAGTCACCCCCTGGCAGATTCCAACAGCACCCTGTACATATTCTTTCAAAAATGTATCCCTCCCTGTCTACAGTCCTGTTTGCTTGGCTTGCCCACTCACTAGCCTACTGTGAGCCAGAGGACTCATTTATCTTGTTCACCATCCTATCTCCAGCACCTTGAACAGCGCCCAGTGAATTATTTAATCAATCAACAGTGACTATAAAATCATCTATGTTTTTTTTACAATAGACAATATGTATCTATTTTAATTTATTATTTATTGATTTCATTGATTCCCAGACATGAATAATTGAATATAAACCTAGAAAAGAGGACTGTGGATATATAAAAAAATAATTCATTATTTTCTTCTTTAACTAAACTGCCCCTCAGTCTTTTTGTTTTTCCCACCACATACACAGTTCTGAATTTATTTACATACACACTGCCCCCTCCAAAAGCCTGTGTGTGAAAGCCTACTACTCCTTTTATTTGCCAGGCCAGAAGAAAAATAAGATTGAATATTAGATTTCCATGTAAATAGAGAACAGTATGTAGGAGGATCCATGAATGCAAAAGTTTATCTCATACTGTGTATTTGCACATTTTTCATTGATTTTAGTCTTTGCCAACTTGATGGAAACAGCCAAAGATTCCTGGAGGGCCATCAGACCCAGTACAGCCCTGGGCTCTGGACTGAAGCCCTGTTGCTGCTCCCAGAACATACGAGGGCCACCATGACACCTTTGAGAAGCCCATGATGCAGCCAGGACACCAGCTAATTTCAGAAGATTCTGCACTTGTCCCTATGGCTTCATTGAGCCACATGGATGTACTTATGACACATCAAAGTTCCACCCCATCTATATGTGGCCTGATGGAAGCGCGAGGACAACTGTCTCCAGGTTCTCTTGATCCAGAGTTCAGGCCCCCTGTGTATCCTGTATATCCTGATTTTCCAAGGACAACCTGAAACAGCAGGGCTCAGGCCTGCCCTCAGGAAGGGCACAATATCTTGCTGGTGATGCAACCAGCAGAAGTTGACTCCTTGGTCATTCCATCTGGGCTTTACAGCGGAAACCTCACCCAGCCTCATGAGCAACCTGTTGCTCTATTTCATAATGAAAAACATTGCAAGTTCAGAGATCCTAGAGCCCTTGCCCATGACCACTGTCACTTATTTCCCAACTTGTTCCAGAAAGGATTTAAATCCACTTATAAAACTCCAGGCAGAATGAAATAAAATGAAATGGTAAATGAGAAATACCAGAAAGATAAAAATGAATCCAGAATTGTGATTAATTGAAAAAATAAAATCCTCGCCCTGAAGTTCTGTACACTTGGTTGAAATGAATCACAAACTTTCTCTGAGCTGTCTGGTAACCACTGGCAGAAGGGGGTAAAATAAATACAGTCTGTGTCTTAAGGTGCTTTTCTCATAGGAATAAGCCTTGGGTCTTTTTTCAAAACGTTTAAATACCTAGTTGGCAAACAGTATTAACAAACATTATTTCCTACATCAAAACAAAAAAGAAAGAAGTGAAGGAAATAGATCAAGGAGAAGCTATAAGAAGACATGAGTTACTAAGATCTAAATTTCAAACAGAGCTTAGGAGTCCCACCCCCACCCTAGGTCTCCTGGAACAATGCTCCTAAGTGCAACTAATACCCCAGTAATAACCTTGAATCACCAAATGAAGGTTAAATTATGCTCAGATACTCTTTTTTTTTTTTTTAAGATTTTATTTATTTATTTATTTGGTAGAGAGAAATCACAAGTAGATGGAGAGGCAGGCAGAGAGAGAGAGAGGGAAGCAGGCTCCCTGCTGAGCAGAGAGCCCGATGTGGGACTCGATCCCAGGACCCTGAGATCATGACCTGAGCCGAAGACAGTGGCTTAGCCCACTGAGCCACCCAGGCGCCCCATGCTCAGATACTCTTAAAGAAGGCAAAGAATCTTGGTAGGAAGAAAGTCAGAATTTGGCATACACTTCTCCTACACTCTGTATTGTTCTTAAAATTAAAAAAAAAAAAAAAAAGAAGAACAAAATAAGACACATGAACATGAACTCATTCCATTCTCAGTCTGTACCCTCACTGGGGATGAGTCCAATTTCTTTCGAGGTTCACATGTAAGTACTCATCTAAGAGAATCCATTGTCACTTTTTTACTTCCCTTCTGGGTCAGTACTGTCAGGTGAAATAATTTGTAAAGAGCACACTGTGTGTGCTTCAGTGAATTCCCAATCAGCTTTTGGTTTTGTGTGCTTTGTTTTGTTTTAAGAAAAAACACCCATTTCCATGCAAGATATGAAGAAGTTCTTCCAGATGGGTCTAGAAATGACCATGGAAAATAAAACTGAAACACTTTTTCAGGTTCTGGAACCAGGTTAAATAGATTATACTGAAGGTAAGCTACACACAAGACATGCTTCTAGTTCAGTAATGAAAAAATATTAATAATAAAACAGCCACTGACTGAGCATTTGCCATATCCCAGGCCTGGAGTACATATCCATGTGGAGTGCCTCTTGCAAGCTTCCTAGCAAACCCTCACAGCAATCTGGAAGGTGCTCCCGCCACCCTCTTCCACACAGGACAGCAGGGCCTCTGCAGGTGAACCAACCTGCTCAGCAGCACACAAGTTAGAAGTAGAGGAGTTCCGAAATTGACACAGCTTCCAAAGTCTGCCTGACAACTATGCCACACCCATTTTGTACCACTCTATCCATCACTTATTGAAAAATCCCATCACTTATTGAAAAATCTTTTGGGGATGCCTGGGTGGCTCAATTGGTTAAGCACCTGCCTTCAGCTCAAGTCATGATCACCGGGTCCTGGGATCCAGGCCCTCCCTGCTTCTCCCTCTTCCTCTGCCTGCCACTGCCCCTGCTTGTACACACACACTCTCTCTGACAAATAAATATAAAAATCTTCTTCTAAAAATATGTCTTTGTTTATTCATTTTTTTCCCTATTTAGGCCACCAACATGTATTTTTTGAAGACATGTTTTGAGAAAACATTTATACTCCATGTTCCTTCTTTTTTTTTTTTTTAAAGATTTTATTTATTTATTTGACAGAGAGAGATCACAAGTAGGCAGAGAGGCAGGCAGAGAGAGAGAGAGGAGGAAGCAGGCTCCCTGCTGAGCAGAGAGCCCGATGCAGGACTCGATCCCAGGACCCTGAGATCATGACCTGAGCCGAAAGCAGCGGCTTAACCCACTGAGCCACCCAGGCGCCCCCCATGTTCCTTCTTAGGTGTTGGGTATACAATAATGACAAAAACATAGGAGCTTCAAGGAACTTATGGTTTAGTAGTGATAAGGTTTTTTAAAAAGACACTTACAATACATCTGTTAAATATACAATGATAAGGGAAGTACAGAGTACTTTAGGATCACAGAGGAGGGACAGGGAGCCCAGAATTGAGGAGTCATGTCAAACTATATAAAATAGGAAAGTCTGAAACGGTTAAAATTAAAAAAAAAAGAAGTGCTCATATTGTACTTTCTGTTGGTATTTAAGAAACAGCATCCAAAGATGAGTCAAAATTGATTTCTATGTATAGTAGTTGTGTATTGCTGTGCAACAAGTTTACTGGCTTACACAACAAATTAAGTGGCTTAAAACAACACGCCTTTACTATCTCAGTTCCTCTAGATCAGGAGTCCAGATAAGGACTCTGCTCAGCATCTCACAAGGATGTGATCAAGGTGCTGGCTAGGGCCGCTGCCTCATCTGGGCCTCAAATGGGCAAGGATGAGCTTCCAAGCTCATGTGGTTGTTGGCAGCATAACCAACACTTTTTTCTTCCCCTGACAAGTGTGTGTGGTTTTTTTAATTACTTAATTTATTTTTAATTAAAGTATAGTTAACATACAATATTATATTAGTTTCAGGCTACTGCATAGTACCAACATTTATAGACACTGCTAAGTGTTCACCCTGATGGGTCTAGTTACCATCTGTCACCATACAAAGCTATGACAATATTACGGATTATATTACTTACGCTGTACTTTTCGTTCCCATGATTTATTTATCCCACTTTGGGATATTTACCTGAAGAAAACAAAAACACTGATCCAAAAAGATATATGAAGCACTATTTACAAGAGCCCAAGATACAGAAGCAACCTAAGTATCTATCGATAGATGAATAGATAAGGAAGATACACCATCTATCTGTCCATCTGTCTATCTATCTATCTATATAGATATGCAATGGAATATCAATCAGCCATAAAAAAGAGTGAGATCTTGCCACTTGTGACAACATGGTTGGACCTAGAAGGCATTATGCAAAGCCAAACAAATCAGAGAAACACAAATATCATACAGTTTCGCTTTAGAAGCTCTAAAAATCAAAACCAACCAACCAACAAAATGAAACAGAGACAGACTTACAGATATAGAAAACAAACTGGTGGTTGCAGAAGGAGAGAAGCTTGGGGGAAAGGTGGGATAGCGGAAGGGGATTAAGAGTTACAAACTCTCATCACTTTCTACAAGTGTGAGTCATGGCAGCCTCCTTCCTGTTCTTCACAATGGCCACAGTCTTCCCGGCATCGGGGCCTGTGCCCTTCCCCCTGCCCTGCCTGGGCTCCTCACCAGTCCTTCCCACTTGCCATGGACTCTACTCAAAGGAGAGCTCCTTGTGCAGCTTCTTCCTGTGACCTAATTCAACGTTGGCCTCCCCCAGCCCGCCCTATCTCCTCCATTCCTCCTCTCACGGTTGGCGGTGACCTTGATTCTTATTTATAGTTGTCTGCCCACACTAGTCTCTGGGTCCTCTGAGGGAAAAGCTTTGGTCTCTCTTGTTCAGTCCTGAATCACCAACCTGTAACCGTATCTGACGCACAGCAGGTACTCTGCTGAAAGTTGTAAAAGGAAGAAATTAAATAACTGATGAAATCTTCTTCCAAACATCATAGCAGAGCAGGATATTTGAAAAAGCTGAATGGACAGCAAGAGACTCTGAGAGCAGACACAGACCGGGTGTCCGGTCAGGATGGCTGCTCGGGCTCCATGGGCAGACCCCCAGGAGTCCCCTCATCTCTCAGTGCCCCACTTAGCTCAACAGGGAAATAAAGAAAACACTACCCACACCAGCCTTGCTCTCATGGATGGAGGAAGCCTTACACTCATAAACAATGAAACTATGAGGCACCTGGGTGGCTCAGTGGGTTAAAGCCTCTGCTTTTGGCTCAGGTCATGATCCCAGGGCCCTGGGACTGAGACCCACATTGGGCTCTCTGCTTGGCAGGGAGCCTGCTTCCTCCTCTCTCTCTGCCTGCCTCTCTGCCTACTTGTGATCTCTGTCTGTCAAATGAATAAATAAAATCTTTAAAAAAAACAAAAACAAAACAAAAAAAAAAACAATGAAACTATAAGGAAGCTCCAGCAGAATGCCTCCTGCTTACTGAGAAGTAATCAAGACATCCCCTAAGCAGCCAAGAGAGGTGCTACAAAATAATTAGTGTTTTACCTGTGACAATGACACTCATTCAAATGTGTTCAAAAGCCTCATTTAATTGCATCCCAGAATGTAATCTTCTGAGGAGAAACACTGCAGGATTCCAGGAAGTTTATGCTGAAAATAACCTCAAAGCTAAAATTAAAATCAAACTGAAATTAGATTTAACCTTGAGTCAGACAGGTTGTGCAGTGAAGAATTCACCTTGCCCAAAGTCTGGCTTTGGACTTTGGATCCCAGGGCCATGATCTCTAGGCCCCTGGAAGGTCTTGCTTGGAGGGAGTGTTGCTTTTTGCCTGGGGGCTTTGGATACAATGTCACTCTAACAATGTGATTTATGATGGAGGCTTTGGGCCGCATCACAAAAGTCCCAGCTTCCACAGGAACTGGATACTAGAGGCACCAGCCTGAGCTCTGGGAGGAGCTGGAGAGCAGAAGTCAGCCATGCGGGTAGCAGGTGGTAGGCCCAGTAAAATCCTTGGACTCCAAAGGTTCACATGAACTTTCCTGATTGGAAACTCCCTGTGAAGAGTGAATGTTGCAGCACGGAGGCCAAGAGGCATTAATGCCAGTGCATGACTCCATAGGAAATGACAGCAGAGGCTCATGCTTGGATGAGAGTCTCCTAGACTCTGCCCTATGTCTCTTCTGATCTTAATCTATAACCTTTCCCTGTAACAAACTATAACTGTGATTATAACAGCATTTGGTGAGTTCTGTTAGTCCTTCTAGCAAATTATTGACCCTGAAGGTGATTTGGGGGAATACCTCCAAACTGGTGGGGGTCTAAGGCGAGGACTGTCTATTATGGACTGTGCTCCCTCCACCTTCATAGTTGGCCAGCTGTACAGTTGGCCCAAAGTCTCCTCAGCGAGCAACCTACCTGCTAAGATAGGTACTGTTTTTCTTTACTTCTTCTTTAAAGGATACTGTTTCTCTTTTCGATATGAAAATTTAAACATGAGATGACTTTAGACTTGGATACACTGATGTCCCAAGCAGCAACTCTGGACCTTTCTAAGTGTGCTCACATTTTTTTGTTTTGTTTTGTTTTGTTTTGTTTTTGTTTTTCCCCCTGTTGGTCCCAAGAAAATTGGACTAACTAGGAAGGGCCTTTCTGAACTGAAATCCAGGCACTCTGAAGGCCATTGAAAATCTTTATTTTGGGTTTTATTGGTGAGCAAACAGGAAAGAATCTACCTGTGGCTGACCTGGTAAAGAACAGATGTAAGTTGGAGGGAAAACCACAACAAGGCTTAGGTTCCAACCTGTCAGAAGGCTCAGGCCCAGCAATAAGGCAGAAGGAGCGTGACTCCTCAGGGAGAAGACTGAGGGGTGCCAGGGCACAGGGTCAGCTGCCACAGCAAGATCACCCCATTGGAGGTCAGTTGTTGTGCTTTCATAAGAGAAGGCTAATTCAAAGTCCTAAGACCAACTGAGAGAGGTGAACACAGAAATGTCTATGGATCAAGACACTGCATTAAGAAGATGGCGAGGCTAAATCCTGGCTGAGAGACTAAAGAGGAGCTGGGAGGTCCAAGTGGCTTTCTTTTTTCTTTTTAAAGATTTTATTTTATTTTATTTATTAGAGAGAGACAGAGATAGAGAAAGAGGCACGAGTGGGGAGGAGAAGGGGAAGCAGGCTCCCCACTAAACAAAGAGCCCAATGTGGGGCTCGATCCCAGGAGCCTGGAATCATGACCTGAGCTGCAGGCAGACGCTAAACTGACTGAGCCACCTAGGCGCCCCTCCAAGTGGCTTTCAATGAGTTATGAGTAGGCAGAGGTAGTGGTAAGCTCCAGAGCCAGTCACAGCAATGGGTTCACCCAGTAAGAAGGGCTGACAGTTGGAGCATGGAAGGTGGACCAGAAGCCCTGCCTGCCCTGACCCATCTATTCCCTGATAGCACAGAGAAGCAAGAACACTCAGACTATAAGTGCGTAACTGAGTGTGGAAATAAAGACCTAAAATGGACTTGGAATTAAGGGAAGTAGAAATCATAGATCAGAGAGGATAAAAATGGAAGAGAGGCTAGCAAGGGAGCTGAGAAACATTTCCTTCCAGGGGTGACTTCCCAGGGTGATGCTGGGTGAAACACAAAAGGGTAGAAAAGACATCTCTCATTCCCCAGTGAACCTAAAACTCAATGCTGGAGAGCTGATGGCAGTGCACCAGAGTGTATGTTAAATAATGATAAACACAACCAGCATATCTAAGAAACCAAAGAAAGAACACTTAAGTGGCCTGGGATGAGACTTCAGCAGTACTTTCAGCTTAAATCAGTGCAGAAAATGAGGGCATCCAGGAAGGGAATGGCATGGACCCAGAGGCAGGAATGTGCATTGTATATTTAGATACAGTGAAAGGAGCAGCCTAGGGAAGAAGTTAGAGAGAGAGAGAGAGAGCGCATTAACGAGTAGGGAAAACGGTTTAAACTTTAAGGGTGGACTTGTAAGGGGTGATGGCTGGTAGGTCGTATAACTGAGGTGTCTACTGCCACCTGCTGTCAGCATACCTTATTGCCAGATTCAGAGGGACTAATCATCCAAAAAGCTTAATGTGCCAAAATAAAAATTTAAAAAAAAAGGCCTATAATGTCACACTTTAAAATGAATATCTCATTTGATTTAGGGTCCTAGTTCTAATGGTGATTTGAGACAAGTTATTAAAAGAAGCAAACAGAAATGTTCCCAGCATGTTCTTCTCTGAAGCAAGGGAAGATTGGGCTGATTTTAATTATAGAATTGCAGTTAGTTTTATATGACTTTTTCACACACAAACAGTCACACGGAGCCTGAACTTCTTGCCTGATCTCTTCTCTTGTTTTATCATAAATGATTAGTTTCCTTCATAGGAAAACACAAAGTGGGTCATCCCCAAAGTCTGTGATCTTCTCCTGGAAGGAAGCCACTGTCAGTCCCCGGACGCCAGTATATCCAGCACCATGGTGCGATAGAAGTTCCAGCGTTCTCCTGTGCTACTCCCACCTCCTACCTCCCGGTACCTCTGCAGGAAGGACACATCTGCGAATCCTCTGGCAATCCTTCAATTCCTTACAGCTGTACAAACCACAGCATGGAAAAAAAAAAAAAGAACATTTCCTAGACTGGGACTCCCCAGACACTTTCCCAAACTGAACAAGTGAACAGAATTTTTGCTCTGGTGAATTATACCCCATTAAGGAGAGCAGAGAGAGGAAAACGGTCCTGAGACGACTATGGTCTGTACGTGCCTGGGCTTTGCTGCAGTTCACAGCCATTTTTCCTGACTTCTCTGAAATGTGGGCCTGCCCTGACTTCAGAGCCCTGCTGTGCCGTCAGGTTACACTTTGTTGGAAATATTCTGTCTGGGCTTTGGGTCTGCATGAGGGAGAAAGCCCACTGCTGATGTTTCATACGCAGCGATGAGGTCTTCTCTTTCCCCAGTTTGACCCACACAGCCCAGCCCGCCTCCTGGCTTCTCCCTGCCCAGGGCTACCTGAAGCTTCTCATCAGTGTGGCCCAAGACAGCAAGTGGGGAGCAGATTTGATGCTGGTTGCCAAGGATTTTGAGGGAAACTTTGGGGCGCATTGGGCGGAAGGAGTCTGCCTATTCCTTCTGGATGTCTCGGCTGGCATCGGAAACACGAATAGAGAGGGCAACATGAGGCCCGGAAAGTAAGGTGAACATGAGACATGAGAAGAGAGGTGTGAACATACGCGACATATTTCCCTTGGGGGAGCCTATGCATGAATCCAAATAGAATTCAAATGAATTCATATCAATTTTTCCACAATACACTACCCCCCTAGCTACTAGGAATTTCTCTGTAACATACCAGTAAAGGAGAATGTAAAACATTATTAAAGGAAATTATCTAATTTAAAGACAATTAGCAACTCTAGGACTTAAGACACATTATTAACGCAGCCAGCTAAAATTTTTATGTGATTCATAATTAAATTATCTTGCACCTAAACATATTCAATTACTGAACTAAACCAAATTAGGCTGATCACCAAGATTAAATTAGTATTTAATTAAATATTACATTTTTATGCCAAATGAGGCCATGATGGGTAGAACTGATTTGTGAAGAAAATCAGAAAAAACAAGAAAGTTTCCCAAAAGAGACACAAAAATCCTGCTTTTCTTATTCATCTGCAAAGTTTTTGAAGTTTTTAGACAATAGACAGTTTACTATTTCAAATGTTGGACTAGACAAAAGACCAACATAAGACAAGAGTTTTAAATCCTAGACATCTCAAAAGTAAACTCTTATTCAGAGAAATGAGAATTATGATTTTCACTTTATAAGAATAGCTATCTCATATTTATAATAGAATTTGCCCTGTGGAATTTATCAGATGAGTAACATTTCCTCAGAGAAATTATCTTCTTTGTTCTCTCCCTTCTCCATGTCACAAACACAGTGATGCTTGGAAGGCTGCCTTTGTAGACATGTGACCTTATTCTTTGTCCTTACAGGAAATACTCATATTTCTTTAGAGGGTGAAGGGAAAATGCAAGGAATCAAATTCATACACAATTTATGTGTATGACTTTTCACGATATCAAGGCAAATCCTTGATTCATAAATACGGTCACAGCTACAGTCATGTCTATGTTTTCAGATTCATCTTAGAAATTCCACCAATAACATAAAATTTATGGGCAAAAATTTACATGGGTGAAATATCAATGATTTCTATTTTCTTCTTTATTCACTTTAATATTTGTCATACAATGAACATATAGATTACTCTTATAAGACAAAACACACGTTTTTAAAAGGATCAAAATGGAGTCTTGTCTTCTACTATCTCACTCAGTGTCACCAATGAGAAACAGCTCATTTTTAAATTGTTCCATGGATTTATCAGTGAGAATCTATCTAATCGATTCTTCATGATATGAGCAGGGGAAGTGATCGCCAATCAGAAAGACAAGTGGCTGAGCTGAAGACGAGATTCTCTGGGGAAAGGAAGGGACACAGGACAAGAGCCACTGAGCCAGCACCGGTCATCTCCCATGTACAACATGGCACTGTCCGTTGACCTCAGTCCCTGGGGGAGCTACCCCACTAGGCAGTTACTGTCATACCCATTCCACAGGTGAAGAATCTGAACCTCAGCTGCCACCAGGGCCACACAGCTGGAGAGTGGCAGAGCTGAGATTAGGTCCAACTTGCTATCACCCAACACATTCTTTGTCCATTGCTTCCTAAAGCCTCTCTAAGATTGGTCCTCCCAGGAGATCCCCTGGGAACAAAATTACCTTCCTATGTTGACCTTGTTCATTTTCTTTTTCCTCCCACATGGATGCTTGAAAGAAAGGAAGAAACCCAAGATCTCCCTAACATTGGCCAGCTTCACTTGAAAAGGCACAGAAGACACACTCTTGGTTGGGGCATGAGATCATCAGCAGGCTGTGTGACAGGCAGGACTGTCCAGCTCCACTCTCCTGAGCTCCCCTGCCTCTTCTGGGAAGGGGTGACTGGCCATGGAAGGGTGCTCTGCCACTAGCCCACGCACAGCAAACGTGAGCTCACCTGCCACCACAACCAGTGCTCCAGTCCTCATCACAGAGATCCCAGAAGCATTCTCCTAAACACCCCAAACTCAGCACATCAAGCCCCTAATGCAAATAAGCAGCCCCATTGGGCTGCTGTGGCGGCAGCAGCAACTTCCAAGGGCGGAAGGCAAGCATCTGCGTGTTCACCTCACCATTCCGCCTCTCTCTGTTCGTGTCTATGTCATTTCTCACGACTTCTGCCAAGGTGCTCATCAGATTCCTGTTTGCAGTCCAGGGATCATGAGAGGAAATAAATCGCCACAGGGAAAAGAAACAGAAATTTGCAAAAAGGGACTAATCTCTGCAGGCCTGCTCTACAGTTCCTGTTTTCAACATACTCCTTCAAAATGGGATAAAAATCAAAGGTGTAGACTGTTGGGGCCCTGGGAAAAGCATAGCCTTTCCCATCTATGTTAGACAGAGAAGGGTCCAATTCAAACCCGCAAATGGGGCAGAGGGGTTTCCAAACAAGTCTTTATACTTGTTCACCATTTAATTTAATTAATAGAAGAAACTACAGCAGCCATCAATTAATCACAGAGCACTTGCTATGTACAGGCACTGGGCTGAGCACATACACTGACATTCATAATCTCACTAAATTTGAATTATAACTCTCTAAGGTGGCTTCTTTTATTATCCCCACTTCACAGATAAGCAAACTGAGGTTTAGAGAGCTTAAATAATTGTTCAAGGTTGTAAAGCTGGGCTGGGTTTTTAGCCCCGGAAGACCACAAAGCTCTTAATTGCTATGCTCTACTGCTCTGCCTCAGACCTTCAAGTGATGGGTATTTAGATTCCAAATGAAGCCTGGTTTGTTTGTCCAGCTGTTTAACTCACTCCCAAGTCTTACATTAAGATCCTTCAATTTCAGTAGACAAGGGTGGGGTCGATCTGGGGGGTGGTACAGGAAGGAGGAAGAAGGGAGCCCAGAGAATTCAAATTTATAACAGGAAAATGGCTTGAAAGAGCTAAACGTAGGAGCTGGAGCCAAATGGTTTGGCAGATGCAGCCATGTTCAGGGGCGCGTGATGACAGGGACAGTCCTTTTTCCACTCCACTTTGAGCTGCCTTTATAGAATTTTATCTTTTATGTCCAAAGATCAAATAAAAAAACATCACATTTAACGAGGACTAGGGGAAATAAACTGGTGGCAATTAAAGAGTAAAAATAACTTCTCTGTGGCTTCAGACCACAGGAGCTTTCTCATTTTAAGAGGCACAGGCAAATCACTTCAACAAGGCCTTTTGGGCTGTGTCGTCTCATGTTTCCTCCCACACCCGTAGTGGTTAAAGTTATAGACAGTCATAGCTCTTGAACCCATGGAATTGTGTAATAAATGGAAGTACAGCCAGGCCAGACTCATCAACTCACAAATGCAACCTTGCAGTATGGAAGAAAAAATTATGGAATCCATTTTCTCAATGAGAGAGTTTCCTACTTCCATCTTTGAGCCTTTTTTCTACTCTCCTCTGACTTTGGATACAAAGTCTGAGAGTTGGCCAAGACCCAAGGGATTCTCATTTCACTGCCTTGTTTTCTACCTGCAGATTGGTTTGGGGCTAGACCTGAACTCTTTCTCAGGCTTCAAATAACCAAGCTTACTCAAACATCCAGAGGCAGCCAGAGTTATCTGTGATTCCCACCTCTGCTCTTCAGTCCTGTACCACTGCTGTACAGACAGAAGTTGGGAAGCACTCCTCAACCTTAGAGTCAAGCCAACACCTAGAAAAATCACTAGCTTCCCAGTGAGCCTGCAGACACAAAAAACCAGAATGACCTCTAGGAGATAACTCTGAAATACTCCCTGCAGTTTCTTAATTTGGTATATAATGCGGGACTGAGTCAAGATAAGATCTGTCTACAACACAAGAAAGAAGAAGTGTTTACCATGTGCCCTGGGTGCCCTTCTTTTGTATGCCAAGAAATTTCATACACTCTGTTTCAAGGTTGAGTCAGTCCTTGGTCTCTAACCAAAACCCATCCCCCAAAGCACTGTACCCACCGGTAGAAAGTCGCATAATCCACAGTTGAGTGGCAGGTCTGAAACTCCCAGGATTTGAGTTTCTGGCATTCTCGATGAGCTCGGAGCTTTACCTTCACTGTCCCTTGACACAGTTCAGGCACTGGTTTTCTCTGAGGTCTGTTGCAGAACTCATTGGACTCTACTCTCCAGGATTCAGCAAAGTCATCCACATCAAACTTGAAGTTTCCATCTCCACCAATTAAATCATCACGCTTATGTCCATTATAGTTGCCACAAAGACCACAGAGCTTGCCCTTGAGATGGGGGGCAGCCATGACTTCAACAAAACTGTCTCCATCCCAGGATATTTCCAAACCTAGAGGAAAAGGAAAAGAAAAGAGGATCAACCACACATAAATCCACCAATAATTCCCAAGCACATGTATCCTTACATAGTACAAATGACTAGCCTCTAACAAGGAACAGAAAGGTTCTATCCAAATTCTTGGTTACTGTTTAATCTCACCATATTAAATGTTGTATTATAGCATATGAAACACTTTTGGAGGCTCAGAATTTTAAAACTGTACAAAGTTTGCCCTTAAATATGATACCTAACATACCCTTGTTTAACTTGTAGAGGACCACTCATTGACCATGCTCCTCTTAGGGTTATAGTTTTGCCCTTTTCTCTAGTAATTGTGTTAGACCAACTTGTGCTTTCATGTACCCAATGATAAGTAAAATGTGGATATGGAAAGATAACAAAGATGGTAATTTTCTTTTAAGGTTTTTATTTATTTATTGAGAGAGAGGCAGTGAGAGAGAGCATGAGCAAGGAGAAGGTCAGAGGGAGAAGCAGACTCCCCGTGAAGCTGGGAACCCGATGTGGGACTCGATCCCGGGACTCCAGGATCATGACCTGAGCCGAAGGCAGTCATCCAAACAACTGAGCCACCCAGGCGTCCCAAAGATGATAATTTTTAATGTAATTTTTTCTTAATCCAAAATCCCACATGTAATTACACTAAATGTCAAATACTAAATTATCTGTTACAGTGAAATTATTAAAGTAATAAATATATAGCTTCTGAAAAGATCCTCTTCAAAGAAAAACACTGGTATAGAAATGTCTGAAATGAAAACATTTGCCTCCTCATCATTTTACAGACATCCCTGAGAGAAGGATAATTATTTAATCATCATTTCCTAGGGTTGAGGTGCTGTGGAACCCTTCCAACCTCCTCAGCCCTGAGCTTATCATACATAAACTTCAACATTTGAGGAGGCGCTGGAGGCTACCAGGCCATGGAGAGAAATTCCTCATGTGCTAGAAAGAATCATCAGGACATAACAACCTTGTTCACCAAGGAAATAGTCTTTGCTCCAGAAGGTAGAGAACATAGGCTCCTCTTGGTTTGCTGAACTGACCATCTAAAATATTAGAGGCTTTGTCTTTAAACATTCATTTCTTTTTTTCAGATAGGTGGCCCAAGACTTCAAGATCCATCAGCCTATGACCCCACTGAATAGTGACATTTCTGTGTCACTTATAGGACAGCTAGGTTATCCTGTCAAAGATCCTGACTGATCAAAGATCAGTCTGACTAGAAGGTCAAGAAGAAATGCTCTCACGTACATTCTGATATTGTGTGTGTAGATGCTGTCCATTAGATAAAGCTGAGAACTTTATGAAAAGCATTTTCAGACTCAATCCAGAGCAAAAGACACACTCTCCTGGTCTGAGTTTTTCTTTATGTCTCAAATGTGTGTTGGAAGCTTTTCTTACTGCTTTACTGATAATACCCTGGCAGTGAATGAATTTCCAGAGAATGGGTGAAGTAGGTACCAGTTCGATGACACAAACACCAGGAGAACATCTACAACAACTTGTGTGTGCATTTCTGCCCTGGGACTTCACCTCATTCACTGTCACTGTCTCCTAAGAGTGACAAGCCAAAGGAAAAAGTCCCTTTTTTAACAGAAAAAGAGAAAATCTTCCCATGTGTGTTTTTAAATCTTACCCTCTTGGGTTTCTAACAAACTCTAGTCTTTCATTTAGCCTGTTCTGAGCTTCTGGAAAGAGCAACATGACTTTTCTCCTAGAAGATCTTACACTATTAGGCTGGTGAGAAAATGTCCAGAAGATGTTCAGAAGTTGGGAGATGAGGCAGTGATGGGAAGGTAGAAAGGGGTGGCAAACGAGAGAATGGATCTTGTCTGGATGTAAAATTGGCATAAGACAAAATTAGAGTGATGTAAGATCAGTAAGAAATGCCCAGAAGTAGGATTCTAAAGCCAATATTCCTTAAGTCTGAACATATCCAAGAGGAGAGAAGGCTAGCCAAATAGCATTCCTATGAGTAGGCCACACAACTGCCACAAGAAAGAGTTACAGATCCACTTTAGGGAGTTACAGATAGAATAAACTAGTGGTCTAAAGCTGGGTTTCCCAAGAAATAAACAGAAAGGCCCATGAGGAAATCACTGCATGGTCAATGAAAGGAATGGAAGCATTCTTGGTCCAAGGCAAATGATAAAGAAGATTTCTTGGTTTGGAGAAGGAGCTGGATTCAGAAAAGCAATTAAATAGAGTTGGGTAAAGAAGCAAGAAAGAAGGTCATAAGAAAATCTCTTTAGAGAGAGGTAAACCAAGAAACAGACTCTTAACTGTAGAGAACAAACTGATGGTTACCAGAGGAGAGGGGATGGGGAGAGGGAGTTTAAATGGGTGATGGGGATTAGGGAGGGCTCTGTGAGGAGCACTGAGTATTGCATGTAAGTGAGGAATCACTAAATACTACAATGGAAACTAACATTACACTGTATGTCAACTAACTGGAATTTAAATAGAAACTTGAAAGAAAAAAAGGTCTCTCTTAGGAGTAATTTGGTGAAGAGAGTAGAGCAAGAGGACAAGGTGATCTGAGAAAGGACACACTGAGATCCACACACTGGACTGACCTTGATGGATCTCTGTGAGACAATGGCATCACCTCTGACAACCACAACTCTCTTATAAAGTGATTTATATTTCTTCATACCCCACCATCTAACACATTATCTGGTATATAGTATATACTCACTAAATGAATCAATTACCCTGTAAATTGACACAACGAATCTGCAAAGCCAAAGAAATTGTGAATTTCATGCTAGTCAAGACATTGAAGTAACAATTTTGAAAAAAGACAAGCAAACTGTAATATGATTTGTAATACACTCTCTAAGGTATAGAAGAAACATGACCTCAGAAGCCTGTAGCCAAGCAGCTGCCCAGCAAGAGAAATGAGGGAAGAAAATCAATTCCATATAACATTCTAAGTTTAAGAGCATACTTCCAGAGACTTTCCATGTTGCAAAATTTTCCAAACTGCAAATCTCTTTCCTAGACAGTAGGCAAATACTATTCTTCCAAATGTCACTACGGTTGAAAATGTATATCCATAGGAGTTCCAACATCATTATTGACAATGATATAACAAATTTGAGACTTTGGGCAACGGATTTTGTCAGAAATCAGCTGTACGTTCTTTTCAGGTAATGGACTGGTGGTCCATGCAGGTTTGGGAAGATGAAGACCCACTCTTTTGGGTAAACTCTTTTCCAAACTCTTCTCAGTCATTCAAAAAAAGAAAAATAAACAAACAAACAAACAAAAAACCCACACAGGGTCCCCAGAGTAAAGGAATACTTGGCAATCCACTCTCTCTTCCTCTTCTTTTCTTTGTTTATAAGAGGATTTTCAAGTGCCCGATACTAAGCTTCATATCATATAGGGATGACTTACCCAACTATAGAGACCTTTGTCTACTGCCGTACCAGACACACATGTGTTTGCCTGATTGTCATTACCCTCTACATGAGTAAAATCCATGCAAAGTAAATTACAATAGTGACAGGCAAAATAATGAGTAAGTTGTAATTGAAAAAATTGCTCTTCCAAGAGATATTTTAAATAGGCATCTTATGAAATGAAAACATTGTGGTAGGGGCTGGGGTTAGCCCTTTCTACAGCTGGGATGAGTTTCCCCGTTCCTCTGCATGGGAAATTAGGTAGAAATAACTGGCAGAGTCAGAAGGCCAAAGCCAAAGCACATGTCCCATCTGGGGGTGTGAGCAGCAGCCACATTCTTTCCACTGCTGGAAGCACCTTCCAATGATCCCTCCTCACACAGTGAATGTTTTACCAACTTGTTTTTTACCCTTCAAATGTGTAGCCGGGCTCCAGACCACTAGTTTTTTGGGCGGGGAGGAGAAGGGAGAAGGAAGTTGTTGTTCTTTTGTTGTCATTTTTGTTTTGCTTTGTTTTGTTATTTTGTTGTTCTTGTTGCTTTTGCTGGTGTTTCCTTAAAAGACAGAGGAGGTACAAAACCCATAGACAAATCCATATGATGCTTTAAAATGGCTGGTTTTTCTGTTCAGATTTTATACCAAAGGAAAAAAGAATAAGAAAAATATGTGTAGTCTCCAGGTTCATAAAGTACAGAACTCTACCAAAAGTAAAATTTAAAAAACCCCACACTCCCACGTGTTAATGCCTTCGGGTGGATCTGACGTAACTCTCTCAGGTAGAGTTGATGAAGTGAACAGATGGCAGAAAGGAAATATTTTTAAATTATTCACTAACTGCCAAGAGTTGGGGTCGGAGCGTGATGGGGGTGAGCAGAGCTTTCTCCAGCTACTAAGCCTGCTCCGTGCCCTCTGTGCCACCCCTGTTGTTATTAGGTAAGCAACTACAGCCTAATCCCACCACGCAGCAAGCCACCTGCGCTCCTCTGCCAAACGATTTCCTCCTGAAGTGCTGAGTTCAGAAACCACAGGGGCAAAGAGTCATTCCTCCCCATTTCTCATCCTCCAGCTGCAGACTTGATTTAAGCTGTTATTTTGAAGAAAGGACCCTTTGATCATACAAGTTTATGAAATTTAAAAGATAATCTATGGGAGAAGAACACTCCAAGGATATATTGTGATATTTTAAATGGACAATCAATAGGTAATAAAAAGAAAATATCCCCCTCAGGGGTAGTACAAACTGAGATTGGTTTTAGGAGAAGACTTGTGCCTGGAAATGGAATCGTTTCATTCCAAGGATAATCTCAAAGCAAGTTTAGAGCCCAGAGGAATACAGTTCTTCCCTAGGAGACAGAAAGTTTATGCTACGGGCAGTTGTTCAGCTGGGTATTATGGGCATTACATAACTTACTTGCATTGTGAAAAAAAAAGGAAAGGAAATTGTAAAATCGAGTTCAAGGCTGAGAAGAGTTAAATCCACTAATCTAATTATGGTGTTTATGATCTAGTATTATTTTCTTAGCAGCCTCAACCTTTCATTCATTTTTACGATGTGGAATCCTGACAAGAGGACACTTATTCCGTAAGGTTTTGCCAGCTATGGGCAGAACAGAATCGAAGCTCCTAGACTGCTAGCAGACTTCCAGTGTCCAGGATCCCTTCGGAAGTTGGGCTGGGGTCGGCCAATAATTTCCGTATCGGTAGAATCCACTGTGTTCCTCTGGGATGCAAACAGATCAGCAAGGTCCTTCTAATTAGCGCTCTGTAATAATGAGTCATCTTGTGCACAATTGATAGGGAGCCACAAACCGTTGCTCTCTTTAAAGAAATGAGCTGAGGCTGACATCTACAGAGTGACATGTCATTTGAATAAAACAACAGGTGTCTGAATTTTCTGAAGAGGACTAATCCCTCTAAAATTGAATAAATAGAGCTCTTCACACCTGCCACTTTCAAAGTGAAGTTGGGAGTCCTTCTCCCTTTATAGAATGCTCCAATACATCAATATTTAACTTTTTCTCACCAAAACCATGTTATGCTCTCTAAATAAAAGCTCCCTGGGCTTCGCCTTGGCTTCCTGCCTTTGTTTAGCTAAGCTGGCATTCCATAAACTCGGATCAATTTGTCAAATGTATTTTGGCTTGAACTGAAATAATTAACAGCGTTCTGAAGGTACGGCAGAGAACAGTCTCTAGAGTTCCTCACAAGGGCCTGCTCTATCAAATCTTTCCCTTTTGGATCCTTATTATCTAAAGGAACTGGAATGTAATTGATGCTTTTACACTGTTACATTTTCATCAATATAAAAAGCAAGAAGTATGTTGATTTCCTCAAGTGTCATGCTGACAGAAATAACATTCACCAGGAGAACATGCAGTTCAGTATCAAATCGACGAACAATATGGATTAACCAAAGGCAGTGCGGAAGGAATCAGACATGATATAACTGAAGGTGTAAATGAGCTGAATTCATTCTTTCGGGCAGATATCGAAGGGCAAACTTCTGCTTCTAAGAAGCCTCTTTAGGTAGCTCCCAAGAATGTGACCTTTCTCTGAGCCCCTAGGAGTAACCTCCTAGCAGCTACGAACAGTTTGGCCTAGGGGGGATGTGTCAGTCTATGGAGGGGAAATACAGAGTCCAGTATGTGGCAGGCAACAGGGGATGCTGAGAAAAGGGAGTGGCAGGCTGGTCCATGGACCCAAGGCTGGGGGAAGCACGCTCAGAGCTGCCTAAGCTTCCTCCAGCAGAGCCAATGGTTTTAGCCATTCACTAATTCAACAAGCACCTTCCCTTGGGTCAGGAATGGACAGGATTGCAGGTCACTTGGCCATGTACACTCCTACCTGCACACCCACACATTTGTGGTTTAGGATTGAGGACTCCCCCACTTCTGGGACAGATGCTAACTAAGAAAACAGTCTTTCTCACAGATGTGAAACTGCACATTACTGGCTGAGCTGGGAGAAACACTGACAGTTCCAAACTGGACATCAAGGGTCTACCATTGCAACAAAACAAGAGAAAGAGGAGGTTATTTGGAGAGCACAAATACTGTTCTGGACGAGGAAGTCAGCAGATTGCAAGACTGCTGTGAGTGGCACTGAACTTCAAAGCTCCATGGTGTGCAAATTTCTCCTGCTCTTTTGTGCCATCTTGGAGGTGTCCCCTTGGAACCCAAGTGAGTGGGCATGAGGCCACACCTGTAGTCCCAACACTTGGCCACCTCCGCGGAAGAAGCAGAGCTCTTGGGTGGTGTGGCTGTGCGGGCTGGTGAGGCAGAGGAGAGAGCCAGAGGGACACAGAAGCCCACCTGCTTTAGTTGTCACTTTCAAGAGGTAGCCATCCAGGTCGATATGGAACTGCGGCGCCTGGCAGGGCAGCGCGATGCGCGAGCCGTTCCAGCGCACGGTCAGGTGCTGCTGGAGGCTGACAGTGCTGGCGCCCAGCACCAAGTCCACCGACTTGGTCCAAGAGAAGGAGCGGGTCCTGCGTGCGTCATTCTTCACCAGAACCTGAAAGGGCGAGGCAGGGGAGGAGCAGTCTTTTGTCAAAACGTACTGACACGTCCCCTGAAAGTTAAATGTCCGTCCGTCAAAAGTGTTGTAGTGGGGATCTCCGAATACCGTGCAAACGCCGGGCTCTGCGGATGAGTGAGAGACAAAAGCAGGTCATAAACCGAGCGCAGGATTCAAAAAGACATCAGAGGTCCCTGCAATATTAACCTGGATGGGGGCACCTGCCAGGTAAGGGAGGGCCTTAGCAGAGATGCACTAGTGGAAATCAACTTAAAACAAAAAATACGTTTGGTTGTTTTAAAAGTCTGTGCCAAACGTCCTAGGACGGGCAATACTTTGGCTGCTCTTATACTGAAAAGTTATTCATAACTCTTTGAAAGTTTTAAGCCATCTCTATTTTGAAGCCTTCATATGCCTCTATGGTCTTTATTTTAAGGGTTAGAGAAATGAAACTAAGATAATTTCATAAACAGAACTGGCCTTACTTCATAACCCATATAAACAAAAACCAAAAATGAATAAAAGGCAACAACGTAAATGACAATACAGGAAAACAATAGTATTATTTCCATTTAACAGATATAAAAAAATATGGAAATATGGTATTCTCAGTGTTACTCATTTTTTAAGGTATTGTATTCAACACCATGTACTTACTAAGGACAAATAAATAGAATTGCCAAATAGACACATACCTAATACCATTAGGAAATAAAGTAGTGACAAAATCAATAGTTTCTATGTTTTTTACATGTGCAAGATTCCTATATTTTGGTCTGTTTATCAAAATCCAAGATTGGATAAAAATAAATCATAAAACCCATCATATAATAAATTAAGAAATTCCAAAGCATTCATCACTTCAAAGTACTATTCATTCAAATATTTGTAAAACCCAGGCAAAGTCTGACACTGGGAGCACCTCAAAGATTGTTATAGAAAATTAAATATTTCTTTTTTTTAATTATATTTAGCAATGATTTGTTCTCGATGTAAATATATTTTATCTATTTTCGGGGAGGCATGAACAACCAGGAAATGAGGAATTCATTTAGATAAAGGAGCCCACATGATAAAAGAACTATAATAAAAAGATCAATTTCCAGTCATCACCAGCACAGGTTCAGATTATGAAACTATCCTATCAGCAACTGCTCAGAACATGTAAGAGAAGAATTAAAAGTTAACACAGAGGAAGGATGTGCCAATTTATTTGACAGGACCAATGAGATCCAAGGAAAACATGTGTTTTTAATTTCTAAAGTGTTTGGAGAATAATGTTGTCTTATGTTACAATATATTATGTCATTTTATATGTCAAGTACATTTGACTCCATATAAATCACATGTATTTGGAATTTGGTAAATTAATTATTTGTTTTAAGCTTTCCTTGTCAATATCTGATAGAGACTCAAAAAGATATAGTTTTTGGTGTGTAGGGTAGTTTCAATGAGCAAATGCTTTAAGGAATATGCAAAGGCACTACCTGGAGTAAGAGAGTGGAAGAAATGGGAGGGGGAGAGAAGTTCTGAGAGGTTAGCCACAAAATTTATTTTGCCCTTCATTGCTGTTCCCTTCTTGTCCTTCTCTTGATTGATTTTTTCCTTGTGATTCCAATTATACTCAGTTTGTTGCTTCACATGGGACCCCACCTCTAGCTTTCTAATCTTATATCCACCCCCTCTATCTAACCAATATATCCATTCCCCTCTATCTAACCACCCCATAATGTAAGTGCCAGTCCTTTCTCCATGTGATTGCTTTCAAAATTGTCCTATCACACATTTCCCTCACAGTCTAACAAAAGGAATCTTTCCCTGGCATGCAAATGGTATTTGTTTGGTTGACAAGGGGGTAAAGCTGTTCTTTGGGACACACTGAATGGCATCAGAAAAATTATAGTTCTGAGTTAATACTATAATGTGCCAGAAAAAGACTATTAACATGACCACCAGATGCACCAAATTCAAGAGAAGGGCTTTTTCAGAGTTCTTAACTCTGCATACTCAAGAAAATCCAAAATCTATCAAGGCTTTTGAGCTCTGAGCTTGAAACAGATGGACCTCAGCCCAGAAAGAGCAAGGCATTAATGAAGGAGCTGAGATACTCCTGAAGAGATCTCCTCTCAGCTGGGATCAGGAACAGGGAATGCCTACACCTTCTGCCCAGAGTCTGAAGTGGCAACCTTCCCCTTGTACCAAGGATAATCCATGGCTTCTCCTGGTTTTCTAACAACAACTGCATCCAAATTTTCATTAACAAAACCAGTAATAGTTAGCACTTATCAAGAATTCATTATCAAGAATTCATTACCTAGCACTGTTCTACAAGCCTACTGTTCCTGGATACATCATTAGAAAATGGATATTTTGACGGTCTTAAAATTAAAATAGCTAAGCACTTGGTAGTAAATCCATAAAATAAACTATTACCTAGTCATTGAAAAAGTGTATGAATAATATTTGTGATTGAGGAAGCACTTATGACATAGTAAGTGAAAAATAGGAAAAAAAACTCTGCCTACAGGATAATATTTTTCAAGATTTATTTATCTATTTAAGAGAGAGAGCATGGGCAGAGGAAGAGGGAGAGAGAGAAAATCTCCAGCCAACTCCCCGTTGAGCAGGGAGCCTGACACAGGACTCAATCTCATGACCCCGAGATCATGACCTGAGCCAAAACTGAGAGTCGGACCCTCAGCCAACTGAGCCACCCAGGCACTCCTGTCTATCAGATAATCTTAACTGTTTTAAAATAAATGCACAAATACACACCCGAAAATTGTCAATTTCTTGGTGGCAGAACCATGAATGATTCTTTTTCTTCTTACTTTTGCTTTTCTGTTGTTTTTGCTGTGGTGGTTTTGTTCTTAAGAGTCAAAATGTGAGGGGCGCTTGGGTGGCTCAGTGGGTTAAACCTCTGCCTTCAGCTTAGGTCATGATCTCAGGATCCTGGGATCCAGCCCCACATCAGGCTCTCTGCTCAGGAGGGAGCCTTCTTCCCCCTCTCTCTGCCTGCCTCTCTGCCTACTTGTGATCTCTGTCTGTCAAATAAATAAATAAAATCTTAAAAAAAAAAAAGAGTCAAAATATGGGTATCTTTAGATAAGACCAGTTATATGACCAAGAAAATCCTCAAAGAAGCAAGAGAAAATACACTGCCTACAGTGGCCCTGGGGAAGCCTGAGCTTACTCATAGCTGGGCAGAAAGCAATGAGGGACATCAGGGAGACCAGGCTAGGGAAATCACATGTAACAGGGCTGTCAGCGAAGATATTTTGCAAGAGGCCCTTGTCGAAGAAAGAGGTTTGGAGATCAGAATGATTTTTCTCTGTAACAGCAAGATAGAAGAGGCCAACAAAATTTCATGACTAGGAAGATGCTTGAGAATTATGTGTTATATTTGGGGACATTTATATCATGAGCTAAAATAATTTTGAAACCTTGGCCCTTTTTCCTGGCACCTCAAGTTCCCTGTGCCAGATCCTGCAGGAACAGTGAACACATGCACCAGAGAAATGGCTTGAAGTGAAAAATCTCAGGGTCATACAAATCTGCCTAACTGGAAAGGAAAAGAGCTAGAGAACACTTAAGGGACACAAAAGAATGTTGTAAACTCGTGTGTGTGTGTGTGTGTGTGTGTGCATGCGTGCACACGCACGCGCATTTTTCCAGCAGACCCATTGAAATGAGCTGCAGTCCAAAATGTCCAGATGTCCAGTCACACTCTTCTGGAAAGCTTGGAAGGATAGTCAGAACTAGACAAATGGACCGTTCTATAATTAATTTTGTTTGAGTATGTATAAGTCAAGAGGATAGAGAGAAAAATTCCAATTTACAAGTAGTGGTACGTTTTTTCATAGTCCTTTAAATCAAATCATCAAATGCCTTTTTGTTTTGGTTTGTTTTCCTTATATGTACACAATGTCTAAGCACAGAAAAAAAAATTAGAAGCATATAAACCCAAATATTAAGAGTAGTATTTTTTCTCTTAAGTAAGGGAATTAAGTGTGACATATTTTTCCTTTTATTGTTTATGTGTATTTATAGTATTGTTTACATTACATTTAATTATTTACAATGTCTAGGTATACTTTTAGAATATGAATATTTTTCTTAAAAAATGAAAAATACTGGGCTAAAACACAGTGGTTTGATATTATATACTTTAATAAGACTGCTATGAGAATTAAGAGAGTCAGGATGCTTCTAAAAATGTAATTCTGATATTTTTCTCCTAACCTCATCAGGTACATGTATTTCTGCCATGAATATATTTTAATGAAATGCCTTCCTTCCGAGAGCAGTGATTATTCCCAAAACCTCTGTCAAAGAAAATTAAGGGAAAATTATACAATTCCACGTTATAAAGAAAATAAGAGAAATCAAACAGACTGCAAACCCCCAACCCCAAAACACAACCAAACAACAACAGAAGAAGAAAAGTATCATTCATAGTTTTGTGACCAAGAAATAACCACTGTTTACAGTTTGGGGCTGGGTATGTGTCTGCGTGTGTGCGTGTATGTGCATATGTGTTGTGTGTAGTTTAACACAGTTAAGATTATCTTGTACATGAAATTTTATTTCCTCTTCACTTAATATGTCATAAGATATCCCCCATCATTGAAATCACTTTGAAAAATAGAAAATGACTTCCGTCCTCAGTCTTTTACTTCTGCAAAGAGGATGGTCTCTCCTACTCATAGTACCATAGCACCACACAGATCAGCTTACGTCTGGAAACGTTCTAACCACAAGAAAGTCTATCAAATAAAAAAAAAAAAAAAAAAAAAAAAAAAAAAAACCACAGCTTTAAACCTTTCTCAACACAAATCACAGGAAAAGGTCCTGTGGGACTCTGGGTCACTGGGCCATGCAGGGAACCCCAGGTGGGTAAGATTCGCAATGATATGCCAAGTTTGAGTCAAGAACCAGGAAAGGCTGGGATTAGACACACTGCCCTTAATACAAGCCCTGTACACGATGTAAGTCTCTGACGTAAAAAGGCTATGAGTGCCCCAGCAGGGACTGATCTTCTCCATGCAGGAGGCTCTGGCCACACACAGAGGAGTCCCTTACAGTTGTTGCCCTGTGGGACCTGAGGGCCAAGAGATGCTCCACTATGTGATACCTGGATTCCTAGAAGATTTTGCATTTTTGTCTTCTTAAGTAAAAATTTAATCTAACTTTACTGTGTGAATGGGGGAGGGGCAGAAGAGGGGTTATGGGTCTATTTCCACCAGTCTATAATTAACTAGATCTACATATCTACAAATCTACATATGAAAAACTCATTTTTAAAAAGTTGAGTGGAGATACCATTAAGAATGTAAATTTCTTCTTACATATTTTCCATATAGTCACCAACTCCAAACAGAAGAGCAAAGAAAGCAGCCCCTAACTTCAAGATATAATCTAAAATAAATCTAACTCCAATGTCATGGCTGATTTACGACCTCCCCAACTGGGCTCAGTGCTACCCTATCTCTCACCTTTGCTCCTGGGGGAGGAGAGAGATGCATGCACCTGTCCCACACTTCACAGTTTCCAGCACATGGATCCTTCACCTCCTGATTCAAAAGCTAACTCCCCATAGCACCTTCCCAAAGTCTCAGCCAAAGACATTTCTCTTCCCTCAAAATCCCAAAGGCAAAACTGACCATAGAGCTCAAACTGTCTGGGACAGTCTATTTCAAACACTCTATGCTATAGACACATGATATTTTTCAGTTTGAGGGTTAAAAATATTATCTCCAAACCCATCACAGGCTTATGATAAATCAATTTCCTCCCTAACTTATAGTTAGTATCCTTAACTCCTAAACCAGGCTTTAAACCCTTATATGTAAACTTGGTTCTTAGTGCCTGGCACCCTGCCCTGTGTATACATATATATTACATGGATTCATCTTTGCATTGCTCATAGCGATGCCTGCTCTCCCAAATATGAAGTACCTATAAATATTTGTTGAGTGAGTGGGTTAATTAATTAAAGAATACATTTTAGTAAAAAAAAAATGCCCACACTGAACTCACTAAAAGAGACATCTAGTGACTAGCAGACAGCAAGTTATCAAAAGGATTTCTTACTTAATCAGTTAACTAATTGGAGAATTAATTAATGCTCTCAGAAAAAGGAATTAAGGCTGCAGATGAAATTAAGTTTGCTCATCAGCTGAGCTGGAGATGGGGAGATTATCCTGGATAATCCAGGCAGGACAAACATCATCGTCCCCATAAACAAAAGAGAAAGGCAGGAAAATAAGTGTCCTAGTGACACAGTGTGAGGTGGAATGGACGTGCCATTGCTGACTTCAAAGACAGAATGGGGCCTCAAGTCAAAAAAAAAAAGAGGGTGGCCTCCAGGTGCTGAAAAAAGTAGAAAACAAAACAAAACCAGACAAAAAAAAACAAACACAGATTCTCCCCCAGAGCCTCCAGACAACCGCAGCCTGGCTGATACCTTGATTTTGGCCCATTCAGAACCATTTCAGCCTTCTGACCTTCAGAACAGTATGTGTTGTTTTAAGCCACCAGGTTTGTAGTAATCTGCTACAGCAGCAATAGGAAACTAATGAACTCGGCAATAGCCAAGAAGAGTCATTTAAAGTGACCATTTCATGCCGGGTACCATGCCAGATGCTTTCCATATTTTCACTACTTAATCCTCACTACTTTAATCCTCACTACTTCTCTGCACACTGTATTTCATCAACCTAATTTCTTAGCAATGAGTTCGGAGAAGTGGCCATGATACCCATGGTCATGCAGCCAAAGGCAGTAAAGACAGAATCCAACCCAGTCTCTGCAGCTCTGAGGCCAGTACCTTCCTCATGATCACTCGATGGTTCCACTGATACCCTGGACCACAGCATCCTACAAGGCTGTTGTGAACTAGATGGGATCACAGAGCTCTTTGGGAATCTGAAGAAATGTGTAGCCACTATTCTTACCAAATGCACACAAGTATATCCACTCCAATGCAGAGGTTCATGGCCACTCTGTGCCAAGACTGATCAAGGAATCCATCAACTTCCATTTAAGATTACTATCTAGAAGTTAGTTATAAATATATTACATGGTTCTCTTATTTGGTATTTTATATTTCATCTCCCCAACCTCATTGTTAAGTTCCTAAATTCAGGCTCTGTACCAGCTTTTTATCGATTTCCTTTAGAGCTCCCTCCAGAATACTGGAGAGAGTAGTTATTATTAGTTTATTTAAAATTTATTTTTTATTTATTTTCAGCATAACAGTATTCATTATTTTTGCACCACACCCAGTGCTCCATGAAATCCGTGCCTTCTATAATACCCACCACCTGGTACCCCGACCTCCTACCCCCCGCCCCTTCAAACCCCTCAGGTTGTTTTTCAGATTGTTTTTCATAGTCTCTCATGGTTCACCTCCCCTTCCAATATTATTAGTTTTATAATTATGTTATATGACTCCAGCAAATAGACATCCACTGTTGGCTAAAATAGGACTGAATAAGACTGTAACATACATATAAAACATAGATCTGTTGAAAAGACAATGTGAGATGAGTCCATCTATGAAAGACATAGAAAATGCAGATTTGGGACTAGCGAAGAGTAAGCCTTCTAGGCCAAAAGAGTAGTGTTCATCAAGTCACGTGGCAGCCCGCACAAGGAGAGCGGGAGACTGATCGGACCAGAGTGGGGAGTAACTTTGGGAGATAGGAGACACCCAAATTGTCTAAATAAATTGGCCTGAGATTTATTGCCAGCCTGAGAAGTTTAAATGTATCCCAAAGAACCAACATTCCTTAATGTGCTTCCTATGAAACATCAATCTTGCCTGCTGCTCTGCCAAAATAAGTAGGAAAAAAAAAAAAGTCTGCAGCTCAAATTAGTTCGGGAGGTACTCCATACTCCATCACCCTCCTGCAAGTTTACCCTGCACATTGGCATATAAAGGGCTCTGCAAATTCTGTAGCAAAGAAACATATTTGAGTTTATTTGAACCAGCATTTCCCTCATGTATTTAATCACAGAGCCATGTTTTGAAAATATTATTCATCTCTTTTCCTCAGGACTAGCATTTTATAAAACAAACTTTGAGAAACTCCGAGAGACAGTGAAGGTAGCCGGTGTAGGTTCTTGCGAAGGCCAGTGGCATGCGGGAAGGGCTGAAGGAGAGAAGACTGAGGTCAGTTGCAGGCAAAGGGATGAAGGTCTGGCTGCCATGGAAATGGGAAGGAACTTATTTATTAGAAAAACAATACAAAGAGACAATCAAGCAGACTTGATGACTGATTAGCAACACGGGAGAGAAATGCCAAGAGCATGAGAAATAACATTAAGGCCCCAAACCTGTGCAGCTGGGATAAGGGGGTGCCAGAATTCAGTCAACAGATAGAGGCTGGAAACAGCCAGTCATTTTTCCATCCAACTCCCAACCCTGACAATTAGGAGAATTAAAGGTAGCAACTGTTACTAAAATTCAAATGCAGTACTTTGAAAGAAGAATGTGGTCTCCAAAAAAGTAAGAAGCTGAGATTGACCATATCAGCATCTTGTCAAGAAGTCATATTAAGGTCCTCAGAAATCAGAAATCAGAAACCAGAATGTGAAAGGAACTATAGAAGGGACTGTGGAGGCAAAGCCATGAGCTCACAGGGTGAAAAGGTGAAAAGCAAAAGGAGAAGAGATACGTGTTCTAAGGACAGACGTGGAAGGGCAGAGCAGAGGAGTGGAATGGTGGCTGCAGCGGAGGCGGAGTACTCACCAGGAAGGGACTGTGATTAGAAGAAAGAATGACAGAGTTCATAAATTAAAACTCTGCATCAAAGGGAACTACATAGTGCAGCTAATGAGTCATTTCTCCAACCTCTAAGGGAAACCAAACCCAAACCACTACTTATGAAGGCTAGACCTTCAAGTATTGTAACCCAAGAGATGGGAGGGTAAGTGACCTCATAAATGTAGGTAAGTTTTTAAAAGGTAAGAAAATACAATGGCTCTCTAGTTGTGCAGAGAGAAAAGAAACTGGAAAACTTCATATATGTTTGGAGGCAAGCCTCTGAAACAAAAATGTAGTCAATGGAAAGCAATAGTTCTTACAAGTGTTGGCTTTGGAGTCTCATGGAGCAGAGTATCATCTGCCCTCACCCTATTTAACTTCTCAGACCCTCAGATCTCTCATTTGTAAAATAGAGCTTCTACTTCATGGATCATTTTGAGGGTTCAACGTTAGGATACATGGAGAATGTTTATCACAACACGGACTGTCATGCACTTGCATTCAATAAATCTTTGCTGGCAACAGGAGCAACTTTAGTGACAACAGAAGTAACAACTTTTGTTGTTCTTATTTTGCTCATAGTAGATATGACCTCCAGAGAGGAATAAATGTCCCCCCTGTATGGAAATAATTCCGTACAGGAATGTGTAATTTATTATATGGTATTTTCTACAAAGTGTAATACTGGTTTCAGAATCTCCATCGTCTGGTCACTTTTCTATATTTTAGATGTACCGTTGCTAAGGGGTTTTGGTCACCAGTTTCTTCAGTCAAAGCTAGGCATATGCCTCTTTCTTGAAATTCAAGATGGCAGACTTGACTAAATGTACCAGATGGTTCATAATGAGTTTATGTATCTCTTCATATTCTAAACATATTCTTTCAAAATTAAGCAAGAAAGTAACTTTTAACTGAATGATTTAATAATGGTGCATTTATGTCAAGAATACTTTCCCAAACAAAGATCTAGGGAGGCCAGTTAGAACAAATACTGGACTAGAAGGTTAAAAAAGAGAGAGAGAGCAGGTTCTCACCTAGTTCTTTCAGTGAATACTACCTGGAGCCTCAGTTTCCTCACCTGAGAAGTGAAAGGGCTGACCTCAGTATTAAGGTTCATCTACTTATACAATCCCATGATGCTGAAATGGTTATGAGTCTTGAGTGACAGAGCAACTCTGCCCTTCTTCCTTATTCCTGGTGGAAATTCTATAGTTATTTCAAGTTTAAAATTACATGTATTTTAATATTGTAAGTAAGAAAATTTGGAGAGGCCTTCACCTTAGTGTTGAAAATACCTAAGGTAGCAAGAAGCAGGGATATCTAGAAAAATGAGTGGACATGGAAAACCAAGCCAGTTGCATTTGTCAGTGAGCACAGAGCATACAAACTACCACGGCTCTGCACCTGGGCAGAGGTGAAGGTGTCACCAGGAAGACAAAAACCTGGGAACTCAAGCAGGCATTTCTTCCAGGGTGGGGTGGAGGGAAATGGTCTGAAATTGGAAACTCCTCCTAACATCCTTCTCCAGCCTCTAATCCCTACCATTACAAATCCCTCCAGACCTTCTCTCCCCTTCCTAACTGTAAGGTTTATTAAACTGTACCAAATGACAAGTCAGGGGTAGACCTTCCAGCTGGGCCCTGGGGCCAGATTTCATTGTAGGAACTCAGGCTCCACACTTACCTCGGCATTCTTCTTAACCACTAGGCCTCAGTTCCCCGGCTGTGAAATGGAGCTCCTAACATTACCTGACTCTAAGAGGGCTGTGAGGATCAAATAAATAAGATCAAATGAGCTAGCCCTCGACAATGCTTAGACACAGCAGAGGCTAAATAAATAATTAGCTGTTGCCGCTACTATTGCTGTTGCATTTCTTGCCATTATTATTATTTGAGATGATAATGAGGAGGAGGAGGATTGTTAACTAAATAGTCAGAACTTAAGGAGTACTAACATGGTAGGAACCACAATAGGTGGTGGGTAAAAGATGACCCCGAATAACCTCAGGCTCCTCTTTCAGTTTTGTGTCAACCCACAGACTGAAAACTTAAAGCAACAGTACCCCTTAGAACAGAATGGCATATGAAACAGAAAACAAACTGGTGTCCTCACACCCCTTCCAATGCTGCTCCTGCTGGGGTGGGACTTCCTAGCTACCCTGTGTGATACTGTTGGGTTTTATTTGCCACCTGTGTCTGCTGGCTGGGCCTTGGGAGCAGTGACAAACTCCCACCAGATGCTCAAGCAGAAACTTCAGTGGCCACTTAGCTTAACACCTCCTTGGCAGGGCTAAAGTCAACACCACAAAGTCTTATTCTACAAGCATCTTGAGCTCTGGTTTCAAATTTCCTTGCTTTCCTGAGTTAAGGACAGACTCTTGGTGTTAAGGGACCTGGAGTTGCTTACAGTCTTGGGGGCCAGGAACCTTGTTCAAACACAGAACTACTAATTTGCAGAACCTCTGTCAGTGGAGATTTCTCATAAAATGGGCCCCGGGGTCACAGTTTTGTTAAACTGTTGTTGTGTTCCCCCTCCTACAAGCACTCTTTAATTGGAGATAACTGTAGACATGCCCGGGGAGTTAGGTAAGATGTGCCCAAACCAGCCAGGGCAATTCCACAGCACCCTTGATGAGTGCACACAGCAGACAGGGGGTCCTCTCGGGAGCAGGCACACCATTGCGGTGCACAGCTGGAAACTAACCCTGGAAGCGTTTAAAAAGTCACCTGGCAACTGTGAGTCTCTTTGCACCCTGAGTTGCTGAAATCTCATATTTCCCGTGACTTGTGGGACATGTAGCTAAGGTTATTTCAATTAAATATTCATCTGTGCTCAGTATACCCTACCCACCTCTGTGTTATGTAATCGTGAGCTTCTGTTTTGAGTTGGGACTCTGATGGTCAGGGCTAACGTGGCTACAGGCATAGCTCAGCGAATCTATGGGATCTGGGTTTGCGCTTCCACATCTGGGCTGCCTTTTGCTGCCTCTGGTCTTGTACATGGTGAAGAGATTAAATTCTCTCCCATGATCAACATCTCTCTGTCTCTCCCTCCCTCCATACTTCCCTCTCTCCCTCTACACACACACACACACACACACACGCACACACACGCAGGCACACGCACACACACACACCTCTTATCAGTGAAAACTTTGCCACTGAGTATTATTTCTATGTCTGAAAACAGACATTCTGCCAGAGCAGAATTTATTTGATTCAGGTCTCTCTGACTGGGTGGTTCGGTCGAGATTTCACCTAATGCTTGCCAACTCACAGTAAGATAACATTTTACTTAAACCAAGGGCTGCAGGCACAACAGACAGTGGCCTTCTTGGCACGCAACTCGCAGTCCTGTGATGCCCACCCCAGGCAGAGTGAGAGTAGCTCTAGGCTAGAGCTCTTACTTTGGCAAGAAACAACATTTGCATGAAAGCTTTATAAAGTTTGTTTAGCTTACTTTAAATATTTTATTTTAAATAAATCACCCAAACCAAATTTAATTCTTTTCATTTGGACAAAGAGAAAGAGAACATCCATGTTATTAAAAGACAACAATGCTTCTCATTCTTCCTTCAGGTCTGATTTTAACATGAAGTCTGATTTTTTTTTTTTTTTGTCAATTTTGATAGAATCGTAATTGCCCTTTCAGATCAACCCCATAAAGATGGCACTACCAAGGGAAGTACAACAAATTTGAGCTTCAAATCTTGCTTTTCACCTACTGAATTGTAAATTACCACTATCACTGACTATTGCAAAGGGAGGCCTATAGGAATGTTCTACACGTTTACTTCAAGTTTCCTCTTTGCTGTTCTTTTCCGAGGTCTGCAAGAGCCCCAGACACACTACCAAGACAGACTAACCCAGTCGACAAGGCAGTAATTCTGTGGGGTTTTAGGAACAGACAATCCGATGTCACCTCTGCTGGAAATAATGTGACATTCATTTAACAATAACAGGTAATAAAAGTAAGTTGTAGAGTATTTAAAGCTGTATAATCAATCCTTTTCATCTGCATATGAAACTATATATGTATCTAAGTATTTATTCTTGCCTCCTTCCAAAAAGAATTGGGGTAGCTTATAGGCATACATACTAAACAATTCAAAATAAGTAAGGGTAGACATATAAAATGAAGTCAGGAATAAACTTATTATTCAAAAACTGCCTGCTGTTAGAGGTGGGCTACAAATTTATTTCTAGCTTCATAGCAACTAAAGCAAAGATGGTGAATTTTAATCAATCAAGATTAATTATACCTTTATCATTTTTTGTAGGGCTAAGTAATGGAAATGCAAACACACTCAATTGCATCCAAAGACTTCTGGTCTGCCATTTTTTACACCAGCTCTGGGCTCCTATTTCATCTATTCACTGTGTGTTGAGAGTAAGTTACTGCTACTAATACCACAGGTGTTTATTTCTGCATTCACCCATGCTGTTGCCTCTGTGAGGAGTACCGATGGTACTCAACCATTTGTCCTGGGGAGAGGGGTACAAATCACCCTCAGAGACATCTGGCAATGTCTGGAGACAATGTTGATTGCCATAATCTCCCGGAGAGAAGTGCTACTGGCCTCTAGCCAGTAGAGCTTAGAGATGTGGCTGAACATCATACAATGTGCAGGATGTAACCCACAACACAGTCAAACTATCTAGTCAAATTATATAATACTGAGGCTGAAAATTCTGCAGCAACTAATGGGGTGTCTATGGGTGTGTGTGATTTTGTTTGAATAAGACAGAAATGAGTCACTTTTCTGTTTTAGAAAACACTAGCCTTAGTTTGTACTTTAGCTTTCATTGGTCTGCTCTAGAAACCCCTAGGTCAGAAGAGCTTTTATAATTGACAGAGCAGGAAAAAAGGAGACCACGGTTTGTTCTGGATCCTAGATATAATGTCAAAGGAATTTCAAAATAGGAGATCTTTAGGCCATAGCTAAAGGACTTCAGAATAAGTCTACCTGTATATATTAGGAAAATCTGGGCACTGCTGAAAAAAATTGGAAGTCATCCCATCTCTTAACTCAATCTGAATAAATAAACCTTGCCAATAGAATGTGTTTTACAGCACTGATGGAAGAACTGCTGGAGAGCAAGAGAGAGTAAACAGATGGAAAGAACACCAAAGGAAATTGAGAAATAGCCATCTGATGATATCATGCAGATTGGACCAAGAACCGCATGCCTGGGCTCTTCCCGCACTGACCTGCTGGATGCAGGTGCACAGTCCATGGTCTCCCTGGTACCCGAACAGCTGGGTGATTTTCCCCCTTGCCAACTGCCTCTCTTAGTGACAGAAGTCAGGCTCATTCCCATATTTTACAAATACAATAGTTAATATGGCTGATTAAAAACTGGCTTTGATTTTGTCATGCCCATCCTACTTTTTTCTTTTTTTCTTTCTGATAAGCCACCATTATTCTAAATATGAAAAGACTAGCTCAGAGTGGATAGACTAATGATGAAATGTAACTTTTCTCTCAACTATCTCAGTAATCTTCACCTTCATTCTTGTAACATAAATTTAGATAATTCAATCTTTGAGGTGTTTCTGCACAAGAATGGTCATGTTTTTACTAAACTGATAAGCAGTGATCCTGCCTGACAGCACTGTGATTAGCAGATGTAACCTCTCTGCACTCATGCAAACTGAAAAGGTTAGTGAGAACATCTTAAGAGCTCTTTGAACTCCATGTCTACTTCAAAATAATTTCTAGAGAAAAGCAAACATCTTCACTGACTTGGAGACAGAGGAGAACCTTGTCAATTTAAACTCTACTCTGCTCATCCAGAAAGGAATGAAGCTGGATGTGGCCTCCAAACCATCCATAAACAAAGTTTCCTCAGAGAGTATCTGGGACGATGATTAAATGTAATAATTTATACTGTTTGAAATCAACTGGTATGTTAATCATAGGTAATTCTTCCTGCACTAACTGCTGGACTCAGTACTGAGTCATATTTGGTTGGCTTCCTTTGAGTTATTTTATATACAGCATCCTCTTCAAAGAAAAATCATTTTGTAAAATCTACAGTTTAATTTTCATTAATTCAATCAACATTTTTATCCAGTGTATGATATGTAATTATTTAATGACTCTCAGTCTCAGAAAATAGTGAGACATAAAAATAATGAATAAATTTATTATATCTCATATACATATCTATTGTCCAGATAAACAAAGCCAGGATAACTTTTAACTATATGATTTTAAACATGTGGATGAAAAAACTTGTTTCTACATGAAAGCTACTTTCAACCCACCATCAAAGCCCACTTCTTTAAGGCTAACTAGTTCATAAAATACTTTATTAAGAGATTTCATGGCTTTGTTAATCCTGCTTATACAATGGAACTAATTTGATAATGACAGTACTAATACTCCTGTTTTGATGAAACACTTCAGAAAGCTATCTGCCTACAAGAGATAACAAGAAACTCACTTCAGAATTAAGGACATACACAGACTGAAAGAACAGGAATAGAAAAAGATATCCCATGCAAATGGAAATGAAAAGAAAGTTGGAATAGCTATGCTCATATCAGACAAAATAGGCTTTTAAAAAAAAGATTTTATTTATTTATTTTAGAGAGAGAGAGCACACGTGAGTGGGGGGAGATGCAGAGGAAGAGGGACAAGCAGACTCTGCACTGAGTGCAGAGCCTCACATGGGCTCTGAGATCATGGCCTGAGCCAAAATCAAAAGTTGGATGCTTAACCGATGGAGCCACCCAGGTGCCCCCAAAATAGACTCTAAAACAAAGACTATGATAAAAGGCAAAGAAGGGCATTACATAATGATAAAAGTGTCAACCCAGAGAAAAGATATAACATTTTTATGTCAATATTGTGTTTATTTATATAAGTGATTTAATTAAATTAATATATATGCATTCAACATAGGAACACCAAAATATATAAAGCAAATGTTAACAGACTAAAGGGAGAAACTGAAAGTAATACAATAATAACAGAAGACTTTAATATCCCATTTTCATCAATGGATAGGTCATTCTGACAAAAAAAAAAAAATCCATAAGGAAACATCAGCCTTAAACAACACATTAGACCAGATGGACTTAATAGACATACAAAACAAATCATCCCAAACCAGCAGAATACACATTCTTCTCAAGTGCACATGGAATATTCTCCAGGATAGATCACATGCTGGGCCACAAAAGTCCCAATAAACTAAAAAAAAATTGAAATCATATCAAACATCTTTTCCAACCACAATGGTATGGAACTAGAAATTAATGACAAGAAAAAAAGGGGAAATACAAAAACATGAAGACTAAACAACATGCTACTAACCAACCAATGGGTCATCAAAGAAATCAAAGGAAAAATCCAAAAATAACTAGAGACAAATGAGAACAGAAATACAGCATACCAAAATCTATGGAATGCAGCAAAAGTGGTCCTAAGAGGGAAGTTCACAGCAATACAGACCTACCTCAAGAAAAGAAAAATCTCAAATAAACAATCTAACTTTACACTTAAAGGAACTAAAAAAAATAAGGACTAACAAAGCCCAAAATTAGAAGAAGAAAGGAAATAACAAAGATCACAGTGGAAATAAATGAAATGAAGACTAAAAATAAAACAAAAATGATCAATGAAATTAAGAGCTGGCTCTTTGAAAAGACCAACAAAATTGATAAACCTTTAGCTAAACTAGCCAAGAAAAAAAGAAAGGGGAATCAAAGAAATAAACATAAATGAAAGTGGAGAAGTAACAGTCTCAGAGAAATATAAAGGGTGATAAGATAGTACTATGATCAATTATATGCCAACGAGCTCCTAGACATCCTAGAAGAAATAGACAAATTCCTACAAACATACAATCTTCTAACACTGAATCAGGATGAAATAGAAAATCTGAATAGAGAGATTATTAATAAGGAAATTGAAATAATAATTGAAAACCTCCTTACAAACAAAAAATCCAGACCAGATAGCTTCAGTAGTGGATTCTACCAAATATTCAAAAATTTAATACCTAGTCTCAAACTTGTCCAAAAAATTTATACCTAGTCTCAAACTTGTCCAAAAAAATTGAAGAGGAGGAAAAGTTTTCAAATACATAGCTAGCATTACCCTGACACAAAAACCAGGTAAGGACACCACAAAAAGAAAATTACAGGCCAATATCCCTGATAAACATAGATGCAAAAATCCTCAAATCAAAAGCAATAATACATTAAAAGGATCACACACCACAATCAAGTAGGATTTATTCCAGGGATTCAAAGATGGTTCAATGACCACAAACCAATGGAATACATCACATGAACAAAATTAAAAATACAAATAATATAATCTCAATAGATGCAGAAAAAGAATTTGACAAAATTCAACATGCATTTATGATAAAAATCCTCAACAGTGTATACAGAATGAACATACCTCAACATTAAGACATATATAACAATCCCACATGTAATATCATACTCAGCCATGAAAATCTAGAAATATTTCTTCGAAATACTACCCAAAGCAATTAAGCCAGAAAAAGAAATAAAAGTCATCCATATCAGAAAGGAAGAAGAAAAACTCACTATTTGCAGATGATATAATATTATATACATAAAGCCTAAAGAATACACCAGAAAATAATTAGAACTAATAAATGAATGTAGTAAAGTTGCAGAGTATAAAATCAATATACAGAAACCTGTGGCATTTCTATACACTAATAACAAAACATCAAAAATAAATATTTTAAAAATTTTTTCACTTATAATTGCATTGAAGTAAAGAAGTAAAGACCTGTACATGGAACTATAAGTCACTAATGAAGGAAACTGAAGAAGACATAAATAAATGGAAAGATATTTAATGCTTATACATGAGAAGAATTAATGTTAAAATGTCCATACTACCCAAAGCAATCTACAGATTTATTACAATCCCTATCAAAATAGCATTTTTCATGAAACTAGAACAAATAATACAAAAGTTGAATGGAACCACAAAAGACCCCAAATACCCAAAGCAATCTTGAGAAAGAAAAGCAAAACTGAAGGTGTCACACTTCCTGATTTCAAGCCATACTATAAAGCTCTAGTAATCATATTTTTTGTACAAAAACAGAATATGGATCAAAGGAACAGAACTGAGAGCCCAGAAATAAACCCACACATATATGAACAATTCATGTATGCAAAGGAGCCAAGATCATACAATGGAGAAAGGACAATATCTTTAATAAATGATTGCAAGAAAACTGAACAGCCACATGCAAAAGAATGAAAACAGACCACTATCCCACTGTCTTTCACTACACACAAAAATTAACTCAAATGGATTTAAAGACTTGACTGTAAGACCTAAAACCACAAAATTCCTAGAAGAAAACATAGGCAATATGCTCCTTGACATCAGTCTTGGTGACATCTTTGTGAATCTGACTCCAAAGCAAGGAAAACAGAAGCAAAGATAAACAAGTGGGACCTCATTAAGCTAAAAAGTTTCCGCGCAACAAAGAAAACCACCTTCAAAATGAAAAGACAACCTACTGAATGAGGTAAGATACTTGTATACCATACATCTGATAAAGGGTTAATGCCAAAAATATATAAGGAACTCATACAACTCAACAACAAAAACAAAAAAACAAATAACCTAATTTAAAAAGTAGGCAAAGGCTCAGAATAGACATTTCTCCAAAGATGACATCCAGATGACCAACAGGCACATGAAAAGATGCTCAACATCACTAATTATTATGGAAATGAAAATCAAAAAAACCACAGTAAGGCATCACCTCACACCTGTTAGAATAGCTATTATCAAAAAGACAAGAAATAACGAGTGTTAGAAAGGATATGGAGAAAAGGGAACCCTCGTACTGTTGGCAGAAGTGTAAATTGGTGCAACCAGCATGGAAAACAGTATACAGATTCCTCTATCCTGTGATTCAGCTATTTTACTTCTGGATATTTATCTGATGAACACAAAAAGTCTAATTAGAAAAGATACATGTACTTCTATATTCATTGCAGCATTATTTACCATAGCCAAGATATGGAAACAACCTAAGTGACTGATACGTGACCAGATAAAGATGTGGTATATTTATACAATGGAATACTACTCAGCCATAAAAAAGAATGAATTCTTGCATCTGCGACAACATGGATGGACCTTGAGGATATTGTGCTAAGTGAAATAAGTCAGATGAAGAAAAATAAATACCACATGCTTTCACTCCTATGTGTCATCTAAAATAAAGAAACAAATAAAAAAAATAAAAACAAACTCAGAGTTACGGAGAACAGATTAGCAGTTGCCAGAGGGGATGCAGATGGGGGAGGGTGTGTGTGAAATGGATGAAGAAAGTCAACTTATGGTGACGGATGGTAATTAGACTTGTGGTGATTACTTTTAGTGTATACAGATGTTGAATTATAAAACTGTACACATGAAGCTAAATAAATAAATAGAAGAAATATTAGTGGTCTCAAAACCATATGAATTTGAAATGGACAAAAATGGCAATTTGCTAGTCCTATGTCAACATGTGGGGCTAACATTGAACTTGTTGCTATACTCCATCTGAGTGAGAAGTAGTGCAGTCTCAGCCAGCTTTCAGACTAAGCCTTATTAGAGAGATCCTTCAAAAACTCAGTTTAAAAATAACAGAATGGCCAAACGATTTTCAGTCTAAAGACCTCTGTTCACTTTGCCAACAGGAACACTGGATGTGCACAGGTGAAATGGTAAAGAGGGTGGGTGGGGAGGAGAAAGTGTAGCTGTTTGGTTTAATAATGACAGAAGGAAAATCCCTCCCAGATTACGTATAGTGTTTGTCTTACTGGATATCCCCTTAACTGCTAGGACTACAGAGGCTATTAGTTTAAATGCATATTAAGCTATCTGGTTCTTCTTAAAACCTCATCAGACCGTTCAACTTCTAAATTTATATTAGCAACAAATTCGAATGGAAACATCTCAATTCTGTGCTTCTGTGAGAGGGTTACAATTGACTTAAAGTTTCTGGAGGAAAGTGGGGTGATCCCATGCCATACTGAGAGACATAAAATGTACAAAACCTTACACCACCATTTTTCCTGTTGAATTATAAAGTGTGAAACAAATATTAATAGCAATTTCCAAAGGAATAAACTTACTTTCAGTGCAAATAGGACAGCATCCTTTTCTGTTGAGAATTTTACCCTAATCAAGAGGGGGGGAAAAAAAAAACAAATTTAATGTTAAGAAACAGGGTCTGCTGAGGACAAAACTGTTTTTAAATCTAATACCAGTTAAACCAATGAAACCAGCCCAAGCTGTATTTGAACTTAATGCCCAGTGATGATGATGGCAAAAATGAACTTTGAAGTATCAGGTTCTAATGCCAGGCAAAGTCATTGAGAAAGCTTTCCTATTCTTGTCCTCTGAGAACTGTAATATCCAAGGGGCTCATTGGTGTGATTTTTCTTACACGGAGGGAGGATGGAGACCGTCTGGATTCAACCTTCTCACTGATATCCAAACTACCCCCCAGAGAGTGAGCGTACACACAAAAAAATGGGAATCATCTGTTATCCTCTCAATCCACGGAAGGCTTCATTCTGTCTTTGCTCGTCAGAGGGGCCCAAACAATAAATCATACCCCAAGCGCAGGCCTATGGAGATGGACGATATCTGTGCTACAGAACAAATGCGGTCAGATTTCTTCTTTCAGAAAAGTGGTATGCTATCCATGTTAAGTCACTGTTCAGCAGTCAAAGCCAATGAAGTTGAGGGTTTTGAAATGCTGAATAATTTTCCATTACCTTTCTGGAAATACAGTGTAATATCCTATATTCCATTTCTTCCAATTTTTTAATGCATGGCATTAAAAGGAGGAAACACATTCTCAGGGTTGATATCAGAGAATGGCATTGTCTTTTCACTGAGACTCACAGAGAAAAAGAAATGTGGTCAATTGCCACTAGCGGTCAATTGCATTGAAGAATAGATTTAGATCCTAAAAAAAAAAAAAAAAAAAATCCTACAGACTTTAAAAATGTTTGTTGACAGTTGAAGAACTAGAACCACATCTCATTTATTTTTGCATCAGCCAGGCCTAAACTGGTACATTAAAGGCTATGAGAACTTTGAATGAGGTTTAAAACTCGGCCACACTCAGCCCTCCCTGGTTTGGGGCATTATGACATATTTTCATTGCCTACAGCTCAATTATCTACGGCTTTTTTTCCCCCCCAAGATTTTACTTATTTATTCATGAGAGACAGAGGGAGAGAGGCAGAGGGAGAAGCCGTCTCTCACCCGAGCAGAGAGCCCAGGCAGGACCAGATCTCAGGACTCTGGAATCATGACCTGAGCTGAAGGCAGACACTTATCTGCCTGAGCCACCCAGGCGTGCTCTATTTTCTGTTTCTATTTGGCACAAGAGGCCCCCTTCGGTTTCTTGTGACTGAAAGCAGTTGAAGAAAAGACCAACTGAGTTTGGCTCCGGGCCGATGGAGGGGTAGCTCCAGGGGAGCGCAGTAAAGTGCTCTATCAGAGGAGGCAGAGCTACCAGAACCAAGGCCCCAACAAAGGGTGACTATGTGATCCCCTACATCTGTACCTTGGCAGAAACTGCCATCTCCTTTCTCCTGGAACTGAGTGGAACTGGTAATCTCACAGAATCACATAAGGAATAAATCAGGCACAAGCTAAGAAGTCTAGGCTCCCAAGGTCCACATAACTAGCTGTGGAGCTCTGGACACGTTGTGACCTCACTGGTAAGAAGGGTTTAGTAATAGCACCCACTCCAAGGGGTGGTCTTAACATTCAACAGGTGAAGTCCTGCGACTATAGGGAAAGTCTCTGTGCATATCAGTGATGATGAGACGGCAGTGTTACAACAATCTGTCCCCACTGGAACCCCTCACAGCCCTTCTCCTCAAAGGTGCTCCTTGCCTCAGGGCTGGGGGGGAGGGTGGAGGAGGGGGTAAAAGAGGGAGGGGTCTGCCAGGGAGGATGGACAGGAAATCCCACCATAAAACCCTTCTTCAACAAGGCACACATACTTCTGGAAAAAGAGATGAAGAGCAGCCAGGAAGGATAGAGCTGGGAATAGAGTCTGCTTCTTTAAAAAAAAAAAAAAAAAAAAAAAAGGACTTTTTTAAATTTCCCCAGGCAATGCAAGGGAGGGGAAATAAGCATTTAACAGCATTTCCATGGTAGAACTAAGTTATCTTCCAAAGTCCTTGTGCTGGCCCCTGAGGAAGGAAAGTGTGAACCAGAGGAACAACTGGAAGGAAGCCTAGAAACAGAAAGGTGGCCCCTGGGGCAGGACAAGCTTTGACAAGACTAGGAGGGGGTGAGGTGGGAGAGAGGTCTGCACTTGAAGAGACGGATGAGGTAGTCACAGAGGAGAGAGGCTAAGGAGATGCCGCCATCCAGCATGTTGACCTCCCCCCAGCAACAGGACAATGAAACCCATCAAGGCTGGCACACGCAGCGAGACTCAAACTGGAAAGGCCGCCGAGGCCTGCTGAGGCTAGTTACTTGAGCCACCAGGCTGGCAAAGCATCCTGTTTTTGTCTTGTAGAATAAGGAAGCCCATTCTTACCAACATGTGCCACCGGAGTTCATTAGCAGCGAGGGTTCCCCAAGGACTGGCATAAATGATATGATCCCATTCTGCCCAATGAATATTTATAAGCAGACCATGTTCAAGTCTACTTATTGTGTCTTTTTTTTCTTTTTCTTTTTTTTTTGCTTTCATGGGAGGTTTTCAGTTTTCTGTCTGAGGCTTTTTAAAGCAAGACTAATTAGGGTTTTTTTTTTCCCTCCCCCCCTTCATTCAGTTGTGCAATAGCAACAGCTGTTGTTTTTTGTGTCTCATTTGGCGCTCAAGTAAAAACAGCAACTTTTTGTTTATAATAATAACAGATGTGAATAAAATTAAAAGCTGTCCATAACAGAGAAGGGAGAACTATGTCCTGAATATATGGATATATTTTTTTCATTCACTGGAAGGTACTGAATAGGTTTGACATTTTCCCAAAATGCATAAAACCTTGAGAGGTTTTAAGTTGCCGAGGTGAATTCACTGAAGCTCGTGCTTTAGAAGATAATGGTGGCTTTATTCAGAGTACTGGAACTGTAGGTTTCTGAAAAGAGATATTTCCATAGGAGCGCTATTTCCATTTGGGGCTACAACGGAGGCCAGGGTTAGGGGAGGAAAATGCAGTAGAGGGGTCGGGGGGTGTTGCTAGGCCACCGGAGAAACCCCTAGAGGAGTTTATGACTGAACAACTACATATTGCTTTGAACTGCTGAGGGAAGAAATCCCTAATTTAAGAAGAGAAAAAGAGAAGAGAAAAATGGGAAGGTTGGTTATGGTGTTCAAAGGAAAACCCAGCAGAAGGAAAAAGAGAGCAGATCTAACAGGAGTTGGAGACATTAAAACAATGTGGGAAAAGTCAACGAGGAATAGGAGATTTGGGACAAGTGCAAGGTTTAGAGCTATTTTCACGTGAGACTAGAATCCGGGTGGGAAGTGCAGAAAAAGTAGGAGTAAGCCTTGCAAAGGGTGTTGTGGCTATTCAGGAACCTGGAAGTATCAACAGATCTGGATTTTGTGTTCAGAAGATGGCATGGGACCATGCCACATGTAAGATGTTTCCCGAGATCTTAAGGTAAAGAAAAAAAAATCAACCTGCATTCCAGACATACCTGCGGGCAACTGCTGATGGGAACACACTGCTTCTTTCGACACTCTGTCTTGCCTTTCACACAAGCACAGATGGTGCAATTAACAGAGGACCACATCTCTCCATCCTACAGGAGAGAGCACAGGATTCTGCTATCAGCTGGAGGCTGATGGGAGTTAATCCAACAGGCTTGGATTTTTCTGCCAAGGAGAGCATTTCTTACCCTGAGTGAGGGATCCATCATCAGGCTAAATTATCCTGAGGTGTCTATCTCCACCTATGTGATTGGAGGATGTGTGTGTGTGTGTGTGTGTGTGTGTGTGCGTGCGCACGCGCACGCGCGTACCCCCTCTCCAGGATATAAAAAGAATTCTTGTGTGTCTAATCAAGTCATAGTTGCATCTTGCTGTTCCTGCCTTGTTTACTTAGTTTTACCCTGGAAGACAAACATGAGTTTTCATACATGATCAAGCAGCAAAGGTCTGATTTTCCTATTTGATAGAACTGAAATGTTTAAGCTCTCCCAGACACCAGAAGTCGAGATGTACAAAAGTAGTTAGTTTATTCCCAGATGGGTATAGTTATGGACCACATAGGACAAGAACATGCCAAGAACAGAGGCTAATTCAAAGGACTCTCATTGCCCAGGCAGACACCTGAGCAGCAAGCCATCCAAACATGTGGAGCCCAGACAGAATTCTTCAACATAATGTGTCCCTGCCTGTCTGATACCCTCCTCCCAAAAAGCTGGTTAGCACCTTGGAACACATTTTCTAGCCCAGAGAGGACTTTCTGAGGAATATATCTGGCTCACTGAATTTATAATATTCAATTGCCAAATACCCAGCCCCAAGAAGCCCCATTCCTCTGGAGAACACACAGGGACGTGCGGCCTCACTTGTGGAAAAGTAGATTACACACAGGAGAGATGAGTCTGAAAATAAAACCCTTCCTGTGTTGGTAAATCTAAGCAGCAAATTTCCTTAAAAACAGAGAAAGTAGCTCAGATTTTGATGACGATTGCCCCTTCTCCCCTTCCTCCTCATTTTTTGAAGCTATCTTCAGGATTGTGAGGGCCTTTTATTTTTCAGGAGAGAAAGGCCTAACTGACTGTCGTAAAGGGCATCTGACTAGTCCAAATTCTCTGAGTGCACATTTCTAGGACTTGGTGTTTCAGAGATGACTCTCTGCAAACTATTTTAGGCTTCATTACATATAGGACCCTTCGTACAAGGAGCCTTGAAAACACTTTGCCCACAACACCAGCACGACAGGGAGTCTACTACATCTGGGTACTCAGGAAACAGAGGATACCTTTATGTTTAAAGGACACATGAGAGGCACTGAGAAGCCTATGTAACTACAGCACACACATGACCCTCTTCTTTTGGCACGCCACAACATGTCTTCTTACTGATTCCATAGGGATCAAGACTCTCCCTCCAATTCTGTCAACGTTAAAGGAAATCTGGCTAAGTGCAGCATGAGGTGCTCCCATGTCTGACTTGACTCCATGGGTCTCGGTCTCATGAATGTCCTGAGGTGGCACCTTCAGGTACAGAAAGACACCCTCCACCCAACAGACCGGATGGAAAGCCCTTTGGGAAAAGGCAACAATCTTCACCCTGATGTTCACGTGGTCACTGAGCAGCTCTGCTTACAGAGAAGTACGGGGAGCCGCCGATGAGTAGCAGAGGGTCGGTGGCCAGTCCTGCTAACTCAGCTGGGCCAAGGTGCTCTCATCTTCACTCAATGGTTGGGATGACATAAACATCTCACCTGGACATCTTCCAAGTAAGAAAAAATCTCTCTTTGGAAAAGCAGCTTTGTGAAAAAGTTTTAAAGTATTAAGCTATAGAACCACGGGATCTTGGAGAGGGACATGGAGCGTCTCTGACTGAATGAGATGCCCTGGTCACTAGGGCACCCATAACAGTACCACCAGGGCAGGGCATCTTCAGCTCAGTCCCAATCACTGGCCCACCACACTGGGCCATATGTTTCACAGGCTTAAAATACTTTGTAAAACAAAAATAAAGCCAAAGAAAACCATTTTTCCAAATAGTTGCCTCTCTGCCCCAGGTGTACTTGATTTTAAATATAGGTATATATAATATTGCAATATAAATAATTACATCTGCATACACACACGAAATATGTGTCTATAAAATGTAGATAACTCTGGCCTGCTTTTTATCTGGAGCTTTTTACATTTCCATATAGTATAGTGTTTTTCAGGCGCTTGGCTTGTGACATACCCGGAAAATCTTGTTGCCAAACTTGCACACCTTGACGTCCTCTGGAGGTACTCGCAGGAGGCACTCTTCACAACACGTCTGCTCCCCTCTGAGGCAGCCCCCAGGGTGGGAGCACTTCTTCTTACATACCACAGTGGAGTCCTGGGGGCCCGGGGGCAAACCAGAAATTAAAAATGCTTTCCATCTCTATTAAACATCCCACCTGACGTTCCTTTTAACACCCCACAACTAACTGCTTTTAAACATATTCTGAAGATATCACACTGTAACTTGTTGCAATAAATCTTTCTTTCCTTTCAAAATGTTGTTTGTTGATGAGATACTTGGACAAGAAAATGAAGAAGCTATGAGAAGTGTGATGTACCCTCGCTACGTTCCATGAGTCTATAACTCATTGTTCAAGAAACTTCTGGTTCCACTCCAGCCAGCGTGTGGCAAGTAAGTCTGGCTCACTAGGGGCCTGTCAGTTTCCTTCTTGCTGGCTTTTTCCTCTTGCAAGTCCTTCATGAGCATTGCTCTCCTGGGTCTCCTCTAGGACTTTATGCCACCTTCAAGGGGTTTAGCATAAAGGCGTTATATCTAATCAAAAAAGTAAGCATTAGGAGCTAACGTTCCTCCTCAAGATGAAATTCTTTAGTGTGGGCTATGTTCACAGAAGAACTGAACAAGCAATTCCAAAACAGGCCTGGGCTCTAGGGCTCTTCAATAAAGTATGTAACCTTCACAGGCCACTTACACCCTGAGAGCGATGAGTTTATATCTGTAACTTTAAGGGATATGGCTTGCTTTCTAAAGAAGTGGCATGGTATGAACACAGTAGTCAAGTAAATTGTGCCTACTGATTTATTCAGCAACACATTGAAGTAACGTTCAGAGCTGTTTAAGAAAAGTAAACTTCTTCAGTTCCCCAGCCAACAAGCTGCAGTTTCACTGGAGTAGGTTGCCAGCTGGAAGGAATGTAAGAGCAAAACATTTCTGACACTTGGTGGCAGGCAGGGTTGGAGGAAAGCAATGTCCCAAGTAGATGGGCAATTCCCTGACATTGTGGAGTTAGTGGAAGACCCATGACAGGGAAATGAAGAAAGACCAAGCCCTCTCCTACTAGTTAGCACTGAGAGCACTTAAACAGGTTGTGTAAATCAACTGTTGATCTGTTAATCTTCTCTGTTAATCTTATGACTTTAAGAGGTACTCCTGGTATTCATCTACTATACTCTTACTGACTATCCATCTAAGATTAATATGACAATAAGATAACCCTTCCAGAAATGGCATTAGTTGTGTTTTATTTCTAAGGTTCTACCACATCAGACAATGGATAGGATTCAGCACTGGACAAGAACAGTTCATTTATTAAGTGTGTTATCTTATGCAAATCTGTCTCCTTGAGCCCAGAGTCCCCATCGTCAAAATGGAGGTGAGAATACCTACCCCTCAGATGTACTGTGCAATTTAAGTGAAATATGTAAAACACTCGGCACAGTTCCTGGCACATAGAAATTCTTATAGGTTAATTCATAAATTAGAAAAGAAATTCACTGCCAAGCTGCATGTCTTGATTTCTAGCTTGAAAACAGGGCACTCCCTAGCTCTCACGTAATACATACTTTATGGTAGCAGATTTCCCAGCTTTCATTACACACACACACACACACACACACACACCCACACAGAGGATACCCATTAGATCATAAGCCTGGGAGTAGTTTATGCAAGGAGAACATGGAGATGGAGGGATGTGCTTCTGTCTACAAGGAGTTCACAGAGCAAAAGGAGAGACAGAACCATGGGAACAAATAAATTACAATATAATGTCGCAAACAGTAAACTAGTAAAGGTATAGAGGTAACAGAAAAGAAGAGTAATTACCTACATAAGTGAGTCAGGAAAGCCTCCCAAGAGGAGGTAACGTGTGAGGTAGGCCGTTGTGTATGAAGAGGAGTTTGATAATCAAATGGAAAGAAGATGAGGACACACTCCAGGTACGTCAAATCTGAAGGCGCAAAGACCTGCTACCATACCGTGCTCAGAGAACTATTAACCAGTTTCCTGCCCCTGCCGTGGCACTGGATGGAGATGCTGGGGAGGGAAGCTCTAAGCACAGAGAAAATAACACTGATTCTCCAAAATGACTGTAGCCTGATTCTTTAAGCATCCAATTTCCCAGAGATGACTGTGAATGCATACTCTGACAAAAGACAACCTCTTGAGGAAACAATACTCATTATACTTTTTTGAGCACTGGGGCATATTGCCTAATCTTCTCTTAAAGAATCTATGAGATCTAAAGCACTGAAAGCATTACGGGTTGTCAGTCCGCTTTCCTACAATTAAGGGAACTGGGGATGTGATGTGTTTCATCAAAGGTTCAGTACCCTCAAGAGGAAGCTCTGACCTGTGAAACTCTTGGAGAGGAAGAAAAGCTTGGGGGATGGAGGCCAAAGCAAACAGAAGAAATGGCTATAATGCTTAGCATAGGATAGTGCAAACCACGGACGAGAGGAAGGAGACTGAGGAAAGTATTCTCAGGCTTAGGAAATACTCAGTGTTCAGTGCCAGGGAACAGACAGTTCAGCGCCTGTTGAGCCACCTCCCCTCCCCCGGAAGTAGTGCATGCTACTTACCAAAGCATCCCTCAAGTAATCAGGAACTTCTGAACTCTATTCCTAGCCACTGACTCATAGCTGTCATTGAGCAAAACTCCCCTCTTTCCCTCTCTAGCCCTTTAGCTATTAAAAACAAAACAACCACCACCACCACCAAAATGCATTATTCTAAATTCATGTCACTCAGATGGTTGGGTTAAGTCACTAATGAATGATCCTAGTATCTCCCATTAGAATAATTCTCTTCTTGGTTTTTAAAAATAAATCACCACCTAAGCACAGTCAATGAATGTGTAATGTGCATCCCTTTAAAATTCTGGAGCTGTGGCATTCCTTCTGTACCAGTCATTAGACCTCTGTTGCCTTTGGAAGAAAAATAAGCAATGCCTCAAATAAGATATGGTACAATGAACAACGCATAAATACTCTCTTCCCAAACTATCAGGTTTATCTTTGTGAAGAACTGTAAATCCATGCCTTTCTTTCCTCCTCAATGTGATTAAAGTCATTTTTACTGTGAGGTGTGTCAGAGAATTATCTTGGATAGTTAGAGCCAGAGAATACTGCCACATTTATGTGTCTGATTTTAGAAAGTACCTCAGGATTGCCCCCTCAGAGTTAATTCTCACCTACAGAAGCTAACTTGTAGGTCCTGGGAAGATAACAGTGAATTGTAATTTTTTATCTTATGTTCGAACTTCCTTGCAACCTTGAGTATGAGTTCAACTAGTAAAATGGTATTGATAATGCCTCCTTCCAGTAACATATTATCATGTTTGGCTATAATGTTCACACTAAAACCCCAACTGTAACCATGGCTGGACCACAGCCCCTCAGAACCACCTTACCTGGCAGGTGCATGCAGTGCAGTTATCATAGAGAAATGAAGATCCGTTATCATAAACATCACTGCGAAAGAGGCAGCTTCCAAATGGGAGGTCAAACACTTTCCTCTGACCTGGAAGGAAGCAACAGCATGGTGTAAGCAAGACAGAAGCCAGGAAGTCCCACTTCGGCATCAAAACTTGTATCACAGGGCTGTTAAACATTCTCACAAGACGAGGTAAATCAGGTGCACAAAAACAGTCCTGGGTCAGATGTTCCCAGGGAATCCCCTGAAGTCATTAATATAGAGAGCTTTTGTTATAGAGAGTTGGATTCACACTGAATCTTGTTAAGTTCAATAAATCTTTATTACCAGCATAGCGGACGAAGATAATCAGGTCTAAGCCGACCTGCCCTCATGGAGCTCACAGTCCTAGCCACTGACTCATAGCTGACATTGAGCAAAACTCCTCTCTTTCCCTCTCTTTCCCTTTAGCTATTAAAAACAAAACAACCACCATCACCACCAAAATGCATTATTCTAAATTCATGTCACTTAGATGTTTGGGTTAACTCACTAATGAATGATCCTTGGTCACTTGTAAAATGACACCAATAACGCCTCCTCAAAATAATACAGGACCCTCTCTACCTACAATTCTGATACTAGAGTATATAACCAAAAACCCTTTCTCATGATTAGATAAAATTTAGCTAAAGGACTATATTTTACACTTAGCAAGTATTGATAACCCAACTAAGATGGGAATTCCTATGCATACACCCAGGGCCTGAGTTTCTTGAAGCTTGTGAGAACTTACAGACTAAATTGGAGGATTACCTGCAAAAATACGAAATTCAGCCTTTCTCTAGGCCCTGAAGCATCAGGAATCTGTGTGCTGGCCACCCACCCCCCCCCATTAAAATCACTTCTGTTACATAACACCTTGGTTTTAGGATATTCTAGTAATAAGCAACATCCCTAGCCATATCTTTTTTCTTTTTTTGTATTTACTAAAAAAAGGAAGGTGATGCATTTTTCCCTGTTGTAAACACTGTCCTCTATATTAATCTATCAGAGATATTTTTCTATCCTTCAAGAGTTAAAACTAGTGCTGTTTCAATTCTGCAATTTTTATAAATGTGATAACCTGGTTTTCCTTTTTCTTATCTTTTCTTTTTTTAAAGATTTTATTTATTTATTTGACAGACAGAGATCACAAGTAGGCAGAGAGAGAGAAATCAAGGTCCCTGCTGAGCAGAGAGCCCAACGTGGGGCCCGATCCCAGGATCCTGAGATCATGACTGGAGCCAAAGGCAGAGGCTTAACCCCCTGAGCCACCCAGGCATCCCATCCTTTTTCCTATCTTTTATCTACATGTGCTTCATGTACTTTAGAAGAGGCAGGATCTAAATATATAAATATAGTCCTGCTTCTTTCTCCACCAATCAAAAGACATCTTCTTCATGGCTGAGCTCCAAATGACCTCCTCAGAGGTCCTTTTACCTCAGAATGAGCAGCCCCTTCCCATGTTCCCACAGCTTGTTGCTTTTACTACATTTATAGTACTCAGTACTGTGGCATGGCTGAAAGAATAAATGGCGAGCAAATGGATGGATGGATTGGTGGACTGATGCATCAGTAGATCACTGAACAAAAAGAACCTTCAACAAGTTTATCCCCCTGAACAAATGTGAACAAATGTGAACAAATGTGAACTAGATTATCACCCAATAAAAATATCATTTTTACCTAAAAACACTGATATGAAGCTGTAATCACAGAGCCTAGCATTCATTAAGCACCCCCCATAAGTGGCAGGTGATGGGTATTATCATTATTAGCAAGAGTGTAAATTCCATTATGATCCTAGGCTGTGTCACTCTGAGGGGCATTGAGTGCTCAGTGTACACAAACCTCTGATGGGTCTCTTCCTTGAAAATGAGAAAGAGAGGAAGAGAAGGTTGCAGTGCAAAAGGCAAGAGTAGGTGTTATAAATGAATCCTGGTCAAAGGAATATTTAACAGCAAATTGGTGTCCAACCAGCCAAAATCTAATTACTCTAAGATTTTAGGACCTAGAAAGTATCCTAATGTTTCCTTTTCTGTCTTTTGTTGTTTGGGTATGTTTCTTTTTACCCCCAAGGAACACAAAATCTTACCATAATCTCAAAGTCATCATGGCCCAAAATAAGAACAAACATTCAAAATAGTGGTTCAGAGACTCCATATACAGCCTAATTTAAGCCATTTCTGCATTATTCCACTGGGATTTAGGTCAGTCAAAAAAGGTCTCATTTGGGAGAATTTGATTTTTCAAGTTTTCTAAGACTTGCCATTCCTTTTGTAGTCTGTCTTATGACTACAAGTGGACAAAAAAAATCTGCATTCAATACAACAGCCATTGGTCATATGAGAAGTTTCTGAGCTGACTCAGCACATCCACAGTAACGGGCTTCAAAGCATTAATCAAACCTACTTATCTTCATTGTCAGACCCCAAATGCCAACTCCCCTGCGAAGACTTTCCTGCTTAGATGGAATGCTGTGTCCACCATGACTAAAGGCATGATGATTTCAACCACAGTGAACTAGCTAACTCCATGCCAGGGGTACAAGCACACACTGGCAACCCAAGAAGCACATATCTCAGTGGAAATGTCTTTAATCAGGCATGTCTAAACAATTCTCCCTTGTTCTTGTAATCATTTCATAGTTACTTAAAAAGGATTATGTGCGTGCATGCATGTGTGTGCGCATGTGTGTGTGTGTTTGTGCGTGTATGCGTGTATACATGTGGCAGGAAGGTACACATTATTAGATGAAGATTTGGCAGAAGAATCCCTCGAAGAAGAGAAAACTGCCTTCATTTAACAAGACATCTCTATTTGACAACTTGGTTGCAGAAAAACAGACTCAGGCTATGGCTGTGATAAGCTGGGAATGAAAAACATCCATCAACAGGATGTTCTGGAATTGAGAAAATCAAACTATGACAGAAAGAAGGGAGAAATCAAAAAAAGGTGTGGACAATAACTGAATAGGAGACGAAAGCCCAAATAAAAGACAAACAGTGGCTCTCTCCTAAAAGCAAAATAGTTAAGACCTTTTATGCATAAAGGGAGTTTAAGGTTCCATTTCATGTTGTTCGCTATCTTTCTCTTTAGTGTAATCACCCTCCTCGTTGACCACAAGCCTTCAATAAAATTTCCTACAAGAGCCTTGATTCAATAGCACCACAGAACGTGAAAAGACTGGAGAGTGAATGTCCCTGGAAGCACAAAATGATGTTAAAGGAGGAGGAGGAGGAGAAGAAGAAAAAGAAGGAGGAGGAGGTGGGAGGAAGGGAAAGGGGAAGAAGAAGAAGAAGCAGAGGTAAAGGAGGAGAGGTTATTATCTGAGGAGGAGAAGAAGGAAGAAAATAAAGAGACAAACAGCAGGAACAGAGACACAAGCCAGTGGTACCCAGGAAATGTGTTAGCCTCCTCAAGGATCCCTGGAGATGTAAGTGGGGTTGCTGGGGGATTCCAGTGGGAGATGTTCTATTGGATTCATATGATGGGGTCAAGCCATGTATATTTGAATATTAGTCTGACCTTGACTAACTCAAAAGCTTGAAGATCACATGTAAGAAGCTGTCATACAGATTATAAACAAGCGCCAAAGGATCTCTTGCCCTAGAGACTCTCCATCACAGGCTATCTCTTTTCACTTAGCGATGTGTGTGCCACTCTCCACATCACTAGGGAGGCTGAGCAGCAGCAGGTTAAAGCACAGGCTTAGGAATCACAGGGACTCATGCTCAGGTACCAACTCCATAACTCCCTAGCTGTGCCACCTTCTAGATTCTACTAGAGGTCGTATCTAGATTCTACTAGAGGTAGAATCTCCTGCAATTATACTAATCATAGCACCAATATTACACATCAGAATGATATATTTAACACCTATACAGCACAGTTTCCTCAGAAAATTTAATTAGAAAAAGCATATAAAGTGTTTTGCATGGTGCCTAGGACATAGTAAATGCTCAAAAAGAAATAGCTAATCTTCCTTTTTTGTGGGCGATTTTTTCATTGTTCTTCCCAAACATCTTGCTTTTGGTGTTATCCTCTTGCATGTTTTTGCCTCTAAAAGTAATACTGGTCTATATTCCTCCATGTGTTAACTTCATATGCCTTTAAAACACTAATTATTTCTACTGATCCTCACATGTCCAATGAAAAACAGTTTCTTCATTACTGCTCTCTCCGTCAAGAATTATTACCCCAGGTTGTCTGGCAAACCAGGTTTATGGCTACAGGGGAAGACAAGAGAGAAAAAAACCCCTTGTAGATGGGGTGCTTGGGTGGCTCAGTCAGTTAAGCATCTGTCTTCAGCTCTGGTCATGATCTCAGGGTCCTGGGATCGAGCACCGCATTGGGCTCGCTGCTTCTCCCTTTCCCTCTGCCTACTGCTCCTCCTACATAAAAAAAAAAAAAAAAGAAAAGAAAAGAAAAGAAAGAAAGAGCCCTGTAAAGACCTCAGAAAAGAGATAAACTCCTAAAATCAGAGGAAGCAAGTATTCCTAATAAGTCATGAACTAGGACAACCTGAGACCCCCAACATAACAATGTGAATGAAGACTCTCAGTAGAAACTCCCAAGAAGGAATTACATTGTTCTTTGACCTGAAAACAGTCACTCACCCAAACATTTGGGGCAGCACTGTCCTGGGGGAGTGTGGCTAAGGTGCTGAGGACAGGAGAGAATGGGACATACTTCTCTCACGCACTGTGTCCTGCCTCCCTGAAGAAAAGAGAGAGAGAGAAAAAAAAAAGCACATTTAGAAAAGTAAGTGCATATATATCATATAATCGAGATGTCTGGAACAAACCTAGGGCCTTTCCTGGTATTAGGTCCCTGTGGTGACTGCTCACATCTGTGTAATTTCTCCGAACTCTCCACTTACTCTCCCTGTAGGCCACATGAACTACACCCTCTAAAAGACTGCCCCTGAAAAGTCTATTACAGCATCACCTCTCCCCACCCAATATCACCTTTATTTATCTTTTTCCCTCTTAGGACTAGCCAACCGTCTCAGTTTGCCTGAGGCTGGAGGCTCTCAGTACTAAAATGGGGAAGTCTTGGTCAAACCAGGACAAGTTGGCCTCCCTTTCCAACCCCAAGCAAGCAAAGGAGCCCTCTGGAGTCTACAGAGACTTTTCCTCTTCTTTCACACCCCCATCTTTCTGTAAGTTCTGCAGACATCTTCCTCTAAGAATACTTCCCTTCCTGCCACTGCTTAAAGGTGTTGCTAGCATGACTCAACGAGCCTCAGATTTGAGGAAGCAGCCAGGTTGCTGAAAACGGATACGCTGAAAGCCAATATTCAGGAGAACCATTTCACCAAACTCACTCAGCTAACCAAACCTGTTTCTATCAGAAGCAGAAGGCAAATGATGGCTGGTATTGGAATGAATGGCAAAGGCTCAACTGCCTACGGGAGAAGTTACAGAGCATTTGAATTTTTCCCTGCCCCTTGTTCTCTGCCCTTTCTTTCTTTTTTTTTTTTTTCCCACATTCATATTGTTTAATAATCTACTTTCACTTGATAATATGGTCATTGTTTTGTGTCAGTACATTAAGCCTAGGTTATAATTTTTTTTCCATTTATTTATTTTCAGCATAACAGTATCAGTATTTTTTCACCACACCCAGTGCTCCCTGCAATCCGTGCCCTCTATAATACCCACCACCTGGTACCCCAACCTCCCAACCCCCCGCCACTTCAAACCCCTCAGACTGTTTTTCAGAGTCCAGAGTCTCTCATGATTCACCTCCTCTTCCAATTTACCCCAACCCCCTTCTCTCTAACTCCCCATGTCCTCCATGCTTTTTGTTATGCTCCACAAATAAGTGAAACCATATGATAATTGACTGTCTCTGCTTGACTTATTTCACTCAGCATAATCTCTTCCAGTCCCGTCCATGTTGATACAAAAGTTGGGTATTCGTCCTTTCTGATGGAGGCATAATATCCATAGTGTATATGGACCACATTTTCCTTATCCATTCGTCCGTTGAAGGGCATCTTGGTTCTTTCCACAGTTTTAGTTTTTTGACCGTGGCCATTGCTGCTATAAACACTGGGGTACAGATGGCCCTTCTTTTCACTACATCTGTATCTTTGGGGTAAATACCCAGGAGTGCAATGGCAGGGTCACAGGGAAGTTCTATTTTTAATTTCTTGAGGAATCTCCACACTGTTCTCCAAAGAGGCTGCACCAACTTGCATTCCCACCAACAGTGTAAGAGGGTTCCCCTTTCTCCACATCCTCTCCAACACGTGTTGTTTCTTGTCTTGCTAATTTTGGCCATTCTAACTGGTGTAAGGTGATATCTCAATGTAGTTTTAATTTGAATCTCCCTGATGGCTAGTGATGATGAACATTTTTTCATGTGTCTGATAGCCATTTGTATGTCTTTATTGGAGAAGTGTCTGTCCATATCTTCTGCCCATTTTTTGATATGATTGTCTGTTTTGTGTGTGTTGAGTTTGAGGAGTTCATTATAGATCCTGGATATCAACCTTTTGTCTGTACCCCTTCTTCCTCTCTGACACGCTTTCCTTCCTTTTCACCTCAGCATGCCCCCACCTCTTCTGGCAGTCAGCATCTCTCCCCTCTGTACAACTCAAAGATGCAGCATGCCCCCTTCCCCTCCTCGATGCCTCACCAGAGGCATCTGTTTTTCCAGCCTTAGCAACTTGTAATTGAATCTTCAGAAAGCTGGGGAAGGGGAAAAAAAAAAAAAAAAGCACTTTCCAGTCAATTTACATCCAACACCTCTGTAAGGCTCATGTGAAAACTATCTGGTGCAAAATGAATTGTTACCAAATTTATGAATAATTAATTTTAAGAAAAATCAGTAGATTTGGTCAATAGATCACTAGGCAAATGGAATTCCAATGGATTGGCTTCTCTGGGATTTGAACTAGAAAGCAGACTAGTAGACCCTCAGGTACCTGCTGTCTGAAACCAGTAATTTATATCTCAAGAGGCCTCAGGAAATGAGGAACTCATGCCTCAGAGAAGGGAAAGATTCCCCGCAGCCTTTCCTCACACCTTCTCCAACACTTTCTGCAATAACACCAGACGTTAGCTGTCTGGGTCATATTCACGCCTATCCCCATGCACGGCCGCCATCCATTGTTCCTGCTCTCCCCTCCTCTTCTTGCCAGTTTTGTTATTACTGTTCATTTTTTGGTATGAGTGGATGAAAAGGGTAGGGCACGTTATGTCTTTTTAAATATTTATTATTTTTAAGCCACTTTCACGTTGGATTCGTCCCCAAACCAATAGAGAACATGCAAAAAAATACCACAAAAAGCGCTTCTGTTGTTTTTACATTATTTCCAGATCAGCAAGAATCACTAAAAATCTCCTAAGAATCCCTGGTTGTTCTCTATGCCGTTCCTCACTCCACTCTGCATAAGCCTAAAGTCAGGCCTTTCACCAGACTTCAGAGGCACATAACCTGAGTCTAGGTCAGGCTCTGAGGTCTACATACACCACAAAAGCTCAGTCTAGAGGGAGAACAGAATGCTTCTTTTAACTTTTAATTTCAAAAAAATTCATCTGCGAGCCACTTCCGAAAATCCGGAAGCCTCAGGCCACCCGAGGCTGCCCGTGTGCTGGCTTCTTTAAGTGCACAGAGAACATAGTCTTTTCATCAATAGTCTCTGTTCTTGTTGGAGCAGCACCTATTTTTCAAGCATATTTTAAAATTAAAATTTTTTTAAAAGATTGCATAATTGCATAGGAGTTAACTTGTCCAATGCTTCAGAAAGCTGCCAAGAGATTATGTGGGCACTGGTCATTTTCCTTACACTAAGGTCAAAGAGCAGATTTTGCATATGTAAAACAATTGCAGTTTGTCTTTCCCAAGAGCCCATTAAAGCAACTTGAACTCCAATCTGGGTTTGCTGGTTTAGTCAAGTTTTATTTTATTTGGGTTGCAGTGTTGTGGCATAGCCCCAGTCGCGAGGCTGCATTCCAATTAATACCTCCAAAGAAGGTGCCAGCCCTTTTCGGCTCACAACCTGCTTCTATGATTTCAACTCAGCAGGGAATCTGGTTAAACTATGAGATGTGGCTGTACCGTAAACCAGGGAAGTTAAATTTGCAGAAGCGTACATTTCTGTTCCTAAAAATGTACTAATTCCTACTGCAACTACACTAATGCGGGCTCTTACAGATTATCCCAATCTCGCTAACAGGCTTCCCTGCCTCAGCGATCCTGCACTAACCCATCCTGGAAAGTTTAATATGTCCAGGATTCCTTTCTCTTTCTAACACCCATCTGTCATTTCAATACTGCATCATATATGCATTTAAGTCCTACATATGCTAAGGAGGCAGCGGTAAATGTAATATACAAAATTCACTTGCCTTCTGGAGCGTGTCCTCATGCTGAAGAGGATGATTTACCACTGCATTTGGGACAAAATTCAGGCTCAATGTCCACTACAGAAGCAATTATGTGCTCAGTAAAATTGGTTTCTTCTTCTGACATAGAGCAACACTACATTTCTCAGACTCCCTCGTGGTTAGGCCTTATGAATAGATTTTGACCAAGAGGCGGTAGATGGAAATAAAAAACATGCTGCTAGGCTTGACCCATAAAAATCTCTCATCTCAGTGCTCCGTGTTCTCCCTTTCTGTCTCTACTAGAGGAATAGAGGGGCGATCATACAAGATGGGAAGGGCCTGCTTTCACTTCCGTGTCACCATGTGGAAGTCTATCCACTAAACACTTGCAATGAACTATTTTATGAGCAAGAAATAAATTTCACTGCGTTAAAATACTCAGATGCATTAGATCTTTATTACCACAGTTAGTCTACTTTGTCAAGATAAACCATAATCTTCTCTCCCATCTCCTTTCCTCACAATACCAACCTGGAGAGGGGGGTCCAGTGTATCTGCTTTATTATCCCTAGGCACATCTGCGGCCTGCCATGTTTATGTGTACCTCTTTCCCTCTCCCCCCGTCATTGACCGCTATAAACATCCTGCTTTGTTCCAGGTCTATTTTGAGCCTCGTCTCACCTATGAAGGCTTCTAGACCCCTTCCTTTCCCAGTGACCCACTCCATCTTCCTGTATCTTTTTCTTTCTCTTATGTATGCCTGTATTTTTGACACATACATGGAAGTTTAACCCTGCAGGATAATACTGGATTTACCTCCAAACCAGATTTTAGAGATAGCGGGGACCAGTCCTCTCAGCCTAATATACTTCAGGAGAGTTGACAGACTCGAGGGAACATCTCAGTAAAAATTTCTCTAATGAAAGGAAGAGTCACCACACAGGAAGAGCCCTAGAATCTCCATGAATTTCTCAAACCACTTTGAACTACAGGATCCTGATGAGACGGTAGAGTTTCAGGGCTGTCTGCCTCTGCTTACCTTGTATCTCCTTGGGTTTTATACATGTTAGGTACTACCTAAATGTTTCTTGGTGCCGATATATCAAAAAGCAAGTCTTAACATCATCTCATACGCTGGCAGGATTCCTAGGACACCCCCACCCCATGTTTTGTTAAACATTTGAAAATGTCTATATGGGTAAAATACCCAAGGATTAACGACTATATTCTCATACGGTCAACAAGGAGAGGAATGCTAGGAACTTCCACAGTACTGGTGAGTTACGATTTCCATCATTTTTCCTTAGTTTTGTTCTGTAGAGGTGGTTGTTTTTTCTAACTGCAGATCCAAGTGCTTCTCTGATAGTAGCTGCTTTTAAAAGAAAGACATGAAACTTGTCCCAAGTCTATTGGCTGCCCCCTTACTTTTGTTTTAGCTGATTCAGTCAAGAACACAATCGGTTTGTGTCAAAGTTTACTCCAGAACCACAGTCTTACAGCATAATAAAAATCTATCTTCCTGAATATAGTAATGAGTGCAAGATGATAAAAACCACAGCCATGTGGCTTCTTCCCCCACCACTAAAGACCACTGAGAACTGAGGGCTGGAAACCATACTGTAACATCTGACGTAGCACTCATCCCCTGACCAGGATGCAGTCTGGTTCCCCAACAGGAGGCGGGGAGCTGAAGAGTACATTTCTAACCATTTAGAAACAATCAGCTACACTCAGCCACATTCTAGAGGGATTTTTCCCTCCAGTGTTCAATTGTTTGAAGGGAATGTAATCCTCCATTGATTTTAGAAGAAGGTGAGAATAGGGGACAGAAAACTGGGCAGGGCTAGTGTAGGGGAGAAATATATCATGAGTGAAAAGAGTCTGTATGTGCACCATAATTCTTATATTAACAGCCAGTGGTGCAAAGCTGACTTGAATAGAGTAACCACTCTGAACTGCAAATTGGTCAAAAAAAGGTCACAAGAGAAAAAAGATGTTTTCAGCCATGCCTCACTTCGATCTGCAAATTTATTTTGCTAAAGTTTCAGAGCATGACAGTTAATTCCAGGGGTAAAGGTCTTGGTACTTGGCCTCCCTTGATTTTGGCCAGTGCAAAATAGAAAATCAAAGCAAAGATGGCCAGTGGGTGAGTTGTCTGATGGAGGGAGAAGGAGTAGAGTGGACAACGGGAGAGAGGACACCCCAAATTGTCGTGGGTGATGAGCCTACTTAGAGAGAAAGCTATTTATAGATATGCATACACACATGGACTTGTGTACACCCATGTACACACACACGATATTGACATATATATCTAATACCACGGTAGTATAATAATACACTGGTGTGTCTGTGAGAGTTACCCAGTAGACCAGGGTCTTCCAAATTTGGCATTAATAATGCTTTGATTCAGAGAAGTCTCTGTTTTAGGGGACCATCCTGTACATTGTAAAATATTTAACAGCATTCCTGGCCTCTATCCACTAGATGCCAGTAGCACACTTTGTCCCTTATTATAACAAATGGAAATGTCTCTAGATACTGCCTACTGTCCCTAGAGAACAAAATCACTCCCAGTTAAAGACCACTGTACTAAGCCAGTGTTTTCTCGTGCCACAGCCTAGGAACCTGCATTTTCAATAATTTTCCCAGATGACTCAGATGCTACTTTCCAAGGCATTGCATTTTGCTAAATGCCTCACTGACATGAGCTTCCAGCAACTAGGTTTTGAGGCTTATTGTTCTCATTAGCTCCTCCAGCAGCTGACGCATGTCATGGCTCACCACATGTGCTCAAGACATGTATTCTGAATGATGGAGCACATTTCCCATTTGGGGGAGTTCTCTCTGAGACATGAGCCAGACCCTACTTCAGCTTGCTGGTGGCTGGAGGCCACTATACTCCAGCCTGAGAGGGAAGACAGCAGCAGGAACGGAGGCAGGGATGGACTTGTGGTTGAGGTTGATGGAGTGGAATTCACCAAAGGGTCCGGGCTGGAACATCACAATCTGTGAGGGCTCTGGAAACTTTCTACTGTAAGAACATTATGCTACCCATAAGCTTATGTTTTCAAGTGATAAAATACAACACAACTTTGATTCTCCACAAAGAGAGTCAAGAACATGACATTAAAGTTTGACCAAAATACCTACTCTGTCTGATAAAAATCTTGAGCCATCATCCCTGAGAAGTGCCCCGCTGGACTGACAAAAACAAAAACCTTTGTCCTTCATATCTCCTCAAAGAACAATGACACGATACTCTGTCTCGAGAATCAAGCCTAAACCAAATTCCTTTTATGTTTCCCATCAATTAATACCTCTAAGCCTGACTGTATTGTTGTTCATAGTATTGCTTTGGCTTCCTATTGCTCCCATAATAAATTACCACACAGACTCAGTGGCTTAGTATACACTTAGTATACACACTTAGTATCTTATAGTTCTGGAAGAGTCAGAAGTCAGTATGGGCTTCAATCGACATGTCAGCAGGGCTGGGTACTCTCTGGAGACTCGAGGGCAGAATCTGTTTCCTTCCCCTGTTCCAGCTCCCAGAGGCTGCCAGCCTTCCTTGGCTCTCAGCCTCCCTACTTCATCATCAAAGGCATTAACATAGCATCTTCATAATCTCTCCCTGACTTCGACCCTCCTGCCTCCATTTATAAGGCCTCTTGTGAGAGGGCCTATCCAGATAATCCAGGATAATCCCACATCAAAATCCTTAATTTAACCACATTTGCAAAGTCCATTTTGCCATTTGAGGCCACAGTCACATTTTGGGAGGAGTAGAACATGGATATCTTGGGGGTCTGGGAATCCATTATTCTACTTTCAACAATGATTGTTAAAGAAATGACATTGAATTGCACCTGTGCAGTCCCAGACGTAATATTTGAGGCCTTAGGTGACCACGAAACACTACAATAACCCACTCTATCAGCCACTCCCTCATTGAGAAAGCTAGTTTCCGCCCCCCTTTTTTTAATCAGAAAGAAAGAGATCGCTAAAAATCTCTACTTAAATTCTAGTCATATGGTTGCTGAACCGAACAAGTCCATACCCACCTTTTGTTTTTCCTACGCTATTCTCTAGTTATTTCATTGTAACTTTCAGAAGGTGATACCCAACCCAGACAATCTGAATTTCACATCTTATGCACTCTTTTGACAGCTTACAGAGCAAGGTCTTAGAAGTTCATCAAGTGGGAAAGCTTCTGTCTTGGCCAAGAGACCTCTACAGCAGCAGCACGCTGGCCATGCTGGTGAGTACTGCTCCCCTAAACTCAAGCTCCCACCAAGCCGTTTGACTCTGCTGGTCACCCTCTGGCCTGTGCTGGCGAGCCCTAGGAGGGACTTCAGTGTCCTCTGATAGCCAGACAGACCACTCCACAGAGCTTTACGCTGCCCCTCATCTTCAAAGACACTTACAGAAGAATGTCTGTCCTGGCATCGCCCCTGGGTTTGCATGGCACGGCAGCGAGGCCTAAGCCCACTGGCAGCACATGGGACCAGGTCCCAGTGGCTGCATTATGAGCAGGCCCAGCCCGGCTATGGTGACAGTGCTGGGCTTTGAGCACACAAAGATGCAGAGCCAGAGGTCAGAATTTTGTAAAATAAATATCAGCTTCTTAAATAAACAGGTGATGTAAGTATGTTTACTATTGTCCCACTAATACCATTTTAAAAGGAGGTTTCTGTACTGTGTTTGCCTACGCCTCCAATTTCAGGGTAAAACTCATCTGTATTCCTCTTTGAGTCCTTGCTCACAACGCTGTCTGGTCACTCACCTGAATGACAGGTGGTTGTTTCTGTTTTTGCTTTTCTGTGTTTTTGCTTTGGAAAAGAAAATTTCGAAATTCTTCCTCCTCCCCAAGCCCCGCTTTGGCACGAAGACTGACACACCAAGTTGCTGATAAGACCGGGATATAGTTTGAGGCAAATCCAACTGGTTCTGGGTTTTCACAAATATTTCACTGCATTCTTTGTCTATTTTAGAAGCGGGAAGGGAAGACCACCCTATGGGAGCATGCACAGACGAGACCTCCAGACAAATGCCCTAGGAAACGGGGGGTGGGGGGAAAAGCCCCACGAGTCAGAGTAGATTCGCCAGGCCTGGCTTGTTTGGTGTCTCCCAGCAGGTGCTGAGGGATGGCTGGAAACCTAAGAGATCCACCCTGAGGAATGTGATACCCCTTTCCAGGGCTCACTGGGTGGAGAGGTAGGGGCTTACCAATAAGGCCCTGAGAATCTGGCCCAGCCGTGCCGGTAAGCATGGGTGCCCCCCCCCCTTCAAACAATCAATAAACAAGCAAAGAAATCCACGAGAGAACTGCCTCCTACTATTTCAGATTCCCGGAGACCTCACAGACCACCCCGGTAGGACGCTTCTCAACTGCCACCCACCACCCTCCCAAAGCAAAAGAATGAAAATGAGCCCTTTTCCTTTTCTTGCCATTTTTTATCAAAGTTCAACCTTTCATCATCATGTAAGTAGTCAAAGCTGTTACAAGCCTACTGCTGACACATCAAACGCTTTATCTAGAGTCTGGCCCACTTCCAGGGAGATGAAAAGAACAATCATTCAGAACTCACACCTCCCATGAGGTATGAGCCATTCCTGAAAGGAAGGAAATAACACCATTGTGGAGGAGAAAGGACGTTTTTCATTTTCCTCAGGTTGTCTCCAGTGCAGCAAAGCTGGAGATGAGCTGAGGAAGAGGCCCCAGGAAGGCCTTTGAAGGAGGCAAGGCTCTACCAATACTGATTCCCAAAGAGAGAAACCCAAGCATCACTGATGAACTATTTCTCCAAAACCTTTCAGTTGACTTAAGTTTGGCTACCAAAAACAACTGATGTACGCTGCCTGCTTTGTACATGGTTCCATTTTGTTTTCACGGGGTTTCATTTGTGTTTATCACTTGCACCAAACTTGGCTGAGAGTTGAAAGAGGGCAGACGCCATGTGAATATTTCCTTTATCCTCCACAAAGGCCTCAGTCCTGCTACCCCTACAGTGAGGCCACAGTACCATCAGAAGAGCTTGTTTTTCACTTAAACACCTACTTGCTGGTTGTCAGCCAAAGCTGAAAGTCAGTCACATATGTTTGTGTTCCTCTGAGGTTCCTGAGGCACAAAATTATCTATGGTCTTCAAATGAACTAGTCCTAAGTAAGATGTATCTGGATCCCCACAATGTATTGACAAAATTAAACTTTACAAGTCTTTGGGATCGTTCCTAAATCTGGTATGTTTGAACACACTACTGAAAAATAAGTTTTTCACTTCATTTTAACTTCTGAATGGCCATTGGCTAGTCACAGCATTTTGGCTTTTGTTTGCCCATTCATCAAACATTTGAACATCTATATGTTAGACACGGTGGTCTTTAAATGAGAAATTTCAAAATCTTCATTCAATATACATTACCTTTACACAGTTCTCTATTTTGTATCAAGTGACAATTTCCTAAAATTTTAACCAAATCTTAAATGTTGTAAGTAAAATATGAAGGAGTCCTATAAACACCTTGACCTCAATCAAGGGACCCTGTCCAGGGAGACTAGAGATTTCTGGCACCATGCTTTCAAACTAGTGGTGCCCCTGGGCATTGGTCTTGTCAACCAATTCAAAGTTTGTGTTCTGAGACAAACAGGCTGCAACCCAATCTTGGCAAGCTCTTGGGATGATCATAATCTAGGCCAAAGATGATCAAAGGAAAAGAAGTGTACAGGCTGTTGGAAACAGCTGTGGAAGGGGTTGGGGGAGGGTCCCAGTTTGAGCCAAAGCTAACATTCAGACATGTCTGGGCAAGTCCAGTGAAAGGCAGAGGTTCACCTGTTTAGCTTCTCCTGAGAAAAAAAATCCATCCTAAGGGAGGAAGAGACACAGCACAACACAACCAGCAGTTCCTGAGCCTAATTATGGAAGGAAGGCATTATGGACTTGGTATCTGTCACTCGAGTCACCCCAAGTCATGTCATGGATGCCCATTTTGTTCCTACAGGAGAAAGCCATGGAAAGTAAAGCCTAAAAGAACTGTGTCATTGGAACCTCTGTGACATATTCAAGTACAGGCCCCTCTGATATGGGATTCCTATGATTGAGTAAACCACACAAAAGAGAAAGTGATATTGGTCCTTCCCACTTCCCCTCCACACTGCTTTATCACCAGAGGCTTCTGGGACATGAGCAGAAATGTGCTATCAAAGAGGGTGGAAGTAGTAGCCATGCTAGGCTGAAAAGCCAGGTGCCCATGAAATGGTGGTCGTGCCAAACAGAGGAAACAATGGCACAGACACAGCAGAAGATGGACTCCTACCCAGTCCAGGAAAATGATATTTCCTCTATCATGAATTCTGACCAGCTAGGAGGACTGGCCATCACTGTCCAGGGTTGGACAGTATAAAACAGTATAAAACAGCCACCTAATAGACAAGGCATGGCTATATTATATTTTCTGACAAATGAATTCATACATTGGTCAGGTAGAAAAAAAAAAGTGCCTGGCCTCTTACAGAAACAATGAGTTATATTAAATCAAGCTTCTCTTGGAATAATATCAGACCAGGTTCAGAGGCACTGTCTTGTGATCTTGGCCAGATCATGCAGTCAAGAGGCCAGAAGGGGGAAGATGCCTCAGTGAGGCAGCAGCTGGTTGGAAAGCTTGCCTGGTTATGTTCAGCTCTATAACTGTGACACTGTAACAACACGCTTAGCACCACAGACCTTTTTTTTTTTTTTTCCCCCAAGAATGATGGAGAACCAGGATGGGACAGGTCAAATCCTTAATCTTATTGAAAGGAATAGGAAAAAGTTCTATCTGAATAACACAATTAAGTACCTTATTTCAGAAATTGATACAGATAGAACTGAGTTCAGGACTGGGTCTTTTAGACCATAGCTAGGACAGATGTTCAAGTGCTTGTCAGAACTTTCCTAAATACTTCAATAGAAAGCAAGGATAGTCTCCTTGGAACTCTCCTAAGAAGCTAAAAGAGGGAGAGTGGAACACCACCTTTAATTAGAAATCAAATGAAAGCCAACCCATTTAAAATAGCAGTCAGGACTTCAGTGGTGAGTGGACCAAAGACCAGTGTTGAAGGGAAAACTGCAGGGTGTGTGTGGGGGGGGGGTGTCTAGGACTCAGGGAGACAGTAGTTCAGAAATATCTATCATTTTATTATACCAGACCAACTGGAAGATGATGGCAATGTCCTGAATACAGACAGATTGAGTGAAAGCCTACATACTGAAGGCAGAATATCCAGCCCTTTTTTGACCAAGAAATCCAGGAAATGCCATTTTAAATTGATCAATGTTATTTATAAAAAGCCTCATCCACCAGGACTACAGTTTGGTTAACAAGTTCATAGAACTGATAGAAAAAAGTAGCTCAAACATTGCTAGTTCTGACTGGTTGAATATATTTGTGATCAAAACAATGTCTGTCATATTCAAAAGCATGTAGACTATGGATATTGCCCTTGAAGTGAAGTATTCTTTAATTTTAGACAGGATGTAAAATTTTGATTTATTCTAAGTAGCTATTTGATAAGGTCTGTTCAGGGACTCTGTGGATGAGATTCCAAAACCAAACGTGTCCATCTCCCTCCAAAAATTGCTAAGGTGGAAAATGTACTTACACTTATGTTACATATATATTTTATTAAAAACTCACTCTGTGAACATTCATGCACAAAAAGTATTTTGTGTTTTTGTTCAAGGAAAGTGTTTCCAGTTGTCTAGGACAGAGAGTATGATCTCTTGAGCTGTTTAACTGATCTGGCCTGAGATGGCCTTTAGGCTTGATTCTTGCTCCCTCTTTTGCAAACCCTCCCAAACAGACTCTAACTTTGCAATCACAAGCGGCACATTTCCCTAGGATCAGTGGTGTCTGGAAAAGGACTGCAGTCATGACAACAGTAATAAAACATACAATGGTGGGGAACTTGAGCAACCACAAGATTGGGATTCAAAATCCATAGTTCTCAAAGGCTCTCAAGGGTTTGACTTTAAAAAGCACAGGAGTTCTCAAAACATGGAAATAAAAGGAGCAGTGTGAGCACCAAAACTGTTCATAGTAAAAATTTTAAATGATTCTATTCTCAAATATTCCCAATTCTAAAGGGTACATGGGAATGGAGGAAGAAACTCTCAGTTAGTTAGACATGAATCCCAACGTTGTGGGCAAAAGACTGCAAATCTTTGTAAAGAGGTCATTTCTTTCATCTAATATTTATACATAAGGTATATGCATTGAAATATGTTCAAAACTCCAAGTAGATTCAATTAGAGTTACAGAAATAACAACATCCATTAATGTGGCAATACTAAACTCCAGATACTGGGTGATGAATCGAGAACCAAGGGAAAATGACTTTTTTAAATGCTTATGAAATTCTAGTCCATGAAGACATGAGAAGATCTGTGCCTTGAGCTCAGTACAAACCAGGAAAGTTTCCAGATCCTAAATCAAGAAGGAAAACTGGGAAACCACATGACTCAAAGGAACAAACCCCTGGCGTTAAGGGCTCCCTCCGACTCCAGTTTATTACTTTGCGCCGAAGTTACTTAACTTCCCTAAATTTCAATTTCTTCATCTGTAAAGTAGGAAAACAACAGTACTCAGTGTCACAGAGTTCATGCAAAGAATAAGATGATGGAAGAAAAAAGCTTTTAGTTCAGGGCCTGGTGCATAGTAAGTGTTCATTAAATGTTCTCCCTAACAAATATTTAAAGTCAAATCAATTTTGAATCCCAGCCAGCTCCATAAATTAATAAATGAGTGACCCTGCGCAATTTATTTAATCTGAGTCTTGGTTCTTCTATTACCAAACAATGCTATTTTTCCCACGAAGCTACTGTGAAAATCTTAGGAGGGAATATGCTTCAAGTGCCCAGCCCAGCAGTTGAGCTACAAAAGTCCCTGACAAAAATGCACCCCCCCCCCCACCACCTCCACCCTGCTCTCTCTAGGATCAGCCATTCAAAGTATGTTTCAGTGGCCAGGAACAGGGCTGTGAAAGGTACAGGGTTGTGGTGACTTTTCCCCTGAATTAGTTGGAGAACATTCATGTTTTCCTTGGCTCGAGGAACACATGGAGTAGTCTTTGGGGTATACAGTAGTATATACATTGCCCGTGTATTTGCATAAAGTTTCAAAGCACTTTCTTGATATATGTAGTATGACAGCTGCTGTCACAATATATTTATGTAAGTTCTACACCGATTTTATAAAATAAACTTGCAAATGTTTGTTTTCCTAAGGAGGGGTATGTTTGGGGGTTGGTGGGGATAATCATTTCATCTCACTATAGAATGTAATACATGCTGGCACCCTTCCCTGCTCTAGGACCACAAATGGGCTGGTGTGGCCTATGAATAAGTGAGGCAACCCCACAGATCCAGGAAGTCAATACATAACCATCTTTTTAATGCTCGTTCTGTAAAAACCAGCACTGATAGGCACCATAGCCACAATCCATCTAAGGTCTAGTAGGAAGAATGAAATAGATGGCTGTGACTTTTAGCACCCAGAATCCATCAGGCAAATTATCACAGCCCCAGCTGGATGTCCATCTTCCCATATGAAGGAATCAGTCAGATGTGAAAGACAATAATGATTCCTTAACAATGTATGCCAACGTTTACCTCAGTGTTCTTTCGGAGCACCAGAAGAATTGTCTGGATTGGCCAAATGTTTCCCTCAAAGATATCAAGGTAATTTATACTCAGTTATCTCCTACAGCATTTCCTAAACAAGTACTTTGTGGAATCCTGCTTTATAAGAAGTCACTAGGGTTTCTATTACATGACTCCTACAAAGAAATGAGTAAGGTTGTGTAAAACAAAGTTAAATCGCTTTCTTTATTGCAAGACTTATCCTTTAATGCATATGGATATCCAACAGGGAGATTATAGGTATGGTGTTTCTCAAACTTATTGGACCATAGAACCCTTTTGTCATGGCACAGGAACATATTCTGGTACAATATAATTAGGAACACTTCAATTTACTACTGCACACCTGTCCTAAGTATCTACAATGATAGGGTCTTTCCTCTTTGAGGCAAATTTCTCAGCAACAATTTTTGGTTAAATAAGTCCTTATATTGAGCAATCAATATTCCTTCACTGAGCAAAGAATTTTATTTCCCAAAGCCTTCCAACCCCATAAGTGCTACACTAAATGATATGCTCCTCAAATTCAATTTAAGATTATATTTTTACAGATTCCTAAAACCACTTTAACAATGATTAGTTTCTTTGAGGGATACTGTCAATACAAGTTATCTCAGGATTCCTGTTCATTTTTTTCAGGATTATCTTTATTTTTTTTTCAGAACTTTTTTACACATTTTACTATAGAAGAAAAGAATTCTTGACTTCAACATGGCCTTTTTCCAATTCCATAAACCAGGTCACCCTACCAATATGTGGCATTTCTGGAATATTTATAAATACCATAATATGAAAACTCTACCTCCCACATCCTCTGAAAATATAGCTGGTTACAAATTCCCCAGGCAGATGATGTGGGATCTGTGGTTTCCATGGCTTTAAAAGGGGTATTTGTAGGATATGCTAAGGAATATTTCAACCATGTCTTTCTTCAGGGTTCTTTTTTTTTCCTCCCCCTCAGCAAACTTGCCCCTCAATATCTGTCTCTGGGTGGCCCTAAAAAAGTGACACATTGTAAACAAATAGAACCCTGATAGATTCCTCAGTAGGTGGTAATGGAAGAAACAAACATTCAGAGGAAAGGCTTGTTTATCCCTATAGCTCCCTTTGGGTGTGACCTCATGGGACCACAAGTGAGACTGTGACAGCCCTGGCTAGGTGAGGTCAAGGAGCTGTATAAACTAGGTAAAACAAGGCAGGAGCTTTACTGATCTGGCAAGGACAGCGGGCTGGGAGCAATCAAGAAAGATCAGTGCCTCTCCCAGTGTTTTAAAGAGGCAGGGATCAAAATAGCATGAATTTCAATCTCTAGTCCCTTAATTTCCTGATACTGAAATTTTAAAAATATCAGCAAAACATTATTTTTTTAAATGTGAGAGGTTTGGGGGCACCTGGGTGGCTCAGTCCCTTAAGCATCCAACTCTTGATTTCAGCTCAGGTCATGATCCCTGGCCAGAGGATCATCTACTTGTGAGATCAAGCCAAGTAGGGCTCCACATGAACATGGAGCCTGCTTAAAGTTTTCTCTCTCCTTCTCCCGTTGCCCCTCCTACCCAAGGCTCTCACATACATGTGCGTGCATGCTCGCTCTCAAAAGAAATAAGTAGATTAATTAATTAATTAATGTGAGAGGTTGGAAGTAGCTTCTCCATTATTTTCATTTTTACCCATGACCTTCAATTTTGTCTCAACATACATGTATAATTTTATATCCACAGTCAAGGGTTGTGTCCTCAGTGCCTACCATGATGTCTTTTTTTAATAAATAATTACAGCTTTTTTTGATAGACTGCAATACAATCTACCTTCCCCACCAAAGTCCTAGCAAGCAGTTTTCATGATCTTTCTATAATTAACATTTTATTGCTCATTTAATATTCCACTATGTTGAGGATATTCTTTATGAGGAACTCATAAACACTCCTCTAAATTCTAATTCTCTTTAGCTTAGGTCTCATACAGAATCACTCGGGCTAGTCACCATAGCCCTAGCTGGATGTCCATTTTTCTGTAAAAAGGAGTTAGCTAGATGTGAAAGAGAATGTAAATGGGTCCATAACTGCACACGGGTTCTTCTCTTACCCTTCAGGGAGATGGAGCCCATGGCTGGTGCTTCCTCCCGGGTAGACAATGTGAATATCTGGGAGCCTCTAGATTAGAGGCCAGCAATGGTATCTTTTGGGCATTTCTGGCCAGATACACACCAATCAAAGGACAAGGTAATGCTGAAAACTGGGAAATAGGAAAAACACGATTTGCTTTATAGTATACTAGACATGGATTCCCAATCCAGGCTATATGTGGAAAGACTTACTTAAACAACAGTGGTTTTCAAAGTTTGGATCTCAGGATCTTCTTATAGTCTTAAAAATTACTAAACTTATCAAAGAGTTTTTGTTTACATGGGTTATGTCTATCTATCAATATTTACTGTATCAATATTTACTGTATCAATAAAACTGAGAAAATTTACAAACTTGTTCATTTTTAAGGGACAAAAATCCATTATATTAACAAAGACAACACATTTTTATGAAAATATCTATGCCATCCAGAGTAACACAAAACAAACCAAAAAAGTCAGTGAGAAAACTGACACTGTTTTATCTTTTTTTCAAATCTCTCTAAGCCCTGGCTTAAGAGAAGATAACTGAATTTTCCTACCTTTTTATTTTAATTTATTGCAATATGTGATTTTAGGTGCAGTATAAAGAAAACCCAGCCTTATACAGATTTGTAGTTGAGAAACAGAGGCAGATTTTCAGAGCCATTTCATATCATTGTGGATATTCTTCTTTGATACTGTACCAAAAATTCAACAATCTTAAAGGTTGGTTGTTATGTGAAATTCAAAACCATATCTTGTACTCTAAGTGGAAATTTTCCCCATGCATGATTTTTGTAATGCTATTTATTGGTCATTTGGAAAATAACAATTTAAGCAGATGTCTCTAATGTTGGTATATTTCATTATCAAATATCAAAAAGAAATTACATTTATTAATGTCAACTTTTATGTCTTCATAGAAGTCTTCAAGTATGAGAAATATGTCAGGCACACAGTGGTAAACACAAGTTTCCCAAAATTCTAATTTTCACATGAAAGTTCAAATTTTTATCACTGATGATCTATCACTAGACTGCCACTTATTTTCTTTAAAGTGACATACTCATTTTTTAAAAATTTTTGAGAAAAAGTCTGCCAAATGCTGAAGTCTGAATAATTTGCCTGTCAGTCATTCTTTCAAGTAAAAAGAAAAGTATTCCGTGAAAAAAAAAAAGTCTGGCTCAGCTCACAACTCAAATAGACACATAAGTGTTTTTCTTTTAGAGATATCAACTATATTTCAATATTCAGCAGTATTTTTTTTGCACACTTCCAATGTTAAAATGATATGTATTCAAGGGTAAGAGTTATTAAAAATAAATAATTTTTTAATTTCATCAATGATAGTTTTAAGTAAAAATGGCTTTAAAAATTTTTTAACTAAGAGTACATGATGGTTACCAATACAATGACCACTTTGCTGCCATTGCCTTGATCCACACTAAGGCTCTAACACTTTTACCCAGCATCAGTGTAAATATGAACATAGAAAAAAAGGCAAATGATGTCTTTGTATTATGATAAAAATAATTTTAAAACTCATGAACTCTCTGAAACAGTCTTAAGGATTCTAAGGGGTCCATGGATTACACTTTGAGAACCGCTGACTCAAATGCCTTGACTTTTACATTCTTGAGGTCTCCCTCTATGAAGTAATTCTTATAACCATGATAAACAAACCAATGTATAGCAGTGCACTTGGGTCACAGAAATGAACTCTATGGTCCCAGGGAAACACTGTACATCATCACTTAAGTCAGCAAGTTCACTTAGTGGACTGTAATACCATATGGGCTATGGAGTGAAAGAGGGATAATCAACACCACCCACAGAGCCAGCTATATACAGGCAATCAGAGTCTGAAAACACCAGTTTTGTTCCAGAAAAACTGTCAAGAATCCATATTAGTCATTTACACCCATATTTTCAGTTATTCAGTAGAAAAAGAGAAAGCCTTTTGTGTGGGTTAAAAAAAAAAAAAAATAGAGTATAAACCCAGGAGGCAGGACTGAGAAAGAGCAGATGCTTGTGTCTCCAGAGTTCGTACTTTTTCTCTAAAAACACATCTGTCATCAACTTCAACCTAGAAGACCAACAAAGTACTTTTATAAATAAACACAGTGCCCATTTTCATTTTAGTGACTCTGAATTCTTGGTATTCGATCTGATGGCCATGAGACATCAGCTAAACCTCCTCCAATATGCTTCAGGCGGGGTGTGCTTTCAAGATGGTCATTGTCAGACCTGACGTGCTACAGTCAACAACATGGCATTTTTAGCTCCTTATTTAGAATCTCTCTCTAAAGAAATATAAATGAGAAGTTTCCATATTCCCCTCATTTTAAAACCCTAGAAATCCTTGCATTAAGTTGACTCACAAAGAAGAAATAATGCAATGGAGAACCTGTGATTCATAACAATGATGGCAGCTGGAATGTCTCATAGACTAATAAAGTCATCCTTTGAATCTACCTGGTCCTCTACCTTACCACTGTTCCAAAAGTGTCTACCTAGAGCCATGGCCCTGGCCCAGTTCCCAGTCCAATAAGGACAAAAGAAAGTATGGGGTCAATCAATCTCAAGCCTCTGCCTTCCCATCTGCCCAGAGGTACGTGATACTGGATCACGTTTCTTGCTAGGCTGGGCCAGGAGTAATATTCTAAATTTTTTTTTTAAGATTTTTTTTTTTTTAATTTATTTAGTCAGAGAGAGAGAGCGAGAGCGAGCACAGGCAGACAGAGTGGCAGGCAGAGTCAGAGGGAGAAGCAGGCTCCCCATGGAGCAAGGAGCCCGATGTGGGACTCGATCCCAGGACGCCAGGATCATGACCTGAGCCGAAGGCTGCTGCTTAACCAACTGAGCCACCCAGGCGTCCCCAGGAGTAATATTCTAATGCTAAACTCAGTGTAGGTGATCTGGAATTGTTCCTGAAATTCCAAGACTTCTTGAGCCTTACCCCAACACTTCCTAGTCTCAGGCATCCCCTGCCCTACCAGACTCGCCGGAGCTGGACAAGCTAACTGATAAACCCTGTTTCAGGTTCCAAACAAAGGTAAACCCTAACAGGTAGGTCAGAAATTTCTTAGCAGCTCTATCTCCAGAGCTTTTCCTTTTAGGCACGAGCAACTCATGAACACACCATTAGCTCTCCTACTACTTTCTAAATCTACTCTACTACTTTTATAGATAAACATGCCTATCACCTGAAAATAGTACTAGTCTCCCTTCTACCCTCACCCAACATGGCTCATTCTTTATGGCTAAGCTTTTGTATGAGCCCCTTTTTAATCAATGAATACTTCTTCTTCCTAGCATCCAGGACCTAGAATCAGTTCTCTCTGCCCCTGAACCCCAGGCAAAGAGGTATTTGCTTCCTTCTTAGAGGCAAAACTTCCTAAAGATGATCCAACCCTTGCCTCCTGGGTTCTCTCCACCTTAGGTCCCAGGCACTAACCTCCTATCTGAAGATGAGCTGTAAAGGTTTTACTCCTGCCCTTCTGCCTAGCTGTACCTCAAGTTTTTGAGCCTGTCCTCTGCCTCCTCCCTACAACTGTACTCCCTAGACAAATACAAGAACATGTTCAGAACTCAAAGAAAGCGTTTTGTAATATCAATGCAAATGTTATAAATCACTTAACTAAAAGGCCAAGTTAAAGTTCATGCTTCTATTGGCAAACCATTTTAGGGGGTACATGTTCTTTATGTTTAGGGGGAGCAAACCATTTTCAGTCTTATTTATAAATGGCAATTACATAAATACAATTTGTGTACAGTCTACAGATCCATTTTAACATTCATTACAACAGAACCCTTGAGTCACTGCTTATAAATTGCTATGCATTTATATCCTCCACAGTTCTGGAAATCCTGCATTACCTAATCCAAGAGAAGAATCAGGAGTCAAACCCTTGGCTAGAGTTTTTCTAAATACCTTCTTTAACACCTTCATCAGAATTACTGGAATCATTTGTTAAAAATACGTATTGCATAAAAAGGAAGCCACCTTCTACCTACTCTATCAGAATCCGGGAGCAGAGCCTGGAATTTTAATGAACACATCCATGTTCAGGATTTGTATTATTAGTGGTATTAGTATATCACATAAGTGAATAAAGAGGGAAACATGCAAAAGGGCCAAAATAATTTTTACCAATCGCTCCAAGAAATCTGCAAGTAATATTTTAAATTGAGCAATCAAAAATGAGGACTTACAAATGTATTACTGAGTAATATGGAGCAAGATACCAGAAGGAACAGCTGAAAGCATTGGAATTGTTCACTTATGGGAAAAAAGGATACAGGTTTCCTGCAGGGTACTATTGGTTTTGTTATGAACCTTTAGCACCATTTGATTTTTCTTCCATACTAACTGAATTAAAATGAAAATGTATTACAAATAGAGAAAATAAAATACTCTATTATTCAGACTTTTAATTTATTCAGATTAAGTGTTTCCATTCTACTCCCATTAATCTGTGGTAGTAAAATGGCACTCCTTGGGAAAAAAAACCATAGCAATCAAGGATGTTGTTTTTTTCAATTCTGATTTACTTTGATAGAAGACAAAATATATCCCAACATATTATTTTTACTGTTAGCTTAACTGCCTACCTACTTCTTTAAATGATGAAAGAAATTTCACAGAAACTTCCCTTATCATTAAATTCCTATAAGTGGTCAAAAATGAATTCTAAACATCATGGGATGTTTAGAAAACATGGGAAAAGGACAGCTAGCTAAGAGAAGGAGATTTTAAAACTAACATCTTTCCCCACCACTGCAACAGTGATCCTCCTCTACCAGCAAAAGAACACAGAAAGTTGCATAACCCACAAATACCAGATTTGTTTCCTATACTGAGGAAGCTCCATTTTTTCATCCCAGGTTCACCATACATCATCAGCGCCAATCAACCCTTACAACAAGGAGATGCTCTGAAGGAAGAGTCTGGATTCCCAACAACATCTGAGGACAAGCTGTTGGTGGCAAACTGTGATAACAGTGGGCACTGGTGTAAACAGGATACGTGATTTGTGTATCACTAAGCCAATATTTCTGTGGTGTCACCAGGGAAAATGTGAAGGCTTCCATTCAACATGAAGAGGATTAACCGGATGCTTCCAAAGTGAAGCCACTTACTTGAGAGGACCTTTCTCATGTGAAGTGCAGCCCATGCTTCCTTCGGTTATACCTTTTCACTGTGGGGCCCTCAGTCTTAATTCATTTTACTGTTAGTTTCAAAGAGCATTCCAAGTTGGCTCGAAGCCCCTCAGATTACATATCAACCCTTGTGACAAGAATTTTATTACTGTTCACTTTTGACTTCCAAGGGGAAGCCCAGAAGGGTGATCAGTCACACTATCACCACAGAAAGCATGAGACAACTACTGTATCTGAGATAAAACTCTGGGCCATTACAGGGAAAAGGCGAGGGATGTTTGAGCATTTTACCAATATGATAGATCCTTTTTTGCCTCTCCTGTGTTTTTTTTTTTTTTTTTTCTTGGCAAATGTTAAAGGGATTGGTCCACTCAGTCATAATCTTGTTAAGTGAAGCCAAATCTAAATTACCCTTGCAGGCCATTTCTTCTTGGGGCTGAGCAGTAGATCTCAGAAAGCTGGCTATAACAAGGCTCCATTATATGTCCTGTAGAACTTTAAAAAAAGATTTGTGTTAAACACGGAGTTGGAGTTTCCTGATTAAGAAAACTTTCATGGGGCGCCTAGGTGGCTCAGTCGTTAAGCATCTGGCTTCAGGGCTCGGGTCATGATCTCAGGGTCCTGGGATCGAGGATCGAGCCCCGCATTGGGCTTACTACTCAGCGGAAGCCTGCTTCTCCCTCTCCCACCCCCCCTGCTTGTGTTCCCTCTCTGTGTCTCTCTCTGTCAAATAAATACATAAAATCTTAAAAAAAAAAAAAAACTTAGGGAATTTAAGAGTTATCTTCCCTAGATGCCATGAAAATGGAAAAAGAGGTTGCCTGAGTAGCTCTCTTCATTGTGAATTCCCCCAAACCTGGGGAGAGGGGGTGGGAAGGGAAGGCAAAGCATGGGGTGTGGCCCCTAGAAGTAGTCCCTCACACAGCACACTCAACAAGATGAGACAGGAACAGTGACACTTACTGAATGAGCATATTTTCAGTTAAAAGTCTGTAGTATTTTCAAAATTAAAGCAGCTCCCTGAGTCCTGTAATTTAAAAAGAATCCCCAAAAGGTCTATCATTTGATAATAGGGCTCTGGGAGTTTCTACATAGGTTGGACAGCTTTCATTAATGCCAAGATGACTCTAGAAGCCATGACTGAGAAGCACCATGGAGCAGAATAATCATTAGATTTTTAAAGAGTCATTATACCCCCTATCACTCACTGGTATCCCATCACTGCCATCCTATCTCAAGAGCAGCAATATTCCACAAGAACGGCAAGGGACCTACCTCTTGTTCACTGCTACATCTCAAACTTGCACAGTCATTGGCACTCAATAAATATTCAGTGGGTGAATTAATGAATGAATGAATGCCCCAAACACAAAGTATAGTTTAGACAAACTGGCATTTTCTTGGAATAACCATGTCCATAAGAATAAAATATTAACAGGGGAGCCAACAAACACCTTTTGCATTTCTACTGCGTCAATACAAGTCAGTGAGAAAAGAATGCTAATCCGGCACTTCAGCAAAGCATGAGAAAATGAATGCATGAGTCACAATTCTACAAGTTCTTGAAAATTTGCTTTGCAGTCAGACTGCAGTTCCAGTGCTAGCTAGCTCAGTCACTTAATTCTTATGTGAGTATGGGTATAACTGCTTCATCTGAAAATGAAAATACTTACCTCCAACGGTTGTTGCAAAATTTAAGCAAAATGTCGCCTAAATATCAGGCACAGTCCTGACATATATAAAGCCCCATAAATACTACTTCTCCTTAGGGTCATGACTATATAGAATTGCTCACTTTGATTAGATTTGAATTCATTAAGTCAGATTGAAATCTTTTAACCGAGGGAATATCCAGAATTTAAAAAAAGAACATGCTATTACAAAGGCACACAAACCAATTAGTCTCACTTAATTAGATAAAAGAAACCTTCATTACAATTGATCATTCAGTGTTGCCAAAGAATTCAGAGATAATAAACATCAGTGGCTGGAACTCGTGTTAAGGAGCTAGTCATGCGAAAATACTTTTCCAACGGTTTCAAAAAATGTTTAAAATCCTCTCCCCATATTTCCATTAGCTTTGTCCAAATAAAGAGCCGTTTCTTCCACAAGCTTGTGATTCTACGACATCAAGGTTTGTGAAGCATATCTCACTACATCAAACATGAGTATTTATAAAGCAATTAACAAACTGGAAATGTAAAGGGCCAGTTAAACTAACCCTGTATTTATCTCAAGTCTCTCTCTACACACACACACACACACACACACACACCTATAACATAAGCGTGTGTGTGTGTGTGTGTGTGTGTGTGTATGCTCTCCCCCTCCCCCCACCCCGCCCCAAGAAATGTGCTCTTCAGAGAGGAGGGATAATTTGATTTTCCTGGTTGGGAAATGGACTTATAAAATGTAAAATCCCATTGGAAGATCCACGCTGACTGCAAAGTACACTGACAAGAGTTTTGTCCTCATTTTGCCCATTACTGACTGGCTCTCTCACCTGCTGAGACTCAGCAGACACCTTCCTAAGGAAGTAATTCTGGGCAATTCAGTTCAATCTTTCTGCCCCTCAAGTTCTCTCCAAGGACTTCTCATTTTATCTTCATGGTTTATTTTCTCCAAGTATGGCTCACAGACAACATGCATCAGTATAATGCAGAAGGTTTGGGTAAAACACAGATTCCTGTGGAACACCCAGATCTTCAGAATCAGAATCCCTGAGGTAGGGCTCAAGAGCTTTCATTTTTAACAAGCACTGCATGGGATTCTTAAATAAACTAAAATTTGAGCACTGCCTATCTGCATATGCTTCCAAAGGTAATTGCCGTCTATTCCCACAGCCTCAACCGTCAGACAAGTTGGAGATCCTGGCTGACTTCTACACCTGGATATCCAGGAGACAAGAGAAACTGAGCACACTTGCCACTGTTCCACCCTCAAATCCATTTTCTATCCCCCAGGGGGTAGTTTGATCAGGTTTTCCCTCCTTAAACCTCTCAGGCCTTGGGATCCCTGTTCCCAGGAGGAAAGTCGATAAAGAAATCCCTAACTACTTCTCTTTCCCTCTTGCTTCCACTGCCCTCTGCACTCATCCTAAACCATTTCTAAGATGTTTTCGTGGTTTCTCTGGTCCCTAAGCCTTTGCACACACTGTTCTTTCTGCTCTTCCCTTCCAAATTCTTCTTTCCTCTGGCACATTCACATTCATTTTCCAGATTTCAGCCTGCTGTGACTTCCGAAAAACTTGAAGAACAGCTCCTTTTTCTCCATCCCTCCCCCACTGGCGAAGGTCAGTTCCCCTCCTATGTAGACTCACTGGCACCTTCTACTAGTCTCTGAGCACCATTCACTCATGTGTAGAGCTGCCAACTACATCCCATTTTATGCCTCTTGCTGCACTGTTTTGTAATTGCTAGTTTATAGACTTCCATTTTTCACTACAGGTCCCCGAAGAAGGAGCTGCCTCTGTTCTATCCACGATGGTGCCCACATGTGAGGCACAAGGCCCAGCATGCAATGGAGTTCCATGTGTATTTGTGAAATGGATCAATGACCAAATGAGTGATCCTTGCTACCTAAACTCCCCTGAATATGAGAAGGATGCCTTTGTCCCTGTGACATCGCTGCAAGGACGAAACTAAACTCAGCAACATCAGGCAGCATTCCATGAAGGCTGCGTGAGCTCATCCTCCAAGGACTTTACTGAGGCTGAGAGTACAAATGGCATAGATCACAGGGAAGAAAAAATGGGTCTTGGCTCCCAGAAGTAAAATCTGAAGGGGCTGCTGAGACAAGAGTCAACCTCGGGTAGCAGAGCCCTTGATCTTGGTCCCCTGACCAGAAAAAGGCTCCTGGTCTGCTAACATTCCTTCTAACCCCAGCTGTCCATACAATGTGATTTATGAAAGGCTCAAAACTCAAGTCTCCATTGTATACAAGCTATTTGGAAGTTGGTGGGGGAGTGATCCTCCTTTTTAGTTTCTCCAAAGCTAAATTCTAGACCCCGTGATGCCATCCTGCAGGCAACTTCTTTCCAAAGCAGGACACCCATACCCCCAAAGACTGACTCTTCCATGGAATAACTAAATTAGATGTCAACCAGACCATCCATCCATGGGGCTATTGCTCCTCAGTCTCCGGGAAACCTGCAGTTTTCTTTTCCCATTCCGACCACTGGTGAGGATTTTACAAGCAGATCAGGCGCTGGGGTCCTTCCTGTTGCTAACTTGTATTTTCACCCATCCAAACCCTTTCTGAGTCAAGGCAAGCAGCACACCATTTCCAAGGTGAGACAAGGAATACAAGGCATAAAGCCACATCGTTTTTGTCTTTTTTCTTTCTTGGTTTTGTTTGGCGATTTTCACCTCCTGGGAATCTGTCTTTCATCTTCCAGATTTACAGGGAAAATGTAAAACAACTTCCAAGGAAAAATTCCACTGCAACACGGGCTCTCTGCAGCATGAAACATCTCAGGAAGTATTTGCGATAAAGCCAAGGCAGACTTGCATCAAAAGGATCAGAAACTTGGAAGTATTTGACAAGTGCGAGCCACATTTAGGATTTTAAGTGAAATATGGAACCCGTCCTGGTGTCCAGTTTCATCTCTAAATTTTTGCGAGGTGTGCAGAATTTTGCCAGGGCCTTTCCAAGGTGATGGTAAGATTCAGAAAGACTTTCTAAATGAGGACCTGAAGGTCATAAAACTGAGCCCACCTTTAATACTAGATCTCTGCTTGCTCAGGCTAACTTTTAAAGGCTAGAACCATCTAAAACTTCTCAGTATGTGCTAAAGGTGAGATTTCCCTTTATCGTTTAGGGCAGTGGGGGTGGGGAGTGGTGGAAAATAGCAGATTTCCATTTGGTTGCTGAGAGAGGAAATGTTCTCTTATATTCTCAAGTCTCTCCTTTGAAGGCAACCTAGTTTTCTGCAACCCATAATGTGAACCTTGAAACCAATATTTCTCTGTTTTCTCCTACCAACAAAGGTTGAAGAGCAAACTGGGTATGGTTACTAGTGACTTCGAATTTGGTCAATGCAGCTCAGCCCCAGCTAGATTCCAGAACCCACAAGATAAGTAGTAGATTTCAAGCAGCTCCCTTCCCCACTACTCATTCATGAAAGGACTAGTGGCTTTTGTTAACAAGTTTAAATATCTTTGGTGGAGGCACCCAGCAGAAGAGACTGGATCTCCCAGGAGAGAGCCACACAGATGGCAGCAACTAACTCACATTACTCAACCAGCACAGTAAACAGACGACCTCTGGGGAGTGCCTGGTACTCCACAGGGAAGCTGACAATTTTCCAATTCCTGCTTTACTCAGTCCCTGTGAAGTCTCCCAAATCTCCTCTGGTTTAAAATCAAGTTGATTTCTGATTTAAAATTACGTTGATTTCTGTTGCTTCTAATAAAACAACAATAACATTGACTAATATTAACGTTTTACTTGAAAATTCTGAATTTGCAATAAATATGTATTAAGTGATAAACCACCCGTTGCTTTTCCTAGAAGCTGGGAGACTGCACTTGGCAGAGCTGCAAAATGAACAAATCTGTTTTGTCTGAACAGGAAGTTGCGCAAATAAAACTGGAAAATTGGGAACTACCGAGGACAGCACGTTATGAAGAATTTAACATCCAATACATGCAAGGTGGTAAAGACACACTTGTCAGTCCACATCTAAATTAATTCCACCCCAGCAATGAAAAGAAATTGCAGATATCATCTTAAAATGCAGTCGGTAATCTCAGAATCATGGAGAGCTAAAAAAGTCCCAGAGATGAGACGAGGGCAAACACTGCCCTAATTTTGAAAGAGAAAGGAAAGCTGAATTTTAGAAATTTCAGACTAGTTTAATAACTACTTTAATTTTTCAGGCATTGCGTCAAACAGGCAGGTTTGAAAATTCAGAAGTAAGTAAAGTGATAGGCACAGGTAATGATTATTCAAAAACCAATCATAGGGATGCCTGGGTGGCTCAGTCAGTTAAGGGTCTGCCTTTGGCTCAGATCATGATCCCAGAGTCCTGGGATCGAGTCCCACATGGGTTCCTTGCTCAGCAGGAAGCCTGCTTCTCCCTCTGCCTGCCACTCCCCTTGCTTGTGCTCTCTCTCTCTCTGATAAATAAATAAAATCTAGAAAAATAAAAATTTTAAAAGGTCTGTTTTATATGTCCCTGGGATCAAAGGATATTTGAACCAGGCTGTCTCTTTATTTCAGTAAGGTAATTGGAAAAGAGGGCACGTATTGCATGGAGCACTGGGTATGGAGTATAAACAATGAATCTTGGAACACTGAAAAAAAGAAAATAAAATTAAGATCTATAAATAAATAAATAAATGTATGCATGTATGTATATATGTATGTATGTACGTAACTGGCAAACATCCCATTACTTTCCTGGAGAGAGGATAAAAAACATATGGGATGAATGATAACACCGCCCAATACAGAAGTTTTCATTTGTGCAATAAATACAATCTGGGAATAGATCATGGTCCTAACTAAGTTTTCTTTAAAAGACTTAAAATTTAACAGTGTTCTCATGGGGTGGGGTTGGGGGTACAGTGTAGAGGTTAGCTTTCTAATCTCATATCTGAATGAAATACCAAAGCTCAAAATGTTACTGTACCTGCTCATAAAAATGTGTGTTAACTTCGAGAAGCACTGGGCCCAAGATGGGGTATACACCCTTAGATATCTCTGCTTGAGCCCTATTGCTGGGAAGAGGGTTTAAGAGTTCTAGATGCAGCAAATACACCTCCCTGTTCAGCCCCACAGGATTAGAGAACTCACTCATCTTCACTAGAACCCCTTTCTGGTCAGAAATACCAAATAATTGAGAAAAACCGGTATTACTCTAATCAATCAAAGTTTTCATGTACTCCAATGTGCATGTCCCCTTTTGAACTTTTTCATTTCTGCTTTTTGCATTTCACAAAAGGAGAGTTGACAGTGCTGTCACAGAAGTCACTGTGGAGGTACTTTTATCTACAGGCATCTATAGGCTATTAGGGACATTGAGCATTCCTCACTCACTTCAGATTCCCTAGAGGTAAAATTCTCATGGGCATGGATTTAGTTCATGAATAACAACGTCAGTCTTTAATACCTCTTACTTTAATATCTCTTTATTTTAATACCTCTCACTATATAACAGGCACTCTTCTAAGCACTTTTAAGAAATCATTCAATCCCTTCCAACACTGTGAAGTACTATTATTATTGTCCTATTTGACAGATGAGGAAACAAAGGCACAGAGCGGTGAAGTAACTTGCCCAAGGTCACACAGCTCACTGGGGGTAAAATCTGAATTCAAACTCGGGTATTTTGACTCCAGAGTCCAGTTTGGGTTTGTTTGTTTGTTTTTAATCTTCCATGCTATATTCAACTGCTATATATTCATCCCTTAGCCTGAAAGCATTTCAGCACACATTTAGATGAATTTTCAGAGTATGTCCAGTCATACACAGAGCATGAAATGAGAGGTTCTTTATAGATCACATGGGTATTCAACTTTCTGCTTCCTTTCTAGGGAAAAGGACATCACAGGCAGATAGAAATGCTACTTCCTAGAGGGCATATTACTGATAAGAAAGCAAATCAAACTTTTTAGTATATCAGGGAAATACCGAAAATATGCCAGTAAGCTAAAGTTAATGATAAATGAAAATGAATCATTCAATTCTATTCTTGCTGATGTAAAATACACAGATAGTCTCTCTATTGTACTGACTTGAATCTCTTATTTAGTGAACATACAAACCATTTATAAAGGTCTTCAGAGGTTCCCTGATAACCTTCAGTCCTCAATATCATTTTCCTGTAAGACCTTAACTTGCCCAACTAGAATTCCTAGACTAGGTGTTTCCAGGGCTCAAGTCTCCCCAGATGTGAGGAAAGTCCATGCTCCACAGTAATGGCCTCAACAGGCTACTGAATATGTGGCCAGGAGGCTCCAGAGACCAACAGATGAATGGGCTGCTTGGACCCAAATTTATTGCATTACATACTGCCTTCAAGGGCCATTGAAAGGAGACCAGGGCTGCCTCATGCATTCACAAAGCACAGCGTGTCTTATTTCAGGGATATCCCTCCTCACCTGGCCCCCTACACATCATGAGCATTTCAGGAAGCTTCCCATCTGCTGCCCCTTCTTTGTAAACAGTAAATACTACTACACATCTCTGATCGTACTGTCACCTGTCAAAAACAAAGCAACTCTTCCAAAACCAGATCCTTTTGACTTTGATCCCTCTCATTTGTTCAGTCTCTACTTGCCTTTCCAATATTCTCCCACATTCAAGAGAGAAAAAAAAAAAAAAAACATAAAACATGTCCTTTTTATAGATGCTGTAATGCTCCTTCGATTTTTTAGCTCATCATTAACTCATTTCATCTACCCAGCAAGTGTCACATGAGCACTAGTATTGGTCAGACATTGTCCTAAGCTTTCAATGACATGGAACAGGAGACACAGTCCATATCCTCATGGGACTTGCACAGTAATCTGTGGACAATGAAATTACACCACCTGATTATAATCAGATTCACTGGTACGTACAATAAGGCGAAGGAGAGGGAGCTATGCAAAGCCTCTAAGAGTTTTAAGCAGAAGAAAAATATGATCTGATTTTCATTTTAAAAGGCTCATTTGTAATAAAACTTCATGGCAGCTGCCTTTTGGATACAGGCAATTGTTATCACTGGCTGCTATAACTCTGAGAGGGAAGGTTGATGAGAAACTTTAAAATGGATAGATAAGGCTGACAGCACCTAAATCCAAACACTAAACTTAACTTCACAAAAATAGGTACAACCTAATGGGTGTCTCCCAATGGAAGTTCATGGTACCAACCATGATGCATTCTTTCTAGAAAATCAGACCTATGTCTAATCAATCCTCTAGATAGAATTATAAATTTCCAAAGGACAGAAGAACATATCAAATGATACAATGGGAATGCCATCAGAAAACCTAGAACATGGGAAATTCTAGTATATAAACAATTTGATTTTTTTAACAAATAAATTATAATGACAAAAAAAGAGGGAGATGGAAACTGAATTAAGAGAAACTTAAAAGAAACTTAAAAGACATATAAGCCAACTGTAATAGATGGACCTTGTTTGAATCCAAACACAACAATTGTACAAAAAAAAAGTGAGAGAGAAATTTATATGTTGATGGAACATTCAAGTAACATTAAGGAATTATTGGTAGCTTTTTAAAGGTGCAATCATGTATTGATGCTTCTTTTTTCCAAAGAGTCCTTATCTTTTGAAAGTACATACTAAAATATTTATAGATGAAATAATCTTACATTTAGAAGATGCTTCAAAATAATTCAGTATATATGAAGAAAGTAGTTGGAGGTCTAGACAGAACAAGATGGACAATGTGTTGATGGCCGTTGATGGTATATACATTGATGGTATGTAATTATATTTCAAAAGAGTTGTTTAAGAATCCAAAAAAAAAGAATTAAAATAAGAAATCTGCCTATTAAAACAGAACTAATAAAATAAAAATAGCAAAGTTAAGAAGACTAGTTAGGAAGCCTTCATTGGAGATCAACTGAGTGATTGACAAGATTGAACTGGAATGGAAGCAGTGAAGATGGAGAGGAATAAATTCAAGAAATATTTTTGCCACAAACTCTACAGGCCTTGGAGGATGGTGGAAGGTGGGGAAAAGGAGAAGGTGCAGAGTATCATCCTTGGTTGTCTGGCTTTCAAGTAGACAAAGTGCTATGTTATTTGCTGAGACAGGGAACTGCAGAGAAGCAGGTGAGTGGGGTGCTGGTAGTGCTCCTGAGTTCTGTTATGGTACTAGAAGAATAAACCAGCAGACATGAGCAAGGGCAGCTGGAGCCCAGGAGAGAGGGCTCAGGGAATTTCTAGATCTTGGGTTCTTTCCAGACATGTCTGCCTGCTATTGAGAGAGGGCTTCCAAGCTGACTCATCTGGGGATTCGAGTAATCTGATAGTCAAAAGAGAAGGCAGTAAAAGACACTGCCCTTTCAGAAAGTTTGAGCTAATAATTTTTTAAATACATTTTAGAAACAATAGATTGTAAACTTTTAATATTGATTCCATTTGAGACCATCTTTTGAGGAAAGTTAACCCAATTTGATGTACTCTCATGATTGACAGTTTTGATTGTCCTTCTCTCTGACTCTTTTTAAGCTTGCTGTTCATACTTCTTTGATCATTTTATTTCGTTGTGACCATTATTATAGGAATACTTTACTGGTGCAATTTGGCAATAGTATATTTTGTTTATTGGCATATTTGCTTTGATTTTATTTCTCTCTAAGGTTTTCCTACATGGGAGCATCCACAAGTATAGGGAAGGAAACAGTGTCTGGTTTTCTCTCTCTCTCTGTGTGTGTGTGTGTGTGTGTGTGTGTGTGTGATAGGAGAATGAGGAACAGGAATTTCAGGACATCAGCTCTTTTTCTGGCAGTTAGTTTCAACAAAGGAAAAATTAACCATGTCATAAACTGAAAAGTAAATCCATTTCTTTAACTAAGCCCCATTTGCCTTGAGATTAATGCCAATTCTTTTGAAATAGCAAATTAGATTTCTGCCTATGTCAATTTTCAAAATTCTTGAAAGCATATTCTTTGAGGTTTGGGGGTTATTTTTGTGAGATATTTTAAGAGACTGAATTGAGGACTACCATTTAATGGGGATTTTTTTTAAATTTTGTTACGTTAGTCACCATACAGTACATCATTAGTTTTTGATGCAGTGTTCCATGATTCTTTGTTTGCATTTAACACTCAGTGCTCCATGCAATCCATGCCCTCCTTAATACCCATCACCAGGCTCACCCATCTACCTACCACCCCCTCCTTTCTAAAACTCTCTGTTTGTTTCCTGAAGTCCATAATCTTTCATGGTTCATCTCCCATTCTGATTTCTCCCCCTTCATTTTTCCCTTCTCCTAATGTCTTCCATACTATTCCTTATGTTCACAAATAAGTGAAACCATATGATAACTGACTTTCTTTCTTTGACTTATTTCACTCAGCATAATCTCCTCCAGTCCCACCCATGTTGATGCAAAGGTTGGGTATTCATCCTTTCTGATGGCTGAATAATAGTCCATTGTGCATATGGACCACATATTCTTTATCCATTCATGTGTTGAAGGGTATTTTGTTTTTTTCCACATTTTGGCTATTGTGAACATTGCTGCTATGAGCATTGAAGAAGACATGAAAATATGGAAAAACATTCCATGCTCATGGATCGGAAGAATAAACATCATCAAAATGACTATGCTTCCCAGAGCAATCTATACTTTCAACATCATCTCAATCAAAAATACCAACAACATTTTTCAAAATGTTGGAACAACCCTAAAATTTGTATGGACCCAGAAAAGATCCTGACTTGCCAAGGAAATGTTGAAAAAGAAAAACAAATCTGGGGACATCATGTTGCCTGATTTCAAGTATATTACGAAGCTGTGATCACCAAGACAGCATGGTATTGGTACAAAAACAGACACATAGACCAGTGGAACAAAGTAGAAAGCCGAGATATGGACTCCCAACTCTATGGTCAAATAATCTTCAACAAAGCAGGAAAAAATATTATATGGGAAAAAAATAACTCTTCAATAAATGGTGCTGGAAAAATTGGATAGCTATATACAAAAGAATGAAACTGGACCATCCTCTTATACGATACACAAAGATAAACTCTAAAGGGATGAATGACTTCAATGTGAGACAGGAATCCTTCAAAATCCTAGAGGAAAACATAGGCAGCCACCTCTTCAACATTGGCCACAGTAACTTCTTTCAAGACACATCTCCAAAGGCCAGGGAAACAAAAGCAAAAATAAACTTTTGGGACTTCATCAAGATAAAAAGCTTCTGCACAGGAAAGGAAACAATTAATAAAACAAAGAGGCAATCTACAGAATGGGAGAAGATATTCCCCAATGACACTACAGACAAAGGGCTGATAACCAAGATCATAAAGAACTTCTCAAACTCAACACCCAAAAAACAGATAATCAAGTCAAAAAATGGGCAGAAGACGAGCAGACACTTCTCCAGAGAAGACATACAAATGGCTAATAGACACATGAAAAAGTGTTCACCATCATTAGCCATCAGGGAGATTCAAATCAAAACCACACTGAGATACCACCTTACATCAGTTAGAATGGCAAAAATAGACAAGGCAAGCAACAAAAAATGTTGGGGAAGTTGTGGAGAGAGGGGAATCCTCTTACACTGTTGGTGGGAATGCAAATTGGCATAGCCACTAATAGAAAACGGTGTGGAAATGCCTCAAAATTAAAAATAGAGCTACCCTATGACCCAGCAATTGCACTACTGGGTATTTACCCCAAAGATACATATGAAGTGAAAAGAAGGGCCATATACACCCCAATGTTCTTAACTGGGATTTTTAAGGTTAAAATCCCTCATAAGAAATCAAACTAAAATGAGAGGCATCTAGTCTCCACTGAGCTTTTAGCCTTTGCCATCTTTTCAGCTTACAGAAGTTTCTTGTTCCCAATCCTCCTTTGTACAACATCTCAGTGCAGTTTGTATTGGAAAACTGACTTTTCCTACTTCCCTCTTATTAAGTTTCTATGCCCCTTACCAATTTCAACCTAATAATTTGCAGACTTCATTTGGCTTCATTTATTCCCATTGTTGCTATTTTGAGGCCCTCCCAATTGCTGCATGACATTCAACTCTGGATGCATTCTTGGGGTTTTTCCTTTCAATTAAATGCTTCCAGAAACAAAATTTCGGAAAATGGGTTCACCCTAGCTGACTCAGATCTGACAGCCTTCCCAAAGAGATTTTTACAGAGAAAATATTACTGGCTTTAAACTTCAAGCAGTGAGTTCTGGGCTACACTTTGCATTTGGCTTTCATTTTTCACATCTCCAACAATGTAAAAATCCCAGCAAAGTAACAGTCTTTTCTAACAAGGGCCCAGATCTCTGGAATGTGCTTGTTCTATTTATCCAGTGGAATTTCAAGGTACAGTGTAAACTTGCTTTTCTTGTCCTGACCAACTGAAAGCAGCAAAGCTTTTATTTATATTCTGGTTTAAAAGGGTTTCCTTTAATGGAGATTTTTACTCATCTTCCATAGAGTGGTATGAGGATGAGTGAGCTCAGTCTATTGTGAAACTTTGCATATGCAAAATATGCTTTTTATTTCCTTCCAGTGATACCTTCAAAGGAAGGCACATGAGTTTCTAATAAATTCTTAAAGATACAGCACCATTCCCTGTCCTTGCCATTTGAAGTATGGACCAACCACATCTTTTCACCTGGCAGCTGGTTAGAAATGCAGACTGGGGCTTCACCCCCTACCTACTGAATCAAATCTGCATTTTAACAAAACCGTCAGATGATTCACATACACAAGGAAGTCTGAGAAGCACTCCAACAAGAGTCCAGGTTGCCCCTGCTGTCCACAGACTACACTCTTGAGAGGCCAGAGGCTAGAGAATGGAAGAAGAAAAAGTACAGTGGTACTGTAGAAAAGAGATGGCCAGAATGAGTCTCCAGAAGCAAGACAGCAACATCAGGCAATTGTAGAACCTCTTAAGTAGAGAATTTGAAGAAAGGTGCTTTGGAGGTCAGTAGAAGCAAAAAGTTCTGGAGGAAAAGAAAGATAATGAGGACCTTTCATACATACACATGCACACATGCACATATCTATGTATATGTGTGTGTGTGTATATATTACAATTCTTAATTTCATAACAATTGTGTAAAGTATACATTTTCAACTATTTTTTTAAAGATTTTTATTTATTTATTTGAGAGAGAGAGAGTGAGCAAGAGACAACATGAGAACACATGAGCAGGGGGAGGGAGAAGCAGACTCCTCACTGAGCAGGGAGCCCAACTCAGGGCTCCATTCTAGGACCCTGGGATCATGACTTGAGCTAAAGGCAGCTACTTAACCAACTGAGCCACCCAGGCACCCCTCAGGTTTCTTATAGAGAAAGAAAATTGAGGTTCATTGAGTTTAAGGAGCCTACCTAAAAATCACACAAGAAGTCAATACTGTACATGAATTCAAAGCTAGACTTAGGAGGCACCTGGGTGGCTCAGTCAGCTAAGCTTCTGCATTTGGCTGGGGTCATGATCTCTAGGTTCTGGGATCTATCAAGCCCTACATCAGCAGGGAGCCTTCTTCTCCCTCTCCTTCTGCTGCTCCTCCTACTTGGGTTCTCTGTCAAATAAATAAATAAAATTTAAATTTTAAAAAGCTATATTTAGGGGTGCATGGGTAGCTTAGTGGGTTAGATCCTCTGCCTACGGCTCAGGTCATGGTCCCGGGGTCATTGGGACTGAGCATTGGGCTCTCTGCTCAGCGGAGAGGCTGCCTCCCCCTCTCTCTCTGCCTGCTTCTCTACCTACTTGTGATCTCTGTCAAATAAATAAAATCTTTTTAAAAAATTTAAAAAGCTAGATTTAGCCAACTTCAAAACAATTCTCATTAAAATTCTCACTTTACTACCTTCCCACAATCCAATGATTAAGTGATTGATCATTCTGATTACTAACAAATAACCTTACTAGAATTAGTACCTGGATAAAAAGAAGCATAAGATAAAAATCTTGTTCTAAAAAAAAAAAAAAAAAACCCACAGATATTCAGTATAAATAGAATTTTTTAACCAAAGATTTTATCAAAAATTATACTTTAAAAAAAGGGATTCCATTTAAAGTCAGGTAGTCACAAATCTCTCATACTTAGAAGGCATTTTCTAAATTAATTTATTCTGAATATTGAGTTACTATTTAAGAAAGACCCATTCGCTCAAATATATGTCAGTCAATATCAGATAAAAGAAGTCAATTAGTGGAATCAATAAAAAAGAAAAAAAATTAACAAGGATATATTAATTATTCCTAGAGCAAAAGTTCACATTTTTAAAACACATTGAAAAGTAGTACAGCATGTAGTTACCTTGTGAAATTCATGACTATAACCTCAGCAGAGATGAATGAAAGAAACTAATATCCCTAATGTTGTATTAGTGGACACTTGCAACAACATCATTCATGGGTTTAATAAATACTGGATCTCAAACAACTTAAATGAAGATGAAGATAGTTTACTCTGGAAAACCATGACTGATGACTCAAAGAGTAGCCCTAGTGATGTCAAAGGTCCATGATGAAGATGCATGTAATTAGCTCAAATAAAATTGTTCTTATGGGGATGCCTGAGTGGCTCAATCAGTTAAGCATCTGCCTTCAGCTCAGGTCATGATCCTGGGATCCTGGGATCAAGTCCCGCATCAGGTTCTCTGCTCATAGGGGAGCCTGCTTCTCCCTCTGCCACTCCCCCTGCTTGTACTCTATCTCTCCCAAATAAATAAATAATCTTTAAAAAAATTGTTCTTACAAAAAGTGAGAATAGAACAGCTATATTCCTTAAATAACATTTACATAACAAGTGATTTTTTTTCAATATGTAGGTATACCTAAATTAATAAGCTAAACATTAAAGGAAGATTTTGGCTATCCCATCAACACCGCAAAAAATACTTTTATTTAAGTTGACCCAAAAAATTCCTTTTGAATTTTCTCATTGAAAAAATGGAGGGAAGCCTCCCAAAGAAAATTGCACAACAATGTGATAAATATTAACAGTGAACTATGTACAAAACACATACAAAGGAAGGAGCAAGTAATTGGGATGACCAGGGAAAGCTTCTTGGGAGATGACGTCTGAGCTAAATTTCAAAGGTAAAAAGAAAAGGAATTAAAGGAAAACACTGCAACCATAAGAAACCGCATGTCCTAAGTCATAGAGGGGGAAAGACATGGCACCCTCGAAGAAGTGTACGGTTTATAAGACATGTGAGAGAAAGTGGATGTATAAGAATATTTGCAGGTGGAAGAACCGGTTTGCCTGCTGACCCTGGGGTAAAGGTGGGAGACAGAATCATGGCATCTTATCAGAATTACCTGAAATGTCACCTTCCTTCTAAGATCAGGTTATTTCAACAATAATACTTGATCATTTTCTTGCTCTTGGCTACAAGCAACTAGGCAACATAGAATCACAGTACAAGCCTAGAGATAAAAGCAAAGTGAGGCTTTTAAAGAAAAATTTGTCAGGTAATTTTTAATTTTCTAGAAACAGAGCCTAAAACTAACTGAACAGATTAAAAGAGGAGATGTAGAAATCTTAGCCTTAGTTTAGAGAAGGCTTCTCCATCACATTTCTCTCTGGAAAGGGTAACCAAAAATAATTTCTCTCACATACTTATAAACTTTGTGTAGAGATGCACATTTTTCCAATCATAGGACACTCTTTCACTCTTTTATTATATTTATGTTTTACATTTCATTACATGGATAGTAATGATGTTGTTAAATAGCTAACTCTGCTACTTTCAGGAGAGGGGACAATGATTAAAACAGTCATCTTGCATGCAATGACAAAGGTGGCCCCTACTAGAGAAATGGAAAGTCAATCGCCATTCCTCTATAGAGCACTTTCATGAAGCAGTTTGGGTCATTTCAGAAGAGCTATTTCATCTCCTTTTCCAGTCCTTAAGAGTTAAAAAAAAAAAAGGAAGTCTAATCTCAAAGAATTTGATAATAAATACATTTAAGAATTCTATTTTCATATATAATTTCACTCCTAATAAAATAGAATTGAATGGATACTTCCTTAACATGATGGTACGTCAACCCAAAAACCAACTCTATGGGTAACAGAGAAACAATGGGGATATTTTCATTCAATTTAGGAAAAAGACAAAGACATCAAGTACCACCAGTATTATTTAACATTGTTCTTAAAAGGCCAGCCAGCAATTGTACAAGAGAGGAACCGGAAGACATACACACTTTATAGAGGAAGTAAAAATTATTATTGTCAGATGACACGTTGGTTAATATGGAAAGCCCAAGCATAACTGCAATAAATATATCAACCAGATGCTATTTAGAACTAAACAGACTGCTTAAGAATGGATAGAATAGTAAGAAAATTCTGGAAAATTATGAAAAGAGTGATATAATATTAAGATAAAACAATCAGAATAGTAAGGAAAAAAACTGGGGAAAATATTTTTTTCATCTCAGAGTGGAAAAGTCCTTCCTTTTAATGACACATAATCCAGAGGTTAATAAAGAAAATCTGAATAAATATAACTACATAAAAACTGAAATATTCTGGATGAAAAAATAGAATAGGCAATGAAAAATTGCAAAATGGGGGCGCCTGGGTGGCTCAGTGGGTTAAAGCCTCTGCCTTCAGCTCAGGTCATGATCCCAGGGTCCTGGGATCGAGCCCCGCATTGGGCTCTCTGCTCAGCAGGGAGCCTTCTCCCCCCCCCATCTCTACCTGCCTCTGCCTACTTGTGATCTCTCTCTCTGTCAAATAAATAAATAAAATCTTTAAAAAAAAAAGAAAAATTGCAAAATGTAATACATATCACAGATATAGGGCCAGTTTCCTTAATTTAAAAAAGCCCTTAGACATCAATACTAAAGATCAACAGGATAGTAGAGGAAATAATAAGATACTTAACAAAAATAGAAATATATATGGCTCAAATATCATATTTCATCAATTCTAAGTTTGCTTATTATATGTTAGCATTTCTGAAATCTGAATGAATCTTATAATCAATGGTTCCTTAAAGGTGATGAATTGCAGAATATAAAAAAAAAATTAAGCTACACTCATAGGGAGAGAAAATCAAATCAAAACTACAATGAAATAATATTTTTCACCAATCATGTTGGCAAAATAAAACAATAAAAATACTATATTAGCAAGGAACAGACCAACAGGCACTTTCGCACACTGTTTGTGGAGGTAAAAAGGACTATAATTTCTATGGAGAGCATTTTGGCAGTACCCAAAAATAATTAAAATCTACACTTTGATCCAACAACTTTAGTTCTAGGAATTCATCCTAAAGAAATATTTTTAGATATGTGAAATAAAACATGTACGAATATGTATTAATTATAAATTGTTTATAAGATCAAATGACTATAAAGAATATATACTTACATCCATAAATGAATTACCCTATACCCATGAATCAATTACCTCTACCTATAAATGGAATAATATGCAGTCATTTAAAATAATGAAGCAATGCTTAAATACATTGATTTGGAACATATACAATATGTAATTAAGTGGAAAAAGTAATATAGAACACAGTATATAAAATACTACCACTTTCAAGGGTAATACGTATATATAAATGGACATTTATGACTATACATGCATAGACTATTTGTGAAGAATACACAAAAACCCAGTAACTGCAGTTACCTCTAGAGAATACTGAACAGACTAAGTGACAGAGGTGAGTGGGAGACTCCATTTTCACAGTTTATCATCTTATATCTTACAGATGTATATGTGTATTTGAAACATATTAAAACAATTAAAATTTTAATTTTAATGCAATATGTATAAACTTTCCAACGTCTTTAAAAGCAGGGCATAGAAAGATTTGAGTATCACTGATTATGAAAATCCCTTCATTTTATGGAAAAGGAAATTCATCTATGATTAAACAAGTTGCCCAGGATCTATCCTGGCAGACTATTTCAATCTCCTTTCCAATGCTAAGATTCTATGTTTTTATTTTATTTTATTTATGCTAAGGAATATGATGAATTAGATATAGGCAGGCACAGTTTCATCACCACTCATTGAATCCTGACCTAATTTAGAAAAAATTCTCAGAAATCATATTAAGAAGGTATCTTGGTAGATAAGGGCTCGTTCACTCTTAAACAGATGGAAGGGTCAATGTGCTTAACAAATCTCCCTCATTCTGGCCTTCTCTCCATTTCTCAAACAAGGGAACAATCACATAAAACATGAATTCGTTGCTTTCTCAATGTGCCACCGTGCGCTAACCGTCAAACTATGGCCACCCAATTCTTGAAGTTCTTTCCGACTGCATCCCAAAGAAGAACAGACAAATTACAATATACATGTGTTCAAGAAACATCATTGTTTCCAAATAATACACCAACACTATCAGTTAACTTGGAACTTCTTATGACTAAGTGATGTCCATCTGTCAAAACTACCCAATTGCTAGTAAAGCGTAATATATCAGTGACCCAACTTTAGGTTAAGGTTAGGGTTAGCACCTTCTATTCCCAGCAGCTGTAGCATCACCCAAAAAGAATATCATAGATTAATAATTTTGATTTCTGGAGTACTCATTAATTTAGCTCTGGCTGTTTGCTTTTATCTGCTTTCTGGTTTTATTATTCTTCCTCTTCTCTTTGGCAAATGACAGAGTTTGGTAAGGTTTCCTTTCCAGTAAAACCTAGCCAAAATACATGATGAATTTAGGGGTTCATTCATGCATTATAAAACCTGATCCTCACTTAACAAGATATAATCCAAAATCTCTCTCAGAATTTAAAAACTCTTCATATTTTGTCTATATTTTTCTAGGGCTTTGAAAGTAAAATTAGCATTACATATATGTTTTTAAATAGAGAATACAATTACTACTTCAGGAAAATTATTTTATTTAGATCATATTTTGGCCATTATCCTAGTTGTTACAGTAATTTATTTAAATAAGAAAAAAATGGAATTAGAACTCTGTAGTTTCTAACCTTATAATAGAAAATAACATATAATATTTAGAGTTGCTAAGCATGCAGGAAAACACATCTTTATTACATATAGTAAGAGCTAAAGTGTGAATTAAGAGAGTATCTGTGTAACACAGATTGACAAAGCATGACAAAAATTTTAAGAATATTAGTATTTTTGACCTAGTGATTATATTTCTAAAAATATATTACCTTAGAGAAAACTTATGGAGACAAGAAAAGATTTAACTTCAAGGACTTCCCTAGTACTTAAATAAAATGAATTGATAAAATGAACTGCAGAAGTAGCATAAAATGGTTCTGAACAGTTTATAAATTTCAGAATGGTAGAGTAAGGACTTCTGAAAATTCATACCACCATAAAGCAATGAGAAAATCACCAAAAATTATATCATCATTTTCACAGCTCTAGAGAATAAAGGCTTACAACAATCTGAGAAGTATTTATTAAAGAAAAAAAAAATCCCAATAAGAACAGCAAGCTTTATGGCATTTTAACTTACATTAATGTTGTCCCTCTCTACTCAGCTCTACTATAGCCTTGAAAGCCAATAACCTCACAATTACAATAGCTTGAGTGAGGCCACTCACAAGAGTGAGAAAAATGGGTTTGGAGTTCCCCAAATATCCCATCCCAAGTGTCAGTCACTATCTCATCTGTCTGAAAGCTTACTGAAAAACTTCACTCTCAGAATCTGTCTTTATTTATCTCCAACTCAGAGCTCACTCTATTGTATCCTCAAGACATTTGTTAAAAATGATCAGTAATAATTGTTTAACATAGCAGCTGCCTAAAGCAGTATTAACATTTGGGGTTAACAAAACACTGACCAAAAAACGTAAAAGGAAAAGTTGAGGAATGGTTCTCTATATGGAGTTTTGAAAAGATCCCACATAATCCTGGGAATCTAGAAAGCCACACACATATGCAAGACGGTATGCACCCCCAGGAAACACCTGAGAAGGCTCAAATCTCTCACATCTGGCTGACCTTGAAGCTTTGCACAATCAAGAAGTTAAGGACAGAGCAGTGTTGTAAACTTCCTGCTAGAATATTGAAAGCGTGCTCCAACACACAGAGCCCCTTGGCAAAGACTGGGAGACATATTGGTTCAAGACACTCAGGGAAATCTCTATCTAATCAAGAGTTGGCCACTGAAGTAACTAAGCAGAGATTCATTGGCCACACATGACAAAAAAATACAGACTTTACAGAATTAGTCCCACAAAGTTACCAAATAAACAAAAAGTAACAATAACAACCACAAAAACAGCAAGAACAACAAACCCATAAAGAGGAAACCTAATTTTCAGAGCTATTATATGGCAATATTTAAAATGTCTATTTTTTAACAACAACAACAAAATGAGACATACAAAGAAGTGATAAGTGTGGCTTATATACACATATACACAAAAGGCAGGTAATATAAATCATCCTTGCTGAAACTCAAAGATTGTACTTACTAGACTTTAATTCAGCTATTATAAATATGTTCAAAGAACTAAAAGAAATCACGTCTCAAAAAGAAAAGAAAAATATGAGAATGATGTCTCATTAAATAGAGAAAATCTATAAAGAAAAATCATTAAAAAAGAACAAAATAAAAATACTGGAATTGAAAAGAACAATAATCGGAATAAAAAATTCATTAAAGGAGCTCAAGAGCAGATTTGAACTGGCAGAATAAAGAACTAGGGAACTTGAAGACAGATCAATTGCCATTAACCAGTCTGAAAAACAGAAAGAAAAAAGAATAAAGAAAACTAAACTGAGCTTCAGACATATGTGTGACACCAGTAGATGTCGTAAATATAAATAATGGGAGGAAAGAAGAGAGAGAAAAGGGCAGAAAGAATACATGAAGAAATAATGTTCAAAATTTCCCCAAATTTGGTGAGAAACATTCATCTACACATCCAAGAAATTCAACAAAATAGGGCAAGCTTAAAGAAATCCACAAATATAAAATAGTCAAACTATAGAGAGACAAAAATAAAGAGAGAATCTTCTCTCATTTTAGCAAAAGAAACGTGACTCACCACATACAAGAGATCACCAATAAATTAAACTGCTGATTTCCTGTTGGAAACCAGTAAGGCCAGAAAACACATGCCAAGTAGTAAAAGGGGGGGGAAACTGTCAACCAAAAATTCTATATACAGAACAACTCTTATTCAAAACAAAGAAGAAATCAAGACATTCCCAAATAAATAAAAACTAAGAGAATTCATTGCTAGCAGAACTACTCTACCAGAAACACTGAAAGGAGTCCTTCACGGTGAAATGGAAGGTCATTAATCAAACCCACATGAAGATTAAAGGTCACCCTTAAAAGTAACTACACAGATAAATATAAAAGACAGCATGAATACATATTTTTTTCTTACTCCTTTTTCCCTATATTTAAAAGAAGCTGTATAAAACAATAATAATAGACTGTGTTGATAGTTTATAAGTTACAGAGAATGTGATTTGTATGACAATAACAGTAGAAAGGCAGAAGAAAACAGAACTATATTGTAATAATACTTTTATATACTATTGAAATTAAGGTGGCATTAATCTGAACTAGTTATTTTTTAAGCCATTTTTTTAAAGACTTTATTTATTTATTTGACAGACAGAGATCACAAGTAGGCAGAAACGCAGACAGAGACAGAGAGAGGAGGAAGCAGGCTCCCTGCTGAGCAGAGAGCCCTATGTGGGGCTCAATCCCAGGACCCTGGAATCATGACCTGAGCCAAAGGCAGAGGCTTTAACCCACTGAGCCACCCAGGCGCCCCTGAATTAGGTATTTTAAAATCAAGATGTTAATTACAGGGGCCTGGGAGGCTCAGTTGGTTAAGTGGCTGCTTTCAGTTCAGCTCATGATCCCAGGGTCCTGGGATCGAGAGCTGCTTTGGGCTCCCTACTCAGTGGAGAGCCTGCTTCTCCCTACCTCTCAGTCTGTAGGTATGCCTACTTGTGCTCTCTATCTCTCTGTCAAATAAATAAATAAAATCTTAGCTATATGTAGAAGAATGAAACTCGACCATTCTCTTACACCGTACACAAAGATAAACTCAAAATGGATAAAAAAAACCTCAATGTGAGACAGGAATCCATCAGAATCCTAGAGGAGAACATAGGCAGTAATCTCTTTGATATCAGCCCCCGCAACTTCTTTCAAGATAGAAAGAAAGGCAAAGGAAACAAAAGCAAAGATGAACTTTTGGGACTTCATCAAAATCAAAAGCTTCTGCACAGCCAAGGAAACAGTCAAGAAAACAAAGAGGCAACCCGCGGAATGGGAGAAGATATTTGCAAATGATAGTACAGACCAAAGGTTGATATCCAGGATCTATAATGAACTCCTCAAACTCAACACACACAAAACAGACAATCATATCAAAAAATGGGCAGAAGATATGGACAGACACTTCTCCAATAAAAACATACAAATGGCTATCAGACACATGAAAAAATGTTCATCATCACTAGCCGTCAGGGAGATTCAAATTAAAACTACATTGAGATACCACCTTACACCAGTTAGAATGGCCAAAATTAGCAAGACAAGAAACAACACGTGTTGGAGATGATGTGGAGAAAGGGGAACCCTCTTACACTGTTGGTGGGAATGCAAGTTGGTGCAGCCTCTTTGGAGAACAGTGTGGAGATTCCTCAAGAAATTAAAAATAGGGGCGCCTGGGTGGCTCAGTGGGCTAAGCCGCTGCCTTCGGCTCGGGTCGTGATCCCAGGGTCCTGGGATCGAGCCCCACATCGGGCTCTCTGCTCAGCAGGGAGCCTGCTTCCCTCTCTCTCTCTGCCTGCCTCTCCATCTACTTGTGATTTCTCTCTGTCAAATAAATAAAATCTTAAAAAAAAAAAAAGAGAAGAAATTAAAAATAGAACTTCCCTATGACCCTGCCATTGCACTCCTGGGTATTTACCCCAAAGATACAGATGTAGTGAAAAGAAGGGCCATCTGTACCCCAATGTTTATAGCAGCAATGGCCACGGTCGCCAAACCGTGGAAAGAACCAAGATGCCCTTCAATGGACTAATGGATAAGGAAGATGTGGTCCATATACACTATGGAGTATTATGCCTCCATCAGAAAGGACGAATACCCAACTTTTCTGGCAACATGGACGGGACTGGAAGAGATTATGCTGAGTGAAATAAGTCAAGCAGAGACAGTCAATTATCATATGGTTTCACTTATTTGTGGAGCATAACAAATAGCATGGAGGACATGGGGAGTTAGAGAGGAGAAGGGAGTTGGGGGAAATTGGAAGGGGAGGTGAACCATGAGAGACTATGGACTCTGAAAAGCAATCTGAGGGTTTTGGAGGGGCAGGGGGTGGGAGGTCGGGGTACCAGGTGGTGGGTATTATAGAGGGCATGGATTGCATGGAGCACTGGGTGTGGTGCAAAAATAATGAATACTGTTATGCTGAAAATAAAAAATAAATTTTAAAAAAAGATGTTTATTATAATCTGCAGGAAAATTACTAAGAAAATGGCTATGAAAATTATATATACATATGTATTATTTCATGTATAGAGAATATGAAATTACTATGTATAGATATATATATGTATATGGCTAAAATATATCTACTTAATAAAAAGAATAAGTAGTCAAGGTGGGATTGAGAAACAAACAATAATTGACAAATTGCACAGAGAGATTGAACGGGAAAAAAAGAGAAAAAACTCAAATTACTCAAAGCAAGAATGAAAGCTCATACCCTATGGCCTAGCAATTGCACTACTGAGTATTTACCCTTAAGATACAAAGGTAGTGATCCGAAGGGGCACGTGAACCCAAATGTTTATAGCAGCAATGTCCACAATAGCTAAACTATGGAAAGAGCCTAGATATCCATCAACAGATGAATGGATAAAGAAAATGTGGTATATATGCATAATGGAATACTATGCAGCCATAAAAAATGAAATCCTGCCATTTGTAACAATGTGGATGGAATTAGAGGGTATTATGCTAAGTGAAATAAGTCAATCAGAGAGAGACAATTATCATACGATCTCTCTGATATGAGGAATTTGAGAGGCAGGGTGGAGGTCATGGGGGGAGGGTAGGGAAAAAATGAAACTAGATGGGATGTGGGGAGGGAGACAAACAAGAAACCCTTAATCTCAAGAAACAAACTGAGGGTTGCTGGGGGTTGGGGGGGAGGAATGGGGTGGTTGGGTTATGGACACTAGGGAGGGTATGTGCTATGGTAAGTGCTGTGAATTATATAAGACTGATGATCTGATGATTCACAGACCTGTATCCCTGAAGCAAATATACATTACAGATTAATTTTAAAAAAGAATGAAACCTCATTGCTACTGACCTTACAAAAATAAGGATTATAAGAGCATACTATGAATAATTGTATATCAACTACCTAGATGATCTACAATGTAATTGTCAAATTTCTAGATACAAACTCCTGAATCTTACCTATAAAGATCTAAAAAACCTGACTAGATCTCTAACGAGAACTGAATCAGTAATCAAAAAACTTCCCATGAAAAAAAGATCACGTCCAGATAGCTTCAATATTGAATTCTACCAAATGCTTGAAGAGAAATTAACATAAATCCTTTACAAAGTTTTCCAAAAAATAAGAGAGAACACTTCCCAACTCATTCTATAAAGCTATTATTATCCTGATCAAAAAAACCAAAAACATCATCACAAAAAATCCCTTATAATATCCCTTATAAATATAGACACAAAAATCAACAAAATACTAACAATTGAACCCAACAACATATAAAATATTATACGCCATGACCAACTAAGATTTATCCCACAAATGAAAGGTTGTTTTGACACACAAAAATTAATCAATGTAGTACAGCATATTTATACAACAAAGGACAAAAACCAGATGATCATCTCAATAAATGCACAAGATCTGCTTGATAAAATCCCATACTTATTCATATTAAAAACTATTCAGTGAACTAGAAGTACAAAGGAAATTCCTCAACCTGATAAAGGCATCTACAAAAACAGCCACAGCTAATATTATACTAATGGTGAAACATGTTAGCTGATAAAACTACAAAAAAATAACTTTACAACCACATCCAATTCTTTCCCCAATATTTAATTTTTTAAAAATTTAGCCTTCAGAGAAGTTGGAAGAATAATACAATGAACACCCACAAGTCCTTCACCTAGAAACAACTGTTTTTAGTATTTTGCAATACCTCAAGGCAGAGACACTTTTTTCTGAACTGTTTGAAACTCATTTGTAGACATCCTTACCCTTAACTAAGCAATTAAGCATGTACCTCCTAAGGCTAAAAACACTTTCCTTTTTCCTTTATAACGACAACGTAACTGTCACACTCAGAAAACTTGAATATCAGTCAGTACTGTCATTGAAAATAGTCTATTTTCAAATCTTCCCAATTTTCCTAATAATGTCTATTAAAGTATTTTCTTCAATCCAGGATCTAGTCCATATTCACATATTGCATTCAGTTGTTATGTCTCTTTCATGTACTTCACCTAGAACAGTTGCCCAAATTTCTATTTTCCTTCACAACACTGACATTTTTTGAGAATCTAGGCCAGTACTGAATTTGGATTTGTCTGATTGTTTCCTCATAATGAGGTTCAGTTCAAACCTTTTTTGTGGGAGTAGTACATAGGTAATGTTTCAACCATTACTTAAGATGGCAGGTTTGTTTCTCTAGAATGGTGGTGCTCTTTCTTCATTTTTGTGCAAGGATTTTTTGTGGGCAAAATATCAAAAACATGTTTACTCAAAATTCCTCTGCATCAGTAACTTCTCGAAAAATCACAGAATAGCAAGCCCTAAAACGGCCATGACTCAAAGAGTCAGTTTACAGTTCATAAAGGGATAAGCAGTATGAAATCCATACACTTATACACATTGAATTCATTATTTGGTCTAGACAAATCTCTGGAGATTTCTTAATTATCAGCTCCTCTTTTCACTGAACAGACATGTTTCTATTAGTTACAAACACAGTAGAGTTTGGGGTATAATACATTAATACACTAGTGAGGAAAAGGTGAGCCCTTTTCTTGACCCCATTATTTAAGATCACTGTCCACGCCCTCTAACACATTTTCTCCACCTTCTCTGTTTTGCTTTTCTCCTTAGCATTTTTCACTCTTCAACATATACATATTTCACTTTTTCTCCTGGTTGTTGCCTGCCTTGCCCACTGGAATGTAGGCCTCATGAGGGTGGACATTTTTATTTTTCTAGCTCCTTATTGTGCTTCCAGCTTTTAGAACAGTCAGGCTCTAGATTCCAGTAGGTCCAAAGTAAAAATTCTTATTACATGAATAAGTGAATGAATGAATGAATGGCTTCACTTCCTTCATTAAAATATGCCGAAGTGGGCGCCTGGGTGGCTCAGTGGGTTAAGCCACTGCCTTCGGCTCAGGTCATGATCTCAGGGTCCTGGGATCGAGTCCCACATGGGGCTTTCTGCTCAGCAGGGAGCCTGCTTCCCTCTCTCTCTCTCTCTCTCTCTGCCAGTCTCTCTACCTACCTGTGATCTCTCTGTGTCAAATAAATAAATAAAATCTTTAAAAAATAAATAAATAAGTAAAATAAATAAAAAATAAAATAAAATATGCCGAAGTCAGGGTACATGGGTGGCTCAGTTGCTTAAGTGGCCAGCTCTTGATTTTGGCTCAGATCATGATCTCAGGGTCCTGGGATCCAACCCTAGGCAGAGTCCATAATCTGCTTGAGGAATCTTTCTCTCTCCCTCTCCGTCTTCTCCTCCCCCGGTTTGCATGCTCCCTCTCTCTAAAATAAGTAAGTATTTCTTTAAAAAATATATATAGGCCGAAGTCACAGGGGCAATAAGAACTTGGGATATTTGAGCCACATAGTTTCTTTTCAAATATAATTTGATTAAGCTGTCTTTAAACTCATCTTTTCTCTCAACCTAAGAATATTTTATAATTCATAGGTTTGTTACAGAAAAAAATTACAAATGAGGCATTTAGTAGATCAGAAAAATAATATAATTATTAAACAAGTTGTGACAGACAAATATAAAATTCTTAACAGATCTTGACCGTAAAGCTCTGGATAGGATACCCTCTGCCAGAGGGTTTGGGAAGGTCACCAACTTGCTTACAGCCATGGTTATCTTCGAGATTTTGAAGAAGTGGGAGAAACCAAAGAGGTATTTAGAAGAAAAAAATAGAAAGTTAGAAGAAAAAAGAAAAGAAAAAGGACTGGAGAATAAAATGAGTTCTCTATGGCCTCTATCCTTCCCTCCATCATGTCTTTCCATCACCCCCGAGCCCCAGGCTTATGCATAGTTCAACATCAGCCCTTTTCATTCAATGAGGACTGTGAAGTCAGAAAGAAAACAGTCAATACACTGGATATCATCTTCCCATGTAGATTATAAGGTCAGAACTGAGGGTCTCAGAGGGAATGGCTCTTCGTAACAAAGGAGAAACTGATTCCAGGATAGAATATCCTTTCTCTGAATGAATTCAAAAGTTCTTGTCAAACTATATATTTTGTAAACCCTTGAATGGCATAAATGAATAAGTATGGTAAGGCCTTTTTCATATTAATTAAAATTTGAGAGTATAAGAATTATTACATAATAAAAATAAGGTTTAAGAACCTTCCTATATTTGATTATTTTTTTATAGGGGGATGACATACCTTTTTAAAGTTTGAGATTGTTGGCTTTAATCCAAAACTATCTTCCCAAACTTCAAGCTAACCACAGGACATTCTTAACTTAGAATTCTAAGCTCTCATTCACCAAATGGCACATTCTCAGCGTATGAAACCCACAGTGTTCCCAGCACCCAGGAGGGTAAAGGGAAGTCGAAATAGGATTCATTGCCTAGAAACTGCAGTCTTGAGTTTTGACTCTTAAACTGTTGACAAAGGTTTGATTTCCTCTCTGGGAACATGTAAGAAAATGGTAAGAGGCTGTTCCACCGCTAGAAAGAATGACTTAGTGTGAAATATATTTATGGTCATTGCCAATTTTATGTTCAGGGACTGAGAGCAGACAGAGAGAAAGGAAAGAGATACTGAGAGCTCCTTGCTAACCTCCACCCTACAAGTTAGAAAATCCTGAGAGTCTCTCTGACACCAAAGACTTCCCTCCTGCTGAGGCCTTCAAAACTTCACCTTCTTGGAGAAAAAACGTGAAAGACAAAAGAAAGTTTTTTTGGCTTCGAAATTAGATTGGCCTTTCCTCTGAAGAGCCAGGCAGCCACTGCACCAGACTCGGGCGTCTGGCGGGCTCTCTGCAGCCAGAGGATCACATCACACTGTTTGGCTGCACAAGCCCATGGTTAGCACTGCTCCCCACAGGAATCCGGCCAACAACAGCCCTTCTTACCATTCAGCCTTGACCTGGTACACATGCTCACAACGTTCTCAAGCACCGTGCTGAAACTGAATGGGAAAGATTTGTTTGAAGATTTATAAAGATAGAGGCTGGAATCCAATGTGCTCCCATTAAATATTCAAGTTGAAAGTTCCTAAATTTTGAGAATTCCTAAGTATCTACTTCCAAAGAAGGAAAGGCATTTGAGAACTTCGCTTGAATTTGAATTTGAATCTGCTCCGACATTCCAACAAGTCACCATTTAAAACTGAGCAGTGTCTGTTTGAGGTCACTGACCAGACTCCCACAGGGGTCTAGCTGAGCTGGACAACAACATAAGGGTCTGTTAGTGGGCTTTCCAAACCAGAAAAAAGCTAACGCATAAATGATTTGATTGTATCTTCCAGATTAAGCTACTTATCTTGGTCAGGGTGGTATTCAGAACTTTCACAAATTTTAATCAACTGTTGGTAAATACTATGATTGGAATTCTGCATTCTTAGAAATATTAAAGATTTGGTATTGTTCATCCATTTATCCAGTCAGCAAAAACTCGTTGAATTCCTACTATGTGCTAAGCTCTGTTTTAGGTAGTAGGAATACAGTGATGAATGAACAGTGGCTCTGCCCTCACGGGGCTTATATTCTACCAGGGCATAGGGAGAAAGGGAATCATAGAGGGAAAAAAAAAAAAAAAAACAAGCTTATCAGATAGCAGTAAAAAAGCTATAGGAAAAAATAGATAAGATCTATTTGATAAGGAGTGTCAGATGGCAGAGGTAGTTGGTAGCAAAGTAGGGTCACCATTTAAATGGTATTGGTGGGGAAAGAGCTCACTAAGAAGGTGCCTTTCAAGCAAATCCTTAAAGATGATGAAGGAGCCAGACCTGGACATCTGGGAAAGAACATTCCAGGTAGAGGGGTCCACAAATACAAAAGACATGAGATGAGAGTGCCTGACATGTCTGAGGAATCGCAAGAAGCCTAATGTGTCTGGAAAGGTGTATATGAGGGGGGAGCACTGAAAGATAAGGTTGGGGGTGGAACTTTAGCTTTAACCCTGAAGAAGAAATGATACCGATGGAGGACACAGAGCAAAAGGAGGCAAACCTTAGAAAGGATTATTCTAGCTAATAACTAACTTCCATGTTTACTTCATCCTGGTTTCTTGGTACAATATCAACCAGGCAGACAGCAAATGGAATATCAGTATGGCATGTAATGGTACTGGGCAGGAGGGAAGGTCCTGTCGAGTGTGAATGTGGGATCTGCTTCTTCTGTACCTTTCAGCATTGGTTATACCTGTGCTGTCCAATATGGTAGCCACTCCCCACAGGGCTGCTGAGTACTTGAAATGCAGCTAGATTGAAATAAGTATGAAATACATGCCAGAAGTTGAAAATGTAGTATGAAAAAAGAAAAAAAAATGTAAAATGTTCCATAAAGATTTTTATAATGCTTATATATTGAAATGATAATATTTGGTATACAATGGGTTAAATACAGTGTATTATTAAAATTATTTCACCCGTTTCTTATTTCTTTCAATGTGTCTACTAGAAAATTAAAAATTGCAAGTGTGGCTCACTTCCTTTTTTCACTGGACAGAGCTGGGTTAGAATACTGCTAGAATAGTGCTTAGAAATTCCCAAGGTAACTAAGGAGACAGAGCAGCTCCTTAAATGAAGAGAAAGAATGACTTAGAGTGTAGAATACTGTCTCCCTGTGAGCAAAAAGAGAGGTACTGGCATTTCACGGCAAAGAGGCAGCTTGTTCATGCCACCTTGTGTAGGAAGGCAATAATCAGACACCAAGAAGCTATCTGGTCGGTTTCTTCTCAGGAAACCAATACAGGAAATTCTGGTTTAAAATATTTAGGTTTGATATATAAATGAAAGTCCTAAATTCAAACAGGTTACCACTGAAAGGACTATAACTAAAACTTCTTCAGCCCTGCAAGAAAGGGAAGGCATCTACTAAGTGCTGTAACTAGGCAGGACACTTTGTATGGACCATCCCATGAAATCCTCACAGCCATCTGGGACTTCTTTTATTTAAACAAGAAAAAAAACATGGGGGTGGGGGTCCAAAGCCCTAAATTTTCTTCGAAATCTTTGATTTTTATCTCTACAACAAGAAGCAAGAGATTATCTTTTCATTTTGCGTAAAACTCTTCCGGCATGGAACAGCTTTATAGGTCCTATTTGCTATGGCAACCATATTTAGATGGAGGAAGAAAACATAATGTTCCTGGATAATTTCTGCCAAGAAGGGGTCCCTTATTTTATGAATGAAGAAAGTGAGGCTCAGGGGTATATTCATTTGCTAGAGGAGCAGAGCTGAATTACCCACTAACTCCAAAGCCTATGTCCTTCCACCAGAGCCCATTGGCCAGATCCTGGGTGGAATATCCAGAATTTACTTGTTAATCCCTGGCTCTATTAATACTATGGTCATGGCTACCCCACACCCTGTGTTAAACTCAAGCGTCTTCTGTACCAACGATTGGACAATACCCAGGATGAGGAAAAAAAACAAGAGTTAACATGGGGAAGGAACAACACTTAACATCTGCACAGGTCTCCAGGAACGAACACAGCTGAAGAGCCCAAGGAACTTTCCTTAGAGAACCTCAAAACTCTACCAGAAAACCTTTAATCTCATACTACTTTGGTTTACACCAATGTGGAAACATGTTGAAGCCACTGAAATGCCTTTCCATCCCTGAGCAAGGAATCTAAGGCCATATAATAAGCTACAACTGACACATTCAGCAACAGAAGTGACAGAACCCAGCCGCTAGAGTTCTATTCTATTCCTGGCCCTCACTACCATCCTGTTATACTGTCTTACCCGTTATTTTGGGAGGGGGGGGAGAGAAAAGCTTCTTCTATTTCTAATCATTATGTTGTTATGCAAACAAAATCCATGAATACATTTCATGAATGAAGACCTTCATGAGATCCAAAACGGATGAGAGCCTCTTTCTCCTCACTCAAGACTTATTGGAGGCACCAGACATGTTTTGATATTTCAGAGAAGCTTTATGACTGAAGAGTCAAAACTAGATTATCTTCCTAGTTTTTTAATATAACTTGTGGTATAGCTACAATGATAGGTAGATTTTTTTGCATCTCTGAATATAATTTATAATAACATTAACTATTTATTTTTTTTTAAAGATTTTATTTATTTATTTGTCAGAGAGAGAGGAGCGAGAGTGAGCGCAGGCAGACAGAGTGGCAGGTAGAGGCAGAGGGAGAAGCAGGCTCCCTGCCAAGCAAGGAGCCCAATGTGGGACTCCATCCCAGGACGCTGGGATCATGACCTGGGCCGAAGGCAGCTGCTTAACCAACTGAGCCACCCAGGCGTCCCTAACATTAACTATTTAAAATATATGACTGCATTTGTCAAAACTCACAGATATGTATAACAAAGAGCAAATTTAACTATGAATAATTTAAAAATTAATGCATTATTTTTTTAAAAAAAATCCAAAATGTAGTGAGGACCTATTATTATATTAGAAAAATAATCCCATTAACCTGTATTTAGAGTATGTCAAATAACCTGCTTCCTGGGAAAATTAAGAGGTTTTCTGAGTCAGTAAATTCTAGAACTGAGAAGGTTCTAACAAGCCCCTGTTTTACTTATGAGGAAACTGAGTCTCATAGAGGTTAGTGGGAAGGCTCTGGGTCACAAAACTGGCCAGTAACAGAAGCAGGACAGGATTCCAGTTCTCCTCAGCCTGGCCAGTGACCTTTGCCCACAACAATGCCCCCTGAGGGAGACAGAACACATCTGCAGGCTCTAAAACCATCCAGAGCAGTATAGTAGCAAGGGCAAAACTTTTTAAAATACCAAAAACTTCCTTGCACTTTTCCTAGCACTTGGTCAAATGCTTTTACTTAACTGATAGAAATTCAGAGTAAACATCCAGTTTGGTTATAAATGAAATCTTGCTTCAATATATGAAAATTTTTTTGCATTGGAAAATATCCTTACAGCCTGATGCTTTTCTGGCGTGCGTTCTGTTCTTTCAGTTAGTGTGCTTAGTTATTAAAGACAGCTGTGTCCATTGCCTATGAATATTATGGATGCTGAAAACCTAATAACAAAACCAAAAATTCTCAAGAGTACTCTCCCTCTCCTTTGCTTGAACTTGAAACTGAAAAGAAACACATTTTCCACCAATGTCAAGAACTGTCACTCCTGTCATCTACCAATCACATTCATAAATTCAGATTGGTGAGGGAAAAGAACCCTAAAGTCAACATAGCCCGACAACCAAAATGTGAAAGTATATTAAAACTTATTTTGTCAGATTAAAGCATGAAAAAAGTAAGATGTGTATCAGTATGAATGATGCGGTGGGAGTAAATTTTCATACTCATTTTGAAATTAAAAAGTAGCTTTTCTATTACTGAATTTTCATTCTTAAAATATAACCAAAGTATACTGCCGTACAATGGGTAACTGCTTTTATTGGTGTTTGACTACATCACAAATTTATATTAATCACACCAAAAATGAAACAGGTACCTTTTTCTTCTCACTAAAGAAAATGTCATGGACAAGCTCTGACCTTTCTTTCCGTTCATTCTGAGTAGCAGTTTTTCCTTGTGTTTAACTCCAGCAATACTCAGAGGTTTAAAAAGTCCCCACACAGGACATCTGGAACAGAATATTGTTAATCACGATCACGTTGTCTGATTCTGATGCATATCACAGAGAACCGAAGAGGCACAAGGCAAAAGAGCAGTGCATAGAATTACGTGATAGATAATGTTTGACACTGGATATAACTCTGGGTTGTTTATACATTTCATGGTGCTCCTTGCACAGAAGGTTCATCCAGATCCTGGAGGCCTGTCCCCCTTCCAAATAGCAAAATCTGCTCAATATTTCAAGCTGGCCCTTCTAAACCACAGTAAGAATTTAGGTAGTTTACAAGGGATGATTCACCGCACTGACTCAGTGCAGCCTCAGAGATGGGCTTTAGAAGACAATGTTGGATGTATTTAGGGGAAATATTCTTCTGTGTGTCTGTGGTCTGGTATCCCCCAATCTTTGGGAGCACGGTGGCTCCCTGCAATCCAAACACATTATTGCTTACATTAAACAAGTGGTACCATTTAAAAGTCCACTCAAAGATTACGGTGGTAATTGAAGCCATTCACAGGACCACAAAAGCACGGCCACCCTCCAAATCGAACATTTGAATGACATTTAAAAGGTGCCAAAATGGGTAATCAACTCATTCAAAAGATAATTCCAGAATATCTAGCACGCACAGAACTCTGGGACAGTTATTCAAGGAGAGACCAAGATGGCAATGAAAGTGAATTATGCTACTTTACTGAAACAGGCTATCTATCATGCCAAGATACTGATGAGAACAAAAGGACAGCTCCAGGGGGACTGGAAATGACAGGGAAAATGGAAGCAGGATGGAATGAAAAAGATGTGGTAGAGCAAAGGGAGGGGAGGAGAAGCCATAAAGCAGGAACATGGAAACAAAGAAAGAGAGGAGCAAGACCCTAGTATCAATTAAAAAAAAAAAATTAAGTTCTCATAATGGAGAAAAGATCAAAAGTGTCTGGAAATAGTCTAAAGTATCACAACATTAATATTTTATTCTATTTTGTTGACCAAATGGGATATTTCTTTTCACTCTTGTTAATGTATGTTTCCTTTCCTGTCCTCACACACCACAGGGAGATAACTTTCTGACACTTGCCCTCCCATGAGGCTAAGGACTCAGAACTCAGCCACTCCCACCCCTACCTCTTCACACTCAGATGTCTCCTTGCCAGTTTTTTTTTTTTTTTTTAATGTTTTAGATTGCCTTCTCTTTCCCCTACAGGTTTATCATAAACCCTTCATGTCACTATGCTTACTAAAAGAAAAAAGTGAATATGTAGCTTACTGCCTTCAAGACTGAAACAAAATCCCAAGTAGGAAGGTAGAAGGTTCTAGATCATATAACTCATTTTCAAGAACATGGATACTCAAATCAAAAACTATAAGACTAGACATTTAGTCAAATATTTACTGTTCCCTATGTGCAAGACACTGCACTCAAAGGTGTAAGGCACTTTATGCCTGTCCACAAGAAAACAAAATCTAAAACACCGAAGGAGGGACGGTAGGAAAGGATGGGGACGAGAGCTCCCATGGAAGAACAGGCCTGGAAAGCAGGAGGGATCTTTCTCACTCTGAGCCAGGAGAGAAAGAGAAAACTGTAAGGAGACAGAGAGGCGGGAGGCTGCAGAGCCATGGGGTAGGGAGGAGGCACTGTAGGAAACCAAAGAATAATTTCACTGCAGTCTGGGAACAGGTACAGAAGATCACTATCTCAAAATGAAGAGGTCAGAGATGGAAAGAGAGGAGCTGAAATCAAGAAAAGTCTTGGATTAATTAAGTTTGGGAGCTAACAATGTTGACTCACTTTTCTCTTTATTAATATGTTTGGATCAAGATTTGAAGAGAAAAGATTGGAAGAACACACAGGATTTGAGCAAACTCTGCCATTATCCAACAATCAACATGCAGACTAAGGTCAAACTACACACACAGCATTTTTCTCAATGTTTTTAAAAATGCACCTTAATGTAAGTAGGAGAAGATGAATATCCTTCATACAGACATAAGCTTCAAAAAAACTTGAACCACTCTATAGAAAAATGAGAAATAAAAACATAAGTTACAGAATAAACACAATTGACTAATTGATGTATAAAAAAATTTTTTTAGTTCCAGAAGTCAAATGCCAATGAAAACAAGGTTCTGAAGTGGGAAAACAGTTTTGGTGCAGGAATATATACACCTATGGGCTACAGAATGAAGTAGAAATCAGGACATCTCTTACATGAGATATTTTAGCAACACACACACATACACACACACACACACACAGAGCAGTGTCTGTATCCCTGACCCACTAATTATACCTCTATGAATTTAGCCTAAGAAAACAATCAGAGAAACAAAGAAAGATTAATTCTCAAAGATATTTGTTATGTCACTCATATCAGTGAAAACTGAAAACAGTATTAGTTTTTTAATACCCAAAAAAAAGCTAAATAAATCATAGTATACTGATGGAATACTATGTAGCTATTAAAAATATTTTTCAATTTTCAATGACTTTTTAATGGAATGGAGATATATTCACAATATGATGATACATGAAAATAACCAACATGCAAAGCAATGTAGAAGATATGATCCTACCTAATTATATAACTATATGTAGATATGAAGAATAAAGGTTGTAAGGAAATATATCAAATCATATTAACAATGGTTATCTTTGAATTGTACCATTATTTCTATTTTTCAGTCCATCTGGAATTTATGTAATTATCATCCATCTTATAGTTAGCACATATTATCATATAATATCATTTGATACTTTGTACACCAAAAAGTGCTGCATGATGGACTGACTTGGGGTTTATTTTTAATATACCAAAGTCAATAGACTATAACTGTCTGGAGAGAAAAAGTGAAACCCCCTTCATCTTTGAGCACTCAGTGCCTAATATAGTGTCTAACACATAGAAGACAGTCAATTAAATGAGTAATGATTGGCTGGCTGTAGAGACAAATGATGGATGGAAAGATGAACGGAGGAATGGCTAAATAGTTGGGAAATTCTTCAGCATTTAGTAAAATAATTTCTCTCCTGGGTTTTTTCAGAGATAAAAACAGCTCATCAGGTGATACAACTTAAAGAGAATAAAAGGTAAAGGAAAAATTAAATGAATGATCTTTGCAAGGATAAATGGGAGGAGGTTTAACCAACAGAGCTCATTTTCCTACCAGCTCTCAATCTCTATTCCAAACTCCGCTCAATTATGCAAATGCATTCGTTTCTTAGATGGACAATAGAAAGCAATTACTCAAAAACAATTAAACACATGCTTCGTTCTACCAGGAGGATGAATTTCCACTCACAGAACCACTGAACTTCTTGTCCACTTGAATCCAACTCCTCTATATAATCTCCAAAGAGGGCTATCCCAAATTGCTGCTTCGACGCTGTTGGTGACTACTGCAGGGGATAGACGGGCCCCATCAGATAAACATTTATTTCTATCCATCTTTGGAAGCAGAAGCAGTGAGAATGGCTCTGTCCCAACAACTCTCACATTTTCTTTGTGTATTCATAAGTTCTTGGCGAGTAGATGCACCATAGATCATAGTGTCTCCATTCTCCATCTGATGTGAGGGTAACAGATACATGTTCTTCATCCACTCTGGCATCACAGTGACAAATCCTTAGGCTGAACGCCCAAGGCTGAAATCTGGTATGAGTTTAAACTTGCTTAAACCTGTGAGCCTCTGAAACAGAAGTGTAATTCACACTTTTATTGTGTTTGTACCTCTTGCACCAGAACTGGGGTTCTTTGTAAATGCTCAACTCACCATTATTTCCCCTCAAAAAGTCTGGTTGCTCTTCACTCCATAGATTCAAGTGCCATTTCCCATTTCCGAATGTCTACAATCATACATAATATCTCAAAATTATACTGATTGGTCCAGAGGAGGGAGGGTAGATGGGAGAGAAATGACTTGTGGCTTTATAATCAAGCAGTTCAAGATTTCAATTCTTATTAGTTCTTTGGCCTTAGGCAAGCTATTGAACTTCTCAGAATCTCAATTTCTTCATCGAAAAAGGGGGCTAAGGCCTCCCTAGATTGCAGAACAATTTTGAAAATTAACATTAAATCATTATATGTATCTGGCACAGAGCATATACAGTAAAAGCAGCTATTTTTAACAATAATTACTCTGCAAATAAATCATTCACTGATCTCTTTTCAAACTATGTGTTTTCCTATGAATGTTCAAATGTCATACAAGAAATTTCCTTTCCAACTATTTTCCCCATTGGGCTCATTTCCAAGATGGTGGCTCCCTACACAGAAAAATAACTTTATAGACTGCTTCAGTTATAAATTATATAAAGAAATAAGCATAAGAAAGCTTAGAAACTACCAAAAAATAAAGACATAGTAGGGATTAAAATCCAGTATTTAGATTGAAAACACATGAGGCAGAGCCAAAATAGGATTTAAAATATACAATATTATTCCCAGTCTTTTTAACATCAAAAAAATTGAGCTTCCTGTTGATTTCAGGAACTCGTTGAAAGTACTCAACTAGTAACATAGACAACTCATCTAGGCTCATGAACTCTTTAAGACATGCCTTGGAGCCCCTGCCTTACTGTTCCTACCAATTTTAGACTAGTATATCATATTAATATATCAGTGCACCAATCCAAATCAAGTGAAAAACTTACAGTGAAACCCACCTTTAACTAGATGCCCCCCAAATCTCATAAATATCTCATCTTTGCCTTCCTTCTAAGACATAATTTTAAGGCTCTGTCAAGGTAATGATCAATAAACACAGTAAGCAATACACTTGGTTTTGCTTTAGACACAGATCATTTTGGTGATACTTTAAAGAAGCAAGAATTTAACACTGCCATTAACAATACTTGTACATTTATGGATTCAATATAAAGAGAATGGCATTACAATAGACCTTTCCATACAAGTCAGCTGACAGATCACAACTGCTCAGATTCATTCAAACATAAAACACCAAGATTCAGAAATTCCTGGTCTAGGCAAAGCCAAGCATATCCCCAGCCACTTTTCTAAACAAGTTGGAATCCCCTCCTAGTGGTCGAGTTCTATCCAGACCCTAAAGAAAAGACTCCTTTTTTCAACAACTGTTCAAAACCAAGACTTTTTTGTCCTCAAGGTGACGGTACAACCACAGTGCAAAATACACTGCAGCAATTACACCAATATTTCAGATTACTTTTGAAAACTATTGTGAGGGCTTGGGGCCCACACCATTTAGATAAACTGCCCACATTAATCCAATTCACTTGACAATTGCTCAATTCTCCAATTTATTGCCCAGATGTAGCCAAATTTCTCCCTGTGGACAAGAAAGATGTAATGACAGCCTGGATCTAAAATGTGCCAAATTGCATGTATTACAACAAGTCAGAGAGGCCCTGTGAGATGGTTCAAGCACGGAGGGTCCCAAGTCTCCACGCAAGAGGAGCAGCGGTACGGTTGGGAATATGGGACTTGGATTGCCGTGGCATCACGTGACCACAGAGATGGGGAGATGTCCCACTGCTTCCTATCATAGGGAAGAGAAATCTGAAGCTGAACGTGCTGGAACAGGGAGAGGTTGGGCACGTCTCCCCCTTACTTCAGAGCAGGTTCAACTCTGAGTGTACAGAATCACTCTTTCCAAAGCTCTGCCCTGAACATTGGCAAGTACTTCCTGTCACTGCATTTTCCAGCTGCCATGAGTAGTAGGAATCTTTGAGGTTTTAGGAGCACTTTCCAAAGTGCTCCTAAAATATCCAAAGATATCTCCAGAGAAGTCATCCGCATTCCATACAAAGCAATTTATTATAAGTGTTACAGCAGCTGAACATCAATCCATCTTCCTTTCTGAGCTCATCTACCATGATGTGCATCTCTCTATTCCCTGCTGAACTTGCAAAGACTAAATGTGCCGGGGGAAACCAAAGTAGCAGAGTGGGGAAAGGGGCAATGGGGAAAGAAAGGAAAAGCAAAGTTAGGAGTCATTTGTTCATGAATTCAGCAATTATTGTGCATGCCCATTACGTATCAAGCTGTAAGGATACAAACCATTGTACCCTCATGGAGTTAGATAAAATCATCACGTATAAAAAATCTAATTATAAATCACTTCAAATGTTTGGGCAGTAAAGTACGGGCTGCTCTAAAAGATTTAGCAACATGACCTGATCTCATCTGGAGAATCAGATCAAGCTTCCCTAAAGAAGGAATGCTTGGACTTCCAATCGTGGGACGAGTGGGTATTAGCTGGGTATGTGGGATGATACAGAGAGGAAAGGAGAGAAGAAAAGACAGCCCAGGTAAAGGCAATGAGATATTAGACCAGTGCTACTCTAACTTTACCTGGCAAGTAAATACTCCTGGGGTCTTATTAAACTTCAGATTTCAATTCAATGGGTATGGGATAGGGCCTGGGATTCTGCATTTCCAACAATCTCTCACGTGAGACCAACACGGCTGTTGGGTCCATACTTTGTAGTGAGAACTCTGAGGATCTGCCCAGGGACCAAAGCAGAGAGAACATGGGAGGCCAATGATGAGGCCAGAGAGCTTGGCAGAGGTCAGATCATGCCAGGCTATACAGACCATCTTAAGGAATTTGGTTTAAGAGGAGTAGAAACCATGAAGATCTCCATTTGCTTTGTTCTCTTCAAATAACCTTCCAAGGAGTTTCACTTTCCCTGGGAGACAGCACTTCACAGTATCTAAAGTGTAAGTGAGAGCAAAGGTGTTTATGGACTTCATGGCTTCTAAGAGCCAGTAAAGTACAGCTCCTTCATCACAGACAGCCCATTAACAACCCATGTTTATTAGTAAAAATCCTCTGAACTTAATACTCCTTTGTCAGCAAAAGTAATTGATCTTGGCCAGTTAATTTGGCTGGTTTTACAGACTGAGGACTTGCCACTCTTTTAAGAGTATCCTACATACTCTGTGGGCTTTACTCCCTTCAGTGAGGAATTTCCAAGAACACTGAGCCCATAGGGTTCTTAAAATAGTTTGGTAAAAGAGAACACAAACATCTCTCATTGGCACCTTGGTCTTTAGTCTTACAAGTCTGTAGACATCGGATTTTACAGAAATGTCTGTGCCAACTGCCACCATCCTGCTCCCTGAAAATTTGACTGAACAAAGGCATACAGAACAGTGTGCTGTCCAGTTAGGCAGGCAGTAAAAGCTCATGCTTAAACCAAAAAGAAACAGATGTGTGCTCTAACCAATGCTTGGTATACTTTATAAATAATTCTTTGCCTCTGTATTAGGAAAGAATCATCTTCTTTCCATTTAAAAATGAATGTAGGACTTAATCACACTGAACATATGCCATAAGGAATGCACTCCCGTAGGACTCAGCCAACTGTATGGAACAGCCAAAGGAACTCAAGTTTTCACCCCCGCCCCCATTAGTATTGGGACTCTGGAGAAGTAATTCTCTTGGCTCTCTTATTCATGCAATGGGTAGATGGGGATTATATAGTTTAACAAGTGATAGGAAAGCACTGCATTTTCTGTGTGAGTCATGATGATATTCACACCTAAAAATGTTAGATGCTCTGCTTCTGGAATGAGTAAGAGCAAGAGGTTGTGAAATCCTCTCCAGATATCTTCAAATGTTAGCATGCTCTCAACTGTCTGGAATGCCATATATACTGTCCTGACCTAAATCAAGGATGTAAAATCATGCATAAGGCATTTGTTTCATTATCTAAGGAATCCATCTCAAGAAGATGAAATGTCTTTCTGGTGGTCTGCTCCTGTCACCACATCACAAAAACATGGGTAGACCAATTTTCACAAATTTGGGGGGTGTAACTAAAAGGGTCAGATATAAAATATAAGCCACATGGTACATGCAATATTTACTTGAGAGCAAGGAACACCCCAGAGAGTTGGCAAGTCATCCATCAGAGACGGCTTAACATACAGTAGGGATGTTTTGTGTGTACATGACTCTTTAGGGTGTCTCCCAGGCGAACAGAAATCTAATGAGAATGGGATTTCTACATACAAAAACCATTCTCCCAGGCAAGAAGGGGTTGCCAGCTCAAAAGGGCAGAACTGTCACTGGAAGAGAAGAGATCACTGGGTTGTAATGTCACAAGACAGCAATATAAAAAAATGCTAACATCACTGAACACTCACAGCACTACGTACCAAGGTTAGGAAGATGTGCCCTAGGAGACGTGGCTCTCTCCTGATGGAGCCCATGGTCTAATACAGACTAAAGGAAGATAAACCAGCAATCATGCTACAGCCTGCCACTTGGAAGTGTATGTGTGTGTGTGTGTGTGTGAGAGAGAGAAGGAGGGAGCAAAAGAGGGCGGGCGAGCTAGCCAGTGAGAGCCCTGAGCCTTGGCAACACAAACGAGAAAACATTGCTCCCACCATCTGGGAAACAATGCATTCAACAAGTTGCAAAGGATGGTGATCATCACTCTGAGATCTCAAACACTCACCAGGTGAAGAAAGAAAGGAAAGGAATTCTGGACCAGGTAGCAATAGGAGCAAAGGAAAAGACAGGTGCTCCAGTGTTGTACCTTCCAGTGCATATGAATCTATACCTATAATACATATGCACACACATATACACAAACATATCCAGAGATAGAAATATATTCATGTGTTGGGGGCACCTGGGCAGCTCAGTCAGTTAAGTGTCCAACCTTTGATTTTGGCTCAGGCCATGATCTCAGGGTCATGAGATCGAGCCCCTCATCTGGCTACACACTGGGCATGAAGCCTGCTTAAGATTCTCTCTCTCCCCGTCCCTCTGTCCCTCCCAGCTCACATGGGCACACTCTGTCTCTTTAAAAAATAAAGTATCGTTTGTGTGTGTCTGTGTACTATATACACACATGAATAACTATGCCGTAGCTGACTGTGTTGCTGCCCCACCGCCACCCTCCCACACTTAGCACACGAGTGCACACGCCGGACTTCCAGCTGCCCCGACCTAGGTTTCTTCCTCTTGGGCTAGAGGTCACTTCATCCCCTGAGTGGGAGCCTCAGATGGTACCCGATCAACCCCGCTCTCGAGCAGATGGAAGTTACTGTAAATATATCTTCTCTCCCTGTCCTCTCAGGCAGGAAATTCTGAGGCACGAATCTCACACTGGTTTCTGGTTTGCCCAGCAGGACTGCACTCTGGCCAAGCACACTGGTATTTGTTTGGTGACATCCCCTCCACTGACTGCCTCCCCTCCTCATGTCATCACCACACTCCTCAGCCAGCGTTCTGTGTCTCTCCCACAGAAACGAATTACTTGCAAATCCTTGTCTCAGGGTCTATTTCATGGACATGTGTGGGTTTGTATTTCTATTTGTAGGCATGATTATATAGACTTGTATATTTATGTAGATACACACACTCACAGATACAGACACATACACATACAAATACATGTGCACACTGATACCACATACATTCAGATCTCTCACAGGACAGCATCGCTTTCCTTTTTACCAAAGCACATAGGTTATTATACATAGTCGTCTTTTTCTCACAGGGAAATCTATACTCCACACCTCTTCCTAGAGCCTCCCCAGAATTTAGCCTCATACTGGTCCTGTCCAAAGCATTTGTCCAGTTTTGCCCCCTCGATCAGAAAGATGACAGCTCGTTCCCTCTCGCACCTTCCACGCCAAAGCCTCCAAGCCTGCTGCTCAGCAGCAAACTCTGGGCCTCGTGGTCCCAGGGCTGGCGGGTTGTGCGTTTGCCATATTACTTCTAAAGCAAACATCTATGGTTACCACTCTCAAAACAGGACTGTTTGCTGCCAAGACATTATCTTTTTTTTTCTTTTAGTGTACCACATCAAAAGGTAACAAACGAAAGAATATTAAAAACCAGATTATTTTAATAACAAGCTACAAAAAACCAAACCTGACATTTTAAATTTTTGCATTCACAAAAAGAAAAACTGCTCTCATGGCTCTCCTCATATCTAAGCCTATAGACAAATGTCCTATCCCCAAGGGAGAGCGCCTTCCTCTCTTCTCCTTCTTCTATTAGCTTCGAGACTGACATCAGGAACATAAGAAAAAGCCATTCACCGTCCCTAATGTGCTAAGGGTGGTAGTGCACAGAACTGGAAAGAATATGGGATTAAGAAATTAAGAGATTAAAATACAGGAATATAGAAAAGATATAGAATATAGGTTTGGAGAAAATTCACTAGCAGGAACGCTCAGGCAAGTAACATCTTTGGATTTTCATTTCTTAAACTGAAAATAAAAGCAGGACTTCCAAGGGCCTGAACTTGGGCCCCAGGTATGTTTTGGTCAACATGCTTTGTGCTTACAAATACAGGAAATCTGAATACCTTAAACACACATTTGAGTTTGTGACCCCTGTGTGTATAGTTTCTAAACTCATTTCCAGTTCCTGACATTAGATCACTGTGTATGATTGTCATTGATAAAACTGCAGGAGACTTCCATCCTCTTGCAATCTTCAGAATTTCCTCCCCAAGGAGGCTCAGCTGCCTAATCTTGGCACACCTTTATGGGAAAGTTCACGCAGGTACAGATTTAAAATTTCCTACTGAGGGGTGGGTGGGTTGCTCAGTCTGTTAAGAGTCTGCCTTAGGCTCAGGTCATGATTCCAGGGTCCTGGGATCAAGCCCCATGTCCAATTCCCTGCTCAGTAGGGAGCCTACTTCTCCCTCTCCCTCTGCCTGCCCCTCCCCCTTCTTATGCTCTTTCTCATGCTCCCTCTCTCTAATGAATAAATTATATCTTTCCAATAAAATAAAATAAATAAAATTTACCTACTGAAATGTGCCTTTTTTTTTCTTCAATTTACCCAGTTTACTTTAAAAATTACCAGAAAACTTTACCAATATGGAAGAAATAAAAAAAGAAATGGGCTTATTATTAATGGCTTATTTAAGTGAAAAAATAACATAAAGCTATTTAACCATAATTAGCAAGAGGAGAAAGACATGACAGTTGAGTCTGAATATGCAAACTCTTATCCATCTTCATCAAGAAATCACTTTCATATTTTTGTATATTATTATAATATTATGGGTATTATACATCTCATACTACATAACTTTTATATGTCTCCTCTCTCTTCCTCCCTTCCTTTCCTTCTTCTTCCCTATACAAAAACCATCATCCTTGGTCATGTTCACTTTAATGTGTGATGTAGGACAAGGGAAAGATCTTAGAAAAGATATGTAGAGAAATGGCAAATGTTATGATTCATGATGATCCACAGATTCTGCTTTAGTGAAATTAGGATACTGGAGTTCTCCATGTATGTTTTTTTAAATACTCTGATATGCCTACTATATGTTCTTCATTACAAAGGATTAAAAGTTTTAAAAATATATGGTTGTATAACTCCCTATAGTAAGTAACTTGGAGCACTGATTAAGACTAGACTTCCCATCATCACCATTACCACCATCACCAACAATGATCTCCAAATCTGAAATACATTAATTAAAAAGATCCCTTTAAAATTATGGTACATACCAAGTTCCTTCTTTCATTACTATTACTTGGAAACTATCCTTAGTACATGACTCACAAGTCAACAAATCTTAGAAAGGCAAGTCTATTGTCTCACTAATCCCTATTCTGCCCTGACTCTACAGTTTAGCGCCCATTTCCTCCTACCCATCCCCCCAGTGAAAATGACCAACCTGACCAAATTATCAGGTTCTCTCACCCCAAAAAATATACTGAGGCAAGCTATCCTTATCCCCACTCTGCTTCCCATGTGACTGCACTGAAGAACTCAATGGCTACCTCAAAAGGAAAGAGAATCCAGAACCTCCCAAAGAAGAAGGCAGATGGAGGGAAACCAGCATCTCTCCCTCACTCTTTAAACCAGTGCTTTTCAACCAGAAGTGATCCTGTTCTCCGGGAGACAGGTGGCAATGTCTGCAGACACTTTTGCTTATCATAAGTGAGGGGTGAGGGGAGTGCTACTGGCATCTGATGAGTGGTGACCAGGGATAATGCTAAACATCCTACAATGCACAGGAACATCCATTCCCAATGCCCCCAGCACAAACCTACCTAGCCCAGAACGTCAATACTGACAAGGTTGAGAAACCTGCCCTAGAGTAATGAGCTTTTTCCTCGATTCCATGTCAGGAGGGAGAGGAAGAGATGGTAAAGAGAATCAGGGCTGCTCGTGGTAGATCCCAGCTATGATTCACCAGAAGGAACACCCATAGAATATCCAGGGCAGTACTTACAACACAGGAACACCTGGTACATTTGTTTCCTTCTGGCTGAAATTCCTCACCTTCTCGGTACTGCACACCCTCAAACACACAGCCTGGAAAATGAAGAGAAGTTTAGCATTACGGCAGCAGCTTTTGCTCAGCTTGACACTATGCTTCTATCCACTGCTCATCCAACTTGCTTATTCACCTCCCACCTGCATTTCCACCTAGCAGAGTGTTCTCTTTAACCAGAGGACAAGATTTTTTCATAGTTAAAAAAAAAAAAAAAAGGAGTGGAAAAGGTTGACTTGTGTCCAGAAACCCGAAGATGCTAGAAAGCAAATAGGATGGTGGAAGCCAGGTCAGCCCAAGGGGAACACTACACAACAGCGAGTCCTATGACTCTAAGGGGCTCACCATGACCACCCGGACCAGCCTCACCTAAACCCAGAGGGGCTGGAAGAGGCAAACAAAAGAAGGCCAAGTGAGAGAAATCAAGCTACCGAAAAAGTGACATGAAGAGTTGTCACTTGGTGAATGTTCAGGAATTGTCCAGCCCCTACCAGGCTCTTTGTACCCCTGATCTCACTCCACCTTCACAGTGAGCCCACCAAGCAGGGACTCTTGTCGCGGTCTCCATAGATGAGGAAACTGTGGCTCAGAGAGAGGAAGTAACTTACCCAATTGACAGGTAGCAGAGCTGGGATTCAAACTCGGCTCTGACCTACCAGAAGGTCACATACCAAGGCAGGGAGGGGGGAAGGCAGGAAAAGAGATGTCCACCCTACGCCATATTAAAGAGGTTTAGCCACCAAGTTTGGCTAAAAATAAGATGAAAAGCCCAGGAGGTATCTCCAATTCAGAAAGACACTCAGGACACTGATGTATTCTTAAGAACACACAAACAACCGAAAACACAGGCTGGCCAGTCACCCCATGTCATGAGAAGCTTAGAAAAAAACAAAAAAACAAATCTCAATGCACTTCTCAGGTAATACTAATGTGCAGCTTAGAGAACTCTGATCTAACTTTGTAATGACACTTTAGGCATTTAAGAGTATGATTCCATAACACAGAGCATTTAATGCATTCAGACGCAAAAGGAACTCAAGCAAACTCTGTTTGATAGATACAAAATAACTGGATTATGGAAAGAATTCTTCTATTTTCAACCAGTTTTTGGCCTTCTTAGAAGCTCATCTTGTTAGCTTCACAGAAATCCCAATGTGGAAAGGAAGTTTGGCTCAATCAAGACAGTCCAGGGAACTCAGGAAGGTTAGAGGTAGTGGAGAGCAACTGTCCTCATTGTCATTTAAAGATGAGAAAAAACTGGACTCTCTGGAAGGGACTCAGGTCCAGATGCATCTCAGACTGCACAGGGCAGGGGAGGGGCCTGTAAAGGCGAGCAGCCGCCTGTAAAGGGAGCCAGGCTCATCTTCACAGAGCATCCCAGCATGGTACCTGAGCCATTCTCCAGGAAGTTTTGCAGAACAGATGGCCCTTTGGAGATTAATCTCAAAAGCAATGAGTACTAGTTGTGAGTACTGCCTCCAGTGAGGAAAAGCACTCAGAGTAAAACCAAAACTCAGAACATCTGTCTGAGAGCATGGGCCAGGGGCTTAAAGGATCAGAAAAAAAATCTCTCACCTCAAAATCCCTGGGCTCATACATAAGGGCAAGAAAAGATGCAGGAGGCCTTTGTAATCCTGTTCAGAAAAGTAAGAGGAAACACTCTAGCCACTGGAAAGGAAAGATCCCTTTGCTGTCAGCTAGGCAGTGGGGCCCTCTTAAAAGACAGTAGGTCCAACTTATTGCACCACATCGAAAACTGAGACGAGCAAAACCCTAAGCTAAATTCACTTAGGGACACAGCTCTCAGTTTTCAGAAAACATCTGGTCACCTCATCACCAAGACGCGTTCTAGCCAAGATATTGCAATATGAAGCAGTAAAAAGACATTTCTGGAAGCAAGAGAAAGCCACAGCCTTTCCTTCCAAAGTAAGCGTTACCTGTGGCCCTGCAGAGTGGAAAGCAGGCCTCCGGAGCCTGGAGCATCCACATGCCAAGACCTACAGCACATTGCATTCAACCGGGCACACCAGAGAGTCCAACCGGACATTTCTGTGCAAAGGAGTTTGCTCTCTACACCCATGATGTATAGACACAAAGCGAGACGAGTTCCAGTCTGGAGGGGGAGTATCCTGCCTTCTTGAGAGAGCTCACAGAGATATCAAAGTCATGTGCCATGGCAGGGAGCCTGGCAGGCTTCCCTTCCTGAGAATGTTACCTGGACAGGTGGGGCAGCACGTTCCCAGATGCCTGGAAGGGTTTTTACAATGAACAACACATCGCACCTCAGACTCTGTGACAACACCTTCCTGAAAAACAGAATGCCACAAACATGTCAGCCCGGAAGTCCCACCAAGGAGTGATTCACTTTGGGAAAGTATTCAAGGGATCAGGGGAAGAGCCCAAACACCAAAAGTGCAAAAGAGGGTGGGTATCAGGTCCAGAGGATGTGGCACCATTGAGGTCCCATCTCCCCAGCTCACGGCCTTGATGCTTTCAAACTTGGAGCACAAATCCTGTCTTGACCTGTCTGTGGTCTATCTCTTTGGTCCAAAGTTCTTTCTTTTAGGTCTAGTAACAGTCAGTAACTGACAGAGTCTAGCTGCTTATTCACAATTGTTTTAAGTTGTCAACACTGCTTTATTTTCTATAATTGTTATTACACTTAAAGCTGTTAATGATGAGGCACAGAGTACATGTGTAATACCCCAGACTGGCATCTGGAGACCTAATTCCTTACCACTCTTCTGGAAATATCTAGGCCAGCTCTGCAATCTTAGAAATTTCATTCTGCCTCACATAGAGAGCCTGGCTCTCAAGCATCAGTGACGAGATTAGACCAAACTACTTTAAAGTTCATATTATAAAAAAAAAAAAAAAAAAAGTTCATATTATATATGGAAAAATAGAGCCTTTAGATCTTCATAATGAAATCAAGTGATTCATTTGCAAACTGCCTGGGGATTCAGATATTTTAATGTCAGTTGAAACATTTTCTTGATTAATTTTCAGAGTTGGTCTTTGAAGAATTTCCTCCATATTCTTTACCCATCTTATATATGGATTTGTGTGTTTGTTTTATTTTGTTTTGCAAGGAAGGGTAGCACAGGTCGGAAAAAAATGTAACAATATGACAACTAGACAACTTTTTTCATCCTATCAGCTACCACGTTATCTCAGGCCAACGAGGAATGTTACATCCTAGATGTCTTCATATTTTTGAGGTCCAAGGATTCCACTACCAGAGGAATTTATTGTGGTCTATATCACACTTCGGGGGTGGGGGATAGAACTATCAAAATATCACAATCTACAAAATCAAAAAAGGATCTGTGCTTTAGTTACACAACTGAAGCAAATGCAAAAAGCTATGGCCCAAGATCAATTTCCCTTTTGTATCTGCAATCCAGATGGAGGATTCAGGTTTGTTCCCAGCATGAATTTCCTGTCCGTGATCTTCAGATTTTTCTCTTTAGTAAGAAAGTAAAAGTGGAAAATAAAGGTAAATGTTTCACCATCGAAACTCTTTTGGTAGGAGGATTTAAGAAAGAAGCTAGAATTCAACTCAAATGGAAAGAAACCAGGTAGTCTGACTAGCTGTTACCTGTCTGGTACCTAGCCCTGCCCAGTGTATGCAGTCTCTATCAGAACCATCTTCAGTGATGTTTACCATCACCCTAGGAGACCCACGCATCACAGGAGATGAGACTGAGAGGTCCAGAGAGATGAAGAAACAAGTTATGTGAGTGACAGAGCCCATATTTTGTACTCACTACACTGCACTCTCTCTTCTGATACTGATCTTGTGCCCTGAGAAGGGAAGAGCTTAATGAGTTTGTAGCAGTGCTGTTCTGTAGAGGATGTCTTACACGAGGCCTTCCCCGACAGGTACCAGTAAGTGGCTATTTCCCACACTGGCAGAGGAGGTCTCACTCCCTAAAGAAGGAAGAACAGAAGCAGGAGTGGGAAGGTGTTAGAGGAGCAGAGGAACAGCTTTTATAACTATCTTAGAGGTTTGCTTGTATGACTACTGAATGGAATGATATTTCTAAACTAGCTAGGAGGGCTCAGGCAAAGTTTCTTTGTTTGTTGTTTTGGTTTGGTTTTTTGTTTTGTTTTTTAATTTTTATTTATTTTTAAATTTCCTTTCAATGTTCCAGAATTCATTGTTTATGCAAAGTTTTTTTAAAAGAAGGAGAACGAAAAGGCAAAGTTCATCTTTGGTAGGCAGCACCCCCTCTCTGGGCTCTGCTCTGCAGTCAGCACTTCCTGACTCCCAGGGCTGTTGGTCCTCGGGACCGCTTCCAGTAATAATGGGATACTCCTGCATCATTCTCTATGGGCCTGATGAGTGGCTGGTGACCAAAGATGATAGGCGATAGGAGTTTCAGTATCAACACTTGAAAATGGCCTCATGTGTTATTCAGTCAACAAAATATTTCCTCCCGGAGAGTAGTTTTCATTTAATTCAAACAAAGTCTTCATCTGAAAGTATGGCCCATGCAATTTGAGGATCTTCAAGAGGTCTGGCTGTTGCATAAAAATGTTCTACTACACTCCAAAAGGCAACTCCAGCAGGGTTGTCTTGCTTAAAAGACAGGGTAAGCAGGGCTTTCAGAGTGCCCCTATCAGACTGGAAATTTCACTGGTCAAGAAGCAGGGTGTGGGTGGGATGGTACCAATTTTAGAATGAATGTGGACTTTTGATATTACTAAAATCCACTGCTCTCAACTCTTTGTCCCATGAAGCTGGTTGAATCTATAACCCAGAGCAAAAATTCCACAAATATTTATTGATTCACTTAATTATTTATATCTGTTCTCTCTACTGCTTATTTTCACAAATAACTTAGATTTACTACACAAGTGAACTGCACATTTAGCCAAATAAATAACCGATGATCTTTTGAGTAAGTGTGCCCCACTGTGAGTATATAACAGTGTGGCTGCATGAAAGTCAGACTTTGGTAAACTAAATGTCAGCTTACTTGAGATAAGACCCAAAAGAAATATGCATTATTATATTAATCTTTCTTTCCCCTGTATTTTTTTTTTAAGATTGTGTTTATTTATTTGAGAGACAGAGCATGAGCTGGGGAGCGTGAGGGGATGGAAGGCAAAGGAAGTGGGACCAGCTCACTCCCCTGCTGAGCAGGGAGCCTGATGCAGGGCTCAATCCTAAGACCCTGAGATCATGACCTGAGCTGCAGGTAGACACTTAACTGACTGAGCCGCCTGGACACCCCTTTCTTTCCCATTTAAATGTGAGAGCATATCCTGGAACAGTAAAATGGGGTTAGAGGTAAAATGATTTAACAGAATCTTCTCTATGGAGAGCTTTTAAATTATGTCAAGATTAGATGAGCATTTTTTAACTGAGTATTTCTTTAGAGGTAAGAAAAGGAGTTTGAACATTTAGATTCCTCATTTTTCCTTTCGTTTATCTTGCTCTGTTAAAGCCCTGTAACAACTAGAGTCTCACAGAATCGGCGCCCTTTGCAGGATGCAGCAAGCACCAGCCACAATGGGGTCCTCAGGAACTGAACTGGTGGTTCTCAAATTTGTCAGGTTGAAATCATTGAGGTTACAGTGTACTAATTGCTTTGATTTAAATAAGCTTACAGATTGGCTCCAGTTCAAAATGTTTCTAAATCAAAGAAGGAAAACATATATCCTCTGACAATACCTCTTTCTGCTAACAGGAATTCATGTTTTGCTCAAAGCTGACTCACAGGAAGACATGAATTTTCCCCAAGGACATATATATCTTCCCAGAGTTTTTCCAGGCACAATTCAACAATGGTGAACAATTCCACTGCATGTTTCTAGAAGTGAGTGCTATATAGTATCTATTCTGTACCTGTATCTATTCTTGTTAAGGTCACAATAAATATGTATAAGGATACAGTAATACTGTAACAGTTATACAGATGTTGTTGTTGTTGTTGTTTTTAATTTATTTTTGTTTTGACTTCACCAATTCCTTTTCAGTGGAGAGGAAAATAGACTTTACCTGGCACTGACGTAGAGCACAGGGTTCTGTAGGACTCTGCCATCTGAAAGAGCTGTTATAGGTATTTCCTTCATAGGTGCAACCTAAACAGGAAACACAAAAGCAGGAAAAAAGACCAAGAATGAATGTGTGCTTCTTTTATCTTTGGAGCAAAAGAAGTTAGGTCTTCAAGGCCAGACTGGCGATAGTAGGAACCATGATATTCCTTGGCTATTTTCTCCAAAACACAACTAAGCCTTCTAAATATCCACTTGGTTTTCCCTTACATTAATTCTTTGTCTACTGAGAAGATTAATCTCCCAGACAATGTTTTCAAATGGAAAAGCATGGATTGATGAACTCTCCTGGCCAAAACGCATGACCTTGCGACTTTATTTATGCCTAGTGAAGTAGGAGGAGGACCAGGGCTAAAATCACCACTGTGCAAGGGGATTTTTCATAAGACTTTCATAAGAACAGAAAACTGAAGGTTAAGAGGGGACTTTAAAATATGACAGGAAATAAAAGCAGAAAATTAAAAAAGGAAATGATTGCAAAATTCTATACCACTTAAGACCCTTGACAATCTACTATCTTCACCAATGAAACCTTCCAAGTCTTGCCTCCCAGTTTGAGAGCTATGATTTCACATTTCACTTTGCTTTTACTCTTAGATAGTGAACTGGATTAAGAAAATCTGAAACTATAAATGTATGGATTATTAATTCACCAGCCAAAACGGAAGTCATGCTCATTCATTAGCAAAAAAACGAAGTAAGTCAAAGGCCAGAGATCCTCAAAAACAAGGAAACAAGCCAGTTAGCTTAAGTCCCTGTAGAAAGAGCCAAAGAAATAATGGTGCAAGGATCACAGCCTAGATCTTCATGAGCTCATCCAAATACCACCCTCCATCCGTGTGTTACACTTTCAGGGAAGGTGCACCTGGCTATGCCCTTCATCACTACATATGAGAGTCTACCAGGCAAAGGGATTTACAAGGCACAGTCTGACTGCTTAGCCCAAGGAGTACAGAAGCAAAAACACACACATAAGATAATGCAGAAATAAAAGGGCCTGCCTCTCTGTACCCATGACTGACTTCTGGCAAGCCAATCAACCACAATCCACATCAGTTTTTCTTGTCTGAGATAGAACCCTCGCCCCCTTCCCTGAATTCTTTTAGATATTGGTGTGTTAATAAAATACCCTCTCAATACACACAAACAGAATAATAAAGGACTGAAGAGAATTTCAAGATACATTTTCATAAACTTAGAACCATGATCTGAATTCCCAGAGAATTATGAATGATTGTAAAGAGCACAGGAATACTCTTCTCTCTGGTTCCTACAAATCAAATTACTGAAGTACACAGCTGATTGGAAACATATTAGGGAAATGCTTTCACTATGTATTTTTTAATTTCCTTTGCATGAAGTGTTATAGTGATAAAATGTTCAACCACAGAACCCTTAGCACACTTACGCCAAACCAAAAATGAATACAGTAAATTTTCAACAATGAAAACCAATATAAAACAATTTGGGCTAGCATAAATCTTACTGAACAAACACACTTACAATAGATGTGCCATGTGCATGTCTGATCCACTAACACAGACTCACTTGGATAATAAATAACTTGTTCCGAGAGATGGAGGCGGGGAAATCAGAGCACCAAATCCAATTCATGTTAAGTCCAAGTAAATATGAAACGCCTGCCAAGTCTACCAGTGGAGTTTCCAAATACGTTATATATTTTCATCCTCTGGATTTAAGGGGGGAAAAAAAACTGAAAGAAAGGGTGATTTTCTGCAGCTAATAGAGCAAGCAAAGATCTTGCCTTTTTTACTTTGGAGGAGAAAGTACAGTACAGAACCCATATAGACCAAGCAGGAATGGCAGTGCCAGGTCACGTGTGAAGTGTTCCCAGGAGTAAGACAGGCTTCTCTGGATTATTCCACTCAATATGGGAAAAAACGTATTCGAACAAGTGGTCCACAGTGCAGAGAACTGCTATGCTTTCTCCCTCACATAAGGGTCAGTCTGAAGGCTGGCTCCTCCAGCTTAATTTAACATACAAAGACCAAGGTCCAACTGTGCAGTGCTCATCCCTTAACAGCCCTTGTTCACTTATCAGTCTACCACACCTGAGTCCATGTAACAGATTTCCCAAAATGTTGAATGAGTCTGAAAGAGAGAATAGACTCGAAAACATCTCTATTAATCCCTTTAGCTACAATCCACATCTCTTCCTTTTTCTACCTACCCTCACCAACATCAGCTAGTACAGGGCCCCAGTATACCAAATATTCTAATAGATTCATACCTAAGAGGATTCTTGGGGTTAAAATAATTTTGGGGTGGGGCTAAAATAATTTTTAAATGGACATTTTCACTGCTCTTTGTGTTTCTAAGATGAACATGTTATTTGACATGAGACACTAACATGAGCTATGTGAAGACTTACATATGCGTACCATCCAAGAGAACCTCGTATTTACTCCAGAATTCCCTCTTACTCTCCTTGCCACCAACTTTATGCTGCTAATAAAGCAGACAGGCAGTATCTTGCCCCTCTCTTTATTGAAACCCCAGAGGAGGAATATACGAAGTAACTCTCTTATTGGCCAGGGTAGAAAGAGAAGCAAAAAAAATATTTCCATCATACCTCAAGGTGGTGCTTCTCAAACTACCTCTAGTGAATGACCAGTTTGTTTTATTTTTCTTCTTCCAATTCAATGTGGACTGCTATCTTCATAAAGCATAATAAAAGTGAATTACTAAAAATTTCAGTTTAAAAGACTAAGACAAAATACATGCTCAATTTTTTGTTTTATGTGTAACAGGCATGAAATGACTCTGTCAAATTATAATTACCATTTCTAATTGTTTACTCTCTATGTCTGTACTTATCTCAATGTAGACCAGCAATGTAGTCTACAGACCACTGATGACCTGGAAAACACAATTTGGGTTACACTGTACTGGGGGGTGTCGTACATGGCAGGGGAAACAACCCAAAAAAACAATCAAAACATTTCAGCCTTAGAGCTAGAAGCAAACTTAAAGATAATATACTTAATCTCCTTCACTTCACAGATGAGAAAATTTGCACAGAAAGATTAAAGTGGCTTGGTCAGAGTTAGAAAGCATTAGGTGTGAAACAATAGTAAAATCCATGTCCTGCATGAAATCCACACTTTTACACCCAGTTTTAGAAGGTGGTATTATTTGGGCACTTTCTAGCACATAATGTCCTTTGCACTGAGAAATTTGTGATCCAGATTAAAATTAAATGACAGCATATTCAGGAACTAAATAAAAGAGTGGGTACATAGGGTAAGCAGAGGAATGGTCAAGCAACCAGCAAAGTAGCTCTTCCTTTTTTTTTTTTCTTTCTTTAATTTAAACTTTTTTTAAGATTTATTTGTTTCTTGGGACGCCTGGGTGGCTCAGTTGGTTGGACGACTGCCTTCGGCTCAGGTCATGATCCTGGAGTCCGGGGATAGAGTCCCGCATCGGGCTCCCAGCTCCACGGGGAGTCTGCTTCTCTCTCTGACCTTCTCCTCGTTCATGCTCTCTCTCACTGTCTCTCTCTCAAGTAAATAAATAAAATCTTTAAAAAAAATTATTTATTTCTTTATTTCTTTAAAAGAGTAAGAGTGAGAGAGCACAAAGCAGGGAGTGTATAGGGAGCAGCAGGAGCAGCAGAGGGAAAGGGAAAAGCGGACTCCCGCTAAGCAGGGAGCCTGAAGCAGGACTGTATCCCAAGACTCCAGGACCATGACCTGAGCTGAAGGCAACACTTACCGAATGAGTCACCCAGGTGCCCCTCCTTTTTCTTTAAAAATTTGTAAATAAACTTCTGACAAGAGAATTCATAAATATTCATTAGTTTTCTTCTGGTGATAAAAGCTTCTCAGACTCCACAGGCTTCAATAAAACTATCCATACTGCAGCAGGAGGATGTAGCCATTTTCTGATAAAAACCACTACGATATATATTGCAAATCCACAGTTCTCGATCCAGGGCAATTTTGCTTTCTCCCCATCCCCCATCCCAGAGACTTTAATAATATTAGAAGATATTTCCAGTTGTCACAACTGGGGAGATAAGGGTGTTACAAGCATCTAGTGGGTAGAGCCCAGGGACACTGCTAAACATTCTACAAGGCATGACAGAGGATCAACCAACTCAAAACATCATTCATGCCAACACTGAGAAGCCGTGATCAAAACCATCATATCCCCAAATAGCTCTTCTCTATAAAACTAAAATAATACAAATACAAGCCTAAACTAGCTATACTTCACTTATGTATGTATTTTTTGGGTTTTTATATGTTAAATATTTTCAGGGTGGAAAGGAATTTCAGAGCTTTTTTTTTTTTTTTTTTTTTTTTTTTTTTTTTTTTTTGGTAAATATACACACTCTTGTAGAGAAGCCTGGCCTAGTCAACTAACTAGTCAACTCAGAAAACACATGGTAATGGTAACAGGAAGTACACAAATAAACTGAATCCACAATTAAGCAATAAAACTCATTTTTCCTATTAGTTATGACCTTTTTCAGCAGCCACATTATCCCAAGGGAGAAAGAATACCACACATTTTCATCATTCTGTTGTTAAAATAGCTGTTAAAAATCATCAGGACCATAAAAATTGGCACTGGCCTTCTAATAAGCCTTAACTCTCACCCTAAAAGGCTTAACCTCATCTGTCAGGTTACCATTAGCCTGAAAGCAGAGAACTGGATCTCACCATTACCAATAAAATCCCCTATCCAGCAGGCACCTCACAACAGAACCCCAGCTTACCTTCCCAGCCCTTTCCTTTCATTCCTGGAACTCCATCTAGGTCCCTGGGATTATCCACCTTCCCTGACCATAACAAACCTAAAGGCATCTTAAAGCAGGTTCAAGGTCTTCAACCTGGGTTATCGGGCTTTTGCCTCCATCATCCCACTGAAATGTCACTCTCTCTGGCTACAACTGCCTACTACATACCTAATCCAAAGGATATTCAGTCTTTACTTTACAGGACTTCTCTGTGGCTGGCTGACCACACTTCCCTTCTATCCCTCACCCTTCCTACCCCACAACCCACATACCTTCTAGATGTTCTCTTTCAATTACCTGTCCATTCTCTACTCCAACCTCAACTAAGGTGCTGGTGGTTTTCCACCTGAACTACTACAATAGGCCCATTGACTGCTCCTCTTGGCTGGGATGGGGGCATTTTTCAAGTATCCTCCTGTTCCACAACCAGTGTGTGCTCTTTCAAATCTGGGTCTTAATCTCATTCACAGAATCTCATTCACGTGCTTGCACTCAATGATTCATGGTTCACAGCCTGGTTGAGGTGTAGACTGACACCTATCCCCAACCTTTCTTCTCTAAACCAACTGGATCAGAGCATCTGGAAGGTGGAAGTGGGGGAGGATTTAAAACCACTGACCTTTACTATAAAATTCAAAGTTCTTAACATCTATAGATCTCTCAGGCCCAGCCTTGACTCACTTTTCATTCTCTTATCTGCTATCCCCAAACTCCCCACACTGCAGTCATGCTGCACTTAGAACCCCCCATGTATATCCAAAAGATCTCACCCTATGATTTTGCAAATGCTGCTCCCTTCTTGAAAAACCCAGATCTCATCCATTCACTCCATCTCTATCATTCCATCAATGACAATTAGGTCACCCAGCCTCTCCTTTGCTTGGCCAACTCCTCCTTCACGACTCAACTCAAGGTCATGGCCTCTGGGTAGCCTTCCTGGAAACTTCCCCACTCAGGATATGCGCCTGTGTTCTTTCTTCATGTGTATGTGGACTTTGAAATGTCCCTGCCCAGGTCCCTTACAGCACTTTGTGTGTGGAAGGTACTTAAGAAATGTCCAATTTCACTAAGAATACATAGTACGTACTAACAGACAGCTATTTCTGTAAACCACAGGAAAAGAATTTTGAAAAGATGGCATTCCCTGGACCTCCTGTCTCCTCCTCTTGGCAGGTGGACCAATTCAATTCACTATTCCACTTCCAGAAAAAGCAAAGCTTTTCCAGAGCAACTTAGATGTCAAAGTATGTCTCTGTGAACACTGACTAACCCTACCATCCCCCCACGGACTAGACAGGCTAGGATGGAACATAATGAAAGGAAGTCCTTGAGCATCTGGTACCTACTGAACCTTAAAAGGGAGAAGCATGTCAAGACTTTTCAGCTCCCCCCCCTCCCCGAGGCTGTGCAAGCCTCATCTTCAGTTAATTTTCAGGAGGGTGCTTTTACTTTCCAAAATCCATTTTGGTCCCCCAAATTTGTTTTCTTTTTGTCTTTTGTTGGGGGGAGGGTTAGAATGCCAACTGTCATACTTACTTAAATTAAAGAGAAGTTGGGGTCTTTGAAGTCAGTTCATGCCACATGGTAGAGGGAAGCAGAGCAGACAGCGCTGCCATTCTTTGCTGCTTCCAGGCCACCTGATAGGGTAGCCCCAGCCTTTAGACTTGGTCAATAAGCCCCAAATTACCCCAGTCCAATACAATTTTTTAATGAAGCACTTTTCAGACACTGTTTTCCAGAAACATATGGAAGTATAATCAAGAGGGATAAACATAAAATCTGACTAGCCATTCTCAGGCTTATATCGTGTCCTTAGGAGTTCATTTAAAACAGGCTTTTATTACTCTCCAAGGCTGTACCTACCTTGAATCCTGCAGGCAATTCTGCTTATTTTTGGCTAATGGGAATTTTATAGTCAAACCATTTCCTCAATCCCAAGAGAAAGAATCAACCCCATGAACTGAGTTCTTAAAAAGTAATGTGTGCCCCCCACAACATTCTTTTTCATGGCTTTTTTGTGTTCCAATTAGAAAATTATATATGTGATTGAAATGAAATAATCACCAATAGAAAAAGAAATGGTAGAAAGCAATTTTACTTAGTTTTTGATGGCTTTATGAATAAAATCCCAAATATGCAGAAATATTGGATGAGGACAGATGATTTGCAAATTCAACTCCCTCCACCAGTATAAAGGAACACAAAATCTCCAGGTGCCTTATTTGGACTTCTAATCTATGTGTTTATTGGAGATGTCAAGTGAGGAAATTGTAGCTTATAGAGCCAGTCTCGTAAGTTCGTAAGATTTTAGTATATACAATATCTGGCATTGATATTAAGGTAATAAAACAGATTCTATGAGCCACAAATAAATTGGGCTTCTATGCAATAAAATATGTTTTTGAACTTTTAGTGTAATTAACACAATAAAGGAAATATGCAATGCATTAAGGGAGAAAAGTGCTTGCAACGACTTTTTTAATAGGAGCCACATCACCTATCACTCCTGCATTTGATCTGTTCTTACCATAAATTCTTTTTTTTATTTAAATTCAATTAGCCAACATATAGTACATCATTAGTTTCAGATGTGGAGTTCAATAATTAATCCATCAGTTGAGTATAACGCCCAGTGCTCATCATATCTCGTACCCTCCTCAATGCTGATCACCCAATTACACCATACCCTCACCCACCTCCCCTCAAGCAACCCTCAGTTTGTTTCCTATAGTTAAGTCTCTCATGTTTTTTCTCCCTCTCTGATGACTTCCCATTCAGTTTTTCTTCCCTTCCCCTATGATCCCATGTGCTGTTTCTTATATTCCACATATGAGTGAAACTATAGGATAATTGTCTTTCTCTGATTGACTTATTTCACTCAGCATAATACCTTCCAGTTCTATCCATGTCAATGCAAATAGTAAGTATTCATCCTGTCTGGTGGCTGAATAATATTCCATTGCCTAAATATCTCATATCTTTTTTATCCATTCATCTATCCACAGGCATATCAGCTCTTTCCACAGTTTGGCTATTGTAGACATTGCTGCTATAAACAATAGGGTGCAGATGCCCCTTCAGATCACTGCATTTGTATCTCTGGGGTTGATACCTAATAGTTCAATTACAGAATGGGAGAAGATATTTGCAAATGACATACTATAAACTCTTCTGAACATGGGAGTGCTTCTCTCTCTCAGTAGAATTGGTCTGCCATGGCTGGCCAGCCCTTCTATCCTCAGCACCCCATTGTTAAACAACCAACACCCACAGTTCCTCATCAGACAAAGGAGAAAGAATTGACGGGAGCTCATATGGAGTAAATATGGAAAAAAAAAAAAAAAAGAGCAAAAACTTCCTGTCAAGTTTTCAGACTGGTTTTCTAATGTGGGCAGGCAAAATGTCACTAGAGGTCATTTCCAAAGGTGGGATCCAAAAAACATTTTCAGAAATATTAATAAAGAATCGTCCAACAAGAGAAAAGGAACGAAGAGAAAAAATACAAATCATTGCATAATTATTACAGGTGAGGCACTGTCCTTGGAGTTTTCACATGTGATTTCATTTTATCCTCACAGAAAGAATTCTAGGACAGAAAGTTTTACCCTTAGTTTTTTAAATAAGAACTCAAGAAAAGCTGAGTTACTTTGTCCAGGTCATACAGCCATTCCTTTCATCTTGCTCAAAGATCCATGGTCCATTCATTATTTGGTTCCCGCCAGGCGCACAGAGGAAGCTTAGAATATGGCAGCTTCCAGAGCAAAAATGATATCTGGAGAACACAACATGCTCCCTTTCGGTGATACTTTAAAATCATGCTCCAGTGATGTCTAAAACTAATATTATAAAGTAAAATAAATGCAGGTTTTGAGGCCAAAGAGGCAAGACCTGATTTTGTGGGTCTATGTTTAAACTCTGTTCCAAAGGTCTTTACCTTGGGCTACCAACCATGTCATGCTTGAGGCTTATTGAAGCAACAAATAATAAGACATAATAAAGAATCAAAAGCTCAAACTCAAACATCTAAGGTTGGATTCATGCAATTTTCAAAACAAGAACATGTTGCAGTTTGGGGCACACGGCAGCAACCTAAGAAAATAAGATTTATTTGAAGACAGCCAAACACCAACAATATCACAGGATAAATTATGGTGGCCACAAAGAGTCGTGAATGGAGCCCTCAGTTTCCCCACAGTAATTTCAAGGACATCAGTGAAAATCACTGACTAACATGAAGAAAAATGAGCTATATACAACACACATATGAAATGCCATCTTGTGATTAATGAATTGCATTGCACTATTTTTACACTTTGGGAAGCATATTACACAGATGTAACCTTTATGGTTGATTAAATAGGATGTTTAGGGCTTATTGTAGAAAAATTGTCAGAAATAATCTACCACCCGCATTTTTCTTTTACCTTTTATTTTGAAATAATTATGGATTCACAGGAAGATACAAAAAAAAATCTTTTCCATGCACCTTTCAGCCAACCTCCCCTAGTGTTAATATCTTTCATAGCTATAATATAATATCAAAACCAGGAATGGACATTGATGCAGTCCACAGAACCTACTCAGACTTTACTGGCTTTACACGTGCTCTTGTGTGTCTGGGTGTGTGTGTCTCTATGCAGTTTCACCACATGTGCATCTTTGTGTAACCAACAAACATTCAAAACAGTATTATCACAACAAAGCCCTCTCAGGCTATTCATTTATTAGTATACTCACTCCACTTTTTAGTAACCTCCATCCCAAGCCTGGACAACTGCTAATCAGCTCTCCATCTATATAATTTTGTTACTCAAGAATGTTATATAAACGGAATCACAGTATGCAGCCTTTTGAGATTGGCTCTTTTCTTTCAGGATAATTGCTTTGACATCCATCCAAGAAGGTCTTGCACAGATAAATAGCTTATTCCTTTCTATTGCCGAGTTTCATTCCACGGTATGGATACATCAGTTTGACCATTCACTGACTGAAGACCATGTGGGTTGCTTCCAGTTTTTGCCTATTATAAGTAAAGCTGCTGTGAACATTTGTGTACAGAGGTTTGAGGTCACACTGGTTTTCATTTTACTGGAATTACCCAAGAGAGCAATTGTTAGGTTATAGGGTAAGTATGTATTTAGTTCTAAAAACCATTATACTCATGTTCAGAGTAGCTGAATCATTGATATTTTTACCAGCAATATGTGAGAGATTTTCCACATATTCACCAGCATTTGGTGTTAATCATGCTATTTTTTTCTTTAGCCATTTTGATAGGTGAGTTGTAATATCTCGCTGTGGTTTTGATTTGCATTTTCCTAACGGCTAAAGATGTTAAGTAACTTTTCATGAGTTTTCTTGCCATCTGTGTATGCAATATTGTGAAATACCTCCTCATATCTCTTTCCCATTTTCTAGCAAGATTTTTTTGTTCTCTTCACAAGGCCTTCCCCAAATCAAAAATGTTTACTGAAGTTCGTTAATTTTTCCATTTTGTGGACAGTGTTTTGGTATCAAATCTAAAAAACTCTTTGCCTAACCCTAGGTCCCACAGATTTTCTCCTATATGCTTTTTGTACATGTTTTATAGTTCTGTGTTTCACATTTAAGTTCATGATCAATTTTCAATTAATTTTTATATAACATATGAATTTTAAATCATGTTCATTTTTTTTGCCTGTGCATGTCTAATTCTTCCCACACCAGATGTTGAAAGGGTCAGTCTTCTTCCATTGAATTGCCTTGGCACCTTTGTCAAAGTCAGTTGTGTATTTTGTGTGAGTCTATTTCTGCTTTCCATTCTGCTCTACTGACGTATATGTCTACCCCTCTGCTGTTACCACATTGTCTTTATTACTGCAGCTATATTGTAAGTCTTGAAAAATGGGTAGACTGATTTTTCCCCTTTTACTCTTGTCTTTCAAAATTGTTTTGGTTATTCTAGGTCTTTTGCTTTTTTATATAAATTTTGGAATAAGCTTGTCTATGTCTACAAAATACCCCTGTGGGGCATGCCCCTTTTTATACCATTAAAAAAAAATGTTTATATGGGAAAAACCAGGCTTGATGCACACATTACCTGGGAGCCTCTCCTCTGCAGGATGAAGCCTGCCTGTGTTTGCCAATTACACTTTTAGCAAGTATTTGTCAAAGAGCAGTCCAAGGACTAAGGGCATCCCTTGGGGGTTGGGGGTGGGAAGCCATAAAAATGCAGATTCTCACAGCCCATCTTTTTCTTCTTATCTGCTACCTCCTTTACCTAAGCTCTTTTCTAGAAGGTTTGAGCTGAGCCTCATTTGCGTGGGAGGATTTTAGGACTATGTGGCCAGCAGAAAAGACGTCTGATTAAACAGCCCAAACACATTTGTAGAGTCGTCTGGGAGACTGTGTGTGGCTCCCCTCTGATCTCCTGCCACGGAAACTGAGGGAGGTCTTCGTTACATTTGAAACATGGGTAGATAAGGGCATTAAAAAAGAAAAATTCAGCCTCTAAAAACAGGACAAAACTGAAAAAGACCTTCACCTATGGGCAGAAGCTGTAGAAGAGACTGCCAGATATCTGACAAGAAAAGCAGTCACCGACAGGCATGATCATACTTGAAGAGGGCTGAGGAGAAATCGCCACCAACAGAGAAACCCGCACCTCATCCAACATGGAGTTCATGGAGAGGTGCTGAAGGGGAGCTCTGGACTATCAATCGTCTGCACTTCCTAAACCCTAAAACCATGGATTTCTGGGTTTCAGCCTGTCAACAAAGGCTTATCTTTTAAAATGTGTTTCTTTTGTTAGTGTTAAAAAGAAGAAAAACATTGAACACGTACCATGTAGTCCGTGGTGCACTGCTAATGTTTAATAATCAACTCTACAAAAGGGAAAAGCCTGATTTTGTAGGGTGTTCCAGTTTCCAAGGTGTAAATCCTCCCACCACAGTCAATTTTGAACTACCATGATGTTCCTGAGCAAAGAGTTGGGAAAACAAGCACTGTACATAGAACTATGTATTTTAACATTGGAGGCAATTGGATCTGTGAAGTTTCTTCTCTTCCTAAGAGCAGACCAAGAATACGTGGTTAGAGTTTAGGGCATTTGATTGGCATCAGAGGTTAGGCTGTTTATTTTATATACCTAGATAAATAACTTAAGAACACCAACAGTCGCATCGTTTGAGTTTTGACTTTATATCTCACCCTCCTCCTAAGACTCCTCCTACACACAAACTCAGAATAACCAGAAGAACGTTAATTCCAGTGGTTTCCAAGCCTTTTGAACATTAGAACCACATCGGTGTTACTTAAGAATACAGATACTCAGTGGAAACAACCTAATCCACTGTTGGGTGAATGAATAACCAAAAGATGCTATCTACACACAACGAATTCTTATTTGGCCTCAGAAAAGAAAGGAATTATGATACATGCTACAACACAAATGAACCTTTAAGATACTATGCTAGGTGAAATAAGCCAGTTCCAAAAGGACAAATGTGGTATAATTCCACTTCTACAAGATACCCGGAAGAGGCAAATTCACAGAGACAGAGAGTAAAATAGAGGTTACTGGGGGCTTAGAATGGAGAATAGGGAGTTACTATTTAGTGGGATGAGTTTCAGCTTGGGATGATGCAGAAGTTCTTAAAATGGACAGTGGTGATGGTTGCACAACAATGCAAACACATTTAATGCCACCGAACTATACATTTTTAAATGGCAATTATGCTGTATATATTTTACCACAATTTAAAAAAAAAAAAAAAAAAAAGAATACAGATGTCTGGGCCTCACTCACTGGAAATTACAATTCACTTGGTCTGGAGTGGGACTCCAGAATCTGAATATCTCACATCAGCCCTGGCAATGCTGAGGCGCATCTAGGTTCAGGACCTCTGTGTTTTACAGAAGACAAAATGAAGATCCAGAAAGAGGTGGACTGGCGAAGGTCAAGTAACGAGTGACAGTGCTGGGAACTGATTCTGCATCTAATTCCAAGTCTAGTCCAGTTTCACTTCATTCTTCAAATGACTGAGAATTTCTATGCTTATCCTCTAATCCACAGGCCTCAGAGCACAGAATTTCCTTGTCTGGATGCCTGAACATATTACCCTGGCTTTTGTATTTAGCTCCTCAATGTGGCTTTCCCTCTGGAGGTTTCAAGCTGTCACCCTTGCATTCGTGGCCTCATCGAGGTGGCCATACCACAGTCCCCAGAACCCAAAACGTCAAAAACTCCAAGTGCATTTTTAAATCTGACCCCTCTGCCTGCCCCAGGTATGGCTCAGAGAATGCCCAGACATTCTCAGGTAGTCAGAGGGCTGCTTCGTGTGGTAAGCCTCAGCTGGTCAATGCCCAAGCATGTCTGCAGATAAACATCTTGAGCCCTTTAACCAGCGAGCTACTAGAAACGTAATTAGCTGGCTCCAGTGTAAATAAGCTCATCTGAGTGAAGGATGCACTCAAGTTCATGGACATACCAATGTACTTTGTTCACCATTATCATCAGTACTGCTAAATGTCAGCCTCCCCAGCAGACAGATTTCTAAAACAAATACACAATAGCTCTCAAGATGAGACTCCTCTCAAAAAGAAAGCCTAGAACATTGATCTTAAAAGGAAAAAAAAAAAAAAGTGCCAGTTTTTTTCTGAAGATAAAGAGAGTAGTCACCGATCAAAGCCCAAGAAGAATGGTTATAATTGTAGCATGATTATCATTTTTAAAATAAGACATAGATGCATGTACATCCATGCATCATCATAAATAAATACATGTCACAAATACAGACATATTGTCAATTTTGCAATTGCCAAACTCAAGCAGGAAATCAAAGAGAACCTAGACAGGTATTGGGGGCTTCTGTGTCAAATCATTTCTTTCCTATAGTTTCAAATGATGCACCCCAACTTTCCACTCAGAACCCCTCGATTTTTTTTTCTTGGTCGGATAGCTTCCATGAAACAATGCCATTAGAAGCCTCAGAGGAGAGCAGAGTGTTTTGATTCCAAGACATTTTCAGATTATAAACATCACTATGATTTCATTCCTATAGTGAAACATAGGACAGCAAGAGGGAGAAAATCATCTTCAAGTGCAGAGAGGTTTTACTCTTCATGGCAGGCAAGTTACAAGCAGTCACAGAATAGTTTTAAGAGCAGCTACAGAAAACTCGAAGCTAAATTAGAGGTGTGTTCTATATGCTGTGATAAAAGGAAACAGAAAATCATATCAAATTGACGGTGACTAGGAAATCTGAAGTCATCGTTGCATAATATTATTGGGTAACTTTGCACAAGACAAGGAAAGAGCTACCAAAAATTACACTGAGGTTATCACCAAGTCTGTTAACACTGAAACACACTAGAGTCAGTACCACATTAAAATACACAGAGATTTGGTGATTTTAAGGATTTTTTTTTTTAATCTTTATGGATTTCAGTGAAGAAACAGTAAAGTAACGGGAATCTAGGGCTAATTTATAAACATCCATCCATTCTTCGTTCCTGTTTATACATTGTTATTCTCTCCCTTGAATTCTTACTCAACTCTGTTTAAAGCCATGCAGAATCCCCAAAGGACTTACGATGTGTTGAGATGCATATGACTCAATAGTAACACACTGAATGTGCAGCTGACTTTATGAGTCCTAACTAGGGAAGGCTGAAATTTGGCCCAAATTTTCCTGTCTTCCTCCAACTTTCCTTTTTCCAACATTTAATGAGTAGGCCACCACTGTGTGCCAGGTAGAGATCACAGATGAGACTACTATAGACGCTGCCCTCACAAAGCCTCGAGTTTAGTGGCTGTTACAGAAAATCAAAATGTTCAAACACATTTGTGCCTCCTCTTAAGAAGGAGGGATACTTAATTTTATTAAAAGTGGCTGTGGAGTTAAGGAAGTGATTCGTCGGTTCTCAGGTGAGAACTGAAGAAAAGGTACAGGTTAACTAGATGACATCAGATGGAAAAGCAGCCCATGCAGAGAAAACAGCATGTGCAAAAGCCTATGGCAGGAGGCGGTCGGTCATAGAACACGGGGAAATGATAAAAGGTCTTCTCTCTGGAGAAGTCCAGAATAAGAGAAGGATAGAGGACAGGCAGGAGCAGGATTCTGCAGGGCTTGGTGGACACCAGACCAGAGGAAGAGAACAGCCAAGAGTCAGCATTTGTTAGCATAACAGTATGCAGTGTGATCTGTAGGCTATCTTCTAGCTCTAAGCACCATTCTCCATAGATTTGTCTATTTGTTATGCATCTCAGAACGATTCTGAGTATGAGTGGTAGAATTCTAAGATGGACCCCCAGATTTCTACCCCCTAATATATCCACCTTGTGTAATCTCCGGGCTTTGACTGTAGGCAAGACCTGTGAATGTGATGAATGGCACTCCTGTGATTAGAGTATCTCGCCTAGCAAAGATAAAGAGAGTTTGCAGGTGTAATTAACATTCTTTTTTTTTTTTTTTAAGATTTTATTTATTTATTTGACCGACAGGGATAACAAGTAGGCAGAGAGGCAGGCAGAGAGAGAGGAAGGGAAGCAGGCTCCCTGCGGAGCAGAAAGCCCAATGCCAGGCTGGATCCCAGGACTCTGGAATCACAACCCGAGCCGAAGGCAGAGGATTTAACCCACTGAGCCACCCAGGCGCCCCTGTAATTAACATTCTTAATCAGTTTGACTTTGAGTTATTAAAAAAGGAGATTAACCTGAGTGGGCATGATCTACTATATGGGCCCTTTAAAATGATCTACTATATGGGCCCTGCTGATCCTGAAGAAGCAAGCCATTCTATAGCTGCAAGGAACTAAATTCTACTAATAACAACATGAGCTTCAAAGATGATCTTGAGCCTCAGAGGAGACCCAGCCCTGGCTGGTCCTGAATGGAGACTTATGAGACCCAACTAAGATGTGTTAGAAGCCTAACCCATGGAAACTTTAAGGTAATAAATAAGTGTTATTTTAGGCCACTACATTTGTCATTACTTGTTATTTCCCAATAGAAACTTCACAGACTATGCATCAGTAGCTGAATGGTGAGAACACCTGTGTTCTAATACAGCTATCAGGCCCATACCTGATTGAAGCACTTTGCATATGATACAAAAGGGAGACCAGGGCCACCAGCGCCTCCAACTTGAAAACATGCTCAACTTGCCCACTTTAGAAAAGTGAAAACTGGGGTGCCTGGGTGGCTCAGTCATTGAGCATCTGCCTTTGGCTCAGGTCATGACCCCAGAATCCTGGGATCAAGCCCTGCATCAGGCCCCCTGCTCAGCAGGAAGCCTGCTTCTCCCTCTCCCACTCCCCCTGCTTATGTTCTCTCTCTCACTGTGTCTCTCTCTCTGTCAAATAAATAAATAAAATCTTTAACAACAACAACAAAAAAAAAAATTGAAAACTGATCCACCCAAGCCCACAATAAGCCTTGGAAATCTAACCTTCTAACTTAAAGGCAACCACAAACTCTTCATTTAAACTGCTTTCCAAAAATCTTACAGAATTTTAAAAACAAAGACCCTGAATAAATGGGCTGGGACAAGTCTGACAAGGAAAGTCGATCTCTGTTTTACGTTTTAACAACTAAAACAGATTTTTGTAAAGTATGATTTTAATGTTAACAAGATATTTTTAAACAAATAGGATCATTTTTATTTAAATGCCAAAAGAGCCTGGTTTATATTATGGGAAACCAATCTATGTAATATAACATTTTATACATATTTTTCAGTTAGAGAAAAAGAGGGGAGGAAATAAAGCCCTCTAGTTCTTTGTCTTGTTATTTTTTTTCTTGTCTTTAAAAACCTATAAACAACCCCCCCACTCAAATTTCTGGGGCTGAGTAGATAAAATTAGTTACACTGTATAAGTTAAAAGATATATGCAGGCATTCCATCAATCTAATAATTTCATCAAGAAACATTCCAGAAATTCTCCTAAGCTCAAAATCATGGTAAAAATAACAGTGGCCTTGGAATTGAGTAGCTGAATGGTGAAATGTTTTCTAAGGCAATGCAGTTTCTTGGGATGTTTTAAATGATATGTTAGGGTTTCAGCATTACAACTGCTAGAAGTAAAGCTAATGGATACTTTCATTTGTTTGAAAATGAAACACGCATATACACACGGTATGCAGAGGCTGGCTCTGGAAGGTTAATGGTTATCTCCAGGAAAGGGGACCAGCTGGTCAGAGTGAAGAGGGGGAGAAAGCCTTACTGCGACCACAGATGCTTTGTGTAGTTTTAATTGTATGAATCCATTCTCTATTAAACATATTTTAGGGCACCTGGGTGGCTCAGTGGGTTAAGCCTCTGCCTTCAGCTCAGGTCATGATCTCAGGGTTCTGGAATCGACTCCTGCATCGGGCTCTTTGCCCCGCAGGGAGCCTGCTTCCTCCTCTCTCTCTCTCTCTCTCTGCCTGCCTCTCTGCCTACTGGTGATCTCTGTCAAATAAATAAATAAAATCTAAAAAAAAAAAAATTTAGGAAAGCAGGTATATACATACAAAAGACTAAAGCTCATCTAAATTGTCTCACGGGGGCACTGCTGCCATATAAACAGTCATGAATACTAAGGAGAAAAAAAAAGTTAGGGGTTCCAAAACAAATGTCAGTTAGTAAGAAAAGCCACCGCCTCCTAAGCCACATGTTGTTTCTAATCGCCTCTACAAAACTCAGCCCACATATTTCCTCTGAAATTGCAGGCCCACCCAGGCTATAAAAGCCCGTGAAGGGAGAAGGGGTATGGCAAAGGCAAAGAAGAAAACGGAGGTCAGCGTGGCCCTCTCTCCTTCATTTCTGGAGCCCTACTGATTCTCCAGGTCTCTCCTCCCTTCTTACCTCACAGGCAATGTAATACCAGGAATAAAAGCAGTGGGAGTCTAAGTCCCCTCCCCCACCTCTCAGCAACTGTGGGATCTTCAACAACATCACTTCATATCCTTAAACATCAGTTTCCCAATCTGTTACATCAGAATAACAATAACCACTCCCTCAGGGCTAAATATAAAAAAAAAAAAAGCTATAAAAACCTAAAGATTCGGATTTGTCATTCCTTCCAAAATCTTCTCTAACTATAGTTCACAATATAATTTAAATGAATATTAGAGCATTACCCCGGGGACAGCTCATTCCTTTTTTGCAATGTGAAAACTGTGGCAAATTGCATCTGGGTAAAGCACATATAAATCATTACCACAGAATCTGGTCATGTCTAAAAAAAGGAAAACAAAGGTTGAGCAAAGAGCCACTCTTGTTTGGGCGACAATCAATTTACCCTTAGGAGGGCCAAAAGAACTTTGGTTAAAAGAAAACAACCCAATGTTTATAGCAGCAATGGCCACGGTCGCCAAACTGGAAAGAACCAAGATGCCCTTCAACGGACGAATGGATAAGGAAGATGTGGTCCATATACACTATGGAGTATTATGCCTCCATCAGAAAGGATGAATACCCAACTTTTGTATCAACATGGACGGGACTGGAAGAGATTATGCTGAGTGAAATAAGTCAAGCAGAGACAGTCAATTATCATATGGTTTCACTTATTTGTGGAGCATAACAAAAAGCATGGAGGACATGGGGAGTTAGAGAGAAGGGGGTTGGGGTAAATTGGAAGGGGAGGTGAATCATGAGAGACTATGGACTCTGAAAAACAATCTGAGGGGTTTGAAGTGGCGGAGGGGGGGTGGGAGGTTGGGGTACCAGGTGGTGGGTATTATAGAGGGCATGGAGCACTGGGTGTGGTGAAAAAATAATGATACTGTTATGCTGAAAATAAATAAATGAAAAAAAAAAAAAAGAAAGAAAGAAAACAACCAGATTCGCACAGGGCTAACAGCCTTTCCATCTTAAAATGGTTTTTTTGGTGTTTGGATTTTTTTTTTTTTAAGATTTTATTTATTTATTTGGCAGAGAGAGATCACAAGTAGGCGGAGAGAGAGGCAGTAAGAGAGGAAGGGAAGCAGGTTCCCTGCCTAGCAAGAGAGCCCAATGTGGGGCTCGATCCCAGGACCCTGGGATGATGACCTGAGCCGAAGGCAGAGGCTTTAACCTACTGAGCCACCCAGGTGCCCCTCCATCTTAAAATGTTTAAACAATAGGACAATTTACTCTGTCAACATAGGGAGGGTGACCATTTTTAAATAAGTTTTTTTTTTTAATTTAAAGATTCCTATTATTCATTCCTATTATATGGTAAGTGATTGCCTCCCTCTAAACATCCCCAAAGCAGTATTATAAAAGACATGATCACCTTCCAGGTCCCTCTCCAAACAACACCAAAAGAAGCCCTCATTCTTGACCTTGAACTATACAAAGGTAGCCTATAGTTAATAATGTTCACTCTTTTACCATTATTCATAGCTCCCTTTTACTTTGGTCAGTAATCAGTCTATATAAACAAGCCCAATCCCCTTAAAATTCTCCATGCATGCTGTGCACTCCAAACTTTATTTATCAGAGCCCAGGATGGTTGGCCTGATTTTAGAAATTAGTATGCAAATATTTATGTTTTGCCTCTTTCATTTCATGAGACATCATAGGATATTTTTTAAATCAAATATAAAAGTTAAACTATTAAAAAAGAAAATGCAACCCATGGGATCACGACCCATAGAAAAATAAGATAAAGCACAGAGAAATCAAAGACAAAAGAAGATTGTGGAAAATAAATTCCACTTGACAATGAAAGACTATTCTCTTATATCTTTCATCAAAGTAATGCAGACAATTAATGTTTCATGTTCTATATGAAGAGGATGGAATTTGACCCATAAATGTTGAAAACACACCTTATTCATTTATGATCCACTAATAACAAACATATATTCAGATAACAAATACATTATTGTTCATGAAAGAACCCCAAGTTAAATGGTGAGTCTAAGTCCAAGCAAATACAGAAAAGCTGCCCAAACTGTGTTTGTCTCTTAATGATCTCATCTGTTTTCATCAAACAATTTTGAGTTTTTTCAAATTAAATTAATCTTTGCCCTCTTGTTAGGCTTTTTGGATGAAATTTATAATTCCTCTAGCATAATATAATCTCAGAAGTACACTGAAATACTTGCTTGAGAAGAACTAGTTATAATTTACTTACTTTTCTGTTTTAAGGAATATTTTGATTTCATAGGAGTTAAAAACAATTTGGTAAGCAGTGCCATCCCATAAATACCTGGCATGTAGGTCAGTAAATACTTGTTGAATGAATGAATGAAACATGGACACAAACGCACACATGGATACACACACACACAACCTTTCTAAGAATTCTTCTGAAAATATGAATTGTTATATTTCTATCTCAAAGAAGATCTATCCTACAACTTCCTTTCAATATTAACATCTTTTTCAGAGGAAAATAAGTTGAAGTCATGATAGGATTCTTTTTATTATTATTATTAACATATAATGTATTATTTGTTTCAGGGCATGATAGGATTCTATTACATTTTTATCTGATCCCTTCTCTCTTCCTGGAACAATAAACAAATCAACAAAAGCTTACTCCGGATTTGTCTTAATTCAGTAGGTCTAAAGGACAGCCCAGAAACTGGCATTTTATCAAGTTCCCTAAATGATGACGAGTGGCTGATAATATCTAAGAACTATTTCACGTCTTTGTGCATACCATGACCTTCACCTGGGAGGTTTCCCTTGAACAGCCCGCTTGCTTCGGATGTGATTAACTCCTTGTTCATCCAAGTGAGCTGCCCTTTCTGGAAAGCCTTCCCTGGAACACTCTGCAGTCCCTTGCACACAAGTGGTCCACCTCCCCTTAGGTCTGGCATAGCTTCCCTCAAGAACTTCCACAGGGGATGCTATTCCTCTGCCCCTCAGTAGAGCAAGCTTCTTGAGGGTATGGACACTCTCTGGCTGAGCCGTGGGTCACTAACACCTTGACAAATGAATGATTTAACTTCCCTGGGCCCTTAGCTACTTCATATGTAAAATGAGAAAGATCAAAATTACCTCACCACTGTGAGTACCAAGTGGTGAGTGTAAATCAACCGACCCAGTATCCTGCATTTCAGAAAAACAAGTCCTTTCAGGACTACTATTCTGAAGGTAATAATGAGGCTAAGGTCTGAAAACCAATCTTCAATTCCATACACACAAGGTGTCAAGGACACTAACTGAAAGGCAAAGCCCATGGCTTTTACAAGCCTTGGAGTCAGAGGTCTTGGGAGATACAAGCAGGTTCCACTTTTAATCACACCAGAAGGTGATCTATGTATAAAAGATTGTGTTTTCCTACAGGAACAATGTCCATCATCAGAAATGTGTGCTCCTCATCAGCAGCCTAGGCTCAAACAAAGAAGGAATAACTTGGAAGGACCCTTAAAGAATGGGCATGGTCATAGATCCAATAAATATAAACATCTGTAATTATTTAAAGGAATGAAATTAGGCCCACATAATCATAAATAAGCTATGAACACTAACTACAGAAGTGGCCAAATATATGACAGCACACATAGAATAAAATATGGGCATAAACATAGACATTCCATAATATGGGATTTTTATGTGGCCCAAACTTCGTTAAGAGACAGTCCAAGAAAGAATGAGCCTATAATATGCCTTCTCTTCTCCATACTTTCCACATATTAGAAGTATCAAAACAAACAATAAGTGATAATCTCGGAGTACTTTCAAATGGTTCAAATGCAGAGTATGTTGATGATTAGGATGACAAAGATACCAATAATGGCATTTCTCATCGAAAGATCAGTCTCAGAAATACGAGACAAGGAAAACATTTCCCCCTTTCTTTATCCAGCCTTTATTCTAAATTTAGTCAACTTCCAAACTGCAGTTTGGCAGCTTTGGGCCAAATTCTGTGAAAAATAGTATCATTTGAGTTTTAACATGTTGACTACTATCAGTGCTTTCTAGAATACACTGAAAAGCACGAAAGCAACTGATAGCCCTCAGCTAGGTTCTTCACACTTGCTACCATTTCTCATTGAACCACAGAAAGAGGACGGAAAATGTACCCTGTACTAGGACGTAAGTGGAGAACAGGGAAGAACTGGGATACGAGTATCCATGTGTCAGTCTAAAATGAGGAATCAGCGGGAGTGACAGGGCAGGATTTTAAGGTGAAGCCAGCCAACATGTCTAAATGTTGCCAGGTGTAACACTAGCTCTCCCTTCTCTCGTCCATCACCTTTCAGGAAGAAAGGACCTAAAAACTATGAGGAGAATAGGAATGGAAACTAGTCTTGAGTTTTTTTGGAGCCCTCCAAATAATGTCCTTTTCAACTGAGCATTTGTACGCCTCCCCCATGGCACATCAATTTCCAGGTTTCTGTCCTTAAGAAACATACACATGTGTCTACAATAGTCATGGCAAGCTGGTTCCTTTCTTAGCAAATAACTGAAAAGCTAAACATCTCTCAGTGGGGAGACGTTACATAAATTACTCTACATGAATGCTATGGAATCCATACAAGGGTTAAAAAGCATGAACTGGGGGTGCCTGGGTGGCTCAGGGGGTTAAAGCTCTCCTCTCTCTCTCTGCCTGACTCTCTGCCTGTTTGTGATCTCTGTCTGTCAAATAAATAAATTAAAAAAAAAAAAAAAAAAGCTTTTCAAGGGAAAGTTCTTATGTCTTACTATGGTTGAAAAAAAAAAATTTTAAGATTTTATTTATTTACTTGAGAGAGAGAGAGTGAGTGGGAGAGAGAGCATGAGAGGGGAGAGGGTCAGAGGGAGAAGCAGACTCCATGCTGAGCACACAGCCCTATGTGGGACTTGATCCTGGGACTCCAGGATCATGACCTGAGTCGAAGGCGTTGCTTACCCAACCGGGCCATCCAGGCACCCTTGTTGAAATATTCTTAAAAAACTATAAGGGGCGCCTGGGTGGCTCAGTGGGTTATAAGCCGCTGCCTTCGGCTCAGGTCATGATCTCAGGGTCCTGGGATCGAGTCCCGCATCGGGCTCTCTGCTCAGCGGGGAGCCTGCTTCCTTCTCTCTCTCTCTGCCTGCCTCTCAGTGTACTTGTAATTTCTCTCTGTTAAATAAATAAATAAAATCTTTAAAAAAAAAAAAACTATAAAAGATGATGTAACATTTAATTCCATTTATGTAAAAATAAGCCACACATATGAAATTACGTATATATGTATATGCATATATGTATGACTTTTTTCCCTCTTGTTTAAATTTTTTGGTATGAAAATATATTAATGTAACAGGTATCAAACTGAAGTTAAAATTATATAATTATGCTAGAAAAGGAAAGAGGAAGAGAGAAAAGTCCCAACGAGTGATGGGAGGTGGGTTAGCAATTCTGGGGGATTGAGCTCTCTCCCATTTATTACACAACTGAATAACTGGGAACAAGTTTTGATAAATATTCACCAACCTTAAACATTCGAGTTGTATTTTTTTGGCCATAATCTATTTTACTTTATCTCTTACACCGTCATTGTAGTAATATACAATTTCCAAATAAGAGGAGTACATAGAGTCAGAGAAACATGATGGCCTCACAGCTACAAAGTGCAAAGAGTTTTTAAAATCATCTCAAAGATGTGTTTATCAGAGTAGCTATCAACCAACAGCCTGTAAGTATGTGGTTCTCATTCCCTCCACAAAAAGGTCCACCCTGTCTTCCTGTCCTTTCTTCATCTGGTAGCAGTGATTCTCAAGCCTTAACCCCCATGAGAGGGCCAATAGAGAGCTGGAAATGTAGACCCAGGGACCCAGGCCCAGGGCTTCTGATACAACAGGCCTGCAAGCCTGCTGGTGATGCCACACTGTATGCCCCATCTCCATCATTTTCTAGCTCTGTGACCTTGGGAAAGTCACTAAACCCCTCGGTGCTACCATGTTTTCATTTGCAAAATGGCGTTATGGTAGCACCTACCTCCCTAAGCTGTGGAGACTTCATGCCTTGCTCTGAGTAAGGATTGCCTGTAGCAGGTGCTGCTATTTTGATGAAGAGGATGGTGCTCTCAGTTTATTATTATTATGATTATTATTAGGGGGTAAGGCTCAGGAATCTACATCTAACAAGTGATTCTGCAGTCCACTGCATTTTCAGAATTACTGCTTACACTCATGATTCCATCAGATAAGAGAAAGGACTGACAAAAAATAATACTCAAGGGAAAGTCAAAGCAGCGAGCCAGCTTTCACTACTGCTTCACCCAGTTAGCAATGCTGGATTTCACCTTCCTGCATGCCTCACTCTTCTAGAAGGGCTGTCTCTGCTGGGAGGCCTGGTAGATCTACACCGTCTACCCATCCCACCAGGTCACTACTGCTTCACCCAGTTAGCAATGCTGGATTTCACCTTCCTGCATGCCTCGCTCTTCTAGAAGGGCTGTCTCTGCTGGGAGGCCTGGTAGATCTACACCGTCTACCCATCCCACCAGGTCAGATACGTGCTGTGCTCACCTCTCCAACAGTCCTGACCACACTGTGGCCTAGTGTGTTTGGTGAGCAGCTTTAGAATGAGCCTTAGGTGGTACCCCTGAATATAAATGCCCTTCAAAATACAGATGAATTAAGTCCATCAGCTCTCTCTTTACCATGTGTTAACTCATCCAAAACCAGAAGCTCCCTTTCTTTGCGAAGGAAAATTAATTGCATATTAGTCCCTGATCCAATCAAAATTATTTGACCCTGAGACAATCTTGCCTAAACATCATTCTGCTCTAAAATACAGTATTATTGACAAAATTCTCATTAATACAATTCCTTCCTGAGTCACCCTCCTTGAATCAGAAAAGTCAAAACTCACAGTGTTGGCATGGAGGACGATGTTTGGAAGAGGACTTAGGAGAAACATAGCTACTGTCTCCGAATTTCTGCTGCACGCTAAAGGTTTGTTGTGTTACTGCTGTTCCCCGGTGTGAACAAAGGGCACAAAAGGGTTAAGGAGAGGTCCATCCAGATTCCTTTGGAAACCAAACCCAGAGTTGTCTGTGGGTTCACACTAATGTCTTCTCTTTACCCAGGGAACACTCCTCCTGATTCTCTCTTTCCAGTCCTTACTTCACTGTACCTGATCTTTGGTTTCAGCTGTTTGTTTTTAATCTTGCCCAAAGCTAAAATCCAAGATACAACCTCGATGCCCCAAAATGGAAAATGACCCAGTGAATGGTATTACCTTCCCACAATGGAATCATTTGTACCCATCAAGGGCCAATATTTCCAAATAAGTTGAAAAGATATTATACCCTGAGGTTAAGTGGAAATTTTTTTTTAATAATGCAATATAAGTTCTAAGATATCAGCTAAATAAACACTTTTATACAGGAAAAAAATACAGAAAGAAATATTCCAAATATTAACAATTGTAACTTTTGGGTGGTGTGATTGTGAGCAAATTTATTTTCTGCTTTCCCACAGTTCAGACTATTTTTTAAAGCTTCTTCTATGAGCATATGTTACTATTCTGATCAGAAAAGCATAAACTGGTAGCTAAGAGCAAATACAGTTGTGTCTCTTAAAATCCACAAGACAAATACTATGTGATAAAGCAGAAATAAAGAAAATGAAGTAGGTAACTCTAACATCAACCACCAGAGCTTGAGAAGTCTGATGCATTCATGAGTCTCTCTCATACATGACCACCTCAGGACAGGTTGGGGATTTTGATCTTCCCCAAAAGGCTGACGCCACTATCAGAAAGAGATCTCAGGACACTGAATTTGATGGTCTATTCTTGGGCCCAGTTTAATTTGAAGAAGCTTATCTTCTTAAGCTCAAAAAGACACTCGGGAAACGGATGCGTCTTGGGTATCTCTTTCCCTTGGAAGATTAGGATAATCAGAGGAAAGAATGATGATGCAGGAAACAGCAGGACAATCAGGAAAGACAGTGACACACTACAGCAACAGAAAGTTCCCTTCTGTACCACAGTTAACAGGCAAACAGAACCAGAAGCCTTGGGCATGTTCCCGTAACACACACGACACTTCCAGTCTGTGGTGTCTAACTGGCCTCTCGCTGGGACAGAAAGATAAAGAGGACAAACAAGCAGTTTAAAAATGAAGAATGAAAAGAGGCACTTCTTTAAGATGAAACAACAGTAAGCTGGACACACATTGGCTTGCTAATGTGTTTTCGCTGGAATCACTTTATCTGACCATCTGCTTGGGAGACTGCTGACAAATGAACATTTCAGGCCTTGCATTGATAGCTCTTGGAAGTCACTTGGGTAAAACATCTGACTCCCAACTCATAGGAAGGGGGTGATAGGTAAATGGCTGATTGAGAAGGCTCTGAAAAAATATCATCCACCCTACTCGTCCTTGTCCCAAAAGGCTTCAGAAGGGTTAACCTAACCCTAACCCTAACCCAAGCCTAACAAGTATTTCAAGAGCACCTACTATGCTTACATTAACTGAGAAATGCTTACCCCCCAGGCACTGTGCTAAGCACTTTGAATGGAGACCTTCCCACTCAATTCCCTCCAACGCAGCTACTATCCCCATCACATGGGAGGGAACTGGGGGAGACAGATTCCAAGTCTGCACCTGCTCAAGTGGAAATGTGGAAATGCTCAGTGGAAATTCCTGGGCTGCCATAATAAATTATCACAAGCTTGGTGGCTTCAAACAACAGACATTTATTCCCTCATAACCCTGGAGACCAGGAACCCCAAATCAGGGTGTTGGCAGGGCCACACTTCATGTGAAGGCTCCAGGAAAGAGCCCCTCCTTGCCTTCTCCTGTCTCCTGGTGACTCTAGGTGCTCCTTGGCTTGTGATGGCACAATTCTAATCTCTGTCTTTGGTTTTATTTTGCTTTTTTAGCTTTTAGTTTTTTTAACAACGACTATAATTTGCTATGATAATCATGGTTATTAATAAGTAACTGGGCATTAATTCTTGAAATGTGGATTTTATGTAATAGTGTGTTTTTAAGTGTTCACAGGATCTTTGTTCAATACTGAGACTCATGGGATGTCATTAAAAATGGGCTTTAGAGGGGCACCTGGGTGGCTCATGGGTTAAAGCCTCTACCTTCAGCTCAGGTCATGATCCCAGGGTCCTGGGATCGAGCCCCACGTCAGGCTCTCTGCCTACCTGTGATCTCTGTCTATCAAATAAATAAATAAAATCTTTTTAAAAAAAAATGGGCTTTAGAATATTATGAGACGAGTAAGTCATGGAGATGAGTGGCACACACCGGGGCTAGAGCCAATGGCACTGTATGGCGTGTACTTGCATGGTGAAGTGATGGTAGCGACACTTGTGAACAAAGCAGAACACAGAGTGTGGCAAACCACAGAGAACCACTGTGCTGTACGCTTCAAACTAAGGTAACTTTGTGATTCAACTATACTTCACTGAAAAACCATTTTCTTCATGGGCTTTGGTTGACCCGGTATCTGTAAAGTTCTTCTGCTGGTTCTTTAAGCCTCCCCCGCCGCCACACACACCAAAAGTGTATACTCTTCTGGGGGATAAAAATCACCTGGTACTAGGTCAAGATCTAGTTTAGTGGTTTCCCCATCCAGACTCTTGGGAGCTTTTTTACAAAAAGAGATGCCCAGCCCCTTCCCCAGAACAAATGAATCCGAGTCCCAGGGCACAGAGCCGAAGTATTTCTATCTGCCTCTCTCATAGTATGGCTGTCTTCTCTGTGTGTGTGTCTGTCTCCTCTTCTTGATGTAAATACACCAGTCATATTGGATTTGGGGCCACCCTCAACCAGTATGACCTGATCTTCACTAATAACACTTGCAAAGATCCTATTTCCAAATGAGGTCACGTTCTGAAGTTCCTAGTGGACTCAAACTTTGGCAAACACTCTGCACCCAGGACTGCAGGATTCTGGAGTGGCCCACACAGGCCTACATCCTGAGCTGCGGTGCTCTTGGGCCTCCAGAGGGCCCCACTCTGTTTGATAATATCTACACACACGCCAGGTGACGTCAGAGCTGCCCTGGCTCCTGTCCCCAAGGAGCTAGCAGTTCACTGAATATACGTGAGGTGAAGAAGGAAAAGCACATCACCGAAGTATCTCTGTGGACTTCTGTGTGCTACAGAAACCTAGAGGGGAAGGGATGAGGGACAGCCAGGGACCTTGAGCATCTGGACCCCTGGGGAAGGGAGACCTGTGCTGAGGCCAAGAGGCAACACCAGGAAGAGCAGGCTCAGAAGGAGGCATTGGAGGACCACGGGAAAGTTGGGGGAAGGATATGTTTAAGAGGCTCCAAAGGCAAAGGAAGGAACTTTGATTCAATTTGGAAGGAAAGAAAAAAATTAATAGGGGCCACAACGATAACTTCATTTGTTGTGGCTTCATTTAAAGACTCCTCTGGCAGAGGAAGACAGGGCGGGCGTGCAGCCTAGAAAATGGCTGCAACTTCTACACAGAATAAGTTGTGCGCCTGCGCGAACCCGCACCCACGGGTGCTGCTCCCATGTTTGCAGTTTTTCTGCCACACTTCAGCAGCTTGATTGGAAAGTAAGTTGAACTTGCACGTGTCCCCCATACTTTCATCCCTCTGTCAGCAGAGTCCCCGTTGCTACCGACCTCCCCAAACTCACACAAACAGACATACACACGAGCTTCCCTCCAACACCCACTCGCATCCCAGCCAAGAGCTGAGTAAAGAGGAAGGTGAGAAAAAGAGAAATAAAAATGCCCAAAGCAGCAGCCAGAAGAGAAGGCGGAGGAGACATAAATCACCTTTGCACCGCTCACAGCAGGCTCCCCTCTGCTTGATGGCAAGGGCACAGTCTCTCGACAGCACGGGGCACTTCTCTCTCTTACAGGTCACTTCCTTGTTCTAGGCAGAAAAAGACAAGAGACATTTCAAAGAAACTCCAAACAGAACCCCCTGTATCCTGACACATGCCTGAGGTTTTGCTAGCCTCCCTCTTCCTATCTTACTTTCATCTTGGCCAGAAACACTCATGCAAGCGTTCTGCTCTCTCCCTGGAACAGAAATATTCATCCAGAAACACAGGACTTTTGAGATTAGGCGCACATGAGCGGGGAATGAAAAGTCCCCTCTTTAGAAACCAATGCCACCTAGATAACTGAGCATGCCAAGAGTAAAGCTTTCTCCCACTCTGTTCTAAGGTTTCTTTTCAGTACACACTATAGAAACGATAATATTTGTGTAAATCATATTTTGCCCATTGGGCTACCTGGGCCAGGACTACATCGTGAGAACAAAAATATTTGCACACAGCCGTCCAACAATCCTTAATAGTAGAGTGCTTTAAAATGCAGCAATCTAAAGTTCCAACTCAAATAATGACAAAGTTGAGTATTGAATCAGCTCAGAAAGAGAAAAAATAATATTCCTCATGCCAAGCAGAGACACAGTCGTCAGTGTTTTATAGCCACAGGACAGCTGCATTATATTAGCACTTATGCTAATGAAGTGTGGTGAGTATTTGCATCTTCGGTTTTATCCTGAAAGGTTAGCTGTTAAAATGTCTCAGAGAAGATCCAAACATGATGTATATGCCTGTTTATACACAGGCTGGATGCACGTGCACAGAACATACTATGTCACAAAACTTAATAAGATCTGAGCTTCAGTAAGTTTCTTCTAGATGCTACACGCTAAGTGCTACAGCTTTCATTCCTATTAAAATTTTGTGAGATAAGTATTATTACTATTCCCACTTTATAGACATGAACACTGCTCAAAGAAGGTGAAAGATCTGAGTAATCGACTCTCTTCTTTTCCCCCCTTTCTGGTGTCTGTGATAGGAAAGGGGGCATTCATGGAGCTAGCCTCACTTACCCCTACAGTCCTGCAGTACTCATCCTAAGCTGTAAATCAAGACTCTGTGTGGTACTTCACAAAGACCAGCACTGTCTCCCATCCCCATGGTGGGAGTTCAGATCTGATTGACCCTAAGGACCAGGCCTAGATGCTTCCCCAAGCTCTCCAGGTAATTCCACTGTGCACCCAGGGCTGAGAACCATGACTCTGCAAAGAGCATTCTCATGCCCAGTGAGGCTGAGATGAGTTTGGGAGCTGTCCACAGTTCCTCAGTGATGGCAGACGTACCATCTGAACCCACTTGTCCCAGCTCCAAGTCCTCCCAAGTTCCTTCCCTCACCCTCTCCTTTCCTAAGGATGGTGGAGTCAAGACCACCTGCAAGTCGCAGGCCTTCAGTGGATTCTTGTGATTTTTCTTAAATCACAAACATAATACACAGTATGGTCACAATTCAAATTAAAGAGGTCTGTTTTAAAAAATTAAGAGTGTCCCTCCACTACCACTAAAGTAATCATGAACAACGACCAGGTGTATATGCTGTTTGGCATTATTAACAGTGACTTCATCTGGCAAAGTACAGTTCCTGCAAGCTGTCGTTTGATACCGACGCCCCCACACCAAGACGTCTGTGAAGTGAACATGCTTTCTAAGCAGAACATCTGTCATGACGGCTCATGCAAACCTGGCTGCGGCTTCAGGGAAGGGCCACCCCCAAGTGTATCTCCTCTCTGAAGGGAAAAATCCTCAGACATGGGGAATTCGAAACTTGAAGGGCGGACACAGGTGGTGTGAGTCACAATTCGGGGTCTGATAAATAGGAAGATACACACTTTCTTAAATATAGGAACTCTTTGCTAAATTAGAAACCTGGGAGCCAGTCAAAATCTATAACAGGATCCCAAGATTCATAATAAATAGCTTGTAACTATAGTCCAGCACAAAAGTTATTCCAACCAGATGTTTTGTAGCTTCACATCTGGAATTTTTTTGTGTACACACACACACACACACACACACACACACATACACACCCCAAATCTAAACTTTAGCTGTAGGTTTAGTGGGGGATTTCCCCCTTCTAATAACATTTGGAGTTGTTTTTTTATATATATATTCTACCAAACTGCCATATCTGCTCATTTCCCTGATGTCTGGCTGGCATGGATATGAAGCACATGCTTAGACTCCCAGACCCTCGAAGAAAGTACGAAAAACTACAGAGAATTGCTCCTAGGACCCCGATTCCTCTGTCTCCTTAATTGAGTCCAGCAGCTACAGAGTAAATTTAAGCACAGGTTAATTAAGACCACTTGCTTCGCTTTCACTGATTTTGCCAAGAGACAAAAGCACTGGGCTCCAGCCAGTGGCTCTGGTGAGAAGCGGCGCGCACAAAGCCATGTCTGTAGGCGTCCATCTCTACTGGCCTCCTTATCTCACTGTGCGCCAAGTGTCCTCTGCTCTGAAGCGAGGCCATGTCTCATTTGGTTCACTTTTCCACTCAAGAAACCTTTTCTGGTGCGGATTCATCCTTACCAAACATGCTCTATGTACTGGGCTCGGCGCTAAGAATTTCATATGCATTATTTCACACACACACACACACACACACACACACACACATCCACATCACCCCCATGTTACAGATGGGGAACCAAGGTTAAGATACTTGCCCACGCGTCACCCAAAAGGCAGATCTGGAAGTCAAAAAGAGGTCTGACTCCAAAGGCAAACGTTTAAATGATGCACTTTGCAACTTCCCAGGCATTCAGGATACGCACAAGAACAAAACAATGTCCGGGCCCAGAGGCCCCAGGGGAGATTGGCGCCTCCCTTGTGGTTCTGCACGTGTGAAATGAGCTCTCTAACAGAAGCAGGAGAACGCCACAGGGCTGTGTCAACACCAACCATGGGAAGGTTTACAAATACCAGCTGTTTTCTGGCCATGAGGAGGGTTATGCCGTTTTGGATGTTGATAGGTAGCTGTGTCTATCCTACCTCTGAAAGCCAGACTGCCATCCTTGAACAAACTTGGGTTTGAAGATCCCCAAATCTAAGCAACAGAAAAGAATGGTAGAAAAGCACTGGAGGAAAACATCAGAACATTCTAAAACAAAAAACAAACAAACAAAAAAAATGGACCTAGCCGGTGTAGAAAAGTAATAAACCTTACACATTTTCCATCCTTAGTCTGTCTCCTTGTGCTTATCACTTTCTAGCATCAGCCAGTTTGTGATTTACCTGCTGTCAAAGGTGTTTGCATTATTGCCTCCTTTCTGAAAGACCAAATATATCCAAATCCAAAACACAGCCTCTGGAGACACATGAAATGAAGTGCCAACATGCAAAAGTAAAAGAGGGGCATAGGGAGTAAAAAAGAAAAAGTCTACATGGCTGGCAACAAAGCTCTATAAGGATGTGAGCCAAACCACAGCCTCAGCCACAGCCAAGTTCAAACCGAATTCCAGCAGCCAGCTTGCTGTGTCTGAGGTCTGCCACTAGGTGGTAGCACAGAGTTCCCTGGGCTTCGAAATTGGGACCATGAGACGTGATAGTGGCTCCGGAGCATTTTTCAGTGTCTTGTGTGGAGGGACACAACCTCTCACTGAAGGGGGTTATAGAGAAGATAGCACATCACCACTGTGCTATAGAGAAGATAGCAGATCACCACTGTGAGATTTTCCTGTCTGCTTTCTGCAACTAGAAAAACATGTTTTTGACATGTTTTTGTTCGATTTCAAGCCAATGTCTTGAAGATATTTTTTTCTAAGATTCTTCCAGGACCAATCCTATTATGAAATATGGAAAGTATTACCTGACCTTTCATTTATATTTTAAAAATAATAATAAAATAGAAATCTGGAGGGGAAAACACAGCAAATAGGATGAGACTGATCAGGGAGAAATGTCAGCTGGCAGATACTCTATTTTTAGACTATGAAACAGCATCACAGATCTTTTGAAATAAGAATAAAAACAAAAATACCTGGTGCCCTGCCTGCTGAGACTCCAGAGCCGTGTTGGGAAATTGGCAGACCCCACGAGTCTCTTCCTCTAGAAGATGGCATTATTTTCCTTCAATCGTTGTCTCTTATGAAAGCAAAGCCTGCCTTGGAGGCAAACAGCTGTCATTTGGCAAACTAGCAAATTCTAAGTGCCAGATCCTTTTTCAGAAAATCAAGAAGGCTGCAAAGTTATCATACTTCTTTCTGCCCAATGAAGAACACTCAGTATGTCAATGAAGTCCACAGGCCAGGTAGCATCAGAGAGGAGATGAAGGAGCTAACAGAGGCTCTCTTCCTTAAATTAGAAGCCCTGCAGGCTCTCCCTTCCTCCTCCATAGATGCAAAGGCCCCAGTCTCACATCATCACTGTAGTCTTATTTGGGGATGGGCTTATAGACTGTGCTGCCCTCAAGAATTCCCCCTTCCCAAATGCAAAAAATCCTTGGGGGTGAACCAATATTAATCCTGAATAATCCGTTCCCTTCATCATCAGCTACTGGCAGAGGATGGATGCCCACCACAACGACTCTCAGAAGTATAGGAACTGAGCAGTGGAATTTCTAGAGCAGCCGAAAAAAAACCCAGGACTTGACACCTATGCTATACTACTCCATGCTGCTGGAGTGAGAAATCATGCCACAAGTCTCCCCTCTAGTCCAGGAACTTATACAGTGTTGGAGGAAACAAGACATCAGATGCTGGCAAGCCACACAAAAACTGCTATGTAACTTCTGGCATCACGTGAGAATTTCACCTTGACTCAAGAACCATTGTGGTCAGTGAGCACAGATAGGACACGGTGACCCCTTCATCAGATTATTTTTATCAGTGAATTTATTTGAAGTGCACACACAATGATGTTTCACTATTTGAGATTCTCGCAACTGCTCACAGAGGAATTTGTTTTTAGGAATACAAATGTCTTGGGTCAAGCTTCCCAAGGAGGAAGGTAATCCAACATCAGCACATGTGTTCTCTGTGGAATTTCTTGTCTCCCCATACATGAAGTCGAAGGGGTCAACTATTCCTTAAAGTTCCCCATTGTAACCCAATTCCAGCCCCCAAAGAGCCAAAGGGAACTTTACGGTGCTTTTGAACGCAGGTCACAATTTCTCCTAGGCAATATTATAAAACTTCTCATAAACAGAAGAATAAGACTTCATGTTTACATAGCACTTTTCTTCTAAAGAGCTCTGCAGACATTATTTCATTAACCCTCACAGGTTTCTTAAGATTTGCAGATGGGAGAATGGCACACAATAAAGTTAAGTGTCTCAGGTCCCTCAAAGAGCTAGCTAGCGGTAGACCTGGGAAAACAACCTGGTTCCCAGGCCAGGATTAAGGGGCCAGCTGGGGAGGTTAGTTGCTAAGGCACAGCATTAAAATTTATGGGTGTATCATATTAGAATTAGGTTAGCTCCTACTCCACTGTTGAGATTTTAGGAATAGATTAGTATGGAGCTGAGCTAGTCTGGAAATTTTCCGGCAAGAGGCCACCTGGGTCAGACGTGCCAGGTCTCCTGCCCTTGTTATACGGTAACCTGTTAAAGGTGCCATACAAGAGCTGCACTGAGACTTGGGCAAACAGACCTGACTACAGAATGTCACAGTTCCAGAATACGAAGATGCAGGCAAAGGCTGAAAGAAAAGACCCCGAAGGGGCAGGTTCCTTGCTTGTCGGTGGCTTTGATAAATGGGACATAAAATATAGTCAGTCTCTCTCTGCAACATACAGTCAGGGGAAATCCTTTGCAAGTGAGCAGGAGCACCCGTAGAGGAGACAACACAAGTTTGTACCTGCTCCAGCCTGTCTCCTTTGGACAAAATCTGTTCTTAATCTCTGAGAAAATGATCATTGCGAGGGTGGGGGGATCTGCGCTAGTTCAGTGGTTGCCAGTGGCAGTATTAAATTTGATTGATGATTTATTGTTTTAATTAAGCTTTTATTTGCTTGTTCTTTATTACTGATAGCACAATTGACTTCCCCATAACTCTTGCACAGAATGAGCTGGAAAAAAAAAAAAAAAGAGAGAGAGAGAGAGAGAGAAAGGAAAGGCAGTTTGGTCCACTACAAAGCCTTAGTATACATGATGAGGCTTTGAGCCGTATCTCTCAGCTCAATGAAAGCAGAAACAAAATGGAAAGAAAAAAAAAACTAACAGAACCATTTCTAAGGTGAGGAAGGGGTGTTTGATAGGGGAAATGACTCAAACTTCCCAGCCAAGAGAACTGTATCCCAACACCCCTTTTCTTCCTCAATCGAGTGAGGTCCTAAGACAGGTACAAGAAGTGAGAGGTGTCTGAGGTCGGTAGGAAAGGTGGCAGGTGTAAATGGCCCTTGCTTTTAATGTAAATTAGCATTTCCAGATCTTTCTGAACCTCCAACTTCCACCACTTTGGCAAATCCCTTCCACAGTAAGAGCAAGAGAGCTGATCCTTTGCTAACCAAACAATGAAGTGGCATAAAATACAGAGAATTTTAATGCTTACCCGGATTTACACAGAGCTAGTGAGGGCAGAGATTTGAAGGCGGGACTTGTGATACCAGAGGCGGTGGTTTAACCACCATGCTGCACGGCTTGCTTCAGAGGCTACTATGAGCCATCTCTTCCTCCTCACCAGGACTCTAAATGTTTGCCTTTGCTAAGCACTCCCCATTTTCAGACCATTGTAAACGTTAGCGGTTTATGGTTTCATTTGGAACGCACGAGTAAAAATAGTGCATTTTAAGATAGACAGATTAAGTCTCTGGCTTAAAACTCAGAATGAGTCTGAGACTCCGAGGGCCCGGTCATTTGTAAGACAGATCAGAACCTGGATCCAAAGCCTCCAGATCCTCTGTTTCTTCCTGGATTTGAGCAGGAGGGTGCCTCTCCCGGGAGGCTGGCAGCCTCCAGACTCCAGACTCCCAGAGTCTAGAGGTAAAAATACCTTCAAGAACATATATTTGGAGATTTAATGTGAGAGCATCTTGCAAGGACATCACACAATTCATTGCACTACATCTGGGAGTGTTATTCTTTCTTCCTCCTGTCGAGGCTCAGCGAGCCTTTACCCCAGAGACCTGGACCCTGGCAAATGCCGCCTTCCCCGGCCCAGCTAACAGTGCAAACACTGAACAAAGCTGCTCTTGAAGCTGAGCCATTTAAAAGACTTTATGAAGCCCACTGGGGCCCCCCGATTATTTTGCAACAAGTCATATCCCATGAAGAAATTCACTTCTCTGCAACACAAAACAGAGGGAGATTAAAGAAAATGGCAGGAGGGGCAGCGGGGTGGTGGAGAAAAGAAGTAAGACCCCCTGCTGTTCTGTCTGGCCAGAATTGTGTCTTTTAGTACCCATATCCTCTACAAAGACGATGTTCTGGTGATATATGGCCCTAATACATCACTACGTGACAGTGCTCTCCCGATATCGTACCTTGAAAATATGACACGTGCCAGCTTAAGCAACGGGGGATTAATAGGGCCTTTTTATATTTAACTTACCTAACATTTCAATTCTTTTTTAATGGGCTTTAGTTTGTTGGAAGGAATTGTTTGGGGTCCTATGCCGTTTAAGGATTTAGGTCTGGTTTTTTTTTTTTTTTTTTTTTTTGCCTTCTCAAGGAACTCTGAGAACAAAGAAACACAGGCCATTAGAATGTCCCTGCTAGTCAAGTACAACTCTGATTTAAAACAGGACAGTGTCAAACAGCTCCTCATTCTGTTTAATCATATTTTGAAAAAGAACCAAAACATTAGAGATGGCAGAACACAAAAGAAATAACCACCAAATAAAAATAGTAGCCCAAAGAAAGTAGCACTGCCTGGTTTTTATTAGACTGTACATCGTCTAAGCACGGGGTCTGCTGGCAGCCCCACGTTCACGGAACTGTAATGGATGGAACATGAAGCAGCCAGGGGCTTAGCACTTTGGGCCCCATCACAGATGCAGCTCTGACAACTCAGGCTCCCAGAAGCAGGATGGAAAACCAGAAGGTAGACTATGTCCCCTCCTGCCAGGGGACAGGAGCCAGATATGTGAACTGAGAAGAGTAAAGGTGGGCATCCTTTCTTTATTTAGCCCCAATTCTCTAGCCTACTCCTCTCCCCTCCCCAAGCGAAAGGGAATCAAAGAGCTGGGATGTGGATGGAGCCGGCGCTCCAGAGAAAATGTCCACGGATTCCTGACTGGGGGTGAGGGGGGCTGGAGTCCTGCAGAGCTGCACAGCCTCAAACACAAGCGGTCCAGCCGCCTCTCCCAACACCTTTAATTATTTTACATCGCTGTGCACCCTTCAGCGCATGAAGAATAATGAATCGCTTCTTCCTCCACCCGAAAAGAAAACAAAAAAGAAAAGGGGAGATAAAATTCTAGGAACATTTGCATGCATTTCTGGTGAGTTCTTTTCCTCTCCAGATGGTGGAAGCCCACCTCCAACCATCAGAAAGATCTACGATGCAGAAGGCAGAAACCAGCTTCCCGCCTTTTGGGGGACAGCATGGAGTCTGCCCAGCAGGCTGGCCAGGGGTACTGGAGAGACTGAAGAGTGAAGGTGACGGACTTAAAAATAGTAATAAAATCGGAGCAACTCCCATCAGAAAAGTTGCAATATGACGTTCGCGAAGGACAGCTGGGGATACGACTTGGGCAGTGCCTTTTCTGGTCCCCCGCTGTGTGAAAGTGGGGCTCCTGGGCTCTACAAAGCGGCTAAGAGCTCAATGAGCCCTTTTAATCGTGCACATAGATGATTCTCTGCCAAAAAGGAAGATGTCAGAAATATGGGCATGGAGTATCTTGGACCCCATTTCTGTCTGGCCCTGGTGACTGGCGGTGGCAAACCATGTCTTCCCGTGGCCAGCCCTGAAAGACGTCCCCCTCGTCAGCACATGCTACTGCCTGCCTCACGCACCATGGGTGGGACTCACCAGGTCTTCAAACGCCCCTGACTCCCGTGGGTCAACAACAAGCCACCGAGCAGATTTTTCGCAGGACGGAACAGAAGCGTTTTCACAGGTTGCCCATGAAAGCCGGTGCGCTGCTGGGAGCTACAAAAATACCTTCTCTTGACAAGTAAATGGAGCTGACATCACAGGGAAGAGGCAAGGCGGAGGGGCTGCTCGTAGTCCATCTGTCATCTTGACAAAATAACTTTCTGGTCACTAGTGAGACACTTTTAAAGACATCTGCACAATTGACCCCGACCACCAGCAATCACAGAGGCTTTCAAAGGGACCCCTGGGATGGCAGGCTTTAGAGCTGGTTCCTACTGTCCCGCCGCCAGATAACGGTAAGGCAGTGTGATGCGTCTGGTGCTGGAAAGATTCCTACTCCTGGTCATCCTCACATCGATACTGACTATGGAGGGTGTCCGGTGAGCCCGAGAACATCAGGCGGGGGAGCAGAGGGAAGTGGGGACCCTCTCTCTAGCTGGATGGAACGGAAAAAGTCAACCCCAGGCAGCACTTCCACATGAAGACAATTCTGCGAGCTAGAGTGGGTCTGACTCATTCACCAGGGCCATTAGCAGTGTGTTTTCTTCACCAAGGCCTTCCCAAGGGCCGGGGGCAGGTGTCAGGAGGAACTAGAGAAGCCACAGATTTATTTCATAGGTTTAGAATGCAGTTTTAATCCACTAGCTTTCATTTTCAAATTCATTAAACAATCAACAAATGCAAATGTTGCATATAATCCACATTTGATTAAAGTGTTGTAAAGAAATGAAAGCGGCTAGCTACCCACAAAATATTACTTACATAAACTTGCTGCTAAAGGGATTTACAATATGCACCTCAGTTTTAAAAAGAAGGGGTCAATCATGGTTATTACCCTCATTTCACTGTAAAACAGCTTCTTGAAATCTTTAACATCTAAGAATAAAGCGTCAACAGAAAATAAATGCCATTTAAGAAATGTGACATCTTGGCTCTACACTTGTTTTTTTCTGTAGGTTAAACATTCGCACTGCAAAATTCAAATCTAGCTGACTAAAAATCCATGAATCTGTTTAACAAATACTGTTTGGGCCCTGCTGGCAGCTGCGTGCTGCGCCAGGTTTTGCTGGGAACAGCAAATATGAATCAGATACATCTTCTGCCCTAGAAGAGCTTACAATCCAAGAGGGAGCCGGGCCAGAGCATAAACACGGCAAAAGCCCCTCCTGTGTTGCAACATGAGCGGTGCACACTGCTCTTCCTGAGTTCAGAGGGAAAGGTCAGTGTCAACCAAACTCCACTGCCACAAACGCCCTGAGATCACCCAACTCATCTTGGTTCCTGAACGACCATCTGGGCCACTGAATGAGACTTTAAAATGTTTTATTACACAATCATCTCACTGAAACAGAATCTGACTTACATATGTCAGCACCTCAGGACGTGACAACCCACGAAAGGAACCTCCTTCATGGAGGACATTCCAGCACATTCCAACATAGGTGCAGCCTCATGGCTCAGCATGGTGGATGGCACACCAGTTCGTCTGAACGTTTATCATGGGGAAATAGTTTGGGCCATGTTGTCCTTGCTCTCTGAAATTCTAAGATGTAACATACATTGCTGGTCTTACATCTATAAAATGTCTTAGGTAAAGTACAAAAATACCAACACACTGAGTTTTAATCTACATTCCAAACCTGATTATAATCATGCTACCAAGTATGAGCCGTAAGAGCTTTTTTGAAAAAATAGCTTTCTATAGGAAAAATTTCGTTTTATAATTGTTATTGCTTCTAATTATATATTCTAGTCTGACTATACCATTGTTCACTGGAAACAACTTTTCATCGTTTAATGTCTTCGTATAATTTCCCCATCATCAGACTTGATATGCAAAATCACATGAGATATGAAAAAGGCAAATCATTACAGAAAAAAAAGAATTTGGAGAAGAAATGAAATTTCTTGATTTAATTTTGGTGGCTGGAATTAGTTAGATCTTCAAACTATGTAATAAAAAAATTAAACACAAATAGCACACACTCATTTTTCTCACCCATGAGTGCTGACTGGACCCAGCACTGTCTCAGGCCCTGGGGATAGAGCATGAACATCGGATTTGACATCCTTCCATGGCTAATATTCTAGTTGGGAGACAGAGAAGAAACCAAACTCTGCATGATAATGGGCACTGACAAGGACTGTGGAGAAAATGAAGCAGGACAAGGACACAGAATGACAATGTGTATTAAGGAGAGGGGAATCCAATCAAGACACTTTCTCTGTATATACCTTCACCTGGGTGATTTTTTACAGATTTGTGGCTTGAAAACCATCCATATGCTGAATGTTCCCACATTCATGCTCCCAGCTTTCTCATCCTTCAAGTGCAGACTCCTAACTGACTGTGCCCAAGGATGTCCAGGAAGCATGTCCAACTGAAGATGGCCCAAACAGAGATCTCTGTCCCACCCCTCCCCCAAATCCTTCTGACCTTCTACTAAGGAAACATTTACTCTGAGACCAGAGTGAGGGGATGAGAATAGGTAATATTATTGGATAAGCATGTAACGCAAGCCCCCTTGTTGAGATGCTACTGGGAATCATGTGTGCTGGGAGCCCAGGAGTGAGGTGGGAGCATAGTGAGGGGCGGAGGGATGAACTGGAAGGGGAGGCCAGAGGCAGCAGCCGGAGCCAGATCTCGGAGGGCCTTGCACAGCATGCTTATACTTCAGACTGTGTTGTGAGTTGAGATGAAAAGCCACCAGAGGGTTTTTCATAAATAACAGAAACAACTGGATATATACTTTTAAATGGTGGCTGTTAATAATATATTATCCAGAGGCAAAATGACCACGGAGGTAGTCAGAAATTCTCAGATATATTTTCAAGGTTTTGCTGTCAAGATTTGCTAATAGACTGAACATAAGGTGTAAGAGAAAGAGAAATCAAAAACCCCATGACTGATGGCCTGGGAAAATGGAACACTGCAGCTGACGTTGCTGGCTAGAAACAACTAGATTTGGGGGAGGGGTGGGACAGAGATCTCTGTTTGGGCATTTTCAGTCGGAGGCGCTTCCTGGACATCCATGGGCACAGTCAGTTAGGAGTCTGCACTTGAAGGCTGAGAGAGCTGGAAGCATGAATGTGGGAACGCTCAGCTAATGGATGGCTTTTAAGCCATGCATCTGTAGGAAATCACCTAGGGTAAGAACATAGAGAAAACGTCTTGATTGGATCTTGGGGCCCTCCAATATTTAAAGTTTGAGAAGGTATGAAAGACCCAGCAAAAAAAAAAGTCCAGGAAAGAGTAGCCAAATAAATAAAATTCTTATAAATCCATCATGCAAACATTGAGGGAATACTACACATGTAAGTACACACACACCCACACATACACACACACACCCCTGTACTACATCACTGCCTGAGATTATTACACGAATGCAGTGACCACCAGAGGTCACCTTCTCGAAGCACTGGCCACCATGCCGGATACCTAGAACCAGGATACTTCAGGATCGACCTGTCACTGTCAGCCACTTGAGGCTCAATAGATATTGTCTTGGCCACTGCTGGTGCTCCTTGCCCCCAGTGCTAATCAACACCATACTTGTGCCAAGCTACATCTCTGAGGAAACAGCCTCAAGTTTAGGAAAATTCTGACTGACTAGAAGAGCTGACAATGCCAGGGGAAAATTCTAGGACCAATATCCCCGACCAACAAGGCTTGGACCCACCAGAGCTTTTGGTCAAAGGCTAGCTGAGTATTAAGGAAGAGTGTGGGAGGGAGAGAACATGAATGCTAAGGAATAATGGAAAGAAAAGGAAGGGAGAAACACTTTATTTTAATTCTTCTTCTCAATTTACTAAGACCTAGAGCTAAAACCCTGAGATGAATAGAGCCCACAGTCAGAGACCCTGCTTTCAATTTCTGATCCCAGCAAATGTGGTTCAAGGCTGGGAGTGTGATCTCATCTACGGCAGGGTAACTAGGATAGAGGGATCTAGGGAAGAGGCCTGTACTCACAGGCAGGCACTGGCCAAGAAGCACAGAAGCCAACACCCCACAACCACTTCGGGGCTCACTCTGGAAGTGAGAGAGGCAGACAGTCCAGCGGGGAAGCTGGAGCTAAAGATATGTTGCAACTGCAGGATTTATACTCCTCTCTGTCCTTTCCACAAAGAATTTCCTTCCCACATACTGGAAGGCTGTTAAAGTTCCCCTGGGCATTCTCTCCACCAGGCACAACGATTATCAGCACATCATCATTAGCGGGAAATATTTACTAACCCCCCATCTGGGCATTTGGCTCTGATCTAAGCGAGCCCTTCAGCTGCTCTAGCCATCCTTTTCTTGGCCCCTTAATCCTTATCATAAATGGCCTTCCCCCTGGTCTTCCACCAGCTCATCCAACTCTGCGTGTGCCAGAGGGCTTCCCACTGGACACTGCATCCCTCACGCATCTGGCTGCCACGGTGTGTGTAGGAAGAACAACCACCCCACTGTAATTCTGTTTGTGCGTTTCATTATCAGGCCGAAACCAAGAATTAGAAACTGAAACTGAGAAAAACAAGACAGAAAACTTGAGGAGTAGTGACATCATGGAAATGCTGAGCTAATAACAGAGAAAGAAAATAACATGGTAAAAAATAATAAAGATGGAGATGATAAAGGTGAAATCCTGGAACAATGGAATGCCAGGCCAATTTAAAAAAAAAAATTTTTTTTAAGGATTCTTATTAAAGGTACGGAAATAGTGTAGCAATGTGACCCGAATTAAGAGAAGGCAAACGCTCGACTTTATGTTCTCCCTGATCAAGGAAAGGAAGATGTCAGCACAAATAGCGGGGCATGAAGAGAGAGAAAAGAACTCCAGTCTCCCAGAACAGCTCCGTTCTGCATGGAAGTAGGTACCTGCTGCACAGAGAGGGTCAGCAGAAGGAAACAGCTTCTATTAGGGAGGCTTGTGAATGGAAGGGGTTGCAGTGGGGTGTCTCCAAATCCCACCCCATCCGACCCTCCACTTCTTATCAACTGCCTCTTGCCTCCAGATGCTGCTGGATCCCAGCAAATCAGTCCAAAAACCCTGGCTGTTTCGTCCAGTTGCTACATCTCGTTGGCTCCTGCTGAAGCAGCAACAAACATATGTCACATCAGCTTTCTCCTGCAGCTGCTGCCCATCACAGAAAGACCACAGAAAACAGAGCGTATCCCTGTGGGAATCCATCACATGAAAAGGCTGCCAGCAACCCAGAGCGTCGGTCTGCCCCACCCAAAGGCGCCAGTCAGGACTCTACCTAACTGGACCACAATGACCGTTAAAAACTTAAAACCCAGGGAAGCTATTTGCTGGGTGTCTCTCACTTCCCCCCCTTGCCCGGGGTGCTTTCTCAACCCTTGTGGTCAGGAAACATTCCCTCAAAGATATCTCAGCGGCGTCTACACAGGCTGGCGCAGGACTCGCGTACTTGAATCCCAGTCCCAAATCCAGCTCACTTGCAGTGTGAGCTTCGCCTTGCTTTACTTTTCTGAGCTTTAATTATTTATTTCACCTGTGAAATAGGTTTCTTGAGAAAATCTACCTACCCTACCTCACGGTGTGGCTTTGAAGAAACTGAAATACAGGCTACCCCTAATTTATGAACACAGAATTTACTCATAAAATAGTTGTTAAGAGGTGCTATTCTCGATGATTAGTGGTAGTGAGAAGTCAGACACGATTCCTGCCTTGAAGAAGCTTAAAGTCCAGCAGGAGAGACAGCCATGTAAATAATCAACAAAACTCCAGGGTGGGCAGGAGTAAGGGTTATAAAAGGAGTGACCAACGTAAGTCTTCGAGGAACAAATGATGAATTCCGATGGGGTGACTAGAGGAGCCCTGAGAGAGAAAGGACATGAAGAGAAAAAGTAGACTTCCAATAAATACTATTAATGTGCAAGAGAACTGTGTGAGAGTCTCCACGAAAATAATATTCTATAAATGAGAGCTGACCTACTATTAAGTTTTATACAAATAACAAAACTCCAATTGTCCCAAACCCCTTTTTAACATGTTGCCTCATTGGGGGATTTACCTATATTTATATTTCTATTTTTACATCCTTCTCTTTCCACTAACCTCAGTTGGGCTGAGTTTTCCATAAGTGAGCCCCCGTGTAGAGTCCCGGGAAGAGATTATTAAAAATAGAGATTCTCTGGTCTCCACCAGACCTTGGAATCAGAGTCTCTGGGGGAGGATCCCCTAAATCTGCATTTTTAACAAGCTCCCTCCTGGTTCTTAGGTACATTACAAACTGAGAGCCCAAGGCAAAATCCTTACCACTGACCTTTCAGTGAGAGATAACACAAGCAGTCACGTCAAAGTATCTGGGTGAGGACCACAAAGTGGGGGTGGCACCAGCCACGGGAACCCAATTGTCTGCTCCTTGTCACCAGTGCCCAAAACTCCACTCACAGGGCCACACAGCTCCTGGTTCAATCTCATGTTCACTTTTATTTTAGACTCTAGTGATAGAAGGTAGCTTGCAAACTAGATCCATTATCTTAATGTCATATTAAGTACATATATATTCAGAGAGTGTTTGTGTGTGTGTGTGTGTGTGTGTGTGTACAACTTGTCACAGTTAAGGAATACTGTTTGTTCTGATTAATCAAATATTCCAGCCAAGAGTTAATATCTGTGGCTTACATAAGTTCATCAATTTGCAAAGACCTCTAGAGCAATATAAGATATCTGACTTCAAAACCATCTGGAACATAATTTAATTTTTTTGTTCATTTTTTTAAAAAGTGTTTTTCCAATCTCAAAGTGCCTCGGGCTGTTATTAACATAAATGTTCAGTAAATATGTGCTGAGTTTGATGACCATCAATCATTTTCCTCCTTCAGTCCTGCAACTCAGCTCCCACGTTCCCTGCCAAGCACACACCGTGTTGTGCGTTCCCTCTCGTTGGTATGAAGGTGAATGAATACTGCTTCTCTCTCTACCGCCTCCACCATCAGAAGGCATCTGCGGATGTGCAGAGAACCCATTAATTCAGAGCTGGAGGTTCCGAGATTGAGAGGTGTTTGTGTTTCACTATATCACCACATTTTATGTTTTGTTTATGAACCCGATATAAATTCGCCCTTAATTTAAAGGGCCCTCTTTCAGATACATCGCAATAACCTGTCAGAGTAACTATTTCCAGTGAGAAAGCCTTAGGATGCTCAAAGTATGAATTAGATTGAACCACAAAAAATGTTGTTTATGTAGGTCAACACCAAACATCAAAATTTTGATGAACACTTCAATCAAACACCAAAATCTGGGAACCGTATATGTCTGTCACTTGGCCAAATAGTGTGTAAATTTGGCCAAGTATATGATTTATACAAAACAGGAAAAAAATGTGTATGTTTTTAATAAATCCCAACTATTCCCCTATATGCATACACACAAGCCCTCACAAGAACAAGGAAGCCACTGCTCTTTGGGACATGCCTTCCCAGCACATCCCAGTAAGGAAAAAGAAGGGCTAGTTCGTACAAAGGAAAACACCCCCAGATAATGAAACTCAAAAAAAGGGTATATTCCTGCCCCCTTCCCAGCCATCCAGTTTTTCCCCCAATTCTGACTTGAGTCACCTCTTAGGGGAAAGAAATTTCCATCCCAGTGCTCACCTATGTGCTAATGGGACTGGGAGCTGACCGCTAGTGGGTCCCATTGGGCACCAAACCATTGCTTCACAAGTGCTTGAAAACAGGAAATCACTACATCTCAACTCCAATAGGCCCTGTTCCCCACAAGGAGCATAAACACAGGTACATGGTGAGACCCTAAACTGTTTTGACATAGCTGCTCTCAAGCGGGAGAATACCTGATTAATCTTTCATGTCCTCTCATTCAGAAAATAATGTCCCCCCGAGACCAAGAAACACTGTTATGTGAAATGTCTTGACGCTACTGCTTTTACACCATAAATCCACAAAGCAGGAGAGACCCAGCAGGCTGTGAGAGCCTCCAGGATTTGTGAATTTCTGAAAAGTAAAGGGACAGAAAGAGGCAGTCAAACCGGGCAAGCCAGGCTTTATCAGAGGCAGAAGCTTCAAGGACCACAAACCACAGACACAATGCAGGTGCCTCTGGCCCAAGAGGGAGCAGTTGTCATATCTTGCCTCAGACACTTCTGCTTAATGAGAAAATAAAATAGCAAAGGAATACCCCTGGTATTTTTCAATAAGAAGCTCTAAAAATAAATATGAAAAAAGGATGCAAATGTCATTACTTTGTTCACTAAAAAGAAAGCAGTGAGGGGTGAAAGGAACCTTGATGCCATTGCAGAGGTCCATAAGTTTCTTAGGAACCTAAGAAAGAAAGAAAGAAAGAAAGAAAGAAAGAAAGAAAAGAAAGAAAAGAAAAGAAAAGCAATGTTTACAGAGAAAGAGAAAAAAAAATTAAGATAAGGATCCTAAAAAATCCTCTTATTGGGGCCCAAAGAAATACAAGAACAGCTTGGGGCCTTCTGGTTTTCCTGACTCCTTTCTGTGGGTTGGACCCGGTCTCCTGGTCTCATCGTCCTGAGGTCACCCACAGCTGAGAGGGCCTGCAGCACCACCAGAGAGACCCACCACACAGGCTCCAAAAATAAGATGTTCAGCCTACGCCCAACAGCCTCAGCAGCCATGAAAAACCATCTAGCCAAAATCTGTTCATCTGACCAAGAATACAAGAGCTATTTTGAAAATGGCTGCTTTTGTAAGTTAAAATGGGCTGGTTGTCATCTCTATTATTTTTATTATCACTGTCATTCTCTTTGAAGTGTCCCTGGGACATCATCACTCATGCTGCAGGTCCTGTCCCAGAATCAGTTGATGTGTTATTCCAACAAAGAAGGGCATCGGGGAACAAGGTCTGGTCGGTGAAGAAGCTACATGTCCCACCCTCTCATTTTCTCTTGTTGAGTTACCTGTGTGCAACCTTAAATCTGCCATTGAGGTTACAGACCTACCTTTGAACTTCTCATTTGGCAGACCTGGGTTAGAACCACCCATTACCTAACATTAAAAAAGAAAAAAAAAAAAAAACCCTCATTACACTACACGACATGTACATACAATAAGGCCTTTGTCCTTAAAAGAAAAACATAATTTTCAACAGACTCAGCTTCCAGAAGCCAAGGGAGCTAACATCCAAAACCCAATATAAACATTAAGGCTTGTGTCAAGGTTTCGGAGCTAGCCTCACTGAAAGGGGAAGAAATGACCAGCTCCGGCAGGGTAAGAATGGGGGGGTGTTTTTTCATTGTGACTTCTGAAAACAAAAGTGAGATAATCCCAGATCCTTCCCTCTCACACCTCCTGTACTGTCCAGCACGCTGCTACCTTTGACAGCGGGATACTTCTCTAAGAGGGAATGTTCCTTTTGTCACAAAGCAAAGTAGGTCTTAATGTCTATAGGACTCTAATTTTCAAATGTAAGGACATTCCTTTCAAAGGGGAAAATGTGTTTTTGTAATGATTATTTAGGATGTCTTTTATAGAGAGGGTTGACCTTCTGTGACAAACTCTCTGGGAGAATCATGTTTAGGAACTTGGAGTTCCATTCTAGGGGGAGCTAGCCCAAGTGTTAACAACCCAAACTATAAACAGGAAACTCCAGGCTGACTCCTACTCAAGCCCCAAGGTTGAGGACTTCTTGCTCGCTGAAGATACGGCACTTGCAGAGATGACTGGACAAGGTTCTTAGCCTTGCAGACTTCATCTCGTAAGACGTAAATTCACCCAAATAACTACACCACGACACAGGGCATGCTGGTGAAGAGAAAATGATGCCCACCCTCAGAGCGGGTGACGGGACCATGGGTGGCAAACATTCAAAGCTGCATGGATCTGTAGGGCCCCCAAGTCCAAATCCAGTCACATCGGGGACTCTGGGATTAGCCTGGAGAAGGTGAGGTCCCACGGCACCGGCAGGCGTGAATGACTGTGGTCGGACAGACAGCAGGACTCTGCATGCTCTCAGATGGAGGGGCTCACAAGGGCCAGGCTCCGCAGGTCCCCGCGAGAATTCGGTTTACATCCCTGCCTCCCACCTGCCGCTTCCCAACTCAACAGCAAGCGCTGGAAAAGGACAACCGGGCCTCACTAGGAACGCAGTGTTGTGATTAGCTGTCTGTAGATGGGCACCAACCAAGCAGATGGGCCTTTGAAGGTGAAAAACAGAGCAGCCAATCCATCTTGCTAAGGCCCAAATACGACCAGTATTTCCCATCTTCTATCAGAAAAGGTAACAATCATGTCTATTGAAGTTCCACTGTCTACCCTGACAGAAATTCACATTTCTGTAAATATGTGAAGAATATGTGTAAACATATTCACAAGTGTCGACAAATACTGAAATCAGAACAGTCCATTTCATCACTTCTCAAAAGTGCTGTATCGACGGTGATAGGGGCAGAGGCTGTCATTTCGGGAGTGCTTACCACATTCCAAACCCTGTTCTAAGAACTTTATATGCTTTTCTTGTTGTTGTCATTTTAAAGATTTTATTTATTTATTTCAGAGAAAGAGAGAAAGAGTGTATGCTTGGGGGGAGGGGTAGAGGGAGTGAATCCCAAGCAGACCCCATGCTGAGTGCAGAGCCCCACACCGGGCTCAATCTCAGGACCCTGAGACCATGACCTGAGCTAAAATCAAGAGCCGGATGCTTAACTGACTGAGCCACAGACGCGCCCCTAGAACTTTACATGTTTTAACCCGCAGTTTTGAACAAAGCCTCACAATGAAGGCGAAGAGATACAGAATATTGGGCAATTCACCCAAAGCCTTAGAACTATTAAGGAGTAGACATGGGAATCACTACATTATTGCTCCTAAAAAATATACTTATTCAAGTATCTGCTAAAAACTGACTTATGGCATACACTTCACTTTCTTCTATTCAAATTCTTGCCCTTAATACTCTCAGCAAAGGCCTTTCACAAACATCAGTGCGTTTAACCCATACACATCACCTCAGTTAAATGGCTCCAGTCAGCGGAGTAGGGTCTGCATGATTATTTCTCTTTAGAGGCGAAGCCAAAGGGTGCACACACCGTTACGACCTGCCTAGGACTCACAACTAAGGCTCAGAGAGTACAAGTCACCTGTTCAGTGATGCACAGCTAGCAGGTGGCCCCCATGAGACTTGAACCCATAATTTCAGACACCATCGCTGCTACTCCACAGCAGTACTTCAATGACAAAGCAGATATTAAACACTTAGTGAAGAAAAAAAATATTTTTTCTGAAGATCTAGCTAAGGGATTAAATTATATCATAATATTTTTAAAGCACCATTAGCAGTTTAATAGAACAAACGTGAAAGTTTATAATAGTAAGATTTTTATATTAGCCAGGCTCTTTTAAATTGTTGCTCTTATTCATAATAATAATAATAATAATAATAAAAGCCTCAATGTGGCCTTGTCCATTTTGTACTTAACTATAGAAACATTCCAAAGATGTTTGGAAAAGTATATTACTTTTATCCATGAAATTAGTTTTGTTTTGGTACCTTTTAAAATTTCCTGTGGTATTTATTCACTTTTACTAAGATCTTTCCAAATCAAAGTTGGGAAGATTTGTGATTTTTGTTCTAAATTTTCAAAATCCCTACAGCAACCTTAGTTCTGGATTTCTATCAAATGGGCTCCCAGCAAATTCCATCTATGGTGAACTTTATTCCACGTGAAAACGTACAGCAGGTACTAGGGAGGTAGGCTACCATCACTGACTATTTCCAATAGCCCGATAAGATGATGAGAAAGTTCTTTCTGTGATACTCTCCTAGAGTCTTCAGTCTAACACTGCAATATTCAATACCACTGGTCTTTCTGTTTCTTCAAACACCTTCTGCCTTGACCTGCACTTTCCTGATTCTGCTCCGTCTCCTATAACTACTTCTCAATCTCTGTCATGGGCTTCTCCTTTTCTACCTTTCCCTTAAACATGACCCTTCTTCTAATTACTCTTGTAGGCCTACTTTTGAAATCTCAGTGTAGACAAGTAATTTTTCCCAAAGTGTTGAAGTGTATTTCAACTCAAACAGTCAACAGATATCTGTCCACTGGTCTTGATTTCCTTACCGAGCCTACCGAGCTCTTCTACCTAGAAGGTGATCAAACCCATCTCATCAGGTCTAAACTCATTCTCACGCACCCACATCAGTGACCTCTTCTCTTCCTACATTGTCTATACCACTGGGAGAACTCTCAAAATTCCCTCTAATTCACCCCCTTCTCTCACTTTTGCCAGCTGTTCTGTTGCCAAGTTCTATCAACTTGGGCTCTAAAATTCCTCTGTAAGTCTAGGGGTCCCAGCACATTGGTAGACTTTTTTAAGGAGAGCTACCCCATTTTGACTATTGTATAAATTCGTCCTACCACTGAAAGCACCTACTATCATGGTAATATCTACCAGATGCAATAATTTGCCAAATGAGTCATGCAACAATAGAGAGCAAAAATGGAATTTTGAAAAGGGAGCTCTGGGAAGTAAACTCTTCTGTTCAGGTGGCAGCACCCTGCTCTGGAGACACCAAATGATTAGCAAAGTGACTGCTGCAGAGACAGCCTAGCACACATCGCTCTACCGTTTGAACTACTGTCTTGATGGGCGTGTCTTGGAGTCTTTTAAACTACATATTCTGTAACTGGAAGGTGGTGAAAGAAATTCCAAAGAATGAGCAACCTTGGCTTACCCCCACGTCTCCTTCCATTCCCACTGCCCCTGCTCCTTGCTCTCACCTGCTTGCCGTTTGCTCTCCCCTAACCACAACACATCCCAGGAGGCTGTTGTCCAAACTCCAGCCTCTCCGCACTTGAAACGTGCCCACAGAAGCTCCTCGAGGCGTTTAGAGAAAACACATCTGATTGTGTCATGTGGCTGCTCCAAAACAGGAAATCCTCTCAATTATATGAGTGGAACCGATCTCCTTATTACTGTGTTCCACCAGCTCTCTAACTCCGGCTTCCACCAGAGCTTCGGGCACTTGGGACTTGGCCCTTCCACAGTCCCCGGAAACACACTCCTCTCTGCCTTTCCTCCAACAATGCCTTGCCAAGACCAGATTTCCTCCACCCAACAGGGTCCCAGATAATCCAGTCGGAATGCAACTGCACCTCCCTTAGTACTTGCGTTCAAGTGGATTCTACTGCTTTTTCTGTCTCTCCTGTGGAACTTATTCACTAGGTTGTGGGCAAGAATCTGCCCTGTTGGTCTTTGCCTCCCCAAGGTGCCCAACCAGCACAATGCTTCAAACACAGAAAAGGCTAAAAATAATAAAATAAAATGGAAGGGGAGAATGAAGTGTGGAGAGAAGGAAGAAAGAATAATATTATTGAAATTATAACCTGCTATCCCTAGTGCTTTGAGTAGTGTTTTATAGAATTAGATCTGGGAATCAAGAGGTCTTAAAATATACAACCAGCTCATTTGCTGATCTTAACTAAGTTCAACAAGCACACTTGACCTCCCAGTGCCATGAAAGGTGGTGTTATTTGTCTTCTTTTTATCACAAAGGAGTCAATATACCATCAGCAGGATAGAAGTGCCACAGAAGGGGGTGCGAAAAAGTGATATCTTTTATTGGTGCCACAGATTTTTATTATTGACTTTATTTTCCATTGTTTTGCTTTGCCTAACTTTTCTAACTATGCCCTCCTCTTCTGCCTTACCGTATCTATATCCCAGTCTGCAGAAGGGCTCCCCTTCTTCAGCATTACTTCCTTCACTTAAAACACAGCTTACTGCTGGTGTACCCTTGAAAGGCCAGAGTCTACAAATGAAATGGAAGCATGTTTAAAATGGGATGGGCATGGGGAAGGGGAGCCCACGAGTAAATGGGCAGCAAAAACCCACTCAGGTCTGGAAAGGGGTTGAGAGACTTCCACGAGGCAGGCCAGGAAAATCCCCATGCTGCCAGACCACTAGGCAGTTTTTCCAGAATTACGGCGCTCCTGAGTCCCAACTCAGTCCCTCTGCCAATAAAAGTACAAGTGAAGGTGACCCCACAGGCATAGAGATGTAAATACTGTACAGAAAAAACGAGGCCCCTCTTCCATGGAAAGTTTTTTTAGTATTTAATGGAGAGCAAGGGGAAAACTTACACCAGGGCTCGCAGACCACTGGACCAATAAGGAAGCAGCCTAGATCAGCCCAGTCCAAGTCTGGAGGGACAGGAAAGCCCACAAATGTTCCTGACTTAGCCCTGTTCATTCATAACGATGGGTGGGCTTGGCATCATTATCCCCATGCTCCTTCTTTTTTTTTTTTCTTCTTCCTTTTCTGATGAAACTTTGCATCCTATTCCATGTGAGGAAATAAGAATTTAAACAATCATGTCATCATCAACAACAACAACAATGAATCATTCTAGAGAGCTCACTCCACACCAAACTCTGCGCCAAGCCTTCCATGCTGCCGCTCACTTCATTCTCACGGCAGCTCTCTGAGATTCATCCCAGTCTCCAGATGAGGAAACCAAGCCTTAGAAAGGTAAGGTGACCTTCTCAAGTCCGTCACCATTGAGTGATAGAGCCTAGATTGGAACCCAGGCCTGTCTGCTGCCAGTGCCAAAGCTCTTTGCCAAAACACGATGAAATGCCAGATAAAAGCTGCCTGAACTGTGAGCCCCCAAATTCTAGACTTGGTATGTGCTACAAGACAAAAATCACTCTAACCTCCCCCAAAGAAAGTCAGCTTTGCAGGGGTGGAAATAACTCTCTGAAGCACTTAGAAGTATTTATAGATGTTTTTAAATAATAACTAACTAATAAAGGCAAATCAGTTTAGTGGAGAAGGCACTGGCTTCACATCCCAGTCTGTCTCTTAAGGAACTGTAAAACCTCAGGACATTTGCTCTACCTCTCTCAGCCTCAATGAAGCATGGATAGAAATAACCGCCTCAGAGCTGGTACTGGTGAACTTACCAGTGCAATGCTATAAATAAGTTACCTCTCCCTAAAACTGCTCTATTGAACATACTGTTTTACAGAAAGGCAATTAATCACAACACCTGTTAAACAGAAAATAAACAAACAAATCCCAATCACTTCCTTAGTGAGCATCCGAAGTCTAAACTTGATATGAAACAATTTTCAAAACTATGGCAATCTGCGTCTACATGCACATACTAAGGGCGGTATCCCAACACATCTGGGCTATTTCCTATTTCCTTTCTCTCTCTCTCTCTCTCTCTCTCTCTCCCTCTCTCCCTCTCTCTCTATTTCTCTCTCTCTCTCTCTCTCTCTCACACACACACACACACTCACTCACACACACACACACACACAAATTGAATCCTGACACAATATTATCTCCCTCATTCTCAAACATGTGTCTAACACTTGTTCAGATAATAGATGTCCTTTCTCTAGCCTGTTAATTTAAACAATAAAAAAAAAACATGAGGATTTTATAGAGATAAGGCACCCCAGAGAACCGAAGATGCCGGTAGCTACTTGTTTAGTGACAGAAGATTTTTGTGATTAAAAAGTAGAAGAGAGAAGACAATGTCTCCTCTGTTCTCACCACTTGGTTGACTCCAAGATTGGTGGAGCCCCACTTCTTATAACACCAAATTTCACATTGCTTTTTATGAGCAGAGGGTCCATTTCTACATTGCACCTCTGGATTTAAAAGAGGAAATCTAAACCTCAGAATAATGTTTTTTGCTGAACAAAATGTATGCCAAACTAAGCTCTGACCGACTTCTGGTTTTCTGAGGCCTGGCCCCCAAAGCTTTCTCAGGTTTCCAGTACCAGACCGAACTCCCTGGCTTGTCCTGCTTCCTTCTATGTGACAGTTAGGTGGAAAGGGACAAGAAGTAGGAGTACCATCTCCCAGGCACAGTTGGTGGTTTGGAGATGCCAAAAGATCCCAAGAATTGCTTTGGTTTCATTTTCTGAGCATGACCACCTCTTATCACTGTACTTCAAGAAAGGAACCCATGTGTTTTCCTAGGCATTCTGTGGAGGAAAATTCTAGCCGAAAGGGTAGGGGGGAAATCATACAAAACAGCAGTAAGTCTGGGCCTTTTCTTCCTCAGCCCCATAAAAGATCATTTTTTAAGGTGGGGAAAAGCCACACTTGGCTTTCTAACAATAGAGCACTTGCATCTTTAATCTTCAACTGCCCACCGGATTCCCTCCTTTTCATGACAGTGGTCCAACTTCTCACCTTCCCCTTGAATAGATGAACTGAAGCTTCTTGACTCCTACACTTTAAAACGATATCCATCACCAGCTAACAGACAGGTTATTCTTGGATCACAGCTGATTCTGGCAAGATGCTGGGCCTCAGCAGATGAGGATAAATGAGAATATGATTATTCACTTCTGCCTGCCGTGGCCACTGCATCCGCTGTCATCCTCAAAATTCCCACAGAAATGAGCTCATTCCACCTTTAAAACATTTCGGAGCTTGAAAGTTTAAATCAGGCCAAGTTGATTTTGTGGGGTTTTTCAAGCTTTTACACTGTAATTATATACAGGACTTTGTGCCACCTATTTCCTCCCAACTGTAACATTTTACATCTTTTTTAAGCATATGTTGAGGTTAGCTTTTTTTTTTTTTTTTTTTTTTTTTTTTTAGTACATGTTATGAAATAAGATATGAGCTTGCGCTCAGCTTTAAGTACATTTTTGCCAAAAGGCTGGACCAACACAAACTAAATATGACTATTTTCTTTATCCAAAGTACAGTTTTGACTATTACATACCCTCTTAATGTACATACATAAAACTAGCTCACAACTAAAGCTCCCTGCAGGTCAACTGAAATCATAACGAGATTTTCCTTTCATATAATACGATTAACAAATGTTAGCTAACTGAACTCCAGAAAGACTCAAAAAAAAAAAAAAAAGAATAAAATAAATAACTCAAGCAGTACCAAGAAATAACTCAGTGATCTTTCTAATTTTTTTTCCTTGCTTTCTCACATCCTTAAGCTAATAGTCTGTTCCACTCAATGATAGGGATGTGCTCTAGAGGCAGATGAAACCAAGAGCAAGTTCCTGCTCTATCTACTCAAATATGAAGTTCACAAGCAAGGAGACACCTTTAGCCTCAGTCTCCTCGTCTGTAAAATGGGGGTAAAAGGCCTCAAAGAATTTTTGTGGAGGTTAAATGAAATAATGTAGGCTTAGATCAGTGCCAGCAATATAAATGTTGTTACTACTACTATTACCTATCTGTTAAATATGGCTACATTCCAACCTAAGTATAAAAATGCCAACCGGGGCGCCTGGGTGGCTCAGTGGGTTATAAGCCACTGCCTTCGGCTCAGGTCATGATCTCAGGGTCCTGGGATCGAGTCCCACATCAGGCTCTCTGCTCAGCAGGGGGCCTGCTTCCCTTCCTCTCTCTGTGATCTCTTCCCTTCCTCTCTCCTACTGTGATCTCTCTCTGTCAAATAAATAAATAAAATCTTAAAAAAAAAAATGCCAACCAACCTCACAGCAGTCTGGGGTACTTTGAAATCCTTGGTCTGCAGTGGATCCCTTGGAAACATACAAGAACATACACAAATACAGAAGTGGCCAATCATCTATTCCTTCTCAATTTTATCAAGTCATTACAAATGTTTGGGAAGCACTATGATAGCTTGGGTCCCCTAATCCTATACCTCTAAACCTTTTGGCTCCTGAAAGAACTCTGAGGCACCTTGCAAATAACAAGTGAGGTGGATTGCCAGAGTCACGACTTCACATGTTTGGAAAGGATTTCTGACAGCTCTCAATCAAAGCAGATACCTCTAACTGTTAGATATAAATGAACCAACTGTTCTTGTGAACTTAATCAATACTTTTCCAGGATAAATAATCACCCCCACTTGAATTCCAACTGATTCGTCTTTTCTTTTCAAATTCATTCTTTTAGCTTCAAAATGGCAGGATTCTAGCATCCATCTTATTATCAGTAAGGCTGTGCTTTCAGAGAAAGGTACGAATTTCTACCCTGAGGAGAATACTGAGAAGGGGGATTGCTCTGTATAGAATTTTTCATAATGTAACTTGGGAACAGTCTGCAAACTGTATGTTTAAACTTCATGAGCTGTAAGGCTGCTGAGGAGAAAAATGGTATTTTCACATGTGGAGCTCCAAGCACATTTAAATATTATTCAGGAATTTCCCCCCTGAAATCGTAAGAGATTACGGTAAAATAATTCACTCACATTATACAGATAAGATCAGTGAAAGGGGAAGGTTATCTCTCCTCTTACACCCCCCCCCACACTCACACACCGTGTTAGTAAATATACAATGGATACAAAATTTAAATGCAAAGCTTCTTTTCAACAGGTCCTTTAGTGAAGGATCACTAATTAACATGGCAACTCATAAACAAAATCCAAAGAGCCCCCTCTCAGCTTTTACTAAGGCACAATATATATACCATCTCAGCAAATGTACTACATTTTTACTTCTGTCTCTGTTGATTCCTTTAGTCTTCAAAAATTGCTAATCATTTGATACAGGCATTCACCTTCACTCATTTATCATTTTGCAACATTGACCTCATTCCTTGTCATGAAAAAGTTTGGGTCGTTTAAACCCAGATGGCTTGGCTTTCACCTAAATCGAGAAGACTCCCTTCCCCAGTTCCATACACCATGCTGATCTGATAACTCGAAGTCATCTATCACTTTGGGGCTTTGCATTTGGCTGCCTGAATGTTTTTCCAGCAGGGTTTTGTGATGTGTAGTCCTTAACCAAGCTTTGCCAATGGTGATTGGCATATAAAACAATCTCAAGCAAAAATGTTGCTCCTTGTGAATACCTATTTCACCTCAGAATTTCTTGTTTATATAATTTAATCTCCCCCATGTGGTTACTCATTTGATCTTATCATTAACTCTTAAACTAAAATAAATTGAAACAAATTATGTTTTTGAATCTATTAGCCACTACCAGTGTTAACTAAGCAGCCAAGTATCATTCTCTGTTAAGAAGAGAATGTCTTTCTGACTCATGCTTCCAGATCAGAAATATAAAGACTCTTTTTGAGATCTTAGGGTATAACAGGCAAAGAAATCCAAGATTATGTCTTATCCTCGGGTTTCTTCTTTGTGACTATCACCTCTCTTTCCTCTTGTCACATTATCTTATCCCTGATCTTTATACCAAAATGTTATCTCATCATTTTCTCACAAAGATGACAGAACCAAGGCAGAAAGTTTGATGGCACCTACAATTTGGTGCCAACAGCCATTCTGGGAACAGACAGTGTCAACAGTAATTATCACTGGGACAGTGCTGTACAAAGTCCATCTTAATTTTTTTTTTCTCTAAGGATGATGTAAAAAATAAGAATCCTAAGCCTGATGAAACAGAAAGTACCAATGTTATAAAACTCAGAAATTCAGATGAACTCAACTCAACAGTTAAGTGCAGTTTTATAAGGACTAAAAACACTTTTTAAGATCTGGTTATATTATTACATGTAATGGATTCATCTTGTCAAAGGGAGCAACTGACTTCACATTACCTGATCCTCATACTTACCAAGCAGACACACATTATACAAGGATTGTCGGTGATAAATGGAATCTGGAGGACTTCACCTTCATTTTCACATTTTGCAACAGACCCTGAGTGAAAAAAAAAAAAAAAAAAAAAAAACCATTTAAATTTTGCTTAATGGCATTATTGCAAGCATTTAACTTTTTACACTAATCCTTTTTTGAAGCAACTACCAAATTCAGAAATCCTTAATGAGTTTTAAATGATCAAATGCAACAAAAACAAATTTCCCCCCCAAAATAATTATTTTAAATAGTTTTATTTAAAGTTAAAAAAAAAAAAAGACTGTCATATAGAGAGAGATTTTCTGCTCTCCGAAAGCTTAAGCACAAATCCAATTCTTTCACTGAATCTTTAATAATACTTCTCCTTGATGAAGATATTTCAACTAAACACATAACCCATACGCAAAAAAAAAAAAAAAAAAAATTCAAAGTGGACATTAGGGCTAAACAAAATTCAGGACTGCATCAACGAGCAGGCCTTTATATGAATCTGCCTCAAATTGCTTTGAGTTTAAATCCCTTTTGAAACAATCTTCTCTCCTCTTCTCTTAGAAATTGACTTAATATTTTCTTTTCTGCACCAGGTGTCAGTAAAGTATGTCCTTCAGAATAGCGGCTGAGGTCTTCACCTGTCTGAAAGTACATCATTATTATATCCTGCTAGCATTACCTTTTTTAAAATATGACAGTTTCTTCAAATTCATAGTCTGGAGAGCCAGTGCTTTAAAAAGCACTCCTAACACAGAAGCTATATTGGAGCCTTATAGAGTGAGAAAGAAGGATGTGTGGAAAACGGTGCAATTATTTCCTTGATATTGACAGGAGGAGAAGAAATCTCAACAAGCGTTGAAGAAAATAACAAATATAAAGAAATTTCTCAAATTCAAACAGAATTTCTATTATCCCTATATTCATGCTAACAGGGTTTCAGTGTCCATCCCTTAACCTATTCACTGCCTTCCCACCCCTTAACACGGCGGGCTTCGCTTAATCCCCATCCGCCAGCCAGTGGCAGGCGCCAAGGTGCTCGCTCCCCACCCTCCCGTCCCCGGGGCAAGTCAGCGACTCCTCTCCCAGGTACCAAGCCAGCGTCCGGGAGGGCCGGTCCCTCCCGCCCCCTCCCCTACCTGTCAAGAAGGAGGAAGCCAGAGACATGGGGACCCCCGAGCAATTGAGCAGCAGCAAGACGCAGCAGGTAATCCCGGGCGAGCGCCGGCAGGGACGCTCAGCCAGAGCCCTGACGCCGGAGAACCAGAGCATCGTCACCTGGAGGGAATCCCGGGCGACTGCAGGTCCCGCGCCGCCGCCTCTGCTCCACTACCTCCGCTCGCAGTCAAAAAGGGCTCTCAGCCGGCGAGTCGGGAGACAGTCCGCGAAGGAGGGAGGCGGGCGCCCGGGAGCGGGGGGTGGGGGGGAGCGAGGGGTGAGGGGCGCCAGGGAGGAGGGGTCCTGCGGCCAGGCTCCTCCAATGCGGCTTTTTTTTTTCCTTTTTTTTTTTTTTTTTTTTTTTAGGGAGTTGCTCGCAGCGGCTTAGTCGTGGGCCACCCTACGCAAGAGATGGGGCCGGGAGGAAGGGGATGTCGGAGTAGCCGGAGATAGGCCGAGAAGAGAGGCTGCGGTGCGGACTGCGCACAGCCTTCCCGCCGCCGCCGCCCGGGCTGCAGCTACTGCCCCGGGCGCTGCCGCTGCCGCCGCGTCCTCCACTCCTGCACTCCCCACCTCCCGCCGGCCCCGCCGGCTCTCCGCCCGGCCGGCGCGCGCGCTCGCTCCCGCGCCCAACACAGGGGCGCACCGGCCGTCTCCCGGAACCCGCTGGGGGCGTCCGGGCGCAGGAACCCCGCGCCCCGAACACGTCTCAGCCAGGCGTCCAGCCCGCTCCCCAGCCCTTCGAGGGAGGCCGCCAACCCCGGGGTGCAGATCCGAGCCGGGCAGGCGTGTCTCCACCGCCCGGCGCGCTCGGTGCCTCCTCCCTTTCCCTGGGGATCCCTCCCCTATCAGGGGATGCCACACCACTCCTGCTCACGCCGGGGTGCCCCAACCCTATGAGAAAGCAGAAAATGGGGCACGGGGACGCTTCACCACCCTACTATCTCCCAGGTGCCCCAGCTTTGGGAAGGAGCGACAAACGGGGTGCAGGAGGGGCCCAGCAACTTTTCACTCCCAGCTTTGCTTCCCTCTGGCGGGGGCGCGACAGCGGACTGCCGGGCTGAGCCGACAGAGGGGCGAGGCGCCTTCGACATCAGTGTTTTGTGCTTCTGTGTCCGCGTCCTGACTCTAGGGAGGACAGAAGTTGAAACCACATGCAAGGTCGACTAATAAAAGCACAGAGGCGAACGCTTTTCGCCCTTAGAAAAGAGGAACCGTCTCTCCAAGACTCCTCCCTTCCAACCTCCGGCGCACTGGGGCCGGGAGGTGCTCTTTGACTAATCATTCATTCACTCGCAAAAGAGGGAGGGACCCGCCGGGCGGCTAATCTCGGAGGGGGGGGGGCACCCCCGCGACTTCAGCAGTTTAGAGCTCTGTCGCCCTCGCAGCCAGGCTGATCTCTGCAGCCCTGGGTGTCCGCGAGCCGGATCGCAAATACCGCGGATACCTCCGTCCGGATCGCGGCCTTTCTGACCAAGCCGTACCACCTTCTGCTCAAAGCGGGGTTGCAAGAGAGAGGAGAATTTTTGTAACCAAATTGCGAAGGCGCAGGTTGGCATTTAGGGGACATTTGGCAAATGTTAGGATCTGATAATCAGCTGTCCTCGGAGTTCACCTTGGGTTGCCGGCTTCCTCCCCCCAAGGATGGAAACCAGGTCCCTCGCGCCGATCCTCCCGACAGATCCGCCTCGGTGGATCCAAAGGGCAACCTTCGACTAGCCAAGTACTTCTGTCTGTGGGACGCACCTAACAGTCTCCAGGCAAAGTGGACTGTTTGCAGTCTCAGAAAATACACCTTTGAAAATAAATTAGTATGCTTGCACCCATTTAGTCCAGTTCCATCTTAAACCCTCCGTGACTGGGGGCGGGGAAGCTCTTTATTTGTTTTCCTGTTTGAATGCAGGATTGCCAACGTCCCGCACAGCAAGGAGCTGATAGGAGCACACTGCTCTGACATGGAAAAAATAAGGGAAGGGAAAGCTGTCATTAGCTTAGCACGCTCTATTTCCCTCTCAAAACAGATTTTTAATGTAAAACTTAAAAGAGAAGAAAGATTACGTGTGACGAGGGTTTTGTTTTGTTTTGTTTTTTTTACCCCCAGATGACTGCCATGACCAGGCAGCTTCTCAAAAATCAGAATGTGTCTAATGTGTTTACTAATGATAAAGAAAGAGATCATTAAAAAAAAGAAAAACCTCTAAACCCAATCTTACTTTCCAATCCATACTGATTAAAAAATAAAATAAAAACTTTTATTAATACAGGTAAGTATTATCAGATGAAACCACTACCTTCTCAATCTAAAAAGATTTTCTTTGCATGGGGTTTTTAGATAAAGACGTTACTCACAACCTTACTAGGGAAAACAGAATAACAGGGAGGCTGGAAGACCTTTTATTGCCCCCAGACTTGAGCAGTAGATCTGCATAAACACACATTACAGAACTGGAGGAAATTTGAAGAGGACGTGTGAGTTACTCCAATGTGTCTTCTTCCCTGGCACCAGCCATGCATCCTCAGAGGTCTGGGAGACAAAATCCGTCATGATGAAATCTAAGTGTGTGGATTTCGCTAACCAGGGGCATGGTGCTTTGAGGTGCACTGAAACTCTCTCTGTAGGGACAAATCCCAAAACCACCTGGAAAACATTTCCATCTGCTTGGAAGTTTACAAACGGGAGAGATGTACAGAAGCCTTTGGCAAACCTGTCTCCTTTTCCTGTTTGTTCCAATCCGCTGCCACCAGTGATTTCCCTTGCTGCCTTTTCAGCCACTGGGGCCTACTTCTGTAAGAGCATCCTTCTCCCCAAACGGCTTATCAGAACGTGTCTGCACCATTCTGCCACCACCCCCTTCAAATGATGGTCTGTCAACTGCCCGACAGTCTCTGTCTCCCCAAAGCTGAGATAGTCCAGGGTCAAAAAAGAAAGAAAAGGCAGCGGAGGCTTCTCTGAATAACACATAAGTCTATTTTCACAATTAAAATAAATGGTGGTGCCATCCAAATCCCAAACTCTCTTGACTGAAATCAAAAGAATGCAGTGTGTTTGGCTCTATTTATAAGATTTTTAAAGGAGAAAGAGGTAATGGTCTCAAAGACTATTGTCTAACTCAGGGCCCATTCCATTCGCAGTTAGAAGAAGTACTATCTCATCCTCTTTGAAATACAATATAAAACCTAATCCAACCAAAAGGAAATCAGGCCTCTGGTAGTAGACATTCTCATCTCCTTGCGAAACTATGATAGTGAATTTACAGTAAAAAATCCAACCAAATATATAATTTAGCAAAAGAAATGGCATCAACCCAGCTTCCTAAAAATAGAAATAAATAGATCTATCAAAAAGGCAGCAGAGTAAAGGAATTGTGATACCAACCACTAGGGAGGGCCAAAAGTACTCCATAAATGTGAGAGGGTTTTGCTTTATAAAAGACATCAGGCTAGGCATTTTAGACTTGATCAGGATAAGCAGTGGTGCTGCTAAGAAGCTTACGATCTAGTGAAGGAGATAAAGCATGTTTGTAAGTGAAGGTAGGAATGAGTGTAGTTAATTTCCCCTTATCTGCAGGGAAATAAGGTCCACGACTCTGAGTGGGTGCCTGAAACCACAGATAGTACTAAGCACTATATATATGTGGGGTTTTTTTTCCTATACATACCTATGATAAAGTTCAATTTACATTAGGCACAGCAAGAAATTAACAATAACCAATAATAAACTAGAACAACTGTAACAATATACTATCATAAGATGTGAATGTGCTCTCTCTTTCAATATATCTTATCATACTGTACTCACCCTTCTTGCGATGATACGAGATGATGAAGCAGCTGCGTGATGCGTCAAAGGGAGGCGAATGACAGAAGCATCGTGAGGTCAGTTAGGTGGCTACTGACCCTCTCATGATTTGTCAAAAGGAGGACTATCTGTTTCTGGACCTCCACTGACCCCTGGCCACTGAACCTGCAGAAAAAGGGACACTGCAGATAAAGGGGCCTTACTGTGTAAAAGGAGGCGATAACAGACTTTGCTGTGGAAGTTTAAAGAAGAGATTAAGCTTCCTGGAGGAGGTGGCACAGGAGCTGAGCCTTGCAAAAGGGGAGTGTTAGTAGGTGAAGGGCAGTCTGGCAAGAGTAGAGAGGAACTGCCAGGAGACACAGGGTTTATAAAGAGAATGGGGAGTAGTCACTCAAAGAGTTCTCTCTGTTGGCTGAGCAGGAGCCGTGGGCAGCCTTGGAAATCATGAGGAATCTAGAGGCAGCGCTTCAAGATTCCACCCCAGATAAGCAACACGAAGTCTGCCATGGAATAAGTGCCTAATTCTTTACAACAACCAGACTACATTTCTGCAGAAAGGAAACGATTCCTGCAGGCATATTCGGCAGTCAGGACAGGCAGCATTATTAGTGACTCTGTGGGAGAGCGCCGTTGCCACCTGCACCTGTTGGAAAGGGTTCGGATGATTCAGGGTCTAATACACATGAACCAGTCTCTCAGCCTCTGCAGCATGGCTACAGGATTCTTCTTGGGATGAATAATATTGCTGCTTCTGGGTTTTTTTAAGCACTTAGAGATCATATAAACCAACTTCCTGCCCATTGACACAGAGTTCCTCTCATTCTCGGACATGGGGCTTTTCTGTTACAAATGTCCTGCCTTCTTAAACCATAGGAATTATAGGAAAGCACCACGGGCTGTTTTAGATAGGACGCAAACTAAAATTCAGAATTGACGCATTAAGTACTCGAATACCAGCTGAACTGAACTGGCACCAATGACACAAGTTCTAAGACCGTAAAAAGCAGACCACGACCCAGGTCACCTAAGTTATACAGTGAATGTGCTTTTAGATCACTAGACTCAATGTTAAAGAACTGCACTCTGTTTTGGGCTTTGCTACTGGTTTGCTTATTTTCTGGTCCTTCAGAAAAAGGGTGCCTGACCATGAGAGCTGGGAGAAGTCCTCCAGTTTCTGCCAGAGGACTCTACTGTCGTTCCAAAAAGTCAGAGGCTCTGAAATTACTTTATCTTGGGGGTGGAGAGTGGGGACAATGACAAAAGCACCATTTCAGTGATATTGGCCTATTTAATCTAAATGATCATTATTAAAATTGAATTGCTAAGTCATTAATCTGCTCTTTTTCTCAATTAATCATTCTCTCCATTATTTGTAACCTCAAGGTTCTTTTCATATGACTGTAGTCACTGTAGTTTATCCATTTCTAAAGCAGGGCATTTTGGTAAAGATTATAGAACTGAGGCATTTTTAGACAAAAACAACAAAATCCATCCAAATAACAAAATCACTGTTGTTTTTAATTTTTGAAATAATATTGTAGTATATAAAGTCCCCTCCACTCCTTCCCTGGCTCCCACCCACCTCTGACCTCACCCCAACCCTGCCCACAATGATGATAGTACACCATGAGAAATGAGGGAAGGTGTGCCTGTCTCACATAGTACTTCCTTATTTAAATATATATGAACCAAAACACCCACATTAGAGGGCCATACATTCTCCAGTTTTGTAATTAAAGCAAAAGAGCTATTTTTCAAAGATTTTAAAAATTTCCTTCAATATCTAAAATATCTAATAAAGGAATCATCTTGATATTGGAGATTACAAAAATCAGATATAAATTTGATTCCATCAGTAAGTAGGCACCAGGGCTGCGCATTTATAGAGAATAATCTCTGAGAGAGGGTCTTCTTCTCCACATTCTCTCTGGGAAGTCACTCCCCAAACCAGCTTCACCCCGTCACCAGCCTTACTGGCACCAAAGCTACAGCCCTATCTGTCCATCTGGAGTGCAGGATACAGTTGAAGGAATCGCCACGCAAACCTCAGGCACCAGGATATTAAGCTAATGCCTTGCTCATTTTGTTCAAGGTCTTATGAGCTCTCCTGCAAGACTTTAAATCAGTCTCATTTGGAGTAAACCTCAATAGAACAGAGAAAATCACCACTGCCTCAGAACTATTTCTGCATTATCTATAGACTCAGAGAAGAACTGTTCAGCACCACCTACTTAACAGTGTGTACCACCAGGAGCTAGTAACGTGAATGAGACAGGCAGGGACCCCGGCTGTCCCCCAGTATCCATTCTTCCTCAATAAGTAACCCCTAATTTGTGCAGTGCATGGACGGCTTACCAGCAATAAACACCTCTTTCTTCAGCCTCTCTGACAGGTAACAACCCCAGGGGACACTCCTCCTTTTTCCCTTCCTTCTTGCTGATGGCTGGAATCTGAGCATAAGTGATGCTGCTGGAACTCCGGCAACCACTCTTCTCCATGAAAAGAGCTTTCAGGAAAACAAAAACAAAAACAAAAACAGCTTTAAGGACATGGAAGAGCAATAAAGAAGATTAAACTAGGATATGAAATGCAAAACGAGCCCTGGACTCACCACTTCTGACTTTCCTGATCATGAGAGGAAAGTAGTGTCTTTTTCTGGCCCTTGTTAGTTTTATCTTTCCTTGTTATTCTCCACTGAGCATACAATCTTCTGAAAAATTTACACCTAAAGACAAAGAATTAGTGCCCAATAAAAAGCTAAATGTATTAATTAATCTGATATTTAAAGACTGAAGCACTTACAGAGGCAAAGAACAGATCCCGGATTCCAACCAGCTGTAGTGCCAGTTTACTTATGTCTAGTGAGTTTTAGGAAATTCAGGGTAACTTATTCTTTCTTTTAAAAAGCAACTTTTAGGGGCGCCTGCGTGGCTCAGTGGGTTAAGCCGCTGCCTTCAGCTCAGGTCATGATCTCAGGGTCCTGGGATCAAGTCCCGCATTGGACTCTCTGCTCAGCGGGGAGCCTGCTTCCCTCTCTCTCTCTCTCTGCCTGCCTCTCTGTCTACTTGTGATCTCTCTCTCTCTCTGTCAAATAAATAAATAAATAAATCTTAAAAAGCAACTTTTATTTATTTATTTTTAAAGATTTTATTTATTTATTTGACAGAGAGAGATCACAAGCAGGCAGAGAGGCAGGCGGGGGCGGGGGGTGTGGGAAGCAATCTCCCTGCTGAGCAGAAAGCCCCATGCGGGACTTGATCCCAGGACCCTGAGATCATGACCTGAGCCGAAGGCAGAGGCTTTATTTAACCCACTGAGCCACCCAGGCGCCCCTAAAAAACAACTTTTAAACATTTGTACTCACAGCAGCATTATTCACAACAGCCAAAAGGTAAAATGTGTTCATCAACACATGAATGGATAAACGAAATGTACTAGATACACAAAATAGAATATTATTCAGCCTTAAAAAGGAAGGAAACTCTGTCACACGCTACAACCTGGATGAACCCCAAGGACAATATGCTAAGTGACCTAAGTCAATCACAAAAGACAAGTACTGTGCAGTTCCACTTATAAGAATAGTCAAATTTATAGAGACAGAAAGTATAGGGTGGTAACTGCCAGGGGCTGAGGGGAAGGAGGAATGGGGGTTGTTTAAGAGTACAGATTTAGTTTTGGGAGAAGGGAAGAATTCTAGAAATTAGTTACACAATGAAGTGAGTATACATAACAATTACCAAACTGCACAATTAAAAATGGTTAAGACAGTAAATTTTATGTTATGTCTACTTTACCACAATTAAAATATTTAAGATAAATTTTAAAATAACTTTTATATTTTCTTTTTCGTTACTGAATTATCATAATAATTGGCCCCCAAAGTAGGAAATACAGATTATCAAAGAAAGAAAATGTTGCACTGCTTTTGTTTTGTTTTTGTGTGTGTTTATTTTTAAGATTTTATTTATCTGAGAGAGAGAGAGAGAGAGAGAGAAGACAAACACAAGTAGGGTGCAGGGGCAGAGGGAAAGGACAAGCAGACTCCCTGACAAGCAGGGAATAGGACATGGGGCTTGATCCCAGAATTCTGGGATCGTGACCTGAGCTGAAAGCAGGTGCTTAACTCACTGAGCCACCCAGGCATCCCTGTTGTACTGTTGTTTTATTAAAGTGACTGGCTTATTGGGGCACCTGGGTGGCTCAGTGGGTTAAGCAACTGCCTTCTGCTCAGGTCATGATCCTGGAGTCCCAGGACTGAGTCCTGCAGCGGGCTCCCAACTTGGCAGGGCATCTGTTTCTCCCTCTGTTTCTCTGTTCTCTCTCTCTCATTCTCTCTCTCAAATAATAAAACCTTTAAAAAAAAAAAGTGACTGGCTTATTAAAGTGACTGGCTTTGTGCTAAGCAGTTTACATATTACTTCATTCAATTCACCCAACAAGCTTATGAGGCAGGTACTATCATTAGCCCCATTTTATGTTTGTGTGATATTAAGCACAAAAGATTAAGTAAATTGTTCAAGGTCATACAACTTGTGCTTGGTTGAGCTAGAATTGGGATCGAAGTTGGCTGACTCTGGAACCCATGCTCTTATTAATTTATTGTGAACGTTTTTGTCACTAATTATTCTTTGGCTGCATCATTTTAAATAACTATATAATATTCTATTTTATGAAGGTACCATCATTCTCTTAATTAATCTTCTAAGTTACTTCCAGTTTTTGACTACTTGAACAGATGCTTGCTTGAACATCTTTTTATCATTCATATTTCTTTCCTTGGGGAGAAATTCATTAATTGACAGAACAAAGGCATGTGCATTAAGGCTTCCGAATGATATTTTTATGTATTCTTAACTAAGGATTATTATCCCCTTTGGTCTTAGAAATCTTTTTTTAAAGATTTTATTTATTTATTTGACAGAGAGAGAGAGATCACAAGTAGGCAGAGAGCCAGGGCAGAGAGATGGGGGAAGCAGGCTCCCTGCTGAGCAGAGGGCTGGACAGGGGACTCGATCCCAGGACCCTGAGATCATGACCTGATCCGAAGGCAAGGGTTTAACCCGCTGAGACACCCGGGCGCCCCGGTCTTAGAAATTTTATATGCCAGACTTGACTTGCAAGTCATCAAGAGCTCTAAGCTTTTCTCAGAGTTATCTTCATAGATGTTTGTAGATACAGAGGACATACAATTAATTTAAAGCTTGTTAAAAATAAAACACAGCCCATTGACTTTCTAGACTTCATTGATTGTGTGGTGTAAATATTTATTCAAGGAAATCTTAAAACAAATAATGGTGACTTACTTAACCACCATCAGCTTCAAGGCATAATATCAAGTGCCTGTGAGCTACAAGGTGACAATCAGTTCCTCCCAGTTTCCCCCTCACTCTTTTCCTAAAAGCATCCTCTTTCAACTTGAATTCAGCATAGCTTTTCCTTCCCCAAGCCATCTTCTCCAGTACCTTCCATTAGAAAGACAATAATCACATTAATGAACAATCTCAGTATCTCTCAGAAGGCAGCAAAATAAGAAACTCCAGTGCCCAAGTTTTAATCCATCAAAACTATCCCATTAACTAGAGCTTAATTTATATAGTAGTTTGCTACCCAGGAGATTAGTTAGTTGTCATTAAGGAATGAAGAAAACCAATTTCACTAATGCGGGAAGCATTCAAAGGGAATTCTTTGAAACTAATCCAATGACTTAATATCTAGTCCTAGTTCTGCCACTTGACATTCTAATGATTTGAGTCTAATTAATTAACTTTGCAAGGCTCAGTGTCTCCATCTAATAAGAGGGTGAAATAGCATCACCCCTGCTTGCTCGTCAGAATTGGATGTGAATTCATTTTATAAAGTGCTACATTTTAAAAAGTAACTGAAAACTGGAGATTTGGGATATAAAAGGACCCTGAGAAAGCATCTAATTCTACTTCATTATACAAACTCTTCAACTGAGGTTCAAGTAAATTAAGTAACTTGCCCAAAGCTGTAGGAGAAATGATTTTTTTTTCCAGAAGGGCAAGGACCTTCTTTGGGAATTATTCTTCAAAATATATGGTTTTACTGAAGCCTGACAATCATTACTACACCCTCCCCCCCCACGACTACCATCCTCACATACTTCTTGCAAACAGGGAGATCATGTGGCCCAAGCTGGGCCAATTATAATGACTCTTCCTTCTGACCACACTCATTGGCCCGGCACTGAAAACATGACCCTAGCTCTTCTGGATTTTTCAAACGTGAGCTGGGGGGGAAGTACCTTTTGCTCTCTGGCTGAAGTCTGCCACATAGTTGGCCCTGAATATATGTTAGCCAACATAAATATTATTGACAGTAATAACTGCAAAGTTAATACACCAATATCTGAGTACTATATCACCTACTATAATTAATACCTGAATCTAAAGCACAAAAGCTAAAGGTAGATAACGTGGGGCATTAGAGGAAGATGTGCAGAGGAGAAAAGAAACTGGTCTTGCTGGAGAGATACCAGGAGCCTACTTCCCCACTCTAGAGTCGACCCTTATCTTCATAATCCATGTCAGTCTCTGTACACCTAGCAATCCATCTTAAGGCTGTTCAAGGCAGTCAATCCACATTCATTGAGAAACTACTATATGCATAACATATGCTCTGTTCTCATTGAAATAACCATAATTTCATTTTCTTCTTGTTAAAGTTGCCATAATTTCCACTACCCTAATTTGAGACATTATATTCTCTAAGATATAGAGAACATATAAGGCAGCCATTTATATTTAGCTATTTAAATGTATATATTTTATTTGTGTAAACAGGAGGGAGTAGGGGAGAACAGAACACCTTTACTGAATATTTTAATTGATGGGGGGGGGGGTGGGAAATCAATTCCAAACAGAGGATCTAGTTCTACTGCATTTTTCTTCCCCAGTGAGGTTCAGGATGGAAATAATTGCTGGGCATTAGCTATCGTAGCACTAACAGATGCCATTAAATGGACCCTAGACAAAACAAACAAGTAAATGGCAGTCTATTTATGGGTCACTTTATTCTTTACTGCTATAAATAGCTTGTCCTTTGGGCATGATAATAGGTCTTTGCTCTGTATCACATGTGAATGTGTTACTTTTTGCCACTCAACATCTGGCCACTCTGATAAGCATAAACATAAATGAACTCCCAGATCAGAGTGATGTGAAAATGGGCTTCTTCATTATAAGGCACTGGGTCTACTGCTCTACTCTTCCATGTAGTGAACTCCCTAGATGGCAGAAGAGTCAGTTTGAAGAACCTGAAAAAGTGGTAAATATAATTTTAACAAAATTTTCTTAGGTTAGTGTCATCATTACTCTCCCCTAGAGTTTGGAAAATAATTTCATGATGCTAATCTACTCTTTGGTTGAAGACAAAATTTCTTGAGGTTTATGTAGCAGTGAACACTTCATAAGCCAGCCTGGGTGAAGGAATAGAATATGCTAGTACATTCAATGTTATAGTTGATAAAATATTTTAGATGGAAAATGTAGTAGACTGATTCTCAAAGCATTAGGAAACAATAAAATATAATTAATACGCTATAAATTAAATTTTTATTTTCATGATTCAAAGGAACATCAAGATCTTCAAATTCCTTGAAACTCAAAATGTGATTGCTGAACCAGCAGCACCCGTATTATCTGAGAGCTTGTTAGAAATACAGAAACTCAGACCCCATCCCAGAGTCACTGAATCAGAAACTGCCTTTCAACAAGGTCCCTAGTTGAAGAGCGTGTCCATTAAATTTTGATAAGCACTGTTAGTACCATAGGATGGTCAATTTAAACATGACCTTTGTAGCATAAATAAAGCATAAGTGTGCTCAAATGTCAATTAATTGATAGGGTTTTCGTTGGTAAAAACAAGACGGGGCACTTTGTTCTGTAGTTTATCTACAATATTAATTCATTCAGGTTGGCTTGAATGAATAGACATAGTTTAATTCACAAATGGACAAAGATTTGGACCCTGGTAATAAAGACCTAACTCACTTTTGCATATGTGAACATTTCTGCCATAGCATCTTTATTTGAGGGGCCCAGATTCTCAAAACAATAGCTCAAAGTAAGCAGCATTTGTCATTGTGCAAACAGGAGCTCTTCGTGCCTGTTGATCCTCTTTGGTCAACTCAACTGTATATGCTTTTATGCTTAGGGAAGGTAGAAAAAGAATCTATTGGATACTGTGTTATGTGATATATATGGACTCTGGAATGTGAGTGGCACAGGTTCAGAACAATTGTGTATTAGACTCCCTAAACTACTTTGAAATGGGGATAATAATGCTGATGTTATCTTTTATGTGGCTAAAAGGCAATACAATAGCATGTCCCAAGCCACTAACTCAAGTGCCTGGCATATGGTACAGGCTTAAAGAGACCTTTCTACATTTCTGTGTGTGGAGTTTTGCCATGGTTTATTCTGCACTAACCCCCCTTTTAGAAATAATGTTTTGAAACGTGTTTCAGAATCGTTGTATCTAGGGCAGAAGCATTTAAAACCTGTAAAAAGGGAGCAGCTCATGAGGATTGGGAGCCAACGACGGCGCTCATTGCCTCGAAGGCCCTGTAGGTGGCAGCACTGAGGCCACAGGAGCGCACAGCTTAAAGCTGCGATTTAAGAAGCTCCTCGGGCGACTTGGCGTGTGGTTAAGCCCAGTCATCTGTATGAACGTGCAAAGAGTTTGCTCCCACGCAAGAAGAAGCTGTTCTTTCCACTACCTGTCAAGATTTCCTTTTCGCTTCCCTCCCAGGGTAACTTCTCTGCGTGTGTTTACATTTGATTGGCTTCTCTATTATGCTGAGCCTGAACTTAACTCAGAAAATTGGTCTCTCTCTGATCAGCTCCTTTTGATCCATACCCAAATACTTTAGAGTGGTCTTCTGAGGGTGGTTTCTTCCTCCCCCTGGCCACCCTGGGGCACTCATGCTCCCATCTCCACCCAGTTTTTGGCAAATCATATATAATAAATTGTAAACCATATATAATAAATGTCATGCACAATTCTATGCACGTTAGGTACCTTTACTCATTTAATCCTAAAACCAGGCCATGAGATAGGTAGTATGGTTAGTAACCTGCTCAAAGTCAGACTGTAAACCAGGGTTCAAACACGAGCATCCTTGTTCTCAAATTGATGTTTTTAACACCACACTGAGCTGCCTCTTAAGGAAAGATTGTAAAAGAAATTTTAAAAGCCATAAGGTAATTGCCTGCAAATTGAAGAGATCCCAAAAAGGAAGTAAGTCTCTACTCTTCTGGAGAGTTCCCCCAAATGCAGATAAGAACTCTTCTGGCTCACAAACAGGCAAGGTAATGGGCTCAGCAATGGCTTAATTTGGGCCTTCCTTTCACCAAGGCAAGGCAGCGGAAGATGAGAGAGGCTGACTGGCAGCAAAACAGCGAGTCCCATTCAGAAGATTCAGAAGTGCGTTTGGGAGAGCTAGAGTTTCTTTTTCTCAGGTCCTGAATAAAGCCACACCCAGTCAGATTAATGATCTATAGGGTTGACTCTGTGTCCTCAATCCCTTCACACTGAAGGGGTGGGTGGGGGGGAGGGGGACCAAGTCTCTTTCTTACTTTCCCTGGGGAGATCTAAAACAGAGGTAGAGAGGAGTTAAATAGTTTCTTTTATGTCTTTGGAATTCAACAGACCAGGGTTCAAGTTTTTATTTCCGTACTTACTTGAGGATATGTAACTTCACTGATGGTAAGCCCGTTTCCTTGTCTGTACAGTGGATCTCCTGGTAGTACCCGCCTTGGAATAACACGGGGTAATCCAGGCAGAGCTGTTCCCACGGTTCCCAGAAGCAGTGAGAGCTTCACCTGGGTTCTTGCAGTAACACTTTCAAGGGGCTTCCATTTCCAGCTTCTCTCTGGTCCAATCAGAGACTGCTCCTCTCTACCTCCTGCCAGATCATTTGCTCTGATGTAGAACAGCATGCTGTCATTCCTTTGCTCACAGACCTACACTAACTTCCATGGCTTGGGAAAGAATATTTAAACTCTTTACACTGACTATCAGAGTTTGCTCCATGTCCCTCTCCGGTTACCGGTACAACCAGTGTCCTTCACAAAGCTTGGGCGGCAGCCAAGCTGAAGCACGTGCTGCACCGACACTGGCCCCCATGGCTTTCCTCTTCTGTTACTCCACTGTTGCTGTTGTGAGTCCTGTCCTGCCCAGTACCGTAGCCACGGGCCACATGTGGCTTTCTAAATTAATTAAAGTTAAATGTAATATTCTCTCCTCAGTCACACTAGCCACACTGCCAGTGCTCAGTAGCCACACATGCTAAACAACACAGATTCTAGCACATTTCCAACACTGCAGAAAGTTTAATGAGACCTTGCTGGCCTAGAGCGTGTGTCTAAATCCTAAAGAGCCTTAAGGACCAGCCCAAATGTCCCTGGTGCCACAAAGCCACTTCTGTGCCTCCCCAGCTGCAAGTTCTCGTTCCCAGAGCAGCAGAGATTCTGCTGGCAGTGACTTGTCACCACTGAGAGAGCCAATGTCCCAAGCCACATGTCACTTCAACGAAAGTAGCTCTTTGGTTTCTGAGCGACATGTGGTAGATGGGTGGGCATGGAGGCTAGAAGCACCAAGGGAGAGGAAATTTAATCTTGGTTTTACAGAATTTTGGAGCACCTACTATATCCCAGGTAGTTTTAGGTTGTTTACATACACCATCTTACTCGACACCTTCAACTGTATGAAGTAGATATCATGACCCCTAGCTTATGGATGAGAAAACTAAGAACACGGTGGTGAAGAAGCATGCCCAAGATACGGTATGCTCGTATATGTGAACCTACCAAGAAATATGGTATGCGAACATACCAAGAAATAACCCAAAGGCAGAATCCAGATCTTTGTGCCTCAAAATCGGAGCTTGTTCCACACACACACACAGCCTGCCCTCAAGCCTGTTGTGAGGAGGTTGCCTTCCTTGCTCTCAAGCTAATAAAATGATTTCAGGCAGAGCTGGGGGAGAGGAGGGGTGGAAGAGGGTGGATATCCCTGAACAAAGGAAAAGAATATCATGAGAACTGTCCAAGCTTTTTATTCACGTAAATGTGTTACCTCATTCTCATCTCGTTTCTTAATTCTCCAAAGTCCCAGAAGAGGAAGATTAAGTCACTGTTGTGTGCGGGTGTGTGCTCGTGCACGCCTGTGGGTGGTCTTAGTACAGGAATGCAGGGTACAGAAAAAGAAGTTAAGGACATGAAACAATGAAATGACAAAACAAAGCTTTCAATATCTCTCCATTGATGTCTGAAAATATTTTACGCTATTCGTAGAACTATAGGAAACTGTTGTATTTTTAAGTAAAAATGATTGCATACTAGCACTTTCCTATGGTTCAACCTAATAATTTTTTTTTAGCAATTATCAATTAGTTTATCAATTTAACTCTCAATTTTTATCAGGTACAAATAATGCCTATTTAGGGATCCTAGCCCTGAATCTAGCTCAATCCAAGTATGAGTGTTTTAAAAATTCTATCAGACACATCTGGGGCACAGAAGTGGTTCCAGCTGCCTACAACCCTCCGGAACTTGGAAGCCTGGGGGGTAGGGGAGCCAGGCTACTTTCTGAGCCTTCAATGCTATGGGAGCCATAAATCATCTAAGTAGAGATATAAAATCTTCTCCAGGAGACTGAGCAGGCTGCCCCAGGTAGCTCCTTGAAGAGGGCATTAACATATCTAAGGAAAGAATGTGGATCTCTAAAAGGGAGAAATGGGGGCTGGGCTTGGAAAAGGGGGACAGAAGCTAGTCCTGGCTTCCTGGCTCTCAGTGATATCTGGCCTGGTGGAGACAGATGAACAACAATGGCAGTAAGATAAGCCAACTCAGCTCCCTTGTAACTCTGGCTTTTCTTGACGAGTTTTCTGTAGGGCAAAGAATTCCTTGTCCCCTGCTAGTCATCCCGAAAAATGCAGCAGTGTTGTTAAGGTTGTGAAGAAACAAGGCAGTCATACCCCAGGCTTCCATGAACGTCCCAGTCTCTCTCAGTCTCCTTCCCTGGACAATATCTGAACCACAACGGTCAAAATGAAAGTTGGTCCTACTTGTGTGGGAACCTTGTACAGAACCAGAGAGAAAGTTAAATTCCCAGAATATATATGTTAAGGTGGGGCCGGGGGGGGGGGACCTTTGATTCCAAATATATTTGCCTAAATTCTTATGACTATACCAGAAGCTAGTACCTTGTGACATTTCATTCCCTATTAACTGACACCCACAGTCTAATGGACACATTTAAGCAATATCACAAGCCAAACTACCCTTAAATGTTAAACAGCCCTGATCAAAGACAAAAAATGGGAGTGAGGAAAAGCCTACCTTTGTAAATGTGAATGGTCACATGTTTTCCTACACAAATGGGTTACTTCTGACCCACAAAAAACAACTTAAGATATAAGTGTACACAGAATTTTTAAAATAGTGTATGATATTTATTTTAGTTATCTTTACAAAAAGACTTTGAAGTTTTGTAAAAGAAAGATCTCCAAAGGTCCAAATCCGTTTGTTTAGTGATAAATTGTCCTTGAAATGTGGAACTAATGTTTCTGCTCATTTCATTTAATATTTTTAAAAGCTTTGTGGCCAAATCATCTCATCTTTGGAACTTTCTAAAAGTCTAGAAATAACTTTAGAATTTAAGTAATGTATTTCTGTTAACATTTTCTTTATTTCAACTGTGATGTTTGTAATTTGGTTTCAAAAAATACTCATAGGGGGCCTAGAAGCAGCTCCAATCAACCAACTCATATTCCTAGCCAAAGAACAGGTCGTTTAAAATATCTGAGAGGTCAAGATGGACCTGTAATGAAAATACACAAAAGGCTTCTCTTTGTTTTTCAGGAAAATGTGAATAAAGGGGTCCAGGAGCTTGGGTTTTTTATAATGCCTGACTCCAAAAAAACTCAAAACACAAGTGAATGTTTAAAGTCTGGTTAATATTCAAAAAGAACCTCTGAACAATATGGTCCTCCTATGAAAGATGAAAAAATAAGTCCCAAGGAAAGGAGCTGATCTGACCAGCAAGGCCTTGGTGAATTCCAGCTGGCATCCTCATCATTCGCTTGAGTTACCTCTGATGGCACCTGGAGGCCTGGTCCCTGGAGGTCCTGGAGGCCTGCAGGCCTGCCTCAAGCCTGGACCATTGTCTCAGTTCCCCTTGCCATATTTTTTTCAGACCTCCCTCAGGCTGGTCCATATTTGCAGACCACTATGCGGAGACTGCTGCTGATGACCAGAGGACAGTGAAGATGGACCACAAATGAATGACCTGCTCTCTTTGAAAAGCAGCAATCCTTGTTTACCTTGCCCCAGGGCACTTCTGGCCTCAGCATTTAGCACTGTATTCACAGAAGACTGTAACCTATTCAAGGGGTAGGGACAACAATTCAGCTATCTTTTCATCTTCCTGCTCTAAAACTGAGGTTGTCACAATCCAGGACAAGACAAAAGTGTATTGGGGTGGCTGGGTGGCACAGCCAAGTCAAGCATCTGAATCTTGGTTTCAGCTCAGGTGGTGAGATGGAGCCTTGTCTTGGGCTCCACATGGAGTCTGCTTAAGAGTCTCTCTCTCTCTCTCTCTCTATTCCTCTACCCCTGAGCTCATGCTTGCTCACGCTCTCTCTCTTTCCCTCAAATAAATAAATAAGTCTTTTTTTTTTTTTTTAAGGGGATTATTTTGAAGCTTGACTATCAGTGGATCTCAGGCAGAACAGACACCTTTCACTTTTCTAGCCTCATCGCAATTTAAATAGATAGTGTGAAAAAGTTCACTAAGTAAACCAACCTCCTAAGGTTTGCTTTCATGGGATGCAAAAATATAGATAGTTGTAGAAAATGAGTGAGGCCAGCATCATACTCATGTTAGCTGTGTTCAGAAGGACCCTACTCTTGGTTTAATACTCTGTTGTTGAGGTCTTGGAATTTGTAACAACTTTGAACAAGGAGCCAGTTCGCATTTTTATTTTGCACTAGGCTCTGCAAATTATATGGTTGATCCGAACAGTGAGAATCCACACTTGATTATGGCAGGGGCTTCTGAATTGCAAAGAGAAGACCTGGGTCTTATTTCTACATCTTTTGACTTCAACTGTTTTTTTTTTCTCCCAAGGCTTTTATCAGCAGCATATTCTCCAACTAAATAAGGGCAGCACAGTGATAGTGCTCTTAAACAAAACTATTGATGATGCTGTGAATGCACACAGTCATCTTCATTAATATAAACTATCAGTAAACAGCCAAGTAAGTTGTTTCTGGGGTCTACAGTCAATTCAACTTCATATTTGAGGGTCTACTGTAGGTCAGGCACTGTATTTGGCACTGGGGGTAGCAATAATGAAGCAATCACAATCTTTGGTTTCAATGGGCTTCTATTTTAGTTAGGAAAATAAGTAATAAATATAAATGAGTAAGTCAATACAGGTTGAAAAATGACTGACTGCAGGAAAATAAAGCAGAAAAAAAGGCAGTGGATGTGTTTTAAATAAGATGGTCAGGGAAGAACTCAACAAGATGCTGCCATATGAGCCAAGCTCTGAAGGAAATAAAGGCACAGGTTGTGCATTCATGGGCTAAGAAACAGAAGGTACAAAGACTCTAGGGCAGGCGTACACCGTTGAAGGAATAGCAAAGGGGGGAAGGGCAGAAGGGAGGGGAGAAAGATGAAGGCATAGAGATAATAGGAGCCTGATTTTGTACCAACTTGCAGCCTGTGGCAAAAATTTTACTCTGAGCAGGAAGGTAAGTGATGGCAGGGTTTAGAGCCTGGAAGTGACAGGATGGGATGGAGTAGGACTATTTGGGCTGCTGTGTGGAGGAGCAAAAGGCAAGTGGGGTGGAACCAGAAGACCAGATGGGAGAGTATGGCAACCATGCAAGCAGAGGTGCTTGGACCGGATGACTGGCAGCAGAGGTGATGAGAAGTGGCAGGATTTGAAATTTACTTGGAAGACAGAGCTGATGGGACTTCCTGAAGGGTAACCACGAATAATAACAACTATGACAAAAATTTTAACAAGATCTTAGACCATATCCTTCAACCAGCCTAATTTCTGGCCAACTCAGCTACCAACATTAACTCAGTCCATCTTCATAGTAAACCTGGACAGGAATTATCAGCTTTTTGCAAATGAGCAAATAGGACTCAAAGGGCTTATGTAACCTGCTAAGGACACTAACTAGTAAGTAGAGCAGACATTGATCTCTTTAAATCCAACAAAACATTATCAGCACACAGTGCTGGGTGGACACCAGACTGCAGAGTTACCTCTGAAAAAAAAAATAAACAAACAAACAAAAGAGAGCAAGAAAAGTCTTATTTGGACTCTAAACTTTCCTCTCTGTTTACTGGCTGAACTTTCTCTGTTTACTGCTAATGGTGAGTTAACACTGGGGTACCATAATGAACTATGTGCTGGGAAAATGAGACATCTCCTACGTGGCACTAATTTAAGAGAAATGAGCTCATCTCGTTCTTTGAAGAACTGTAACAACCGTGGGATTATGCCAGTAGGGTAGAACCTGAGCCAGAGAGATACCATACCCACTAAGGTGGTTTCAGACCAGCTACTTCCACTAAAAGCCCAGTGCTGCCCCTGGGGTTGTGAAGAATTGGGAGGCGGGAACTACATAAATGGCTCTAGAGTTGATGTGAGGCTTTGGCCCTGGGGCCTGAATGGACTGAAAGGTATTTGCCGTCCAAAAGGGGAGGCACAGGGAAGCGGGTGGGGAGCTGTCAGCTAGAAGTGAAGGATGGAAAAGGGGCTGGGAAGGAGCCTGGGAGACTGGCGGGGAGAGGCAGTTATAAAGTCGCTGGCTCATCTTTGCTAGTCTACCAGGGCCCTCATCAAAGCATAAGATGAACTCATGCACTTGTGGGAGGACCGCCAGCACTTGTGTCTGACAACTAATTGAAAAGTAAGAGCTTGGTATGGGGAACAAGGAAGGAGACATGGGCTGCTTCCAAAAATAAATAAAGTGAGATGCTGTTTAGTTACCAATGTTGCACAACAATCTACCCCAGAACTTGGTGGTACAAAACAACAACTTTATTATGTATGTGGATTCCATGTGTTGGGAATTTTGACAGGGTACATGGCATAACTTACCTTTGTTCCATGACATCTGGGGTCTGACTGGAAAAATAAAAAGACTGGGGGGCAAAGTAACTTGAAATCTGTAGACTGAAATCATCTGGAACGATCTTCACTCACATATTTAATAGATGATTTATAGCTATTGGTAAGGACTTCATTTGGGATTACTGGCCAGAACACATGACCTGGGCTTCCTCACAGCGTAGCAGCAATGTCAGATTTCTTACATGGAAGCTCAAGATTCCAAAGATTCCCAAGTTTGAGTGTCCCAACAGAAAAGGTGGCAGCGGGGTGGTTGTTAATGACCCAGCCTCAAAACTCTTGTAGTCAATTTTCCTGCATTTTATTGGTTTTAAGCAAATTACAAGCCCACCTAGACCCAAGGGTAAAGGACAAAGGTCAAAGAATTTGTTTGCATGTTTAAAACCACCAGAGGAGCTTAAAATACCCTGGCATGTCTTATGCATTGGTCACAGATCTGGGAGAGGGGAGGGTGCTATGACCTGTAGGGGGTGACGCTCTCCAGCAGGAAGTGCTGGCATCTGTTCTCTGCTCCTTTTCCTCTAGCCATCACTCCCAGTTACTTGTCCTCTGAAACCACATGGATTCACCCTACCCAACTTGGTACTCTGGGAGACATTACTGACCAAATGGTTCATCAGACTCCAGAAACTCTCTCTTAACTTGTCTTGCTCCTTTATGTTCTTTTATGTGTATTCCTCCTTGCCTTATCACAATGATTAGAATTCCAGATGACCTGAGTTTGAATCCTAGCTCCAGAAATATTTAGTCATTGGCACAGGTGGCATGACATCTCTGAGTCTCACTTTCTTTACCTACAAAGCGGAAGTTTTGTAACGATTAAAAGGGATGACACTTGGCAGATCAAAAATACTCAAGAATTGTAAAATGACCTAGGCTTAAACTGCCCAACATACTTCTCTTTTTTCTTTACAACTTTCCTACTCCTTATACTTGATTCATAGTCTGTACCCCAACGGACCACATTCACATCCTCACCCCTACATCTACTAGGTATGTAGCCTTGGGGTGTCCCTTTATCCCCTTGAACCTCAGTCTGTCATCTGTGTACACTGGAGCATAAAAAAGGGCTCCAGGGTATTTCTGTGTATAAAGTGAAATTATCACATAAAGCAGCACCACCAGACCAGGCTCTTGTGAAGGTTAATTCCATTTCCTGTCCCTCTTCGCCCCCACTGCACCCCCATTTTTCGGCTTTGGTACTACTGTGCCTCACTGAAGTGGACAGAGCTCAGTCTACTTAAAGATTCAGAACTTACTTTCCAACTCCATCTCCTGAGGCTCTTTCACCAATAGTCATTCTCAATTTCCCAGTCTCCCACTATGAAAATTCAAATACCTGAGGCTTTTGTGAGGGGAGGTCGCTTAGAGATAAAATGATCTATGGATCCCTGCGAAGAAAATCAACAGGACTGCCCATATCACAGTGGGCTGCCTTGCCTGGAGGCCTGGGTAAATACCTTAACCAGGCCTGACTCCAGCCCCCTGGTGGGGAGGCTGACACCCGCGGGCTAAAGGGAAAATCCCTCTTGCTGGATGACTGTTACTCAACTCTCAGCCTTTGTACTGAAGGAGCAAGAAGCGCAATGTTGCCAAAGCCCAGGGTTTTCTCATTCAGGACTAAACAGAGCATAGCGTGACAGCAGCTGCCGGGGTGTGACTTCCTCCCAAGGGAAGACAAGCCTTAAAAAATTCTGCCCCCAAATGGGGTAAGACTTAAGTGATCCCAGCCAACTTTGTAGTGTTTTGCTCAAATACCCATCATAGCCACAAACATGGTCTCTGGCAGCCCAGCAGAAATCATTCTCCCAAGTAACTGTCAGTTTTCCTTCTTCTTCTTCTTCGTTTTTTTTTTTTTTTTTTTTTTTTTAATGAAAGAAGTTATATTCAGTGAAAAGAATATGAATGTTTACATTCCTTAGACCAAAACTCTTAAGAAAAGGCTGACTAGAAAGTTAAATGGGCATCCTCTTTCCTGCTTTTTCTTCTACTGTCCTTTAGGGAACACCATGGGGTTGAAGGTGTCACCTTTTTGTTCCCCCCACATTACCCCTTGTCTGCATCACTTCATTAGTTTATGCCTTCAACAAGCATTTAATGAACATCTATTCTGTGCCTGGCTATGTACCTCGGGTCACATAAAAATGAATTAAACAAGATCCAGACTTCAAGATGCCCCATGCGTGCTTTGGCAGGAGATAATGGGATGGCCAGATACATGAGAACAAGCAAATATCATCAGGTATTCGAGTGCTGTGGTAGGGCTCGAGAGCACAGCCATGTGGAAGCACTGAAAATTTCTGGTGATGAGTGAGCAATGGACGAGTGGGTGTTTGCTCCATGGAAAGGAGCAAGAGAGTGTTTCAGCAAAGGGCAGCATGCACAAAGGCATGATGCAACAGGACCCTCTGCAGAACCACAGGTCATTAGGTGCACAAAGGACTTAAACAAAAATGTAGCTGAACTCATAGGAGGCTGGAATTTGCTACACTACAGAATCTGGGCTTTTCTCCAATCCTCAAGAGAGCTGCTCTTCCAAATTAGAGCACCTGGCAGGCAACTTGCTGACAGCCACATGTAGGGACATGAACCTGGTGTTTCCTCAGTTTCCCCCATCTGCAAAACATAAAATCATTGATTCTCCAAATCTCTGCATGCCAGGATGAGCTATACAGAGACCATTATGTGGCTTCCAACTTTCATCTGCTTTATTGGTTCAAGAGTGAAAACATTCATTTATTTTTATGGGACACATGGGCTTGGGGTTTTTTTTTAATATTAAAAATAAAATTCTTGAGTAAAATTCAAAACTTTGGTTTCACAGCTTCCTACAATATTCAGTTTGGATTCCGTGTCTCTCAGGCAAAGCCAAGAGGAACTGGTCTATGATGAATGACAATGAACCACACGGGTTTCTTTAAAAAAAAAAAAAAAAAGAATGTGTGCATTACTTCCCCTATACCTTCCCTACATGCTCCCCACAAAAAAAGACATGTGATAATTTCACTTTCTTATTGGTCAAGGAGCTGACATCCAAGTAATGAGTTGGCCAGTGGTGGAATAAATAAGACTTAGAGCTGGTTGTTTCAATCTGTGGCCACCTAGGATGTCCAATATAACAAATGAGAAAATACTGCTTAAAAAGAGAAGGGAAGCAATGTCTCACCCCTCTTTTTCTTTTTCACGTATAGTTGACATACAATGTTACATTAGTTTCAGGTGTACAACATAGTTATTCAAAAACTTCCCACTCTGCTCTGTGCTGATCACAAGCATAGTTCCCATCTGTCACCATGCATTTCTATTAAAACATCACTGACTTTATTCCTCTCTCACTCCTCCTTAATTATTCCTACTTTTCAATCAAGGGATCCCAAAGTGAGACCTGGTGTTTTCATGCTAAGGTAGACCTGTGTCTGAGTTACTCCTATGCGGAGGGTGAGGAGTAGGAGTGGGAGTATGGACGCTGTAGTGATGTCAGCCCAAAGTGGTAGAAGAAGACTGAGCTTTGGAAAGTGAGCTTGACTGAGCAGTTAGGTAACATAGGGCAGTGAGTCTTAAACCAGGGTTCAGAAAGAACTTGCATCAGGACCGCCCACACTGCTTACTTAGAATGGATGTTCCCTTGACTCCAGCTCAGAGTTACTGAGTAGAATCTCTGGGAGTGAACTAGAAGAACCTCCATTTTTGACAGAGTCCCAGGTGAAGTTGAACAATTATCAAGAAAGGGAGTAAATGTTCTGGCTCTGGGATCAGACAAAGAGCATTCCAATGCACACACCATTGCTACTCACTAGCCTGTCCCCTGGGAGGCCTCAACTGTCCTATATTATCAAGTTAATGGTTGTACCTACCTGTATCAGTAGGATTTGGTCAGTTGCAATAAACAGAATTCCCAACAGTGTCATCAATAATAAAAGCATCTGATTCTCTCATATAACCAGAAGTCTGGAGAGAGTAATCCCAGGGTGGTACGGTTCTACAGCTTTGCACTCCTGCTGGCCCTTCCTCCAAAGCGGCAAGATGGCAACAAAAACACAGCCCCTCAAGCTTCCACACTAAGGTCACGTGTCATTGATCTGAACACAGCCACTTTCCTGGACAAAGGGTTGAAGAAATGGGTCCCAAGAAAATGGAAACTTAGGTCCATGATAAGCTTCCTGGGGGCCTTCTGAAAAGGATTATTTTTTCTGAGACTTGGACATCTCCACTACCTGAATAAGTTGGCTCAGTGAGTAAGGAAGAAGTAGCCAGGCATGACTGAAACGGGTGTGTTTTTCCTCTTAGTCAAGAACCATGCAGCAAGCTTTGTGTTTTGGTGGTTTGTTGTTTTGTTTGGTTGGTTTGTTTGTTTTTTAATGTCCCTTTGTGTAACTCAGTTGTAGCCGTTAAACAGTTCCTTATGTCCTACTCTAGAATCTTGACTTCTTATTCTATTTATATTGTATTATATGTGTTGTCATTACTCAGATGGTTTGAGCATGGATAAAATAGGTAAACACACACAAAAAACCCCTCAACAACATGGAGAATTCAGGAATAAGAGTATGTTTGTTCTGCTGTAATTCCATGAGGCAACCTCCCTTACCTTGAATTAGCAGCTGGTGGCTGAAGAGTTTCCTGGATGGGCCTGACAAGAATGAGCATCAAAACAATACAGACTCAAGGCCTCAGCCTATTCCATCTCCACATAGGAATGGGTTTAGAGCCAGGGCAGGAAATAGGAGGAGATCAAGGTATTGGTGTAGTGGACCCACTGGAGAGGGAACTGTGAGCAACTCTCTCGGGGAGCCAAAGGCTATCCCTATGAAATAAATAGTCTAGACTGTCTTCCAATAGATGCGAGACATTCCTCCTCCAAGTGCAGGCCAACAAAGCAGCCTGCCCCTCTGCCGTGGCTTCCCAGCTGCTGCCACCGTGGAGTTGTCAGGAAATTTGTGATAATTCTTTTTATCGATTGTCTCTATTGATTTTGTCTATGGTGAAAATAAACTGCAGACACATTAAGTAGCTATTATAGGCAAATTGTCTCTTAATGAATTGTATTAACAGACAGGATTTTACATTTAACCCTAACTGGGACTTTGACTTTCTAGTCACTGAATGATGGTAGAAAGGTTAGATTCTACTGTAGAACCCAAGGCGACATGTGACTGTGGTGATTTTCCTGGATACTACTGAGAAGAGATAAAACCTGCTCAAATGAAAGTACAAATACTATCTCATTAGGAGATAGAATACATCATTGAACAAGTCATGCAAGAATCAGCCCTATGACTCCAAAGCATGCAATTTTAGCCATTTTTCTAAATTTAAGTATTTTCCAGCTGGTTTCTATAGTTCAAAACTTCAGCAAAAAAAACAAAACTTTAGATGAACCCCCATCTTATCCCACACCTTGAAAGTAGGCTGCTGCTTTTAAAAGGCTGGAAGAAAGCAAGACTTTGTGCCTTGTCAAAGAGTGTCTTTCTTCCTCTTTCATGTGCTTGTTTTTGTTTTCTCAAAAAAAATAAAAATAAAAACACTGTGTACATGTGTGTATGCGTGCATGCCTGCATTTTGGCAAAACTGTACTCAGAAGAATGTTTGGAAGCTTAAATCTAATATGCTAAGTGTTAGCCAGCAGCAAAAATTTCCAACTGTGTTATCAGATCCCAAAAAGAGGACTTGAATTGGAAGTGTCGCTTTGTGGTAGTGCTAGCAGATACTCAAAGGATACTCTATTACCAGAAGCAAGACTTTGACTATTATTTTATAATGTAATGGGCAAAAATCACAGTAAAAATGCTATCTCTGATGGGAAAATGCTTCTTTGCCAGACTCTTAAAAATTGCAATTTCAACAATTTGGCAAAAAAAAGACTGTATTTTTGACACAAATGAATTATGACTACAGGCAATGAATACAGAGGCCAATGTCCCAATTGTACTTGAGCTTTGGTTTTGAGAGGAACAATCATTTAGGGATGGTAAGATGATAAAACTTCACTTTCCTTACACAATCTACGGGAAATAGAGTAGCTCTTCCAGTCTTTGCCAGCTAACACTCCAGAGTCCTTTTGGTGCAGATTCAAATGAGGGTTTCTCTCCAACTCAATAGAACCTAGGTCGCTGCTTAGATCCTATGCACTGAACCCTGACTGTAGGTCAAGCTTTAAGCTTACAGCTTTGGTCCTTCTGCTCTTCTGTCAGCAGAAGCTCTATTCCAAGGGTGTTTTGCCTTTTGGTTACAAGATGATTGCCTATAGCAATAGGTGTTCATATACCTCCTGCTTCACACTTAGCAGGGGAAAGAAGGAAAAAAGGAAAGAATGCTCTTTCCCAACATGGGATACATATCTTTCCTGTTTGTATGACTAGTCAACTCCATCTTGCGCCTCTTCTAAACAAATGAACATGCCGGGGAAAGGCCATGGACTCTTTGATTTACACAGTCTGGACATTTCTCTGGAGCTGAAGATAATGTGGACCCCTAGACTAACCTGGGGCTCTGTTCAGAAATGAGGAAGTGGATGTTAAGTGGGTAACCAAAGATGTTCACTAGACAATCTTATTTAGTGCATATTATGATCCAATGCCTTAAGGACGACTTTGATTCACAAGGCGCAGAGTTAGTAACAAATATGCCCAAGCTTATGCAGCTGACACAAGGCGGAGTATGGGTTGGAACTCGAGCATATTAAATGGTGAAAGCCCTTAACCTCATTACTCTACTGCCTCCCTTTTGTTGGAATATTACAGGGCTGTGATCCCAAAGCTTTCCTATACAAATGCTTATTATCTGTGTCACAAAGAAATAGCATTTTCTAGTAGTCATATGGGTAGCAAAGAAATATAAGCAAACAGGATGTCGGCAATCAATTCAGTTATTTATTACTGCTTTTGCTTATCTATTGCGATACCTCAAAACTTAATGTTTGTTATAGTAAGGGATAATTTTCAGAATATGGTTAAATCATAACTCTCATACAGATATAAAATGAGCATTAAGATTTTATTTAAGTCAATGTTAATTAATTGAATTTAAATGAAAAATGGAAAAAAATTCAAAAATTTAAAAGATTTAAGTCATGAATTAAATGAGGGAAACAGGTAAATGTTATACTGATTCAAAGGAGAAGACAAAGAAACATAAGTCTATATGGGGTAAAGGAATGTTTAAATCACGATGAAAATGGACATAACATTAATTTTGGGGGGGAAGGGCTGCTGGTCCATCCACTGGGCAGAACTCATTTGCATGTCTATAGATAAGAATTATGCTGGATTGAGATCAGTTGTCAACAAGTTACAGAGTTCTGAAATAGCTCCCATGGAATCAGAATGTGATAACTTAAAAGAGTATACCCACCCAAAGTCATTTTTCACTATAGCACATTTTTTTTTCTATATACCACAAATACTTAGTTTCTCATAACTTAATAATCTGAATGGGACTCAGCTAGGCAGGTGGCTCTGCTGGCTTCTCCTGAGACCATTCCTGTGGCTGCAGCCATATGAAGGCTTGACTGTGCTTGTTCTAAAATTTGTACCTATAGGATTTTAATTTATGCTGATAACTGAGTCATGACACAGAAAGGTTAATACCATTGAAAGAAGATTTTTACTACTTACATTTCACCTGAGAAGGGGGCATGCCACACCATGCAGGGCTCCATGAGGAAGGACCAGGTTTTGGTTAGAAAGCAAAAGCAGGAGCAAGAAGAAAGCCTGTGCCAAGGCTTTTATTGGGATTTAGGCTCGGCAAATTTGAGTAATTTCGACAGGCTCTGGGGACTGGGGGCTGTCCCTAGCTATCTGATAGCTGCCCCTGTAGTGATTTGGGACAGGGAAAATACAGGCTTGGAGTGTGAGAATGAGATAAGCAGGTAGGTGGGGGCTTGGCATTGAATCAAGCGGTCTACAAGGGAAAGGCATGCTCCATGCAAGCTGACCACCACCTCTAGGAATTAGGTGGCCATGGAAGGGCCAGTGTCTCACCAGCTCTGAAACCCCTAAGATGTCAAATCATTACAAGATACAAAAAATTTAAAAAACAAAAACAAAAAAAAACCATGACTGATAGTGCTGCTATCCGCTGAGATTCCCCAGTTCTACAGACATAGCCTCTCATTCTCCAGCAGGCTCAACGGGGCTTCTCCATATGGCAGTTCGTTCCAAGAGGCAATGCAGAAACTTGTAGTATCTCTGGAAACCAAGATTCAGAAATGACATGATGTCACTTCCACTGCATTCAATAGGTCAGAGCAAGACACAAGGATAGCCCAGGCTCAAGAGCTAGGAAGAAGAGTCCACTTTTTAGCAGGAGCCACAAAGAATTGGCAGCTATACTTAATCTATCCAAGGAAACCTATCATATCACTCACTGAATTATATTAAAATTGCCTGTTGATATGGCCAACTCATACAACGAACAATACGTTTTTATGGGCATACCATACTTTATCTTTGCATCCAAGAGCCTGAGATAAAATAAACACCACTTGTCCAAAGCTAATAGGTGGGGAGGTCATTCAGATAAACAGAATTAAAAGAGCAAAGACAGAGAAGCAAGAAAATACAACTATATACTTTTAAGTCTTCCAATTTAATATATGATAGATGGTAGAAAAAAAGAAGTTATAAGAACCTTACATTCAAGACAAAGGAGGTGGACTTAGTTTTGGGGAAACAGGATGCCATGGAAGGTTGCCGAGTGAGAAAATAACTACCACTATTTCCCTAATTTTGCTTAAATTAACTGGTGGTTCTGCTGAAGGACCACTTTAACTAATTATTTGCCATAACAAAGAAAAATTCTAAAGGACACACAGGGGCCAGTTTATCATGCAAGGGAGTCAGTCAGTTGTCTGATGCATTAACCTCTTGGCACATCAGCACTGTTACAGAATGGCCAGAGTCAAGTTGGTCATTCAGTCATCCATTTGTTTGGGTTGATTTCTTTAGCACCTATTACAAAAAGGTGAGAACTACAGATCTCTCATACCCTCAGGAGCAACACATTACAATGAAAATAAGTCTCTGACCGAAGTCTGCCTCTCCAACAAGCACCATTTAACACGCCTAAAGAGGTCTTGGAATCTGCTCTTGCAAGCTCAGAAAACTATCAACTCCAACCTTCAGACTCCTTGACAGGTAGTTTGCTTAAAGGTTATACTTGAGACAAAGGTCACAGTGTTCTAACAGTAGATCTTAGCTAACCTGAGTCAAATCAAGCCACATGATCCCTCCATGTGATGGCCAAATCCAGGGCTGAACAAGAATCCGAGGTCTAAGGTACCACCGAAAAGAGTACTGGGCTCTGAGCTTACCATATTCTTATGTCTCTTATACACACAGGCAGAGATACTCTACATTATTTCTAGACAACTCATACATTTTATATATACTACTCCTTTCATAGATACATATACATGCATTTCTTTTATTTATGGTATTTGACAAATGCTCTAGCCCACATTTATAGCTTTATCGGGACATAATTCAATTGTAAGTATATAGTTAGATCATCTAGTACAGATTTAAACAAGATCCTTGAAGTATGAGTTATCTACTGCTGTATAATAGATCACCCCAAAACTTGATGGTTTCACAGACATTTATTAGCTCCTAGTTTTGGTGTGTCAGGACTCCAGACACAATTCAGTGGGGTGCTCTGCTTCAGGTCCTCTCATATGCTGCAATCCAGGTGTTGGCTGGGTCCCTATTCACATCAAAGGTCAACTCAGGAAGGAACAGCTAGTTTCCCTAGCTCAAGCAGATGCTGGTTGGCAGGATTCCTTTCTCTGTGGGTTCTTAGACTGAGCGTCTCAGATTCTCTCTATGTCTGGGGGCCACCCTTACTTCTTTGCCATGTACACCTCTCCCAAATGGCAATGGCTTCATCAGCACCAGCAAGCCTAGAAGGAAAGACAGAGAATGCCTGGGAAATGGAAGTCACAATCTTTGCTAAGCTAATCTCAGAGTGACATCTCATCCCCTTCGCTGCTTTCTCTTTGTTCAAGCAAGCTGTTTGGTCCAGCCCACATTTAAGGGGAGGAGGTTGTATAAAGGGAAAAATACTGGGAAGCTGCCTACCACACCCTGTGTTAACTTCCTGGAGACTCTTGATTAGAATTTTTTAGATGTTAACCAACCACCTCTGGTTAGGTAGCTTCAGTTAGTAACTAGTCCAACTTGAGGTACAGAAGGAAATTAACACAAGTATTTATCAACTTGAAGTCCATTTTGAAATATTTTAAAGTCGATTATAGACAATATAAAAGCACTGCCACCTTCGTTACTTGGCACAAACCAGATTTTTACCAGATTTTATTGAAAATCATTTTATTTCTCAGTATAAGTTCCCTATGATCACTGACTTTTTTGTTAAGTGTTTCAGTTTTAGAGGATTGGAACAGGACTTACGTTTGTCTGGCAGAAAGGCAGGGCAGGTTAAGGTGCAGAAATAAATGGGCCCTAGTCCTAGAAAATTGTTTTTTTGTTTTGTTTTACTGTAAAAGGTTCACATCAGTAACGAGATGCAGTACAAAGTTACCATGTATTTACTGAGGTTACCAAAGTTGTATCTGGAAAAAACCTGTTGTTAATGAAATCATTCTTTCCAAGAAAAATGCAGAAATATGTTTGTCTATCTTGAATAGAGAGGGGAAAAACAAACAAACAAAAAACCCAGCAGGATTCTTTCTTTCTTTTTTTTAGTTTATTTATTTATTTATTTATTTATTTTTGGACAGAGAGAAAGATCACAGGTAGGCAGAGAGGCAGGCAGAGAGGGAGGGGCCAGCAGGCTCCTTGCTGAGCAGAGAGCCAGATGCAGGACTCTATCCCAGGACCCTGAAATCATGACCTGAGCGAAAGGCAGAGGCTTAAACCACTGAGCCACCCAGCAGGATTATTTCTGCTGAAGATGATCTATTCCTTCTTGGGTATTGAAAAATACAAACTGTATATTTTGACAAGAAAGAAAATATCCTTATTCAGGATGTAATTTTTAATACCTGACATAGAATCGATAACTTCTGTTATATGACTTGGTTAAAGCAACAAAATTTTTTTCTGCAGACCAGCTTTCAGACAAACTGCTTACCAGCCTGTACTGTGAAGGGTAGTAAAAGAGAAGATAATGAACTCCCAGCCCCTGCACCAGATGAGGTTTCTTGGAAACACAGGACATGTTGTTATCCATTGCTTTATTCAAATATGACTTGGATAGAAAATCATTCTTGGGGTGCACAAACCACAGAAGGCTTTTGGATGCAACACAACCTCCCCAAAGTAAATGATTCCAATATTGCAACGTTTCAATTGGATTCATGTCTAATAAAAGCCATTTTTCTTCAGTTTGGTAATTGCAAGGGCAAATCAACAGTGGGCAGAGCACACATTTTTAAATGGTGTCAATCAGGCAGCCAAACCTATAAAAGGTCACATTATTCAGGCACCATATAGCTCACTCAGTGTTGCCGGTAAAATATTTTATTCTAACAACAATAACAAACTTGTAAAGTGGCTCAAATGAAAAGCAAAAGAAATCATTCCCGTCAGCTTTTGGAAGGAGAGCAGTACTGCCATATAACAGCAGTAAGATGAAGGTTCCTATTGTTTTTGATATAATTGATAGCATCTTGATTCATGTCAGATTGGCTTTTAAATAAAATTCATGTCAGTCTATCACATAAAAACACAACATTTTCTTCTGATAACCTCATGAAGTCAAGGCCGTCTCTGGGCTTAAAGCTTGTTCTGATGAGAAACAAGAAGATCTTTATGTGGCTCTTCATTTTGTGATATAAATAACTAGAGTCCCAGATAAGAAAATTATATTTACAGCCTCACTTTATTATTTTAAAATTGTTGTTTTCCTCCTTAAACGAGTCAGCTGACTCTGCATTGCTGGAAATCCCTGCACATTTTATCATGCCTGGGTCAGCAGTATATTCTTGGCTTCAGAAACACTGATGTTGACAACTGAACATCTGGCCTTCCCTTTCTATTACCTTCCCATCCCACTCCCCACTCTTTCTCCCCCAAATAATCAGCATTCCCTCCTTTGCCTCCCTGGCTTACATAGCATTTAAAACTTGAATTTGGTCTGTATTGTATTTATCTGTTTCCGGAGCCATTTGAATACTATTTCCAGTTCTGAAAATCTCCCAGCAGTGCCGTTTCCTGTTACTCCTTTTTATAAACCACTAAAAAGCAAGGGCAACGGTTATTCTGATGGGCTGAATCATCTGGTCACTAGTACAAGGAATTATATCCTTGTCCAAGGTCAGAATCCTTCTTCTTCTTCTTCTTCTTCTTCTTTTTTTTTTTTTGCTGCCTATCATGGATGTTCTTTAAGTAGACCTAATGTAATTTCTCCCATGGTGATGTTCTAACCCTGAAGTTCTTGGAACTCCAGAACTGAGTACAAAATACAATGTGTATATGAGATATATGTTCCCTTCTTCTTGCCTTTAATCGGTTTCTCAAAATGATCTATAAACCTAAGATTTTAAGAACTACATTTCTAAACCAAGAGGATTAGTCACTTACTGAAGGAAGCATCCAGACACCCTTCTTGGACTACTGATGGTTTTGTGGGTGTGAGGGACTCTGCTCAGTAGAGACTTGCTAAGTAAAGCATACAGAGCAGGTAGATTGAGTGATCTCACAGCGTTGCCAATGCATCTGACACATGCAGCACATACAGGAGTGCAGAACCTAACCACGGTGACCTGAATTCCATTTGGATCCCCCACATCCTAGTTTTTTTTTAAAAACAGAACATTCTTTTCTTTATTATAATGTAAGATTCTTTGATAATTCTTGCCTGTCCAGTTGAAGATGTCTTGAAGAGCTAGACTTAAGTTGTATATTTTTTTTCTCTCTAGCAATACATTTTGCCACGGTTGTTGAAAAATAGCACACACTTTCTGAGGTCTTCATAGGAAGTGGTATTTAAATGGTTTAAGAAGAGGACTTTCTGTGGACTTTTCTAGAGTCACTGAGATGTGACTAGAACCCAGAAGAATCTGTTTCTGCTCCACTATTTCAGAATGGGCTGAGAAGGGAAATGATGACTTTCTAAGTGGCAGAGAGCTTCAACTTTTAAGAGATGCTGTAGATTTTTTACCAAATGAGGACACGTGTCTTGGACCCAGCATTCCCAGGTGGTTTCCAGCTTCTAAAATTTATCTCAATGTGTTTTAAGTGTTTGGTATAAATTTTATGAGACTTCACATTTCCATGCAATGTGTTAAGACTTAGATTAAGACCAAACTTACACAACTTTTTCTCACTTATGAGCAATTAAATGATATGATAAGAAAAAAATAGCTTTATTTACAGCATCAAAGAAAAAGATTGGCAATGTGATAACTCTTACTTCAAAAATATAATCTTTAAAAACATTTTAAAACTAACTTTTAAAACAAACTGACTTTTTTCAAAGCAAGATCCTTAGAACTACTTGGTGAGTATGCATTGAATATTTTACTTTTTCCTGTGATACAGCAAGAAGTTCATCCAAATCGAACCATGCCTCCACCACATAAATCATCGAAAAGATCTGGTAACTTTCCATGTGATTCAGTTAAATCCTTTAAATCCCACAGGAGAATTTACTTGCTTTTGGCATATTTCACCATATTAGGAGGAAAACCAGTCTCCAGGGACATGGTGGTTAATGAGAATGGGCCAAGAGCAGATGTCCTAAACTCAGCTTTGTTAGCTTATGCATTTTCAGATGGTGTTTCTCTTGGTAGAGAGTTCCTGAAGAAGTTTCCTTACTGGGTTCACAAAACCCCCTAGGCTCCCCACAATGCCTTTAAAAGGATAGAACCCTTCCTCTCATAATTAAAGACAAGATAAATGCAGAGGAAAGTTAACATGTTGAAATAAATTCATTGGCACTGAGCTGAAAACCCAACTGTACCTAATATCAAGACTTTATGGGCTTGAAGGCAGCAGAAACAAATGAAGTGAAATGAGGAAGAGAAGTGAGTAGGACACTTGCAGGGAAGTCGTGGGGCCTTGGGAGGCAAACCAAATCTTCCCACTCACACTTTTGCCTAGTCGCCATATATTTGTGCATTCTCAGAGCTGAGATGGAAAGCCACCTTCTGGCAGTGGTTGGTATTTTATGGTAGTGCAAAACCTAAACTGAATTTGAAGCTAGAAGCTTTTCTCATCCTCTATTTCTTTGAGTTTCCTTATGTAAACAAGACTCCACAATGCCCAGGGGAGAGGTGGCATGGGCCCCAAGAAGACTACAGTGTGTTCAGCAGTGTTAAGACCTTCAGGCACATTCTGTTAAGAAACCATTCCTTCACATCAATGGAAATGGAAGGAAGGAGGCAAAATCACGGACTAGATGCTATCAGTTATAAACTGTATTGATGCCACAATGAAAAAAAGCATCTCCTCTGAAACACTTCACCATACACAATTCTGTAAATAACTAAATGATATAAATATTTCTGTTTCATGAATTTGAGGGTAAAATTCAAAATTCTTATTGGGGCTCTCTGCTGAAGGTCAAGGCAAAGTCTAGTTCCTCCCATGATCAGTTGATCACTGGTCATCCCTACCCTAGCAGAGTTTGAAACATCACTACTTCCAAACTGGAGGAGGGAGGACATAGGGTAAAGAAGGAAATAAAAAGTGTTCAGAGTGTGGTCGCTCACTCTGCCTTCATCAGTAATCTTAGCAGCTCCTGATAAACTCTCCCACATTTTTTGTGCCCGTTCCTGACACAGAAAATTTCCCAGAGCAGAGCTACACAATTTATAGAATTTCTACCTATATACTTTCTTTAAAACTCCATAGTTCAGCTAGCAGAGAGAAGGAAGAAAAGACCATTCAGTCTAACCTGAAAGGAGTGTATTATGGATCACTGAGGGGTTCCTTGGCCTTCCTAAGACCCACCTGGGGCTCATTCTTTCTTAAATCAAAAAACAGACTATATCTTAAAGTCTGTATGCAAAGTATCAAGTTAGATATGAGGTGCTTCTGGCTGAAGAGGAGAGAAAAGATAAAACAGTGGTATGAGAGTAGATACCAAGGCATGCCAAAGGGTATATTGTCACCTTGTCAACTGAATTCAGGTCAACGAAATATTCAAAGCCTGCAGCTGTGACCTGAGCCCATGGCTCCAAACATGGACAGAATGGCTCCTTCCAAAGTCAGCACTTAAACTAGTCACCCCCACCACAAACCAAGCCCCAGATGTTGCAAGAACTGGATTAATCTAAGGTCTTTCTGGCCTCCCACTGAACATACATATTTAAATTTTGGGACTCCAAGCCAAAATTCCCCAGTGAACCACCTTATCCTTCGTTAATTGGAAAAATAAACAGTTCTGTAGTAATGGAGAAGGGCCCTTTTCACAGAAATACCTTTGATGCTAAGGCTGCTTTAAGGATACATGTCCCCATGCCTCTTATGAATTTTAACACCAAACTCAAGGCCCCACAACACAAGAGGGCAACCAACAGTCAAGAACAGAAGTGTTTTCTATAGAGGCAATGGATAGGTCATTACAATCATTCAGACTCCAATTGAGGGGAACAAAATCAAGGCAGACTAGGGCATTGGGGAATAACAGCTGGTGCATTCAACCCAAAAGGCAGAGCTTAACAGTTATGGTGTGACTACTACACACACACCCCAGGCTATTGCTTCTCCTCTCTTGAGGTGGCAACAGCCTATGACATTTTAGCTACTGATATTGATCCTATGAAGGAGACCATGTTATGTTATTGTCAACCTACTACTTTTGCATTTGCTTTATATATTGCCATCATGGGTGGGAGGAAATAAGAGTTTATCAATATTTCCTCTATGTTTACTTTGGTGGGAGAGGGAAGAAGCTAGTATGTGCTTATATATATACCTGTTTTCGGTTGCCTGGTTTTAAATAAGCATGACAACCTAGCTGAATGTTACTTTCTCCTCTGTGCAGAATTATTTTCAAGAAGGTGAAGAACATATATCCTCATGGTAAAAAGAACCATCTTATATGCAGCAAAATAAGAAATGTGGTTATATAGAACTGACACCTGGATGGACCAGCTCATCTTGGGCCCACACCAACAAATTGAAAATGGATAGTCAGGCCTGCTGGTTAAAAGCATGTGTGTTTAAGTTAGATGGCCTTGGGTTCAAATTCTAACTTTGTACTCACAAGCCTCAAATCAGTGGTTCAACTTCTTAGAAACTAAAAAAGACTTGCCTATTTTAGCAATTTTCAAGGTTTTTTTAGTTCCAGGACTTCTTTACATTCTTAAGAGTTCTTGAGGACCCGAAAGAGCTTTAGTTTATGTAGGTTATAGCTAGCAATATTTCCCATATTAGAAACTGACCCTGAGAAAATGTTTAAATCTTAGTTACCTAACTGTAAAATAATAATAATTACATGTTAGCATAAGTAACATAGTTTTATGAAAAACTACTAGATTTTCCAAAACCAAAAAATAAAGAGAGAAAATAGTGGCATTGTTTTACACATTTGCAAATTTAATGTCAGGTTCAATAAAGATAGATTCTCTCTGCTTCTGTATTCAGTGCATTGAGATATGTTGTTTCTGTTGAAGTCTTCAAGACTTCATTTTCTTTTTTTAAGATTTTATTTATTTGACAGAGAGAGAGAGAGAGAGAGAAAGAGCACAAGTAGACAGAGAGCCAGGCAGAGAGAGAGGGGGAAAGCAGGCTCCCTGCTGAGCAGAGAGCCCTATGCAGGGCTTGATCCTAGGACCCTGAGATCATGACCTGAGCCAAAGACAGAGGCTTAACCCACTGAGCCAACTAGGTGCCCCAAGACTTCATTTTCAAGAAGAACCTGACTGACCTCTTTCATAGGGCCACATTTCCAACCAAAGTGACTCCTAAAGCAATAGTTAGCCAACAAGTCAATCTCATGCAAAAAGATTTTCTCTTGTTTGTCCTCTGTGTCCAGGACCAAGTAGTTATGCAAGAGAATTTTATCACCTAGGCCTGCTTTACAATTTAACAACACCAACATTTGGAGAAGGGAAAGAACAAGTACTAGACAGTCTGCAACCACACGGAACCCTATTGTGTGGGCCAAGGTGCTCTGCTGAGCATCTGGTCATGAGATATTAATAGCCATTGCAAGAGAATAAGTTAGGAAAGCTCAGGGTTAAACCAAAGTCAACAGGTTTCTTTTATTGCAGAGCTTTTCAAATCGGGAAGAGAGTACATTGTGTTTCCCAAATTTGTTTAAGAATAAGACTCATTTTCACCAAGGCAACTATCAGTTTAGTTTGAAGAACATGTTTTGGAAACATTAACATAAACTCTAATGGCTGAGATTGGAAGTGTGGGACTTCAAAACCTCCTGGTCAGTCGAAAAGCCACAGACTTGAAATAATTTCTAACAAGGGTTAAACTATTTCTGTACTCCCAGGATTCCTTCTCTAAAATTCTAAAACTTCATTAGTCTAGAGTCCATTTGCAAGATTTGGGTTATTAACACCAAAGACTGAGCCAGAGATGAAGTCTAAAGCAAGAGAATACCAGAGGGAAGTTCTTTCCTCCACCTGAGTGTCTTCTCCCAGATCCTTCCATGGTCGGTCAACCTCCCTCAGGTCTACTCAAATGCCATCTCCTCATCAGATCCCCCTCTTACCACCCAACTTAAAATTACAGCCCCACTCCCCAGCACTTCCTATCATTGAATGATTGAGTAAGTGTCTCAAGAAAGATAGGATATTAGGTTTTTACTCGAAGTTGTGGAGTGTATTTTATATTGCTTAGTCTTGCTCCTCCGTCCTTGACCTCTAGATCCCAGGATGCTAGACAATTACCAAGATTACATTTTGATCCTTCGGTACTGCCCCACCTCAAGGCCTAGACATCACTTTGGTGTTTGGCATCCTCAGGGTGAATAGCAGTAACAGTGGCCTCTTCATTACCAAGGCCCTCACTCTTAGCAACAACACACAACCCTCCACAAAGATGCTAGCTTGCAAAAGTGTTAAGGAGAATGGAGAAAATATTTCCATTTCCATAGAAATAAAAATGATCAGATATAAATGCAGAGAAGCTGCTCTGGGAAACAGTCATTGACCATCAAGAGAAGGTGACGCTGTTTACTTAATATTCCCCCAAATACTCAGTATTTAGCAGTATTAGCTAATTTTTTGCTATTACAAACAACTTTTTAACGAGCATTTTACAATATAACTCTTTCATATTTAGTTTATGTCTTTATGGAATATACTTAAAAGCATACGTACTGAATTCCACTGTAAACTTTATCTTGTGATTATTTTCATTAAGTCCAATTTCCTGTGTTTAAATATTCAGATCTAAATTTTGAAAGAAGTTTTATTCTTCCATCATTTTGAATGTTACCATGTACAGTTCAACCATGAACATTTTATTTTATATTGACTATTTCTACAAGTTCTTTATTTTTGGTGAACTTTTATAGTTTTCAATATTACAAACAAGAAGTGACTTTTCAGGCAGTTAATCATATAACACTTTATATTTTATATATTTTCTTTAGTAATATATATTATGAATCGAATAACAGTCTGAGAGTTTGCATTTATTTCTTGGCTAAATGATAATAAAATTATAAGCAATTCTTCTCGAATACTGCAAGGTTGTTCTGATCTGAAAATACATTCATTGTTTTCAAAAGTCTTCTGTCAACTTTGATGAATTTCAGTAGGCTCTATGGTATAATCAGCACGTCTTTGGGTCAAAATGGTTGGGATAAAAACAATGGGGACAAAATGTCCTACTTTGGATCAGCAAAGGCCAAATGGAAGATGTTAGATTTCAGTTAGGCATTGAAGGATACTTAAGATTTGCTGCCAGAAGAAAGGAATACAGATGGGCTTCATGCAGCTGCTATGCTCCATATTTTTCACTGCACCATTTGAACAGGTGGATGGTATGACCTCACTCTTCTAGCCCTATTTTGACTCATGTTATGAATTTCTTATCCAAATTTTGCTAACACTGATTAATCATCTTCTCATGAAGTCTTTCTCAGATGCAAAGTATTCATTCTCTGGTTCAAATGCCATTAAATCCATTTCCTTCTTTGATCAAATTCTATACCACACATTTACTTTTTCAAGATTTTTTCCCATTTTCATTTTTGTCCTACTGAATTATTTTTGTCAGATTACATTCCTTGTAAATTTAAAGATTTTGTGCAACATATTTTTAACTGAAATACTATTATCTGCTGGGCAATGTTCTAGATGAAGGGAATACATAGTAAATAAGACAGCTATTAATTCCTTCATTCAATGAAACTTAATACTGAATCATTAATCAGGGTTTTATAGCATCTAGAAATATTTCAGTAATAATCTATGCTTTTGTGAGCCTTCTTTTTGAAGCCACTGTTTCTAACTAGTTCAGGGTTTCTGGATCCAATTTTGAGATTTAATTGATTTTTTAAGAAGACTTGATTATTATATCAGTTTTAAAAATCTGTATCTTGCCACTGCAGTTTTAGCTGTTGACAGTTTTATTTCATGTTTATTATTTGCACCAAGTATAATTTTTTTCCCTGAGCCAATTCCCACAGTATCCAATATGCCCAACATATAACCTTTAAGCAGGTTGTCATGGACGTTAAGTTTTACCACTTGCATCTTTAGGCATTGTCAGTTTTATTTTGTGTTGATTATTTCTGCTGAGCCAAAAATTTTCCCAGAAACCTAGTAAAAATGTCCTTTGGGTCAAATTTGTGGGATCTAAACTGCAAAATATTTTTTAAAAATCCTCAACTGAAATGGTGTTGTAAAATTGTGATTCAAGACCTTGTCTTTTGGGAGAGATGCATGAGAAAATATGAAAAGTAGCACTTCTGATACTCTAATGTGCACACAAATTACCTGGGATCTTGATAAAATGCAGATTCTGATTCAGTGGATCTGGGGTGGGGCCTGATACTCTGCTTTTCTGACAAGCTCTCAGGAGATACTAATACTGCTAATCCATAGGCTGAGAAGCAAGGACTTAGAATGTATGACTTGTGGTCATGCAGGCTGGAGTTCAAGACCCTTGCTGTCTTCTAAACCTGAGGACCTTATTTAACCTCTGAGCCTGGCTTTAGTCCTTTGTAAAATGGAATGATAATACTATTACTTAACTAAGAGATTTGTTGTCAAGATTAAATAAGATGATTTATGTAAAAAACGTAGCACAGAGATTCCCACCTAGAAGTAATGAATGGTAACCCTTATTAACTGACGAGTAAAGGTACATGGAAAACACATAGGAGGTCTCAGGAATGAATGGTAAGTGGCTTGGCTACTCAGAATGTGATCCTTGGATGAGCAGCATCTGGGAGCTTGAAAGAAAGGTGAAATCTCGGACCCCGACTCAGACCTACTGTAAAAATCTACATTTTAACAAGATTCCTTGGACATTTGTGGCATATTAGAGTTAGGGAAGCAAAACACTGGAATTTAAAGAAAGGGGGCAGGAGGCAAGTCTGAAAAGGTACCCCAAGGACTGTAAAGCAATTGTCTTACCCACTGAGAACTTTGCAAACTTTTCTGCATGGCTGTGGGGTGAAAAATACCCACCCTTCCTATCCATCCATCCCACACATTCCCACTGTCAGGCATTGTTGATCAATCAAGCACTTCTTCCAGCTGAGCGTGGGTTAATCTCAGGATCCCAGCTACACAATGCCTAGGCAAGCAAGGCCTTAGCAGTGGATCCAGGGTGACAGAAGTGATAATTTGCGGTCACTCCAACAGACCATTTGGAGCCATGAGAAAACTTTAAAAAGGAAAACATAAGCGTATATGTAAGGGCTTAGGAGAGTGGCACCTGGTAAACACTCAATTAATAGGAGTCAATCACTTCTACCTCGCCTAGCAACCTGTGCCAACCTTTTCTCCAAACGGTGAGTACATGAGAAAATTTAGGACAGTGTATTCATATTTTGGGGTATTATAATGCCCTTTCCTTGTGAAATGATGGGAGGAGTAGAAAATGATTTCTTTTTAATTTTCATATGACAAAACTAAAATTTTATCAAGCCTGTGTTCCCTTCATGGCAGCACGAACACCTGGAGGTGATGAGGGCTTATATTTCTGTGTCTTTAGGTCCTGGGGTAACTTGGCCTGGCCAAAAAGACATAGCCAGAGCAGAGTGGCACTTCTTATAGTTCTCCCTCTACTCGCCCCACGATGTCTGCCTTTGGACAAGTGACGATGAGAATGTTTCCTTCTGCAAATGGCATGCATGGTTCCTCTTACCACATCACACCAGAGTTGACTCTGCACTTCTAGAAATACTGTCAACAAGTAGGGGGAACCAGTGGCAAGTGCAGTGATGGCGGTGTAGAGCCAATACGAGAGAGTAGAGTCAAACTGTCCCCATGACGCACAGTCTACTACGGAGAGTCTCCTTATTAGCAGGCCTCAGACAGAGGCTAACTGGGTGGGAGTAGCAGGGTGCAGGGGCCTGGAGTTGAGGAGGGCTGCTTTGCACTAGGTGACCTGAGAGGACTTTTCCAATGCGAGCATTAGACTTTTGGACACAAGTGAGCTGTTGGCTACGTTTTCTGGATGCTGCATCACCCCAGGATACCCTGAGGTCCTAGAGCCAACACTGGCTTTGACATGCATGTGCTCTCGCATCCAAGAGCTGAGCTCTCCCTGAGAGTTCACTCAGTGATTCAGAGACCAAACTGTCCTAACAAGCTGAAGAACCAAAGTCTACTGAGGTTTAAGCCTCCCCCTATTGAAAAACATTTTGTATTCATTGCTTTCTTTTTTAGGTCAAACACAGGAATCTATGTGCTGTAGTTCACCACCCACCCCTTCTTCATACGCTCCCTCGTGTTATATATGCAGTTGCACTACCATCTGATTCTAGAAAATTAATTTACAAATAGAAGCAACAATAATGCCATATAGTGACACAGTGTTATGTGTAATTTTCAGGCTGGTTCTTATTGGCAGGGCTCTCCAAGAGAGAAAAAGAGAAGGGGAACCAGAGTTCAGAGCTGCAGCATGTGGGGCTGGAACAGGAACCCCATTTAATACCATACTGTATTCCATATTTCCAATGGAAGACTTGTCCTGACATCTTTTTGAATACCCAACTCACCCAAGCTCATCATTAATTCTCTTTCAAAGTGTGCTATCAACAGACTTTGCATAAAAACATCTCTCAAATAATGAAGGCTTTGGTTCTACTGGATTACTTTGAAACAGTAGCCCTTAAAAACATGATTAAAAGTTTCCATTGAAGTTTATTATTAATGAATAAGGTTTTGTACTTATGCATATGAGGCCTTCTACAGAGAAGGATTTCAAATTCCTTTCTAAATGAGGCCTGGGACAAACATAACCACTTCCCTTCATGAGTAGACACACTAGAGCCGGTCTCATGTGGCCATTAGGGGCCGTGACTTAAAATGTAAAGTATTTTAACCTCTTATGAAAGGCTTAAAAAGAAAAAAAGGAAAAAAAAATGGTACCCATCACTCCCAACTCCTTTGTTGTATTAACCATGTCTTTTGTTTCTGTACTCTGATGCTTCAACATCCGGGCCATACTGACCCTGGAGAGACTGCCCGTCCTAGGGTTAGCTAACTCCTAGACAGAAATAACTCACCCATGAGCATATTTTTCAAAAACACACCAACCACTCTAGAGCCCACACTCCAACTACCCCCTTCATCACCCCTCATACTCTAAGCCATGGTCCATCTAATCACCTCAGGGCCAAGGACCAACTAGGGACAGCTCCAACACCCTTAAATCCACTGAAATTATTCGATCTCCAATCTTAAGCCTGCTTGCCCTGCTTTGCTTGTTCCTTCCCACAGAAACCACAATAAAGGCTCTTGTCTGCAGTTCTCTCTCTCCCTCTGCCCTCCAACTGACCCCGGTTCTTCTCCGAATGCCCCCTGTCCTTCCCACCCCCCCCCCATTGGCAAATCATTCCTCTTGGGAACGAGAAGAAACTTTTCAATGGCAATCTTCCTCCTGATCTGCTGACCTCCTAACTGTACCTCAAATTTCCTATGAATATACTTTATAACTATTATTAAACACTTTATTACATAATCATGTAGTCCTTCTCTCACCAGGTAAGAGCACCATATCTCCAGTTGTTTTATTCCCCAGTTCTTCCAGAGGGCTTCCATAATCTTCTGTTTCCCCACCACCTCTTCTCTGTGCCCTATTTGCCACCCCTTCCCACCACTACCCTGCAAGGGCCTTTTGTCTACCTTCACTAGGCAAGCAACACAGTAACGTTCCCAACGTAAACTTTCAAGATCCCAGCAATTCCTTGCTCTATTTTTGAAAACCACCCTCTGAGGCTGCTCACTTCTGTTACTACTTGCAAAAATCTGGAGTTTATTTCATTTTATCCTTAGAAGGGATTATGGAGATGTGGTTACACCTCTTCTTCCAGAAATTCCTTTGAGGATTCTAAAATGACCTCCTCTCTGTGGATGTGGAGGGTTCTTGGGTTGGTAAAGAAAACATTTCCTTCCTTCCTTCCCCAAACAATTAATTTCAGTGGGGCCCTATTTCCCTGAGAAAGAGGCCTCTGTCACCTGTGTGAGTGAGCAAAGAGATCCATTTCCCTCCATCCCCAATCCCATCACTTTTGGGTACTCCTTCAGGAGTTGTTTTGGTAACAGTTTTCTACACACAGAGGACCCGCTTTTACATTCAGTTTTATGAAGGCCAAGTAAATGCTTCCAAAAGTTACACAGAGACGAGAGATTCTCCTCCCACCAGGTTTGAGATGTGCGGGAAGATGCCGGGCTTCAAACTGTACCCCTTCCAGTGGTCCACACCCTGCCCCCCGCCCCCAAATAAAGAAAGAAGGAAAGATTGTTTTCTAATTATCCAGTGCCAAGTCCGTATCACAGGATTTGGAAGTATCTGAGGTGACCTCTACATACATGTTTCATCTCCTTATCTATGTTTTTCTAGCTCACCTCCCAACCACCCAACACGGTTAGCTGTTTCTCTGTAATACTTCACCTGAGATAGAGGCACTGTGCAAATCTCAATAAACACGACTTGAGAATATGGAATAGGAGAAAGAAGAAAACAAGAGAATTGACTTAGTCACTCACGGTTGAGGGGATTTTGATTGAATCTGGGTTTGAACTGGGAGACTAAGGACACCCACAGGACAGTATGTCTAGTTTAGGGCATTGGTATTTTTCTGGGAAATAAGGCCCTACCTCTCTCCATATGCAGCGCTGGAACTGGGAATTTTAGAAAATTATTCCCTCCCATCACCTGAGGCAGATGTTCTCAGTACTCTCCCCATGGCTCTGTGCCCCTCTTAGCTCAGTGCCTCTGGACCAAACTGCAGCCTCTCCGGAAATACACTGATGTTTCTGCTGGAAGGCCTCTGCTGCTACTCAGTAGGTCAAAAACACAAGAGAATTCATGTCACCCATGAAGAGCTCCCCAAAACATACCAATGGGTATTGATGTAAAAATAGCTTAGCTCCCTTACCTCTCAGGGGGAGAACATCCTACCCAAGGCTGTTCTCTATTCTGGCTCCCAGAAATCCACAGCAGAACTAAACTTCAGTTTCCCACCGTGGGAACTTGCTTGACAATGAGCCCTTACCTTGGCTTTCTTTTCTTCCCTGTCTCACTTCCCCACTCTCCCACCAGTGTTTCATGGGATCTCCTCTATTAGAGTCCTTGTCATAGTATCTGCTTCTATAGGAGCTCAAACTAAGACCATTTGTGAAAGAGATCAATCCTCTTGTTGCAAGTTCTTTTTCAGAATAAGATGTGGACTTTACTGGAGTTGTTCATGTACATAGTTATTATACATTTCACAGCGTGCTAAGCCGTGCCTCTGACTAGAAAGAGAGGCTTTTCCTATTACTAGCCATCCTGCACAGTAAAGAGCCATTCAGTATTAAGGTCAAAAGCCAAGACTCCAGAGTCAGAGTGCTGGAGAAACTAGTGCACACTTATCCATCCATACATGCATACATACATATAAACATAACTTGCCCAAAAGATACACCCATATCCTAACACCTGCTAGGTGTGCAATTTTGAGTAATTTATTCTCCAGGCTTCAGTTTCCTTATCTAGAACAGAACATAATAGTTGTCCCTACCTTAAAGGATTAAATGAGATAATATATGCAAAGCACTTAACACATCGTCTGGTGCAAAGCAAATACTCAATAAATGTCAACTCCTCTTATCATTCTTGTACTTTCAGTTTAAATTACTCCTCCTAAGGGAAGCCTTGCCTGACCTGAGATTAAGTCTGTCTCATATGTTCTCATAAATTCCCATGCAGCCCCTACTATACACATACATTGTATATATGAAGAATATATGTATGATATATTCATACATGTATATCTTCAATGTGTAGCACAGAGCTATTCACATAACAGATGCTCAGTAATGGGTATTGAAGGAGCAAATAGGTAAATAGGATAGGATCCCTGCCTTCAAAGAGTCATAAAATTTAAAGGCAAATGTGGACAAATTCCTGTAGAATTAGACCCTTACAAAGTATTGCACTCCTTCACAACAGTCCTCCACAAATAGTTACCCAAAAAAAGAGCCCTGCTTTGGAAAAGCTGCAAATCCTTCTAGAAAGTACTGCTGTGTTCAGGTCACTGCCTACCTCCAAAGTCTCCCTAGAGAAAACACATTAGCCCTTTTACTTTCTAATCAGCAGGGTCCCTTCCAGAATATTCTAGCACTTACAAGAAGCTTTCATTCACCATGATTTCCCCCTAAAGAAATCCTAGCTCTGTACTATTAACAGCTTTTCCTTAGTGAACTGAGGGAGAACTGGGGACAGGAGCCCTACTATTTCCCTGTCCTCAGCGTAGAATATTTCTCCTGTGCTCTTTTGCCAAAAGTGGTACTCGAGAAGATGTAAGAGGGGAAGATGAACTGATTATTGCCAAGATAGCCCTGGATAATGCCACCCATCTAGGCCATACCCTCTAGAACACGGGCAGGGAATTTGTTTTCCAGTTCTTTACTATTTGATAAACACAGATCTGCAAAGATACAGTCCAGCTTCTATGGAACATTCCATTATTTGGAAATGTCACTTTAACCGTGGCCACCCTGTTTGAGTCACTGGGTCATCTGAAGGTCACAGAAAGGTGTAATTCCTTCCCCCGCCTCTCAGCACAGAGAAAGGCAAGGGCACCAAGAAAGCAATGCCTCAGTTGGGAGTCCCATCCGTGGGCGCCCTGGCCGCAGACTGCCTCCCCACCTCACCGCCTAACACCAGACAGCTCCAGATGGTAACCATTTTCATGTTTTTCCAGTTAGGTTTGGAACTGAACCAGTGTCAGCATTCTTAATTCTATGAGCAGACACTCTTGAAAATCCCACTTCTCTGTAATGGGATTATCTGGGGTCAGCTGCTGCCATTTACTTTTTTCTGTGCTTCTCCCCAACCCCCATGTTGGTGCCCAGGCTTTCAAACGAGGAGCCATCGGGCACCCCTCTGTAGTGGCAGAGCACACAGTGTCAGAGGAGGAGGAGACTGTGTCTTGTTTTACACTGTTAAAAATGGTTTATCTGATTATAAAAGCTGTGAGTGAAAAATAAAAGCTTCCAAAAAGTAATAAAAGCAAAATAAAATTCATCATTATCTTACTATTCAGAAAAGAAAAAAAAAAATCCAACCAACCAAAGACCCATCATTAGCATCTGATGTCACTTTTGTAGGCTTTTATAATACAACATACGGCATACATATTTTCTTTTGTTCTTTCTGTATCCTTGTAAAATTGGGATCATATAAACAATGGATCTTGATAAATCTCCAAAAGAACCTCCCCCAGTTTTTTAAAGTGGTTTTAATCTCTACAGCAAAAGTGCAGTGTTAAATGGCAAAGGTGAGAGCACTGCCTGAGGTAGGCTGGCCAGAAGGCAGAGCAAACAGGTACAGCCTGGCTTCTGAGTCCAGCAAACCTGTAATAAACTCCTGGGGCCTTCGACTTACTAGCTCCGTGTCCTTGGGCAAGTTATATAACCCTTCTAACCGACAGCTACTTATCTGGTGCACAGAAAACAATTAGCACATGCCTAGCAAATAGGTAAAGATACAAATAATGTTAGTACCTGTCTCCTCAATGACAATGTAGAGCCTAAAAAAGACTTTCATCACTTCCTCTGGCTAACATGTCATTTTTCATCACTTCCTCTGGCTAACATGTCATTTTTAAGAAACAAGGGTCAATTTATATGATAATTACTGATTCTATTAGTCTCCTCTGGCTGCTATTACAAACTAGCACAGACTAGTGGCTTAAGTAACACATATAAATTTCTCACAGTTCTGGAGGCTAGAAGTCCAAGATCAAGATGTTGGCTGGTTCAATTTCTGGTGAAGGCTCTCTTCCTGGTTTGGAGATGGCCACCCTCCTGCTGGGGCCACACGTGGCAAGGAGAGAGAAAGAGAGGGTAAGGTTTCTGATGCCTCTTCCTATAAGGACATGAATCTTATCAGATCCACTTTAGTGAGGTTATAAAGTGAGGTTATAAGTGAGATTATAAAGGCAAGGCCTTTATAACCCCACTTAACGGAAATTACTTCCCTAGAGGCCCTATTTCCAAATACAATCACATTTGGGGGTTAGGGCTTCAACCTTTGAATTTGGCGGTGGTTCAGTCCAAGGCACTGATTAAGACTATTAACAAGTTGTAGTTTAGTCCTATGGAGAAAAGCAATGGGATCCTTTTAGCCTACAACTGAGGTGGACGTGCAGAGAAAGAAGAGGGCAAGGTGACTGCTTCCCACTGTACCACAAGAAGCACAGTGAATCCACTCCCACACGTTCTTCAATGCCTTTGTCAATGCCCAAAGAAAAGCACAGTTCACCTCACCAGATTCGTAGAGGAAGTCCTGTGTTGAAAGCATACTGTTTTGGAGGCTTGTGCAATCAGAGTAGCTCTTAGCTTCATAGTAGGTATGGTTTCTAGTTTCAGTTTTAGATGAAGAAAAGATAAAAAGGACATTAATGCCTTTTTAGAAAATGAAGGCAACTCCTTCCTCCCCAGCTGTGGGAGGAATTTCCTAGTTTTGCTGCAGCTGGATGGTGAAGGGCATTGTTGAGGAAGACAGAAATTCATAGTAATCCCAATATGATGCATCTCGACTCACCTGTTCCCGTGTACCACACTTCGAGCCAGCTCTGTGGACACTGGTCTGACCCCTTGCCTTCAATCCAGCTTCTCAAATTCAAACCTCTGATGGGCCCAATGTATTCTACCTGCAGACTGTGAGGGAAGTTTTGGTTCCAGAATCCCATTAACCAATTCCTCTTCATTTTCTGCATAGAGAAGGTAGGGTCATTTCCTGAGAGATTTCATTCTGAGAAATGCCTGCCTGTAGAAGAGCAGAAGTATCTCATGTGGTGGGAACTGTGCTCAAATTTCTCAGTGGTTCCTGACTTCCAGACTTTGCAAAGAAATGTATTCTGGAGGACTCTCGGAATTGACAAATGAGTACACGCTGTCATAAAAGAGGGGATGTTTTAAATTAGGTAGAAGATGTTCCTTAAAGAAGTAAGTCTTTCCCACTAAAGGCCTTAAACTTCTTCAAGGTTTTTATTTAACTGTAAAGGTTAAACTTTAAACTGGCACACAGTTAAGTACCACAGTCATTTTGCCCAGATGATAAAATATCACCAAGGTGGCACAAACTCACTGATTAGAATTTTGAAATGGACTTTTATTCCATTCTTTTTCTCATTTTAAAGCTGGTTCTATTCTGCTTTGCAATTATCTTCTCACTCTGTCCTCCTCCCGAGATCTGGTCTCTTTTATACACAAAGATCTGGTCTCTTTTATACACTTTCATTGGCAAACCCGGCAGTGTCAGTGGGTGGTAGACAAACAGCTGTGGTCAGAGTTGAAGGGCATGCCAGGTCTGGACTGGGAAAACGATTTCTGCACCTTAAGCCCTGCAAGCATCTCAAGTGAGTTATGTGAAATGAATTTACTTCATCCACACTTGCAAGTTAAAGGAGATTCTAAGCTTGCTGAGTATACGAATTTCATCTCCATACCCTCTGGCTTGGGCACAGTGTCTGGGCCAGAGTAGGGCTTCAATAATTCTCTGTTGAATTTATATATGTTGAATGATTACTTGTTCATTCACCTTAATTATAATTGTTTTTTCCTTCTGATCCCAGGCCTCATTCCGGCATAGAGACCCCCTCAAAAGAATTGTGATTAAAAAACAAAAACACTAATTCAAAAGAACACATGCTCCCCTATGTTTACTGCAACATTATTTACAATAATCAAGATATGGAAGCAATATAAGTGTCCATTGATAGATGAATGAATAAAGAAGATGTGATAATATTATCTATAAAATATAATATAATATAATATAATATAATATAATATAATATAATAATGGGATATTCCACAGCCATAAAAAGGATGAGATCTTGCCATTTGCAACCACATGGATGGACCTAGAGGATATTATGCTAAGTGAAGTAAGTCAGACTGATAAAGACAAGACCATATGGTTTCACTCATATTTGAAATCTAAAAAACAAAATAAATGAATAAACAAAAACCAAAATCAGACCTACAAATACAAGGAACAATCTGAAGGTTGTTAGAGTGAAGAAGGATAGGGGGATGGGCAAAATGAGTGAAAGGAAATAAGAGATACAGGCTTCCGGTTACGGAATGAGTAAGTCACAGGAATAGACGTCACAGCATAGGGAATATAGTTAGATACTGTATGGTGACAGATGGTAGCCACGCTTTTGGTGAGCATAGCATAAGATAAAGAGATGTTGAATCACTATGTTGTACACCTGAAACATTGTATTTCATTGAATGAAACATTGTTTCATTGTGTCAATGTTATATTGATACAATGTAACACTGTGTCAACTATACTCAAATAAAAAAAAACTTTTTAAATTTAATTAAAAACACACAAACAGGGGCACCTGGGTGGCTCAGTCATTTGGGCATTGACTCTTGATTTCAGCTCAGGTTATGATCTCAGGGTTTTGAAACCAAGCCCTGTGTCTGCTTCCATGCTTAGCATGGAGCTTGATTAGGATTCTCTCTCTCCCTCTCCCCCCTCTGCTCCCTGCTTGCACACAGGCTCTCTCTCTCTCAAAAAAGAAAGAAGGGGAGGAAGAGAGGGAAGGGAGGGGAGGGAGGAGGGAGGGAAGAAAGAAAGAAGGAAGGAAGGAAGGTTAGAGAAAATACAAATAAATCCTAAAAAAAAAAAAAAAAAAAAAAACCGCAAGAATTGTGATTGGGACCCATCCCACCACCATCTCAGTTACACATTGTATATTTTATTCTCTAAAACAACACAATCCCAGAGTGACAGGGCTTGGAATAGAAGGCAGCCAAATGCCATTAAGACAGCAAATGCTGACCAATGTTTCTTCCTTTGCTGAGACTTCTTCCTCCTACTCTCCTCTCTGCAAGGACTGATTCATACAACATAAATGCATGTTCATAATAACCTCCATCTGTGGACCAATTCATATCATTTTGTGAACTTAAGTATCTTGGCATTTTACACTTACTTTTAAAATATTTACTTAAATAAGCTCTATTTAGACCTTATTTAGCAAAAGGAAAATGAAATAATTAAAAGGTCAATAAAGCCAATACAAAGATTCACACTAATTACCCCAAACTTTTATCTCTTTAGAGATTGAGAATTTCAGTTATGTAATAAAATACAGAAGGCTCCAGATTCCAGAGTTCTCTGTAACCAACATTCTCACTGACTCACATCCTGAAACTGGATCACCTCGTCACCTTCTTCAACCAAATCACTGAGTTGATACAATCCAGGAGTATTTAAGAACTGTTGTTTTAAGAGAGATCTGAAAGAAAGATTAAACTTTCCACCTGATTTTTCCCTATCACCAATGTAATACCTAAAGAGTAATGGCATAGCCATCCAACTCATACTAACTTAAGCAGAAATGACACACTTTGGAAAGAAACTGGGAGACTTCTTAAGACCAAAGGGATGTTGAAGGACTAGGTTTGGGCAATGGCAGGAACAAATAGAGCACAAAGGACCACGTGGTAAAAGCCATGTGACTGGGATCACCAAATCCCAGACACCTCTGCTGCCTCAGCAATGAAACTGCCTTTGAAATATTTCCTTCTCTATTGTGTTATTTATTGAATAGTCAAAGTCCCAAAAATAATTTCTGATTGGTCAAGCATAAGTCATCTGCCTGGCTCTAAGATCACATGGTTGGCCTTTAGGTTGCATTCTTGACCCTTGAACATAACAATGGGCAATAGAGAGGAAGAGTCTGGACTCCCAGATTCCATAATGTGAAGGACAGTCTTAGAATTGTTCTCATATTAATTCACATTCAAAAGGGTATTCCACCAAAGATCAGAAGGTTGGGATGACAGTAGGAAGTTCGGGGGGATTGGATATTAGAAGTTAAGAAACAAATGTCTACTAAAATTGCCTATGAGAATAGAAGTGTTCCTCTTTACTTTGACACTAGTAGGGTGTCAAATTAAAATATATGTATATATTTTTAAACTTCTCTCAATCTGGGGAATCTCTCTCAAAACATTTTCCCTAATAAAGTTAATTAAGAACATACTAGATTCAAGCATCTACTTCCCAGTTCTAAGATGATTTTTTTAAATCAAGTCAAGGTTTCTTATTCTTATTAACAAAAGTGTGTCACAGACATATCTCACAATGGCTTTCTCGCTTCCTCCTTGTTCCTCTCTGGTTTCTAAAATGAGGAGGAGAAAATACACCACAAAGTGATGTTTCAAAAGGAAAGATACTCTGCGCATAGGCAATAAGAAATCTTCCTTTTAGGATTAGAAGAGGAAGGGGAGCTGTCAGAATAGAAAAAGGAAAAGATTTGAAGGTAAAAATGGAAGCTGGTTGGTATCCAGCTACCACTGGGTATCTGCTATGTGCCAGACACAGTATGTGCTTATCATATTATCTCCAAATTACATATGAGAAACAGATATTCAAAGATTTAAACCACCAGATGAATGACTAAAGAAATGAACGTGATGTTGTGTAGAGTTAAGAGGTCATGGCATCTGATGTGCCCAGGACCCACATGTTTGGTCAAATCTGGCCTTCATGCCCCTAACCACATCTAGAGAATGTTGTGTGCCTTGCTTCCTGCCCACAACTGTGCCCACACCTTCAAAGGGGGATGGAGTTCAGGTCACCAGCCAAGCTGCACAGTCCACTTTGTCCAGCTATGAAACCCCCTGCTCTTTCTGATATCAGTAGGTCATTCACCAGGCAATAAATAGACTTGTAAAAATGGTGGAAGAGAAAAATGCTGAAAGAGAAATGCTTAAATGTGGTACTTAGAATCAACATTACCTCCTTATTTATTTTTTAAGACCAAGCCAAAATGCAGAAATGTAGATAATGTATGGCTATATTTGGGAAGATGAGATTTGATTCTTGACCTATTGGAATGTGGAGAATAACAAAATATGCTAAGAATTCTTATTACTATAACTTCAACTTTCCCTTTCATCAATTCCATGGAATTTACACAAACACAAAATATCATTCAAATTCCCTCTTCCTTCCCAAGAGAAGCTTCTGGAGCCACTGTAGTAGGCAATGATATTTTATCAATAGTGGATCTTGGAAGGGTCCAGGGAAGACAGCTGCAGAAAACTCATGGTCCAAGAGTATAGGTAGTAGATAAGCAACCCAAGCCAACTACATATCCCTCTTTCTGGCCCTGTAATAGGGGAGTTCTATGGCCTTGGATCATAACTGGGACTCTTGTTCCCAGACTTCGGATACAGCAGGCCTGCATGTGCCCCAGGCAGTAGGTAAAACCTGTGGCCTCCCCAACCTGGGCAATCATCCCAATGCCCCTTTCAAACCATTCTTGATGTCCTTGCATTTGCATTTATCCCCTTGCTTCCTGGATTTCTGGCTCCGTTCCTTATGCTCTTGCATATGTCATCTTTTAGCCAGCAACTCATCAGTTTCCTGTTCTGAAGATTTAGCCTTCAATTTCCACCTCTCCCCAAACCTGTTCTCAATTCTATTTAATTCTCAGTTGGGTTATACTTTATAGTCTGAAAAAAAAAAAAATTAGCTCTAGGCCTGGTCCCAACAAGATCCTCTGGACAAAGCATTCTTAATACTTTCCTTTACTGGTCTCTTCCTACTAGATCTTCATCCTATCCCTAAAACCTAAGCTAACCTGTAACTGCGCCAAACCAGTTTCAGGTAGAAATGATCAGCTTCTGGAAACAGTGAAGTTAAACACAGTTCTAATCATTGGAGTTCTATGTGGAGAGTTTTTCACTAAAGCCAAGAGGACAGAGTGATTCATGACCTTCAGCACCCTGAACAGCACATCGCCACCACAGGTGGTGATGGCAGTGTGGTCTCACCACATGGGGCAGGGAGGAGGACAGGTGTGGGAGATGAGGTCACACAGGCTTCCTGTATTCCCTGCTCTAAACTCTGCCAGGCATATGAAGACAGCCAATAGACACAAACAGCTTAACCACTCCTCCAATAATCATGGCAAAGAGAGAGTTCACCAGCACATGGGACTCTCCCAACCTGGCTTTTGTAGGTGACCTTCTGGCTGCAATGAGAAGGGTGGTCTGGAGATGCAGAACAGAGAGGCACAGGCCTGTCACAAGGAGAGCAGACTGGGGTGCCCAAATGGAGCAGTGGTGTCAGGAATGGGAAAGACAGTAGAAATCAAGAGGTCCTGCAAAAGCAGAACAGAAAAGGTTTTCATGGGGAAGGAGAGCAGGAAATGTGAATCCCAGGTCTCTAATATAGGTAAATGTGTGAAAGTTGAAGGCTTTAGCTCTGCTGCAAGTTTGGGACAATGTGGTGCTGAATTTGTTTTGGGACATGTTATGTTCAAGGCACCAGAGGGATTCCCACTGTGCAAATGTCTGAAAGGTAAGTTTTGGACAGAAGGGCTTGGAAAATGTTTACATCATCAGAGATCTCTACCTGAGAGTCAAAGCACATGATTTCTTTACAACTTGATAATGCAGTATCAAGACAGGGGTGCCTGGGTGGCTCAGTCAGTCAAGCGTCCGACTTCTGGTTTCAGCCTAGGTCACGATCTTGTGGCTCTGGGATCAAGCGCCATGTCAGGCTCCACACTCAGTGGGGTCTGCTTGAGGATTCTCTCCCTCTGCCCCTCTCCCCATTCATCTCTCCCCACTTCCCTCTCTCACAAATAAATAAATGTTTTTCAAAAATGGTATTAAGACAAAGAAAACAATATCATGTATATTTCCTGGCAAAATTGCTTTCATAGGAGAACTGTTATATGAACTCATCAAAGCATGAGAAAGAGGTAACAAAATAATGGATAGTATAAGGTTTTAGGCAAAGAATATTATGTTCCTTGTGAACTATAGAAAGGGTTCTATGTGCAAGTGTGTGTGTGTGTGTGTGTGTGTGTGTGTGTACGTGTGCATGTATACATTTGTCTGTCAGCATGTCTGTACAGCCAGGACTAGAAGAGGTCTCCAAAAACTACAGCAATCAAGATAAATACTGCTTTCATCATTTTAATGCAATATTTTTAAAATAAAAATTAATACAAAAATACATAACATGAGAGACTATAGACTCTGAAAAACAATCTGAGGGGGTTGAAGTGGTGGGGGGTGGGAGGTTGGGGGAACCAGGTGGTGGGTATTATAGAGGGCACGGATTGCATGGAGCACTGGGTTTGGTGCAAAAACAATGAATACTGTTACGCTGAAAATTTAAAAAAAAAGAAAAACTTCAAAAAATATATTACTTTGGATATTCTAGGTGTTTTGTATTTCCATGTAAGTTTTAGAATAAGTTTGTTATTTTCTACAATAAACTTGCTGGAATTATGAAAAAAATACATAACAAACAAAATATCAAAAATTTAAATAGATACAGGATCAGTTACAGTGCCATGCACATGCTGCACTATTTTGGAAACTAAGGCAAAGGAAAAATCAATAAAATTGACCCTACCTCTATTTATAGTTTTTTATATTCTATTCATCATGGGTTTTGGGGTTTTTTTGCATTAATTTTGATTTTTAAAAACATTTCTTTAACATATTATTTATCTTGATGTGTGTGTTTTTTGGTATTCCTTTAAATTTTACACCCAGGTCAAGTGTCTCCCTCACCACCCTTTAATCCTGTGTGTGCGTGAGTGTGGGCGTGCGTGTGTGTGTGTGTGTAAAGGAGAGAGAAAGAGTGAGAATAAGCACATCAAGTTAAGCAGCCTTTTACAGAAAATTCAAAAGACTCATAGTATGTGCTATCATTCTGCCCCAAGCAAAACTTTTAATATCAGATTTCATGCTGTCCAAGATACAGATATAGGGCTCACAACCACATTTAAATGCCAGCAGTCTGATACAGTCACCTTTAAGCATATCAGTAGTGTAAAAGACTCCATGGTCTTCCTTCTACCACTCACCAAACCATTATCAAAACTGTGCTGCCTGAATTCCAAGAGGATCTGAGCTTTTCTTCTCAAATGGGCCACCCTTTTATGATCCTTAGTTATCAGAGGCCACACAGGTACTGGAGACACAGGACAGAGCTGGCTGGAGTCAGTGACTGGTACTTTGTTGGGCCCATCACAGTATAAAGGTTTCCCTATGTCAACATATCTTACTGAACACAGGATGTAATATAGCCGCAGGCAAAAGAGAGTTGCTCAGATCATCTGAGCGAGAATGTGTGGAAACATGTCCAATATAGACAAGGCTCCAGGCCTTCAGGGTCAATGATAGCTGAGAAACAGAGTGTTAGAGAAGAAAAGATGGCTGCCACTTCAGAGGACAGAAAGAAGGAGCACATTCGGGCCCATGAGACAGAGCAGAGAGACTCCAGGTGTCGAAAAGCAAAAGGCTTGGAATCTGGGCTCTCCTCCCTGCTTCAGGGCTCAGGCTGAAATCTTTTGGTTTCAGAATGAGGGAGCCTGAGGCTTACTCCTACTCCGCTGCCCCTGACCGGTATGACATTGAGGGCAATCTAGACTGACACCTATGTCTAGACAATCTAATGTCACCAACAGATTGGAGATCAGTGACATGGGCCCACGTGGGAAAGAGACCATCAGTTTTCTAAACTTCACCCATTCTGAGGAGGTGGGCAGGAAAGCGAGCCTTTTGACTTTCTGAAACCATTTGACACATTTTCCAGATTTTGAAGGTCGATTCAGCTGAAGTTTGAGTATCCACGATTTGGGGTGTCGCACTCAAAAAGGCTAGATGACTCATATGCCAGCCTGTGATTTTCAACCAGATAATCAAAATGGTTTCTGAGACCATCTACGGGAATGGCTTCGGCAACCTCTGGCACCAAGTAATGTTACATTTGAAAAGAGCCTGTCAAGCTGCCAAATGCCAAATTCACCTCAGGGTTGAACTTCTTAATACAATTATACTCCTTTCAGAATGTGGAAATTCTTAAATCACTTTAATTTACTTTAAATGTCACTTTATTTTATTTCGGGGGGGGGGTCTTAAATTATTAGCCTTGCCTGATTGGTTTTATAAAGAAAGACATGCCATGATTATGGAAAGGAGGTATTATAAGCCCTTCACCTGTCAGGTCATGATCTGAGAAGCAGTTAGGGAACTGCACGAGAAAGAACTGAAAAAAATCCAAATGAAATCAACCAGCCAGCGTAAGACTCCCTAGAAAAGACTTTAAAGTGCTTTCCCCTGCGCCGTTTGAAATGGCTTGAGAAATGGGATTTCCATCCCTTCCTTCAAAATACACAGTAGCCCAGCAGATCCAGTGTTTATACTTTTCCCTGCTGGAATTTCCCTAAGCAAAGTTTTATCCGGAATCATCTAGGAATCTGTGCTAAATGAATGCAACTCACTACTTCCTTCATACTTTCAGGTCTGAATGTGCAGGGCTAGGTTGGGTTTTTTCCCTTTATGTGTTCACTGGGCGTTGATATTCCTTTAGCGCACTTCTTTTGGTTTTTAATTATATATTCATGATTTGGTTACTTGTTAATATACTTGAACTGTAAGCTCTGTGACTATAGGAAATCTATCCATTTCATTCACCACTTATTTTAGTTTGCTAGGGTGGCTGCAACAAATTCACATAAACTGGGTGGCTTAAACAACAGAAATATGTTATCCCATAATTCTGGGGCCTAGAAGTCTGAAAATGAAGTGTTTGTAAGGCTGGTTCCTTCTGAGGGCTGTGAGGGAAGAATCTGTTCCAGGCCTCTCTCCTTGGCTCACAGATGGCTGTCTCCATGTCCACATGATATTCTAACTATTCCTTCATACTGTCTTCCTTCAATATATATCTCTGTGTTCAAATTTCCCCTTTTTATAAAGAGACCAATCATATTGAATGGGAACCCACCATAATGACCCTGTACCAAATGTATCTCCAAATACAGTCCTATTCTGATTCGAACCTATATTTTGGGAGGCAACTGAACCCCTAACATCACTGCATCCCCAGCATTTAGTAGTTGGGACTGAGTGGGAACTCAGTAAACATTTGCCAAATAAATGAATAAAATGCTCATCAATTTGGCTCAGGGTCATCCCAAAAGTTTGAACAATGTAAGACCCGTAATAGGCCATCTTTCTTGACTGAGAAAATGGAGAAAAGAGGCAGAACCCAGTCACAGGATGAAGGACATCTAGGCGCAGCCTCAGATTCAGACCGTGCCATACTGAGCTTTCCTACTGTATGAGCAAGCAAGTCTTTCAGCAACAACGTAACAGGGCAAACCGCCAGTGTTACATGTCAGCTCTGTACATGTGAAGATACATTTCACTAACAAACAAAATTATCTGTATTGTTTTAGTGTGAATCAACATTCTCTAACTACTCAAAATGGACACATGACCCACAAAAAGTACAGCTTTCCTGGGGTTTATATTCAACTCAGTTAAATTCAAACCAATAAACATTTTATTGAATGAGATCCATGAACAGAGAACAGAACTTCACACTTTGGAGATTGGTAAAAATGAAAAGTCGAGAATCCTGCCTTCAAATAGCTTATAATTGATTGGGAGATTAAGTTGTCTTCTCAGAACACTTGGTGACAAAGGAGAATATGGTCAAATACAGAGCAGAGGTATAAATGGGACATTATGTGGTGAGGTGGATCAGAGAATAACTGGTAGGCAAAAGATGAGTTTTCATTCCACAAGCAGAAATAAAAGGGAAAGGACGATTCTTCGAAGGGAACTGCATGAGCAAAGGCAGAGACAAGACAAGCCCAGGCTTAGTAGGTATCACAGGAGGTATTAAGATGAATTAGTGCATAGTAGTCAAGTAAACTATGGTGAGAGAGAGAACAGGATGACAGAAGATGGGGAGAGAATAGAGAAGGTAAGTCTTTGAGATAGACCTTAAAAGACAGTTGTGTTTTCAGAGATGGAAGAGGGTCAGTCCAGGCTAACGGACAATTTGATGACAGATGGAGAACAAAAGCACAGAGAATGCTTGGGGATCCACGCGGGCCCTTATTTCATTCCTTTTTTAAGCAGTCTACATGACAGAGAAAGTAGAAATGTAAGTTGGAGCCCATTGTAGAGGGCCCTGTGACCATATTGAGGATTCTGAATCAGATACTGTAAGAAAGTGGAGTCATTCAAGTTTTTGAACAAGGGCAGGCAGGCCGATGGTCATCTTCCCTGAGCAACTGTGTGTGATGGACTGCAGAGGTCAGGGGTTGGGCATCTAGACTGCACCAGGCCAATTCCTCTAGAATGTCATCTTCACGTGGGCATGGATGTTTGTTTTGCTCACTGCTGTATCCTTGATGTCTTGGCCAGTGCCCAGTACAGAGCGGGCATTCCACTGATTTTGGATTTTGAGCAGGAGCTGGGAGAGAACTTTCCTATATGACCATGAAGCTATGAAAAATGTGAGCCTACATCCTGGTCCTGCCTCATGGCAAAGTTGATGGACACACAGAGAACAATGAAGAATCCTGAAGCCATTTCCTGTCTCTGCTCTCCCTGCATTAGACTGTGAGAACCAGCTTTTGCCCAAGCTTGCTTGAGTTAGGTTTTGGTCACTTAACTGAAAGAGCCCTATTATTACTTTGCATAGCCCAGTCTCAGCTTTATCACCTTCATTCTGTGAGAGAGAGGCCTTGAATCTTCCACAGGTAAGAGGCACCAGTTCTTCCACTCCTTCTCTTCAGATAATCCAAATCCCGGCCAGTCCTCTTTATGTAATCTCCAGGCTGTCAATATCTCTTTTAAAACCTAGTGCCCAGGGTGCCTAGGTGGCTCAGTGGGTTAAGCCTCTGACTTCAACTCAGGTCATGATATCAGAGTCCTGGGATCGAGCCCCACATTGGGCTCTCTGCTCAGCAGGGAGCCTGCTTCCTCCTCTCTCTCTCTCTCTGCCTCCCTCTCTGCCTACTTGTGATCTCTCTCTCTGTCAAATATATAAATGAAGTCTTTTTAAAAAATAAATAAATAAATAAATAAAACTTAGTGCCCAGAAGGAAGCACATGCTTTCAGGAATGGTCAGACTCTGAGGTCCCCTTGAACACCATTACTAACTGGTGGTCACCATAACTCAAGTTACACAGCCTGAGCTTTATCCTAACACACTGTTGTCTCACGCTGATTTATTGTGTTGTCTCAGAACAACCAGGTCTTTTGGTTTCATTGCCTGTAAATGGGTTGGGAAGGAGGGAATACTAACTTAACTTTTCTCAGAATTTCTTTCTCTTATGTTATGATATGATTTTAAGTACATGACTGGTCTTAACCAAAGATTGTTGTTCTCCTGGATGTAGCCTTTTGATCTCTTCCCTGATAGTCACAGCATTCTCTTAAAGACTGACAAGGTATTAACAAAACCCAAGGAGCAGGAGATTCTGACCAGGAAACAGAAGTCCCCGATAGATTCTGAAAATTGTCTGGATAGTAGGCAGCTTTTGAAATGGCTTCCAATGATCCCCTACTTTGTGATATTCTCATCCTGAGTTAATTCCTTCCACATGAATGTGGCTGCACTACTGGCTTCAAAATCTATAAATGGAATCCTACAAAAGTTACTTTCAGGACTGGTTGATAAAAGATAGTGACTTCTACCTTGTTTGCCCTGTTTTGTTTTGCTCTGATGGGAGTTCGGTTTCTATGATGTGCACAGCTCTCTGGAGATACCACACGGCCAGGGCCAGGGGTGCCCTTCTTCCAAAATCTGCCAAGCAACTGAAGCCCTCAGTCCGACAGCAACATGTGTCAGCTTGGAAGTGGGTCCTGCTCCAATCAAACCTTGAGAGGACCGCAGCCCTAATCAACACCTTGACTGCAGTCTTGTGAGAGACTGGTAGCTTGAGAACCCAGCTAAGCTGTTCCTGGATTCCCAATTCACAGAAACTGGGAGATAATACATGTCATTATGGGTAATTCATTCCACAGGAGGCAGTAACTAATATACCTGGCACATGTCTTGCTCATTAGGTAACACCACAAATTACTTGAGCCAGAATTTCACGGGATGATTTTTTTCACAATTAACTTTGATAGCAACTAGCTTAGGGAAGTAAGATTTGAAAATAAATAAATAAATAAATAAAAAGATGTCTTTCCTCAGAAGTCGACAGCCTCAAACCTCATCCTTATTCACTCCTCACCTCCATTAATGGACCAACCATCCTGCTTGTTCATGATGTAATCTCTTCTTGAGTTTATCTGCCCAAGGGATCCTCTGCTGCCTGCTAGGGATTCAAGTATCTTCGCCATTTTTTTCAAGCCTTAGAATTAAAGCCCTTGCTGATCAAGACCATGTGAGGTTCAGCAATTACTCTACCTTCTGTTCTGGCATCATATTTAGTAGGTTCAATCACATGACATTGCCCATATTTAATTTTTTCTCATCTACAAAGATGGCCATTTCATATGGTTCAACTTAACACCTCTGATTTTGTTTACTGCTCTGTGTTGTCATTCTTCTTTATGTTTCAATCTCCTCTTCTAGATTCTGGCAACTTTAAGGTAAGAAACGGTGATTTATTCATGTTTGAATCCCTGGCACTTGGCCCAGTAGATGCCACATGGCAGACACCAATAAAAATTTCAGAATTGAATTGTTGATTTGTTTCCATTGTCTTGTGAAGCTATTAATTATTCATCAATTCAATAAATATTTCCAAAGAACCTGTGTCAGGACTGGGCTAGGTGCCAAAGTGACAGAGATGAATCAGTCCGTGTCCCTGAAGTGCTATCGTCTAATAGCAGAGAGATATGTAAACAAATGGAAAACTACAATTCAAAATGGAAAGAGCTTAAATATAGGTGTTAGTAGTAATTTTAAAAGTCATAAACAAAGCTAATCATATTTAGAGTAGTAAAGTGTCTTAAAGGAGTTAAATTCAGAGTTAACAGAAAAGTGACTATCAGTTCCCAGGCACGCCCAGAGGGCAGGGAAGTTAATAGCACACAGGCTTCCCTCAGTCAGAGGAGGACAATGCCCCAGCCTCCTTTCCTTTGGGGGACAATTCTGAAAAGCCTTCTCTTCAGTTCCTCAGAGGGCCCAGCATGATGGAACCCTGAGACTTCCCAGCTAACCAGCTCAATAACACACTCTTTAACGTACTAAAAACCATTGCATTGTATGCTTTAAGTATGTGAATTGTATGGTATACCCTTAAGAAAGTAAGAGAATTAAGCTTCTCTTTAGATGTTCCAATTATATTTCAATAAAGCTATTATTTAAAAACCCCAAAACAAACAACAACAACAAAAACAACAACAACAAACAACTCTTTGTGGGCTGTCCCTGCTTTATACTCCTGCTCCCTGAGGTCACCTCCCAAATAAACCACCTGCACCCAAATCCTTGACAAATTCTGTTTTAGCAGAACCTAAACTAGACAGGCCCCATATTAATTGCTCACTGCGTCCCATTTTAGTTCCTCCACTGACATTCCTTGAAGATGCTACAAAAACAGTCTTAGGGCCCCTGCAGTGGAGATATTGCCAGGAAATATGTTTGCCTCATCTCTCGATGACAAGAGATAAAGTCCCACATTAGTGTCTCTCAGGTTGAGGGCTCCAAAACTTTGCCTCTACACCACTGAGAGGCTCTGCTTCAGCCACTAGGAAATACCCAATCTCAGCTTGATTAATGCAATTAAGTAGGATAGTATGGTCTACAAATGTGGGCTCTATATTTTTTTCAAAGATTTTATTTATTTATTTGAGAGAGAGACAGCAAGAGAGAACATGAGCGAGGAGAAGGTCAGAGAGAGAAGCAGACTCCCCGTGGAGCTTGGAGTCCCATGCGGGACTCGATCCGAGGACTCTCGGGATCTTGACCTGAACCGAAGGCAGTCGTCCAACCAACTGAGCCACCCAGGTGTTCCTATGGGCTCTATTTTTATCTGTCAGTCTTGACACTGTATTTAAGTTTATTTCTTCTTCAATCCTGATTTTTTAATTGTGTTGAACCATTTTATCATACACATTTCATACAATTAGCCTCAATTTTTATGGGTAAAATGGGGCACAGTTAAATAATGTTACTTCTGTCATAGCTTTTAATGAACTGCTCAGTTCTTTAAAAAAATTACATATTTTTAAATTATAAGAATAAAGCATATTTCTTGTGGATAACATGGTGAATATGGAAAACTGGAAGAAAAAAACTTCCCATAATCCCACCAGCCAGATAGAAACCAAAATATATTAGTGATTATGTACTTCTAGTCTTTTTCTTATACATCTGTTATTTACCAAAGATTTTTAGTTCATTCATTTCATTCCCTGCTTTTTTCCACTTAACATTATATAGGAACAATATTTCCTTTCTCCATCTCTAAAAAGTCTTTCAAAATGATTTTTGTGTGTCTGCAAAATATTTACATCATAATTTATTTACCTACCTTCTTATATTGGGAATTTTGTTGTTTCCAAATTTTTCATTAGAATGGTATGATGAAAATCCCTGTATAGAGACCTATATGTATATTACTAATTATGTCCCTAGGATAAATTATGAAAAGAGGCATTACTGAATTACAATATACAAATACTTTAATCCAAAAATCCATAACAATTTTCAGTCTTATTGGAAATGTAGAAGTATGCCCATTTCCCAACCTCTCACCAATGTCGGGTGCTATCTTTTTTAAAAAACATCAACTTCATAATGTACTATTCAAAATTAGAGTCCAATTAAAGAGAGTGGACCCATTTGCAAGTCACTTTCTCTTAAAATAGCCCCTCCTCATAAGTTCTTCAGCTTTGTAAAAGCAAAAATATTTGATTGGATACATCTACTGGTGTAAAAAAAAGCCTTCAGTTCTCAGTTTCTTTAGACAGTACCAGATGAAATTTCTTGGCTCATGTCAAAAGCAAGACTTTGCCATGTGCCTGGGAGGCTCAGCACTGCAAATACAGCCAACAAGAGGAAAACCCACAGCTACACATTTTGGTGCAATGCCACCATTTGTCAGACACTGTAATAAATAATGTCTTTGAATGTTTTAGAAGTGTGCACCAGGCCTGGGAGGTGGGACATATGGAAAGTTCCCCTGGAGTGTCAATTTTGAAATGAATTCCAATGACAAGGTCACCACTTCTGCTAGGCTCTCCTCCCAGAATGGCAACTCTGCAGGAATTCCCACAGTCCATATATAGGCTGCCACTCCTGGAGGGTGAGAAGGTGAGATGAAAACAAATCTCCTTCTTTGAGGTCTATGTCACTTGGAAAATAATTAACTTTAGCAGGTGGTTTTGACATCTTTAAAATCTTGGCTTTAAGGTAACCCATAAAAGGATAATTTCAGTTGAATTAAGAATGCTGCAGAAAAAAAAATTTTCCCCCAGACAAGGGCAATCAAGCCACTCATCAGATAAGGCTTCATTTGGGGATCCTGAGTACATTCCAGGGCCAGCCATTCTTGGCCAAGAGGTAAGAGGTGGTGGGATGGAAATAGCCTTTGAGCTACAACCCATTGCCTTCCTCTACTCAGAGATCCGTGGTGCTAGTCCATTTTATTCCCCTATATGCTCCAAACTTTGGTCTCTTCTCTGAGAGGGCACATGGGGACCAGGTCAGATTTCCTGGCTGGAATTCGGAGGTAATGGCTATTGCTCTTACACAGGCCAGCAAGCATGGGCCCACTCTGGCAGACATGGAATCCACTGCCTCTCTAACATCCGGAATCCCAGAATCCTCTCTTTGCCTGGCAAGGGCTCCTTTCCCCCACTTCTCACCCCACTGCACAAGCTCACATGGTGCATGCACACTCACACCCACACATAGTGAGTCAGTCATGTGCCTAATAGGTCCTTTTGCAGAAGAACCTATCATTTGGTTTTCCTGAAATTTAGTTCATTTTTCATTCTTATTTTTTTTTCTACTTTTTAGCATCATCGTAAGTGGGGGACTAAGGCAATTCAACAGATGCTACACTATTCCTTTGGTTTGTGTATTATATCCTTCAAAAATGAAGAAAATTCACATTACTCAATGTCTACCCATGATATAAATGTTTTATATGTAACAGAGTATAATTGCTGTGATCCAAGTTAAATTAACCCATTTCAAAACTTTACAAGAAACATGTTGATTTTCTTTAGGTTCCCAAGAGAAAAAGATTGAGAAAATAAATATCTCCACCCTTCTACAAAGTAATAAAAAAAAAAAACAGCACATTTTGGTACAATATGGGTTCAGAGAAAGGCCAAAAAGAAAAAAAAAAGTAAGCACGGGAACATATAGCCATACTTTTTTGTATCCTACCTTATTGCCAAAAGGATTTATCATGGAGATGAAGAAAACACACCTAAATCACGACAACTTTCACCTCAATCCACTGGGGTAAAAAGGAAAAACCCAGCCCCCCATTTGGATTTGGGTTTTTAAGACTTTATCTTAACCATCTTCCAAGATTTTGAGCAGAAGTTCAAGGAAATTCAAGAAAGAAAGCAACCAATGCAAGATTTTATGGGTCAAATCTAATTTCTTTTTTGCCTTAGGATTCACCATAGTGCAAAACAACTTCCCCTTGACTACCCCAAGTTTTGCCCACCAAGGAGAACATGCTCCACTCTGCAAAGAAAGTTACATGTACTTTTTTGTATGTTTTTCACATCATGAAACAAGCAGTCTGAACTTTAGGGCAGGAGCCACAAACAGCCAACAAAATGGAGTGAGGCTGTGAGTCAAGAGGAGTCATGAGTCAACAGCAGAAAGGCTGCCCCCATCCTGAGTTGATCCCGCCAGTAGGTGTTACTTTAGCCATTAATCCGGGACGCTCCATGGATGGAGGATGGTTCCCTCCTGCCAAGAAACACACAACAAAACTCCAAACCAAACTGAAATCTGCCAGTTCTACAAGTCTCTGAACACAGAGTTGGGCCGCTAAGACAGGATGCAGAGCTCGCCTGAGAGGGCTGACAGCAGACCTGCCCCACTGGAACAGCGATGAAGAGCCTCTTGGTCACCACTGCAGGCCACCTCACTTCATCGTTCAAAGTGGCTTTTGGCACTGGGATTAATATGATTTAATGCAATCACAACAGTAACCATCCTCACCTACTGTCTGAGGCCACCAGAGCCCATCCAGCACTATTTATTAGCTTTGGCTTTATACCCTATAATCAAGTTCTTTTTAAGCACGCTTTCCCTGTCCTCTTTTGGTTTTACTTCTCTCCAAAGGAGCTTTACACTCTAGTTTAAAGACCCAAATTTCCCTAGTTTCCCCAATTAAAGCTTGTATTTTATGAATTCAAAAGACTCAGCAGCGAATAGAAACTTTCTTATGGACCTGCAGTGACCACCATATTGAAAAGGAGTTTGCCAGTCTGATTGCTGTATAATTTGTTACCTTATGGTCTTTGAGTCTACATTACATCCAAAAGGTCCTCCTGGCCAGCAAGGGGCACTGCAATCTATCACTTTAGGACAATTGGTTTGTGGATTATTTGCAAGTTGCTTTCTTTTTCATTGACTCAGATCTATACCTCTAACTTCCCCTTCCCTCCTTTCTCACTCTCCTTCTTTATCCTGGGGTTAGAGGCTTACAAAAAGCAAAGATGTCCTTGGAGATTATTTATGCCAGGCATTAGCAAGCATTTTCTGCAAAGGCCCAGACAGTAAATCTTTAATACTTGGCAGGTTATACAGTCTTCCAACTGCTCTTTGTAGCTGGAAAACTGGCTAGATAACATGCAAACAAATGAGAGCGGCTATATTCTAATAAAACTTTATTCACAAAAACTGGCAATAGGCAGGATCTGCCCAAAGGTGGGCCTCCTTATAATCTAATATCTTTATTTTCTTCCTTTCTTCCTTTCCTTCCTTTTTTTCTTTGTTTTCTTTCTCTTCTTTCTTTCCTTCTCTTTTCCTTTTCTTATCTTTTCTTTCTTTCTTTCTTTCTTTCTTTCTTTCTTTCTTTCTTCTTTCTTTCTTTCTTTCTTTCTTTTTAACAAAACAGAATCCGAGAAAGTTCTACTGATTTGCACAAGGTCACATGGCTAGTAACTGAGGGAAGGAGGAGGAATCAAGGTTTCTAGACCCTCTTTATAGAGCTCTTTATTCTCTGTGCTATTTTCTTTCTTCTTCTTTTTTTTTAAGATTTTATTTATTTATTTGACATACAGAGATCACAAGTAGGCAGAGAGGCAGGGGGGGGGGGAGCAGGCTCTCCGCTGAGCAGAGAGCCCAACAGGGCTCAATCCTAGGACTCCAAGACCATGACCTGAGCCAAAGGCAGAGGCTCAACCCACTGAGCCACGCAGGCACCCCTGTGCTATTTTCTACAGTGGAATTTTACCCAAAAGGCTTGAAAGACTCTCTTAGGTGTCTGTGACTGGCTAAGATCTACCAAACACCAACTGAATAAATGCACTTTATTACTTATTCACACAAAATTGTACAGAAACATGATGCTATAAAATACTAGCTTACTTGATTCTGGCCCCTGGGTTGGTTCACTCACTGACTTCATGGTAGAGAGAGGCAGTGCTGGGTCTAATGCCTGTACAGATCTGTTACCTTTCTTGTAGGTCATGAGCCCATATTACATCTTAAACTATGATCGTCAGTGTCTTATCTGTTTCTCAAACTTTACCCCTGGTCACAAAGGGTAAGATGAGAGAGAGCACATGGAAGCATAGGATAAATCCAACTCCTCCCCACCGGAAAACAACTGAAAGAATATGCTCCCTTTCAAATAGCTTTCAAATAAGCTAATTTGCCCTATTATTAGATGAGTACCATTGTTTTGGCATAGAGAAAACACTCTTTGAGAGGTATCATGATGAAGCAGAAATAATCCATGTTGTCACATCTTTTTTGTGTTGTGTGGAGTTGTATGTGTTGAACTAGTTCTCAGAGACTCAGTGTCCAGATGTGAATAGTGGAAAAATGAAACTTTCCCTAAGGAGATATTACTCAGATTCTACATAGGATGACCATGTAGTTTATTGTCCAAACCAGGATACTTCTGAGAGTAAAGGGAGTCCCATTACTTATGCTAGGCCAACAGGCAAAATCAGAGATGTGGCATATGGCTACCCAAGTTATACAACATGGTGCCCGGCGCAAAGATATTTTACAAATCTTGGTTTTCTTTCTCTTCCTTTTTCTCAAGAATTCAAGCAATTCTATAGTAATGTCTCTCTCTTCTGTTTCTAAATGTACTCCAGTTGGTCATTTGAGCACACTGCCTGGACAGCAAAGCTCCCATTTACTAGCTGTAGGCTACATTCCCCCTCCACTACCCTTTTGCTAACACTACAGAACACGAGAGCTATGTGATTCCACACACCCTGCCTTGCTCACACTGCCCTTCCAACCTCTCTGTGATAGCAATGGGGCTGTGGGGGAAGGGCAGTGGAGGGGGAGATGGCATTCACTATTTTGCCAAAAGCACAGATGGTAATTTGAAACAACAACATTCCTATTTGGGAAGGAGAAATGTTGTGCTGTGAATACAGCTTATGAAAGCATAAAGACTGAACGCCTTGGATGTGGCAAAGGGCCGCGTGGGGGTTTCTGATCAGTTCAACCCATGTACACTACATGAACTCACTTAGAAATAATAAAGCCTCTATGCTCTCTCAGTCTTGTATTTGTCTTAAACTCAGGCCCACCAAATTGTGCCAAATTATGTGTTGTTCAACTTGCACTGCCCCGAGAACACTAAGCTCATTTTCTAAGTTAACTGTGCTGTATTTATAAGATTTCAGCATTTCAACTAAGAGTTATCGGCAGAGAAAGTGAAATAAACAGATAATTTTTTAAAAGTTGAAACTACAGCCATTTTTCACTTCAAGCTTGAATCCAGGTTAAATTTGCTCACATCCCTCTGTGACAGTTACACACATGTACACACAGGCAGAACTCACACTATACAGTACTCTATATGAGAGAACATGTGAGTAAAGATTAAGATAAACATCATGCATTGCATTTCTAAATTTTGCATCTATTTTAAGACAGAACATTTTGGATGAACTTTGCTTTCACTCCATAGAGTATCCTTTTTTTTATATGAAAATGTAATTTATTCATTTCTATTTCAAGCTAGCTATTTTTCCCAGGCCAAGAAAATAATCATAATTTAATAATTCTTTTGAAATGTTACATATCCAATATGTTTTAGAAGTTTCTTCCCCTTCTCGCTCCACTCCTCCAATCTCCTCCAGTATCAGGCACTAAGGCATATACCACGGTTGGGATTTTGGAGCATGGGATCAGATCCCAGTGCTTCTACTCCCCACAATGTGGCATTCATCAAGTTCCTTGAGGCCTCTCTAAGCCTCAGTTTCCTCATCCGAAAATGGGACTAATGATAGTTCCTACTTCATAGAGTTTCTGTAAGGATTTTTTTTTTTTTTTTTAAAGCAGGCTCCACATTTAGTGCAGGTTCTGATCTGGGGCTCCAACTCATGACCCTGAGATCAAGACCTGAGCTGAAATCAAGAGGTGGATGCCTAACCATCTGAGCCACCCAGGCGCTTCTGTAAGGATTAATACATGCAGAGTACTTAGCAGTTTGACAGGCACAGGGAAGCGGTCCAAAAAGGTGGGCTCTTACTCCTTCCCCTAACGACTCAGCACAGTTGCTTCCTCTCCTGTATAGCCTCTCCTTTCTTTCTCCCTCTCCCTTCTCTGGTAACCAGAGTCCGGGGCCTCTCTGCTGCGCGCTTGCATTGCGGCAGTGGTCTCCTCTCCAGTTTGTGTGCCACCTATCTCATCCCACCTGTCTATCTATCCTGTGACCCCCTACCAAATGTATTTTCAAACTAGCATTCTCATTCACATGCCCTCGAAAACACCTTTGAAGTCTCTCCATTCCTATGGGGTAAAATCCAAATTCCCCAAATGTGACAATTCAACATCAGGCATTCCAGTCTCCCTTTCCAACCTTACATGGTTCTCTAAATATGAATTACTAATCGGTCTCATACCCCAACAAGAGCCACCCCCTTCTTTGCTGCATACTTTTCCTTCTCCAAAGACCATGTTAATTTCCCTTCCTCTATAAAATCTTGTCTACCTTCTTCTCCATCATCACTAACTCTTCCCTACAGCAACTATACTCTACCTACTATTGCCATAGTTCATTTGGCACTTAGTTTTAAACTATCTTTTGACAGCTCTATGATCAATGGACTTTTGGAAGCCAAGACTATATTTTAGATTGTTCTAGATTTCTGCCACTTCCATAGAGTAGATGAATGAATGAATAAATTAAGAGAATGAATGAATGAATAAATTAAGAGAAATTAAAATAAAGAATGTAAGAGGTCAGCATTTTACAATATAAGAATCACACTCTACAATAAAGACCAAAGGTCCTAACTTGTTATTACTCTAATAAACTTTTCTGTACTATAAATGCATAAAATTCCATCCCTCATAAAAATTATACCGAGAAATATGATTGACATTCTTTTGGGCTACTTCTTGTGGATGAATATTTCAGAGAATTTGGTCAAACCCAAAATAAATACAAAAAAAAAGAGCTATATTTAACTATCATATTAAACTCATTTCAGGGGCACAATCCCCTGAGATCAATCTACCTTTTACTAACTTTCCAGGGAATAAAGTCCATTAAATGATATCTAACCTACATACACTGATCCATCAAATATAATAAGTTAGAGATTCAAACAGATCTTCATTTTCTAAATATATACAAAATACCTCAAAGCCCCCTTTAAACCAACATTCATCGCAAAGGCAAGATAATTTGCTCTGTGTAAGAAACCTGATAATGTCTCAACGTTGCCCAAATGTCTGAGACATATGCTACCCATCAGACGCCCCAAAAATGTATAAATGCATCTGTTTTTACTCAGAGCCCCATTTTACATCTTGATGAAGTGAGCAAAACTGAAAAGTCACAAGGAATAAAAAGACGGCTGTAACATACACAGTACTAATCGCTTAATCCTCTTCCTAGTGCCCAGGCTGTCAGGGCCAATGTCAGGGCCAATGTCAATGCCCATGCTAATACATGCTGTCTGCAGGAGCTGTCACTGCTGCCCGTGTCCCTGAGGTCTATGTGTCAATACCAGGGGGGTTGCAGAGAGACAAAGTAAGTAACTGAGTAACATTTGTGTCCAACATGGATCTAGTTTCCCTGTTTGCCAGTGAGAGCTGACGGAGCTGGGGACAGGGGGACAGGGATGACACCAGCTGAGCTCTCCACCGGCGGATGTGGAATTCCTGTTCCAGCTCAAAGTAATCAGTCCAAGAGTCCAGAAAGAAAAATGGAGCAGACCCAATCTCCAAAAGAGGAGGGCTCACTTAGCTCAGACTTCATCAGAGAAGTTCTCCTACAGGTGAACTCGAACAAGAGAAAGTGTTGGTTTTTAAAACATCTGGGTGTTTAGAAACCGTAACTCAAAGACCACCTCCATTCCTGCTGGAGCCAGAGCCAGCCTGGCCCACCACCGGCCTCAGCCTCCCCCAGCTCTGAATGAAGAGCAATAGGAAGAACTGCTTAGGAGATTTAGTGAGACTCAGGAAAGCAAAAGAAGCAAATGGCCCTGGTATGGTCCCTGCGATCCCTGGAGGCAACTTGCGAGGTGAGAAGGCAGAACCCACTGTTGCGTGGCCCTGAGCTCACTGAATGGCGGCCCAACTCTCTCTCTGCTTTGGTTGGGGATGCCCAGGCTACGTGTGGCACCAGGCCTATCTCACCTTTATTTAAAGACCACCATCTAAAACCTCAGGTCTGTCCCAGCACACCTTTCTGAAAACCTCCATTCCAATCCAGCTGGCATTTGGGGACAGAACAGAGTAAGTCAAGAAGCCAGTCTTCCATAGAGTGAAGGCTGATACTGGCTAGAGGAATAACAGGGAGGCAGCAAAAGGAAAAACTCCTCTTACCTACGAGCTCTATGACTTTTAGGGCCTCACCTGCAAAGTGGAGATCATCATGTGTACCACCTCAGTCTAGTGCCAAGACTGAAGGAGATGATTTATGTAAACAATACCTGGCATTGTTTCTAGAACTTTGTAGCCACTCGAAAATAGGTTATTAACATCTTCTTCCTGAACACAGTGGATTCCCAGAACATGTAATGGTTAGGGACGGTGAGGCCAGAGGGGCTGGTCCTAGTTTCTCCTAGACCCATGGTGCATGAGAAAAAGGCTGTCAATTCCACAGAAAGAAATACTCTATCAATACCTTCACAGTTGCTCTGACAAATAGGGGCTTTGTTTTCCACATCCCCCTGAAGGGCATAATGTCACTTTAGCAGGGTGTAGGAGGCCTTAGCCACAGTCCTTTGTGCCTCAACAGAGATTGGACAACACAAAGGTGAAAGTTTGGGGGTTCTCAGTCTATCATAGTAAGTGCCCAGTCAGATTTTCATATACTTGTTTCTCTTACATAACAGAAAAATATGCTGGGAGGCTCAGTGTACATCCAGTTTAAGGGAGGGACAAATAAATTAGAAGAAATTTCCTGCAGGCATTAACAAAATTGAGGCTTATATTTGCCCAAAGTTTGCGTTCTATCACACTGTTCAATTTTTAAGTGACAGAGAATAGCACTTGTTAAATTCTTACTAAATACACCACGTATGTTCCAAACCTCTGAGGACCATTTCAGGCAGGGAGGTGGTAAAAGGAAGGAGTTGGGGCAGGCTCTAGTCCCTGGGAGTACTGGGAATAGCAAACCAGACTTTCAGACTTCAGTGTCTCTAGTTCCCTAACTTGCCTGATGGTTTTTGAAGATTGTCCTCTTTATGCCTCCGATGAGGCTAAAGGACACAGTGTCATGTAAAGAGGGACTGTGAGAAGCCAGCACCTAGAAATTCAATAAGAGTCCCAGATGGCCTTTGATCCTCCGCTAGGGTTCACATGAGAACCTGTGTTAGACACAGATTCTGAGCCAATTTTTGTGTTATTCTTGTTATCTTATGCAATCCAACACTGAAGCACTTCCTGACTTCATTTCTTACCTCTCTCCCCTGCCTTCACACAATCCAAAGCCTCACTGGCCCCCTTGATATTCCTTGAAAATGCATGCATGCACCAACCCCAGGGTCTTTGTACTTACTGTTTCCTCTATTTAGAACACTCTTCCCTAGATATCCACATGGCTTGTTCTTCACATCATTTAGGTTTCTACTCAAATGTCAATTTCTCAAGAGATCTTTCTCAATCACTGCCTTTGGATAACACCATCAGACCTCACCCTTCCCATCACTTTCACTCCTTTGAATTTTACCCTTCTTTGTTTTACTTCCTAGCTGTTACTACCCCTGACATGTTATATACTCATTTGTATTTTGTTGGCTCCATGAGAGCAAAGGTATTTCTTATCTTGTTTATTGTTGTATCCTCAGTTACTACATTTGTGCTTGGTTCTCACTAGGTGCTCAATAAATATCTGCCGAATAAAGAAAAGAATAGTATTCCTCATATCAGAGGATGCTAGAGCTGTGAGGACACTGGCAAACTACCTGGTTTCATCCTTCGTTTCATAGATGAGGAGGCTGAGCCAGCTGAAGGTAAATAGCTTACCTCCATCTAGTAAATCTAACAACATGGGAGGCACGAGAGGTGATCAGCACAAAAAAAGGAAACATTTCTAGTGTGGAGAAAAAGTAGTTCTGGCTGAAAAGAAAAAGGGAAAAAGAGAAAGGAAGGAAGAAAAAAGGAAGGGAAGGAGAAAGGATAGCTACACATTTTATTGGCTGAACAAGAGACTCTGGAATCCAAACATGCTTAGGGAAGGCTGAACTAAGATTTTTCTATTTCTATTTTAAAAGTACCTTGGAGATTGTATCTCAGGCAAGAAGACAGTCCACATTTAGGAATGGCCCCTGAGAAGTCCAGCTCTCCATTCCTCATTTCGGTGCAGTGGGATTATTCTAACAGCTGAGGTTTATCTAAAGAACAATTTTTATCTGGGTTCAACAATCCCACCTGCAGTAGAACTCCTCATTCTAGAGAGAGAAGGGGAAGGGAGAGGAAAGAGATACTGAACATCCCTGTGACCACTTTACAGATGAGAAAACTAAGTTTCAGAGAGTTACGTGGATGGCCCAAAATCCCCTAGCTCATCAGTGACAAAGACAGGACACTAACTAGGCTTGGTCCAACTCTAGATCTCATGATCGTTTTCACTCTACTTGGTTGTTTTCTCTAATTTGTAAAGAACTTCAGAGGCGAAAACTCCCCCATGCGTGTTCTCATTAGTTTTTTATACCCACCCTAAGGCAAGGTTGAGTCACCAGTCCTCTTTAGGCTCCTTGGTTTTCACAGAAGGATTTGATTCCACCACCCAATCATTAGTCTGCAAAAGCATTCAGATTTGGCGACACAGAACACATGTATCCATCAGTATCCCCAAAGCCACTTCTAAATAAACATACAATCCAAGTAAAAACAGCGCACTTGCTGTATAACTGCCGCTTTGAAACTCCTGGCTGAGCACAGTCTAACTGTTTGGGTTTGCCTGGGACTGAGGTGCATCCGGGGGTGTGGGATTTTTAGTCCCCAAACCAAGAAAGTTCTGGGCAAACTGGAAAAAGTTGGTCACTCTACCCAACACCCACTTGCAAACCAGACTGTCCCTCTTAAGCCTCCACCCCATGAAGAAATTCTAAGGCCACCACTTTCCTTACATAACACCACGCTGTCTTGCCCAACTTTTGATTGACGCTCCATTGAAAAAAATGTCACTTATAGAAGATGGATTGAAACATAGGCATTTTAGTCATTTCTAAATTTTAGCTTTCAATCCTGGATTCACTGGAGCTCTAGCAATAAAAGTGGGCCAATGGACTACATTTTTTTTTTTTTTTTTTTTTTTTTTTTAGTGCTTTCAAGTAATTATTCTCAGTGTACTGTGCTTTGGTATTTTGCCTTTTTGTGATAGTGAAGAGACCATAGGAATACCACTAAATTTAGCAGGAACGAGGGGAGAGATGAGGACAATGGTCACTATATGATACAGTGTCATCCTTAATCTCCTAGAAAATTTTTTTCAGATTTAAGTGCCAGGGAAATCCTATCTCCTTTGAAAAACTGTATTTTCTATAGTTTTTTCTTCATGAAAACTATCATATACCTGATTTTGTTTCCCTTTTTATTTTAACCGGTAGGCAAGTAATTGCCAAATTTGTTGTTCATTATTAAATACTGTATAGGACTCTTTTGTCAATATATTCACATTTTAACTTACTACATTTTCCAGATCTTAGTTGTTCATATAATATAACAAGGTGATAGGTGAGACTATCATTGGTATACTTCATTACAATTTTCAGTTTCTCCTTACAAGTGAAGGGGCTATTACTTGGGGGATTTAAAGTTCATGTTGGAACCTGTCAGACAAAGGAGAACTTCTGGTTCGGGACTGGAATGGGAATCTCAGACAAGAGACAGCTGAACAAACATAGAAATGATTGGTTCACAATTTCCTAATTTATTTCAACAATTGTCAACACCTTCTATATGTTACCTAGGAAAGGTAGAAAATACCCAGCTGAAAGTCTCATGGCTCCCACCTCTAATTCACTCTATTCACACGATCTCAGGTCAAGTGGGAACAGCTTCAGCTCCTACTGATCAATAGGTGACAAATAATCAGCCTGAGGACATCTGGTTTTAAGTTCTTAAGTTACCATGGGGGCAGGCTAGTACAGGACAGGTGGGTTTGGAACGGACTCTCAGTCCCAATGTTTGTCACCAGTGTAACCTTGGGTACATCATCTAAAGAGTTTGAGTCTCCATTTTCTCTTTGGTAAAGGAGGAATAATAATATCCACCTTAGAGAGTTATTAGGAACACTAATTAAAATCATGCATATGAAAGCATCTCCCCCAGCCAACCCTCACTCCCCTGTACCACGCTTGGCATACAGTGAGACCTAAAAAAAGAGGTCTCAGTTGTTACTACAGAAAAGTTAATCCTCAGACTGACAGGGTTCACACTGTCCCTGGCAGTGACTGGAGATTTTATCATAAACCTCTGGCAGCGTAGCCTAATACGACTTTGGCCACTTTTGCTCATTTGTTAAAGGATACTACACAGACCCAAAGCAGAGGCCCCACATTAAAGCGGTTATTATGGTAGGTCACTGGGGTTCTTTTTCCCTAGGCAACAATGAAACTGCATTAACAAGCATTCACCAGGGCAAACCATAGGCAAGGAACATTAGAACTTTGTAGAAATAATAAACTCTTAAAGAGATACACCGCTACACAGGCCAGCCTTTGGTGATTCCTGCTTTTTGCACATGCTAAGCTGGCTGGAGCCCACACATTAAAGCAGAAGTGTGCTCTGCAACACTATGTGTGTTCATCTGTGGATACCTGAGACCCAGCCTGTGAGAAGTTGCAGATACCTCTCAGATTTTGCGAGCTCAGGACACATTGCCTTGTTCTGTCTCTCTCACCTCCTGCTCATTTCCTTCCCGTCTCCACTCAGCATCCCACCCTGACTGAATCCGATATTCTGTGAGCTTTCCCACCCACCACCCTCTCCAAATGTAGGTGCTGAAAGAGGCAAAATAAACTGAACGGATTACAAATGGAGCCCCATTCTTCAGATCACAGATTCCAACCACCAGAAACAGAGAGACCAACAAGAAAGAGCAACAAGGTCGCAGCTCCCGAATCACCAGCTGGAAGCATCAGATGCTCTGAAATGCTCCACTCTAGAGAGTCAAAGAGAAAAAGGATAGTGCCAGGAAACAGAATGTCAGAGCACCTCCAATAAGCTCTATTCTAGGGTGTGATTTGAACACGAGGGGTATTCAAGCACAAATTCTCAGAGCTGACTCTTAGAGGTTGCCTGAACCAGCCCTGATCTGATCAATAAATCAATCTCAGAAAATTTTTACTAACAGAGAAATGAAACCCACCTGAGGCATCCCACACCCCCTTTGCAATAACTATAATGCACAAACTGGCCTTCCTTTGTCACACTAAGCCTCTGCAATTTCTCTTTCATATTGAAACTATTTATGTATTTAATGAGCACCTGTTGTGGTGTCAGGCATCGGGCAAAGGGGGTGCAATGGGGAATTCCAAAACAAGAGACACATTCTCTGCCCTGGTGAGGCTTATTAGTCTAGATGGGGAGACAGACATTAATCAAACATGACTGATGGGTATGGGATAAATACTCTGAAGGAAAGAGAAAGGATAGTTCCATGGCCTGGAGCCACTTAGGCTGTAGGTAGAGAGGCAGGGGAAAGGGTAGCTGGAAATGCTCCTCAGCTCTCTCAGAGAGCTGAACAATGAATAAAGAGTGAACTTTTTTTTTTTTTTAAGATTTTATTTTATTTATTTGACAGAGAGAGATCACAAGTAGGCAGAAAGGCAGGCAGAGAGAGAGAGAGAGAGGAGGAAGCAGACTCCCTGCTGAGCAGAGAGCCCAATGCGGGACTTGATCCCAGGACCCTGAGATCATGACCTGAGCCGAAGGCAGCGGCTTAACCCACTAAGCCACCCAGGCGCCCCAAGAGTGAACTCTTGAATGCAGGTAGGGACCAAGGAGATGCCAGAAAGAACAGCTTGTGGTAAGAGGAATTTGTAGCAGGAGGGTTCATGATGCACTCAAGGAACCAAAAGATGGTCCATATGATTCCGATGTAAGGCAAGTGCAGAAGCCAGAGGCCATGCAAAAGATTTTGTCTTTATTCTCAAAAGGTGTGTGTGTGTGTGTGTGTGTGTGTGCATGTATATGTGTGTGTGTGTGTGTGTTGGACCCAATAATGCATGTACTCAGATTCCTGTCTCAATCCTTTCCCAGACCCCTGGCTGCTTACTTTCAGGGAGCCTTGGATGACACAGCCGTGGGAGCTATCACCTCACTCTGATCACTAGCCACTGTCTAGTGCCCCCCTCCCCCTCCCACCTCCCACTGACATGCATGCATGTCAGTCAACAGTGTTGGCCCAGCCCTGTTACTTGGCCCCTGTGGGGGCTCTGCCTCCTCCTACCACTTCTTGGATCAGAGAAAACGCCATGTCTTAGGTCTGTTGTCTGACTTCTGCAGGAAATGCATCCACAGATGGGAAGGAATCATCAAATAAATTCTTTCAACTTGCTGTTTCCCTCCTATGGATTGTTAGAGTCCTGGTGGTTCAACACAGCCCATCTGGAGAGGTCCAGATGATTGAGCCAATACCTGTGTTTCTTGTGGCTGTAGGTAGCCTCATAATCACACCATCACCTCATATTTTCTTCCTTTTTCCATACCTTACTTCTCTTCTACATGACTCTTTGTCCCAGACCTCCAACAAAGCTTTACTTCAGGCTCTGTGTTCAGGAGAAACTGTATGAGGATAGTAGGATTATGTAGACATGTATGTGTGTGCATGTACCTGCGACTGGGTATGTACATGTGTATTCCTTGGGTGTATCTGGTGAGATGGAACCATAAAAAAGTCATGTTTTGACTTTCAAAACTTTCATGTTTTGAAAAGGTTACACGAGGTTGCATGTGGTAAATGGAATGAATGGGGTGCTGAAGGCAATGGCAGCACTCCAGGTGAGAGGCAATGTTAACTTGACCTCCTTGTTCCCCATTAGTTCTTTCGATGTCGCAAGACAGCATTCACCGCAGCCCCGCCCCCAAAGCCTTCTCCTCTTCAAGTGAAATACTTGAGCTCCTTCGCTTTACAACTGCTATGAGTTTTCTCAGCTTCTTGTTCACTCTCATCTACATAGTTTAGCTTGTGAATATTCCTCTTAAAATGTGTTGTCTGGAACCAGATGTAATAGTCCAGGTATCCTCTGACCAGCCAGAGTAGGAAGAATTGTTGACTTCCTTCTTCCAGACAGTGTTTTCCACAACCTGGCGGAGTGCTGAGCCACCATTCCCTGCTCAGTTATGCTTAAAGTCGTGGAGCCACACCACCGGTTCTGTAATCAAAGAACACCTTGCTTGTTCTCCGCTTGTATCATTCACTGCTATTTTTGTTGTTGTTGTTTTAACTGACATGTTGGGCCATGTATTCATTCCAATCAAATTCCATGCTATTGCTTTTGGTCCATTGCCCCAGACTGTTATAAGTTTGAAAGGAGATATCGTGTAGTGGTGAAGAGCGGAGGGCTCAGAAAGCAGACAGTCCTGGCTTCAATCCTGGCTCTTTCTCTTATTAGGTGTGTGATTTAGGGGTATTGTTTTAAGTTCTCTAAACCTAAATTTAATCATTGAGGAGATGGGTGGAAAAAGGGTATTGCCCTATAAGTCCGTTTCAGTTGAATAATAACAAACATTCTCAATATTTCAATGGCTTACAGCAACACATTTATTTTTACACTCATGGGTCCACAGATTGGCTGGGATTCTGGCAATGAAGGCTGGACTCAGGCTTCCAGCTGCATTCAGATCTGCTTTACCTAAAGTCCAAACTTGTACCTACACTAAAGGGCTAGGCATTCTGGAGCTTGCTCTTCAAATGCAGATCACAGTCGCAAAAGAAACCATGCCAAATGCCCCAAAGTCATGTAAACTGCTCTTTTGAGGTCTGCTAATATCCCATTGGCCACAGCAAGTCTCTTAGCCAAAGCTAACATTGATAGGGTGGGAGCTTATACTCCGTCTACACTAATACTGCGAAGTCACATGGTAACAGAAAGGACATATAATTTTATAACCAAAAGAGAAGGAAGAATTGGGAATAATCATCTTATTTCCCATCACTACCTATCTTGGGCTATTTTAAGGAATACCTAGGCCAGGTCTGTGAAGTGCTTAGCAGGGTGCCCCGTGTAGAGGAAGCATTTTGGTAATTGTTAGCCCATCATCACCCTTTGTTCCAAAGCTATCACTCAGCATTCTCACTGACTTTCCCAGATTTGGGTCATCCACAGACACACCTGTCCTCTTCAACAAGGCAAATTCTTTGTCACTGAAATAATTCATTACAATCTGTTGCAGAAAAGGTACAGCTCTCTAACTCTGCTAGGAGCTTCGGGAAACTAGCTGTAGTAAAGAAGAACAGCCAACCACAAGTAGGCAGAGACTAAATGAGGTAGCTGTGCTTCCCTAAGGCTTCTGTGACACTGAACACCCCTTCTTATAGAAGTAGGATGTGTGTCAGGGAGAAAGGGCAGAACTTTATTTATTTAATTTTTTAAGATTTTATTTATTCACTCGAGAGAGCACAAGAATGAGGGAGCACAAGCAGGGGAAGCAGCAAAGGGAGAGGGAGAAGCAGGCTCCCTGCTGAGCAGGAACCCTGACATAGGTCTCGATACCAGGACCCTGGGATCAAGACCTGAGCTAAAGGCAGATGCTTTGCCAACTGAGCCATCCAGGGCTTTGAAAACTTTAAGAATTTTTCAGGAGAATTTTGCTACTAACGGGTTTAAAAAAAAAAAAAAAAAAAAGCTTCCTGTATATCACCTACATGACTTTTTCCCAGCTGGAAAAGAAGAGAAAACTGGCAAACTGGCAGAGAAGAAAAAGTGACTTATTGTCCAGACAACAGTGAGCCTTCTCTCACCAGCTTGTTTTTGAGATATTATCTGAATATAAGCACTCCCGGATGGTTGAACGGAAATGTTTATGACAAGACAGCAATTTCTCAATACAACCTTCATGCTTGTATTTATATAGAAAAAGTAATACATAAACATATGAAAAAGTGCTCATTCTCAATAGTCTTCAGGGAAATGTAAATTAAAACCATAATGAGATACTGCTACATGCCCAGCAGATAGGCTAAAATGAAAAAGATAATAGTAAGTGAAGGCAGAATGTAAAGCAACTGGAATTTTCAAACACATCCCAGTGGTAGTGCAAATTTAACCAACCACTCTAGAAAACTGTTTGGCAGTAACTCTTAAATCCGAGCAAACACACACTACGATCCAGCAATTTTACTCCTAACTATACACCTCTCAAAAATGCTTACATATGTGCACCACCAACAATATGGGCAAGGATTTTCAAAACAGCACTATTCATAATAACTTCAAATTGGAAACAACACAAATGTCCGTCAACAGTAGAATGGATGAAAAAAGTGATGCACAATGAAATATATGTGTATCGATGAAAATGAACAAGCACGCTATATGCAATAAGAGGGGTATTTCATAAATACCATGTGGAATAAGAGAAGACATATGTAAAAGACAACACAGTGTATGATTCTATTTATGTAGTTTTTAAGCAGGTTAAAAATAACCTTTCCTGTTAGGAGGGATAATAATTACCATGGAGATGAGAGAGGGGTAGAGTTTGGCAGGGGATCAAAGGACCTTCTTTTTCTTGACCTTGGTGGTAACCATATTGGTGATGTGGGCTGGACTGTGTCCTCCAAAAGATATGTCCACCCAGAACCTAAGAACGTGACCTTATCTGGAATAAGGGTCTATGCCGATGTAATTAAGGTAAGGATCTTAAGAGAGATCATCTGAATTAGGGCGGGCCCTAAATCCAATGATAGATGTCCTTCTAAGAGACAGAAAAGGAAAAAACCACCCAGAGACAGGGAGTGGAGAAGGCCATGGGAAGTCTTCTGTGAAGACAGAGGCAGAGACTGAAGAGAGGCAGCCGTGAGCCAAGTAATGCTTGCAGCCACCAGAGGCCAAAGAGGCAAGGAAGGAGTCACTCCAACAGCCTTCAGAGGGGGTGTGGCCCTGCTGAGAATATGGATTTCAGACTTCTGTCCTCCAGATGTGTGACAGAACATTTTTCTGTTATTTTATGCCACCAAGTTTGTGGTAATTTGTTATAACAACTCTAGGAAACTAGTACAGATTTTGGTACTGAGGAGTCAGGTGTTGCTGTAACTAATGCCTGAAAGTCTGGAAGTGGCTTTGGAATTGGGTAATAGGGAGAAGTTGGAAGAGTTTTGGGAACATGGTAGAAAAAGCCTAGGCTGCCTTGAAGAGATGGTGGAAATACGGGCTTTAAAGGGGATTCTGGTGAGGTCAGACAATAGTTAAGGGCAAGGGAGAGAAATCTTCTAACCTCTTAAGACTACATATGTTATCATAAAGATTCTTAAAAGAAAGGTAAACATTAAAGGTACTTCTGATAAGGAGCATGTTTTTAGAAACTGGAAGAAAAGCAATCCATGTTATAAAGTATGAAAACACTCGGTTGAATTTCTACGATTGGGTGGAGGGCAGAGCTTGTAAACTGTGAACTTAGATATTTATTTAGCTGAGGAAATCTCCAAACAGTGTAGAAGATGCAGCCTGGTCTCTCCTTGCTGCTTATAGTAAAATTCAAAAGGAAAGGGATAAATTGAGGAAGGAACTTGCTAAGGAAAAAGGAAGCAGCACTTGAGGATGTGAGAGGTTCTTAGCATATCCAGTCGCAAAGGATGCTAAGATTAGGAACTAATACAACAGCCATGCTTGCTTTGTGATAATACATCAATCTGGTGTTTACAAGTTATACACTTTTATGTACATTTGTTATATTTTTCAAAGAGCAATACAAGTTCATGGTGGAAAAATTAGAAGACAGATAAGCAAAAGTAAGAACATTTTAAAATTAAAAATAAAGTTTAAAAATTTTTCATTATCCACATTTCTAGTTTCTAGAGACTCCTGTTGATATTTTGTTTTATATGCATTAAGATTTTATATTACCATATATATTTTTGCCAAAATGGGAAATGTCTTATCATATATTCAGATTTGCTGGCTACTTTTTTCTCTTAACAATGTATTTTTTGGCAGATAATTTTCCCAATAAATACACTACGATAGGGGTACTCTCCTAACTCTCAAGGGTTAAGAAGATGGTAAATGCTTGACAGATTTATACAAATTTCATGGTAGCAAGTTTTATTCTTTTTATTTTGTTTGAATGTCTTTTTTTGTAATTTATTAAGGAATATAGACATTTGTGAAGGTAAAAAAAAAAAAAAAAAGCCTTATCCCTTAGGGTAACTTATTTAAATCTGCATTTCTTTGATTACAAGAATATGAAATACGTTTTCATATTTGCATTACCATTTCTGTTTCTTCACTGTGAAATGCCTATTTATAGCTTTTGTCCCTTTATTTCTAACACAGTGATAATTTTTTTCTTATAAACTTGTGATTATTCTTTATATATTGAAGATAGTAATTTCCTCTTTGTTTCAACTTATTAATATTTTTCTCAGTTTTGTTACTTACTTTTCCTTTGCTTATAACTTTTTTTTAAAAAAGATTTTATTTATTTACTTGACAGAGATCACAAGTAGGCAGAGAGGCAGGCAAAGAGAAAGGGGAAAGCAGGTTCCCCACTTGAGCAGAGAGCCTAATGTGGGGCTCAATCCCAGGACGCTGGGATCATGACCTGAGCTGAAGGCAAAGGCTTTAACCCACTGAGCCACCCAGGTGCCCCTTGCTTGTGATAACTTCTTAAAAAGATTTATTTATTTTTATTTGAGAGAGAGAGAGTATGCACAAGCAGAAAGAAGAGCAAAGGGAAAGGGAGGGAGAGACTCTCAAGCAGTCTCCCCACTGACCACCCTGAGACCACCACCTGAACAAAAACTAAAAGGCATCCCTATGATAACTTTTCATGGATGATTTGTATTTATGTGGTTACACATCTAAATTTCTTTATAGTTTCTGCCTTGGAGTTATGTGGAAAGACTTATCATATACTCAGATTACATGAACAGGGAACTAAGGTTTCCTCTGGGGTTTTGTTTGTTTGTTTCTTAAGATTTATTTATTTGTTTGAGAGAGAGAGAGAGAGAGAACAGGCAGAGAGAGAGAGGAGAGAGGGTATCCCAAGCCAAGTCAGCCCAGAGTGTGGAGCCTGACACAGGACTCCATCTCACAATTCATGATATCACGACCTGAGCCAAAACTGAGTCCAATGCTTAATCAACTGAACCACCCAGGCACCGCTCCTCTGGCGTTTTTACAGCATATTCTATCTTTTTTTTTTTTTTTAATCTTCCTTGGATTTGTTTTAGTGTATGGTGAGAGGTCAAGGATTAACTTACTTTTTTTAAGTAAAAATTATTGTAGCATTATTTATTGGATAATCCCCCATTCACATTATTTTAAAATGCTGGATTTCTTTTTTCCCCAGATACTAAAAATAGACATATCCTTGCATTGGGGATCTATTTCATTATCCTAGCTTAGTCTGTTACAGGTTCTGCATGTTTATTTGAATGCAATTTTATGTTACAATTTACTGCCTCCCACTCTGTTTCCCCTCCAACTTCTTCCTTTTAAATAAATTTTTGCTACTCATGGGCATCTATTCTTCCCGATAAACTTTATTATTAGTTTACAAAACCACTCTTTGCATTTCAGTTGTCCCCTTATCTGAGGGGGATACATTCCAAGACCCCTAGTAGGTGCCTGAAACCGTGGCTAGTACTGAAACTTATATATACTGTTTTTTCCTATACATGCAGACCTATGATAAGTTAAATTTATAAATTTGGCACAATATGAGATGAGCAGCAATGACTAATAATAAAATAGAACAATTATAACAATATAGTATAATCAATGTTATGTGAATGCGCTCTCCCAAAACAATGTACCGTACTCACCCTGTTGCGACGATAGCGGATGATAAAACGCCCACCAGATGGGACGAAGGTAGGTGAATGACGTGCGCATGGGCAGGTAAGTTAGACGGCTGTTGACCGGCCGTTGATTTGCCAAAAGGAGGATCATCTGCTTTCAGGACCGCAGTTGACCGTGGAAAATTGAAACTGTGAAAAGGGAAATACAGATAAGCGGGTACTATCATAGATTAATTTTGTGAAGCGCTGCCATCCTCTTAATAAATACAGACTATTCAGGAATAGGAGTGCGAACATCTGGAGAAACAGTAAGAAACACAACTGCGTGATTGGAGGGTATTCCTGTAGGATTCCGTAGAAGCAGAGATGAATAACACTGGATCCTTAGGTTGTGGCCAGACGGAACTTAGATTTCTTTTGGAAGCAGTACAAAGAACTTTCAAGGAAAATTAGTCTCACAAACATACATATGCTAATGAAAATGGAGAGATGCAGAGTGCAAGAGACAGGGGGGCTCCTGCAATGGTTTAGAGGTAAAAGGAATAGAAGGATCAGGGAAGCCAGGACCCGATCCAATGCCTCTGCAGGTGTGAGGGAAGAGAGATGAGGATCCTGCGACATTGCCGAAAAGTCAAGCTCATCTGACCTGGAGAAGTTGCTGCCAGCCACAGAAACCAGGAAGTCAGGAAGTAGCTCCTAAAAGGCAGAGATGCCCAGCTTAGGTTTAAACAGGGTGAGATCAAGAGATGGTGTGACTTCTAACTGGAAACATTCTGAAGGCAATTGTAGATCTGGAGCTTCCTGAGGGTGAGGGTTGCAGAAAACAGAGAACCTGGTGCACAGGGGACCTTTGATAAATGCATGACGTTGAACTGAATAAGTGGTAGGTTTAACAGGATGTGAAAGCTGAAAATCATGTTGCAGAAGAGGAGAGATTCAAGGAGTGTCCCTAAACCTCGTTGAATACTGTATTTATGGGGCAGAAAGAAAAAGAGAGTCAGAAAAGTAATCAGATCAAAACAAACCAGCAAACAAGCAAACCAGTGAGCCAGATGGTTGTGATTATAAGAAAACATTGCTGAACATCATCTAATGATGATTCAAGGTGAACACAAATGCACAAAGGTGGGTATTAAATCACCTATTTGATCCTTATAACAATTCTGAGCTTGGGAAATACTAGAATGCTCTCACCAGCAAGGAGTGGCTCTAACTCATCTAAAATTTGCACAGCTCATTTGAGCTACATAGCTTGTATTTAAGGACATGAATTCAATTCTATAGATCAGCAAGAAAGAAAATATCTAAATATTGTTCGTCATGGGTAGGGAAATACTAGTCATCGGAATGTTTGGAGCGTTCACTGGAATCTGTAGAGAACCAATCACCTCATGGTTTATCATTGTTGTAACAGACTGTATGCACAGAATATGGTGAGCAATTTAAGAGATTTTCAAGGGTAGTCTTGACTCTACATGATTTTTACCTTTGGCAATGACTTCCATATTCTAATTCTTTTTTTTTTTTTAATTTATTTATTTGACAGACAGAGATCACAAGTAAGTAGAGAGACAGGGAGAGAGAGAGGGGGAAACAGATTCTCCGCTGAGCAGAGAGCCCGATGCAGGGCTCGATCCCTGGACCCTGGGATCATGACCTGAGCTGAAGGCAGAGGCTTTAACCCACTGAGCCACCCAGGCACCCCCAGATTCTAATTCTTTCATGACATAAGACTTCACTATAACTTGGTCCTTTCATGTAATTTTTATCATGTCATTTTATTACACCCAAGTTGTCATGACCACATTATCTGAGCTAAGCCCAGAAGGATGTCTAGGTAGAAATCTCACACAGATCACAGAGATGGAAAGGATGCAGCTGGGACCCACACTCAGATCTGTGGCCCACAGACCTTTCTATCACTCCTACAGGGAGAATAATTTAGTGGCTAAAATAATGGAATCTATAGTCAAACTCTCTGTGTTCAAATCTTGGCCCTTCAACTTTTCATCTGTGTGATTTTGGGCAAGATAATTAATCTCTCTGAGCTTCAGTGGTCTTATCTGTAAAATGAAGCTAAGAGTAGTACCTATCCCATGAAATTGTATTTAGGTAATTGTTAAATGACTTTGATATAGGTGAAAAACTTAGAATACCATTTGGCTTATTATAGGTCCTCCATAAATACTAGCTATTAATTTTAATTAGCACTCCACATAATTTTCTGTCTGGTTAAGCAGTTAGATAATCTATTCAAATATATACAGCTAGTAAGTGGCTGAATTTAGACTCATAGGCTTCTTAATTAATTTAAAATTTTGTCTATTTTATACTTGCTCAAACATGTGTATACTCAAAGTAATGATGTATATCTAATTTGGGTAACAATATATATTTGGCAAAAAGCAAATTTAATGTAATTTAATTAATTTAATTAATTTCATTTTGTGCGGGCTTTCTGTGAGGTATGTTTGATATATTTGTACACACACATACACAAATACATTATTGTAAATGACTGACATGTTATTGATCATGCCACTAAAGACCGTTCTAGATCCCCAAGGAAGAGTGAAGAGCCACCACAGTCACTCAATCAATGACACAGACCCTCTTGTACAAACTTCCAAGTTCAAAGAATGAAACCAATAATGAATACCATTTATTGGGAGCCTGTGGTATGCCATGGTATGCTAAGATCTTTATAAATATTTTCCCTAAAATAAGTCTCATCATTTCTATTTTTTAAAGGGGGGGAAATGAGGCTTATGGAGGTTATATGACTTCTTGAAGGTCAACCTACTAGTAAGAGATGAAATAAGTAGCCAAGTCCGGGTCTAATACCAAAGCCCTTATTCTTCCTACCCAACCATGCTGCTTCAACCAAAGCTAACAGAAACTAAAGAAGAAATTAAGTGGTTGAGATTTAGAGATGATGAACTACCATAAAAGTTCACTGTTGTGAACTTTAAAAGGGGAAAAGCTAGCCAGCTGAACATTGGTTAAGGGAATGCTTTTACAGTGAATACATGTTTCCCTTTATTTTTCATGTTGTCCCAAAACAAGAGAACAAAGGGTCAATCCAAGTTCATGGCAGGTAAATTTAGGGGAAAAAAAAAAGAAGAAAATATTTTTTGCCCCTCAGCATGGAGCCCTTCTATGGAATTCCATATTTGCAGAGTCAAGTTTCAGAGCTATAGTTTTTAAAGGCATTTGGTTTGATTTAATGCCCCCAAACAATGCTGGCTGTTGACTGGGCAAAGATTAGAGTAACCAATCCACCCACTTCAGGGCTTCAGCTGGTTTCTGTAGAAGCCAAAGAGACAGTTTTCTTCTCCCTCTCCTCTCACATCTGCCACAGAACCCAAGAAACCAGAGGTCCTCCCACTGTCTGTGGAGGTCCAGGTTCCCGGCAGGGTTAGTATGTCTCTGACAACCCATCTACCCGAGTCCAAAAGACTCAGTCCCCACAGAAGTAGCTAATCCAGCCATTGAAGGGTTACCCAGTCCAAACCCCAGCCACAAAGTGAAAACAGAGCAGGGTCTTTGTTTATTGATTTGCCCAGGACCCTCTGACTGGCAAAGGAAGAAAAAAATAACCCGGCACAAAATAAATGTTCGATTTCTTTTATGTAAACAAGATCAGGACCAACTTGGCTGTACAAAGCCATTCTTTGCATGTAAAGCAAAAAATAGCTCCCCTGAGGAGGAAGGAACCCAAGCCCTACTCAGCCTTCTCTCTCCACCCTTCCCCCCAGCCCTTTTCAGTTACCACTGCTTTTCTGCCAATGAATGTCTTATTCAGGGTCCCTGTGCGGGAGTCCCTGCTGGCAATGAGCTCACCCCCTCCCCACCACCCTATTCAAAATGTTTTCTGATCAAGATAAAGGCTATGGAGTCTATGCTGAAAGTCAGTATTATTGCAAATTATCTCCATAAAAAGGAAAAACGTTTATCCAAAAATCTCAGTCTCCTATTTCTTTCTGTGGGGCTCCGACCAGTCCCAAACTGCTTTTATGTGGGTTTAGAAGTGGACCAAAGGGAGAACTAAAAAAAAATAAATAAAAATAAAAATCCAAACTCTTTTTTTGTCAAATACCCACATGGTAGATGGCAATTTGGATGCTAATCCCTTGAACAAGAATCTCAAAAACTTAGTTCACCTTTTGGGACCAAGGAAGTTAATCCCAAATCCTTGTTCAATCTTTATTCATGCCAAACTCTAGTGACTTAAGCACAACATCTGCCAAGTTGGATCACATGACTCGGCTTCACTAGCCAGTATATCTATGGATAGGAACATTTTAAGGAAAACAAAAATCTAGCTGAACCCTCACCCAAAACTCAACGCCAACACAAACGAAGACACTCATATTTCAGAAGACCTGATTTCCTGAGGGGAAGGGGCTGCTTTCATTCTTATATAGGTCCCATTTTCTTAGTGCATTCAAAATGAAGCCTGGACAAATCTCTCTTGAAAGTCTAGTTCCCTTACTGCCCAGTAACACCAAGCCAACCGGGCATCAGGCATTTAGGGGAGAAACATTTGTAATTCTTCTAAAGCTTTCATTGTTAGGGAAACATTTGGACTCATAAGGTTCCCACACTATTAAGAGACACAGTGAATGCAAAGAAGATGGGGAAAAAAGGGTTCTTGCACCTGATGCACTAAGATTTCTCCCACTGAGAACCCAAATTCTGGAAGAAGGCCCAGAGAGCATTAAGATGCGCACTGACTAAAGCTTCAGATGCAAGAATGTTTTTCCCGAATATACTCAACAGGAAAAGTCTTCCACAAGAACTCATGGAGTGCTCATTAGAACAAATCTGGGACCATGGTGGTGTCAATACCATCTTACCTTCCTGATTGCTATGGTTTCATCACTTGGTAAGGAATGCTCCGGGAAATGGGTGTCTTGGTTATTATCCAGGATGAGAGGGGACATCGAGGCATACCCTCTCCTACCTAATCCTGCCCTTTCCCTACTATTCTGGTGCTCAGGGGAGAGCTCTTGGGTGTGGAAAGAGGGAGGTGTAAGGAACAAATGAGCAAGTCTTACAGATTTATATGAAAATTCCTAGTGCCCTGGCCATACAGCTCCCCCAGGCCTTGAGTGAACCATGGCAACTCAACTTTTCTACCTAGCAGTAAGAACAACCTAAGAAAATGAGCAACAAGGGCTATTGACAGAAATGTGTGTTCACATAGGGATGTGTTTATAGCCTAACTTATTCCGCAAAGTATTTGAGGTGCAAAGACTTCATCCTCAAAGGCTCAGGTGAGGCTATTCATCTTGTTGTTATCTTGACTCAAATAGAGGATCCAAAAAACATAGGACAAAACTAAGGAAGCAATCACCACCATGTCGACAGGCCCTACCTGCCTGCAAGTCTTTGGGTAGAAAACGCTCTGGCGGTTAAGACTTTTCTGTATTAGGCATTTCCACTCTAGTACAAACCATGCGCCACAGATAGGTGCTTCTTGTCATTCACTGTGGTGTCTGCCTAACCCACAAGCTCTAACTTAACTATCTGCAAGACCAAGCTCATCCAAGGTTTATCAGAGAGGAAGGATCTATGGTAACGTTGACAGGAAAAAAGAGAATTATCAAAGGATCTATAGCACCCACCCATTTCCTATCAAAAAATTATAAATCTTAAAGGCAATTATTAAAAGAGAGGCTAATCTGAATTAGAGAAAAATCTGAATTGTAAACCTTATTTTTAATAAGGTTTTCTTTTTTAGAGCAGATTTAGGCTCACAGCAAATTCAAGAAAAAAAGTCCAGAGTTTCTATGTACCCCCTGCCCCAACACACACAGCCTCTCCCATTTTCAGCCTCCCTCACCAGAATGGTACATTTTTTCAGTTGAGGAGCCTACGTGGACACATCACCATCCCCCAAAGCCCATGATTTTTATTAGGTATCACTCTTGATGTATATGCTATGGGTTTTGAGGCATGTATAATCACAGATATCCACCATTATAGCATCATACAGAATGATTTCACTGTCCTAAAATCCTCTGTGCTCCCATCCTCATCCCTCCCTCCCCATTAGCCCCTCGCAACCACTGATCTTTTCACTGTCTTCATAGTTTTGCCTTTTTCAGAATGTCACATAGTTGAAATCCTACAGTATGTATCCTTTTCAGATGGACTTATTTCTCTTAGTAATATGCATTTAAGATTCCTCTGTGTCTTTTCAAGGCTTGATGGCTCATTTCTTTTTAGTGCTGAATACTATTCTGTCTGAACATACCACAGTTTATTTTTCCATTCACCCTCTGAAGGACATCTTGGTTGCTTCCAAGTTTTAGCAATTCGGAATAAAGCTGTTATAAATATCTATGTGCAAGTTTTTCTGTGGACATAAATTTTCTATTCATGGGGCACCTGGGTGGCTCAGTGGGTTAAAGCCTCTGCCTTCAGCTCAGGTCATGATCCCAGAGTCCTGGGATCGAGCCCCGCATCAGGCTCTCTGCTCAGCATGGAGCCTGCTTCCTCCTCTCTCTGCCTACTTGTGATCGCTGTCTGTCAAATAAATAAATAAAATCTTAAAAAAGATTTTTCTCTATTCATTTTAGTAAATACCAAGGCATGTAATTGCTAGATTGTATGATAAGAACATGTTTAGGGATGCCTGGGTGGCTCATTCAGTTAAATCTCTGCCTTTGGCTCAGGTCATGATCCTGGAATCCTGAAATCAAATGCTACCTTGGGCTCCTGCTCCTCGGGGAGCCTGATTCTCTCTCTCCCTCTGCCCCTCTCACCTGCTCATACACACACACACTCTCTCTCTCTCTCTCTCTCAGGTAAATAAATAAAATCTTAAAAAAAAAAAAGTTTTGTTTTCCAAGAAACTGCCAAACTGTCTTCTGCATTGGCTGTTCATATTCAATTCCCACCAACAATGAGAGAAAGTTCCTGTTGTTCTATATCCTCACCAGCATTTGGTGTTGTCAGTGTTTTGGATGTTGGTCAGCCCCAAGTCCAAAAAGTTTTTCTACAAGTACATTGGTAGCAGTGAGAGAGAAAGAGATTTGCCAGTTATTGGCTATGCAGGAAGGATGGTTTTTCCAGAGTATTTAGAATTACTGATTTCATCAGGGGTGAAGAATAGCCTTGGAGAGGCTTAGTAGAGAGTGCTTTCTAATGACTCTACCATGCAGCCAGCACAGTGAAAGACACACTTCCTCCTCAAATTCTCCTTGCACCCTTTAGATAGGGAAAGACTGTACCCCTACTTAATATGCAAAAAGAATGGAGTTCAGGAACTTGCCAGAGATCAAGCAGCAAGCCGAAGAGCAAAGACGTGACCACCAAGCTTTCCAACCCGCAGGCCCAGCCGCGTTTCTACTACCCCACATTGCAGAAGGCAGATAATTATCCACTAAATTACTTTTCCTCAAGGATCAATTTCACTTGGCCTCCCAGGACCTTCACTGTGAAGGGAAGGCTGTATTAGGTGATCTCCAAGGACCCTGTAAACTTCAGCACTGCCAGAGGCTTCATGTGATTTTTAAGCCAAGATGGGGCTGGTTTCACAAACTGCTTAGGTAGAGAAAATTGCCTTTAATGCTCCACCTCCGATATAACTTGGAATTAACTGCCTTGATTTTCCCATTTTAAAAAAAAGGACCTGTACCAAGACCACCACTTGCTTCTCTCCAAAGACATCCTACATTCGTTCCTGAGAGACATATTTATAACTAAACAAAAAATAAAGATTGATTATAATGTCATAAGAAAAAGCAGGGAACAAACTATTTTGCCAAATCTAACACGGTTATCACTCCTCTTTGAAAGTATTCTTTTAAAACTGCTGATCCCTATGTACTAAGTAGAGGAATTCAATCCGAGGCAAAGTATAAGGAAAGGGCTGGGTACCTCACAGTCTCAGTCTTCTTCCCTTCTTTGAAGTGTGGGAGCTAGAGTCTCACTCGCCCCAGAGAGGCAGAGTGGTGCCAAGAGTATGGGTGGTAGATACTGAAATTCAGTGTCAACTGACCTTTCCTCTGTGCCAGATAGTATATTAAACTTTGAAGAAAAAGATGGCCAAGATATAGTCTTTGCCCCCAAGAGCTCCTGGTCTTTTCTGGAGATCTTTGTTTCTATCATAACAGACATAAGTAATAACTTTCATATCCCTGGAACACTAAGATAAATGCTCACAATGTTCAGTTATATATAATTCACATTCTGGAGCTATACCTCCACCACTTTCTCACAACCTCTCGCTCTCTCTCTCTCTCTCTGTCTCACTCGTATATCTATTGAAATAAGGAAAGCAAAGTCAGCAGATCTAATTCACAGTAAGAGTGAACCAGCAATGCTGATCTTGGCTTTCTTTAACTCCTAATCAAGAAGGAACATGTTAGAAAATGCGTGTACTTTATTATTAGAGAGGAGCAACCTGCAACCACTCAGTAATGCACGGACACAGCAGTACACGGAACATAAGATGAGGTTGAGATCATTGAGGTTGATATCATTGGTCATGTGGGAACTGAGGCTCAAGTTCAGGTTGTTGCATCCTGCCTTGCAGGTTGTAAATCACATGACTCCAGAGGTTGCCATTCACATAGCCTAGGATGTGAATGATGTCCCCGGAATGTGTAATGAGATGAGGCTGCATAGATTGGACTCGAAAGCCAGCTTGGAACGGCTCACATGCCCACTTTGACCAGACTAAACGTTCCTGTGGCCACACTAGACAGACTGTTTTTTTATAGGTGAGTCCCCTAACCTCACTTCTGGCTTTGTGGGGAAGAAGAAAAAAGCAGACAGGGGTGCTGGTTTTCACTTTACTCAGTCTTTAGGATAGCTTGGTTTCTTACGAACATGGAATCTTTAATACAGACTATGACCCATCTCTAGAGGAGGAAAAACTAAAGTTGAAAAGGTATGTCTTCACCCCTCTTGTTTTCTGTTGTCCAATGGAAAACAGTAATCAAAACCTAGGGCTGATCACATGGAAGGGCCCGGATAGCACAGCACTTGCAAACACCTAGCAGGTGCTGGAGGCCTGGGAGTTCTCAGGTGGGCTCAGGGCCACAGGCATCTTCTAGGGACAGCAGGAAGCCCCACCTCTGTTCTGGTGACAGTGTGTGACCTGCGCCAAAAGTAGTTCCAAGAGCCCGAGAGGGATGCAGGATGTCTTGACTTTGTCATAGGCTCTCCTGTTCATTAAACCTCCTTTAAAGACTCTGTGAAGACGGTTTATGAGTTGGGTACTTTGGGCTTTCCTGTGAAAATGCCTCCCCTTCCCCCCCATAAATGAGCCCAGATGTTTTGGGCACCTTTTTAATATATCCTCCTCAGAGTTTCCACACGGAAAGAGGCTGTTAGAAGTAAGTGCTCCTCATTCCCTGAGAAAACTTCCCAGTCGTCATGGCTGCTTCCATTTCCCTGGACAAGCTGCTGTTCCAAAGTTATTTCAAGATGGCAGCAGTAGAAAGATGGATTACCTCTGTCAACAGGGAGTCCTAAAGTTCTGCCATTCACTGAGCAAAGAAACGTGTGCCTGCCATGGGCGGCTGATAAGGGAAGTGGACACAGGATAAACTTCAGTCCGGCCAGCTGACAAAGCTCAAACACAGCCTCTGGAAAAACAGCAGCTCCCGGTCCTCTCCTTTGTGAAAGCAAAGACTGTGGGCTTTGTTTGATTACTAGGCCATTACCATCAGCGGGAGGCATGCACTTCTGAGCGGCTGCTGCCTGCTGTAGAGACAACAGGACAGTTTCCTCAGAGGGAACTAGAAGCCCACATTGTCCAAAGAGGGTATTTTACCTCCAACGCTTCACTTTGGTCCCTCATCCCCATCTCATGGAACTCTCCATTCTGATTCATTTTTAGGAGCAGACCATGATTTGTAGGTGATGAACTTCCCAGCATTATTTCAGAACTGGATAGCCACTACCACTTGTTGGAGCATCTAGTATGGGCTTCATAAGAACAGCAAAAGTTTTACATGCAAAATCTCACTGAATCGCCACAACACTCCGGTGTTATTAAGCCCAGCATTTTAGAGATAAAGACGTGGAGGTATAACAAGGTGAAGTGCCTTGCCCAAGTTCACACAATTAGTAGGCAGTCGCTCTGGGATTTGACCACCAGCCAGACGGGTCTGGTTTCAAGACCAAATCTTCTTCTGTTAAGGGCACTGCTTCCCTTGCCCCTTCTTAGTCTAAGGAAAGAGGTCACATTGAGAGAAGCTTCATAGCTTGCAAAGGCTTTGGATCCCCTTGCCCGAATTACAGGTTTGAAGAATCATAAACTGTGCATGCTCCAATGCAATAAAATGATAACCATGGGACACTAATAATAATCACGTCTCCTTTCAGGACTCCCTTGTCTCTGTGCTTGTCCCCTTTCAAAAGACTGTCCACTTAGCTCATTCTTATCTTATCTTGGTTAATCAAGTCATATTTTGCTTTTCTCTGGCTCCTATTAAGATCTCCTTGAAGCCCTCCCCTGCTAGATAAGCCTCCCGGGGTTCTTTCCCTTTGCCATTAGTCACAATTTCCTAATGTTGAGCTTCTGCCAGAAGACAGAGGAAGCAGCTCCAAATGCAAGTGATTAGCTTGTGTGTGGGGCTTTGACACAAAGTTTTGGTCACTTACAAAGGCAAACTCACAGCTGGCCCAAGGGCAGTTGCTTGTCATTTTCCATCACTGAAAAAAATGCAAATCCCAGTAACTAGTTGCTTCAAAACATCTAGCCCCCTCACTTCTGTGGGGATAACGAGGCAGACATCTGAAGGCGGTTACTGGATCTCCACAACATTCAGGGCAGTCTAAGAGCTCAACTAATCAAGGCAATGTGTACATTATTGAGTGCTGTTTTTTAAAAAGCACTGACGGTCCATTAGGACCAATCATCCAACCATACAGAGATTTGCAAATGAAACTTGTTATTCCTGTGCCATTTCTTTGACAAACATTCCCTCATTGCAATGCAAGGTCTGGAGCAAGAACACAAAACTACACAGGAAACTTAATGAAAACTGTTATCAAAAAGAACAGTTCTGAATTGGATTTAAGCACGTTTCTCAAGTGGCCATTATTTTTTAACAAGCATGGAAATACTTTATTTTTATTAATGGGTTTCTATTTATCTCTAGGACTTTAATGCCATATTTATTATGCTTTCCTTCAACCAACATTTCACTGAACACCTACTATGCACTTGCAAGACAATAGGAATGCCAAGAGAGTACACTGAAGCCTACTGAGGAGTTCACTGTCCCATAGGGATGACACACATTGTCTCAGGAAGGTTTAACCAGGTTGCAGTGACATACAGTCCCAATACCTCATTGGCCAAAATTAGCAAAGATTTTTGTTCATGTTACATGTCCATTGTGAGTGACCAGGAGCCTAGGATGATGAAGCAGACACCATGTTTAACGTTGCCAGTCAACATGCTAGAAGATAAATGTCTGAAGAGTCTTACATAGGCAATGATATGCTCCATTCCAGAAATGACACTCATCTCTTCCACTCTCAATTCATTGTTCACAACTAGTCATTGGTCCCATCCAACCATTAGGAAACTAAGGACAATTCTCTCTCTCTCTTTTTTTTTTTTAATTTATTTGACAGAGATCACAAGTAAGCAGAGAGGCAGGCAGGGGTGGGGGTGGGGGGGAAGCAGGCTCCCCGCTGAGCAGAAAGCACGATGCAGGGCTCCATCCCAGGACCCTGGGATCATGACCTGAGCCGAAGACAGAGGCTTTAACCCACTGAGCCACCCAGGCACCCCTCAAGAAGGACAATTCTACCTTAAAGCTAGATTTTGGAAGATCCAGAAACATTTGGAGAATAGTCCTAATGAATACCACATACATGTTAGCAGATAATTGTGATACAATGAGAAAAGTGCTATAATAGAGAAATGAGAAAAAGAAAGATCAATAAACTCACAAATTTCATGGAGTAATTACAAGAAGTTCCCATAAGAGGTAGCATGTGAGTTTAATGTTGAAGGGTCAACATTGTCTTTCTGGGGAGCTAAGATATGAGCATTCCAGAAAAAGAGGCATTGCTAAGGCACAGAACAGGAAAACACCTTTCACTACAAGATTGCAGGGAAATTCAGTGGGGCTGAAGCACCACATCTGGGAAGGGGGGCCAAAGGCAGGAGGCCAATGTGGCAGATATTTGCCTTGCTTGGGAGTTTGGTCTCACCCTGCAGGCAACAGCAGATAATAGAGTGTCTTACAGGGGAGAGGCGTATGATGGAGTGTTAGGAATATGTTTGTTAGTTTTTTAGGAAGATAATACAGAGGAACTGGACGGGAGAGGGAGCCCCACTAAGGGGCTGTGGTTGTAATTCAGATGAGAGACAGTGAGCCCTGCGTCTGGCCTGCCACGGGAAGTCTGAGACGTAAAAGGCATTTTTGAGGAAGAACTTCTCAAACCCTAATGTTTTCTCAGGAAAATCATTGTTTTTAATTAATGGGGGGCTGATGGATGACAGGGAAACCTTCAAGACCACTTCAAGGCTGCTGATTTAAGAAATGAGGAAATGCTACACCACTTGCTTAGACAGGCAATACAGCTGGAGATGAAAAACTTGTAGGCAGGAAGACGATGAGCTCAGATTTAGACATGTTGAACTTGAGGTGCCGGTGGAGATGCAGGTTGAGGTGGCCACTGGAATATAGGGCCCTGGAGTCTAAATTCATTGGGAGATACTAATTTGGGATCAATGCAATTTGCAAATAATGCCTGTCATTCGCAGCTGAGCCCTACTAATACAGCGTCTCCTAGAGAAAACTGAAGAGTTCAGTGCAAATACATAGAAACATTCTGAAGTTGGTTTTGTTAAACATTTAAATACATATGTATATGTCTAGTAAAAGCTCAGGGGTAAAGAGTTTGGGAATATCTCATCCATCCAAATGCCCTGAGAAAATTACTTCCACAATTTCAGTTAATATCTACCCCCATCGAAGTAAAAGTTTCTTGCCTAGGAAAATGTAGATAATTTAGAACAAGGAAATGTATATATTTCACTCAGAACTGATTTGATGTTTAACCTGAGGAAAGAATTTTGAAACCAAACTTTTAATGACAATTATAAGTAATCAATGCAATTTTTTAAGTGAATAATCAAGTTTACAGGGTTTCTGCAAATTTGGGTGGCCATCTGTAGGAATTTTCAATAGACTGGGTTTTTTTTTCTTTTAATTTTTAATTAAATTGGCCTAAGTCAGCAATCAAGGTTTCCATGTTACTGTGTAATGTATAGGGTAGCAAGTACACTGGGCTCCCACGAGCTCCAAAAGAGACCATTTAGAAGGCCAGAGGGAGAAATCTGAACTCTCATTGTCAACGTTCCAAGAGATAAACAGAGCATTATAAGTCATTCTGAGGCAACAGGATCAGGGTTTTTAAATAAATCATATTAATATGTGAATAAGACAAGCATTATTCTCTTCTTTCAAAATTTAATAGAGCTTTTGTTTTTGCCAAGTAGGAAGGTGACTGTTGAGCTGTGTGGCTAGGAAGCACATCTTGGACTTTCTGGTCTTACCTCTCCTGTGCATGCCCACGTTACACCTGCTTTCTAAGTAGTTGACCCTGACTCCTGGGGTCAGTCCACCTCAGGCCAGCTCCGGCAATCCCCAGTGGCTAGCTAACTGCTAAGTCAAGAAAACAAAACAAAACAACAGAAAAACCCTGTCTTCTGGGATGCAGACCATCTAGGAATTGGTAACAATCCACCCATTTCCAGAAGTGAGAGGAAAGAATAAGCAGGTTGATTCAATGAGGCTGTTTTCTAAGTTCAACTTTTTCCTAAGCCCAGGTGACTGACAGGGAGAGGTTCAAGTCTGTATTCTTTATAGGAAGGTCCACAAAAAAGAGTGTGAGTCTGTCTAAACCTATTTTTCCTTCCCTTGCTAATCTATGTTCTGAAAAGCACTGGCTTTCAAACTTCAGGGCCCTAGGAAATACATACAAATACCACTGAAACAAGTTTCACAAAACAGCATTTGCCTGAACAATGTGTGATGTGCCTGACATTTCCCAGTCTGTTCTATTTCATGTAGAAAGGTCTGTTTGTGTCCCTCTAAATGACTTATGACTCACTAATTAACTTTGACCCTCAGTTTGACATGTAGTATCGTAGAGTATCCCTTCCCCAAATATACATTTAAATTCTACCTAGAAGAAAGCAAAAAACGTTGGTAATGCTTTGAGGCTCTCAACAAGTACATGGAACTATTGAGTCTCTGAGGTTCTCTATTCCAGGGTGGTTCTCTTCCATTTCACAGGGACACTAAGCATATACCAATGGGCTCAATTCTGTGGAACCAACTGTTGCTTTTGAATGAATTTTCACCACCAGCATGTTCACTCTCAAGCAGAGCTCCACCCTTTATCCACTCAACTTCCAGCTAAGAGACTCATGATTTCAGGGATCCTAGACTAGCATTATTCAATAGAACTTTCTGTGTTGATGGAAAAGTTCTAGACCTGCACTGTCCACTGGCCACTAGGAACAAGTAGCTAGGAACATTTGAGTTGTGGCTAATGAAACTGAGGAACTGCATTTCAAATTTTATTTAATTTCAATTATTTAAACTTAAGTAATCATGTTGTAGTTAGTAATTACCATAGCGAATAGTACCAGCTCTAGATAAACCCTCAAAATATGTTATCATTTCTTCCCCTCTTACTGCTTACAGCTAATTGCATTGACATCACATTGACGTTGCACTCTTCACACATTACCTTGTTCACTTGTGGTCCTTTCAAATCACGTTTATGGTTAAGTGATTTAATCCATGCATTCAGTGTTCTCCATTTTCCTTCCATTTTCATTTTTCTTTAATGAATTTTTCCTTTTATTTCCGTCACAGTCTCATCTTCCTAGACCTTTCAACATACTCATTTTTGCAAAATAATTTGATGCTTTTTTTTTTTCCATTTAGAAAAACCTGAACATGAATCACAGACTCAGTATGCAAGTTATGGGCTGGTGAACAAGCAGTGGTTAAGATTGAAGTGACCAATTCCCAAATGCTATTTGGTGGTGGTAGGTGACGTAGACTTGTTTTGGCTCTGGATTGTACCTTTTTTGCATCTATATGTTGGAAATGTGTACATTTTGTATCTGAAATTGGAGAGTATGTAAGTAGAGAAACTAGTGTACTTAGAGTAGGATGTTGAGTAAAAAGTGTCTAAGAAGACACTTTCTGCCTTCTAAGGTAGATAAGCATAGGTAGAAGAACTTCCCTATGAGACTTGTTAAGAGATGACACTGTGAGAGTGGTATAGTATTAACGGTATTGGAGAAAGAAGAGTTCTGAGTTGGGGCCGGAGGTATTGAGGGCTTCTTAGAAGAGGTAACTTGGGGGTGCCCGAGTGGCTCAGTAGGTTAAGGCCTCTGCCTTTGGCTCCAGTCATGATCCCAGAGAGTCCTGGGATCGAGCCCCTCATGGGGATCTGTGCTTAGCAGGGGCCCTGCTTCCCTTCTTCTCTCTCTGCCTGCCTCTCTGCCTACTTGTGATCTCTGTCAAATAAATAAATAAAATCTTAAAAAAAAAAAAAGGTAACTTGTAAGCTGGGTCTTATAGATTGGCACTCATAAGCATTGGGGACAGGGAAGAGCACTCCAGGCTGGGAAACACAGTTAAGGGAGAATTATAGATAACTTAGCCTTCTTTGAACAGGCAGCATACTCAAGCTATCTAGTGTCTTAATGTCTAATGTGTCTAATCAGGCCTGCATTTTAGGAAGTTACATTCATCCAGAAATATTTACTTTGGACAGCAAGATAAAAATAATTATTTAGAGGGAAATAAAACTGGAGCAGAGAGATCAGCTCCTTGAGTAATAAGATAAAGTAAATGAGAAGTAACAATCCTCTAAACCAGGAGATGGCAAACTGTCCCATGGACTGTATCAGACCAAAAATCTGGTTTTGTGACTATACTTTTATAGAAACACATTCACATATTGCCTATGGCTACTATCATGTTCAATAGTTGCCACAAGGACAGCATGACTTGCAAAGCCTAAAATATTTACTATCAAGCTCTTTCAAGATGTTTGGCAACCTGGGTTGTAAATTAGAGTACCGGGAGCAGAGAAGGTGGAATGCATACCAGGAAAATGATGGCAACGAAATCTATGGGATTCAGAGACAGGTGGTACCATGGAATTCATTGACCAGGGAAGTTTAATTCAGGGATCCTTAGGGTCCCTAGCCGGGGAGTCATAAAGAAGAGCAGTTTTGTTCGCTGAGATAGGGATGAGAACACAAGCTAGGAATAATAAAAGGTAAGGAGTGATGTGTTGTTTTTGAAGCACCGGTGGCCCACACACACATGTGAAGATGAACACACTCACCTCTGGAGCTAAGGAGAGACACCACAGCTGGACACATAGACTTGAGGGCTGTCCACCTAGAGTTTAGAGGTGATGAGAAGATGATGGACCCAAGAGAGAAGAAAGGAGAGAACAGGAATGGACAGAAACCTGGGAGAACATGTCAATGTAAGCAGTGCACAGAGAAGGGAGAACCAGTGAAGGATTCAGAAGAAGGGTGGGAGGAACAGCATGGCATTATGGAAATAACAGGAGGCAAAAAAACATACAACAGAGAAGATAGCCTAGAACCAAAAGCTGTCCTAAGAGTCAAACAGAATGAGAAGGTGACTGAACATATCAAGGGCATCACTGTTGGTATTTGTAGACAGAATCCAAGGAATGAACAGAAGGAGAAAAAGTTGTGACAGCAAATGAAAACTAATCCTTTCAGACCTTTAACTATTGAGGAAAGATAAAGACCAGCTGGAAGAGAGAGCAGGTCAAAGGAGGTCTTTCTTGAGGAAAGGAGAGCTTTGGGTACGCTTATTTTACACTAATGTCAATAGACTCTAGCATGAAGACATTTCCCAGACTTTGGACAGTTTATGAATCACTCAGAAGTCTCCGTTTGCTCCCTTTGGAACATACATCATTGCTATGGTCTGAAAAGTGAATGCTTCTGGAACCCAAGCACAAGCTAAATGAAATGCTCCTTCTAACTCAACCTAAAAATCTTCTTAAGTTTCCTAAAAGGTACCAAAACCTTTTTAAGATCTTCATGTCAAGAGCTTCCTATCCTTTGAGTTTCAAAGGTGGCAAAAGTCATGTTGAAATTTGCAAGGTTGAGGAGATGTTAGTATCTGGAGTCTTTGGCTTCTCCAAGTGGAACACAACTCCCTCTTAAGCCCAGAAGGTATGCCCCTAGACTTACCCTTATGGGATCCAGGGTTGTAGCTCTCAAGGGAGTGCCTCTTCTGCTGTTGTTGTCTTTGAACCATCATTTTGACATTCAATCGATAGCTTTACCTTAGAGAGAATGGAATAGAAACTAACAACTTTCAGGTTTGGAACCAACTGGTGAGGAAGGCAAAATGGAGAGAGAAAAAGCAAGTCTTTCATGTCATCGTTCAGTTAGTGATCAAACTATGCTGGGAAAACAACCCACCACTGATCTTCTGCTCGTGCAAAATAGCTCATGTCCCTACTGCTTAAGCCATGTTGCATCGTGGTTTTATGATGTTTGTAACTAAGATCATTCCTACTAATATAGTTTATTCTTTTCTTTCTTTTCCCCTCTTTAGGAAGCAATGTCTGAATGAAAGAAATTATCTCAAATTATAGAAGTTTAGGCCTTTGAAGTTGGGGAGAGTATTTTTAGAATACTCAGAAGCCAGGCTTATTCCCTCTATATTCTTTGTTCTTTTCCTTGCCACTCTGCCTATGCCAGGCTCTCCTTCAAAACTCAGTTCACTCTGCACCTTGTCTTTGAAGCTCTCTCTGAATTCCCCCTCTTCCATTCTCCAAAACAAAGTAGATTTTCTCCCTTGATGCCTTTGTGTACACAAATTGCATATCATTTTGCATTTTTTGGTACAAGTCTGTAAGACTCCCAGCTTCCCAGAGGCCAGGTTGTTATATCTTTTTTTTTTTCCCTGTATCTCCAGTGCCCAGCACAAAAGTACTCGATAAAAGTATCAAGGACTGAACTGTGTCCATCCAAGGTTTATATGCTGTACCTCTGAACCCTAATGTGACTCTATTTAGAGATGGGTCCTTTAAAGATATAATTAAGGTTAAATGAGGTCATAGGGGGAGACCTAATCCAATAGGACAGGTGTCTTTGTAAGAAGAGGAAGGGACACCATTGATACAGAGGAAAGGCCATGTGGGAACACAGAGAAAGGAGTCGTCTGCAAGATGAGACTGCAAGAAGTCTCTGCAAGAGACAGACGTCAGGAGAACCCAAGCCTGATGGCACCTTGATCTTGGACGTCTAGTCTCCGGAACTGTGAGAAAATAAACTTCTGTTGCTTAGTCCTCCCAGGCTGTGGCATTTTGTTGTGGCAGCCTGAGCAGATGAATACAAAAGGAGCGTTGAGGGCGCCTGGATGGCTCAGTCGGTTAAGTGTCTGCCTTTAGCTCAGGTCATGGTCCCAGGGTCCTGAGATTGAGTTCTGCATTTGGCTCCCTGCTCGGCAGAGAGCCTGTTTCTCCTTCTTCCTCTGCTGCTCTCCCTGATGGTGCTTTCTCACTCTCTCTGTCAAATAAATCAGAACACAAACAAAAGAGTGTTGAATGAATGAATGAGTGAGCTTCCTTTCGGAAAGGTAGTTCACACATCCACATTCATCTACTGCTATTAAAGCAATTAGGTGCTTCCGCTATTCTAAGAGTATGATTTCAAGACAACTTTGACAAATTAATTTTATTTTGGCTAAGAAAAGGAAGAAAACAGCCTGTCTCTTTGCCATGGCAAACATACAGAAAGGTATTTTCTCCTTAAGTCCTTCCATATCCCTAATTTCTGACTTTTACTCTTTTAGGTTTGCTTTACACAGAGAATGATGAACCCAGTGGAGACCCGGGAACTACACGCAAAGAGGAAATACGACCAAAGAAAGGGGTCGCTTTCATCTCCCATGAAAGCAACGCTGTTTTTGTTGATACATATGGAAAAAATCAGGGCCAATTATGCATTGTGATTTGGCACTGGGGCTGCGGGCTCCCCACAGGCCTTTTCTTTCTTTCCACAGATATACCATTACAGTCCACGGGAGCCCTGCGCCCTCTGTTCCTGGCAAGGCCATTCCTCAGCGAGATGGACTTAGCCAGGGGCGTCTCTGTCACTGTCAGGATGGGCTTCAAGTGCAAACAGCTTTTCCTGTCTGTTGACTCTAAGGAAGAAGAACTGTACTTGGTCAAGGTGGAGTGGAGACCATCACACACTGTGTCATCACACCATCACACACTGTTTCACACAGTGGGTGTGGGCACCCTCTCGAGCCTCAAGGGAACTTCAAAATTGCTCCAGTCTTCCTGGTGTTTCACCAGGAGCTTATTTCATGTAAGCTTTGGGTTGATAATGATCAATCCCCTTTTCTAATCTCCTGGTCTAAAACATTGATATTCAGAATTTTAAAAGTGGAGATTATCAGGGTGTTAGGAGACCTGGTTCTGGACCTGCTGTCTGCTAACTTACTGCATGACTTTGGGCAAGCTCCCGCACCACTAAGAACCTCAGTCTCTTTAGCTATGAAACAAAAGGGTTGGACTGAGTGTCTCCCAGCTGAAACCATCTCCTGTGCTGCCCACTAAAGTACCAACTAACCACATGTGGCTATTTAAATTTAAATTAATTAAGTGAAATTTAAAATGTAGTTCCTCTGTCTCACACTTCAATGGCTTTAGTAGCCGCATGTAGCTAGTGACTCCCATTTGAACAGCACAGATAAAGCATATTTCCATCATTGCAGAAAGACCAACTGGACAACCTGGGTCTAATGTTCTCATTTTATCATGACGACAAATAGATAATTTTATAACAAAGCATGACAGTTGAATAGTACTTTTGTGTTTATTGTGTGTTTTAATACATCATAACATTTTTAAAAAGATTTTATTTATTTATCCAAGAGAGAGCGCACGAAGCGGGGGAGAGAGAGGAGGAAGGGGCAGAGGGAAAGGAAAAAGCAGATTCCCCCTGAGCAAGAAGTCAGGACCCTCAGATCATGACCCAAACTAAAGGCAGATGCGTAACCAGCTGAGTTACCCCTTCAATGCCTCATAAGGTTTAACCACCCAAAATAGGTAAGAGAGGAATTACTATACCTACTTTATCCGATGAGGGCCCTAACTCAAGGATTAAATGAAATCAAACTCCTGTCAGGCCATGCTGCTGATGACCTCAGCACTTTCCAAATCCAGTGCTCTCTCTAACACCTGGCACTAAACCACAGGGCAAAGATGTGTGTGGCCTGGCTAAGGTCACTCCAACCCATGGCAGCGCGGAACATAAGACCGAGCCGTTAAGAGCTGATCTAGCGACACGGTACCCTAGTTTTTATTTTATCTCCACATACCCTCACTGTGTGGTGTGACCACAGACCAGTTATTTAACATCTCTGGGCTCCTTTTTCCTCATCTGTCAAATGGGAATGGCGACAGTAACCACTGCTTGCGAGAATTCTGGGAACAGATGCAAATGAAGTACTTAGCTCAGGAAGCCAGGCACCTACAACTGCTCACTAAAAGTTAGCGACCGCGAAGACAACCATTAGCACTACCTTTATTCTACCCTGAAACTGCATTTCCTCTCCACCCCCAGCGGACCCACAGATAGCTCCTGCACACTTCTTGCCTGCTTATCTAAGAAAAGATGACATTACTCTTACACATAGACAACAACTCCTTTTTTTGAAACCTACTGAGTGATTTGGCCTCATAACCTCCCGCAGCCCTGAGTTCCCCGGATTAATTACAAGTTGTTTAGGAAGAGCTCTCTCAGAGGGATTGCATTAATCCGCCTGGGCAACGTGCCACAAGCAAATGGCTTTTCCCCTTTAATTTTACCAAAACTCTTTGGTGCCAGGAACACATCACGTGCCTGCCCCCAAGGAAGGCCTGGCACAGTAGGTGCCACTAGTGCGTGTGCGGGTGAGGGGAGCGGCTGGGGACCCCTATAGAGCCCCCTGCAGGGTTTCTCCCCCAGAGCAGGGCCCAGCAGCCTGACGGCAATGCTGGCTCTACCCAGCATGAGTTTCGTCTTCTGGAAAAGGCACGGCAGACACGTGTCTCCTGGTGATGACTTTTCCTTCCCTGTCCCACCACAGTGGAGTGCCTCAAAGAACAATATTTATGCGGACGGAGCCACAGAGTGTGGGGGGCCAGTCTACAAAGCCCAGCTCTACGAGAGCTTAGGGGGTGGGGGGCTGCCCCAGAGCGGGGCCAACAGGGCAGAGGCCTGAGTCCACAGGTGTTTCCCGCACCCCGCCCACCCTTTCCTGGGGCCCAACCCAGGGCTGAGGAAGTAAGCAAGGATCTTTTGGCCATGCTTCATTTCTCTAGGAGCTAGCAATGGCAGTGTGGTCAGACCCTCGGGGTCTCTTGAGGCAAGAAAATGAAGCGTTTTTGCTACTGGACACAGCCGCGGAACAGCCTATGAGGGGTGATGCCCAGCATTAATGGGGCCCCTCTGCAGAGTCTATCTGCCACTACCACAGACCATCTCAACCCGAGCCACACGCACACCCACGGGGAAGAGCCACACACATGCTCGTTCGTTTGTTCATTCGTTCATTCAACAGTAACTTCCTGAGCACTTGGTCTTGGGAGGATTCTGAGATAAGTAAAACCCAGTGCCTCTTGCAAGAACCTCAGAGAGCAGTGGGGAAGTGGCAAGGGGGAGAGAAAAATTAGGTGACGGTAGGGAAGTGCTCAAACTGAGACCCCAGCGGAGGGCTAAGAGACACACACGGGTCCAAGGGAATGACATGGGAGTTGGGTCTCCGTGGCTGGGTGAGAATTTAGAGGTGCTGGTTTGGGGGCGGAGGGATGTCGGGAAGAGCTCTTTGTGCAGCCTGTCAAATGCTATACAGACTTTATTCCAGGAGATGGGGAAAGACTTTGGTGGGCTGTGAGGAGAGGTGGGAGGTGGGATGTGATCTGAACACTGTTCTGTGGATAACAGATTGTTGAGGAGAAGGGGAAGGATGAAAGCAAGACTGGTTTGGGGAGCTCTGACAATAATTCAAATGACAGATGATAAAGGAAAGACACACACACGCATTCTCCCATCCACTTGTGATATTCTTTGCCATCTGGCCAGACCAAACCTTCTCCCTCCTTGAGCAAGGACAACCCTCAAGTAATAATTACAGTCTCTAGCTTCCTATTCCTTGCTCTAATTTTCTTCCACGTCTTCAAATAACCAGTAGGCTCATTGAGTTTCCCTTCATAATATGATCTCTGAATCTAAGGGTTTCGCAGAGTGCCCGCTCCATCTCTAGGGTCATAGAAACCCATTCTGTGGAATCAAGGGGACCTTGCTTTGAAGAATAATGTTGGATCAAGCCAAACTTGAGCACAGGGGAATCCTAAAAACCCCACAGACCCAAGCAGTCGTCTGGGGCATCAGTACGAGAGATAGGGAATGACAGATACCTAAACTCCATAAGAGTACAATAGATGCTATTCTTTCTGGAGTTCTTAGGAGAGACCCCGGCTGTCTTACAGCAGACTCTCTTTTTGTTTCATTTCTCTCCTTTACATGGTGAGCAGTGTCCTTCAAAGGAAGCATTTAGAGGAAAATGTCTCCACAGGCCTGATCCTTTTCTTTGAAAACATAATAACGCTCAAGAATGACAACAATGTAAATCACCAGAATCATTAGGCAGAATCTCAATGAATTGAAATTGCTTACATCAGGGTAAGATTAGGTCAGCTGCCTTGAAGGGAACCAGAGCGCTGGGGTTCGTGGACTCCCAGCCTTTCAAAAGCAAATATTGTCAGAGCGGCACCGTCTTGGTAGCCTGGATAGTCAAGCCTGATAAGCCCATCCTTGTCTGGAAAGGAACAAATTACCCTGCCACTCAGTGTCTGAGACCCCTTTATTACCCATCCCACAAAGACAAATTACCCTGGAAATGCTGATAGGATTGACCCTCCAAAAGGGCTAGGTCTGTCCCACAAGCATGGGCTACCTCTGCTCATAAAATTTGGGTGGAGGGGACAGGGCTCCCCTAGAAAGTCCAAGATGCTGCCTCATGAGGAAAGTTACATTCAAATCACTGAGCAAACCCAGGAAGGTCTGAACACCCCAAGGGGGATGGAAATCCTCTGAAAAGCAAAATAGAGCCATTATGTCTCAGGCCTAGGAAAAGCCAGAGAGATTCTAGTGCCTGAAACAAGTAACAGGAAAAATATGTCAGATGTGTGGTTGCGGCATAAATCATGAACAAAAACACAATTATAAGACTCCGGAGGAGCGGGAGGAGCTGTCGCTTGAGTACGACTCTCGATAACTATCAAACACAATTTTCACCGCTGAGGAGCGGGCAGTTAGTTTGTAACCACATTTATTTTAGGATGTCAGAAATGACTTGCCCTGGGAAGCCATGGTGCCCTCCTCTTTTTTTTTTTTTTTCTCCTTTGTAATAAAGTAACATTTATCTTCAAACAATTGGGACTTGATTCCTTCTGAGAGTAGAAGGTACTCCAGACCTCCAGTGACCCAGACAAGGAAGGAGAGAATGGCCTTGGGGGATTAAATGTTGGTCCAAGTCCCGAGTTGTGTCTGAATCCCACATTCCATTTCCTGGCGTCCTTCCCTTCACAGGCGAGCCTTGATGAATCTGATTTGTGCTTCATGATTTGGGCCCTCCTTTGCACCAACTCTCCTGAAGGGGTGAAGCAACCCCCTCGTGGGTGAAAGGGCAGTGTTTAATGCTCGGGTTGGGGAGGGTTCAAGTGCAAGCCCCGCCACTTCTTAGTTGGATAGTCTTGGGGAACTTGTGTAGTAACTCCCTATCCGCTACCCTTCGCAGTAAAACAGGAATACAAATAAAGCTGTTGAGAAGATTACATTAGATCTTCCATGTAAACCACTCTGCTCTCATGAAATATCTGCAGAATTGAATTAAGACTAGACTGGAGATGAAAAGAAGGAAAGAACAAGGGTCTGCATAATGCTCAAACCCCTGGTCCCTGGGTAATCGAGAGCGGACCTAATAAAAACAGTAGTGACTATCCAACAGCAATCTATTTTCATTTTGGAGATAAATATTTTTATATCTTAAAAACTAGCAAGAGAAAATGATTTAAGATGGGTAACAATCAAGAGGGCCAGTTATCATTGTTGCCAAAATAGAAGCAAGTGACTCAAAGTGGCCCAGGCAGAAAGAAATACCTAGGAAAGGTTTAGCTGCCACCTCTGAGCGTAGTCATTCTCTGCTACACAGCAAGGAATCCTCTTGGTCCATCATAGGGTGTTTAAAATAGAGGATACAGGATCCAGTCTTCTCAGGAAATGAGAGGCCCAGAATGGAAAGGAAAGGTCCAATGATTCATTTTTATGATGTTACATGAATCTCAAATATTATTTAAATAATACTAGCTCAATGAAGTATCCCCATTTTACAGAGGAGGAGCTTGAGGCTCAGGAACGGACCAAAAGTCATGTCACCAGTTAGGTGCAAAAGCTGGGATTACACTCAAGTTTGTCTGACTTCCAAGGCAGTGCATCCAAACGTGAGTGGGGGGGGGGTCACTATATACACACAGTCACACACACACACACACACACACACACACGTGGAAAGAGATATCGATTAATCTACTATGCCCATTAACAAGTCAGTCTTTCATTAACAACAGATGGAAATGATGGTAAAGCAACCTTTATTGTTTCCCTTACTGGGTCTTTCCGCCCCTCCCCCTACCCCCCAATAATGCAGTTACCCTCGGGCATGTTTCTGTGAGGCAATTTGAGGTTTCAATGTCCCATAATGTCAAGCTGCCAAGCAGGAAAGGAAAGCCAGTTTTAACAATGCATCTCATTTTTCACCTAATTAGTACCAACACACTTAGGGATGTTAAGGGTGAATTCTGAGCTGTCAGCTGCTGGCAAACACAGACCCATCAGTGTAAATCTCATCCCAGACCGGGGACGGCGTGGGGGTGTTTCCCCAGTTGAAGGCTGTTGTTCTTGGCTGGGTGTTTGACAAAACAGGGTCCCTTCCCTTCTATGTGTCTGGTTCTGGGTGAGTCTGGTGCTGCCTCAAACACGGCTGACCTTCCTTCCAGCCTAGAAGTTTCCTGTGCTCCTTTACACCTAAGAAGCCTGGCTCTGAGGGAGTGAAGCGACAGGGCCACCCCTTCTTTCGCCCGCGGAATAGAAGCTGCGTTCTATCAACTGTCCACCATTACGGATTCTCCCTGTGCTCTATTTACAAAATGGAAACAGATGAATTCAATCAAACATAAGCCCCCCGAATTATGGCTTCCTTTATACCTTGTGGTAAAGGAGTTTATACATAATTGGCACATGATTTTCTCCAGTGGTTTCAAGTTGTTCCCAAACGTAAAAAGGAACCTTTCAGTTTGGGAATGAGATGGTTTTGTTTCAAACCAATCCATAATGCCTTCCAAAGGCAGAGAGAGGGTGGGTCGGCGGAGCGAAACCAGGAAAGCGGCCAGCGGGTCATGGCCTCCTGCTTTAATTGGGGCAGATGGAGGCAGGCGGAGGGTCAGTGAGAAGAGCTGCACAAAACCTCCTTTTGGCACTTGTGCTGGTTCTGGGGAGTGAGACTCTGATACGTTGGGGATGGAAAGCCACAGAGTCCCCCACATTTACCACTGCAGTCTGCTACTGGACCATGAGATACAGAAGTAAGTCCTCGCCTTTTTCAGGTCAAGGACAACCAACACCCAATGACTCCACCTTCTACAGACTCTATAGATCAAAAACACCTTCCACCAGCAAAAGCCAATTGACAAAATTGGCTGGCACCAAAAAGCAACATAGTCATTGTTCAGCTATGTTTACACAAATCTTTAATGAGAGTCAATGCAGAAAATAAAGAAAGACCACTCTACATTTGGCTTTAAAAAGCTGGGTTTGGAGCCTGAGACATCTTCCTAAATTGCTATTAACACAGTCAACAGGTTAATATGTGTTCAGGCTTCATCCAAATGGGGCAGCTAGATCATGATCCGATTACACTAAGGTAAACAAAAGGGCAATTGTGTTCTCACCCGGGATCAGGAGGCATCTTAAAAGCTCTTTCATATTTATTTTCCACAATTTAGCAAGCTCAAAAGGGAAATGTTCAGCTCCACTAGAGGATTGCTTATGTGTTGTGGAAACAGCAGGTCACTCCAGGTTCTCAAGGCATTAAAGATTCATGTAGGAATTTTACCAAGATCGTAGGCCTTAGTGGTTCCAACTGCAAGCTTTCCTCAAAGACGGTGGATACAGATTTGGGAGGACAGAGCACCATTTGGCGAGAGAACATCTCACACAACCCGTTACAGATTTCTGTTTGGGGGCAGGGAGGCCTTTGTTACCAAGAAATTCTGGATCAATTGTGAACCCATAGTCTTCCAAGCCCAGGAAATCAAATGTGACTCTTTGGGGTGCTACACAATGTTTGGTTCCTTTCTGGTCCCTCTCTCAGACAAACAGGAGCCAGGATTTCTGGTCCACAGAGAAGAGTAACCTGGAAGAAGCCCAGTCCAAGCATGCATCAAGTAGTGAAAGCCAAAGGGCTCAGGGTCCTGGGAGAGCTTTGTAAGAATGTCACTGAAATTAAAGCCTGGACCGATGGCCCAACTGAGGGCAGTCTATAGGGACCACTGGAAGCAGAGCAGTGGTTTGGAGATTGTGAGACAGCCCCTGAGAAGGAGTTCCATGATCACTATTAATGAGACTTGTGGTACACAGCCTCTATGATGACCCCCAATGATCACTACCTCTTGGTATTAAAGCCTCATGCAACCCTATCCCAAGTGTGATCTGGACCTAGTGATGAGCTTCTAATGGATAGAATATGACAGAAGGAATGGGAGGCTATAAGATTACTGTCAAAGTAAACCAGAGCCAAACAGAAGTTAGAGACATAAAGGCAAACTTTATTCCAGAACTATTGCAATAGAGGAAGAGTGGTCTCACTATAGAATTGGGCACAAATATAGAATTGGGCGCTAAATCCAAGAAGGACAAGTGGGGATTAACGGCCATGGAGCAGGATGGTGATCAGTGGGTAGAAAACAACTAAAAGGAAACATGAGGAATGAGGGGCATCTGGCTAACCTGACACAGGAGGATTCTTCCTGAAGGCAGTCCAGGGTAGTAAGCTATGGAGGCTTGGGAATGAAGAATTTCACCACATATGAAGAGTGGTCAGATACCAGGGGCAGAGGATTCTGGCTAAACTAACTCACTAGGATTCTTGCTAAACCTGGAATAAGCAGGCAAAAGACAGAACCAAGTTCTGACTTTAAGGACACTGAGGAGCCTCACTCCTATTGAGTCAAGTAAGGTCATTACAAAGAGAAGTGGCTTCTGTCTTACTCTTCTTGCTCTCTTGAGGGCTTGCTCTGATGAAATTCAGCTGCCATGTTTTGAGATGCCCTATGGAGCAGTCCACATGGCAAGGAACTGATGAAAGACCCCAGCCGAGAGAAAGCGAAGAACTGAAGCTCTCCATCCAGTAGGCTTCCAGGAACTGAATTTTGCTTGGGTGTGGTCCCCCCTCAGCCTTCAGATGAGACCACAGCCACAGCTGACACAACAGTGGCAACCTTGTGAAAGTCCTTTAAAGCCATACCTGCCCTATAGAAAGTGTAACATAAATATTTCTGACTTTAAGCTGCTAGGTTTGGGGGGTAATTCACAGCACAGTAAAAATGAATATAGGGCCTCTATGGTCCCAGATGGAGAGGGAGTCACTGAAGGTTCTCATGGACACTAGGACATGATATTCAGAGCCTCTGGGCATCTAGGGGGTGGCCGCCTTAGTGGTTGGGTGATTCCTTCATTTGCTATGGAAGCAAATGTGCAGGAGTCCTGCTGTAACTCACCATCATTAAGCAACAGCAGCGAATCACAAAGGCCACACAGCGATTGTGGAACAGCGGTACAAAGCAAAGGGAACAGAGAGGAAAACATACCAGGGTATTCTCTCCAGATAAGTTTTATGATTGAAAAGAACAGGGTCCATATCCAGGATAATAATAACAACCAAATGGAAGAAACCCTTAGGGTTTACAAAGTGTTTTGTATCTGTGATGTCATCTACCCTTCACAAACACCTTAGGTTTCTTCTTGGACCTTGAGGGATCATTTGGAAGGATAAGTAGAGGAGCACAATTTCCTACATACCCAAATCAGAAGGATGGTCCTTGTCTATCTGAGAAGGAGACACTGACCTCTTTGACCAGGCACAAAGCTTCAGGTGAAAAAGGAAGGAGTTGCCTGCCTAGCCAGCTGGATGGGCTGCATCGATCTCAGCCAACATGGAGAAAAGCCACATGTAAATCACCGTCACACCTGCACCCCAGGGCAGAGACTATCTCCAGTTCTGCCAATGAGGACGTTCAATTTTGTGGAGCTTGTCCAAGTTAGCATAGCCAGAACATGGTACATGTGGGAACTGGGCCCAGGTCTACATCACACCCTGTGGCTTGTCTACATCCTCAGTTACGTTGTTGAATACTTAGCATACAAGCCCAAGTAAAGACCTTTTCTAAGTTGCCAGAGCACTTTTCTCCAGGCCTCCACAGGAAACAAATGAACAAGGAGATTGGGAGAATATTAATAAAGGGGCTTCCACATTTGGAATGCTCTCACGCCCTCTGATGTAAAATATTAGAATGAATAGACATGCCCCTCATTCCCAATCCATGCTCTAGCTGAAGTTCATTATCCTACCTCTTCTCCACTCCTCAGTTCCAATCAACTCCAATCCTTTGCTCTCCTACGTATGGAACAAATCTGCTTCATCTCCCCATTACTGTTTTCACTGCCCTAGTGCAGGGGACAACCTCCCTTCCCTTGATGGCTTCATAACCAGCCTCCTCACCTCTGGGCTGGGGCCTTACCCGCAGAGTGAACCTGTCAAAACCCAGATCGGAACCTATTGCTTGTTTCTTTCAAACCCCAACATGTCTCCCCTATATTACAGGACGAACTTCATCTCTTAAATCACATACACAGGCTTCTATGGAGAGTCTGACCACCATCCATCTCAGCAGCTCAGCTCTTCCCTCTCCCTGCCCCCTAGTTTATGTTCCAGCTGTGGCTGGGACAGCTTCTGTTTCCTCAAACAGGTCATGTCATCCTATGCCCCAGACCTTCCCTAAAACTGTTCCTTCAATGGGAACCACCGGTTTCCCCTTACACATTTGACTAAATCCTACTCCATCCCTAAAACCTAAGCATCTCCTTCCCCTCTTCTTCCTCTGTGCTCCCATGAACTCTGGGCTTCCACACACCATCACATCACATTATAGCATCATCCTTGTATGTGGTCTGCCTCCCGTGCCAGCTTGGGGGGGAAGCCTGAACAAAGGAAGGAGCATGAGCAAGTGGCCAGAGTACCCATAGGCAAACTAAAAAGACAAGCAAAGGGAGTGGGTTCGCACACTTACTTCCTTGGACACAGATTCTGGCTTGCTCATTCACTCTTTTCTCAGGGCAAAATATTCATACAATCGTAACTAAGCGGCAAAAAAAATAATAATAATAATAATAATAAAATCAAGCAAGCAAGCAAGCAAGCAAGCAATCCTCTTTCTGGATTCAAACCTAGCATGACTGCTGAGGGAGCTCCAGGCAGATGAGAGGGAACGACAGGCTAGCAACAGCAAAGTTATGGGTGTATGTTTCTCAGAACAGTAATGCCACCAGATGCTCCACTGAAAAGCATTTGAGTAGCAAATGGATTTGTAAGGTCCCTAGTATTGTCTCTTTGGGGGGGGGGAGCATTTGCAAGTCAAATAAATTTGAGAAATGCTGCATAATTTTATGTTAAAAGCTCTGAGAAGTTCTGCAGTTTTTTTTTTTTTTAAGGCATATAAATGTCTTTGATCTAACATTCCCCAGATACACTTGATTATGGCCCATCCATCCTTGTGTCTCTTTTCCACACATCATCCACAGTATTCCCATTCTAAGCACATTTTAAGAAACGCCCGCTGAATGAAAGTGTGTTGAAGCTGTAGAATCAAGCAGACCCTGGTTTGACCAGGTTCTAGCAGTACGTGGGGCTCATTTGAATATCCCAACCTGCCTAAATTTCCTCCCCTCTGCAAAAAGCTCTGTAATGTCCACATGGGAGGTTGTTGTGAGGATTAAAAGAGATACTTTTTAAGTTTACCACTTGACATTTAGTAAGTATTAGTAATTTGCTCATTCAATTTTTTTCCCCAGCATTGCCTTATTTCTCCCCTAGAGCCTTCCCTGTAGGGCCTTAAACCTCTGGTAAAGAGGTAAATGCCAACTGCAAGATTACTTGCTTTTTAGGACACCAAGCAAGCAAACACCACGCTTTACTAATTTTTCTTACCAAATCAGCCTAAAACCGTATTTACTGCAGGCAAACCAGCAAACCTTCCTGTTCAAACTGACGGATCGCTATTTCCAAATAATGACTCCTTTTGTGCCATGGGTATCAGAAGACCATGACACAGACAATAAAGCAGAATGTCTTGGCGCCCGGGAGACGCTTGGTTATAAATTAGTTCCCCAACTAGAGAGCTGGGGCCACCAGGGTACTGTTCAGAACACTCAGCGCACACAACCTTCGTTTTGTTTCTCTTCCTTTGAATAAAAATGTGTCTGATGCTTCACCTACAATGAAAATATTCTACAAGCTGTAAAAAACAAAAGTAATAACATACTTCATAGGCATGCATAACCATGAGATAATTGTGCTTCTCAGTTCGTTGATGTCACCCCCCCCAAACAGGGGTGTTATAATGTATGCCTTGTTGTGTGGTAGTTCTCCAAAATATTATTCGTAGGAGGTTTATAATAACAAAGTATTACCATAATAAATACTGGTCACAGGAGTCTTCTATCGGAGGAGAAGCTTACTAAACTTACTCACATGCCCTCTCATTGAATCAAGATTAAATTTCACTTTTTTAATCAAAGATACTAAATCCTAAGAACTCTGAACCTTGAAATTGATACCCTTTTTAGAAAGAAAAATTAGATCGGAACTGTCAGAAGGAGAGATCAAAATGACAGGAGGCAAATCAGAAGACGTGCGTATAAGAGGTTTTTTTTAGTTCAGCTGTCAGGAAAACATTGAAGCGTCTTATCTCCCCAAAAGCCCCAAAGCCACTGTCCCAGGCCAGGCAAGCCAAAATTGTTTTAAGAAAAAATAAAGGCACAAAAGCCTTCTTACGAAATTCACATTTAAAGTGTTACTTAAGCCCGCAGCTTCGACCAGTAACAAACGGGGGATCCAGGATGGTGGTAGGCAAATGAGAGAAGAAATTATTTATACTAAAGATCAAATCCTGTTAAAAAGAACTCTAAAGAGACCAGGGTTGTTTAATTATTCTACCCTATCACCCTATCAAATATTCTTTCAAGTAAGGGGTCAGGATTTAGACCTTAGAAATTTAATTATTATACATAATTTTGTCGGAGAAGCATTTGTTAGAATGTGATCTGACCTTCAGCTTTGATTGAAAAGAGAGCCTATTTTTTTAAAAATCCCTTTATAATGAAGTAATGGTAACTTCTCTTGAGGGGTCACTGTCTGAAAGTCTCTTGGATCATTTAAAATGGACAGTGCGGCAGGCTTAAAGCTGTAGTTAAGAAATAGGTGACATACGGGTTTTTTAAGTTGCTGTGTTCAGAAAGTTAACTGGAATGTGACTTCCTTTTGCCCCTACAAAAAACATTCAGAAAGGGTTTGCATGCAAACTCCCTGTCTCTGCAATGAGTACATAGTGATCCTGGGAGAATGAATGACTGGTCCCAACTCTTTCCCCTTCCTGGCCCTGGCCTCCTCCTGGGCCAAGTGTACTTCTCTAGCTGCAACAGTAAGGGTTCCATCAGAGAAACAGAATCATGATGAGGGGTATGCTGGATTTATTACAGGGCTGAGACCTTCTGCAATCTCGGGAGTGAGTTAAGCAGTCCCTTGAAGGGCACTGTGCTTGCATCTGGTGCCAGGCCTGAGGCCAGCGACGCCAGCAGGTGGGCAGAAAAGTTGTATGCAAAGTGGGGCAGAGGGATGGCCAACAGGACGCTCTTGTTCCTACATGGGGGTCTCATTGCCGCCAAGCCCCCAACATTCAGATCTGAAGAGGAGCTGTTGCATTCCTCCCTCCTCCCAACCCCCGAAACTGCCCACTAGCCCAGCCCATGCTTCAGAGCAGCCAAAGAAAGAAGTCCGGTGGAACCACAGGAACTGTGGGGTGGCTGCTGCCCGCACCGACAAGGCAGGCCAGCGGATTGCCAGTGAGAGCAACAGCTAGAGACATGAACATGGCTTCATCTCCACCTTCTAGAGAGTGCGCACATCTTCTTTCCCCCTATTGATCTCCCCTGATTGCAGAATCATGCAAGAAAGGCCATTCTGAGAAACATAACTCCCGTTTAGCTAAGCCACCACACTGTCCCTAACTTTGAATTCTGCCGTATGACTTGCCTTGGCCCATGGCAAGAAGTGACGGCATACCCGTTGGATGTCCACCGGACCGCGTAAGCAGAACTGAAGAAGAAGCAGAGCGAGCTCAACGCAACACCAGCAGCCTCGGCGTGAAGATGAGGACTCTGGCCAAGCCCCAACTAGATGAGCTAAACTGCCACCAGTCTGCAGACGTGTGAGTAACAGCAGATGGTTATGAAAGCCCCTGCGTTTGGGGAAGCAATTGAGGCAGACCCAGCCTTACTTGATGATTAAGGACCCATCACCCTCTGAGCCTGAATTTCTGCAGTGTACCAGGCCCCTGTGGCCCATGAGCACGTGTCCATGACGTGAGGCAGCGGAAAGCCCAAGACAGGAATCCAGCCCACTTGCCTGATTTCCGGGCACCCACTTTTCTAAAACAAAATAGCATCAATTCAACATTAAACCCCAGCTATGGCCACAACAGTGCAAAATCTTGAGAAATACAATGGAAGCAATGTGCAAGTCCTGCATAGAGACAAATCTAAAATCTGATTGAGGGATGTGGAAAAATGGAAAGATACACGACGTTCCTATGGGGGAAGAATCAGCATTGTCAAGAGGCTAGTCCTCCAAATTACATTATGAATGTCCTGTAATTGTACTTAAAATCCCAGTGGGGTTTGGGTAGGGAAAGCTGGCTAACAACATGAGGGAAAAGAAATGTGTGGGAATAGCTGAGAATTACTTTTCCAAGGTAAGGGAAGCATACTTGGAGCCTGGTGACGAAGGTCCTTCTGGCTCTAAGGACATCATGAATCCTGAATTCAAAGACCTCCACTTCTGCTTCCTCTCAAGGACATGCCAAGGAACTAACTCCATTTAGAGACTCAATAAAAGCTGATGATGTAAGCACATATCCACAAACAGACAAATAAAATGTGTGTTTGTGTGTGTGTGTGTGTGTGTGTTTGAATTTCTTGTTTTAGGCACGTCTTTCAATTCTTTAAGCTACTTCAAAAGAAGTTGAGATTTATCTCTATTAGACGAGAGAAAACAAGAGGCAACCCAGTGGCTTCCAAGTACACCCTTGATGGGTGCAGAAGCTGTCACCTGCTTGATGGTGATTTAGAATCAAAACAGATTGCTGCCCAGCCCAAGGGATAGAGACTGACAGGAAAAGTCTCAAATTCTGCAGCAGATCTACTCGGAGCTGAGGTTACGTAGTTTGGTCTTGCAGAAGAAGGCTTCATTCGCCCTCAAAAGCCTTCTGTTTCTAACCATGAAAGCCCTGAGTAGCAAGGAAATCATACACCAGCCAGTAAGACTCAACTCCGGGTACTCCTGACTGCTAGGCTGTTCCTTATGTGACCAGCATCAGCTACAGGCTTTTGAGTCAAAGGCTTTACCGTGGTAAGTTTTTTGAGAGAGAGCCCAAGCAAGCTCATTTCCATCACCCAACAAAGAGTCCCCAGCTCCTTCTGTGGGCCAGAGCCAAGGGAAACTCAGAGAACAATCTGATGGGCATTCTGCTCCCAAGAAGGCTGCAGCCGAGAGGGGGCCTGGAGCTGGAGTGAGGTCCATGGATAACCAATGGGGGACTGAGTGCGGTGAGTGGGATAGTTCTGTTAGGGAGAGGATTGGATAGTAGAAAGTCCTGGGGTTAAACCCCTCTTCCATAGACCATTATGCGTCTCTATGCACTGTGAGAAAACTCCTTGGCCTCTAAGAAGCTCTCCTTTCCATCAGCAGAAGTTAGGTAATCCTGGTTCCCACTTGCTAGATCCTCCTGGGATTCAGTAACTTTCAGTAAGAAAGTTATGTAAAGCCCTTAACACTGTGCCTGAAACACAGCAGCACTCTGAAGATGTTTTGCATATAAATGATGAAAACAATGTTGTGAAGTGCTGGGCTGTAGACACTGTCAATAGGCAGCAGGGGGTGGGATTGGGGCTATTGACTGAGCCTAAGGAGTTGGATTAGGCTGCTCAGAGGAGGGCATGTTTGAACGGAGCTTGGAGACTGAATGGGATTTCAACAGCAGGTGGAGGGAGGGCTTTCCAGGATGCAGAGAGAACAGGTGTGGAACGGTGGAGGTGAAAAGTGACAGAAAGGAGACTGGCCCAGGTTGCGGGGTGCCTGGTGTGCCACAGTGAGGGGCAGGGGGGTCATCACACAGGCAATGGGTGGTCGCGGAAAAGTGGGAAGCCTGGTCAGGTAACATCCACTTTCCATACCGCCTTTCCCGTCTAAAGATAAAAACTTCAAAATCAGAGAAAAGTAAATGAGGGATGGCTAACACGGAGCAGCCCCAGAGTTCCCTCCCCCATCACACTTCGGAACCAGCCTATGAACATTCTTTGCGGGACCTAATCTTCCCACCATACCCTGGCCAGGCGAGCCAGGTTGCCAGGCTGTTCCATTTTCCCAGAGCCCCTTCAGGTATAAGAAAATATTTTTCCATTGGGAGTCTACTAAATGTCATGTCTAATTTAATCTTAAATACATTTCCACAGAAAAAGGGGTCAGATGAGTAAACCTCTCCTGGGTCCCTGATTTCTTGTTTCCCTAGCCCTTCACCCACATCTCCGCTCCATCTCCCCCCCCCCCTTTGGTATGGAAAGTAAAAGTGGACAGGGGAGGGGAGGGGACACCTCCACCACTTACTGATTTGTTTTCCATCCTTAGTCCTGGATTTCTTTCTCTCTGACCTGCACTAAGACAGGACAGATGGAACAGTGCCAAAAGGAGACTAACTTATTTATCTTGAAAGCATAAATTACCTCCAATTATTGGAATACCGATTAAATCCAAGTAAGTACCTCTCCCTCTCCTTAAGCCTTTTGGTTTTCTCAGCTGCTCATGTAAGTTTTCGCAAGGTAGCAGAAGATCACAAAATCACGGAGAAATTGAGCTTTGCTATAGATCTAAACCCCTCCCTAGTCCACCTCTGTTTTCTTCCTTGCTCTTCTTCGCAGGCAGACCCTCAATGATTCCAGTCTGAGTGACATGGTGGGAAGAGCCGTGGTTAGGGAGAAGACACCAGGTTCAGCACTTGCTTTGCCACCACATTCCCATAGGAGGCCAACCTCTCCTTTCCCCTGAGACTCACACTCCACATACGCAGGACAAGGGAACTGAAAAGTTTCTTCCCCAAGACCCAAAACCCCTTTCCATTCTCCCTGCCATGATTTCAAGATTCCAAGTTAAGTTCACCTTTTGCATGGGAATGATGCTCAGTTTGATTTCAAATGATTTATGAAAGCCTCCTTGTGCTGTATGCGTTAGCACAGAGCGACTTGAAGTGTGGCCATGGACCCAGGCCAGGCTGCAGACTGTTACTGACCTGTGAGGAGATAAGCAGGCCAAGTGGAGAGTAAGTGCCGGAAACTTTCTGGCAATTTGACATGGCTGTGACTTCCACGTGCACAACATTGGTTGTACTTGCCCAATGAGTTGCAGGTGACACGAACTGCGTCAGAGTTATAGGCAACAGGAGCACAAACAAACAGAGTGGAAATCAGAAAGAAACAACATTCCAACCAGGTGATGAAGGTCAGCATCAGTGGTCATAAATCGTATTGATAGTTTAGACCCTTGATTTGATGGATGAGGATGATGGCCTCTGTGCTCTTTGTCCCAATAGCTCATAGCCCCAGTCTTCTCATGAGGAAAAAATACCAAATTCAAATAACGGGACATTCTACAAAATACTTGCCCACTAGTCCTTAAATCTGTCAAAGTCATCCAAAAAATGCAAGTCTGAAAAATGTCATAGCCAAGAGGAGCTAAGGAGTCAAGCCGATTAAATATAATGTGTTATCCTGGAGGGGATACTAGAACAGATAACGGACATTAGGTAAAAACTAAGGAAATCTGAATAACCATGCACTTTAATTAATTCATTTCTTTAAAAAAGAAACAAACTGGTCCTTACCACAGATAATTTAAGAAGAATCATTCTAACATGTATCAGTTTATCTTATCCTCCCAAAAGCCCTGGGAGGTATGGAGAGTAAGCATTATGGTTGCCATTTTATGGAGTTTATGGATGAGGAAACCAAGTGAGTGACATTTGGTGAATTACAAAAGAATCAGTTTCGACACCACTTCTCTTGACTTCTCTCTCTTGCTCTTATCTACCTGCTCTTCTAGTTAGATAGACATTCATACAACTTTAAGCTATTTTTCTGATTAAAAATAATGTACTTGGTATTAAAAAAAAACAGAAAATACATACAAGAATAAAGAAACATATTCCTTTTAAAAAAATCACCAATGAGTGCTGTGAAGTGTATAAACCTGGTGATTCACAGACCTGTACCCCTGGGGATAAAAATACATTACATGTTTATTTAAAAATTTTAAAATCTTAATAAAAAAAAATAAAATAAAATGTTAAGAAAGAAAAAAATCACCAATAATTTCCCCAATCCAGAGCCAACAATTGTTAACCTTCAGTCTTTCTCTGAGCACTTACCATTCCTCCGTGTGAAGAGGCGAGAGTGGGTACCAGAACTGAGAGTGAGCAAGGAAGCACTGGGCGAAGAAGGTCATCCACCAAGAGATCAGGAGATCTGCTACAGAGATGCAGCCAGACAGGGGGAAAAGGGAGGGGGGACAAAGTGAGGAGTAGCATGATGGTCTGTACACAAATGGGAAGGTGTCTGTTGAGGTGACTGCAAAGGCAAGGGAGAGAGGGCTAGAGGGTAAAACAAGTCACTGAAGGAGGTGAAAGGAGCAGGATCCAGAGCCATGGTAGCGGGTGGGGACGCTAGTACTGGAACGGAAAAATGACTAGATTCCTCAGAATCAAAGTGAAACAAAGAGGAAGGGTAAACATACAGAGATTTCTAAAGCACCAAGGATACTTCAAGTCAAACATCCTCACCTTTTTTTCTGGCAAGGTAGGATTTAATGTCACCTACCACTGAAGAGAGGACAAAGACACAATCAGAGTTTAATTGTGAACCGGTTCTCAGCTGTGTCCATGGACAGCAGCTACACTAGAACAAACGGTGGACTTGGCATTGGTGTATTTTTGACCTTGTGACAGCAAACCCTGAGAGGAAGTCCCATAGTCACCCATGACCTTTCCCAAGCCCAGCGCCAGCTGCTTCATCTGGCAAAGGTTGAATTCAACATTCCCCACGTACAGAAATGTGACTCCCGTGAGCCGCACTTGTAACCCTCATTAGCCAGAGGATGACGTGGTATCACACGGTATGATATTCCAGTGAAAAACCTGAGGTTGTGAAGAACAACAGAACCCACTACAAACAGAAAAAGCAAACCATGGTGAGAACAAAGATCTATCAAACGTTGACTAGAGCAGGCCAGGAGGAGTTACAGCTGTGTCCTGAGGCATAAAGTGGAGGGAATCCTCTGCCATCTCTGCTAGACACTACTACTATCAGAATGGTATACCTCCTCCCCTTCTACCTTAGAATGAGCCCCGATTTTGTTGGGGACAACCAGATGCCCAGCCGAAAGACTATATTTCCAACCCTCCTCTCCAGATGGAATGGCTGGTGGTATGGTTCTGGTTAAGCTATGTAAGAGGAAGTTGTTGGATGAGGTTACCAGAGAGCCCCTGATGATGTGGAGATGGGACCAGGGGAAGGAAGAGCACAGACTCAGCCATCTCCTGTGGTTTCTCTCTTTGTCTACCCGCTTCATCCTATCGAGAACATGAAAGAGATGCCAGGGGAGAAGAGGAGGCAACCATGCTCTGCAGAGAAGAAAGCCAAGGGATCACCAAGAACCCGGACCCTTACATCCTGAGCCATGGTTCTAAGATCATGTGCTTCCAAACTGCTCACTGTCAAAGAAAAATAGAACCAGTAATTTTTTTAAGGCTCTGCTTTTGGGGGCTTTGTTCTGCCCTGCCCAATGCAATCCCCAGCCCACAGACCAGGCAACATTTCATTTCGATCATTAATTTAAGAAATAGTGTGTCAGGTATTTGTTTGTACTAGAGTTTCACGTAGCAAACGTCCCCTTGAAAGAACCAGGGCATCCTTTAGGGGCTTTGAAATCCTTTGGTAGAACCAAGTGTTTTGTTTTGGGGGTGTCTGTCTTTGCTGTAAAGCGAGCTGACCTACATGCACAACATATGATAAGCATGAAGCAGCCCAACTGGTTTTATTAGTTTTCCTTGGGCTTTGGTCTAAAAAGGTTTCTTGCTGAGTTGATTTCACCCCCGATAACTTCCTTCACACTCCACTTCCTAATCGAAAAAGGCCCACATCAGGGGTAGAGAAACAGAGACCAAACCTTTCCCACCCCTCTCCTGGGACTCCTTAGCTCTTTACTATACCGCTGGGCTGGCTTAGCAAAAGCAATTTGATGTCCAGAATTTCCTGGCAGCCTTCCATGAGTCTGTCTGCCTCCTCAGAAAACTCCAATCAGTAAGTCTGTGGGTTAAAGGGAGTCTGATCTCACTGGTGGTGTTGCCACACTTTGTTCTTTTTCTGATATATTCTGTATTCACAGTGGTGGTTTTTTTTTTTTTTTTTTTTTCCAGTTCTGAAAGCTGACGTGATTTTGGAAAGTGAACCATGCTTCCCTAAATTCTGGCTCATACCCCGTCAGGTGAAACTCTCCAAGCCATTAACCTTCAGGTAAATCTCCCCAGAGGAGGGCTTTTTGTATTAGATTCCAAGAGCTACCATTCCTTAAAGCCTTGATTTTGAAACTGTTGTTAGTTGCAATGTAGCTTTTCGAAGTTGCAAAAGGGGAAGGTCAATACATAAAACCAATAAAAGCAGAGTTGTTGTCATTAAAGTGTAGGTGGGCAAGTGGGGAGGCAAGAGATGTGTGAGGGGGAGAGAGCTGGGAGCCCCTTCAGATTCACCGCAGCCTTTCCCCAAGGAAAGGATCCATGGCGATTCCAAGGAACACAGTCCAAAACCCATTTTGCCAGTAAGCCAGAGTGGCAGGAAGAGGTTTCATCACAGTATTTAAGATAAGGAAGCTAAAGGCAACTTGAATCGAGGACACTGGAGTGTGGGATGAAGAGTCTACTTAAAACCTCCCCTCCATTTCTAAATCATAGTGATTATTTTCAAGCCCTTTGCATTTTGCCTGGATTTGTCTTCTCTGGGCTTGAAAAGCTTGTTGATTTGCCAAACCTAAATGGACTTGGAACATTACTGTAGCTCCCTAGCATTTTCTAGGTTGCAAAGAAATGAGCCTGCAGTATAGACAGATGAACCATATTATATGACCCACAAGCGGTGATTGCAATTAGGGACACATTCTTTGGGGTGAGGTCCTTACCATAAACAGTAGGTATTCCCTAATCCACAATGCCAAATTCTATTTCCTTTACGTGTCCTACTGTTTACGAGCAGACACACCTACGAGACAAAAGACTCTTACCTACCAGAAGCTCAGTTTCCTTACCAGCAAAATGGGAAGAGCAATCCCAGGTATTTCCAAGAGTAGCCCTAGAGACCAAAGGAAATAAGGTCATAGAGTTCTTCAGCACAGTGTCCGAAACACCCTAGAAGTTCAATTTCCTGTGTCCTTCCTTCTCCTTTCCTTATAGGGCGACAGGAGAAAACAGGGTAGACCTGCTCTGAATAATTTAGGAAAGACAGAGTAGTGAGTGGTTGGCACCCATGAACTCAGGACCACAGGTAAAGCTCTGCTCTTGGCCTCTACCAAGCTTTCCAAGCCCAGAAATCCGCAGCTCTTCATCTCCACACACACACCAGCACTCACTCTTTCTTTCTTCGGTTTGTTTGTCTTTTCCTGACTTTGTCAGGGCCTTGGGAGGGGCCCCTCACCGCCTGCACTGAGGATCTTTGTTATGCCTTGAATGGCTCAGCTTCCATTTCATTCCAAAAATGCTGGCTCCTTAAAAAGGGGGTCCTTTGACCAACAGCAGAGTTGAATGTTAGCGTGAGGAAAATGTTTCCCGTTTCCTGCTCTGATTTGACCCCATTTTTGACAGAATAGGGAGGCTGAGAGGCTGACACCCCAAGCGGCATTGCCTGCAAAGTGTGGCCAAGAAGCCATTTATATCTACTCGGTCCTCATCCTGCAACCATAAAATCCCCACCACCAAGTTGTCTTCAAATTACTCCAGTGGTCAGGAGCTGCATTATTTTCAGATTTGATGGGAGTACACCAAGGTTTTGGTAGTGACCAGTGGAAGAAAACCCCCCAATATCATCTGCCTCCAACCCCATTTTGCCTTTAAACATTTCTGAGGAAGTTTCTCTTTTGCCTCTTGCCAAAAACTGGAGGTAGTAGTAAGAGAACTAATATAGTTCAATTTCCTCTTCCAAGCCAGGCCCTGTGCGAGACATTTGACATTACTTAAACCCACGCCATAGTCTTTAAGGCCAAGTATCATTATCACCATTTTAAGTGAAGACACTGAGGTTAAATGTTCATCATCCAAGCTGAGCTCCTAGAAAGTAGAACTGTGCTTTGTTCACTTTTGTCCCCAGACCACAGTTCCTGGAATATCATGGGAGTCTCTCAGAAGGTCAGTTCCGTGGGCACACAGATTAGGAACCCAGGCCAAGTGTAAGGTATCAGGGAGTATGCTCAGGCTGACGAGGGGGAAGGTCTGGAGAATGGCCTTCTGTGTGGTGTGCGGAGTCTACTGTCTGGTTTTCCCCAGTGATAGGTTAGTGGTTGCAAAGAAAAACAGGCTTTAGAGTAAGAGAAAAACACCCCCCAAGCTTGAATTCCCATTCTGTCGGTTTACAATCTCTGTCACTTCTGTCATCTTATAGGATTTCTTTGAGCCTTCATTTTCCATCTGAAACCAACAGAGATAACAATATTTATCTCAGACAGTCATGAGTATTAAATGAGAGAACATATGTGAAATTTCTTAGCCCAGATCTTGGCATACAAAGGTCGCTCCATAAATACTTGTTTCTGCCTTCCCTTCCCCCACCAGCCCAAAGCATTAACCGACTCTCTATAAGGGGCCAGGTTTGTACCAAGTATCACCACAACCTCCAACATTCACAATCTCAATGTCTTTATGAAATGGTACAGTATCTAGAAATGATTATTTAAAAAAAATATTCAGAATAATGAAACGAGAATTCGATACAGTGGAATTACTGTCTACATTTCACGTTTCCCCCTGTAATTGAAACCATTTTCAAGTTTTATTTAGTACAAAATTAATTTCACATTTTCATCAAGGAACTCATGTGGATCCCAGGGTGATTCAAATTTTCCGATACAGAAATTCATAGCATTCGTTACTGGTATTTTTCAAGACAAAAGAGTTTAGGCCAGAGGAAACCATTTCGGTCCTGCTGTATGAGCAAAATAAAAAACTCTTTACATGACACTTTCAAATTTAGGCTTGACATTAATGTTTCATAAGAGAGCTGATTAAATAAAAAAGTCTTCATCAGTTACTCAGCCTCGACTTTCTCATTTCCCAAATAAAAAGCACACTTTCATTTACCTTAGAAATAAACTGGCTTCCTCTTGTACTGAATGCAAAAACGATTCTGGGCTTGCTTATCAGGGAGAAACGCACATTATGTCAACATAGGTGGGTGAAGTTCTGGCCATGGAAACTGGGACAGTTGTCATTCAGCATTTCCTTTCTGGCCAGGCTACCTGCGGCGACCCCAGGCCTGTTCACAGTGGCTCAAGCGATACCTCATGGCCTCAGAACTAGGACACTTCTGGGCTGGATTCTAGCCCCAGCAAAGAAAAGCAGAGACTATGCTTTTGGACATCTGTCCTATTTGTTTTAGGGAGCACTCCCTGCTGTTATTCTCCAGAACATAATCTAGCATCAGAAAAAAACAGCCAAACTGGGGCAGAGGAAGATGAGTGGATGCCTCTGGACACACCTGTGCGCACACTGCCTCCGTGTGTTTCCACTCGTCCTGACCCCAAGATTCCTCACCTGCCACTTTCTGGTGCAGGAATCCAACCATTCTCTTTCCTAGCCCTGCCCCAGGCCTTGGGAGCACCTCTCAGCCATTCTCGGGATGCAGTCAGTCTTCGGTTCCCTAGCACTTGGGAGAGCTGACGTTTGTGCCCTGGTTTAACTTTCTTAGTCATGGTCCCTCTCTTTTGTTGGCAATTGGGGTAAAATTCCCTTGACATTAAAATTCATCATTTTACCCATCTGAAAGTGTACGGTTCAGGGGCTCTTAATAAATTCACCATGTTGTGCAACCATCACCACTATCTAATTCCAGAACATTTTCGTTATCCCCAGAGATACCCTGTCCCCAGTAAGTAGCTGCTCCACATTTCCTGCTCTCCCCCTCATACCCCCCAATTCCCCAGCTCCTGCCAACAACTAATCCACCCCTATCTCTATGGGTCTGCCCATTCTGAAAATCCGTGTAAGCAGCACTTCTGCCTTGGGCAAAACCATGAGAAATGAAGCTCCAAGATGGCCCAACCCATTTTTAAGATATTAACATGCCTTCAACAAAACAGTAAATTGCCCTCAGAGTAGATTTCATGTATTTTGTTTTATTATCTCATTCCCTAAAATCCACCTGTGACATTGCAATAAACCCGGAGTCTTGGTCAATAACACGCAAGCATGGATAGCTACATGGGTCCAAATATGTCCCTGCACATGCATGTATGTCAATGTACATACGTGTTCTGTTTACCCAGAAAGGTGACCTCCCCCGGTCTCTGTACTGAATGGCCTTGCTACTGTCAAATGAGAGGTAGCCCATTTTGAGACGGGCTAGTGAGATGAGTTCTCGTTTACAGCCTGGCACAGTGGGAAAAACAGCACTGACTGATTTGGACCAAGTCACCCTTGCATGAGGTTCTCACGGACTCTGTTCCCCTCTGGATCTACTATCTGTCCTCCTAGAAGTTCAGGAAGGGGGCTGTAATACACTGATCTGTCTGAGGCCTCCTGGCAGCACTCAGGGAGCACAATACAGTTTTTAGAATCATGTTCAAAGGTCAGCCCTACTTGTTAAGATTCTTAAGGTGTCTGTTTCATTTAAATCAAGTTTTGTGTTTGTACATGTGCGTTTTTTAAGGGAGAATGGAATCTCCTGAGAGAACAATCCCACTTAAATTAGAAACACGTGCAGGCATTCAGTAGGCCAGCTCTGTAAAGATGTGTTATTATATCTTAAGTTTATAGGAATTTTATTCATAGACAAGGCCACATACGAAATGTAGGGTTCTCTGGTGCCCAGGCTAGCCGGTTCTTCCCATCCTGATAGAGCTGTTTAGATACAAGAACTCTTCTCCTCTCCTTCTGATGGAGATAAGGAAGAAAAATTATTACAAATTAAAAAGCTAGACATTAATTAATATTATGGGGACACTTATGAAACATTTCAGTGTGGCATCACATTCGATACCAAAAAAGTAGAAGAGACCCAAGGTCTGTGTGGACCACATTGCTTTCAGAAGCCTTGGCCTGTTTTGGTTTCACTGTGATTGCACTGCCCACCATGTGTGGCAGATAGAATTCTCTCCATTTTACAGATGAGAAAAGTGAGATTCGGAGAGATTGAGTAACCCATCTGAGCATACATAGAAACAAAGAATTGGAGCTGGAATTGGAAGCCAGGCTGGCCCAACTTTAAGAATCACATAATGCTCTTGGTATTTGACTAGAAGTTCCCAAATACAATGGGAGGGGCCAGGCCATCCCAGAGCTAGTCTAAACTTTGCCATTCTCTTGGTGATGCTGTGAAGAGCCAAGAATTCTCAGGGCTTCACTCTCTTTAGTGGTGCCATGAAAATAACACTGTCTGTCCCTTCTGCCTCTCAGGGACATCATGAACCTCAAATAAGGAAATTTATAATGGGGGACAGAGGAGAGACGTTGAAATACAAAATTAAAGTCATTTTTAACAGGGTTTTGTGATCTACAGATCTCCCCAAAGAGAGATACACAGGCTACTTCACTGGAGTATGGGAAGAAGTTAATTATTCAAACTTCTATTTATATTTCATTTTACCTTTGAAAAAAAGAAAAAGTATATAGATATTAATAATAGTAGATGTATGTAGTTTATCAGTAAATTCACAGATATTAGGAGTGGCTACTCTCCAGTTTTTTACTGATTAGTTATATGATCAGAAAAGTTTGAAGACCACAAATCTATACAATAAACAATACATATCCAAAATATCATGATATCGTGCTCGCCTCGGCAGCACATATACAAAATATCGTGATATCATTGGGGGTATATAGGTAGTGGTGGCTGTAGACACATAATGAAACTACCCAAGTGAGTAGCTCAGAGTTCTACTAAATTTCAAGTATTTGCTTTTAATCCGCAGCATAATAGAAAAACCATAAAAGTCTCATTTTTCCTTTTGTTTTTTAATGGACTTCAATTGTAGAGTTGAATTATTCATTATCTTAGTTCAAACACACTGGCATCCTTGGCCTCCATAGGTGAACTTTCATTTCACTCATTCATTTAGTCATTCATTCAGTTACAATGCTAAGAATACTCATGAGCCCACTACTCTCCTTAAGAACATGGAGTATATTTACCTCTGTTTATCTATGTATCTATTACCCTACATCCTGCCTTTCCACACAGAGGTAACTAGGATCCAGAATTTTATGATTATCATCATTCCTTTGCTTCAAAAGTTCGATCAAATATATACAAATGCCTAAATAACACATTGTTTACTTTTGCTTGTTTTTGAACTTTATAAGAAGAGTGTAATGTTCTGAGAAGTCACTTGGGACTTGTTTTCATTTAACATTATACTGAATGAAATCCGTACTGTTGTGAGTGGCTATCGGTCACTCTGTGTCACTGGTGTGTGTTATTTCATTGTTGATTATACCATAAGTTATTCATTCATTTCCTTGAGGATGGGCATTTGGATTATTTCCAGTTCTTTGCAACTAAGAACAATACTTCCTTGTACGTTCGTATATGTATCTCCTAGCGTTCATGTGGAGGAATTTCCTACAGGAAGTGGAAATTGGGAGCAGTAAGGATTTGTGAAGCTTCAATTTAACAGAACAAAACAGCATTATTTTCCAGAGTAGTTATACCATAGGTTCACTTCCTTAGCCAATTTATTCAGGTTTCTCATATGAGAAGTAAAATGACTAAAATGACTATCTTACAGGTACTGGTAAAGATTAAAGTAACTGAACAAGAAAGTACCAGCACCCTTTCTAGAAAACAAAAGGCTGTCAATAAATTAACATTTAAATCCCTTCCTCCCAGTTAGCTTAAAACCACACCCTGTGCAGACCTCCCTTCCCATCTATACCCTGAGGGAACAGGGCAGGAAGAACCATAAACCCACTAAAGCTCTGACACTTTGTAAGTAGGTGACAAATGCTGGACGAATAACCCCTCATGGCAGGTTCCAGAAGCTTAGCTCTACAGTGGGATATGCTTTCTCCCCACCCTGCTACTTATTCCTTAATCTTTGGAGCACATACTTATTGGAGTTCCTGCAAGATCAGATGACAACTTACAGGTTCTTGGTGCTAAATAATGATTGAAATTACAACAGGAAGAAAACAAAACTAATGATAAAATTGTACTTGGAATGAAATCCAAACTCTCTTCCAAGGTCACGTGTGACCCATCCTTGCTGACCTCTCCTGCCTCATCCCTCCCTAGCAGTTCACATCTTTGCCCTCCAGGCCACAGCCATTGTTCTTTTTCAGTTCCTGAAACACTCCAGCTTATTCCCTGCCTCGGGGCTATTGCACAGGCTAGTACTTCTACTCAGAATGCTTGACCCCCCCCCCCTTTCCGTGGACGGTTCTTTCTTATACTATAGCTCTCTGCTTAAAGTTACGTGTTCAAAAGGCATGTCCTCTCCTACCCCATGTGAGGTCGTTTCATACTTCCTCCAAGTATTCTCAGTCTCAGCCTTGGGGTCGTCATAACATTTGCAGTGATTCTATATATATTTACCTGTTTACTTTTATTTTCTGCTTTGCCTACTAAAATGTTAGCCCTACGAGGGCAGAATCTACCCTTCTTAGTCATTCTTGTACTCCCCAGCCTCTAGTATGGTGCCAAATGTTTGCTGAATGAATAGATGTATTAAGTGTCCACTAGGCAAGTTTTATGTAAGCCATTCTACACATGTAACTGTTTTTCATTATCTCAACAACCCTGTGACATAGCTGTTATTAACCCCATTTGGAAGATAAGGAAACAGGTTTATGGAGGTTAAGGAATAGCTCCAAAGGCTCACATCTAGGGACTGGTAGAGCTGGGATTTGAACAAAGATCTGACTTCAAAGTCTGTGCACTTTCCACTGAATCATGAAGACCACAGGAAAAGGTATTTAAGGAATCCAACTGATGTCGGATGGCCTTTTCAAACTGCCAACCCAGAGTTTCCCTGGGAATTTCTCATTTTCTATGCTAAATCTTGGAGCTGTTAGTTTTGCGGTATTGTACAACATACTGATAGAAAATGTCACCTGACTTCTTTATCTGTTAAACAAACATTAAGAACAGCATTTGGCCAAACTCATGCTATTGTTCCCGCATCTATTACAGTACAATATTACTTATCAATGGCAAAGCATGTTCCCAAAATGTCACAGCAGGATTTTAAAAGTTAAATGGACCCATAAATCATTCTTCTAAAAGCAACAAAGCTGACCTCTTCCTTAGCACTCAAGATACTTACTCTGTAAATTATTTAGCTTGTGTCATTTTCCCCCCAAAATTTAGATAGTAATGCTTCTATTTTCACTTCTTTTTCTTATTTCCCCAGTGAGTAGGAAGAAGCACTCTTCAGAAACACAGGCCACAGTTATATTTTCAATAAATAGATGAAAAGAATATGTTTCCTGGGCCCACGGATGTTACTGTACTCTCACTCAAGGGACCCAAGCACCAAAGGAAAATGGTTGGAATACAGGTAACTTCCAATTTTCAGGTATTAGTGGGACAGTTACTCTTCTGTGGGTCATCATTTTAGAAAAGACGAGAGAGCCATACCTTTCTGCCAAACAAAAACATTATTACTCTCAAGATTTAACTAAAGATTGTGTGTTCCCTACCCTACCACACACAGGAACTCTCCCTTGGACTAGTTCTGATTCATGCTGCTTAATTCCTTCTCAATACTTACACATGACACTCCTACCACATTATTAACTTTGGATTTAGGTGCTACCTTATGTTTTTATTAGCTCCAAAAGCTTGCTGCATGAGTAAATGTTCAGTCTTGTCATATTTAGATGGTAAGCATTTCAAGTGCAGGGACAACTTCTTCAGATTCTTCTATGTTCCACACAGGTCTTTGAATGCATGCATTCATTCTTCTATCCCTCCAGCCTCTCCAGATCTCTTCAGATCAACTCTAAGGTTTTAAAAATGGTGCTAGAGGCTCTTGAAAGATATACATGCAATTTGAATTCAATCAAAATGAAAAGATACTAATTCAATATGTATAGGAAAAAAACTACAGCAAAATGTTGATAGCAGTTGTCTCAATTAGGGTGAATAGAGTTCCTTCACTGATTTTTTTCTATATTTTTAATAAGAATATACATTTATCAGAGAAAAGCTATTTTAAACCCAATCTAATCTCTAAATTAAAAGAATGGAGTCAAACTTACAGAAAAAGAGACAGATAGAAATACAGTGAATGAGCACTCAGACAGGACCTAAAAGTCTGAATTTGAGTTGGGACTTTGCCCCTTACTATGTGATCTTTTTACGACTTGGTGTCCTTGTCTATACATTGAAGATGAAAATATCTCCTTTATTGAGTTGTTTTGAGGATTATATGAGCTAATGTGATGGAAAATGCTTTACAAGATTGTAAAAGGTATTAAGTAATAAAAGGTATTATTACTTATGTTGTGGATTGGGTCTAATTTCAATTGGCCAGTGCTGGAAGTCAGGCCTGTTGCAGACACCACTAAGCATATTATGGGATTAGGAGGCTCAAGACCAATTATCCACAACAGTGGTTTAAATGTTTGGTCCTTCCAACCCCATGGATGTCACAATTTGCTCCAGATGAGTGAATGCCAAAAATGTCTTACCCATTCAAGTGCCTTACCTACTTGAAATTAAGACCCAGCCCTTGGGAGACCACAGAGGGTGGGTTGGCAATCCCAACCCACATAGGGCTCATGTTCCTTTGCTCTTTTTCTGGGCTAGGATAAAATCACAAAGATCTATTTTGAATTTATTCTCATAAGTTAGGGAAACTACAGGGAACAAGTTGATTTCTCCTATTCATAAAAAAGAAAAAAAAAAAAAAAGAACAGTGGAGTTCTGTCTGTATCTAAGACAAGATGGTATACTCTGGTTTAGAGGAGGAAAAAAACTGGATTTCCAACATGACCAAATCTCAACTTCCTAATATCTTGTATTATTCCTCTTCTAAATCTCCATTAATAGTTTTGGAATCTACTGTACTTCCTGCAAAACTCTGTGGCAAATATTCACTCCCCTTGTCACTTACCTAACTATGGAAACAAATCCTTCACTGCATATACTAATAAACTAGTTCCCCTCATTCTACATTTCTATGCACCAAGCAAAAGAAGTGCTTTTCCAGAATTACTTGACAAAGTTTGGCTAAAGTCAAGACTGCCAAGGAGGTCACCAGACATAAGGTATCCCGACCTCCTCTGAACCTCAAGTTTGCAAGCATCCTCTCTCATCTCTCTCTCTCTTTCATTAAATGGAAAGATAACAGCTGTTGGAGTCAGATTACTCTGGGTTCAAATCCTGACTCCACTTACAAGGTTTATGGATATGGGTATGTAGGTTGGCTTCTTGAAGCTCCGGTTTCTTCATGCTAATAAGAATACCTAACATGCAAAACTGTTAGGAGGATTAAATGAGGCGACTATAAAGCATCAAGCACAATGCGGGCACATAATCAGGCTTGATAAATGCTCGTTTCTGTCTCCCCCTCCTTGGCCCACTTGGTGCTAGTTTAAGCACAGCGCATGTCCTGATTGTACATTCATCCTAAATTCCTGGACCTCTGGCACATCCAATGTTCCAAGCATTCAGAGGTAATAAATGGGAGGGAGCCCCAGGGCTGTGGAAAGCCTGGCTTCCCAGCCCCTTAGGCAGACCACCTACTGCTGCCTGAAAGCAGCCGCCCAGTGAGAAAAGCAGCTGCCAGACAAAGGGACAGGGGATCGGCCTCCATCTGCACCTCCACCCTCTTGCCTCTGTGCACAGAGGGCAGCCGTGGTTCCCTGGGAGACACCAGGGAGAGGTCTCAGTGTTTCAGATGACAGATCAGCCCGTGCTCTCTGACCCAGATTAGGCTCGACCCAGAACTGGCTCACTCGCCTATGTCACCAGCAAATGATTTTAATTCACTCCCAAGAGATTGTTAAGGAACACTTGGACCAGAAACGCATGTAATCTGGCTGAGCTCTGCCGTGAGTGTTCATAATACTGTACGTTTCACATGTTCCACTAATATTTCACAGGCATGTCAGCCTTAGCTTGCCTGTTGGGAGCCGGCTGTGCATTCAGCATTCCTGGGTCCCTGGAAAGTTGGGGGGAGCAAGAGATGAGGAGGAGGCCAGAGAAGCCTCCAAAGAGAAGAAGAAAGGAAAACATACTTCAGACATAACACGGTGGTTTTCACAGTGCAGCCACCAGACCACCAGCAGCAGCATCCCTGAGAGCTTGTTGGAAATGCAAAGTCTCAGGTCCTACTCAGAAACTCAGTGCGGGGCTCAGCAATTTGTGGTTTCACAAGTCTGGCTGTGAATCTGATGCATGCGATAGTCTGAGAACCACTGATCCAGGTAAATAATGTTTAGGTAGACCTTTAGTCTAGGTTCAAGAAGAAAGGGAAGAATCCAGCAAGTATAAGTACGATAAAGAAGAGCTCCAGATTTGATTCCAAAACCTTCAGTTGAATTCTAACTCCAATAATTGTTAACTGTGCGATCTTGGGCAAGTTGCTTCACTTTTCGGAGCCTCAGTTTTTCTGCATGTGAAACAGAGGTAATTAGACCTCCCCTGCAGAGGTGAGATAAGCTCTCCATGGCTGACTTAGTGTTTATAAGCCCGTTCTTACTCCACTACATCACACAGCTCCTCCTGTACAACCTTACATCAGTCTCTCACAACCTTGATATTACTGACCTTGGAATCTAATAAGTCTTTGTTATGAAAACAGGTCTGTACATTGTACAATGTTTAGCAGCAACCCTGGTCTCTACCCACCAGGTACCTATAGCTGCCCCCACCATTGTGAAAACCAAAAATGTCCCCCGACATTGCCAAATGTCCTCCATGGGTCCAAACTGCCCCTGGTTGAGGACCACCATGTTAGAGGGTTTGGATGCAGCAGAAGCAAAAAGCAAGAGCACTGTATTCAATCAGAACTAAAATCCCTATGCCCGTTTGTCTACCAACTAGATATCTGACCTCAGATGTATCTGGTAACCTGAGCTTTAATGCCTCACCTACAGAATGGAGATTAGAACATCTACATCACAGGGATGGGGTAAGAGTGCAGATTTATCATACATATGATGCTCAACAAATTTCCAACTCAATTCACAGAGGAAATTTGATCTCTGTGCTTTTGATTTGACTATTAAGAGGCAGAGCGGTAGAGGATACAAACTTCGGCTGGCCTCTTTTAAATTACAAGGTAAAGGACAACCAGACTCACAAAATAGAAGGAAAGCAAGCGAAGGTCCAAGAGGACGGCTGGGTCTGCACTCTGCTAAGCCTGGTATGACAAAGCACCTCTCCTCAGGAAAAGGACAAGAACAGGCATTTAGGCTTCATTTCCAACAACTACGTCACTACTCATTTTATCCTCACAGCCATAAATTGAGGTAGATATGACTATAGTTCCCAGGGTATAAATGATGACACTGAGGCTTATAGGCCCCATTATGTCCATATCATACAAGGCCAACAGAGAACTGGTCTAAATAACGATTTTCCTTATTCTTAGAGAGAGTTTCCAGCTAATCTTTGTCATCTAGTTCACTGTCTAATACTTTCCACAGTCAGAAGAATTCTCTTCCTCTGCACGATGTTCAAGTGGCTCTGAGACCTGATTTAGGGAGGTGAGAGGGGCTGGGCTGAAGCCAGGGTCACCAGCTGGTTTTGTGGTCTCTTCCAAGCATCTTTATATCCAGGCCAGGAAAGAAAGTCACAAAGCTCTTGTTTGGTTTTCGTAATTTCTGCACCAGAATGGGGCCCTTTGGCCTGGATAATACCTCCGTGGTTACGCCTGAATGGCTGCTGGCAGACACCTGTCTATACCTTGGCCATATGTGGCTCTATTCCGGGGTGCTGAGGTCCTCCTTTCCTTTTTGAAGGTTACCAGACATCACTAATTCACACACTCTGCATTTTCAGAATCCCAGGTGACCATAAATGTAATGGTTTTGAAATCTGGGTCTGCATGGACTGAGCCATCAACAACCTCTGGACTTCTTGGGTGGTTTTACAGACGTAGTTGTATTTTGCAGCCCTCCGGAATTCTCTAGAATCTAGATACCAAGAATACAATGAACCAGGCTCTGATAATTCTCACTCTGGACTCTCTTCAGGGGTTTCCTGCAACCATCCCAATAAGGGCTTGCTGAAAGATTATTAGGTTGGTTATGTCCTGGCCCTGGTAAAAGGGTAAATAATAAATTTTAGAGTTCTTCCCTCATTTTCTTGATAAAGTTCACACTTTAGTCCCTTCTAGCTCTTTTCTCTTCAGAAAAATAATAAAATCATCTCCCCCATGTGCCCCAGTGTGAGTCCACCTGAAACCATTTGGGACACCTCATTAGGAAGAGCTTAGTCAGGGATGGATTTGGGGGTGGGGTGGAGATGATTAGGTGACTGTTTGGATTAGCTTCTAATGCAAACACTGGCAGGGAATCACTTCAGCCATAAAACTTTCACCTCTTTTAAGCTTAGTCCCCTTGTCAGCAGAAGAAACCAAACAATAAGCCTGCTTTGTAACTGGATTCTAGAATGCTGTGTCCCGGGGCATCTACAGCATCTGTGCCACTGGGCACTCACTAGGCAGTGGAAATGAACATGGGGGAATTGAGGAACATGGCTTGCATTGATCCCTAATCTAGTAAAACTCCAACTCACGCTGGAATTAAACTTGTCTCCAAGGTTTTGAGCAGCATTTGGTCTTACCATCTTTTCTTCTCTCAGACACATCTGGACGGCTGGGTTCCAGGCTAACTGGGAATGAAACAAACACTGAAATCTTGCAGCCGGAAAACCTGTTTATTTTTATTTGAAGGTCTTAAAAACTGTATCCGGGAGGAAGTGTGGTCTAATTGTGAATATTGTGAATGATCCCTAATATCCTGGGTTCTAGTCTCTTTTACTGTTAGTAACTCACCATACAAGACCTCGGGTGATTTCATTTAAATTAAACGTGGCCTAATTTTCCCGGTGAGCCCTAAGACCTTAGATTTAAAGATGTTATTCATATGCACGTAAGCAGCTGAAAGGGAGAATTTCAACTTGGGCAAAGACCTTGAATTTATGACCAAACTTGGCCAAGAAAGAGATGCAGGTACTACTTTTAGGCAAGGGGCATCACCATCCTGGATTTTATAAAGTGTCTACCAGGCACCCAGGAATTAATGTTCGGTTCTCAAACTTGGTTCAAAGCCATTCCTTCCCAGAAGTCTTCAAAGGCATTTAGGAGTATTGATGAACAATTCCATCACTTCAAAAAGTCCAGGAGAAGCTGTATGTTTATCCTTGATGAGACTAATCAGGCACACTTTCTAAAACTCTCAATTTCTTTGATTTTAGCTGGAAAAACAAAGTCATCTGGTAACAGTTGTCATATTCTGAGCAGAAGTTCTGACATACAGTCTTTGATTAATAAAAATCCAAAAATAAATCTTCATTACTCATTTAAGTTTGTTTGCTAGACCAAAGCATTTAAAATATGGGGTCTATAAGGTAAAGAATAATTTTGAAAGGGTACCTGGTGCAGATGTTTGTTCAATGGACCATTGGGTGGTGGGTTTGTTTTAAGGAGGGTTGGAGAAGTGGAGCAGGAAGCTGAATACTCACGAAAAGAAAATAGAGTAGCCAGCAAGCAACCCACAAAACTTGAATAATGGATGGGTAACCAATTACAGCACCATCTAATTGTCAGAGAGGTTTTTGCTATGATAATTTCTTCCTCTTCTTCTTCTTCTTCTTTTTCCTCTTCCTCGTCTTCTTTTTCTTGTTCTTCTTGTTTTTGTTCTTTTTCTCCACCTCCTCCCCCTCCCATTCCCCCTCCCCCTCCTCCTCCCCCTTCCCCCCCTTCCTCCCCATCCTCCCCCTCCTCCTCCTCCTCCCCTTCTGCCTCCTCCTTCTTCTTCTCCTCCTCCTTCTTTTTCTTCTTCTTCTGTTCAGTTAGCCACTGTATAGTACATAATCAGTTCTTGATGTAGTGTTCAATGATACATTAGTTAAATGTAACACCCAGTGCTCACCACAGCACGTGCCCTCCTCAATATCTATCACCTTATTATCCCTCCCCCTACCTTCCTCCCCTCTGAAACCCCCAGATTGTTTCTTGGGGCCCATAGTTTCTCATGGTTCATCTCCCTCTCTGACTTCTCCCCCTTTGGATTTCCCTCCCTTCCCCTATGGTCCTCTGTGCCTATTCCACATATGAGTGAAACCATATGATAATTGTTTTTCTCTGCTTGACTCATTTCACTTAACATAATCCCCTCCAGTTCCATCCATATCAATGCAAATGGTGGGTATTCATTGTTTCTGATGGCTGAGTAATATTCCATTGTGTATGTGGACCACATTTTCTTTATCCATTCATATGTTGAAGGACTCTATGCTCCTTCCACAATATGGCTATTGTGGACATTGCTGCTATGAACATTGGGGTGCATGTGCCCCTTCTTTTCACTATGTCTTTGGGGTAAATACCCAGTAGTGCAATTGCTGGATCATAGGGTAGCTCTTTTCTTAACATCTCGAGGAACCTCCACACTGTTTTCCAGACTGGCTGTACCAACTTGCATTCCCACCAACAGTTTAAGAAGGTTCTCCTTTCTCTGCATCCTCATCAAGATTTGTTGTTTCCTGTTCTGTTCATTTTTGCCCTTCTAACTGATGCAAGGTAGTATCTCATTGTGGTTTTGATTTGTATGTCCCTGATGACTAGTGATGTTGAACATTATTTCATGTGTCTGTTAGCCATTTGTATGTCCTTTTTTGGAAAAGTATCTCTGTTCATGTCTTCTGCCCATTTTTTGACTGGGTTATTAGTTGAGTGTTGAGTTTGAGAAGTTCTATATAGATCTTGGATATCAGAGCTTTATCTGTAATGTCATTTGCAAATATCTTCCTCCCATTCTGTGCGTTGCCTCTTAGTTTTGTTGACTGTTTCCCTTAAGATCAGGAGCATGACAGGGATGTCTACTCTCACCATTATTATTCAATATAGTACTAGAAGTCCTAGTCTTAGCAATCAGACAACAAAAAGAAATAAAAACACCCAAACTGGCAAAGAAGAAGTCTTCTTTTCACAGATGACATGATACTTTATGTGGACAACCCAAAAGACTCCACCCCCAAATTACTAGAATTCATACATCAATTCAGCAATGTGGCAGGATACAAAATCAGTGCAAAGAAATCAGTTGCTTTTCTATACACTAACAATGTAACTGTAGAAAAAGAAATTAAGGAATCAATTCCATTCACAATAGCAACAAAAACCATAAGATACCTAGGAATAAACCTAACTAAAGAGGTAAAGGATCTATGCTCTAGAAACTAGAGAACACTTATGAAAGAAATTGAGGAAGACACAAAAAGATGGAAAATGCTCATAGATTGAAACATTATGAACATTATGAAAACGTTTATCCTCCCCAGAGCAATTTACACTTTCAATGCCATCCCTTTTAAAATACCATTGGCATTTTTCAAAGACCTAGAACAAAAAAATCCTAAAATTTGAATGGAAACAGAGAAGACCCCAAATCACCAAGGGTAGGAAGAAAAAGAAAATCAAAGCTGGGGACATCATGTTGCTTGACTTATGGCTATATTTTAAATCTGTGATCACTAAGACAGCCTGCTATTGGCACAAAAACAGACACAAAGACCAGTGGAAAAGAATAGAGTCTCCAGAAATGGACTCAACTCTATGGTCAACTAATCTTTGACAAATCAGGAAAAAAAAATCCAATGGAAAAAAGACAGTTCCTTCAATAAGTGGTGCTGGGAAAATTGAACAGCTACATGTAGAAGAATGAAACTGGACCGTTCCCTTCACCATATACAAAGATAAACTCAAAATGGATGAAAGGCCTCAATGTGAGACAGAAACCCATCAAAACCCTAAAGAAGAACACAGGTAGTTACCTTTTTCACATCGGTCACAGTAACTTCTTTTAAGATACGTCTCCAAAGGCAAGGGAAACAAAAGCAAAATTGAACTTTTGGAACTTCACCAAAATAAAAAGCTTCTGCACTGTTGTGATCATTTCTTTCAGCTTCATTCATTTATCACTTTTTATTTCTTCCAACCAGAAGACAGAAAAATAATGGTTCCCTAAATAAGGATGCTCTCTGGGTGTGAAATCCCAGGTACTTCCAGGGGACCTTCAGGTGCGTCCTCCTTCCTGGAATGAGCCCCTGAAACGTTGATTGACGACAACTTGATGGTGTGCATGGAATGGTAATTGAGAGGCATTCTTTCTGTGGATGTTTTTTCCCCACAGGTTGTGAACAATACATTGCCAACTTAAAAGCATCAGACTACTTGTCAATCTACATTTCTACTCAAATTTCACATGGATATAGTTCTGCCAGAAGGTGAGCTATGCCTCCTGGCAACCTGAGGAGGACAGCAGATGCTCATTCTCCCCAAAGCACATGTGCCAGACATTGTTAATCAGCCACAGATCCCAATAAGGATCTCTCTCAACACGCATGACAGGCGCTATGATGAATTGAATTTCGCATAAATTTTATTTGCCTACCCAGCCTTAAGACGAAGAGGTCACTTAAATTTAAGATATCACTCATAGGAGTAGGGGCCCACAGTCACATTAAATTGGTCTCAAATCCCAACTCAGTCACTCAACTAGCTGTGTGTGCGTGGGCAACTTACTTTGCCTCTCTGGGTCCCGGCTTTGTTCTCTTAAAGGATTATAGGGGCGCCTGGGTGGCTCAGTCGACTAAGCATCTCACTCTTGATTTTGGCTCAGGTCATTAAGTGAGAGAACATTCCAAGCCTGGCAGCCCAATGCCTGGAATTCTGTGTGTTTAATAAATGCTAATTCCCTTTCCTGCCAGTATTAATGACAAAGGGAGTTCAGTGCCTTACCTAGAACTCCAAATTTTCTGGCTCTTCAGCTCCTGAGTGTACTGGATTTAGCTGTTAAGCAAAGGTATGAAAACAGCAACACATAAACCCTATTGTGAATTTAAGGATAAATTAAAGAACTAAACGCAGACTGAGAGCAACCAAACGGGTCAGCTTTGACCCTATACAAGCAGGTATTAACAGTCATGCTGCGCCCAAAGCAGGCACTAACCAGATGGTTAAGCCTAGAAATCACATACATATGCCACTGAAGCAGAGGGGAGAAAAGCAATTAGGGGGCGGAACTGAGAAGACCCACCATTCTCTAGGCCATTTCTGGCAAAAACCTTTGTTCCAAGTTCTGCGACAGAGAATCATCTGTCTCAGCAATCCAGCTTCACCATGCACTCTTCCTCTGCTTCCTTCCTCTGGAATAAATAGAGCTTGTCCAGAGTCTGCGTGACCTGATTCTCCGTGCAGATACCAGCTCTCACTGAACTCACAAGCATGGATGGGAAAAACCAAAGACTCAACAAAGAGAGAAGGCTACTACCTTGATCTGTTTCTAAAGAGCAACCCTGCTGGTTTTGAGGGGCAGACAGGAGCTGCGAATGTAATTATAACCAACGCTGAGATTAAACCCATGAATGATTTGGCTGAAGCTTTTGCAAGAGATCCGAATTGTGTAGCATAGCAGTGTTTACAGGTTTATAGATCTGCCTGGGGCGTCTGACGCCCTTGACTATGATTTATTATTACAGGACAGAGATTATCTCAGACTGGGCTGGAAATGGATCTTGGCTGGGTTATTTACTCACCGGATGCAATGTGTGAGAGTTGATGGCCTTGTTTCTCAATTTGTCAGTTGTAAAGGGAGTCCCCAAGGCTCGATTGCAGACCCGGTATTGTTTACATAGCCCAGCAATAATACATCACATGTGGCAAAATATTACAAATTCATTTTTATGCTGATGATGTGGCTCATGCATGATAGTGGCTAATGTGCTTCTCTTTTTAGTTGAAATTGCAGCTAAGTTTCTAAAGGCACAAAGGGCCTTTTGTGTTCTGAACTATAAAGAAGAGAAAGTATATGACAGTTTTTAGAAGGACTAATGAAGAGTTTGATCTGTCTCGGCTGCCATCTGCAAGACAGTTCCATTATAGCAGTTACGGTCATTAGAATACCATCCTATCTGAAGAGATCTGTCAGGATTTTTAATACTATGATGATTACGATTATGATTATGATTTTGGAAGCTATGGGAAATGACTTCCCATTTTACTGTTTGCATTTAAGTGATGGGAAAGGAGTTATTTGAACGATGAGTTCCACCTGGTACTTGATTCAAATGGCTCCCACCGACCGTATGGAGACGACACTCTAGCACATACACTGTGCACCAAGGGATCCACTGTGTTTCAAACAATCTCGGCATAAATCAGTTCACTATGAGTTCACAGCAAATTGCCTGTACTCTGTCTCTGAAGAATCTTTAGCAACACAAGCATGTTTTAAGGAACACAGAGATGCCCCAAAGAGGCAAAAGCGGTGTTTGGTTTCTGGATTTGGACTCTGAGAATGCAAATCCTGGGCATCTTTCTCAAGAAAGAGCCATGCCTTTTAAATAAGATTTCATGCTCTTAGACACTAACGAATCAAAAAATAAACAAATAAAACGGCAGCTTCCTCAGGAATTTGGTGTGTTTCAAATGAACATTTACAAAAAGGGAAAAGGACAAAGCCATTCCATAGCTTTTTTCCAGCAATGTTCTAGCTCTAAAAAGCCCTACCTTTCCCCACAGTGAAAGACAGCAAGTAGCTGCTTGGCCACGGGTAATTTGGATTTAATTGTGTTTGCTTAAACCATACATTCCATTCCCAAACCATAAAAGTGAATCTTAGAAATCTCAAAGACTTGAAAAGTCTAGAGTCTATGTCCTGTTTGCCTTCTCAGAGGAAGATTCCCAGGAAAGCTTCATTGCAACATGTGTGTTAACCTTGATATCTTTCTAACATACTCCATGTACTCAGCAGGACCTCATTTTAAAGCATTATACGGAAGACCAAAAGTTGTAGACAAAGTGCCTCCAAGTAGTGATATCATAGTCAACTGTGAGAGGAGATGAGTCAAAGAAAGCAAGAAGGGGTTCCCAAAATCTTCCCTCTCATTTGCATATGAACTGAGGCGCTTACAATCATTCATTCATTTTCTTAACAAACATTCACTGCTTACCTAATATATGCTGAGGAGAGAAAATTACAGTAATGAGAGCACAGGCTTGGAATTTGGTGGGCCTGAATTCAATAAATGGCTTTGCAACTTTCTAAATGAGTGATGGTGGGCAAGTTATTTAACCCTGTTTTTTAAGCCTGGCACTTAGGTTTAATGAAGGTCAATGAAGATATGTCAAATCAATGATATGTCAAATCAAAGAAATAACAAAGTGTTTGTTTCTTAATCTGTAAGCCACGGCGATCAGGCCCTACCGTGTAGGGGTGTCGCAGATCTGAAGGGAAGATGGATGGATAGTGCTTTACTAGTAGTACTTCTTTCTTTAGTAGTCAGTGGTCTCCAACCTCTGGGGGAAGGCAGACAAGGAAATCAACAATTATTACTCTGCTGTGCAATTGAAAACCAAACAAAGGGGGGAGAGCGGGGAGGAGGCACATGGTGGTGAGATTCAGACAAGGCTTCTCAGGGGAAACCCACTGTCAAGCACTTTAGAAGGCAGGTGAAGCCTAGCCAGCCACCAGAAGGGAGGAACGGCGTTCCAGGCAAAGGGACTGGAAAGTACAGAGGCAGAATCACACAGGCACAGTGTGCCCTGATCAGGCCACTCTGTGTGGTTCAATGTCAGCACCTGAAGACACAACCCCTGGGTCTCGCAGGCTTACGGGAGGAGCCTGACCGGTGCCCCGAAAGCGGGAAAGCCCTCATGCAAACCCTGAAGGACAGGATGCAGAGGTGTTCCAGGTTGGTGAACACACAGAGATGCGGGGACAGTGGCACATCAGGAGGAGACATGGAAGCTCCGTGCCCTTTCCCCACACTGTGCCCAAGGCACAAGTTGTGCCCAACTCTTCCATCTAGCTCTTCCTGAGTCACATCCTTTTATAATAAACCAGTAATCTAGTGAGTAAAATGTTTCGCTGAGTTCTGTGAACCACACTGCACATTAATCAAACCTAGGAAGGGGACCATTAGAACCTCTGATACCTACAGCCAGTTGGTCTTAAGCGCCGTCACCACCCAGACTTCAGATTAGCCTCTGAAGTGTTGAGGGTGCCCGGAGCTCTGTCTTAAGAGGAGAGAGACCTAACCTGCGGGATCTGATGCTGTCTCCAGGTACATAGTCTCAGAACTGAGTTGAACTGTAGGACCCCCAGCTGGTGTCAGGGAGCTGTTTGCTTACATGCGTGGGAACCGCCCTCCCACCCCCCACCCCCACCCCCCAGCCCCCAGGTTAGAATTGGGTGCAGAATCTTTAAGAAAGAAACCTGCTAGCAGGGAATTACCACTATTGCTGCTGGGCAGTGGGAGGCCCGGAAGTCACCAGCAAATTTGTGGGAGCCACCAAGAGACCCACCACTCCTCTCAAGCACTCAACTGTAAAGGACTTGTGAAATCTTCGTTTTGGGATCGGCAGCCCAGGCTTTTCAGCTCTGAATTCCTGAATGTGATGGCTAATCCCATCTGCTTTTGCATTTTCAGCTTTTCATCCAGGAGCCTTTTATCTTAACATTTTACCTCTTCTGCTTTTATGTTTTATCCTTTTATCTCATTAGCTTCTGGCCTTTTATCTTTTATTTTAAATATTACCCATTTTATCTCATGTCCCTTATCTTATAAAGATTTTAAGTGGATTTTTAACTAATACTGCATTCCTTTTCCTTTACATACTTTTTTTCTTGCCTTGATGACAACATTGTAGATATATTCTCCTGGTAACTTTCTAGCTTCCTTATTTTAAAAAGAATGTCTTCCTCCCTTTCTCATTTTCCTCTTCCTCCCCAATCTTTGCCTTTTTCCCTCTTCTTCTGTTTGACCCAGTTTGCATTTGTTTTTTTAATGTCCAAAAAGACAAACACTGGTGGGGAAGGAAGCATCCTTAGAGGCTGCCTGGGCACAGAGGAGGCTAACGTCCTCCTCAGGGAAATGCAGTGCCTCCCCCAGGCTGCTCAGCCACTCCTAAAAAAGAACCTGAACTCTTCTCCCCCTACCTGCAACCCACATTCCCACCCCCAGATCCACCAATGACTTGTTGGCCCTAATGGGTGGATTAAGAGAGAAAGAAAGAAAACTTGCCTATGAGAATAATGGGCTAACCCCTTCCAGGGTTATGGTTCTACCACAGAGTATACACACGAGTTACTACAATAGTTCTTCTTTCTGACATTGTATCCATCAGACCTTCTGGGAAGATTTGCAGGTGTAGAAAAGCAGGGTGTGTGTGTGTGTGTGTGTGTGTGTGTGTGTGTGAGTGTATACGGGTGCACATGTATGTGCATCTTTCCTTCTCCTTTAAGAAGATGAGATTATACAGTAGTATTATAAGTTAATATACTTATCTCATTGACTTACTTACAAATACATTTCCACGTCAGGGAAACTCATCCAACATGACTTTTAAAAAAAAAAAATTTTAACTTCAATATGATTTTTTTTAAGGTTTTATTTATTTATTTGACAGACAGAGATCACAAGTAGGCAGAGAAGCAGGCAGAGAGAGAGAGAGAAGGAAGCAGGCTCCACACTGAGCAGAAAGCCTGATGCAGAGCTTGATCCCAGGACCCTGGGACCATGACCTGAGCTGAAGGCAGAGGCTTTAACCCACTGAGCCACCCAGGCACCCTTCAATATGATTTTTAATGCCTATCCTATTTTATAGATGAACTATAATTGATGTAATTCCTATCATGTCACTTTTAGATATTAGAACCAATACAACAACCAACATCTTTGTAGCTACATTTTTGGACACACACAAGATTATTTCCTTCAGTGAATTTCCTAGAAAGAGTCTTCCTCAAGACTGTACATGTCTTCATGTGTTTTTATATGGCCTAACCGCCTTCCAAGAAGGTTGTATCAATTTCGTAATATCAATCTGGTTTCTGCACACCCTCCCAGGTATGAGGCTGATTATTCTTTGGAATTATTCTTTGTGACCCTTGCCAATGTGATAGCTGGAAAGTGGCACTGCATTTGCAATTTGTAGATTCCCCATGGTGTCGAATATCTCGGAGGGACACATTCCTGGCTCTACTACTGTCCCTTCCCAAACTGCTTTCCCCAGCCTGAACTTTGGAGTATTGCCCTGAACGTACATTGGCCGACACCGTGAAGCAAAGTCCCACAACACATGTGTTTGTCTTCACTGTAAGAATGTTGTGAAGGGCTTGGGTCGTTACAAAAAGCAATGTCTTTTCTTAGGACCCACTGTAGTACTAGGAAGAGTTGGATTTTATGAATATCCAATTTATTTTTATCTTATTGATACCAATGGAAGGTGCAATTGACTGTGTTGTCTTTTTTTTCCAGTAGCAGCTAGTAAGCTCAGAGCCAGCTCTCCTCCAAACTCCAGCAAGTTTATTCCACATGCCTGTTTGTGTACCGACCTCACTCTTGGCTCCTTCTTATCTTTCTCACCCTTGTTTCCCTTTTGTCATATTTTCTTCATATTTCAAATGGGTTGCATCTTGTTTGGCAGGCATTTATGCAACGCATGGCATAAATAAATAAAATATGGTCCTCTACGAGTTGATGGTGGCTAGTTATGGTTGGTGCCAGCCCAGTGCCCTAGCAATCACTGATACCGACTCGGTGTGGCGCTTCCCAGAGCTTTTCACATCAGGGTGAACACTGAAAATGATGATGTTGATATGAATACCGAGGAGATGCTCAGAGGCAGAGAGGATTGCTGAGGGGTCCTCTCCAACCCTGTCTCATTCCCCAAGGCAGAGAAGAACATTATAACACAATACCTGTAGCCCTTTGGTGGTACACAGTCAGCCACAGAGGCACTAGGCTCATGGGGGGAAAAAAACCCCACAAAAGTAAAACTAATAAAAGTAAAATAAAAAGCATTCCATTTTTGTGCCTACTCCAAAAGAAAGGCTGTATTTCCTCCCTCAAAGACATGTTTCTTCTGCAGATACATTACAAATAAAATAAGAACAATTTCCGGATGGAGATAGCGTATGGATGGCTGCTCCCTTCCATCCTTCCTGGAATTCATGCCTGCCTATCTCTTCCTCCTTCTTTTTTTCCCCATGTTCCTTTAATAGTATTCACTCTCTTCTAAGAGCCTAAAGGGGGCATTTTCTATTCATGGAGATCATGGATTCTTTGGCTTTTCCTCTCCTAGGCTTGCTCCTGGCTATCCCTTCCTCTTGGCCGCAGGCTCCACAAAGTCTGTGCAGCATCCACCTTCCCCATTTCTTGGTTCTCTTCCCTCTACTCTCCCATCAAGCCTGGCATCAGAATAGGATTCAGACAACAAAATTCAGTATTTTGCTCTCTCACAGGGGCAGAGGTGAATTAGAAGTTCGCCGTACATGTTTCACATCACTAGGCACATAGCTAAGTCACCTTTCCTAGCCCATGTGCACCAGGGGGAGGGGCACAGGACCGCATTTTACCCATAGAATGTAAGAGGATTGGCTGAGGTCACTTTTGGGCCAGGGAGCTAAGAGTGTGCATTTTTTTCTTCTCTTCCTTCCCTCATCTACAGCCAAATCATACCAGGTGACCTCAAAGTCTCACTCTCAAGACAGCAAAACCACATAGTGGGAGGAGTACGGATCCCTAAATGACTGTACATAGCAGAGTTCCCTACTAACCCATTAGATGGTGGTGTGGTGGGGAAACCAACTTTCATGGTCTAAGATCACTGAGACTTGGGTAATCGTTTATTATAGCAGTTAGCATAGACTAATTAACATACTCATTTTTTCTTGTTGTTTCTAAAGAAAGAAAAAATAGGCCTAACTTTTTTTTATAGATTCTTCTTATTAATCACAGGGGAACAAGATTTAAAAAAAAAGAAAAGAAAAGAAAAGAAAAAGCAGGAGAGTTTTCAGAATTAGTGAATTCTTAGAACCATGTTTCCCAAAGTAGTTTGTAGAACACTAGTTAGTGCTCCAGGAAGTACACGGTAAAAAGTGGAAAAGGAGGCTTTCTGATTTAAGATGATGAGGGAATGCAGAATGAGAAGAAATAGGCTTCCTTGCTGCAGGACTTCTCAGAGCCTTTAGTATAAAGCTGTACATTGTGACTCTTCACAAGGGTCTCTGTGGAACAGATTTGTTTCGATCTGAAGGACTGAAGATCAAATCTGAGAACAGAACAAGAACTGGCTCTTTTCAGATGTGAGAATTGTACCTCTGAATACCATTAGATGCAGAAATTCTATTCCATTGGAATGCTATTATAGTGTAGAGTTCTACTAAAACTGACCTTCTAAGGACTCCTTACTCCTCAGAAGAGGGCCAGTCCAGGGTTGACTGTTTCATCATCTGCCTCATCATCATGTCCCAGCCCCACCAGGGTGGGCAGTACAGGACCCCCAACATAAGCAACAGACCCCTCCTACTTCTGAGTTCCTGCCACATGAAACAATCTTGGCCTCTTTCTGGGAATGACCTTTTATTTTAAAAAGCCCACATAGCTTCCCGACCTCTGTCCCAGCACTGGTTTGGTACTCCATCCCTAAACCCCAGTTAACAATAGAGACAGGCCAGAAGGGAGGCTGGGCCCGGGGGGAAGAGGAGGCCACAGCTACAGGGCCAACACCCCTCCTGTCCCAGGGCTACAGAATGTGGGTGGGTGGCCAGGAAGCACCTCAGCCCTCGTAGCACTCGTAAGGAGCAGGACACAGGTGGGGCACAGGCTGTGGCAAGGTGTCTACGCTTCAAACACGCATGATGGGGCTGAGGTAAGCTGCATCCAATTCTAGGAGCGGTGGTCTCCAGTCCCTTCTATATTGTGCACAGGATGGGAGGGAGTGCCAATCCATCTCCCAGCCCCCCAAAACAGAGGTATACATATGTACGACGATGTAGAATACAGAGATATATACACCTGTGCAGAAAGCGTTTGCCACCACACACTAAATGGTTATACTACACGGAGACACTAAAATGTAAGGGGCTCCCCCCACCCAGGAAGCGTAGGACCCTACAGCAGTTGATTTGGTACAACTAAACAGAAGGATGGTGAGGACATACCACATGTGGCATGAAGAGAAAGAGTGAGGAAAAACAATAGAATGGAGGAAAGCAAACAATTGGAGTATGGACTTAATGACAGTCCAGGGGGGCAAGATGTGCCGTTGTCCAAATTCCATCTGAGCACATAGGCAGCCAACTGCCTACAAGCTTCCTGGCAAATAGAGTTGAGATTTGCATAGATTTCTGTAGGGGAGACTGTCTGAACTTGCCCTGAATCACATCCAACTGAATGTCGTAATGCTATAGTCTTCAAGCCTCAACACCAACTCCAAATGTAACACCTGCCTCTGCCTAAATTCCCTAGACTCCTTCCCCAAGGGGGATCACAGAGCACAGATCCCAGCAGACAAGACTGCTTGTGAGACACTTTGAAGACATACTACATCTGCATTTGAGGTTTTAAAATCTCATTTGGAAGACTGCTAGCACCAGTGCCAGGGGAGGTCTCTGTCAGCTCCAAACCAGACAGAACCACTCTCATCCCCAGAAAGGAAGCAGAATAAGGCCTGGCCACAGGGTGGCAAGGCAGTGGTGCTCAGTAATGGCCATTACATCTACGCACTAATGGAGTGACAAATGCCTCCTGATGTTCTAGAAGTCATCCAGCACCCGGGATCCTGGACTGCTCCTTCCTCTCTGTTTCCCGCAGTACAGCCATACTGGAGTTCAATAATAGAAGTGATTCAATAGTCATTAATTCAAAGAGATGAAGTAGGAAGCACTATGTGCAGTAGTGCATGTATGACCTCTAACTCTAACCGAGTAGCCAATAGTCTCTTTTGTTCGTCTTTGATTTCCTCACTGTATCTCCTAAGTGTGTTTAATTGTTTGCCAGCACCATGATCTCCTGGGTACTTTTTTTTTTTTTTAAGATAGAGAAAGAGAGAGAATGACAGCATGTGAGCAGTGGGGCGACGGGGGGAGAGAGAGAATCCCAAGCAGCTTCCATGCTCAACATGGAGCCCAATGTAGGGCCCAAGCCCATGATCTCAAGATCACAACTGAAGGAAGCTAAAATCAAGAGTCAGACACCCAATAGACTGAGTCACTCAGGCACTCCCCCTGGGTACTTTTTACAGTGCAATGTCCAGGCCCCTGATTAGCCATTTCAAAGCAGAGACAGAGGGAAGAGCCTAGGAATCTGCATTCTGAAAACTCTGCCTAAGAGATGCTTCTGCTCACGTAGTCTGGAAAATGCTGCTCTGGGGTTTGTACTCCCAGCAGTCACCCCTCACCAAGAATGAACCACAGCTCTACCCCACATGCTCACCTCCTGCTTCCCTGAGAACACCAGAGCTGCCCAGGGGCACTCTCCCCACCACCTCCACCAAGCCAGTGGGCCCTTGCTTCTGAGGCAGTGCTGTATCCTACCACTCTTGCCCCAAATCCCACCTCTACAGCCTCATCTCAGATATTGCTTGATCACATATACTTAATCCATGAGTACTGCCAAATGGGATTCCTATCCTGCTCCTCCATCCATGAGAACTCTCAGATCATCTCCATTCTTTGAGGTTTTTCCCCCTTCCCAACCAAATCTGTTAAACCTACGGCCTGCACCTGTTCTCCTCATTCTGTACCTCCTACTTACTCTTTAATCCCCCACCATCAGACTTCTCCCCACACCACTCTACTGAATCAAATCAGCAGCATTTGTCATGAAAATCATGATGTATTACATCCAAAGGTACTTTGCAGCTAATAAAATACTTGCACACACATTTTGCCATTTGGACTTCATCACCCTGTGAAAAAAAATGTGTCATATCTTAGAGATTCCCAAACTTCAGCCTACATTATTGTGCCACCTTCCCAATTTTTGCCATATCTATTGGCCCCACATTATTAACTACTTAGGGTTTTTCTTAAAATAACTCACATATTTTAACTTGTTTACTTTGAAAGAAAAGTGTATGTGATTGGAGAATCAATATCATTTGTCATAAATAAGAGGTATAAAGAAATTCAATGAAAACAAAATAATATGATTAAATTTTAAAGTCAATGTGACTCTAGCTTGTGGGATGATGATCAAAGGTAGACTTCTGAGCCCTGGGGAAAGTCAGCTCTCTGGCTTCCCCATTGTTCCAATCCAGGGAGTAGGAAGCCTCAACCCTACTGAGCTCCCTCTTGGCATTTCTGGGTTCATAGAGCCTGGTTCACTAGCAAGTGGTCCCTATCAACCTTTCCCCTCCCCAAATACCAGGTCTTTCCCAGGACCTAGACCCAGAAACTGCTTCCCAGTCACTGTCCAGCCCGGGGGTGGGGGGGGGGGGCGGAAGAAGCACCACACCTGTTCTCTCATAAGGATCTTAGCAGATCCCAGGGTCTCACTCACATCCAGTTGCCCACAGGTTCTGACATAGCCCCAGGAGAGGCAAAGAACAGGAATAAAGGCCCCCCTCAGGTGGCCATGTTTTTAGCAATGCTTCTATAATTCTAACTGCAAACTATCACTTGCCAAGGCTTTGAGCCCAAAGACCAGTTACAACTTGTCTAAAAATGAAATCATCATGGGGCGCCTGGGTGGCACAGTCAGTTGAGGGTCTGACTCTTGGTTTTGGCTCAGGTCTGATTTCAGGGTTGTGAAATCAAGCCTCGACATGGGGACACAGGGCTTCACTCTCAGCAAGGAGTCTGTCTGAGTTTTTCTCCCTTCGTCCTCTGCCCCTCCCCATGGCATGCTCTCTCTCACTGAAATAAATAAATCCTTAAAGGTGGGATCATCACATACATTTGATGGTTATTATCAAGAAAGAAGGAAAGGAAGGAGGGAAAGGAGGGAGGGAGAGAGGGAAGGAAGGAAAAAGAAGAGAAGAGAAAAGAAAAGAAAGGGAAGGAAAGGAAAGAAGGAAGGAAAGAAAGAAAAACAGACAAGTGTTGGTGTCTATGTGGAAAAATTAAAACTCTTGGGCATTGCTGCTGGGAATATAAAGTGGTACAGCCACTGAAGAAGACAGTATAGTGGTTTCTCAAAAAAAAAAAAAAATTAAGCATAGAATAGCACAGAATTACTATGTGATCCAGAAATTACTCTACACAAAAGAATGGAAAGTAGGGTCTTGAAGAGTTATTTGTAGACCTGTATTCATAGCAACATTTTTCGCAACAGTCAAAATGTGGTAACAAGGCAAATGTCCATCAATGGATGGAGCCTTAATCAAGAATGAAATTCAGGGGTGCCTGGGTGGCTCAGCGGGTTAAAGCCTCTGCTTTCGGCTCAGGTCATGGTCTCAGGGTCCTGGGATCGAGCCCCACATCGGGCTCTCTGCTCGGCGGGGAGCCTGCTTCCTCCTCTCTCTCTGCCTGCCTCTCTGCCTACTTCTGATCTCTGTCTGTCAAATAAATAAATAAAATCTTAAAAAAAAAAAAAAAGAATGAAATTCAGATCCATGCAACAACATAGCTGAACCTTAAAGACATTTGCATAGTGAAATAAGCCAGTCACAAAAGAACAAATACTGTATAATTCCACTTTTATGAGATACCTAGACTAGTCAAATTCATAAAGACAGAAGGTAGAAGGGTGGTTATTAGGGGCTCAAGGGAGGGAGAAACGAGGAGTTCCTTCTTCTACAGGCACAGAGCTTTGGTATGGATGATGAAAAGTTTTGGAGATGGATCATAGTAACGGTTGCACAACAATGTGAATGTATTTAATGCCACTGAACTTTACACTTAAAAACAATTAAAATGGCAGATTTTCTGTTATACGTATTTTACCACAATTTTAAAAATGAGATCAGCAGTTATATGTTAGAAACGTGTTAAAGTTAGATTAGCACTGAACTGAGACTTTCTGCTTGACCAAATCAAGACTGAAATTGAACTGGAGAGAAGGTAAGTTTCTCACCATGTGATTCAACATTATTGAAGGTCACTTTCTAGCATCTCCAAAACCACCAGTAAAATGTTTACCAAGTTTTAAGAAAACATTCTAATAATAGCTTAGATATTCGATATACAGATAAGGACACTGAATCCCAGACACAATAGATATAATAAGTGATTTCCCAAGGTCGCACAAAGTGAATGCCTCGATCCAGGTTGTTCTGATTCCTGATTTAGTGTCAGCCCTATTAACTCCTAGTGTTCCTTCCCATCCCTCTCTCTTTCTTCTCCCTTGGTATCGAAGACACTGAATTCTTTTTGTTTTTCTCCTACCCATTTTTCTTTCTCTATTTTTTTCATAATTAAAAACAATAGACTTTATATTTTAGAATGGTTTTAGGTTTACAGAAAAAGTGATCAGAAAGTACAGTAAACCTGGCAATTCACAGGCCCATACCCCTGGGGCTAATAATACATTATATGTCAATAAACAAATTTAAAAAATTATTAAAAAGTACAGAGAGTTCCGTATGCCATCCCTTCTCCCCAGTTTTCCCCATTAGTAGCATCTGCATTAGTGCAGCACAATTGTTATCATTGATGAGCTAATATTGATACAATATCATTAACTAAAGTCTGTAGCTTACATTAGTGTTTACTCTGTCTCAAACATTTTCTTGGTTTTGAAAAATGTGTGATGACTTCCATCTACCATTACAGAATCGTACAGAATAGTTTCACTACCCTAAAAATCCTCTGTTTCTCTTTTTTCACCCAAGTCAAACAATTCCCCAAAGTTCTAATCCTAATCTGTTTCTCCTCTTATTCTATTCTCTCCCTTGGGGGATCATTTTCATCCCCACATTTTCAGGGGCCACTTCCATTCTGACAACTCTCTAAGTTAAATGCCTGCTGGCCTGCTGCACATCTCCACTTGGCTGTCAGAAGTAAGCCAGCTGTGTACTAACCCCCCAGCCCCTAACCACCTATTTCTCTTAATGACAAGGCACCCTCCTAGTTACCTCATCACCCTGGAATCAACTTTGACTCTTCCTTCCTTATCCTTTGAGGCAGAGCCTTAAAAAGAGGGGGGAGGGTGCCCAGTGACAGGTTGGAGTCTTGTTCATGATGAGCTTAGACTCTCTGGCTACAGGAATCTGTCTTCAAGTCCTCTGACCCATGCAAGGTGAATGGCAAAAATAATGACCTGGTGAGCTAGCAGCCATTTTCACAGAAGTGCTTCTTTGTAGTCAACTTAGCAAAGACCTCTCCCTCTTTTTTCACATCAAACAGGTCTTCCCCTCTCCAACCCCCAACCCACTCCCTGTTGCCTTTGATGTGTTTTTTCTCTAACCCAGGTCTTGGCACTCGTGGGAAAGAAAGTCAGGATGAGACCAGATTCACTGATCACCAATAAATAGAGTGATGGAGTTTATTCTCTGAGGTCAAAGCTCAAAGAATCCATTAAAAGTTTCTTAAATATAAACTCATCAGCTTAATAGAAATGTACTGTACAACACTAACTATAACTTAATGTTTGCCCTCAAGGAGTTCACTGAAGAGTTGAGGAGAAGCCTATGTAAATAAGTCATGAAAATTAAGTGCAACATGTATAGTAATAGAAATTTATAAGTTAAAAACAAAAAAGAAATTTTACAAGTTTAGAAAAAGACAAAGGAGTGCATTGGTTAGAATTGTGGCCAAGTGCATGAAACAAGAAACTAACAGGAATGACATCAGCAAATTGGGGTCATTTTTTTCAAGTAACAAGAAGTACCGAGGTTAAGCAGTCTAGGGCAGGTATAGAAGCTCCATGAAGCCATCACGGACCAGACTCTTTTATCATTCCCCTCTCCATTCCTCATTTTCGACTTTCATCATCCTGTTTGCAAAATGAGTGCTTGCATATCCAGACATCGACTATGAGTTTGGGGCAGGAAAAGCAGATAAAGGTAAATGTTAACAGGTATGCACCAAGTGAGACAGTCCCTTTCGACCAAGAAATAAGAGCTTTCCTGGAAGCTCCACCCAGGAAATAAAAGCTTCATGTGTATTTCATTAGCTTGAATGGTGTCACAGGTCTGTCTTCAGGCCAAGTAAGTTCAGGAATCCCAGATTGTAAGGTGGTTGCACTGTTGCATGGATGAAAATTTAAGATCAATAAAAATGAAGATCTGGGACAAGCCAGCCATCATGTTAACAGGTATGCACCAAGTGAGACAGTCCCTTTCGACCAAGAAATAAGAGCTTTCCTGGAAGCTCCACCCAGGAAATAAAAGCTTCATGTGTATTTCATTAGCTTGAATGGTGTCACAGGTCTGTCTTCAGGCCAAGTAAGTTCAGGAATCCCAGATTGTAAGGTGGTTGCACTGTTGCATGGATGAAAATTTAAGATCAATAAAAATGAAGATCTGGGACAAGCCAGCCATCATCTTGTGCAGATACTCCATCAGCTCTATGAAGAGATCTACGTGGTGAGAAGTTAGGGCATTGTGCCAACAACCAGCACTATTATGTCGGGCATGCAAATGAGGCATTTTAGATGCTGGTGCTCCAGCACCAGTCAAGCCTTCAGATGAGTGAGGCCCAGCTATCACCCAACTGCAGCCTTATGAGAGACCCTTAGTCAGAGCCACCCAGATCAGTCACTCCTGAATCCCTAACTTGCAGAAACAGTGTGACAGCTTAAGTGATGATTATTGTTTTAAATGAGTTTTGGGGCAATTCATTATGCAGCAATGATTAACTAATATGGAAAATAAGAAAGAAGAGATGGAGGGAAGATGGATTGAGCAACTAGCTGTGCAGGTGGGAGACCCCTTGTGAGTAGAGAAGACGCAATCACAGCTCACTGAGCCAAAACAGTGTGGGCATGGGAGCTGGAAGGAGCACCACCACTTCTATCTTGCTTCCATCTATTGCTGACATGATATGGGAGGGGTGTTGGGGGGAGAGAAACATGAAGAAGCAGGAGATGAATGCAAGGGCTAGATCATAAAGGGTCGGGAAATCCTTCTGAGGAATCCTGGTTTTATCTGACACACAACTGAGAGCCATTAAAGGTTTTTAGGTGGGGACAGTCATGATGAGATTACATTTGAGAAAGATCACCCTAACAGTAGTGAAGAGCACAAATGAGACACAGACTACATAGAACACTTAAAAAGAAGATTCTGTTTATACACTTAGATGTTTGATATTTAGCAACCATAGAGCTTTTAGGAGCTTTAAGTTTTGCAGAGATCATGGACTATTTCTATAGGGCCTAAAATCAAAAGAGTATTTAACATCCTTATACCCAAAATACAAGTAGGGGGAAATGGGCAAAGTATACCTGGCTGGGTCCTGGATTTAGACTGGGACCTGATTCATACTCTGCTCCTTAGGCAGCACCTCACCATGCGTGACCCTCTGAGCCTCATAGCCCTTGCCTGCAAAATGAGGATAGTAACGAAGCCTCCTGCATAACAGCAGATAAGTCTCGGAACTAACTATGTAAAGATCCCAGCAAAATGCCTGGCATGTGAAAGAGTGGACTTAATACTCTGCTGTTGATGATTTTACCTTCAAAAACGGTTCTTGAGTGAGAGGGATTGGACTGAGCGATCCATTTTACAGATGTAGAAACTGATGATTCATGTGTGTAGCAGAGTTAGGATTTGAATCTGGGCTATCTTGATTGTCAAGCCAATGCCATCCTACTCAGCACAACACACAGCCAAGCAATCACACTGTCACTTCTCTTTGGGTGGTAACAATAAGAGTGGAGAAACATTTATGAAAGATTAAATGAATAAAATAAGAGCAAAGGATTATTCCCACAAAAAGTTTCTCCAGTCTTCTCTCCCCACTTCCAGCTTACAAATCTCCAAACCAACTTCCTTTATTCTTTGCTCTTATTCATAATGTGCCAGAAGGCAGCTGACAATTACATTTCTGAGAATGATGTCCCTTTACTCCCCTAACTGTTGAGTGGGAAAGAAGAAATCAGCACTTGGTTTGGTCGCACATGTTATAGGTACATTATTTTAACTCGGAAGAAATTGAGGACATAGCATTTGCTGGTTATTGGGTACTTAAAAAGATACATAAGCCAGCTCTCAGCCTGGAGGATTCTAGTATTTAGTGGGAAAGTCAGACCTTGAGCAAATACCTATCATGCCAGATGATAAGCCCTACCCTAGAGGATAAACACCTGTCCTGCGGAGCCCAGACAGGGGAACAGTTCAGTCCGTTCAGAGTGGAGGTAAGGATGGATGGCCCCCAAAGCTGTCAGGAGGACACGCTGGAATTAGTTTTGAAGAAGGAGTGGAAGCACACCAGAAAGAAAAGCATTTAAGCCAAAGGGGGTTAGCATGAGTAATGTCCAGGAGCATAGATATGTAAACTGCTTGGGAAATAAAAAGTATTTTGGCGCTGTTGGAGAAAGGGTGAACAGGCAGAGAGTGGGAAGAGATGAAGCGGGAAAGAAAGGCCCTCACTAGGGAGGTTAGGCTTCACTTTGAAGGCAGGGGGAAGCACATGGACTCTCCGTAAAAATTATGCTCAGCTATTGGACTTTGGAAGAAGCGTCGACCATGGGCTCCTCTTTCCGACCACTCATCTAGTCTTCTAGTACTGGGGCTCCTCACACCGTCTTATTAGGGACTGAGTGTCCTTCTTGCGAGCCCACTGGAGTCACAGATGAGAAATAATGTGACTAGATTACAGGACCAGAAGATATTTAATCTGGGCCAAGTCCATTTGGTCATGAGGGTGATTTATCAAGAAAGCAAACCTGTTGCCAAGATAAAGGAGGAGAGGGCTCCTGGAGCTGATTTATGTTCGCCCAGCGGAACGTTAATGTCACCGCGTTTCACTTTCCAGCCAGTCACTGCTCCCTGGCCACGTGAATGCCTCCCGCCCCTGCACAGGACTACTTGGAAATGGAACGGCTCCTTTCAGACCATGGCAACACTCGAACAGCACCAACCAAGCAGAGCGGCTCTGGGGTCCACAAAAGTTGTCACAAGTCTCCCTCCATCCTTTGCTCATGATGCCTTCACAGCTCTCCTGGTGGCCTCATCCAGGGACTGACCAGGGTGCTCCAGAGAGACACCAGGCGCCACGGGGACTGAAGACATTATTTATCACCTGTAGCTTACAGGGTTGCAAGAGGAGGAAAACCTAGAAAACTCCAAGCATCCCACAGTTCAAGGAACACCCTGGCCAAATATTATTCTGCGCCCAGGGTTTACTGCCCTCCTCCATGGTGCTCGGGGTTCCGGGTCTGGGCCATTGCCATGCCCTGTGGGAGGAAGCCTCTGCCATGCCCACCAGCCCATCCAGCCCTCTCAGGTGACATCGGACCCAGCCAAGGAGCATTGCCATCTAACCGACAATGGCCGCCTCACTACCCAGGAGACACATAAGTATCTCGGGGCCAGGACCTCACGCTGTTTTGTAACATAAGCACTTTCCACGCAGGGTGCATAAGTCAAGGAAGGTCTGATTGTGGACTCCAAATAGTCCCTATCGCAGTGTTATTGTAGCCTCCCCTTCTTCCTCCTGATTACTCCACTCAACATAATCTCCAGCATTCAGCGATAAACCTGCTGGCACTCAATTTATAGGCAAACAATTCCCGTCTCTTTTCAGCCACTTATCTTTTCCAGCAGTCAAAGAAAAACTATATATAGTGTCTCTCTGGCGTCTAATTCTCTCTCTCTCTTTTTTTTTTTTTTTGACACAAGGGAGACATCAAGGATTCATGGGGGGTAAAAGAGCAGAGTCTAGCTTCTTGCTGGCACATAGCAAATGACTGCAGACCTGGGTACGGCAGACGGGGGTACATGGCTGTGTGATGAGCCCATTATATACAAATTCGAGTGTGATAAAAGCAGAATTAGTGTTAGGAATTAAGCAACAATGATACCAATTAATAGCAGTAGTCCTTTACAAAAACAGTACCTCTTCACGGGACCGGGTGTCACAGAAACAGCATGTGAGGTCTGCGCAGTATTTTATTGCATTTTTAAAACATCTGCTCGCATTCCCATAACAATCCTAGAAAGCAGGCAGAGATGAGAATTAGCCTCATTTTTAGAAGAGAAAATAGATCCAGTAAATTTGCTTGCCAACGGTCCTAGCCTGGCTCAGTAGTACAGACAGGGATAAAACGGACAGGTTTCTGACATTTAATCTGCTGCTTTTCTCATTCACTCTTGTAGTTCTGTCCACTTTAGGCTAACTCGGTTGTACCCACACTTGGTTACATACATACATCCACACCTAACTACAAGTACTGAAGCAGAAGAAGCCTGGAAAAGTCAAAACATCTCCCTGTGCCAATGTTTATAATACTCTCTAACATCTAAAAAGATGCAGTTAGTCACTGCTAACAAAAATGTTCTTAGCGTTGCAGAAGGAAAGCTAAAATTAATCAGAAGTCAGCAAAAGAAAACTTCGCACAATGGCATATTTTCTGTTCTCTACTTTTGGAGAAAAATATAAAATCCCCAGAAAACAAGTAGATAAACGGAACTTTTTCAAGGTTACACCCCAGATTACTCAGCTTTATCCCAAACCTGCGTCTTTAGTCCTTTATCCTATGAACAGAAAGTAAGCAGCCCATTTGCTATCCCTTCAGCTACTGAAACAGGAAAGACATAATTTAGGCAGAATTAAAAATGAAAAGGGGTTTTGCTTATGACAAGTTAAAAGAACAAAACTCCCCATTTCCCAAGTGTTACAGGTAATCAAGTTTTTCTCTATAGGACTTTAGGAGGTTTTTACAAAATTTCTTGAAACAAAATGTAAAAATCAGTCATTATAGAAAAGTACCTGCCTATTATTTTTAATTGTGTTTATTTGTTTTTTGTTTTTTAAAGATTTTATTCATTTATTTGACAGAAAGAGAACACAAGGAGGGGGAGCAATAGGCAGAGGGGGAGAGAGAAGCAGGCTTCCCCCGAGCAAGGATCCTGCCTCAGGGCTCCATCTGAGGACCCTGAGATTATGACATAAGCTGAAGGCAGGCACTTAACTGACTGAGCCACCCAAGTGCCCCTACATGTGTTTTTAAAGACTAGGCTTACTCTTTATCCCAAATTCCAGATCAAATTCCATCAGAAATGCTACAATGACAAAATGTTTCATTCCCCACCTCTAGTCCTGGACCTGTTTGGTTCTGACAAAACTCTTTTTTTTTTTTTACCAGCAGCCCTTCTTGAACAAGGATCGTGCTAGGGATCCTGTGTGATATAGGTCCAGGAAGGAGGGGGTTCCGACAAAACGCGGGGACAAATTTCAGACGCATGAGGTGCTCAACAAGGAGGAGGACAGAGCCACATGCAGTTCAAGAGTAAGGAAAGCTATTTTGACCCAAAGCAGGAAGAGAGCACTGGGGCCCAGACAGAAAGATCTTGCTCCTCATGGAAGAGAGAAGCTATGTGAAGTTGGTTCTTGGGGCAGACGACACAGGCCCTCCTCTGTTCTTAGGAGCTCATGGTCTAATGGAATGAACCACCAAGCTGATAAGCACCATGCATGTGAACAAAGAATGACCAGGCCCGGGAATGTTGTAAGTGAGCCTGCCTGATAGCATAGTTCCAGCAAGGTTTCGTACTGAAAGTGACCCCCCGGAGTGGAGACTTGCAGGATTTTTCTAGTTAGAGAAGGATTGGGGAATCACTTGAACAAAGTTAAAGAGACTACAGTGGGTTGATTGGTGGCCCCCCAAAGTACACCCACATTCCAGTCCCTGCAACCTGGGAATGCAGCCTTATTTGGAAAAGATGTAAGTGAGTAAAGGATCTCAAGATGAGGTCACCCTGGAAGATCTGAGTGGGTCCCAAATCCAATGACAAGGGTCACACAGAGGAAAGACCCACAGAGAGAAGAGAGGGCCATGGGAAGAGGGAGGCAGAGATTGGAGGGGTGCCGCCACAGCTGAGCAACCCCTGAAACCATGAGAAGCTGGAAGGAGCAGGGAAGGATTCTCTCCTAGAGCCTTGGAAAGGAGTGTAGCCTTGTTGATGTTTGATTTTGAAATTCTGGCCACCAGAATGGTAAGAGAATCAATTTCTGTTGCTTCAGACTACCAAATTCCCACTAATGCTTGTGGCAGCCACAGGCAACGAATGCAGGGGTGTGAGAGGAAGGCTGGTCCTGGGCTCTGCTCTCTGTGGCCAGGGCGGACCCCTGCAGGCTCCATTTCACAGACCCTTTCCAGTGGGCTCAGCCGACAGGAGGCACTTGATGGGGGATGGAGGGTGGAAAGAAGGGAGCAGCCAGGATATTTCTTCCTTCTTTCTCAGCCTCCAGAGATACACCTCCAGCAGCAGCTGTCTCTTCCTCAGCTCCCACAGCCACAAACAGGATCCCTGTGATTTCACATCTCCCTGGGGGATCTGAGGCCCTAGTTCTAACTAAGTCGCAATAGTTTCCAGAAATAATAAGTCCAGTGTGATTTGAGCACAGGTCTTTTGTGGGGAAGAGCCTGGAAGAGTAGACTGTGCCAGACTGGGCTGGGCTAGTCCACATACACCAAAAGCCATAAGGGCACCAGAAGCAGAGCTTCGAGGCTCCTCTAAGAAAGCAAAATCTCAACAGAAGTCACAGGCTCTTATCCCCGACTTGATATCCACTGGTACCCAGCTTAGTCGTCATGAAGTCTCCAGACAGTTCCTGGCAGGAGACTGCATTGCTTTGTTAGGGCTGCCGTAATTAAGTACCTTAAACAATAGAAATTTACTTTCTCACAGTTCTAGAGGCTAGAAGTCTGAGATCAAAATTTTGGCAGGGTTGGTCTCTTCTGAAGCGTCTCTCCTTGGATTGTTGATGGCGGTCATCAATCTGTGTCTTCACGTGGTCTTTCCTCTGTCCCGTTCCATGTCCAAATCTCCTCCTCTTATAAGGACCCCAGTCCTATTAAATTCAGGTCTATCCTAATGACCTCAATTTAACTGAATTATCCTTGTAAAGACTCTGTCTCCAAATACAATCCCATTCTGGGGAAGCTATGGTTAGGGACTTCAGTGTATGAATTTTGGGAGAACACAAACCAGACCATAGCAGGGACTTAGAGATTCATGGCAGATGAGACAGTGAGAATCATGGCAAGCCCAATAGGAATCACATGGAACCAGCAGGTATTCAGTAAGAAACAAAGGTGATGGGTGGACTTAGGGGTGCCCGACAAAAGCTGTAAGGTGCTTGACAGGTGTCAGTAACCCTGCCCAGAAGAGCCCAGAGCAGGGAGAGAAAGGGAAAATGGAAGATGCCTTGTGGGGTCTGACCATATGGACAGCTGGACTGGCTTTCTGAGAGCATGTAAGAAGCCCCAAAGGACTTCCAGAGAACAAGTTGAGAATCTAGTGGCTGGTAAAGACAAGAGTAAGCAAAAAAAAGTTTTGCATTATTAATGGGATTTTGTGCGTGTGTGTGTGTGTGTGTGTGTGTGTGTACCTCCAGGTTGATCAAATCTACAAGGTGAAATCTGTGCATTCTGGAAGGGATAAAGTTCTTCCTACCACCACACCCTCCCCACCACAACACAAACATACACAGATGGTGTCTGGCCTCCTTTACACAGCATCCCCGTGGAGATGAAAACAAGAGAGCAGGACCCGCGAGCAGCCACCACGAGGGAAGTCAGAATCAGACGGAGGCTGCGGGAACTTGACTGGGGGCCCGGTTCAGGCAGAACAGCGGTGTTTGTGTGCTGGCCACATGCAGGCGTGCCGCAGCTCTAGGACCATAAGCCTATGTCCAGGGGAGCCATATACACGTGCTTTTGCAGATGAGATGCAATTTATTAATATGAGACTCTGCAGGGTGCATAGCAATAAATTGTAATTCGTGAAATTTATAAACTGAGATAGCACTAGTGAGGGTCCTGCAAATTGTAATTCTCTCAACCTGACAAATGAACTGCTCTGAGCAGCGACAGCGTCAGCAGGGTGAGAGAAATAAATCAGCCTGCTGAACTGGGGTAAGAAAGCAAACACTTTTATGGGTCTACAGATCTTGAGAAATGTTGATTAAGTCAGATCTGGAATCCCCCCATGGTTGTTTCACAAGCGGCTTTATCCCAGAGACCCCCCAGGCCTCCCCATGTTACCACAATCTCCCAGGAAAAACGGGAAATGAGTTATACTGTGTTTGGGGTAGGAAACAAAAATATATTTCTTTATGGTCTTGGGAAAAGGTAACTGTGACCATTCAAGGAGTCTTCTGTGTTTCCCCAGATCTGTGTTAGAAGAAAACTTTACGGGAGGTTTTCCACAACATTGATAACCTCCAGTTGTGGGACTCATTGTGTGAGAATACATTTAGAATAAGCAGAATTCATCAGAGGTTAGTCTCTAAACTCACAAAGTACAGATTTTACTCAGTAAAAGTAGGAAAAAAATAATGTAGTGTACTATATTAAACCAGAGACACTTGAACAAATGCTTTGCATTACCTCTGGGTCCTAAGAGAACCCATTTGCTATCAAATAACTAACGTGCTAATGACAATTCAGTTCGTGAAGCGGGTCCCCTGAAGACTCCATTCTAGGAAACGGTTTGGTTTCAACAAATGGGTATTCTAAACTGTAGCCTTCAAATTCAAAATGTCATGTATACAAGACTTATATTCCCTCTAGTTGATCTGAATTCCCAGAGGGGAACTATTTACTTCAGAAGTTTAGTTGCAAGAAATGGCAGAAAAGAGGCAACAGCTCTGGAGAGGAGGACTGACACTGGTCTGACACGTTCAGACTCTCCTGACCTTCAAGAAGCTACTACCATCTCCTTTTGGACAGAAGACTAAGACTCAAAGAAAAACTGAAAAAGGCAGGAATTAACTGATAGCTAAGTTTATACCTTTTCCTTTCAAAGTTGAGAATCCTAGAATCTTCCCATTCAAAGAGTTCTCTCTCTGTCACCCACCCTTTCTTTCTTCTTACAGATGCAGACCCAACCCAGTCCCAGATCTAGATGACCACCTCCCTGGTCTTCACCACCTCCAGGAAAGGAGCAACCACCCCCCCACCTCCCCCCCCCCCGCCACCTTGCTGGGGCAAGAGGCCCAGGACACATAGTCTGTGCTGCCCATTCAGCAAGGTCGTCATGCTTGGACAGAGAGAGAAGGTGTTAGGGGCAATGCTCATCATACCCCATTTGAAGCAGAGACCAAGAGGCCCTGGGAGTGTCCAGGTTCAGGAACTGGCTGCCCAAAGACTGAGAAAAGCGGGTCACAGCAGTGCTGCGGGGCAGACCCCAACAATTTGTTGCAGTTGCAGAAAACTTCTGAAATGTCTTTCCCAGAAGCTCTGGCACCTCCAGGAGTGGCTGCGAGTTTGTGTGGCTGTGGTGGACTGGCAGCCCGGCACTATCCCTGCTCCCCAGGGTTTGGAGATAAGCAGCCGCAGCCATGAAATCTGGCTTCAAAAAAACCCACAGATCCTGGGGATGGCCGCGTCCTGAACACACATTTCTTAATGTTGTGCAAAGTCTAGGGTGATCACCGTGGTTGCTGCCACCAGAGGGGAAGCCAGGAGGTGGACGCCTATCTCGGGCATCAGTGCTCTGGTGAAAAGACTTGTCTGACTCTCCTCCTCAGGGTCGTGGCCAGGGAAATCCTAAGTGAAGGTTTTCCAAGCATCTGAATGGACTCATTCCCAAGTGCCTCCACCATCACATTACCCTCCAGCTCCAAATCTTTCCTACTTGCTCTCAGCCTAGAGCAGTGTTTGAATGAATATACAGATCTCCTGGGTTTCCTCTTAAAACGCAAGCTCTCTGGTGACAAGGATGCTTGGTCTTTGGACCACACTTTTGAGAGCCAAAGACCAGTACTACAAGTCCCAGATCCCTAAATTGGGTGTTAAACACACTGGGCCACCTCCTTCTACCTCCCACTACCTTCCTAACCTCTTTTACCTCCTTCCAACCACCTCTGCTCTGCTCCAGGCAGACACCACCGAGACCTCGGGACACCTCACTCAACCTACCACAGTGTTCTGGGCCTGCCGTTTTCCTTGCCAGCAAAGCATGCATGCTTCTCCTTGCTGTTCAAATCTTTCTCCCATGCAACCCTAGCCTTCCCATAAGGACCATTGTCCTCCTTACAGGAAGAGCTGCTTTCCAGAGTTGTGGCATACAAGGGAACGAGCCCGGCTTTCTCAGGAAGTGTCAAAGCCTGGGATTGTTTAGGAGACAAAGACCTGGACCACCTCCTTCTGTATGAAACAAGTAGAAAACTGCCTGGGCTGACCCATCATTCTCCAGCTGGAAGCCCTGTTCCAAGATGGTCATTTTGGAAACAGCAAACTTTAGCTCTGCTCAACTGTTCTGGGACCAGAGCTCTTTATGCCGGGAATGGATACGATACCGTGTCCCAGGACCCAGCTGACAAAGACAGAGTTGAATATTCCCACTTCACATTGTGAGGCCAAATACCAGCTAATGAAAAGTGGATCATGTACTTTATAGAAAAATACTTTGTACCGTCTGAGATTTAATGGGGAAATGAACTCTTAGCCATCCTCTGTTTCAATTTAAGTATTCAAAAGTCCCTATCCTGACAAAGCCCCATAAGAAAGGCTATCTAAGGCACTCCTTGATTTTCCTTTTTTGCTTCCAAACACTGAAACTGCAGCCAAGATTTTCTGGTTATGGAACCTCTTCTGAGCCTGATATCTCACTGGCTGGGGAATTGGAATGAACATTTCCATCTTATCTGCCCTCTGTTACTTGGCAGGGAAGGGTGTGGCGGTAGAGCGTACAGTGGGGTTTAGGGGAGGTTTCGCCTTGCAGAGACTGTGGTGGGTTTTCTCTTCCCCAGCTTTGCTGTCAGTTGTTTTGAGGGAAATGGGTAACCGGATCTTAGAATCCCTGGATGTGACGAGATAACATTGACTATAGGCAATTCTATTTACTGATAAAAATAATATATAGTTTTCAAATAGCCCCATAATGAGTCACTTCTAAATAGTCAGAAATACGTTTCCTGCAATTCTTTTTTGAAACTTGAATTAATAGTTTTATAAAATTACTCCCCTCACTAAGGTAGTCTATTGAATGCACATGGAATTAGCTACATGGTCTCAAACTTGCCACAAGCTAGACTTTGGGAACCTACCAGATATGCATCAAAGTCCAGAGTACATTCTCTCCTAAGAAATATATTCTACTTCTGGCTCCTCTTCCTGAAAGTTAAAAAAAAAAAAAAAAAAAATAGCATAAGAACAAGAGTTAGACAAAATTTATCGGCAAGTTTCCAGATTGCCAGATCACTGCCAAAAGGCAAACATCCTAAGCCACTGACGGATGGTGCTGAAGCCTAATCTAAAATTGTGAGCAAAACTGTGGACTCCTGAAGAAAAAGTCCAGTAGACTTGAATTTGACTTGTCTTGCTCTGCCACTCAGCTCTGTAACTTTGCGCACATCTTTTAAACCCCTCTGAACCTCAGTTTTGTTATCTGGAAAATGGGATTAACAACTACCCCACCCATCTTGCAGAGTGGCTCTGTCAAATAAGATCATCCCCCAGCAAGCACCTTCTTAATTTACAAGGATTTTAATTCCATGTGGTTGGCAGGCAGTATCTTCTGCTGGTTCCTGGGCTCCACAGAGCTGCTCTCTTCCTTTGCAGCCCTTCCCCCATAGCCTGGTGACCTCTGTAAAGGTAGAAGTGTAAGGAAGGAAAGTGACTGGTATTTTAGAGGAAACAGAATCTTATCCAGTTTCACATGTGATTCTTTAAATCTCTCTCTTCCATTTCCCTCAAGGAATCCCCAGACAAATCCTCCAGTCCTATCTTGTTACCCTTCTCAATAACAGAACTGATTAATTCTAGTTAACCTGGACAACCTATCTTTCCCCCAGCCCTAGGAAGCAGAGGCTATCATTGTTGTTTTTAAAGGCTCTCTGAAGGGAGATTACTGGTTATCCTCACCAAAAGATAGAGAAGGGGACTGAAAAGAATTCTAGGGCCTCCTCCAGGATGATAAAGGGCTGGAGATCTGTGTTCTCAGGCAGAAAGTTTCTGTCTCCCTGAAAGCCCTCTAGGGAGACAGCAGGGCCTCAGGGAGAAATTACAGCCATGGCAAAGCTTTGCCAAGAGAAGGTAGAGCCACCAGCCTCCTAGGATGTTGAGGACCTGGCAAATGAAATACATCCGTGGTCATCCATGTGGACTGAAGACTAGAGAGCCATCCCTGCATGTGCTGGGTGGACATTCACAGGAACTGAGAAGAAGGGGGCACTTCTGGACTGAATTTCCCACCAGCCTGGCAGAATGGCTACAATAGCATATCAAATTTAATTTAAAGTAATAAAAGAAATGTGACATTTCTTATGCCTGATCATGTGGCACAGAATTCATATGCCTGTTGTTCTTTCTGGGACATTCTGGCAGATAACTCTGCTTTCTTTGGATGCTCCAGAGTTTGGGGGAAACGGTTTTAAAGATCAGCATAAGCTCTTTCTGAAGTTCCCTTCCGCTCCCACCCCCGGTGAGAATTTACCCAGGGAAATACCAAGCCAGCAAGAATTTCCTTCATCACTTGAAACTCAAACCCTGAGTGGCCTGCCTCCCTTTCACTCACACATATCTCTCAGCAAAGCTTTAGTGGAAGAGAATGTTTCATCTTTCTTACATCCCAAACGTAAACATATCGAGAAATAAAAACAAAACAACATGACTAGCAAGCACTGTCCATGGTTCCCAGACAGGAATGAATGTTGAACTGCTACCAACTAAACTCAACAGTTTGGAGATACATGTATTTTACTCTAAGGAAGCTGAGGCCAGAGGTATTTACTAACTTGCTGAAGATTTCAAGCTATGAAGTGGCAGAGCGAGGATTAGAACCCACCTCTGTGTTCTGTTCTATGTCATTCCAATTATCTGCCTTCTTAAGCAGTATGCTTCTCTGTGTGTGTGTGTGTGTGTGCACGTGCGCACCCATGCACGTGCCATGAAGGGTTCAGCTGCTGAATGTAGACCAGAGAGCACAGATTTCTCAATGTAACCATTGCCATATTTGTTTAACTCTGGAAGGAGAAACTATGAGCTGCAGTAGGCGTCCGCTGAGCTACAGCTGAAATGTGCCCGCTGCTGATTTAATGTGATAATCAGGGGTGGGGGCCCTGGTGACAGACTATGATGTATTGGCTGTTGTTCTGCACTTTGATGTTCTTTGGAATCTGTCAAAACTTCACTTCAGCACTCCAAAAAGCGCCATGGCGTCCTCTGTCCCACTCTCTCACCACAGGGGCAAATGGCAGGGGAGTGGCCGCCACTTGAGTCCAGGTCAGCAGCAGGTCAGAAAGTGGCAGACCTTTCTTAAAGACAGCTGGCGGGGCAGCCGCTCCCCAAGCTCACCACCACCCACCCAGAGGATTCCTGTCTCTGGGGGATAAGCATCTTTTGCTGTCCCCGGCCGAAGAGGGACTGCAGACCCCTCCTGTCTCAGCTCAGTCACGGGGCTTCTGGAGAAAGGAATCATGTTCCACACCCTGGGTCATGGGGGATTGAGCCACAGGCAAGGAAGGAGGCCTTGGAATGCAGGGGGCATGCCACTGAGCTCGCTGCCTCCAGAATGTTCCTTCACAGGGAGGGGCAGCCAGCAGCATGCAGCATCAGACCCCAGTCTGGGCCACGACTTTTGGCCACCATAGTCACGGCAGAGGTGGTGGCAGACAGGAGGGCAGGCTGATGCTCAGGCTCCCACGGCCAGATGAGTCAGCCTGGGTCTCGCCAGCTGGACAGGGATGCTTATTTCCCAAAGCTGGTCTGGGCAGCACACAGATTTTGGAACAACGTTGGCAGCCAGCACTGGGGACCTGTACAGCCGTCTCGAGAACAGCTGATTTCTGAAGGGTCACCCTGTCCTAGAGGTAAGGAATGGCAAAATTTGGTTATCCCAACTCTCCTCCTGGAGGAGAGAGTGGTTTTGCCTAGAAAATCCCATCACACTATTGGGTGATGGTCTTCTGGTCTCCTGAGGGCACTGTATCTATCAGGTAGAATCTCAGTGTGTCCCTGTTACTGTGACATCGGGATCCTTGTTCTAATCTTCCTAGCACAAGATGCACCTCTACTGAGAAGCCAACCTTCAAGAAAATCAAGAAAAAGTCATGTAATGCTTCATTTTATTTTCGGCTCTCCAAATTTTAATTCCCACATCTATAACATGAGATCTGTAATGTCCTAGCCTAGGGAGTTGTTTTAAGAGCTAAATGCAACTATGTACATAAAAATATTTCAGCATGATGCCTAATGCATACTAGATGCTCAATAAATGTTCGTTTTTCCCCCTTCTCCTTGTCTCCTCCCGTTTCTGGATTCACTGTCACATTCTTTAAATGTCCAAATTAAAATGAACACCATTTTATAATAACTAAAGCTTAAGGAAAGATGATGTGACATTGTCTCCCATGACAAAGCCAGGGATTCAGCCTGGTCTTAAGAGATAGCAGGGTGCTTCCAGCTTCCCAGTCAGCTGTTGGAAGCCACATTATTGTCCCCCAAGCTAGAGGCAGGTAATTGTACTGAGCCTTTATGGATGGTGTCTAGCTAGTGAGGGTGACAGTTATGACAGCTTATGGAGGCAAAGAGGCAAAGATTTAAAATTATGAGGCTTGGACTGCCCAGACATGAGCCTGCAGGAGAGAGAACCTCAGGCCAGAGAAGCCATCAATTTCCTTTCCACTTAGGCTTCAAGGAGGAGCTTCCTTGCCAACTTCAGGCACCCAGAAAGGGCCACCTCTCACTAAAAGCCAACAATTTCTGACAGGGAAGTGGCCTCAAGGGTCACCTGGGATTAACTACTGGAAAATGATTCCAGAAAGAGGCCACAGACATCGAGACAGTTTGGCTCCCTGTGCTGAGAAAGTGACATCATCCATGCAGATAAATTCCAAAGAATCTATCACTCCCCCCCACCCTACCCCCCAACAATGCTTTACTAGCTTATAAAATGTTCCTGAGCTCTTTCCACACAGATGACTTCTGGGGGCTATCCAGGACATCCTGGAAAATTACAGCAAGAGGGTGGCTTTCCAATTCTTCCTCACCCAGAGCATAATTTCTTTATACTCAGTCTAACTCTTTTCCACTTTATCAATTATTGTTAAATGGGGAAGCTTGTTCTGGTACTAATGTTGATTTTTGCCCAGAGTAGCCTGAGAAAATTACCCATCTCTAGGTTCTGATCAGAAGATATACTGGATTTGGATGATGTCTACAACATTGCAATTATTATAGTTTTCCTCTTAAATTCTCACTAAGTTGTTTCTCAAGGTCTGCTTACAGGTACTTGTGTATCCATTCTACAGACCAACAAACTGAGGTAAAGTCAGACCAAGTACAATCTGCTTATGGGCATTCAGCAAAATAGCTGCTCAATCAATCCAGAAGTCATGATTCCTTGCTCCCAGACCTCCTCACCATTCTTCTTCAGGAAAAAAAGAGATTTAAGAGATCAGGCAGGAGTTCCCTTGAGCTACCAAGCCCCCCAGTGTCCCGAAGAGAGCTCTTTGAGAGAAGAGATTTCCATGGGGTGTGGGGTGTATGGGAATCAATCAAATCCAAAAATTTACTGCCAGCCCAGGTCACTTGATGGAGAAGGAATCTACTTCTACAAAGAATTTTTGAAAATATATAATATCTTCTCACTTTGTGCTGACAAGAGAATATGACTACAGGTTTATTGCCATTTTTCAGACAAGGAAACAGAGAAGTCTGGAGAAGGTACCTTGCCCAAAGTCATACAGCTAATAAGCAGTAAAACAAGACCATCTGGCAACCCAGCTTTTCTGAATCCAAGTCCAGTGCTCTCTGCCCTGTATTTCAGAAGATGAGTTAGCTGGAGCTTGAATCAGTGGACAGCAAGGGAAACATTTATCAAAGGAGATGTGACCATGCCCTAGGGGAGCTGACTTTTAAAAGAATGTTCACTTGTCAGCTTCCTAAACTATTCATATAAAACTCAAATGGCTGAGGGGTTCTGGGATAGGAATCACCTGAGGAGCCTGCTCTGGATCAGGAGAAGTCTTAGAAGCCTTTCTCTGTGTAGAGAATCCCTTAGGGCTGGTGTCTGTCCAAGATAGGAGTCTCATGTTCACTTTAGTATGGGTACAGTATGGGCCCCAAGACCTTGAACCCTAGATCCTTATAAGGATGCCCCAGGATATTTCAGTCCTCCTGAAATCCTAGAATCTGCTCTAAAAGGGTACAAACCTGGGCCTCATGTTCTTCCAGGATCTTGCAAAAGACCCAGCCTCCTGGTCTTTATCATACTCTGCACACACAGAGCTCGGCCTCCAGAGGTGAAGTAGGGATACAACAGTGTCCCCAGGTGTCAACTCCAGCCTAGGCTCCAGTTTTTGGGAGCCCAGTCTACAGCCAAATGGCTTGCCCTAGCCAACACAGTCATAAGTAGAGGCAATCACACTCCAGGCTAAAAAGGCGGAAAACCAGTAGGCAGGGAAATCGTTTTATCATCCAAGGACAATAAAGTTTATGTATTCCCAGATGTGGGTCCTCCCACTTAATCAAAGCAGAGGCCCATTCCAGTGAAAAGAGCTTTTCTCCAGCAAAATGGGAAGGCAGCTTCTTCAGGGCTAAATTTAGACTTCACCCACAGGGGAAGGACTCCAGTTCTTCAGGGCTGCCGACAGAACAAGCAAACGGTTCAGTGTCCCCGCTGGCCACAGTCAGCTCCAGAGCTGAGCCAGTATGAGTCTGAAATGTTCCCAGCCCAGGAGTGTGGGTTGTGCTGTCCCTGGGGCTAGGCGCTGCCCTCAGCTTGATCACAGCTGAGAGAATCCAGCTTTGAGCATTTGGCTGGTGTGTCATCTCTATTCACTCATTCTGCCAAAGGAGCAGCCACTCAATCAATGCCCAAAGACTGGGGTTCCAGAGGATGCAACATGCTAGAAGGCCAAACTTCTGCCCTCAGGCATATCCTAAAGGTATCTTGGAGATCCAACAGTGAGAAGAAGATGCTTGGCGAAATGACCAAATTAATACACAGAGCAGTATATAGGGTAATATGGTCCTAAAGAAGGGAGAATATATTACCTACAGTCATGGAAGCCTTCAGTGGAGGAAGAGAGTTTTTCTTCTGGAACAGGGCCTCTTACACCCATCTAAAGCTTCCAGTATCCTCTCCCTAAGTTAGTACTTTTTCTAAATGGCCTCAAAGCAATCCTGGTAGAATACTGAGAGGGGGGCACCTGGGTGGCTCAGTGGGTTAAAGCCTCTGCCTTTGGCTCAGGTCATGATCTCAGGGTCCTAGGATCGAGCCCCGTATCAGGCTCTCTGCTCAGCAGGGAGCCTGCTTCCTCCTCTCTCTCTGCCTACCTCTCTGACTAATTGTGATCTCTCTGTCAAGTAAATAAATAAAATCTTTAAAAAAGAGAGAGAGAAAAAAAAGAATACTGAGAGGTATGCCCTGTCTTGGGGAAAAGTTAGTATGGTCCCAGCCAAACAAGTTCCATTCAGTTCTCTCTTTGGCCAAGTAATAAGAAAGATGGAGGAAGGTGACATTTTCCCAAAGGCATCAAAATCAGGCTTCCCATCCTTAGTTCTTGGGAAGTATGTGCCAATGGTCACCCATTCACTACCATCAAATCTAATCACAACTTAGTACCAGGCAGGACTGGGAAGACTTACAGGGGGAGTGAGAATAGTACAAATGGACTACATCCTTCTCATCCAGGATTCCTGTAGACATGAACCAAGGTTTGCTTAGAGGGTGAAATAAGATGAAAAATACACCTCCTGAAACAAGTCACACAGCACACAGCCACAGTTGCACCTCCTGAGAAAGCTCCTGCCAACACAGCCAATCACCACCTCCACTGTGCTGTCCTAGCCCTGCACCTTTAGCTCTGTTCCAGCACTTACTCCTCTGTAGGATCATTAATGGTTTACATTAGCCTCCCCCAGAGACTAGGCACTACTTAAAACGGGGAAGGAATCTTGATCTTATTTCCTTTTGAACCTCCACTTCCTGGCATACAGTAGGCTTTCCATTGACATTAGATGGATGAATGAATGAATGAATGAATACTCAAATGTATAAACCATCTTACTTGAATACCTCCCTGCCTTGCTTAATAAAGGGGGTTGGTATGATTCAAAGATTAAAAGAACTCCATAAAAAAGAAGTGGTATTCCAGAACTATCCCCAGATATACTCACTAGATCTCATTAATTGAAAGGATATGAGCTGCTTTCTCTCTCTCTCTCTCTCTCTCTGCTTCCCTGAGATGGCTACCCTCCCTTACTTTAGTGTGATTCCCCTGGCAGTAAATTAAAGCAGTAAGTCAAAGACCCAACCATACTCACTCTTTGTACTGAAACCCCTCAGCAACTTCCCAGACTATCTATGCCTGCACAGATGACATGGCTACTGATAGGCACTATGGGAGGGAGTTCCTAGTTGTTCCAGATAGACTCCAGAGATCAGTTTCTTTGAAGAATCCTCCCCACCAATCCCTTTATGAAATACATATAGTGAAAGTCAGCAAACAGAAAACGCAGGTGGGAGAATTCTCATTTGAGTGGGAAGATTCTCAGAGGACCTAATCAAGCAAAACAATTATCCTATTTTATAATATCAACGCCAAGGATATAAATAGTCAAAAGAGAAGCATGCCTGTGTTACTGTTTTTGAGCCACAGTTGGTTCTGCATTTTGCCCAGTCAACCAGGAAAAGAGAGAATGTAAATCCTTTTTTTTTTTTTTTTTTTTAAAGATAAGTTTCATGGCAGCCAGACACATCCAAAAGAAGCTTGGGCTACAAAGCAATGTATCAAACAAGAACACCAGAGATCGCTGAATGGAAGGATTACTAGGAGATATGCGTGTGTTTGTGTGTTTCCCGTGACAATAAATATAAATGATTATAAGTTGCCATGACTGACTTGATGCTTTAAGACATTGGACTTAGCTGATAGGAACTATTGCCCTCTACTGGATGGAATGTCACACGAATGTCGTGATTTCAGATTTGCTATTGCCTGGATGTTTTCATGCTCCCTGGGGGGAAAAGGCCATGATGGTGGCAATGATAAGAAGGATGGTGGAAGAAGAGGGGGGAGGGGAGAAGAAGAGAGAGAAGGAAGAGATAATAACGACAGCATTGGGGAGAATTCCTTAGATTTATACAGCACTTGAATGTCTCACAAAGAATATTCACACAATTTGCCTTATTTGAGCTTTACACTTTTCACAATTACCCTGTGAAGATGATGGTATTGTAAATGAAGTGACTTTAGAAATGAAAAAACTTTAGCAAGGACAGTAAACCATTTGCCTATAGATTCAGAGCCAGTAAGGGGCAGAGCTGAGATTCCAATTTGGGCTTTCTAAATCCAAACCCTGGAATAATTTTCCTTCACTTTACTTATTTGGTGGGTTTTACTTACATTCACTTCAATATAGTCTTTTAGGAAGAGTTTTTAAGATTTCCCTTATGTGTCAAAAACATAATTCATTCACAAGCATTTATTATACACCTGCTCTAAGCCGGTCCTCAAGCTAAAAACTGGGAGACAGCAAAGGACAAAGCAAAGTCCAGCTTTCATGGAAAGGGCAGTCAACAAACACGGGGACAAATCCATAAGGATCGTGAAGTCAGAGTAATAAATGGTTGGGAGGCAATGAAACAAGGTGAAAATGAACAATGGCCCCGAAGCGAGAATAAGGATAGTAAATGACAAGTTTTGACTGCTAGTATTTTCAGAAGGGTGACCTCTAATGGCAGAGCACCAGCCTTGGTCTTCGCAAACATAAGTCTGAAAATCATTGGTAGATATCAGAAGATTCACCTGGAAATAGACATTTGCCAAGATACCCACTTAAGAAACCCCTTGAAGTATAAAGGCAGGAAAGAACTCATCTAGAAATGTGTATATTTTTCTATTGACAAAGATTAAAAGATTTCATTTCTAAAATATCTCTGTAACTGTCATATATTTAATTTGTCCAACCAGTTACATGACTTGAGCAGCTTTATTTGTAATACCCTAAACCTATAAACAACCCAATGTCCTTCAATAGGTGGATGGTAATACAAACTGTAGAACATCCATATCATGGAATACTACTCAGCAACGAAAAGCAACAAACTATTGATACATGCAGCAACTTGGATAGATCTCAAGGACATGATGCAGGATGAAAACGAGCCAATCCTGAGAGGTTATACAACTGTATGACTCCATTTGATTCCACTGATACATTTTTGAAGTGACAACGTTGTAGAGAGAGTGCCTAGGTAAGCGGTTGCCTGTGGCTATGGCTACAAACGGTGACTCCTCTGTGGTGACAGAACAGTTCTGGAACTTGATGGGATAGAGGCTGTATCAGTCTAAACAAACTATAAAATATCATAGAATTACATACAAAGACAGACCAAAAAACGTGTGCATGTACTCTCAAATACAGAGCTCAAAGTAGTGGTTGCCAGAAGGAAGATGGACAGGGCATGGGTGAAATAGATCAAGGAGATTAAAAGGTACAAACTTATAGTTATAAAATAAATAAGTCATGGAGATGAAAAGTACAGCACAGGAGGTGTAGTCAACAACATTGTAATAACGCTGTGTAGTGACAGGTGGTGACTCTGCTTATCATGGTGAGCACTGAGCAATGCATGGAAGTGTAAAATCAATATGTTGCACACTGTAAGCTAACGTAACACTGTATGTTAATTATACAGTCAAAAAGTCAAAAAGTATGCATGTAAAAACTGGTAAAATATGATAATATTTATAGTCTAGTTGATGGTTTTGAGCCAATCCATTCCCTTGTGTGTAAAGATCTGTTACATAAAAGGACATCACTGGGGAAAGATGGGTTGGTGGGTACACTGGATCTTTCTCTTCTACTATTACAATTTATAGTGAGTCTGTAATTATTTCAAAATTAAAAAACATAACAAAACAGAAGAAGAAGGCCTCCTTGGTAGAAGCCAACTGGCTATGCCGTCTCCCTTAAAGAGGGGTCCTAGTCCTTAGAGGCTTGTACAGTGGGCAAATAATCTGACAGTGATGAGATGCCATGTGAGTTGTAGGATGGAAGAAATCAGGATTCACGATGAATACTGAGTTTTCAGTTACAACAAAGTTCTGCATTGAAAACTCATCCCACCAACCCAAGACCTGTCAGCACCACGCAGAGGAGCAAAGGGTGCAGGAAGCACCAGGCTGGGACAGATCCTTCACCCTTAGCCTCCTTAGTGCTGCTCCTCTGTGGTTTGAAGGGCCCAGAGCTGGGGCAGCGGGGAGAGGCTCTGCAGTCTCCACTCACAGCAGATCTATGGGGACTGTGGTGACCCACATGCCAGCTACTCCAAGGCTGGAGACACAGTGGGAAGAGCCAGGAGAGTGCATGGCTTTGGGCAGTTTGGGGAGCACTTAGGGGAACACTGCAGGGGGAGGGGCTGGCACTGCTCCTGGGTTTGCTGGCAGGACATCTTGGTGGGAACTCAATCAGCTTTGAAAGACACATATTTTTATTTTGGATTAGATGGCTCTTAGGACTATTGCAACCGTAATATTCTGCATTTCTGTGAGTCACCTAAGCTAATCAAGTCACTGTGATTCAGCACTCACTAGTGCTCTTTGCCCTCAGCTTCCTGGCAGACAAAATGAAGTCCCCTTTTTTATGCCAAATATTTGACACTCATCATAGACAGTTTGTGTTATTGACTATGGTTTTATGAGTATCTTGTCCCACAACTAAATTACAGTTTCCCCCTGAAATCATAACTATAATTTTTAACTCTTGGGGTCATTCACATAGCAGGTATAATTGTAAAGTTTAATTGAACATCATTCAATAATTTAAAAAAATAGAAAAGATTCTTTTGAAAATATTGATAGTTTGGCCATCTGACCATTTAAGAAGTTTAAAGTTTTGCGGAATAAAAATCACCCCAAAGTTAAAAGATAAATGGCAGACTGGGCACCAAATTTACAAAATATATGGAAGAAGATAAAAGGCCAGAAAAAAAAACCCAGAAAATTCACAAAATGAAAACAATAAATATCCAGTATGTATTGTAAAGATCTCCAGTATCCCCACTCATCAGAGACATGAGCATTAAATCTGTGAGATGATGGCTTTTTGTTTTGCTTTGGTTTTTATCAGAGCAGCAAAACTTTAAATGAGCCGGAATATATAATGTTAGTGATGCCCTGGAAAAATGGACATTCTCAGATCCTTCCAGTGAAAGCACAGATAATGGTGCTAGATGGGGACTAACACGTGATGGCAGGTAACAGAAGTCTTTAAAATGTGGCGAACGGTTGACTGTTAGGGATTTGTCTTAAAAAATAATTTCAGAACAAGGAGACAGACAAAGAAAAGTCATTACAGAATTGCTTATAAATTTTAAAACAAACTAATTGTCCATTAATAGAGGAATATATAGATAAAAAGTAGTGTTTTTTTCAATAAGCTATTGCGAAGGTTAAAATTCACGGACTAAAGCTAAAATACACTGTTGATTCTGAAGACCAGGTTGGAGAAAGAAACATACAATATAATACCATTGTGTAAATTTTTAAAACACAGAAAACAACACTATTTTGTCTACTATATACATAGTATCTACAGAAATGTGGCAAAGTTATAAAAATGGGCCAGAAGAGATTTTCATCAATTTTAAACCTATGTTCTGATTGAGGTGGGTGAGATTTGAAAGGAATACAAATGAGGGTTCAAATGTTCCTTTGATTTTTTTTTTTTAAGTCTGGATTAAATGAGAAAATGCACACAAGGTACTTAGTACAGTTATCTGGCTTAATAAATAGAAATACCAGTTACCTTAATCATTACTGCATACTGTGGCTGTCTAAGTAGAGATTAAGAGGGGAACTTAAACTTCATGGGGGAAAATGCAAAGTGAAAAACAGGGCTCAAGTCTGAGCATGAGTAAAAAGGGAAGTGTATGCTGAAAAGTCCCCGTGTGTCAGGAATTGTGCTAGGCACATGACATACTCTGTTTCATTGAATCCTCAGAGCAACCTTGGACATGATTTCATTGGGACCATTTCACTAACTTGGAACCTGAGAATGAATCACAACATATAATTTGGACAAAATGATGATATCTGCCAGTGGAAGATCCAGGATATGAATCCTGCCCAGTTCATGCAAGTCCCATCTTCTTTACATTGGAGCCCACTGAATCACAAAATGAAGAAATCAAGGAAATTTCTACACAGATGCTGGAGAGACTTGCACAGAAAAGCAGGGTTATGTGAGCCCACACTGCATGTTACAGTACCGTGTCTGGGAATGGACTTGCCACTGAATTTCCTGCTTGCTTATTCTCAGAATTTGTCCCAGTGCTGGGGACTGGGTCGCTGACCTATTAAACAAACCTCCCTGCTGACAAACCTGAAGGCTGTCAAGACAGAACATGGAGTGAGCAGGACACTGACTGGCAGATCCCAGCACCCACAGCATGATCAGCAGATTTCCAGCAAAGCACTCAGCCCTGGAGGGTCAGGGAGCTCTGTGGTTTCTCTCTTTGCTCAGGCCAAAAAGGGGCACAGGTAGTAGAGAAGGATGGCCTGGCATGAAAGACAAAGCCAGTGGCTTGAGACTTTCTGGGGAGTAGGGGGAACATATGATTTTCAAAAAAAAAAAAAATTATTTTTCCTTTCTGTTAAATTTGCCAAGACCTGAAAGTGCTATTGTTATTGCAGATAATACTGTTGTTTAGCTAGAAACTGCAAGAGAAATGAGTGAAGAATGAACCATTTGCATGGAGCATCTAGCAAACAGATGATTATAAAATGAATAGCTAGGTACCAAGGGGGGCAGGGAGGAAATGTTGACTAATACCAAAAAGAAATCCTCTTACGGAAGAGATAAACATGACATTATGATAAGTCCTTGGAAAAATCACCCTCAGGGATGAGCAAGGGGCCTAGGAGTAAGACCAAGACAGCCTTCGTCTGACCTGCCTCCTACATGAGTAGGAGCTGGGGAGGCTTGGGGAAAGAAAGGACACTGGGAGGAGGGAGAAGGAGAAAGGAAGAGCTCATTTAGCAAGAACCTAGAATCTGCATAGAAATTAAGATTACTAAAAATTTCTCCAGGGTTGGAACAATCTACAAACTTCCAGGAACATGAATATTATGCCCTCCCTCTCAAAAAAAAAAAAAAAAGAATCTGAGTCCTAATCCCTAAAACCTGTGAGTGTTACCTTATATGAAAAAAAAAATTTGCAGATGGGGATTAAAGGTCTTCAGATGGGGAAATCTCCTAGATTTATGGTCCCTAAATATAATTGCATGTATACTTCAGAGAGAGGCAGAGGGAGATTTGACCACAGAAGGGAAGGCAATGTGGCTACGCAGGTAGAGATTGGAATGGTATGGCCGCAAGCCAATGCCAGAAGCCACCAGAAGCTGGGAGAGAAAAAGAAAAATCTACAGCCTCTGAAGGGAGTGCAGCCCTGCGGACACCATGACTTGAGTCCAGGGATACTGATTTTGGACTACTGGCCTCTAGATTGTGAAAGAATACATTTCTGTCATTTTAAGCCACCAAGTGTGTGGTCAATTTTTACAGCAGCTACAGGAAATGAGTACAACAGCTGACCTCAATTTTGAGAAATTGGCTTTGCTGTTCTGATAAATAATCCCTACCACACTGTTAAATGGTCATAATCAGCTTTGCTTATAAAAGCAAAACATCGGAAACACTCTGGAATTTCTATAAATAGTAGTTTAGTTTAACAAACGATGCTATTCTGTTAAGTGGCATACTATACAACTATTAAAAAGAAATGGCAGAAGTATGTTTGCTGACACGGCATTAAGTTCATAATACACATACTGTTAAGTAAAAATGCAACACCAGTTATGTGCTAATTTTTTTAGATTTAAATTTTGATCCATTTGGAAGTTATCTTGGCATATGCCATGAGGTATAGATATTCATTTATCTCTTTTCACATGGCTATGATTTTATGATCTGTTTTGCCACCACTTAGAGATAGCACAGACTTCTTCCACTGATTTCCCATATATTAGATTCCCATCTACTAAGTCTTATTTTTGGACTTTTCTGTGTATCCCATTGATCTGTGTGTTTTCATGCATCACTACCACATTGGTGCTACTTCTAAGTAGTTATAATATAATTTAATATCTGATAGGATGACTTCCCTCACAATTTTTTTCAGAATTTTCCTGTGGCCCCTTTTAATAAAAATTTATTATTAAATTATAGTTGACATACAGTGTTGTATTAGTTTCAGGCGTACAACATAGTGATTCAAAAGTTCTGTACATGACTCATGCTCGCCACGGTAAGTGTAATTACGATCTATCATTATACAATGTTATTACAATATTATTGGCTATATTCTCTATGTTGCACTTTAAATTTCTGTGAGTTGTTTATTGTATAACTGGGAGTTTCTTGCTCTTCCTGATTGAGAATTACCTCACTTAATTTTTATAGTCCTAGGGATTATTTTTTGTTATGATCATGAACTTATAATTAGTAAAAATTGACACATTTATGGTAATATCTTCCTATCTAAGAATTGGTATGTCTCCCATTTGTTTGTGTGTATATGTGTGGCCATGAGTGCTCTTCAGAGCAATTTTGAAGTTTTCTTCATATAGTATTTTTATCCTTATGAAATTTATCCCTAAGTTTTATCTATTTTGTTACTATTAAACATGTGAGTTCTTTTCGTTATACTTTATAACTTTGAAAGCTATTTAAAGAGAAAGAATTTCTCTTTATTAACATTGTACCCTGAAATATTACTAAATTTTCTCACTTTTGGTAGTTTTTCAAGTATGTACTTGGATTCATCGGATTCAGAATATCTTCCACAAATAGTGATAGTTGTATTTTCTCCTTTCTAGTTTTTATAGCTATAATCTTTCTCTCTTATATGAGCCTATCAGTTTGCTCCTCCAGTATAGTGATAAACAATAGCAGTATCTATTTAGTATTCTAGAATTTGGGGAGAATGCTTTTAGCATTAAGTATGGTAATAGCTTTTAGGGTTGAGATATATGTCAATGAAGTATCTGTTATTAATTTATTGAGTGTTTTGTTAAGAATGGACAAGAGATTATGTCACATGATTTTCTCAGCATCTATTAAAATAATTTTTATAAAAATTATTTTTCATATATTAATACAATGAACGGATTTGAAAATTTCTTAATATTGAACCAACCTTGTATTCCTGGAATATCTACCTAGATATGACACATTATTGTTTTAATGTGCCATTGAATCATGCTTCTCCATATTTAAGATTCTAGAATGAATATTCATAGGATAAATTACTCTTTAACTATTTTTCATAATCGTTTTAGGGTTTTGATATCAACATAATATATTTTGTCAAACAAAATTGGAAGTTTTTCTTCTTTTTCTATGCTCTATGCTTTTTCTATGCTATGGAATTATTTTTATTTAAACATGTGATAGAATTGCCCAATGAAACCATCCAGGCATGGTGCTTTTGTGGTGAATTACTCTTTGACAACTTTCTCTGTCAGAACTGATTGGTTTGGGTTTTCTTTCTCTTCTTGGGTCAGTTTTGGAAAATTACATTTTCCTGGAAAATTTTCTATTTCATCCAGTGTCAAAATTATTTGCATAAGGTCAAACAACACAGTCTTTTATGATTCTTCTTTGCTCTGTTTCTCTTACCTTTCTTTACTATTTCATATTTATTTAGAAAAATAGGAAAAAATTTTAACTTTAAAAGTTTCCAAAATTATGACTTCCTATCCAGAACCCACAAAAAAGAATGGACAAATTCTGCCACATTAAAAAAAAAAAAAATCTTTGCATAGCAAAAGTGCTATATGCAAAGTCAAAAGTCTGACAACAAATTGGGGAAACATTTGCTGCTTACACAATAAATCAAGAATTAATACCCTTATATCTGTATGACATAGGTTTTAAAAGCTTTATAAACACAAAGGGGAAAAAACCAATAGCCAATAGGAAATTTACCAAAGGATACAAAGGAAAAAAAACATCACATATGGCTCTTGAACATAGGGACAGATACTTGTTCACTTGTAAGTGGAAGACACATTAAAACATAAGTGAAATACCATTGTTTAGACATATATTGGAAAAATGTAAAAGTTTGAGTACATGCTTTTTGTGGAGTGGGCTGGAGAAAACAGTTAACACTCATACAGTGCAGGTGGAAGTAGAATTTCATATAATATTTAAGCAGGAAACTCTTGAGTCTCTCCATTAACCAGGAAAATGTTTTGACCCAGACATTCCACCTGCAGAAACAAGCTACATTTTCCAGATTGACAGGCAAATGCAGCCTCTGACACCATCTCTGCTTCCAGCAAGTTCTATAAACTCTCACCGGATGGGGACAGTTTTCACACAATGGAGGACAGGCGCCACAACATGCTAACGAAATCACACTTGCTGATATTGGCCAGAGTATTTCTCACAGCTGGTTCTCTTTCCTCAGGATCTCGCACCTCTCAACAGACCTTGCTATCCAATCTCTCAACACAGCACCTCTGAATCCAAACGGCGAAAAACCACAAATGAGACAGGACTGCTCTAAGATGTGATATGAATTAGAGTCACCCTTCCCCCCAACACACACTTTTTAATTCAGACCCTCTATTAATTTTGTTACTCAGGGGTGATTACCCCAATTTTTCCAAATTTTGTTTAACAGTCTGTCCTTCCCTTCAAATTTATACCATGTTTCTCGAGAAGACCTTTGGTTGAAAGTATCCTCCTTCCTTGTAATTATGAGCCTGTGCACACTGTCTTCCCAGCTTTCTCATAATCCACATTCTTCATGACAATAGGAAAAGTGACATGAATGAACTCTCTTTACCAAAAATGGTCATGATCCTAATATAACACATCCCATTTCTATCACCTTCTGCATTTCCCCCTCAGACCAAAGCAGCCCCTCCTGTCCTCCTACTCTACTTCAGAGTAGGGGTCCTGGGCCCGTGAGAATGGCATTGTTCAAAGGGTTAACCCCTTTCCTCCACAGAGTGAAGAGTTTTGCTGACCCAGGGTGAGATGGGTTGGACCAAATTCAATTTAGCTGCAGTCAACAGGAAAGTAGGAAGGAAAATAGGATTTCACAAACAAAGCATTTTAAAAAAGGAGTCCACAGCAGGAAATAATTATTTGGGCAATTGTTCACTTTGTGAAGGGGCTAGCCGGTATGAATATCTATCAGGATGCAATGCTGTGTCCGGGGTTTCTCTGCAGCACCCTGTCTGGTCTAATTAGTTACAAAAGTGGTTCTATGGGCTGAAGAAATTTGCAATTGTGCTGTATTTCAGGGGAATGAACACATATGTCATTGAAGTGGAGCCTGGCACCAGCTTATTCTGGTGAAACCTCGAGTGGCCGGCCAGAATGGAATCAATACGAAAGGAAACTCTGAATGCCAACAGAAGTGGTTTGCAAAAGTAATTCACTGACCATTCCATCTGCCTCGGATTAAGCAAGTTAAATGGTTCAGTTCAAGTTAACATTTCTAATATATAGATATACATAAATAAACAAAACCACATATTTTTATCAAATATTTGCATTTGAAAACCTCCACCAACACACACGGAACTTGAACTGAGCTCTTTCATCTAACCATATATTTTCCCCTTTAGAACAGTTACACTAAAAACACATAATCTGAAAAAGAACTTAGATTGTCCCGTTAGAAAGGAGTAAACCCCCTTTGGAAAGGAGTAAACTCCCTTTGGAAATAATATTTTCAGAATGAAAATCCCTCAATCATAAAGGAGTTTTAGAGTTGAGCCTCAAGAAAGTCAGCCAAAGGTTCAACTGGCATGGGAACCTAGGGGTTCTTAGGGAACCCAAGCCTAGCAGATTGGTTTATTCCCTGTCTCAACAATGGGTGCTAGAACCAAATGCATAATCTGCTGGTGTCCTAAAAATATCAATTTGCTTGTAAAATCCATTAAATGCATCTTAAAAATCACAAAATTAGAAATCCAAGAAGGTGACGTGATATAATAGATAGATCATAAATAAAAGATGTCAACATATATTGAATACTTAATAACAAAGTCCTTCTCATGTAATTGTTGCAACCTACCCTATGGGGTGGCTATTTTCTTATTACTCTTATTTAACAGATGTAGCAACTGAAGCCCAGAGTGGTTAAGCAACTTGCCCAAGGTCGCAAAGTGGGCAAGTACACAAATCCTGGAATATGACCCAGGCAGTCTGACTCCAGATCACACTCTGCCCTGGTCCCTCATGTACATAAAAAAGGCAAGAGAGGGGGTATCTGGATGGCTTGGTCAGTTAATATTGGACTCTTGATTTCATCTGAGGTCATAATCTCAGGGTCAGGGGATGGAGCCCCACATTGGGTTCCATGCTGGGCATGGAGCTTGCTTGGAATTCTCTCTCACTTATGCACCCCCCCCCCCAAACTCCACTTGCATTTTCTCTCTCTCTCTTAAAAAAAAAAAAAGGCAGGGCACCTGGATGGCTCAGTGGGTTAAAGCCTCTGCCTTCGGTTCAGGTCATGATCCCAGGGTCCTGGGATCGAGCCCCGCATCGGGCTCTCTGCTCGGCAGGGAACCTGCTTCCTCCTCTCTCTCTGCCTGCCTCTCTGCCTGCTTGTGATCTCTGTCTGTCAAATAGATAAATAAAAAATCTTAAAAAAAAAAAAAAAAAGCAAGAGAGAGCAGTTTCCCAGAGCAAGTCCTAGGAACAGAGCAAGATTCACCAACTTATCTATAGGCCTTCACCTCTCCTTCACACTCACACATCCACAGGTTCTAAAAAAAAAAAAAAAGAGGAGATAATGAGATAACTTTAGCATTCTACCAGGAGAAGGAGGCTGGCTGCTTCCCTGGAAACACATTTCCCAGGTCCAGCTAAAGGATGGCTTTGCTGACTGTCAAACTCAAGCCCCCGCAAATGAACATGTCCTGCCAAGTCAAGTTTAGGCCTTAGGGCTTTGGTGCCCCTGCACGGTCACATGGTGCATGATTTCCTTTATCTAGTAAAGAAGTAGAGAGTGGAACAGGAAGGCAAAGTACTGATGACTTGTGAGCACCTACCATGAGCTCATGCGATTCTTACTGTGATAAGCATTTTCCCAGATCTTGTAGATGGTGAAACCAAAGCTCAGAGTGTTTGAGTGGCTTGCTCAAAGTCACACAGGCAGGAAATGCAAGAGCAAGGATTTGCTGGGCTCTGACTCCAAATCTTCAAAAAAAAAAAAAAAGTGCATATCAATTAATAATAAAATATTTTAATATTTTAAAGTTAAAAAAATAAATATTTGGTAGAATTTTTTTTAAAAAGCCCTTGTTTGCCTGGCAATGTTTGGCAGCCCAGCCACCAGCCTCAAAGGCCACTTTGTACAAGTTTGTCAAAGGTACCTTTGCTCAACACGCTTTTCTACCAACTGCCAGGAAATTGTCATAAACATTATAAAAAGGTACAAGATGAATGGCTCCCCATAAGGGTAGCCCTGATGTTGGAGAATAGGAATTTAACATCCCCATCAGTCCCGAGAGAATGGACCTCCTTTACTGTAACCCCCCCTACGTGGGCATAGGCCCATCCTGCTTCGGACAATGTGGGGTGTGAGCTCATGCAGCTCCCGTTGAAGCTGAGCAAGACCATGGAGAGTTTCCAGCACTCAAGGTAACGGGAAACGTTGCGCAAAGTAGGCGAAAAGCCTTGTCTAATATTTCCATTTATCTACTTTGTCTGTCTGAATAAGTGTCATTAATTCAAACCATTTCAAAGTGGGGCTTGATGATGTGTGAGAGCGGAAACCCCCAAGCGCCAGGCCTCTCTGCACCACATCCTTGCTGACGCTATCTCTCGCCTGAAGCGATCAATTGAACCCCAGCAAGTGTGTTGTGAATATTGTAGCTAACCTGACCACTAATGTGCATGTGTCTGTGTGTCTGCGGCAAGGGGACGAGCAATTGAGAGCGGCAGCCAGGGCTGTTCTTCCCAGATACATTTCCCCGGCCTGACTTCCTTTCCTCCCCCCGCAGCAACCCCTCCTTCTCAAAGCCCCCCACTTTGAGACCACACGAGGGACACTTCAAAGGAAGAAAAGACAGATGAGCATGATTTTCTCTCTAGGAAATACCCTGCAAATCAACTACTTCGCTGACTTCTCGCTGCTAATGCTGTTTGTAGAGACAGCAGAGTTCTTTCTGCACCACTAGCCAGCCTCAATAATACTGTAAAAATCCTGCAGCCAGGAGGAAAACCCATCCCTTTCCAAAAGCAAGAGAAAAGTCTGAAACCTTAGCAACGCACAACTTTAATATTTTGGTTGATTATATGCCATGAACTCAAGAGTATTTTCCATTTCCTCTTTGTCATTTTTCCAGTGATTTCAAAGGTCTTTACTGAATCTATCAAAATCTAAATATAGTAAAATTCATTTTTTTCTAAAAAAATACTAAAAAATTCTATGCATCTAAGTAAGTCTCATCCTCTTCATAGCAGATAACTATATGAGACCAGGTCTTATCTGAATGAAGCCTCTCTCTCTCCCCTTTTCCCCAAAACACACACACACACACACACACACACAATCAGTTATCGATCTGTGTGAGAAATTCCTTTGCAATTGCATTCAATGCTTAGCACATCATTTTGAATCTCCTTCATGGCTGCATAGTATGATTTGTGGAAAAAGTCCAAGAAGCTGAGTGCTTTATTTAAAAAAAATAATCAACCTGGAGTATAGTATTTGAGGGTCAAAATTAAATTTCTCCAAAGCAAAAAAGAAAAAAAGAAAAGAAAGTTGATTTTGATCACATGGCTTGTAAGTGAGCTCTGCAAGCTATTTCAGGGCTGCAAGTGCCAACATATTCTGAGCAGACTGAAGCATCTCTGGCTAAATGGATTCTGGGGACACTGCAACTTCAGGGAACCTGTTTCCTCCTTGGCAAGGCAGAGAAATTAACAGCTGCCCCACCTGCCCCACAAGGCCCCCTGAAGACCATTTCAGGATGAAATATTTCTCCAGAAGTCATGTACATTTTAGTCCAATACCCAAAACACATCAAAGCCCAGCTGTTCCAGTCTGGGCTCCAAGGAGGAGAGCAGAACCCTGCCTGTTTAACCTCTGGTAATCAACCCCTCCCCACATGTCAGCCATCCTGAGGCACCCTTGAGATCTTCTACCCACATCCACACGGAGCTCAGCATTCATACATCGAAGCCAACTTTAGAAAAGTCTTTGTTACCTGTAAAACCTGGGATAAACAGGAGTCTATTCCCCCCAGCTTGCTCTATTAGCCACAGGGTCCACCATCTGTAGATGTTTATGGTCACTGCTAAAACAATAATCATTTCAAAACATTTGTCTACTGGTTGACCCTGGCCCTGACCTCTAGCAACTTACTGGTCATAAAGGGGTTCCCTGTCCTTTCTAACAAGTAGCAACGTGGTAGGCAGAATTTTAAGATGTCCTCCAAGATTCTCATCTCTACCCATCGGATCCAACACTAACTGAGGCTCTCCCCATTCACAAATCACACCTCATACTAATTACATCAACACCTCAGGAAGGTGAGAGTCACTATGTTTTAAACCTCCTAGGTGATTCCAATGAAAGCCAAATTTGGGAACCACCATTATCTGTGGGGTGGTTAGACATGAGGGTAGAATAAACTTTGACTAATTGGGGGAAGGCTTCATCTCCTGGTAGAATTTAAAATGCACAAGAACGAAGATTCATATTCAGATGTTGTTAGGTTGTTCTGATGGAGTTTATCTCTGACTGTTGACACGGATTGCTCAACAGGGAAAGGCACAGACATTATCTATCTTGAAAATTTTCATATCCCCCAGAATTTATCAGTGCACATAGTTGGTGCCTAAAATATTTATGAAGATCCTATCTCTTCAGTGATTCTCAGTTCCACTTGGAGGAGTATGGAAACATTGCAAGTTCTCCTAATGTAAAAATCAAGTGCATTCTCAAAAGAAACAGGTCTTAAGCTCACCTTTGCTGGGAGCAGCTTTTAGGAGGACATAGAAGGTTTTTCTCAGAAATGGGGAAGAAGGTAGTGTGGAAAAACTGTCTGTCATCAGACTTTTCCTAAAGTACTTGAGCCCTTATGGGATTGACATTCTACAAGATGGGCTAGGGGCTGTTTTTCTGCATTTATGAGTTTCCAGAGAATGTTTTAGAATCCTCACATTATTTTGTGTATTCTTAATACTTGGATATCAAGGCAAGGTGGAAAGGAGAGACATTTGTCTTTCTGGTGACATACTCTGTTGAAGAGGCCTGTAAGATTCATTTGCTGGCTAAAGCAAGACCTTAGACACCAGGTGGGTTCAATGTGATCACTTTCCAGCATCTTTCCCACATGAATTGCATCCTTGAGGCTTCTCTGCTCCTCCTGACATTGGCACGATGAGTTGGCTTTCTCAATTGCCTGGAGTTTTCCCCACATTCCAAACACCTGAGACTGTCCCTCTGTGGATTCTCTCACAGTGATTCCAGTGAAAATTCCAGTGGGAGATTTTCCCACACTGCCAACATGCAAGTTTTCTTCTCCTGAGGTCAGTTTATGGCTGAAGCTTCTCCCCACAGTAGCCCTGTGGATCTCACAGTCTCATGAGCACATATGCTAATCACATTTTGAGATACTCTGAAAATGTAAGTTATTATTTCAAGTGTCCTTCTACTTCAAATGTGTGAATCTGTTTTTATTTGGCCAACGGCCTAGACAAATACCATTAGCATTTTGAGCACAGGTTGGCACAACAAACTTTTCCATAAAACGTTTTTTGAACACACAAATAGTACTTTGTCCGAGGCTTTAAACGCTGCTATTCCCTGGCCCAGGAACCTGGAGCTCATGTCTCTGAGCTGCTGCTGGGCACCGCGCCTTTGTAGCCCCTAAGCAGCCCCTTTGGACAGCCAGTAAATTAAAGGGAAATGCAGACCTAGGGAAGCCATGTCTGGGGAGGGGAGTCTGAATATAAAAATTGTGCAGCTAAAAGGTTTTCACAGTTAATGCAGGTCTTTCCCACTGCAAAACGCTACCTTTAAGAGCTGCCATTTCCTTTACATTAACTAAAAATGGACACATCTGTTGAAAGAAGCTGGAGGGGAGAAGACAATAGCTATTATGAGAGTTGGGCAAAGTGCATGGGTATACGTGTGTGTGCATAAGCCACTAAAGAAAGTGCAAAGAGGCGAGCCTGGTGGAAGGGGTACCGTGGATTTGCTGTCAGTTGTTATTTATACCGCATCATAAATGCATGGCTGTCAAAGCCAACGGCCATCTTACTTAACTGCTACCTAAGTGCTGGCAATGCAAGACCTCAGAAGAATGACTCTCCTATTTAATATTTAACCAGATGCTTCCATTTTTGAAAATATACTTTGCTCCTTGTGGAGGAAGGAGGGGAGGCTGACTTTCAACTTCTGTGATGTATGGGCTGTTGTCGCAGTAATAGAACACCAGGTTTTGTTCTTCTAACTTCACTGTCAATATTTCCATCATGTTGGCAAATAGAGCATTTGTCTACAAGTCTGAATTACTCCCCTACATTATTATATTCATTAACATGCTGACGAAACAGGCTAAGGTGTAGTTACCATGATCCTCAAATGAAGATGTGACAAGTAAGAGAGAAGGGGGTCAATGCAAACCAAGGGAGAGATGGACCAGAACCCCAAATCTTTTTAGGGCTTAAATCTTATGATATCACAGAATGGCCATGTTAGCTACACGCTGAAGTCCCCAAGAATTTACCCAGATGACCAAAAGGACACAGGGCTGCCAGTGCCACTCCGCACACCGTGAGTATGTCTGTTTTACCCTCCTACAACTGGCTGACTTCTGACCTCTCTTCCTTGAGTTCTCCCTCTCCCTATCTCCAGCACATCCCTGGCCTCTCTGTCATTTCCTATGCTTGTCCTTCAACTCTGGGCCTCCTCCAAACCCCCAGAAGTGCTCTCTCAGACACCACAGCCACTACTGACCATGCACGAGGCCAGATGCTCATGCATCCCCTGGTATTGTCTAGAAACCAACTTAGATGACTCTCAGTTCACCAGTACAGCAGCCACAGATAAACAGTAAAGAGACACCAGGAGCCTCTAAAGTTCATCTGCCAAAACACCCTCTTCCCTGTTCTTCATTATGAAGAATTTATTGTCCTCATGGCTCTCTATCCTTGCTTCCATCCAAGTGTGCGGCAAATCTCTAGATGGCTCTGAGTGCCCACGATGATGGTACACATGGAAGTGGTCAGCCCCTTGAAAGGTCCTCTGTTATTCCAACACTGTCATTGTTATGGGATGACTGTCAAGCTCTTTCTCCCATATCTCTCACACATCATTTCCTCCTGTGCCCATATATTTTAAATAAAAAATGTAAGGACATAAGACAGTCTGAGAACAAGAGGGCAATATCCCCAGGAAGGAAGACTGTCTGTTCTTGTTGTTCTTGGTTTACTTTAATCTCACCTTTGGGTCTCTTTAATACATCCCACCCTCCTAAAGGGAAAATCAGAGAGACAGAGGAGGCTTGAACAATGAAGCATTTCTCTGCTCCATTCCCTGCCTCCCCCATCCCACTGCCCCAGACCTCCTAGGGCCAAGAACGACCCCCACGCTTCATGAAATTTCAGATAATGTTGAGGGGGATGTCAGAATGACTTCACTGGCCTGTACAGACAGCATCTGTATGGGCTCCTGAGGGAGAGAGGGTCGGACACAGAGCAGCCCCTTGTGCTGGGGACAGCATAAGAGGGTCCCATTATCTGCAGAAGGGATGTGAAATTGGAACAATTCCAGCTGAGAATGCAGCAAGCCACACCATTTACATGAAATATACGGTGTTGGGTCCGCCACAAAGCCGACTGGCTTTGATCTTGGTGAACTTTTGAATCATGTGTGACTAAAGAATTCTTTACAAAGAATTATTTCAGCTTTCTGAGTTAATGAAAAGCCAGCCTGCAGAATTTATGGAAGCAAGAGACCAAGCATTAGAGGGAGGGAAAGAAAGTCATAAAAAAAATCCCCAGGAGCCTTTAATGCGACAGTCCTCGTGGTCTGTGCAGATCTCTAACTCTACATTTTTCTGTCAGATTTATTGGGTTTTATTGGAATTCATTCTTCTCAGCACTGGGGTTTGTGGAGATAATCTGAGGGAGAAAAATGTGTATGAAGCCAAATGAACCAGATTGATGAGATGAAATCAAGGGAAAATTTTCCCAACTGTTGGGCAGTGATCAACCTATGTATACAATACACCAGGTGGCATTACAAATCCGGCATTACACAAGCATCACCCTAGTCCCCAGGAGGAGTTATCAGAGTCTCTGTTGCCTGGGATCAATTGGTTGTAACAGATGCAGCAAAATTCTACAAAATCAACCTGTCATTTTTATTATATGAAGTGGTTCTGCTTCCTAACCTACTTCCTGGTAGACAATGTATTCTTGGGGGAAAAGAAATATGGGAAGCCAGGGGAAAGTGACCACTTATAAGCAGAGTGCATGTGTCTTCTGAAATGCATAATGTCTGCGCGTGTTGGCTGAGAATTCGCTACAGAGCCATCATCCAGAGAGTAAATCATAGGATATGTACAAAGAGAGAAATTAGAGCAAAAAGGTTAAGATGTGAGTCATCTCAGATGTGGGAAACCATTTCTCTCTCAAGACTGGGCATCATTCACTTTCATGTATCCTTTCCCAAGATTTTTCTTTCAAGAAGAGATTAAAGACAGCAGTGATCTCTGAGAAATCTTCATTCTTTATGCTGTGGTAATAATAAATCTAATCCCTTTCCCTAGTTATCTCTCTCAATGAAAAACATTTTATCCATAAGCTGTCCTCTGGATAGTGAGAGAGTAGTGCTTGGGATAATTTTCCACTACAGGAAGGCAGACCAATGCTGAGGTTAAACACCTGATCGCGGCCCCATTCCACCTTGGTTTGAACCCCCTTCCTAGTAAGGTTTTTCCTTTCCCAGGGGGCTCTGCACTTAAAGTCATTCTCTGAGGTTCAGTTTTCTCATGGGAGTAAAACCTCCTTATAAAAACCTCCTTAGGAGGTTTTTATAAGGACCAAAGGAGATAATAGTACTAAGTACTTTCTGGTACACCGTAAACTCTCAATAATATTAAATGACATCCTAAAACTAGGTGCCTTGAAAAACTGATTACAGATTAGGTCTTTTTTACTTATTGTAAGAGGCCTTCAAATCTGAGGAGGAAAAAAACATGCTACTTAAAAAACAGGAGACTGGAATGAAAATAACACCCATTTATTATTCTAATAGAGCTTTTGATTTAACAAACTCTCAATAGCTATTTTTCAGGATGTACCTTTGTGTGGGCATCATGCCAGGCAATCCAATATTGGTTATCTAATTTTAATTCTCAGTATAGACATTTGGAGGAGATAGCTGTCTTGTAGCCTTGAATATATTTGGTGTGGTTATATGATCAGCTCACAGTTGCAAGCCTAGAAGCATCAGAGTTTGCATTTAAACTCAGGTTTTCTTATTTCAAGTCCATACTCATTCCAGACACTTGCTTCCTACTTGGTAATATTCAAAATTCAAATTATTGTATGTATAAACTTTATTAATATTAATAGCTGATCTTATTATAAAATAAGAAGTGGAATCATATTATAATCTGCCAGTTGGACAAATACACAGGCCTTTTGCAAATCAGGGGAAACAAATGATGTGCCTCAAGGGCAATTAGTAACAATTACACACAGAATTAAGAATATCCATTAAGGGTTGAAATTCAGAGAAAAACTAAAAACTAATGGAGGTGAGATGAAAATCAGAGAGCTCTATAAATCTTCAAGAAAATAAAGTGAAGGGTTTTCATTTTGGTGATTTGGGGCTTTTTTAGTTGTTGGTTGGTTTTGAGGTTTGTTTTTGGAGGGTTTTTGTTTGTTTGTTTTCAGCCATTTGAAAAAGAAATCTATAAAAATACCTTGTTTCCTTAAAAATATCCCATCGATAACTTGTGAATTCTTTTCACTGCTGGTTAAAAGTAGGTATTATTAAAGTGCCCTGAGGGCTTTTTCTTTTTCTTTCCTGTCCAACAATCCACAAAATAAAAGAAAGCTAATCTAAGGGGTCTTACTCTCTTCCAATACCATTTTTAAAAGACAAAAGTCCCCATGCTGAGCCATACTGTATTTATAACTCATGGTTGGCATCTCTTGGAAAAAAACTTAAGTTCCCCCAGTCAGTGCAGAGGAGAGTGAGCAGCTCTGACAGAATGAGGCAATACCTTAGTAGACCCATTCCCTCTACCAGAAGCCAGATGCCAGAGTTGGGGGGCGTACTGGTTTACTAAGGTTGCCACAACACAGCTGCACAACTGAGGGGCTTAAATAATAGAAATGTGCTGTCTCACAATTCTGGAGTCTAGAAGTCCAAAATCAGCGGGTGGCAGGGTTGATTCCTTCTACTGACCGTGGGGGAAGGACGTGTTCCCGACCTCTCGCCTTGGCTTGTAGATGGCTGTCTTCTCCCTGAGCCTCTTCATGTTGCCTTCCCTCCAGGAGTGCTTGTGTATGAATTTCACCTTTTCATAAAAACAGCAATCAGGGGGCGCCTGGGTGGCTCAGTGGGTTGGGCCGCTGCCTTCGGCTCAGGTCATGATCTCAGAGTCCTGGGATCGAGTCCCGCATCGGGCTCTCTGCTCGGCAGGGAGCCTGCTTCCCTCTCTCTCTCTCTCTGCCTGCCTCTCCATCTACTTGTGATTTCTCTCTGTCAAATAAATAAATAAAATCTTTAAAAAAAAAAAAAACAGCAATCAGATTAGGAACCCACCCTCCTCCAGGATGCCCTTATCTTAACTAATTACATCTGCAATGACCCTATTTGGAAATAGGGTCACAATCTGGGGTAAGAACTTCAACATATGAATTTTGAGAAGACACAATTCAACCCATAAGACTGAGTGATGGCTCTAAAATTTTGCCTGACCAAGCTTAGCTCTAGTCACTAAGAAGATGAGTTAAGTATTAGGCAAATAATATCACACCCATTGATATACTTTCTAAGAGCTAATTATTATACAAAAACAGGTGGTATTATCTCTATAATCTTCTCACAAATTATTTCCTCTAAGCAAGTAGACTCCCAACCAGAGTAGCCATCAGCTCTAAAATGGTATTATGACATCAGCCATGCCTTTCTTGCTTTAGTTGATTTTCTAACCCCCAGAACTAAAAGGAGGAAGAAGCTGAATTGGGGATGGGAAACCAATAAGACTATATGCAGACACATTATTCTGTTGGACTTACAATCCATCACTAAGACAGACAAGTGCTTCTTACTGGGAACTAAGGTTTGGGGCTTATTTCATGTAATTCACTTACAATTCAGGGGATTAGAGTCAGCTGCAGTGGCTTTCTCTGGATAATTTTCTCAGAAACCTTCCTCTGCTCCCTACTACCAAGATGAATGACCTGCCTCTCTCTGGCTTTCCTGGCAACCTGAGTTTCTTAGGCTACTCAATGACTATTGAGTTACTGATATTTCTTAAAGATTGTGAACTTTTTAAGGGAAGGAGACCATGGTTAATCTCTATAGCCACGATGCAAAGAAGAGTTCAGTAAAGATTTGCTAAATGAAAGGAGTGCAGTAAGTGTTTGTGGAGTTAAATTTGGATAAACATGGACCATCTCAACCTAAAAGTTGTTGAATAGCTGGCTGTCCTACTTTATAGAGAGGAACAGCCAGCCATCACTTTTTCTGAAGACATCACAGAGGGAATACACAGAAGGGCCCTGGAGCTACTCTGGGAATTCCCCCCATGCTGGGGTTGGTGTTGGCTGTTAACACCAGTCCCTTGCTGGGATGAGCACAAGTGACATATCCAAGAGACCACAGCTGACTGCCTTGTCAAGATGGAAAGATCACTTTAAACAATTTGAGTCTCTTTTAGTCAAAAGTACTATGGTTTAATCTTTGCCTCCTTTATCTTGAGCTATCTTTGTTGAATGTCTGGCCAAAGCGGATAGTAAAAAATATATAGATCCTTTTGCAATAGTTTATCTTTTATGAGAACTTCTCTGTGGCATTTCCCCCTATTTTATTTGGGCACATTTGGTTTCTCCCAAAAGGACTATATCAGCTGGCATTGGGAAATTTTAGAAATGTGTTTACACTAGAACACTCTTGAAATTGAATCTTCAAGATGACCCAAGTCTAAAGGCACTGTTATTTTATTAACACAACTCTGTTTTCTCTAAATTTGCTTTTGTGAAACTAAGTTTTCTCACATGTTAAGTTTGGGTCAGGAAGTAACAGGCAAAGTTAAGTTAACTCTTTATCAACTGTAAGAGATGCCAAGTGGGAGAAACATTGACTCCATTTGGATTCCCATCTCTGAACTAGCTCAGCATGTGACCCAACTTGTGGTAGCTCAAATTAACTGCCTTCCGAAGTGCTCTCTTCAAGGGTTTTCTTGAGTTACCTTGGCATTCAAACTCAAATTCAATGGAAAGAAGTTCAGAGAGGTGTCTTAGGATCCCAAGATGATGTGCTCTGCCTAGGGAGTCTAAATTAGTCTTAGTTTGACAACATTTTTTAGGCTGCAAAAGAAAAGAAAAATTACCTCCTTATTTATTGGCATTTAGATCAGAAGAACTCCAAGCATTTAAGAAAAAGGACTCCTTTCACCTCTCTTGTGCTCGGTTCTCTCTATGCATTTTTTGGACCATGGTATCCAGTCTTCACCTAGCAAGAAGAAAAGATAGCTATGGTTACTTAACATGCAGTCCACTACAGTACAGATACACCCCTCTCTTGCTCCATGGAGGAAAATATCAAGAGTAGTGGTGCAACCAGCAGATAGAGGACAAACCCCTTCCCACCACCACTCCTCCCATCCTCTCCTGAACCCTGATAGCCTATCCTAATGTTTATGAACACTGTTGTGAGCTCTACAAACCACTCCATTGAGTCAGACTCTATCCATGGAGGAGATGAGCTATTCTTTTATTTAAGATAAACCTGATCTTTATCAATTCTCTATTAAATTCAAGAAATAAGGGGAAATTCTGTGTGTTCATTTCTTATTGCTGCTATAAACAATTACTAATAATGGCTTAAACCAATTCAATTTATCATCTTAGTTTTGGAGGTCAGAGGTCCAAAACCAGTCCCACTGAACAAAAATCAATTGTCAGCAGGGTCACAATTCCTTCTAGAAGTTATAAGGGAGAATTTGTTTTCTTGCCTTTTCCGGCTTCTAGGGGCTGCTTATGCTTCTTGGTTCATGACCACTTCCTCTATCTCAAAGTGCCTCACTCCACCTCAGTTTCCATCTTCCCACATCTCTGTGATTGTGAATCTCCTCCCTACCTCTTAAAAGTACTCTTTCACATCTATTGGACCCATCTGGATAACCAAGGATAATCTCCCCATCTTAGAATTTTTATCATATCTGCAAAATCCCTTTTACCATATAAGATAACATATCCATAGGTTCTGGGAATTTGGATATGGTCATCTTTGGGGTACCATTATTCATCCTACCATACTCCAAGGAAAACATAAGTTTATGATGAACAATTTTTAGCTCTCTCCTTATACAGTACCCTCATGCCTCATCCTGCTTCCTTCACTAGCAGTTCAAAGTAACTATTAAGAGTATAGATTAAAAAAAAAAAAAAAAAAAAAGTACAGATTCAGAGCCCAGCAATCTGAATTTTTATGAGCTACAAAACCTAGGACAGGTTATATGACCTTCCTAAGTTTTGTTTTCTCATCTGGAAGTAGAAGAAACGATCATCTATCCTACAGAGTTACTGGTGAGGACATAATGAGATAAATAATATAAGTATAACCTTGAGATGAGTTCCTGGCACATAAAAAGACCAATGGGTGGTAGTTAGTCCTAAAAATATTATACATCAATTAAAAAAAAGACAAATATTTCTACTCTTATTGAGTTCACATTCTGGTGAGAGATATATACACACAAGAAATGAAGACAAAAAGAAAGAGAGAATAAGACAAGTTAGAGGATGATATGTGTTCTAGTAATATTTACAAGAGCAAAGTCAGGAAGATTGGGTGCTGGAGTGGGAGGTCCTGTTTCAATTTCAGATGAGAGGTGGAAACCAGTGGAAGCCTCAGGGGGTAAGTGACCATGAGCAAGGGTCTGAAGGAAATGAGTGAGTTCACACTGTAGACAGAGAGAAGAGTGAGCACCATGTCCCTAAGCTGGGAGAAGACCAATTTGAGGTGCAGCAAGAAGGCCTGAATGGCTCAGTGAGAAAGAACAGAGTAGGCCAGTCTGGATGGGGAATGCTACTTAAGTCAACTCTTTGGAAAGTTGTAAGGATCCCAAGAGCTTCATAGAACCTGGTACAGATTTTGGCTTTTACTCTGAATGAGTTTTGAGCAAAAGAGGGACATGCTCTAAATTGGGAGTTTTTTGTTTGCTTGTTTGTTTTGTTGCTGTTCTTGTTTAAAGACATTTCATTTAATTAACATTTCTAAGTGTCCTATGTTTGCCATAGTGCTGGGAATTAAAGTTTTATGTTACTTTATAAACATGTTGGTAACTAATCTCTAGCTCCAGCCCTCTCAAATTAGTTCATGTTTAATATAGATTACTATTTCTAACCAAATTTTACCCTCCCAAAATTATTTAATGTAGTATACATTAAATTTAATGTAGTATTTAATGTAGTATTTAATGTAGTATACATCCCCCTTATTGCTGGTGTATTTATCCTAGAAAATAGATAGGGGATCTAGAAAAGCAGAGAAAAATAAAAAGAATATATATTACAAGTTCCAAAGCTTGAGAAATCTTATACAATGATTCATCTGTAGTGCTTAATTTATAACTTCTTGCTGATATGCCAGCTAGAGAACTGACACTATTAACTGAAAGAGTTTGAACACTGAGAAACTATCAGACCAACAGGAAGTTGTCAAAGAGACGGAGAAGTAATCAATGAGCAGGAATCAAACCCAGAGATTACTCTTATCTTCTATCACTCTCCCATGTTTACCTTCTTGATTACACATAAAGGACCTGGTCAGTGTCATGATCATATCATACCTTAAGGAGGCTTCCTACCTGCTGTTCTCTGTAACTAAAATGTTCTTGCTCCTTCTCAACCTTCAAAATTAATTTCAAATATCACCACCCTTAAGAAGTTCCCCTTTCTCTTGTAATCTGGGTTAGATGCTCCTCTCCTGTGCTTTATTATCCTGTGCATAATTTATCATAGTCCTTGTTTACCCAGTTGGTAAACCCAGCCTACCTGTCCATGTCCCCCTCTAGACTACATAAATAAACACAAGGGTATGCCATTATAGACACTTAGCATTTAGTCCAGCATTCAGCACATAGAAAGTACCTAAAAAATATCCACTGAATGAAAGACAAATATATAAATGCCTTACTTGACTCCACAGAAATGTTCTTAAGAAGTTAAATGTATATCAAAGTGCTTAGGAATTTTTCATATTCATAATCCTCTGTTAAATGAACTGGGTAGGAATGCTACTTAAATCAACTCTGTGGAAAGTTATTTTATAAAGCAAAGAATTCGACTACCAAAAAAAAAAAAAACCCACCTGCAAATCAGCTGTTATTGTAAGTGTATAATTTTATATGCATATTTGAGATTCTTATCTTACTCTAATAAAATGAATTTGAGGAGATACTTTCATATCATATTTCTATAGGTACTTTTAAATATACAATTATAGTTGGATATTTGGGATAAGATGAAATCTAAACACAACTGCCAGAATATTTGTAAATAAAGTTCTCCATCTTTAAAATGGGGAACCAGGACCAGCATACTATGTAATGTCTCCTAAGGATATAAACTATCAAATGAAGAAGAGTTAAAATTATACAGAGGCATTTAATGAGAATTAAAACCTTTTGCTCAAGTCTTTGCATTAAAAAAAAAATAACAAATCAAGAATCTCTCAGGAATTTTTTTATCATGTGAAAAAAATTCTCTCTCAACTTTAAGAAGTTTTGTAATCTTATTAAAGGAAACATAAACTCTGACCCTTTAGTCATGTTTAGAAAAAGTAATTCCATATGTTTATTAAATTAGAAAAGGTAATTATGTCAGAGACCAAACGTGCAGAAATAAAGACAACTCTAAGGGAAGGCCACTTCATGATCACCCTTTTCCCCCAAAGATTAATCTTTGACCATGAGAGCAGATTCTAGACAAGGCAGAAGAGGTGACTGAGGTAGCTATGAAGGAATGCCGATTTTGAATCTACCGTTTAAGGGAAAATAAAATAACAGCAAGGAATTGTAACAAAATTCTTTCAATCATTGCCCTGGCATGGCCCTAGAACCTGCTATTAAACCTTCCAGCTCTCCTGGGCTTTATGGCCCCCACTTCTGTTTCCACTTTTCTATCTTCAAGTTCTCAGGAGTTCAGCAGGAGAAAAACAATCTAACAACTCGGGGTCTCTCATCTAGATTTGCCTCAAGCGGAGTTGAGTTACAGGCTGACTTGGGGAATACTGTGGACTTCTTTTGGTCTCTTGGTATTTACCAAACATCATTCAGTGAGGAATGGGTAAGCTAAGTCCAAAGCTTGTCACAAGGGTGTTACGTTACCAATTCCTTGCTAACTGAATGAGATTCGGCATAATCTCTCTCAATATAAAGCTTGTCTTTCTGACGGATCCTGCAAGGAAAAGGTTTAACAGGAACAAAAGAAGGAACACCTTGAAAATCAGCTGCACCAATTCCCAGCCTCACAAAAATCTCACTTGGGCTCTCAGCCACGTGCACCACACACAACAGCTGTGATACCTAATTATGTAGCCACTGGAGGAATTATTTGTTGAGTCAGTCACAGGACTAAACTGGCAGAAGGCTGCTGCAGGCCAACGTATTCACAAATATGCCTTCTCCTGCCCAAAAACATGCAATGTGATGTAATCTTCTTAGAGTGTCTATTGTTCGAGACTTACAAAGAATGTTAGGTTTGCATGTGTGGTAGCTTTGTGGAAGGACTAGTCTATACACCTAAAAACACATCTGAGATTTTTTTTGCCTCCACGTTAACCCTTCACTACCCACATCTCTTATGAGATTTCAGGCTCCAAGCTGCTTGTCATTTTTAACATCAAAATCTTTTAGTTAATTTTCTTGTCAAGTATATATTTTTTCCTTCTCAGTGTGTATATAAACAATAGCCAAAATATACAGCAGTCAGGAAAACATATGTGAAAACACATAATTATAAACACTTCTTCGGCCAGAGTTCAGGCCCTGAAATTCAATAACATGTCAGGAGGCGACTCCAGAGCTGTTGGTCACATGGCTTTGTAATATGTAAACTCTGCTGTCCCGTCCTAGGAGATTTCCAGATTCAAGCCAATCATCATGATGAACTGGGTCTCGTTTTAGAACTTCGAGATCATTATATTTACTGATTTCTGTGCCACATGCCCTAGAAATCACCCTATTCTAAAACTGAATTTTAGCGTAGTTTGCTTCATCAACCAGAAGCATAAACCACGCTTAATATAATAACTCCTTTAATCTACTAGTACATTTGTTCCATGAGGGCAAGAATTCAGTGCCTGGCAACTGTGGGGTCTGTACTTAGCAGCTAATAAATGAGTATGTCATACTAACATGAGTCAGTTTTGAAAGTCAATTTCTTAGGCTTCTGATATTCTAAGAGTTTTTACATGAGAGGGCATAGGTATATCACAAGTTTTCAATGAATCTGGCAGTATCATTACATTATTAAGACCCTCATTAGATTTCTCTTCCTTCAAGGAAGGACCTAGGCCTTATGTGTCTTTTTAATGCCTCTTGGCATTAAACCAATTCTGGTGCTGACTAGAAGGACATAGTTCACCTCCAAAATGCTATGATCAATGAATAAATTATGAATTTTGTTACATTTATCTTAGGTTGAGGTCTTTATCTCTGCACAAGAAAGTTGTGTAGAAAGGAATAAACTGATGAAAACAAGATCAATAGATGTAAATAAAAAATTTAGATGTTAATCTTTTTTCACTTGGCAAATGGGTTATGATTTCTCCATATTACCCTAAAGTAATAAAATAGCAGTTCCCTAAAAATGTACAGTAAAATTTTTTCAGTAATTTTTATTAATTTTTTTCTTTACTTTCATCTCAACTCGTGAATTCTTTCATATAAGAAAAAAAAGACTTCGTCCTCTCGGGACTCAGACCTAGTTTGAGGCGACATGGCTAAACGCACCAAGAAGGTCAGAATCGTGGGCAAATACGGGACTCGTTATGGTGCCTCCCTCAGGAAGATGGTAAAGAAGATTGAGATAAGCCAGCATGCCAAGTGCACTTGCTCCTTCTGTGGCAAAACCAAGATGAAAAAACGAGCTGTGGGGATCTGGCATTGTGACTCCTGCATGAAAACCGTTGCTGGTGGCGCCTGGACCTACAACACCACTTCTGCGGTCACAGTAAAGTCTGCCATCAGAAGACTGAAGGAGTTGAAAGACCAGCAGAAGCGCCGCTGTTTGAAACATTGCTAGCCTATAATAAATGGGTTAATTTATGTAACACACACACACACACACACACACACACACAAAAAGACTTCGAGGACTTCTGTTACTCATTTTGATAACTGTTTGATGGCTGATATAAAACACAAGTGGGCGCAGGCAGAAATAATAATAACAACTGCAACGCTTACTTGAACAATATGAAAAGGATTTTCACGTTTATTGTTGTCTTAGAGAAGTGACCAGAGTGTTTACTACTTCTAAAAGAAATGGAGCAAATGACTTCCTTTTATAATCTGTTCAGAAACCTTTCCTTTCATAGGTATACCACTTGAAATTCAAAGATCCAGTACAAATACATCACTATAAATACATTTATAAAGTAACGGTATTGTCTTTTAAAAGAAAGGCAGAACTTAAATGTTCCCAACACAATCCTGTTCGTTGGGGAATTCAGCGTAGGAGGAGATCCTTATTTTCTCTATGCAGCCTTCTCTAACAACCTAGGAATTGGTTACTATTGAATAATATATAATATATAGAAGACATAAGAAAATATCAACACTATAGCATTTCTCATACTATGTTCCTTGTATTTCTTCCATGCCTCCCCCACCCCACCACCCAAAGAAGATGGGTCCCTCATCAAAGGACAGGTTATTTCACTCATCATTTTCATTCCCAGTACCTAGTAGGGTATTATAACAATAATAAGAGGCCTTGATAGATGTTAGATGAATAAATGAACAAGGGGATAAACTAAAAATATTTCAATTCTGCTAAAAAGTTTTCTGAAGCTCTTTTTTTTTTTTTTTTAAGATTTTGAGAGAGAGACAGTGAGAGAGAACATGAGTGAGGAGAAGGTCAGAGAGAGAAGCAGACTCCCCGTGGAGCTGGGAGCCCGATGCAGGACTCGATCCTGGGACTCCGGGATCATGACCTGAGCCGAAGGCAGTCATCCAACCAACTGAGCCACCCAGGCATCCCTCTGAAGCTCTTTTTTAAAAACTACCTTCAGAACTTTTTTTTGCAAATACCCAGTACAACTACATCACTATAAATACATTTACAAAGTAACAGTATTGTCTTTTAAAAGAAAGGCAGAACTTAAATGTTCCCAAGCAAATGATTGTATCTAAGCAAACGATTCTCATTACTTCATAGTGACCCCACATGTGTAAATTAAATTATATTCCACACTTTATTCATGAGACATGACTGTGATGTTTCCACAATGGAATTCATCCTTAAAAGGATGAAATTAATTGAGAATATCTAATAATCGTGCTTGAGGATCTGAAGGCAGCATTGACACCAGAATACACTTTCTCAAGAGGATAATCATGATGGAGGCCACATTTATCTCCATGACTTTTACCATCATTTTATAGATATGCTTAATGATAGAAAGTGTTTACCACTGTTCTGAAATAAATTAAGCCCAGCAATGATGAAGTCACACCATGCTCCCCATAGAAAATATAAGCAAAGCCATAAAAACAAATAGAGCAATTTATATGATGTCCATGTCAACTCATCTCTGACTCTAAGAGAGATGATAGAGACTTATAGGTGATGAATCCGTCCCCTTTTGTGAAGGATCTAATTAGAAAAATCCATTTAGCCTCAACAGCAGTTGTAATATTGAGCTGGAATTCCCCAAATGCCTCAAATGAGAAGGTTATATCTTAATTCCATTGCAGTCTTTGGCAGAAATACCTTTTTGGGGAATTCAGAAAGAGGCAAACTTGACTTAGTGCTGAGAAAAAGTCCTCTTTGTAGCACCAGTCTGAGCACAAGGACTTTCATAGAATATGACAGCTGTTTTCATACAGAATTCTACAGAGAGTTCACAGAGAAGTACAGCAGAGTGTAACCTAATAGACCACATTAGTGTATATTTTGTGTGTATTATATATACATGCATATTAGATTATACTCTAATCTAATATACTAATGGCAGAGGTCAAACTGAACTGCTAAGAGGAAGAAACTGGCTCCCTAACGAAACCTATGTAAAACCAGCCTTGGACAACAAAGCGCAAGATCACCTACACACACACCACACAGCACAACACACTCACACACACATCCTGCAGGGGCTACACCTGACGTATAGGTCAGACATCTCTGTCTTGGCTCCAAGAATCGAGAATCCCTTGAATTTTTAGTAAGGCCACATTCAGGGGCTGCAGGGAGGGAGGTGACTAACATTTCTGCAGTGCTGGAATCTTTGTTAGGGGATTCATTGACACTAAATCATTTTCACTTTCCTGCACAAACAATGTCAATTCTCACTTCTGTAATCCTTATGTATGTTGTCTCCATAACATGGAATATTCTTATACTTCCTCTTCACCTGGGTAGCTCCTGCTTTTCTGTTAAGATCTGCCTGTTGATCTCAAGTATCACCTTATCAAGAAGGATCCCTGACAGGCTCCCTTGCCCCCAGGGGGGGGTTGCTTGCTCATATCTGTGCTTCCATAATGCGTCCCTCTGTCCCAGCTCTCACCACTTTATACTTTAATAACCACTCTTGGGCTTCCCTCCCCTACTCAACCGCCATCAAGGATTTTTGACTTACATCATGCCTCACACTTAAAAGAAGCCTAGGAAATGTTTGTTAAAGCAATAAATGCAATAACTTCTTCATTGATTTAATATTATCCATAGCTCTGGTATCAGTTTCCCCAGCTTATGAGAGAAGAGATTGAGCTTGCAAAATCATTTAGGTTGTCCCAGTTCACATAGCTTATAAGGAACAATCAGGATTCACACTCTGAAATAATTAGAGAGCAAATTATCTTCCCTTTGCACCAGATTAAGAGATGGGAATTAAAGATGAGGAGCATTAATTCTTTATATGGACATAAGTAGCACGCAGGTCTGGTCTTAAACAGAGAGACCCACACAGTGAAAAGCCCATTGACCAGGAGGCTCTGTTTATCTCATCACCAATTCTCCTCCTAGAAGTATTTGGGATACTTGGCTAACTTGATGTTGAAGATCTAAAGCAATTAAATAGAGGGTCAATAGTCAGAACAAGTTCAAAATTCCAAGACAAACAAATCCAATTATTATATAAAGAAGAACAAAGTTTCGTAGAGTTTCTTTAGTGTCCAGATATTAATTTGTAGTCACAGAGAGCAATATTCCACTCCCAAATATTCTGATACAAAAGTTAACACCAGAATCTTTACATTTCAAGATGGTATAGCAGACATTTCTATCTCCTTATCGTTTAAAAAATTATCTCCAGACAGTAAGTAGAATAAGAAAGAGAAACACAAACTCTATGTTTAACCATATTAGGAGACACCTATAACCTTATTCTATAATGCATACAGAAAGAGGAATGGCCCCAAAGGAATGCAGGAGGGTTGGACTAAGTGCCTGTGGATGGCTCCATCGATGAGAAGCAAACTGAGTCATTCTGTGAAACTCGAGAAATGCTCAGGCATTGAAAACACCAAGAAGGCAGGGACAAAGAGGAGAGAAAGAACAGGGAGGTTATCTGAAGTCTATTTCAGAGTCAGTTACAGCTCCAGGTCCTACCCTTATCAACTGAAATCCTCCCCAGACCAGAGATAAGCGGTACAGACTCTGGAGAAACTGAACTAGAAAAACTCCGGCAGGAGGGACCCAGACATTCAGGACAGCAGATTAAAAATATGGCAATTAAGTGAAAGCCTGAATACTGAATAGTGGTATCCCCTTGTTCCCTTTCGCACCCATCTCTGCACACCAGCAGCCAAGTTTAAAACTCTTAAGCAGGAAATAGAGGATTTTTCTCAGAGGTATCATCCCCTCAGAAAGACTGGTAGCTACTAACATCTGAGTCACCAGTGAAAAGTCCAGGTAGCAACTAGACCACAGGGCAGTGAGGCATGGTGGCAGGAGGCCTACACATTTCCAATCTCCTTTATAGTAGCCCACTTTTAACATATGAAAGGATAGCCAAGGATACTAGGCAATTGAGGAAAGCTTCCAAGATAAATAAGAGAGACAAAAACAAATAAGCAAACAAGAGAACTCAAAGATAACAGGGGTACTGCTTGAAGCAATAGAGAATGTCAAAGAAATCATGAACCGTGAACAGGTTGCTATATAAGGGGAGTAAATAGAGAAGAAGATGGGGGTTGGGGATACTAAAATTCTGATAGCTGACTAGTTTTCATCAGCAAAAAGTTAAAATGTCAAGTAAAAGTTATCTCCCAAAACTAGGACAACAATTGAAAGGATACATAATAGAAAAGATAAGATGTGGAGAATTTATTCAAGAAGTCCAATTTCCAGAAGTTCCAGAAAAAGAACTAGAGAATGTAGCAAAAAGAAAATTATCAAAAAAATAATATAAGAAAATTTCCCAGACTCTAAATTGGAAGGGCCCACCAAGGGGTCAGCATAATAAATAAAAAATGACACTCACCAAGGCATATTATCATGAATTTATCAGATCGCTAACAATAAAGGGATCTTAAAAGCTTCAGGAAGGACTGGAAAACACTGGGACATCAGACTTCTCATAACAATATTAGAGGTAATATTAGGTTTGAAAATATTGAATGAAAAAAAGATCGAAAATTTTATACCTTGGCAAACCATAAATCAAGTGTGAGAATAAAATAAAGGTTGTTTAAGACATGCAAAATTTCTAACATACCCATGGACATTTTTCTCAAGGACTTACCAGAGGATACATTTCACAAAATGAAGGAGTAAGCCTAAAAGAGAGAGAGAGAATGGGTTTCAGAAAACAGAATATACAACAGGCAAGAGCAAGGCAGGGGTTAGTTCCAGGGTGACAACTGGGCAACTGACTCAAAGATAGCTCTCTTCCAAGGCAGAAATGAGAGAATTCTTAACTATAGACAGAGCAAAAAGTTATAAAAATGACAACAACAGGAAAATGAATCATAAAATATAATTTGGCTTAGCTGACATATGGGTGTATATATCACTAAGTAAAACTATAACCCTAAATTCCGATATTACTGCACATAAAACCAGGTACTGTACTCCGTGGTCCAAGGGCTGATCATCACAGACCAAGAGCAGGAGGGCCAGGGAGGGGATGCTGGAAACAGCCTTGAAGCTAGTGAGCCTTGGGGTGTATATACCTCACTGACGAAACAGTGAGCTTTAGAATTGAATCACTACGTATGTATTTCTCTTTCTGCCAGAGAACAGTTTCATTAAGTATGCAAAGAACAGACATGCTGAATAACAGATAATTTGCAGAAATTATTCCTCAGCAGTCCTCAAATCCTAAAGCTTGTATCAATTTGTTACAGTGATTTTTGTTATACTTTTTTGGCATCGAGCTTTTTGAGCCTCAGAAAAAACATGGGGAATTGTGTTTTATTGTCTATTTTGATCCAGTTACTTTACAAACCATCTATTTTCCTCTTCATTCACCATCATAGGAAATTATGGTTATACGTGAATTGCTTGAAAGGAATTGTTTACAAAATAACAAATTGGCTCTATTATTAATTAGGTGAAAATCTAGACAGATTTTTTTTGGCATATATTAGTCATTTTGGTGTATCATTAAGCGGTTTTGGTACTCTTTATGAGTTTTTATGCATTTTACAGATTTTTAATTTGAAGAGCAAACCAATATTTTATGTGTGTTTTTACATTTTTGTCTATTTTCCAGATCATTGGTTTTCAAATATTATATTTACTTTCAGCCAATTCTGTCTACTCTTAATTTGGCAACACTTTTTGTGAGTTTTAAATTTTTATGTCCAGTTCTAAATAAACTGATTGAAAGTAAAATGGTTCAGAAATCCTTGTTTCTGGTCAGTAATTAACATATTGAGAATATCTGTGCATCTTAGAATGATTATCTTAATTTCAATTAGATTTTAATTTTTTAAAAAAGATTTTATTTATTTATTTGACAGAGAGAGATCACAAGTAGGCAGAGAGGCAGGCAGAGAGAGAGAGGGAAGCAGGCTCCCCGCTGAGCAGAGAGCCTGATGCGGAACTCGATCCCAGGACCCTGAGATCATGACCTGAGCCGAAGGCAGCGGCTTAACCCACTGAGCCACCCAGGCACCCCTAGATTTTAATTTTTAATTAATTTTCTTTAGATAGTTTACCACTTTCTAAGTATTCTGCTTTTGAAATAATTTATTTTATTTATTTATTTTTGCGTTTGAAATAATTTAAACACATTTTCTGTTATTCCAGTTATCCCAGTTATTGCAACTTTCAAAAGTTTCCAAAGTTATTCCAACTTTGCCTTTTTAGAAACTGCAAAACAGAAAGGTCCCTACTATCAAGATGTATAGTAATGATCTTCGGAAAAAAGCAAAACAGTGGCTACTAGAACGCTCAAATACCAAGAAATAATATAAACAAATATTCCTCAGCTTTTTATTCCACATTCCATTTTTTAAAAGTAACACATGAGCAGCGTTCTCAGGGATATCTAGCAAAAACTGTGCAAAATATAAAAAATTTTAAAAATGTGTGGAAATGCTGGGTACAGAGGCAAAAACGGACACTTCTTGTTGGTATTTTGCTTTTATTAATTTTGTCTTTATTGTTCTTTTAGCTTTATCTTTTATTTTTTATTTCATTTTCATAAATGACTAAAAATAGAAATATAAGGAATCTCAAAAGCAAACATAGAAGGCATTAGAGTCCATGGAAAGTTGCTAAATCATCCTAAAAGTCACAAAGCAAAGATTTTAAAACAAACATTCTTTTAAAAATGCTTTCATAAGTGCCTTAAAAGTTGCAAATAACTGATATGGGAACGGAGGCAAAAAATATCAATATTCAACCAGTTGGTCATTTTGACATATGAAATCGCAAGTAAATAATCAGTTTCTGTTGCTTCTGGTGAGAAAACTGAGTGGGAGAGTCTACATGACTTGTCAGATGTCACCCAGCTAGTAAGAACAGAGCAGGGATATGATCCATTGGATCTTGTTGACACAGCTCTCTCCCACTGGGCTTCATCTCCTGGTTCTGTTTTTACCCTGTTTGATACTCTTAATGCCTGATTCCAGAGGGCTTGTTGAGTGAAAGTAAAGGGGGAAATCTCATGCATAAGCATTTCATTTCCCTTTGAGTTTTAAAAATAGCTTGATGTAGCGGGAAATTGGAATCATTGCTTAAAAATGAGACTGTGAGATTTTACATGAATTTCATATCTATTTTACATATTCCTGATCCTGAATTATCAAGATTTGACTATGCTGGCAAATATGACCCCCAAACATACTGGATTCTGAACCACGCCTTTCTTTGTGGTGAAGGCCAGGCACGAAAAGAAGTGTTATCTGGGATAAGTGTCTTCTTTGTACCCAGTTCCAGAGTGGAATAAGGATTTCTTTGCCAAAAATGCCCAGGCTGCATCCAAGTTTCTCGGACTGCTTCTTGATTTATCAAATCGGAAAGATTTTTAAAAACAGGCAATGTATTTTAGTTGAAACCAGTACATTTCCCAAATGTTCTAGCCATCTGAAGGTTGTAAATACAAAACATAGTACATATTCAGTACAATGGCACATGCTTGCTAGAGAGGCGAAGCCCTTGACTAAAATAGCAAAGCCAGATATAAATAGATAAATAAAAATTTAAATATCTTTAAATAAAGTATTATTTGTGGCTTAATTTCTTTCAATATTTTCCCCTCTTAAAATATTAAGTATACATATGTTTATAGTGCTAGTAAACAAACCTTATTTGGAAATTCACAACTATTTGGCTATTTTATCTTTTTTTTCCAAAAATATCATTTAGAAAATTTAAAAGGGAGGGGGTGTGAGGGAATGAATGAACATCAGTCACATTACATGCATTCTCTCCCTTCATCCTCACAAAACTCTTGTGCACAGGGAGTTAGTCTACCCATATTATAGATGGGTTGGAAAAGCTGAGACTCAGAGAAATGAAGTGGTTTGCTTAAAGGCACACAATAGGAATTGCTGGAACAAACTTTGAAGCCTGGGGCTGCTACTCCAAAGCCCCTGTTCTAACATGCAGCACAGGAAGGGAAGATCCTCAATTACCTTATTAAGGTCTCTGAAAAAATCAACTTAAGGAGAAACTCATGTTAAAAACCATGAAGACTGAAGTTCACTTATCACTCTGTGAATGTAGCCATCTTACCAAAAGCATCAGTCTTTTCTTAAGATGACCCCACGAAGTACGAGGAAACCTAGGAATTAAGCCTACTTCCCCTACTGGAAATCCATCTCAAGCATGTTGATTGGATACCGCATTACACTTTGGTCAGCTTTTAAAAAGTTAAACAAACATTGGCATGTCCTACAAATCACCCCTCTTGTCCACCACACAGGAGATAATAATGTGGGTGTAGATATCTTATAGCTTCACTTTGCCTGATTCTGGCAGCTTCCCTCCTCAGTCCTAATTCTCAGGGGGAAAATGCAGTGCATCTGGGCTATGGGGTTATGGCTGGAGTTTAAGAATTGCCCAGTGGCTTTTCTTTCCTTGTTTGCTGTGCATTTCAACCAGACACACATCAATTCTATTTTTTGTGCCAAAGAATAGCCTGGGGGGGGAAAGTCATTTCTCCCTTTATCTCTAGGCAATTTGTAGGAGTCATTCGTAAGATGAGTATAAAACATCTTGAAAGGGACATTTATTATAATGGCAGAGAAAGAGAAAAGGGCAATCAGAAACCAGGGGTGTAGGAATGACTGCAGCATCTCACAAGACAGCACTGGTTTTACTTTCCAAGTCACACAGGTTTAATAAAGAATGGCAAAAACCATTAAGACGCTAAGAGCTTGGGAAGAGAGCTGTCTCTTGTCTTTTTTTACTTTTTTTTTAACTAGTGAGAGTACTTATTACACCGTGATTCTGAGCTGACCAGAGCATACAGGAGAAGCCATTCCCTCCCATTGTAACTCTGTCCCTCTCCCTATATGTTACTCTTGGGGCACCCACTTAGAACTCAAGGCATTAACTGGATGAGTCCTTAAAGTCTTCCTAACCTTGGGCAGAAACTGATTCACTCAGCTTGACTATAATGTTACTACATTTTAGAGAATAAAGAGTCCCCTGTAAGTATTAAAAATGCACATTTATATGCTGAGTCCTTTGGTAAAATCAATCAGATTTAACTTCGAAACATAATTCAAAGACAGTTAACTTTGACAAGGAAAAGGTATTAAATACAATATTCAGGATCAAGGAAGAATGCTTATTTTTCCCCCCAAATGAGTTATATACTAACATGATTATGCAAATGTTTGCAGGGAGCATATATCACTGTTTTCTATGAATCAATGTAAGTCCTAATATCATAATAAAAATCAAGAAATAATTTTTAAATCTACACATTTATCAAAAATACATAGACTCATACTGAATTTCCTTGAAAAATCCTGATTTAAAGTAATTTCTTGCAATGTATGGTCATAGTTGAACTATATAGTTCAAAAAATTTTTGTTTCAGAAAGTGTGGTCCCTCTATAGAGAATGACAGCTGAAACTCTCCAAGCAGCTGTGGAACCACAGATTGCCCAGGAAGGCAAAATGCTGCCTACCCTGATATGAAACCAGAGGTGTCAGAGAATCCCAGCTCTAGAGACTGAAGGCAGGAATGCAGTCCTATCCCCTAAGTCCACCATACCTGTAGTAGATTTCCATGTTGAAGGTCAGGCATGAGGCCCAGTGCACAGGCAGCAGGTACATAGTGTGTGGTGGGGTTCAGAGTAAACTACTGCCAGGAAGAGAGGATGGCTGGGAAGAGTTATTCACATAAAGATGTTGATTCATAAAAAGATGTGACTCTGTAGGGAAACAGCCAGTCCCCACATTCGTATATAACATATACGATCTGGGGCTTCTGGCTGGGAAATGGACTCTGAACAGCTTCTCCATGACATTAGTTCATAGATGACACCCTGTAGTAGTGAGCTCATGTGGTAGAGGGGGAAAAGGAGTTTTCTCATGCCTCTTTATTTAATTTATTTTCTCTATCATTTCATTTTTAAATTTTATTTAAATTCAATTATTTAATACACAGTATATTATTAGTTTCAGATGTAGAGTTTAATAATTCATCAGTTGCATGTAACACCCAGTGCTCATTACATCTAGTCCCCTCCTTAATGCCCATCATCCAGTTACCCTATCTCCCCACCCATTTCCCCTCCAGGAACCCTTAGTTTGTTTCCTATAGTTAAGAGTCTCTTATGTATTCTTCTCCTACCCCCTTAACCCCCATGTTGCATCTCCACTTCCTCATATCAGGGAGATCATATGATAGTTGTCTTTCCCCGATTGACTTATTTCGCTAAGCATGATACCCTCTAGTTCCATCCATGTCGTCGCAAATGGCAAGGTTTTTCTCCTTCTCTGATTTTATCTTATTTTATTTTTCTGTCTTATTTTATGATCATTATTTGTTTCTTAAATTTCACATATCAGTGAAATCATATGATAGTTGTCTTTTTCTGACCGACTTATTTCGCTTAGCTTAATACTCTCCAGTTCTATCCACTTCATTGCAAATGGTTACAATTTCATATTTTTGATGGCTGAGTAGTATTCTCTTGTATATTTATACTACATCTTCCTTCTCAGGCCTCTTTTGTAAAGGCATAAATCCTGGGGCCCTCAAAACCTAATCATTTCCTAAAGGCCATCCTAATACCATCACCTTCGAGGTTAAGTTGGTTTCTTTCTTGCTTGCTTTCTTTTTTTATAGTGGTGTTTATATTATATTATATTTTATTTTTTTATTGTCATGTTAGTCACCATGCAGTACATCATTAGTTTTTGATATAGTGTTCCATGATTCATTGTTTACATATAATACCCAATGCTCGATGCAATCTGTGCCCTCCTTAATACCCATCACCAGGCTCACCTATCCCCCCATTTCCTGCCCCTCTGACACTCTCGGTTTGTTGCCCAGTGTCCATAGTCTCTCATGGTTCGTCTCCCACTCCAGGGTTAGGTTTCAACAAATGAATTTTACGGGGACACAAACATTCAGGCTACAGCACTCTTCTTTCATCTAATTAACAATCAACAAAAGAGGTATCAGAGCAAACACAAGAGTGAAGTGACCTCACCCTGTTTTGCAAGTGTTAATATCTATAATACATTTCAAAATCTATTAATAGGTTGTTGTAAATAAACTGAACATATTTATAATTACTCAAAAATAGGCTAAATGTTAGTAATGCAAATAAAAAACCCCTTTTGAATTCTGACTTTGGGATCAAACAAGAATTCCCAAGGTAAGAGTTGTCCAGATGCCTTCTTTTTTTGCCACACTCAGAAGTATAATGACCTCTCTAACAGGCTTCTAAGGCCCAGGAAGCCATGGATGCTCCTGTCTTCCCAGCTCTTTAGGAATGATCACTTGCTATAGAAAAGCCCCAGAAACATTTTCTAGACTCTGATGTTTCCTTGGAAATAAAAATTGGGGTTTTCCAAATTTGGGGATAATTAGGAGCTGTGAGGCATGCTTAACAGAAAAGAGATTACCCAAGGAGACCCACCAAGAAAAAGCATTTTGAGTCCTGGGAAGAACTGGTCAAATGAAGACCCAACCCTGCATAGGATTTCAATGTTCTACCAAAGGATTAGTATACTGTTCCTTTGCCCCAGGCTCATACATGGCTCTCTCTGCACAGCACTGCATCTCATCTGATCTTTGTTGAAATTTTTGATATGTTGTTCATCATGGACTTTTGTATTGATTTTTATTTTTTTTAATTTTATTTATTTATTTCACAGACAGAGATCACAAGTAGGCAGAGAGGCAGGCAGAGAGAGGAGGAAGCAGGCTCCCTGCTGAGCAGAGAGCCCGATGCGGGGCTCCATCCCAGGACCCTGGGATCATAACCTGAGCCAAAGGCAGAGGCTTTAACCCACTGAGTCACCCAGGCGCCCCTGATTTTGATTTTTTAAAAATATTGTATTGAAATATTATTTATCTTAATTACTGAGGGGTTTTGTTTTGTTTTTTACCCTCTTCATTATTTTTACCTGATGCAAATGCCTCACTCACCTGGTCCTGCTGTTATGGAACATTAAAGAAAGTTTGCCAACCCTTAACTAGAATGTAGAAGAAATTAATATAGTTGTCTTTCTACTAAGAAACAAAATCAGCAGCCATTGGGAATAAGCTTGAAGGAAAGGCAAAGAAAGATGAAAGCATAGTGTGTGTCTTGTCATCAGCACAATATTGTGGTTAAAACTATTAGCTGAGCCAAATCGAAGGACTAATGAGTTCCCTCCCTCTCTGCTCTGTAGTTATTCACAGGCTTTTAGCCCTCATTGGAAAAAGCAATAGGCCTAGTGCAACACATCATCAAGTACTTGTGAGAACAGCTCACAGTGTAGTCAACTGTGGTGTTATCAGACACAACACAGTTAAGCCTCTTTGGGCAAACCCAATATACTAGCCCTAACAGAAGATCTATCACTTTCCATTTTATTTCCTTGAGCCTTTAGGACATCTAGAAGCAGGGTGTGCTGATTTATGTTTGCCATACTACCAGTACTAAACTATTGCTGAATGAATGAATGAATGAATGAATGAGAGTGAGTGAATGAATGAATAAATGAATGGTAAGTGGGTGGATAAATGAATGAAAGATTAAGTAGCACAGGCTCTGTAGGCAGAAGCCCCAGGCACAGATCCCACCTTGTGTGACTTTCTGTAACTCTCTAAAGTTCAGTTTCCTCATCTGTAAAATGGAGATGAGAATGATAACTATTTCACAAGGTTTAGGAGAGGATCAAATGATAAAATGTTCCTAAAAGTGTTTCATAAACTGTAAGAATTTAATTTAACAAAGATTGCATTGGTTTAAGTGATAACTGAGAAAAATGTTGAATGCTCTGGAGGGTATTTTTGGAGAAGGAGAAACTCTTTGGAGCCAAAATAAAAACAGTGAGGGAAGGTCATGAATGATTAAGGGAGGTGAGTGTCTGCTACCGTCTATCGAAAACAGAAATCAAAACATAATTCCCTGAAAACAGAAAAATAAAGCTTTCAAGTATTGAAAAAAATCATGGCAACAGACCATGGTGATCATTCCTGCATAATGTGAATATGTTTCAGATTATGGACCTAGTTTACTCAGGGCATAGTCAGAATCCCCCAAAGCCGTCATTTTCTATTTTGAATGCTTTTCTGAATATGTAATATTCAAAATAAATTGTTAGATGCCACACACATAAAAAAAGAGAGCGCTCATGTTTTTAATAGCTTGTGAAATGCAGCCATGGGCCTGCTGGTTGGGGTTGAAAGGAAGTAGCCCATAAACAACTCCATCAAGCGTGACAGAGCATGTTTGAGCTAAGTTTCACACAAAGGAAATTCTTCCATAGTTCTAAGTGCCTGGGTCCCTCAAATAAGATCACATCCTACTGGTAGAGATGTAAGGCCTTTTAAGAAAGCCACATTGATACCTTGCAGCCATATTCTCAGGGCTGAGAGGTATGAGGTTTAAGCTTTATAAGAAGTGTGGGATCTATTTATTGCTCACCTCTGGAATGGTTTGATAAAATCTTTCCTAACAGTCTTATAAGGTTAGTTTTTCAGTGAAAGCTTACTGTGGAAGGGGACAACTTCAATTTAATTTTACTTTGGATCAACTGAATGTGCATAGGAAAAGGGTACCTTTTGGAGTGGGAGGTTTAATTCTTTAGATTCCTTCTTCTGGTACTTAGAATTACCACTCAAAGCAGTTAGTAGATTCCCTCCCATGAGCTCTAACAAAATAGTCAATAGGCAGAGAAAACTAAAAGCTAAAATCTGTGTTCTATTCTTCATCCATCTAGTCATTTGCTATATGAGGGTGTATAAGTCCTTCAGTATCTCATCATCTTAGCTAATAAACTGAATAAATGGGAGCTGTGGTTCTCGTCCTCTGGAATGATTCAACCTGGCTCATTATCAACTTATGGTTCTTCTCTACCCTCCAAGATGAAGGGAGCAACTTGTACCTACTAAGTGACTCCATCCTCTGGCTGCTGTTGATTAGCCCAAAGGGACCCAAGCCAGGGAAATCAGTTCCTGCAAAATTTGGGTCAGATCTAAGAGGCTGATTTATTGCCACCTGGACAGCTAAACAGGGAAGACTATTCTGTAAGAAAGAGAAAACAAGTACCCAGGAGATGCAGAGAAGAGAGGCCAAGAGGGCAGGGACTTGGGGGTTTCTCAATGTCCCAACTACAAAATCTCTTCCTCAAGACCAGCTGCCTACCTCAGAGTTCATGGTGTTCCTCAATCATGAAATTAATAAAATCACTTAGTTTGAACATAAGCAGCTTAGTTCAGATTGGGTTTCTATAACTGCAGCCTAAAGAGCCCCAACTAACATACTCCTGTAACATAAACCCCCAAACGAAATTAGGCACTACCTGTGAAGTCCACCTCCCAAACCTCCTGGCAGCCTTCTTTCTCTGTTTGCTGAGTAAATCAGATTTATAGATTTGAAGCCTAAATAAACCATAGGGAACATCTGACCCCATTCCTTCAGGTTACAGATGTAGAACCAGAGAATTTAAATGACTTGCTCAAAACCACTTTGCCTATAGTGGAAGATTCATGGATCCTTTCTGTAGCCATAGCATTCAGGCATAAGTCTTAGGGCTTTTAATTTTTTATCTCTACATCTCTCTCTCTCTCTCTCAGTGGATACCTCGTGTTTCAGTGGAAAAGAGTATGCTCTAAGAAATTTGATTCAGGAACTTAAGAGGTTGGAACACAAATCCTATGCTACAAGTCCAGATACCACAGGGAGATAGTATATTATGTTGGAAAAACATAGTTTGAGCATCTGACTGCCTGGGTTCAAACCCAGCTCTACCACTTATTGGCTAGGTGACCTTGGCAAGTTAAACTCTGAACTATCGTTTCCTCTTGTGAAGATGGGGATGGCCATACCTGTCTCAGAATGTTGATGTAAAATGAAATAACATCTGTAAAATGCCTGAGATGCCACCACGTAATGTTGGCTATTACTTTATTAAACGGTAGACTATTCCAGCAGACAGAAGGAACAGGGCGCTCATAACACATTTCAGCCTCGTTGGTTTTCCCTTATCAACAATACCATACTCTGCCAAGTCTGAGAGGAGCGACAGCTGCCCCAGTTGTGAGAGAAGAAAGCAAACGCATTAGAGATTAGGGAGAGTTTAAAAGCCACCTGGCGAGGCATTCACGAAACTCCCAACTGCTCCAAAACAGACATGTGTCAAAATGGGTTTTGTGCTTTTAAACTGTTCTCTTTTTCTGATTTCTACCTCCAGATGACTAGGGCACTCATTCATACCCTGGAGCCAAATACTTTCACATAGATGTTCAGAAATTCTCCTCTTACTTCATAGCATTGTTATTTTAACTATCTGAGAAATTTATTTCTCAATTTGCCTGTCCCTACTCCTTGGGTCTTCATTTCTAATGTCAAACAAAAGCTCTCAGGCACTCCTTTTCTCCCTGACACTGACAGAGAAAGTAATTTAGCAAAGTGGATATTTATTTAAGTGACTGGGTGTTGATTTAAACGCTAGTGATAAATTTGTGGATCTTACTCTAAAGACTGTTATTCTTGGTAATGTAATTGTCATGGATCATAACTATAAGACAAAGTATAGCTTCAGCCATCCTGCTTGTTGTAAGAGGATGGAATGTCAAATGATGTTTTGACTATGGAGCATTTCCTGGAGAACAGAGAACAATAGGCCCTTCTCAACATGGGATTAAACACATATGAAAACATGTCTTGAAATCTGGTAGAAGCATGGATCTATAAGAGTCACAGGACTGCGTTTCTTTCTTTCCTCTATTTCAATAGCACTAACTAGCATTCAGTTCGTGATACTCAAGGACACCCCACAGCCTCCTGGAAGAGCTTTGCTTTTCATTTTGCTCCGTGAACCCACATTTTCTAACCTCTATGTCTTTGCATATGCTCTTTCTCCTTTTTGAAACCCCTTTATCTTCTCATTTACTTCACCAAAACTTAACTGATTATTCTTCCTTCATCAAGAATCAGCTCAACACTCACTTCTTAGAAAGCTTCCTTGAGAGTCCCAAACCAGATGGGGATCTCTACTCATGGCTTGTAGACCTGTGCTTCACAATCGCCACACTGGTAATAGTGGACACATATCTATTGTCCAGTAAGTGTGCATTCCTTCATGCAGGGTCATTCATCTCCATACAATACATGCTCAATAGATATTGTCCAATGAATGACTGAATCAGCTCACAAATCAATGAATGAATGGCCTTTATGTCAAAAAGTAAGGAAGACAGTATTTCTTATAACTAATATAAACTGGGAATTTTCTGCTCAGCTGAAAGTGCCCACTGGATTTATGCAAGCCAGAGCAATTGCATAACAGAAAAAATTCATTTTTACTTTTGGAAAATAGTTTGTTTTAGAAATAATCGGAGATAACAGATCATATTTTCTGCATTCTTCTGTTCTTGTTTCTTATTCTCAAACTATTTTCAGAAAAAAAAAAGGATAATACTTGCTTCAGTTTATTTCTTTTTCTTTTTTAAGATTTTATTTATTTAATTTTTTTTGAGAAAGAGCACAAGTGGGCGGAGGGACGGGGGAGAGGGAGAAACAGACTCCCTGCTGAGCAGGGAGCCCAATGCTGGGCTCAATCCCAGCACCCTGGGATCACGACCTGAGCCGAAGGCAGATGCTTAACCAACTGAGCCACCCCCGTGCCCCTATTTATTTCTGATCATGATCCATGCCCTTCCATCAAAATGCTTAGTCTTTAATCGGTAGGCACAAAAGAAAATTACAATACCCCCCTTTCCCCAGAAAATAGGTCAAATGGGTAAAAAGCCATAGGAACAAAGAGGAAAAATATTAATTGTCATCATAAAGGTCTTATTTCTATTCCTATATCTGACACAATGGGGAAAGCAGAGAAGAATCACACTATTCATTTGATACATATATTTTCACAAGGCTGTTTTGCAAGAGTCCACCCTAAACCTTTCTCTGATTATATAGGCTGACAAACATGAAGGAACAACATGCAACCAAAATGGAAACCAACTTGAAAATATTTAAATATTGTACATGGAAATTACACAGATTGGCTTATAATGACCATTCTATAGTCCTTTGGCAATATGTTAAGAAGAAAATTTTTTTAAAAAGTAGATTACCAGTTTTCTTAGCAACAGTCCTGCTGATCAACCCTGAAGTTCAGGCTCAAGAGAAAGTCTTCCTGTCTCCATGGTGTACTGGGCTAGCCAGGTGGATTCTTTCTCTGTCTGAATCTCCACTATAGTTAGGCATCCATCGGAACCCTTCCACACTAAGACAACTTCCCTTGTTCATTAAATGCCTTCTCAGAGGGAAACTTTGCCAAGTCTTTCTATAGGCCATTTCATTCTAATCAGATCTGGAAAAGCTGGCTTGGTATTTAAATGTAAAAGCAAATAATAGCAATCAAACTTTGGACCCAGCTATGTGTTAAAGCACATTCCTCAAAAATATGTTATGAGTCCCCCAGTATTATTATCCCCATTTTACAGATGGGGAAATTGAGACTTAGATTGGCCAATTATTATTATTTTGGGGGGGGGTACTACGGTGTTGTAGACCTAAACTGAACCCAGGCTGTCTAATTTCCAGGCACATTTTCTTATGTACTTCATTCAGATGATCTCCACTTGATTTATAAGGACACAGAAAAAGCCAGCATCAGTCCTATGTGAAAAACTGTTTGAATGAAGACTGTTTCTAAGGTATTTCTCTCCTCAGGGCTGAACCATTACAGGCCTTTAATGTTTCCTAGTTCAGATAATTTTCAAGTTAACATCATCATCATCATCATGGTTGTCATCAGAACTACCATTTACTAAGCCTACACCATGGGCCAGGTCCTTGATTACACAGTCACACAAAAAAAGCCTGAGGTGCACAATTGTCCACACTCTATGGATGTACAAACAGAATGCTCAGTGAGAAAAACGAACTTGTCCATGACCTGATTTCCAGTAAACTTGCAAAGCCAGGATTCTAATGTGATTGTGCAATGCCATTTCCCCAGCTCTCCTTGTGGTTCCTCACTACACGCCTACTGTCAGTCTCTTGGCTTCTTCATATCTTCATAGCCCCCGTTTAGTCACAGAAACTAGTTCTGGACCGTTAAAGCATGATGGGAAGAGAATAAGCCTGTGTGGCAGCATCATGTTTCAAATGGCAGTCCTCCCTGATAACATAAGGTTGAATTCCTCCACCACACACCTTACCTCATTTCTTCATCCGACACATTGTAGACTGATGTAGAAGGGGGGATAACCCTGGTCCAGGACAGCCAGTCATATTCCTTCTGTTTAAAAGAACTGGACAGGAAAAGACCAGAGAATAGCCAGTTATGACACTTTCCTATAAGACTGTAGGAAATTTCCAAAACACTTCCTGATTCAAAGTGTTTGGGAAATTATTTAGAGCTTTTCTTAGTTTCCAGGAGAAATGTTGCAGCAACGGGGTGGTAGAATGAAGTGGCTTTGGGTGCAGTGTCACTCTCCAAGTTCCATCTGGAAGGGCGACAGGGACCATGAGCGAGTTGAAAGGGCTGGAAGGGTGAGAGGGGAGTGTCTTGAAGTGGATTTGTATGTCTTGCATGATTTTATTTATCATTTGCAATTTTATGCAAAATAATCACATTATTATTATTATTAGATAATTAGTGGTGGCTTGGGGATAGTAATAGGAGCTAATGAAGCCCTTGAAGCTGCTGCTGAGCATTGCCTTTCTCTGTCAGGGTCATCCTTTTTGAGCCTCTGCTCCTAACCTGTAAAGCAGAGATCAAAACAATTAAGAAGAGTTCTATGCCAGACCCTGGTTTGGAGGACTGATGACACTTCACCTTTACTAAATACTTATATCCCATCGAAGCCTAGAAAGGATTGAGGTGGCTCACAGTGAAAGACAAATGCACAAGAGGTTTGTGGAGCTATGAAAGCAGGGTGAAAGAGAAAATTCCAGTGCCAAGGAGGGGGAACCATACCAGAGACTAGAGAATGCTTCTTGCCTGGGGATCTTGTTACAATGCAGATTCTACCTCACTTTGTCCTCAGGAGTGGAGCCTGAGGTTCTGCATTTCTAACAAAGACCGTGTGAAGCAAATACTGTTGGCCCAGGGATCCCATTTTGCATAGGTTGAGGAAGCTAATGTAAGAGCATAAAAAAATTACTTTAGTATGCAAGTAATTAAACCTTTCTACAGTGTGGGTCTCAATATAGAAATGTATTCTAATAACTTTTTAATTAGCAGAAAACTCTCTGAGGGTATTGGTGTGTGTCAAACAGTCCAATCCCTCCAAAGACTGCTTTCCACCCCTCCCCACCCCCTCGGGGACCTTCCAGACCTGACACTGCGAGCAGGAAATCTGATGTGCCTGACGCATCTTTCTAAATGATTTCGAGGAAGGAAAAGTAGGCTGCACAGATCCTGGAAATGCATGATGTAACCTTTTACATTCAGAGAAAAGACTGTCCCTAATTCAAGCCATATTTTGCCCAATGAAGTAGACATATTTGAAACTGGAAAACATCCAAAGAAAATATGGAATTCAATATATTTCTGCAAGCCTTGGCCTTTGCCTTCTTGTGACCTGATGACCTACCTGTGCGTGGTATGGCACTTCCTCTCGCCTCACGCTGGATACCTCCCAATTCTAATTCCCATTTGAGCTCTCCAGAGAGGCATGTGTTGGGAGAGAAATCTATAAAGCACTTAAAGATTGTTGAGAGCTTCCAGGAGTCAGACCGTGTGCTAAAAGCTGTAATAGATTATCTCATTTAACCCACTATGTGGACTAAACAGATAAGGATATTCATAAAGATGGAGTGTGTTACAAGGACACACAGCTATTAGCTTATCATAACAGAGATTCCAGTTGAGGTCTCTATAAGTCAGGATTTCTCAAGCCTTAACACCACCGACATTTTGGACCAGATAATTCTTTGTTATTGAGGGGGGTCCTGTGTGTTGTGTGAGTTTTAGTTGCCATTTGCAACCTCTCACTCTAGTTATGACAACCAAAAATGTCTCCAGACATTGCTAAATATCCTCTGGGAAGCAAACTGCCTGGTTAAGACTGTTCCGACCCAAAGCCTGAGAGCCTGATAAACGAAGATAGGAATTGTTTTTCAACATTTTACAAGGATTCACCCTATTATGGGTTGAAGTGGGCCCCTCCCCCAAATTCTTATGTTGAAGTCCTAATCCTTACTACCTCAAAATATGAGTGTATTAGGAAACAGGGTCTTTGAAGGAGTGATTCAGTTAACTGAGCCTATTAGTATGGTTTCTGATTGAATCTGACTGGTGTCTTTTTAAGAAGAGGAAATTTAGATACATAGAGAGACACCAAGGATGCATGAACAGAGGAAAGATCGTATGTAGACACAGAAGAAGGCAACCACCTGCAAGCCAAGAAGAAACTAATCCTGCCCACACCTTGATCTTAGACTTCCAGCCTCCAAAGTGATGAGTCAATACATTTCAGTTGTGTAGCTCCCCAGTGTGTAGCACTTTGTTATGGGAGCCCTACCAAACCAACACAGCACCAAAGCACCACACTGAGCTTTCTGGCCTTAAATTGTTTAGAATATACCATGAAAGGTTTCAGAATTAATTCCAAGCCTAAGAAATGAAAGGTTAACTCATGACAATGCTGTTTATAATTCATGTTTCTCTTCACAGGCAGGGGATAATGATTATGAGAAAAATACTTTTGAACCTATACCATGCCCTAGCAATTTGCTTTACACCTTTTAGGACTGCTTACCATTCATACCCTAACACTAATTCTTATCTGTGCCCTTATATTCCTATGTCTCTATCGGGAATATACTTTCTAGAAACTCTAAGTGGAATGGCAATGTGGTATAGTATCAGGATAGCAAGGACAATTGTGATAACACTTTCCAGTCCCAGTTTATGGCAAACATTATAACGATGCTCACAAGACAAGAAGTCCTCAAAATCCTTCTTAACACCAGGCTCCAAGCAAGACTATCAAAAATATCTGAAGTGGCAGAAGAGATGAAACTATGCTGTCCTCAAGGTAGCGCTGTATTCTCAAACCTAGCTACAAACTGGAATCATCTAGAGAGTTTTCAACAATATGAGTGTTCAGTCTCAATCCCCCAAATTCTGATCAACTGGTCTGAGATGGAGTCCAAGCACAAGTATTTTTCCAGTGCCTCTAATGCACCACCAAGGTTGAGAACACTGGTTGACTGGAGCAGAGTATTCAAGCTCTACTGTAATAGCTAAGGGCTATGCACAAGGCTCTCAATTTCTCAGGGTCTCAGTATTCTCACTTTAAAATGGCCATCATAACTCTTGACTTTCCTGTCACTCTGTTTAAATTAGTTAAGTTAAAAACCACATAATATGTACAGGATTATAAATTTTGAGTGCTGACATTAGCACTGTGGGTTCTCACCTCATTTCTACACTGATCCACTGTACATCCTCAGGTGAGTAACTTCATCTCTGTAGACCTCAGTCCAGACCCACATAAAATGAGGCAGTGTCTAAAGTCACCTTCAGGCCCAAACTACATACTCTTGGCAGGGCAGTCTCATACATTGTATATAATAATGACTGCTTCTATTGAGATCTGATTTTCTCATTAAAGTAAGATGCTGAGGGTTTAGAATCCACCTCTTAATCATCAAGATGACATTAGGAATAAAATTTAAATTACACAGTGGCCTGGAAAGTAATTTGATAATTTCAATGCAAGTACCTTACACGTTCTTTTTTTTTTTTTTTTAGCCATGTTCCTTCAACTCTGGGAATCTATTTTAGAGAGAGAATCAAGATATAGGCAAAGATTTATATACATGGATGTTTGTTACAACATTATTTATAGAAGTGGGAATGCTAGTGGGTATAGATGTATTTATAAGAAAAAAGTGTTTCTATAAATTATGAAAGTCACAGGATTAAATGTCATATAGTCACAAAAAATATATTTTTCAAAAAATAGCTAATGATGGGAAAATATGATAGATAAAATAAATAAAAATATATAAAAGAAGACAATGAGAATGTCAGAAAACTGTACAATATATTACTCAAACATACACACAAACACACACACACCACAGGGAATGACTAAAAGGAAACATACCAAAACATTTATCAGTCATAACAGTTGTGGTGTTGTTCAGAATGTTCTAATTTTCTTTATATTTTCTGTAGTTCTAAATGTTTTTCCATATACATGGGTTGTTTTTACCATCAGACAGGGAAAAACATTATTTTAAAGAGCTACTGTGGGTTCATATGTAGTAAAGACAATACCTTTGAGGAAACATCTAGTGAAGGAAAGTGTATAAAGTGTTAATATCTTCTGAGCCAAGGAAACCCGCAACATCCTTGGGAAGTAGGGCCCATGAGAAGTCAGTGAGAGATCAGGTGATAACTGAAGGCCAGCCACTGGTACCTCCTGTCTCCAGCAAATCATTATTTGAGTGGAAAAATGGCAAAGTCTCCCTGCTCAGTGCTTTTGGGCTTTTCCCATCTTATATGCAAAACACACATTATACTTTTGGAGGACATGGGGGAAGGAAAACAAGACCCAACACAAAGCACCAAAAAGAAGAGGTTTTACCATGAAACTAATGAAGCTGAAGCTTCAGGGTACCTTGCTTTCCTCAGCCCTTCCCAAGACCAAGGAATGTGTTCACATGGCCATTGTTTCCCAACATTCACAGAAGTTAAATATTTAAACCACAGTTATGATGACAATCACTTCCGTTTTGACTTCCCCTGTCATACTGCTGCTCACATCAGGTGGCACTGGAATAGTTGTGGCTTTACAGGGGATCCATTTAGTTAAAGTTTACTAGTCTCACACTGTTGACATTTGAAGCTGGATAACTATTTGTGTTGAGATCTACTTCGTGCAGTGAAGGATGTTTAGCAGTATCTGTAGTCTCTACCACTAGATTCCAGTACTACCACCCTACCCCCACAGACATGATAATGGAAAATGTCTCCAGACATGTCTAAGAACCCCCTGAGGTAGGAGGAGCGGTACAAAATCTCCCCAGTTGAAAACCACTGACCTAGGAGACACTGAGTTGAAGATACACATTAATTTGGGTTTAGTGAGGTATGTTTCTCTGGTTCATAGTTACTTGCATGAAGAGTCAGGTTCCCAGCTGTCCTAGAAAGGATGGCTTTCGGAAACATTGCTATAGTTCTCTGGGCTGACTCCCCATGTAATGTGAAGGTGTGAGGCCAGAGGAGCTATGTGTGATGTGAACAAGTCCACAGCTCTTGACACTTGAAGTGTGTGAATGATGGAGGAGAAATGAGATTTCAAATGTATGGAGCCAGAAGCTATTCTACAGAAAATTCTTCCAATCAGAAGTATAAAAAGGAGTTTCTTTTCTCATCAATACTGTTCAAAATGCAAGTTCTAATGTATATGAATTATAAATGCATAAAGTAAGGATATTTCATTTATTTTTGTATGGAATCAATAAAACTATCCTTGCTTTTTTGGTATAACCATTTTTTTACATAATTTTAAAAAATTTTATTTAAATTCCAGTTAGTTAGCATGCAGTGTTATATTAGTTTCAGATAACAATATAATGATTTAACACTTCCATATAGCACTCAGTGCCTATCACAACCAGTGTACTCCTTAATCCCTGTCACCTATTTCATCGATCCACCCACCTTCCCTCTGGTAACTGTTAGTTTTTTCTCTATAATTAAGAGTCTGTTTCTTGGTTTGCCTCACTCTTTTTCTTTTTTATTCCCTTTGCTCATTTGTTTTGATTCTTAAATCCCAAGATGAGGAAATCATGTGGTATTTGTCTTTCTCTGACTGACTTACTTCCTTTAGCATAAAACTCTCTAGTTCCATCCATATCATTGCAAAGAGGAAGATTTCATCCTTTTTATGGCTGAGTAATATTCCATTAAAATATACCCCACATTTTCTTTATCTATTCATTAGGCATTGGATATTTGGGCTGTTTCCATAATTTGGCTGTTGTAGATGATACTGATATAAACATTGAGGTACATGCATCCCTTTCAATTTGTATTTTTGTATTCTTTGGGTAAATATCTAGTAGTGCAACTGCTGGATCATAGGGTAGTTCTATTTTTAACTTTTTGAGGAACTTCCATACTATTTTTCAGAGTGACCGCACCAATTTGTGTTCCCACCAACAGTGCAAGAGGGTTCCTTTTTCTCCACACCCTCATTAGACCTGTTGTTTCTTGTTTCTTGTGTCGTTGATTTTAGCCATTCTGACAGGGGTGAGGTGTTTCATTGTAGCTTTGATTTGCATTTCTCTGATGGTGAGTGACATTGAGCATCTTTTCATGTATCTGTTAGCCAGCTGTATGTCTTCTTTGAAAAAAATGTCTATTCATGTCTTCTGTCCATTTTTAAATTGGATTATTCATTTTTTGGATGTTGAGTTTTGTACGTGCTTTATATATTTGGATACTAACCCTTTAATCAGATACGTCATTTGCAAACATCTCCTCCCATTCCATACGTTGCCTTTTAATTTTACTGATGGTTTCCTTCACTGTGCAAAAGGCTTTTATTTTGATGAAGAGGTAAAAGACCTGCACTCTGAAAACTATAAAACACTGATGAAAGAAACTGAAGGCGACACATAGAAATGGAAAGACATAACATGTCCACAAATTGAAATAATAATTATAAAAATGTCTATACCACCCAAAGCAATCTACATATTTAATGCAATCCCTATCAAAATACCAACAGCATTTTTCACAGAGCTAGAACAAACAATCTTAAAATTGTATGGAACCACAAAAAAACCCGAATAGCCAAAGCAACCTTGAAAAAGAAAAGCAAAGCTAGAGGCATCACAACTCTGTACTTCAAGTTATATTACAAACCTGTAGTTATCAAAAGAGTATGGTACTGGCACAAAAATAGACACATAAACCAATAGAAAACTCAGATATGTACCCATAACTCTATGGTCAATTAATCTTTGACAAAGCAAGAAAGAATATCCAATGGAAAAAACATAGTCTCTTCAACAAATAGTGTTGGGAAAACTGGACAGCAACAAGCAAAGGAATGAAACTGGACCACTTTATTACACCAAACACAAAAATAATTTCCAAATGGACTAAACACCTAACTGTGAGGCCTGAAACCATAAAAATTCTAGAGAACATAGGCAATAATCTCGTTGACTTTGGCTGAAGCAACTTTTGTCTAGATAAGTCTTCTGAGGTAAGGGAAACAAAAGCAAAAATAAACTATTGAGACTTCATCAAAATAGAAACTATTCTGACACAAAGAAGCAAACTGCAAACAACATTTTATCTAAGCATGAAAAAAATCATTTATTCTTTAACAAGGAAACATTCATTTTGAATCAAAGTAATGAGCAGCTTCTTAAATTTCTTGATAATTCACCTAATAAGAATAAATCATATGAGCATATTGGAAAAAGATGTTGCCCTTTTTGGCCCATTTATATGAAATTACTGCTATGGTTGAAAAGCACATAAAACTCACAATGTTCAGCTGAGACAAGGACATCAGTGACCAACCGGCAAATGAGTGTTGTCAATTCAAACAATATTTAGGATTCCTTATTTTCACAAGAAAATTTGAAAACTCCTGAAATAAATGTAATGGCATTTCCTCCAAATCTGGCAATTCTAATATTTTGTACAACAATCCCATTAGCAAGTTGTGAAGCTTAAAAAGGGCTTTTTAAAACTGTGAATTGCAAAAATAAAAGGGGGAGGGCTAATTTGATCAACCGTGACAGAGGAAAGACAAAATAACCTTCCTGTTCTCTCCACAGAAAAGTATAACACAAATGTCACATAAAGAGGAAGCCAAAGAGTATGCAGATCAAAGACATAAAACAAAAATATTATGGGGTCAAAGACCCAGCAGTTAATTTCAAAAGTATGATATTCTAGATATTATTTGTGACAACTGCTGGCTTTTACATTTTTTGAGATTTTCTTCATTCTAAGATATTTTCAGTTCATAATATCATATTTTTTATGCCTTCCCCCCAACTGTATAAGCCTTAGGCCTCACCATTTCGGGCCTGACCCAGAGTACACAGCCCAACCAGGCCCTGGGTTTGTGTTATCTCAGGCCATAGTCACACTCACTAGTGAAGTGAGCCTTGTAATTGTCCTTTTGCAATTAATCTTATTGATTGGATCATAAACCTGCCTCCAAAACATATTACAGACTTGAGACTTAATTTAGAAGTGTCCAGAATTCTACATCATGAAAGAAATCTCTGCCATCATTTGTTATTAGACCATAGGGGCCACGAGTGTGAGTGACTCTGGTATCAGAGAGCAGAGCCAACACCACATTACAGCTACCTGCAGTGGACACAGAAACTCTCAAGACAACAGCTAACATAATGAGCTCATATCTAATCGGCCCTGTTAAAGTGTGTCCTGTTTTTAAAATATTAAAAATGTGTTAAGTAAATTATACAGCAGATAGGGCAAAATAGATACATTTAGTTTAATATCAGTGGACAACACAAAACAGTCAAGGACCAACTGGCAAGACGGTTCTATGTATAATATTAGGCCATTTACACTGATAATATTTGTTTTGGTGTTCTGAGGAGAAAAACTGTTAGCATTGTAGGCCATCTGGAAAAGATGTTACATTTTCCAGAAGATTCCATGAGTGCAGGGACTATGTGATAGTATCTAGGACAGTGCCTGGTGCATTTAGGCACTCAACAAATATTTGTTGAATGAAGACTTTACCACTCTTCCCTGTTTCCTGAAAGTAAGAAGGAAAAATGGGAATAAATATGAGAAGCCATTTTCTTTGTGTAATGACCCTACTTAAAAGGAGAAACCCAAGGGCCTCTGGGTGGCTTAGTCATTAAGCATCTGCCTTCGATTCAGATCACAATTTCAGGGTCCTGGGATTGAGCCCCACATCAGGCTCCCTGCTCTGCGGGAAGCCTGCTTCTCCCTCTGCCACTCCCCCTGCTTGTGTTTCCTTTCTCTTTCTCTCTCTCTCTTTCTGTCAAAGAAATAAATAAAATCTTTTTTAAAAGAGGGGGTGATACCCATTCTTCAGAAACCTTTTCTTCAGATTATAGAAATAAGTAGATTCCTTAAAATGAAGCAAGGATGACTCCTGGTGACTTACACACACACATCTGCATAGTACCAAAAGATTACAAGATGAATCCTATCAGAACCAAAAGGCACCTAAAAGCTAGATATCCCCCACAAGGAGCTATTTATTTATCTCAAGGACTAAATTTAGCTTATTGAAGACCAGCAAATCTAAAACTTAAGCCTCCAGAGACTATATTTAATTACAAAATATTTTCAGTTTTCATGTCTGCATTTCTATCTACCTATTAGGACTATTAGTCAGGAAAGTATACTGTATATCCTAAAATGTGTGATTTATAGAAGTTGCTTCAATCTCAATACTGATTTTTATTACATAGTGGGACCATTTCCTTCCTTTTGAAACTTTTGAAAATGTACACCTCTAACACCATATTCCACAGGAAAAAGTTTTCTACAGCCAACTTTATAGAAACATGTATTTAAAAGAATTCTAAAGACCATTCCAAAATCCTTTCCTCACCAATGACTGGTTTTGTATTTATTAGGCCTGAATCAATATACAGCATTCCTATATTCTCTTGCTCTTGCCTTTGATACATTTTTATTTAGATGTTCATCCTTGTCCATTTTTTTTAAAAAGGCAGGATGAGATGATCATGCATCAGACCAAAAGCTTGCTGTTTGATCTTCCCTTTGGGCATTGCTGACACTCCTGATATAACATCCCCCTCTGGTTTTCCATATTCTTTCCTATCTACCTATCAATAGTCAATCAGAGTAAATTAACTATCATTTAAAATACAGTGATTTTTCTATTAAATAATCAAATTACTAACCCCATTTTGTTGTCTATTTACATAGGATATGTAGGAAATTACTTCTTTCAAATATATTTTTCAAGATCACATAGGTGACGGCCACCTATTTTTCCAAGTTAATTAAATTTGAAACAAGACCACTGGGGACAAAAATGCAAAAAAAAAAAAAAAATCCAGATGACTCAAAAAGCAGTAGGCTTCAATTATATTTTAACAACTTTCACAACAAACCCCAGTGTCTGTTTTGGCAAAGAATATCTCATAACTTTATTGAGAGAAACAAGCTCAAGAGGCCAAAACATTTTAGCACAATTTCAGACTTAACAGTTAATGCTTTGTAATTTAAAATAATAGAAAAAAATGTTGAAAAGTTCTAGAATGGAAATGCTAAAATTCGAATTTAAATTCTTCCAGCCACCTGCACATAGATGTTTATAGCAGCTTTATTTATAATTGCCAAAACTTGGAAGCAATGAAGATGTCCTTCAGTAGGTGAATGGATAAATAAGCTGTGTTGCACCCAGACAATGTAGTATTATTCAGTGCTAAAAGAAATGCGCTATCAAGTCGTAAAAAGACATAGAGGAAACTTAAATGTATATTACTAAGTGAAAGAAGCTAATCTGATATGATTCCAACTATGTGACATTCTGGAAAAGGCCAAACTGACAGTAAAATCATTAGTGGCCAGAAGTAAGGATGGGGGGAAGTTGGGTAGGGATAAAAGGCAGAGCACAGAGGTATCTTAGGACAGTGAAAATACTCTGTATAATACTATAATGTGGGTATGTGTCATTATACATTTGTCTAAACCCACAGAAGGTACAATACCAAGAGTAAACTCTAAGGTAGACCATGAACTTGGGCTAATAATGATGTGTCAATGTAGATTCATTAATTGTAACAAATGTACCACTACACTGGGAGATACTGATAATGTAGGAAGCTATGCATTGGCGGGGGCAGGGATATGTGGGAAATCTCTGTACCTTCCTATCATTTTTGCCATAAGCCTAAAACTGCTCTAAAAAGTAAAGTCTTTTTAAAAAAGATTTTATTTATTTACTTCCCAGAGAGAGAGACAGCGAGAGAGGGAACACAAGCAGGGGGAGTGGGAGGAGAAACAGGCTTCCTGCCAAGCAGGGAGCCAGATGTGGGCCTCAATCCCAGAATCCTGGGATCATGACCTGAGCCGAAGGCAGACGCTCAATGACTGAGCCACCCAGGAGACCCTAAAAAATACTTTTAAAAAATTCAGTGCACCTCCTGGAAAGTAAGACTATTTTCCTCACTGGAGGTTTTCTGACAGGATGGAGAAACTTGCTGTCATAGCTATGTGTGTACAGGAACCGGGCAATGGATGGGTAGTCAGATTAGATAATTTCCAAAGTCTTTTTAAAAAATCATTTCCAAAGTTCTTAAAAACCTCAAGTAACATAAGATATAGATAAAATAATTTAAGTCAAAACTGCATAAATAAAATAAAATGGAAAAAATCCTAAAGGCAAAAAAAATTTTTTTTTAATTGACAATTAGGAAGTATAACAACTAAACAATCTGGTTGGTAAAGGTATTCTTGTTAAAAAAAAAAAAAATCCTACCAAGGGTGCTTAGGTGACCAGTCAGTTAAGCATCCAACTCTTGATTTTGGCTCAGGTCATGATCTTAGGTGGTGAGAACAAGCCCTGCATTGGCTCATAATCAGTGGGAAGTCTGCTTGAAATTCCCTCTTCATCTCCCTCTGCCCTCGCTCCTCTCTCTTTCTTTCTTTAAAATAAATAAATTTTAAAAATTCTTCCAGCAGATTTTAGAGTCTACTAGAAGATGGGCAATCAAATGATGTTCCATGTCAGTTCTCTGCCATAGGGTCCTTCATGAGTGAAGATGGTGCCTACTGATAGTTCAGTTGCTTCATGTCGTTTATAGTGATTTGAGGGTAATGGACTCTGAACTATGGACTCCATATCCCAGAGTCCCCCTTATGAACAAGTAATAGGCCCAAAGAATGGAGCATCCAAGTTAGGAGAGGGGCCAGTACCTGACTGGCCCACAGTCAACCAGCACAAGCCTTTGGCCCCTCCTGCCAGTAGAACTAAGAACACATGGGGCCTTCATGAAGTTCCCTGAGGTTAGGTAAAATTGGAAGGAAATAAAACCCAAGGCCCAATTGGTTACTACCCTGTCATGGAATGCCTCTAGTGCTAACACAGCAATCTGGAGCTGGCAACAGACACCAAATGATCAAACCATCTCCTGAGGCCCAAAAAGAAGAATGGCCAGCCATGCTAATCTGCAGCAGAGCTGGAATGGGCATTCTGGGCTTGACACCTGCAACTAAATTTTTCCATAGAGCCTTCCTACATCATTCTACCTTGAAATAAACTGATTCTACTCCTAGACCCTTCAAGTGATCATGACTTATGCTTCTCATGGACTCTACTTGCCTTCAAAAGCAGCTCTCTTGTTAACCACAAATTCTCTTCCATCTAGCCAACCCCTAAGCTTGCCATGCTTTAAAGAGACTGCCAAAGGAGGAAGATAATGATGTTAATTGAGGCTTCTAATTTCTCCCTGTAAAAGTTATGAAGTTGCTTGAATAAGTTAATTTATTATACAGTAAATGTGTGGTGGGGTGAGGTTGGGGGTGCTGTTCCATTTCAGTTCCTGGGTCTGTTGCTGATGAGGTCTTTGAACTCTTGCCCATGCCAAGCCCATGAATCAGTGTCATTTACCATGTGCATTTAGATAATTGAAATAATAAAGATGAAATGGATACAAAAGATCTACTATTTCATGAATAGTAATTCCTTTTATCAGTGCACCAACAGTGAAGCAAATTAGACCACCTACATTCTTGCTTCATGAAAAAGATCCTACCATCTTGCCCCATCTTTCCACCATCCTACTTATTTTCATTTTCTTTCCTAAAAAGTACTAATATGTGTATATATCTATATGTATGCTTCTAATCAAAATTATAATTCTGAATGAAAATGATGTGGGAATTTATACGAATAATACACAGGAAGAAAGTCGAACATAAATGTTTATATTTTCTTTCTTCACCATGGTTATAAAAAGCTTAAGCATACAAAAATTGGAAGTTTAAAAACTCAGCTTACTATAAACTTTGAAATACTATGCTGAAAAAGAAAAGTGTTCAAATTTAAAGCCACTTAACCTGTTATAAAGTCAGGAAAGAATATCATTCCTAAAAATAAAATACCCCTAAAATAAACAAGGTCAGGAAGACATTGTTGTTATGAGAGAACATCATTAACTTTGAATGTGATTTTGAATGTCTCAGCCTGTCTGGAATCCCAGTGATAATGATAAATCACATTTATCTCTTTTACTAGAAACTAACACAAATTTAAAAGTGACAAACCACATACGATTCAGAAGGATTCTTCCAGATCTGTTTCCAATTTCAATATTAGTTTCCTATCTAGGACTGAACTTCAAAATGCTAAAACACACCATCCATGGTCTCAAGTCAGAAAGAAACTGATGGACAAAGAAAGCACATGCTTTTGACAAAGATTGCCAGAGAAGAAAACTTCTAAAGGAAATCTCTGCCAAAAATAAAACAAACTAACATTTAACAAACAACAAAAAGAGAGAGAGAGAGAAGGGACCCCTGGGTAGCTAGCTTGTTTGGTTAAACATCGTTGGTTGATTTTGGCTCAGGTCACGATTCCAAGATCCTGAGATCAAATCCCATATGAGGCTCTGCACTAAGTGTAGAGCCTACTTGAGATTCATTCTCTCTCTCTCTCCCCCCTCCCCGCCCCACCCCCTGCTCCTGCTCTCAATAAACAAATAAATAAATAAATAGATAGATAAATAAATAAAATTTTAAAACAAAGCAAAACACCCAAATCATTTAGCTCATACATGCATGGTGCTACCAATGCACTTTGTCTTTTGCCTTCTGTGTCACTGTTTTCAGCTTGACAGTGACAGCTTGACATTTCAAAGTGTGGACCTCTTAGCAAACATTTGGGATCTGTTTTCATCCTTTCACCATAGAAGCCTCCCCTATGTCATCCTGTGCTGCTGCAGCTCTTGGAAAGATTATTCTCCCCAAAGATAATTCCTTCTCAGAGCCTAAAACAGTGGCAAGCACACACAAGTCACTCGATAAATATTTGTGAATTAATTAGTCAAAACTTCCACATCTCCAGACTATTTTTTCCACCTAGATTTACAGCTCAGCAAGACAAAGCTGATTTTTCCAGAGTCTCTGGAACTTTCTGCTCAAGCCATCTCAATACCTCGTTAGGTTGGCTTTCAGACTGGGTATTTCCCCACATGCAAGTGATGTCTGGAACTTTTTCTACAAGTAGTGAGTTTAAATCAACAACAACAAAGATGAAGAAATCAAAAGTATGTACATCATAAACTCATTTCTCTCCAAATACAGTCAAACAAAACAAAAAACATCCAGCCACCCTCTAGGGGACTTTTTTTTTTTTTTTTCCATTTCTTAAAACGTAGGTATCAGCACTCCATGCAAGCATGAACTCTGGCATTTCAGACTGGGAGGGGTTTACTGGAGGGACTTAAGAGTTTGGAAGGTTACAACAACATCAGAGCCAGGCTTCAGGGATCAGAAGACCCCACCACCTCTGGGAGGATCAATGATGAACTCAATACAATTTTGAGAAATTAACAGTTATTGGCATCTATTGGCCAATCCAAGTATGAACCTACTCAGCAAAAGGAATTCACAGTACAGTTCAATTCCAAAAGCATCTATGGAGCATCTCTGCAGTGCCAGACACTATGCCAGGTAATGGGGAGTCAGAAATGATTGAGAAGATGTCCAGAGGAGCGACATAAAAAAATAGCTATAACAAGACACACAAATTTACTTTCAGTAATAGTCTTCATTCACCATACTTCATTAACAATAGTGTTTCCCTTTTGCCTCCAAATATGTTAAAACGATTAATTATATGTAGTAACCAAGCTCTGAAATTCCTGGGGGAGATCTTTTTATTTTAAACATCATCCAGATGAGGGGTGCCTGGGAGGCTCAATCAGTTAAGTGTCTGACTTCAGCTCAGGTCATGATCTCGAGGTCCTGGGATTGAGCCCCACAGCAGGCTCCCAGCTTGATGGGGAGACCCCTTGTCCCTCTTCCCTCTGTTCCTCGCCCCACTTATGCATTCGGTCTCTCTTTTTAAAGGATAAAATCCTTAAACAAAACAAAACAAATAAAGTAATAAAAAAAAGAAATACAAAACAATGATCCAGAAGAGAATCTATAGGGGGCACTGTCAGGTAAGTTGTGGGGAACACCAAGGGCAGAAGGCACTCTTGCCTTCCTGTTTGAGAGTCAGGGGCAACATGCAATGCAGGGGTCCCACACCAACACAGAGCAACCTAGCAGAGCAAAGAGGGTAGAGTACACAGTCAGGTGGAAATGGCTGACTCCAGAGTGAGTACTGAGTACTGACTACTGAGGCTCCCTCAGTACTAAGTGGAACAGACACTGCTGAGAGCCAGAAGGCCTGCCAGGGGACCTTACAGGGCATGGGTTGACCTCTTGGCATAGCTTAAGCAGAGCACCTGAGTCAGGAAGTGGATGCAGGACCAAGGAAAGTTCTCATCAGCAGAGAGAGGCCACCCATCATTGGCCAACCTGAGAAACACTAGATGACACATGTATCAGCTGCAGACATCAGAGAAAGAGGTCAGCAGAATCAAGGCTGCTGGGCATGCCAACAGCCCCCACACAGCTGAGAGTCCCTCATGTAGATAGATCCGGACACTATCTCCCAGTAGACCCCAGGGAGCAGCCTCGTGTGGAGCAAATGCAGCTACCACTCTACACACACAACCACTGTCTAAAGATAGCAGAGAACTTGGGATGGAAATTCAAGAGGAAATTAGAGCAATCATCCCCAAAGACAGGTTTATCTAGAATAAATTACTGATTAGGTCTAAGGTTTGAAGTAGACTGTGTATTTAGTTATTTTCTTCTTACCTAAAACGATGGAGTACTCTACAGAGTACCACATAGTTCTAGAAAAAAATAAAATATATTTTCTCTTGTGCATCTGAGTTGCAGCGGACAGACCCACTAAACAAAAAGGAAGGGGGTGATGAGGGTTTGCCAGGCTCAGAGAATGGAGAAAGTAAAGGTACAGAGTTGGGAATATGAATAAATACACTTAGGGCCTAAGAGGATTTTCAACTTGACTGTCAAAGAGGGTTCAAGAAGAAGGCCCGGATAGGTGAGAACACTATGGAGGTTTACAATTCCTTGGAAATGGAATTTAATTAAACCTTGTTTTTCTAACTTTAAACTTAAATCTGATTTCACTAAGAAGCAGCTTTTTGTCTGAATTAGAAAAAAATCAAAATTTTAGTTTAATGTTAACATTTACCCTCAGTGTTCTAAAGATCTTTTTCTCTTTTATCAAAAAATGCACTAACAATAGATGGATACATTGACTACTGAGAGAGGGAAGAGAGATCTTCAGAGTAAAATTAATCTTATGGACAAGAAGAGATGAATTCTTCATATGCATGTTCACATAAAAAATGATAAAAATGAGCAAAATAATAAAAAGAGACACACACGAAAACTGTACTACACCAAGGGATTGCATGGTTTCACTTTCCACTGGACTGTAAACTGTCTGAAAGAAACAAAAAAAAAAAAAAAGAAGAAGAAGAAAAGAAGGCATGTCTGGGTTGAATTCCAGCACATTGCATAAGGAATTAATTACCTCCAATTTCAAAACTGGCCTTTCTGGTGTTTGCTTTGAGTTTGGGATACTTATGACTTTGAATTATTTTTATACCAAATTAGCAGGATTTCCCCCTCTATTATCTATGATACAAAAGCAGCCATATCCTTCTCTATCGTATTATACTAATACTAAGGTCCTCATGATCTCATCAGGAAAGGTGGCTATCATCAGGAGCCCTGTGTGTCTGTCCACCACCTTCCCCCCTATTTGAGCCTCTTCAGCCAAGGAGGGTGAAGATGGCTAACAGCCCGAGACGGCCCTGGGGAGTCTCATCTGATGGACCAGGAAAATCTGCAGCAAGCACTGAGTAAGTGAGTAATACACTCATTGTCAAGGTTTCCCCCTCTGTATTTGTATATATGCCTATCCTCTGAGCAGAAATGGGTTTTGACTTCCAGGAGCATGGGCATCTGTGGCTCACATACAACCTTAACCCAAATTTCACAAATTTAAACTGGAATTTTGTCTGGCAGTTTGGATTGGTTTTTGTTTAAAAGTCAATGATACAGTACTCCTGCCACCCAATTTACATGGGCTTTTCAAGTTACTGAAGGGGTTGAACACGTGGGATTACACGCAGCTCTTCAACCATGCAAAGTTGCTTCACTTCTTCTAAGAAGTTAGTCTACGCCCCCACCCCCACTAGAGACTGTGAGAACTTTGAGGATAAAGAGTTGATTCTAAGATAATGCTTGGTAACTAGTAAATGTTAATTGAATGTAATGCATCCTAACAAAAGGACAAGACAACTGGGTTAAGCTATATCAAGAGACAAGCTTTTATCTTAAAAGATTTGCTTTGCAATGAGCTTTACTGAGCACCAGAATGGTGTGGCATGCCCATGTGAAATTTGAATTGACAATATGAACTTATAAGTACTGATGAATGACTAAGGAAGGAGTGAATATTAATCAAACAAAATATTAGAGTTAGTAGGAGAAACAGGATCCCCCAAGCCAATTTGTTAACTGGTCTTCCCTGTCACCAAAATCTGTAGGAAGTACAAATGCCTATACATGGATAAATGAGGCAGAGAGATGCAGGGTTTGATTAGCTTAGGGTGGTATGAAAGAAACACTAATCCTTAGAGTATGGTCCAGACCCCCAGGCATGAGACTCATCTGCAGCAAATCAGAATCCCTGAAAGTGTGGCCTAGGAATCTATATTTTAACCACAATCCCTAGTGATTCTATGCATAACAGTCTGAAAACGGATGCATAAGACAGTGATCTCCCTCCTGTGAATTTCAACCTTGAATTCAAAAGTGAATTTCAGTGGAAAAAGTATGACCTTTTAAAAAAAAATGGTGTTGGTTAAATTGCAAATCTATGGTGGGGGGAGGGACACGTGTGTCTTGACACCCACCTTAAACCACAAACAAAAAAATCAATTCCAAATGGTTTGTAGATCTGTATATAAAATGTAAAACAATAAATCTTCTTGGTGGGGGGATCCCCAGAAGAATAGCTTCATGATTTGGAATAGGAAAGGATTTCTTAAGTCACGAAAAGCATTGAACAAATTTTCCTTTAGGAAAGAAAAATATAAATTGAAATACATTAAAGTTAAGAACTGATGTTATCAAAAGACACTATTAAGAAAGAGAAACCACATCACAGAACTGATGAAGATCCTTGCAATTCATATATTGTATCTGAGAAAGGACTTATAGCCATAAATCCATAAAAACCTTGACAGTAAGATAGACAAAAAGACTCAAAGAGGTACCTCACAAAATAGAATAAACATATGTAAGGGTATTTAACATTATTAGTTATCAGGGAAGTTAAAGTCAAACCACAATGAGTTGCTACTTCACACCCAAGAGAATGGCTACAAATTTAAAAAAAACTGGCCATGTCAATGTTGGTAAGTTTGTGGATCAACCAGAGCACTTAAACACATCTTTTGGGAATAAAAATTGGTACAACCATTTTGGAAAATGATTTGACAATATCTACCAAAGCCAAGCATGTGCATACATATTTTATGAGCCATTCCTAAGTGCATACTGGGTATATATATATATATATATTCATATGTTCATCAAAAGATGATGAGCACTACACGTAATACCCCAAAATTAGAAACAATTCAAATGCCTCTCAATAACAGAATGGGTAAATAGTGGTATATTCATACAAAACAAGCCATGTAATAAAATTGGCACAATACAAAGAACTGAAGAATTACTACATGGATGAATCTTGCTAACACTATGCCAAGAACAAGAAGCCAGACCCTAGAGTACATTCTATGTGATTTGATTTAAGTGAAGTTCAAAATCAGGTGAAACTAAGAGAGTAGTGGTGACTTTGTCCCACTGCAGGGAATAAGAAAGGGCATGAGTGATGCTGTAACATTCTATTTCTTGATCTGGGTGCTGGTTAAATGGGTGTATTCACTGTGTTGAAATTCATCAAGTGGAACACTTATGATCTCTACATTTTTTTGGTATGTATATTTACTTCACTAAAAAGCTTACTTAAAAATTAAATTTCTCAAACAAGCCTACTTATCTGAATATATTCTTTGGCATTAACATTCCATAGCCTAGTACGCTCTTCCATCCAACAGCATCGCTAAGCAGGACTTCACCCATAAAGCCACTCTTCTGTATGATTATAATGGATTTCTGCATTTATATGGCGCCTTTCCTCTGCAAAGATCAAAGGGCTTCTGCATAATAAAAGATAGCATATCAAATGCAGCATATCAAACACAGTTAGGTCTGAGAATAAAGGGGAAATACTGAACTCAGGGACATATAATCTAGGAAACCTGTAGACATAAAATAAGTCATAAAAACTGTATGTAAAAACAATCATAAACATCAACTATTAAGAATTCATTTGTGTGAAATAAAAGGCCTGCTGCTCTTGAGGCTTTCTTGCTCTTGACATGGCAAGGACGGAGAGCAGCCTAGGCATTCAATTTAGGTCTTAGACTCCTAGGCACCACATTGCAAGATTTCTCTGGAGTCAACTTGGCACCTCACCGCAGTAAAACAGAACAACTAAATAAACTGTGCTGCTGTTCAAAGAGCTTTCATATGTGCTTTAAAATATAAACTCCCTAACCCTGACAACTAATTAAATGGGCCTTTTTCATATTTGTGAAATAAATATTCTATTGATATATCTCTGAGGCATATAGAATTATATACATTGCTTTTATGTTTTACATTGGCATTCACCAAATGTGTTTTCCTCAAACTTCAATTCTTAAAATCTTCAAGGGAAAATGTGCACAATAAGGAATTTTTCAGTGACCTGAGGTCACTTTCAAAACCTGTGTGGGGTGATGTTCTGGCTTGGCCAGTGACCTTGGGAGATATTTCCATTAGCCTAACAAAGGACAACTTTAGCTTTGTGAATTGTGAAATCACTGCTCAGACTTCTCTCTGTAATGTCTACACATGTGGAGGGAGGAAAAGGAAAATAGTTGGCCTTGGATAATTTAAATAGTCCATATTCTGCACATGGATATCTTCAATAGAGGGAGTCAGATAAATGGAAACAGTGTTGTAATTTCACTTATATATTCCTTAAGAAAGGTGACAATAGACAATGATAATGGAGAAGAGGAGGAGGAAACCAGCCATAAACATTTGGCAAACATTTTAAATGAATAAACTCATTAAATTCTCACAATAATCTTATTAAGTTTGCAGTTTATTATCTCCATTTTACAGAAACAAAAATGGAGATTTTTTTTAAAAAAAGGTTAACTAACTTGTCCAAGATCAATGACATAATAAATAAGGAAGCCAAGACTTAAACCTAGGCAATAGGACTCCAGAGCTGTGTTCTTTAACCCAAGCATTTATGGAATCAGGGGGAAGGAACACTATGGCATTCCATGGTAAGATTTTGTGTTGAAAGAATACCTTGCCATTCATTCTTTCAGCGTTCGTGTTTTTCATGAACTGCTCTGTCAGAAGTTACTCCTATAACCTGTAATAAGAAAGGAGAACAAAAAGACCTATTTCATAAAGCTGAAATGGATCACAAGTCCCATGTTCCCACAGGGACCATCAAGATGTATGTCAGAAACCAGACACAGCTGCTTTAACCCAATTCACACAAGTTTAAAATATTACAACCAGTCCCGATCAGTAGAATTTGTTCTTTTTGCAGATTTCTGATTTGTCCTTATCCTTGTGTTCAGGCTTTTAACCTACTGGCACTTACAAAAAATTCACATTCCTTGGAAGCCTTATGAATTCAGATTTCCTCTATAGGCAGTAGCAATGATTCATTCATAACAAGAGTGTTGCTAACTTGTTCAATAGGAGACCAGTCTTTGGGGAAAAAAACAACAGCTAGGAGATTTTCATCTGAACAGGAGGTCACTTTAAAATTCAATTTAGTGACACCCTTGTGGGTTTCCCCTGGCACCTAGAATATATGGACTAATAATTGGGAACAGCTGTTTATCTTGACTGGAACCACTCTATTTAAATAGCTCCAAGATTACACCCTTGGCCTCTGCTTTTTTATATACTTTGGAAATAAACTACTGTGGATGCCCAAATGTATTCAGACAATGGAAGAAATGATTTATGGAGACTGAGCGCATTCAGAACTGCAAGCCTCATTCATTTCCCTTGTTCAATCATCACCACCCATACAAAGGAGAGGGAAGAAAATGGCAAGGTCACACAGTTACTTATCCCCAGGAGTCACCCTGAATAAAAGTTACCCTCAGATTGAAGCACTTTTTCATGACCTTCACTCTAAGACACAGTTGTTGCATTTGACTCCACCAAACACCTAACTTAATGTCAAGTTTATTCAATCTGACATTCCCAGAGTATTTATTTTTGGTGTGCCCCAAGTGGAGCCCTAAACAATTAATAAAATTCCTGTAGAATATGAGATTTACATATTTTAACTGGACACTTAAAGGATACTTCAGTTTTTTTCCCATTTGGGCAAATTTTGCTCAGTTCTTTTTTCTTTTCTTTTGATTCCATGAAGATTTATTACATGTTTAGTCTAAGCCAAGTGCTCATCCCTCAAAATGGCTAAACTAAATTTGTTCATGCCAAACACACTTGTAATCTTTCTTTTCCGATGTAAATATCCAACAATAAAAAAGTAATAAAATATAGCATGACATATCCACTTGGCAAAAATATTATGGGCCTATTCACAGATAATGATTGCATTGATAGGATTATGAAGAAATTGGGGAAATTAAAATGATATTGTGAAGTTAAAAGAAGCAAAATTGAATAGACCCATGGTGATAACCATGTAAAATTATGCACAGACAAAAGCTAGAAAAGAAAAAAATCAAAATGAAATATGCTATATTCTGATTCTCTCCATAAATATTCTAAAATACCAGAGAGGGTGCCTGGGTGGCTCAATGGGTTAAGCCTCTGCCTTCAGCTCAGGTCATGATCTCAGGGTCCTGGGATCAAGTCCTGCATTGGGCTCTTTGCTCAACAGGGAGCTTGCTTCCTCCTCTCTCTCTCTCTGCTTGCCTCTCTGCCTACTTGTGATCTCTCTCTGCCAAATAAATAAATAAAATCTTTTTAAAAAATTAAAAATTAAAAAACCAGAGAGATCAGCAAGCTGAGCCAGTAAAACCATTTGAATCCATACCCATAGCATAACCATGAGAAAGAAAATACTACAAACTCAAAGTCTATCTAAATAGGTAAATAAATGACTCAGTTCAGAAGAGCCTGTTCAGAAAAAAGGAAAGGAAAGCAGGGGTATAGGTATGGAAAAACAGACCCCCAGAAAGAGAATGTCTCCCCTAAATGGGAAAATACAGGTATGAGACACAGTAGATTAAAGTGCAGGTAACTGATGAATCAAAGGGAAGGAGTTTGAAAGTCTGCAAGAACAAGGGTTGTAATCTTGGGAAAGCATTGGTTCTAGAGGAAAAGGAAAGGGCAACCTTCAGATGTTAAGAAAATAAGAACTGGAAATTAAGAGTACTTCAAAAATAAGAGCATCACAAAATCAGAAGCCATACTACCCTCCCCCACCACGAAGGGGGCATTTTTTAGGAAACTGTCATTTATAAAGAAACAGAAGAGGAAGCCTTTTAATTAAGAAATCTCATAAGCTATCTAAACTTCATCTCTTCACCTCGTCTACCTGTACAGTTATTGCTGGCCAGGAAAATAAAGCACTTCAAAATTAAGAGTAAACAGCACAATATTAATACAAAGTAACTATAAAAAGAAAATACAACATGAAAATCAGAACCTTTTAGTGGATGAATATTCTCCCTCCCAAAACAGTAAGAAAGCAAAAGAAAATGCCAACACCCCCAACCTGAATTAAATATCCTGAAACAAGCATTTGGAATATGGAAGAAAATATAGCCTGACTCAGAAATTTTGAAACTCAAAACATAAATGGATAAAAATTAGCAATGAAATTGAAGAAAAAGACAAAATCATCTTAGAGATTATGACTCAACTACAGTATGCCCAGGAAAGGCATAAAAACAAACAAAAGAATGAAAATAAAACTACAAAATATATAACAAGAATGAGAGAAAGTGACTGAGGTAGAATATAATTTAAAAATTCAATGTATATCAGAGAGGAAGAAAAACACAAGAGACTTTTAACTATAAGAAGAACTGAGGGTTGCTGGGGGGAGGTGGGTGGGAGGATGGTGTAACTGGGTGATGGGCATTAAGAAGGGCACGTGATGTGGTGAGCACTGGGTGTATATGCAACTGATGGATTGTTGAATGCTACATCTGAAACTAATGATATACTATAGGTTGGCTAATTGAATTTAAATTAAAAAAAGAAAACAACATAAAAATTTAAAATTAAAAAAAAGAATTTAAAATAAAAATTCAATTTATAGGGGCACCTGGGTGGCTTAATCAGTTGAGCACCCAATTCTTGATTTCTGCTCAGGTCATGGTCTCAGGGTCATGAGATTGGGCCCCATATGGGGCTCTGTGTTTAGCAAGGAGTCTGCTTGAGATTCTTTCCCTCAGCCCCTCCCCCTTACTTGCCTGTTCTCTCCCTCTCTCTCTCTAAAACAAATAAAATCTTTAAAAAAATTTTTTTGCACTTTTAAAAAAAATTTTTTTAATTTATTTTCAGCGTAACAGTATTCATTGTTTTTGCACCCAGTGCTCCATGCAATCCGTGCCCTCTCCAATACCCACCGCCTGGTTCCCCCATCTCCCACCCCCGACCCCTTCAAAACCCTCAGATGGTTTTTCAGAGTCCATAGTCTCTCATGGTTCACCTCCCCTTCCAATTTCCCTCAACTCCCTTCTCCTCTCTAACTCCCCTTGTCCTCCATACTATTTGTTATGCTTTTTAAAATTTTTTTTAAAAAGGTTAAATGTATGAACAATGGGAGTCACTGAAAAATTAAAAACAAAACAATGGAAATAATGGAAAATAATCCAAGAAAACTGTCCAGAGATAAAAGACTTACATTTACATCATTGTTTACATAATGAAATGTCAACTGTGGATCTAATAAGACTGACAGAATGGCTAACTTCAAGACATATTCCATTAAGACTATTAGATTTTCAAAGAAGAAAAAACTCAAAAACCCAGGCCTCAAAGCAAAATGACCAACTCACTGACAAAGGAAGAACATCAGTTTGACATCAGATTTCTCAATAGCAATAGCATAAAGCAAGACAATAGTGGGTCCGTAACTTCAATAGATTAAGGAATAAACAAAGATCAAGTGGATAAAACCTAAGGATATAGAAGACATAAACAAAAGAGTACTGTACATTTAATGAATATTTCTTGGTCTTTCCACTTTCATACACTATATATGAAACATTCATACAATTTGATCATGGGTTCGGTCACAAAGAAAACCTCAATAAATTCCACAAATAAAATTAAAAAACACATTCTCTCATTACAATAAAAATATAAATTAATAACAAATTTGTTAAAACTAAATGACTTTTCCATCTGGAAATATACAACCTCTTTTACTGAGATATATTTGATATACATTGTGTAAGTTTAAGTTTTACAACATATTGATGTGATACATTTGTGTTGCAGCATGGTTGTCACTTTAAGTATTTGCTAACACCTCCATCATGCTGCATAATCTCAATTTCTTCTGGTGTTTGGAACAATTAAGATCTAGTCTCTTAGAAAGTTTAATGTTCGTAATACAGTTTTGTTGTCTATAACCAACATAGTGTGTATAGGTCTCCAGGACTTATTTATCTATTAGTTACATGTTACGTACTCTTAAACAACATCTTTCCATTCTTTACCACTTCCAGGTGGTAACCACCATTTTACTCTCTGGTTTTAAGATTACAGTTTTACATTGCACAGGATATGACACAGTATTTTTCTTTCTCTCTTTGACTTATCATACTTAGTGTACTCTCCTCAAACTCCACCTAGCTTGCTACAAGTGGCAGAATTTCCATTTATTCTCATGGCTAAATAGTATTCCATTGTACATAAATATCACTTTTTTTTATGCATTTATCCATCAATGGACTTTTAGGTTGTTTTTATATCTTGGTTATTGTGAAAAATACTGCAATAAAATGAGAGTGCATGTGTTTCTTTGGGACCTGCCTTCATCTCCTTTGGTTATATATCTAGAAGTGGAGTTGCTGAATTGACCACATGGTAGTTATACTTTTAATTTTTTGAGTAGCCTCCATACTGTTCTTCATAGTGGTTGAACCAGTTTATAATCCCACCAAGAGTGTACAAGGGTCTCCTTTTTCCCACATCTTTGCTAACACTTATCTCTTGTCTTCTGGATGGTAGCCTTTCTTACACTTGTGAGATGATATCTCATCTTGGTTTTGATTTGCATTTCTCTGATTAGTAGTATTGAGAAACTTCTCATTACCTGTTGGCTATCTGATGTCTTCTTTGGAAAAATATCTATGAAGTTCTTCTGCCCATTTTTTAATCAAATTGTTTGGATTTTTGTTATTGAGTTCTAGGAGTTCTTTATAAATTTGGGGTATTAACCCCTTACCTGACAGATGGTTTGCAAAACTTTTCTCACATTCTGTAGTCTGCCTTCCCATTTTGTTGTTTCTTTTGTTGTATGAAGCTTTAAAATTTGATATGATCCAACTTATTGATTTTTTTGTTTTTTTGTGCTTTTGGTGTCATATCCAAAAAATAATTGTCAAGAGCCAATGACAAGGAGCTTCTTTGCTATGTTTTCATCTAGAACCTTCATGGCTTCAGGTCTTATGTTTAAGTCTCTGATCCATTTTCAAGTTAATTTTGTGGGTGGTGTAAGATTAGGACCCATTATCATTTTTCTGTGTGTGGTTATACAGTTTTCTCTACACCAGTTTTTGAAAATACTATCCTTTCCCCACTGGATGTTTCTTGTTGCCTTATTAAATATTAGTTGACTATATATGTGGAGGTTTAATTCTCTGTTGTGTTCCATTGTCTATTTTTATACCAGTACCAAAATGTTTTAATTACCATAGTTTGGTAGTATAGTTTGAAATCAGGAAGCATGATGTCTCCAGTTTTGTTGTTCTTTCTCCTAACAGCCTTAGCTTTTTGGGACTTTTTGGGTCTTTTGTGTCACACAAATTTTAGGATTTTGTGTTGTTGTTGTTGTTATTCTATTTCTATGGAAAATGCCATTGGAATTTTGACAGAGATTGTGTTGAAGCTATAGTGGGCAGTATGGACACTTTATTTAAAAAAGATTTTATTTATTCATTTGAGAGAGTGTGTGCACAGCAGAGGGAGAGGGAGAAGCAGGCTCCCTCTTAGCAGGAAGCCTGATGTGGGACTTGATCCTGGGACCTTGGGATCATGACCAGATCAAAGGCAGATGTTTACCCAACTGAGCCACCAAGGCACCCCTGGACATTTTAACAATATTAACTCTTCCAATCCATGAACACAGAATGTCCTTCCTTTTGTGTCTTAACTTCTTTCAGCAAAATCTCATTATATTCATTGTACAAATCCTTCATTTCCTTGGTAAATTTATCCCCATTTTATTGTTCTTGATGTTGTGAATGGGATAATTTCTTTCCTTTTTTTTTTCAGGTGTTTTGTTGTTAGTGCATAGAAAAAATACTGATTTATGTGTATTTACTTTATATCCTGCAACTTTATGGAATTCGCTGATTAGATCCAACAGTTTTTAGTTGAATCTGGGGTTTTCAAGATAAGATCATGTCATTAGGAAATAGCAATAATTTTACTACTTCCTTTCCAGTTTGGATGCCTTTTATTTCTTTGTCTTGCCCTATTACTCTAGCTAGGACTTCCAGCACTACTGAAAAAGAGTGGAGAGAGTTGGCACCCTTGTCCTGTTTTTAGTCTTAGAGGAAAAGCTTTCAAATTTTCTACATTGAATATAATGTTAGCTGTGAGTCGGTTACATATGGCCTCTATTATGTTGAGATATGTTCCTTTTATAACCAATCTGTTGAGGGTTTTTATCATGAAGACATGTTGTATTTTGTCAAATGCTTTTTCTGCATCTATTGAGATGATCATATAGCTTTTATCTTTCATTCTACTAATGTGGTGTATCATAGTTACTGATGTGTGTATACTGAACCATTCTTGCATCCCAGGGATAAATTCCACTTGGTCATGTTGTATAACCCTTTTAATGAGTTCTTGAATTTGGTTTGCTAATATTTTATTGAGAATTTTTGAATCTTCTATATTTACCAGGGATATTGGTCTACAGTTTTCTTTTAGTGTCCTTATCTGGCTTTGGTATCAGTATAATGCTGGCCTCAAAGAAAGAGTTTTGAAGTCTTCCCTCCTTTTCAATCTTTTGGAAGGGTTTGAGATGGATTAGTATTAGTTTTTCCTTAAATGTTTGATAGAATTCATCTGTGAAGCCATCTGGTCTTGGGGTTTTCTGCTTAGGAGGTTTTTAAATACTGAATCAATCTCCTTACTTACATTGGTCTGTTTCAATTTGCTCTTTCTTCCTGGTTCAGTCTTGGTAGGTTGCATGATTCTAGTAAATTATCAATTTCTTCTAGGTTTTCCAATTTATTGGCATATAGTTGTTCATAGTTGTCTCTTATAAGCCCTTGTATTTCTGTATCAGTTATTATTTTCAGTATCAGTTATGATTTTTGCTCTTTCATTTCTGATTTTGTCTCTTTTTTCCCAAGTTTCACTAAAAGTTTGTCAATTTATCTTTTTGAAAGCCCAGCTCTTTGTTTCATTGGCCTTTTCTGTTGTTTTCTCCTGGTCTCTTTTTCACTTATTTCTTACTATGATATTTATCACTTCCTTCCTTATGCTGACTTTGGGCTTAATTTGCCCTTCTTCTTCTAGTTTCTTGAGGTGTAAAGTTATTTGCAAACTTTCTCATTTCTTAATATATGCATTTATCACTATAAGCTTTCCTCTTAAAACAGCTTTTGCAGTGTTCCATAGATATTAAGTTGTGTTTCTATTTTCATTTGTTTGAGATATTTTAAAATTTCATTTTGGTTTCTTTTTGACCCATTGGTTATTCAGGAGTGTGTTTTTAGTTTCCACATATTTGTAGATTTTCCAGATTTCCTCATGTTATTAATTTCTAGTTTCATATTATTGTGCTTGGAAGAGATATCTGGAATGATTTTAATCTTCTTAAATTTGCTAAGCCTTGAATTGTGCCCTATCATTTATCTATTCTTGAGAATGTTCCATTTGTACTTGAGAGGAATATGTGTTCTGCTGCTGTGCAATGGAATGTTGTATAGGTGTCTGTTAGCTCCACTTAGTCTAAATGTATGGTTCAATCCCATTGTTTCCTTATTGATTTTTGCCTTGATATTCTTTTCCAATGTTGAAAGCGGGGTGTTGAAGTCCCTACTATTATTGCACTGTTGTCTATTGCTCCCTTCATATCTATTAATATTTGTTTAATATAGTTAGATGCTCCAATGCTGGCTGCATATGTATTCACAATTATTATATGTTTCTAATGGATTAATCCCTTTATTATTATTATAATTATATAATGATGTTTCTTGTCTGTTATTATTGTTTTTGTTTAAAGTCTGATATAAGTATAGCTACCCCCACTTTCTTTTGGTTTCCACTTGCATGAGCTATCTCTTTTCATCCCTTTGAGACTATGTGTATCCTTAAATCTGAAATAGGCAATCTGTTAATATAATTTACCATATTACTAGAGCTAAGAAGAAGCATTTATAACTGTTTTTTTTAGATGCAGAAAGGTGTTTGAAAAAAATCTAACCCATTCCTGACAAAATCTAACCCATTCCCAATTTAAAAGGAATTGAAGGGTACCTCCTTATAGATTTTACACCATACATACATATACATAATCATAAATACATACATATACATAATCAGTTCTGAAGACAGTACCTCATGGGAAACACCAGAGGCATATTTACCAATGTGAAGAACAACTATTTATCATTGTTATTAGAGGTGTTCACTGATGCAATTAGACAAGTGAAAGACAGAACTTAAGAATTAGAAAGGATGTAAAACAATCTTTATTTTCAGATAGTAGACTACTATATGTGGAAAGCCCAAATAAAATTAATGACTAACTTAATCAACAGAGAATTCAATAAAATAGCTAGTCATAAAATTAACATAAAAAACTCATAGAATATATACTATTGATATACATACACATACATATACATATATGTATATGAATATGTATATATACATATCTATATATATATAGTTATATATGTAACATATATACATATATACACATGCAGTTAGAAGCCATACTAAAGGAGAAAAACCTCATGTACAAGATTAACTACAAAAAATAATGTATTTCTTATGATCTCCCTGATATGAGGAAGTGGCGATGCAACATAGGGGCTTAAGTGGGTACGAGAAGAATAAATGAAACAAGATGGGATTGGGAGGGAGACAAACCATAAGTGACTCTTAATCTCACAAAACAAACTGAAGGTTGCTGGAGGGGAGGGGGTTTGGGAGAAGGGGGTGGGATTATGGACATTGGGGAGGGTATGTGCTTTGGTGAGTGCTGTGAAGTGTGTAAACCTGGTGATTCACAGACCTGTACCCCTGGGGATAAAAATATATGTTTATAAAAAATAAAAAATTAAAAAAAAATCTTAAAAAAAATAATGTATTTCAAAATAAACTTAAAATATGCAAAAGCTTTATGAGAAAAAATTTAAAACACTCAAAATTATTTTTAAATAATTTTATTATTTAAAAATTTTAAAATTTTACTTTTTATTATTTTTAAAAAAATATGTAAAATCATTTTTTAATAAATTGAAAGCTGTCTCATGCCAGAATGAAGAGTGCTCAGAAGCTTCTGGGACATCAAAAGGACTCATGAGCTCATTTGAAGGGACTATCAGTGGCCAAACTTAGAGGCATCAAAAAAATAATAATTATAATTACAAAACACTGAATAAAAAGAATCTGACTCCATGGCAAAAATGGATAGGAGTGAAAGATGAATTGAAAGATTCCTTACAGAAGAATGCTAACAATGTAGCAAGAATTAGTGTTGAAGGAATAATAGAAATTTAAATATCACTATTTTGCAACCACTAATGTCATAATTCAGGCAAAGATCATTAGTAGATGCTAAAACCATTAAGTAAAAATTCTGAAGGGAACAGGACATTCACAGTCTGAAAATGTCACCCCACAGATTATTTATTAATTATGAAGGTAAAGAATATCTTCATGATGAAGGAATCTGGCAAACACCTTCTTAACCAAATGATTCTAATTTAGCATCATCATTAATGTGACAAACTGATATTTGACAGATGAGTCAAAGAGGAAGTCATGTCACTCATGATGTTTCTGCCAAAAATAATTAATCTGAATGGGGTCATTAGGAAAAAATCACACACATTCAAATTGAAGGCCATTTTACCAAACAACCAACCCAGACATCTGAAAAGTGCCAGTAGTATTTTCTTTAAAAAAAAAAAAAACACAGCAAAAAGACTATTCCAGATTAAAGCAGACCTGAAGAGGTAGGACAATTAAAATATAAAACATGATTGTTGATCATATCAATGATAAAAAAATCTATAAAATTGTTGGAACAACTGGAGAAATTTGGATATAATTATATATTATTAGGTCAAATTACTTCATCAATGTCTAATTTTGAGTGTGATTATGGTATTGGGGTTAAAGAGGAGAGATGTCTTTATTTTTAGGTGATAACGTTATAAAGTATTTAGTGGTGAAACATGATGTTTTCAACTTCAGAATGGTTCAGAGAAATAAAAAAAAGACAAAATGTTAACAATAAGTAAATCTGGGTAATGGAAATATGAGTGTTTATTGTACTATTCTTTCAGCTTTCTTGTGGGTTTGACGTTTTTTCAAAATAAAAAAATTTATGGAAAAAGAAAAATAGACAAAACTAGAAAAACCATGCTAACAATTACCTGAGGAGGAAAGATGGGAGAAAGGCTCAGGCAGGGGGCAGGGACACTTCTGTGGGGGATTTCTGGTCTGTTTCTTTTCTTGATGTTGGTTACACAGGGGTGTTCACTTTGTGAAAACTCATGGAGCTGTAAACACATAATTTAACTTTTCTGTGTGAGTCACAGTTCAGTAAAATGTGCTTTTTTTTTTTTTTTTAAGGCAACAGTCACTAGGCTAAGGAGATTTACTTATTTTCTTTTCTGTTTTTTCAAAATTTTAGTTAAATAATTAACTTTTATCATTCAAATGCTTATGAATTTTTTAAAGCTTAAATCTTCCTTTTCCTCTTCAGAGATGCAGGAGAGTATGAATAATCTAAAGTATAACAAGGTATCCAGGTACTATTTCCTGTCATTTGGGGAGGGGTTAATTTAAGTGTTTACCAAGTAGTAATCCATTACCTTTATGTGTACACCTTGTATCTTTTAGTCCATCTGCACTGCTATAACAGAATGCCACAGACTGGGTGCATTGTAAGCAACAAATATTTATTTCTCACCAATCTGGAGCCTGTAAGTCCAAGATCAAGGCATCAGCAAACTCAGTGTATGGTGAGAGCTTGTTTCCTGGTTTATAGATAATACTTTCTAGCTATATCCTCACAGGACGGAAGGGAAAGGGATTTTCTCAGGCACTAAGCCCATTCATGAGAGCTCTGCATTCATGACCTTATCTCCTCCCAAGGACCCCACTTCTTAAAACCATCACTTTGGGGGTTAGGATTTCAACATATGAATTTGGTGGGGACACAAACATTCTATATGTAGCACCCTGTAACAACAAGAGAGGTTTGCATTCTAAAAAAAGTTCCTTTGGAGATAAATGACCATTACTTCATGGTGACTGAAAAACTGTTTAGAAAATTTGGTCGAAGGGAATATTGTATGTGAGCACTTGCTTTTCTACAAAGTCTCTGTTTTCATATTAGTAATGATCTGCCATACCAAGGAATCTGTGGACAAAGAAGTGAGGCCAGCACCAGCACCAGGACCTGCTGTTCTTTGTTCCAAACTTGAGCAAAATTATTTATAACATTTATTTATAATCAAATCAGAGTAATAAATGTCTTTATCTTCCATACACCCATCTCAGAACTGGCCTTGTAAAGGCACACTGAAGGAATAAGGTCTACATTTTCATGTATCAGCAGGATAAAAATGAGAAGATGAATAAAAACAGTGTTTCTAACTAAGTATGTCAGCCCAGAGAAGAGTATCACTATTTGGAAGGTTAGAAATGCCAGTTGTTTGTTTTTTGTTTTTTGTTAGATTCCGACACACAAGCTGACTTAATTGATTTGATAGGGAAAAAAGTAGCCCAAGAGCTTCTAAAGGAGAACAGAGAGACAAAATTGGACAATGTCCTCGTATTAAAGAAATAACAGATGAGCGAGACCTAAATAGGTCATTCTCAATATCCTCTAGAGTTCCCTGGGTATTCTTACTTCTCTGAACACATTTTTGTAAAATTATATACTTACCTATTTTCAAAATTTTATTAAATTAAAAACATTTTAATCTTTTCAGGAACAAAACAAAAAATGATTAAGAGGATAATTCGTTTCTTAATGGATGCAATTTAAAACCTTGGCAGTCTCTCTTCATGTAAACATTCCTCTGCTCTGAGCTCAGTGGGTCTGGGGGTGAAGCAGAGGGACACACACAGACTCCAAAGAGAAAGCTGGTCTTTTCTAATGGCCACATCAACACAGCCCTTGGTAAACAAAGTCTAATATTCCACTTCAAGGCAGCATAGAACCTGAGTGCAATCTTAGTCTGTATTCCTCTGTGTGCATGAGCCCCAAACAAGTCATTGGTTGTCTGTTGGCTTCCTATTCTCCATATGGCAGAGAAAAATGAGAGAAGAGTACTGAGGACATGGGAGGAGAAGCTTCCAAAATTCATCTGATGAAGGATACCAGCTGGAGCAATTACTGTCAGTTGTTGGCTCTGCCCTTCTGAAGGAGATGCAGCACATTCACAAGCAAAAACTTCATCTCTGGAGACACTCTTACCTCCAAAGGAGAGAGGCAAATTAGACGCTGCCTTCCTTTTCCAGCAAAACATCATTTCCCCTAAAAGACCACAGTGCTGATCCTTCCATGGAAATTGATAGAAATGCTCGGCCAAACATCGGGAAGGAAAGGACACCCTCTTGAAAAATCACTTTGTCCATTCCATGCATCCGGTTAAGATCGAACCAAAGTCATTCGGGATTAGCATTTTATAGCTTAAAAATGTAAATATCTATAGAAGGAAATGGATTCCTTTTTGTCCACAGAGTTCTAAAGATGAAAGAAATGTATTTTTCTCTTTCTGTGTAAGCTGAGATTTCCCAAGTTCTTGAAAAAAATGGAGAAAGTTCCTTGTAGTATTCCAGAGATTCATCCCTCATACAAAGAAGCTAGTTAAGTTCCAACTCAGATGAACTTTCTTCAGGTTGGATCATCTTCATCCTTTATCATTTCCTCATGTGCATTGCATTTCATCATGTAAAGATGTATTCCTGACTACATCAAACACATATGTATATAATGCAGCCATGCTTTGCAATGTCCTGGTTCACAAGCCATACAAAATTAATGCAAATAAGCCTGTCATCTATCTAGGAGTCAGAATGGTAGTTACTTTTTGGTGGGGAGGAGTGACTGGAAGAGGGTACAGAGGTGGTGATATTATCCTGTTTCTTGATCTGGGAAACCGGTTACATGAGTATTCTCTTTGTGATGATTCATCACACCATGTTGTTATGATTTTTTGTACTTCTTTTTATGTGTATTATTACAGTAATAAATTGTTAATAAAATGTTTGCAAAAACCCAACAAAAAAATCATGTTACCTACTGACTAGGAGCTTTACAGCCACCAGCTCCTTGTATATTAGATGAAAATCTTACCCTCTCCTATTTCTCAGGGTTGTTGTAAAAAAGAATTGAGATAATGTTGAGAGGGAGCTTTGTAAAACAAGAGAATATAGAAATGTGAGGTATGGTTGTTGGTGTTGTTCTTGTCAATGATGAACTTCTCAAAAGGCCATGGTCGTACTTTGGGGGGACCAGACTATATCCATGTAATATATTTACAGCTGTATATGTAGACAAAAGCAGAAGGAATACATGATTTACACATTGTTATACCACAGTTGGAACTCCTATTTCTCAACCCTTCTCTAGCCCACAGTCCCAAGATAGACTATTTTGCAACTAATTACTTACAGATGTGAAATCATTTCCAGTGTTATGAAAAGAGCAGAATGGATCCTGGAATGGGCAGCACTGAGGATGGAGTGGACAACATAACAAAATCGTTGTTATTCTCGGCTTGAGGCCTTATTTTGTGGCTCACAGTTCTGTCTCCTGGTAGTCTACTAGGGACAAAGTCGAAACTGTATCTATCTCATTAAAAACAAATCCAGATTCTGTATTTTTTAAAAATTATTCACATTCTCAGTACCAGAAACTGAAATACAGCTTTAGTCCTCCCATTGTTCTCAAATAGTTTTAAGCTTCAGCCAACTGAAAATATGACAAACTCTTCAAGAAAAATGAGACAGAATGGGCATTAAGTTACTTCAAACTAGAAGGAAGAGGAAGGAAAATAATGAAGCCCTTCTAAAGCAATAAGTGGGAAGAGGGGAAACTCTGCTAGAAAGAGCTAATGGCAGGGGATTTTTGTCTCTCTCCATCTCTCTTTCTGCAGAATATGTAGCCAATGTTAGCTACTGCTAGAACAGAATGGCACCATTATTGCTTTAAGCAATCATTAAGAAAGGAAAGAATTTTCTTCTGAATTTCAAGGGTGAAGGACAGAGCTTGAAAAACATTCCTCACAAATGGGAAAAGAACAAAGGTAGAAGAAAAATGTTTGTATGAGGCACCACGGGACCAAGTTCTCCTTGCAGGAGCAGAATCTATCTGACAACAAATAATCCATGTAAAGGCCTAATTTGTTGAGGGGGGGTGTCAAAATTCAGTGGGGGCAGAAAACAATACATCACGAATCCCCTGAATTGTCAATTAATTCATGTCTCTGTTGGCTGATGCATGTATTTAAGTAAATATTTAAAATCGGATGCATGGGTACTATAAATTTCTGAGCTCTAAAAAACACCTTTCTGTTGAACCTGAGAACATTTCTCTATTGTTTTAATACACTACAAACAACTTATTCATAAATTACTGGATGTTCCAAAACAAAAAAGAAAAAACATTTACCTACAGTGGAAGCAGTAACCCCTTCTTGCTTTGAAAGAAGACAAAAAGCAATAACTCCAAAGTTCAGAAGGAAGAATTACTTTGAACTGGAATTCTATTGACAGAAAAAACATTATTCACTGAAAATGTATCAGTCAAGAACATTTTCTATAAGAATCATTAAAAGGTATCTTCTAGAAAAATAAAAAAAATTCAAAACACAATTCCAAGAAAAGAGGAAAATATGGGGTATGAGGAGAAGCAATAAGTAAGTAAATTAGAAAAGCTCATAGATAAACCTGAAAATTCTTTTTCCTTCTCTGGGGTCATTCCCAGCTGCAATAAAAATCCCTACTGTCAATTCTTCCCAATTAAAAAAAAAAACTTTCTTTAGAATAATCCAAATTGGTTAGGATTGATTGAAGTCATCGTTTTGTCAATGACATCATAGAATTTATGGCCATTGTTTTCATCTTTTGCATATGCCTAAAATTTTCCATAATAGAAAAATCTTCTCTTGAAAGAAACACAGACTGGGTAAAATAATTTTTTAAATCTATGTTGATGTTTAAAACAGATACATTTAAGCAAAATTATTCAAAAGATTAAAAGTAATAAGATAAACAATAATATATCAGATAAATGCTTTCAAAAAAGAGCTAGATTTAAATATAAGTATTTTATATTCAAAATGAAAATATTACTGTGTAATATTGGATAATATTATGAAGGCTCCTCGAAAAATTAAAAATAGAATTATCATATGATCTAGTAATTCCACTACAGGGTATTACCCAAAGAAAATGAAAACACTAATTCAAAAAGATATATGCACCCCTAAGTTTATTGTAGCATTTACAACAGCCAAGATATGGAAGCACTCTGAGTATCCATCAATAGATGAAGGGATAAAGAAGATACACACACACATACACACATACAGAGGAATGTTACTCAACCATAAAAAAGAATGAGATTTGCAATGTCATTTGCAATGACATAGATGGACCTAGAGGGTATAATGCCAAATAAAATAAGTCAGACAGAAAAGGACAAATACCATATGATTTCATGAATATGTGGAATTGGGAAAACAAATTAACAAACAAAGAAAAAAGAGATAGTTGAAAAATCAGACTCTTAAATACAGAGAACAAACTGGTGGTTGCCAGAGAGGAGGTGGGAGGGGGATATGAAATAGATAAAAGGGATTAAGACTACACTTATCACAATGAGCACTGGGCAATGTATAAAATAGTTGAATCACTATATTGCACACTTAAAACTAATATAACACTGTATGTTAACTATACTTCAACTAAAAAATTAAAATATTAAACATGACAAAGGGAGAATGCATTCACAAAATGTAGAAACCTTTTAAGGAATCTTTATGCACCTAAATAGTAATATATACAGTAAAAATTGTTAAAATAATAAGGAGATATAAATAAATCCTATGTCAGAGTGAAAAACTTTAGGCTAATCAACAGATCATGGAGGGGAGTCATAAGTAAGAATCTACAGAGTATTTTTTAAAAATTATGATGCAATGGTCCTCAAGGAAAAAAAACTCCATAAATTCTAAAAAGTAAAAATCATAGCATTTACTCTCTAATCATAATATAATAAAACTAGAAAGTAAGGGTCAAAAGATAACCCCCCAAATTCCCTTCACTTAGACTTTAATAATTCTTGTTAAATAGCTGGATACAAGAGGAAATCAAACCTCAAATATCAGAATTTTCAATGTGGCATATCAAAAGTTATGGGATGCAGGGACGCCTGGGTGGCTCAGTTGGTTAAGCAGCTGCCTTCGGCTCAGGTCATGATCCCAGCGTCCTGGGATCGAGTCCCACATTGGGCTCCTTGCTCAGCGGGGAGCCTGCTTCTCCCTCTGCCTCTGCCTGCCATTCTGTCTGCCTGTGCTCGCTCTCTCCCTCTCTCTCTGATAAATAAATAAAATCTTTAAAAAAGAAAAAAAAGTTATGGGATGCAGCCAAATTGGTACTCAGAGAAAATTTTATCATCTCAACGACATGTTCTAGAAAATAAGAAATACTGAAAATAAAAGAACCAACCATTCAGCTAAAAGAAGAAAGTAAAAGAACAAAATAAACCTGTAGAAAATAAAATAAGTAAATTTTATCTTATCCCATTGTCTCTTTTTTTCAGCCTGATCTCTGCTTTGGGTGTTGTTTTATTTCAGAGACCGTGTTTTGTTTTAGTCTAATTTGTTTTTAAATGGATAGCTGGAGCCTATCATCCTTCTAAAAATTTCTTCCAGAATTTGGAATTTTTCTTAGATCTCAAGATATTGTTTCCTTTATCTCATTTTATAGTTTTTTTCTCACCAACCTACATTGGAGTTTTTAAAATGTTTGATTCTTTATAGAGAGCATTATCTAAACTCAGTATTTGCCAATATCCAGTAAAATGCTGATTTCCCATAGCTCTGTGGACTAAGCCCTTGAATTCTGGTCAGATCTGCATGTAGGTTGATATGAATTTCTTGCTGCTCAGTTCCATACAACTAGTGGGGGCTCAGCAAGTATGGCTCTGTCATAATGAGGTGGAAGTTCTTTACTTGCCCTGTTGCTGAGAATCTTAACTGGGGATGGGAAATTCCTGATTCATGTAGTACGACCATAATCCACTCCCATGCCCAGGACAGATGTCACTAATAAATACTCATGACTAACCCAATAAGCCTACACTCAACCTTGGACTCTTTCTGAATAAAAATTCTCCACGTACTACTCATTATCTGTCAGGAATTGTCATAAAAGATGAAACCTGTTTTTCTACCCTGCTGCAAATCAATGGGATGCATACAAACTCCTATCTCTGATATACACTCCACTTGGACAATGGCTCTGACCAGGGCTCTGGCATTACTGCCACCCAAGGCTTGGCTTCTCTATAGCTGACTTTCTTCCAGAGCCCCTCTCCTCTAGAAATTTCCCTCCCACAACCCAAAAAATATGCAGTTCAGAGGTAAAAATAATATGTCAAGTTGCTGTTGTTCTTGTTGTTTTTATAATCTTTCAGCCCTTTTGGATACCCTCAGTGACCCTAACTTGGGTCATAACCTAAAGTTGGACCCAATAATCAGCATTTAATTTCTAGCAGATTTCCAGTCATCTGCATATTAAACTCAGTCTGGAATGATCTAAACTTAAATTACATTGTCTCTGCTCTTTCAAAAATAAAGTATCTTTATCATAGCTAATACCTATACTTTGAGCACTTTAGACCAAAAAAAGTATATACAGACCAATAATATTACTATGAATTTAATTTCCTATTTATACTTCCTCAGTGTCATTTGTTATGGGAGACAGTTAAAAGAAAAGCACCTTATAGACTCTCCTATAATTTGATACTTGGTAGTGACTTTAAGAAATTCACCTCAGGGAGGAAGACCTTGGAGTTGGCTAAAGCACACAGGATTTTTCCAGAAAGAAGTGACAAAGACACAATGTAAACTGATTAAAGCAAAAGAGGGATGGGAAGAGTTACAGTAAGAACATGGGGGTAGCTCACAGACAGGAAGAGCCACAGCTGCATGGACTAGGCCAGTCTGGGGAGCCTTGGGGACTAGAACCAGGGCCTGATCCTGGTAGGCCTCTCTCCAGCCTTCATTTTGGTTTGGCTCAGCCCTGGTCTTGTCTTGGGCATATAGGCTTTCTCCACATAGTAGAATAAGCCTCCAGTGTTTCTAACTTCACCAACCCAAAACAGAAAGGTCTTCTCCATCAGCTCCTCCCAGTTGCAACTATCTCAGGAAAAGTCCCTGACTGGCCTACCTTGACCTTTGGGTCCATATGTCAACTGTCAGCTTGAGACATTGGCTAAGGGGGTAAGGTACTCTTGACAATCCAGTCACATTATCTGTGACCAGAGAGGGATGGAGTGGGAGTAAAGACATGCAGGGCATCTAAAAGCCACAGCTCCCACAAACCAGTATGACGTTTTCACATGCATTATGGCATCTAATTCCGAGCACAGCATTTAATGAGGGAAAGGGAAGGACACTGGGTATCTGATGCCTTAGAAAAGTCACTAAAAGTAGGGAGGTAGCAATGATGAGGCCAAGGACACCAAAGGAAAATGTCACCCACTCCACATTTTTCTCAGAGTCAGCTCTGGCCCCTAAATCCATCAGTGGAGAAAAGCAGTCATTTGCCACACCTGTGCCCGTTTCTGACATGACAGTGAGTGTGTGAGAAGTTTACTATGTCATCTTTAACTCAGCACACAGGACTAAATTTGTGGCTGAAAAACTTTTTCCTGAGGTCATCTTTAGGCAAATTTGGAGCCAGATCATCCGATCTTCACCTGACAGGTTTCAAATTCTGACCAGATCCTGCCTCATCTTTTATTTACAGCCTACCCTCTAAAATACCATGTGCTTATACATTATTATCCACTCAGAGTTTCTCAGACGGTGCCTTGTAAGGTTTGGGTTTTTTTGTTTTGTTTGTCTATTTGTTTGTTTGTCTGTTTAGCTGTTTCCTACAAATATGTGCTGGATCTGTTTTACTTGACATAGCCAGTGCTGGACAGACATACACAACTCGGGTAACAGCACCAACATAAGATATTGCTGATGCTGGAATTATCTGACAGGTGTCAGTGGAAAAGTCTGGAAATGCTCTCTGCGATTCTTAAAGTGTCAAGTAATATGCAAAGCATTTTACACGGATTAATCCTCACAACAGTCGTGTGGATAAGTATTATTACCTCTGTTTCACAGAGAAGAAAAGTGAGGTTCAGAGAAGTTGATACTATCCAGACACCAGGCTGCCCCACTACAGAGTCCAAGCAGGGACTTTCCCCCTAAGCTCATCCACCACCTCCCCTACCTCATACATCACAAGAGAGAAGAGCAGAGCACTTTAGCCAAAACTGACCCCCCTCTTGACTGAAACACAGGTACTTGTGGGCAAGGAAGGGGACTGGGGAGACTCAGAGCCTGCAGGCTTTCATTTGTGAGCTTACCTGGAGCACCTGGTGGGGAAGATGTTTGTGCAGCTTTTGAGGTGGGGTGGTCAGGCACCTGGAAATCAGGGGAAGGCTGTGTAGTGCTTGTGGTTCCCACAACTCCTGTAAAGGTGACTCTGAACTACAAAGAAAGGAGCTGTGACACTAGGGGCAGCTGCCATTTTCACAAGTTCAGGAAGGACTCTGGGAGATGGTGCTGGCAGAGGGGAGGGAAGGGTGGGTAGGAAAATGGCTCTGATGCCCAAGTGACAAACTCTAGTTCACACAGAGAGAAAGTAGTCTACAGGCTAGAAGTCCCTGTTTTATTGACCTCAAAATCATATTTCCCAAGATAATTATATGAACACGTTTTTACTAGAGGAAAATAAATAATTTTTCCTCACAACAACACTGCAGTTAAACTTGTAAAGTATATTCAAAGGAATACTGCAAGTATTCCTTTATTACTTCATGAGGAAGGTATTCCAAAGATCTTGGGAAGATACTAGTAAAACCCATAAAAGTAATGCAATAAATACATTTCAGTATTTACCCAGTAAAGAGCTCCTCTCTTAACCCCTATGCCAATATTTTCAAACCTGAAAAACAAAAGTTAACTTTACCAGCTTCACAACGCTAAACAGTTGTTCATGGTGTTCATGAGTCCCCAGCCTTCAAAAATCTGTCAGCTGATTAATACAACTTTTCCTGAGAAACATTTCCAAAATACAGTTCCCTAAAGTATATCTGGTAGTTTTCTAGAAAGAAAAGTGATTTTTTTTTTTTAAGGTTTTTTTCCTAAGTCTTAAAAAAAAAAGAAAAACTAAATAAAACTGTTTTCTAGTAAGACCAGTGACTATATTTGTACTTTGCCTAAACAAAACAAAACAAAACAAAACAGTTCAATCAGATCAGAAGTAACAGGTGAAGAGAAACAAACTCCCTGTAAAGACAATGAGTGCTTCGCTGAGCAGCAAATAAGCGGTTCCTCAGGGACTAAGTATTCAGGCAAGCAGCTTTCCCCATGCAAAAGGTTTTCATTCATAGGCCTTGTTTGGTTTGATCCATCCAACTTTGAACCCCCTGATTAGGTCACATAAGTGCTTTAGAAGGGGTTAGACTGCCTATCATTCACTCATTTGAAAGGTTTCAATGATCACTTGTCACAAACCAAAGAAATCCTTCCTTAATGCTAAAAAGAAAATATTGTCTTAACAGCCTCTACACACCATCCTCATTTGAATTCACCCCCAAAGAAACCACAAATCAGTTCAATACTTTTCTTAACATTGGTCTGCATTTACACTGTGTGTGTGTTTTAATAAAGAACACTTGAATGTAGAAGTGTGACCTTTTTATAAGTTGTATATATTAAAGCCAACACATAAAGGACCCTAAGTAATTATTTTCCTTTACTGTTATGGACTAACTGGAGTGATGGGAGAGAAAGTGCTGTGCTCTGGAGTCTAGAGATGGGCAGTGGTAGTTTTTAGGGGTCTTGGCTTTTTATTTGTTTTGAGAGAGAGAACGCATGCATGCCTGTCAGTCGGGAAAGGGGTGAGGGGCAGAGGGAGAGAGAGAATCTTAAGCAGGCTCCATGCCAGTGTGGAGCCCAACCCAAGGCTCCATCTCACAACCCTGAGATCATGACCTGAGCCAAAATCAAGAGTCGGACACTTAACCTACTGAACCATCCAGGCACCCCAAGTAGTTCTGAAGTCCAACACCTAACTCCAGATGGGTTGTTCTGTGACAGGAAAACACAGGCACAGGCAAATCCAAAGGGAGGCCAAGGCAAAGAAGCAAGTATAGTCAGGACAAATGAAGAAACCACAAGGGCACCCAAGGGTGGGAAGTGATTCTCTAAGGAGGAAGGGTTGCCAGGCAGGATTGAGAAGTTACCGGGTGGGAAGGAGGGCTTGCTGGGAGGATTAATGCTGGGCAAGTGAGGCACCAAAGGTTCTGGGCTCCATGTCTCTCTAACCTTCCTGCCCATTTACAAACAGAAAACAATGTTCAAAAAACCTTTCCATCCATGTTATGATTTCTGAAATAAATGGGCAGTAGCTTTCACTCTCTTCTCCATGGCATCAGCAGAATCATGAGTAACATTTCTCAGGGTTTTTGCTGCTTCTTCTTGGGATCCACTGGTAAACAAAGGGCTTAATTTTGGGTGCAAAAGAGGAATATTTGGTGAGTGCCAAGAAATACAGCAACAGAAGGGACTCACCCTCCAAAACGATAGTAAAGGAAATACTAAAGAAAACCCACTTTCTTATTTGAGCACCTACTGCCTTCTCCTTATGTCATATTTCATTACAGTCCTGGCATACCAGTTTGGCCAGCAAACAATTTCTTCTCTACAGTTTCCAGCCTAATTTGTAGGCAAATCTCTTCTTTCTCTCAATGTGAAATACAATACCTTTCTGCAAGGAGAGGGAATTTGTTCCATCTATGCCCCAATTAGTGGCTGTGATTCCCCAACCCAGCTTTCCACTTGCTCACTGGAACATTCCCAAGAGGGTGCAGCCTCTCACTCCAAGAGCCTTAATAATCTTCATCACAGGAACACCAACCTGGGGAAACTGATGAGAATCAGGATGTCACCCGTAGTGTGGAGTAAGTCATGGTTGAGTTCTTCTGCATAAACCACATGCTTCCACATCAGATCCAGTATTTCCTTACCGTCTGAAATTACATCAAGCTGGGATTTGGTTTGAATTAAAAGGGAGGGGTCGTTTAGTGGGTAGGTTGGGGGGAGGGCCCTGAATTGGCACTGGAAGAGTTAGGGCCACCTGCTGGGAGAGCCTTTGAAAATTGGACTCCTAAGACCAAGTTGCCTCTCTACATGCTCAGCGAACAAAGCTCCAATCCTGGTTAGCCCTGTTTTCCCACATATCCATTCCTCCATGGCAGAGCCTGTGAAAGGAGCTGAGGATGCAAAGACCAACAGGTCACAGTTCTGGAGCGAGGACACTTTACCCTTCAGAGAGAGAGAGGGCAGGCAACAAAGGTTTCCCAGAGAAGGGACACTTGAGCTGAGCCCCAGAAGAGGAAGGTGATAGGAGAGGAAGGTCCAAAGGGAAGGCAGAGCCACTGGAATGGATTGCTAATGGGTAAGTAACACAGTGCTTCGGCAGCCTGGTCCATCTGCCTTTCTCTGAGGAGTCCAGCCTCACTGTGCTTTCCTCCCTTTGCGGGCCTGCAACATCCACCTACTCTCCTTCCTTCTAACTCACAGGGCTCTGCTCTCAGACAACTCTGCTCTCTCTTCTGTGTCAGGGCCACACTCACTTCCTCAGAGAAGCATTCCTGAATTTCCAACCACGTGGGAGTCCCTGTATTGAACAGAGACTGCATCAACCATCAGAGCAGTCATTTTATGGTTCCCAAGAGGGTGCAGCCTCTCACTCCAAGAGCCTTAATAATCTTCATCACAGGAACACCAACCTGTGTTAAAGATTCTTCAATTAAAGTCCATTTCCTCCACGTGGCTGTAACCCCGAGGGCAGGGACAGTGTTTCTTTCAGTCCTCCTATTGTATTCCCACCACTAAGCATAGTGCTCATAGATACTCTGCTGGTATCTCTGATGGTACGACAGAAAGGGTGAATAAATGAATGAGCCCACAAGGCATAGAACTATATGCTCCAGAAGTGTGAGTGTTGCATGGCCAGAGTGAAAAGTGTGTGTGGTGGGTAGAGGATGCCAGAAGAAAAACCAGAGAATGTCATGGAGCAACCTGGGTCCACCAAGGCTGTGAATTTGAATTTGAGACTGAAAGCTATGGGGATCCACTGAAAAAGAGGAGGGGAGCGGTTGCCTGAAAAACACAACACAGAAAAGACCCCAAATGTGCTTAAGTATTTGGGTCATAAGGAGCCAGTGAGAAGAGAGTTGGATCTTTAACTGACACAGGGGTGGGAAACATTGTGGTTTAGTAATCCAATTGAATTTGCTCAACAGGCAGTAAATGCAATTTGCTCTGAACCATAATTATATATGAATTTTATTTTTTCCTCCAAAAATTTCCCAGAAGAATCAATTACACTCTGATTTTAAAAAACAAAACAGCATCTGAACTTGTGCACACTGAAGTTCCCTTATCTAGCTTTCTCACCTTATTTATCTTTTGTTCTATTTTAATTTGGATTAAATCCTCCACATATGTGCAAATTAAATGGATTTACTTTTGTCACAGTGCTTGAAGCAGTTTTCACATAGATCTGTTTTGCTTTGCTTATGTCTCAACCATACCCTTTCTGTGTGTTTTAATCATTATTTGGCAAGGGATTTTCAGATGTAATTAAAAGCAGCTAATCAAATCAAAAATTTACATGGAAAGTTTTATAAACCTGTGCCACGTTACCCCCCAAAATGTAAATAGTATCAATATGAGAGCTGCACTAGGTTTCATAAATAAGAATATGAACTGTATAAAAGTTCTTGAAGTATAAACTGTTGAACAGAGCAGGCCCAAATCTGAAATTAGCCTTTTTAAGTCTGCTAAATATTTACACAGCAATAAAATACAGAGGAGCTTTAGAGGAATTTAGAGGAATTCAGAGGTAAGAACAGTAGCAAGTGTAATTGTTGATGTTTAATTTGCTGATAATGTAAGAAAGACTGTATTTATTTAAGGGAGATTCGGTTGAATATATGGTTTTACAGAAATGTAATTTTAACATTAAGTAAGGGTATGTAACCTTGAATAGCTTGACCTGTGAGGTTTAAGTACTTTGTTTCTGATGAAGCTTAATGACTATGTATCTTAAAATTTTTAAGAGGGGAAGAAACAAAATAGTATTGCTTGAGCGTCTACTTATGTGGCAAGCAAGAATCAAACCAAAAGATTTCTATATTTTAGCTCAGCTTAGTCTGCACAGCTGGCTGAGGTAAGCATATTTTATTCTCTTTATATATACTAAGAACTGAGTTTCAGAAATTTGTTGACACTTGTTTTATGGCCAAGCATATGGTCAACTTAGGTGGATATTCTATGGGCACTTAAAAATTACATGTATTCTGTCATTGTTAAATGTGCTGTTTCATAGATGTTTATTAGGATGATAAGGTTGTTCATGTCTTCTATATCCTTATTAATGTTCTGTCCATTTGCTCTCTCAGTCGATTTTTGAGAGAAGATTATTGAACTCTTGGGACACCTGGGTTAAGCATCTGCCTTAGGCTCAAATCATAATTCCAGGGTCCTGGGATCAAGTCCTGCATGCGACTCCTTACTCAGAGGCAAGCCTGCTTCTCCTTCTGCCTGCTGCGCCCCCTGCTTGCACTCTCTCACTCTCTCTGACAAATAAATAAGATCTTAAAAAAAAAAAAAAAGATTATTGAAATCTCTAAATTGTAACTATAGATCGATTTTTTTTTAGCTGTCAGTTTTTGCTTATGTGTTTTGAAGTTGTTATTGGATGCATACACATTTAAGACTGTTATGTCTTCTTAATGTATTACCCTTTTATTGTTACCCTTTTATTTCTGACAATCTGTTTTGAAGTCCACTTTCTCTGATATTTATATAGTCATGCCAGCTTATATATGACTAATGTCTGCATGGTATATCTTTTTCCTCCTTTTATTTTTAACCTAACTGTCCCATTATGTTAAAATTTTGATCCTTGTAAACTGCATTTATGTAGGTCTTGCTTTTTTAATCCAGTCTGATAAAAATCACACTCAGTGTAATTATTAGTATGGTTGGATAGAAGTCTACCATTTTGCTACTTGTGTTCTATTTTCTCTAGATTTTTATTCTTTAACTTTCCTTTCTCTTTTGGATTAAGTATTTCTTAGTATTCTATTTTATGTCCTATAGTGCCTTCTATACCTATTTGTTTGTTTTAGTGCTTGCTTTGGGGTTTATTACATTTAATGTAAACACATCTTATCACAGCTTATCTTCAAATATTATTATATCACTTGATGTGTAATGTAAAAAGATTACAACAGTATACTTCCAATTCTCCTATCCTTGGTACTACTTTATTTCTACATATGTAATTAATTTCTACATATGTAATATTTCTACATATGTAATAAATATTGAAATATGTTATTTTTGCTACAAATATCCAATTTTATTTTAAATGAATAAAATGAAGAACAAGTTTTATATATTTACCTGCATGTTGACTATATCTGGCACTCTTCATCTTTGTAGATCTGAGCTTCCATCTGGATAATAAATACCAAAATGTTTTATTTTTGCTACATTTTCTTTTCATTCTTTTCAATGAAAAAAATTGAGGGAAAGGTTTTATATATATATTTATATTTACCTGCATGTTTATTATTTCTGGCACTCATCATTTCTTTGTAAAGATTTGAGTTTCTTTCTGGAATTATTTACCTTCAGCCTGAAGAACTTTTAAAATATTTATTGTAATGCATATCTGCTAACAATGAACTACAAACTCTCTTGGGTGGTTGATAGGAAAATATTTTTATCTTAATTTTTTTTTTGAGGGACATTTTTATTGGATATAGAATTTTTAGCTGATAGTTATTCTTTTAGCATATTAAAGATGACATTCCATTGTCTCCTAGTTTGCATTGTCTGCACAGAGAAGTCATCAGTTCTTTTGTCTTTGTTTTCCTATATGAAATGTATCTTTTCCACTGGCTGCTTTTAAAATTCCCTCATCATCACTGGTTTTCAGCAAATTGATTATAACATGCCTTGGTATGATCTTCTTTATATTTTGTTTGGCATTTATTAAGCTTCTTAGATTAGTAGGTTTACAGCTTTCATCAAACTTGGAAAAATTTCACCCATTATGTCTTTAGTTTTTTTCCCTCCCCACCCTTCAACCACCAACTTCCTTCAGGAACTCAAGTTATATGTATTTTAAAAGGTCCTTGATATTTTCACAGGTTATGGAGAGTCTGTTTATTTTAAGACTTTTTTATTTCTGAACTTTGGTTTGGGTAGTATCTATTGCTATGTCTTCAAGTTAATTAATCTTTTCTTTTGCAATGTCTAATTTGTTTCTTTTGTAGTGTCTAATAGCCAGTGTATTTTCTATTTCATATATTATATTTTTCTCTAGAAGTTCCATTTGATTTTTTAAAATATTTTCCCTTTCTCTTCTCATTTGATTTTTAGGTGCCATCGGTGACAGATATAAAAATTATTCCACCATGGGAAAATGTTTCCTAAAATCAACTTGATCATTCCAATAGTAGTTGTATAGTGGAAATGGAAGAGCCATCTTATGAATGTACAAAGGGGACACTGACTTCTGTATCAGTAGTGATACACTGGCAATATAAATAATAAAAGAAAAAAAAAAAACAGAATCTGTAGGCATAATAGATGGTAGACTGGTTTTGTGTCAGACAGACCTGAATTTATATCCTTAATTCTACCATTTATATAACTTTGGGCAAATTCCTTAACAGTTTCATCACCTGAACAATAGAAATAACTTCTTAATAAGGCTGTTAAGAAGATTATATGCTATATGAATAGAACTCAGTGTCTGGTACATAGTATAAACTCAATAAAGGCCCATTCTCATTATTTTATTATTATTTATAAACTTGTACAAATGCTTTTCATATCAGAAAAAGGATTTTTATTCTTCTTGTCTTTATCTAAACCATTTGTCTAGACTTTAAGTCCATCTAGAATAGAAACCAACTTACTGTATTTGTGCTGTTTCAGATAATAATCAACCATCTAAAAATGATAAAAAAGATACAAAGCCATCTTTCTCTAATACATTAGTTGGGCACTTGTTACTTTGCATGGATTGCCGAGAAAATCCTCTCTCAATAAATAAGCATCTCATTATTGGTGTCAATGAAGCCTAGCAACACATCTTTCAAGAGTGCTGATTAACAAATACCATTATGGCAAGGCACATTTCCTAAGCCAGGATAGTTTCTGTTTATGATGTTTTAATTGTTGAAATGGGACCTGTACCAAACCAGATGTGTTCTCCTCTAGGCACTCATTGAGCTAGATTCCTCTATAATCAGATGACTCTACATCCCAGTTTGCTTAAAACTATTCCAACTTATGCCTTTTATCTGAAAATAATTATTAATAGTGCCCTCTTTCACTCCCCAAAGTGTTCAGATAATCAGTCATATGGTTACCCTATGTATAATTATCATTTACCAACTATATTCTACAACACATTTGGTAGATGTCATACGTATTATTGTGCTGTTGTTACTCTTATAGGTGATCAAGGGTTAAGACCTATATTAACATCTGGAATGTAAGAAATACCACCTGGTAAAGAAAATTACTTATAAGCCAAGCTCACTGTGAATTTAGAGAAAACACATTGCAAGTTAATTAGAAAATGAAAGAGGGGAACTAGATTTCAACGGTACTGCCAAATAAAGTGTTTACAGGATGAGGAGATACAGATGGGATTGTTAGATCAGAAAGTTAATATTTGCAAAAATTTCTGTCCGCTATTAATCCTTGGCTACAAATGTGGCTACTGTATGGTAATTCCCAAGGATTGAGGGTGATGTGAGGGAGGTAGTTGGTAGGAGAAGAAATCAAAATCTAAATAGAGAATAGGTATGCATAATTAGATAAGGCATCTTCAATATAATATAACATATAATTTTATATTTGAAGAACAAAAATACCCATTGTTTTCTTAAACCAAGGAAAGTAAAATTTAACCAAACCTTCTCTGACAAAGCTATACAGGTGTTTGCAAATTGGGGCACATCCCTCAAGGACTGAAATTTATCAGAATCTTGAGGGAGATCAGGTACATGAGGTTTTAGTTGCCAGATTTTTTTATGGTGACATAAATTATGCAACCAAAAGAGTACATAAAACCTATAAATATGTTTTTTTTAAAAATAAGGAAATGGATAAAATATTTGTTCACTAATCAGCTCAAAAAATAAAACAGGTCTTCTGACGTTCCTCTTCAGTGGTATTTTCTCCTTCCACCATCTCCAAAAGACAACCTCAATTCTAAAACTTTGTTAATCTCTGCCTTACAGTTTGTCATCCAGGTATATGTCCTAAAACAGCAAGTTGTTGAGTGTTGCCTTTGAACTTTTAATAAACAGGATTATAATATACACATTCTGTAATTTGCTTCTGTTGTTGAAACATGTTTTTGAGATTCATCCATGTTAATCCTAGCTTTAATGAACTTTCATTGCTGTATATTAATTCATCATAAGAATATATTATAATTGGTCAACTCTACTATTGCTGAATATTTGGATAGTTTGGAGGGTTTCTGCTTATGAATAATGCTTCTGCTAACATTCTTATAAATTTTTCTTAGGCATGACTGCAAGATTTCCTCTAGGGTAGACATCTAGAAATGTAATTCCTGGTTATAGTTTATGTGGACATGCAACTTTGCTAAGAAATGCCAAACTCTTGGGTTGAGCCAACGGATACTCCTACCTCCAACAGATGTGGGTATTCGCTGTTCCATATCCTTTCCAAGCATTGTTATTTTAGACTTTTTCATTTTTCCTACCTAGTAGATGCAAAAATTTTATTGTGGCTTAATTTGCATTTATTCAATTATTTAATGAGATCATGCTTTTAAAATTTCATTTTTAGCATGTTATTTCCATTCTGCAAAAAAATCCTTCATCGTTTTGCTTGTGTTTCTATTAAGATGTCTCTTTCTTATTCATTTGTTTAGGGGGTCCTCATACATTCTGGATACTAATCCTTCACTGGTTATATGCATTGGAAATATTTCCTCCCATTTTGGGAAATGATTTTCATTTTCCTTATAGTGTCTTTTAATGACCATAAATTTTTAATTTTAAAGCAATTCAATTCAACAATAGTTTCCTTTATGACTATGATTTATTAAATTAAGAAATCCCTCACTAACCTGGAGTCATAAAAATATTCTTCTATATGTTTTTCTAACATACTTCTAGTTTTTTCTTTCACATTTAGGTATTTAATCCAACTGAAATTGATTTTTCCATATGTTAAAGTGTGAGTAGTACTTCAGTAATTTCATTTTTTCCCAGTATAGTTATACAATTGCTTCAGCACCATTTATAAAAAGTCCATTCTTCACCCATTGTTAGGCAATATGTCTTTCATGTTTGGACATATCTGTTTCTGGACACACTATTATGTTACATTGGCCTATTAATATATACCAGCATTAACTGCACACTGCCTTGAGCTTTAGACTTGACATTTGGTGGAGCAAGTTCTTCAGTAATGACTGTTTTGGGGTGAATCAGATTGTCAAAGTCCATAAAAGTCCTGCTGGGATTTTTTTTTTTTGAAGAGCATTAAAAATCTATAAATCACTATTATTCCTTGTTTTCTTAGAACATGTTCTCTTTGTCCACTAATATAAGTTTTATGAATTTTTAAAAGATTCACTTAACTATTTGAGAGGGAAAGAGTGAGAGAGTGAGAGTAGGGGGAGAGACAGAGTGCAAGAACTCCCAAGCAGATTCTCTGCTGCATAAGGAGCAATCCCCATGATCCATGAGATCATGACCTAAGCTGAAATGAAATCAAAAGCCAGATGCTCAACTGATGAGCCACCCAGGTGCTCCTAAGTTCTATGAATTTCTATATAAAAGGTTTACATATTTTTGTGAGACTTTTCCCTAGGCATTTTATATTTTTATTGGCAATTTAAGTACTATCCTTATGTTAAAATTTCATTTTCTAACTTCCAGTTGTTACTGAAGAAACATAAAACTCGCTTTTTACATAAGGTTTGGTGCCCAACAAACTTTCTCTTAATAATAAAAATAGTTTATCTGTAATTCATCTGTAATTTAGATGGGGAGATTTCTATATAGACAATCATAATATGTACAAATAATGACAATTTTGTACTTTCCTTTCCAATCCACATATCTTTAAATCATGTTCTTTTTCTACTACTGACTGAGATCTCCTGTAAGAAATTGAAGGAGTGGTTTCTTAAGAGTGATGTCCAAGAGTCCCAACCCTCATCCCCTCATAGAAACATTTTAGCAACTACTCATGAATGAAAATAGTTCTGATAAAGCTCCAGGGTATAAGTAAGAAGCTGCAGCAGAAGGATGGCTGCATAGAAAATTGTAGGAAACATTTATCTGCATTGCTCATCTCTGACGGCAGCACAAACTGGTGCCAAGTGGGACCCTCTAGATCACAAGTTCCCCTCATGGGAGAAGTGGAGAATAGGAGGACCCCAGCAGCCTTTATTAGCACCATAGACACCCACAGCCTTTGCCACATAGGATCTCTATAGTCTTTTCATGGCTTGACTGCTCATTTCTTTTTAGCACTGAATGTTATTCCATTGTCTAGATGTACCACAGTATATTTATCCATTAACTTACTGAAAGACATCTTGGTTGCTTCCATTTGCGGACAATTATGAATAAAGCTGCTATAAATATTTATATGCAGCTTTTTTTGTGTAGACATTAACTTTCAACTCATTTGGGTAAATATGAAGGAGCACAATTGCTGAACTGTATGTTAATTATGTTTAGCTTTAGTAAGGAACTTCCAAATTGTCTTCCAAAGTGGTTGTACCACAATGCATTCTCACAATGAATGGTTGTTCCTGTTGCCCCACATTCTCACCAGCACTTGGTGTTGTTAGTACTGTGGTTTTGGCCACTCTGAGAGAAGTGTATTTGTATTTTGTTGCTTTAATTTCCAATTCCCTAGTGACATATGTTGTTGAGCATATTTTCATACACTTATCTGCCATTTGTGTATCTTCTTTGGTCACATGTGTGTTGAGGTTTTTTTTGTCCATTTTTAAAATCAGGATGGGTTTTTCCCCCCTTCTTGCTGAGTTTTAAGAGTTCTTCATATATTTTGGATAACAGTTTTTTATCTGTGAAGACAGGTCTGTGGCTTGTCTCATCATTCTTTTGACAATGTCTTTCATGGAGCATAAGCTTTTAATTCCAAAATCCTCATCAATTTGCTCTTTCATAGTTTATATCTTTGGTTTTATACCTAAAAGCCATCACCATACCTAAGACAATTTAGATTTTCTCCTATGTTATCTTCTAGGAGTTTAATGTTTTTGTGCTTTACATTTAGATTGATGAGCCATTTTGAGTTACTTTATGTCATGTTTGTCAGGTCTCTGTTTAGCTTCCTTTTTTTTTTTTTTTTTTTTTTTTGCATGTGTATGTCCAGGAGATCCAGCACCACAGACTGCACAATTGAAGATTGTGACAGAGATTATATGAATTAATGCCACTGTGGGGATCAATTATATACATGCAAATGATAGTAGGCACTTAAATGAAGAACAAAGGCAGACAGGCATCAGAGGAGGTGATGAATTTGGAAGCCAGCCTGGAGAAAAGTACATCACTGTTACTGGGAAGGAAAGAAAGGACCAGATCCAGATGGCATTGGTTTCAGAAGTAGAGTGAAGTGTGTGTGTGTGTGTGTGTGTGTGTGTGTGTGTTATGATTTGTTTGGGAAAAGTTGAAAATAAATCCCAACTCTCATTCTCTACCTATCCTATGTGTGATTAAAGTCTGGGGAATGTTTAATGTTTTCTCACAGAATTACTTGTTAATTGCTTTTTTTTTTTTTTAATTTTTGTGAGCTGCTGAGTGTGAAAGATGAGGATTACACACCATCATTTTCCCCAAGGAATGAATAAATCCTTAACTGTATCCCAAAAGACTTAGTAAAATAAAAACTTCAGTTTCCTTACTTATGACTAGAGACCTAAAAAAGATTTCTTAATTTTCATCCTCAAAAAAGTAACATATCACCTAAATGCAAGAAGACACCATGAAAAGACTAAGTGAATAATACAAACCTAAACTTCACTAAATGGTTAAGTGACTAGAGTCTGGGCTTAAATAGCATTCTGTCTGATGTGAGAAGATAGTTTCTACATCTTTTGTCTACATAAAAGCATTCAGTTTCAATTGTTCCCCATATTCAGATGATCTTAATGTTTTAAAGGAATGCCTGGCACATAGAAATGAGAGTTTACAAGTGATACCATGAGCTTTCCCTCTCTGAAACTGGTACCAGGTGGAAAAAAAACATTGATTACTGTGGCAAGTTAAACAAAGTTTAGCTAAATTAATAGCACTTTAACCCTCACTCTCACCAATTTGATGATCCTAGAGCCAATAAAGCAGCTGTGGTCCTCTCAAAGTTGATAGCCTACTTTGTACTTTTTATCTAACATATATTCTTCAGCCAGCTGAGATGGAGAACTTATTTAATCTCTTTGGCAGCTTCTCTTGGAGTAGCTGCTGCTAAGGGTCAGCAGAACTGTCCCCGAATATGCAAGGTGCAACATCTTGCTACAGAATCAAGGCCATACACTACAGAATATAGCTCTGCTAGTCCATATGGCTTGTTGATACCTCTAAGGGAAAAACTAATTACCAAAAATGAAAAGTGGAAGTGTACTTAGAGTTGAGCCCAAAGCTAGGCACATTGGAAGAGACTTAGAATGTACTTAACAGAAGTTTTAATACTTCCTTACAAAATCTGCTCTCCTCACTCCCAAGCACATACTCTTGTCTCAGACAATTTTTGCAGTTATATTTTATGGGAGAAAAAAAGCAAATGAACTCTTCAAAGCATACTTTCTATTCTGACCCTAATGCTATAACAGAGGTAGATTTACCATGACACTAATGAGGCTTAAACTTCTGGGCACTTTCCTTACCTAGGAAATACACATGGTCATATGCTTTTATAAAATTTGCAAAAGCTATTTTAATTATGATTGGTAAAGACCTCTGTCTCTTCCATTTGTCTTCCCCTAGTATCGGGCATTGGAGCAGCTGTGGACTTGGGAATCTGGCTAAGGGGAATTGAATTGGGGAGACATTCAACTTGGGCTAATGAGATGTAATTATGTGGCTTACAGTCAACTTTGAATATGGTTAAATTATTGCTAACCGTTCTGCTGCAGGTATTCTAGGAGCTCCTCTACTGCCCATTGTTCCTCCTTACTGTCATGAGAGGAAAGAGCAAAAGGCTGCAGCGCTAGATGAGAAATGGCACCAGAAGGGTAAGTCTGGTGGAGATAAATCATGGTTTGAAACATATGGAATCTGACATTCTGAACACCAGACATCTAAAGTGTAAGTAGATTCCTTTTTCAGGGACACCAAGAGAAAGTGGGTGTTCTTGCCTGTGAGGCATATTTGGTAATTCAGAGTGTAGAATTACAGACCCCTTGTCCAGTAACATCCTTTGTCACACAGCTACTCTATAAAAATCAATACAAATTATTCTGCTATAAGCAAGAGAACTGTAATGAAAACATTTTCAAATAATGCTATGATTAATGTATTAAGATGAGATGATAAATTTTAAATAGAAAAAATAGACTCCTGAATTGCTTAATAACCAGCTAATGAAGAAGAGTGAATCATATGAAGACAATGGAGAAATATTTAATATGTGGCTGCTCTGACATAAAATTCTGCTGCTGATGAAGATGAGGACCACTTCAGTGAGGACACTGATGACAAACTGGTTAAGGAGAGTTATCAAGTCAATGGCTATTTAAAATTTGTCACTGAATAAGAAAACTTGAAATGCCCTGAAATCTTATATTGTACATATGAAAGAAGCTTGATGAAGGTTTTCCTAAATATATTAATAATCCTGAAAACTTACACACTTTAATAAGTTATAAAACAGAAAAAACTTTTATAAACTATCAGTAACTTTTTAGATGTTTGGTCAACAATGTCAGAGGAAAATTAAGTTATCTTTTAATTCACTCTACAGAAAATGAAATTACAAAACTGTTGATAATTGAAGATGTAAACAAAGAATATGCGGTCAAAAATCAGTAGAAGTATTAAAAAGCTATATGAATCAGTTAATAATATAAATATATTATTTTTATGGATTTTGTGATAGATCATTTTGTCAATTGTGAACTTTTTACAAATGTGTAATTTGTTCTTATTCTTTTTTATTCTAAATAAACATATACCTTAGGATCTAATGTTGTATTAGAATTATTCTTTTTCTTTAAAGGTGCTCCAAAATGTATACATTTCAGATACTCAAAAAATCTGAATCCTATGTTCAAATAAATCACTGTCACCTAAGTACTCATGGAAAATAAAAGGTCATAAATTATTGAATTTATAAGAATCATACCTCTCTTTAAAGTCAAATTTAAGTAAATATAGTAGAAGATTCTTTTTAGCATCTTCTTAGCATAATCTGCAAAAACAAATTAGGAAAGTAAGATCACAGATTTCTCCATTATTCTATGACTTGTTGACTTCCTTCAAGAGATTGATTCACTACACTAATATATCAAGAATTTACTAAACAGCATAAATAATCCAAGTAAAGTTGTGTCCAAGAAGTTTGCAAATCTACCCCAACTGGAAAGAAAAATTCAACTTCTGAAATAGAGTCAGTGAGGGAAACTGTGAAGAAGCAGGGAGTTCAGGACTTTTCAAGAGGGAAACATGACTACCAGCAACAGTAACTAGAAAAATCTTGAGATGTGCTGATATTGATTTATTCACACCCACCTGTTACAGAAATGATTTAAGATGCTTAGAAGAACCTGTCATTCGACAAGAGAGAATATAGTGAAAAATGGAGCAAATAAAAAGAGAAAAAAGAGCATGTAATAAGGAGCCAGAAAATGGGACTAAAAGGCATGACCCACAAAATCTTCCCCACTCTTCTAAGAGGGCCTCAAATGCAGCTCTTAGTATCCAGATGAAGAGATAAATTTATTCAGACTGAACTTTGGAGGAAGGATTTGGGTCTGGGTTGAATATAATTAAAATAAAACAACAGCAAACCTGAGAACGAGGGCTTTGCAACATTTTTCTCACAGCAGCCTGAACAGAGACCCTCTCTCTGGTACACAGATGAAGCACTGGGGGATGTGATCACTCTAACAGGCATCTTACTCTGATTAGGTCTTGGCAATTGTGCTGCACTGTAAGTTACACCTTTTAATGTTCAACTCAACAAAACCCTTAACACATGAGATGTCACACAGCTTCCATAATTCAGCCATAAAAACAGAAAAATAACACCAGCTAATTCAACATTGCATAAATAAAAAGTCTATAAAAAGGATAGCATCTGACATAATCTAAAGTGCATATTGAGCCTTGTGTCCTTGTGTATTGCTCTTTCAGAAACCTCTGTAATATTTTCATATTTAATTAATATTTTGCTTTTTGCATCAGAATATGTTAAGGACATAAAGAAAAAACTATAATTTTCAATATAATCTTAGGCTATATATTACTGCTATAAATCATAATAACCCTGTTATTCTGATGATAATACATCTACTCTGAGCCTTTGAGAATTATTGGAGCACAACATCAAAGAAGTTTCTCTAAAACTCATGCTATTGATATACCAAATCCCAAGTAAAAAGAGTATATTACCAATTATTTTATATATAACTAGCACTGATATCCTGAATGATATACACAAGGATGGGATCTGTTCTCTTATTATAAGAACAATACATATTCATTAAAGAATACTCTGAAAATACAGATCAGCAAAGAGAAGAAAATTAGAGATTGTAAGGTACAACCAAGGCTGAAAACCCCCACTTTGGGTGCCTCCCATCAGCCTGTCCCTCATCAGCTCTCTGACCATTTTGGACACACTCTTAATCTCTGAACAGGAGGCCATGGATAATCCCTGTTGGCTCATAAGAAGGATATTGGAGCCATGGCAGATGACCACTGTCAATCCTGTATTTATAAAATGCTTCTAAAGGAGTTTAAACACTCCTCACATACGTTTTATTTTGATTTTTCTGCCCATCTTTACCTACATTTTTATGTGATAGGGAATCATGTACACTGTAACAGACTACTGACTAGTCAGAGGCAACTATTAAAAAAAAAAAGAGGTCTTGTTGCTTAACTACTTCTAATCCAGAGAATAATTTTTTTTATTAATGTAATTACAACAAAGCCATTCATAACATATCTGATGTTCTTCAACTTGAGGAAACTCCTGTGGTTTCAGGTATGCCTGGCTAGTTCCTTGTGAGCTGGGGAACCAAAAAGCTTAGAGAATGGGGGCGACTGGGGAACAGACTCCATAGCTGACTTGCTTCTCTTGCTTCTGTACATATAGATTTAAGTGGGCATAGCACAACTAACATGAGCCCAATTTGTGCTCACATGGGATGGGAACATGTCTGGCCATGTCTGAATGACTGCTGTGGGAATGGGCAAGGCTATTTACAAGACTGCTAAAGAATCTTTGGGGAAAGCTAATCATCCTAAAGCAGAGCCCACAGGAGGCACCAAGCATCGTCATCATCAGTGAAGGAAGAGAAAAATTGATCAAGGCAGATGAACACAGAAACATAAGAGAGAAAAAGAGTTAAAGAAAGATAGTTAGAAGGACACATACAAAGAAAGCGTGACTCAAAAAAAGAAAAAAGACAAAGACAAAGGAGAACAGAGATTAGCACATGGACATATGCACAGCACAAAAAACAACCACAGAACAGGGTGCCTGGGTGGCTCAGTGTGTTAAAGCCTCTGCCTTCAGCTCAGGTCATGGTCTCAGGATCCTTGGATCGAGTCCCGCATCAGGCTCTCTGCTTGGCAGGGAGCCTGCCTCCCCCTCTCTCTGCCTGTCTCTCTGTCTACTTGTGATCTCCGTCAAATAAATAAATAAATAAATAAAATCTTAAAAAAAAAAAAAAAAAAAAAAAAAACCACAGGAACCAAACACCCAAAAATTAAAAAAAAAAAAGGAAGAGAGAGAGAGGCATAACACAGAAACACCTTTTTAAAAAGTAATATACTTGTCTTATAACCTTTCTTGAATGAAGTTGTTAAAGATGATCAGAAGCATTGCATTTCTGCAACTAGTCATTTGCGGAGCCATGACATCTTTTACTGGTCCCCACACGCTGGGTAAAATTAACCTAATGGTTGATTCTGGTCCAATGTCCACTTCCATGCTTGACAATTAAAAGATATTACATCTTCTGCTGCATCTCCTAAAAAAGAATGCTAGAAATAATAAATAACACATCCTCTGCAGTTCTTTGACATTTCACATATAGAAAAACCATGAAACAGATCCCCCTTTAATGCTGACTGGCAGGCATTCTAAAACTGGCACAGACTTACTTTTAATTTATTTAAATCAGTCTGGAAATTGTAATTTTATCTTGAAATTGGCAAAATCTCTTTTATTTCTTGAATAGAAAAACCTTACATTTTAATTCTAATGTGTGAATCCTTTTAAAATCTGAATTTTTAAAAAAAGGTGTCACCATGGGGTAATCTAAAGAGGATGTTAATATACTATCTTCCCTAAAAATATTTTAACATTTTCCTACAATACTAAAAACTTACCTTCTTCCATTTTTAGGATAACAGAGTAAATAGATCATATGAATATTCTGTGGTTTATTTATAAAACAATTATATTCAAGTCTTACCATGGAGTAGCAGTTTTCAATTCCTTTCAGTTTTTTTCTTTGAAGAAAATATGTAGAGAAACCAACTATAAAACCCTCTAATTATAAATCAAATCCAAGATATTGTTGGACAATGAGATGCTTTATTAAATTTGATACATTTACTATATAAGAATTCTGTGAGAAAAAAAAGGGGGGGTATCAAATTACTTTGGAACTAGGTCTCTGCATTATAAAGTATGTCCCCAAAAGATGTCCTCTCACCATACCCGATGGCTATAAGCATACAGATCACCAAAAAGCAGCAATAGCTTTTCCTGGTAAGACAAGTTTCAACTGACCTGCCCATGGTATTACAAGTTCTCCTACCAAAATAAAAAAAGTCCCCATCCCCATGTCTACATAGTATCATCTCCAAGCAGGTGGGATGGATGAAGCACCTGGACCAGCCCTACATCTGTGCTTGACATGAGGTCCACACAGGGAAGGCCATCTTCCCCTCATCGAGACTCTACTTGAACTATTCCGAGACTCCTTGGAGGGGTGAAATGTCTAGAAAAAAGAAAGTGAGAGAGAGAGAGAGAGAAAGAGGTTTCAATATTGAAAAGGATATACAAACGATCAAATTCAGCTGCACCAATGTTGAGGGGAAGGATGGAGAAGTTGGAAAATAAGCAGCTTTGCAAAATGTTCTCTGGTATGACAAGAACTGACCAGAGGTGCCACTGCCCCTGACATATCATTGGTGAAGGCCACCCATTTTCTTACCAGGCATGGGTGTCTCTGCAATGAGGTGTTTGTGGTTGGTAAACAGTTCAGTGGAATCTTGTTCTATTGATCTTTCCTCTAAGTCTGATTCTGGGATGGTAGTACAGCCACCTAGTTGGAAAAAACATACACAGTATTTTAAGCAGTGTGTAGGAAAATCTGCCTCTCCACACGGCAACCGCAGCTTAAGAACATACCAACCATAAAGATAACAAACGATGTGAAACAATCTTCAGGAGCAGACCAAAAAGAATAATTTCAAATGTCTCTCTTTGGTGAAAGATACTGAGAATGAGTAATTGCCCCCAAAGACATCTTTGCAACACTTAGATCACTTAGCAACAACAGCAGTGGTGTTGTCTTTAAATTTATTCTTTTTGAATTCAGAAAGTACATATGTGATATCTGTAATATAAGGGCACATCAGCAGGAATTCTCTCTAATACCAGAGCATCAGAAGCTATAAAAACCAAAGCACATCGCCCACAGCTATGAAATCTTTCTTGAGCAAAGAAGGTTGCTAGTGTCCTGAGATGGTGACTGTGGTGGTATTTCTTTGGACTTTGATTCTACCCCTGCATCCAGCATCTCACAGTACAGACACAAACACCTCATAATTCAACAGCAAAGCCATATGCTGCATCGCGGAAGCTTTCAATTCCACGTCAAATCCACAGTGACTTGAGGATGAGCCAGAACTGCTGCACTTTTAAAATCCTGGGTATAGGGGCGCCTGGGTGGCTCAGTGGGTTAAAGCCTCTGCTTTCGGCTTGGGTCATGGTCCCGGGGTCCTGGGATCGAGCCCTGCATTGGGCTCTCTGCTTGGCAGGGAGCCTGCTTCCCCCCCTCTCTCTGCCTACCTCTCTGCCTACTTGTGATCTCTCTCTCTGTCAAATAAATACATAAAAAATATTTTTAAAAAATCCTGGGTATAAGTCATTTGATTTTATTTACCAAAATCTTGTAGGGGAAACTCATGTAAGAATTTCTTGACTGTATCTGTAACTTGATTTGACTAATTTGCTATCATTTCCTGGAAAATGTACTGACATGCTGTATACTATACAAATTTTTTTTCCAAAGCCATTCTTCTTGTTAATGTAGTGTGATTTTTTTTCCTTGTCAGAGACTTCTCACACATGGAGTCCAAAGCCTCTATACTCAAGTTTTGCTTATGCATGAGGGGGTTTATAAGGAAAGACAGAGTATCGCAGCACTGATTTGTAAACCACATGATTGAAATGAGAGGGAAGTGGTAGGATCCCACATCTGGAGAAGACACCTTACCATTCATTCCTCTACATCAACTCTGAACAAAGAAAATGGTGCCAAGGGAAACCTGAGAGAAAAGCATCTCCACATTCATCAAATAAGATTAGAGGTAGCCTCAGAAGTTCCCCAACAGGATATGTTAGAATTCTCCAACAGCGCAATGGAACTTGCCTGGCTGTATCTGAAAACAGCAAGGGTCTCATCCAGAAGCAGGACCAGGCTTATTTTTAATTTCTTTCCAAAGCCTGTATATCATGGTAACAATGATTATTATTGAGTACTTTCTAAATGCTAGAAACCCTGTCCATATTATCATGAAATAGATAATATTATTCTCATCTTATAGACAGAAGACAGATCTCATGAGATGTAGTAACTTGCCAAGATCACACAACACAGCTCCTAAGGAGTCAGGAATAAGGCCCAACTCACAGCCAAGCCTGACAACTCCCAAGCACATGTCACCTGACACTTACTTTATGGCTCCTCAGTTGCAGCATTAGTCAAAGAGGTACTGTGGCTGCAGGTCTCAGGTGTCAGCAGGTTTTATTCCACCTGGCAATCCAATGAGTGTGATGGCAAGAAGCACCACTTAGAGTACTGTGAGGCCAGTGCATGCTCTGAGGTGCTGGGATCTTGGAGAAGTCCAAGAGATAGCACCCTTCTCCTCTTGAGCCCTCACCCAACTGAGATAAGAAGTAGGGCATGTGTGGTGAGGGAGAACCAATGATACCAATGATAGGGAAGAACAGAAAGAAGGGGTGTTCTCCTTGCAGAACAGAATCTGAACTCAAGGGGGAAAAAAAAAAGGACTAAGAATGGCTTGGTTTCTCACTGGATACTCACAAATCAGGTTAAGGCATCCCTGAGGCAGAGGGAGGGAGGAAGCTATCTTCACACATAAGGAAACCTCAGTATGCCCAGCCAACAAGTGGGAAGACTGCAGTGATCAGTTAATGGTATCTGCCACATTTGCGGAGAGGCAGGTCTCCACTGATTAAGTAGTGTCCACCTTTTTTATTCCAGCTGACTCAATAATGACGCAAGACAGAGGATAAAGACTTAAAAGCACTTCCTAGTTCTTTAATCACACAGACATGAAAGGACAAGTTAGTCATTGCAGACTATGAACAACTTATGTTATTTCTTCTTTCTTCTTGGCACACTTTTTTTTTTCCTTGTCCTTAGTACAGTGAAACTTAAAAAAAAAAATCTTTCAAATCCCACTGCAGGGCTGACCAGTCACTTGCCCTGGGAATCCCATCCCCCTTTTTTGGGATGTCTCCATGTAGTCAGACTGAACAACCATATGCCTAGAGTTTCTTCCCTCCTGGTTTGGAAGAAAGAATAAGGTATGGGATCTGACATCCTGACCAATGGAAAATGGGAGAAGGGAAAAAGCTGGGCAGAGAATTTCCCTTCTGCCTCTCCTTAGGTAGACTCTGAATTATTACTTTTCTTTAACCAACCTCCAGGAAAGTACTATATGCTGGGTAGATGTACCTGCTGGGTCTCTTCATGGCTCTTTGAGACAAGTGGTCACCAGCACAGGATGAAGTACTTTATATTATATCGCACATTTCCTTCACTCCCTTACCTTTTTCCTCATCCTCCCTTCTCTGAGTTTGCCAAATAAACCGTCATTTTAATCCTTGCCTCAGGCTCTGCTTTATTGCAAAAATCACTGATACTGGAAATAGTTCTAAAAAAACAGGCCTTCAACACAGAATTTGGAGGTTAGATTGCCCACCTATGTGTAAGAAATAGGGGCTCCATGAGTGGGAGAAAACAGGATGGGCATAACGCTGTTATGTAATTATGTAAGCTTTCATCCATGGCTAACTGGAATGAAGTGCATGTAGACGTCAAGACCAGCAGATTGAATAGCTGTGGGGTGGAAATATTTATAATTATAAGCATTCCTGAATAGGGCGGCTGCTTCTGATGACCAGATATGTTGGGGAAAAAAAGAAAATGGCAAGTTTGGTGAAGTTAATAGGCAATGGAAGGCACATCCTTAAAGTCAAAAGTCACTTAGGCCTTGCTAGTTTAAGTGAGATCATTGGACCCCAGAGCACTGAATATCACCAAGGGAGCTTGTTAGAAATGTGGAATCCTAGTCCTTGCCCCACAGCTACTAAAACTGAATCTGCCAAGGACAGATGAGTATAACTGATGATATTTTTGCTAAGAAAAAAATACTTGTTTGTTAAAAAATGTTAGAATAAATAGTAACACAAAAATAAAACATAAAACTTCCAGACTATCAGAGACCCTCTAAAGCCCATCCATGGAAGTGGAGTCTGGGTTCCACAGACGCCCAATGAAGTACCCTTGGCTTAGAGCCTGTGTCATCAAAGGATAAGAAGAAGAAAACCGCAGCTGGATGAAATCATCCAAACACACATTGTGTGTGCAGAACATAAGAGCCAATAGGCAAAAACAAATGAGAGCCAGGGACCTCCTGATCTGGAAATCATAGTACTATGGACTTAGTCTATTCTGGGCACCTGGGTAAGAATTCTCAGTGCATTAGCTTACTCAATCCTCAGGCAACCCTATCAAGAAGGGTTTATTGGCCCCATTTTACAATTACAAAAGTATTAATATTAACTTGTGTTTTTTCTTCAGCTTTCCCTCCCATATGCCTCTTTCTCCCTAATTTTTCCAGGCCATTTTGTGCTTCCTTGCCTTAGAAATTTGTACTGGGGCCATATCAAAAGTAATCTGAAAATACTCTTTTCTAGCCTTAGTTTTCCCAAAGCCTGAGCTCATGGAAGATACGAAAGTGTCTCTGGGGAAAGATTTTCTCTAGTGGTAATTCAGGGGATAAAGAGAGCCAGGCTGGACCACTCCAGGGGAGCAAGGCATCAAGTGATGGAGATGCAGGCACAAGGAGAGCTAGGGATCAGGAGCCCCAACCTCAGCAAGAACTTGCTCACCCACCAAGCTTCTGCTGTGGGCTTAGGCAAAGAGGCTGTGGACAGTACTGCACCCTCATTTTTTGAGGTCCAGGGAGACAGGAGCCAGGGGAGGTGGGGTGGGCAATAATAACTGAGACTGAATTTCCCATCTTCTTGTTCATAAAGGAAAAAAAAAAGTTGACATTTTTGCATCCTTGACTTAGCTTTGCAAGACTAAGTGTCAGGCCTGCTAAAAAGTCTTAACTTATTAAATTTAAACCTAGAGATTACCTCATTTGCCAGAGGCCACACAGCAAGTCTATATGAGCTGTAGCCCAGCTCTTCCCATGACAGCCAAGCTTCTCAAAAGGAGCAGTTTTTAAAATTTCTAATCTATCTAAACTAATACTTTTGTAAAATGTTCATAACAATAAAAGGAATTACTAGAAAAAATGAAATAAAAATATAACACCCCTCATCTATTAGTAGTAGATTTAATCTTTGTAAAAGTACTCTGTCAATTGCTAAAAGTTTCTAAACACTTACTCTCAATTTCAGATTCACAAAAAAGTCTACAGGCAGATGTCAGTCTTCTAGCCACACTTTCTTTGTTTGTTTAAAAGATTTTATTTATTTATTTGACAGAGATCACAGGTAGGCAGAGAAGCAGGCAGAGAGAGAGGAGGAAGCAGGCTCCCTGCTCAGCAGAGAGCCCGATGCGGGCTCAATCCCAGGACTCTGGGATCAAGACCTGAGCCGAAGGCAGAGGCTTTAACCCACGGAGCCACCCAGGAGCCCCTTCCAGCCACACTTTGAACAGCAGTGACACGAGATATGGTCTACCTTAACTAATACAACATACAGAATTAGAGTTTAGGAATAATAATTCAGCAAACTCCTAATTATCTAAAGTTCAGATAGCCAGCAATCTTATTTTGGCAACAACAGGGGCTTCTCACCTCTCTGTTCTATTCAAATATCTGGCTGGCAGCTCCCTAACTGCATAAGTCCAGAACAGCCCCCATCTCCCTAGCAGGGAGATGTTGATGTTCTCCAATACCTGTTGCTGCCACAAAAATGGGGATCCACTTGTATTTCTGTGCTCTTTTATAAGAGGAGATTCATTAAGAAAAACTGAGATCAGGAGTTGGAGCTCTGGAGACAGACACCGTAATAAGAGAACAATGTTGTAATTGGTAGGTAACCCTGCAGGCAAAATTTTACATGTGAAGCATGTATCATGTATTGTGAATTATCAGCATAGGAGCATTTGGAACAAGGTAGTCTATAAATTGGAGACTACACCAATGATGTTTAGAAAGATCCTTCTGAGGGAGTTTACTACACTGCCTATTCCTCTGAATTGTTACCAAATTATGCACAAACTCATTTGTGTTAACCATACCTAGCTGTAAAAACTTGTTTTCTTGCAAGTTAATAACCCATTAATACATATAGCAATCCTCATGTAGCCAGGAAACTACTTAAGTAAAAAAAAACTTACCCGGAATTCTGAATAGGAATTCACCCTAAATTTACAAAGATAATGCAAGTCTAGCATTTTTTTAGGGAGTCCAAACTATCCCCAAACCTGTCTCTGCATTTAAAAGCAAACTATAAAATGGTTGAAATTCCTCCTTAACCGGGTGGAACATATTTTCTCAACAAGGGAATTACACTAGGATTTCCTACCCACTGTCAGAAAAACAAACAAATAAAAATAACAATAAAAAAGAGCTCAGGCTCTCTCCCTAGGTTGCTACTGTGGCATTAACTATTAAGTTATAGAATTCAAAGGTCAAGATAGGAGGCCAGGCAGAAACAAATGTGACTATCCTCTGGACTACTAAAGAGACATCAAAATCAGAATGCAAAGTAAACATTGATATGCCAATAAATATGTAACCAGCTAGCTGGCAAAAGAGAAAAGTAAAGCCCTCATCTGTAGTGTCTATGCATGTCCATGGTGTAAATACTCCCACCATGACCAGTTTCAAGCAAGCAAAGTGACATAGCCGACTAAGCCTGGCAGAACTGCACATAGTTAGCACTTTCACCATAGACTCTGTAGACAACAACCACCTGGAGAGCATAAAGTAAAATAGTAAAGAGTTTTGAGGTATATTATCTTTCCTCCAGATACAATGTATTTGACAATAAATATACAGAATTTAGTTTTTAATAACAGCTGAATTTATCAACTAGCTCACAGAATTCCTAAAAATTCAACAATTGGTTCTCATGAGCTGGTGAGAGCCATCTCCGGCACTGAAGGTGGGCATGGTGTAGGGGGTTTAATGTGTTTTGAGTCCTCAATTCAAACTGTGGCACTGCATTTATGAGCCAACCAATCCTCCGGAGCAAGTTATTTCACTTAAACGAGCTTCAGTTTCCTTACCTATAAAAGAGAGACTATGGCATCCCTCCTTCATAAGAGAGAAATTGATGTGTGTGTGAAAAACACAGTAAGTCTTAACTATATTTTCAGATAAAAGTCAAGAACACTAAAAAAAGAGTAAATTGGCCAAGATAAAGGTCCCTAAAGGTGGGAGTCTGAAAGGGTAGGGTTCACACAGGCTGAAGCACCTATGGGCCAAGACACAGCTCTGCAGCAAGAAAAGAAAGTGCCCAGAAACCTTAAACATGTGGCCACCTCTGAAATGGACTACTCTTTTACTCATGCCCTATATTACACCTTTCCTTCTACTTGATCAGCTGAATTCTAATATTTGATCCTATCCCTATAAGAATCCTGGTGGCCCAGCTTACCTGTCTCACCCTCTACCTTAACCCAAATAGTCTAAACCAGGGGTTGACCAGATAGATTATTTTTTAAACTCCGCAGGCTATCTGATCTCTGGTGCAACCACTCGATTTTGCCATTGTACTGAAAATGCAACCAAAAATAATATGTAAACATAATTATCATTGGTTGTATCCCAATAAAACTTTATTTACTAGAACGGGTAGTAGGCCAGAGTTAGCCCATAAACCATAAATAGTTTGTCAATCCCTGGGCTAATCCAAGGCTCACAAAAAGTCACTCTTCATATAGTATCTAGCTCTAAAGGATCCCAGAGGCATTTACCACTGTTAGATTACCTTATAGTATTACTATAATAACTAGAAGGAGGAGGAGGAAAAAGTGGAGAAGGAAGATGAGGACGAGAGAAAGGAAGAGGAAGAAAAAAAGAGAAGAAGAAGTAGTAGTATTAGCAAGAGTAGTACTAGTTTAAAAGCATATTGTTGGGGTGTCCAGGTGGCTTTGTCAGTTAAGTGTGTGTCTTTGGCTCAGGTCATGATTCATGATCCCAGGGTCCTGGAATCAAGGCCTGTATTGGACTCCCTGCTCAGCGGGGGGTCTGCTTCTCCCTCTGCCCCTCCCTTCTACTTCCTGCTTCTGTGCACTCACCCTTTCTCTCAAATAAATAAATAAATAAATAAATTGTGAAACAGAGAAATTGAAGAAAGAAAGCATATTGTTTACCCCATTGCTACAATATTTTTGGTTTGGGCAGTGGTAAATTTTTTTTAATAGACTACTTTTCAAAACCATTTTAGATGTTCACAAAAATTTAGCAGATAGTAAGTACAGTGAATTCTTATATATGTTTCTGCACAGTTTCTCCTATTGTAATACCTTGCATCAGTGTACATTTGTTATGGTCAATGAACCAATATTAATACATTATTAACCAAAGACCTTGTTTATTCAAATTTCCTTAGCTTTTACCTAATATCTTTCTTCTGTTCAAGATCCCATCTAGGATACCACATGATGTTAGTTGTCATATATCCTTTGGCTCCTCACAGCTCCTCAGACTTCCACTTGTTTTTGATGGCTTTGACATTTTTGAGGAGTATTGGTCAGCATCTTGTAGAATGCCTTTCTACTGGAATTTATCTGATATTTTTCTCATGACTAGACTGAGGAAAATTTTTATAGGAGCTTTCTTTTTATAAATTCTTAAGGTTTCCAATATTTTAGAATTGTCTCCAGGGGGTTATCTTTCCTTTTATCAAAAGTGAAAGCTAAGTAGGCAGTTACTGAGGTACTGTGGGGGAGGACTCAGTGAAACTCACAATAGCGGACCAGGCTGGGCTTGGTGGCAGAACCTAGGCCAAGTTATCAGCTGCCCCATCTGTAAAAAGAGGGCCTTAAAGAGGACAATCAGGAGGATTATATGAGACCATGTACACACAATACAGTGCTTAGCACATAGTACATTTTACCATCTCTGCCCTCTTAATTTTTTTGGCAAGATGTACTTTCTGCACCATTTTTGTGGAATCAAAGAACTTCAGTCTTCAGTTCAACTGCCTTCATTTAGTAGATATCAAAACAGAGGCTCAGAGAAGGTAGCTCATGCTGCTGATATCCCAGAGCTAGTTCTGATTCTCTTGCTTCCTAAACCACTAGAGCTTTCTCAAGAACACCTCCTTTTCCAGAAAGATCTCAATGGGTTTGTTTGTGAGTTGGCTGCCCTAAGTAGTACTTCCTTTCAATGATACAGAAAATCCAGCAGGTTGGCAAGCTGTTCTTTGGGTGTATTTTAGGACTTTGCTGATTTATTTTCTTGGAATGGTTACCTTTGCAGTCAATTGGGTGTATGGGTGAGAATGTTCCATTTCTTCAGGGAGGAAAAAAATTTTTCTTCTCTCTTCTTCATACACGTGAGAGGAATCAAACAAGGTGACCTGAGAATCACAAATGACCCCAGACCCTGCTCTGACTTGCCAGCCAAAGAATCCTCTGTTCACGTGGCTTGAATTGCCACTCAGATTTAAAAACAGCAGAAACCGCAAAAATATACACCAGTGATATTCTTCATTTAATCAAGATTTAGTTGACGGATAGAGAATTTTTTTGAGGTTAATGTTCAGATTTCATTTAAAAGGTTTGTAATTCACCTTTGAAGAATGGGAATGGGTACTTCGAAAATAATACTTCAGTATCTTAAATATGAAGAGGTTCCCAAAGAGACTATGAGTAGTAGTTTACGAATTTCTCTATAAATATAGCCATTGAGAAATGTTTTGGTCTCCCTCCCCTTATCTATCTATACATGTGTGAGTGTGAACACACACAAGCACACAGGCATACAGACATGTATAGGAGTTTTTCTGATAATTCTCCTTTACTGTGTTCATTTTCCTAATTGTTTTTAAATATATTTTTTTCTAACTCAAGGATACCACAGCTTGAAAAGCCAAGTATCCTACTGTACATTTGCGTAGTGATTTTAGCTGAGTATTTAGAAACTTTTCAGCAAAATGGACCAGTGGAAGGAAGGATGTAGGTAGAAGGGACAGGAGACATAGGATGAAAAGGAAAGGTGAAGAGAAAAGATGAATCACCCATATAGGCTATGATTCTGTTTACATACTGCTGCTATGTAAGATATTGGGGCAATTTGCTGAAGGTGTAGATGATCAAATACTCAAGCATAAAAATACATTAGCAGTTAGGAAAATGTAATACAGAATATGAGGTATAGCAGGAAGAGTTGTGGATAAAACACAGATTAAAGACCTACACCAGGGCTACAGTGAAATAAAAGGCTCTGCGGGAAAAGTAAGGGTGTACTTCCCTAATCGATCCTCCACCAATCTCTCTTCTTCTAAATTGGACTTCAGATCAAAGTGTCTGGTCTCTCCCATACTTGAACTTGACATTTCCTTAAGAGCACATCATAAGTGGTAAGCTTATGCTTGTTGGAAATTTTATGACTAATGACTGGTGTGTGTGTGTGTGTGTGTTGCACACATGTGCGCGTGCATGTGCACCCGCACATGTATAACTCTGTTTTGTACTTGAGAGTGATTTTAAAGAACCAACATTTCTGTGAAATTGGGTTTAGAAAGCTATTTACTGAGCAGAAGTGTTCCAGAAAAAGAAAGAAAAAAAATATATATATATTCATGATTGTTAATAAATACAATTTATTAAGGCACAGACTTCATCAAAACACATCTTGGAAATAAAGTTCTCTCAAATGTACCATATTGCTTACTGTGTTTCTACCACAGCATGTAAATCTGGTTAATATCCTATGACGACACTGCTACTCTAAAGGAGGAACTGGAGAACATAAGTCTGTGTCTTTCTCATCTTCACTCCCAGCTGCCCCTTCCTTTATTGTAATATGGAAGCACCCCACCCTTAACCTGGCTCAATTTTACAGTTTCAAAATTCAGCAAAGCAGAAGAAGAAAATGCTTTTCTATCTAGTTCTAGGTGTCCAGCCCCAACATATAATATTTGCTTTCCTATGTTCTGTTTCAGTCCATTCTACAACTTTTCTTTTTCCCTGTATTTGGAGATGCCATGCTGACCTTGTCGACAGTAACAGAGATAATAAAGGCTAGCAAGCAGGTGCAGGTCACTGTAATTTGTGTTCAACATGACAACTGTGGAATGTTTGGGAATCCAATTTTGCTGCTTTATAATAATCTTTGATCCCCCTCCCCACACAGGGAGAACCTAAAATGTGTTCAAGACTATGCATGTACCTATGTTTGAAAATATTTCCATTTCACACCTCACAGCAGAGACCAAGTGTGTGAATAAAAGGGAGGCTAATATATTTTAAGAGGTCTAGCATGTGTCTCAACAAGTTTTAAAATCCCCATAAAGGCTAAATACTAAGTCCCTTGGGGTGTAAGGGCTCCAGTCAGAGTCTGGATTTAAGAGAGGTGCTCCTGGCATTAAGAGGTTTCCACGACTTGAATAATGATAGGTGTCTAAGTATTCTTTTAGCTAGACCACCATTTAGAATTTAGGTCCACTTGGTACAGAGGATTAAGAAATATGGGAACATAGCTATTTTCATCCATTGAAAATTATGTAAACAGAATGTACCAAGCAGAAAAAGAGTCCTATTTACAAAAAAGCAAGTGCAGTCCATAAATCCTACAGATTGGAATAGATCCAGGTTAAGAATTTCTCCAGATGTCAGTCTGTAAACAGAGCTTCATAAAGTGAATTCCCCTAATTAATTGTTGGCAAGAGTGATCTTTACACTATGTTCGTGCATTATGACCCTTTACCATATGTAGGTGAATTGTTGTCTGGCCCTATAGATCATTAATCAGTTATGACACGAGTCAGGAGAAAGAAGCGAGGGTCAGCACAACTTCTGATATGGAGAGAAAGTACCATGAAATTATTGCTCAGAACTTTGCTCACTGAAGGAAATGAGAACTCTTCCTATTTAGTTGCATTACATCTGTTTTTCTAACACATTTAGTTCTTAACCTGGAGCACTTGGAAAGACACACACCCAGTAAGAACATAAACATGGAACTTAAAAGAAAAAAGAAAGAAACCTACTCGCTATTTTGTTAAAGTCTCCAATCACAATGTTTTCCCACATATTAACGAGGCCATTAAATCCTCCAAACAGGAATACAAAAGTATTACCAGGCCATTGTGAGAAGGTGGGGAAGAAGAGAAAGTTAATATTTGCTTTTCTTTGCCAGCTGATCAATGTCTGGAGCAGTCTGCAACGAAATGCAAGATCTATTGTCTTTCAACTAGATCTTTTCTATACTGATAAGTACAGTATTTTCTTGTTCAAAAAGAAGGTGACTGTGGTTTTTAATTTCCATTTTGTTTCTAACTGCAAAGGAAATCCAATGTGCAACTGGAAAGAGACAAGATTTTAAGACATTTCCATTTCAAATACTTTCCTCTCCTAACTCCCACTTCAGAGACCAACTCTCTCTCAAAAGTACACACGTACAAATAAAACGTTATAGCCACAGTTGAGAAAGAAAGGAAGCCAATAGTTCTGCAATAATAATTTCTTTCAAAAAATGAGATGAAATAGTAAGAGCATAACTCGACTTTGCCCGGACACCACATAATAAGAGAGCCAGTGTTCCTCTCAGCTTCCCTCTTGCATCAAGTGGCTATTAATTCCCCAATGATCCTGACAACATTTCTTCAACTTGAGTTTCTTTCACAACCCAATTAAAAGCCATAATCTTGACCAAACTGTGTTGTTTTTAATAATGACAGAGTCTAGGTGATGATTATGAAACAAAGAGTTCAGTTAGGTCACTCTGGTTGCAAACAGGTTCAGAGAAAAGAGAAAGAACACAATGGTTCTGGAGAGTGCCTGTCCCATCATATTCTTCAAATACAATGAGGAACCCGAAAAAACACTCAGGAATCATTCTAAAGCAAATTTATTGTCTAGAGATACATTTCTAAAATAGTCCATTAAACAATGTTATATCTTGCAGAAAAGGGATATGTACACAGGATAAGTTAGCCCACTGATCACAGAGAGGGATATCCTGAAAAGGGGCACTGCATGGCAAGAATCACCGTAACTTGAACCAAGTCATATAAATCTGAGCCTTAGTTTCCTTTTCTCAGAAATGCAGAAATTATAGCATTTATCTTATGAGAGAAAAAGATTAAGTTAGTTAATACCTGTAGTATAGTTATCAAAGAGCCTGGCACACAGCAAACTCCCAATAAATGTTAGCTATTATTTTCAATGATTAACCCCCAATATACATTGTCATTACAATTACAGCCAATCACACAGGAAACTGCAAGACAGGAGGACAGCACAATTTATACTTGACACTTCAGAAAATGCTCAAGTGAAAACTGAGGCTGGGGTAAGCAGACCAGTGGTGGAATGTTTCCACCTGGACCAAGTGGTCAAAACCCAATTGTCAATGATGCATTAAAATAATTCACTTGAAAATAGTGCATTCCTTTTAAGATGAAATTCCTTTTAAGATGAAATCAAATAATATTAACACTGGGTGTTAACCACACTGGAATGAAACTAAAATAAATATAATAAGTAAATGAAAATTTAAAAAAAATTAAAAAGATGAAATCACTGAGAAGTTATTGTTGAAGATGACCACCCCTCTTGAAATCACAAAAGAAATTTTTTTAAAAGGCTCACAAGAAGATAGTGATGATGATGATGATGACGATGATGGGTGCATCATCACATTCATTTTCATTTTTTTCTATTTACCAGCAGTGCCATTATTACTGAGAAATGCAAACCCACAAGACACTATGACATAAATGGAAGAAACATTAAGATAAAAGGGTAAAAGAGTGGTAGGTTTGCTTTCTCATGGGAAATTGAAATGGCCAGCAGATGAACCTTAAAAGAGGAAGTCTGCTGACCTAGTGTTACTAAACATAGGAGGCAGCCAAGGAGCAAGGGAATAAAGCAACGCATTTAAATGTATGCCTTGAAGGAAGCAAATACCAATTATTTTTATATGACTTTAATTCTCCTAGTGAATACTTTATAGGTGTTGGCAAGTCCTTCTGGAAAAGGAAGGGATTATTAATGAAGGATTCAGTGGCAACTGCTCACCACCAGTGCTCTAAGAAATAACACTTAACAAAGAGTCATTTAGTTCATACTTCATCTCTAAAGATATAGAAACTTTAAGATACTTAAAAGACAGCAAAGTATTACAGTCACATACACAGTCCTTTCTATTTCAGTTTCCAGATGATTCTCTAGCCTACACGGTAAAGAAATAAGCTTCCCATAGGGGGGAGGAAAGAGAATCTTTTTCTCTTATGCCAAGAGTAGGTACTTAATATATACTATTATATCATATATATATATATATTCAAATATATATATATATTTATCATATATATGATATATATGATATATATATATATTCAAAAAGGAATTCATGAAACTTGAAGAAACACACAGGAAACAGTCCTTTAAAAAGTTATCTTTGAAGAATGCTCTACCACATGATTCCAGGATTGCAGCTGGCGACAAGCCACTAATGTAAGGTAGCCAATCTGGGAAAATGCCCAATCAGGTCCTGTATTCTATCTTGATTCTCAAAGAGCTTAATCCATCCCCTCTAACCAATTCTCATATCATGTGAAATGAAATCTCCCTGGCTAAAATCTTGCTCTGAAAATTTTCCAGTTGCTTCAAGAGCATAAACTCTCATGTTAGACTGTCAGAATTTTAATCCCAGCCCCACCATTATTAATTGTTGTTTTCTTAAAACTAGTTACTTGATTATTTTTCTGCCTCAAATCCCTTATTTGTAAAATGTGGATAATAACTGTACCTAGCTCATAGGTAAACTGTAAGGGTTAAATGATTTAATTTATGTAAAGCACTTCAAATCGTCCCTGGCTCACAGTAAGTGATATATAAGTATTATACTACTACTACTACTACTATTATCATCATCATCTTTGCCTTATATTGCCAAAATTACCTCACCTAAGCCTGAGATTCTCATTGCAATGAAAGGAGATTAGCCAATTTCAGGGTGGAAAGCAGCAACTATTGTCTGACCTCCAGAAAAATGAACTGTTGTGTTGGTCAAGGAAAACCTTAATTAGTCATCTGGTCTGGCAAAACAAAATAAAACAAAACGAAAGTGACCAGTAGGAAATACCAGCTTGGTAAAGAAGAACAAAGATTAGAGTCTAGATAAATAATCATGGACGACAAAAAAAAAAGATCAAATCAGGATGACACGTTCCTACATCTTCCTCCATTTCTTTGCTCCTCTTGATGGCAAAACTTCTCCAAAGAGTTGTTGGTGTTTGTTGTTTTCAATTCTTTTCTTTTCTTCTTCTTTTTTTTTTTTTTTTTGTTGTACATGAATCCCCATCTAGCCTTTGCCTCTACCACTCAAGTTGCTTCTATCAGGATCACTATGACCCCCAAGTTACTAAATCTACTGGACAATTCTCAGCCTTCAACTTACTTGATCCCCGAGCAGCATTTGACTCAGCTAATAACTCCATCTTCTCTCAACCTCCTTTTTCATGTGACTTCTGGGATACCACATTTAACTGATTCTCCCCTCACCTCACTACATACTCCTTCTCAATACCTTTTGCTTGTTCCCCCTCTTCTCCCAAACCTCCTACAAATTAGAAGATGCAGGACTCAGTTTTTTTTTGTTTGTTTTTTTTTTTTTTAGGACTCAGTTTTTGATCCTCATCTCTTTTAAAATCACTTCCCTGATGATCTTATCCAGCTTCCTGGCTTTAAATAACACTTTCATGCTAAAAAAAACCCTAAGTTTATAAGGCCGGCCCAGACTTGTCTCCTGAACTTCAAACTCATACATCCAACTACATACTCACTCTCTTCACTTGAATATACAGCAGCATCTCAAATTCAACATAACCTAAACTGTACCCTGATTTTCCCCACAAACTTGTTCTACCACAGCCTTTCTCATCTCAACTCCATCCTTGCAGTGGCCTAAGCCAAAACTCTTGGGGTTGTTCTTGACTCCTTTCTTCCTCTCACACATCACAGCCACTGTTACTAAATTCTATTGTCTTTGCATTTAAAAGATACCTAGAATAAGACCACTTCTCACAACCTCTGCCACTGTACCATCACTCTGATGCAATCCACCATCATTTCTTACCTGAATTACTGCTAAAGTACTTAACTGAATAACCACTGAACTGACTGCCCACTTCTACCTTTGACCCCATGCTCCATACCAGTCCGTTCTCAATCTAGCATCCACGGATCCTTTTAAAATGTAAGATTGCATCATACATCTGCTCAAAATGGACCTCCCCTCTCTTTCAGAGAAAAAGTGTAACTCTGCAAAAGGCTGTATATGATCTGACCCCTCTGACTGCACATCCTACCACTCTGCCTCACTAGTCTCTTTGCTGTCCCAGGAACATGCCAGGCCCATTTCCTTTACTTGGAACAGTTATCCCTCTAATCTATGCATGGATAAATCCCTCATTTTCATATAAGTGATATAATAAGTGATATAATCATATAAGTGATATAATTTACTTATTTATGATGGTTGGTCCATAGCGTCTCCCCTGCTAGAACTCAGAGCTCCAAAACTGCAAAGATCTTCATTTTGTTCGTTGCTATATCCCAAGCCCTAGAATAGTGCCTGGAACACAGCAGACATACAATAATTATTTGTTGACTTGAATGAATGAATTTAGGCTGAGATTAGGAGGAAGCAATGGAAACCAAGATTCATTCTATTTTTAACATAATATTATATGCCTTTCCCCCTGGGTGGTTGGAAAGTAATCACTGCAGAATGTAGTATACAAACTCTTTTCTACTCTCCTGATTGCTCTGTGAACCAGAAATGGTTCTTAAAGAGATTTAGTTGACACTCACCTTTTAGAAATAAACCTTACTGGATGGTAACACATGGAGAATCTGTGAGACTGAGGAGGTGCAACAACAAGATCTCAGTAATAATTCGTGTAGAAGCTAAAGTTAAAAAGAAGTACTGGGGTACTTGTAGTTCTAGTTCTTGATAAGAGTCATCTTATGGATGAAAGAACTGCAAAGGAAGGTACAAAGACTTCTGTCTGCTTGAGAAATTTCTCAAAACGAATGAAAAAGGATCCGTCTTATTTCCACTGGGGCATCAAGTTATAGCCTGGAACAGTTTATTTTTCTCAGGCTACTTCAAATCTAAACATGTTTTTAAAAGCAAGCCCAAGGAAAGATTAGATAAATAATGGGATGATGTTTTTTATACGCTGGTAACCTAAACATTTCAAATTCCTCCCTAACTCATTATTAATATAAATCTCTAATTCCAGAGAAGGTGAAATATCCTCAAAGTTTGAACATTACTGAGAATTATTCACATTTACCTCCATTTCCATCTTACACTTTTTTGGCAATAAAAAGCCAGGTTTCATCCAAACTTTGGTACTATGACTCTTCCAATTGTAAAACAACTTGGACTAACCCCAGCTCTACTGCCTTTGAAGATGGAACATAGCGGCCCTGCCCAACACTTTCTTTTCTCTGCTTTCTTACCTTCTATACATCCTGTGCTGCCCTCTCTCAAACCATGCCTTTATAATCAGAGAGGAAACAGGAAGCTATCTGTCTACAATTACGCTATGAAAACATTTTTAAATGGTGTCACACACAGAAGAGTTGGTAATAGTTGGTAAGGCAAGAAAATATCAGGGAGGGGAGTGGCTTCTCTGGCTGAGAAAAGGGAGACACTGGGATGAGCAGCTCTGTGGGAATGACAAAGGGGAAGAAAGGGAGAAAAGGAGAGAGGGAGGAAAACTAAGGATGTGCAAAAGGCAGAAGGGAAAGAGGATGGTCAGCCCACAGTACAACCCACATGTCAGAATGTTTAGGAATGTAACGGGGTGGCTAGGAGATAAGAAAATACACCAGGCTGATGGGACCATTCGATTTGTATCATGTTCCACTGTTTCTGAAATAATCTCACTTGACGTTGATCCTCACAAAAGCTCTGAGTGATAGAGGAGCTAAATCTCTACCCCGCACCCCCCCACACACATCCAAGGAAAACACCCACCCAGCTCCTGAGTAATTTATTTAAAACTTTTGACCCTCTATCTCCTCATAGGCAAAAATGGGAATAATATCTCCTTAGCAAACGACTGTGACAAGTGAATATATCATTATATAAAGCACCGGATACAAAGTCATGCTTAATAATGGGTAGTTATTATAATAAATAAAATGAAGAGTAACTGACCCAAGATCAGACAATGAGCCAATGTGCCCATTCGGAGGAGAACCTGGGTATTCCTTGCTATGGGCATTTTCCACCAGAGCAAACTGTGCTATGGAGAGAAGGACAGAAGGCAGAAATTGAAGGGGCTTCAAAACACTAATAGTGTACCAGGTGGAAACGTGTGGTACAGATAGTATAGATGACTAAAGACCCAGACTATGGCTTCCAAGAGGTGAAAAACTGGATTCAGTGTTTGCACAGGAGTATGAAAGGGAAGACCATGATGAAGGGAAAGCATTAGGGGACTTATGTATGACAGCTGGATAATAATTACATCAGTACCATTTCTAAGTATCTACTATGTGCCAGCCAAAGTGTTACTTCTTTACGTGGTTGCTCATTTTCAGCAGCCTAAAATGGTGGTTATTAGCATCTTATTTCATAGGTGATGAAACTAAGCTCTAAATATGGACTTGTTCAAGGTGACACACATTGTGAGTGAGACAATCTGTTATACGCTGATCCAAAATCCAAGGCTTAAACCATTCCATTATCTTGTATCTCCCTGATTGAAAGAAAAGACACAATGGGATTGTGAATGATTGTTTGAAGAGTAAGAGTTTTAGACTGGCAAAATAGGATCACGGTGTATACCTTCCTCAAAACCCCTACCTCTTTCTCAAAAGAAAAGTGAAAGAGTTTGGGAAATTGACTGAGGCCTCAACTCAGCAAAAAACAAATCAGCACAGAAGAAACTTACAGATCCACCAGTGAAGACAGATTCTTGGACAGTTTTAAAAGACCCTTAGACTACTGAAAAAGAATTCAGAGTTAATGAATCCTTCTATAGAATATAATTGCAAAGGAGAGGAAGTGCCTCAATAGAGTAGATAGGATTTACAATTAGAAAGAAGTGAAATAGTAAAGTGGAAGATAATGCCTTTTCCAACTACACTGAGGAAAACACAAATTAGTTTTCCACAACTTGGGAAATGTCAAAGGAGTTCATAGATAAAAAATTTTAATTACAACAAAAATAAAGAAAAATGATTAAAAATTACCATAAATTATCTTTCTCATGATGCTAGACAGTGGCAGAACATTTAACATTTACATGCAGATGTGTTTCCCAAATGTAGCAGAACTGTACTAGGAAACTGACAAAGCCCTGAGTGCAAACTCACACAGGGGAAAAAAAATTAAGGGATATATATATATATATATATATATATATATATATATATGCAAAAATCCAAACTAAGACAGTAAATCTAACTAAGAATGATATATTTAAAAGGCAACAATAAAGAAAAACTTATTCCAGGAATAATAAATTATTTGATTTATGTAATTTTCAAACCAATATATCAGAAAGGAATCTCAATAAAGGATAATACTCAACATGCACTTCTGATTTAAGAAGACACCTACTGAACTAGGAATAACTATCTGAAATTCATAGGCAACATCAAATTTATGAGTAAAGCAGATAAAGACATTCAGGGTAAGATAAAGATATGAGTCAAGATAAAGATGAGGATCTTGGTGCATATATCACTAATATTATTTAACATGGCTCCAGAAATTCAAGGCAATGTAATAAGAAAAAGGAAAAGAATGTATGTATTAGAAAAGAGATAAAATGATCATAATTTCTGGATGATGTTATTATATACCTAAAATATTTCCAAGAATATGAAACAAAATCTATCTGAATAGGTAGAAGACATATATGTGTGTCTCTCTCTATATATATTACAGATATATATACATAAAAGATAAATATATCAAATATATATACCTGTACATACAATCTTCCACCTATTAAAATAGACTTTATTTCACATTCTTAGAATATATTTTTGATCATTTCCCTTTGCATTAACAATATCCAGACAGAAATGTAATGGAGAAATTATTATATTCAAAAGGATACCAAATAGGGACACCTGGGTGGCTCAGTCAGTTAAGCATCTGACTCTCGGTTTTAACTCAGGTCATGATCTCAGGATTGTGAGATCAAGCCCAGCATCAGGCTCCACACTCAGTGAGAAGTCTGCTTGGGATTCTCTCTCTCTCCTCCTCTTTCTCTCCCCCCACCATTCTCTCTCTCAAATAAAAAAAATCTTTAAAAACAAGCAAACAAACAAAACCACAAAAGGATACCAAATAAATACTTAAATAAATGCTCTTATACCATTACGGCAATTAAATAGCATTGCTATCACTGTCAGAATAGATGGAGAGGAAAATGGAATAGCATCTGAGATACTTAGTATATTTTACGAGTATATTTCAAAGAATGGCAAATAATCTATTATCCAATAAACTATGCTACAATTTGGGTAAAATATTGGGAAAAAACAAAAGGTAGATACACCAAATAAATTTTAGATGGTTGAAAGAGATTAAGGTAACAACATATAAAGAAGAAGTAAGAAAAACCAAGTAAATGGAATCGGAAGAGGAAAAAAATGAATAGATTTGTCTATCAAAAGGAAGTCAGGTTAAAAACAAAAAAAAATTCAAACAAATTACCTTAAGCAAAATTTAAAACAAAATTAAAACCTCAGAAAAAATATTTGTAACATATATTTAAAAAAGTGAGTTAATTCCTTTTTGATACAAAGTGCTCTTCAGTCAATAATAAAAAGTGATACTGTGATTGATAGAAACATGGCAAAGCATGAAGAAGTAATTTACAGAAAGAAAAATATAAAAGACTAATACATACTAGGAATAATGCAAATTATTATAAAATTACCAAAAAAAGGTTGCAAATATTTTTTAAACGCAACCTTATAAATAGCCACAGATATACAATTAAAACTCCAGTTTCCATTTTGGTGACAACAAAGATTAAAAGGAATGATAATCACTGATGTCAAGGAGGCACCAAAAGTTACTGTTGAACTTTTAAATCAAAAAGAAATTCCTGGAAAGAAAGCCAGAAACAGAAATAGGTTCTTCAATCCTAGGCATTTACTTTAAGGCAATAATAAAAGATGGGTACAATATCCTCAAATCGATACTGGAAACAGCAATATTTATAATAATTAAAAAATAAAACTATCTGAATGTCCAATAATCAGGGTTACAATACCCATATACTTTCTGTTACCCCCTAACTCTAAAGATCTTGCAGGTAGTTTCTTGAACAAGGTCTGGTTTTCCACACCCCTTTGCTCTTATTTAAATTATGTTCTCTGCCAGGAATGTCCTCTTCTATTTTCCTTTAAATTCATGTTCTTCATGGATCAGTTTAAAGAATGATAATAGTAACTATGATAAAAAGTATAGAGATAATGATAATGATAACAGTAGATGACATCTATCAAGAACTTTTAAGAACTTGTTATTCTAAATTATATTTAACAACATTTAATATTGGTAACAACCTTATTAGGTAATGCTTTTATTATTGCCCCTATGGAGAGAAGAAAACTGAGGGATATAGGGGTTAAATCACTAACCCAAGGTCACACAGCCAGTTAGATGGCACTATGATACAAATCCAAGCAAAAATGTGGCTCTAGGTCCACCTTTGTAGCATATGGCTCTCCAAGCCATCTGATCTATAAAATTTCCTTCTGCCCCAAGCCCAGAATCAGCCCCTAGATCTCAAACCCCCTATATATTTCCTATAAAATCCTTATGAGAGCACTTTCACACATGATTTGGCATCTTTATTTATGCATCTCCTGCACCAGACTCTGAGGACTGTATCTAACTCTGGCTTGTGTATCCTGTGATTAAACACAGCCACTGCAACAACAATGGTTTTCAGTATATATTTACCCAATAAATAAAAGCAAAGTATATGCTTAAGAAAATTAGAGAAACTGAATATCAAGGATTAAAGGAGAGAAGTCAAAGAGGGAGTCAAAGACCAAGGATAAGATGGATGGATGGACAGATGGATCTGGCTATCTACCTGCCTGCCTACCTACCTACCATCAGATGTGGGCGGATACCACAATATCAACCAAAAGACCAAAGCAAACAACAACAACAAAAAAGGAGACATGAAGGAAAAGAAGTTAGCACTGAGTATCTACCACTTGTCAGACCCTGTGCTGAATGCTTTCATATAAGGTATGGCATGAAGTAGCCCAAAAGGATATTTCCTTACTGGTGGGTCTGCAGGTCCCTTTTGAATTCCACCAAACTAATGAGGACAGTCTGAGGAAAACACAGATTTCTGTTTTTATTGACAAGCAGATCAAATTATAGATGCCAGCAGAATGATGCTAGAGGATATACCTAAGATAATTTTAAAAATAAAATAAGGAGAGTGGGAGGGACAAACACCATTTTGCTAATGACCTGGTCTGGCAGTTCTGCTCCAAAGGCTGGAATTAAAGCAGCAGGCATGAACAGATGAGGTATGGAGTTCCCACCAAGAGGACAGACACAATGTAGCAGTCATAACAGGAACAACTCAACAAGGTAACACATGGATAAGAAGGATATGTGCTGAGTTTAAATTTTAAAAAGTATTTCCTTGCCCAAATCCCCACATTCTAACTCCATGTAAATATGTGATGTGCCATATCAGCTCCTGAAAGCTTCAAGGTGTCCCATACTAAATATTTACTGAATTAAATGAAACTGAACCGAGCAGCAGCAGGTGAGTAGAAACAGAACTTTAAAGGGACAAAGTTGTCCAGAAATGTGGACCATGCATCAGACTCATAACAAATATACCAGTTTTGTAGAAACATAGTATAAATATGAAAAAAGAAGAGGGGCCATACCTCTCTTCTATTTAAAAGCTTGCAATGGCTCCACTTAGCTTTTCAGGATGAAAGCTGAAGCTCTCACTATCTGGCCTGGTCTGGCCTTTATGTTAGCTTCTTCCCAGCCTCCCCTAATGGGTACCACCAATCACCACCAGCCCCACTGGTCTACACGGGTTCCTGGGGCTCATTCCACTGCACAGCATTGCTGTGCCTTTGTGACAGGAATGCCTTTCCCTCCTGTTGTCCTAAACTCCTACTTGATTTCCCAAAACCCACTCAAATGTCTGACAGGTCTTCCTTCCCTGACCTGACTCTGACTGTACTTAACTCAAGGACTTAAGGTTAATCAATATTTGACAAGGTAAAAGGGGTTGAGGATGGGTGGGAAAAACAAGGAGAAAAAGGACAAGTCACAATTTTACATCAAATCTTGTGAAAAAGAAAGAAGAAACAACATCAAACGTTCAGCAAAGGCTCTCGAGCTCACTGATGCCAGAACATGTTTAAACAACTGGAAGAAAACTGTCCAGAGAATATCAAAAAAGAAAGAGAAAAGGAAAGGCAAAAATAAGAGTACATTAAATCTATTAAGAAATTGATAGTAAATATATCTGAAAATTGTGTGTGTGTGTGCATATGTGTGTGTATGTGTGCATGCAATAAAATCCATGTGAACGAAAACCAAACTGAAATAGTATATGCTATGTACATTATGGCTTTTATTTTCTAAAAACCCTGTAAGGGTAAAATAAGATTGTATAAATGATTTTGGAAAGGTTAGAATATCACATAAATGTTGGTGACTATCATCATTCTGGAAACAGTAAGAGCCTTTGCCCTAAAAGTCCCAGATAAACCCTCCTGGAAGGTGATACTTGTCTTAACATTCATGGAAAAAAACTAGTCATTTATCAGCTGGACATTGTTTGTTACTATCAAGGGCTGTTCAGGTAAGTAGATTTAGCCAAAGTCTCTGAGTAAGTTACAATTGGTTCTTTATGATGTTTATTTGTCAAGCAGAGATACAGCTAGACAGACCATAAAACAGACCTCGGTTTTTTACAGAAACAAGGCAAGGCTGAGGTAAAGCAGCTTTTTACGTACAAGAAAATAGGCTTAATGTGCCAAGGCATGATATTTGTAGAAATGAATTAAAGACTTTGGACATAAAGTGACCTTCTACTTTGCCAGTGAGAACTTACTTTACCATCATTTAATTCTATCAGAAACACTACTTATTTTTGCAACTAATGTACTTTATAAGTAGTCTTTCCCCCAAAATGGAGTATAAAATATCTTGGCCCCAAATGGTCATTGTTACAACAAAAGAAATGGTCTTCCTCAGATATACAACGTTCAGTAAATGGTAGATTAAATGTTTTCTCTGAAGGCTGTGGTCAATGGCTGGTTGTATGAAACAATCTGGCATGGCTACTCACCAGTGTTAAAAAACAATCTTTAGTTTTCCTAAAGGTTCTGCTCTAAACAATGTGCTTTATAATGCAGAGGGGGTGAAACCTCTCAACCCTCCAACTTAATGAATCTTGGATCTCAGTGATATTCATGGAAACCCCCAGCGTATAAAACTTAGAAAAATAGAAGTTATCCTAGCATCCTGGCTGAATCCGTGTCCCTATATATGCCTGACCTGGAATGATTTCTGCTATAGCCCTTTCACTTATTTCTAGAAGATACATTTTTATCTGTAAAAAATTTCCCCCTGGTGAAATTATCCTTTAACAATCTCCCAGGACACTCTTTGGTTCAGTCTCTTGTAGGAGTCTTTGTTGTTTTCTCTGATCTCTTATAAGCAGCATATGGGTATCCATCGCTAAAAAAGAAAAACAAAGTCTCATCTGGGAACATGATGAATAGTGATCATTCCACATCCAAATAAGCAATCTTACTTCTTGATTACTACCTAACTTCATTTCTACCCAACTTCCATAAACTTCTCAAGTGCCTACAACTATATTTTGTGTATGCCAAATACACACATTTAAAAATTGTCAATTTCTTCCACTCTCTCTGCTAGGCAATGTTCCATGATTAACACATTCTGTTCTCAAGGGATCATCCAGTAAACCTGTCATCAACTGACCACACCACCTGGATGAACTGAGCTTCAAAACAGAAAACTGTCTATGTACTAATAAGAGCATAGCGCTGGAGTTAGACTCCTAGACCAATAGCTGTAGGTCTTAGTTGAGGCATCTAAACAACAGAAGCCTCTGTTCTGTCATCTATAAAGTGGGGGAACAACAGAACCTATCTCACAGATTTTTGAGAAGACTAAATGAGACAACTACATAAGGATAGGCCAGGGATACAAAAACAGTCAACAAATGTTAGCGACTATTATTTTTATTATCATAAATCAATTAGTTAAAACTACATGACAATTAAATAAAACTTTTCACTGCATTTATGGCACTCTGATTTTAAGTGCTGCCAAACAAAAGAATTTTCTTCATTAAGAATATACCAGCTACAGAACAAACTGCAGACTACCTTTTTAGGTTATTGTTCAAATGAATGAAATTCATCCAGTTGAACATAAACTGCTTAGTTTAAAATTTTTAAACAAACATTTGCCTTAGACATAGAGGGAAGAGGTTGGGGGAATTGGATAATTCTCTAATCTGTCTTGAAAAGCTTGGCTGACATTTTATTTTTTATTTTTTATTTTTTCACCACCATCAAGAGTTCTGGGCAGCTCACTAACACTCTCCTGAAATGGGTTCTGAAGTCTGGTTGTCGTCCAGGTCATCTCATAATTCAACATCGCTTCATCTGATCATTAAAATGACAGGTAATATCCCAGCCACTGTTGAAACTCTTTTAAGTTTGAGGCTCAAATTGATGGAAAACAAACCTCAGTACCTCAGGATAAGGCTTCCAAAGAGTGTAATAAATATATTCAAACTCTTAACAATTTAGAAAATAAATTTCCCTTGTATGACACAAATAAATAAGACCAACTTGAGATAGTGAATGGTTTAGTGACCCTAAGATCTGGCAATATTGGGAACAAGACAAACATACTGTCCTGTTCCATCTCAGATAGAATGGGGTCTGTTGTTCTGGCTTCTTTTCAGCTCATAATGAAGTGTTTCAGAGGATGAAGTGGTTAGTCTTTGGAGGCCCCTGAAGGACAGGATGAGTTCCAAGCTAAACACTGAAAAGGATGGCCCCTCAACATTTTCCCACTTTTATTAGGGATTTCAAATAGAAATATCCAAAGCTAAGATTTTCAAGCTGTTAGGACTTTGGGCCAAAGAGTGAGCTATAGCCTTCTGAACATGGAGAAACAGCCCTGCAGACTGGTGGGAAAGCAGAGCTGACAAAAGGCGGTGGCCTAAGCTAGGCTGAATTGTCTCTTTTGAACACCGAGGATTTTCGTGTTCTGGTACGTTTAAAGCACACTTCCTTCAGGCTTTACTCCAATGCTTCATACTACATTTTGCATATGCTTTTTCTTTGCTAAGTATATTCTGAATCCAGATGGAAGACTATACCATTTCCCTTTGTCCCAGATGTAGGAAATATGAAAGTTTATACACTGATATGGGATAGATTTTAACAACTCATGAATCTCAGAATATGGCTGTGATGAGTCCTTCCTAAAAGGCAAAGCAACATAAAAACAGAAATTCCTACCTGATACCATGTTAATATTTTGTTGCAGGCTATGGCATAAGAGATTGTGCAAGGTAAGTGGTAACATGCTCTACTTCCTATGGGATTTCTGGCTTGTCTTCCAGAACATGCCAAAACTAGGCTTCAATTTTTTAGCAGAGTTCTCTATCAAAATAAGAGAAGCAGAAAAATGCAAAACTCGTCTTAAAGGGCCAGCATAAGCAGATGACTAACTACCTGTGGGAAAAAAGAGGGCATCGCTGACACTGTCTTACTCCACACCAGACCACAGTTGAACTATGATTGTTATTTCTGGGTTCAAGAACACATCCTGCTTGGGAGCTGTCCTGCATAACAGGGTAGAATGAGTATTAGTGCAATGTTGGGCAAATTGCTTGAAATCTCTAAGCATTACTTTTCTCCAGACAGTGGTAACTTCCCTCATTTCAGTGTTGATGTGGAATCAAACTGATAACTTCCATGAGAGCACTGTAGTAATACACTTGTTATAAATAATGATAATAAAATAAAGTGATAGGACAAAGATATAGCAGAATCAAGTTTTTAAGCCTTCTCAGAAATGCGGACATATCTATAAGGTTTTCAGAACACTGAGGAACAGCTTCATAGTGACTGAATCCTAGAGAGCACCACTCTTATTCACCTTCTAAAAAGTGGAATGGAATACTGAGCCAAAAGAGAGCAGGTAGCATCAATTTTCTCTGTCCTCCTTTACTTAGGAGACAGTGGAAGATCGATTTTTTCAATAATTTCTTTTTTTTAAAGACAAATATTTACCACCCTGAAGTCTTGGACTTAACACTGGCTAATCAACATATTACCAGCCCTGTTCAAGTCAGATAAGGTTACACAGCAGGAGAAGCCAGATAAGCACTCCACTTCTGAATAGAGAGATCACTTCTCTTAATTAAGAGTAGGAAGCAAACCCAAGCTGTAGCTTCAAAAAATGGAGTTTAACAGCTGCATATTTTAAATTTGAAAATGATAATCAACTACCAGAAGAAAAGAAAAGATAGCTTAAAATTGTCTTTTCACATTTTCTTCTTAGTCTTTCTACCACCTTCAAAATATAAACCCTCCTAAAACTATATGTATTCCCCATGACTCCCAGTACAGTAGACGCACTTATTGCTCCCTATACCAGAAACTACTAGGATTACTTGTGTGGTCCCAGAGGATCTCTGCCTCCATCACGGAAGATGCAGGCAAAGAAAAAAGATACAGGCAAACATGCTTCTGCCTGTGCTGCCAGGACCTCATCAGACAGTTAGTAGACTGGACTTCTGAAGAACTTTGTGACTTTGAATGAATTCCTTCACTTTGCTGGGCCTTGTTTTCTTCATTTGCAGTTGTGCCTGTCTCATTGGGTGGTGTAAGGAGTACATGTCTTAATATTTATAATGTGTTTAGAAACGTGTCTGGCACACAGAGGAAGCACTACATAGGTATCTGCTGCACACCATTGACACAAGGTTGATACAAGACAAGAGGCAAAGGTTGCAGCTAAAACTGGAGCTTAATATGAAATTCAAAAACAAGTTCTTCAGCTTTTTCTTATCATTACAATTTGAAAAAAGCTTTCCAACTTCATGCCAGGGTTTGATGTTTATAAAAGAAAAGATGATGTGGTGTGGGTGGGAGGAGGTACTTGGAGATCTGGACTTTAGCTGTAGCTTGCTGCTACACATGGAGGGGATAATGGGCAAGCAGGACTCTGGGCCCGGTGACCACACATACACCATGGAGGAGCTGTTCAAGGCCCCTCTCTGCTTTAATATTCTACCAGTGAATGGCCTGAGGGCAAGGGCCACCATCACTATCAGATGCTAGCATGAAACCCAGCAAGCTAGCTGCAAATAGCTCTGTACACACAAATTGGAAACAACTACACAGACAACCTTCAATTATTTAGGAGTTAATGTTCTCATACCTTGCTTTTTTCTACTCCCTGGCTATCTGCATCTTGACTATTCACTGTTCATTACCACCCTTACCAGAGGGGAGATGAAGGATAAAAATAAGCTTTACCCTAATAGTTTTATTCAAAGTGTTTCTATCTGTTTGTTATTAAGAGGAAATCTTAGAGTGTGTTTGTTGCTCTTATTTATAAAAGGTTTTAATTTAAGCAATTTTAGGCTTACAGAAAAAGACGAGGAAAAAATAGTATGAGTTCCCATATATTCTTCACCGGTATCATCACAGTACAATTATCAAAACCAGGAAGCTAACACTGATATAATACTGTTAACTAGTTAACCTACAGGTTTTATTCAAATTTCACCAGTTTTCCCACATTGGGATCCACATTGCTTTAGTCATTGTATCTCCTTTGTCTCCTCTCATTGGTGAGAAGCCCTCAATCTCTTGTGACCTTGACACTTTTAAAGTTGTACTGTTATTTCCTGGAATATTTTTCGATTTTGTTTCATTTGCTGTTTCCTCATGGGGACATGTGCTTTCATTAAGAATACCACAGAAATGATGTTTGTATACTTCTCAGCATCTCATACTATATATGATGTTAATATGTCTTATTACAAGTGATGTTGACAATGATCATTTGGTTAAGGTATGTCTACCAGTTTTCTCTGCTGCTAAGTAATATTTTTCTCTTTATAATTAATAAACATATTAGGGGATACTTTAAGACTATGCAAATATCCTGTTTCTCAAACTTTCCCCCACTAGTGTTGGTTGGCATCCAGTGGTAGAGCTCACCTATAGTAATTATTATTGTGGTGTTTGCCTAATGGTGATTTTGCATATCCCTAATTCCTTCTACTCTTATTAAATGGATTTTTATTGAAAGGAAGTTCAGTCCCTTCTCACTCATTTATTTATTCAATAATTTACTTGGGTCAATAGGGATTCATGGATATTTATTTAATTATATGGGTTACAATACAGTACTATCAAAATTGTTCCAGCTTTGGCTGCTGGGAGCTCCTTGAAACTGGCTTCTTTGCCTTTTGAACAGGCTTTCAGCCTTTCTGGGAAAGTAAGACGCTCCAGGCTCATCTCATGTTTTTCTGCCTTTAGTCTGGAATCAACTATTTCTTCAAGGAACTTTGGTTCCCTTGTAGTTTGTTCACGTTATAAAAGGTTATATATTTCTTGTCTTATAGAAGGAGCTATTACTGTTTATTTTTAATGTAAAAATCCCTTGCATTCAGATGTACTTTGAATCTTGAGAAATGCTTCTTTAGATACAGGACAATATTTTTGATAAAGGAAGAAAAGCAGAACATAAAGCTACTTTTAAAGATAAGCATGCATTACCTATATAATTAGGCTTGCTCCTTTATTAGAGATGGAAATTATAAAACAAACACCAGAAACACTCACTCTGCTAGTATGTCTTCAATATTAGGCCCTCTCAGCAGACAGAGCAAGATAATATGATGTATACTAACCACACATACGTGGGTGCTCACACACACACACACACACACACAGATACTTAGGTATCTGTATATACATTCATATATAGATAAAGCCATGAGTTCATACTACTACTTGTGACTTCAGTCTAATCACAGGGTTCTCCCTTCTATAATTTAACTTCTTTAATTTTAGTATACACAAAGCAGTTTCAGAATTGATAACCCAAACCTCTTTGAGAGATTCACTAATTTGACGACTACTTTTGTGCACAGTTCTTTTTTTGTCCCCAGTCTCACAATTCCTAACCAAATACTGTTTTTAAAAATTAAAAATTATTCAGGTTAATGCTTTTCTTTCTCACTCTCTTCAGTGTGGATATATTATTAATTCACAATAGAGTTCGGCTCATCTCTTACATTTTGGGGTTTTCTTTTAAATATGTTATTTATTTATTTCAGAGAGAGAGAATGTCTGAGCAAGCATGACGGAGTGAACAGAGGGAGAAGACTCCCTGCGGAGCATGGAGCCTAATGCAGAGTTCCATTCCAGGACCCTGGGATCATGACCTGAGCTGAAGACAGATGTTTAGCTAAGTGAGCCACCCAGGCACCCCTTAACTGTTAAATTCTGTATTACATTTTGGATTCTCCCACATCCTGGTTTTATTTACCAATTTTTAGAGAAGGAATATGAAAAAGATTATGATGATTCCAGGAATCAAATAATATATATATATATATATTTTTAAAAGATTTTTATTTATTTATTTGGCAGAACACAAGTAGGGAGAGAGGCAGGCAGAGAGAGAGAGAGAGGAGGAAGCAGGCTCCCCATTGAGCAGAGAGCCCAATGCAGGGCTCAATCCCAGGACCCCGGGATCATGACCTGAGCCTAAGGCAGAGGCTTTAACCCATTGAGCTACCCGGGCGCCCCTCAAATAATATATTTTTTAAAAGTTTCTTAGAATTGTTCCCTTCTCTCCCCTGCTATCATATTCCCATGTCCCCCCTTCTTTCCCACTTACCATTCCTCCCCCCTTCACCACTCACTCACTCAACTAATCTCTTCAGTTTTTTATTTATCCTTTCTGTTTTCTTATGCACAAATGAGCAGACACAAGTATATTTTCTTTTTTTTTTTTAAAGATTTTATTTATTTATTTGACAGAGAGAAATTACAAGTACACTGAGAGGCAGGCAGAGAGAGAGAGAGAGAAGGAAGCAGGCTCCCTGCTAAGCAGAGAGCCCGATGCGGGACTCGATCCCAGGACCCTGAGATCATGACCTGAGCCAAAGGCAGTGGCTTAACCCACTGAGCCACCCAGGCGCCCAATATATTTTCTTATATTCTTTCCCTCTTACCTACGGGAAGATTACTGTAATACTATGCTGCATTTTACTTTTCATTAGCAGTGCAATACTGTTCAGCATATTTTGAAGTTAAGTTCTCATATGAAATTAGGAGGGAGATTCTGAAACTGAGAGAAGATATGGTAAATGATGACACCGGTAAAACCTCCAAGGAAACAGTAAGGAACTGTCACAGTAATTCATTTATACACTTGATTCAAGAAATACTTTTCAAGCATACACTATATTCCAGGAGCTACTAACAAGTTTCAACATCTTTAACCTTAAGGAACTTACAGTCTAAAGGCGAAAGTTGAGAATAAAAAGGAATTCTAATACACTGGGGTGTGTGCTCTGATATGGTAAGCTATAGGCCTACATAGGAGAAACATAAAACCTTGTTTTGGTGAGTGGGAAGAAGCAGGAATGTCAGTGGGAGCTTCTGGAAGAGATATCATGCAAGCCAAGATATGAAGGTCAATTGGGAACTGGCTAGACAAAAGTGGTAAGGTAGGAAGAGGCAGTCACTCCAAAGAGGGAACCATATGAAATGTTTATAGTAAAGAGAAAATGCAGCTTGCTGCTATCATGGAATAGGAAGCAAAGCTAGAAAAGAAGACAATATGAGATCATGAGGTGATGCAGGGCCTGCTATCATGGTGAGGAATTTGGACTTAATCCTGGAAACAATGCGAGCTGCTGAAGTTAAGATTTAAGTCAAGAGGGCTCTTCCTACATGTTCTGAAATGTACTGAAGAAGAAAGACTAGTAGAAAAGAGAAGGGGCTTCTGGTAGTCCAGAATAAGCTAGAGGCAGTGAGGACAGAGAGCAAAGGCTTGAGACGAGATTTTATGCATGAATACGACTAGCTCAGGCATGTCAACAGGGGGCAGTACTAATCTTAGATAGAGTACAAAGAGAAGAGGGCTTGGGGTAGGTTGGGATGTGGATGATAATGGCTTCAGTTCTTGAAAATGTGAGTTTAAGGTGTGTATGTCACATTCAAGGAGAGAAGGCCAATAAGTGGCTGAATACATGGAGATAGAGCTTGGAAGAGAGGTAGTGAGGATACAAATCTGGAAGTCATTAGTATACAGAAAGACTAATGACAAAAATTAAAATCAGCCAGTCAAAAAGCAAAGAGCCAAGGACAGAACATGAGTATCAACTTTTCAGGTTAGGAAGAGGGAGAGAGGCCCACAAAGGAGGCTGAGAAGGTGCAGCCAACTGGATGAGACAACCAGGAGAGAGTAGGATAACAGAATCAGGGGAAGATTACTTTGATGAAGAAGGAATGGCCAGTGGCACCAAATGCTGTTCAAGGTCCAGAAAATTAACAACAGAGATCGTTCAGAAAAGTCTGACTTTGAAAGAAATAGAATGAAATGTTAATAGCTATGAAGAGTCCTGTGATCCAAGGAAATATGTGTAATATTAAATGTATAGAAGAAGGAAGAGACTCTGCTGAGTTTCAATGCTGCTGGGAAAATGAATGAATTGATACATTTTCAGGTTCAATAAATAACACTGCATCGTCAGGTGGAAAGAAAAGCATAAAAATAGGGTCTCAGGTAGGCTCACCCTAAGTACTTAATAGAGAACTGACTAGTTCTGATTTCGGGATCCCTTAAGTAACACACATCTAATTAAATCTACTTCAATATGACATCAGGCTTCCATTCTGAAGGGGAACAGAATCTGAGTACCATTCTTGCCTCTTTTTCCTTGCATAGTCCTTGCCATCCCACTGAACCACGCCTGGAAGGAACACACAACCTGGGCAAATTTAGTTCCTCATATGGTTATTTTCTTATGTTCTTAAATCATAGCTGTTCATACTCTCAACATAAAGGGTCTAATATTTGTTCTTATAATTTTCTTTGGGAAAATGTGTCTCTAATTTGTCAATGTACATTCTTCTTCAATGAAATTTTAAGCCAATTTAGAATCTTTCATTTGAAAGTTTTGTCTTTATATTAATAACATATGTATTTTATAACTTCTTGGCAAAAATGTACTGTATATATATAGTAATGACTCACTAATTCACCTTGTTAAAAAAGAAAAAGATAGCACTCTGATAATAACCAGAGCTATAAAAATAGCAAACAAGAATTTAAATTTGAAAGGCACTAATTCTTTTCTCTCTACCTTCTAAATCATAGATACTACTTTGAAATGAACAAATGAAAAAACAGAGCCAGTCCTCTTTAATTTTTAGATCAGAAGATCCTTATTAGAAATGCTTGGTTCAGGGTGCCTGGGTGGCTCAGTTGGTTAAGCAACTGCCTTGGGCTCAGGTCATGATCCTGGAGTCCTGGGATCGAGTCCCACATCAGGGACCCTGCTTGGTGGGAAGTCTGCTTCTCCTACTGACCTTTCTCCTCTCATGCTCTCTATATCTCCTCTTTCTTTCTTTCTCTCTCAAGTAAATACATAAAATTTAAAAAAAGAAAGGAAAGAAAGAAAGAAAGAAAGAAAGAAGAAAGAAAGAAATGCTTGGTTCTTGGGGCACCTGGATGGCTCAGTCAGTTAAGCATCTGATTCTTGATTTCAGTTCAGGTCATGATCTTAGGGTTGTGAGATCAAGCCCCACAGGGGCTAGGGGGTGTGAGGGGAGAAGTGTTCGGCACTGCACATGGAGTCTGCTTAAGATTCTCTCTCTTTGCCCTTCCCACCCCTGCTCACACACATGTGCACACTCTCTCTTTCCCTCTTAAAAAAAAAAAAAAAAAGAAAAGGAAAGGAAAAAAGAAATGTTCGGTTCTCTTCATTTAATGGGAAATTTAAAGCTGAGGTATTCTCAAAACTTACTCTTCCAGGAAATAACTTACCATAAGAATTAAAAAATGTATTTTTATTTAATATGAAAAATTTATATATGTGAATGTGTGAAGCATAAAGTGGAGTCTGTGACCCATACGGCAGAAATCAACAGAATCTATGTCTAAAGGAAACAAACCTAAATAGACACTTGGAGATAAAACTGGTCCAGATGTTATCTACAGACCACACTCCCTGTGCTTTTTTCCAACAATAAATAAGTGATCCAAATCAGATCCTGGGACACAGTCCCTTCCACTTCCCACCTTGTACCTGTATAAACAAACACTCTGTAGCTGCTGTCTAGGAAGTGTTCTGACTTATTTATAGCTATATTTTATACTGTCATACTTAAAACAGATACCTCATCTGGGGAACTGATAGCCTTAATGTTTTGTATTGATCTGGGCTCTGCTTTTGACCCCACATGGATACTGACTGCTATGCAAGTCTCCATGTCAGCCCTGAAGACAGGCTGTTAAAACTTAAGTGATGACATGCGTGTCTCTCTCCTTCAATGGTGAGAATACTCAAAACCTGGGAGCTTTGAACTAAATATAGAATTTAAAATAATCTCTGCTATTTTCATGTGTCATGAGAAAAACAAAAAAGGCAGGGATCAAAAGAAAGAACAGAAGAAAATAAAGTGTTAAATAACATCCTTCCATTGAGTATAAGACCAGTAAGGAAGAAGTCATTAGTTAGTGCTGATGCATTTCCTGCCAGTTCCCTAACGTTTAAGTCAGTAAATGGGTACTACTTTATTTCTCTTTAAGTCACATTTTCCTGCAACCCACCAGGCAACTTCTATAATAGGATCATACTTCCTCACATCACATAGGCAAACACAGTAATGGGTCAGACAAGAAGGCTCAAAGTCAGAGGGCTTAGAAAGCAGGGCAAGTCAGTAGTTCCATGCTGAACTACCTGATATACAGGTGGGGCAGAGGACAAGAGGATTTACCGAGCATCTACACTGAAACAGAGATAAGGTTCCTCTACTGTATATATGTTTCCTTTTTTTGATATTTCAGTACCCTTGTGAATTAGGCATTGTAAGCATCATTTTAGAAAGGACATTGGTGCAAATGATCTACAATGACTAGGTAGAATCTGGATTTAATTAGGTTCATCCAATACCAGCCCTTAAGCTACTTCCACATGCCCACGTAGCCTCACCCATCACACTACAAATATTTCCTTCTGATGTTTTATCTATACTGCAGTTTCACAGCCAGAGATTCTGAAGCGTTAGTTCCAAAAAATTAGTACACACCATTCTTTACCTCAAAAAGAGAGATTATCTCCCAGCAATGAGTTCAGTTTTTGGAGAAACAGGCTGGATCTGCTTTCAATCTCAAATGCCTGGTAAGGCAACACAGAAATATTTGTGAGATTGTTATTCTCATCATAGAATGAGCACACATTACATTTTCACCTCTCTTCCAGAAGAAATTGATCAGGGCTTTAAAGTAACAGCCAAGAATTTCTTTATATAATCTTTCATGGCAGTTTTAGAACATCTGACGCAAAAAGGGATAAATCATTTTCCATCATAATAATCATAATAAAACAAAAAATTAACATAAATTTAGTGTCTCCTACGGGGCAGGTCCTATGCTGTGTTCCTTGCTTTATCTCAGTCAGTCTTCACAATGCTATTATTGCCAAGAGCTGAGGAGACAGAGACTCAGAAGGGTTAAATTACTTGCTCCAAAATCACAAGGCCTGAAGAAGAATCACAAGTCTGGAAAAAAAAAATATGAAGAAACAAAACAAAACAGAAACAGGCTTAGAGCAAACTGTTGCTTGCTAGAGAGGAGGCGGGTGGAGAGATAGGAGTAATAAGTGAAGAGGATTAAGAGATTCAAATTCCCAGTTATAAAATAAGTCACTTGGGGTGCCTGTGTAGCTCAGTCAGTTAAGCATCCTACTCTTGGTTTCAGCTCAGGTCATTATCTCTCTCTCATGATTCAAGCCCTGCATTAGGCTTTGGGTTTAATGTGGATTCTGCTTCAGATTCTCTCCCCCTCTCCTTCCTGCTCACTGCTCACTTGCTTGCTCAAATGAATAAATAAATCTTTAAAAAAAAAAAAAACTAAAAAAATAAGTCACTGGGATGTAATGTACAGCATAAGAAATATAGTCAGTATTCTGTGGGGACAGATGACCTATCATGATGAGGATTTTGTAATATATAAAATAATTGAATCACTCTCTTGTATACCCGAAGCTAATATAATATTGTTGGTCAATCATAATTCAGTAAAAAAGAAAGGAAAAAAAAAAACACAGCAAGTATGTGTTAGACTAGAATACAAAGCCATATTGGCCTGCCTCAATAGATCATGCTCCAAAAACACAACACATCACCTCCAGCTAATCGTATGTTGCTTGCCTTGCATTAAAATCCTTCCAAAATTAAAATGCAGGAGGTGTTACAGATGAGAGTTACAAATATGGTGAGAGAGGAGCATAGAGTGGATAGGGTAAGAAGAGATACATAGCAGATAAGTTACACTGTAATGTAACCAAGATGCAAATAAAAAAGCTCTCTCTCTTCCCCAACCCCATCTCTCTCTCTCTCTCCCTCATTTGCCAGTTAAACAAAAGAGGAAACAGCCTAAAAGAAGACAATCCTTATCTTTAAAGCAAGACACAGTAGTATAATTAAATATATTTTTTAAATTGATGGAATTCCAGGCAAGATTTTTAAAAAATCTTTCAAAGCTAAAATGAATAAAGCATAAGTTCCAGTAAGTACTTGGTCTTATTGGCAGCAACATACTGAGACCTGAAGTTTTAACCTAGCTTCCTTCTCAAATACTCCAATCATGCAATAAGGCCCACCGTAAACACTGTTCAAAGAAGCTCTCACTTCAAATCTCATGACTCATCTCATGCTTTAGCACTGAATGTAGATTGGCACAGATATTATATTGCACTCCTACTCAGACATTCCTTCCCTTCGCCATCATTTACAGTATGCAGTGTAGCTAAACTGACCCGTACGTGCAACTCAATAGGCGGAGAGGATTGAGTTACTCACATGAGAATCAATTTTACACAAGGCTAAAATAAAAAGTTGCTTTTAAAGTGCCCGATAGGAAGCCAAAAATCCACACCATTTCTTTGGAGGCAAAACTACTCCACTGTCTCCTTTCTAAGGTAGAGGGTATTTGTAAAATGGGCTGTAAAAAAAGTTATTAAATTCCATTTCCTAATCAATGTTTTGACTTCAGATCAGTATGATGTCAGAAGTGGCTCAAACAGAATGATTTTTTTCTTCTGCATAGACTTTACCTCCTGTGTTTGTGAGGATTGTAAATTCTTCTAAAAGCAGTATTTTAAAAGGATAATAGCCATAGATGGGAATAGAATTAAAATGAAACAGTTATTACTGATCCTAACAATGAGCCCATTTTTAGATCTCAGGTTTCAGCAGTCTGGTGCTAGTTTAAAGTTAAAGTGAAATGTATAGATGTTTTAAAATGTGGAAGCCAAAATCTAGGTGAGAACTTACATATTATTTGGCATATTATTTACTTAATTATTGATCTGAAGTTACCATTTTGATATTCAAGATGAAACACAACACATCTGGAGCACCATTTTGACACTATTTCTGATTAACACTCCTAAGACCCAGTATAGTTGCCTAGGACCTAGCAAGACAAGTAAGTCAGAAAATACAGTCCCTGATAATAATTACACTGTCTTCATGCTCTCCATTGTACCAACTATGTCATCAAAATGGGCATATTTTTGGTTGTATAAAAAATATTAAGAATGTCTCCTTCTCATTTCTAGGGTTCCTATCACTAAGTTCCCAAGACATTAGGCTTTTTAAGTTTTTGTATCTTAGACGTTTCAAGTTTATTTAAAGCTTAAGGACTGTGCCATGCAATGGGGCATGCACTTGATTTAGCAGAAGCCAATTAATTTAATTTGGAGGGAAGATGGCATTCTGCCTTGTCTGCAGAAAGAAAATTTAGTCAAATGGTTTCTTTTTGAACAAGCAAGAGAAATACATATTTCATTTCTTTTTGATTAGTTATAGCTAATTTTAAATAGCCCTAGGTGCCAGACATGCACATTTAACAAGAAATCCCTCCTTAAAGAATCCTCCAAATGTACTTACTAATGTTTGTTATCCTCTATTGCATACTACAGAGACTTAATAGTCAGTCTGCTAGCTATGCACATCAATTTCTTCCTTTGATTTTCAAGGGTACTTTAAGGGCTAACTAGGTGTTCCCTAAAATGCCCTGTATGACACTGCTATACAGAAGACAGAGTATCATGAATAAAATCTTCAATGCATAAAAGAGAACATAATGCTACTCATACTCTTAACTTTGAATTTGATGTTACTCTGAAGTTACACTAATTTCAAGGGCAATTCCATTTACAGTCAAAGGTTATTCCTGAAGGGTCAGACTATGCTGAATTATTAAGGGACCAAATTAATAACACCTATCTTTCCACAAAGTATAGGCAGTTGCTGTTAACAGGTCTATGCAGAGTAACTGGATTAACAGCATAAGTTATGTAGCCATCAACAGAAAATCTTGTCATGTTTATTTTACAAATTTGAGTCACTGTACTTATTCTGAAATTTTTTGCTTGCTGTTTTGTTTTTGTTGTTGTTTGTTTGTTTTTTTAATTTTGCTCAGGAATCTTACCATGATATTTTCTTGTCTGGGCATCACAAATTAAAGCATTTTTTTCCTTCTTCATACTTGATCACATCTCTGTTTTCTTCCTGCTGTTCTTCCTTTTATCTCTTACTGCTTAATTCAACTAAATCTGCATTCACACCCATCATTATCTTCTTTCTAATTTGGGGGGAGAAGCTCCTATTTTTTTAAAGGTTTATTTAAGCCATCTCTATACCTCATGTGGGGCTCAAATTCATGACCCCAAGACCAAGAGTTGCAAGCTCTTCTGAATGAGCCAGCTAGGCAGCCCTGAGAAACTCTTATTTTTAAGGGGGTGAACACAGCTGTATTTTTATTTTCTAGCTCATCTTTTTCATATTACTCCCAAGTCGTTATCTCGGATTCCCAAAAAGATCAGTGTTCCACAAGCTGGGAATTTACAGCTTCTGCCAACTCTACTGACTACTGCCTCTAAGATCTGGGAAAGGCAAGAGGAAAAGATAATACAGTTCCCTTTCCATCTCCCTCCATCCCCTGAGCTACCAAGGGTAGTGAGTAGACCTAGGACCCAGAAACACTATAGTTGTGGCTGCATGACACTTACATATGAAGAAGCAAGAAATGGAGAGAAGGAACATCTCACCTGGAAGCATGGAAATGAGGGCAGGGAGGGTACTGGACAACGGTAGTAGAACACGTGGTAAGGAGAAGAACCCTACAACTCTAAAGCACTTGACAACAGTGTCCATCCATTCTTTTTCAGTGTATTATGTGGCTTGCTAAGGTTATACAGATTGGCAGATTGAAAAGCTAACTGCAGGATTAAATGACAGATGACAGAACTGAAATGCAGGGTCCCTGATCTGCTGCAGAAAAAGCAATGGAGGTTTTTTTTTTAAAAAAAGGAAGAGTTTCCAAGAAATGGCAAAAGGAGGAAATGGGAGAACTGGGTTCATTTAACACCACAAAGAGAAAGCTGCCTGGATGAAGGCTGGCATCTTTATTTAAAAATCGGGTAGGTAGGTGCTGCTGAGTTTGTTTGTTTGTTTGTTTGTTTGTTTTCCCACTGAAACCAAGAAGAGAGGAAATGGGTTAAAATTGCAACAGGGGGGATTAAAGTTAGACATTAAGGGAGAAAACCTTCCAGATGAGAAGGCTGGTGAGATAATGGAATACGTAATTGAGAGGGCTATGGAAGCCTCTATCCCTGGAGATGCTTAAGAATAAACATCTATCTTTCTGGGGGTCATCTTAGACATAGAACAGCCTAGAGTATTAGAATGAAGACTTTAAGATTTATCCTCCAGTCCTAAAACATTATTGTTTGAGACAAGCTGTTCAGTGGTGCAGCTGTCCACTGAAGTGACAGTGACCAGGATTGGGAAGCAAGCAGCAGCGCTCTTCTTTTCACCTTTCTTTGATCAAAGCAATTCTCAGAGCAACTATACCCAGGTGTGGCTAATCTCATAATAGCTCATGAATGAGTCTCATGGGGATTTCACAGGGTACAGCAAGTTTGGACCATGTTCCTTCATTAAGTAAAGGGGCTGTAAAAATGTCTTCATTTAGAAAGGGAAGCAAATTGTTTGTAATGCAATGAGGAGACTGAGGTTTGCTTATCTTATTACCACCTAGAATAATCTAGTAAGATATCTAGACTGGTTTGGAGAGGAGCCTACTGTTCTCTATCATTTCAGGGCCAGAAAAGAGATATAGTGCAGACATCAATCCATCCAGCACAGAAAGCCTACTGTGTGCAGATTCTGTGCTAACAGCCAGGAGTACCAAGAGCACACAGAAAACCTCTGTCCTCAAGAAGACCACAGCAGGGTTGGGGCAGGGCACATTGATCTCTATGATAATACAGTGCAATCCCATCTAGGGTTAATACAGTGCAATGCCATCATGAAGCCAGGACCCGGGCAGACAGGGGAACCAGGAGTATAAGGGGAGGCAAGAATGGTCTAAGACAATACCTGAGTTGCAAAAGACCACAGAAGTCAGCTGGCTGGAGTAGGCAAGATGGGAATCCTAGGTAGAGGAGCTACATGCCTGGGGACGAGGGAGACCCGGGGACAGGAGAGAACAGGCTTCTTCCTGGGATCTGCAGATAGGTCAGAATGGTAGCTGCATACATCGCTGGTGCCAAGTGCAAGGGAAGGAGCTGGACACACAGAAACCAGATCAGGAATGGACTCATAAGCCATGGCAGATAACTGGGAGTTTATTGTGAAGGCAGTCAGGACTTCAAAGTCCAGAGGGATAGGATCGCATCATGTGTGTCTACACAGGTTGCCCAAGATAAGTAAACAGCTAGCAGTATAGTAGGCTAAGACTTTTCAGTACCTGTATAGTGGCTGGGCCAGGTGAGCATTCAGATAATTACCAGGCTGGAAGACTCAAACACCCAAGCCATAGTCCTGTTTTTATTGGGTTAAGCTGCTGTCTAAAGCTGCAGTAGGGCAAGCCTGCTCACTCATCCTGCTTCTACACCCAATAGCTACATGATGAGGTCACAAAACTGTAGGCAACTTTTGGCTTTATTTCTTAAAGAAAAAACAAAACAAAACTCATAGTTGGCTAGCTCCATTTTTAAAGAGCAACTTGTCCCACTTATACCCTCCTGACATAGGAATTAAAAAAGAAAATGTCAAGAGTTACAGAGTTCTACTTTATCATCATTAAATATCCTGCGGTTTTAGAGCAATTATCATTGTGCTTTACCCATCAGCTATGCAATCTTTATTCCTGGTCTCCTACAGACACAAAAATGTTTAGGAAATCAACTACGAAGATAAGTGTGGCCATTGGGGACAATTCTCTTACTGACGATCATTTTCACCAAAAGCAGGGAGCAGGGTTATGAATCATCTGTGACCACTTATGTTTAAGCTGAATACATTAAAATTTAATGGTTTTGACACAAGAAGCCAATCATAAGTCTGCACATCAAGGCACTAATGTGTTAGGCCTAATTGTACTTAGATGAAGTAAGTCAGGAATGCATGGCAGCCAACTATATTTTGTTGTAAAATGAAAATTATGAATCTCTAATCACAAGTGAGGAATCTTTTTTTATAATTTATTATTCATGATTTCATCCACTTTAAATTATTCATTTTCTCAAATGTTATTGCTACAGCCTTTTAAACTTTTCTACTTCTCCACTCTCAAGTGATAAATGCCTAGAATGTAGTGGTCTCAGTCCTTTGACTACAATAAAGTGCTTTTTCAACATGCTGCTGACTTCTCACAATCATTCCAATTTAAGAATGCAGATTGGCTCTTTAAGGTTAGGACTGTCACCTTTCATTTCGTCTAAGAGATAACAGATTTATTTTAAAAATGTCCTATTCCGAGAATGGTTATTCTTAATAAAGCCTGAACTTTGAACAAGGCCTCCTCTCTGATCTGGACCCTGCCGGCTGTTTACCAACCCCATATCTTGTCATTCTCCCCAGTTACCTTGATCTTCTTTCCTACTTCCTTTGAATCCTTTGCATTTCCTGTTCCCATTTTTTGGATGTCTCCTGCTCCCCCTGCTCTCACTCCAACACCACCACAGGCATCTTCATATACAAGGATCCTTTCCATGTTTATAGTCTCACTTCAGATGACTCCTCCCCCCGCCAGTTACCCTTTTTCACACTACTCTGCTTATCATCTTCAGATTATTTAACAAAATTTGCAAAATATCTTTTTTGTTGTTTGTGTATTGTCTTCCTCACCAGGATGGATGTTTTATTAGGGCACAGTCTTTCTCTATTTCGTTCATGACTATATACACAGACTCTAGTAGATACCCAATAAAGATTTCTAAAATACATGAATTTTTAATCCCAGGAGATAATGACTAAAGTCTATTTTTTCCTGAAACCACCTCTTCAGTTCAACATGTATAATTTGTCCCCAATTCTCCTCACATTTATGAACAGGCTTCATGAGCCATCAAAGGGCTCTGCCCAAGCAATCAGCAGGGCCAGAGGCTATAACCTAGAACTAGGACTATTGTAGGTAGAGGACCAGATCACAAACTCTCACTGAGAGAAGAATCCTGTGATCCTAACAGCGGGAGGTAAAGAAGAAGAACTGGAGGTTCAGAGGAATTGAATAAAAAAAACCCACCTGTCTGTCTAATGGTATCTTGCCCTCCAAAGAGGATACCCCCAGCCAAATGTAGGATCTATGGAATGAAGAGATGCTGGAAGCAGCCTGGAGTACTACCAACTTGGACTAGGTCCTTAGAAATGCCAAAGATCCGGGGCGCCTGGGTGGCTCAGTGGGTTAAGCTGCTGCCTTCGGCTCAGGTCATGATCCCAGAGTCCTGGGATCAAGTCCTGCATCAGGCTCTCGGCTCAGCAGGGAGCCTGCTCCCCCCCCCCACCCGCCTGTCTCTCTGCCTGCTTGTGATCGCTCTGTCAAATAAATAAATAAATAAATAAATTCTTAAAAAAAAAAGAAGAAGAAGAAGTGCCAAAGATCCATGTGCAGCTTAGTTTCAGATTGAAAACCCCTCTTGGGTTGAGAAAGGGGACATACTTTGCCCAGGACCACCCTTCCTCCTCTACCATGGTCCATCATCACTGCTTTCCTGTGTAGAGCCTCCTCTAAACAGATCATTAACCAGACCATTTGTGCAAAGGGTTGATGCCCCATGCAAAAGCAAAGGAACTAAAAAGGTCAAGTTAATAGAGAATAAGTCTGAGAGTTGTTGAAATATATTTTCACAATAAAAATCAGTCTGACTGGTACCTTTAAGCATTTTATGCTCTCTCAAATTAAGTGATGCTTCTGGCTAGCACATAATGTGTTACTACAGGAAAGAAAACTTAGATTCAGGTATTAAATATGAATTAATGTTGGTAGCCTTTTAAGTAATTCAAAAAGGTACACAAATGGAAACTGAGTATGATTACTAGACATTCTTGGCATATGCAAATGAAAAAAAGCAAAAGACCCTCAGATAAGGAGTCCAATTAAGCACCTTGGGATTATTGAGAGATAATTTTACAAGTATTCAAGACGGAGTTGTGGCATTTTTTCTTGAGTACTACAAAGTTTTTTTTACAACACTTCTTAGAAATATTATTATTGGCATTTGTAGGAGACCCAAAGCCAGGGAGAAGAAAGGTAACTGGTCTTGCTATAAAATCCATGTCTAAAAAGATAAAGGCTCAGAAAAAGAGGCTTAAGTAAATATTTGCTAAATAATTGATGAGCCATATAAACATTGGAGGAACAGAAAAGCTTAAGTTTCAATTCCCAGTCCCACATACAACCTTTCGATTAGGCCAGTCTTCTTTTAGACAGGCTTGTATTTCTCATTACTTATTAAAACAAGATTTTGGAATGCCTACTGAAGTCATTCAAATTGCCCTTTTGTACCTTAGGCGGCTAACGTGGCAATATAATTTACAGAGGATACATTATGTTAGACTTTACAAAGGTTCTGTGATGTTCTCAGATGCCCACCAAGGAGTCCAGCAAATTGACACCTCTAAAGTCATTTTCCTGGCATCCTGAGATGAATTTAGTGCCAGGTCTTCAAATGTGAATAGCTCATATGTCATCCCATTATGCCACCTGGCCTCAGACCAGCACACCTTTAAAATAGATTTATTTAGGCTATAAACTTAAAGGACAGTGCCTCTGTCTTCAAACATATTACATTTAAACAGCTGGGAAAATAAAATCCTAACTTTCCAAGGCTGAAATCTCTGAGGCCAATTTCAAGTATGAAGAGCACTATCAAATTCTGTTACAGGCACAAATTCAGATGATGTTTTATAATATATTAAAGAAAAAAGCTCAAAAAAACAAATTTTGAGATGGGACAACTCCTGAGCATTCACCGTCCTTGTGTTTTACTTGCAGTTAACTACTGTTCAACATGGTAAGTGGGAGGGGCTTCACAACTTCAATTAGAAAGTAGTTCCAAATAGGGAACATATTCCAATAGTATGTCAGAGTATATAATTCACTTTATGTCAAAAAACTCACTCATGGGGCGCCTGCGTGGCTCAGTGGGTTAAGCCGCTGCCTTCGGCTCGGGTCATGATCTCAGGGTCCTGGGATCGAGTCCCGCATCGGGCTCTCTGCTCAGCAGGAAGCCTGCTTCCTCCTCTCTCTCTCTCTGCCTGCCTCTCTGCCTACTGTGATCTCTCTCTGACAAATAAATAAATAAATAAAATCTTTAAAAAAAAAAAAAAACTCACTCATTCCTATTGCCCTGGAATACACTTGTTATCTAATGAATCTTTGTAGATTAATTAACCCATAAGAAATTAGGCTGTGTCTCAAGAAAATCACCTAGTGACACTGGGAATCCAAATATGTATTACTGTAAAACTTCATTCTCTTCCACATGTTATCAGTTATATAAACAAAAAGAGTGATCACATATTTTGCACCCATGTGGATTTTATGTTCTAACTTAGAATGCACATATAGCAATTAGAGAACTAGACAGTGCTGCATGAAGTGCCAATGGGAAGTACTGGAAGTACTGAACTACTTTCTAAGTTATAAGTATTAGCTTAAAGCCTATGAATGTGTGAACATTATTTACTCTATAGGAGTTAGAATAATTAGCAAAGGGTAGAATATTCAGGGTTCCTGCAGGAAAAGAAGACATGAGCTAAGCACTCAAATTCAACATGGACTGAACCAAACTCATCATCCATCTCCCTTAAGCATTGTTCTCTTCCAAAGATGGCTTTTCAATGAATGGCTCATTGGTCAAATGTGACAAGTGATCCAGGAGCCCTTTCTAATACCTCTCTTTTATACTCAACTCTGATCTCCAATGATCAGAGTCTGTTGATTTTATCTCCTGTAAAAGTGATCCTTGATCTTTATTGCTACTTCCCAAGACTGAGTCTCTATCGTTTCTCTTGCCTTCATAGTATTTACCTCATTTTGTAACTGAGTATCTGTATAATTAGTCTAATTCCAGTTGACAACATAGGCTTCATGATGGTAGAGACCATCTCTATTCTGCTCACCATCAATTTTCTACTGCCTTCAACAATACCTGGAACATAAGGAAGTAAAATTGATTAAAGGAGCTAAGGTTCAATATAAAGATGAGTGGGAGAAGAAGGAACAATATGTGAGATTATGAAGAGTCCAGACCTAAAACAAGTTTGGCATTGTTCTAATTAGGAATAGGGCAATACCATGGCTGTCTAAAGAAATAACAAGATGAGGAGTAAGTACTTATTTGTTTAATATAGTGCTTAAATTTGCTATTTCTATTAACTAAAAAAAGGGGGGTTAGCAAAACATATAAAACTTTATTTCCGTTATACACATAAAATATATAAAAGAAGAAATGCTACAAAACCTGTAAAAGCTCAGCAGAAGTATGTCAGCTCCCACCTCTGTCCTCATCTTGCTCCATCTCAGTAGCACGTGACAATGCTGACCTTGGAAACCCTCTCGTCTCTTGGCTTCCACGTGGCTACTTTCTCACAGTTTTCCTGTTACTCATTCTTTGGCTGCTTTTCCTCAATTTCCGATGTTGGTTCTTGCCCTTCTTCCCAACCTCTAGATGCTGGAAGGCCTCAAGGTTTAGATGAGGCCCCCCTTCTCTTCTCTCTTTCCACATAATTGAGCCCATTCAGCTTTAAATACCATACAGAGGCTGCTGTCTCCTGTCTCTCTGTAGCTCTGGCTTTTCCTCTGAGTTCCAGACACCCTGATATCCAAAAATGGGTGCCCACATGACCTCTCAAGTGGAACAGATCCAAAGAGACCTTTTATTCTGTCCCCCCACTTAACCCACAGGCACACACACACACTGTTCTTCCCTTAGACTTCCCCATCCACTACTGTCCACCTCATTACTAAAATCAACATTCCAGGAGTCCTCTCTGCTTCCTTGCTCATCTCACCGCTTACATGCAATCCATCACTATGTATGCTAGCCTTTAAAATATGCCCGAGAGCTCTCTAATTCTATCTTTATGGCCACAACCCCAGTCATCGTTGTCTATTGCCTACACTTCTACAATAGTCTCTCTAGCTCTCCCCTGTTTCCACTCCAGCTGTTTTCCACATCATTCCCTAACAGTAGCCATAGTAATTCTTAAAAACACAGACCAGATCACATAATTTCCCTCCTTAAAACCATCTGATGGTTTCCCACTACTCATAGGATAACATCTAAATTCCTCACTATGGAATGTAAGGAATACATGACTTGGCTCTCCCTGTCACTCTTCCTCATTAGGATCAAGTCAGGGAGGCCACATGTCTTTAAAATACACCAAGCCCTTTATTCCCTCCAGGACTTTAAGTTCTTTTATTTCCAGTTTTATTAAGGTATAATTGACAAATAAATCATAATTAAAGTGTGCAAAGTGATGATTTGCTATACATATACATTATGAAAGGATTCCCTTCATTGAGTTAATTAATATACCCATTGCTTCATATACTTACCTTTGTGTATGTGTATGTGTGCATGTGTAAGGAAGAGAGACAGAGAGAGAACATCTACGTTCCAATTTCTCAGCAAATCCAGGCCCTTAAAAGTTATATTTCACCAGCTTAGAGTGCTATGCCCTGGTTCTTCATTTTCTCATCCTTCTACTCAAAGAATTCTTCCCCAATAACCCTGTCTACAATACCCTCCACCTTTAACTCTCTCAACTCCATTTGTTTCAGTGAACATAATATAACCTACAACTCTTGTTTGGCTGTACAGTGGTTTATTGTCTGGTTTCCCCACTAGAATATAAACTCTAGGAAGGTAGGAATGCTGTCTTTCCTCTTAATCAACATATCCCAATGTCCATTGTAGTGCCTGAAACATGGTGGTATTTTTTTTTCAAATATCTGTTAAATGAACAAAAAATAGTTCTACTTCATGAATAAAATCTCTTTTTCCCCTTTTAAGAACTTACATGTGCCCATTATGTTCCTAATATTATTCCCTGGGCCAAAAGATGAATTGTTTACAGATTCATCCCAAACTTATATTTAAGAGACTACAGTATAATTTGTATAGTTTACATGTCTGAAGGGGAAGAAAAAAAAGACAGTTAATATAATGAAACAAAGGAGAACTGAGCAAAGTTTAGAAATGGGAAGGTGGCAGCAGACACAAAAGGGTAGTTCAATTGAGAAGAGTATGAGGCTACAACATCCCTGAGGAAACAGGAAAACAGAGGAGGATATAATTCATTTATCATCTGTCTCTGGGATATCCACTGCTATATGACAAGTGCCGAGCTGAGTGTATGATAGTAAATACACAGACATGGCCCCTTGCCTCATGAAACTGATAGTACAGTGAGATAAATATTAAATAAACATACAATGAAGCTATAATTATGAACTATGCTTCATGCTATGAAGAAAAAATCTGAGAGGCCATGAGCAAGAATGATAAGAGTCATAGAAGACCTCTCATGGGAAAGTGATCTATAATCCGGAGTAAATTAGCTGGTGAGCATGTAGATATATGGCAGGTGTAATTTTGGTGGGCTGGATAAGGCAAAGGGAAGGGCATATGCAAAGACAAGGGGCAGGAAAAATCTTAATATGTGGAACTGAAGGGACACTTGTATGCCAAAGGAAGAGACAGTAAGGGGAACTGTGGGGAAATTCCTGGCAGAGAAATGGATGGAAGGAGAGAGGAAGCAGAGTCCTATACTGCAAGGTGACAAGTCTGAGTTTCATCCTAAGACCAAGTATGTCTTCTTCTAAGAAAGAACAAAAAGACAAAAGATGAATAAAACTGTAAAATTTTTAAATAAACCAATGGAAAATAGAGTTTTCTTTGGACAGCCTGGATGGCTTCTCTACAGTTTGGGGGTGGAGAAGAGGTTGGAGCTTGAGCAAAACCACAAAGATGAAATTCTGCTTGGAATGAGATAGAAAATTAAACAAAAACAAGCAAATAGAACTCTGATTAGCAGAGGAAGGCTCAGGTGAAATCACACAGCATGAGAGGAAATAGAACCAATTGTGTCAGTTTTATGAATAATTTTAGGAACAATTTCCAGTCCCAGAATAGATCCAAGAAAAGCTAAGGATTTACTCAGGACTGGAGACTGAAAAGAGATCTAGGATGGAAATCCATGAAGTTCCACAGGCAGAGCAAAAAGGGCTAGAGGAGAGGCAGACAGAGGTGGAGTAAGTATGCTGGACAGTGGGGGTTGGAAGGAGTAGAGAACTGGGTGAGAGAAAAAGAGCAAAGATAGAAGATAATGTTTAGGTGAACGATTCGATTCAAATCAAATTCACAAGTATATGTTGAGCATCCTCTACATTCCAATTATATAAGATTCTAAGGATGAATTCTAGCAAAATGAATGACATTCTCTGCCCTCAGAGATGTCATAGTCTCATAAGCTGATGACAACAGAGAGTAAACATCTAATAATTATTGATGGTTTAACATAGAAATAAGAATAAACTCAAAATAAAATATGATGAAAATAATATGAAAATTATTTTTATGATACAAAATGTTCTAATGATCATTGAAAATATTTAGAACATTTATTTATTGGGAAAACTTCTCAAGAATTACTTTGGTTTCTCTTCTAAAAATTGAAACACATTCTTTCATAAGAAAGCTTTAGGGGTGGGCGGAGGAGTATCAGACCAAGATGACATCAGGTCACAGGAGTTCAGCTAGATAGTTATCAAACCATTCCAAACTCCTACAAACTCAACAGGAGATTGAAGAGAAGAAGAGTAGCAATTCTAGAAACAGAAAATCAACCACATTCTGAAAGGTAGGACGTGAGGAGAAGTAAATCCCAAACGACAGGATGATAGACCGTGGGGGGAGGGGCTGGCTCCCAGCAGTGGTGGAGCAAAGGATCACAAAATCTGAACTTTTAGAAGTCTGCTCCACTGAGGGACATCACTCCAGAGGCTAAGTGAGGGTGGAGCTCTTGTGGGGACAGTGTGATTTCAGGTCCCACGGGGTCACAGAAGGATTGGGGGTGTCTGAGTGTAGCAGAGCTCACAGGTATCAGAGCAGGGAGGCCAACTACAGGGATGGAGCCAAGAAGTGAGCTCTCAGCTTCAGGTTACCTTTAACCATGATCCATGGCACAGCTGGACCACTGCTCTTTGAGCAGAGACCCCACAAGTGGCAGATCCAGGGAGACCTACCTTCCTCCACCAAAGAGCAGAGTGGACGGAATCTGCTAGGTTTGGAGACTCCAAATGTAGCTGTGTGCCAGAGATAGAAATGCTCAGTCACAGGCTGGGTGAGTCACAGGCTGGGTGAGCTCGGAGAGCAGCGGGAGATCAGGGAGACGGGAATGACTGAGCACTTTTCTCCAAGGGCATACCAAGGAATGGGGGCTGAACTCTCTACTCCTCCAGGCTGGAGATTGGGAAGCTGTCATTTTCATTCCCGTTCTCCAAAGCTGTACGGAAAGCATTCAGGGAACAAAAGCTCCCAAGAGCGAACCCGAACAGATTCTTAGCCCAGCCCCTGGCAAGGGTGGCATAATTCCACCTTAGGCAAAGACATTTGAGAATCATTAAAATAGGCCCCTTCCCCAGAAGATTAGCAAGAACATCCAGCGAAGACCAAGCTCACTGATCAAGGAGAACAGCGGAAGTCCAGAAGAGGAAAAAGCAAAACATGAAATTCATGGCTTTCTCCACATGATTCTTTAGTCTTGCAAAGTTAATAAATTTTTTTAATTTTATTTTTTCTTATTCTATTTTTTTTAACTTTTCCTCTTTCCTCTTTTAATGTTTTTAAACTAGTTTATCCTAAACAATACATTTCTTTAAAAAAATCTTTTAAAATCTTCATTATTATAGTCATATTTTATCCTTCATTGTATCTAACTTTATTTTTTGTAAACATATAGGATTTTTTCTTCTAAAAAATTTTAGGATACAATTTCTTCTAATAGACCAAAATAAATCCTAAATCTAGCACAGGGCTTTGTAGTAGTCTCCAGCCTGAGCAAATTCTCTCCACTTTCTTTTTCCACCAACTTACCGTATCAATTCATTTCTGAGAATTTTTTTTAAAATTTTCATCTTTACAGTCATATTCCATCCCTTCACCATGTTTACACTTATTTTTGTATATATATAAGTTTTTCTTTCTTTTAAATTTTGGGAGGTAGTTTCTTCTAAGAGACCAAAATACACCCATAATCAAGGGGGTGGCTCTGTATTCACCAGTCTAATATTTATATGTTTTTAATTTAAAAAAATTTTTTTTAATTTCTTTTTACCTCCTTTTTTCTCCCCCTGATTTGGGGTCTCTTCTGATTTGGTTAGTGTACATTTCTCTGAGGTCTTTGCCACGCCTTTAGAATTTTATTCTCTTGTTCATATATTCTTAACTCAATAAAATTACAAGGCAGAAAAACTCACCACAAAAAAACAAACAAACAAACAAACAAAAAACAAGAGGCAGTATTGAAGGCTAGGAACCGAATCAATATGACATTGGTAAAATGTATGATCTAGAGTTCAGAATGATGATTCGCAAGGTGCTAGCTGGACTCGAAAAAGACATGGAAGATATTAGAGAAAAACTGTCTGGAGAAATATAAGCCCTTTCTGGAGAAATAAAAGAACTAAAATCTAACCAAGCTGAAATCAAAAAAGCTATTAATGAGGTACAATCAGAAATGGAGGCTTTTACTGCTACGATAAATGAGGCAGAAGAGAAAATTAGTGATATGAAGACCAAATGATGGAGAATAAAGAAGCTGAGCAAAAGAGAGACAAACAACTACTGGACCATGAGGGGAGAAGTCGAGAGATAAGTGATACTGTAAAACAAAACAGTATTAAAATAATAGGGATTCCAGAAGAAGAAGAAAGAGAGAGGGGAACAGAAGGTATATTGAAGTGAATTACTATAGAGAAGTTCCCTAACATGGCAAAGGGAACAAGCATCAAAATCCAAGAGGCACAGAGAACGACCCTCAAAATCAATAAGAATAGGTCCACACCCCATCATCTAATAGGAAAACTTACAAGTCTTAGTGACGAAGAGAAAATCCTGAAAGCAGCCTGGGACAAGAAGTCTGTAATATACAATGTTAAAAATATTAGATTGGCAGCAGACTTATCCACAGAGACCTGGCAGGCCAGAAAGAACTGGCATGATATATTCAGAGCACTAAACGAGAAAACATGCAGCCAAGAATACTATATCCAGCTAGGCTGTCATTGAAAATAGAAGGAGAGATAAAAAGCTTCCAGGAAAAACAAAAACTGAAAGAATTTGTAAACCCCAAACCAGCCCTACAGGAAATATTGAAAGGAGTTCTCTAAGCAAGGAGAGAGCCTAAAAGTAGTAGACCAGAAAGGAACAGAGACAATATACAGTAACACTCCCCTTACAGGCAATATAATGGCACCAAATTCATATCTCTCAATAGTTACCCTGAATGTAAATGGGCTAAATGCCCCAATCAAAACACACAGGGCATCAGAAGGGATAAAAAACCAAAACCCACCAAAATTCTGTCTACAAGAAACTCATTTTAACCCAAAGACACCTCCAGATTTAAAGTGTGGGGGGTGGAAAACAATTTACCATGCTATGGACTTCATAAGAAAGCTGGGGTGGCAATCCTTATATCAGATAAAATAGATTTTAAGCCAAAGACTTAATGAGATGAGGAAGGAGACTATATCATACTCAAAGGGTCTGTCCAACAAGAAGATCTAGCAATTTTAAATATATATACCCCTAACATGGGAGCAGCCAACTGTATAAACCTATTAATAAGAAAATCAAAGAAATACATTGACAATAATACAATAATAGTAGGGGATTTTAACACTCCCCTCACTGAATGGACAGATCACCCAAACAAAAGATCAACGAGGAAACAAAGGCCTTAAATGACACACTGGAACAGATGGATATCACAGATTTATTCAGAACATTCTATCCCAAAGCAACAGAATACACATTCTTCCCTAGTGCACATGGAACATTCTCTGGAATAGATCACATCCTGGGTAACAAATCAGGTCTCAACCGGTACCAAAAGATTGGGATCATTCCCTGCATATTTTCAGACCACAATGCTCTGAAGCTAGAACTCAATCACAAGATTAAAGTTGGAAAGAACTCAAATACATGGAGGCTAAAGACCATCCTACTAAAGAATGAATGGGTCAATCAGGAAATTAAAGAATTGAAAACATCCATGGAAACAAATGATAATGAAAACACAACTACTGTTCAAAATCTGTGGGACACAGCAAAGGCAGTCCTTAGAGCAAAATATGTAACATTAAAGCCTTTCTCAAAAACAAGAAAAGTCTCAAATATACAACCCAACCCTACACCTAAAGGAGCTGGAGAAAGAACAGCAAAGAAAGTTTAACCCAGCAGGAGAAGAGAAATCATAAAGGGCAGAGCAGAAATCAATGAAATAGAAACCAAAAGAACAGTAGAACATATTGACAAAACTAGGAGGTGTTTTTTTGAAAGAATTAATAAGAATGATAAAACCCCTGGCCAGATTATCAAAAAGAAAAGAGAAAGGACCCAAATAGGTAAAATCATGAATGAAAGAGGAGAGATCACAACCAACACCAAAGAAATACAAACAATTTTAAAACATATTATGAGCAACAATACACCAGCAAATTTGACAATCTGGAAGAAATGGGTGCATTTCCAGAGATGTATAAACCACCAAAACTGAACCAGGAAGAAACAGAAAACCTGAACAGATCCATAACCAGTAAGGAGATTGAAGCAGTCATCAAAAATCTCCCAAAAAGCAAGAGCCCAGGGCCAAACAGCTTTCCACGGGAATTCTACCAAACACTTAAAGAAGAATTAATACCTATTCTCCTGAAACTGTTCCAAAAAAATAGAAATGGAAGGAAAACTTCCAAACTCATTTTATGAGGCCAGCATTACCTCAATCCCCAAACCAGACAAAGACCCCATCAAAAAAGAGAATTATAGACCAATATCCTGGATGAACACAGATGAGAAAATTCTCACCAAAATACTAGCCAATAGGATCCAATGGTACATTAAAAGGATTATTCATCACCAAGTGGGATTTATTCCAGGACTGCAAGGTAGGTTCATCATCTGCAAATCAATCAATGTGATACAATACATTAATAAAAGAAAGAACAAGAACCATATAATACTCTCCATAGATGCTGAAAAAGCATTTGACAAAGTATAGCATCCTTTCTTGATCAAAACTCTTCTAAATGTAGGGATAGAGGGTACATACTTCAATATCATCAAAGCCATCTATGAAAAACCCACAGCAAATATCATTCTCAATAGAGAAAAACTGAGAGCTTTTCCGCTAAGGTCAGGAACATGGCAGGAATGTCCATTATCACCACTGCTATTCAACATAGTACTAGAAGTCCTAGCCTCGGCAGTCAGACAACAAAAAGAAATTAAAGGCATCCAAATTGGCAAAGAAGAAGTCAAACTATCACCCATTGCTAATGATATGATACTTTATGTGGAAAACCCAAAGACTCCACCCCAAATCTGCTAGAACTTATACAGGAATTCAGTAAAGTGTCAGGATATAAAATCAATGCACAGAAATCAGTTGCATTTCTATACACCAACAACAAGACAGAAGAAAGAGAAATCAAGGAGTCGATCCTATTTACAATTGCACCCAAAATCATAAGATAGCTAGGCATAAACATAACCAAAGAGACAAAGGATCTATTCTCAGAAAAACTATAGAATACTCATGAAAAAAATTGAGGAAGACACAAAGAAATGGAAACCTAGTCCATGCTCATGGATTGGAAGAACAAATATTGTGAAAATGTCTATGCTACCTAAAGTAATCTGCATGTTTAATGCAACCTCTATGAAAATACCATCAATTTTTTTTCAAAGAAATGGAACAAATAAACCTAAAATTTATATGGAATCAGAAAAGACCTCAAATAGCCAGAGTTATGTTGAGAAAGAAAGCCAAAGTTGGTGGCATCACAATTCCAGACTTCAAGTTCTATTACAAAGCTGTCATCATCAGGACGGTATGGTACGGGCACAAAAACAGACACATAGATCAATGGAACAGAATAGAGAGCCCAGAAATAGACCCTCAACTCTATGTTCAACTAATCTTTGACAAAGCAGGAAAGAATGTCCAATGGAAAAAAGACAGTCCCTTCAACAAATGGTGTTGGGAAAACTGGAGAGACACATGCAGAAGAATGAAACTGGACCATTTCCTTACACAACACATAAAAATAGACGCAAAATGGATGAAAGACCTCAATGTGAGATAGGAATACATCAAAATCCTTGAGGAGAACACAGGCAGCAACCTCTTTGACCTCAGCCACAGTAACTTCTTCCTAGAAACGTCATCAAAGGCAAGGGAAGCAAGGGCAAAAATGAACTATTGGGACTTCAGCAAAATTAAAAGCTTTTGCACAGCAAAGGAAATCAATAAAACCAAAAGACAACTGACAGAATGGGAGATGTTTGCAAATGATATATCAGATAAAGGACTAGTTTCCAAAATCGATAAAGGGCTAGCAAACTCAACACCCAAAGAAAAAATAATCCAATCAAGAAATGGGCAAAGGACATGAACAGACATTTCTGCAAAGAAGACATCCAGATGGCCAATAGACACATGAAAAAGTGCTCCACATCACTCGGCATCAGGGAAATACAAATCAAAAACACAATGAGATACCACCTCACACCAGTCTGAATGGCTAAAATTAACAAGTCAGGAAATGACAGGTGCTGGTGAGGATGCGGAGAAAGGGGAACCTTCTTTCACTGTTGGTGGGAATGCAAGCTGGTGCAGCCACTCTGGAAAACAGCATGGAGGTTCCTCAAAAAGTTGAAAATAGAGCTACCTTATGACCCAGCAATTGCACTACTGGGTATTTGCCCTAAAGATACAAATGTTGTGATCCAAAGGGGCATGTACACCCAAATGTTTATAGCAGCAATGTCTACAATAGCCAAACTATAGAAGGAACCTAGATGTCCATCAGCAGATGAATGGATAAAGAAGATGTGGTATATATATACAATGGAATACTATGCCACCATCAAAAGAAATGAAATCTTGTCATTTCCAATGACATGGATGGAACCAGAGAGTATTATGCTGAGTGAAATATGTCAATCAGAGAAAGACAATTATAATATGATCTCCCTGATATGATAGATTTGAGAGGCAAAGTGGGCGGTTTGGGAGGTGGGGAAGGAAAATATGAAATAAGATGGGTTTGGGAGGGAAACAAACCATAAGAGACTCTTAATCTCACAAAACAAACAGGGTTGCTGGGCGGAGGGTGTATGGAGAATGTGGCTGGGTTATGGACAGTGGGGAAGGTATGTGCTGCAGTGAGTGCTGTGAAGTGTGTAAGCCTGATGATTCACAGACCTGTACCCCTGGGGCAAATAATACATTATATGTGAATTTAAAAAGAAAGAAAGAAAGAAAGAAAGAAAGAAAGAAAGAAAGAAAGAAAGAAAGAAAGAAAGAAAAAAGAAAAGAAAAGAAAAGAAAAGAAAAGAAAAGAAAAGAAAAGAAAAGAAAAGAAAAGAAAAGAAAAGAAAAGAAAAGAAAGCCTTAGAGGCACCTGGGTGGCTCAGTTGGTTGAGCAGCCGGCTCTTGATTTTGTCTCAGGTCATGATCTCAGGGTCATGGAATTGAACCCCACATTGGGCTCTGCACTTGGTGGAGTCTACTTGAGATTCTCTCTCCCTCTCCCTATGCCCACCCCCTGCTCATGCCTGGTCTCTGTCTTTCTCTCAAATAAATAAATCTTTTTTTTTTTTAAAGCTTTAAAAAATACAGTCCAGAAATAATATTAATAATAGTAAACTTAACTATAATATTATATAACTAAACAATTATTTTAACATGTCTCACAAGGCATTTGTCCAAATAATGAAATATGACCTCCCCTAATTTCACGAAATGAAGGAAAAGAGAAAGAGGCTTTAGTCATAAGAAAGATATAGCCACAAATACCAAATATAATTAGCATTCTTTCCTCTTACCCTGACTTACTTTTCTGCATTGCATTTTCATTATCTAAAATTAGTTTCCCTGTGTATTGACTGTTCCTTACCAGACTGTAAATGCCAAGAGGGAAGGAGTTGTGTTTGTCTAGTTTATCACTGTGCCCCTAGTACCTGGGACTTAGTAAGCACCCAGCAAATTTCACCTTGGGATCTCAAACATGGCATGGTACATGATGTATTTTTCAAAGGAAATAATGAAGTATGAAGTGTATAATTTATAAACTTATAACATGTATAAATTATAATTGATTTTCCACAAGCTAGCATGTTAATTTTAAGAAATTAAAATCTGGTGTTTTACCTAATTTTGAAAGTTTTTTTTGTCTCTTAAAAATATGTAAAACATGCACCATCAGGTAACTTACACAGTCATGTACACTAACTAAATGTCCCCCTCGAAAGATATGGTGTATTGAACTTTAATTTTTCCATTGAAACCCACCAGATTTCTATACCTGAGCTCTTAATATTTGCCACTGCATTTGCTCATAACCAGAAAGCCAGTAAGCTGGAGCCTTGTACCACTTGCCATGCTATTCACCAGTACAATGTATTTGCTTCTTGTTTTGTGGTTACAGATACTTCCAAGCTTATTTTTAACAAATGACAGAAGTATCTTAGAGAAACTAATATGCTAAATAAAAATCATCCTATAGGTATTAGCATAAATCATGGCTTGTGAAAGCTAGAGAGTGACATCACCTTATTTTTTGGTAACATTTTCCACATGACACTGGAATATGGCTCCAAAAGCAGACTTGAAAGAAATACAAAAATTCTGGCTAACCAAAATATTTATTTTTAAATTAAAAATTAAACATTTGGGGAGCCTGGGTGGCTCAGTGGGTTAAAGCCTCTGCCTTCGGCTCAGGTCATGATCCCAGGGTCCTGGGATCGAGCCGTTGCATTGGGCTCTCTGCTCAGCGGGGAGCCTGCTTCTTCCTCTCTCTCTGCCTGCCTCTCAGCTTATTTTAATCTCTGCCTGTCAAATAAATAAATAAAATCTTTTTAAAAAAATTAAACATTTTAAAAACTAAAAGATATATTTAAAACATAAAGTTTAGACATACAATACAGAGGAATACAACAAAAGGTGTTTTACTTTTTAGAACTGGGAGATTTATATGCTCTAAGAACCACCAGAAATGAGAGAATCATTTTTCGTTTTAATTTTTAATTGTTTAAGAAATACCCACATTATATATAAATCAGAAGGAACTAACTATTCCAATAAGTTACTTGAATAAGCACATTAAAAATGGGGTTTCTTTAAAATTTAGTATAAAAAGATTTTTTAAAAAGTTGGCAACATGGACCTGGCTCCACTCAGGATGACGATTCAAAGTGGAAGAACATTCTCTTTACTTGCTAGGGCTGCTCAGTGTCATCAGAATGTTATTCTTATTTTAGGCCAGGTATATTGGCCCAAATTAAAAATGACTAAGAAATAGGAATGGGTCGAACTGTATTGTCTGCCCTGTCTCTCTGTGGATATTCTCATCATGCATATGTTTTAAATTTTCAAATAAAAATAACGTGCTATGAAATAAGTCTTACTGTCTCACATAAGTCACTGTTTTTAAGCACTTAAAATACTTTATCCAGCCACCCTAAAATCTAAAGATAAATGAAAAACAAATACAACTTTAATACTATTAATCAATTTACACTGAAAGCAGAGAAATGTATTTATTGTTGAAGATATAATTCCTTGGACAGATAGCTGATATTAGGAGAAAAAGTTAAAGGGAAGAAAACAAGAAGTATGTTTGTTTCAATTTTGAGGTAAACCAGTAAAACCTTACTGTAGAAGGCAGAGCCACTAAGGTAGCCAAAGCTGATGGCGGGGGGGGGGGGAGGTAAAAGTCAAGGGAAAGAAAACTGGACAAACTGCTATCAGTTTATGGTATATCTGTAGAAATCCCTTCATATTAGCAACTGCTGGAATAAATACCAATTTTTTCATCCTCATATTTGATGATAAAACAGCCCTAAGTGTGAATAAAATATGTCAGAAAAGTTCTTTTTTATATGACACAAAGTCCCAGAAATAATTATCTTCCTGAGGGATGCTCTAGTGTACTGAGACACTCTTTCTTTTGGCCAACCTATGCAATTTTTAAAGATGCTGGAAATCACAGAGTTAGGGTTTCTATTGTAATATTTCTGATCAGAAAAGACAGCTCACGTTTACAGCCAGGTGAGAGTAAAAATTGGCATTTTACAGATTTGTCCCTATGATATGACTAAAGACAGAGGTAAAGTGATGTCCTTTAAAAGTTATTTATCCCCCTGCTTTCAGGCGGGGTTTTTCCCAAATTATCTTTAAACTGTTGAGTATCCACATTAGTTTAAACATCTGCAGGAAGGAAATTCCTCAAACTCCCCTGGTATTTTATTACTGTATTAACAACCCTACTTCCAAGAACTGGGCTTTGGTCATCACATTGTAATTAGTTACCAGCCAGCTTGTCTATCAACAAGTATTTGCTAAGCACACACAGGGAGAATGTTATTCTGTTGGGTCTTTGATGGTAGACCTTCCCCTTTAGTTACTCCTAATTGCTTCTCCTGTCAAATACAACTCTAATCCTGGATTCAAACAGTCTCCCACTAAATTTCCATTCATCCCATTATGGACTCCCTATTACAATGGATAAGAAGAAACATCCTATTAAAAACTGTTTTCTTTACTTATACAATACAATTCAATGTTTAAGATAATGTTGAAATAGTATGTTGTTTCAAACCCAGGAGGTGTTATCTCAATATTTCAAGTGAAGAAACTATGGCCTCAGAAGAATAATTATCTGCACAATTACTAAATGGCTGACTTGTCCTTCCCAGAGTGGCTCTTGCAAATCAGCATTAATTTACCACCTCACCATTTACCCCTTCCTGCTCTCTCACAGATCATTATAAGACATCTCCAAAACTCATCAGCTGGGTTTCACTAAATGTTCCTTTCTCTTAAATCTCCATATATTCCCAACTTATATCTAGGTCCTCATTTTTTCTCTTCTTAAATATTAACTCTCTTCAGTTTACCTATACTCTAGATTATTCCTCTGCCTCTTCAAAGTTTCACCTTTAACATGAATGCTACATTTTTAGCACTCTCATTTTGCCACCACCCCCTGACCTTCAAACACCTCTAAATATCATTTTTGAACAGAAAAAAGAAAAGAAATGACAACCCAGCCTATTTCTTCCATCTGCCTTCCTATATTGTTCCTTTCAGTTACAGAAGGATTTTTGCTTGAGCTTTTTCTAACCTTGATAGTACTGACATCCTATCTTCCGGGAATTCTTTAAAATTCCCTCCTCCCTATAGAATCCACTTCTTGTCCCAGATTTGTGGTTCTGCAGCTAAATTCCAAATCTAGTGTTTCCCTCCTTATGTACTCCCTCAAAGGTTTCATTCAATTGCAAAGTTTTTTTTATTAATAAAGATTTTATTTATATTGCTGGGGGCAGGTAGGGATAAGTTGGTTGGGTTATGGACAGTGGGGAGGGTATGTGCTATGGTGAGTGCTGTGAATTGTGTAAGACTGATGATTCACAGACCTGTACCCCTTGGGCCAATAGCATATTATATGTTAATTTTAAAAAAAGATTTTATTTTTGTGAGAGAGAGAGAATGAGTGTGCACACAAATGGGGTGGGGGGGGCAGAGGGAGAAGGAGACTCCACACTGAGCAGGGAGCCCCATGCAGAACTCAATCCTAGGACCCTGGGATCATGACCTGAGCCGAAGGCAGACAATGGACAATGCCACCTAAGTGCCCCAAATGCAGTTTTAGTGATGACTCTGAAACTCAGGATATGAAAATCTACTTTTCAAGCTTTAGTATTTCTTTTAAGCAAGACTTCCTCAGATCCAGCTGTTGGGCACATCCCCTCTTGGAAGCATCTCAAGTTCATCATATTTGAAATGAAGCACATTATTGATAACAAACAACATTCACTTGCTAACTTAACCAGTTCCATCAATGGCAACTAAAAAACTTGATGGACTACCTGTATTCTTCCATGTTTGTCATACTTACCTTTATCCTGCATACCAAGCTCTGAACAGTACTTCTAGAACACTGCTTTTTATGTTACTTATAGTTTATGAACCTATAATAGCTCCCATTACCATCTGCATTATGCTCAATCTCTTTTACCTAGCTTTTCAAGTTCTTATACCAAGTAGTGTTTATTGATCTACTCAATGGAATTTCTAATCTGAAACTTAGCCAGTTTACTTACAGGTCCACATCTCCTTGCTCAGATCACTAACTCTATGTACATTATCTGCCATCACCCTTTCAAAAGTCCAATACTTGGGGCGCCTGGGTGGCTCAGTGGGTTGAAGCCTCTGCCTTCGGCTCAGGTCATGATCCCGGGGTCGTGGGATCGAGCCCCGCATCGGGCTCTCTGCTCAGCGGGGAGCCTGCTTCCCCTCTCTCTCTGCCTGCCTCTCTGTCTACTTGTGGTTTCTGTCTGTCAAATAAATAAATAAAATCTTAAAAAAAAAAAAAAAAAGTCCAATACTTATACCTACTTTAAGACTTACTCTCTTTATGAAAATCTCCACTGATTCGTTCTATAAATGTAGGGTAAACCAATGTCAATTTCCTATTTTTGATACTGTAATACAGTTATATAAAATGTCACCATTAGGGAAAGCTGAATGAAGGGAACATGGGATTCCATGTAGTATTTGTGCATCTTCCTATGAGTCTATTATTCAAAATATTATAGATATTTTACATTATTTCAGAATAAGAAGTTTTAAAAGATATAGAATGGGCATCAACTATATATATGCCAGGCATAAGTGGGGTGTTAAGGTCACACAGAAGAATACAATACATACTGAGCCTTCCATGCATGTTTACCTTCTATCTGGGAGTGTTAGGGACTAAACTGTGTTTGCCTCCAAATTCACAGACTGAAGGCCTAACCCCCAATGTGACTGTATTTGAAGACTGGGCCTTTAAAGAGGTAATTAAAGTTAAATGAGGTCATAAGGGTGGGGTCCTAATCCAAAAGAAATGGTGTCCTTACAAGAGGAGGAAGAGGCACTGGGAGTATGGACATATAGAGAAAAAGGTCATGTGAAGACAGATAAAAGGTATCTACCTGCTTATCAAGCAGACCTCAGGAGAAATCAAACCTGCCAGCACCTTGATCTTGGACTTCCGGTCTCCAGAACTGTGAGAAAATAAATTCTGTTGTTTAAGCTACCCAGCCTGTGGTATTTTGCTATGGAAGACTTCACAGTCTAATACGGGAGTGAGGGATGAAGTAAAAATATTAAAGTATGGTACCATATGATAAGCACTACAATAGCCATATGCCCACAGACCAAGAAGCACAGATGAGAGAGGGACTAGTACTGCCAGGAGGCATAGGGAATGCTTTGTGGAACATCATTTCAGCTGGGTCTTCAGAAATTAGTGGTAATTTTACCACAAGCCAAAGACTAACTCTCTAAACCAAGGAAATTACAGAAGCCTGCAAAGCATGGTATATTTGGAAAATATTGAATACTTCAGTACTGGTAAAGAATCTTAAGGATGAAAGTGCAGGAGATAACAGCTAGAAGGATAATGTTGGTCTATTTCATAAAGAATGTTATATTTCAGGCTTAAGACTTTTGATTAAATGTGGTAAGTAACAGGGAGCTGTAAAATATTTTCAAGCAGATTAAGTAACATAGCCAGATCCCCACCTTTGCAAAGAAACCCTCACTCATGGAAAACTGTAAATTCATTATAGATGTATACAGATTTAGCTACAAAAAATGTTCACTAATAATTGTTTATCATACTGAAATCAGAAATTGTGTATTTGACAAAAGGGGACTGATTAAGTAGGTGGCTATTAAAATATGTGTAATATTTAATAATACAATAATAATTTAATGAGCATTTTTAAAATGGGTTAAAAGCAGTAGGTACAGTATGACCCAATTTTATAAAACAAAAGTACATCTATGCAAAGTAAAAAAAAAAAAACAGGAAAGATGTATACACATACACATGCATAGAATATATATATGTATGTATATACACATGCATACATTTATATATAACAGTATCTGTATCTGTTGCAGGGTGGTCAGATTATTAGTGATTTTTTATCTTTTTTTCCCATCTGAATTTCTAAGATTGCTATAAAAAATTTTATGTGTGTATTAAAGATATGTTATTTTTAATAACTTTATTACAACAAAATTCATACTTTTAAAACATATATTCAGTGGTTTTCAATACATTCACAGATTTGTGCAGCCATCATGCAACCTAATTTTAGAATATTTTTCTCACCCAAAAGGAAATCCTCTACCTATTAGCTATCACTACCCATTTCTCCATCCCTACCCCACCCCTAGCCTTAGGCAACCACTAGTAAACTTTCTGCCTCTATGAATTTGTCTATTCTGGACATTTTATATGAATGGAATCATATAATATATGGTCTTTTGAACTGGCTTTCTTTCACTTAGTATAATGTTCTCAATATTTATCCATGTTATAGAATATCTTACTATATGGATGTGCCTCATTTATTTATTTATTCATCACTGATAAATGTTTGGATTTTTCCCATTTTTGGCTATCATGCTGCTATGAACATTCATAAATTGTTTGTTTTATGGTAGTACTAAAAATAAAGGAGGAATGTTAATTCAAGAAGACTACTGGTAGACCATTTTAATAGCAATAGGAGACAAGGGCATTAAGTAAGTTAATAGCAGTGGTGGACAATGAAAAGAGATATATTTGTGAGGTGCCACCATCAAGTTTTGGTGATTGACTGAAAATGGGGAATAAAGGAAACAGGGGTCATGGCCATTCTGAGGCCCCTGGCCTGGGCATCGGGTAACATCATTCACTGAGATGAGACATGCAGAAGGAGGTGAGGTGCACTCAGGTATGTGGAAGTGGAGAGGCCTATGGGGTACTGATGGAGACATATGAAATCTGGAAGAAAGGCCAGACAGAAAGGTACAAACTCAGAAATCATGGAATGTAGGTCGTAATTGGATGAGACTGTCCAGGAGAGCATGAAGACGGAATCCTAATAGTCAAGAGACAGAAAAAGGGGCAAGAAGCCACAAAGAAGACAGAAAAAGACAGGCCTGAGGGGGACAGGAACAGTTTCCAATATGAAAGAAAAGCCAAGAAATGAAAATGTTCCAAGGAAATGATCTCTTCCATAAAAGGGTACAAAGCAGCCAAATGAGTTGTGGGCAAAGCATTCACCGGATTAGGAATTATGAAGTCACTAGTGGAAAGGTGAAAAAGCTACTCAGAGACCAATAATTGGAAAAATTTGGCCTTTTTTCAGAGAGGAGATACAGAGATGGGATGGAGGCAGAATCCATAATCTGGCTGCATACATTTACGCAGGGAGTCCTGGGCAGGGAAGGACTTGGGCTCATTTATCAGGATAGAAACACAAATAAGCCCAATAAACACATGTTCAATGTGTTTTGGGAAATTTCCTTTTGGGAATAAAAACCATTAATTTCCTGGTTTATGAAATGAATCCTTGTTTTTTCCTTACCACTACTTCTAATACAATCATAGTTGTTTTCTTGGTAGTACTTTGGACCATGGTCCCTTCTTATCAGTTATATACATTTTTTGTAGGAAAGTGTACACAGTATATGGAAAAGAAAGGGTAGGAGGATACTAAGTGCCTGTAACCCTGCCACCCAGGGTAATTACCATTAACATGTACCTTGGTTTTACGTGCTTCTGAACTAGAAGCTCAATCTTTTGTTTTCTGCCTTCGCTGACTTAGAAAGACCTATCCTGCTTCCACATTTATGTATCTACCTTTATTTCCTTGTATTTTGTGATCTCATTTTTTTACATTTAAATCTTTAGCTATCAAAAATGTGCTGTAGCACATGGTACAGACTAGGTAATCTATTTTTTTTCTCCAAATGGCAGGCTAGTTCCTAGCACCATTTTTAAACTCACTTGTCCTGTCTCCATTGCTCTCAAATGTCAAGAACATGACGTCCAAGTTCAGATTAGTACATTCTAAATTGTTATATATTTAATTGGCAGAGAAGGAGGTGGATTTTCCTGTCTCTAGAACTTCTGATTATCCCAACTATAGTCACAGAAAAGCAAAAGCATAACATGAAGGTATTCACTCAAAAACTAAGATTACTTATAAAATCAGTTTCTACTCAAGTATCTTTCCACATTTAACACTAGATGAATCCCTAGTTGCTTTCAACTTTTTACATGGGTCCATCTCTCACCAACTTTTGGAAATTGTTGCAAATACAACATAATGGGCTACAGAGGGAAATTACAAATCTTGCAAATGATGCAAGATTTGAAGCAGCTAAAGTGTCATTAGAGATGCAAGGACAGTGACCAGTGAAATCTTGGCAAACATTCCTATTAATCAAGAGAGAAAAAAATTGACCAGAGGATGACAGGATAGATGTTTCCGCAGAAAAAGTTTTGCATAAGAAAGGATTAAGAAAGACGCCACCTAGAGAAATGGATGATACCTTGGAATATTTTTTCCTAAAAAGGACCCTCTCGGGACGCCTGGGTGGCTCAGTTGGTTAAGCGGCTGCCTTCGGCTCGGGTCATGATCCCAGAGTCCTGGGATCGAGTCCCGCATCGGGCTCCTTCCTCCGTGGGGAGCCTGCTTCTCCCTCTGCCTCTGCTGCCACTCTGCCTGCCTGTGCACTCACTTTCTCTCTCTCCCTCTGGCAAATAAATAAATAAAATCTTAAAAAAAAAAAAAAAAAAAAGGACCCTCTCTTGTAAAGGTGCTTGTAAGGTCAAATGGGAATATCTATCAACATGCCAAAACAAACAAAAAGAAAATCATACAAAATTCTTTCATTGTCGTCTCTAAGAATTAGCACGTAATTATAGGCATAACATCAATTTTGGCAAACACATGATAAAATAAACTTACTATTAATTTTAACTTTCCTTATTTTTCAACTGAACCTTTTTATTTTCCCAAATAAAAACAATAAAATGTTGATTCCAGTTTCAGGTAGTTTTCTTCTAATACCAACTAGTCTGAAACCTTCCATACGTTAATCAATTTTGAATGTCCTATTTGGTATACCAAGCTCCCTTGTGGTAACTGCAACACTGCTTGCCATTCAGTGTAACTTTGTAACAAGTGTCCCAAAAAGGCAAATTTTACACTCTTCTTTTTAAAAATTTCTTGTCTGATACTACCTTTTTTCCTTTTGTCAAATTCTCATAAGTGCCTTTTAGATTTTACATTAGTATTTATACTAATTATTAATAGAAGCTCACAATTTGTGAGAATTTGCTGTGTGAAGCACTTACCAAGTACTGTTATATTTAATTTGGCTACAAACTCTGGTAAAGTATCACTATTATTCCTACTTATAATTGAGAAAAACTGAGAAGCTGACAAGCTAAGAAACTTATCCTATATTACATAACCGCTAAAGGACCAACCTAGCTCATGTACTTCTAAAGACAAAGTCTGCTTCACAATAGCACAGTTGACCCTTGATCAATGCAGGGGTTGGGAGTGGTGACTCCCTGTGCAGTGGAAAATCCATATAACTTCTGACTCCTCAAACACTTCCGAAGAGTTTAATGTTGACTGAAAGCCTTACCGATGACATAAATGGCTGACTGGAATACATTTTGTATGTTGTCTGTCTTATACACTATATTCTTCTAATAAAGCAAACTAAAGAAAATTATATTAAGAAAATCATAAGAGAAAATACATTTACAGCACTGTACTGTATTTATTAAAAAATCTGCATAAAAGTGGACCTGTCCAGTACAAAGCTGCGTTGTTCTAGGGTCGACAGTATTTTACCATTTTGGAACTCACTCTTTTTTTAAACAAAAATGAACAAATAGATTCAGAAGCTATTTAGTAATTTTTCCTGAGGCCTTTCCTATGCTGAATGTCTAAATTTCTTAAATGAAAGACTTCAAACTTATAAAAGTTCAAATAAAGTATAAAACCAACAGCTAGATCACACTGACAATATGAAAGTAAACACCAAATGCCTTACCAAGCATCTAAGTGAGACCTCAGAAAGCTAAATTTAAATGCTACTGAAATGGGTCATTTGGAAGAAGCCTCAAAATAACATCAACCCATAAGGCAAAAAGGTCATTAACTCAAATTTAAAATACTAAAAAGTGGGAGCTTTAAATTTATCTTCCCAAAGGATAGAATAGATACCTTATTCAAACTTTTACTCTCTAATTTCTCCTACCCATTTAATAGAGTAAAAATGCACAAAATACTAATTTTGGGGTGGTCCATATCAAATCTCAGAGTAAGTTTTCTGACTCATACCTGTGAAAAGGTTCATCTTATTTATCAAACTGTCTTTGCTTTCTGCCCCCACCCCAAATTGGCTTCCTTAAGGCCCAGCAATGCCAAAGCAAGTCCAGTTGAAGCTATGGCCCCCTGCAACTTCTGATTCAATGGATCACATTAAGAGAATAGTTCCTTGCGGCACTTGACCAGCCTGGATTGTCCTTAATTCTTTTTCCTTGCTCAGTCCTGCCCTGCTATGGGCACACCATCTCTCCAAGCTTCCATATGATGAGCCATCATAACCCCCTCCACTTCTTTCAGGGCAAAGCATCACCGAGACACATAAAGGTTAAAAATCCAGGCAGACTGGGTACCTGGGTGGCTCAGTTGGTTAAGCATCTGCCTTCAGCTCAGGTTATGATCTCAGATTCCTGAGATCCTGGAGTCCTCAAGCCCTGCATTAGGCTCCCTGATCTTCAGGGAGCCTGCTTCTCCCTCTCCCTTTGCCTCTCCCTCCACTGGTATTTCTCTCTTGTGGTCCCTCACTCTCTCTCAAATAAATAAAGTCTTAAAAAAAAAAAAAGAAAAAACAAAAGGAAAAAAAACCCATACAGAAATGGTAAAAAGTTCCAGTATTCATGAGGTTAAAATGACTCGTCTCCAAATACTGTAATTTAGGCCCATCTACGTGTGCATTAAGTTTTACATATGTGTTTGACAGAGTCAAGTCTTAGCTGTAATTAGGGCCAGTGAAATATCACCCTAGACACTGAGGTCATAAAAGGAAACCTCTAACCATTGGCAAATCTCTCAGTGACAGAGCAGGCAACAAACATATCAGAAAGCCAGCTAGACCACTAAAGGCATTCACATTTCAATTTTTTTAAAACACCATGCTGATGGCCCTCTAGGACTCTTGCTCTAAGGGGATGCACACAGCTGAGATTAGAGAAAGGACATTTAATGAAAGTGCAGTATTCCCCAGCAGAAAAAAAATGCAAATATCAGAGTTATAGGTAGGAGGCAGGAAAGTTTGATTATTCTATAATTAAAAATAGATATATACCCAGAAAAGGGTGACCTAAATCTTGATAGAGCATCTGAAGGTTGATAAAGGCAAACAGGAGAAATGTGAGGCAAAAAATCCATAAGGTAATTCCCAGTGGGAAAGATTTTCAAACTGTGGATGCCAGGGAGGATGTTGTCATCATGGCCTTTACTGGAGCAAAGAAAGGGCACATCCAAGGTTCCGGGCTCATAAAGTCATGAGGCTAGAGAAGACCAAGGGTTTTTTATTCTGAGATGTTTATCCATCTGCCATTTAATAGGGAACATGGTAAAATGACACACACTCCTGCCTTGTAATACCAACCACTAAGTCACTTCATCTTCCTAGGCCTCAGTTACCTCAGCTATTAAGAGAGGGAGGTGAACCAGATGATTTCTGAGATCCTGCCCAGCTTTTAAAAAAAGATCATGTCTGTGAAAAACGCTTGCAGGCTTCTACGTTCAGTAACCCACTCCTTTCTAATATGCCACTTTCCCTTTGTGTATTCTGAAACAACTATGACAGCTACACTAACTCTATAAATTACACAATTACTGGCTTGCAGTAACAGAGTATTTCTTATTATTTCTGTGATGATGGGGATCATGGCACCTATGGAGATAACAGAAATGAAGCACAAAATGAAGATCAATCTTTAACATATTCCTCATAGCAAAGACAAGACACTGTTTCTGCCCTTTTCCTCCCACACTACTAGACTGATTTAAGAAAGAAGAAGAAGAAGGCCAGATCAAGCACAGCTTACACAGGAGGAAGTTCAGACTGGAAGTATATTTGCACCACTATGGTCTGTGTGGTCTAGAGGGAAGCACAGTGGGCTAGATCTGGATTCTAGACTGACCACTTCTGGTCACCATGTAAATCTGGACAAGTTATCTAGCTTTTCCTAAATCTGCTTTCTGTTTATAAACAGTAATTATTTCATATGTTTCTTCTACCTCAGAAATGTGCTAAGTACAGAAATAAGTGTGTGAAAATTTTGATTTCTAGGGAGGAAAATGTATTATAGGTGGTAATGGAGCATGTTAATGAAAGCACTGATTTCACACTTTTTTAAAACTCACTTTATAATTAGATCAAAGCAAGCGGGACAGAGAATCACTCAACCAGAGCCAAAAACTGGGTCAAGTAGAAGCAATGAAGCCCATGACAGTGCAGCGCAGATGCATGAAGCCTCAGTCTCCCCAGTGAACTGACCTCGGCTAGACTAGGCTTGAGAGGCACAGGCCTGGCTTATAGACTCCTGGTTGGGGAACAATAACATTTTCCATCTACCTGCATTTTTTTCATTTCTCCCTCCCTCCCTTCTCTTCCCCCTTTCCTGTGCTCCTTCCTTCCACACACTGAAAAATTTTGGACATGGCCCTCAAGCTGCTTCTAAACCTAGTTATTTAAGCAAATGACTAAAGTTTCATAGTCAATAAATGTGACTAAGGGAGCATATGTTCTCTCCAGGTGTCAAGGTCTTTGCTCACAGCATTGTCACTGGCCATTCTCGAAGAGAATCGGGCAGGGAGGCAGAGAAAAAAGGGCAGGGCTGCCCAGGCACTAACAGGTAGGTACGCTAGCCAGTCAGGGGGCCGATCCCATCTCTTTCTTAAGTTTTCTCTTGTATATATTTGTCCTTCTCTCTCAAGCTTCCTTTGTTTCTTTAACTGCCAAGGAAGGAGGGAGAGCTATGTACTGAGTGCTGAACATAGTAAATATTTTTCATTTACTATCTCATTAAGACTAAATATTTATTTCTAACGAAAATAATCCTGTAATAGGGTACAAAGACAGATGAGTAGAGGCCAAAGGACCAGTTAGGGAAAGATAACAAGGGAAAGATGAAGAGGGGCTAAACTGAGATAAACTATATTACAACTGTTTCTATATGGAAAGACATTTCTATTCTGAAATATTATATTTGGAATATTTTGGAATAAAAGTTAGGTTCTATCCAAGTGTAAATAAGGTAAAAAAAAAAAAAAAGATTTCTAACTATGGAATACAGCAACTTATGATGCCAAACCAGCTATTCTCCCACCCCCAAATTATAGACTGAATTAAATGTATATCTATAACAATGGTAAGAATTACAGCTTTACTTTTTAAGTGTGTCTCTATCCCAAGCATTGTGCTAGGCGCTTTATGAACATCTAAGGCCCCAGTAACAAGGAAGGCATTATTACACCTACTTTTAAAAGGAAGAAAACTAAAACTCTGGAAAAGCTAACATATATCCAGGGTCACATAAGCAGTAAGGGATAAAGGCAGGACCCAAACACTGGTCTGTCTGCCTCCATAGTCTGTGCTTATTAGATTATGCTATGCTGTCTCCATGTTTATCTTTTTAAGTTTTTGCTTGCATTCCTTTTTACTTCTAGGAATGCTGATTGAGGGGAAAAGGAAGCAAGAGGAAGAGCACCAGCATGGTGGGGAGGGGCACACAAGGCATGTAAGAAGGAAGAAGAGAAAACCACAGCATTTCTCATACCATGGTCCTTGCTTTAGAAGGAAATAGAAACTACAGCTGTTGCACTGAATTAATATGTTTACTTTATATTCCTTGCTATTGCTATGAAGACAGACACTAAGAGGAAGCTATTGCCTCTAAGGGACCCAAGTGCAGCACCATTCATTGCTTAGCCCCTCTGACCACGGGAAGGGCTTACTGGGATGCCCATGGCCAGCACTGACTGCTCATGTTGGGCAAGCTGGGTCTCTCTCTCTCCTTGGCCTGTAGGTGCCACATCTCTGCAGCCTGTTCACATCTCCTGATCCCAGACTTCTTCTTCTCTTCCCCCCGCCTTATTCTGATGACCACAATCCAAGCAAAGAGCAGTGCGGATGGGGCTCACTCATCTGGATTACATTAGCTGCTTGTATTATACTATTTACATTTATGAAATATGGTATCGCGAGACCACATCCAGTAAAACTTTTCCTTAAAAATAGTTTTATTCTTTAATCCACTTTTTATTGGTTAGAAGCAAGACAAAGTGGATCATATATTTAAAAGCAGAGGGAAGAAAAAAGACATATCATTCTAGAAATGTCTAGCAAGCAAATACCCCAAGAATATTTATCCAAGTGGTTACCCTGGTATATCTGAGGGTAAATGTGAAAGCAATTTTCTTGGCTATCATCACTTTAATATGAAATGCAAACCCCAAATACAACCTCAGGCACATTCCTTTAATTTGTGAAAAGTAGTCGTGTTTAGGGAGCACAGACAAAGCTCTTACCTGGCATAACCATGGTCTGCGGAGCCGCTGCATCCGTACTTAAGCAGAGACGTCCACCTTTGGCTAATCTATCGCAGAGCAAGGCGATGTGTTTCTTCAATCGGCTTGTATCTTTGGGTATGTTCAGCTGGCTGCTGAGGCTCAAAGCCTGCTCCTTTGAACTCTTTGATAAGCAAGTCTTTAAGAGGTGGGAAATGGCAGCATCCACGGTTTCTTCCCAGCCCTGAAAGCAAAAACTAATGTTGAATTTATGCAAAGACAACAAATGAGCAAAGTAGGCACTTTACAGCTAAACAGTTATAAGATGGAGAGTTTATGTCCCAGTGTTGGGGGCCTGTTGAGAATTTGGTTTCTAGAATATTTCCTACCAGTCTGGTTTTTGAATTCTAGTTCTGTTGGCTGTTTGACCTTGAGCAAGTTACTTAATTTCTCTTAGCCTCATCCTTATCTACAAATGAGGATACTAAGAGTCTAAAGCTCCAAAGGCTTTATACCAGCTCATTAAATGAGATGGTATATGAAAACCATTTAGTCCTGTGCCAGACATAAGACATAAATAACAATAACACTAATAATCTCAGGTATAGGTATATTTGATGATCTGGATCCTAAAGCTGCCAGGATTATAGTTCATTTTGCTTCATCTTTCTACGGAAGGAGAACTGGCCAGCACAAAGAGGACCTTTGGAGATCTTGGGGGGAAACTGGAATGAAAGGAAAACCCTAGTGTCTCTCTCAGCTACTAGACCCACAGTCTTAGGGTTGCAGGTGGAGACCAGAGGAGTTTATTTCAAGAGGAATTTTTGAGACACAATCCTATCTAGTCCATTTCACTGTCCAGGTGACCAAAAAATGACACAAAGTGAGGAAGTGGGCCATAGACCCCATTTTTGCTGGGACTAGTATGGTTGTGCTATAGTGCAGACCTCGAGAAGTACAATGCCACCTCAGCACCATGAAGGCTGCAATCCTAGTAATACCAATGCCGGGTGAGGACCGTGTCATAGAGGGTACCAGCACCAGCAGGACTGGCATGAGGAGGCACTACACTCAGATGGGTTCAGATAATAATAGAGCAAGAAGCAGGAGGAGTCAGCTCATGAGCTCCCATTGGGCATTGCCAGGGAGTCTTGGAGATAGCTGGGTAAGATTTTCATAGAGGTCTGGAGGTCCTAAGAAGCACAATAGGCAAGGCTAAGTGAAATCTTGGTATTGTTACCAATGCCATTTGCACCCAGAGATTGGTAAAACCTAGAGCACCACAGGTATGACAATCAAAATGAAACTATAAAGGAAAACACTAAATGAATTTATTTTTATAGAATGCTATAGAGCATATAGCATCTATAGAACATATAGAATTCTTTTTTTTTTAAATATAATTTTTTATTTTTTATAAACATATATTTTTATCCCCAGGGGTACAGGTCTGTGAATCACCAGGTTTACACACTTCACAGCACTCACCAAAACACATACCCTCCCCAATGTCCATAATACCACCCCCTTCTTATATACCCCTTATATAAGAGGTAAGAAACCTGAGACTCAGATGGAACCCCTGGGAAGCCTACTGTTAGCACTGCTCCATCTGAGGAGCAGATACCCGAACTGGATTAGGTTACTCTCACCCTGTGCTGTAGTGACGGCTGCATGTTTGGTTTCCCCACGAGAATGCCTGAAGTTCTCTGCACCCCTAGCACTATACTTGATAAATAGAGGGTGATCAAGAAATGTGTTAGCTGGACAGAGAGACTGTTAAGGCACAGAACTAAGTTGGGAGGACTCTGGAGTCCAGTCTTGTGGGATTTTCCTAGGACCTTGTTTGCAATAGCAACCATCTGCATAGGCATGGTTGTCTTCACAGTCCAAAATGACTACTTTTGGAGGCAGTTCACTCCTTTCAGCAACATGTGTAACCTTCAGAAAGCTATTTTTATAGTGAACCAAAACATGCTCCATTGGCCCTGAGTCTACCCTCCAAAGCCATGCACAATAAATCTAACCTCTCTTCTACATGATAGTCCTTTATATCTATGAAGACAGCAATTCTGTACCCTCTCCTCCAGAATAAATAGCCTCAGTTCCTCCAGCTCTTCCCTATATAAACATGGTTTCAAGTTTTCTCTCCATCCTGACAACTTGTATTTGAATGAGTTCCAATTTTAAATACTTAAGAATTTATACAGCTAACTAGAGAAGCCCAAATTGACCCCCAAGACACCAGGTTGGGGTTGGAAGTGCAGGGTAGGAAACAGCCATCCCTCCAATTTACTGTGAATTCTCCCTGCCAGCCTGGAATTTGGTTGCCTCTGATCTCTTGGCAGCTGCCTCAACTCTTGATTCACAATGAGCGACCAGATGACTAAACTCTGGACCTTTTCCATACTCACCACATCTTCCTTCTGCACCTATGGAGTTGGTTCTTTACACTTAAGTGCAAATTCCATGTATGTCCACTGGAGAACTTCCCGCTAATTGCCAAACTTAAGGGTTTTTACTCTACTGAGCCTTTATAGATACTACTGGCCAAATTAGGATACAAATTAATTACAGTGATCTTGAAAATCCTTTCAAAAGATGTCAAATCCTTTCAAAAGATGTGAAAACGCTTCCCACCCCAAACCACTGAAGAATAATAAACCATTAGTTACCATAAAGACATCACTACACAACCACCCAAATCTAAACTAGACCACTACCTAAAACTGAATTTGTATTTCAAGATAATGGGTTTAAGACAAAATAATAAACCAGGTGAACCAGAGAATATATTTTCAAGTTGCTTTTGGAGCCACTGACAAAGAACTCTGGAGTATTAAAAGGTAAGATCTTTGCATATAATTTGGCATTTGTGGGGGCTGTGGTCATTGCAGCATTAAAACAGTTCCTACTGTTTTATAGACTATTTGTCTAATCAAACTACTATTTCAATAAGTAGATTACAGTAGCATATTAGATAATTTAAGTTGATATGGCATTTAGTTAACATAGAGGTACTATGAATTTCCTCTCTTACTGCCAACTTGCAGATCAAGTAAAAAACCATGTCATGTTTAGGTAGTTGGCATGGATATTTCTTTAATATAATGAGGCATAATGCCAATACTTCAGAAGAATTGCTACTAAAATACAGGACTATTATCTAGAAGGACTATATTGCTAAGTAAACTCAAAATGATACTAAAGGGTATGAAAGAGAGCACATATTGCATGGAGCACTGGGCGTTATATGTAAACTATGAATCCTGGAAAACAACATCAGGAACACTGAAAAGAAATTAAAAAAAAAAAAAGAAAATTTCAGAAAAACAATAAAAAAAACTCTTCAAAATGAAAAAAAAAAACTAATAATGTACTGTATGGTGACTAACATAACAATAAAAAAAGGAATGTTTATGAGACAAACGAAGAGACTTTGAAATGGGAGTTTTTAAATAAAAATGCAATGTGATAATTTGCTGATCAAACACATAGCATACTTACCTCATGAGATGTGAGACAAAAATATGTGGAAATGCAGAATCTTCAAATGTGAGAAGCACTTTAAAGGTAAGCTATTTTAACCTTATTATTATTTTTTTTTTTTTGGTGTTTGAATCCACCACCTTTATTTACAGCTCTCAAATTAACAAGTTTAATGTTCAGTTTTAATGTCTACAAACACACACACACACACACACACACAATGCACACACCTAACCTTTATCCTTTATAGCTGAGTATCAATTGTACTAATAATTTTGCCTCTTCTACTTGTAAGAGTGGAATAAAAATCTTAATTTTGGGGAAATTGTGCTAGAAGTAGCTGGAAGGGGAGAAAATACAAAGCATATGTACTTCATTAAGAACTGATTTTAGTTTTCAAATCCTAGCTATCCCATGTGTGGCTTTTAGAAAACAACAGCAGGTAGTAAGTAAATAAAATGTAAATAAATTTAAGGGGCACCAGGGTGGCTCAGTAGGTTAAGCATCTGCCTTTGGCTCAGGTCCTTGTCTCAGGGTCCTGGGATTGTCCTTCCCACCCCTGTCAGACTCTTTGCTCAGTGGGGAGTTGGCTTCATTCTCTCCCTCTGTGCCACCCCACCCCCCACTCATGCTTAGGCTCTCTCTCTCTCTCTCTCTCAAATAAATAAATAAAATCTTTTAAAAATTAAAAAAAAATAAATTTAAATGTACATGTTACTCTGTTTTTATCTTCTTTAAAACCTCCTCTGTCAGTATTAGAAACTGATTTATTTATTGGGGTTTTTTTTTTTTTTTTTGGTGCTTACTTCGTCTAGTTTAGTATTGATAATTAGGGTTTTCTTTTGCTCCCAAGGTCTTGGCTCAACCCTATGCAGTAACTTTACTTTTGTCTTAGTCCTTGCTACCTGAGCCCCTACACTGGGAGCCTGCTTCTGTCACTACTTGATGGACTGGGGCTGCCTTGGTCCTACCAAATGCCCTCTAAGGAACTGGGCCCAACAGGTGTGCCCCTGGACTTGTCTACTGCCAGTCTGCCTGCTGCATGATTCCTCCAACAAGATTTTCCAGTCCTTAGTGTTCACATTTCACCTGCTGGTGTGTAGGCTGCTATACCATGCTGGTCCCCGATGCCTCTCTGTACCAGTGTGACATCCCATTTCCATGAGCCAGCTTTTTAAATTCAAGGCATTGGTCTCTCTGATCTGTTTCTCCTCCTGACTAAAGTCAGTCCACTGAGCTATGCTTTCTGCTAACCAGAGAGCAGGCACCCATGGCTGAGTTTCTGACTTCTGCTCTACCTGCCCTGCTACTCTGCACTGGTCACTATGCCTAAATAACCGCATGAAAAAGTGACTTATGAGAAACAGTGAGAAGCAGCAAGTTTGACCACATTTGTAAAGTTACTTTCCTAGTGTATCAACCAAAAGTAACCAAGGGGAAAAGTAAACCAGAAGAGTATTCTCAGAACACCTACGTATTAAGACAACTGAGTTGAAGACAGCTACCCCTAAGATACTAGGTTCTGACTTAACCTCATTAACTGCCCCTTCATTGTATGATCTCAGATAAATCACTTAATTTCTGTGAGCTATGTGTGAGGTCTCCAAAGAACAGGAATAACACGATTTGCCATGCCAGTGTGAATGATAAGGCACTCTGAAATCTTAAGTAGAAGATACTATGAGAAAAAAGCACATATATTCAATCCACTTTTAAAAAAATTAGAAAATACAAACACACCATTGAAATCCAATGTACAAAGTAACATCTTTAAATTGTTATTCAAATTATAAACGTCTGCAGATTTATGTTTATAATGGAAACACTACCACAACCTTAACTATAGTAGTATGGCGGGGGAGGGACACAAAATGGAGTTACTAACTGTGCACCTTATCAGTTCTAAGGGAGAGAGGAAAGGTAAAAGAGGCTCTCTGTCTAAAGCAGTAAATGGAGACTATATAGCCATTATCCAGGTTTCAGCTAAGGGGGGGGGTAACTATCAGAAATATCTTACATTATAAATTTGAAAAAAAATAACCTTTACAGCATATTCATTTATCTGAAAAATAAGACCGTATCAAAGAAGAATAAAATTCCTCTTGAACAGATGTAAAGGATTCACAATGAGAAGTCTTTGGTATTTATGATTGCTCCAGGGAGTCTTACGGTCATTAATACTTTATATTACATAGTATCGTGTCATACTCAGCAAAGATAAGCTAAAACTAACCACAGGAAGGGTCACTGCAAACCCAAGTACAAATAAAACTTAGTGCTATTATTTGTAAATCATACATTTTAGAACACAAAAGAATTTTTCAGGATTTATCTAGGTTCAGGATATTTCCGAAGAATAGAATGTGTTCAATGAATCTTCCTCTCATGCAGAGGGCTCAACGTGTTGAGCTATTTACCTTTGAAAAGTCCCTTTGAACTTAAAGCACAATAAAATTAATTTTTTAAAAATGATACCAAGCTGAAGGGGATTAAAAGAACATATATGGTAATGAGAACGGAGTAATGTCTAGAATTGTTGGTTCACTATATTGTACACCTAAAATTAATAGAATATTGTATATTAACTATACTGGAAATAAAATTCTAAAAAATAGGGGAAAATGACCAAAAAATAAACATAAACCTTTAAGAATTAAAAAAAAGAATGACACCAAACTGTCTGGCCTCTATGGCAGTTTAATAAGTTTTAGATTTTTACACAACAATTTTTTATAAAATAAAGCTTTAAAAAATCACTTAAAATGTTTCAACCTATCACTAATAAAATGAAACACTTGCCATTCATTCTTTTTAAATTTTACACTGAAGTGATTTATTGGATTTTTGGAGTTCTCTATTTCTTAGCTGTAGAAGTCTAATTCACATTTCAACCCAAAGTAGAACGGGGTACTGGGCTTATCAACACTGCTTTGTGAAAAATGAAGCACACTGCTTCCTAATGGATGACAATCTAAAAACTCTAGCAAACAGAAGACAAGTGACCTTCATAGAGTTTACCTGCAGTACAACCAGAAAGCCCGAGGTTGTTTCAAACCAATGTACTCTGATCCTGTTTTCTTAAGCCTATGTTTTGCATTCGACTGTACTCCCATTCTGACACCAATGTTATCTACAGTGGATTACTTGAATTATCATAAAACTTGATCCTGGATAGCCATATTCATTTTTTCTTTTTTAAAGATTTATTTATTTATTTATTTATTTGACAGACAGAGATCACAAGCAGGCAGAGAGGCAGGCAGAGAGAGAAGAGGAGGAAGCAGGCTCCCTGCTGAGCAGAGAGCCGGATGCGGGGCTCGATCCTGGGATCGTGGGATCATGACCTGAGCCAAAGGCAGAGGCTTTAACCCACTGAGCCACCCAGGCGCCCCAGCCATATTCATTTTTTAAAATGTTTTATTTATTTATTTATTTATTTATTTGAGAGAGAGAGAGATACAGAGTGTATGAATGGAACATCTAGGGAGAGGGGACTCCCTGTTGAGCACGGAACTTGATGCGAGGTTGACGTAGGGCTCAATCCCAGTACCCTCAGATCATGATGGGAGCTGAAGTCGGACGTTTAGCCAACTGAGCCACCCAGGTGCTCCCAGTCATACTCAGTTTTAAAATAAAATATCAGTGATGTCCATTGGAGCCCACCTTCACTAAGCACTAATAATTGCTTCAGGAAAACATGCACTATTCAGAAGCAAATTACAAAAAAAAAAAATTAAGACTGAAAAATCAAATTGATAATAAAGATTCCAGAGGAAAGCTACTTCTAGCAATGGTATTAGCTAATTTTGACTAATTATTCCACTGAAAATAACTAGAAGCAAATATGTAAAAATAATTTCTCTGAAGGTACAATAATAGGGGACAATAGAGGCCCAAGAAAATGAAACCCAAGAAGGTGAGTCCTGAGTTTGATGCTGCTTTTCCCACCGAGGTCATTAGCCTGCCTAACATGCATCACTAATCTTTCACTTTTTGCCATTTCAAACTAATGATTTATGCTTACTTATAATTTCCACGTAAGAGTCAGCACAGATCATGAAAATTGCATTGGCTTAGAAGTCAGAAGACCCAGGTTGAACTGTGGTACCTTTCCTTATGAACTGTTTGTCTCTAGGAAAATTATTTTAGTTGTCTGAGTCTCAGTCTCCTCATCAGTTTAAAACCAGAAAATTAATTTCCTTTGCCAGATACTTGCAGATTTGAGACATATTTAGCAACTGTATATACTTAATTCCATGTTATCATTCTTAATTATAAGAGTTCTCTCTAAAAGGTTCCTTTTTCTGGGCTGGTTCCCACAAATAATAGCCCCAGAAATAATAGCAACGGCAGCAAAAAGAGTAAAAACCTCTTATGCCGAAAATTTTACAAATATTATTTTGAGTAATTCTTACTACTATCCTATGAAGCTAGGCATTGCAACTTCCGACTAAGGCTCTACATATAGAGTATTTCACCAGAAATGATAGTTATTAAAAGGAGGAGCTGTGATGGAATTCAGAGCTGTGTGGCTCTAAATCCCCTATTCCTTATCTCCCCATGCTCTAGATTTTTGAGGAGAAAGAACAGAACTTTACACAGCTCCATGTCAAAAATGAGGGACTTGTGAAGGGTGGAAATGGGAAGGAGAAATTCATGAATACAGGTTTCAGAGAAGAATTAAATTTGCTAACCTTTTCCTAACATTACATTGAAAATTAGTATCTGTCATATTAGCCAGTGAAAACACAAGTAATATTTTCAGAGATCAGCCTGAGATCACACTGTAAACCACCACAACTGCTTAATATATGTAGTTACTTAGATGGGATGGTGTATATGTTTGTGTATTTGTTTGTTGTTTTTAAGTGATAGAAGTTACTTTCATCCAAAGAAAATTAATGAAATTAAAAAATAGATCCTGACCACTATGCTACAGAGCACTTCTTTCCCATTTCATTATGTCTTGTAATCTAGTGGCATCAGATCATCTTAGGCTCCTTTTACTAAACTGCGTTTTAGAAAATATCACATGAGGTCTTCTCCCAGAAAATTTATGGGCAAAATTAACATATTCACAGAACCAAAATTTAAATCAGCTTCTGGAGTCAAATGAATAATCTGCATATAATTAAATAAGATTTTACTCCATATGATCTATGCCAGTTTAGATGGTCAAACTTTCAGAAGAATTCATCAAAGATTTAGTACCTGCAAAACTACTGAAACTAACACCTAGGGATGGTCTGAGGACACCATATCCCCTGAAAACATAACAATGGTCAGACTTGACTCTGATGAGTCTGAATTATAGTTGCTTGTTTCAGGGGCTCACTATTATGAATACTTGGAGCAGCCACTCCTATAATAAAATTGTAAGATACATTGGGTTACAGACTCCCTACATACCCACATATCTGATGGAGTCTGGGGGAACCTTAACAAAGTCAGGACACAAGAAGGACTGTGTGAACAAAATAAAGGCATCAACTCCTCCCCTGATGATGCTGTGTTCTTAGCAATCTCAAAGAACAAGGAATGACCAAACTCAGGGGAATGTGTCCAAAGAAAAAATGAAACCACTGATTTAAATATGAAGATGTACAGGATCCTTTTCTTTCTGTTTTTCTCTCTCCCTTTAATTTGCTAGTTTGAATTAGTTTGAATTCTTCAGAACCACCCAGTAGCTTCACTATTTTAAGATGTGACTACCTGCTTCTTTCTCAGTCAAGGCTACCAATGGATCTGAAACAGCTACAAGAAGGTCCACATACTAGGTTTCTATTTCTATTTTCTTTTAAACAGAATTCTGGAGAAGTAAGGAGATAAGGTATTTAGAATGATATCTGAAATTACTGAATGGCACATCATTCAATGTTAGTGTCATTTTTTACAGTGATCAAGCTAAGGTAACAGAAATACAACAGCACAAATCTCAAAGTGCAATAGTAATTATTTATAATATGGTATGTTTATCCTTATATTGTTCCTAATTTTAAATGTATTTGTCCATTTAATAAAGCACTAATTTGAATCAATATAGTCATTTATTTTAAGAATATTTATTTAGAGTGGACTGATACAAGACATTACACTAAATATTGTGAGGTTAAAATCAGATATGCATTTTATCTTCAAGTAACTTTCACTCAAGTAATAACATAAGAATATATACAAAAATATGATGAAGGAAACAAAATGTATTTGGAAAAAGGTTTAGGTAAAGTGCTTTTCAAATGATTTTGTTTTAGCCTCCTTCCTAGAAGAACATCAAGAATTACCTGCCAATAATTTATTCAAGATAGGTCTTTACACTTGTCTACATAATAAGGTAGTTCCTCATTAGTTTGGTGCAAAAATCAATATATTCATTGAGTTCATTCCAGTGCTATGTGAAATAAACCACAAGTCAATTAAATTTGTCCATTAAATTTTCTATTATAGAATCTAACAGGAAGACATAAGACATATAGATGGCCAAAAGACACATGAAAAGATGCTCGACATCACTGATCATCAAGGCAATATAAACCAAAGCTACAGTAAAATACCACCTCATACCTCTCAGAATGGCTAATATCAACAACACAAAAAACACCAGGTATAGGCAATGATGTGAAGGAAGTGGAACCCTCTTGCTCTGTTGATGGGAAGGAAAATTGGTACAGCCACTCTGGAAAACAGCATGGATATTTCTCAAAAAGTTAAAAATAGAACTTCCGGGATGCCTGGATGGCTCAGTCAGTTAAACGTCTGCCTTTAGCTCAGGTCATGATCCCAGGGTCCTGGGATCAAGTACTACATGAGGCCTTTTGCTCAGTGGGGGGTCTGCTTCTCTTCCTGCCTGTTCTGCCTGCTCTACCTGCTCCTCCCCATCCTTGTGCTCCCTCTCTCTCTCTGACAAATAAATAAATAAAATTTTTTTAAAAAAATAGACCTCCCCTATGATACAGCAATCACAGTAATGGTATCTACCAAAGAATATGAAAATACAAATTTAAAGGGATACATGCACCTTGATGTTTATAGTAGCATTATCTATAATAATCAGGTTATGGACATAGCCAAACTGTTCATCGACTGATGAATGGATAAAAAAGATGTGATACATTAATCCATAAAAAGGAATGAAATCTTGCCATCTGCAACAACATGAATGGAGCCAAAGAATATTATACTAAGCAAAATAAGTCAGCCAGAGAAAGACAATGTCATACGATCTCACATATATGTGGAATTTAAGAAACAAAACAAATGAGCATAGGGGATAAAAAGAGTGAGGCAAACCAAGAAATGGACTCTTAACTATAGAAAACAAATTGATGATCACCAGAGGGGAGCTGGATGCAGGGATGGGTTAAATAGATGATGAGGTTATGGAGGCCACTTGTGGTGATGAGTACCAGGTGATGTATGGAAGTGATCAATCACTATATTGTACACCTGAAACTAATATTACACTCTACATTAACTAACTGGAATTTAATTTTAAAAATTTTTAAAAAGACTTCAGTAAGATTACCTGGTCAAAAGTTTCCCCATGGAATCAGATTGTTCATTTTTGTAAGTCCTCTAGTTTAGACTCAAATCTTGCCTGGTATTTTCTGTGTGATCATGGGCATACTTCCTCATCTGTAAACTGGAACTAACAGTCCTGAGACAAGGCTGTGAGTGCACATAGTTTACCTGAGCGCTGACCCAAGAAGTAACAGTGGGTAGTGAGGAAGGGACTGGGAAGGGGGAGAAGCCAATACACTGTGCTGTCAAGCAATTAACGCTAAAGGCAACTGTGCAATCCTGCTGGACAGCTCTGGGAGGTAGTGTACCTTGGACTTGGTAAAGTACCTTGGACTTTCCTGGTTAGAGGGATGAGGAAGCTGGGGTATTAATCTACCAGTTCCTACTAGTCATTGACTGAATACAGTGGCTGTACAGCCTCTGCTAAACAGGAAGAGTCCTCAGGCAAAAAGCTGCACACGTTCAAAAGGCAGAAATTCTCAGGAATGGTGGGAGGTGAAGAGATATGGGCAGATCACACATAGTATCTGCTACAATCTCCTACTTCAAAGACACATAGTGTGGATTAAATGGGGTAACGTATATAGAGTCCTTGGTCAATACATAATACTTAATAATTCTCAATAAAATTTAATTTTCTAACAATATTTTTTTATTTCTTTAAACTTTTTTTTTTCAGTGCTCCAAGTTTCATTGTTTATGCATCATACCCCGTGCTCCATGCAGTATGTGGCCTCCTTAAAATCCACCACCAGGTTTAGCCAACCTCCCAAACACCTCCCTTCCAAAACCGACAGTTGTTTCTCAGAGTCCACAGTCTCTTATGGTTCGTCTCCCCCTTCGATTTCCCCCAACTCCCTTCTCCTTTCCTTTTCCCAATTTCCTCCATGTTACTCCTTATGCTCCACAAGTAAGTGAAACCATATGATAATTGACTCTCTGCTTGACTTCTTTCACTCAGCATAATCTCTTCCAGTCCTGTCCATGTTGCTACAAAAGTGGGGTATTCATCCTTTCTGATGGAGGCATAATACTCCATAGTATATATGGACCATATCTTCCTTATCCATTTGTCCATTGAAGGGCATCTTGGCTCTTTCCACAGTTTGGTGACCATGGCCATTGCTGCTATGAACAGATGGCCCTTCTTTTCACTACATCTGTATCTTTGGGGTAAATACCCAGTAGTGCAATTGCAGGGTCATAGGGAAGCTCTATTTTTAATTTCTTAAGGAATCTCCACACTGTTCTCCAAACTGGCTGCACCAACTTGTATTTCCACCAACAGCATAAGAGGGTTCCCCTTTCTCCACATCCTCTCCTTGTCGTGTTCCTGATCTCAAAGGTTGCAGCCTTCCATTGAGATCAGGAAGACGACAAGGATGCCCACTCTCATCACTCTTGTTCAACATAGCATTAGAAGTCCTAGCAACAGCAATCAGACAACAAAGAGAAATAAAAGATGTCCAAATTGGCAATAAAGAAGTCAAACTCTCTCTCTTCGCAGATACGTGATACTTTATATGGAAAACCCAAAAGACTCCACCCCCAAACTACTAGAACTCATACAGCAATTCAGTAATGTGGCAGGATACAAAGTCAATGTACAGAAATCAGTTGCTTTCTTATACACTAACAATGAAAACACAGAAAGCAAAATTAGAGAATCAATTCCATTTACTATAGCACCAAGAACCACAAGATACCTGGGAATAAACCTAACCAAAGAGGTAAAGGATCTGTACTTGAAGAACTACAGAACACTCATAAAAGAAATCGAAGAAGACACAAAAAGATGGAAGACCATTCCATGCTCTTGGATTGGAAGAATAAACATTGTTAAAATGTCTATACTGCCTAGAGCAATCTATACTTTTAATGCTATTCCGTTCAAAATTCCACCAGTATTTTTCAAAGAGCTGGAGCAAATAATCCTGAAATTTGTATGGAATCAGAAGAGACCCTGAATTGCTAAAGAAATGTTGAAAAAGAAAAACAAAACTGGGGGCATCACGTTGCCTGATTTCAAGCTTTACTACAAAGCTGTGATCACCAAAACAGCATGGTACTGGCATAAAAACAGACACATAGACCAGTGCAACAGAGTAGAGAGCCCAGATATAGACCCTCAACTCTATGGTCAAATAGTCTTTGACAAAGCAGAAAAAAATATACAGTGGAAAAAAGACAGTCTCTTCAATAAATGATGCTGGGAAAATTGGACAGCTACATGTAGAAGAATGAAACTCGACCATTCTCTTACACTACACACAAAGATAAACTCAAAATGGATAAAAGACCTCAACGTGAGACAGGAATCCATCAGAATGCTAGAGAAGAACATAGGCAGTAACCTCTTCAATATCAGCCACAGCAACTTCTTTCAAGATATGTCTCCAAAGGCAAAGGAAACAAAAGCGAAGATGAACTTTTGGGACTTCATCAAGATCAAAAGCTTCTGAACGGCAAAGGAAGCCATCAAGAAAACAAAGAGGCAACCCATGGAATAGGAGAAGATATTTGCAAATGACAGTAAAGACAAAAGGCTGATATCCAGGATCTATAAAGAACTTCTCAAACTCAACACATACAAAACAGATAATCATATCAAAAAACGGGCAGAAGACATGAACAGACATTTCTCCAATGAAGACATACAAATGGCTATCAGACACATGAAAAAATGTTCATCATCACTAGCCATCAGGGAGATTCAAATTAAAACCACATTGAGGGCGCCTGGGTGGCTCAGTGGGTTGGGCCGCTGCCTTCGGCTCAGGTCATGATCTCAGGGTCCTGGGATCGAGTCCCACATCGGGCTCTCTGCTCGGCAGGGAGCCTGGTTCCCTCTCTCTCTCTCTCTCTGCCTGCCTCTCCATCTGCTTGTGATTTCTCTCTGTCAAATAAATAAATAAAATCTTTAAAAAAAAAAAAAACCACATTGAGATACCACCTTACACCAGTTAGAATATCTTAGAATGGCCAAAACTAACATTATTTTGAACTGTAGGAAGCAAGCCTATCTCTCTCTCTCACAATCACTCTCTCCCTCTCCTTCCTCTGTATGTATGTGTGATTCCTCTCCTTTTTTCTCTACAAAACAGGAATCCTCTAATTAGTGGTTTACAGGACTTGGTTCTGAAACTGCTGCAAACTATACAGAAACATTTATAACCCTGAATTATAATAAATGGGTTAGAATGCAACTAACCACTGCCATTAGGCCACAGAAATTAGATTTTATTTCCAAGAAAGTGGAAACTCTCACTATTCTAAAGGCAAAAAGTGAAGCATATTCCTGTTAACAATTTCAGTTATTTCATCTGCATATTCATATTCACTGTGTTGGGAGAGAAGATCTGGATTCTTGCAGTTTTCATAAATGACATATAGGGAAATTTAAACTCAGATTTCATGTTATGCAATCTGCCAGATTAAAAGTGTTAGCAAGGGGCGCCTGGGTGGCTCAGTGGGTTGGGCCGCTGCCTTCGGCTCGGGTCATGATCTCAGGGTCCTGGGATCGAGTCCCGCGTCGGGCTCTCTGCTCGGCGGGGAGCCTGCTTCCTCCTCTCTCTCTGCCTGCCTCTCTGCCTGCTTGTGATCTCTGTCTGTCAAATAAATAAATAAAATCTTTAAAAAAAAAAAATAAAAGTGTTAGCAATAGGTATTCAATCTTCATTACTTTTCACAGCTTATTTGTGGCTTTCTCTTAAAAAATCAGCAACTAATAAGTTTTTTTTCTATTTATATGAAATCTGCTTCTGGTCAAGAATGTCTACTCCAAGATAGAAAGCCAAGGCCTTGCCTTTTTCAGTAACTTTCTTGTCCCCAACTCAAACTACGTAGAGGTTTCCTCTTAATAAAAAATGACTATAATTATAATTTTTATAATTATACTTAAAATTACATTCCATCAATTCCAGGAATTTCTCCCCCCACATTTTAACATCTCTGAAATAGCGATGTATTTTATCTAACAACTGCTGGCTTCCAGGCTCCAATAATGCTATCATTGTCAGTGTCTGTGTATGCACAATCTCTGTCCAAATTGGTCTTATATTGTCATTTCAACTGACATGTGTGCAATGCTCAGATGCTCAGACTCTCCTATTGAACTGTCATTTAAGATATCTTTTTAAAATTGTGCTATGACTTACTGAATAAAAAAGTTGAAATGGGGCAGTAGGAAATATAAATTTGAAATTACTGAAGCAAATATTCATGACAGAAGAATGACAACAATTCATATTATCTTGCAAAAGCAAAAGCTAAGTGCTTTCCAGGATGTAAGACAAGAAGATACAGATAGAAAAAATGTGTTGTATTTTGTTACTGAGATACATGCACACAGGTTACCATCCTGTGCCAACTAATATAATTGAAGTAGGAGAAGTTACCAAATCCCTGGAATAAATGTGGTTTGATTAATTAATGTATTACATAAAACTATTGTTCAAGCAATAAACATCAATTTGCCTAAAATTTCCTGTTAACTCTGAATGGAAGCTACTCAGCTTTCAACAATATATGATTCAACTGAGGGCAAAAAAAATAAGGCTTTGATCTTCATCAAAAAGAAAAGTATTTAAAATAGATATCAGAGGCTCTAAAAAAAAATCAGGAGGGCAACAGTGGCATGCTCTTAAATGCTGCATCAACAATGCTCTTTGTGGCACAGAGGTCACACACACAGCACATAGGACTATGCTTTGTGGATAAACGTGTATAGCAATGACATTTAGAGTTTAAAGATGAGTTAAGAGAATCAAATTTTGAATGTGAAGAAGTGTCAAGAACACTTCAACCAATTTATGTTGCTTGATTCAGGCACAAGAGTAACAGATGATAAAATGTATGCTTTAATAAGTCTAAAAGAGATCCTTCAATACTTATTAAAAACATTAAGTGACCAAAAATACTATGTCATAGTTTAATTGACAGTGTTTTTTTTTTCCCTAAGAGTTCCATAAAATAATTCTGTGACTTACAGCACCTTATTGTTGAAAAACAGTAGTAGTACTAATAGCTAATAATTTTTAGGTGACTGTCATATGCCCACCTCCACATTTACATACAGTATCTCAATTAGTCCTTACAGGAATCTGGAGAGGTATATAAAGGGTATCCTCATAACAATTCCATACCTTTGACAAGTAGTTCCCAAATGAGGTCACAGATATAATGCAACTTTTAAAGCACGGTTTAGTACTTCTGTATTTGTAGTTGTAAGTAGTAGTATTTTGGTCTTCCAGATGATATAGATAACTAACCATCAAAACCCTGAATCTGAAAATGATGATGGAGACACCCATGGGAGGCTCAATAAGTGGTCTATTTCACTGAGACCAAACAAGCAAGGTAATTTTCAGTTACTTTGTGTGAAAAATAGAATTTGGATTATGTCTTCTTGAGGAAGAAAAAAACCTTAGTATATATTTTTTTCATTAAATGTTTATTGTGCTTCAGTCAACCATTTGTAGTAGGCCACAGCCAAACTTAAATTTGCAATAAAGAGAAATATAGTACAGGAAAGGATATAGCTGCAATGCAAAAAGAAACTTCATGTGTAACAGCTACTCAGATGCTGATGTGGCCCTGCTCCCAGCCTAAGTGTGGGAAAGGCAGTGAACCTCTGGTTCTAAACACCTCTGTCTGAACTGGCAGATTCCTCGCCCTGCACAAACTGTGTTTTCCATCAGACTCTGGGCATGCCTTCATGAGAAAAGGCATTGGAGAGCCAAGTTCTCTCACTTTCTTAATCCCATGTTCTTCCTTTGAACCATTTGTTTACTGGTTCAGTAGGATTATAAAGTGAAAGCAAGCTGAAATAAAATCTCAATGGTCATTCTCACCTCTCTTCAAAGCAGAGCCAATCCTTAGGGTCTGGTCTAGTTCACCACTGTATAGATAAGGAAACCAATGCTTAGACAGTTCCATAATTTGCTTAAGGATATAGAGCTACTTAAGTATTTGCTCTAAAAAGGGTGGAGGCACGGATTTGAACCCCAGTCTGACACAATACCTATTCAAACCATAGTTTGTATTTTCTAACTATTAGCATTTAGGTTGCTTTAAGTATTTCATAATTATAAACATGGTACCAAATAGATTTTAGTTTACTACTTTTAGTGCATTAACTTAGATTACTGGTACCAAGTGTTGGATTTGTTTTGTGACCCTTCTTGTCCTAGAGATCTACAACCCTCTGGAAAGCCTACAGCAGAAAATATGTGGATATGTCTATTTTACTTCAGGTCTCTAGGCACTATTTATTATCAAGTTTGACTAAATCAATATAGGTGAAGTGTACCTAATAATTGTTTTCACTTGCATATATTCATCACTGGTAAGATTAAAAATTTTTGTATTTACTGGTTTGAACTACAGGACATGTGAATGAATATATGTATAAATATATACATGTGTGGTGTGGCTATCGATCTATCTATATCGTTTACCATCCATGCACATCCATGCAGGAGAGATCAGATTTCTGATCTCTCTTTTGGGTTCTCTTACAGAACCCAAACATATTTGAGGTTGCTTACAAAAAACAGGGATGGTGAAAATGGAAGAATACTTCCTTTTTTAATAAACCATACAGTTTTTTTCAGAGAATCTGTGATCGTGTGGAACACTATCGAAATAAATGGGGTATCAAGCAATCCCTAGATACTTATATCCAACTATATGCTTAATTTAAGCTTTAATTCTATGGGGATATAGAAGAATCTGTCCTTACATTTATTAGAATACAAGATAAGTGGGGTGCCTCTGTGGTGTGCCTCTGTGGTTAGGCAACCGACTCTTGGTTTCGGCTCAGGTGGCAATCTGATGATCATGAGATTGAGCCCTGCTTTGGGCTCCATGGAGTTGGCCTAAGATTCTCTCTAGCCTCTCCATTTGCCCCTCCCCCCACTCATGTGTGCACTCTCTCCAAAATAAATAAATAAATCTTAAAAAAAAAAAGAATACAAGATAAGCACACTGACCATTTCAGAATATATAATGAGAGCTAAATTGTGTCATAGCACCAAGTGAAATTCACAAGGGGATGAAAGCCAGAATAAATGAGGAAAGAGAATTGATCTGCCCTAAAAGAGGGTGGATAGAGGGGTAAAGAGAAGACACTATGTTAGGTGAAGAAAAGAAAAGACACTATTAGCTGTGGCCTGATGCAAAGAAGCTGTGTACCCGTGGAAAGTCAGATTTCCCAGATGAAGTAGGAAAGCTGGGGAGTCACAGAAACTGATTTTGAGAAAGAAGATATGATGGTGCCAAGCAACTGAATGCCTGGCACTGGAGTCCAAACTGAACCAGGAGCAAAGAGAGCCACAGAAAGTATGTAAGTAGATGTGTGACAAGAGAGCAGTGGGCTGAGTCTAGCAGTGATATACAGGGCATACCAATGCAGAGACATGAGAAGAAAGGCTACTTCAAATGCCACCACAGAAAGCCAGGTAGAATAATGAGGATGCAATCCAAGGGGGTTTCTGAGAAACATATCCAAATGAAAAACAGCAGGCCAGAGTGACTGACTAAGCCTGCAGCTCTGTATATGGTTAGAGCACAGAAGGAGCACTGGTTTTAGAGGAAAGACAGCCCAATGTCAACATGTACCTTTCTAAAAGAATGCAATGTTCCAGACATCAAAATCATCGCTTTGCAATTGGTAGATTCAAAATAAGTTGGGTAAAGGTATTTTAAGGAAATCAAATTAATATAAATACATTTCTGGGGCTCCTGGGTGGGTCAGGCCATAATCTCAGGATCAAGGTCCTGGGATCGAGGCCCCTGCATTGTTGGGCTCCCTGCTCAGCCAGGAAATCTGCTTCTCCCTCTCCCTCTGCTGCTCTTCCTGCTTGTGTTCCCTATCTCTTTCTTACTCTCTCAACTAAATAAGTAAAGTCTTAAAAAAAAAAATACACGTTTAGCCAGGAATCAAAACAGTGGGCATTATGAGAATGATGATGATCATTATTTTCCTCATTGTGGTTGACTGAATTTCACTTATTTATTTATATTTAAACCACACCCAGCTTCACAAAGGTTTGGGAGTGGCATACAGTGAGAGTGAAGCTTCAATTAATCAATTCTTTATTTATTTATTTAGTATCTCTATTCTTGAATGGATAAATAATATTAAATGTAGCCATTACTGTTTCATATATGCTATACTTAAGGGAAGTTTAAAAAATTACACATCACCCCTTGTATATTTTTTTCTACTTAGCTGCTATTTTGATGTATTCTAATTTTTAAAACATCAAGCAAGTCATCAGAAAGGTTCTGAGATATGCTATACTCAACACTGGCGAAGTAGAAAACCATAACATTATAGAACACCAGTTGCATGTAACTAGCAACAACACAGAGTATGTGGCCATTATGAACATGAAACTAATTCTTTCATGTTTATCTAGTTGGCTAAAATCAAGGAGATTACCAAAATATTTACTTTCTCTACTATGTTCCCATATACAGCTTGTAATTGTGATGATACTTCAACAGTCATAAAGGCAGACTTGATACTGACACCAGACTTCCTCCTTTTGTTTGCCTTTTAAGAAGAGGTCATTAATAATAGCAATGATTAGCTATCTCGTCATTACTCAATCCAGACAGGAGGCACAATGCCCCTTACATCAAACCTGCCCTGTGACGTAGAAGACTTCAAATCTTGTAAGTGAGCCTTGATAAGTCTCTCTACACAATAGGATTTCCTATTATAAACATCTGTTTTCTCACATGAACCATGTTGAACACGTTAAAAATAAGTTTCTCTTTCCATATCAGTCTGTCAAAGGCATAATCAATCAAAAACTAAGGCTGAAGGCCCAAATCTCCTTCCCCCACTGATGAAAGTTTCCACCTTAACTTTTTTGGGGTTTGAAAGTTCAATACTAAGGAAGATAACTGTTAAGGTCTTAAGAACACAATAAAGCTTTTCCTTTTCAAACAGTAGATAACATCTACTAAAGATATTAAATGCACTTTTAAGGAAAAGAAAAAGTAAGGCAAAATGCTATGCAATGTGCCAGTACTCCTTCTAACTCTAGGACTGTGTATACTCAGGTCTCCAAACCAGCACACGGTTGCTCTTTTCCTTAAAGATTCCTCTGGAGTCAGGTGGAACATGAACATTTTGTGGAGAAGTCGCAGAAAGTCCATTTGGAAATAACAATATTGTTCCTCTTTGCTCTCTTGCCATCTTCTGGACTTTATGTGAAAGAATCTTAGTTATCTAAGCTGTTTGGTAAGAAAATGAAAAGCAGATCTTTACAGAGATCAGGAAGGGCAAAGAGAATACACCCACATACCAACCACAAGAGATAGTGACTACCTAGAATGCTCTACTCAAAAGGATTCTGAGGTCATATGCTGGCTCAAGAGGAAAGAATTTGGGATGATTATAATGTCTACCAAGGTCATGTGAAGGGTGAGTAGCAGCACTTGCGCCAGCTTATTGCCTCCCTTTTATGTAGATGCATTCATCTCCCTAGAGAAAGCCTGGTTATTGCATGTGACCAGGCAGATGACACCAGAATACCAGAAATAAGGGCTGCTAAAGCAAACACCATGGCATAACTTAACATCAGCATCCTACCCTTCTCTGATTAATTTGTTAAAATGTGCTTAAGTTGTTAACCCAATTGACAAAACCTTTTCTCTTTTAATGATGGAGAGTACTATGTAAAAGAAATTATTGTGGTGAAGGAAAGGTTCTATATCTGCACTTTCCAATGTGATAGCCACTAATGGTAGCCACATGCGGCTATTGAGCAGTTGAAATACAGCTAGAGAAATCGAGGAACTGAAATTTTATTTCACTTTAATTCATGTAAATTTCAATTTAAATAGCCACATATGTCAAGTGGCTACCACATCAGACAGCCAATATGTTTACAGCTAAATATGACTAGAATCTGTTTGCTTACAACATTGAAGTAAATGGGATCTAACTCCATTTTGTTTATTGAAATATGCTGAGATCCTAGAACACTACCTGAAACATAGTAGATGCTTAATAAATATTCATTGAATGCATAAATGACTGGATAAGATTCCAAGTCAATCCTGAGGTATATAAAGTTTTGCAGTTTGGGCTTTTATACAACATTTTTAAATGTACTATCACAATTAAACATTCTCTCAGACTCAAACCAGTAACTCAGCCCTCATGGTCTTAAGTAGAGATAGAATTTTCCATAGAGCTTCAAACAGACAAAGGGTCAGTAGATACATGTTTAAATTGTACATTGCAAATACTCTGAAATCTCCTCAGCCCCTAACCTGAGAAGTAAGAAAACAATTCATTTTAGAATTGCCCCATCAGGTACTCTGAGAGAACACAGTATTTGGGGCAAAACTTCTCTATTATGACAGGAAGATGATATGGACATTATCATATTTATTATCAAGTCCACTGATGGAACCAAGTTTAAGAGCTCTTTTTGGAGATGCCAAAGAAAACACTTAATGGTTAAAGTGAAGTGAAGTATCCCTTAAAGTGAAAGGAAGTATCCCTACAAAAACACATTTGGCATATGTAACTTTCAGCACTTTGGAAAAGTCCACAAACACCAGCATTTATTTGCCTCCAAATAATTATGAGAAGTGGCAAAAATAAAAAAAGCATCACTAAAGAAACAGACTAAAGAAAACAATGTCCTGTTCCAAATGAGATGGTATTTAAAAAAAAACTACTGATGATATAGTATGAAGAACATTACTTTTCATTAGTAATAATTAATTCTAAAAATTTTTGCTTTGTGAACCTGATGCCTGTAAGAAAATATTCCAGAGTGAATTCAGGCATTTTGCCTGCCTTTGTGACACACACCACCTCAATTACAATACAACAAACCATTATGCAATGCTATGTGAAATGTAAATAAAATATCTTCTGAGTACTTTCTTCTACCTCTCAATACTTATGGGGACATCTGACCTTGAACTGAGAGTCTCTTCTGAAAATGCTATCCACATGTCTGAAGTTCTCCCCCTCACACATGTACTCTGCCATCCACTTTCAACCAAACCGTCTAAATTACATTCAGATTTCTGTGGTATCATAATAACTTCAATATGGGACATATTTTCAACATTCTGGTCAGAGACTCCTTTCTTTCCCGCCTTACCCTCCCTCCAAGTTATTTCAGGTTTGCATATTTCATTTTCACATCTCAGTGGGATACCCATCACATAACATTTATTTGTGAGGTCTAAAGGCATAACATGGGGGATTGTGAACTAGCATGTCAAAACCACATACTGCATGCGTATGTCTTGAAGAATGAAAAAGGAATCCCTTTTTCTCAAGATATATAAGCTGTCTCAACAGTATAAGTCCAAAGTGAATACCACAACCTAATTAAAGATGAAGAGCATAACAAGCAGTATTAAAATGTCTTTCTTCATTCATTCTTCTCCAAGTTATGTTTTTATCAAGTGTCCTGTCTCATTAATGACTTCGATAGACATTATGAGTATACACACCTTCTAATCTCACCAAATTTAGAAGAAAGTTGAAAGAATTTTTCCCTCCTTGTTTTGGGAGGTATGACAGCACAGAACATAGTGGCAGGACAGAAAGGAGCTTTGAGAAGATGCCTCGTCCATTCACCTGCCTACAGGGATGAACATACTACATACTCCCAGCAGAACGAGGCTGTTTCCAAAGTTCCCTAAATTCAGAAATACCACAATCTCTCTGTGAACTCAATCCCTACATTTGAGAACCTCTATTTTAAGGAAATTCTTCCTCTGGGTCTAACTACACTTCAGGAGCACGTGAGCTGTGTGATCACACAGGGCCCCACGTTTAGAAGGATCCCTCACTTGATTTAATGCTTTGCCATTGCCATCTTGAAATTCTTAATAATGTTATCTTTGAACTTGTGTTCTATAAGTGAAGTCCAATGGGAGAGAGAAGTGTTTCTGAGAGGGGAAGACATGCGCAATATGCGTGGCCTTCTCCCTTTCTGTCCCATAAGCTTAGAATTCCATGGCCCCTGAATGACTGGGAGTCAGGGAGACTTAAAGCAAGTACAAGGAAGCTATGTTACATCTAGACTGATTAAGTGGGGCACTGACAACCCTTCAAGGCTTTTCATTTGCCCCAAAACTTGTTTTGAATGAAGAAAGGCAGCAATAGATTAATAAAACCAGGAATGACTAAGGCAGTCCATTATATCATGTTACTTCCCCGTATTATCCAACTATTACACTGAAAATGGTAACAGAAGGAAGGGGAAATAGAGTAACACAGAGTTCCTTTTCCTTTCTCTCCTTCCTTACTCATCAGTAAGCTGAAGGTGGACAGTGTTAGTAGATGTGTACATATCAAGAAGTGAAATAAAAACAGTTAATTTTATGCAATGATTCACAGTTCTTTAAGACCAAAATACATATGCATGTATGATCTACAAAATACAAATTACATAATTTGGGTGATTAATATTTGTATTAAGACTGGCATTGTACACTATAAAGAATAAGGGTAAAATTCACGCTAACAACTTGAATTTTTAATTTTCCTTCATTTAGAACAACATAAAATGGCATATAAAGCACCATGATGAAAGAGAGATGGAAGAAAGTAAAAGGCTTGTTTTGGTATCTGTTTTAACAACACTTTAGCACTTTTTCCTACTTTTTTGAACAAGGATCTATATTTTCATTTTGCACTGGGCTCTGTAAATTATATAGCTGGACCTGCCCTGCTTCCTCATGCTCCAGATTATATCTACTACATGTATTCTGACAAGTCAACTCTTGTTAGCTTTCACCTTTCTCTCCAGTCATTTACCCAACAAATATTGACTGTGCTATGGTCAGGCATTGTGTCAGATGCTGAGAATATAAAAATGAGTAAGATATAATTACACTCTATGGAGTTGCAACATGGGGGGTTAAGGGGGTAGAAGAATAAATAAAACAAGATGGGATTGGGAGGGAGAAAAGCCATAAGTGACTCTTGATCTCACAAAACAAACTGAGGGTTGCTGGGGGAGGGGGGTTGGGAGAAGCGGGGTGGGGTTATGGACATTGGGAAGGGTGAGTGCTGTGAAGTGTGTAAACCTGGCGAGTCACAGACCTGTACCCCTGGGGATAAAAATATATTATATGTTTATTTAAAAAATATATATAATTCCACTCTATTCCATTATCTCATTTAATTCTTACTCAACTTATTGCATAAGTCCTATTATTGCTTCCAGCTTAGAGCTACAGAAGTAGAAATTTAGAACAGCTAGAAAACCTGCTCAGAAGGACTTTATCATCAAGTGGTGGAACCAGGAACTGAGGCCATCCACATATTTCTGACTACTTAATCTGAGTTCATAGTTATCATTCTTACTAATACACTCCTAATTGTACTGTTTTCTATTACTACAATCAATTTTAGCAGTAATTTTATTTTTTTAATCTATGAAAAAGGTGTACTCTAAATTCTTTTCCAATTTTTTCTTAGTATTTTGTTTAGGATATAAAATATAGTTTCATTTTTTTCATCTGACAATATTTTGACCCAATTATAGAAAATTACATTCAACTGACAAAGACTGTGATTTTCAAAATCTTGTTCATGACTTTGTTTGCTAAAATATAGTGTATTAGTTAAAAACATACGCTTTGAAAGCCACGAGACCTGGGCTCAAATCCTGGCTCTACCACCCACTAGTTTCCAAAAGGTACTTAACTCTCAAAGCCTAAATTTTTTCATATATAAAATGAGGATGAAAACAGTACCTTAACTACCTTATTGGGACATGTTTAAGATTAAATGAGATAATTCTTGTGAAACCCTTAAGATACCACCTGATGCCTACCTAGTAAGCACTCAAAAATGCTAGTTTTAGTACTATTATTTTTAGTCCTGTGTTCTCATAGCTGTGTTTAAAAATTAATTTTAAATGACTTTTTTCTTGAAATGGTTTCCTCCAATACAGAAAATTAAGTCCAGCAGTTTCTAATTTCTAAGAAGTGTATTATTTCTTTGTATTTAAAAGCATGCAAGAAGTTCCCCCAAAATGACACCTGGTAGTCATATAATCCTCTAAAATTCAAGGGCTCTAAAATATTTTTATTCATATAATCTTTAACCAAAAATTCCAAATATGAACCCTCATTTTCCCCTGTTTGGTTCTAAACTGTCTACTCAAAGAATCAAGAGTAAAGGAGTTTATACACTATACATAAAGAACTATATAAATGTAGCAAAATATTCTTGTCATTTAGCAAGGCTATCTCAGCTCTCCCTAACCCTAGAAGTGACACTTAAATTTAAGAACATTGTGCAAATTAAAATGGCTGAACTGTTTTCTCTGGTGGAAAAGGAAAGGATTAGCTAATCTGAAGGTTTACTGCCATTGCTCAGGCAGTCAAATGACTGTTTCCGTGGCTTTAAGTGATTGAAGAGCACATAAAAAATAGACTGAATACCACATAAAAATGGAGTATATACCTATTTTAAAAATAACTCTAGAAAAAAAAAGGTCTTTATTTGACATTTTTATTATGGTTTAAAGAAAAGAAAAACAGGACCTGGGTTTAAAAAAAAAAAAAAAGCCTCCATCTGATACCTTAGAAAATATGATAGCCACGTGAGATCTTACTAAAATCACACCCTTTTCAATAATGACGGCTGTTACCACTACAGGCTTGTGAGTCCTTACCAATTCTTGAGTGTCCTGCTGCAGTGGCAGAAATGCTGCTTCCAGAATAGCAACCTGGTCAGGACTGAGCTTCTGCCACAGCCCAATCAGCAGAATCACCAGATGGGTGGCACTTCTCAGCTTGGTGAATGACTGGAACAGATTGTCTTGGTTTTCCTCTACCGCATCTGCTAGAGCGATTACCTGCAGAAATGACAAACTTCAGTTAGGGATAATTTCACAATTCTTGAGCCCTCAACAAATTACATTTGGCACACTCTTGTTTTTCTTTAAAACAAATTGATGAACTTTGTCTTCCACAAACACAAGCTATGTTGAGTAATAAAATAGTTATCATTCATCTGTTCACTTCCTTCTTTAAAAAAAAAAAATCCCTAAGGTAATTCCAAACCCATATGGCCAGGAGATGAAAATATCCATGAAATCGGCTTAATGGGGACATTGTTCGGTGTCTGCTTCACCATCAACAGACCTTCTACAATATGTGATAATATAAGTAACCCTAATACAGTTACTTTAGTCTTTATTACTAGCCACAGAGATTGAGCAATTAAAAAATATCAAAATAGCCTCATTTGCCATGTAATTTAAAATAATGACGTCATTGTACCCTTTTAAGAAAATACTGCCTCTGATTATTATTCTTTACTTGTTACATGGTGCTGGGATATGCAGTATTTCTTTATTATAACTAAAAGGTAGATCATGTTCAAACATTTGACCAATTGAGTAATGTCATTTTTAACACAAATGTCAGGCACTAGCCCACAGGGATCTGAACGAAAAGAAAAAAAAATGTTCAGGGTGTGTTAGCTTTACAATGCCAAATCTACTTAGGATAAAATTGGCAGGAGCAGAATTGGCTCTTTTTTTTTTTTTTCATTCTCCTGAATAATCCTGTGGAAAAAAGAACTAAAGCAACAATTGGATGGAACATCCAAGACTGCCCATTGGTGTTTTATTTTAATGTCTTGGTGAATTTTGTGCTCATTAAAAGTAATGAACTGACTGGCTCAGAGGCACAAGGCGTCTGACAGCCCCCAGAACAGGAATAGTAAAAGCCAGGGCAATGTGAGCTCCTTTCTATCCGTCCCTGCCAGCTTGAAGAACTAGAACTTAGATGACTTTCAGAACTCTAGTGTACATGAACCATTTGGTGATATTTCATGGCTTATTGACCCTGGCCCAAAGGGCTTGTTAAAAAATCATCATTCAAACAAGTCAGGGTTTACAGCTGTGTGGTCTCCCAAATTCCATGTAACAACAGGGCTGTAGGGGGACAGTCCTCAGAGTATCTGGGAGATGATGGAAAAGAGATACAGTTTAGGAAAGACAAAGCAATTGAAGGTTCTTGCCTGACAATTCTGGGTAGACCAGGAATCTTCATCATTTGGTTGAGGGGTTGCAGGAGATAGAAAAGACAACCCAATTCACATTCAGATCTCCAGGGAGCCCTGGGAGTTTGGACCAAAGTCAGCATTACAATAAAATGCACTGCTTACTATGTACCTAATACTGTGCGACTTCCTTTCCATAGGTATTCAAAAAAGTACATATCTTATAATCCATAAGGATCCCATAATTTGTTGGACAGGAAACATACATATACAACTAATTAGTGGAAAGAAACATTACTGTAATAATGTCCTAATTGTGCAGAACAGAAAATAAGTATAAAAGAAGTTAGCAAAGGGACAGATTACTATGGGCCAGAGTTAATATCCCTGGGGCCTCTTTTACTCAAATGAGGCTTGGAACTCATCCCTTCCCTATTACTTCAAGAAGTCCCCTCTAAAAGACAGAGGCCACTTTCCTTAAATCAAAACACCTGGAATCATCTGCTTCTTTCCCCCACCCTCACCATGACTACAACTGACTCCTGTTAAATTCTGTATTTATTTTCTTTTCTTCCTGTGAGTGTTACCAATTAAGCCTCATTGTGAGGACCATCATATAACAACACAGATGCCTTGTCAATAAGCCCAAATCACACAAAGATCAAGGTCATAAACACCTCCTAAGTGCCAGGTATATGCAAGAATTTGCAGGAAGCACTCTAGGGAAATCAATGGTGACAAATCTAATCTCTACCTTCAGAGAGTTTATAATGGAGAAAGGAAAATACGTCAGAGGCAAAAGTTGATACTGTAGGGAAGACCCTACGAATGATAAAGGAGAATGCCATTAATATTATAATCATTAGGTTAATAATAATCCTTGTAATTAAGTGAGCATAGACTACATGCCAAACATTCTGCTGTGCCAGTACTACACACATGGATGCAAACTGTGCCTGTGTTTGGAAGGGCTCCATAATTGGTTTAATGCCCTGCTCTCTCTGTCTTGAAATTTTTCTTTCTTTCTTTTTTTTTTTTTTTAAGAGAGAGAGGGAGCAGGAGGAGGGGAAGAGAGACAGAGAGAATCTAAGCAGTCTTGACGCCTTGTGAGGAGCCCAATGTGGGCATGATCTCATGACCCTGAGATCAAACCTTAACCAAAATCAAGAGTCAGACACAACCAACTGAGCCACCCAAGTGCCCCTCTGTCTAGAAATTCTTAATAATTTTATTTTTGAACTTGTGTTTTATAAGTGAGGTTGATGAAAGAGTAAGAGACATGTACATGAGAAGAGGAGATAATGCTCATTAACTCACAGCATTAAATGTTCTTATATTTGCACTTAAAATTGGCATTGCACAATTGCACAAGACTAATGTTAAAATTCATGCTAACAACTTTAAATTTAAATTTTTTGTTACTTGGAATGGCATTAAATAGAAAATAAAAACAAATCAGCAAATGGAAAGGAAAAGCTTTGTATTTTAGTAGTTATTTCTAAAAGCATATTCTTCTGGCCTTTGAACAAGGGCCCTGCTTTTTCATTTTGCACAGGGAACTGCAAGTCAAATAGCCAGCCTGACCATCACCTTGCAAGTGAGAGACCAGGATTCACACTTGGAGTCTCTCACTTCAAAGCCTGCATGCAACCTGAAGCACCTTCTAGGTTCAGAGAAAGGCCTTACTGACTCTGGAGAACTTTAGGAAAGAAAACGTAGAGGAAGAAACAGTGGTGTGCTGGAACCAACTTGTCCAGCTCCTATAGGCTCCAGAGAAAGGACAGGTCGTTTGATTTTCAGTTTTGTATGTCAGCTATTAAACTTGGCCATTACTAAAAATTAAGTCACATAAACTTGAAATTAAATAAATTACACCAAAACAAGGGTAATAAATACTCAAAACTCATTGCTTCCTAATTAGTTTACTATTGTCGAGACCCTTGAGGTTATTTATGTTTATTGTATCTGTATGTTGAAAACACTCTGCAATGGTGGGCTATTGCCCATTTCTTTCCAGCTTTGCATTCAGTGACCTCACATTGGTAGACTGAAATCAGCCATGGCAGAAGTATTTACACATGAAAATCAACAAATGTTACAAAACTGTGCTTCCTCCCAACACCTCTCCTTCCCAGAGAAACAGCATGCCACTGAGAGAGGTATCAGAAATTCATCCTTAAGATGGGTAAGGGTGCTTTAAAAGTGTAGGAAACAACTTGAACAAATGCATTAAAACAGAAAAGTAGAGAGTGCTTGTTCAGGAAGGAGCAAATATCCCAGTTCGGGAACAGCATTTGATGAGATCAAAAAAAGGAAGAAAAAAAAAAAAAGGTAATCTGGGCAACTGTCACAGAGGAAATGGAATGTCAAGTGAAGAGCGTGCACTGAGCAGCGCAGGTCCTGGGTGGTGGTGGAGTACTATGAGTGTGGGTGTTCCCTGATGCAGGCTGCATTCAAAGCAGCTATCGATCATAGTAAACATTTGGGCATTTGCTGGGACTTAAAGTAAGGCTGTTATGCACGTTCCTCACTATCAAGGGAAAATTCTTACTAAGTGTAACAGCATGTCAGTTCATAGACCCACCCAACTTGCTAAACACAGCTGTGGTGGAAGAATGACTTCTCAGTGAGACAGCAGCCCAAGCCACAGGATCTTTCCTGAGCAAGGCCCAAAATACATTAATCTGAGAGAAGCATCGTTTCTCTAAGTTTCGGTCTTGCTAGTTATATTTCTGTGCCATTGTAGAAAGTCTGCCATCCCCCAACGGTCACAGAAATTGGAAAGAAATGGGATAAACAATTCCTTATGTAAATTACCCCCAAGGAAAATCTTCCTGACCTACTGGCCAGCATGAAATACTAAACAGATCTCCATGTTCTCAATTTAGTTCTACGTATAACAGCCAAGTTTACTTTGTTCTTCATAAGAGCCAAATGAATTTAGAAGAATTAACATAGTAAAAAGGGCTGGAAAATATAGACCCACCAAGATTTAGATCTGTCCCACCAAGGCCTAAAGGATCTCGCTATTCACCTGGAACTGCAAAATGAGGCCAACCAGCTGCTAGGGCTTAAACCTGAAGGAGAGTGATTTTTCAGTGCTCATCACTGGCTGTGCAAGATGTATGTTCCCTGGGTGTTCAACAGAACTACAGAAAGGGAAGGGTTTAGGAAACAATAAATGCTAACGATTTCAAGCACAAATGTGTTGATGGCCTTTGTTTTGCTTTTTCGAATTGAAGGTTTCCAAATAAAATGGAGACCCCAAAGGACATCCGTGTCCAACTGCCATATCAGTTGATGCCAAAGTAATGAGGCAGAGGCCCAGGGAGCTGCTTGCAGGAAAATGCTCAACTCATAAAATGAGTGTGAAATTAATCCCAAATACTTCCAGCTGCCAAGATAGGCTCTAAAATTGGTTACAGGAAAGTAGCAGCAGCAACAGCAGAGTAGACATGAATCATACTATGTGAACACAGACATGTCCAATTTCTTCACATAAACTCACCATCAAAGCTGCCTCCAAATCCTATGTGTGGCACACAGAACCCTATTACATTGCTGCTTAGCTATCATTTACTAAGCCCTGACTGTGGGCAAAGCACTGTGTTAGTGCTGTCATAGCCAGATTACCACTTGGTCTTCAGGACTACCCTCTGAGATAGAAATTCTTGATCCCTGCAGCTGCCCTTTCCAGGTGAGGAAACAGAAGCTCAGTGCTCAGATGACCTTAGTGCCTGTGATCCTGAACTACAGCAGAGAGGCACCAGGTCTCAAGGCTGTCTCCTGATTCCCCACTGAGTACTTTTTCTTCTGCAATGGTACACAAATATATACAGTAGTCCCCTTAAAATAATAAGTAGGTTTTTATCTTGATAATCAAACAAAGATACTAAGGAAAAACACTACTAATACATTACATCCATAACAGGCATATGTGCTTTAGTTAAATTTCCCCATTGTTGGACTGTTACCATGAGGTCAACTCAAGTTGGAACTTCCAAGCTTATTTCTGCCCAAAGTCATAGTAAAAGAAAATTATTTCATCATTTGGAAAGGATGGGGAGGTTTTTCTTTCCTTAAAAAATTGTATTAGTTTCTATATATTCAAAATTACGAAGACTTTAGAAATGAGCTATTTATTTACTACACCTGCTCCTTTAGTGAAGCTCATTTTTTAAAGGGATGACTCATTTATTGTCTACAAATCTCAGACTACAATCTTTTCAGTGGTCTAAGCAAGTTGATGTTATGTAATAATAACTGTCATCATTAACTGAGGGCTTCCTAGGAGCCAGACACTGCGCTAACCTCCTTAAGAGATTAGCTCATTTTATTGTCAAAACGATTATGAGGCAGGAACTAGTACTGCCCCCCATTTTAAAAATAAGGAGACAGAGGAGCTCCTGGGTGACTCAGCATCCGACTCTTGATTTAGGCTAAGGTCATGATCTCAGGGTCCTGAAACAAGCCCCGCATTAGGCTCCCAGTCAGTGGGGAGTCTGCTTCTCTCATTCTCCTTCTTCCTTTGCCCGTCCTTCTGCATGCACTCTCTCTCTCTAAAAATAAACAAATAAATCTTTTAAAAACTTAAGGAGACAGAAATATAGAGCAGTTAGTCAGCAGCAGAGCTGGAATTTATACCCAAGCAATCTGACCCAAGAAATGTCACCAAGTAACATCACCTGCATTGATTTTCTGCCTGCACATAGATTTCCTTATAGGTATATGTGGAACAAATTCTATCTGAAGCTTCCCAATGGCAGGTTTCCACTTTGCTGACATTCTAATACCTCCATATGAATTAAGATAGGTTTATTTTAATAAAAGGTTAGCATGGATGAATGAGTGAAGAAAACGGAATCATATGATATGGGTGAGTTTATACATCCCTTAGGGCTGAATATAGCAAGCTGTGCCAGGACCGCCTTCCCTAGGGAGCAACTTTATGTCACAGTGCAATTTACTTCCTTTTTCTAGGCCTCTAGTTTCATCACCTCCAAAATGTAGGGGTGGGAAATATGATCACTAACATCCAACATAGCTGTAAGTGCCAGATTCAAAAATGTTGAAATTACTTTTGAATATGTTGTTTTGAACTATCCATACCACTTCTTGTGTTTTTCGTTTAATATTTACTGATTTAGAGTTTTTAATCTATAAAATGACAGTAAGGATAATACTCATTTATTTTATAATTATAATCCTATGAGAATTAAATGAAAGAGGTAAGAAGATGGACAATACCAAGTGTTGGCAAGAACGTGGAGAAACTGGAACCCTCACATATTACTAGTGGTAATGTGATATGGCTCAGTCACTTTGGAAACAGGTTGGCAGTTCCTCAGAAAGGTAAACATTGAGTTGCATATGAGGCAGCAATTACAATCCAAGGTTTATACCACCAGAGAAGTGAAAATATATGCCTACTCAAAAATTCATTCCAAATGTTTATAGCAGCATGATTTATAATAGCCCCAAAGCAAAACAACTCAAATGTCTGTCCATCAACTAATGGATAAATTAAATGTGGCATATCTACATAATAGAATACCATTCAGCCATAAAAAGAAACTTATACATGCTACTACATGGATGAACCTTAAAAACATTCCATGGAGTTAAAGGAGCCAGCCACGAAGGACTGCATGTTGTATCATTCCCTTTACATGAGATGTCCAGAACAGGAAAATCTATAAACACTGTAAGTAGATCGGTGGTTGCTTAGGGTTGGGGGGTGGATAGTGGACAGGAGGGGAAAGGAAAGTGCCTCCTAATGGCACTGTGAATATGCTAAAAATATTAAATGGTACACTTTAAATGAGTGAATTTTATGTATATAAATTATTTCTCAAAACATTGTTAAAAATAATAAGAGAAGTAAAAAGTATATAAAGTATAACTCATGTAAGGTAGATAAGTTTACACAAATAAAGGCAAATTTTATTTGAGCAACAATTTTGATATGTTAATGGCCAAACCATATTGTAACTTGGGCTTAACAACATTCTGGATGACATAATAATCAAGTAACTTTTGAGTCAATTAGATATGTATGAATACTGGTAATGCTAATACTTACTAACTGTACAACCTTTGGCTTCTCTACCTTCCTCAGACTTAGTTTTCATCTACAAAATAGATTAAACGAATTGAGTTAACAACCTTTCTATTCATTTCTAATTTGTTTGGCTCCTGGTTACTATTTCTTAATACTCTATAGTTGAGGGCTCATTTCACTGTAGAAACATCAGGCAAATTCTACTTTATCTGTTAGGTTAACAAAGATACTGAAAAAAGGAAGACCCTTCTCTGGTACTTGAGGCACACTAGTGACTACTACCTCCTAAGGCAATGCAGGACAGCTGATCATTCTGCAGTATTCCCTGGCCCTCTCTGTGTGGTCCCTCAACAGAAGAGAATACTCATTTGTAGCCAAGTATAATAAAGTTTCAAAGTAAAATGTCACAAGACCACATATCAAATATATACTAAAAATTATGAAAGGTTACATGTATTGGATTCCTTTTTTTTATTCCTTTAGCAACTCTATTAAAACACACAAACACATACAAACATACAACTTTGCCTGTTATGACTTGTTCTCTAAAAATTCTCTGAGGCTTATCAGGGAGCTAGATATTGGATTTTTTTTTTTTTAAGATTTTATTTATTTGTCAGAGAGAGGGAGAGCGAGCGAGCACAGGCAGACAGAATGGCAGGCAGAGGGAGAAGCAGGCTCCCCGCTGAGCAAGGAGCCTGATGTGGAACTTGATCCCAGGATGCTGGGATCATGACCTGAGCCGAAGGCAGCTGCTTAACCAACTGAGCCACCCAGGCGTCCCATGTTGGATGTTTTTAAATACCTTATTGAAAATGCTAGCAAATTTGGTGATTTAAATAAGATGTTTACTAAGTATACTACGATAAGACAGACGGAAAACAAAACTCATACTTAGCCCAGAAACTTCCAGTGTAAAAAGAGCAATTAATAAGTTCCCACAATGCCCACAATTTTCTAATACTCAGTAAACAGTGGGTGTCCCATAAATGCTGGCTGAGTCCATCTAAAACTCCAGCACAACTAAACAGCCTCTTAAATCCTAGACACACTCAATCAGGCGTTGTCAGGCTCCCAATTTGAATGGAACCCAAATAATGTCACATGGAAACAACATATCTACCTCAATATATCTGTCATCTACTTAAAAAAAAAAAATCCATCAGTTCTTCTTTAACCACGGCTCCTAACACCAGGCTAAAGACAGCTATAATGACTGCTGAAATGAATTTTTTGTTCACATGGCTTCCCTTTTGTCAGAAAGACACACTTTCAGTCTACGGGAGATTTGGAAGGAGCCAAGAAAAAGGGCATACTTCCCACACAACGATGTTATTTGCGATGGTTTTTGCTGCAGACTCCAACATGGGAAAGCCCCTGCACTAAGGAAGAAGAAAAAATTTACCATGTCTAAACTTCTACTTTGGCTGAAAAGATCCAATTTGTATCCAAAAGAATTGTGCTTTTAATAGAAAAAGTGAAGTAAGGTTCAAAATGAAAAGAGAAAGGGTGTGATGATTCAAATGCCAAATAAGCATGTAAGAAGTGCTTCATTATCTGTGTGCTGAACTTTTAACTAGATAAAAGAGAACCCAGGTTTTTAACTGGAAGGCATAGAAAGAATCTAATTCTTAGCTACTTTTACTACTGTGTTATTTTGTATAAATAGAACAGGAGGCTAGATTACATTCTATTACTCTTCTCATGGAGTAAAAACTAGGATTCCCCTATAACAAGCATTTAGCTGAAATTCCTAAACCAAACCCAGGATTAGAATATATTTTTAACCATGCTATCATTTGGGGAGCTATTAAAACAATAGAGAAAATGTAGCCTTAGTTAAAAAACAAAAAAATTCAGTCACACATGGTTTGTCTTCATAAAAAGAGACCTGCTAATTGGCCAAGTCACCTGATGCTTTGGAACATCGAGATATGATCATTGACTTTTAGAAGTCATGATGGTTTTACTGGTCTAGGATTATAATTTTCCTTAACACCAATCTACATTTGCCAAATGCCTTGAGAATTCATTTAAAACTGGTTTTAGAAAAACAAATTATTCCTGAGAAATTTCTTTATACTATATAGTATAGGACACCCCCCCTTTTTTTTCTTTTTTAATGTTCTGGCCAGAAGAATATGAAAGGTAGGCAGTGCTGGAATATAGACTTTGGCTGGGACTTTTAAAACATATAGCACTGATACATAAAAATATTAAATGAGAATGACAATAAATCATTTGCAAGTGACACAAGGACAAATTTTGCTCTTTCTGCAAAGTTTATTCACCAAATATACATGTAACTTAATCAGCTGAAAGGAAACTAACTCCAATGCTTGGCTAATATAATGCTAAAAATACAACTGATCTCAAACCTGATTACTATTTTTACCTTCCCCCCACCTCCACTCCACTGCTGACCAAATTTTTACCCCTTTCCATAAAATTACCTATTATAGCCAAGTGAAAACCCAATTTAAAAAATAATAATTAATGGAATCAAGCTGTAAAATAAAAGAATGAATGCTCCCTGGACCATGGCTACTCATTGAACAGATCGCTATTAAAGCTGGAATCTATAGTTGGCAATGTCAGAGCTCATTTTACAAACCCTGGAGAATGCCACAGTTATCACCGTCCAAAAACAACATTCAAGAGGTCTGATCTGAATAGCTCCTAAGTTTAGAATATTTTAGACCACATTCCTACAGGCAGACATGTCAGTAATTATGGAGCCACCCACGCAGCCTTGAGTGCCATCTCCAGTGAAGGCAAATGATGGGGAGATGGGTACTTGGTTGGTTATCCTAATAGCACTCCTTCAGCTAAAGGCTGCTAATGCTAAGACACATTATCACATGTAATCAATTAAGGAATGCTGATAATCCACCCAAAAAGGCAAAACGAGAAACTGAAGACCCCAGCAGTGCTGATGATGGTATTGAGCATTTCCTTCATTCCAGAGTTTGAGAGGTAAATGTGGCATTTTCACAAGAGTGAATTGTTGAATTTTCTCTATGTATCTTCTTTTAAAATTATACCTAGTTTTTCAGAGTCCATATCTCTTGAACATCAATGGTTTTTATCTTTTTTTTTTTTTAAGACAAAATACATAGTTAAACCACTACTATCCAATAGTACTTTGGCAAGACATGTACAGGGCTATATGGTTCAGACCACATGGAAATAATACAAAAGTCAATCAGTGGCACTTCCTGGTTTCATATGAAGTGAAACAAGGGTAAACTATTGGTATTTCTACAACAATAGGTTGTTAGGATATTATAATTGGAAGGGGCCTTGCTGAAGATAAGTTGTACCTGATTTCTTCTGTGTTGTAAACTCATCCAGGCCAAAGATTGTTTTACTGTTCGGTGTACCCCTTCCATAGCCTTAGTCCTATAGTAGGCATTTAATGTATGTCTACTATACTGAAGTAAAATAAAAAGCCTGACAACTCAGTATCATAAGAATGTCCATCAAGGTAGCAATTTATAGGGGTGCCTGGGTGGCTCCATCAGCTAAGTGGCCAGCTCTTGACTTCGGCTCAGGTCACGATTTCAGGGTCCTTGGATGGAGCCAGACATTGGGCTCTGCACTCAGTGGGGATTCTGCATGAGGATTTTTTCTCTCTCTCTTACCAATACCCCCCAACACCATTCTCGGGTTCTCTCTTTCTCTAAAATAAATTAAATAAATCTTAAAAAAAAAAAAAAGACAGCAATTTATAGGAGCACTACTTGGGCAACGGAAACCCATCCCTACATCCAGGTGGACAAGACCAAGGCCTACCATTTTTAAAAGGCTTTTATATGCTATTTATTGGGTCTACCATAGGTATTAAGTAGCTAGGCTCTAAATTCATACCTTCAACAGGTATTGCATTACAATGAACTAAATTCATTCAAGTCTTTACCATGAAGTTTATGTGATGAATGTTACAAAGCCTATAATTTAACTTTAAAATATATCATCATAGAAAAGGTCATTTGATGTAAGCAGTTGAGTCAGTCTAAGCTACACTCCAGAGCACGTTCTCAACCTTGTCACTAATGACAGTTAGAACCAAATAATTTTTTGTTGCAGGGGCCTGTCCTGGGCACTGTTAGAAGTCTAGCAATACTCTGGACTCTATAAATTTGATGTCAATAGCACCCTCCTCCGAGTTGTGGCAACCAAAAATGTCTTGGGACACTGCTAAGTATCTCCTTAGGGAAAAAAATCACCCTGGTTGAGAATCACGGCTCTAGAGTTGGAGTTTGTCCTCAAAAGATCTACCCTTCTATAATTAGAAGCAAAGCTCACATGTCAGAGAGCACTACACAAGCACTTAAGCTATTGGGGTCTCCAACCAATACCAAAGACTTTTGAATTACCATTACGAATTTCAGAAATAAGTTCTGATTAGGGAGATCAGAGGTTGGATAATCAGCAATATGTGTGTTAGAAACAGATTCACTGGCAAAATCATCAGTATTAAGATACCTGAATTGGCAGAATATTTTTACACTCATACTTTTCCTTGCATAAAAGAGGGATAAGAGGGATAAAAGAGGGATTACTGTCCTACCTGCCTCAATGAATCTTTCCAGAAAGGTGGTATTCTAGTGCCTACAAGACATAGATTTGAACTTTACCCAGCCTACTACAATACAGGCTGCAAGAATTGTTCCATGCTTATAACAGGTATTTAATAAATGTCTTTGTGTAAGGCAAAATTTAACTATGAGCCTTACTTCCATTAGAGTCAAAGAGAATGGTTACAGGGAAATGGTTTATTCTCATCCACCTCAAGCTTTTTGATGGCTATTGTTACTTACTTAAGAATTCTGACATGACGGAATCATCTCAAAAAAAAAAGAATTCTGACATGACCAAATTGGCAAAATGGTGTACAAGGTCAATTAAGTGCTAAGTGATAGAGATACATGCGATTTAAGGGCTGCCTGCAAAAATCTAACAGTAAGGAAAACAAATATATTAATAAAAACAATAACTTCTGCTTACTATGTGTCCACTATGGGCCAGGTACATTCCTAAAAAGTCAATGGATATTATTACTAAACCTTTCAATAATACATTAGGTAATTATTATTTTTGTCTTACAAAGAAAACAAGGTTCAGAGAAGTTAAATAACTCGTTCAAAATCACACAGCAGTGCCAAATCAAACCAGGTGTGCCTGAAACCTCCAAAGCTCAAGCATTTCCCAGCCTACTACACTATAGCCTTAAACACACACACACACACACACACACACACACACACACACACACACACACACGATACAAATGACTATTAGGTTGAGTTAACATAAGAAAATCTATAAACAAGTCTTCCCCACCAATCTGATTTCCTAGGGATGAAGGCCTACAGACTCTTCTATTTGTCCTTTTAAATAAATCCACATTTGAATGCCTTTGGTTCAGAATAGCACTGACAATGTGAACATCACTCCTACTACCTTCCACCCGCATCTCTGTTACTTCTCTGGCCCAGTTTGCAACCCCTGCAATACTCACAAACTTTTCACACATAAAACAACTACAAGAGGGAGAAACAGAAATCATCCACATGACAAATGATTAAATCTGAATCTGGGCTCTGGTCCTGTCCTACCACTCCCTGTAGTTTTGACACTGAAAGAGTCTCCTCATCTCTTGAAACTTCAGCTTTCTCCTCCATAAAAAAAGACATATTCACTGTGGAGCTCAAATGAGATGCAACATAAATGTGTTTGTCATGGGGGTGCCTAGATGGCTCAGTGGGTTAAAGCCTCTGCCTTTGGCTCAGGTCATGATCCCAGGGTCCTGGGATTAAGCCCCGCACCCGCACCCGGGCTCTCTGCTCAGCAGGGAGCCTACTTCCCCTTTCTCTCTGCCTCTCTGCCTACTTGTGATCTCTGTCTGTCATATAAATAAATAAAATCTTTAAAAAAAAAAAAAGTGTTTGTCACAACACCTAGCACACAGTAAGCATTCAATTGAGCTTAGCACTGTTATTATTATTATTAATTTTTCCCTGGCTAAATACCCAACCAACAAACTTCTTATTAAAACAAAACAGGGCAACAACAAAAAAACCCATTATATACAGTAACAACCCCCCCCCTTCCATCTTAGTTTACACAGTCCCAATAACTTCAGCATCTCTTCATGGGACTTATTAAGCACACAAGTTACAAATATTATTTACCAACATGTGTAGCATAATTCCCACACCCTACACTTTCAAAGCACCTGTATGTCCCCATCCATTATATCCATTACATTCAGAACAACTTGTTTGATCATTTTAAGCTCTGGGAAGGAAGGAACTGTGTTTTGTCTTATTTACTGCTATGTCCCCTGCCACCTAGTACAGGGTCTAACACACAGCAGGGTTCAACAAATACCTGAATTAATTAAAATAAGTTCCATCTAGCATATCTTGGAAAAGTAGCATGTTGGCTTACCACAACTATCAGAGGTTTCTCTCAAACGTAAAGCTAAGGGGCACCTGGGTGGCTCAGTGGGTTGGGCCTCTGCCTTCGGCTCGGTTCATGATCTCGGGGTCCTGGGATCGAGTCCTGCATCAGGATCTCTGCTCAGCAGGGAGCCTGGTTCCCCCTCTCTCCCTGCCTGCCTCTCTGCCTGCTTGTGATCTCTCTCTCTCTCTCTCTCTGTGCCAAATAAATAAATAAAATCTTTTAAAAAAAGAAGTAAACCTAATACCTAGCATACCAGTTGTGATGCCCAGCAAACAGCACATTTCCTTAATTCTATAATGTACTTTGTTTTTTAGGTGCTAACATACACACACACTCTAATGATTTTCAAATCATAATGTGTCTTATCTCTGTTCATTTAATGTGCTAATTTTACTTTTTTTATTTTCAAAGGTAATCAAATCAACAATGGGCCTTAAAAATAATGTACTAGGGGCACCTGGGTGGTTTACTCTCTTAAGCGTCAGACTCTTGATTTCAGCTCAGGTCATGATCTCAAGGTCATGGGATCAAGCCCCACATCAGGCTCTGAGCTGAGCATGGAGCCTGCTTAAGATTCTCTCTCCCTTTGCCCCCTCCTCCTCCACATCTCTAAAAACAAAAATAAAAACATAAAATCTTAGAATCTATTGAATACATTTTTGTTTGATATTTTGTTTGGAATCATACTTCCCAATGCCAGGTTCTTCATCCAGTTCCCAAAAAATAACTGTTTCTAGGGCATTCCCTAGCTGCCCCTTGCGGGGTATTCTCTCTTCTTTTCTTCTTTTTTTAAGCTTTTATTTAAGTTCTAGTTAGTTAACACACAGTGTAATATTAGTTTCAGGTGTACAATGCAGTGATTTAACATTTCATACAACACTGGGTGATCATCACCACAAGCACATTCCTTAATCCCCATCGCCTATGTAACCCATACCTCCCACCCACCTCCCTTCTGATAACTATCAGTTTTTTCTTTATAGTTAAGAGTTGGTTTCTTGGATTCTCTCTCTCTCTCTCTCTCTCTATCCCCTTTGCTCATTTGTTTTATTTCTTAAATTCCACATATGAGTGAAATCATACAGTATTTGTCTTTCTCTGACTGACTCAATTCCCTTAGCATAATACTCTCTAGCTCCTCCATGTCATTGCTAATGGCAAGATTTCATTCCTTTTTTGGCTGAGTAATATTTTATTATATATATGTATATTATACACACACACACACACACACACACACACATAATTGTGTGTGTGTAATATATACAACCACACATCATTTTTATCATTCATCAGCCAACGGACAGTTGGGCCGTTTTCATAAAGGTCCCCTCAGCCTTCCCCACCCTTCCCAGTGGGACCTAATGCTCTTCATAACAAAATTGTGCAGTAGAGTTGCTAGATTCACTTTAGTCATGATGAAACTGAGGCCCTTTCTGAAAGGTTTGAAAGACTGTCCATAAACATGCAGCCAGATTCAAACCCAGGTCTTAGAGCCCATGTTCCTCTACTGCATCCCCTGTTGCTACAGAACCTTAGCTCCATGGAGCTAGAAAATTCACTTCTGCAAACTTTTCACTAACTTTTAAAAATTTAATTCTGCTTTCTTATGATTTCAATAAAAAAAATCCATTTAGGGAAGTTAATAAAGTGTAATTCTTATGAATAAAGGCTACGATTGATTTACCCTAGTAAACATTCATGAGACTTTTCACACTTAAAAAGTAATTTTTAATAACTATTTGCAAAATGACCTTGAGCTACAAAATTAGCCAAAAGATAGTAAATATCTATGTACATTTCTAATAAAGACCAGAATAACATAAACAGGAAAAGGACCCACAATGGTTTCAGTCCTGACATCAATATTCTCATTTAAAGTTTCCCCTTTTAAACAAAACACACAAATAAAAACAAAAATAAAACAGGTAGAAAAAAAAAATTGTTTGCCTCAACCAAAAAAAAAAAAAAAAGGAAGAAAGTAAAACAAAACACAAGCAAATAAATGTGGTATATATTAAAATGAGACCTTTTCTTGAAATGTCCAAGTTTGAGTTTGATAGGATGAGAGGTCCCTCTAAACCCAACATCTATCTTTTCTTCCTTCTAAGTAGCTGAAAAAGACTATATGAGGAAGATTGCATCTGATGAGAGAAGTATGGGTTACAAACTAGTTTTAAAAATAACTCACTTTTTAGTTTACTTAAATCAAACAGGTGCCACAGTCAAATAAGAATCCTCCAAGAGAGTCCATTTACCAGAAATCTGAATCCATTTTCAGGGAATAACAAAAGAAAAAGATTATCATCATACCAGGAACTGATTCACACAGCTACTTTTTGTTTAAACTCTTGGTATTAATATCCAAAAATGTGATAATGAGTTGAATTTGGATAAAATAACAGCTATCACCCAAACTATCCAGAGAAGAGATTTAAAATCTGGGGATATAATGCCATGTTGGCACTTAAGGCCCACAAGAGTGATGGGAAAGATTACAGTATAGCCTGTGAACCCTCTGGAAGCAGTTCTTTGTTTCAGCTCTCTAGAGTTTTACCCTGCAGCCATCATTTTAATTCTACTAAGAACACCTTAGAAAAGTAGGGTTTAATAGTCCTTAGAAAAATTATGGTTTGATGATTAAAAAATAATATTATGAAAGATTATACACATTATTAGGAAACTGCTCACCATAAGAGGTCCTGGATGTCCGAAATCCATTCTGGCAGAAGAAAGGGAAAACATAAACATTGCATAAAAAGAAACTGATATGAGGGCATAGGTGTGGTCTGCTGGAGGAAAGAAGAGATTCTGAAGTTGGTGGTGGTAAGTCTCTCCATAAAATGGGATTATAATCTAGCTTTATTTTGACTTTCTATTTTCTTAGAAACTGAGTAATTTTCTTTACTATCATGGTTTTCTAATTTGTATAGGTGATTTAATGTATACTTTTTTAGTCTACCAAATCTCTGACATTGATGATTATTTTCCCCTTGATCACTAGGATGTGATACTGGGACATCAAGTTGAGATGTTATATTAAAAGGGACAGGAGAGGCAAGTGAAATGAAAGCCCTGAGCCTCTACCTAACCCTTTTCAGGTTGACCATAAGGTTTCTGTTCCCTAATGACTGAGAAAAACACAATTTATAAAGGACGAAGACCCAGACATATCAACTGGCCACTCTGGCGAGAGTGACTGGGAAACCAGGACCAAAGTATGGTCATGGATGAAAGGGGAAAAGAAATGGCCCAAACCACTTCTTCCAGCAGCAAAAAATCTGTCTCCAGCTCAGGTCATAATTCAGAGATCCTGGGATTGAGCTCCCATTGGACTCCTTGCTCAGCAAGGAGCCTGCTTCTTTCTCTCCTTCTGCCTGCCGCTCCTCCTGCTCGTGCTATCTCTCTCTCTCTCTCTCTGTCAAATGAATAATTAAAATCTTTAAAAAAAAAAAAAGATTGCTAGGTATGCTAGAAAGAACACAAGGCCTTTGACTTAACAATTTTACTCCCAATTTTGTTGTTTCTCCAAATATTCTTAATATATTCCAGACTGAGACCTACTATTCCACTAATTTATAAGGAAAGAATATAGTATCAGTATCTTGTCTGGAAAAAAAAATAGCATCTGGGACAAATTTCTGTTTAAGAAATGAGGACACCAATGGATTACAATGAATCTTTTGCCATATGTCCTTAAACAAAGAATACTAATATTTAAGAGTAAAGATTTGTCAGATTATACAGAAGTAGAGGGGGCATTCAATAGTTGGGTTCAACAGATTTTCAGTACCAAAAAATTTTATAGTAAGAACTTTTGCTTTCTATAATAGTGGTATTGAATTTCAAATTCTAAAATAAAACATGTCACTGACTTGGGTGGGACATGCACATGATGAGGACATAGGGTAAGACACCACTGAACAAGTCACAAATTCAACTTGTTCTCAATAAAAGATATTATTGGCTATTACAATGAAAAAAACAATGTTTTCTTGGCTGGTAAGAGTGCCAGTGAATATCAGCTTTGGTCTCAAGAAGCTAAAGAGATTAGGGGATAGAAAAAGGCTTCCTTGAAGAATCCCACTATTCACCTGAACAGTTACCAGGGCCACCTCTGAAAGGCAACTGGTTTGTGGCAGAAAGACAGAAGTTACTGAGATTTCTTTCACCATCTATAAAAACAACAACAATAACACATTGGCTTCTATGTTGGGTGAGGAAAAAGAGCAGGATCTCAGCTTTGTCCCCCAAACTTCACAATTCTGAAACAAACCTATGTCTTAAAAATCCACACCTCTAAAAGTTAGTCAAGGATCCCCGAATGTGTGAGGACATAACAAATCAAATCAAAGATTTGAGCTTGGTGATTACAGTGTCCAAAAAGAACACCCAGTCTTTCCATCTCGGGCCCAGTCAATATTGAAAGTAATATTCTCTTCATGGAGTATAAAGATTTTCTGCTCAAGGCCAAGGACCAGATTATTTTAAGATAGCCTACCAATTATCAAATATTTAAGTCTGTGTTTAAGCTCGTTCCCAGAGAAAATAAAGGTGTTTATTCTTCATTTAGAATTCATGGCTTATTTGAGCTATGAGATTAAAATATAAAATTGCCCCTTTTCTTGATTTCTATCCAGAATCTGGCTTACTAATCCACCTTTAGAATGGAGATAAATAACATACTTTAATCTAAAGGAAACGAATAAATCCCATTTCCATTCCAGAACAACCCAGAAACAGAAACAGTGAAGTGTGTATGGCCCAAACAACAAAAGGGTCTTATCCTCTAAAAGCCATTGAAGCACTAATGCTTTAAATCCCAACATTTCTGCCAAAGTCTATAGAACCTGGAAAGATACAGGTTTAATACCATATAATTTCCACTGAACTGGAAATGGTGTGGTTTCTAACATAGTTTCAGCAGACAAATTTAAGGCTGGCTAACTCTTAAATTGAAAGAAACATATTCTAAAATTAGTAATTAGGAGAAGGAAAAGACCAGTATAATTAGAAGCTCTAAAAGGTACTACTAAACATAACGTTATTTCCAGGATATCCCTTTCTGTCTCAATTATACAACTGTATTTTCTATTTTGAGCCATCCTTCATGGCATCTCATCTATGTTATTAGTTAAACTTAAAAAATAGGCCACCACAGCTTTGGAAAGAAACAGATCCCTTTTTAAAATTTGGATTTAAAAAGGAAAGAGAGTTACAACCAAAAGACCAATCGCAATGGGATACATGAGTATCAGTGATGTACATTTTTCTTCCCATTCTAGGCAACATGGTAGTCAACCAACAGGGAGACCCTTTCTCTCCCACTCAATAAGCACCTGCACATAACTAGAGGTTCCTCTATTTCCTGTAACTCTTACCGTCACACTCTCTAAAAGGAGCACAAACCATACTTGTCCATTTTCATCAAGAATATATGAGAGGGGCGCCTGGGTGGCTCAGTGGATTAAGCCGCTGCCTTCGGCTCAGGTCATGATCTCAGGGTCCTGGGATCGAGTCCCGCATCGGGCTCTCTGCTCAGCAGGGAGCCTGCTTCCCTCTCTCTCTCTCTCTCTGGCTGCCTCTCTGTCTACTTGGGATTTCTTTCTGTAAAATAAATAAATAAATCTTTAAAAAAAAAAGAATATATGAGAATTGAGAAGATTTTTTTTTCAAGAATGTTAAATTCTGAGATAGAAAAATCACAATTTTAGCCACCAGCCCCATGCTTGTACTCTTTTTTATTTTTTATTTTTTTGAGATTTTATTTATTTATTTATTTTTGACAGAGACACAGCAACAGAGGGAACACAAGCAGGGGAAGTGAGAGAGGGAAAAGCCGGCTTCCCACTGAGCAGGGAGCTTGATACGAGGCTCAATCCCAGGACTCTGGGATCATGATTTGAGTCGAAGGCAGACGCTTAACCACTGAGCAACCAGGTGCCCCCCCATGCTTATACTCTAATCTCTGTTCCCCGATATAACTCACTACTAACTACTACTCGAGCTGCTGCTTCATATATTTATACAATAGTTCCAGATAGTAACATTAATAAGCCAACTGTCTAATAAAAATTATCCCAATTTGCAGGGGGCACAACCCTCCCAAGTTTGCTACTTATAATAATGGCTCAAAATCTCAGCATCATATTTAACTCACAATTCCTCCTGTATTCACTTAAATATTAAGTAAGTCACCAAGGACTTTCAGTTCTACCTTCAAAATATCTCCCTGTATGTATTTCTTCCTCTCCACTCCAACCACCACTATCCTCAAATCACCTCTAGTTCACTGAAGCAGACATCAGGTAAACTGAGAAAGAGGAGAAAAGATCACTCAGACTATGCTAAAGAGAGTGATTATTAATATTTTAGGAAATACCTTTTCAGATAATTCCTTCTGAAACTAGCTCCACATATCCAGATATGTATATAAGTTTACATGAATCTGACCATATTTTAGATGCTTTCCTTATTTTATGCAACATTATACAATAAATATTATACCATACCATATAATTTAATTTTAAATATAATTTTCTAAATTTATAGTTCCTAAGTGATCTAATCCTCATTTTATAGAAAAGAAATACATGTGTGGAAGTTACAGGTCTTACCCATGCTATGGAATAATTTAATAAAAATATTCAGTCTCCCCAATCTTACCAGTGTTTATCTTACTTAATCTCAATTCATACTAGCTCTCCTATATCAGCCTTTTTTAAAATTTTATTTTATTTATTTATTTGACAGAGATCACTAATAGGCAGAGAGGCAGGCCGGGGGTGGAGGGAAAGAAGGCTCCTTGCTGAGCAGAAAGCCCAACATGGGGCTCAATCCCAGGACCCTGAGATCATGACCTGAGACAAAGGCAGAGGCTTAACCCACTGAGCCACCCAGGCACCCCTATATCAGCCTTTTTACCAAAATAATTTAGTCCACTCATCATTTCTCAGGCACCTCAAGTATCTCCACTAATATACATTAACTTTGTATTCTTCCTTCTGCTATAAATCCTCTTCTGAATCTCCTCTTAAATGTGCATCCTTCCCTAAAAATTAAACAGAAGTTTTGCCTTCATTTATGCATTCATGACTCATTCATTCAACATATATTTACTCTGTATTGTGCCCCAGTGCTAAAGATTCAGAGTTCAACAATACACACATCGGCCCTGCCCCTAAACAATTTATCCACTATTGATCAAGAAAGACTATTACACAAGTAATAGCACAAAAGTGTGATAAACATTAGGTAAAGATGCATGACAGAGACCCATGGGGCAGCCAATACCAAACTATATGGTATGGTATAATATTTATTGTATAATGTCCATAAAATAAGGAAAGCATCTAAAATATGGTCAGATTCATGTAAACTTATATACATATCTGGATATGTGGAGCTAGTTTCAGAAGGAATTATCTGAAAAGGTATTTCCTAAAATATTAATAATCACTCTCTTTAGCATAGTCTGAGTGATCTTTTTCTCCTCTTTTCTCCTCTGTGATGCTTGAAAAGACATCCTGGTTCATGGTATCTCCTCCTAGATTAGAATTCCTCTGTCATTTATTTATTTATTACCTGTACTATTCATTTTAAACCTTAGTCTATGCTCTCTTATACCATAATTTACCATAATTTACCTTCTTCTCTATTTAAACAATTAGTTTCCATAAATATGAAGAACTTATTTTATCCTTCTTTTGCACTCTTAGATATTAGTACAGACCCTTGCAATAAGCAATAGTGTATTGTTACTGTCATTGCTTACATTGAGAAATAAGAATTTGTCTATGACTAGAAATACCACGCTTCTAATAATTTAAAATATTTTTTATCATTTGCAGCTTCTTCATATTCCTAATTTGTTTCTAGAGTTTAGAGTTTAAGTAACTCTCTACCAAGACTTCCCTCTCTAGCACACTCATGAGTACTAGTACATGAAAACAATGCTAGGACGCCTCCTCCTTTTAGCCATGTTGGGCTAAAAGTCAATAAGCTTGGCACCCAAAGTTCTGAAATCCTTCAAAAAAGACAGAACTGCTTGCTATATTGTACAGCCACATCCTGAACCTGGCCTAATTGGTTTGCTTAATAATACTGATTCTAGGAATATAACTTACTAGTAAGTGGACAGTAAAATAACATAATCAATCAAGAATAAATTATGTTTGATGGAAACAAAAACATCATATTTAAATAGCTCAAAAAAAACATTAAAAATTTGCTTCTGTTGCTAATTTGGAAGAATAATCTATAATTTCTATTTTGCAGACATGTCAAGATTGTCTAAACGAAGTATGACTGATTATACATCTACAAACAGTCATAAAAAGCAAAATATCTGGTTCTAATGAATCATGTTCTGATTTATGTAGAATGAAAGAAATAAAACAAACAAAAAACCTGGAATCAACTCCCAAGTAAAAAAAAATTACAAATAAATTGCTAACTAACCTTCTTGATTGTTTTGACTGTCAAAGCTTCCAATAACACCTCTTATTCTGAAATAAAACTATATTTAATATACTTTTTTGTTTCCCTCACTAAAATATTTGAAATTCTTACTCTTTTTTTAGTTAAATAATTCTAAGTTTATTGTACCTTGCATCAGCTACTATATTCTACATGATAGAATTCTGTAATCATTCTGTAAGAAATGTAAGAATTAGTGTGACCTTATCAATCCCACAGTCAGAAAACTATAATGGCTCTCAATTGCTTCACAAATGAAAAATAAAATTATAAAACCTGACATGTTTCTAAAAACCCTAACTTTTTCTTTAACCTAGAGGTTAAAGCCAAGAATAGAGTTTGGGGGTCAGGAAGTCCCCTAAAACTGAAAGTAACAATTTGGGTGATTTTATATACTTTTCTAGAGGAAAGAGCCCATAGCTTTCAGAGTCCCACTGGAGTCTCTGACCTCGGAAAAGGTTCACAAGTATAATTTTAATATTCCCCTTTCACCACCTCCATCATATTTAATGGCCCACATCCATTATTATTTCACAGATCTGGAATTTCTAGCAGTCAAGAAAAACCTACCTGCTGCCTTAAAGCAAGAGACCTATGATTTCCTTCACTTAAAACACCCTAACCCTCACAAAGCTCTCTTTGAGATTCCCTCTTCCACCAATCCATCCTACCAGGTCTCACCCACCCAATTCACCCTGATATATCAGAGTTACCAATCTTCAACTGTTGACAGATGACTCAGCCAACTACTTGGCTGAGGACACTGGGCCAGTCCACCTGAATTGGGAGCAAATGTGTTCACAGGGGTTTTTCGGGGACACATTCCCCAGGTTGCCATGCTACAAGATCTTTCCAAGACAAGTGTTGAAATGAAACAAATAACTTCAGTGATAAAAACTGAAAGCATCCAAAGCTAGAATAATAAGGTATTTTAAGGCAAGTTGGGTCCTATATCACCCTCTATGTCATACCATATCGTATACAGCTCTAACAGTTAAAGGATAATCTTTGGCTCCAAAATGAATTCCAATAAAAAGGTCTTCAAATCTACACAATAGCAATTAATGTTAAAATTCATAAATAACGTGTAATCTTAAATGAATGAAATAAGTATTGCTTTTCTCTGTTATTACTTCAATTTTACTTAAGGCAAGTTACCTGACAAATCTAACAGGCAACCCAAACTATTTTTAGGAACTTAGCAGGATATAAGTGACAAATAAAACACATTTCCACATCTCACACCAAATGTTTCCAACTTCTTGGATCTAAGAAATTTAGAACTAATGAATGAACAGCACAGCCACCCACAGAAAAGTTGAAATGTTAAATAGAAGACCTTTTGTTTTTTTGCCAAATATTTTAACAATTAACATGTCATGATTAGTATTTCCTGACTTTTTTTCCCCATATCTCTCAGAAGACTGCTCTCTTCTTCCAAAAAGCAAACAAAAATGAAACACAAAGTAAGTTATCCTACAAAAGTTTCAATTGATACTCCCTCCCATTCCTTACATCTATTCCACTGTGAGGACTTGTGTTTGCATAATTCCTAGTAACTTTGATGAATTAGCTAATGCTCTTCTAGAAGCCCACTATTTACAGTCCATGATTAAAATGCCCATAGCTAATAACATATCTGTGGGAAAAACCTAATGCTATACTTTCTCATTCACAGTGCTTGGGGACACTGTGTGATAAGGCATGCTGAGCTAGTAGTACCTGCCATAGGCTGATTAAATCCACAGAATTGAGAGAATTTTTCTTACTCTTCTTAAGATTGAAACTGTGACATTCACGAAAGCTTTTTTTTTTTTTTTAAGTTATAACCTCTATGAGATATTAAGGTATGGGTATGTGTGTTAATTTATATATACTTTAAAGCAGTCACATTCACGGTAAACAAATTAGGAGGAAAAAAGAGGTGTTTCAGAAAGCAATAGTCAAATGGGCTTTTTCCTTTGGTATACACTTTCATCCTTATTCCATGTAGAAACATATTTTTAGGACCTGTAGCTCCTCCCCACAGTAAAAGGCTGACTCGATCAATTGTGGCTGGGATAAGTATTAAAAAAAAAAAAAAACAGTGATGATGACTGCTAATATTTATTGGGTGCTTATTATATGCCAAACATTTCTCAAAGCATTTTAGATATTATATTCACTTAATCCTCTCAACAGTCCCTTGAGACCAAATATGTACCATTATTTTCACCAACTTATGGACAAGAAAACTGATACTGAGAAACTAGATCATTTCCTTAAAGCCACAATGCTAGTAAATAGAAAAGCCCACTTAAAAAAAACAAGTGTTCTTTGTCCTAGGCTATAATAATGGGTCTCCCCTGTGAAATAATTTACCAACTTTTTAACTTCCTTTTCTGCTTTTAAGAATCTGAAGCTAACAGCTATCAAGACCACACCTTCTATGTGTTATGCGTGTATATGTGTTGTTACTGACAACTTCAATAGATGCATTACTTAGACCTTTTGTTTAAAGAATAGCAAAATCTCCTGATGAGGTAAAAAAAATTTTTTTTAGGTATATGACAAGACAGTTAGGGCAGGACTTTGTACCAGTATGAGTTTAATCAAGAAAACACAAACCACTTTGAGTATTTGTAATTCAGGTATCTTGGAGGGGTTGAGAAGCCAGGCAGCGGGTGGGTGATGATGTAAGCTAGCAATTAGCAACAGCAGGAAGCTACTACCACCTCACAGGCTGGAGGGATAATGGGGAAAGACAGAAGTATCAGAGCCTAGGGACCTAAAATCACCAGATAGAACAATGGAAGACTTGTTCAGAGGGAGCTGGAGCCCTGGTGGAAATACAGCCACAAATGAGATGCTGCCCAAAGAAGATGAGGACAGGGAGGAACATTAACATCAAAATTCCTCCTGCCTTTGGGTCTCCTACCAGTGCCTCCCAATTGACATGGATGGTTCCTGAGAGATGCAGCCTGCAACCCTGTGACACAGAGCAGAACTAAAGGTGGCTGAGGAATGGCTCAGTAACCACATGGTTTTCCACTGTGGCTTTGTTACCTACATAGTCGAAGTTCTAGTCCAAATAGTATCCAAGAGTAAAGATTTCTAAACAAAAGTGTTACACATTTACCAAGCCAGATTTTTCACATTTTAACTATATAAAATAGAAAACAAATTATGTTAATGTTCCTTTTTAAAGGTCAATGAAATTTTATAAACATAACATTAACTCTTTCATAGACTTTGCATGAAAAACATCCTATAAGAACCAAATACAAATGTCACCTTTAAGTAAGGCTTTACTTAATGGGATGTTTTGCTCATTAAATATTTGTCCACTTCTCTGTATTTACTGCGGAGGCTCTCCGTGAAGTTCCTTCATTTATGCAATTAGATTCTATCCTCAAGAAAACCTTAGAAAGTGGGTATTCTTGCTCCATTTTCTAAAATATTTTGGCCAGTGAGGTCTTTTTTCCAAGGAGCTATGATGTGATCAGCAGTACACACTGCTGATTGCCTATCCAGCCACCATTTCTCTCTCTTCTTTCCTCACAGAATGGTGACGCTCCTCCCCCCAAAATGTTACAAGAAAATATGAACCTATTCCCAGATCCAGGGGATAGAACTGAATAGTCTAAGTCTAACAGGAAGGGAGAATCAGAGATTTTGCCCTGTAGGGCACATGTGGCAATGTTTCAGATATTTCTGGTCCTCATACTAAAGAAGGGGCAGGGTAACTATGGGCATCTTGTGAGTAGAGGCCAGGGATGCTGCTAAACATCCTTTCATGCACAGGATAATGCCCACACATGTGAAAAAGAGGTACCAAAACCCTGGTCTAAGCCACTGGCTCTGAAAGTGAGGTTTCTGAACCAGCGTCAGCTTGATCTTAAAAGCAGTATCTGGGAACTTGTTAGAAATGCAAATTCTCTCGCTCTACCTCAACTCTGCTGAATCAGAAGCTCTAGATAGAGGACGTTATATTTTAGAAGTTCCCAGATGATTCTGATGTATGCTAATGTTTCAGGGTTACTACACTGCATCACCAGGAGTTGGCCATCTATGGCCCATGGACCTTCCACCTGTTTCTGTAAATTTTTATTAAAACACAGTCATACCCATTTATTTACTTTTTGTCCATTGTTGTTACAATAGAAGAGCAGAGGAGTTGTGACAGAGACCAGATGGACTGCAAAACCTAACATAGTTACTATCTAGCCATTTACAAAAATGTCTGCCAATCCCTGAAGACAGACATAGTAATTTTATCATTCTTGCTGGTTATCAGTTTAGGAAGCACTGTTCAGGAAGGCATAAGATTATGAGGAGCAATAGGATAAGAGAGGAATGTGGGTAGGCATGAAGGTGGAACACCAGAAGAAGAATTCTTTATTTCTAAGGAGGAGAAAGAGGAAGGGATGTCTTCTTTTCACCTCTGTGATGTAATAGCTAGAACTGCAAAAACCATCTTGCAGCCAAAGGGAAAGCCAGGCTACAGGCAAGAACAATATTCCAAAGATAGGGGAAGTGAGAGACAGAAAGAATCTGATTTCTGTATGTTAAACTTTTTTCAACAGTGAGGCTGGGGAAAAAATAAATTGAGAGGAAAATGACTGCATAAGAAGCCAAAAAAAGAAAATTTTTAAAAGGATGAACCCAAATAACCACAGGCGTTTTTAATTACCTTAAGTCTATGTTTTACTGTATGTATATTTGGACTCATAATCCATACAAATTCTGAAGTAAAACAATTCTGGTTTGAAGCAAATTAAATTTTTCCCCCAACAATAGTGAAGAATAACTATTTCCTTTTCCACTGCAACCAGAGCAATTTAAACTAACAGGCCACATTTGCAGAAATATAATCAAAGGTTTACCACAGCGAGCACATAGCACCAGTTCATTCTACTTGCAATCATTTTCTCCAAGAAATCAACAGCAACTAAAGAGACCACAACTTAGATTTTAATCAATTCAAATTTGTGCTGCACCAAATCCAAATGAATATTTAAAATCTTCAAAGTGTGAAGAACCCCATTTTCCACCAAATAAAATATAGCCCAGCACCTATCTATACAATATATAACACAAATGGCATTGTGCTAGCTAGGTTCTACAGACAAAAAAAGAGATAAGACACAATCCCCTGCCGAGTAGCTTTCCTTCTGGTGGGGAAAATGACAAAAACATACAGAATTGTAAGACAAGGAATCATAGTATAGAAGTTTGCATTTGTAGAAACAGAGAGGGGGAGCAGATATTCTAGTCAGAATCAAAGTCACAAAGGAGAAAATACTATAGAAACTAACTTACCATACAAATACAAATATTTCAGAAACTACTATTTGGAAAACTAGTATTTTTAAATGTTGCATAGATAAGACTGTAACACTTATATTGTAAATTAATTTGAATGTAATTATTTAAAATACATTAGTCAGTAGGAAACATTTTGCGGTGGGGGGGCATAATTTTACTTGCAAAACACTATTCTTCCTAAAAGGTTGCTATACTTGGGAGATTTATCTTCATTAATTTCTCCTTGTACACCTGGTAGAAGATGTCATCTTTCAAGACTGATAAGGATGGTCCCAATATCATGAAAGTTTTCCCAAGTGCAACGAAGGGTCCATGCCAGAGCTGGACCTTAGCAGAGCCATCTAGGGTCCACACAGCCAAGTTATAGATTCCAAGACCCCACTGAACCAGGAACTAGATCAATCAAGTCGTCATAAAGAAGAGATATAGGATGAATCATCTCATTACATTTTGGGCCACCTGGAAAAGCAATTTCTTATGTGGTTATGGTCCTACAGATAATGTTTATCGTGTGTGAATTCCATAAACAATAAAGTTTAAATGTTCACCAGAAAAGAAAAGTAAGTGTAGTTAAGAGGATGGGGTTAGTGCTACTGCATATCAGGACCTAAGAAGTCACAGAACAACTAGAAGCCATTTGGCCCAAACAGGTCACACAATTAACAATGGCATTAACTTCAACTATAAACTCTGATTGTCAATGCATCTTGCAATGACCTCTTTGCTAAAGTACCTGTCAAGTAGTTAACTAATGTCAGATCTGCTAGGGACAGTATGTCCATAAATACTAGCAAACCCCCAGGTTATTTAACATCATGCCCTCATCTTATTAGATCTGAGAGGTCACCCAGCTTCAAGCTTACTTATTACATTTGGCCCATCTACTAGACCCTTCTCTGGGAGATATTTTCTTAAGTATTGCATAAGAAATCAGTGCTACATTTTTTTCTGGAAAATGATCCTCCTCATGAATTTTGCTTTGCTATTATCCACTCTAAATATCAAAAAATAAACAAAATTCTCCATGATCAAGGTCTAGGCCTTCATCCAAAATTCTCATCTGCTCTTCATCTACTTCTTTTCTCTCAAAATTTAATAAACTCACCTGGACAACTTTACTGCATTTTAGATATGCTTATTGCCTCTGAAGAAATAAAAATATAATTTGTCCGTACAAGTCATTATTCATCATTGAGCAATCATTCCTACACCCTCTTGCGTACTTCATGAATTTTCAGTCACAGCCTACAGAGATATGAAATGGATAAATGTCTCACTAGAAGTTACTCTGTGAGTCAAAAGTCCTTAGAGAAAAAATGAGTTTTTATCTTGAGAAATGACTAGGAGAAAAATCTCTGGGAGTGGATGATTTTAGGCACTTGTGGTCAGAAGCAATCCAGCCTGACGGAAGTCCTCAGCCTGAGCCACCATTACCAGTCTGCTCTACCAGCTGTGCAGAGCCCTGGCTTACCATAAAATCAACTTCACTGACCTGGTGGCAGTTCATGGTTTTGAAATTCTACTTTAACTGGAAATTTTCTAAAACAGTTCTGTAGCTCTGGTTTGCTGACAACCAACATTTGCAAATTTGGAAAGCCACCCATCTCACCCCAGCTGCCTCTGATTTCCTGTCCCTGGGCACAGTCTCCAGCTTGGCTGTGGGGCTCCACACAGTTAGCTCTGCCATTGCCTCCGGCAATGTGGTATGGTAGAAGGCACAGTGGACGGAAGGTAAGGAGACCTGGGACCAGTCCTGTTTCTGCTACTAATGAGAATGCCCTTAAATTTCCTGGATGTTGGTTTCCGCATCTCTAAGCTCCCTTCTAGCTCTAGTCAGACAGTTCCATAGCAGTTCCCACCTATTATGGGCTAGGAGTGTAACAAGGGATATAAGCCAAAAACCCCACCCTCCAGGAGTTCATGGTCTAATGATTCTCTGATTCAATACACAGCCAACTTGCCATCTTTTATGTTTAAAAAAAAAAAAAAGAAAGAAAGAAAGAAAGAAATGCTGCTGATAAATCCAAAATCAATTCCAAATTCTAATTTTGGCCAACTCTTTAAAAACTTCTCCACCAACTTCTGTATAAGCAAATAGGTAACAATTTTAGAATAAATGAAAGACCATCAGTTCTGTCTTTCTTCCCTTGTCCACTGGGACTGTCCATTCTGAAATCAAATTAAAAGAGGACAAAACAGGAGAAAGAAGAAGCTTGGATAAGCCACTGGATGACAAAAAGTTGCCTGAACTGATGCGAAAAACAAAACAATACATACTTGTTAGTTATACCAGCTAAAAATCTCAGCTTATTCCACATGTGAAATATTACATTGAAAACTGGTTAGAGAATAGTGCACAGGGTAACAACCTAAGCACATACTCATTGCTGTTTTCTGCCTCCTTTGGCTTTACAACTTCTGAAGCCCATTATGCTAAGACAGAAGTCCAGTATCACTTGAAAAAGAGGGAAATCATCATTGAGCACTGGAATCATACATATCAGGAAAGGAAAATATCTTGCTATTTTGATGGAAAACTAGAGATGACCTACAGGAGAGAAATAAATAGGAGTGATGTGAAAGCAAAGAAGAAGAAAAGGAATTTACATTAGAAGATTAGGGAGAGAGCTTATCAATAGAAAAGTAGTATCCATTAGAAGGTCTGGACATGATTTTTTTCTTTTTAAAACCTAGGTTCTAATTTTCTACCATACAAACTATTGGTTGAGTCAGCTATATCTAATCATTTATCTGACAAAAAGGATACTGGCCATGTAATTCTATATTGTCATGAAAGGGCAAAATAACACCACAGTTCAGTTTAGTGAAATAAGAATTTCTTGAGGGCCTACCATGGCCCCAAGGAATTGTGCCAGGTCCTCAAGCTCCGAGGATGAACAAGAAATGGCCTCTACCCTTGAGAAGCTTACATTCAACAAAAGCTTTCTCAGAACAAACCCAATCCAACATATCAACATCTTACTAGTTATGGTAATTAAAGTCTCCCTCAAATGTGCTCCCAAGTATATACTCTTAAGAAGAAGGAGATACTACTAGAAGAAAATCAAGACAACACAGTCAGCTGATTCATTCAAGGGCACACAATGAAGAACAACAGAAGCAAGTAAAAGATAGTAGGGTGCTTTGAGTCATAAACCTGGGTTACATGCTTTCTGGAACACAAAGGGCCCAGCAGCTTTTCTTTTCTTTTGTAACAGCTGGGAGAGTTGTGGGGTAAGGTGCCTGGTCCAAAAAAGTTACTGTTTTGGTTTTGTTTAGTTTTGCAAAAAATAAAAATGCTTTCAAAAAGACTTCACATTTTTATAGTTCATTTAGCTCTCCAGATAGTTTCCCATTTTGTCAACTATTTCATTTTATATCTTAGTTGAAAAACATCTCTGTCTTCTCATCAATTGCTCCACTATTTCCCATTTAAGTTGGTAATGATATCCCTCCTGTCTGTAAAGAGACAGGACTTTATGATATAATACATATCAAAGTTATTTGGCTAAATAAAGTTGATGTCAATTGGAAAAGCAAACCTTAAGATAAAGTTTTCTTATCCAAAAACATGCACGGATGTCTGCATATACTGACTCTACTGACCACTCTGCAGGTCTGAACCAAATGAATGTGATATAAGATAGACTGCTCTTGTCCCGGGTGCCATAAATTATAACTCATGTTGATTTTTCTCCCCTAGCTGGGAAGAGAGATCTGTGTTTTAAAAACAGTGCATTCACTGGTCCTTCTACTGTACCTCAGATTCTACCAATGAATCACTGGACGGATTGATGATTAGTTTGACACTACCTTACCAATGCACATTCAATCTTTCCCACTGTGATAACTGGTTATTAATACAACCTCCAAAAGAGTGATCTCTGAATTCCTATCAGAAAGTGAAGAATTCAGGAATGCCTGGTTGTCTCAGTTGGTTAAGTGTCTGCTTTCGGCTCAGGTCATGATCCCAAGGTCCCAAGATTGAATCCCACATTGGGTTCCTTGCTCAGCAAGGAGCCTCTCCCTCTGCCTCTACCATTCCCCCTGCTTATGCTCTCTTTCTCTCTGACAAATAAATAAAATTTTAAAAAGAAAGAAAGAAAGAGAAGAACTCAAGCATTTATCACTGTTTAATAGGTTCAAACTTCATAGTAAAATGTAGGTATTAGAACAATTTTCAAAAAGTACTAAGGAATATCTAGGTTTGAAACAACATGAGTCAACTCACAATGTCCACACTACCTCCATTAGTGTTAGAGGGTCCTGTTCTTGTTTTCCTACTACATCTGTTTTACCCACTCCTTGACCTCCTTCTTTTCATCTTCCTCCTTCCACTATTTTCCATAACATCAGAGTGAAAGAATACTTACACCTTCCTAAGGCTACATTTTCCCTAAAAATAAATAATCACTTGAACATTTAGATTACAAAGAATTATGCCTAAAGTTTGACCAATCATCAGCAAAATAAGAAACAAAATATTTTTCAAGGTGACCAGGAATTCTTCAGCCAAAGGTTTGGCCAACTCAGTTTGGCCAACATTTTTAGATTTTAGCCTGAGAACTAGTTTGCTTTCTCTTATCAGTTGATTCTTCATCCTGCCCCCCATTAACTGGAGCTGATGGCTTTTCTCCTCACCTTTGTGTCACCTAGGTATCCTGACTACTCAGAATCCATTAGAGTTTCTGCATGTTAAAAGATCCCCGTCGCTTATTATCTTTCAGCACAAAAAATACCATTGCTGCTTCTCCTTTACAATTTCATTTCTATCACCTAATGATGATATAAAGTTATGTGCAATGTATGTTCTGTTGCTTGTCCAAGTGTATGCAAAAGAGCCCCAAAAATCAAGTCCAACTAAACATCTTGAACAGATTTTAAATTAAACATCCCCTGGGTTTTATTTTAGTGACTGAATTACCTTTCATTGCTAAAATACTGGAAAATAGAGCATATTTCTCAGCAGCTGGGACTTACTTTAGGATCTATTAAGAGATGGATAGATTTGGGTAGGAGGACAGCATTTGGGGTTAAACATGGTGAGCGCTAGTCTAGGGCATAATTGTCAATGTCATTAAAAAATGTAAAGAATCCTCACAATGGCTCAGAATAAAAGAACAAGCTATAGTACCATAAAGTCACAGCTACTGTTCTGTGTCAACAGAAGTCAGAGATCTCAAAATGGCTAGAGGTTACATTAAATTCCTACAAGTATAGCACTCATATACCTCAATGCAAATTAGATGGCAAAAGGCTGTTAATGGATTCTGTCATCCATATTACCTATAATAAGTCACAAAGAAACCAGTAAATTGTCTTCAGCTGGTATAACAGACAATCAATATTTTAATAAAAATGAACACAGACCAGAAAGTCATGCTTAAAAATGAGAAAGAAAAAATGGAGGGAACATAATAAGTTCTGAATGAAGAATGTGACTTGTAAATCACTACTCCAGCAAGATCCTTTCATTTACATAGGAAAATTCTATTATAAACCCCAAGTTAGGACAGAAGACTAACACACTGTATCAAGAGTACTAGCTATTATGGGATGAATACAGTAATGGGAGTGGGAGCAGGGGTTTGTTCCACAGCACACCTGAATCAGTGGTAAAGGAGGACATCTGAAAAAGAAAAGATCACACAACTGGCCCTAAGTGCAAGAAATACAGAGATGAACTCGTAGACCTATCTGTGTAAACCAGCAATAAAAAAAAGAAAAGCACAAATTAATTAAAGTTAATCATTTTGTCAAGTCCCAAAGAAGATACAAAGGAAATTTAACACTGGGTCTGGGATCACCAATTATTTTCAAATACATCTGGAGGGTGATATAAACACAGAAGAAGACAGCATATCATTCTGGGTCTAGTAAACAAACTGGAATGAAAGACTTTTTGCTGATATGAGTCAAAAAGCAAGGAAACAAAACTAGAGATACTGCATGTCATGCTTTCTGGAAGCCATCCTATCAGAATTAAATCCCTCAACCCCTACCCTCCCATTTTCAGGAAGCATACAGCAATTGTCTTTAAGCCATCTTCAATCACTGCATCCACCCCAGCTAAAAGGTAATGCATATTCTCTTAATGATCGCAAGCCCTTAGATTATTGTCATTTGATGGTTTTCATTCAGTTGTAGAGAGGTAGAGAAAGAAAGAAGAGGTAGAGAAAGAAAGAGAGGAGAGAGGGAGAAGGAATTGAGGGCCCTGGGAGGTGAATGCCGTTCCTGTATCAGGAAGCTGCACAAAAGCAGTATTCACCCTTGACCTCTGCCTACAACTCTCCCTCACCCTCCCAAGCTTTCCACTCTGAAGCACAGCACCTAACAGACCTCTGTCATGACATATTCCCTGGCAAAGTTTCTATGTACTGGACTTCTGAGCTTCCCTCTTGTATACTTGCTCTGACTTACATATGATCAATAGTTGGCATTGTTCCATTTCTTCCTGGTTATGAAATACCTCTCTTTAACTGCCATTTATCCTTCTTTTTAGCATTTTTGTATTTTTTTTTTAAGATTTTACCTATTCATTTGACAGAGAGAGATCACAAGTAGGCAGAGAGGCAGGCAGAGAGAGAGAGAGGAGGAAGCAGGCTCCCTGCTGAGCAGAGAGCCCGATTCGGGACTCGATCCTGGGACCCCAAGATCATGACCTGAGCCGAAGGCAGCGGCTTATCCCACTGAGCCACCCAGGTGCCCCGCATTTTTGTATTTTTAAGTATCTCAACTGTGATGTCATGATTCCTACTCTCCTACCCAGTAATCAATTAGTATCTTTCAAGACTACAATTACTTCTAATTAAATGATCTTCTTTGATTTATATCGTCTTGATTTATTTTTATAGTTCACCAAATACAGTAAGAAACAAAAATCACTACTTTCATTGCTAGAAAGGGTATTTTTTAAAGTTACTGCTCCAGTTAACTGTGAACAAAGCAGGAACATAACAACAATAATAATATTGATAGCTAACATTTATTGAATATTTAGTATGTACCATGAACTGAGTGCTTTAGATATATGAACTCAATTAATCCTCAGAACAATCTTAAGAGGTAAGGTTGTCATCACCCCATACAAGAAAACATAGATAGCAACATGCACAAGGACACAAAGCTAGTGAGGGCCAGAATTCAAATCCAGACAGTTCCCAGAAAGACATTTCTAATTCAGACTAGTCATTTCTGATGGAATAAAAATGTTCTGAAATCAGTATTCATGGAGTGTGCATCTTATCTTTTCAGTATAAGATACAGCCAAAGAAGTAAAGATCCTTCACTTTTGGAACTAAAAGTACTTTTAGCACTTTAGCACTCATGTTTCCCCCTACTGGCCTTCCTTTGCAAGTGCACCGTGCACAATGCTCTCCAGTGAAAATTGCATTGGGAACAGTTTTCATAAGGATCATAAAATGAGTATGTCTCATGGAAAGATTAATGGGAAAAAGTTGAAAAATCAGAACCATTCATGCTTCCTTTTCCGTATATACCCAGCCTTTCTGGTACGAAAAGTAGTATCTCTGAAGCAAAACTATAGTAATAAGGTCCCCATGTCTCTACAAAGCTGCCACCAAATAACAGAAACACAAAGGAGCTCTGACTTTTATGGAAGAACAGGCTTTTTGCAGGTTCTAAAAGAACAACATGATTAACAATTAAACTATAAAGTCTGGCCAACAGACACATACTGTCATGGAACCTGGGGTTGGTAGAGAAAGCACAATAAAAAGAATGGGTTCATAAGTCTTATCTTCCTCCTCACCTATAAAATACAATAATAAATATGTAATGGGATCATGAAGAGAATTAAACAAATTAAACAAGAACTGGGTGAATATGCTTTATAAAATTAAGTGCTGATTAAATATATAATATAAAAACTGAGAATGAAATCACTAGCACTTCATATTTACAATCAAAATAATCTAAAAAATACTAATATATCCTTCTGTATTCCAATGCAGAAAAAAATTATCAAGCAGATGATATCATATTTTCAACTGGATCATCTAAATGGAGACCTTAAAAGTTTTGGGGAAAAACTTAAGTTCATAAAAACTATTCCTCACCCTTTCAAAAATAAAAAGCCTTTACATAATTACAAATAAGTTTTCCAACTTCATATCCATTACATATTTATTATCCTATCTATATGAAGGAAATGTGTTATTATTCTTATTTTATAAAAGAGGAAACTGAGTCAGGGGTAAGTAGAAAAGTAAGAAATAAATCTCAAATCTTCTGATCTACATTTCTTACCTTTTTATATTGTCCCAGGCCGTCAAAAAAAGGTCCCTCATTTTTATGAGGCTCTTTTTTGTTTTATCTTAAAACTTAAGTTTCTGATAATGATGTCTGCCTCTAGGTAAATTTAAATCATGTTTTTCAATTATTTTAGGCTTTTAAGCAATTGTATTAGCCAAAGGAGATAGCAAAATTTATAGAAGTCCCATAAGACATTATACAAATTTGATATGTTATAGATGGAGCATAACTTTAATTTAACAAAACAAGAATAATCATTTAAAAGCATGAAGCATATTTTAAAGTTAGCACATCTATAAATACTTGAGGATATTATACCATAATTATTTTCAACCCCACCGAACAACAGGCAATAGATTTATCTACAGCAAGATTATGTGATTTAAAAGTGAAATAACCATATACTGGGGTGCCTGGGTGGCTCAGTGGGTTAAAAAGCCTCTGCCCTCTGCTCAGGTCATGATCCCTGGGTCCTGGGATCAAGCCCCGCATTGGGCTTTCTGCTCAGCGGGGAGCCTGCTTCCTCCTCTCTGCCTGCCTCTCTGCCTACTTGTGATCTCTCTCTGTCAAATAAAGAAAGAAAGAAAAATAATAATTATATACCTACATAAAACAGAAATGTAAATTCAGAATTTCCGAGAGTGCTAGGTCTATAGGGAGATCAAAATTTAAATTCTAAGTTGAATCTCTCCATAAGTGAATTGAGCATCTTTACCTTTGTATAATAACTGATGGATCTCAATCTATAAATTAGGCTCTTCTGTTTGGCTAACAGAGAATAGTTTAAAAGCCTAAAATACTTGAAAACCATTATTTTTTGTTTACATCTGGTTGCAATAGCCCCATTTCACTAGCTGAAGTTTACACCAGTGTAGAGGAATTTGATTAACTTCATTTCAAACAAAAATAAAAGATTAAGGGCATGGTAAGAGGACATCGTGGCTCCCAGAGACAGTGTATAAACTCACAGTCTAGAATCTTAGAATTTTTAGAACCGGAAGGGTTCATGGTAATGAGGAAATACTTTGCAACCCACTTCACTCACAAACAATACAACTGTTTTTTTTCTTTCATAAGAACCCTAACTGAAACTGGGCCTAAAGAGTGAGATAGAGGCATCTCAACATCTGAAAGTTAATGCAGAAATTCCCTTTGCTATTTCACTTCCTGTATATACAAGGCCAGCACAACTGGTTGCAGATTTTTCTTAGGAGAAATCTAAGCCTTTACATATCTGTATTTTTGGACTACATGACTCCCAGCAACCAGTTTGGTTTGATTTCATCTTCTCAATTAATTGATCAACTGTTCCACTAAACAACACAGCCTCAATCCTTAGGCCACAGACAACTAAATATAAGGAAAGCCCTGGAAACACCACTTTTTTAAAGAAATCTTGGCAAATCCTGATAAAATACAAACCCATTACTCTTTATGCAGACCCTCCAGGTTCCCCAGCCTGGGGTTGACCCAGGCTTTCTATTTTGTTCTTCACACACAAGCATACACCCTCTATCACTATGTTCTCCTGGTTTGGTTGTATAGTTCTAAATCCTAAAAAGATTTGAAATGCAAAAGGTCTTTGTAGGTGATCTACTCATTCAGACTTCCTTTAAATGTGTCCTAATCAACTATTTTTTAAGATTTTATTTATTTATTTATTTGAGAGAGAGAGAAAGAGACAGAGCGCCAAGATGGGGGAGGGCCGGAGAGAGAAGCAGCCTCCCCGCTGAATGGGGAACCTGATGAGGGGCTTGATCCTAGCTAGCATTGTGGGAGCATGACCTGAGCCAAAGGCAGATGCTTAACTGACTGAGCCACCAAGGCACCCCTAAGAAACGTTTTTTAAAAGTGGACAGAGCAGGGGTTTCATGGATTTTTCTTGATCCAAATCCAGAAGAGCAATTCCACTATGCAAGAAGAGCTGCCATTCCGGACATATTCTCTCACTTTAGCTCTGTATTCCAATTCTGATTTGTTCCAAGTAATATCTTCATTTTTGTGGAGTAGGTTTTAAAGAGCCCACTCAGAATCTTTAAATGTTTTTTTCATAAGTATGTGAGTGAACACAGATTTTCTGTTAAAGTTTAAAGGCAAGTTGAGCACATTTTTTTTTAAAGATTTTATTTATTTATTTGACAGAGAGAGAGACATCACAAGCAGGCAGAGAGGCGGGCAGAGAGAGAGAAGGAATCTCCCAGTTGAGCAGAGAGCCTGATGCAGGGCTCGATCCCAGGACCTTGAGATCATGACCCGAGAGGCCTAACCCAGGAGCCACCTGGGAGCCACCTGGGAGCCCTTGGGAGCATCTCTTTTTGTCAATGCCAGAAATAATGTGAATACTTCAAACTTTCGTAGTTTCACATTAAGCTACTATAATTTTCCAAGTCAATATAATGTAAGAGTTTTTACTGTCAGCCCATGGTGTTTTCAGGTAAGTATAGCATCCATAGGAGAATACTTCTGGTATCTAATCACTGTGGCAACTTAGAGTTAAATTTACTATGTGCCATCTCACAGGGCCAACCCCCAAGAAGTTATCATTTGGTTCTACTTCCTACAGTGACATATATTTTTTGTCAAAAATTTTATATATTCCCCTAATCAAACAAATGACTACAAAAAGAGCTCTGATTGACTTCAAATATAAATGCAAAATATAGCTGGGATATAAAAGACAGTCATTATTATGGATACAAATTTGGAATATTTCATATATATATAATAGAACTGAAGTATTTCATAATAGGAAAGGCAAACAAATAATCAAGTATTATCCCAATAAAATGTTCTTGTGTCCTCAAACTATAGTGAGGGTTTTAAATTCAGATTGACTTTTATTATTTAACAATTAACATGTACCTTCCCCAAGGAAAAACTATGTATCTTCATGTTTGAATATCATAGATAACAAATGTAGACTTAAAATTAAAATTACCTTTGATATGGGAAGAATCAGCTTCTAGAAAACTGCCCTCGACCAATACTTAGAAAATGCTTACATTATTAGAGTTTGTTCATTCACACAATAAATATTTATTATGTGGAAGAGAGGGTTAGGTGCTGGCAATATCCCCATGAACCAGACAGACATACTTCCTGCAGTCATGAGGTCTCCTGTCTGGAGAATTCACCATCAATTCAGTTCAACAAGTATTTGTCAAGCCTCTGTAATAAACCAGTACTGTGTTGACTCATTTAAGGATACCAGAAAGCTAATATAGGATCCTGAACTCCCTTCCTGTGTCTTTAGAAATAAAAATCTCATATAAATGAAGTACTTAGAAAACATACAAACTGTTAGCTGCTAGCAGTAAATACCACTAAATACCACACTATTTCTGAATCCACTTGGTAATGATATATGCTGTATGAAGTTATAACAGTCCAGTGCAAAAGAATACCTTTTTAGGCTAATCTTTAAAACTTCAACAACATAGCAAAGAAGGGAAGAAACCAGCATTCTATTTCATGGGTGGGTACATCTTAAAATATTGATCTCTTTTTTTTCCTACTCAGAGTGAACAAAACATTTACAATCTCCTTAAATATATGTATAAAAGGTTATTGAACACCCAGTAAAATTTTTTGTTTTTTGTAAAATCACATGAAAGCAGATTCTATGTCTGTACATTTAAAATGGTTATGCTAAAGCTTAGGGGAGAGCTAGCTAATTGTCTTAGAGCAGAAGACGAGAAATTAAAAGCCTTGACTCTTTTTCTCAGGCTCAAACTCTCCTGAGAGGAACATGGGAATTTCCAAAGATTTTTTTTTTTAAGCAGCTTTGGAAAAATCAATGGATATATTAAAGGATAATCTATTTTTTAATAAAATCAAAACAATGAAGAGAATGTGCTTTCAAATTATTTTGATTTAGAAAAAAGACATAGAATCAAGACTAATTTTTTAAAAAATCATTCTACTGCTGTAGAAAACAGTTTAAAGTTTCCTCAAAAAGTTAAACAGAATTACCATACAACCCCACAATCTCAGTCCAAGGTATACACCCAAAAAGAATAAAAAACAGGCATTCACATAAATACATACATACACATGATCACACTAGCATTACTCACAGTAGTCAAGAGGTGGAAACAATCCATTTGTCCACTAACAAACAAATGGATAAACAAATTGATATAGCCACACAATGGAATATTTTATTCAATCACAAAAAGGAATGAAGTGCTGATACGTGCTACAATGTAGATCAACCTCCAAAATGTCACATGCTGTATGATTATATTTATATAAAATATTTAGAATATATAAATCCAGAGAGTCAGAATTCATATTGGGCGGCTGCCAGAGGAAAAGGGCAAATGGAGAAATGGCTTAGTGGATAAGGGATTTTCCTTGAGTGATAGAAATTTTTGGAAGCATTAAAATGGTTGACTTTATGTTATATGAATTTCACCTCAATAAATTATTTTTTAATAATGCTACATCACCAAAACATCTGATGACACAAAGGATAATACTATTAAAAACACAGACATTGAAAACTCCAAGTTTAAAAGTGATCTCAAATAGATCCTAAATGTGAAAAAGTTTTAAGAATATTTTGAAAAATTTATTTTATTTATATTTTTTCTTTAAACATATACCCAAGTATAATAAGTTATAAAATTTGAGTTTAAATATATCTCAAGGAGTTCTCTCAATACATATAAAATAAACATTTATGTAATAAGAAAAAAATCATTGCACTGTTTTGTTTTAAAACCAAAATTATTTTCACTTGTACTTGAAATGTTTTAAAAGTCAATGATGCCACTGAAAGAAAAAACCCTGACAAGTTATATAGATTGATCACAGGTATAGGAGACAGTTTCTGAAACAAGCAAAGCAGTTAAAGGCAAAGCCAGGAAATTTTAGAAATCATCTTCAGAGAATTTAAACCTTAAATTTCTCCAGAGACATGAACACTGACCAATGAAGGATTAAAGACAATCAAAGAAATCTAGCCTCATCACAAAAGAACTCATATAGCAAGGGTATCATTTTGCAAATTTTCATACACTCCAGGACAAATTATCTGAATGTTAATAGGGCAGGACTAAGCACCAGTTATAGGAGGCTATGACATAAAACTACATATGGTAAGTGCTTAATAACAAAAGTTGACTTAAGGCAAGAGTAGACTCAAATGTCATCAGTACATTATAAAAAAAGAAATATAGTTTACAAATCACATTATTGAGATTTCACTTATTTATAAAAATGTCACTCCAATTTTCAGTATTATTTGGATAATCTGAGTGTTTCATGTAAACTCAAACATCAGAAAAATATTTTTAAATTACACTCATGTGTATGGTGAACACCAAGGTTTAGAATGATGATCTAATGAGCAAACTAAGTTTAGATTATGGACTTCAAAATTCAGTGTCAATGAGCACACCCAGCACCCAGACCTTGGCTTCTAATACTACTCTGCTACAAAAAGAACCAGAGCTCCTTGGAGAAACAGCTGATTCTAGCACCAGAGCAGGAAATAAGAAGAGGAGCCTGGAGAGTCTTATAATACCAGAAAGTAAGGAAGTGCTCAAAACAAAAACAAAAACAACTCAGTACCTTCATTACCTGGTACAGGATATTTAGAATAACAGCTTACACAAAACTTCTCTAATTTGCAGAGACAGGCCAGTTCTTTCAAAAGTCTTTAATTTTTTTCATCCAGAGAAAAGTTCCTCAATGTTAGCACTATTGACATCTTGGGCCTCATGCTTGAATTGGGGGCTGTCCTATATGCAGCACAGGAAGTTTAGTGGCTTCCCTGGTCTCTTCCCACTGAATGCCCATAGCCCTGAGAATCATTGCTCCAGAGACATTTCCAAAATGATGAAGTAAATAAAACTTGGTAGTTAAACTGACAGAATGATGCTGAGAGATTCTGGCTGGTGTAAAAAGCCAGTATAGCAATGGGAAGAGGGATCTCAATGGGGAAAGGAGCTCCTTTTTGTTTGTTGAACTTTTCTCTTCTTTCCCCCTCAGCAATCAGCAATAAGTACTTTCTAACAACTATTTTAGCACTGTACTCCTGATCCCCTAAGTCTGTTCCCACTGCTTCTTTTTAAAAAGGCTCCTGGAAGAAAAGAGAAAAGCCTTAGCACTTGACACACTTCACAAAAGCTGCCTTTCAAAGACACTGGGTGAGAAGCGGTTTAATTAAGGACAGGGACAACGGCCTCCCAGCTAAACTCAGAAATACCAAATAAGGAGGGTGCTACAGTTTCTGGAATCCTATCTCTTCTACTGCTTGCAAAAGCTCACTGACCCCAGAGCACTAAAGAATCACCATAACATATTCTGGGTGTGAAATTGAGAAATGTTCACCTATTCCAGTGAATCACTCTTCCGTAACATTTGCAAAGAAGTGCAAATATACTCCCCTTGGGCAAACACCTGTTTATGAACAAGAATATGTCATTAACAGAGACCAGTTTCTTTTACACCCTGTGCCAAATTCAGTGTAACTCATTTGGCTTCTGTCAGAATTGGATTTCTAATCCTGTGTTCTAGACAATTAGCTACAATCCTTAGCTTCTTGTTACTTATTTTAGCCTAAAAGAAGGATTTTTCACAAAGGAAAATGGGTACGGAATAATTAATATAAACGCTGTCTCCAGAATAGTAAGCTAGTTCTACAAATTCATAAACTGGACTGGAATTTTAAGCACTGATGTTACATGCTCTCAAGGAAGAAATTTATGGATCAAATGAATAAACAGGTACACTGAAAGCTAGATTTTTAAAAGGTTACCTACACTTGTTTTATCATTCACTTTTTTCTCATTCAGAAAATCAACTTCACAGATGTGTTTCATTCACCCCTTCCTCAGCTGAGATTTAAATTCTTTCTTAAAGAGTGACATAAACAGTTTAGCCAAAACCAGACATTTTCTACAATAAATACTATTTTTAAAAAACAGCATTCATCCAAGCTAGACAATTGTCCCTTTACAAAGTGCACCTGGAAGCTCCATTTAAATTTTCTTGTGCTAAACTCAGGGGAGAACTACCTAATTTTCTCAGAGCAAAAGACTAGAAATTAAAAGCCTTGAATCTTCTTCTGATTCTGCCACTTGCTGTGTTTATTGATCTATAAATGGCAACTGTTTGGCAAATGATAGGGTCATTTATGGAAAGGACACTTCAGGAGCATTGACTAAGAGTTGTTAAATGAAAGTTAAATGGTATTTTTAAACTCTAAGTAGAGATATTGGGGTTTTTCAATAACACTCTTTTCAGACACAATTTCAATAAAGATTTCTCACAGATAAATATTCTGTGTTTCTGGACAAATTAATCTTGAATTCAAAATTATCAGCTGGCTATGGCAAATGAAGAAAACTATTCTAAGATACATGCTTTCTATATATTCTGTGAAACATTTTAAGTACAGAAATTATACCTTATTCCATCAACGTTTCAGAAGTCATCTGATCTCATAATGTATGGAAATGACTATGATGACATTTCTCACTGATTAAATATAGTAGAGGGCTTATTAAAACAAAAATATTAGTCGACCATAGATCCTTATTCTCTCATCCAGAGAAAAGTTTCAATAAAATCCTCTTAGGTTAAGCAGACCAAAGTCTCCACTATCTGCCCCACACCATTTTTCAGAGTGTATCATTAATAAGAGACAAATTTTGTGAAGGCAAAAACTCCTCTGAGCAAACAAGCTAATTTATTTCATTCTTGCCATTTCTCTGTACCTTAGAAAATATGTGGCCTCTTGCTAATAATTCTCAGTATTACAAAGCTAATTAGTTCTGTAACTCATTCATCAGTATGTCCCATGGATTTCCAGAAAGATGACCCTCTGTGTAAACAGTGTCTGAAGAGGCCCACAGAAGCCAGAGAAGAGGCTTCCCAGAAGACAGTTTTAAGTAGTTCCGGAGTGCACCTTAGCTCCTCTATAGGGGCTCCTTACGCATTCTCCACTGTGCACCATGGAGACCAAGTCTTGGCCCTAATTACTAGTCATCCTACTAATTAACAGTGTGACTCGTTTTTCTACAAACATTTTATTAAGGAAAATTAATCTTAATAATAATCTTATAATCAGAGTAGGTTATTTGGCTATATAAATTTTTATTTTGATCCCAATTATAATCAGAATTAGTTTTAAAGATAATTGGTAATCTTTCTTTTTGCGGCATCTGTATTGGTTCTATGCAAAAACTTGAAAAAAAAAGAATAAATAAAAACTTGAATTTTTTGGATGATATTGCCACTTTTTTTTTTAATCAAAGCTCCACCTGACACTGTAGGAAATGCAGATATTATTTAATGGAACCTTGTATTCACAGTCCTACATTCATTTTGTCACCGATGATAGCAATCTTAAACTTTCCATTTTATCTGGAAGAGATATCTATTTACCCATATCTAAGATACAGAAAACAAATACTCCAGGGGAGACGGAGGAAAAACAAGGGACATCTTGGTTCTGACTCGAATTTTGCTTTTTTAACTCTAAAAAATAGAGTCATATAACAAAGTAAAAGAGTCTTCCAATTACAACTGATAAATGGCTCTAATACAAATTAGTACAGGCACAGGTTTAAGAGGAAAGATTCTGAAGTGAAAACACCATCTTATTTCTTTTGTTATGTGTCTTTCCTTCCATTCATAATTACATCAATAGAGCTGCCATTGTGAAAATGAAGCTGTCTTAATTACATTTTTCTTTTAATACACACTCAACTCCAGTACCTATATTCATTCAAATTCAAAACCTGTGAGAAATTTGAAGTTACCTAAGAGTTTAGAGGATTTAAACTTAGAACTTAAATTTTTAAAAACTTACATCCCTGGGTCAGTTCCAAGATACTTAATTGCCTTTCCTCTGAGAACTATAACTAAAAATATTTGTTATCTCTATGACTAAACAGTAATTGTTTACCAAAAACACTAATATCACATAAACACATTTTGGATTAATGGGATGTGGTTTTTGTGTGTGTGCTTGTGTGTGCGCATGCATATGTGTGTATGTATTTGATCCCATGCTTCTGCTTTAATGGTGAATTATTCCCCCAGCACAATAAATTCATTATCTCCATATATTTCAAATATTTCTGAAATTGCTTGCTATTGTATACATAAAAGGCAGATATATTGATTTACTCAATAATAGTAATTAAATAAATAACTTCCTCTTTTAAAATATTGTAACAAAATATGTGGAGCCAAATAAGCAACCACTTACCACTAATAGCTCTGTTAAAACAGAATACAAAGGAGGCCAACCCAGATTGTTCTTACAATCCCCTGTGGTTCTGATCTTGTGCTAGCTGGAGCCCTAATTCAACATTTCCTTTTTTGAAAAAAGTCAACACCCTAGTTACCGCACCACATGGGGGTGTTTTCACCATTAACAGTTTTCTACGGTTTCTAATGCCATGGTTAATCATCGCTATGGGTATAATTTTGCTGAAATAAAGTCTAGGAAAAACAAGACTTTAACTTTGTTAGACCGCCTTGAGTAAGAGGTAAGACATAAAGGCAATTACATTGAAGTAGGGAAAAAAAGAAGGGGGATACTTTGTCAAAGATTTCTTCCTGGTTTAGTAAACTGACTTTGTGGTGCAAACATACGATCTAGTTAGAAGCAGATTTTACGTGAAAAATGATGGAGGGCCTTAGTGATGATCCAGAAGCTCTACCTTATCTCATGAGAAACACAGAATTTTTCTGACAGTCCACACAACTGCAGAGGCTGCGCTGCTGTTATTCTTCTGTTAGAGAGTTGCATTCCCTCTAACTACATCCAGCAATGGCTCCCAATTAGGCATCACCATCCATATTTCAAAGACAGGGAAGTGATGTTTGAGGAGATGAAGTGACTTGCCCCCAGTTTACCCATAAGTAAGCATCAGACTCGGGAAACACCCGTGTGCTGGGTGCTTAAGAACTCTAAAAATAGCTGGCATTTTGTGAGTATTCAGTATACCTCATCTTACTTAAACTTCACAACTTGATGAACTGGGTATTATGGGTATTATCCCCTTTAGAGAAGAAAATTGAGTCTCAGCAGAATTGTCATTTGCCTGTGATCTTACAGTTCATCGTTAGTGCCCTGATACCAGGGAAATAAACCTTTACTCTAGGTTTTGAGTTCTGAAAGGCCAGAGCAGGCCCTACTCTCTGTACTTTCCTCCCATGGGTACAATAGTCTGTAAAGCCGCAGAAATATATTAAGCAAGATTCATGCATTCCCCTTTTAGAAATACTCTGATTAGCTCAGAATTCCCTGCCAAACTGGTACAAGTTCTCCTCCACAGCCTTTGTGGGTCTCTTCCCCAAATCCCTCCCTAGGACTAACTTTAGAGCAGATGTCACATGCCCAAAGGCCTAGGTCCAAGGTGTGGACAAAGGGTGGCTTTTTGAGTATGAAAGATACAACCTGGGCTTGTCAGCTGGCATGTCAACCCTTGTATTGTGGCAGAGACACCAGCAGGCTATGGACACAGAATGGCATGCAGGCCTGGGTCCTATCATCCTTATGTAATAACGTTCTAGAAAGGACTCTGAAGTATCCAAGTATTCAAACTCAAACACTACTCTCCAGATCATTATAAAGGTATATTTGTCAGAGTAGGAAAAAAATGGTTTGATTTATAATTTTCAAAAACATGTCCATATAGTTTATATAAGCCATCATTTGGATTCTTCCCTCAAGCCCCACATATATTAGGTTGGGGCCTGCAGCCAGTAAATGGCAGAGCTAAAACTTGAGAACAAATCTGTTTGACTCTAGAGAGAACACTGTATCATTCTCAACCCCTATGCACCCACATCAAGGCAGCCATTATGATCTAGGTGGTTTAACTCCACTTCTAGAGGTAAATCATGATTTGTCTAAAACAATCATTATATAATCATCATCCCTCTAGACAGTAACTGGTTCAGGGACCTGGCCTAAGATACGGAATATTTAATATTCCTCCAGCATCAGAGATTGCTTGGAAAATGAGTGGCTGACCAAATACAGGCCAGAAAGAAAGAAGGAAAAGTTTGCTGGAGAATTTATGTGCTCTAGGAGTAAGCCTCTAGATGTCACATATAGTTGTGGGATCCAGCATGCTGTCGACATCTTCCTACTAACAGCCCAAGGATGAAACCAAAACATAGAGGAAGGCAATGCCAAGTGAGTCACTAGGCAACAGAATGGAAGACACTGGACAGACAACCCAGAATCCTCTGGACTTTCAGGTGTATGGGCCCATACATTGCTTTATTGTTTAGGCCAATCTGAGTTGGATTTCAGTGACTTATGACCCAAAGCATCCCTAACTGGTAGATCTCAGAGGCCTTGCTCTTGACCAGTAGATAACATTCTCTCTCTTATAGAGCAAGAAAGAAGGAGTGATGGACAGCCCTGAGCCCCCATGAAGAGTCAGAAGGCTCTTAAATCCTGCTTAAGTCCAGAGTCAAACAGGTACTTAGATCTAGTCTGACACTGTTAGCACAGCAAGGGCCACTTAGCCCCTTCTTCCCTTTAGCTCAGCAGCTTTGTAAATGGAGTCAGAAAACAGGAATCCTCCAGGATGTATCATCTGAAAAGTATAAAGAGCATGTTTTGTCTAATGGCACAACCATTCTTACCCCCACATGCAGTCGAGCTCTAGTTTGATTTCCAGTACTTTAAAATCTCTGTCACATGGAACATCAGGGATTTCTAGATAAACTGAGGGTTTGTAGAGCCATCAGTAAAATGGTCATTAATTTAAAGGAGAAACTTTCCAAATTGTGCTCCAACCCCACTGCCTTCTTAAATGGAGTGCACTTCACATAATTTAATATTTTCCTGATGACTCAAAGAAGTCACTATTATAAACATCAATTGCTGTATTAGGCTGTACATTCATTCAGCTGGAAGAAATTAGGGAGAGGTGGAAAGCTCTTTTGATCCTATACTACATAGCTGTAACTATTGCACAATTATTGCTCTTATATCAAATTTTATAGTTGCTCTCTTCTTGCTTCTAATCACACAATCAGTTGTTACTACCCACTCTTGTTCAAGTGTCTACCTATAATATCCTCTTACCTTTATAAGTTATTACATTTACTATACAGTATGTTTTTAAATACATGAAACATTAAGAATGCATTATTGTTAATAATATTTAATAACAAATATCATTTCCTGAGTGCTTGACATGTTTCATTAATTACATTCAGAGTTTTATGTCCTTTACCTCATGTAATACTCAACCTCGTAAGGGAGGTAGTATCCGTACTAGAGAAATGAGAACACTGAAGCTGCAGTAAACTGGGTGATTTTCCCAAGGTCAGACAGAGGTTAAGGGCAAAGCTGAAGTGAGGGTGCACAGAACCTGCCTACAGGTAAAGTACACAGGCTCTGTTAACATTATTTTCATTATTCAAAAGACTTATGGTTCTTGGTGAGAAAACAGAAGAGCTAAATTTCAGAAAGAGTATTATTGTGGAAGGAAAAATTCAGAAATATCAATTCTATAAACTGGTGTTTAAGAAAGAGTACTTCTGTTATTGGCCAAGCACGATACAATTTGTTTTCTTTATTCCTATGGTAAAATTTGTCCTGAACAATGTCCTTACACTCCAACACAGAAACATTCTATGCTCTCCAATGATATAAAATCTTACTAATTAAACATGGGAATTTTTCAAAAATAGTTAAGTTTCTCAAAAAATAGTCAAACTTAAGGCCATTCTAAGCCCTCACTGCTGGCTTCCTGTCATTGAGACCTCTCTCCACCCAGCCACTGATGCCTCTCCAGGTCTCTAGGCCCCAGAATTACTCCAGCTACTCTCTACTGGGTAACTTCTGAGTTTCAAACAGAAATTACACATTTTGGAAAACCAACCTGCCTGCAGCCAGCACTGTTTCGGTAGTGATCCATGTACCACCCCTCTTTACTACTGACCTTACCGAAGCCCCAGGGAATAATGTATCATGTTCTTCCCCCAAAATCAGTCATTCAGGGTGACATTCCTTTCTAAAGCACAGGGAAAATCAAATTCTATGGTGCAAGTACCACAACCAACCTCAAATACAAGAAATCAAGATACATGTTCTATCCTTTTCTCCCACCTTTCCTTCTCTCATGTATCCAGTGATTATTTACTGAAAGGCAATGAAGCTTTGGAACCAGACTACTAACCTTAGGCTACTTACTTACATTCTCTAGATTAGTCTATCTCTAAAATGGGTGTATTAATAATACCTACTCCATTCTTCTTTGAAAGGAAATGAGTTAATTTATGTGAAACACTTTGAACAGACTGAATACAAATTAACTTGTCACTAAATGTTAGCTATTTTTCTTATTATCCTATGCCAGGCCCTCTGTCAGATACTAGGGAGTGAGCAATGAATGAAACTAACGTGGGTCCTGCCCCACAGAGCTTTTAGACTCACAGATTTGGTACCAGTTCTGATACTATATAATCAAACTGTCTTAGATTCTCACTCTTTAAAAGAAAAAAAAAAAAAAAACTCTAGTCAATGTTTGGTTTTGGTTTAGTATAATAATCATTATCATATAAAATCACTTCAACTTTACTGAGTGCTTACTACATGCCCAGGCACTAGGCAAACTGCCTTACAATATCACCTCATTTAATCCTTACAACAGTATCATGAAACAGACACTATATCCTCATTTTATAGTTCAGGAAACTGAGGAACAGGGAGATCAAGTTAAGTCCCAACATTCAGATGCAGGTCAGTCTGACTCTAGAGCTTAAGTTCTAGATCTCTACCCCAAACTGCCTTCGTAAGTGCAAATGAGGGACTACACAAAAGAACCTTGAAGTGGAAAACTGCCAAGACAAAGGAAATGCACTCGGACTATATCTCAATCTGAAGAATCAATCCTAGCTTAAGGGAGTGTGCATAGGTCACTAGAGAGGCTAGAAACAAAGGACAGAAAAGAGGCTTAAGCTGCGAAAATATTGGAAGTTTCACCAGGGCTGAGACCAGTGAATCTGGGATTCAAAGGAACAGACTAGCACACACATCCATCAGTGCAAGTCCTTGTTCTCCCTTATGGTGGGCAACTCTGCACTATTATGGTCAAAAGAGGCCAGAAGCCTGGCAGCAGCAAGGAATCAGAGCGATGGACCATCAAAAAAGGCCTCCACCTCCCTGGCCAGAACTATAGAATATGTCTACTCCAAGCTGAAAGAGCCTAGAAAATGCAAGCTTTTAAAATGAGGTACCAATGGGGCACCTGGGTGGCTCAGTGGGTTAAGCCTCTGCCTTCAGCTCGGGTCATGATCTCAAGGTCCTGGGATCCAGCCCCACATTGGGCTCTCTGCTCAGTGGGGAGCCTGCTTCCCATCTCTCTCTGTCTGCTTGTGATCTCTCTCTCTCTCTCTCTCTGTCAAATAAATAGATAAAATGTTTTTAAAAAAATGAGGTACCAATAAAACTCTGCCCACCCACTCATTTTCCCAACCCCCACATAAAACTGGGAGTTCCACTAATAAATAAGGAGTGCTGGATACCATGTAGGCAACCTGAAGTCCCTAAATAACATATATCAACCTTTCCTTCTTCACTAAAATCAGCTATGATTCTTCAGTACTTTTTGGAAACTACAAAAAGTAATATATCTATTATACCTAGTATAGGGCAAAAGCTATCCAAAATTAGCCCTGGTTTAAAATTCACAGAAATTCTCTAGTAGACACATGAGCCCTAGTATCCACCTCAGATCACCAACCTAATCATTCCACATCAAAAAATATTTAACAGACCAATAGTAAATTTCTACAAAACAACAGTAAATATATCTAGTAGCATATTAAGGGAGCTATTTATAAGAAAAGTCTTTTTTGGAAACAATTAGAAGACTAACCTTCTAAAAAGCATCCAAAACAGATCTAAATTTTCTATATACAATTTTTTTTAAATGTCAAGACAATACTAAAGCCAACTCAAGCGATGACTACTGAAAAGGTAGATATTCTTTGTTATTATTTAATGTATATTAAGCATTCCAAATGCTAATTTGTCCTCTGAAATACTACGTCTGATTGGACTATCCTCCTCTGAAGTCTGTTTTTTGTGAGGAACCTACTAGGATTGCTTTTTTGCCACTTCAATAATTCATTGTGGATTTCAGGCTCTCACAGTATCAGTCTGTGGCCATCTGGCCTTGAAGTGAGGAGAGAAGACTGCCAACTGAGAATAAAGGGGAATATTATGGTTTGTCTCTTCTTTCACATCTTTAGCAATCTTTGTTTTTCTGTTTCTTCCTCCATGATAATGTGTAAGAAACACAATCCTAAAAATATTTGCATGGTCTTTGGATGGATGCTCCTAAGGTCTGATTCTGGCCTTTGATAATGTGACATGCTTCTTTGCTTATCCTATAAGTTCATTAGTTTCTTTACCACTGATCTTTGGCTTTTGTTTTTTCCTCCTCCTACTACTACTAAGCAACTTTCACTTGGTAGCAGGGTTTGGCACCTTTGGCCTAATATAGGGTGAAATGAGCATCATAGTCGACTCAAACTAAATCTGTTCTCCACATGTTCAGGTTTTGTCCAGATGCCAGTGGCAAGACATCTGATGTCCTCAAAACCAGATCCTATCTGGGGACTGATGTGCCTCACCCCAAAGGAATGGAAAGCAAGCAAATCCAAGTCTTCATGCTAGTATTGCTCACCATTCACCCCACAGCACATGAGGAAGCAGTGGAAAATGCAATATTGTCTTTTTGCTAGAATGGCAGAAATATAAGACAATGGAGACGTAAGCACTTTCTCATTCAGTCATTTTATGTCCTTTTGTGGCCAAACACCAGGTTTCCAACATTAAATAAAACTTAACTGAAGACCTTAATATTCAATTAGGTAAGCTATTTGTCAAATATGATCTGTACTAAGCAGGTACCAAACTAACATTTGTCTGGTTTTAGATTTGATTTGATGGTAATTATGACACTTAACATTGTAAGGAAATTTTAAGCTCTTTCAAGAAAATAGCTTTGATTTTATTTAATAATAAATAAAATTTTATTATTGATTGTTAATTAATTACTTAAATGTTAATACTTAAATATTAATATTTAATATTGAGATATTTACCAATTAGTAATACTCTCAACTCAGAATTGTACCCAGAAATTGAACACAGAAATTTTGGCTCATAGAAGTTATTCTCTTGGCTCATAAGGACTTCATTTTTAAGGCCTCCTTCATTCACTTATAAAGTATTGTGACTTCGTCTCTATGATAGATGGGTTTTGTTGTTATTGTTGTTTTTGTTATTGTTGTTGTTGTTCTAATCTTAAGGAGCCATATGCCAGAAGTCTCAGTCTCATGTCAAATATATTTAAAATTGAGGTTCTAGGTCTTAGCATATTATTTGAAAGAATGATGATATAATTCTATATTATCTACTTCAAAAATATATTAATACCATTTAGATGGGTTAACATAGTTTCAACACAGTGAAGAGCAATTTGATAAATAGAGAACATGCCAATTATATGATAATAACATAAACTTTCTATGCCCCAGCTTCTCAATCTGGTCACAGAGGTCTTATTAACTTTATATATCAACATACAAGTAGTTTACCAAGTAGATACTTACTATGGTATACCAGCATTTCTGTATTTCAATACATGTGTTTCTGCAGAACTTCCCAGAAACACATGTATTGAATTACAGAAATGCTGGTATACCATAGTAAGTATTTACTTGTTATACTACTCTGCAAAACTGCCTACTGAAGATAACAGGGTTAATGGGAAGAAAGGGACTATGGGCAGACCAATCAAAACTTAGGCAACTCTGTAGTCAGAAACAAAATAATAACAGTTCTAATAGTAATATTAGCACAATTCAATATCCACTGGCATTTGCATCCAGCAATGTATCAGTCCATGCCTTACAGCCAAAAACCCAGGCTCATGCTTCCTCCTATAGGAAATAGGTCCTTGCATGGATTCATTTCCAATAGAGATGAGATGCATCAAAATTCTGAATCTGATGTAGGGATCTGACCAACACATAACCTTGCTCCTCTTCTTCCTTTTCTTCCTTCCACTCTCTTCCCCCCAACACATGCATGTTTTTTTTAGATGGGGAAAGTTGCCCTCAATATGCTCAGCTTCCCCCAGATAACTACTATGGAAATGCAGCAGTTGTTGAAGCAACTAAACAAGCCACTACTTGCCTTAAAGTAAGAGTCTTCTGCAAGATTTTCAACTTACATATTAAGGTCTCTTTTCAAATTATATCTTAATTCCTTTTCTTTAGTAATGAGAAAGCTTCAAGTATGCTGTAGAAAAATAGACTATACTGGGCATCTACTCTTTACCAATGATAGACTCTAAAGCAGGGATGAGAACTCCCATAAAAAAAAGGCAGTTTGTATGACCTCCCATCGTGCGATGTTCTGGGCTCTTACTTAAGACCACTAAGCCTCTGCCCTGGCATAAATCCAAGCCAGCACTCATTTAGTAATACATGTGTTCTTGGAGCCAAGACATCTGTGTGTTATAATGACATGCAAGTTAAAAAGAAGTGTTTATATCTCACGTTAGTATAACATGAACATTTAGCTGTTGCAAATAGCTTTCTATAATGACCGGTCCTTACTTAAAGGATTTATTATAGTTCCAATTAAAGTTCTTTACAATGTACAATAAATTTATATGTCCTGATTAACTTGTTCATTACTGCAACTCCAGAGGTGCTATGAAGATAAGAAAGTAGCTAAACATGTTGAAACTTAGGAGAAACTTGAAAACAATCTATATTTTATAAAATAAATCTCCCATATTAGACCTCTTCCAAATAACTTACTTCATTTTTATCTCCTTGAATAGTAGTTACTGTTCTCCAAAACTGACAATGAAAAAACAGTTTTAGTATGAATGGAATGATCCTCCTGCAATTAGAAGTCATCAAGATGCTGACTGGTTCGGATTTGGGGAGGCACTAGCAACAGTGGTAGCCATCTCTATTCAGTGGTCCTAGTGAAATAAATTGTATAAGGTCATACCCTGACCCAATACACTGCACTACAGCAACCTTCTTCAAAAGGAAAAGCAGAAAATCTGGCCGAGGTTGCCTTAGGGTGAAAGAAGAAGAGAGTAATTATCTTTCAAATGGAGAAGGTAATGGAAAAGGTCAATTCAGAGGTCAGAAGACCCATTCAAACAGCTTATCAATTCAAATACCTTCTCTAATTTTTTAACTACTTCTTCTTGTAGTGAGCACAGTTTGAACTCTTTTGTTTTGGTAACTCATAAACCTCTGCTGATGACTTCTTTTCTTGGGTATTCATTTTATGGCCCTAAACTTGTCTCATGTAAAGACACTTTTAAAAAGTTATAATCCATGTTCATAAAAAAGTGTCTAGTGTCATATGTACCCTATTTTGGCTTGATTACAGGTCAATACTTGCTAACAGGAGTACAAGAAAATGCCTCCAATATGAACTCCTTATAGGTCAAAATGGATAATCAAGTCATTTTCATTTTTTTTTAAATGATGGTATGTGAGTGTTTATGTATAACATGGCTTCCAAACTAGAGTAAAATGTTGTCTTTGTAGAAATACAGATTATTTTACACTGATCAGAAACTATTTTATGTAATTGTATGTGGGCTCTAGTAAAAACATGCAAAAAAATGATATAATATACTTGGGAGACAAACAATATTTAAAGCATGGAGTCCATAGGGAAGGATGATATGCAAGTTCCCAGAGGGAAAGTCAGAAGCACAGAAGATAGGATATATGGATTTAAAAGAATCCAAATGATAAAACTGGTCTTCTACCAGCTAATGCTCACAATATACAGGGATGAAGTTTTCCATTATTTCTTTTCACGAACTAGCAGATGGAATGACAAGTAAGTCTCCTTTCCCATCTCCATCTTTGTGATCAAACCCAAATCAAGTAATTCTGGTGAACAGTTACACACAGAAAGTTTAGGCTATTAAAACATTTGGCTAAGACAAAGTCATTTTTACCTAAACCAATCTCTAATTCATAAATTCTTGATAATACTACCAGTTCTACTACAAAGCAGTTATAATTTTTTGTAAAAATGAGTATATGATCTAACCATTTGCCCATATACAAGGTGTGACTGTAAAATAATGAGACCAATTCCATAAGCCAGTCATAAAAACCAATTCCATTAATTTTTCATACATGACATATAAGATGCCAAAACTGCTTTATGCTTCCAATAGACTTCCTTAGTTTTTTGTGTTTTTTTTTTAGTTGTTTCTTTTCTTTTTCTATATATATATATATATATATTTTAGACTTCCTTAGTTTTTAAAGCTATTTCTTAGGAATGATTTTTTATTTCTGCTTATATTTGCATAGTGTTGAAACTGAATAAGGACGAGTCTAGGTGAAAACAGCTTATAACTCTAACAAGAGCTGGGTTAACATCAAGCTAATGAAACAAATAAAAGTGATCATGTCATCTTGAATGTATACCTTCTTTGAGGGACTATAATCCTCAAATTTTGTGTATTTACAGTAAAGCTTCCCATCAATGATGTTGATTTGTGAGGTGCTAATTACCTTTTCCTTCCCAACCAAATGATAGTAAGAATTTTTCAGACAAAGATGGACTTGTTTCCATTTTAATCAACTGAAATACTTTAGCTCATAATTTTAAAAATCTTTCTAAATTATTAATTTTCACTCCCTCTAATTCCACTATAAATTTAATAATTTGGTGAAATGTTACTAAAGTACTTCATATGCATGCTGCTGATACTATCTTGAGAACATTTTAGTTTTAAAAAATTCATACTAGTATTCTACATACAGCTTGTACACCACTAACCACACTGCTTCTTTTCTATGCTTTATGTTACAGCCTGAATTATGCAAACTGTTGTTATCTTAATCTCTTTCCTGTTCTTTGACAAACATAATACAATAATTAGTATCAAGGGCTTTTAGACCAAGAGTTCATGGATTCAACTGTCAAACTGACTGAACGTGAAAATTTCTTAGAAGTATATGCCAGGGATTGTTGAAAACATTCCTATAATTGATGGGCAATTTTTATGGGTTGAGCTGAGATAACCTATAAAAGGAATGTCTTTAATTCATCTTAAACTTTCTGAGCTCCACAAAAGATGAATCAAAGTCTTCATAATGGATTCTTAGGAAACAAAACAAATCAAAAGGTAATGAGATAAAACAAAAGTCATCAAAGTATACATTGGTTCCAATTAAAAGAGATAATAACCATGTGAATAGTAACTTTCTGGTATAATGAAGATATCAGACAAAGGCAAAAAAAAAAAAGTGGGCATTTAAGTTTCAACCTCTACTTACAAGAATACTCAAGATCTCAAAAACAATTTTTTTCTAAAAAAAAAAGTACATTTATTTTATGTAGTAATAGTCCAAAATATCACTGAATGACTAATTATTAAGTTTCCACAAGCTGTTATTGGGATTCTCATTTATGAGCATACACATTAAAGCATTATTATTCCATTATAAATTCTCTGCAACTCAATCTGCTGCCCTGCCTCGGTTTGTACCCTGCTCCCTCTGAGGTTTCCAGACCTTGAAAGACCTCTTTGGCACTTACAGTCCATCATTTCCTCAAAACCCGCTCTAGAATTCACCACATATGGGGCATTACTGGATTAACTCCATTCCGGCCTATTTGGATGATTCTTTCACTGTATTTTGCATCAAAATTAGGTGTTCTACTTATACCACTTGATTAATGCTTTCATACCTAGTAATTTTTCCACTGAAACATTTTTCTGCTTTTATTATTTTTGTTGAAGCATAATTATATGCAAAAAATACACAAATTTTATGTAGCAAGTTCAACAAGTTTTGACAAATGTATATTTCTATATAAACAATACTCAAGATATAGAATATTTTTATCACCCTAGAACTAGAAAGTTCCTTCATTCCCTTTTCTAACTAATTCCCCTCCCTCCCCAAAAGCAAACATTCTTCTGGTTTCTAGTCCTGTATATCATCTCCATTTATTAAATTGTAAGTTATAACACTGTCATATTGGTATATACCTATTGCATGGGGCCTGAGATGCTCCTAATATATTTTTATTATTTAATTTATCTGCATCTCTGGGTCCTAGATTTTTATCCTCTAGAGTCAGGTCTGCTAATTTATCTACTGGTCTAACACATAGTCTATTTGAACAAAAGATGTACTAACACAAAAGTTGCACTTCCTTTTATTCACCTCAGTTTTATTAAAAAATAATTGGCATATATCACTGTATAAGTTTAAGGCATATAGCATGATGCTTTGATTTCCTTATATTATGAAATGATTACCACAGTTAGTTTAGCTAACATCCATCATCTCATATAGATATAATAAAAAGGAAAGAAGAAAAGAAAGTTCGTGATAATTCTTAGGACTTACTCTCTTAACAACTTTCTTATATATCACACAGGAGTGTTAACTGTAGTCATCACATTGCATATTACATCTCTAGTATTTATTTGTCTTCTAACTGGAAGTTTACACTTTTTGACCACCTTCCTCCACTTCCCACTCCCCTACCTACTACCTTTGGTGACCACAGTTTGATTTTTTTCCCTAAGAGTTTGTTTTTTGTTTGTTTTTTGGGTCTTTTTAAATTTCACATATAAATGAGATCATGAAGTATGTGTCTTTCTCCATCTGACTTATTTCAACGGTGCTGGGATAATTAGATATTCACACATAAAAGAATGAAACTGGACCCCCACCTCACACCACTCATAAAAATTAGTTGAAAGTTGATTAGACTTAAATGTAAGACCTGAAACCATGAAACTCCTGGAAGAAAACATATGAATAAAGATACTTGACATGGATCTTGGTAATAATTTTTTTAGATATGACACCCAAAGCACAAGCAACAAAATAAAACTTATCTAGTGGGGACACATGGGTGGCTCAGTTGGTTGAGTCTGATTTTTTGATACTGGGTCAGGTCATGATCTCAGGGTCCTGAGATCCAGCCCTGAGTCAGGCTCCATGCTTGTGGTGATTCTGCTTGAGAGTCTCTGTCTCCCTCTCCCTCTGCCCTTCCCCCTCCCAACACGTGTTCATGTGTTCTCTCTCTCTCTCAATTAAATAATGTCTTAGTAATAAAAAAAAAAAAAGGTGTTCAGCATCACTAATTATTAGAGAAATTCAAATTAAAACAATACTTTTTGATCAGGTGACACAGGTAACCTGGTCTTTGAGACCAGAATTACTTTAAACTACATAAAAATTAAGTCCTAATATCTCAGCCCTTATACTAGCATGGCAAGTAACAAAAATTGTCTGGATAAATTTTCAACAGCCTTTTAAAGTAGGCAGGGGCAAGTGGTATTCTCAGTTTATAGATGAAGAAAAGATTCAAATAGTAACTAACTTGCTCAAAATCACTCTACAAATTAACTGGTGGCACCAGCATTAATTTCTTTTTCTATCATTCCACTCTCTCAGGCTGCAGGTACACAGGAAAGAGCTGACTTGTTTCAAAATCCAATTTCCTTGTTTATACTCTGAAAAGTCATATGTTGCCCACTTTTTCCAAAATCCAGCATGGTGCTGAGCACTATTAAGGCCCAAAGATATTGCTGTGTCCAAAGCCTTTCACTTCTTTCTCCTTTAGCTAGACAAAAATACAGTAGACTGCCAGATTTGGATGGTTTTGTTTCATTGTACTTCTCTGAAATATCTTGGGTTCCTATAACCTTGGTCTATCTCATTTAATGGTATATCAATGGACCCTGGAATTTTTCCATCTTCAAGAATGCCCAGTGTCTCTTTAACATCAATTAACCTAGTATTTTGTAATTCAATAGTTTGTTAGGTTCTTGATAAATAACTTCTTTAAGAAGAAAATACTGAGGGCCAAGGTAAGATGGCGGAGTAGCAGAGGGACCCTGAACTAGCTCCATCCTTCAAATATAGCTTCAAATATAGGACGTTCAACTATTTTAAACAACTAGAAAGATGATCTGAAGATTAAGGAAACAATCTGCACAGTTGGGGGGAGAGAAAGTGGCAAATGCAAGATTTGGCACCATGAACTGGGGATGAAGAAAGCACATGGTCAGGGGCGCCTGGGTGGCTCAGTGGGTTAAGCCGCTGCCTTCGGCTCGGGTCATGATCTCAGGGTCCTGGGATCGAGCCCCGCATCGGGCTCTCTGCTCAGCAGGGAGCCTGCTTCCTCCTCTCTCTCTGCCTGCCTCTCTGCCTGCTTGTCATCTCTCTCTGTCAAATAAATAAATAAAATCTTAAAAAAAAAAAAAAAACAGAAAGCACATGGTCATGAAGGGGAGAGAACCCTTTTGACAGAGCAAAGTCAGGAAGAGGGAGAAGTAGGAAAGAGCCCAGAGGGCAGGGACCACAAAATTAGCTCTGGTGAGGAGATCCCCTGGGTTGCACTGCTAGCAATAGCTCCCCTTCCCAAAGGGCATTTGGAAGAGCATATTTTGCTTCTTCAAGGATAAAAGGCCAGCTGGGATCCACTGAACCATATTCAACAGCAAAGTCACTATGAGCCACAATAGGCTTAAATCTCTGTGTGTGACTGAGCGACTTCTTTTCTGTGGCAGAACTAAAAGAAAGCAGAGACAGGAGGAGATTGCAGATAACCTAGCCACTGCTTTTCGCTGTCTGCCACAATAGATTCAAGCCTCTTCAATGGCTTTTCTGGGACACGAGGGAAGAGGGGACTGATGCACAGATGCACAATAACCCAGTTCTAGCTTTTCCCTGAGTATTACAATAAATTCTTAACCTCTGTGCACGCACTGTGTGACTGCTTTCCTATACAGGATGGTGCTGGGCCTAAGCCTCTCCTCCGGGAGACTGGAGTGGACCCACACCTTACCAAGCCCTTTAAAACTTGGAGTTTTGAATCCCAGCCACAGGTCAGAGATAAAATACAGGAGATCTGTAGCACTGGGCTTGTCCATGGCCCAGGCACAGACAGGTTAAGAGCAGGGAAGTGATGAAAGCCAGGGACATGAGAGATTGCTCGCTTTGCTAAGAGGGCCCCCTGAACAGCGATGGCTGGGTCCACTCCCCAGGAACAAGAGAGTGGGATGATGCCATATTCCTCCTCTACTACCACCTCTCCCTGCTCCCGCCCACCAGCACAGTGGGACCTCAAAGAGAAACACAGCACCTCCAGTGGAAGCTGGAGTCTCCTACACAAAACCCCACCCCGCCTACTCCTAGGGGTAAGAGTAAGTCACTTCTGAGCCAGCCCAGCAGGCCTCTCTCTCTGAAGACCAACATAGGCCTAGGCATCTACCAAGTCTACTGATTAAAGAAAGCTCCAAAACATCAGCTTCCACTAGAAATAGAACCAGGCCTATTCCTTCGGGGTTTTTTCTCCTCTTTTCCTAACTTTTTAAAAAATTTAAAAATTTTTTTTATTTTTCTATTTCTTATTTTTTATTCTTTATCTTTTATCTTATATATAAATATTTCCTTTTTTTTCATTTCTCTTCATTTTTCTTTTTTTTTTTTATCAGCCTTATAATCATTTGTTCATTTGTTGATTTGTTTCCTTCTCTTATTTCTCAGATCAGGCTTCTCATTTTTTTTCCTCTCTTTCCTTGTTTCCCTACTCTTTTCCCCTTCCTTCTTTCAGAAAGCCAGTGATATAGAGACAAAATAATGGAAAATAAGGAAGCTGAAAAGAAGAGAGAAAGACAACTACTGGATCACAAAAGGGGGACTTCAAGAACTCAGCATTTCCATAAAATGAAATCATATCTGGATAACAGAGATCCCAGAAGGAAGAAAGAGGAACAGAAGGTTTATTTGAATAAATTATAGTTGAAAACTTCCTTAATTGGGGAAGGAAACAGGCATTTAAGTCCAAAAGGCACAGAGAACCACCCCCCCCCCAAAATCAGTAAAAACAGGTCAACACCTCAACATATATTAGTGAAACTTGCAAATTTCAAAGATAAAGAGAATATCCTGAGAGCAGCTTGGGACAAGAAGTCCTTAACCTACAAGGGTAGAAACATAAGGCTGGCAGGAGACCTGTCCACAAGGCCCTGGGAGGCCAGAAAGGACAGGCATGATATATTCAATGTGCTATATGGAAAAAATATATAGTCAGGAATACTTTATCCAGCAAGGCTGTCATTCAGAATAGAATAGAAGAAAAGAGAAAGAGATTCCAGAACAAACAAAAATTAAAGGAATTTATGAACACTAAACCAGCACTGCAAAAACTATCAAAGGGGATCCTTTGAGAAAAGAAAGATCCTGCAAGTAACAAAGAGCAGAAAAGAACAGAGACAATCTACAGGAACTGCTACTTTACATGTAATATAATGGCACTAATTTCATATCTTTCAATAATTGCTCTGAATATAAATGGACTCAATGCTCCAATCAAAAGACATTGGTATCAGAATGGATAATAAAAACAAGACCCATCTATACACTGCTTATAAGAGACTCATTTTAGACTTTCCAGATTGAAAGTGAGGGGGTAGAGAATCATTTATCATGCCAATGGACATCAAAAGAAAGCTGGAGTAGCAATAATTACATTCGACAAACAAAATTTTAAACCAAAGACTGTAATAAGAGATGAAGAAGGACACTATATCCTAATAAAAGGGTCTATCCAACAAGAAGATCTAACAGTTGTAAATATGTATGCCCCTCCTTGGGAACAGCCAATTATACAAACCAATTAAAAACAAAATTAAAGAAACACATTAAAAATAATACAGTAATAGTAAGGGACTTTAACAAACCACTCAGCAAACGACAGATCATGTAGGAAGAAGATCAACAAGGAAACAAGGACTTTGAATGACACACTGGATCAGATGGACTTAACAGGTATATTCAGAGCATCCTAAAGCAGAATACACATTCTTCTCAAGTACACATGGAACATTCTCTAGAATAGATCACATACTGGGTCACAAATCAGGTCTCAACTGCCACGAAAGGATTGTGATTATTCCTCACATAATTTCAGACCACAGTGCTTTAAGACTTGAAGGCAACTACAAAAAAAAAATTGGAAGGACCACCAATACACGGAGGTTAAAGAGCATTCTACTGAAGACTGAATGTGTCAACCAGGAAATTAAAGAATAATTTAAAAAATACATGGAAGGAAATGAAAATGAAAATATGACAGTTCAGAATATGTGAGATGCAGCAAAGACAGTTCTAAGAGGGACATATATAGCAATACAAGCCTTTCTCAAGAAATAAGAAAGTCTCAAATAGACAAACTAACCCTACACCAAAAGGAGCTGGAAAAAGAACAGCAAATAAAGCCTAAATCCAGCAGAAGGAGAGAAATAATTGAGTAAAGCAGAAATCAGTGATATAGAAATGAAAAAAAAAAAAAAAAAGCAGAAAAGATAAAAAAAAAACTAGGAGCTGGTTCTTTGAAAGAATTAATAAGATCAATAAACCCCTAGCCAGACTTAGCAAAAGGAAAAAAGATTCAAATAAATAAAATCATGAATGAAAGAGGAGAAATCATGATCAATACCAAAAAAATACAGTTATAAAAGAATATTATGATCAACTATATGCCAACAAATTGGGCAATCTGGAAGAAAAGGATACATTACTAGAAACATATAAACTACCAATACTGAAACAGGAAGAAATAGAAAACCTGAACAGAGCCCTAACTAGCAAAGAAACTGAATCAGTAATCAAAAAACTCCCAACAAACCAGAATCCAGGGCCAAATGGCCTCCCAGTGGAATTCTACAAACTACTTAAAGAAGGATTAATACCTATTCTTCCAAAAATGTTTCAAAAAATAGAACTAGAAAGAAAACTTTCAAACTCATCCTATGAATCCAGCATTACCTTGACCCCAAAACCAGACAAAGACCTCATCAAAATGAAGAATTATAGACCAATATCCCTGATGAACATGGATAGAAAAATTCTCACCAAGATACTAGCTAATAGGATCCAAAAGTACATTAAAAGGATTATTCACCACAAACAAGTGGGATTCATTCCTGGGCTGCAAGGGTGGTTCAACATCCACAAATCAGCCAATGTGATACCCCATATTAATAAAAGAAAGAACAGGAACCATATGATCCTTTCAATAGATGCAGAAAAAGTATTTGACAAAATACAGCACCCTTTCTTGATAAAAACTCTCCACCATGTGGGGATAGAGGGAACCAAAAAATGCACAGCAGAGCCATGTGAGAGGCCATAAGAGAAGAAACTGCACTTCCCAACTGGACCAAGAAAGAAAATCAGGCATGACTCTCAGAGCTGAGCAGGCCTGAGCCTTTCAGACTGGATGGCCCATAAAGCTTGCTCAATAGTAAAGGTATGTCGGTTGTTTGTAAATCACCTCAAAGCTCAAAAGCACTGTTTTCATTCTTGGTTCTCCATCTACCAAAACACCAGCAGAGTGTTCAAAACTCTATGAGCATCTACCAAATGTTATGAACGAAGGCTGTAAGAATTATCTTCAGAGACTCTAGTCATCTTTACTCAATGAGCTAACTGTGCCAAGTGGAGTAGAGAATAGCAGTGTACAAGAAATTTTACTTGCTTTGGAAAGTGAATACTATCATAAGATCTGATTCCTGACTCATTGTCTAGGCTTAGCTCTGATAACCACTCCGTTTTCTCATTCTATTCACACCCCAATCCTGCAAATGTAGAAATAAACTGCATATAGGTCCCTCAATACAAAATGCTATTTCATAACTCCATGCCTTTCTACACATTGTACTGCTTTTCCAAAACCAGCTTAAAAGGTCATCTATTCCAGAGGGCCCTCCCTGACCTTCCCTCAGAGAATGAGTTCTCCACTGTGCATTTTCCCCCTTCCCTTATAGAATGAAACAGTTAAAACAAACAAGGTGGTATAGAAAATAATACAGCAAACAACCAGCATTTGCAAATCTTAATTATCCTATATCTGTCATTTATTTTAATAAATTAAACATTTTAGATACAGCTAAAGCCCCATCTGGGCATTGCTCCCATCATATCATCCTCTCTCTTCCCCTGGAAGTAAGTAGTATCCTGAATAGAATGTTTGTACACTTTTACAATATATGTATCCCTAAACAATATGTCTGATTTTTTTGCATGTTGTTAAAACTTTAAAATCACACCATGGGTATTCCTCTGTGCCCTAATTTTCTCAACACTGTATTTTTGAGATTATTTTAAATGCTGACATATTAATTCATTTTAAGTGCTCTCTAAATATTATACGAATTTGTACTCCTACTGGCAGTGTATGGGAAGTTCTCACAGCTCCATATATTTGCCAATACTTCATCCTATGAACTTTTAAATCTTTTTCAGTTTGATATGTATGAAATGGAATTTCACTGTGGTTTCAATTTACATAACTTTGATTACTACCAAGACTAAGCATCTGTTTATATGTTTTTTTGACTACTTACATTTCCTCTTTTGGAATTTTCTTCACATACACTGCACATTTTTCTTATTTTTATGTAGCCCTTTACATATTCCTTTGTTGGTAGAATGAAATAAAAAATTCCATCTTAATTTTGTTCATAGTTTCCTTTGTTGTATAAAAGTTTTATGTTTTAATATAATCAATCTTTTAAGGACTCAATGAGCTTTTTGTAGCTTATTTAGAAAATCCTTCCCAACCCTGACATTATAAAGATGTACTTCTCTCTTCTCTTATAAAAGCTATATATTTTATATCTAAGTATTTGGTTCCTTAGAATTTATTTTTGTTTATGATGAAGGAGAGGATCCAACTGAACTTTCTGTATGTGGATAGCCAATCAATTTAGTTCTATGGTACTTTAAAAAACCACAAAACTTTTATTGTGGCTCTTATCACAATATATTACAAATGTGCTTTATATTTGTTTGTTTTTGCCAGCAGATTAGAATTGCTAAAGAGAGTCAGGGGCGCCTGGGTGGCTCAGTGGGTTAAAGCCTCTGCCTTCCGCTCAGGTCATGATCCCAGGGTCCTGGGATCAAGCCCCACATTGGGCTCTCTGTTCAGAGGGGGCCTGCTTCTTCCTCTCTTCTCTGCCTGCCTCTCGGCCTACTTGTGATCTGTCTGTCAAATAAATAAATAAAATCTTAAAAAAAAAAGAGAGAGAGAGAGAGTCTATGTCTTTTCCATTTCTGTATTTCAGAACCTAACACAATGCCAGCAAAAATACGGAACAAATCGCTTAATTAAACTACAAAACTATTCCCTCAAAACTTCCTGGAGTTAACCTCATAAAGCACCTGGCTTTGTTCAACAAACAGGCTCAAGCCCCTGCTTGGTGTATTGTATGGTGACTAACATAACACAATAAATTTAAAAAAGAAGAAGAAGAGTGGGGTGGAACTGAGAGGTCACAACATGCAAGCCCTACTCTGACATTAAGGGTAATGCCAAAGTGAGTTTCAGTTCATCCTAACTCAATTTACCTCAACAAAAGTAATGTTATATTAGGTGGTCTCTAATATAAGGTTTTTTAAACCTTCTAGGCAAGAATCAAATGTTTGTGATGGGCCTGAAGGAAAGACAGGACTGTGGTGGACAGAGATGGCTTCCAGAGGCTTCCAGAGGCTGTCAAATCAACATGTAAAAGCCATAGATTGTTTCTCTGTTCTTTATTTAATTCCTGTTATTTTGAATCATCTACTAAAACTTCCTTACTTGTGTACAAATATCACCCACCAAAATTCATGTTAAATAAATCATGCCACAATTATCAGTCAAGTCACACAAAAGTGATCTCGGATCACTAATGCTTGAGTGTTTTATATAGTATTCCATATCTAAGTCATTTCAAGACTGTTAGGGATACATTTATCTGGCACTTACTAAACACGGGAATGTGTACTAAAACTTATAGATATTACTGAAAAAGACAGATCCTCTTCCCTTAAACAGCACACAACTTTGTTAACAACACAGATGTATAACCAAACAATTGCAATGCAATGTCATAAATGCTGCAATCAAGGTGGACCTAAAAAGCTGTGATGGCAAATCAGGAATTAGCAGTAGATCAGAGTCTTAAATGAATACATCTTAAATAACCTCAGTGGATCTAATGGTTTGGACTTAAAAAATCAAGTGTTTTTATTCATTATTTTTAGTATGACATTTGAGATTATAAATTATGTAATTGTGTCAATTATATAATCCTTGAAGCACTAATTTTCATTTTTTTAATTAAGATATAATGTATTATTTGCTTCAGGGGTACCGGTCTGTGAATCATCAGTCTTACACTATTCACAGCACTCACCCTGGCACATACCCTCCCCACTGTCCATCACCCAGCCACCCCATCTCTCTCCCCCAACCCCAACAACCCTCAATTTGTTTCCTGAGATTAAGAGTCTCTTGCGTTTTGTCTCCCTCCCCGGTCCCATTTTGTTTCATTTTTTCCTTCCCTACCCCCCACGATGCCCCTCCCTGCCTCTCAAATTCCTCATATCAGAGAGATCATATGATAATTGCCTTTCTCTGATTGCCTTATTTCGCTTAGCATAATACCGTCTATCTAGTTCCATCCACATCATTGCAAATGGCAAGGTTTCAGGGGTGTTTTGATGGCTGCATAGTATTCATATACATATATATATCATATCATATATATCACATATAGATGTGATAACATATATCACATCACTTCATAATATTCATATATATATATATATATCTCACATCTTCTTTATACATTCATCTGTTGATGAATATCGAGGTTCTTTCCATAGTTTTGCTATTATGGACATTGCTGCTATAAACATTCATGTGCATGTGCCCCTTCAGATCACTACATTTGTATCTTTAGGGTAAATACCCAGTAAACACTAACTTTCTGAACAATGATTATCTGAAGTTAGATGTTAGATGATTCAAAGGTGGTACACTGATCAAAAGAATATTACATTGATCATTAATAGTAACAAAACAAGGTTTTTTTTAAACCATTGGGCAGCTTTCTTCAAGTACACTATAAAATACTTATTCCATGCATGCAAAAATATGATCCAAGTTCATACCAAGAGTAACAGCAGGGGCACCTGGGTGGCTAGTGGGTTAAGCCTCTGGCTTCGGCTAGGGTCATGATCTTGGGCTCCTGGGATCGAGCCCCACATCAGGCTCTCTGCTCAGCAGGGAGCCTGCTTCCCTCTCTTTCTTGTCTACTTGTGATCTCTCTCTCTCTCTCTCTGTGTGGGTGTCAAATAAATAAATAAAAGCTTTAAAAAAAAAAAAAGTAATAGCAGCTGGCCATATGCTTTTGTCATAGGATTCCCACATCTCTAAGATTCAGGGAAGAGATAATAGTAAAAAGTAAGTGATGGCAAACCAACAATTCTTGCTTAAATCAGACAACTCCAAACTATAGTGGCTCCAGAGTGTGGCAAACTGCTGGAAATTCAGAGGTTGACTCATCTTGAGGTTGTGCTTGCCCAGAGCTTTCCATACAAACACTGCAAATATGTTATCTCTTCATATCAAAGAACTGAAGAAGGCTGCTGAAGGTCATAGGACTAAGGATGTTTGCCTCCAGTGAACACTTAGTGCCACCTCTGGCCATAAAGAATGCCCTAATAACTCCTCATGATGCCCTTGGTCCACACACAGTTATCACACCGGTAATTCTGAGCACTAAAGTTTTCACATATCACAAAGAAAAGGGACCAAAAACTCAGTGTCATAGGGAGCATACTAAATCCTCGTGGAACCAATTTAATGGCTTTTATGGAAAATATAACTGTATAATGAATAGTCACTGCTATTTTGTGAGTAACATATTTATAATTACAACTCTTATAAATTGTACAAACTGGTTCCAACAGTTGCAAACACAGAACATTTTCAACCCACATCCTAACCTTCACATTTAAGATATATATTTTTTAATTTTTTTAAGATTTTTATTCAATTTATTTGTCAGAGAGAGAGGGAGAAAGAGCACAAGTAGGGGAAGAGGTGGGGTGAGAGAAGCTCCTCAGCAAGGAGCTTGCAGGACTTGATCCCAATACCCTGGGATCATGACCTGAGCTGAAGGCAGATATTTAACTGACTGAGCCACCAGGGCATGCCTAACCTTGACATTTAATTCAGTATGTACTGGTGCATCTGTATTCCAGAGGAAGGACAAAAACATTTTGAAGGTATTATTTTTCTAAGTGCTACATGACACATACTGAATGGTTTGGCTCGCCTCAACAGAGTCCTTGTCAATTATATAATCCTTGAAGCACTAACTTTCATTTTTTTAATTAAGATACAATGTATTATTTGCTTCATACCATAGTCCTTGGTCTCATGGACTCATAGTCAAGGACTCATACCAAGAGTCCTTGGTCTAGCCCTAACCTTCTATATATTATACATGTGAGAACAAGAAAGAGATAAACTTTTGCTAAGGTTCTTCTACAAATGGAGTATTTCATTAATCATTCTCTTAAATCTCTGAGGTAATTCCATCCCTCATTAACAGATGAGAAAACCGAGGCTTAGAAAGTATTGAGAACTTGGGGCACCTGGGTGGTTCAGTCGGTTAAGCATCTGCCTTCAGCTCAGGTCATGATCCCAGAATCCCAGGATTGAGATTCTGGGGAGTCTGCTTCTCCCTTGTGCCCCTCGCCCCTGCTCATGTTCTCACTCAATCTATCTCTTTCTCAAATAAATAAATAAAATCTTAAAAAAAAAAGTATCAAGAACTTGACAAAAGTCATAAAGCCAGTGCATGTTACAGAAAGAATCTTTTTTATTATTACTATTATTTTATTAATTATTTTTATCAACATATAATGTATTATTTGCCCTAGGGGTAAATGTCTGCGAATCGTCAGGCTTACACACTTCATAGCACTTACCATATCACATACCCTCCCCAATTACAGACAAAATCTTTAAATGACTGCAAGTATTTTGATAATTCCAGAACTTCTTTCCCTTCACCATCAATAAGAAGTGTGATAATGCCAGACCTAAAGAAGTATACTACAGTAGAAAAAGTGCCAAAAATGACCTTCCCAAAATACAGTATTTATATTATGTCCTGATTTTAGAGTTACTTTATCATGCAGTAAAATAGTGCTCCCACCAGCTTGGTCAGAGGAACAGAAATTACTCATTTCATATAATCTTTACAGAGGATGTAAGGGTTCCTAATATTTCTTAAAATGTCTTGATAGAGGCTAAAAAGAAGTAATAAAGCCACAACTCTCTAATTAAAACATTTCCCTTGAAGTTACTATTTTATGCATATCTTGTGAGATCAAAGCCATAAAATTCATATAATATTATGTCATAACCATCACTGCACATATTGGACCCCATTATTTAAGACCCAATAAGTAAATGAGCAAGTATTTTTTTTAATTTTTATTTTTTTTAAATTTCTTTTCAGTGTTCCAGAATTCACTGTTTATGAGCAAATATGTTATTTCAAATTAACCTCTTTTGATTATCTAACCTAGTTTTCTACATATTTTGACATATTTATAAATAAAAAACTAGGTCACTAAATGGCTTTATGAACTAGATTAAAACACAATAAAATCTCAATTATTACTCAGGAAGCAGGACAGGGCAGCTCTCACTTTTCCACATCAGATGAAGAGAACTGTTGTTATCTGCCTGAATGCTCAGACCCACACTGTATTTCTATTCATGCATTTAGTCACAGGATCTAGCAATTTAAGTCATCAAAAATTAAAAACTAAGAAAAGATGATAACACCAAAATGTCAGTCATCTTTTAGCATTAGGAAGCTCTCCATCATTGGTTATTTTAGCAATCTAATGATATATTAGTTTGTCCATTTTAATGAGTATATTACCGAAAAGACAGTAACAGACAACCTTACATCAAAAATAACTATAGGAGGTGTGCCTAGTTGGCTCGGTCAGAAGACCATGTGACTAGATCTTGGGCTCAGGAGTTCAAGCCCCATATTGAGTATAACGATTACTTATATAAATATTAAAAACTTAAAAAAAATGGCTACAGCAATGTGAGGAAAAGGAAGACTGTAATTTTTTTCTGACCAAACAGGAGATAATGATTTAGTGTTTTTGAAAAGTTGTTTGGCAGCACGAATCAAGAGCTTTCTAAATGTTTTAATTTGGGGCCCAATAATTTCACTTCTAGAAATCTATTCGATGGAAATACTCAGGGATCTATGATCAAAGATTTATGAACAAGGACATGCATTCCTAACTGATAAAAATAAAACCATGTAAAAATACAAACGTTTGAAAATTGAGGATGTTTGAAAATGACACAATATGAATAATTATTATAAATAAATCAAAAATCAAGTTTTCCAAAATATTATTACATATGATTGCTAAAGAAAAACTCAGCATTCAAAACTGCGTATACAACATGAACTTAACTTTATTAAAAAAAAAAAGACAAGGGGTGCCTGGGTGGCTCAGTGGGTTAAAGCCTCTGCCTTCAGCTCTGGTCACGATCCCAGGCTCCTGGGACCGAGCCCCACATCAAGCTCTCTGCTTGGCGGGGAGCTTGCCTCCCTCTCTCTCTCTGCCTGCCTCTCTGCCTACTTATGATTTCTGTCTGTCAAATAAATAAATAAAATCTCTTAAAAAAAAAAAAAAGACAAGGCAAGGCATTGGATCGATATGTGAATAAGGTGTTAAAATTATGATTTCATTTTCCTCCTTATACATTTCTAATTTTCCCAAATTTGATACAATTATTATGCATAAACTAAAAAATTATTTGAGGTTATATTTAAATCAGCCTTATTTTAGCTTCTTATATAATTCTAATTGGCACCAGCAAAATAAAAAGATACACTATACAAATGAAGACCCTTCTATGTATGTGAAAGAAATGCAAAAACAGGACAAGCCAACACAGAGAGCTCTTAACTTAATTGTATCTCTTCAGACTGAATACTAATGCTGATAGCACTAATGCAATGAAACCAGAATGGCATGAATAATACATTACTTGCACCAATCGATGTTAGAATGTTACAAGCTGATGGAAAATAAATGTTCAGAGTAAAAACAGAGGAAGAAATTTCAAATGCAAGTACAGTACAGCAATCCATCTAGTATCTCTACTGGACCAGGGTATGGGAGAATTGTTGCAACTCTGCCAAAAGAATATAAAATCGATAACAACTGTTGCTTTCTCACTGTCAAACTGTGTTCTACCAATGATATATCAGAAGAAAGACTATACAGATAACTGTCACTGAAGTAAATTATTGATTAATATACATGTGTTTTCATGTAACTATGTGTACCCACTAAAAGAGGACTCATAATGATGTCAGGAAATGCAAAATTTTAACTGTCCATCTCTACAATTAGTATAAAATTATATATTGTATGTTAAGACAAAGAACAGACATAACACAGATATAAAGACAGTTAATTGTAGCACACATTATCCATATTCCTAAGTCAAGAGTCTTCTAGCACATCACTCTAAAGGAAATAATGCAGTTTTCAGTCGCTAGGTAAAGTGGCTATGTGACTAATGGAACATGCCTCAAAGAATACATAAGCCCTATTTTATTCACATATATGTCAGTTCCTTTTCAACCAAGGGTCTGAATTATAGAGTAGATCATTGCCTTAAGAGAGAGTGAAAAAAGAGGATACTACCAGGTAAATTGCTCCTTAACTCTCAAGTCCTACAGGGGAAATTCAAAGGACATCATGTTCCACATACAGTAAAAACAGGGAAAAATATCTTGGAAAAAAGGAAAATCATGTTTATTTTAAAACTTGCTTAGAGATGCCTATAGGAACTCTATTATAGGACTAATTAAAAATAATGTGTTTATTTCAAATAATCCTCCATTTTGAACAAAATACACAAATTTCATTTTCCAATGGCATTTTTTGCTAAATTCTTGTAAAACAAGAAAAGAAACATAGCCATCTTAGCAGTTTAACACTTCGGCATAATGGCTGAAAAGAACACCTTGAATTTGATATTAGCTAGTTTTCTATGGAAGAAACAAGAAACATGAAAGAAACAAGATTTATAAAATCACATCATAATGGAATTCTACTGCAAAATAAAGACTGTTTAGAATAATTTAAGAAAACACTCCAGATACAAGTGATGGGCAAACTTGAATGGGTTTCTTGGGAATATTATACAATATTTTTTCTTTGGTGATCTTAACAAGAACAAATGTAGCCCTAAGGAACTTTCTGGTTGACACAGTAGCTAGCAAGTGGTACTCAATTCTCATATTTCAATGCTAATCCTCTTGAAAGCACACAAAAAGAGGTCCAGTTATAAAGCCATGTAAAGTAAGAATATTTGTCAACTATCCACCACACATGAGGAGTGATTTCTATTGAACATGTGGCTCTGACTCTGAACAAGAAAAAAGATTAAGTAGAAAGAGATGGACCTTCAAAAAGATCTCCACCAAAATCCAGATCTATCCTTTGCTTATATAGGTTTAAGTAGGTGAAATTTTACTGGTTAAATACTCTGGTCAGCTAAAACAATTAAAAATTAAGAAAGCTGCATGCTTTTAAATTTTGCTATTTGGCAATAAAATGACTCTTTTAAACAGCTATTGAAATCAAAATTGAAATTATACAGTATTTGTAAAATCATAAAAATAATAAAGATAGGTACCTGTTGGTTAACAATTTCCTTTCAGGTACTATGCTGTGAACTCTACAGACAAAATTAATTACATTTTTTTAAACCTAAAAGGTAAGTATTAAAAGCCCCACTTTACAACAGAAGATACTGAAGCTCAAGGTCATGAGATAATAAGTGGCAAGATCCTAAAAAAATTCTTGCTGCCTCCTAAGTCTATATTCTTACCAAGCCATAATGCATCACCACTACACTTAAATGTGTATGTTGGCAAAGCTGTACTCGAAGACAAAATAATAGCCTTAAATGCTTTCAGTGTTTAAATAATAAAAATATCATATGATTTCCCCGATATGAGGAAGTGGAGATGCAACGTGGGGGATTTGGGGGGTAGAAAAAGAATAAATGAAACAAGATGGGATCAGGAGGGAGACAAACCATAAGAGACTCTTAATCTCACAAAACAAACTGAGGGTTGCTGGGGGGAGGTGGGGAGGGAGAGGATGGTGGGGTTATGGACATTGGGGAGGGTATGTGCTATGGTGAGTGCTGTGAAATGTATAAACCTGGCGATTCACAGACCTGTACCCTTGAAGCTAATAATACATCATATGTTTATAAAAAATAAGTAAGTAAATGATGCAAACATTCAAGTAACAAGTTTGAAAAAGGAACAATGGAAAGCACAGTAGGCGGAAAAAGGAAAATTAAGAGATTGAGAGCACAATGAATTATTATTGATAAACAATAGTTCTGGTTGAATTTTTTTTTAAACCCCAAAGCAAAAACCACTCCCCCAAAAAAGTGAGTAGGTGAGTAGGTGAGTAGGTGAGGGTAACACAAAATTAGCAAAGAAAAGGAGATATAACAACAAGTAAAGGTGGCATTTTCTTTAAAAAGGAGAAATACACTTATGCCAGTATATGCTGAAGTGTGCTTCTAGTGTTCTATGGAAAGTTAATAGATGCTACACACACACACACACACACACACACACACACACAGGAATTTCGTATCTAAATTTGGGCAATTCTAGGCTAAACAAAATGAAAAAATTATTTCCAGCATTTCTCTTCATCTTTAACACCCTAAAGTTCATCTTTTTTTTTTTAGATTTTATTTATTTATTTGACAGAGAGAGATCACAAGTAGGCAGAGAGGCAGGCAGAGAGAGGAGGAAGCAGGCTCCCCACTGAGCAGACAGCCCAATGCGGGACTCGATCCCAGGACCCGAGCCAAAGGCAGCGGCTTAACCCACTGAGCCACCCAGGCGTCCCCCTAAAGTTCATCTTAATCTCTAATTCTACTCCAATACTACTTGATTTGACAGGAGGATCATTTCACACCTTTAAAAAAGACTTCACTATGGGGTACATGAGTGACTGAGTCAGTTAAGAGTCAGAGTCTTGGTTTTGGCTTAGATCATGATCTCAGGGTAGTGAGATGGAATCCTGTGTCAGGCTCCATGCTCAGTGCAAAGTCAGCTTGAGATTCTTTCCCCCTCCTTCTCCCTCCCCTGCTCCTCTCTCTCTAAAATAAATAAATGGAATCTTTAAAAAATACTTTAGTATGGGGCGCCTGGGTGGCTCAGTGGGTTAAGCCGCTGCCTTCCACTCAGATCATGATCTCAGGGTCCTGGGATCGAGTCCCGCATCGGGCTCTCTGCTCGGCAGGGAGCCTGCTTCCCTTCCTCTCTCTCTGCCTGCTTCTCTGCCTAATTGTGATCTCTCTCTGCCAAATAAATAAATAAAATCTTTTAAAAAAATACTTTAGTATGGAAAAAAATGTGTATAACATATTCACAAAGTTAGCCTAACACTCATATCAAAAAATCTAACAAGTAGTTCAATAGAGAAAAATCAATTGAAAGCCAACTATGTGTAAGCCACAAGAAAACTGCCCTAGTTATTATAGATCTGTATATTAAGTATTATTCTGTTTTAACTCCCACTGAAAATGATTTCAAAGAAAACAAAGTTTTATTCTTTGTCAGTTGACATTGGGAGGACAAGATAGGATTGCAGTTTTTCATCCTCAGATGGGTTTCATTTAGAGGAGAAATATGGACCCTATAAAACCAAGTCAATCATGTTCCTCAGTTTGAGGGAGTAAAGGGAGAGAGGAAAGTAATTCTCTCATGATCTGCTTTAAAAATGCCATAAATACTCCCTCTATTTTGGGCTGCACTAAATTCTGGAAACCCATAAAACACTGAGGTGTGAGAAAGGGATATGCAGTAATCCATTTTATCTATATTGGAACTGTCAATAAGGGTGGGTCCACCTTTGCAATAAAACACTTTTAAAAGCACAATAAAATATTTAAAACTATTTGAATTCAACATATTGACTCAATGAAAGATAATATCCCACGCTGTCAAGAATCAGCAGTGCAAATAAAACTGCAATCTATCCTCGTATTTACTTGTGTATTTTACGCATAGTAGAATGACTGCACACCCTGCTTTTCCACGACAATCTAGGCTTACACTTGCTGTCCCGGTGCAATTATTAATTTTGCCACTCTTTCCTCTCCAAAATGCCTACTTTGGACTATAAATACAGAGTCACCCTAAGCTCAAACCATATAGTACCATTATCTTCATAAAACCTCAGGTCAAGGGGAGTGACCTGGTATCAAACTCCCGTACATATCTGCATTCATGTCATAGTTTTGCTAATTATGTGACCTGGGTGAGATCACTTTGGTCCTTAGTTTCCTCACATAAGATAAGATAATAATAATTATTTCATGGTCATATGAGGATGAGAGCAAGATAATATCCTATGCTTAATATAATAGCTGATATTCAGTAAGTGCTCTATAAATGCTAGCTATGAAAACTGTGACAACCACTTCACAGAGCCCCAAGTGGTTTCACACATAAAATGAGTACAATAGTGCACCTGGGTGACTCAGCTGGGTGAGGGACTGCTTTCAGTTCAGATCATGATCCTGGGGTCCTGGGATCAAGTTCTGCATGGGGACTCAGCACAGGGTCTGCTTCCCCCCTCATGCTCACACGCTGTCATTCTCTCTCTCTCTCTCTCTCTCTCTCGCAAATAAATAAATAAAAATGTTTTAAAACAATAAAAAATAAAATGCGTATAATAATACCCAAATCCTGAGTCATATGAAAGATTATATTAGAAAACCCACGTAATGTCCTTGGTAGAGTGTCAGGTATATAATACGTGCTCAATAAATGTGTATTTCCTTCATTTCCTTAAATCTATAAAAGCTGTAGTACTAATGACCCACTACTACTTGGTGTTTCATTATATAAATACAAATTCTACACCTGAAAAAATAAAATATAAACAAAGAACAATAGCAAAATCTGATAGTGTCTAGTAAATAAAATTTGAAAGCAACAAGAACTGAGGTTAATTGTCTCAGAAGAGCAAAACTACAAGGATATTCAACATTCAATCAAGCAATATTATGAAGGTTGCTTGCATTTTGGAGACATATGTCGTTAAAACACTATTTTTTAACATTTCTCGTAGGCTTCCCCCAGCCACTCCACCTCAGCCCACCCCAGTATACTCGGCCAAAAGTAGATCCATTTACCTCTAAGGACATATTTCAGTATTTCCTAACTGTGGAGAATCATGAAGAGTATAAGATTTTACACTACAAGCAAACTAACAAATTAATCTGCCATTATTTCATGGATGTGTGCAGAAGACTCAAGACTCCTAACCAGAGGGGTGCCTGGGTAGGTCAGTCGGTTGGATGTCTGCTTTCAGCTTAGGTCATGATTTCAGGTCCTGGGATGGAGCACCGATGACGATATCAGGTGCTAGAATGGCGCCCTAAGTCAAGTCGGGCTCCCTGCTCAGTGGGAAGCCTGCTTCTCCCTCTCCCTCTCCCGCTCCCTGTTGCTCATGCTCTCTCAAAGCTTGCATCCTCTTTCTCTCTGTCTATCAAATAAATAAAATCTTAATAAAAAACAAAAAACCCTAACCAGAGGCAAATGATTTTATTACTTAAAGCAGCAGCAATAGCCAGAATGTCAGCATCTGTGCTAGTTCCCTGAGCCCAAATTACCATGAGTGATACAAAAAAAGGCCAAGGTGACATCTATACACGTGATGGGTTGGGTTACAGCAGAATAACCACCTAGACCTCAGAGAACCTGAATCTCTTAAAATGATCAGTAAGTATACATGGAAGAAATAGTTATCTTTATCATATTACACAATAAGTAACCTATGCCTTGCTCTGGAGAGAACTACTATCTCTATCATCCAAAACTATTCCTTATAAAAATATCCTTAAAAAGATAGTCCATAGCAAAAGCAGGAAGTGTCTGTGATCATAAAACATGCAGAAAAATGACACACCATGCAGAATTGTTTCCCAGCACCACAAGGCATATACGGAGTGTGCTTGCTGTCTGGTCCCAACACACAGTGTTCTGTACTTAGATAAATTTGGGAAATATTAAACATAGGGATTTTCTGTTTTTTTTTTTTTAAAGATTTTATTTATTTATTTGACAGAGAGAAATCACAAGTAGGCAGAGAGGCAGGCAGAGAGAGAGAAGAGGAAGCAGGCTCCCTGCTGAGGAGAGAGCCCAATGTGGGACTCGATCCCAGGACCCCAAGATCATGACCTGAGCCGAAGGCAGTGGCTTAACCCACTGAGCCACCCAGGCGCCCCAGGGATTTTCTGTTTTTTTTAAGTTTCTTTAAAACAGAACTTCTCAGAGCCTAATAATCCAAAGTGATTTAGCGAACCCCGAATAGGAGGATAGAATGCAGGTTTTAAAACTCATTTTTCACAAAACACCTATAAATACCTCCCAAGGGAATATCTTTGGATCACAATTTGGGAACTCTAGGGAGAGTTTATATCATGTGTCCCATATCATCATTCTCTCTTGTATAAGATTAGCTAATATTTTCCCATTTATTTCCTAAAATCCCAAATCCACAGGGAAATGTTTACATAAAGAAATGCCTTTTAAGGTATTAAGTTATTGGAAGCAAAAAAACAAAACAAAAACAAAAACAAAAACAAAAAAACCCCAAAACTGTAGAGTCCCTCTGTGCAAAAGAACCCTTAAAAATAATTGAGATAATGTAAGTAAAGTACTTAACACTAGCTGGCACACAGTAAGTACTCAAAAAATAGCAGCAATTAAAAGTATTAGCCAGTCTATCATGGTGCATTTACAGAACCCTCTTTGTTATAAAACACTGAATTCCTATTATAAGTAAGCTGGTGTGGCTGTAGTAACATCGGGTCATGACTAGTGATTTTTCCTTTCTAATTCTACTACCGTACACTTTCCTACATGCAATGTTTCCATTCTCCTCATGCCAATTTTTTACTCCACAAACTGAACCTTATAAGCCTCTGGGTTTATTTTAGTCTAAATTTGATAAATGTTACTCAAAGCCAGTCTTCCTTTTTGTTTTCTTTTAATGTAAAAAATTAGATTCCCCATTTGTTTAGAAGAACTAATTCAAAGTTCAAATGTCTGTGCTTTCTTTGGTTCTTTTTCTCTCTTAACAGAGTTGCCACTGAAAGGTCAGCTTGGATCTCATGAGCAAGTGGCAAAAGGCATTGGCTTAGTTATCGGAAGCTCAGCACTAAAATAAAATACAGTGACTTCAGCTTGGTACTTCAGCGTGAAGGGAATGTCAAGTTAGCTTGCATAGGTCCCAAAAGAGATTTCTAATCCCTGCTTCCTCCAGCTACCCTCATGACAGTATCTTTTCATTCTGAGGCTTTGGAGGAGGGGAGACCTGGCAGGCAAGCTGGCAACCATTTCTACAAGACATCCATCACCTGGCCAGACTGTTTCTCAAAAGTGTGCCTATTTGTATTATCATCATACTTTGAATTAATTAACGAAAAACAACTGGTTAAAGTAAAGTCTAGGATCTATAACCAGTCTCTAAGTTTAGACATGGGGTAGGGGTTAGGAGGGAAGAACTTCTCCAATTATACTAGAAAGGCAGATAATATAATGACATGGAAATCAAAATAATCTAGTATTCTGTGTGTCTACAGGACATTAGAATGTCCTTAAATAAAGGCTTTTCCTATGCATTTATCAGTTTCGTATCTGTAAACTGGAATGTGATTTCCGCTCCCCCCTTATTTCATAGTTTAGAGGAAAGATTAATGAACATTTATAAATTATTAATTTTATACCAAATAAAGCACAAATGATATTTTGTTTTTCACAAAACATAATGGTGAGTATCCACTTGCATATGTCACTCTCAGAGGGATCAAATCTCTAAGTCAAGTTATAAAAAGGAACTTCTATTATTGTGGCATTCTAGATCTTCCTTGAATAGCAGCTAAAGCTAAGCAAGGAATTAAATTTCCAGACACATGAAAAAATGTTCATCATCACTAGCCATCAGGGAGATTCAAATTAAAACCACACTGAGATACCACCTTATACCAGTTTGAATGGCCAAAATTAGCAAGACAGGAAACAACATGTGTTGGAGAGGATGTGGAGAAAGGGGAACCCTCTTACACTGTTGGTGGGAATGCAAGTTAGTGAAGCCACTTTGGAAAACAGTGTGGAGATTCCTCAAGACATTAAAAACAGAGCTTCCCTATGACCCTGCAATTGCACTACTGGGTATTTACCCCAAAGATACAGATGTAGTGAAAAGAAGGGCCATCTGTACCCCAATGTTTATAGCAACAATGGCCACGGCCACCAAATTGTGGAAAGAACCAAGATGCCCTTCAACAGACGAATGGATAAGGAAGATGTGGTCCATATACACTATGGAGTATTATGCCTCCATCAGAAAGGATGAATACCCAACTTTTGTAGCAACATAGTCAGGACTGGAAGAGATTATGCTAAGTGAAATGAGTCAAGAAGAGAGAGTCAATTATCATATGGTTTCACTTATTTGTGGAGCATAACAAATAGCATGGAGGACATGGGGAGATGGAAAGGCGAAGGGAGTTGAGGGAAATTGGAAGGGGAGATGAACCATGAGAGACTATGGACTCTGAAAAACAATCTGAGGGGTTTGAAGGGGCGGGGGGTGGGAGGTTGGGGGAACCAGGTGGTGGGTATTAGAGAGGGCATGGATTGCATGGAGCACTGGGTGCGGTGCAAAAACAATGAATACTGTTATGCTGAAAAGAAATAAAATATTTTTTTTAAAACTCCATTTCCAAAATTTTAAAAAAACACAAATTTTATACTTTATAGCCATTTATGTGAAGAAGTCCCAAATAAGAAATCTTATTAAAATGTGGTCGAATACTAATTTTTTATAAAACCGTGTTAAAATCTCTGCTTAAAAACCATATTACATTTGTATTTCCCTGATACTGAGTGATATGGAGCACTTTTTCATGTGTCTGTTGGCCATCTGGATGCCTTCTTTGCAGAAATGTCTGTTCATGTCCTCTGCCCATTTCTTGATTGGATTATTTGTTCTTTGGGTGTTGAGTTTGCTAAGTTCTTTATAGATTCTGGACACTAGTCCTTTATCTGATATGTCGTTTGCAAATATCTTCTCCCATTCTGTCAGTTGTCTTTTGATTTACTGCCCTATGACCCAGCAATTGCACTATTGGGTATTTACCCTAAAGATACAAACGTAGTGATCCGAAGGGGCACGTGCACCCGAATGTTTATAGCAGCAATGTCCACAATAGCCAAACTATGGAAAGAACCTAGATGTCCATCAACAGATGAATGGATCAAGAAGATGTGGTATATATACACAATGGAATACTATGCAGCCATCAAAAGAAATGAAATCTTGCCATTTGCGACAACATGGATGGAACTAGAGCGCATCATGCTTAGCGAAATAAGTCAAGCAGAGAAAGACAACTATCATATGATCTCCCTGATATGAGGAAGTGGTGATGCAACATGGGGGCTTAAGTGGGTAGGAGAAGAATAAAGGAAACAAGATGGGATTGGGAGGGAGACAAACCATAAGTGACTCTTAATCTCACAAAACAAACTGAGGGTTGCTGGGGGGAGGGGGTTTGAGAGAAGGGGGTGGGATTATGGACATTGGGGAGGGTATGTGCTTTGGTGAGTGCTGTGAAGTGTGTAAACCTGGCGATTCACAGACCTGTACCCCTGGGGATAAAAATATATGTTTATAAAAAACAAAAAATTAAAAAAACAAAAAAACCATATTACATGTACTATTTGTAGGTATTTCTAAATATGTTTCCAATATTTTAAACTTTTTAAGAAGTTCATTCTGACAAATTTTCTTACTAGTATAGTTCTCACAAGCTACAAAAAAAAAAAAAAGAAAAGAAAGAAAGAAAGAGAAAAAGGTGCCAGGCATATTCCTGGACTTTGCACAGAATCACCAAGGAACCTTTTATTTTTTTTTAATTTTTTTATTTTTTATAAACATAAAATATATTTTTATTCCCAGGGGTACAGGTCGGTGAATTGCCAGGTTTACACACTTCACAGCACTCCCCATAGCACAAACCCTCCCCCCCAAGGTCCATAACCCCACCACCCTCTCCCGACCTCCCTCCCCCCAGCAACCCTCAGTTTGTTTGTGAGATTAAGAGCCACTTATGGTTTGTCTCCCTCCCAATCCCATCTTGTTTCATTTATTCTTCTCCTACCCCCTTAATCCCCCCATGTTGCATCTCCACTTCCTCATATCAGGGAGATCATATGATAGATCATATCATATCCGATTGACTTATTTTGCTAAGCATGATACCCTCTAGTCCCATCCTTGACTTTGCAAATGGCAAGATTTCATTTCTTTTGATGGCTACATAGTATTCCATTGTGTATATATACCACATCTTCTTTATCCATTCGTCTGTGGATGGACATCTAGGTTCTTTCCATAGTTTGGCTATTGTAGACATTGCTGCTATAAACATTCAGGTGCACGTGCCCCTTCGGATCACTACGTTTGTATCTTTAGGGTAAATACCCAGTAGTGCAACCACAGAACCTTTTAAAAACCATCCCTTGTCCCTTCAAATTCAGTGCATCTAGAGTGGGGCTCGGGAACCTGTATTTCTAAATATCCTGTCTAGATTCAATCCCGGACAAATTTTAGAACTACTGAAAGACTGCAGTTGTACATTTCAAAATAGCATCAAGCTGGCAGCAAAAAACTGCCTTTGGAATAGGGGTGGTTCTCTCCTTCATAAGAACAGAAAGCAGTCCTCTCTCTATTCTTTTGAAGTGATAACCCAAGGAGTTTTCTTCTGTTCCTCTATATATAACCACTTGTTTCTTCAAGCACAAAATCAAAAAGAATTTTAAAATAAAAATAATACATATTCATGGTAGATGTGTAGTTTGTACATAAATGAAAGTCATCATCAGGTAGTTAAGTCAGAGGAAGACAGACTGTTGCTGGAAGCTGAAGCAAAAAAATGCCACTTAGTAGCTAAAAAGTCAAAGAATGTACGTTTTAAGCCAACTCAAGAAATTACTTCTAAGTCTCATAAACTTAGTGAATTTTTTTTATTTGCTTTAGTTCAAAAAGAAAGAAAAGTGGTTCTTCTAACCCTCCCAACAGAGAAAATACCATGCAGACATGTAATTTTAACCAAGTCATGGCTGCCCTCTAGTGCCTACTTACCCCATTTACAAGATTTTTTAAGGGAGTCTAACTAGTAATGAAAGACTACTTCCTTTCAGCTTTGAAGTAAGAACACAAACTAAAGTTGGTTTCTAAATGCCCTGATACATTCATTCTTGTAAAGCAACTATCCCTAGCCCTTTAATTGATTTCCCAGGACATCTACAATTTTTGAAGTTTACCAACTTTGAACTGTGTTGCTAAAATAATGCAAAATATTTCTATGCTTTTGTTCATTTGCTTTCTGTTTGTATATTTCTTAATCTTGGCCCCTGCTAACTACCAGAAGCAGAGTGTGCCCATGGGCCCTGAGCCTGAATGCCTCCTGCTCTGTGTTTCTATAGGCCCAGGGCTGATCCCACCCCCAGAAGCACAGGCAGATGTTGCCTGCAATGGAGCCAGACCCACACTTGTGCTTTTGCAGCCAGTCTCAAACCACAGCCAGGTCTGCTAAATCATCAGGTCCTCGGTGGGTGGCTTCCATGATCTCTCTAATCTGGCTATAATTTCCTAATTTGCTGATCTCCCTACCCCTGAATCAGCAAGTATCAGGATTCCAGGCACTCACTGGGACCACTGCCCTAGCCTGTTGAAGATGTGGCACTGGCTTGTAATGAGAGGGCCCTTGACTTGGGTCATCCCAATTTCTTTCCTATTCAGGAATATTCATATGCCAGACATAATTCAAATAGGTATGTTCATATATAAACTGGATAGTCAGCATTTATTATGTTTTTTTTTTAATTTGATGGCTCTTTTCTCTTTGCAGAAAGCCCAATTTTATGCTTCTTGAAAAACTACACTAAACATATGATACTCTTCTTTTAAAGTGGGAATTTAAGTAGGACAATCAAAATAGAAATTTAGTAGACAGAATGCAAGAAACGTTGGGCATCTATTTTACTACATAACCAATACTTTAAAAATCACAAAATCTCGGGCGCCTGGGTGGCTCAGTGGGTTAAAGCCTCTGCCTTCAACTCAGGTCATGATCTCAGGGTCCTGGGATGGAGCACCGCATCGGGCTCTCTGCTCAGCAGGAAGCCTGTTTCCCTTCCTCTCTCTGCCTGCCTCTCTGCCGACTTCTGATCTCTGTCTGTCAAATAAATAAATAAAAATCTTTAAAAAAATAAAAAAATAAATTAAATAAAATAAAAATCACCAAATTTAAGGTATTCTCACAATGTAATCACATTCTAGTAAAAAAACACCACTCTCTCTTAAAATGGCCAAAAGTTAGAATGAGAAGCTTCTTAAAGTAAAGCACCAACAGAAAGAAAAATCAGCTAATCTTTAAAAATAAATATTTATCCTTTGTGGTACACATCAAATATACAGTGGTCTGCATCAGAGTAATATTTATTCACAAAGTGAAATGAATTACTAACATGTACCATGAAACAATATGCCACATTTTTTTGAAAGGCAGAAACATACCAAACAAATGTTATTGAAATTAGCAGCTAGAGAGTGACTGTACTTCTTATAAGCTATAGTAGTTATAACTATACATATTGACATGGAACATGTTAATGATTTATTTTTGCAAAGAAAAGGTACCCCGTGACCCTATTTTTAAATATTTCTATTTTTATTTATATCTACACACATTATAACACATTCAAAATCTGAAAGGATATATACTAAATTCAAAATATGATTTCTTCCTAGGTGATAGAGTTAGGATAATTTTTATTTTCATTTTCTTCTCTTTTCTTACCTATAGTCAAAGAATTCTGATATGTAGTACTTGTAGCTTTTTTAATACCTGTTATTTTTTTTAAAAGAGTAAAATTATGCCACACTAATAACTTTTATGGTTATCCTCGGATACTACTATATCCTTTCTTCAAGATCAGTATTGCTGAGGAAATTAGAGAAAGTTTTTCTTGGTTGGGGCCTACACTTAGGATGGGGGAGCAGGATATTGTTTAAGGATCTCTTTTGTTTGTTTTCTTCATTTTTTGAGTCTGAAATTCCTCTGTCTCCACAGTCCAAACTGACTAAGGAAAGACTAGAGTACATTTTGCAATAAGTGGCTTTTGCTGCACTCTGCTGGAACAATCTCTAGTGTTCTACACAAAATGATCAATAAAGAATGCTCATGTCTTTGCTATATATATCTGGTTAAAAATGTCCTCATGGAGGTTTACATATTTCTATGGATAAATGAGAATGTTCTTTAATAAAAGGGATATAGTTTACAAACATATACACCAAGGATTACCATGCTCACACATCAATAAGTAGCTATAAATGCAATACTTGAGTATGGTATGTTAGAGGTAACACTTTTAAGTGCTTATTTTGTAACCTCTAAGAAGAGGTAGATCTTTTCTCAACTCTTCTAAACAAACTCAATAATCTACCTTCAATCTTGTAAATTCTTTAGATGTGCCTAACTGGACTCACATTACGTGGAATCATTTGTTACATTAAGAAGAAAAAAAGAAAGAAAAAGAAAAAAGAAAACCTTACCAAATTAAAGCGGTTTTTCAGTTTGTTGGGAAATAATCAAATGACTTAACACCTGCTATGTCCACCTACCAATCCCTCTTTTTAGTCCTTTACCTCTTCCCTCAAAACCCACCTGCAGTCAACATTCAGCATAAAGCTCTTTCGGTGAAAAGTAAATCAATTTGTGTTGGCCCGAGATTTTACAAAACAGTGCCTAGAGAGGCCTCAGTAACACAGATGCAATGGAAAAGAACCGTGGCAGGCTTGTTTCAACAATCTTCTGAGGGCAGTAAGGAAAAACTTTCACCTTAGCTGTGTCTTGGGAGTTGCAAACACAGATGTTGGCAAGAATCCCAGCATATACAAAATACTTCTCAATTTTTACTAATACCTGCTAAAATTATGTTTTGGCCTCTTTGCCTGGAAAGAAAAGTCTGGGATGACCCATCTTTTGACTTTATAATCTGCATAAATCTCTTGAAGAGGGTTCACAGGAAAAGTTTCCATGGAACATTTCTATTAAAAAAAAAAAGAAGAAGAAGAAGAAGAAAGAAAGAAAAGAGGAGGAAAAACGCAGCAGCCTCCACGGCATCATCTCCTCTCTATGGAAGTCTCTGCTGCACTCTCCAGTGAGAGTGGTGAAATTCGGGAGTCCACAGGCCACAAGACAGAAGGTGTGCACTGGCCTCAGAGTGGATCCCTGCCCAAATCTTCCAATACCACGGTCAAAAAGCCGAGTGTATACTAGTGCCCTCAAGTGTCTGGTGCTGGGCCAGCAACAAACCTAGACCTAGGGCCAAAATAACCAGGGTCTTGTTTTGCATAAATGACCTGCTGTTAAGACAATCCTGTGCTGTAGGAAAAAACACTGGCTTGGCAAAGGTAAAGCATTTAGAAGGGCCAACACTGTACCAGCCCTTCGAATTCATTATCTCATAAAATCACTCAATGCCCCTAAAACAGAAAACTATCCCCATTTTACAGAAGAGGAAACTGTGGTTCAGAGAATTTTAAAAATCTGCCCATGGTCACAAAGGTGGTTAACAATGAAGTCAGGGTTGAAACCCAGGTCTGTTTCATCCCAAAGTCTCTTTCAAGTCCACCAACCCCCCCTTAGAGAGCCCAGTTACTGTCCCATCTCAAATACTTTTAAAGAGTCGTTGACTCTTCAGGGCTTTTAAAAATTCTTTTGTGAAATGATTCAACTGAATATTATTTATAAAACTTTCTTAAACTTCAAAAATCCATTATTCTAAGGACCTATTCATATCTTTCTTTGCCTGTCTCCCCTCCCTTTTTTTTAAGTGGGTGTGACATAAGATGTAAATTTTCTAGGCTAAAAAAATCCAAGGTAATCCTAAAGGCTTCAGATGTCAGACAGTCTCTACTGCTAAGCATAGCTTGGAATTGTCACTAATGTTCTCTCTAAATCTGGTCATGTTTAGTGGTATGCGCTGATTATCAAATAAAAGGAAGCCAAATAAAACATCAAGTGCTATAAAAATACTTAGCATTGTCTTGGGAAATTCCAATCCTTAAAATTATTTATTATTTATTTACTACAAATCCCCCCCCCCAAATTATCTAACATATTTGGAATCAAATAATGAAAGATGTTTTTGCCACACCACCATTAGGACCTAGTTTCATAGCATTTTATTACTGTATCATAATCACTGAGCATATTGATATAAGGTAACAATGACCCTATTTGGAAAACTATTATATTTAAAAAGCAAATGTTTCAAATCTTTAAATGGAAATAAGCACCCATTTCTATCAATTGTTTGATCAATTGCTTGGCCTTAACTGAAGCATGGTTATTTCAAAAAGAAAGCAAGTAACACTTTTATAATCTATTTTCCTTAATAAAATATACATTTTATTTCATTAGTGATCTACAATTTTAATTAAAACTCCACGTCCATATTTTACTTCTTAAATGACAGATACTTTCACTAGCTAACAAGAAGTTAACCCATTGCTACAATCCTCCTGAAATAATGTGTGTAATGAAGAATAATTAAGGTAGCAAGGGCAAAAGGTTACTTAAGACTTTACTATGGTGTGAGCTTAAATTATAGGTTTTAAACAAGATGTAAGGACCAACGCACTTGAAAAAAAAGTGCAATTTTAATGGAATGCAGAACAAATTAACTTTTTAACATTTAATAATACCCAATTGCATAATGGGATTTTGGTAAGTGCTACAGGGAGCAGAAAATAAAAGTAACACTGCAAGGTATGCTTGTTAACTACTGCAAGCTAAGGGCATTATTGGCCTACTAAATGCTGTAGTAAATGGACACATTGTGACATGAAAGACTGGATTCTGCCATCTGATTGGCACATTTTGTTTGTTATTTCTTTTTAAAAGAGAGGAAAAGATGAAAACCTTCAAGGAATTTTGTTAGCATGTTCTCAGAATTTCATCTCAATACTTTCCCAGGCTGGGAAAAATTTCTCCTGCAGGGTTACCTTCTCCCTTATTAAGTCAACCACAAAGGTGGCTATAAGATCCTTTTAAACCCAGCTCTCTCTACAGGGGCAGAGCCATCACAGCATTCTGGTCTGAACCTAGGGAGCCCGCAATTCAATCTGTGCCTCTTGCCTCTGTAAAGCAATAACCACATGGCATTGGGCCAGCCTTTATTTTCATCCAATAATTGAGCAAAAAGGGTTTCAACTGTGAAAAGACCCCCATGACCTAGCTCTAAAGCTTGACAAAGAGGAATGGAGTATATGCCCATGCTTCAGAATTACACCACAAGAAGTCACTGTGCAACACCAGCCACATACTCTGTGTCCCAAGGGACAGGGTCAGTGATATGGTCAGTTCTTATTTATCATAATCAGGTGTGAAAATATATCTGTTATCCTTCTGTTGACCACATTTGTAATCAAAACCCTGCTTAAGCACCAGAGGAACCAAAACCATGTAACTTTCAAAAGCACTAAGAGCTAATCTTAAATTTCCTCCAAAAACACCAGGAGCTACATTCATTTATTTACTCTATAAACTTTGAGTTACCTACCATAGGCCAGGCAATGTGCTTGACAGAGTGAACAAGACAGATAACAGTCCCTGTCTTTCTAGGACATAGAACCTGTCAGTTGCACATTGCCATAGATAGTCTTGGTCAACTGAGCTTTACTCTTGGTAAAGAGGAAAGTGCCCAAACTCAAACAGTGAACACAGGTCAGCAGAAACACTATTTCCACCTATCTTCATTATATGCTCTGTTTTCTGTGTTTTAATCCTTCGGTGAAGTTCTTAAAGAATTTGGCTGAATGGAAGTTTGGCCATTAGAAGAAGAAAATATGCAGACTTTTCCTGAAGGTTGACAGTGAGAACCCATTCTGATCAGCCAGAAAATCTCCTTTCTTATACTCAGGCATATACTAAAACATTCTTAATCCCCACCTCTTTGACTCTGCTAAACAGTTATGGAAACATTTGCCATAGAACCTGAATAATATCTCAGAATCCTTCTGAAGTCACCATTTTAGGCAGCCACCACCAACTGTTCAGATTGGCATAGGAGATGAAAATTATTTGCTAGTGTAATCTTAGACTGCATTAATAGAGTTTCTATGCCCAATAGAAGGCTGAACTAGATGAATAAGGCCAATTGCAATGCCATAAATATAGGAATATGAAATTCTAAAAATAGGAAGTAGCCAACTTAAATTAATTACAACATTCCAAAAGTGTCTTTATTGGTAGAGTATTTAAACTCATAGAAGGAATTTCCCCAATGAGACAATACTATAAATTGTATTAATGTCCCAAAACAGTCCTTAAAAGACTCTTTTAGCCCAATATGTGCCAAAATGGAACTGAACCAGTATACATTTGAAATGAAAAACTAGTAGAAAATAAGACTTATGGGGGGGATAGTATACTACTCACAATAAAATTTTAAGACAGCGTTATGGACTAGACTCAAGATCTAACAACTACTTAAACTGTTAAAATGTTTTGTCTGTTATAGCTGTTGGGGTACATATCTTATTGCCCAACTAGACTAGAAACCACTTGAGGAGAGTAAACATTTCTAACACATTTTGTACCCATTCCTAACTTCCTCCCCCTCCAGTGTCCCTGATAAATATTAAGCAAGTGTAGATAAATGACAGAATTTCCTAGTAGGAAACCTAGGATTATCAAGGAAGCAGACACCCCTACTCTTTTCTATACACAAAGAAGAAAAAGGGAACAACAAGGCTTCAGTGTCACTTTTCTGCTCACTAAAAGAAGACATTTTGCTACCTTTTCCACTGCCTTCATGTGACTTCGAATAGCCATTTACAACTGTAACATGCTTATAAGCTATGGAGGGAACATGACTGTCTTATGAACCGCTAAGGACTTAATGACTATCTCAGTGACTTGGCACATAGCAGGTACTGAATATTTGGTGAACAAATGAAGGACTACATTGCTCAGGCAATAGTTTCAACAGGCCACTGGAATTGGTACTATATAGTGTTGTTTTTGGTTTTTTTTCTCACCATAGCACATACCCTCCCCAATGTCCATCACCCAGGGTACTATATAGTGTGTTTTGAACCCTAAAGTGTACTGTACTTCTCAGACTATCATTTATTTTTCTAATTTTTATAAATGTGGATAAAAGAACAATTTCCCTTTCCTTTTAACATGATAAATATGAAGAAAAAAAAAAAGCAGTTGATAAAAGGTAACTGATCCGTAGCACAGTGTCAGGAGACCCCACCAAAGAGGGAGGCTACCAAGCAGCAGGCAGGACCCACATGGAGAGGGCAGCCAGAGAGACACCATGGGAGAATGCAGGCCTAGTGTGGCAAGGACTTTTGACTTTTCAAGAGAAACCAGAAGTCAAATTTTTCAATGTAAAGGCTCTTAGTTTTTAATTTTGACAACTAATAAATGTTTTAATAAAAACTGCATTAGCCAATTCTATTGTCTGATCAAGAAGACAAAAATGATTTATTCTTTTGCTGTAACTTAAGGCAAAAAGAGAAGGAAAATGTGAGAGAGAACTCCATTTCCTTGTAAGTATTTAAGCAAAACTACAAAGGGTCTCAAAGGCACTTTCTAAGTTGGAATAAACAACTAACGAGGGCAACAGTTTTCAAACTTTTAAAGAATTAATTGAAACCTAAGTGAAGCCCAATACCTAAGAGAAATAAAACTGAGGTGGATCAGATGTACCTTCCACCCTTTATCAGATGGCACAAGGCATGCCAATGAGGCCCTATGGTTCCACTGCAGCCATTTTGGAAAACAAATGACTGTGATGGTAGGTTTCTTCAAATGAAAGGAAAGGGGACAAAGTCTAAGGCAAATCCAATAAGGAGATGGACTTAAGAGTCACAATCCAAAGTAAAAATACATTTTGTAAATGTTCCATTATAAAGTGCTATGGGTAAAAAAAAACCTAGTAGAAGAAACCTAGTAAGCTAAGAACTGCAGTTTTTCCCATATGCCTTGAGTTCAGAAAGCACATGTAAAAGAAGATGCCACAACAAGGACCAGAGACAAACCGTATATAAAACCACTGAGAAACTGGGAATCTGAGTGGGAGTCCTGTGCTTTAATCACCACATCCAACATTAGACATGAAAGGGAATTAGCTCATCCAAAATGTTGACAAAGATGAGGACCAAGGCCTAACCACACTACAAACTCACACACACTACAACTAATAGGACACTATTTTCGTCTATAAAATTGGCAGAGTTTTTGTTTTTTTTAATAATTCCCAATGTCAGTAGAGAAGCCAAGAAGTGGACTTTCTGATGTGCTTGGGGGGGGGGGTAAATTTATAAAACCTTTCTGAGGGGAAACATGTATTAGAAGCCTTTACAGATGCACGTGGACCTTGGTCCAACAATTCCACATGTGGAAATCTATGCTGAGGAAATGGTCATGAATGGACCAAATTTTACCTCCAAAGATACTTACTGCAGCATTATTTGTAGAAATAAGATCTTCAAAGCGAACAAATTATCCAACACTAAAAAATTGGGTAAGCTGGTTTTGACATAGCCACTATGTAGCATTAAATAAAATGTTATAATGCTATTTATAATGACATGAAAAGAAAAGTATTCCTGAGATGAAATAAAAAAAACAGGACTGCAAGCACATCCTTTATATAACTACCCCAATTTTTAAAAAATGCATGTACTACTGGGTATTTACTAAAGATACAAATGTAGTGATCTGAAGGGGCATGTGCACCCGAAGTTTATAGCAGCAATGTCCACAACAGCCAACCAGGAATACCTGGTTCTCCATCCATTCATTTACTATTGAAACATAGTGTATCTGGACCTGTACTTGATTGAAGGTTAAAGGAGTTATCATTCAGCTCATAACCTGGTGTTGACTATGAGGAGTCTGGAAAAACTAATTCACAGTAAAAAAATTAATTGACTCTTTTTCTAGGTACTAGGTATCCAATTATTTCCTAACATCCTCTATTAAACTATATCAAATTTTGTAGCCATAAGCCTTCAAGGCTTTATGGAAAATAAGTTTTATTCAAGAATAAAAGCCCAAATCAAGGAGATGCTATCAAACCAGAGATGAAAATTTGGAAAGATGAAGTAACTCACCAGAATCTGTGATTCAGGCTCGTGAAAAACACATTTTAAAAAGAACTGTAAACCTATCCGGAATGTAAAAATAATTTACTTCAAATGATATAGAGCATAAACCTTTCAAACACTTGTAAGTTAACACCAGGAAGATGATAGAGCTTATTCTTGTTCTAAGATGATAACTGCTTTTTAAGTACAAAGAGATCATAAAAATTCCACAGTGACAAAACAGAGTCCCCAAACAACTTAAATCATAGCAAAAGGAGGATTAGGAGCATTGCCCATTACCCATAGTACCTGCAATGACTGCTCCAACTCCAGGAGTGGGAATGATAAACATAGGTCTAAATATGTAAATTGTAAAGTACATATCTCATTAGCAATATAATATCCTGGTCCCAGAGTAAATTTTTGGCAAAGACATAAGGCATGCCTTCAGAAGTTCCCTGAAGAAATGCCAACTAAGCACTGGGGCAGGACCACTGAGTTCAAGAAATAATGTGTTCAGCCCCACTACGTGCCACACCAGGCTCTGTGCTATGCAATGGGGCACAAGAGTGAACAACATTAGATTTGGCAGTTTCTTCTATCCTGGAAACAGACTAAAAACAGATGGAAAATCCACTTCAACTGAAATGTAAAGTATTTACCTGTTAAATAAGTTTTAGGTCCTGTAAGAAAAATGTTGTGAAAGCATGGCTACAAATTTTTTCTAACAAGATGGGTCCTAGTACATTAAATACACTAAAATAATCTATTGTTGAGTTATTATAGCTCCTATTAGTCACTGATAATATCAATTAAAATTATTTTCAACTGATAATACACTTTAATTAAAAAATTATATATGATGCATCTGTTCGTAGTTCACTTAAGCACCATTCTATCTTTTTGAATTTCATCTTCAATAGCAAAAACTAGACTAAAAGGTAATATGTGTCTACCTTTATAATTATCATTACTATAAGAAAGTCATGCTCCTTGAGGTTATCAACCATATCATAAACACCTTTATATACCTCTTCCGATTACAAAGAAACTCATACATAGTATTTGCTCAATAAATATTTGAGAGAGTAATCTCCTAAACTGAATCTTTTAATCCCTGAATTTCAATGATCAAATATTCTTTCTTTTTTTAATATTTTATAACTATTTTAACTATTTCCAAATATTTTGATACACCACATTAAACATTTGTAGTCTTGAGAACACTTTCAAGACTTAAGAATCACCACAAAGTACATTTTCTAAGCTGAATCTAAAGGAATTCTATTAAGCACACATATAAGTTTATATGAAAAGCAATAAGAAATATTCCATTTTTGGAGGCACCTGGGTGGCTCAGTGGGTTAAAGCCTCTGCCTTCAGCTCAGGTCATGATCCCAGGGTCTTGGGATCGAGCCCGGCATCAGACTCTCTGCTCAGCAGGGATCCTGCCTCCTCCTCTCTCTCTGCCTGCCTCTCTGCCTATTTGTGATCTCTGTCTGTCAAATAAATAAATTTAAAAAACAAACAAACAAAAAGAAATATTCCATTTTTGTGTTGTTTCTTGAAATCTGATCAAAATCTGAGTTTAAATTTAAATGTATAGGAAAAAAGAATAAATTGACTTATTTCAAGATGACAGTTTTGCAAAGTTGTAAAACCAGCTCCATAGAACCTAAGATTTCATCTCTTGTTAGGGAATCTAACAAGGTTTGTAGACAAACAACAGTGTTGAAACTTTGTCAAGAAATATTTTAAATATTAAAGAACGATGTCAACCCTTGTTCTGTTCATGACTAAACTTGATACAATCAAGAAAAATTAGTTTCGGATGTGGGATACTTCAGGGATTTGAAGTAGTTTGCTAAATAGGAAGCTAAATCCAATTACTTTTCTGAAGATTTGGCATCTTCAACTGAAAACCAATATTCCAATTAACATTAGACAAATATCCAAGCTTATCCACATGTTCCAGGCATCCTTTTTGGCTAACAAGTACACTCCATTTCTGTATTTAATTATTCCCTTATGTATACATAGGGCCTGCATTATACTTGAGATATATAAGGCAAAAAAAACAAAAAGAAAGAAAATTTTTAATTCTTCTGTGGTTTACTTCTACTTGTGCACAACCCAAATTTAACTTCTTATATAATTTTATCTTCTTTTCTAAATTAAAAATGTGCCAACACAGTCTTCTTTAAATATGAGATGTTTTGAACTACCCAATGGTATAAATGTCAAAGGCACTCTCTATATCACTTCACTCTACTCAAAAATTACAAATAGACAAACAAAACACAGCTTCATCATCAAATATTGCCTTTAGCTTGCCTGAAACTTAAAAGCAATTCAGATATTCTGAGCCAGATTATTTATATACCTTTCCCCCCTACTTTCAGGGAAATTTCTGAAGTAAGGGTAGCTTCAAGGAGAAAAGACTCAGTTCAATATCAATAAGTAGAAACTTTTCATAAATGGAAAAATAAATTCTTAAGAGTGGGAAACTTGGTTAGCACAGAATATATACCTATGGTTCTAGATTGTTATAATGTATTTCATCTTTTGTCGACCACATGAAATGTGAAATTTTATATTAGTGCTACATTACACAATACAATTACATGTCACAGAATACAATTTTTTCTCACTAGAACTTTAAAGTAAGCAATATTTATTTATTAAGAACCAGCAAAGAATATCATTATGGCAGTAGTGAAGTATCACACCAAGTCTAACTGTGGAAATTGCCCTCAGTTTATTTTCTAAGAGTAATAATAATTGCCTTCAGTTTATTTTCTCTGCCCCTCTGCCTACTTGTGATCTCTCTCTCTCTCTCTCTGACAAAAAAAAAAAAAAAAATCTAAAATCTTAAAAAAAAAAAAAAGAAAGAAAAGAAAAGAAAGAAAGAAAGAAAAAGAAAAAGAATTATGAGGGGTTAGGGGAGACAGCAAGAGGAGAATATGCCTAAACTCCCAAAATAGATTCAGAAGTAAAACCCATGTCCTAAAACAAATTCACATAAAGCAGTAACAAGTTTAGGCCTCTGCTTAGCACTCCCTCTTTTTAATACTTATACCAAATAAACCTCGTAGCCTGTTTGCTAAACCTCTAGAACCAATAAGTTAGGAATCAGCATGGCTATTACAAATCAGGAAAAGAAAGAAACAGAAAATTGTACCCCAAAATATAACAGAAAGAAAGAAGTCAGATTATATATTATTTTAAGGTAGGCAAAAGAATTTTAAATGGTATTTTTGTCTAGACCATTCACCACAGGGATGAGGGACACTCAATGGGCTTTATATGTGGAGAATCACCAGGCTCAGTCCTCTGACCTGTTTTCTGCTCTATCCTCAATGTTTCCCAATGAGTCATGACCCATTAGTGGTATGTCCAATCAATTAAATGGGTTATGAACATTTTTTTTGTATGATAAGGTGTGATATACTAGTTGAAATATATATTCATTGAATACAGAAATAGGTAGAGACTACTCTGGTTAAGTTTTATCACCCATCCCCTCACAGTGCCAAACATAAGATTTTAAACATAAGTAAATACCACAATATCCCATATGTGAATATATGAATCATATGGAAATCATCTGGATAGAGCACATTAAGCGAGAACAGCAGCAGGTTAGATGGTACACATCAACATTTAAAGGTAGAAGGAAGAGGCGCCTGGGTGGCTCAGTGGGTTAAGCCGCTGCCTTCGGCTCGGGTCATGATCTCAGGGTCCTGGGATCGAGTCCCGCGTCGGGCTCTCTGCTCGGCGGGGAGCCTGCTTCCCTCTCTCTCTCTCTCTCTCTCTGCACCAGCCTCTCTACCTACCTGTGATCTCTCTCTGTCAAATAAATAAATAAAGTCTTTAAAAAAAATAAAAATAAAAATAAATAATAAAGGTAGAAGGAAGAGTAGCCTATGAAGACAGCAATGAAAAAACAGTTGTAAGAATGGCTATACATTAAGATAGCTTGGGACACTTCCAAAAAAGTAAGATAGGATGACAAAGTTAAACATGGTAGAGTGGTACCTGGGTGGCTCACTCAGTTGAGTACCTGATTATTGATTTCAGCTCAGATCATGATATCAGCGTCTTGAGATCAAGTCCTGGGTGGGATTCCACACTCAGCAGGGAGTCTGCTGGGGATTCTCTCTTTTGCTCTACCTCTGTCCCCTCCCCCCCCCCCACTCACATGCTCTCTCTCTCCCTCTAAAATAAATAAATCTTTTAAAAAATGGTAGAAAGACTGTGTAATATTATAACCAAAAATGGATTTGGCAATTAAAAGTTCAGAGGCAACAGCAGAAGAGGCAAAACCATATTAAAAGTGGATGGAGAATTAAAGACACAAATAATTGGAAAGACATCCCATGTTCTTTCTTCTAGTTCATGGACTGGAAGACTTAATATTATTAAAATGTCCATACTACCTAAAGCTATACACAGAGTCAATGTATTCCCTCTCATAACATTGGACATGGCTATGAATTCCTGGATATGACACAAATAGCATAGGTAACAAAAGCAAAAATAGACAAGTGGAACTACAACAAATTAAAAATCTGCACAGCAAAGAAAATAATCAACAGAGTGAAAGGCAACCTGTGGAATGGAAAAAAATACTCACATATTATACCAAATATATAGGGAACTCCTACAACCTGATAATAAACATCTATTATGAGGGTCATTATCAAAAAGAAAAAATGTTGGCAAGGATGTAGAGAAATTGGAACACCTGCACACTATTCAATGGATGAAAAATGGTACAGCCATTATGGAAAACAGTATGGAGGTTCCTCAAAAGATTTAAGACTACAATATGATCCAGCAGTCCCACTTCTGAGTATTTATTCAAAACAACAGAAATCACCATTTCAAAGAGATATCTGCACTCTCATTTTCATTGCAGCATTATTCACAGTAGCCAAGATATGAAAATGATCTAAGTGTCTGTTAACAGATAAACAGAATAAAAAAATGTGGTATATGTATATACAATGTACTATTATTCAGCCATAAAAAAGAAGGAAATTCTTCCATTTGTAACAACATGGATGAACTTTGAAAATGTTATGCTAAGTGAAATAACCAATCACAGAAGAACAAGTACTGCATGGTTCCACTTAAATGAGACATCTTGGTAGTTGCCAAGAGTAGAAGCAGGGTGGGGTGGAAAGAGGAGGTCCCATGCAGTGGGTAAAGAGTTTCAGATATGCAAAATGAGAAAGTTCTAGAGATATACTGCATAACAATGTGCATGCTGTGAACAAAACTATATTGTATGCTTAAAATTTGTTAACAGTTCATATGTAGGGGGTTTTTTTGACACAATAAAAAAGAGGACAGATAAATGAAATGGAAGATGAGAGAATAAAAACAATAAAAGTAGACAGTTTCTGATGAGACAAGTGTGCAGAGGGAGAAAAGAATGGATTACATATAGAAGAGAAATACAAAAAAACCTTGCAGGAGACAGGTCTATGACAGAATAAGCTTCAGCATGTTTATAGGCTATAGGGAAAGAACAGAGAGGGGAGAGATCAAAAATATAATCAGAATAAATAATAAATAAGTTATTATTCCAGAAACTAGTGGAAAATCAAAAGGATCAATGAAGGACTGATCTTGAAGAAAAGGAAGAAACCCTCATACATGGCTGATGGAATATAAAATGATATAAAACTGAGGAAAAAGTATGCCATAAAGTTAAACAAAAATTTATCATGTAACCCTGCAATTCTACTCCCAATAATACTAATAATAATCCCCCCCCAAAAAACCGTATTTCCACATAAAGACATGCAATAAATGTTCACAGCAGCGTTATTCATTTATTGGTCAAAACCGAAAACAATCCACATATCTATCAACTGATAAAACAAAATGTAGTGTACTCATACATGGAATACTATTCAGCAATGAAAAGGAACTGCTGACACATTCTACAATATGGATGAACGTCAATAACGTTATGTTGGTAATAGAACTCAGACCCAAAGGATTCTTCTTATACAATTCTAACTACATTATATATCCAGGAAAAGCCAGCTTAGACAAAAAGTAGATTAGTAGTTTCTTGGTGTTAGGGATAGAAGAGGGGATTAAATGTAAATGGGCACAAGGGAGCTTTTGAGAGTAATGGTAATGTTCTAAAACTGTTATTATAGTGATGTTTGCACAACTTAATAAATACACTAAAATTCATTAAATAGTACATTTCCAATGGATGAATTCTGCATAATCCAAATTATACACCAATAAAATTTGTTTGTTTGTTTGTTTGTTTTTAAGAGAATAGGCTAACTTGACTGGCATGTGTGTTTTACACAAGTGGGAGTTAATATTAGGAAGAGTTGGGTCCCATTCTTCAGAGATCTTTGAATACTAGAAAGAGAAGTCTGAACCAGATAGACAAAGGAGATCCCTGCAGGTCTCAGAATGGGATAGTACAAATACAAATAATTACATTTAGAAGATTAGTCTCTTTTTTTTTTAAGATTTTATTTATTTATTTGACAGAGAGATCACAAGTAGGCAGAAAGTCAGGCAGAGAGAGAGAGGAGGAAGCAGACTCCCCACTGAGCAGAGAGCCCAATGCAGGGCTTGATCCCAGGACCCTGGGATCATGACCTGAGCCAAAGGCAGAGGCTTTAACCCACTGAGCCTCCCAGGCGCCCCCAGAAGATTAGTCTCATCTAATGTGTCAGATAAGAAGTGGAACATTAGATCATAAAGACCAGGAATTACGGACTTCCTTGAGTCCATGTCCCCTACTAGCAAGAGCTGATCCTCTTACATACTTTTGCCTTGACTCACAAAGGTGGGGTAAAAGACAGAGAGATGGCCCATGAAAATCTATCACTTCCACAGGAAAAACATCTCCAAGAATACAGACTTTGAGACCATCATTCCAACTGAGAAATCAAGTGAACATGCAAATTAAGTGCTGGCTAGAAGCCTGTCCTAGATGGGAATAAAGGGAGGCAAAGAACCAATATTTGGGTGGGAAGGGTGGTTGGATTTTCCTAAAATCCAATATCCTGCTATAAGAGATTTAGAAATCATATAAAAGGAAACTTAGTGGTCCCTCACGGAAAACAGTGAAGCTAAGTATCTACTGATTTTACTATACAACAGTCTACTAATGATTCCCAAGTACAGTGACAATATAGCTAAACCCATTTAAAGTCCAATGTTCCATTTGCCTTGGGAGCCATGGAGGAGCAGCAGCCATAACTGCACTACACTATGGCTGTGGGCCTCAACAAGGGCCACAATGTGATTCAGAACGTGAGCAAGCAGCAGCTGGTGCCTCACCAAGCACCAAGATCTTGTGGAACATAATCTGAGAGGTATGCAGCTTCACCATATAAAAGCAGTGCGCCATGGGGCTGGCTCAAGGTCTCCAAAGACAAGTGCACCCTAAGTCCCTCAAGAAAAAAGTGGGGACACACATCTATGCCAAGAGGAAGAGAGAGGAGCTGAACAATGTCCTGACAGCCATGAGGAAAGCAGCAGCCACGAAGGACTGAACTCTTCTCCTCTATATGAAATAAAGCTTTTTTGAAACATGATAAAAATAAAAAATAAAAATGAAGTCCAATGTTCATTTCTTTTAATTAGATTAAATCACTTTTACCTATTATTACCTTGTTTCTGAATATACAGTTGAGTTTCACAAAATATTGTTTTAAAAATATATCACCTCAATTTATCTTTGGTTCCATTTCATACTTTCAAACAACACTCAGGGCACTATTAGCCCTGTGAATGTCAATATACAGGGAAACATATCAGAATTGATATAATTACTTAGCTGTTTATAGATAATCCTATAAAGATCATACATCTTTTGTTTTTGTTAAGTAATATCATAAAATAATCTCTCTGGCTTTGTTTTCCTTAACTGAGAGAAAGAAAGTGGAGGAAGGGAAGGAGGGTAAAGAGGAGGGTCATGAGGATGGGGATCATTGTTAACTCACAAATCAAACCATTTTCAGAACTCCATTTACAGAAAACTAGTACAAAAGGAATAATTGTGCTAGATAGGATGAAACAGGAAGATAGATAACATAAATGAAAGAAAACTCATAGAATTACAGGTAATTAGAGGCCACTTATATATTTTTTCTCTCATCACTGATACAAAAAGATAAGATTTTCATTTCCTTATAATGGATTCATTAATAGTTTTACTGTAATATTAGAAACATCTTGTTTCTGAGTGTATCTCAAAGAACTGATTATTTTAAAAGATCAAACAAATAGAAATTTTAGCAGAAGAGGGTACCTCTGATTACTTGGTTTAGAATACTTTATATCAGATGATCAAATTTCTGAATCTGAAAAATTCGCCAAAACAAAACCCTAATACTGAGTTTATAATCTAAGTAGGGGTTCACACTAATATTAGCAGGCAGAAAAACCAAATACCAGCTAAAGAAGATGCCGATAAAGAAGTATGCATTCAGTTTATATTAAAAAACACATATGCTCCAGAAAAGTAAAGCATACCAGATGGATATTAAAAGTAGAAAATTTTTATATATGAATAGTTCTGTTTTCCTCTTGATTTCTGTACAATCCCCATTAACATCAATTAGTGCTACATATGTAAATCCAAGGAAGCGTAACTCCAGTGTCATGATACTACTCTGCACTTGTATATCTTGTTTGAAAACTAACTCAGCTGCAAAAACCCCTGTTACTTAGATCACTATCATTAGCATCCACCAAACAAATACCGACCAGCTAAAAACACATTCCAGGCTGGCATTAAATGACCCTAAAGGCCCATTTTGTTTCTGAAATTCTAAATTTATAGAAATTTAAGATTCTAAGTCCATTGCCTTAACCATTATGCATATAAGCATCATACTGGATGCTGCTCAGACAGGTTCCAAGGATTCCAAAGATAAAAGCGAAGAAGCCAAGTGACATACCCGTAGTCAAAGAAACGTAAAGAGCTAGAACTAGGGCCTAAGTCTGTTGACACAAAATTTGATTTTTTTTTTTTTTGCTTTTGTGGGTTTTTTTTGTAATACCTGAAGGCATGGTTTATGTGAGCAAAGGTTCCTGGTAGTCCCCTAAACACGTAAGAGTGCTTCCGACTGCCTGCTATTTCAGAACCAGTGAGTGAAAATCATTGCATCAAGGATAGTGTTATGAGCTAGAATTTAAAAGGATTAAGGAGGGGCAGCTGCTTGAGCCGTTGTGCAGCTCTCTTGGTTTCACCCCAGGTCCTGACCTCAGGTTCTGAACCTGGAGCGCAACATAGGGCCCCACACTCAGTGGGGAGTCTGAGATTCTTTCCCTCTGCCCTTCTCCCCGCTCGCACGATCTGTCTCTCTCTATCTCTCAAATAAATAAATATTTAAAAAATTAAAAATAGGGGCCATGGGTGTCTCAGTCGAGTAAGCATCTAACTCTTGGTTTCCACTTGGTCATGATCTAGCCTGATCAGATCAGAGATGTAGCCTGAAGTCATGCCCCCCTCTCAGCAGGAAGTCTACTTGAGATTCTCTCTCTCCCTCTCTCTCTAAATCAAAAATAAATAAATAAATCTTTTTAAAAACATGTTAAATAAATAACAATAAATAAATAAATGGATTAGAGGAAAGAAAAAAACAAAAAAAATCACAAGAAACAATATAAAACTATGAGTTCACAATTATCTGTGGCTAGAACTATCATGTCTGCTGAGGCTGCAACTAGCCACACATGGCTATTCAGCTTGAAAAGTGCTGTAAATGTAAACTAAACAATGTACTGAAGATTTACGATGAAAACAATACAAAATATCTTGATAATTTGCATTTGATTACATGTTGAAATTATGTTTTACATACATAGAGTTAAATAAAACACATTATCAAGATTAATTTCACTTTGTTTTTTTTTTAACATGGCTACTAAAAAACTTAAGATTACATATATGGTTCATATTTGTGGCTTGAAGTATATTTCTGTTGGAGCAGACCTCATAGCCATATGCATTTACTGAATATATCAGTGATACACTTATAACAAACACACTTGGAGATTACATTCTAGATTGCACTCTGACCTAGTGGAAGAAAAATTTACATAATTTTAGAAAAGCTTACTATATTCCTCTAGTTTTGCTGAGGGACTAGAGAGGTAAGAGTGAGACAGAATAAGACAACTCTCATCCTTATTTATATATTAATTCAAACATACCATTCAGTTATCTAATTGTTCCCTTTTGAGTGGACAGGAATAAACTAACTCATATATGGTACAATAATCCAAAGTTCTAAACATTCAGGGAATAAAGAAATGAATTTATAGGGTATGTAGGGGAAAGAGAAAATACCAGTGAAGACCAAGAGTTGGTGATCACATTTTTTAAAATTATTTTAAAAAATTGTATAATAGGGCACCTGGGTGGCTCAGTTGGCTGGACGACTGCCTTCGGCTCAGGTCATGACCCTGGAGTCCCGGGATCAAGTCCCACATAGGGCTCCCAGCTCCATGGGGAGTCTGCTTCTCCCTCTGACCTTCTCTTCGCTCATGTTCTCTCTCACTGTCTCTCTCTCAAATAAATAAATAAAATCTTTTAAAAAAATTGTATAATACACAGAACATAAAATTTATTATTCTTTTAAAGTATATAGTTCAAAGGTATTAAGTATATTTACATATTGTGAAAAATTATTTTCATGCTTATCAAATTGTGATTATTACAATATTAAAGGAAATTGCTTAAGAATTTAAAGTCATCTAGGGGTGCCTAGATGGCTCAGTGGGTTAAGCCTCTGCCTTCGGCTCAGGTCACGATCCCACATTGGGCTCTCTGCTCAGTGGGGAGCCTGCTTCCCCCTCTCTCTCTGCCTACTTGTGATTTCTCTCTCTGTCAAATAAATAAATAAAAATCTTAAAAAAAATAATTTAAAGTCACAAAACAAATGTGCACCATTTTCAATTTTTTATATTCCTTCCACATCTTTGCACACTCACCTACTGCAGATATATCTATTTCATTATTTGAAACTTACCACATCTACTGCTATTTTCAATTAGTTGAAATGTTTATATTATTCTAGTTCTTTAAGTGATGAAATGAAATAATGATATGAAATGAGATCATATCAAATGGTAGCACTACAATAAACCTAATCATTTTCTAACCATGGAAAGCTGGTTTTTAGTGATTAATGTTATAAATGGCCAATGCAATGGATGTATTTTTTTTTCCTTTGTGAACTATTTTATTAGATAAATAACCAAGAGTAGAATTATGGGGTAAAAACATATAAACTCCATTTTTTAACTTACCATTTCCATTCATCCCCAAACATACGGCTGCAAATTTCTGTGCCCTCTTTCCTATGTTTTTTTTTATCTCCATCAAAGGAGAAAGAATTCCTTCTTAGCTCTTAAGTAGTTAGAAGAAAAACAAATGCAGCAACATCACCAAATCCCTGCTACCTCCTTCTCAATCTATCAGCATATTGTTTTTTACTTGCCAGTGGCAAGAAGAAAAGTAGGCTTGAATGTTTCATCACATATTCCTTTGTGTTATCAGCCAAAATCATGCTCATTTAAAAAGTCATGGGCAAAAAGCTCTTAGACTTCTACATGACTTAAAATGATTTTTATACATCCATACCATACAAATAAACAAAGTGGAAGGAAGTTTTAAGTACAGAAAAAGTAACAAATAGCAAACTCCAAACCACAGGATCTCTGTTTAAAATTATGCCTAATAACAACCTCTGTTTTGCAGAAGAGAAAAATCAGCCAAGTGCCTTTCTAGAACACTAATGACTATCAGTCATTATATCACACATATGTCATCTGACACAAACTTTTAGATTAGTAAACATTTTCCCTCTCCTTCAATAGAGGGTTAGTGTTCAAGTGGAGGCGGGGGCGGGGGGGATTCAGTACACATAAAAGCATCAAAACATAAGCCAAACTGTAGGGTAAGTCTAAATGTCCCCAATTTCAATTCAGCCAATCAGTCCTGCTTTAACTAACAAATGTACATAAAATTTTTATAACACAAAAGAGAACTTATTTTCCAAAGATTTTCTGCCAAATGCAATAAGTATTGGAATGTGATAGCAAAGAACCTGAACTTTAGTATAAGTGAGCAAATTAACAAAGTTACCTCTTCCTCTGATACTCAAGTTTCAGACATAATACATACTTAGGGGAACTCTCCAGATTTTGCTATCTTTCTGATAGGTGTATTAACTAATGAATATTGGATGATCATGAATATATACATATATATAACATGAATATGTACAAATAGTTTCCATGAATCTTCTTTTTCTTCAACCTGCCTATAGTTTCACTAAAGAAAACCTAGGATGTCTACATCTTACATGGAAATAATTAAATATGCTACATGACATACTAAAGCATGGACTTTGGAATAGATGGCTTAATATCTGTGTAACATTGAGCAAGTTGCTTAACCCTGCTTGGAGTCTTAAGCTCTTCATCCATAACTTGGAATCCATTACTGGGAACAATAATGCCATCTTCACAAGATGATTGTGATTATTAACTGAAATAATACATGAAATTTACCTCAGACTCAACGGATGCTCAATAAACATGAATTTCCTTTCTCTTCTCTTACTTCCTTTCTTAGGTCCTCCAAAAATATATACAGATTGACAAGGCAGTATTCCAACTGTACAAATGAGGAAATTTAGGTTTCTAACCACTGACAAAAAGAAATTCTTGACCTGGTTACTTTCTTTCAACATTATACCTTTAAAGCCATAAATAAAGGTGAAAGGTCTTTCAAAAAGTAAGACTTTTGGTTTGTCTCCCTCCCAATCCGACCTGTACCCCTGGGGATAAAAATATATGTTTATAAAAATAAAAAATTAAAAAAAAAAAAGTAAGACTTTTTTTTCCCCAAATTCTAGACTAAATTATTGAAATTGTGGTGGGCAACTGGAAAATCCTCACTCACTGGAGGATGTAAGTATCACAAGATGCTTTTCCTTGAGTGATAGCCCCAGTCCCCTCTTCTTGCTTCAGCCATAGGCTGACCTCAGGCAGGTGTACCTGGCACCTTCAATGGAATATGATAGAACGTAAATACTATATAGGAAAGGCCTGCCAGTGAGAGTAAAATGCTAATTTGGAAATGTGTATTATGGGCTTCCTAGACAATCAAAAATACAGGATATAGGAAATGACTTGCAGTTGAAAATGGGAGAAAAGTAGTTGGCTGACCCCCTTGTGCACCCAGAACTCATAATTGCTGATGGCACATCTTGGAGCTAGTGACCCACCTGTTGGAAGTCTAAAACGAGACTAGTATCCACAACACACCTTGAGACAACTAATTGTCTCAGAATGGTATTCCTAAATGAGATAAGACTTACCGCTCATGATCAGCTAACCAAGATGCCTTTCCCAGAAAGAAACCCTTTAGCAGCCACCTGAGTTGCTCTCACTGATCTGTACTGCATCTCTTTTTTTCCAACTCTAGGGAACTTATTGGTGGCTTTGTGGTAGGAGTCATAACGCCATTCTGTTTTTGAACTCTGTTCTGTATTTGAACTCCCCATCTTCTTAGTCTACTCACCAGAAATTAAGTAGTATCCTAACAGGACCAGGACCATCTACATTATTAGAGGGGCCCAGAGCAAAAGGAAAATAAAGGGCCTCTTGTTCAAAAGTATGAAAAATTTCAAGATGGCAACCACAGGGCTTTAAATCAAACACAGAGTTCTGTGTGACTGCGCAGGTCTCACGTCCATGAAGCCCACCATGGACAGAGCTAATATGGAACCCTACAGGGAGACTGAATGACAGATTCCATCCCCAAAACAACCAACCATAACTAAGTGCACAGGTGAGTAGTATTCAGGCAGTCTCACTAACCTGAAAACAGTACAGATGCTGTTTGCTTTTAATAACTCTTGACAAAACTAATTAATTATAAGATAAATCACCTCCAGAGTTCATAGACCAAAAGTGATTATGAATAAATAATATTGTAATGACAATAAAATTTGGGACCTGTAGCCACCATATGAATAAAACCAGGCCAGCCTGCTAGGCCAGGAGAGACATGTGGCACAATGATCCCATCTAACTGTAAGCCAACTGCCAAATATGTGAGTAAGTACTTCCCAGGCCATCCAGTCTCCAGCTGAGCCACCAGCTAACCAGGGACACATGAGTGAGCCCAGTGGAGATCAACCAAGCATGCCCAGATCAACAGAACAGCCCAAATGAACAACAATGAATTACTGCTGTTTTAAGTCACTAAGGTTTGGGGTAGTTTGCTCTAATAGTAAAATCCTTAAATGATACAGGTAGTATGTTAGCTCAGCAGGAGAAAAATGGATTATGTAATAAGCAGGGGCTGAGACAAGTCGCTCAGGAGATTAGATTCCCACTAAATTGCATAATATATTCCAGATGGATTTTAAAAGTATATATAAAGAATGATAGCATAAAAAATGCTAGAATAAATTACATGTTGATATCCATATACTCTTGGAATGGGAAAGGCTTTCCTAGGCAGAGAAACTGAAAGGAAAAAGATGGATAGGTTTTACTATATAAGTACTTTTTAAACTTCACATGTCAAGAAAACATGATAAGTAAAGATAAAAAGCAAAGGAAAAATTGGTAAAACTTTTCTGAGACATGAAGAGAGATTACATTTCTTATATATGTATTTTTATGTATGACAAAAGTATGATAAAAGATTACCACTCCTAATATGCACAAAATAACAAGAAAAAGCTGAACTACCAGACAGAACAGAAAACATACAAACATAAATCACTATAAAACAAATATAGATGGCTAATTAACATTTTAAAAATATTAAATGTCACTACTAAGCAAAGAAAGATAAAACAACAATCACATTTTCTTTTCAGTTCAAAATTGTAAAGATCAAAACAATAATACATAGAAAGCAGACATTTTCATATACTGCTTGAGAAACTATAATTCGGTACAACATTTCTGCAAAGCAGTATTTATGTGTAAGTACACACACATACATATACATGTATGTTCACGTGCATGCGTGTGTGTGTGTAAAATCTTTTGTTGTTGTTTTTCTTCTAAGGATACATCCAGATGAAACAAACAGGGATTCAGGAAGGACAGCCACTTGACCTCATGATCCCGAAGTGCCTTCCCTTTTGGTATCCTCTCTGGAACCAAACAACACACAAAGGAGTGTGGGGATGTCCCTGCGGATCCAGGCTCTTCCTCATTCTTGGCTGAGGTCTAGATTTGAGGTTGCCAGATAGCAGAGTTTCAGAAACTCTGTATGTATTATTATATGTCCAATGTATTGTTATGACCTCTTCTGTCTGAAGAATGAATAGTGCCATTTTGAGATAACATGACTTTATTAGTCAAAAAAAATTAAGTCTCCCCAGAGTTGTAGTTAACATTTGTTGAGAGTTCATTCTGTACCATGCACTAGTCTAAGGAATTTATGTGTTTATAGATTTCAGTCCTCAAAACAACCCCATGAAAAAGGAAGCATTCTACAGGTGGGAAAACTAATGCTTAGGATGGGGTTTGTTTTCTGTTTGTCTAAGTAACTTGCCCAAGGTCACAGAGCCAAGACTAGAACAAAAGCAAGCTAACTCTAAACATAGAGTTCTTAACCACTGTACTAGGACACATCAGATATGCCACTTTAAACCCTAGAGCCCTTATTAACATGTATTTAAAGGAAACAATGCTGGATGTCTTACTGCAACCTTAGAAGCAGTGGCTTTCTCTAATAGGTTCTTGTGGACCAGAATCAAAAGTACCTAAACCCCAAGTCATTCAAAGATGAGAGGCCTCCTTCATGGGCTCACTATGTAAGCTAGTGGTACCTGCAGTTTCTCTTAACACCAAGGGCACAGATCGTATACTGCTTGCCCTGGCTTTACCTACTTGTGTACCTGATAAACTGACAATTTACATGAATGCGTATACTATGCAAACTGCTTCACATTACAGCCAAGTTAGCAATACTTTGTATATGAATAACCTTGGTCTTCACTTTCAGTTTGTCCTAAGAACTCTATTAGGATCTACAGCAGTTCTTAGAACACCTAATGCCCATAAGACCCCAAACTTCCTCCAGTTGTACATTTCTATATCCTACTAGCTTCTCCAAAGACATGAAAGAAATTGCCTCCCAAGAGGAAGAATTCAACAATTATGTAAGTAAGAAATTTAAAGAAATTAAAAGAATTAAACTTGGGACGCCTGGGTGGCTCAGTTGGTTGAGCAGCTGCCTTCGGCTCAGGTCGTGATCCCTGCGTCCTGGGATCGAGTCCCACATCGGGCTCCTTGCTCCACAGGGAGCCTGCTTCTCCCTCTGACTCTGCCTGCCACTCTGTCTGCCTGTGCTCACTCTCGCTCGCTCTCTGACAAATAAGTAAAATCTTAAAAAAAAAATACCTTAAAAAAAAGAATTAAACTTTTCATGCTTCTGGACATATATTAATATTGGGAAAAAAAAAAAACAATTCTTGGGTCACTCAGAACAACCTTAACAATGTTCTATCTGCACAGAGGTATTTGAACAGATATTACTTCAAATTTACTTTGGCATACACATACTCATGAAAAAAGAACAGAAAAGATTTTCTTAGTCAAGAATCTGTAAGAATCTGCAGCTATAAAACTTTCCTAGCTATGACAGTTTACCTGAGTCCTCCAACTATTTAGGAAAACAGAAGAGAGTTTCCTTTAGTGGCTTTTGGGGATTTAAAATAAACTTTCCCAATAATTCATGAGCCTGAACTCAAAGAATTATCTACCAATCTATTCTTTGTAGTGTTGCCCTTATAAAAAACATAGTGTCGATAAATTATATTAGTGGCAATAAAGAATTCATTCATAGAGCAAATGTTTATTAAGCAATTATAATGTGGCAAGAAGTATCATCCTAAGAATATAGCCGTACAAGTACATAAGGAAAAAACAAAAAAGTTCCTGTCTTCAGAGTTTACACACTAGTTTTAGAGTGTAAAACTAGTTTTACACTAGTTTCTGCTTCTATTTTCACATTAAGCCAATTATTACTGTTCATTAAATGTTAACAATGTAACATTCTCCAGATAAATGCAATAAAATGTAAATCTTTCACTAGACAGCTCAGAGTCTTTCTCTTCTGTTCCTGATTGAACTAAAGTGGCACTAATATTCACAGAAGGACTAATAAAAAAATTTTTTTTAAATGAAATGCTCCCTACACATGAGAAAACAAAGATTTTACACAGGTAACAGATCCAATTTAAAACTGCTATATTAGGAAAACACTTTAAAAATCTATTGACAGTCATGCCATGGAAAGTAAGATCACACTTAAGCATGGCTCATTATTTCATGCGTTTGGCTGATCTGCCAATTAAATCATGCCTCCTACCAAGGTAAAATATAAAGATAAGAAAAATTTATACTAGGTACAGAAAGAAAGTGATAATGAACTATGTCATATGCCTGTTTGGTCACAGAAGAGCCATCTAAAAGTGATTTTTCTCACTGTTAGACTCAACACTGAAACTACTATTAAGATCTATTCTTTAATAAACTGTAGTTTGTCCATATTACAGAATATCTATATACTACATAACACACAAAGAGGTAGATCTATACATAGTTATAGCAAGAGCTTCAGTACGTACTGATAGAAGAAAAAGAAAAAAGTATACCAATACATATAGTATAATACTACTTATAGATTATTTTAGCCTCACAAACAATACTTAACTTTTAAATGCAAAGGAAAAAAAAAGGTCTGGAAAGACACAAAAACATAAAGGTATTACATTTTTGAGGAGATGGTCAAGGGCCATGATAGGGAATTTAGCACTGTATATAATTATATCATTTTCTTTGGGAATTATATTCATGTATTAACTATGCCATTAAAAAATTAACTAAAGAGGGGCACCTGGGTGGCTCAGTGGGTTAAAGCCTCTGCCTTCAGCTCAGGTCATGATCCCAGGGTCCTGGAATCTAGCCCCACAAGGGGGGGGTCTCTGCTCAGTGGGGAGCCTGCTTCCCCCCCTTCTTTCTGCACCACCTTGTGATCTCTGTCTGTCAAATAAATAAATAATATCTTTTAAAAAAATTAACTAAATAGAGTTAAAATAGAAAATAAAATCTAACTATAATTTGGGTATATAATAAAAGTGAATAGTAAATTACATTAAAAGTAAGTCAAATTCCTTATAGTATTTGTATCTTTCAAAAGCTTATTCATTCTCATTTAATCGAAAATTTAATCTAACTTAAAAATATGGATTCAAGCTAAAACCCATGGTTTTGATCATCTTTTCTGTAATATTACAAATCATGTAAAAACCCAACATTGAGGCTAAGCAAAAATAAAAAAAGCCCAAGAAACAAAAACAAAAGAAAAACCCCCAACACTTCAAACATATAAAAGACAAAAGAAGTCTTGCTATACAGAAAATATGGAAAGCATTACATCAAACATCCCTATCAAATTCCTTTAAACACCCCTCTGCCTTTGTGTCCACAAAAAATATACAGTATCATTAAAGGCAAGAGTCAGTGAATCTTTAGCCCCAAGCACAGCAGATAAGTCCTAAGAATGAAATAGATTAAGTCAGCAAAGGGACATGAAGGAAGAAGAGAAGAAGAAAAGAAAGAAAGTGAAAAACAAACCAAAACAAAAAGTGTACTTAAGAGAGGAAAGAAGTGTGGAAGAGAAAGAGTGTCATTAACGCCCACCAATTTGAGAGGCATAATTGCTCCAGCACAAAAGAAACTGGCCATCTAGATTTGCAAAACAATTTACCAAGCATTTTCACATATATTAGCAAATAGAGTCTTTGTAACAACATAGTATCTATCCCATTTTATGGAAAGAAACTGAAGCTCTGAAAAGTGTCAGGGAACTGCCAAAAGCTACTAATAAATGAGAGAACTGAGGTCTTTGGACTCCAAGCCCTGTGTTCTAATACCCTACTGTGTCTACAGACTGTCCCTCAGATTGCTTCTAATTTTCACATAGCCATGAATATTTCAAAAATCAACTGTATCATCAATACATTTATTGAGATCCACATGGTTAGCTATTCTTCTTTCCTCTAGAGAAGATAACTGAAAAAAATATTTTTATTTGTCCATTCAAAATCAACATACTACAGCAGAGGAGGGCAGTGGGCTTACGAGGTGGCAATATAAGGCTACATGAGCGAGTTTTGTGGTTTTGGAGCTTTCAGTATCTTTAGTGGTGGGTACATGAACCTACACATATGCTAAAATTGTATAGAACTTAAAATACACAAACCCACAAACTAGCATAAGCAAAATTATGAAATACTGAATAAAATCCATGAATTTTATCAATGACAATATCCTGGCTGTGACATACTGTAGGCTTGCAAAATGTTAGTACTAGAGAAAAATGGGTAAAGGATACATGACAACTAACTATATTTTTTGTTATAACTGCAAGTGAATATGTAACTATCCCAATAAAAATTTCAATTAATACTCATACCACAACACTGATTCTAAACAGATTAATGATATTATATAGAAGCATAAGAAGACATGTAGTCATTCAAAGCTGATTTCATTATAGTGGAACTCCAGAGGTTTTTACCCATAAAATTTTAAATTTTAAAAATTAAATTATTATTATTTAAATTTTTTAAAACTTTAAGCCAAAGATGATAATTTTGAACAGCATTTTGTGACATAATACTCAAAGAATGAGAGTCAGGTCACCCTAGCGATGCAAAGGGTAAACATTGATGAAAAGAAGAATCAGCCAGTTGCTCAGCAGGACAACTGGGAAATCATGGTGATAAGTATAAGATGCACCAAGAATTATTTAGTAATAACACTAAGCATAATAGCTACCAACTATCAAGCACATACTATGTACCTGGATTGTGCTGGCTGGCCTCTTCACATAAATGATGAAAAATCCTCACAATAACTCTGGGTAAAATGTGGAAACTGATGGATCTTATGTAATTTACTCAAGATTAATCATTAGAAAGTTGCAAAGCTGGACATTTGAACCCAGGTTTTTCTGACTCTAAACCTTATGTGCCATTCCCTATTCCACAGTTCATAGGAAAGAAATACTTAACCTGGGTATTCCAGTACATGACTCTAGGGCAAGGGATAAAAAAATTATATCCAGTAGTGGAAAACTATCATTCATACCATATTTACCTGCTTGTAAGTTCCATCTAGCAAGGTGTCCAGATGTTGGAGGGGGGCAGGTGTTTTATCTTTGAATCTTGTCAATAGTCGACGCTGAATGGCCCGAAATTGTACGGCTCTTTCAGATAAGAGTTCTTCTAATTTTTCACCATTTATCCGCAACTACAATAAAGAATTTCCTAAATTCAGATTAAATGTGCACAACAAAACAGTCTTTACAGCAAAATCACTTGGAGGAATAAAATTTAGACACAATAAAATTACTAGAAAAGTTAGATTCTTAAATAATCTTGGCATGAGAGAGACCCTCATAACTCAAAAGCCAAAAGCCAGACACATACACGCTCACACCCCTGATAAATTTGTAATTAAAAAAACAAAAAAGTAATTCTATACAGTTAAAATATATATATATATATATATATAATAAGTAAAGTGACAAGACAGCAAACTGCAAAAAATAGTAGCAATACCACAGAGACAAAAAGTCAAGCCCATAATATCTAGAAAGCACCTAAGAATCAAAAAGAAAAGGGCCAAAGTACAATACAAATCAGTAAGAAAAGAGTATCAATCAATAGAAAAAGGGACAAAATTCATAGAAAAGGTAGTACAAATAAATAGCTCTCAAACAATATAGCCTTTGATCTAGCAAGCCCATTTCTAGCAATTTATCCTATAAGTATGCTTACGAAAAGTAATGTACATACAAGAATATTCATTATAGAATTGTTTTGTTGTTTATAGTAAGATATTATTAATAATCAAAATACCCATCAATAGGGGAACAGCTTAAATAATAAGACTACTTTGCAGAACTACTAAGTACTAATATACAATGTTATCCAAAGATGCATTGAATGAAACAAAGCAAAAAAACAAAAACAAAATACAGAATAGTATGTATAATGTGCTACCATTCATTTACTTTTTAAAAAGAAATCTGGGGCACTTGGGTGGCTCAGTGGATCAAAGCCTCTGCCTTCGGTTCAGGTCATGATCCCAAGGTCCTGGGACCGATCCCCACATTCGGCTCTCTGCTCAGCGATGAGCCTGCTTCCCCCTCTCTCACTTTGCCTGTCTCTCTGCCTACTTGAGATCTCTCTCTCTGTCACATAAATAAAATCTTAAAAAAAAAAAAATTGACTCTTTTTGGAGTCAAGATGGCGGAGAAGTAGCAGACTAAGATGACATCAGGTAGCAGGAGATCAGCTAGCTGGCTTATCAAACCATTGCGAACACCTAAAAATCCAATGGGAGATCAAAGAGAAGAAGAGCAACAATTCTAGAAACAGAAAATTGATCACTTCTGAAAGGTAGGGCCAGTGGAAAAGTGAATCCAAAGCGACAGGAAGATAGTCCACGGGGCTGGAGGGAACAGCTCCCGGCAAGCGGCAGAACAATGGAGCACAAAATCAGGACTTTTTAAAAGTCTGCTCCACTGAGGGACATCGTTCCAGAGGCTAAACTGGGGTGAAGGCCACGGAGGTCAGCATAGCCCCAGGTTCCACAGGATCACAGAAGGACCAGGGGTGTCTGAGTGTCAAAGAGCTCGCAGGTATTAAATGGGGAAGCCGACTACAGAGACAAAGCCGAGGAGTGAGGTCTCAACCCAGGGTTACCTTGAACCCATCACAGGCTGGATGAGCTGGGAGCGCGGCCAGAGGCCAGGGAGATGGGAGTGATTGAGTGATTTTCTTTAAGGGCGCACTGAGGAGTGGAGCACTGAGCTCTCTACTTCTCTGGGCTGGAGACTGGGAGACCGCCATTATTATTCCCATCCTCCAGAACTCTACAGAAAGCCTTCAGAGAACAAAAGCTCCCAAAAGCAAACCCGAGTTGATTACTTAGCCTGACCCCTGATAGGGGCGGGGCAATTCCACCTCGGGCAAAGACACTTGAGAATCACTACAACAGGCTCCTCCCCCAGAAGATCAACAAGAAACCCAGCCAAGACCAAGTTCACTTACCAAGGAGAACAGCGGAATTCCAGAGGAGGAGAAAGCAAAGCAAGGAATTCATGGCTTTCTCCCCATGACTCTTTAGTCTTGCAGTTAATATTTTTTTTTCTTCTGCTAAATTTTTTTGAACTTTTATCCTTTCCTCTTTTAACGTTTTTTTGAAGTAGTTTATCTTAACAATACCTTTCAAAAAAAATCTTTTTTGAACCTTCATTATTATAGTCATATTTTATCCTCCATTATATATAACTATATTTTTGGTATACATATAGGGTTTTTTCTTCTAAATAATTTGGGGTTCAACTTCTCCTAATAGATCAACATAAACCCTAAATCTAGTTCCGGGCTAGTCTCCAGCCTGAGCAAATTCTCTCCACTTTCTTTTTCTTTATTCTCCCAACCAACTTACTTTATCAACTCATTTTTTAGAAATTAAAAAAAAATTTTTTTTCTCATCTTAATAGGCTTATTCCATCCCTTCATTGTGTCTACCCTTGTATGTGTTTTTCATCCTTTAAAATTTTGGGAGGTAGATTCTTGTAAGAGATGAAAATACTGCCAAAATTAAGTAAGTAACCCTGTTCTAGTCACCAGTCTAATATATGTGTATGTCTGTGTGTGTGTGTGTATACACATATATATTTTTTTCTTTTTTGATATTTTTTCTTTATTTGTTTTCTTTTTTTAACTTGGGAGAAGGGCGTGGGATTATGGACATTGGGGAGGGTATGTGCTTTGGTTAATGCTGTGAAGTGTGTAAACCTGGTGATTCACAGACCTGTACCCTGGGGATAAAAATATATGTTTATAAAAAATAAAAAATTTAAAAAAAAAAGAATAAAAAAATAAAATAAAATTCTAATTTAAAAAAAAGAGAGAGAGAAATGTAATCTTGCCATTTGCGACGACGATGACGTGGATGGAACTAGAGGGTATTATGTTAAGTGAAATAAGTCAATCGGAGAAAGACAACTATCATATGATCTCCCTGATATGAGGAAGTGGAGATGCAATGGGGGGAGGGGAGGTTTACGGGTTAGGAAAAGAATAAATGAAACAAGATGGGATCGGGAGGGAGACAAACCATAAAAGACTCAATCTTACAAATAGGCTGAGGGTTGCTGGGGAGAGGGGGGTAGGGAAAGGATGGTGGGGTTATGGACATTGGGGAGGGTATGTGATATGGTGACTGCTGTGAAATATGTAAACTTGGCGATTCACAGACCTGTACCCCGGAGATAAAAATGTATGTTTATTAAAAAATCAAAAAATTTAAAAATACTCTTATTACTATAACCCTTCTCATAACCTTTGAATTTAATATTATTAAAATAAAAGAAGCTAGTGAGAGTCATAGAGCAGAAGGAACATTCCATGAAATCAGATTATATAAACTGCTAATTCAACTTTATGAAACAATCATCAACTAGTCTTGAAATAAACAGCATTTTCAAAATGTTCAGAAATCAGGTGGACCTGGATGGCTTGGTCGGTTAAGCATCCAACTCTTGATTGCAGCTCAGGTCATGATGTCAGGGTCCTGAAATTCAGCCCTAGGTCTGTCTCTGGCTAACAGTGGAACCTGCTTAAAATTCTCTTTCTTCGTCTCCCTCTGCCCCTCACTCTCCGCAACCCTCAACCCCCACCGCCCCCACTCAACCGCACCCTCTCCCCCTCTCAAAAAATAAATAAATAAATAAAAAGTTCAGAAATTAAACATATTACAATTTACATTTCTTATATCAAACAAAACTTCCTTTTCAGTGTATGCATTCTCCAGACACATGACTACCAAAAAAAAAAATAAATAAATTAAAAAAAAATAAACCCCGAGGGAGGAGTCAAGATGGCGGAGAAGTAGCAGGCTGAGACTACTTCAGCTAGCCGGAGATCAGCTAGATAGCTTATCTAAAGATTGCAAACACCTGAAAATCCATCGGCAGATCGAAGAGAAGAAGAACAGCAATTCTGGAAACAGAAAAACAACCACTTTCTGAAAGGTAGGACCGGCGGAGAAGTGAATCCAAAGCAACGGGAAGATAGACCCCGGGGGGAGGGGCCGGCTCCCAGCAAGCGGCGGAGCAACAGCGCACAAAATCAGGACTTTTAAAAGTCTGTTCCGCTGAGGGACATCGCTGCAGAGGCTAAACCGGGGCGAAGCCCACGTGGGGTCAGCGTGGCCTCAAGTCCCACAGGGTCAAAGAAGGATCGGGGGTGTCTGAGTGTCGCAGAGCTTGCGGGTATTGGAACGGGAAAGCCAGCTACAGAGACAGAGCCGACAGTAAGATCGCAGCTCGGTGTTACCTTGAACCGGTCGCAGGCTCGGTGAGCTCGGAGCGCGGCCCGAGGTCAGGCAGACGGGAGTAACTGGGCACTGTTCTCTGAGGGCGCACTGAGGAGTGGGGCCCTGGGCTCTCGGCTCTTCCGGGCCGGAGACCAGGAGGCCGCCATTTGTATTCCCGTCCTCCAGAACTCTACAGAAAGCGCTCAGGGAACAAAAGCTCCTGAAAGCAAACCCAAGCGGATTACTCACCCCGGCCCCTGGGTAAGGGTGGTGCAATTTCGCCTAGGGCAAAGACACTTGAGAATCACTACAACAGGCACCTCCCCGAGAAGATCAATAAGAAATCCAGCCAAGACCAAGTTCACCTACCAAGGAGTGCGGTTTCAATACCAAGGAGAGCAGCACAATTCCAGAGGAGGAAATAGCAAAGCACAGAACTCATGGCTTTTTCCCCTGTGATTTTTTTTTAGTCTTGCAGTTAATTTAATTTTTTTCTTTTTCATTTTTTGTTTTTTTTCTCGCCTTCTGGTTAAATTTTTTTTTTAACTTTTACCTTTTTCTTTTTTAACGTTTTTAAACTAGTTTATCTAATATATATATTTTTTCTTTTTTATATTTTTCTTATTTGTTTTCTTTTTTTTAGTTCTTTTCTTTTCTTTTTTCTTTTTTTTTTTTTCTTTCTTCCTTTTTGAACCTCTTTTTATCCCCTTTCTCCCCCCTCACGATTTGGGATCTCTTCTAATTTGGTTAAAGCATATTTTCCTGGGGTTGTTGCCACCCTTTTAGTATTTTACTTGCTCCTTCATATACTCTTATCGGGACAAAATGACAAGACGGAAAAATTCAACACAAAAAAAAGAACAAGAGGCAGTACCGAAGGCTAGGGACCTAATCAATACAGACATTGGTAATATGTCAGATCTAGAGTTCAGAATGACAATTCTCAAGGTTCTAGCCGGGCTCGAAAAAGGCATGGAAGATATTAGAGAAACCCTCTCGAGAGATATAAAAGCCCTTTCTGGAGAAATAAAAGAACTAAAATCTAACCAAGTTGAAATCAAAAAAGCTATTAATGAGGTGCAATCAAAAATGGAGGCTCTCACTGCTAGGATAAATGAGGCAGAAGAAAGAATTAGTGATATAGAAGACCAAATGACAGAGAATAAAGAAGCTGAGCAAAAGAGGGACAAACAGCTACTGGACCACGAGGAGAGAATTTGAGAGATAAGTGACACCATAAGACAAAACAACATTAGAATAATTGGGATTCCAGAAGAAGAAGAAAGAGAGAGGGGAGCAGAAGGTATACTGGAGGGTATTATTGGGGAGAATTTCCCCAGTATGGCAAAGGGAATGAGCATCAAAATTCAGGAGGTTCAGAGAACGCCCCTCAAAATCAATAAGAATAGGCCCACACCCCGTCACCTAATAGTAAAATTTACAAGTCTCGGTGACAAAGAGAAAATCCTGAAAGCAGCCTGGGAAAAGAAGTCTGTAACATACAATGGTAAAAATATTAGATTGGCAGCTGACTTATCCACAGAGACCTGGCAGGCCAGAAAGAGCTGGCATGATATTTTCAGAGCACTAAATGAGAAAAACATGCAGCAAAGAATACTATACCCAGCTAGGCTATCATTGAAAATAGAAGGAGAGATTAAAAGCTTTCAGGACAAACAAAAACTGAAAGAATTTGCAAACACCAAAAACCAGCTCTACAGGAAATATTGAAAGGGGTCCTCTAAGCAAAGAGAGAGCCTACAAGTGGTAGATCAGAAAGGAACGGAGACCATATACAGTAATAGTCACCTTCCAGGCAATACAATGGCACTAAATTCATATCTCTCAATAGTTACCCTGAATGTTAATGGGCTAAATGCCCCTGTCAAAAGACACAGGGTATCAGAATGGATAAAAAAACAAAACCCATCTATATGTTGCCTCCAGAAACTCATTTTAAGCCGGAAGACACCTCCAGATTTAAAGTGAGGGGGTGGAAAAGAATTTACCATGCTAATGGACATCAGAAGAAAGCAGGAGTGGCAATCCTTATATCAGATCAATTAGATTTTAAGCCAAAGACTATAATAAGAGATGAGGAAGGACACTATATCATACTCAAAAGGTCTGTCCAACAAGAAGATCTAACAATTTTAAATATCTATGCCCCCAACGTGGGAGCAGCCAACTATATAAACCAATTAATAACAAAATCAAAGAAACACATCGACAATAATACAATAATACTAGGGGACTTTAACACTCCCCTCACTGAAATGGACAGATCATCCAAGCAAAAGATCAGCAAGGAAATAAAGGCCTTAAAGGACACACTGGACCAGATGGACATCACAGATATATTCAGAACATTTCATCCCAAAGCAACAGAATACACATTCTTCTCTAGTGCACATGGAACATTCTCCAGAATAGATCACATCCTTGGTCCTAAATCAGGACTCAGCCGGTATCAAAAGATTGGGATCATTCCCTGCATATTTTCAGACCACGATGCTCTAAAGCTAGAACTCAACCACAAAAGGAAGTTTGAAAAGAACCCAAATACATGGAGACTAAACGGCATCCTTCTAAAGAATGAATGGGTCAACCGGGAAATTAAAGAAGAATTGAAAAAAATCATGGAAACAAATGATAATGAAAATACAACGGTTCAAAATCTGTGGGACACAACAAAGGCAGTCCTGAGAGGAAAATATATAGCGGTACAAGCCTTTCTCAAGAAACAAGAAAGGTCTCAGGTACACAACCTAACCCTACACCTAAAAGAGCTGGAGAAAGAACAAGAAAGAAACCCTAAACCCAGCAGAAGAGAAATTATAAAGATCAGAGCAGAAATCAATGAAATAGAAACCAAAAAAACAATAGAACAAATCAACGAAACTAGGAGCTGGTTCTTTGAAAGAATTAATAAAATTGATAAACCCCTGGCCCGACTTATCAAAAAGAAAAGAGAAAGGACCCAAATAAATAAAATCATGAATGAAAGAGGAGAGATCACAACTAACACCAAAGAAATACAAACTATTATAAGAACATACTATGAGCAACTCTACGCCAATAAATTTGACAAACTGGAAGAAATGGATGCATTCCTAGAAACATATAAACTACCACAACTGAACCAGGAAGAAATAGAAAGCCTGAACAGACCCATAAGCAGTAAGGAGATTGAAACAGTCATTAAAAATCTCCAAACAAACAAAAGCCCAAGGCCAGACGGCTTCCCGGGGGAATTCTACCAAACATTTAAAGAAGAAATAATTCCTATTCTCCTGAAACTGTTCCAAAAAATAGAAATGGAAGGAAAACTTCCAAACTCATTTTATGAGGCCAGCATCACCTTGATCCCCAAACCAGACAAGGATCCCATCAAAAAAGAGAGCGATAGACCAATATCCTTGATGAACACAGATGCGAAAATACTCAACAAAATACTGGCCAATAGAATTCAACAGTACATTAAAAGGATTATTCAGCACGACCAAGTGGGATTTATTCCAGGGCTGCAAGGTTGGTTCAACATCCACCAATCAGTCAATGTGATACAACACATCAATAAAAGAAAGAACAAGAACCATATAATACTCTCAATAGATGCTGAAAAAGCATTTGACAAAGTACAGCATCCCTTCCTGATCAAAACTCTTCAAAGTGTAGGGATAGAGGGCACACACCTCAATATCATCAAAACCATCTATGAAAAACCCACCACAAATATCATTCTCAATGGAGAAAAACTGAAAGCTTTTCTGCTAAGGTCAGGAACACGGCAGGGATGTCCATTATCACCACTGCTATTCAACATAGTACTAGAGGTCCTAGCCTCAGCAATCAGACAACAAAAGGAAATTAAAGGCATCCAAATCGGCAAAGAAGAAGTCAAATTATCACTCTTCGCAGATGATATGATACTATATGTGGAAAACCCAAAAGACTCCACTCCAAAACTGCTAGAACTTATACAGGAATTCAGTAAAGTGTCAGGATATAAAATCAATGCACAGAAATCAGTTGCATTTCTCTACACAAACAGCAAGACAGAAGAAAGAGAAATTAAGGAGTCAATCCCATTTACAATTGCACCCAAAACCATAAGATACCTAGGAATAAACCTAACCAAAGAGGCACAGAATCTATACTCAGAAAACTATAAAGTACTCATGAAAGAAATTGAGGAAGACACAAGAAATGGAAAAATGTTCCATGCTCCTGGATTGGAAGAATAAATATTGTGAAAATGTCTATGCTACCTAAAGCAATCTACACATTTAATGCAATTCCTATCAAAGTACCACCCATCTTTTTCAAAGAAATGGAACAAATAATTCTAAAATTTATATGGAACCAGAAAAGACCTCAAATAGCCAAAGGGATATTGAAAAAGAAAGCCAACATTGATGGCATCACAATTCCGGACTTCAAGCTCTATTACAAAGCTGTCATCATCAAGGCAGCATGGTACTGGCACAAAAACAGACCCATAGATCAATGGAACAGAATAGAGAGCCCAGAAATAGACCCTCAACTCTACAGTCAACTAATCTTTGACAAAGCAGGAAAGAATGTCCAATGGAAAAAAGACAGCCTCTTCAATAAATGGTGCTGGGAAAATTGGACAGCCACATGCAGAAAAATGAAACTGGACCATTTCCTTACACCACACACAAAAATAGACTCAAAATGGATGAAGGACCTCAATGTGCGAAAGGAATCCATCAAAATCCTTGAGGAGAACACAGGCAGCAACCTCTTCGACCTCAGCCGCAGCAACATCTTCCTAGGAACAACGCCAAAGGCAAGGGAAGCAAGGGCAAAAATGAACTATTGGGATTTCATCAAGATCAAAAGCTTTTGCACAGCAAAGGAAACAGTTAACAAAATCAAAAGACAACTGACAGAATGGGAGAAGATATTTGCAAACGACATATCAGATAAAGGACTAGTGTCCAGAATCTATAAAGAACTTAGCAAACTCAACACCCAAAGAACAAATAATCCAATCAAGAAATAGGCAGAGGACAGGAACAGACATTTCTGCAAAGAAGACATCCAGATGGCCAACAGACACATGAAAAAGTGCTCCATATCATTCGGCATCAGGGAAATACAAATCAAAACCACAATGAGATATCACCTCACACCAGTCAGAATGGCTAAAATCAACAAGTCAGGAAATGACAGATGCTGGCGAGGATGCGGAGAAAGGGGAACCCTCCTACACTGTTGGTGGGAATGCAAGCTGGTGCAGCCACTCTGGAAAACAGCATGGAGGTTCCTCAAAATGTTGAAAATAGAACTGCCCTATGACACAGCAATTGCACTACTGGGTATTTACCCTAAAGATACAAACGTAGTGATCCAAAGGGGCACGTGCACCCGAATGTTTATAGCAGCAATGTCCACAATAGCCAAACTATGGAAAGAACCTAGATGTCCATCAACAGATGAATGGATCAAGAAGATGTGGTATATATACACAATGGAATACTATGCAGCCATCAAAAGAAATGAAATCTTGCCATTTGCGACAACATGGATGGAGCTAGAGCGTATCATGCTTAGCGAAGTATGTCAAGCAGAGAAAGACAACTATCATATGATCTCCCTGATATGAGGAAGTGGTGATGCAACATGGGGGCTTAAGTGGGTAGGAGAAGAATCAATGAAACAAGATGGGATTGGGAGGGAGACAAACCATAAGTGACTCTTAATCTCACAAAACAAACAGAGGGTTGCTGGGGGGGATGGAGTTTGGGAGAAGGGCGTGGGATTATGGACATTGGGGAGGGTATATGCTTTGGTGAGTGCTGTGAAGTGTGTAAACCTGGTGATTCACAGACCTGTACCCCTGGGGATAAAAATATATGTTTATAAAAAATTAAAAATTAAAAAAAAATTTAAAAAATAAACCCCAAAACTTAGAATTTTATTACTGTCTTTTAACCCCAATTTCAGAAGCACTAAGTAACTAACTAAATCAAAGAATATTCTCTTGAAGGGCGGGGGGTTTTCATTACCAGAAGTTAAATGATATTTTTAAATAACTAAATTTTTTAAAAAGAATATTAGCCTGATTATCATAATACACTTTTAATAATATAATTTTTAGCTATAATGTTTTATTTAATAAATTCATGAAACACACAAAAATCAAGAATACAGTTTTAATACTGACACATCAGCCAGGTTACTGCACTGAATGTGTAATCAAACATCAGTGATTGAAATGTTTCCATGTCTCAGAATTTCAACATTTAACAAGTATTGCTCCAAGGGCCAAGCATTGCTCTAGATATAACAATGAATAAAACAGACAAAAATTCCTACCTTCATGGAGCTAACACTAAGGGACACTAGAATTCCAAAAGCTATCTTAATTCAAAAGATTAAAATCACATATTTTTTTAGAAAGCAGAAAGTGGGGCCAGAGAGAAAGGAAATATATAATGCTTTTTTAAACTGTGTAACAAAAGGAAGTGCCTATAGTTCATCATGTTCCCTAAACCCCTCCCAGAAAGAAAATGCCCCTGATATGGAAACTCCAGAGATTTACTAGCCAGCAAATAAGGGGTTGGGGGTGCTGTATGTTAAACTTATAGTCCATCAGAATCTAATATTTTGTGTTTTAAATATTACAGATACATAATTAGTATAGCCTTTTTATAGTCTTCTCCATAAACCACTAGATCCCAGTTTTGCACAGTGACACAGGAATTTTTAAAAATATATCCTAAAGGACTGCAAAGGTTCTTAATCCTTCAAATACCTAAATATATTCCCCAAATGTAAATTTTGGTGCCATGATTTGGCCACAAGCATACTGTCCTATAAAATACTATTAGTACAGATGAAAGATAACCCAAGTAAGCTCAATTAATTTGATAACAACATGTTGTGACTGTATGCACTGAAATTTTCCCTTTATGTTCATACTCTACCAAAAGAAGAAGTCTTTATAGGTTAAAGTCAATGTTCTTAGAATGTCAAAGGGATTGAACTATATGGAATGTTCATGAGATATGACATACTCACTCTGTCACGCACACATCACACATTGTTGTTTATATACTGAATTTTCAAAACCTACTGATTCCTTAAAAAGTAGTTATGCTAGAGAACCAATGCTTCCTTGAATAATGTTGAAGTCCTTTTGAAATCTGCCCCCCCACACCAGCCCTTGTAATTGCCTACAGGGTCTATTTATGGACAAATAAATAAAATCTGGTGAATTTTTTTTTAACAAATGAGATTTTTAAAATAATGACTGTCATTTGTCCAGTTCATTTACCAAATATAACTCCTGACTATTTCCAAATATAAAATCAGTCTTCAAAGAATGAAGATTTTTATCCCATCATGATACTCAGGACAATCTAACACAGGCTCTTTCACAGAAGAAATGCAAAAATATTTGGGCAACACAATCACTGTCAGATCTCATTTGTTTAGACATTTAATCATTCAGCATTTCCTAAGTGCCCATAATGCCAGATACTAAAGAATATTTTATGTGGTTAACCCTCATTCAGATGCAGAAGTTCTGATGTGCTTGTTAAAAAAGAAAAGGAAAAATCACTTTACTTTATAATCACACCTCATTTATGGCCTGCTAGAATTAGTTAGCCAAATGGCTGCCGATAAGCTCAAATAGTTTTAACACTGGGTTATTGGGGTCAAAGGTTAAGTCCCCATGTGGGAGAATTAAATCAGCTCTGTTCTGAAGCCAGACCACATGCTTAGCTCCAGGCAGCTCTGTTGATGTCTGTAAGTGATCACAAACTGGGCAAGAGGGCAGGAACAGATACACAAAATCTACCAACCACATAAAATAACTACATGAAGCATTTGATATAATAGCCAAGTATACTAGAATTCTTTCCTTTGTAGCATCTCCTCTCTTTCATACAGAGAAAAATTGCAGGTAATGTGAGTTATGATCATACACACCTCAAAATGATGATCAATCAACTCAAAATATTCTTGAAGGGGCACAGATCCAGAAAACGAACAGGCAAAATCTTTGATTCCCTGTTTTTCAAAATATTCCTGAAGGCGGATAATAAGTTCATTTGTTATGAGCCAAAGATCTTCAAACTGTTCACTCTGAATGCGATACCGTTCTGAGAGAGAAAATAATTAAGGAAAAATGCTTATTAACACATAATTACTAGATGAAACTATGTGAATTATCACTAACTCTGACATAAATACCATAAATTGGATTTTTGAAATACAAATATGATTTCTAGTGTTTTATTGCAGTTTTCTACAGAAACCACTTAACATTTTCAAATTTAACTCCAAAGGTTTGTGGTTACAGTAGCAAGCTGCAGAGTATGGTCCTTTTCCCTGTTTCTTATCATAGATTTCAATACAATAAAATACCAAAAAAAAAAAAAAAAAACCCAAAATATAAAAACAAAAATATTTTTTAAAATACAAAATTTAGTCCTTCTAAGAAAGAAAGAAAGAGAGAGAGAGAAAAAAAGGAGAGAGAGAAAAAGAGAGGAAGGAAGCAAGCAAGCTAGCTTTGTTTATAAGGTTTTAAAAAAAAAAAAAAAGCCTGCAAAATTATAATATGGTATTCATTAAATTTTTCAGAATATTGATGTGAAATAAAACTTACACTACACTGTAGCCAGCTTAAATCCCTGTAATCATGATCAAAGTTTTCTATTTTTCTAATAGTTCTTTTATTTATATTTGTAATCAGACTCTTCCCTAAATATAAAAATTGCTTCCCTCCATTAGCTGAAACCTCAGCTCCAAGAAAGCCTAATTCCTATCCGTCCCCCGTTTAACTTGCCCAGTTTGTGACAACAATGATGACAAAGGTGACAATAACTACATCTATGATAGGAGCAACTATTATTTGTTGAGCACCAACTATGAACCAAGCACTATGATTGCAACAACCTCTTTTTAATAAAAAGGAAAACCACACACAGAATTTCAGATGCTCATCTAAGGTCACAAAGTAAATTCAATGTCAGAGCTAGAGTTCATGATATATACCCTTTTCCCCTATCTAAATCCTACCTATTCTTCAAGACCTGGCTTCAAGCCTACATACCCCAAGAAATCTTTATTTCTCTACCATCCACAGCAAGCCCTAATGTATAGCAGGCACTGTTTTGAGCACTCTGCAGTCACTCTCTGGTTTAAACCTCAATACCCCTATGGAGGAATTATGTTATCCCAATTTTACAGAAGAGTTTAAATAATATGTAAGGTCATCTAGCCAGATAGTAATAGGACAGGGATTAGAACTCTAGCCATTAATCCAAAGATTAGCTATTAATCTTAACCACATTACAGTATTGTATCTCTTTGAATTTATCTAGAGATCTAGTATGTCTACAGTTTATTATATATTTTATAATCATGCATTTTTTAAATTAACTTTTAATTTTAGAACAATTTTAGACTTACAGAAAAATTATGAAGATTATAAGAGTTCCCACACAACCTTCACCCAGTTTCCCCAATTATTATCTTATAGTATTATGTACATTTATTATGATTAATGAATGCAAACAGATACCCTGGGCCATTAACTAAAGTTAAAGTTAAGTGGATTACACTGATCAGTTTTTGGACACTGAATCAGCATTGCATACCTGGAATAAATCCCATTTGGTCAGGGTGTATACTTTTTCTTATTCCTATTTAACTTTCCATATGATTATATTCAGTTTCTCCAAGAGATTATAAACTCTTGAAGAGTTTATATATTGGTTCCCCTATAGTATATAGGAACCAGTTCCCCTATTCTATGTAATTCACCAGTTATTAAGCATCTGTTATGTACAATTTCATAAAGAAAGACATGTTAGGAGTACAAAGATGAAGTCAGTCTCCTTGAGTAAGGAATCTAAGGCCTTGCACATGAACATGTAAAATATTTATTATATTCCTCATCACACCTTGACAAATTCTATAAATATATGTCATCTCTAAATTGGTTATTAAGGACTTCAATTTGTCATCCTCCACCAGAATTCAAAAATATATCTCCTCTCATTCTCCTAGTCATCTCTCTTTCAATTATATAAAGAATAAAATATACAGGATATGCCTGCCATAGCATATGGCAAAAACCTTGATGTTTTCTGCTATCATATAATTTCTCCTGGATCATCCCCCAGCTCTCCTCTCACCATAGTCTTATTCTGGATTCTGATTTCTGCCCACAGTGCTGATCAGATGATTTCCTCATTTCTCCCATCAAAGAGAATAGGGCTAAGGTGAGATACAACAAACAGCTTTTACATTTCTTTACAAATGTCACTGGATGGTTAATTCTCTAAGAACAAAAAGAGCGCAACGGTGGTGGGGCAGGAGTAAAGAGGTAGAAGAATAATGATGACAAAGGACAGTAATAGAATTCTCTAAATCTCAGGTCCTATCCAAGCTAAACTTGGGAGCCAATATATTAATCCCAGACTGGTACTTATTCACTCTTTCAATTATTTACACAACTCAGTGCAAGATACTGGAGATAAAACCATGAATACAGCAAGAGCCTCTGTCCTCAAGGAGTTCACTGCAGACCTGGAAAAATGGAGTGATGGGGCAAAAGTAAACACTGTTTCTGCCATTACTGATTCAGGGATACTTCATGAAGGTTGACGTTGCCACAAAAGTGCCAGGACTTCCCCGCAAGGGATACATTCCTATTTTCAAGTATGTGATGGTCTATAACATAGCAGAAGAGGTGGACAATAGCAAAGGAGCTGCAAAGGACAGAAGGCACAGTAAGTATTGTGTAATAATTACAGATATTTGTAGAGTTAGCTGCCTCAGGAGGTAGGGAACAATCTCACTCCATTGGAAGCATTTAAAGCTCAGAGGTCTTTGGCATTTGGTGATTTCTTGAAAATCTCCTTGAGAATTTTAGAACTCAAAACGGAATAAAGACAGGTCATCTCACATACAAATCTGTAACTCCATCTGTCCTGGGACAGATATTTGGTGCCAGCTCAGTGCTGCCTCCAGGTCCTGGCCATTTGTCCCTTCTAGGCAGATGTTTGGCTTCTGGCTCAGGACTGGCTCTAGGACCCTGTCTTTTTATGTGTCTGTTGGGCAGCTGTTTGCCCAACGCATAGCCCCTGCTTCCAGACCCAGGTAATATCCCAGGCCTTCTGGTGGAAAAATCTAAGCTGGGCCAGCTTCACCCCCTTTTGCAGCTTTGTGATCTCCCAAAACACTGGCTTCATATTTTTATGCAACAGGTGTTGCTTGATGTAGTAGATGAACATGACAAAATGGCACACTACAGTGATCCAAGCTAGAGAGGATGGTGAGATGTAATTGTGGCTTTGAAAGTGTCAGAGCCAGATATGGTACTGGCAGGTATCGGCACATTATGTTGGCACTGCCACACTTAACTGTGTCCACTCTAACTGCAGCAACATCTGCAAAGCCATGGGCTAGATGGTGAGCATTTGTTGTCTTCCAGACTGGCCTACAAAAGCACCAAAAGCACTATAAAGTCCAGGCAACGGCTCACATCCTCTGGGTACACCCTTCCCAGGAAGAAATAAGGCTTGTTAATGATATGCAATTCCCTCCAGGCTTAGAACTCTGCAAAAAGGGTCATACCTATCTCCTTGTCCTCCTTATCCATGGCAACAGCATGTCCCATAGAGGGGCTCATGGCTGGGCAGAGGGAGCTGCTAGTCTTTCTGGCCCTAGTGGGGCCCAGTCTTAGCAGGGTTCAGCAGCTGTAAGTGGGGCTCAAGGTTGGAAGAGGCTAGATGTGGATGTGATGACTTGTATCTTCAAGGCTGTCACCTCCACCAGCAGCATGTCAGTCAATTGTACCCACCACTTCCTTCAGCAGCTTTTCTGATGCCACCTATTTCATAAGAGCTTCTCATATCATTTTGTGGGCTTCCTCAGAAAGCTCAATGAAAAACTCAAACATAATTAAAATTCCAGATACCCAGCATGTCCTTGCTATAGACTGAATTTTGTGTCCTGTCCAAAATCTGTATGTTAAATCTTAAGGTCCAAAGCAGTGGTACTTGGAATTGGGGCCTCTGGCTGATAAGACCATGGGAGTGGAGGCTTCATGAATGGCATTAGTGACCTTATAAAAGAAATTCCAAAGAGTGGCCTTGCCCCTTCTGCCCTGTGAGGACATAGCAAAAAGACAGACTTCTGTGAAGCAAGAAGTAGGCTCCCATTAGAAGCCCCATCTACTGGCACCTTGATCTTGGACTTTGCAGCCTCAAGAACTGTAAGAAATACATTACGGTTGTACAAAAGCCACCCAGTCTATGGTGTTTTGTTTTAACAGCCCAAATGGACTGAGACAGAACTCCACTGTGACCAACTATAGTAATGTCACTAAATAACAGAAATGTAAAAAAACATAATTAACAGTTAAATAGGTGTGATATTTTCTGTAACTTTAGCATTTTGGCTTCAATTATTTTCTTGTTTTCACCAACACATTCAGGGAAAAAAGAAAACTAAAATTTTTTGCAATGAAAAATTTTACAATTAGACTTAAGATTTAGAAATAGAAACACAATATTTTAAGTTGATTTTTTTCAGATTACCAAAAATCAACAAGAATCAGTAAGTTAAAGATTTATAAGGCATTATTTTTATTATTAAGCATTTTCTCAGTATTAGTACTCCAAGGTGGTTAATATTGCCCTGGAGACTTCCCAGAGTACACATTTCAGGGAACGGAGGAATAAAAATTTCTATTTATAATATAACATGAAAGAAGAAAGTTGTATTTTAAAATACACCCTTACAATATTCGTAATTAAAACAGCTGCCAAAATGAACATTCAATTTTTTTTTATTTCTTTTCCTTTGCATCTTGTAATAGCAGCTCAGTGGAAATAACCACTTCAGCCTCCAAATGAAATAAATTTGGATAATTGGAGTCTAGTCAATTGCCATTCCACTCTACTACAAATGGAGAAAATAATATATTTAACTAAGCAGGGCACAAAAATGTATCTTGTCAGTCTCTATTCATGTCAGAACATCTGAAGTTCATCAATATAAATAATGTTTGTATTCATATTATAAACAATGCAGAAATGTAATTTATGCTATTTGGAAATTTTAATAAAATGTGAGCTAGATAAGCAGATGAATGCTTTTTAAACCAAAAAGTTGGAGGAAGTAATATAAACAATTTGAGTAGATATTAGTATAATATTCTAAATATACAACTCCTTCAGTATTAGTAGAAACTATGGATGACTTCTCTAAGTTTACTTTTCAAGAAGCTTTTTCCAATCTGGATTTATATAATATTTCCACTAAGAAATTCTAAAATAAATCTTAACAGTTATATTATATTGATGAATCACTGTATATGTTAGATTTGATCATTATATTTATCTCTAAATTTCTGGCTTCATTAATGGATAGGGGCATCTTAGTGGCTCAGTTGGTTAAGTATCCAACTCTTGATCTCAGCTCAGGTCTTGCTCTCAGGGTCATGAGTTCAAACCCTGTGTTAGGCTCCACACTGGGCACAGAGCCCACTTAAAAAAAATTAGTAAGTAAAAACTGAAATTAAAAAAAGAAAAAAGAAAAGACTCTCACAGAGCCCCTACTATATAAACTTCCAGGCACAGAAGAAAATTTACTGATCTCTAAAACCCCATGCTTTAATAATCTTCTCTTTCTGAAATGCTTTGCACCTAATAAGCTCTTATTCATTCCTCAAGATCCTTTACAAATAAAGTCTCATGGAACATTATCCTTTGGGTTCCAACTGCACCTAAAGTGTACTTCTGTAAGTTTACCAAATATTCTACTATCAACTCACTATCTCTCCCATTAGTCCAGGAGCTCCACAGGAGCCATGACAGTCTTTATATCTACTATGTCTGCTGAATGAAAAATGAACAAAGGTATAGCCTACTCAGATGAAACAGAGAAAGACCCTTACTTTTCTTGTTCTAAATATATTTTGGTTAACACAGTTCAAGACCATATATGCTTCTTTTGGGCAGATGCAAAGAGAAAGCCTCTTCCAAGGCCCAACCCTATTCACACACATGACTATAATTTTTTCATTATATCTGAAAGCAAAATAATCAAAACAGACAAGCAAATGACTTTTACATTTGACATTAATCAATCCAATCGCTCTTTCCAGTATGTTAAAATCCTTCAATAGAGAAGTTCTTTTCAATAGAAAAGTTCACTGTATTAGCTATCTTTCCCATTTTCCAACAGCCTACCTGAGGCTACATAAATTTGCTATTTGCAATTGCTTAGACCTACTTGTGACATTTAGAAGTACATTTTTATTCAGTATTCATTGCTAACTATCAGTTTAGCATGGCACAAAATTCTAATGTGAAAATCATTTCCTTCAGATCTTGGGGGAAATTTTCCATTGTCCTCTAATATCCAAGGATTTCGCAGATAAGTTAAACTGCTTTCTTGATTTCATCTTCCTTATGTAGCTTTTTTCCCTTTCTAGTCATAGAGGATATGCTCTGAATCCTTAGTGCTCTACAATTTCACAATAATATATCTGAATGTGCTTCTTTTTCTCCTTCATTGTACTAACATCAAACAGGCTCTTTCAATATCTACAACTGTGACACCTCATTTCCTTGAAAGCTCTGTCTCCATTGGTCTTCTCCCATCTTCACAATCCACTACCCAAGGCCACACTTTGTCTGATTACCTTATCTTTATCAGAATCTGCAGTTCCTCTGAACCCTGACATCAACATTTTATTCATTCTCTGACCACCACCTTTTGTTCTTCTAGTTCAGTTGTTCTACAACTCCTACTATGTCACGTCTTCAACCTTATTAAGACTCCTGATCTAATGAACCCATTAATTTTTCATCATATATCAGTTTTCTCTGATCTTTCTTATTTTTCACTATGTTTCAGTTTAATCTTTATTTCTCTTAACAGCTTAGATTTGGTGGGCCATCATTATAATCACTCTCACAAAAATACTTTACTTGCTGTAAAATTATCTGGTTCAAAGTCTTAGTCTTGACTTTAGTTGCCTGAATGCTAATAAACAAATCATTGCCAGAGAAAATTGTCTAAGGATGACTTGGTTTCACTTCAAAATTCAGGAACTAAAACTTCAAATGGGTGCTCAAAATTACCCCATCCTTTCATGAGTTTTCTTTCTTATTCTCCAAAACACCAATGTTATACCTTTTTTTTTTTTTTTTTTTTCAAATTTAGTCACCATTGGAGTTCCTTTATCATCCTGACAACTAATTTACAAAGCCTCTCTGGATCTACATACATCCAATCCCTCCTGTCACAGTAAAGTTACAAAGGCCTAATGTTCAATCTCTCCTGTCCCCAAGCTCTGCGACCCACATCCTTTCCCCTCAAGGACTCCATTGCTTTGTGAGTCCCCCTTCTTTTTCCTGATCATCAGCCTCTCCCGCTGAACTCAATCTTTTCAATTATTATTGAACCATGTTCTAATAGTGCTCATTTTAAAACAAACAAACAAACAAACAAAATGGGCATCAGGGTGGCTCAGTCAATTAAGCGTATACCTTTGCCTCAGGTCATGATTCCATGGTCCTGGGACAGAGTCCCACATCAGGCTCCTTGAAGCAGGGAGCCTGCTTTTCCCTCTGCCTCTGCCTGCCACCCCCCTACCTCTGCCCGCTGTTACCCCTGATTGTGCTCTCTCTCTCTGTCAAATAAATAAATAAAATCTTCTTTAAAAAATTAAAAAATAAATTAATTGAAACAAACCCCACAACTCCTTCCAGCTACATTTTACTTCTGAATTACTGAAGTTTGGTTATCCAGTTCTTTTTTTTTTTTTTTAAGACTTTATTTATTTTAGAGAGAGCATGAGCAGAGGGGAAAGGCACAGGGAGAGGGGGTGGGAGGGGGAGAAGCCGGCTCTTAGCTGAGCAAGAGCCCCATGTGGGACTTGATCCCAGGACCCTGAGATCTTGACCTGAATCAAAGGCAGATGCCTAACAGACTGAGACACCCAGATGCCCTTTGGTTGTCCAGTTCTTAGTGAAAATACTAGATACTAAAAACTTGTAGTACTAGATACTCTAAATTTATCCTTGGATTAAGCTGCTGCTCAGATTGCACTGATTTGGGCTGAGACAGTAATATATTTAGTAAATTGAGTTCATCATTATTTTTAAAGCTCTAGGAGATTTGTTACTCATAAGTTGTAATTACATAACATTATAATTATAAAAATAAGCTATAGAGACATTACTGAAGTAGTTGTCCTTCTTAATTCAGAAATTTCGTTCTGGACTCAGCATCAGTAATGGCTGTGCATCTACCAAGCAACTTATATGATTTTATCTCTTGAACATTTCTGAAAATTGGAACTAAAATATTTTCTTATTGAGTCTGCACCCTATCAACTGTACAGTGTACGTTTCTGAGTGTTAATCTTACTTATATCTTTATTAATTTCCTGCTCTTATTTTTTCTATTTCCTTCAACTACTTAGTTTCACCTTTCATATTTTGGAAACACATAAACTATTTTTAATCCTTGAAGAAACAAGTGGAATAAGGCAAGGTACAAATAGATATAGTAGTGATAAAGATCAAAATAGAAACAGAGGGGAACCTGGGTGGCTCAGTTGGCTGAGCATCCATCTGACTCTTGATTTTGGCTCATGTCATGATCTTGGGGTCCTAAGAACATGCCCCGCATCAGGCTCTTTGCTCAGCAGGGAGTCTGCTTGAGATTCTCTCCCTCTCCCTCTCCCCCTTCCCCCAGCTCAAGTGCTCTTTCTCGCTCTCTCTCTCTCAATTAAATAAACTAAATTTAAAAATGAAATGACTAATGAATCGTTGAACACGACATCAAAAACTAATGATGTATTATTATTATTTATTGGCTAATTGAACATAAATAAATAAATAAATAAATAACAGAAACAGATAAGAAACACCAAAAAAAAAAAAAAAAAGAAAGAAAAGAAATGAATAGCGAGAGAAAGGAAGAAAGAGAAAGGAGAGAGAGGTAGCGGTGTTTGTTGTGTAAGGGAATAAGTCAACAGAAATGGAGCTTAAGAAAGTGGCATGGCTGGCATATATACACATTTAGCCAATAGCATATTCTTTCTAAACCTCACTGTATTGAATCAGTCAAAATAATGGACTTTCAAGTACATTATAAAAATAATGTACCTCTTGGGGTGCCTGGGTGGCTCAGAGGGTTAAGCCTCTGCCTTCGGCTCAGGTCATGATCTCAGGGTCCTGGGATCAAGCCCTGCATCAGGCTCTCTGCTCAGCGGTGAGCCTGCTTGCCCCCTCTCTTTTTGCCTGTCTCTCTGCCTACTTGTGATCTCTGTCTGGTCAAATAAATAAAATCTTAAAAAAAAAAAATTTAATCCCACAAAATTTGACCTCATTATTTTTAACAAATTTACAGAGGTATAATTGACATACAAAAAAGTGCATATATATAATGTATACAACTTGATGGATTTGGACATATGCATACACTTGTAAAACTTTTACAACAATCAAGGTAACAAACATAGCCTTCACCTATCTTTTTATTTTCAATTTAAGACTCTGGAAATCATTTTCAGCAATTTCTCTAGTGAAGAGTGTTTCTCATAAGTATTTTTATCTTCAACACTTTGTTTTTCCAGAATTCACATAATAAACTCTAATGACACTGAAGCACTACTCTATTTTCTGAAAATAAAAACCTATTCAGTTTCCCCAGAGAATGTGATTTGATATCTTAGCCAATGAACTGCATTCACTTTTCTCTTGTCTGCTTTGGCTGATCTATAACTAAGCAGGAAATTGAACTAAAATTACTGATCAGCACGCTTCAAGGCTTGTTTAATTATCAGGCAGGTCTTAAAAAGAGATGAATATGTCAAGCCCACAGAAAATACTACTCAATATCCAAAGGCAACTTGCAAAGTACTTGACTGTTTACTAGGGAAAAAATACTGGGTTTCTTCCACATGTAGGATTTTTCTGTCAATTCAGATTTCTAAACCAAAAACCTTTCACAAAAATGAAAGATGCCAAACACAGACTGGGTACAAATTACTTCATTCCTTTCTTGGGGATGAACACTGATACAGCAGGAGAGAGCACCAACATCTGCCTCAACCCAGAAAACTACTCTTTCCATACCTACATCCATTTATTAACAAAGGGCATTTCCTAGGTAGAATTCTGTTATCACTGAAGCCAAAAACCTTCAAGGAATTGTAATAGCTACTTTAAAAGTTTCAGTTTACGTAGCTCATTTGGTTCCTTATTTAAAAGGTCATGTCCTAGTCCATGGGGTGCCTGGGTGGCTCAGGGGGTTAAAGCCTCTGCCTTCTGCTCAGGTCATTGTCCCAGGGTCCTGGGATTGAGCCCCACATGGGGCTCTCTGCTCATCAGGGAGCCTGCTTCCTCCTCTCTCTCTGCCTGCCTCTCTGTGTACTTGTGATTTCTGTCTGTCAAATAAATAAAATCTTTTTAAAAAAATAAAATAAAAGGTCCTGTCCTAGTCCATTATTTAGTCTGCCCATTCTATAGCATGAAGGCATTGCCATATAGTCAGATGAATATGACAATTATATACCTGGATTATTTGGTAAAATTTCGAAATGATAAGGAAATCATGGACAACAACAATGCCCTAAGAGTTACCTTATTTGGAAAATAAAAAATTAGGACATACATATTCCCACTTGCACCAAGAGTAACTTTTTTCTTTTTTTTAGTAATCTCAATTTCAGATTCATCATACAGCATTATCAAGTGAAGCCAAACAGATGTGTACAATTTCCCAAGGAAATGATGACAATGATTTTTTAGTTTAACTAAAGAGAACAGTTTAACAGAGAAATGTACTAACACAATTCCGTCATCCAACTGAAGATTAAATCTAATCAAAACAAAATGGTGCCAATGCAAAAAGGACTGCAATCATGACCAATCAAAAAGACCATGAAGAGTACAGAATCCTCTCATTCTCTTAAGAATTATCTTTTATTTCTATGCCTTATTCTAGGATTTTTAGTTGTATCCAAGACTATTTCACCAGCCACCAATCTATGTATTTCAGAATTGTAACACTGCTAGTTTTTAATATAGGGATGTATTTATATTCCTCCTGCTAACACCTTCATTTTTCAAAAGGGGTATGTCCTTATTTTAGTAGATCTTCTGATCATTCAAGAAATAAACAACTAAAATAGTAAATGCATAAAGTAGAAAGTAGAAGCCTATTTCACAAACTGCAGAGATTTTAACCCACTGAGCCACCCAGGCGCCCCAAACTGCAGAGATTTTAAAATTAGGAATGTACTCAGCCAAACTTTTAACATATAAATATCAATATATGCATTTATTCACATTAATACCCTTAGTGTTCCTAAAGTTTGTTAAACACAATTTTCTTAATATTTACTTTATTTCCATGAAGGTGTATATAACTCAATGAGTTTAGTAGCTTTGGTATCCCACATATATCAGAAGTCATTTTTACATTGAGTAGTTTCAACTATTATTCTTATATAAAACCACCAAATCAGTGAAGAATATTTACATCTGAAATTTAAACTTAACTACATAATTACTACTTTTCATTCTACTGAGACTAGTGTCACCAGAAACTATTCACAATTTCACCTTCATCTTTGTCAATGTCCAAATGGAGGATATATGAATATACATACACACACAAATTAATTGCAGTTTCTAATAGTTCCTAAAACCTAGTTCACCATATACCTATCTCAACAATATTTTTAATTCATTAAATTGTTCTCTCAACAATAGTTTCTATTCACTGAATTGTTCTCTCAAACTCTCCTAATCCCCAAAACCAAAGTTACATATCTCTAATAAAATAGGATCTTATCTTCATAACTTTTATGTCCTAAATACTTAATACCATGGCTTAGTTTTCAATAACTGAACACATTCTCATCAGAAATCCTTGATGTGATGATGATCTGTGATGTAGCGTCCTCAAGAGAAAATTTCAAAAGCAATAATACCATAGGTTTACTTACGAGAGGTTTTAGAAGCAAGAAGAGTAACTCGAGAGCCTCCTAAGAAGCGAAAACCCATTACATTCACCTGATCATCTTCTGACTGATGAGCAAAGCCTACAAAGAAAAGAAAAAGAAAATCACCTTATATAACCACAAAGAAAATACTTAATGTTTAAAATAGGAAGTTTAGTCGACAGCAAATATTTTTTATATCACCAGTCATGCTGAAAACCCAGGCATGAATTAGAATACACAAGCTGATTTTCACGGTAATTCCCAACTACTTAAATTTCTCCCTCACAATAACACTCTGAAATCATTTAATTTCCTTCCTTCTACAGCTTCATTCTAGGGTGGAGGCAGGAAATGCACACAATAAACCTAGAACACCTGTCACACCAGAAAGCAAGGAAACAATTACTGCCTAGTAGAGCAGTATGAAAATAAAAGCCAATTTAGATTACTGGCCAGAGATGAAAATACTTGAGTATCAAAAAAGTGAAATACATCAAAAAAATTTAAAGGCATGATATTAAAAACAGATGATATTAAAAACAGAAAAGGCAAATGCTCACTAATAGAGGCTTCTAGAGGATAAATTCAATATTTTAAAAATCAGACAAAGAACCAAACATTTATCCAGATGATCCTACTCAAACTGCACCACATAGCCAATAGTAGGTAAGGGAAAAGTTCTCTGTATAGAAATAATCTAGCAAAATATTAAAGAGAGCTTGAAAGAAATATCATTTTCAATCTCAATAAATTTAATAGATCTCAAAATTAAAATCAGTGTTTGTTACCATACCAGAAAAGAGAGAGAGACAGACAGACAGATAACATGTACTCCCTGCTGAGAGTATATACTACCAATTCATGGAAGCAGTGTGGCCAAAATAATCAATTCTGACTCTAATACCCTAGATGCAACTACAAGTTAACAGACAATAAAATGGACAAAGAAAATATTAAACATCACAGGAATGTAATCAGCAAAATTCAGAGTGTGGGAAACTCACAGGAAAAAATAACCTTACTCTTTAACAAATCAACTGCAAATTAAAAAGAGAGAAGGGGAAACCTATAGAAAAAAGATAACAAAAACTGCAATAAATGAATCTCATTTGAATCCTGACTCAAAAACAAATAAAAATGATAACACTGAAGACTTTCACTTCAGGCCAAGATGAATAAACTAGGGCCAAATTTACCCTTCTACTTAGGACAACTAAAAATTGGGACAAAATCTATGAAACATTTTTGAAGACACTGGAGACAAGGAAATGAACAACAATGATCCCTCACAAAGAAAGAACAATGTGAGCCCTATGACTGCCCCTGACTACTGCCTAGAGGAAACTTCCAAGCCAGAACACAGGGAGGGGAAACCCAGGTACAACCTAACATTCTATCCAAGTTGAAGACACAAAGTTGCAGGTCTGAGAAGGCTAAATATCCAAAGTTTGCAAGGCAGAGTGTCAAGAGAGGAGAGAGCTGCAAAGAGAGAAAAAAATATCTGAAGAAATAATGACCAAAATATTTGCAAATTAGATGAAAATTATAAACTACAGATCAAAAAATCTTAACAAACCCCAAGCATAAGAAAAATAAAAATAAAACAAGGGACACCTGGGTGGCTCAGATGGTTAAGCATCTCACTCTTGATTTTGACTCAGATCAAGATCTCACGGTCCTGAGAAGGAGCCCCCCCCCCCCCCCGCCATGCTCAGCAGGGCGTCTGCATGAGATTATCTCCCTTTCCCCCCCGTCTCCCCAATCCCCTACCCCACTTACACAGGCTCTCTCTCTCAAATAAATAAATAAATCTTAAAAAAAAAGAAATAAAATTATAGATTAATATGCTTCACGAGTACATATTTAAAAATTCTAACTAAACTTTAATAAGTTGAATCAAATAGTATATTGAAAGGATAATTCATCTTTCAGTGTGATTTATCTCAAGAATGCACAAGTATGCTAAAACCCAAAAATTAATCAATGTATACACTCATGAGCATAGCATAATATACAGAGTTGTTGAATCACTATCTGTACACCTGAAACTAATGTAACACTGTGTCAACTATACTTAAAGTCAAGGGGTGCCTGGGTGGCTCAGCTGGTTAAGCATCTGCTCAAATCATGATCTCAGAGTCCCGTGCTGGGCTCTCTGCTCCATGGGAAGCCTGTATCTTCTTCTCCCTCTGTCGGTGTCCTTGCTTCTGTGCACGCTCTCTTTCTCCCTCCCTCTCTCTCAAATAAATAAAATATTTAAAAATAAAAGTAAAATAAAGGAAATTCTTAAATTTAAGAAATAAAAAAATGTATCAGTGTAATCTACCTATAAACAGCCTAAAGAAGAAAATGATTTAAAAGATCTCAACTGATGTAGAAAAAGCATTGGAAAAAAATCTAATATAGAACAAACTCTCAGCAAACTTGGTATAGAAGGAACTTCCTCAAATGGTATCGGACATCTACAGACTACCTACCTACAACTAAAACATACTTAATGGTGAAAGCCTGAATATCCACTCTGCCATTCCTATTCAACATTGTCCTAGAAGTTTTAGCTTAGATAAAAGACTAAGAATCCCTCGATTGGAAAGGAAGAAGTAAAATGGTTTTCACTTGCAGGTAACATAATCTGTAGAAAATCTGTAGTTTGGCAATGTTGCATAATACAAGAGCAATATATAAAAACTAATTGTATTTCTATGTACAGACATACCTCACAGATATTGTGGGTTTGGTTCCAGACCACCATAATATACCAAATATTACAATAAAGTGTCAAATGAATTTTTTGGTTTCTCAGTGCATATGAAATTTATGTTTACCCTATACTACAGTCTATTAATTATACAACATTGTATATAAAAATACAATGTACAAACCTTAAATAAAAAATACTTTATTGCTAAAAAGTGCTAAACATCATCGGAGCTTTCAGCAAGTTCTAACTTTTTGTTGGTGGGGGGTATTGCCTCAATGTTGATGGCTGCTGACTGATCAGGAGGGAGGTTGCTTAAGGTTTGGAGAGTTCTGACAATTTCTTAAAATAAGGCAACATCCTTTCAAAAAAGATTTCTCTGTAGCATGTGATGCTTCTTGATAGAATTTTACCCACAGGAGAACTTTCAAAATTGGAGTCAATCCTCTCAAACCCTCCCCTGCCTTATCAACTAAATTTGTACAATATTCTAAATCCTTTGTTATTTCAACAAACCTCACAGCATCTTCACCAGGAACAGATTCCATCTCAAGAAACCATTTTCTTTCCTCCTCAAAAAGAAGCAACTTCTTATCCTTTATAAGGGTCCCTTCATCATGACATGGCAGCAATTCGGTCAGACCTGCAAACTCCACTTCTAATTCCAGTTCTCTTGCTGTTTCCACCACATCTGCAGTTACACCCTCCACTGAAGTCTTGAATCTCTTCAATCACCTGTGAGGGCTGAAATCAACTTCTTCCAAACTGCTGCTCATCTTGGTATCTTGACCTCTTTCCATGAATCACAATGTTTCTGAAATAGTGAATTCCTTCCAGAAGGTTTTCAATTTACTTTTCCCAGATCCATCAGAGAAATCACTCTCTATTGCAGCTACAGCCTGAAGAAATGGATTTTTTTAATAATAAGACTTGAAAGTTGAAATGACTCCTTGATCGATGGCTGCAGAATGGATACTGTGTTAGCACAGACGAAAACAACATTAATCTCATTGTCTATCTCCATCAGAGCTCTTGGGTGACCAGGTGCACTGCCAATAAACAGTAATACTTTGAAAGGAATTATTTTTTTTCTGAGCAAAGTAGTTCTCAACAGTGGGTTTAAAATATTAAGTCATGTTGTAAACAGATGTCCTGTAATCCAGGCTTTGTGTTTAATGCATAAAGCACAGGCAAAGTAGATTTAGCATAATTTTTAAGGGTCCTAGGATTTTTGGAACAGTCAGTGAACACTGGTTACAACTTAATCATCAGATGCATTAGCCCTTAGCAAGAGAGCCAGCCAGTCCTAAGAAGCTTTGAAGCCAGGCATTGACTTCTCCTCCATAGCTATGAGAGTCCTGGATGGCATCTTCTTCCAAAACAAGGCTGTTACGTGTACACAGAAAATCTGTTGTTTCTTTTAGCCACCCTCATTAATTATCTTAACTAGATCTTCTGGAAAATTTGCTGCAGCTTCTACATCAGCTCTTGCTGTTTCCACTTTGTGGAGATGACTTCTTTCCTTAAACCTCATGGACCAACCACTGCTAAACCAAATTTTTCTTCTGTAGCTTCCATGCCTCTCTCAGCCTTCATACAATGGAAAAGGGTTAGAACTTGGCCCCATATTAAGCTTTGGCTTAAGGAATGTTGTAGCTGATTTGGTGCTCTACCCAGACCACTCAAATTTTCTCCATATCATCAATAAAGCTGTTTCACTTTCTTATCACTCATGTGTTCACTGAGTAGACATTTAATTTCCTTCAAGACCTGTTCCCTTGAGGCACCTGGGTGGCTCAATGGGTTAAAGCCTCTGCCTTCAGCTCAGGTCATGATCCCAGGTCCTGGGATCGAGCCCTGCATCGGGCCCTCTGCTCCGCAGGGAGCCTGCTTCCTCTCCTCTCTCTCTCTCTGCCTCCCTCTCTGCCTACTTGTGATTTCTCTCTCTCTGTCAAATAAATAAAATCTTTTAAAAAAAAGAAAAAAAAAAGACCTGTTCCCTTCTATTTGCAACTTGGCTATTTGCTGCAAGAGGCCTAGCTTTTGACCTATCTCTGCTTTTGTGAGACTGCCTTTCTTCTTAAGCTTGATCATTTCTAATTTTTGGTCTAAAGTGAGAGACACGTTGACTCTTTCTTTCACTTAAACCCTAAGAGGCCACTGTAGAGTTATTAATATGCCTAATTTCAATACTGTTGTGTCTCGTGAAATAGGTAGGCCTGAGAAGAGATATAGAGACAGAGGAATGGCCAGCGGAGCAGTCAGAACACACACAATATTTATCACTTAAGTTTGCCACCGTATATAGGGGTGGTTCATGATACCCCAAAACAATTACAATAGTAACATCAAAGATAAGTGATCATAGATTATAATAAATATAGCAATAATAAAAATTTTCAATTACCAAAATTTGACACAGAGACATGAAGTGAACAAATACTGTTGGAAAAATGGTACCAATAGACTTGCCTGACCCAGAGTTGCCACAAACTTTCAATTTGTAAAAAATGCAGTATCTCCAAGGCACAATAATTCAAAGCACAATAAAATGAGTTTGCCTGTACTAGAAAAGCACTATTTGAAATTGAAATAGGACAATATAATTTGCAGTAACATCAAAATATATTAAATACTTAGCTATAAATCAGATAAAATATTTGTAAGATGTGTACACTGAAAACTACAAACTCTCACTGAGAAAAATGAAATAAGTCCTAAATAAATGAAGGTCTCTACTTTCACCTTAACAAATTAGGATAAATAGAGCAAATTGTACCCTATTCAATATTGTTAAGATGTTGTTTCTCTCTAAGTTGATCAACAGACTTAATGCAATCCAAATTCCAATCAAACTCTCAGAAGGTGTTATTTTAAATTGACAAACTAATTATAAGATTCATATGAAAATGCAAGGGATCTAGAATATCCAAGACAACACTGAGACTAGAGGGATGAAGCTGGGGAAATTATACTCCCTGACTTCTGGACATACATATTTATAGTAATTAGGACACTATACTATTGGTATATAGCAATACTGGAGGGCAAAGACAAACAGATCAATGGAATAAACTGAAGAGAACAGAAATATATACAGTTTTTCAGATGGTTTATATAGTCCTATGATACATAGTCAGATGATTTTCAACAAAGTTGCAAAGGTGATCCAGTGTAAAAGGCTAGTTTTTTCAAAAGTAGTGTTGCACATTAGATGCCCATATGTAAAAATAAGAATTTTATCCTTATCTCACACCATAAATACCAAAATATGAAAAAAAAAATACCTACATGTAAATTTAGAAAACTCCTAGACAAGAACATAGGATAAAAGCTTTGTACACTTAAGGCAAAGATTCTTTAGATATAATGTTAAAATCATGATTTCTAAAAGAAAAAAATTGATGGGCTTTATCAAAATTAAAAACTTCGGCTCTTCCAAAGACACTGTTACAAAAATGAAAAGAAGTGCCACAGACTTGGAGAAAATATGTGTAATTCATATAATCTGATAAATGACTAAGAAGGCAGACAAAAAAGAGTACATGCTGAATAATTCCATTTCATAAAATTCCAGAAAATGCAAACTAATCTATAGTGACATAAAACCAACCCAGTGGTTGCCTGGGAATGGGGTAAAATGGGTTATAAAGGGACACAAGCAAATTTTTTAGGATAGTGAATATTTTCAGCATTGTACTTGTGGAGATGGTTTCACAGGTATATACAAATATCCAAACTGATCAAACTGTATACTTTAAACATCTGAATATAAGTTATATTCCAATATTCTTTAAAATATTTTATTTATCTATTTGAGAAAGAGACAGAGAGGGAACACATGCTATTGGGGTAGGGATAGGTGGGGGGCAGGAAGGAGCAGAGGGGGAAGGAAATGAAAGGGGAAAGAACCTCAAGCTGACTCCTCATTGAGCATGGAGCCCAAGATGGGGCTCCATATCAGAACCCTGAGATCATGACCTGAGTCGAAACCAAGAGTCAGTCACTTAACCAACCAAGCCACCCAGGTGTCCACCAATACATTTACCTTTTTTAAAGCAAAAAATATACACTAGAGCTGTGTTTGAGAACTAAAGAATATATTAAAATGTGCCAGAAGAAAATATAACTAAATATCTTATAATCTTAATAGAGGCCATTCTAAGCACAACATGAAATTTGAAACTAGAAAGAAAGCAATTAATAAAATTAAATTTTACTACATAAAAATGTAACCCTTATGTATTAAAAAATAATACAAGTAGTTAATGAAAATCACAAAATGCCTATGCTAACAATTTAGAAATGCAAATTTTAAAAAGGGATGTCATATTTCATCTTTGTCAAAAAATTTCCAAAATCCAGCTGCTGCCCTTGTAATGAACCCCGATGCTGGGCACATCACCTGATACAATTAATCTGGAGGGAAGGTTGGCATTTAAATAAAGTTTCAAATGTGCATACTCTTTAACTCACTCATTTATCTTCAAGGAATTTCTCTAAAGAGAAACAGAAGAACCAAATAAATAAATAAATACAAATAAATAAAAAATTAAAAAATAACTACATACCCAGAACCTTCAAACAAGGGGATGTTATGTAATCATTAAAAGATAAATTTACTGACAAGAAAAATAGCCATATATTTTAGTAGCATAAAAGACTTATACTGGCATGCTATTTGTTATTCCATTTAAGTAAAATTTTGTGTAAAGGTACTGGTATCATGGCATACTCTGAAGGTCAGCTAATTTAACATCTATTCCCCCTTTCCCTTAGTCCATCTGTATTATTTCTCAGCCTCCTTTACAGCAGAGGAAGCTACACAGACACTATTATGGCTACTGAGACCTAAGTAGATATTTCCAAAGAATATTATAGAAACAGCCAAACTATCACCTTTGCAGATGATATGATACTCTATGGGGAAAACCCAAAGACTCCACTCCAAATCTACTAGAACTTGTACAGGAATTCAGTAAAGTGTCAGGATATAAAATCAATGTACAGAAATCAGTTGCATTTCTTTACACCAACAACAAGACAGAAAAAAGAGAAATTAAGGAGTCCATCCCATTTACAACTGCACCCCAAACCATAAGATACCAAAGAATAAACCTAACCAACAAGGCAAAGAATCTATACTCAGAAAACTATAAAGTCCTCATGAAAGAAATTGAGGAAGACACAAAGAAATGGAAAAATGTTCCATGCTCATGGATTGGAAGAACAAATATTGTGAAAATGTCTATGCTACCTAAAGCATATCTACACATTTAATGCAATCCCTATCAAAATCCCATCCATTTTTTTCAAAGAAATAGAACAAATAATCCTAAAATTTATATGGAATCAGAAAAGACCTCGAATAGCTAAAGAAATATTAGAAAAGAAAGCCAAAGTTGGTGGCCTCACAATTCTGGACTTCAACCTCTATTACAAAGCTGTCATCATCAAAACAGTATGGTACCGGCACAAAAACAGACACAGAGATCAATGGAACAGAATAGAGAGCACAGAAATAGACCCTCAACTCTGTGGTCAACTAATCTTCAACAAAGCAGGAAGGAATGCCCAATGGAAAAAAGACAGCCTCTTCAACAAATGGTGCTGGGAAAATTGGATAGCCACATGCAGAAAAATGAAACTGGACCATTTCCTTACACCACACATGAAACTAGACTCAAAATGGATGAAGGACCTCAATGTGAGAAAAGAATCCATCAAAATCCTTGAGGAGAACACAGGTAGCAAGCTCTTTGACCTCAGCTGCAGCAACTTCTTCCTAGGAACATCGCCAAAGGCAAGGGAAGCAACGGCAAAAATGAACTATTGGGACTTCATCAAGATCAAAAGCTTTTGCACAGCAAAGGAAACAGTCAACAAAACCAAAAGACAACTGACAGAATGGGAGAAAATAATTGCAAATGACATATCAGACAAAGGGCTAGTATCCAAAAATCTATAAAAGGCTCAGCAAACTCAACACCCAAAGAACAAATAATCCAATCAAGAAATGGGCAGAGGACAGGAACAGACATTTCTGCAAAGAAGACATCCAGATGGCCAACAGACACATGAGAAAATGCTCCATTCCACATCACTCGGCATGAGGGAAATACAAATCAAAACCACAATGAGATATCACCTCACACCAGTCAGAATGGCTAAAATTAACAAGTCAGGAAATGACAGATGCTGGCCAAGATGCGGAGAAAGGGGAACCCTCCTACACTGTTGGTGGGAATGCAAGCTGGTGCAACCACTCTGGAAAACAGCGTGGAGTTTCCTCAAAAAGCTGAAAATAGAGCTACCCTATGACACAGCAATTGCAAAGATACAAACGTGATGCTCTGAAGGGGCACATTCACCCGAATGTTTATAGCAGCAATGTCCACAATGCCCAATGCCCAATGGATTGTTTCCAAATGGATAGTTTCCAATGGATAGTTTCCAAACTATGAAAAGAACCTAGATGTCCACCAACAGATGAATGGATAAAGAAGATGTGGTATATATATACAATGGAATACTATGCTGCCATCAAATGAAATGAAATCTTGTCATTTGCGACAACGTGGATGGAACTAGAGGATATTATGTTAAGCAAAATAAGTCAATCGGAGAAAGACAACTATCATATGATCTCCCTGATATGAGGAAGTGGAGATGCAATGGGGGCGGGGCTTGGGGGCTAGGAAAAGAATAAATGAAACAAGATGGGATCGGGAGGGAGACAAACCATAAAAGACTCAATCTCACAAAACAGGCTGAGGGTTGCTGGGGAGAGGGGGTCGGGAAAGGGTGGTGGGGTTATGGACATTGGGGAGGGTATGTGATATGCTGAGTGCTGTGAAATATGTAAACCTGGCGATTCACAGACTTGTACCCTTGGGGCTCATAATACATTATATGTTTATAAAAAATTTTTTTTAATTCTTAAAAAGAATATTATAGAAACATGCCTTTCTGATAAAAATTATAGTGATTGTTATACCTCTTGCCTTGCAGTCAGGAATCATGACTGAATTTGAAGCAGTTTATTGTAATGTGCCAACCAACATACTAGAGAAGGCACAGTGTAAAGAAAGATAAAAGCTGGGTCTTGGTAACATTCATAAACCACTATACCAGCTTATATTGCCACTTCTGGGCCTCACTTTTGGGGGAGGCTGAGTAATATTTTATATATATAAATATATATATATATATATACATACACACACATATGTATACACACACATACACACATACACGATATATATATAGTATAAATGTTACTTAGTGCTTAAGTAACATTCAGCAAAAGCACCCCAGATGGTTATTTATTACATACATAAGTAAATATAAAGCCATTAAGCATATTAAAGCTTTCTATAATTACAATATTTTCTAAAGGCAAGAATTTGGGGTACTAGATACCTCCATTCAAATACTGTTGACAGGGTTACCTGATAGGGCTATTCTTATCCTTTGTCTGACTCTTTAATTCCACTTTAATTTTTTTTTTAAGATTTTATTTATTTATTTGACAGAGAGAGACACAGTGAGAGAGAGAACACAAGCAGAGGGAGTGGGAGAGGGAAAAGCAAACTCCCCGCAGAACAGGGAGCTCAATGCAGGGCCAGATCCCAGGACCCTGGGATAATGACCTGAGCTGAATGCAGACGCTTAACAACTGACCCACCCAGGTGCCCCTATAATTCTACTTTTAGATATTGATCAAAGAATTAATAATAAATTTGGAAGAGTATTGCTACAATATATTTACAATATTGATAAACTGAAAACAACATGTATGTCAGAAACATAATGCTGGACAAATGATTTTATAGTATGGGTTTATGACAGAATATTATGCAATTCTTAAAATCAAGTAATAAAAATATCTAATTATATAGAAAAATACTTCACAGCATTATGCAAAGTAGAATCCTTGAGGGGTAATGAAAAATAGTTTTGTAAAGATTAGGCAAGCGTCATGAAACATGAGTAGATATTGCTGGATGGTGGAATTACCAGTAATTTCTGTTTTCCTCCTTTGGCTGTCCATTTCTAAATTTCACATTTCTTTTGTAATAAGAAAAATTAAAGTTATTTTAATATACCTATATTTGTTCAAAGAACCAAAATTTTAAAAAAATAGGGAAAGATGCACAATAAAGCTAGTTTTTTTCTTCTCTATGAAGCTCATTAATTTGTTTATTTCAGCTAAAAAACAGATTCACAAGAGCAACTTTATCTGACACCAACAAAGAAAGTTTTATACATACCAAGAGTGGAAAGCACTCTCTAAAAGGAAAAAGTGAAAAAGTAACAAGAGTACTTATTTTAAATAATTACTGGATTTCATCATGCCTCCAATATGAATGCACATCCCAAAACTCCAAAAGAGAACATGCTGAATCATATACACTAGATCTGGGGGAAAATTTTTTTAGTTTGTCATTGAGTCCCATTCTAGAGTGATTAAAAAGCAAATATATACCAATAAGCCTAAAATAACCTGCAACATAAAAACAACTAAGCCCAAAATCAGGAGGAAAATGAAGAGTTATCTGAGCTTTCCTTAGTTCTTCTTATGTAATCCATAACTTACAAAGACTACCTCTCAGGCCAAAAGCATCTATTCAATTTCTGTTGTTTTTTTCCACCTATAGTGACCATCCACTCGAAGCCATAGTCTTAGACATTTTTCAAAGGCACCAATAAATTCAGTGTGCAGCATGCAACTTCCAACTCTATTCCCAGGACAGTAGAGAAGACCCAAGGAACTAATACATTTGTAAAAGATGTAAGGATAATGACTCTTTCCACCTTTTTTATAAGAAAATTGAGAAGAAAGAGAAGGGAAGGGAAAAGGAAAAAGAAACCAAACAGTATAAAACTATTTGCTAACAAAGTGTGTGGGTGTCTGTCAGTCTGTATCTGTTTGTATGTGCAAATTCAGTTACAACTATAGAATAATTATAATAAAGAGTATTTAATTTTAGAGATTTTTCATTGAGTTAGATATAAATAATCTTTTTAAATATTTCAAATCAATGAAAAATAAATTGTAAGTACTTTAAGTAGTAACACAAAAGTTGACTTACCATAAATTTCTAAACCTTGTGGAAAATACTCTTTGTATTCTAAATCCTACCCACTAATGCCATATTATAGTCAACAGTACCAATTTTTTTAATAAGGGATTTGAAAAGGTTAATTTAATTCCCAGATCTTTTTTTAATTCTATCCCATCACCAGGAAACTTAATAGATGCTACACCTTAGAAAACCTGGTTACTAAAGATGTTTTATCCAATCAACACCTCTCTCTTTTCTAAGCTACTCAAAAAGAAAAAACTGACACCTGAGAAAGTCACACCTTCACAAATTACCCCAAATTCACTGTGATATTCAAGCCTTATATATGAAGCCCCTTTCAAAGGATCAGAGCCAGAGAATTGAACAATCACCCCATCCAGCTGCTGGAGAAAGCAAAACCACAAAGAGCATCTACTTATGAGATTACTTTTTAGGGACACAGAATATACTTTAAAAAGGTACATAGACAAAAACTTACAATAAAGATGAAAAACAAATATCTACATTCCACGCCAAAAAATTCTACAGTCTAAAAAGAAACATTTGATGTTTTCACTTCTGAATACTGAAGCAAAATAATGATTATAATAATTTTAATCAAACTTAAAAGGTATACCTTATTACCTTGTTGATATACGCTATTTGCCTTTGAACATGCAAACAAGAGAGAAAATTCTTTGAAGCATTTCTATATTCTGACTTAACAATTATCTGATAATTACCCTATCATTACCTGCTGATGAAGGATTCCATTCTGAATTCTTAACATTTCTGATATTACAGGCATGTTACTTCAAAAGTCCTACCTGGAAAGAGACTGAGAAGACTAACTGGAGATTTGTTGGTATCAATAGTTAGTTTGTGGCTTGCAGTTTTTGAAGGCTGACCTGGTAGACAGATTAATTTCAGGGGAAGTCTAAATTTACATTGGATAACCCGAGGAATGCCTGAAATAAAAAGAGAGAAATGCAGATTCATAGACCTGACAGAAAATTTGACCAAAAAAATCTGAACTATATTAATAGTTTGAATAACAATATATCTTATTTTAAAATTTTGCTCCATTTCATTTAGCATAACTGAAAAAGCTATAAAGTATTATCATAATACATATTTTTATATTATTGTCAAAAAGCTCAAGACAAAAATAAAATCCTAAAAAAGAGTGTAGGCATCAGGTATGCCTTTAATATCATAGCATACTTTAAAATCATCACAGTTGAACATTATACAAAACAGTATATTTACTCAGACAGGCAGACAAATGATAAGAGACTCTTAATCATAGGAAAGAGACTGAGGGTTGCTGGAGGGAAAGGGGCTAGGAATGGGGTGGTTATATAATGAGCAGTGGGTCCTACATAAGACTGATGAATCACTGAACTCTACCTCTGAAACTAATAATACAGTATATGCTAATTAATTGAATTCAAATTTAAAAATTTTAAAGAATGTTTTTTAAAAAAGTATATTTAATTTTATATTCAATTACTGAACCTTCTTTAAACTAAGACCTTCAAAGCTATAGCCCTAATCCAAGGCTATCAGCTAAAATGAGCAAATATATATATATATATATATATATATATGTATATATACATATATATATATGAAATCTGTATCAGGAAGATACTATATGACTTTATCTAATATTTTTTCTACCACCAAAAATTTAAATCTTTAGCTATTTTTACTTATTAAAGATTTAAATTACAATTAAAAATCCACAATAAATTATAAGCATGAAGGAAGAAGTTGCTCTACTGTAGTTCCACTGAAGTTCATGTTATTTTACACAATAATATTAAGAATATTACTTTCATATGAATTAAATTTTTCTCCATCCATTTAACTTTACATATCACAGTTAAGTGACATTTCAAAAGTATTACATGGTCATTCAACTGAATTTTTCAGTACCTTTATAGGCATATTGAAATATGTAATTAAATAAATAACAATGAAGAGTTTTATGTCAAAATTTAAAGTTTTTAAGATGGTCCCTTTCAATATTTTTACAGAGAATGAAATTGAAACCAAAGCAAGTTAGGTTCTCTACTTAAAATCTAGCAAAGCAATTCTACAACTTCAGTATTCTCTCCTTATATTCTAGGATTCCACCTTTGATTGGATAAGATAAAAGGTAATATACTGAAACCTCTATCTTAGTATACTGCTGTAGAGAAATGAAAAACTTAAAATTCGTCCTACTCTACTTGATGTATCCACACATTAATTCCTTTATCTCTTTAAAATGGAGTCAGTGAGCAGCTTAAAAATAGCAAAAGCAGAAGCAGTTAAAGCTTGGGGACATGATCCCAAAGCAGGATCCCCAGAATTAGCGACATATTCTGTTAATGCCAGTTGGAGTTGTGAGCTTGCTTGACATCCAAGCTGGGAGTATACTTTCCAGCACTACTTATTCACGAGGATTGTGAGAGATCATCAACAATGGCAAGCATACTGATATATGAGGTCAATTAAATACTTTTTCAGAGCATGTGGAGCATATTTGTGATTCTCTTCAACATAATCTATTATCCATTCAATTTTACATAGCTCATTTTTTTGCTCATAACCAACAGATGTTAAATTCACTTCTCCTGGAATCCTAGATGCAAATTATAACTGATGTCTCTTCAGAAAAGCTCCCAAGGCATTATTTCCTGACATTCTGTGAGGTTTTAGAGGCATGTGTATTTGTACTTTATAATGATGAAATGTTTTGACTCAAAATATTATGGTAACATGATCTAAGCTACTGCTCAAACCACAACTATCAGTATCACCATAAAAAATATTACAAAACATTATTTTTCCCAATTTCATATATTCCATATATCCCCAAATTATAGAAATAAACCTACTAATATGTTTCCTCTATAATATATAAATTACAGCCTTGATTAATAGATGCAGTCTGGAAAGAACAAGGACACTAAAACCTATTTCCATTTCCTTTGAATGTAGTAATGGAAAAAAATCCTTCATCTTTTGACAATTCTGTATATGTATGAAGAGAAGCTACTTTTCTATATATTTCACCCAAAAGCTGAGTTAAGTGTTCAAACAAATTTCGACTATAAATGTTCTTCTAAAACTATACTGCTAAAACTGTGGTTCTACTTCACTTGGATCAGATAGGTAGTACTTGAATTGGTGGTAAAAAAAAAAAAAAATTAATCACAACGAATAACACTGGCCTTACATTACTGATTCTATATATTTGAAGATTATTACCCTAAATCTCCAAGAACCTAGAGCTAAAGAAACTGGTTGTATATATATATATGTTTTCAGGAATTGAAACAAATGGCTTGCAAGCACTAATGAACCCAAGAAGGGAAATACATTATAACTCAATTCACAACTCGGGTCAGTTAATGACAATATCATACACTAGGGCAATGGTCTACAATTGCTAAGATTTGTAGAAACCCTCCAGAATTTCTTTTCTACCCAAGAATTGTAAACCTGTTTCATAGGACATTTGGAAAACATTATTTTGAAAAATGATGATACTCCTACTTAATAAAATGATTATGGCTATTCTTTAAATGCTGGCAGCTTGAAAAGTTTTACCTTGCGGGGGGGGGTGGTGGGGTGGATATGAAATCTTTTAGAAACCAGTTTAAGGAAATCACCTTTAAAAAGAAAAATTGCAATGCCTGTATTTAACACTACTTCCCCTTAAATTTAAACCCCAGTCTTTTAAAATATAATCTCCAGTATTCAGACATGGGGTTTTTATCAGAGGCATATTTCTATTGAGCTTCAATTTTTTTAAAAAACCTTAAATGTAAGTTTGGCTACCAACTTACTCTTCAGGCTGTGAATGCATCTAAGAACCTGAAGCCAGACGTATAGAGATATGTTTGAATGCATGCATGTATGTACCTATAATAAGGAAGGAAAGAATTACATGTATTTAAAGACTTTACAAATTTGCTATTAGAATAGCTTTCAATTTAGCTGAAAGTCTAATTGGTTGTAACTTTGCCTACCATCAGTGATATTTTCTCTATGTAGTTGGCAAAACAGTCCCTGTATCTGGCTTATTCAAATAACTCTGAGTGTTATGCTAAGAAAAAAAAATGGTCATTTATAATACTCAAATATTGGCCTACTTGTTCATCAGACTGACTTTGTTCTACAGTTTTTTACCAAATATAATCACCTTTCCTTCAGACACTTCCCTTTCTAGAGGAAATGGATGGTCGCAACTACTCTGGTGCAATTAATCACAAAATTATTTAACACTTAGAGAGAAAATTCACATCAAAACCACTCTTGACAGAACAATTTCTTCAGGAAAAGAATTCTAATTATACCTGGCACACCCAAGAGCCCAGTATCACTGTCAAGAGAGAAGCCAAAATGTGCTTTGGGGGATGGGGGGGGGGGAGAACATATATACCAAAGTAGAATAACTATATATATTACACATCTATATAATGCCTTCAGGACTCTTTCCAGGGGCCTGCTAGAGTCATTTCATTTTGAAAACAAGGAACCCCAAAGCAGTAGCAATGTCTGGGAGCCAGAACTTCCTTGATCCCTTCCTGTTATGTCTGGCTACATACTGTGCCCCATCTGCAGTCATGTTTTACACTGCCCATGTCATGTAACTTTAATGCAGACATAATGGAGACTAACTCTTATGGGACAACATAAAACCTCCTTTGCTTCTCTTTTTCCACATGTAAAAGCAGAACTGCTTATCTGCAAAGAGCCTGAACAGATCAGGCCAATAAAATGGACCAGTCTTTGAAATTTGAAGCCTTGTGTCTAAGTTAAGATCTAAGTAGCAACATATTATTTAATTCTGCCAAGTAGGTGAAGCTGAATATTGCAATCCTACTCCCTGAAGCTTAATTGTAATTTTAAAATATATCATAAGAGATTATTAACTTTGTATTGAAATACTAAAATTTCCATGTATTGGGATATTTTTCTCATGGTTTGGGCTGAATTTATAGTAAGAGAGAATAAATTCCTTCCCATAATAACCTTTACTAATTTTTTAAAGACAAAATAAATCACTTAAATAATATGGTATTTTACAAAAGTTAGTATAAAATCTTACCAGCTAAATTCAATCTTGCCAAGTAAAATGTAAATATTCATTATTAATAATTAGTTATTTTTAATAACCCAAATCCTAATTTGACAAGTATACTTCATGTTATTAAGCTAAACACTTATCCTATAAAATTTTTCTCATATAAATATATTTTCACCTCCCAGACACAATGCAACTCAGGTTGTTGGCATTACCAAAACTGTATGAGTATATTACGGCCATCATTTTTTAAGTATTTATTATTAATATTATCTAATATTTATCTTAAAATATAATAAACTGAAACCACCACATTAAGTCTGTGTCTAGAAAGAAAAATAAAGTAGGATAACTAAGTGCCTGTCATTTACCCTGACATCACACAATTTAAAGACAAGTACTTGAACCCTGCTCCCGAAGAGCCCAAAATCTACTAGGAAAGCCTAAGGAACAAAGGTAATGAAATTCATATTATAATAGGTACTGCAGTAGATTCATAAATAAAGGTTTCTTTAAAGATATTAAAGATAAACCGGTAATAATCAACCGGTAATAATAATCAACATATAATTATCAACAATAAGAAAGATAAACCCAGGTAATTTCAAGGGGTCATAACCTTGATGACATTGTCCCACAAGTTCTAAACAAGATAAGAAATAGGCACACAGAATAAGTGCTCATGGTACTCTGATCAGAGAGAACAGTGGATCTATTTGGACATACAGAAAACAGACAACAGATACAGAGAAAACAGACAATTTGTATATCTCAAAAGATATGTGCATCAGTACAGGTAGTATATAATGTTTGTGCTGATATTAATGACACTAACATTGATCACTTGGTTATGGTAGTGCTACCAAATCACTCTTTTTTTTAAGATTTTATTTATTTATTTGACAGACAAGAGATCACAAGTAGGCAGAGAGGCAGGCAGAGAGACAGAGGGGAAGCACATTCCCCACTGAGCAGAGGGCCCATTGTGGGACTCCATCTCAGGACCGTAGGATCATGACCCAAGCTGAAGGCAGAGGCTTTAACCCACTAAGCCACCCAAGTGCCCCCCAAATCACTCTTGTAGAGACACTGTTTTCTCCTTATAATTAAAAAGTAATCCATTAGGTAATGTTTTGAATATTCTATTACTTCAATAAGTTTAGTGTCCATTGATGAATCTTAACTGAACTATTACACAGGTTTTGCAAAACAATGATTCTCTAATTCTAGCACCCATTCTCCATTTATTAGTTGACCTCCTTTTGTAGAGTTTTCCCTCTATACATGCCTTTATTTCATCACTGTACTCATAGATTCTATTTGTCTTCAATATATTATAATAATTACATTACGATTTTGATGCTCTAAGTGTCCCATATGAATCATTGTGATATACTGTGATCATTTCTTGACTAATTCTTTGCTTTCTGACTCAACAATATAGGACAGGCTCTCTTACTTTCCCTTCTCCAGACCTGGACAGCCCTTTCTCGAAGAACCCTGATCCCTTTGTCTAGATATGGTACTCAGATGCGAAAATCTGTGCATTAGAGGTGCTAACAACTATTGAGCCGAGGCTTGAATAAGTCTCTGCCCCATCTCCATAGCCTCTACTCCACTCTACTGCAATAACCTCCAACTGAGCTTCTGACAGGCAATTTGGCTGTCTTTCAAAACCAGTTCTTCACACTGCAGTCAGAGTGATCTTTCCACAATACATTTCTATTCCTCTCCTTTCCAGGGCAAAAGCATGTGTGTGCATGTTCATATCCATGCACTTTTTGACATACTTAAAACCATTTAGTGGCTGCCCTTTGGTCATAGAACAAACATCAAAATCACTAGCATAATCAAAAAGACCCCATAATCAAAAGACTTAAAAAGTGCCTATTCTTTCTCTATACCCTAGTTACATTTTGACTGCTTTACTCCAGCCTTCAATTTAAAAAAAGATAGCAAGAAAGAAAAAGAAAACAAACAATTAGAATTCAGTGACAAACACCATTTTTTTCCTTATTCTTTATTTAAGTAAAATAAGATAGCAGGCCATATGAGTAAATCACCCAAACTTAGAGATATAAGTGGTCAATGACACTTCTGATTTTTTTTTCCAAAACAGTCATGGAGCTTCATTCTTTTTCATGACTCTAAAACAACTAATAATGAATGGCAAGTCTCTATGAGAGGAAACATTTATTATGATCCTCTCCATAGCCACATGAAGGCACTGAATCATCCTAAAGAAGTGTCTGTGGTTAAAACAGCAGTCTGTAAAAATAGTTCATTCATGGTATAATACTAGTTCAATTCACAGACCAAATTTCCAATTCTGAGATTCATTTTGTCCTAAATCATCATTTCACTTACCATCAGGATTTCGATCTATCCATCAGAGGTAATGCAAAAAAGGATAGGAGAGAAAGAATGCAACAAATTATTTGTGGTAAAATTACAATACATATTTAATATACACCTGTTTAAAAATATAAACTAAAATTTTCAAGAGTCTCTCAGATGATTTTAATGGCCCCCAACAAAAATAAGTCAATTCACAACTAAAAGGAGTATAACATGAATAAGTAAAATCTAACAATATATTTGCCATTCATTCTCAGAAGTCCATGACAGTGTGTTATTCCAGTGTAAATATGGCAATAAATAAATAAATAAATAAAAAGAGGTAAGGTATATAATCTAGACCAAGAGCAGACCAGACTCAATATAAATGACATCAAGAGGATTAAATGAATTGTTGGGGAAAAAATTTGAGTGCAAGGCCAAATACACAGTATTTTCAGTTACTCTCATTTATATTATAATGTATTTTTGACATTTTGTCAAAAATAATGTCTTTTTGGCTTGTCTTGGTATTCCTTTACTTTTATAGATATTTTTTACATTTTAATTTCTAATTGACTTTTGACTAATTAACGTTATGCTCTTTGGTTTAGCAATAATTTATAATCTTTTAAGTTCTGTCTTTAGAAAAGCATAATAGTTAAAAATGGCATGTGTAACCATAAGATAACAGACTGATTTTACAACTTCATAATGTATTTTTAAAACATTTTGCCCAATTGCTACATAATCCATTTCTCTATGTTAAATTCATATTCAACCAGCATTACCCCTTTCCCTGAAAACAAGTGAAATACTTAGTTGAATTAAAGCATCAACACCTACCACACATATTTGAAATGTAACAAGGATAAAATGTATAAAATTCCCTTTGATTATGGAGACACTCAATGATAAATGATCTAGATATTTTAGTTAAATATTTCTTTTTTATCTCACAACTCAAAATTAAAATAACATTAAAACTACCAATGTTCTTTTCAGAAATATCCAATTAAAAATGTCTATCACTCCTTGATGCCTTATGAAAATTTTGTATTTCTTTCTGAAGCCAGCTTTCTCAAAGTCATTTAAACATAAAATATTTACATTACCACAAATTTTAATAATTTAATTGAATAATTTTATAAGTATTATAAATTTTAAAAAATTTAAGAATTTTAATAATCTAAATAAAATCTAAATAAATTATCAAAATGGTCAATTCTGGCTAATAATGAATTTTTAACAACCTAATGCAAAATAATGTACAAAGCAGAAGAAATAGATTTTGAAAATATGTATTAAAGTTGTAAAATCATCTCAGAGTATAGAGTTGCCAATGCATAAGCCAGAAAATTTACTTAGACAAAATTAAAACTATAATTATTAAAAAACATTGTTAAAACATTAAAAAGATTATCCACCATGACCAGGTGGGATTCATCCCTGGGTTACATGGATGGTTCAACATTCGCAAATCAATCAATGTGATAGAACAAATCAATAAGAAAAGAGAGAAGAACCACAGGGTCCTCTCAATTGATGCAGAAAAAGCATTTGACAAAATACAGCATTGTTCCTGATTAAAATGCTTCAAAGTATAGGGATAGCGGGAACATTCCTCAACTTCATAAAATCTATCTATGAAAAACCCACAGCAAATATCATCCTCAATGGGAAAAAGCTGACAGCCTTCCCGTTGAGATCAGGAACACGATAAGGATGCCCACTCTCACCACTCTTGTTCAACATAGTACTAGAAGTCCTAGCAACAGCAATCAGACAACAAAGAGAAATAAAAGGTATCCAAATTGGCAAAGAAGAAGTCAAACTCTCTCTTCGCAGATGACATGATACTTTATATGGAAAACCCAAAAGACTCCACCTCAAACTACTAGAACTCATACAGCAATTCAGTAATGTGGCAGGATACAAAGTCAATGTACAGAAATCAGTTGCTTTCTTATACACTAATAATGAAAATACAGAAAGGGAAATTAGAGATTCAATTCCACTTACTATAGCACAAGAACCATAAGATACCTGGGAATAAACCTAACCAAAGAGGTAAAGGATTTGTACTCAAGGAACTACAGAACTCATGAAAGAAATTGAAGAAGACACAAAAAGATGGAAGACCATTCCATGCTCTTGGATTGGAAGAATAAACATTGTTAAAATGTCTATACTGCCTAGAGCAATCTATACTTTTAATCCCATTCCAATCAAAATTCTACCCGTATTTTTCAGAGCTGGAGCAAATAATCCTGAAATTTGTATGGAATCATAAGAGACCCTGAATTGCTACGGAAATGTTGAAAAAGAAAAACAAAATTGGGGGCATCACGTTACCTGATTTCAAGCTTTACTACAAAGCTGTGATCACCAAGACAGCATGGTACTAGCATAAAAACAGACACATAGACCAGTGGAACAGAGCAGAGAGCACAGATATGGACGCTCAACTCTATGGTCAAATAATCTTCAACAAAGCAGGAAAAAATATGCAGTGGAAAAAAGGCAGTCTCTTCAATAAATGGTGCTGGGAAAATTGGACAGCTATATGTAGAAGAATGAAACTCGACCGACCACTCTCTTATACCATATACAAAGATAAACTCGAAATGGATAAAAGACCTCAACGTGAGACAGGAATCCATCAGAATCCTAGAGGAGAACATAGGCAGTAACCTCTTCGATATCAGCCACAGCAACTTCTTTCAAGATATGTCTCCAAAGGCAAAGGAAACAAAAGCAAAAATGAACTTTTGGGACTTCATCAAGATCAAAAGCTTCTGCTCAGCAAAGGAAACAGTCAACAAAACAAAGAGGCAACCTACGGAATGGGAGAAGATATTTGAAAATGACAGTACAGACAAAAGGTTGATATCCAGGATCTATAAAGAACTCCTCAAACTCAACACACACAAAACAGATAATCATGTCAAAAAATGGGCAGAAAACATGAACAAACACTTCTCCAATGAAGACATACAAATGGCTATCAGACACATGAAAAAATATTCATCATCACTAGCCATCAGGGAGATTCAAATTAAAACCACATTGAGATACCACCTTACACCAGTTAGAATGGCCAAAATTAGCAAGACAGGAAACAACGTGTGTTGGAGAGGATGTGGAGAAAGGGGAACCCTCTTATACTGTTGGTGGGAATGCAAGTTGGTGAAGCCACTTTGGAGAACAGTGTAGAGATCCCTTAAAAAATTAAAAATAGATGACCCCTTTCAACATGGATGGAACTAGAGCGTATCATGCTTAGCGAAATAAGTCAAGCAGAGAAAGACAACTATCATATGATCTCCCTGAAATGAGGAAGTGGTGATGCAACATTGGGGCTTAAGTGGGTAGAAGAAGAATCAATGAAACAAGATGGAATTGGGAGGGAGACAAACCATAAGTGACTCTTAATCTCACAAAACAGAGGGTTGCTGGGGGGAGGGGGGTTGGGAGAAGGGGTTGGGATTATGGACATTGGGGAGGGTATGTGCTTTGGTGAGTGCTGTGAAGTGTGTAAACCTGGTGATCCACAGACCTGTACCCCTGGGGATAAAAATATATGCTTATAAAAAATAAAAAATTTAAAAAAAAAGAATAATTGAGAGCATATTACATACACTATTGGAAAATTATTTTTAATGAAATTATTTTTTCACAGAAACAAAAATATTTAAGCAAGAGAAACATAAAACCAACTTGTTGTGAGAATTAAATGGGTTTATAAAGCAAAAAAAAAAAAAAAATTTAAAATAGAGCTTCCCTATGACCCTGCAATTGCATTACTGGGTATTTACCCCAAAGATATAGATGTAGTGAAAAGAAGGGCCATCTGTACCCCAATGTTTATAGCAGCAATGGCCACGGTCGCCAAACTGTGGAAGGAGCCAAGATGCCCTTCAATGGACAAATGGATAAGGAAGATGTGGTCCATATACACTATGGAGTATTATGCCTCCATCAGAAAGGATGAATACCAACTTTTGTAGCAACATGGTCGGGACTGAAAGAGATTATGCTGAGTGAAAGAAGTCAAGCAGAGAGAGTCAATTATCATATGGTTTCACTTATTTGTGGAGCATAACAAATAACATGGAGGACAAGGGGAGATGGAGAGAGAAGAGAGTTGGGGGAAATTGGAAAGTGAGATGAACCATGAGAAACTATGGATTCTGAAAATCTATCTGAGGGTTTTGAAGAGGCAGGGCGTGGGAGGTTGGGGGAGACAGGTGGTGGGTATTATGGAGAGCACGTATTGCATGGATCACTGGGTGTGGTACATAAACAATGAATTCTGTTACGCTGAAAAGAAATAAATAAAAGAAAAATATTGCTAAATATGCAAAGTGGACATCAATAGAAAAGAAAAAGATAATCAAGGCATCTCTAAAACTTTTAGAACTAAAAAACTGTATAGAAATGTTTAAAAAATACAAATGTAACATTGCTAAAATACCCTATTATCAGTTACACTATGTTATAACATCATGAAAAAAAATGACTATTCATATTCTACCAATAAATAGATTGTTAAACAGTTAATATGAAAAATTCACTGCATAGGAAAAAAAACAAACTATAAAATTTGACCAAATGAAGTTAAAATTTACACTAACTGAATCTCAACTGGACTAAAGATAACTTGTTTCAAAAGAGTTTCTTGAAAAAACACAGATCAAATTTTAGTAAATGTGTTCTTAAATGTTTTAACATGTATGATACAAAAGAGTTTTATTTAGTCATTCATTAAAACAGTGTCTGAAACTCAATATTGCTTTATATTAGAGAAATTCATAATAATCTTTTTCACGAATTCAGACTAGGCTTTTCTTTTTTCTTCAAATAAATGAAGTCTAATACCATACTTTGAGTGTGAATAAAAATATATCATATTTGCTACTGAGAAGACAGAATCAAACATTATATGTTGGAAATAAGTTAAACATCTTATCTCTAATAATCCCTAACACATAAAAGTAATTTAGACATACAATTTTATTTAACAGTAGACAAGAATTATTTTTCCATTTAGCATTATTTTACAATGTATCTTTCAGTCTTAAACACTTAAACATTTAACTCATAACTCCAATTATTTAAAAGTAGTAATTAGGATTATAAATCTGTGAACAACTGTGTGCTTACCTGATGGTCTGGAATAAGAAACAACAGCATTTCCTTCCAACTCAGGTGGTGTGTAACTCCCTTTCAGATAAACTGAAAAGGATACTGTTCTATTCATTTCTGGTGCTATAAGAAATGTGAAAGTAATATTAAGTTTCAAAATGTTGGACAATTATTATTAACAGTTAAAATTATGCATACACTACATGCCAGATAGTATCCTAAGCACTTTAAATGGATTATTTAATCCTCACAATAACCCAGAGTAAGGTATGTACTACTATTGTCCCCAGCTTTTGTGCATGAGGAAACTGGCTATGGAGAGAGTAAGAAGCTTGCCCAAGGTCATATAGCCAATAGAGAACTGAAAACTGACTTCAGGGCAAGGGTGACCAAATTCTACATCACTGCTTCTCTTTAGTCAGATGAATAGGCAGAATGATCAGAAAAAAATGTACACAAAAAGGCAAGAGAATTTGGGAACTGGGATTAGTACACTTTATCGTGGCTATCGTACAGACTGCAGGGGAAAATGGGAGAGGGGTATTGCATATGGATGTAACTATAACTGTAACAACTTTGCAGATTGTATGTCACCTTCTATATTCATGTATTTGACCTCCAACCTGAGGTAGGCAGTCTTAAGATGCTTTTAACTAGAAAAATAAACTGTTCAGAATGTGTTTTAGAAAGAAAAATTGGAAGTATTGTGAAAACAATTAGAAAATAAAGTGAGAACCCAATATCTGGATATCACCTATAAGATGACTTCAACCATTCAACCATTCATTCAGTGTTTCAATTAATATTTTATTTAATTCCCCCTATCTGCCAGGCGCACTCAAGTAAGGGTTGGTAATACAAAAGCAAAAGAGAAATATGTTCTTGACATCATGAATAAGATACAGAATAATCAACTGAACAGCAGCAGTAAAGAAAGAAAGAAAAAGTGTAGAAAGATAAATCAGAAATCATTTTGATAGGACTAATGACAACTTGGATGTAAATGGTAGGGTATGAGAGATTCTATGCAAAGAAACCTCTAAGGGTTGCCATTTATGACCTGTCTACTATTTTAGGCATTATTAGAGATATCTTACATAGATTCATTTTCCAATTAAATCCTCAAAACAGCCCTGCCAGACAGATATTATCCCCTTTCTGCAGATTAAAAGAAATTGAGTTTCCAAGTAATTACTAAAGTAACTTACTGAAGGTTACACATTGAGTAAGTGTCAGAGCCAGGATTCAAATTTTGGCCAGACTCTAAAGCCAATATTCTTATTTCAGACATAACTGATTCAATAAACAGCTCACTAGAGAAACACCAATAAAGAAAGCCTTCCAAATTATAGTATTTAAGTACAATTACAGGCCCATCTAGTTAAGGAAAGCACTTGAAAATCTATAATTACTTCAGCTGAATGACCATTCACTAAACATTGCTATTTTTTAAAAAAGTACCATTCATGCTTGATGTTTGAAGGGAAAATATAAGCAAAACAACACAATTATTGATTTTAGAAAGATACCAGGCTCATTATTCAGACAAGAAATACAGCCATGAAATAAAAATACTAACCAAAAAAAAAGGTTTTTTTAATTAAAAGAAAACCTCACACCACGACAGACTTTAAGCCAAAGCAGAACACTTACCCATAAATTCAAAGGTGAACTGATCACAGGTCAGTACTAAAGGTGGCTGTACATAGACTGATAATTTGGCTTTCTGCAATGCCAGTCGATTCTGCAACGTGACCTAAGGAAACAAATTGTTATCAATAGAAAGTTACATTTTATCCAAGTTGATAGGATAGCACAAGTATGTAAAAAAAAATCACTAGCAAATAATTAGGAAACACTATCTGAGAAAAAATGAGTAGTGGCAAAACATAACATGTAACGTAAATAGCAGATTAATGGGTAAGTACATAAGCGGTACTTTCTACCCAGTTAGAAACTGGTCAAAGGAGTTAAATGACCTTTTTGCAATGGAGATATAGAAATGGCCAAACAAGCACATGAAAAAATGCTCAATATCTTTAATCACTATGAAATACAAGTTAAAACCACAATGAGATACTATTACATATCTACTAAAATGATGTAATTAAAAGAACAAACAAAAATAGGTGTTAGCAAGAATGTGAGGAAAGACATCTCATACATTGCTGATGGGAACGTAAAATGGTACAGCCATGCAAGAAAACAGTTTGATAGTTTCTTTAAAAATTAAACATAAATTTGCCATATGACCTCAAAATTCCATGCCAAGAGAAATGAAAACATATGTCCACCCAAAAACTTGTAAACAGATTTCATAGCAGCATTCTTCACAATAGCCAAAAGTAGAAACAACCCAAATGTCCATCAACTGATAAACAGATAAACAAAATATGATATATCCTTACAACAAAATAGTATTCAGTAATCAAAAGAAATGAAGTATTGGCACATACTACGACATGGGTAAGCCTTAAAAATATTGTGCTAAGGGGTAGAAGCCAGTCACAAAGAACCACATATTGTATGATTCCATTTATATGAAATGTCCAGAATCGAGAAATCTGGATTAGAGAAATAGATTAGAAGTTGCTGAGGGATGGGAATGAAGGAGAGGTGGAGGATGGAAGAGGGAAGGGGGCATGAGGTTACTTTTAAGGGAGGCAAATATGTTCTAAATTTGAATTGCGGTGATGGTTCCACAACTCTGTAAATACAGTAAAAATCAGAGAACGGAACTCCTAAATGAGTAAATTGTACGATATATGAATAATAACTTAATAAAGCTATTAAAAATGTTCTATTGGGACGCCTGGGTGGCTCAGTTGGTTAAGCGGCTGCCTTCGGCTCAGGTCATGATCCCAGCGTTCTGGGATCGAGTCCCACATCGGGCTCCTTGCTCAGCAGGGAGCCTGCTTCTCCCTCTGCCTCTGCCTGCCATTCTGTCTGCAGCTCTCTCCCCCTCTCTCTCTCTGATAAATAAATAAAATCTTTAAAAAAAAAAAAAGTTCTATCAAAATCAAATGAAAAAATCCACCCTGCGCTTGGTGAATAATTACATCATGAAATATGTGTTCATTTCTTTTCATGTGTAGATGTGGCAACGGGATTACCTTATCTAGTATCTGCACACCACCTTTTGCATAAACTATTCTCTAAGGAAGGATTTCCTCACTAGATGGATAGTTGCTAGATACATATCAAAGCACTACATTATTCCATGGCTTAACACAAAAATACATGACAGATCTAATTATAGAAATATCAAGGAGTGGTAATATTGATTGTCGCATATCTCAGCTGGCTGCATTTCTAAACTGGCTCTTATATGGTGATGCTAAGAAAACCCTCCCAGATTAAAATCAAAAGCTAAGAACTCTGGGCTAACAGTTTGTCGGGGAAGTAGGGCAGATATGGGCAGAGAAGGCCAGGATTTCCCTCACTTCCCACCAAGAGAAACATCAGCAGAAACCATTAGGCCCACGGATTTTTACTGGGCCACAGTGCAAAGGGGCATCATTTTCAGGCTATCAAAGAAAAAGCTTAAATATCTTACTTTCATTGCACATGTTCCCTCTTTGGACTTTTGTATCCTTAAAGTCCCAGCCTTTGAACAGCATCCTTTGGATGAGTTCATCCATGTGGTTGGTATGGTAAGCCAGACTTATCACAGTCAACTGCCCAGGCAGGGTTGGTATACCAACTGAATCACAATCTCTGGGGGTAGTTCTGGGTGTTGGTTTTTTTTTCTAGCTCCCCAGATGATAGCCATGTACTAACAGAGTTAAGAAACATCCTTCTATATCATATCTTTGCTGTAGAGCAACTTTCAATCTAATTATTAGATTCTAGTATATGAGACAGATATATTTCATTAACTCACATAGTACAAGGGTAAAATTATTTTTAAGAAAAGTAATTTTGGGGGCACCTGGGTAGCTCAGTCATTAAGTGTCTGCCTTTGGCTCAGGTCATGATCTCAGGGTCCTGGGATCAAGTCCCGCATCGGGCTCCCTGCTCAGCACAAGCCAATTTCTCCCTCTCCCACTCTCCCAGCTTGTGTTCCCTCTCTCACTGTTCTCTCTCTGTCAAATACGTAAATAAAAATCTTTAAAAAAAAAAAGTAGTTTGCAAATTTCTCTTAATTAAAAGGCATGTATCACCTATTCCTTAATATATATTTATATATATATACATATACATATATATAAAATATATACATATACACACATGCTATAGAAAAATAAACAATATACAGGAATATGCACCTGGCCCAGAAACATTATATACATATAATTAAATTTAGTACGTATCTTGCATTCATTTTAAATGATGTGGGTATTCTATACAACTTTAAAAATAAGTTAAACACAAAAATTTTGAATTGCAAAGTAGAATTTTTAACAGATAACTACTGATGCAAATAAATACAAAAAAACACAGAATGGGGACGCCTGGGTGGCTCAGTTGGTTAGGCCGCTGCCTTCGGCTCAGGTCATGATTCCAAGGTCCTGGGATCGAGTCCCACATTGGGCTCCTTGCTCGGCGGGGAGCCTGCTTCTCTCGCTGCCTCTGCCTGCCTCTCTGCCTGCTTGTGTGTACTCTCTCTCTCTCTATCTCTGGCAAATAAATAAAATCTTTAAAAAAAAAAACAAAAAAAACACAGAATGAACAATGAATCCTCAATTTTTAATTTCTAAGCCCTGGGAATACATGAGGGGAATGTGCATACCACAAGCAAACCTTCCTTCATGATATCTGGTCATTATAAACAACATAATACCTTTTTAGTAAAATCCTGATAGTAATTACAGGAAGAAGAAATTATGCCAGGTCCACTAAATAAATAGGACACAACTTAAATATTTTACTATAAGTAATAATATAATGCTAGTCTACACATATATATTTAAATAAAATTAATAATATTAATGATAACCATTAACAACTTTTTTATATTAATGAAACCATGCTAATAAATTGTATGCATTATCTCATTTAATCTTCACAAAATCACAAAACAGGTACTATTACTATACATCATTTTACAGAAAAGAAAACCATGGTTCAGAGAGGCTAAATAATTTGCCCAACGCCACTCTGATTATAAGTCAAAGAACCACATTTAACTTCTCTCTGCCAGAATCCAGAGCCCATGCTCTTTCAACTGTGGTTAAGTCTCAAAACAACCCTGCATTTAAAAAGTATCCTCACTAGTGAAATAAGTGAGGATACTTTTTAAATGCAGGGTTGTTTCGAGTCTTAACCACAGTTGATTAAGAGCATGGGCTCTGGATTCTGACAGACAGAAGTTAAATGTCTAAGACAACTATCATATGATCTCCCTAATATGAGGAAGTGGTGATGCAACATGGGGGCTTAAGTGGGTAGGAGAAGAATAAATGAAACAAGATGGGATTGGGAGGGAGACAAACCATAAGTGACTCTAGATTTCACAAAACAAACTGAGGGTTGCTGTGGGGGGGGGGCGGTGGGAGAAGGGGGGTGGGGTTATGGACATTGGTGGGGTGTGTGCTTTGGTGAGTGCTGTGGGGTGTGTGGACCTGGCGATTCACAGACCTGCACCCCTGGGGATAAAAATATATGTTTATAAAAAATTAAAAATTAAAAAAAAGAAAGTATCCTCACTTCACAGTTTAAAAAAAAAGAGGTTCAGAGAAGCTAAATAATCACTAATAAGCCAATGTGTGCAAGAGAATTGAAAGCTATCACCAGGAATATATCATAAGAACTCAGTTTTAAAAGTGAAAGTGGAAAATCCTTAAAGTAGTAATAAGCTACTTGTAAGAGAACATACACTCTGGACTGCCTCAGTGGCTCAGTCAGTAAAGCACCTGCCTTCGGCTCAGGTTATGATCTCAGGATCCTGGGATGGAGCCCGATATCAAGCCCCACATTGAGCCCCCTCATTAGGCTCCCTGCTCAGCCTGAGTCTCCCTCTCCCTCCAACCCTCCCACTCCTATGCTCTCCCTCTCTCAGATAAATAAATAAAATATTTTAAAAAAAGAGAGAGAGAGAGAGAACAGACATTCTGACTCTGCCTTACACTGTTAGCAAGATCATGATAGCACTTGTGCACAGATTTATTAAACCCCAACAATGGCCCAGGCATTTTCAAATGTGAATCAAGGAGATGTGTGATGAAAGTAACTGGAGGAACAAAGAAGACTTGTGTCTGAGCCAAAAAAAAAAAAAAGAGTTAAAGACTTGGCTAGATCATAAACCTCATATTTTAAAAGAAAAACAATTACAGAATATTAAGGCGAAAATATAAAACATTAATACAAGAATTTTCCATGCTGTTTTTGGATTCTAACAAAATGAAATATGATCCTAAGAAATATAATACCAAATTTTATCCTAGATACATAAATATGACTCCAAAAGCCAGGTATGAACAACCACTCTGCCTCAGTTGCCTGTAATAGACGGTCACGCATCACACACACATACTCAAGGTAGCCACATCTTCATTCACTTGGAACGGGTGGAAAAATTTTCTCAATTAACAGGATTTATTATGACGGAAACTTGCATGGTTATATATCTTGGCTGCTGTTGTTATAAAAGGCTATAAGAAGAGATTTATAGCAAAATTTGTAGAGAAACTGTCAGACAGAATCAGGAAGTCACTGTGTCTGCTGTACAAGTCCAGCTGATTTTATGCAACCCTTGTGTGTTGCATTCTTTCTCGAGCTCTTATAATGGCAGTAAGAAAGAGAGCTGAGACTTAGTCATTCTCAAATGTAAAAATTCCACTAAGGAAGAAGAATTTTCCAGTAGTATCATACCATCATTTTAAGATGGCTATTATTACACATGAAAGCCTTAGAACTGCATAGGTGAGAAAGGTGTATTTACTTATAGCAATAACTAGCAGTTGAGGGGGGTAGGAATTAGCATAAGCAATGTTTTCTGGTTTAAGTACAGGATTTCTTTTTGCAATTTATAGTGTGCTCCTGAATTATTATGTGTGTATGTCTGAACATTATCAGTAGATAGATATAAAAAGAGGTTTCTCTACACAAAAGTCTATAGATCATTCCTGGAAATCTGCAGGGGTTTTTTGTTTTTTGTTTTTTTCTTAAGCGTTTGATTTCTTGCCACTGCTGCTTTTCCAGACTCAGAAGTATTAATGAGATAGAGCCTTTGATTGGATGGGGGTTGGGAGAAGTGGGGAAAGACCACCCTTGTTTCCAGTGGCAAGAATCCAAAAAAATTAGCTTAGGAAACTGTTACAAGATTGGGCTCCCTTCAACTTCTACTAAAGATCCCCACACTTGGGCCACCCGCTGGGTCCAGTGTAAGCGAACACAATTGGTAAAGCCTGGTGCCCTGTCAAGCCCCTCCAAGGACAGCAACCCATAATCTAAGAAAATATAAAGTCCTATCCAAGTTTTGACTAAGCAAATTGCCAAGATCCACAACTTTTCCTGGCTCCGAGGTCTGGGCAGTGATAAATATTTTCAACTTAATAACGTGCTGACTGATTACCACACTTTAATCTAAATGCCTTAAGAGGGTTCTACATTTGAGTTCTAGTTCTAAAATTCTACAATGACAGGACTAAAAATCTTAACCAAAACCACATCCTTCATATTCTATTTTTTTAGGACTATCAATTTGTCACTACTCTACTTTGTGGCTTCTTCATTTAATATTTTCTTGCTATAAATACATCCATTTAAAGTTAATGTCATGGCAGGTAGATGACCAGAAACTCCTCTCAAACATACACATAATTATATATAGAAGAAAGATATTAGCATGCATGATTCCCTTATATATATGATGCTGCAATCAACTGGTTGGTCTATCATAAGTGGTAATGACACAATTCCTCCAACATACTTAAAATGTTAATTTTGTTTCTAGAAAAAAGACCCTAGTTCATTTAAACATAATGGTTAAGCATAACCCATAAAAATTATTTATATTACATAACATTGCCATGAATGCAATTATCCGTTTTATATTTGTAAGAAAAAAATAAAGGTTATCTTTGCTATCCAAAGCTGAGGGAAATATACAAATTTCAAGTGTTTGTTTTACATTTCCATAAGCCAGTCATAGGGCGACAACAGTGGCAGATGTGATGAAATGTTTAATTCCATTTGCACAATAAAGTCTAGGACCATGGTACAATACCTTAACTGTGACTGAAGGGACAAGGTCAGTTCCCACTGCAACATCAGTAGCTTGCTGTAAACATAGAATTGAGAAGAGAAGGAAGGAAAGAATGGTTTCAAATTACATGTCCATCAATGAGTAAACACAATGGGTGCAATATATACTTCCCACCACCAAAATAGGAAACTAACCATAACGGACTTATCAATCTAATGACAGACTAAAAGGGTTAATGTAGCTTTTTGAATGTCTTCAACTGGAAAGTTGTAAGCGAATAGAAACCTTTTCCAAAAAGGAAAGAAAAGGTCATATATTTTATTATCAAACTATTCTCTTGCCAAATTTACTTAAGTGTTGAAACTAATTAAATTTTTTAAAAATTTTAAGTATTGAAATTAATTAATTATATTAATTTGTTCTTTATATTTTATAGAAGAAAGCCCCTTGTATTTCTCAGATAAGCATTATGCCAGCCTTTTAAGGTCCTTATATTTTCAACTTGCCAAAGATATGTTTTATTCTGATTAATAATATATATCTAAGACCTGTAACGAATGATACAAAGCTTGAAGGGCCTTACACCTAGAAAATAAAATAAAAGTAGAAGTGTATGTTTTTTAATAGTTCATATCATAAACTAGGTCATTCTTTGAACATCAGCCTAGGTTGCTTGATCCTACCTCTTAAAGAATTCAGAGCATAACATAATAGAGCAAACATTTCCTTAGAAATTATAACTTCCTTATTAGAGTTGTAGATTGAAAGGAAAAACTGCTCACTCCATGACAGAATAAGATGAAAAGGTAATATAATTTTCTAATAATATCCATGACTGGGGAACAATTAATATTAATAAAAGCACTAATTCAACCAATGAATAGCTCTATTGTGCTTTTAGCTAGCTTATCTGGAATTTTTTTTACTAAGAAAATCACTTCTAAGCAACAGGGATGGCTATACTGTACTGGGTATCAACATAACTAAGAGTGAGCAGATTCATATTCTATATACGTATCCACAGAAAACCATGTATGAACTCTGATCCACCTTCTCAATCCAAAAGATAAGACAGCAATGCTTGTCTTATCTATAAAGACCCCGCTCTAATATAAATTATATTATTTTTAGATGTGTGCTTTCATAACTAATGACAAAATAAAACACTGAGCCAAGCTTTTTGCTCTAGCAGAACCTGAAATCCAGGAAATGTTTTACATTTGGCTGTCCACATATCTAGAAGAGAAACCAACATCTCCTGTTTCCTGTTCTTTCCAATCCATGTTTAAACACCTAGGTACTTCCAGGACAGCAGTCCTTTGGGAAGATAAAATTATAGCCAGAGACAAAGAGCTACACAAAGACACCATGGCACCATAGCCACATAAATTGTTGGGCCAGTGTGTTCTAATGGGATGAATATGATACTCTCAGGAATCTCTTAAGAAGGAAAAAATAGTAAGACAGGGAAAATGAAGCTGAAAAGAGACACCTAGTCAAGAGGAAACAGCACTCTGAGTTACCAATAGGGAAATATACATTACAATAAAGTACTATTACACAAGGCCTTTTCCTGCAAAGATCAAAAGTTACTAAAGAACAGAAAGGGAATTCCTGGTTCCAAATAACTTATGTTTAAGAGAACCTAGAAAAAAATTATATAAGTTGCCCAAAGGAAAATAAGAATCATTTCCAAGGCAAGAAAATGTGTGTACATTTGTCAGCTAACTAAGCAAAAATGTTCCACTCAGACTACAGCTTTCAGGTAGAGTGAGAAATGGTGTGTGCTGAATGGCCAATGTTTTAAACAGTGCCTCTACTATGTGACTCAGCTGAGTGAATGTTTCTTTCATATATAGTACTTTTTTTAAGTATGCCCAACTTACTATATTATGGCAATGTTAACGTGATTTTTATCACAGCTTGGGTTGGCTCTTTCTACCAAGATTAATCTTTGAAAACTTAGGACAAGTACTTACTATATTATGCTCTGATACCTAAATATCAAAGTCATTTCCTAGGTAAAATTACATGACATGAACTCCAAATATAGTAAAAAGCAGTGAATTTGATCACTTGCCAAAATTGATGAACTTCTGATTCAGAGACAGATAAACTTAATAGATTTTTGCCCAAACTGCAGGCAGTGAGACATAACCAATTATAATCTAACAAGTGCTTACATAAAACTAAACAAGGAGGTGGGGCAACATGACCAAGGACAGTCTCTCTTTCATCTTTGCTATTTCTCATCTCCATTCATTTATGAAGCAAAAATACTGAGCACTCATTAAGTGACAGACACTAAACATATGGCAGTGGATGAGACAAGCAGTGGAATGCAGTGTGTGGCAGTAGTGGTGTTGGTGGTGATGAGGATAATGTTAAAAGAACTAAAATGTAATTTGATGATAATGATATTGTTAATTATCATAACACTTCAACAAAGTAGATTTTAATATTATTCCCATTTCACAGATGAGAAAAATTAAGAAAAAGAAAATAAAATACCTTGCCCTGGGTCACACAGATAGAAATGGCAGGAAAAAATAATTCCTGGCCCAACTGCTCAACCGTTTGTTAAATAACACACAAAGATACTCCCCTCCCTCCCTCCCTATCTCCTCCTCATTCATATGTATGTATATATATATATATATATATATATATGAACACTATCTCATTGAACCTTCGAGAAAAATCTTATAGGGTCAGTATTATTCACCTGGATTATGATTATCTCAATATTATGGTACTGAAAAACTTAAAAAAATAAAAGTAGATTCAGAATAATGTGGAAAACCTCTTCTACTGTTGCCCCTTCCTCTCCTTTTTTTAGACCAAAATCCTAAGGAACTCCTCACTAAGAGATTGGAAATGTTTTTTCTAGAAGGTAATAAAGACTAAAAGTTGTTATCTTCTCTTAAGTTTCTATCTGGGGACCAAAAATTTCAATCAATAGATACTGATCCCAAATCAGCATAGTCCACCACTATCATAAACCCTTTTAAAGTCTGTGAATATACCTACAGACACTGAATCAAAGTTAGGAGAAACCATGGCAGAAACTTTCAAGTCATCTTCTCTCTCAGTCATGGGCCAAATACCTGTAATTTAAAAAGAAAAACAATATTTAATCATAAAGAAAAACTGCTGTATATAGTTTTTTAAAGAAGTTTTTTTGATATCACATATCAAAAACAACCCCATAAACATATTCATAAGTTGAACAAAACTAATGCATTACAGAATTAGAAACCTGATGACATTCTTCCCCTGCTACAGTAGATTTGAAAGAAATTTGAAAGAAAAACTATCTTTCTCCAAAGATATTATCTAAAATATGTCCCAATGACTGAAGAGTGTTAGGAACTTCAATGTTCTCTCCTTAACACTATAGTTAAAAGCCCAAACTATACCCTTTTGAAGGTAAGTTTGGTCAGAACATCAAAATGTAAAATATACATATCCTATGATCTAACAATTCTACTCTTTAGCATTTATCATAGACACGCCCAAGGAGCTTCTCTGCTGCTGGTAGTTTTTAAAAACAAAAACAAAAACAACCTAATTCTCTATATTTCTATTAACAGGGAAATGGTTGACTAGATTATGGTATGCTCTGCAATGATCCAAAGCCCAAAGCTGTAAATAAGAGTGCTCTCGGGGCACCTGGGTGGCTCAGTGGGTTAAGCCGCTGCCTTCGGCTCAGGTCATGATCTCAGGGTCCTGGGATTGAGTCCCACATCGGGCTCTCTGGTCAATGGGGAGCCTGCTTCCCTCTCACTCTCTCTGTCTGCCCCTCTGCCTACTTGTGATCTCTGTCAAATAAATAAATAAATCTTTAAAAAGAAAAAAAAACAGTGCTCACAAACTTTATATACTGATATGAAAAGAACTCCAAGATGTGTCTATTAATTAAAAAAAAAAAACAGGTAATACAATGCATCTAACATGCACATATTTGTATAGAAATAAATACGAATTTTTTTTAAAGAATACACAAACACTCCTGATAAAGGTTACCTTTATATAATGTAGAGGAACTAAGATCTGGGAGTTTTACCCTTTTAATACTCTTAGAATTATTTTTACCATATTCATGTTATTTTCACAACTTATAATTTCACGACTTAAAATGTTTACAGTGCATAAGGTATGATGAACAAATGACACAGATCCTAAATAAACAAGAAACATTAAAGTATATGCAATTATGTCTACCTAACATCTACTTTCCCCTCCTCCTCCTTTGTAGCAGAGCTATAATTCTAGGGAGGCATTCGCCTTCATCTCAAAGTCACTGGATTGGTCAGATCCAATCATGGTGATTTCATTCCCCTAACAATTTGTTGTTTTAGGCATAAGCACAGGGCTTAATCCTGGCAGACGTGAGGTGAAGAAAAGTTGGGAGTGGGGGTGCTGGCACATGCTTCTGGGAAAGCTATTTCCCCATAATAAAAAAGGAGACTTGGGAGAAATATCTCTCTTCTTCCCTGGAAATCATATTTGCACATAATACCTGGAACTGCTGAAACTACCCTGTGACCTTGAGAGGAAAAATCCCTCACACACCAAGGATAGCTGACTAAAAACATGGAAAGTTCTTGGATGATGCCACAGGAATCAGCTGTCTCACAGAGAGAAGAACTACCTACCATTGTCATCAAGCATTCCCACCAGTACTGTAATATTCAGTGTGGGAATTTCCATAACTTACTTAGTGACAATATAAAAGCCTGCTCCTTGCCTACCCAATACCATTCTTCAGTTCTTTACTAAAAGAAGCTCAGTTTTATTCTGAGCAATGAGTGCTCAGCTAAAACACTAATTTCCCCAGCCTCTTTTGTAAGCTTGGAGTGGCCAGTGAGATGTGAGTAGAAGCAGCTCAGGATGTGGCTTCTAGGAAAGATCCTTAAGGGGGCTGACTCAGCTGCAGATGTGAGAGCAGGAGTTCCAGAAGCCATCTTGGACCAAGAGATGACCCTGGGAGAGGAAGAACTGGAGTCCCTGATGACAGTGGAAATGCCAAACCAACCCTGGTCTGCCCACTGCTGGACTTCTTTTCTATGGGAAAGAAATAAACCTCTGCCTTGTTTAAGCCACCTTATTTGGGTATTGTGTTATGTGCAGCCAGACGTAGCCCTAAACAACACATCTCCCAACAAGGTCACCAAGTAAATGTTTCTAGGACTCAATGGTAAAGGCAATTTAGTTATCCTAGACATATTTCCAATAGGGTACAGAGTTTCATTTATATACCTCTTTCTTACTGTTCTCTTTCACCTCCTGAAGACACAACTGTGTGGGAGGCCATCGTAGTACCACACCTATTCCCTCACACCCCAGGTATAGAATGATAAACTGGCTAAATTATAAGGAAATTCTGCCCTTGAAAGTGCCTACCAACAGTTGTTGTTGACTACTGGTAACAGAAATCCTAGGCAGGATTCACACTAATGAGTTGAATATAAAAAGCTTCAAAACCCATGAGCCATACAGAAATTATTACTGTAATTTCATGCTTACAACATACATTCCTCATATAAGTTACACACATAAAATCAGCTTCAAAAACACTTTTATTATAGTAGATAATATACACCATGTGTACAACAAAATGTACTCTTTAAATTGGCTTTAAATTCTGCTGAAACTTTTGCTTTGAAGAAATAAAAAAGCTCTAAGTACCAAAAATAATCCACAAGACTGTGAACTTCTTTTTGTGAGTTAAAGTCACTATGCTAAATGGCATTTAAATGAATAATGAGGTCATCAAAAAGTTCAGAGTTTTAACTTCTCATAATCTTCTATAATGAAATGATTTTGTGCTTTTATATAATTACAGGTATTTTAATAAACAAATACACCACAGTTTTATAAGGATACTAAGTTTTTTCAATATCTAGAAATAAAATATTTTAAAAGTCCCTCTTTCTTCCAAGCTTCACTTTGGGTTTTTTTGGTTGTGCGTGTGGGTTTTTTTTTGTTTGTTTGTTTTGTTTTTAGGACTAAAACCAAAGGATGATGGCAAAGAAGTGTAAGAGAACTTCAAATATTAGCTAAAATTTGAGGTTATATAAATAATAAACTTTGCACCCAAGTCGGTGGGCACATCCCTACCTTAATTAGCAGTTATTTGAAGATACACAGAAGGATCAAGGTAATGACAACTTTAAAATAGCTCAAATGTTCTCACTCAAGGGTATCACTATGGCCACCAAAAAATAATTTACAGTTGTAAAGGATTTTTCTGAGAAATCTTTTACACAACTGAGTGTTAATCAAAATATCATTAGCACATTGTTTATGGGAAGGGCAAAATCTCAAGACACAAAATCTAAAGTGAAAAGTAACATTAAATTTATTTAATGAACTCTGGAAATTTCATGTTCCATATATATGCCTCTCTTCTCCAATTATATTTTTAAACGACAAAAAGAGACTCATAATTCCATTAATCCCCAAACACTAGTATCAAGGAGAGTGGGGAGAATGTCTATATTGCAATGTAAAACATCGAATTTTAAACATTCGCCATTTGAGGGGGGATGCTGACAACACATGGGTTTTCTGTAACTGGAGTTACTTAAAAGACCTCAGTTTCACTGGTTTACTTTCAAAACTTTCTAAGAGAACATGTGAAGCCAAGGCATAATAATTTTACCTTAATAATCATATTTTAAAATATATTATCTAAATTCCTCTGAATCTGTCTTGGTAATGGAGACTGAAAAATATATAAATCTAGTAAAGTGACTGGATCAGGATTAAGATTGGCTCTTGTGTTTTGGTTGGCCTTTGATGCTCTGATTCTTTTATTATTCCTACTTGTTTTAACATTTCTCTTATGAGAAATTAGTCCATATTTTTTCTCATTAAAAAAATACTTTTACCGGACTCTGAGAAGAAAACTTAAAATAATGTTTTTCACATGTCCAATTCAAACTGCAGGACTGGTGTTTTGTTTCTCCTTTTAATTTACAATAAAATTATACCCCTGTGAATCCCAAAGAAAGATTATATTGAGTTGCTCAAAACTCAGAAACTGAAAATATCATCAGCTTCTGAGTCATTAGAAATCAACATACTGCAGGCTACATTCCATTTGGATGTCTAATTAACTGCATACCTAAATAGTATCACTAAACTGCAAATGACTACATTTTTAGTAACAAAGTGGTAACTCATGTACTGCTAGGGTTTCTTTTAAAAGAAGCCACTAAAATGTTTTCAGGGATATTAAAAGTTGATCACTCTAAAGTTTAATGTTCTTCTCAAGTCCTGAAACCACTATGCAGAGAAGTACTTTGTTCCATTCTTAGAATTTAAAGAAAAAAAAAATTAGATAGCTCTGTCCCTGAAACACACTAACAAAAGCAGTATCTTAACGTTTTTTTCACAAGCTACAAAATACAAATTAAAGAGCAACACTATTTTTACAAATATGATTTTAATTAAGACTAGAGGAGAGAATTAACTAATATATTTAAGATATTATCTACATACAAAATAAATCAATTTTATAATAAACTCCAAAATAATAAAAAGTTGCAAATGAGATACCTTGTGATTTATTAACATCTTTGATGATTTTCTGAAGTTCTTTCAATTCTATATCAAGTTCATCATAGTGTAGTTCTCTAGATTCAACCTTCGGAGCTTGGAACAAAGAAGGGTCTGTCCCTAGGTATGAACACTGCAAGTGACCATCATCACTCAGAGTGACTATCACTCCCTTTAAATCACTACAATAAGAAAGAGAAAATGAGACATAATTCAAATTTTTGGTGGATTTAGACCTGAGCAAAAATATTTTTATTCAATTTAGCTTCAACATGCCATAAGAAAATGGCCATATAACTATTTCTAAAGTTTTACATCAAAGACTCAATTCAAATATTTCAAACATGATTTATATTTATATAAGCACACCCAATGTTAAGATTCATTACGGGGGGGCCGGGGGACCTTAACAATTATTATAATAGTTGTCACTCTGGGGGACCTAACTACATGATAAATCATTCTCCAAAAGCTTTTCAACTATTGTATCATTTAATCCTCACTCCAGCTCCTACTTGGCAGATTCATAACAAGCTGTGAACACTTGTGGAGCCATTTCCTCATTTTGTAGTTCTCTGTCCATCCCTCTTCCTCCCATCCTTTCACTCTTCCTTCTCTGTTAGTCTCCTTTAACTTTTTTGCTTTTTACTCTAGAAACTAGCCCTAATATATAAACTTAGCATACATACCATTTTTAAAAATTGTAAATTTTCCTGAACTTACTACAAAAAGTTGAAATGAACGTTATTTGCTTCCTCCTTAGCTTTCTCAGAAGAAAAAAGAAGTCAACACTGTCATAAGTCATTTTTAACTGATGCATAATGAATTTGTTTGATTTTCATTTGTTATGTTTTCTAGTGGCCTTTGATTTAAAAAAAATAAAAAAAGAGGTTTCTAGTCCCATTCTAAAGGTTAAATATTCATCAAAACTTACAGAAAATCTGAGAGAAAAAAACAACTTAAAAATGCTACTATTCCTTCGGTGAGTGCTGTGAAGTGTGTAAACCTGGCGATTCACAGACCTGTACCCCTGGGAATAAAAATATATGTTTATAAAAAATAAAAAATTTTTTAAAATGCTACTATTCATCTGAAAAAAATATATATATATGGTATATAAGAGTCTAGGCTTATTCAGAATGAGTAAGAAATTTTAAAACTCCCCAACTTTGGGTCCATGACAAATGGTCAGCTCATTAATCGAAAAGCGTAACTTGGATGAGAGGAGATACTGACATTGTTCAGTCCCTCCTATACGGTGACCACCAGCATCCACTTTTCCACCTGCCTTCAACACAACATTCCTTTTTTTTTTTTTAACATATGTATGTATATCCAGTCCTTATATTTCACTCAGAAGTCAATAAGTGCCTGAATTTTACCTCTATTTCTTCAGGTTCCTGATGCATAGAACTAACTTTTTTAAATTTTTATTTAAATTCCAGTTAATTAACATATAGTATAATATTACTTTCAGGTATATACTATAATGATTCAACACTTCTATAAAACACCCCAGTGCTCATCTCAGCAGGTGCACTCCTTAATCCCCATCAACTATTTACCCACCTCTGCTCTGGATACAAATTTCCTATACACACTTTCTCCAGGGCTTACTTAGGCATGGTCAGCGCCACAAAACCCTCTTGTGTGACTTCAGAGAAACAAAGAATAAACTGATATCACTGAATCAACAGCTAAAAAATTAGACTAGGAGTCAGAGACTCTGGGGGTTAGTCTAACTGGGTTAGACTGGGTTCTAACTCTGACTCTACCCCTATATAGCAGTCAATTTAGAGAAGTCTTCCTAAATGTTATCTCTAAAATGAGAAAGTGAGACTGGATGATCCTCTAAGGTCTTTAAGTTTTATGAATTGGTTCTGTTAATCTAGCTCAGAAAATAAATACTCCCAAAATAAAATTATTTTCCTAAAATAAAGTGTGAAAAGCAACCCACCCCATAGTACCTCTGGGCTTTACCCTTTCTAAGCAGTCAGCTGAAGCCACCTAGTGGCCACGTCGCAGAAATCCTAACTTCCAGCTCTGACAAGCGCATTTCAACAGGACAAACCCTCTGACCCCTCTGAGTTGTGACTATGTTCTATTCCCCATTCTACGCAATCCCACTAGGGTCTGGAAACTTAATGAGCCCTCAGGAAACTCTGAACACTGAAAACAAGATCTTTGGTTGGCTTCTAAGAGAATTTGGAGGTCATCAGGATTTTTTAATCCAAAAGAGTATATCCATTTTATCTTCCCCCTTTGAGTGGTCTATAGTATGTGAAACCTAGTATGACCCAATACAAGTTATCCCTCAGTATTCAAATTTATTTGATCTATGAATTGGACAACTTATAATTGAATCAGATTTGTTACACTGTTTTATACAGGAAATAGCAACAATTTAGACACAAGAGATTTATCTAAAAATGTATCTAAACCTATTAAGTTTAAGATAGAAAGAATCTGAATAGTAGTGTACACATATATTTCTTCAGACTCAAAAAAATCATTACTGGTGCTCAACCTGTGCAAATATAAAAGGAAGAGCGAGGGTCTTCCCTCACTGGAAGAATTTAACAAAGTTCACCAAAATGTCTTAAAAATAAATTACAAAACTTGAAGCAATTTACTTTTTTCTTCATTGGCATCAGAATCATTGCATATAAATTAGACAAAATAACAGAAACTTAGACTTCAGTTTAATTCATTTAAGATTCGATAGGAAGACTGTATTAAGCTCTAAAACTCTAAAGTAAATGAGTGGAATTTCTGTCTAAGACATCTCTGATGAGACAGACACTTTGAGGCCTAGAACACAGTTAATAAGTCAATCATCACTTGGTATTTTAATTCAAAGAACAAATTTTAAAATATATATATCATTCCTAAACATAAGCCAAATGTAAGTGTAAGAAAAAAAGGAAAAACATAATCAAGGTTTTTTTTTTTTAATCTTTCTAAAGAATGTTTTATTTAACAATACTATCCATTTAGATTAATGTGTAAGCTTCTGTGGATGACTGAATTTTACGCTGGAAGAAGCCATCAAGTAAATCAAGTATTGAGTACACCATTACTTACATTGTTAGAATTAACATTCCAAAATTAAGGTCTCCAGATTATTACTGGTCTTTGAAGCACATCAGCTAACCCAAGGCATGAGAATAATGTATTTTATGAGGAACCAAGATCAAAAATGTTATATTCCTAGGACACATAATAATTTTGTGTATTTAGCAGTCAGGCATGAAAATAAACAACAGAGGTTACTCAGGAATCTGAAAGTAATTGTTTCATCACTCAGTAAACAGATCCCTGCCTTAACAATACATTCAAGCAAAATTCCAGACGGATTTTAAAAGTTAAATTTTACAATATGAAACTACAAAAATATTTATCTGCCCTTGGGATAGAGAGACCTTTTGCTGTAAGAAAGCAATGGAGGAAACTACAAAGGAAAGGATCACTAAATTAAACAACAAAAAAATCTTAAACTTGTTATATGCTTTAAAAAACATGATAAAAAAGAACAAAAGGCAAACTGGGAACATACTTGCAACCAATATAAGGTACATAATTTAAGTTGTACCATATGAAGTTTTGAATATTTAACTGTTTTTGACCTATTAAAACCATCCTGCATATTTCATCTAATATGTAAAGAACTCTTATAAACCAAAAAAAAAAAAAAAAAAATCTCATGTTTGCATTGATCCAAATCAATGCAAATGAGATTATATCCAAAAAGGTAAAAGGAAATGTACAATTCGCAGTTAAAAATAAGTCAATAAACAGATGAAAGAAAATTTTAAAGCTGTATTTGAAAAAAAAAAAAAGGCACTTGATTATTTAATCCCTTAAAGTAGAAAAAATTGTATTCAATAATCAGTCCTGCTGTTAGAGAAGGTACATGGAGACAAAAACTTTTGGAGGAAATGTAAATTTATTAAAGATGCTATTAATGATCATTATAGAAACATCAATCAAAAGCCTTAGAAATGTCCATTACCTTTTACACAATAACTGACTTACACAGTTATTAAAGAAATTTAGAAAAACCCAAATGGTATGAAAAAGGGGAAATTTTTTTTTTTAAGATTTTATTTATTTATTTGTCAGAGAGGGAGAGAGAGAGAGAGAGAGCGCGAGCGCACAAGCAGGCAGAGCGGCAGAGAGAGAAGCAGGCTCCCTGAGTAGCAAGGACCCTGATGCGGGACTCCATCCCACGACCCTGGGATCATAACCTGAACCAAAGGCAGCTGCTAAACTAACTGAGCCACCCAGGTGCCCAGGGGGAAATATTTTTAAGAGCATGATGTTATCTGTAATAGCATGTTTAGAAGCCATTAACAACCATGTTTCACAAATATCTGCTTTCAGAAAAAACAGCTATACATATATAGTGTAAAAGCAAAACATAATATTGCATATGTATTTATTTTAATTTTATAAGATATAGGTATATAAATACAGATTAGAAAAAAATTACTGAAATGCTAATAGAATGGTGACTATTTCTGGTTACTGAGATTATGAGCTATTTTTATCCTATCTTATGGTTATAAAATAAATTTTTTTAACTATTTTTTAAGAAAAAAAATGTATGCTCCATTTTCTATCCCCACAGACTGAATTTGAATCTGCATTTAAAAGCTAAATGATGGGGCGTCTGGGGGGCTCAGCGGATTAAAGCCTCTGCCTTCAGCTCAGGTCATGATCCCAGGGTCCTGGGATAGAGCCCCCCCGCATCGGGCTCTCTGATCGGCAGGGAGCCTGCTTCCTCCTTTCTCTCTGTCTGCTTTTCTGCCTACTTGTGATCTCTGTCTGTCAAATAAATAAAATCTTTTTTTAAAAAAATAAATAAAATATAAATAAATAAATAAAAGCTAAATGATCTGTGGAATTAAAACTTTAATCCAGATCTCCATTTTCTGACAAGGCCAATCTATAAAATATGCAACCTGAAAGTATTTGACATAGAGCTCACAAAAGATAGAAAATAGTTATAATAAACAAATGAATGAAAGTTTTAAAAACAAATGAAAAGAGTTATGCACTGACTTTAATGGTCTCTTGTCCAGCTACATTTCATGCAGAAGAGAAATATTTTAAGCTATCAAATTGTCAAAATCTGATGTTTATTACTAGATATAGTCATCAAAGAAATTTTAAAAACTTAAATATTATTTATTGCATGCAATTTCTGCCCCGCCTCAAAAAGGGTCATACAGTTTGAAGGCACTTTCCTTTAGGCACTATAGGCTGACTCAGTATGAGCAACCCTTCCTCAGCCCCAAAAGACTAGATGTAATCATTTGAATATATTTTGAGTCATTTCATCATGATTCATTTAAGACATCTTTGTTTAGTATCTGCTATACAATAGAAGCTACAAAGGTAAATAGGACATGGTACTTGTCCCACTAAAAAACTATGGCCTAGTTATAAATGAAAACTTATTTTTTTTAAAAAAAGAGATCCTGATTTTGACCTCTCCCCTCCAACTCAAACCTGTTCCTCCCACAGGTCATATTATCTATTTTTCTAAAATTAATACCTAAGTATTCAATAATCAAATATGGAAAAGAAAAAAGGAAAAGAGACAAATTCTACATAAAATGTCAAGTAAATGATATCTGCCTTTAATCTACAAAGTAAATATTAAATGATTATGGTTACTCCTTTTGTTGAGATGAAATTAGCTGACATACCTGGTTGGAATTCTATAGCCAAGGGCATATTTGATAGCCATTTAGAAGTTACTTTTGTCAGCAGCCTCCAACTTTGTACATTTAGAAAAAAATCAAAATCTTTAGGGGTTGGGGGATAGAAGTTGAGAGGGAATCTCAAGCAGGTTCCACGCTCAGCATGGAGCCCAATATGGGGCTCAATCTCACAACCCTGAGATCATGACCTGAGCTAAAAACAAGAGTCAAATGCTTAACCAACTAAGCCACCCAGGAGCTCCTAAAATCTCTTTTGATGAAAATTATTGTTAAAATTATCTGAGTTATAAAGCAGATTAATGAATATAGAATCTAACAGGGATACAACGCTCTTATTAGTTCTTGTGAGGATGAGTATGTCATAAAAGAGAAATAATTATCACACTGGAAATACCTCATATCATAATTACACTTATGATAAAACAGCTTTGGAATCTTTACTGCCTTACCAAACTAACCCTAAAACAGAAAAGAAAAGCAGGGGGTGTACAATTTTTTTCTACTCTCTTTTTTATATATTCACCTCTCATTTCTCTGCTGCATTTCATTTACTCATCATTCATTCACTTATTCATTCATTCATAAAGCATTTTCAAACACCTATTATATTCAGGATACCATCTGAAGTGTTATAGAACATACACAATTAAAATTAGAAAATTAGGGGCACCTGGGTGGTACAGTCAGTTAAACATATGATTCTTGCTTTCAGCTTAGGTTTTGATCTCAGGGTTGTGTGATCGAGCCCCACATTGGGCTCCACACTCAGCAAGCAGTCTGCTTAAGACTCTCTCCCTCAGGGGTGCCTGGGTGGCTCAGTGGGTTAAAGCCTCTGCCTTCAGCTCAGGTCATGATCCCAGGGTCCTGGGATCCAGCCCTGCATCGGGCTTTCTGCTCAGCAGGGAGCCTGCTCCCCGCCCCTGTGCCTGCATCTCTGCCTGCTTGGGATCTCTGTCAAATAAACAAATTAATAATCATTAAAAAAAAAAAGACTCTCTCCCTCTCTCTCTGTCCCTCCCCCACCTACATGTGCACACGTATGCTCTTTCTAAAATAAATCTAATTTAAAAATAATATTTAAAAAAAATAAAAAATAAAATCAGAAACTAGCTCAAAAAGATTGCAACCCCAAAAAAGAATAAGACATGCTCCTACGTCATGGAAGACATAAGTACCATAAGACAAGTATAATAATACTTTGGTATTCATAAGTAGCAATGTCATTTCTAGCCAAGAGGATCAGGGAAATTTTAATGGTGGAAATTGAAGCTAAAGTTGAAAACCTGAATGTTGCCTATTCTTCAATAATTGTTTCTGAAACCTGAATTAACCCATATGTGATTCATAAGCAACAAAATGGTGTCAACAGAACTTCAAATAGGTTCATACTCAATTTTTGCCACTATCTGAATGCTCTGAACTTCCAAGTAGAGTATGTGACCATACAAAATGCACCATTCTTCCAGTGTCCTTCACAGCTCAGTTTGTATATGTGACCTCAACTGACAGTGTTTCTTACATGGTCCTCAAGATCAGTGTGCATTTTGCTCTTATCTCCTCCACCTTTCCTTTAAGCTACCTTCACCTTTCTGTTTAAAAGTAAAGTCCTAGGGTACCTGGGTGGCTCAGTCAGTTAAGGGACCAACTAGATTTCAGCTCAGGTCATGATCTCAGGGTTGTAGGACAGAACCCCTCCATTGGGCTCCACGTTCAGGAGGAGTGAGGAGTGTACTTCTCTCTCTCTCCCTCTGCCACTCTTCCTGTTCACGCGTTCTTTCTTTCTTTCTAATATAAATAACTCTTTTAAAAATACATAAAAAATTTTAAAATAAAAGTAAAGTCCTTGGGGCACCTGGGTGACTCAGTTCACTGAGTGCCCAACTCTTGATTATGTCTCATTTCATGCTGTAAGGGTCCTGGGATCTGCCTGCACTGAGCTCTGTGCTCAGTGAGGAGTCTGCTTGAGATTCTCTCCCTCTCCCTCACCCTCTGCCCCTCCTCCCACTAAAAAGGAAAAAGTAAAGTCCTCTTTTATTGTGGCTTTTTACTTGTTTGGTGAGTGCTGTTTTGCTTACTTTTTTGGTGCTCCAATTTAAAAACTGTATAAATTTTAAGTGATTCATCCCATGAAAAAATTTTTTAAAACCTCTTACTGGTACACTAATGTGCACACTAATGCAACACTGTGTATCAACTATACCTCAATTAAAAAAAATTCTGTTAATTTATAACTTATGACATTATAACAAATATATGCAATATTGAATCTCTTAAATTGGGAGAGTAGCCTTCATATCCAGTATGGAGAACATAAGAGAATAAAAGCATGAAGGGAAAAAAGTTCACGCTATGTATGTGAAAGAACAAGCAGCCTGGATACATGTGGTAGATAAAATTAAGAGCAGACTGTTGGGAATAAAGCCACCTAAAGATCTTAACCATTACACTATGCAATTGTGGAACGAGTGAAGGCTTTTGAACTGGAAAGTGACGTGAGAAAAAAATGCTTTAGAAAGATATACCTTAAAAGGTTCAATATTGCTCAAAAAAAAGTTGATCCTCACCAAAATGATTAATAAATGCAAGACAATCCAAATGAAAATCTCCAGGCTTTTTTTTTTTAAAGAAACCAACAAGCCAATTTCCACATTTCTATGGAAATGCAAAAAACCTAGAATGGCAAAACAATCTTAAAAAAGGAATAGAGATGGAGCACTTTCATAAAATGATGTCAGGACATACTATAAATCTACTATAATCAAGACACTGTAGCATTAGCATGAGGATAAATAGATCTATAGAATAGAACAGAGACTCCAAAAACTAACCCATACTCATGCAGTCATTTGAGTTTCAACAAAGAGGCCAAAGCAATTCAATGAGGCAGGGGGTGGGAGGGGTCTTTTTAACAAATGGTGCTGGAACCACTGGATATCCAAACAGGAAAAAAGAAAGAAACTTTACATTCTATACAAAAATTAATTCGAGGTGGATCACTGACCTAAACATAAGGGATAAACCTATAAAGGTTTTTAAAGAAAACATCAGACAACATCTTCATGACCTGAAACAGACAAAGATTTCTTATAGATATACAAGTAAATAGAGAGTTATAAAATAAATAAGTTACAGGAATGTAAAGTACTGCATAGGGAACACAGTCAATAATATATGGCTTTGTGTGATGGCAGATGGTAACTACAATTCTTGTGGTGAGCATTTGGGGATGTATATAAATGTCAAATCACTATGTTGTACATATGCAATTAATATGATACTATATGGCAATTATGTTTCAACTTTAAAAATTAAAAACAAGGGACGCCTGGGTGGCTCAGTTGGTTAAGCAGCTGCCTTCGGCTCAGGTCATGATCCCAGCATCCTGGAATCGAGTCCCACATCGGGCTCCTTGCTCAGCGGGAAGTCTGCTTCTCCCTCTGCCTGCCATTCTGTCTGCCTGTGCTCACTCTCTCTCTCTCTTTCTGACAAATAAAATCTTTTAAAAAATTAAAAACAATTTCTGAGGATGTGGAAAGCAAAAAATCACTAAAAATAATAATTAGATTTGTTCATACAAAATTTCTCATCAAAAGATATCATTAAGGGGCGCCTGGGTGGCTCAGTGGGTTAAGCCGCTGCCTTCGGCTCAGGTCATGATCTCAGGGTCCTGGGATCGAGTCCCGCATCAGGCTCTCTGCTCAGCAGGGAGCCTGCTTCCTCCTCTCTCTCTGCCTGCCTCTCTGCCTGCCTCTCTGCCTACTTGTGATCTCTCTCTGTCAAATAAATAAATAAAATCTTTAAAAAAAAAAAAAGATATCATTAAGAAAACGAATAAACAACCCCAAAACCGGGAGAAAATATTCACAAAACAAATTTCTAACAAAAGATGTGTGTCCTCTGCACAAAAAGAACAACTATAACAAACAACAAAAACATCAAAAAAAATTTTAACTGGGCAAAAGACTTGAGTAGACATTTCACAGAGTAAAGGATAAAAATGGCCAATAAGCTAAGAAAAAGACACTCAACATCATTACTTATCAGGGAAATGAAAATTGAAATCACAATTAGGTACTACCTCACGTATATTAGAATATTAAATTTAAAAGACTGACAGCACTAAATATCGGAGATGATATGGAGCACCCAGAACTCTCATACATCCATGGTGGGATGTTAAATGGTTTTACCACTTTGCAAAGGGATTTCCTGTTTCTCATAAGATTAAACATATTCCACCCCTTTGGCCCAGCAATTTTATACTCCTAGTTAATTATCTAAGATAAATAAAATATATCACTTCTCGGCCTTTTGGCTAAGATCAAGTGTAAGATAAATAAAACATATGTCCACAAAAAGGCTTATACAAGAGAAGGGAAAAAAACAAATTATGGGATTTCATTCAACGGGACACTACTCGGCATTAAAAAATAGGGGTGCCTGGGTGGGTCAGTTGGTTAAGCAATGGACTCTTGATTTCAGCTCAGGTCATGATCTCGGGCTCCTGGGCCTGAGCTCCATGTCATGCTCTGAGCTCGGCGGGAAGTCTGCTATAGATTCTCCTCGCTCCCTCTGCCCCGTCCCCTGTTCATGCACTCTCTCTTTCAAATAAATAAATCTTTTTAAAAAATTATAATTAGCCACTGTTACATACAACAAGAAAAATTACTTGAAAAATGTTATGCTGAACAAAATAAGACAGACTTAAAAATTATATACTGTGTGATGTCATTTATATGAAATTCTAGAATATGCAACATAAATCTATTATGAAAAAAATATCAGTAATAGTTACCTGGAAGGGGGTTATTAACTGAAAAGGGACATAAGAAGTATTTTTCTTTTCTTTTCTTTTAAGATTTATTTATTTTACTTGAGGGAGAGAGAGACAGCACGAGTGCGAGGGACAGAGAGAGTCTTAAGCAGACTCCACACTGAGTATGGAGCCCAACACAAGGTTTGATCTCAAGACCCTGAAATCCTGGCCTGAGCCAAAACCAAGAGTCCAACACTTAACTGACTGCATCACCCAAAAGCCCCAGGAATATTTCTGATCATGGAAATGTTCAATAACTTGAGAGAGCTATAGGTTACACAGGTAAATCCATTTGCCAAAACTATACAGTTAAGGTTTACGCCTTCCAATGTATATAAATTTCACCTTTAAAAATAGGAATAAAAAAATAGGATAGCTGAAAGTGTGAAAAACATGGCAAACATGCCAGAACTTTGATAATTATTGAAGCTAAGCACTAGGTACAGTAGAATTCATTATACTATCCACTTACTTTGTATATATTTGAACTTCTCCACAATATAGATGAAGGGGGGGAACAGCAAATAAAATGTATACAAACACTGTGTGTGTGTGTGTGTGTGTGTGTGTGTATCTCACTATATATATACATATATGTATACACACACAGAATATATATATATAGAGAGAGAGAGTATAGAGTAAATAAATATAGAGAGAGAGAGGAGAGAGAGACAGAGAGGGAGACATCATCAACACACTACCCACAGAGATTATATATAAAATCAACCATGACATGACCTGGGCCTGTCTAACATTTTTGCTCTATATTTAAGCCATATAAGTTCTCTTCCCAACTCCCACACTCATTCAACCCTCTCCTTCATCCTGCCCATTTCTCTTTATCAGTGTGGTAGACTGCAAAGATGGTCAAAATGTTCTCCCTCTACGTATCCGGTGGCTCTTGCAATGTGACTTTATGGCTTCTCTCATCAAGTGGTGAAGCCTATTTCTCCACCCCTTGAATTTGGACTGGAGTTGTATCTTGCTTTGATTAAGAGAATAATGAGATCAGCCTGGATCAGAGGGGGCTGTAATCCAGTTCTGTGTGTCCTTAAAAGAGACAAAAAAAAAGACACAGAGAAAGCCAGGTAAAGACAGAGGCAGAGAGTGACTGGAGCAATGAGAGTTCAAACTAAGAACACCAAGGGCTGCCAGAAGTGATCAGAAACTAGGAAAGAGGCATGAAATAGATTCCCCCTAAGAGCCTGCAAACAAAATCAGCCTTCTTCAAACATTGATTTTGGACTTCTGTCATCCAGAACTGTGAGAGAATAAATTTCTGTTAAGGTACCAAGTTTGTTGTAACTTGTTACAGCAGCCCTAGGAAACTAATACACAGCAAAGAGCCGAAGAATCAATCAGCCAAAAGTTGACAACCCACAGAATAATGACCTAAATAGCTGTTGTTTTAAGCTACTAAATTTTCAGACAGCTTGTTACACAGAAAAGATAATTGACATGATCAGCCTTCCAAATAATTGCCTTTTTAAAAAATTATCTCTTCCACAGCTGATCTTATTACTTACAAATAAAATGGACCACTTCACTATCCCCACTACATAATACTTCTACAACAGCATTTATAAAATGTTACAGCATTATTTTTTAACTTTGGCATGTTTGTCACCTTTGGTCAGCCTATAAACTCTCTCAGAATAGAGATTATGTAATAGGGAATTTATATCCCTCAATATAAAACATGATAACTTCATCTATCTGAAATTTTCCAAAAGAATTCACTCTAAATTCATCTTTATAATATCTGTTTTTAGATATAAAGTAATCCAAAAAGACTACAACATTCCATACAGCAATTAATAATTATAGAATAAGACCCTTGAGGTCAATAATAGAATATACCCAACTTTATTTACAGTTATCTAATATCCCTTCCTTATTCCTTCTAGTCATCAAACAATAAGGCAATGCCAAATGTAGTGGCAAGACACAGTATGCTGGTGGTAGCTCTGACCTGGCATTGAGCCTTCTATGTATAAATGCCAAGAAAGCCAATACGCAAATACATTCTCTCACAAAGAAAAGAAGAAACCTTTCTAAAGAATAAGTTCAAGGCAATTAATCTTTCCACAAATAAAACTAGATGTTGGAGTCCTTCCCTGATGCATGAAAGAAGACATGATTCTACGCCATGATTTTCTACCACATTAAGCCTTTAACAGGAATTAAGTCAGGCATTAAGCAAACCACCTGTGTATGTTTAGTATGTATGCGTTGAGAAGTTATTTTTGCAGTTTTTAAAAAATAATTATGCCTTCTTTGTCCTTTCCTGCATAAACATCTCTTAGGCAAAGCATCATACCAATACACTTTGATATACCTAGCTCATACTGAATATGAAAATCTGGGAGCCAGGAAGAATCAAACATAGAATCTAAATTTCCTGATTCACAGTGAGGTATTTTTTCATTCACCATTCTATGGTGACTTCCCAAGAATAGAAAATTTATAACAAGTTTTAAGGTGCAATTTGAGGTTTATGTAAATAGCTTTCAGTTATTGCTATCCATAATTAGCTTCATGATAATCAAGAGCTGGATTATTTAATGGGCGAGACAAGGTAATTAGAGTGTCCAAGAAAAAGACAAGTAAAATGGGGAGCCAAGGCCAGCTTCCAAAGATATCAAAGCAGCAAAAATTCTGCAAAAAGAAGTTGTCACAGCAAATTGCAGAAATTACAGAAGTTGTATTGGAGAGACGGAACAAAATATCTCTTGTAGTAAAAAAATTCCAAGCATCAAGAACTCAGAGATCAAGAACTAATTCTTATTAGACTTAGTAGAAAGTCAACACAAGGCTATTTCCTGCATATGACTAATTATATTCCTAAACTAAATAAGAAAATTGCTAACCAGGAAAAAAAAATGATGTAATTTCTTACAAGTACTTATTTATTGCTGCAGAAGCAAAATGTGTTGATAAGGATTTGACTCAACTCCAGCTTCTTTCATTATTGAAAAAGATTATATATTTATTTATGTATGTATTTATGTAGCTCCTACTGTATTCTAGCACCAGAGACAGTTTACATTGGTCATTTCTCTTGAAGAACCTAAAGCATGGTGGGCAATGCAGACATGTAAATCAAACAAGAATGTATGAGACATGCTCTGATAGATATTCGATGTAAGCAAGGGAGCCAACAGAAACAAAGGAGAACGAAAACAAATCAGATAGTGAAAGGAGAGAATGCTTCCTAGAGGAGATAACATACGCAGGAATTGGATAAGACAAGGAGCAGAACATTCCAGACAAATGCTCCCCATGAAGGGAACGAACACACACACACACACACACACACAGAGCACAGAATATCGGACATTCAGGAAAAGTGTTTAGTAAGGCCAGAACTACTCATTCAACACGTTATCTACTGAGTATCAAAGATGTGCCAGGCACAGGTTTCAGAGTGAGACAATCAGTGAAGAAATCACACAAAAATCTCTTTCTTCTAGGAGCTCACATTCTAGTAAGGAGAGAAGTACAACGAACAAAAGAAGTAAATATACAGTATGTTCAAAGGTGACAAGTGCTATGGAGAAAAAGAAAGCAGATAAATTAATATTCAAATTGGGCCTAAAAGAAAAGGCATGATTTGCATAGGTGTTAAGCCTAGGGAGGTCATTCCAGAGAAGGGGATAAGTATGAGCATAAGTAATAATATACAGGTGTTTCCAATAGCCAGAAAATCTATTTCTCCCTAAGAGAATTCAGATGGAAAAGTGGTTGGTGATAAAAATTAAAGGGAGTGGGGCGCCTGGGTTGCTCAGTGGGTTAAAGCCTCTGCCTTTGGCTCAGTCATGATCCCGGGGTCCTGGGATCAAGCCCCAAATAGGGCTCTCTGGTCGGCAGGGAGCCTGCTTCCCGTTCTCTCTCTCTCTCTGCCTGCCTCTCTGCCTACTTGTGATCTCTGTCTGTCAAATAAATAAGCCACTGAAATATTCCAATGGAGGAAAAAAAAAATACATTTTCTCAGTCCTCCTAAATTTCCATGTATTTGACAGAACTGATCATGTCACTTCCATTCACTCATTCAATAGGCACTCCTGACTATGTCATGACTATGACTAGGTGTGTAAGGAACCACTGTGTTAAAAATAATGTTTTTTAAAGTAACACTGTATAAGATGTCATAGAAGTTTACAAAGGTGTGGCTCATGTCAGTCACTAAGGAAGATAGGTGCCTACATCCTGTTCTGCATAACTCAAGACATTATGTGCTAAGTATTATAATGGATAAACAAGGTTTAGTAGAAACACAGATAAAAACATTATAAAATGTTAAACTTGTGAAACTAAGAAAGGCCTGATGGAGGATTTGAAAAATGAGTTGAATTTAAATAAAAAGAGATGGACAGAAAAAAGGTATTTTGTGTGGAGAAGCAGCATGAGTAGAGGTTTGGAAATACACAATCATATGTTATTCCAAATGCAGTATAAGGTAAAGCATGGCAGGAAACTTTTTTTGCATAAGAGTTCAGAAAAAATGCAAATATTTCTAGGCCACATTACTTTTCTTTCTAAATTAAAATAGTGTTTAATATGTCCCATGGGAGAAAGTATATTTCTTACTTTTTAGATTAACATTCTACTGAAAAGAAAAATGTCAGTGGGGCAAAAATAATGACCACTGTTTTTAAGCCACTAAAATGTTAAGATATAGACATTTTTGAGGAAAAAAACATAGTAGCTTTCCAATACCTCATGCAGCAAGCAAGTTCGTTGTGTTAGGAACCATGCAGAGTAAAGGGGAAAAAGAAATGGAATCTTCTTTAAAATGTAAATCTGATCTCACTATTCTGAGAGTTAGAAACCTCCCTTGGTTTCCCAATTAAAATTCAAAATCCTTTCAATAAAGCTATGATTTGACCCCTGCTTACTTCACCAGTCTCTCTCTACCCACTCCCCCCTTATCCATTCACTGCCCCTCAATCCATGCTCCTCCCGACCCCCCCCCCACACACACACTGATCTTATTGCATTTCTTTGGGACTGTCACTCTCCATGCCCCTTTGGTGCCCGGTACACTCTTCCTCCCCTCTCCTCATAAATTATCTTTGTCTAATTCAAGCCTATCATCCTTCAGATTTCAATCCAAATGTCGGAAAATTTTCTCCTGACCTCACATTCTAGGTCAGATCTCTTATTATATAATACAAAAGTACTAAGTACTATTCCTTCATGGGGTTTTTCCACAGTCAAAATAATATATTCATGTAATTAGGTATTTAATCTTGGTCTCCCCAACTACAAGTTCCATGAATTCAGTAACCATGACTGCTTTGTTCATAAATGCATCCCAAGAACCTAGCACCTTAAATAAGTGGTATAGAGAGGGAGGGAAGCTAAATAAACATTTTAATTGAATTAATTAAATGAAGAAAGCCAAATGATTCTTTGTTGTATGGCTATCCCATGCACTGCAGGATGTTTAGCAGCTTCCCTAGACTATACCCACTAAACACCAGTAATAACTCTCCCCCACCCACTTATGACAACCAAAAATGTCTCCAGGCATCGCCAAATGTCCTATAGGAGGCAAAATCACTCCCCGTTGAGAATCACTGGGGTAGATGATCGTATATCCTGCTTTTTATAGTCCCTGCTTCTGCCTGTTGTACTGGTAAATTATATTTTATTTATTTATTTATTCATTCATTCATTCATTTATTTATTTATTTTCAGCATGACAGTATTCATTGTTTTTGCACCACACCCAGTGCTCCATGCAATCTGTGCCCTCTCTAATACCCACCATCTGGTTCCCCCAACCTCTCACCCCTCACTGTTTCAAACCCTTCAGATTGTTTTTCAGAGACCATAGTCTCTCATGGCTCACCTCACCTCCCCTTCCAATTTCCCCCAACTCCCTTCTTCTCTCTAACTCTCCTTGTCCTCCATGTTATTTGTTATGCTCCACAAATAAGTGAAACCATATGATAATTGACTCTCTCTGCTTGACTTATTTCACTCAGCATAATCTCTTCCAGTCCCGACCATGTTGATACAAAAGTTGGATATTCATCCTTTCTGATGGAGGCATAATACTCCATAGTGTATTTGGACCACATCTTCCTTATCCATTCGTCTATTGAAGGGCATCTTGGTTCTTTCCACAGTTTGGAGACCCATGGCCATTGCTGCTATAAACATTGGGGTACAGATGGCCCTTCTTTTCACTACATCTGTAGCTGTGGGGTAAATACCCAGTAGTGCAATTACAGGGTCATAGGGAAGCTCTATTTTTAATTTCCTGAGGAATCTCTACACTGTTCTCCAAAGTGGCTTCACCAACTTGCATTCCCACCAACAGTGTAAGAGGGTTCCCCTTTCTCCACATCCCCTCCAACACATGTTGTTTCCTGTCTTGCTAATTTTGGCCATTCTAACTGGTGTAAGGTGGTATCTCAATGTGGTTTTAATTTGAATCTCCCTGATGGCTAGTGATAATGAACACTTTTTCATATATCTGATAGCCATTTATATGTCTTCACTGCAGGAAATATTAAGGGGGGTTCTATAAAAGAGGAAAAAATCTAAGGATAGCATTGAACAGAAATATAGAGACAATCTATGGAAAGAAAGACTTCAAAGGTAACACGATGTCAATAAAAACGTATCTATCAATAATCACTCTCAATGTGAATGGCCTAAATGCGCCCATAAAATGGCACAGGGTTGCAGACTGGATAAAACAACAGGACCCATCCATATGTTGTCTACAAGAGACCCATTTTGAACCTAAAGATAGACCCAAACTGAAAATGAAGGGATGGAGAAGCATCTTTCATGCCAATGGACCTCAAAAGGTGGCCGGAGTAGTGATTCTCATATCAGATAAATTAGATTTTAAACTAAAGACTGTAGTCAGAGATACAGAAGGACACTACATAATTCTTAAAGGGACTATCCATCAAGATGATCTAACAATTGTAAATATCTATGCCCCCAATATGGGAGCAGCCAATTACATAAGAAAACTGTTAATCAAGATAAAGAATCATATTGATATGAATACATTAATAGTAGGAGATCTTAACACACCTCTCTCAGAAATAGATCATCAAAGCAGAAAATCAATAAAGAAACAAGAGCATTGAATGACACATTGGACCAGATGGACCTCATAGATATATACAGAGCATTCCACCCTAAAACAACAGAATACTCATTCTTCTCAAGTGCACATGGAACCTTCTCAAGAATAGACCACATACTGGGTCACAAATCAGGACTCAACCGATACCAAAAGACTGAGATTATTCCCTTTACTGGTAAATTATTAACAGTGCCCCCTTTCATTCTCAGAAGTACCCCAGTTTGGATGGTAAGTTAAAATTGTCCTCCTACCTAGATATACATTTATGGGTTCTCTTCCCTAGAATAACTGAACTATTATATATATATGATGACCATGGTTTTATTTCTAACATAGCAGAAATGATATCATTATTTCCAAGAAATATGGTTTAAAACAATATCAAAAACCTTTCTATGTAGTACATTTTGGAATTATTAGGAACAGTATAATTACAATGGACAGAAGAAATATGGTAGAGACAGGATGAACAATAGTACAGGACAGTCAATTCAGTATGGAAAGAGTAGAGAAAGAAGTCAAAGAGGACTTCTTAGTTTTAGCCCAGGAGAGGTAGGTCTAAAGTCATCTATCAAGAGAAGATACAAAGCAGGAGAACGGCTGGATTTTGCAGGATAGATGGGGAGGTGATGATAGCAAGCTCGCATTCTAAGGCTACTCTTCCATATTCAGGTGAGAACCACCAGACAAGCGGAAGCACAAGTCTTTGTAGACACACAGATCTTTGTCGTGATCTACTCCACTCCTCTGGCTCCAATGCCACTGGACTTCCTTTGATTTTTTAACTACTATTTGGCTTTCTTACTTTCTTTCTTTCTTTCTTTTTTTAAGAGTTTACTTATCTATTTGGCTTTCTTTAATTATGACGACTCCCTAAACACTATTCATACCTCTGTTCTTCCCACTCACTGTTAACTCTGAGAATTCAAGATTCTATTAGCTGTTACATGTGTACTGACAATTGCTAGGCCCATGTCTAGCCTATAATCTCAAAGATCATGCTGTCCCCCTGAGCATAGTATTTCTACTTGAATTACATTAACTTACCTATATATGAGTCTTTCTAGTTTAAAACAAATTTTTGCATGTATTTATTTCCAACTATATACATCAGCCATCTTAATTCAACATGCTGACACTAAACTTTTCCTGCTCATAAAACTGGTTCCTATTCCAAGCTTTCCATCTCTTTCAATATTACTACAAGTAACCTCACTACCAAGTCCCCAATAATAACCGTAATTCTTTCTCTGCCTTATGGCTCTATATTAAAAGTCACCAAATACACCAGAAAAGCACTTGAAAAAATTCAACATCTATTTATTGTAAGAACTCTCAACAAAGAGGGTATAGAGGGACTGTACCTCAACATCATAAATGTCATATATCACAAGCCCCCAGCTAATACCAGATTCAATGATGAAAAGCTGAAAGCCTTTCCTCTAATGTCAGAAACACAAAAAGGATGCCCATTCTTGTCACCTTTATTCAACAGAGTATTGGAAGTCCTAGGGATGAAAGAAATAAAAGGTATCTAAATGGGAAAGGAAGAAGTAAAACTATCACTATTTTGGAGATGACATATTACATATATATACAAAACTCTTCAGACTCTATCAAAAAAAATTAGAACTAATAAATAAAATACAGGAAAGGAATACTGCAGGATACAAAATCAACCCACAAATATCTGTTGCATCTTTATACACTAATAACAAACTATCAAAAGAATAAAGTTAAGAAATTTATAAATTAAGAAAACAATCTCATTAATAATTGCATCAAAAAGAATAAAATAACTAAGAATAAATTTTACCAAGAGTGTTATTGAAAACTACAAGTCATTAATGAAAGAAATTGAAGAAGATACAAATAAACATAAAGATACTCTGTGCTCATGAAAGAATATTGTTAAAATGTGCATAATATCAAAAGCAATCTAGGGGTTCCTGGGTGGCTGAGCCAGCTAAGCATCTGCCTTCAGCTCAGGTTCAGGCTCCATATATCTGATAATGGACAATATCCAAAATATATAAAGAACTCATACAACTCAATAGCAGAAAAACAATCCAGTTTAAAAATGGACAGAAGATATGAACAGAAATTTCTCAAAGGAAGACATACAGATGGCCAAAAGACACATAAAAAGATGCTCAACATCAACTATCATCAGGAAAATGCAAATCAAAACTACAATGAGAAATCACGTCACACCTGTCAGAATGGCTAAGATCAACAACAGAAGAAACAACAATTTAAGTGTCCATTGATGGGTGAATGGATACAGAAATTGTGGTATACATATATATAATGGAACATTATCTGATCATAAAAAAGAATGAAATATTGCCATTTGGGACAATATGGATGGACCTCAAGGGCATTTTGCTAAGTGAAATACATCAGGGAAAGAAAGAGAAGTACTGTATGATGTCTCTCATAAATAGAATCTTTAAAAAAACAAAACAAAAAAAAGCTCATAGATTAGAACAGTCTGGTGGTTGTCAGAGGTGGACAGTAAATGGAAAAAATGGGTGGAGGGGGTCAAAAAGTAAATAAATAAATAAATGAATAAATAAAATCTTATGATGAATACGTAAATTTTATGGTGTTTTCCCTATAGCTCTATGAACTCAAGCTAGCAAACGTCAGACCTTTAGTGAATAAACAAATCTTATGATTGGACTGACACCTTAGCAGTAATAATTCTTTAGCAAAAATCCAATTAAAACAAAGAATATCAGAAACTCACTAATATCTATTTTCTTACCGATTTATTCCTGCCTGAATGTTGAGGCTATTCTTAACAGTTTGACCTCTAAATTTGTGTTCACACATCCTTCTGGCCAGCTTAGCCCTTAATTCTGACCTTACTATCTTCTTTAAGGAAAGTAAATAGCTCTGTGCTGAGCTGCAACTCCAATTTGAATCACTACTAACTTGATTCCATGTTTCTCAGCATGTTACACAGAATCTTTTTGCAGCATACAGTTAGCTAGGTGCCTGAGCTTCAGAGAACAACCAACTAACAACACCCTGCCTATCTATCTTTTACCGTCAGAAAACGATATTTACTTGCACATCTACAATTCCCACCCCTCTACACACATACAGTCTACTGAACATATGTCATTTCCTTATCACCTGACTTTTGACAAGCTCTTCGTTCAGTGATTGAGGTCATTTTGCAGACCTGCTAACAATATCTAGCAATTTGTTTCAGAAATTCATTTTGGTATAGAGTGAAAATACTGCAACAAAATACAATATAATGTGAATAGCTTCAGTGAATGATTTCATTACAGTACAAATCTGTCTCCTTTTTTGTAGGCCTACAAGACTTACTTATTTGCATTCACATTAGCAATAAACACATAATCTAAATCTACCAGAACTTAGCCCAAGTTAGCAACATCTTTAAGGTATAAAAGTAAAATATTCCTTAATGTCTATTAGCTTTTACAACTAAGGAATTACTAATAACAAACAGACGCCCAAAATGCAATACATAAGGCAAAAACTGTACTCCTAAACTGAACAGCAAATTTGTGAAATACATTTATGCTGATAAAAAAAATGTTTAATCTAGATGGTGATGGGAATTCATTAATAATAATACACCACACAAGGCTCATGTCCTTCCAAGTGGGAAATGAGAATGGCCTTCTTTATGATTTTAATTACTTCTGCTACTACTATTATTACTGACTGTACTTGACCTTAGTTCAAAAGACTTGAGAATTTTGTCATCACTTAAAATCCAAAAAACAGAGACCACAAAAAGAAGAAATCCTAATTTTGTTACTGTATGTACACAGGTAAGTGATACTTTATAAGCAAATATGTTACAAGTTGAATGTTTAAAAGTATACTATATTGTGGTCACTAATGAATTGTGATTCAATCAAATTGCTTTGTGCTCTTGTTCTTTTGAGTTATGTGGTTTAAGAACTTAATTATTGAATTTAGTAGCTTTTGGAGAAGATTCCTCAGAAATACTGCATGCACAAAATGTCTCTGTAAATGTCATTTCATTCAGTGGGTTGCCCACAGAATTTGTTATTTCAATTATTTGCTGAGATATTTTATTTTGTGCTATTTCTATTATATATCATGCTAGAGTCACTGGAATACCGGATTTGAAGGGGCACTTCAATGCCTAAAATATGAAACAAATTACTCTGGTATCTAAAATAACCTATCTGTGAAAGCAACTGCTACACACATGTGGTAATAATCTGCAAAACTATCTTTTATTGGGTTTTAGGTAATAACAATAACATATGCTTTTGGTACATCTACTCTTACAAAACAAATTTTTCACAACATAACTTTTCAAGAAATCAAAATGCTTCAGATACTTTCCATCATACAATATCAATCCAATAACTCAAGTATCTGGCTTACAGGATTTAGTATACAAACATTTTTAGATTACTATCAAAAGAAAAGCATTTCATCATTTTTACTCCAATACAGTTTAGTGATTTGAAAAAAATTTTTTACATTCTAAACCATAAAATTCCTTGTTCTCCCTTTTCTACATTTTCTTGTCCTGAGTAACAGGATTGACTTTGGGAGACCTCACTGATGCTGATATAAAATGAACTTGCTGTCTGGAAGGAAAAAGGTTCAGCAGCATGATGGCCTGCATTACAGATTGACATTCACTGGATAAAATAAGTTTTTCTTTACCATAAACAATCTTTTACTCTTTATAAGATCCTTCACTTTTAGTACAATGCTTATGAATTGATATGCTTTCCATTATTTCTCCCTCCAAATGTATTATTTCATTAGTAACAAAGTGACAAAGATAGAGGAGATGTTTGTAAGTCTATACTACACTGTAATAAGTAATGAGATCCTAATCACCTTCTTCTCTTCTATCTTTTTTCCTAGTGCTCTGTGTAAAGGGGGGAAAAGTGTATGCCTTTCTTCTCTTCTTCCACTTTTCCAACATAAGTGAAAGAAAGAACCTTGTTAGATTCTCTTTGACCTTTCCTGACTTCCTGCATTACCATTACCTTCTGTTAAGAACCAGTATTCATTCATTCTCTCTCTCTCTCTCTCACACACACACACACACACACACACAGATAATGGATGTGTTAATCAGCTGATTGTGGTACTCATTTTACAATACATATGCATACAAACCATCACATTGTACAACTTAAATATATATAATTTTATTTATCAGTTATATCAATACAGCTAGGGGGAGAAAAAGAAGCAATATTAAGAAGGAATATGTGGAGAACCTGGGTGGCTCAGTTGATTATGCATCTGCCTTCAGCTCAGGTCATGATCTTGGGGTCCTGGGATTGAGCCCTACCTTAGGCTCCTGGCTTAATGGGGAGTCTGCTTCTACCTCTCCTTCTTTCTGCCCTTCACCTCAATTGCACCCATGCACACACATGTACTCTCTCTCAAATAAATAAAATCTTTAAAAAAAAAATATGTAAAAGTACTTAAAAGAAACACCATTAACCTACCTACATCAACCCACACTACCTACTGGTTTTTTTCACCAATTTCTTTTTTAAAAATAACAGTGATTTATCACCCACACTTTTGGGCCCTCTTGAAGTAAGAGCTTTGGAAAGAAATTAGTTGTGAATGAATCCATAACTTTAAGCCTATCATACTAAAATTGCTGAAATCAAAAAGAAAAATCTTAAAGCAGCCCAAAAAGGACAGATTACCTTTAAAGAAGTAATAGAATAACATAGCGCTACCTTCTCAGTAGTAACTATAGAGTGAGATGACCAAGGACTGGTAATTTTCAAAGCACAGAAGGAAAATAACTGCTATTCTAGAATTCTATACCCAGCACAAATATCTTTCAAAAATGACCATAAACAAATCTTTTCACACAAAGAAAAACTGAAGGATTTACTTTACCACAGACCCATACTAAAAGAAATAATAAAGGGTGTTTTTTAGGCAGAGAAAAAATTATCTCAGCTAGAAGTCTGAAGATTTAGGAAGGAAGACCAATGAAAAACGTAAAAAATGTAGATATATCTATGTTATTAAGTGTCTAAAGTTTATTACTACTCCATGAACTCTTATTGTATCTATCTATAATAGGAATAGTACTGGTATTGGTATTCAAATTTTAAAGAAGAAAAAACAAGGAGAGGCATATCCAAAGTTCATTTGTTCAAAATCCTAAAGGTAACTCTGGCAATCCTAGTCTACCCATGCTGCTTCTGAAATCTGTAATTTAGAAGATAAAATTTTAAAATTCAAATTTTTTTTAAAAAGCAAGTCAAATGATTAGAGAGAGAAGTAAAAAAATCTTGGCTTCACTGATGCTTTGATACTGAGAAACTATTTTCTTAGTAGTGTCTCTATGAACTGGCTATTTTCCATTTGCCCTGAAAACTTTCCATCTGTTTCCAATCTGCTCTGTGTCAGAAGAAACTGACCATTGTATCAAAGGATCCCTTTTCCTCTGGTTTCCAGTTGAGTTTGGCCAACAAGGATCACTGGCAAGAGACAGGAGAGGGAGGAAAGTGGGGTCAGGTATTTCCTTCCCTACTAGATCACCAAGGGGATCATGTACCTCAGCCTAAGGCAATATAGCTCCTGTCGGATGGTCCTCTCCTATACTACAGCTATACTCTTCAAGCTCTGGTAACCAATCCCTTATTCTATTCCTCCACACATAGGGATGGTAATGGTTCCCACTGTTGTCAGCTTCATCTCCCTTGTTGTTCTCTCTTACCCTTGCTCACAACTACCCTCTCAATTACTCCATTTGAGTGTGCCATCTAATTGCTGCTGAGACACTAATCTACATAACCTGCATGGCAATTTAACATTTGAGGCAGAAAAAACTGAACAGACACTAAGAGCTCTAAAGTCAAAAACAACTGGAATTAGATCCCTGCTCCCAAACTGTGTGACCTCGAAATAGTATGCTAACATCTGTAAGCCTCTCTTACTTCATGTGTGAAATTAAAAAAATAATATCAGTACCCATATCAAAAATTGTTCTTCAGTGTGAATTATTTAATTTAAACAGCTTAGTCTGGTGCCTGATGCAAAGTAAGGGCTTAATAAGTATTCAATGATTATTATTATTATTATTACTATTATTACTACTATTTGCTTCGTAGAGTATAAAATTGACCACATGACTATAACTATGGAATAAACATATCCATACTACTACAGCTTTTTATTTTAATATTTAATACATCATGTTTCACACCAGAAAATCATGCCAAAGAGACAAGCTATACCTTTTACAGTATGTTGCTTACCACAAGATTAAAATGCAACTAGCATGCATAAGCTTCCTAGCTGTGTAAATACACATCTGTACATTTTAGAAGACAGCATTAGCACAATAAGTGGTTTTGCTCCAGTTCAACATTACTAGAAAAAAAAAGTGGCATAAATTAGCTCAATCTTATTTGAGCTGGCTCAGGGCTAAAGTAAATTCTAATCAAGTCATGTCAAAGCAAATCATTTCAGTATATCATATACTTATATAACTGTCTTGAGCCCCACCCCTCCAAAAGGGTATTATCAGATAGAATTTGAATGTATACTTCTAATGAGAAATGCCCAAGAATAATAGCAGGAAACCAAGAACAGATGAAAAAGAAGATCAAGCGCCTCAAAACACAGTATGCATCCTTCAATTTTAGTTTTGCAACCAAAAGTGTTAGTTACTATGCATGCAACTATGTGTTAAAAAAACAAAAACAAAAACAAAAAAACAAATATAGCCAGAAATACTTCAGCTGTGTGCATGATAGCTAGATTGGTTGCATGTATTTCAGAAAACAATTGCAGCTGGTGCCTGTAGGGTCTGCATACTAACAATGTATTTGGCAGCACAGAACAGATAACCATCTTCCAAATTTTCTCTAAGTGAAAAACAGTATCAACAACAATAGAAGACTGCTGAATGCTATTTAAACCACAAACAAAATACTAGTACAACAGGTAGAAAAAGAAAAGCAATGCATGTTCCTTTGTGATGCATCAAGATACCACCAATTCAATGTGGCTTCCATGAGGACTACAGTTCAAGTCCTTGATCTTAGAGACTGTAATTAGCTGCCTTCCTGAATCAAATCCCTGTAAGAAACACAATTTCCAAATACCTCTGATTTGAACTGTTTAACTTGATCCAATCCAGCAAACCAAGAAGGCTAAAACAAAACTTGTACACATGGGCACTAAATGATGTTGACTAAGTGATCCATTATATAATATTTACCAGGAAAGACCTAATTCTTTGCCTAGCTTTCCTGTCATGGGCCCAATCTTCTAAGAGAGATATAATTCAGAGACAAATTTTTTCTGCAAAAAAAATTTAATTCAATAACTACAATTACAGGCTCCCTAAGCAAAACAATTGCCAAAGTAAAAAAATAGGCAAATGTACCAAATTTAATAATAATGTTGGCTAAAATACATATAGTGCTATTGCCGGGCACTTTTCTAAGTGTTTATATTAATTCTTTCAATCTTCATAACAACCTCATGTGATAGGTACTATTATTAGCCCCATTTTACAGAAAGAGGATGTGAGGCACAGAGAATATAAGTATCTTGCCCAAGGTCTCAGAGCTAGTGAGTAGGCTAGTGAGTATGTGGTCCAGAGCCTTCTGTTTTAACCCATCATGATATCCCACAATAAAAACATGGCTTTTTAAAAAAGTATTCCTGAGTCCTGAAAACTTACTGATTAAGGTTCTTTTAAAGCTCTAGTCTCTCCTCTCTTCTACTTAACAATTATCAAATTGGCAATTCAAAGCCAAGACTTACAAACAAATAAGAGAACTAAGCATATCTCTCCTAAAAAAGAGAAGGGCATAACTAAATTTCTATTCAATGAAATTTCAGAAGGTTTACTACAGTAAACGATAGAGACTGAGGAAACTATCTTTGATAAATATTTATAAGTTACCCAACTATTCAAGAAGTTTTCATTAACATGATGATATACGTATTGAACAAATTGATTCTGCCCATGCTAGATATTTAAAGAGGAACAGCCCTTCATGATTCTGAATGTACTATTTTATGAAACACACTCAGAACTTATCAGATATGTTACCAAATGCTTGTTTTTAGCTTTTCTAGTAATAAATAGAACATAGTCAACTAAACTCCAGGAGTCAGCTGCATTGGTAGTATTGTGAAATACATGTTTTGCTGCCCACTTTAACAAAAAGGTAGAAGATACGTGCCTAAGGGGCGCCTGGGTGGCTCCGTGGGTTGAAGCCTCTGCTTTGGCTCAGGTCATGATTCCAGGGTCTTGGGTTCGAGCCCTGCATCGGGCTCTCTGCTCAGCAAAAAGCCTGCTTCCTCTCCTCTCTCTCTGCCTGCCTTTCTGCCTAATTGTGATCTCTGTCTGTCAAATAAATAAATAAAATCTTAAAAAAAAAAGAAGAAGAAGAAGAAGATATGTGTCTAAGAAAGGGTTTATTACTTCTTGCTTCTCTGTTTCTTGATTTCTCTACTGCTTCCAGATTACTATATCTGATGCCAGAAGTACCTAACTGAAATTGCAAAATGCATCCACTAATTTTAGATTCTAAAATCTGCTAGCCAAGTCACCTATTACTAAAGACCAATCAATAGGTACAATTTCCTAGAGAAATACTTCCTTATATTCTTTGGTCTTATAGAAGCTTATTTTGTTATTTATAGTACATATTTTACAGTATGTCCTACACCAAGTGTTTCATGTATTCACAACAGTGGTATGTGTTACAGTGATTTTTCAATCTAAAACAAAAGTTGATACCTACTCAAAAAGGTAAGTTCACAGGAAGCAAGTTTGTAGAGAAAAACTGGCCATCTGAGATACCCACTGAATTAAATAATTCACAACAGGTCATCTCCTCAAGTCATAAGTTTTTCATTTCTACTTGTTTCTTTTACTGTGGCTTGTTTTCTAAGGCTTACATCCCAGAAAATCAGAATGTTTTCCCTTTCATGTCAGCAATGACTCTTTTAAAGGTCTTTTCTATATAACAGGCAGAAATATATTTCCACTGAAATTTTCTCTTTTACTCTGCAACTCTTGAAGATAACCAGGCACAGAAAGACAAAAACTTTCTTTTGAAGAGTAAATGTTACTGGCACTTGGTCATGTTTTTATCCTGTTGCTTGTAACAAAAGTATTAAGTCTTAAGATTCAAATACACTATTGAATTCTATCTGGTTTCCTATACAAAACAAACCACAACTGGAGATGCCAAATTAATTCCGATCAAATTTGCTGCAGGGCACCTGCAGGGCCACGGACCTTTAATCTTCACATACCAAGAGTGTTTATTCGTCCTGTTGTAAAGAAATGCAGGTCTCTGGGAAGTCAAAGGTTAGCCAATGAAGGAGAAAAATGGGGTAGAACCTCTCAAAATGATGGAAGAAAGTAATGATCCCTGCAAGTGTTTTCCCTGGCAAGCTGAGAGAACTGCCAAGTTTGGGTCAGAGGTCTAATTTAAGTATGAGTCCACCTTGCTCTTTTAGATTAGCATAATCTCAATGAAGCAGGTGATCATTCCTTGACTTAAAAGAATTTCCAAATTATAAATCCAAAATGGAGGCATGCCAACTAATGCAATTTGTGAACATTAAATAATCACTTTAAATTAATTGGCTGTCAAGTTTGTTTATAATATCAATAAAACTTTATCAAAATATGATCAAATGTCATTTAATCACAAATTCTAATGATATAGTATTTTATATATGGTATGTAATACTTTCTACAGATCTGTAACTTCAAAGTTCTAACCAATTCTAAGATATGCATAGAAAACTACTATCAAGCGTCACTAATAATTAAAAAATCCAATTATAATATTTTCTGGGCTCTTCTGCCAATAGTCTAAATTAAATATTTATTGGTGTGATTATTAATGTTACAATGTATTTCGAAATAGATTTTCCGTGATTTGTCTGCCTACTAGCTATGTTTTAAATTCTCACATTTCTCCTTCCATGTCTGTCTCTTCTGAAATAGAAAGTCACTCTATCCCAATGTTAACTAAGACTATGTTTTTTCTTCTTAAATTCCACAACCTTAAATAATAATAGATTTTTTTTTATTTTGAGGTAGAGGAGGAAACTGTGGAAATTCTAAAAAATGAGAAAAACTGGAACCATAATTCAGAAGTAAATTTTAAAATTAAGGTATCACACAAAATTCTGGTTTCTTTAAAAAAACAAGTTTCATAATTTTGCCTACTTTATTGCTTTTTAAAATATTTACATATATAGTCTATAATCTTTGAAGTTCTCTTTTAAAAATACCTTTTGACAATTTCCCATTTCAAATCTAAAATTAAATACCAAAAGCTGTGTATGAATAACATTGAGAGAATGAAACATGATGAAAAAGATCAGGATATTCTCCATAATAGTTAAGAATTTTACTCTTGGGGCACCTGGGTGGCTCAGTGGGTTAAGCCGCTGCCTTCGGCTCAGGTCATGATCTCGGGGTCCTGGGATCGAGTCCCACATCAGGCTCTCTGCTCAGCAGGGAGCCTGCTTCCTCCTCTCTCTCTCTCTGCCTGCCTCTCTGCCTACTTGTGATTTCTCTCTGTCAAATAAATAAATAAAATCTTTAAAAAAAAAAAGAATTTTACTCTTAAACATCAATAGCAATTTATCTCCCCCTCTTTCACTAACATTAGGAATTAGGGAGAACTAAATGCCTCTGAATTTCTGCTCCTTTAATCCAAATTTAGATCCAACATCTTTTATATACAAATCCCAACACTGCTTGCTTTAAAGGTAGAAATCTATGGGATCACATAACATCTCTGTATATCTTTTGATCTACAGTTATATTTCAAATACTCAATATGCCCACTCAGTTGGTACTAAATAAAGAAAAAGCTCCTAAATAAAAAACAAAGCAAACAACCATATTGCTCTGATTCTAACAGTAAACATTAAGTTACTTCAAACTAGAGCAAATTCTGCTTAGGAGAGAAGAGACTATTTGAAAGAGTATTAGACAAAATTAATTATCATCAAGAAAGCTACTTGCAATGAAGCACAGAGTATCACAGCATAGCTTTCTTTTTTGATTATGTCACTTTACATAGATGAACACTAAAAGCAACCATTTGAATTTCTAGATGAATTGGTCATTACCTAGAAAATCAAATTTGGCTTCATGAATACAAATCCATTTTTTTAATGTTTATCATGTTTAGACTTTTCAAAATATAAGCATGACTATGGTTGCATAAAAGCTTCCAAATGTGATTTATTTAGTAAGAACATAACTCTAAGGTATCACATTAAAGTTGCCACTTAAACAGCTGTGGTATCCAGCAACTGAAAGGGTCAGCTGCATTACCAAAAGTGAAAGGGCAGATGCTGCCTATTCAGAATGCACACTGCCTTAAATTAACAGAATCCCCCAGCCAAGGCCTCCCTTTCCCTTCTCCAGAAAGCTACCCACATCCAAACAACTGTGAAAGAGAGCAAAAATACTAAAATACATACATACATACTTACATACATACATACATACCTAAGTTTTGTGGGGGAAGTTTTTGTGTGTGTAATGGGAGGGGGCTACTGCTGATGATAGCAATAAACATCTCCAAATGGAAAGATATTTAGAAGTAATCTTATTGCTACTACCTGGCCCAATCAAAGTTAAACAGCATCATATAACACCAAAAAATTACTTAACTTGTAGTGGCTTCTTAAAAAATACATAATACATCACTCTTCGCAGATGATATGATACTATATGTGGAAAACCCAAAAGACTCCACTCCAAAACTGCTAGAACTTATACAGGAATTCAGTAAAGTGTCAGGATATAAAATCAATGCACAGAAATCAGTTGCATTTCTCTACACCAACAGCAAGACAGAAGAAAGGGAAATTAAGGAGTCAATCCCATTTACAATTGCACCCCAAACCATAAGATACCTAGGAATAAACCTAACCAAAGAGACACAGAATCTATACTCAGAAAACTATAAAGTACTCATGAAAGAAATTGAGGAAGACACAAAGAAATGGAAAAATGTTCCATGCTCCTGGATTGGAAGAATAAATATTGTGAAAATGTCTATGCTACCTAAAGCAATCTACACGTTTAATGCAATTCCTATCAAAGTACCATCCATCTTTTTCAAAGAAATGGAACAAATAATTCTAAAATTTATATAGAACCAGAAAAGACCTCGAATAGCTAAAGGGATATTGAAAAAGAAAGCCAACGTTGGTGGCATCACAATCCCGGACTTCAAGCTCTATTACAAAGCTGTCATCATCAAGACAGCATGGTACTGGCACAAAAACAGACCCATAGATCAATGGAACAGAATAGAGAGCCCAGAAATAGACTCTCAACTCTATGGTCAACTCATCTTCGACAAAGCAGGAAAGAATGTCCAATGGAAAAAAGACAGCCTCTTCAATAAATGGTGCTGGGAAAATTGGACAGCCACATGCAGAAAAATGAAATTGGACCATTTCCTTACACCACACACAAAAATAGACTCAAAATGGATGAAGGACCTCAATGTGCGAAAGGAATCCATCAAAATCCTTGAGGAGAACACAGGCAGCAACCTCTTCGACCTCAGCCGCAGCAACATCTTCCTAGGAACAACGCCAAAGGCAAGGGAAGCAAGGGCAAAAATGAACTATTGGGATTTCATCAAGATCAAAAGCTTTTGCACAGCAAAGGAAACAGTTAACAAAATCAAAAGACAACTGACAGAATGGGAGAAGATATTTGCAAACGACATATCAGATAAAGGACTAGTGTCCAGAATCTATAAAGAACTTAGCAAACTCAACACCCAAAGAACAAATAATCCAATCAAGAAATGGGCAGAGGACAGGAACAGACATTTCTGCAAAGAAGACATCCAGATGGCCAACAGACACATGAAAAAGTGCTCCATATCACTCGGCATCAGGGAAATACAAATCAAAACCACAATGCGATATCACCTCACACCAGTCAGAATGGCTAAAATCAACAAGTCAGGAAATGACAGATGCTGGCGAGGATGCGGAGAAAGGGGAACCCTCCTACACTGTTGGTGGGAATGCAAGCTGGTGCAGCCACTCTGGAAAACAGCATGGAGGTTCCTCAAAATGTTGAAAATAGAACTGCCCTATGACACAGCAATTGCACTACTGGGTATTTACCCTAAAGATACAAACGTAGTGATCCAAAGGGGCACGTGCACCCGAATGTTTATAGCAGCAATGTCCACAATAGCCAAACTATGGAAAGAACCTAGATGTCCATCAACAGATGAATGGATCAAGAAGATGTGGTATATATACACAATGGAATACTATGCAGCCATCAAAAGAAATGAAATCTTGCCATTTGCGACAACATGGATGGAACTAGAGCGCATCATGCTTAGCGAAATAAGTCAAGCAGAGAAAGACAACTATCATATGATCTCCCTGATATGAGGAAGTGGTGATGCAACATGGGGGCTTAAGTGGGTACGAGAAGAATAAATGAAAGAAGATGGGAATGGGGGGGAGACAAACCATAAGTGACTCTTAATCTCACAAAACAAACAGAGGGTTGCTGGGGGGAGGGGGTTTGGGAGAAGGGGGTGGGATTATGGACATTGGGGAGGGTATGTGATTTGGTGAGTGCTGTGAAGTGTGTAAACCTGGTGATTCACAGACCTGTACCCCTGGGGATAAAAATATATGTTTATAAAAAATAAAAAATTATATTAAAAAAAAATAAAGGCATTTGGAAAGGAAAAAAAAAATACATAGTAAACTAAGATTCACAGTCTTATGTTTCCATATTTTCAGGTCAGAGGTTCTAGGCCATTCCAAGAGAAAGGAAGAAAATGTCTTTAAGACACCTCCACATTAGGACAATGTAACTTGTACTCCACTAAGAAATGAAATAGCATGGGGCGCCTGGGTGGCTCAGTGGGTTAAGCCGCTGCCTTCGGCTCAGTTCATGATCTCAGGGTCCTGGGATCGAGTTCCGCATCGGGCTCTCTGCTCAGCAAGGAGCCTGCTTCCCTCTCTCTCTCTCTCTGCCTGCCTCTCCATCTACTTGTGATTTCTCTCTGTCAATAAATAAATAAAATCTTTAAAAAAAAAAAAAAAAAGGGGGCGCATGGGTGGCTCAGTGGGTTAAGCCGCTGCCTTCGGCTCAGGTCATGATCTCAGAGTCCTGGGATTGAGCCCCGCATCGGGCTCTCTGCTCAGCAGGGAGCTTGCTTCCTCCTCTCTCTCTGCCTGCCTCTCTGCCTGCTTGTCATCTCTCTCTGTCAAATAAATAAATAAAATCTTAAAAAAAAAAAAAAAAGAAAAAGAAAAAGAAATGAAATAGCATGAAAATATTTCTAGCAGTTAAGTGAAAGCCACATGTAAAATTTTGTTCAGACCTCTTCATATAGGGAAAAAAGTCTCCCAGAAGCAGAAAGTGAAAAAATAAAGAGGTATATAATAGAGATAAAAGGAGATACTGGGAGGAAATTAAGTTAATAATAACTCATTTATAAATGTAAAAAATAAAAGTGTGTGAATCACTATGATCTGGTCTACATACAGAGGTTCTTTTCTATTGATTAAATAAAACACAGTATTATTTAGACACACACAGAAGGAAAAGTGGAAGGTAAGACTTGGGTGTTATCTATCCTAAAAGATTTAAATTTATTATTATAAGTTTTCTTTACTTATTACACTGTTTCCTAGATGATATTATGTGACTTCAAGAAACAGTATTTCAATAGAAACAAGTGTTTGCATTATAAGATATGAAGCTGTTCATGCCTTCCTAAAAATCTATATATTCTCTCTCTCTTTTTTTAAGATTTATTTCTTTATTTACTTATTTGACAGCAAAAGAGAGATCACAAGTAGGCAGAGAGGCAGGCAGGGCAGGGGAGGCAGGCTCTCCACAGAGCAGAGAGCCCAGATGTGGGGACCCTGAGATCATGATCTGAGCCGAAGGAAGAGGCTTAACCCACTGAGCCACCCAGGTACCCCTCATCCTCTCTCCTGTGACAAATTACAGATCCTTTTTCCTTTCCTATAAGTCCTCTGCTTGTCTGTTTCATGATTAAAACTCTGAGATTTTTCCCAAATAGCATCAGATTATTGTATACTTCTGATTTTTGTTTTGCTATAACCCCTTCTATTTTCACTTTCTTATAATTATACATTTCAGGTGGCCAGTGCTGATATAAATGTATATAAGTTTGATAAAAATATTAAATGTTTTCATGCAAAATATATAAGTAAAAGAAATTTTAATATAGTCCATTAGAAGAAAGTCAAATGTGTTTTCTATAAAATGATATCTGTACCAAAAATACTTGAACTCATGACTGCTGACATAAAATAAAGTCAGTGCCAATAAAAACATAACTCTTCTGAAATTTCTTCTCTACAATCTAAAATAACAATGCAGGCATACTCATTAGCATGGTGAATAATTATGCATACAAGGAATTCAAATTGCAATCAATCATGTCCTTTAAGAAATATAGATCCAAGACTCTTCCTGACATATTCATCTACGTTTGATGAAATTAAAAAGGTCAGTAAAATGTTTGACCTAAACAAACAAATATTCCACAAGTAAACCCCATCATCCATAGGAGAAGTGACAAGATTACCAAGACTTAACTAAATTCCCACAAAATTGAAAATCCTTATTTTAGGCCATAGTTTTAACCTACTCCTATAACAAATGGAATACGGTAAAAAATTCTTTTAAGTAGCCAAATTAAATGGTTTTAATTTCCCATAGGAAAACTGGTCAGGCTCTGAAGCTCTTCTAAGTCATTTGTTTCTAGACCACTCCTTCTCTAATCCCTTCAGTCATTGGACCAGCATTCAATTAGTATCTATTCATTGCCAAGCAGGAAGAAACTTAGTAAGAACGGTCCCTATGGCAAAAGAACAAACACCATTCTTTTTTTTTTTTTTTTAGCTTTACTGAGCTATAACTAACAAATAAAATTGTATATATTTAAAGTATACAACACAACGATTCGACTACAAATACTTTGTGAAAAATGATTATCACAATCAGATGAATTAGCATATCCATCCTTCACATAGTTGCCTTTTTTTTTTCATTTGTGGTAAGAATCCTTTTTAGGTCTACTCTCTCAGCAAATTTCAAGTATACAATACATTCTTATTAACTACAGTCACCATCCTGTACATTAGATTCCCATCAAGATGTAAGATGTGCCCTTTAACTAGCAGCTCTCCATCTTCCCCACCCCCGGTAATCACCATTCTACAAAATGCCCATTTTGTAAGTCAATTCCCTGGAGAAAGCCTCGACTGGAGAATGTAGGCTCCACAGACTTGAAACTTGAGTAGCCCTAAAGACTACACATCACAGGACTCTGATCCTGGCCACAGAAAGAGCCTAAGTTGGGAAGGGGCGGGTGGGCGGGGGTGGTGTTAAACCTTATGAGAATTCACACTGGAAGACAAATGCTTTGTTTCTGTGCTACATGACATTCTGAATGAACCTTATCTACTACTGCTTTTCAGTTTAGCTTGTCTTTAAGAAACCAAACATTGTAGAACTTTTGGGGCTAGTGAATTTCACTGCATATTTGAGTATGACCTGAATGGTTCTAAAGGCTTAAAAATGAGGTTTGCCAAAAGTGGAGGTACTATATAAATTGATTTTCATACCTCTAAAGGTAACATAATATTCCTAGTCACAACTGTATTTCCTGAACTCAAATGTGACATAAGCTTGGAAGACTTTTCAAAATAAATATGAATTTTCATGAAATATATACAAGCTGGAAGAAAGATATGTATTTGGAGAAAATAACACAAGAAAGGTGACCACAGTCTCCCAAAAAGCAACATCTAATAAATATTATATTGTTTGACTTTTCTATTTTATATTGCAGTACATAAAAAATGGGCAAAAGTAACCTAGACAAGAATTATTCTGATTTTAACAAAACTTTATTTAACTTTTCTTAAAAGACCAATTTTCAGACATTAAGTAATTAAGGAATAGAAGAGAAAATGAAGGTTAAGATGAATAATCAATCCAAAATTACCCTACGGATGTGACTATTGATTAAAAGTGAAGATGCAACTGGGTATTTACCCCCAAAATATAGATGTCATGAAAAGAAGGGCCATCTGTACCCTAATGTTCATAGCAGCAATGGCCACAGTTGCCAAACTGTAGAAAGAACCAAGATGCCCTTCAACAAACAAATGGATAAAGAAGATATCGTCCATAAAGAAGATATGGATGAAAGGATAAAGAAGATACACCTCCATCAGAAAGGATGAATACCGCTCTCAGGTCTCCGGGGCTAGGGGCTCTTCCTCCTCCCAGCCCCCCTGCTCCGGGCCCGCGCCGGCTCTGGGTGGCCCTGGGTCCTAGCCAGGATACGACTCTCACCGGCTACGTGACCTTGGAGAGAGAAATCTCAAGTAGGCAAAGAGGAGGCAGGCAGAGAGAGGGGAGAAGCAGGCTCCCTGCTGAGCAGAGAGCCTGATGTGGGGCTTGATCCCAGGACCCTGAGACCATGACCTGAGCCAAAGGCAGAGGCTTAACCCACTGAGCCACCCAGGCACCCAACAACAGAAATTTTTTTCTCACAGTTCTGGAGACTGGAAATCCAAGATCAAGATGTCAACATGGTCAGATTCTGTAACAGGTTTTTAAGATCTGGTCCACGGCTTCTAACTACTGAATAGTACTCCACCACCACATTTTGCTTAAGGACTTCTTCAGTTATGGATGTCCAAATTTCTCCTCACAACCCAAATCAACAATGCTGTGAATATCTTCATACATGCCCCTTATGAGATCTATGTGAGAATTTCTCTGGGTTATACATCCAGTACCAGAACTGAACATTTTATAGTTTTTTTCTCTTTTATATAGTTCTGATTTTCATTTTTTGATCATTGATAAGGGTGTGTGTGTATGTGTGTGTATTTCTTTAACCACTGTATTCTTCCAGGAATTTTCTGATCACCTCTTAGCCCTATCCTTCATTGCTTCTTTTAAAGACTAATTTAGTCTGTAATTGATTATAACACATTGAAAAAATGTGATACATGAGTCTACACATGAGTCCATAATGATACTCAAAGAGAGAATGAGAGAGAAAAGGTGGGGGAAACCTCATTTACCATCAATGGAAATACTGTGACACTAACTCCTTTGTCAGGTAACTGGTAATTAAAGAGAAAGAATGAAGCATTTAATGTGTCATTTTAGGAAGAAATTAGGTTCATCCCCAATTGATGAGGGAAAACTCTTCTTTGCAGAAGAATGTCAGCTAATAAATGTAGGACTGATAGAATTAGAAATTCTCCATTTTTCCATCTCCAATGAGATAATTGATTCAGGTAAGAATCATCAGTGAATGTTAAACCATTAAAAAAGAAAGAAGAGAGACGAATCTGTCATTGTATCTGTTTCCTACCACTCACTTGCCCTACGAACACTTCCAATTTGCCTTCACCCCTACCATTCTATTGAAACTGCAATGCTTGAAGGACAATGCTGACTTCTCAATTGTGAAATACTATGGTCTTTTCTCATTCTCCGTGATCTCTTTATGGTATTTGACGTTAATGGCTGCCTCTCTTTTCTTGTGATTCTCTCCTTTCATCCACAAGAGACTGGTTATCTGTTGTATAACAAAACAAACTAATATAAAGTGACTTAAAACAAAAAAAAAAAAAAAAAAAAAAAAAAAAAAGGATGAATACCCAACTTTTGTATCAACGTGGATGGGACTGGAGGAGATTATGCTGAGTGAAATAAGTCAAGCAGAGAGAGTCAATTATTATATGGTTTCACTTACTTGTGGAGCATAAGGAATAACACAGAGAACATTGGGTGAAGGAGAGGAGAAGTGAATTGAGGGAAATTGGAGGGGGAGACAAACCATGAGAGACTGTGAACTCTGAGAAACAAACTGAGGGTTTTGGAGGGGAGAGGGTGGGAGGTTGGGTGAGCCTGGTGGTGGGTATTAGGGAGGGCATGTATTGCATGGAGCACTGGGTGTGGTGGATAAACAATGAATCTTGGAACACTGAAAAGAAATAAAATAGAAGAAAATGAAAAAAAGAAAGTGAAGACGCACTGTCTAGTCTATGCTAGCAAACACACGTCCAACCAAATAGCAATAAATAAAATTTATGAGGTTCAACTCTAGGCAAGCAACAATAAATAAAAATTATTTTATAATATTTCATGTTATCTAAAAGGAATTTATTTTGCATAGCTCTCTCTCCTCTCTCCCTCTCTAAAAAATAAATAAGTAAAAGTAAAAAGTAAAAATAACTTTTGTATAGAAAACAGTAATACACATTTCCATTTCTGACAAAAATACAATAGTCTGGGCAGAAAAAAAGTAATAAAACAAATGCATAGGTTTAGCAAATCACATACACTGTATCTCCTACTCAGTAAGTAATTCATTCTCATGATACATATAGAAATCCCTATGTTTAATTCTAAGTCATGAAAAATTTTCTACACCAACTCAAGGAAGGGAAATCTGTTCTAATCTTAGAATATGTCATTCCTGGGCATTACTTCTATCATACCACTATGCCACACACACTAAATAAAAAAATAAAAGAGCAAATCTTTCAACAAACTATAACTTTGATTCTTATAATCTTCTTCCATAAAACTTTGTAATAAGTTCTAAATTTTGCCATCTTTATATGGTGATGCTTAATGGTTGCAGTATTTGTGGTGATGTCAGTTATGCTAAAGAACAACAGATGGGCTGGAGGGAAGAACAAAGCATTTCCCACCATCTGGAAGCCTGCAGAATCTAAAAGCCGGTAAGATAACCTTTTTCACTCCACTCCTCCATTACTCTCAATGTGATTGTGTTTTAATTTTTTCATGTATTTCCACTACCTTTAAGTAGTCTGGATATTGCCCCCATAAAAATTGTTTCTGGTACTTATTCATTCATACATGAGCCCCATGTTACATACACACTGTATCGGCACAGTGGACAGTCTGGAAAGTGGAAAATTTTTTTTTTCAAACTACAGATATCATTTTGCTTGCTCCATCATTAATAAAGCTTTTAAAAGGGAATAGAGAATTTTTATACTCTTAAGTGTTCAAAGTTATTCAAAATTTACTACTAAACATAAATCATTATATGGTCCAAATCAGGATTTTCCTTCTAAGAAAAATGTTTAAATGTTTACTTAACATGAACTGTACCTACTTAATTAATATATTATTTCCAATACCAAATTTGGTGAGAAAAATTTGGAGAGAAAAATTGGGTGTTGGAAATAAATATATACGAAAGATAAAAACGTTCTAAAAATAGCATTCTAAAATGCAGGATCCAAAAGCAAAAGGTATTATTTTCATTATATTTGACTACTGAAGTACTAGTAATTTCTAATTTATAAACCATAATCCCCTTTTTAAAAAAGGAATAACTTTCTATAACACTATTCTTAATTAAAATATTGACTAATTTATCTTTCATTTTTCATTTATTCCAAAAAATTTTTATTATTTATACACCTAAACTATTTAAGATTTAAATAAAAGAGTTTGGGCAGTATTATTAATTTTCTAGAGACTGGAGCTTATTTTTGGAATACCTGAGAGAACATATCCAGAATCTCCCACCCCTCCAAAAGTAATCACTTGTTTTAGGGTTTCACTTTCTGGCTTTTGAGGTATTCACCATTACAACTTCAAATAATACACTTTTCATTAGACTGTATACTGGGTAGCACTAATCTGAAATGGAAGCAATTGTTTTAGGAAAAGGAAAGGTATTAGAGTTTTTTAGTAAAAACAAAAAGTTGGGATATCTACTTCTAGCTGTATGGTGGACTAAACACTTTGAAGGGCCTATCATTTTCTGCTTTTCTATATTAATAACACTTACCCACTTACACTATAATGAGTAGTTGATTATGCTTTTGGGCATGTTATCTGATCTTCCTATGCTTCAGTTTCATCATCTATAAAATGGGGATGGTAATAATTGTAGTAACTATTCTTAGAAGAATTAAATAAATATGCGCAAAGCACTTCGAATGGTACCTCATGCACAGTACATGCAATACATATTGGCTATTTTTTTTATATTCTTAGAACAGTGTTACAGTGAAAAAAATACATTACTAATTAGATAACCAGTCCATGCTCTAAAACATCTTCATAATATATAATACATGTTAACTACCTTCAAATATTAAAATACTCTCACTCTAAAGTCATTTGAAAATTGTTTTTAAAGATTTTTTTGATGAACTACAAGGGAAAAAAGGATAATAAATCTTTCTTTCTACACTAAGCAAAGTTTTTATCTAACCAAGTCTTCTCAAGATTTGAACATATATTCTAATTAGAATATAGGCTCTACATTAATTAATTTTCAATAAAGGTATTTTGTCACCTTTTACTTAATTAAAACAAAAAAAAAAACACTTTAACTTTGAATTAGTGCAGTTTTCCTATATAGTTTAAATATTATACACTCAAAGTATATGGATATCTGCTTTAAGTACATCAATAGGCAGGTAGTAACTTTTTATTTTATACTTATTATAAACAGTAAACGGCAGTGCAATGAACAAAAGGCAGTAGATATTCTCTGTTTGCAGGTAAGAAAACCACTGAATACAGATGTCCATTTTAGAATATATGCAAACCCTCCTATCTGTTCAGTGGCAAATCCTATGGATCACAGAGGTCAGACAATTGAGAATTAAAACCCTATTTTACCAAGTAAGATTTGATTTACTTAAAAGTTTCAAGTTAAAGTTACAAAAGAGACTGCAATGATGACATGACTGTTTGACTATATTATATTTTTAAACTTGTTTTTAGCAATTTTAATTAATATTCTGTTCTCTTGAAATGAAATAAAAATAGTGACATTCGGGACGCCTGGGTGTCTCAGTTGGTTAAGCAGCTGCCTTCGGCTCAGGTCATGATCCCGGCGTCCTGGGATCGAGTCCCACATCGGGCTCCTTGCTCAGCAGGGAGCCTGCTTCTCCCTCTGCCTCTGTCTGCCATTCTGTCTGCCTGTGCTCGCTCTCTCCCTCTCTCTCTCTGATAAATAAATAAAATCTTTAAAAAAAAAAATAGTGACATTCTCCGAAATCTGTTTTTTGAAGATGCAGGGAGTTAGTAAAAGTGTCTAAACTATTAAAACTGATACATTAAACACGTCAAAAGTTTTTGAATTAGCTAACAGTTCTTTTTAGATTTAAGATCCTAACGATGTAAAGATGCCAGCGCACAGCAGGCAATAAATATTGCTGTTTCTTACATTTTCCTTTAGATAACAACTGATTCTTGATGAAATCCCAGTAGTTCATTTTTTCCCTTGCTTCCCTTGCCTTTTGCGTTGTTCCTAGGAAGATGTTGCTGCGGCAGAGGTCGAAGAGGTTGCTGCCCGTGTTCTCCTCAAGGATTTTGATGGATTCCTTTCGTACATTGAGGTCCTTCATCCATTTTGAGTCTATTTTTGTGTGTGGTGTAAGGGAATGGTCCAATTTCATTTTTCTGCATGTGGCTGTCCAATTTTCCCAGCACCATTTATTGAAAAGGCTGTCTTTTTTCCATTGGACATTCTTTCCTGCTTTGTCGAAGATTAGTTGACCATAGATTTGAGGGTCTATTTCTGGGCTCTCTATTCTGTTCCATTGATCTATGTGTCTGTTTTTGTGCCAGTACCATGCTGTCTTGATGATGACAGCTTTGTAATAGAGCCTGAAGTCCGGAATTGTGATGGCACCAACGTTGGCTTTCTTTTTCAATATCCCTTTGGCTATTCGAGGTCTTTTCTGGTTCCATATAAATTTTAGAATTATTTGTTCCATTTCTTTGAAAAAGATGGATGGTACTTTGATAGGAATTGCATTAAATGTGTAGATTGCTTTAGGTAGCATAGACATTTTCACAATATTTATTCTTCCAATCCAGGAGCATGGAACATTTTTCCATTTCTTTGTGTCTTCCTCAATTTCTTTCATGAGTACTTTATAGTTTTCTGAGTATAGATTCTGTGTCTCTTTGGTTAGGTTTATTCCTAGGTATCTTATGGTTTTGGATGCAATTGTAAATGGGATTGACTCCTTAATATCTCTTTCTTCTGTCTTGCTGTGTGGTGTAGAGAAATGCAACTGATTTCTGTGCATTGATTTTATATCCTGACACTTTACTGAATTCCTGTATAAGTTCTAGCAGTTTTGGAGTGGAGTCTTTTGGTTTTTCCACATATAGTATCATATCATCTGCGAAGAGTGATAATTTGACTTCTTCTTTGCCGATTTGGATGCCTTTAATTTCCTTTTGTTGTCTGATTGCTGAGGCTAGGACCTCTAGTACGATGTTGAATAGCAGTGGTGATAATGGACATCCCTGCCGTGTTCCTGACCTTAGCAGAAAAGCTTTCAGTTTTTCTCCATTGAGAATGATATTTGCGGTGGGTTTTTCATAGATGGCTTTGATGATATTGAGGTATGTGCCCTCTATCCCTACACTTTGAAGAGTTTTGATCAGGAAAGGATGCTGTACTTTGTCAAATGCTTTTTCAGCATCTATTGAGAGTATCATATGGTTCTTGTTCTTTCTTTTATTGATGTGTTGTATCACATTGACTGATTTGCGGATGTTGAACCAACCTTGCAGCCCTGGAATAAATCCCACTTGGTCGTGGTGAATAATCCTTTTAATGTACTGTTGAATCCTATTGGCTAGTATTTTGTTGAGTATTTTCGCATCTGTGTTCATCAAGGATATCGGTCTATAGCTCTCTTTTTTGGTGGGATCCTTGTCTGGTTTTGGGATCAAGGTGATGCTGGCCTCATAAAATGAGTTTGGAAGTTTTCCTTCCATTTCTATTTTTTGGAACAGTTTCAGGAGAATAGGAATTATTTCTTCTTTAAATGTTTGGTAGAATTCCCCCGGGAAGCCGTCTGGCCCTGGGCTTTTGTTTGTTTGGAGATTTTTAATGACTGTTTCAATCTCCTTACTGGTTATGGGTCTGTTCAGGCTTTCTATTTCTTCCTGGCTCAGTTGTGGTAGTTTATATGTTTCTAGGAATGCATCCATTTCTTCCAGATTGTTTGCAACAACGTGGATGGAACTAGAGCGTATCATGCTTAGCGAAATAAGTCAAGCAGAGAAAGACAACTATCATATGATCTCCCTGATATGAGGAAGTGGTGATACAACATGGAGGCTTAAGTGGGTAGAAGAAGAATAAATGAAACAAGATGGGATTGGGAGGGAGACAAACCATAAGTGACTCTTAATCTCACAAAACAAACTGAGGGTTGCCGGGGGCAGGGGGTTTGGGAGAAGGGGGTGGGATTATGGACATTGGGGAGGGTATGTGATTTGGTGAGTGCTGTGAAGTGTGTAAACCTGGTGATTCACAGACCTGTACCCCTGGGGATAAAAATATATGTTTATCAAAAATAAAAAATTAAAAAAAATAAATAAATAAAAATTAAAAAAAAAAAAAGATAACAACTGATTCTGATTTTAAGTCATCCAGCTTTAGCCTACACAGTGAGATTTATACATTTACAAACATATTTTTCTATTTGGCAAAAACCCAGATTTGTATGCCAAAGTGAGTTTCAAAATAGCGGCCATACACTGGTTCATAGGCTAAAGAAACTAAGTCCATCCAAAGTTCCAAAGTTCTTAGCAACAGCATACAAACCTAATGTTAAGGGAAAAAAATCATTTTGTTTCTTGTTTTTATTCCCCGGTAAGCAATTTAGGAAACCATAACCTCTTCCCATCAGGAAACAGAGATTTTAAACACACACACACATACACACAAAGACAAACCAAAAAAGCCTCACTCTATCTTTGAAACCAGAATTCTTGAAGTAAGGAGAGATTACATAAAATTGCATGGGTTTCCCAGAGAGATAAAACCAAGTCACCAACCTGATACAAATGATCTCCCAGAACCAGAGAGTCAAGAAGATGTGCTTATTAAAGAGTAAAACCCACTCTAACTAGTGAAAAGCAAAATATTTTCCTGCTGGTTACAACTCTAGTAAACAACTGACTCCCCCACCCCCATGTCCACTATCAAATTAACTCTCATTATCCATTATGGGATAGGGAATCAGATCCAAAACACAAAGGCATTTTTCCATAGAGATTATTTTCTTTGAGATTGAGAACTTCATTTTTAAGAGAAGTTCACAGACTCAATGACAGTATGCCTAGAGAAATTTTTCAGTGGAAATACATGGTAATGAGAAGAATTCTACCATTAAAATATTAAATCTATAAAACAGAAAAATACAAAACCAACTAGCATTCTGAGTGTAACGTCTTATCCTTGGCTATACAGTGTTTTTAAAACCTCTGGCAAGAAAATTAAACATATTTACTATGGAATGAAACAAAGTCAAATAATCTGGTCTGTAATTACTGTTAAACTTTTCATCAGAATGGAGAATGCTGTGTTCTACATTATTACATAAAAAATAAAATGATAATGAAACATGAGACCAAGGAAAGGATTACTAATTTTTATAAGGAGAGTTTTTCCAAGGGTTATAACCCAATGGACAAATAACAACAAAGAAACAGCTTTTTAATTTATTGATAAGATGATTGCAAATCCTTTCCCTGTGAATAAAATTCTTAAAGTAGCAATATTGCAGTTCCTAAAAGTAGTACCAAATCACAGGCAGTATGTCAGCTATGGGATAGTAGCCCCATGGTGATAAGGATATTACAAGCACAGTTCTTGTTCAATCAATATGAAATCTAGAGATCACCTCATTAAAGATCTTGACCTCACACAATGGAAATACATGCATGCAAGTAATGATGACCATCAAAAATAATGCAATTCATTTTACTCTAAAAATGCTTCAATACAAGTGACAAACAAGTGATCCAATTCATGGTTACTAAGGTATTAACAATAAGGGGAAGAAAAAAATAGCAAATATAATCAATTTTGTTCTTTTCTTCCCCACAACTCCTTATGTTAAGTTATAAACTATTATGCTGCATTAGCAGGCCCACCACGCCCCAACTGAAGCCCCCATTTTATGGTAGGGGCTCTCTCACCCTATTTAACATTTGAAGTTAAAAACCCAATTTTAACCGTCTGCCACTTAAGTTACAATGGGTTTCTTTAAAACTTATTTATCACTACTAGTACAGAAAAGAAAATGTTTTTTACTTTCCAAATAGAATGGAAATGTAGAACAAAACAGAAAAAAACAAAATACAAACAAAAAATATGGGAAGAAGATGGACATCTCAGGAAAAGATAATGGTGAAAACACTGAAATTCAATAGTTTAAATACAGTAAAATGAGCTAAATAAACTTAATTTAATTACAATGCCAAAAGCATCAGTTACAACCAAAAACACAGTGTCTAAAAACCACCAAAAGAATATAAATACTACATTACAATAGAGAGATGGGAAAGTTAAGAAAATAATCATATTAATGTCAAAACCCACTATGTCAAATTTCATGAAAGCACACAAATTCTTTCAGTGAACTAGAATTCAGCTATAACAAGCACTGCATGAAGTAAGACCAAGTATTAACTGGGAAGGAGGATAGTGGGGTATCTAATTACTAAAGAAAGTAATATTTTCTGTATAAAATCAAGAGCTCAGCCACCATTCAAGGATCGTATCTTTCTAAAAAGGCTGACATTTTATTTTTAAAATTTTTTCAAAAAAAAAAAAAACAGAACACTACACTACTCAATCTCTCACTTGACAAGAATTTTTTCTGGAAATTAAAAGGTATTTAGAACTGGAAAAAGGCCAATTTCTCCAAAAGAGTCCCTAAATTCAGTACTATTCCAACACAACTACCAAACATAATTTTCTCTGCAACTTAAAAATATGATCCTAAGGGGCATATAAACATAAAACATAAAAATATGATCCTAAGGGTGGCTCAGTGGGTTAAGCCTCTGCCTTCGGCTCAGGTCACGATCCCAGGGTCCTGGGATCAAGCCCCGCATTGGGCTCTCTGCTCAGCGGGGAGCCTGCTTCCCCCTCTCTTTCTTTGCCTGCCTCTTTGCCTACTTGTGATCTCTGTCTATCAAATAAATTATTTTTAAAAAATGATCCTAAGATTCTCCTGAAATATTCACTATTGCAACAGCCTTCAATGCAATCTAATACCTAACTAAAATCACAATGCTGGAACTGAAAAGAGACAAAGACACAGACACAAAAATCATTAGAAAGGGGAAAGAGTGAAGAAGAGAGAGGAAAACAACCCCACAAATTGTAAATCCTGAACCTAAAGGAAATTTAGACTAGTTATCAGGTAGATTAAGCCAAAAAAATACTTTCAGCTCATGCCACACCCCAGCTTCACTTCATAGAGACCTCCTGAACAAAGACAGGAATATGTTTCACTCTTTTTCTCTAATCCCAACCCCTGACTCAATCTTATTCAGAAACCCAGGTTCTACAGAAACAATAAAACTATGCAGATATCTTTTACTACTCAATTCTGACCTATGATGGAAGTGATATAATTTAACCCTACTCACCTGAACCTTTCCCAACTATACCACTGCCCTTGCCTCCTCTATACTATCTATACCTACATCCATACAGCGGTAACAAATTCTATAGAAAACTGTTATGTAAGGGACAGATATCAGTAGTAGCACATTATATGTACTCAGAGACACTATAAACATGTTTCAGAATAAGACATGCTTGTTACAAGTGCATTATGGGAATTATAGCCTGCCACTACTACACTGGGTACTCACTCATACCAAAGGTGCAAGAGGTGGGAGGCATGAGAAGGAGAAAGATTTGCCTCAGTAGACTAAAAAAAATCTCCAATAGTACAGACTAAGAAGAGCAAAACCAATGCCACAAAAGCTTAGACCAATGATTAAGAACACAAAACTCAGACACTCTCCCCCGACAAAAAAAAAAAAAAAAAAAAAAAAAAGGGAAAAAAAAAAAACGGCACAGAGTGAAAATTATGAGAAAGAAGATGGCATATATAAGAAACAGAAAATAAATAGCCACCCAAAAGATACTAGCTTCCCTGAAGAACATCAACCAGATCTGAAAGAATAATCAAAGTGAAACATAAGGAAGCTTTCTTTAGCTGCCAAACAAATGGTTTAAACAGATTACATGCACTATATTCCCAACTAAATTAAGAAAGACAGTATTAGATAAATATATGGCGGCAAACGTGACATTTACAGAAAAAATGAAAAACATTCTATAAGCAATCAGACATAAAAAACTAGTTACTCGTAACAAAAATCAAGTTGGCCATAATTCTCTCCAACAGTAGACATCTCTCCAACGATAAACATTAACTGATAAAGAAATGACTTCTAATCAAAAATGGCACAGCAGAACTCAAAATTCACTAAAAATTCACTAAAAACAGCAGAAAACATGAAAATAACCACCCACCCACCCCCCAAAAAAGGAAAGTTGAACAAGGAAATAACTACAATCACAATTAACAAACTTTGGAGATACCTATGTTCCGCCAAACATATTAAATTGTGGCCCACAATAAAATAGGGTGTCAGGAGCTGGCACATGCTCCTCAGACTTCAAGCAGAATAGAGTGTCAGGTCCAGGCTAGCATAAAATGATCTAAATGCACAGGTGGGATGCAGGACATGCAACATCAGAAAACCACAGTGGAAATAAAAGATGTATTTTTCCATCAGTTAGTTTCCTAACCAATGAAAATAAGAAAACAAGCAGCAGCCACTAATTCTTAGCACCAAGGGCCTGTGGGTGGGGGTCAAGGAGGACTCCTGTTATACCAACCAACCTTTTAAACCCTGAAAACTAAGGGAAATAGGTTCCCAGGGCAAAGGAAAAAATAAACACAGTGAGAAGGTAAAGACTCAGGTGGTCTGAGCTCCTTAGTCTCTCCCTTCATTTCCCACACGATTCTTCAAAAAATTACTATCACCATTTTTAAAATGATTAATAACTGCAGAGTAATTGACAGGGGACCTATGTGTAAAAATTACAAATAAAGTAAAAGAGGTAAAGAAAGAAAAACATGAAGGAAACAGGAACTTAAGCAAAAGGCTGAAAATATCCATACCAAGAGTTTCCTAAGGAAACAAAAGGAGAATCAAATAGTTGGCACTGTATCAATGAATTATCAACATGATTGGTTTTTTTTTAAGATTTTAAGATTTTATTTATTTATTTGACAAAGAGAGATCACAGGTAGGTAGAGAGGCTGGCAGAGAAAGAGAAAGGGAAGCAGGCTCCCTGCTGAGCAGAGAGCCCTATGTGGGACTCAATCCCAGGACTCTGAGATCATGACCTGAGCCGAAGGCAGCGGCTTAACCCACTGAGCCACCCAGGCGCCCCTCAACATGATTTTTTTATTTAAAAAGCTCAAGCAAGGGCACCGTGTGGCTCAGTTGGATCAAGCCCCAGGACCGGCAACCTGCTCAGCAGGGAGTCTGCTTCTCCCTCTGTCCTTCTCCCTGCTCATGCTCTTGCTCTCTCTCTCTCAAATAAATAAATAATATCTTTATTTTTTTAAAGATTTTATTTATTTATTTGTCAGAGTGAGCACAGGCAGACAGAGTGGCAGGCAGAGGCAGACGGAGAAGCAGGCTCCCGCCGAGCAAGGAGCCCAATGTGGGACTCGATTCCAGGACGCCGGGATCATGACCCAAGCCGAAGGCAGCCGCTCAACCAACTGAGCCACCCAGGCATTCCAATAAATAAAATCTTTAAAAAATTATATTAAGAAAACTAAACTACTGGGTATTATATGTAATTGATGAATTATTGAATTCTGCATCTGAAACTAATGATGTACTATAAGTTGGCTAATTGAATTTAAATAAAAAAAAAAAGAAAACTAAACTAGTAGAGCAGAACCAATATTCAAAGCCATAATGGAAGAATATTTTCCTGAAATGAATAAAAACTTGAATCTATCAAATCTCACCTTATCTCAGAACAAACTGACAATAATGTTAATTAATTAATTAATTTTAAAGGCCTTTAAGGATTTAAAAGATAAGTTAGATTTGAGAAGGCAAAAAAAAAGTTAATTCATTCAATAAGAAATTTTACAAATAAATTTATGTCAGCCTCAGACCTTTCCACAGCAACTGTCAACACCAAATGGAATGTCCATTTCTGAAGGAAGCTAGGAAAACCTTCAAGTATAACAGCAATAAACAACTCTCAAGAATGCAAGAAGACTTAGAGGCTTTCCTCAAGACTACTGGATGATTAAATTCAACTAACCAAGACGTAAATCAAGATAACTCATAAGCAATAAAAACAAACTGGTAAACTTTGAGTCCATTTAGATATGGATAGGATGAAAGGACTGTGAAAACTGTGATTACTAAGACTTATGTAAATGTTTTAAACTTTGACAAAATTAATAATAAGATATGATAAAAGAATTTGACAAAAAGAGAGGAAGAAGAAAGCAGTATGCTGCTTTCCTTATCTTCAATAACAGACTTAACAGACACTGCAAAAAACACTGAAATGCAGCTTTAAAAAACTGAAAATAGCTGTTGTAACAAATTACCAACATAAACTTCTCGCTTAAAACAAACAATAAAAAGTTGTGGGGCGCCTGGGTGGCTCAGCTGTTAAGCAACTGCCTTCAGCTCAGGTCATGATCCTTGGGTCCCGGGATCGAGTCCCGCATCCAGATGCCTGCTCAGTGGAAAGCTTGCTTCACCCTCTCCCACTCCCCCTGCTTCTGTTCCCTCTCTTGCAGTGTCTCTCTCTGTAAAATAAATAAAATCCTTAAAAAAAAAAAGTTGAAAATAATTTTTACCTCTTTTCTATTCTTTAGAAGGGTCTTTTAGAAAGTAAAATAAATTGCTGTGAATAAACATTTACATAAAATTCATTTATTCCTTCCATTTCTTCTATTCCTTTTCTCTATTAGAATATAATAAACTCATATTTATAAAACATATTATTCTGGGGGCATCTGTCTGGCTTGATTGGTAGAGCACACAAATCTTGATCAAGCCCCACAATGGCATAGAGCTTACTTAAAAAAAATAATAAAATAATAAAATAAAATGAAAATTAAAACCATATTATTCTGCTTTGGGAATTTTATTCTATGCCTAAATTTGATCTCTATAGACAAAAAAAGCAGATTCATGTTTAACAGGTGCTAACAAATGTTAAGAGAAAACTGATGGCAGAGTTAGTTTTTACTTTTTGTTATCTTACTTGCACTTTTAAATACTGCTTGAGTTTTAAATAATGCAGTTCTATACTTTTTATAGAAATCACAAGATTATTCTTTTCCATAGAAGTTATTTTTTTTTAAGACTTATTTATTTATTTATTTGACAGACAGAGATCACAACAAGAAGGCAGAGAGGCTGGCAGAGAGGGGAGGAAGCAGGATCCCCGTGGAGCAGAGAGCCCGATGTGGGCCTCGATCCCAGGACTCTGGGATCATGACCTGAGCCGAAGGCAGAGACTTTAACCCACTTAACCACCCAGGTGCCCCTCCACAAAAGTTATTTTTTAAAAAATAAAGAAGCAACATCAATAAAGTCTAAGGAGAAAATGTGACAATACATTTTTATCATAAAATATTAACACCCTATACAAGAGCATTAAATTGACCTATTAAGAGATTAAGTGAAATGACTGTTAAAAAATTATAATTTGTGTTATAAAAAGAGTCACAACATTTAATAGATGAGGAAAAATAACAAAAATTAGTATAGATTCAGATAAAAAGTGAATACAAATTTTAAAACATTCTCAAGAAAAGGACTAGTAGATTTTAACAATAATAATTTATAGTTAATACCTTATGTAACAATACCTTATGTTACCATAGCAAAGAGCAAATGTTAACAAAGTCTGTGTGGGTATTGGGGGTGATATGTGTGAGAATAAGCTCCTGTGTACATGGGTACATGCCTGTGTGCAGAGGTGGAACAGGGAGTGGGAAAACAGGAAAGGAGAAAGAAACAGTATATTAAACCCTTTGCCTATCACAAGGGGAAAGATTCCTTTCATTTTCAGATTACAGCAAAATGAACAAGTAAACACTAATCAAAATTTAAAAAGAGATATATATGTGTATGTACCATCTAATACATGAGAGATCCAAGGACAGAGAATACCCAACTCACACAGAGTTGAAAAGCAAAGGAAATACGGAAAGTACAGAGTACTTTCAATACAAATATATAGATTATAACAATTGTAAATGGGTCAATTAAAGGGAAATGATCTTCAAAATGGGTTTAAAAATCCAATCAAATTTTCTTTTTACAAGAGATGCATCCAAAATAAAATTACAGATTAAAGAAATCACAGACAGGGGCGCCTGGGTGACTCAGTGGGTTAAAGCCTCTGTCTTCGGCTCAGGTCATGGTCTCAGGGTCCTGGGATCGAGCCCCGTTTTGGGTTCTCTGCTCAGCAGCGAGCCTGCTTCCCCCTCTCTCTCTGCCTGCCTTTCTGCCTACTTGTGATCTCTGTCTGTCAAATAAATAAATAAAATCTTAAAAAAAAAAAAAAGAAAGAAAGAAAGCACAGACAACAGCAAACTGTATTCAAAGCAAATAAAACAAACAAACAAAAAAGCAAACAAGGAAATATTAAGTGAGAACACAAAAAGGCAAATTTTGTATTGATAAATCTTTTAAAACCACCAAAAATGTAAAATATCATACACATAAGCTGAATATATAGAACTAGACTATATAAACCAAAATGCTAAGCTAGTCAACAAAAAAATGACAAAAAAAAAAAAAATGAGAGATTAACATTCCACTCCTGAACTACAACAGATTAATAGAGGAAAATACCAAAAAGAATGCAGAAGTTCTAAAGTCATAACTTATGCTCTACCTTAATTCCAGAAATATTTACAAATTTTATATGTACCATTAAGCCACAAAGGAAATCCTTACACACACAACATAGGAAAAAGTATATATTGAGGTCCACGTTCCCTTTCTATACACACACACACAAGAAAGAAAAATTAACAGCAAAAGTTAAACTTAAAAAAAAATTAACAGCAAAAGTTAAACTTAAAAATGAAATTTGAAAACTCTCCTAATAAATTTATCTTCAAAGAAATAATAGCCTTCCATCTATGACTCTCGATTGTTTCATATTTTTAAAAAGGTATTTCAACTGAAAGATCTTCGAAGATCTTTTTAGCCATTCCTCCCCCCTGACATGCACAGATCACAATGATTTTTGCATATTTACTAAGCATATACAATATATTCAGCTTTCTGGCTGATTATTCAGTATAACATGCAAACGTAGGAAGGGTCCCTAACATTAAAGGAACATATGATTGAGTTGAGGAGTTAGGAAAATCAAACAGCAATCACCAACATAAGAGAAATACAAAAATTCAGAGAAAGGGAAACCAGAGGAGAAAGAGAAAGCTTATTTACGTGACTTGAATTAGGACTGGAAGATAAAAGAAATTGGAAAATCCAGAGAAGAATGGGGAAAACATTCTGGTCAAGAACACTACATCAATTAAGGTTAAAAATTGAAACTGTTAAATATTGACAGTTTCAGTAAGTTACTATAGTAAATAGAGCCTAGGAAGAAAAACAATGAAGTACCAGACCAATTGTTTAACCTAAAAAAACAAACTGCAATAAGATTTTAAAGCACAAAGGCTGTGGTTGCCAGCTGAAGTTTGGAAAAGTTTTTATCACTCTGAACATCCATTCAGACTTCCACTTTGAGGTATATTTCATATCTCTAGAGAGAATAACATTACTGATAAATGATTATCTTTGTTTGCCATTTGGGAAACTGACCACAACAGTTTAAGACACTGGCCAGGCTTGCACAGCTACTTCATGCAATTAGAAGAAAACAATAGTAGCTGAGAATTTAAAGAACATTATCACATTCATGCTCTTTTTATTCTATAAACTACAAACTATACACTTATTTCACATTCCCATAGTTTAACACAAAAAATTAAAATAAACTAAAAAAAAATAATCTCTGTAATCAAAAATGCCGTTTACCCTGAAAAAAAAGAAAGGAACACAGACAGATTTAGAATTGGTTTATAATAAACAAGGTAGAGGACTTGTACTGCCAAATAAATGGGAGTGGGAGGAAATAAAGCATCTTAGTTTCTGAGCAAAATGCTGTTATTAAGTATAATTGCATCAACTTGATCCAAATCCAGTATTTCTTATTCATTGAATAGAAACATATTCAAATAGCAGCAATTTCCTCTACAAATAAACACATTCATCCAAGGAAGTTAAACCAAAAAAGTTTAACTCTAAAGGTAATAAAAAGCAGAAGCAAGGGGCGCCTGGGTAGCTCAGTGGGTTAAAGCCTCTGCTTTCGGCTCAGGTCATGATCCCAGGGTCCTGGGATGGAGCCCCACATCGGGCTCTCTGCTCCACGGAGAGCCTGCTTCCTCCTCTCTCTCTGCCTGCCTCTCTTGCCTACTTGTAATCTCTGTCAAATAAATAAATAAAATCTTTAAGAAAAAAAAAAGGCAGAAGCAAAATTATTTCACTGCTTCTAATTTCAAATGATAACTTCTAAACATAAATACACTATAGGTAACTCAATAATAATCACTTTTGAAATTCTAATACAAACTACAATGAAATTCTTTTAGTCAAACTCTATACTTTTACATACTAAAGTACATAAAAATAAGAAAATTTTTCCAATGAATAATTAAAAGTTACTGCTATATATTAATTGTGTAAATCATTAACGGCAATATTTACATTTAACTGTTTATAATTATGATGTTGAAAAAACTATGAGAAGAAATAGGAAGTTTCACTTACAAATGCCTAAGTTTAGAGGTAACAGACTACTTCTGAATATAAGTATCTTGATGCACCCTGCATGGAAATTTGGTTTTTTACTCCTAACAATTTCAGTTATTTCTGGACCCTTAACTCATAAGATGCATCTGAACTGAAACCATACATTATCCATAAATATCTGCTCAGAAACTACATCTTTGAGCTTCCCTGAGTACAGTGACTCCTGAAATAGGTATGTCCCATGTAAGTAATATATGGTTAAATAAGTATTTCAATTGAGTGGCCTCAGTAAGATCTTTCTATCCATTACTCTCCTCTGCCCCACATACACACAAAAACTACAATGACTTTTTTAGTATTTAAACTTGAGGGTCATGTGGACTATAAGCCAAGATGGGCCGCATATCCACCAGTGTGGATCTGTCTTCTTGCACCTGAGCTGTCACTTGGGAGGCCAAAGAGAACAGCTCTTGGATGGATATATGGACTGCTGCAAGAATTACTCTCCCAGAAGAGAAATACTTGACATTGCCCACCTGGTGAGATGTTTTCTCTGTTGTAAACCCTTCTAAGTAAATCTGATTTAAAATGTCTGGTGAATGTAATTGTTTGGTTGAACTTAAAAGACTATCTGGTGGCTGTTGTAAAAGTCAATCTCAAAATTTTGTATTTTTCTTCAGATATAGAAAGAATAACTACAATTTGTGTTAAATGCATAGCAATTACATGATGGCATTTTCTCGAAAAACATGAGAAAGCAACTTATTTTTAAAATATTCAATGTTTTCAAAATGGTGTTTCCATTTTTATAATATTCAGGCTTCAGATTAATCATTAATGCAAATATGAATACCCTTCATTGAGCTTCAACAATATATACATCTAATCTCTTAACTTGGGGGAATTAGTCATACTGATCAGATACTATAGTTACCACTGAAGAATTCTACACATGGTTTTTAAATTTCAATAAAATCAGGGTGCCTGGGTGGCTCAGTTGGTTAAGTGGCTGCCTTTAGTTCAGGTCATGATTCCAGGGTCCTGGGACAGAGCCCCACATTGGGCTCCCTGCTCAGCAGACAGCCTGCTTCTCCCTCTCCCCCTGCCTGCTTGCTCTTCTTACTTGTACTCTCTATCTCTGTGTCAAATAAATAAAACCCTAAATAAATAAATTTCAATAAAATTTTATAAATAAGCAAAACTGACTAGATCTAGGGAATCTATAAAGCTTTATAAGTTGTGTTTCTAAGGGGCTCTGGCCACTCAGTCAGTGGAGTGTGCTGACAACTGGTTTCAGGGTTCTGAGTTCAAGCCCCACTTTGAGTGTAGTGATTATTTAAAAATAAATTCTTTTTTTTTTTTAAAGATTCTATTTATTTATTTGACAGAGAGAGATCACAAGTAGGCAGAGAAGCAGGCAGAGAGAAGAGAGAGGAAAGCAGGCTCCCTGTTGAGCAGAGAGCCCGATGTGGGACTCGATCCCAGGACCCTGAGATCATGACCCGAGCCGAAGGCAGCTGCTTAACCCACTGAGCCACCCAGGCGCCCCTAAAATTAAATTCTTTAAAAAAGAAAGAAAGAAAGTTGAGCTTCTACATATTTACTGGGATCTTCAATTCCTAAACATAATCTGAGATGCTAAAGGTTTGTCAGGATCTTGCCATCTATACTGACAACCTAGAAAAATTACAGTTATGTCTCATTTCTCTTGTTTTGGATAATTAAGGTATGGGTTTAATCTTGGTTTTAAAGGAAAATTGACCCTTTTTAAAATCTGAACTGTCTTAAATACATAATCATTAGCAATTCTGCACCACCGAATACAATAAGGTCTGAAACAAGTTTTTTTTTTTTTTTAAAGATTTTATTTATTTACTTGACAGAGAGAGATCACAAGCAGGCAGAGAGGCAGGCAGAGAGAGAAGGAAAGCAGGCTCCCTGCCGAGCAGAGAGCCCGATGCGGAACTCGATACCAGAACCCTGAGATCATGACCCGAGCCGAAGGCAGTGGCCTAGCCCACTAAGCCATCCAGGTGCCCTTTTCTTTTTTTTTCTTTTTTTTTTTTGAAACAAGTTTTGATGTGTAATAGTCTCAAGTCTAACAATAAGTGATCTCTAAATGGAACCCATCAAATGCTTGAAAAAATCCTTTCCTATTTTAAAGAAAATAATCTACCAGGTAAGCCATTTTCTTTAAATCTTTGATTTACAAAGGACATTTCACTAGAAATACTAAATAAAAATGATTGAGGGGATTAAGGAATATACTTATCATGATGAGCACTGAGTGACGTACAGAACTATTGAATCATTATACTGTACACCTGAAACTAATATAACACCATATTTTAATTATCTGGGAATTAAAATAAAATAAAAATGATTGATGGAGCCTACGTAAGGCCTTTTTATATCCTTTTCCAATAAAAGTTATATTTTAAATTATTTCCACTGTTGACATTCACACTACATTGTCACTTGTTATTCCTAGTAAAATCACTTGTTTTTGTTTCATAAAACTTCAACAGAATTCCTAGACTAAGAACCTAAAAAAAGTTAAATCACTTACTGTACACAGCCCACTCTTACTGCTACAGGAATGTGGGGAAGCTGAGTGGCCCACTTCAGTGTCACATCCTGATAAATATGCAACATGTTATTATGGTTTCCAATCAAAGTATTTATTGTTCCTTCAGAAACTGTACATTCAATATAGAAAAGAGGATAATAAGAAAACAGTTATTTGCAATAGTATATCACTTTTAAGGAATTTATGATACAAACTAATTCTAACATCTTGATGTAAAAGCATAAAGTAATAAGGTATTTATTTTATTTTAAGTAATAAAATAGTATTTTTCAACTTCAAGCACAAATATCAAAAACTAAAAATTTTAATTTTACAGCCTTGGGAACTATAAGTAGATAGTAGCCAACATTTTTGCATTTCATCAACAAAGCATAAATTTCATTAATGTTTAACACAGTTAGCTAATGGTTTTTACTGGGCACTGGCTACAGATAAGTCATTCCAATAGGCATTACTATGCTCCTTTCTGCTTATAAAAGAGTTTGGTGTTCTTTTGCAAACATCTTGAACTGCCCTATTTTGGAAAGCATAAATGTATACCTGAGGCCAATTCCCTAAGACATTCTGTGCAAAGTAAAATGACTGACAAAACCAAATGTGTGCTTTATATCAAACTTGTATTCGAACTTTAAAAGTTAAAATTTTCATTACATGTTCTGTAAAAAACTATTTTCCTAGATGTTTAAAATATATGTGTGTGAATATATGGCTTTCCCTGATGTATATAACGTAGCCTTGACATATGGAAAAGATAAAAGAAAATTCCTTCTACACACCTGAGCAATATGGGAGAAAACAACTTGGGCTACAATCAAGTTTCTTCATGAATCGAATCTGTCCATTATCCTTAAGGCAAAAAAAGTTTCTTTCACCAAGAACAAAAACAGAAGATGCCGACTGATTAAAAGAGACAATACATATATCAAGTGCTTGCTCTCCAATGTTTAGAGTCCAATCCACCTACAAAGGAAAACTTAAAATCAATTTAGTTGCTAAAAACAAGTAATTTCAGCTACTTTCACATCAATACAATTAAGAAACTGTTTTACAACAAAGCAAACATAAAATTGGCTAGTCTTCATTCACTTCTTTTTTGTGTGTGATGGCCAGATTTCTGATATTTTACACTCTAGTAGGTTTTGTCCATCTTTTACCAGATGATATAAGCTCTTCAGTGCTTCAAAATTACTCATGCATTTACAGAATAGAGCAGGAAAAATAAAATACTCATATAAACTTAAACAAGGAGGTATAAGACTATACAATAAAATTATAAAACATTGAAAAACTGGAAAACACTAATAAATGGAAAGATATGCTATGTACATCACTTAGAATGATTACTAGTATTAAAATAACCATACGACCCAAAGTGATCTACAGTTTCAAATCTCTATCAAAATTCCAAGGGCATTTTTCACAGAAATATACCAAAAATCCTAAGATTTATACAGAACCACAAGACTCCAAATAGCCAAAGAAATCTTGAGCAATAAGAACAAAGCTGGAAGCATCAAATCACATGATTTTAAAATACACCACAAAGCTATACTTAGTAAGCACACTGGTGGCACTTAAAAACAAAAACAAAAATAAACAAACAAACAAAAACCCTAGACCAAAGGAACAGAAAAGAGCTGAGAAATAAATGCATCCACAGTCAACTGACCTTCAACAAAGGTATCAAGAATGTAAAATAAAGACAGTCTCTTTAATAAATGGTGATTAGAAAACTCGATATCCACATACAGAGGAGTGAAATTGGACCCCTATCTCATGCCATATCCAAAAATCAACTCAAAATGGGCTGAAGACATATAAGACCTGAATCTGTAAAACTACTAGAAAAACAAATAAGGAAAAGATTTTTGTCTTTCGTTTGGGCAATGATTTTTCAGATATAACCTCAAAAGCACTGGCAACAACAGTAAAAATAGACAAAAAGGGTTGCATCAAACTAAGAAGTCCCTGCACAGCAAAGGAAACAACAGAGTAAAGAAATAATCTGTGGAATGGGAGAAAATACTTGCAAACCACCTATAAGAGGTTAATATTTAAAAATACATAAGGAACTAGACAACTCAACAGCAAGAAAATAGCCTGATTTAAAAATAAGCAAAAAAACTGAGCAATTGCTTCTCCAAAGATATACAAATGGCCAACAGGTATACGAAAAATGCGCAACATCACTAAATCATCAAGGAAATGCAAATCAAAACCACAATGAGATATCACCTCATACCTCTTGGAATGGTTATTATTAAAAAGACAAGAGATAACAAGTATTGGCAAGGATGTAGAAAAAAGAGAATACTTGTGCACTGTTGGTAGGAATGCAAATTGGTACAGCTACTATGGAAAATGGCAGGGAGGGTTCTCAAAAAATTAAAAATAGAATGTCCATATGATCCAGCAATTGTACTTCTGGGCATATATTCAAAGGAAATGAAAACAGGATATTGAGAAGATATCTACATTCCCATGGTCTCTGCAGCATTATATGAATAGCCAAGACACAGAATCAACCAAAATGTCCACTGATGGATAAATGTATAAAGAACATTGAAATATTATACATAAAATATACACTATATAATGTGTATAATTTAATGGAATATTACTTGGCCTTTAAAAAGAAGGAAATCCTGCCATTTGTGACAACATGAATGTGTGGGCATTATGCTAAGTGAAAAAAGCCAGGCACAGAAAAACACTGCATGATCTCACTTTTATGTGGAATCTAAAAAAGGTCAACTTATATAAGCAGAAAGTGGAATGGTGGTTGCCAGGGTCTGGGGGAAGAGGGAAATGAGAAGATCCTGGCCAATGGGTAGAAAATTTCAGTTCCATAAAATGAATAAAATCTGGACACTTAATGTACAGTCTGGTGACTATAGTTATAATACTGTACTGTATCGTACATATACTTGAAATTCATTAAGATAAGTCTTAAATGTTAACATAAAAAAAGGTAACTATGAGAGGTGATAGATGTGTTAATTAGCTTACCTGTGGTAATGATTTCATTATATATATATATATATATATATATATATTCCAAAAGATATAGTTTAAATTTATAAATTTGTATTTATCAATTATACCTTAAAAAACCTGGAGCGGGGGAAAAGGCAGGCAGAGAATTGGGTAAGAGAATGCCCTATGCAAAGTGAGCCACCTATACAAAGATCCTACGACAGAAAAGGAAGGACCATGACTTGCTCAAAAAATATGTATATACACCTAAAGAGGTTATCTGCCTCACTGAAAAATTTCCCTAAGAAAAATTTCCATATTGTGTTTACTTCATAAATCAAATTCAATAATCAGTAAAACCTAACCAATGCAGTTGTAACTATAACATTTTAATATAAAGACAATTTTAAAATATATCGATATGTATATACAGAGTAGTCATTAAGCTGTCCCAGTAATACAGATAGGATCCTCTATACCTCAAGAGCTACTCCAGGGTAATTCCGTATCTCTGGAACATGGCCAGTGTTTAAGAAATGCTTCTTAAAATAATGAAGGAATGAATGTAATGAATATGCTTTCTAGAATTCAGTCCCCAATCAATTAATATTTTTAAATTTTAAAAAAAGCAGAAAAGAGGAATAACATTGGCTGACATATACTGTATATGGCAGTCACAGTGAGATGGCTATACAAAAGCATCTGGACAAAGAGGGAGTAAGACTGCCATCAAAGTTAGGCTATAAACAACAAATAATGGATCAAAGAAGAGGGACGAAAACTCACATTAAAGATACAAATTTCTGGGGAGGTGAACCATGAGAGACTATGGACTCTGAAAAACGATCTGAGGGTTTTGAAGGGGTGGGGATGGGAGTTCGGGGTACTAAGTGGTAGGTATTATAGAGGGCACGGATTGCATGGAGCACTGGGTGTGGTGCAAAAATAATGAATACTGTTATGCTGAAAATAAATAAAAAATTTAAAAAAAAGATACAAATTTCTGGCCATCAAGATATGACTTAGATATTTATCCACTTCAGGTATTAAAATATCTGAAAAAGGTATGAAATCCAAATGGGACCGGACCGAAGAACAAATAATATCAGTGTGTGTATAAAAACAACCTGAAGGAGGAAGACAACATAGGTGGATGACCAGATTATCTTATCTGAATCAGGATTCAACACTAAGAAACTATTCAGTTACCATTAAGTTCAAGTGTAGCTTTACCTACATGAAAACATTCCACTGTACACAAACCATAAATGTCATCCCATGAGTCACATTTCTCCTTACATCTTAATAGGCCAGCATTCTAGCATTAAATATCCCTGTTAGCGTACCTGGTGTCTCAGTTGGTTAAGTTTCCGACTCTTGATTTCGGCTCAGGTCATGATCCCAGGGTCATGAGATCAAGCCCCATATCAGGCTCCATGCTGGGACTGGAGCCTGCTTAATATCCTCTCTCTCCCCACTCCTACTGCCCCTACCCCCCTTCTCTCCCTCTCCCAAGAAAAGAAAAGAAAGAAAGAAAAAAAATCACTGTCTATAACTTAGGCAGATACACTTCATTCAGAATGGATAGGCAAACCAAGTTTCTGAGGCTACAGGCTGAGATCCAGCCAATAAACACTTTCAATTCACTAGGTACTTAGTGCCATTCTCTGTAACTTCCCCTTAGGGAAATATATCACATTCTAAATTAATGAGTCTCAAAAAAAAAAAAAAACACAGAAGTTTACTGAGAATAATTATTTAAAAACTCTCCTACTTCCAGCCAGAACAGAGTAATAGGAAAAAGACTACAATCCCACCTGAAACAATACAACATGGACAAAACATATGAAACACCAGTTTGCAAGGCACTGAATATCAGACAACAAAAGACAGTAATCCCCTGAAAACAAAACAAATGAGGTGAGTGGTATGACTGCTCTATCCGTGAGACAGTTTTCAGGCCATGGCACCAGGAGGAGGAACCAAGCAAGGTCCAGCAAATTCCCCGAATTGAGGAAATGAACACTGGGAGTTCAGTGAAACCAAAGCAGCTGACTTCACAAGACAGCATGCCAAAAGCAGGAGAGTAGCACAGGGACAGAACTTTGACAGCTATAAAGAATCCTCTCGGGGCACCTGGGTGGCTCAGTGGGTTAAAGCCTCTGCTTTCAGCTCAGGTCATGATCCCAGAGTCCTGGGATCGAGCCCCACATCGGGCTCTCTGCTCAGCAGGGAGCCTGCTTCCCTGCCTGCTTCTCTGCCTCTCTGCCTGCCTCTCTCCCTACTCGTGATCTCTTTCTGTCAAATAAATAAAATCTTTAAAAAAACAACAACAAAAAAAAAAAAAACAAAAAAGAATCCTCTCAAATATTCATCTGAGCACTTATCACCACATTCATGTAAGGAAACTACCCAAAGCCAGGGAAAGAACCACCCCAAAGGATTAGAAGTAACACCACCTAGCACTCATACCGCCTGGAATACTGCCTGTGCCTGCCAGCCACATGGGAACAACTCATGATTCAAAGGAAGCTAAGCAGAGCACTCAGAAGGGTGTTGTCTCAGGAATGCAGAGTAAGCTGCCTCAGGATGAGTGCTGCTCTGGTCCTAACTAACAACCCAAAAGGATCAAACTGTCCAAGTACCATTACTGCATCCCAGGCCTAAGCTCAAGAACAGTTACAGGAATACAAAAAATGTCTGGCACCCAAAAGTAAAATGACTATATCTGGCATCTAATAAAATATCCATAGACATGTAGAAAAAATAAGAACATATGATTCACAAAGAGATAAATCAACTGAAAATGACTCAAAAGTGATGCAAGTGTTTGAATTAGAAAACAAGGACATTAAAATAATTATTATAATTGTATTCTATATCTTCAAAAAGTTAAGTAGAGACATAGAAGATATAACAAAAAAAGGAAACCAAATTGATTTATAAAGATGAAAATCATGAGAATTAACACCAGATTAGACATTATAGAGAAAAGATTAATTATCTTGAAAACATGATAAAAGTTATCCAAAACAAAATAGAAAAAAGTTTTAATGAAAATAAAATCTGTGAGCTACAGGATAACTTCAAGTAGACTAATGTATGTGTAACTGGAGTCCCCAGAGGAGAGAAGAAATGGAACATTAAAAAAAAAAAAAAGAAAGAAAGTTTGAAGAATTAAGAATTAAAATTTTTTTAATTTTCATAAAAACTATAAATTCACAGATACAAGAAGCTCTACAAATCTTAAGTGCAAAATAAAGAAAACCACACAAAGCACATCATAGCCTAATTGCTTAAAAAAGGTGGTAAGAGAAAATCAGAACAGCAGTCAGAGAAGAAAGATAGTATGAAAAGAGGAACAAAAGATAAGAATGCAGGCAGATTTCTCATGAGAAACAATGGGAGCAAGAAAGAGCAACCTCTTAAAATGCCAGGGAGAAAAAAATCTGTCAAACTAAAACTTACACCCAAAGAACATTTTTTTTTCTTCTTTAAGATTTTATTTATTTATTTGATAGAGATCACAAGTTGGCAGGTGGCGGGGCGGGGGGGGGGGGGTAGCAGGCTCCCTGCTGAGCAGAGAGCCCCATGCAGGGCTTGATCCCAGGACTCTGAGACCATGACCTGAACTGAAGGCAGAGGTTTAACCCACTGAGCCACCCAGGCGCCCCCAAAGAATATATTTTCAAGCACAAAAGCAAAAAACACTTTTTGAGACATAGAAAAACTAAAAGAATTCATCAGCAGTGGACTCATACTGAAAGAAATGTAATAGCAAGTCCTTCAGGAAGAAAAAAAATGACACCAGTTAGAAATACGGCCTACACAAATTAATGAAGAGTATCAGAAATGGTAACCACATGAGGAAATATATTTTTTCTTATCATTTAAATCACATTCAAAGATACTGGCCATTTAAACAAAAATAGTAACAATGCAATATGGAGTTTACAGTGTATATAAAAATAAAGCATATGACAAAAGCACAAAAGGCTGAGAAACAGAAGTATGGTTCTTATACATGAAATAGTGTAATATCACTGAGAGTAGATCATGATAAATTAAATACTATAAACTATAAAACAACTCCTAAAATAACAAAACAAGGAGTTATGGCTAATAAGCCAAAAAAGATAAATAATTCTAAAATTTGAAAGCAGAAAAACAGGAAAATGGAAACAAAGAACAGATGGGACAAAAAGAAATCAAATGGCCACGTGACATTCTTAAACCTACCCATATTAATAATCACATGAAATGTAAATTGTCTAGAAAACAAATTAGAAGACAGAGCATATCATACTAAACAAAAAGCAAGACCGAAATATGTGCTGCTTACAAGAAATGCATTTTCACCACAAAGACATAAACTGGATAAAAGTAAAAAGATGGAAACAGATATATCAGAACAATACTCACCAAAAGAAGAATGTTACCATAGCAAAAAGATAGAGGGTTATTTGATAATGAAAAGGGCATACGTTCATCATGAGACATAACAATCTTAAATGTTTATATACCTAATCAAAGAATTTCAAAATACAAGAAGCAACAGACTGACAAAATTTCAAGGAGAAACAGACAATCCACAGTCAGACTTCAATACCCCCCCCAAATAAATAACAGAAATTCGTTAAAAAGGAAAAAAAAACTAATAAGGATATAGAAGATCTGAACAATGCTGTCATCCAATCTAACTGACATCTATAGGACACCCAAGAACATATGAAAAATAGACATTCTTTTCTGGTGCTCAATGAAGATTTACCAAAATAGACCATATTCTAGGCTATAAAGCAAATATCAAAACATCTGAAAGAATTCAAAGTCATAGAAAGTATTTCCCTGACCACAAAATAATTAAATTAGAAATCAACAAATAGTTAAGAGGTAGCTCTCAGTAACATAGGCAGCTTTTAACTGCCTTCCCACAACTACTTTATTAAAAGCATTCCAATGGATAAAATTTTGTTTCTCTGCAATAGACTTAATGTTTCATGGCAACACAGTCCTGCCAAATGATTGTGGTGTAATGAAAGGAAGTTTTACTGACATTTCTTACTCTACTTATTAATTAAAGAAGAATGGGAAAATCACTCAACTGTAATTGCCTTCGGGATATATCCTCAGTGTAAGGCACAGAATAGTATCAATAAACATGTACAATTAATAAGTAAAGGGTATTCCAGACTAAATAAAAAATATGTCCAGAAGCCTTGAATCAAGAACAACCATGGAATATCTGGAACAATGAAATGCCCACGTGGTTGGTGTGCAGAATAAAAGGGACAAATGGAAGAAAACCACGATTGAGGAGGAGGTCAAGGACAATTTGACTACCATTATCAATATCATATTCATCATCTAGATACTTCACTAAATGCTGATAGATAGACAGATAGATAAATATACATCTATCTATCTATATATGTATATCTATATACATATATCTATCTATCTATATATAATGGCAACATTGTAAAATAGATATTATCACCATTTGGCAACTGAGAAAACTGAGATTTAGCAAGGTTAACAAACTTGCTCAAATTTGCTCAAAATCAGTAATAAGTATAGCTTTCAAGATCTGTCCATTAAGCATCCAACTCTTGGTTTCAGCTCAGGTCATGACTTCATGGGTCGTGAGATGAAGCCCCAGCCACACATTGGCTCTGTGCTTGGTGAGGAGTCCGCTTGAGGATTCTCCCCCTCTGCCCTGCCCCCTACTCACACGTGTACTCTCTCTCTCTTCTCTCTCTCTAAAATAAATAAATAAACCTTAAAAAAAAAAAAAAAACTGACTCCAAAGTCTATGATTTAACTGTTATCAGTATGGTGCCTCCAAATTCTATGAAAAAGTAAGTCATATTTGTATATCCTGTGTTCTTTCACTTTTTACTATTATTAAGAAATATTTTTTTCATCTCATTCTTGGCTCTTTTCAAGTTAGCCTTCCTTCCTATAGCCTAATACAAAAAACTGGTTTTCTCTAATCTTCCTACCTTGGTACTCTAAATTCCACATTATTTCTTCATGTGGTTTCTTTCATATGTGTTCATCTGAAATACAATTTACTATTTCTGTTATAATTTTCAATTCCTTCTGTTTTTCCTTCCTATCCATGGAGGTTCTCAGGATAAAGGGTTCATAACCGGGCACCTGGGTGGCTCTGTGGATTAAAGCCTCTGCCTTCGGCTCAGGTCATGATCTCAGGATCCTGGGATCAAGCCCCACATGGGGCTCTCTGCCCAGCAGGGAGCCTGCTACACACCCCCTCACCTGCCTTTCTGCCTACTTGTGATCTCTGTCAAATAAATAAATAAAATCTTTAAAAAAAACAAAAAGTTCATAACCATCATCTATTCCCTAATTTATCATTTTACCATTTTTCTTTTATGATTTTTCATTTATATTTTTCTTCAAACTATTTCTATCATTTACAATTTATCATTTATATTTACATTTATAATTTTTTTCATTCTATCATTTACAATTTTTCTTCAAACTATTTCTCAAGTTACCAAATGTCCATCTTTGTCTTTGAGCCAATTTTATCTTTGTAAGCTATAAATTTTTTAATCTTTTACTTATATATTTAATCACATGCCTACTCATATCAATATTTTTGTCTATTAAAAGTTTTTTGTGGGGCGTCTGGGTGGCTCAGTGGGTTAAGCCGCTGCCTTCGGCTCAGGTCATGATCTCAGGGTCCTGGGATCGAGTCCCCCATTGGGCTCTCTGCTCAGCAAGAAGCCTGCTTCCTCCTCTCTCTCTCTGCCTGCCTCTCTTCCTACCTGTGATCTCTCTCTGTCAAATAAATAAATAAAATCTTTAAAAAAAAAAAGTTTTTTGTTGTTGTTGTTGTTTTTATGTTATGTTAGTCACCATACAGTACATCATTAGTTTTTGATGTAGTGTTCCATGATTCATTGTTTGCATATAACACCCAGTGCTCCATGGAATATGTGCCCTCCTTAATACCCAGTACCGGGCTATTATATCTCCCCCCCTCCAAAACATTCAATTTGTTTCCTAGAGTCCATAGTCTCTCATGGTTCCTCTTCCCCTCTGATTTCTCCCCCTTCATTTTTCCCTACCTTCTCCTAATGTCCTTCATGCTACTCCTTATGTTTCACAATTAAGTGAAACCATGTGATAATTGTCTTTTCTCTGCTTGACTTATTTCACTCCGTATAATCTCCTCCAGTTCTGTCCATGTTGATGCAAATGTTGGCTATTCATCCTTTCTGATGGCAGATGAATGGATAAAGGTGTTTTGTTTTGTTTTTTTAATTTTTGTCTCTTTGCTATGTTGGTTTATAATCACATCAGTTAAAAGTGACCTCATCTGAACATTTATAATTCTAGTGATGCAACTTTATAATCTAATAAATTATAACAGGACTAGGCATGTGTCTCCATTGCTCAATAATAGCCAACTAAATTTTTGCCCATTGAGAGAATCATAACATAGAAAAGAAAAATAGCTAAAATAAATATTTTTATAACTTCTTCCCAGAAATTTTTATTCTGAAAAAAAAAAAAATTGGTGGTTAAATATGACATTACTGAAATTTTTGTAAATTAAAAAAGGCCTTACAATAAGTCTTTTTCCAGAACCAAGTTTTTGTTGTTCAGTCTCCTGTCTTTTATCTGCATCTGTTGCAAAAGCAAGTACTTGATACCTGTTTAAAAGATATGAATAATTATAAGTGATTTTATAATTAAATAATCTTAAACTTAAAAAGCACATAAACTGTAAATATATGAGTTACTTTTTTCTTGGTTTTAAAAACTGTAAAATTTAAGACTAAATTCTTATTGAATGACACTGTGACATGAAACTATATAAAACTGTCATGATAAAGAAATTATAACCATCTCTCAAAATTCAATATTGGGAAAATAGTTCTGCCAACTATCAAAGCATTTGTTAGAATTTTATATAACAAACAACAATATTCAAGAAAGATCCAGCACCAAAACACCACATAGAAAAAAAAGTAAATAATGCAAAGCAGCCAGATGTAGAAATTGTTAACAGATATTCTATAACACCCAGAAGACCACAGTTTAGTCCTTAGCCAACCCACTTACTAGTTGGCAAATTAATCACTGTGTTTTATCTTCTCCATCTAAAACATAGGAATAATAATCTCTAATTCAAATTCAGTTAAAAGAATTTAAAAATTATTTAGTGCCTGTTATAGTATCTGGCATATATTAGGTACCCAACAGATCAATAAACAGACAACACAGATTTACATATAAAGAGAGAGCAATCACCTAGTACTTTATGGTATTTAATAAGTTCTCAATAAGGGGCATTATGGACATTATGACTTTCTGTAAGTGTTTATTTCATTAGTAACCTTTAGCTTAAATCATACTTAAAACCAATTTACAAATATAATTCAATCTAGAAATTATTAACTTGGCCAATAAAATTTAAACTCCTTTATTTCCCATTAATTAGTGGTATATTGTCGATATAATAATCCTACTCTGAAGAAAATTCAGACTCATAAATTCCTTTCTTTCCTATTGAATCAAAACTCTTGCATTGTTCTTCCATAGCTAAAAGGAAAATCAGTAGATATATTTGGACATCTCATATTGTCTAAGAGAAAGATATCCAAAAGTGTAAAAATCAGTGACCTGAATGAATAAAAGCAATGTAGAATATGTAAATAAGCACTAAAATGTACACTGGTATCCAAATGTCATATACCAACTCTTAAACTATCTCAATCAGGAATAATTGGTTTTTAAAAAAATGCCTTTAGGGACGCCTGGGTGGCTCAGTTGTTTGGACAACTGCTTTCGGCTCAGGTCATGATCGCGGAGTCCCGGGATCGAGTCCCGTATCGGGCTCCAAGCTCCACGGGGAGTCTGCTTCTCCCTCTGACCTTCTCCTCGCTCATGCTCTCTCTCATTGCCTCTCTCTCACTGAAAATCAGTCTTATGACTAATATGAAAGCCAAATGTATATGAATTTTTCGTCAATTCAATAAACATACAATAGTGATCTAATACATCTAATATACCTAAGAGTGCTCTGTGCTAATAATAGGAGGTATGTATATGGTTCCTAGGGAACATGGTGGCAGAAACTAGTAATTGAGATGGAGGAAATATACATGTTTTGGTTTGGGTTCAGGAGGAGAAAGCCAGATTTTAAAGAATGAGTGAACACTCATCACACTGGTAAAGATGCAAAGGCATTACAGCAAGGCCAAAAGCACATGAAAACACAAGTAGTAAAAAAAGACATGAAAGGCCATGACAGAAGTTTAGGAGAAATGTGTGGCAAGGAGGAATGAGTCATGGGAAATGAGACAAAAAAGGTAGGAGGGTGATGCTCTCGGCCTTGTAAAACCATGCTAAGAAATCCCATGGGCAGCTATAGCAAATGTCTCCATACAATTTGAGACTGATCTACAAAATTCCTCTGTCTCCACCCTGCCAAATAACTAGACCTCACATTCCAACCTTCAAATAGGATTATTTCACTCTTACCAGGACACAGTTACAGAAATAGTATGCACTGGTAACTAAAACATCATCCCCAGAGCTGGGCCTGCTATGGATCCAACCTCAGGCAATTAATTACATAGGCAGTTCATTTCCTGCACACACCAACCTACTAGAGGATGATATGGATATTAATGAGATTGTTGTAAAAATCCAAAGCTTTTGAGCTGTTTGAACCTTCTTCTAGAACTACAAAGCATTATTATATCATTCGGGAATAAGTGAGCCCCTAAACTGGCCTCATTAACATCAAACAGCAGGTAGAGACACAGCCAAAATTGACTCCTGATTTCCAAATCCAGACCATTGCATTCCTGGAAGACAACTCAGAAGAGTATTTTATTACTAAATATAACTGACAGCAAATTTAGATGATGACAAACTTACAATAGCATCTATTTTATAGTTCTTCCTTAAGCCCTCTTTACTGTAAGCAATAATGTACATGGAAACTTACTTCCAAAACCAAACAATTCCAGGCAAACTTGGCAATTCTGAAATAAAGAAAACACTTGGGTTTTTTTCTTACCACTCAAATGTTCAGTGAAGGATAAAATTCCCTTGTTGAGACTGCTGAAAGAATGATCAGGCCCAGTGTAATAAGATTTCACGAAAGAGAGTATCATGTGTGTTTCTCAACAGAAAGGCACTAAGCACAAATACAGCAAGTCCAGGTGAATGGTAGCACTATTAGGCCCAATAGCCACAAATACATAATAGGTCCTGTGGAACACCAATGACAAACTCGGCCGTATAATTTAGTGCTCTTCCATATCACATCGTAAAAACAGCACGAAGTAACTAAAAATGGATTGAGGTGTCACAGAGCACAAAACTAAACCTTCCAGAATCATTTATTTTCAAATGAAACATAGTTGTCACCTCAAAGGTACCAGGAGATCTTGGAAACTTGATATTTAACCCAGAAAACTCTACCAAAATTGGAAGCTCTCTGGATACAAAGCATTACTATGCTCATCACAAGTAAAGCTAAAACATTCTTAGTTATGCCAGGAAGAATCCTTTTCATTGAAAGATGCCAGTAACAAAAGAGCTTTCCTTACAAACTTTTCACTCTTTCATCAAGTTCTTGTTATACATCTCCCTTTGGCAAGGTACAATGCTAGGCATTTCGGAAGATACAAAATCCCTGTCATCAAGGAGCAGTTAGCCCTGTCAAGGAGAAAAACAAGCAAATAAGTAATATCAGTTAAAGTGTGACAAGTACTTGTGGAAAGAGCAAAAAACTACTCTGTGAAATTAAGGAGGAGGAGGTGTTACTTGTGGCTAGGTCAGAAAGAGAAGCAGGAGACCAGCGAGGCTACCAGATATAATTTTCATATACAGAGAAGAAAGGAAAAACTTCAAATAGAGTACAGTATGAGCAAAAGAAGAGAGAGAGAAAAGGCCTAAACATACATGGAAAACAGATATTTCATTTTGGCCAAAGCCTAAGCTTGGTGAAGAACACAACATTCTTTTTAAAATATTGTCAACTAAACTCTATAAATAATTTAAAAATACTTCTTTAAAGTGGCTTATCTACTTAGCAATGTACTGAGTACAGGGGGAGATGTGTAGCAAATAAAAGGAGAGAAAATAAAGCTCCTGGCAGGTGTACTTCTTCAGGGAGCCTCCTTCCACCAAACTTATTGAGGGGGCACACCAGTAGGCCTCCTCAGGATCTCCTGCACAGCTCTCTAGAGCCTCTATCACAATGACCTGATATAGTTGACTGACTTGCTACGTCCCACCCTTCTTTGCATACTGCTTGAGGACAAAGAGACAGCTCTTACTTGACTCTGCACTTCTAGTACCTGGCACAAGTGTGTGACACAGAGAAGCCTCTTGAAAAATGTTTCCTGAATGAATAGTTGAATAAATGAACTAACTTATTCAGTCAGTGAACAGATGTTTAAGACAGACTGCTCTCAGGAACCTGATAACACAAGGCATACTGTGAAATAGTTCAGCAGAATACAAGAAGGCAATATGATATTTGGAAATCAGTCTTTTAGGCAATAATGTATCAAGGGGGTGAAATAAAGGAGGAGAATTGAACTAGTTAACTTTAAAAGTCCCATCCAAATCGGAACATCCACATTAATAAAGGTAGAATGGGACTGGATTGTAAGGAGCCCTGAATGTCAATATATGAAGGTTTCAACTTTTTAAAGGGCAACAAAAATTATTCTCACTTAAACAGGTTATTTTAAAAGGATAGATGTGAGAAGGATCCTTAGAAGTCTAGATAAGAAGTAAGAAAACCAGAAATCCAAGTGAGGAGATAAAGCCCTGAATGTCAATGGAAATGGGAAGTAAACGCTGAATACAAGAGAAAAAAGTAAAAAGGTCAGGGTTTACTGACCAAATAATTCTAACAAGTAAAGAAAAGAAAAGAGAATAAAAGCTAATCCAAAATTAGGAAATCAATGCTTAGAGAATGGTGTTATCTAAGCACCTACAACTCCCACCAAAAAAGGGCAAACAATTTTCTCACTTCAAAAGAAAAACAACATTCAAGAGTGTTTCTAAATTAGAATCGCTTTGAATATGTGTTTGCAATGATGATTTCTGAGTCCCCAAACCTACTAAATCAAAATCTAGTGTACCGGTAATTGGGAATCTATAAATCTGCATTTTATAACAGGTTGCCCAAGTGATCCTTGTACTGAAGTTTGAGATCCACAGTGTTCGCTATTCGCTAGTTCCTATCTGAATATAACTGAGCTTGCTTAAAGGTAATTAAATATCAATATCAAAAATGAATATAAATTATGTCTTAAAAGCCTTTTCTATTAACTGATTACATTCTATTAACTGATTATAAATAGATGAAGCCTCAAAAGAACAAACCTGCAGTTTTCATGTGTCCTCCAACCTTAAATTACCCGAGTGATTATCATTTAATTTAATCTCTTAAACTTGAAAGCATATATAAATGTAATATACTATTTAATGTTATAAGTCCTCTTAATTGTCATCATTTCATAATAATCACATATCCCATGCATTTTTACCATTATAAAAGATCCACATAATGGATAAGGTGTACATTTTTAGTCCTAGATGGAGATGGATTTAATGGATTGGTATGTTGGTGAATTACCATAGTTCAAAGAGGGTGAGCTTCTCTGAGATTAAACTTACACATTAAGGAAACCTACACATTGCTTCCTTATCCAGTCACTCCTGGAGTTATTACCAAATTAATTCCTATGCACATATTTCAAAGAGTAAGTCATGGAGCATTCAAATCTTTCTATTGTGACCCCAGTGTAGCACTGCTAGTATCCCTACTTGGCAGGAGTTGAGGCACGGAACTGGGTGGAAAGCTGAAAAGCAGATCTCCTCAATATTGCTTAATCTTTGGCAGGCTTAAATGAATTATACAGATATTTTTCTCAACCTCTCAAAATAAGCGTATTTTATTTCTTACCAGGAGCAATGACACAATTCATTCTTCTCCTTTGGACAAGAGCCATAGGAGTTAAAGAAGGAATATGATATAATGACACAGTACCTCCGTCAGTTAACTTCTACTTAGTCACAAACATTTGCTCATGTCTAGGGTTTTGAATCAAAGATATTTTGACAACAATTCACAAAAGGTAGATTGCCACTTACAAAGGTGAAGGGAATAACTTGCTATATGCCCAATATTGAAACTTGAAGACAAAAATTTATAGGTGTTGCCTGGTGAATTTATATTTTCTTCCTGCCTTGGGAAAAATCATACAACCAAAAACTGAAAAGCTATAATGAAGTGTTCTTAGATTTTTAAAGTTCTAAGTGTTGCCATCAGTAAGATAAGAACAATAAAGTTACTGAAGATATTGTAATCCTCCAAGTCTATTTCTTTCCTCAGGATGAATTTGTACTTTCTTTTCCCCATCACCCCTTCCAACAAAAAACACACCCTCCAAAAACTCAAAACCCTAATTTTTATTGAAATTTAGCTGGTAGAAGAAAACGGTCTCTCTCATACACAATTCCCTCAAATCAGTAAGAATTTACAGCAAAAAGTACAAATTGTTTTCATAGGGTGATTTTCATACTTCATTTTTACTATGAATTGTTCTTTTTAAAACATTCATATTAACATTTGTATTTTTTGCTAATATTCTTCCCATGTCACTTTTTTTTATAAAATGATTTCATATATGCATCTTTTCATTTGGCTTTTTTCAGTAGTACTGTGTTTTATTATTAATCATTCAGGGAACAGTCACAATAATTAATCAGCATTTTCTATGGGTGACAACTTGACATATATTCAATCCTTTTAACAAGATTGTCAAAATAGGCATTATTCCCACAACAATATGGTCAATCTTTGGCAAAGCAGTAAATAATGTTCAATGGGAAAAAGTCTCTTCAACTGGGGCGCCTGTGTGGCTCAGTTGGTTAAGCATCTGCCTTCAGCTCAGATCACGATACCAGGGTCCTGGGATTGAGACCCACGTCAGTCTCCCTGCTCAGTGGGGAGTCTGTTTCTCCCACTGCTTGTATTCACTCTTCTCTCTCTCTCTCTCTCTTTCTCTCAAATAAATCTTTTTTTAAAAACGGTGTTGGAAAAATTGGAGAGCAACATACAAAAGAAACTAGACCACTTTCTTACATCATACACAAAAATAAATTCAAAATGGATTAAAGACCTAAATGTGAGGCCTGAAACCATAAAAATCCTACATGAGAACATAGGCAGTAACCTCTTTGACATCAGCTGCAACAACTTCTTTTCTAGATATTTCTCCTGAGGCAAAGGAAACAAAGGCAAAAATAAAGAACTGGGACTAGATCAAAATAAAAAGCTTCTGCAGAGCAAAGGAAACAAAACGAAAAGGCAACCTACAGAATGGAAGAAGATATCTGCAAATGACATATCCAATAAAGGGTGAGTATCCAAATTTATAAAGAACTTATAAAACTCAACACCCCCCAAAAAAATAATCCAATTACAAAATGGGCAGAAAACATGAACAGATATATCCCCAAAGAAGACATATAGATGGCCAACAGACACATGAAAAGATGTTCATCACTACTTACTATCAGGGAAATGCAAATCAAAACTACAATGAGATTATCACCTCAAAGCTATCAAAATGGCTAAAATCAACAACACAAGAAACAACAGCTGTTGGCAAGAATGTGGAGAAAAAGGAATCCTCTTGCACTGTTGGTGGAAATGTTAACTAGTGCAGCTACTCTGTAAAACACTATGGAGGTACCTCAAAAAGTTTAAAAAAAAAAAAAAATGAAACTACCCAGAACTACCCTGGGGAGCCTAGGTGGCTCAGTCTGTTAAGCATCTGACCCTTGATTTCAGCTCAGGTCATGATCTCAGGGTCATGAGATTGAGTTCTTCATCAGGATCCATGCTGGGTGTGGAGTCTGCTTAAGATTCTCTCCCTCTCCTTCTCCCTCTACCCCTCCCACTTCCTCTCTCTCTCTCTCAAAAAAAAAAAAAAAAAAAAGCAGAAATATCCTATGGTCCAACAATTGCACTACTGGATATTTACCTAAAGAATACAAAAATAGTAATTCAAAGGGGATACCTGCACTCCTATGTTTACAGCATTATTTATAATAGCCAAGATATGGAAACAGCCCGTGTCCCCCTATTATTGAATGCATTAAAAAAAGACATGATACACACACATACACACACAGTTGCAATGCAAAGTTATTCAGCCATAAAAAAATGGAGCTAGGAAGTATAATGCTAAATGAAATAAATCATTAAGAGAAAGACAAAATACCATATGACTTCCCTCATATGTGGAATTGAAGAAACAAAACAAATGAGCAAAGGGAAAAAAGGAGAGAGACAAATCAAGAAACAGACTTTTAATTACAGAGAACAAACTGATGATTACGAGAGGGGAGGGAAGTAGAGGGATGGGTGAAATAGGTGATGGGGATTAAGGAGTGCACTTGTGATGAGCACCTGATGATGCTTGAATTGTTGAATCTGTAGCTGAAACTAATATAACACCGTATGTTAACTAACTGGAATTAAAAACTTTAAAAGCGCCCCCACCCCCAAAATAGGCATTATTATCTCCATTACAACCAGGATAAGGACACTGACCATCAAACAGCTTCAAGTAGCAAAATTAGGATTCCAATCCAGGTCTGTCTCACTTCAAATCCTTTCTGCCAATCTCTGCACTAGCAAATATGTTACAATATATAAATGATATCCTCTAAGTCACCACAATTACATTTTATCAAAGAAACCAGTCTTTTTTCATTTGTAATACTCAAGCTTTTTGTGAAAAAGAATTAACCAGCAACATACCAAGAGTCATGATTCCAAATATTCAACATCCAAACTTACTTGTAACTTTCCACTTGTCGGCAGGAAGAGACAGTAATAAAGGAATCTGTACGGGAACTGTAAGCAAGTGGCCCAGGTAAAAGAGAACCGGGGAGAAATCTCCCAAAAGCATAGCTTTCCTGCTCAAACACCATCAGCATCCCATCCATAGACTGGATACAAATTAAATCTCGACCTAAAGAAAAATTAGAGGAAATCAGGTGACTTTTTCTTTATAAATAAAATGGTTTCCATTTACCACTATCCATCACAAAAATGTCATAGTTAATCTTTTCCCCAAGGGGCAATATAAGCTGTTTCAATTTTAAATTATAAACTGATGAAGTTATCAGATTACTGTATATCAATAATTTAGGGGGATACATTCCCCAATTTTTAAATTATTCAGAAGGGGTCTAATTTTAAGTACACTTATTTTCATTTACCATATGCTAAAATCTCTAGCTAAAGATAGATAATCTCTCAGAACATTCCCCTCCACTCTTCCCAGGATGTTGGTGGAGATAACACAGCTATCTTGACAGGCCTCAGAGATAGAAGCAACATACAGAGGACAATAGGGCCCACCCTCACCCACTAAAGCCCAGGACCACTTTATCTCCAGGTGGTTAAATATGACAGAAATAGGGACGCTTGGGTTGGGGCCTCTGCCTTTGGCTCAGGTCATGATCCTGGGGTCCTAAGATCGGGCCCCGCATCGGGCTCTCTGCTTGGTGGGGAGCTTGCTTCCCCCTCTCTCTCTGCCTGCCTCTCTGCCTACTTGTGATTTCTGTCAAATAAACAAATAAAAAAATCTTTTTAAAAAAATGACAAAAAAAATAACAGAAATAAACATCCTCCTTATTTAAACCATCATTAAGTTTGTGTCTTTGTTAATGCAATCAAACATCTGTATCTTAAATAACACAGAACTTAACTGAACCTAAAGATCCATCAGCATTGCTCAATCTTAAATTTTAGTTTCATTTGATTGGATCCAGGAACCAATAAACAACAAGATATAGAAGACATCTGGAACAACTGGGGAAACTAGAATATGACTGCACGTTAGAAAAAAATAGGAATTATTAATTTTTTAAGTGTGCTTATGGTATTATGATTATGTAAGAGAATGTTCTTATTGAGAGATGTGTGTTATAATATTTATGGGTGAAGTAGCACAATATCTGTATCTTCACTTTCAAGTGGCTCATCAAACTAAATCTGTGTGTGTGTATATCTATATAAACATATACATATATATTTACAACTGTTGATTCTAAATGATGGAAATATGGATATTCATGTTACTTTTTCTAGTTTTTAAAATTTTTCACAATAAAACTGTAGACAAATGAAATACAGTGTTTAAATATATACATTTTGTATACAAATTCACATTCTTAACAATTGGGAGGGAACTGAGCATTAGTGAATTGAATGGGACCATGGAGAAGAATAATAAATTTAATCTTAATAAGCAAGAATCAAAGAGACAAAGAAATTAAATTAATGAAAAATGTATGCAATAACCCTAACCTATGGGGGAGATTATTACTACAACCAAAATGTACTCTTGATGTCTGTATCATTAAAGAACATGAGGTCAGAATATGTATATTTCCAAGCAGAAGTACCAATGAAATTTGAGTTCATTTCAATATATTGAATATCACTGAACCACAAATTTTCAGACTCCCAACAACCTAAAAGAAGTAGTCCTCAAAGCATGGCTCCCAGGTCACCAGCATCAGCATCATCTAGAAACTTCTTGGAAATGCAAATTCTATGATTCCGCTCCAGATCTCCTAAATCAGAAGCTCTGCTATTAGGGTTCATCAATTCTAGGTTTTACCAAACTCTAGAGGCTATCTGATGTATGCTAAGGTTTGACAACCACTGTCTTAGCATGGTATGACAAAGAACTAGAGCTTGAAGGAAACTTGAGCCCCAGAGAAAACTCGGTTCCATAGCATGGTACTATATGAAGTCTTATTTCCTGAGACTCTGGCAGCATAGAGGAGCATAACTATACTGTAATGTCCATGTGAGCTGCCTCTACAGTCAGATAATCTGGGTTTGAGTCCAGCTCCACCAATTATTGGCTATGAGCTTCGGCTCAAGTCTCCCTATCTGCAAGATGGCATACCTACTTTAGTTAGCTATTGTGAGAATTAAATGAAGTAATGTATAGAAACTAATCCAGTAAGCAGCAAATACCCCATCACATTGTTTTTTATAACTTATTTTCTAAGTCTCAAGAGGAAGCAAGATGGCAGAGAAGTAGGAGACTGAAATATTATTAGGTCCCAGGAGTTCAGCTAGATAGTTATCAAAACCTTCTGAACATCTACAAACTCAAAAGGAGATAGAAGAGAAGAAGAGCAGCAATTCTAGGAACAGAAAATCAACCACATTCTGGAAGAATTTTTTTTTAAATTTCTTTTCAGCGTAACAGAATTCATTGTTTTTGCACCACACCCAGTGCTCCATGCAATACGTGCCCTCCTTAATACCCACAACCTGGCTCCCCCAACCTCCCCCACCCCCCGCCCCTTCAAGACCCTCAGGTTGTTTATCAGAGTCCATAGTCTCTCATGGTTCACCTCCCCTTCCAATTTCCCTCAACTCCCTTCTCCTTTCTATCTCCCCATGTACTCCATGTTATTTGTTATGCTCCACAAATAAGTGAAACCATATGATAATTGACTCTCTCTGCTTGACTTCCTTTTTAATTTTCATCTTTGCAGTCATATTCCATCCCTTCATCGTACTTACCCTTATTTTTGTATGTATATAAGTTTTTCTTTATTTAAAATTTTGGGAGGCAGTTTCTTTTAACAGACCAAAATACACCCAAAATCAAGTGTGTGTGCCTCAGTTCTATTCACCAGTCTAATCTCTCTCTCTCTCTCTATACACACACACACACACACACACACACACACACACATACATACACATACATACATACATACATACATAGTTTTATTCTCCTTTCTTCTCCCCCAGTTTTAGGGCTCTTGCGATTTGGTTAGCGTATATTTTTCTGGGGTCCTTGCTACCCTTTTAGTATGTAGTTCTTGCATTCATCTATTCTTACCTGGATAAAATGACAAAGTGGAAAAACTTACTTCAAAAAAAAAAAAAAAAAGAACAAGAGGGAGCACTGACCGCTAGAGACCTAATATATACAGACATCAGTAAGACATCAGAACCAGAGTTCAGAATGATGAAGATGCTAGCTGGGCTTGATGAAAGCATAGAAGATATTTTTATCTTCTATGATAAAGAGAATCCCTTTCTGGAGAAATAAAATCCCTTTCTGGAGAAATAAAAGAACTAAAATCTAACCAAGTTGAAATTTAAAAAAGCTATTAATGAGGTGCAATAAAAAATGGATGCTCTTGCTTCTAGGATTAAAGAGGCAGCAGAGAGAATTACTGATATAGAAAACCAAATGACGGAGAATAGAGAAGCTGAGCAAAAGAGAGACAAACAACTACTGGACCACAAGGGGAGAAGTCGAGAGATAAGTGATACCGTAAGATGAAACAATATTAGAATAATTGGGATCCCAGAAGAAGAAGAAAGAGAAAGAGGGGCAGAAGGTATATTGGGGCAAATTATAGGACAGAATTTCCCTAATATGGTAAAGGAAACAAGTATCAAAATCCAGGAGGCACAGATAACCACCCTCAAAAACAATAAAAATAGGTCCATACCCCATCATCTAATAGTAAAACGTACAAGTCTTAGTGACAAAGAGAAAATCCTGAAAGTAGCTTGGGATAAGAAGTCTGTAACATACAAGGGTAGAAATATTAGATTGGCAGCAGACTTATCCACAGAGACCTGGCAGGCCAGAAACGGCTGGCATGATATATTCAGAGCACTAAATGAGAAAAATATGCAGCCAAGAATACTATATATAGCCAGGCTGTCACTGAAAATAGAAGGAGAGATAAAAAGATTCCAGGACAAACAAAAATTAAAAGAATTTGCAAGCACCATACCAGCTCTACAGGAAATATTGAAAGGGGTCCTCTAAGCAAAGACAGAGCCTAAAAGTAGTAGATCAGAAAGGAACAGAGACAATATACAGTAACAGTCACCTTACAGGCAATACAATGGCACTAAATTCCTGTTTTTCTATAGTTACCCTTAATGTAAATGAGCTAAATGCCCCCAATCAAAGTCGGAGCATATCAGAATGAATTAAAAAAAAAAAAAAAAAAAAAAAAAAAAAAAAAAAAAAAAAAACAAGACCCATCGATATGCTGCCTACAAGAAACTCATTTTAGACCCAAAGACAACTGAGGGGGTGGAAAACCATTTACCATGCTAATGGACATCCAAAGAAAGCCGGGGTGGCAATCCTTATATCAGATAAATTAGATTTTAAGCCAAAGACTTAAATAAGAGATGAGGAAGAACACTATATCATACTCAAAGGGTCTGTTCAACAAGAAGATCTAGCAATTTTAAATATCTATGCCCCTAACATGGGAGCAGCCAACTACCTAAACAAATTAATAACAATATCAAAGAAACACACCGACAATAATACAATAATAGTAGGGGACTTTAACACCCCCCCAAAATGGACAGATCATCCAAGCCAAAGATCATCAAGGAAATAAAGGCCTTAAATGACACATTGGACCAGATGGGCATCACAGATATATTCAGAACATTCCATCCCAAAGCAACAGAATACACATTCTTCTCTACTGCACATGGAACATGCTCCAGAATAGATCACATCCTGAGTCACAAATCAGGTCTCAGTTGGTACCAAAAGATTGGGATCATTCCCCGCATATTTTCAGACCACAGTGCTCTGAAGCTAGAACTCAATCACAAGAGGAAAGTTGGAAAGAACTCAAATACATGGAGGCTAAAGAGCACCCTACTAAAGAACGAATGGGTCAACCAGGAAATTAAAGAAAAATTGAAAAAAATTCATGGAAACAAATGAAAATGAAAACACAACTGTTCAAAATCTTTGGGACACAGCAAAGGTGGTCCTGAGAGGAAAGTATATAGCGATACAAACCTTTCTCAAGAACCAAGAAAGGTCTCAAGTACATAACCTAACTCTACACCTAGTGGAGCTAGAGAAAGAACAGCAAAGAAAGCCTAAGTCTCTACTACACATTGTATTAATGTTCAGTTACTTGCTGTTTCTCACATACATCATGATAGTGTATGCTTCCTTGATTTTGCTTATATTATTACCTTTCCCAAAAAAAATCTTATACTCATTTCCCCCAGTCTAGTGTACATTTGCTGGCAGCCTCTTGGTCATCCATTCTCCTCTCCTCCTATCTTTGGCCATGAAGTTTGAATGAGACTGACTTCATTCTAAGCTTGAGGGTAGGTCCTGACTTATCCAAACCAATTTGCATCTCATTAATCACAGTGGTTGGTTTGGGGATAGGTGTAGTTTTATAGACAATGTGCAAAACTAAATTTCTAAGTTCAGCTAGAACTAGAGAAAAATTTACTCTTCCCCCTTAGGAATAGTATGTGAGGTTAAAGTCTGGAATCATAGATGCCATTTGGCTTTTACAAAGGCATAATTAAAAGAAGGTCATGGAAGACATGGTTCGAGCCAAGGCATCAAGCATCACTTGGAGCCAAACCTACCTGGGAATTTTGCAGGCAATAAATTCCCATAAATACTTAAGCCACTTTGAGTTAGATCAACCCATTTGTCCTCTGACAGACATCACAAACAGGCTCATCTCTTTCCCCCTCAACCATCCTCCCTATGTGATCCCACAGAGCTCCACTCTCACCTCCATCTTACAACTAACCATCAATTGAAATGATTTGTTTTTGTGTCTCTTGCTCAACCAAGAGTAAACTCAAAGGCAGAAACCATGTCTTATTCATCTTTGTAAATCCAACAACTACAAAATGCCTGGCACATAGGAGATATACTAATAAATGTCTGTTGAACTGAATTTAGCTAGGCAAAATAATTTATTCATCTGAAGCTCAGACTGGCTGAGATTTTATTCTATGTGTTTCACATACTGCATTGACATATCTGAAAAATGCTTTATTTATTACAACCCCGGCTGCTGACGTTTAGAAACATGTAGGGATCAATCCAAAACATAACTCAAAAATAAATAAATAAATACTTCAAATCACCATTTTGGAAGCCACTTCAGAATACATACCAAAGGCTCTCCTTACAGATAATGGGAACAGAAAGAACAGTCTAGAGAAGCCATGAAAGTTTTGTAGTTCTGACAGAACAGAGCCAACAGGAAGCTTTCGTAAAAGCGATAGAATTTCAGGAGCTATTTAAATGACCTAGCCCTGAACCATACTTAGAGTTCTTATCACATGCTCAGTATTATATTAAGAAATATAGAACAATAGGAATAAAAACTACTATTGACATTTACTGAGCATCTGCTCAGTATATTCCTGCATTTGTGCTAAACATTTATCCAGCATATTAGCTATAATTTTTAATAACTCTAAAGGTGAACAGTAGTTCCATTTGACACATGAAAAAACTAAAACCCACAGGGGAATTTGCCTAGGGGCACCTGACTGGCTGAATCAGTTAAGCATCCAACTCTTGGTTTGGGCACAGGTCATTATTTCAGGGTCATGAGATCAAGCCCCACATCCAGCTCCATTATCAGTGCAATCTGCCTAGAATTCTCTCCCTCTTCTTTTCCCTCCCCTTTTGCCCCTCCTGCTGCTCACACACTCTCTTTTTCTCTCTCTAAAATAAATAAATAAATAAAATCTTTTTAAAATAATAATAATTATTATTATTTGCCTAATGCCAAAGAGTTAGAAAATGACAGAGCTAGTTCTCAAATGAAATCTACCTCACTCTACTATACCACATATGTTCTCAGGGAGGCTCCATTATACCACACTGGATCAATTTCAAAAATTAGTGTAAGTTAACATATAACATCCAAATGATGTGAAACACGCAAAGTACTACAGGAAATCAAACAGCTTCATTACAGTGGATCAACCCATTTGTCCTCTGACAGACATCACAAACAGGCTCATCTCTTTCCCCCTCAACCACCCTCCCTATGTGATCCCACAGAGCTCCACCCTCACTTCCATCTTACAACTAACCATCAATTGGGAATGATTTCACGATAGAGATAGACTGAGAAGGATAGGTATAATGAATAAGGGTCAAAGGTAGAGTAGAGAAAGCTTGGGGGGAAAAACATACTAGAAGAAGATACAGAGAATCTTGTGCAATGTATTCAGTTTTACTAATAGGGCTTCAAACATAAAAGCAAGCAGTAGATTGAAAAGATGACAATATCTTTTCCTGTTTTTAAAATTTTATTTATTTATTTGAGAGGGAGAGATAGCGAGGGAGGGCATGGCGACAGGGCGGCGACAGGGGTGGGTGGGTAGAAAGAGAAAAGCAGGCTTCCTACTGAGGAGGGAGCCTGATGCAGGGCTTGATCCCAGGACCCCGGGACCCTGGGATCATGACATGAGCTGAAGGCAGACAGCCAACAGATTAAGCCACCCAAGTGCCCCAAAAGATAACAATTTCTTAATGATGCTTCCTCAAAAACTATGCCTTAACTGTACAGAGAAAAGAGATCTTTCAAAGTTGAAATAATTAGGAAGGTTGGAGATTTCATCAGAATTGAAAATCCAGACATTTATCACATTGATCTTTAACCATGATGAGAGAAAACTAACCACTGTGACTTGAAATATTACTTGTAAGATCTAAGAACAAATTGAGACTCACCAGAAACATTTTGGAGGGATTTTTAAAGTCATTATTTTTTCATTTTCAATGGCAAAGAAAAAATTTTATGTCTGTGGGGATGGGGAGGTGAAGGCAGGAAAGTTCTATTATGGCAGCCTCACGAAATGAACATTTATTAAATTCTCTGTCTCATTTCCTGGTGTTAAAATATCATGTAGTCAAAGTTTTAAGATGATGGATAAATATGTTGGACTGACTGCCAGATTAACAGTCTTCTCCACTAAATTATAGTCTATTCACTACAACGCATGTGCATGTGTGTCCCCATGCCCAGAAGTTCTTTCTACCTGTATGACCCAGAGCATTTTCCAACATACACAATTACAGCAACATGGGTCCCATGGAAGGAATCCTGAATACCATTTCCTCCATTTCTCTGCTTTTTCTTCCTGTGAAATCTACACAGCAGAGTAAGTGGAATGGCATACATGAAAGTAGACTACCATTACTCAGCATGCTACATGTTTTCTGAATCTCTCTATGCTCATATTTCTTTTACATATTGAGTAAAAACACAAGTGAAGAAATGCAAACGTGACCTGCAGCCAAGCATATATTGCAGTTCAGCATGCAGCTGTCAAAAATACTTGGTCTTTCTCCAACCCTGAAAAACACATGAAAAACAGCTGTGTAGGTAGTCAAAAAAGCAGACAGGAAACATCAAGAGACTGATACATAAGAACAGAAGAGTCCAAAAGTCTGTGGAACTTCCGCTAGCTAGTTTTACACACACACACACACACACACACGAAAAAAAAATTTTTGTTGTTGTTGTTACAGGAAAACTGAAACACTAACTCATTAATCTTTATTGCAAACCTATCTCAAAAAATGATACAACATGTTTGTTATGAGCAAATACATAAAAATGCTGAGAGTAGAATTTCAACAGATACCGACTTAAAAACAAATGGCAGATGGATTTCTAGAGCTTCCAGGATTTTACATTCACCATTAAATAGCATTTTTTTACTTTTTCATTCATATCATCTTATCAACAAAACTATCATAATTTTGAGATACATGATACTATTTGGTCATGCTAAATAATAATTGGCAATTAATTGAATGAAAGAATAGCTAGCTTTCTCATTACTCTCTCACTCATTTTTTTTTATTTGAGCATTCTAAAAGCAGTGTCTGATAATAATGCAATATTCAAGTAGATTCTAAGTTTAAAACATTAGTTATATATATAAATAAATAAAATTTAAAGCCCTAAGCAAACAGAGGAAATCAACAAATAGAACACACATGTTGAGCTAATAGGTAATATTTTTACATATGTACAAGGGAAAATTATACAAATTCTCAACTATTATTCAAGAGCTTGCCCCAATAAATAACTTCATGAGACTAATTACTTTAAGACTTAAGAAAATAAAAATTGGGTCTACATACTAACTCTTCCTATGAACTTGCCTTTGACATTTTAATGTGTCTCATTTTAATAGGCACTTTAATAGCCTTACAAAGACCACTAGTGTGTGTTCCACCAAGCTATTTATCACAATTTTCCCCTTAAACTGTGAACAAGTTGAATAACATATTATAAAGAAATTACAGCCATTCATTAAATTAGCATTGTATGTGATGGATTCAGTATGAATGCAATGTTAGCGTTTAAAAGAAGGCCCTAAACGTTATATTATCACTTGCATCCATAAGATATTGGGTAAATTACTTTGTCCAATGTAATGATCATGAAAGGTTTGATAACATTCTCCAGAACTCACTTTCATTTAATGAATCCCATAAACATTCACTGGATACCTAGTATGTGCTAGAAGAGAGACATAGTTGCTACCCTAAGAAAGCTCAGTGACTATGGGAGTTAACCAGTTAAATATTCAAATCATGTAAGAACAGGGGCATATTAGAATAATTTAAAAGGCAATGCAGCTTGATTAACAGTGCTGGAAGAATCAAGAAAAGCTTCAAAACAGAAATAACACTTGGGTCTTGCAGGTTGGGAGTTTGCCAAACAATCAGAGAAACAAAGGCAGAGAGCACACTGTGCAGACACATGGATTATAAGAGAACTATGTCTGGAGAGTAGTGAGAGCAGTGAACTCTGGGGGAGGATGTCAGGTGGAGAGAAACACCGCTGATGAATATGGCAAGCATGCTCATCAGAACTGATGGCAAAGGCAGAACTTGAGACCAGATTTGCTGCAGATTTTTAGCCCATTTTTAGCCCCTTATTTTAGCCCAGAAAGCTCTGCCAGTTTCCTCACCTAAAGCAACAGTATGAAAAGATAACATGGCGCTGCTATGAGGATTAAAAAAAAAAGAAAAAATACTTACTGCATGATTCTGGTAAACATTCAGTAAAGTAAGTGAGTTAAGTAAGTAAGTAAGTGATATTATTGGATTGCCCTCTTTCTCACAGATCAAATTATATGAAAAAAAAAAAAAAAAAACAAAACTTTGAGGGAGGAAAAAAGTCCTTCAGAGCAAAAAGGGTAAATTTAATGTAAGAAGGACTACACAATCAGAAATTTATCTTTTTTGTCAAAGCAAAGGGTTTTTAAGACTTTAAGAACTATGGAAGATCTTTCAAAACTTAGGTTGGTGGGAACTGCTGGGTATTCAAGCTGATATTCTGCCATTTTAAGTTTACTTTGCTCAAAACAGCAATTTCCTTAACATGGTAGCTATTGAAGTCTCTAAAGAAATACATTGTTTATAAAAAATAAAAAATTATAAAAAAAAAAAAAAAGAAAAAGAAAAAGAAAGAAATACATTGTGAATGTGCCAGAAAGCTCTATCTGGGAACACACTGGCCCTGCCTCCACATCCTTCACCCAACACACACAGTATCTATAATCTTCCCCCACCATTATTGCTAATGTTTTATGCAGGATTACCCTGCATGACATAAGAAAGATAAGACAGATGATGTCATACGGAAGAGTCCATTACTTACCATTCCTTTCTTTTCTCTCATCCAAAAGAAAAATTCTTAAAGAGTATGTTGGGGGTATAGGTTTTTAAGTAACTAGTTTCAAAGCAAGGTAGAGTTCTCAAGGTAGTAACAAGTCATGATAGGAAACCAGAAAACCAAAAAAAATTAACAAACAATTTTAAATACTTCTTCATTTTATACAAATAATTTCCATTTGCAATATTAACTATCCCATAAAGCAGTAACTCCAAAAGCTAAATATTTGCTTTTTATATATTGTTAGTTCTCTTAATCCTAAAACCATGAGTGTATCAAAAGAAGGAACAATAGTCTATAGTCTACACTAGCCTCACTATAACCAATTAAATTAGGTTGTGAAAAAAATATCTAAGGCCAAGAAATTCTCAGTTGAGGTTCAACTTCATCTAAACTCGTACAATTTTTTTTTTTATTTTATAAACATATATTTTTATCCCCAGGGGTTTTTAAAAGTAAACCAAAATGAGTTACAGATAATGACAATGATGACTTTAAATTTCCTTAACTGTCAATTCTTACCACAAGTTCAATGTGCCACTTAACCATTGGTTGGTCTAATAAATTTCCTTGGATTCTTCTAAAAGTAGCCATATCTTTAATAAAATTCATAAAAACAAATATATCAAAGCAATCATCTTAATATACAGATGCAATCATGTTATCAACCCACTAAAAAACTTCAAAGGTACTCCAGTGTCTCCAGAAATAAGTATAAATTAATAAGCAGGAAATCCAAAGAACTCTTTAATGTGTCTGCTAAATGAATTTTGACTACTTCCTCACATCCAGTCCCAACCACCAAACACTTCAGGTAACATAAGCCTGACCTAAATGCCCTTATGCATTTGTCAGTCTAGTTCAATTTATCTCAGGTGCTTTTCCCCTACCTTAACCTCACAAAATCCTTCTACACACCCTCAATCTCCAGGGTACAATCCCATCACTTAGAAGCCTTCTCCAATCCCCTTGAAGCATAAATACCACACTCTCCCTCTAGTCTGTCTTAGTACACTGTGCATCACTCCCCCTATTAGTACTGACAACATTTTTTCTGGTGTTGGCTAAATTTAGCTTATCTCTCCCCCCCCTCTAACTTCCATAAACAAAGCATAAAACCCTTGAAGATGAGCCTATTTTGTTTTCATTACCTAGCTCACAACATTGAGTGCCATCCCTTTAATGTTGGGGCCCAATACATTTGTTCAAGTAAACTAAACCATCATGAAGGGAAAAAACCATGTCAGACTGTAGTACTAGATAGCAGGATGCCAATGATCCTCAAGCGGACCAAGATATTTGACAATATTGCCATATTCACATGAAAACTTCTTAATACCTGGCTGGCATTAATGCTCTATTCACCATACCTTCCAACCCTGGAAAGTCCCTAGAATAGAGTAGGGCTCAACGGCTCAATAGATACTTGTTGAATGAATGAAAGAATGAATGAATAGCATTAAAGTAAAAATGGCATTGTAAAGGCCCCAAATAATTGGTTTTAATATGTGACACTTTGCAATTAGAATTCTTAATTATTTTAGGGCTTAGTACTGTCAAAAAACAAAGTACTCACTATATGCCCAACATTAGATACACTAAGAAATATTAACAAAAAAGGGGAAAGTTTAAGGATAACTCAGGTCTTAAGAAGATAAACTCTAGTGGAAAGGCACAGGTAATATAGATGGGGTCGGAGAGGACCCCAAAGGAAAACATATAAATGAATGTGAAAATCACTCAACCATAGAGAATAAATTATGGAAATCCAAAGAGGCTGCCAAAGGAATAGAATGATCTTCAGATCCATCAGTATTTCACAAACTCTAACTTCAAAAACATATACAGATTAAACCTTTTAAAGCTTTCGTACTTATTAATACTCTGCATGCAGTCTCTCTTGGCAAGAAGAAACAAGGGATTATTACCTGAGGAAAAGTACTCAAAAAAAGATACTGAATAAGATATTCTCTTGCTGTTAACCTTTTCCCAGAGCAGGATGGTATCTCATAAAAGAACAAAGTGGAGAAAGTATCAAAGACAGATTAAAGTATTAATGTGTAGTGGTAAGAGCAATGATTTTGAATCAGAAAGACAAAATGGGAAGGTTTTGAATCCCTGCTCTGACACAGAGATGTGACTCTGGCTGTTTTGTTTAATTTAATTCAGTCTGTTTCTTGAAATGCAAAATAAAACTTATCACAACCTCTATACCCCACTGGGTTGCTGTGAAGATTAAAGAAGGGAACATATGCAAAATACCCAGGTTAGTATCTGGAACTTGGTAGGAATGCATGCAAACCTTAATCTCAAAATCTGCATGCTAAAAAAAAAAAAAGCAACCAAACTAACTTCCCTAGTACCTACACTTACCTATATAACTTGGATACGACAGTTTAGTTTAGTCATTAAGTCTCACTTCATAGGTATAAAGGGTAAAAAACATCTCAGGGGCAAGTTAGGACAAAAGGTGACCAGGAAGTTGGAAATGATTCAGTTTAGAAATTCCAATCTTTATTTGCCAAAGTATTTCTAAAGCAGTGATTGCAGGTTTTTCCATTTCACTGATCATCATAGTTTGTCAACCTTGAGAACTGCTCTATCAAAAGAATTTTTTTAAAAAAACACAGACTAATATCACCAACATCTTCTATAAAAACAATGTAATACAAGTAAGAAGGAAGTAGAAAATGTTATAGCACTAAGTACAGCTCCCCGCTGAGTAGGGAGCCCACTGTTGGGCTTGTTACAGAGCTCAGTGCTAGGCTCAATGTGGGGCTCCAAGATCATGACCTGAGCCAAAGGCAGGCACTTAACCATCTGAGCCACGCAGTTGCCCCCCAGCATCAACCATCTTTAAAGAACTTCCCACAGCAGCACTTAAGGGCCACCATTGTAAAGAACTCAGAAAACAAGTACAGAAAGTTTTTCCTTTATAAGAACAAAGGAAAAACTTGTTCCAAAATCTATTCAGTCCTAGGTGAGGAAACAAACATTTTCCATAGAGCAGTTGGCTCTTTATAATTTCACCACCTCAGGCTTCTGAAATCCAAAAGTGAGGCAAAGGCTCCCTCTACTGACAAGTAGAAAAGAACCTAATCCTATCAAAAGGCAATGGACTTTTAAAAAAATCTTCCCAATACTGACTGATTGGATATTGCATGCTCTTACTATTCTCTACCAAAGACTAATTTTACTCTACGCCCTAAAACACTGGAATACAGATCCAAATGATATGGACATGAAAGAGATGTAAAACTGAGTAACACTCAATATTTCAATAAATCTTTCTAAATCAGCTTTCAAATTTCTTGGTTTCTCCTTTATGCTCTAAAGGTAAACTGTATAAGGTCATACAAAGAGGAAACTAAACAAAGAAATGTAAAGAATTAAGGTGGGTTTTAAGAGTTATATGGAACAAAGGTAGCATTCTATGAATGTATTGATGACCTCTCAGAGAAGTCTCATGATATTAATAGCTAGAGCAAATTATAAAAACTTTAAATTAATATTAATAGCTGTTTATAAGTGCTGGCACATAGGTTATTAGCATATCCAACTCTAGAAACTATTCTATAATTTGGGAAGGTCAAGAGTATTATTCTCATGTGACTGTGAAGAAACTGAAGGCTCAGGAAAGTTCGATGAATAGTTAAGTAGCAGAGCCAGAACTTAACCCTATAAATCTTCTAATCTCCAGTCTTTTTTGTCCAACTGAAAACTAAGCATAAAGTAGGTACTCTAATGACATAATCTCTAAATCTCTTTCTGATTACAAATTCAACATGGCCTATCATCACAACTGCACTTTGTATGCTTCTAAGTAACACCACATTTAAATAAAAAATGTTAATTATATCACTTTGGCAGATGAAGCTTGATATAACTGCTTACTGATTCTTCTATATAATTTTTCTTTACTCTTATTTCCAAATGAACTGCTTACAAGATAAATAAAATAAAATTATTAAATGAGTAGATGAGAATAGCAGATAAAACCCTGATTCTCTCACTAAATTACTGCATAAAATGTTTGTTAAAAACAGCATTTTTAAGCACATCAATATGCTGCCAAAAAAAAAAAAAAGGTAAATAGATTTCAGAAGCCAAACAGTAAATGAAAGTAAAAAGGTAAACAGAGCCCCTGGGGCATTTTCCTAAACCAGGTAACTTTCAGCTTCAGTTTCCATGGTCTCAAATGACATATGGTAAAGGAGAAAACCTTTGGGCCCACTCTATGTGGGGAATCTAATTGATCCTGAAATTATCTCCCTCCCCGCAGTAGAAAGCCTAAACCACAAAGGGCTCTACCCTTAGCGTAAGGAGAACTCAGAAATAGCATTTCCCCGTCAAGCCCAAGAAAAAGCAAAATAAAATGCACATCTCAAAACTTGGAACCAGGTGAAGGAAAAAAATTTATCTCCTAGGAATTCATAACCCCAAGCTGATCAATGTGGGTTTTCAGAACAAATTCATTCTACTGACTTGCCCAAGAAGCCTTAATCTGTGAATTTAGTCTAAAGGGATACTGGGTTAATAGAATAACCAAGCACCTGACCAAAGGAAACTCAAATCTCTGAAGGAACACACCAATCATCCCCACGGATACAGTTCCAAAGAATATGATCTCGCAGACAAAATCACAATATACAAGGAACTGAAGACAATAAAAGCAAAAGATAGCAAAAGTAATAGCAGAATCAGAACTATGAACTATACTGTAATTATAAGCAGAGAACATAAAAATACTATATTTTATATTTAAAGAAATAAAAGCAGGTATTAAAAATATGATCACAAGAACACTGATTCAAAGGGGCATATGCACCCCAATGTTTATGCCAGAAATGTCTACAATACCCAAATTATGGAAAGAACCCAGATGTCCTTTGACTGATGAACGGATAAAGATGTGAGATATATATATATGTATATATAAAGGAATATTAGTCGCAAAAAAGAAAGAAATCTTGCCATTTGTAATGACATGGATGGAGCTAAAAAGATTATTGCGCTAAGTAAAGTAAGTCAATCAGAGAAAGATAAATACCATATGATTTTATTCATATGTAGAATTTAAGAAACAAACAGACGAACATAGGGGAAGGAGAAAAAATTGAGAGACAGAGAGAAAGAGACAGAGGCAAACCAGAAAACATACTCCTTTACTAGAGAGAATAAACTGAGGGTTGTTGGAGGGAGGTGGGTTGGGGGATGGGCTAAATGGGTGATTGGGAGTAAGGAAGGCACTTGTAATTGAGCACCGGATATTGCATGTAAGTGATGAATCAATGAAACCAATATTACACTATATGTTAACCAACTAGAACTTAAATAAAATCCTGAAACAAACAAACAAAAAGGTGGTAAAGAGTGTCAACAACTAAACAGATTTTTTTTAAGATTTTATTTATTTATTTATTTATTTGTCAGAGAGAGCGAGAGTGTGCACAAGCAGGCAGAGTGGCAGGCAAAGGCAGAGAGAGAAGCAGGCTCCCTGCCAAGCAAGGAGCCCAATGCAGGACTCGATCCCAGGATCCTGGGATCATGACCTGAGCTGAAGGCAGCTCATGAACTGAGCCACCCAGGCTTCCCATAAACAGACTTTTTAAAGGACAAAATAAACTTGGAGAAATTTAAAAATATAAGACTTAAAACAGCTAACAAAACTCCAAGAGTAGTTTCAACAGAATTAGTCTCTAGTAGTGATTTAGGAAGCGGGAAAATAGAAATAATATAGAATGCACTAAATAAGGCACATAGAGACAGAAAATGCAAGTGGACTTGAGAGATATGAACAATATGGTAAGACAGTCTAACATATGTCTATTTGGGTTTCCACTAGGAGATAATGCAAAGCATACAGAGAGGCAATGCTGAAAGAAATAATGACAGTGGACTTTCCAGAACTGCTGAAAGGCACCAATCTGAAAGTCCAGCTTTAAGCCACAAAAATTCCAAGTAGATGTAAAAATAAATCCTCTCTTAGATACTCAACAGAGAAAATGTAAAACACCAAAGAGACTCTCTTAAAAGCAACAGAAAGAAAATGATTAACTAGCAAAAGAGTAACAGCTAGACTGAAAACTAACTTCTCAACACCAATGGAAGACAGAATACAGAAGAATATGTCTTGTGTAGCAGAAAAATAATTGTCAACAAAGCATTGTATATCCGGCCTTCTCCCAAAATACCCTCCAAAATTTTAATGTAATAAAACAAAAGATTCTACTCAGGATAGTTATCAAAGCAATTAAGTTCCTAACACACTTGACTCAACTAGAGTTGACTCTAACCCAACTCTCAGATCTTTTCTTCCTTAGGAAGGCCAGATTAAAGCAAAATTAAGCAATATACCCCTAAAGTATATCTTCATAAACACAGCATCCTTTCCTTTTTTTTTAATTTCTTTTCAGCGTAACAATATTCATTGTTTTTGCACCACACCCAGTGCTCCATGCAATATGTGCCCTCCCTAATACCCACCACCTTTTCCCCCCAACCTCCTACCCCCAGCCCTTCAAGACCCTCAGGTTGTTTTTTAGAGTCCATAGTCTCTCATGGTTCACCTTCCTTTCCAATTTCCCACAACTCTCTTCTCCTCTCTAACTCCCCATGTCCTCCATGTTATTTGTCATGCTCCACAAATAAGTGAAACCATATGATAATTGGCTCTCTCTGCTTGACTTATTTCACTCAGCATAATCTCCTCCAGTCCCATCCAAGTTGCTATAAAAGTTGGGTATTCATCCTTTCTGATGGAGGCATAATACTCCATAGTGTATTTGGACCACATCTTCCTTATCCATTCATCCGTTGAAGGGTATCTTGATTCTTTCCACAGTTTGGCGACCATGGCCATTGCTGCTATAAACATTGGGGTACAGATGACCCTTCTTTTCACTACATCTGTATCTGTGGGATAAATACCCAGTAGTGCAATTGCAGGGTCATAGGGAAGCTCTATTTTTAATTTCTTGAGGAATCTCTACACTGTTCTCCAAAGTGGCTGCACCAACTTGCATTCCCACCAACAGTGGAAGAGGGTTCCCCTTTCTCCACATCCTCTCCAACACACATTGTTTCCTGTCTTGCTAATTCTGGCCATTCTAACTGGTGTAAGGTGGTATCTCAATGTGGTTTTAATTTGAATCTCCCTGATGGCTAGTGATGATGAACACTTTTTCATGTGTCTGATAGCCATTTGTATGTCTTCATTGGAGAAGTGTCTGTTCATGACTTCTGCCCATTTTTTGACATGATTATCTGTTTTGTGTGTGTTGAGTTTGAGGAGTTCTTTATAGATCCTGGATATCAACCTTTTGCCTGTACTGTCATTTGCAAATATCTTCTCCCATTCCGTCGGTTGCCTCTTTGTTTTGTTGACTGTGTCCTTTGCTGAGCAGAAGCTTTTGATCTGGATGAAGTCCCAAAAGTCATTTTCGCTTTTGTTTCCTTTGCCTTTGGAGACATATCTTGAAAGAAGTTGCTGTGGCTGATATCGAAGAGGTTACTGCCTATGTTCTCCTCTAGGATTCTGATGGATTCCTGTCTCACACTGAGGTCTTTTATCCATTTTTATCTTTGTGTACGGTGTAAGAGAATGGTCGAGTTTCATTCTTCTACATGTAGCTGTCCAATTTTCCCAGCACCATTTATTGAAGAGACTGTCTTTTTTCCACTGTATATTTTTTCCTGTTTTGTCGAAGATTATTTGACCATAGAGCTGAGGGTCCATATCTAGGCTCTCTACTTGGTTCCACTGGTCTATGTGTCTGTTTTTATGCCAATACCAACAGCATCTTTTCCTTAATAGCACTTGTGATTTTACACTTATTTTTAAGATTATCTATTTAATGTTTATCTCACTCTCCAAATATAATGAGGCCACAGATTTCTATATTTGACTTACCACTGTATCCATAGTATGTACCAGGGTACCTAACAAATAAATGGAAGGACGGAAGGAAGGAAGGAAGGGAGGGAGGTTTGTGAAAAGGGAGAAGAGACGGGCAGGGAAGGAAGAAGGGAGGAAAAAAATGAAGAAGGGAAGATCTAATAAATTAATAATATAGATAAAAAGTATAATCTTTACTAAAAGCTATGGAAAGCTAGCTAAATAAATAGTAAGACATATTGTATTCCTGGATGAGAAGAATCAATTATTATGTCAGATATACACTAAAATAATCTATAGATTTAATACAATGCCAGACAAAATTCTAGCTTGATTTTTTCAGGAAACTCAATAAACTATTTTTTAAACTTGAGAGAGAATTGAAAAAGAGCAAAATTAACCTATAAATTTTGAAAAACAAGAAACACAATGAAGAATGGTTACCCTCCCACATCTCAAAACATACTTTTTTTTCCTCAAACATGCTATTGGCACTCCTTATAGATACATTTATAGACACATAAATAAAGAGAGAGGAATGGAGCCTAAGAGCAAATTAATGACTATATAGGAATTCAACATATGAGAAAAGTGGGCACTATAAATTATAAAAAGAATATTTATAAATGGTGCTTGGACAACAGGGTATAATTTGAGAAAACATAAAATTACAGCCTTACTGTATACCATTTCTAAAAACAAATTCTAGAAAATTTAAGAAAACATATGAAAATATTCTAGAATTAAAGTCTAAAAAAGATCTTCATAAGAATGATACAAAGAGGGTGCCTGGGTGGCTCGGTTGGGTGACTGCCTTCGGCTCAGGTTATGATCCTGGAGTCCCAGGCTCGAGTCACGCATCGGGGTCCCAGGTCCATGGGGAGTCTGCTTCTCCCTCAGACCTTCTCCCCTCTCGTGCTCTCTCTCACTCTCTCTCTCTCAAATAAATAAAATCTTTTAAAAAAATGATACAAAGATCAGAGTCATAACAAAAACATCAATCATTTAACATTATAAAAAGTTAAAATATTTGCACAACTAAGTAAATGAACAGTTAAGTTTAAAAGTTAAAGACACATCATTCACAGGTTGTGTGTCCCTGGCAAAACTGTTTCATCTTGCCAATTCTAAATTTTCTCATGCCTAACATGAGAATATTGACCTACTTTATAAGATTGCCTTGAGAATTAAATGAGAACGTTTGGGTTAAACCCTTAGCTCAGTCTTAGGTGGTAGCACCTAGTAGTGTCCAGTAAATATTCACTACTATTCCAAATAACAAATATCTAACAAAATGTCCATTAAAGGGAGATTCTGAACTTTTTAAAAAATCATAATACCTAATGTGGGCATAGATATTACACATAGCTGTGAAAAGGGTAAGCTGGGCCCATCTCTTTGCATAAAACAATTTATACTGTGAATCAAAAACTTTTTATCCCAATTATCCAGAATTTTAGCCTAAAGAAATATCAGAGAAAAACATAGATTCAAAACTGGTAATTTAAGAACATAGGTTTTTTTCTTCTCATTTTAACTTCAGCTTATTGAGGCATAATTGATAAATAAAATTTAAGATATTTTAAGTGTACAACATGGCAATTTGATATAAGTACACAATCCTTAAAGAGAAGTATTCTGCCCAATAGTTAACTAACATAGATCACCTCACATACTTATTATTATTTTTTTTTTTGGTAAAAGCATTTATGTTCTACAGTCAGCAAATTTCAATTATACAATGGTGTTATCAACTATAGTCACCATGTTTTACATTAACTCCTAAGACCTTATTTATTCATTTCATAGCTGAAAGTTTGAACCCTTTTACCAACATTTCTGGATTTCCCCTATCCTCAGCCCCTTGCAACTACTTTTCTACTCTGTTTCTGTGAGTTTTACTTTTTTTTTCCCTTAGATTCCACATAAGTGACACTATGTAGTATTTGTCTATGTCTGTTTTATTTCATCAAACATAATGCCCTCAAGGTCCTTACATGTTGCTGCAAATGATGAAATTTCTTTCTTTCTCCTGGCTGAATAATATTCCATTGCATGTGTCTGCACATTTTCTCCATCCATTCATCCACTGATGAACACATAAGTTGTTCTGTATCTTGGCTGCTATAAGAATGCTATAATGCACAGTAAGTCCAGATATCTCTTTGAACTCCTGTCTTCATTTCCTTTGGAAATATACCCAGAAGTGGGATTCCTGAATCATACAAGGGTTAAGGGTTAGACTACAATAGTTCTATTTTTAGTTTTCTGAGGAACCTCCATACTGTTTTATATAGCGCTCACACCAATTTGCATTCCAACCAACAATGCACAAGAGTTCCTTTTTCTCTACATCCTAGCCAACACCTGTTATCTCTTCTCTTTTTGATGGCAGCCATTCTAACAAGTATGAGGTGATATCTCATTATGGCTTTGATTTACATTTCTCTAATAATTAGGGATGTTGAGCAACTTTTCATGTATCTGTTGGACATCTGTATGTCTTATTTGGGAAAATATCTAGTCAGTTCCTCTGCCCATTTTTAATCAGATTATTTGGGGATTTTCTTCTATTGATTCGTATGAGTTCTTTATATATTTGGGATATGAATTCCTTATCAGATATATGACCACACATGTTTTCTCTGGTTCTGTAGACTCCTTTCCTTTTTGTTGATGGTTTCTTTTGCTGTGCAGAAGCTGCTTGGGTGGTGGGGGGGGTTAGGGGAAGGGGTTGTATTAAGGTAGTGTTTATTTTTAAATTTGAATGAAACCTCATAAATACATTTTTGTTTTAATAATTGTAATGATACGGAAGCGCCAGGGTGGCTCAGTGGGTTAAAGCCTCTGCCTTTGGCTCTAGGGTCCTGGGATCAAGCCCCGTATTGGGATCGAGCCCCATATTGGGATCTCTGCTTAGCAGGGAGCCTGCTTCTTCCTCTCTCTCTCTGCCTGCCTCTCTGCCTGCTTGTGGTCTCTGCCTGTCAAATAAATAAACAAAATTTAAAAAAAAAAAAAAAAACAAAACAATTTTGTCAAGGATAAAACAGCTGCCAGTAGAAGCACCTGGGTGGCTCAGTGGGTTAAGGGTTAGACTATTGATTTCCACACAGGTTATGACCTCAGGATTGTGAGATCAAGCCACTGGGCTCTGAGCGGCATGAAGTCTTTTTGAGATTCTCTGTCTCTCTCTCCCTCACTCATTGCCCCTCCCTCTAAAAAAAGTAGGCAGTCAAACCAAGAATTTAATTTAATGTCCTTCCAACAGAAGCTGCACTATTCTAATGAACCTTTATAAAACCCATAAGACAAGCATTATAATGAAAGAAAAGAAAATGCCACAAAACTATTAAAATTAGGACTTTTAACCTTTTTTAAATCCTGGGCAGTCAACAACTTTTTTAAATCCTGAGGCCCAAATGCACTGTAAGGTTCATAAGAGAACACTCCAGTCCCATCTTTAAAATTCTCATTGCTTAAATGTAACAATAAATTCCCTAGTGAACCACTGGGTTCTGGTTTTAATTAAAAGTAAATTTGCTAAGATTGCCATCTCCTACTGAAGAGAAAGTCAAGTCCTTCATGATCTACCCCAAGTAGATTTTCAGAAAACCTCTGATCTGAATCCTGTCTTAAAGAAAGAGAAAGTTTCAAGAAAAGAAAAATATATATTCTTATGTGGAAAGGTAGGTGAAGTCTCTTAACCTACTCAATGCTACCAGATACAAAATTCTCATTCCTCAAAAAAGTAAAACATACACTTCTTTGGGTCCATTTTCTGAGATAACTAGTAAAATCCCTCGGCACAGTGGGATGCCTGGGTGACTCAGTCAGTTAAGAGTCCAGCTCTTGATCTCAGCTCAGGTCTTGATCTGAGGGTTGTGAGTTCAAGTCCTAGGTTGGGCTCCAGGGCTACTTTAAAAAAAAAAAATCCCTTGGCATAGTAAAATATTTGATGGCATCCATATAAAAAATATTAAAATATACTTATTACATGTCAAATTTAAAACCAAAATATATCAGCAATGGCAAAATCAAGGAGAAAATAGAAACTACATTATAAAACCACTACTTTTATCATCCATTCAAACGTATTCTTCTGATATAATGAAGATGGAAAAAATTCAGTATTTCCCAAGAATCTTACTTTTTCTCTATTCCCTTGAGATTGTCATTATGACATTTAAATGCTGAAATTTTCAAATCTTTTAATATATGTGTGTGCATTTATTTATATATACATACACACACATATTTTTGCATATGTGTATATATACATACACAGACATAAACACACAAATATACATAAATGCATAAAATTCTGATTGCTAATTTCCTCATCTGTAGGATGGGAATAATATTTACTTCACAGTTTGCTAGAAAAAGTAAATGGAAACACAAAGAGGCTCCTGGCACAGTAACAGACACATAACTATAGCCTGCCATCAAAAAAAAATGTTTGTTTGGGGCGCCTGGGTGGCTCAGTGGGTTAAGCCGCTGCCTTCGGCTCAGGTCATGATCTCAGTCCTGGGATCGAGTCCCGCATCGGGCTCTCTGCTCAGCAGGGAGCCTGCTTCCTCCTCTCTCTCTCTCTCTGCCTGCCTCTCTGCCTACTTGTAATCTCTCTCTGTCAAATAGATAAATAAAATCTTTAAAAAAAAAAAATGTTTGTTTTTCTTATCTTTTGGAAACACCAAAGGAATTTCAAAGTTAATATCTTTATTAAAAGATATCTTTAATATAAGAAAAATCTGTAATTATCTTATTTTTTCCTTATTAAATAGAATATACTCTCCATCTAAGATATATTAATGGTTCTTTACTGACTTTATGTTTTGGGATGCCACTTACACAATACCAGAAGCCTTCACAAAGACAAAAAAAAAGATGGTTTGTCTAATAAAAACATAAATGTACGAAACACAATGCTGTTCCTCTTATAGAAAGTCCACATTCTTTAATATTGTATAAAATAAGCCATTAGTCAATAAATCTCTAATGACTGCAAAAAAAGATAACAAAAACTTAATAATGCAAACTCCCCTCTCCTAGATAAAATAAATAAAATACAATATTGAACAGATTATTTGGAATTAATAAAAATGTTTTTACAATCTGGTAACATTTTACTTGAAATTAGTCAAAATTACTGTGGTACATTCTAAGAGAAAATAATAAAAGCAAAAATAAATTAACATTTCAGCATCACCATTACCCACCTAAAATATCAATATCAAGATTCAGATTTAACCTCTAAGATTATTTCAGTTTTCCAGACAATATCTCACTTCTTAACCTCCTCTATTTCTCTAATAGACATGGCATGCATCATTCTGAGAAATTTCTAATTGTTAAACCCTGTTAAAAGTCTAAGCCAATGAACAAATCCTTCTTCTAATAAAATGTAATAACTGTGATAGAATTAGATTTAACATGTAAAGTCCTACAGCATTTTTCTTTTTTCTTTTTTTAGATTTTATTTATTTATTTGCCAGACAGAGATCACAAGTAGGCAGAGAGTCAGGCAGAGAGAGTGAGGAGGAAGCAGGATCCATGTTGAGCAGAGAGCCTGATGTGGGGCTAGATCCCAGGACCCTGAGATCATGACTGAGCCGAAGGCAGAGACTTTACCCCACTGAGCCACCCAGGCGCCCCCCTATAGCATTTTTCTAAACAAATGAATTGTTTGGGAGTTACCACCTTCTTTAGGTCTCCCTACATAGAAACACATTTTTTTTTAATTATATAGCAAAGACTACGGCTTCTGTTCAAATCTAGATTTTATTGTTTATAAAATTAAAAACAGATATATATATATATGTATATATATATATATATATAAACATATACACATATATAGGTAAATATATACACCTACATTATATATATGAAATGTTGAAAGGTTTTATGTGTTATATAGGAAGGTACATTACACACATAGGAGGAAATTAATGCTAATCTTGCAAAGAAATCATTCATTCATAAACAAGCCTTTTTTAATCTCACAGATATCCTCATTACATGTTACCAAAATTATTTACACAATTCACTCAAAGTTAAGTTAAATGAAAATATTGATGAAATGTAGCACCTTTATTATTTTGAAAAATCAAGAACTATTTATGTCATTTTTTGCCATTTTTAACCCAGAAAGGGAGGATTTTATTTTGATCTAGAGTATCTCTAAGAGTTCACCAATACCACTCTGCATTTTTATCAATGCCTGATTTATGACTATATGTATTTCTATTTGCATCTAAATTTTAGATTAAAGGTGCTTTATATTTTATTCTTAATAATTTTCTGTATTTTCTAAATTCTTTTTTAAATTTTTCTTAAGATCTTATTTACTTCAGAGAAAGAGAAAGCACATGAGCAAGGGAGGGGCAAAGGGAGAAGGAGAACCAGACTCCTTACTTAGCAGGGAGTCTGAAGCAAGGCTTGATCCCAGGACCATGGGATCATGACCTAAGGTAAAGGCAGATGTTTAACGGATCCACCCAGGTGTACCCTTAAATTCTTTAAAGATAACCTCTGTAAATTAAAAAATAAGTAATTTTAAAGCAATAATTAAAACATTTAGAATAGGGGTATTAGTCAGAAAGCTTGGTATTGGCCACTCCAAAAAAGAAAAAGTGCAGTACCCAAAGGGTAACCTATGAATTTATGATTTCTCATACTTTGTCAAAAATAATATACATAAAATTCTAATTCAGATCTAACACTTGCAATAGAAGAAGAAAGGGGTATAATCAACAAAAGATTAAAAACCGTATGACCATTTCACTTCATGCAGAAAAAAGCATCTAACAAAGTACAATAGCCATTCATGATAAGAACCCTCAATAGAGCAGGGAACACACCTCAACATAATAAAGGTCATATATGAAAAACCCACAGCTAACATTATACATTATACTCAATGGGGAAAAACTCTATCAGCAGGAACAAGACAAGGATGTCTACTCTCACTACTTTTATTCAACATAGTACTGGAGGTCCCAGCCACCGCAATCAAAAAAGAATAAGGAATAAAAGACATACAAATTGGTAAAGGAGAAGGAAAACTTTCACTATTTACAGAGGAAGTGATACAACATATAGAAACCTTAACAATTCCACCAAAAAACTACTAGAACTATTATGAATTCAGTAGGGTCACAGATTACAAAATCAATAGACAGAAACCCACTACATTTCTATACACTAATAATGAAGCAGAAGAAAGAGAAATTAAGAAAAAAATCCCATCTATAATTACACTAATAATAATGAGTATCTAAGAATAAACTTAGTCAAGGAGTAAAAGCCTGTACTCTAAATACTATAACACATTAAGGGAAGAAATTAAAGACAATACAAACAAATGAAAAGGTATCCCCTGCTCATGGAGTAGAAGAACAAATATTATTAAAATGTCTATACTAGGAGCGCCCGGGTGGCTCAGGAGGTTAAGCAGCTGCCTTCAGCTCAGGTAATGATCCCAAGGTCCTGGGAATGAGCCCCACATCAGGCTCCCTCTGCCTGCTGATCTGCCTATTTGTGCTCTCTTTCCATCTCTCTAATAAATAAATAAAATGTTTAAAAAAAAAAAAAGTCTATACTAGCCAAAGCAATGCACAGATTTAATGTAATCCCTATCAAAATGCCAACAGTATTTTTCATAGAGCTAGAATAAATAGTCCTAAAAACTGTATGGAACCAAAAAAAGACTCCAAATAGCTAAAGCAATCTCAGGGAGGGTGGGGGAGGACAAAACTGGAGGTATCACAATCTCAGATTTTAAGTTTTACTACAAAGTTGTAGTAATCAAAACAACGTGGCACTGGCACAAAAACAGAAACAAAGATTCAAAGAACAGAATAGAGAGTCCAGAAATAAACCCATGATTACTATATGGTCAAGTAGTCTTTGACAAAGGAAGCAAGAATATACTATGGAGGAAAACAGTCTCTTCAACAAATGGTGTTAGGAAAACTGGACAGCTACATGCAAAAGAATGAAACATACTCAAGTGGGTTAAGGACCTAAAACTAAAACCTGAAACCAAAGAAGTCCTAGAAAAGAAGACAGGCAGTAACTTCTCTGACATCAGCCATAAGAATATTTTTCTAGATATGTCTCCTAGAGACATGGGAAACAAAAAGAAAAATAAACTATTTGGACTAATCAAAATTAAAAAGCTTCAGCAAGAGAAGCAAGATGGCAAAGGAGTAGGAGACCTAAATTTCATTGGGTCCCAGGAATTCAGCTAGATAGAGATCAAACCATTCCGAACACCTACAAACTCAACAGGAGATTGCAGATAAGTAGAGCAGTAATTCTAGGAACAGAAATGCAGGCACTTTCTGGAAAGTAGGATGTGTGGAGAAGTGAATCCAAGGCTATATACAGGAAGATAGACTGCAGGGGGAGGGCTGGCTCCCAGCAAGCCATAGAGCAGCAGAGCACATAATCAGAACTTTTAGAAATCTGTTGCACTGAGGGAGGTCACAACAGAGGCTAAGCAGGAGGTAGAGGCCTTGCTGGGGCAGTGTGGTCTCGGGACCCACGGGGTCACAAAAAGAACAAGGATGCCTGAGTGTGGCAGAGCCCCCAGGTATCAAAGCAGAGAAGCCAGCAGCAGAGATGGAGCCAAGGAGTGAGATCTCAGGTCGGGATTACCTTAAAATATGATCCAAGGCACAATCGGGTCACTGCTCTTTGAGCAGGAAACCCACAAGTGGCAGATCCACGGAGATCCCCCCTTCCTCAACCAAGGAGCAGTGCAGGGGCACACTGCAGGAATCTGCTGGATTTGGAGACTCCTATGCCAGAGATGAAAACAAACGGTCACAGGCCAGGTAAGCATAGAGCATGGCCAGAGACCAGAGAGATGGAAGAGACTGCATTTCTCTGAGGGCACAATGAGAGGTGGAGCCTCAAGCTCTCAGCTCCTCCAGGTGGGAGACTGGGAGGTCACCATCTTCATTCTCCTCCTACAAAGCTTTACTGAAAGCATTCAGGGAACAAAAGCTACCAAGAGCAAAACCGAGCAGATTACTTAGCCTGGCCCCTGGCAAGAGTGGCGCAATTCCACCCCAGGCAAAGATATGTGAGGATCACTGCAACAGGACCCTCCCCCAGAAGATCAGCAAGTATGTCCAGCTAAGACCAACTTCACCAATCAATGAGAACTACAGAACTCCAGAGCTAGGGGAATGCAGCAAATAGAGTTCCTGGCTTTTACCCCATGATTCTTTAGTCTTTCAAAGTAAATTTTTTAAATTTTATTTTTTTCTCATTCTATTTTTTTTTATTTTTCCTCTTTCCTATTTAACCTATATAAACTAGTTTATCTTATCAATACCTTCCTAAAAATATTTTTTAATTTTCACTGTTATATTCTACTGCTTCATTGTATTTAACCTTATTTTTTGTACACATACAAGTTTTTATTTCTTTAAAGTTTTAGGGTACCGTTTCCTCTAAGAAATCAAAATATACCCTAAATCTAGCATATACCTTAGTTCTATTCTCCAGTTAGATCATATTCTCTCATTTTTTTATCTTTCTTTTTTCAACCAGCTTCTTATCCATCAATTCCTTTTTTAGAATCTCTTAATGTTCATATTGACCTTCATATTCTATCCCTGCATTGTGTTTACCCTTATTCTTGTATGTATATAAGTGTTTCTTTCTTTAAAATTTTGGGAGGCAGTTTCTTCTAACAGATCAAAATACACCCAAAATCAAGTGTGTGTCTCTGTTCTACTCACCAGTCAAATCATTCATATATAGATATAGATATCTATATACAGATAGATATATTAATAAAACTATTAATAAAAATAGATATATATTAATAAAATGACATATATATATGTCATTTTATTCCCCTTTCTTCTCCCCCGGTTTCAGGTCTCTTCTGATTTGGAGTGATATTTTTCTGGGGTCCTTGCTACCCTTTGAGTATATTGTTCTCACATTCATCTCTTCTTATCTGGATAAAATGACAACGTGGAAAAACTCACCTGAAAAAAAAGTACAAAAGGAAGTACTGAGCTAGAGACCTAATCAATACAGACCCCAGTAAGATGTCAGAACCAGAGTTCAGAATGATGATTATCAATATGCTAACCGGGCTTGAACAAAGCATAGAATATATGAGAGAATTCCTTTCTGGAGAAATAAAAGAACTACAAAATCTAACCAAATCTAACCAAGTTGAAATTTAAAAAGCAATTAATGAGGAGCAATCAAAAATGGATGCTCTTACTGCTAGGATAAAAGAGGCAGAAGAAGAATTACTGATACAGAAGATCAAATAATGGAGAATAAAGAAGCTGAGCAAAAGAGAGACAAACAACTACTGGACCACAAGGGGAGAAGTCGAGAGATAAGTGATACCATAAGATGAAACAATATTAGAATAATTGGGATCCCAGAAGAAGAAGAAGAAAGAGAGGGGGCAGAAGGTATATTGGAGCAAATTATAGCAGATAATTTCCCCAATTTGGTGAAGGGCACAAGCATCAAAATCCAGGAGGCACAGAGAACCCCCCTCAAAATAAAAAAAAATAGGTCCTCACCCCATCATCTAATAGTAAAACTTACAAGTCTTAGTGAAGAGAAAATCCTAAAAGTAGCTTGGGATAAGAAGTCTGTAACATACAAGGGTAGAAATATTAGATTGGCAGCAGACTTATCTGCAGAGACCTGGCAGGCCAGAAACGACTGGCATGATACATTCAGAGAACTAAACAAGAAAAATATGCAGCCAGGCTGTCACTGAAAATAGAAGGAGAGATAAAAAGATTCCAGGACAAACAAAAATTAAAAGAATTTGCAAACACCAAACCAACCCTACAGAAAATATTGAAAGGGGACCTCTAAGCAAAGACAGAACCTAAAAATAGTAGACCAGAAAGGAACAGAGACAATATACAGTAACAGCCACCTTACAGGCAATAAAATAGCACTACCTTTCAGTAGTTACCCTAAGTGCCACAATCAAAAGACATAGGGTATCAGAATGGATAAAAAACAAGATCCATGGGGGCGCCTGGTTGGCTCAGTGGGTTAAGCCTGTGCCTTCAGCTCAAGTCATTATCTCAGGTCCTGGGATCGAGGCTCCAATCTGAGCTCAGATTCTCCTCTCTCTCTGCCTGCCTCCCTGCCTACTTGTGATTTCTGTCAAATAAATAAATAAATAAATAAATAATCTTTTTTTAAAAAGACCCATCGATACGCTGTCTATAAGAAATTCATTTTAGGCCCAAAGATGCCTCCGGATTTAATCTGAGGGGGTAGAAAACCTTTACCATGCTAATGGACATCCAAAGAAAGCTGGAGTGGCAATCTTTATATCAGACAAATTACATTTTAAGCCAAAGACTATAATAAGAGATGAGGAAGGACACTATATCATACTTAAAGGGTCTGTCCAACAAGAAGATCTAATAATTTTAAATATCTATGCCCCTAACATGGGAGCTGCCAATTATATAAACCAGGTAATAACAAAATCAAAGAAACACATCAACAATAATACAATAATAGTAGGGGACTTTAACACCCCCCCTCACTGAAATGGACAGATCATCCAAGCAAAAGATCAACAAGGAAATAAAAGCCTTAAATGACACACTGGACCAGATGGACATCACAGATATATTCAAATCATTCTATCTCAAAGCAACAGAATACACATTTTTCTCTAGTGCACATGGAACATTATCCAGAATAGATCGCATCCTGGGTCCAATTCAGCTCTCAACCAGTATCAAAATATTGGGATCATTCCCTGCATATTTTCAGACAGCAGTGCTTTGAAACTAGAACTCAATCAAAGAGGAGAGTTGGAAAGAACTCAAATACATGGAGACTAAACAGCATCTTTCTAAAAAATGAATGGGTCAACCAGGAAATTAAAGAAGAATTGAAAAAATTCATGGAAACAAATGAAAATGAAAACACAACTGTTCAAAATCTTTGGGACGCAGCAAAGGCAGTCCTGAGAGGAAAGTATGTAGCAAAACAAGCCTTTCTCAAGAAACAAGAAAGGTCTCAAATAGACAACCTACACCTCAGGAGCTGGAGAAAGAACAGCAAGGAAAGCCTAAACCCAGCAGGAGAAGAGAAATAATAAAGATCAGAACAGAAATCAATGAAATAGAAACCAAAAGAACAGAACAGATCAACGAAACTAGGAGCTGGTTCTCTGAAAGAATTAATAAGACTGATAAATCCCTGGCCAGACTTACCAAAAAGAAAAGAGAAAAGACCCAAATTAATAAAATCATGAAAGAAAGGGGAGAAATCACAACCAACACCAAAGAAATACAAACAATTATAAGAACATATTATGAGCAACTATACTCCAGCAGATTTGACAACTAGGAGAAACGGATACATTCCTAGAGACATATAGACTACCAAAACTGAACCAGGAAGAAATAGAAAACCTGAACAGACCCATAACCAATAAGAAAATTGAAGCAGTCATCAAAAATCTCCCAACAAGCAAGAGTCCAGGGCCAGACGACAACCCAGGGAAATTCTACCAAACATTTAAAGAAGAATTAATACCTATTCTCCTGAAACTCTTCCAAAAAATGTGGAACACCCAAAAGACTCTCTTCCAAAATGGCTAGAAATCATACAGGAATTCATTAAAGTGTCAGGATAGAAAACAAATGCCCAGAAATCAGTTGCATTTCTATACACGAAGAAAAAGACAGAAGTAGTAGCGTATATCAGTACTTCATTCTTTTTTTATGAATGAATATCATTTCATTGTATGTATATAATAAATTCTGTTTATTTATTTAACTGTCACAGGACATTTAGGTTGCTTCTACGTTCTGACTATTGTATATAATGTTTCTATGAACATGGGTATAGAAATATTTGTTTGACAGCAATGCCCACAACAGCCAAACTATGGAAAGAACTAGATGTCCATCAACAGATGAATGGATAAAGAAGATGTGGTATATATATACATAGAATACCATGCAGTCATCAAAAAAATGAAATCTTGCCATTTGCAATGATGTGGATGGAACTAGAGGGTATTATGTTAAGTGAAATAAGTCAATAAGAGAAAGACGATTATCATATGATCTCTGTGATATGAGGAATTTGAGAGGCAAGGTGGTGGGTCATGGGAGGAAGGGAGGGAAAAAATGAAACAAGATGGGATTGGGAGGGAGACAAAGCGTAAGAGACTTTTAATCTCAGGAAACAAACTGAAGGTTGCTGGTGGGTGGAGATGAGGGATCGGGTGGCTGTGTTATAGATATTGGAGAAGGTATGTGTTATGGTGAGTGCTGTAAATTGTGTAAGACTGATGATTCATAGACCTGTACCCCTGAAGCAAATAATACATTATATGTTAATTAAAACAACAACAAATATTTGCTTGAGTTCTTGTTTTCATTTTCTGGGGGTTATATACCAAGAAGTGGAATTGCTGATTCACTCTATGTTTAATTTTTTTAACTTTTTGAGTATCACTCTTGATAACACAAACACGTATTTCATATGGCTCTTACATCCTCTTCTTGTTCCACATAAAATCTGAAGTGAAAGAAGAGATTTTTCTAATCTTGCAGTACTTATCTAACACCTACCAATATAAGATCTGAAGATATACCCATAACAACATAAGAATGTCTAACAAAGTAGACCCAGGTCTTGCCAAAATATCAGATCCAAATATGATAAAGCTTCCAGATCAAACTACAAATGTACAAATGTGAAGGACAGAGGAACATATCTATAAGACACTGGGATACAATGAGAACTGTGCAAATTAATAGGAAAAACAATTTAACCTACTCAAATAATGTAGAGGAGAGAAAGACAAGAGAAAATGAACCCAATTTTAACCTGTTAAGATATTTTAAAAGAATACAAAGCCAGTAAAACTTGGTGTTATAACATATTATTTTGTCACTATGCTCTCAAGTTAAGCCTAACTGAAATATTTGCTGTAAGAATGTTTTTTAAAACTTGATCAGCGCATCTGGGTGGCTCAGTGGGTTAAGCCTCTCCCTTCAGCTCAAGTCATGATCCCAGGGTCCTGGGATGGAGCCCCACACTGGGATCTCTGTTCAGCAGCAAGCTTGCTTTTCCCTCTCTCTCTGCCTGCCTCTCAGCCTATTTGTAATCTCTCTCTCTCTCTCTCTCTCTCTCTCTCTGTCAAATAAATAAATAAATAAATCTTAAAGAAAAAAACTTGAAATAAACTCACTGCTTTCAAATTATTATTTGCAATCACTATCGTAAATGCAACAAGGAGATATATAATAGTTAAGAACTCACTGATGACTCATGGACCTCTACCTCTGAAACAAATAACACATTACATGTTAATAGAATTTAAAATTTTAAAATATAGGGGACCCTGGGTGGATCAATGGGTTAAAGCCTCTGCCTTTGGCTCAGGTCATGATCCCAAGGTCCTGGGATCAAGCCCCACATCGGGCTCTCTGCTCAGCAGGGAGCCTGCTTCCTTCTCTCTCTCTGTCTGCTTCTCTGCCCACTTGTGATCTCTGTCTGTCAAAAAAATAAATAAAATCTTAAAATAAAATAAAATAAAATAAAATTTTAAAATATATTTTAAAAAATAGTTAAGAACTCAGTCTATAGAATCAGATACACCCAGGTCCAAACTTCAGCTCTGCACTTAGCAGCTGTGTAAACTCAAGGAAAAAATATCAATTTACAGACAATAGTTTCCTCATCTATAAAATGAAGTTAATCAAAATGACTTGACAAGGTTGTTTTTGAAATTAAATACTGCATACAAAGAACTTAACAGAGACTAATTCATAAACTATGCTAATAATGTAGCTATTAGTAGAAGCATTATAAATAAGAAGGTCTCATGTTAAAAGTTTAAAAATACTAATCTAAATAATCACAAAATTCTATTCAAAAGTAAATACCATGATCGCCACATTCACACATTAAGACCCACTTAAGAAAACACCAAGAGAGGGGAAAAAATTAAATATGCCTCATTCAACTTTAATTCTATGTTAATGGAGAGAGGCAAACATTTACTCACTATAGGGGTTAGAAAATCAAACTGACAATTAATACCACTTGGTTCACAACAAAGTGGCAAAATCCTTTGGACCAGTAGCTACCTGCAAAATAGACTCAAATAAATATTAAATAACCCCTTGGGTTTTTAGGATTCTAAACAGAAGTTATGTCAGACATCATAGATGAAGAGAGAAAAGAAGTCCTTGATCTCAAGGAACTTGCAGTCCAGTGAAAGAAGCAGAAAAAATTTTAAGACAGGGATGACACATGTTATATAGAAACATGTAAATGGTCTTAGAGTTCCACATAAAAGGCATACCTAAGACTGGAGAAAGAGGGCAAAGGTAGATATAACTGATTTCAAAGTCCTCCCACCAAAAAAAGCGAAGCCTGAATATTTTGAAGGATTAGAACTTGGTTAAATGAAAAACTGAGGGGCAATGTATTTGACTGTGTAGGCAGAGGTATGAGAAAGTATTGTTTTGAGCTGGAGTCTGAAGTAAGATCAGACCAGTGGGTTTAGTAGGGCCAGTCACTCATATAATCCCTGTTACTCTTCCTGTAAGTGATGGGAGTCCTGAGGAATTTTAAGCAGGGCAAAGATATGATCAGATTTGTGCTTTAAAAGATTACCTTAAAGCAGCAGAATGGAGAACCGGAAGGAAGAAAGAAACAGGGAGCCTAGAGAGCAAGATCTTTCAAGCAAGATAAAAGGTATGTGGACTAGCAGGGAGTCTCTTCCAGTAAAGCAGATGAGAAACAGAGAAAACCCAAATTAAGGCAATGATGGTAGAAATGGTGATGAAACAAATTATTCCTCAATTTTCTTTTTTAAAGTTTGTTGTTGTTTTTTTTTTTTTAGTAATCTCTGCTGTTCGTGAAACCACAGAACCAATAGAAATCAAGGCCAATGACCATGACCCTTCAATTCATGTGATAATAAAGATATCACCCAACTCCATCCATTATGCAGCCTAGAAACTATGCCCCAGATTTTTTCTGAAACTCAGCCATAAGCCAATTTGATGATTTGGTTATAAGAGAAAGAAAACAATTTTAAAGTTACAGTTCCATATAATCTCCATCATTTCTATCAATAGTCATGTGCATGAGTCTTTAACTTCTTAGACAAAGACACACACACACACAATTGGAAATAAGAAAATGTTCCCATTTTCAGTAGAGTTCATGCTACATAGATAAGAGACTAAAGTTATATTCAAATGCACCAGAGTGTCTGCTACTGCTAATTACATATTGGTTTCTTTTCATTCACAAAGAGTCCCTCATTTCACTGTGTATACATTGCAATGTTTTCCTCTTAGGATTAAAATTCTTGTACTATATTCTGTGTTTAACCAAGAATAATTCTCTTAAATACATATATTTACATTATATTATTATGTATGTGATATACATATTTATATTTATATTAAATGTATAATATATTTATATTCCATTAAATATTTATATAAATACAGGGACAGAGATAGAGATAGAAATAGACATACAGATGGTTTTTTCCTCAAATGTAAACATGATTGCCTTTTCAAAATACTCTCCTTATTTAAAATTCAAACACAAATGCATTTTCAAATTCCAACTGCCACATACCTCTGTAAAGAACAATTTGGCAAGATTTGTAAGGTTGTTAGAAATTTTTAAAGAGATTATAAGCAATTAAAATTCACTCTAGTATATGAACAATACAAAAGCTTTATCTTCAGTTACATGAATTGCCTGAAGCATTCTAGATTTATTCCAAAATTAAAATACTCTACAATTCCTGCCTAGCAACAAAGTTGATTTTATTTTTTAAGTTTATTTCTTTTATTTGAGAGACTGAGAATGTGCAGCTAGGAGGGGCAGAGGGAGAGGAAAAGAGAGTCTTAAGCAGTCTTTACACTGAACATGGAGCCTGACACAGGGCTCAATCCCAAAACCCTGAGATCAAAATCTGAGCAGAAACCAAGGTTCAGACACTTAATGGACTCCACCACCTAGGCACCCCCATAAACTTGGTAATTTAAAAGTAAAGGAATTATTTAATCGAAGATGTAATTTCCCATAGTAGAAAGCATTTTCCCTGTTTTTCTCTTATTATTAAAATGAAATAACCAAAAGAAGACATTTTAGTTCCAAACTAAATTACTTTAAAATAAATACTTTTTTTTTTAAGATTTTTTTATTTATTTGTCAGAGAGAGAGAGCGCACGAACACAGGCAGACAGAATGGCAGGCAGAGGCAGAGGGAGAAGCAGACTCCCTGCCGAGCAAGGAGCCCAATGTGGGACTCGATCCCAGGACGCTGGGATCATGACCCGAGCTTAACCAACTGAGACACCCAGGCATCCCTAAAATAAATACTTTTTAGTGGAGTTCATGTATTTGGTGATTTCAATCTCATACATGTTTTTTAAGACCAAAATATAATTACCAGTCATTCATTCCACACATTAATTACTTGCTATATATCTGGAACTAGGCTATGTACTACAGATTAAAAGTAAGAATAAAATATAGCCCTTGGTCTTGAGAAAGAAATACTGGGGTCAAGAAATACTGAAACAAATCATTACACCATAACTTAATACATGCAGTAGTTAAATGTAAGGTGTAAACAAATTCTGTAGAAATAACCAGAAATAACCAAACCAAAAGCTAGACCAGGAGGGCTTTACAGAGCAATAGACACCAGCAGAGGTGGGTTTCCAAGAAGAGTCTCTGGGGGCTGTTGATGAGCCATCAGTTGATAAATGCAACTGGGACAGGAGAAACAGCATGCGTATAAAGCACTACTAAATTTATAAAAGAGGATTTAGATTTTTCTCTTATACTTTAGAAAAGGTACATGGCTTTAATTTTGTAGTTGTAAAACAAATTTCTTAGTCTAAATCAAAACCATAAGACATGATTTCTTTCCCCTTACCCTTACTTAGCAAAGTGAAATTTTATAACTTACATTTAAAAGGTGGGCTTGGATTGTGTACAGCATAGTTTTATATATAACAGAAATCACCTCAATGGTGAAGACTCAGTCTAACCATAAGAAAACTCTGGCAAACATCAGGGGCACCTGCATAGCTCAGTGGGTTAAGTATCTGCCTTGGGCTCAGATCATGATCCCAGGGTTCTGGGGTTGAGCCCTGTGTCAGGCTCCCTGCTCAGTGGGAAGACAGCTTCACTCTCTCCCTCTGCCTTCCCCCCATGCTGGTACTGGCTCTCTCTCTCTCTCTCTCTCAAATAAATAAGTAAAATCTTAAAAAAAAAAAAAAAGACTGGCAAACATCAAAGCAAATCGTAAATGCAGATCAACTGAGAACAGTCCCAATAAGCCAACCCAGGAATGCTTTTCACACTCAGCAATATAGAGTCAGTAAAAAAGTATCAGTAGCATCCACTCTGAATCTCTCAACATAGAAATATGTCATGATACCAACTCACACTCTTCTCATTTGAAGATATGTTGACTCCCAACAAGCATTACAGTTGTAATATGTGTACTCTGCCATTTGTCAGTTACACACCCTTAAAGAAATTCTCTAAACCTTGGTTTCCTCATCTGTAAAATAGACTACAGTTACACAATTCTCAGCAAAATAACTGGCATATAGTAAGCACTCAATAAGTGCTATTATGAGACTTTCAACTGATGTAGGCAATCACATGAGGTCAGTAAATCACTAGTAAAGTACTTGGTACAAGTCAGCATGTATCTCATGTCAGTTTCTGATACTGTTTTCTTTCCTTTCTTAGGACTGGGACACTAGCATGTATTTACCTTACAGTATCTAACAAAGAGCTTCCCAGAAGAAGCCTGTGTAAATCCTAACCAAATAAGAAGCCTTGTGTAACTACTTCTAAGGATTCAGCTATCTCTCAATGTCACATGTGGTTCAAAAGCTCTGGCTTCACCAGTTCGGTTACTGCATACTATAAAAATAATACCCTGAATTTACAAAAATGGCCTTCTTAGCAGGAACTTAAGCCACTTCTAAATAGCAGTTCATTACTGACAATGACAGGATCAGGCAAATACAGAACCACATTTTAAGGGAAACCCAAGGCTAAAAAGAGAATATGTTCTATACTGACAAAGTCAGTCAATGGCGAAACAAAGACTCAAACTTGGAATATTTTGCCTCAAGTTCATAGTTTTTTCCAGCCCAGATTGCATTTCTTCAAAGGTCAAAAATACATTGATACATTGATTCACATCAATTTTCCAAGTCTTCACTCAGTACATATAAAACCTAAATATAGTTGTGATTAAACATTTATAAAAGGAACAATGTCAAAATCTTTTCTTTATTAAGGTATATCAATGTATCTTTTGCTGTAATGTCTTAGGTTTATGGTGTGTCTTTTTGCTCTTTTAGGGAGGTTGGCTTATTATATTAAGTGTAATTGTTTTTAAACCTCCTACAAATAATAAAACTGTACAAATTTCATGTTTTCATCTTACAGGTTTTTATAGTTCATCTTGTTTCCTCTGGCCATTTGTTTTTAATGTGCAACCAGTGAATAGTATGTTTTTTTAGGTTTCACATTTAAAAATGCAGCCTTCTGAAAGCTCAGCCAGAAATGTCCATTTCAAAAAGCTTACTTCGGCCAGTTGGCTTTGTCAGTGACATATATGCAAAGTGAAAATGTAACCAATAGTGATTTTCTGCAGTTCAGATGGAATCACTTAGCATATTCAACACGGGTTTCCAATCCATGACTCAAAAGGAATGTCCTTCAGCAAGCAAGTGTTTCTTTTAAACATCAGACCAGCTACTGTTGTTTGAACACCAGTGTTATCTTGGCATGGTTAGAATATATGTATATCATGAGGACTATAAATGCTATCCTGTACCAAAATACAATCAGAATATATTTGCCTTATAAATAATGTACAGAGTCAACACAAAATTTAAGTAACCAGCAGATAGTATTTGGGGAACTAAAATTTTTGAATTTTAATCATTTCCTACATTTTCATAGCTTCTTTAAGCTCAAAATACTGCACAGATACAATAATGGCTCATGTAAGCAGAAATACTAAATATCAAAAAAATCACCTTTATGTTAAAAAATTATAACCTCAGGGGCACCTGGCTGGCTCAGTGGGTTAAAGCCTCTGCCTTCGGCTCAGGTCATGATCTCGGGGTCCTGGGATCAAGCCCCGCATGGGGCTCTCTGCTTTCCCCCACCCCCGCCTGCCTCTCTGCCTACTTGTGATCTCTGTCAAATAAATAAATAAAATCATTTTAAAATGTTTTAGAAATTAGGACCTGCAAATAATCTTATATATACTCTTTTCTGTCACACAACGAATGACTATTTTTAATAAAAACTACCAAAAAATTAACAACTTGGGAAACAACAGATGTTGGCAAGGATACAGAGAAAGAGGGAACCCCCTTTACACTGTTGGTGGGAATGCAAACCGATGCAGCCACTCTGGGAGAAGTAGAAGGCTGTGAGACAGATCCCTGAGAGACCCTGGTATTCACCAACCTGAGCCTGCACAAGGACAGAATGTGCAGGATTGACCAGGGATGATGGCTACAGGGGAAGGAATGGAACAGATACCAAGAGTCAAGCAGTTCTGGTGGGTATTAAAGGCCTGGCCCAGCTGTTATGGGGAGACTTCATTAACACCTTGTAAACACCCTGAGAAATGCTGCAGCTTCTTTAAAAGTAAGAACCTTGCCCCAGAGTAAGCTCTCCTGTAGACCTACTTAACAGAGCCTAAAACCAAGCCTTAACAAGATCCACAAGGAAGACAGTTTGCGATTCAAGATATCTCAAGTCAAAGAAGTTTAGGAAATACCATGGACTTCCCACAGATGCCCTACAAGAACATAAAATCAAGCTGTCACAAGTTCAAGGTGATCAGACAGTAAGTGAACTTGTTATTTTCAGTCTTTTTTTTTTATTTTAGCTTTTCTGCTGGATATGTAGAAGTATCTCACTGTGGTTTTAATTTGAATTTCCCTGGGGCCTAACGATGCTGAGCATCTTTTCGTGTCCTTATTGGCCAATGGACCAATGGGCCAATCTTCTTTCGTGATATGTCTCTCCAAATATTTGTCCTTTTTTTTTTTTTTAAATTGGATTATTTTCTTATTGAGCAGTAAGAATGCATTATATGTTCTGGATACAACCCATTTGTCAACTATATGCATTCTGAATATTTTCTTTCAGTCTGAGGCTTGCCTTTTCATTTTCTTATTAAAAAAATTTTTTTTTCAGGGTACCTGGGGAGCTCAGTCAGTTAAGTGTCTGCCTTCCGGTTGGCTCATGATCCCAGGGTCCTGGGATCAAGTCCCACATCAGGCTCCCTGCTTAGCAGGGAGTCTTCTCCCTCTCCATCTCCAGCACTCCCATGCTCCTGGACTCACTCTCTCTCTCAAATAAATAAAATCTTGATTTAAAAAAAAAGTTTTATTTTGAAGTTATCTTTTGAAGATTAGATTTTTATTTTGGTGAAGTGTAATTCATTTATATTTTCTTTCTTTTATGATTAGTGCTTTGAATGCCTGAGAAAACTTTGCCTACTCCAAGGTAATAAAAATTTTCTTTATAAAAATAAATATTTTTTTCTTTGACAAGTTTAATAGCTTTAGCTTTTAAACTTAGGTCTATAACCCATTTTATGCTAAATCTTGTAGTTTTTCTTCTTGCTTTTATATGGATTTATTTTCAGTTGTGGAACCAATGTTATATTCCTGCAATAAACTTCCAATTGGTCATGACAGGTTATCCATTTTTTATATTGCTAGATTCCATTTGCTAATATTATTTTTACATCTGTGTCAATGAGGGATACTGTAATTTTTCCTTATTATAATATCTTTGTCACCTTTAGTATCAAGACTATATAGGCCTCATAAATGGGTTGGTAAGCATTCCTTCCTCATCTATTTTTGGAATGAGTTTATATAACACTGTTATTATCTCTTCCTTAAACATTTAATATATATCACCTGTGACATTATCTAAGCGAGAAATATTCTTTGTAAAATGGTTTTTAATTATGAATTCAAAAAACTGAATAGATAAAGGGCTATTAAAACTTTCCATTTCTTCTTATGATGGTTTTTAGTAAATTACGGTCTTGAAATCATTTGTTTATTTCATCTTGGTTATTAAATGATTGGTGTAAAGTTGTTCATAATGTCCCTTTATATTCACTTTAACATGTCTGAGATCTAAAAGTCTTTTAAAAAACAGAGTTTCTAGATTCACAGAAAAATGGTGGTCACTTAATTCCAAAGCCCTTCCTCTTTTACTCCACTGGGGCGGGCGATAGAACATAAAACTACATAGACCCCGAACCTTGTGCATTACTGTGATACAGAGAATACTGTAACCTCCACCATATGTGGACGGGGGAATTCTAACAGCAACTCTACCATCAGCCCAATGTTACTACCAGAAACCTAAGAGTACAGAAAGTAAAGAAGGAAAGGCTGATAAGATTCTTTGAAAAGGAACAGAGAAAAGCTGAGATTTTAGTGAAAGCACAGATAAAAATCAAAGAAAAAAGTGAAAAAATAATGGATCTGACTACAGGGAAGGAACCTGAAAGTATGCAGGATTCCAAGGGGCAGTCTTAGAGAAGCACTTGATTTTGAGAGTGAGTTAGCTAGAAAGAGAAGGAACAGAGGTTTTTTTATTGTAGTGATATGGTCAGAAAACATTCTGCAACTACTTTACATGTATTATAAGAATATGTAAATGAATGCATATGTGAATGTTGGGAGCCATGGAAGAAGGGATTCTAAGCCATTGGAAGAAGGGATATAAATATGGAATGAGAAAGGAAAAAACCATGTAGGGACAGACTGAAATTGGAGATATTGGTGTGAGCTCATGGTATCTAAATAATGTGTATGTCTACGGTGATGCATGTTCATCTGCATATATGCATATTTCTGTGCATGTTTCCATGTATGTACTTATGCATGTATGTATGTGTAAATGTATGAACATGTACATATTTGTAGCTTTGTCCTCTAAAAGGGCCTAAAACAAAGATACCAGGTAACATGAGCACACCTAGCACTTAGATTTCAGTCTCTAATACCATTTCCACTAACAGGAGCCAGGACTCCCCAGAGAAATAGCTTATTCCATGGCTAGAGCAGGATAGGTATAAGATGATCCTGGTAACACCCTACTATGCTATAAAGTTTTAAAAGTCCTAAAAAATAATAATAATAATATAAGGTATGTCACAAGGATACAGGAGCTATCTTGAAGAGTCTTCCACTGGCCAAAATTGGGACAAAAGAAGCACCAAAATTATTAAGATCAATACTGACTTATAAACTATTAGGAAAAATAGAAATTCCATGAGTCCCTGCTAATAATAAGTAGACAAATGAATAAACGAAGGAGAAGGGAAATTTATTACATATAGAACACTTAGGGCCAAATGGCAAATATAAAGGAAGTGCTGATTTAGAAAAATCATCTTGCAACCATCACTGTAAAGATTTTATCAGGCAAGAATCATCAATGAATGATAAATTTAAGGGGAAATTTTAATGAAAAGCAGATATGTACACTACTTATGAGTAGCAATGGGGGAAAACAGTAATTATACAGTCGAGAAATCAGGCAACACCTTGACCAACAGACCAAAATTAATCATCAATGAAGGTGACTCTACATGATACTATATGGAAAATGCAGTATTACCTATTCTTGACAGCAGTATAATAGTCTGGCCAAGAATGTATAATCTTAATGTCACAAGGAAACAACTCATAAACAAAATGAGAAATGTTTTCTTTTTTAAGTAGTGAGAGAGACTCTTCAAAAATGTCAATGTCATAAAAGACAAGGAAAGGCTGTAAAAATTTCCCAGCTTAAAAGAGGCCAAAAATGAATACAGACTGGACTAGATCTTATAACGGGGGGGGGGGGGGGTTTATAAAGCACCTTTTTACCTTATTAGAACAGACAAAATTAGGATTTGGGTATTAGAAAAGATAAAAGTATTATATCAATGTAATTTTATGAAATTAATAACTGTACTGTGGTTATGTAAGAATATTCCTATTCTTAAAAAATATACACTCTTTAAAGAGTTTAGGGATAAAGGGCCATGATGTGTGTGCTCTCATATAGTTCAGAAAACAACAACAACAAATTGTGTATGCATGAGAGAGTAAGCACAAGAGAAAGAAAGAAAGAGGTGATAAAACAAATGAGATAAAAATATTAACAATGGAGAAATCTGGTTAAAGGGTATAAAAATGTCTTTTAAATTATTTTTAACTTCAGAGAAAACAAAGAGAAGAAATATAATCGTGCCTCACTGAGTAGTGTCTACACAGCCATAATAATGTAAATTCTTTTATTAGTTACAGAAAAGGTCAAGCTGCCACAACAAATATACCCCAAAATACAATTAAATTAGATAGTTTACATTTATTCTGCTAACTATGGAGACAATTTCTTTTCTTAACTCTTCCCACCCCTCTATTAGTAATCCCACTTCTTGAAGTCTCTTTGTTTGAACCATCTGCCACGAAATGCTATTTCCTGCTGGGATCTTAACTGATATCCTATGTAGGAATTTGGGGACTGGTTTGCTCACATAGCTGATGAATGCACAGATGATTTCCCTGAGGGAGCAGGGAGAAAAACAACAGAAATACATGTCATGCAATGGAATCATAATTGTTCAAATTATTCTTGGTACAGCATGGGATAAAGGGCTAGCTGAAGACTTGGCTTTGAGAGATAAATGGCTATTGCACTTGATTGTTGACAACAGTAATTACAAAGACTCCTTAAGTGGGCAATCTGCTCTCCTTAAGGATTTACAAAATAAAAAAGCTTGGGACCTTGAACTCCCAAATCAAGGTACAGGTGGAAAACCTAAAAGCATCTATGATGGCCATTTAACTGGGTGATGGTGTGCAAATGAAAGGGAAATACCCAGACTTTCTAGGTTCATTAATCCCTGAGAATGTCAAATGTCACATGATCCACTAGTCAAAGTGGGGCTTACAGAATTTCAGATACAAATGAAGATTTCATCCAAGTCTTTCCCACAGTAAATCCAGCAGGTGCATAGACCCATCCTGACATTATTTTCCCATTGATGTAATATGAAGTTGGAACAGATATAAATAGCCGAATCCCTACCTTAGCTTCTGCTAAGGAAGAGTATTATGAAGGTTATTATGATAGCAGAGACAAACTGGAATCCCTTGGAACTTCTCCCAACCCACCAAAAGAGCACACTTTTCAAAATCAATACTCATCACTAAAGAAACTGCAGAGATTAGTGACACCATCAAAGATTTAAATAACACAACAATGATGCATCCTCATTCATAATCATGTTTGGCCTATGAAAAAGCCAAATGGATCTTGGATAACAACTATGGATTATCATAAACTTAGGAGAAATTCCAATTACAGCTGCTCTTCAAAACTAAGATATATTTTGTAGAAAAGGTCAACATGGCTCATGAAACTTGGTGCAAATCTATTAAACTATTACAATTCTTAATCTCAATGAATAAAGACAATCACAAGTAGCTCCTTTTGCCTGTCAAAGATAGTAACAGTTTGCCACGACAGCCACTCAGTTATAGCACAGAAAGGAGGCCACAGAGAAGGTGTCTGAGGCCAACAAGCAAAGAACCCTGAGGCCAAAGGAGGCCAAAGCAGCTCAGGCTAAAATTGAACAACATCACCTGCAGAGGAAGAAAGAGTTCAAGGACAAGGAGACTACAATTCTTGGATCCCAGTACAGCACTGAAGTGGAGAAGACCCAGGGGATGACCATCCTCCAGAACTACTTCCAGAAAAACACAGATTAAGTCCTGGAAAACCTTTCAGTCTTTGTCTGCAACATCCTACCCCTTGAATTTTCAGAAATTCAAGAAAATTGTCTCATTAATGATTAGGGGGGAAAGAAAGTGTCTGTTCCATGGATTGGCATTTCAGATGCCTTCATGAAATATGAAGATTTAGCAAAGTTCAAGTTTATATTCTTATGAAAAGCCACGAAATTATTGCCATACATTATGTAGCAGGTCCCTTTACTTTTTGGAGAATACCAAATCTAGCTTCTTGGTACAAACTCAGAGCTTATCTAAAGTCTTTATCTTTTTACCTCATATGCTTAGAAATTTAATGGGTGGAGCACCTGCTGGCTCAGTCAGTGGAGCATGCAATTCTTGATCTTAGGGTCATGAGTTTGAGCCCCACTGGCCATAAAGATTACTTAGAAAAAAAATAATAGTAACCCTTAAAAAAGAAATTTAATGGATAAAAATTGTATGTTTTCCCATGCTTTCTAGCTCAAGCAACATATATATCAATACTGGCATTTTCTTTCTTGGGTATGTTAAAAAAAATTTAAGAAAGAAAGAGATTAACTTTTTTTCCCTAAAGCTTTCTCGAAGATCAGGTACTTCTTCTATGAAAAAGTAATGGTTATTTATAACCTGTGTGAAACAGAAGCCAGCCTTAAAATAGTCCTTTCTGGATAAGGTCAGTACAAAGAATACTAGTATAATTGGTTGAGCTGCTTTTAGTTTCTCTTAATCAAAATTACTAGATGATGGAATTCAAAAACTAGTTACCCGTTATTACTTGGTGTACTGATAAGTTTTTACAAGTAAAAACTTTTTGTCATGCAAATTTTTAAAAAGAATCTCTTATTTTAGCGCGAGTCCAATATTGATGACAATTTAAGAAAATTTGGTAAGCAGGAAGTGGCAATTATCCCATAAAAATTCAAGAGCCTGCCACACTGTGAAGTTTCCAGGAAAATCTGGGATGTGTTAGAATATGGCCTCTAAAAAAGATGTTGCTTCACCTTGCGCTGCCTTCCAAAAAGAAAAAAGCACAAAACTTGGAGACTGTCCTTGAATTTTAGAAGCAGTATGTCATACATTCAAATAGAGTAGCTACTTTTAAGTAGAGCCCAGAGCAAGAGAGGGCTCTGAGGTTGATAAACACTACAATGTAAGCTGATCTTCTATGGCCCAAAAGACCCAGTAGTACTTGAATTACCTATGCCAGATAGGTCTACTCTCTATAGCCTCTGAAAACCCCCAAAAGAGGGGTCATTGTACAGACCCTCAGGTAACCTGTCAACAATTATTCTCCATTTGAAAAACAGCTCCTACTTCTGCAGGGCCATGATACAGAGAGAACATCCAGTTACAGGACACCAAGTGACTGCATGACCAGAGCTGCCCATCATAAAATGGGTTACCCAATCCACTGAGTCACGAAATTGAGTGTGTGAAACAGTGTTTTATCATTAAAGAGAAATTAAATATATAAATAAGAAAAGAAGGCATAAACTGAATAAGTACCTACTCTAGCTGCTTTGCAGCTCTTCCATGACCTCATGTGGAGTTCCCTATGACCAATGAACAGAAGAAGAAAAAAAACCCCACAGTCTTGGGTTACAGATGCATCTACATGATATGCTGGCAGCACAGATAAGCTGTAACCTCAGTTTCCCACTCCATAGTTTCCTTGAAAAACAGTAACAAAGGAAAATCTTCCCAATGAGTTTAACTTTGAGCAATACATCTCATTGTCACTTTACTGGGAATGTGAGACAGCCTAAGATTCAGATTTATACTAATACATGGGCAACGGCTAATGGGTTGGGATCAAGGAAGTAGAAAGAAAAAGACTGAAATATTGGTAAAAAGGAAGTCCAGAAAGGAACTGTGTGAAAGGATTTCTCAAAATGGACATACTTTGTGAAGACATTAGAGATTCTAGTTCCCAGGAAAAGAAAGCTTCCAGCAAGGAACACTGTCACAGTTCTATGAAATTTGAAGCTGAGACTGCCACAGCCACAGCCACCACAGCCCCCCCCACCCCGCCCAAAAAATGGTTAATGTGCCAACAGAGTGATTTCTTGCTATAATAAGAGGAAAATGGGTGGCTGTTGCACAATAATAGGAACAGATAAACTATGTCTAAAATCCAAGGGATTCACTGGCCAGCTTCTTAGTATTATTCCTATGACCAATAACAAACTTAATGAAAACCTATGTTAATCCAATAAATATAGGATGCATAAGGACTCAGATCTTTGAAGTATGAAGGCAAAGGCCAATGTGCTGAAAAAATATAAGAAAAATGTAAAATAGGTAGTGGAGAAAGGAAGTTATGATTATCAACTTCAGTCTGTTGACACATTACAAAAATGGAGAATGTTAGAGCCAAGCACATTTTACATTAATTATCTCTTCACCATCCCACTCCCTTTCCCACTAGGTTAAATGATGAGCACTGTGATGACTACTTTGCAATTCTGGTTTCAGATGGGAAAATGACAAAAATATCACCCTGCAACAAAAGGTGACTAATGAGACTTTGTGTCTCCCCTGCTTAGATGAAGAGGAAGAGGAAGGGCCCCTCTCCATGGCTCCTGCTCTTAATAATCCCTTAAAATAATACAATTACTTCCTTCTGTGGTAACCCTAGAAGTGGTAAAAGCTGATCTACTCCAGATAATATTTGGATGCTTCATTATTTATTCCCTTAACTCTGCCTACACCTGTCAATGATCCCTTCACTAAAATCTCTTCGTTTAAGTCATCTGAGATAAGCTTTATTTCCTACTGAGATACGAATACAAAAGTATATGTGGAAATTAGAAATTCTGTTCCAATTTAGTAAAAATAAATAAGGATGATTTGTTTGGTTTTTTTAATTTTTTTAAAATAATCTCTACGCCCAACATGGGGCTCAAACTCACAACCCTGAGATAAAGAGTCGCACACTCCACTAACTGAACCAGCCAGATGCCCCAGGATCATTAACTTATAATCTTTGTCACATGAAACCTACAGAGCAGCATTTCTCATGGTATGGTGTGCTGATCTTCTGTGGTTTCTGTATAAGAATTATCTGGGGTTGTCCATGAAATGATGAATGGATAGATAAAATGTGGTACATATCCATATAGTGGAATTAAAAAAAAAAAAAAAAAAGAATTAGCTAGGATACTTTAAAATGCAGATTCCCAGGGCTCATCCCAAGCTTTTCAAATCAGAATCCCCAGAAATGAGGCCCTAGGCAAAACACTTTCAGTACATCTTCCCAGAAAATACTTTGCACAATAAAATTTAAGGACCATTGTTCAAAAGCAGTCATTCTCACCACACCAGCAGTATAAGCATCATGCAGAAACTTGTTAGAAATGTAAATTCTTGGGCCTCATCCCAGTCCTACTGAGTCAGAAACTCTGAGAGTGGGGCCTAGCATTCCTGTGTTTCAATAAGCCCTCCAGGTGATTCTGGTGGACACTGAAGTTTGAGAACAACTATTCTAGAGTTTTGTCTTTTCTCTGCACAGCAAATGTGTGATTTCTGCTAACCTCCATCTGTTCCCAAATTCTATGTGATCCAAATAGGACTAAGTCAATCCCCACAACCTACCAAAGAGCTAAGAACTTAACCAAGACCTTACCCAGCATCCTCTGACTTTAGTGATGGGCTCATTCCAATTATAAAATGAGCAAGTCCTGGAGACAAAAGATACAGTATAGAAAATACAGTTGTAATAGCAAAGTATGGTGACAGATAGGAGCTACACTTGTGGTGAGCACTGCATAATTATAGAGTTGTTGAATCACTATGTTGTACACCTGAAACTAAGGTAACATTGTATATCACCTTCAATATTTTAAGTAAAAAATCAAACAAATTAATAAAAAATAAACTGGTCAAAAAATGATCTTACAGTAGATCACAGACTAACATAATATTCATCTCCTTTCCCTAGAGAAACCATATTAGAATGATAGTAATCCTTGCATCTGCCAAAATTAAGAATACCCCCATTCTCTGAGCAAAACCAATCCTATTGATAGCAATGAAAATGAAACTATAAGAAACTAAGAGACAAAGTTCTGTCAAATGTTTACACTCCCTTTATAGTCCCCATTAATTATCATGCCAAGTACTCAGATATTACTTGCCCTGCTGCCAACCATGTGCCTGAGGTGGAATTACTCAACCGTCTGAACATTCACTGGGTCCCAGAGGTGAAACCACTCACTCAACCCTGTGGGGGCAGACAACCAAGCTTTTTGCCCATGACTTACAGCCAAGCTTCTGTAATCATGACCTGGCAAGCATTCTGACCCCCTTTATTATTATTTCACTCAGGGCAGAAATTAAGAGCCTGTAGAGACAGCCACTCACATTTTCTTTACCTGACTAGTGACTCTGAGGCACTATATCAAGAGTCAGTATGACTTCCTATTTCAAGATTGCTAATTAAAGACTACTATGTCCTCTTCTCCTCCAAAAAAACCACCCCCAAACAAAAAGGAGTAAAATAAACAGACATAAACTCCTTCAAAGAAATCAAAAGACCTGTGGTAAGTCTAACCACAATCTATGAAGATGGGAAGTGAACACAGAAAAGGTAAACAATACTAAAGGGCACAGCAAGGTCAAATCTAAATGCCTGAAGAATATATTTATTCACCTCATAAAATTCTAAAAAAGCTCAGGAAGTAAAAGCACCAAGTATTAGAGAAAGTGACGTACAGATGGGATCTGAAGACAAAAGACTTATCTAACCATCTATGTAAGTAACAGATACACAGACCTTCACAGAAAACAGAAAGCATAATCTCAGGAGAAGTTGAACAAAACAAGGGACTCCAGATTAGAGGGACACAGATATAAAATAGCATGGGAATGGAGAAGTAACTTAAAATACATAGTTGAGAAAAAGTTTGTATCCTGGATAGTCAACCCACAAATTCCCTTCCCCAACCATGGGACTAGGCTCATGATCCCCAGAAAAAAATTAAAGAAACCTACAGAGAAAGAAGAACAACTCAAGAGAAAAGACCACCTACAGCTATGGATATTTGAGTCACCAGGAAAACAGCTAGGTAGTCCCCTAACTGCCTTCAAGAGAAGCCCACCAAATGACAAGCCCTGGCTCCTGGCCCCATAACCACAATGAGATACCACCACACACCCACTAGGGTTTCTATAATCGAAGAGATGGGTAATAACAAGTATTGACAGTAATGTGGAGAACCTCATCCTTGGGTGGAACCCTAGTGAATCACTGGCAGGATAAAAATAAGTTTACAACTTCGGGAAAATATTTGGTGGTTCCTCAAAAGGTTAAGCATAGAGTTAAAGCAAGACCCAGCTATTCCTAGATATACCTAGATATACACCCAAGAGAAATGAAAACTTGTATATGAATGTTCATAATAGCAACATTTACAATGGCCATAAAGTAGAAAATCTAAATATCCATCAAATATGGCTTCTTGTCCTTTTGGCTAAGATCAAGTGCTTAAATGTCCATCAACTGATGAATAGATAAATATAATGTGGTATATTCATACAAGAGAATACTATTCTACATTAAAAAGGAATGAAATATTGGCACATGCTACAGTACAGATAAACCCTGAAAACATTATACTAAAGGGCACATGGGTGGCTCAGTCGGTTAAGTGTCTGCCTTGGGCTCAGGTCATGATCTCAGGGTCCTGGGCCCCATGGTCCATTGCTCAGTAGAGAGTCTGCTTTTCCCTCTCCTTCTGCTGCTCCCCCCTGCTCATGCTCTCACTTGCTCTCTCTCTAATAAATACAATCTTTAAAAAAAATAAATAAATAAAAAGCATTATATTAAGTGAAAGAAAGCCATCACAAAAAGACTTCGTATTATATGCTTCATATTATATGATCCCATTTATGTGAAATGTCCAAAGGTTTTCACAATTTCCTAAGCATGGGAAGCAATAAAGGTGTCTTTTGTTATGTTAATGAGGCGGCTTCTGGCCCTCACCTAAGGATGGGGGCTGTTGCCAGGAGAACCAACCATATGATTAGAGCATTGGAACTTTCAATCCTACCCCCTCCATTCCAGCCTAGGGAGGGGAGAGGGGCAGGAGGCTGAACAGATAGCCAACAGATGCCTATGTAATGAAGCCTCCATAAAAACCTAAAAGGACAGGGTTTAGAGAGCTTCTGAGTGAGTAAACACATGAAAATTTGGGGAAAGTGGCACACCTAAACAGGACAAGGAAGTTCCTTTACCCATTCATTGCTCTATGCAGTTCTTCTATCTGGCTATTCTAATGTCATATCCCTAACAAAAAAACAAAAACCAGCAATCTAGTAAGTTGTCTGAGCTCTGTGAACAGCTCTAACAAATTAATTGAACCTAAAGAGGTCGTCATGGGAACCTCTGATTTGTAGCTGGTCCATCAGAAGTACACATAACAACCTAGGCTTAGGACTGGCGTCTGAAGTCTAAGGAGAGAGTCATGGGAAGTTCCAATCTGTAGCTGGTGGGTCAGAAGCACAGATAACAACATGGGCTTGCAACTGGCATCTGAAATGGGGATATGTTGGGTGCGGTGGCACTGGAGAGTAATCTTGTAGAACTGACCCCTTAACCTGTGGGATCGGATGCTATCTCCAAATGGATAGTGTCAGAATTGAATTTTATAGACACCAAGTGTCTGGAGAATTACTGGAGCTGCATCCTTGCTCCACACATTGAAAACTGAGTCTCAGAACCATTTTAATGTAAAGAGATTTATTTTGGAGTGGTAAAAATGTTCTAAAATTGATGTGGTCATGGCTGCACAATTCCACAGGTATAATAAAAATCATTAAACTGTGTGCTTTCAATAGGTGAATTGTGGAAGTGACTATCTCAATAAAAATGTTTTGAAAGAAAGATTAGATATGTAGATAGCTAAGGACCGCCAGCTAGCCAACTGTCCTCTTTCCTCTCTCTCTTCCCACTTGCCATATGTAGTCAATAAGCAAGTATTTATTACCCTTCATCCACAAAACAAAAATGAGAGAGAGAAGGGATTTCCTCTTAATTTCTTTTTCTTTTTTTAAAGATTTTATTCATTTATTTGACAGACAGAGATCACAAGTAGGCAGAGAGGCAGACGGAGAAGGCAGGGGAAGCAGGCTCCCTGCTGAGTAGAGAGGCCAATGTAGGGCTCCATCCCAGGACCCTGGGATCATGACTTGAGCCGAAGGCAGAGGCTTTAACCCACTGAGCCACCCAGGTGCCCCCTTTTTTGGGGGGGGTTCTCTTTAAAGAAATATTGGCCTGTCTGGGAAGAATTATAGTGATTAATACTGGTGCTAGTTCCCATGAATGTACAGGCTTCCTCTCCTCATTCTGACATCTGGAGGTCCCTAGTTTAAATTTGCTCCCCAACCGCTCACTTTAAAGACAGGCTAGCTGGTCAAAACCCCAACCCCTTTCACAGTACTTAATCTTTCTATGGACTAATCCTCAAAAAAAACAAAAACAAACAAACAAAAAACCCTGACAACCAAATACTTGAAGAAGGCCAGAAATAAGAAAAGCCCAATAAAAACAAAAGAACGAAATAAAAATTACTCCAGAACAAAATGTGATAATTCAAAAAGTAAAAAATTGGGAAGAAAAAAAATCCCATACCTCCAGATAACAGGAAGAGCCCCAGGAACCAGAGGGAATTGACAGATTCAACAGTACAACTGAAAGCCTAGAAAACTTGAGAAATTATAAGGCTATGTAAAGAAACACGTGATTTTTTTAAAGAAATGTATGATTTTTTTTTAAAAAAGAGTCTACTGGGGCACCTGGGTGGCTCAGTAGGTTAAAGCCTCTGTCTTTGGCTCAGGTCATGATCCCAGGGTCCTGGGATGGAGCCCCACTTCGGGGATCTCTGCTCAGCAGGGAGCCTGCTTCCTCCTCTCTCTTACTGCCTCTCTGCCTACTTGTAATCTTTGTCAAATAAATAAATAAAATCTTTAAAAAAAAAAAAAAAAGAATCCACTAGAAACATTTTCCTTCGAGTAGCACAGGACATTGTAATCATAAAGAAGGAAATATGATCCTGGTACATACTACATTGAAAAATATTTACATATCACAAGCAAAGTATGTATTAACTTTTAGAATCCTCTATATAGAAGTCACAGAAGATCTAGCTACCACTACAGACCAGTATATAAATGTTATTAACCTTGACAAAGTAAGAATAAAGGTGAAGTTTACAGAAGTTGAGAAACTTAAGGTAGAGAGTAATAATGGTAAAGATAAGATGATGAATGTGCTCGTTTAACAAAATGTAGAATTGAGGAGTTAAAAGCTGATGAAACAAGAAAGAGAAGTTTGAGTATCCTTTGTGTGGGTGCAGAGATGAGCAGCAATGGAAAGGAGATAGCGATATAACTAGAAGGATAATAGAAAAAATGTGTCATTAATCAAAACACTTTGTCACTATGATACATCAACAGAAAAAAATTAAATATGATGAATTCAAAAATAGTGGTGTAATTACATTATTTAGAGATAAAGAGTTAACCATAAGGTGGGGGAAAGGCATGGGGTAGGGGGAAATGATGTCTTCATAAGTTTGTACTATTTGGCTTTTTATTTTTATCAAATGAACTACACACAGTTAAAGGTTATTTTGAATGCTTCTGTGATCTTGCAAGGTTTAAATAGTCTATTTTTAAATATGTAATAATCTATCTTGCTAACACATTTCTAACCTCTCTCTTCTAAGCCTAGAAACTTTAACCCTGATTTTCTAACATCTCCAAAGAGAGCTGGATATTAAGGGGTGTCATTAAATTCCCCACCTTCAATGAAAACAGTACATAAATGTGCATGGTTTGTAATCATTTTTAAGTGGGAGAGAGAAGATGGGGAAATAAATATGATATAATATTTTAAAAGAGAGATTACTGAAAAACCAAAAGGTAGAAGACTGATTTCTACACTTCAAGCTCACTTCAATAGCAGTGTGATAAATACAAAGAGCTCAACTATTCTATAATAAGCATTACATAAATCCTAAAACTCTACCATAACATATTAAGACTTTTAAAAAGCCAGAAAAATATAGCTATTGCCAGTTAATCTCAAAACTGGGGAAAATTTACAAGAAATATGATTCTGACATGTTAGAAGTCCCTAATTTTAGTGTCCTCATTAACTGAATAATCTATTAGGCACAATGCCTATTTACCCATATCATTTGCCAAGTTTACATTTATTCCAATATAATTAACACACACTGATTCCCCAACAGATAATCTATTCTACATATTGACATCAAAACAATATGGTTTTTAGGAAGTTGGGCAGGAGAAGCAAAGAAAGAGTAAAGGCTGAATGATGGAGCCAATTTCCCAAGTTTCAAAAGAATTTGTCACCATCTTTCAAAAATAAAAGAACCATTGATTGGGTTCCCAAATTATATTATGTGTTGATCAATTCAAGAACAGCCTAATACTGCTGAGAAAACCACAGAATAACAGGATTTTGAATAATCTTTCATTGAAAGGCAAAAGTTAAACATCATATTCCTTAAGAGAACTAGCAACAGTAGACATATTAATAGTGCTAGGCACTGTTTCTAATATAGTAGGGCTCACATTAAAACCACTGCTAAAGTCTAGAAATGGTCATAACAAATCTTTCAACCTTACAGCATAAAAGTCAGTTGATAATTTCTTTGTCTAACACCTAATAAAACTCATTCTTCCAAAATTGTGGAAAAGCTAAGCACAGTCCTCCCTTATTATAAAGTTTCCTGTTACAAAGCTGCATGGTTTACACATATGTTACACTTTATTATTTTTTTGAAAGTCCTCCTTATAACACCCTCTTTGTTGTAATACTCAACATACTTTGCCTCCAGGCTAGATATATAATGAAAGCAAAATGAATTCAGACAGATTGTTGAGGGGAAAAAAACTAGTTTCATTTTAGTAGTCTTTCTAAAATCTTTTTTCTTTCCTTGTAGCTTTTCATCATCTCAATGTTTTGTTTTCACTGAACATTTTCCTTTTCTTTTTACATACTTCCTTTGGTAAATGAAAGATGATAGATTGTTAAAACCATTTTGTACTACCTTTGAAACAAGAACTTTTAATATACAACTCCTGTCTTCCAAAACCTTGTACAAATTTCATCTTTAAGACAATGAACTATATAGGACTTAATCAACCAGCTGCAAAAAGCCATATGAAATCTTAATTTTCCACTCACACGTTTTATATTCATAGTCCCCTAAAATCATGAATGTAACTTTCCAAATTAGATTTAGGAATACTTCTCAGTTATTGTTTCCATATTAAAAAATACTGTCTTATTTTAGCAAAGATCTAGAAGTGCTTTCTTATTCATAAATTTCAATGTAAGGAAATTTGGTATAAAAACGCTGCTTATTTTTAACTTAGGCAGAAATACAGTTCAAGGCGTGCCTGGGTGGCTCAGTGGGTTAAGCCTCTGTCTTCAGCTCAGGTCATGATCCCAGGGTTCTGGGATAGAACCACGCATGGGCCTCTCTGCTCAGCAGGGAGCCTGCTTCCCTTCCTGTTTCTCTGCCTGCCTCCCTGCCTACTTGGGATCTCTGTCTGTCAAATAAATAAAATCTTAGGAAAAAAAAGATAGAAACAGTTCAAAATAATATAATATGGGGGCACCCCATTCTGATACACCAAGCTTAATCATTTCTGATATTCTAAATTAGCCAGAAATGACTTAAATTGTGTACTATATGAAATACAAATGGAACAAATTTTATATCTTTAGAAGTTGGAAGAGGTAAGTACATAAAATATCATTCTTCCATGTAAAGCATGCCTACTAATATTAAAACTCTATTCTTGCTCTCTTGGGGCCTGCTGCCAAGATGACCAAGAAAAGAAGGAATAATGATCATGCCAAAAAGGACCATGGTCACGTACAGCCTATTTGCTGCACCAACTGCACCCACTGTGTGTCCAAGGACAAGGCCATTAAAAAGTTCATTATTCGGAACATAGTGGAGGCCACCGCTGTCAGGGACATTTCTGAAGAGAATGTCTTTGACGCCTATGTGCTTCCCATGCTGTATGTGAAACTACTTTATTGTGAGTTGTGCCATTCACAGCAAGGCAATCAGGAATCACTCTCGTGAAGCATGGAAGGACCAAATACCCTCACCCCAATATAGACCCATGGGTACTGCCCCATGACCTCCACCAAAGCCCATGTAAGCTAAGTCCTTAAGGACTGAAGAAAAGCTGTTCTCCCCGGGGGGGGAGTAGCGAGGCAATTATATTTAAAAAAAAAAAAAACAACTCTATTCTTGATATTCTTGAGTATCTTAAAATTTTATAATAGTAAAAAAATTGAAAAAAAACTTCAGCAATATAATTCTTAAATCATCCTACATATGTATAACACTTTAATATTTACTGTCCACGTAAAGAGTTATATAAGAATGTTCACAGCAGTTTTATTCACATATGTAAAAAATTGGAAACTACCCAAAAGTACATCAAAAAGATTATCTAGGTTGTTGTGGTGGTGGCTGGTGCACTGAGCTCCCCAACTCCAAGAGCGGGCCACATCCCTTCCCCACCACTACCATGAAGCAGATGTTCAAGGAGGAACACTTGTTGGAATACAGATGTGTACAATCTGTGAAGACCCAAGTGAAATATCCCAACCAGGTTCCAGTGATTGTGGAAAAAGTCTCAGGCTCTCAGATTGTTGACAATGACAAACAGAAGTATCTGGTTCCATCTGACATCACTGTGGCTCAGTTCATGGGGATCATCAGGAAAAGAAGCCAGCTTCCCTCTGAAAAGGCAATTTTCCTATTTGTGGGCAAACTGTCCCACAGTCCAGCCTAACTAAGGGACAGCTTTAGAAGAAAAGATGGAGATGGATTCCTCTATGTGGCCTAGAGAGAGAGAAAACGTTTGGCTTCTGAGGGCCAGTGCTGGGCTAGGTGCACCACTCCTGATTGTGGATCTTGTAAACAGCAAGCCATTTTCAGTTACCAGATCTCTTCACATAGACTATTAGTGTATTCACATCCACTATCACATAGACTATTAGTTTTGTAACTGGATTTATTTTAATATATTAGAAGGTTTTGTTTCCTTAGATTAGTGAATTAACATACAAAGTTTTGTTATGATTTTCCTTTTTGTGCACTATGCTCAAAGGCTGTACTCTCCATGGAACTTTTTCCTCTGAAGATCATATTTAATGAAGATATTTCCATATTAAAGTGAGGTAGGCATGATATTATAATGAAAGGGAGGGAGATGGTGCATTTCTTTTGGATTATGTTTGAAGTGTTAAAGAAGGCTAAGCATTTAAAGCACCCAAATTAAATCCTTAGCAATCAGAATATTTGCTTCACTGGATTTTGCCAACTGCCAATCACGTTGGACTGAGCTTATCTGTTCCTCTTTCTGAATCTATTAAGGTAAATAATTAACAATAAAACTTCCTCTTATAAAGGCAAAAAAAAAGATAATATACTTAAAGCTTACTGTGTATGTTATTGTGTATGTGTATATATATATATAAAGGTACGTACATATACTGTATATATACAGTTTATATGTATGTGTGTATATATATATATATATATATACACATAGGAACACACACACACACTTATGTGTGTGTGCAGATAGATAGATAGATATCCTCTACACAGAATACTACTAATGTAATCTTAAAAGAACTTTAACCTGGTAATAGTCAACAAACATTCGTTTTTCATATTAAACATTAACATACAGCTTGACTGTGTGTTTTAGAATTTAAATCTGCAAACAAGAACTTCCATGTAGATTGGAAAAGGGTTACTGAATCAACTTAATTCAAGAAAGACTGTGGAGGATAGGGGAGGACTGTTCATTTCCCTTGGCAATATGTTTTCTAGATGAATATTTTAAACTGTTGGAACATTTTATGTCACAGTGTCATTTAAATGAAGTAGTTTTATGGTAATCATTTTCCTTCTCAACTGAGTAAAATATTTAATAGCTCAGTTATTCCACTGTTAAGAAAGGAACCATGATGAAATATATATATAGATCAAAAATGGCTGTCAAATCCTATCAAAACTACCATATTTAACCTTTCTCTCATCAAATGCAGTCCTGACCGCAGATATTTCCATAACACTTTTCCAGCCTTGGCATTCAGCCACCATGAAAGAAATTATTATTTTTTTCAAACAACACCAAGAAACTTAAAATATTCTTTTTAGACCTTCCCCTCTTAGCCACAGTAGGCAAAGAGGCATTTAACCACCAAATTTCTACAGTATATACATATATAGAAGGAATCAAAATTCACCTTTCAGGAAAAGTAACAACTTTAAATGATCACGTAAAAAACGAATTTGCAGACTACAGGGAACCCTCTTTATAACCTTCTCCCAGGAACTAAAGGTTTTATACAATATAATATACAGGAAGACGCTGTTTGAAAGTAACATTGTTTTATGGGTCTTGGACCAGAGATTTTATAAATGAATACCATATATATGAGAAAACCCAGCACAGGATGAGAATCAATCCTATTATCCCCTTGATCTTCCGACTTCTCACTATGGATCTATAAAGGATCTTACAAACAAATGAGGGAAGTTCTCGAATATTATAAAACACCTACACTTTAATGCCAAGGCAAGGAACAGGAGCCAGCACACCATAGGGATCCTTTTCTAACATTTTTCTCTAACATTTCAACCATGTCTGTTAGAAAATAAAGGCCATATGGTTCACTGGTGAGACAAGGGTTATCAAAACATTATCTGTTGATTCCCTATAAGGAAAATAGCATTAATCTTTTATTAGCACTAATATCCCCACACAGAAAAGCAAGACTGTGTCCTGGCTGTTCATTCACCCCAGCTGAGCATATCAGTTCTCTCTCTGGATGACTATCAAAGAATCCAGACAGCTTTGGGAAGTACAGCCTCCCAGCAACCACATGTGGCCACTAACACATTTCCTTGGCAGACAAGAAAAAAGCCTCAGTTTAGACAATTAGAAGTTACTTGAAGGCTGAGGATCTGATGATCTGAGGATCTCAAAATGAGGCAAAACATGACTTACTTGTTCTTCAGTTCACTGTTTTCTTTGGCGGGCTTTTTATTCCAAAGAATGCATGAATTTTTATTTATGTGACAATATAATCCCATACAAGCCTATAGAAGTCATTTTATGATTTAAAAAATATTTCACCATGCTCATATATATTATTAGTAAAATCTGTTCACCTTATTTACTGACAATTATATTCCAAACATACTGAACCTTTTATATACAGCATTTTCTTTCCACATCGGTCACAAATGTGGTACTACTGTGCTGTCAGACCTTTATAATCCATACCATGCCCATATTATGCCTACATTCTAACTTTAAACTTTCCTTGATAAAAATTCTACTTTTCTGAAGTTTCATTTGTTGAAAAAAAATCAAAGTAAAATAAAAGAACTGGAAGAGTTCAAGGAAAATGAGTTCTCACAGACAGAAAGAAGAGAGATAATAGGGTTAATGAGAAGAAGAAATGTCTTTAAACTAAATATCAAAGAATTTAAATAATTTTTCAAAACTAAAACCTTTTTTAACTTGTGAATATTATCACAAGTACTCAATAATTCTGAATATCACATTTTATGCAAAAAACATATTTAACAAAAGAATGAATAATGTAGAAAAAGAAAACTCTAAATCAAAAAAAAAAAAAAAAAGAGCTCATTATTTCTACTGCTAAGCTTGACTTGTATAAATGCTGCTTCACTAAGTAAAGGTAAGTCCGGAGGCCCAAGTAATCACCTCCACCTTTACCACTATGGTAACTACTACAGTCCATGCACTGCAGTAGTCAGTCAACATGTGTTTGTTAAGGAAAAAAACAAAACTCAGAAGCTGGCTAGGAGTGCACTGGGATAACATTTGTTTCCAAAAAATAACCTTGAAAGCCTGATGTGTATAACATCAGCTCTGTGCAACCACATGGCAATTTTGGTTCATTCACCAACAAATACTATGTGCCAAGGACTGTGTACAACATTAGATACATGGTGAATAGAAGACATGGTATTTGCCCTCATTAAGCATACAGAAAGGCCTCCCTCTCCTTCTCAAAGAGTTCACATAGAATAGCAAGAATATTAATTAAACAAAAAAAGCACCAATGACAGGGTGATATGTAAGGCTACAAAACTAAAAATGAGAACCAAACAAACCCCTAACAATATATACACATACATGAAATACAGCACTATAATAATTGAGAAACAATTTGTTATCAAGTGAGATATGGTTATAGTATCATCTACTAAATCCCAAATGACCAGTGGATTATCCACACAATATGAACAAAATGTAAAAGGAACAGATCTAAAATGACTCTCAGAGACTATTTCATGTAGGGAAATCTCAAATTTCATTGAACAAAAATCATTTACAAGTGATAGTCTAATTATGGACATTGGGGAGGGTATGTGCTTTGGTGAGTGCTGTGAAGTGTGTAAACCTGGTGATTCACAGACCTGTACCCCTGGGGATAAAAATATATGTTTATAAAAAAATTAAAAATTAAAAATTTTTTAAAAATAAAAAAAAAAAAAGATAGTCTAAATATATAGACTGAAATGGGAACCTGAAAAGGCAAAGTAGCAAAAACAAGCAGAAGGCAGTGATGACCGTTAGAAGCACCATTGTACATGCTCCCCATCCGTCACAGAGTACTCCCATCAGTTCCAGAGTACTGATGCAGGGTACACTCTATCCACCTGCAGACACTGTTACCAGACATACTGAGCTGTGACTGGACACAGCCCTCAAGAAGGTTTTCCCAGGGGCACCTGGGTGGCTCAGTGGGTTGAAGCCTCTGCCTTCAGCTCGGGTCATGGTCCCGGAGTTCTGGGATCGATCCCCGCATGGGGCTCTCTGCTCAGTGGGGAGCCTGCTTCCCCTTCTCTCTCTGCCTGCCTCTCTGCCTACTTTGATCTCTGTCTAATTAATTAATTAACTAATTAATTAATTTAAAAATTAAAAAAAGAAGGCTTTCCCAGAATATAAAATAGACACAGGTTTAAAATCACTGTATGGATCTTTTTTTTTTTTTTTACCATTTTAAAGGTAAAAAGGAGTATAAGAATTGACAGGTAAAATATATCCATCACCAAATATTTAGGAATATCATATAACATGCTATTTTTTAAATTTATAGATAAACCCAAGTAATATGGGGCTTTTTCCTGTTTGCTAGTAAATCCATATGTTTTCAACTGATGCAAACTGAAGACAATTTTTAATAAATTCTTCAACTGACTTCAAGATATATTCATATTAAGTAAAAGCTTTGCTAAGAAATACATCTATTTCACATATTTATTGCCATTACGTGCATGCATCCCATATTATGTAGCACCAGACTTCACACAACAAACACTTTTTCAATGACTGTGCCATTTTAATGGCAAGATACCTAAATTCCAGAAATAATAAATTACTCTGGGTTAACTCAGGGTGGAATATTCTAGGCTATAGTCTGTTTATATTTATTTATATCCTAACACTGATATATTATCAGTGGTTATCTTTGGAAGATGGTGCTAAATCATTTGTTTCCTCTTTTCTACACATCAATACATTTAACATATTCCTTTGTGATCATAATTACTTTTATAACAAAAGCATACACATTTTGGTGTGGAGAGTACTGAAAGAGGAAAGGATGAAGTAAAATCACGCCCTACATCACTTCAAGTTTCAATTTATCAATAAAAAATTGGGAACATGCCACCAAATTTAACATAGTCTAAACCCAGAAGTAAAAACATGTCAAATGGCCTTGCAAAGCATTTGATTAAACTGAATTACAACTAATCTCTAAATATGAACAAACATTTGGAGCAATTATCACCCCTCCCCCAGTATAGCCAGAATGAGACTGCATGCAGCCCAGAGCACAGCACACTCTTCAACTGCTTATCCCCTGCCTCCTCCAGTCTACATAAACATCTCACAACACACTCAAAACACCACTGCTTGCCTCTCCTGCCCATTGTAAAGCAGCACCCCAGGAAGGTTCTAGGAGAGAAAGAGAAGTCAAAAGCAAGATGGACATTTACAGTGTTTTGGCCACACAGCATCTACTTCACCCTCTTCTGTAAATGTCATATACATGGATTAAACTTGGTCCCAAGTTATTTAGTTGCTCACAGCAAGCTGACCACGAATGTGAACTCAAAGCCCACCAATGCCAAACTTAAATTTTTACACTTTCATTTGCTTTAATTATAGCCCATATTAGCATATTTTTAGCCATTTATAGTATGCCTGTCTTGCATATTCTGCAAAAATGCACCCAACATCTACTAGTCATAGATGAGATAAGTCCTAGCACTACAGAAGTCACTGTTGCCCTCCAAAGCTTCCGGACCAGGACTCACCATCTTGCATCTGAGCAATATCACCTACACATATATCCCCTACTCCGATTACCCTCTCCCCAGGAGTTAGTTTCCTTGCCCATTTCCCCTTCTAGGTGGTGGTCCCCTGCCATGGTCTCTGGAAAATCTCCTGCAGTAAGGGACTTCCCCTTGGTGAAATCATGTCAAACCACCACCCAAACAAATCTCAATTGGGAATACTGACATCTCATAGTCATGACTTTTTGTTTGATCAACTCCAAAATCCTCAAACTCACCACAGTTCATTATTTGCCTACATTCCCCCAAAGATCCACCCCTCTCCACTCTTAGTCTTAGTAGTTAATAGGAAAACTGGCCCTAACTCTCCCACACTTTACTCAGACTCCAGCTTAACTGCATTCCTTCAGTGACAGTGATTGGAATCCAAGATAATTTAGCGTTGCAGCAGCCATCTTTTTTTATTTATTTATTTAATTTATTTATTTCAGAGAGAGTATAAACAAGAAAGAGCACAGGCAGGGGGAACAGCATGCAGAGGGAGAAGCAGGCTCCCCACTGAGCAGGGAGCCCCATGCAGGACTCCATCTCAGGACCCTGAGATCACAACCCAAGCCGAAAGCAGATGCTTAACCATCTGAGCCACCCAGGAGCCCCAACTGTAGCCATCTTGAAACTAAGAGGAAATAGCCTGTCCAAGGAAATAGAAGCGAAAGATGAAAAGAGAGAAACCAAATCTGATCACACTAGAGGCCCAAATGGTGATAGTGAGTAAATGTCTTATTCTTGCATAAGCCTACTGTCAACTGCAGTCAAAAGATTTCTCTGTTTTGTCACCTGGCTTGGGGTCAGTCAGTACATCTGTAACTCCTGATCTCAGGGTTGTGACTCTGAGCCCCACTTTGGATATAGAGATTACTTAAAAATGAAATCTTTAAAGGGTGCCTGGGTACCTCAGTTGGCTAAATGTCTGACTCTTGATTTTGGCTCAGATCATGGTCTCAGGGTCATGAAATCAAGTCCCATGTTGGGCTCCATGCTCAGCATAAATCTGCTTGCAATTCTCTCCTTCTCCCTCCGCCCCTTCCTCTATTCACAAGCACACTCACCTGTTCTCTCTCTTTCTTGAAAATAAATAAGTAAATAAAATCTTTAAAAAAAAAAAAAATCCTCAGTTCCACTAAAGGCAGAGTTAGAAAGAGAAAAGAAGTACACCCACTAGAAAAGCAAAATTGTGGCACATATAGAAACTGAGAAGTATTGGTTTTTTATGGTAATGTTTCTTTCCATCTTGAATAGTCTGTTACCTGTTAAGCTCAAAATATAAATATCCCCATGAAAAACAAAAACTAATAATCAAGAAAATTAATTTTAAAAATTAGAGCAGACTACAGCTAATAATATTGTATTGTACACTTTAAAATCTGTTAAGAGATATAAATATCAAATCATTGTATTATACACATAAAACTAACATATGTCAGTTTCATGTCAACTATATCTCAATTTAAAAATCTGTTAACAGGGTAGATGTCACGTTAATTGTTCTTACCACAGCAAAATTATAGATAGATAGATACACACACACACATATGTAGATACATAAATAAAAGAAAGAAAGAAAGAGAAAATTGAAGAAAATAAAGGAAAAGAAAAAGAAGAAAGAAAGAATTAGAGTTAAAAAAAAAAAACAAGAAATATCAGAGAAGGCTAGAGATTGAAAAAAGAATCAGATGGTACTGATTATTTCTACTGTAAAGTATTAAAGAAACTTTTCACCATAAACCACAAATTCATTGTGAAAAAAGGGCAATAATTCAACAGGACTATAAAGCACAAATTATGTGATAAGAAATAAAATTTTAAGGAACTGGCCCATCATAATCCAAAGAGCATACTTGCTCAAATAAAAATGTATCCAAGTTAATTTTTTCAGCAAAATACTATAGAATATATTTTGTTCATCAGACCAAAATTTCATCCTACCTCTTCAAAGACTTCTCCCACCTTATAAACCCTTTCCCCCTCCAGCTATGGCCTTACCTTACTATTACTCTTCACAGTCAAACCTCTTCATAGAATAGCTTTCCTTTGTGATTTCCATTTCTTCCCCATGAATTCCTCATTCTGGGGCAACTGGACCAGTGCTTCTATTCTTCTGTTAAAAATGCTCTCCCTAAGATCACCAGTGACCTCCAAATGGCTAACTCCAGTATTTTCTTTTTTTAATACTCCAGATGTTTAACCTCTGACTTTCTGGACTCCTTTCATACCTCTTAAAACCTTCTTCCATGACATGCTCTGTCTCTCCACTTATCTTTCAATCTCTTGTGTTCCTTCATCTCCTAACCTTACCCTTCAATTTGTCATTCTCAACAAATACAGTCATAGTACTCTATCCATCTCTAGAGTATGACGATATCCTTCTCCATTGAGATGAGCAGGTAGCAAAAGAAAATTTTGCCTTACTAAAGGCTTTAAACTATAGGTAAGAAAGCCCACTTAGTAGCCTGAAAAATGCCAAAGTTTTTTAAAGAAAAATAATTTTTCTTAAGTGTTGCAAATTCTGAAAAACCATCTCAAGAGGAACAAACCATCCCAGGGAGAATTTGAACAGCTCAGTCTATGGGCAATGAAAGCTTTAGACTGAAGACTATAAAGTTGTTCATTTAGAGGAAACTGGGGATAAAAATGAAGAGCTGAAATAAAATAGGTAATAGTACATTCCCCCACCTTTATGTACTATCCTCCCCATACACATACACACACACATTTATCACATTTATTCAGCCTGAGAAAGCTGCTCCATCCTCAAGTCTCCAGTATAACTTTGTACATATCTATCTCTATTCAATTTACCTGATTATATCATAATTCTTAGGCTTTATTGCTCCCTCGTTGTAAGATTCCTGACAACATAAACTATCTTTTATTCATCTTTCTACTCCTAGAAACTAGTACAGTGCCTGAGTACTCAGAAGACTCTCAGTAAATGTGCACTGGTTGGATGGATGGATAGATGGATAGTGATGATGCAAGGGAGGACTAACACCAGACTTCTTCTAGTCCCTGAAAGTTCCCAGACATCTCCAACAAATCAACTACTTCTTCCCAATGTCCCTTTTGCACACTTGAAAGAGCCATATACGTTATAAGGTTTGTCAGCTTGTCCCAGCCGTACAGGACAAATTTGTGATAACCGAGGATGTGACTAAGGGTCTCCAAGTCATATTATGAATAAATGAAGGCTAAGCTCAACTGTCTTGATGGTAGTAACATATATTACATATACTAGATAAAGTACCTTATTTTACCAAGCTAAGTATTTGCAGTTGTTGACCTTAAAACAATAGCATTCTTTCTTCGCTGGACCACTGGCTTTCTGTCAGTCCACATTAATGCTGTCATTTTTTTTTTTTTAAAGAAAAGGATATCATACATCCTGCTTTTTTTTTTCTTTTTAAGATTGTACGTATTTATTTATTTATTTATTTGTCAGAGAGAAAGAGAGAGAGAGCACACAAGTAGGCAGAGTGGCAGGCAGAGGCAGAGAGAGAAGCATGCTCCCTGCCAAGCAAGGATCCTGGGATCATGACCTGAGCAGAAGGCAGCGGCTTAACCAACTGAGCCACCCAGGCATCCCTAATGCTGCCCTTTTCAAAATACAATTCTGAATTGACAGATTTATCTTAACTAGGTAAAGTGCCATATCAACAACAACTATTTTAGTGACCCAATGAAATAAAAGCAAAGGAAAATCTGGTAGACATATCATTTGTCCCTTTTTTCAAAAACAAGTAGAGTTCCAATTGCCAAATAAATTCCACTAATTTTGATAATATATTTGTAAATCAATTCAAATCTACCTTTTTAAAACTGATTTAGTATCTTTCCAAACTATCATTTGATTGTCCATGGTAATGCCACTCACTAAATTTTGCAAGCATTAATTTGTCAATAGTATAAAAGGCAAAGATAAATGACCATTTTTATAAAACCCGAGTCACAAGTTCTTAAAAAAAAAGCAGTTTAGATTTATATTAGAGAAACTACAAACATTTTTAACTCCAAACACATCTCCTCCCACACTCCTTTTGTTTAAAAAAGCCCAATACAGCCATTAATATCAGTCATTTCTCCCTAAAAAGTATAATATGGGAAGAATTTTAACTTAAATTCTGGAATGGTAGGTAGTACTCTGAATAACGGAAGGTATTAAGGAAATATTCCTCAACTAGCTCATAAAACTAGATTTTCTATTTCTTTACCATTTTTTCTCATTAAGAGACATTACATGTAGCTTGACATAAAAAGGAATACAACTTTGAGTTTTTGCAGATATATAAAAGGTGTTTTTGAAAGACTTTCTTAATGAACATGTAAACAAAAAAAGTTTTAAAAAACAGTAATCACTCTTTTGCTAATTTCAAATCATATATTACCCTCCCATATATAATTCTCTCTGATTATTGGGGACCTGAGGGAGGATTTTTCTTAGAAACCAAAGCAAGAACCAAAAAATCAATGGAAAAACCAAGTATCTGACCCAGAAGTTATTCAACATGTTGTCCATTATCTACAAAATCAGAGTTATGCACTAACTTCAGATAAAATAAGGTACACCTCCTTCTGATAGGGAAGTTTTTTCTGATTTAGGAAAGTTAATTTACTCACAGCCCAGACAAGGAAGCATTTTAGTACGGTTAACACCACTAGATTCTAGAAGCAGAAAGTCTGAATTAGAATCCCTTCTCTACCATTGGCTTAGTATATCTTAAGTTACTCAACCTGTAAAGCACTTAGAGCAGTGCCTAGTACAGAACAGTACTCAGCAGATGGAGGACAGCAAAATACCTCTAGATCTCTGAGACATGGCATCATTGAGAAGAGCATTAGAAATCTCAAACTCAGGTCCAATTCTGGACTTACAAAATTAGAACCTGCATTTTTATCAAGATCCCATTATGATTCAAATGCAATTTAAGGTTTGAGAAGCACAGAAAGCATTTTTACGTTATATTCTGAGATGTTACCTATTATAATTAAATTTTCTTAAAACCACTCCAATACTCTTCTGAAACATGAGGAAGCCACACTTATTTGTAGTAAAAGAGAAAGTATTACTTGGGCTCAAAATTCCTCCACTGGTGATTTCTTACCATACTTTATTTAAGGCAGAATGCACTAAAATCCAAGGTTGTGGAGGACTGCCATCTAGTGGTAGTTTATTCTGGTGCACATTCAAAACAAATTCGCTCTGCCTTCCCATTCCTTATAACACGTTTGTTTAAAATGGGGCCAGGTTTTCTTCTTGCTTAATTCCTTTCTTGAGGACTACTGACATGATTATACAGCTAAATAATTCCACAAGAATGTATGCTAAATAAGAGGAATATATAAGACAACAAATTATAAGTCTCCTTTTTTAAACTCAGATCAAGTCTAGGGAAGTCTTCAAATTAAAAGACTGATTAGCTCACTCCTGGAAAAGTGCACATTAGGCACACACAGTGACTTCAGGCTTAGAAAATGGGCTTGTATAGAAATGTGCATATCTTGGACTGACTTTTGCTTTCTTCTTAAGTTATATACTTCGTACAATTTATTTATATAGTATATGGCAGGAGAAATTATCAGGTTGAGAAAAAAAATTGTATAACCTTCTGACTCAATATTCATTCCACATTCTATCCTAGGGAAATAATCAGAAATGTGGACAAAGAGTTATGTACAAAGATGTATATTTCAGCAAACAAAACAATCTTAATAGCTTCATAATAACCTACTGAATCTATGCATCAAAACTTAGTCATTCTGTTCTATAACTCATTTGGATCAGTTCTCATTTTTTTCTATTACAATAGGTATATATGAAACGAAGGGAGGGAGGACAGAAAGAGGGAGGAGATAACTATCTGGCAACTTGATAGGATTTTTCTATATTTTGGCTCATCTCCTAATACACACTACCATAAGTCACATATAAGCATCCAAGAATATTTTTATGGTTTTCTATAGCCAACCTGCTTTCTAAAAGTGTTATGTCATTTTACATGGCCCCAAGCAATGTAGGATATGCTATCACCTCTCTAGCATCAGATTTTATCCCATGGCCAATTTTTTTAACAGTTGTACTGAGATACTATATATCACCTCTTTGAAGTATACAGCTCAAATATTTACTGTATTTACAGTGTGCAACCATCACCATAATCTAATTTTCGAACATTTTCATCCTCTGAAAAAGAAATCATGTACTTATTAGTAGTAACTCCCTATTAACCCTGGGAATCCTCCAATATGGCTGGTTATTACTAATTCACCAACCTCATTATATTTCATAGTTTTTGTAGATACCACAATGATATTATGTGTTTCAAACCCATTAAATGGAATAATCACTTCTGCTACTCAGACATTTCTGTTTCAAATTGTGAAATATTCTGTTTAACCATAGGAAAGTAAAGCATATCAGAATGGCCTCTTGTTTTTTCAAAAGATACTTTTTACATGTAAGGCATAATTTAAGAAATAAGAGAAGTATCATATAAGTACAAAGTCATCTTTTCAAAACAACTAGCAACTATCATTATTTTGTAAATCCATTATTAAATCACCAAAAATATCAAACAAAAACAAGGAATCCCTTTCTAGGTATTTAAAACTTTATTTTAATTGGGTTAACTTGATCTGATTTAAAAAAAAAAAAAGAGCAATCAATATAACATTTGATAGGTGGTCTAAAGAATTGACTTGATTCTACCCAAAAAAAAATAAAACTTACTTTCATTTAGCCAAAGCACTTTTTTCCTTATTCATAATTTTTTTGGACTCCAGATGCACAGAATTTAGCAATTTACCTTTTGAAGATTTAATAGAGTAAAAAGAATTAAAACAGTTTATTAAACAGCAGAGAACTAGGTCCCCTGGTCAGACTTTTTTTTTTTTTTTTAAAGAATACTGAAACTCAGTTCTGAAAGCTAAGGTTAAAAAGGGATACTTCACTGATAAAAGTTAGCCGCTCATCAAATTTTAGCCTTCTCCTCTCTTCATCCAACTCTGGACATCTCCCATATTCCATAAATAATCCAAACGTTCCCATTACTCAAGTTAAACAATTCTGCAATCCAGCCAAGTGTTCTGTTTCATATCACTTTATGCAAAACATTTATTTGTACATCACCACCTAAAATATTCCTGTTAACTGATACACTCAAATTCATTCTTCCTCACCTTTATCTCTGTATGAAAAAACTGAGTTGACACAAATGACTTCCAAAATAAAGTCATTTTTTTATGCCACTAAAGAAAAATCTGATATAGGTAGCCTACATTTTAATGCAATGATTAAACAATAAACCAAAAAAATATGAGCCCAGAAAGATGCAAAATATTATGAAATCCCTAGTTCATGTTCCACAGGTCTCTCTCTCTCTCATACACACACACACACACACACACACACAGGTAAGTGTCACTACCCGGCTTTCTATCCTCACTCCAGCACCAGTGGCTCCTCTATCACCCTATCACGGGGAAGTGAGAGGAGGTTAAGCGGTAGATAAAAACTCTCCCATGCCAACAGCAACAGTGTACCCAAGCAAGCATCAAGCCCTGGTAACACAGGAAGCTCTGAGATTAGGGTGGGCAGGCTCCACGTAGCCCCATGCTACTTAGATAAAGATACCCCCAAGGTGAAAGGAACCCCGCCTCACTGAGCCAATACTTTTGAGAAATATATAAAAGGCCCCCTTGCTCTGGGGAGGTTTACTGCAGGCCAAAGCACATGGCTTCATAAGCAGGATGAGGTCTGCATTTCACTCTGTGTTTGCCCCCAGTCTAGGCGCCCTAGAGCAGAAACAACATACAAAAACCTATGCAGTGGCCCTGGAGGTGGGCGAGGTAGGAGAGGGTTCTGCAGCTTCGCCCTGCCTATCACAAGTAGGACAGGGACGCCCTATCAAAGAGATCAACCCCTTCATCCAATGAGAGAGGCAGTCACACACGGTTCCCAAAAAAAAGCTCAATTTCAGTCAACTCATGTACAAAGACAAAATTTAAAGGAAGACACTTTTAGCAATATCTCTATAGACCATATAAAAGTGCTGGTTGTAGGAAAATCAAACACATTTGATGTTTAAAGTTTTCTCTTTTCATATTTTGCTTGACCACTTGAATATAAAGGTCTCAATAAAATATTTAACTCCCTCTGAGATTCATACCCCATGATCCTCCATTTTTATATAGCCAAATATCCTAAATCTGCTACTTGCAATAGCATCCTCATGATTAATGCCAATTACCTTTTACACCACCAAAGGATCCGTAAGTCATATTGCAGGCTGTTCTCTGCAGATTATGTTCATACATCAATTTGATCTGATACTGGTTTCCATGTTCCACATTACCCAAGGTTCCTAAAGAGATAAAAATTATAGAATCACTTTGTATTTGTTTACATTTAAAAAATATTCATTTCTGGGGGCGCCTGGGTGGCTCAGTGGGTTAAGGCCTCTGCTTACGGCTCAGGTCATGATCCCAGGGTCCTGGGATCGAGCCCCACATCGGGTTCTCTGCTCAGCAGGGAGCCTGCTTCCTCCTCTCTCTCTATCTCTCTGGCTACCTGTGATCTCTGTCTGTCAAATAAATAAATCTTTAAAAAAAAAAAAAATTCATTTCTTCTCATCCTCTACACCAATTCTAAGTAATTCAATTTCAGTGAAATTTAAAATGACAAAGCACTAAAACAATGTGTATTATGAATAATTAGCATACTGATGACACAGAATGCCAGCACAGTTAGGACAATTTAAGTCTTGGCTAGATTATACCATTAGATGAAATACCACCCTGGGTGACATTTCTTATCTATTTCCATTAGGTCTGAGTAAAGTGTATTATTTAAATAAAAACAAAAACACGCAATTTCAGTTCTGAAATAAGGTTAAGTTCCTTACACTTAAACAATAATAGAGCAAAGACACGACTCAAAGTGTCTTAGAAAAAATTCCCCACTTTGAAGCAATTCAATTTCCTGTCCCACCTCTCAAAATACTCAAGCCCCTAATACACTATAACTTAATTTAATGGAGAGATATTCCAAAGTTTCCTTTAGCAAGCATATAGGACAATATGTTTTATATGAAGTCCGCAAAGAATCTTCTTCAAAACAAAGATACTTTCATTTAATAGATCATATGTACTACAATTGCTTTCTATTTCTGAGATCACAACTCAAGCTAAATGCAGATACTCAAGCAACCGAGCCAGCCAAGTGCCCCAAAAAAGATTCCTTATACTTATTTTACTCTCTGGTTGTTTTCTAGAGTACTTATAAATGAAGCTATGTCCCAGTAACCAGGCAAGAGCGTTATAGTTAAAAGAGGTGATGGGAAGAAAAAGGATTCAGAAATCAACTTTTTCCATTAAGGAACATCTTTGTTTTTCATTCAAAAATGCAAAATTTAAAGAAAAACTTAAAATATAAAATATAAAGCAAATGAAATAGTCCCCAAACTGGATAGTATTAATTAGATCATTAAAACAATCTAAACATATATGTCTGTCTGTATGTATGTGTATACATATTTACACATGAGCATTTGTTTTTTGTCCAAAAGGTTTTACCAATGTAACACTGAGGTTGTAAGAACCCAAATATTTCTATTTCCATTTTAGAAGTGAGGCAAGTACCCTAAGTTTAAAAAAAAATTTAAGGGACACCTGGATGGCTCAGTCTTTAAGGATCTGCCTTTGACTCAGGTCACGATCCCAGGATTCTGGGATCGAATCCTGCATCAGGCTCCTTGCTCAGTGGGGAGCCTGCTTCTCCCTCTGCCTGCTATTCCCCTTCTTGTGCTCTCAATCTCCCTGATAGGTAGATAGAAAGATAGATAGATAGATAGATAGATATTTAAGAAATTTCCCCCCCAAATCACACAGCTGGCAAAGGACAGAGTATTCAAACTAGGTCTTCAGAGTTAGCACCATATATCCTGGTGCCTGGCTGTCCATCATTTTACAACTTGGAAAAAACTTGGTAAGACAATGACAATTTCCCTAAACAAATCAGCCAACAAAAAACATCATTTCTACCTCTACCTTTCTTGCCTGGCCTTTTCTTCATTTGGAAGGTGAAGGGTTAAAAGAGAAAACTAACAGGAGGATTTCTTGGAGGAAAATCATTTCTACTCTGATTTATGACCCTGAAAATGGGAACAACAGACTTCACATGCCAATAGAATAAGAAACAAAGAGAAAGACTCAAATTTGCCTGCTAACCCTGATAGATGAAGGCTTTGTGGAATTTAAATGGTAGTAAAAGCAGTAAGGTCCAGGGAAACCGAGGAGTAATCGCAACCACATGGGCCAAAAAAAGAGAAAAAAAAAAAAAAGGAAAGAAAAAGAAACACATACACACACACTAAAATAACTCATAGCCTTAACCTTAGGAGAGGTCTAGCCTCCAAGAAACCAGAAAAAGAAGTTCAAAGAAACATTTGGTTTGCCCCTACAGAAATTACCAAATCCGTCCTATACCTAAAACCAAATCAACACCTCTGAGTTAGGAATGCACTTACACATGTTTGTTAGCTGAAAGGTCAGTGAACAGAGGGGTTCAGCATTCAATACTTATACAAACTTGGCATGAAATGACACTTGGGATTTGTATTCTGAAAAAGCTCCAAAGGCATTGGAAATCTTCAGATTTCAGGTAATAGCACTTTAAAACTTAATAGTGCACCTATGGAGAACAGAAGACAATTCGTCTTCCTTAGACACTACTTTGGTAATATCTGAAAAGGTAGTATCTTAACTATCTTAAGGTAGTATCTGAAAAATCTAAAATATCTGACCATTTTTTTTCTAGAGACACATCAATGGTACAAGATTAAAACTACTTATACACAAGGAGGTTTGGGGGGATATTTTTGCTCGTTTGTTTTTTAAGATGTTATTTATTTACTTGACAGAGAGAGAGGGAACAAGCAGTGGGAGCAGCAGGCAGAGGGAGAGGGAGAAACAGGCTCTCTGCCAAACAGGGAGCTTGATGCAGGGCCCAATCCCAGGACCCTGGGATCATGACCCGAGTTGAAGGCAGAACATTAAAAGAATGGGCCACCCAGCACCCTTACTTATACACAGATTTTGTCCTGGGATATACAGATTGAATATAGCAAGTGTATCTTTATAACTACAGTCCATGTATAGCTAGAATTAGTATGAATTTTCATCAATCAGAAAGTAAAAAGGATAACAGAACATGCAGGTTGTTAGGCTTATTACTAAGCACAATTTGATTTAAACAAAAATATTCTCTAGAAAAATCAATGATCACCTTAACAACAGTTTTTGGTACAGTTTTAGACAAATGTGGAGAAATCCAATGAAGTAAAAATGAAATAAAAGCCGCTATAAAGTAAATTAAAAGGTTCATTGTGTTAAATAACCAAATTAGATTATATAAAAGTATGAAAAATAAAGAACCACATCTTTTTGCCCCCTCACAGCAAACATTAAAATTCTATAAATATGTCAAATGCTGGGACGCCTGGGTGGCTCAGTTGGTTAAGCAGCTGCCTTCGGCTCAGGTCATGATCCCAGGGTCCTGGGATCGAGTCCCACATCGGGCTCCTTGCCCTCCGCAGGGAGCCTGCTTCTCCCTCTGACTCTGCCTGCCATTCTGTCTGCCTATGCTCGCTCTCGCTCACTCTCTCTCTCTGACAAATAAATAAATAAAATCTTTAAAAAAAAAAAAAATATGTCAAATGCTTAGCAAATGCTTGTTGAAGTACACAATCTTTGGAAAAGAATATTTAAGAGGACATAATCAGTATAGTTTATGCTCACACATCTGTAACCACTTACTCAGAAACTGAAGCCCATCAGAAAGGAATCTGAAATGCCATGTGATGTTTTTCCTTTCGGTATCATAAGTTAGGCTAACTTCATTTTAGCAAGACCCTGCTATTTCTCTATATTAAGCATGTATTTGATAACATTATCACCCACCAAAAACAGGTCAGCACAGCAGCCTATGAAGGGCTGTTTGGTGTGTCCAGGAGGTCTCCTCTAGCATGCCTCAAATCGTTTTTAGAAGCACACATCATGTGTGCTGGGTGGCTAAGTCGTTAAACGTCTACCTTCAGCTCAGGTCATGATCCCAGGGTCCTGGGATGGAGCCCCACATCTGGGCTCCCTGCTCTGCTGGAAAGTCTGCTTCTCCATCTCCCACTCCCCCTGCTTGTGTTTCCTCTCTCGCTCTCTCTCTATCACATAAATAAATAAAATCTTTAAAAAAAAATTTCTGAGTAGAAGCACAGGGCATAAAAAGCAAACAAATATATTTGGGGAGGGGCCAGTTGGAGGTGAGAATGTCAAGTTCAGCTAGCACTTTCATTTGTTGATACCAGTGGTTTTACTTAAACTAAAAAATGTTTATGCTTGCCCTGTTAAAGTAAAAGCTAGGTAAAAGTTCAGTCTGGAACCACAGAAACATATTCAAGAGAACAAAAATATTAACTTCCCTGCTTCTCCATTTAAGCCAAGCCAGAAAAAATATACAAATTGTCAGCCTCCAAATATTATAAGAGGCTGAAGAAATGAGAGACAGAATAGGGAAGTGAGGTGGGGCATAAGGGAATGTAGTTTGGAGAACTCTTTATCCCCAGAGAATACAAAGCTTGCAAATGAATACAAAGAATAAAAGAGCAATAAAATCACCATTCCCATGACAAATAACTGTCATTTTCAACACTAGTTTGAAGCAAAATACCAATGTCCCATAAACAAGTTGTGACCAAACATGCCAGTTTCTTTCAGCATGTCTTTTTAATAAACATACACTTTATCACTAGTTTATTGTGCCCTATACTTCAGGGAAACTCTAGAGCTTTCTGACTTTCTGGGCCATCATTCAAATGGGACCAGGGAAGGCCAAGAGTCTTAACTAATTTCTTGTTTGTAGGATTTTTCCCTCTCCTGCCCTCTTAAAACTTCCAGAAGAGACCAAATCTCCAAGAAGTATTCAGGGGTAACTGCACAAGTTCCCCTCCTCCATGTCCTGTGTAACACAGTTAATAGCATCACCTCATAGTTAACAAGCCTTATGATGGAAAAGGGAGGACAACTAGATGCATGTGGTAAAGTAGCCTATATCACATCTTCTCCATCTTCTGGAACACTAAATATTTGCCCCATCACTAGGAAAAGCAACATCTTTTACCATGAAATCAACGGGAGTGTTTACCAATGACAGAGAGGTACTATAATGGACTTCTGACTTGTAAATGGAAATGTAGAAAAGAAAATGATAGTGGTAACAGAGAAAAAAAAAGAAGGAAGAATAAAAGTAACACAGATTAATAAAGAACCCCTACCAACTGCCTCAACACTACCCAAAAATTAGTTCATTCGTACAGTCAACATATGCCCACCATATACCATAGGCCAGGTTACCAAGCCTGCCTTAGAAATCTAACAGACCTTCACCGCCAAAAAGAGACTACTTAAGAATATCCAGCTCAGGGGCACCTAGGTGGCTGAGTTGGTTGGGTGCCTGATTCTTGCTCAGCTCAGGTCTTGACTTCAAGGTTGTGAGTTCAAGCCCCGCACTGGGCTCCACACTGGGTATATAAATATACACATATAAATACAGTACAGACAAATCATTATGCAAATGGAAAGCAAAATACAAAGAGAGCTCAAATCAAGAGAATGAGTATGGAAAATCCAAATACTAGAAGCTAATATTTATAGCAAACTCCAAAGAACATCTTTTTTTTTTTTTTTAAAGATTTTATTTATTTATTTGACAGAGAGAGATCACAAGTAGACAGAGAGGCAGGCAGAGAGAGAGAGGGAAGCAGGCTCCCTGCTGAGCAGAGGCCCGATGCGGGCCTCGATCCCAGGACCCTGAGATCATGACCTGAGCCGAAGGCAGCGGCTCAACCCACTGAGCCACCCAGGCGCCCCCAAAGAATATCTCTTGTATAAGGAATAGACCCCAAAGAATTAGCTTTATTGTACCCATAAAAAAATTTCCCCAATATTGACATCCATGAAAAGAACTCTCTCAGCTTGAACTAAAATTTAATTACAACAAATATTTTTAAGTTACCTTTTATATTTAGTAAGGATCAAAATGCTGAAACCAAACTACAGTTAACTGCCATAGTGGTATCTACAGAACAGTGTCAGAAAATGACACCTGATTAGACCTTAAACAAGTGCCTTAAGGCAGGCTGGGGAGAAACAACCGAAAGCCAAGAAATTTGAATTATAAAAAGAAAACACCTAAGGTTCATCGAAGAAAAAGTACTTTTTTTTTTTTTTTAAAGATTTTTATTTATTTGTTAGAGAGAGAGATACAGAGCGCAAGCACAGGCAGACAGAGTGGCAGGCTAGAGGCAGAGGGAGAAGCAGGCTCCCTGCCAAGCAAGGAGCCCGATGTGGGACTCGATCCCAGGACGCTGGGATCATGACCTGAGCCGAAGGCAGCCGCTTAACCAACTGAGCCACCCAGGCGTCCCGAAGAAAAAGTACTTTAAACCACCATGACTCTCAGCATCTAATGATTTTTGTTGTTGCTTTTAAACATCTCTTAAAACTCAAGCATCCTGGATAAAAGTCACCGCATAAGGAATATAGTCAATGCTATTATAATAGCATTATATGGTGACATATGATAGCCACACTTATGGTGAGCACAGCATAACATATAAGAGCAGTGGAATCACTATGCTGTATACCTGAAACTAATGTAACATTGTGTGTCAGCTATACTTTAATAAAAAATAAATAAAAATTTTCTTAAACACTCAAGTATCCTAAGTATGCAGAATTGGCCTCTATTTCTCACAGACAATCCTGGACACAATTCCTGGAAAAAGATCTCAAGGAATCCTCTACTAGAAATTTAAATATGCATATAAATAGCAAACAAGAAAAAATGTAATAGCCTAAGTACCAGAAAAAACAAAATGAACAAGGTAAAATGTTAACCAAAATAAGAAAATATTCAACCAAATGTTTTGTGTTCTCTAACAAGTGAACATAAGAGTATCTATTCTTATATAATATTAAGAGGTTTTTATATTAAAGTGTTTTCAATACAAATTTTACATTTAAAAAATGTTTCTTACCTGAGACAGAATAGACACAAAGTTTTCTAGAATGCAACACAGCCAAATGAAGCATTTCAGTACCTCTGAAAAATAGGATAAGTTTTAAAGTTTTAAATATCAATTTCAGATGTAACCAAAAAAATTATAAAATAATTTTTAAAAGAGATTATAACCACAACCTACCAAGAGTAAACTAAAAATTTACTAGATAACATTTCAAACTGAAAAATAAATGGAACAACAAACACCCACTTTGACAATTCCAGAGGCTCAAGGACTCTGCGTCAAGGAACTGCCTCTAATTGAAGTCACTGTAGCCTCTCAGGAAGTCATATCAGAGGCCCTTTCATGAATGCTCTCCCATAATAACAGAGATCCAAGTTCTGGTCTTGTCTTTCTGGGTAATCAACCTCTGACCTTGGTCAAGTTACTTAATCTTTCTGAGCCTGTTTCCCCTTTTGGAAAATAAGAGGTTTCAATTAAATGAAATAAAATCATGTGACAGCACCTTGTAAAGTATAAAGCACCAAAGAATGCTAATCATTATTAGTAAATGGCATATGTCACTTCCAGCTCAGAAATTTTATTAAAGGCACTGAAAATATTTCAGTTTGGACTAAACTGACACGGGCACTAATACACTTCCCAGGCCCTATCAAGTGGTTTCCAAGACATAATATAATCTAGAAATCGTTAAGTTCAGTCTTCAAGCGTCAGGTCAGTGGACAGAAAGGTGAAAAGGATGTAAATGGCAGTGCTCTGCTGCAGAGTAGGGCCAGATAGAGAAAGCAGCTACTCGTCAGCTCTGGGCATGTGGCCAAATCTCTACATTTTTTTCAAGAAAAACCAGAAAGCATGGATTTTATGTGAAATCTCCTGGATCTTAAATATTGGCAACTCTTTTAAATCTAAAACACAGGGATGCCTGGGTGGCTCAGTTGGTTAAGCAGCTGCCTTCGGCTCAGGTCATGATCCCAGGGTTCTGGGATCGAGTCCCACATCGGGCTCCTTGCTCGGCAGGGAGCCTGCTTCTCCCTCTGCCTCTGCCTGCCTCTCTGTCTGCCTGTGCTCACTCGCTCTCTCTCCCTCTGTCTCTGACAAATAAATAAATAAAATCTTTAAAAAAAAAAAAAAAGAACCGCCACACTGTTTTAATAAATAAATAAATAAATAAATAAATCTAAAACACATCTGCAAACAGTCCTCCAGAGTACAACCTCTGATATAGATTCTGTTCTAAACTACAAAGACTATAATTGAAATCTGAAGACCTGGATTGGGGTCTTGACTGTGCACCTGATCTGTGTAATCATTTGACCTTTCAGAGTATTAGTATTAGTCTTTCATTTACAAAATAAGAATATTGGTTAATACCTCCAAAACGTCCTTATAATGAATAGAAGTGCTCACTATCCATTCTACTACCAAAAAAATGCAAATATATATACAACTGTCACATACTCAATTCTGACTTCAAAAAATAATTATCGCCCTGTACACTCAAAACAATTGTTCTATCATGCACAGGAAAAGAATATAATGTCATGGAAAGATAACAGAGTATGGAATCAGACAGACCCGGGTCTGAATCCTGGCTGTGTGACCTAAAGCTCTGAGCTCTAGCTAGTTTCCTTATCTTTTTTTTAATAATTTTTTATTTTTTTATTAACATATAATGTATTATTAGCCCCAGGGGTACAGGTCTGTGAATCGCCAGGTTTACACACTTCACAGCACTTACCATAGCTAGTTTCCATATCCATAAATACAGATCACATCTTACAGATAAGATTAGAGAGATTGTACTAGTTAATTAATAGCAGTATAGTATCCTCTCATAAATGTTAACCTCCTTCATTCCATCAAGCTATACGTAGGACACCTGGGTGGCTCAGTGATTTAAGATACTGCCTTCAGCTCAGGTCATGATCTCAGGGTCCTGGGATTGGGTCCCACATCGGGCTCTCTGCTCAGCAGTAAGCCTGCTTCCCCCTGTTCCCTGCCTGCCTCTCTGCCTCTCTCTCTTTGTCAAATAAATAAATAAAATATTCTAAATAAATGAATAAATTATAGATGTGTGTGTGTGTGTATATATATATATATTAAATAAATTATATGTTTGTGTGTGTATATATACCTATATATATACGTATATATATGTGTGTGTATATATATACACACATATATATGTGTGTGTGTGTGTGTGTATATATACATATATATATACATATATATGTATATATACACACACATATATAATTTATTTAATTATTTAATATAAGATTATATATATATATAATCTTTAAAATAAATAAATAGATAGATAAATAAATAAATAAAGTACTTGGAAACAAAGCTCTTGTAAGAGTAAGACTTACTTTATGGATTGAGCTGACTTCTTTTAAGAAACTAAGGACCCTTCCACTTCAATTAAGTACAGTAATTCATTTTAAAGCTTCAACGTTATGTGTTAAATACAATAACTGCTACTTTGTCTAATTATTTAAACAGACATTTATATAACCTGGATAATTAGTTCTTTAGATAAGTGAATACTTTCTATTTCTTTCTTTATTTTCAACTTGTGATATGTCAGACATTTTAGGTCTGTTATTGTTTTTTTTTTTTTAAGTTCTAAATTATTCTCTTTGAGCAGGTTCCCAAATTTAAAAAAAAAAAAAAATTCAGTACATAAGGAACACCTAGGTAACAATATCCAGAAAATATATTTGTCATGGATAATCCTTTCTTCACTTAAGAATCCACAAAAATGACACAATCAGGGAATGATATACTCTAGGTAAGATAAAATGTCAGAATTAAGGAGCTGTACTTACGAAACAAACTTCCCTACTTCCACTTGCAATATTGGATCTCGTAGATGAACTTCTAGAAGCAAATCTTCAGCTTGAGCTCCATCTCCTGTTTTTACAGGATGGGGGTTAAAGATTCTTAGGTATCCCATAAAACTACCCACAATTATTTTATCTGTAGAGAGAGGTTTTCAAAAGATATAAGAAGAAACAAACATTAGCAACAAAATTTCTTTGGAAATAGACTTTCTAATGTTTAAAAGAAAAATCTAAAAATGAAAACAAACCAAAAAATAAATTAATTAATTAAAATTAAACCAATTGAGTCTTGCTTCATATACCAAGCCCAATCTGCCAGCAGATAAATAACTAAAAACTTTTTTTAAAAAGATTTTATTTATTTATTTGACAGAGAGCAAGACAGATCACAAGTAGCCAGAGAGGCAGGCAGAGGGAGAGGGGGAAGCAGGCTCCCCACTGAGCGGAGAGCCCAATGCAGGGCTCGATCCCAGGACCCTGGGATCATGAGCCAAGCTGAAGGCAGAGTCTTAACCCACTGAGCCACCCAAGCGGCCCAAAACAACTTTTTTTAATATCATCAATTTTCAAGCATACTAATATATTATGTATTTTACCTAAGCTTTGCTTTGGTGTCAGTAGTTATAATTTAACTCAGTCAAAACAAGTCCTTTTACAAAAGACTAATATAAGATTGTACACTGATTTCTTCATAGAGTGTCTACTCTACAGCTGTTGAAATCATTGTATTAAAGAGAATTCTGAGCCCTCACTAGTAGAATGCTCTGATGAACAGTGTCTGTACTTGGACGCAAAAGGGAGAAATGGTAACATACGTGTTGTGGGCTGAATTCTATCTCCCCATCTCTCCCCACCCCTGCCAAAAAAAAAGTATGTTGAAATCCTAACCCCTAGTACCATGATTTTATTTGGAAATAGAGTCTTCACAGATGTAATCACAGATGTAAGATGAGGTCACACTCAATCAGGTATGCAATAAATCTCTGTTCTAAAAAGAGAAAGCAGGGATGGGGGAAGCACCTGGGTGGTATAGTCAGTTGAGTGTCCGGCTCTTAGTTTTGGCTCAGGTCATGATCTCAGGATGGTGGAATCGAGCTCCGAGTAGGGATCTGCACTCAGTGCAGAGTCTGCTTAAGACTCTCTCTCCCTCTCCTTATGCCCCTCCTCTTGCTCTCACTCTTTCTCGCCCTAAAATAAATAAAATCTTTAAAAAAAAAAAAAAAAGGAAGGAAGGAACGGAGGAAGAGAGTATAGAGGGTGGTGGGGTGGGAGAGAAGAGATCGCCATGTGAAGATATTTAAGGAGAAGATGATGATGTGGTAATGGAGACAGTGATAAGAGTGATACCTCCACAAGCCAAAGAATGCCCGGGACTACCAGAAGCTGAAAAAGGCAAAGAAGGACCCTAGAGGCTTCAGGTATGGTAGGATGTCCCTGCCAACACCTTGATTTTGGACTTCTAGCCTTTAAAACTGTCAGAAAATAAATTTCTATTACTTTAAGCCACTCAATTCATAGTACTTGGTTATGGCGGTCCTAGGAAATTAATACTTTAGGTGTCAGTTTTGAAATTGTTATATTAGTATAAAATATTGACTTTTTTTCCATCTACATAGGCCATTGCTTGGCACATGATAAGCTCTCAGTAAATAAGTATGTAGAACTCCTACTTCTAAGTAGATGGAAAAAAAGTACCATTTCCACACTGAAGTCAATTTACAGTCTCAGAGTCCCTTGAATAAAGACAACACATTATAGATGCTATAACACCACACATGCCTAATATACATTTTCCTCAGATCTTTCCCTACAGGACAAGTAGTCATTTACCCAGGTACACTGAGGAAAGGAAAATACCCAAACTTTATGAGAATACTGAATATTGGCTCTGAGTTACTAATAATTCTGGAACCCTAGAAATAGACCTTTTTTGATCATTATGGAGACTCAGTGACAAATGAATTTTTTTACTTAGTTTATCCAGTGGAGAGCAAAACTAGCCTAGGATTTCTCACCTAGTTTCTGAGAGTTTAAAGGAAATGTATTTTCACAGAAAATAGTAGAACATCCTTTTGGTTCCCTAACATGGACATGAAGGATATTATATGGGGAGAGATATATAGAAACCAATGGGACTCTATCTCCCCATCAAGGAGAAAATCGAAATAAATACCACAGGTAGGGTGCCTGGGTGGTTCAGTTGGTTAAGCATCCAACTCTTGGTTGTAGCTCAGGTCTTGATCTCCTGGTTGTGAGTTCAAGCCCCATGTTGGGCTCCACACTGGGCAGGGGGCCTACATATATACATACATACCACTGCTACGCCTGATTTCGGGTAGTTCTCAAAATTCAATGCCAAAAAGGTTCAATAGAAATATGTGGTCATTCTTACCACATACCTGCTTATTTACCAAAACTGTCAATATAGAGAAGTTAGGGTTGATCAGTATAACTCAAAGAATAACCCCAAATTCTTCTATTATTTCACATCTTATCTTTCTTGAAGCCAACTAATAAAACCCTGCTTGAATACAGTTCTAGACCTTAATAATGCATTTTCTCCTTTCTAATACCAACGGAAACAGTTTGCTTTTACTAGACAGGAATAGGCATATATCTTTATATGTACTGCCACAATCCAAACTGCAGGAACCAGGGCTACCTCAACATTGTCTCATAAGAGCCAAAGGAGGCTGAAAGAAATATGCGTGAAACCCAGGGATCTCCAAGGACCCTTCCTCATACTGTCTGGATCAGAAACTACTATATTCCTCTTTAGGCAAGCATTAATGTTCTAGATCCCTCAGGAATACTCACCTAGACCAATTCTCTGATCCCTCCATCTCTACTCAAGACCAAGAGCCCTAACCAGATGGAAGGTAGGTAAAGTAAAAAAAAAAAAAAAGAAAGAAAGAAAGTAGCATAGTATATAGCCCAATAACCAGATACAAAACAGAAGGTATCCCCCCGATACGATTTCTTTAAGTTACCATATAATTTTTTCCATTCGATAATCTTAATCTTAAAATTTTTCCTTCTCTTCCTCAACTATTACATATGAGTTTGAACACAGATTGTACATACAACTTAGTCTAGTGGCAACAGAATATTGGAACGTGATCATGACTAAATTACAAGGAAAAGGGATATCACCCAAAGACCCTGGACTTGCAGAGCCGGGCCTTCCTGAAAGTGCCTCTGAAGCAGTAGGTGCACATTGTTCTTTACCACTGCAGTGGGGGTAAGAGCACATGCATGTGCAGCTGTACAAGGGACAGCTGCCCCACGTGAGGCATAAATGCTGAATAGCTAAAAGATAAATTTATTAGCTATTTTTCAGTCAGCTTTATGTGTTTCCCACTTGGGATTCTTCTAGCAAACTCTCCTCAGGCTACAAGCTGGCATGGAATCTAAAGTGGACCACTCAGACTCTCCCACCCACCCCCACTTCTCACTATTTCTCCCATGAATCTGAATCTTGAGAACAAGAAAGTAAGTACAGCTTTAAATGCATGGTGTCTAATTTCAACTGGGATCTCAAGATTAGCAAGGAATCCTTCTACATATCAAGTTGGCTTGGCCTAAAACAATTTCAAGATGCTTAATACCATCTTTTCATTCTGATCACTCCAAATGACCTGCAAATTTCTCTTCTTCTGTACTCATTCTTACCCTCTTGCCTTCTGTCGCAGTGAAAGAAAAGTTCTCACACCTTCCATACGCACACCTGATCCCATCTCTTACTGTCACTCTCAATCCCTGTTCTTTTTTTTTTTAAGATTCCATCTTTAAATAATCCCTACACCCAACATGGCGGTCAAACTACAATCCTGGGATTAAGAGTCACATATTCCACCGGCCAAGTCAATCAAATGCCCCATCCCTGCTTTAATACATCCTCTCTGCTATATATTGAATTTTTCCCACTTCCCTTCATAGCTAAGTTTCTTTAAAGGGCCATAAACATTCAGTCTTCCCCACCTCCATTCCTACACTGACTGCAAATCTAGATTTTTTTTTTTTTTAAGATTTTATTTATTTATTTAACAGAGAAAGATCACAAGCAGGCAGAGAGGCAGACAGAGAGAGAGAAGGGGGGAAGCAGGCTCCCTGATGAGCAGAGAGCCCGACGCGGGACTCGATCCCAGGACCCTGAGATCATGACCTGAGCTGAAGGCAGAGGCTTAACCCACTGAGCCACCCAGGCGCCCCGCAAATCTAGATTTTGTTACCATTGTGCCCACTCATCCACCCTCATGGAGAACACAAATTATATTGGCAAAGAAGAATGGGAGGTACTAAGCTGTACTGAGCACCTGAATTATTTCTAAGGAAAATCTGGGCTCTGTCCTTCCACTAATAGGAGATGGTAAGGTCTTATACTCAGAGGATGTCCTGAGAGGTTCCTCAAAGATTATCAACCTTGTCTCCTGCCTGTTTGTTGACACTAAAATAAAATAAAATATTTTATTATTTGGCAATACAGAATACTCAGGCTACAAAAATATATGCCAAAGAGAACAATTTCAAACCCATGTCCAAACTAACAAAAGATCAAGTTTGTTGGAAACTCCTGATTGATTGTCTGAATAGCTTACTGTTCACTCATCATTTCTATTAGAGCTCTTTACTGGGGTGCCAGAAGAGGGTTATCAGTTACCAGTGTGCTTCCTCCCAATTTGTGGCCAGCTGTGAGAAGTTTCCTCTATTTTCCCAAGGTTACTATACAAAAATCATTTCATGTGTGTGTCCCACATAGAAAAAAAATTGCCTCTCATTTCTCAAAGCTTGGACTACCAGTATCATCATATTCTGGGATGATTGTTATATATGAAGTTTTTCTATCTTAGATATATAGCTCCTATAAGGTCATATTTGCTGGTAGGTGGATTGGAAGGCTGGGCTTCTGCAATTTTTGATAAGCTCCAAAGTTGAGTGGTGACATAGTACAGTTTAAGGATAATTCTCATTGATCTTATAGGACGGGAGATAAATGAGAGTAGTTTGGGACATGCTCTATTTGAGATAGGACTGTCTAGTAGGCAGAATAGAGGTAGTGATTTTTTTTTAATTTTTATTAACAATTTTTTTTTTTTTTAGAAATAGAGTATGCATGTAGTGCAGGGTTGGGGTAGAGGGAGAGGGAGAAACAGAATCTTAAGCGGGTTCCAGGCCTAACACAAAGCCCAATGCAGGGCTCTATCTCATGACTGAGATCTTGAACTGAGTCAAAATCAAAAGTCAGATGCTTAATCGAGTGAGCCACCCAGGTGCCCCAGTGGTAGGGATTTTGAAGTGAGCCATATACTGGTTGTATTTGAAGCCCTGAGAATGTGTGAAAATCCACAGGGAAAGAAGGTTGAATAAGATGGAAAGAATCTTAGGACCATAACCTCAAGAATACAAGCATTGAAGGGGGAGGTTTTTCATAATATGAAAATGAAAATGAAAGCAATGATTTAATAATTGTTTTCTACCAACAAATAGAGCTAGAATAATTTTTCCATTCTGATATGAATGGCTTTCAAATTCAAATTTTAAATGTATAATTTTCCTTGAAAATAATTTCTTATAAAACTTCAAAATTAATAATATTTTAGTAGCTCTACCTAATTTTGCAAAAAAATAAAAAGTTTTATAACAAATGAAAGCAAATTAAACATTGCCTTGTAATATTTTTTCAGTTCCGAATCACATGACAGAATCAACACAAACCGGAAAAACACAAAGAGCAAAACAGAAGAACTGTATTTATCAGCCTGCTACCTCCTAAATATTATAAGGGAAACTACCTTCAAAATTAGGGCATAATTATGACAGTTCACTTAAGTTGTATAAGTATACTTTAAAATGTATAAGTATACTTTTAAAAATGAAGTCATTTTTATTTTTCTCAGTAAAGCTTTGCTCTAAGATGCATAGTAATAAGTTGCTTACCTTGTCCATTTCCAGTATTGTCAACATCACCCAAACACAAACAGCCTTGATCAAATTCTTCTTTTTCTCCCAGAACAGTAGACCACCAATTACGGGCTTTAAATAAAGACATTTTTGTTCACTAGAAAAAGAAAAAATTTATTTATAGTAAAAATCTACCTCACACCAAGAATTATAAATTAATTATCTCTTAATGCATAGCAAATTAAACTTGGACAATGTTAAGAAAAACATTTCTGAATTTAATTTTTTTATATTTTGCAGAAATATGTGAAACCAAAAATCCAAACAGCTGAAAACATAATCAGATGTTTTGCAACACCATTAGAGAGTCAGTCTGAAAAATTTTATACATAAATGTTGGGTCAGTTCTCTTTTCTGGAACATTTGGTATAAAATGACAAAAAGTATCAAAAAACTTATTTGGAGGCAAGTTTCAAATTCTAACAGCACTAGTTAGTACATAATTCCTTAGCAAAATACCTAATTTTCCTTCATTTTGGTCATTGGAAAAACCATAGCATCTCTTGTCACAATGAACTGCTGAGAAGAACAAATGAAATCAAATGACTAACACGAAGCTGGTACATTATAGGTACTCAAAAAGCATTCGCATGCTTTCCCCATTCTATTTGTAGAAAGGCAAAGCAGAAGAGGGAAATTCACCCTAAAAAAGAACCGTTAAAACTGAGTGTGGATGTATTTATACCTCTATATCACTAAGCACCCACAAAACCTCCCTATGCTTTAATTCCTCATCTAGAATGAGGATATACCAGCAACATCTACTATTGAATTACTAATATGGTAAATGTGAAAACCCACTGAACCTCTTGATTTACAAAACAAATATCCCACACCCTGGGATTCTATGAGAGTTCATTTATTCAATATAAATGAGCCTTTCCTTCCTGCTACACTGATTTAAATAAATGTTGGGAAATGCAGTCAATATTCCTTATTCAAAGACATCCAATTCTATACGGTTGAGGCAAACACTGAATTAGCAAATACCATACTACTATTCGTAGGGGAAATAGAAAAAGTTGGGCTCTTGTGAACCTCCAGTTACAATACTTTCATGAACCATTCAATACATAACTTTGTTTTTGTGAGTCACTGTTTAAAGATACTTTAATATACTATTAATTCATGAACATTCAATTCAACAGTCAACAACACTATAACTCATATCTGAAGGAAGCTTATCTGATACATACATTTTCTCTATAAGGTACGTGGCAACCTTCTCACACTTAGGAACATTAAAACCCTTCACTATTATATTTGGGGACCTTTTTAAGCAATAAAAATTAAAACAAACAAATAAATAAACCCAAACCACAGAGATGTGGAAAACATGACACTAAGCAGGCCCTGAAAAGGACTCTTGCTTATAGTGTAAGAGCTGAAACAAGTAGGCAGTTCCTATGGTTGATATCTGCTGGGAATAAGTGATTCAAATTTTTTGCCACTCTGTGCATGACCACAAATCACCCAAAAGCACCATGAGTATTAATTTTAATATTACAAATAAATTTTAGCAAATAGGTAAACTCACAAATAGGTAATCTGCAAAGAATGAGGATCAGCTATACATTTGAAAAAATCTAAATCAATCTTCTTAAAGCAGGCCTTCCACATAGGCTAATCACAGAAAGCAAGACTACTTGCTTTCATTAAGTTTGCCAAGGAACTAGCTGAGAATCATGTGGTAGTGAAAAGTGCAGACTCTGGAGAAGGACTAGTGCAAACCTGAATCCAAGTTCCATACAAATCATTAAATCAGTGGAGGGTTATTAAAAGTAACCAAACCTCTCTATACTTCAGTTTCCTCATCTATAAAATAAAGAAAGATGTTGTCAGGAATAAGAACCCAGTAGAAATAATCTATGGAATGGAAGAAAATATCTGCAAATTACATATCATAAAGGGTTAACATACACAATACATAAAGAACCCATACCATACACATTAACAACAAAAAAAGTTTTTTTAATGGGCAAAGGACATTTCACCAAAGATATACAAGTGGCCATAAAGCATGTGAAACAATGTTCAACATCACTAATTATTAGGGAAACGCAAATCACAAACACAATGAAATACCACCTCACACCCACTAGGACAGCTACAACAACAACAACAACAACCCCTCCCCCAAAAAAACCTAGAAAAAGACAAGTGTTGGCAAGGATGGAATGTAATTGGAACCCTAGTGCGCTGTTGGTGAAAATCTAAAAGACTGTAACCACTATGGAATCTCTATGGTGGTTCCTTAAAAAATTAAAAATATAAATTACCAGGACTACTGGGTGGCTCAGTCAGTTAAGCATCCAACTGCTGTTTCCAGCTCAGGTCATGATCTCAGGGATGTGAGATCGAGTCCTTTGCTGTACTCCGTGCTGGGCATGGGACCTGCTTAAGATTCTCGCTCTCCCTCTCCTCTACCCCTCTTCCCTGCTTTCTCTCCCTCTAAAATAAAATAAAATAACTAACAAACAAATAAATAAATAAAAATATAAATTACCATATGATCCACCCATTCCACTTCTGGGTATCTATTCAACAGAAATGAAAACAAGAATTCAAAGAGATATTTGTACTCCCATGTTCATAGCAGCATTATTCACAATATCTGAAAGGTAGAGGCAAACCAAGGTCCATCAATGAATGACTGAATAAACAAAATGTGGTGTATATATATATACAATGGAATATCTTAAAAAGGAAGGAAACTCTGACCTATGCAACAACATGGATAAACCTTGAGAACATTATGTTAAGTGAAATACACCAGTCACAAAAACAAATATGGCACGATTCCACTTATATGAAGTATCTAGAGTAACCAAATTCATAGAGTAGAGTGGTGTTTGCCACATTTGGGGTGAGAAAGAAGTGGGGAGCTTTTATTTATTGGGTATAGAGATTCAGTTTTGTAAGGTGAGGAGTTCTGGAAACTGGTTGCACAAAAACGTGAATGTACTTAACAGTACTGAACTGTACACTTAAAAATGGTTAAGATGGCAATTTTACGTTACATGTATTTTATCACAATTGAAAATCAAAAATATAAACTTTTAGTTTGGGAAAAAAGGAACACAGTATTATTAGCACAATACTTGCCAGATATAAGCACTCAATAAACATTAGCCATTGCCACAGTTTTTACCCTTTTTATGATATATTTTTTTATAACCTACATTGAAGAAAAGAAACAAATGTACTTCAATGCGTGAATAAATAAACTATGGAAAATCCTTACCACAGATAAAACTCGGCAATTTTTTTAAGATTTTATTTATTTATTTGACAGAGAGATCACAAGTAGGCACAGATAGGCAGGCAGAGAGTGAGGGGGAAGCAGGGTCCCCACTGAGCAGAGCCCCCCAATGTGGGGCTCAATCCCAGGACCCTGAGATGATGACCAAAGCCAAAGGCAGAGACTTAACCCACTGAGCTACCCAGGCGCCCCTTGGCAATTTTTTAAAATAAAATAACAACCTGGATGGATCTCAAGGGCATTATGCTGAGTGGAAAAAAAAAAAGAGCCTAATCCCAAAAGATCACATATTAAATAATCCCATTTCTATAACATTTTCAAAATGAAAAAATTAAATGGATGGAAAACAGATCAGTGATTGCCAGGGTTAAGGGGAGGGGTGACTTTAATGGGCTAGTAGAAGGAATTTCTTTGGAATAAAAGAAAAGTTCCGAACCCTGATTTTGGTGGTGGTTTCATGGGATAAATTTTAATTTCTTTGAGCTATATTCCAAGAAGAAAAGTGTAAGTAATGTAAAACCTAGTGAAATCTAAATAAGATATTTTTAAAATAAGATTTATAGTTTAGTTATAGTATTATACTAACATCAATTTAGTAGTTTGATAATTGTTCTGCTGCCACTGGGAAATCATTACTTTTATAATTTCTATGTGACTATAATATTTTTTCAGAGGCCAAGTTTAAAGAAATAAACAGGAAAAAAAAAAAACTCCATCCAAGGCCTCTCTTTCCACTAAAAAAATAATTAGATAACGGCAAAGTGTTGTTGGAAGTGAAGGGGAAAAAACACAGCAGGTAAATAACCCTATAATGAGTTTTAACACATGTGGGAGAGTTTCTGAAAAACATCTGCAACACTCGTTATTACTAATGGCATTATATAACCATACAGATTGCCAGATGACTAAACCTGGCAGCAAGTATACAAAATATGTAACAAACACTTTTACACTTTTACTAAACTTTTTTTTATTTAAGAGGAAAGTAACAGTACTTCAAAAGTGCCATATATTTTCATTATATACTCCAGATACATATGGAAAGCTGTTACACACTATTAGAGTATCAGTATAAAGATACATAATTCTCCTGCAGCCCACAGCAGAATATTACCCAAATTCAAAAGCACTTAAAGACTCACTTGGAGGACTCACAGCATTCATCATATAGTTATCATCATGGCTATGATTTATTACAGTGAAAGAATAAAAATTATAATGAAAAAAGAGAAAAGGTACATGAGGCTGGGCTGTGGGGGCAGAGGGTTGGAGTCCTGGAGGAAATCGGACACAAACTTCCAAGGTAGAAAAACTGGGCTCTGTGGTCAGAGGCCAGGGTAAAAAAAGAAAAGAAAACTGAAGAGGGGCATCCAATGATACCAAAGGAAAACCAGGAGTATGCCTTCTGGAAGGAAATGGAGGAAAAGGTTTTCTAGAAAGAGAGTGGCCAGCTCTATGTTGCTGATATGTCATAAAGAATGAAAGCTAGGGATCAAAACTCCATTTGGAGACATAGTCAAAAATAGAAACAACAGACTAACCAACAGGTATGATCCTTTGTACACATTCTGCGTCAGCCAGTTTTAAAGGAATCTCAAGGAGAGAAAATAGGAAGAGAAGATCTCGATATCCAAAGGGGTATCTTTCCCCTCATGTGAGCAGAAGAGAACCTCATGGGAAATGCCTAGAGACCATATTAAACACCCAATAATGGTCATAGAGAAGAGTTTTTTCCATCAATGCTATTAAATAATATATAAAAAATTAAAGTGAGGGACACCTGGGTGGCTCAGTCAGTAAAGCAGCTGCCTTCGGCTCAGATCATGATCCTAGGGTCCTGGAATTGAGTCCCCCATGATCTCCCTGCTCAGTGGGAAGCCTACTTCTCCCCCTGCCTGCCACTCCCCCTGCTTGTGCTCAGTCTCTCTCTCTCTCTCTCTCTCTCTCTCTGGCAAATAAATAAACAAATCTTTTTTTAAAAAATAAAATGACTATAAACACACATGATTGCATCAGGAAAAAAATCGCTATTATGTGAAAGTGGACTCAAAAATCTTTGTTAATGAGCAAATTTGTTCAGCTTGCTAAAATAAAAATGAAAAAACCCTCCAATATGAAAAACTAACTCTCCAACATTGTCTGTAAATGGGAATGTTATGAAGCACTAATTCTTCAAGAACTGCAATCATAAAATTTAAGATCTATTCCTGCTGACAAAATAACACAGGCAACATTTAGTTCCTTCCTCTTTCTCCTGTTCTATCGGTTTCTCTTTAGTCACCTTCCACTTCATTAATTGCTTAAGCCCTTCTTTCCTATATTGTTTAGCTCCTTGCTACCCAAAGTGTAATCCATGGACCACCACCACTATCACCCAAGAGTTTATGATGCAAAACCTCAGCCCCACCTCAAACAATATCCCCAGGTAATTCTCAAATTAATAAATAAAATCTTTAAAAATTTTTCTCTTTGCACACAGCAGTTTTATTCCCAATATGCTTGTATATAACTTTTTAACTTACTCTTTAATAGTCTTACAGAGTACTTTGTTATCTACTGGAACCCTCACCAAATCTTTTGATAACATAAGTATGTCTCCCATAAGCATTATGCTATCCAACTGAAAATTTAAAAATTTCAGAGGATTTCACTTTCAGAATGACATATGAGAAGCTCCATGGACCCACCCCCCAGCAAAACTGGAGAAAATTATTTTTTAAAACAATCATTTAAAGTCTCTGGAAATTGTCCTAAGACTATATGGAAAATAAAGAAACAAAAAAAATCTACTAAAACTCAGTAAGAAAATTAAGAGTCTGTAGTATTTATAAAAAAACAATGCTCACTCCTTATCTCCTCACTCCAGGCTCAAAACAAGATAGAAACTCCACTCCAGACTGATACAGCCAAGAATAGAGGCACCCTCTCCTCATAACTCCCTGTCAGAGAATTATCTTTCCGCAAGGAGCAGGACATCAGCATTATTCACCTTGATTCCAGCTATCTGTTGCTGACTAAAGATGAAAAAGAAAATCTAAATCAAAAAACTACCCACAAAAACAAAAATTAAAAACAACCCTATCGTCTCAACTTGAGAAAAGCATCTGACAAAATAAAATCCAACACTATTCCATTATAAAAATACTTAAAACAGAACTTCCTCAAACTGATAACAGACATTTATGCAAAACCCATGGCTAATACCATACTTAATGATAAATGACTAGATGCTCTTTTGCTAAGATCAGACCCAAGAGTAGGGAGTCCATATTCACGACTTCTATTCAACATTGTACTAGAGGTTTTAAGTCAGGCCATTAGGTAAGAAAAAGAACTAAAAGGCTCCCAGACTGGAAAGGAAGAAGTGTAACTATCTTTACTCACAGATGACACAATCTGGTGTATAGAAAATCCTAAGAAATTTGGTGAAAAACTATTAGAGTAAATGAACAAGTTAAGTAAGATTGAAGGATACAAAAGTATTAATACATAAAAATCAACTGCATTTCTATGTATTTGCAATGAACAATCCAAAAATTGAAACTTAATTTAACAATTGCATTTACAATAACATCCAAAAGAATAAAATACCTAGGAGTAAATTTAACAAAACAAGCATAAAGCAAATATGATGAAAACTATAAAACACAGTTGAAAGAATTAAAGATCTAAATAAAAAAGAAAATATCTCATGTCCATGAAGTTATAACATTATTAAGAACCAATACTTCCCAAATTGATCCACAGGTTCAGTGCAATCCTTATCAGATTCCCATATGGCTTCTTCGTACAAATTGACAACCTTATTTTGAAGTTGATATAGAATTGCCAGAAAGTGGGGCGCCTGAGTGGCTCAGTCAGTTAAGCGTCTTGACTCTTGATTTCAGCTCAGGGCATATCAGGGTCATGAGATCCAGCCCTGTATATGGGTTCATCACTCAGCCAAGAGTCTGCTAGAGATTCTCTCTCCCTCTCCCCCTCTCCAACACACACATTTTCTCTCTCTCTCAAATAAATAATTAAATAAATGTTAAAAAAAAAAAAAAAATTCCCAGCAATCAAAATAGCCAGGACAATCTTAAAAAATTCCCAGCAATCAAAATAGCCAGGACAATCTTAAAAAAGAAGAACTGAAGGAGCAGGAGGCTTAATATTCAATTGGCATTTCAGAACAAAGTTGGAAGATTTGGGGTGCCTAGGTGGCTCAGTGGGTTAAGCCTCTGCTTTTAGCTCAGGTCATGGTCTCAGGGTCCTGGGATGGAGAACCACATCAGGCTCTCTGCTCAGCAGGGGGCCTGCTTCCCCCTCTCTCTGCCTGCTGCTCTGCATACTTGTGATCTTTCTCTCTCTGTCAAATAAATAAAAATCTTAAAAAAAAAACCAAAGTTGGAGGATTTTCCCATTTCAAAACCTAACTACAAAACAACAGTATTCAGCATAGTATGGTACTGCATAAGGCTAGACATATAGATAAATAGAAAAGAATGGAGCATCCAGAAATAAAAAATAAAAATAAAAATAATTTTTTAAAGATTTTAATTTATTTGACAGAGAGATCACAAGTAGGAAGAAAGGCAAGCAGAGAGGGAGAAGCAGGCTCCCTGCTGAGCAGAGAGCCAGCCCCATGCGGGGCTTGATCCCAGGACCCTGAGATCATGACCTGAGCTGAAGGCAGAGGCTTAACCTGTTGAGCCACTAGGTGCTCCCAGAAATAAGTTTATACACCTATGGTAAACTGACTTTCAACAAAGATGCTAACACCATTCAATGAGAAATTGCAAAAAATGGTTCTTGTATAATTAGATAACAACATGAGAAAGAATGAAGTTGGACCCTTACCTCAAACCATATTAAAAAAAAAAAAAAAAAACCCAACTCAAAATGAAACAAAGACCTTTCTGTATGCTAATGTATAACTAAAACTATAAAACTCTTAGAAGACTTCTTAGAAGAAAACTTAAAAGTAAATCTTCATTATATTAGATATTGTGATAGATTCTTAAACTTGACACCAAAAGCATAAGTCACCAAAATTTTAAACTTCAAACAACACTAAGAAAGTGAAAATAATGACTACAGAATGGGAGAAAATATTGCAAATCATATCTCTGATAAAAAGACACATATCTGGATGTGCCTGGGTAGCTCAGTCAGGTGAACATCTGCTTCAGCTCAGGTCATGATGTCAGGGTCCTGGGATTGAGCCCCACATCAGGCTCCCTGCTCAATAGGGAACCCGCTTCTCCCTCTCCCTCTCCTCCAGCTTAGGCTCTCACTCTCTCTCTCACAAATAAATTTAAAAAAAATTTTTTTAAAGACACATATCTGTAACATACAAAGAACACTTATGACTCAATAATAGACAGAAACCCAGTTTAAAAATGGACAAGGAATCTGAATAAATATTTCTCCAAGCCAGATATAAAAATGGCTGATTAACACAAGAAAAGATGCTCAGCATCATTAGCCAACAGGGAAATGTAAATCAAAATTACAATGAGATACCACATCATACCCACTACGATAGCTGGAATCAAAAAGTCACATAGAAACAAGTTTGGGCAAAGATGTGGAAAAACCAACATGCTCATACACGGCTGGTGGGAATGTACAATGGTATGACCACTTTGGAAAGTGATCTGGCAACTCCTCAAACAATTAAACAGAGTAATCATACGATCCAGTAATTCCAGTTCAAGGTTGCAAGAGAAATGAGAACATATGTCCACATAAAAACTTACACATGAAAACTTATATTAGCATTATTCATACCATTCAGAAGGTAGAAATGATCCAAATATCTACCAACTGATGAATATATAAACACAATGTTGGCAGATCCATAAAATGGAATGTTATTCAGCAATAAAAAAGTACTGACATATACTACAACTTGGCTGAACCTTGAAAACATTATTCTAAGAAGCCAGTCACTAAAGACAACATATTTTATGATTCCGTTTATATAAAATGTATAGAATACATCTCAAACTAAATATTGTATTACTATTACTTCAACTAAAAATAAATAAGCATACAAATAAATAAACAAATGAAATGTATATAATAGGCAAATCCATACAGACAGAAAGTAAATTAGTGCTGCTTTGGTCCAGTGGGAAGAAAAGGACAGGAAAGTTACAGGTAAAGGATGAGAGGAGTCTTTCTGAAGTGATGAAAATATTCTAAAATTGACTGCAATGCAAGTGATGGTTGCACATATCTGTGAATACACAAAAGTAACACTGAACTGTACAAATTATATAGGAGAAACAAGAGACATTTTTTAGCTGTGAAACTTGGACTTCCTGTTACAAAAACAAAAAAGGATGCTGAATAACAAAATATTAAATATGTATGAACTGATTTTTCATTTGGTTTAGTTAACTGCCTTGAATAAAAATAAGAAACAAGGATTTGCATTTTATCCCCTTTCATTCAATGTAGATTTCCAGGTCCTCAGGGATTTTCTGTTTTAAGTAAATGGACAACAATAACCAAAAATCAGGTTTTCAATAGCTATCATCTCCCTTCACTAGAAAGGAAAATAATAGCTAACACTTACTAATCATTTACTAAGTCCCAGGCAGTGTTCTAAGTGCTTTGCAAATACTCTATTTTAATCTTCAAAACAGAACTACAAAGTAAAAGGCACGTACTACTATTCAGGTATCCCTGAATACAGAGAGGTTAAAAATCCACCCAAGAGGTCACAACTAGTAAGTAATAGAAGTAGCATCCCAAAGCAGACTGTCTACTCCAAAGTCATAAACACCCCACAAAGACTAAAATGGTATACTCTGTTGATACTAATTGAAATCACAGCAAGTTAAAACTGCAAGAAAGTATTTTCATACACCTAAATAAATTTTTTTTTAAATTTATTTATTTGAGAGAGAGAGAACATGAGGGGTGGAGAACAGAAGGACAATCAGACTCCTTGCTGAGCAGGGAGCCGCACACAGGGGTGGATCCCAGGTCCCTGGGATCATGACCTTAGCTAAAGGCAGATGCTTAACCAACTGAGCCACCCAGGCACTCCCACCTAATTTAATTTTTAAAGGATGACTAGAAAACAATTATTTGTAGGTTTAAAAGGTCCATACCTATGACCACAAGTGATTGATTTCTTACGTCTCATTAGAATAAACAGAAGATAATCTCTTTATCCCCTAAACTCCAGAAATACTCTTCCACACTTAACATTTCCTTGTTTTTAATACTTACTTACATACATTATCTTTCACAGCAAAGTTTACTGAGATTTAGGGGTGCCTGGGTGGCTCAGTGGGTTAAGCCTCTGCCTTGGGCTCGGGCTCAGGTCATCATCTCAGGGCCCTGGGATTGAGCCCTGCATAGGGCTCCCCATTCAGGGGAGAGCCTGTTTCCCTCTCTCTCTCTGCCTGTCTCACTGCCTACTTGTGATCTCTCTCTCCGTCAAAAAAATTAATGAAATCTTTAAAAATAAATTTAGTGAGATTTAGTCTTCATTTAAGATATGGATGTTTTAACACCCCATTGGCCTAGTCCTACAACATAGAAGGATGACTAGAAGAATTGCTGCAACAAAGATTACCCCAAGAATCCTATGGAAAGAAAATGTGGGGGCACCTGGGTTGCTCAGACTGTTAAGCATCCAGTCTTGACTTGAGCTCAGGTCATGATCTCAGGGTTGTGAGACTGAACCCCGAGTTTGGTTCCACACTGGGCACAGAAACTGCTTAAAATTATTTCTTTTTCTCTTTCTCTCTCTCCCCACCCCTTTACCCCTCATCTTCTCTCTCCCTTTCAAAAAAAGAGAGAGAGAGAATATGTGGATTAGAAGGCAGATGCCCCAGGTGCCCCAAGAATGCTGCTTTTGAAGACAATATTATAAGCAATTAGTATTAAAATTTTCAATAAAAGAGCATAGGAGAGGGAGTTAAAACATATCTGGGTTCCCTTTTCCATTCCATTTGTCAGAAGAGTGACTTTAAACAAGTCCCTCACCTTCTAATCTCCTAATTGTTCTGGGGGGGGGGGTGGTAAGATAAATAGCCTAACACATGTAACTGCTTAACCATAGGATGTACTCAATTTAAGTGTCAAATAAATGTCATTAGTAACTTAGTAGTAGTAATAGAAGTGGTGGTGGTGGAATGTACTCTGAACCATGCCAGTCTGAACTTCTGGATTGAATATTTAAACAGGACATTTTTTTTTTTAAATGACAGGGGCACCTGGGTAGCTCAATGGGTTAAGCCTCTGGCTTCGGCTCAGGTCATGATCTCAGGGTCCTGGGATCAAGGACCACATCGGGCTCTCTGCTCAGTAGGGAGCCTGCATCCCTTCCTCTCCCTCTCTGCCTGCCTCTCTGCCTACTTATGATCTCTACCTGTCAAATAAATAAATAAAATCTTTTTTAAAATGTTTAAAAATTTAAAATGACAGTAATCTTTCACTGAAATGATAATTGACAGGGATGTTTTATAATAACATCATGTATTTCAAAAATTTTTTTTGTTTCAATAATTTTTGAGAAATATTTGAAAGTATTCTGAGGGATGAGACTTGCTAGATACATCAAAATATGTAACATTAACAACTACTATATACTATGATATAGGATTTTTTCCCCTTCAATAAATGTTTCCACCAAGAACTTGTACCAAAAATGTAAGTGTGTGGATGTACTTTAAGAGCAATTACACACAATTCCACAAAACAAAAAATTCCTTAAACTCAATTTATAAATTATTTGCAAGTTTTTAAAGTTCTTCTAAATACGGATTTAGTCTATTCACACACACACACACACACACAAAAATCCCTGTAATTATTCTCTTTACATATTTCTAACAACTTTAGTTACGACCTATAGTTTTCCTCCTAGCATCTTCAAGTTGTGTAGGTGTGTGATGCGGTTTCATGTTTAAAGTAAAAGTGAGGTGGCAAAAAAAAACAAAACAAAACTATTAATTTCTCCAGGAAATAGAAGTCAATTGTAGGATTTAATTAAGGAAAGGAAGTGCTGATAAAAATTAGCTCAGTGTATCTAAACTGCTGTGGTCTGCAATATAGAGAGAGAAGGAGAAGCAATAATCCTATTACAAGAATTAGAGGGTATTAACGCATGTATCCTACTGCAGTCACAGGCTGAGAATTGCTTTGACCATTGGCTCACAAGACCTATTGAAGTGTCATGGGAAGAGGATGCTAGTGCACCACGTGACATTCCTGAATGGAATCTTGAAAAAAATTTATCAGCCTTTCTCAAAAATGTTCACAAGATTTTCACTTTGTGCTCCTAGTTGCGTTTTTATTTTTAATGCAGACATCATTCCTAAGAAACGTATCATCCAATATATCCCCCCAAACCATTCCGTGGCATCAGCGGATCGATCTTGCCCACAAAACAAAACACAGAAAGGGCATTTACGCTCCCAGTGTTTAATTTCGGACATACTCTTACCTGATGCTCAATCCGGTGGGTCCTGCGCCACCTTTCCTCGAACTCTCCGGAGATTTCCTTGAAGAACGCCTGCCAGGGTCCCAGGGCTGAAACGACGAGAGCAAGAATGGAGGGTGCGGTGCAAAGCAACCCCTCGCTTCACTACTCCCTGTCGTTCCCCTGCTCCAACTTGTTCCACGTCCCAGACGGAGAGAAAGAGCCTCACCAGGGAGCACCACCAACCCCACAAAGTTGGAGCGACACCCACAAGGAGTAAACCTGCATCCTTTCTGTGTCAACCCCGTAGACACGCAGGGAAAACGGCATCAATCCCTTGGAAGAGACCACGCAGGCCACAACAACGGCAAGTCCTGCTTCTCACAAAGAGGAGGAAATGGTGAGGGAGGCAATCAGTGGGATGTAGCAAACAGAGGACAGCAACGGCGGAAGAGACAACTCCCCGCTCCCGCCTAACTCCAAGCCGTCTTCGCCCTGTTGTCATAGCACTTTACAACGAACGCCGCTGCGCAAGTCAGTCAGCCGAGCTCCGACGCCTTCTGGGGATTGTAGTCCAGAGCGGCTGAGAGGGTGGAAGGCAGAAGACTTTTCCTGCGTCGGTCCGGTCGGGATCAGATTTCTAAAGGAGAGGGCTGGAGTGAACCATTCCCTGGTCCTCATTAGCACAGAGATAATGAATACCATTCCCTTTCCCGTCCTTGGACAGTTCCTCAGAAATTGGGTCCCAGGAAGACCAGATTCCCGCCTCCGCTGTGGACGCAGACCACGCCCCCCCACGCCATCCCCGTCCCGCGTGTCAGCGCGCGGGGTGGGGCTTCGCGCGGGGGCGAGACTCGCTCAGGAGGGGCGGAGCGTCCGCGCTCCTCCGCGGGCTCGCGCTTCCCATCCTTCAGAAACAGTTACTTTTCCCGCTCGGAGGCCAAGGAGGCAAAGGTATGGACCAGGCGGCGGTGGCCAGGTGGCAGGAGCGAGAGCCAGTGTGCGAGGCCCGATGGCTGGGTAGTGCTGGCCCAGGACACATTCACCTTGAAGAGGAAGACAGGGGCGGAAGACCAACATCGTGGAGGCGGTGGAGCATTTGAACAATTTCCAGGTGCTTATCTTTTCCTAGGAGAAAAAGTGCTGCTCTGAGGTTTTTATACATGGCTCCTGATCCCTTGTGCAGTCTCTCTTGAGCATAGACCTTAGAGTGGATTATCTGGCATATAGGTAGGTAAATGTTCAATTTTACAATTGAACATAATAATAATGCCAGTTTTTTAAAATTTTTTTTCATCTTTGTTTTCAAAACCAAAGGGGTGCCCCTAGAATAAAAGATTTTTTTTAAATCATATAATAAAATACTGTGTGAAAATTACCTTCAGGGTGCGTGGGTGGCTTAGTTGGTTAAGCAGCTGATTGTATCTAAGCTCAGGTCTTGATCTGAGTATAATGAATGAGTTCAAGTCCTATATTGGCCTCGATGCTGGACATGAAGCCTACTAAAAAGAGAGAGAGAGAGAAGGAAAAAGAAAAAATTATCTTGAACTACCAATTTATATTTCAACCCACCAAGATATGTAACTACTTAATTTTAAAAAAACATATTCCTTGTGACAGGAGGAAGGGTTGATATCCAAATTCATTCTATTTCAGTGACAGCATGGGACAGTGTGAAGAATACTATTTGCTGGGAAACCTCAGGTAACTTATCATTTCTGGCATAAAAAGCTTATTTTCAACAACTGGGTGCCATAATTCCTCCTAATGAGTGCAAGAGTTTAAAAAAAATAGCTGTAGTTTTTTTCCATCTTTGTGTGGCCATTTCTTTACAATGTGACTTTGTAGCTCTACCCTTAAATCTAAATTTAACTTGCTTTGGTCAATGAAACATTAGTAAATATAATGAAAGCAAAGCTTCAAAAAGTGCTTCTCCCTCACATGCTTCTCTTGAAGATACTGCAACCACTTCTATGTGACTGACCTGTAGAAGCTTGCTGAATGAGGAGAAACATGTCAGGTCATCTCCACTGCTCCTCTAGATACATGAATAAGGTCATTTTAGACCAACCAAACCCAGCAGAGTTAACTAACTGCAGAGATCCATCAAGTAACCCCAAAGCAGAACTGCCCACCCAACAGATGTTATTTTTTTTAAACCTCATGCATATTAGAGACATAAAGGACTATACCTGTTACAAAGGCCAATAATTTATTGAGCCAGGTACACAATAAATATATGTGCCAGACACTATATGAAGCATGTTGGATCATTAAATATTCACAACACAGATCTCAATTATTTTTTGCTTTAACTCATAGGGCAAAATTAATTTGGAAAGATAATACCTAACTTATTTGCATGTGATGCCCTCTGATACTTCTACTTTCTATTCTTTCCTTTTTTATTTCATGGTTTATGATATTGCTGCCAATTCCCTGAGTGGATTTCACAATCCTCTAATGACTCTTGACCCCAAATTTGAACAACATGAACATAGCATTTATCAGTCCAAATCAATATTTCTAGAATGAATGAATGTCAAAAAGGCACATTTGGCACATCAATAGCTGCAGAATATGTGTAGCATCACATAGTATGGGACCATGTGGTAGCTAGAGAAATGTTTAAAATTCCAGTATGATAATGACTTCTTCCAACTTTGTTTTCTTCATTTCCTTCCTACCACACTTACTATAAGATCCAGTACTTCACAAGGTCTACAAGATCCTGGAAAGTCTTGTCCGGTCTGCCTCTCCGGCCTCATTTCATCACTCTTCTCCTTGCTCCCCAGGCTTCAGCCCCACACTTGCCTTCTCTCTCAATTTCTTCGGTACATGAAGCCCCTTTTCCACAGGCTACTCTGCCTCTTGGGATACTTTCCTTTGCTCCACCAGCTTCTACTCTGCTGATATTTCCTTCCCCATGGAAGGCTTCGTGGGCCACCACTAGAATAAGTACCCCTATACATCTCCATAGAACTGATCATAACTGAAATTTTAAGATATGGGTAATTGTCAGTTCAACATTTTTCTTATGTAAGCTCCACAAAGGCAGAGACAGGTTTCTCCTCCAGACTCAGAACACATTCACACAGCAGGTCTAATTCAGTGTTTGATGAATGAATAAATGAATGTTTTTGAAATTTTTATTAGCTCTTTCCTTCACCTTTATAACCTTACATCTTCTGGCTCTCCCCAGAGTTCAGACGACTCCCTAGTTCAGAGATAAATCTGAGTGGCTCACACCAACCAAATGACTGGAATGCTTCCTTCCCTCCTGGGGTGGCTTTGGCAGCTGGCAAAGCTTGGGTGCCTGAGGCCTATGACCATTAGTGAGTGGGTTCTTGCTCAGGAGACTCCATGGGCCCTGATACTATCAGGACCCAGGAAAACTCACCTCAAACATAGACAAAAAGTGCTCAGATATATGGAATCACACCAGTAGCAGGGACTTGCACACAAGCTGGGACCAAGAACTTCACCATTCACAGACTGAGTTATTGAGTATCTTCACTTCTCATGTGTGAGAACTGTAAGAGGCTCTAAAGTGTAAGAAGAAAACCTTATGTTTCTAAATAATTAATTATACTACCATTATATTCCTTTAGTATCAGGACATCCAGATTTATTTTAAACACTAACTTTGTGGGGCACCTGGGTGGCTCAGTTATTAGGCAACCGACTTGATTTTGGCTCAGGTCACAATCCCAGGGGTTTGGGATGGAGTGCTGCATGAGCCAGGAGTCTGCTTCTGCTTCTCCCTCCCACTTTGGTTCTATAAACCCCCACCCCCGCCACGCTCTCTCTCTTGCTTTCAAATAAATAAAAACCTTCAAAACAAAACAAAACAAAACAAAACTGGGACACCTGGGTGGCTCAGTCAGTTAGGCGGCTGCCTTCTGCTCAGGTCATGATCCTGGGGTCCTGGGATCAAGACCTGCATCAGGCTCCCCACTCAGTGGAGAGCCTGCTTCTCTCTCTCTGCCTGCAGCTCTACTTGTGATCTCTCTCTGCAGCTCTACTTGTAATCTCTCTGTGTCAAATAAATAAATAAATCCTTTTAAAAAAGTAACTTTGCAACCATTGTCTCTGACAGAGTTCTTTAGTCACAGACAACAGAATCCATTCTATCTGATTAAACAAAAGCTAGTTTTAATGGAATCAGGTAGTTCATCAAACCTCTAGGAGACCCAGAAAACCAGATTTAAGCACCTCACAGCCAGGGTATTTATGGGGCATTAACTGGTCTAAGTAACTTGCATCATCTACTAGATGTTTTATGCACCAGTTCTTCCCTCCAGGGGGAGAACCTAATTCCCAAGCTCTAGGACATATCAGTGTAATACTGTGTTTCTGTCTGTAGCCCTTGTGCATTCCTTCATTTGGATCTTCTCTAATAAATACGAAGCAATTTCTTATATACCTTAAGTATTAACCATATTGAATGCCACATTTGAGGGGAATATTCCCTATCCTATTACTTTTACTTCTTTGTGGTTTCTTCCATTATGTTAAAGCTAAATAGTGAGCGGAACTTCACATATCAGATGCATTTACAAAATACAACCTAGTTAAGCACTTGAACAATTCGCAGCCTGGCTCCATGACTTCTACTGCTGCATCCTTGGGCATGCTATTTAACTCTCTCGGCCTCCTTATCTATAAAAGAAGGGTAATACATACAGGTAATAACAGCACTTAGTACGTTTTTAAAGATTAAATCAACTTTTTTTTTAAGATCATTTATTGATTTATTTGACACAGAGAGAGAAAGATCACAAGTAGACAGAGACACAGGTAGAGAGAGAGAGGAAGGGAAGCAGCCTCCCTGCTGAGCAGAGAGCCCGATGTGGGGCTTGATCCCAGGGGCTTGAGACCATGACCTGAGCCGAAGGCAGAGGCTTTAACCCACTAAGCCACCCAGGCGCCCCTAAATCAACTTTTCTTACTGGCTCAGCTCAGTGATGAGCACATAAAAAGCGCTCAGTGTCTACAGCCTTCCGCGCGGCACCCAAACCTTGTCAAGATAGACTGCAGGCTGGCTCTGTCTTAACCAAGCGCTGGAAAATTAGAGAATTACTCTGAGGTGTCTTACTTTCTTCAAAGCTGGGTGAATCCCAGCACCAAGTAGCACAGCCAGAGTCTAGCCAGGGGGGCTGCAAAGCCTCCGGGTTCGGGTCCCCGGGTCCTCCCAGGGGAGGGGCGCGCGCGAGGGGGCGGGGCTCCCCGGCCGTCCCGCAGGCCTCCACCGCCCAGCTCGCGGCCGCCGCTAGGGGGCGCGCTCCGACCCCGGTCGGCCTAGCGGCGGGGCCCGGGAGCTCCCAGCGCGGACTTGGGGCCACTACACGGGAGGCGGCGGGGAGGCCTGACGGGAGGCGGGGACCACGAGGCTTCGGCGGGGACAGCGGGCCCTACTCGGGCGGGCGGCGGGAGGGGGCGCTGCGGGCCCGGCCGGCCGCGGCGTGAAGGAAGTGCCGTCTTCGCCGCCTCTGCCGCCTGAGGTGCGCCGCCGCGCCACCTCACCCGGCGGGCCGCGATGTCGTCCCGGCCGGGGCGCGACGATGCGGGGGCCGGGGGAGTGCGGCGGCCGCGGGAGCCGGCCGAGCAGGAGCTGCAGCGGCGCCGGGAGCAGAAGCGGCGGCGGCACGACGCGCAGCAGCTGCAGCAGCTCAAGCACCTGGAGTCCTTGTGAGTTCCCGCCGCCCCCGCTCCTCCGAGAGGCGCTGGGTCGCGGTGAGCCGGCGCCGCGGGGGCGCGGGAGGCTGGGTTCCCGGGGACCCGTGCGGCGCTGGCGCCCGGACTTGCAGTCGCGCCTCCGCGGGGAGGGAAGGGCCGTTCCCCCGGCGCGCCGAGCGGCCTGGCCCGGCAGGGGAGCTCGGGCTTTACTCCCCGCCCGAGGTCGTGCGGCCGCGGCTCTGCTTGGCGCTGAGGACCGTGCGGCACTCCGTGGTCGCTGGGTGGGGAATTGGGGACTGAACACGCGGCAGGTGCGGTGAGCGCTGCCGTCCTGCCCTTTCAGGGTGGTCGGTTCACGGGGCCCGCCGGGCACCGGATAACCCCCCATTCCCTTCATCTGCGGCTGAGAAGGGAAGAGAACACGCCGTCCTCTACCGTTAGTGCGGTGGGGAGGGCAGGGCTGGAGAATGGGGTGACGGACCTGTCCCTAAAGATCCCAAAGACGGAAGAGTGGAGACTTGTTCTCTTTAGTCCTGAGGGCTTTTACCAGCAAGACGGGTGGGGGCTACAAAGAGGCCAATTCCAGCTCAGCCAAAAGAATTAGGACCAGAGTCTCCTGGGGTTGCTGGTCAGCAACCGAAAGGGGCGCGGTGCGCCCCCAGCTCCAGCGGGATCAGGGAGAGAGTCTGGAAGCCGCGGGAGGAGGGCGGATTGGAAAGGAGACTGAAACCTCAGGTAGGAGGTGGAGTCCTGACCTTCCAGTTCTTTTCTGTGATTCTGTCTTTCTGTAGTTAGCTGGCAGACTTGTAAGATTGGTGCTCACGGAGTTCTTCCAAACATTCTTCGATTCTATTTCAGGCACTTGCATTACCTAAGCTATGATGTAAGGAATAATCCGCAAAGAAATCAGATTCTTTATAATTAACCTGGGAGCTTTAACACAAAATGCATTGCACTGTTGGAGGCTGGCCTGCTCTTTTCAGTGTGACCCCTGAGCTGAATTTCACCCCAGTGAGGCAGTGGTTACAGGATACAGGCCCTACATTGCTAGTGCCCCCAGTCCTGGCCCCTTTGGGCCCTCTGTGGTCCTGTCCTATGCAATGCAGATGTTCAAATATCTTTCCCTAGTACAAGCCTGAGCTTCACACAGCCCACTCTGACCCTGGGTATCTTTAACAGTGGGACACCAGATAGTAGTTAACACTATACATTTATTTTGTAGCTCACAGAGCACTCATAGATGTCAGAGAGATTATAACCTCCTTTTGCAGATGAGGAAATGCAGGTTCAGCAGTTAAATAACTTGATCAAGGATACATTGACCTGTAAACAAGCAAAAATAAAGAGGGACCCAGGCATCTGATTCCCGAATCAGTGGGATTTTTCCACTACAGGGATTTAAACTTTCTGGGCTGCTGACATATTTGGTTTGGCTAATTCAGGGACTTTTATTGTTAGAGTAATACTTTAATTTAAACATCAAATAGTACTAAGGCACTAATTTCAAAAAGTAGTGGTTCACATCCCTGTTCTGTAGTCACCCATACACTCCCTTCAACCCTCCCTCCAACCAAGTTTACAATAAGGAAACAGTTTTTTTCTTCTAGGACTTAACTACTTATTTCCAAATTATATGCTTAAGCTGCTTTTTTAGATTGAACAATAACCATTACCTGTAAACCTCATGTCACATACATGAGGTTTTAGTTTTCTTTCCCTACCATTCTTACATCCATCCTTCTAATATAGCTCCCTTATAATTTTTGTTAACTCAGTAGTTGGTATTAACATTATTTTAACTATTCGGTATTGTTTACGTTTGCACCAAAAGATGTTTTGTGATTTGTTTTGATTTCTAGCACAATTGTTGTTTTTCATCTAGTTAATAAGCACCTCGATTTTTTTTTAAGATTTTATTTATTTATTTGACAGAGAGCACAAGTAGGCAGAGAGGCAGAAAGAGAGGGGAAGCAGGCTCCTTGCTGAGCAGAGAGCCCAATGCAGGACTTGATCCCAGGACCCTGAGACCAAGACCTAACCCTAAGGCAAAGCCTTAATCCACTGAGCCGCCCAGGCGCCTCGATTTTTTTCATTTGCCTGAACTTCCTATTACCTGCAGCTAATTTTATTTGAAAGGCTTTAAAAGCTAAGAGTACTTTTTCTACATGTTCCTACATATCAGACAGCCATCAGTCTGTTCATTTTTAAAACAGAATCTTCCTTCTGTTCTCCAGTACACTTTGGTTACATTCTAGCCCTGGTGTAAAACTGCTTTCATCACTCTTCGGTCTTGGACCCCATTTCTAGACCCTGTGTCTTCCTTTCTTTCTTTACCTCATTTTGTTCAAGTATATTATGTTATTTACTATAAAAAGTGCATTGGGCCAGGGTGCTGGGTCTGCCTTTGGCTCGGGTCACAACCCCAGGGTCCTGGGATGGAGTCCCACATCTCCTTCTGCTTGCTGCTCCCCCTACTTGTGCTCGTTTTTTCTCTCTCTCTGACAAATAAATGGGTAAAATATTTTTTAAAAAATGCACTGGGGTAAATTTGTTGAGTCTTTACATATCTGAAAATGCCTTTATCCTACCCTCAAACATGAAAGTTAGATGGGCTAAGTACAGAATTCTAGGCTAGAAATTATTTTCACTTGCTTTTAAAGGTGGTATGCCACCATTTTCTAGCTCCCAGTATTGCAGAGAAATCTGATGCCATTCTGATTCCTTTTCTTTTGTAAAGAAATTGTTCTTGCTCCCCTTTTGCAAGCTTTAAAGAATCCTTTATACTTAGTATTTTGCAGGGTTTTTTTTTTTTAAGATATATTTATTTATTTTAGAGAGAGAGCATGCATGGAGGGAGTGGAAGAGGAAGAGAATCTCCAGCAGACTCCACACTAAGTGGGGACCCCGATTTAGGGCTCAGTCTCACAACCCTGAGATCATGACCTGAGCTGAAATCAAGAGTCAGACACTTAATCAACTGAGCTACCCAGGTGTCCCTTGCAGTTTCATGATGTGAACTTCTTCTCACCAGATTTCATATTTTTTTTTAATTTTCTCGATACTTCGTGGTATTTAATATTCATATATGATCTGTGTTTTAATTTCCTTTCCTTCATTTTGCTTTTTCTTACTTTTAGACTACTGTGATCCTCTTTTCATTCTACTTTTTTTTTTTTTTTTTTAAGATTTTATTCATTTGTGACAGAAAGATAGCAAGAAAGGAAACACGAGCACAGGGGGCTGAAGAGGGAGAAGCAAGCTCCCACTGACCAGGGAGCCCAATATGGGGCTGGATCCCAGGACACTGGGACCATGACCTAAGCTGAAGGCAGACGCCTAACGACTGAGCCACCCATATGCCCCTTCATTCTACTTTCTATAAGATTTAGCTTCTAATCCTTCCACCATTGTACTTTTAAGTTTTGATTTTTAACTTTGAAGAGTTTCTTGTTCTGGGAATTCTTTTTCTCATAGCATTCTATTGTTTCCTCAATAACAAATCTATGATCTTTAAGGATACTCATTTTTTCTTTTTTCATTTACTTTCTTCTTTGTTGTCTGTTTCTTCTTGCCTTTTTCTGTGATTTCTTTTACTGCGAGGTTTTTTCCTAATGTTCAGGGATCCTTGGATCTCCCCCCATTAAGAGTGAGGCATTATAAAGCTGTTTTGAAGGGAGCAGTTGGGAGAGAGAGAGAATGCAAAAGTGCTGGTTTATTGACTGGTAAGTCTCACCGTAGGGATATCAGACTGCAATGAAAAGGAAGACAAATAGCTAAGTTAGCCAGCCAGCCATGTAAAATGGGAAGCCTCAAAGTGGTTTTTTAAAAATTGAATTCAAATTCTTTTACCCCCTGGTTGCCTTCAGTAGGTCACCTAATACTCCTCTGGTCAGCTTCTTACACTTGACCTTACCTTTTCTTACCCTTTGTCCATACCTGCCAGGACCCCATAGGCATCTGAATCACCCACCCTGTGCTCTAACCATGCTCCAACCCTATTATTCAAGTGTCCCTTGTCTACTCAACATAACAGAATGGAGATTCTATATATACATGTGGCAGTTTCATCTCTGCCTTCCATCCCATAGGAGTGAGCTATGGGAACAACAACGACTGGAATTGAGTATGCTTACATGAAGGACTTTTCTAAAAGAAATCTTATGCCAACACTCAGGAATATAAGAGTATTTTTAAGTACTTGGCAAAATAAAGATTTCTTTCCCCTTTCCCAGTTGGGAAGATAAAGGTTTCTGCTCTCTTATCTAAATTTGGTCTTCATACTGCTCAGAGAAACTTAATATAATCTGAATTAATATATTAGCAAGGCTTCACAGATGGTACAAAATAATGAACCTCCGTGAACTTTTTTTTTTTTTTACTTCTAAGGATTAACTACAAAGAGTGTACACCTCTCAACTGTGACAGTGCAAAAGACAACTGTATAATAAACACACTCCCATTTTTGTCTGGTTGTTTTTGTTTATTTGTTTGTTTGTTCGTTTAAGTAATTTCTATACCCAGCATGGGGCTCAAACTCAAAACCCTGAGATCATGAGTCAATATGCTCTACCAACTGAGCCAGCCAGGCACCCCAAGATCTGTTGTTTTTAATAGCTAAATATTACTTTAGACTTTAAGAGATATCTTTTTTGACATGTTACATAAACTAAAGAATTGTCAAGCCCTCAGAAAAAACATCAACCATGTTCCTTTAAATTTGAAGAAACAGTTGTAAAGTGGACTTTTTAGAGACATCCATTGCTAATAATAACAGATTTCAAAATGTGTAGTTAGTTCTTATCACATTCCTTTTCTACTTAGGCAAAAACTTTTACATATTTTTTAGGAATGTGGATTTTAGTTTGGCCATATGTTATTTGTACACCTCCTGTGACCAAAGAAAGTATTGTTGGATTACTGGATGTTTATGAAGATGATACCTCTTCCCTTCCAATGTCCCTTAAGTCCCAGTCTATAAAGGATAGCATTAATGTTTCTAATGAATGGCTGATGGGGGACTGTAGCACCTTCCTAAAGGCAAATTTCCATTATTCTTGCTAAAAGAGAGGCCTAAGCATATGGCATGCCACAGCTTTCCACCGGAAAATAGTGGAAGTATTTGCTCTGGAAATATCATATCTAAAAAGTTAATTCTGTTTATACCCAAAACAACTTGAGGGACTAAGTCTTCTTCAAGGACTAAGTCCTCCTCTGTCCCTTTAGAAGAACTCTGGATTAACAATGGTGAGGATGAGAGTGGAGAAGCCTCCATCACAATCCTTATTTGGAAGCATCCAGAGATGAAGCCAAAGGGAAGTTTTCTTTGCTGTAATGATTCATGGCATTTCTCATCCTTAATCTGATATAAGGGAAAAAACACTCCTGTTTTCCTTTTCTACACTCATACTATACTCAGAGCACTACTCTGTGTGGGAGTTTTCCAACACCACCAAGAAATTTTCCTTTTTCTCAGAGGACACCAAGTACACATCTTACAGATTTAATTCCGACATTGTCTAGCTGAAGTCAGTGTCAGAACCTTCAGGTGAAGGGCTCAACTCATAAGACTGTCCCTGTGCACACGCTTTAGGTGCCAGTCACAAGTCTATGTTGCTTCTAACCACCTCTGTACAGCAGAGGTTCTGTACAGCAGAGGTTCCCCCAGCACCCCCCTCTAGTTTGGTTAATTTGCTAGAGCAGGTCATAGAACTCAGGAAAACATTTTTATTTACTTGATAACTGATATATTATAAAAGGTTATAGCTCAGGAGCAGCCAGATGAAGCAGATATGTAGGGTAAGGTGTGTGGGAAGGGGCAGGGAATTTCCATGTCCTCTTCCGATATGCCACACCTCCAACTGTTCAAACTTGAAATCTCTGAAATCCATTTTTGGGTTTTTGGTTTTTGTTGTTCTTGTTTGGTCTTTTTAAGATTTTATTTATTTGAGACAGAGACAGCAAGAGAGAGCACGAGCAGGAGGAGGAGAAGCAGCCTCCCTGCTCGGTGAGGAGCCTTACCTGGGGCTCAATCCCAGGACCCTGGGGATCATGACTTGAACTGAAGGCAGACGCTTAACTAACTAAGCCACCCAGGCACCCCTGGGTTGTTTGTTTTTTGTTTTTTGTTTTTTTAAATAGAGTCTTCATTACATTAGCATTATTGATTAATCAGTGGCCATTGGCGATTAATTCAATCTCCCTGGAGGTAGAGCTGAAAGTTCCAACCCTCTTATCACAGAATTGGTTCCCCTGGCAAGCAGGCCTCATCTTTAGGAGGTTTGCAAAAGTCACCTCATTCACATAAACAGTTCGGTTGAAAGGGGTTTGTTATGAATAAAAACTTTTCACCTTTATAGCTCTGGACCTATTTCAGGAACTAGGAACAAAACTAAATATTATAAGAAAAGATGCTCCTATAGCCTTTATACAGGAAATTACAAGGTTTTTAGGAACTGTGTGCCAGATCAGTGAAGACCAAATATATATTTCTTATTATAAGTTTCAATATCATACCCACTAAAGTTGTTTTCTTTCACATCTTAAGAGAAGGGCCAAAGAAAAACATTTCACTTTTCCCTTGGTCTGTTCTCACAACTCCTGTAACCTCCCAATAGTTCATCTGTTCTGAAGGGTCTTTAAAGCTGGTGCATAAAAAGAGGGTCAGGAAAAGAAAACATTAAATCATTAAGTGTTTCTATAATTTGCAGCCATTCTGAAGCATTAAAATGAGTCCTTCCCTGGAGGTTTACAAGGTTAAGGCACAGATCTGAACTGAAATGCTTATGTATTACTCCTTATAGAAGAGGTATAAATATCTTAAAGAGTTTGAAATACTCTTTGAGTACACAGACACCCAGCCTCAGAATTTGCTTCCTGCCTCTCTGGCTTTCTGGGTCTCTCTCAGTTCAGTCCCTGGCCAGAAATAAGGAGGGCCTAGCCAGTCTGGTGCCTGGGTGCCACTGAGCATAGACAGGGGAAGTCTTCTGCTGTAACAAAGTGATTCCTGGTCTGCAAACCAGATGATAGAGGCTTGTCCTTGCTAAAATCTGTGATTAAAAACCCTGTAGCGGGGGGCACCTGACTAGCTCAGGGGGGTTAAGCCTCTGCCTTTGACTTAGGTCATGATCTGAGGTTCCTGGGATTGAGCCCCATATCAGGCTCCGTGCTTCACCCTCTTTCTCTCTGCCTACCTCTCTGCCTATTTGTGATCTCTGTCAAATAAATAAATAAAATCTTAAAAAACAAAAACACTGTAGCTCTGTTTTACATTAACTTGGTGAATGTCAGGGCCTGGCTCAGATAGATGCTGATTCCTCACTTGACATTTCCCCTCAAAACCTCCTTAGAATTATCTGCAGCTGCATGGATTCCCAGTATCAACAACCAAACATGTATGCATTTAATATCTGCACACACTCAACCCACCCCTGCCTCAGAGAGGGCATGAGGTCATTGTCCTTGTTATTACCTCCCTCTAGCCTCATAGTATTTTGCACTGGGTTGGGGAGGGTATTGTCAAAACAGAGGGAAGTATATGGTATATAAATTTTATTGCAATAAATAAAAAGGATAAATGAGCAATGTTGGGCGGGGAATTTTTAGGGAAAACTAGATTTACAACAGTATTTGTGCCCAAACTAAACTGTATTCAGGCTCCGAATTTAAAGTGTTCCTGGAGTCCTCTGCTTTCTAGTGGCAAACATAGTGCTAGAATAATTACTGGATTCAGCTAAACATGTACTAAAAGTCATGGACAAGTGAGCACAGTGGCTCACTGGGCTGGCTATGTGCCCTTACACAATTTATTTAACCCATGAACAGTTACTAATATAAGAAATGCATTGCTGACTTAGAACAGGGTTTGCAGCTCAGTGAAAGAACTCCAGATGTCACAAGATCTGGGTGATTGTCCCAATTCGGCCTCTTAATTGGTGTAGCTTCCAATTGTTGGAATCAATGAGGAAAAATGTTGGAACTGATGTTGGAGAAAAAAAGATGTCAAGAGTCCCTGGCCTGCCCTTCCTTATTCTGAGATTTTAACATGATAGTTTAATACCTGTAATAAGGCATATTTCATGAGCCTCACAAGAGAATGGGGATAGACTTGGCTGAATTCTAATGCCCCACGTACATGGGGGAAAAGGCAGTGATATGAAAGAGGAGTCTCCTGAGTCCCATGGCCTAGAAAGGCAGTAAGCTCAGCTGGGGATGGTGTCTGTGGGAAGTCTGCTGCCAGTTCTCTACCCACCTCCACTTAGGAGCAGCTGGCAAATCCCTGTAAAGCTGCAGATCTATAAAAAGATGTGAAGACTTACCTGGGAAGGCCAGGCTCCTCTGCTGGTCCACATCTAGGCCTTTGTCATGCTAGTGCTCTGGTTCTGAGCTACCTCATAACGCTGCAGAGAGCAATGACTTGCTTTTAACAGAAGGAGCAGAAGCCTGCATTGTGAAGTTCTTTTCCAGAGATGAAAGAGACGTTTGCTGTGACCTATTCATCACTGAGGAAATTGAGGCTCTGAAAGATTAAAGAACTTGTCCAAAGTACACAACAGTGAGAATGAATCAGAATTCAAACCAAAAAACTTTTTACCTATGCTAACAAAAATTCAACCTAATAGATTTGAAGATCTAATTGGCTTTATTAATTGATTCATGAATCCAGCAGCATCCCATCTAGCAAGCAGAGAGATGCTCTAAAGAGTCATAGAAAATGGAAGATTTCTGTAAGCAGGATGGTAAATGAATTTAGTAGCAAAAGAAAAGAAAGGATTGTTCCAGGCAAGCTCACTTTCCCTTAGGTGGAAGAGCAGGGAGTCTTATCATGCAGATCACCTCTTCTTTTGGGGGAGGGATCAAGGGGACCCATGTAACAGATTAGTTTATTGGTACTGATAAGAAAATTCCTGCTGAGGGTTAAGACTACCATTATGGGGGTGGGGGGGTTAAAACTGTAATTAAAATATATATATTAAGGCCCAGTTTGGTGACATGGCCTAAGTGGCTCCATTTGGGGCCTATGGTTTTCTTTTTAACACCCCCAGAGCCCATTCATTTCTAACTGGAAAATGTTACAGCTGGAATGTAGGGTTCTCCACTCCAAAAACTCAAAGCAAAACAGTTGCACAGTTATAAAAAGAGTCAAATAACGAAAATAATGTGATGTAATAATGAGTTTGATGTTCTTTATTCAAGGGAAATAAATCCATGGATTGGGGAGTACACTGCCTCACTCTTCCTAGGGATTTTGGACAACAGCAAGTTTTCTATAGCCTTAGTTCTCTCTTCTGATACTTAGCACTATGCCTGGCATAATTGTTGATTAGTTACTTCTGTAATGAGTAAGCTTTCAAGGTGAACCTTCAGTATTTCCTGAGAATTAAGTTTAGTTTCCCCTATTGTACCTGTTCTTTTTTTTTTGTTAGGAGGAAAATATCAAGTTGGATAGAGGGATCCATTATGTTTGATACCCAATAGTGTGACAGTACTTAAAAATGAGTATGATTACACCTAAAAGTAATAATGTTACCTGTAAATTATAGCCCAATTCAAAAAAAAATTTTTTTAATGTACATGAGTATTTGGTGCTGATTTTCCAGATTTGAAATCCAGAATCCTTAAGGACAATTCCAGCAGAGTGTTGGGAAGTGAAAATGAATTGGGAGCATAGGCATAATGTATGTTCCCTTAGGAATCTTGAAGGGGTACTGAGAACTCGAAAGAAAAGTACATTCCCACACATCATACATCTGCTTACTCTAGCAGCAGTCTTACTAAATGCTGTCTGTCGTCCAGGTACCGTGCAGGGGTCCGAGGCTATCAGAGCAGAGGAGCAGTTGACTCTGCAGGCAGGGTGGGTGGGCAGGATTTGAACCAGGAGCTGCAGGGAAGTGAGAGAGGAAGCCACTAGGACAGATCAACCCCAACCCCATTTCCTTCCCCTGCAATAGGCCCTTCCTCCAGCTTTGCTCCTGCCTCCCCCAGCCCCCATGCTGCTCCCAATCAAGTTAGAAAAGATTTCTCAACCTTCCCCCCACCATGCGCCTCTTCAGTGTTGAGTAAGTGGATGTTTTGCTAGGTAAATAACCTGACAGCTGTGACAGTTTGGAACCATGATTAGCTCACAGGTCTTCTTGGACATTTCCCCTGCAATCTCTTGCTTTCTCTTCTTCAACAATAAAGTCACTGTGCTCCGACACCTAGTTATTACCTCAGTGAATTTCAGCTCTGGATCTCTGCAGGATGTGGTATAGCATCAGTTTATTTATATGGGATCTCTGACTGCTGGGCATATTTTATTAACTGCTTTCGATTTAATGTACTTTTAAGGTTTTACTAAAAATATCCTTTTTATTTTGGCCTACAGTTGCTTTTTGCTCACTAAAATGTGTTACATTCCTGTTAACATGATTGATGATGTTTTTTTCTTTTCATTTCTAGTTATGAAAAACCTCCTCCTGGGCTTATCAAGGTCAGTGTGAAGTTTGTGCGTTTGGTCATCCTCTTAGACATATTTGACTCAGTGCTCAGGCTCAGTACCTTGTTATGAAAACTTGTTGCATGTGATTTTGAATGTCCTTTTATGGAACCCTGCTTCGTCCTGCAGATGCCAGTCGGTTCATACACTTGGGGCTTTCTGTGTGCAGCCTGTGCCTTTGTAGAAATGTTACCAGCCGTGTGTCTGTTCCCTAAGAAACGGTGGCAGGCCCACATGTTCCTCAGAGATCAGACCCCTTCTCCCTCCCTCTCTCTCGCTGTGGCTACATCTTCTCATAGCTGTGCTCCTTCTCTGACTTGCTGCTGGTTTCCTGAGTATCATTAGCTCAGAGAACAGTAGTCTCTGGGGAAACTGGAAGGTCTTCTGGTCCAGCCCCTGGTGCAGGACACCCCCCTGTCCACCTCCACCCCTGGAAGCACCTGGCCCTAGAGTCCAGTCTCTCTGCAGGAGGGAGACCTAGAGGCCTCCATGGAGGCTAGAACAGCTTTCTGCTTGCTCACATTCAGTGAAAAGAAAAGATTATTACAAACCCTTTTATTATAAATTTAATATTCATGGGAACTAAAAAAAATCAGATGGTTAAAAAAAAACCTTTATTGTGTGACAAAGTTATTTGGTGATAAAACACACTTCATAAATATAGCAGGTATGAGATTGTAAAAGTAACAGTGGTTTCCAAGGGAAAATAATTGATTTTAGTTTAACATGTTATTTTTATTATTTTAGGAAATGTTGTTTAACTCTATACTTTGCTTCATTCCACAAGGCTTTTAAGGTAGCAGAAAAGTTTGTGAATCTAATTTTTGTAATCTAGAATTAGGATTTGGAGCCCACAAATCATTCCTAAGTGAACAATACTAGTAATCTCTCTCTTAGAGTAGCTATATCATTTTCATGGGATAGTTCTTCTGGTACATTTATTTCTGGTTTTCCTATCAAATATAATTTGTCTTTCTTTTAGTACTTGAGAGGGTGACTTAGGATGACATGGGCATGTCCAGCCCATGAGAAAGCCAGGCAGTTCTGTGTTCTGAAGCAGGTAAGAGAGAATTCCTGGGCTTTTTTGCCATGTCGTGTACACGCTGTTTCGTTTTTTAGGAAGATGAGACTAAGCCAGAAGACTGTATACCAGATGTGCCAGGCAATGAACATGCCAGGGAATTTCTGGCTCACGCACCAACGAAAGGACTTTGGATGCCACTGGGGAAAGAAGTCAAAGTTATGCAGTGTGAGTACAGGAGAGTTGCAAGAGTTGTACTCTTCTGTACACGCAAGTTATACACCACGATTTATAAAGCGTGTTTACTTTTTTGTTGTTTAATTTGTTGTCACCGCAGCCCTGTTAAGTCAAGGCATAATCTCTATTTTATAGTTAAGGAAGCCGATCTTACATATGTGTTAGTAGTCTGAGCTAAGAAGTAGAGGAGAGCTTTAACTCCAGGGCTTCTGACTCTAAGGGCAGTGGTCACCCACAGGACCACAGCTGCCTTTGGAGTTCACTCTTCGGCAATACTCCAGTAACAAAAAGGATATTCCGTAGTAGAAATGCCAGGAAGGACAAGGGATCTTTGGGTCTTGCATCATCATTCACCACCACACCCCCACACCAGTGGTGTTAAGGTTTCAACCATGTAACCTGAAAAGAGCTGTGAGCCCAGAGGATGGGTCCAGAACAGTGTGTTCATGCACGCCCCCACCCCACCAGGGCCGCAACACCTTCATCCACCTTATGTGGTATTTAATATTTGAAAAAGAGTACTGCTGCCTTTTAAAGATATTTGTATAAAGATTTTTCTTGGACATAATTAAAATAGCAGTTCCTAGTCCCTTTCCCCTATTCGCCTTACCCTACGGGTAACCATGTAGACCTCTCTAAAGAATATTATTTTTATGGAGTGCTTGGGTGGCTCAGTGGGCTAAGCCTCTGCCTTTGGCTCAAGTCATGATCTCAGGGTCCTGAGATTGAGCCCCGCATTGGCCTCTCTGCTCAGCGGGGAGCCTGCTTCCCCCGGCCCCCACCCCCTGCCTGCCTCTTTGCCCACTTGTGCTGTCTGCCAAATAAATAAATAAAATATTTTTTTTAAAAAAGAATATTATTTTGGGAATACTTGGATGTCTTAGTCAGTTATGCATCTGCCTTTGGCACAAGTCATGATCCCAGAGTTCTGGGATCAAGTCCCACATCAGGCTCCCTGCTCAGCCAGGGGCCTGCTTCTCCCTCTTTCTGCCTAATGCTCCCCCAGCTTGTTCACTCTCTCTCTCTGACAAATAAATAAATAAGACCTTAAAAAAGAAGAAGATTATTTTGGGGACACCTGGCTGGCTCAGTCAGAGGAGCACGAAACTCTTGATCTCAGGGTCATGGTTCAAGCCCCACATGGGGTGTTGAGATTATTTAAATAAAACCTTAAAAAAATATTTTGTAGTTTATCTCCATGTATCTAAGACAGGGTTATATCTTGCCTCTCGATTTTTTAGGTTTCTTCATTAACTGTTGACTTCTTACTCGAGATTTTCAGCTTTTTTTTTTTTTAAGGTTTTATTTATTTGACAGAGAGAGAGATCACAAGTAGACAGAGTGGCAGGCAGAGAAAGACAGGGAAGCAGGCTCCCTGCTGAGCAGAGATGTGGGGCGTAATCCGAGGACCCTGAGATCATGACCTGAGCAGAAGGCAGAGGTTTAGCCCACTGAGCCACCCAGGTGCCTCAGATTTTCAGCTCTTTTTTATGTGCCTCCATCCCACCTCATACATATTCTTTCTGTCCCCCATTTTCCCAATACCTTATTATCATAATTTAGTTAAATCTTTTGTGTAAATTTAATTATGATTATCTTCAGAATTGAATCATATACTCAACCACTATGTACTTTATATACTAAACCACTATGTACTTTATACACTAAACCACTGTGTACTTTATATACTAAACCATTATGTACTTTCATACATTCTGCATGTTTTCTTTGCCCTGCAATTAATAGTTGTCTTTTTGTTGTTCTTGTTTTTGCTTTTTTCTGTGTACTGATTTCTAATTCAACTCCTTCAGATGCTTAAGGTATTCTGTTGGGTTTTTTTCCTCCTGAAGAGATTTGTTCCCCGTGCTATCACCCAGGGACCTTCTGTCACCATTCACTCTTCAGTTTCCCTTAACGTCCCTCTTGTGTTTAATCTCCTATTTGCTGTATCTTGGGTCTTTTTTGTTATATTCTCTTTCTGTGGTAGAACACATTCTCCAGCAGCTGAGAAATGGGTTTATGGAAGATAAAATTTTCAAGACTATATTTTTCTGGAAATATCTCTATTTTGTATTTTTAGTTTGCTATTTAGTTAGAATTCTGTTAAAAACAAACTTCCTTCAGAATTTTTAAGGCATTGCTCCATTGCCTTCTCATTTGTAGAATTGCTATTGACAAGTCCAAAGTAATTAAGATTCTGGATGCTTTGATGTAACCTGCTTTTTTGTTGTCTTTGGTGTTTTATTCTTCCTCCCTAGAAGCTTATGAAATCATCTTATTCCCAGTGTTCTGAAATTTCACAAACTGTTTCATTGATTATTTCCTCCCCTCTGTTTTCAGTTCTGTTATTCAGATGAAGGACTTCTTAGATCGATTTTCTAATTTCTGATCTTTTCTCTCCTGTTTTGTTTTCTGCTCTCTAGACTATTTCATCAAGGTAGCTTCCAATCCTTTGATTAAGTTTTTTATTTCAATTCCAAAAGCTCTTTTTTCTTCTATGATTTTTTATTCTTTAATTGTTGCAAAATGTTCTCTAAGGATGTTAATTTTTTCTTCTCCTTAATGTTTTTATTTCTTCCAAATTATTGTTTTCTATTTGTTTTTTCACCTTTTTCATTTAGGAAGACACTTTCAGGTGATTTAAACAACAGAAGCATATTGTCTCAGAGTTCTGAAGGCTTTCAGTCAAAAATCAGGGTCTGAGCAGTTTGGCTCCTTCTGAGGACTGTGAGGGAAGAATCTGTCCCAGGCCTCTCCAAATATCCTATCTCACAATGAGGTCACATTCTGAGGTACAAGGGATTAGGACATTCAGCATAATGGGGACAGGATAGAGGGGGCAACACAGTTCAAGCCAAAATACACTGTTTAAAAAAAAAATAATCACACTTTGATTTTTGCACAGGATTGCTCAGTAACTACTTGGCTTATTTCTAAAACCCAAGATTAAAGGATGCTTGAGGAAACAACTGATTTATGTTTTCTGGTGTCTTACATGGTTCATCCACTAATTGCATTTGCTTTGGAAATTGAAATCTAATGAAGAATATCTTTAATATGATCTGATACTTTATCTTGATTAAGTAAAACTACATCATCTTACAGAAATATATCCCTTTTCTTTGTTTTTAGGTTGGCGTTGTAAACGGTATGGTCACCGAACAGGCGACAAAGAATGCCCTTTCTTTATCAAAGGCAACCAAAAGTTAGAACAGTTCAGAGTAGTAAGTAAAACCCAGAGTTTCACTTTACATTTGCCAGAGGTGGTGAATATCTGTGACTCAAGCATTAATCAGTAAAAAGCAGGTTAACATGAAATACATTCCCCAGGGCCTTTTGCCCAAAGTATCTGGTATTAACTCTGTTAAACTGACTTTGTGTGACAGATTAGCTCATTAGCAAAAAATTAATTTTTATTAAAGTGTTATTTCCTTATGCCTTGGGAACACTGATTTTGTTTTCTGAAAGGCATTGTTATATATTCCGTGACTTTTTACTTATATTAAAAAAAATCTTGTTTCATTACTAAAATAGTGTTCTAGTCCAGTCTTTGTGTAAAGATTAAAATATCTGTTATAAACTAGATATGTATGTATAAATGATATATCCTCTTTGCATGACAGTAAAACAGATGTCATTTCCCCACTTTATTTTCACAGTCACCTCCCAGGGTTGTTAACTCACCATTCGGTCACTGTTTCAGTCAGCATAACTATGGTGTTACCAGAGAGATTGGCATTATCACCATATATCAAACCAGAGTACATAAATATTTGAAAACTTTGAAAAACTTTGAGACATTTTAAAAATTGTACTTTCATTTAAAAAATTGGGAGAAAATATTCTGGAGAAATCAATGCTACTTGGAATAGCAATTTTCCAGTATCCAGTTTATAGGTAAATCAGTGCTAACTCTCAAAAAAAGGAACAAATTCATATATTTTTAATTCAGAAACCTAAATTCTAAGAATAGATCCTAAGACTCTAGCAAAATCAATATATATAAATTTTTAAGAATATATAAGGAATTATTCAGAATTATATCTGTGAAAAATAGACTAAAGAGAATAGGAAACAACTGCAATGGCCAGCATACCAACATAAGTACTGTAACATAGACGTCATATAGCTTTTAATAATTGTGTAGTATCATAGGAAAATGTTCATGAAAACATAAGTGAAAAAAAAGAACAGAATTATATATATATAATGTGATTATAATTTTTTGTAAATTACAGTAAGTAGAAGAAGCACACTAAGATGTGAGCAGTAGATATCTCTAGCTGGTAAGAATATAGATATTTTTAACTTTTTTATCCTTGATATGAAAAATTTTTACTAAACATTTTTAAAGATAATTCACTTACCGTAAAATTCAGTCTATGTGTAGTCATATTCTAAGTACTTTTAAATCGAGAATACATTTGCTTTACTTTAACAAAATTGACATGTTACAGTAAGGATTTTCACACTTGATTTTTTTTTTTAAAGATTTTATTTATTTATTTGACAGAGATCACAAGTAGGCAGAGAGAGAGGAGAAGGCAGGTTTCCCACCAAGCAGAGAGCCCGATGCAGGGCTCAATCTCAGAACCCTGGGATCATGACCTGAGCCGAAGACAGAGGCTTTAACCCACTGAGCCACCCAGGCTCCCCAACACTTAATTTTTAAAGTCCAATATTGGCTGTCTCCAGAGCAAATATGCATTACGTAGCTTGATGGGGATAGCTCCACATCTTTTCTGGACACATACATATGTTCTCATGCACCTAAACATGAGTTATTCTTACATATCATTTTCCAACTTGTTTTTATTTAATAACCCTTGATCATCTGTCCACATAGAAGAAAGAGAATTACCTCAATACCTCTAACCTTGAGTAATATGTAATAATGATTCTGCCATGTTTGATATCCTTAAAAAGTCTATTCAAAATATATTTGTATAATTGGAAAATCTTTTTTTTTAACTTCCATGAGTTTGAAGTAATGGTGACCCTTAGCAAGGATTAGAATGTGTTAAATATAAAATTACACAAACAGGAAAAAAATCTGGTTTCGGTGAAATATGGATTTAATTTTTATTTAACTGATAATCCATGGATGCTAATGCAACCTTAACTTTTTCCCATCCTCAAGGCACATGAAGATCCCATGTATGACATCATACGAGAGAATAAAAGACATGAAAAGGATGTAAGGTGAGATGGCCCTGGTGCTAACAATACCCCCTTAAAGTCTGAAATTATATAAAGTTGGAAACAACCGTTCCAGTATTAGATGAGTGGTTTGGTAATTATGGTACTTCAACTGTGAACTATTTGGAAGGCAGGAGTCATCACAGGAAAAGCCAGTGGGTAGGGAACCTGCAGGCCAGCCTCATTCCATTTGGGTTAGCTTAAAGCAGTGGGCTGGGTCCTGCCTGCTCACATCCTGATGGATAATAACTTAGTTTATCTTTAACAATATGAGCTATTGTTAAAAATTATCCTTAGACATGATTTAAGATAGGGTAAAGAAAGGAGAGGGTTTGTTTTTCTCAGACTAGTTACACGGAGTTCTAATTTTAAGGAGGTAGTTTACCTAGTATGAACTCGAGCAGTTGTGGGTGGTTGGGGGGGTGATGAAGGAAAGGAAGCATCTGTTCAAAGTTATGTAGTAAGAACTGGAAAAACATGCAGCAGTATTTAGGACAGTGAAAAGAATACAGAATGGCTTGTGCACTGGGTACAGTCCTATCAAGGAGGCAATGGTGTGGACAAGAATGAGGAAAACATGCAGAAACAAAAATTGGTACAGTGTTCAGTAAGGTGGTTATTCATGATGTCTTTTACCCTCACTGCTGCTCTTAATACCACTTTTATCTGTCTTTTTTTCAAGTTAAATTTGGTTCTTTGGTTAATCTTCTATGTGTAGGATACAGCAGTTGAAACAGTTACTAGAGGATTCTACCTCCGATGAGGATGGGAGCAGCTCTAGTTCCTCAGCAAGTAAAGAGAAACACAAGAAAAAGAAGAAGAAAGAAAAGCATAAGAAAAGGAAGAAGGAAAAGAAGAAGAAGAAAAAACGAAGGCATAAGTCTTCCAAGTCAAATGAGAGTTCAGACTCGGACTGAACAACTTGACTTTTTCAACATTCTCTTCTCCCACATCAGACACTGCGGCCAAAGACCAGAGACGTACAATCCGGGAGGACTAGGATAGAGCAGGGTATTTGGTGTCCCGCATGTGAATTCTCACCTGCCTTCCAGCAGAGATGTGACCCCAGGAGGGTGAGTTGTACTTTTCTGGGCGCTAGCTCTGGACAGCGGCTGATGTCAGGCAGGAGAGCTTTGTCCAGTGTGGTCCTCCCGCTGATCCCTGCAGTTTGTGATTCCTTCAAGCTGTCTCTGCCAGGGTGGCCGGACCAAGGAATGAGTCTCTGAGGACGCTCCAGGTGCTGCTGCAGCCTTTCCTCCCCAGGGCGCTACTTAATTCCCAGAGACTTCAGGTTTGACTTTCCTCTGTTGTTCAGGATAATAAAAGCTTGTTATTTATTTTTTAAAGGTATTTATTTTTTATTTCTGAATAATATATTAATGTGCTCCAAATTTAAAAGGAACATAAGGTTTAATCATGAAAATTCTTTCTTCTTCCTTTCTCTCCTTGCTACCCATCTCCCTTCCCCAGTGGCTACCAGTTTCACCAGGTTCTTATTTGGTCTAACAGAAATATTTTATGTATCACAATAAATATAGGGGTTTTTTTAACATAGATGCCATAAACACTCATATGAACATTGGGGGCTTTTTTTTTTAACAGCATAAAGCAAATTATTTTAAGTACATTTACCATTGCTGCACCAAAAGGTATGTGTTTATAATCACCTGAGATGGTTTATTACTTGACGAGGAGGGGTTCCTATAAAAGCAATGAAAAAATCTCATGTGGCTACACTGTATTTCACTTGCTTGGATCTTACTGCATGTGTCCCAAGACTTTTCCCAGAGTCACTAACTCAGGAAATTTTTAAGAATATAGAGGAATTAAGGGCACCTGGGTGGCTCAGTATGATCTCGGAGTTCTGGGATTGAGCCCCATGTTGGGCTCTCTGCTCAGCAGGGAACTTGCTTCCCCCCTCCCTCTGCCTGCCTGTCTGCCTACTTGTACTCTCTGTGAAATAAAGTTTAAAAATATATTTTTAAAAAAAGAATATAGAGGAATTGTTATATGGGTATATATATTATATATATAATATATATATTATATAATTATTATATGGGTGTCTATATATATATATATATACACCCACATCCCAAAACACATCCCTCACTTCCTTCATCTTCCTGCTGATTAAACACAGCTCCTCTATCTTTGTGCCACAGCCCATCAGTGTGGTGCCTGCAGCTAAGGGAGAGTAATTCTTGATCTTGACTGAACCATATAGAGATAGATCATCCAAACAGGTGAACAACAGGGGCTGTTCCTGTTTTCAGGGCCCCAGTGACTCTTCTCCCATTTCTGACATCTCAAATGGAGCATTTTCCACTCCTATCCACGAAGGCATTACAAGCCCTCACACCTCCCTTTACCAAGACATCCTACCAATCAACCATTATAGTTGTCGTAGACAGAATTCTAAAATGGCCCCAAGATTTCCCACTAATTTCCAGGACAGTTAATATGAATTTTACTTCCGTGATTAGATTACTTTACAAGCACAAGGAAAGGGAAATTGTCTGGATGTTCCTAATGAAATCAGAAGAGCCAGAGTTTTCTCTGGCTGGGAGCAATATAGGAAATCAGATTCTAGGCCTGTGAAACATCCCTTGTGCCACAGCTGACTTAAGGATGACAGGGCTATAAGGTAAGGAATGCAGGAGACTGTAATTACTACAGCAAACCCAAATTAGAGGTCCCTGATCAACACCAGCAAGGAAACCGGAAACTCTGTCCTATCGCCAAAGGAAACTTAATTTTGTAAACCTCAACGACCTTGGATGCAGAATCTTTACCCAGAGCCTCCAGACAGGAGCCCAAACTTGCTGACATATTGATTTGGGTCTTGTGGAACTCTAAGGAGAAAACCCAATTGAGCCTGCCCCGACTTTCGATCTACAGACTATAAGATAATAAATGTTTGTGTTAGCCATTAAGTTTGCAGTAATTTATTAGACAGCAACAGAAAACTAACACTATGGTTTAATCAGGTTTCTCTTCCTGTCAGGCCAGTCTCCACTGTGCCCTGGAGTGGAAGGCAGAGTAAGAGCACTGGCTCTGGATCCACACTGCCTGGTTTTGGAAAACAAACTACACCATTCATGAGCTATCAGATTGTGCAAGTTGCCTGACCTCTCTCTGTGTCATTTCCTTGACAGCTAATATTTACCACATAGAATCATAGAGATTAAGTGACATGATAGTTGTCACTTCTAAACATCTAAAACACAGTTTGGAACATTTCAATTGCTAAATGAATGTTAGTTGTTCCTGCTGCTACTTACACTATCATCATTCTCTATTCCTGCTTCCTCATGGATTCTCCACTCCTGAATCTGTACTCCTGCAGATTCTTCCTTTTGACTGCTCTGTTGCCAAGGGCATTTAAAAACTGTTTTGAAATTATAAAAGGAGGGACACCTGCCTGGCTCAGTCAATAGAGCGTGCAACTCTTGATCCCACAGTTATGAGTTCAAGTCCCATGTTGGACATGGAGTGTTCTTAAAAATTTGTGTTTTAGTAAAATTTTAAAAGTAATACATGATCATAAAAATTTCCCAATTCAGAGCCATTACATCCTAAAAAGTGAAAGGAAAATCTGCTTAAAATGGTTTTAGAAAGCCTTAAAGATCTCTTTAAAAATACATTACCAGTTTTTTAAATTAGTTTTACATAACTGAATAACACTATGAATATGATTCTATGACTTCATCTCATTTACCATATCTTGGCAATCTTACTGCTTACTACAAGCTTTAAATGGCCACAAAACTTGGTGAGAATGTACTAGTTAAATAGTACATTTATCTGTTCTTTGTACAATTCAGTTATTTCTTTTTAATTATAAATCACCATTCATGATTTATGAGAAATCATGTTTTATGAGATTTATGAGAAATATGTATTTATTTGGGGGGCGCCTTGGTGGCTCAGTGGATTAAGCCGCTGCCTTCGGCTCAGGTCATGATCTCAGGGTCCTGGGATCGAGCCCCGCATCAGCCTCTCTGCTCAGCAAGGAGCCTGCTTCCCCCTCTGTCTCTGCCTGCCTCTCTGCCTACTTGTGATCTCCTCTCTCTGTCAAATAAAATAAATAAAATCTTAAAAAAAAAAAAAGGGACATTTAAAAAAATATATATGTATTTATTTGGTTGTTGTGGAGGGAGAATGTTCCCTGTCCTTCAAGGTCCTTCTAGCTGGACTAAGAATTGAACTGACATGAGACAGAATAACAAGAGAAAATCAAATACAGTTTCCTATGTATGAAATTTCAGACAGTGAAGGGATAAGACACTTAACAAGAGCTCAGGAGAGGAGTTAAGGGACTGAGCAAGACATTAGCAGGGAGGGGAGAGATGTTTGGAAAATAAAGGCTCCCCTAGTATACAAATAAGTAGATAAAGAGGAAGCTGTTTAATAGCACTCTTCCTGGTACAGGCAGGCAGTTGGCGGTAAGGGGATGGGGTAAAGAACTTTTCCTGATTCTGCTGGGTTTTGATTGCTTTTAACTCAAAATAACCTGCATGTTAAAGTGACCCGTTTGGGGCAGCGTGCCCTTGGTCCCCTACATGCTCATTCAGATGACCAATATATTTCTCATACACGTTTGGTCTTTATCCAGTTTCTGGTTCACATCTCCCCAAAACACTTGGAATTTCATGACTGAGAAGAGCTATGAGAGCATCTTTTTTCTTTTTTTTTTTTTTTTTAATATTTGGTCTCCTGTCCCCAGTTTCTGAAATCACGTCAGAGACATAAAGGCAAAAATGGGTGTTTTGATACAAGCCCCTTTTCCCCACAACTGGTTTATGTTTATGAGGTGAATTTTAGAAAACACCTAACAGTGGGGACTGGTTGCTAGGAGTACCAACCTTGTACAGCATCGGGAATTCTTCAGTCCCACCCCACGCCCTACCTGATTTCAGGGGAGGGTAAAAGGGCTGGAACAAATGAATCACCAATGGGCAATGATCTAACCAATTATCCCCATATAATATGGAGCCTCTAGTTTGGAGAGCTTCCAGAAGAGTAAATACATGGAAGTCCTGGAAGAGTGGCACAGCTGAACAGGACATAGAAGCTCCTTACCCCTTCCCACATACTTTGCCCTCAGCATCTGTTCCTTCTGGTTCCTGAGTTACATCCTTTTGTAATAAATCAATAATCTAGTAAGTAAAATGTTTCTGTGTGTTCTCTGAGCTGCTCTAAGCAAATTAATCGAACCCAAAGCAGGGGACATTGGAAGAACCTCCAAACTATAGTCTGTCTGTCAGAAGCATAGGTGATAATCTGGGCTTTTGGGTGACCGTTGAAGAGACGTGGGGCAATCTCGTAGGACTGAGCCCCTAACCTGTGGAATCTGATATGTCTTTCCAGGTATTTAGTATCAGAGTTAAATTGTAGGACACCCTGCTGGTGTCCTGAGAATTCACACACTGGATTGGTTCCAAATCTTTCACCTTCCCACAAACACTGTATGAAAATCTAGCAGTAAATATCTTAGTATGCATGTGTGTGTATTTCAAAAGAATAGCCCATTAATAGTGGAATTGCATATTTTAATTTTCACATATACTACCAAATTACTCTCCAAGAAAGTCTGTACCAATTTTCAAAACCTTTCAGCTTTCCTAAAGAGGTCCATTTCCCTGCCCAAGAGCAACTATAACTGAAAGGCTCTTTCATCCCTTTAAAAAAAAAAAAATCCTGGGGCGCCTGGGTGGCTCAGTGGGTTGGGCCGCTGCCTTCGGCTCGGGTCGATCTCGGGGTCCTGGGATCGAGTCCCGCGTCGGGCTCTCTGCTCAGCAGGGAGCCTGCTTCCCTCTGCCTGCCTCTCCGTCTACTTGTGATTTCTCTCTGTCAAATAATAAATAAAATCTTTTTTTTTTTTTAAAGATTTATTTATTTGACAGAGAGAAATCACAAGTAGACAGAGAGGCAGCCAGAGAGAGAGAGAGAGGGAAGCAGGCTCCCTGCTGAGCAGAGAGCCCGATGCGGGACTCGATCCCAGGATCCTGAGATCATGACCTGAGCCGAAGGCAGCGGCTTAATCCACTGAGCCACCCAGGCGCCCCAATAAATAAAATCTTTAAAAAAAAAAAAATCCTCCTTTGATCCCTATCTGTTTAGCTCTTTCCTCTCCTTTATAGTAGGGATTTTGCTTTATTTTGTTTTGGGTTTGTTTTTTTTTTTTAAGGGTTTTTTTTGTTTGTTTGTTTTTTTAAGATTTATTTTGTGGGGTTAGGGGGAATGAGTCAGGGTGTTGCAGAAAATAATCACACCAGCAAGAGACCAAGTAATACTCAGAGAAGTAGGAAAACTCAGATTTATTTTATGTTGGTAGACCCAGATGAGTTCATACTCCGAGTTCTGGGCCCTGGGTAATGGGGTTATAGAGCTTTTATAGGGGACTGCAGGCAGTCAGGTTCCACGGGCTATGCTGACTGCTGGTAGGTGGGGGAGCAGGGGTTGCTTTAGGCAGGAACAGTAGTGCAAAGAGCCTGTGGCCGGAAGCCTGATTAAAGAAGCAGAAACTGTTGTTTATCTCTTGCTCCCAGTAGGGCTTTGGTTTTCTCTAGATTATTATTAGTAACTTTCCATTTTCTGAGGCCTCCTGGCCTGGGCCTGCTCAGGGTAATTTTCCTCTTCAACAAAAGGGACAGAGGGAGAAAATCTTCAAGCAGACTACCCACCAAGCATAGAGACCAACTTTGGGGCTCAATCTCTTGAGTCACAAGGTCATGATCTGAGCAAAAACTAAGCATCAGACACTCAACTGACTGAGCCACCCAAGAGCCCCTTAAAATTTTTATTTTTAAAGTAATCTCTATACCCAGTGGAGGGCTCAAACTTGTAGCCCCAAGATCAAGCATTGCATGTTCTACCCATTGAGCCAGCTAGACATTCCTACATCAGGGTTTCTGAACCTTGGCCCTACTTATTTTAGAGACTAAATCTTACTTGTGGGGGTCTATTCTGCGCACTGTAGGATATTTAGCATCATCCCTGGCCTCTACACACTAGACACCTCTAGTACTACCACTCCTCACTTGTGACAACCAAAAATATCTACACACAAAGGAATGAAACTGGACCCTTATACCACACAAAAATCAACTCAAAATGAGTAAATATTTAAATGTTAAGACCTAAGGGGCACCTGGCTGACTCAGCTGGTAGAGCATGTGATGCTTGATCTCAGGGTCATGAATTCAAACCCCATATTGGACATAGAGTTTCCTTTAAAAAATAATAGTAGTAATAATAATAAATAGATAAACAGATAATGTTAAGACCTGAAGCTATAAAACTCCTATAAGAAAATATAGGAAAAAGCTTTTTTTTTTTTTTAAGATCTTATTTATTTATTTGACAGACAGTAGGCAGAGAGGCAGGCAGAGAAAGGGGAGGAAGAAAGCTCCCCGCCAAGCAGAGAGCCTGATGTGGGGCTCAATCCCAGGAACCTGGGATCATAACCTGAGCCAAAGGCAGAGGCTTAACCCACTGAGCCACCCAGGGACCCCTAAGAAAATGCTTCTTGACATTAGTCTTAACACTGAGGTCTTGGATATGAAACCAACACATCAAACCAAGAAAGCTTTTGCACAACAAACAATTGGAATGAAAGGGCAATCTATGGAATGGGAGAAAATATTTACAAGCCATATCTCTGACAAAGGGTTAATATACAAAATACATAAAGAACTCCTACAACTCAATAGCAAGAAAACAAGCTGATTTTAGAAACAGACGAAGGAGGGGTGCCTGGGTGGCTCAGTTGGTTGAGCAACTGTCTTTGGCTTGGGTCATGATCCCAGGGTGCTGGGATCAAGCCCCATATTGGGCTCCTCTCTCGGTGGGGAGCCTGCTTCTTCCTTTCCCTCTGCCTGGTACTCTGCCTGCTGGTGCTCTCTGTCAAATAAATAAATAAAATTTAAAAAAAATAAAAATAGACAAAGGAATTGAATAGACATTTCCCTAAAGAACCATCAAGTACATAAGAAAAATAAAATCAGGGTTTTTTTTTTTTAGGTTAATGTAATACAAATCAAGAGCACAATAAGATATCATCTCATATTTGTTAAGATAGCTATTACAAAAAAGATAATAAAGGTTGGTGAGGATGTGATGAAAAGAGAACCTTTGTACACTGTTGGTGGCAATGTAAATGGGTGAAGTTGCTACCAAAAACAGTATGGCAGTTCCTCAAAAACTTAAAAATAGAATTACTTTTTTTTTACTAATCCCAAGTCTAAGTATATATCCAAGGTATTAGAATCAGTATCTTAAAGAGGTACTGCACTCGCATGTTCACTGCAGCATGATTCACAATAGCCAAGACATGCAGACAGCAAAAATGTCCATCAACAGATAAATGGGTAAACACAATGTAGTATTATTTAGCCATTAAAAAAAAGGGAAATCCTACAGCTTGTGACAACATGGATGAAAGAGGAGGACTCGGGGCGCCTGGGTGGCTCAGTGGGTTAAGCCGCTGCCTTCGGCTCAGGTCATGATCCCAGGGTCCTGGGATCGAGTCCCGCATCGGGCTCTCTGTTCAGCGGGGAGCCTGCTTCCCTCTCTCTCTCTCTCTCTCTCTGCCTGCCTCTCTGTCTACTTGTGATCTCTCTCTGTAAAAGAAATAAATAAAATCTTTAAAAAAAAAAAAAGAAAGAGGAGGACTTTATGCTCACTGAAATAAGCCAGACACGGAAGATAAATACTACATGACACCACATGAATCTAAAATAGTCAAACCCATAGAAACAAGACGATAGAATGGTGGTTCCCGGGGGCTAAGGTGATTGGGAAATGGGAAGGTATTAGTCAAAGAGTAAGACATTTTACTTATATAAGTAAGTCCTAGAAATTGACTTTACAGCATAGTGTCAACAAGTAATAATACTATATCATACTTAATATTTTATGAAGGAAGATCTTACGTTTGCTCTATATATGTAGTTTTATACATATATATAGTGAGTTTTTCATATATATAAATATATAGAAAAAGTTATATAGAGAGTGTGAGAGAGGAGGAGGGAGGGAACGAGAGAGAGAGCATGTATGCATGCAGGAACAAACGTTTGAAGGTTTATGGCATAGACTGTGGGGAGTATTTTCATGGGTATATGCTTATCTCTAAATGAGTCAAGTTGTATATCAATCATACTTCAATAAAATGGCTTAATAATAAGATAAGTAAAATGTATGGAAACAGCCTCAGTTGGGAGTCACTGCTTGAGCAGTTTCTTGAAAGAATTGCCTATACAGTTGACCCATGACACCATGGGTTTGAATTCTGTGGGTCCACTTATATGCAGATTTTTTTTTTCAATAAATAGAGTAAGTATATTTTCTCTTATGATTTTACCACTCTTTAACATCCTTTGTTGTAAGAATACAGTGTATAATACATACAACATACAAAATACATGTTCATCAATCATGTTACCTGTTAAGACTTCCAGTCAACAGTAGGCTATTAGAAGTTTGGGGGTAGTGAGGATATACTCAGATTTTTGAGCAGAGGGTTGACACCCTAACCTCTGTGTTCAAAGATCAATTATATTTGCTCTCTTTATATACTTTTCTTTTTTCCTTACCCATCATGCTCTTGGATATACCTCTTAGATTAGTACACTTGGACTTCCATAACAAAATACCACAGAATGGGTACCTAAACAACAGAAATAGATTTTCTCACAGTTCTGGAAACTAAAAGTTCCACATTAAAGTGCCAGTAGATTGATTTCTGGTGAGACGACTCTTTCTGCTTGTAGACTGCTGCCTTCTGAGCCTTCACTTGGCCTTTCTTCTATGCCCACACAGAGTACTCTGTTAGCTCTTGCTTGCCGGGGTCCAGCCTCGACAGGTCCAGGTATCCCCAAAGGAGGGGCAGTGTTGGCAAGAGGAATGAGAGAACCACACAGTGAGTTTTGGTCTGTTAGTGAGTTTAGGCGTCTCCATCTTTATTCTGATTTTAGAGCTTCTTATATAGGCAGTTTACTTGGGGTAGGGGGTTACATTCATGCAAAGGACATCAAAGGACTCAAGCACTCATCAGATAATTTCTCTTTGTTCAGTACATGTTATTCTGGTTAAGCTATAATGGGCACAGACTGGCACCAGGGATGGGGGACAGGGTCTGGCTTCTTGAGTAATTATGTCCCTCAGAAAGCCATGGAAGGTAGCATAAATATGTGCTTTTTGGTAAAAAAAAAAAGGGGGGGGGTTCCTGGGGTCTGCAGGAAAACAGGATATAGATTAATGGAAATGGAGAAGCTTTACAGATGAACTAGATAGTAAGGAACTGCAGAAAAACAGGATGTAGATTCATGGAAAACGAGAAGCTATCTGGAGGAACTAAGTATATAGGAGAGAAGTAGGAACAAGAAGGCATTACCTTTGCGGGAGACAGGGTGTATTTCAATGGCTCGGCTTGGGAAATCACTGGACAAACATCATCCTAGGGAGGAAACCGTCTATCACAGTACACATCTAAAGTTCTCCAGTATCCTAGGTACAGAATAATTTACCTCCTTGAAGTTGCTCCGGCCCACAAGCCTGAGAGATGTTTGTGGCAGATTAACAAGGGGCTCTTTATTTGAAAGAGATACAGGGATCAGAGAAAAAGGCAAGAGACTATCAGACCGTGGTTATCTGCCGAGCTAATCCGGCCCTCGGCAGGATTTGGCCTGCATCAAACCTTAACCTAGTGGGGCAATGCCCTCAACCAGGCCTCATGGCTCCCAACACTTGCTTTTTTATAAGAACAGTTCTTTTGGATCTTATGGTCTCACTTAACCTTAATCATTCCCTTAAAGGTCCTATTCTCCAGATGTAGTCACACTGGGTGATAGGACTTCAACATATGAAGCTTGGGACATAATTTAGCCCGTAACATCTCTGGAAGTGCTCTTGCTAGGAGAACCAGTATTGCAGTTGTTATCAAATCTAACAAATTCTTTCCAGTCCTTTCTTAATTTTTTTAGCATTTGACATTGTTGACCACTTTTTCACGAAAGATCCTTAGCAACTGGATTTCATGGCACCTTTCCAGAGCTCTAATGTAACCATCTCATTGGCTGCTCCTGCTCACCCTCTGGTATAACTCTTGGCTTCAGTCCTTTAAATATCAACGTTTCTCACAGTTCTGGCTTAGACTTTCTCTTCACTCTTCTATTCTCAGTGACTCTTACGGTTTAAAGTATCAGTATTCTGATGAACACTCTCCTGGGCCCTAGACTTATTCACTTTGATGTCCTGTGGGCACTCCACCATTCTATTGGCTCTCAAGCAAAATACCTTCAGCTTATTTTTACTCTAAAGATGGTGCTACCAGTCACCTCAATTCTGAGTCAGAAACCTAGCCCAATCCCTCCCAAAAGCTCTCAGCTCTTCCTCCTGTGTGCTTCTCAATACTTGAGGCACCTAGTGCACTCTAAAGTGACTATTTCCTTGCCTGAATGCCTGCCAATCTGGAAACTTGTTGAGGGCTCAGAGTATGCTCCCTGTTATATCCTCACCCTCCAACACACTGAATGACATATTGGTGGATAAATTCTCCAGATGGAACAGGATTTGGAAGTACCAGTGGACACCATACTGCACCATGTGTGTCCACATACTCATGAACCGCAGGCCCAATCCCACACGTGGTGTTAGATGGAGGATGGGCAGTAAATTACCCTGCCAATTGAGAAGGTAGTTTGAAACCAGAAAACAAAGCAAGCAACTCCATACAGTTTACAATTTTATTTAGGGTAACTCACTGATGGGATCAGATAGGGAACAATCCAGGCATCCACACAACTATTTTCCATGAAGTCCAGACTTTAGTCCCCAGATTTTATAGAGCAAGGGGATGCAGAGGGCATTGTGGTGAAGGCAAAGGCTCGGATATGTAGCAGACATGATGCAATCTGTGCATGGTAGGGTGGGGTGGGCATAGAAAACTGTTATCCCTAGTAGATATTTTAAAAATTAACTACATAGGGGCACCTGGGTGGCTCAGTTAAGCGTCTGCCTTCTGCTCAGGTCATGATCCCAGGGTCCTGGGATCAAAGCCCACATGAGGCTCCCTGCTCAGCAAGAAGCATGCTTCTCCCTCTCCCACTTCCCCTGCTTGTGCTCGTGCTTTTTCTCTGTCTAAATAAATAAATAAATAAATAGAATCTTAAAAAAAAAAAAACCTATATCATGGGGATACACCATAGAATGTACAGCAATTATCAATAGCACAAAAAATGTACACCATGATTCAAAGGTGCGACAAGTACACCTGCTACTATACTTCATGTGTCATGTCATGAAAGTGAAAACAGCACATTGGGTATAAACAGAAAACCTTATCCAGTCATAGGTGGGGATATAGGATGGGGCTGGAGTTAAAGCAGTCCTGAGCTGGGAATAATGCAAAGTCCTGTATCTTTACATAAAAAGAGCCTTGGAACACTCTTTTTTCCCTCCATAGCATGGCTATCATGTTTTATATTTCACTATGCTATCTACAGAAGTATTATGTGAGTATAAGGAGTTACAAATACAGAAAGTATAGGTTCACACAACTTAATGTAGAGACAACACTGGCTGGTGCCATTGATGTATATTCATAAATGCCTCCAGAGAGGCATTATTGGTCACACACCAATAAAATCCCACATCTGCAACACCACAAATGCTACCATGCATTGTCCTTTCAAATATAGGAAGTCTTCAGCCACATATAAATCTTTTTGTTACCTAGTCAGACTTAAACTCTACCAGTTACTGAGACACTATTGATTACAAGTTGACCATCTAGATCTTAGGTTTTAAAAGCATAAAAGAACTGTTTCCCTAAAGTTTTCTTTGTTTCAAGGAGTACAGTGGATGGAGCTACAGAATACACTAGTACAGACAACCCCTGGATATATCCATCAGTGAACCTACTTTATGCCTGGTTTCCATTTATACAACGAGTAAGGTATCTTCACCATACCCAGGGTAGTTCCTGATTATGGGGAATTCGTTATCTCTTTATTCCATCATCAACTCCACCATCCTTTTCCCCATATTTAAAGGTCCCTGGAGATTGTAAGACAGTAATATACATGACAGAAGTATTCATGAATCATCCAACTCTATTGGTGGTGTTACAAGTGATGTGGCCATTTGAGAGGCAAAGAAAATGCTTAAGAATCACACACACATGCAATTGAATTTATTTGCTGAATTATGCCTTTTAATTCCTTTTTAAATACCTCTTAAATGCCTTTTAATTTAATGAAAGGCTTTGCAATATCACGTTTTCTTTTTGTTGGTATAATCGCTTTATTAGTTCAAATCAAGGAACTTTAAGCCATCATGATGATGCACTACTTAGTTCTTCTATTATGTAGCTGAAATTCAGCAATTTCATTCCTCTGAAATAACAGTAGAATAATACATTTCCTTAAATTGATTGTATAACAGACTCCACCTCCACAGAGAATCATTACTAACGTTGTTAGTTTCCATCTTTAGGAGAAGGTGGAAGGTCACAACATTTTTGCCTTGGTTATCAGACTTCCTGTATAACCACTGCAAGGCAAGATGGTCTTTAAAAGGCCACGTACCGCTTACTCCCTGACACCCCAGGCCTAGGGGTTGAAGGTGTGGCAGGGATACTCAACACCAAAACTCAAGTCTGAAGGTGAGCCTGTCCTTTAGGCTACTAAACCCCTAAGGGAGAACCTGAACTTCCAGTACCCAGCTCTGCCACCTCTAAACTGGGACACTTTAAGTGAAGCCACCGGGATAATTTACAAAATCCCATATAACCCATAAGAGACTACCATTAACAGCTCTGGGAATTAAGTGTGGAAAACCAGCATAAAAATGACATTCCACAGAACTGAAAGGCTTTGGCTCCAATCAACTTGTAAGCGAGGATCTATAGAACTACAGGTCTGTTACCCAGTCAGAATGCTGCCATTTTTCACTGCCCACAGGCAGTGTTAGTTTTTGGAGGGCAGAACATACCCTGACTAGGAAACCCCAAACAAAGTCCTAAAAGCCAATCATGAGACACCCACCTTGGGCACAAGATAGATACCAATCTCTATACCTGCTGTACAGGTAGAGAGCATCTGCCTCAAATCTGTCTGAAATTCATAAGGTACCTCGGTATTCCATCTCTTAGTTACCTAAGGGAAGAAGGCACTCATACATTAAATTATCCAAGTTGCTTAAAAACAAAGGGAAAACAGAAATCAAAAAACATCCTTCAAAACAAACAAACAAACATCTTTCAAGAAAAATCTACCATTCAGGATACTATTCTGTATCATTCTATAGTCCAGAAAAACAATCATTTGAAAACAAACAGTAATAGACACAACCTAGACCATTCGGCCTGAAAATTATAATCTTAGCTGTGTGACCAAGAGTGAACTGAAGTTATCTTCTTCACAGGACTGTGATAGGATGGAAAAAAACATGTACACTCTGATAGGAAATGAGAGCAGAGGCAAATAAGACTTTAAGAAGACTAAAGGTAAGATCGACAGTGTTCTGGTTTAGAAACTAAGGCTGGAACTTAATTAAATTTCCCCGGGGGTCCTTATGCGTCCCATTCATCACTTACTTGCTTTATCTCATTTTTGCTCCCCAGTATAATCATCCCCCACGCTGTACATTGGGCCCTTCCTACTCTTTTGAGCCCTCTCCCTAAACATAGGGTGATCCAAACTCAAGCTTCAACCAGGTGTTCATGACCTGCTAGTCCAGTCCTCCCACTGACAACTACACAGTAAAGCAAGACAACTTTCTTTCCCAAGCTTCCTTGTCCATGGATGTTATCATTTTCTCTAGGTACAAGTTCAAACCCCAGCCTTTTTTTTTTCTTTTGACAGAGAGATAGAGAAAGAGCACAAGCAGGCAGAGCAACAGGCAGAGGGAGAGGGAGAAGCAGGCTTCCTGCTGAACAGAGAGCCCAATACGGTGCTCAGTCCCAGGAACCTGGGATGAAATCCTGAACCAAAGGCAGACACTTAACTGACTGAGCCACCCAGGTGCCCCTCGAGCCTTTTTATTTTTCCCTTAAAGAATCAGTTTTGTTAATGGATTCTCTGAGATTTTACCTTTTACTCCCATGTGAGTTAGGATCCTTTATATCCAATGTTCAGTTAAACTGACTTTATACAGGGGTTTCAGCCATATGGACATGCTTCAAATTCCTCCTCCACTATACTTCCAGCTGAAGAGGCCTAGAGCACATTTCTTCCTGTCCCTTCTCCATTCAATTTGCTTTGGGCACCTCCTTACTGCCTACGGACAAAAATCGCAAAAGGAAAATTTCTACTATTTTAGCCCAGTCTGTTTAGACCCATTTGCCCAACTTGTCGCAGGTCTCCCTTCTGGCTGATTCTTCTCAAGCTCAACCCCTGAAACAAACTTGACCTCTCCTGGCTCACCAATCCAGCTCTTGCTACTGTCTCCAAACCACAGCCCTCAAATTTGTATCAAAATTCACCGCCTCCACAGGGACTGCCCTTTCTCAGCAACTTCACCTAGCTCTATGTGCATGACTCTTTTCTCTTTCCTTTACCACCACCCAGCTTTCCATCAACTCCTATAGCTCTTTGTTTCAAATTACATCACAGTTTCCTAGAATGTAGGATCTCAAACCTGGGATCTCTCCCAATCCTACAAACATGGGCACCTACAGTTGTTTAAGAACATACTTCCAAAATAAATAAAATCTTTTTTAAAAAAGTATTTCTTCATTATCTTGAGAGACAGAGATCACAAGAAGGCAGAGCGGCAGGCAGGGGTGGGGGAAGCAGGCTCCCCGCTGAGCAGAGACGCCAATGTAGGGCCCAATCCCAAGACCCTGAGATCATGACCTGAGCCAAAGGCAGAGGCTTAACCCATTGAGCCACCCAGGCGCCCTGAAGAAATACTATTGATCTATGGCTGCCTTTGCATCCAGGACCCAGTGGGGAACCACCACAGACAACAACAAAATGGGATGAGTCCATTAGTCACTTACATTTTCAGGGCTTGGGAGAGGCTCTCTTGGACTCCAATCCCTCCTGCATGGCCATGGTATGTTCCCCTCGGAACCTGCCATCCTGTCCTGTCACTTTGCACACCACAGGGATGTTCTCATATTCTCCAAGATTTAACCTGTCCTTTTCTCTGGTGCTCCACACAATAAGTTGGGGAGGGAGAGAGCACTCAGCTGGCATCCTGATAACCCTGCCAACCTCATGATTAATCCTCCCTTTGGAAGACATCTCACAGCTCAGTGGACTAACTTCTTCCAAGAGGCATTCTATCTGATACATTTCATCTTCAGCTTCCTCTTCCAAATCATAGTCTTCTAAATCATTGGGAAGTACAGTGTTCAAGGTACCATTTTTCTTCAATAAATAGACTGTGTTCCCACTTGAGAAGTTTCTCAGGAACTTCTGCTTCCTGCCTTTCAGTTTTTTAAATCTTTGCACACTTTTTGAAGTTCTCATGATCCTCCTCCTCAATCTCATCATTCATGGTCATTTCTTCTTCATCTGTGTTCAGTCTCCCATTCCTGATGGTCCTTCTCCGTGATCCCTTAGTTTTGCAATCTGGAAATGACTCTTCCATCGTTGGAAGGCATTTGCTCAAGGGATCTCTCCAGCTGTGCATCCTGCCACCAGCTCCTATCACACTGAATCCCTTCATCTACCGGCCTGCTATTCATCTGGACCAACCAGGCAGAGCTAGACACATGCTTTGAGCAGCTGTCCCTCTTCTCTCCACCACCTCTTCCAGTTCTCCACATATGAATTCTTCTTCTGTTGTCTTTTTGCTCTCTGATGAGGACTCAGGAGATTTCTCATGCTCTGCATCCTGCCACTGGCTCACATCACACTGAATGCCTTCATCAACATGGCTGAACTGGGCGAGGGAGGTAGGGGGGAGGACATAATTCTCAGGGTAGCTGTTGCTCTCTACAACTTCACCTTTGCCCACTTTCACAGGGAAGCCATGGCCCCCACTACCATTGTCTGGCATGCTTTCCCCAAAGTGAACAGGACTCCAGGTTTTGAACTCTAGGCTCAGGTCCTCAATGGCTTTATTGCTGGAGCAGACTGGCCTTTCCTGCTGAGCTTATCGCCATCTCCAGAAGACTGGCACAGACTGGAATTCAGAGTATCCTGGATTTCGTCTCTGTCTTTTGCTTCATCTAGAGAGGACAGGAATTGGAGAACAGCTGCATAGCCTTTTTCTTTACCCAAGTTCATGTCCATGATGGAACCCAACTTTACCACCTCATCACTTCTTACACCATGACACTGTTCCAAACACAGAGTGCTTTCTTTGTCTTTACACATAATGCCATCTGTACCTTCGTGACAGTTATGAAGCACACTTCTCTCCCGAGAACTCTGAAATCCTACAATGCTGCACCATGATGTCTGGCATGGCTTTACCATAAGCCAGGTCATACAAATGGATAGTTTCCTTCAAAGTCTCCCACAGCTGTGTTACAGAGGATCCTTTGCATTGCTCTAGCCCCACTTTCCCTTTCTCACATGCATAGTTTACTTGAGGTGGTGTTCTATTTATGGTGTTAGGAAAAGGGTTCTCACCATGTAGCTGCTGCTTCTGGGCAACAGAAGACAAAACTCCATCTGTTGCTTGAGGAATGTTTTCAGTTTCTATGTCACTATTAGAAGTTGGGATACTGGTCACCATATCACCTTCTGAGTGGGTGTCTTGTTTCTGAGACTTGTTTTCAGCCTGATGAGGTTCAGTCTGAGTCTCCTTCATCTTCATTTTCTACACTGCTGGAACTGTGCTGTGGAACAGCACACTGCTACACTGTGATGGACTGTGTTACACTGCTGGAACTATGCTGTGTTACAAAACATAGGTCTTTGGTTAAGGGCAGTGGGCAATGGGGACTACGGGATGAGGAAGCCAGGAGACTCAATGAGTATCACTGAATATGGGAAATACAGACTTCCATTTCTGAAACCTAGGGTGAGAACACAGTAGTTAGCCACTCGGTCTCCTGCAGCCAGTCACAACATTCAGCCAGGATGCAGCCAGCTGACCACACCAGTTGGTCAAATATGCAGTGTTTTCAACACCAATTGGTAGCTACTGGCCCCCACTTCTCCATGGATATCCTCAGGATTTGACAAGGGAAAGGGCAATGACCAGAACCATGGGGCCTCCAGTACGTTCCTTCACCACGAAAGCAGGCATCTGTTCTGATGGGTTGGTCGCCAGGCTATCAGATAGTCAGTGTTTTATGAATCACCCCTACTTAGTAGTGACTCTTTTTCAGAGAGACCTAGCACCCAGGAAGAGTAATTTAGGATTGCTGTGGCTGTGGAAAGAATAATTATGTCAGCTCTTATAAAGCAAAGAAGAACAAAAGTTCTTTGTATGTACAGGCCTTTCTAAACCTTTTTATTCAGCACTACTCATTCACAGACCCATCTTCCCCTGTTTTCCAGTCTTCAGAAGTAAAGAGGGCAATGGTGCCAATAATGCCAGACACATTTCTGTCATACAAATTCATGTGGGGAATGGCATTTGATTTCGTAAGACAGATTTATACAATTGACAAAGATAAAACTTCTAAGTCTATAAAAGCAATAGTTAACTGAGATCTGCATTGAGCAGGCAATTTACTCAATATGGTGAGGTTGATCTTATGAAGTAAATTTCGCTGTTGGAATGCACCAAAATGCTTCTTGGACCTGGCCTAAGGTATTTATACATACATGTTCATGAATTTCTTCCTTTATTGAAAGGAAGCAAACAAATCTCAGCTTGGACCTCAATATGGTCTACAGAGGTTAGAAGTCAACAGAATGAAGTTCATGTAACTACAGACAGACACAACTTCCCACCATACATGTTGCACTATATCACACATTGGAACAAAATACCTTAATAGCAGGTCCCTGTCACAGTACTCTATCAGTCATCCACTACAAAAACTTAGAGGTTAGAGCTGGGGTTTTTTCTTTCCCCTCACTGGTCAGCAAAATCTCTTGCTATTCTTTAATACCTTCCCCCTTCCATTACCATGCAAAGGACTTCAAGTTTTCTCCCACATTTTTACCTCAATAACTACTAGTCAATTTCTTGACCCAACTTCCTGATATACCATAGATTAATGATCCATACTACTACTAGAATTATCTTTCTAGCCCAATTCTATCTAGTCCCTCACTCCAGGGAAAGTAGTTGAAGGGTGTGTCACTGCCAGTGAGGAAATGAGGAACAATGACCACATTTCTTAGGATCCCCAAAGGTCCTCATTATGTGATGTCACTCTTTCATCTCACTCTCCCCCTAAGCCTGTAGGCTCTAGTTATACGTAGGTTCTCCCATAGGCCGACTACTCTTCACTTTTCTGGGACATCCTCTTTCCATACTCCCTTCCAACTGCCACAAAAATCTTAAAGAAAAAAAAGAAGGAAAGGATAAAAAAAATACAAATCCCACACTTTGTGACAACAGATGGACTTTGAGGGCATTTTCTTAAGGGAAATAGGTTGGACAGTGAAAGCTAAATGTTATGTCTCACTTAATACATAAATTCAGCCCTCTATTTCAATTGTACAGCATGGTGTACTGCATATGTAATTAACATTAAAAGATGGTAGATGCTGGATTTTGGTTGTGTAAGAAGCTTGCAAGTCACTTACTCCAAACAAAATAAAAAGCCGAACTGGAAAAAAAAAAAAAAAAAATCAAGAACACTTCTCAGATCCTTTGCAGCACGTTACAGGGCAAAGTGCTACCCACAAAGTTGGAGAGATATGTGAATACAAACACAAATAATACAAATACAAAGCCTCAGAAGAGGCTAGTTAACTACTGGAACAAAATCCAAGAGATAAAAACTCTATGAGAACTAGTAGTAGGGTAGGGAAAATAGAAACTGATACTGACAAATTGTGGGCTCAGGGTCAACACATCTGAGAGTTAAAAACTTGAAGGGGACCCTTTGCTTTTCTGAGTTTTATCTTCAGTACCTCAACTAATTTCTCACAGTAAATCTAGGAGAAAAATCCCCTGTGCTTCCCACAGGGAGAGTGGGAATGAGGAGGCATTGTGACACATGCCAGAAAAAGTCTATTCTTTTTTTTTTTTTTTTTTTTTTTTTTTTAAAGATTTTATTTATTTATTTGACAGACAGAGACCACAAGTAGGCAGAGAGGCAGGCAGAGAGAGAGGAGGAAGCAGGCTCCCCGCTGAGCAGAGAGCCCGATGCGGGGCTCGATCCCAGGACCCTGGGACCACGACCTGAGCCGAAGGCAGAGGCCTAACCACTGAGCCACCCAGGTGCCCCAGAAAAAGTCTATTCTTAACAAGGTCATATCTCAGAAGAGGCTAGTTAACTACAGCCTAACTGATGGGGGGTGGGGGGGGAGAGGCAAATACTTGTCTCAAAAACCCACCCTAACTCTTCCCTACCCAGTGAGAGAAGGAAAGTGATCCCTGTCTCACCTCCACAACTTAATACATTACTAAAGGCCTGTTTAAAGCATTTCCTTTTATCCAGTACAGAATGCCTGACAATCAAGAAAACATCACAAGATATACTGTGATGTTAACAAAAAATTGTTTTGCTTACAAAAAATTCATTTTAAATATGAAGACAGTAGGGGTGCCTGAGTGGCTCAGTCAGTTAAACTTCTGACTCTTGATTTCAGCTCAGGTTCATCTCAGGGTCATGGGATCAAGCCCCGTGTTGGGCTCCACATGCAGCATGGAGCTGGCTTGAGAATCTCTCTCTCTCTCTCTCTCCCTTTGCTACTCCCCCCTTTCTAAAATAAACAAATAAATCTTTAAAAATAAATAAATATGAAGACAGGAATGACAAATAAATACATGGAGAAAGAAATACCACACTAATACTAATCAAAATAAAGTGGACAAGTTTCATTTCTCTCAGACAGGACAGACTTCAGAGCAAGGAAAGTGATCAGGGATAAATAGTGGCATTACATGAAACATCAATTCTCCACTGAAACATAACAATCCCTAAAGTGTATGCCCTTAATGGGGTGAAACTATGGGAGGCAAATTGATAGAACTACAAGGAGAAATAGAGTGATCCACCATTCCTATTGTGAGTCTTTAACACTCCTCTATCAAAATAAGGCAGATGTAGTGGGTAAAAAAAGCCGCAAAGACAATAGAACACAACACCTCCCTCAACCAACTAGAAATAACTGACATCCACACATATTACTTCATCCAACAGAATACACATCTACTCACACCCACATGGAACATTCATCAAGACAGACTACACTGTGGACCATAAAACACTTTTTACAAATTAAAAAGCATATTAAGCATACAGTGTCTGCACTTAGCATAAAACTGAATATAGAAAAACAAAGATCACTGTAAAATCCCAAATACTTTGAGATTAAATAACTACTAAGAAACACTGAATCAATGAAGAAATCTGAGAAGCTAAATATTTAGAACTAAGTGAAAATACAATTGTCAAAATTTGTTGGATGGCACCAAAGCAGTGCTTTGTAAAGATCTAAAAATCAATCGTCTAGCCTCTAACTTAGGAAAGACAAAAGAAATACTATGAACTCTGTTCCAAGATCCCATAACCTAGACAAAATTGACCATTCCTCTTTTTTTCTTTTTAAAAAAAATTTTATTTTTTAAATTTCTTTTCAGTGTCCCAGAATTCATTGTTTATGTACCACACCCAGTGCTCCATGCAATATATGCCCTCCATAATACCCACCACCTGGCTCACGCAACCTCCCACTCCCCTCCCCTCCAAAACCCTCAGTTAGTTCCTCAGAGTCCACAGTCTCTCATGGTTCATCTCCCCCTCCAGATTCCCCCAACTCCCTCTCCTCTCCATCTCCCCATGTCCTCCGTGTTATTCCTTATGCTCCACAAATAAGCAAAACCATATGATAACTAACTCTCTCTGCCTGACTTTATTCACTCAGCATAATCTCTTCCAGTCCTGTCCATGTTGATACAAAAGTTGGGTATTCATCCTTTCTGATGGAGGCATGATACTCCATAGTATATATGGAACACATCTTCTTTATCCATTTGTCCGTTGAAGGGCATCTTGGTTCTTTCCACAGTTTGGCAGCTGCAGCCATTGCTGCTATGAACATTAAGGTACAGATGGCACTTCTTTTCACTACATCTGTATCTTTAGGGTAAGTACCCAGTAGTGCAATTGCAGAGTCATAGGGTAGCTCTATTTTTAATTTCTTAAGGAATCTCCACACTGTTTGACCAATTCCTTGAAAGGCAAAGATTGCCAGATTCACACAACTAATAAGGGACATTTGTATAGGCCTATATCTAATAAGTTAATCTATTAAGGCCTATATCTATTGAATCAATAACTGATTACCTTCCAGAACAGAAAGTGTCAGGCCCAGAAGGGCTCACTGGTGAAATCAACCAAACACATGTAAATGTACTCAACCAATGTTTGACAAAGGAGCAAAGAGAATACGATGGAGCAAAGATAGTCCTCTCAATAAATTCTCCTGGAACAACTGGACACACATGCCAAGAAGTGATTCTAGACACAGACCTTACAACAAACACTCTTCACAAAAATTAACTCAAAATGGACCACAGACCTCCATGTAAAATGTGGAAACTATTAGACCTAGAAGTTAACACAAGAGAAAATCTAGATGATCTCAGGAATACTGACGACTTAGCTACTATACCAATCCACAATCCATGTAAGAATTGACACTTGTGTAACTCTGGGCCAGTCTGGGACTCTGAGCCTCTGTTCCCTCGTTTATGAAACAATGAAAACAATAATACCTAGCTCATGGAGCTGTTGAGGTCAAATGAGAGAATCTACTTCCAGTATTTGGCAGAATAACTGGCATATAGGTAGAATTCAAATTTTCTATTAAGGTGAACTTCAATCACTGACCCTGTGTGCTGCCATAATCTCTTTTGCATCAGGACAGGGTGAGGGAAGGGAAGTCATGGATTTGAAGGTATTAGAAACCCTCAGGCATTGCTTGAAGGGGAGGGTCCCTAACCCCACTGAGCTTCTTGAATTTCTTACCTGCCCCAGGAACACAGAACGGATTATAGCTGGGATTCTGGTACCAAGAACTCGGGTAAGTCTGCTGGCCCACGGCATGCACACAAGAAAAGGTTCTGGCGTTACCGCCCTCAAAATGTGCATTGTTTTCTGAAGAGGAATTCATTTTCTAGGCTGAAAAACAGGTGTTCATATTAAGGAAAGGGCAGTGGCGCTCAGCCCTGTATACTGCCGTGAAGGGAGAAATCATCCTAGTTCCCTTTCAGAACCCCAAACCTGGGTGGCAGGGTCCTCACCGTCTCTTCCCACTCGTCTGGGATCGGGGCACAGGGTTGCACTGCACTGAGGATCTGAGCAGTGCTGCCCAGGGACGGGGCCGCATCTTGCCAAAGCATCTCAGCTCCCAGAGCAGCAGCAGCAGCAGCAGCAGCAGCAGCAGCAAAGTAAGACTGAAGCCTGGGAAGCCAAGGGGGAAGCTGTACGGCGCCTGGAGCGCCCCGGGCAGCGCCCAGGAGCTCCACCCGGGGCAGTGGCTTGGACCCGGCCTGCGGGTACTGGTCTTTGGCCTCACCGCCAGCATGCCTACCCCACACCACCTCCTCCCCAGTCTGGAGGAGCCCATCCCCTGAGCCCAGGGTCTCCTTACCCACGGCTCACCCCCACCCCCCACCCCGCCCAGCCCCGGTCCCACAATCCAGTCTACTCCGCTCCCCCGGGATCCGCAACCCAGCACACCCATCTGCTCCAAACCTACCTCCGTGACCTGCAGAGTCTCTGGCACCGGGTGTCCTGGCTCGGGCCCTTACATACCCTGGTTGGCACGTGCTGCCTGTTGCGCAGGTGCAGCTCTAGCGCAGATGGCCCGCGCATGCGCTCTGGACGAGGCCCGCCCCCCAGGCTGCCTTGACTGAAGGCACCTGAGGAAACTCGCGGGGAGCTTTCTGCACCATGTGAGCTCCAATGCGTGCACACCCAAGTGTCGGTGCCTCCAGAGGATGGATCAGTCCCTGTCCCTTTTTCTCTCCCAGACTGTCCCTTCCATTTGAGTGTGTTCCGTTAGGACAGCTTCGGACACCTCCTCTGAGCTCCTGGTGTCCCTCGGGCCTAACGCCCCAGACACAGGAAGAGGAGCTGACGGAGAAGGAGAGGGGAAGGAGGAAGCCAGCCTGGTCGGTGCAGGAGTTTCACAAAGGAGGGGCGCTCCAGCCTGCTTCCCGCTGAGGCGAGTAAAAACCAGGGGAGCAGAACCTGGCAGTTAAGGCGCCATTGGTTGGGAGAGTGAGGGACAGGGGGCCTGGAGAAGTCGTCTGTGAGCTGGTAGGTTGGCAGGTTGAGGGAGAAGCTGGCACACACGGACTCCGCTTTCTTTGCACGTGGGAGAAAGGAAAGTCTTCCAGGAGAGTAGTTACCGGGAGTCGTGGGGTTGGAAGGACGATTGTGACGTTGTTGTTTTGTTTGTTAAAGGTAGAGATTTCGGTATCTTTATGGCCAGAATGGACAGAGGGGGAGATGTTCCCTATAGTGGAGAGAGAAGGGATGTTAGGAAGCACAAGGCAAGTTTCGCTAAGCCTAGTTACAATGCTCTGCCTTGGACCCAAGTTACTGAGATAAGAGGGAAATGAAGTCCCGAAGGCAGGGATTCAGTGCTTTAGCATCTGATGACCTTGATTGTTTTCAATGGAAGGCGGGAATAAGACTTACAGGGAGCCCTGAAAATTTGGAATGGGTGTCTGCATTATTTGGTAGATATTGTGTTTGCCAGAATTTGTGATAGGTGAAACAGAATAAAGATTTTCTTCCACCTAAGGAGCTCTGGAGGTAGATGGCCTGAGTGTTGGTTTGGTGGCATCTTGGCATCACAAAGTACCCAGTCTCTTCTCTTTCTACTCCAAAATCCTTAGCACTGGCTTCCTTTTTCAACTTACCTCGTATCCAAGATGCCTGTTACCAGTACAAGGCAAAGGGAGGGGCAGGGAAAGGATTTTTTTTTTTTTTAAAGAAGAAAGAAAAAAAGGGCCCACAGCAACTTCTGCTCAGTGATCAACCTTGTTCTTAAGGAGTTATTCTAGAAAACCCATGTAATATCAGATTATCTTATTGGTTACTGACAGCTATTAGGATGTTTGGGAGCTCTTCTCTTTCAGTGCGGTATGTTGTCTCTTGGAACAAGTTGGGATGCTGTGACTAAGAATAGGGCAAATAGGTGTTAATTGGGCAAATAACTGCTATACTGCTTTAGTTAATGAAAGAAGCATTATTCCATTTACTTACATGAAGCCCAATCATTCCTTTCACAGCTAAGTTTCTTCATAAAAGATCATAAACAGTCTTCCCCACATCGCACTCCTTCACTCACTCCAAATCTAGATTTTGTTACCATTGTGCCCACTCATCCACCCTCACCAAGGACACTAATGAACAATTTGCTTCTAAATGGCATGTAAACTTCGGTCCTCATGTCACTAAACCTTGCCTCCCAGGTATGAGCCCAACTGGTTCTACATCCTGTCTGCTTGCCCTTCTTTTTTTTTTTTTTTTTTTTTTTTTTTTTTTTTTTTCCTGCTTGCCCTTTTTAAAATCTTTTATTGGCTTCTCTTCCAAAATTTCACTCTTTAATTTTCATATTGTCCATGTTGTGATCCTTAGTTTATTCTCTCTTATTCCACTTTCCTATCCTCAGGGCTTCAAATACAACTAGCATATTGCTCACTCCTAAATCTTCTCCATTGTAACTATTACATTTATATCCCAACAGAAGACTGTTAGGACATCCACAAACGATGATTTGTGTAGTAACATCCTTGGGGGAAAGGAACATCTTTTCCTCTACAGCTGCACTGTTAACCTCCAGAGCTAGCATAGAAGTTGAGAAGCTCTATTAGACGTGTATGGATAGACAGTATGTGATCTAGACAATAAATTTCCAACCCAGCCAATCAGGTGGAGTTGTTGTAGGTTTGAAATTGTTCTCTGGCAGTGTTTTTGAGGTATAACTACTTTATGTTGCCAAATAATTGGGAAACCATAATATTTAACAATATTTAGGTCTGAGGACAGGGTGTACAATCCTTGAGAAACCCCAAAGTATGCCCTCTGAATATAAGGCCTTTCTACATTCTATTGGTGGGACCTTAGGGTCCAGATTTTCCTTAGAAATAATGTATTAGGTATTCAGTGCAGTTTAATCTTTCCTACTCTTCTTTCCCTATATAATTTTCTCTTTTCAGTTTTTCCCCTAAATTTGGCTATTTTCATTATAGGCAAGAGAAATAGTTGAAGAAAAATGGACCGTTCATTAAATGTACATTCAACAATAAAAATGTTATCAGTTTGCTTTTTTAGTAGCCAAAGAGTTATCTCGATTCCACCTAACTACTTTGAGCGTTTTGGGGGAGAAAAAAGCTTATGCCTACGAATTATTAAAAAGCAAATGCAGGGGCACTTGGGTGGCTCAGAGGGTTAAGCCTCTGCCTTCAGCTCGGGTCATGGTCTCAGGGCCCTGGGATCGAGCCCTGCACGGGCTCTCTGCTCAGCGGGGATCTTGCTTCCCTCTCTCTCTCCATCTGCCTCTCTGCCTACTTGTGATCTCTCTCTGTGTGTCAAATAAATAAATAAAATCTTTAAAAAAAGCAAATGCAAGGGGTGCCTGGCTGGCTCAGTGGGTTAAAACCTCTGCCTTCAGCTCAGGTCAGGATCCCAGGGTCCTGGGATCAAGCCCTGCATTGGGCTCTCTGCTTATCAGAGAGCCTGCTTCCTCCTCTCTCTCTCTCTTTCTGCCTGCCTCTCTGCTTACTTGTGATCTCTGTCTGTCAAATAAATAAATCTTAAGGAAAAAAAAACCAAACGCAAAATTTAAATAAGTGATACAGAACTATTTTTTAAAAATATTTTATTTATTTGACAGACAGAAATCACAAGTAGGCAGAGGCAGGCAGAGAGAGAGGAAAGGAAGCAGGCTCCCTGCTGAGCAGAGAGCCCAATGCGGGATTCGATCCCAGCACCCTGGGACCATGACCTGAGCCAAAGGCAGGAGCCTTAACCCACTGAGCCACTCAGGTGCCCCCTCAGAACTAAAATATTTTAAAGATCATTGAAAAACATACAAGGATGCAAAGAAGGTGTTATAGCTGAATTGGGTTGAAGTCAAACCCCAGGAGATCACAATGTGACTGTGTTTAAAGATAGGGCACTTAATGAGGTAAAGGTAAAATGAGATCATTTGGGTGGGCCTTTATCCCACTTTATCCCCTTTATAATTGGTGTTCCAATTATCCCCTTTATAATTGGTGTTCCTACAAGAAGATGAAATTAAAGACACAAACATCTGCAGGCAGAAAGACAATATAAGGACATGCTATGAAGGCAGCAGGTCATGGAGAGGTCATAGAAGAAACCATACCTGCCAAAACTATGATCACACCAGAACTATGAAAAAAGAAGGTATTGTTATTTATTCTTTTTAAGATTTTATTTATTTATTTATTTATTTATTTGACAGACAGAGATCACAAGTAGGCAGAGAGGCAGGCAGAGAGAGAGTGGAAAACAGGCTCCCTGTTGAGCAGAGAGCCTGATGCAGGGTTTGATTCCAGGACCCTGAGATCATGACCTGTGCCGAAAGCAGAGACTTAACTCATTGAGCCACCCAGGTGCCCCAAATTACTGTTTTAAACCACTCACTCTGTAGTATTCATTATGGCAGCCCTAGCAAATTTATGCAGAAGCAAATAATATAAGAATAGGATAGTGTGTTATATGTTGTTTTCAGTAAGATAATGTGAAAAAAAAAAGAAACAACTTTTATAGCCAACAAATAAGCCAGAATAATTCATGCATTCTGGTATGACTGGCTTTCTTTACCACCAAAAAAGGAATATGAATATTCTTGTACATTATTATTAAACATAACATTTCTTAATTTGAAATATTCTTACTAGCTCTACCCCCACCAAATGTAGGTTTTTAAGAAATTAAGCCTCAAAATTTTCTTTGAATTCCAACAAATTAATATGTAAGCAACAATACAAACCTGTACCTCTCTCTGGAGAAGGGTAAGGTCCCTAGATAACTAAAAGGTGGAAGCTGGTCACCAGAAAGACCAAAAACGATAGGAGGATTTGAACTTTAAGTTCCCTTCTCCACTTTCCCGAGGGGAGGTTTGCTGAAGATTGCGTGGGAAAAAACAAACAAAACAAACTTGAATGAGGAGATTGAGAGAGTTTTGTGTATCCCTTTTCTACTAAATTCTACTCTTCATAATAGGCAAGAGATATAGAATGAAAAATAGCTATTTGTATATATACTGATGTGATGGGAAGATGATGCACCAAGAGAGGGCCTATATACTGTGTGCCATCCCCAAGCCCCATACCATTTCTTAGACATGTTTTCCATGTAACTATGTCCTTTATAGTAAACTGGTTAATATGTGTGAAGTTCTTTTCTGAGATCCGTGAGTTCTAGTGAATTTGCAAACCTGAGAAGGAGGTGATGGGAACCCCCAAATTAGTAGTTGGCTGGGCAGAAGTTTGGTGGCCTGGCCACTCCATTTGAAGCTGGCATCTAAAGAGGGGGCAGTCTTATGGGGTCTGCACTAACTCTGGGCAGTGTCAGAATTGAATTGTGCAATTCAATTAAACCTAGTTGGTGCCAGAGAATTAATTGTTGTTTCAAAAATATGCATTTGGTGTTAAAAACAGTGAAATTCACTAGCACTTCCTTTGCCTTGGTAAACCTATGGTTGGGAAGAGAATGCGTAAAAAGGCAGTGACAAACAATCTGATTCCTGACAGACCACATGATCACCCAAGGTATGGAGCAGCAACTGGCCTGCTAAACTAAAAGGTAACAGTGGGATTCAGAGATGGATTCAATTCTCAGGGATTTGGTTCACTTGATGCATAAGGAAATGCAGGCTAATGAGAAAAATGTGAAATATATAGCATCTTGGTTGTTCTCAGGGTTGTTTTGTTTTGTTTTTAAGATTTTTATTTATTTATGTGACAGACACAGATCTCAAGGAGGTAGAGAGAGAGAAAGGAGGAAACAAGCTCCCCGCTGAGCAGATAGCCCCATGCGGGGCTCAATCCCAGGACCTCGGGACCATAACCCGAGCCAAAGGCAGAGGATTTAACCCACTGACCCACCCAGGTGCCCCGGCTGTTGTCAGTTTTAATAGCTGAAATGAAAATAAAAGAGACTGGTGGATTGGACCTTGATGCTGGACCAAGCTCAAATATTTGTTAGTCCCAGCTCAATCCACAGCCTCAAAGCCACCCCCAAAGAGAATAATTATTCTGGAACAACAGAAATTACTTCTAAAACCTCTGGTCACCAAGAAAGTTGCCTAAAAGGATGATGCCATTTCTGGTTTTAGAACACTTAAGATCTAGAAAGCAAGCCTACAAACCTGAGAAGCCTCACCCTGGGAAACATTTTCATATGAAAAGATAATGGACTGGACTAATTATTAACTATTGAATGGGACTTTAGTAATGTATCAGTATCTTAACTCTTATAATCTTTTTTGTTAGAGATACATGGCCTGTGGTATAAGGAAAACAGACATGTGGTCTCTGTCTCTGGTTTCTGGCACAGAGCTCCTAAACATTCTAGTTATTTCCTTAGTAAAAAGAGTATCTTTTGTAATTTTTAACAAGCCCCTCTGAACCACAGAGAAGTTTAACTAATAAAGTGACTCAGGATCCAAACCTCTGAAGAGTCCAGATGAAAGCTGGTCACCAGAAAGACCAAATTGGTTATTAAAGGTTTGGAACTTTCAGTCCCACCCCTCAGCCTCCAGGGAGGGAAGAAGAAACGAAGCTGGAGTTGTGGTTTAGTAAAACGATTCAATCTGGCACTATTCTTTTTTAAGATTTTATTTATTTATTTGACAGACAGAGATCACAGGTAGGCAAGAGAGAGGGAGAAGAGCAGAGAGCCCAATGTGGGACTCGATCCCACCAGGATCAAGTTCATGACCTGAGCCAAAGGCAGAGGTTTAACCCACTGAGCCACCCAGGTGCCCCTCAGTCTGGAGCTATTTATTAAGTACTCAATGAATGCAAAAAAGAAGAGAAAAAAAAAAAAACAGACATCCTTCAATGTGTAATGGGTAAATGGTGAAACTTGTACATCTATACCATGGAATCCAGATCAGTCCAAGAAGAAATGAAGTATTGATACATAGAACTTAGTGGATCCTAAGGACATTATACTGAATATATCAGTGATTTCTGGGGGTTAGTTTTGGGTAAGGATGTGGCTAGAAAGTGGTCATACAAGGGAACTTCTTTGGGAGGGTGTTTGGGTCTTGTTCCTGGATCCTGTTCTGTATCCTAATCCTGATGGTGATTTCTTCTGAAAAAATTTCTTAGAACTATATTCCAACAATAAAAGAAAGTGCTTGTGAAAACTGATGAGATCCAAATAAGACGTGTAATTGACTTTCTATATTTTACCAATGTCAATTTACTTTGTAATTGTGCTATAGATATAATATATAGTTGTCAGATAGTATCACTGGGGGGAAGCTTGAATGAAAGACACATGGGGAGCACCTGTGTGGCTCAGTAGGTTGGGCGTCCAACTTTTGATTTCAGCTCAGATGATGATCTCAGGGCGGTGAGACAGAGCCCCACATCTGGCTGTGTGCTCAGTGGGAAGTCTGCTTCTCTCCTCTCTCCTCTTCCCTCTGTCCCCCCTCCACTCCTGCTTGGGTGCTCTCTCTCTTTCAAAACAAATGAACAAATGAACAAAAATCTGAAAAAATAAAATCACATGGGAATCCATTGTACTACTTTTGCAACTTCTATGGAAGTTTAAAATTATTTCAAAATGAAAATTAGAAATACATGTAAAGAAAAAAAGAAAAGAATGAAGTTTTTACTTCCAAGATACTTCCAGCCAATGTCTTTTCTTTATGCTAGGAAGAAAGAAATTAGTCAGATTTTTTTTTAAAAATGTCTTGGTGGAAATATAATATGTAGCAAATAAAAAATAATGTGTAGCAAATAAATAAATGTATAATGAATATTAACTTTTATGAGAGAGTTTCTGAAAAACATTTACGTCACCCCTTATTGCTAATTGTGTTAATAACCATGTAAATACGCAGATGATTAAATTTCAAGTCTGAGAGTGACTCTTAAACAAATCCAATAAACCCTTAAAATTCACCTTTATTGATTTTTTTAAATTTTATTTTTATTTTTATTTATCTTTTTTTAAAGATTTTATTTATTTATTTGACGGAGTGAGCTCACAAGCAGGCAGAGAGGCAGGCAGAGAGAGAGGGGAAGGGAAGCAGGCTCCCCACTGAGCAGAGAGCCTGACTCGGGACTCGATCCCAGGACCCTGAGATCATGACCTGAGCTGAAGGCAGCGGCTTAACCCACTGAGGCACCCAGGCGCCCCGATTTTTTTTTTAATTTTAAAGAGAAGTGACAGTATTTATTATATGGCCCATATTCTCATTTATGTACTCAAATGCATAGAAATATTATAATATGATATATAATATGATATTATTGGACCACTAAAGATACATTATTCCCTTGCAGCCCAGATCAGAATGTTCCCTAGCTTTCCAATATGAAATATCACCTAGGTAACTCTGAATCTTCTGATGACCCAGAATCAATGATGATATTCACATGTTTCCCCTGGACCTGCTTCAAATCACCTGCGTTCTTTTAGTGTAATTTAAAACTGAAATAGAATTACCAAACCCATTCCAACCAACGTTCAAGTATCTTGCAGCAGCCAAGCTTCCAGTTCAAATGTATTCCATGATATTAGCCAGGGTAGATAAAAAGAATCATAATTAATGAAGCCATTAGTAAAAAGAAAGACAAGGCAGAAATTAGCTTTAAAAAAAAATAGGCATTGGAGATGAAATGTTAAGTCAATGTACCTATTTATTCTATTTATATAATTACCCATGTCCTATCGGGCTACCAAGTTACTCTTTTGCTGTACAGTTAACTTACTTTTCTTACATTCAGATGTAGGAAACTAATTCTCTAACCCAGTAAAAGACTACAGTGGCAATTGTAGAAACCACAAAATTCCATTTGTGAAAAGATTGTGTACCATTAATTTCCCTTCCTAAGAATTGAGTAGATTTAAAAAATCACAGTGGGTACCTGGCTGGTTCAGTCATTAGAGCAAGTGACTTGATCTCAAGGTCTTAATTGTGGTCTTAAAATCAGCTAAATTAATCTAAACTGCTGTGACAAGCAGGGGAAATAGCATCAATCCCTTGCAAGAGACCCACAAACTAGAGGGAAGTTGAAGCAATAATCCTATTGCAAGAAAGAATTATGAGGTATTAATACATGCATCCAAATTCAATCATAGGCCAGAATTTGTTTTACCATTTGCTGAGGACCTACTGAAGTGTAGATCACAGGGAAGGATGCTCAAGTACCACATGACATTCCTGAATGGACTACTTTAAAATTTTTGTCATCTTTTTCTCAGATATATTCACAGGTTCTCACATATATTGTGCTTGTATTAAAATGAACAAAAAAGCTAACATCCTTCCTAAGAAACTGATCACTCTATATCCCCAAGATCATTTTATGGCATCAGAGAATCAATCTTGGCCACAAAACAAGACACAGAAAGGGCATTCATGTACCTGATAGTTCATTCCAAACTTGTTTTCTTAACAGATGCCTAATCAGGTGGGACATACTTTACATTGCTAAGAACCTCCTCTCCACAAATTTCCCTTTAAGAACTCCTGCTAGGGTTCTAGAAAGTTGATACAGGGCTGGAACAATATGATCAAGAACGGAGGGTCAGAGAAAAGCAACCCCTAGCTTCACTGCTACCTCTCATTTATTCCCCTCCTGCAATTCATTCTCTATCCCAGCCAAAAAAGGAGCTTCACCAGGCAACACCACTAACTCCAAAGAGCTTCTCTTGATCTCTTCTGTGTTACCCCTAGAGACAAGCAGGGTAAATGACATCAATCCCTTGCAAGAGACAAGACAGGCAAGAACAAGTCCTGATTCTTACAAAAAGGAGGAAATGAGGTGAAACATTTTCGGCCATTTGTATGTCTTTAGAGAAATGTTTGTGCATGTCTTTTGCCCAATTCTTGACTGGATTTTTGGGGTTTTTTTGGTGTTGAGATTGAGAAGTTCTTTATAGATCTTGGATACCAGTCCAAATCTATAATGTCATTTCCAAATATCTTTTCCAATTCCATAGGTTGCCTTGGGTTTTGCTGTTTCCTTTGCTGTGCAGAATCTTTTTTTCTTATGAAGTCCTAATCGTTCATTTTTGCTTTTGTTTCCCTTGCCTTTGGTGACGTGTCTAGCAAGAAGTTGCTGAAGCCAAAGTCGCTGCTGCCTGTGTTCTCTAGAATTTTGATGGATTCCTATTCTCACATTTAGGTCTTTCATCCATTTTAAGTGTATCTTTGTATGGCATAAGGAAATGGTCTAGTTTCATTCTTCTACATGTGGCTGTCCAATTTTCCCAGCACCATTTATTGAAGAGACTGTCCTTTTTCCATTGAACATTCTTTCCTGCTTTGTCAAAGATTAGTTGGCATAGGGGAAATATAAATCAAAACTACAATGAGATACCACCTAACAACAGTCAGAATGGCTAAAATTAACAAGTCAGGAAACAACAAATGTTGGCGAGGATGTGGAGAAAGGGGAACACTGTTACGCTGTTGGTGGGAGTGAAAGTTGGTATAGCCACTCTGGAAAACAGTATGGAGATTCCTCAAGTTAAAAACAGAGCTACCCTACAACCCAGCAATTGCTCTACTAGGTATTTACCCAACATATTTACCCCACTACAAATGTAGTGACCTGAAGGGACACCTGCACCCCAATGTTCATAGCAGCAATGTCCATAATAGCCAAACTATGGAAAGAGCTCAGATGTCTATCGACAGATGAATGAATAAAGAAGATGTGGCATGTATATACAGTGGAATATTACTCTCCCATCAGAAAGGATGAATACTTACATGGATAGTATAATGCTGAGCAAATTATGTCATTCAGAGAAAGACAATTATCATGTGGTTTCACTCATACGTGGAGTATAAGAAACAGAGCAGGAGGTCATAGGAAAAACTAAATGGGAAGTCACCAGAGAGGGAGACAAACCATGAGAAACTTTTTAAGAAAATATTTTATTTATTCATTTGAGGGAGAGCGGCAGAAAGAGCACAAGCAGAGGGAGAGGTAGAGGGAGAGGAAGAAGCAGACTCCCCGCTGAGCTGGGATCCCAATGTGGGGCTCCATTCCAGGACTTGGAGATCATGACCTGAGCCAAAGGCAGACACTTCCGTCTGAGCCACCCAGGTACCCCAAACATTGAGAGGCTCTTAACTATAGGAAACAAACTGAAGGTTTCTGGAGGGGAGGTGGGTGGGGGGATGGGGTAATTGGGTGATTGGCATTAAGGAGGGCATGGGATGCGATGAGCACTGGGTATTTTTTTTTAAGATTTTATTTATCCATTTGACAGACAGATTTTATTTATCCATTTGACAGAGATCACAAGTAGGCAGAGAGGCAGGCAGAGATAGAGTGAGGAATGCAGGGTCCCTGTTGAGCAGAGAGCCCGTTGTGGGGCTCGATTCCAGGACCCTGGGATCATGACCTGAGCTGAAGGCAGAGGCTTTAACCCACTGAGCCACCCAGGTGCCCTGAGCACTGGGTATTATACCCAAACGATAAGTTATTGAACGCAACATCTGAAACTAATGATGTGCTGTACATTGGCTAATTGAATTTAAATAATAAAAAAAGAGGAAATGATAGAAGAGGCAGTGAGTGGAATATAGCAGAAAAAGGACAGCAGTGGTGAAAGGAACACTGCCTAAGTTCATCTTTACCCTTTTGTCATAGCACTTTTTATTTATGTATTTATTTTAAAGATTTTTTTTATTTGAGAGAGAATGCAAGAAGGAGAGAGAGAGAGAGAGAGAATGAGGGGAGAAGATCAGAGGGAGAAGCAGAGGGAGCTGAATGTGGGAATCTATCCCTGGACCCTAGGATCACCACCTGAGCCGAAGGTAGTCACTTAACCAACTGAGCCACCAAGGTGCCCCAATCATAGCACTTAAAAAAAAAAAAAAGTGATCTAAAACACATAAAATTTACCAACTTAACCATTTAAAAATGTATAGTACTCTTAACTATAGGCACATGGTAATGGATCTCTAGAACTTTGTCGTCTTCCAAAACTGAAACTCAATACTCAATTTCTTCCTCTTCCCCCAACCTTCACAACCACCATTCTACTTTCTAAGACTTTGACTATCTCTTGTAAGTAGAATAATGGAAGTATTTGTCTTTTTGTGACTGGCTTATTTCACTTATCATAATGTGCCCAAGATTCACCAGTTCTGTCAAATACTGAAGAATTTCCTTCTTTTTAAAGGCTGAATAGTAGTATTCCATTCAATGTATATATCGTATTTTCTTTATTCATTCATCTGTTGATGGACATTTCTGTTGTATCACATTTTAGCTATATTTGGCTATTATCCTTTGGCTGCAATGGAACATGGGTGTGCTGATATTTCTTTGAGTGCCTGCTTTCAATTCTTCTGGATATATACCAGCATCGCTGGATCATATGGTAAATCTATTTTTAATTTTTGAGGACTTTCTAGAGTTTTCCATTATAGCTGTACCAATTTACATTTCCAACAACAGTACTGTTGGTTCTATCTTAATGTGTAGTCGTTTGTAACGCCTTCTAGGGCTGTAGTCCCGAGTAGCTGAGGAGGGTGGAAGGTGGAAGACAGTCGACTTTTTCTGCTTGGGTCTGGTTGGAATAGGATTTCTACCGTAGGGAGCTGGAGTGAACCACTCCGTGGTGTTCTCATCAGCACAGAGATAATTGATACCATTCCCTTTTGGGTCCTTGGACAGTTCCTCAGAGGTAAGATCCAAGGAAGACCAGTCTCACACCCACCCTCAGCTGCGGACGCAGGCCACGCCCCCCACGCCTTCCCTCCCGCGAGTCAGAGCGTGGGGTGGGGCTTTCCGTGGGGCAGGGCTTGTGCGGGAGGGGCGGAGCGGAGGCGGGGCTCCGGCAGAGCGGCCGCTGGGCAGGGCGTCCCAGCTTCTCTGACTACAGCAGTCCAGCGACCTCTTCTTTTCTGGCCGGGAGGCGCAGGACACGCCATTCATGGACCGGGCAGCGGTGGCGAGGATGGGCGCGGTGGCCAGTGCCAGTGTGTGTGTCCTGGTGGCGGGGGTGGTGCTGGCCCAGTACATATTCACCTTGAAGAGGAAGACAGGGCGGAAGACCAAGATCATCGAGATGGTGAGTGCAGGGCCCCGCGTGCCCGAGCGCTTGATGGGCCGCAGGGCGTTCCATCCGCCCTTACCTTTCCGTGCTGGCGCTGCTGGAATGTAAAGGGCACACTGGGAAGCCATTCATCCCAGGAGTGGCAACACCGGGGCCGGTGACCTGGTCTGGACCCTCCAGGGTTTCACTCCTCTGCCTTTTGTTGTATCTCCATTTGAAACAGAAAGGCAAGTAGGTGACTCGGAAACCAGCCACCTCCTGCAGCAAAAGCCATTTCTCAAGAAATAAACGCAACGTTCTAGGCTGGGTTGCTGCCTAGGTCCTGCCGCCAAATGGTTGTGACTAATCCAGTTCGGAATGAGTTGTTTCTGCACGCGGGCTAGAATGAGTTAGGTGTGGAAAGGTGTAACTTCTCAGTGGTTGAGATAATGCGGGTTGAGCCGACTGCCATTCAGAATAGTTTATTTTGTATTTGAATGTTATTTCTTCTTGTCTCAAACTCCCAGGAAGTATCTTTGTGTTCGTTTTTTCCCCCTCAAGCCTCTTGCTTAACAGTATTTTAGAAATTTATTTCCAATTTTATTGTGAGAGTGTTTCAAAAATCCTACTTCAGGTATATGATAAGCAGTGTTTGCTTCAAAGTTGAGGATGTTTTTAATTTTGGTTTGGTTTGGTTTAAGTTTTTGTTTTAGTTTGGTTTTTAGTTTTTGTGTTTTAATTAGAATCCACTCATAAAGACCAGTGACTCATGGAGTTATTATAATGTGCTTACTGGAATGCATAAGCTCATGTTTACTTCCAATAATGTGCTACACATGTGAACATTTGGGGTCAAATATTTATGAAAAATAAGTTGACAATCTATCACCATACTAAATAATATCATTTTAGGTTCATATACTTAGAATACTCAGCCTCAATTATGTCTTCATTGATCAAAGACACTGTCCTCTTGGTTGCTGTTGGCCCCAGGTTGAATACAGAAATATTTTCCCCATAACTAATAGTAAAAGAAATGGTAACCCCGTGTCTCATGCCAATAATACTCGAAAGTTTTGTTTATTGCTAGAATTAAATTATTCTTGGATTCTTATTTTTTCCTCTACTTCTGTGGGTACAGCTGCAAATGTTTTTATCTCAGAAATTTTTGTTTTATTTATGTTGCTGTCTTGTTTAGAGAAATTTCGTGGCTTCCTTTTGCCCCAAACCAAAAGTTTATATTCTATATGGGGGTGGGAATATTGGGAAACCAATATATGGGGAAACCAACTAATTGCCGTATCTTCTAGCATGTACTTAAACTGTGAATTGGTTTGTTTTATCTCTTTTCTAAACTGAGTAGAGTTAAAAATTAATTATTTTCATAAAATCCCACATTGATACCATCCTAAAAATAGTTTGCCATCTTTGTGAAAAATAATGAAAGCCATCAGGCAGGCAAACTTTACTTATTTATAGTATAGAAATCAGTCAATCTTATACATATATATACGTAATGTTATATTAATTCAGATTGTGATATATATGCAGCCTGTTAGTAGCTTTTAAAAGGAAAAAGTTGAAAGAGCTCTATGTTTTTATTTTTTTGTTATTATTTTTTTGTTTTATTTATTTTCAGGAGTGGGGAGGGGCAGAGGGAAGGAGAGAGAGAGAGAAAGAGAGAGAGAGAGAGAGAGAGTATTAAGCAGACTTTACACTGAGCATGAAGCCCAGGTTGGGGCCAGATCTCATGGCCCTGAGATCACAACCTGAGCAAAAACCAAGAGACAGGGCTCTACCAACTACGCCATCTAGGTGCCCTGAGCTTTATGTTTTTAACTTGTAATTTTAATAGGCTGCTTCTTCAAAGGGGATAAACATTTGATTGGGAGTCTGAAGATTTGGGTTCAAATCCTGGTTTTATCTCTTTTAATAACCATGTGTTGGGGGCATGTTTTGCCCATTTCCCACCCTATCCTCCAAACTCCCACCTTAGAGAATCTGTACAAACCTGTGAATGTCCAATGGACATAGCTTAAACTGATCACAAGTAATGGAACCAACAGTAACTACCTAAGCAAGGTGAGCCTATTCTTACTGGCTAGGTAAACAAATAACTTCCGGCACTGGACTTAGATTATGCACCACTTTAAAAGTTTTGAGTTAAAAGACACAGAAGTGTGGCTCGTGGGGTGTGCATGCTACAGCTGAAATGTCCTCTAGGGCAGCAAAATAAATATACAGAGTAAGCCTGTCAGGAGACATGGCCTAAGATGTTTAGAGGTCAGAGGCATCTGGGTGGCTCAGTCAGTTGATGGATTCTTGGTTTCTGCTCATGAGCTCAGGGCCATGGGACTGACCACCTCAGCAGGTTTGTGCTCAGTGGGGAGTCTGCTTGAGATTAACTCCATCTGGCCCAAACCCCCCTCAAGTGTTCCTCCCCGCTATAAATAAATAAATAAATAAATATATATATATATTTTAAGATTTTATTTATTTATTTGACAGAGAGAGAGAGAGATCACAAGTAGGCAGAGAGACAGGCAGAGAGAGGGGGGGAAGCAGGCTCCCCGCTGAGCAGAGAGCCTGATGTGGAGCTCAATCCCAGGACCCTGAGATCATGACCTGAGCCGAAGGCGGAGGTTTAACCCACTGAGCCACCCAGGAGCCCCAATAAATAAATCTTTTTTAAAAAGGATGTTTAGAGCTCCAAGATAACCCATTTTTCATAGTTAATATACTGCATTGTTAAATTTTTATTTTAGAACATTTTTAAATTCACAACATAATTAAGCAAATAAGTAGAGTCCCAGCCAGTTCTTCTATTACTGACATTGCACATTGGCATGGTACATTTGTTAAAATTAATGAACAAATATTCATACATTTTTTAAATATCCCTACTTTGTTCAGATTTCCATTGTTTTTAGCTTATGTCCTTCTCTGCCCTAGAGTTCCATCCAGAATACCACATACATTTCGTCATCACGTGTCCTTATCTCATCTTGACTATTACAAGTTTCTCAGATTTTTCTTGTTTGTTTTATCCGTGGTACTGTAAGAAATCTCTATTTTGTGTTTGTCCCAGGTTCCTGCCACAGAGCTCCTAAAACACTTGGACTCTGGGAAGTGTTAACAGTGTCTTTTATATGCTAATGAGGTGGGCTGCAAGCTGGGGCGTTCCCAAGATGGCTTCAAGAGGGGGGCTGGTTGCCTTAAAGATCAGGGCATGATTAGAGGATTAGAGCTTTCAGCATGTCCCCTCTTTTCTTTGAACAAGGGCTAGAGTTCAAGCTGATCACCTGGTCAGTAATTTATTTGATCAATCTTACCTACATAACAGACCTCCATAAAGACCTCTAAAGGAGAACTTACAGGTTTGCAAATACCTTGAGGTGTGGATAGAGTGGTGTGGATAGAGTGGGATAGAGAAGACATGGAAGTTCTCCACCCCTTTGTCTTGCCCTATGCTTCTCTTCCATTTGGCTGTTCTAAATTGTATTTTTTTTTTTTAAGATTTTTAAATTATTTATTTGACAGACAGAGATCACAAGTAGGCAGAGAGGCAGGCAGAGAGAAGGGGGGAGGCAGGCTCACTGCTGAGCAGAGAGCCCGATGCAGGGCTCAATCCCAGGACCCTGGGATCATGACCTGAACCTAAGGCAGAGGCTTTAACCCACTGAGCCACCCAGGCACCCCCTAAATTGTATTTTTTATATGAAACCTGTCATAGTAAGTAAAGCACTCTCCAGAGTTCTATGTTATTCTTTCAGATTATGGAACCCCAGGAGGGGGTTGTGGGAATCCCCAAATTCACAGCTGGTCCATCAGAAGTATGGGTAACAACCTGGGGCTAGTGACTGGCATTGGAAATGGGGATAGACTTGTGGACTGAGTCCTTACCTCATGGATCAGCACTAACTCTACATAATGTCAGAATTGCATTGTATTATACAAAGAGTTGGGGCATGGTTGGTGTGAGGTGTGAGAAATATCTTTTTTAAAAAGTTAAATATAGAACATTTAGTAATATCTGGCTCATAGTAACTGCTTATTAAATAGTAGTTGTAATTATTATACCAAAACACAGACTATCAGCCACTCTCATATCTTAGTCATTATGAACACTATTAGGGGAAAAAAAAATTTTTTTTAAAAGATCCTACTTAATTACTTGACAGCAAGATAGAGAGAGAGCACAAGTAGGCAGAGTGGCAGACAGAGGTAGAGGGAGAAGCAGGCTTTCTGCCCAATCAAGGACCCTGGGATCATGACCCAAACCGAAGGCAGCGGCTCAACCGACTAAGCCACCCAGGTGCCCCAGGGCAAAATTTTTAACCATTGGTATTATTTTTCTCAACTTCTCTCTCCTAAGCCTTCATTGTAAAAACTACTCTTAACTATCCCCGATAATGATGGCTTGCAGTTTTTGTAAACTGGACCAAAAAGATCAAGATTGCCAAACCTGTATAGAAGTTGATAATACATGCGGTAGAATTTTGCACAAATGAAATTAGTATTTGGGGTGAATAGTATTTGGGAATGAATTTCCCCAACCTCTCTTAGATTCTGCAAGTTTCAGGTCCTTCGTCATTGCTGTTGACCATCACTTACCACTTGGTATTCAGTTTAACTCATCATTCTAATAAAATGTGCCTGCTCAGATAGGTCTTGTTCCCTCTGTGGCATTTTTAGTTACTCTTAGTAAAAAAGATTCTGGAACAAAGCTTGAGCACTTGCTAGTTTCCTATCAGACAGAGAAACCTACTCCAACACAAAATTTAAGCTTTGAAGAATGAGGAATGAATCATATATATAATCTTTCATATAACTCCCTTATTTTAAATGATACATGACAACTTTAGTGGGGTTTTTTGTTTGTTTGGGTTTTTTGGTTGTTTTTTTTTTTTTTTGGTTGATTTTTACTCATGGGCATTGCTTCCATATTTTATTCTATTCAGACAGCATTTATCTACTTTCAAATTAACTTGGCTAAGTATAAAAGCATTAACAGATTTCCTATGATCTGTGGGGTTATGTCCCTATAAACCATCATTAAGTTGAAAATACGGTAAGTCTGTAATGCATTTCATATACCTACCAAACATCATAGCCTAGCCTAGCCTACCTTAAGTGTGCTTGGAACACTTACAGGGTTACAGATGGGCAAAATCATCTAACAAAAAGCCTATTTTATAATGAAGTGTTGATTACTAATATAATTTATTGACTATACCGAAAGTGAAAAACAGAATAGTTGTATGGTACAGAATGATTATCAGTGTGATGGTTGTTTATTCTCATGACTGGATGGTTGACTGGGAGCTAAGGCCACTGCCAGTGCCCAGCATCAGAAGAGAATATTTTACTGTACATTGCTAGCCCAGGAAAAGATCAAAATTTAAAGTATAGTTTCTACTAAATGCATGTCACTTTTTCAAGACCTAAAATTCAGAGAATTACAAGTCAAACCATAAGTTAGGGTCATCTAATAAAATTGTAAGGAAATAGTAGGAACTGTAATTTTTCCTCATAAAAGAAAAACTGAGTACTTGAAACTAAATAATGCTAAGTGTTTAGTGATTAAAAAACAGAAGTGTACAAATTTAAGTATTAAATGTGGCTTCTAAAGAGGAGAATTTAAAAAATGTATGTGGTCAACCATCTGGGTATTAGGACAACACCAGTGAAACTCCTATTTTCTGGATAGAAGATGCAGTTACTTTTAAAAAGGAAATTATTTTATTTTATTTTATTCTATTTTATTTTATTTTTTAAGATTTTATTTATTTATTTGACAGAGAGAAAACACAAGTAGACAGAGCATCAGGCAGAGGGAGAGGGAGAAGCAGGCTCTCCACTGAGCAGGAATTCCGGTATAGGCCTTGATTCCAGGGTTCTGGGATCATGACCTGAGCCAAAGGCAGCTGTTAAACTGACTGAGGCACCCAGGTGCCCCAAAAAGGAAGTTATTTTAAAGTAAAAACATTTTAAATGTATGTGTCTATATATTTATATACACATATCCTGTTTATAAGAATTTGTCTTATTCTTTCTGGTTTCTGGACTATGTTAGGAGAAACCTTACAAGGTTTTTTAAATTTATGAATGAATGCTAACTTTCCTGTCCTGCAGTTATTGGCCACAGAACTTCTCTCCTACTTCAAGAATCTCAGTTTTCCCCACTCTTCCTCTTTAGTCATCATTCTTATTAGATAAATTGGCCCAAAGTGTGGGTTTTATTTGTTTTTATTAAATTTTGCATTTGGCTGTCCAAATCTACATTGATCTCTTAGTACAGTAACTTGGAATTCTGTCTTTTGTTGTATTAAATCCAGAAACTAATTCAGAAAATTTATTTCATGTCTTTTAGGACAGAAAATGTAATGCCCTTAAGATATTGATAACACGCTGCCTTCGGCTCAGGTCATGATCTCAGGGTCCTGGGATCGAGTCCCGCATCGGGCTCTCTGCTCAGCAGGGAGCCTGCTTCCCTCTCTCTCTCTCTCTGGCTGCCTCTCTGTCTACTTGTGATTTCTCTCTGTCAAATAAATAAATAAATAAAAATAAATTAAAAAAAAAAAAAGATATTGATAACAAATTGACCAATTTTTCCAATCATCCGTGTTTAATTTGTGCTTTTAAAGTTGTTTTGGAAAGCAGACAATGTTTTATTTTTTAATCCAAACTGCTAAAAGATTGAAAACTGACTTTTAAATTAAAGGCCCATCTATGTATGTCAATCTTCTGTTTGCTGTTAAATTAAGTTGAAGATACACCTTTCCCAGGGAGTTTAAAGACTTAAATAAATTAAAATAAATAAAAACTTAAATGAATGACTTCATTTAGTTAGACTATTTAGTAAGCAGAGCTGGCTGAGGAAAACAAACATTTCTAACCTCACATATAGAACTAGAATTACAGTCTTTAAGCTAGAGAAAGATAAAAGGTCTTATTATGAAAAATAGAGCTAAACTTGATTTCTGTGATCTCTTCTAAAGATGTGATTAATATATGAAGTCGACATGATGCAAGGGATATAAATAGAACACAACTTTATTTTGCCTTCTTGTGGCACCTCTCAAATCTACTCAGTGATGTTAATTTTTCTTGCCACTGGTAAAAATTCTGGTAGGCCTGTGACTTATTGCTCACTCTCAGATTGTAAAAGACAATCTTTTAAAATCACAAGCAGTCAGTCTCATTTCTGTAAATGACAGTGTCTAGTCATATATTTATACATGACTTCAATATTAATTCTGTGGTGAGACTCCTAGATGGACATTACTAGTACCCACCACTATTTTTAGCTCTTTTCCCCTTTTTATATTTGGGCAAGCTTTGCTGTTCCAGCCAATAGACTGCCTGGAGATGGTATGGCCACTTGTGGGCCAGTGTAGTTATGAAAAGGGACACGGTTGTCCATAGTCTTTGCTACTGTTGGAGTAAATCCTGAAGCATCATGATGACATGGAGATGACACAGTACCAAAGCAGCCTGGAATATTGAGCCAATATGTGGAGGACAACTGCCCTGAAGAGTCATCTGGACCCATATTGGACTTTGTGTGAGCGAAAAATAAACTTTTTTTGTGTGTTAAAGAAGTGAGATTTTTGTGTTGTTACTGCCCCATAACTTACCCTAATACACATTTCTCTAACTAATACAGATTTCTTCACTACCCCCAAACTGTGGCTTACTGCAGGTGGCTCCTCCCCTCCCTAGTTAGTGGTGGCCAGTGATCTGGGATGAGAGAAGAGGAGATAATCAACCTCTCTCTTTCCCCACTCCTGCTCTTTCCCCCCACTAGCCATTGCTTCAGATTTGGGGGTTAATAGGGTAGGAGGAAGGATTTCTTTCACTGAGGAAGTGAAGAAATGAGAGGTTTTTTTTAAAAGGTTAATTTATTTGAGAGAGAGAACATGAAGTGGAAGAGCAGAGGGAGAGGTAGAGAGAGTCTCAAGCAGACTCGCCACTGAGCATGGATCCTGACAAAGGCCTCAATCCCAGGACACTGAAATCATGACCTGAGCTAAAACCAAGAGTCAGACCAGCCGAGCCACCCAGGCTCCCCTTTTCTTTCTTTCTTCCTTCCTTACTTTCTTTTTTTTAAGATTTTATTTATTTATTTGACAGAGAGAGAAATCACAAGTAGGCAGAGAGGCAGGCAGGGGCGGGTGGGAAGCAGGCTCCCCGCTGAGCAGAGAGCCTGATGTGGGGCTCCATCCCAGGACCCTGAGATCATGACCCGAGCCGAAGGCAGAGGCTCAACCCACTGAGCCAGCAGGTGCTTACCCCTTTTCTTTTTTAAGGTTTATTTATTTATTTTGGGAAGAGAGAGAAAGCATGTGTGGGGAGGGCCAGAGGGAAGGGGAGAGAGTCTTAAGCAGACTCCATGCTGAGTGAGGAGCCCTGTGGAGGCTCAATCTCAAGACCCCAAGATCACAATCTGAGCCAAAACCAAGAGTCAGACACTTAACTGATTGCCACCTAGGTGCCCCCAAAATGAAAGTTCTTACTTAGCTAGTTAGGTTTGTTCTCTCTGGGCCTGCAAGGTATTTAAAGTTGACTTTCTCTTCTTTCACTATAACCTCATAATATGAGCACTTTTTAAATTAAATTAAATTTTTTGGCACCCCACCCACCTCAGCCTGATTTTATTATTATTATTATTTTTTGAGTGATTCATTCCATGTGGGCTCTTGCCTTTGAAGTCCCTCCCTCTCAGGTGGTTAAGGAGTCATGAAGCCAATTCTCTCCATTTTCCTTTCCTTACCTTAGTAGGTCCCTGAATTAAACTGAAACAGAAAGATTCCTCATTTAACATCTATTACATAAGTTTAACATTCTGTGAAATTTTTTTTAGATGTTAATCATTGTTATGAACTGAATTGTGACCCCTCAAAGGTTCTTTTCACTGGACTGAGAATCAATTGACAGGGACACCTGGGTGGCTCAGTGGGTTGAGACGCTGCCTTTGGCTCAGGTCATGATCCCAGTGTCCTGGGATCGAGTCCCGCATCGAGCTCCTTGCTCGGCAGGGAACCTGCTTCTCTCTCTGCTTCTGTGCCTGCTTGTGTGCGCTCTCTCTCCTTCTCTCTGACAAATAAATAAATAAATAAAATCTTTAAAAAAAAAAAAAAGAAATCAATTGACAGAATAACAGGAGAAAATAAAATTTAATAGCATATGTATGGTAATCCACACAGACATGGAAGTTCTAAATACAGGGAAAATGAGGTCTATATGTCACTCTGAACTAAGGAGAAGGGAGTAGGGGCCTGGGACTTGACAGGAAGGGAATGCATTCATAGAGCAGTAAGTAGAACAGATGTTTGCCCAGCTGTATAGATGGGTCACTCAGGAAAAATGTATCTCTCCTTATTCTGGAAAGAACCCCACTTTAGAGTTCTTCTAAGTAGTTAAAGGATGGGCAAAAGTTTCTCTTGAGCCCACAGGGTCTTCATTGTCTCCAGCTCAAAATAATCTTCATGCCAGATTGGCCTACCTTGGGGTGTCCTGTCCTCAGCCCCTACATGCTTTTGAATGATAAGCAAACATTCCCATTTCTTGAGTCTCAGCCTCTATGTTCTGTGTATTCCGTGGCCAGTCAGCCCTGCCAGTCGGCAATATGACTTTCATCTAGTATTCACTGGCTTCACTCTCTCTAGAAGCTCCCCCAAATTATCATTTCTTTTTTTTCCCCTTTCTTTCTTTCTTTCTCTTAGGATTTTATTTGTTTGAGAGAAAGAGCGAGGGGAGGGGCAGAAGGAGAGAGAGAGGAAGAAGCAGACTTCCAGCTGAGCAGGGAGCCCAGCACTGGGCTTAATCCCAGGACTCAGGGATCATGATGCCAGGGGAAGGCAGAGGCTTAACAGACTGAACCACCCAGGTGCCCCCATTTCTAATTTAAACACATCTCAACTTTTTACAAAATTATTTTTATTAACATATATTGTATTATTTGCCGCAGGGGTACAGGTCTGTAAATCATCAGGCTTACACATTTCACAGCACTCACCACAGCCCATACCCCTCCCCAATGTCCATAACCCAGCCACCCTGTCCCTACCCCTCCCACCACCCAGCAATCCTCATTCTGTTTTGTGAGATTAAGAATCTCTTATGGTTGGGAAGCCTGGGTGGCCCAGTTGGTTGGACGACTGCCTTTGGCTCAGGTCATGATCCTGCAGTCCCAGGATCGAGTCCTGCATCGGGCTCCCAGCTCATGGGGAGTCTGCTTCTCCCTCTGACCTTCTCCTTGCTCATGCTCTCTCTCACTGTCTCTCTCTCAAAAAAAAAAAAAAAAAGAATCTCTTATGGTTTTTCATTTTTTCCTTCCCATATCTCAACTTTTTATGGCTTCCTTATAAACACCAACACTTACTGCTTATAAGTTGGTACTGTTTTTGAAACTTGAGTGAGTTTTCTTCCTGGAGATAATTTCTAACAAAAATGCATTGCTTTCTTCCATTTTAAGGTAACATTAGATGTTCTCTGGGTACTATACTGAGTAAGTGGAAAGCCCACTATTGAGTCTATATTTAGAAAAAGGAGGGGACAGGGAACCAAGATTTAAATATGACTGCTTAAGTGGCTCAATGCTGTTATGCTGTTACACAGGCTTTTAAAAATATCTCTTTATCCCAACTTTAATTTATATCAGCATTCAGATTTATGACCTTTTAGGACCTGTTTTTAATTCATTTGTTTTGTAAAGCATATTCTCTGCAACTCATGTGGCATTTCCTGATGGTTTTTCATAAAGTAGCAATTTATACACTGTCTTGTATTGTTTACTGTTATGTGTGTTCTTTAAGGGTCTAGGTTGGTACATATTTCTTTGTCTTTTATTTTTAAGATTTTATTTATTTATGTGTGAGAGAGAGAGAGAGCATCCACATGGCGGGGGTGGTGGGGGAGTGTTACAGTGGAGGGGTGGTGCGGTGGGGTAGGGGCAGAGGGAAAGGGAGGAGGACAGTCCCTGACAAGGAGGGAGCCAGTTGTTGGGCCCGATCCCAACAACTGACCTGAGCCTAAGACAGACATTTAACCTACTGAGCCACCCAGATGCCCCTTTGTCTTTCTTATTAGTTGTACCTAGGAGAGAGACCCCAAATCAGTCTTTAATAAATAATAAACATCTTATTTTTCTAATATAAGGAGAGGTCCAAAAAATAGGCAGTTGATGGTTAATTAGGGAGTACAAGGATGTCAAGACAGAGGTCTTTGAAATTCTCTTGGCTTTTCTTGTGGTCACAAGATGGCAGTTGCAGTCCTGGCCAACATGTCCATCTGCCAGGGAGGTTGATACTCAATTCAGTAGAGCAGAACTTTCTTCTCACATGTCACTGGAGAGAACAGTGTCATATAGCCACCCTAACTGTGAAGCTGAGGAGATTTTTTGGCTGAACAAATGGCCACCCTCCAACAAAATTGAGATTCTATTAGTAGAAAAGAAAGGGACGAATTAGGTAATCAGCAGTCTAATAGTCCAGAGTCCCTATTCCTTTACCATATCCTATACTATAGTCCCTATTCCTTTTCCATATCATTTGCCATTCAGTAAATTCGTTTAATAGTTGATCAAATAAAAGCACATATATAGAATCTGATATTACTGGTGGTCAGTTGGCTGGCAGAAAATAGAACATTCCAGCTGTTACAAGTCTTTGGTAATACAGCAGGACAGAATACAGACTCAGAATAGCTTTGCTCTTCTGCCCTCCCCAAGCATAAAGATTTATTCCTTCACCACTAGTTCTTGAGACATCAGTGCTGCCTTCATACATACTAATGAGATTTAGAAGCTAGTGTCACAATTATGTGTCACAACTAGCTTAAAAGTTAGAGTCCTAATAATGTGAAATGTTGGGGTTCGAAGAGAACGGTCAGGAAAGGATTCTTGAGGGGCACCTGGGTGGCTTAGTTGGTTAATTGGCTGCCTTTGGTTCAGGTCATGATCTCAGGGTCCTGGGATTGAGCCCCACAGCAGGGGTTCTGCTTCTCGATCTCACTCTCCCTTTGAGCCCTCCCTCTCTTTGTTTCTCTCTCTCTAATAAATAAAAAATCTGTTAAAAAAAGAAAAGAAAAAGTTCTTGAGATTTCTTCAGTGCAAAAAGGATGGTTTTATTAAAGCACAGGGACAGAACCCATGGGCAGAAAGAGCTGCGCTGGGATTGTAAGGAGTGACTGATTATATACTCTCAAACTGGAAGGGGGTTAGGCATAGCGTAAGTCTCTGAGGAATTTGGAAGCTTGGGTTGTGATCGGGTCCTGGGATCGGGCCTCTCATTGGGCTCTCTGCTAGGCCGAGAGCCTGCTTCCCCCCCCCCTCTGCCTGCCTCTCTTCCTGCTTGTGATCTCTCTCTGTCCAATAAATAAATCTTTAAAAAAACATATTAAAAAAATGTGAGCGAGATCTCAAGGAAAGGATATGTGAAATTCAAAGGAATGGGAGATTACATTGGGTAATGTTTGATGGCTGTGGTGTTTGAAGAAGAACAATTATGATTGGTCAGTCTAAATAAAATATATTGTAAATTAAGGGGAAAAATATTAAACTCTTAACATTGGCAAAGAATATGTTCAAGATCATCTTGAATCCCCAAATTTGCAAGTATGGAGTAACTTGTACCAGGCATATAACTTTGTCTTTTTTTTTTGCAAATCACATTTGTCATGTTTCCTATGCATTATCCTTATTCAAGTTTAATCACATTTGCAGCTTCTACAAGTGTGAGCTCTTATCTAGTTAGCTGTTTTTAGGTTAGCCAGAATACTTCCTGAAATAGCAGGAGTTTTTACAACTTTTTTTTCTTTCTTTCTTTCTTTTTTTAAAGAGTTTGTTTATTTATTTATTTGACAGAGAGAGAGACACACACAGCGAGAGAGGGAACATAGCAGGGGGAGTGGGAGAGGGAGAAGCAGGCTTCCTGGGGAAGCAGGGAGCCCGACATGGGACTCAATCCCAGGACCCTGGGATCATGACCTGAGCTGAAGGCAGGAGCTTAATGACTGAGCCACCCAGGCATCCCAACGAAGTCTCTTTTCTCGGTAAAATCATCACATCCTTAGATCTTTGTCTTTAAGCTCTCCACGTGATTCCAATGAATGCTAAAGTTTGAGAACCGTAGGAGTGCAGAATTCAAATTCTTGACACCAGCAAAATTATGAGGTTTACAAAATTTGTTTTAAAAAATCCAGTTTAATTGCTGACAAATAGTCAAAACTAGGGGCTGCAAAACGCTGCGTGGAAAGAGAAATCTGAGTCATGAGTATATAGAAAAATGGGCACTTTTGTTTATTCTGTTGGAAGCATTATATACATTGGTTAAATAAAATATAGTGCATTGCTTACACAGTGGTACGGTTAGTATAATAAAACATTGTGCAACTTTGAAAACAAAGTAGGGGGGCCTGGGTGGTTCATTCGGTCAAGTGTCTGACTTCAGCTCATGTCATGATTGACATAGGAAAGGTGTTAGGGTTCCAAGCTGACGGCCAAGAAAGAATTCTTGGTACCTCTTTGGTGCAAAATGGTTTATTTAATTTTTTTAATAGATTTTATTTATTGACAGAGAGACAGTGAGAGAGCAAACACAAGCAAGGGGAGTGGGAGAGGGAGAAACAGGCTTCCCATTGGGCAGGGATCCCGATACGGGGTTGGATCTCAGGACCCTGTGATCATGACCTGAGCCTAAGGCAGAGGCTTAACCACTGAGCCACCCAGGTGCCCCCAAATGGTGGTTTATTAAAGCACAGGGACAGGACCAGTGGGCAGAAAGAGCTGATCGGGGGTGATGAGGAGTGGTCCATTATATACTGGGAAGGGATTAGGGATAGCGTAAGTCTCTAAGGAATTTTGGTTTTTTTGTGTTTTTTTTTCCTTTTTTTTTTTAAATTTTTTAAAAAATTTCTTTTCAGTGTTCCAGAATTCATTGTTTATGCACCACACCCAGTGCTCCATGAATATGTGCCCTCCATAATACCCACCTCTAGCCTCACCCAATCTCCCCCCCTCCCCCCCACCCCTCCAAAACTCAGATTGTTTTTCAGAGTCCACAGTCTCTCATGGTTCATCTCCCCCTTCCAATTTCCCCCAACTCCCTTCTCCTCTCCATCTCCCCATGTCCTCCGTGTTATTCCTTATGCTCCAAAAATAAGCGAAACCGTATGATAATTGACTCTCTCTGCTTGACTTATTTCACTCAGCATAATCTCAGGAATTTTTGAAGCAAGGTTTCCAGACCTTGAGGGGCTAACTTTTATTAGGAAAAGGTCATTTATCGGGACTCCTGGATGACTCAGCTGGTTAAGTGTCTGCCTTCAGGTTAGGTCATGATCCCAGGATCTTGGGATCAAGTCCCACATCTGGCTCCTTGCTCAGTGGGGAGCCTGCTTCTCCCTCTGCCCCTCCCCCTGCTGGGTGCATACGTGCCCCCCCCTTTCTCTCTCTCTCTCTGGCAAACAAATAAATAAAACCTTCAAAAAAAAAGAAAGAAAGAAAAGAAAAGGTCATTTATTACTGTCTAATAAAACCTGAGCCATGAGACCCTTCCAGATGTATATAGGTGAGTCATATGCTTGGGGAGGTGATTGCCAACCTGTGTCTTGGGGGGTTTAAAGATAAAGGAAAATTCTAAAGGAATTTTTGTACGTTAAAGTAGATTTACAGGATCTTGGGGATCAGACAAAGATTGCCTTTGCCCCTTAGCAGGGTGTTAACATCGAGGCAGCTGAGTCTCTAAAGGAATGTCACTCTGCCTGTTTTAAGGACTTGTCAGTGGGCTGTAGGTAATAAGGAAATTTAACAATTTTAGTTCTGCCTTTGTTTCCCACGTCACTGAATTTAGGGTCCTGGGATTAGCCCTGTTTCAGGTTCCCCACTCAGTGGGGAGTCTGCTTGTCCCTTTCCCTCTTCCTCTGCCCCTGCTTGTGCTCACATGCATGCTCTCGCTCTCAAATAAATAAAATCTTTTATACATACATACATACAGGAAAGTAAATCAGAGTTAACATTTTAAAAAGTTCAAAAGATGGTAATTAAGGGGAGAAAACACCATCTTTTGATGCATACGCATGTTGTGCTTGTATGTCATTGGAAATTCTTTAAAAACTGCACTAGTAGCTGTTTGTAGTTATTACTAGGAATGGTAGAACTTGGGAGGATGAGACTGGAGAAGGAGACTTTACTGTTTCATCCTTTAATGTTTCGCACAGTTTGAAATAGCATGAGCATGTATATATATAAAAAAATTAATTGAAGCAACATTTTAAAAAGTATGTTGGGACCACATTGTAAAAACATCTGAATTGTCAGTAGTGGGGTGTTTGTAATTAACTTGCTGAGGAGACTTTGAGAGTGTTCTAGTTTTTTAAAAGTGGTAAGATCTGGAATGCATTTTAGTTGCTTAATCTGGTAGCTGAGTACACTTAATTAGCATAACTAGAATTAAGAGGCGAGGAATGTGAGGAAAAAATAATTTTCCCTCCACCTTTCTAAGTTCTGTACTGGGGACCCTTTAACAAAAGATAGAATTAACAAGAAAAAAACAAGTTTTACTAACAAGTATACATGAGAGATGCCTTGGGAAAAGTAACTCTCTTAGGTGGTTTAAAATTATACCATCTACAGTAATAAACAAAAAGAAGGGCATGGAAGAGACCTGTTGTTGGGTGTGAGGAGGAAAAAGGTGTTAAGCCTGAATAAGATTGATAATGCAGAGTTAAGTGCACTCCCTCCATTGATTTGAATTTGTCGTGCTTTCTTCATCTTTTTCTGCCTTCTCTTTTGGTACAGAGATGGAGACGCACATAGAAATGGAGATTTCCTTTATAAACGTAATTTCGCTGGTAAGAGGGAGCTCCTTCCTCTTTTCAGAGCTTCTCCTGTGTCTACTGTTTCTCCGAAATAATCAGCTCAAAATAATCCTCATGCCAAAAAGGCATATGTTGGGGTGGCATTCTGTCACTGCAGGAGCAGGAATTGAGATAAGCCCATATTAAAGAGGATGAAGTCCTAGACTGCTATGGGAGCCAGAGAAAGAGGACAGAACATCCACGGATTGCAGAGGTGAAATCTGTAGGATTTGAAAGGGAACAGGATTTGTAACTCCAGAATATGCCATCTTCTTTTTTCTTTAACTAGAGATAGTACTTAAGATGATAGCTTGGCCTATTTTAGGGAGTCCCTCCATTTTCCTGGGTGTCTCTCATGTATTCAGGAGGGATGCATGTTACTAAATTTGTGTTTATTTTTCTCCTATTAATCTGTCTTCTGTTACAGGAAGATTTCAGTCAAGAACCTAGAAGGGTAGAGAAAAAACTATTTTTCCTCCCCCACAGATTTTATAATGTTTGCAAAGTGTCTCAGATTATCCTTAATTCGTCATAGCAGTTTGAATGTTCCCTACAGTTTATGTTAAATCATTCCCTAGATCTCTCTTGTTTGCTTTTAAAGTAATTCAGACATCACATTATTTAGACTTACTGAATTAAGCCTCTAAAATATCTTAAATCCTATTTTAATTCTCATTCTCTTTTAAATTAAGTGTTGTAATTTATCTCTATTTCTGGCACAGTAACTTATTTGAAATCTAATGTCAAACCTTACCTGAGGTTCCCCCAGGGAACTCTAAAAACCATCAGGGAACTTTAAAAACACCATCAGGGAACTCTATCCAATTCCATTTTTGTGTCAGCAGGTGGCAGACTTGGTGCTTGGTGCTTGGTGCTTGGCTTGGTGCTAGATTTCTAAATTACCTTTCTTGTTTATGCATTTTAATGTTCACTCTCTCACTGTCACTTCAGCCTGAGGAGAGTAGATTTTGTCACCCCACGTTGTGCCACTTCGGTATATGGATTATTGGGAGCTGAAGACAAGAAGACTCAAAGGGGTCAGGAAGAACTTTTTACCTCCCTTTTACCTGCCTAAAAGATTCTAGAAAAGGAGCCTGTACCAGGAAGAGAACTATTACCAGAGATTACTCTTTGATCTGAGAGACTTGCCTGCATGAAGGCAAACATTGCTCTTCTCATTTTCTTGGAATTTCCTTCCTCCCCTTTGAAGCCCCAGACCTCTCCTCCTTTCTCCTTAGCTCAGGATGACTTATAAGCCTCAATTGCCTGACTGCCTTTGAGTCTCTTATCTTTGTGGGTTCCCCACATGTGTGAAATTAAGGATTTCTCTGTTAATCTGTCTTTTTATTATGGGATGGATGGCCTCAGCAAAGACCTAGAAGGGTACAGGGAAAATTATTTTTCCTCACCTAAAACCATTAATTTATAAAATTTAAACCAACTTCCACAGTCCTTTGCTGTTATAGATTGAAATGCCAGTCTATTTTTTCCACATGTGTTATTTATCTTCCTCATTTTTCAAGGTGCTAATAGATTATAGCGTTGTTTATTGGTTGATTGGAAGGTTGCTTCAGTTGTTTGGTAAGTTCCTGCTTGTGAGTGGGTGGAAATAGATAGTCACGTGTGAGTTGCCACAAGATCCTTCCTATCCGTCCGCACTTTATCTCTGAAGCCTTGTCATGGCACAGCCCTCTCATTTATTTTACCTCAAATGCCCGACTCAGAGCCTGGGCTCAAAAGAACATCATTCCCCCCACCCAAATCATTATCTTTTTATACAGTCAACCCCCTGAACAGTTTATGTTTGTCTAGATTTCTCTGTCACAGTGTTCTAAGGAATTAAGACACTGGATCAGTTTTGATGGAGATAGGAAAAGTTTGAGAACCTGAGCATTACGCATAGTGAAATGTTGCAAAATAGAAACCCACTGAAGTCACATTAAGAAAATAAGGAGAAAGGAAAACAGGACTACACTGGGACTAGAACTAGAAAACAATTAGAAACTGATTCCCATTTGGGTTAGTTGGGCACTGCCCTATTATCCATTAACCAGGGAAAAGGAACTAAAAATTTGGGGTGTCTACTTATGGCCAAATTCTCCGTGCATGACCTTATTAAATCCTTAAAAACACAGTCCAGCTGACAAATTGTCATAATTTTTATTTGTTTAGGATGTAGCTTAGTAAGTAGCAGAGCCAGCACTCTGTCAGACTTTAGCTCTCTCTTAAAGAAAGCATGCTTCTCAGTTGGGAACAACGATTACTTTAATGAAGTTGTATTGTGATGCTGATCTTTTTTTTTTTTTAAAGATTTTATTTATTTATTTGACAGAGAGAAATTACAAGTAGATGGAGAGGCAGGCAGAGAGAGAGAGAGAGAGGGAAGCAGGCTCCCTGCCAAGCAGAGAGCCCGATGCGGGACTCGATCCCAGGACCCTGAGATCATGACCTGAGCCGAAGGCAACGGCTTAACCCACTGAGCCACCCAGGCGCCCCTGTGATGCTGATCTTTTAAAAATTTATCTTGAGGTGCCTGGGTGGCTCAGTGGGTTAAGTCTCCCTTTGGTTTATTTTATTTTATTTTTTTTAAAGATTTTATTTATTTATTTGACAGACAGAGATCACAAGTAGGCAGAGAGAGAGAGAGAGGAGAAAGCAGGCTCCCCGCTGAGCAGAGAGCCCGATGTGGGGCTCGATCCCAGGACCCTGGGATCATGACCTGAGCCGAAGGCAGAGGCTTTAACCCACTGAGCCACCCAGGCGCCCCTGCCTTTGGTTTAGATCATGATCCCAGAGTCTCGAGATCAAGCCCCTCATCTAATTGTGCTTCCCCGCTCAGTGGGGAGTCTGCTTCTTCCTCTACCCCTCCCCGCTCTCATGCTCTCTCTCTCACTCTCTCAAATAAGTAAATAAAACCTTTAAAAAATAATAAAATAAAAATTTTAAAAATAAAAATATTCTCTTTCCAAGCTAATTAAATGTTTTATTCTATTTCATTTTTTTGTGCACAACTATGTACCATATATATGTATGTATGTTATATATATATATATATAATGATGTATATATACAGAGATATACATGTGTATGTATATGGTTTTATCATATAGCCCTAGTTTTGGTAGGATGGGGAAATGTATCTAGCATTCCGTAATTATTCAGTTATTCTGTGCTTTATAAGTATTGTGGCTTATCTAGTGAAGATAACTCCTTTAATAAATTATATAATTGATTATTTGAACTCTAAAGTATCTTGTAAGGAAATGAAGTTATACAATATATAATGTTTGAGAGTTTTGTAGTTGGTAAATCCTTGGTTCTGATGCAGCCCTGCCATATTCCAATGGTTTAACCTTGGACAATTTCTAAGTCTCAGTTTCCAGTTCTCTGGACCGGAGAGGATTCACCTAAAAAAGTCTTCTGCCCCCTTCTTTCTTTCAGGGTGTTATATTAGGAATATTCTTAGTGTTTATATTTTTTATTTAGCTTACTCTTTTAAATAATTATACTTTAGGAGAATTCCAGTAGTATGTTCTAAGTATCTATGTGGGTTATTAAGATTAAAAAATAGATGATACCATACAGTTTCAAATTGTTTACCACATAGTATTTATTCAGTAAATATTAATTCTCTTTTCTTCTCCTTTCTTGAAACAAAGCTATTCTTTTCCCAACTTTCTTTTATTTTAAAAAATTTAGTTATTTTTACTAAATTCAGTTAAGATATAATGTATTATTAGCTTCTGAGGTAGAGGTCAGTGATTCATCAGTCTTACATAATACCAAGTGCTCAATCACGTGCCCTCCTTTATGCCTATCACCCAGTTACCCCATCCCTCACCCCCGCCACTTTAGAGTCTCATATTGTTTGTCATCCTCTCTGATTTCATCTTGTTTTATTTTTTCCTCTATTCTCCTGTGATCCTCTGTTTTGTTTCTTAAATTCCACATGTCAGCAAGATCATGATAATTGTCTTTCTCTGATTGACTTATTTCGCTTAGCATATAACCCTCTAGTTCCATCCACATTGTTGCAAATGGCAATATTTTTTGATGGCTGAGTAGTATTCCATTGTATATATATACCACATCTTCTTTTCTTTTCTTTTTTTTTTTTTCAAATACCACATCTTCTATATCCATTCATCTGTTGGTGGATATCTGGGCTCTTTCCATAGTTTGGCTATTGTGGATGTTGCTGCTATGAACATTGGGATGCAGGTGCCCCTTTGGATCACTACATTTGCATCTTTGAGGTAAATACGCAACAGTGCAATTGCTGGGTCATAGGTTAGTTTTATTTTCAACCCTTTGAGGAACCTCCATGCTTTCTTTTAGACATGATGTTCTCTTATAAGAGATTCAGATTAAGTAATGATTTAACAGTTGTCTCTAAACAATATTTTCTTTGTGCTCTCAGGTTTGGAGATAAAAGAAGAATGTCTAGTTAGAGCATCATACATCCTTAAAGTTAAAAAGATTGGGAATGGAGAGATATCTAGTATCTCAAATGTTGAGCAACAGTTTTATCTTTTTTAAAAAAATTTTATTTCTTTATATGAGAAAGTGAGAATATGAGCAGAGGGAGAGGGAAAAGCAGACTCCCCGCTGAGCACAGAGTCCAACATGGGGCTCCATCCCCGGACCCTGAGATCATAATCCCAGTTGAAGCCACCCCAGTGCCCCTGAGTAATGGTTTGTTGTTTTTTTTTTTAAGATTTTATTTATTTATTTGACAGAGAGAAATCACAAGTAGTTGGAAAGGCAGGCAGAGAGAGAGAGAGAGGGAAGCAGGCTCCCTGCCAAGCAGAGAGCCCGATGCGGGACTCGATCCCAGGACCCTGAGATCATGACCTGAGCCGAAGGCAGCGGCTTAACCCACTGAGCCACCCGGGTGTCCCTGAGTAATGGTTTTTAACCTGAGTACCTAGCACTCTGGGGCCTAATCCCTGCCTGCCGCTCTCATAATTTGTAGATGGTTAAATTGGCCTGAGTACCATACGTAAAAGCTTGGCATATATAGTTATATCATTTTCAGTTACTGAAATTTAATTTTGCTGAGATCGTATGGGAAACATGGTTTTTTGTAAAGGATGAAGTTTCTACATGCATTCAATTCATTTTGAATCCCTTCTAATACACTTAAAGCAAGCACAGATCATATGATTCAGTATAGATTTTTTAAAAATTTATTCATGGGGCTCATGCATGTGGATGTCATGTGACTCAGTTTTAGGGAAGTTTTAATAGTTAAGGACTACCTGTATTACAATACAACTTTTAGGAAAATAATTTCTTCCTTTTTATTTACCTATTTTAAGTTTCGTTTTTCCCTTGATTGTTTTTTGTTTCTAATACAATACATGCTGATATAAAAATTACTAAATCTAGATAAACAAAAAGAAGTAATCTGCAATTTTCACCACCTTAAAAAAAACATATTTTAGTAAGTGTACTCCATTATTTTTCTATGCATATAACTATTAAGTATCATTTTTCCCAGGATGAGATCACTCTGTAACATTGTTTTTAATAAGATTACTCACTTTTTTTATTTTTTTTATTTTATTTTTTATTTTTTATAGATTTTATTTATTTTATTTGACAGAGAGAGATGACAAGCAGGCAGAGAGGCAGGCAGAGACAGAGTGGGAAACAGGCTCCCTGCTGAGCAGAGACCCCGATGCGGGACTCGATCCCAGGACACTGAGATCATGACCTGAGCCGAAGGCAGCGGCTTAATCCACTGAGCCACCCAGGCGCCCCGTTTACTCACTTTTTTTAAAAAAAGATTTTTATTTATTTATGAGAGAGCAAGAGAGAGAGAGAGAGAGCGTGTGCGCGAGCGCCAGCGCGCACACAAGGGTGGGAGGAGCAGGGGGAGAAGCAGGCTCCCTGCTGAGCAGAGCTGAGGCAGGGCTCCATTCCAGGACCCTGAGATCATGACCTGAACTGAAGGCAGAGTTCCTCATTGTTGAACATTTAGATTGTTCACCATTTTTCATTATGATAAATATGGGTCAGTAAACATTTGTGTTGCATCTGTGCAAGTCTAAGACTGTTTAAGTGGAATGCTGAGTCAAAGGTCATGTGCAAGTCTAAAGCCTTTGAATGTGCTTCCAGGTTACCTTCTGAAAAGGTTTTACCAATTTACCTTTCCACTAGTAGTGGAATACAAGTACCTTGCTCCCTGTTTTCCTGGCAATAGGTGTCATTTTTCCCCTTATTTTTGCCAAATGATAGGTTTTTTTAAGAGTATCTGTTACTTTTGAAATTTAACCTTTAAAAATAATTGGCCATTTATTTCCTTTTCTGAATTGTCTTAAGTTTTTTTCTTGATTTGCAAGGACTTTTATAAAGTGTTTTTAACTGTAGAAATATGTTAAAGGGGCTTCTGGTGGCTCAGCGGGTTAAGCCTCCACCTTTGGCTCGGGTCATGATCTCAGGGTCTTGGGATGGAGCCCCGCATCGGGATCCCTGTTCAGCAAGGAGCCTGCTTCCCTCCTCTCTGTCTGCCTCTCTGCCTACTTGTGATCTTTTGCCCCCCCCCCCTCTCTGTCAAATAAAAAATAAATAAATAAATAAATAAAAATCTAAAAAAAAAAAAGGAAGTATCTTAGAAATATATTTTTCCAGGTTTGTTTTTTTGTTTTCACTTTCATTTTTGAGTAGTCTGTGTATGACCCTCCTTTCAGATCTTTACATGGCTGGTCTTGCTGCTGCTGCTTCTTTTTATTGAAGTATAGCTGACTACGATGTTACATGAGCTTTAGGTGTGCAACATAGTGATTCAGCAATTCTGCAGTTACTGGCCTTGAAAGTTTAGTCATCACTGGTCACCATACAAAGTTACTACAGTCTGATTGACCATATTCCCTGTGCTCTACCTTTCATCTCCATGATTTTATTTTATAACTGGAAGTTTGTACTTTTTAATCCCCTTTATCTTATTAGCCCCTTTCCCCACCCACCTAAATCTAAATGGCTTCTTTAAACCATGGACTAATACTTTATAATGTTTTACAGAGCTTAATTTGTATATGACTCCTCATTTACACATTATGACTTCATTTGGTATCCAGAGTAGGAAGAGAATATAGCGTATTGTTTCGTTTGTGTTGCTTACTCATTAGTTTATCCTCCCAAAAAAAGAATGAGGAAGGCTACTCCAGAAAACACAGTAAGGTAGAATTTTGCCTCAGTAGATAATTTTCATTTTCAAGTCATAATTTTCATTTCATATTCATAATAATCATTTCATTTCATAATTTTCATTTCAAGTCATAAACATGACTTAACATATGCCATGTGCATTTTGTCAAAAGATATAGTAACATTATATACACTTTTGTTTTCTTATATCTTGGGGACATGTAACCTTTTAAAAATATTATTTGTTTCCTTCTGGGTATGATAATAGATTTATTACAGAAAATTTAGAAAATACCAAAGAGCATGAAGAAGAAAATAGAAGAAAATTCCTCTGTGGTGACTGTTAATTGAGTTTTATAATATATTTGATTCACCCATGTTCAGTGATTATCTATACTATTGAATTTAGTTTGTTATTGGTTCATTACTTAGGACTTTTATATCTGTATTCATAAGTGAACTTAGGTTATGTTTCTTTTTGTACTATTTTTTGCCAGGCTTTGTTTCAGGATTTTATACTAGCTAGTTTCATAAATGGAATTGGATAGCTTAACCTTTTTGTATATACTGTTAAAGAGTTTATCTAGCATGGGGCCATCTGTTCTTTAAAAGTGTGATAGAGTTCACCAGCATGACACCTGACCATAAAAAGCACTTTGAAGTCCATTCTCTGATAAACCTATTTTTGTAAGTTCTATTCTGATGAGCACACATTCCCTCATTGGGCAGAATATATGTTACCAAGACTTTGCATAGGTTAAATTAAGTACTTTGGCTTAACATACTGAGTTTATTAATATTGAAGGGTGTTTCAAAAGGACTATATTTTGTGGTTTCTTCTATTTACATACTTTTAAAACTCAAGTTAGCACTTACCCTCCATGTAGTTTCACCTGATTCTTTGCTACAGGTTATTCGTTCATGAACTTGAATCTCTTTCCAAATTTACTTCATCATTTTCTTACCTTACTATTTTTTTTTAAAGATTTTGGGACGCCTGGGTGGCTCAGTTGGTTAAGCAGTTGCCTTCGGCTCAGGTAATGATCCCAGCGTCCTGGGATCGAGTCCCACATCGGGCTCCTTGCTCCGCAGGGAGCCTGCTTCTCCCTCTGACTCTGCCTTCCACTCTGTCTGCCTGTGCTCGCTCTCGCTCGCTCTCTCTCTCTGACAAATAAATAAATAAATAAATAAAAGATTTTAGTTAATTATTAGAAAAAGAAAGACAGAGAGAGAGAGAGAGAGAGCACGAGCAGGGAGGAGAGGCAGAAGGAGAGGGAGGGAGACGCAGGCTCCCTGCAGAGCAGGGTGCCCATGTGAGGCTCTATCCCAGGACCCTGGGATCATGACCTGAGCCGACAGACACTTAACCGACAGAGCCACCCAGGTGCTTCATTTACCTTACTATTTTTAAAATGAGTTTATCCCGCATAGAAAAAAGAGGATAGTAAGCTAAGTCTTTGTACTCTCCATCTAGAGGTACTGGATATAATACACCAATAATAAAAGCTAAGTAGCATAATCATTTTTGCCATTTTTAATGTGACCCATACCAGTATAACAATCCTAAACAATGCTGTTTCTTTTTAACAGACAGAATGACAACTGTATGATATGAAAGGAGTCCAAAATTAAAACAAAGTTTTTCTTATTCCATTTCAGACACAGAGATCCAGATATAATAAAATGGAAACAATTTCAGTGTAAGCATCTTGAAATATTAGAACATACTGCATTTGAGAGGAGAGCTAGGAAAGACTCCCTTCATTTATGATGTTGTCTTACATACAAGTTTCTTGAACTTGACCTACCTTTTACAACATAAATGTCATTTCTTCTAAAAGAGTTTAAACTACAGAATTTATTACTTTTTAAAAAAAAAAAATATTTTATTTATTTATTTATTTGACACAGAGAGAGAGAGAGAGACAGCGAGAGAGGGAACAGAAACAAGGGAAGAGGGAGAGGGAGAAGCAGGCTTCCCACCAAGCAGGGAGCCTCATAGGGGACTCAGTCCCAGGACCCTGGGATCATGACCTGAGCCAAAGGCAGACGCCAAATGACTGAGCCACACAGGCACCCCCAGAATTTTTACTTTTTAAGTTAAAAAGATATAAACTATGTTTGTATCCTCATTTGAGTTTCTGAAAAATAAGTTACTCAATCCAAGATTGTTGCAGAGTTTTGAAGAAATGCATTGAGATTGGAACCATAGTTTCTCCTCAGTTTGCATACGTGTATACAAATTCATAAATGCAGCAGTCAGCTTCACTAACAGTCACTTAATAAGATAAGTTTTTGGAATGATTTTAAGTGATAAGAGACTTATTGAAAATCTTTACTTCCTATTCATTTCTCCAAAATGTAATAATTCATTGTTCCATCTCTGTTTTTGCTCCTTAAACATTTAAAATCATATTCATATAACTGTAGGAAATAAAATGAGGGTTGCTGGAGGGGAGGTGGGTTGGGGGGATAGGGGTAACTAGGTGATGGGCATTAAGGAGGGCCCATGATGTGATGAGCACTGGGTATTATATGCAACTGAAGAATTCATTTATTGAACTCTGTATCTGAAACTAATGATGTACCCTATGTTTGCTAATTGAATTTAAATTGAAAAAACAATAAAAATAAAATCATACTCATATAAACTTTAGTAGCATCTGTTCAGTTCTGTTTTGAACAGTCATAGTGCCAAAGTTAGTTGACTGTTGCCTTCTTTAGAGAAGTTTTAAGAGAAGTCAGTTGCCTCGATGGATGTTTTGGCGTGTTTAAAAAAATCTTCCTATATATGTCATACAGCAATTACAACAATTAGCAGGAACAAGTTTTGCAAGAGTCCTTATAAAGTATTGCATCTCACCTCCTACTGAATAGTTTCCTTATATGATTTTATTGTTTTGTTTGGAATAATTTCCTAGGGTGTAAGTCAGGTTCGGATTGAAAAATACATTCCATAGCCAAGTAATAATTGGATTGTAGTAAGCTTAGCTAGTAGTTAAGTCTGAGGTTGGATAATTGAGAAATAAACTATCTTTAGTATAGGTTTTATATAGAATTATGAAGTGATTTCTTTCATATACAACTATTAGTTAATGTAATATTTTTTTAAAAGATTTTATTCATTTATTTCACAGACAGAGATCACAACTAGGCAGAGATGCAGGCAGAGAGAGAGGAAGGGAAGCAGTCTCCCTGCCGAGCAGAGAGCCTGATGTAGGGCTCCATCCCAGAACCCTGGTATCATGACCTGAGCCAAAGGCAGAGGCTTTAACCCACTGAGTCACCCGGGTGCCCCGTTAATGTAATATTTTTATTCCCTTTACTTCCCTTGCCTCTGATTAAATGAACCAATTAATAAGTTACTAAGGTTTAAACTAACAGATTTTATTTTCTATGGGCTTTTTGTTGTTTTCATTATTTCGGAATTTTGAGAAACTTTTTCATGCAAAATATGAAGTGATCATTTTTAGCTTTTCAAGTTGATTGAATAATTGACAGTATCTAAAACGTTGTAACTCGTTCCTCAGAAGTACAAGAGATATCTCTTTCTCCATTGGTAAAGACAGCCTGTTATAACGATGTTATAAGGAGAGAAAAATCTTCCAAAGATTTGATTCCTGTATGAGAACTTTTCTGCTCTTGGGTGTGTCAGTTGTAGGTGTAGCGTTTCCTTTCAGAGCTTTACGGGTGCTTTCTGCTTCTATGACCAAAAGTAAAGAAACTCCAAGGCAACAGGGGCCAGTCATTGAGTCCAGAGATAACAGATCATTGTGCTGCTAACAGAGCCTCCCTTGACAAATTCTTACTTCTAAATCCTTTATATTCCCTTTCAAAAACAAAACAAAAAACATTATCTTAGAGCTATTTGAAACAAAATTCATTTTCTTTTACTCAGTACTTTGCTTATATTTGTGTCCTTGTTCTTTTTTTCTTGGCACAGTTTCAAAACATTATTCTTATTCACAGACATTTCTAGCCCTCCCATGTAAGTAATGTGTGTATTATTGCCTAGAAACAGCATGATATATAAGAAAAAAGTCACACAAGTAGTAACTTCTCCAGACCTTAGGTTTCTTACCAGTAATAAGGGGAGAAGTATTATCTTTCTCTTAAGGCTTTACTGAATAAATAAAACGTATTGTCAGGAAATAAGAATATCCTGTCCCCTCAGGGTCCTTCTAGCTAGAATAAGAATCAAATTGACAGGAGACAAATTTACAGGAGAAAAATCACACTTAATAGCATACATATGGAGAATCCACAAATTCCAAAGACCATCAGGCAAAATAAGGTCTATGTCATTCTGCACTAAGGAGAAGATGGTGTAGGGGTCTGGGAATGCAGTCCTCAGAAAGAATGAAAAAGAGTAAATGTTTGGTAAACAAATATTGTTAGGTCACTTGGAAATGGTAGGATGAAATCAAAGAGGGCTTGCTAGGTTTTTCTCCATGGACTATACCTAATTCATAGCACAATGCAGTTATCTATGGCGCTAGCTCTCTTCCTGGAGCAGGTCATTTATCTAAATTCTTTTTAGGCAGTTGTAGAGGGTGGGGGTAAGGAGCTTTTCCTAAATGTGCTGGGTCTTGCTTACTTTTAACTCAAAATAATTTTTATGCTAACGTGAGCCATCTTGGGGCACCTGGATGGCTCAGTGGGTTAATCGGCTGCCTTCAGCTCAGGTCATGATCTCAGGGTTCTGGGATCGAGCCCCTCAATCAAAGAGGCTGCTGCTTCTTCTCCCTCTCACCCTACTCCCGCTCCTGCACTCTCTCTTTCTAAAATAAATAAATAAAGTCTTAAAAAATAAAAATAAAAAATAAAGTGAGCTATCTTAGGGCAGCGCGCTGTTGGTCCCATAGTATATAAAAGGCCATTGCATGCTTCTGGGATTCTGACAGGGTAGGAAAGTGCTGGAAAAATGTTAGTCCCTCCGGGAGGGACAGCCCCCCAGGCATCCCATCCCTCCCCAAGCGCTTCTGCACACTGGGTAGAATGGATCATATGGGAAAAGTTCCCTGTAGGCGGGGAGCAATGCTCCGCTATTTCCTTTCTTCTCTCCTTAGGCTAGCAGAGCAGAACGCTAGCAGAGCCAAAGACATCCTCTACCCCCTTGATAACATACTAGTCATCTTTCTTTTCATGCTGTATTTTTTGTTTTGTTTGAGAACCAATTGGCTGGATTCCTTGTTCTTTCTCCACTGTAGAAATACTGTTTCATGTAATCCACTCATGATGTTGACTAGCTGCAGTTGTTTTACTTTTTTTTTTTTTCTGATTATGGACGTGGGTGATGCTACTACTGTAACATTTGTAATAAGCCATTTTTTGTTTCCCAAGGAACGTATTTTATAAACCTCAGAAAATAAAAATCACCCCTTACTCCCATCTAATACTGTCTTATATATTCTATTTTAGACTTTCCTATGCTTATATAAAGACTTTTGCCCTAAAATTGGACTCTTGCTGTAGATATTCTCATAACTTTTTCACTCAATTGTAGATCATGTACTTCTGAGTATATCTGTAAATCTCGATCTCACAGAGCCTTGGTGTCCATTGATATACAGACATGGATTCTAAAGTCAGACCTGAGTTTGAATCCATTTCTGCCACTTCTCAGCTACTGCCTTAATTTCTTCACCTGAAATGAGGATGATAATATCACATACCTTCTAGGATTAGGAGTATTATATGAGACGAAGTATGTCAAGTGTTAGAAGTACCTAACACATAGTAAACATACAATAAATTTTAGCTATATATAATAATCATTTTGGGGAACTGTATAATCTTACATTTTGTGTGTATACCACAATGTATTCACCTCTCTTATGTTAATGGACATTTAGATATTGGGCATTTAGGTTGATTACTGTTTCCCAGTATTATAAAACAAGTCTATGGGGTGCCTCGGTGGCTTGGTTGTTGAGCATCCCACTCTTGATCTCAGCTCAGGTCTTGATATCGGGGTCATGAGTTCAAGCTCTGTGTTGGCTCCACTCTGGTCGTGGAGCCTACTTAAAAAAAAAAAAGTCTATAGAAGTCTATAGTATATATCTTTGCTACTAAATCTTTATGTACTGCCTTATTTCCTTAGGTTAAAGTCCTTAGGACATAAAATTGGTGTGTCAAGGGGAATGTATATTTCTGAAGCTTTTTTTTTTTAAAGAGTTTATTTATTTATTTGACAGAGATCACTAGTAGGCAGAGAGGCAGGTGGGGTGTAGGGAAGAAGCCTCCAGGCTGAGAGAGATGATGCAAGGAGAGCTGAGAGAGAGCCTGATGCAGGGCTCTATTCTAGGACCCCGGGATTATAACCGGAGCAGAAGGCAGAGGCTTTAACCCACTGAGCCACCCAGGCACTCCTGAAGCTTTTAATAGTAAGAACTCTTACTCCAGCATCCTTTGTTGTTCTTTTTTTTTTTTTTTTTTTTTTTAAGATTTCATTTATTTATTTGATGGAGAGAGAAATCACAAGTAAGCAGAGAGGCAGGCAGAGAGAGGGGGAGAAGCAGGCTCCCCGCTGAGGAGAGAGCCCAATGCAGGGCTCGATCTAGGACCCTGAGATCATGACCTGAGCCGAAGGCAGAGGCTCAACCCACTGAGCCACTCAGGCACCCCTCCTTTGTTGTTCTTGAGAATGACTTACCTTGAGTCATCTTTCTAAGTGATATCTTTAAAATTCTTATCATTGCTACCTATATTAATATATTACAGGACAGTTAAGTCATCATATTTATACATAATACAAGAGTATTTTCAAAAAGGATCACCTGGTGGACCTTGAGCCTCCTATAGTAGAGTATAAGAGATTTTCCTCATAAAAGAATGTTTTGTTGTGAATCTTCCATTTTATTAAAATAAGATAGTGCCAAATTTTTAACCTTTGGTAGATACCAAATTTGGGTAGTTTGTTAGTGGCCTTTTAAAGAATCATTAAAAATCTTTTGCATTGTTTTTAATAGAGCATACTACTTCACAAAGTTTGATTACTGAAATGCTGTGTGGGTTTGATTTCTCTTGAGCATAGCAGAGAGAAGGCAGATATAAAAGTTTATTTACGAAAGTGTAGCTTCCTCATGTTCCTAATGATAAAGCTTCCCAGAGGGCCCATAGCATAACTTATCTATCAGGCCCTGACATATGGTATTAGCATATTGCAATCCTGCTACTCGGGTTAAAAGCAGACTGGTTCTCTTTAAAAGTTAAAAATATTTTTCTTCATAACAGTTTGACTGTTTTTATTTGCAACAACAGAAAATTGACTTTTTAAAAAAAATTTTTTTAAGGATTTTACTTATTTATTTGACACAGAGAGAGCAAGAGATCACAAGCAGGCAGAGGGAGAAGGGGAAGCAGACTCCTGCTGAGCGGAGAGCCCGATGTGGGGCTGGATCCCAGGACCCTGAGATCATGACCCAAGTGGAAGGCAGAGGCCCAACCCTCTGAGCCACCCAGGAGCCTCTTTTTTTCAAATTTTTAACCTTAAAAAGTAGTTTTCATTGTTTGTTTCAGGTCTTTTTAGCAAAAGTGTAGGCGATATGAAGAAAAACATACAAATCACTTAAATCCCAGTGCTCTGCAGTAAAGGTTCTGAACATTCTAGTTACCACACTTACATGCATCATGTCTTTTCTCATGTGTCTTAAATGAGGTAATCTTTTTAAAATTGTGATAAAATACACACAACATAAAATTTGCCATTTTAACTACTTTTAAGTGTATGGTTTGTGGACTTGAGTACACTGACATTGGGCAATGGTCACCACCATCCATCTCCAGAACTCTTTATTTTCCAAATTGAAACTTTGTACCCATTGAGCAGTGGCTCCCTATTCTCTCCCCCAGCCCCTAGCAACCACGACCTACTTTTTTTTTTTTTTTTACTTTTTATTGAAATATAATATTCATACAGAAAAATGCACGTACCACAAGTACACTGACAGCCAAAAAACAGGATGAGGGAGTATTTTTAAGTGTTAATATGGAGGTTCTGTTTTTCTTCCCAGCGCAAGTTGCCAGCTCTAATAGTTTTACCTTCTCTGAACTGTCACATTATCTCAGTTGATCATTTTCTGTAGACTGGCTGGTAACTAGCTCAGAGCTAGCAAGTGTCACCCGGAGCACAATAAAGCACTGTGTAGTAATGCGTCACAAGACCATTTTTGCATAGAGCTTAGCCAAGGCTTTTGGAACCGCCCTCATTTGCACCTTGTACTATATTAGTACTTCTCAGACAGGAAGAATTTTCTTTCACTGGCGTAGCTTGTCCGGTTACCTTCAGGGTAAGTGTGTACAGTTCATGTAAACAAATAAGTTTCTCTGGGTTAATTACTTTGTTTGACTCTTTTTGGTTCAGGATCTTGTTGAAATTATAGGTATTTAAAAATACAGATTAAGGAAATAAAAATAGAGGAAAGCAGTATAATGTAAAACTTTACAGTTTACAAAGATAGAACTATGTAAAACTTTGCAGTGTCTTGGGTCTTCTAAATTACAATTTAAAGCATCTAATTTCAAGAGCTTCTTGTTTCACATGTAAATGTTAAGAAAAAGCAAAGTATCCTTAGAAATCTCTTTTCAAAGGAAAAAGAAAAGCACTGTATGATCCAATTTTGTTGTTCATTTAGTTGCTCTGTGACTTAGTTTTGCTGATTATCACATGCTTTGTGTCCCTAGGTCTAGGAACCATATATTATGCCTAGTATAAAGATAATGAACTTTTATTTTGTACTTATTTTATCTAAGATCTTATGAAATAAGATTATACTGGTAATGTTTTATGAATCGATAAAAGCTGGATTACAGTCTCTAAGATTTATAACAAATTGTATTTTGAAAATTAAGGTTCAAGCATATATTGCTATAAAACCTTAGAACGTTGTGGCTAACTTAGTTTTAAATAATTGAATTTGCCTTATTTTTTTATAGTTTTGGTATTTGTTTTCTTTTTGTGTATGTGTGTGTGTTTTAGTCAGGAGAATTAGTTAATGCAGCAGACCATTTCTTAAAGCGGTTTACTTGGTTTTTATTGGCAGTCTATATCCAAGCCCCTGCATCTCTGGATATTGCTTCCCACCTATGCTCTTGTTCTAGGACAGATTCAAGGACAGAACTCAGAGTGCACTGAGGGTAATCAGTATAAATTACTCAATTTCCATGTGCCTTGGTTTACTCAGCTTGAAAAATGCAATGTTAGGGTCATGGGGGTGGGGATTATTTATGAATAAATTCCAAGCTCTGAAATTATGTATTTTCTTAAGTATTCATAAAATTGTTACTGAAAAGCCAAGGTTTACTATTTGAGAAAATTGATATAAATTGCCAATTTTTAAAACACTAGCCTTTGAAGTCTATTTTTCCTCTCTTTTTTTCCTCTATTTTTCCTCTCTTCCCTTCACACCTCAGTTTTTCTCTTTTCCCCAACAGGCTCAGGAAAGACCTAAGAATATTCAGTTTCATTTTTGTTTCATGTCTGTATCGAGAAAGTTTCACTTTCCAGTTTGTATATTTTTTCCACTGCTGCCTTAAAAATCTAATTGGGAAGAATTATTTAAATGCTCCAAGAAACTGTTGTACAATGCTACCAAAATAACAAACTTATTTTTCTTGTGCCAATCACCCTAAGAAAGTGCCATTATTAAAAACCTAAGTAAGTTTAGGAAAAGCAATACAGGTTGCTGGAAAAGTGCAGCAAAAATGGATTTGTTCGGAAGTTTACCACTGTTACTATTACCCTGTCCATATTATAGTAATACTTGCCTTTTCCTATGTAAGTAGTATACAGTTTACCGTTCAAAATTTCATGAGTTTATTGTTATGTTGTGTAAATGTTTCGGCAAGTATAATTGAAACAGAATCACAACTTTTTAAGCCAATGATATTGATTAATTCGATTTTTTCACTTTCCCATAATACAGAGTCAAGTGGGCCTTTAAAAATATTCAGTTTGCATTCAGATACTTTAAAACTTATATAAAGGCAAGTAATCATGTAGACATAGAAATTTTCAGTCATTGATTTGTCACTACCTTTTCAAGGTAAGGTTAATGATCTTAGAAGGAAATAACCACAATCACGAAAACTTTTCAGTTATCAAGTTTGTGCTATTCCAGAGAAGTTCTTACCTCTTGCTTCAGTCTTTAGCTTTGTCCTATATATTCTGTGTAATGAACACCATTAGAGCAGAGACCTTAACCTCATAGTGAAAGCACACAGAGTAATTATTTTCCAATTTCCATACTTTCCAGACAACATTTAAAATTCAAAAGACTTTAAAACTTCAAAACTTCCTATGAAGAGGGTTCATACTTCCAGGCTAGTATTTTCTATTTTTGAACGTGTCTTCTACACTTGATGTGTTTTTCCAACAGCTCTTCTCTTGAAGCATCTGCAGCAGATGACTGCTGGTGAAGTGAGCCAGAACATTATATACCAAGTATAGGTTTACAAGCTGATTGGTTTAAAAATACCCTGCCCTAATTTTCAGTGCCTTCTTTAGAATAGTGCCAGAACGCTGACATTTATGCTTTACTCTTGACACTTTTGTAATAATAGAGACAATGGGGTGATTTTTTACATTAGGACACAGTATCACTTTATGTGGTATTATCTCTGAACAAGGATACATTCTGGTCAGATTGCCAGTGAGGACTGGAAAGAATGAAGGACCTTCAGTTGAAATTTGTATAGTATCCATGAACTAGTAGGTTTACCTATCAAAAATAATGTCCTAAAATGATCAAATTTCTGAAGACTCTTTGTTTTTGTCTTTTGTTTAAATAAAATGTGTAGAGACCAACCATGAGAAAGACAATTACTTTTTTACTTCCTGACACTGTTTTTTTTTTCCCCCTCTTATCTTTCCTTACTAAACATAAATGAGCCAAACTTAGTGGTGGGGGGATAGGAATTGGGCTGCCTGGCTCTATGTGACAAAAGGATCTGAGATTCCTAGATATTAAAATGTATTCTGCACTGCTTGAATTCTGTGTTTCTTTGGGCTTTTCAAATGCTTTGTAAACTCTACAGTACTATTCCACATTCTCCTTCCTCTTTTTCAAGCTAATAAAATGGTTTTATTTAAAATTGTGCTTTCCGAAAAATATAGACCCCTGTTCAGATATTAAACATCAAAGGAAAACCATAAGCATATTGTATGCTTTGTTTTCTATAAACGAAGAAAGAGATTTAACAGGCAACTTCTGTGGCATCTCCTTTGTTTAGATCAAGGACTGACAGAAAGGAAGGGTTACTTCAGTTTGACTATAATCATCTAAAGATTACTAACCCCCAAACTACCATTACAGTTACATTTAGGGAGTAGTGATCAAAACATTTATGAGTTATAGAGTATAAAGAAAGATAAATAGATACTTCTGCAAATACTGTATTATTTTTTGGATGTGAAAAATTGGTGGCATTTTACTATTTGGAAATGTCTACTCGGCTGGAAGATGCCATCAGGTATAAGACCATTACTTACTAATGGCTTTTCTGAAAAGGGAGGGAGAATACTGCTTCATAAGACACTTCCAAATTTTATGTATTTAAAAATGGAAGGGGGGAGGAATGAATCTTAGAATTGAGAAAATTTTATGTATCTGCTACAATACATTTTAATTATAAAGAGCACAGATACAATGTCTAACTTTTTTAAAGATTATTTATTTTAGAGAGGGAGAAAACAGGAAGAGTCTTAAGCAGACTCCACACCGAGCACAGAGCCCATTGAGGGGTTTGATCTCACAATCCTAGATCCCAACCTGAGTTGAAACCAAAGGTCAGTTGCTTAATCAACTTAATTGCCCCTGTAATGTCCAACTTTTAAGAAAAAGTCAGATTTTTTCCCCTTTTGATAAATTTGCCCTTTTAAAGTACTGCTTTTGTTAAAAATTTTTACTTACCTAGTGTAAAGTAAAAGTAAAGTCTCTGAGGAACAAAAGTAATTTTCGCTAAGATTGATAATGAAAAACTTGAAAAAAAAAGAATAATGATAAGAGGTATTTTATGTTATTAAGATATTATAGGGGCGCCTGGGTTGCCCAGTGGGTTAAACCTCTGCCTTTGGCTCAGGTCATGATCTCAAGGTCCTGGGATCGAGCCCCGCATTGGGCTCTGCTGAGCAGGGAGCATGCTTCCCCTCTCTCTCTGCCTGTCTCTCTGCCTACTTGTGATCTCTCTCTCTCTGTCAAATAAGTAAATAAAATCTTAAAAAGAGAGAGAGATTATAAAAACTACTTCTTTTAGTTTAACAAATTGTTATGTATAAATTCTACCCAAACCTGTAAAATTATCATTTAGTTAACACTATCACATACTTATTCTGGGCCAAACACTAACTCAGATATAGTAGTTGCCTCATGTCACAAAATTAGAGTTTAATCTGAGAAAATTGAAGAATAAACTTGACTTTTGTATATTACATTTCTCCTTATGTTCAATTCATATCTTCCTTCATTGATTCAGTAATAGTAATGCATAATATTCCCACAAACTTCATCCTTATATAGAGAGAAAATGTTGATAAAATATTCTTGTAATAAAGCATTTTCTTGAAAATATAAACTTTAACTATTCAAATCTTATTAACACTATGTAAGTTCTTATAGGGGAGCTGCAAGTTTTTCATACAAAATTTTTAACCCCAGCCTTTGTAAGATAGAGAAAAATCTCTGCTGAGCTTCTTAGGAAAGAGGAAAAGGTGCGGTCAGTAACTTGGTATTTAAGTCAAACCAAAAGTACCACCTTACTATGTCATTAACCTACAAGAACAGCCTGAAATATATGTATGTCACGTGTACTTTTTTTCTCTCTCTTTTACTGTGACATCACCTGGGGAAATCCAGAAGATTGGATAACCAAGAAATGCCTAATCAAGATTCTGCTGTACATGTGAAAATGGTGGGTATTTGAGTATTTCCAGTTCCATTTATCAATGGTGAATCTTCACCACTTTTACCTCTGTCTCTAACCAGATCATCAATTATGGGACTGTAACTTTATGCAGGTCTTTCTTCACAGTGTTTGATACATAATAGAACCTCAAATATTTGTTGAATTGGACTTTAGCTTACCTTAGAAAAATTTTTTGCATGAAATATAATGTATATTGGAGTCTTTCTCAGCATATAAAATGGTTATTCCATTCCTTTTAGTGCAAAATTTTCCTTGCTCAGCAATAACACACTTAAATTATACAGCATGAGATGTTTTAAGCTTCCAAATTAAAATGACAAATGTTTAAATTAAAGAAATAAAAAACTTGTATAACAGTAGAGCTCATTGCATTATAGACATTAGAATGAGGATGGAAAAACATAGACCTTGGAGTCAGAACTTGCTTCAGATGTTAATTTAGTCCATAAGAGCTGTGATACCCTTGAATGAGGGTAATAATTTCACCTTTAAGAAATTGCATGAAACCACCAAACTCTTGTTTTATTCATATTTTTCCCAGCTTTCTTGAGATACAGTTGACAAAATTGTGAGATATTTAAAGTGTACAATGCGATGATTTGAGATTTGATATACATTGTGAATCACCTTCCCCATCTAGTTAACATATCCATCACCTCACATATTTACCCTTTCTTTGGTGGTGGGAGGGGATGGGGGGGGGGGGGGGGTGGAGAACATTTAAGTTCTACTCTCTCAGCAAATTTCAGTTACACAATAGAGTGTTATAAACTACAGTTACCATAGGATATATTGGATTTCAGACCCTATTCATCTTATAAGTGAAATCTTCTTATTCATAATTTAATGAAAAATTATATTAAGTGCCTAATAGCACATAGTAAGCACTCAGTAAATGTTGATTTCCTATGTTAGTGAGTGTTTTAACTATGTAAGTAGCGTTTGTATGTGAGGAAAAAATTGTCTCTGTTTTCCATATTCACAGTGGGAAAATCCTAAAAAAAAATCACAATCTCTCCTTCTCTTAAAGAGGATAGCTCCCCCCATGATCACCTTAAATCTTCTCTTTCTGTTGTTTTATTGTCATTCTTCCTTTTCTCTTGTCTTATTTTCTTCCTTTCTTCCTAGTTTTCTTTTCATTTGAGTCTATAAACCAGAACATGACTTAGCATGCAAACAGCTTTGTGTCACAATTAATAAACCTCTTGTTCAGCTTAGTTGTCCTCATCCAGCATGTGACAGGAGGTGAAGCCTGCCTCAAAGTGCTGATTAAGCTGCTGTCGTGTAATGTTACTGCTATTAGGATGGAACATATGAAATTGCTGTGCTTTTGTATGTTGAATAGTCCAACATTGGTAGTTTCATTTGGTTCAGCCTAATACATCGGCATGACCTTTGCTTCCATTGCATGATTAGCATTGCAACTTGTCTCTGATATGTAAAATTCAGTCAATCTATTAACTTTTTTCAGCTTGAGTTGTTTTTTTTTTAACCAAAATGAAGACAAGTGATGTTGGAATGTCCTACCATATAAATTGTTGTTACCTGTGTCCCAGAACTCTCTAGGGTGTCTTCTTTGGAAGTAAGTAGCACTGTAGTCAACCCACAAAGACTGAGAAGGAAAACCAGCCAAAAATGGTGTGGGGATGTGTGTGTGTGCGTTGTGTGTGTATTTTTTTTTTAAACTATCATTGCATTACGTTGCATAATTTTTACCTTGGGGTTTGCTTTTCTAAAAATGTTGATACATCTTTCAAGTTGTATCTCCTTAACTAGGTAAGGAGTTGGCAGCTCCTTAGGATGTTGTTCTTAACTTCTCATGATCTGGGTCCAAATCTCTTCCCATACTTTACACACACAACTCTCTCTCTCTCTCCACCACATAAAGTAGCGTTCCAGACAGAGCTGTTTATCTTTTTCCTCCATTAGACCCTGCACTTTGGCTCATGATCTCAGCATAAACAAATCCTGCTACTCTTTGAGAGCCTACCTCAGTTGGCTTTTCCTCTTTTGGCCCCAGCAGAGATAATCACAAGTCTCTTATAGTCCTCTTATATTTTATCTGAATGTCTGAGCTATGTTTTACTTATTTGGGCTCCTGTATTACAATCCATGTTAGAGAACATGTGCCTTGAGTTTAAGATGTTTATCTTACTAAAACTTTTGTATCTCTTACTGAGCTACCTTACATTTAATGACTATGTGCTGAATGCATGAATTTGGCCTACACTCCCTTAATGTGGAAATGGACCAAAAATGTGATAGGCAGGGAGGATTGACTATCGCTACACTTTAGTAATGTATGGTCTTCCAAATAAACTGTCCATGTATGTGAGTGGCTATACCAGTGTGAATAGGGGGTTTTGGATCTATACTTTTTTTTTTAAGATTTTTATTTATTTATTTGACAGAGAGAGAGATCACAAGTAGGCAGAGAGGCAGGCAGAGAGAGAGAGGGAAGCAGGCTCCCCAATGAGCGGAGAGCTCACTGCGGGGCTCAATCCCAGGACCCTGGGATCATGATCTCAGCTGAAGGCAGAGGCTTTAAACCACTGAGCTATCCAGGCACCCCAAAATCTATACTTTTTATAAAGTTGTAGTGCCCACTCCTCTGTACCAACGCAGTAATGAAGTCTTTTGCTTCTACCAAATATGAACATTGGAAAACAAAACAAAACAAAAAAATATTTTCCCTGAGAACTTCAGACAAAGATCCTTAAGTCATGTAAACTAATTTTTGTGTGGGCCATTTTCAGAGAAATACAGGTAAATCATCATTAGGACAATTTTGTAACTATGCCAGGCAGGTACTCTATTTTATCACAATGTATCTGCAAGATAATATCAAGTAATCAAATATTGCTGTAGAGTTGTGAATGAAACTGTATAACTTTGAAATGAACTTCTTCAGAAATCATTGCTTTTTGATTATGGAAGTAAACTAATGATTAGGAGTTCATTTTATCTGTACAAATGCATTTTACAGCCAGAACACATGTACTTTAGGTTTTTGTTAGTCATCTTTAGCATTAAGTCAGATTTGGCTCCAGTCAACCAAAATGCCCTGATTCTTGTCAGGAAAGCTTTGCTCCTTCAGCATTTTACATTGTGCCTTATAAAATGAATTTGTTTTCTTTTGTTTGCAAGTGGCAGACATTTTTAGCCCCTTATTTTTTTTTTTAACCATAAAATTACATCATAATCAAGTTGAAAAGTTTTCAGACAGTTCAAAATAACTTGCCCTTCAGACTTGAAGCATTGTTATTTTAAGTGTTCCCAAACAGGTGTGGTTTTGTCCAAGAAGAATTACCGAAGAAGGGATTTGAGGAGGTAACCAAAGTGTGTGATGTGTGATGAATTTGTATTCCTACAGTATACTTCTTAATATTGTAGTATTCTGACATTCTTTGACATAATTCATGTAGTATTGAAAAAATGTATTTCTTAGGTTGCATTGTAAAATATTTGAGTAAAATGCCCAATATCTCAGTTTCCTGAGAAATATTTATAATATGCTTTGGTGAATTGTCTGTGTATTGTGGAAGGGGGGGACAGTATATTTCCATATAATTCAAAACAGATATGATTATCATTTTTAAATTTCTTATACCTGGGTCCTCTTTCCTATTGTATTCTCTGCTGCTCTTCATCTGTTCTCGTCAGTGTAATTTCATCCTGGTGCTATTTGGGTATTCACTGCTTATTTATCTGAAAATGAAGGGCTGTTGTGCAGAAGCAGGGATATCACTGCTCCAGCCTCTGGTTGTCTTTCAGGCCCTAGTGATACTATAATCCAATCTAATAGTTGTTAATTTAGCAGAAACCAACCTACTTTGAAGTGGCTTTGGTACTAGTTTCCTATTCATTATCTGAAAGATTTTATCCTATCCTATTTAGATTTTTTTTTTTTAATTTGACAGACACAGATCCCAAGTAGGCAGAGAGGCAGGCAGAGAGAGGGATAGGGGAAGGAGGCTCCCTGCTGAGCAGAGAGCCCAATGTGGGGCTCAATCCCAGGACCCCGAGATCATGGCCTGAGCTGAAGGCAGAGGCTTTAACCCACTGAGCCACCCAGGCATCCCTATCCTATCCTATTTAAATACAGGTGTTGGGGTTTTTTGTTTGTTTGTTTGTTTGTTTTTAATTAAATGTATCGTAGGATGTCATTCGCATGAGGCAGGACATCTTTGTCAGTATGAACATCACTAACTATATTTTCACCAAGAAAATTAAACATTTTTAATGTTAAACATTAAAATTAAACATTTTTGATTTTCTTGGTGAAAATATAGTTAGTGATATACATTTGCTTTCAGTAATGGGTTAGTTATTAAGTCAAACATATGCTGATTACTATGCATCTGCCTGTTAAGGCAGAGGTAGGACCAGAATTTAGTTGTTAGGAGATGGACTTACTAGTTAAGTATTTGTAAGGGAGTTACAGAAATGATACTCCAAAACAGCAATGGTTTCTAAAACTCAACAGGAAAACAGTGTAAGTACTGTTAATCATCATATCTCTTGCATGTAGCATCTGACACAAAGTAAAATACAGGTAAATATTTATGTGAATTAATGGATTAATGAATGAAGAAAAGGAATTTAGGAATAATTGCCTATTTACTTTTCTCATCTATTGAAACATCATTGTAAAATAAATATTTAGGTAACCATTATTCTGTTGACACCTCTAAAGTCCAGTTAAGTTAAAAGAATCACTGTATGAAAGTTAGTTGCATGGCAGGTTATCCTGTGCTATTTAAATATGGCTTTTTAAAATTAAGTGTATTGTAGCATCTTTCATTTGTGGAGAAAATTTTAATGTTAACATTTCTCTTTCCCATACATTTCCATATGTATCTTTCAGTCTTAGGAAAACATTTTAGCCTTTTCCAATTTTCTAATTTTGTCTATTATGCAGAGACAGCATAGGACCAGAGAGACTCAACTGGTCACATGTTCTTGGAGCAGAGCTATAGGTCTAGGGAATTTTCCATAATAATTTCTCTGATACACATGAAATATGTTAATGTTGGTGATAACATACCCAGAATAATAGCATATAAAGTAAATAAAGGTTACTGGGTACAAACCATTATAGAACCTTGATCTGAGGTTCTCCTACTGTCTTTTTATACTGTGGAGCTATTTCGTGCCCTCCAATCTCCTTCCCCTGCAGTCTTCTTGTACACATGCCCTAAGAATACGGTGAGCATTTTACTCTCATCAGTTTCATTCTCTCTATGATAGGGTAGAAGAAAGAAACAGTATTTAACATTAAATTATTGAGCAACACTAAGTCCTGAGTAAACCAGCCTAGTAGCTGCCTAAGCCCAGGTGTTCTAATATGTTTGTTTGTTTGTTTTTAAGTAGGCTCCATGACCAACATGGGTCTGGAACTCACGACCCAGAGATCAAGAATCTCATGCTGGTGGTCTCATATGTCTTAGTAGTTGTCTTAAATTGAAATAAGTCTGTTGTAAAATTTATGCCAAGAAAAATGAAATTATTTGGGGTAATTTGTATTATATATAGTACAATAAAGGAACAAAGATCTTGAAGCACCTTTTCAAGTTAAATATACTTAAAATATATTTTAACTACCTATACAAAGGTACAGTTGTGGGATCCAATGCCCTGTGTGGAGCCCAATGCAGGGCTTGAAGTCACAACCTGAGATCAAGACCTGACATGAAATCAAGAGTCGGATGCCTGACCAACTGAGCCACCCAGGCGCCCCTTACGGAGAAAGATCTTATAAGAAAACTCTTTATCACTAAGTTCAGATATTCTCCATTCCACTCTAGGGTTTTATTTTGATTAATGAATAATGCATAAAAGATTGTTATAATAGTATATGAAATAATAATTAATTTTTAAAAGCTGGATGAAAAAAATATATGAGGATGAGATAAACTATGCATATACAGGGCATATTTGTAATCATAGAAATGAAAATAATGGAAAATAAATTTAAATGTTTACTTCAGGTAATGTTACTTCAGGTAGTAGAATTCTAAGCCATGTTTATTTTCTTTTTTATATGTTTTCTGTAATTTCTGTGGTAACCATGCATGACTTTTATAATTAGAAGAATTACACTTTCTGGTAATATATTACAATATAATTTTGTCTTAATCTTTAAGATAGAAACTGTGCTTCAAAAAATATTATGTGTATATATGGTAATTTGATATGATGATTTGCCTTTTTTATTTTTTTTTAAGATTTTATTTATTTATTTGACAGAGATTACAAGTAGACAGAGAGGCAGGCAGAGGAAGGGAAGCAGGCTTCCCGCTGAGCAGAGAGCCAGATGCGGGGATCGATTCCAGGACCCTGGGATCATGACCTGAGCCAAAGGCAGAGGCTTTAACCCACTGAGCCACTCAGGCGCCCCATGATTTGCCTTTTTTAAAATTAATGCCTTAAGATTTTTACATCTTAAAATAATATAAGGTTCTGCTTGGTGTCAAAAGAACCTGGGAAAACAGGAATTTAAAAAATAGTTAATTAACTTCCTTTTATTTTTTTAGATGCCTGAATTTCAGAGAAGTTCAGTTCGAATCAAGAACCCTGCAAGAGTAGAAGAAATTATCTGTGGTCTTATTAAGGGAGGAGCTGGCAAACTTCAGGTGAATAATTATCCGGAAGTCTTTATTATTAAGACTTTATTTTTAATGTTCAGGCGGACTCATCTCATGTTTTGCTCAAGTCTGCATAATACTGAGTTCTAAGCTAACTAATGCAGTGCATAAGTATTAAACCGTTTTAAGAATAATATTCAAATTTGGGACACGTGGGTGGCTCTGTCAGGTGAGCACCCAACTCTTGATCTCACCCTAGGTCTTGATCTCAGGGTTGTAATTTCAAGCCCTCCATTAGAGATAAGTTTTTTATTATGGTAAAAAACACATCCTATGAAATCTGTTCTTTTAATAAATGTTTAAGTGTACAGTACAGTGTTGTTAACTCTACATGAATTGTTATGCAGCAGATCTCTAGAATTTCTTTACCCTGCATGACTGAAACTGTACCCATAGAAGAGCAACCCACATATCCTTCTCCTCCCACCCCCAGCCACTGACAACCACCATTCCATTTGCTGCTTCTAGGAGTTTGACTAAATACCTCGCATAAGTGGAATCATGCAGAATTTGTCCATCTCTAGTGGCTTATTTCCCTTGGCATAATATCCCCGCAAGTTTCATCCATGTAGTATATGACAGAATGCCCTTCTTTGTAATGGGGAGCTTCATATGGTTTAATTGCCTCCCCTGCATTTTTGTACATTGACTGGGTGGGTTGAGGTTGTGCAACATTTTATCTCAAGAACAGTAGCCCAATCACCCACAAATATAAATTTGATTTGGTGACAATGCTGGGGCACTTAAGGTATTGCTGCATAACCAAGGTGATTCCCAGGACTTAACTATCAAGTTATACCTTAAGTGCCCCAACATTGTCATGAAATAAAATCTGGTTAATCAGTACAGGAATTTGCAGTTGGAGGAGACAGGGCTGCTGTTCCCAGTAGAGAGCTGCATTAGAAAATAGAATGCAGAGAGAATAACCAGTTGGGGTGGGGAGCAGGTCAGGGGCTGAGTACAGTCCCATACCTCTAGGCAGGGGGCAGTACAGTACATGTCTGCCCTCAGTGGCTGTATGTTCCATAATGCCTTTCCCCTTCTTTACAGATAATAACAGACTTTGATATGACACTGAGTAGATTTTCCTATGAAGGGAAAAGATGCCCAACGTGTCATTGTAAGTATGGTATTCATAAACAAATTCATGAAAGTACTTCTTATTTTAAGATCCTTTCTTTCCTATATGATCTGTGAGATTGACTGGAGTTTGTTTTTCTCCTCCTCCTCCTCCTCCTCCTTCTGATTTTTGGACATTGAAAGTGAGAAGACCTGCCCTTTTTTAAAATTTCATTTCAAGGATTTGTTTTTTCCCCATGTTATATAAATGGCAATTTTCAAGTGTGATTTCAGTTGCAAGAGAAATGAAGACCTCTGAGAATTTTCTCTAAATGTGGTCTGTTCATTATTTATACAAGAAACATTTACATAGGTTTTAAACTTTGGATAACCTAAAGAAATAACATTTATCAACCACTCTGGTTTTATAAAAATGTGACTCAATTTTTTGTTGTTAATAAATAAATTAACTAAAAGAATGATTAAATAAATATCCAGTTAAGATGTGTTGCTAGGATAATATAACTTTTTTGTTCTCCAGACTTGGTACTGAGTTTTAAAAATAATACTTTTCAACCTGACAAAGAAGGAGTTATATAAGTGCTCTCAACTACTGGAGGTACATGTGGAATTTGAGAATGCCTTTTGATAATTTATATTAAAACCACTAGAAATCATACCCTTTGGCCCAGTAGTTCTTTGGAGAATCTCTAAAGAAGTACTCCCAATACAGGAAAAAAGCTTTAGATACAAAATTTAGATTTTAAAACTATTAAGTTCGCTAGCAATGCCATGTGTATTATAGCACTAAGGCCAAAAGTTATAATGACCACACTAGTGGACTTGGCATTTAAACTTAAAAGTAGTAAGTTATTTAAAGTAGTGGTAGCATCAATCAGAATATTTCTTTTAATGCTAGTTTGCTTTCACTCTTCAGATGTCATTGACAACAGTAAGCTGATTACAGACGAATGTCGAAAAAAGGTAAACACTAATGGTAATCCAGAGTTACTCAAAGACTTCTTTTTGCCTGAGAATTTCTTCGGGTTCATTCACACAAACAATAGGTATAAGCTCTTCTAACCATACCTAGCACATAGTAAACACTGAGTAAATGTTAGTTTTATTGTGTGGGTTATATACTCTCAACATTATTTTAATGAAAAAATTAACTTTTTAACAAAAACAAAATTTACATAAAAAACTTATGATTATTAGAATATTCTGGTGTTCTTACATTAGCCGTACATTAAAACAAAAGTACTTTGGTTTTGTGTAGGTTTTTCTCCTTTAAATTGACCAGGAAATTGCCTCAGTTCTCTCCTTTCCTTGAATATGTATCTCTCTGTGTTTGTGTTAACAACATAGGACTCCAAAGATGAATCAAACTTAATACTTTCATATGAGAACGAAAGGGGTTTTTGTAGTAATAATTTGATTATTAGTCGGGTTCATTGAATTGCTGACCTGAAAGTACTTTGCTACATATAAACTAGATCAACAAAGATCTCTTCAGTTGATATATGCATTAGCCAGGTACTCATGATCTCATCTTTAACAGCAATTTATGGAAACCATTTGTTTATATCCTTTTGCTTTCTGTAAAACTCAGCAGCTTAATGATAGTTCCGTCATCCTCATGATTAAATTATTCATTTATTTCTAGTTACTGCAACTAAAGGAAAAATATTATGCTATTGAAATTGATCCTGTTCTTACGGTAGAAGAGAAGTACCCCTATATGGTAGAATGGTAAGTGTGTATCAGGCAAAGGCTGCGTTAAAAATATAATAAAATAACATTGCAGTTACAACTCATGGCTTATTTTCCCTCTGTACTGTATATAATAGACTCATAAATTATCCATTGAGTTAGAGCAGTGATTAAATATAACAAAATGAACTATAATTTTCTAATCACTCTAAAAGTCTAGAATTTGTTTTGTTTTGTTTTGTTTTTAAGATGAAGGTCAATGAGGATAAATTTAGAATCCTGCATTTAAGACTTAAATTAAAAAACAAGAATTTTTTTAAAGTATATAGACAAAATGTGGCTGAATGTATATAGAAAAAGAATTGTGATTTAAATTGACTCTGAACTGAGCTGAAGCCAGCAGGTTGACATAGTTGCTGAGAAATGGACCCCTGGTGCTGGTTGCTTTAACAGAAATGCCACCTTCCAAGCAGACCACACTGAAAGCATTGTGTTGAGTCCAGAGAGAATGATGTTATTAGGAGAAAGTTGACAAGCGTAGAGTGTGTCAGAAGAGGCCACTAAGAAAATCACAGGAACTGGAGCCATCCCATTTGGGGAAGATTTCATGGAATAGAGAAAGCTGTGATTTGAGAAGCAACAACTGTGGTTTTAGAATCTTAACAGACCAGGAGTGATGTTGTTTATCTTCATTATCCTATGGCCTAACCTGAATACCTTGCACACTTAATTAATGTGTATGCGATGACATGTTGAAAAGTTGAACCTGGGCCACATACCTGTAGGAGCAAAACTGGAATCAGATTTGGAAGTTGTTTTTTTTTTTTAAGATTTTTATTTATTTTTTTATTTGACAGACAGAGATCACAAGTAGGCAGAGAGGCAGGCAGAGAAGAGAGGAGGAAGCAGGCTCCCCGCTGAGCAGAGAGCCCGATGCGGGGCTCGATCCCAGGACCCTGGGATCATGACCTAAGCCGAAGGCAGAGGCTTTAACCCACTCAGCCACCCAGGGGTCCCAGATTTGGAAGTTTTAAGACTGATCAGCATGATGAAAGAGAGGACTGTCTAGTAATTAAAATTTTCTAGCAATAATATAAGCTTCCCTGGCAGAACAAGCTCACTAACTTAATGATGGGAGATGACCCAGAGTGGAGGGTCACAGGGCTTCTGCATATCAGGTAGAGAGATTCTAAAGGTCTGTGACTGAGATGCAGTGATTACAGGTGCTTTGATATAAAGCATCATAGCAAGGATTTTCTCTTTTGCACTCGGTAGCACTAAGGTATTTCACAACAATTTAGACTATACACAGGTGAAACAAATGGCTTTTCTCTGATTCTTCCAGTAATCAGAGAAATGATTATGTCTCCTGAGGTTGGATATCTGTAGATTAAGGAAAGGTTTACACATAGTATCCTTTCATCATCTTACTAACACATTTAAACTAAGAGACTTTGGGGAGAACTGGGAAATGCAGTAAGAACATGTTCGATTACATTTTGAGACATTAGGATACACATTCATTAGTGATGAATTTAAATTTCTAAAATTTAATTCCAAATGATGATGAATGAAATACTGCATTATCTGTCATTGAAGAATGCTTTTTAATGAAGACGATAGTTTTAATTTGCTTTTAATTGATATTCTCTTTTTCTTTGATCGTAAACTGCAGGTATACTAAATCACATGGTTTGCTTGTTGAACAAGCTTTACCCAAAGCTAAACTTAAAGAAATTGTGGCAGAATCTGATGTTATGCTCAAGTAAGTTTCTTGGGTGTTTTTTGCTGTTAATTGTCTACAGACTTATAAATGTCTTCAGGTGTGTGCTTTTATTAAAATAATCTGTAACTATATTGCATATAAAAACGTAGCCCTAATACACCACCTATCACAGAATAGGGTGAGGTAAGGAATTTAGAAAGACATATTAGATCTTGGTGTAGGGAATAACAGCCTTATGAGATTTAAGTTTGTTCTTTCTTGCTTGCTTGCTTCCTTCCTTCCTTTCTTCCCCTCCTTCCTTCTTCCTTTCTCCTTTCTTTCCTTCCTTCCTTCCATAGGCTCCACACCCAGCGTGGAGCCCAACTCGGGGCTTGAACTCATGATTCTGAGACTAACACCTGAGCTGAGATCTAGAGTCAGATGCTCAACTGAGTTACCCACACATCCGGAGATTCTCCACATGAAATAAATTTTAAGAGTAGGAGTGCCTGGCTGGTTTAGTCGGTAGAGCCTGTGCCTCTTGATCTCTCAGGGTCATTAGTTCAAGCTCCACGCTGGGTGTAAAGATTACTTAAATAAATAATACTTAAAAAAAAAATTCAAGACTAACTTAGAAATTTATAAAACCAGGACCGTTTTGAAATTTTTGAGAGAATACTTCTGAAAAGACATGAAATATAAAAGGAATGTTTATAAATCAAGTTGAAAAAAAATTTTTGCTCAAAGTTTATAAAGTTACATGAATCTACTTTCTGAATTCTCAAACTTCCTTGAAAACTATCTCTAGGAAATGTGACTATGATTTAGCAAATAATAAAAATATTTGTGGTACATGAATGATAGGATAAAAATTTTTTAAGCTTCTTTCAATATGGTTTACTACTTCTAACAATTTTCAACTCCTTAGTTAAATATGATGATGCTATTTCTTTTTTTTTTCTTTCTTTCTTTTTATTTATTTCTTTTTATTTTGATGATGCTACATTTTAAGGTGGTTTGCTTCTAAGGAGGAAAGCATTAAATGTCAGAGTGTGAGGACAGCTAGTGAGTATTTCATTCCTTTGTAGGCAGCTTAACCTGTGACCCAGGAAGAGCAAGAAGGCAAGAAACTTAGATTAATAAAATAAGAACATGACCGACCACTGTTACACCATGGGTAGGAGAGATGCCAGCTATAAAGAGAATGCCCCTCAGCTCCTCCCCCAGCCCTGTTTTCTAAGAGGAAGTAGTTGAGCAGGATGGCCAGCAGGAGGTGCTCCAGCTCACCCTAAAACCCTAAATGGGTTTTCCAGGCTGAGGTTTTTTAAAGATGTGGTTAACTATTTGCTGTTAAAGGGTGTAAATTGTGAATTGTAGGCTTATATCCATATTTAATTTGAGCCTAAAAGCATCTAATTTGCACTATTAGAATTTATTAAAAGGAAGGCAAAGAGTTAACTGTTGTTTGAAAAACTTGTATCAGTGTTGTCATAGACATCAATAACCGTGCTCTTGGGCAGAATTCTGAAAAGGGAATATAAATGAGCCATGGAATTAGGTAGAAAGGTTTTGCTTTTTTCATTTCTAGATGAAAAAGAGATATATCTTACTCTTTAACAATCACTTCCTACCTCCATCTTGCAGGGAAGGGTATGAGAATTTCTTTGATAAGCTCCAGGAATACGGTATCCCTGTGTTCATATTTTCGGCTGGTATTGGTGATATACTAGAGGAGGTAATCCATCAAGCTGGGGTTTATCACCCAAACATCACAGTAGTGTCCAACTTCATGGATTTTGATGACAATGTAAGTATAGGAAATCATTCTAAATAATTATCTTTAAAATCTGAATATATTTTAATCATATAAATGCAGTTGTTTTTTATTTAACATATATTCATTAAATTAGGTCACTCAAAAGGCCTACTATAGGACTCATCATCTCCCAGTGTTATATACATATCCATGTTCTAAAAATAATATACCTTTCTTAAACTCTTGTTTCCTAAGCTACAGACTAATATTAAAATTAGGGAAAGTTCTTTTAATGTGATTTAATGCAGCAACTCTGAAGACTCAATATCAAGAGGTGGGAAAAAAGAAGGAATTAGAACTATCACTATTTGAACAGTCTTCTAATCAAAATAATACATTGTGTGATATATAGAAAATGGGATCTCCAGTTAGGAAACTAATGAAAAGTAAAAATTGGATTTTCAGCTCATTGTGTGTGACATTTAAAGTAGTCTCTAGAAAGTCATCAACTTCTCAGAGCCCTTCTTGCCAACATGAATGTGAAAATAGAACAAATAGAATTTGCAGTTTGAAACCTATTGTTTAAAAAGATTTATATTTTTATAGGGAGTGCTGAAAGGATTTAAAGGTGAACTAATTCATGTATTTAACAAACATGATGGTGCCTTGAAGAACACAGAATATTTCAATCGACTAAAAGACAATAGCAACATCATTCTGCTGGGAGACTCCCAAGGGGACATAAGAATGGCAGATGGAGTAGCTAACGTTGAACACATCCTAAAAATTGGGTATCTAAATGATAGAGTAAGTATGTAGATGTGTCATTTAATTTTCTTGTAGAAAAATAAGGATGGAACTTAATGGGCAGTTGTTACTAAGCATGTGTGAGAAAGTAGAGACATTTTGATTGTTCTTAATCCGTTTACCTTGGTGTGGTTAAGGGGGTTGGGATGCACATGTGTGCCGTTTGTATTGGGGTGGCTTCACTTGCCTTTTCCCACTAAAAACCTGTAGCACTCCTTAGTCTTGAGAGTCAGAAATGTCCCCCATGTTGCCAGGTGTTCCTTGGACGGTCTCCCCAGTTGAGAACCACTGGACTAGAAAGAAATGACTTTGGGTATAAAGCCACCATGTGGGATAATTTCTATGTCCCTAAGCCTTCACAGTTTGAAAGAATTTTTTTATTTTACAGGTTTTATGAAAGTAGATTTAATTTGCTACATTTTGCCCAAAAGATTGAACCTAACAATGAGATTCATACTGAAACCATTTGCTTTTCCTTTCTGCATATCCATTTAATTTTTCTGTTGTTGATTAGGTGGACGAGCTTTTAGAAAAGTACATGGACTCTTATGACATTGTTCTAGTAAAAGACGAATCACTGGATGTAGCCAACTCTATCTTACAGAAGATTCTGTAAACAAGCATTCTTCAAGAAGAGCTCACTCCTGTGGGTGCAATTGACGTGAGAACTGCTCACCTGTTCATCTTGCGGAAAGACTTCTATTTATAATGTGTTCTTGCTCTTGAAGGTTTTTTTCTCTCCATTATTGAGGTATTTTTGGATATAGTGAATCCATCAACTGGAAGCTCTTTTTTCCCCACCTCTCTCAACACACTCCTCAACTCTATTTTTTAACAGATTGAAAAAGAAAATCATAAAGCCAAAATTTGAAAAATAACTCGCTGCATTTCCAGAGTGAATTTTTTAGTGTAATGTTATGAGGTTTTTGAGGAAACTTTTTACTTTGGGAAAGTTTGTATAAGTTTAAAAAGAAATTTTATGAAATGATGAAATAATATACATGATTTTAAGTGTCGCCATTTTTGTAATTGGGGTGAATTATGCTGATGATATCACTGTCTCCTGAAATTGTGTTATGTTTGGCTATTCTGTTTTGTGGAAATCAGTATTTACCAGGAAATATTGGCACTCAGTGTTTGAAAAAACCTTGCTATCCACATGCCACTAATTATTACAGAATGTTCTATATTGAAGCACTGATAATACACATGAAGTGAAAAGCCTTTTTAAATGAACTGTCAAGACAATTATTCATTTATTCAACAAATATCTATTAAGCACCTGCTGTGTTTTTCCTGTGTGTGTGTGTGTGTGTGTGTGTGAGAGGGAAAGAGGGAGAGAGAAGTCCTACTGTCATTGTCCTAGTGTCTATCTAAATTGAGTATTTTTAAACTTACACATTATAAGTTTAAGGATAAAAAGATAGTTGCAGAGGAAATTTCCTCAGCCTTAGAGAAAATACTGGGGACTGGGAAAACAATTTCCCCTCATTGAAAGTATCAGTAAAAGAGGATACTTTGTTATAAGTCTAAGAGTTTCAGAAATAACCACAGGCAGGAAACAAAGTGTAACTGGGTCTCCCGTTAACTAAATCTGAGTACTGCTAAATTCCTCTCTGCAGTCTGACTTCCCATTCCAAATTTCTACTGCCCAATAATTGGTTTCCACAAGGTTTAGACTTGCCATTGTGATAAGTGTGACCCTGATTCTAACCATTTTTACTCCAGAGTCTACAAGCCACTAACTCCATAAAGCATCTGAGCTGTGATACAGAGCATGTTCTAGCTGGGTCTGGACACCCAGTATGGTTGGCAGTCTCTAGTACAGTTTGATGTGGCAGGTAGGCAAGGTCTTGCAGTGAAAACCTTTTCTCTGGGGTAGCCCATCCTATCCTCTACCACTGCTCGTCTTTTTTTATAACAAACACTGAAACAAAGTTTATAGTGGCCAAAAGTATCCTACTCCCTGCTTTAGTTGGGAATTTCTGATCTAATCATAGCTTTTTATCCCATGTTGCTATTAGAGTTGGCCATATATTTTTTTAAGATTTTATTTACTTATTTGACAGACAGAGATCACAAGTAGGCAGAGAGAGAGGAAGGGAAGCAGGCTCCCTGCTGAGCAGAGAGCCTGATGTGGGGCTCGATCCCAGGACTCTGGGATCATGACCTGAGCCAAAGGCAGAGGCTTTAACCCACTGAGCCACCCAGGCACCCCTAGAGTTGGCCATATTGACTGTTTTCCAAAGTAGCTCATAATAATTGTAATTATAAAAATTGTACAATTATAAAAATTATAATTTCTTCTACAAAGAAGCGTGATGCATGGAGTAAATGTGAAGAATACTGAAGTTATGACCTCCATTCTAGTCATGACTCAGCCTGTACTAAGGCTATAGGTCAGGCACCTCCCTATAAAATGAGGGTCTGGAGGGCATGCAGCCTCTCTAGCCCCTTCCACCCATGCCCTAACTGGATTATCAAACCAAGGCCCCTGCCTCTTCTCCTATGTGCCTGTGACCCTATCACCGCTCACTGCCCGTTTCTACCGATACTTAAAATAATTGGTTCCCAAGTTCAGCTTTCAGAGTAGTTTAATATAACCCTTAGGAAATCGGCTATAGAGTCAGACTGTCCGGATTTGAATCCTCTTTCTACCACTTAGTAGATGTGTGACCAGGACCCGTTAACGTGTGTTCCAGCTTGCATATCCATAAAGTGGAGGTAATGATACATCCTCTAGATATAGCACTGTGAGGGTGACATGTACTCCTCATCAACACCGATGTGTGCTTTTAATTTTTATATTTGCATTTAGAATAGCTTAGCACTAGTATTCAATACAGTTAGCTCTTACCCATCCACGAAGGCATAAGCAGTCTGGATGGATGGAGGGGACAGAAAGCTCTTTCATCTCCCTAGTGAACACTGGCAGTGTGTAGTAACTACCATGTTCTCTAAAGAGTCTAGCATTAGCTGTTAGGGGTTTTTTTGGGTTTTGTGGGTTTTTTTCTTTCAATTTTGAATTTTACTTCAAGAGGTAAAGCAGTTTTGGGTGTTGAGATGAACAATTTTTTTTTAAAGATTTTATTTATTTATTTATCAGAGAGAGAGAGAGTGCACAAGCAGGGGGAATGGCAGGCAGAGGAAGAAGCAGGCTCCCTGCTGAGCAGGGAACCCGATGTGGGACTCGATCCCAGGACCCTGGAATCATGACCTGAGCTGAAGGCAGATGCTTAAGCAACTGAGGAACCCAGGCACCCTATTAAAGTTTTTTTTAACCAGACTTTAGGTTCAAGGTTTTCTCTTTAGTGTACCCAATGGAACATTAGGAAGGAAAAGATACGTGGGATCTTGAATAACTAAACTTGAATAACCTAAAACTTGTCCAAGTTTCCCTCAAGATTGACCAGTCCTGCTGTGTTTTATGCTTACTCTGGTATTTCAGTACAGCTTTAGTAGATAAGATAAAATGTGCCCAAGGTGTAAAGGGCACAGGCATTCAAGTCAGTCAAACCTGGATCTGGGTCTTAGATTCTCTCCAGGATTCTCTCCAAGGATTCTTGGTTTCATCTCTAACATTGGGTATGAACTTGAGGTGAGGACTAAGTAAACAGTCATTTGTTCAACAAATACTGACGTCCTTGCTGTGGGCTAGGTCCTGGAGAAACAGTAATTAACACATCCCACATGCTTCCTGCCCTTGTGTAGCCTACATCCTAGCAGATGAGTCAGAAATAAGATACTACGAAAAAAAGAACACAAATATTTTAGAGAAGGTAGCTAGAGGAAGCTCTGAGGAGATACTATTTCAGACAAAACCTGAAGGATAAGGAGCCAGCCATGTGAGGAATTGAGGGAGAAATATTCCAGGGAGAGGTAACAAGGTCCCGAGTAAGAAAATTTAAGGTGTTCAAAGAACTGCGAACTGGTGTAACAGTATTATAAGCAAAGGGAAGAACGGAATTATGAATCATGAACGGAATCAAGGTGAGGGTGTCAGATCACACAGGGCTTTGTAAATCATGCATTTGGTTTTACTGTCCCTGCAAAGGAGTGCCATGGTCATGCAAAATGGACTGGTGGGGCAGATCTACCCCAGCAAATCAGTTAGGGGCTGCTACAGAAGTCTGCACTAGAAATTACAGTAGGACTCAGAAGTAGATCATTTTCAGTAGCTTAAGTTTAGAAATGATAAGACTTGCTTTTGGATTAAATGTGTGGAGTGAGAGAGGAGGAAGGGTCTTGAAGATGTCTGGTTTAATCAAGTGGGGACAGGTGAAGAAAAGAACAGCCTTGGGTGGAAGGTGTTGGGAAGGTTGTGGACATGTACATTCTCTTTTGGACATGCAAAGTTTGAGGTGCCTGTGGGGTATACAAGGGAAGATATCAAATAGATTCAAGCCCAAAGGAGAAATTTTGGCTGGAACCATGCATTAAATATCTGTGTTTAAATGAGATCCAAATATGGCCAGTGTAAGTTGGAAGGATTCCCTTGTTCAACATTAAGGACTAAGACCACACAGAATCAAACACTATTCTAATAAGCATGAAAGTTTTATATCTGCATCTAGCAATAAATAATTGAAAGCACTATTCTTAGTTTATAAAAAGATGCAGATCCCCCCAAGAAAGCCAAGGGAAAATGTCTTCAAAGAAAGCAAACTTGGGGCACCAGGGTGGCTCAGTTGGTTAAGTGTCTGACTCTTGGTTTCGGCTCAGGTTATGATCTCAGGGTCGTGAGATCAAGCCCCATGTCAGGCTCTGCACTGGGCCCAGAGTCTGCCAGAGATTCTCTCTCCCGCTCGTGCTCTCTCTCTAAAATAAATACATGCATATGTACATAACATACGAAAAAGAGAGCAGCCTTGTTCCTAGACACCTAAGATGCTGAAGTGCAATGTATCAGCGCTTACAGAGAGTTGCAGTCAGGTCAACTCTCCTGCCAAAATGAAATGTGTTCTGTCTTTTAAGTAATAATTTTGAAAGGTATTATAAATTCCTAAGTAATCAGAGATCAAAACTCACTGTAGGTTTTAACAAAATAGTGCAGATTGCTGATGCTTGCAAGGTAGCCTAGTGGTGTTTCAAGCACACAGGACACATGCATGCTAAAATGTCATATTCATGGAGATACTCTAATCTCCCCCTGGGCATCAACAACCTACTTCATGTTTAGGGCCCAAAGTTCAAAATCTGCATAAGTCATAAGTTAGGTGGTCCCAATCTAGAGCCTGTGAACAGCTTTCTATCAAGAGATCCAAGCTGCTCAAGCAGCAACCCAGCAGCAACCCCAGTCACGTAAAATATGACTAAGGAAAGTGCTCTGTGGCATCTCTACCCTGTATTTGGCTCCCTAATGAGTACTCACAGTCATGCCGGCAGAGCTGTAACCCATAATCATAACACAAATGTAAATGCGTGTTGCAGCAGCATTATAAAGTGAGCAGCTGGTCCTCCCAGAGACTAAAGCCCCTGACACACTCACAGATAACTGAATGCCCTCCTTAGCAACAGGGAAGAATAAAAGTGCCCAGGGAGCCTCCAACAAGCCAAGGATCTAGAATGATGTATATTATACATTATTATTTATATGTAGCATTAAAAAAAATTAAGCTGAAGTCACAGAAACAGAGTACAAATGTGGTTACTGGGGGATGGGAGAAATAGAAATTGGTAAAAGGGTACAAACTTTCAGCTGTAAGGTAAGTAAGTTCTGAGGACTTAATATGTAACATGGTGACCTATACTGTATAGTTTTTAAAATTTGCTAAGAGAGTAAAACTTAGATGGTCACACTCACACACACTCACACACACACACACACACACACACACACACACATAGAGTGAGGTGCTAGGTCGAGGAGAGATCTTTTCCAAGTAAAGGGTATACGTATATCAAATTGTAACATACACTTTTAAGTATCTTACAATTTTATTTGTTCATTATACCTCCACAAGGCTCGGGAAGAAAAACAACAACAACAAAAAAAAAAAAAACAAAACCAGAACAGGTGGCAGGCTGGAGACCCAAGAAGAGCCAGCATTTCAATCTGAGCCTGAAGGTCAGAGAAGACCAAAGTTCTAGCTCAGCCATTGGGCAGGCAGTTTAAAAACAAAAACAAGCTAAGGGTTCCCTCTGTTCTCGAAGCTCTGAGGCCCACAGACCTTAATTTCCCCAGAGAAACATGTCTTTTATTCAGCAAACTTCTCTCTACCACCCAAGAAAACAGCCAGTGAAGAAATTCAATCAGAACCAACTAAAAATCAGAAGCAGAGAATAAACACCAGGTTTTTATCTTCATGAAGATGCGTAAGGATTGTGAGGTGTTACAGGTTAAATGCATTCCAAAGGGCAATTCAGCAAGATTATTAGGCTATCTAGTACACTGAAGGAATTCTGTTAAACAGAATATCTGGAGTGACTGTGTGCTCTATAGAAGACAGGTCGAGGAACGTAAGTTACCATGACAGCAGCAGCCGGGAAGCCACGGCATGCATCTGCCTTCCAAAAGCAAAGAGTCCCCGAAGTTGCTTCTGCAGAATAAACAGTAACATCTGCTTTTAAAAACATATATTTTTCTCTGTATGTGCCAATCATTCGCCCATTTGCTCCCACTCCAACCCCTGTAGTCATTCTCCATCTTTCTCTGTGCCCCCCAAAAGCTGACCTCTAAGACTTCCAGCCCCTAGCCTCCTCTTCCTTTGGCCTTTGGGTTGGGTTCAGCTAGTGGGAACCAGGGACAAGACAGAAAAGGGGTTGTCTCTGCCCTCTGCTGTAGTACCAGCTACAGTTCTGGGCATGGCTGTGGCTCCTCTTCACCTTTCAGGCCTGGGGGGTAGAACAGCCTCCTGTTGGTGCTCCCCAACCACTGTCATGTCACCTTGACATCCTTACTAGGTCTCTGAGCCCTGTCCCCACTCCTGTAGAGTTCTTTATGCAGCTTCTCTTCAGAAGTCCCATGTGAGGGTGTGTTTCCTACCAGGATGCTGACTGACACACCCCGTATACTCTGCCTCATACTCCTTCAAATGCAGAGGCAGTCCTCGAGTATTTAAGGGGATTGTCAATGGATAATTGAGGTGTATTCTCATGAGATCCTCTCAGCCTCTAAGTAAAACTCCACAAAACCTGATGTTATAATTTGATTTTTTTGTATACGAAATGAGTTTTTCAACATTTATTCCATTGAATGAGTGCACAGCATTTTCATGAACTATCTCAGGGCTACATCAGTACAAAACAGTTTAAATTAGTAATATAAAGCAGTTTCAAAAGGAAAATCATTGGTTACTTCAGGGTGGATGCCGTCACCACTTGGGAACAGATGACATAAGGCAGCTAGGTGCTTACTGCATAACATGGGCACAGGCTGGCAGGTAACCATGTCCTTGTTTCCCTACACAGAGAGAGGTCCCTGGGCTTTTGGGCGCCTCCCTCTCCAGGACACGAATGAGTGTAAATAGGTCACCTTATTTATCTCTTGGGGTGACATTTCCATCTTGGTCACAGTGAGAGACTCTGGAGCATGGCTTAGCCACCAGCCCTGTGCATATCTATCTGATAGAAAGATTCAGAGAGGACAGAGCAATGGGAGTACGAAAGGGTGAAGCAGATAATCTTGCATAGCAAACACAGAATCAATTCTCTATTCGTGGTCCAGGATGCCTTTTGTTTGGTCCACTGATTTTCTTCTTAACTTCCAAGTTAACCCAGCCAATTGGAAGACCACAACAGGTAGGGCCTGATTAACTATAAAAGCACATGTGTACAAGTTGTGTGTGTGTGTGTGTGTGTGTGTGTGTGTGTGTGTGTGTAGCAGGAAGTGGAAGCTGGGCATTACCAGAGCCTGTACAGGCTTTCGAGGAATACTACTGGGACATGGCCTTCATCTTTCTGCTCATCTGGAGAACACTTAAAACACCAGCTGGTTAAAGAAAAAAAATATGAATCCTCTTCATGTGGATATCCTGGACACTTTCTCTTCTGTTCCCACCAAGATGATTGTAACTTCTGTATGACACTATTTTCCTTCAGGAACAAAACTACCCGGAAGGCTCACAAAACAATGGCTGACAGGGCAGCCGTTTCAATATTCGACACAGCCTCTGCTGAGGCACCTCACTTCAACTTTGTTTCGTATCACTGGCCTGTGGCCTAAAATTCTCACCATGTGCATCGACCCATCCCTGACATGCCCCAAGTACTGTGTGACCATCTACTGCTTATGGACAACCCCCTTCTGAGAGACCCTCACGCCTCACTTCACGTTCTGCCATGACGGGGGCTTGGTGTCACACAAGTGGCCCGAGTCAGGTTTAGAGTTCATCATGTTTGGCTTCCTGGTCTTTGAGTTTAAATTCTTCCGCCATGACCTTCCCATCTCCATTCCGGTCCTGGTTGGTGAACATATTCTTCACGATCATCTCAGCATCAAAACCAGGAGCAAGTTTCCCTTTGCCAGATGCCACCTGGGCATGAATGTACTCTGAGAACTGGAGAGAGAGGGAACAGGACAGATCATGAGATACGGCAGCCAAGCCTGGGCCTGAACAGAAACTGAACAGAGCATCCCAAGCAATGGGGCTGGAATTGGAGTCTGAGCTCACAAAATGGACACAATTTTATGAGCTACACAAACTGTTTGGTTTTTTTCCCCCCCTCCAGATGCAGGTTAAAAATCCCTCATTAATGACTCCAGGAGCCCCTAGGTTCCAGGCAGCCAACACACAGCAGCAATTGGAGCTATCCTGTCTTCCCTAATCAACACTTAGTTCTCCACCAAAGGCTGATCCCCTAACCACCCTAGCCTCTGAGAGCACTGCTGCCTGCGATCATCCATACAATAAAAGCATTAGCTGCTGCGTGCTGAGCCCCATCCAAGATCCTAGAGAGACATCAACTTAAAAAAAAAAAAATCCTCCCCTTATAATTCTAGCATATCCTAGTAGGAAAGACACAATTAAAAAGGAACATTTCAGGGGGGCTGGGGGGCTCAGTGGGTTAAAGCCTCTGCCTTCAGCTCAGGTCATGGTCTCAGGGTTCTGGGATCGAGCCCCACATTGGGCTCTCTGCTCAGCAGGGAGCCTGCTTCCTCCTCCCCCTCTCTGCCTGCTTGTGATCTCTGTCAAATAAATTTAAAAAAAATTTTTTTTAAAAGGAACATTTAAAAAATAAGTAAATTGATGCGCCTGGGTGGCTCAGTCATTAAGCGTCTACCTTCGGCTCATGTCATGATCCCAGCATCCTGGGATCGAGTGCCACATAGGGCTGGCTCCCTGCTCAGCAGGAAGCCTGCTTCTCCCTCTCCCACTCCCCTGGCTTGTATTCCCTCTCTCACTCTCTCCCTCTCTTGTCAAATAAATCTTAAAAAAAAATAATAATAATAAGTAATCACATATTAGGTTAGAGAGTGAAATACTCTAGAAAACTGAAGAGTAAAGCCAAGCAAGGAAGATCAAGAATATAGGTAGGGGAGGAGGTTGAGGTCCTGATCCAGCAGTCAGGGTAAAACCCTATGAAAAAGGGAGACCTGTGCAAAGGCTTGAAGGAAGGGAGGGAAACAGCCCAACGGTTATCCAGGGAAGTGTCTTCTGAGATGACAGGCAGCTGCTGCAAAGGCCCAAAGTGGGTGCATTCCTGGTGGTGGTGGAGAGAAGCAGCTGGAGAGGAAGGTACAGTGAGCAGGTCATGGAGAACCTTTGTGGGCCTTTACAGGCCACTATGAGGATTTTGGAAAAGGGGGCTTCCGCAGGGTTCTGAGACAAAGCAAGCCATGATCCAATTTAAGTTTTAGAAGGATGGCTCTGGCTGCTGTGAGGGGTAGGGGTGAAAGCATGAAGACTTTCATAGAGATCCAAACCAGAGACAGCAGGCACTGGACCACGGTGCTACAGAGTGGAAATGATGAGAAGTGGTCAGGCTCTGGATAAATTTTCAAGATAGAGCTAGAATGATTTCCTGCTGGATTTGTTAGAGCCTGTGTGAGAAAAAGGAGTTGAAGATTACTGAGTGCTCTTGCTTGAGCGAGTGGAAGGACAGAGTTGCCGTTGGAGGAGATGAGGACGGCTTTGGGTGAAGCAAGTCCATGGGAAGGAGGTGGCAGGGTTTCAGAAAGTGAAAATGTCAGGTGGGTAGTTAGACGTAGGAATATGAAGTAAAGAGAGAAGACCGAACCGGAGCTATAGGTTTGGAAGTCATGGGGCTTTGGATGGCCAAGTCATGGCACTGGTTGAGATCACTCAGGAAGTGACATTAAGGTGGAGAAGAGAACAAGCTTAGGACTCAGGCTGGGGCACTCCAATATGAAGAGATCAGGGGGAAAACTACTGAGAAAAACTTAATCATGAGGGAGAAGCAACACCAAGAAAGTATGGTCTGGAAGCCCGGGAAAGAAGGCACCCTGCAAAGCTTTGTCCAAGTATGACAAGAATGAAAAGTGACCACTGGTTGCAGCAACATGACAGGCACCAGTCACCTTACCAGGACCAGGGTCAGTGACATGGAGGGAAAAATGTCTGACAGGAGTGGGTTTAAGAGAGTTTTGACATTTTTGCTGTGAAGGGAGCAAGGAAATAAAAGAAATGGAAAGATGCACCAAGAGAAGGGGGAAAAGAGCATTTTTTGTGCTAACGTGAACCACCCAGTAGCTGGGAACACGTGACTCATGTCAGAGAGAAAGTGGAGAAGACTGGAGCCCTGTCCTCGAATGAGCAGTTACAGAATGGGCAGAGTAGTGGGAATTCAGCAAGGTGTGACAGGACAGACCCCTCTACTGACCAGCTCTACGAAGGGGCATTTGCTACAGAAGAAACCACCCAGCACCTAGATGATCAAGACAGGAATATGAATCCTGGCTCAAACTCGCTTAGCTGTGTGACCCTGGGCAAGTCATTTACCTTCTCTGTGCACAGCTGCTTTTTCTGAAATGGGGATGATGATTACACAGCTGCCACAAGAGCCAGGCAAGATAATATATGTGAAAAAGTCTTAGCATAACGCAGTATTCAGTGAGCACCCAGGAACTGATAACTGAATTGTGAGCCCTGCAATCAATCCCCATTACCTCTCAGGGGCTCAGTTTCTTCAGAGGAACTGTGAGCTTCAACTTAGAGCATGTGTTAGAAGTGCTTGGCACATGAGTGTGTGCAGGTCACCATCAACACAAGAAATAAGCGCAAGTGTCCTCCTCACCCTGAGAAGGCTTCCCATTCAGAATGGATGCCCTGCCCCGATAAGTCTCCCTGGGCTCCTTGAGTCCCGCTTTCCTTCAAAGGTCAGTTACCTCTTCAAGGAGGACTTCTCCATTACCATCCTTGTCGATTTCTTCAAAGAGGTTGGGTGACACCTCACCATTCCATATGAACATGTACCCCTCAGGCAGACCGGCCACGAGCTCCAGCAGCTCAATGTCAAACACCAAGACAGCGCTGCCGGGCACTTCTCCATCTGCCACACCAACAGGGGAGGAGACAGTGTTAGCACCACGAGACAGAAAGCATGCCCAGCTCAACCTCCCTCCCCCACCCAGGGTTCCAGCTGCCTCATGGACAGCAAGCAATTCTTGTGAGAGCAAGAAAGTTCAACACTAGCAAGAAGTTTTTTCCAAACTGTACAGGTTTTTTCCAAACTGTAGATAGTGACCATTAGCGGGTCATGAAATCCATTTACAGGATGGTGATCAGCATTTTTTTTAATTAAAAAATGAAATATATAAGGTATTATCAGGATATTAATTATTATCCTAGAAAGGATAGGTATGGTTTTATGAAACATGAGTTTCAATTTTACATATATAAAACTAAATGTATATGTATAAAGTGCATGTTTATGTGTGATATAAATCGGGAGACAAAATGTATTTCTTATTCTTTAAGAAGTCTTTACTTATTTACTTATTTCTTTTAGAAGAAGACAGAAGGGGTGCATGTGTGCACACACAGGGGGAGGGGCAGAAGGAGAGGAAGAGACTCTCAAGCAGACATCCCACTGAGTGCAGAGCCCAAACTGGGGCTCAATCCTACAACTCATTAGATCATGATCCAAGCAGAAACCAGTTGTCATATGCTTAACCGACCGAGCCACACATGTACCCCCATGAAATGTATTTCTTACTGTAGGTCTTGGTGAAAAAAGTTTGAAAGCCATTAGTAGAGACTACAATTATAGAACTTCTGAATAAATCCCATAGCAGAACTTTAAGAATAATACAGTATTCCTTAAAGTCCTAATCTAAGATATGACTATAAATACAAATTTGTGAACAGCATATACATTATGAGTCCAAAAGAAATTAAATAAGCATGTGACTATATATGTATATATATAGTATGTCTTATTTGAAATTATTATAACTATTTAATATCTCATGGTCTTATAAGGTACACATTTTTTAAAGGTACACATTTTTTAAAGTGTTTCTTCTTGAATTGGGGGGAACTAGCAGGCAGTTGGGGTTTTTCGGTCTTTGTCTTTTTTAAAGGAAGCTCTACACCCAACATGGGGCTCAAACTCAGGACCCTGAGATCAAGAGTCACACGCTCTGTGGACCGAGCAAGCCAGACATCCCAACAGGCAGTATTTTTACAATTATTTAAAAATTGTAAAAAAGAGAAAATCAATCCAAAGTGTTATCTCTTTTATAAGTTAGCACTTCCCATCTCTACTTCCCCACTCCAGAGAGTAGGAGCATAAAACACTGAAGAAGGTGAGTCCCCAAATCCCCTATGTGTAAGACTCATTTTGGCCCAAATCATGAAGTACACCATACCAGCTGTGAGGGCAAGGTAAAGCCAGTATTTCCAGAACCTGAAACTCATCTCTTCCAAAAGGAAATCTTCACAGATAGCTTACAAGTTCAGCAGAAGTGAAAAGTGAAGTCCTGTAGCATTCCACTGTCCCAGGAACCTGTTCCAGAAGGAAGCCTCAGCTTCACTTAAGACAAATCACCTGTAAAGCTCCTTCAGACATTTCCCACACATGGCTTTGAACACCCAAGGCTTTTTTCACAAAAACTCCTGCTTTCTTAAGGAGGTGTGGGGCATTAACAAGACATTAACACTGAATTCACAGGACTCTTTAAACAAAGATGCTAAATTTAAGTATTAACTCATGATATTAATTATTATATTATCACATGTTATAGTATTAATATTATATTTTATCCACAATAAATATATTTTAATTATATATAATATAATATTATGATTATATATTATAATATTAATTAATGATATTAATTATAAACCCAGAGGTTCTTTGGGGGTTTTTTAAGTTTCTTTTTTTTAAGATTTTAAGTACTCTCTATACCCACTGTGGGGCTCGAACTCACAACCCCAAGATTAAGAGCTGTATATCCGTCAGTAGAGCCAGCCAGGCAGCCCTGATTCTTTGGGTTTTAAATGGAAGAAGCATATTGTGGTTCTAAATATGGCACCCCCCAAAGCACAACATTCAGGCTGTGTACATGCCCCAGACATCCCATAATGCTGTTGCTTACTCACCCACGCCTGCCTCCCCATAGCCCAGGTGGGGTGGAATGATCACTGTCCGTTTCTCTCCAACGCACATCTCTCTGAGACCCATATCCATTCCCAACACAACTTGTCCAGATCCCAAAACAATATTATACGTCTTGCCTAAATTCCACCTGAAAAATGAAACAGAAGAACCCCTGGTTAGGTCATCAACCCACTGGTAGTTGAAAGCGTTTTCGTGAGAGCACATCTACGTCTCTTCTGTGATCTTTCTGCCAAAGATACAAAACCGCTGTCTAATCGGGAGAAAATAGCAGACAAGCCCAAATTAAGAAACTACAAAAATAATGCAAAATTCTGCAAAACAATGAAAATGTGATCTTCAAAAGCATCAAGAAAAATCAAGGGAAGTCCGAGGAGCCATTCCAGAGCACTGGAGCATATTGAATGGGATCCTTTTGCTGTAAAAGACCTTATGGGAACAACTGGCAAAACTTAAGTGGGGTCTGAGGATTAAAAGATAGTAACATACCAGTGTTAGCTTTCTGGTTATAAAGTATGTGTTAGATTATGCAGGAGAATGTCCACATTTGTAGGAAATGCGCACTAAAGTACTCAGGGGTGATGGGATGTCATGGTGGGAACCCACTTCTCAATGATTCCAGGAAAAAAGAAGTCCTTTGGACTGCTCTTAGAACACTTCTCTATACTTTAATCAATATCCCAGTAAGGAATTTTCTTGAGAATTTGAAAAACACATAATAGACTCTGGGTTTTGGATTTAGCAAGACCTGTGTTTAAATCTTGCTTCTGCCACTTAACGGGACCCTGAGAAATAAAATCCTCCCATTTTCCCATCTAGAAACTGGAAATAGTAACAGCCATCTCACAGGGGTAGTCTCAGTAGTAAATAATATTCTCTGCTGGCACCAAGAAGAAAAGTGTAAAGAGCTCAGTAAGTGTACGGCCTTCAGTGTGTGGAGCACTTATGTCTGTAATAGTTTTTGATTTTAGAAAAATAACTGGAAGTTTAACCTCAGCCATGGTTTAAATTATCCTTGATGTCCACAGTCGCTATGAAACCCACATAAATAATCACCTCAATCACTATTGAAAATAAATCTCTTTCCAAACATATGGCACTACTACTTTCTACCACTTCCTAAAGATAAACAATGGGGCTATTCTTCAGTAGCAACGAAGAAAAGCCTCCCCAGTATCTGGGAGTCCCCTTGATGCCCGGTACCAGGTGGTGACAGCAGGAAGGCACAGCCCCTTTGGGTTCACATCCCTTTCTCAAGCTCCCCAGCCTCCCCTGGGGGCAGGGCTACCACCACCTTCCATCTCAATCTGGTTCCCACGGCCAGGCTGGTTGTCAGGCACCCACCAAATGCAAACAGGGTTTGCATTGGTCCTACCTGGGACAAAGTCAAAACAAAGCCAACTCTGGCACAGGACGCCTTGGCCCACGGCCTGTGGGAGGGAGCAGGACGTCCTCTGTCCCGCCTCCCACACAATTCCTCCTTTGTTGGCAGCACAGAGACACCCTCACACTGCCTTTCTCCAGGGACCCTTGGCGACTTCCCACAGGACAACTCTGTTTCAAAGTCTTACAGAATATTCAAAAAACTCATTTAATTGTCAAATAACAAGGGTTTATTCTTCCTCTCTGAGGCCAATTTAAACACACACTGAGAAAATCCTCCAAGCGAACATTTTGCTTTCATGTGTCACCTCTGAATGCCCCAGGAATTCTTCTCCCTCAGATCAACCTTTTATTCATTTATTCATTTATTTATTTATTGGCCAGTTCTTCTCTGACATTCTCCTCATTCCTTCTGTGCATTCCCAGCTTCCCATCCACTGCAAGCTTCCTGTTTCCCACTTGCCAGCCGCGCTCTCTGGCTCTTTGCCCACATTTGCCTCCACCCTCTCAGCGGCCAGCCTCTCTCAGCGCTGAGCAAAAGCACCCACAGCAGCACCTGCTTCCTTGCTTACGAGCCCGTGGACAGCTTGGGGGTGGGAGCAGGTCTCCCCTCCCTCCCCCACACACAGGAGGCACACACCCACCATACATCCCATTTTCCCATCATCTTGCAGCTTACACCCGGAACAGACCACAGGGATGCCGGATGTTACTCTTCAGTGTGGATTTACACGGAACGCAAATGACTCTCATGGTCTAGAATGGAGTCTGGGGAGAGGAAGGAACATCACATGGCTCCCGGATACTCTGTAGGAATGTTGTGAATCCACCAAACATTAGAAGGCAGGAAGGCCGATTCTCCCCACCCTACAAGAGAAGCATATCCTGAACCCCCTGAGCGGGAATTCCTTTGTTCATTTTCCACCCCCCACTTCCCCTCACCCCTGCCCTGGAGCAGGAGCACCAGACAAGAACATGAACATTAGCAAGAGCAGTGACTGCAAACCACTGACCTCACAGACGATTCTAACCTTGTGGACCATTTTCACATGCATAAGCTTGCTTGACCCCCCAAGCAACAAGCCATGCTTCTTCTCCACTGCCCTCCAAAGCCTTCTAATATGAATGCAAGGAGGTTGGTTGTAAAGGGGATCCTTGTAAACCTGAGCCCCGGAAGCTAGTACGTATTTCATTGATTCTATAATGCACCTATGTTCACATTTTAACATCCCTGTAATTGCGATACACTTTATCATCAACAGCATGTTAACTTTTACTTTCTCTGAGATACATAAAACACGATACTTCTAATAATCAACACATTTTAGATCAGATGAAAAACACTAAATGTATTAATACACAGGATCTTGAAGCACCAAAGAGAATATTATCAAGAACGTGTCCCTAGGGCTCTGTCTCCATGTCTGGCTCTTGCCAGCCACCCACAATGTCACCTGAAGCTAGAAGGCAGAGGGGCAGGTGGGAGAGAGAGAGGCCCTCCTCATGCAGCATTAATGCAGCAACTCATATTTATATGAAGCCCTTCTTTCTCCCCAGCCCAAACTTAGGAATCTAAGTCAGGCTCAGTTTGAAAATGGACGTACTAAAATAAAAATATAAAGGAAGGCTGAAAATGTTTCTTTCCCAGAGAACATAATATTTTACTAACTTACAACTACATCTGAAGATTCAGAAACATAAGAAGCAAAACTTTTTACCAAAATTGGCCAATGATACTCGTTTATTGTTGATTTACTGTTGATCCCTATTAATAAAATTTCAGATTCACTTCGATCAATTAACATTTATAAAATGCTCCCTGTGTGCTATACTCTGCGCTAGGTGTAAGGAACAAAAATATGAATAAACGTGTTGGGTTTCTCTAAGATATTCAGACAGCAACAGAGATGGAAACAATAATAAATAACTAAAAACAAATAACTATGTTTTGCTAATAAAAATAATAACTTAAAACATTATGAGACACAGAAATGGGAGCAGCTGGTTCTTCCTAGGAATTAAGGAAAGACTTTGCAAAAAGGGAGGACATTTTAGCCAAGGCAGAAGTTGGCCAAAAGGAAGGGTTTAAGCAGTGCACATCTTGCACCACTGCACCCGGCAGCCCTATGAGGCAAAAGATGGGCCCTAACGGAAGATGAGATCAGTCAAGCAGAATGGAGCTGACATGTAGAGCCTAATGCACCAGACTGTAGAGTTTGTAATGTAGTTGTGGGTTAATTTTTAAGGACGGCCGTTATAAAATGACATCTGTTTTTTTCAGAAAGACAATTTCACAGGAGCAAAGTGGTATTATGCGTAGGGAACTTTTAGAATAATGCACCTGAGCAGTGAAGAAGCATGGAGAGAAAGGCCCTCAACCAGTATCTGACAAAAAGAAAAGGAGAATCTTGGGAACCTACAGCTGTTATCCTCCAGGCTTACTCCCCTACCATCCCCAGTGGCCCTTACGTGGAATCCAGCAGAGTCCCATCCAGAAGCGAGGCATTGTAGTGATACTTGAGGTAATCCCCCTTCTTACTCAGCACGGAGCAGTCAGGAGGCTTATAGTGGGAGGTGATGCTGATGGAGTCAGAAGGGTTGTGGAAGTCAATCACATGGATGTCAAACACCAGCACGGCTGAACCAGGGATATTCCCTAAAGGTCAGACACAGGAAATGAATGAGTGAGTCCTTGAAGCAGCAGCACATGTGCCTCCCCAGTGTCACCAGGGATTGTCCCCACAGACCTTCAGTGAGAAATACAGGGATCTAGACAGGAAAACCTAGAGAACAGTGGGAGACTGAAGCTGGAAGGGCCATTAGAAGTATCCTAACCCTCCTGGGGAAACCGAGGCACAGAGTTGCCCAGGATCACACAGCCAGTTAAGAACACAGTTTGGACTACAATTCAAGAGGATGAACTACTGCCCATGGATGGGATCGCTGAGCCTGAAAGATGTATACTGAGTTCATCACAGACAAGGAAATTAGCTCAGCCAAATTTAGGCTCACCTGGCTCCTACAGAAGTAAGATGGGAGATGAGAAAATCTGCTGTAGAGGGAAGGTTCACTCCACTCCCCCATTGTTGTGCAAGAGAAACTAAGCTAACAGAAACGTTACACGGGAGAAACTCCCAGCCAAAACTGGCCTATACACACCCCTTATGATATAGTATACCTAACAGTTCACGAAGTACTTTACAACACATCCCAACTCTTCTACACAAAATTATGAGTATAGTTTTCTTTTCCATCATCTCCACTTTTGAAAACATTACCTCACATCTGAATAATGTTTTACAGTTTACAGAAGTATTTTTCACATACACTCTCTCATTTTTTAAAAGATTTTAATTTTAAGTAATCTCCACACCCAACAAGGGGCTTGAACTCACAATCACAAGACCAAGAGTTGCAATTTGTACGGACAGAACCAGCCAGCACCCCTACACTCTCTCATTAAATCCCTGCAGTCACCTTGTCGGGGATTACTGTAAACCCAGGATTAGCAGATGCTCCATGAATTTAAGGACAGCTCAGGGGGCTGGCGAGGGGCAGGGGAACTCGTTAAACATATGCATCAGCTGTTTGACGTGCCCCCAGATCATTTCAGAAAAGTTTAAATGTAAAACTTTGTAATAGTGTTACGTAGGGGCGGCTGGGTGGCTTGGTCAGTTAAGGATCTGACTCTTGGTTTTAGTTCAGATCATGACTTCATGGGTCATGGAATCAAGCCCTGCTTAGGGATCGCCACTCAGTGGGGAGTCTGCTTGAGATTCTCTCTCTGCCACTCCTGCGTGATTCTCTCTCCAAAATAAATAAATAAATCTTTTTAAAAAATTACCATTCTTAGAATAAGGATGTATAATACTTCCATTAACATTTTACAGATAAAAAGTCAACTCAGGGGCACCTGAGTGGCTCAGTGGGTTAAAGCCTCTGCTTTCGGCCCAGGTCATAGTCTCAGGGTCCTGGGATCGAGCCCCGCATCAGGCTCTCTGCTCGGCGGGAAGCCTGCTTCCTCCCTCTCTCTCTGCCTGTCTCTCTGCCTACTTCTGATCTCTGTCTGTCAAATAAATAAATAAAATCTTTGGAAAAAAAAAAAAGCCAACTCAAATAGACTTTGTTCAAGAAAACAGGATGGCTATAGAAAGAATTCAGATAAAGATGTGTGAACACTAATAGTACCTACCTCCCACCCCTGCCACACATAATTTTCTGTGTCCATTTCTTGGTTCCTCTAACACACACACACACACACACACACACACACACACACACAGCGGATGCTTATTAAGTACTAAGAACACTTCTAAGTGCTTTCTGTGTACTTATTTATTTAGTTCTCATGATAATCCTATATTCCCAATCTAAGAGTGCTTAGAAGGTAATCTGGAAGTTGGGGGATACAAAACAAGGACAACCCCTTGGACAGAATCCATTCTTCCCTTCAGGGCTGCAGACACAATCAAGCATCCTAACTTCAGAGCGGACCCTGTGGAACAGAGTAGACAGCAGAGAGGCCCAGAGCTTTCCAGAAGGCCTACTCCCTCCCTTCTACCAGTCCTGCAGGGAAAAATGGCCTCCACAAAATGAAATGCCAAGAATGGAGCTGCAGAACCCCATGGAGAGCCCAGAATTTCATTCCTTCCACAAATATTTATTGAATGTTTACTGTGTGCTTAGCCCCATGGTATGTACTCCGTGTCTTGACACCATTCTGGGGTCAGTCCCTGAGGGATTAACATTAGGTCCTATGCAAACCCCACAAAGAGGGCAGAGAGATGCTAATCCAAAGAAGACAGAGGTGCCCTCCCCAGCCCTGTGCAAGAGCATCTGGGGGGTACCTGTCAGAGTGTCCCTGCCCTCACAACAACATATAATTTGAGATGAAGCAGCCTCTTAGCCACAGAATTTATGAGTCTTCAGATGTTTCCCAGAGCCTTATATAATTCTTTGCAGAGCTCTGTCTCATACTTGATAGAAAGCCAAAAGGAAAAAAATAATTTCAGCAAATGTTTTCCATCAATACATTATTTTTAGAGAAACGAAGGATTAATCCTGAGGGCTTAGAAAACACGAATGCTCAGAAAGCATTTGTCTATTTCTGTATGTATTTGAGTAGAAGTTTACGTGATACAAAACAGTGGAGCATCAAGACAAAAACAGGACAAGAAGCAAGGCCTGTTGACTATGTCTTAAGTTGTGACCTGCTATGGCTTTATAGATCAGACCTTTAATGGGGCCCCTTGCTGGCTCAGTCATAGAGCACGTGATTCTTGATCTCGGGATGGTGAGTTTGAGCCCCACACTGGAGGCAGAGTTTACGCTAAAAAAGAAAAAAAAAAAAAAAAGAAAAGGAATCTATTGTATTTATCAGTGTAGGTGAATGTGTATTTTCACTTCATGGTTGTATTAGTTTCCTATTGTTACTATAACAAATTTCTACAAATTTGGTGGTTTAAAGCAATGCACATTTATTCTCATAACTCTGGAGGGTCCAAAGACTGAATTCAAGGTGTTGGCAGGGATGCTTTCCTTTTGGAGGCTTCGGGGTAGAATCTGTTTCCTCACCTTTTGCAGCTCCCTGTAGCTGCCCTCCTCATTCCTTGACCTGTGGCCCCTTCATCCAACTTCCAAGCCAGCAGCTTAGCATTTTCTCCTCTCTCTGATCTCCTGCTTCCCTCTTACATAGGCTCTTGTAAGCACCTCAAGGCCACCTGGATGACTCAGAATAACCCCCCACCCCACAACCCTCACCTTAATCACATCCATAAAATCACTTCCACTGGGTAAGGCAACATATCCACAGGTTCTGTGGATAGGACGGGGACATATTTGGGGCCACTATTCCACCTACCATGTTACAATGTTTATTCCTACATGGAGGGACTAAGGGAGATTTTTGTTTTCTTTCATTATCTACATTTTCTTTTTTCTGAAGTCAGCACATATCATTTGTATAATGTTTAAAAGGGGGGTTGCTGGGACGCCTGGGTGGCTCAGTTGGTTAAGCATCTGCCTTCGGCTTGGGTCATGATCCCAGGGTCCTGGGATTCAGTCCCACACTGGGCTCCTTGCTCAGTGGACAGGATGCCTCTCCCTCTGTCTGCCACTCGCCCTGCTTGTGCGCGCGCTCTCTCTCTCTCTGACAAATAAATAAAATCTTAAATAAATAAATAAATAAATAAATAAATAAAAGGGGGGTTGCTATTAGAGTGACAAAAGTGTTCTAAAATTGGCTTAAGGTGATGGTTACCCAACTCACTACATTTACTAAAAGTCACTGAATTGGGGATGCTGGTTGGGACAGTCGGTTAAGCATCCAACTCTTGGTTCCGGCTCAGGTCATGCTCTCAGGGTCATGAAGTCAAGCCCTATGCTGGGCTCTGTACTCAGCATGGAGTCTGCTTGAGATTCTCTCTCCCTCTGCCCCTCCCAGCTCATGCTCTCTCTCTTTAAATATCAATAAATAAATCTTTCAAAGTCACTGAACTGTACATTTAAAATGAGTAAATTTTATGGCATATAAATTACACCTCAATAAAACTGTTAGAGACCAAAGACCAAAAAGGGGGTGGTTTGCAATAGATGTTCAAATGGCTCAAAAAAACCCCAGAAAACTATAATTAGATAGAGACGATAAATACAGCAAGATGTTAACAGTTGATGAATCTAATAGTTCATCTCAGAGTTCTTTCAACTTTGGCATAGGTCTAAGAATTTTCAAATAAGAAAATGGGCACCGGAGACAAGAAGAAAGAATAGACCATCTCTAGAAACCAAAGATATTGGACATTCAAGTCTGTAATGGGACTTTTGGCTTCCACATTTTGGCTCTCAAGAACCAAAATTGCCTGGAAGCAGCCAGAACTCACCTCTACCTTCCTCTCCATAGCCAAGGTGAGGTGGGACCACAATCCTCCGCTTCTCTCCGATGCAAACACCAAGTAGACCTTCATCCATGCCAGCAATCACGTAGCCCTGCCCAATGTATGTGTCAAAGGTGCGGTTCCGTGAGTAGCTAGAAAAGAAGGAAAGAAAGAAATTCCTCACAAGCAACACCACAGCAGCTGGGTATGCTAGTCAGCACAACAAGACAACAGGAAGACAGAGGACTCCAGAACCCGGAATAGGCTGAAACTTAGAATGTGAGGAAACAGGCTCTCCTGAGAACACACATTCCCAAGAACTCACACACACACAGAGAAGAGCAGGAGCGGCCATGTACAAAAACACTCCTAGAAACAAGCCCTCCATCCCTCTGGTTTGGTCAGGTTATGGATGGGATGCACGTGACAAGAAGCAACCACACAGATATGCAACTACTGTACATTGGACTATGCTTGGTAACCAGGTCAAATTAATGAAAAAGGCATCCAGGGTGGCTCTTACTAGAAACTAAGAATGTGTCCCAAGGACAATGTCTCCAGTATCTAAAGAAAAGAATATCTGTATATATGAGACATGAATATTTGGATTGCTAGAAAAGTAATACACACACACACACAACACACATACACAGTATGTATATATATGTGTATATAATATACATTATAATATATATTATATATATAATATACATTATATACATATATACACACATATGTGTGTGTTGTGTGTGTATATAATATACATTATATACATATATATATTTTATATATATAAACATGTATGTGTGTGTGTTGGGTGTGTGTGTGTGTGTGTGTGTGTGTGTGTGTGTATATATATATATATATATATATATATACATACACATACAATTTAACTCTGCAGTCCCCACCAGAGCCTGGATGACTCTTCTTACTGTAATCCCTCCTCACCAAGCCACCTTCTGGTGAGATACTTGGGTTTCCCAAGTGCCACTGGCAGGAGGCCCAAGCATTCTGCTCAGTGGAGAGATCCAGCCTTTTTATAAGCTGCCAATTGAATCTGATTCCTGTGAGTTTGGTGAGGACAGGAATCAATTCCCCAAAGCCAGATGTTTCTAGAATAAAATAATAAAATTTAATATGCCACGTCTCCTACCAAAGTCTGAACCACAGTGATCTGCACTCATGTGGCAAGAAGCCTGTCCTGAAAGAGCCAGTCCGTTTCGCCATTACCTCAAACACGGCCAAAGGATGACTGCCTCAGAGAAGACAGCCAGCTAACTGGGGACAGGGGGATGAGAAGACCGAGCTGTGAGGGGCTGTGCCTCCTCAGTAGCCCTCAGAGACCAAACACAAGGCTAAGGGCCATGAAAAATGACAGTAACAGATGATTCTCCTCACCCAGGAAGACGATAATCTACATAGCACCCCAGAAGAGACTATGGAGAAATATCCTTTCCGCCACATTGTGGAGTTCCAGCACTCAGCCCCTCACATGGGCCAGGAGGGCCAGGAGGAGAACACAGCCGAGGAAGGCAGGCTTGGCTCCCTAGCATCCTCTCACCATGAGCCAGCCTCATGGTTCCCCAGGTTACTAGCTCTCTGGAGATCATCACCAGAGTACACCCTACGACCAGACATTCAGGAAAGAGGAAAACTCCTCCCAGATGGGGTCCCTTATAGAGAGACACTAAGCAGTGGGAGATGGCAGGTGCCCCAGAGAAGTCTGAGCCACTGGGTGAAACAGCAAAGGTTCCATGGGGTTTGGGGAGACAGTGGACACTGAGGAGGCAGGATCTGCACAGGGGAAAGCACTGCACAGTGAGGCCAAGGCCAAGAGGCAGGAAAGAGCCTCAGAAAACAAGAACGAAGGAGCAGAGTGGCCATAAAATATAGAGAACTTTGAATAACTTTAAAAGAAGATTTATATGGGAAACCATCATGTTCCCCAGTGGGAAAACTGAAAACTAGAAAGCTGTCAGTGCTCCCCCAAACTAATTTATGAATTTTGAAACAATTCCAAACAAAATATGAACACCATGTATGGGGGAGGAAAGGGACTCAAAAATTTATCTGGGGAAAAAGAACCAATTTAAAATGATATTTTGAGGGGACCTGGATGGCTCAGTCTGTTGAGCAACCGACTCTTGATTTCACCTCAAGTCATGGTCTCGAGGTCATGACATTTGTGCCCCCAGCAGGTTCCATGCTCAGCAGGTAGTCTGGTTCTCTCTCTCTCTCCCTCTGCCCCTCCCCAACTTGTGCTCACTCTCTCTAAAATAAATAAATAAATATTTTAAATGAATGAATGAATAAATAAAATTATGTTTTATTATGCTGACTCAGGAGAGCATGCAACTCCTGATCTCAGATTCGAGCCCCACATTGTAGGTAGAGATTATCTCAAAAAAAAAAAAAAAAAAAGAAAAGAAGAGAAAAGAAAAGAAAGAAAAAAGAAAAAAGAAAAAACCCCACAAAACTTAAAAATGGTGTTTGGAAGGTACAGGATATAACAGGCTCTTATTCCTGCAAAAAATTAAACTGAGAGAATGTATTTCACTCTATATGTGCGAAAGACCTATGAAATTAAAAATACTGGCTCCCACAGAGAGGGGAGTATCCGAGTTTAAGCCCCACACCAGGTATAGAGATTACTTTTAAAAAATTAAAATCTTGGGGCGCCTGGGTGGCTCAGTCATTAAGTGTTTGCTTTCACCTTGAGTCAGATCCCAAGGTCCTGGGATCGAGCCCCTCGCTGGGCTCCCTGCTCAGCAGGAAGCCTGCTTCTTCCTCTCCCACTCCCCCTGTTTGTGTTCCCTCTCTCACTCTCTCTCTCTGTCAAACAAATAAATAAAATCTTTTAAAAAATTAAAATCTTTTAAAAAAAAGTCATTTTAGATGAGTGAGGGAAAAACAGTTTTCAGTAAATGGTGTTTGAAAAACTAACTAACCATCTGGAAAGACATAAAGTTAGATCCTTATTGTCACACTGAATACCACAATAAATTCCAGATGGATTGAAGATTTAAACATGAAAGATTTATGAACACGGAGAGACACTTTGGAAGGTTATTAATATTTATGGCTAAAGAGGTTAATGGGAAATTATTACATTTTATTAAATTTATTAAATTATTACATTATAATACACCTTTGTATTGTTTCACTTATACAATAAGAACATAAAACTTTTTTTTGAGTAGGCTCTATGCCCAACATGGTGTTTGAACTTACAACCCTGAGATCAAGAGTCAAATGCTCTACTGATTGAGCCAGCCAGGCACCCAAGAACACAATACTTTTTAAAATAGAAATTTTAATAAATAATATTTTTTTTAACTTTTGAAAGATTTTATTTATTTTTTGACAGAGAGAGACACAGTGAGAGAGGGAACACACGCAGAGGGAGTAGGAGAGGGAGAAGCAGGCTTCCTGTTGAGCAGGGAGCCCAGGACCCTGGGATCACGACCTGAGCTGCAGGCAGATACTTAATGACTGAGCCACCCAGGTGCCCCAACATTTTTTTTAAGGATTTTATTTATTTATTTGAGACAGAAAGATAGAGAGAGAGAGAAAGCACAAGCAGGGGGAGAGGCAGAGGGAGAGAGAGAAGCAGACTCACCACTGAGCCAAGAGCCTGATGTGGAGCTCCATCCCAGGACGCTGGGATCATAACCATCTGAGCCACCCAGTCAACCCTCCTTAATTTTTTTTAAGGATGAATTTATTTATTTGGGAGAGAGACAAAGAGAGACTATGGGAAGAGGGGCAAAGGGAGAGGGAGGGAGAGAATCTCAAGCACACTCCCTGCTGAGCACAGAGCCCAACTTGGGCCTTGATCTCACAACCCTGAGATCATAACCTGAGCTAAAATCAAGAGCCAACTGACTGAGCCACTCAGGTGCCCCATGGTTCTTTTCCTATGGAAAGAAATCTGGTGTACACTAGAAAAAATGGTCTTTTAATTAGTAGATTTTTAAAATTTTAATTTAATTAATTTAATATAATTAATAGAATTCCAGGGAATAATGGACAGAACCAAGCTCACAAGTAACAACTAATAACACACACACACACACACACTGAATATTTTCTGTAGTAGAAAAAGAATAAAGACAAATGTTCATCAGTAGGAGAATAGTTAAATAAATTTGGAATATTCACCCAATGAAACACTAGGCAGACATAAAGTATAAATAATTCCTCTCCGTGTGTGTGTGTGTGTGTGTGTGTGTGTGTGTGTGTATTTTTTATTAAGTAGGCTCCATGCCCAGCATGGACCCCACTGGGGGCTTGAACTCACAACTCTGAGATAAAGCCCTGAGCTGTCTCTCTATATATTAATATGGGAAAATGCCAAGGTGGAAAAAAAAAAAAGAAGCAAGAGGCAGAGTAGTGTATTCTGTATACTATACACTATACACTATAAAGGGGAGAAATAAGATAACATCCATAGTTGTTTATATCTGCATTAGAAAAAAATCCACACAGTGGAGGAATAAAAAAGAAACTTATTAAGAAAAGTGGTTAAGGGGCACCTGAGTGGCTCAGTCGGTTAGGCATCTGCCTTCTGCTCAGGTCATGATCCCAGTGTCCTGGGATCGAGTCCCACATTGGGCTCTCTGTTCCGCGGAGAGCCTGCTACTACTCTGCCTGCTTGTGCTCTTCTCTCTCTCTCTGTCAAATAAATAAAATCTTTAAAAAAAAAATTTTTTTTTTAAGTGGTTAATTTTAGGAGTGCCTGCCTGGCTCAGTAGGTAGAGTATGCAACTCTTGATCTCAGGGTCATGAGTTCAAGCTCCACATCGGGTATAAAGCTTACATACATACATATATACATACACACATACATACATACATACATAAAGGCAAGTAGTTAATTCCCAGTGGCTAGGAGAGAGGGAGATGTCAGGTAGGCAGGGGTGGGTAATAGAAGATATCTTAATCCACACTTAGTTTTAATTTTGAATCATGTGACTATTATTTTTCCCCCAAATCAGGTGAAAATTGTAAAAGAGGAGACCCTAAGAATAGGAAAGATACATCATTCAAACAAAACAATGCAATATAAAAATTCTTCTGTGATGTTTTCAGGTGATGGAAGAAATTTGAAATTACAACCTCAGGGAGACAGGTAGGCTGCTGTCACTACCTGTTTGCTCCACAGGAAGCTGAGGAGGTGGTTTCCAAAGAGCTTGTGCCACTTGAAGGAGCAAGACAGAGCAAGCCACCTGCCCCAGCCACCTTCGCAGCTGCGGAAGCCTCAGAAGCAAACCAGGACAGTGAGTAACAACAGTGGCACGGTAATTCACCTCCACAGCGGGATGGGAGCTGGAAGCACACAGCCCAACTCCTCCAGTAGCCTCTGAAGTTCACAGAGCACTCCCCCCCCCTCCCCCATGTTATGTTATAGAGTAGTCTTACATACCTTATCTCTTTAACCATTTCTGGGAAAGGTACCAGTTACAGGAGGAAAACCCTGAAGAGCAGGGAGGTCAAATGTCATGCAAAGTCACCACACACCAGGACAAGAACCCAGGTTTCCTGGCACCAAGTCCGTTCTCTTCTCATCCTACCAACCAGGCCTCGGTTCTGGCCACTTCCCATTGTGGATCCCATAGCTGGCTGCACATTTGGATGGTGGAGCACAGTGTGGGGGATGGTGGGAGTAGAGGCTGAGTCACTCCTCTGTTTTCCTGCAGACTTATTCCCCACAGACCCCAAGAAGGAGACCGTTCTAACAGCCTCTGAAGGAATTCAATGTCAGAAAACAAAGATATGTTGGAGATGAAAATACTAACTACAAATCAGCATTGACAGAGTATTCAGATCATGGTCCAGCCATAGGTAGAAGATGTTCTGATGAGTGAAGGCTCCAGTTGTTTCCTTACCTGGAATCAAAGAAGGTGCCATCCAGAAGGGTGCCATTGTAATGATACCTGAGAAAGTCCCCACTTTGACTGTGCCGCTCACAGTTTTCTGGGACTACCTTGTTCTCAATGGAAATGCCATCCTTGGGGTTATGGAGGTCCAGTAATGCAACATCAAACACCAGAGATGCCTGTCCAGGAATGTCTTTCCCTAGAGTAGAATGGAGGAAGAAGATGAAATCAAGAAACAAGATTTAGGAAGCCCTTTTTTTTTAAGGTTTTATGCGTTTGTTAGAGAGAGAGAGTACAAGCAGGGGGAGAGGCAGGCAGAGGGAAAAGCAGGCTCCATGCTGAGCAAGGACTCTGAACCCTAGGACCCTGGGATCGTCACCTGAGCCAAAGGCTGATGCTTAACTGAGCCACACAGGCGCCCATAAGAAGTACTTTTAACTACAACTCAATTCCCACTGTGTTGGTATTACTCATTCCTTGAAGTTTCCAAGTTGAGGAAAGAAATGTTCTTTCACACGTTGGGTGGTCCAGCTATGTTCTGTCACCACTGTGTCCATGGTGCCCAACCATGCACTGGCGAATATAATTTGAAGCCTGACTTCTTCAGAAAAAGGAGCAAACCGATATTAATGACATGCGAGACTACTACAACCATATTGTCTGCTTCTGCTGACAAATCAAGGCTCTATGTGGGTGGTTATGAACCCATATGAAAACCCAAATACATGCCTCTGTGGGCTTCTGTTTATGTACAAATGCAAATCATACATTTAAAGGCATAAATTCTAAACCTTGGACCTGGTTCTACAGAATACTACATAGACTTGTTCTCTGGAACCAGCCACCAATTTTTTTGAAAAGGCAAACTGCAAAATTCAGTTTATTAAGTGCCTCCAAAACAGGAGATAAATAAAATTAAAACTAGCCGAGAGGTGGGGCGCCTGGGTGGCTCAGTGGGTTGAAGCCTCTGCCTTCGGCTCAGGTCGTGATCTCAGGGTCCTGGGATGGAGCCCCGCTTCAGGCTCTCTGCTCAGTGGGGAGCCTGCTTCCCTCTCTCTGCCTGCCTCTCTGCCTACTTGTGATCTCTGTCAAAAAAAACCAAAATACAAAAAACAAAAAACCTAGCTGAGAGGGGGCAAAATGGCACCCATAACGCAAAATATAAGTCATCAAATTGCTTCTAACTTTGGGATGGTACTGCTTCTTTTGGATACTCCCAACAGTGGGGACTTCATGAACATCTACAAAATGATAATCTACATGAAGAGACTATTGGGTACGAACTCATCAAGCAAAGATCAACGTCAACCAATAAATAATTCAATTCAGTCCCTTGAGATAAAGGAAGTTAACTGACAAACCACCTATCTCAACACTCTTACTTGCCATTTGTTAAACCTTGCAAAGGAGTAGGCCTGGGCGAGTGAATGACACAGCATACTAAGCCTGAGTTTCTTCAACCGGCTCTTTGGCAGAGCCCACCCCTCCTCCTTCCCCTCAAGGGAATAATGCAATCTTCGGAAAGCAGCTGCTGAGTCAGCCTGTGGAATGTAAGGTGTGGTCAATCCCCTAAGTGTGTGAATGGGTATGTGTGTGTGATAGAATAGGAATCTTTTGTACTTTTATGTATTTTTTAATTTAGGAGAAAAAAGAAAACCTTAAAAGTAACTCCAGAATTTAAATTTTTCTAGCGTTATCATGGACTAATTGAATATTGGTTTTTTAATAACAACTTTATCAAGATATAATTTCCATACCATACCATACAATTCTCCTATGTAAAGTTATACCTGGGGCGCCTGGGTGGCTCAGTTGGTTAAATGTCTGACTCTTGATTTTTGCTCAGGTTATGATCTCAGAGTTGTGAGACTGAACCCGAGTCAGGCTCGGCACAGGGTGTGGAGCCTGCTTAAGATTCTCTCCCCACCAATCCCCTGCTCCCTCTGCCCCTCCCGACCCTCTCTAAAATAAATAAACAAACAAGCAAATAAATAAATAAATAAATAAATTTATTCCTGGATACCTGAGTACAGTATTAAAGTAGTAAATAATAACTATTTCAAATAAACTGCTTCCCTCAAATATTTAACACAGTTTTTATTTAAAATAAGTAAATAATATTCCTCAAATTAGGCCAGGCATCTAGTTTTATTATATATGAGGTATGCATCTGGATGACATCGAAAGGATGTGAGAGCCAAGGGAAATGGACTTGCACTGACTAAGGACGAGACCACTAGAGTATCAATCAGAATAACAACATGTCTTGGGGAACCGAGAATGAAGATGTATTTACAGCAGTTGTTTTCACATTTTATTTTTCTTTTAGCAAGGAATCCCCACCCCTGCTTTTTGAAGGGACTGTCTGGAGATCCCCAGCAATAAAAGAGGAGGTGGAGAGGGGAGAAGGCTGAGCCCCGTTTCCTCCTCTCTGCTCCGGTACTGTAGACATAGAGTGCCAGGGAACATAGCTCGGAAAACATTATGGTAGGGTTATTATAAGTTGGTTAAACTTATTATACAGTCAGTATAACAAATGTCACCGTCAGTAAAAAATGCATCATATTTCCATTTCAATTCTTAACTACATATACCTGCTTGTTTAAACGCCAGGAGGTTCTCTTTGTTGTGTTAGCCTGTCAGTGTGATTAAATATGCCTGCAATTAAAATATGAGTAACCGCAAAATGCCATTTACCAGCCATCATTCTGTTTTCTTCCTTCAAAAAAGGACACTAGTTTCGGGCGCCTGGGTGGCTCAGTGGGTTAAGCCTCTGCTTTCGGCTCAGGTCATGATCTCAGGGTCCTGGGATCGAGCCCCGAATCAGGCTCTCTGCTCAGCAGGGGGCCTGCTCCCCCCGCCCCCGCCTGCCTACTTGTAATCTCTCTCTCTGTGTCAAATAAATAAATAAAATCTTAAAAAAAAAAAAGGGACACTAGTTTGAATTCATGCTTTTTCTAACATGAGGCTTTGCATCTGCCCACAGGGAACGAATGTCGCAGGTAAAACCCAACCTGGAGATACAAATCAGGGGCGGGGGGGATGGAAATGGCAAACCTGACATCGTGTTAAATTTCTACCTTGAGATCTACAACATTTGGACTTTCTAGTTTAAATCTCATTTCACAGATGGGAAAATGCAGGCTGGAGAGGCTGCGTAAGGTTACAGCTTATGAGGCAGTGGCAGATGCTTTACTTATGAACGCCAATGACCATGAATAAGTGGAAGTTTCCACAATTCAGTGATGAGAGGTAGATGATTTAAACTACCATAGCCCAACGGAACTTTCTACAGTGATGGAAATGCTCTGTACCTGCACTGCCCGGGACAGCAGCCCTCAGCAACATGTGACTCTAAAGTACATGAAGTGTGGCAGTGTGGCTAAGGCACAGAATTTTCAATTTTACTTAATTTTAGTTTATTTTTAAATTTAACTATAAACAGCCACATGTTGCTAGTGGCTATTATATTGGACAGTGTAAGTCTAGACCAAAACATCTGGCAGGTTTCATGTGGTAAGCTGAATTAATGACAGCAATAAAAATATAAGGACAGATGAGGGGCGACTGTCCAGCTTAGTTGGAAGAGCACGCGACTCTTGATCTTTGGGTCATGAGTTGGGGGGGCCCACCTTGGGTATAGAGATTACTTAAAATTAAATCTTAAGGGGCACCTGGATGGCTCAGTGGGTTAAGCATCTGCCTTCGGCTCAGGTCATGGTCTCAGAGTCCTAGGATCGAGCCCTGTGTCAGGGAGCCCCTGCTTGTGCTCTCTCACCCTCTCTCTCTCTCTCTCAAATACATACATAAAATATTTTAAAATAAATAAATAAATAAAATCTTAAAAAAAAAGACAGATGAGAGCAGCTTGAAGAATGAGAAAGACTGGGGCGCCTGGGTGGCTCAGTGGGTTAAGCCGCTGCCTTCGGCTCAGGTCATGATCTCAGGGTCCTGGGATCGAGCCCCGCATCGGGCTCTCTGCTCAGCAGGGAGCCTGCTTCCTCCCCTCTCTCTGCCTGCCTCTGCCTGCTTGTGATCTCTCTCTGTCAAATAAATAAATAAAAAATCTTTAAAAAAAAAAAAAAAAAAAAGAATGAGAAAGACTTACCATCTCCCTCTTCTCCATAGGCCAGAAAAGGAGGTATGGTGATGATGCGCTTTTCCCCCACACACATCCCCAACAGCCCTTTGTCCATTCCAGGAATCAGCCAGCCAATGCCTACATACGTGTCATATGTTTTCATGCGATTATGACTGAAAACCAATGAGAAAGGGGGAAAGTTCCATGCTATTGAGGGTGTTTCCAACTCATTCCTCAATAAGGCTTTAGGAACCCAATTATCATCTAAATAGTGAAACTATACCCATCCCTGATGACAGGCATTTTTAGATCTTTGTTCCCAAAGACGGCAGAAAAGTCGTGTAATTAAATCACAGTGATTAACAAAAGCAGGCCTGCTACTCTATCTAACTAAATACGCTACAACAGGAAAGCCCTTAAGCCCTTGGCTGTTCTCTACCTTAGCACCTTACTCCTTGCATTTTTCCATAGCTTCATAAACATTCAGCCTTCCCCTCATTCTTCCATGGGAAAACTATAAAAATGGACTTTAAAAATGCATCAACCTACTTGGAAATAGGGCCCTTCACTTAATGATGAGCTTCCAAGACACTGTTAATTTAGATAAACATTGTTCTGACATTCCTGTAAAATGTATTAAAATTTGGAGGACTCTGGCTTTACAGAGCATAACACATTAACCAAAAGCCATGCGTGAGGGAGTTGGCACAATGGAAATTGGGAAGAATCTCTCTTCTGGCTTCTCCACGTGCATAAAAAGCAGGTGAGAAAGAAGGAACTAAGGGGCATCTCGATGTTATCTGGAATGGTGGCACTTACCTTGAATCAAACAGGGTCCCATCCAAGAATGTTCCATTGTAGTGGTACCTTACAAAATCAGACACCTGGATGGTCCGAGGGCAACTGGGAGGTGTGAAATAAGTGTGAACCTGAACTTGATCTTCAGAATTCCAAATATCCATCAGAAGTACGTCAAAATGAAGAACTGAATCTGGGGGGATCACACCAGCTAAAAATCAAAGAGAATTCCCACTGAGAAGCTGCTGCCATTCAGGCCTGATGAATAAACACCTAGGATGCTGCCCGGGTGTTCAAGGGAGTCACTGAACAATTCCAAAATGGGTCACACTCCCTCCCTCATTCCTCAAAATAAAATTGAAAGAAATGAGAAAAAAAAAAATTGGTCCTCCTCTCAACAAGGGTGACATTCAATACACCTATGCTAATAACAACTTCTTTCACATCTAGAAGAAATGGACCAAAGATGAAATTTTAGCTCTGTTTGTGTGTGTGTGTGTGTGTGTTCACTGCTTCTCATTGTCCTCGATTTAAAGCTTCTGAAGATTCTCTGATCTGCCTGACTGAATACCCTTCAGAGGTTCTGGTTGTTTCTGCAAATGTGTTTACAAACACGGAACAAGAACTTACAAACTCCTTCACTTCCATAGGCAAGCTTTGGGGGGATCTTCACAAAACGCCTCTCATTTACACACATCCCAACCAGAGCTTGGTCCATGCCTGCAATCAGTTGTCCTTTCCCCACAAACACGTTGAAAGTGGAGTCTCTGTCATAGCTGAAGATCCATGAGGTAGAGAAAAAGAAAAGTATAAGTTAATCCTTCCCTTAGTGAAACCAACCAGTGAAAATGTACCCATGGACAGAGTGAGGGCTCTGGAAACCAAAAACAGCCAGAGAGGAGTTACTGGCACAGGAAAGGTCTTCACTAACAGTACTTGTGGGGCTGGAATTTTTTTATTACTTTGAATATGGCCAGCAAATCTAGTTAGATAAGTAACCCTGTTTATATATCACTTTGCAAAGTAGCTACCAATACTTTCACTAAAAGAGTTCATTCCTTTTCCATGTCACTGGTATTTAAAAACAACATAAGATACTAACACTCCAATTAACACATAAACCTGATTGTTCTTTTGTTTCTTTAGGTCTATAAGTTAAAGACACAGCATGGTGTAGCATAAAGGATATTTAAACTCTCTGAAACTGTTTCCTCTACCGCAAAATGGGAGTAACAATAATAGCCACCCCAAGATCTATATGATATTACAATCTGAAAAGTGCTCGGAAAGCCTCAAGACTTACGTCAGTATTACTATAATTATTATAGGTAATGGGAAGTCTGATATGGTCTTGAAATCACAAACATATGTGATTTAAAGGCTGGCTGGTGATGGTCTTAGGTTGGAAGATAAATAATGGAACTGTGGCTAACACCCATGCTCTCATCCTTTTTAATATCAAATTCTGCATCCAACAAGGGTTTGCCTATTAGGAGACTGTGCTAGGTGCTTTGGAGGATATAAAAAGTCTAAGGCGTGGATTATGCCTATTAAAAAAAAAAGCTAGCAGAGATATCCAGAGAGATTCAAACACTGTATTTACAAAAATAACTACAGAGCTTGGTTTATAATAATGAAACACTGGGAAGAACACAGAAATTTCAAAGGCATGGCACTGGTTGCATTTAATGCAAGGACATACAATAAAATGTCTTATGGCCATTTAAAAATACCATATTTACATCCATTGGCACAGAAGGACATACACAGTAACAGAGAAGTACAGGTTACAGAGCCACAGTATAAAATCATTCCATTTTGAATTTATATATAGATGCATGTGAAAAAATCCACTAGGTGATATATAAAACATTAACAATGGTAATCTATGAGTAGAGGATTTCAGGTGGTTTAATTCTTAATTGATTATTCAAATAATCATATTTGATCATTTAATCAAATGATCAACAATTCAAAATAATCATTTTGAAATGATATTTCAAATATCATTTTTGAATATAATATTCATGTCAGAAAATGTTAAGAAATGGACGCCTGGGTGGCTCAGTGGGTTAAGCCTCTGCCTTCGGCTCAGGTCATGATCTCAGGGTCCTAGGATGGAGTACCACATCAGGCTCTCTGCTCGGCAGGGAGCCTGCTTCCTCCTCTCTCTCTCTCTCTCTCTCCCTGCACCTACTTGTGATCTCTCTCTGTCAAATAAATAAATAAAATCTTTTAAAAAAAATATTAAGAACTGTTGAGGGGCGCCTGGATGGCTCAGTTGGTTAAGTATCCCACTCTTGATTCTGGCTCAGGTCATGGTCTCAGGGTCGTGGGAGGGAGTCCAGCATTGGGCTCTCTGCTCAGCCTGGAGTTTTCTTGAGATTCTCTCCCTCCCTCTCCCTCTGCCCCTCTACACCCATGCTCTCTCTCTCTCTGTCCCTCTCAAATAAATAAATAAAATCTATTTAAAAAAAAAAAAAGAGTTGTTGGGATTGACTTCATTAGGATGTCCTGCCCTTCATTTGGCATATAACTACTTCATTTTTCCTAATAAATAGCTTAGAAGAGCAGTCTACTTCACCACCCATCAGGGCAGCTTCCTCAGACCTGCCCCCTTTTTTCTTCTACCTCCTAGTTTTACAATTCATTTTTTTTTTAAGATTTTATTTATTTATTTGACAGAGAGAAATCACAAGTAGATGGAGAGGCAGGCAGAGAGAGAGAGGGAAGCAGGCTCTCTGCTGAGCAGAGAGCCCGATGCGGGACTCGATCCCAGGACTCTGAGATCATGACCTGAGCCGAAGGCAGTGGCTTAACCCACTGAGCCACCCAGGCGCCCCTTTTTTTTTTTTTTTAAGATTTTATTTATTTATTTGACAGAGAGAAATCACAAGTAGATGGAGAGGCAGGCAGAGAGAGAGAGGGAAGCAGGCTCTCTGCTGAGCAGAGACAATTCATTTTAATAGCCTTTTTTTTGCAGGGTCAGGGAAAAGAAAGCAAGACTCCAAGTTCAGGTCAGCAAGCCAGAGGACAAAAACACATGGTCAGCTTTGAGGCCAAGACAGCTTTACACCTCCATCCTCTACCTCCAGGGACAAACACCCGCCCCGTGGAATGCCAGCTCTTTCATTTCACTTGCTGGGGACTTGCCATGCCCTGACTACCATCCCACTGGTGGGTTTATATTAATAATGAACCAGAACTGGAAGCTTCAAAGACATCCCAGGTACAGAGCATATGCATACAGATACAATGCAATGCCTGGAAACCACTTCATAAATTAGTCTTCCATCCATGGAACCTGAATATAGTTCCCAAATTTAATACGAGTTTTTAATAAGAACTACCATTTAGAGAGTGTTTATTATGTGTCAGGCACAGCGGCAAACTAAGCTTTCCCACATGCTATCCCCATTTAATCATCACACAACACTTCAAGGTAGATGCTGCTACTTGGGCTCCTTGGCGTCAAAAAATCTCCCAAGCTCACAACATTAGCCAAGAGGGAAAATGCTAAAACCCACATCCATCTGACCCTTCACCTCCTAGTGCAGGGCCTTCCCCAGTTGGCATATAAAAACTGTTGGCTCCTTGCAATATTAATATCTTCATTTGACTGCCTAAGCAAAGTGCTAAAAACAAACAAAAATACACCTTTCTGAAAGAAGAGTTTATAATTTACATATGTGAGAAACTAACAATGCAAGACTAGTCTTATCTCCGGCTTAAAACTGACCATCTGGAAAAATAAAGTCGTTCTGAGTAAATCTGTGCTCATCAGCACAACTGGCACAAGTTCATAGGCAGTGTCAAGCCCAGAATTGGTTACGAAAATTATTTCCGCAAGCTCTGGAATAAGCACTTAATAGAGCCTGTCCCCATATCTGGCTGATTTACACCTTTTGCAGACGTCGCAGTTGAGGTCCTGCAAGGAACAGATGATACACCCAAACTAGGCAGCTCCAGGAAAGTTTAATAAAGGGACTGTGTAAAAAGGTTCAGGGTGCAGAGAACACAGGGACAACGTGGTATCTCTGAGGACAAATAAGGAGTGTTATTGTCAAACCTGGGCTTGAACGATCCAGGGACAGAGAAGGTTCAGGGCCACCTGACAGAGGCTTAGCTAAGACCCCCAGTCTAAGGACACAAATGGTGGAGACTCTACAGATAGGGAGCCAAAGGAATAAATCTCGCCATGTCACTCTCCTTCTTCTGATCTCCTGCTGATGTCACACTGGCTGAACCCAACCGGAAGTCAGGAGATGAAACTGTCATTGATATAACCCACATTAAGTACATGTATTTCATACAGCCTCACAGAGCAAAAAGCAAGTAGATCAGAAGAAGAGGGGACCTAGAAAGGCAAATGAAAATCATCTAGCACATGCAACAACCCCTTTCCTCTCCATCAGCTTTTCTCCCCTGCTCATTTGTTGCTATAAAGCCTTTGATTACTTCTACTTTCTCTTGCCCCGAGGCGGTGATGAGAAGTGGCTGCAGCAGCGCCCAAGGATGCTCTTCAAGTTTTCTGGCCCAAAGATCACCAAGACAGGAGACATCACATAAAACCCATCACATGCAAGTTATTAAACCGTCTACACATGCGCATGCATGACCTTGCGGCATATTCCTCAGGATGAGTAACCGCCTCTGCGCTGCATTCCTGAAGCATAAATTTTAGAAGCCCAGAAGCTACTTCTTTTCTTTTCTTTAATTTGACAGACAGAGATCACAAGTAAGCAGAGAGGCAGGCAGAGAGAGAGGGGGAAGCAGGCTCCCCACAGAGCAGAGGACCCTGGGATAATGACCTGAGCTGAAAGCAGAGGCTTTAACCCACTGAGCCACCCAGGAGCCCCCAGAAGCTATTTCTAAACATAGGCTTCAATCTGCAGTGAGGATGAACTTTTAAAAGAACATACATTGGGGCGCCTGGGTGGCTCAGTCAGTTAAGCATCTGCTTCAGCTCAGGTCATCATCTCAGGGTCCTGGGATTGAGCCCTGCATAGGGCTCCCTGCTTGGCGGGAAGTCTGCCTGTCCCTTTTCCTCTGCCTCTCACCCCTGGCTCATGTTCTCTCTTGCCCATTCTCTCTCTTAAATAAATACAATCTTTAAAAAACAACGACATAAAAACACATGTCATGGGGAGCCTGGCTGGCTCAGTTGGAAAAGCATGCAACTCTTGATCTTAGGGTCATGAGTTCAAGCCCCATATTGGGTGTAGAGAGTATATAAATAAATAAATAAATAAATATTTGAAATAGATGAATAAAAATTTTAAAAATGTGTCAAACTGAACATACTCTTTCCCTAGAGCCCCCAAAGCCTATTCCTTCCCCAAGTTCCTAGGCTCTGCTTCATTAAAAACAAAACAAAACAAAAAAATCAGAAAAAACAAACGACTTAGGAAAACAGAGAGGAGACCATTGCTGTCAAGAGCTGGCAACAAAATTTTAGAAGACAGAATGGGAACTAAAGTGTAGGATCTGCCGTTGTAGGAAAGAAACAGAAGGGGACCTGGCCAAGGGTGGAGCCGTGTGCCTCCCCAGTCTGCAGAGGTACAAAGTGGAAGGTGGCAGCACAGAGGGAAGGAAGCCTGGAGCTTGAAAGTCTGCATCCAAAAGAGCTATACCCCACTCCAAGCCCCTTCTCCTGGCAGCTGGGCAAGTACAGTTCTAAGCTTTATGGAATTACTCACCTGATTTTTAAAACTTACATGCAAAAGTAATACAGGATACATCATTTAAAAATTAAATTAATTTTAAAACTTTGACAAGAACTTATATAAGCTTATACTACTTGTGGCTGAGATTATTTTGATGTTGGATCAGAAATGAAGTAACAATGGCCATTACAGAAGGAAGAGAAAACTGCCCTCAGTTAGAACTGAAGTCTTGCTCAGCTAGGAGAGGACATGTCAGCTTGCTCTATATGCCAATTTTAGAATCAGTTCAGACAAATAAATGCTGAATATGATATGTTTCCCCCATTTTATTGAGGTATAATTGGCAAATAAAAATTACATCTGTTTAGAGGTGCCTGGGTGGCTCAGTGAAGGTTAAGCCTCTGCCTTTGGCTCAGGTCATGATCTCAGGGTCCTGGGATCGAGCCCCACAACGGGCTCTCTGCTCAGCGGGGAGCCTGCTTCCCCCTCTCTTTCTGCCTGACTCTCTGTCTACTTGTGATCTGTCTGTCAAATAAATAAATGAAGTCTTTTTAAAAAATTACATTTGTTTAAAGTGTATGATTTGATGTTTTGATATATGTAAACAGTGTGAAATATCACCACAATCAAGCTGATTAGCATATCCTCCCTTATTTACCACTGTCTTTCTTTTTTCCTGGTAAGAACACTTAAGATTGGGGCGCCTGGGTGGCTCAGTGGGTTAAGCCGCTGCCTTCGGCTCAGGTCATGATCTCAGAGTCCTGGGATCGAGTCCCGCATCGGGCTCTCTGCTCAGCGGAGAGCCTGCTTCCCTCTCTCTCTCTGCCTGCCTCTCCATCTACTTGTGATTTCTCTCTGTCAAATAAATAAATAAAATCTTTTAAAAAAAAAAAGAACACTTAAGATTTACCCTTTTAGAGGTACCTGGGTGGCTCAGTGGGTTAAAGCCTCTGCCTTTGGCTCAGGTCATGATCCCAGGGTCCTCGATCGAGCCCTCCATTGGGCTCTCTGCTCAGTGGGGAGCCTGCTTCCCCCTCACTCTCTGCCTGCCTCTCTGCCTACTTGTGATCTCTGTCTGTCAAATAAAAAAATAAACTAAAAAAAAAAGATTTACCCTGTTAGTAAATTTCAAGTATAAATAAGGTATACTTAAATTTCAAGTATGTAGTACAGTATCATTGACTGTATTCACGATGCTATACATGAGACTGAATTCCTTTTTTGAGCGTTAAAGAGACTGCCATATTTTGAGAATTCATAACAGGAGAGAAGCAAGAAAATAAAAAGCCAGCCCACTGGGCACGAGAACCATGTTTTGGGTGCCTTAAAGTTGGCCCAATCTCAGGCCAGCTCAGATGACTGGCTCACTTGGGACCAGCCAGACAGGAGGACTGTGGTCCTGCCAGAGCCATCCATGAACGGGGCTGAAACATGCATGAAATGCATAAAAGCAGAAAGTCACCTCCTAGCTGTTAGCCTTGCTCTGAGATGACCCAGGTAAGATTCAACACCCTCCCCTGGCTGAATTCTACCACTGAACCTGAGCCCACCTGCAGACTTGAAAAACCTGACTTTTCTGCCTCCCAACTCTCTCCCCAGACCACATGCTCTCAAAGGTGACTCTGGGCTTCCCAGACCCAGAATAATGTTTGCCTAACATTATTTCCCCCAAACGGGCACTTCTACCAGCTGCTAAGGAGCCATGGCAGGGGAAAAAGACAAGCCCTTAATGAACTGGCGAAGTGTCTATAGGCTAACAGATGGAAAAATGAAGGATACTGTAATACAGGAAGAGAGAGAAGGTGAGGGAGAAGAGAGGAAGGAGTAAGAGTGAAGAGGAGGGAAACGAGAAAGAGCACATCCATTCTTGCCTCCACAGAGGATCAGACCCTGAAACGCAAGCAGGTGGCACGTTAAAATATCATTAAGAGGAAAACTTTGCAGAGCCAAGTGAAATCATTCCACGGCTATTGTAGGTTTTTTTTTCAGCAACTGCACAAGTTAAAATATTAGATCTCTATAAATCTTATTCTACACAAGTTCTCAGCCAGTAAAATCTAGCCAAATTAAAAAATCACTGTAGGGCGCCTGGGTGGCTCAGTTGGTTAAGCAGCTGCCTTCGGCTCAGGTCATGATCCCAGCGTCCTGGGATCGAGTCCCATATCGGGCTCCTTGCTCCGCAGGGAGCCTGCTTCTCCGTCTGACTCTGCCTTCCACTCTGTCTGCCTGTGCTCGCTCTCGCTTGCTCTCTCTGACAAATAAATAAAATCTTTAAAAAAAAAAAAAAATCACTGTAAATGCACTGTTGCTCACAATGACCCACAAATGAAAATTAAAAGCAATGACTTTAAGTATTCACAGGGTGTTTCCTTGTTCTTTAAAAACAGGAGGCTTTAATATTTTTATTTATGTATGTATTTATTTGAGAGAGAGGGCAAGTGCAAGCAGGGGGCAGGAGGAGGGGGCGGGAGGAGGGGGGCGGAAATCCCAAGCAACCGGAGGGCTCCATCTTACAACCCAAGAGATCATGAGCTGAGGTAAAACCAGGAGTCAGATGGTTAACTGACCAAGCCACCTCTGTGGGTGCATGGCCTCAAGAAATCTTAGTTTCTTGAGAAACCTCCTGCCTGGATGTTAGGCTCTTTTCCTGCAGTCAGTAGAGCCACACTGGGCTAACACACAAACAGTAACTTCCCATTCATCACCTGGCTTTTCCATAGGAGGGCTGCTATTCTGATTCACACTTTAAAGGCTCCCTAAGTGAGCCTTGTCATGACCTGACCAGTTTCCTCATCACTGCTTAATTTCTCCGGTCCAGCTTGACGCCATCTGTACTGCGCCCAGCTCCCTGGCTCTTCTCAGAACTAATCCTGCAGAAGGGGCGAGGCTTAACCCCCCTTCCCTCAATACCCACCAGATGCTAATGGTAGATACTCAAAAAATATTTGTTGAATGAATAAATATATAAAATTAAGCACACCTCTGTTAATAGGTCTTTGATTCTTTTAGAGCAATAGTTCTCAAAGTGTGGTCCTCAGTCCTGTAGCAAAAGCATCACCTGGGAACTTAGAAATGCAAAAAATTCTCAGGCCCCACCCAGACCTTCTGATTCAGGAGCTGGGTAGAACAAGCTCTCCAGCTGATTGTGATGCATGCAGAGTTTGAACACCATCCTGTGAGAGCATCCCACCCAACAGAGCATGCAGTAGGCACAGAAAAATGTCTACTGAGCCTCAGGACCTTGAGGGGTCTGCAAACAAGCCTGGAGGCTGTGAAGGAACTGACCAGATTATGGCTTTGCCTGTTAAAGATAACAGGAACTTAATAAATTTCAGTCGCTGGAAGGAAATCAGAGCAAAGAGGCCATCCCCCTCACCCTTATTGCTAAGAAGGCTATGGAACTCCTAAGAAAGCTCAATCAGGAGTGGCTGACAAGGAGCTTGCAAGAGCTGGAGAGGGTGAGCAGGAGCCCCCTGGAAACTGCAGCCTGGGAGCTACTGTCTTCTTCGGTCTGGAGCAGCAGACACAGAAGCATATTAACAAGCCCACAGAGACTCCATTGCCAAGGGCTAGAGGGCTGGGCCTCCTGGCAAGTGCAAATGCTCATAAGCTGAAAAGATATTAACTGCTCCCAAGTGCCAGGCAGAGATGCAGGAAGAAAGCTCTATGAAAAGAGGAGCACTTTGTGGCTTATGGCTCTGGTCAGGGTGATGGCTCTTTTCTTCTGAGCAAAACCTCCAAATCAGCACCCAGAACCCAAAATACCTTAGATTTATCCTCCCCTAAGCTTTTTGGGCAGGAATGGCAAAGTTGTGCCTTAATGCTTCATAAATTCCCCAAAAACGGAGGCCCTAGAGAAAAACCCACACTGGTGGAACACCTACTGTGTGTCCTGCCCTTTTCACCCCGCTCTCCACACTGCAGCCACAGAAAAGTTTGATCTCTCACGCCCCTGATTAAAATTCTTCAATGGCTTTCCACTGTCCTAGACAAAGTCCAAATTCCATAGGCAGGCAAAAAAGATCCTCAGAGTTGGGCGCAGCCTTCCTCTCCAGCCTCCTCTGGCCTCTCTTTTTTCCCTAACGGACACTCCCCAACTCTCACTCCAAACTCGGGCTGTAGTGAAGAGCTTTCACAGACCCTGAAACAACATTCCCACTGCCCACCACCAGGCCTCCGTATCGGCTCTACCCTCCACCAGCCACATGCTTTCTTCCCTCTACAGCCCTCACCCCTCAGCTCAGCTCTGATCATTTTCTTTTTTTTTTTAAATTTAAGATTTGTGTATTTGTTTAGAGAGACAGAAAGAGCATGAGCGAGAAGGGCAGAGGGAGAGAGAGAGAGAGAAAATCTCAACCCAACTCCATGCTGAGCGCAGTAGGGCTCCATCCCATGACCCTGACTGAGATCAGGGCTTGAGCTCAAACCTAGAGTCACCCAGGTGCCCCAGCCCTGGTCAATTTTAATCATCTTCAGGTCTTAGCCTTGCAATCTTGGAATTTCATCCCGACCACGCTCTCTCTCTCGCCAACCCCATGCAACACATGGTTTGAGTTTTCTGTGTGTTCCCATAGTTCCTTGCCTTTCTTTCATTATATATATGTATGGACTGTGGACCACAGACAACAGAGTCTGGCCCTACGCCGCTCAAGTTCAAAACCTCACTCTGCGACATAGTAGCCAAGACCCTTGGCAAATTACTTGAACTTTCCAAGCCTCCGTTTCTTCATTTGTTGTCAAGGTACCTACTTCATTGTCTTGAGAGGTTAATGAATTTCTTTGAGATTAAATGAATTCATACATTGAAAGGTCTATGGTAAGAACTGTGTGAACTCTACATGACAGACAAAAGTGTATGCTATTATTCTTTCTGTATATATCATACGACACCATGGCCCGGACTACAAGCTATAGGACAGTGAAGGACACTGTCTTCAGGGGCAGACACTACACACACATTTGTTGATTGGATGGTAGTGCCTCCTTCTGATATCTTCCATTGTCCCACACTGCCTCACAGTGGCTGCCATGACTAGTGAGAGGAAAAGTACCAGACAACTTGTTCTAGTGGGAATTATTAATTACCATCAGCACGAGCAGGAATTTCTTCATTATCTTCTAACTAAAGAAGCAGATGAAAGAAGATATACAAATGGCCAACTAACATATAAAAAGATGCTCAGCATCATTAGTCATTAGGGAAATGTGAACCAAAAGCACAGTGAGATACCACTTCATATCCCCTAGGAAAGCGAGAATAAAAAAGAAAATCGCAGTTGTTGGGGGAGAATGTGGAGAACTAGGACCACTCATATTGCCAATGGGAGTATAAAATGATGAAGCTGCACTGGAAAACAGTTTGGCAGTTCCTCAAAAAGTTACACAGTCACCATAGGACCCAGCAAGTCTACTCCTAGGTATAGATCCAAAAGAAAGAAAAGCACATATCCACACAAAACCCTACATACAAATGTTCATTGGCCAAAAAGTATAAGCAATACAAACGACCCACAACTGATGAATGGATAAACAATATACGTACAGTCATACCATGGAATGTTACACACCATTAAAAAGGAATGGGGTACTGGTACATGCTACAACATGGATGAACCCAGAAAATATTATGCTGAAAGAAGCCAGATACATATCACTACAAATTATAGGATTCCATATAGAGATAGAAAGTATATCAGTGTTTGCCTAGGGCTGGAGTGGGGGAGGTGACCTAATGGGTCCAGCCTTTCTTTTTTGGAGTGATGAGAATGTTCTAGAATTAGACAGCGGGTGATGGCTACACAAACCTATGAATATAATAAAAACCACCAAATCGTATGCTTTAAATGGGTGAATTGTATGGTATGTGAATTATATCTCAGTAAAGCTGTTAAAAATAAAAAGAAACTACTGAAACAACAGAAAAAAGGGCCATTTTTAAGCATTTGCCTATGTACCAATTTGCATGCTAAACTGCTTTTATATATTCATTGTCCGAAATTCCAAAAAAGGCAAGAGAGGCTATAAGTACTTTTTCAAAGATGATTTCTGGAATGAGCCTGCACAGCCTAGGGCAGAGGCTCAACAAATTGTTCTCTGCCTAGGCTGGTGATTCACTGAGAGAAGTGCAGGCACAGACCTGGGTTTGTAACAAAGCCTTGGGTAGGAGAGCGGACTGTAGGTTGGAGGGAAAGGTCTCTTAACCCTAAAGCTCCACTGGAGAGAAGCTGCGAACAAGTTGGGAACAAGTACTGCAATCTCAGGACAGAGATGAGGGAGGGAATCCTCGGCATGGTTCAAGGCCCCAGGGCAAAGCTGAGTGACCTGCCCACACCCAGTGGCCACCCAGTGGCCAAATATGAAGGGCAGTAGTACCTTCGAGCACAGACCCTGAACTTGGACTGTCAGGGTTTTCAGTCGGATTCCATTTAATCAAGTTTCTTAGCCTCAGTGGCCTCAAGTGACCTCACTGGCAAAATAATGGTCCCCACCTAAAAGATCTGTTGTAAGAAATGAATGAGTTCATTGTACAGAAAGCACTTAGAACTATCCTGGCACATTGTAACAGCTCCATAAATGTTAACGGATGCTATCATCAGCTCATCGTCACCATTACCACCACCATCATCATCTACGGTGAGACGCATCATCTGATTCAACGAGCCTGTCTGTCTAAAGACCAGGAAAGGGAGGTGGCAGACAGACATCAACATTTACTCTTGGGGTGGAGGTCTATTTGCAGAGGGGCCACTTTACACCGATTTCACGTTGCTTGAATGCGCCGGAAGGACAGGAAGTTCCAGCCTCTCTGCGCCAGGACCAGGCCGGCGGACCAGGGGAGCGTAAGGCTCCGTAGGCTCACCCCACCGCGGAGAGGTTTAGGGTCCCTGGGCTTTTGGGGAGAAGGAGGAGGAGGAGGAGGAGCGCGGGATTCGCGGGGCGGAGCCGGGGGAGGTCCGTCGGGAGGGAAAGGCCTGTCCGGAGAGAGAGAAGCCGGAGAGCGGGCGCTGCTGCCTCAGAGGCCCGGCCGGGCGTCTGGGGCGCGGTACCTGGAGTCGAACTTCTGGCCGTCGGGGAATGTCCCCACGTAGTGGTAACGCACGAAGTCGCCGCTGCGCACGGTGCGCGGGCACTCGTCGGGCACGAAGCGCCGCTCGATCTGCAGCTCCGTGTCGAGGCCCAGGCCCGCCACCGGCGCCGCCTGCCCCGTCACCCAGAGCAGTAGCAGCAGCAGCGGCGGCGGCGGGGGTCGCCAGCCCCGGGCCCTGAACGCCATCAGGGGCGTCGAGGAGAGCAGCGAGGGGCGGGCGCGGGGCGCGACGTGGAGCCGGCGAGGGCGTGCGGAACTCGGGCGGCGAGGGTCGGAGCTGGGCGCGCCGCGGCGTTTGCAAACGTGGAAAAGACTGCCGGCCCTCCCCGGGCGGCAGCCGCCACCCCCTCTCTCACCGCCCGCCCCCCACCCCCCGGCCACATCCAGCGAGGGGAGGAGCCGCAGACGCGCGCCTGGGCTGGCCTGCCGCGCCCCGCGCCGCCCGGGCCCTGCCCGGCCCTGCCCTGCCCTGCCCTGCCCAGCCTGCCCAGCGAGCGGGTCCGCCAGGGGAAGCCGGCTGGCAGCTTCAGAGGGAACCTGTCCTCGAGGGAGAAATCGTGAACTCCTCGGGACGGGGCTTCGGCCCAGAGTTGAGAAAGGAAACGCGTTTACCAACCAGGCCAAGTGGCCGGCCTCCGCCTGTCCCTGGAGACTCTCCAGATTTAGCGCCACCAGAGGCTCCTACGTGGCCGCGGGTCGAATTACTGCTGGCTGCTTTGAGTAGGGAGGGAAACTTAGATTATTATGTTTTTTTAACTTAGTTACAAGAATGAATTCTACATGAAAAAGACTGAAAACATTCTTCAGGGTTTTTTTGTTTTTGTTTTCAGGATAATCCTTAAAGAGAAAGGGAGAGGCGTGTATTCTGAAACTCCCCTGATAGCTCTCCAGAGAGGGGTTTAAGTTACTGTGACTGTTCCCCAAGCCATTAGTGGATGGACTGTGAGCTAGTACTTAATAGCAAAGTAATAGCAAAGATTGCGCATGGTCCCACACAGGTGACTAAGCTAGGTAGGACTTCACAGTACTTAAACGAATTCTTGGCTTAGAATTGGTTGTTCTTACTTACTTACTTTTGAACTAATGAAAGCAAATCACCAAGGCTTTCTCAGCTTTTCTGGGAAGCAAACTATCCCTATACTAAAACCTGGCAAACACTGGGAGAGAGAGAGAAAAAAACTGGGCACCAGTTCATCCATGTTGTAGCATGTACCAGTACCCCTAGAACTACAAAAATAATAAAATGTGAGCAAATTTGTTTGTTTTTATGCGGAAAGGCGTTTTTATTATAGCATGGAACAGGACCCATAGGTAGAATTGCTGGTCGAGATTCTTAAAATTGCAAGTGAGAGAAACCCAACTCACCTGGTTGCTGCATAGAAGTATATCCTAAGGTTTCAGATTATTTGATGGCTTGCTATAAGGTCACTGGTTTTGGTGGGAGAACATCTGGTTTTTGTCCCCCCCTCCCCCTTTTATCTTTTCCTTCTTCTTTCTTCTTCCTTCTTTTCTTTTACTTTAGGGGCATAGCTTGGTCAACAACAAAGCCTTTTGAGGATGGGAGGAACAATTCTGGTTCAGCTTGGTTGATCTGAGACCCTTAGATTTACTTTGATTTGCATTGTGGAGTCGTCCGACTTGGGTTTGGGGTGGTTAGGCACTGGAGTCTGGCCAGGCATCCCTCTGTTTATTGAATCTCAAGGTTTCTTCATGTGATTTCTCCTCATGAGTTAATAATTTGGGCTTCCTCACAGTATGGTGGCTTCAGGGCAATGGAACAGCTTACATTCCTGAAGGCTTTAGGAGGAAATATTTCAAGAGAATGATGTGGAAACTATATCATCTCTTCTGATCTAATTTTAAAAATAATGAGGCATCTCTTCCTAGTAATGAAAGTAACTGTCCATTACTTTCTACTGGTTACAATAAAATCACTAAAGTTGGTCTAGATTCAAGGAAAGAGGCAGAGAGCCCACCTCTCTATGGGAGGAGTATCAAGATCATTTGTAGAAAACAAATGAGAGAGATTATTGCAGGGGACTTGGATAATGCCATTTGCCACAATAACTAAAGTCATAAGATATTAGATTACAAATTGCAATGTCAAGTTACTAATTTACCAGAGGAGACCCACCGTTCCACTCACCCCATTACTCAGATCTGAGAAAAACAGCATTCTCCTCATATTAGGATCTGGTATAATACACTTTCAGGATGGTGCCGGGTGAGAATGAAATCAGAGCACAGAGGCTTGGTGAGTCTTGAAAGGTATTTCCTTTAAGATGGGGCCAAAATTTGCAGCATTATTTACTACAACCAAGATATGTAAACAACCTGTGTCCATCCATTGATGAATGGATAAAGAATTGAAATATTATTCAGCCATAATAAGGAATGAAATCTTGCCATTTTTGACAACATGAATGGGCATAGAAGGTATTATGCGAAATGCAATAAGTCAGACAGAAAAAGACAATACCATGATTTCACTAACATGTGGAAACTAGAAGAAAAAACAAAGCAATAGAAACAGTTTCATAGAGAACAAATTGGTGGATGCTACAGGGGTGGGGTGGAGATGTGTGAGATAGGTGAAGAGGATTAAGAGGCACAAACTTCCAGCTATAAAATAAATAAGTCACAAGGAAGAAAAATGCATCACAGGGAATATAGTCAATCATATTGTCGTAACTTTGCATGGTGACAGATGGTAACTACACATATCAAGGTAAACATTTCTTAATGTATATAAATGTTGAATCGTTATGTTGTACACCTGAAACTAATACTGTATGTCAACTACACTTCAATTAAAGAAGAAAAGATGGGGCTAGGGTTGGTCAAATTTATGCCTCATTCTCAATGGTGCATATTTCTCTAGTGTTCAGAACACTCGTGTGTTTATATAATTTGTGTCTTCTGCAGACAACGCTAGACAAATACCATCTATATTTTTCCCTGGTTCTCCTTTTTTAGATTCTATAGACCATCTTGTTTCTGTAATACAATTAAGTCACACTTTTTGTTTCTCAATCATATCTTCCTTAGACTATATTCTCCTTGACTAGATGGAAACATCTTGCAAGACATTTACAGGCCACTTATTGGCCCAACAACTGGATTGGTTCATGCAACAGTTCACTTTCAGAGGGAAACCAGATTTCCAAGCTCTGGGACACGTCAGTGTAACATGTGTTTCTGTTCATAGCCTTTGTGTTTTGGTTCATTTGGATTTTTTCTAATAAATATGAAGGAGGTCCTTATATATTTTAAGTATTACATATTGAACGCCACATTTGAGGGGAATATTCCCTATCCTGTTACTTTTACTTCTTTTGTGGTTTCCTCCATTATGTTAAAGCTAAAATACTGAGCGGAACTTCACATATATGCATTTACAAAATACAGCCTAGTTAAGCACTTTTAACAATTCGCAGCCTGGCTCCATGACTTATACTGCGACATCCTTAGGCATGTTATTTAACTCTCTCGGTCTCTTTATCTATAAAAGAAGGGTAATACATACGGGTAATAACTGCGCTTAGTAAGTTTTTAAAGATTAAATCAACTTTTCTTACTGGCTCAGCTCAGTGACGAGCACATAAAAAGCGCTCAGTGTCTACAGCCTTCCGCGCGGCACCCAAACCTTGTCAAGATAGACTGCAGGCTGGCTCTGTCTTAACCAAGCGCTGGAAAATCAGAGAATTACTCTGAGGTGTCTTACTTTCTTCAAAGCTGGGTGAATCCCAGCACCAAGTAGCACAGCCAGTGTCTAGCCAGGGGGGCTGCAAAGCCACCGGGTTCGGGTCCCCGGGTCCTCCCAGGGGAGGGGCGCGCGCGAGGGGGCGGGGCTCCCCGGCCGTCCCGCAGGCCTCCACCGCCCAGCTCGCGGCCGCCGCCAGGGGGCGCGCTCCGACCCGGGTCGGCCTAGCGGCGGGGCCCGGGAGCTTCCAGCGCGGACTTGGGGCCGCTACACGGGAGGCGGCGGGGAGGCCTGACGGGAGGCGGGGACCACGAGGCTTCGGCGGGGACAGCGGGCCCTACGCGGGCGGCGGGAGGGGGCGCTGCAGGCCCGGCCGGCCGCGGCGTGAAGGAAGTGCCGTCTTCGCCGCCTCTGCCGCCTGAGGTGCGCCGCCGCGCCACCTCACCCGGCGGGCCGCGATGTCGTCCCGGCCGGGGCGCGACGATGCGGGGGCCGGGGGAGTGCGGCGGCCGCGGGAGCCGGCCGAGCAGGAGCTGCAGCGGCGCCGGGAGCAGAAGCGGCGGCGGCACGACGCGCAGCAGCTGCAGCAGCTCAAGCACCTGGAGTCCTTGTGAGTTCCCGCCGCCCCCGCTCCTCCGAGAGGCGCTGGGTCGCGGTGAGCCGGCGCCGCGGGGGCGCGGGAGGCTGGGTTCCCGGGGACCCGTGCGGCGCTGGCGCCCGGACTTGCAGTCGCGCCTCCGCGGGGAGGGAAGGGCCGTTCCCCCGGCGCGCCGAGCGGCCTGGCCCGGCAGGGGAGCTCGGGCTTTACTCCCCGCCCGAGGTCGTGCGGCCGCGGCTCTGCTTGGCGCTGAGGACCGTGCGGCACTCCGTGGTCGCTGGGTGGGGAATTGGGGACTGAACACGCGGCAGGTGCGGTGAGCGCTGCCGTCCTGCCCTTTCAGGGTGGTCGGTTCACGGGGCCCGCCGGGCACCGGATAACCCATTCCCTTCATCTGCGGCTGAGAAGGGAAGAGAACACGCCGTCCTCTACCGTTAGTGCGGTGGGGAGGGCAGGGCTGGAGAATGGGGTGACGGACCTGTCCCTAAAGATCCCAAAGACGGAAGAGTGGAGACTTGTTCTCTTTAGTCCTGAGGGCTTTTACCAGCAAGACGGGTGGGGGCTACAAAGAGGCCAATTCCAGCTCAGCCAAAAGAATTAGGACCAGAGTCTCCTGGGGTTGCTGGTCAGCAACCGAAAGGGGCGCGGTGCGCCCCCAGCTCCAGCGGGATCAGGGAGAGAGTCTGGAAGCCGCGGGAGGAGGGCGGATTGGAAAGGAGACTGAAACCTCAGGTAGGAGGTGGAGTCCTGACCTTCCAGTTCTTTTCTGTGATTCTGTCTTTCTGTAGTTAGCTGGCCGACTTGTAAGATTGGTGCTCACGGAGTTCTTCCATACATTCTTCGATTCTATTTAGGTAACGCTCGCATTACCTAAGCTAAGATGATGATGATGTAAGGAATAGTCCGCAAAGGACTCAGATTCTTTATAATTAACCTGGGAGCTTTGACACAAAATGCATTGCATTGTTGGAGGCTGGCCTGCTCTTTTCAGTGTGACCCTTGAGCCATCAACTACCTTCCTTTATATTTATGAGAACAGTTGTAAATGGGATTTTTTAGGGAATGTGATTGCTAAAGATTTCACAATGTGTAGTTCCATCACACTCCTTTTCATCTTGGCAATAACAATTACATATTTTTCAGGAATTTGGATTTCTGTTTAATTGGCCATATGTTGTTTTTGTACAACTCCTGTGGCTCATAGGATGTATTACTGGATTATTGGATTCATAGACTACTACCAAACTCCCTTTGGTCTTTGTGCAAAAGCCATGGCATCAGTATTTTAAATGAATGGCTGCAGATGAACTATATCATTTCTCCAATTTGTGCAGTTTCCATTGTTCTCCACAACATTGTCACCATGTTGTGTTGGAAAATATTTTAAGCATTTGCTTTGGAAAATCACTGTACCACACCTTAGAAGCTAAATCTATTCATGCCTAGTTGTTTACTATGTAGTCTTCATGGGGCAGATCCTCCTCTGCTCAGAAAAACTCCAGATTAGAGACTCATGGCATTTGTTATTTACTCCCTGCCAAGCTGTTTTCTTCCACCTCTGTTGCCCCAGATCTTGGCCTCTGTGATGCTAGTGCTCCAGTCCGGAGGTGCCTCATAAGGTTCTTGAGAGCATGGACTTGTCTTCAGCAAAGGACTGAAGCCAGCATTGTGAAGTGTGTGGGATAAGTCAGTTGCCCAAAGTATACAGTGAGAATGAATCGTAATTCAAACTAAAGGTTTTTACCTCCAAAGCCCATGAGGTTTCTACCCTGCCTCACTTTCCTTCTGCAGGATTCACATTAACACTGATTTAAAACTGAAAAATTCTCTTGCTAGAATTCTACCTACTCCAAGAAGTTAGATTATTTCCTTGTATCAGGACAATTATAAAGATGTATTGTCATTTCTGAGTGCAGTTTTCTTTATTTTATTTTATTTGTCAGAGAGAGCGTGTGTGTGTACATGCACAAGCGGGGGTGGGGGGCCAGCAGGCAGAAAAAGAAGCAGGGCCCCCGCTGAGCAAGGACCCTGGGATCATGATCTGAGTCGAAGGCAGATGCCTAACCAACTGAGCCACCCATGTATCCTGGGAGCAGTTTTCATTTTATATGTTTTTTGGATTTAACTAGTTATATCCTTATGCCCATAGTTCTCCCTTCTAGTACCTAACAACATGCCTAGCACAATATTTGATTACTTCTACAAGGAGTAAGCTTTTATATGGAATCTTTAATACTACCTGAATATCAAATTTAGTTTTGCCTATTGTACCCACTCTTTTTTTCTAGTAGGAAAATATCAAGTTAGGGCTAGAATGGAGGTTATATTCCTCAAACTATTACAGAAATAGCATTATTAAAATAGAAATCTAGCAAATATAACTCTATAGCAGATATGAACTCTTAATAGCATATTTTTGGCTCCATTTTTCTTTCTTAGTCCTCAGTTACCTTGGTTTTTCTTTCAAAAATATATTAACCTGTGTTTATACCGACAGAGCTGTAATGTAGTTACCACTGATTTCATTTTCTTTTGCAATTAAAAAGCATTTTGCAAGTTAATGCATGTAGATTTGAATAGAATGAAAAACAAAGATTTCTTCCATTTATTATCCTTAGTTCCTTTCCCTAGGGGCAAGCATGTAATTAGTTTCTTTGCTATCCTTTAGAGGTACCTAAAAGGTATGTATCTGTGTGGCCATATATAGTCTCTTTCTTCCCATGCACACAAATAGAAGCTCACCAAATTGTTTTGTTTCATATCTCCTCCCCCCACTTTTTTTTTTTTTTTAATTTAAACTGTTATGGAGCTTGCCCCATGTCAATATATAATTCACTTTTTAAAGATTTATTGATGTGTATCTGTTCATAAATGTAAATCTGTTCATTATAGAACACCTAATTACTCACCCTTGCTTCACCATCTGGGTGCAGCAATGTTGAATCTCTCACATTTCCAAGTTTCTAGAATCTTTTCACAATTTTAAGCCAGCTGCTATGCCCAGATGTCCTCAGTAAAATGTTCTTTGTGGGGGTGCTAAATGGACCCAGGATGTTTGGTTATCACATTTCTTTTTTTCATTCTTATTTTCCTTCATGGTCCCATAGGCATTCACAGTTAAAAGCCAAATAAACACCCACGTGGTGTATGTTCTAGCTAGAAGTGGGTCAGCACTGAAAAGTGAACATGAGCATTTGGTACTAATTATCCAGATTTGGAGTCCAGAAGCCTTTTGGGGCAATTCCGGCAGAGTAATGGGAAGTGAAAATGAATTGGTTGCATAGGCATGTTGTATATGTTCCCTTGGCGGGGGTGGTCTGAGAGCTCAAAGGAAAAGTCCATTCCCTGCTTACTCTAGCAGCATTCTTGCTGAATGCTGCCTGTCATCAGGCACCGGGCAAGGGTGCTGGACCCTGGGTCCAGTGAGGCTGTCAGAGAGCTGAGGAGCAGATGGCTCACTCTGCAGGCAGGGTGGTGGGCAGGATTTGAACCAGGATCTGCAGGGAAATGAGAGAGGAAGCCTCTAGGACAGATCAACTCCATTTCCTTCCCTTCCAACAGTCCCTCCTGCCTCCCCCACTCATGCTGCCCCCAACCAAGTTAGAAAAGACTTCTTAACCTCCTCCCCCATGCACCTCTTCAGTGTTGAGTAAGTGGATGTTTTGCTAGGTAAATAACCTGACAGCTGTGACAGTTTGGAACCATGATTAGCTCACAGGTCTTCTTGGACATTTCCCCTGCAATCTCTTGCTTTCTCTTCTTCAACAATAAAGTCACTGTGCTCCGACACCTAGTTATTACCTCAGTGAATTTCAGCTCTGGATCTCTGCAGGATATGGTATAGCATCAGTTTATTTATATGGGATCTCTGACTGCTGGGCATATTTTATTAACTGCTTTCGATTTAATGTACTTTTAAGGTTTTACTAAAAATATCCTTTTTATTTTGGCCTACAGTTGCTTTTTGCTCACTAAAATGTGTTACATTCCTGTTAACATGATTGATGATGTTTTTTTCTTTTCATTTCTAGTTATGAAAAACCTCCTCCTGGGCTTATCAAGGTCAGTGTGAAGTTTGTGCGTTTGGTCATCCTCTTAGACATATTTGACTCAGTGCTCAGGCTCAGTACCTTGTTATGAAAACTTGTTGCATGTGATTTTGAACGTCCTTTTATGGAACCCTGCTTCGTCCTGCAGATGCCAGTCGGTTCATACACTTTGGGCTTTCTGTGTGCAGCCTGTGCCTTTGTAGAAAGGTAACCAGCCGTGTGTCTGTTCCCTAAGAAACAGTGGCAGGCCCGCATGTTCCTCGGCGCTCAGTCCCCTTCTCCCTCCCTCTCTCTCGCTGTGGCTGCATCTTCTCACAGCTATGCTCCTTCTCTGACTTGCTGCTGGTTTCCTGAGTATCATTAGCTCAGAGAACAGTAGTCTCTGGGGAAACTGGAAGGTCTCCTGGTCCAGCCTCTGGTGCAGGACACCCCCCTGTCCACCGCCACCCCTGGCAGCACCTGGCCCCAGAGTTCAGTCTCTCTGCAGAAGGAAGACCTAGAGGGCTCGGTGGAGGCCAGAACAGCTTTCTTCTTGCTCACATTCAATGAAAAGAAAAGATTGTTACAAAACCTTCTTCCATTATAAATTTAATATTCATGGGAACTGAAAACAATCAGATGGTTAAAAAAAAAAGCACCTTAATTGTGTAACGAAGTTATTTGGTGGTAAAACACACTTCATAAATACAGCAGATATGAGATTATAAAATGTAACAGTGGTTTCCAAGGGATAATTGTTTTTAGTTTAACATGTTATTTTTATTATTTTAAAAAATCTTGTTTAACTCTGTACTTTGCTTTATTCCACAAGGCCTTTAAGGTAGCAGAAAAGTTTGTGATCTGAATCTAATTTTTGTAATCTAGAATCAGGATTTGGAGCTCACAAATCATTCTTGAGTGAACGATACTAGTAATATCATTTTAAATCATTTTCATGACATAATTCTTCTGGTACATTTATTTCTGGTTTTTTCTGTCAGGTATAATTTGTCTTTCTTTCTAGTACTTGAGAGGGTCACTTAGGATGACATGGGCATGTCCAGCCCATGAGAAAGCCAGGCAGTGCTGTGTTCTGAAGCAGGTAGGAGAGAATTCCTGGGCTTTTTTGCCATGTCGTGTACACGCTGTTTCGTTTTTTAGGAAGCTGAGACTAAGCCAGAAGACTGTATACCAGATGTACCAGGCAATGAAAATGCCAGGGAATTTCTGGCTCACGCACCAACAAAAGGACTTTGGATGCCACTGGAGAAAGAAGTCAAAGTTATGCAGCGTGAGTACAGGAGAGTTGCAAGTAACACTCTTCTGTACACGCAAGTTATACACCACGATTTACAAAGCGTGTTTACTTTTTTTGTTGTTTAATTTGTTGTCACCGCAGCCCTGTTAAGTCAAGGCATAATCTCTGTTTTATAGTTAAGGAAGCAGATCTGCATATGTGTTAGTAGTTTGAGGTAAGAGGTAGAGGAGAGCTTTAACTCCAGAGCTTCTGACTCCAAGGGCAGTCAGTGGTCGCCCACAGGACCATAGCTGCCTTTGGAGTTCACTCTTCGGCAATACTCCAGTAAGAAAAAGGATATTCCGTAGTAGAAATGCCAGGAAGGACAAGGGATGTATTGGAAGGCAGGTCCCTTTGGGTCTTGCATCATCATTCACCACCACACCCCCGTATCAGTGGTGTTAAGGTTTCAACCATGTAACCTGGAAAGAGCTGTGAACCCAGAGGGTGGGTCCACAATGGTGTGTTGTTCTTGCATGCTCCCACCCCACCAGGGCCGCAACACTTTTCACCTAGCATAAGATGGTATTTGAAGAAAGGGTACTGCTACCTTTTAAAGACATTTGTTTGTCCAAAGATTCTTCATACACGTAATTAAAATAGTTTCCAGTCTCTTTTTCTCCATTTCCATTTATAGATTTTTTTTTACTTTATTTTGATATTTATCTCATATGTCTAAGATCACATATTTATTGATTTTTCAGGTTTAGGTGTTATTTGTTGACATTGTACAATGGAAGATGAGAATTTAGCTCTCTCCTGGTCTTACCACACACATCTACCCTTATTATATCCCATCTTCCCCAAAATGGTTTTTTCATAATTTTGGTTAGATAAGTCTTTGATGTTTATTTCATTATGATAATATCCAGAGCTGAATCATATAGTAAACTGATTACTTTTCATTTCATGCATCCTGAAGACTTCCCTCCTTTCCCCTGGATTAATGGTTGTCTTGTTTTTTGGTATTTGTGTGTGCATGTGTGCATTTTGTTTTATTCTGTTATTGTTTTTGGCTTCCATGTACTGATTTTTACTCCAATTGTTCTAAAGGTTCAGTCTTAAGACCTTCACATGCTTAAGGCATTCTGTTAATTTCATCCTTTGACAATGGTTGCTCCCATGCTTGTCATCCAGAGATCTCCCTTCACTTTGGGTTTTGAATTGAATGTTTGCGTCCCTGTAAAAATTCATATGTTGAAGCCCTAATCTCCAGTGGGATGGTATTTGGAGATGGGGTCTTTGGGTAGTGATTAGGATTAGATGAATGATGAGGATGGCTCTGATGATGTGTTAGTCCCTCTTTTTTTTTTTTTTTTTAAGATTTTTTATTTTATTTATTTGACAGAGAGACATCACAAGCAGGCAGAGAGGCAGGCAGAGAGAGAGAGAGGGAAGCAGGCCCCCTGCCGAGCAGAGAGCCCTATGCGGGACTCGATCCCAGGACCCTGAGATCATGACCCCAGCCGAAGGTAGCGGCTTAACCCACTGAGCCACCCAGGTGCCCAATGTGTTAGTCCCTCTTAAGAAGAGACCAGAGAGCTTGCTGTCTCCAGTGTGAAGACACGCTATGAGAGGACATAGCTGTCTACAAGTCAGTAGAGTAATCATCAGAAAACAACCTTGTTGGCATCCAAATTGGAGATTTCCAGTGTCCAGCACTGTGAGAAAATAAATTCCTATTTTGTGTTAGGGGAGCCCTGAATTAAGACACCATCTTAGTGTCTTAGTGTCAAGCTAAGTTTCCCTTAGCTTCTTTCCTCTGTTGAATCTTCTGTTTCCTGTATGTTGAGTCATCTTTTTTGTTATGATCTCTTGTTATGTTGGAGCCAAGACCATTAAATGGGGAAAGGACAGTCTTTCTTAAAAAAAAAAAAAAAAAAAGAATAGTTATTCCCATGCAAAAGAATGAGTTGCACCCTTATCTAATACCATATACAAAATTTAACCTTAAGTGGATCAAAGACAAGTGTAAGACCTAAAACTATAAAGTCTCTTAGAAAACATAGGGCAAAGCTGTACAAAATTGGATTTGGCAGTGATTTCTTGGATCAAACACCAAAGGTACAAGCAACAACCAAAAAAAGGGACAAATTTGACTTCAAAATTTTGTGAATAAAAACATTATCAATAGAGTAAAAAGGCAGCTTTCAGAATGGGAGAAAATATTTGCAAATCATATCTCATAAAGGATTATATCTATAATATATAAAGAACTCCTAAAAATAATGAAGAGACAATCTGATTAAAATTTGGTAAAGGACTTGAATAGACATTTCTCTAAAGAAGGCATATAGATATCCAGTAAGCTCATGAAACGATTCTCAGTATCAGTAATCATTAAGGAAATACAAATCAAATCTACAGCAAAATATCACCTCATACCCATTAGGATGAGTATTAATCAAAAAAACAGAATGTAACAGATGTTGGCACATGGACACAGCCTTCTAGCTTCCCAGGATTGTGTCAGAATTTTTGAAAGCCCTCTATGGACATCCCACTCCCCAGATCTTTTACATTTTTAGCTGGGTTCCTGTTTATCAAATGATATCACAGCCATTGGCAACTATGATGTTAAACAATTCCAGGTGGTTGTTTTCAACAAATATCCTGAGGGATTGGGCTTTAGGAAGAGCTGTATGACTGGTTACATAGCAACAACATGCTGTCAGTGTGGCTCTATGCTCTGGGATTAGGGTTTTTTAGGGGGCTCGTAACCTGGTCTTACCCCCTTGAGGGTTGAGGACTCTTGCTTTTCATAGCTGTCATGGTTGCAAGGCTGTTGGTTTTTAAGATTATTATGGAGATCAGGAGAGAGGGCTGGGAGTAGGTCTGGTTAAAATGCCAGAAATCCTGCTGTTCTTACCAAACTTCACTAGCTTTTCTTGAATGAATGCTCCTCAGATTGTGGCAAACCTTTGGTTAATTTCTAGAGTTTCAAATAAGTTGATTTGGGCAAGTTTACAACTATTTCCAGTGCTTTTATAGAGCACTGGGCATTCTTGAAGTGCTTCCTGGCTTGTTCCTTTTGAAAAGAATCTTATTCATTGTCATTTTTATGGGATGTCAGGAAGAGAATTAAAGCAAGTAAAAATGTGTTTAGTTTGTCATCTTTACTTGGAAATCTACAGGTTTGTGGTTTTTTTGTTTTTTTGTTTTTTTTAAGTTTGAAAACCACTGCTCTGTCTTATGAGGTGGTTACTCACATTATTTATTTTAGAGAATGGGAATGAGCATGGTTAAGTGGGGGAAGAGGAGCAGAAAGATAAACTCTTGAAGCAGACTACCTGCTCGCCCAGAGCCCTACCCAGGGCTTGATTTTACAACACATGAGCTCATGACCTGAGCCAAAACCAAGAGTCAGATGCTTAACAAACTGTACCACTTACGTGCCTCCATTTCAATTACCATTTTATTGTTATTTGCATTGACTTGGAAAATAAGTCTGGATTGGGACCATAGCCAGTTTTACTCACTTCTAATTTTCAGGGGCCTGCAGGGGACATAATGATGTGTTGATATGGTCATATAATTTTGTGAAATTTGCCAAAGCAAGATATTTTTTTTTCCCTAAAGAACCCCCACCATAATTTAAACTCAGGCCCCACAAAATTTTGACTCATCCCAAATGGGGTAAAAGACACATGTACATGTACATCCTTTCATTGATTTTACTGATTGTGGTGTTATCTAGAACAGTGGTTCTCAAACTTTAATATGTCTATGAATCACCAACTAATCTTAAAATTCTTGTGTGTTTCCGCATTTCTGGGATGGGTCTAACACTATGCATTTCTAACAGTCTCCCGTGTGTTGCTGATTTTGCTTGCCCATGACTGCATTTTGAATAACAAGAATCACCTTTCCTTTAACAGTAACAGAATTCTGAACACCAAGAACTTTGGTTTGAAGGAGTATAATCCTTCTTTCCTGAACTTTAAATGTCTGGGGAGTTAAAGACCGGGACAGCTCAGAGGCAATCAACAAAGAATCTCCAGATTTCATTCTTTTTTAATGGTTTCCTGTATCCAACCCTCAGAATTAAAAGGGAACATCCCTTCTCTTTCACTTCATACTTTGAGTACCTGTCAACACAGAGCAAACCTGGCTGATCTTACTCCTGTTTCTTGCTTCCTGACTTCCTTGGTTGGAGTTCCTTAATGTCCAAAAACAGAGGGTCTCACTTAGCTCACCACTCATATGACTTCCTGATTGCCTCAAATCCAGATGGTTTTGAGAGGATGAAAACAGGTGAGGGAAGTAACAAGGATCTCACCCATTCCTGCTTTTTTCACCACTTCATTTTTCCCACATCAATGCCTGATGCCAAGTCTGTAGTCCCTGAAATTCCATGAAGGTGTGTGTTTCCCTCTTTTGCCCAGGAATGTGTGTGTGCATTTTCTTATTATGCCTCCTCCCAGTTCCTCATCAGGGCCGGCTTCTTCTAATAATAAACCTTTTTACAAAGGACAGGTTCACCTATTCAGCAGGTGAGGCTATATTAGAGTGCTAATGGAATTAACATTGTAAGATAATTTCTGATTTGTTTTAATTAAAGGTGAGGGATTTTTTTGTAGTTATTTACTCAATCAGAGAAAGAAGTTATTTGCTCTAGTGTCTAAAATTGTAAATGAGAATCAAGAGTCTCTTGATGAATAGAAGAGACCTCCCCTTTGAAAAATACTATAAGCTACAGCCTAAAAACAATTTCACTCTATAGTACTTTTACATTGGATTACTTAATACCTATCTGGTGAGGTGATATTTATTCCTAAAGCTACATGAATAAATATTATTTGGGGAAGCAATTAGTTCCCCTTTATTTCCTAGGATCTTACATGGTTTATCCACTCATTGCATTTGCTTTTAGAATTGGAGTTTAGTGAAGAAAAACTTTAAAATGATCTACTGATACTTCATCTTCATTAAATGAAATTGTTATCTTACAGACATATTTCCCTTTTTCCTTTGTTTTTAGGTTGGCGGTGTAAACAGTAGGGTCACCGAACAGGCGACAAAGAATGCCCTTTTTTTATCAAAGGCAACCAGAAGTTAGAACAGTTCAGAGTAGGAAGTAGAACCCCACCTTGTCAATTTACATTTCTCAGAAATAGTAGATATTAATGAAACAGGCAGTAATCAGTGAACTGGAAGTTCACGTAAAATACATTCGCAGAAGCTTTTTCGCCAGAGTATCTGGTGTTGACTACATCTCTTATTAAATTACATTTGTGTGACAGTTAACAAAAAACTAACTTTTTATTAAAGTGTTATTTGTTTATACTTTGGGAATGATTCTTTTTCTAAAGCAGACTTTGTGAATTATTCAATCACTTGTTTTAACTTATATAAAAACTCATGTTTCATGAGTTTTCATGAGGGTTTTCGTTTCCCAGTCTTTAAAGACTAGATGTCTTTAAGTTATAAGCTAGAAGGGCACCTGGGTGGCTCAGTGGGTTGAGCCTCTGCCTTCAGCTCTGGTCATGATCTCAGGGTCCTGGGATCAAGCCCTGCATCGGGCTCTCTGCTCGACAGGGAGCCTGCTTCCCTCTCTCTCTCTCTGCCTGCTTGTGATCTCTGTCAAATAAATAAATTAAATTTAATTTAAATAAATAAAGAAATTATAAGCTATAAGTGTTATATAAATTGTATATGCTCTTTAGTTGACAGTAAAATAGTATATCATTCCCTTACTTTATTTTAATAATGTCTAAGTATACTGAGATTATCAGCATATATCAAACTGGGGCCAACATTCACTAAAGTTTTTAAGACATTTAAAACATTGTGGGGCAGGGGTGCTTGGGTGACTCAGTAGTTTAAAGCCTCTGCCTTCAGCTTGGGTCATGGTCCTGGGGTTCTGGGATCGAGCCCCGCATCGCGCTCTCTGCTCGGTGTCCTCCCCCTCTCTGCCTCCTTATGATCTCTGTCTGTCAAATACATAAATAAAATCTTTAAAAAAAAATATTGTGGGGCAACTGGGTGGCTCAGTTTGTTAAGCATCTGCCTTCAGCTCAGATCGTGATCCCAGGGTCCTGGAATTGAGCCTCACATCAGTCTCCCTGCTCAGTGGAGAGTCTGTTTCTCCCTTTCCTTCTGCCCCTCCCCCGGCTCATGCTCTCTCTCTCTTTCTCAAATAAATAAACTCTTTTTAAAAAAAGTCATTTAAAACATTATGGCTTTAATTATCTGGAATTATTTAATATTAATTATTTAATAATTATTTAATAATCCGAAATTATTTAATAACCTAGGTGGAATGTCAGTTTTTATAGATACTATGTAAAATACAGTTTGGTGGTAAATCTCAAAAACTTTGAAGATAATTGTATTTTTTTGGCTCAAAATTCCCATTTAAGAAATTTAAGGATATAAGAGAAAAATCAATATGTACATAACTGTTTATGAATAAGGATATATATATAAGGATAATTCTTATAATTTATGATTAAAACAATGGAAACAAAAGAAAAATGGTAAACTTAATAGTCCAACATATCAACATAAATTTCTGTAAATGCAGATTACTTAGTCATTAGAAATTATTATTTACATATTTTGAGATTTTATTTTTAAGTAATCTCTACACCCAGCCAGGGGCTGGAACTCACAACCCTGAAATCAAGAGTTGCATACTTTATTGACTGAGCCAGCCAGGTGCCCCAGGAATTATGTTTTAGAGGACATAATGTCAGGCACCTGGGTGGCTCAGTTGGTTAAGCATCTGCCTTCAGCTCAGGTATGATCCCAGGGTCCTGAAATCTAGCCCCACATATAGCTGCCTGCTCACTAGGGAGTCTGCTTCTTCCTACACCCTGCTTGTGCTTTCTTTCGCTCTCAAATAAATAAATGAAATCTTAAAAAAAAAAAAAAACGTAATGTTATGGGAAAATACAAAGACAATGAAAAACAATAGAGTTGTGTATATAAGAGGATTATAGTTTTTCATAAATTACTAATAATGATTGAAAGAAAGAGATCAAATGTTAATAGTACCTCCCCAGGAAAGGAGGTAATAGGGTCTTTTTAAAAGATTATTTACTTTGAGAGAGAGAAAGAGAGTGTGTGTACATGTGCACACAAGTTGGGGGAGGGACAGAGGGGAGAATTTTCACGCATACTCCCTACTGAGTGCGGAACCCAATGTGGGGTTCAATCTCATAACCCATGAGTTCATGACCTGAGCAGAAACCAACTGACTGAGCCACCCAAATGCCCCAGTAGGTTTTAGTTTGTCTTGCAGGGCTTGAACTCACAACCTCGAGATCAATACCTAAGCTGAGATTTTTTTTTCTTTTTTTTTTTTTAGATTTAGAGTTGGACATTTAACCAACTGAGCCACCCAGGTGCCCCACTTGTTTGTTTGTTTTTTTAAAAGATTTCATTTATTTATTTGACAGAGAGACAGCAAGAGAGAGAATACAAGCAGGGGGAGTGGGAGAAGTATGTTCTTATGTTCTTATAAAGGATATTTCAATTATAATCTATATTTTTCTAATTAGAAAGTCCTTTGTCACAGCCCTCAGCAGGTTTGCAGTGATAATAACCCTTAGGAAGGATTAGAACATGTTAAATATAAAATTATACCAAATAGGAAAAAAAAACTGGTTTCAGTCAAATATGGATTTAATTTTTATTTAACTAGTAATGCATGGAACCTAACGCAACCTTAACCTTTTCTCATCCTCAAGGCACAGGAAGATCCCATGTATGACATCATATGAGAGAATAAAAGACATGAAAAGGATGTAAAGTGAGATGGCCCTGGTGCTAACAATACCCCCTTAAAGTCTGAAATTATATATATAAAGTTGGAAACAACCGTTCTAGTATTAGATGAGTGGTTTGGTGACTATGGTACTTCAACTGTGAACTATTTGGAAGGCAGGAGTCATCACAGGAAAGGCCAGTGGGTAGGGAACCTGTAGGCCAGCTTCATTTCACTTGGGTTAGCTTAAAGCAGTGGGCTTGGTCCTGCCTGCTCACACCTGATAGTTGATGTTGACAGTTGTAACTTAGTTTATCTTCTCCAGTGTCTTTACAGAGCTGAGCTATTTTTTTTCCCCTAAATATTTTATTTATTTATTTGAGAGAGAGACAGTGAGAGAGAGCATGAGCAAGGAGAAGGTCAGAGGGAGAAGCAGACTCCCCGTGGAGCTGGGAGCCTGATGCGGGACTTGATCCCAGAACTCCGGAATCATGACCTGAGCCGAAGGCAGTCGTCCAACCGAGCCACCCAGGCGTCCCAAGCTGAGCTCTTCTTAAAAATTATCCTTAGAGGGGCGCCTGGGTGGCTAAGTGGGTTAAAGACTCTGCCTTCGGCTCAGGTCATGATCCCAGGGTCCTGGAATCGAGCCCCGCATCAGGCTCTCTGCTCAGCAGGGAGCCTGCTTCCTCCCCTCTCTCTCTGCTTGCCTGCCTCTCTGCCTACTTGTGATCTCTGTCTAATAAATAAATAAATCTTAAAAAAAAAATTATCCTTAGACCTGAATAGGATGAAGAAAGTGGAGGGTTTGATTTTCCCCAACTAGTTAAATGGAGTTCTGATTGTTAAAGAGATAGATTATCTAGACTATCAAGTGGCCAACTTGAGTGGTTGGAAGTGGTTGGGGGGCGCTAATGAAGGAAGGGAAGCACCTGTTTGTTTGTTTGTTTTAATATTTCTTTTTTTAAAAGATTCTATTTATTTATTTCACACACAGAGATCACAAGTAGGCAGAGAGGCAGGCAGAGAGAGAGGAGGAAGCAGGCTCCCTGCCGAGCAGAGAGCCCGATGCAGGGCTTGATCCCAGGACCCCGAGATCATGACCTGAGCCAAAGGCAGAGGCTTTAAACCACTGAGCCACCCAGGCGCCTCGGGAAGCATCTGTTAAAAGTTATGTAGCAAGGACTGGAAAAACAGACAGAAATATTTAGGACAGTGAAAAAAATACAGAATGTCTTATACACTGAGTACAGTCCTGTCAAAGAGGCACCAGTGTGGACAAGAATGGGGAAAACATGAATGTCTTCAGTAAGGTGGTTATTCATGATGTCTTTTACCCTCACTGCTGCCCTTATATAATTTTTATCTACCTTTTTTTTTTTGAGTTAAATATGTTCTTTGGTTAATCTTCTATGTGTAGGATACAGCAGTTGAAACAGTTACTAGAGGATTCTACCTCCGATGAGGATGGGAGCAGCTCCAGTTCCTCAGCAAGTAAAGAGAAACACAAGAAAAAGAAGAAGAAAGAAAAGCATAAGAAAAGGAAGAAGGAAAAGAAGAAGAAGAAAAAACGAAGGCATAAGTCTTCCAAGTCAAATGAGAGTTCAGACTCGGACTGAACAACTTGACTTTTTCAACATTCTCTTCTCCCACATCAGACACTGCGGCCAAAGACCAGAGACGTACAATCCGGGAGGACTAGGATAGAGCAGGGTATTTGGTGTCCCGCATGTGAATTCTCACCTGCCTTCCAGCAGAGATGTGACCCCAGGAGGGTGAGTTGTACTTTTCTGGGCGCTTGCTCTGGACAGTGGCTGATGTCAGGCAGGAGAGCTTTGTCAGTGTGGTCCTCCCGCTGATCCCTGCAGTTTGTGATTCCTTCAAGCTGTCTCTGCCAGGGAGGTGGGACCAAGGGAATGAGTCTCTGAGGACGCTCCAGGTGCTGCTGCAGCCTTCCCTACCCAGGGCGCTACTTAGTTCCCAGAGACTTCAGGTTTGATTTTTCTCTGTATGTGAGGATAATAAAAGCTCATTATTTTATTTATTTAGAAAATATTCATTACTTTTGAATCATAATATACTTACACAGTCCAAATTTAAAAGGTTCATAAGGTTTGTTTAATGAGGAAAAATCCTCTTCTCTCTCCCAGCCACTCAGTTCCCTTCCTCCATGGCTAATGTTACCAATTTCTTGTGAAGTCATCCAGAAATATTTTTATATCATGGAAAAAATGTTTTCTCTCTTTTTAACATACTATAAACATTTGTCTGCACCATTTCTTTTTCATTTTTTAACTGAACAATATAAAGCATATTGGGCCTTCCTGCACTCAAAAGAACCCTGTTCATAAACCCCTGGCATGATTGCTTATTTTTTAATAGTGAGATACACTGTAATAACATTGAAAAATCATGTATTTAACTTGCTTACATCTTATTGCTATTTTCCCATGACTATTATTATTTCCATAATAATAGATTCAGAAAAATTATAATGGTATGGAGATGATAATACTGGGTCAGCTACACACATCCCCATATACATCTTCATTCCGTTGGCTAAGCACAGCCCACCTGGGAACTTGTCCCTTTGACTGCGCTGCAGCTGAGACAGCTCAGTAGGTTGGGTAGGCCTGCAGCCCGGGGAGGGTGTCTGTTCTTTGCCAAGCCAAAGCAGAGCCAGATCTTGCTCCTGAGCAACTGTCCTTCCCTCACCATTGTCTGTTGCTGCTTTCATCATTCTTGGTCCCAGGAACACCTTATTCCTACTTTATGCCACTTTCCCTGGGGATTCCCCCTCTTTTTTTAATTTTAATTTTTTTAATTTTTTAAAGATTTTATTTATTCGATAGTGGGCGTGTGTGCACATGAGTGGGGGAGGGGCAGAGGGCAAGGAAGAGCAGGCTAAGTAGGGAGCCCCACGTTGGGGCCCATCTTAGGACCCTGGGATCATGACAGGCTGACGCTTAATGGACTGAGCCACCTAGGCGTCCCACCCCTCTCTTTAAAGTATACATAATGCAGGCCAGGTTGACTCTTTCTCCAGCTTTCTTCAGTTAGTGCTTCTAGTCTTGGCCTTAGAAAATTTATCTCAGTAACACAATTGGCCCAGATTGGAATGGCCAGGATCTGTCAATACTGAAAATTATAAGGCTAGTAAATTCAGCCATGTCTTACACCTACCCTTGGCATCCTAGTTCAACATGCAGCAGGAAATTCTCCTTGCAGGAATTTTCTTCCTCCTGCAGAAAACCCATTCATCATAAACATACTCAATGGCAATACGGGAGAATAATATAGCTGATTCTCAAACTTATGGTGTAGCAAAATCACCAGGGGGTTGTTAAAACAGATTCCTGTGTCTTAACTCCTAGAATTTTAGAATTTCTGATTACTAGGTCTGGAGTGGACTGGACAATTTGCAGTTGTGACAAATGCCCAAATGATGCTGACACTGTTGGTCTGGGGGCCAGACTTAGAGAACCACTGCTCTAAATGTTAAATCTCTTCCTGGTTTGTTGTTGTTATTGTTATTGTTTTCATTGTTTTTAATTTAATTTTTTTCAGTGTAAACTTCTTCCTGAAGCCTTCCTCCACTTCCTGCTTTAATTGAAATCTTGTGGCGCCCCTGGGTGGCTCAGTCCATTAAGTGTCTGCCTCCGGCTCAGGTCATGATCTCAGGGTCCTGCGATTGATTCCCTTATTAGTCCCCTGCTTAGCAGGCAGCCTGCTTCTCCCTCTCCACTCATGCTTTCTTTCACTGTCTCAAATAAATAAATAAAATCCTTGAAAGAAAGAGAGAAAGAGAAAGAAAGAAGGAAAGATATCTTGCCATCTAGTGCAACCCTTGCAAGTTAATTCCTGTCTCTTCTCTCTCACTCCAGGTTTCTCTGTCTACTGTTTCTGGCCTAGGTTCCATGGTCCTTTACTTCAGTCTGTCATATCCCTCGACCTGTAGTCTTTTTGCCCAGTTTACCCAGAAGAACCTCAACCTAATCTCTTTTTCCTCTGCTCCAACTCCCAGACTGCTGAGCCTATCAAGCTGATCAAAGTTCTTCATCCTAAAATCCTCTCCTTTCAGACTCAGTACTCTCCAGTCCTATTTAGGAAAGAAAGAGAAGTCACCAGACCTCCTTCTACCAAGGTATCTATCAACCTGTCATTGCGGTTGTGGTAGGCAGAATTATAAAATAGCCTCCAAAATTTTTTGCCCAAATCTGTAGAAATGTTACTATAATGGAGTTTACCCCCATGATTAGATTATAATACACAGTTGACCTTTTCAAAGGGTGCAGGGCTGTATGGTGTGGCCTCTTACCCCAGTTGAGACAACCCTGCAGGATCATTGCAGCTCAGGAGCTCCCAGTGGAACTTTGGCTAAAGACTGTTGTTACTGCATCACATCCATACTTCTTCCCTATGTTTAATCAGGCTTTCTTTGCCCCTTCAGAGATTTTATTCCCCATAACACTCCCCACTAAATTTTCTGCACACAAATCTTCAGGTGAGAGTCTGACCCCAAGGAATTCATTGTGCCAGGAGGTACAGTAACTGCTTGGGAAAATGAAAGGGAAGGTGTTGTCAGGATGTACCCTTCGTTTGGACTTATGCTTCCCTTCTCTTTTAGCCTCTAGAATAAAGGGAAGACTTTGGGAAGGATTATAAAGCAGGCACAGTGTTCATTGGACCCGTCCTCTTTTTGTGCTTGCTCTTCCATATACCAGCATTACCATCTTCCCAGTAGCCAGAGAGTCCCAGTTATGGTCCGTTTAAGTGCCTTCAGTTAGTTCACCCAAAGCACTTGTAACTCATTTTGCAGATGTCAAAAAAGCAATCAGGTTCAACTCGTATTAACACGTTAATGAAAACCACACTCTTTAATCTTCTTATGAGCATTTATAAGCAAATTAATTAGATTGTTGGAATTTGAATGAATCAGGATTGTTGGTGGGGAGTTAATGGATGCCTTCCTGGTTCCCAGATAAGCAAGAAAGTTGGATTATATGGACTCAAGTCTTCCTTATTGTTCAGTTACTCCAGCTAATGCATTCCTAACTCAGCTTTCCCATTTTGATTGTTCTGGGCTTGGAATGATGGAACAGTGACAAGGCCAAAACTGTTCATCCAAATGGACACTAAGCCATTCATTCACAAATATTTGAGTGCATATGATGTGCTAAGCTCTATACAAACTATTCCATGGAGCTACCAGCCCTAAAGAATACATGGTCTCAAGGGTGAAAATGTTGTAACTCTCCTGTCATGTCATATCATGGGCTATGAAAGTGAAAATGCAGGTGTTACTAAAACACACACAGGAGAGTCCCATACTCCAGCCATGGGTGGGGATAGGCATCACAGATATTTTCCTAGAATATCTCCCCAATCTTTTAGGTAGGGGTTAGGAGGGAGATAAGTCACAAAAGCTTATCATAAGACCAGCTTTAGAAACCATACTATATTTTGCTTGCCTTTTTGCATCTCAGTGAAAACATGCAATGCTATCACTTTGTACCATCTACTTAATGCATCTTGAGAGTTAACTTTGTTACCACAGGTAGTTAAAATGCAGTTAAAAATATAAAAATAGAGTAAACAAATATAGTTAACTCATCACTGGGCAACTCAGAGGCAACACTGAGTGAACTCATCCATAGGTATCAAAATATTATTCCTACCATCACCCAGAAAGCCCTTCCAGGAAGCAACTCTAGCCTTTCTACATGTGCCTTGTTCTTACAAATACCCTTAAGGACAGTATTCATCCACATATAAACATTTTGGCACTTAGTCACAGCCTTAACCTGTACCATTTATTGGGAAAAGCCTGGTTCCACAAATTGACCAAATAGGTTGTAGTTTCTGAGTGTAAGGAGCTCTCTTGTTTGCCTTGTTTCTGTGAGTGTACACTGGGAGTAAGTAACATATACTACAACTCACCAACGGACATACTGATCAGTGGCACTACTATAAGCCTGGTTTCCATTTGTAAAAAATAAATAAGCTGCTGTCTCTATCATCAGGATAGTTCCTGTTTTGGGGCATCCTTCATCTCTTTATTCTGCCCTCAACTCACCATCCTCTTCCCCATTTTAAAGGTCCCTGGAGGTAACAAGACAGTAATAGACCTGGCAGAAGTATTCATGAATAACCCAACTCTACCGGTGGTGTTACCAATGATGTGGCCATTTGGAGAGGGGAAGAAAATGCTTGAGAATCAAACACACATGCAATTCAATTTATTTGTTGTTTTAGTTCTTTTAATTCCAAAGGCTTTACAATGTCACATTTTCTTTATGTTGGTATAATTGCTTTCTTAGTTCAAATCAAGGGATAATCCTGTGTTCTAGGCCATCATGATGATGTACTATTTAGCTCTTCTATGTAGCTGGAACACAGCAATTTGTTTCCTATGAAATAACAGAATAAAAGATTTCTTTAAATTAGCTGTATAACAAACTCGAGATATACAGAGAGTCATTACTAATATCTTTAGTGTTCATCTTTACGATAAGGTTAAAGGTGTTAACATTTTGCCTGAGCATGAGTATTAGTCTTTTCTTATGACCCCTGTAGCGTAGGAATGGCCTTGAAAGGGCCAGTAACCATGTGCTCCCTGACACCTAGGCCTAGGGGTTGAAAGTGTGGCAGGGATATCAAGACTCAGTGTGAAGAGAAGCCGGTCTTGCCAGTAACCCCTTAAGAGAGACCCTGAACTTCAAGTACCCAGCTCTCCAAGCTCTAAACTGGGACACTTTGATAAACCACTGGGATAACTTACAAAATCCCATATAACCCACAATAGACTACCATTAACACCCCTGGGAATTAAACGTGGAAAATCAGCATAACAATGACATTCCATGGAACTGAAAGGCTTTGACTCCAATCTACTTATAAGGAAGGATCTATATATAGGTCTACAGGTCTGTTACCCAGTCAGAATGCTGCCATTTTTCACTGCCCACCAGCAGTGTTAGTTTTGCAGGGCAGAACACGCACTGAGTAGGAAACCCCAAACAAAGCCCTAAAAGCCAATCATGAGACACCCAAATTAGGTACAGAACAGATACCAACTGTCTATTTCCTGTCTGTACCTGCTGTTTCCTAAACGTTACAGCATCTGTCTCAAATCTGTTTGAAACTTTGTAAGGTACCTCGGTTTTCCATCTCTCACAGTTACCTGAAGTAAGAAATGATTCATACATTAAATAATCTAAGTTACTTAAAAAACCAAAGCCGGGGGGGAACCACACCCTTCTTGAAAAAAATCTTTTGTTCAAGATACTATTCTGTATCATTCTGTAGTCCTTGACAGAAAAAAAAAAAAAAATCAAAATAATGGACACAATCTAGACAACTCGGCCTGAAAATTACCATCTTAACTGTATAACCAAGAGTAAATTAAAGTTATCTTCTTCACAGGGCTGTGATAAGATGGAAAAAACGGATTCCTACACACTGATGGGAAATGAAAGCAGAGGCAAACGAGACTTTGAGAAGACTAAAGGTAAGATGGACAGTGTTTTGGTTTAGAAATTAAGACTGGAACTTAATTAAATTTCCCCGGGGGCTCTTATGCATCCCATTTGTCACTTACCTGCCTCATTTCATTTTTCCTCCCCAGGTATAATCATCCCCCAGACTCTACTTTGGGCCCTTCCCACTGCTTGGAGCCCTCTCCCTAAACATAGGGTGATCCAAACTCAAGCTTCAACCAGGTATGTATGATCTGCTAGTCCAGTCCTCCCACTGACAGCCTCACAGTAAAGCAAGACAACTTCCTTTTCCAAGCTTCCTTGTCTATGGATGTTATCATTTTTTTCTAGATACAAGTTCAAACCCCAGCCTTTTTTTTTTTTTTTCCCCTATTGACAAGAGATAGAGAGAGAACACAAGCAGGCAGTGCAACAGGCAGAAGGAGAGGGAGAAGCAGGCTTCCTGCTGAGGGGCTTGATCCCAGGACCCTGAGATCATGTCCTGAACCAAAGGCAGAGGCTTAACTGACTGAGCCACCCAGGTACCCTTCCAGCCTTTTTATTTTTTTCTTAAAGAATCAGTTTTGTTAATGGATTCTCTGAAATGTTATCTTTTACTCCCATGTGAGTTAGGACCCTTTATATCCAATGTTCAGTTAAGTGTTGGTGGTAGAGTGGTAAGCACAGCTGCCTTCCAATATTCAGTTAAACTGACTTTATAAAGGGGTTTCAGCCAAATGGACATGCTTCAAATTCCTCTTCCACTATTACTGCCAGCTGAAGAGGCCTAGAGCACATTTCTTCCTGTCCCTTCTCTATTCAATTTGCTTTGGGCACCTTCTTACTGCCTACAGGACAAAAATCTCAAAAGGAAAATTTCTACTATTTAGCCCAGTCTGTTTAGACCCACTTGCCCAACTCATCACAGGCCTCCCTTCTGGCTGGCTCTTCTCAGGCTCAATCCCTGGAACACACTTGACCTCTCCTGGCTGCCCAATCAAGCTCATGCTACTGTCTCCATTCTTACTCCAAACCACAGCCCCCAAATTTGTATCAAAATTCACTGCCTTCACATGAAATGCCCTTTCTCAGCAACTCCACCTAGCTCTATGTCCCTGACTTTTCTCTTTCAACCCTCCTGTCCTTTACCACCACCCAGCTTTCCATCAACTCCTACAGTTCTTTGTTCAAATTACATTAGTTTCCTAGAATGCAAGACCTCAAACCTGGAATTTCTCCCAATCCTATAAACATGGGCACCTATAGCTGTTTAAGAACATACTTCCAAAATTAAGAAATACTGTTGATCTATGGCTGCCTTTGCATCCAGGACCCAGTGGGGAACCACCACAGACAACCATGGAATGAGTCCATTAGTCACTTACATTCCCAGGGCTTGGGAGAGACTCTCTTGGACTGTAATCCCTCCTGTACAGCCATGGTACGTTCTCCTTGGAACCTGCCATCCTGTCCTGTTACTTTGCACACCACAGGGATGCTCTCGTATTCCCCAAGCTTTAACATGTACTTTTTTCTGGTGCACCACACAATAAGCTGGGGAGGGAGAGAGCACTCAGCTGGCATCCTGATGATCCTGCCAACCTCACCATAAATCTTCCCTTTGGAAGACATCACACAGCCCAGTGGACTAACTTCTTCCAAGAGGCATTCTATCTCATACATTTCATCTTCAGCTTCCTCTTCCAAATCACAGTCTTCTGAATCATTGGGAAGTACAGTGTTCAAGGCACCATTTTTCTTCAATAAATAGACTGTGTTCCCACTTGAGAAGTTTCTCAGGGACTTCTGCTTCCTGCCTTTCACAGTTTTTTTAATCTTTGTACACTTCTTGAAGTTCTCATGATCCTCCTCCTCAATCTCATCATTCATGGTCATTTCTTCTTCATCTGTGTTCAGTCTCCCATTCCTGATGGTCCTTCTCCGTGATCCCTTAGTCTTGCAATCTGGAAATGACTCTTCATCGTTGGAAGGCATTTGCTCAAGGGATATCTCCAGATGTGCATCCTGCCACCAGCTCCTATCACACTGAATCCCTTCATCTACCCACCTGCTATTCATCTGGGCCAAACAGGCAGAGCTAGACACATGCTTTGAGCAGCTGTTCCACTCTACCACCTCTTCCAGTTCTCCACATCTGAATTCTTCTGTTGCCTTTCTGCTCTCTGATGAGGGCTCAGGAGATTTCTCATGCTCTGCATCCTGCCACTGGCTCACATCACACTGAATGCCTTCATCGACATGGCTGAACTGGGCGAGGGAGGTAGGGGGGAGGACATAATTCTCAGGGTAGCTGTTGCTCTCTACAACTTCACCTTTGCCCACTTTCACAGGGAAGCCACGGCCCCCACTACTGTTGTCTAGCATGCTTTCCCCAAAGTGAATGGGACTCCAGATTTTGGACTCTAGGCTCAGGTCCTCAATGGCTTTATTGCTGGAGCAGACTGGCCTTTCCTGCTGGAGCTTATCGCCATCTCCAGAAGACTGGCACAGATTGGAATTCAGAGTATCCTGGATTTCACCTCTGTCTTTTGCTTCATCTAGAGAGGACAGGAATTGGAGAACAGCTGCATAGCCTTTTTCTTTACCCAAGTTCATGTCCACAATGGAGCCTGACTTCACCACCTCATCACGTCTTACACAATGACACTGTTCCGACCACAGAGTGCTTTCTTTGTCTTTACACATAATGCCATCTGCACCCTCATGATGGTTATGAAGCACACTTCTATTCTCCCAAGAACTCTGTGAAATCCCACCATGCTGCACCATGATGTCTGGCATGGCTTTACCATAAGCCAGGTCATACAAATGGATAGTTTCCTTCAAAGTCTTCCAGAACTGTGTTACAGGGGATCCTTTGCGTTGTTCTAGCCCCATTTTCCCTTTCTCAGACGCATAGTTTACTTGAGGTGATGCTCTATATACAGTGTTAGGAGAAGGGCTCTCACCAGGTAGCTGCTGCTTCTGGGCAACAGATGACAAAACCCCATCTGTTGCTTGAGGAATGTTTTCAGTTTCTGTGTCACTATTAGAAGTTGGGATACTGGTCACCATATCACCTTCTGAGTGGGTGTCTTGTTTCTGAGTCTTGTTTTCAGCCTGATGAGGTTCAGTCTGAGTCTCTTTCGTCTTCGTTTTCTTTCCATAGGCACTACACTGCTGGAACTGTGCTGTGTTACAAAACATAGGTCTTCGGTTAAAGGCAGTGGGCAATGGAGACTGAGGGATGAGGAAGCCAGGAGACTCACTGAGTATCACTGAATATGGGAAATACAGACTTCCATTTCTGAAACCTAGGGTGAGAACACAGTAGTTAGCCACTCGGTCTCCTGTAGCCAGTCACAACATTAAGCCAGGACGCAGCCAGCTGACCACACCAGTTGGTCAAATATGCAGTGTTTTCAACGCCAGTTGGTAGCTACTGGCCCCCACTTCTCCCTGAATATCCTCAGGATTTGACAAGGGAAAGGACAGTGACCAGAACCGTGGGGCCTCCAGAACCTTCCTTCACCACGAGAGCAGGCATCTGTTCCGATGGGTTGGTCGCCAGGCCATCAAATAATCAGTGTATTATGAATCACCCCTACTTAGTAGTGACTCTTTTTCAGAGAGACCTAGCACCCAGTAAGGGTAACTTAGGATTATTGTGGCTGGGGAAAGAATAATTATGTCAGCCCATATACAGCAAGGAAGAACAAAAGTTCTTTGTATGTACAGGCCTTTCTAAACCTTTTTATTCAGCACTACTCATTCACAGACCCATCTTCCCCTGTTTTCCAGTCTTCAGAAGTAAACAGGGCAATGGTGCCAATAATGCTAGACACATTTCTGTCATACAAATTCATGTTAGGAATGGCATTTGATTTTGCGAGACAGATATATATAAGTGACAAATTAATTTAAGATAAAACTTCTACTTAGTATATAAAAGCATTAATTATATTCAGATCAGTGTTCATCAGGTAATTTACTCAATATGAAGGTTGATCTAATCAACTCAATTTTATAGTTTAAGACTGCATCAAAATGCCTCTTGGTCCTGGCCTAATCTACTTATACATAAAAGTATATGGATTTCTTTCTTTATCGAAAGGAAGTAGATGAGTCTCAGCTTGACTTCGCCATGGCCTACAGAGGTTAGAAGCCAACAGAATGAAGTTCATGAGCCAGAGAACTTCCTACCATACATGTTGTACTATATCATACAATGGACCAAAATACCTTAATGCAGGTCCCTGCCACTAGCATCTCTCCCAGGACCCTATTCAGCTACTCATTGCATAAACATAGGTGTTAGAGTTGTTACTTTGTCCCTCACTAATCAGCAAAATCTATGGCTACTCTTTGTAATACCTTCCCTCTTCTGCTACCATGACCAGGACTTGAAGTCATCTCCATGTTTTTACTTCAGTAACTACTACCAGGAACTTCCTTTACCCATCTCCCTGACATTCACAGGTCTGTAATCCAAACTAGTTCCAAAATTATCTATATTTATATCTTTTCTTTCCTTCCTCTATTTTTTTTTTAAAGTAATCTCTATATCCAGTGTGGGGCTAAAACTCATAACCCCAAGATCAAAAGTCAGGTCCTCTCCCAACTGAGCCAGCCAGGTACTCCCAGAGGTATGACCCCTCACTTGAGAGACAATATTTGAAGTAATTTGAAGTATTGTCACTGCTAGTCGGGAAATGAGGAACAATGACCACATTCCTTAGGATGTCTTAAAAGCCCTCATTATCTGATTTGTCAATCTATCATCTAATTCTTCCACTAAGCCTATGTGCTCTAGCCACATGTGGGTTCCCCCACAGGCTAACTTCTCTTCACTTTTCAAAGAACTCCTCCTTTCCTACTTCTTCCACTGCTAAAACCTTTTGTTTTTTAAATGGAAATCTCACCATTAGTGACAATAGATGGACCTTGAGGGCATTTTCCTAAGAAAAATTGGATAGAGAAAGACAAATGCCATATCATCTCACTTCTATGTACAATCCAGAGAAGATGAACTCAGAAAGTTAGTGGTTACCAGGGGCTGGGTGGTTGGGTTAATGGGGAAATGCTGGCCAATGGCAAAAGAAAACTAATTCATCTTGTTAATACAAAGGAGAGTACTGAGGCAGCAAAAAGAATTTAATATTGATTCAAAATCAGCCTATTGGGACGCCTGGGTGGCTCAGTTGGTTAAGCAGCTGCCTTCGGCTCAGGTCATGATCCCAGCGTCCTGGGATCGAGTCCCATATCGGGCTCCTTGCTCCGCAGGGAGCCTGCTTCTCCGTCTGACTCTGCCTTCCACTCTGTCTGCCTGTGCTCGCTCTCGCTCGCTCTCTCTGACAAATAAATAAAATCTTTAAAAAAAAAAAAAAAAAAAACAAAATCAGCCTATTTATAAAAGCATGTATTTGGCCCTCTATTTCAATTGTACAAGTATGTGTACTGCATGCCTAATTAATGTTAAAAGCTGGTAGATGGGGCATCTGGGTGGCTCTGCCTTTGGCTCAAGTCATGATCCCAGGGTCCTGGGATCGAACCCCACATCAGGCTCCCTGCTCAGTGGGAAGCCTGCTTCTCCCTCTCCCACTCCTCCTGCTTGTGTTCCCTCTCTTGCTGTGTCTCTGTCAAATAAATAAATAAAGTCTTTAAAAAAAAAAAAAGCTGGTATAATTTCTGGTTGTACGTAAGAAGAATATGTAAGAAGTTTGGAAGTCACTTACTCTGAACAAAGTTAAAAGCTCAACTGAAAAATCAAGAATTCTTCCCATATTCTACACAGCAGTAGGTTACAGAACAAAGTGCTATCCCCAATGTTGGAGAGATATGTGAATGCAGACAAGCACAACTTACAGGGGCACAAACCCAAGAGGTAAAAAGTCCATGGGAACTAGTAGTAGGATAGGGAAACCTGAACTGTTATCGACAAATTAAAGGCTCAGAATGAACAAGTTAAAAAAACTTCAAGGGGACCCTTTCGTAATGAACCCTCACTCCCTTCCTTGTTTTGAGTTTTATCTGCAGTAGCTCAACCAGTTTCTTACAGTAAATCTAGGAAAGAAATCCCACAGGAAAAGTGGGGAAGAGAAACAATGGTGACATATAAAGGAAAACTCTATTCCTACCAACACTGGACCTCAGGACAAGCTAGTTAACCAGAGCCTAACTGATAAGGGAGTAGGCAAATACTTATCTCAAACCCACCCTAACAACCCTTCCCTATCCAATGGGAAGAGGAAGGTGAAGAACATGTATGGTTCAGAGTTCAAAGGCACCATCTCACTAAAAGACCGAGACCTAAAACTACAGTTCTTCAGTAACCATAGGACTATGATTCCTGTCCCACCTCCCCAACTTAACATGTTACTAAAGGCCTATTTAAAGCAGTACTTTTTATCCAGCACAAAATGCCTGGCAATCAAGAAAACATTACAAGGTATACTAAAAGCCAAAACCTGTGTAGTCTGTGAAAAAATTCACTTTCAACATAAAGACAAGGATGAAAAGTAAATGCATGGAGAAAGATGTTCTGTGCTAATAGTAAACAAAAAATGGCAGATGCAGTGGGTAAAAAAAAAAAAAAAAAAAAATCACTAAGGACAATTGATCTAAACAGCACCTTTAACCAACTAGAAATAACTGACATCCACAGACTACTTCATCAAGCAGAATACACAGCTCATACCCATATGGAACATGCACCAAAACACTTACACAGATTAAAAAGTACATTAATCATATAGTGTCTGCTCTTAGCCTACAACTGAGTATAGAAAACAAAGATAGCTGTAAAATCCCCCAAATATTTTGAGATTAAATGCCTTACTAAATAACACTGAATCAATGAAGACACAAATGACTAATATCAGAAATGAAAGAGGGTACATCACTACAGATTCCACAGACAGTAAAAAAGATGGGGCACCTGGGTTTCTCTAGGTTACAGCCTCTGCCTCTGACTCAGGTCATGATCCCAGTGTCCTGGGATCAAGCCCCGCATTGGGCTCTCTGCTCAGCAGGTAGCCTGCTTCCCACCCCCCCTCCCCAGCTCTACCTGCCTCTCTGCCTACTTGTGATCTCTGTCTGCCAAATAAATAAATAAATAATCTTAAAATAAAAATCCTATTTTAAAAAAGATGGAAAGAATACTATGAACTCTATTGTCACAACTTTCCAAACCTATAAAAAATGGGCCAATTCCTTGAAAGATAAAGTTGGACAGGCTCAGACCAGTAGAAATGGACATCTGCACAGATTTCTATATATTAAAGAAATGAATCACCTAACTGATAACCATCCAGAACAGAAAGCACCAGGCCCAGAAGGGCTCACTGGTGAAGTCTACCAAACACTTAAATTACAAATAGATCAATGTAGGATAGAATAGAGACCCTACACACAGACCCATATAAATATAATCAACCAATATTTGACAAAGGAGCAAAGACAATACAATGGACCAATGACAGTTTTTTCAACAAATCATCCTGGAACTGGACATATACGTGCAAATGCAACCCTAGACACATACCTCACAACAAACATCCTTCACAAAAATTAACTCAGAAAGGACCACAGACCTCCATGTAAAACACAGAAACTGTAAGAACAAGAAGTTAACACCAGAGAAAACCTAGATGTTCTTGGGTATGGTGATGACTTCTTAGACAAAATACCAGTGGCATACATGATCCATGCAAGAAAGAACTTGATAAGCTATCAGTAAAATTAAGAACTCTTCAAAATATACTGATACTGTCAACTGAAAAGTCACAGACCAGGAGAAAATATTTATAAATACATGCCTCATAAAGGACTATTACCCAAAATATATAAAGAACCCTTAAAATATTAAGAAAATAACCTGATTTTAAAAGAGGCTATAGACCTTAACAGATAATCTCATCAAAGAAAATACACAGACAGGGGTGCCTGGGTGGTTCAGTGGGTTAAAGCCTCTGCCTTTAATCCCAGGGTCCTGGGATCGAGCCCCACATCGGCCTTTCTGCTCAGCGGGGAGCCTCCTTCCTCCTCTCTCTCTCTCTGCCTGCCTCTCCACCTACTTGTGATCTCTGTCAGTCAAATAAATAAATAAAAATCTTAAAATAAAAAAAAAAGAAAAGAAACCTTGCCAAATAAACATGAAAACATGCTCCACATAATATTTCATCAGGGAAATGCAAATTAGAGCAATGAGATACTGTACAAGTACTAGAATGGCTGAAGTCTTAAACACTGGTAATAATACCCAGTATTGACGAGTATGTGCAGCAACAGGAACTCTGATTGCTAGTGGAAATGCAAGATGGTACAGATGTAAATGCTTTAAAATAGTGTGAAAGGAAGAAAGTTTGGCAATTTCTTGCAAAACTAAACATATTCCAAAACTTGGGAAAAACCAAGATATCCTTCAGTAGATAAATGGATGTATAAATGTCATAATTCAGATAATGCAATATGATTCAGCAGTAAAAACAAATGAGTTATCAAGTAACAAAAAGATATAAGGAAACTTAAAATGGGTAGTACTATGTAGAAAAAGCCAATATGAAAAAACTACATACTATATGATTCCAATGATACAACTTTCTGGAATAGGCAATGCTATGGAGCCAGTAAAAAGATAAGTGGTTGCCAGGGGTTAGGAAGAATGGAGGCATGAATAGGCAAAGAATTTTTAGAGCAGTGAAACTATTCAATTCAGTATCATAATGGTGGCTATCTTTTATGATGTATTTATCCAAAACCACAGAACATGCAGCTCTAAGAACACACCCTAACATAACCTGAGGGTGAAATGTACCATTTTAGGTTCACTGATTATAACAAATATCACACTGGTGAGGGATGTTGATAATGGGAAAGGTTATGCACAATGGAGGGCATATGGGAAATCTTTCTGCCTTCTGCTCCACTTTGCTGTGCACCAAAATTGCTCTAAAAAATGAAGCCTCCTAGGGGGCCTGGGTGACTCAGTTGGTTAAGTATCTGCCTTCAGCTCAGGTCGTGATCCTAGGGTCCTAGAACTGACCCCCGCACTGGGCTCCCTGTTCGGTGAGGAGCCTGCTTCTCCTCCCTCTCCCCCCGTTTGTGCACTCTCTCTCTCTCTCTGTCAATTAAATAAATGAAAGCTTTAAAAAAAAAAAAAAGAAGCTATTGAAAGAGAAAACCAAAGTTGGCGGCACCACAATTCCAGACTTCAAGCTCTATTACAAAGCTGTCATCATCAAGACAGTATGGTACTGACACAACAACAGACACATAGATCAATGGAACAGAATAGAGAGCCCAGAAATGGACCCTCAACTCTATGATTAACTAATCTTCGACAAAGCAGGAAAGAATGTCCGATGGAAAAACATACAGCCTCTTCAACAAATGGTGTTGGGAAAATTGGACACGTGCAGAAGAATGAAACTGGACCATTTCCTCGCACCACACACAAAATAGACTTAAAATGGATGAAAGAGCTCAATGTGAGACAGGAATCCATCAAAATCCTTGAGACCACAGACAGCAAGCTCTTTGTCCCCAGTTACAGCGACTTCTTCCTAAAAATCTCACCAGAGGCAAGGGAAGCAAGGGCAAAAATGAACTATTAGGACTTCATCAAGATTGAAAGCTTTTGCTCAGCAAAGGAAATAGTCGGGGCACCTGGGTGGCTCAATGGGTTAAAGCCTGTCTTCGGCTCCGGTCATGATCCCAGGGTTCTGGGATAGAGCCCTGCATCAGGCTCTCTGCTCAGCGGGTAGCCTGCTTCCCCCTCTCTCTGCCTCTGCCTGCCTCTCTGCCTACTTGTGATCTTTGTCAAATAAATAAGTAAAATCTTAAAAAAAAAAAAAAAAGAGTATGGAGGTTCCTCAAAAAGTTGAAAATAGTAGTACCCTACGACCCAGCAATTGCACTACTGGGTATTTACCCTAAAGATACAAATGTAATGATCCGAAGAGGCACATTCACCTCAATGTTTATAGCAGCAATGTCCACAATAGTCAAACTATGGAAAGAGCCTAGATGTCCATCAACAGATGAATGGATAAAGAAGGTGTGGTGTGTGTGTGTGTGTGTGTACACGCTCTCTCTCTCTCTCTCTCTGGAATACTTTGCAGCCATCAAAGACCTGAAATTTCGCCATTTGCAACAATATGGATGGAACTAGAGGGTATTATGCTAACCAAAATAAGTCAATCACAGAAAGACAATTGTCATATGATCTTTCTGATAGGAGGAATTTGAGAGGCAGAGCGGGTCATAGGAGAAAGGCAGGGGAAAAAATGAAACAAGATGGGACAGGGAGGGATACAGACCATAAGAGACTCTTAATCTCAGGAAACAAACTGAGAGTTGTTGGGGTGTGGGGTGGGTAGGGATAGGGTGGCTGGGTGAAGGGCATTGGGGAGGGTATGTGCTATGGTGAGTGCTGTGAATTGTGTAAGCCTGATGATTCACAGACCCGTACCCCTGAAACATAATACATTATATGTCAATAAGTCAATAATTTTTTTTTTAAAAAGCCTACTAAATACAGGTAGAGATCCTTGAATATGCATAGAATATATCAGAAAGATACCCAAATCACTGGCAACATTTTCTGACTCAGGGAGGATACTGGGAGACTGGGAAAAGGGATTAGGGGCTAAAGACTTCATTCCTTGTTTATATACTATTTTAATTGTTAGCCCATGCATTTGGTTAGTTTTTCAATTAAAAAAATGATTTAAGCCAGTTTCAATTGAAGAGATGTTCTGTTACTCATAAAATAGTTACACCTCTCATTCTGAATAATTCCTAGTCAGAATGACTAGGTACAAAATAAACCACAATAATCCCTGCCCTTTAGGTTAGTACATCCAGAATGCTTTTGAGTCCACTTGTTCAACTGAACTCATGTTATATTCCCTCAAGGAACATCTTTACAACCTTGGCTATGATGGACATGCTGTTTAATATACCATTTCATCAAGCTATTTAACAAATTCTAATATATTCCTCTCATTTCCTACTTAACTCTATCCAAAAATGGTGTAAATTATCTTCAATCAACATCTTTCTGTACTGGCATCCATTCTTCTCTTGGCAATAGGTCCTTCAAAAAGGACCTCTGCCCAAATGGAATCTAACAGGCTCATACCACCTTCAACCTGGGGCATATAATCTAGACTAATCAAGGAGACTAGTTCATCTTCTGGGTGGTAAGTACAACAAGGATAACATGTGGCAAAGCCAAACCACCAGGAGTCAGTTTTGGAACTCTTTTTGAAACTACTGGAAGGGAAGGCTCTTCTCTGGGATCCTTAGCCAGAAAATCATTACAGGCCCACAAATTCTGTAACTATCTTTGTCACTTTGAAATGGTTGAGAATGAGAATACAGAGAAAGTCAAAACCTAGGAAAAAAAACAAAATTAGAAATAAAGGAATATAGATTCGAATACGGATTACATCCTTGGAGTCCCTATTTAGCTAGCCTGAAATGGCTTTTCTTGGAATTCTTGGTTGCACAAAACAGTAAGTCATATGAACTTTTTTTTTTCCCCACTAAAATATCTGAGTTAGGTTGCAATTAAAACAAACAAGCAAACAAACAACACAGATGGGATTCCTACTCCCAGTACTTATCACTCTAATTCTCCTAAACCACAACTCTCAGGACAAATATGGTAAACCTTAAGGGGAATTGCATGAAAAAAAGTGCACAAGTACAGAATCTCAGCCTTTTAATTAAAGTTCAAGATACAATATGCATTTCTTTCTCTCAGGAATTTTCCATCCTCTGACCTCAAGAATCTTCCTCAGACAATTCCTTCATCTGGACTATTCCAAAATCACATTTCAACATCTGTATTAATTAGGGATCACCAGAAAAAGCTAATGGAATGTTTATATATAAAAATTTCTTTAAGAACTAGACCACGTGGTGGTACAAGTTCAAAATAGGTCAGGTAGGCAGTCTTGTTGGGAGACACAATGAGGAGCTGAAGTCCATAGGTCATATGCTGGCAAAATTCCTTATTCCTCAGACTGCAATTTTAAAATGGTTTCCACTAGGAGCTCCTTGGACTAAAGATTCTACTACTTAGGTGGGATCAGTGATTGATGGACTAAAAATCTGTCCTTATCATACCTAGTTTTCTCCTTGGAAAACAGTTGCATACAATACACAACATGCTTTATCTACAACAGGTACACTGAAGAATAGATTTTTTTTTTTTTAAGATTATTTATTTATTTATTTAACAGAGAGAAATCACAAGTAGACTGAGAGGCAGGCAGAGAGAGAGAGAGAGGGAAGCAGGCTCCCTGCCGAGCAGGGATCATGGCCGAGCATGGGATCATGACCTGAGCCGAAGGCAGCGGCTTAACCCACTGAGCCACCCAGGCGCCCTGAAGAATAGATTTAACATTATCTTTGCCGCTGGAGGCATGAGAAGGGAGAATCACTCCATGGATCCTTCTGCCCTGCTTAAACCCCCTCCCATCCCATAATGTATGAAATCCTAGATTTCTACCTCCCAAACACTTAAACCTCATCATTCTTCTCCTAAAGTACTTTTTTGACCTCACCAGGAGAGCTTTAAGAATCTTTAGGCCTTGTTGAAAAACTTATAGGGACTAGGAGCTCTAAGGTGCCTCTGTAAGACTGGTCTCATAATAGAATTTTGGTTTGACTCCTGTGTAACTCTGAGCAAGTCGGGGGCTCTGAGCCTCTGTTCCCCGGTTTGTAAAGCATAAACAGCAATAATACCTAGCTCATGGGGCTGTTGAGGTCAAATGAGAGAACCTACTTCCAGTATTTGGCAGAATAACTGGCATATAGAATTCAAATTTTATCTATTAATGTGAACTTCAAACACTGCCCCTGTATGCTGCCATAATATCTGTGTCAGGACAGAGTGAGGGAAGGGAAGTCATGGATTTTAAGGTATTAGAAACTCTCGGGCATTGCTTGAGGGGGAGGGTCCCTAACCCCACTGAGCTTCTTGAATTTCTTACCTGCCCCAGGAACACAGAACGGATTATAGCTGGGATTCTGGTACCAAGGACTCGGGTAAGTCTGCTGGCCCACGGCATGCACATAAAAAAACGGTCTGGCGTTACTGCCCTCAAAATGTGCATTGTTTTCTGAAGAGGAGTTCATTTTCTAGGCTGAAAAACAGGTGTTTGTATTTAGGAAAAGGCAGTGGCGCTCAGTGCTGTATACTGCCGTGAAGGGAGAAATCATCCTACTTCCCTTTCCGAACCCCCAAGCCTGGGTGGCAGGGTCCTCACCATCTCTTCCCACTCGCCTGGGATGGGGGACACAGGGCTGCACTGCACTGAGGACCTGAGCAGTGCTGCCCACGGGCAGGGCCGCATCTTACCAGAACACCTCAGTTCCCAGAGCAGCAGCAACACCAAAATTAGACTGAGGCCTGGGAGGCAAAGAGGGAAACTGTGCCGTGCCTGGAGCGCAAGGGGCACCCCAGGAGCTCCACCCGGGGCAGTGGCTTGGACCCGGCCTGCGAGTACTGGTCTTTGGCCTCACCGCCAGCATGCCTACCCCACACCACCTCCTCCCCAGTCTGGAGGAGCCCATCCCCTGAGCCCAGTGTCTCCTTACCCACGGCTCACCCCCACCCCCCACCCCGCCCAGCCCCGGTCCCACAATCCAGTCTACTCCGCTCCCCCGGGACCCGCAGCCCCAGCACACCCATCTGCTCCAAACCTACCTCCGTGACCTGCAGAGTCTCTGGCACCGGGTGTCCTGGCTCGGGCCCTTACATACCCTGGTTGGCACGTGCTGCCTGTTGCCCAGGTGCAGCTCTAGCGCAGATGGCCCGCGCATGCGCTCTGGACGAGGTCCGCCCCCACCCCCCCCAGGCTGCCTTGACTGAAGGCACCTGAGGAAACTCGCGGGGAGCTTTCTGCACCATGTGAGCTCCAGTGCGTGCACACCCAAGTGTCGGTGCCTCCAGAGGATGGATCAGTCCCTGTCCCTTTTTCTCTCCCAGACTGTCCCTTCCATTTGAGTGTGTTCCGTTAGGACAGCTTCGGACACCTCCTCTGAGCTCCTGGTGTCCCTCGGGCCTAACGCCCCAGACACAGGAAGAGGAGCTGACGGAGGAGAAGGAGAGGGGAAGGAGGAAGCCAGCCTGGTCAGTGCAGGAGTTTCACAAAGGAGGGGCGCTCCAGCCTGCTTCCCGCTGAGGCGAGTAAAAACCAGGGGAGCAGAACCTGGCAGTTAAGGCGCCATTGGTTGGGAGAGTGAGGGACAGGGGGCCTGGAGAAGTCGTCTGTGAGCTGGTAGGTTGGCAGGTTGAGGGAGAAGCTGGCACACACGGACTCCGCTTTCTTTGCACGTGGGAGAAAGGAAAGTCTTCCAGGAGAGTAGTTACCGGGAGTCGTGGGGTTGGAAGGACGATTGTGACGTTGTTGTTTTGTTTGTTAAAGGTAGAGATTTCGGTATCTTTATGGCCAGAATGGACAGAGGGGGAGATGTTCCCTATAGTGGAGAGAGAAGGGATGTTAGGAAGCACAAGGCAAGTTTTGCTAAGCCTAGTTACAATGCTCTGCCTTGGACCCAAGTTACTGAGATAAGAGGGAAATGAAGTCCCGAAGGCAGGGATTCAGTGCTTTAGCATCTGATGACCTTGATTTTTTTCAGTGGAAGGCGGGAATGAGACTTACAGGGAGCCCTGAAAAATTTGGGATGACTGTATTACTAGATAGAAATTGTGTATGAGCAGAAATAGTAGTGCCTGACACTGGATAAAAGTTTTTCTTTCACATGGAGAAATCTGAATATATGCCATCCATCCAGCGCTGGTCTGGAAGCTCATTGCTGTCACAAAGAACCCAATCTCCTTTCTTTCTGCTCTGCCATGCTTAGCAATGGTTTCCATCTTCGAACTGGCAACCGTTTCAAGATGCCTGTTCCAGGCAGAAAGCAGGGAGTTGAGAGGGAAAAGGGTAAAAAAGAGCACAGAGGTTGCCTACAGCTTCTCTCTGTCATCAGTTTTGCTTTTAAGGAACTTTACTAGAACACCTACCCAACTTCAGATTATACCATTTTGGCTTCCCATGGGTGAAATGTAGTTGTCTTTTAGCTGGGCATATTTCTACTTGAAATAAATTGAGATGCTGTGACTAAAGCAGAAAATGTGTATTAATGAAATTGACAACTAACAATGTCTGCCATACTGCTGCAGGGAAGAGAGAAAGCAGTCATCTACAGATGTGCAAAAGGGTTGCTAGTAGAGTTGAAGGCTGACCTAGAGTGAGGATCAGTAATTTGTATTGTCCCTCATCTGCAGTGGTATGTCACTTGCTCAGTCATACTCAGTTGCATGGGAGAGACATTGAATGACTGTTTGGATCAATGACTGGTTTTGGAAGGCTTGTGGAAGGAAGGGCAAGGATTCAAGAAAGTTCAGTGTAATAGCGAGAAATTAAAGTAATGCATCATACTCATTATATATACCATGCCCTTGCATGACCCTGAACATGAGTGCTTTCTTAAATTTTCACCCTAGAGTGCACCCTACTTAGTGGCTAGTATTTACTCAGGAAGAAAAAGGAAGTAATGTCGGAAAGTAGCTGAACAAATAGAAAACAAAATTAATGGGGATCTTTGACCTGAGAGTGAAAGAGATAGAGGGAGGGGACTTGTGGTCAGAGAATGAAAAATTTAAATGTAGGATTGCAGAGTTGGAGCAGTTGCAAATTGTATAACAAGGTCCATAGGGTGGCCAAGCAGTGGTTTGCTGTAATGCTGTGGAGTAAAAATCATTGACACTGAAGAAGGAAAAGATCAAGGAATCTGGAGTTTTGGATGATTCACCCCTTCCTTCATATGGTATATAGTAGTCATTTCAAGGTTCCTATGTCCTCAGAGAATGTAGTAGAGTGATCCACAAAGTGAAAGAGAGAAGTATCAGAAGATGTTTGTATTTATAATTTTGTATTTTTCTAAAGATAGCCCCCCAATTTTGTAGTATTCAGTACCCAGCAAACTTTATTTTCCACAAGCTAGTGTCCACTCTCGGCCCTGGAGTGCATGAAGACTGGGAGAAAGAAGAACCCCCTTCTTCTTTTGGCTTCCCATGGGTGAAATGGGCATGGGCATGGGCAGCTCAGAACAGGAGGTTCTTGGGAGAAAGCAAAGTTTAGCAACTATTCAGTAAATAGGTTGAAGGATATATTGGGTTGTGATTAGCCAAACAGGACTTCTAAGTCACATAATTGAGAGGGTTGGTAGGTAGGTCATTAGGGAGAAGAACTGGAACGAGAGTGTCCATAAATGCCAGCTAACTGTAAACTTTGGATTTGGGGCACTGCAGGAAGATGTCAGGGATGAAACTACCTGATTTTATATTACTCGGCCCATAGTGGTACTATCTGGTCCATAGATACCAACTTGACCTCTGATGTAAGAATGTTTTTGTGCCATCTGTGGCATTTTGTGTGGGGTGGGATGTCTGAGGTTAGATGGTGGTTGCTATTTTTGTGTTAAGGTCCAATTAGTGAACTCTGTGTTCTCTGCTTAGGATTCCAAATGGGTATTATTATCATCATCTCTATTTTAAGATGATGACACCTGAGATTCAGGGAGGTTAAGTAATCTGCCCATATATAGGAAGTTGCTATCCTAAATTGAAAGGAGATTGGGCTAAAGCCTTTGGATTCCCAGTTCCAGTGCCTTTTCTGTTGCTTGAGTGGTCCCTGACCTCCTCTTTTTGACAGTCTGACAGTCTCTGTCTCTCATTAAAGCAGTGATTTATACTTTCCCCTCAGCTGACATACTGGATTTCAGATTTTAGAAATGCTTGAGAAAAAAAAAACATTAAAAAAATGAAGAATGCCTTCGATGAACTCAATAGACTGGACGTGGCTGAGGAATGAGTAGTGGATATAACACAAGAGATTTCAAAAAGTGAGAAGCAAAGAGAAGAAAGAATGAAAAAGAACAAAATATTCGAAAACTGCAGGAACACTATAAAAGGTGTAATTTACACGTAATGGGAATAGCAGAAGAAGAAACCAAACAGAACAAACCAATAACTGAAGCAATAATGACTGAGAATTTTCCCCAAATTAATGTCAGACAGCAAATCACAGATACAGGAACCTGAGAGAACATCAAGCATGATAAATACCAAAAACAGCCAACCAACCAACCAAACAACCAACCAAAATACTACACCTAGGCATATCATTTTCTGACAGGTTTTTAAAAAGATTTACTTATTTATTTTAGAGAGAATCTCAAGCAGACTCCCTGCTGAGCAAGAAGCCCCTGGGGCTCAATCTCATGACCCCTCAAGATCATGACCTGAGCCAAAGATCATGACCTGAGCAAGGAGCCCATGGGGCTCAATCTCATGACCCCTCAAGATCATGACCTGAGCCAAAACCAAGAGTCAGATGCTCAACCAACTGATGCTCAACCAACTGAGCGACCCTAGGCATTTCATTTTCTTTTTTTTTTTCTTTTTTTTTTTTTTTTTAAAGATTTTATTTATTTATTTGACAGAGAGAAATCACAAGTAGGCAGAGAGAGAGAGAGGAGGAAGCAGGCTCTCTGCTGAGCAGAGAGCCCGATGCGGGACTCGATCCCAGGACCCTGAGATCATGACCTGAGCCGAAGGCAGCGGCTTAACCCACTGAGCCACCCAGGCGCCCTCTTTTTTTTTTTTTTTCTTAAGATTTTATTTTATTTGAGAGAGAGAGAGAGAGAGAGCCCGTACATGCACAAGCTGGGGGAGAGGCAGAGGGAGAGAGAAGCAGGCTCCCCACTGAGCAAGGAGCCCAATTCGGGGCTCAATCCCAAGACCCTGGGAATCATGACCTGAGCTGAAAGCAGACGCTTAACTGATAGAGCCACCCAGGTGCCCCTACTTTCAGGACTTTAACTTTCATTTTCTGTACTTAGAAAATAATATGCCAGGGAGCCTGGGCGGCTCAGTCGGTTAAGCATCTGCCTTCAGCTTGGGTCATGATCCTGGGGTCCTGGGATGGTCCTGGGATCAAAGCCCCACATCGGGCTCCCTGCTCAGTGGGGTGTCTGCTTCTCCCTCTCCCTCTTCCTCTCTCCCTGCTCATGCTGTCTATCTCTCCCTTTAAAAAAAAAAAATCTTGAAAGACAGAGGAGAAAAACATCTTAATGATAGACAAGCAAAGCTAAGGATTATATTCAACTTCTCAGAATCCATGCAAACAAGAAGAGAGTGGAATGAAATATTAAAGTGTTGAGAGAAAAAATTCCACCAACCTGGAAATCTGTACCCCACAAAATTATCCTTCAAAAGTGAAGGAAAATAATGACATTCACAGACAAAAATAGAAGGAATTTGAAAGATTTCTTGAAAGAAATGTTAAAAGTTTTTAGAGAGACAGAAAGTGATGTAGGTGAGAAATTTGGGTCCATATAAAGAAAGGAAGCTTGGGCCTCCTGGGTAGCTCAGTTGATTAGGCATCCAACTTGATTTTGGCTCACCTCATGGTATCAGGGTTGTGAGACTGAGCCCCACTTGGGCTCTGAACTCAGTGGGGACTCTGCTTAAGACCCTCTCTTTCCAGGGCACCAGGGTGGCTGAGTCAGTTAAGAATCTGCCTTTGGGTCTGGTCATGATCCTGGGATCCTGGGATCTATCCATGCACTGGGCTCTGCTCAGCAGGAGCAAGCTTCTCCCTTTCCTTCTACCTCTCCCCATGCTTGTTCTCTCTGTCTCTCAAATAAATAAACTTTTTTTAAAAAAGATTCTCTCACCCCCTCTCCTTCTGCCTCCCCTGGGTGCTTGCTCTCTTTCGCTCTCTCAAGTAAATAAATCTTTTTTTAAAAGATTTTATTTATTTATTTGACAGACAGAGATCACAAGTAGGCAGAGAGGCAGGCTGAGAGAGAGGAAAGGAAGCAGGCTCCCCGCTGAGCAGAGAGCCCGATGCAGGGGTCTATCCCAGGAACCTGGGATCATGACCTGAGCTGAAGACAGAAGCTTTTAACCCACTGAACCTCCCAGGCACCCCTCAGGTAAATAAATCTAAAAAAAAAAAGAAGGAAGGAAGATCATCAGGAGGGAAGGAATATGTGAAAGTAAAATAAAAATGCTCATTTTCTTATTGTTAATAAGAAAATCAATTAAGAATATTGATCTTATTGATCAACAGATAATGGTTTATTCAAAATAATAATAACAAGGGGCGTCTGGGTGGCACAGTTGGTAAAGCATAGGACTCTTGGTTTCCACTCAGGTTGTGATCTCACTGTTGTGAGATCAAGCCCCTGTAGGGCTCCACACTGGGCCCAGAGTCTGCTTGAGATTCTCTCTCCCTGTCTCTAAAATAAATAAATCTTTTTTTTTAAAATATTTTATTTATTTATCAGAGGTGGGGGGGGGGGCGGAAAGCAAGCACAGGTAGACAGAATGGCAGGCAGAGGCAGAGGGAGAAGCAGGCTCCCTGCCGAACAAGGAGCCGGATGTGGGGCTCGATCCCAGGACGCTGGGATCATGACCTGAGCCGAAGGCAGCTGCTTAACCAACTGAGCCACCCAGGCATTCCTAAAATAAATAAATCTTAAAAAATCATACCAGCAGTGTATTCAAGTATGTGTGTTTATGTGTGTATGTATGTACACACATTTATGTGCATATGTATAAATGGAATGATAGCAATGATAAAAGGGACAGGAAGTAGGAATTAGGAATAGTTTGTTATTATAAAGTACTCACACTAACTACCAAAGAAGCAGTATTATTTGAAAATGGTCTTGGAGTAGTTGTAAAAGTATATAACAACTTGTAAGGCAACGACCAAATTCTGAAAACAGAATTTCAACTGATATGCTAAGGAAAAAGAGAAAATGGAATAATATAAAATGGTTGATGAAAACCAGCAGAAATGAGTGAAAGACTAACATAGGAACAAAGAATAAGGGCAAGAAGTAGAAAACAGTGGGATGCCTGCTTGGCTCAGTTGGTTAATCACCTGCTTTTGGCTCAGGCCATGATTCCAGTGTCCTGGGATCAAGTGCCTTATCAGGTTCCTTGCTCAACCAGGAGCTGCCTCTCCCTCTGCCTGCCACTTGCCCTACTTGTGCTCTTTTTCTGTCTCTCCCTCTCTCTCTTTGACAAATAAATAAATAAAATATTTAAGAAAAAGTAGGAAATTGTAATGTATATGGTAGATATTAATTCAACGATATCAGTAATCATTTTGTCCGTGATCTCAATACAATTAAAAGATGCAAGTTATAGTGGATCAAGAAAATAAGACTCAGCTATGTGTTGTCTATAAGAAACTGACTTTAAGTATAAAGACACATAGAGATTAAGAGTAAGTGGATGGAGAAAAGATGTACCATACTAACACCAATCAAAAGCAAGTGGGAATAGCCATATTTATTTCAGATACAGCAGACTTCAGAGAAAGAAAAATGGTCAGGGATACAGAGGGGCATTACATAATGATGAAAGGCAAACCATCCTTAACATGTATGTGTGTAACAGCAAAATACAAACTGTTGAGGCAAAAACCAATAGAACTGTAAGGAGAAATAGATGAATCCACTCTTATAATTGGAGACTTTAATACCCCTCTATCAGAAATGGACAAATCCAGCAGACAGAAAATCAGTAAGGACACAGATAAACTCAACAACACCATCAATCATCTGAATAAAAAAAAAATAACTATAGACTACTTTGTTCAACAATAGCAGAATCCACAGTCTGTTCAAATTCACATGGAACATAATGGTGAGAAACTTGAAGCTTTCCCACTAATATCTGCTATAAAGCAAGGATTTCACCTCTCACCCCCATCTCAAGACCCTGAGATAATGACCTAAGCCAAAATCAAGAGTCAGCCACGTAACTGACTCAGCCACCCAGGTGTCCCCTACTGTCACTTTTCAATGCCATGCTGGAAGTCCTAGCTAAGCAATAAAATAAGAAAAGGAAATTTAAAATATACTAAATTGGAAGGAAGAAACACAACTGTCTTTGTAGATGACATGATATTCCATGTAGGAAATATGAAAGAGTGGACATGGAAACTCCTAGAACGAATAAGTGATTATAGCAAGCTTGCAGGATACAAGGTTATTATACAAGAGCCAATCACTTTCACATTTACCAACAATGACAAAGTTCACTTTGATATTAAAAACACATTACCACTTATATGGGCAATTTCCCAAAATGAAATACTTACATATAAATCTGACAAAATATGTACAAAACTACAAAACTGTAATGAAAGATATCAAAGAACTAAATTAATGGAGAGGAGTTCTAAGAGATAAAAAGACTCAATATTGTCAAGATGTCAGTTCTCTCAAACTTGATCTATAGGTCCAGTCAAAATCCCAGCAAGTTATTTCATGGATACCTACAAACTGATCCTTAAGTTCATCTGGAAAAGGAAAGACCCAGAATAGTCAGCCCAATATTAAAGAAGGACAACAAAGTTAGAGAACTGACATTACCTTACTCCAAGATTTATTTATAAAGCTACAATAATCAAGACACTGTGGTATTGGTATTGGCAAACTAGTCAATGGAACAGAACAGAGAGCCCACAAATATACCCACATAAATATAGTTAACTAATCTTTGACAAAGGTGCAAAGACAATAAAATGGAGCAAAGACAGTATTTTCTGGAGCAAAGACAGTATGATCCTGGAACAACTTAACATCTACATGCATATATATATATATATATATATATATATATATATATAGACACAGACCTTACACTCTTCACAAACATTAACTTAAATAGATCATAGACTTAAATGTAAAATGCAAAAGCTATAAAATTCCTAAAAGATAGTGCAAAACTGTATGGTGATTACTTTTTAGATACGACACCAGTGATGTAACCTATGTAAGAAGGAAATAATAAGCTGGACTTCATTAAAATTAAAAACTCTGTGAAAGACACCACCAAGTGAATGAAAAGACAACCACACTGGGAGAAAATATTTGCAAAAGATATATCTGATAAGGGACTGTTACCAAAATATACAAAGAACTCTTAACACTAAGAAAACAAACCTCCCAGTTAAAAAATAGGCTACAGACTTTAACAAGTACCTCACCAAAGAAGATATGCAGATGGCAAATAAATGTGAAAATATGCTTTATGTCATTATGTCATTAGGGAATCGCTAATTACAACAACATTGAAATACTACTCTACACCTATTAGAATGGTCAAAAGCCTGAACACTGACAACACCAAAGGCTGGAGAGAATGTGGAATAACAGGAACTCCCATTCATCCCTGTTGGGAATGTAAAACGGTACAGCTGCTTTGGAGGACAGGGTGGCAGTATCTTATAAAACTAAACATACTCCTACCATATGATCCAGCCAAATTAAAAATGCACATTTTGTCTCTGCCACAGTGATAGTAACAATTTTGCTAAATAAAGTACTAAGGACTCCCATGAGCTTTAGGATTAGAATATTTCCCTTTTAAGCTAGGAAGAATCAAACAAGATGCAGTAGTACTGTATCAAGTTATCTTGTTTTAATTGCACAAGAGACCCAGGAAGCAAGCACAATTACTATTTTTCCCATTCTACAGATAAAGAAACTGAGGCTAAGTAGGTTAGGTAATTTGTCTCAGATCACAGATCTGGTAAGTGACAAAAACAGGCCTCTTTTCACTCTTTTTAACTTTTTTGGAGTAAAAATGTGCAACATGAAATTTGCCATTTTAACCCACAAGCCTGTGGCATTAAGTACATTCACAGTGTGGTGCAACCATCACCTCTATCCATATCCAGAACTTCTTTATCATCCCAAACAGAAACTCTCTATCCATTAAATAAGAACCTCACTCTTTCCTCCTACTAGCCCCTGATAGCCATCATTGTATTTTTCTGTTTCTTTTTTTAAATTTAAAAATTTTATTTATTTATTTGTCATAGAGAGAGAGCGAGCACAAGCAGAGGGAACAGCAGACAGTGGGAAAGGCAGGCTCCCTGCTGAGCAAGAAGCCTGATGTGGGATTCATGACCTGAGCTGAAGGCAGATGCTTAACTGACTGAGCCACCCAGGCTTCCCTAGTTTTCTGTTTCTAAGAATTTGACTGCTCTAAATACCTCATGTCAGTGGGATTATACAATGTTTGCCCTTTTATGTCTAGCTTATTTCAGAGCCTGATATCTTTGAGGTTCTTCCATACTATAGCATGTGTCAGAGTTTCATATATATTTATGTTTATATATACATATATACATACATATATACATATATACATATATATATACATATAATGTGTTATTTGTTTCAGGGGTACAGGTCTGTGAATCATCAGGCTTACACAATTCACAGCACTAACAATAGCACATACCTTCCCCAATGTCTATCACCTAGCCACCCCATCCCTCCCACCCCCCCTAACCTCCAGCAACCCTTGGTTTGTTTCTTGGGATTAAGAGTCTCTTATGGGGTCTCCTTCTCTGGTTTCATCCCATTTCAGTTTTTTCTCTCTTCCCCTATGATCCTCTGCCTTGTTTCTCAAATTCCACATATCAGTAAGATCATATGATAATTGTCTTTTTCTAACTGACTTATTTCGCTTAGCATAATACCCTCCAGTTCCATCCACATCATTGCAACTGGCAAGATTTCATTTTTAATGGCTGTGTAATATTCCAGTGTGTGTGTGTGTGTGTGTGTGTGTGTGTGTGTGTGTGTGTCTTCTTTATCCATTCATCTGCCAATGGACATCTAGGCTCTTAACATAGTTTGGTTATTGTGGGAATTGCTATAAACTTTGGTGTGCAGGTGCCCCTTCTGATCACTACATTTGTATCTATGGGATAAATACCCAATAGTACAATTGCTGGATAATAGGGTAGCTCCATTTTCAACTTTTTGAGGAACCTCCATACCATTTTCAAGAGTGTCTACAACAGCTTGCATTCCCACCAACAGTATAGGAGGGTTCCCCTTTCTCTACATCCTCACCAACATCTGTGATTTCCTGACTTGTTATTTTAGCCATTCAGTTTCCTTCTTTTTAAAGACTGAATAATATTCCATTCCATTGCAATAATATTCCAATGTTATATGTATGAAGAATATTCTAATATATATTATGACATTTTGTTTATTCATCCATTGATGGACATTTGTTTTTACCTTTTGACTATTATGAATAATGTCTTTATGCACATGGGTGTAAAATATTTGCTCAAGTCCCTGCTTTCAGTTCTTTGGGGTATATACTTGGGAGTGGAATTGGTGGATCATATAGCAATTTTATGTTTAACATGTAGAAATGTTAAACATTTCAAAAAATGTTACTTATTAAATGATAGTGTGCTAGGCATTTTATTATGTTGTCTTGAATCCTTGCACAATCCTAAGGTAGAGTATCCCCAAGTTTTTTTGTGAAGAAATAGGTTCAGGGAGGTTAAATAACTTGCCAGGATGACACAGCTACTGAATGGCTGCTTAAAGATACAATCCAGCCCCGCGCTCTCATTGCCTGCATTGGTCTCACGGGTTGATTGTGTTTGTGGCAGACATTATTGGTGGTCTTACCAATGGGCTGCAACACTTTTTCCTTGCTAAATGAACCCTGATTTTGTCCAGATAAAGAAAAGCAATATGGTCAGAGAGTGTGGGACTTTTCCCCTTCTAACCCAACGAATGACTGGAAACCAATTACAGCAATCTCATTTTCCTGCCAAGAAGATGTGAGAGGAACTTTGCTGAGCATTTTGGGAAATGTTTTTATAACCCAAGAGAAGAGAAAAGAAATATCACCTCTTCTTCCTTCTTGTTCATACCGCTGGGAAAATGTGGTAGTTCCTAATAATTGAAGTGATACAAGGATGCAACTGGCTAGGAGGAAAGAAAGCCGAAAAATGGAGTAAAGATCACAGAGAGACTGGTTCCAGACAATCTAGATTTTTTATTTTTATTTTTTAAAAAGATTTTATTTATTTATTTGAGACAGAGAGTGAAAGAGAGAGAGAGAAAAAAAAAAAAAACCCAGCTGGATGGGGAGAGGGAGAAGCAGACTCCCAGCTGAGCAGGGAGCCCTACCTGGGGCTCCACAACGGGCTTGATCCCAGGACCTTGAGATCATGACCTGAGCTGAACGCAGATGCTTAACCGACTAAGCCATCCAGGTGCCCTCAGACAGCCTAGATTTTAATCCTAACTCTGCTGGCTTATTAGTAGTGTGATTTAGAGTGAGTTAATTCATCTCTCTGTGCTTCAGTCACTTCTACTGTAAAGTGGAGACAATAGCAAACTCATTGAGTTGTTGTAAGGACTAAATGAGTTAATATGTATGAAGTACTCACCCAGCAAGTGAGGTAACAAGAGTTACCTGTTGTTGTTATTATTATTGTTGTTGCAAAACAAAGTCCTTGGACACTCAGAGGCTGGTAGACGTATAATCCCTGAAGTGGGATTTGCAATTATTAACAGTCTACCTTGCTTTCCTCTGGTAATACGCAAGCTATTCAGGTACCATTTTGACTTTTTGGAACATGGCTACTTTTGCATTGTCTATACAACCTTTCATATTATCTTTCTGTAACACAAAAGAAATTACTGTCTGCTGATAATTTTCCATTTCCTCTAGGATAGAATCCAAACATAACATATAAGACCCTTCATGATCTGTTTCTATCTCTTGTTTTCCTCTCTAGATAGCCTGTCATTCCCCACATTTACTCCGTGTTTCAGTCATGGCCAAAGACCTTATTCATTTAACAAATAGTTATGCATGCCTAGACAAAAACTGTGTAAGGCACTGGAGAATCAAGATATAAAAGTACTTTCTGCCTTCATAGAGCTTACATTATAAAAACATTTAGTTACGGGTTGCCTAGGTGGCTTAGTCAGTTAAGCCGCTGCCTTTGGCTCAGATCATGGTCCCAGGGTCCTGGGGAGTCTGTCTACTTGCTCAGCAGGGAGCCTGCTTCACCCTCTCCCTCTGCATGAAGTTCCCCCTGCTTGTGCTCACACATTCTGTCAAATGAATGACATAGGTTTAAAAACCCAAACATTTAGTTACAATCATCACAAGGGTTATGAGATAAAAAGTGCTGTGTGCAATAAAAACATATAATAGTGAAACCTATCAGAGCTCATTTAAGCCTCTATGACTTGACCCATGTTGTTCCTCTGCTTGATCCCTTCTTTTTCCATCTGCCCTGCTCCACTTTTTCTGAGAAGACTTTCTTGACTTGTTTGTTCTTCTGATGGACTCTCATAACACACATTGCTTTCATATATTGAAAGCATATTGCTTCACAGAATTTATCCCCACTGTTGGTTTGGTTGGGTCTTTTCGTCCATCATTTCTCTATGTGTCTTTTATCTCTGTACCCCAGGGCACTAAAATAAATCTTTGTTGAATGAATGGTATCCACTTTTAAAACCTTTTTATTTTGAAGTAATTATAGACTCAGAAGAAGTTGTAGAAATAATACAAAGTTCCTTGAGTACTGATCACCTAAGTTCCCCTAGAGGTAACATTTTACATAACTATGTACATTTTCAAAAGTAGGAGATTGACACTGGCACAATGAAATTAACTAGACTATAGACCTTACTCAGATTTTATCACTTTTGTATACATTAGTTTTAAGTAGGTATTGTATATAGTTCTATTAAATGTTATTATATTTATTGATTTGTGATTATAGCACAGTCAAGATATAGAACTGTTCTGTTACCATAGAGAACTCCCTTGTTCTACCCCATAATAATGATGTCCATTTTAACTATTTTTTCTGTATTATTACAGGGAAGAAAGAGGGAGAGGATATATTGCATAATAGCTCTGGAATGCACTGTCCCCTTCAGAGATGGCCCTGAGAACTTCCTCCCCCAAATCTAAGATTTTTAAATAGGTTAGAATGTTAAAATAAACAATAATGTTTTAGATTATTTTATCATCTTAAATTATTATGATTTATAACATTCAGAAACGGTTAAGCACAGAAAAGCCTCACATTTAGAAAATTTATAGTTGCATCTTTTTTTTCAAGAAGTATTTGTTTTCTTTTCTAGAATCATGACAATGTTTCAAATCCAGTCTTAGGAAGATACTGTTTCATGGTTTTTGGCATTTAATTAAAAGAAAATGCCTTGTTAACTAAAAAGGAGAGCTTGAAACAATGTCATATGCCTAGTTTTGGATATAGATCACAGGGGAGCTGCTGTACATTGCAGAAAAGTTAATGTAATCACTAGAAAATACTATTTATGATCTCCCTAAAGTAGACACTGGTAACTAGTTGTGATTGTTCAGCTTCCAAGCTGAGGGGCAAGAGAAGGTGGGGTTGATGCTAATAATGCCAAGCACATTATAATTGTTCTATAATAACAGCTATAGACAGAAAGCTAAACAAGGAGTCAGCGTCCTCTAACTGCAGCAAGTTCCCCCGCCCAGCCCTTTTAAAATATTTATTTATATATTTTAGAGTGTGCGAGGGAGTTGGGGATGAGAGAGAGAGGGAGAGAGAATCTTAAGCAGACTCCAGGCTGAATGTGGAGCCCACTGTGGGGCTCTTCTTATGACCCTGAGATCATGACTTGAGCAGAAATCAGGAGTTGGAGACCTAACTGACTGAGCTACCCAGGTGCCCCTGTCTCTTCTTCTTGCTCAAATCTCCTCTGAGGCTTTTAAAGGGGGTAGCAACCTTGAGGGAAAAATAACAAACAAATAGAGACATTTAAGGATAAAATGTCCAAACTGTTCTTTTTCTAGTTAAGACAAGCAAAAGACTGGACTTCTAGCCTTAATCCAGTCTGCTAGCTCTCAGTGTTTGTTTGTTTGCTTGTTTGTTTTAAATAATTTTATTTATTAAGTAGGCTCCATGCCCAACATGGGGCTTAAATTCATGACCCTGAGATCAAGAGTCACATGCTCTACCAATTGAGTCAGCCAGGGGGCCCAGCTCTCAGTGTTTTAAATGTTAAAACTGGGGGCACCTGGGTGGCTCTGTGGGTTAAAGCCTCTGCCTTCGGCGCAGGTCCTGATCCCAGGATCCTGGGATCGAGTCCTGCATTGGGCTCTCTGCTCAGTGGGGAACCTGCTTCCTCCTCTCTCTCTGCCCGCCTCTCTGCGTACTTATGATCTCTGTCTGTCAAATAAATAAATAAAATCTTTTAAAAAAAGGTTAAAACTGATGCTTCAAGTATTAATGAACTATCAGACTGCTATTTGTCTGATCCAGCATCCATTCCCAATGCTTTTCTGTCTTACAACTTTGAATTAGAGCTTGGAAAAACTTAGGTCTTCATATCTGCATTTGGCCAAATTACGGTTCTAGACATTGAGATGCATATGGAAGTCTGCCGAGTTGGGGATATGAGGGGCTGTCTTGAGAAGGCTTCTACTTTTTGAAAAAATAAAAATAAGCATAGATGTCTTAGGCCACTCCTTTCCTTATCTTGCTGTCTTCAGTAAAGTATGAAGGCTAAAACTGCTGTGGCCATTCTGCAACCATGAGAAATGTCAAAAGAATCACAGAAATTGTGGCTCTGCTGTTTTTGAGCTGTTGAAACCAGGGTAGCTGACTACGTATAGACTTATGTGACCAAATAGTTTCTTACTTAAGTCAATGCGATGAAATTTTTTATTTGGAGTCAAATGCATTCCTAACTGTACAGCTTTTAAATTGGTACCTTTTTAGTCCTCTCTTTCATCCTCACAATTAGCTACACTTCTGTAGTGACTGATATAACTGTCTAATCACCCCAACCAGAAAACTCAGCCATACCTCACTTCTTATTTTCCCTTATCCTCTTATTAACCAAGTCTTGCTTATTTTATTTAGCTAGTTGTTTCTTCTCCTTCTCCTTCTTCTTCTTTTAAAGATTTTATTTACCTGAGAGAGAGAGAGAGAGAGAGAGAGAGAACGTGCACAGCGGGGTGGAGGGGCAGAGGGAGAGAGAGAAGCAGAGTCCCTGCTGAGCAGGGGGATGGACTTGGGGCTCAATCCCAGGACCCTGGTATGGTGACCTGAGCTAAAGGCAGATGCTTAACTGACTGATGCTTAACCCTGGCCACCCAGGGGCCCCATCTAGCTAGTTTCAAATCCATCTCTGCTTTACTATTCTCACTGCCACTGAGTTTGACACTCTCTCCATCTTCTATCTGGGCTATTAACAGCTTCCTAACTAGTTTCCCTACTTCCAGTCTGATTACCCATCACGCTTCAGAATTATTTTTCTAAAATTTTATCAAGATATTAAAAATCATAATTGCTCTTTTGTCTACAGGATGAAACACAAACTCTTTTCTTTTTTATTATTTATTTATTTTTAAATTAACATATAATGTATTGGGGGTGCCTGGGTGGCTTAATGGGTTAAAGCCTCTGCCTCTGGCTCAGGTCATGATCCCAGGGTCCTGGAATCGAGCCCCGCCTTATTGGGCTCTCTGCTCAGCAGGGAGCCTGCTTCCTTTCCTCTCTCTCTGCCTGCCTCTGCCTACTTGGGATCTCTGTCTGTTAAATAAGAGAAATACAATCTTAAAAAAAACAAAACAAAACATATAATGTATTATTAGCCCTAGGGGTACAGGTCTGTGAATCGTCAGGCTTATACACTTCACAGCACTCACCATAGCACATTCTTTTCTTCTTTTTTAAAGACTTTATTTATTTTATTTCCCAACATTTATTTTTTTATTTATTTGGCAGAGAAAGAGCGAGAGAGGGAATACAAACAGGGGGAGTGACAGAGGGAGAAGTAGACTCCCTGCTGAACAGGGAACCTGATGAAGGGCTCAAACCCACCTGGGATCATGACCTGAGCTGAAGGCAGATGCTTAGCGATTGAGCCACTCAGGTGCCCCTATTTATTTATTTTTAAAAAATATTTTAGGGGCGCTAAAATATTTTAGGAGCCCAAACTCTTAAGTTAAATTTAAGGATCAAAAAAAAAAGTATCTGGGGGCGCCTGGGTGGCTCAGTGGGTTAAAGTCTCTGCCTTTGGCTCAGGTCACGATCCCAGAGTCCTGGGATCGAGCCCCTTAACGGGCTCTCTGCTCAGCGGGGAGCCTGCTTCCTCCTCTCTCTCTGCTTGCCTCTCTGCCTACTTGTGATCTCTGTCTGTCAAATAAATAAATAAAATCTTAAAAAAATTTTTTAAAAATATTTTATTTATTTATGTCAGAGAGAGCACAAGCAGGAGGGATAAAGGGAGAGGGAGAGAGAATCTCAAGCTAACTCCAGGGTCAGCATGGAGCCCAATGTGGACTACATCTCATGACCCTGAGATCATGGCCTGAGCAGGTCAGTTAACCCACTGCACCATGCAGGCGCCACAACACAAACTCTTACCAAAGCTATCATTTGTGGTTTGTGCCTTCTTGTTCAGACTTTGCATCTCCAGGGTCCAATCTGGCACAGAGTAGGTGCTCAAATGTGTTAAAAGACTGAATCTTTTATATAGCTTCTCTGCTCTTTAATATCAAACCACTTAAGCATTTAACCAGACTAAGCAGAATGATACCATACCTGGCACTCAATAAAGATTTGTTGAATGAACCTATTTTCTAAACTCTTCTGTAAAATCCTTTACCAGTATTCCCAAATACACACATCTTGGCGTACATTCAGTTGATCTAACCTAGCCTACAGGAAGAGGCTCTTTGGTAACTAAAGGCTTTTAGTTTATAATTAGTCATGTACATATTCCAGATTGGGTTTGTGCCGAGAGTGTAAATTACAAAGGTAGGTGAGGTCTGTGTGGGCATTCCTGATAATTTTGCATCCATGAATAACTTCTATCAAATGAGAGAGCAAATCTACAACTTTCTGCTTGCTAGCAAGCTGTACCAAGTTAACCAAACCAGCGTGGGCCACAGCCATCTGCTGCTACAAAGGCTTAAGCTTGTGAAGCTGAAGGCGCTCCTTTGGAACTTGCTGGGGTGGGGTGGAGTGGGGTGGGGGGAGCAGGTAGCCACCGCATTGCAGCACAAACCTATCCGAGGGATTCATATACAGCTGCTCCCCTCCTCACCCTGACAACGGTTTCCTCCACTGAACTGTGGGCCCTTTCAGGTGCTGCTGTGAGGTTTTCCTTGGCCTTGAAAGACCTGGACAGAAGCCTTTCTAGATGAGATTGGAAAGCCGACCCTGCTCTGAAAGTGGAAGGCGCATTTTGGAGAGCAGGGACTGAGGAGACAAAGCCCATTCAGTCAGCCTCCCAACGTCTCCCTTCTTCCCGTGATCTGACGTCTAGTCTTCCTCTTTCCCTATTCCTGACCCAACCTGAACATTTCTGTATTTCAAAGGAGGGAAAACAGCCTATGGCATAAAATTTCGTGCTTTGGTGTCTGGGTTTCCTAGCACCGAATTTCTCGGGCCTCTCCCTGTGGCAGGCTAAGCCTAAAACCTCCGGCGTCCCAGGGCCGCCGGTCTCGGGGGCGACCACCACGCCGCGCACGCGCCCTCAGCGGGCTATCGGTTGACCTTCTCCGGGAAACCCCTCCAAAAGCGCCTCCGCGTCACCTCGCACCGCCCCCTCCCTTCCTCCCTTTTCCGCTTCCTTTTTCGCGCTTGCGCGGACCCAATTGTTTTGGCTTTCCGGTGGGATCCAGCAAAGGAAAAGGGCGGGGGAAGCTAGGGTAAGGGCGGGAGAACGGGGAGGGGGATCCTCCAGAACCCGGGAAACTGCAAAACTGCCGCATGTGCCGCTGGGCGGGCGCGAGCGGCGGGAATTGAAACCTGGCGAAGGCTGGCTCACGGTCCGCTGGCCGCGCGTTCCCGGGCCGCGGAAGGGGCCCGCGAAGGGGGCGAGCGCGCGCCGCAGGGGCGGGGCAGGAGCGGCGAGCCGGGCGTCTCGCGGCCCGGCGGCTCCCGGGGGAGGAGTCTGGCGGTGGTCGGGCCCTGAGGAGCGTGCGGCGGCGCCCGCAAAGGACGCTGCTTTCCGCGCAGGACCGGCCGACCGAGGGAGGGCGCGAGGGAAAGCCGGAAGGAAGACGAGGCGGCGGCTCCAAGCTTCCTCGGGGGAGGCGGAGGCGAGACCCCGGCCCTGGCCTGGGCGGGAGGGCCACGCCCCCGCGCCCGAGGGGCCCAGTGTTTTCGGGGTCTCTGGCCGCACCGGATCCCAATCTTCCGGACCTGGGGACACGGGTGAGCAGGCGTCGCCAGCGCCGGGCGAGAGGGAGGGGCGGGCGGGGAGAGCCCGCGAAGACCTGTGGAGGAATTGGGGAAGGAGGGCAGCGGTGGGAGGGGGCTCGGCCCTTTGTGGCTCCGTGGGCGGAGGGGGGGCAGGGGGCGGCGGCGGCATCTTTCAAACCCGAGACGTTTCCGCCGCGGGCGGGGGAGGGGCGCGGGCAGCCGGCGCCGCCCTCCGCACCCTGCGGCGGCCCCTCTGCAGCCCGGCGCCGGGCCGGTGTGTGGGGCTGGGGCGGCGGGGTGCGCCGCTCGCGGGGGCGTTTCCGGCCCCGGGCCCCCGGGCGGCGCCCTGGCCCCGGTTGGCGCCCGCCCTTGCCAAAATAAAGCTGTTTCCCTTGACGCCTCGCGACGGGTTTGCGAGATGGTGGGCCGGGGAAGGGCAAGCCCTTCCTTACATTTTTCTTTTTCTTTACCGGTGCATCTGAAGTAAGCAGGAGATGTGTAGATTAACAGAGAGCCCATTCGGATCTGACGATTTTTAAAAAGCAGAAGCAGCCCTTTGAAACAAAATTGTGTACGTGTTTACTTCAGACTGAAATCGTTAACTTACTTGAACTCGACCACCTCCCTCTCCCCATGAATTGACAAACCATGAAGTATAAGAATATCTCTTGGTTTGACTTGAAGCAGTTATTCTGAGTTAACGTCTTCCCCTCCCTCGCCCCCCCCCATCCCCCCGCAGTTTAGCTATCGCAGGTCTTGTTTTACAGCGACCTCAAAGGGAGAGGAATGAATACACACTTCATGGGCTGCAGACCCTTAGGATTGTCCGTGACCTCTGGTCCCTTCACGTGAAAATGGAAAACCCAAAATGTAAAATGAACTTTAAAAGGGCATGTTTGTATATAGTGTTTATCTTCTATATCACTCAGCCTTATAAAAATGTAGGGTGCAAGGCTGGTCACGTGTTGTTTATACATGAATCTGTACGTCTGGTTCACTGAGCATTCAGGCATTCAGAAACAAAATCTTATCAGCAATGTGGTTTGACCAAAATTATATTTTCTTCTATTGAGGCAGCTAATAGGGTGGATTTTTTTTTTCTCCTTCCCTCTGAATTGGGAGTTTTTGCCTGAATTTAGGTAATAATGGACTTCAAAACTCTTGCGATTGTGACTTATTTTAGTTAGCCTTTGGTAACGTTTTTTTGTTTGTTTTTGTTTTTTCAGAAGGATTTTCTTTTCCCCTGACCTAAAGTAAATTGAGAAGTCAAACCAGTCTTTTGTTTTCTAGTCTTGAAATGTGAAATTTTGCTGTTCTTTTCATCTGGCAGCTAACTAAGGTTAAGCTTACTTCTTCACTTTCACCTTTCGTTGATCTAAGTGCTAATTGAAACTCCTTTAGTTTGGGTACTGAAATCCTAAGTCTGTGGGTAGACTATAGTACTATGTATGACATTTCTGTTGAGCATCCCTCATAGTCCTCACTTTTCCACGTAGTACCGTTTCCTCTACACGGAGTTTTGTAGGAAGAGTTCAAAGTATTGTAACTCTTCTCCCCTTTTTGTTTGCTGTCATAGGAAGTATAAAGTCTGTTAACTTTATTCATGGGGCCTATGAGGAGGAGGGTGGAAATAGCCATGTAATAGTTCCTAAGCCCACACAATTCTGTAGATTTTCTTTCTCCTAGATAATGGAAATAATGAGCTGTTCCATAAGAATCAAACATTGAACAGTGAATTCCTGGAAGTTTGAATGTAATCTGAAAAGCCAAAAGATTTTACACATTTATTTAGACAAGTTGTTTTTCTTATTGCCTAGCTTCCTGAGATTGGGGAAAAAGGATTTGTCCTACAGTCATAAAACACATGAATGAAAATGTCAAACTTCATTATATCTCAGTCTTATCATTTTCAGTTTTGTGGAGTTTGAATAGAACAGGTAGTATTTGAGTATTAGAAATGACAGGTTGAGGTCACCTGGGTGGCTCATTTGGTTAAGCGACTGCCTTCCCTCAGGTCATGATCCTGGAGTCCTGGAATCCAGTTCCATGTGGGGCTCCCTGCTCAGTGGGGAGTCTGCTTCTCTCTCTGATCCTCCCTCACCATACTCTGTCTCTCATTCTTTCTCTTAAATAAATAAAATCTTGAAAAAAATATGAAATGACAGGTTGATTACAAGTTATTTTTTAAATATTTGAAGATTACACCTGGTTCCCTTGCCAGGAATTTGCAGTACCGAGATTTCCTCAGTGTGAGAAGAAGGGATTGTTGTGGATTTGGAGAAAAAAATATAATGAGAGAAGCTTTTAAAATTCTTGGCTTTCTTTGCTCCGCTTCCATACCTCTGACAAGTGGTGACATGTAGTAGTTTCCATGGTAGGCAAAGGATTCTAAATATTCCTCAGTTTACTTCCCCCTCCCCCCCAGAAGAAACTGAGAAACTTCAGTAGTCATCATTGTTAACTGACTGTATCCTTAATGACTACACCAGTATGTTTGAATATCTGGGAAATATTTTCTTCTGCTGTTGTGATTGAAAAAAATAATTGACTTGGTGGAAAATGAAATCCCAGTGAGAACGTTAAGGTCAGTTTTGCTTTGGTCTACATTTCTCTAGTTTTCTTAAGTCATTGCAGAGCTGAAGAAAGAATGAAAAGCAATATCCAAAATAAAAGGACATACTATAATCATAGGATTATTCTGTCACAGGTGGCATCTCCTTTATGGTCTTGTTTAATATTTTTGAAGTGAAATAACTTACTAATCATAATGTAGTACAGAAGCTTATACTTCTTATCTGAATTTACTTGATGGAGCCCTATAGAGTTTTCATTGTGGTTGGAAATGAAGAACATAGGAATAGACCTGAGGTCTGATATTTGGTTAGAATAGGGAAAGCTATACTGACATTTACCAAACTTGATAAATTCTTCAAAAGGCAAGGTGTTTGTTTTTTAATAGATGTTTGTCACAGCTCAAAAAAATTCTGTGTAGTGGTTGACCGTCATTCTAAAGACAGAGTACTTTTCCAGACATTCTCAACTGTCAGGGTGGTTTTGATAATTTGAAAGCAAATTTGCTGGCACCAGTATTTTGTCCAGCTTATGGAGAAACCTATCACTTCATTAATGCGAACAGTGTTTTATTTTGTCACTGGTGCTTTCTGGTTCTCCTTTAGTTTTTTTGTTTGTTTGTTTGTTTTGTTTTGTTTTGCACTGGCATCAGCCCTTTGAAGATTAGTCTTTGTTGAGCCAGTTTCATGATTTGTACCATCAAAATACTCCCTAAATCTTTGAATGTCTAGGATCCCTTTCACCCATGGTAAAAAGAGAACTGTGTTTGAGTGCTGAGACCTTGTAACTGGGACGCCTGGACCTGGTACAGGTGTGGAGATTGAGGAGTTGGGAAAGTGCCACAAAAAGCCTAGCCAGTGAGCGCATTAATAAGTACAACTGTAGATGTTTATGTAGTAGTGTAATGTGTCAGGCACTGGTCCTAAGATCTTTATGAAAATCATTTAATCAACTCATTGAGAATAGTTCCATTTTTATCTTCCATTTCACTGATTACCATATTGTGGCACAGAAAGTAACTAATTTACAAAAGGTTATACAACTAGTATGTTAAAGAATTGGGCTTTCACGACTCCACAGCTCATGCTCTTAATTTTTTGGCAATAACTTGACATTCAGAATGCCTTGGATCCTTTCCAAGAAAAGTTTTCTATCTTCTGTGTTGGCGATTGTGGCATTGAAAGATGCAGCACCATCTAAGTTAATAATGTGTAGTTGGGAAGCGCTTTGTCCAGATGATGACCTACAGTCCGCTGCCCTTCCTCGCTGTTGTTACTTCATCCTTTGTAGAATTTCTTTGCAGTCCTTCTTGGCAACCTCCTTCTCATCTTTTTATTTCATTTAACATACACAGCTCAGTTAATGGCAAATTAATCTCATTTTTACATTCAGCAGTTATTTAATACTTTATTCTTTCCTTGATCTTCCAGGTTTTGCCTGGTTAACATTGGAAAAACTTGCTTTCCTTCTGTTTGTGTTTCTGTGGCTGCTCAGAGGAAGGTTACTACAAATGACATACCTATGGGATGAAAAACTAGGTATCAAAGTGAAATTAGACACCCCCCACCCCCAATAAAATCCACTGCCATCAACCTCTGAAATCTTTGTGTTTGGAGTTATTTTTAAAAATTTCAACCTTTTCATGCCTTTCTCCAGTTAATCTTGATTTCTACTCCTTTAATAACAATGTTCAGAATCTATAAAATATATAGCTTATTGTTACTTTTTTTTTTAAGATTTTATTTATTTATTTGACACACAGAGAAATCACAAGTAAGCAGAGAGGCAGGCAGAGAGGGAGGGGGAAGCAGGCTCTCCGATGAGCAGAGCCCAATGCGGGACTCGATCCCAGCACCCCGAGATCATGACCCGAGCTGAAGGCAGAGGCTTAACCCACTGAGCCATCCAGGCGCCCTTATTGTTACTATCCTTTGTGATTAGCTGTATTTACTTTGTATAGATTTTCTTTGTAGATAAAGTTTGGGGCATATTTTGACTTTTGAAGCCTGTGGACTTAAGCATCTTTTTTCTAATACTGTTATTTTACAGTCACATTGATTATTTGAGGAAAACCTGTTGGAATAAGTACCCATAAGAGGTGTTTCAGATTTTTAAATAAAATTGTGTATGTTAATTTGGATTGTTGACTGATTTAATCCTGATCACCTGATAGCTGTGTTTGTTTCAAAGCTGTTATGTGTGGTAGAATTCACTCAATAGAGAAAAAAACATTATTAGAACCCCAATTTTTTTCTTTTTCGTTTTTCTTTCAGTCATAGTTTATAAAATTTCCTACTTCTATAGGTAGCCCTTAGATTTAAAAATAAGGTGGACTTTGTCCTCTAGTGTTTTGCAGGAAGTCAGTGGATAGAGAATAGAAGAAGGGATCTCGTCCTGCTTGTGGCTATCTGACTTTATTCAGTGCTGTTACTCTCTGCCTTCAACCAGATCAGTAAAAACCATGGAATTGAGCCCATAACATAGAAAAAGAAGTTATAATACCCATAATTTTTATATCAAAGTTTATTGCACTTTATTAGATTCTGAATTTCATTATATTATGTTTGTACAACTCCCATTTAATTCTTACTCTGGTCAGCATTTTTCATTGTGGAATATGTTCTGATACTCTAATGACCAGCTTTAAAAGACAGGATTTTAAAGCATATCTCTTGACACAAAAATTGTCTCTGACACATCTTGTGGTTCTCAAATGTACGCAGTTATTATTATAGTTAATAAAATAGAAAATAGGTTGTGTTTCTGGCTCTATAGTATTTTTTCTCATTGTTTTTTCTTTATTTTTTTCAACAGATTATCTTGTAGAGGAATGTCCTTTATGTTTTTAACCTCAATAAAGGGTACTCACAGTACGTAAAAGAGAAAGTGTTTCAGAATCCACTGAACCTGCAGTAGGTGGAGAAAGCAGTTAGTTGTGTGATTAGGTAATAGTTCTTAAAATATTTTAGGTGAAAGTGGAATATATACAGGTTACATTAAGAATTACATTTAATTTGGGGCACCTGGGTGGCTCAGTGGGTTGGGCCTCTGCCTTCGGCTCTGGTCTGATCTCGGGGTCCTGGGATCGAGCCCCACGTTGGACTCTGCTCGGCGGGGAGCCTGCTTCTCCCTCTCTCTCTCCCTGCCTCTCTGCCTACTTGTGATTTCTGTCAAATAAATAAATCTTAAAAAAAAATTACATTTAATTCAACTTTTAAGCATTTTAAGGCTTGTGCTTTTCCCGTTTTTGTGATCTAAAGGGAAAATATTCTTCTAGGAAAAACAACTTGAGTTACGCATTTTAATCACAGTCTCTTAATATTTGATCAAGAGGCAGTCTGAAGCAGAGATTGGTACATGTGGTCTGTAGCCTGTTTTTGGAAATAAGTTTTACTGAAACACAGTATGCCCGTTTGTTTACGTACTGTCTTTTGCTGCTTTGGGGCTATACCAACAGAATTAAGCATTTGGGACAGAGACTTTACAGCTTGCATATTCTCTAGAGTATTTTGTCTTCATGTAAGAGGAGAAAGTAGTATACCCCTTAAAGTTTATTTTTCTAAATTAGATAATCATTGCATATGTAAATTGAGAAGGCTTAAAAAAGGTCTTTTTAAGTTTTTTTGCTTTCTGTAGTGTGAACCACTGTTCGTAGTGGAGCCAAGTGCTAGCTACCTCCTTTGCTCATTTTACTTGTATTGCAGTTTTTCTTATGATAGAGAATAAAATTTCTTGTTCTTGTGTTATCAGAAGTTTGGAAATGAAATTTCTAGACAGCTAGGTTTGTTTATTTTTTAAGGTTTTTTTTTTTTTTTTTTTTGTCAGAGAGAGAGCACAAGCAGGGGGAGCAGCAGGCAGAGGGAGAAGTAGACTCCCGGCTGAACAGGGAGCCTCATGCAGAACTCCATCCCAGGATTCTGGGATCATGACCTGAGCCGAAGGCAGATGCTTAACGGACTGAACGACCCAGGTGTCCCAAGATCGATAGATTTTAAGAAAAACGTTACTTAGTTTTTTCTTTTCCTCTATATTTTGCACTTTTTAGGTCTTAAAATTCCTTACTTTATTAAAAAATTTTCTTATACATGACCTGTTTCACCTATTTGCTGCCACTTTTTTAGCTTTTGTTTAGAATAATTAGTTTTAAAACTTTCTAAATGATAATCATGGTTTGGGCTATAGTCTGTAGTAAGAATAAATGCATAAGGTGTTTTGGGGCTCTAGTGGTTGGCAACTCTCAGTCTGAGTACTTAACAGTACAATGACCAGCACTTAATGAATACTCAGTAAACATTTGTTGAGTTAAACTTAAGCAGCCATTGATTTGTGATAGAAAATTAAATAATTTCTTGATTCCTGGGAATTAGTCTGTGGGTGCTAACTTCTGCAGATAACTGGATGTGTGACTTATTTTGAAGCTAATTTTAGGTATAAGAGAATGGTATGTGACATAATACATTTATTAAAAAGGGAAAATTCATAAAATACATCAAATCACTGGTAATACAGTACAGACTATAAAATAAAAATTTTAGGATATTGATTTCAAGTTTTGTTTTTGGGAGAAGAGGAATCTTGTTATAGTAAATGGTTATGTTAATGGGCATTTGAGGGATGTTAGTTGATCATTTTAAACTTTGCCCCTGGGGCGCCTGGGTGGCTCAGTGGGTTAAAGCCTCTGCCTTCGGCTCGGGTCATGATCCCAGGGTCCTGGGATCGAGCCCCATATCGGGCTCTCTGCTCAGCAAGGAACCTGCTTTCCTCTCTCTCTCTCTGCCTGCCTCTCCGTCTACTTGTGATCTCTGTCTGTCAAATAAATAAAAGTAAAAAAAAAAAACAACTTTGTACCTTTTCACGTTTTTAGTTAATATATTTTGAAGTCTGTAGTCTCAAAAGTGACAGCTTTATTTTGAATTGTACTAGATACAGATCTGTTTAAATTATTAAACTTAATTACTTGATTTCTAAATTACTTACCTTTTCTGCCTCCTTTATTTTATTTTATTTTTTTAAAGATTTTATTTATTTGACAGAGAGACCACAAGAGAGGGAACACAAGCAGGGGGACTGGAGAAGGAGAAGCAGGCTTCCCGCTCAGCAGAGAGCCTGAGTGGGGCTCTATCCCAGGACCCTGGGATCATGACCTGAGCCGAAGGCAGCCGCTTAATGACTAAGCCACTCAGGCGCCCCTCTGCCAATTTTAGTATTAAGATATTGTAAATAAAAATTACCTTATCAGGAAGAAAGTGAACCTTAGATTACAAAGTAAGGCCTGGGAAATAAGGGTGCATAAAGCAGTCATAATGAGGATTACATAAAGTTGGCTCACAGTGTAATTTTATAAAAGCAGACTTCACTTGTTTCAGTATGGTTTCATGAGTATGATTTAAAAAAAACTCAGATCTAGTAAAACCCAGACATAACAAATGAGGCCTAAAAGAGTCACAGCAAGAAAGCAAGTCCCTACAAAAAATCAGGTCATGTTATGAAGTTAAAGAAATGGCCAGAGGGAGAGGCTGTTCAGCTAATCTGCAAGGAATTCTGGGGTCTAGCAGTGTGATGCAAATCCACCCGGGCCCTGGCTACCAGTTCCTCTCACCTGAGGTAAATAGGGATGAGGACAATTTTGGGTCTTGCAGCTAGGGTTAGGACTTCCCAGTTTATCAATGCATGCATTTCTGTAAGATAAATTTCTAGAGGTAGAATTGATAGATTGAGATATTGAATATTTACATTGCCAGATATTCTGCTTTCTATAGTCATTCACTTGCAGTTCTGAAATTCAGAAAGCTCTTAAAATCAGGTTTGAAGAGAAAACGAACAAAACTCAACCTGAAGTAACATGAGGCTATTTCTATATTTTCACATTGTTCGTATTTCTCACAGAAAGGATCGTAATATGTTGTTATGGAGTGCTGCACCAGATTTCTTGAGAGCGTCCTGTAATACGTGATATATATACCATATTACCTCTGTAAAACCTGAAAAATTCTAAATTCCAGAACATATCTAGCTCTAAGGGTTTTGAATAAGGGCATGTAGGTATGAATTGGCTTACACTGTGTAAGAATACTCATTGTCCCACACCGTTACTAACACTGGATCTTGCATCATTGATAAGTGAAAATAGCCAGTGATTTTAGGTATTATTAGCCTTAGAGGTTGTAGTAGTAGATGAGATTTATAGTGTAACTTCGAGATCTGGAAGAGCAAAGTCGTTACCTTAAATGACCCAAAGTCTCACTCTGCCTTTGCACCTGTTTTAGTTACGTTTAGAGTTAAGTTTGTTGGAAATTTGACAAGTGTATATCAAGTTAGCAATTTGTGTAATAGTATAGTTTGGCAGGAAGTACAGTGTGATCTTCTCTTTGACATATGGGAGATACTTTGTGAGAAAAGGTGTTAGTGGTTCCAATCATGGTATTATTTATAGGTTTCCTGTGCGTAGTACTTGGTTTTTTGATTATGGGAACTAAGAGTTATCTAATTCAAGAAGTGATAGTTTTTAGCTATCTATTAATTTTGTGTGGGTTTTACCTCTTTTCCTGATTTGAAATTCCTTTGCCATATGTTGTAATTACTGATTTCCAAATAATTTAAATTTTATTTCAGCTGGAATTTCTTCTAATGAGTGCTTTGCAGTATAACATTTTTTCCTCTCAGGTGGTTAGTGAGTTGTTCCAACATTATTTGTTGAAATAAGGCAATCTTTCATTTTAAAATGCTAGAGTTTAGTCTAATTTCTTATATTTACTTCGGCTTATTGTAGATTTGTAATATATATATATTTTGTAATATATTTTATTATTTGATAAGAATCATGAGGAAAAACTTGCCCTCACTTTCCCTCAAATATCTTGGCAACTTCTGTGCATTCTTTTAGATGAATCTTCTGCAGATAGGATTTAGATTGGATTTGTCTTAAAGTTACACATTTTGGAGAGTGTTCATATTTGTATAATATGGAGTCTTCCATGTAGTAACACATGTCTCTTTATCATGTTTAGTTTAAAAAAGTTTTTTTCCCCAGTAAAATTGTATACTCAGAAAGATTTCCAGGATGGAACCACTGTGCAAAGATCTATTGCATATATTTCCCTTACTGAACTATACATATAAAAAACATAGTGTATACTTTGGAAAGAAACTAATGGAATCTATTTACCATATAATTTAAGTAATTTAAATTAAGTATAAAACCTTTGTAAGTACATTTAGACTATGTCCTGAAAATAAGGTTCTCCATGCAAGAGAAAGGGTTGTTGTTTTTTTGATGTGTTTTTTTCCTCATAAATTATGGTCCTGTATTGCCACTAAACAACTACGAGATTTGGCTTTGCTAGTAATTTAAATTCTTTATTTTAAAATAACTTTAAAAATATGTGCTTATTGATGTGCTTTTTATTTTCTAGAATGTTTATATTTTGAAGAAAAGAAAAAAAGTTCATTTAAAACTGTAAATGTTAATTTTCTTCAGTCTTTTTTATTTTAAATCTAATAGACTTTAAAATGGCCCTTTTCTCATGGTTCATTTTTATGGTAGTGTCTGTAGTTGAACTTCAAATAAATACAATTTATATATAAATCTGCCTTTTAAGCACTGTATCCTAAAAATGTACTGGCCTGGATACTCTGACTTTTTTTTTTTTTTTTTTTTTTTTTTTAGTTACTCCAGAGGATTCGCAGAACATAGGATGTCACTGCAAAATCTACCTCGTGTGTTACTCTCTTTAACTCATGAGCTGCACAACAATTGCAAATTTGAGCAAGACGGTTGCAGACCGTGTTGAAGAACTGAAGAACCTAATTAACACAGGATGACCTAGGAGTGATTCTAAGCATATAACAAGATACTCATTAGTGAATGTGTCAGTCTTGATTCTGAATGCTGGAGATAACAGCAAGCAGAGTTTCTCCTTTTTTAATTTCTGAAGCATTCACTTGACCTTCCATCAGTGACTGACTTTTCCAATCTGTTCCAGGAGATATTAATGGAATACAGTCATGTCCACTCAAGACGAGAGGCAGATCAATACTGAATATGCTGTGTCCTTGTTGGAACAGTTAAAACTGTTTTATGAACAGCAGTTGTTTACTGACATAGTGTTAATTGTTGAGGGCACTGAATTCCCTTGTCATAAGATGGTTCTTGCAACATGTAGCTCTTATTTTAGGTAAGTACTTTAATCTTACTTGGTTTTTAATTTCAAATGCAGAATGTCAGCTTATTTTAATGTTTTAGTAGGAATTCTTTTAAACGTTTAAGTTAAAAAGAAAAGATGTCTTAATGTTTTGCTTAATTTTTCTATCCCAGTGGTGTAGTGCTTGCCAGATCACTTCCTTGCATGGAAAAGACAGGTGAAAGAAGTTTTTACAGAGGTTTAAATATAAGAAATTTGTTGAAATTAACTCAGGTGAAGTTTTAATTATGGGGAGGCAAAAAGATTGAAAGAGAAAGAATAATTTTTATTTACCATTGAGATTTTAAAATACTACATTTAGAAAAGAGTAGTCATTGTTGATATAAGTAGGCTTGAGAATAACTTTTAGAGGATCAGTGTTGCTATTCAGATATGTTAAGGACTTTATTTCCTTAGGAAAAATGTTTTTCTCATTCTTGGTTATTGTTATTTATGATATTGGCCTTACCAGACTCCTTGCCAGATTTAAATATTTAGTAATTAATAACATTGTTCTCTGTGCCTTAGAATTGAGAAACTGATTATTTGTAATAGCAAATAAGTAAGTAAAGCGTAACTTTACATTTTTATGATCTTCTGAATATTTTAATCTTTTTTAGGTAGGTTTCTCTTTATGATGTGTTTTATGAAAGGAATAGAAGCAAAGGCATAGAAATTCTTTTGTGGTCTGCCCTTAGGTTGAATTTTTTTTAATATCTGAAAGGGACAGAGTGAATAAAGGTGAGTTAAATGTGGACCAGTATAATCTTTTCACAGATATTAGTGGCCATAAAGTCAAGATCAGCAGTGAAAGTTAATTTCTGCTGTTCTTTAGTGACAGCTGTAGACAGGATTTGATTTTTTGAGGTTACCATACATGAAGGTGTAGAAATGTTGCATTTCTTAATGTAACATATCTCATGATTGCAGAAGCTGAGGCCAAAATGCTAATTACCTTTGCTGTGCCTGCAGTTGTTTCAGGTTAAACTGTGGAGTTTTCATGCAATTTCAGACACTGATTTTCTTAGAAAGCTTAGCATATTTGCAAACAGTGGTTCTAAAACTTGGTTGATCATCAGACTCCTCAAGTGCTTCTACAGAGATTCTTGGATTTCAAATTTAGAAATTCTGATTTAGTGGGTCTGGGTTAAAATTTCAAAATTTTTTATGTTTAAGAGCTTCCTAAATGATTGTGATAGTTTCTTCTTCGGATCTGTTGGCTTAGTTAGATGGTATTAGAAATTGGAGGTTATAGATTGAGTCAATACCTAGGCTTATTAGCTCTCCCCTTTTAAAGATTTTTTTTTTTTTTTAAGATTTTATTTATTTGACAGAGAGAAATCACAAGTAGACGGAGAGGCAGGCAGAGAGAGAGAGGGAAGCAGGCTCCCCGCTGAGCAGAGAGCCGATGCGGGACTCAATCCCAGGACCCTGAGATCATGACCTGAGCCGAAGGCAGCGGCTTAACCCACTGAGCCACCCAGGCGCCCCCCTTTTAAAGATTTTTGAGAGAGAATGAGAACAAGCACGGGGTGGAGTGTGGGGGCACTAGAGATAATCTCCAGCAGACTCCTTGCTGAGTGCAGAGCCCAATGCAGGGCTTGATCCCAGGACCATGATCTGAGCCAAAATTAAGAAAGATTCATCAGAGAAGTAAGAAGCAACAGTCCAGTACCATACTGCTTAGGACAAGAGAGGCGGGGTGTCAGAAAACTGGAATTAAGGGCAACACACACCACAAAAGCAGTTAGGGAGTCACTGGTGTAGCTTAGAATGAGGAATAAGGACAACCTTTTCTCATTCTTTCTCCTTTTTTATCCTCATTGAACTTTACCTTAGGTTGGTCATTGGGATTCAGGGTGTATTTTTGAGTGTTTTAGTCCCCCTCAGATAACTTACTCACCTTTAACACGTCACTTTGTAAATAAATAATTCATAGCCTGTTGCATTATTGCTTGACCTTCTCCAGAGTTTCAGTAATATTAAATACTTAACTGATTTTCCGTTATTTCCTTACCTTAAAGGTATCTAAAATTTAACTCCCCCTTTTCCCAGGATTAACGTGACCTTGCATTTCCTTGATCTTAAAATTTTTCTCTCAATGACTAGCAGTATTCTTTCAGGCACTTAATTGGAAAATAAACACATAGCTTTATTTCCCTCTCTATTCATTTCCTCTGTTCAGAAAATCACTGGATCTTGATTCACTGTGATAGCTTTTGTATCCATTTCTGCCACTCTGGGGCAGATTCTTCTTATTCCTGTTGCAGATTATTGCAGTAGACTCCGTCTGTTTTCCTGTCTTCAGCCTTTGGTCCTTGAGGTCAATAGAGTAGTTGTCCTTAGAATACATTTTATCCTGCTGATTATTCCAGGCATGAAACCCTTCAGTGTTCTCCACTGTAAGAGAAGGCTCAGAAGCCTCTGTCTCTCTTTAAAAGCCCTGTGACCTGACTGCCACTCATCTTCCCAGCTTGCTTTCCAGTCTCCTGCATGAGTTCTTCTGTCCCTGGAAGAAAACGGTCATGTTCTGTTGTGATTCACTAGTTTATCCATGTTGATGGCTTTCCTCATCTTGTCGTTGAGGAGCCTAAGCTAGGGTATTGTGATACCTACTTTTGATCACATCCTATGCATGCAGTAATATTCTTCACATTGTTCTTTTCATCTCTCACCTGTAGTGGGTGTTCTTTTTTTTTTTTTTTAAGATTTTATTTATTTATTTGACAGGCAGAGATCACAAGTGGAGAGGTGGAGAGGCAGGCAGAGAGAGAGAGAGAGGAGAGAGAGAGCAGGCTCCCTGCTGAGCAGAGAGCCCGATGCAGGGCTTGATCCCAGGACCCTGGGATCATGACCTGAGCCGAAGGCAGAGGCTTTAACTCACTGAGCCACCCAGGCATCCCAGTGGGTATTCTTCTTTTTCTCTACACCACCAGTTGCCTTTTTGATGTGGTTTCCTGTATATAATACTTTTAGGAAACTACCATGTATATTTTTAGGGAATCATTTGAGCGAATGACATTTTTAACAGCTTCATTGAGTTAAAATTTACGTATCACAAAACCCACCCATTTTAAATGAATTTTAGAATATTTACAGACATGCAGAAGCATCTCTACCATCTAATTTGAAACATTTCTACCCTTTTACAGTCAGTCACCATTCTTACCCATAGTCCTTGGGTAGCTTCTGATCTCTCTCCTGTCTCTATATTTGTTTTTGGTGGGGCTATTTCATATAAATGGAATCCTACAATATGTGGTCTTTTGTATCTGGCTTCTTTCTTTGAGCATGTGTTAGAGGTTCATCTATGTTGTAGTACGCATTAATACTTAGTTCCTTTTTATTGCTGAATGGTATTCCATTGTATTAATATATTAATGGTATTCCATTGATGTTTTCACTGAGAATGGCATAACAGAATAGTCTGATACTTCTTTGGCACTGAATTATGCTTTTTTTGCTGTCTCTCTCAACGCTTTCCCTAGAACACGTTCTTCAGCAAATGCTCTAAATAAACATCCGTGTTGTCTCGTTTCCTTTTTATGTCTATGTTGGTTTTATCCTAAACCCTTAAGCTTTTTTTTCTGTCTGTCTCCGGTAGGGCCATGTTCATGAGTGGACTCAGTGAAAGCAAACAGACACATGTGCACCTGAGGAATGTGGATGCAGCCACCTTACAGATAATAATCGCTTACGCATACACGGGTAACTTGGCAATAAATGATAGCACTGTAGAACAGCTTTATGAAACTGCTTGCTTCCTGCAGGTAAGTAGATCTTCCTGTTACATACATAATCTGTAGTTTATGTATTCAAGAGACATTGTTTCATAAGTGTTGTGTTACATCGATATGATTTTCTTACTGCAGATTTTAGAAGGTAGGTTTTCTCTTTTTAAAATGTACAAGCTTTGGGACACCTGGGTGGCTCGGTTGGTTAAGCAGCTGCCTTCAGCTCAGGTCATGATCTCCAGCGTCCTGGGATCGAGTCCCACATCGGGCTCCTTGCTCAGCGGGGAGCCTGCTTCTCCCTCTGCCTCTGCCTGCCACTCTGTCTGCCTGTGCTCGATCTCTCTTTCTCTCTGACAAATAAATAAAATCTTAAAAAAAAAAAAAAATGTACAAGGGAGGGTGCCTGGCTGGCTGTTGGAAACACAGGCAGCTCTTGATGTCAGGGTCCTGGGTTTGGGCCCCATATTTGTGTAAAGATTCCTTAAATAAATAAATTTTAAAATAATGTATAGGGGGAAAACAATAGGATTTGGTCAGCCAATAAACTTCTTTAGTTTTATGATGGGAACTTAATTAAAAGATGGGTGAAGATTTCATACTGGTTTCACATTGTAAATGGTTTCTATTCTACCTGAGAGTGTGGATTTCAAGTAAAAATAAAATTTTTTTTTTTTCTTAAGGATTTTATTTGACAGAGGTCACAAGTAGGCAGAGAGGCAGGCAGAGGGGAAGGGAAGCAGGCTCCCTGCTGAGCAGAGAGCCCTGATGCGATGAGTGGCTCAATCCCAGGACCCTGGGATCATGACCTCTCCGCTCAGCAGGGAGTCTGCTTCCCTCTCTCTCTCTGCCTGCCTCTCTGCCTACTTGTGATCTTTGTCTGTCAAATAAATAAATAAAATCTTTTTTAAAAAAACCCAAAACAAAACTGTAAGGGCTTCAATTTTTTGTTCCTAAAGCCGGAGACATATTAGTTTTTGATGGTATTACTTTTCACAGAAAATCTGAATTTTTTTTAAGAGGTTTTGTTTATTTATTTGACAGAGAGAGAGAGATTACAAGGAGGCAGAGAGGCAGGCAGACAGACAGGGGGAAGCAGGCTCCCTACTGAGCAGAGAGCCTGATGTGGGGCTTGATCCAGGACCCTGAGATCATGACCCGAGCCGAAGGCAGAGGCTCAACCCACTGAGCCACTCAGGTGCCCCAAATCTGAAGATTCTTATGGAAATTGTCAGACTTTAAGTATTTATAATAGCCATGTGACTGTATTTGAGCTATTTAGGAGAACTATTTAAAAAAGTGATCATTGATCCATTTACAGATAAACTATTTTACCCTATTTTCCTCTCAACATTTAAAAAACATTTAAGAGGAATATTAAAAAATATATTCCTCATTCCTTTCTCTTGTTTTGAAAGAACAGTTTGTACTTCAGAAACAGTTTCTCTGAGGGGAGAACCTTGACCCTAAAGGTTGTATTTGGGGAGAACAGGTCGTGATACCTGATAGGTACTGCATAGTGTGATCTGCGTTGAGTATGAATGACACTGAGTGAAATTCTGGGAACCAGAACTCAGTCTGTGTTTTATACAGTGTCCTATTGTACTTAACACTCCGGGGAAATTAAGGTCCATAGTAGCTTCTTGGTGCTTTAGGATTAAAGGCATTCATAACCTAATTCCAAACCTTAAAGGAGCAAATGCGTACAGTCTACATGGTCTTTCCATAGTTTAAGTTTTCAGTAACCTTTTTTAGAACCAGAAGCTCAAATCAGGTATTTTTTAGAATTGCTAAAAAAAAAAAAAAAAAAAGTTTGAGGAATTTTAGGAAATTTGGGTTCCAGGGTACTTTATTAATGTAAATAGTGACACTGTTCCTTACAACTTTTTTCCTACCATGTTAATGAACTCTATATGCACATAGTTACCAAATGTAACACAGGACTCTCTCTTGGACTGGGCTGTCCTCTGACAAGAGGCTTTTTGTGACTACCAACATGACTTTCCATATTAACCACAGAGAATGATAATGTTTTTATATGCCTACTACTATTCTAATGTTTTATCTAGGTTAGAGGTTGTGCTTTATCTATAGATACATAGATATCATCTAATCCTTATTATAATCATTGGTAAGGATCTCCCCCAATTGTATACAGGAGAAAGCTGAGGCTTAGAGGAGTAAACCTGCCTAATATTGCCTAAGTACTGACCATCCAGTCTAAGCACCCTGACTTCTCACTGTAAACCATTTCTAGTTACCTTGCTGTGGTATTTAAGTAGAGTAGGTAGTAGTCCTGATTCATCTGAGATCTACTTTTCCTTCTTAAGAAAAAACAAATCTCGGAAACAGAATGGCTAAGGTGGGTTATTTAAATATAATTTATAACTGGATATTAGTGTATTTATTCCTTTGGTGACAATCTTTCTGGGTAAGAAAGGCAGATAAGTACTTAGTCATCATGCCTAGTTTTCTTGTTCTGTGGTACTATCTTGTTCATGTTGAGGAAACCAGATTCTACTCAACAGTAATCATTTATAATAAATGATTATCATTTATCATTATAAATTTATGTACTGTGATTTACATTGTTTCCATTTTTTAAAATTACATATTTTTAAGCCTAGAAAAGTACAGAACTTATACATACATTTCCATACTTTTCCTTTAAGACCATTTATTGTTAAGAGCCTATTTTTAATGTTACACTGTTAGCTCCTAAATAGGACACTTAAGTAGGCCACTGGACAAGTAGTAGAAATGCAAAACTATTTTATTACTGAAAGGCATTATCTCTTTGCCCAAGCATACATATCTAAATATAGAAACTATAGTATAGGAATTTGCTTAATAATACTTGGATTTTAAAAAAAACTTGCATTTTACATAAAAGTAAAATTTGTCTTTATCACCTCCCCATTTTAGGTAGAAGATGTATTACAACGTTGTCGAGAATACTTAATTAAAAAAATAAATGCAGAGAATTGCGTGCGATTGTTGAGTTTTGCTGATCTGTTCAGTTGTGAGGAACTAAAACAAAGTGCTAAAAGAATGGTAGAGCACAAGTTCACTGCTGTATATCACCAGGAAGCTTTCATGCAGCTGTCACATGACCTACTGATAGACATCCTCAGTAGTGACAATTTAAATGTTGAAAAGGAGGAGACAGTTCGCGAAGCTGCTATGCTGTGGCTAGAGTACAACACAGAATCACGATCCCAGTATTTGTCTTCAGTTCTTAGCCAAATCAGAATTGATGCACTTTCCGAAGTAACACAGAGAGCTTGGTTTCAAGGCCTGCCGCCCAATGACAAGTCTGTAGTGGTTCAAGGTCTGTATAAGTCTATGCCCAAGTTTTTCAAACCAAGACTTGGAATGACTAAAGAGGAGATGATGATTTTCATTGAAGCATCTTCAGAAAATCCTTGTAGTCTTTACTCTTCTGTCTGTTACAGCCCCCAAGCAGAAAAAGTTTACAAGCTGTGTAGCCCACCAGCCGATTTGCATAAGGTTGGGACTGTTGTAACTCCTGATAATGACATCTATATAGCAGGGGGTCAAGTTCCTCTGAAAAACACAAAAACAAATCACAGTAAAACAAGCAAACTTCAAACTGCCTTCAGAACTGTGAATTGCTTTTATTGGTTTGATGCACAGCAAAATACCTGGTTTCCAAAGACCCCGATGCTTTTTGTCCGTATAAAGCCATCTCTGGTTTGCTGTGAAGGCTATATCTATGCAATTGGAGGAGACAGTGTAGGTGGAGAACTCAATCGGAGGACTGTGGAAAGATACGATACTGAGAAGGATGAGTGGACAATGGTAAGCCCTCTGCCTTGTGCGTGGCAGTGGAGTGCGGCAGTTGTGGTTCACGACTGCATTTATGTGATGACACTGAACCTCATGTACTGTTACTTTCCCAGGTCTGATTCATGGGTAGAAATGGCCATGAGACAGACTAGCAGGTCTTTTGCTTCGGCTGCGGCTTTTGGTGATAAAATTTTCTATATTGGAGGGTTGCACATTGCTACCAATTCTGGCATAAGGCTCCCCTCTGGCACTGTAGATGGGTCTTCAGTAACTGTGGAGATTTATGATGTGAACAAAAACGAGTGGAAAATGGCAGCCAACATCCCTGCTAAGAGGTACTCAGACCCCTGTGTTAGAGCTGTTGTGATCTCAAATTCCCTCTGTGTGTTTATGCGAGAAACCCACTTAAACGAGAGAGCTAAGTATGTCACCTACCAGTATGATCTAGAACTTGACCGGTGGTCTCTGCGGCAGCATATATCTGAACGTGTACTGTGGGACTTAGGGAGAGATTTTCGGTGCACTGTGGGGAAACTGTATCCATCCTGCCTTGAAGAATCTCCGTGGAAACCACCAACTTACCTTTTTTCACCGGATGGGACTGAGGAGTTTGAATTGGATGGAGAAATGGTTGCACTACCACCTGTATAGCCAGCGAGTTGAGGGAGTGCACGCCTGATGTCTGTGCTTTGTCATTTTCTTTGCTAAACAGGAGAGGCTATGAAAGGACTAAATATGAGTACATAAAAGTCTATCTTTGATAAATTTTATTTTTATGCCCTACTTAATATTTGCATCAGTATAATATATATCCGTGAGTCTTACAGAAAGATATGCTTCCATAATATGAAATAGATTATCCAATAATTGAGAAACTTCTACATGTATCATGAGAGCATAAGAATCTGGATTATCTAATAACATTGTTAGCCCTGTGTTATGTACAGTTCAAAAAGTTCACTTATTAAAGTAGTTTCCTGTTCCTAGTGTGGTATATCACAAATTGTGCCGAGGTTATTTTAGTATATGTATTTCATTCCCGTGCTTCTTTTCTGAAGTCTTAGAATACTTTTTTTTTTCCCAGTGTAATTAATTCAGCTGCACTTGACACTAGTGTCCATGTTGGTATAGAAATGTTGTCAAAATCCTTTACTATAGTTGAGGAAGATCTTCCATTTTATGGTATTGCACAGGGAAAGCTATGACTGCAGGATCAGTCTAACTATACTATGAGGTGCATGTATTCTCTCTTCACTAACTTATACTTGTCTATCTAGAATACAGGTCTTCCAATTAGCTGGTCATTTACCAGGTGTGGACTTAAGTTGCTGGGCTTGCAATAAGAATTGCTAGTCCCTCGTTGTGCGGGTCTGTGTGGAGCTTTAATCAGTAAATGCCTCCACTTTCTGTATTACATTAACATTGGCTCATGCATATAACTACCTGCTGCTGTTGTATTTCTCCATCTTAAAGATTTAGAGTGGGTTAACCAGGTCATTACATCCTAATTTAATAACAAGCATTACTGTAGAGTGACTGTGTATAGTTATCCATTAGCTGTCAGGGTGTGTGTGTGGTTTTTTTTTAACCTGTTGTGTGTGTGTGGGGGGGGTAGGAGTAGAAAGGTGAACTGTTCAGGAATTCTCTGCACTAGCCGTGCAGATGAGCAGGTAACTAGTGCTGCTCTGGCATTAATCCCAGGAACCACTAGCAGTAGCGGGGCGCCGCCAATCTAACATGAGCACAGGTGCTTCATGACAAACCTTACTAGCATGTTCAACTGCATCATGTTCTGGCACTGTATTTTGAATGACATTAATTTATTAAATAAATTGTATATATTCGATATCTGTTTTTCTTTTGTGATGGGAATGGTGTAATGGTGTGCTTTTAGTTTTAATTTTGCTGGGTCAGTTTAGCTTGTTACAGGTAGGTTTTTGTTTTTGTTTTACCCCCAGAATTTAACATATCCATCCATCCATCCATCCTGCTTTCCTTTATTACTGTCTGATTTGAGCCTTACTGTATCAACATAAACTACACAGAAGAGACCATGCCTTTCAACCCTGGTCCTGGATTAGGATCCTCTGGAGTACTTTTAAATGCCTGAGCCTCCCCCGAGCTGAAAGGGACCAGGTGGGTATTTCTGGTGGGTAGACCCATCAGGTATCTTTCAAAGCACTCACTCACTCAAGATGACTCTTTTGTGCAGTCCCATTGAGAGCCGTTGAGTGAGGCCTTAAATAAGGATGGCGATAAGGATTTCCTTCTGGATGGCCAGTCTTCCTACAGCACATCTCAGTCATGTTCACAAACTCCTCTCACTGCCTACTGAATAAAGTCCCCAATTCATGAGCACATTTAAGGCTCTCGGTAATTTGAGTTTAAATTACTTTCACAGGGGCGCCTGGGTGGCTCAGTGGGTTAAGCCGCTGCCTTCGGCTCAGGTCATGATCTCAGGGTCCTGGGATCGAGTTCCGCATCGGGCTCTCTGCTCAGCAGGGAGCCTGCTTCCCTCTCTCTCTCTCTCTGCCTGCCTCTCCATCTATTTGTGATCTCTCTCTGTCAAATAAATAAATAAAATCTTTAAAAAAAATTTTTTTTTAATTACTTTCATAGCCTTATCTTACATTATTTTTCCATAAACTTTAACTCCTAATCAGGCTTTTCCTATACTCTGCTGCCTTTGCCTGTGCTACTGGTCTACTCACAATAATTTTTTGTCCCTATTCTGCTTGTAGCTGTCTTTCTGTATTTAAGACCTACTTGGGGGAGTTTTTATATGAATGCTTCCCTGATAATCCACCTCTTACCCTGCGCTGAATAGAGTCCCTTCCCACACATCTTTAGTACCTTTCACCTTGATCTGTTGATTGTGCCAATCATTCTACTGAGTGTTCTTACTGACACACTCTGCTATAAAATGTTTCTGAGAAACCATGTTTCTGAGAGTAGGGATTTTCTTACATACAGCTCCATCCCCCTACAGTGTAGCATTGTTGGTGATAAAAATGAACAAAAGCTGGTCCTATAAAGGTCTTATGTTTGAAATAGTCAAACCCAAAATATACCAATTTTTTTATTCTCATTAGGAGTTCCACTAAAAGTCATCTTTCTTCACTTAGCTCTCCATCCAGCTTAGATCTGTCCTCTTACTACTTCTGCCACTTTCTTGGCAAGATCCTAGACTCCTTTGTTTTACTGTCATTATTTTATAACTGTGCGGCCAAACCCAAATCTCAGCGGAGTTCCGCTCAATCTGCCTCTGACTGTGTTGGGCTGCTGAGCATGGCCACAGAAAACCACATGGGGGCACAGGCTGGCGCCACTACAGGATTGGTGGTTCCCATCCTCAAAGGTCCTCAACAGGAGCAAGACACCCATCATTTAAGGCAAGGTGAAACCTCCAGTCTTAGGAAATCTTCACCTTCCTCCAACTCTACAAGCAAATTAGTTCAGAGGAAAAAAATGGAAAACTTCCTGAACTGCATCACCTAATCTGTCTGTACCTGCCCCCACTACAAGTTCTTCCTCAGACTCCAAAAGAAAAGAATCCAGGATCTGTACTAGAGACAACATCCTTTCCAAACTCCTTACAAAGTCTGCTCTGTGATTACCCTGGCTCCCAAACTGGCTTGTGCACCAGCATCCTGTCAAGAACTGAAATACTCCCAGACTCTACCCAAACCTTGAACTTAAAGTAATCCACCCTGAGTCTTAAACAGCCATTGTGTTCCTTCATTGCATTCCTTCACTATCTTCAACTCTAAATGGGTCCTTTCCTTTCTTTAGATAGGACCAAACTGTTTCGGGTTTTTTTTTTAAAACATCTTTTCATCCTCAACCCCCTACTTTTTTCCCCTTCAAAAACTAATTCCTTGGGGCACCTGGGTGGCTCAGTGGGTTAAAGCCTCTGCTTTCTGCTCGGGTCATGATCCCAGGGTCCTGGAATCGAGCCCCGAATTCGGGCTCTCTGCTCAGCAGGGAGCCTGCTTCCCCCTCCACCCCCCGCCTGCCTCTCTGCCTACTTGTGATCTCTCTCTGTCAAATAAATAAATAAATAAAATCTTTAAAAAAAAAACACAACCTAATTCCTTACCGTTACTGTCTTTTGACATTGCATCTCACCAATTACCAGTGAACCCATGTGAGATTGGTTTCTGCCATTATCACTCCACTGAAACTTTTTAAGTTCAGATTCCACTTTGTCTTGATAAATACTACTACTTTAAACTGCTGAATACTTCATTTGAAAGACTAGACTTGTGACATTACACCCCTCGTTTTTTCCCTTACCTCTGGGGCCTTTGCTCAGATGCGGATTTCATCTCTAAGCAGCTCTTAAATCTTGATCTTATATTCACATATCCTAAACAATGCTGTTTACTTCAATGACTTAAGTTGATTTCCTCTGGCCTAGATCTTCCCCTGAGAGCCACATTTGGAATAGCTTGGTCTCTAAAAGAAAGTGCCATTGATTAGGTGACTTATAAAGAACAGGAATTTGTTTCTCACAATCCCAGAAATGGGAAGTCTGAGATCAGGGTGCCGGCACGGCCCGGGTCTGGTGAGACCCTCTTCTGGGCCATACGGGCTGCCAACTGCTCGTATCCTCACGTGGCAGAAAAAGATTGAGCCCGCTCTCTGGCGTCTTACAAAGATACTAATGAGATCATGAGGGCTCCATCCTCCTGACCTAATTACTTACCATGACCTAATTACTTTCCAATACCATCAGGTTGAGATTTAGAGTTTCAGCAAATGAATTTGGGGAGTGGGGGGAGAGGACACAGTCCAGAATAGATAATCCAACTTAAATGTCTCAATGTTAGCTCAAATTCAGCATGTCTTAACATCTTCCCCCACTCCCATCTCACATGTGTATGGTTGAAGTTCCCTTAGTAAACAGCACTGTCATCCATCCTGCAGCTTAAGCAGAATCTTGGAAGTTAATTTGACTTTTCCCTCCCTCTCACCTCTGTATCCTGTGAGTCACAGGACCTTACAGTTTCCCTTAAAACATCTCTTGAACCTCTCCTCATTTCTAACACATAAATACAGAAGCCCTATCATCTCACCTGGAGAACTTAATTTCCTAAATTTTTTTTTTTAAAGATTTTATTTATTTATTCGACAGAGAGAGATTACAAGTAGGCAGAGAGGCAGGCAGAGAGAGAGGAGGAAGCAGGCTCCCTGCTGAGCAGAGAGCCCTTAATTTCCTAAATCTTTTTTTTTTTTTTTAAGATTTTATTTATTTACTTGAAAGAGAGACAGTGAGAGAGAGTATGAGCGAGGAGAAGGTCAGAGAGAGAAGCAGACTCCCCATGAGCTGGGAGCCTGATGTGGGACTCAATCCCGGGACTCCGGGATCATGACCTGAGCCGAAGGCAGTCGTCCAACCAACTGAGCCACCCAGGCGTCCCAATTTCCTAAATCTTAAAACAAAACAAAACAAAACAAAACTGCTTCACTGAGCTGTAATTCACATGCCAAACAACAATTCAGTGGTCGTCGTCTTCTTTTTTTTTTTTTTTAAGATTTTATTTATTTATTTGACAGAGAGAGAGATCACAAGTAGGCAGAGCAGCAGGCAGAGACAGAGGGGAAGCAGGCTTCCCGCTGAGCAGAGAGCCCGATTCGGGGCTCAATGCCAGGACCCTGAGATCATGACCTGAGCCGAAGGCAGAGGCTTCAACCCACTGAGCCACCCAGGTCCCCTAATTCAGTGGTCTTTATATTCACAGTCATAGTCATGCAGTCACACAATTGGAGAACATCTCATAATTGCAAAAACCCATACTGAACTCTCCATTTCCCCCCAAATGATCTCTGCTGGTACTCTTTTTTTGCTCACACTTTTACCACACTGCAATCAACATAATCTTTTTTCAACAATTATGTCATATTTTTGCTTGGAACTTTTATTGTCCTTGGAATGAAGTCCAAGTTCCTTTCTGATTTACAGGGCCTTTAGAATATGATTTCTCCATACTTTCTGGCCTCCATTTCTTCCTTACAGTTTACAAACTCACTAAATGGGGATTTTTAGTTATTTTAATAGACCGAGTCCTCTTTCACAAATGTTTTTATTTGCCTCACTTTTCCCCTTTGGTTAGATCTAAGGTAACCATATATTCTAATTTATACTTGTTTTCCCCTTGACTTTTAAGAATTTTCCTGTTTGGGGGTGCTGGGTGGCTCAGTGGGTTAAGCCTCTGCTTAACCGGCTCAGGTCATGATCCCAGGGTTCCGGGATTGAGCCCCACATCAGGCTCTCTGCTTAGCAGGGAGCCTTCTGCCTCCTCTCTCTCTGCCTAGTTGTGATCTCTCTCTAATAAATAACATCTTAAAAAAAATAAAAATTTTGGATGATAAAATACTATGGTAACCCCTGCCTAAATTCAATTTACATGTCAAGTAATCTTTAGGTGATTGGCACATGGCAGACACAAAATAAAATCTATACAAAAGAGTGCATAGGCACAAAGGGAATTTGAATTCAGGCCACTATTTTGGAATTGTAATAATTGGTAGTAGAGTATTTCTGACACTATGGAGAAAGGATTTAACAAATAAATTAACATCAAATGAGCTGGCATTAAAAAAGAAAAAAAAAAAAGAAGAAGAAAAAACTTACCAACATAAAGGATTTGACCAAGTAGATTTTATCCCAGGAATGAAAGATTGATTTAATATCTGAAAATCACATAACATAACCATATTAGCAGAATAAAGGAGAAGAATCATATGATCATCTCAGGAGACAAAAATTTGACAAAATCCAATATCCATGTATGATTAAGAACTCAGCAAATTAGAGAAGGAAGTTCGCTCAATCTGATAAAGAACATCTATGAAAAACCCAGAGCTAATACACTTAATGGTGAAATACTGAAAACTTTCCCCCCTAAGATCAGGAACTAGACAAGAATACCTGCTTTTATTACTTCTATGTGGAATTGTACTAGCCAAGGCAACAAGGTAAGAAATAGAAAATGCAAACATTTTAGAACTGAGAACAATAACAACTAGAATAATAGCAAGTATCCTTAAGCAAGGATACAAGATCAATACATAAAAACAAAAATCAGCTGTATTTATTATCAACCATAAAAATTCATTAACGATGACATAAAATTAAGAACAAATTTAACAGAAGATGCGTAAGACATTGATAACTACACAACATTGCTGAGTTTGAAGAAGAGCTAAAGAAATAGAGCATGTTCACAGACTGAAAGAATCAATATTGTTAAGATGGCAATTCTCTTTGAACTGATCTACAGATTCAATGTAATCCCTATCAAAATGCCAGTACACTTTTTTCTCTCACAGAAATTGAAGAGCTGATTTTAAAATTTTCCCAGAAAAGCAAGGGAACTGCAATAGCCAAAACCATTTTTACAAAAAGAACAAAGTTTGAACACCTACACAGAAAATTTCAGGTGTGCCTGGCTGTCTCAGTTGATAGGGAATGTGAATATTGATCTCAAAATTGTAGGTTCAAGCCCCACATTGAGTGTAGAGGTTAGTTAAAAATAAAATCTTTAAAAAAATTCAAAATTTTACTATAATGAAGACAGCATGGTTCTGGCATGAGGACACAGAATATAACAGAACCCAGATATATATTTTCATGTGTTTATGGTCCATTTTTTTTTTTTTTTTTAGGATAGTCTTTATTTGAGAGTGAAAGAGAGAACACGAATAGGGGAGGCTCAATCCTAGGACCCTGAAATCATGACCTGAGCCAAAGTGCTGATGCTTAACTGACAGCCATCCAGGTGCCCCTATGGTCAATTTTTTGACCAAAGTGCCAGGATAATTCAACAGGGAAAGACAGTCTTTTAAAAAAATGGTGCCTAAACAATTTTTTTCCCTTTACATTTTTATATATAGGAACATTCGCAGACTTACCAGAACATGGATGAGTTCCTCTAGGTCATATTGTGACACCTGCTGGTATAAAAGAATATTTCAAGTTGTTAGTATTTCTAATACCTTTAGAGAGCTTTTATTTATGTATTTTAAAGATTTTGAGAGAGAGAGAGTGAATGCATGCATGAGTGGGGTTAACAGGCAGGCAGAGGAAGAGGGAGAAGCAAGCTCCCTGAAGAGCAGGGAGCCCAATGTGGGCCTCAATCCTAGGATCCTGGGATCAATACCTGTGCCAAAGGCAGATGTTCAACCAACGGAGTCACCCAGGTGCCCCTCTTTAAAGAGCTTTTAGAAATAAAGACTGGGATGTCAGTTGGTTGGGTGTCCAACTCTTGGTCTAGGCTCAGTTTGTGATCTCATGGGGCTCCCACTCAGCAGGGAGTCTGCTTGAAGATTCTCTCCCTCTGCCCCTCCCCCACTCATTCATGGTCTAAAATATATTTTTTAAAAAGTTAAAAAATTTGGGACACCTGGGTAGCACAGTCCGGTTAAGCATTTGCCTTTGGCTCAGGTCATGACCCCAGGGTCCTGGGATTGAGTCCCACATCGGGCTCCTTGCTCAGAGGAAAGTCTGCTTCTCCCTCTGCCTCTCCTGTTCCTCCTGCTTGTGGTCTCTGACAAATAAATAAAATCTTAAAAACAATAAGAACTAGGGTGCCTGGGTGGCTCAGTGAGTTAAAAGCCTCTGTTGTCGGCCCAAGTCATGATCCCAGCATCCTGGGATGGAGCCCTGCATCAGGCTCTCTGCTCAGCTGGGAACCTGCTTCCTCATCTCTCTCTGCCTACTTGTGGTCTCTCTGAACCGACAGCCACCCAAATAAATAAAATCTTTAAACAAATAAATAAATAAACAAAATCTTTAAAATAAATAAATAAACTCTTTTAAAAAATAACTAAAAAAAAATTTAAAGGACCAAGGGCTCTATAGGAAGTAGATCCTGTGAGATAAACAATGAACAGAGAAAGAAATGACTAACGATATGAAAACATGCTCACCTAATATTAAGTGAAATACAAAGATAAAACCAACAATGAGATAGCTATTTCTCATATATTAAACTGGCAAAAATCCAAAAGTTTCACATACTGTTGGTGTAAAAACACTCACACTCATACATTGCTGATGGTCCTGCAAATTACCACTGCAGCGGTTGGGAATTTGACAATACTGGTAAAATTACTAATCCTTTTGACTAGCAATCCCACATCTAGTGCTCGCTCCCAAAAACAAACTGGCAAAAAATGTTTTTTAAATGTAAATATGCACAAGGCTGTTATCCCTTACAATATTATTTATAATTGCAAAAAGACCAGGAACAACTCAAATTTCTATCAGAAGAAGACTGGTTAAATAATATCAAATCCATAGAGAGCTCCAGATTAAAAAGCAAAATGGAGAGAGAGAGTGTGTGTGTGGTAAAATATATCCTATTTTATGTGTATTTGCTTATGTGTTTAAAGCAGAATGATAAATTACAAACATTTTTAAACGGTTAACTAGAGAGAAAAGAAAGGAACACAACAAGGGACAAAAATTAAGTCATTTTGACTATATCTATTTTGGCAAATTTGACTTTGGAACTAGGTAAATATGTTACATAATTATAAAACAAAATTAAATTTAAAATCTTGAGGATGAAGCTAATGAATCTAAATTAGTATCCAGTGGGTGGCATAACCACACAAAAAGTAACTCTTAAAGCAGTAACTTATGCATCCCTAGTGGTATAAACCCTAAGGAAAAAAATCTCCGGGGTACCTGGGTGGCTCAGTTGGTTAAGCACCTTGACCCTTGATCTCCACTCAGGTCTTGACGGGAGTTCAAGGTCCAGGTGAGGCTCCATGCTGGGTGTGGATAAACAAAAATCTTTACCCGTCCTTAGCCACATTATCAGTGGTCGTGTTAGTATCCTGAGACTGTTGGGTATGTGCCATGTATTAAAGTAAATGAGTAATAATCTAATTTGTTATTACTAGAATCTCTACAACTGGGATCCTCTGCATGGGAGAAGGAAATACCTAGGCACAATAGGGGGAAAGTCAAATCCTTGTGGCCCGAGTTTGCCATGCAAGTACCTGCATGCGCTCACAATACATCTGAAACAAAACAAATTTTCTTCTTTCTGCTGAATAGGCCTGCAAATAACTACCAGTCAGTGAGCAACTGATTCGCCCCTGGACTGAAGTTTTGAGGTAATATTTCCTACTAAATGGAACTACAGATTCTTGGAGAAAAGGCAGATTCTAGATATGGGGTAAGAAATGTACAAAGGAGGCTAGAAATCCCTTATACCAGCTATCAAGTTAGCGATCAAAGAATGTTGCAGTCATGCCAAAAGACTTGGGAACCAAGCAGCCAACAGGAACCACTAGCCAGGCCTGACCAGGGCACCATAGGATGGGAAACACCTAGGATTCAAGACAGCTGGAAAGGCCTGAGGGCCCACCAGGACAGCAGGGGCATTTGGGGTCTGCCAGCAGTCACCATGCAAAACCTCCTCAATGCCAACCATAGGAATGTGGCTGGATGGCTGAGGGCAGGCCTCATCCCACAGGCTGGAAGGGCGGATGCTTGAGGGAAGGTGTGGGGAGCAAACTGCCTGCGTGAGACAGCTCCTGGGATCAGTCTCTGGTCTGGCTCGTAGGGAGAGATGGGTGCCATAGAATTTCTTAAAAAAATCAAACCAACAAAAATACAACCACTGGCCAAAGAGAAGACAAAGTGAGCAACAGTAAGAATAACTCCAACAAGAGGAAGATAAACACGTTAAGAAATTTTTGAAAAATTAAAGCTTCTGAGTCATAATACATATACATAACACATAGCCCTTCACATACTGTGGTTAATTTTCTCGGCCTTTTATCATTGTACTAGTAGCATTATTGGGGGGGCAATAAAATTCAAACATCAATAAATGTATTTGAAAGCAGACATTTTCCCCACACCAACCACTACTGTGTCATGTATCTTCTGTGTTGAAAATATTTCTTCTGGGATGCCTGGGTGGCTCACCAGCTAAGAGAGAGAGGGAGAGAGAGCGAGCACAGGCAGACAGAATGGCAGGCAGAGGCAGAGGGAGAAGCAGGCTCCCTGCTGAGCAAGGAGCCCGATGTCAGACAGAAAAGGCCATATAGTATTATTCCATTTATATGATATGTCCATAATAGGTGAATCCATAGAATGTATCTTAGTGGTTGCCAGGGGATTGAGTCGGAAATGGGAAGTGACTGCTAATGGATACAGAGTTTCTATATAGGGTGATGGAATTAAGATAGTTAGTGATGATGACCGTACAATGTTAAGCCACTGCATTTTACACTTTATTTCTTTTTAAAGGATTTTATTTATTTATTTATTTGACAGAGAGAGACAGATCACAAATAGGCAGAGAGGCAGGCAGAGAGAGGGGGAAGCAGGCTCCTTGCAGAGCAGAGAGCGGATGTGGGGCTCAATCCCAGGACCCTGAGATCATGACCCAAGCCAAAGGCAGAGGCTTAACCCACTGAGCAACCCAGATGCCCCTGAATTGTACACGTTAAATGGGTGAATTTTATGGCATCTGAATTGTAGCCCAATAAAAAATATGGCATTCATGAGACAAATGGAAATTTAAATACCGATTTGCTATCTGGTAACACCGTTATCAGCTCAAGCTTTAAAACATTTATCTTTTAGAGATACATCTTAAATATTTATGGATTAAATAGGATGCCAGGGTTTGCTTCAAAAATAATACAGGGTAGTTGGAAAATCAGGATTTTGCGGCTGTCAGAGCAAGAACTGAATCAGGCAAGAATCATCAATGGATGTAGTGATGATCCTAAAATATGACCGCAAATTCTTTGATAGTCCCCCTTCAAGAGTTGGTACTTCAAAAACAAAAACCTTGGAGCTTAATTCTTTCTTGTTAGGTGGCTTGGACTTAGACACTTCTAATGAGTAGACTGTAGTGGAAGTGAGTGTATGACCCTCCCAACCCCGGGGTCCATCACAAAAGGCACTGCTCTCTCAGGATCACCTGCTCTAGAGGAAGCCAGTCTATGCCACGAGGGCACAGAAGTAATGCTAGGGAGAGGTCCTTGAGGCAAGGAGTGACAGTTACAGCACTAACTTGCCAGATGTGGGAATGAAGCATCTTGGAAATGGATACTCCAGCCCCAAGCAAGCCTTCAGATGATGGCAACTTCTGGCCAACAATGAAATCTAATCTCACGAGAGCCCCACACTGGGCTCCTTGCTCTATGGCGGAGCCTGCTTCTCCCTGTCTTCTGCCCCCCAATCCCGTCCCTCATGAATAAATGAAAAACCTTAAAAAAAAACAAAACAAAACAACCAAACCTGGGATACAAATGGTGTGGAGATAAAATTGACTCAGTGTTAAATTTACTGAAAGTGGTAACTGTACTCAATGGTATGTAAGGGACTATCCTTATTTTAAGGAAATACACAATGAAGTAGTTCAAGGTAAAGGGCCAGGATATATGTAACTTAACCCCCAATAGGTGGGGAAAAAAGTGTTTGGGGGAGAGGTGCATATGTGAGAGAGGCTGAGAAAGAACATATAAAGAAAGCAAATGAAATAAAACATTAGTAACAGATGAACCTGAGTAAAGGATAGGATAGTAGGTGTTTGGTTTTGCTTTACTGTTTTCATTTTTCTTACCTACCTATATCCTTGAAATTCCAAATAAAACGTTTTAAAAATAATTCTGTGCGAGGGAGGGAAAAAGTGAGGGTAAAGACTAATTTAGATTGGCTATAAACTGACAACTATTGAAGCTGAATTGTATACTGTAAAAGGAGGTTTATTAAACTCTTCTGACTACTTCTGTGTTTGAAATCTGCCATAGGAAAAGGTGAATGGTAAGAGAATTGAACTGGGAAGATCCCAAGTGTCTCTTCCAGTGGTTCCATGGTCTAAGGGCATTAAAAAAAAAAAAAAAATTTTTTTTTAAAAGCACATTCACAAGGTGTAACCATCAGCACCATCCATCTCCAGAACTTTTTATCTTGCAGAACTGAATCTCTGTACCCAGTCAGCAGTAACTCCACACTCCCCCCTGCCCCACTGCTTCTGGCAAGCACCCTTCTGCTTTCTGTCTCTGGGACTGGGACTACTCTAGGTACGTTACGCAAGCGGAATGATACAGTATTTGTCCTTTTGTGACTGGCTTATTTCACTTAGCACCATGTCTCCAAGGTTCATCCAGGTAGCAGCACATGCAGAATTTCCTGCCTTTTAAAGGCAGAATAATATCCCATTGTGTGTATACCACACATCTTGCTTATCCATTCATCAGTGAGTGGACGTGCTCGCTTTCACCCCTTGGGACTATCGTGGAAAATGCTGCCCTGAGCATGGTGCATGTGTACCTCCTGGAATCCCCACTTTCAATTTTAAGCCTGGATTTTTACAAATTGTTAGAGAAAGAAAGTTATATTTTAAATTCCTCCTGCCATCTGTGATTTATCTGATGTTCTTAAGTGATCTTTAAAGGGGCAGTGATAATGCTTTTCCTGATAAAACAGCAACACGGTCTTGACCACTGAAGCTGAGCTTTGGTTTCATTTCCAGTGAGTTCCTTCAGGTTCAGTGCTATTCACACGACTGTTTGAAAGTTGTTTCTGTTGGATTTGATAATAGAAACCTTGTTGTAGGTTTTGGACACTGGGTAAGGACAGAGTAAAATGACCAAGGCTGGTCAAGTTCATGAGAAAGGGCATGTGGGCCTGGTTTCTCTTTAGCAGCACAGTCCTCTCCTTTGAGGCCCGAGAACGCTTCTCCCCGTGTACCCCAGGACCGTGGCACTTCTTCCCACTCGCCTCAAGGGCTACATAATTGCAAAGACCAGCATCGTGGGCCCTTTTCCACTTGGACGGTATTTTCTGGAACTGCTAGATTTCCAGATGAGAACTGTTTATTCTGGATCGGACTTAATTTGGTCAGCTGAATTCTCTTGGGTATGGAGAGTTTTTCTTACCCTTGGCCTACTTTCTGTGGTACTAAATATCCTTTTACAGTTTCACCCAGCACTTTGTAAAATAGAAACAGTTGAAAGCACTGCTTTATTTTGCTTCCTGAGCTCCTTTTGCTCTTTCAGTACTCAGTTACACTGTGCTTGGTAACCACAGAGCCCGGTACTGGAAAGGAAGGTTTTGCTCAGGTCACAATAGTCATCCACTGCTTCCTGTGTGCCAGGACCCGCCGCTCCTTCCCCCCACTGGCCAGTAGAGCACTAGCTAGTTAGCCCCCAGAACAGTAGGCATGGTGATGGAGACACATCTAAGGCCTGAGAGGCTTCTACTCCCAGGCATGTCTTCTCTACCTCCATATGTGCTTGGATCGTCCCCTCCCTCCAATGCAGTAGCCAGCCTCTCACACCAGTGTGGGGAAAACGGAGAAAAGATACAGGAAGAAGGAAGAAAAAATGCAGAGGGAAGCAAGTCAGATTCCTGCCCCCTACGAACCGCCTGTCTTCGGATAAGTTTTTTTTCCCCCTCTCTGTATTTTCATCTCTGCACTACCCCACTTTCAGTGATTAACAGCCGTCTAACATGACAGGGAGCACCACACTTATTAGTATCACACTAAGTATCATGACCGCCCTTTTGGTTGTTTCCAAGTTTTCATTATTCGTTATAATGACACAGAACTCCATACACATACCTTCTTCCTCCTTTTGGATTACTTCTTTGATATAAACTTAGGAACGGAATGTTGACCAATCTTAGGATAAGATTAAGTCCATTTAAAATGAGTTAGATGCTCACTTAATTAGGGTACAGGGCCATAAAAATGTTCACTCCAGCTTTAATGCCTGATCCTGCTTCTTAGAAGAGCATTTTTCTTTTCCTTAAGTAGCCTCCATGCCCAGTGTGGAACCCAGTGTGGGGTTTGAACTCATAACCCTGAGATCAAGAGTCGGACATTAACCGACTGCGCCACCCAGGTGCAAGGGCATCTCTTTCAAAGCAATGAAACAAGTATTAGTTTAACATTCAAACACACTCAAAGAAGCACTCTTTTGGAGTGTGGGAGCCTGATATTCACAGGAAGCATGGACACCTAAGGAAGGAAGGAATGTTCAAGTGCTGTGGGGAGGTGCCCACTGCAGTCAGAGTGGCTTTACTCATCATTCCTCCAAGACTTCAAGCAATTTCCCATCGGGGAAAGTTAGTCGGCCCTTGAACAACATGAGTTTGAATTGTGTGGGTCCACTCATACATGGAGTATTTTGATACAGCACAGAACTGTAATGTATTATCTCTTCCTTATGATTTTCTTAATGTTTTCTTTTCCTTAGCTTACTTTACTCTAAGCATACAGCATACAATACATGTAACCAACAAAATATAGATTGATCAACTCTTTATGTTATCAGTAAGGCTAGAGGTCAACAGTAGGCAGTAAGTAAAGTTTTGGGGGAGCTGAAAGTTAACACAAATTTTTGACTGCATGGTAGAGGGGTCGGTGCCCCAATCCCTGATCTCTTCTCTTACTTCCTGTATTTGCCACTTACGGGATTTCCCCCTCTTCACTCTCTGTTCCTTAATCCTGTATTCTCCGGGTGCCTTGGTGGCTTATTGTTAAGCATCTGCCTTTAAGCTCAGGTCATGATCCCAGGGTCCATCCGGCTCTCTGCTTGGCAGGAAGCCTGCTTCTCCCTCTCCCACTCCCCCTGCTTGTGTTCCCTCTCTTGCTTCATCTCTCTATGTCAAATAAATAAAGAAAATCTTAAAAAAAGAAAAAGAAAAAGAAAAAGAAAACTCCTGTATCTCACCAAGAGTAACCCGGGTGGTTTTTATGCATCTCAGGCTCCTTCTGGCTTTAGCATCTCCAGAGACTGATTTCTTTCTTAGCTCTCCTCCATTATCACCTCTTACCCCTTTCTAAAGCTTTATTCACTCTTACCTGCTCCTTTTCTGCATCACAGGCCATGGGCCCACCGAGGGTGGGCTAAAAATCTGCTCTAACCTTTACTGCCTCTATGGAGAATCTCACCTTCTTCACTCACTTAAGAATAGAGAGAATGCCACTTCCTCCAGGAAGCCCTCTCTGGTTGTCCCAGCAGAAAGGAATGCCATGGCACTTTACTGGACCTCTTAAGACACTCAACACTTTATACCAAATTTTTGAGCATGTCTCCTCTTGTCTTCTGAACTCTAGACAGGATTATACTAAGTGACTTTGAATCTTTACTTGCTGCTGCTAGGGCTGTAGCAGAGGGGAGTTAAGTTTTTAGCTGTCAGGTTGTAAGTTAACATTTTTTTGGACTCCTATACAGAGCATTTCAGTTCTCTAGCACCTTTATACTATGTTTTCATATGTACACTGGCTCTCTGACGTAGGTTTCTATGAACTGAGACAAAGCCCCCATGAATGACATTTTCAATACAGGAAATACATCCGCATACCCTAGGAATTGTGTTAGAAACTTTGGAAGCACAGCCTGCTCTTTAAGGGAGAAGAGTCACAGGATTTAATCTGGTAACTTAAAAGGGAACAAAAAACAAGTTTCCCAGCCAGAGCAGTAGTGACTACTATCCTTCATTTACAACAAAGACCCAAAAGGAAAAGTCTACAGATTCATTAAGCCCAGATACAGCAGAGGAATTAATAGCACTCAGGATAAAAATGTTTTAAACTCTGAATCTCAAAACGAGGGAGCTGTCACTAATAGAAAAACATGCTTCAAAGGTGGGAAAACACCTTTAAGAATTTAAGATTTAGGAATTATAGTCCTCCTGTCCCTGTGATTTTAAATAATAAAGTGGGTGATACAAAGAAATGCTTTCATCTTTATCTGTTACAACTTTACCTGGGAATTTCCACTCCAAAGGCATGTAGTGGGCATGAATGATCCACGGAGGCCACGGAGGCGGTGCTGGTGTCTCATGAATGATCTTGCACAGGGTCCCTGCAGCTGAGGATGGCGTGGTTTAACTTTGGTCTCAGTGGATTCTAGAAAGTATGGCAGAGGGACCATCTTCTAGGGCACAGCCAGGAGGAGCAGGTGGAAAGGCTACTTTTCAAATTCTCTGCTCTCCTACTTTGACCTAATTATCCCACAGAGCTGGGAAGATCTGGGAAGTCAATCAGAAAAAAAAATTCATGGATTGAAGTGAATATGAATGAGAATTCATGACGCAGATGGACTTTTCAAATATACAAAGCTCTCCCTCCCTGCTTGTACTGTGTGGAGGAAAAGTGAGTTTTACCCAAGTCTAAACCTAGCCACACAGAGCTGGTGAGGCAGGTCGCTGGGTCTCCTGGTAGCCAAGAAGAGTAAGTTAGATGCTGGAGTGTCCCCTCCACACCTTGAAATCACTCAGACTTGCTTTTTCCTGACAAGCCCTACTAAAATTTGGCTAAATCAAAGAAAAACATATGTTCTCATAGTGATTGCTTTTTGATGGAGGGCAGCATCACAGGGCAGCATAGGCATACTTGGAAGAAGTGAATGTTCTTTGGTGTGCCTGGGACCTTAATGGCCAGGTCAGGATGGGAAGAACCCTGTGAGCCAGGAGAAGGGGCACAGACTGATTCGAGAAGGCAGGGGGGAAACCTGGAGCCGCTTCCTAGCTGGCCAGAGGCAGGTTGGGTGAGCCCTCTGTCGCTTACCGCCTCTTCCCCCAGGCCCACCTCGCCCCCACAACTATCACCCAGGCTACACGTCTCAACTTTGGCTCCCAGGGGAGGAGACTTCTACTTGGACCTGTCAGATGCAGCTGGCCATTGTGATGTGCTTGAACATACCCTTGCTGATGCCTGACCTGGCCCTCTTTGCCCCCTGTGGTAACTGCTCATCTGCCCTGCTGAACACCAAGCTCCAAGAGGGCCAGGAACCATGTGTGTGGCATGTGCTATGTGCGTGCATAGTGGGCACTCAAATACTGGGTAGGGAGAAGACAGGGTTTAAAATGCAGTATGGGGGCGCCTGGGTGGCTCAGTGGGTTGGGCCTCTGCCTTTGGCTGAAGTCATGATCTCAGGGTCCTGGGATCGAGCCCTGCATCAGGCTCTCTCCTCAGCAGGGAGCCTGCTTCCCCCCTCTTTCTGCCTGCCTCTCTGCCTACTTGTGATCTGTCAAATAAATAAATAAAATCTTATAAAATAAAATAAAATAAAATAAAATAAAATAAAATAAAATAAAATGCAGTATGAGTATGAGGGACTTTGGTTCATCTTAAAAGTGGCTTCCCAGGGCAAGTAGCCAAAGATGTACAAATCTTGAGTCTCTGGAGGCCAGTGTGCCTCTGATGCAGTGTTAAAGGTTCTTAGGGTCTGTGGCTGCCCAGGACAGCTCAGGAAAACACTGGACCTCTATGTGATTGTTAGACTTGGGGAATGTCAGACCTTCGGAGGAAAAAAATGAAGTTCCTTCATCCATTACCATAAACCGGTGCACAGAACCTGTAACGAAATGAGAAAAATTAAGACCAATTAAATTAGTACAACTCAAACAGTTAATGATTTGATTTAAAGGGTTCTCCTTTCCTCTGACCCTATGCTCTTCCCATGTTTTGGTATTAAAATGTCTTTGTATAATGCGATAATGGTAAGATAAACTAGTAGTCCTTACTTGGCAAAAGAAGAAATGCCAAAACTTTCTAGCCACACTGGGAAGTTGGGGTGGTGGGAGGTATTGGACTTCTACTCGAGATCACTCTGAAAAAGAAATTCCAGGTGTTCAGGTGAATAGACCTGAAAGGCAAATTTTAAAGATTTTTTTTTTGTTTATTTGACAGACAGAGATCACAAGTAGACAGAGAGGCAGGCAGAGAGAGAGAGGGGGAAGCAGGCTCCCCGCTGAGCAGAGAGCCCGATACGGGACTCGATCCCAGGACCCCGGGACCATGACCCGAGCCGAAGGCAGCGGCTTAACCCACTGAGCCACCCAGGCGCCCCTGAAAGGCAAATTTTAAAGGCTGCTAGAAGATTATATAGAATATCATGACCTTGAGGTAGAGTAGGGTTTCTTAAATAAGACACAAGAACATATAATTTCCTCTAATCATAAAAGGAAAGATAGATTTAACTACATTAAGAATTCTAGTCATCGGGGCACCTGGGTGGCTCAGTGGGTTAAAGCCTCCGCCTTCAGCTCAGGTCGTGATCCCAGGGTTCTAGAATTGAGCCCCGTATCCGGCTCTCTGCTCAGCAGTGAGCCTGCTTCGCCCGTCTCTCTTTCTGTCTGCCTCTCTGCCTACTTGTGATCTCTGTCAAATAAATAAATAAAATCTTTAAAAAAAAATTCTAGTCATCAAAACATATCATAAAGAATGAAGACAAGACATAATGAGATATCTGTAACATACATAATTGACAGAAGTAATATCCAGAATATATATACATACAAAAGCTCATAAAACACTTGAGCAAATAAGAAACAGGCAACCTCATAGATAAATGGGTAAGAGATGGGAACAGGCATTTCACAAAAGTATAAATCTATATGGTTAATAAATAGATGAAAAAGTACTCAACCTTATTAGTACTCAGGAAAATGCAAATTAAAAACTACAATGAGATAGCATTTCACACCCACCAGATCGGGCAAAAATGTAAATTTCTTGTGATACCAAAGCATGGGAGACACTGAAAAAATATCCAGCAGTTTCACTCTCACATTTATACCTCAGAGAAACAGGTGCAAGTGCTCTGGGACGTGCAAACCAGAACAAACGCAGCACTGCTGTTTCCATCAGGCCTGAACAGGAAACAGCCAAGTCCACCTACGGCAGACAGGATGAACTGTGGGACAGCTGCATGATGGCATGGTATTACAAAACACTGAAAGAGAAAAGTCCCCCTAAAAAACAAAATTAACAAAGAAAGACCTAATAAAAGGGTTGATTCTATTTATGCAAGTTCAAAAATAAACCAAAACCAAACTATGCTCTTTGGGATACATACATAGGAAGGAGGGGGTAAAATTATAAAGAAATGATTATCTAGAGAGTACAAAATACTTCTGGAGGAGGAAGAATTATTACTGGAGAGACACGGGCTGGGTTTTTTTTTTTAGGTGCTAATACTCGGTTTCTTATGTGGGTTGTGGTTACATGAATGGTCGCTTTAGTTTTATTTTACTGTATGTCTCTTAATCTTTTCTGTATATGTATTTCACTTGAGTTGCCTTTCTCTTGTTTTAAAAAGTGTTTTACTAGTTGCAAATCTCCAAGCCTGGGAGCACCTATTCAGGTAGTGCTCGATAAATGCTGCCCCAGAGTGTTTGAGACTCAGAGTAGCCCCGGGGAGACTTTAAGGGAGAGAGGCTGGAGCTGGGCCTTCAACTGTGGGTTCTCTCAATAATGCTTCTCTGACAATTAGGGGGTGGGAAAGTGAGACACAGTGAAGGTTTCAGTTGGCCAGGGGGCTTGCGGAGGCTAGGGGAGCAGTGGAGAAGCTAACAGGGCACAGTTACCGTGTTCTAGGCTCTACGGGCCTCACTTAGGAATCTGGCCTTCATTCCATAGACAGTAAGTAGACATTGAAGGTTACCATGGAACAATTAAAAATTCCATCACGTTTTAGGTCTCTGGGTGTGGAGGGAGGACTGGCAACAGGGAAACCAATTAAGGGTCAGACACAACCCACTGGGAATGTGGAAGCAGAGGCAGGAGGAGATGGGACTGAGACATAAGACTCTGGAAGAACAGTGAGAACTTAGTGATAGAGTAACTGACTTCTCCAAAAACTGCTTTTTTGTCCTTTTCTATTCTAAGCTAACTCTAGGGGTACAAAGAGGAACTCAAGATAGATGCTGCACAAGGACAAGTAGCTGAATCATGGAAGGTAAGAGGAGGACTAGCAGACATCCTTGATGCCGTGGGCCTGACCTAAGTCTTTAAATTCCATACAACTACTGAAGAGAAATGCCTGGGCAGGAAGCAGCAGGAAAAGGACAGGATGGCGGTCATAACCCAAACCAGAACGAGCAGTCTAATGAACCCCAACATAATCATCACCTGGCTTTAACAATGATCAGTATTTCATCATGTGGCTTTCGTCATTCTCCAGCAGTTTCAGTCCACATCTGTGTGCTCCAGGAGTGTGGCTGGGTCCAGTGAAAGATAAAACACATACACTGAGATGATCTCAATCTTGGTTCTTGTGTTGTGTTGGGACGTCAGTAGTTCAAACGCAGGTGTTCACCAGAAGAGCAAAGAGCACGACCATGCTGATCTCTGGCGCCAGCCTATTCCCTAGCTTCAGACTCCAGAATCACACAAAGTGTGTTTATGTGCGGTTCCCTAACCTCGTGGAGATGAAGCCCAGGCAGAGAAGACCTCCATGAAGGGTTGTTCCTCAGAAAAAAAACTGGCTCCACAACCACAGTTGTTCTAGATGTTACCAGTTTAAATAACTGCCACTCCCATCCTATCAGAGTAAAAAAAAGGCAGTTGTGACCTCGGAGGTGAGGGGGAACTGTCCGCCTCAGCACCGCAGAGCCTGACGCCAGGTGACAGAGGTCCTTGGAAAAGGGGAGATGCCGGCAGTGCCCAGCTCCACTGTCCCCAAATACCTCATCATCTCCGGGGTGCTAATGGTGCACTGTCATAGAATACTGGGACCTTAAACTTAACCCCACACTCAAGGAAGTGTACCTTCCCCCAGGGGCAAAGAAACTTTTCTGCTTCTGTGAAGCGTGTCACAAAGCTCCTCTTTTGTAGGACAGCTGTAAGAAAATCACAGTACATGGAAATACATACAAAAATATGCCAGGAGCCCTCAGTGGAGATGCCAAGGGCTATTTTGAAGCTTACCAGTCCAGGTGGGAAAACAGGCTGCTCTTGACAATTTTCTATTCCCCTGGGGGTTTCTATCAGTGAGCGTGGGATGAGGTATTATCACGTGACCAATCGTGCGATAATAAAAAGTGTACTTTGTGCATAGCATTCCAGAGAAACTAAGGGGTTCTTCCCACAGGGGCCATCACCTTAAAAACAGAGGAACCACCATAAGCAGTATTAAAATGAGCCATTAAATGAGCAACGAGTCCTCTGGTTCAGTCTGTGTGCTGGTTTCTTACATAAAGCTGGCACTGCTGTCCAACCGAGAAGCAGGCCAGAGACCACACTGACAACATGAAGTGCACTTCTAGAAAGACAGGCCAAGTCTGACTATATGCAGGACAAACAGGATAATTTTATTCTTATTTTTCCTTAAAATAAAGATACAGTAGAAGTTTTACAATTCACTATGATTAGACGTGATTTATAATTTTAACATTTTTTTTAAACAAATGACAACAGAAACAAAGAACTAGTACAAATTACAAAAACTACTGGAGCAAAGAGGAACTATTTTTCTGATCAAAACATGTGCCATAGCTTAACCTTCTCAGAAAAGTTTCTAAGATTTCTTAGCTAAACTTTCTTAGAGAGGGTTTGTGGGAAGCCTTTAATCTCAAATGTTTAACTGTTTTTGTGACCACTAAATGCCTTCACCAACTTCTTAATCAAATGCTTCTTAAACTTAGGAAACAATGACCAAGTGGCCTGAAACATATAAGTCTTGATCCCGTTTTTTCCAGCTATAAATTAATATTTCAAGAAAACAAATATTTTCTAAGCTCAGAAGCTTTCTTAAAAAACTTCAATTACCTTTTCTGGCTCAGTACCTGACTGAAATGTTCAAATGTTTATATTGCACACGAAAAAATTTGAGCAGCATACTATGTGTATGTGAGAAGCTGATGAAAAATAAGACTGGAAAAAAACCCCTAAATTGTATCCCATTTACATGATTTAAATATATAGTTTCTATATCTTTAATTAATATAAGTAAAAAGGTAAAGTTCAGAACAGCACAGAAATACAAATCATTAGAGTTTTACAAAATATACTCAATCCCTCTACGTGCACAATCGTTTAATTCTGGAGTTACCACACAAGGGAGGAGCTAATTTCTTCCCCTTCATAGGAAAGCAGGAAGTTATGTGTACAAAGTTATTTATACGAAAAGAATAAAGGTCCACATTCCTTTTCTTTGTCCTTGACAAGTATTTATGGAATGTTAGAAATTATGACAAAACAATTCCAATGTCATGAAGTCCAAAGACCTGGAATGAAAAACTCCTAGTGGCATGCCGTGTCGTGTGGAAGGACAATCATCTTCTAGAAGCTGGGACTGCGCTCCCTGTCAGCCTCAGAGGCTACCACTGATTTGGGTGGAAAGGCCATAAATGCTGTGCCACCTCTGGTCAAAGAAGCAGAGCATGCAAATGGTGATGTCATTTCAAGAGTCCCAACCAACTGCCCAATGAAACGTGGGTGATATTTAGCAGCTACCATTCTAAAAGGCTACTTCCCCAAACTGCTGACACAGATAAAAGTTCATGCAGTTCAAGATCAGCTCACTGCCCCTCACAGAGCTGACTGCTCCCCAACTCATCATGAGGCCCGGGGGGGGGGGGGGGGAAACCACTGGCTGGCTGTAACTTCCACAAAACAAAGAAAGAACAAAACCTGCCGGTCAGGGAGATAATGTTATAGCTTCATTTAAAAACCTGTAGTTAGTAGATTAAAATTCTAACTTCTTTGTAAAATAATTCTTATAACCTTTAGCACATTAAATACTGCTCTCAAAAATACCTTCATTCAGATTTTAAGTAACTTGTTTCTCAGCCTTGCAACTTCTAACTTGTCTACTTGTCTCCCTTCTAATATGCTTTCTCCTTGCCTTTCTAAAGTAAATTATTCTTTAAAAAAAAAAAAAAGCAATGCTTAATATAGAACTCATAAAGCAAGATAACGTTGAGGAAATCACGTCATTTGCTCTGGTTCGCTGCCCGTGTATATTTCACTGTTTCTTAGAGCAAAAAGTAGACAAAGATTGTTTTAGAGCCTGGGCGCTAGCACATCACTAGTGGATTTGGGGAAAGGCTACTCACCCTGGTTACAAGAGTCAAATGCATACTCAAGGTAACTATGACTCACTCTGACATGCAACTTTTCCTATTCACTTAGCCCATGACAGGCGGTTGGTAGACTTAACTCTTTTCCTTCCCTATGTAAACTGTCATTACAATGCCTTAGTAGGAACTAAATAATGCCAGGGACTTACTGTCGGCACTCCCCTGACTTACCTAGATGGTAGTGAGACCACCAGCAAGTTATAGTTGCAGTCCATGTGCCTGGCACAGCCTGGAAAAGCTTGGCTGACCCTAACTCCCTCAGGCCTACTTACAAATACTCAATTCTTAGACAGAAAAGCACTGGAGCAAGTATGGCCCAACGAAACATCCACCTTTACTACTGAGATGTCCAAAGATGGCCTAAGGTTGGCTCCCATCGCTCAAAGAGCCAAGGAGGCTACAGCCTCTGGGGTTGGCCACTTAGCTGACACCTGGAATCCAACGGACAAGCACGCAGGCTCATGAGACAAGGGCCAGGCTTCCTGACATCAAGTGTGCTGGCTGCCCCCGGACCCCTGCCAACAACACATTAGCTTATGCTCCCTGAAACTCCAATGCCTCCCAGAACCTGAAGGAAATATGGTTCGGTTTTTTGACTACTTCTCCAACAAAAGTTCTATCTTTTGAGATATTCAATTTATGTTGAAAGCCAGTTAAATAACCACCTTAAGAGTTGAACTCTTAACCAGAAACATTAACAGAAAGTTCATTAAAAGTATATATAAAAATGGGGAACAAGTGATCCTAAAGTAAAGTTAAACTACTTTTATTTCAGTGAGGTATCAAAATGTGGACTGGCCTGCTTTTGTGAGAGATGGGAGTTTACCCTAAGCCCTCACACCATCCAAAGTGGAGGATGGGCCGGCAGTGTGCTGGCTCACCGGTCGCGGTGCTCTCAGCTCTGTGAACTTTGGGCAGGTGAGAGGGAACAACTGCACACCAACACCAACTGCACAACCACACTATGACACTCCAACTAATGATGTGGCCTCATGAAACAAGATGTTAGAATGAATTCTTTAAGTGCAACACTGATTAAAGTACCTTTTAAGGTTTTGTTTGGTATTATTTTCTTCTCTTCAAATAGTATTTCCTGAGAAGGCTGTTTCCCAGCAGAAGTGGAATTAAGAGAGTTCTCACCATAAGCCCTTTCACTGATGATCACTGAATTTCTGAGTTATTGTCTCAAATGGAAATACACTTTCAGATTTGCTGGACTTGCGTTAAAACACAAATTGGAAAATTTAGAGATATTTAGCATTACATCCCTATGTCCATTCCACATGCTCTAGAAAAATTTACTTAAATAAACACTTAATTTTTAAAAAAGATTTTATTTTTTTAAGTAGGCTACACATCCAATGTGGGCTTGAACTCATGACCCTGAGATCAAGAGTCACATGATCTACCAACTGAGCCAGCCAGGTGTCCCATTCTTAAGGGATAAATCAAATATAATCAAGTGTTCTCCTTAATTAAATGTTTTCCCAATACTCTTATCATATGTAGATCATACTCACAATGTATTTTCCAAGTGTCCTTGGTTACTGAACAAGCAGTTTGTCCCCTATTAAGTACTCCCTGAGAACACCCATCCAAAGTCCCCTTGAAAAGCAAATGAGAGCTGAGCACAGGAGATACAGGAGGTCCCGTTGTGTAAATATCTTCAGCAGATAGCACACACACGCATGTATCTAAAGTGAAACCAGAGGTCCTTTGTGAAAACTGTGGCTGTGTTTTTCTTCTCTTTCTTGGTTTTCTAAATGTGAGCAAAGATGAGATTTCTACTTAATATTTATGGATCATCTTGTTTTTCTTTCATAAGGGGGTAGGGATTGATTACAGAAGGATTTTCCATCGGGGAGTGGGAAGGCCGAATGCCTTGAAAAGCTGTATGAAAAATAAGACTAAGAGAAAAACCTGTACATCTGTAAACTCCCAGGGAAAACGGTTCAAAAGAAGAAACAGAAGGCACAAACTGTGGGTTAAAAAATGCTTGTAGAAGACTGCAACATAATTAGGGTTGACAGAACTAACACCGAGGTCTTCCAGAGTCTCCGCTGTAAATACACTCATATTAACCTGCTTGAACACCATTGCACCATGCTATTTCTCTGCACACCCACCTGCACAGTTGGGAAGAGGAAGAAAGTACAGTGACACTCCTTGACATCTCAGAGCAAGTGTTTAGGACTGGGAAAGAATAAATTAAAAACATGAAACAAAACACTCCATCCTCAGAACTACCACCTCTGGTTTTCATGTTTCTGGGAGGAAGTGAACTGATAAATATATTTTGTGGGCAGAAAACCAACAAAAAAAAAAAATCATCATATAACTCAGCAAAGTAATAACAAAGGGCTGGATTGTATGGCCCCTTAACTTTATAAGCACATTTTAGGGCCAACTTGAGAGAAATCAGAATAGTAATATAACTTAATTTTAGCACATATAAATGACAGTGGCCATCTGGATATTCAAACAGGAAAAGAGAACAAAATTTACATAAGTAAAAACTTGTCTAAAGTAAACAAATGTACACTATCAGAACTGAAAATTCATTAGAAGTTTCACTGTGTTTTAATCAGGCTCAGACTGAAATAAAAGTAGTCAATTTAAACCCCAACCTGGAAAGCCATCCCTGCTATGGCTGCGATTTCATCTTTCCAGCATCCTGCGACATTCAATTAGACAGAGGACAACCGTCCCTGTAAACAGTTCGATGTCCTGGTCCCCTGCTGTGGACCTGTGGCCGATGAAGAGAACAGTCTGGGAGCAGCAGACAGACGGGAGACATTTAAACCTAAGGAAGCGACAGTAGCCTCTGGACGCCTTGCTCAGGGCTTCCCATCCGGGGGCTCAGTGAGACTTTGGGGGGCGGGACTGGTGAAAGTAGAAAGCCACGAAGACATAGCTGTCTTCGCACTGGAAAAGGCTCCTCCAACTGACTGGCCTGGATGGAGAAGAGGGGAAAAACAAAAGGAAAAAAGTCTTTACTTTTGTTAATAGACAGTGAAAGACCAATGCTAATCAATGAATGTTAACTTACTGTAAAATCAATATGTTAATAGTTAAAATACCATTTACATTATTAGTTTCAAAACAATCCCTGTCTATGATGGTCTAGAAGGAAACTGGGTAACTTCGGGAAAAGAGCCTCCTCTCCTAACCATTCTGAAGGTCGTCAGCGGACCCTTCCCTTAATACCCACCATACTAGCCAGTGGTTTCTCAGCCCTGGCTGTGCATCAGAACCACTTGGGAGAGCCAAGTGCTCTCTGTAGCTTAAATCCAAGTTGCTAACTGATAGCCACCTACACAGGGAACAGTGGTTAGGCTACTTTCAGGAACTATGCTTTTGTCATCTGAAACGATACTGCAATAAATGAAGATGTCAACTGCTCTATCTGCCTCAGGTTGGTTTTGTTTTAAAAAACCTTATCCCCAGGGGCGCCTGGGTGGCTCAGTGCGTTAAGCCTCTGCCTTTGGCTCAGGTAATGATCCCAGAGTCCTGGGATGGAGCCCCACATCGGGCTCCCTGCTCAGTGGTAAGCCTGCTTCTTCTTCTCCCTCTGCCTGCTGCTCTGCCTACTTATGTTATCTCTCTGTCAAATAAATAAATATTTTTTTAAAAACCACCTTATCTTCAAAACTGATGCTTTAATTATTTAAGTTGCATCACATATTCCCACTATTCTTAGAGAGAAGGAGTGTGGAAGAGAACTGGCCTTAGAACATAAACAGCAGGAGCATCACTAAAAATGAAGAATTGACATCATACACTTATAATGAAGGAGAATTTTTCTTTTAAAAAAATAAATAAAATAAAAAGAAATTAAATGCATAGTATTGTATGGAAACAAATGCTTACATATTAGATTCCATTCCCTTTAATGAAATGAACCCACTGATGGAGCTATGTGCTGTATGTCATTTAAAGGGATGGGTCTGTATCACATATGTACTGTAGAGAAATTCACCCTGTGTATCTCTAGGTACACAGAATGTTAGAGCTAGGAGGCCTGCAGAGATCTCCGAGGTCCAGGGCTTTTGAACTGTGATCAGTAAGGGTTAGTCCTCTCCCAGAAGCTAAGGAAGGAGATGGCTCCTATTTTTACATATTGATATGACAAAGCAAATGTGGCAAAATGTAAATAACTGGCGAATCTGAGAGAATTGGGAGCTCCTTATACACTGTTGCACCATTTCAGTTTGAAATTATGTAAAAAAATAAAAAAGTTAAAAATGTAGAAAAGGAATTAAGACTTTTTTTTAGAATGGATATGGAACAAACTGCGAAGTATTTTAACTGAAGAAAGCTAAATGCAGAAGAATGCATACAATAGCACAATATCGTTTGTCTGGCTTCGGTTCTCAGGGTAATACTGGCCACATTAAAAGAACCGGGAGGGATGCCTGGGTGGCTAAGCCATTTTAAGTGGCTGCCTTTGGCTCAGGTCATGATCCTAAGGTCCTGGGATCGAGTCTTACATGGACTCCTTGCTCACTGGGGAGCCTGCTTTTCCATCTGCCTGCCACTCCCCCTGCTTGTATGCACGTGCACACTCTCTGATTAAAATAAATAAATGAATAAATAAATGAACTGGGGAGGGCTACTCCTCATCCACTACTTTCTGAAAGAGTTTGTATAAAATTGGTATTATTCCTTTAATACTTGATAAAATTCGTTAAGTGATGACATCTTGGCCTGGATTAAATTAAAAAACCTGTGGCATGATTTTTAATTCAATTTATTTAAGAGATATAGGGCTATTTAAATTGTTGATTACTTAGTGAATCAGTTTTGGCAATTTGAGTCTTTCAAAGAACTTGCATATTTCATCTAAATTGTCAAAAAACTGGCATAAAAAATTGTTCACAGTATTCCCTATAATCCTTTTAATTTCTGTAAGATGTAGGGTGATGTCCTCTTTTCCACTCCCAACACTGGTAATTTGTATCTGTTCTTATTAGTCTATTAAGGTTTTACTAATACTGTTAATCTTTTAAAAAATGACCTGTTAGTTTCACTGATTTCCTTTATTTTATGATAATACCTTAGAAGACAGCATTCCTAATGCCTACTTGATTATGGTGCTCTACTACTTATAAAAAATTGCAGGAAATGCTGAATCCTTGTAAACAAAACAGGGAACACATCAGAAAATTGGTATCTCCATCAGGTGTGGCAAAACTTGCTGAACTCTGATATTATCTGATGTCATAAGAATTTTCAGGAATAAGGTGAAAACGAAACCTTTCTATTCAACCATCTTGTATTATTATATGATATAAAGATCTCTACAACTTTATGATTTTACCAATGACACGCTGAGTACAGAGAAGAGATGTGTTACGATTCTAATCTGTTTCTGTCTAAAGGCATGTCTTACCAACAGCTTTTCCTGTTTGTACAACATTTCGGCTGGTTGTGACCATGACGTTTCCAATTTTTTTGCCACGTTCACTGTTTTGAACAGAACTAAGTAAAGCAAAGAAGTTTTAGGTATATTACAAAAATTCACATATACCACACCCTATAACCACCCCCAAAATTGGATTATTGAGAAAAGAAGCTAAATTACTTATCATGCATCAATTAATTTAGTAACCTTAGGGATGTAAACTTTCAGAAAATACTAAAATAATGTGCAGACGAACCAAAAAGAGGCCATAAGGATGCATGGTTAATTCTTCCTACAGTTATGACTTGCTAAAGTTACTCCACCAGAATAAAAATGGCAAATTCTGTTATTAGTTCACACCATTCTCTATGAAACAGCAGTGTTTTCACTCTGAAACATACACACTGCTGAGCTAGAGAATGTTATGCACATATTTGGTTACTATTTGAAGCACAAGTCTATCAAGTGGAGAAAAACAATTCCTAATTAGCAATGAAACACATGGCATAAACTCAGTCATAAAAATTTTCCTAGTTTTCTTTTCTAAATACTCACTGTGAGAATCTTAACTTCATGTCTGACACGGAGTACTGGCCTTGAAAAGGATGGCTGTAAAACAAAGTTTGAGACTATTAGACTATGAATTTTACCAATAAAGTTGCAAAACAATGCTGTCACAAGGAAGCATCAGTAAACCTTGCAGGGGTGACTCAGCTGGATGGGGGTGTTCTGCACATGACGGCAGGAAATGGGGCTTTCAGCACAGATCATTACTCACAGTCTTGGGAGCCTCTTTGAGCTTATTTCCTCCCTTGTAAAATAGGTGTTTTTTCTTAGGCGGGTGTGTGTGTGTGTGTGTGTGTGTGTGTAAGAAACAGGTTTGTGTTAATGCTACACTAATGTTCCGATTGATTTGGTCTGGGGCTGGGGCTTAAGCATCAGTGTTTTTAAAAAGCTCCCCAGGATAGTTAGGATTAGTCACCACCTTAGGCCATGACCATGGATTGGACTGTACCTTGATTCTGGCCGTCTTATAAATAAAATGCATGCTATTGGTAATCTGGAGATTTGTGTACATCAGTAAAATCCCTACTTTCAGGGGCACATGGGTGGCTCAGTGGGTTAAGCCTCTGCCTTCAGCTCGGGTCATTATCTCAGGTTTCTGGGACCAAGCCCCGCATCAGACTCTCTGCTTAGCAGGGAGCCTGCTCCACTCCCCGCGCCCCCCTCCCCGCCTGCCTCTGCCTGCTTGTGATCTGTCAAATAAATAAATAAAATCTTAAAAAAAAAAAAATTTAGGTCTTAAAAATGTACAAAATGGGAGTGTGCCTAAGGTAGCTCAGATATTTTAGTGTTTGCCTTCAGCTCAGATCATGATCCCAATGTCCTGGGATCAAGCCCTGCACTGGGCTCCCTGCCATGAATGGAGCCCACTTCTCCTCACCCTTTACTGTTCCCCCTGCTTATGTTCTCTGTTCTGTCAAATAAATTTAAAAAAAAAAAAAAGTACAAAAGGGAAGAAGTGTATGTGTGCATATATAAAATCAGGCAACTAGACCAAAGTTGTACTGTAAAAGGAGTCAATAAATACCCATATTCTTATTTCACCCTGAGAAGCCTCTCTCAATGTCTAACAAAGACAGTGACCCTACAGGCAAACAAACTCACATCTGTTTTTCTTCATCATTCTTTAAAACACAGACCTTGTGGTTAGTGAGGGAGAATACTTTGAACTCTAAGCTCTTTCATTTAATACTATTAAGACTTTTTTGCCTTTTAATTCTCTGTTTTTACCACATTCAAATGCCAATAGAGATTTCTGCTATAGCCCAGTGTGACAATTAAATTCACCAAAATCATTCCTGAACCCAGTCATTTTTCCTTGATAGATGATATAAAGTTTAACAGACATGTTCTTTAAAACCCGGCTATATTTCATCCCTGCAGATGCTTTCCTAAGTTACTTATGACATAAATATCTGGATTCTGTGTGGGGAGAGGGAATAGTCTTTATAGAACCACTTAAATCATATCCCCAGTCTAGCTAAGTTAACCCTAGCTCCTAAATAACAGTCAGGACAAAGCTGATTTTTGTCCAACTCTCACCAAGAGGTATAAATTTAAAATACAAATGAAAACATTCAGTGTATACTTGTATCACTAAAAAAATCATTTTAATCATGTAATTTAGAAAATAAGTCCCTAGGATGTACAGTAGTTCCCCCTTAACTGTGGAGGACACATTCTGAGACCCCAATGAATGTCTGAAACCACAGACAGTACTGAACCCTATATGTTTTTTCCTGTATATACATACCTACAGTAAACTTTAATTTATAAATTAGGCAAAGCAAGAAATGAACAACAGTAACGAATGATAACATACAACAGTAACAGCTATACTCTATAATAAGTTATGTGAATGTAGTCTTTCTCTCTCTCTCTCGGGAAATAGTTCTTACTGCACTGTACTCACCCTTCCTCTTCTTGTGATGATGTGGGATGGTAAAATGCCTAGTGATGAGATGAAGGGAGGTGAAGGGCATTTACTGTGATGTAGCGTTAGGTTACTAGCGACCTTCTGATGACGTGTCACGAAAAGGATCATTTGCTTCAGGATTGCGGTTGAGCCCGAGCAACTGAAACCGCGAAGAAGGGGAGGGATACTACGTACACATTCTATCAATGGAGAGATCTCCTTAGACTCTACTCTGTTCCATTCAAACAAGGTAACATTGCTTCATAATGACCCCACTTCACAGCATGTTTAAATGTCTTTTATGCCTACATGGATAAAGTCTGTCAACATTCAGTATTCTAACAGGTATTAAATTTTGCTGGATTTTAGAATTTGAGTTGGAAACTAAGTTTGCCCATGCATCTAGGAATTCAAGTGCCAACTCTTTTCACACTTCATGTTTTAAAATAACCTCTCAGTCTCAACCAGTGCTATTTCCTTCAAAGGTTCTATCTTGTTTGACCATTCTGCTAAAGCACAGATCCAGGGAAAGGGAGAGAACGATCATTCATTGAGCATCACCATGTGCCAGACTTCCTCTTCTGAATTATGCCAAGAGCTGGGAGAAATGTTAATCCTTCCAAAAATGTCTTGAGCTTTTTGTGTAAGAAGTAAGAATAGGGAAGCAGTTTTCAGCTGCTTCTCTGTATTTGGGCTTTTATAATCTACTTAAGGAAATTTTTGGAGATATTCACATTGTCATCTAAGTTAAGATACGATCTTCTTTATACTGGGGCATACTTCGTAAATCAACCATGTTATGTACTATCAATCCTCAGAGGATGTGCTTACTTCGGATTTATTTCTGCAAGTGCCGGATGCTTGTTGCTGTTCCACACCCTGTAGTTGTGAGTATTCTTCCATGCTGTAACAAAGGTTGTCCCATAGTCCGATAAAATCTTTTCATTATCTGTCAAGTAAATATTTTGAAAGTTGAGCTGGTCTGTAGCCACTCAGGGATATGAAGACTCATAACCAAAACGGGTAAAGGAATGGCTTTATACCCCCCACCCCCATGCTTTTTGGGGGAGATAGCCTACCAGATATCAGGAAACTTGGGTCTAGTTCCAGAAATCCTGTTAAGAAGCTATGTGGCCTTTGGCAAGTCACTTAATCACTCAGAACTTCATTTTCCTAACCAGAAAATAAGAGGGTTGAGCCAGATATATTCTAAGGTTCCTTACAATTCCAAAATATTTCCATGTTCTCCTTACCAAGGTTAGGAGGCATAGTATTATTTATTAAATGAAAACTGCAGACTGTGCAGTGAGTAAATGTATTGATGTATATACATATGGAGTAGGCAATAAAGGTACCTTTCTATCTTGCCACAAATGTTATATTTCTTTGAAAAAAAAATCAGAATGCATTTATTAATTGGTTCTTTCAGTCACTGTTTTTTCTTCCTTGAATTTTTTCTATTTGGTGAAACTCACTCTTTAATCTCCATGCATTTCACTGTCAAAATACTTAAGTAACAAAAGAATTTTCATATTTAATATTGAAAACTTTTCGGCTTTTTCATTATCATGGGGACATTTTAATGCAGAGCACTTCTTCTGCTTGGAAGAGTAGAAAAGGTTTGTTGGAGAACAGATTCAAATGGCTTTTGCTTCATATACTAATTTTAAGTTGCTTGCTTTGAAGGTGAAGCAGGACTTTTGTTGCTGGGAAAGGAAGAGGATACACAGGATTCCAAATGCAACATTAAGGAACTACTTTTAAGAATGTATTCCTGAAAAGCTCCCTGGGCTGAATCTCCTTTAGATCAGCAGCACGGGCCTGAGCCAGATTATAGGAGTTTGATTCACAGCTCAGCCTCCACCAGAGGGATGAGCAAGCTACTTAACCTTACTGTGCCTCAATGCCTCTCCTGTAAAATGAAGAGGACATGGTCTCTACCTCTCTACCTCCAGAATTGTTGCTGAAGATGAAATGACTTACTAGAAATAAAGTGCTCAAAACAAAACAGGTCCCTGCACATATGCAAAAAAAAAAAAAAAAAAAAAAAAAAAAAGCCTAGTTACTGTTATTACTCAGTATTTATAGCTACCTAGGCCATTATGTTTAAAAAGTAAATTACTCATGAAGCTAACATGACTGGTGGAGACTGGGGTTTCCTTCTTAGATTACTGAATGATTCTGAACTAGAGCATTTAATCTTGGTGTCTCAGCTGTTACATCTGTAGAAGAGGCAGATATTTAAAAATATCCTATTAACAAATAAGGAGTTGCTCCAGAGCTTTCCTTTATGGATGAAGCACACACACCCAAAGCCTTGATTTCAAATGCCACACGCACTTCATGAAGAACTAACCTGGGAGGGCACCACACTGATGGGACAGTGTGAACACACTGCTACTGTGGAGTTACGTACTTAGAGACGGCTACAATGGTAAATTTTAGGTTATGCGTATTTCACCACATTTTTAATAACTTCCCCCAAATAGTGGTTAATTAAAAAAAAGGAAAACCAAAAGCTCAATAATTTAACAACAACCACCACCTACTATGTATTTGCTACATGTCCACAGTGGTAGGCAACCATGTGCAAAAGCTCACTGTAGAGCTTCATTTTCTCTTTTTAGTATAGATATCTTCCCCTATGGAAATGAAATGGTTTTAATATAGGAGTAGGTCTATCTTCACCTGCTCTATTTTAACTATTTAATAGAAACAGAATTTCTCAGAATGGAAAATCTGAAAGTTTAACCACTCAGAATGTGATTTCCAGTGATTTCTTTCATATTTCTTTTCTCCCTTCACATATCTTAAAAACATGTAAGCAATGTTTATAAATAGCCCACAGATACTGACATATCCTTCCACATGGTCCTTAGGAACACTAAGCAGCCATGTAAAAGTGACTTGCATTTACTGTCTTGATAGTTTTTTTTTAATAACAGAAACATAAACCTAAGTTTCAAAAAATATTTGGAATGGGATCCATTTTTGTAGAAGGATCACCACAAATACCACAAAACTAAAATCCAACACATATGCATAGAAAAAGGTCTGGAAGGTTATAAAGTACTCAAAATGCTAACAACAGTTATCTCTGTATGAAGGAGTAACAGATAATTTTATAATGAAATTGTCTTCCTTAGGCAATTCAAAACCTCATAAAAATTAAGAAAGGAAAAAGCAGCTGTGCTCCTTACCTAACTGCAGTGTGGCAGCCAGGAGTGCGTGGATGTAGACTGCAAACTGGGCTCGGATCCACTCGTCACCTCCCTCCCAGCCTGTGCCATCCAGGAAGACATCATCCCGGTTCTCCGTCACGTGTCTCACTAGGTAATCTGCGAACCTGAGGTCTGCAGTGGTTGGGTTAAGCAGCTTCCTGAGTTCTGGATCATGGATCTGGATCAGAGCTTCTTCTACCTAGAGGGTACCCAGGTACAAGTCAGAGTCTGGGCATTCACGTGGACATCCATGCCATACTTTAAAGAGTAACTACTGGGAAGTTGAAGCTGGAAATAAAAAATATGAATAACAGCATACTCAAAAAGTGAAGCTAAGAAAGAGACAGGTTTTTACACTGAAGTTTTTTTCTTTCTCTATTTAAGAAATCCTCATTTTCTTTTTAGAAAATATATGCACATTTTATTTTGAATTATAAAAGTAACTCTTGTTGACTGTAAATAGCTTGGAAAACAGAAATGTAGAGTAAAAATCACCATTGTCACACAACCAGAAATGAATACAACTAATAAGTGCAATTCCTAAAAATTCTTGAGTACACAGATACTTTGGAATATTATTATGTAATATTTGATATACAAAGAGAAGTATGTAACGTACAGGTTAGTTTTGAAGTAATATACACATATCCAAACAACTTTAGAACTAGAACATAACCAATAATGTTGAGACAGCTGTGTGGTCCCTCCATCTGTATCCTCTGCCTTGGAAGGTATCGACCTATTTTAATTCCTCAAAATTGGGACCCCAGATTTTTCATTTATGATACTAGAAACATTTTCTGACAAAGCATGTTTTGGTACTTTTGATTAGAAACTATAAAAACCTAGGATGGGTAAAATTTCCTTTTTAAAATTACATCTATTGTAAAACTAAACACAATCTAAATTTTTATAGGTTGATGTCAAATATTTATCTGTAGCGTCTTCCTCTTGATATCAGGAACATATTAAAGGGGCCAAAAGTATTTAAACAATAAACATTTTAATTATGAGATCTTAGTAGGACCAGACTGTCTGGCTTGCAACCTGGCTCACCCAATTACTAGCCGTTTGAACTCTCTGCTCCTTAGCTTCCACATGTGTAAAATTGGAAAAGCAACAATGCCTATCTCAAAGGCTGTTAGAATTACATCAGTTACTTTACCAAAAGGGCACAGAATGCCTGGCACAGGCATTTTTACCTTTATTAGTGTTACTCCTGTGCTGTCAGAATTCCAGTTAAAAAAACAAACAAACAGGGACCAGCAGTGTCAAGGACACACGCTCATACATAAGCCCACCTCCACAATGGCATCACTGAGGTGCTTCTGCTGGCGGAAAAGGATGTTAGTAGCCCCAGCAACGAATCCACGGACGGTGACATCAGAGAGAAGATGATGCTGCTGCAATGCCATGTAAGGCAAACACAGATATCCCTAAGAATCACAAGAGTGAGAGACAACATCAGGAAAGTAACGGACAGCCACATGGCTCTCTCTCCAAGCCTAGAGAGCTAAGTAGGAAAGGAAACTTCTGAACCCTGCCCACTGCCGTACCATCTCTAATACAGTCCACCTCTGACTCACTTTAGTACTACTCCAGGGAAACCTCATGCCTTGACTACACCGGTTAATTGCTTCCCTTTTCCATGAGTGGTGGTCTAACATTAAAATTGTCTTACTTTATTATTTTATTCTCAGGTCAGCTTAAAAGCTTCCACAGTAACTAAGGAACTGGACTTTTTCATTTGTGAAATGACATTTTAAGCCCATGAAATAGTATGCTATCTAGCAGAAAGCTGTTAGTTCTTCCAGAAAAACTTGAAAACACATAATCACCAACATACTGTTACAAGAATACCAAATGGCATGTGTTTTACTGCCCTATTGTTAAAAATCATGCACAAATATTTCAAGATATTTGCTATTACATGTTTAAGGCAAAAAAAAAAAAAAAGACACTATCAACAGTTGTATATTTAATTAACTTCTATTTGAACTATATTTAAAAATACTGCCCTGAAAATTATAGGTGAACTGCCAAACCACAGCTGGCAATTAAGTGGACAAAAAGCAGCATATTTCCTGAGAATAAAGGTGTTAACACTTCAAAGATGCAATGAAGGAGGATATGGCACTTCTGCTGGAAGACTCTAAATTAAGACAGATTTCCAGTAAGTGGCACAACTTGTATATGCAGCCAGGAGGGCACACTTGTTAAACCCCTGAACTTGTTTTCAATCTCAGGTCCTGTGACAATATTACTTCTTCTCACTGTAAAATAAAAAACAAACAAACAAAAAAAACAAACCCAAAGGCACTGAGCTAGAGTAGAGAGCTTTCTCTTGATGATGTGTTACTAATATTATGAGACAAATCTCTGACTGTAGGAGGAGACATCTCTTTTGCTACTTCATGTTCTTCACTGTATCCTAGAACATGCATTGTACCTAACAGGTGGTTGTTAAATAAATACTTACTATGGGAGAGGAGACTTCCAAAAGTTGAAAGACAGGTCTAGTAACCTGATTTTATTTTTTCTTGACAATATATTCCTCTGTTCAATAAAATGCTAACTAATAGAGGCAGCAAAAATAAACCCATGTCTATGCATCAGAGTTACTCAGTACAGTGCTTCTCAATCGACGGCCCTCTTGGGATTAAAGGCTGAAAGGACCTGGGCTCCTCATTTAACATCACTCAGCGGCTTTAAGGCTCAGGGTTCATGTTTTACTTTGTGAGCTATGTATTGAAAAACAACAGACTCCCCTTGCCCCCAGTTACCTATTTCCAAACATAAATATTATAATGTTGAAGGCTCTTTATATAATAGCATGAAAACAAAGAAGTTTCTTGTCTTTTTTTAAGATTTTACTTATTTATTTGTGTGTGTGTGTGTGTGTGTGTGTGTGAGAGAGAGAGAGAGAGAGAGATAGAGAGAGCATGAGGGGAGAAGGGTCAGTGGGAGAAGCAGACTTCCTGCTGAGCAGGGAGCCTGATGCAGGACTCAATCCCAGGACTCCGGGATCATGACCTGAGCCCAACCAACTGAGCCACCCAGGCATCCCAGAAGTTTTTTTTTTTAAACATCAATAAACACTTTTTAAAAAAAATATACAAAAGTACATTCCCTAAAAAAACCATACATATGCTCTTTGACCAGCATTCTACTTATAATTTATCCAGGTACACCTGCTCACGTGTGAGATCTGTAAAGTTATTTATTGCAGCATTGTTTATTATAGCGAAAGACTGGAACCTAACTACTCATAAGCGGGAAACTGAATAAATCACTCATCTGCACAATGGAACATCTGGCAGCTATAAAGAGGGAGAAATTAACTTCCAAGGAATATTTGGTAAGAAAAGATTAAAGGTATAAAAGTGAGGAGGAATGTCTGGGTGGCTCAGCTGGTTAAGCGTCTGCCTTCAGCTCAGGTCATGATCCCAAAGTGCTGGGACTGAGTCCCGAATCTGGCTCCTTGCTCAGTGGAAAGACTTCTTCTCCCACTGCCTGGGGCTCCCACTCTGCTTGTGCTCTTTCTGGCAGATAAATAAATAAAATCTTAAAAAAGAAAAAAAAGTAAGGAATAGTCTGTTATTTTGTACATAAAAGGAGGGGGAAATATCTACACATTTATGTATGTATACAAAACCCCCAAAGAAAGATACTGATAACGCTGGTGACCACTGGAGGACAGGGCACCTCAATAGTAGGGGATAGAATGAGAGGGAGACTTTTTTTTATAGATGCTTTAGAATATTTTGAATATTGAGCCATATGAAAGTATTACATATTTATAAAATTAAGAGTTCAAAATGGCCTTAAAATTATGTCAATTACTTCTAAAAAAATTGTACTGTGGTGTGTGTGTGTGTGTGTGTGTGTGTATATAAAAGATTTCTATTTATTCATTTGAGAGAGAGAGAGAGAAAGCACGAGCCAGGGGTAGGGATAGGGGGAGAGGGAGAAGCAGAATTCCCACTGAGCACAGAGCCCAATGCGGGGCTTGATCCCAGGATCCCAGGATCATGACCCTCATGAGTCAAAGGCAGACACCCAACCGACAGCCACCCAGGCGCCCTGTGTCATACTTTTAATGATGATCTATTTTTCCTAAATCTTTCACAGTTCCCTATTGTGTTGTAGCAGCAAGAGCCACGTCCTTTCACATAAAACAGGCTCCATAGCCAAGCTCACTTCTGACTTTTCACTTTTCTAGGGTACTTTAATTTCCATATTTGGAGCTGTAGTATGTAAGAGTAAAAAAAACCACCAAAATCCAAAATAAACAAAGAAAACAACACAACAAAAAAACCCACCAAAAAAGGCCTAAAACAGTATCTGCACACCCATGTTCAAAGCAGCAGCATTCGCAATAGCCAAAGCGTGGAAGCAACCCAAATGTCCACTGACAGATGAATGGATAAACAAAGTGTGATATATACGTACACCAGATTATTATTCAGCCTTGAAAAGCATGGAAATGATGACATGTGTTATAGCATGGATGAAGCCTGAGAACATTATGTTAAGTTAAACAGGCCAGTCACAAAAAGATTAATAATGTAGGACTCCACTTAAAAAGGTGTTAGAGTAGTTAAATCATAGAAAGGAAAAGGGTGGTGGCCAGGGGTTGGGGGAATGGGGAGTTATTGTTTAATGGGTATAGAGTTTCAGTTCAAGATGAGAAACTTCTGGAGATCTACAGTACACCGATGTGAATCTAACTTAACAGTACTAAACTATACACTTACATATGGTACACAGGGCAGGGTGCCTGGCTGACTCAGTCAGTTAAACGGCTGACTCTTGCTTTAGGTTCGGGTCATGATCTCAGGGTCAGGAGACATAGCTCTGCGTCTGGCTACAGACTACATGTGGAGCCTGCTTGAAATTCTCTCTCTCCCTCTCCTTCTGCCCCTCCCCCCTTTAAAAAAGAGATAAACAGAGTAAATTTTACACACACACATACACACACATGGATTTTTTTAACTGCAACTAAAAAACAAAAACTCCACACCTCAGCTTGGTAAGCCTAGCAAAATTGTCATGAGCTAATTTACTAAAGAGTTGCACAAGCACACAGTAGGTCTTCTCTCTTGTGACCTGGAAGAGGGTACTGTGTGATTAGGACTGGATGCCATTCTCTCAGCTCTCCTCTGGTCAGGGATGACAAACATGCTCATGAACTGGAAGCCCCCCTGTTAGAGGGATGTCCCTTCTCTCCACAAGTTATCTGGAGTTTAAAGGTAATCCCTACCAAAATCTCAACCTGTTTGAGAACTTAAATTGATCCTAAAATTGATGTGGAAATGAAAAGGGCTAAGAAATGCTTAATAGTAATGTTCAATAGTAAGAGGCAAAGCCCTTTTTCTGCCTGACAGGGTATACCTACGGGGGGTACTGCCCCAGGGATAGACAAATAAATCTACAGTACCAATGAAACAACAAGAAAAAGTCCATAAAGACTCCTTCCTCAAACATACAGAGATTAGTTCCAGTTAATAAAAACCAAACTGTGAAAGTCAAAGCTATCTAGCTTTAAAAGATAACCTAGTACACCGAGGTAGAGGGGATTGCTTAATAAGACCTCCGAGGCACTAACCATAAAGTAAAAAATGATAAACAAAAGGGTATTTAGAATATATGAAGTCCCTCAAATCAGTGACGAGGACAATCCAGTAGTTTTGAAAAAATACCACACAAGGGGGAATCCAAATGGTTAACAAGAATAGGAAAGATGTTCAATCTTAACAATAATAATTTTTTTTAAAGATTTTTATTTATTTGACAGCACAAGTAGGCAAACTGGTAGGCAGGGGGACAGGGAGAAGCGGACTCTCAGCTGAGCAGAGCGGGGCTCGATCCCAGGACCCTGATATCATGACCTAAGCCAAAGGCAGACGCCCAACCAACTGAGCCACCCAGGTGCCCCTCAACAACAATTATTGAAAAAAATGCAAACCAAGAACTACAAAATACTGTCACATTAATATTAAAAAGTCTGACAATATCAAGTGTTGGTAAGAATGCAGAGCAGTTGGGAACTCATACCCTGTTGTGGGAATGGTGGAAATTCTCAGAACAACTTCAGTAAACAACTGGGAATTCTAGTTAAGCTGAAAGCACCCATTCAACATGATCCAGTATTCCTGCTTTTAGGTACTGAATGCTCTACAAACTCTGGCATGTGTCTAGCAAGATTTCTGAAAAAGAATTTCAGAGCCTTCTTTAGATGAATGGATAAAGAAGATATGGTCCATATATACAATGGAATAATATGCCACCATCAGAAAGGATGAATGCCCAACTTTTGTACATGGATGGGACTGGAGGAGATTATGCTGACTGAAATAAGCCAAGCAGAGAAAGTCAATTACCATATGGTTTCACTTACTTTGGAAGTATAAGGAATAACATGGAGGACATTAGGAGAAGGAAGGGGAAAGTGAATTGGGGGTAAATCGGAGTGGGAGACGAATCAGGGAAGGCTGTGGACTCAGAAACAAACAGGGTTTTGGAGAGGAGACGGGTGGGAGGATGGGTGACACTGGTGGTGGGTATTAAGGTGGGCACGTATTGCATGGAGCACTGGGTATGGTGCATAATCAGTGAAATCTTGGAACACTGAAAAAATTAAAAAAGAAAAAAAACCCCAGAATTTCATAGCAGCATTACTTGTATAGCCAGAAACTGGCAACAATGCAGATGTCTGTCCACACAATTGATAAGCTTCATAACAGCTGAAAATGGAAAACTACATAGGAAAAATAAAACACAGTATCATGCAAAAACATGAATGAAACTAAAAACAATGTCAAGAGAAAAAAAAATTTGTGCTTCCATATGTGTGTGTGTGTGTGTGTGTGTGTTTGTGTGTACAAATAAAATTTTATTTATTTGACAGAGACACAGTGAGAGAGGGAACCCAAGCAGGGGGAATGGGAGAGGGAGAAACATGCTTCCCACTGAGCAGGGAGCCTGATGTGGGGCTTGATTCCAGGACCCTGGGAACGTGACCTGAGCCAAAGACAGACATTTAATGACTGAGCCACCAAGGCGCTCCTGTAGTTCCACTTAAATAAGATTCATAATTTTTGGCTGGCCAGTAAAGGTATCTTTGATAACCTAAATTTGAAAATGAAAAGCTGCAAGCAAGCAAACCAAATATAAACTCAGAAGCAATACTTAAAGGAGATTAATACATGTGGCAGATAAAAAAAATCTGGTTTCTAACCACATATATTTTTAATTTTTTCATAAATTTATTGTTTCAATTAGCAATAATCGCGCCTCGGATAAACCTCATTGGCTACGATACTGCCACTGCGCAAAGCTCATAAATTTATTGTTATACTTAAAAAGTTACAAACTGGGGGCGCCTGGGTGGCTCAGTGGGTTAAGCCGCTGCCTTCGGCTCAGGTCATGATCTCAGGGTCCTGGGATCGAGTCCCGCATCGGGCTCTCTGCTCGGCAGGGAGCCTGCTTCCTCCTCTCTCTGTCTGCCTCTCTGCCTACTTGTAATCTCTCTCTGTCAAATAAATAAATAAATCTTTAAAAAAAAAAAAAAAGTTACAAACTGATATTAAGATTTCTAAATTAAGTGATCTTCTTATGGAGGCAATTATATATTTAAAGCACTGAAGGTATTAGATACATGTAATTAAAAACAAATAAACAAACAAAAAAAAACAAAACTGGGGCGCCTCAGTAGTTCAGTTGGTTGAGCATCTGACTCTGGGTTTTGGTTCAAGGCATGATCTCAGGGTCATGGGATCGAGCCCCACGTCAGGCTCCCTGCTCAGCAAAAAGTCTGCTTCTTCCTCTACCACTCCCCCTGCTTTTGTTTCCTCTCTTGCTGTGTGTGTGTGTGTGTCTCTCTCTCAAATAAATAAAATCTTGAAAGAAAGAACGAAAGAAAGAAAAGAAACTTCATTATTTCAATCATAAAGCAAATTAAGATAATTTCAGAATCCCCCAGCAGGCCATAAAATGAACACAGCATTCTCTACTAACCATTCAGCAATACTGACTTGGGGCAAATACTTATTTATAAAGCTAGATAAACACAGGAAGAATTTATTATAGAGGAAGGAATACATATTCCAGTCAACACTACCCATCTTTCTTTTTCACATAGTCTTACTTCATGCATAAAGGACAGTATTTAGAGAAAACCACAGAACTGTGCCCAAGTTACCAGAAAGATGTATCTGTCTTTCATGGTAGACTGCAAGATCACAAAAATAGATCACAGAAATAGAATTTAGAACTTAGCATGGCACCTGGAATATGAGACGCTAAGGTCACAGATAATCACAGCACTATACATTATGTATTTTACAGTTTAAAGGAAAGTTTTCAGACGTGAAAATGTGTTCAACACCATAAGTTAAATTCTAAAAGGGCTGTTGGGGACACCTGGGTGGCTCGGTCAGTTAAGCGTCCAAGTCTTGGTTGACTCACGCTATGACCTCAGGCTCAACACTCAGCAGGGCATCTATTTGAACATTATCTCCCTCTGCCCCTCCCCCTACTCTCTCTCTCTCAGAAGAACAAATAAATTAAAAAAAATTTTTTTTAAAAAAAGGGTGGTCAGGTTCTTTAAGGGCCTTAGTAAGGAACACTAGGGGCATCTGGGTGGCTCAGTAGGTTAGGCGTCCAATTCTTGATTTCAGTTCTGGTCATGATCTCAGGGTTGTGAGATTGTGCCCTATACGGGGCTCCTGGCTCAGTGGAAAGCCTGCTTGAGATTCTCTCTTCCTCTCTCTCTCTCTCTAGCCATCTCTCCATTCCTGTGTGCACTCTCTAACAAATAAATCTTAAACAAACACACACTAAACTTTACCTTTGTGAAGATGGCCAGGGGCATGCCATATTGGTCTTCTTCCAAACCAGAAATTAGCCCTGGTATCAGTACCACCTGGCCTGTATTAGCTTGAGGTTGTACAGTAATTGGAGGACTGTCTGAGGGCACAGACTCCTTTGGAAATGAGTTTGTCTGTTCTGAACCCTGTTCCCTTTCTTTCAAGGTAGGGTCCTCTAAGATGCTAGGATCCAAGGTCTCCCAGTCACTTTCTGAAGACTCTGGAGATGGGCGAGAAGGAGGTTTCAAATATTGACTGGTTTCATTGGGTTCCTGTCCTTTGCTGCTGTCATCTTCTACTTGGAGCAACAGTTCTTCGGTCTTGATGACAGCATCTCCTCCGTGGTTTCCTGTCATGATTTTCTTAACAGTTCCTGAGTTGGTATTTGAAATGTCAGGAGCAGACATAGACACAAAATCATCTGCAGGGTGATTACTTTCATGAAGCCCAGCATCTTCAGACATACTCTTTCGGGGTCTGTACTGAGAACAGTCACTGAGACCATGTTCAATCATGCCTACAACATACAATATTGAACAGCTTGGCTTACAATCAAGTGGGAAAAGATAAGAGTTGCATATTCCATTCTAAATAGTAGAACTCTCCTATAAAAATTTTAGTAAGTTATGCTTGCACACATTTTAATTTAAAAAAAAAAAAAGAAAGAAAAATCTCATATAAAAGAAACCCAATGTCAAAAGAAAATCATGTCAAAATAAAAATGTTATCCCTAGTAAGTTTATTCTTAAAAATTTTAGCACTGAAAGTTCCAATAAAAGTTAAACTAAAGAAAGAGTAGATATCGTTACCCTCTTACCTGGAAAAAGGGATAACACAGTCATCAGGGCACCCACCAATTTATTCACTGGAGAAATATAAAAGAGAACCTGAAATGGATTAAGTCAAGATTAAATCAGAAAATCCATGAAGCTACATCATAAAAAAAGGGGGGAGGGAGAGATAGAGAAGAAAAAATTCTTCTTTATAGAAGGATAACAGCTAATACAGCATTAATGAAAGAATCAAAGAAATCTAGGAGCATCTACCATGATTCAGATGAAAATTACCAATGGAAGCTAAAACTAATGTGAAAGGTTGCTGGGCAACAGGATATTCACATAGCTTCAAATTTACCATCCCACAGATTAGCTATTAGTGGCAAAGGGAAACACAAGTACCTCATTATGAAGAAATCTGGGGATTACCACTTTAATCAAATGATCAAGTTTTCCATTACCAATAATACTACAAATAGTTATGGACATCCTGGTGTGATAACTCTGAGGACACACCTGTATAGTATGCTTGCCACACAAGTTTAATCTGAAACTAGTCAAAAGAAAATAATCAGACAAATCTAATAGGATTCTTTAAAAAACAAAAACAAAAACAAACAAACAAACCAAAAAAAGCCAATGCCATGAAAAACAGAAAGAAACCAAAAAAGAGCAAGGTGGTAGAGCTGTTTGAGATGAAAGGATTAAGGAGAATTATAAGGCAATACATGATGCTTGGCCCCCTAGAAACAACCAGTTTATAGGACATTATTATAACATCCGAAGAAATTTGAAAATGGACTGCATTTCTTGAATGTGAAAACGGTATTTTGGTTATACGGAAATATACTCTATTCTTTTTTTTTTTTTTTTAAGGATTTTATTTATCCATTAGACAGAGATCACAAGCAGGCAGAGAGGCAGGCAGAGAGAAAGGGAAATAGGCTCCCCGCTGAGCAGAGAGCCCCTTGCGGGGCTTGATCCCAGGACCCTTGGACCACAACCCGAGCCAAAGGCAGAGGCTTTAGCCACTGAGCCACCCAGACGCCCGAATATATTCTATTCTTAAGGAATACATCTTGGGGTGCCTGGGTGGCTCAGTTGGAAGCATCTGTCTTTAGCTCAGGTCTTGATTCTGGGGTTCTGGGATGGAATCCCTTGTCAGACACCCTGCTCAGCAGGGAGCCTACTTCTCCTCAGTTGTTCTGGTCTTTCACTCTCAAATGAATCAATCAAATCTTTAAAAGAAAAAGGAAAAAAAAAAGAAACATAGCTTAAAGTTTTTAGGGGTAAAGTACCATGACTTTAAAATTATTAGGATGGGCAGCAAGGTGGGAATGAACAAAGCAATATAATGCAAAAGTGGCAAAATGTTAATCGTCAATATCGATCAAGTGTGTAAAAGTTCATTACGGTGTTTTTTCAACTTTTCTGTAGGTTTGACACTTTTCAGAGTAAAACTTGAGAAAAAAAATCAGAAACAGGATTAGATGTTTAAAAGCAACATTTGGTAATCATTAAATTAGTTGGAAAAAAAACAAGCAAAGATTTGCTTAAGCAAGGAAGGTTTTTGTTTGTTTTTAAACAATTAAATCATTCAGTGACACAGAAGTGCTATTTGAGAGAGGAGAGCACCCACAACTGTCTATGCTTTCCTTACAGATGATCTTATTTAAGGAGTGCTTTCCAAGTACAGAGAAACAAATTGTTGCATTAAAGGACATCCTTACTTCATCAATTCAATATAAAAAGAGTGTATCTGTGATTTGCCACATTAGATAAAGTTATATGATCATAAATGCCACTACATATAGCTAGGCTAAGTACTATTTTGGAAGATTTTTGTTTTAGATACATATACCCATGTGTGCCCTGGGTTGTAATGCAAAATACTTTTTATTATGAACTGCAATAACAAAGTTTGAAACCTACAACTCAACAAGTAAAGAAACAAACAAAAAACAAAATAACAACACCAAAAAACCTGACTAAAATGGGCAAAGGACTTGAGCAGACATTTCTTCAAGGAAAGTACACAAATGACCAATAAGCATATGAAAAGGTGCTCAACATTACTAACCATTAGGGAAATGCAAATCAAAACAGGAGATACCACCTCACACCTATTAGGATGGTTACAATCAAAAAACTAAAAAATAACAAGTGTTGGTAAGAATGTATAGACACTGGAATCCTTGTACACTGCTGACAGGAAGATAAAATGGTGCAGCCATTATGGAAAACAGGATGGTGGTTACTCAAAAAAAAAAAAATGAAAATAGAATTACCATCTGGCCCAGCAATACCACTTCTAGGTCTATACCCAAAAGAACTGGAAGTAGGGTTTTGAAGAAATCTATGCATATCAACATTCATAGTAACATTTTTCATGAGAGCCAAAAGGTGGAAGCAACCCAAGTGTCCATCAGAGGGGAAACAGATAAACAAAATATGGTACGTACATACAATGGATATTACTCAGCCCCCCGCCTTTTTAAAGAGGATTTTACTTATTTATTTGACAGACAGAGATCACAAGTAGGCAGAGAGGCAGGCAGAGAGAGAGGAAGGGAAGCCGGCTTCCCGCTGAGCAGAAAGCCCAATGTGGGCTCAATCCCAGGACCCTGATATCATGACCTGAACCAAAGGCAGAGGCTTTAACCCACTGAGCCACCCAGCTGCCCTTGCTCAGCCATTTTTTAAAAGGAAAGGAATTCTGACACATGTTATCCAGGGATGAGCCTTGAGGGCACTATGCTTAGTGAAGAAGCCAGTCACAAAAAGACAAAAACAGCATGATTTCACTTTTATAAGGAACTCAGACTAGCCAAATTCATAGAAACAGTAAGTAGAAGGGTCACTGTCAATGGAGAGGGAAAAATGGGAAGTTACTGTTTAATGAGTACAGTTCTAATTTTGCATAATGAAGAGTTTGTGAATGGATGGTGATGATAGAACAACACGGTGAATGTACTTAATGCCACTCAACTATATACTAAAAACTGGCTAAGATGATAAATTATGTGTTTCATGTATTTTACAACAATTAAAAACATTTTTAAAAAGTTAAAACATTGCACATATAGTATGTTAGATTCACCATTTTAAGAATTACCTTTTTTCTCTTTGAAGAAGAAACACATACTCATTAGAGAAAACCAGCAAAGCATTTCCTTCTTAAAAATATATTCTAGGCTCACTTGGGTGACTCAATCAGTTAAGTGTAACTCTTGATTTCTGCTCAGAAATCTCAGGGTCCTGAGAACGAGCCCTTTGTCGGGCTCTGAGCTCAGTGCAGAATCTGCTTGAGATTTTTTCTCTCCTCTCCCCCTCTCCTTCTGCCCTTCTCCCCTGCTCATACTTTAAATAAATAATAAATAAATAAATCTTGAATAAATAAAAATATAACCTACATTCTCACCAAATTGCTCATGTCTTTCCTTCCAGTCTCTTTTTATTTTTTTTTTTAAGATTT